>NC_132935.1:27819558-33537058 GCF_034638445.1 Ciconia boyciana | reverse complement strand
GATTGTCTTTCTGCCCTTACTTCTGAGTCCCAGTGACATAGTAGCTTGCGACAATCAGGAACAAGTTGCTAGAACATTTTTATTCAGTCCTGCAGTTGCAAGGTAGAGTCTGACCATTATAGACAGTATTTTCAGGGAATTTTGCAGATAAAGTCTAACAAGCCCTGTTGGCCATATGTAAAGTGAGGTTTTCATGGCTTCAGAAAAGACATGTTCTTGACAGAAAATCCTCCTGTGCTAAATTTCAATTCCTTTCTCAAAAATATAGATACTGCACAGATATTGTGGATATCCTTAGTGGAAAAATTGCAGCTTTAAAAATGTGAATCTGTTTTCCCCAGTTTTATTTTCAGCAATAATAAGATAGATTGTGCTGAATGTTTAATACAAATCGAATGCAAACCAGATATTTGGCATTAAAAAAATTATCCTGCAGAGTTAAAGTTTGGCAAATTTCTATCTAACTGAAAATAGCATCCTTTAATGATAGCTTTTTCCTTCACTATCAGCTTGACAGATCCTGTACTACCTCTTCCAAGTACTCCAACTATGCTCTAAGTGTCAGACCTCTTTTCTTGTGCTCATACTAGAAAGAGGCATTTTTTAGAAAGTGCAGATCGGCCTGTGCCTCAGCAAGGCATTTGTGTTGCATGTCGTTTCCTCTCCTCCTCCTGATGGTTTTGGCTGCCCTTCCTCTCAGCTGAGGCCCAGTGGGCATGCCTTCTGTTGGAATGTGTTCACACCTTCTCTTGGAAGACGCTCTAACTGAAAAATAGCCTTGTGACAATTGCACGAGCAGTTAAGCAGTTTAATATAATTTAACCTGCCTCTTAATGGATTTAACAATTCAAATTAAAGCATAGAAGTGATCAAGAATGATATTACAGGAATTATCACAATGAAAGCCTTTTTTCCTTCACGTCCTTTTAATTTTTCCCTCTTTCTCATTCTTAACCTCTGGAATTAAAAATTTTAAATTCTTAACATATATTTTTTTGTTCATTAAAACATTCTGGACATTCTTTATTTACTTTATAGGTCCTTATACAATGAAACGTCTTCTAATATCTGTGGTAGGGTATTAATCCACAATAGGATCCCACTATGCCTGTATCATGACTGCATCTGGCTACCTCATAAAGAAAAAACACACACCTATAGCTAATGGATTCCTTTTCTTTTGCTTCCTTGAGACAAGCAGGACAGGTGCTACTGTGTTTCCTACTTCCGATCTTTTTCTTCCTCTTTGTGTGTTTGTGGGTGAATGCTAGGTTAAAAGGTGACATTGTGCTGTATTCTAAAGGCCAGGACATCTGTAATACTGCTGCTGAGCTCGGACCTTCTGAGACATGGACTGGATAAGCTTTTGATAATTCTCTGACATTTGATTAGATAGTTATGTAGGCAAAGCAGTAGCAACCAGTCACCTTTTTACTTGTAGGCTTTAATTCCCCAAGGAGATAGCAGTAAGCCATGATAAGGTATGCTATGTGTATTTGTTCATACAGTATCAAGACTAAGGATCTGGTTTAGGCTCTGGGTATGTATATGAATTTGATCAGAGGTCAGTTGGTGAAACCCATTATAATGTTTCAGATTGATTTCTACATCTGTTGAGGTTTACTAAGGCCCTCAGCTTTAGAAATGTCACCACTTCCTCAATCTGCACCCCAAAGAGCTTGTTAGAAACTGTTCCTTCAATAAATAATTTAATCAGAAAATTAAACTTGTTTTGCCTGGTAATGCAAGGAATGTAATAAATACATGAAGAAAAATTTAATTTCTACAAAACTTCAAACTAGAGTAAAACAGGAAATCTCTTCTTCATTCTCCACTGTATCTTCCTCCTCTCTTACGACCAGACCTCTGCAACTAGAAGGCAAAGAGAATTTTATCTACGTGTCATTTAAGACCCCACATGGCAATCTGAAAAACATTCACACACTTAAGTTTTATTTATGAAGACTGACTTTGTAGTGTCTTAATGCTTCTTCTTAGGGAATGATTTGGATTATTGGCTCACACTTACTGTTTTATTTGCCATGTACACTTCAGTATCAACTAATCAGGCTTTATTCTTGAGCACTCTGAATTGCCCGTAGCACTTCACTTCAGCATGCAAACTGACTCACTCTGACAGGAAACAATATGAAGCTTTCCCCGAAGAGACCATCCCATAATATCAATACGAGTATGTAGTCATTAGCTAGTCAGAGAACATCTAACAATTACATTAGTCAAAGAACTTTACAACAATTAATTTTGTGGAGAATCTGAGATCCCAGCTCTGAAGCTGTGCTGAGCATAAGTACCAAACACAATGCTGTTTTGTTGTAAACAAAATTAATTTGGAGAAAATCAGATCATCTAACAAGTTAAACATTTTAAAAATTTCTTACATATACTTGTCCAATAAAAAAACTTTTCAGCATGGTTTTTCTTTTTTAATTCTAAGGGAAAAATGGATTCCTAATGACAGAGGAATAAAACCTGAGCAAGGATGGATAAAACTGTCTGCATAAAAAGGGATAAACAGTAACAGAACCTCACAAACACATTACTTCACCGTAAGAGTACTCACTTCCACTCTGAAAGCTCAGTGAGTTAATAAAGGACAATGTTCTTATACAAAACAGTCTGAGAATATGTATGTATAGACACATTAATATTTAAATCTCAATATCAGCATCTATTATTAAGCATTTCTACTCATTCTCTTAGAAGACCTTAGAGGCTTCATGCCATTGCAAAAGAGGATAACATGATCTCAGGCCTTCGTTTGGCTTATAGCAATTCAATACTGCTTGGAATGAAGCCACATGCCCTTAGGAGCTTTAACCAGCACAAAATGTTGCAGTACGTCTTGCCGACACCTCTGAAGCTGACCTCTCCTCTCTACATTGATGTCCCACATTGCTGAGCCAAGGATAAGGTCCCACTCCTATTACCTTGGCATATGATGTAGTGAACACTTTTTAAAGCTCAGGATGGCTGAGAGCGGCCAAAACAACATTCTCTGGGTTGAAAAAAGATCTTTCACAGGAGTGAGACCCAGGCTGTGGAAACAATCACCAAGGGACAAAAAGATCATCACAGACCCTGCCACATTATGCACCAAGTGCAAGAAATTATGGAAAACATTTACCTTTGCTTTCCCTTGCATAAGTACATAGCAGAGAGTTAATTAAAAAAGAAGCTGTCCAGAGTCCTAACAAAAATTAATACTGCACTTCAGATGCAGACACCAAAGGCACGTCAGCTCCAGTAGTGACATTGTTGAAAGCTGCTCAGGTATTTCCTAATAAACGTGGCAAGAAAACCTGAAATGGTTTCTACTCAACAAAGAGCCATGAGTCCCATACAAATAAGCCCTTACAAGTCAAGATCTAAATACTCTCCTCAACTTTTTGCTAAAGGTGGTCTGGGACTTAACCCATAAACTGTTTAGAAACGCTGAAGACTTGCTCTAGTAGATACTCCCATGAAATAGCAATAGCGTGCTTAAGCATCTACTGTAATTGTCACTAAGCATAAGGCTGAAAAAGAAATTATTAGATGGCAAAGTACTGGACTGACTTTGATATACACAGCATGAGCAAAATGCCTGGCATTGCTTCACAGCTAGACATTATAATAATTCAGGTTTTGCCAGGAACAAGTTACCACTACCATACGCAATTTTGGAAACACCTGGCAGCTCTCCAGTGCTGCTGTTATCTCTTGCCTACCTAAAAGCTCCCAAAGCAGTAAAAAAATGCTCCATCAAGCTAGTGATGAAGCGTTATAAAACCTATGATGGGTGAGTTGAAAAATGTTCTTAGGTTCAGCTGCAAGTTTAGAGTCTGATTTAAACCACATGGAGACCATGTAGATCTATGTACTGCATGGTAAACCTTTAAAAGTCTCAACTCCAGCAATGTATTTCCAGGTCACTGGAAAATTCTTTAAACCACAAGAGTGATAGTTCAGAGAAGGAAGTTTTTTCTTCAGTTCCTTGTCAAACTTCTACATTTTCTTTGAGTCTCTGCATTCAGTAGCATACATATTATTCTCTTCCCGTCTTCCCTTTTCGATAAGAATAACATAAATAACTCAAAGGTTAATGATAAGGAATTCCTTAATTTTTCACAATTTTCCTATTCTCAAATAAAGAGGAAAGTGTTGGTAAACACTTTCTAAGTGGAGATTATTGTTTCCAGAATTAGAAAATAATGTCGTATTTTGATTTATTATTTTGCTTCTACTCCTGCATGGCACCAAGAAGGATCAGCAACAGAAGTAAAAGAACTGATGATTCTTCAAGTATTAGAAATGGTTCTGCTTCATTTTTTTCCAGATGATCTGCTATTTCATCAGTTCTGACTATTTGTAATTATCACTATGTTAGTGCCATTTTAGTGCTACAGGTATCTACAAATTAGGTCTTCCTTCTATATTTTACTTCTGGTTGTACTGTAACAAATATTATATAACAACATGAAGCATTAACGCTCTAGGTGAATAATGACCTGAACTACTTCACACATTTGCAAAGTGGTTAATTTCAAGAACCTGGCAACTTTTAGATGCTTATAGAAATACCTCACAGGTCATTAGAAGAAAGATAAATTAGGTTATAAAAACCCCCCAGTTTCTAAAATCTGAAGTAAATGGTTTCCGTGTATATACTGTCAATATTTGGCCTAATGTTAAACTTTCCCCTGCCTTTTTTTTTTTTTTTCAGTGGGTGGGAGGGGAGGTATGAATGAGACGGGAAAACTCTGATCTTCAGGGCATCTCATTTTTATCTTGATTTGCCAGTCTTCGGCTACATTTGTGCTACTTTCTCTTACCTTCTATCTCTTGTCTGCCTCATTTTATAAACTGGTGATAAGAATGGTGACTGGTCCCTAGCTGAATGTTGTATAAGAATTCTTTCCATTTATGTTTTGAATTATTTGAATTTGTCTTCCAGAAGAAAAAAAAAATCCTTTAATTCTTTCTTATAGAAAAAGAGTAAATAATAGGTTAAATAATAATAATAAACCCTTTATCATCTTGTTCCTAGATTTACTGTTCACATATGTCCACTCTGACTAAAAAACTCAATATATGGTATTTGTTAATGAAGGCTGAAATTCATCAATAGTCAGTTTATGTACAGTATGAATAGACTGATGAACAAAAGTCTGAGTTGTGCTCTGAACTGCTCTGGTTCTTAAAATTTGCACCATAAAACTGAGCTCCCAGTCTCTCCAGAATATATCTGTTCTACCACCATAGTGAAATGTCAGAAGACAATTGCTGAGACGAACTGATCCTGACCAGTGGATTTTCTTTCCTTTCTCTAGGGTGCTCACAGCAACACTTTTCAAGAGAGCTAAATGAATATACTTATTTCTTTTTACAATGAAGACATTCTTTAATTGAATGACCATGTAAAAATAGTTCTATAAAACTCCAAGATGCATAGCCTCTTTCTGTTCAAGGGAATATTTTTTCTCATATCTGTTGTACTCAATGAATACATAGATACTGAGAAAGTTAAAAATCTCTATGCACCTTCTGATTGTCTAGGTATCACCCCATGTTTTGGATTTGGATTTTTTGTTATCTGGGTCACAGAGAAAGGATCATGTGCACCCAGGAGAGAAGAAGGATAATGAATTTCATCCAGTATCCAATACTGTACAAAGGAGAAAAAAAAGTGCACTCTGCAGATTAAAATGAAATATGCAAGAATACCCTGGAAATGATGTGTTCAGTCTTTATGTATGAATTAAAGCCTTCATTTTCTAATAGCTTATTCTAATTTCCCTGTGTGGTTAGTACAGTAGTCCTTAAGCCCAAGAAATGATTAAGAAAAAAAAAAATCTCTTTTACTTTAGGATGTAATCCTTCCATTTGTAGACACCAATAGATCGGTCAAGTGGCAAAGACTAAAGAACCTATAAAAAGACTAGAGAAGGCTATAAAAAGAGTATGTAGAGGAGTTTCATTTCCCCACAAGCTTATGACATCATAGCTGAATTTTTAGTGAGGTCTTATCATTATTTCATGTCTGGAGCAAATTAACATGTCTATATCTGAACATGTGATTCTTTTGAAATGAGATAGATAGCCAATATGTCCATGTATCTGAAGCACAGACCACAGGCCATGATCATGGTGATCACTACAATTTCAGCAAAGGAATCCTACCTGACTTCTTTCTTGTTGAACTTCTAAAGAAAGGGATACTTATTTAGAAATTAAATATGCACAGCTTTCATCAAGCACACACAAAAGAAGGATCACAATTACCTTGTTTTCATTAAAGATCTGTATTCAAACCAATTAGGTCTAGAAGTAATATAAAATAACAACTTACATTATACAAGTAAGGACAAGAAATACAAAAGAAGTACATCATTGTAAACATACGTTGTAAGTAGGATGATAAAATAAATGAATGGAAACTCAGCTACAGTTTTCAGGCATTGGTGCTGAAACTTTCCTAGGTGATTCCCATCTGTGTGTTGGACTTTATTATAAACTAAGAAAGAAAGGTTTGTTGCCACAAATATTGCATAGGTATGTTACAATGAAAATGTCGTGAAAGGTGCTTGTTCAAGGAAGCATGTAGGTGGAAAGCACAGTACCATAAGACACGAAACAGTCAACAAGACAACTAAAACAACCTAACAGAGAGGCTTATTAAAAAACAGCTTTCCTGGGAGTGTCCTGAAATTAGTCACATTAATACCATTTTTAAAAAAAATCATTAATAGTTAAAAATATTGTAATTAATACTATAAAAAGCAAAACCTAATGCACCACAAGAATTTTAATCATTGTTTACTTGGGTTTGAGACATACCAGAGAGAGTGAGAGAGCGAGAGAGAGAAAGAGACAGACTTAATGGTCAAAGAGTTTTGCTCAAAATCTACAGAACAACAGTTTTTGAGCTGCTCTGCCTTATTTTTACCAAGTTATAGCATGGCAGCAGTTCCCTTAAAATCACTGAGTTCTTGCATTTACAATATAGCAGAAAAGTTTGTATTAGATTTTTTTAAAGTTGTAACATTTTATATCATTTGGGTCATCTGTGCTTTTAGGCAGTGAAGGCAGGGAGAGGGTGGTATGAGGAATTGCAGGCACTGTTTTCTGCTGTGTTGTTCATTAAGCTAAGCCACAACTTAGATTCATAGATTTCAAGGCTATAAGAGGCCATTACTATCATCTAGCCTGACCTCGCTATATAGCAAAGGGCAAAGAATGTCACTCAGTAATTTCCAAATCAAACCCATAACTTTGGTTTGAGCTGTAGTATATCTTCCAAAAAGACATGCAGTCTTAATTTAGAGATTTCGGGTGATAGAAAATCCATTACTTTCATAGGTAAATTGTTCTAATGCTTCATTACTCTCACTGATAAAAATGTGCACTTTACTTCTTAGCTGATTTGCCTAACTTCAGCCTACTGCTGCTAAGAGAAAAAAAAAAGCTTTTTTCTTCTAAATTAAATTTGGTACTATAAAAAAAAATCTACTTTCCTAGGACACTGTCATCAAGACTGGTCTTGACCTTCTTCTGGAAAAGTAAATTGACTAAGTTCTTTGTTCAACTTGGATCAGTCTAATAGTTTATACTCAACTTTTCTGAAATTATCATAGACCAATAATCTAAATATGGTGGTGTTAATTCCATGTGAAAATGTAATGCTACCTTTTTATTCTTATCATGCCCTTTGGCTTATATATTCAAGGATCACATTCCCCATCACTGGTAGAAGATTAGGACAGCCTAACAGCCAATGCCTTCCACAATGTCACCTTGTAAGTGTGACATACATGCCTTGTTCCTGGATGTCATGCTGCTAAAATACATTTTACAAAGGACTCCACCTTACAAATCAACATTTCTCATGGATTTGACTCTGTCATTAGCTTTCATTTAATTAGTTTTTTAATCATCTGCATATTTTATCATTAATAATTTTATATTCCCCCTTTGGTAACTATATTGCACAGATTGGTCTAGAACTGCACCTATATAGGATTCTGCCAAGAATACCTAAAGCCGTTATTTAACCTTTTCTTAAAAAATTTTTACTACTCTTGTAATCCACCAGATCCCCATTTTTGTCCATTCAATATAGGCAGTATCAATACAATATTATTTTTTTCTGTAAAGTAGAAAGAACGCTTTTGAAAACCTTTTAGAAATGTATATGAATGTAGTTTGCTTCATCAGACAAGTTTGTTATTTTAAGTCCTTTTTCTAAATCTTAAGACTCTGCTGTGCCCTTGATATACATGAAAATTGTCAGAGACATCACCTGGAATTCTGCTGGTAGCTTGAGGGCACAATCAGGCCTGAGATGGGTAAACTACATTTTGAAATAGGACTTCTTTTATTTTTTTTAAAAATCAGTGTAATGATTAGGATCATATTTGATCAAGGTCCCACTGGATATGCCAAAAGACACACTATACATTGCAGAAATGGTAGTGTGTGTTGGTGTTCATCTGTTCACGATGCATTCTTATTATATAAAATGTGGTAGTTTTCTGCAAGCGGCAAGGAAAGGTTGAATTCCAGAATGTGTAATGTCTTTGTTAGAAGTGGCATGTATTGGCACAGGTTCAGGGTGCCGTATTCTTGTTTAATTTATTTACATGTATGTTTTCTAATGTAGTCATCAGATGGCAAAACACAATGCAGCTTTAACTCACAGTTGCAATGCTCAGTTCTGTGTTCAAATTTGAAATCCCAGTCTGGTAGGTGAAACGTGGTCCAAACATAGAAGATCCTAGTTCAGGGACCTGTCTCACATAGATGATCTGTCAAAGTAGTAAGACCTGACATTGCTAAAGTCACCACTGCATACCAAGGTATACAGCCCATACTGTGGGTCATTATGCATCTGATATTCCTGGATATGCTTATGCAACAAGATCCTCAAGTCCAAGAGATGCAGTGAAGATGAAATCACCTGGCCTGCTCATCTGCAACTGTATGCTTGCCTACTACACTTTGGTGTGTTTCAGTTCATTTAGATGGCCTCAAGGAGATCTGAACCCTGGGATCCATTTATCTTGTTGTAGAGTCAATGCTTTCTCACAAAATCTCTTTATGGACTACATGGAGCAAAATTAGGAAAAAAAAAGCATTTGGTAAATAAGCTCTCTTTTGCCATGTCTCAAGGTTGAACAGTTTCATGAATATACAATGAGCAAAGTTGATAAAGAAAAAGATGAGGTATTTCCCAGGACCAGCAACTGACATAGGCTTCACTGGGGGTGAAGATAAGATATGCAGTCCTGGAACCATGGCAGATCACAGCAAATCAGACTGTAGTCCTTCTCTTATTTTTGCAGACACACCCTGTAAGTGGACCATTTCATACCCATCTTGTAAAGACTCTAGGCAGAATAGATCCTGAGTGGATCTAATATATGCTATCAGTTACATGTTGATTACTTCTTTTCCCAAAGAAAGAGATGTGTTTCTTAGTAAACTGTATCTCTCTTGGAGGCAAGTATCTATATTGCCTTAAAAGCCAGTGGAGAATGGGAGTACTGATGTTAGACAGACTCAATTGCCATCTTAAGGTCTTCAGAGCATCTTGCCTCTCACAGTTGTCTATATTTAATGTAGGGAATTTGTACAGTTGCGTCACGTGACTTGGATGAATTCCTTTGGGGATTACTGCTGAATAAGAATGGCTGGGTCTCACTGCAGATATTCATAAAACATTATTCTAGCCATGCTGAATCATGTCTGTACCATAAACCATGAATACAGTTGCCCATTGAATAGATCTGTCTAGTCTAACTTCACATCTGCTACCACAGCTAGTAGTGCAATCATATCACAGCGCTAGGCTCAGCAAAACTGTTCTGTTACCCTGCGTAAGCACACAAACAGCTGCTTGCTCCCACAGCCACATTTGCCAGTAGATGAATTAGACAGTTTAAAGATGACTCAGATGTACTTCAGATACTTAAATCACACCAAATCTCAGCAAACAGGGCTGGAAGCAACACCAAAAGATCACTCGGCCCCTCCTGCTACACGTGATGTGGGATCACACCACCAGTGTCACTTTGGCTGCAGCAGCATTCCACCTCCTGATTTGACAGCTAAAATGACTGCCCTTGCTAATATCAAGCAATCAAGCAGTCCCATACCAAAAAATTTGATTAATTCTATATTCTATCGCTTTTGTTTCTGCCACCATGTCTGAAAAAGAAATAGAATGCAATTCAGCCAAATACTGGAGAGGTAGGCACCTGGCATCTTCTCCTCCAGAAGGGAAGCTTTACTTACAGTGTACAGGTTTAGAATGAGGAGATACGAAGTTATTGCCTTTCCAAAAATACTTTACTAGGATATTAAAATAAATCAGTAAGATCAAACAGAAATATCTGAAAAAGGGCTTTCGAGGTTGGAGGAAGGAGAGGAAGGAAGAAGACTGCTGCATGTCTGTGAGCGTTGTGCCCAGTAATGAGGCAGTTTCCAAGTTGGGTTTTTGGAGTCCAAAGAGCAAGAAAAGAAGGACGGACCACTCTCACATATCAGTTGCTTTGAACTCTGACTAGCACATAAGGTATGAAATTTCTCACTTACACTTTTGTTCCTGTTTCTTTTTCATCCCTAGCATTGATAGCACTTCACCTATGACCTTACAACACTGTAGGTATGGGTAAATATAGCATGGTTTATCTTTATCACTTCATTTTATTAGTGTGATTTTGCAGGAAAATGCATTGATAGAAGTCTTTTTATTCACTTCCATTATTTTCCTGCCAAAGATAGAAAATTATTATCTAAATTAAAACACCACTGCATATGTCTCTTTTTCACAACTTAAAAAGTAAAAGAGTGCAGAATATGTATAATGTGAATATTCTTAGTAACCTTGGTGATGATTTGTGTTAAAAGAAACCCTCTTCTATTCTGACTGCCTCCAGCCTTCTGACAGGCCTGCCATGTTGCTGTTGAATGTACAGTTTTTCTGGTAGTATAATGTCAATGGCTAAGCTTGACCAACATTTATTTCAAAAGACACAATGCTGAGCATTAATTCATAGCAAGGCCTAAGACCAAGGACCAGATGTACCTTAATATCTATACCATACACCTTAAAATTTATACCATATATAAAATAGTTTAGCAAAAAATTAATATTCAACCTCATTTAGAATATTATTACCATTCCCACTATTATTGTCACTACTATTTTAGAGATAGAAGTGAAGAGATTAAGTACTTTGCCAAAACCCACAGAGCAATCAGTTTCAGAAATAGTATCAGAATTAAGGATTTTTGTTTCCTGGGTTACAGTTTTTTCCACACCTTGTCCAACTGACTGGAATATTTAAACTGCTTCAGAAGTCATTAGTTAATGACCCTGGTATAAAATGATATGCTTACTGACAGGTGTTTGATGTGCTTTTTCACAGAACCCTGCTATGGTATTGTGGCCCATACTAATATTTGTCTTGCTGTTTTATTCTAGGAATTTTTTTGGCTTTTTGTTCGGAAGATTGCTTTGGGGTAGTTTAAGGTGCTTTTATCACGTATCCCAGTGCCCTGGGAGATCAAACAAGTAATATTTCCCTGTAGGTCAAGACACAAACTTAAGTTCAAGTCACTAAAGCTGAAAGCAGAGTTCACTGATACAGCACCACAGAGTCCCTGACCCTGCACATCTCACACAATCCCGTCACATAACCTTCGAGGGGCTCTCTTCAAAGTTAAGGAGAAAATAAATAGAAAGCAAACCCCAATTATGTGGGCTCAGCTTAGCCGCATCCTCCTAACTGCATAGCCTGCATCACATGGTCCCTAGAGGGAGATTCTAATAATGTTATCATTTGATTCCCATTTCAGATGCTTTACATTTCCAGGTATTCAGTTAGCTATTCAGCCTGGTGCAAGACAGGAGAACTTCCCTTGGAGCACAGGTGTCTAAGCAAACAAACCCTTTCCATGCTTGGAAATGGCTTTGTCAGTGAGGCTAAACAATCAGAAAAATCCGGAACCAGTGGCAGCATATGAATGATGGCATGTCCTCTAAGAAGTAGAGGGGAGCAGATGGAAATAATTCCTTTGCAAATTCTACATCAGGAGCTGGGAGATAGTCTCAACTTTAATTGAAGGATCCTCATGTCCTCTTCCTCCCTTCCTTGTCTCCCTTAACAACACAGAATTATTAAAAGCAGGGAAACCATTACAGAAAATTAGCTATGCAAAGACCAGGATGAGCTCAAGTTCTAAAGCATTCTACATGGGGAATGAGCAAGTATGACAAGTCAGTCCTGGATTAAACCAACAGATAATCAGATTTCACTACGGCAGACTGTGAGACAAATCATTGTCATGCTCTTTAAAGGCTAAGCAATGTCTGCAAAAGCTGCAGAGGAGCAGTGTTTTCTATTGAGACGACATTAAGAAAAATTAAAAATGCAGACAATAGACAACTTAAGAAGGAAAGCCTTTTGTGAAGGAGCACAGTTAGAGATCATAGATGAAAACACTACTATACTGCTAGTCTGAGAGAGCAAAGGGAAGCTATGTGTTTCTTTTAGCTTGAATTGCTATAAAAGGTGTGAACTGATAAACTTCTATAATCAGATATTAAATTATTGCCTAGCTCAAAAAGACACCATATTTATTTTTATACTGTCAAAACGTGAAGGAATTTGGAGTCCCTGTGAATAGGGGTTAATGACATAATTTGATTTAAATGGCTTAGATTGTTTAGTGACTATACCAACTCAGCCTGCTCCTCTGCAGAATTTCTCTACCTCTTATACCATACAACAGAGAGGAAAAAAAAATCCCATGGAAGGTGAACACTTTGAAACATCAATCATTTTGAACCCTTAATGCATTCTTCACCCACCTGTCAGGACTATAAAACCGTAACTGGATGCAAAATGGCTATTTTACTTTCCTTACAAATATTGAGATTGTGCAGTGTAAACTAAACAAATAACTTCACATATTCCTTCAGCTTGTGTGATTCTGAAGCTCCCTATGACTTGTTCTGGTGCCTTTTCTGTATGTGATCTGCTCCTACTAAGTGAACAGCTAAAGGAGGCACCCCTGTTCCTTCCAGCTAAGACTGTCATTAGGATTTTGTGGTGATAAATTTAAGACATCCCAAGCTTTAATCAACATTCCATTTTTAATCCCTTCAACTAAATACCCCAAGCGTTAAACACCATTTCAAACAGTCATGTGCTAGCCACTAAACTGTTCTTGAAAGCTGAATTACAGTATTTGCTTTTGCAAAGGCAACCAAATTAAATTTTATGGTGACAATAGCTAACATTTTATCTTTTTTAAAGCCTGTTCACAGCAGTCATTCCTATCAAAAGTTTTGCTTCTAAAAAGTGAAAATGCTTGCAAAAGATTTCAAAGCACAATCCTAACAACACACTCAACAAAATACTGCTTATGCATTTTAGACTTTTTTTATCCATATGAGGTATTTTTCTCATTCCTCATCTTACTTTTTTCTTTAAGCTAGGAAATACAGGCATATGTTTTAAAGTAATTTTTTTCTAGGAAGCATTTTGAGGTGTAAATATAAGTTGTTTCCTTTACAGCCATTGTACATTAAAGTAAATTCTACTGCATTTGAAAACATGTCAGCTTTATTTTGTACTGGTATTCAGAATCCTCTCTTTTTGACCAATATTATATAAAGTTCCTCTGGGAAGATAATGTGTATGATTGCAGCCCTGCCTTGTTAAAATCCATGGCTTTTTATGCAGTCATGTTTTCACCCATGAATTATGCATGAAAAAGTATCTCATTACATTTCATTTTCTTTACAGCAGCATCCCCCTTCTCGACATGCTCAGATTCCCATCAGCCGAGCTCTACTCACCCTGCAGCTTGGCTCCATCTTGATGCCTTCATAGCATTTTAGACAAAATGGGCGTGTTTAACTTGTCACCTCAAGCCTGGTATAAATTATTCACCAGAGCTTTGCACAGATTTGTGAGATAACCAGGCTGAACTCGGGGAAACTTCACGGGTTTGACTGTCTATGTTGTATTTGACAGGGACATTAATGGCAATTTCCCCCTATAGTAGTCCCAAACAGAGGGTGTTTGTTTTTTTTTTTTAAAGGTTCCCAGTTCCAATGTTCAGTTTTATTGAAATTTACTTTTTAAAGCTCGAGCCACATATTTTTATTTTTAGTGTATCTCACAGATGCCACTAAAACTACACTGTTTCTTATGATTCAAAGGTGAAATGAGCAGAGAATCTCTTTAAAATGCTCTTCTTAATTTTAAAGGTGCCTGGAAAACTCTCAAAGAGTATATACATATTTAAATCACACAATTTAACAACTTAGACCCTTCTCCTTCAGCTGGAACCAAGAAGGTGGTTCTTTATTTCAAGCAACTGACATTAGCAGAAGAGGATACTGGAACTGTGCAGTTTGAAAAACCAGGGCAAAAACCTGGTTTTGGCACATAACTCGTATGCATGTCAGAGGACAACAGCTGTGGCCTATTTCCATCTGTAGTCAGTGGAAAGAAGTAGGCATGTCAGTGGATATGTAGAAATGCATACATTAGTTAAAGAAATTAAACTCCCTCAGATTATTTTTGGAAGCTCTCTTTAGCCACAAGATGTGATGGTAAAGACTCAAAGTAAAAACTCCATCCACTCCTCCTGTCCTCCTCCCCAAACACTACTCTATCCTCTGGGAAGGAAGCACGTTGAGGTCATTGTCTATCAGTTTGTGAAACAATGAGGAGTCAAATACAAATGAAGCTGAAAGGAAGTGAGGGCCAAGTCACTGAGGTACAAAGACACCTGAATTAAAACACACAGTTTCCTTAGGTTTCAAGTATTTTAGAACATTTCATTAGACATACTCAACTCAGTAACGTGTTCTGTAACCTTTATAACAGAGGTTCATGCTTTAATAGAATACACAACAAATGCACATTTTGACTGTGGGGCTTCAGATGGCTCCATAGACAGGGAAACAGCGCAGCGGTGTCTGTGCCACATCCTGGTCAGGTGGGGTTGCACTGATGGTGCTTCCCAACATGAGCAGGAGGTGGGCAAACTCACATACCACCGGTGGGAGCAGACCGCTGGGCAGCCAGCGGTGCCTGTGCCTGCTCTGTGCGGCTGTCTGGCTTTGAGAGCTGGAGCCAGCCCCTTCAGGGAGCAGAGTATGAGTACATGTCCCAGGCACAGCGGTGCACAGGCAGGGAAGGCAATGCTGGGGCAGTCCCCCAGGGGAGCGAGAAGCATCTCCCACAGGTGGACCTCCTGCCAGCCCCCATTGGTCTCAGCAGCTCACAGTACTTCCCAGCTAAGGCAGGGGCATGATGTGTGTCTGTGTCCACTCTTCTTCCAGTGCAGCCCTCCAGAGCTGACCCCGGCCCCTCTACAGCTGCATCGCACCCGGCAGCACTGTGGCACTGGGATCTGGACACCCACCACTGCTGTCTTAGAAGAAAGGTCAGTCTTGAGAAGTTGTTAACAAGGAAGCTGACTCTAAGCAACCAAATACTTCATTCAGCCTTTAACAATAGAAGTGGAAGCTAAAAGGTTCACAATAAAAAATGAAACTCTTGTTGTCACTCATGTTCTAAAACCAAACAGAAGTACTGCAGTAAGTACTTCTAGGAAACGGAGGTATATCCTCAGATTTTTTTTAATTTTCTAATTATTTGATTATTTGTTATTTATTTGGTTGCTTATTTGCTTCATTTTGAGACAAATAGGCTATTTCTGTGTTTACAAATAGTCTGGATTATCACATAAGGAACTAGTTCTGAAAATAACCTTAGTTTTATTTCTAATCCAGGGCCTTTCATTTTTCACTATGGATTGTATCACTTGTGAGCTGTAAGGTCATTGACAACTTGCAAAGATGTAACAAACATAGGGGGAAAAAAAAAACCACAAAAACCCCCACACACATAAGACCTCAGCTATTCAAAGTCAGAAGTAGAAACAAAGGTCATGATATTTCATGTATGAACCTGATGCATTTCAGCTGGCAAAGGCTTATGATAAAGACAAATATGAAGTGCACTAGGAACTATAGATAAAGAACTCACAGTGACTTCCATTTCTTTCATTGAACAATTTTGTAATTTCATACAGCCTTATATTTTCTTATGAGTAATACACAGAGAGCTTTGAAAATATCTATCATACACTTTGTATCAGCAAGGTTAACATAACTGAGGATTCAGCAGCAGCGGGGCAAAATGGTCCATTTCTTGCTACTGCTGTCTAGAAAAGGTTGAACTTTTTCAGGGATTTAGCCGCTTTACATACATACCCATAACATCCTATGTTACATATGAACTACTTTCACTCTAGTACTAAATACAGTGGGCTACAGAAAATTTTTGAGTTGTCTATTGCAGAACAATAGTTTTAATTACAGATGATTTTTGAAAAACCAAATATTTCAAATATATTCAGTAGCTCAGACTGTTCAAAGGTCTTTCAAAAGTAAGAAATGTGACTGAATAAAAAATAGTTTTAAGTTTTCTTTTAATTATAGGGAAAAATGTCATTTTTGGTTTCATAGCCCTCATTAAATGGTATATTCACATCATAATGTCTAGAAAATTTTTGTATGCAACTTCCAATTCAGCTAATTAGTACCACGACCTACTGGAGAGTTATAATTTAAGAAAAGAAATGAAGAGAGAAGTTAACCTACCTCAAAGAAAAAAATTTTAGTATTCATATGTTACTACAAGACTATAATAATAATAATCACAATTAATAATCTCTTCCCAAGAGAAAGAGGGTGTGGTATAAAATCTCTGGGCTGGAAGAATCAAGTCCAAGCAGAACGGTCACACTGGCTTCTTTCCCCTCCCTTTCTAACCACACACGTGCTCCTTCTGGGCCAGTAAACCAGAGACCACCCAACCAGGATCGGCTCAGTTATATGGAGCCCGTTGTGTCCCCCACACCAAGCTCTGCTTCCTACAAGCGCAGCAGGCAATAACTTCAGAAATGTCAGTGTAAGGAACAAAACCTAAATACTGTGTAAGCATTTGAACTTTGGATAACACTCACTTTGCCTCATGGAAAGCCGAGTCTGATGGCTAGCTGCTAGAATATGATCTGATTTTTATTCCCCAGACCAATAACTAGCACCCAGTGCAAGTGATATAACAAGACAAAGTACAAGGTACAGTGGTTAGCGTATTGAACAGCCAAGTCTCTGGAGAGAGAGCAGAGAGAAAGGCATTTTGAGATTCTACTAGAAATCTCCATTGTTTCTCTGCCAAGGGTTTTCAAAGTACTCATAGGAAAAAAAAAATAGCTTTCAGCAGTCACAACTGTGTTACGCTTGATAATGTTTTGTACAATGTTTTGTATTGTGAAATACAAATTCCATTTGAGGTACTTTGAAAATTTCCTGGTACAGACTCATTTTATTCAATTATCCTGGTAAGTTTAAAATGCTGAAATGAGAACTTATTCATGTTGCTTGTGGGTTAAACTAGACTGTAGCACTTCAGAACAATGTGGTTTATTTTTATGGACACTTTCACACACTCAAAAATCACTAAACTCTTCACAGCTAATGACTGCAAATACAGCTGAAGTATACAGACAGTACACACATGTAGATAAGCAAGGAGTAAAAACTGTAAAAGACTGTAACAGCACATATATAGTTGAAATCTTATTTTATGTACAAATATGCTTTTCCTGTCTTTACATGTAAGTGTGGAGTTTCCTTTCTAATTTGGCTTGTGATATTAGCATTATTATGAACAGCTTATTTGTGTATGGCAGACCAGTAACAATCATCTGACTTGTCTCTGTGGTTAAGACTGGCTATTTACTCAACCTTTTATAGGTCCTTCCTTCTTTATTTTATGTTTCTTGCCACTCCCTCTGCAAAAAACACAAAACCAAACAAAAAGCAAAGTTGTCAAAGGCAATGAACATTAGAAGGCAATTCAGGTAGCAAGCAAAATACTGTTATTTTGAAAACAGGTTGCGACTCAGAATTTAGATGTAAATAGTGTTTATGGAAAATATATATGTCAAATAGAATAAATTTTATCCACATTAAATTTGGGATACTTTACTCTTTTCATAAATTCAACATCTCCTCCTTTTCCACCAGGGCTTTGAGTCAATAACCCAAGTAAGTATCATGCTCTGGATTTCCAAAGATCTGCAGCCACTCACACCCTGTTAATCAGTACAGTGTCCCAGATTATCAGTTTAGGCTAATGCAGCTACTGTTGGTCAGATAAGTATGGGCTTCAGACATAGAAACCGTTGCTGAAGATAACCAAGGACCTCATTAATAAATTTTAAAGAGAGGTATGACTTTATCAAATGCCACAAACAGGTACTATAAGTCTAAAAGTAATTTTAAAATGAGACCAATGAGACCAAAGAGAAAATTTCCTGGGGTTCTACAATTCAAAAAAGTGGAAGATAAATGTGTCTCAAGGGTATGAAAAGCATAAGTGCAAATAAAGTAACTCAGATTTAAATGTGATTGTTACTTTGTAATTATTTTGTAACTCTAATAGAAATATTATTCATCCACCACAACCCTAATTTTTTGTATTGGACTCAGTTCCCTTTTGCATTCAGGCTTTTGTCAATACTTAAATAGCGTAAGATGTTCATATAAAAGAAAGTCAAGTTCATTGAATCCAGCAACTTGGTATTCATGTGAATCCTTATGACCACAGACTGATCACCTCTGGACAAGCAGTAAAGCTATAGACTCATCTGGACTTGTTAAACACTAGTAATAATTTTTAAATTTTCTTGTTATATGAAATGGATGTAGTAGATCTGACATTGTTTCCTTTAAATCCATAGCAGGGAGCAAGAGACATCTATAGAGAGCAGAGACAGTTGAGAAAGCTGCAATTATAACATTATTTTCCTTATTTGAATACAAAGTTCCTTCTCAGTATCCTGAGAAGCAACATTTTTTTTGTGATTCTTTACCACTGTCACATGATAAGAGCTTTTGTTGATTTTTGGCAGTTTCTGGAATCTTTTTCTTCCATAAAGAACTTGCTTGTTGCCTTTACAGGTGTCTCCTCATGACCCAGAAATGGAAGAAAGATCGATTTGTCTTCCCAGCTCTGCCTTTTCTCTGTAGTAATGCCAATGCACATCCAGAGTTCTTCCAACAGCTATTTTATTTTTTTTCTTTATGTATTTGCTGCTAGATCATCCCTTACAGTCAAAGTGTCTACGTGTTTTAACATCTTCCTTTATTCTTCTCTTTTGTAGATCCATCAGTTTTGCTTTTTTTTTTTTTTTTTTGCTTTTTTTTTCCTGTGGTGCTTTCTTGAGTTCTTTTTTCAAGCAAACCTTTTTCAATCAGCAACAGCTTAAAAATGTTACTGCTTTGTTACAGCCTCTTCCAGCTTCTTCACTTTGTTTTTTAATTTCTTCTCCATAGCATCCCTATTTTTCTTTCTTCTTTCGTGCATGCAGTGCTTCTGGTACATTTTGAGAGACTCACCTATCTCTTCCTGATCTGCTTTTGGCAAAAACACTTCTGACAGGTTGAAAGATGTCTTTCAATTCAAGCAGGTGATGTGATCAGCTTCCTCTGACTTTGAAACATCATTTCCTGCAGCCATGATCTGTCCAACTTGGGATTCTTTTATTCTGGCTATCCGTCACCATTGTACATCACAGATTTTTTTTCCCTAGATTGGATTTGAATTTTGTTGTCTGGAGTAGTAGTGTGTTCAGAATCTATTTCAGACCTACTTTAGGATGTCTTTTAAAATGTCACATTAACTAAATATACTATAGTTTGAAGATATAATTATTAATTTATCTGCAAGTGTTTCAGGATTTATTCCCAATTCTTAAGACCTGGCACACAGGAAAACATGATGGGTCCGTGTATGGTACATGCCTGGTTTACTCATAGTTTGCCACTCCCTTGTGCTTGGCTGGTCCTATAACACTGTGAAGACACCTTTTTTGTTTGTGCAGGTTAGACATTGACTCACTGGAAACTCTTCCTAGGACCTGGTCAGAGGAAGACAAGGCAGAGTTTGGATATCATAGTATGCTTGATGTCACCAAATTTAGAGTAACTTGTAGTGGGTAAATATGACAGTGTCTTATGTAACTTTTATCCTGACATGCAGCCTATTTTCAAGGAAAATGCATATTGTGGTTTAAGCCCAGCCAGCAACTAAGCCCCACACAGCCACTCGCTCACTCCCCCAGTGGGATGGGGGAGAGAATCGGAAGGGTAAAAGTGAGAAAACTCATGGGCTGAGATAAAGACAGTTTCATAGGGAAAGCAAAAGCCATGCACACAAGCAAAGCAAACCAAGGAATTCATTCACTCCTTCCCATCAGCAGGCAGGTGTTCAGCCATCTCCAGGAAAACAGGGCTCCATCACACATAACGGTTACTTGGGAAGACAAATGCCATCACTCTGAATGTCCCCCCCTTCCTTCTTCTTCCCCCAGCTTTATATGCTGAGCATGACGGCATATGGTATGGAATAGCCCTGTGGTCAGCTGGGGTCAGCTGTCCCAGCTGTGTCCCCTCCCAAACTCTTGTGCACCCCCAGCCTACTCGCTGGTGGGGTGGGGTGAGAAGCAGAAAAGGCCTTGACTCTATGTGAGCACTGCTCAACAATGACTAAAACATCTCTATATTATCAACACTGTTTCCAGCACATATCCAAAACATAGCCTCATACTAGCTTCTGTGAAGAAAATTAACTCCATCCCAGCCAAAACCAGCACAATGGGTCAATCATGACACCATTAAAACTTTTTTCCAAAGGATCTAGGTAGCCCTCATAATATTATAGCTTCATAACCTGATTAATTTTTGCCATGAGAAAAATGCTTGGAGGTGTGGCATGATATAGAAGAGTGTTTCTAATATGGTAATGCAGGTAGCAGAATAGCACACAGAGTTAGCATAAATTGAAAACTAACTGCCTGCTGGTAGCTGAAGGACAAACATGCTTACTTTTAATTGTGCTTATGCATGTATATGCATATACATTTGCATGCAGAGCTTATATATGTGTCAGTCCTATTCCACAGTGTTTGCCCAGTTCTGCAATTCTTTTACTCCTGTCCCAAGAAAGCCTACAAAGATATCTAGATACACATGTAGGTTTGTATACTGAGATCAGAATATGAGGAGCAATCCATTTCAGTTCTCAAAGCTATCAATTTTCTCACCTATCATTGCTCAGATAACCATTTACTGTTCCAGTGTCAAGGTTGCTCTGGTTTCCTGAAAAGAGAGAGAGAGACTTACCTTCCCAAATGACACCTGTGGCACAATCCATTTTTCTGATGGATTATATTAAGATGAGAGCACTAACTAAATGTACTCTGACATTAAAAAATTTCCAGCATAATTGGGTCACCGAATCAACAAGAACATAGCTTTTAGAAAGAAAACATGTTGCAACCTTGCATAAGACAAATGAACATAAAAAGTATCATTCTCTAAGGGATTCTGTTAATTGAATACATTTAAAATTCTCTGAGGCAGTTAAAGCTGACACCCGCTGTTTTATAGACTGACGTGGTTAGAAACTATCTAGCTCTTTCCAGTAAGCTGAAGAAGCAAAACATCTAATTAAAACCAAAGCTGTAAAGTCGTTTAGTCAAATTGTTTAAAGTGTTCTTTTTTAACATGTAAAATTGGCTGGGTTTTGTTGGCTCATATAGTTTATCAAAGCTAACGAGTAAAATTATGGAAGCCCAACAAAACTTGAATGTTTGAACAGAGGAAGATTCTGTGGAGCTTCACTTTTCGAAAAGCCTAAAAATGGATTAATACAGCACTTAAATTAACCTCAAAAGTGAAATAGCTCTACCTTATCTACTAGTACAAGATTCAGGTCTAAGGCACTGTTATGGCCCAGAGGCTGAATATGTGCCAATTGTTAATAAATCTTGCGAGTTTATAATACTTTTCTGAAAAATATTAATTTTTGACTTTTTAACATTTCACATAATGTTTCTGTACTTTGTATGCAAAATGTAAAAAGCTAGTGCTCACAATATCTAAAAGTAACAGCAATGCTGGTATACCAAAACCTTCTTTGATTCCTTTATGCTGAAAAAAGGATGGCATTTCTTGAATACTGCCATGATTTGCCTGATGTAGTAGCTCAATCTATTATTAGTAGTATTTTCATAGCATCTTCAGTCCAAATTGCATTATACAGTAAGAGAAGTGTGAGAAAAGTGGCAGTTTTCTCCTCCAAGGAGTTATCATTTAAGGGTCCTATTCAGCACTTCTTACTGTAGCATATCACATACTGACTTCAGAGGGGGTTTTGCCAAAGGAGGGAGTGAATAAGGAGTGCTGAATAGGACTCTACAAAGGCACAGCAGGTACAGCTGGTGTAATTCCACACAGACAAAGCATTGTACAATACAATGTAGACAGTTAAAGCAGTGCATTATGTATCATTATGAAAACCATCCATTTTACATATAATTTAGAATATGAAAGTAGTTATCCTCCCTCCAAGTTTTACTCCATTTTTGAGAGTTTTATCAAACTATTATTGCATGATAAAGACCACTTAGAATGGAAATACTATGATAAAACTTTAAATTCAGTTGATGAAACAAACAAGCAACAGATCAACTTTTCCTTTTAAAAAAGTAAGGTCTCTAATTTGTTGATGTTGATAGAGAATTCTCTTTGGTATAGGACCAAGGATTTTTAAAGAAATCATTATTATTTCTCATTAAAGTCCAAAATCTATTATTCATAAATTTCAAGGTGTCATACACGCATTAATGAAGGAAGCCTTACAGCATTACAGTGAGGACGCTATTGTTCTCTTTGTAAAGCGAGGAAAATCGAGATGGAAAGGTAACGTTACTTAGAACTATACTTTTACTGATTATGGTATTTTAACTGCCCAGATAGATGTTTGGAAGGAGTGAACTGTATTACTATCAGGCTTGCCTGAAATGTTAGATTTAGACCTCCAGCTAAATTACAGTGGCTTGAGAAGTTACCATGTCGGCAGAACAGAGTGTGCCCTTACCCATGGCAAACACAAGATAAAGCAGTTTAACCTGACCGTGTTTGCATTCATGTTGGTAGTGGTCCTGTGTTCTTCTCAATTGCAGCAGCAGCATTAAGTATATCATTATATTTAGAAATAAAAACACTTGGGTTCATGTCCTGGGAGGTATATGAAGGAAGAGCTTTACGTGCTTGAATTTACTGGAGAGTGGAGACTGGAAGGCCTTGGCAACAATAAACAACATCAAGTGCACTGCAAGGTACAATAATACTTTTAGAATTCTGCTTCAGAGTGAATTTCTGGTCTCCATAAGTGTCCCCTTAAAAACAAATGGGCACACAGCTGTATTATATTTTTATTAACTTTGCAGACGACAGAGGCATAAGAAGGATCCTTTTGCTGCTACACATTTTTTTAGCAAGCCCTAAATTCCTCATTTGATTAAGAGAAATAAGCTATACTAGTGAGAAAAAGATCAGGAGGTTTCTGATTTTAAGCATTACTCCCATAAACCTTGTTCTGACCCTGTATGTTCATGAGACAATTTTGAATTAAGAGTTGGATATTCTGGGTTGGATATCACAGTGCAGTAACTGCTGAGCATAAATGAAATTAATCTGAACATAACGGCAGAAAATACATTTATACTCTGTGCTTCCTTCAGATTCCTAAAAATAATGTGGCAAATAACATTGTTGCATTGAAAGATGAGCTAAGAGCCATCTGAAGTAGCAGATTACAGTATTGACTTTTTTCACCAGGGGTGGGTCTGCTGCAGACCACTACCAGAGGTCAGGAGGCCAGAGACAGGGATTCTAGCTCCTTGGAAAACAGAGATGTACCCGAGATGATCTTGTTGCAATTCTATATAGAATTTTTAATTTTATGTTAGTCATTAAGCTTGAGTGCAACTTCTTAGCCTCCAAACTACATTGTTCAAATAAACATAATTTACACAAACATAGCACAGGAAACTGCATTCACCACATTTGCAGTATAAACACTGTGTGAAACCAAAGAAAATGAGACAAATAAGATTATTTTGTGATTTTTTTTTTGATCACATGTTTCTCTGTCTGCCCACATATGAGTCATATATTTTGCATAACCACAAAATAATTTTCACTGTTTTCAGTGATGGCTCTGTGGAGTTCTGGAAGGAAACCTCACTTAAAACATGCATTTGTTCCTTGTGGTTTATTTGCTCAATCTATATATAGAGCAAATTCTGAATTTCACAGAACTGTCTACTTTCTGAAAAAGAGCACAAACCCCTACCTTCTTCAGTTTAATATTTTTTTGTGTGGCTTTCATTAGCAAATGTTTAAAAAAACCTGTGTAGAAACTTTAAAGAAATAAACAGTACTGGCCCAGCATCTCATCTGCTTCATTTTTAATGTCCTGTATTTTTTAGGGTTTGAGAGGAGGATGACACAGGACACCATAAAGCCACTCATGCACCCACTACAATCTCTCATGCTAATGGAGTGTTAATAGGGAGATTAGGCTATTTGCTTCTCCCTTTTTGCCACAGTAGGGGCACAAAAATAATGAACCAGACCAAAGCGGATTGTCATGTCAAAAGTCCTTCAAGGACTACCAGGAAAGTAAGGGTTAGTGCCAGGGCATGGGTGTCTGTCACCTGGAATTGACACTGAGATTACACACAACATGTGTGATTTATGACCCAGACCAAGCTTCTGAGGCTTAACAAGTTACAGTACATCAGCTCACACGTCTGTGTGTTCATTCATAGCATGCTGGCAATTTGGCCTCGCCTACCATATAGGTATAGGCTTTAAGTTGAGTTACATTATCTTACCTTTGGACCAGCTAGGAGTGTACAGATGGACAAGCGTTGAAGTTCAGCTGATATTTGGTAATTTGATCATGTGTCTGAGTCTCTAGGCAGACAGCGTAGCCTGGGTATGAACTACAGTCCCAGAGTGGAAAGACTCCATAGTCCACTGGTTAATCATTGAAGAACTTGGTTTTTCTTATAAAAAAAGTCCAAAATCCAACCTGCCAAAATGTATACAGGGCCTTGTTTCAGCTAGGAGAAAAGCAATATCTAATTTAAAATTACTTTCTTTCTTAGTTAGGAACTATTTTTCCAATCACTACTTGTCAAGCCACTAGTTAAAAACACAAAAATGTGTTTCAAAGACTATCTTCAATCTAAGGTAGTGATGGTGAACAGAAAGACATTAAAGACATGAAAATTAACAAGCAGAGAACATAAATGACAGAGTAAGCATTTCAGACCAGTATGAATACCCCATTATTTTGCAAATTAAAAACTGTAAAACTTAAGGAAAGATGCGTATAATCATGAACCAGTGAAGTCTGCATTCAGTTTTTAAAGCTGTTCAGCCAGTACACTAACTTTTATTCTATACACAAATAAAGATGATAAACAATGCATATGTATGTAGCTTTGAAACTGCTACCGAGATAGCTGCTTTCAGGAGATACGGATTCTCAGTGGCACATTACTACAGTAGGGACTTGAACTAGAGCCCTTGCTTTGCTTGCTACACATGCACACCAGAAAGCAGCAGCTAAGTGGCCTCAGCAGGAGGGCACTTACTGCTTGCACAGGCCTGGGACTCCAGCAAGGGAATGGCAAAGCTGCACAGAAGTGTACATGCTGCACGCAGGAAAAATATCTGCATCTAACATTTATCTTGTTTAAAAAATAAACCAGATTTCCTAATTTAATAACAATATTTGAGTTAGATTAGGGAAGCAATAACTATTTCTTACTTCATTAGTTAAATCCTAACTATACTCAGGGAGTACTTCTTTCTGACCGATTCCTAGGGGATTTTAGGAGAAAGAAAGTGCCAAAAGAATGTTTATGGTCTGGGCTGAGGTGAAGATCATAATTTGTTAAACATTGATCAAAATAAATTTCAGCAAGTGCTACAACATTTAACAAAAGATAACTGATGATCTGGCACACAGTGTTCATGTATTTTGAGTCTTAAATGCCTAAAGTATACAAAAACGATTATAAAAATATAATAATAATAATTTCTAAACCAAAGCTTAAAACAAAAATCCGTCAAGTCCATTAAATTTTAAACTTGACACTACTAAATTGCTTTAATGCGTTCAATAGCACACAGTTAGAAGCATAATGATGTATTTGGTGAGTGTTTCTTACTTTTTGACATAAATTATTTGATTTTTTTTTTTTTTTAGCTAGTAAGAGAAAAGATATTATGCATGGTAAATACCATTACAAGGCTCGATCAGAAGTACTCAAACATGAATTTCAGCAAATGTGCTTAATCTAAACGAATGTAATTGTATTTTTACCAGCACTTCATGTATCATCATTAATGGGCATCTTCTGAAGATGGTCTCACTAAACTACGATGCCACTGGAGGAAGAAAATGACTGCTAAATGCCACAGTAAATACTCATCCTGTGTTGTTGGCCACTGCAGCACTAGGCTTCTTGGGAAATTAACACAGGGTTTTACATCAGTCAGACAAACCATATATATATTTCTAAAGACTATCAGTTAACGTAGGACTTTATAGCCACCTTAAAATAAAGCAAAATCACATCTCTTCAGCTAATAAACAAAACTAAACTTCCAAAGAAAGGTGTGTGTGTGTGGGGGGGTTGGTTTTGGTTTGGGTTTTTTTTTCCTTGTGATACGTATGTAATGATGTTTTCTTAGTTTATTTCCCTAAAAATATCCCTAGGGCAGAAATGCTTAGGAGTTTAAAGAAACGTAAGACCCTAAGGGGTCCTCACTTCACTTAGAGATTTCCTACTTGGCATTCAGTGAAAAAACTCTATGTTCTTTAGAGCTGATCTTACAAATTCCTGCTTCCTACTGAAAATTCAGAGTTGCTGTATGCCTGCAGTGTGTTAGCTTCCCTGGGATCATGGTTTGGCCACTGTAGGAGTACATGGAAATGTAACAAGTCTGTACAATCTACACACAGAGAAATGGAGGAAGGCACGGAGTGTGTTGCATGGATGCAATTACTGTGGGGTGAGTTTTCCATTGAGTGTTTTCTTTCCATGATGGATGAGCCTTTTCTCATCCTCCTGGGTTCCCTCACTGTCTTTCTGGGGACGTGAGCTCTGCATACTAATGTCAATGTTTCGCTAGCTATCGTTGTGACCTTTAGCTAGACACTGGCATGTCTAGCATGGTAAGGACATGCAGCTAGCTACATAGCAATGAGTGGCAAAGGAAAAAAAAGAAAGAACAACAAACAAACAGGTTTATCCTCAGCAAGTGCGAATGAGTCAACAAGAAGGCATGGTCATCTGCAAAATCCCATCAAGGCTTTTCATCAGCCTAGACAGGCCATCAATGAGGAGGGGAGTGGAAGTGCAGAGGAGTCCTTGGGCGCCCTGTGAACTGGGGAAAGAGACATGAAAGGGCCATCAAGTCTGTGTTGTCTGAAGATGCAGCAGGGGCTGAAAGGTGAAAATGATACCATTACTCCTCCAGTTCTCTTCCTGTAAAATATGGTGTTTTCTGATACCATGTGTTCTTTCCACTTTTGCCTTATATTGGTAAAAAAAGGCCTCAGATAATATCTAAATTGCACTTCTAACAGAGCTGGATCACATCTGACACTCCCCCTCTCCTGGTTGTTCAGGGCAAGGACTTCTGTTGAAGATTTTTACTTGCATCTGGCATGGGTGCACAGATTTCCTCCACAGGAAACCCAAGCCCCAAGGGGGATGCTGTATGCCACAGGCTCATCTAGGCATGAGCTTGGAGATCTCTTCTATGTGCACTGCTTAGAAATAGCTGTAGCATCCAAACAGGTGTTGATAAGGCAGCTGAACTCTAATGCTTCTGGAGTCTACGGAAAGGCTCTTTGTCTCCTAAATCAGTCTCAGAAAGAGAGCATTTAGAAACTTATTTAGAAAGAGTTTAAGCACATTACGTATACTGCAGGGAGCACAGAAGGAAGATGTATAACCTTTATAAAACCTACACATAATCTGTCCCAGTGTGAAAAGATGATACATAAAAACATTTTGAAGTGATTATTTTAAACAATCTTTGTAACTTTGTGGATGCATAAGTATTGCAAATTTAATACAAGTCCACATGTAATTTGTCCTCTTCCACTGAACCCTAAAATTTCCAAGTTTCCTCCTGCTTTTCCCTGTTTTCAGAGGGAACTCCACACTCCTGTGCAAATCAAAACTAGTGTATCTCTATGAGCCCCACAGTCAGCCTTCACACAGATTTTTACGCATCTCCCCTGCCCCCAGTGCTCCATGTTGTCCTCCTATGACAAGGGAGTTACTTTCTTCCTTTCCTCCCATCTCTTTCTCAAGCCCACATCATATGCCTCTTCTACAGGTTCTTGACCTCCTTCCCAGCTACCCTCTGTGTTAGGGTTTCTTGTCATTCCACTACCCATTGCCATACCTAAAGCTCTGTGACAATTTTAATATGCACACATTTCCCCTGAAAAAGACCTCTCTATGCTCACTCTCCCTTCTTCTCTCAGAACAGCTATGCAACAGCCCTTCTTTACCAGCTACCATTATTGGCCTAGGAGTCACACCATTCAGGCTGTCCATGTGCCAACCTGTTAAAGTCTGTTTGAAGGATGCAGAGAGGATCAGCAAAGCATGCAAGGATACTGTTGTTCACTTACCTGTTCTACACACAGCTGAAAAGGTGCTTGAAACTATTATGTTCAATAGACAAGGACCCTCTGCCACCTCAATTTTTTTCTTTTGTTTCTGGGTTTACAGTTTTTCTTTGAATTAATTGATTGATACATTGAATACTCCTTAAAATTGATGAGATGTGGTATTCCAAAATTAATGCCATGTTACACAGGTACAGACAAATGCAGAAAGGCCTCTGAGTTGAGCACAGGACCTCATCAGGCTCAGATAATTAAACTTTCAATGACTGAAACATATTCCAGCAGCAATAAGCCACACTGGATGTGTTTGCTTGGCTACTGACACACTTCTTGGGGGACTGAAGACACTCGGCCCCTGGCCTCATATCTCAAAGTGCAGCTTAAACAGGCACCAGTAAGCCCCATGGTAGCTCAATGCTCAATTGCCACTTGTCTCTGATACCTGCTATGTATGTCCCCATGGATATGAGAAATTTCCTCCTTAGCTAAGAGGACATAAACAGTCACCAAAGAGGGGTGATACATGGCTTTGTACTCTGTGATGTTTCTTGGAAATGTCTTCTGCAAAGGCTGAGTTCATTTTAATTTTGAAGTTGCTCGGAGAAATAAGCTCTGGTTCCTTATGTACATGCATGTGCTGTGTGTGATTCATGGTTCTTTTACTGGAAGTTGTAGAAATGGTGCAACCGTCTTTACTCAGTTTTATTTGAATGGCTGACACAAAAATTAGTACAGTTGTTCCTAAAGTGGTTTTGAGGGGAAAAAAGTCAATAAAAACATATGAAATTGTCAAAAACAACTTCCCTCCCCTTTCTGTGGTTCCCAGAAAGTGTTTTTTGGGGGGAAATGGGAAGGAACAGGGCTGGGAGGGAAGAAAGACATTAAAAAGCTGTGTTATAAGAAGGATGCCTTCTGTATGCTATAAGAAGGCAACCAGGTAGGGTAAAAAGCCCTACAGCCAAGTTCAACAGCCTACAGTTTCACAGGGAAGAAGAAAGTAAGCCACCAAGCAGGCCGTGTGGCCAGTCTGGGAACCCTCTGGAGTTCTGAAGGTCCAAACACATAGAGGAAATGGAAAAAAGTCAGAAGGTCAGGGGATTCAGTCAGGTATGAGTTTATCCCAGTGACTGGAAAGGGCCCATCAGCACAAGCAGGGTGTTGAGGATTTGTTCCTATGTGAGTTACAGCATGTAATGCATAGTCACGAGGCTCTTAGCCATGAGTTCTGCCATCTTTCTCTGCCAGAGTCCTTCTGCTGAAATACAGAGCCATAACTGTAAAACAAAACCTGCTGACTTCTCCTTAGCAAATAGACTTGGTTTCCTTCTGGCATTGGAGCTGTGACCAGCTCTTCAAAGAGTGCCTCATGCAGACTCTTATATTCAGTACAGAGTCATGAGGCTTTTCCCTGTGTTTTGAGAGAAAGAGGAGGACACAGCACTGAAATAGTGGTCATTTAGGGAGTGAGTTTTGAAATGAACTGAAGATGAGTTAGAAATCCCACTTTACACACTGTAAGCTCCAACCCCTGTATTGGAGTTAAAATCCTGTATATTACCTGTGAAGATTTATCCATAACACAAAGCCTGAGCCCCAGGCCTGGTCTACACTAAAAAGAGGTAGTTATGTGAATTATACAAGAAAATTCTTTGAATGGAGAGATACTTTGTATAATCAAAAGATTCCTTTTTAACAATTACTTCTATACCAGTTTCCAAAAAGAATAAGAGGTAATATTGCAAGGAAAACATCACAGCTGTGTCAGCTAGCGAAATTACATTTTTTTCACACTCTGTCAGAGTTGTGTCAGTAGCACTTTTAAGTTTAGATTGGCACCAAAAGAGGCAAAGCCCTATGTCAGAGTATAAGAATTGTCAGTGCTAGTACCCCACCCCTGAAAGCCCCTGTTTTTTCCCTTAATAAAGGACTGGAAACTAAAAAGTCTGCTGCAGAGGTTTAGAACCACCTTTCACTTAAACTGTGATGTGTCTCTTCTCACTGAATGTAATTTGTGAAAAACATTTTTTAAGTGCTAAGAAGTAGTTAGGCTTGAGGATGTGACAGACTTCAACTTTAAAAAGAATTTAACAAAGCAGGAAACCTTGCTTACTTAGGTTTAGATTAAAGCTAAAATGCACCTGATGTGTGGTTGTACAAAATACAAATTACATTAGTTTTAATGTAAATTTTAAGCTTACTAATTTGTTACTTATTGATAACATTAAGCTTGAAATACATGCTAAAAATTGTCTGGTAAAGAGAAATTCAGTATTATTGCTTGCCATTTGCAAATGAATGCTTAGTCTTTAAGAATGTCGTTGAATTTCAATATGTATGAGATATTCTGCTGTTTTTATTGGAAAAGCTTACAAAGAATGGCTTACAATGGAAGGCAAAATGTTTGATCTTTCATATGAAAGCTCACTTACTGCTACAACTGTGGTCTTATAAAACATGACTGAAAACAGACCTGGTTTAATATAATCACGTTTATTAATACTTATTACTTATGTAGCATTTTGTATGCAAGGATTTGGCATATTTTATAAATATCAGTTAAACTTCACAACCAGGCTGCAATGCATGCAATACTGTGTCACTAAGCCCATTCTCTACAGGGATAAACTGAGATCCCTAGCCTACATTTATTCAGTGGGCTCAATCACTGAGACATGATTGTCCATACAATTAAATTGTTAACGCAGTCCCTGGAATTGTTTTTCGCCTCAGCCAACCATCTCTCTTCCAGATAATGCCAGGGCAAAGGACCATTTCAAATAGGTCATTTGGGCATAGTCACCCTTTTCCAGGGACAAGAGAGCTTAACTGTATGGATTTAAGCTCTAAGTCCTGCTGTGTGAGAATGGCCTCTGGCCAAGTCCATCTACTAGCATAGATGTAACCATAATATTTCTAGCACACAGCACAATGCTGTTCATGGATTCCTGATCTAATCTAGGTTCTGCAAGCAGCACAGCTCAAAGAAATATGCACTAGTCCTGATGGGGCAAAGAGCTAAGGATCTTATTCTACTTCTGCTTGCTCTGAGTGGTGTTGTCATGTCCCACTGAGATTTCCATGGTAAGGCAGGTAGAAGGCATCTGCTTTTTCAAAAAGAGCAGGATGGGACAGAAAGGTGTAGAAATATGTTAATGGATGGGAGAGAATGGTTGACTAATTAGAGGAGTTACTTGGGCAGTCCTATGCACAGAGGTAGGAAACAGGACACTTACACTGGTGCTGAGGGGCTCTAGGGCCTAGAGCACACTAGCTTTGAATCAGGGTGGCCAGAGTGGTGGGGTGCCCAGCACAGTCAGTTGCTCAGTGCCTTAAGAAACACTGTATTTTATCACTCCAACAGGAAATTATCTTATCACAGAAAGCGGAAGAAGGAAGACAGGAACTGAAACAGGAAGCTGTTTAATAACAGCTTATTAAGAACTCAAAACTCTTGGGAGAGAGGTGAAAATATGGAAAATAAGGAAAGGATGGGTGACGATTGCTGCTCTTGGGAAGATTTGAGGATGTTTACTGTAGCACCATTTTGGCCTCTCTCTGCAACAGTTGTTGCTCCATTCGTCCCACATCCTTTTCCTCCTCTGGAAGCAACAGAAGTACAGCAGCAGTAAAACAAAACCCTGACTTTCCAGAGGCGTGGTCTAGTAGTTGGGTCTTTTCTCAAGCAACCGCATGTCTTTGGCAATTGACCACTATTCCCTGGGGTCTAAGCTAATTGGTTGAGTAGCTGGACTCAGTTCAAGCCACACTGCAACACTACTGTAGCTACATTACTCTTGGGGCTCAACCCACTCTCTCTGCAGAACACCAAATAGAGGTAGAACCATGCTCCTGGCCCTTTGCGTGTTTCATTGTCTCATGTAAACTTGCCTAAACTCCATTCATTTCATAAGTTTATTAATTCTATTATTTTATGAACTAATTATTTCATGGATTATTACATGGATAAACTATTCAACTATAAATATAATATTGTGGCTTATTGAATTATATGAAGTAGAGAAACTTTTTAGAAAAGGCTGAAAAATCTCCTCTCAGAATGCGTGACTAAGACATTTATTTGCAATGAAATCCCTATACCTGCCAGAACATGAAAAATATGGAGCCAGTTTCCTGTGCCTTAACTGTGAACCTTATGCATATGTCCCTATGGTTTTTAGTGAGGCTGGATTATGCATAGACATGTGCAGAATTAGGCCTTAGTTGCAAAAGATGTTCTCAAATGAAATATTTGGGTTTGGAGTCTCCTGGACTTTATCTTAACCTAGGTTTCAAGCCAGCTAGGGAAAGCCAGCTAGGTTTCAAGCCAGGAAACTTTGGAACACCTGTGAGTAGATAGCCAGTCTCCTAAATACCTTCAAAGACCTTGTAACCTGACCGTGAAGAATAAAAATCAAGCCTGGTTTGGAAACCAGTGGCTTAGTTAGGTTTCTGTCTCTTTGTACTTTTCTCTGTTTCTCCCCAAATCTTATTTATGTTATCACTTGCTGATGAAATTTTGTTTGTTTTGATATTGATAAAACTGCCATACAGGTATCCAGTTTATTCACGTAAAAAAAGAAACTAATAACAGATGTAGAGCGTTGGATATGCTATTGCTTATCGTGTGGCAGTATCATTTCATAGGTAGAGAATGAGAACTGACTTCCAAATTGTCATGTTTTGTGTGTACATCCACTCAGCTAAAAAGGATAAGCACAGTTGCAAAGCTTGAGATGCAGGCACTGTATCAGGCAGACACTGCAACACATAGCACCATGAGGAAGGATAGGATAATCCTCTTCCTGGAGCAGTGACAAAAGGAGGCAGTGGAGGGGGAAGCTACAGGACCTGTGACCAGTGACCACATCCTCCTTTCTCTCCACTTCCATCCCTGATCCATCTGCTTTCTCTTCAGCTGGCTTATTTTTGTGTAAATACAGCTTCCACTGGGCAAATCTTGATGGCATGAACAACTTTAGTTTGTAATTGAAGATCCCCAGTGAGAGATGAGATCAAGCTGAATTAATACACTTTGCGCATGTACTGGCCACATCACCTCCGAAGTCAGGGCCATTGCTGCACAAGTCCAGCCAGTGAAGTTGTATTCTCCATGTTCAGAATGGAGACTGAGGCACAGATTAACTGATGGCTCTGTTTTGTATTTACTGAAGTCAGCAGATATACCAGGTGATTTCGGTACAGCATCACCAAGACTAGGTGCCAGCAAAGAAGAAAAGTTCAGAGCTCCTTCCATTCAATCCTTTGAAACCAGGATAGAATGAAACACACCAAAAATGTGCTTCCTTGGAAGTTAATGAGCTAGAAAGAGGCCAGTTGAGAGGGAAGTTTTGAATTACGGGGACCAAGTGGGCAATTTTGTTTTTGATAGTCAGCTTCTCAGTGGGTCTAAGCAAACTAGAAAATGTGGAAGTCTGGTGTTTATGAGCCAAAACACAGGCCGAGCCTGTGAATGGCAAAGTTCTTTATAAATATCTATTATTGAAAAGAAAACACACAACATTATCACTTCATACTGTGATAATTACAAAGCAACACTGACAAAGTGTCACTGGACGGGCTCTTTCTTGACTTATTCATACACAAACATGAAGCTGGAGACAACCCCTCAGCAGGAGTCTTCACGTTTCCCCTACCACTACATCTAGCTGCTCTGTGAAGGATTTAAGCTAAAGTCAGAAAACATAAGTGAAATAGAGTCATGATCATCCCAATTCTGGAGTGAGATAATTTTTTAAAAAAATATTACTATTCAAAGACAAGTGAGCAATCACCTTTGAAAAGTTTGCATATACTGATGAACAGATTTTAAGTTTTGTCACTAATTCACCCATGCTGTTCTAATGAATCACTAAAAATTAAAGAATCAGGTGAACAGATAAAGGTCAGATGACAAAAACAATGCAAAGTCAGTATTCGGACAGATGACAGTCTTCCCAAGACCACATTTAACCATGAGGTATTAATAATGTTATGTTTTTAACCAGAGGTTAATCTGCAATTTTATTTTTTTTTTTTAATTACCTAGAGAGAGATTCTTTCTGGACTATTAACTTTTTTTAGTATTTAGATCACAACTCCTAAAGACTTAGCTATATTTTGACAGGTACTGACAAAGAGTGCCATGGAATTGTGACTCAATTGTCACCTTCGGCGTTTTCAAGCTGAAAAACTCAGGATGAGTGCTAGGTACTAATTAGAACTGTTATATTAGGAAAGCAAATACAATGGTGTCTAACATTAAACAAAGCACAGTTCTCATCACAAATGGTTTCTTTTGTGTGCGGGTTAGTCTAAAAAACCATTTTGCATGCTAATGAGGCACAAACAATAATTGCCAAAGTAACTAGTTTCACGCAATTACAAAAACCACATAAAAAGCCCTATTGTTTGTTGTCTTATGATTTTTAATGGCAATTTTGCACTTGATAATTTGGGGATTTCATTTGTATCGCAGTGTGCAATTTGGGTTTTGCGTGTATGAAGGTGAAGGCTTCTAATGGGGAGTAAAGGGTAGGAGGAAACAAGCCCAAGTGTGCAAAAGTAAAAGAAACAGTCATTCTCAGGGAAGAGATCGGACAACCGGAAAAGAGAGGGAGAAAAAAAGCAGTGGTGAAAAGGGGACATTTCCTCTATGAGAAAGAGGGAAATCAGAGCCCAGGGAGGCTATAGGAGCTGGGAGGCGCACAGACCGGCTAATGAATATCACTAAGCTGACACATCCTGTGGCTTGGAATGCATGACAAACCGGGGAGTCGCACAAAGATCTAAGAGAGCACGGAAAATTAGAGAGTAAAAAGTCAGATGGTTAAGTAGTTAAAAATAAAAAGTTTGGGGCCCTGCTCTTCCCTCGAAGGGTCTCTCATTACAGCCCATACAAACCGTTTATAATCCTGTGAAAGAAAGATTGGACCCCTTCTATTTTAGTGTAGACACTGACTGCTCTGGCTGAAATTTTGCCTGCATTTCTGTGATTTGTCCTTTCATCTTACAGTCACTTGTCTGCAAATTAAGTGGAGAAAAACACACCATATGGCATTTTTTTCCTCTTATTCACCCTAGCCTTTAGTTTGTTATTTTCAATTGAATAAAATATCATATGGTTGAACTGGGATTTTGCACTAGCTTAGAGAAAATGTACGTTGCTTGGAATCTTTATACTTCTCTGAGCCTAAAGACATCCTACCATTGGAAGAAGAAATACTATTTTAAGGTCAGGATTGAATATATTTTTCTCTAAAGTGCATTCTATACATTGTTATCAGGGGATACTAAATTTCATGTTCTTGTTTCTCTTAAGAAAATATGATTTTGTGTAAGGCCTATACTACTATGAAATTGTACCTACAGCAATGTCTAATGTAGAGAGCACAAAACCCGAGTGATGGTCAGAATTCATTTTCCTTTTGTGACAGTGACTCTCCTTCCATTTACCATGATGTTAAGCATTTCTGCAGATCTCTCTCTCCCTTCTCTTTCCCTGTGTGTTATGCTACCAGTGTTGGTACAGGAAATAAATTTGAAATCAATACTTGTTGGTATTGTTAGATATTGTAATGTGTTGTGTTTTTTTTTTTTAAATCACGTTAATCTCACTATAACTAGCTGAGCCCAGCACTTTCACCCTTTCATCCTGTATACTCTTTCTTTTTCCGTCGCCAGCTTTCTGAATGTATTTTCCATAATAATATATCCCTCTACTATTATTGATCTCTTCAGCATATTCCCCCACACACATACTTTGTCCCATTCAGTTTTTGTTTATGGTTTTTACTTGGAAAAATCATGAAGTCTCCAGGAAAATGCTTTTTACATTTTCTTGCTAGTCTGCAGCATTTCAGAAATATTACCAATTGCTACGTGAATAATTGATTCATGGCTGTCACAGCATGGAGGTGACATTGCACATTCTTACTCTTTTTCCCCATCCCCTAGTGCTCATTTAACCTTTTCTTCTTTTTTAATTCTTTGTTGACAAAAGAACCATTTAGACTTGGTCAGCATTAGGCTCTACCTGTGCAAAGTAACTGGCAAACAAAGACAGAAGAATCCTTATTAGGAAACTTTACCTTAGGTAGTGTAGATATTGTTGATTAATTTAGTATAAACACTGTAATAATTGAGAAATATATAATCAACATTGTATTTAATTGGCACAGTATATTTGCTATATAAAGACTATTTAATTCTCTAGACAATTAATTCTGTTTATATGAAAACACATTTGAGGGAAAAGCAAGAAGTTTATGTAATAGCTATGCATGAAAAAAACCACAATTTTATCTAGGTTGAAAGACACATTTAATATAATATTCAAAGTCTAATTGGTCCACTACATTGGAGCATTAAATGCTAATTATGATTTGCCTTTCCTCTGCTGTTTTATGATGACATTGAAATATGTTTTTTTTCTTTTTCTCCTTTTCCTTTTTTTACTAGCTTGCTTTAGGCACACATGCATCTAGATAATAGCTTTATTCAGCTGAAATACAGGGAAATTGAGTCTAATACTTCATGTTTCTGTTGATAGCATATGTAGATAAGAATTAGACTACTTAATAGCAAGTCTAGGAAAAATGTTGCTTGAAATGAAGATAATATTTTGGAAAACTCAAGGACATCAGGTATAATGTCTTGCTAAATTGGACATTTATATGCAATCATGATCAATCTTAATAAATGTAGGAGATATAAGGAACCTCAGATTTTTTAAAAAGAAGCGCTAAGAAAAATTAAAACAGATTTAATGCATTCTTTCTATTAGGTTGTAGAATAGCTCCTTATAAATAAAAAGAGTTAATGCTAAAGCATTCTCAGGAAGTTATTCATGTGAATGATCTAGAAAAGGCAGATCTTAACAAACATGCGGAGTGTGAAATAGAGGGGGATATTAATGAAAAATTACCTAAGGTAAACTAAAGTGTTAAATAAAGTTTAACACATATATTTCTGGGGTAGAACAGTTAGAAGAAGACAGTAGCAACTTGGGCAAATCTCTTTGTAGCTCCATGCCTCCGTTTCCTCAGCCAGATAGGTTGAAGGAAAGCTAGAGATACCTGTTATGAAGTAATATGTTGGGTATTCAAGACTTATTCTTGCATTTGGAAGTGCCAGTGGGGGTTGTAGTCAACATGCCTTGCAGACAGACACAGCACTTCAGAGTCCATGCAGGCTGCGCCTGGGCAAACGCAGTCTGTTCTGAAGTTACCTCACTTAAATTATCTGGTTCAGATAGCTGGTTTCGATTAGCTGCTTTCCACCAGCTCCTGTTCACCCCATGGAAGTGACAACAGGGAGCGATCTACCTCCCTTTGGCAGCTCTGCGGAGTGAGCATGATGGGATCACTCATCTCAGTCTCAGCAAAAAGACTGCAGCTCTGCCAGCCACTAGCATGAGAGCAGGTGAAGAGAGACATAAGAGGCCAAAGGCTCCTCTTCCAGCTTCCATGCCTTGCAAGGCCATATACTGCCTGGCCTTTAAGCTTTTCAAGGGCTTTGAAACCTTTGTCTGAGAGGTGCTAGAACTGCAGGGTAGCCAGGGAAATTCTCATGCCTGAGACCAAATCCAGGTGCAGATATAATCCCTAAGTAAAGAGAAATCAATTTGGAGGAAATCCTGAACTGCATAACCAGAAACATGAGCACCTAGGTGGGCATCATCTGGCAGCACACAACCCACTACTCAGCTGATCAGGGTCATCACAATGAAGCCCCTAGAGGTATAGCTTTATTGCTTTTCATCTGACCAACATCAGCAAAAACAGTATGTAGCAGCAGGAGGACTGGCTTCAGGGAACACAGGTTGGTAGTCCATGTTGAAGCTGTAGTTACCATTACTCTACAAACTGCTAGCAATCATGTTAACTAGTTTAAAATTTCAGACACATGTCTAAAAGATATGTATGGGGGGGTTATCCCCACGTACATTAATCATTGCAGACCCGCTGATGATACTTGCACCCCTCTTCACCCCATTGTCACATATCATTTCCATTACCCACCACATTCATCTTCCTTTTGCCTTTCCTTTTGCAGAGGTGGAATCAGGTTTCCTGGCCCAGAGGCTGTTGCCAATTGAAGTTCATCAGGCTGCCTTACATTTCAATATCTTCCCATCTCTTATTTGTTTTGTTCTTTTTTTAAATTTATTCTGCCCAAGCTAATCATCCTAGGACAAGAAGGACAAGAAACTTATTTGAAACATGAATAGTTTCGGCAGGATACTTTGGCCAGAAGATGCTGTAAAAATACTGCACGTTTTCCTTTCCTCTTCAATAAATGAACATATCACTTAATTCTGTGTCCAGCCATCACCAAGCTAAGGGTCTGCCACCATAATTTTAACTTCTCAACTGGCCTTCCAGCCAGTATCTCAATACATTGTATGTCCAGGTTGACTCGCACTACTGTTTTATTTACGATGCAATCAAAGGCTGTAGGAGAGTGAGCAGTAACTGCTTTCCCAATGCATAAAAAAAAATCCTCTTTCTTTTAGCCCTATATTATGAACATTTGAAGGTCTCCATTTTTTCCTCTTCCTCTTTCTTGTCCTCTCAGAAAGAGCAGCAGGGGGTAGATAGAGCGTGCTGAATACAAGTCTCTAATTAATCTACATTTAGAGTATGTTTTGCAAGGTCTATTAGCAGAAAATGTATTAGTAACCCTTAAACAAAATGGTTTCCTTAAAATCTTCCTTGTTTGGTAGCTCTGGCAACAATGACCGCTTCTTGCAGGAGAGGAAATAAACATCCACCTGCAGCCTTCACTAAGGTAAAAAGTGAGAAAGATGACTTGTTATTTCAGGTGTATCACTGACTCACAGTGACACCAGAAACTTTATTTTTTACTGGGGAAGGACAGCTTCAGCATCTATGAAAGCTCTGATGACAAGCTATCAAGCCAGCACCCAAAACAGGATGCAGGTCTTACCATTATTCTTAATTAATATTTGCTTATGGGAGACTCCAGGAAGTGAGAAATGCTGTCCAATCATTCATGAAACACAGGTCCCAGGTCTAAGATGCTTACATTTTCAGAACAGAGAAATACACCAAGAGGAAGAAAAAAGAAACAATAGCCTACAATTTATACATAGCTCACAAAGAGCAGCACAGCAAAAAAAGAGAGATGTAAATAGAGATAGGAGAAGGCTTGTCCATTTTTTGGAATTATTTTCAACTGCAGTCACAAATTTTGTAGTCTGCAGCACCAGAAACAATGACAAGACATCAGATTTAGCATCAAAATTACCTACCTGGTACCAGAAATGCATCTCCCAACCTGCAGTGCATTAGCTGACTTCATACTGTAATTGTAATGAATCTCTTATTGGACCCTTGCTTCCCTGGACAATGCCATATTGTAAGGACTAAATACATCATCAGTGAGCCTCATTCTCGTGTATTACACTAATATATCATTGGAATGACAACTGCTTCTGATGATATATTAATGTAATACATCAGTAGTGTGGGGCTCCTATGGGGTATTACTCAGGAACAGGGGCCATCTAAAGAAAACAGACCCAGAGTCAAATTCAGTTTAATTACTGAATGAAAGGGCTATCAGGACCAAGGTTACACATAATGCTAACATTCTTACATCATCCATGAGATTAATTTGCAACCTCATTACATATTAACCTTGCAATTTTAGATAGTAATTGTAGGATTTGGATTTGCCTGCTGATATGAGTAATTCACAAACCATAACCTCCCCAATATTTTATAGTGATCCATGAATAATGCAGCTATTTTTATTCTGCCCATCTTACATTCCATGATAGTTAAGCAACACATCAAATGTGTAGCTATAAAACCAGATTTGGAAAAACAACACTCCATTTGAAACTGTAGTCACTGGGCACCATATAAACATTTGCACTTGCACAGTGCATTCAAAAGAGAGAGACAACTGGTATTTGCTTTTGCAGTCAATTATGCAGCACATTTTCGTGTATCATTTGTCTTAAAGCTATCATAAAGCATGTACAATTCTGCTGGGTTTTTTTTCTTTGTGTTTTTGTGGGGTTTTTGCTGTTCTTTTTTGTAGGGGACTTTTTTTTTCAGAGCTCCCCAGGGACTGAAATGGTGCATTCTACTGTTCTTTAAGTTAAGTTATGAGTTGGATTCTGAAATGCTTTTAACAAAAGGACTTCCATAACAATATTGCAGTGTCCACTGACATGAAATATATCCAGAGTCATCTTCCCTTGGACCTGTTCCTCCCTAATTTTAATGCTACTACATTATAAGTTATCCAGAGAATCCACCTATATATTATGAATCAAATTGGCACCAGAGGTGATATTATTTAAACTAGAGCTTCTGGTGGTCTTTTATTTCATGTTTATTAAGATTATAGCCAAATGCTGAAATTTTTTCATAGAACAGCATATAGCATCACGCCAAAAGACATAATGTATATTTGATTTTATAAACATCTTACTGTGTCTAATACAGATGCTATTCTTGAAGAGACTGTTTTGTTTAATAAGCATTTATCTATTGTTAATGTCTTTGGAGAATTCATCTTGGGGTTTATACTGAAGATAAATGCAAGCGTGTGAGGGTTTATGAAAAATGTCTCAGCAAGTGACAGGAAGCCTGATATGAGTTACCACAGTCCGCTTCACATGTGGGGCAATGCACTACTTGTCTTGCATTTATTATATTTTCTTGCTAGGCATTTTCTCTTTCTTTTCCTGAGACCCTTTGATACTATATACTTTTAAATACCAAACATTGACAGTAAATCTGAAAAGAATGCATGATGTAGAAAAAGAGACAAAGCTATTGATGTAAAATGTAGCTACAATAAGATAAAGAAGAAACCACAAAGAATTTATTTTTTTTTTTTAATGGTGTGTGCATGAGGGAAGGGAGTCAGAATTTAAAAGGAATTAACTGAACGTCAACTGCATGTCCCAACGACACATGTCATTTTAGCTCACTAGGGTGATGTGCGTATTATTTATAAAACTGTTCAAAGCTGCAGTTAGAAATTCTCCCAAGAATAAATGAAATTCTCACAAAACAAACTGTCACTGTCTTGTGAGGAAAGTAAATTGTGTGCATATCTGTCTATATCTAATCTTATCTAATCTTTGTGTGCCTTATACCTGGAATGATAATAAATAATGTATTGCGGGCGTGGAGAGAGGTTATGGAAGTATAGTAAATTAGAGAAAAGCCCCATGTGACCTATCAGCCAAGTTCCCAAGATAGGTTTCTTTTCGTTATTTTCTAATTAGTAACAACTTCTCCCTTCCTCTGTCGCATATTTCCCTTAGCCCACGGTCTGAACTGAAGGCAGATCTGTTACAAACTCTATTGTAGAATCTTCAGGATGTCAGTAGTAGCTGGAATTAAATTAGATTTCAACTCTCGCAAATTAATGAGTAACCTTGAGGTGTTTGAATGTATCTGGTATGTCAATAATGTAATGCGCAACAGAAAAAGGATGAACTTTGCTCATACACCATGTGGAGGCTTTCCCCTGTGAGTTTTATATGGTGAATTATTTACTAGTTATTGAATTAATCAGACAATTTTTACTTTTTGGCACTTTTAAAATCTTATATTTAAAATCTGCTTATGTACTTAATTGAATGGACATCACATGCAAACCTGCTCCTTGGTGAGCCAGCCCTGCTTGTTTAATACAGGAATTCAAAAATAAAATAAAAGCGCATTTCCCCCTCAGCATCAGCAGGACAGCCTGGTGAGAAAGCGCGCTGTGCTGCAGACACCTTGTGCAACTAAAGAGTGTCAGAGGGAGAGGAGAGATGGACTGGAGTGCATCAGTCTGGCTGTACTCTGGGGCTGAATGAATTTGAAACATGACCAAGTCTGAATGGAATAGTGGTCAGAAAGCCAGGAACAATTACTTCAGATTACAAAATGCTTGAACGATTTACTTCACAAGACAACTGCACAGTCTCCCTGTGCTAAAGGACTATCAATACTATATTTGGACAAAATTTGATGAAAGGAGTTGAAGGGGGGGTGGTGGGGGGGGGGGGAGGGAGATTCGCATTGTGTAAGATGAAAGCGGTGAAGTATTTAAATAGAAATGTATTCCAGTAACCAAAATCCCTGCCCAACATCATCTTTGTTTCAGAAAGTCTGATTAGTTAACATATTCCATCACCTTGGGAAGAAAGCTGAGGTAAGCGGCTTAATTTATAGATGGATGGAACAAACTTATTTAAAAATTCTCACTACGTTATCATGAATCATGTAGGCCTATTAAACTAATTGCTAAGTAAATTTAAGCAGTATTACAGTAGATTTCAGTGAATTTATCATCAATCTAAAGAGATCTTTGGTGGTCTCATGCTGCCCCCCACAGATATGTCTCAGAACATTCATTATGCCATAATTACAAAGTCTCTTTGAAGAGGCTAAAAATCCCAAGACTCCTCTCATCAATTATTTTCACCTGTTAATTCATTTTGTGTGAGGTAATAACCTCAGCATAATAACAAATGTGCAAGTACTCCGATTTTGCAATTAAAAGCAGCAGGGCTCCTATTTTGATCATACAGACTGTGACATCCATCATAGAAAACAATTTGGGCCTAGCGGGATGACAGATGCCACACTGATGGCTCTACTAACTAACTGCCTGTCCTGAAAAAAAATGGTCCCGTTTCAGCCTGCAGCTGCAAGCTATCTGATAGCTCCTGACCAGTCAGCAGGGGAAAGCCTGCAGTGACTAAATTACTGAAAGGTAATTTTACTTCGCAAAATGAGGATTTTGGAGCCATATATGTATGCATTCCAGTGGCTGGTGTAATTTGGAATCAAATAGTCCTTTTCATTTGAAAATGGCTGGAATCGCTGCCAGTGTTCAGAGAGTATTGTTTCTCAGCTTTTACATGAGAAATACAGGGTAATACTCATTATTTCTCCCCTTTCACATCTTATTAGACACAGAAGGCAAGGTGGTTATCTCTGCTTTCTTTAGCTAAATCTGCACAAGTAGGATTTCTTACAACCTCTGGACAGGTGCCTAAATAATAGAAGAGTGCTCATTTTAGCCTTTCAGTTTGTATCAAGGCTGAGTGAGCCCTGTCTGGGGAATGATCCCGCTATCACCACCGAGCCTTAAAGTGATATGCCCTCATCTGAAACTCCACTAAAAACAATGAAGCAAACTGCGAGCACAGGCAGCTCATTAGCCTCGGGACTGATTCACCAAGGAAATAATTTGATGTTGAATTAATGACAGAAAAGCTGTTGTCCTGACGGGGGGGTGGGGGGCTGGAGGAAGGGGGGCGGTGCATATACTCAAAAAAGAATCTCAGAAAACACAGCCAACTTATTTTCCTCACTAAACTGCATAATGTGATACTTTAGCATTGGACCAATTAGCTTAAAACATTTAGTGCTGAAATACTGCATACTCTGAGTAAACAAGACGACTGATTAAGCCTATAACTTTCTAATGGGAAACACACGATGTTGCTGTCAACTAATGTGAAATATGTCAATGTGGTCTGGGATTTTTGGTTTTGTTTTTGTTTGTCCTTTTTTTTTGTTTTGTTTTATCCAGTAGGTCTAAAATCTGGTGACTGGAGGAAGAAGCTGTTCGGGTTACTAACAGCAGCAGATGCAAATTATGAAGGAAAACCGTACTACTGAAAGAAAGGTAGTAGGTATTGTAAGGATTATGTTTTCAGATTTCAGCACACTAATGCAGAGCAACAAAAGATCAGCAGAGGGCCAAAGGTTAAGTATAGCATGAACTTTCTCAGTGGCTGTGCACCTTAAGATGAAAAGATAGCCCTGTTTATGACATCTGCAGACTACAATGCTTACCATTTTATACTTCCCTCCCACATTCTCTGCGGACAAAGAGCTGTGCTCGGCTTCTTGGGAAAAATCTACTGTTTCTTACTCCATCATATTACACTCATAAACCCTGTCAGCAATAAAGGATGTATGGGTAGGCAGAGGCAGGGATGTGCAGCTAGTAAACTACATAATCATACCAGAAAAGATACCAGCATTTCAGTCTTTCAATTGGCTCTCTCTTTAGGAATCTGCACCATGCTACAATGTCGTGGAGGTGAGGCTAATTCTTGGGGCAGGCGGGTGCTCCAGCTCAGGCAAACAATGTGGCTGAGGTGTTTGCCCAGCATTTCCAGATATAGAAAGCAGCCTTTTCTAACCAGCTGCAGGATTTACAACGCAGAACACGCGAGCTTTTTTTGTAGGATTATACTGTGATAAAAGCAAACAAAAGAGATTAATCAAAACAAGTAAATTAGTATTACCCATCTTAGATGTTCTTTAATGCAAAGCCAATAGTTCTTGCCCTTTATGCACATGCTCCTACGGTAACTAATGTACAGTGGCCATCAACAAATTACGACTCGTGACACTTTTGCTGCTGCAATATTAAGCCCAAAGTCCTATGGAGAAAATATATGGTTTTTATTACCAAATTGTTCTTGTTTACAATTCTAATATCCTCTTCATTATCTACTTTTCCAGACATTTTAGGCAGTTCTGAAGACCTGGGGCAGCACTAGTCCTGTCATAAAGAGAAATTAATGTTGTTAAAGATGGCCTAGCTGCCCTCTGGGACAGCTGAAGATGTGAAAATACAAGGTTCTGTTTTAAAGATGAAAATGATTAAAGGTACAGGCACCTTGCTCTTAGTGCAGCCACTAAAACTTTTAATAAAATACTTCAGCAGAAAAAAGCTGCTTTACTTCTTCCACTGTAAGTCTTAAGGAAAAAAATGAGAGCGAGAGGGGAAAGGGGGGGGGAGAGAGAGAACTTTGTTCTATAAGAAGAGGCTTGCTTTAAGGACTAATAAGCGTAAAAAGGACCTCATCATTATAAAGAACCTATTCGTCTCAGCAACAGCTCACTTAATAAAGACTGGATGATAGAAAAACCAGTAGAGCTGTCTCCAAATAGCCAGTAAGCTAATTAGGTGCATTGTAACAGGTAGCCCTTACAAAAACTGACAGGCTTAAGCCAGCATGCCGCAAATACTTAAGAACATTGTAGCAGATGTACAGCGGTTATTGTATCCTCTTCAAGGCTGTTGCTGCTGCCACAGTTTTATAAGCTTACGCACCTCAAGCCCTTAAAGAAGCTCAAAACGGGTTTCAGTGGGAGAAACGAAAAGAAAAAAAAAAAAAAAGAGCTAGAGAGACAAGAAACACAAACCTGCTGAAGATATTATATGAGCTTTTAGGGGCCCCAGACCAAAGAGACCTTTCAGAAGGAATGGTTCAGCTGCCTGGAAGAAAATGTCAGGAAACACAAAAGACGAGAGCATAACCTTTGTCCTAGCAGGGATGGAAGAATATCTGTCAGAACTTCACCTTCATAATCTTGCCCACCTCAGTCATTTTTTACTGGTTAAATGAAGGTTACAGGATTTGCTCTGAAGACAAAATGTCCCTTTCTCCTTAAAAAATATTGTTGAAGTTAAAAGGCAAGTTTACATTCTCATTTCACCAACTAGTCATATTCACTGCTCTCTCTTTTGCTTGGTTTTGTTTGTTTTCTCTACTTTGGGAAGAGGTCAGATCTTACAGTTGTGTCTCTCATATGCTTTTGATTTTCTAGCAATAATCTGATGTAATTGATGGTATACAGAAGCCATTTGAGGACTTCTAGGTCCCTTAATGATAGTGGCAGAGCTGCAAAGGAAACCACTGCTGGTTTGGATGCTCAGGGAAGTCTAACTTCCCATCATTGGAGCTGGGACCATGGTACTAACTCGCTGTGGGTAAAAGCCCATGGCAACAGAGAGGTCTGGAAGCAAAGAAAGCTTAGCTTTCAAGCAGCAGTGGCTCTTCAGAAAGCAATGGCTTCTGCTGGAAACCGCGAGGGAGCGAGAGGCCTCGGTATTAGAGAAGCAGAATTATGTGAATACTCCCCCACTCCGGCTGCATTCATGTGGAACAAGTGACGCAAAAAATCTCTGTCAGGATACCTTCTTTCTGTTCTGCAAAGCTAACTTTATCATGACACTAAATGTAAATTAATATCTGCTAGCATGTATGTGAAAAAGGTATTTTTCAATCCACAGTGTTATCAGCAGACACTTTAAAATCCTTCCCATCCCCTGGGGTGAATACACCGAATAATACTGTATTCCTGCAAGAGACATCTAATACTATATTCAAGACTGGATAAAAATACCATGCGTTTTGCAAATCCATAGACAGTTACAGAAGTAACTTTCCATTAGGGAAAATATCAGTGCCAAAATGTGGTCTATGGGCTCTAGAACTCCAAATAAGCGTTACCACTTCCAAAGATGTAAACTACTACACCAAATAATTAAAACATATTCTTGTCGTGATATAGACTATGAAAGTGTTAAAACTTAGTAAACAGGATTAGTTTGTAATTATCAATGCTCTTTCAGGGGTGAGTACGTAGTATGATGATCTCAAGTAAAAGAGCATCTACTTTAGGATCAGCCTACACTATATTACACATACACTTGCTCACGCATAAGCTATTATTGGAAAGCAAAGTTCAAAACTGGTAAGTTAGAAGGTGCCAGAATTAAGATTGCTGGTGCAACATTAATTCACTCATTGAGGTATATGCACGACAATGTGGGGTTTAATTACATGATCAAACTATTTTCCTTTTGTAGGAGGTCTGCCTCATTTACTTTGTGGCCTCATGTCTTAACAATTTTAACAAACTGACACTTTTCAAATCCTTCTGTAAAGCCAGGTGTATTCATTTCCTTGTGTACTTTCTGAGGGCATGCACTCCCAAAATATCTGAAACATTGGTTTCTTTCCACACAAATCATTTATGTGAAGAAATTCCATTACTCCCTTTTTACAGATGGAGAATTAAGGATGAAAAAAATAAGATCAGAAATGTCTACTAATTTTGAGTTGCCCAGGTGAAGAAAACTGGACACTGAGTTTTAAAAGAATTTTAGAGATTTTAGAGAACTTAATCTTTTTTGCACAGCTCCCGTAACTTCAGTTGCAACTTTAAGTATCCAGCACATCTGCAAATCAGCGTCTCAAGAATATGGAGGATATACAATTATTGTTAGTGGTGTAGCTTAGTCAGCTTCCCTAGCAACATATAGGAGTGCTGTGGCAGAGTCAGACACAAAACCCAGTTTCCTAGGTCAGCACTTGACTGTTGCAGCTATGAGGCTCTCCCTTGTCTTCTTGCAATCCCTTCCCTCATCCACTTCATGATCCCAAGCATGCCCAGCACATGAGCTTTCTACACAACTCTGATTGCTCTCAAGAACATCTTACATCCCCTTATACTAAAAGTCTCTTGGAAAAATAAAAATGTGTGACATATAATTAAACTCTGTACCTTTTTATATACACACAAAAGAAATCAATTGTCCTTTCAACAGTTTTTATGTTCTGTTTTCCAGGTATTTAAAAAAAAACCCAAAAACAAAAACAAAAAAGAAACACAAAACCAACAACAACAACAAGTTGAAACCCAAAAAGTATTACCGTGTTGGTTCTGCTGAACAGAATATTCTATCACGTAATTTAATGGTCACTGAGGTGATTGCCTCTATCTCCACATTAGTGTGTTTAAGGATGCTGATTTAGTCGGTTCACAAATGACATCAGCTATTTACCTTCAACCATTAACACTAAACAGATATGGAGAGATGTTGCTGAAATGGAGACAATGGAGATGCCAGCCTGGGATAGCAGGTCCTCCTTCTGTGACAAGCAGTCACAGATGCAACTTGGTGGGACTGTAGCTTTATTCCATAGCCCACTCATTTTTGTGATTTTTCTCAGTAAAACCGTTAGGATTTTGAAAAAGTTATAAGCAATTGAAAGCAAAATATTCTAGTGGGAAGCACCTTAGTAGCTAGCAAAACTAATAGCTAGCCTCGCCTTATAAAATTATCACAGTCAACAGGAATCTTTGCTTTATTGCTACAATAATGGAAGATGTGGGAATCTGCTGTCATTTGATATTGGAAGGTACAGAAAGGAGTACTGTGACCTCGCCTGTGGGAAGAAATATAATCAAAGGAACCAACCAGCATCAAAATAAGGACAGCATAATATGTCTTCTAACAACATTTCAGAAAGTTTCACAAACACTGAACAGCATTGATTAAAATTATAATTTCCGCCACGATAACGCCATGTGTGCCACTAGCCTGTAACACTTGCTCATACTCAGTAAAAATGGCATGATTTAATCTTCCTTGTCTCTACATACTGTGACAAGCGGCAAGGTGGGGACTTAATGCTATTGGCAGACATTAATGTACAATCTCAAAAAATCAATGAGGCGTGGAATAAAATTTTAGTCACACAAACTGCATCTGTGACTTCTTGTCCCAGTCGGAGTCCCAAAGTGGGAACTGCAGGAAAAGAGTTGCCTCAGCCACAGCTGTAGTCATAGCTTTATGGAGAATTCTCCTTGCAGTAATACCTTCCTTCTCCTTCTCCCTCTGAACCTCGGGAACTCTCCTAGTCAGCATCAACAGCAATAGGACCATGATTCCTATTTCTTTTTAGTCATCTTCTACCCAGAGGATGTAATTAGGGAGTCTTCCCTGGGCTTTTCAGGGTGTAAGAGTTACAGACTTTAGGAGCTCAGGACCTGGTCCACAGTTAGTAGAAATTACCAGAGATTTGTCAATTTATATATAAAGTTACTGTTTAACCCCCCCCCAAAAAAATAATAATAATAAAAAAACCCCCAAAACAAACAGAAAAACAGAAAACAAAAAACCCCAAAACAAAACAAAACCACAAGAAAAATCTGGTATTTTCTTAGGACAGGATCACAGCTGACATTTCTTAGATAGTTATGTCAGAGGGTGGCATGCAAGTTTGCATATATACATAATATACGCCATTAAAAACTTATTGACCTATTAAACAAAAGTGGTTCAAGAATGAGAAATTAAATGCTGTTTTCATTTTCTTTAAAATAGAAGTGGGTAAATATGTTTCAGAATGAAGGTAACCTTGATGTCTTCTCAATATAGGAGAGTTGTGAAAAAATAATGGCTATATGTGTTTCTTTATTAAATCTTCATAGCTAAAATTTCCAACTTTAAAGCAAAACAAAGCCAAAAAAACTCAAAAAAGAGGAGGTGATGTGAGATGCAGATAATAAAAAACTCTCAGTGGTGTAAAAGAGCAGCAATGCTGGATGCTAAAGTGTCTCAGAAATCAAACAAACAAAAAAAGAAATCAATTAAATAAATATAATTCACAGAGCTCCACAGTCAGTATAAACATCAAGCAAGCAACGTCTCTTGTCAGTCCATGAAAGGAGAACTTTCTGGCCTCAACAACCACATGCTGGGATTTCTAGATCTCTTGTATTTCTTATAGAAATAGAACACTAAAAGATAACTGTGAACTTACTAAGCACTAATAAAGTTCTTCAGGATGCTATGAAGCATAAAACCACTGAAGCCAATTTAAAATGTAATTTAAAATTATGAAACATGTGCATACTTTTCCAGCACATTTTTACATTAAAATAACATATTCTAATAGTTCTTACATCGAAGCTGTATAAACAGAAGATCTACTAGTAGTTGTGCCATCAGCAGAGGTAAACTGCAGCCCCACATCAGCCATACGTGAAAAAATATATTCTTGGTTTTGTGTGCAATTTCAATAAATATACAGGAATCATTTGGTCAGGTTAAATTTATATCTCATGCACTTGTGCAAGTACTTCTTTTGGAGCATGATCTACAGGCTTCCATTATGCAAACATATTTGGGGGGTATTTTCTTGTGTGTTTTTGGTTTTATGGGGGTTTTTTTAAAGCAAAACTGTATTTCCACGTGAGAAGTGTGTTCTTTTGATATGTAGATATTGCTTGGCTTCAAGAAACTGCCAAAGTCTCTGGTAAGCTGAACAAAATTCTCTCGCAGTCTTGGGTCCTTTCCAGTCCCTTTCCACAGACAAGAAATGTGACATTCTCTTGAAAATGTGAAATAGTGCATAGTCTTGTGCTATTCCAGAGGATACTCTAGCGTTTTGACAAACCTTCTTATCTTTAAATTGTGAAAACAGTCTGCTCTGCTTGAATGCAGCATAAGGCAATTTTACTTGTTAATTGCAACTGCAATTAAAGAAAATTTCCCAATCTGATTGGCAAGTGGAGAAAGACGTGGGGATGACAAGAAGGCAAGGAACTAACCCATTCCAAAACTTTTGGCCAGCACAGTATTCAGCATCTCGTATCCCAGTGTGTCTGAGCATGCCGCTCCTCAGCTCTCACCGTGCAAGGGGGAAAGGCTAATCTTCAGTTTGTTCCCTTCCATTCTGTCACGCAATACTGGGCAGTGAGATCATAAGTCCTGACCTATACAAGAGGAGAAGGGTGCCTCATTCCTCACTTTCATCCATGTATGATAATCTAGTTCCAGATTAAAAATCAAGACAGAAATGAAAAAACTGTTTTCTTCTCTTCCTGAAATCTGAATACTTTTTTTTTTTTTTAAATTGCGCTTCTGTTAGAATTGTGGCACAGATCAGGTCTGGTCTATAAATTCCATCAGCAGACTCCTTCATCATACTCAGACTCATTTTTTGTGTTATTGATGTTGTTCTCAGAGGCTGGAACAAGTGTCTAATTGATTACTTATGGAATGAAGAGAGACCTAAACTGGAGCAGTGATGCCAGAATTTCTGCACTTCAATGTTATCTTTAAAGCTTCTTGGTCTGCCTGTTGGCCTGACTTTTTTTTTTTTTTTTAGCAATGTTTTTGTACACAAATTTGCTACTAATTTAGCTGTTTCATTCCCCTTTTATTGCTCTCAGTTAGATTTCTTACATCTGGGCCCTGCATCCCAGGTGTATTAGATCATATTAAAAGCCTTCTTTCTGCTCTTTGTTCTAACATGTGTTCTTTCAGCTGTAAAAGATACTGCACAGTAGTAGCACTTTGAACCAAAAGGTCAAAGAGCTTCCTGAATTAGCAATGGTCACTGCTGGTCTAGATATCAGCTTGTTTGTTGTTTGGATTTACCTGAAGTTTGCAGTTTGCCTGGCTGTTTTAGGAATTGTATTCAAAGGATTATTTGAAAAGGTTCATATCATTCAATCTCTTGTTAAAAGACCAAAATCTGAAGGTAAGCCTGCTCTGTGGCTTTCTAACTTGTCTGACTTTAATTGTAAAGACAAACCCTTTGTAAAGGATTGCAGAGGGGCATTCAAACACTGAAAGTTTGGTTCCACTGTATCTGAGGACTTAGGTCTGATTCAAGATGAGAAGGGAAAGGAGGATTACAAGCTTAAAGCAAAGATAAAAATAAGTTTGAAACAAGCTTACTGGAAGAAAGAGAAACAAGCTTGTCGTGACCTTGCCACAGGGAAGAGAACAGGTTTGCCAGGGGTTTCCAAGAAGGCTAAGACAAAGGCCATCTTGAAATTGTGATCCATTTGGTGTTTTAACCTGCCCCAATTTTACGTGAGTCAGCTGTGGTTAAAGCATTTAGAAAGGGTGAAGTCTGATCTCTTCTTAAAAGTGCTATCAGTTCTTCTTTTGTAAAACCAAAAGCAACCTGTAGCTAGATTGATTTAATATATTTCTATCTTTGCAAAATAGCATGCTTAACTTTGCAGCGACCACAGCTGCACAGATCTGTGATGTATAGTAACAAGAAAATGTATCAGTATCTCACATTTCTGCGATACCAGAACTCCATAAAATGGGAGGAAGCAGAGGGGTAAACGACAACAAAATCCTCTCATTTAATCTACGCTACTAGCTGACTTTTCTGTTGACTTGGATTAATCAGCTACAGTTGTTGCATAGAAGCCAAAGGGGGGAAAAAAATCTTTAACTAGACTTTCCTCCGTATTTCTGATAACCATAGCAGGCTGCCTTGGCAGCAACAGAAACATATAAAGTTCAGTTTCTTTCCACAGTGAGATAAGGGGATCTTAACCAGTGACTGTGAGCACTGCGTTTCCTATTTCACGCTTAGTGCATAAAACTTTGGTTAACTCTCTTCATATGTCATGGACTCTTTAACATGAAAGCTGCTACTACTCCCCACTCTGGAAATCTAATTCTTTTAGGATATTTCTTTTTTCTTTTTAATAGGAGACTAAAATAGTTTTGCAGTAGGGTGGAACACTTTTTTTTCATTTTTTCTTTCCCTATGTTAATATCTGCAGATGCACATATTACACCTGCAGATTCTAGCCCTCTTATCTGCCAGCTTTCCTGGCTTTGAAGTTGCCATCCAGAGCTAGGAGGGAAGACTTCTGAAAAAAACCAGTCTGTGGCTGAGAACTTACTACTGCTTCCATGTGTAATTTGGCATTCGGCAGGTCCCTCACCCTTCCAGGTTCTCTCTGCTTCTGGTACCAACAAGTTTCTATACTTGCTGCATCTTCATTTCGTTTTCCTTGGGGGTGATATCTCTTGGTTCAAGGCCATATCCCCATCATGATAGCATCCTTATTTTCTCTCCCTGGGCAAGACTGAATATGGGCAGATATTTCAATATAGAAAAAGCAGTAACTGAATTTGAAAATGTCAATGGGGCAAATAACTAGCTGTTATATTGGTAAGATTCAAGGCTTCTCTTCCAGATATTGGTCTGGTCAAATGAAATTCTGGTCCAAATAAATCAGAGACAAAACTCTGTTTTCTCAGATTTCTGCGGTCTGGATTTTGCTTATAGCTATCACTGATGATAACCAAGATGCAAATAATTGTCCCAGTCATTTCAGAATATTTGTACCTTTCCTCATTTTACTGCTTTAGAGCTATTCCCTCATTCTCCTCATCTCATGCTCCCCTTTGTGCTTTCTTCAATATCAGCCCAATGACTACAACAGTCTTGTAAAAACCTGATCCTAAAGGAAAAAGGGAAAGCGACTATCAAAGCTAATCTCCTATTTAAAGACACCTCATCCATTTCTACCTATAACTATTATATCCTTATAGCCATATATTCTCAATAGCTATATATCAGCTGTGAATACAAAATAGGTAGATACAAATGAGCCATATTTTGCATGGCTAAGCCACCTGGGTCCTCTGGTCAAGGTTGAACTGGGCTCAATGGTTACACTGTCTGTTGTAATAAATTAGTAGTGCTTTTGTGCTGTGCCTCTAGCTGTAATAAGGATACATGCATTATGGGTGTCACCCTGTCTCTGAGGACAATTTTAATATAGCTTAGACAATAGCCTAGCTAAATAAACAATGAACCAGTCATGATATAGAATAACAGTGTAAGCTCCAGGGTATGGAGCTTAGCAAGGGAAAAGAAAGAAGCAAACAAAACATTAAAAAGATTAGCAAGCAACAATAAGAGAGACACTTACAACATCCTAGATAACCTAGGGTAGTCATTTGGTATCGCTGTTGAGGATCTGATTCAGCAAGGCATATAAAGATAGATCTAACATTAAGCCCTTGCTTAACCTTAGTTAACCAGCTTTAAGTAACAGAAATGTGCTAAAAATTAAAGTCACTTTTAATTGTTTGATGAATCAAGGCCTGGAGCGTCAAAGTATAACCCTAATAAACACAGTGATGTTAAAAACTAAAGTAGCACTACTGTCACCATTGCCAATACTCAGATAAAGCTGTGGTCAACAGTGTGATGAGAGGAAATCCAGAATGGATTAAAATGAGAGTAATGTGATCAACAGCGATACATAAACAGCAGGTGTTCCTGACCAGACTATTTAGACCTGTCTAAATTTTGATTCTCAGAGTGAGAATGAAACTTATCCAGTTGGCTCCTGTCTTTCACTTCCCTGTGATTAAGTCCATGTCTCATTGGACCGTAGTGTGGCCTCCACCTTGATCTATGACTTCTGGTCAATCTGTTGTCTGTAGGTGCTGGATGTAATGTAGTTTTGGATATCACCTACTGGTGGGCTAACCAAAAAGAAGTCCCAGTAAAAAATCATAGAATCATAGAACCACAGAATGGTTTGGGTTGGATGGGACCTTCAAAGATCATCTAGTCTGACCCCTCTGCCATGGGCAGGGACATCTTCAACTTGCTCAAAGCCCCATCCAACCTGACGTTGAACACTTCCAATGATGGGGCATCCACAAATTCTCTGGGTGACCTGTCCCAGTGTCTCACCACACTCATCATAAAAAATGTCTTCCTTATGTCCAATCTACATCTACCCTCCTTCAGTTTAAAACCATTACCCTTTGTCCTGTCACTACAGACCCTGGTAAAATAGCTTTCTCTGTCTGTCTTATAAGCCCGTTTTATATATTGAACAGCTGCTATAAGGTCTCCCCAGAGACCTTTTCCAGGCTAAGCAGCCCCAACTCTCTCAGCCTTGAACAGAAATATGCTGTTTGGTCACAAATTAGTGCCATAGTCCTCTCCCTCTCACAAAATGTCTTCTTCCTCTCTGACCAAATGCAGAGAATTTCACAGACTGGGAGAGGAGAACCTGATAGGTCTGGATTATTGTGTACAAAGTTTTGTAGCTCACTTCAACCAAGTTGCCTCATCAGCTTAGTCTTTTGTTCATTCAGGATGTCTTTGTACCTCCAAGCAGTGTGTGACACCCAACCTTATCTATAGGCTGTCACTTAAACCAGCATTGAGTAGAGAATTATGAATTTTGCTATGTATATCCTTAAAACATTAATCAGAGTGTTCCACAAATCTAAACTAATTAAGCTTTACAAATACTTGTATGGAGTGGTATTATTTTTATCCTTTTCTACAGAAAGGAAATTAAACCACAGAGGCTTTCGGTCAAGCAACCAAGTGTCCATGAATTTTGGGTCCCAGAATGACATGCTTAGATCCCAATTTCCCAGGACATTTACTATTTTATAGCACTTTACATGCTTTTACAGCATGTTATTTACAGCATTCCAATCAGCCACAGTTATGTTTGTGAGACCAAACACTCCTGCAAATGTGAAAGCTATCAAGTAGATTACAAGGAAAATGAAGAGCACATTCAGCAGTCAATTGTAAAAGTTGAAGTGACCTCCCTAGCCCCATACGGGCATTCTGGTAGGAGACAATTTTCCAATGAGACATTTAAGTGCCTTACCAATAAAACAATCTTTTCCTTTCTTGAAATACTGGCCTCATTTTTACATGCCTTCAAGCTTCTTCAGCAAGTTCATTCTTCTGCCTCACCTCTACATGAAAAAGAAACATTTTTGTGAGTGGAATTCATGGTATTTACTAAGAACAGAGCGTGAGACTATGATACTCCATGTTCCTGGGATACTGGGGCAGGCAGAACAGATAGCTGTAGATAGCTAAACTCAGGGTCTAACACTGGGGGAGGAAATGGCGTGTGCTGGCAGGGCTTGTGTTTGTGCTCATGGAAGGGTGAATGGAGTGGTAAGGGGCAAGCCCCAGAGCCATGCAGCATCTGAAAGCAAGGGAAGTCTATGAGTGGCCTCACTGAAGCACAGCAGTTCAAGAGGACCTTGTGGGTGGCACTGGAAGGTGTCCAAGCTCCCAGGTGTGCCTGGGAGCCTGGTGATCACATTCGCCTCCACATTGAGGTTAGGCAGGGCACTGCAAGGCCCTGAGCATACCTGCTGAATCTGTGGCCTCTTTCCCATTCCGAGGGCTTTGGCTGCCTGTCCTCGAGGTCAGCTCCCATGCCTTGGTCAAAGCTGGGAGGAGGAAGAGCTGTAAGGGGCCTTGTCAGAGGCTCCCCACTCTGCTTGGAGCCCTCACCCTGGGTCCTTGCCTGAGCTGCAACACAGCCATGCCTGTGCCCAGCCTTGTACCTCCTGATTCCGACCTGATGAGCTTGTTTTCTGGCTTGACCGTGGACCTGGCCCATCACTAGGGTGGTGGCTGTGATCCCTGGGCTGAGGCTGACTTCGGTCCCCATCGCCAGCCCTGCCCTGGTCTCCCTGTTGGGCACAGTAGGATGGCACTCCATTGGTGTGGCACTGACTTGCCAGCCTGGCTGTCCCTCACAGTCCCCAGCTTGACTCCCCTTGCGGAGCAGCTCCCTCCACCTCCTTCCCCGTGGGCATGCCTGACACTTTGGACTCACACTTTTTGCTCCCACTGAAAAGGAAACCAAATGTGTGAGCCAAACAGGAGCCACATTTCACTCCAAAGAGATCCCATAAACAGGCAACTGAAAGATCAGATCTCCAAGGGACATGCCATGGCATCACCAAAGGTGTCTACTTTACCCAGTATGACTGTACTTGGTGTACAGTTCGTGCTTTTTCTTGATTTCTGTATCACTGGTAGTCACTGTATTCATTGGTAGTCATAGGACATCTTGTTCCAGTGAAAATTCTTGGTGTGCAAAACAGTAGATTTTTTTCTTAACTTCTTTCTTGGAAATGACTGTACCTTTTGTATTGGAAATTTTCCCAAACCATGCAACCTGAAGCAGCTGTCTGGCATGAGAAACTTCATCCTGAACAGTTTAAGTCTAACAATGTAATAAGCAAGAGTTTTATTGTGGAGATTGTTAGTCAGTCTTAAGTATAGGCATCATTTTCTGTGTTACCTATAATAACAGGTAATACTTGTACCCATATATTAAAGGCTGCTAAAGAAGAAGATTGCACGTTAAAGCATCACCTGTTCCAAGAACTGTGAAGCAGTCTCTTGTATATAAATCTAGTCTAAAATAGTTGGTAAATGACAGCATCAGAACACAAACTTAGACCTCTTTCAGGAGACTTTCTGTACTGATTTGTAGGAACCTCGCTTATAACATAAATAACTGAATTCCATTATATCAGGGAAACATCATCAATATCCCCAGAAATTCACACGGCATTTACCTTTTAAAAAGCCTGCCCTACTCTCTGCATAGAAACAGCATGTCTTCATGGATGTTTTAATATATTACATAGGCATGATGATAGAAAAAATACACATAAGATGCCTGTCGCAGCCAGTGAGGTGAATGAATATATTACTTAAGGGTAGATCATGTCTCTCACATGACTTTCAGATTTGATGTGAAAGGCAAGGAGGTTATTTATTCCCAGCTCTCAGGAAGGAATTAGGTTATAAAATTAAAACAAAAGGTGTGAGACACAGGAGATAGCAATGATGCTAATTTGTTTTATTATACACACATCTATGAATACTGCTTACTCTTTGTACACAGAATTTTGCTAAGATCATGTGGCACAACCATAGGAAGTTTTGTGGAGGCTTCTGAATGTGGCTCAATGTGGAATTGCAAAGTTCTGCAACATATCTACTTTTCATGGAATTATACCTGCTTTCATCTGGCATCTAGGCAGAGTATGTAAATAAAAGAATTAGGGACCCAAGGCAGATCAGTGCTGCCTTGTTATGAGTAAGTGTCCTGTTTTATGTGCCTAATGTCAACATCAGAGGAAGCTCACTGCTTCAAATTCGTTGTGCTGGTTAGCATGAAAAGCTGACATGAAATGGGAAAGTATTTGCTTTAATAACTGACAAAGTGAGCTGCGGGCAGCATTGGAACACTTCCACACTTCAAGGCACAGCCTTTGAGAGGACAGAGGGACAGTCTGCTTGCCCTAGCATAACCTGCTGGTTCAGCAGATCCCTTCAGTCCAGTTGGAGTCTACAGCTAAAAGCAAGGAGAGCAGAGTGACCCAGCTGTGCACAGTGTTACCACTGTGCCAGCTGAACAGCTGAGCAGGTCCACCACAGCTGGTAGAAAGCACCTACATTATAGTCAGCTACCTGGGAAAAGGAGTCATGCCATTTCTTTCTGAGAGGAGAGAAGGATGCAACTTTCCTCTTTTCTTACAGGGAGAGAGAGGAGTCAGGCACTGTGCCAGAGCTTGACAAACAACTGCTGCAACCTGTGAGCATCTTTCCTTTTACAAAATGTCTAGCACAGATGTGGGAGAGGATGACAACAACGGTGTTATATGTTGTCACACCGAGGTACCAAGAGTGCCTCTGTGAAGCACGGAATAACACTGGGAAGAAGTAGATGTGAATCCAACAAGGGACGTAATTCTATCAAAATAATACCATGCCTAGGTTAATTAGTCCTGTATTTCAAGCCTCTTGCATTTATTTGTGCAGAGCTAGCTTGCTCATCCCTGCATATATCACATTGTAAAACTGAGGAAAATAGTAAATGGGAGAGGACACGGAGAGGCTGGAATGCAATCCTGGGAAAACCAGCTATAAAGACTCAAGCTTGGTCATGCAAATAACTATCTACGTGCAAGCAGACACAGATGTACATATTTGTGGGCCAAAGTACTCCTGGCAAGCTTTTTAGAGGAGGTAACTGATGAATGAATTTCCTGGTCCTCTGCGGTTTGTGAACAGCAATGACTCATTCAACACCAGTACTGAATTATGAATAAAACCAGTTCTTTAGGGAATAAAAACTTTTATGAAATTTTATGAGGAACTACCCAGGCAGTCTTCTCTGAATAAACCACTCTCCTTTCAGGTGGAAGAAAAAAAGCATTGCTGTTTGCAATCTTTTTAAACACCTGCTCCCTCACCCATTATACACCACTCATGGCAGCACTGCCAGACTGAATGGTGTAAAAATCATAGTTTGTGCCTCCAAATCATGAGATTAGTTTATGTATCATTAGATTTCTTTTTAAAGTTTTGGAGTCAAGCTACTTTGCCTTCCAGGATCTGAGCCATTAGTGCAGCTGAATGAGTAGCAGTTTCTGAATATTCCAATAGTACTTTCTGAATAATTTCCTATTCATAACACACATTGTGAAATTGCCAGCTTGCTGATTAATTCAGTGTATTTGAAAAATGAGGCAACTTCTCCAGAGAACCAAGAGCCATTTTGCCATACAGTGCTTTGGCTGCTGGAAAATAAAAGGCGGACTGGAACCCAGAGTCATCTTAGTAGGTTAGTCCTTCATTGTCTATAACTTTTATGAAACAACATTTTTTTTGAAGTCAGATATCATAAATCATTATTGATTTTCTCAGAGAAAATTTTGTTCAGGCCTTTGTCCATGACCTCAGAATGCATTGCAGATGAAAAGAGAAAGCACAGGTTTTCCTAGACTGAAAACTGAACGGAAGGAAGCAAGTGTGGTGTTAGAACGATGGAAGCCGTGCTGTTTGACAGTGTAAATGTTATCTAAGCAAAGACTGCAGGATAAAGTCTTTTATTACTATGTACCAATGACATTAGTGATTTGGATGAAATATAAACATATTGTACTGACAATAAATGTATTTTGCTAACACGGTGGTCTTCTTAATTAAGGTAAGTTATACTCTAACCTCCCCCCCCCCGCTTAAACACAGGTAGAAGGGAATTCACACACAAGTCACTCGGGCTTGGAACACACTGTTCATGGAACCTTAGTTCTCCAGTAGAAAGGGCATTTCTGGGGTTAACTTGGCCAAAGAGATAAATCTGTCACTTGCATTGTGCACTTCTGCCAAATGCAAATACAGAAATACAATAGGATGCAGTTTTCATGAGTGGTGTAGAGTGTATGACAAAATCCCTTTTCAGTGACTAAATAGCAGCTCAATAAATAATCCTGGTAAAGGGAAGGAATTTATTGTTTTTAAAGGTGAGGTGTATGAAAGCTTCTATTGTACTTGATTTCCTCCACCTCTTTTTTTCACAACATAGAGTTATAGAGTGGAAAAATATAATTAATAGTTTGGGGTATCTGAAGCCCTGACATAAAAAAAAAATCTTGCACAAACTGGCTTGTCTCCATCAACAAAAATTAAATTTCAGAGGAACCTAAAAGAAGATTTAAACCTTTCATTATGGGAAACAATAAGCACTATTGAAATGTCTGTCTTGCCACAAATAAATGATCTAATATATCACTTGGTTAGGCATGGATGATTACACTCCTTCAGAACCTGATAAGCTCTTCCCAAATTCAGCTCTTCTAAAAAGGCTACAAAAATACTTTTATCAAGCAGCTGGTAAAAAGTGAAAGGAAATACTTTTCAGATAACACATATAATTAACCTGGGGAAATCATTGTCAAAGGATGTTACTGAAGCCAATTGATTATTGGATCTTTAACAAGGTGAGATTTGAATATGAACAATGAGTATACTCAACATCTCATTAAACTGAGGAGAAAAATGTTGTATACCCTCAAGCTTCAGTACAGAAGACAGTAACTAATTGATCATGATTAAAAAACTTTGTAGGCAGATTAATTCATAATCATCCATTGAAGGACTTCAATATCCCTCTGAATCATGTTCTACCTATTAGTCAGAAACACTGTAAAGGACTGAGCCATCTCTGGTACAGTGCAGTACTTGATATTCCGCACTCCCTAAAACTTCCCTTTGCAGTCAAGAACCATATAATTGGGGTATTCATCGTGCTTGGCTTGAAGGGAGAGAAAGATGGCCATTTGGGCTGTCTTGCATGAGGTGAGTGAATGTGTGTGAGTTGGTTCAGGCAAGGTTCATGTTGCGTAGAACTCTACGGCTCTGCCAGAGCCCTTCTCCCTCCCAGCTAAAAGCCCGTACCTGTGGTGCAGCCTGAAGTAATCAAAAGGATAATTAGTAGCAGCTTAGTTTCTGGTTTGCCCTTCATCTAAGTCCTTCCATGTATATATGGTAATTTCAATGAGAATGCAGCCCTTCCCTTACCCTTATTTTGTGTTCCCAGTTACAGTGTATATATGAATTTGGAAGGACTCTCTTTTACTCCAGTGGATGTTTAATTAGGTCTTCTAGAAATACCCACTACTTGTCTCATTTTCATCTGTTTTTAATGTTAATAGGTTTAGCTTTAATTTATTGCTCAAATTTCTGTATAGATAGAAATCCAGCAATATGTGAGTATAAAGCTGGGGTATCATTTCCATATGTGATGAGTTTTTATAAAAGAAAAAATATTTGGGGCTAATTTATCCTTCTAAAATATAAATGTTGCGATTAGCACTGGAATTACTTCTTACAGTTCCAAAATAATTAAATAATGAGGAAAAAAAATGTTCACTCACTGCATAATGAATCCATCCAACAGGGCACAATAGACACAGTCATATTAAAACCTGGATCATTACCCTTCTTTTCCTGCAATTAAGGGCTCCACAGGATGTGGATGTTCCATTGATATCAGTCAGTTTAATAACACTTTAATTATTTTTAAAAGTCAGATAAGACATGAAGAATCTGAAATAAAACTAGTTCAATATTGTCACACAGACACATCAGCTTACCTTCTCCCTGCTTGCATACGCTTTCAGAAAATATGCGAGCAGAACATGAGTGCAAGTACCACATGCTCTAATGCTATCTTACTGAGAAGTAACCCTATGTCTATCATGTCATTTGTTTCCTTTAACTATTCCTCAGGGATTAGTTTGACTAGCCTATTGCTTCATGTTTGGATAATGTGGCTAATCCTTTCCAGTTTCATTATTCTAATCACTTGCAAGCTGGTTCCCTTTTCCCTGACTAGATGGCACCCAGACAGTGCTTCTTTCCTTTGTAAAGTGGCATGCACTGAAAATGCAGAACACCTTTTTTGTAGCCTCTATTTAAAAGCCAGGTTTGGCAGCTGGTTTAGTGTATGTTTCAAAACTACATAGACAGAAGAGCCTTTGGGAGATGATGCTTTGCATCAGGCTGTCTTCTTAGATCAGTGCAGACTTTTTAGATTTTCACTTCCAATTGCATTCTATCCGTAATTTCTGTGTTTAATTGCTAGCTATAAATGTGCATGCCACTGAAATATCTGAAAACTTTGAAAGGTTTCATTTTACAGCGTCCCTTTGGTGATATAACACACTTTGTAAGAAAAAGATATGTTGGTATTACATGCACTCTGCATGCTCCCTTTATGATTTCCATGTCATGTTTGCACAGTTTACTAGTAAAAACACGTTTTTGCTGTCCTCACTATTTCAAATTCAGTGTAACTTACAAAGAAATCAACGGATATTTTCCTCTGCTTTGTGCATAAATGCACAAAACTCACCATCAATGGCCTGAGAAAACAAATTTAGACACCACTACAATGAGCATGGAAGATGCCTTAAATAATGAAGCAAAAGCCAGAGAAAGAACAAAACAGTTTGTCATTTGTTTAAGGAAGGTAAAAATTTGAAATGTTAGAGGGAGCAATCAGATTTTACTACCATGGTCACTACAAGAAGAATTTACCACAAACAGACAAAAACACTTTTCTTTTCACTGTTTACAACTTATTGAAACATTTCTCAGCTTCAGATATGGCATCTGTAAAACTGAGGCAATCATTCATACTTACCAGGCTGCTCTCATTGTAGACATGTAAAACTCTATTTTTATCTTTGTCACAAGCTAAATATCATTCACTACTCCCATTTTAAAGATGAGAAAACTGAGCTATAAGGAGGTGAATTGCCAGCTCTGAAAATTTCCCCTCAATTACCATGACTTACACTAAACTTCTCATATCATCTTGAGCATATACCTGAAAAGAAGCTTTCCACTTTTTTTTTTTTTTTAAATATTGTCTATTGAAAGAATGTTAATCTTTTTGTCCTTTGGGCAGAACTCCAAATCATGGATTTATCTGATGCAAAAAAATGGTGGAATGAATTTAAAGACCAGTTTCATCCACCTCATATTCTTCCTGGTGTTGTTTCAAGTGGCTTGCTTTCTTCAGAAAACATCCTGAGTACATTTATTTGGCTTCACCTCCAAATTATCTATTGCATCTGTCCAAATATGCACTTACCAAATGATCAGCTCCATCAGTCACAGAAACTTTCTGTTCTCTCTGCCTTTTGCCAATGGGAAATGCTCCCTTCTAAATAAAAAACTTCAGCAACCACTTGAATGTTGTCCAAGAGCTTTTCAGCATAGAGACTGTCTTTTGGAGTTACAGGTATAAGAGAATATTGGATGATTTTCTTTTCTGAACTCTGTAGGGTTTTGTGCCTTCTGTTTTGTGCAAGGACAGACATTTGTGCATTGATTCATTGTAATAAAATCTGCCTGGTCCTACAAGACCAGTCTATTTCAGACGAAAACTTGCTAAAAGGTTTTGGGAAAGGCTCACAGAAGACATCTATCAATGGCTCTGAACTTTGATTGCATCTCAACTATGGACCTGTCCTCAAGCATAATAAGCAATAAATGATGAGACACTTAGAGTAAATATTTATGTGATTTAAATAATCTGTTGTGAGGACATGGGTAAGAAGAGAGAAGGGGTGAAGTGGGCTGTGTATTGGCCCGCATTGCAAATCTTAATAATAATGTGAAAATTAGATTGGTGATCCCATCTCAGCCACCATTTAAGTCCATTGCCAGTCAACTACCCACACGTTATATGACGCTGCTGTCCGCCAGTATATGGTATTATGATCTGTAACATGGAAAATGTTTAAGTTTCACATCATATACATGTACATCGACTCACATGCATCAACTAAGCATCACAGGAATTAAAACTCCTGCCAGGCTCTGTTGACAGGATGATCAGGTTGGGAAAAACGGACTTGCTTGAGGCTAAAGTTGAGATTAATTTACAGGTCTGTGGTGAATCTTCTATGTTTTTCAGCTGATTCAAAAACCACACTGATATCTTCCTATTTTCTTGATGATTAAGTTGGTCTTAATGTAGTAAAAAAAAAAAAAAAAGGGGGAAATGGGTAATCACTTTAAATCCAGATTTCCACAGATACTCTTTTGCCGTTGTCATAAATACACTACAGGTTAAATTTTCCTGGGGAAAAACTTTGCTATTGTCTATGTTGCTTGCTACATCTAGGTCAAGAATGAAAGGTTTAAGTGACTGAGAAAAAACAGCTGGTGATTTTTCAAGCAGTTAATCGAAATCTGGTTAATTGTTTCTATTGCACTCTCAGGGAGGGAAATAGATAAAATGAGAAGCAAACTACTTGATAGCATCAGGGTTTGATAAACCTTTTCTTCATCTGTCTAAGCAGATATGAGGAAAAGAATTCTGTATTTAAGAGTTTGCAAGATTTAGTTATGAGATTTTATAAGGAGGATGCACTTGAAACTTCTCTTAGTTACAATATTTATTCAACAAACTACAGTGCTGTTATTGTGCTTTTAAATTGGTATAAATGAAAACATAACCCTAATGTGTGCATTTTATACAACTGTCTTGTGATTTAAATGGTCCATTGTAACAGGCTAAGACCTTTTGTAACATTAATTCCACTTACATTATTGTGAAAATGGCATGCTTTTACTCCGATTTGTTTCTGCATATACAGAGTCCTTGTATACCTCCTTCAGTTTAAAAAAAAAAAAAAAATTGTTTTGCCTTGAATTTGTAGAGTTAACCTTACAGAGAGAGCTGGTATTAATGTTTCTTGTTTGATGCATTATAGTGTTCACAGAAGGTCCAGCACTGCTTCAGAGAAGACAAAAAGCTTTTACAGGGCACAAGGTAGAGAGAGTCTTTAGGTGCCCTGCTTAATGATACTGGAAAGGGAAGTAAGGAAGACATGTAAAATACAATTTTTTAAACATTTGGAGGACTTTCATTTAAGGAAAAATATCTGTATGTATAGTGAAGACATCCAATGACTTTTTACTGTGTTTCTGTCTTAATGCTGGTATAAAATCAATTGAAGACAATGCCGGCTACAACTCGAATGGTCTGTGGTAGATTTAGATCTTTGATGTACTCTAGAATGTAGGATTTCTGGGCCATTTTCTTGGCTTTTGGGTTTACTAAATACATCTTAGGTTGCTTAATATTACTTTACAAGCACCCGTATGTCTTGGCTTGGATTAAAACATCATGTTAGAGAAATCTGGCTATGTTATCTTTTCCTTTTGATGGTCCTAGCTGATCAAGGGATTTTAAATACTTTGGTGACTCTGGACCTAAGTAGCCTTGTCTGCATTAAGGAAAGGAATGCAGAATTTGCCTATATGATCGTAGATCATGGGAAAAATTACACTGATCTTGGAAAGCTGTTTCTACTCTTTAAAAATGCCATTTTCTATTATTTCTTTTATTGTTGTGTGCACTGTCTGTCTATTTAAGTGCAAGTAATAGTTAGATAATGTATAAAGAGACTTTTTCAAACCTACCTAATATTAAGCCATGCTTTAGCTTTATGAATGTTGTGTAGAAAGATTGTGAATTTGAAAATAATAGACACTACCTTTAATAGATTTCCTTTCCCCAACCAATTTATGTTTTTTTCTCAGAACACTTTGTCATATCCTAAATTAGAAGAAATCAAGAAGTCTAGATAAATGTTTGGGATACCAGTTCATAGTTGTATGATTACTTAGTTTGTCTATTTGTTAATGCCAGCTTCAGTCTGAGAATACACGATATTGAGAAAAAAACCAAAATATAATGAACTTTTTGTTATAACTACAATGGAATTTTTCTAAGAGCAATTAAAAAGAATTCTGACCTTAAAGAAATAATCCATTTTCTTTGTATTATAATCTTGGAAAGATTTAAATTAAGATAGTTCACAACTTGAATTAGATTATTCACAACTCAAACCACAACTGTATCTCATCATCTCCATCATATGGATGTGTTTTTCCCATTAAAAATAAAAAGGAAAGTACATTAAAGATAAACTTCTAACACAAGTAAGGATGGAAGAGAATGTGACAGCAACCTCCCTTGCTGCTATTTTCCAACTGATTTTATTTAAATCCAAATTCTTCAGTTATTGAGGGCAGTGAAAGTTTGCCTTTGATTTGGTTGCAGCCATGATTTAGTTGTTTGGAATACAATCAGATGTATGGCACCACCCATTTGTGTGTGATCATTGGATATGGCACATACTGAAGCAGCAAAGATTCCTTTGGAATGGACGTAAATCTTTGACAAACACTTGAAACAACCACAGAGGGCTTAAAGTTTCATTTGCTTGGTGGGAGGGGAAGGATGACAAAGTAAGTAACAAAAGTTCAGTCCTACTAGCTCTGATCATTGCATGCTTGACCCATGAAAGCATATGCTTAGCTTTAAGCACATGAGTAATCCTACTAATATCAAGTCTTTTCCTCAGCAATATGATGCAAACAATATGATGCATACTTGTTAAATCCTGTAATCTTCTTTATCTGTGCTGCAAACATATGAGCTGTGGGTGGTGTTTTCAATTTCTGTTTCTAAAACTTTTTTTTAAAACACTAGCAATTCTTCCATTCATCATAACTCAAAGCCAACTACTTGGGTTTTTTAACATAAAATCTACTGAAAATCTAACTTAGAGTGGGGAAAAAAGGTAAGAATTTGTGCTCGTATTCATGATCTGATTTTTAGAAAGGTTATAAGTATCTGAAAGAATAGTAAATAGTTCAAGTTACTTATCCTAAGTTATACAAAATTGAAAATACTCTTTGACATAAGAAATATCCCTAAGAAACTACTTATTCTAGAATTTTGGGACTAACTCTGACCAGGAGATTGTAAAGGTCTCCTGCAGAGAAAAGCTCTTCTTAAATTTATGCACAGAAGCTATCAACAGTTTCTATTTCACATGGATTTTTTTGGTGTTAACATGGTACAAACAATTAAATTCAATAATTAAACCAAAATCCACTGGCTCTTCATGTAAACCATCTCAGGGAAAAATTTTAAACTGAAGCAACTCTTTTGGTTAGGAGGCGGAGGATAATAGACAACTAAATTAGACTATAGGCCTATCTTTGCTATAAGTAAAGTTAGATAAAATTAATTCCCCTGTTTCCCTCATTCCCCTACCTCCCATTCTTCTCCAGTCACAGATTGTTTTATATGCTGTTTTCAATTTCTTCTTATAGTAATGTTCTCTGTGCATTTAGCGTTCTCTTTTGTTATGGTAATTTTATATTATATCTCAAAAAGGATGTGGACAGTGGATTGGTATAATCTAAAAATTCCAATCAAGAAGTAGAATGAAATCATTTTCATTGTTGCCCACAAAGTCATTGTGCTGCATCACCAGTTTTTAATGAGAATAGTAAGGAATAATATCAGTTAATATTGAACAAATCTCACTCAGCAATTTTTGACCATCACAAAAGCTTTTAACTTCAAAAACTATACTTTTGGAAGTGAGAAGCATGTTACAGTCTTTATAAGTATGTGTACATAAATTATAAAAGTGTTGCATAGAATAATGAACACAATAAGATTTTTCACTCCTATTCCAAACATTCAAGTATGCTTCTTAAGAATGTCGTCATATAACAAAACAACTCCAAACTTACTAAGAATTAGCCATCAAAACAGTCTTTCAATATGCATTTTAACTTATTTCTCCCTCATAAATAAGATATATATATTTTCTCTAACTAGGCAGTTTACACTAGAGTGGCTCCTTTAAAATCTCAGGCCACTATTGAAGATTTTCTATGAAGCATGTAAGTACTTGCACATTTGTAAAACATATATGGATAGCATTTCAATGAAATCCAAATAACCCCATTATTTTACATGTGCAAAAAATAGTCTGACTGGACTGCCAGTCTGTTTGCTATATTTAACAATTAGTTTAATACACAGCCTCCTTGAGGACAAAAGACAGAAGGGCTGCCAATTTTCTGTATGGTTGGTAGATCACTCATAGCCTCAGGCTAATTTGCTGTAGTTTATTTCTCTGACCCCTTCCTGAAATGCCTGTAACAGTGTTTGAAGTGTGGTTCTAAGGTTGCTATCATCCATCCTGATTTCACATTTCTAATTAGGCCAAATGTATTCTAATCAAAATGTAGAAACTATGAAAATGCTCTGGTACCAGTAGAGTGATAATGATGCTATTCACTGGCAACATGATAAAAAATAAAGCAAGGAAGGGCAACAGTGAAAATACAGACGTGTTTTTGAAATGGATTTCCAAAAGAGCTCAGCACCGAACAGTTCCAGTTTAACTGCCTAATGACAATGGCTGCATTTTTAGAAGTCATCAGCATCACTGACGATTTTATTCAAATACGATAAAGAGAAGAGAGTTCTTCTGAAAGTTTGACCCTAGTTGTGGGAATCGTTTTTCAAAGTCTAACCTGAGATAATTTACGTACTAGATTTACAGAGCTCTCGTAAAATAAATATATAAATAAAACAGGCTCAGATATTCCTTCTGGTATTAACAAATGACAGCCTACTAATTCACGGGAGCACAGTTATCTTGGCCCTGATTCATCAAGGAAGTGAGCTTGGACCACACAGGAATCATATCAGTTAAGGCAGGTGGAGTGTCTCTGTCACTCGTATGTGCACACCCCTGACGAGATCATGTGGAGTGTGAACCCCTACAGCTGGTGGATTTATCAAGAAAATAGGAAATATTTCTTATACGATGTAAGGGGATTAGGGGGTGGAAGGGAGATAGTAACACATATGGAGGTGAGTAAGCCAGAGAAAGAGAAGGACAAGTGAAGACTTTGAGGTAGGCTTTACACATTTTGACAATATTTTAAAATACAAATCAAAGAGGCTACAAGGGAGCATGGAAAGGAAGGGTAAGTGAGATGTGGGTAGGGAAACTCTGGGAAAAAAAAAAAAAAAGAAAGGATGGTGCTGCCCAAACAAATTTCAATAGTTATATAACTTCCTGAAAAATTTCTTGACTTTCAGTATTTTTTGAGAGATGCTGATTACTGCTTAAACTGAGATTCTTTGCAGTAAATTCCAGATTGAACAATGCTAATGTGAAATGCGCTTCAAAACAGAGATATATTTTTTAAAATAAAAACCAAAAATCTACTAGCTACAAATATGACTAACATTCTGCCTGATATTATTTCTTGATCAGTGAAAAGAATATTCAATGGTTAGTTTGATTACCAGCACAGCCTGTCAAAATGGGTACCTAAGAAGTTCATATGAAACATGTAGGGTGTTGCTGAGGATTCTCCTAGTCCTAAAGCCCCCGTTTTCATCCTCCCTTATTCCACCCTCTTCCCTCCCTGTAACTTTTTTCTAACCCTCTGTTTCTTCTTTCCTTTTTTCTCCAGACTCCTCCTAATTTTCCTTTCATCTGCTCTGTTTCTCCCACCATTCAGATGAAGTTTGCTAAGGTGGTTACTATTTTTCTTCTGCATCTGCTCTGAAAGGAATTTCATTTAAACTTAAAGCAAATGCTGGCCATTGGCCTACGATTTATTTGCCACAAATGTTTCTAAGAGCCTTGCAAATTGAAATACAGCTTTTGATTCACTGGGAAGGGTGTGATTGAATCCTAGTCCTCCACTCCCAGCCTTAGAAATGAGTGTAGATAAATGCAGTTCAGCTTGTTTTGTTCCTGAAACAAGTTTCTACAATGGCACTTGCACCCTGGGACACTTGTTCCCTAGAGGACAGCCTCACTTTACTGAACTACGCTCAGTTCGCCAGACGCTGGTTCAGTTGTGTCAATTCTGCCTGCATCTGCAATATTTTCAAAGGGTCTGAAGCCTGAACTACTTTAGGAGACTTGAAGGAAGCAACCCCTGCACTTGGCTATCGTATTGCACTGGTGACACATGACACTCTTTGTGTACCTGCCGAGTTCAATATTGTGAAAACTGACACTCTTATTCTTGAAATGGGCCTTTTGACTGCTTTAAACCTCTAACTTGTTAATGGATGTGTTTCTTCCCCAACAGAACTGAATAAACCTCCTTGTTTAACCTCTGTCTCTGTTGCGACAGGCTGTGCTGAGTCCAACACTGGGCTGTGCTCTGGCACTGGTGCATCAGAAAAGAAATGATTCCCGTACAACAGAAACTTAGATGTCTGACTTTGTCTGGGGAAAAAAGCTGTCCTAGGAGCTACAAAAGCAGGAAAAGAATGGCTTCACAGAATACAGTAGCTCCCAGAGTAGGAGTTTCACATTCTTGCCAACAAGGAAAAAAGAAAGAGTTTTATGCATCTGAACTTATGCAAGCTGAATAAAATTATTTTGAGGGACAATCACACACTCCTACAGACAGGAGGACACTAAATGCCAGTGACATGTAAAATCTTTTTTTATCAAAGGGTTTCCATGTAGCACAGGTGTTATCATCCTGAATTAGACCAGTGGTCCGTTTATTCCATTCCTGATTCCCCCAACATGGCCGGTAGTAGATGCCTCCAAGGGGTATTCTAGAAGCACACCATAAAATGGTTGGGGAGATTGGCTTACAGAGAAAACACTTTTTCACCTTCCCTTTTTGTCAGAGGTTAGCTTATTCTGTGTCAAGTTACTTGTTAAGACCTTTAATAATGTCATTTGAATATTCTTACTGTTTGATGCATGGTACAAATTTTGCAGAACATTCTGGGCACGTTGTTTCAATTACATACTTTATAAAATTCACTAACAGGAAGACAGAGGCACTTTTACACTGATGCTCTGGATTTATTCTTTTATTTAATGCTGCCTAGAGAACGATGCTGCTGATTTTGCAAAGCTATTTTTGGGTCTGTTGTTACTGCATAGTTTTATTGTGCTTAAGAATACACCAGCAGACTCTGAAGAGAATTTCTGCATTGTGTTGTACACATGAAGTTGGTTGGAAACTGATTTATTTTTTTCCATATGGCAATTTAACACGATGAAATGATTTTAAGATGCCTGATCTCAAACAGAAGCATAAACTCCATTCCTAGGCCGCATACTAGTATCCAAACAAGTAGCTGTGGCTTCTGTGGTCCCGCCTGTGATCTTTTGCAATCAAATCTTTTCCTCTCAAGTTTATTCCAAACTTTCAGCTATTATGGAAGTGCTGTGGGACATTTTTACTTGTGACCTATTAGTCTCAGAGTAATAATACATGTTCTTGTTGTAAGAAAGATAACTAATTCCCAATAACTAAAACTAATGTATGCATTTGATGATAAACATTGAAATTGTGTTAAGAACTATGTGAGACAGTTCCTTCCATGAACTTTGCCTAAGATAACTGAAGATATCTCTGGTTCTACAACACGTAAAATAATCCATAAAGCCAATGTTTTGTTTTCTTTATCAAATAGGTTAATTGAGGATGAACACAATCTTTTTACTGATGAATAGGAATCATCAGTACTTTCTATCAAAGTTGGTTAGGATATTGAATTGCAAGTCCATGGAAATATTCTAAATTCTCAGAGATATTTTCTTCTAGTTCAGGGCAATCTTTTCTTTTGCTAATTCACCTTGGAAGCACAGAGTCTGCTGCATGCCTGGTGGTCACATGTGGGCCTGGAAACACTGAGAACATGAGGAGTAATGAAGGTGGGACCATGGCAGGCACTGCTCCCACAGTATTAGTCTTCTAATTCTATAAAACAGTCCAGCAGTTGGTAAAAGAGATGGGTGCCTGGCAAGTGACCGGTGCTGACACTGAGGAAACAGGCATCTCTAAGAGCACCTGCCACCAGCAGGGCTTCTGATGAGCTCAGCTCCTGGAGGTAAGACATGCCCACCAGCCAGCCAGCCAGCCAACTGCACAGAGGGAAAACGAGCCACCTAACTTTCAAACCAACCTATTTCTTGCAGAATGTTTTAAGTGAATCGGTAAAGGAAAAATGTTCTTCTGAATCCTCTCCAACTCATTTTACCAGTTCCCTATTTTGATGAACCTGAACAAACTGATTGTGATACTGTCAAAATCACACAAGGTTTTGAGTTCTAATGCCACCACCATAACATAGCCACAAACTGAGAAGTCAATAAAATTCTGTAGTACTTTCTAGCCATTTCTTAAAATAAGTATAACTGTGTGTAACTGTGTAATTTATTTGCATTAAATTCTGCTGCCTGATCCTTCTTTCCTAATAGGTGACTACAGACATCCTTGACCCTTTCAAAATGGCTCTAGTAAACTGCTCTTACATTCTCACAGTAATTAATTAGCAAATAGCCTGAAGCAAACTTTATTTGCTGTGTTGCTTCCACAACTGTAATCTAGTTCTTGTTAAAAATTTTTACTCATAATGGAAATCTGGAAACTAGACTCTAATGACAGACTTCCTTTCATATCTGTGGGAATATGCAGAATTTCTAGAGGAAGAAGCATTAAGCATAGATACACTCATCCATGCATTACCCTCAGGCCAGTTGGAAAATGGAATGTTTTAATCAGGCTTTGAAAAACTGTTTGCAAATGTCTAACCCAAAAGGAAAAAAAAAAACAAACCCTAGAAATTTTTTGCCTTGGCTATCTCATACAACTGCCAGGTAAAATGACATGCTCAGACGTCTCCCAAAATACAGCAGTAACATACAGATAACACTGCACACTAATGGTGTGCAAAGCCCAATTATGATAAAAAGATATAAAACATCCAGGACAAAAGTACATGTGAGAAGGATAAAAAATAATAAATAACACCACAGAATTATTTGAATATTTTGTATGGGGCTTGTCATCCTTGATTGCTAAAACAGACTAAAAGAAACAGACAAAATGTAATTTTGAAAATAAGGGTTACAGTGGAAGAGGCCATCAATTCTTATTAGACAGTTAAATTATTTACTTTTTGGTGGTAAGGAGCTAGTGAAGCATAGTCCTCATCTAACCTGAGCATCCCACCCCTTACTTGTCCCTTACACCAGGCTGAAGGATTCAGCTGGTCTGATGCTGATCTCAGTTTCAGAGTGGGTGAAACAGAGTAATCTCAGTTTCAGCTGGGAACTGACTGTCTGTGTTTCAAATGACAGAGCTAGGTGGCAAAATCAGTCTGTTCAGATTCATCATCAGCGCACAACATCATTGGGCCACTGACCAGCCAGCCAGAGGCATGAGCCAGGTCCAGGGTCAATCAGAGAAGTCCAGGAAGCAGTTCAGGATCAGCCGGGGACAGGACTGAAGACCCTAGGCTGGTCTGAAATGGGGTCCTGGGCCATGGGCAGGGATGGGGGAGGCCCCAGGGAGTCTGGGCAAGGACAGGCAGGGCTGTTGGTTGTCTCCAGAGGCCTGAAACAGAGTGACCGGTCACGGTCACAGCCCATCACAGCTGAAAGCCAGCTCTAACGGACACTCATTAATCTCAGTTATGTTACGGTGTAAAACATTATCATTAAGCTGTGTGCATGGAATATAATACACATGTGTTAGAGTCTCTGGGTTCTGAGTGGGAACGAGTGTTGTGGCCCACAAAGGAGGAGTGACTTATTTTAAAGATTCATCCAAAAATGGAAATTTGAATATCCAGCATAGTGCTGTATAAGTCTCATGGAAATATCTCAAATACTCCTGAATATATTAAATGGCACCAGAGACCTGTGTTTAGGCAAGTAGCTGGAAACCGTAAATTGAGATATCTACAATCAGATGGTGAATCCCACTTTTAGATCTCCTACAGGAGGCTTGCACCGTTCTGGAACAGCACCTAGAAGCCACCTACAACCTCCTGACATGGCAGGGATAGCACTATATGCCTGTACTTAAGTATACAGCGTACTTAAGTGAAGGGATTGAACTCACAAGTGCCTAAAGGTTGTTACCTATATATGACCTAGATTTATAAGCTCTCATTAAGAACAAAAGAGGTCCAGCTAACCAGTAGGATTTGAAGAACTATTCAGAAATAAAATAGGCATTTGCAATTACACATCTGAATGACTCTCCAGACTTCTTTAACTGTATTGACTAGATCTCCGTTGCTTCTATGGCAAACTCAGGTGCATATCTCACAGGCAGACACCACATCTAGGTTTCTACAGTTTAGGTCTGACTCTGACCACAAATATCTCCATGTGCATATGATAACTTTTTGCCCAGTGTACATTATTGTCTCCAAAGTGGTAAATGGCAAATAACAGCTAAGTGGGAAGAACTGTTTTTTCTTCAGGTTAGTGAATATTAATTGAGGGTGAATGTTTTAATCTGGATGACCTTCAAAGATGGATTTGTAGTGATCCCTTGGGTTTGCACATTCCTCCCAGAACAGCGCCTGTAAAAACAGGGTGTGTTAAGAGCAAGACTTAAAGCATCTGCCAGCATGTCCATTGAACTGTAAAAAAATGAAACAAACAGAGTTAACCTGGGTACTAGATATGCTGAGGTTTTTTTCCTTTCATTTCTAACCACTCCACCTGAAAAATCTGCAACCTTAAAAAAACAGAACCCTGGATTCTCTAAGGGTGACCTGAGGGTGGCCTGAGAGGCACAAGGTAACAAGGCACATCTCTGCTAGCCTCCATGGACAGGCTGGTGCCACAGCAGCCTCTGAGGAAGAAATGTCTCCTCATTACCTCTGTTGGCCAGGACGAACTTTCCTTCTGGAGGCAAGGTGAACAGTTTGCTTGCACCTGTGAGAGGGGGGTTGTAACAGTTGTTTTCAAATAAAACTAAGTAACTTTGGAAAGGCTATCCTGATTGCTTGAATTTGTTTTGGACTGGCATTAGTCTTGTACAAACTTCCCAGTCCAGGCAGTCCAATCTGATTTCTGATTCAGTTCTGGAAAAAAAACCCACTTTTGTATTTCAGGCAAGAAATAACAATTGTTTAAATATTCTTTATTCATGCTCAGCTCAGTGACTTTCCTTGCTGTTGTGAGATTAGTGGGAAAGTGATTTGGGTTTACCCTGAAGGGCTGAATACAAGTAGTGAGGTTCTAGACTACTCTGGCGAAGGGGGCCAGCAATTATTTTTCCCAGAAGTGCTCCAGGAGTACATTATAACTGGATTATTTTTTTCTGCTGCTGACAACATGACATCTGTGCTCAGGCTCTTTTCCTCCCACAGCAGATACATATAAGATTCTGCAAGAAATTGATAGGTGAGATAGCTGCAGTGTAGGCAGCAGAAAATTCTTTCTGATTTCAGCATTTTAAAAATCTCAAAATTATAGCAGTAGTCAAAAGTTACAAATAGTTCCATTAACTTGGATTTTCTCAATCTATGGCATCATACAATTTTTCATTTCAAAACAATGACTTGTATCTCAGATGAGAGTGATCAGATGTGAGTAGGCTTGATGGGAGTAGGAAGATTTTCGAAGTGGCGTATCTACATTCTTTTTTTTTTTAACAAGTTTCTGTATAAATTTTTGGGAACTTCAGGTACTATGACATCGCATCTGTAAAATGGATCTATTTGTACAATATTGAGGAGTGTTAACCTCCCCTTCAGGAAAGCAGGCTCAAGTGATTTGTGATTAAATGTGTTTTCAGAAAGACAGTATCTTATATTAATAACTGGTTATATATAACTCTAGCTGCTCCGTGGTTACGTACGCTATGAAGATTTTGATGTTATCTATTCATGCCCTGAGAACTTTTATTTACTATTCTGTTTTCTGTTATAGATATGGACCTGATAATGTATGGTTTACTAACATTCAGATGACTTCTCCAAACACAAAATGAAGGTAAGATATCTAAAATTTATGTATTATAAGGACACCAGGAGCCATTGTGACTGTCTAGCTTGATCAATTTATAACGTATCTGTATCATCTGTGTGCATCTTTTGATACCATTGGCCACAAACAATTACTGCTTTACTTTGAGGTTTCTGCTGTAGTGACACTTGGCTGCATCTTCTATTCTCTTTTTTATAATGCCCAGCAAGAAAATTCTAAATAGCAGATATGACTTCTTTCCAATAGAACGTTGCAGTCCAAAGTTACTGACTATTTCTTTTTCATAAAGATACAATAATAAATGTATAAACAATAGAAAATTAAAACCCTGAAACAATGTTGATCCAATGCTTCCACTTACCTCATCACAAGTTGGTTTTGACCATCTTTCTTATTTGCATGGTGTTTAATTGCAGAGTACATTTGATTGAATAGGTTATGTTTTACCAGTACAGGCATCTACTCTGGGTTAGGGACTGGCTTCTTCCCAAACATCTTGTGTGGGTTCATTGATACAGAAGTTTCTGCATGCAAGGATCTGCCTGTGGAGTTGATAAGCAAGCTGCTGATGAGCTACCTTTTCATCCCAAGTGCAATTTTCCCTTGAATGGTTGTTGATTATGAAGAATATCCTCCCCCTCATATCATTCAGATAAAGGTCTTGTGCAAATAACTCTTTAGAACTAGGTTCCAAGTACTGTGTATTTAGCAAAAAGTTGCATTTACCACATCCACATGCACAACACATTTTGCTGCTCCATCCAGCTGCTTTTCTGTTCCTGACAGTGGCTTATTCAGTGCTCCCTTTTTCAATAAGTAAATCCAATAAAACCTATGAAAAAGCATCTAGCACTCTTTTGTTGCTCAATTAAGTATTAGGTATTCATGCTGAATACCCTGAAATAATTGTAACCAAGGAACTATTACTTCTTAAATTATAGTTTGGATTTGGAGAGTGAGGGCAATGTTTAAAGAATGATAAATTATTTAATGTTTCTTATAGAGAAGTTTGTTAGAGTTTTACTTATTTGGCTACTTTAACAAATGATCTTAGCAGTATTGAATTCTAAGTGCAAGTATTTCTGCATTTCGACACTGAATACTTCTCTAGGTATATAATTTGTTATTACATCTAACTGGGTGCGAGTAAAATTTTTGTAACACCCATGTCTTATTAGAACACACTGTGAAAAAATCTGGTGAAATTTATTTGCTGTAAGTACCATTTATTTTTAATACAGAAAGGCATTGGGTCTTGAACTGAATTAATAAAAAAAATAAGTACTGATGATCCTTCTCATCTTTCAAGAGCTCTTTAGTTTTCAAAAACTGCCTGGTCCTGAACTGAAACATGAAATCAAAATCTTGAATACTACAAATCTGCAAAGAAGTAGGAAGCAGTGCAATAGTTTTAGATAATTCTGAAAAAAATATGTATTTGTATTTGGATTTGTATAATTCATTTGCTTTTAAATTATTTTTAATTATTTTAATGAAATTTTGTTTTGATGTAGGAAGACCGCATCCCTGCTTATATTTTATTAAAACAGAAGCTGTTAGCATTCAGAAAAACTTTTATTTTCTGTCTTTAAAACTGTGTTGAGTTCTAACTCACCTACCAGTGATTTGCATTTTCTCAGCATTTTTATACAAGTAACATATATTCAACTGATAACCTTCTGACCAGATTGAATAGATATATACATTCAGCTATAAGTAAACTGAAGAATATTGTCTGATGAAGTTAATGGGTTCAAATTAATCCCTACACTTCAAGGACTTTTCTGGATCATGTGTCTTCTGCCCTTTGTGCTCCCCCCTCTCTCCCTCCCCCAGCACTGCCCTGACTGGTCTCTTCCCACAGCTCAGTATCTCATTTCAGCCTTTATGTGTCATCTCGTTGTCTCCAGCACACTGTCTCCTGGCCTTCCTCCATGGCCTCCACCCATTGGGAGCATCGTTTTGTGTGCTAAAGGAGAAGAGTCTGCTTTGAACCTTCCACTTGATTCCTGTGGATGATGATGATGCCTGAGTGTCACCTCTTAGCAGTGCCTTGAAAGATGTATACCACACTCAGCCCCTCCGTCTGTTGGTTTGGTTTTTTTTCATCTTCCACCACCCATTATTCCCTCCACTGTGACATTGCTTCACACTTTTTGCTGAAGATTAGGGAGATCTGTGTTCAGCATGCAGGACTGCCACAGATTTTTTTGTGTGAACTCGGGTAACCCACCAATAAACACACATGTATTTCTGTTTCACTTACGCAGGTGGATAAGGGGGGATCTTGAAAGTGAGTTGTTAACTTGCATACAGACTGGGGACCCACATAACTGCTTGAGTAGATCTACCCTTTTGGCACTTTTGCAAATATTTGTGCATTTTCTTCTGTGTTTGCCATTTACAATGCTGCAATCTTGTTTGACCATCCCAGTAAAATGCTACTCTGTATACATGTAAAGCCATCTTTTAGATTAAGCTACCAAGGAAGCTCATGGAACTGAGATTCCTATTGGAAATTTTCCTCCCCTACAGGGAGTGAAAAAGTAATTTTGACCAGCTGTGTGAAAGGTCTTTAGGGAGGTGCTGGTTTATGTCAGACTGCAATCCCATACACCACACCCTTAGCATAGGAGAGGGAAGGGCAATGCACACATCCGAATCTGGAAGAGGACCAGAGCAGACCAATGCTCAGAAGCACCCCTGACTAAAAACAGGGCGAATAGCCCATCTAGAGCATGTCTTTTTGCAAGTGAAGACATTGGTGGCTTCAGTTATGGAAGCATTTTATATCAAATTGGTGGAACTGCAAGAATATGACCTCATAGCCAGCTGCAAATAGGCTGTAGCTTACAAATATGAAGCTATGTTATCCCGTTAATGTATTATGTTAGAGTAACATAGGAGAGTTTATGATAAATTCTAGTACATCCATGGCCTTTGAACTCCAGATGTAGGCTCTGCCTTTTATGGGTTGTGGGAAATCTTGTGATTTTGACTGAAATAACCACAGGAAAACACATGTCTCATTCATTTAACAACTGAAATGCAAATGCAAATTCACTTCTGTATTGGTATAAAAGTAGTACATAACAATACACAGGGTCTTCTGTCAAGTAGGGTTCAAATGAGGGATCCTTTTTCCCCACAAAGCTGTCTTTAGAACAAAAGGGCTATAATATTCTAAATGTAAAACATGAAACCTTAAAATTAAAAAGCCAAAATTAATAATGGACAAATATGAAATATTTAGACAATTAAAGAAGAAAAGAGAGAAAGCAAGTCAGAATGGGGGAGAGAAAAGGAGGGAGAGAGGGAGAGTGTGAGAGGTGATTTTTTTTGTATTAAAAAAATCATGCAGAAAGAAAAAAAAATCAAAATATTTGATAATTAGTATGAAAGGTATTTGGCTACTGGCACTTTCTTTGTAATGTTTTATGTATGAAAATAGTTTTATAAATAAAATGCTACAGGCTTTTGTTCAAATTGATATTATGTAGATTGCAGTGGTACTGAACGTCCAGCAGCAGGGAAAAAATAATGATGAACAGAGACATCTTGGTACGAATTGCATGTATAGCCTTATTTTACAGCAAGTGCTTGCTGAAGCTACCGTGCAGCAAGCCAAATACCACACATAGGTATCATGACGAGTATTAAAAAAATGTAAGAACAGGTTTATTATTTTCTGTGAGACATTCTCTGTTTTTATAGGCTGGTTCATTTAGACTCTGCTGTGAAATACCTTAAAAGGTAACACAGTACTCTGACTACAGCAGTAATTTATTACACCAGTTAATCTTGTAAAATTGCCCTCTGGATGTAATAATTTGTTATTCTTTTATTAGGCCTTCTTCTGCATACCATGTTTATCATAAAGATGTCACCAGTGTGATGCCTAGCAACCAGTACAATGTTCCGGAGGTGTTTGCATACATTTTCCTGAGGGAGAGATCTGCCTCGTCCTTGCTTGGGAGAGCTATCACTGTATTCTGATGTATGAGGGATAAAAGGAGTCCCTGCTGCAGTCTCCAATAAGCTGAAGTCACGGCCTGAAAGCACTGACTTGGGCATCACTATGCTGTGTTAGAAAATGTGTCAATTATCAGATGGACTGCCTAAGGGTATCGCCTGGCTCTAGGTCATAAAACCATCAGTACTAAGGGGGAAAAAAATTGATGAGGAAGTAAGTTGAATTAATTGATAACTAGGAGGATTGTATGTGAAATGTATTCAGTATAACCTGGACCCAGACATTTTCTCTCTTAAGGTTTCTTCCCGGATAACCAATGAATATAGGAAGTTTAAAATGCCTCCCAATTTTGGCCCAGTACCCCTCCAGTCTATCCATGCTTGTAATATTTTACTGACTTTCTTGTTATTTCCAAATAATTAAGTCAAGCAAGACAAGAAGCTATAAAAATAAAAGTAAAATCATGCTAATATTTTATACCTATTTTTCTATTATTGCAGCTCTTAATATACTGTGCAACCATTTGTATGTGAATACAGTAGGGACCACTTAAATGTCTAGCCTGAGGCCTGATTCATGAAAGCTTTATGCACCATTTATGTAGGTATCTGTGGCGTTTACTCAGAAAAAGTAAGGAGTACATATTTTTATAGTAAAGTTTATTCCTGTACGCACCCCACCTCCTGCCACCTGGCCGTAGCCCTCAGTAACAGAAATGGGAAGAACATCAAGGGCCCTCTAAATATCTGAGCAGTTCAGAATTTTAGATGTAATAATTAGTAGTGGTTATCCAGTTATACCCTGCAAGTGCAACACTCTGCACATGGGTACTGTGGCCTCATTTCGGCCATTCAGAGGCATGTATATAACACCACCGACTCATCATGAGCTATGTGCCTTGACAGGACAACGGAATTCGGGTGCGTGCCAGAGGGCAGGGTTCACCCGAAGTGAGGTTATAATCTGTACAGATACTCTCCAATAAAACAGGGATTTTGGAGGCATTTCTCCTTAACTGGACAACTTAACTAGGCAACTAATTGTTTAAATGCTACTCAGTCCATTACTTTCATTACACGCCCGTCTTTCCTCTCAGGTTTCTTGAAATGAAGTTGTCCTGGTTTCAGCTGGGATAGAGTTTTCTTCCTAGTAGCTGGTATAGTGCTGTGTTTTGGATTTAGTATGAGAATAAAGCTGATAACACACTGATGTTTTAGTTGTTGCTAAGTAGTGCTTACACTAATCAAGGACTTTTCAGCTTCCCATGCTCTGCCAGGTGCACAAGAAGCTGGGAGGGGGAACAGCCAAGATAGTTGATCTAAACTGGCCAAAGGGCTATTCCATACCATATGACATCATGCTCAGTATAGAAACTGGGGGAGTTTATATATGAGTCCTGAATCACTGCTCAGGGACTGGCTTGGCATCAGTCGGTGGGTGGTGAGCGGTATCACTTGGTGTTTTTTCTGGGTTTCATTCCTCTCTCGCTTTCTTGTTGTTTTCCTTTTCATTACAATTTATTATTATTATTATTAATATATTTTTTCTCCAATTATTAAACTGTCTTTGTCTAAACCCACAAGTTTTATTACTTTTGCTCTTCCGATTCTCTTCCCCCATCCCACCGGGGGGGAGGGTGAGCGAGCAGCTGTGGGGTGCTTAATTGCCAACTAAAGCTAAACCACAACAAAAGTGTTTCCCAAATAACTATCTACCACATTTAACATGCTTATTTCTCATTAATCCAGTTCTTTTCATAGCAAAGCAAGCTACTCACTTGTAGGTTTCCAACATTCATAAGTACCTTTCACTTGCTGCAGGAATGCCGCACTGTGAGAGTACTGTCATGCTTTGGCTCTGAGTATAAAGTCAGTACTTCAGTAAAAAGAAAAAACCTCTTCTTACCACATTGGTGACACAAATTCACCTCTCTGTCCAAGGGGAAATTTGAAGAGGTACAAACAAATGCATTTTCATCACTTCTCTTTGACTCTGTTCACTCTTTAGAGAAGCCATCTCCTCATGCAGCAGTGCATGATTTTACACAAGGTGGACTGCTGGAACAGCTGCACACATGAATGCAAGACATTCTTTGTAGATGAAAGGAAAAATACAGTATAACATCACCCTTTTGAAAATAGTCTGGGAATTACAGCCAAGAACTTCTGACTTTTGCTTGGCTGGTTTCTCCTCACTCAAGACAGGGAGGGAGCAAAGAGCCCCGCTGAGCCTTTCACAGCAGCTAAACACAAGTGCTGCCTGTGCTCCTTGCTCTGTGCCCTGGGAACCTTCACTCTGCAAATTCCTGGGACAGTTATGTCTGAATCCACAAGAAGTTTGCAGAATCACAGACAGAACAAGTGAGAAATTTGAATACCTGTTGCATGGGAACCTCTAAATTTTCAGGAAAAAAAAATAATACTTATGAATCAGCTTATAACTTAGTGCTTTTATACTTCTCTGGGAGGAAAAATTCTGGAATGTATTTCCAATAAGTTTTCACTGTTAGTTTTTCCAAAATATTTCTAAATGTTTCTGAATACTCTTGTGATGTCTAGAGCACTCTGTCCTCTTCCCTCCAGGCAAATTGTCGAGTACTGCATGGAACAACAAACCTAAGTCTCAGCAGCTTTCTATGCATCAGACTTTTAAGGAACACAGAACCTAGGAGCCACAGCTGCAGTAGCCAGACTGGCACCTTACTAACACATGGAGGAGCTGAAAATTAATTTCTGAGAGAAAACTGAAATTAGCTGGAGAATTGAAATCATTGCAGGGAGAGTTTTGATTTTAGAGAAAGCTTACTTTCCACCTGACAATCATTCTAATAGCAAATCACAACAAACTCTTCAGAAGCACATCTGGATTCCAAATTCAGTGGGAGCACTGTGCAGAGAGAACAATATGGCCCATATTGCTGAACAGACAAGCAGATGCACTCTAAACCACCCTGAGCTTTTTTTTTTCTTCAGCAAACTTCATTCCTAAGTCCTATGATTTGCAGTAATCAAGCCTGGATGTGGCAGGAGCATGTATCCCTGTGCCAGATGACAGTCTGATAGAATCTGGGGTAATCTTCAAGGCAGACATAGATGAAAGGGAATGTTTCTTGCACTCATGTCTACCTAGGTGTGACTTCGAGCTTAAGAGGATCCCAGACCATAAATCTAGTAATATTTGCCTTTGAATGTCTTGTTTAGGGAAATCCTGAACTGCCAATGTAGGTCAGCTTTACAGGGCTGGGATTTTGGCCCTCAGTCTATAGCAAAAGCTCTACATTGCTAAAAGCAACATGAAAGACTACTTCCTCACTTTCTAGGGGGAAAAGTCCACCAAAACCCAGAAGCATTGATAGAAAGCAACAGAAATTAAACAGACCTTTCCTGAAGAATAAAGTGAAGGGATTAGGACACTCTTAGCAACAACTGCAAGAGGAGTAATCTGGGGTTGAGTTTCCATATACTAGCTTCTTTAGTTTATCTAAAGTACACAAACATCTCAATTGCAAAGGTTAAATAGGAATTAGGGCATTTGGTGATATTTCTGGATCTTCCGGATTCCACTTGTCTTTTGTGAACAGCTTTTTCTTTTTTCCTGAATTTTGACAGTTTTGTTTCTGCTCCCCATAGAACTCATACGTGAGAAAATGTGGATAAATAGTTAAAAGAAAATTAAGGACATTCTCCAAACTTCATAAGGAATCTGTTTGGAATTAATTATAGTGTTAAGCATGAAGAAAAAGGAAGATGGGAAGCTCTCATTTGGCCTGCTTCATCCTCTAGATATAATGAAATAGGCATTACTGTCTTAAGTCTAAATAGTCACTGGAGGTAATAACAAAATTCTCACTGATTTCAATAGTGAAGGAAAAATTCTCAAACTGTCCAAAGTCTTCTGACATTTTCCAGTAAACCCAAGAAGGACAAACGTTATACTGTTGTAACTGACATTCTTTCTGCTCTTTACAATCTGAAATAATCAAGTGTTATGTTACAAAGGCAGGAATATGATGAGTTCAGCTTCCAATATATGTGTCAATATGACAGAATTCTGACAAGAAATGTGGGGCAATTACCTCTTAAATATACAATAATAAAGGACAAATCCTGCTTCCTCACAAAAATCCTATGAGCCTGTGTCAGTACTGGGTTCAGCACCTGCAATCACAGATGTTTTCCAAAGGATGACAAAACCCAGTTTGAATAAACAGGCTGTTGGAGATGAAACCAAATTGTACAGAAGATGCATCTGTGCTTTCACAAAGATGTTAATTTTGTCTTCACTTTGTCTTTTTAAGGATAAAAAAAAGAGAAGAATTTGGTTTGAATAGAGCTAAGTTGCAGTCTTAGTGTAACTACTAGTAAATATAGTAGCTATTTTATAAGTATTGCTGTCATTCTCTTTGACTAAAGTTACAGAAATTCTTTGAATTTTATATAGTGGACTAAATTTGTAATGGAAAATGATGTTTGATGGTGTTTAAATGCAGAGTATGTCACTGTATAAAGCATAGGGCTCTTTTAAGTTTTTTTTTTTTAACTTCTTGACATGTGTCACAATTTGGAATTCTGCTCTCATGGGATAAATGCCAGATTACATGGTGTAGTATTTTTATCCTCTGTACTTTCACTGTAGAAGCATACAACATCAAAGAAGAGGCAGATCACTCACATCAGCAGAAAATGGAATAGGACTATAATATGCTTGCTTTGATCTCTCCTTCTAATAATTATCTTGGCTACATGCATACATTGAAAGTAAGATTTGAATTAATAAGGCCAAGAGACCCTGGAAAATGTAAGAAGGATATCTGAATACTAACTTTGACTATCTTTAACAAGATAAACTGCAATTGAGCCTACAAAGTTGTGGATTGTTAATTTAAGGCAATAATCCTTAAATGTTATTCTTCCTTAAACTTGTCACCACTACATTCAGCAGATGCAATCAGTCCAATTAAGACAGTATCTTTTCAAAATCACACTCAGCTATAGTTGGGATCGGGAGGGTGGTATTTAGCTAGCATCCATTGGATTTCATATAGGTTTTCAAACAGGAGGGCCTAAGGTAAAAATCATTAAATTTATATAAAAAAGTCATCACTACACAGTCTGTTATCATTAAAAACTATTCTAATATTGCCTTAGGAAAGATATTGCTTTTGATATGGAAAGTAAATCAAATCATCCACATCCACATAGGATTTGTACAGAGGCAAGAAGCATATTGCATGCCTGGTCAGTCATTTTTTACATTTTTTAACCAGTGTTTATTGCTATATTGTGTTTTGGGAATCCCATTTCTGCCTGATGTGAGTAGAAATTATAACATAAACAGGATGGTTGTGTGTGAAAGCCTCATATGGTTAATACTAGCTGGAGGGGGGGGAAACCTACTGCAGTTCAATGGTCACAGAGAATGAAAATATCTTATCCTTCTGCTTCATTTCTGATATGTGTGAGTTACATCAGTAGTTGGGTAGAGAGCACGTTGCTCTCAAACCCAGATGTTGCAACTTCAAATTATTATTTGATAAATCTTGCCTGAGCTACTAACCATCATGCTAATACAATGCCCTGTAGCGTACAAAGGGATGCATAATGTGCTAGCCAGCCTGACTTATGCACAGTATGAATTAAACAAATGAGAGCAAGCACATCGATGGTTAATATACCAAATGCAAGTTCCAAAAAGCCACTTGAACAAAGACAGTCTGTCAAAACAGCAGAGGCTGCTGTTGTCCTCAAAATCCCAGTCAAAGGTTAAGAATGTTCTTTTAAAACAGGGTTAGCTGGGCATACATGTAACAGATCAACATGCAGAAAGAAGTGCTTTGAAGAAATGCTCTCTCTGCTGAAAACAGGCACGCTTTTCTCATCTGCTGAACTTACCTGACAGTGGATGGGAGTTGCAAGAGAAAAGGTTTGATTCAGTGAGGATGTTAGGAACTGCTTTGTTAAGTTCTGAGACCAGCACTTCTAATTGAAGCACAAGCACCACTAAATACTCATCGTCTGGCGGTCCTATGTCAGACAGAGAAACAAAAGGAAGTGTTTGTGAGCGGGTGTAGATATCATCAGGACAAATTTCTCTGCAGAGAACACTTGTCCTAGACACTATGATATTTGCAGAAAAGCACTATGTACTTCAGCAGTCACAACTGGTCTCCTGCCCTGAGGTTCTTATACTCTCAGTAGCTACTGAGCTCTCACGCTTGCCAACCAAAATTCAGAAACCTGTTTTTTTTTTTTCCCTACTTGCCAAGTTCTTTGCTAGTTTTCAATGTGGGAGAATAGGTCACTGGAGTTAAAGCAGTGGCTGGGAGCACATCCTATGTAAGCAAAAACTGTTCCCAGCAGTTGTTACATGCGAGCTTTCTCCAGCTGCACAAAGTCCAGCCACAGCATGCTAGGATTCAGGTTCCCATCAACCCAGCCACTTCAGTAGAAACGTTAGACTAGCCCAGGGGCGATTTAGGGAGCACCTCGCGCTGCTTGGGCCGGGGAGGTAATTCAGCTTGGCTGCACTTTCTTAACACTGCCAAGAAGTGGTTAAGTTCAAGATTTCTTTCCAGTTGCACCAAATTATTGTGGTGCACTGTTCTAACAGGGGGTAATATAAGACATCCACAGAGGTTTTGGAGCACAGGAGGCTTCTTCCTCCCAGTCAAACTTCAACATCCGATATGTTTAAAAATGTCTCGAGCTATTCTATTACAATCTAAGGATACAGAGGCAGTTTCATTTTATATATCTGTCCCAGAAATATACCAAGTAGGTGCTATGGTAATAGAATACTGTGGTAAAGGACAATCACAGTATAATCCCATCAGTGGTGTTTTTATTATATCTGTTTAAAATAAAACTCTTGAAACTTATTGTAGCAGTATGTTGTTCACAGTACTGGCATATTTCTGAACTCACGAGACATAGAAAGTTTCTTGTAAATGTTAGGGTCTCACCTCTCCTAAGTAAACAGCTGTAGTGGGTTGACTCTGGCCAGCAGCTAAGCATCCACATAGCCTCTCACTCACTACCCCCAGAGGGATGGGGGAAGGAATAGGAAGAGCAAAAGTGAGAAAACTCATGGGTCGAGACAAAAACAGTTTAGTAAGTGAAGAGAAAAAGGAGGGTGGGGGGGAAACAAACAAAAAACCCACCGCAAGTGATGCAAAATCAGTCACTCACCACCTTTCCCAAGCAGACCAATGCCCAGGCAGTCTGTGAGCAAATACCAAATTCCCAGTCTGTATTGCTGAGCATGACAGCATACGGTATGGGTTATCTCTTTAGTCACCTCAGCTCAATTGTCTCAGTTGTGTCCCCTCCCAGCCTCTTGCCCATCCCCAGCCTACTCACTGGGGGGACAGAGTGAGAAAGTGCTATGCAAGCACTGGTCAGCCAAAACACTGGAGTGTTATCAATATTGATTTGGTCACAAATCCAAAACACAACACCATATAGGCTGCTATGAAGAAAGTTAACTCTATCCCAGTACAACAGCAAACATTTGTACCCAAGGTTTGCCTGACCTGATGACTTGACCTCCAGCTTTTAAAAAAAGAGGACTCAGGAGCAAATCTGAATTGTTTATTGTATAAACCAGTGAGACTGGAAATTGCATTCAGCTATGTTGCAGAGAAAGAAGCGGAGTGAAAACTGTGCACTGTCAGGTGGTGAGATAGCTGGTTCACCATTTTGTCATGGTGGTGAGTGCTAAAGGAGAGATCTGGTTTCATTTCAGTAGAAGAACTGGGAGAAGAAAGAAAAAAAATAGTATGCTGCTAAGATTCTTGATTCCACAGGGCAAGCTTTAATAAATTAAGGGAAGTAGAGAGATCAGCTACACCTAGGAGCAGTGAGACATAAATATTTAGGAAGTCTGGAAAGTCTTCAAGTCTAAGATCTCAGACTCTGTATCCAAAACAAGGGAAAAACACTTCTAGGAAGGAGCTCCTGACACATTTGAAGGAATAACCACACCAGGAAAAAATATACAGAAAAACAGAAAGCCTACAGGGAATGGTAAAAAGTCTTTATGTTTTTATCTAGAGGCATGGAAAAGTTGCTAGGAGCCAAGCTAAACTCATGAAGGTAAAGAATGTTAAAACAAAGAACAAATTGTTCTTCCTCAATATGAATTTGAAGAAGAAAAAAAGAAAGTGTGATATCCATGGGGTACATTAAAGAGAAAGTATTTCCAAAAGTCCACAGCAAAATCAAAGGGAAAAAAATAAATAAATACTTCATCTCATTTTTCAGTAATGACTTGATGTTGACATAACTGCAAAAGACATATGACCAATGTGAAAGACAAAGAAGTAAATTTCTCTGTAATTAAGGCAGAAGTAAAACAAAGGGGTGAAATACACACAAATTATGGAAAGAAATAATCCCAACTATGGAATTCTAAAGTTCCTGCTCCAGGAAAATCTCAGCCATTTAGCAAACTGGGGATTGTTAGGGAAAAAAATGAAGAAAGGAAAGGAAAGGAAAGGAAAGGAAAGGAAAGGAAAGGAAAGGAAAGGAAAGGAAAGGAAAGGAAAGGAAAGGAAAGGAAAGGAAAGGAAAGGAAAGGAAAGGAAAGGAAAGGAAAGGAAAGGAAAGGAAAGGAAAGGAAAGGAAAGGAAAGGAAAGGAAAGGAAAGGAAAGGAAAGGAAAGGAAAGGAAAGGAAAGGAAAGGAAAGGAAAGGAAGGGAAAGGAAGATCCAGACAACCACAAACTGTTTAATATGACCTCATATGACTCTATGCAGGACTTGAGGGAGAAAAAAAAAAAGAAAAAAAAAAGAGAGGAGATTTTAAAAAATTGAGATTTAAAATTACAATTTAAACAAAATAAAAATTGAGATGAATGGATTTTTGAATAGTTTTTCTGAGTTTAGTAAAAGAAGATTAATAGATCAATGCAACATAGATATATACATAATCAATAACTAGACAAAGGATGTGAAGCAAATATAATATTCATTTCCTCCAGAATTATACTCAAAATAAGAAGGGAGAGAAATTGCCTGACAAATTGACTGAGGTTAGTTAACAAGAAGGATTGTTGACAGTGTTCGGGGGAAATTTATTTGGAGCTCGTCAAGGATCAGTCTTAGGATCCACACTGCATGATAACTTCTTTAACAGATTTTTCACAAAAAAATAGCAGTGTACTAATGATATCTGCTGATGTTAGTACTGGGAAGTATCAATAGTGCAGAAAGATTGGAATATCATGCCAAAATACCTGTCTGTCTTTGAAAGCTACAATGCTGGAAATGGGATGATATTTAGTAATACTGGGGAACTAATGAAGAAACAAAGACAAATCAGCTGAAGTGACATCATAGCATAGGGAACAATGCATGCTCACCTGATCATACTGTCACAGGTAACCACTAGTTAAGCTGCCAATGTGACAAAGCTACGAAAAAAAGGAAATGTTATCCAGGGACCTAAAGGCAAGGATGCATTTGTACCCCTGAATACTAATGAGACCTCTCTGGGAATAACTTGTACCTGTTGGTCACCCATCATCAAGAATGTTTTACGGAGGATAGGGTGAGCATAGCAAGAACTAACTGAATTGCCAGGAGAGAGGAGAAGCCCTCACAGTGAGCAGTTGTCTAACCTAAAAGCAAGAAACCCAGGAAGTGATATGCTTGATCCAGTAAGAGGAATAACTACCACAGAAAGGGAAGAGCTCTTCAAGCTAAAAGACCACACTGCTCTTGCATGGAAAAATATTCCTACCGTGGCAGTTGTTACATTCCGATTCAGAAAGTCTCTCTGCTGATGGAGGACAATTCTGTGTCATCCTAAATGAGAAGCATGTACAAGTAACTATGCTAGAGAGTATCGATACAGAATTTTTATTTTATTGATATCTCCAAAGACCAGAAAAGACAAAAGGACTTATGTTCTAGAGTAGAAAATATAGCTAGCAAAAGCTGAGATAGCCTTCTGAGCTAAAAATAGATGCAAAATTATGTGGTTTCTTTTTCTCTTGGTCTCTGTACCAGTGATGTAGTACTGTCTAAGTGATGAACCAATGCCATAGAAACCTTCTTTACCATAAGGCCGTGGGCTGGAAAGCCTAATTATCATCCTAAAATGAATAAACCATCGGCTGCAAAGCAGGGATTGGTTTTTGCTGGAATATGCACCCTTTTTTCTATAAATATTTTTATATATATTCAGTTCAAAATTAGTGAAAGCATAGCTCTTCATCACTGCAGCGGAAGTTTTCTCCATCCGCACAATCTCTTTGTCACACAAGTATGCAATCTTCATATTTAAAAACTGTTTTTATGAGAACAACCTTCCTTGCATAACAAGTAAATAAGCAAAAGCAGACGTTAGAAATTTAATGGAACCATATTTTTATGAATACTTTTGCTCAGTCCATGACAGGATTTTGATTAGGTTTTTTTTCTTCACTTTGCTGTGATCATCTGTACTGTTATTGCTAGGCTTTTTACTTCTTCGTCATGAATGTCTGGAATATTTTATCCAGGCAAACATACATACTCATGTATGAATGAACCTATTTGCATGTGAATCAACATATTTATACACAAACAAGTTATTTTATACTGAAAGTGCTTGCCCAGCTGATCTATATATGCACATGGCAGAAAATTGAATGTAAAAATAAAATTGAATGTAAAATCTGCTATGCAGCCAATAAATCTGGCCTATATACTTCTTTCCTTTCTAGACAGGCAAAACTCCAGCTTTCCTTTTTTCTTTAAAATAAAACATCAGGAGACCACATACACAGTGAGATTCTTTTTTTTTCCTCTTTCTCTACTACAGGAATGAATTCTGCAAGTGCTCAATACTCAAAACTCTAGTTAAAGCCATTAAAAACTGCAGGTGCTCAGCACTCTTTAGAGGCTGATCTTTTGAAGAATCACTCACAAAAATTTACATGCGTTTCTCCTAGCATTCACAAAGCTAACCTCACCTACCTGTCGTTGTCACCGTACCAATGTACCCTACAAATGCTACTTCTCCTGTTCTGTTAGCCAGGGTTTGGCCTTAAGTCTCTCCCAGTATGAGTCTGTCTTTCTTCTTTCTCCTCTTGAGAGACTGAGAGAACTAACATTTCGTTTTCATAAATACTGTCAAAATAACTGTTTGTGATGAATTTTACATTTATCACCTCTCTGTTAAGTAATAATCATTATGTAGGTCTAATTTGATTCTTATCATTAAGGTAAAAAATTGAGTTTAAAGCTTTCCCTGATAGAAATGATTTTTAATGGGGTCCTGCTTTAGTTAATTTATAGTAATGTGCATTATTTCCAGGCCCATAAATCTGAATTATAACTCAGTATAATATGTGTAGTGTTTTTTATTCCTTTGGCTTTAAAAATACATGAATAGCCATACTAACAGTTTACAGTGTTAACTGGCCCAGTGTCCATCTTTGAACCTGGTCAGTAGCTGAAGACTAGGTAAGAATTTAAAAATAGATGACACATGCAATGAGTAACACTTAAACGTTTACTCCTCCCATTTCCAACACTATTTCTGATTGTTTCTGTGTCTTGCATAACGGCTTGAAAACAGCAGAGGAAAGGAGGGATGCTACACAAATAGGAAGCCACGGAGTTACAGAACTGATGCGGTAAGTTCCAAGATGAGGCAAGATAGTCACTTGTAAAGGTTAGGCAATCCACTGAGAAAAGAAGAAATGTACTATGAAAGTTAAATGCCCATATTACACAGAAAGAAAATAAAAAGTTTTGGGTAACAAATTTCTAAAATATTTTCTGGGCTAAGTAGGTCATGAAATGCTCCCAGCTCAGATACATTTGTAAACACTATCCATTCAGCAATAACAGGTAGGAAAAAGGTGTGTATAATGCAATAATTTGTGAACTGATGGAAATACCAGCTTTGCTTTAAAATAGTTTGATCTGTTTTTTAACTATGTCTAATTTAAAACCTTTCAAGCCCAAGTAAGAAAAATATCATACACAGAATTAGGTTATTCGACTATCTTCCTGAGTTCAGCCTGGAAGCTGGAGAAATGGCAGCTTTCCCTTCTGTCCGCAGCATACCAGGAATCTTCAGAAGGAAACAAAAGGAAAGAATAAAACTTTAACTTAATGATATTTAAATTGGAAGACTTTTCTTCATTGTCAACCATTTTCATATAATTTCATACCAATTACTGTTTCAAAAAAAGAATGATATCCAACTCCTATACCATTTGTTCATCCCTCTTATCACCTAGAGGAAAATCACAGAGCCACGCAGTAACCTGGCATAAATGGCAAACCTTTCTCCATGTTGGCTAGTATTAGGAGGTCAGTGGTGATGGAGGGTGGGATTAAGAGAAATTTATCCGGTGTTCAATCAGCTCAGTGGGCCCAATTCCCATTTACGCAGAGACCCTTTATAACATTGTGCAGGGTAAGAGGCTTTAAATTACATACATTTGCAACCACATTAAGGCCTTTTGTATAAATGAGAATCATCTGATCTGAGCCTCTCCAGTAGCTACAATGGAGCATTGGATCAGGCAAATATGCCTATTATTAACCAGAAGTATTAAATGTCCTCTTCTTATGAGCATTACAATTCCACAACATTAATCATGATCTTCTTCCTAAGAAAATATGAAAAAGAAAAAGAAGTGTATGTGCTGTGTCATTTGCACATTGTTCATATCTGATTTTATAGTGGCAATTTCTCAAGACTTCCATGCACGGGCAGGACAGCACAGATATCCCGTTCCCTTACATGGCTGACTAGCAGACTGTAACTTGCTTATTGCTTACTCACTCACAGTCACTTTCTATCCACGAAAAAAATCCTTATTCCTTTCAGTTTTTGCAATCCCAGTGAAAAAACAAAAAGGGTAAAAACATGATGTATTTGGCCTGCTCCCATTAAATACAGCCTTTTCAATTTTCATTTCCGACAGAAGATAGGTGACAAATGACATCGTAATTTTCTTATTCCTTCACGTTCATAAAACATTGATAATATGATTTTTACCTTCCCTTTGTTCTCAATTAAATGAAATGTTCCAATACAATTAACGTGTTCTTGCAATTTAGTTTTTCTTTAGAGGTTTCTCTTGTCTCTGATTAACAGCATTTTCTATCCATTCTGAGAACCCCCAACTGCTATTCAGAATGTTTCATTATGCCTGGCAGCTATCAATACAATTGTGAACCAATATCATTTTAATTGTTTCACTAATAACTTGTTTTAAATGATTCAACAGTCATCAGGAAAGATAAGTGCTCTTGTACCCTGCAGGCTTGTAGGGATGATGGTATGAGGCAATGTAACAGAGTGCTGTATCAGAATAGTGAAATCGTATGCACAAGATAATGACAAAGCACTTGCATTGCTGTAAAGATAAATGAAAACAGTAGATCTTCTTTTCACTGTAATATAACATCCATTCCTATCTCCCATTTCAATCATTAGACTTTCCAAACAGATTACTGCACAAATAGACATATGCAACATGTCCCACAATAACTGCATGCTCCCATTTATCCAGGCAGATGGTGAATGATGGAGTTAACGAGCTTTACAAATGCTCTTGTTAATTAACAAAAATTGTTACTTTCTCATTTGAGGGGGGCTTATAAATTAGACTTAATTACACTAGATAATTGCAACTGCCAGCTACTGTGCAACTCGCTCATGTTCTGTTCTTTCAATGGCAAATCAACAATTGCAACCCTTGCCTATTTGTGTAGATGAATTTAATAAGCAAACAGCCCTTTTATGTTAATGGTTTACTGGCATTCATGGGTTTGGCAGGAGAAATGTGCTGGGGGAGGGTTTGCTAATGGCAGCACATAATCATATTAATTAAAATATAACTGCCATTTAAAGATTTGTAGTGTAGAATTAGAGCATGTTGGGAACTGAGAAAATCAAGCTAGAGTGCATATTAGCACCATTACTCTGTGCTCCCTGCACAGCAGTCAGCAACCTCATGTGTCATAAATGTAATTTATGAGTGCTGTTTTCTTTGAAATATATGTTTTTAGTTCACTCATTAGAATGTAAAAATTTGCAATGTCTGCTTCAGAAGGTTCAAAATAAATTCACTTGGAGCTGAGACCCATGATCTGGTTTTAACAAATCCCTCAACAATGATTTTTTTTTATTACTTGTATAATTTCTTATAGTAAAACCAAGCATTCAGTCCTTTGAAGATGGATTCCATGTTTTATTGCAAATGTAAGTCACAGTATCATTATACATTCTATATTATTAGGCATTTTATAATTCAGTATCATTTTTATGGGGCTTTAATAAATGCAACCCTTTTTTGGTTTGGCTTCGGAAAAATTGGTGCAAAAATGTTACCACTTTATATTTGGTCGTGTAGAAGGGCAGTGTCAAAAAAGCTTTTGAAAGCTTTGGTTTTTTTCTGCTTTCCTAGATCCCCTTATCAATTTACAGGCACATTTTTATCTAAATCAATTCCATTGATACAGTTTACACAAAAATGCTGAGATATATTTTCTGTACAGTGTAGTTACCTATTTGCTGGGATCCCTGGGAAAGCAACTTCCCACAAAGTCCCTCTGAGAGAAAACGATCCCTGGAATTGGAGGCAGCTGAGTGACAGGACGCAAGAAATCGAAATCAAATTAATCCTCTAATTTCTAACAATATAGACGCAGCATGGTATATTATTTTTTTATATATATATGTGTTACAGTATGTAACACAAATGTTTTGTGTATGTGTGTGCATATGTTTTATTTACAAAACATTTGTATTACATTATCGTCAGCAATACATCACAGTTTAAAAGTCATTACTATATTGTGTCATTTGGGATTATCACATTGTCTGTCCATGCTGCAGAACACAAAAAGAACTGAAATCCCAAATATGATATGATAGTAACTTTGTAATTTGTTTTAATATTTGTTTGTTTTAATTTTCTTCTTAAAATGCACATCTGAAAAGCAGTGCACCAAAGAGGAAATCCCAGTCCCTCTGGAGCCAAAGACAAAATCCCATCACCTTGTGAAAGGTGCCTTATCTCACAAGTTAGGGAAATTCTCAGCAAAAAGGAAGTGTTATGGTACCCACAGGATTTTTGGCCTTACAGCCTGACAGCACAGAATTGGAAGTGGCACTTCTGTCTCTTATTATTCCAAAAAGAATTGTCACTGGGGAATATTTCAGCATCTAGCAATCAGGGACTTCTGATTCTTCAGCTGTTATGAGAGATACTGCTGTCTTTTCACAGATGACATTAGGTGGAATAATTTCATTTTCAGCCCCCCCAAAAAATATGTGCCCTAATATCTGTATCTTATCTGATGTAATTGACATGACTGTAATGGTTGTTTATAAGACTGACTCTAGATCTGACAATATATTCCAATGTTTTTATATTATCACTGCATATTATCATACGGGCATGATGGACAATCACTGACAGATATTTGAGCAATTACAGCATATTTTATTGACAATTCTACACTGTGAGTATACATGAATTATAGTAGACACTATATCATACCAGTGACAATGATACTATTCAGAGCACAGCTGAAATAAAATCTTTATAAGCTAATGTACTAAAGTGGAATAGTTACAAGAAAACCGGAGATCTGCATTTCTTTGTTCTAAGTTAGTCATCTGTGGTGACGACCGTAAAAAGGACTGCAATTTTTATTGTCTGCTACAAGTTCCTCTGTAAACCGAGGTGTTTTTTCTACATGGCTTACCCATCAATGGGGCCTTTGCAAATTATCTTTGTGTTATAAGCAAATCAAACTCCAGCATTACATTAATTGCTTCAGAAGTTATCTACTGAAGAGAGGAAAGTCCAAGTCTGGATGTGGTGCCTGAAGCTTCAGTGATAAGTATGTCCCAAGCCACATCCACTCTGCATGGAAAGCAAAGATTTGGGTTTTAGCTGACCAGGACCTCCTTTTTTCTCTGTTACAGTAATGATCTCCCCAGCAGCTGCTAAGGAAAGTTTTGAATCTGATTATTTCTATTCCATATGACTCTTTGATAACAAAGGGCCTGATTCAATATCCAGCGAATATAATACAGGTGAGAGGCATCTCAGAAAATCAGAAAAAGCTTTGAATAGCTGACAGGATCAGTTCCTAAAGTTTCAGCAAAGAATTTCCCACTGTAAGAATTGCAAATAAGCCACCTCATTTTTATTTTCTTCTCACAATTCTTTTGCCAAAAATAATAACTAACCAAATTGAGTTTATGTGCAGGAGGTCTTCACTGAGGAGTTAGGGCATTGAAGAGGAGAAAAGTGCAGAATCTGGAGAGGAAAAAGCACATGCCCACCTACACAAGCACACACGCACTGTCTAGTCATACTGCCCATGGAGGTGGGCGAGTGATCAGCAGGAAAGGCCCCCGAAGAGCTGGGCCTGAGGAAGAGGTAGGCAGGGACGAGGGGAGCGGGCTTTTGGAAGTGCAGGGGAGAGCTCACCGCAGCAGGGAGCAGGGGCTGGGGTCTCTGGGGCACGCAGGGGGAGCGGGCTGTGCTTGCAGATCCACCCTCCCCATGACGGCTTTTCAAAAGCAATCCCCATCATGATGATTCCTCCCAGATTTGAGATCTGGCTCTTTGATACTAGAATTTGCAGACTGTCCTTAGCCCTTGACCACCGGCCCTGAACTAGGTACTGTACCACGGTGAAGGGTGTTACTTTCTTCTCTGCCACGCTCAAAGCAGTCTTTTCCCAGTTCTCAAGGCTGTGCTTCTCCCATGGCCAGTGGCTGACCACCAGTGAGGTGTTTATAGCTCTGTGCCTGTGTTCAACCTGTGCCCATATTTTCAAGGCCTTCGTTGTTATCCCACACGTTAACACCGGGAGACACCTGGTGCCAAGCTCCAGTTCACACAGCATGTTCTCATAACAAGTTGATAACAAGCCTAACAGGCCAGGAGTAGGGTCTTCCATAGTTAGTACAAGGTAAAGTTAGCACAAAATCTGTGGCCCATTACTGGCAAAGATAATACAGCTTTTACTGGGCCATGGGGCAAGAACTTTACAGCACATATTTTTTTCTTTAAAAATTAACAAAGACACCAGCTGGGAAATTAATTCATGCTAGAAAAATACAGAACTCCTGGAGGCTGAATACTCTTTGACTGATGAGTCTTACAACAACACTGGAATCCTGTAATTCAAGACGAGAGACGCAGTTGTGCTTTCTTTCCATGTGGTTTGTGTCAGTTTTCATACTATTGAGGCACAAAATTATTTGGTCAGCTTGGTTAATTTTTCTCACCTAAACATCGGTGAAATCTGATTACATAAAGTTGTGTCATCACATGCCTTTATCAAGCTAAATGCCAGGCTAGTGACATGGGAAGATGGACTGTAAAAGGCCAGCATTCCCCAACAGTGCCATTTTCTTCTATAATGAGTGTTATCAGAAATAGGGAGGTGCAGTTGTTCGGAAGAGAAGACACAAATCCATTATCATGGCATTCATTATAAATAAAAACAACTTCCTTCTGTTACACTTCTTCCCTCACCAAACAGGCATCACAGCTGGTTGAATAAACTTGCTGGAAATCAGGCACGTTGACCTGCCTCAAACAAAATGCTGGTCAGTACCACATACCCACCTCTGCAATATGAATACTGAAAGAACAGTGTCCAAAGCCATGTTCTGCATATATAGACGAGCTCTCCAGAAAAATCCTCTTTTGTGACTTCAGATTAGTCCTGTTCAGACCTGGAGCCATGGACAAACAGGCAATTCCTTCCTCCCAACAGTGAGGCTCCACCTAAGTTTGCATTGCTGGAGCAGGAAAGGCAACTCATAGAACCATAGAATCATAGAACAGCCCAAGTTAGAAGGGACCTTGAAAGATCATCTGGTCCAACCTTTCCTAGATGAGATTATCTAGCACCCTGTCCAGTCATGTCTTGAAAACATCCAGTGATGGGGACTCTACCACGTCCCTGGGGAGGTTATTCCAATGAATGATTTTTCTCACTGTAAAAAATTTCTTTCTTACGTTGAGATAAAACACCCCCTGGTGTAATTTATACCCATTGACCCTTGCCTTCTCCATGTGGCTCCTTGTGAAGAGATACCCTCTTTGTAGTTGCCCTTTAAGTACTGGAATACTGTGATGAGGTCCACCCCGAGCCTTCTCTTTTCCAGTGTGCAAAGACCTAACTCCTTCAGTCATTCCTCATAGGGCAGGTTTTCCAGCCTTTTGATCATCTTTGTGGCCTTCCTTTGAACCCTTTCCTTGCCTGCATCTTTCTTGAATTTTGGGCACCAGAACTGGACACAGTACTCCAGGTGCAGCCTGATAAGCGGTGAGTAGAGTGGGATGATCATGTCTCTACCTCTGCTAGTAATGCTCCTGCGGATGCAGCCCAGGATCTGATTTGCCTTTGCTGCTGCAGTGGCGCACTGCTGACTCATATTCAGCTTGTTGTTGTCTACCGGGGCCTCCAGGTCCCTTTCAGCAAGGCCACTCCCCAGCCACACAGATCCTATCTTGTATTGGGCTGTTTGGTTACTCCATCCCACGTGTAGGACTTTGCACTTGTCTTTGTTAAACTTCATACTGTTGTTGCTTGCCCACTCTTCCAGCTTGTCCAGGTGTCTCTGTAATATGGCTCTCCCTTCTGATGTGTACACCTCATCACGCAGTTTGGTGTCATCAGCAAACTTGGTGAGGGCGCTTTCAATCCCATCATCCAGGTCATTTATGAAGATATTGAACAGCTTAGGGTCCAGTATCGATCCCTGGGGCACCCCACTTGTGACAGGTTGCCAGCCTGAGTGAAAACCATTGATTACTACCCTCTGAGTGCAACCTGTTAGCTAATTTTCTACCCATCTTGCAGACCACCCATCCAATCTGTATCTTGCCAGTTTGTCCAGGAGAATGCTGTGGGAAACAGTGTTGAACACTTTGTTGAAGTCCAGGTAAACAACATCCACTGCTCTCCCCATGTCAACAGAAGATGTTATTTTGTTGGAGAAGGTGATGAGGTTAGTCTGCATGATGTGCCCTTGATAAATTGGAATTGATTATACTTTAGCTAATCACTCCAAGCTACTCCTTTGCACCAACATGCACAGAAACCTCAGGTAACAACCACCATTACCTTCCATGCCAGTTGGAACATAATCTAGAATAGTGTTTTCTGCTGGTCATCTTTGACTTCTTAATTCCCTAATAAAATGCTAAGAGAATCAGACTCTTTTTTTTTCTTCTTTTTTTTTTCTGATGTAAAAACAAAAACCAGGAGAATAACTTCAGATTTGCAAGCATGCTTTTTCCTCACTACAAGTTTCTCATTTGGAGAGGTGGCCTCTTTCTTTGACTGCCTTTAATGCAAGGCCCTTAGTGTTGTACTGTCCAATAACAATTACAAAAAGCTTCCACTAAAGAAACCAAAACCCAATTATCCACTCTATGAATCAACAGCAAAAATAATGCAGAAATCCTTTAATCAACAGATCTCCAGACAGAAAAGGTTTCCTAGACAACCTTACAATGATGTTGGTAGTTATAGTGGCAACATTCCTAAAGATCATCTTGGAATAATCAAATGTCGGCAAGGCGGCAAGAACAACACCTAACATCATTTCCCTAAATCCCTCCTCAGCTATAGGTCTTGTGCAGATGATTTCCAGACGAGCATATGTAACTGGACCCACCCTAGGTTACATAGTGGACAAAGAGAACACTAAATATAAATAAATAACAATAAGTATATATAAAGGTTAAGCTATGGTAACTTGCAGTCAAACAACAGAAAAACAAATCCACAGACAAGAAAAAGGATTGACAATAAAGAGTTCTGGTCAGTGGCTAATTAACACCACTAAATTGCAGAGCATACTCAGTGCAAATGAGAATTCATGGAGATGGGAGGAATATTATGCAATAAATGTTTATATTAATGTAATTGTGTATACATATAAGGAATTGTGTCTAACACTCAGCCACTTTTTGTGCAGCCCACAAAAGTTTTCTTCTGCCCTGCATTGATGAAATGTGAGAAATAAATCTGGAGCAAAGGTTTCTTGTAGCTGCACTTTTTTTCCAGATAGCTGTATGAATACTTATGCTATGGTTACTGTTGTTAAAAGCCTTCCTCTTACATGAGAGTTCCTTGAAAGTGAATAAAACTAAGGATTTGGTGGGGCTTTTTTTTGTTTAATTAGAAATAATATCTATGCCAGTTTTTTTGTAGTATTTGTCCAGTCCTACTCATGCAGAGTTCTCCAATTCAGTGTCTTTTTTAAAGTTTTGCTTTAAACTTTTGCTATTTTTTCAAGAATAAAACATTACTATATTGACAAAAGTGGCCTTTTAAAAGTCCAGACAGATGCAGTTACACATTATTAATTGTTTATAAGCAGTTACTGTACAAATCAAGAAATATCTAGATGGGCATTAATCAGCGACTTGCCTAACCTGTGCTACATAATGAATAAATGAATGCCAGTATTGAGTGCACTTTCTTACCAATTTTCCTAATACAGCTTATTTTATATTTTTCTTTCCCTTTTTCACAAACTATATTGTAGGTGAATCTGGCAGAAGACTAACTGTGCTGATAGTAGCTGCATACATCTTTGCTTGTCTTCTTCCCTCTTGTTTTATGATGCATCTTTGAGCTCTGTCCACATCCAACAAGCCAAGGTGGCCAGTGGTGCAGTGGTTTTTGGGTACCTAGTTTATGGGTTTTATTCTTAAATGCATGCATCTTATAGTAAAGCCTTAACCATTACAAAACAGATTTGTAAATATGGCATAGGGCAACTCTTGATTTTATGTAGAGTGTATGGCTGCTATCCAGAGTTTAGCTGGTGATGACACTATGTACACAGCTGTAACGACTGCTGGTTTTGGACCCCCCCCACGTCCCAAATCCCACTAACCACCTGACAAGTGATTTCCAGTTTGGCCATGCATTGTCCACCTCTCTCATAAGCCAGAAATTTAACAAAGCTCTCACATAAAATAGCAAACTGTTATATCTCCCACGTTGCCCATATTTACTTGCATGCAAGGCCATTCAATAGAAAAGAGTACAAACCCAACATGCTGTCCAGAGGTACTCTGTCCTGTGTATGACACTTACGCAGAGTCAAAACAACAAGCTGGAGAACATCTCAAGCATTCCCATCTGCTCAGCTGTAAATGATAGGCAGTATTTATGCATGTGAATTATTTTGGTAAATTTGAGCTAAGTCTTTTCATGAAAACCTACTGAAATGACCCAGTAAAGAAATGTGATAGGTGTTTTAAAAGTCTCTTTCTCTGGGACACCCCAGTGTCTAACATCTCCATTAACCAGTGGCAAATGATATTACACTGAATGCTTCGTTCATAATTCCTATTCTTTCACAGTGTATCAATCTCTATCAGCAACGTGAACTAAGTGAAATGGAATAGCTGTATCTCAATGACTTGCCCGTGGTGTTCTGACTGAAATGCTTAGAAAGTTTTCTCAAAGGACTTTCATCCTAGTCTTCATTGTCCTGGCATTTTGCCGACTACCATTGTGTACGGCAAAAAATTCAAATCAAAGTTAAAAGCTGGCATTGTGACTGAAAAGTTTTAGATTAAATGAAAGGTGCTGTTAAGCTGTTTATAATACATAAATGGTGGTTTATTTCTCTGTAGAGGGCCATAGAGAAAAAAACAGAATTCCCCTTTTATTGACGTCAGTGAACACAGTTCACATCAGGGCTGGCTAAGGCATGAAATTTCCTTGTGATAAAATTACATTGACAACAGTGAGCATAAAATTCTGTTTCCCAAGAACAGCTAAAACAGATAAGAGTTAAATTAGGAAATCATAAATCCTTTCCTTTTATGTTATTTATGCTCTTTATTAACAGCAACTAAAATGATAAATTCAATGAATGAGTAATTCAATGAAAAAAAAATGTGTTCTACTTTCCTATGACATCTGTAAAACTCATCAGCTGTTAAAGCTTTCTATTCACTGCAGAGCCATCTACTATCTATAGCCACACAAATATGAAGCAATTAGGAAGAAATGAAATCAATTATAGAGTTTTGTGAAATGCAGCTCTATACCTCTCATTTGCTACTCATCGAACCATTTGAAAGCTTTTTCCTTTTTTAAAAATGAGCACATTTTCAATCACTGAATTGTAAATATGTAAGGAAATTATTTTGATTCACCTGTTTCCTAATCAAATAGATGTCACACAAAAAGGAGGTATTCTATGTTTTTATTTTCTACACTAATTTCCTCTTTCCATTTTGATTTTCAAATTTTGGTGCTTCTTGAAAACTCTAATCTGAAGAAAAGTTGAAAAGACTGGAACTTCAGCAAGAAAACAAATGGGAATGAACAAAACAAAGTTCTATAAAGTAGTGAATGAATGATACAGAGGATATACTGAGTATTTTTATTGTCTCTGTCTCATAGCACAAGAAAAAGGGGACATTCAGGGATACTGAAAGGCAGCAAATTCAAAACTGAGACAGGGAAATATTTTTCTACACTATGCACACAAGATGTTGCTGAGCCCAAGACTACAGCAAAATTTAAAGTGAGACTGGCTTTTATATGGATGATAAAACTACCCATAGTTACAATAGTGAATGTTTTAAAAAAAAATTCTGGAAGACATGCAAAATTGAACATAATAATTTCAAAAAAGCTCTGTATTTTAGGCATTGTACCCAAGACAAATTCCCTTCACTTTCCTCAGAGGCATCTAGAACTGCTGCCAAGCAGAAAGTTACACTAGATGAAGTATAAGTTTTGTCCAAAACATTCTTGCAAATGTGTCTCCAAAACAAGAAATAAATTTCTGTAACATTCTGTTCAACAGCAATTATCTTAGTTGTAGCTTCAAATTAGAAACTCCATGTAAGATATCATACGGCTTCTTATTATGAATGTAGATGAACATACAAAAAGATTTTTTCCATTACTGCTCTCGAGTGCTGAATACGAATCACTCATACATACATGCTTTGTTTTATGGAACAACATCCCTCATCCCTCTCTTGCTCACTGACAAGGAAGACTTTGCAATTCTCACTCTAAGAGCATGAATCTCCATCATTTAAAGTGGTCAAGTGGAAAAAGAGGGTGATTAACAACTTCATGTAGTCCAAGCTATTGAAGGATATCAGGATAAAAACTTTTCTGACCAAACCAAGCCTAGAACATCTGTAGCCTGTGTGACAGTTTCTTAGGCTAGTTCTTCTAGGTTGGTGACAGAAACCAGCTCAGACATCTTTGACAGGCCAGCAGAGGCGAAAGACTCACACATTGAGTGACACTTTCTCTAAACAGCATGGCACTGACTTCTCTGATCACAGAAGACAGGACTGGGTCTTATGACCTACAGATCCATGATCTCATAAACTTTGCAACCTACTTGTTCTATTTCTTTTTTAAATCTACAAAGTCCAGAATTTGGCATAACTTTTTTAAATCTGATAATAAATTTTGTACGTAGGTGAATAAAACCCAGAAAAATAACTCACTTTGTTAAATGTTTGCCATTTAAACTGTTCACAGAATGAACTGCCTTGCCTACTCCTTAGCAGATAACGCTAATGCTGACGCAACCCCTTTGGGTACATCTCTAGAACAGAGTAACTACTCAATGCACTCCACTTCTAAAAGGGTTTACCTGGTTCGTGTCAAGGTAAGTCTGGAGGTAACAAACAATTAGCCAAAAAAATTAACATTATTCATGCCATTGAAAATATTATTAGCACTGTTAGAGAAAAATATTAAAAAGCACAGACCTATTGAGTCTTTTAGTCTTTATTTTCATTAAGCAATAATTTGAAAAAAAATTGGAGGTTAGAGTTTTTCTCGTTTACTGCTCATTGCTTTTTTTTAATACTGTTTGTTGGTTAAGTACTGGACAGAACTAGTAATAATGGCCAAATCAAATAATTTGAGAGGTGAAAGTCTAGTAAAGGCAGATCTCAGGTGTATAACTCTGCTCCTGGAGTATCCCACAGGAAGCATATCAGAGTGCAGCTATAGCTGGTAGGTATCTACTTCAACATAAGGGCAAAATCAATGGATTAGAAAAAAAGCTGTGTGATCCTTTCAAGCACAAAAAGCACAGACTTACTGAGCAATTAAAAAGCTGAAAAAATGAGGTGTCTTGGCAGACTTAACTTGAACAAATGAATTTACATTTGGGATTACACAACCACATTGTATGCTTGTATGGAAACATACTAGTTAACAGCTGCCACATCACATGGGATTTATGTTGTCAAGAGACCCTTCTAAAAGTAACTCAAATTATCAATATGCCCGAGAACATTTGGTATATAAACTACCTGTTTTCTTAGGTTTTAAAAGTTATTTTGTAACAGTTATGCCCTGATTTCTTTTGACTTAAAATTAATTGTTCTGAAAAAGATGAAGAAGGTTAAAAGGCTTGGCTTTGGGATCAGGGCCAAAGGGCACTGATGAATATATGAGATGATGGGAAACAGAACAAATTGCTACAGAAACAATTGGAAATAAGATACAGTCTAAGGAGGCTAGTGAGAAGAAAGTCATTTGAGCTGGAGCGAAGAAAGATATGTGGATGCTTTGGAACAGGCCCCACTTCACAACATTGTTGATAACTATAAGGAAGTGATCTGATGACATCTTTTTCTTTTCATGTATGTGTAATTTTTAGTGAGATTGCCCTTGGCTGAAGAAACTGAAGAGTTCTAAGACACTTCATCATGGCACATTCCTGGCCACGTTAAGATTTCTTAGGAGCAGGCACATTTCCATTGCTTTCCATGTCTTCAATCTTGCCAGATTTCATTGAAGAAGAAGAAATTAAAGACTGATGGAAAATTCTTTAGTAATACAATAAATTCTATCCCTATAACTAACAAAAAATCTAATGAAAGACCCCACAGGTTGCCATGTGTGTCATACCATATCCTATGATACTGGCATTGCTTAGGATAATTCAACTAAAATTGGGGGGTTAGCAATATTTTTTTGAAAATTATTTGTTTGCTTAAAAATTCATCTTCAGAACAGCCAGAACTGTTTATGAATTCTACCTACATTGAAGGACTAGTTTTAGATGAGACAACACTGACAAAATATTTCAGAAATTTTGAAACAGTTGCCTACAACATATTCAAAATCAAATGCTGTGAATTTTCTGAGGCATTTAATTTCTGGACAGGATTAATGACTAAAGGAAAGATTTGGCTTTGCAGTCATTGGTTCTCTTCTCCACTTCATCCCCTTTTCTTTTATGATTCCAGTACTAGTGACCTAAACCACAACCAGATTCAAATGTCTCATCTGCCTCTGGGGATCTGAGAATACAATGTCTGCTGCTTTCCCACAATGAAACCTTCTCCAATAGGGCATATGTGTGCTTAAGGAAGGTTATTCTCCGTATTATTTGTTGATACTATTCCATCTTAAATGAACTACATGAATAGTGACTGACCCCTACAGTAAATGCATGTAATCCAGGAAAGGTGTTCAAATCCACAGCTAGAGTTTAAATTTAAGAATTACACATCTTGAGCAAGAATATTGGGCAATACTTCTGTGGTTTGAGCCATTTGTTTCCTTGTCTTTTTTCAGTAGTGCCCCAAAATAGAAAGTTCATTTCTGGTTTTATGTATCTGTGAGGAAAACGTATTTCAGATTCTCTCATTCCAGCCTGGCCACCAAATCAAAACCTCAAGGCTTACCAAAAGTTTCACCAAAGTTATGAAATAGTGACAAGGCAGAGGCAATACCTCCTTTACAGATTTGTTTGCAACAGGTTGTGCCAGCAGACAGTAACTGAATTCCCCAAAACCTTGAGTCCACAGAATAAGAAATAACCATTATACAGGTCTGAAGTGTAGGCAGCAGAATTGTACAAGATGAGGAAACACTAAGAAAACTGATTATATATGATCTCAAAGCACACGTATTTATGTGTCACAGTTCTCTATGTTACCTTATATTTATTTCTTTAAATACAAAAACCATTTCTCACTTCCTCACTTCTGTAGCTTTGGGCCTCAGTTTCTTTTGTTTTATATATATTTGTATCCATATCATACTGTGTAGGACCGTAGATATTTTATTTAAAATCTTTGCAAATATTTTAGCATTTCAGCACATGAGCCTCACTGATTATAGTTTTGACTATTAACGATTTTTTTTATTTATATCTTCTCTGACTAATAATGTCTTTCCGGTCTGACCTAAGTACATTTTACTACACAAGCATGGAATTTCATTTACTCCTGAGAATCCTGATGACTCATTAACAGGGATATATCCTTAGGTCTCATTAATGTAGTTCTTACTATAATTTGCAGACGATTAGATAAGTGTCTTTTTACTTCTCTGTCTTCCTTTACAGCACATATAGTCTCACAGTGTGCCTGGAATGATTATAGCAGATAGATATTTTAAATCATTTTTCCTTTCTTTGGACTCAGTCTTTTTTATGTGCATCTATTCTCTCTCTCATTTAAGTTTTTTTTTTCTTTTTAATTGTACATGACTGGTTTTAAAGTGGGTAATCATTTCTCACTGTGGTGCCTCTAACTGCTTTAGAAGGCTTTCTCTAATTCCTTTAATACTCAGAGAATCACAAACACTGCAGGATCCACTAAGGTTTTAACAGTATAGTGAGTCTACTTATAGGAATAGCTCAGAAACAATGCATTTTCTGTGCACCAAATAAAAATATGCATACCACTCCACTATCCCTGATTTTGAGAGCTGTTTCTGATTACTGATTGAAAATTCCCTCTGTTCTTCATTAAAGACTGAGATTCTTTTAAAATGCTTATTTACGGTGGCAGTCCTAAGGGGCAGGCTATGTATTTAACTGCCTACAGCTTCAAAACTCTTTCAACATGAGGCCAACTCTGCGTTAGGTAACTTGTTGGGTGAGTGGTGCCACATTCCTGCCTATGGGATAAAGCAGCCGCAGTACAACATGGCTCATTTGTTCCTAGACTATCATTAGCATTAATGAGCTTTGCATGTATACATCAAGGAAAGGAAAGGAGAATCATAGCTTCTTATGCTTAATGTTATATTTTCAGGGGTCCTCTCTCTGGCTCAAGTTCATTCTTTTTGAGCCAAATCCTGCATGCCTGTGAAAAGCTTGAGTAAACAGGCCATGTGCAAGGGATATGTGATGGACTGAGAGATGGAAAACCCTCCCCCACCCCCAGACTCAAATGTGTCACTGCGGCTTATGTGATACAGCAGCAGTTCCCTCCTGGGGAGGGGGGATCTAATAATTTTTTCCTTGACCCTGTTCCTTTGTCAAACTCAGCCCTTTCTTGCAACCCCTATAAATCTGCTGTGAAGACATATGCCATCAAGTAGGGTGAATGAGCAGCAGGGATCCCCCTTCATGACCTTTCCTTTACATGATGCCTCCCTCCCCAACTAGCTGAACCATTGTATTTAGGACCCTCTGCCCTCCCAGGAAAGGGTATGATTGTTTTGGAAGGAAAAAGCAAAAACCAATGCATAAATAAGAGGGATTCACTCAGAAGGCTATCTAATAAACAGTTAGGTGAAAATACATAACACCAGGGCGCAATACTTAAAGTAACTGAGATTTTTTTCATAGCACAACTTGCAAAGAACTCACAGTTAGAAATAGAGCCCACATACTGAATTCTGTCCTGCCAAGGATAAACTCACCTTCTGCCGTCTTGACCATAGCACTTTACCTTTATGGGTTCCTTTTGTCCTCACTGAAAAACAGAATAAAAAAGCTTTCTAGTATCATTAGCAGAGGATGTCAGAGCACTGGAAGTGCTAATAAATAGAAAGCTCAACTTCTGACTTCTAAATACTGACTAATTCTCTGTCCAAAGGGTCATTCAGACCCTGCTCAGACTCAAAACATGTATTTTTTCATGCAAGTGTACTATAACCACTTCTGCATCCATACCAAGCCCCTTTCTGTAAGTGCAATAATCTCAACTGCTCCTATGTCTTTGCAAACATAGTGGGACAACCTCCTCCTCCAGGAGGATGAGGTCCATCACCTGTAGGTCTGCAACTGCAGCACGACAATACAGGGCTGAGTGCCTTTTTTCCTGTGAACCTGTAGCACAAGGGTTATCTTTTACGAATTAAACATGAAATTAAACAAAAATATTTTATCAGCCATAAAGAGAATTACATGAGGTTGAAAATATCTTGCAATTTAAAGCAAGCTTCTTATAACAATCAAGGAGACAGGTGTTTGACTGAACTCTTTGAGGGACCACATATAGAAATAGATGGGACAGAGCAGGGGGAATAAATTCAGTAGCTGACAGGAATTGCTCACTTGATGGAGTACAGAATCACAGATAAATTCAAACATCTCCACAGTGTCTGGGTGCCCTCAACATAGACAATTCTAGTATAGTTTTATCCCCTGGGTACCTGGAAGCTCTAACAATGAAGTGCAGGAAGGTTGCATCTGTGAATGCTTCAGGACAGATTTTTTGACTGAGAAAAAAATATTTTCCATCCCACATGTATTTTAGGTCCTAGAAATGTTTTCTGTTCTCATTGTAGTTTTTACCATAGGCCAGTTTTGGTAAAACTGAGAAACCGGTGATGTGTGCAGTAGCTATGAAAGAACTGGCCATGGGTTAGCCCAAATGTGGCTGCCTGACATACTGCCTGTGACTAGCTGGTGCAAGCAAGCTGAGCAGTGCATTAACTTGTCAGGTGAATAGGTAGTCCTTCGTACTCTGAGCCAGCACTCTGACCATGCCTCTAATAATGTTACCAGGCTTGCAGTAAGTAGTGACCCAGAAAGCTGGGTCCCATTTTGCAGGTGATTTTGGGATTGTCACTACAGGACATATCTGTTCACTCTGCAGCTATTCAGAAATGGTGCATGAGAACCCACGTTTCAAATTTTTGGTCAGTCTCATTTAGATTAAGCACTTGTACGAACATATCTGATAGGTCTAGTAAGAGCCCTGTCCATCCAGTAGCAGAATGGATTGTGTTCAATCTCTTCCACTGGAGAAATTCTGCTTGTATTGATAATTAAACGTGCAGTGCATCAAGGACTTTTGCAAAAGTCTCCTACATCCTTGTCCTAACAATCAAGCTACCGACGTGGTCAGAGCCTCTCCCATTTTCAAGTTCCTTCTGCAGGACATTTTCCAGTTTGTAGAAATAATTTACTGAGGCATATAAAAACTAGCTGCACAGCCCGAGACATTAGGGCACTCACAAGGGTTAATGGAAGAGCCATGTTCAAGCTGTGCTCTAAATCTTACAGAATAAAAAATTAAGCCCAGATTCTCCAAACCCTGTGTGATTACCCGCCTGCGGACCACTGGCTTCCTAGCTTTGAGCAGAAATTCAACCAGAGACCCAGAAAACCCTTCAGAACACAATGATAGTTGGATCAGGCACCTTTCTGCAAAAAAACCAACATTGACAAGTCAGCGTATTTGCTGGAAAAAAAGCATGTTGACAAAAAAATCTTGATCGCCCTAATTGGAAACTCTGGCCAGGGCTGTGAATCTCTCCTCCAGTATGCAATTATAATGGGTAGCACTCAACACAAAATCTAAACCAAAACTGAAAACATTCTGCGTCTTCTCAAGTTCTGCTGCTTGAATTAAATTATTAGAGCCTGCTGTAAAACAATAATGATTTCTACTGTCAGAAACAATGTTTCAAACAGATGTGAACCTCACAAAGCATATGTGAAAAACGTGTGATCCACACACTAAGGTCACAGGAGCCATTTAGACGCCACATGTAAAATATGTGAAACACATGTGGAGGCATGATGCAAATTCACATTTAGTTTGTCCTTTGGCAAGTATCAAGATCAGAGGCTAAAAGAACTAAATCTCTCTGAGGCAAACTTTGTGCCTGTGAAACTTTCAATCTTTATAAAAGATTAACTTTTTTAAAAAATTCCCGCAGGGCAGACTTCTTAACCCCTCAAATTATCCATTGCTAATGCTGCCTGATACGTCCTTAGTGATGGAAAATTCTTGTTACCCTCTTTCTTAATACCTACCAAAGCAAAAGGTTAACAGCTCTCTGCTGTCTGCTGTTACACAGCTAATCCTCGGGTGGTAATGCTGTTCTCACCCAGTGGGCTTGCCCTGCTTTATCTGAGCCTGTGACGGCATAACTCAGGGCACTAGGCAGAAGAAAAATCTCACTGAAGGGTGTTACAAGTTGCTCACAGATTATGTTCAGTTAATGGTGATGTTAATGCTGAGGATTTAGCTCTGGGTGCCACTCATCTCACCCAAATTCAATCTCAAAAGCCTTAGTCCTAAACCAGCTGCCTAGACCCCTCTGTCAATTAAGAGACAGGCCTTTCCAAACTCCACTTACTATATAGGTTGCAATGAACTCCCTCTGGAGGTGTTTCGTTGACTATATAAGGGGGCCAAACAGCTAATTGAGAGCAAAAGCTTAATTTCTAGATGGCCAAAGTAAGGTGGCAAAAGCCATTGGAAGTGCCCTGCCCATGGGGAGCCCAACCCCTAAGCCGATACCGCCCGTCTCCTCCACAGAAGTGCAAAGAGACACAGGCTTTGTTTCAAAGCAGAGACCTCAGCAGTGGGCAAGTGTCCCCACTGCACAGGATCTGCTCGCATCATCTTCAAAAGGAGTTTCTCATGCACCCCCTGCTTGCAGTAGGGAGGGCCTTGCCACTAGGCTTGGAGCAATCAGGCCCCGAGAAGAGCCCTATGTTTAATAACATTTGGCTTTTCATATTCATTTTCTCTCCTCTCTGTCCCCAGAAATCCTGTGCTGTGGGAAACTCCACCCTCCACCCTCCTCATCTTCTCAGCCACTTTTTCATCGCCTCGGCTGCACCACATGTGAGCTTGATAAAGTCAGAATTCACATAGCTGAGAAAAGTAGGCTCTGTCTTGAAACTCCTCTTTATGCAATGACCCCAGTGGAATGATTCATGAGAATAAAGATTTTTACATGGGAGAAAGTGTTACAGATTCTGGACCATTTCTTTCATTGCCACTTTTTAAATGAATCAAAAAGGTAACTATAACAGAAAAATGCTAAAGGTATAATACATCTATTCCTGTTCTAAGTGAAGACAATGGCACATTCCCTTTTGATTTTAAAACAAGAAAGAGAAAAAAATTAATGGAAAAATGCAACATATTAACAATGAATTTAAATTTAAGGATAACATTGATTTCATATAGACTCATATGCTACCACTGCTATCTGTCTCTCAGTTGCACATCTTATAATGCTATACTTTAGGAAAAATTTGTTTATGAAATATTCATGGCAAAACAAATAACGTCCATAAAAAATCAATTATGAAGTCAATTTGATTTTTATAATTTTTAATACACATATCTGAGGTGCGGAGAGGAAAAATAACTAAGCCCTCAGCAGACCATTATAAGCTAGATAAGGATTTACAATACAAGATACAGCACCCATAATGCTTGAAGGATGATGTCATGTCTTAATTATGTTAGCATTTAGTGGATATACATCAGCTCCACATCTTCAGATATTCAGAATTTACTGTGCCCTTTCTTTGACCCTGATTTTTTTTTAGACAACTGAAGTAGGGAGAACATATTCAAAGCAGATTTTCTTCCAATATTCACGAAGAGACTTCAGACAACAGGGGTTCAAGTGAGCTCTGGTTTTAGCTATTTTTCCATCTCTGCTGCTTGCTAAGAGTTTAGAATCATGGGGGGATGATGATTCTCAGCTCCCCTCAAGGGTCTGATCCCACACCATCAAATGCCACATTGTCATTGTTTTCTGTGGGTCTTGAGGGTGCTCAACACATCAAAAATTGGAGGACTGAAAGCTGAAGGTTTTTTTGGTCCCAGATCGATGGCAACCTGCTATGACTCTGCAGGACCATTTGCAGGTTAAACAATGTAGCACGGAGAGATTTGCAGGCTTGTTCTTTTCTAGAAAGACACTTGTTCCTTCATTCCTGCATTATGCTGCAAATGCATATAAGCGCTTCCCAATATGCAGCCACTACAGAACCAGTCTTTTCCTTGTAAAGAAGGAATTTACATATTTAGTCACTTTTGCCAGGAATAAAAAAAGGTGCATTCTTTAAGATCACTTCGTATAAAAAACTTAATTTTTTTTAGAACAGGATTATTTGGGGAACAAGCATAGGAAGGAATCGTCAATATTTACTCTTAAATTTTATTTTTTAAGAGCTTGGCTAAAAGCCCACAAAATTAGTCAACTCTTGTGTTCGGGGAGATTAATGAAGTTTGGACAAGGGGCAAATGTGTCTGAACGTCTTCCAGCAATTATATTTTTTGGGTTTTTTTAATAGAGACAGCTTTTCATTCCAGAAAGGCTACAAAATGACATATATAAAATGAAACTACAGTAATCCATTGTTCTAAAGCTGCTTTTCCCAAAGCGCTATCATGACTTGTCTATCAGACATATTCTCTGCCTTTGGATGCAATGGCAGTTAACGTACATACCCAGATTCACACCCAGTGTAGCTGCAGACACCATGCCTTTTAATTCCAGTGAGTCTTAGCATCCCCTTCCTCCAGATTAGCCCCAGAAGAGTTTTCCCCCAGCAAATCTCCACTGTCTTCTATTGCAAGGATTTGCACCCACCTTCCACAGAAGAGAAAGGAAAACCTTGGGGCGGGGGGGGGGTCTGGCTTCAAATATCCCATATGCCAGTGGATGGTGGAAGGTCGGACGTTGTTTTCTTGGCAGACACTCTGGCTCTCAGCGTGCTCCCCCCACTCCATCCACTTTCCATTAAGTTTTGCTGGGCAACAGCATACGCTTTGGATCCGTGTCACCCATTCCATTAGCCAATAGAGCTGCATAGATGTGGAAAAGGAAAATATGCATATAAAACAAACTGGGGTGAAGAAGGGGAGGGAAAAAAAGAATATATCCATCTTGCAATTATTTTTCCCCTCTCTATAGACCCACCTCTGAGCTTGGATCTGAGAGGTGAGAGTGCAAACAAATGTGCTTCTATTTTCTTTTTTTCTTATTTTTTAACCACACTGTGTTCCAAATGCAATTTTAATAAGGGTACTCTCCGTATATTTCCACGTAGATTTGTTTTGTATCCATGGCGGGGGGGGGGGGAACCCTGAAAAAAAGACTCCAAAGTGATTAACTCCATGATAATGAAGTCCAGTTTTCTATGAAGCACACGTCACGGAGTGAATTGCTGCTTGCTTTGATTTGTGCTTGAAACGTGAGACATGCTGATTCCCAGATGGCTGTTTCATTGTGCAGAAAAGCAGAGAAACACATACATTTCAGTTAACTTGCATATCTTTTCATTTATTCATGTAATTGTGATATATATTCCATATTCCAGAAAGAACCAGATGGTGAAGGGAAGGCTTACAGTGCAGCCACATTCCCATTCAATAACCTTGGCTGTCTGCAGCAAACTCTTCACTATGCCAGGTGTCAACATTTGGCCGCTAAAATTTTACTCTCTGGAACACACTGGGTGAAAGAATTCACAATCTCACATATTCCCTTCTTGATATGCATAATAAATGCCCTGCCATGCTAATAAGAGTTGCAGGTACACATCAAGGGTGAAATGTGCACCCCCTAATATCAGCGACATCTGATGTTACCATGATAAGATTTCACCATGACACGTTAAAAAGCATTTCTAATAAATAAAGCTTTGCATAGGGAAGACTGCAAGTTACATTTTCAGCAAAGTTCATGGGAATTCAGCCTGCACTCCTGTCTAACAATAATGGGAGTGGTGTGTGTAATTCCACCCACAGAGCCGGATTAACTAAAAGGATTTATTTTCAACCAGTGAAACTGCTAAATTCTGGTACCAGCAGCAGGACTGTCTGCCAGTATCCTGTAAGCCTTTATTTCCCTAAGGCCCATACCATATGACATGTTTGGATGATGTTTAAACCTTCCCCCTGTGTATGTTCATCTTGTGTATTTTTATTGTTCTTTTAATTATCTGCACATATATATTAATTCCAGAAAGTACAAACAGGCTCCACTGTCATTTCTCTACCACACTTTATATTATAACATCAGTCATGAATGCTAGTTACAAGTTTCCAGGCAGACATGCGGTTGATCTAAATTTGTGGGACAACAACATTCAGATATCTGCTTTCAATTTGTGTGCATGTTTCTCCCTGTTATTTTCTTTTTATGGTAGTATTAATTGTTACCAGAAGTCTGCATGAAATGACTGAGGAACCAAACGCTGGAATGCAGCGGATCAGAAATGGTTGTTTCGCTTGCTGTTAAGTGAAATGTGTTCAGTTCATTTTTTAGTTAACTTGAGTATTCCCACGAACAACTAGAGATTTCACTTTTGGACATGGAAGAAAAGTCAAGAATCTTGACCGACTGGCAAATTCAGATGCCCGATGCTGATGTATTCACTTAATTGCTTGGAACTACATATAAATATATAATTTCCAGAAGTACAGTCTCTGAAGAACTTTATTTTTTTTAATCACTGTGCCCACATTACTAAGGACTAAGCACTGTATTAACAGAAAGAATAAGTGGCTTTATCCACTTGGCTGGGTACCAAACTGGAACTGTTCCATAAGTGGCCTGATCCCATACCTGCTGAAGTCAGTAAGAGTCTTTCTGTTGAGTTCAGTGGGCACTGGTTTAGGCACTAATTATAGAATCATAGAGTCATAGAATAGTTTGGGTTGGAAGGGACCTTTAAAGATCATCTAGTTCAACCCCACTGCAATGAGCATGGACATCTTCAACTAGATCAGGTTGCTCAGAGCCCCGTCCAACCTCACCTTGAATGTTTCCAGGGATGGGGCATCTACCACCTCTCTGGGCAACCTGTTCCAGAGTTTCACCACCCTCATTGTAAAAAATGTCTTCCTTATATCTAGGCTAAATCTACCCTGGTTTAGTTTAAAACCATTACTCCTTGTCCTATTGCAACAGACCCTGCTAAAAGTCTGTCCCCATCTTTCTTATAAGCTCCCTTTAAGTACTGAAAGGCCACAATAAGGTATCCTCAGAGCCTCCTCTTCTCCAGGCTGAACAACCCCAACTCTCTCAGCCTGTCCTCATAGGAGAGGTGTTCCATCCCTCTGATCATTTTTGTGACCCTCCTCTGGACCCACTCCAACAGCTCCATGTCTTTCTTGTAGTGATGGCTCCAGAGCTGGATGCAGTACGCCAGGTGGGGTCTCACCAGAGCAGAGTAGAGAGGCAGAATCACCTCCCTCGACCTGCTGGCCACTCTTCTTTTGATGCAGCCCAGGATATAGCTGGCCTTCTGGGCTGTGAGCACACATTGTTGGCTCATGTCCAGCTTTTCATCCACCAGTACCCCCAAGTCCTTCTCAGCAGGGCTGCTCTCAATCCCTTCATCCCCCAGCCTGTATTGATACTGGGGGTTGCCCCAACCCAGGCGCAGGACCTTGCACTTGGCCTTGCTGAACCTCATGAGGTTCACATGGGCCCACTTCTCCAGCTTGTCCAGGTCCCTCTGGATGGCTTCCCATCCCTCAGGCGTGTCAACCGCACCACTCAGCTTGGGTCATCTACAAATTTGCTGAGGGTGCCCTCGATTGCTGTACTACAACAACAAAGGGATGAGTAATTCCAAGTGCTCATTACCCAAGACTGCCCAACTCTCTCTGCAGACTCAGTGGAGAGAGTCAGGTCTACATCCACGTGCCTGAAAGGCAACACATTTTCATATATGTTAATCTATGAATGTTCTTCTGAAAAATAATCGTGTGATTAAGCAGCATTGCAGGTTAACGCACAAGTGTGGATAACATAAGGAAAAGTTTATCCCAAAATCTCTGTTTCCCTGGTGCCACTGCCCCTCATTTTGTATGGGTTCCAGAAAGGTGCAGGTTATCTAAGGATTTAATTTCAAGCAATATTAAATGGGTGCAGGTTATCTGAAGTATAGATTATACAGTCTGAAATTCGCACTGCCCTCTTGAACATATGCCTAAATCTCCCTTCAAGGTAGCTGAAGGAATCCTGATGAAAGCCCAGGGCTGAGAAAGCCAAGGGTGGGTTGTGGTCAGCGTTTCAAGCAGCAGCCTTGAAATGTGAGTCTTTCACTGGGATTCTTCAGACAGAACCAGATCAGATGTAGGGAGTCCAAAGCTAGGACTTCCCACAGTGGCCTTTTTCGTGCTTCATCTTTTTGCCTGTTTGGTTTACACACCTGTCCCTTGCCCAGTTTAAGATGTATTAATTGGACAGTGCTCACAACAGGATCTCAGCATCAAGATTTATCTTTGCAGTGTGCCATAAAATAGCTGCTGTATCTAGACCATTTTTCTCCCAGGGAAGGAAACACATGAGACTGAAAAGTCACCTAATGACACATACCCCAATATAGGTAGGCGTCTATGTTGCCTGCAGTCACTGCAGAAGGCTTCTAGCTATAGGTCTTAAATCCTACCTCTCTCTATTGACTTTTAAGGGGCAGCTAAAGTATGAACAACACTAATGTCTAACATTAGGTGTTAGAAATATCCCCTACCAAGTATTTTTCATTTTCAGAAACACTGTCAGTCACTGGCCATTTGGAAATTGTGGCCTAGGAGTCAAAGTCATGTTGCTCTTGCTTGTGACAAAGACTGCCTTTTATTGCAAATGCAAGTATCCAACAAGCATTACTTCAGTGTAGGGTGCATGTTTGTGCTTTACCACTATAGATAACGAAGGTGGGATGCGCATTTTGTCAGCACGCCCTCGTGATCTGATTCAGAGTGAGTGGGGATGCTAACATGCCAGGGAACCAATTAATGACTCAGCTTAAGCAGCTTCATGGGAAACTTTAGTTTTAAAAGTAAAATAGAACTTACCCTTTTTGTAAGTAAGACAGTCGTAAAGTCAGTACCACAGATAAAGTAGAGGTAGAAAGGATTTTTCCCGATGGACACAAATTCAAAAGCACCTCTTCTGTTTTACTTAGAACAGTGTTCGCCTAGTGAGGTTTTGCTCTGAGTATATTCCAAACCCACATTGCTGCATAGCCTCTCATCATACCTATGCACAGAGTCTAAATGCCGCAAATATATGCATCCAGGACAGAGCTCAATCACTTTCTCTCTTAAATGACTGACAGCCTGATTGCATACAGGCAGCAGTCAGATAAATCTCTGGTAAGGGGCCATATGTTGCTAGGAGACAGGGCCTAATGGCATGGGGAGGTATATGTAGGGGAGGTGATGGAGCCGGGGATCAGGGCAGGGAATATAAAAAGAGGAAGCCCGTTTTGTTTTTATCTCTGGAACATAACCAGTGCATAAAAGCCTCCTTTCTTTCACATTCATATGGCAGGAAGCTCTGTCTTCTCTGTAAGTGTTGCTGTTCACCACGTTCAAACAGTCAAGGGAAAACTTATGGCACCAAAAGTTCACAGTCTACATGCAAGTAGGCAAGTAAATGCAGACTAAAGGAAATGAAAAAAAATGGCTTTTTTAATTTGTTTTTTTTTTTTAATATACATTGAGTAACTGTAGGTAGAAATTGAGTTTTATGCTCAGCTTAACTTGAAACAAGTAGAAGCCTTTCAAAGGAGGTAGTAGTCTTATGCATAAAAAGGTGGTAGTCTTATGCATAAAAAGGGAAGATGGCTGCTGCTGTAAAGTCATATTAGTGCTCTGTTTGACAGATGGACCAGCTGACTGAAAAAAAGAAAAGAAAGAAAAAAGGAACTGTGATGGATGCACTGGCTAATTATCAGTGAGTCAAAAGACTCTTGTGATTGAGGTGGAAGAGTATTTGTGAGATGCAAATGTACATTGATGGTTGTTTAATTATTGCTATTACCATTTTAGAGAAGGGCAACAAAGTCCTGTATAGGAAGTAACACAAAACAAGAAGAGCCATAGTACAGAAAAACAGAGAATGAAATTCTGAGAATGAAAAATATATGGTATAGGTTTTTTTCTTTTTGAGAGGGGAAGGAGAATTAGGAAATAGTAATCTCTTCTAGTTATATCTTTAAAAGGACCTTTGCTTTTGTGTTTCATTTCTGTTGGAAATGTATAGATGAGAACCCTTTAAAAAAGAAATGTTCACTGCTTACTGTACTTAAAACTTAGCACTCCATTTGTGGCATTTTTCATTCTAAACAGAAAAATTCAGCAAAAATAATAATGAAATGCAATGCAGAAAAACATATTAAAAAACCAGCACATACACGTGTTTTTGACCAGTGAGCTTGCTTTGTGGATCACTTTAGATAGGGATGATGCAGTGTTTCTTTAAAAATATAGATAGCAAAACTTAGGAGAGCAAGAAAACTGTATCTATCTAGATAATAAAACCAGGATCATATTACATGCCATGTGGAAGATAACTGTCTACATTCCAACCTAAGCTTCTGAAAGGAAGAAGACCTTTTATTTTGTAAAAGTATGTTTGATAGAGTATTGCAAAGCAAACATCAACAGAGGATCTTGTGGCTTGAAAAGAATAATCATGAATATTAATTCAAGAAATCAACACAAGAGATGTACAGAGCACACTGTTTATTAAAAAAAAAGAAAAGGTGATAAGCCACTGAAGTGCCAGAAAGAGACAGAGCAAAGGCAACAATAATGACATGATTCAGGTATGTAAATGAAAACACTGCTGGCAAGAAAAAGTAAAGAGAAGCTGTTAAAAGTAGCCTCTTTTAGTACTTTCTACTAGTACTGTGCCTTTTGCAATGTGCCACTTTAGAAAAGCTGAGATCATAGCAGATCTCTGAATGTAGATCAGGTTTTATCAAAGCCTTTTGCTTTGTCTGTATGTTGAACAGAGAGTTGTATTTTAACAAATGCAGAAATAATGAGGGTTTCAGATTTCCAACGTAAGCACAAAAAGATACACTCCACTCTAATATTTCAAAGCATTCAAGTTCACAACTGAAACAGCACTGAGGATACTCAAAATTCCAACACGTAGTCGTCAGGATTTCTGAAAGTAAGAAATCTCAGTCACATATCTTTCCTCTTTCCTGTCCAAAGTAAAAGGGAAAAATTCTGCAGAAATTTAAAATTGGTCTGTAGGTATTATGCATACTTCCCTATATATTGTAGGTATGAACTGGCATTTTAAAACAATTTTTAAAAGACCCTCAGTCTATTTTAAACAAAGCTAAATTTTTATTTACTTTTCTGCATGAGTGTGTATTATATCATTTTACTAGAGGCCAGTACACCTGTTCTAAAGCACACATTTAGATATGTTTGCATTATATTTCAATACAAAGCCTAATGTTATGCTAGCTCAAATAAGTTGTTCCTTTGGGTTTTTTCCCCTTTTCTTCTCTTCCTGTGGGTGTCGAGTCACAACTTAAAATAACCATTAAAGTTAAGCATGGACAAATTTAACCCCTTTAGTGTTCATCAAACCCTCTCTGTCTGTTTTGACAATATTACTTTTCTCCTCATATAACTTTAATAGGTGCAGGTGCTTTGACCATGTCCATTCTTGCTTTTCTCCTGCAGATTCTGGACTTTTATCTTGGTCCAAAAAATCAAAATTTATGCTCATCATATTGTCTCCTGTCCTACCTTGACCTCTTTAGCTTCAGGGTCCATTCCAGACTTCTCACTACAGATCTATTAAGTTATTGTTATATATGTTCTATCCCCCTTCCTTACATTTGCATTATAAGAAGTGGAAGAGAAGTTGGTCCATCAGTCAGTCCATCAAGAAAGGTGTTTATATCCCAAAAATGGATGAGGACATCTAGCTGAGTTAAGTAATTTCAGCATCAAGGGAATACCACAGAAAAATTCACATTCCAAATTTTCTTACAGTCCCTTGGAATCTCTTTTCCTTCATTCTGCCTTGCCTCTTCTGCTAATAGTTTTCAACTTCCAACAACCTTCTCTTTCACCAGGAGCTTTTAAACTGGTGTGCTTCCTGAAGTTATAGTTTATTTCCACTGAAAAGCTCTTCCCACACTAATTCTCACTTAGGATATGCAAAAGAAGATCTTTATATGTGCATAAAAGAGCTCTGTATATATATATATATATATATATATATATATAAAACTCTATAGTGATTTTTCATTATTATTTATTTTTCACTGTTTGGAAAGTGAACACTACAGCAATTGTTCCATACCTGGTATTGAAAAACGTAAAAGCCAATTCTGGACAATACTTCAGTAATACTACCTTTATTACTGAAGGTCAGTACTCTTCTTACTGAGCTGCTTTGTACCTGCTGAGGACATCTGGGAGATATTTAAAGGCTAAAAGTCCAAAATAGCTGGCCATGAGATGACTCAGCCAGGGAACTGATATGGGTAGGCTGGCCAGGAAGTGTGGCATATAAACAAAGAATGTCTTGCTGGCAGTACTTCGGCTATCTGCCTCTTAAGAAGAGGCTTTGGGAGAAGATACTGCAGTGGAATTCAGGATAAACAAGAGATTCAAAGGTCTTAGAAAGGCATTTTTCTTCTAGCTTTTTTCCTTCAGATTTGCACTATTGTGCCCTGTCTAGACTAAGTCTTACAAGATTACTTTATCAGAGGAGCCATCACTCTGTAAGCCATGGAGTGATGCAGTTATGAAGAAAAACACCTAGAAATTCAGGAAAAGCCATGTAAAGACCAGAATTCTGTCTGTGAAAGTGGGCAGAAGTAGATGTATTTCTAATCAAAACAAGGAAACATTCTTACTATTGTTTAAGTAATTGTGTCTTCTCATGTGGAATACTGTGCATGGCTCTAATAACCCATGTTAAGAAAAGATTAATTTAAATTGTAACAGCTACACATAGCAGGAGCTGAAGTGATTAGGGGAATAGGGATCCTATTTTATAAGCTATGCTCACTTGGGGGTACAAGGTTTTTTCCTCAATATTAACAAAAATATCTATACCAACAAAATTTCTGTACAGCAGATTGAGCTTTGAGGACTGTGGCATATTAGAATGAAGTAGAATGAAACCTACTAGTGGAAGGGAGAAATGGGAAACAGCTACAAGGGACAAGAGGGAAGGGGTATGGGTGCCTTCTATAAACAGACCGAGAGGATAAATGTCAAGGAGTGAAATAAACTGTTTAAGGTGAAGAAAAAAGTTGGTGCTAGAAGATACACATATAAATTGCCTCCAAATTAAAGTAAACCATCAAAATGACAAGTATAACAAAGGACTGGTCTCACTGAACAATAGGAACCCTTGCAATCTTACACCCTGTGTTTTACATCATACCAAAAAGATGTGGCAACATTTCAAAACATTCCCATCTTGGCTTTCAAATAATGCCTTGTCCTGCTAAATAGTAAAAAAAAAAAAAAAGAAAAAAAAAAGAAAAAAGGCGTAAACCAGACATTTGCTAGCACTTTGCCCAGCCAAGATGTCATTCCTTTTCTTTGTCATTCTCTTATTTCTCCTCTTAATGATATCCAGCAAAAGTATGAGCTGTGGTTATGGAGTTTGATTAACCACTTAAAACAGACAAAAGACCTTTATTGAGATAATATTTGCTTTTCCATGTGTTGAGTACTCTGTAACACAGACATCCAGTTGTCACTCATTATAAATCTACAAATGCACAACTACCATACTGCATGCACGCACTTAAAGTTACAGTTATAAATTAAACTTTTATTGGTGCATCTATTTTCCCACCGAGCAAAACAATTACAAAGCAAATTGAGAACTGCCAGGATACCACTTGAACATTAACTTGGTAGCTGCCTCCCCGCTGTGCTGGCACTGTTTTTACTCTTCTTCCTACTCAATAGTCTTGCAGCAACAAAGTCAACAGCTGTGGCTAAAGGCAGTCAAGTTTGGCAGTTGCAGTACCCAGATGACAACCTCTGGTGTATCTCTTTCCAATAGCAGCAGCAGTGATGTCTGGATTTATTGACAGCTCAAGGGTTTCTCTGTTGGCTGGGTTCCTCCCTAGCAGCTGTGGAACAGCCTCTATTGCTATCCTGAGGTTGAGCTGTGGTGGGGATAACAGGGTTCCCTCATCCTGCTGTGATTATGAGATTCCTCACTGTGTACCTCTAATCAGTCTCTCCTCAATCACATTATACTGAGTCAAAAAAAATTTCCATTTAATTGCCCATTTTTCTAGAATGGTCTATTCTCTGCCCTTCAAACACACTGCCCACTTATGCACTGTGTTGCTTCTGATTATGAGAAGAATTTCAACTTCCCTAACAAACTCTTTCAGTGTGGGGTTTTTTTGCTAGTTTCTAGCTGTAAATGCCATTTCTCTTTAGAAACACAGGCATACACTATACTAAACTAAGGATCTGTACTCTCTGACACAGATGACCACTATGACTGAGGAACCATGTAAGAGTTGTGAGTTGGGCAGCGTTTTATCTTAAAGGTGATGGTTACTGATCCCTGGGTTATTGGATACCAATGACCCATAGGAGAGAATGTGGAATAAGAGGGGATTGTAACTGCTTGCACTACTAGACAGGGAAAGGGGAACAGTATGTAGTGCAGCAGCAATTCAGATTGAAGGAAGGAGTTCTCATTCAGGCTAGCTTCTCACCCCCAGCCCGATCTCTGTGTCAGACATGCCTGAAACGGAGAGAGGTGTTGAGGGGAGCAGGTAAGGCAGAAACGGAAAGACAAGTTTGGAAGAAAAGTTGAAGCCAGGTTTTTGGTGGAGACCTCAGGGGAAACAGGGAGAGTGATTTAGGAAGTGAGAAAGATTAAGCTGGTCTTGCAAGCACAGGACATTTTCCAGCTCTTTGGGGTTTTTTTAAACAAAACAAAAAAACCCCCACACCTTAGTCTCTACCTTTTCAAAGTGTTGTGTGGGAGTTTAGCTAAGAGTCTTATTATGCCAGCCACAGTCTTGTGGCTAAAATCCTGCTCAGAGCTTTAGAAATTTAAAGATAAAATGCTTCAGAGTGTATAAGCGCTGAGAATTTACAGGGCTCTCCTATCCTTACAAATAACTACTCAGTAATAATTTGGTGAACCCAGCAATATAGTTGTGACCTCAAATGCTGTGTTAAACAAGGAACTCTCCTGCCCATTTGCTGTAATTCTCTCACACATGGTTCATGCTTCTTTCAGAAATGTCTGATCACTACGTGAAACCCAGAGGCAGGAAAGCCAGACAAAACTCTGAGGCTTACTAAAGCTGGAAATCTAGACTTAGAATTCTACACAAAATATAAATTATTAGCACTACAGTGAATCATATATCATAACATAAATTAGTAATATATTACTCAGTGAAATGCTAAGTGTGATTTTTAATACTATATGACAGATTTTTTAATTTATGAACTGTCTATTAAATTTAAAAGTCGTTCCATTTCTTTCTTCTCTATCATATATTAAAGTCTCCTTTTGTTTGAGTCTCCTAATCCTTCATTTATTAACAATATCACTCTTTCTCTTTTCTATTATTGCTTTTGGGTTTTTTCCTTTCCTTCTTTCCTTTATTTTCCTTTTACTTTTCAAGTCTCTTTAGATTCAATTTTCATGATAAAAATATGTAAGAATTAGACCCAAATGTTTTCTTTCTTTCTCCCCATGTATATAATACCTTACATGAATACATTAAACTCACATATGTCACTCAGAGTGATCCATAAATAATATAAAAAAATAATGGGGCAAATAATATCTATCACCTGTAGTAGGAAAAATATGGTAGCTTTTCTCTTTGGACTTCTTTCTTCTCTACTGGCTTTACTACCTAGTAATTAGTATCATGTGGAATCCAGATCCAGAAAATCCTCAGTAGAAGTGTTGTTGCCTGCCAGATACTTATTATACAAACATTTATATATGTATCTACGTTGATCAAAATTTCCTGGATCTCCACTAAATTGAAACCCAGGTCAAAAAGTACAAGGCTAACATTAAAAAAAAAGTTACTTTCTTTGTAATTGTATTCCTTTGTGGAAATGTAAATTCCCATAATCAAAACTGTACATAATTGCCAGTTAGTTGCCTTAAGCACACTGATTTGTGTTTATTATATAAAAGTCCCAGTCCCTTTATAGCATGGTTACCCTTGGGAAGGTCCATAAATAATATGATTTTTCAGAACTCTCATTTTTCTAACTGGATGATACATAAAAATGGATGTTTTTTACATGTCTTTGTGGCATTTTTTCTCAGATCGTAGCGTTTATCCACAGGATTTTGCACATGAATTTAAATTGGAGAAGATTTGACCCAGGGTGCAGCTCTGCAACCTACACATTATTCAGCAGCTCACTGTAGTAGCAAGAATTGTATGGGGGATTCTGCAGATCCTTTGGGACACCTAACACCAGCAAAGCCATGTCTAGCAAACAGTCACCACTGAGTTGTTCTGCACATACTTTCTGATCTAACATACCCAAACAGGATGAGAGAGGAGAGCGCTTTGTAATACAAGTGGCGTGAATGATCACATCAAGGGGGTCATCTGAGTGGTATCCCTAGCTAGTAAAAATTTCTCCTAGTGCTCTCGCAAGTAGAAGGGAACAAATGATATCCACAATACTACTACAATCAGTGATTTGCGAAACATGCCATGTTGTATGTGCATGTCATGGCACAGTGTGCAGGAGAGATTTGCAAGCCATTAAAGGAATTATTCTATTGTGAAACACGTGAATAAATTTAAACAGATGAGTTTCAGCAAGCGAATTAAAACTATTGTGACGGCTCCTTTTATGTCTGTCTTCTTGTGCTTCAGGGTGCTAATTTTTAATATGGGTGTTATGGGAGTCATTTCACCTTTATTGTTTAACTGAAAAAAGTTGTTGGACCTTGAGAGGATTCCTGGGGAAGAGCCTGAAGATTGAAATACTTTTCATTGATAGAACAGGTTGTAAAAACTGAGTGGCTGACACATCCTCCTGCTGAAATGCTTGAGTTTTGCCCCGACACCAAAGAGCAGTTCAATCTACAGACCCGTTCGGACTTTGGTCCCTACACTGAGTCTGCCAACAACAGTGTCAGCTGTGATCTCAACACCTGTCCTTTAGAAACTACACTGAGACCACAAACTCATTTCATACAGATAACTGAAAAGACATTAGATGGCAATAATTGCTGTTACTTCCAACCTGGATTAGATTTGAACCAACAACCTAGGCTTCATATTCTATTACTGGTCCCCTGAGCTGTTCACTACCCTTGAATTCTTTCTCTGATGCTGTGTTATGTACTCTTGAAGTAATATATCAGATTCCTGATTTTCTGCACAAAGGAATGAGAATTCATATGAATAATTCTTCAGTGTATGTGGATTTGTATCCAAAAACATAAAACATAAAAACCATCTATTTTAAGAACATTAAAATTCTGTCAACTTCCTAGAAAATAAAAATCAAATATACCCTTCTCACGCTAGGATCTTTTGAAGGGCCCCTGCCCCTACCAAGAACAAGTTTAGGTTTGGATTATTTGCATCTACAGCATACATAGTGCAGACCCAAGTATTTGTGAGGTTAGTGAGTTGCATGACAGGATACTGAGTGGGACTAAATACTCTGTTGGAGTAAATCGTCTGCTGAAATAGATGGATTTGCACCAGTAAATATCAGCAAGGAATAAAGAATGTAAATTGTTGAGACATATTAGTCGGAGGAGGTATATTTGTTAAAAATATACATATTGCCATCAGCAATACCAGCAAAGATTTTGCATAAAGACATGAATGGGATCAAATAGCCATCATAAAGGACCATTTTATAACTCTGCTGTAAACTCTATTTTAAAGGTACATATTTGACTTCACAGTAAATTGGGACTGTGACAAACAGCATTTTTGCTCTTATAATTTATCAGCTAAACTACAGTGGGTTTAGCAGTGTTTGAGCCTATATTACGGCTACACACACAAAAATCAGGAAAAGGATACATTCATTTCAAAGGTGTGTATCATCAAAGTTCTCTTTTTAGTTAAAAAAAAAGGAAAATCAAAACCCTGAGTCCTAGATAATACTTTCTATACAGTGCTGTGTTTAACGGAGAGTTCATGTTTACAGCTCAGTTGTAAAAAGCTGAGAAAATACAGCTTTGTTACCTAGACACTGATGAAACTCTAAATAGTGTTGCAGGCAGAGCTGTATAATGAGTACATATTAAAATATCTTTGGTGTCTTCTGAGAGTGCAGAACATTACTTGTTACTCTGACCGTAAATGTATAACAATTGTGGTTTTGTAAAATAAGTTGAAACCTCCTGCAGTCTAAAATATAGAACAATGCAGATGACTAATTTGAATCAAGGAGGTTGCACGTGGCATATCACAGTGGGATTCCTAATGATCTTCTACAAGGATTCTGTTTGTCTAAGGCTCCCATTTTCTGTCCTGTGATGTGTGGATGTGAACTATGCTGAAAATAATATGAGGCTAATTACCAGCCTTGTCAATGGCAATTCACATACAATGATAAACCGTATTTCTAAAAAAAAAAAAAAAAAATAAAATTAAGCCACACATCCTCTCAGTAATAATGACACTGAAACTAAAGACGGTTTCAGCCTCTGCTCATAGTTTCTTTGTTCCCAACAGCATTTTCAGGGTGGATGCCAGCACAGGTGAGATTAAAATTAAGGGGGGAAAAAAAAAAAACCAAACAGATTAGAGCCTTAAAAATGATCAGTCACAACACCATAATACTCAGCATTTGTTCAGACCAAAAATATGAGAAAGGATATAAGAAAGGTTTGTGGGAAGGTTGTTTATCCTATTTGTCCTTTTTTATAAAGCTCCTCCCTTTTTTTCCTTCCTACATTTATTATGTGAAACAGTGAGAGAATATTGCAGGGGTCATGTCCTGTAGACACAGTTTCAGGTTTAAAAAACTATTTATCATTGCATTTTCTTATAGTTAATGAACATTTTTTTCAGCCAAGTTTGACCACTATACAGCAATTTAAAGTGAAACTGCAACTCTTAAATCCTAATACTCCTTTCACAGACACTGAATAGCCAAGACTATCAAATGGGACAAGAAAAAATATTTAGTAAACTGACAAAGGGCGACATATGTTGGTTTAACTTCCCATATAATGTCTTCTGTCCTTGTAAACCATTTTATCCTTCCAGTTTAAATACACACAAGGCATCCAGTGCCATTTACTATGTAAATGCTAAAGCACACAGTTAGTAACAAGTCAAAGCTATTCTCACCTTATTGACTTGCTTTCTCTGTTAGCTTCTGTTGTGGTACATGACTTTGGGAATGGGGAAAATGTTACTCTTCCGGTAATTACATGTGTTTTTTCATCAATGTCTTGTACATACACTTGCAGATACACCTCCCTGTATGGCATTCTGTCTACAGCTGCACACAGATATACATACATATATGCATATGCAGCTTTTATAGTTAAAAAACATATCAGTAGGTCAGAAAACTATGTATCCTATGAAGTATGACAGAATATCGTGTCAATTGACATACCACTTTTGGTGCAATGGAAAGCATTAGACATAAATAGCTGTATTACAAGCATTAGAGAATCTACCTTCTTGATATGCTATTGAATTAAAGTAGCTTCTTTTATAGTCAGTGCTTCTGTATCATAAGTGAGTTTAGTGACAAAACAAAACAAGAGATAGGGCAATTGAAGCAGATGTTCCATGAAACTCTTACTATACAGAACACAAGGGTCTGGCATATAGCTCATCAGTAAAACATGAGAATGTACTTGAGTAGAAAAATCACAATCTGGTACCCACAGGCTATTGCCTGCATCTCATGTAAACTGATAAATTAAAGATGCTGCACCATTTTTCCTTGTCTTTCCTTTGTCAAATGCAATCATTTAAACATGCATTTTGGTACTGGAAAACTTAAAAAATAAGCAAACATACCAACATATACATAATTTGCTGAAGCACAGCCTTCTACAGACATTAGATTTTTTCTTATCATCTCTGTGTATTTTTTTTAATCTGAAATAATATTGTTTATTTTGCCTGAGGATTTGCACTTGTAAGAGCAAATTTCAAAGTCTACCCACTCCGCCCCCTCTATCCCTATTGGTGGTAGTGAGAGATGTTTTTATCAAGGATTCTGCAGAGTAAAAGATCCATTTATGGTCACTTTGTAAGGAAGCATTTTAAAAATTATGCAGGTATTAAACATACCCACCTAGAACCAGTAATAATAATAAAAAAATACTGTTATGCTACATAAAATAAAAAGTGTTCTGAAAGTCAAAATAATCAAATAAAGAAAGCAAACTGTCCCCAGACATTTTGATAGACTGGAAAACAATGTAGTGAAAGTAGAAGAATGTTCAATACTGATGTATAAACACAATTTATGGTTTCTGAGAATTTGATTATATTTACATTCACAAAACCTCACCAGATCTAGGACAGTTTTAGTGTTCTGTGCTGACAGAGGTCAGACTTAACAACTACAGAGCAGAAACATGCAGCCTTAATTTGGTAAATGTTGAATATTTCAGTATAATAAAACTAATAATATATATAAAACATGAACAGAGTTTGATTTTTAAAAATTTAATCTTTTTTATCATTCTTCTTGTCTGTTCTTCAGTCCTTGGAATTTTAGCTTTTGTGAAAGTGTTTTATGAATGCTTAATATTCTTTCCTTACTCATCTCTGGCAATCTGATGCTAAGTGGGACAAAATGCAAACAGAGCATTGCCCGTTAAAATTTTAATGCCACATCACAATTTTCTAATGGTGCTATCAGAATTGCAAAACAGTGTAACTAACTCCGCTGAAACTAATAATAAATCAGGTGCTAGAAGCAGCACCTCCTGCAAGTAGTGGACTCCAGCCAAGCAATGGGGGACTTACAAGGACAATTGGTTTATTTCATTTTAAAAACTTAGCACTGTCTTCTCAAAGTGCTCAAAAATTAACAGGTTACAACATCCCTTTACAGTTTATGGCAGGATTTTAATTTGGGCACATTTGAAATCATAGAATCACAGAATTGTTTAGGTTGGAAAAGACCTTTAAGATCATTGAGTCCAACCATTAACCTAGCACTGCCAATAAATGTATTAAAAACCAGGAGAGAAACGTCATTTGAAGTAAGAAGAAGAAGCTTTAGTTGCAGTTCAGGGCAGGATTACAGTGAAATAATTTGCACGTGTATACACTACGTAAAATATCCTACCATTCATTTAGTCCTTCTATGCTTTTGCTCTTATTATTGACATTACTAAAGAGGACGTTGAAGTACCTTCCTGCAGATACTTCCCTGAGTAATGCAGAGGACCATGTATCTATTTCCTTAACAGGCAGGTTGCCAGAGGTATTCCAGGTAGATGACTTTCTCTTTTGCCAGTTTGGTGGACACTGTAATTAGGCTATGTGCCTGCCACTGCAGAAAAATAATCATGTCCTAAGAATTCACAACGTCTCAGAAAACGGGGCAGAAGAAAAGTTTCTCAACCTTCCGAAGATTACAAAAATATTATAAAGACACTAGAATCCTTTTAAAGTGCAGTTATATCTGCATGAAGAGTTGAGATAAACTCTTCCTAAAATCTCATTCTCAATGCCGCTCTCAACTCCATACCTTCGATGTCAAGATGGCTTTGAGTGTTTATTCTGATGGAGCTATGGTATTTAGACTTGTTGTAGCCTTCGGCTCTCACCTTAAAGGCAATGATATTTTCACTCTGTGCTTGCCTAAGTGGATTAGGCTCTGCATTGAGACACACAATGTATGAGCCAGGGCCTCTGCATCGCAGGGTCTTAGAGCTTGCTCTTCCAGGGTGAAAGCAGCAGCAGCAGCAACGATCCCCCAGCCGTGACTTCTTCAGGGACAATCACACAGCTGCTCCCTGCAATGCCACCCACACATCTACTCAACTCTTTCCCTTATAAGGGACCTAGATTTGATGTTCTCTTGAATAAGAGAGGCAATGCTGTTAATCCTTGCTTAACTGCAGTCCATTTTCCTCACGGTTACACCGCAGAACTCGTAAAACCAAGACTTGCCAGGAGAACCTATGACCATTTCCCAGGGGTGTCTGCAGGGACTGGAGCCTCCCACACCCATGCTACGCAGCCCCTCTTGCTCCTCATTCCTCCTGAATAACACTTGTTCGCTTAGTAGTAGAAACTGAGTCCACTTGGATGATAAAGTGCTCAGAGAACTCACACTTTGAATATGAAATTTTGCAAAAAGATATATCTATAGCACACAGAGACACAGCTTTCTGGAAGGCTCTTTCAGGGCAATTGCTCCAATGAATAAATCCCCAAAATATCAACTCACAAAAGTAACCTCCTACCAGAATGGGAGTTATCAATTTCCGTGAGTAGGAGCAAAGCACCTGCAACACACAACGGAGCAATTTTCATTTTAACTGTAAGGGGGTATTTTGGGATATATACTTAATTTGTGAGTGCTCATCATCTTTGAGGGCCTGGGCTTAAGTCACAGTTGGGTCACAAATAAGAATATGTTCAATGGCCTCATCTAAGTCTTCAGCTACCCGTTTCACAAAACTACCACAATCTGACATGGTGAGCAATCTCTGCTCAAGGCCCATAACTAGAATAGCAAGGGTGCTGCACGTCAGAACTGAGATGTATTGAAAGGGATGTGTGGAGAAGCTTAGTCCCTCACTTTCATGAGCACTAAATTCACTCAAGATTTTAATAATAAAAAATTCAGGGTTGTCTGACAACATTCATTTTTTTTTCATGAGCTTGTCTTCTCAAATTCCCTGGCTAATGCTGCACATAGTGACACAGCCAGTGTCACTCATGACAGCGTTTACCTGCATTGCAACAACACGACTTGCCTGTCAACCTTAAATGTTTGACAAACTGTTCTTTTTTTTCAAAAATAAATACATAAATAACATGAAGATATGTGAAACTGATTTTTTTTTTTTTAAAGGGCAGGCATCGGGGCTGTCTGCTTTGCAGTTCTGGCTGCATTGCAGATGACCATGCTGTGGACCAAAACATGCAAAAGGCTGTGAAATGACTTCCAGTAGTTTTGTTACTAGCTCACTCCTTCCCTCCATTTCCTTCCACTACCTACTTGTCCTGCACCCAAAGTGTCTGCAGGTACTTATCGTGTAAAATGTAGACCAATATGCTACATATATTATGTGTGCAATAAAGATGAGAAAAAAAAATAATGAAATGCTACACACTGAATAAATAAAATGATACTGTGAATAATGAAATGAATGTATCTTCATGTGGGGCCTGACGGAAGAACTGTGAAAAGTGGATATTTCCCTTTAAGAACTGTATGTCACTAAACCCAACACAACTTTCATTAATGATGAAGTGGTTCCATTAGAAAAAAAAAAGGAGTTGGTTCTTCGTTCAGCCACTTTTGTAATAAAAGCATGCAAAGTGGTAGCCATCAAGTGAAATGTGCTGTTGTTAACAATAGAAAATATGCTGATTGGCATCACAATATACCTTCTGAATACCTTTCTTTATTAGTATGGTGAGAGCTCTCCCACTTGTTTTAGTCTCCTATAACTACCAAGAAGATATATGCTGGGCACAAAAGAATTTGTGATGATCTAATTTCTTCCTTTAGAGGTAATGCTGGGCTCTTCAGGTAGCTTGCTGTTGAACAAGATTTCACAACTTTACTCTGGGAGACAGGCATCCTCACTTTCATGTTATCTCCTGCATCTTACAGCTTTAATGTGCTTTCTTGAATACAACCACCTACAGAAACTGTTATGTTTATTTAATCAGCCTGGGTGTAAAACTGGATTGCTAGAGAGCATAAATTGGCACCTCCTCATCTCAAAGAAAGGTTGGACAAGCTGAGGATGTGCTGGACTAAGAAGAACTGTTCAGTTTGAGTTTGGAATGGCAGGAACAGGACTGCCATTAACATTAACCTAATTTGTCTGCAGCAAAATTACCCTGTAGCATTTCAGACCAAAAAAATTAATATGGGGAAAGGTGATCCAATAACATTGACAGTTAATAATGAATAGCTTCAACTTCTACTGAAAAATACTATATGACCCTTTTGCTTTAGGTAGCAGGGAAGCAGAATCACTGGCTCAACAGCTTCTTTCAGTCCTATAAATACAATGTTTATTGTATGTCACTCAATCATCAGTTTCTTCTGGTCAAATAATGAAAAAGTTGATTTGAGATCAATTGAGATCTGCAATGAATGCTTTGGCCAGCTATACAACCACACATGCATATATACTATAAATCAACATAGCACGAATGTACACATAAGCCTGGAAAACACAATGCCAGTGATGCATATTTCTTTTGTTAGGTCCTGCTTAACATGTAATCTGTGTCATCTATTCCTTCCCTTGTAAGCAGGCTTGTTTGAATATAATTTTAGGTGAAAGTCTTGGATTATTTCATGTGCTTTTCTATAGTTTTTGCTCTGGAATGCATACACCTGAGGTCATTCTTTTATAAAAAAGCTTTAAAAAAATTCCAATTGTCTAAAATGCTGGGTAGGCAAGGAAGAATGTATAGGTTTGATCCATAAAATCAGAAACTGCAGCACAGTTCTGCTTTTCCCCAAATTCAGCCGTGCTTCAGAAGATCTGTACCTTCTACCAGGCCAAGAACATATTCATAATTTAAGAAAGAAGCCACACCAGAACAGCAGACGTTGGATGAGACATGAGACTGTCAAATCAACGGCCCTGGATTTGGCTTGTGTCCTTGCCAAATTCTTAGTGATTATGTACGTTCTGTCACAAAGTGTTTAGTTTTCTTTCACTGGAACATCGGAGCTCATTTCAGACTGCATAACAGGATGTCATAAACTGTGCTATACTGGAGAAGAATTCCTCCTGCTCTCAGTTGTCAGTGCTGGGATCACTCAAAAGCAGCTGGAATGCCTGATTAATCACATCACGGGGCCTCACATGTGGTTCCTTAGAAGCAGACACTAATAATAGCTCTATATTATAAATAAAAGAGTGTTGCTTTGCCCATTGTCTTAATCACATGGATTACTTGATAGTGACCATCAAGTGTAGATCGTGGCATCTAGAGTATCCACAGTTAAAACCACTTTAAGCACATGATGACACCTTGAGAGACTGACTACAAAATACAATCTTCCATTTCAGTTCATTCTGGTCAAGTCAGCCAGAATGGGATCTGCCCACTTACACAGCTGAAAGTATTCTTCAGAAGCAGTCATTCAGCGCAGTGGGAGAAAGAAGGGATGTTTAGTAATTTAAAGCTTACACTAATTTAAATTCCAATGAGTTCTTGGACCTGCTTAGCCACATGTCTACAGGGTAAATAATTTTACTTTGAATATTTATACTTTGCTTTTCCTCAGAACTAATAGACAAGTTTTCCTGTGAAAACTGGAAGAACAACCCTACTCTAAGGATGTTTTCCCTTTCCTTTCAAAACTAATGTCAGCTCAGCATATTTCTGCTTCTCCACTATAACCTTATTTTTTTCTCAGCTTTCAAAAGCATACATTTGCTGAGCAAAATAAGGGGAGAGTACAAGTGTTTAACATTGTGGTAAGTTTCAGCAGTGCTTTTGTCAGCTAGACAGCACGTGTTTCTTCAGGAAAGACTTCAAAGAATGACACAAATGCAAGTAATGGAAGCAGACAGCTTTGCTAATGACAGACATTTCATGCAGGATTCATGCCTTTTTTAACATCCTGTTCTCAGACCTGAAGTGCAGAAGATCTCTGACAAAGTCACACTATGGCCTCTAAATCTGCTTATGGAGTGTGCCTCTGTCAACCAGTCTGAAAGTATAAATAAAGGTCCAAGATGTCAATTCTATAAGTGAAAAAAACAAGACCATAGTAAAGAATAAATGGAGAACAGTACATTGCAGCTCTATACAGAAAGCTCAGCCCATCTGAAGAGGTCTCTATTTCGTATTTTTCCTCAGAATATGCAAGCTGTACCTCAAGTTATCTGGCAGAAACACCGCGATATCAGGTACTGTCATGCTCAACCTCAGTTCAAATATCTTCATTCTCAAAAAAAAAAAAAGTTTAAAAATGCCTCTGTGCAGAGCCTCTGCTGGCATTCTCTCCAGTTTTCTGTTTCTGTAGAGGAACACTGTAAATTCTGCCTGCAGACGCAGTCCTGCTAGAAATCACAGGACCATTGGTTGTTAGACCATTACTGTCTCCAGAAAAGTCGTTCAGGAGCCCCACAAAGTTGATCTGACGAACCAGAAGGTACTACCTTTGGTAACAGTTGCAGAGGTTCATTTCCAGAAAGCTGCCTGAGTGTGTTCACTCACATGTGCGGGCTCTGCTGAAGAGTAACTCTTTCACATGCTCTCTAGCTGACAGCGTAACAAATAAACATTAGGGCATGCTAAGGCACGTGCCACAGTCTGTCTTGCAGACGTACACCTTCATCATTCAAGAAGTTTTCTGTTTCCTTATTACTTATCATTCACAGTGGTCAAAATCCTTCGTATATTTCTTTTTTAGCCAAGACATTATCAGACCACAGCAGAGCAGACATAGTTCAGCATCCTTTCATTGACAAGGCTACCCAATGCCTCTACCATTCAAAAGAAATGCTAACAAACTCCAGTGCAGGCAATAACGAATCTCCCAAAAGGTGAAAGCTTCCTTCTAAAGCCCTGGAGGTGAACCAGGAAGGTACTGTCCCTCCTGGAGTCTCACAAATTTACCTGGGAGGGAGCCACAAAGGCTTAAACTCTGACCGTCTTTAACATTGGACAGTGGGGTGGTCTCATGTACCTCATTACTTATTACTCATGCAATATACCTGAGCATTCTCTATATCATACAATACCCTGTATAATAACCTGTGCATATTACTCCATGTTCTGCTGAAAGGTAATACATTTAAAACTTATTAAAGTAAATACTTTTACTGAACATGTTGGTTTTTTTTTTTAATCAAAAAAGTAAATATGGGGGCCTGAATTTTTTTCCGTGCACCATCCATTATTTGATCTGTAACTGTCATGTTCCCTCATATCTTTTTCTCTCCCTAAATGTAACCACACTCGTCATTTTACTCTTTCACATTGAAATTTTTCCAAGACTCTGGTCATTCTTGCCATTTTTTTTTTTACTGCTTCAATTTCTTTTTTTTTTTTTTTTTTTCCCCTCCCCCAAATGGGGCAGCCAGAACTGAACAACACACTCAATGGGGAACAGGCCACCACCACACATAAACACACAGTATTCTGTGTGCAGGTGTACATAAAGGCAAATTCTTCGTTTTTTACTTAATGAAAATGAGCTAAAACAAGGCAACTTTAAAGGGTTACAGAGTAATCCTTTAGTTAGGGTTGCAGAGTAAGGAAATGCAATGAGGGTTGGAGGTAAAGCAGTGAAAGCTAAAAACATCTACAGAAAACAATAAGGTCATCTAATCAGGCTAAATTGTAACAGAAAAACTGATGAAAACCAACTGGCCTGTGGATTAGGTGGACCTGAGTTTCCTGTGAAAGACAAAAGTGGGATGTCAAAGCTCATGAGAAGCAAAAGAGTTCTCAAGAGACCATTTTCACAGATATGAAAAAAGACAGTAAGCATTTCATCCATATCAAAAGTTTCTGTACATTCTGCTATGGATCAATATTGTAACCTGGTATAAACAGAGGTATTGTAAATGAAGCAGCAAACACATGATTTCATGATTGCTGTTTTCTCTGGGTGCTTGTGAACCAAGATCATCCTATCACCTGAAATTTATTTATGAAAAAGATTTCTGAGGAGGGCCACCAGAGAGAAAGAAATCACATTTAAGTACATTGGCAAAGGGAGACAAGGCACACAGTTAAACTCATTTAGCCATAGTACAATATAATGGTCAAACAATTGAACATCCGCTGTATAAACATGTTTTTTTCTCAGTTAAGCACCTGCAAGAGGCTCAGAAAAAGGCAAAGATCCACATACAGGTCTGAAACAAAAGTGATCAGGTAGCTGAATTCCACCACAAGAAAAGGGTTTTCTCAACAACCTTAGAATGCAAGTCAAGTGCAGACCAGATGACAAAATCCCTCACTTTATGGGGAGAATGCAACCTGCCCCTTTATTCTTCCTGGAAGCCTGTGTAAGTTAGGGTGTATCTCCCATTTTTGTCAACATAGCTTTTGGCATAGCCGAGAAGTGACCACTAATCAACACAGGTCTGTCAGCAGAAACTCCTTGTATGTGTGCACTTACACTAACAAAATGGTGTTATTACCGTCAGTATTTACTCTGCTGAAAAGCAAAGCAGGTTTAAAGCAAACAAATGAAAGTACTTTTTATATAATGCATAATTAAATTGTGAAACCTACTGCCTACAGGATCAGGCAGAGGACAAAACTTTATCTGGATTTAAAAAAGCATTAGACAAATTCATAGAGGAGATGTACATCATTGGTTATTAAACATGAAATCCCAGATGCAACCTCTGGCTTAGAAAAAAATTCACTAAAATGCTGATTGCTGGGAGCTGGGAAATTATACCATGGGAAGGATCACTCTATAGCTGCCTTATTTTTTCTGTTCTTTCCCTAAGGGTCAATGTTAGAGCTAGGAGACTTTGGTCCTTTGATCTAAGCTCCCAAGCAGGTCACAGAAGCAATAATTCCTATAAACCCTCAGTGAAAATAAACACGAATACTCCAAGTCCAAAAGGAGTCTTACCTTCTTCAAATATTATTTGGTCCTCATGGCCTTTCAAATATTGCAGCCTACTAACAGTCCTGAAAATTTCCATGTACCTCACATGCTGTAAGCTTTGGAGGGACCACACTCATTTTCCAGGTTCACCAGTTCTACCCGGGAAAGCAAAAGAAAGAGGAGGTTTGACCGAATACACAAATTTTAAGTGAGTCTTCCCCTCTCTGTCATTGTCTTGGTAATTTACTCCAGCTAGGCTCTCTCCCTTTCTGTAAGAACAGAATATAAGAAATGCTCTACTGGGTCAGACGAAAGTCCGGGTCCATCTAACCTAATTGTCTGTCTTCCATGGCTCAGTCTTTTACCAGATGGTCATTCAGCCATGCTGTCCCCCTGACAAATACATAAGAAGTATTGCCTCAGGAGGAAACCTGACCAGTTTCTTGCTGCCAGATCCTGGACAAAAACAGAGTATAACAAAGGACTGTACTCTTAACCATCCCTGCTCGTTCCCTGCTGGCCACATTATTTCCCCATCATTATAGAAAAATATCTCAACTAGTTCCCATAAAAACAGTATTAGAAACAATAAGTAAAAGTGAAAAAATAAACCAAGAAGCAGCAATCAATTTGTACTCCTGCCCTTTCCAAACTCTGGCATTACCATGCTGAGGCATATTCCTCCTAGAGGAATGCAAATACCTCAGCCTTCCCTGAAGCAGCACATTTACAGCTAACGAACAAAGAAGGTGGCACCTAAATCTATGACGTCACACTGTCCACAAGGTTACCCTCTGTGTGACATGTTAGCATGCCAGAGGAAAGAGGGCACAAGGCTGTGATCCCTGATAACCCAAAGACTTTTGGCCCTGATACTATTAGTTGGTTGCTGAATTCATGATACCTTTTTAAAGATGTTTAAAAGGCACCGCAGTACAATATTTTCCTATAAACTGAAAACAAATAGTAAATACAATGGACAAATGACAGGAGTTGCTGCAATGAAGCAGTTTATGAAATATTTATACAAAATTTTGTAACCTTCAACAGAGGCCAAGTTTGTTGTCAGAACCAGCAGGATATTTTCAGGCAAATAATCCCTTTCATCAGTCTTCTAAAGAAACAGAATGGAAACTTTAAGAATGAGACTTTGAAAAATGTAGTGTGAGACCAGGCAACATACTGTAAAGGTCTTCCCATTACATCTCTGCTTCATTTCTTTGCAAGGAAAAGACAGGTGCTGATAACTTACCTTGCCTCTCTCAAAAACGATTTGTACTAGAACAGAAATGGTGCAAGGATTTCTTTCCACTAAAACAGGGTGTCACTCTTGGTGTTACAGATAATAATATAAGTTACTTCTATTTAAATTTACCTGATGAATGAATCATTCTCTTGCCCTCCCATATTTTAAAATTTTAAAAAATTTTCTCAGTACCTCTGTTTCTGCATTGCCATACTCCTCCTATACTGTTTTATCTAAAAAGTTATTAATGAAATACATATAATATGGTAAAACACATGTAGATACACAGATCACACCTGTGTATGCAGTGATATATTCTCTTTTTCTCTCCTTTCTCCAATTAGCCTCTGATAATGTGAGCAGGCTAACGTGATTACAGGTAATGAACCAATTACTATTTCCACGGTCATGCTGAACTGTTTTTCCTTTGAGTTAATTATGTTTAAAAATAACAAGCTTTCATTATGCTTTTTATTGATGATCACATTTACACCCCAAGTCAGCTAATCAGCCATGAGCACATAACAATATGATTTGAACATTTATTGCTCATGTGACTACATTTTTAAACTTAGCAAAGCAACAAGAAGAAATATCTGTAGTTACAATTTACGGACAGAGTCCAGCCTGGGTAAGATATGAATCCTGTGGAACTCCTCACAGTGCACGTGGATATGCACTGCTTATGCCTTTGTGTGTCACTAAGCCTTTGTATCAACAGAGACAATACAAGGAAGAGAGGAATGAGAAAGAAGCAACAGAGTCAGGGCAAGACTAAGTTTGCTTGGTAGCACTGTTGCTCTGATTTAACCTCCAGAAGTTTACTCCACCCCACAGGGGTTTTTGGTTAGGCTTTTCTCCCCTGTGAGCTCTCTTGGGAAGGATTCTGAAGCAATTAAATATACTTATTTATCTTGCAGCCTGTCCTGGGGCAAGAAGGCAGCACTAATCCTCCTGAGCAAAGCTGGGGGCAATAGAGCTTCAGCAACACCTGGAGCCACCTGGTCGGGGATGGTCCCAGATAGCTAAGACAGCCCCTTGTGGACACACGTTTTTTCCAAGACTCACAAGAAGCTGCATCTTTGCACATCTTCGAGCAACAGCAAGTCACTGCTTTGCTCCAGGCTTGGAAATCATGGCTCCTGCTCCTGTTCACACTCCTCTCCTCACTTTGCAAGAGCAGCAAAAATCCCTAGGGTTTCTTCTGTTGCTGGAGCTGTGGTGTGAAAGTGGAACAGTGCGGAGAGCATTTTCGCCCCCAGTTTTAACTGAATGCAACAAGGAGGGTTTGGGTAAAGAATAAGGATTCAGGTCTAAAGCAAATCAGGGAATTTAGGCAGCCAGCTAAACCTTTTGTAAGTAAAAAGCTTCACTTTCCTAGTGCAGACAGACAAGGTAAGTTTATATCAAACTGCAGAAGTCACAGTTGTCTCTTTCAAATCCACCAAGGTCAAGTCCTGCCTATGTTTTCTATAGGAGCCAAATGGCTAAACCACTTCCCAGGGACTTAAAACACATTGCTTACTTACCTTCCTGGGGACTGTCCTAACTTCCCATGAGCTGGTGGAAATGCTGGCCATTCTTCCCAGTACGGTTTCAAAGATGGCAGAAAAGCTTAGGCTCACCAGCAGACATGCAGAAGGCTCATGGTGCTTCAGCTTGGCAGTGACAGACAGGGGAAATACCATCCTAATTTCCAGTCTTTATTCCAAAGACAGTTTCTAATATTTTTTTTTCCCACTGACTGATCTTTTTAAAGAGGAAAGAGTAACAGTCTACTCAATTATTTTAAAGAAATTGAGCTATGTTCAGGAGAGATTTAAAAATTCATTTAAGGTACTTCCCTTTGGCCTAAGCCCATGTGGGAGGCTTTAAAACTGTCCTAGGAGTTGCTTTTTCAGCTTGTTGGCTGTTTTGGATCTTTTTGTGAGATGCTTAAATCTTCCCTTAAGCACGGATGCTTGCCGTACTTGGTAACTTAAGATTTTGGACTGCATTCGAGGAGCCAGATGCCTCAAAGTTAGGTACTGAAGCACTTTACTTTTAGGCACTTATGTTCTTAATTAGATCCAGCCCTTTAAACTATGAACATCACAGAAGAGTCTCTCTGCATTAAGAAGAAGTTATATTAAGCCATAGAAAAATGTTAAATTTTAATGCGATAGAGCACTCAAACTTGGTTCTTACTAGTGAGAATCTCATTTACAAAATGGCTTCTAATGAAATCTCAGAGAAAATATGTTGGCTTCAAAGCAAAATTAAAATAAAGACAAATGACTGAGGAATTATTGTTTTCAATAAGTTCTTTTTTCATGTGCTAATTACAGGGTAAGAAAGTGATTCGAGTATCTTATTATCTATCTCTCCTTTTTCTGCCAGGAGTTTATAAAGGGTGGGAAAATGGAGGGGGGTAGTAATAATTTCATTTATGTTTTAAAGAAAATAATCAGGTTAGCCAGCATTTAATACCTAGAGCCTGAGGATTCCGTTTGCATGACTTTGAAGGACAAATACAAAATTATCGGTTATGTCAGTGAAAGGAGAGATGGGGCCTTGAGCAGATGTATTTATTTATATATAGACAAAAATAATCTCATCAGAGAAAGAATTGACACAGGAGAGAAACCCATTGGGATACAGGCAGAGATATTAATTTTGTTATGACTAGTGCAGCTATTCATATTTGACAAAAACAGAGTTTTGCTGCTATGAGCTTTAACATTCTTCTACATAAAATCTTGGGGGTGGGTGGAACCCCTCAAAAACTAGATCAACAGTTTCTAAAAACATTTCAGTATCCCAGGTAAAATAATTTAATTATTACCGTGGTTTGAATGTTTGCAAGTTGTAAACTCCCAGCATACTTTAAGGGAACATAAACACATCTTCTGCACTCAGGGATTAAAACCAGAGAGAAGAAAGATATCCATTGTGGTAAATGCTACTAAAAAGAAGTCAGTGTTCAGTACATTATAAAGCAGGAGATAAATTCCTCTTGTTTCCTTACATTATAAAGCAGGAGATAAATTCCTCTTGTTTTTAAATGGCAGTGGAAGCTGAGGACTGGTGCCATGTGATGTTTCTGCGTTCACCTAAAGCACATGGACCCGCGGGAGCGCGGTTTTGCTGAGACCCCTCTGGACAGTTTCCGGAAGCCTCAGCTCCTCCCAGAGGGTGCTGCAGCCCGAGCATCAGTACCGAGTTTTCTCAGCACATCACTCCCATACTTTGGGCTCTGCCATGGATGCCCATTAAATCTTAGTATTACCTATAAAATTGCATTGCTGACCTTCAAAGCAATGCACCAACTTAGTCCTGCTTACTTCACAGACCTCCTATCTATGTATTTGCTTAGTCATTCCCTGAGGTCCTACCCTGCTGGTCTCCTGTCAAATCCTACATTTTAAGTGAGAGCTTTTGGCTTTCACCCTTTCAGCATCTCTGCTCCTCTGACATGGAAGTTGTTGCTGGTGAAGCTTCATGAATCAGAAGGCTTTTTCCTGCCTGTTTTACAAACACCCGTTAACTCTTATCTGTTCTCTTCAGTTTCTGCTCAGCGTGCTTTAATAAAAATGCTGCAGGCTGTCAGTCCTTACTTTGAACAGCAATTGTTAGGATTTATTTTTAAATATAAACAGCCGGGAGGAGTCTGGAGGTGCTAAGCAGTCAGAGAGCCTGATGAATAATGCGTGTCATTCCCAGCTAAACCCAAAAGCAGCCACTCCTGGGCTACTTGTCGGAGCCACAGGAACGGGCAAGCCAGCAAGTACATGCCAAGGCTCCCCAAGACCCGGCGGTGTGCCCGGCCCCCCAGGCAGCTGTCGCACATCAGCCAGCAGCCCCTGCCATCCCTCACCAGCCTCCTGGGCTGCGAGATGGGCCCGAGCTGTCACTGAGCACCGGGTGGGACTCTGGCAGGCATCGTGCCGTAGCTCTCGTCTCACAGACCCAATTAGTCTGGAGAGCGTCATTATCAGGAAGGCACGTGATGCTATGGGTCAAAAGTGAGACACATTTAAAAAGCTATTATTTCTCAGCCCACAACAGTCAGAGAAATACTTTAAAATAACAGGTGGAGCCTGTATCCAAAGGGTTTTAAGCAGTCCTGTTTTCTTTTGTACCAAACCAAATATCAGCGCTCCGTTACCATATCTGAAGAGCAAATAATAAAAAAACCACCTGTGAGGTGGTAATTCCTTAATCTCTTATGGCCATTTCACAAGCAAATTTCCCAGGTCAGTATTTCTTACAGACCATCTTTTCCTCGTGTGACTGAGATCAGCTTCTAAGCAGTTGAGAAGTTTCCTTGAAACTGCTCCCATCCCTCTCTAAGTCTCTTTGTCTTCCCTCACTCTGGGTAGGAGTAGTTTGCATCTCTCCCCAGGGGTCCTCCCTCATCCTCAGTGTTTCCCACCAGACCCTGATTGAAGGACTGACTTCAAAGAACTCCCATATACGTCCTGAATATGGTAAGTGGGTTTATCCGAGATCACTGTCTGCACCTCCTGTGTATGGGCAAGCTACAGCCCAGATTTAACCCTTCAAATGCAGAAAGGCAGCACACAGGTAGAAAGAGGTACGCAGAGTTTGTGGTCATAGAAATAATGCCAAAGACTGCCACATTCTCCATGGCAGCATTTCTCACTCCTCCAGAGCCTGGCCACCCACCAGAGGAGCAGGCAAAGTTAATGGGGAAACGCCCATCGTGCAGGACATACATCATGCCCTCTGAAGAATTTAGCACAAAGTGATTTCTGCATGAAAGTTAAAATGTTGACAACGCAGTCACTGTGGGCATCGCTTGTCCTAGGACCTAAGAGGAGGGGGATAGCACACATTCTCCACATGCATGGATTGGAGCTGTAATTCAGCAAAATAAGGGACTTGGCCTCAGTGGTGATACGCAGTCTTCTTACACTCTTGTTTTTATCATGTACACCTGCCTTAACTGTGCTAACATACAGATTTTCAGGTGTATTCTGAACCTTTTCTTTTGTTTGGTTTTGTCTTTTTGATTTTATTTTTTATTTTTGTATGAGCTTGTTATTAGCAAGGAGCCACAAACTTCTGTGTCATCAGAACGGAGAGATGTCATACTGCATAGCGACAGTTGGAATGGCCAGGCTGAGGCAGAAAGGACAGGGGCTGCTTAAGTCACCCTAGCTATGATATGCCTCATGCTACGGAGCTCTGGCTTCAGACTGATTCTCCTGGACTGGAGAGACTAGTCTGGAGGCTGGTCTGGGACCTATCCCACAGGCGATCCATCCCAAAACCACTAGAGAGGGTTTGGCAGACCAAGGAAAATACCAGAGGTTTCTTCCTTCTTTGACTTTCTAGTCCCTCTTCCCACAGACTTTCAAACAGAAGAGAACAGGGTACTCCAGCCTTTTAATTTAACCAAATTGGATTCCAAGTCGGTGCCTTCATTTTTTCAAGATGCCTACTACATTTTGGGTGCTATGCATATTGTATATTTTAACACCACAACAATACTAAGAGCTGAGCAAATAATTTGCAGTGAATAACTTGAAGAATTTCATCTCTTCTCTCATTCACAATTTGGCTGGAAGCAGCTAACAATGTTCCTGAATCTGTTGATCATGCAGAGTTATTCCACCAGTTATTTTAGTAACTTAATTTCAAGTCTACAGATTGTGCGTTAACTGTTTATTCCAAGTATTGGGAAAATGTTAATTTTGAGCTGCCATAGATATTTTAGATTGAATGCAGAGATCACATGATCTACATAAATATTTAATATTGAAAGGCATTAATTTCTGTCAACATATAAAGGTGATATAATATGATATTTTATTTGGCTTCCCCTGCCTCTAGTTCAGCCTCAAAAAGAGCAGGTAAAACACCACCAAAGTTAAAAACAGCTTCACCAGAACAACATTTGTCCAGTGATGAAAAAATATCTTCTTGCCCCTGACTCCAATTAATGTTAATAGAATACAAATACTCCAAGTTTCCAATACTGAAGAGACAATAGCAACTGCCTAAGTACATTGATGGTGTTTCCCTTTTTTCCAATGCAAATACAAGATCTTGCAAAGTCCCTGAATTGTGATGTCTGTTGGGTCAGGATCCACCATCAAGTAAACGTTGTGATATTCTGCTATGCTGGCATTACCTGACCATAGTGGCACAAGTTGTGGGTGGAGCAGAAATCACTGTTCAAAACTTTCACATGCATTAGATTTCCACTAGCATTTCATCTTAGTTTCTCATTAATAAATAAATATTTATGAATAAACAAATACTAAAGGAGATGGGTGTTACTTATGAAATTTGTGATTCAAGATGAAAAATGTCCCTGATTTATGCTGACATACAGTGGGAAGGGTTTTACAAAACCTGTCTTTTTATGTGGAGATTAAATATAGGCACTGGGAAAACCCTTTTTGTATATACAAGGCTTGGTTGCATGGTTAACATCTGGAATGTATTCATTTCTTCTATAAACTACATATGACTCCCTTTCTACTGCATTCCTCAAGCAGCAAGCAACATGGATGTATTAATATTAACATGCCTTTGATTCACTTCTCCCCATTTTACAGTCTACTGCCATATGCCAACAGCATGTCACTGGGCATGATGTAACCAAGTCTGCCCCAGGAAATTCAGAAAGACTATTTTACTGGAAACTGGGCCTAAAAAGACCACAATTTAATGTTATATCGTTTGTTAAGCTGAAAAATATGCAAAGAACTTTGGCTCTGCACTACCTTTCTATTTCTGCAGTGGTAGAAAGGGCAAAGAGTTTGTTCAAGCCTGCAGCTGAGATTTCCCAACAGAAAAAGAAACTCCAAGACGTAGTAAATGGGATGCAGATAGCCTTACACCTACCAGTTCCTCCTCGTGGACAGGGGTAGAAAGTAGGATGGCATGTAGGTGGGAGAAGCCTTGCTCAGGATACTTGTCCCTGTCCCGCCCTACCAGAGTGAGCAGGGACAACATTTGGTCACTGTTTTAAAGCCACCCATGCTGCTTAGGTGTTGGCAACACCTCTGGCATGGTTTTGGACCCTACTGACTAGTACTTTCCTAGAAAAAGCTATTCAGGGCAAAAGCATGGGAGCATCACTGAGGCCACCCTGTTTTCTTCAGTGGGGTGGAGGGAAAGGTAGCCATGACTCTTGCCAGCAAGGACAGGGAGGGGTTCCACCCCCCCGTGCTGGTTTAGCTGTATCCTCAGGTAACTACAGCACTTTACACTGTGGACGTTTTAGCTTGTGTTTGCTCCAGAAAAGGGAAACACACCTCCACCCTCTGCCAAGCATGATCTTATCTTAGCTGTAGCTCTGGCCTTTGTTTTCAGATTGGTCCTCCACCATGACCTGTTATCCAATATTTAATAATTGCTCTATATCTTTATCTATAGCCCAGTAGATGGACTCAGAGTTTGAAATCGTGTGCCTATTAGGGGCATGTATGCTGAATACAGAGAACACCATGAATGCCTCATTACTATTCATTAAGGAAACTGAAAATTTCCAAGATTTTAATGGTGTTAAATACTGTAGAACAATATAAGCTTAGCAAACTCTGTAAGAGACTGAGTACCTTGAGATTTCAGTAATAGGGCCAACAGATCTTAGCAACTGTTGGGAGTGAGCAAAAGCAGGTATTGCATGATTGCTCTTCATGTTCAATGAAGAAACAATTTGTTGTTTTCACTGGTAAGGTGTTTCCTTCTGAGACACACCATCAAGACAGATGGCATGAACTGAAACTAATTTTAAGTAGCTCCAACAAAAAGTCATAGTCTGACAGGGCATTGAATCTCACTTGTTTACGTCTTCTAGAATGGAGTCATCTGAATACTGTGCAGGTTTTGGGGCACTGCATTGCTAAGAAGATTGGAATAAATCTGCAAGAAAGGTCATAAGTTTAGGAAATATGCTGGAAAAGGAAAAAATACATAAGTTGGAGTTATTTTGCTCAGAAAAGAAGGCAGAGTGTGACGTCTCCATCATTAAAGGCTTTTAACAGCAGGCTGGAAAAAAAACATCTGTCAGAAATGACATGGCTGTAGATAATCCTGTCGTGTGTAGGGGAATAGATTGGATGACTTCCCAAGAGGTTTTTCAGCTGTAAGGTTCTATTATAGACCAGATCCACTGTCTGTTGTCAAGTGATACCTTGGGTTTGGGGAGAACCTGGCAATATGAAGAAGCTTGCTCAGCCCCAAGTATCCTTACATTGCATAATGGGCCCTGAAACTGTCCTACTCCAGATGACTGCCCCTGCTGAGAAAGGAAGGACAGTACAGCTGGGAGGAGGCTTTTCATACAGAGTAATTTATGTCACAGTACAAAGAAGCATAGGAATGTAAAAATAACATTTAGAGACACCTTGATTTCTGGGAAACAGCATAATACTTGAGAATCACTTTATGAGATAGTGGAGAATATTCAGAAGCTTTTTCTTACCTCTCTTCTTTAAAATTGTTTCTCTTGATTTAGAGGACAGAATTTTGACCTGACACCTGTGATCTGAGTTACAATGGAGTATGTAATTATGTGAACACTTAATGTAGCGCATATAAGGATATTACACCATTTTTTCCACCGTCTTATACACAAGCATATAGCAACAGTTTGTAATTTTAAAAACAATAATAAAATAGACATTTGCATTATTTTCATTTCCATAATGGTACAGTACAGCTTTACTGATTTATAATATCTTATATGACAAGCCTCGCTTTTTTAAGCTACGTATTTTAATCATCTAAGCAGTTTAGATATTTTATTTTCAAAAAGCAGCCTTGTTTTCCATAGGTACTTTCAGTGATTACACAGACAAACAAAATAAATCCCTAATTTAGCTGTTAATTTTTGACACTACATTATTACAAACTGTGACCCTGATTCAGTTTGAATTGCTGAATGTTTTTCATTTAGGACATAGCTATGGATACTGTTATTTTCTCTCTCTCTCTCTTGCAAACACACATACTACCATACGGAGCACATTTGCTGTTAATGTACTCAAAGCCCTCAGCCTACATTATATGTCCATGTGCAGTGTTGTGTGAGCTCTAAGCAAGCCAGAACAACAGCAGTGCCTGGTGCAGGCATCCCAGAGTTAAAACTACCCTGGATGGAGGCAGGGCTATACAAAGTCAGCACAGGCTTCAAAAATGGTGCCTCTGTGTCAGCTGCACTTCACTTATTAACTTTTAACCTGTCATTGTATCTCAGAGATTTCTGCCTCCATACAATACCTCATTTGTCTGTTATTCTATTTATCACTCTTTTGATTTTTCAAGCAAATGTTGGTGTAACAAAAAAAAAAAAAAGCAACCAAAAAAAAGGTGAGAGGATCAGATTCTTTCTTATTCTTCACATTTGATTGAGAAGCAGAAGGCAAAGATTTTTAGCCACCTTGTAACCCTCCTACCATTGTGCCAACGTTACCCCAGGCAGAGCTCCAGCACTGATGAGTAAGAGTAAGAGATTTTTCTGGTAAGTGTAAATCTCCTGAGCACAGTCACACTCTGGTTGCACTGCCAGTTCCCAGGCACTGGAAGGAGATGGCATACAAGCCAGAACATCTGCCCTTAGTAATTGGAGATTTATCAGACAATCTTCAGGGATCAGACATGTTTGTTGCTCAGCTGCTTTTTGCCACCAGAGCTCCTGGAATTGACCCCTGGTCTAATAAAAGCAGGGGGAGGGGATTACTCTAAATTTGAAGTAAACTAAAACCAGGCTTCCTGCGACATGTAATTTGTAAGAATGCAGCAAAGACTCCAAGAAGAACAAGCAGCATCACCACCCCCACCACAAAATGAAAGCATTGTCATTAACTATGCACAGAACCCACTGAACTCAAAGCAGCTTTCCAAAAACAAACCATTCATTTCTTAAGCAATCACTGCAAATTGCAAAAGCAACAAATGTTTTAGCCACAAATGAAGGAGCCACTGCCTGTCTGCAAAGCTTATTATGAAATTTCCCACTTACTAAGGAAACGTATGAGGACATTTGCTAGTGTTAAATTGGTGAAAGATCTGTGCTTTCTAGGAGGTACTGAAATTCTTTTATTCTGGACGCAGCCATAGGTTGAAGATAATGAAGGAAAACCACACATTCCAGCTGTCAGAAAGTATTTTTTTTCTCCATAATGGAATTGGTGAGCAGCAGTGCCCTTGGAGAAGTAGAATTAAAAAGAAGAAAAGAAGAAGCAGCAGCATTCATTTTGGTTATCGATGAGGGAAGAGAGACAGAGGACACCATAAGAAAAGTAGTACCACAGAAAGGTGCCTGAAAGGAAATATACCAAATGCAGACAGATTATGATGAAAAATCCTTACTACAACATAGGATTTATTTTCCGAAGCAAGAGATTGCCTAGGACAGACCTCATTAGTGTGATGAGAGCCTTTCTAAGATAGATCGTGAAGAGGGATTTGTTCTCTCACTAAGTCAAAAAGCTACCATTCTGACTTTTCTGGATTATCCTTCTTCTGGTGTCAGGTTAAAGGAACAAAGACACTGCAGACTCCCTGCTCAGTAAATGATCTCTTTATGTTTAGCTGCATTCTGGTAAAAACCCACCACCCACCACCTCACAGGTGACCATGGTTCCCGGGGCCTGAAGCCAGCTCACGGGAGCTCTACAAGGCTTGAGGGCGTGCAGTATAATTGTGCAGGAGTGCCTTCTCCATTTCCAGGCTGGCTTAGCATTCAAGATAAGATAGAAAACACTCAGAATAGTGGGGTCCCGATCACTACAGCACAGACAAGAGAACTCTATCATTCTCTAACAGTTTTCCTGAGGAAAGTTCATTACCAGTGACTTTCTCCTCTATGACAAGTTTGCAGATCTGAGTACAGGAGAGCATTTGGTCATTTCTTGCACTTAACTCAAGAACGAAGTTCAAGCTATTAAAGTTCAGACATGAATGCTAAGCAGCTGAATGTGCATTTAGGGATCTAAGCACACAGCCTGTATATAAATCTCTGCAAGGGTGCTGGGGAGCAGCATCTCATGGCTATAAAACACTTCCAAAGATAAAAGTCCCCACAAAGACATTTCTTAGCACAGTGTTTTAATGTAATACTGGAGAATAGAAAGAAAAATCATAAATGGGAAGGGAGTGAGAAAATTGAGAGAAATGGAAGTAAAAGCAAAGAAGGTGTGAGAAAAAGACATTAGAAGGAGATACAGAAGCAAAAAGGTGATAAGATGAAGTGCAAAAATTAATCTGAAAAGCCTTTCCAAAACAAGAGAGAAGTAAAAACAGAATCTAACGTGGAACGGATGAAAAGCAAAAAGGGCAAAAAGATTGGAAAAGGCAAAGCAAAAAAAAAAGTGGAATAAAAATAGGAAGTTACAATATGGAGATGGAAAGTAAATAAACATGCAAGGAAAGTAAGAAAAATATAAGTGAGGTTTTGTTTCATCATTTATTCTCCATAAAAAGCGTAAAGCTGTGTGAATTCAGGAATGTATGAATGATATACTCTGTATTTAGAGTAACAGTGGTCAAGATTCTGATTCAATACATAGCAGAGCTGTTAAATCACTTGGGTTTAGGGCATCAAACCGAGGAACAATATTTTCTTCTCCATACTTAGGGACAGCAGGAGCATCACTTCTCTTTCCAAAACACAGAAGTTGAGGCCACAGGTTCTCTCACTTCCTTTCAGCTTGGCTCTCTAGAAGGCTAGTTTGGAGCTGGGTGGGCTGGGTGTTCGTCAAGTGCCTCGCTAAAATTGTACTCTGGTCTCTCTAAAGTCCTGGTATGAGTGAACTGATATTTATGCTCAAGAGAAGGATCATTATCCTTTTTTACCTAAGATGCCACATGCTCCATGCGTCCGTCTTTCTACATAATACTGCGTTCCCCACTCCCACTGGAAAGAGGCAGCCCATTGAAACAGTTCCAAGCAGCACCGTCAGGGTTATGGCTCTGCGAAGCCCTGTGAAAGCAAGAAGTACTGCTCAAGAAGTATTAGCCCCTTCCTGCCTGTGGGATTTTAAATCTGCTCCAGGATATTCTAGAGGGAACACAGCTCAGAATCGGGTTATGAGTCCAAAGAGATCTGGCAAGTCTGCTTTGGGCCCTTCTGCAAACCCTTTTGACTGCCCTGTGGAAGCTCTAATGGATTTTTAATCTTTACCTCTGTCAGCACTAAAATCACACCCACAGATTAAAAATAAAAATCTCAACCAGCTAAATTATATAGGTCTTTTGTTCGAACATACTTTTAAGATTTATATAATTTAGTATTGTGGTCAGTAATAAACATGGAGAAACAGGGCTCCCTTTCAGGAACACCTAATCTTAATAAGGTGGCTCTTCAAATGTCTACTTTTGTTTATGGAAATACAGCATTTAAAAATAGAAAGTGGTTGGGTTTTTGATCTTCTGTTTAAAAGGAAAAAAGTGATTCAATAGAATTAGTAACACTTGCAGCATATCAACCCACTCTCTCATAGAAATGCAATTTAGCAAAATGAATGTGGTTGGAAAGTCAGGCCAGAATAACAACAGCTAACTTCAGATCCACCCAAGGCTTGTATGGGGGCCACACCAATTAACGTAATAGTTGTATTTGTTGGGAAGTGAAGTCTTTGTGCTTGGGATGCTTCCCAATTAAAGAATTGTATTTGAAGTGGGATTTAATTTTAATGTTTCAATGCCAGAACATTTACTTGCTGCGTCTGTTTTCATTTCAAGTGATGCCGAGGTTACATTTTCAACTTGGTACTGCTGTTATCAAGCCTCTCCAGTGTTTTTATTTACTGTAAGGGAGTGACAGTGTAATGGTAGTATGCCAAGAATCATGGTTTCCCAAAGTTTAACCCAAAATGGAAGACCTAAATTGTATAAGGCCTAAGTCGTGAAGTATTTAGTGGGTAAAACTCCCATTAACATCAATGGGAGAACTGAGAAGACTGAAGAACTGAGTTCTTTCTCAACAAACTTTACATTTGAGCTTCGAGAGCTCTATGTCATTAAATTCTTTCAAAAGAATTAACATCAGATAAAAAAGTCTCTACTAGATCTGAATGGAAAAACCTGTGAATAAAATAGCCACTAAATTTAATCTTCTTTTCTGTTTGCAGACTATCAGTGGGGCAACCATAGTTCCCTTGAACTTACAGATTTATCAAATGTACTGGACAAATACCTTTCTTAGGAATCTATGGGTTGGTCACAAATATTTAAAATTTGGCTTTTCTTCCTTAGGTTTGAATGATCAGCTAAGTCATAAGCTGTTTTGTTTCATCCTTCAAGGAGAATGCTAGCCTGAAACCCCATATGAACGTAAAATGTTATTTCCATTAAAACATTCTTTTGACACAGAAGCCATTTTCCACTAAGATATTTGTCAGTAAAACACAACTGCTTGAATTTTCAGAAAAATAAACCAGAGTACAGAAGAAGTAAATTCATTGAAATCCAGATCCACTGAGATCTGAAATTAATCCTAATAGTGTTGAAAAAAGGATTACTACTGGTACGTAAACAAGTGAAGCAGAACAAAAGATATCAGTAGTTTCCAAAGCCACTCGAGTTCAGGATGTGGACAGCATGAAGTTTACAAGTGGTATTTAAAAATCAATATGACATTTTATGGATAGATAATATGAGTTCAGGGAAACAAATACATCAAATTTTGCTATGTCAAGAAGATGCATGACATAATTCAGTACATTCTGAAGCTGCTAAAGAATTCATCTTATTAGAAGACAATTATTAGTTGTCCAGGCACATATAAACACACACATGTGTACGAACGTCCTCTCTTGCACTTTTCAGATCTACTCTATTTGACTACCCTCAACAACTACTACTTGTTTAAAGATTGGTATATCTCTGAGTTAAACATGACAGTTTAATATTTATATTTACATGGTTCAGAAGAGACAGAATCAAGACAAACACAAACCCAAGGTTTCCACCCCTGGGACCGACGCTATCTGAGGACTGCCAACTTTGAAAGTGATGGAAGAGTGTTGACGGACTGGGGATAAGGTCCAATCAAAGGAATTTTGTCTTATATGCATTCAGTTTTAGAAATTCCCTGGCTTTCCAATACTGTAAATCAGCCAAACAGACACATTGGAAAGATACCATAAAATAGTTTAAGTGCAGCAAAAGGTCTGCATGCCATCTAAATATATATGGTTCGACAGATCACAGGCTTGATTCTCCCCTCCCCTCATTCACATCACTGTAACTCTGCTAATCTCACTAGAGTCACTTCAAATACACATTTGTAATGGAGAGTGGAATCCAGCTCTAAATCTGTGTGTGATATAAGCTTGGTAAAATATATGAATCTAAACATTTATTGGGCCTAGCCCCTGAGGTACCTGATTACACAGCAAGACATAATTGATTTATGAATGCTGAAATTAAACATGGAATGAAACCAATCTGAAGTAATGTCAGAAAGACCTTTGTTGGAGTATATTTTCATTGAAAGAATTTGGAGAAGGAAAGGATCAGCAACAACTGATTAGTTCACAAGCAACATAAAAATAGTTAGAGTATCATTTGACACACTCAAATCAATTTCTAAGTTTCTGGAGAACCATTTAGGTGTAGTATTTACTCACTGCTTATCTCCTAAAGTGCCCACAATGTAATAGACACTGTCTGATCATGGGGAGCACCAGTCCATTCACTAGTGATCTGAAAATCCAAAATTCTTGTCTGAAATTCATTCTTAATCTAATTCTACAAATATATTTATGAAGCTGAATAACGCTTAATTAAAAATAAACTGGTATAAATTAATAACATTGTCTCTTCATTGTAGAAGGAGTTGCAATTGCAAGTTTTAATTATGGCAATCTATCACAAATCAGAGCTAAACTATGAAGGGCTAAACTGAAATAAGAAATAGAGTATAGCCTCTCTCAAGTGAGGAAGACCAAGGATTAGTAACTAGAAAAGTAGATGGCTGAGGCTCTGGGATAAATATAATTTAATTCTCAACAGAAAGCAAATAAAACTTAGAAGGCTATTGGCTATCCGATATACACACATATATACATACATGTATATAAATATATATACATGCACATACATACACATATATGCACACATACATGTATACATACATGCAAGTACATATATATGTATCTGGACTGAAGGATACATTAATAAATTCAAAGCTGCTAAGAACCTCAGACTGAGAATACCTAAAATGTCAAAGCGAACAGTGAAATCTCTCAAAATAAGCAGTTTTCTAGGACTTTATAGTGACAGATCCAAAACTAATGGAAGACATTCTATACACAAGTTCCTGGAACTCTGAAGCATATAAATGAGTAAAGTTGCAAAAGAATTAAAGCTGAAAGACATAGCTATATATTTTCCACGCTCATATCCAGATCTTTTATCTCAATGAATAAAATGTATTTCAAGCAATCTTTTCTTTACTTATTTAACATTATTTTTTCCTCTTCTTGCTAAGGAATACATACCATGTGTCAGCTTTGTTTCCTTTTCCCACTGCACACTAACCTCTGTCGTCTGAATGCATGCATAAGAGAGGGGAAGGAGTCCCTTGTTTCAAAATCTTCCCTCCGGTTGCAGAATGCCAAAGGTATAGAGTCAGAAATCCACCAAGGTTTTTTGGGTGTTTAGTTGGTTGGTCGGTCCTGTTTTGTTTTAAATCCTCCCTATAACCAGCAATATTTCTGGAAAAACTGCACATTGCCTGGAACCACATTCATTTTTTCATGGATCCTCCAGTAACTGCAGAACCTGCTCTGAAGGAAATGTTCTAAGGTCGGTGACTTTCTGATAGTTCCCTGCTAGGGAACCAAAAGAGGTTAAGTTAAGCCTAAATTCAAATGAAAACAAAACACTGCCCATAGATAGCTGTGAGCTTTCAATTGGTCTCTTGGGAACCCTGTTGTTACAGATTCTGGAAGAGTGGAGCAAAAAAAGTAGGGCTTGCCAAAATATTACTTTCCAGTTTTGTTCATTTTCTGCACATTACTTTTGTAATGTTGTCATTATTTATGGTGTAGCAATCAAGGAATTGTGCTGTTTTGTGATAGATACAACACAGACAAGTAGCAAAATCTCCCTGCCCCTGAGGATTCACAGCCTAGAAGTCAAATAGGATGCTGCAGGTGCACAAGGCAGACAATGAAGTTGATGTTGGCTGGAAAAAGAAGAGAAATAAAAATAAAATGGGTTGAGCAGAAAAGCTGACTCTCTTCTAAGCCTACCATTGCCAAGCAGTTGTGATTTGTAGGCACAGCAGCTGAAAAAGGAGATTTAAGAGAGGATTAAACAATACAGCAGATATTCCCGTCAAACTATATGATCTTTTTACTTTAGTTTGGTTTTGGGACTAAACACTTTGACAGTTTTTCGTGAGTGAAAAATGAGCCAGTTCCTCAGAAAAGAACAATAAGACCTAATGGAAATGACCGACTTCTAGACTGGAACAAAGGGGAACTGTCATCTTGTCACCTTTCCCAGCACTTCAAGGGAAATGAAAAAATTGTACATTCTTAGGACAAGCTTCAGCTAAGCTAAACATATCACCTATCTGACTCACAAGCATGCCTGTAAGTTAGGAATTGATGTGCACTAACACAGAAACCTGGAACTAACACAATGTAGAAATTCTACCACCAGAGTATTTCTAGATGGTAGTTAACAGTACAAACCACTCAGATATCAGAGCAGGTATACAAAAATTAGGGGAGAAAGCACATTGTTTGTGCATACCACATCTCTGATAAGGCTTACATTAAGCAATATTTCAGATAAAGACTCAGGTAAGAATAGTCTTCACCAGCACCTGTAGAGGGGGCCAAAAAGGATTCAGGTTAGAGGCTATGCATCAGGAATATTTTTTCCTATTATTCACAAGGAGCAATAAGTCTATTAAAAGTTAATGCAATAGGAAATTGGAAATTGTACAGCAACTTCTGTGTAGTGAAACTCATCTTTTTAAAGTAAGTTCTGAAGGCAAAGAGGAATAAATCTTTATCAGACTTGTGATGCTAGAAAACCAAGAAGATCTGTGGCCTGTATAGTAGTCTGCAGTGGTTACACGGATGGGCTTTTGTTTGCAGAAGTGACATTAATGTCAGAAATGAATGTCAGTGGTTGCATTTCAGTTTGTTCACAGGAACGCAACACGGGAATGATCCTTTTTGCTCACAGAGTCTATCACCGTATAATTTCTTGCACGAACCGATGCTGCACTCTCTCAAAACCCGTGAAGGTTTCACTCCCCTGCTATTCTCATAGCTCCAGGAGTGCAGAAGAGAATGTAAACACGGAGCTTTCCTCTCCCCAAACTCCACTACAGAAGGGCAGATTCCCTTTTGAAATCTATAAAAAATGGCACTCTGGGGCCCTGAGACCGGAGGTGGGTGTACAGTCACACCAGTAAACCTGCTTGAGGTTGTCAGACTACTAAAGCCTTACATTTTTGTGGTGAATCATTTTCAGATACAGCCAGGATGAAATAGTCTCATGAGACAGGATTTAATATCGATGGTTCACAAAAAATACCTAAATGAAGCCAAACTCCTGTACAAAAAAGGCCCCAACTGATGTTTCGCCAAACCAGGAAATGCCTGTAAAGAAACACACATGCACTAAAAACAGCCGTCCCCAGGGCCCTCTGAAAGAGCCGTGGTGGAGACAGGATAGCACAGCCAGCTGCAAGCACACCCCAGAGCTGACCCACACCTACAATACCAATGCAGAAAGGAAGCTGGCAAAGCAAGGGTTAAACACGCTCCCAACAGCTAGAATGCAACCAAGCCAAAAGCGAAGCAATATTCATTTCATGACCCTGTTACTCTCTGGTCAAATATGGAGAACTGAGAGTATTTTAAAAGAAAATCCACAGCTGGTAGTCCAGAGTACCACTGTCATGACCTAATTAACTGAAGTTCTGAACCTAACATGGGGTTGAATATCTCAGTTCGTACTGAAGAAATTACAAAAGCTTGCGGGAGAGTCTGGGGGAGTATCTTATCCCCCATGAGAGCCACTCAACAGTGCGCACGCTAACACCCTGCAAACGCCAGCCCCAGGCCATCACACCCTGCACACTGGGACACGGGGCACAGCGAGCAGAGGTGACCTCCCCACGGCTGCTCAGCAGGCTAGTGCTGGTCCTCCTGCTAGTGCTCCCTAGGAGCGGCTGAGCTTTCTTATTTTATGGCCCCAGCAACACCCTAATTCCTCCAAAGTCTTCGGCGTACTTTCCTGTTTGTTATAGTGGCACCTGCTGGCAACGACACGGGCAAAAGCAGATTTCTTACTGTTGGGCTAAGCAGATAAGTTTAATTATGACCCAAGGTGTGCAGTATTTCATTTCTCTCTCTCTCTCACCCTCTCACCCTCTCTTTGGGTCTAATATAACACATTATACAGAACACAAGGAGGCTTGTTAGATTACTGTTGGAAGATGCAAGAATTGGTTAATTTTGCACCGTTTCTCCCTGTCATTATAATCTTTGCCACAAGAATGGCTACATTCTGCGAAATGTTCTGTTCTCAGTGCAGTCATTGTCATGTGAATGAGCTATCACAGAATCCTAATGCCTGAGATGTTTTATTCTTACATTCGTGACATTTGTATTTCAGTGACAAAAGCTTCAGCAAGAAAAGGAATGGAAGAAATTTAATCCAGTCTCTTGATCATTTTTAAATTCTAATTTTATGGTCTTTTCTTTCCTAGATGCTACAGCACAGTTTCCTTCATATGTAAGAAGTCTGTATTTAGAGTAAGAATGAACTGATGAAATCAAACCTCTGGGATGTTTGTATTTTAATGGTTTCTGCGTTAAAGACACTGTATCAGTGCAAATTGCTGATAGTTAGGAAAGGTGAAAACCAAGGAATATTTGCTAGTCATTTTTTGCCACTTAGACTGTATGTATTCTGTTAAAACTCTAATGAGCTGGAGCTTGTATTACACCAGTATATAATAAAAGATCAATTATTTTCAGACATTGATATCAGCCAATGGGATAGTTGAAACTAATATCAGAGGTAATCAGGCCAGGGAAGAGCATCACGAATCATTCTAAATGTGCAGCAATGCGACATTTAGGATGCCTTTTTGCTTTGCTGATTTCAGTGGCAAAAATTACCTTTGATTCTAATGGGACTAGGATCAGGACCTCAGTCTAAAACCTACCCAGTTTAAGTCTTTTTGTCAAGCCAAAAGTCTCTGAAGTGGCATGCATGAGTAACAGTTTAGACAATCCAGCTCTATTTTCTTTCTCCATCTCAAATATTTTTTAAGCTTACCTTGGTATTTCTGCTGATCCTGTAAAATGTAACATTTAGCAGGCAATTTGGTAGGGGTTCCCTAGTACACACATCAAGGGGTAAATTATTATGCCAGAGCAAACAAAACATTCAGATCAGCAGGAGGAGGAAGGGTTCCTGATTATTTTTTTTCCAGCCATGGGTACAAAATAATTGTTCTTCAATGATCTTTCCTGCAGCGTGACCATAAAAAGGTGTCTGAGCTGTCAAAATGGTATTCGGATGGCTGACTGTCAAAGATCTGTTACAGCATCACAACTGGAAATTTTAATTGCATTCAGACATCACACTGGAAAGTCATGAGTGCATTTTCTCCCTTCCTCTCTCTCTTACATACACATATTCTTTCAGAGTGCAAGCTTATATATTTATATATATTTTCACAGCTTCAAAATTGTATAATATTTTAATGTCTGCATGTCATGTAATAATATCCCCCTCACTCTCTCTCTTTTTAAATACATGTTTGCAGATTCCACTTTTGATACCAGAACTGCAAGGCCTCATTATTTCTTATTTCCAGAGGTTACAGAGTTTTAACGTTAAAATGTAATCTTTGAGATAGTTTCATTTGCCTAGCCTAACCTCTATGATCAAATGAGTACCTTTTTTACTTTTCAAAATACTAGGATCTCAGGACCCATGCATTCTCTTAATCATTGCTCAATTTCTTTTATCCATGTTCCTTTTTTCCCTACACTCATAACAAGACTGCAGCTCAGACCTGCAAGATCTGAACTCTGGTCCATATTTTTAATGTCATGGTTCTATAGATAATATATTTTTTTGATTTTAGTTCACAGGTAACCTACTTAAAGATATCTAGATATATATTTTAAATTCTTAGGTAAAATGTTCAAGTAGTTGATTTTAACTTGCAATAACAAAGAATTCAGAAAAGAAAATCCGTAATGAACAACCTAACAAGTACATGGTTATACTTTTCTACCTATTTTAGAGGGCTTTATTTTACTGGGAATCTCCCTGTTTTCATGCACTGCCTTTTGGCTTCAGTTTTCCTTTGATATTTACTTTTATAATGAAAAAAACAAAATGGAGATTTATGTTTACTAGAGAAAAGCCACTGGGTTTATTACTCTGAATATTAAACCTTTCCATGAAAATGGATGTTGAGGAGAATAGCTGAGTATTTTTCCCACCATGAATACAACCAGTCTGTGCTGGCAACCTTCAGATTCCTCATTCCTAAAATTAAGTTTGCAAGGAAAAAATAAATTAACAAGGTCTGGTGTTTCCCTCATGGCCTTACACAGGGACAGCTTTTGAAACAGTGGTAAGATTTGGTCATGCAGACCCTCTATGTTTAAATGCTTTGCTACAGCATCTCCAGCTCTAACATCTGTGGTGGAGTACTGTGCTGTGGAGGTCCACAGATCCCAAATCTACCTTGATATGCTACTGTGATAAGAGGTAACACAGGAAATGCATTTTGCCTTCTTTATATGGCACCTTGTAAAGCAATAGAAATGCTTTCATTTCGAATGGAACACTTTCTGTATGAGGTTTGGGAAGAACGGCATGAAAAGGTTCCCCCTGCCTCCCCCTTCCCCTGTTCAGCAAGCCTCATATAAGAAATTTATTGCAAAACCTGAGCACCATGCAAATTTACTTCCAGTTATGGGTTAGTTTGGGGTCCAGGAGAGAAATGGGGTGGTAAACTGACACCTCAAAAGAAGTTTGAAATAGTGTACCAGTCTCTGGTTTTTGTTCTCTCTCAGCTTGGCAGTAATCACTGGATGCTACTCCACACAGCCTAAACAGACAATATGGGAGTACAGGCCAGATGAAGATCATGTCCTTGGGATGGTGCAACATTTGCTGAAAATTAATCTGATACGGACACTGGAGTTTTTCAGGGGGTGAATCTGAGAGAGAAAAAAGTGCAGGGAACACATTTTAGGACCACCTATAAACTCTTTACTCTTTTTCTTATGGCTCATTTAATCCTTTTTAATTCAGTCTTATTATTAACTTAGTCTTATTCAACCTGGGAAAGATCTTTAGAATTGCACAGTAGCTCCTAATAATGTATATTATAATTCGCTATGTGCATTGGTATTTTTTTCCCAAAAAACCTAAGCATAATGTGAATATTCCACACAACCTACCTGAGATAAGAAAATATCCTGCCAAAAATCAATGTACAAGATAGAGAAATTTAAACATCTCTTTCATTACAAGAGTATCCATCTTGATTCCTTTCATAGCTCTCTTTTTTCCTCTGTATTGTCATATAATGTTTTTGGTTACCTATATGGGTGCCTAACTTTTCTAAACTTAAGAGCCAGTACTGTACCACAAGGTAAACAAAATTACAAGTCAGCCTCCTACAAATGATACAGCTATTTTAAATCATAATTTAAAAAATATGCTTGGATTATTTCACTTACTGTCTCTGAGCCTTTTGTGTGCACTCAATCCATGTTTTCAAGTTTTCTTCTATATTCATGAAGACCAGAAACTCAATTTTATTTTGAAATGAAAGCTATGATTATCAGATGATAAATGATTCCAAGGACTAGACTTTAAGTAAAATACCAGTATCATGAGACTTCTGATAAAATCACTGAAGTTTGCAACAACTGAAGAGTCAGGCAAAGTATCACTTTTTTAATCACCCCATTATATATATAAAAAAAATCACCACCACAAGTAATAACAAATACTTCTCCATGATCTCCCTATGTATTCAGTTAAACTAACAATAATACCCCCATCTGGTGACTACCTCCATCTGTGCCTCCCAACCTATTAACACCTCAACAATATGCAAGAAGGCAGATGTCCTTGATTTATAGGCATAGTACACAGAACACAGGCTCCAGCTATGTACACATCAGTGAAATAGGGATGATAATAATACTCATACCAAAAAGACTGAGAGGTTAAATTAATTCCTTTTTTTTCCAAAACATATGGAGATCTTTGCATAAAAGCCAGTAAAATTAGAATTTAATGGAGTATCCATATGTATTAAAATAATGTGAAAAAAAAGTTGTCTTTGCATTCTTTTCAGTTAAATGCCAGTGCAAAAATGCTGTAATATGGTTCAGAGTTTTGGTCTAACTACTCCCAAATATTCATTCATCTGTTGGCTTCAGAAGAACCTTCAAATATCCAAAAAAAAATTTCAAACATCAACTTGCTAAGGTTTAGAAAGCATATTTTCTGCAAGGATATAAGTAACTAGGGGGCAATGGTTTACTTCCTCAACTTGTATTGACCTTAACTGGGAACTGAGAGTACTTCTCACTTTACTATACCTGAAATAAAGGAGGCCGAAAGAAGGGAGAAAAAAAGAAGACGACCAAGAGGAAATAAAGAGATGATTTAGAGAGAAAAAAATTAAGGTAAGACAGGAAAGCTGAAGTAAATAAAAACAGAAAATGAAAAAAAAAAAAAAGGAAGAGCTCAAAGTGAAGCAAAGGACACAGAGCCAAAAGGCAAAAATACTGGTAAAGTAAAGGCCTGGGAATTGCCTGAAGAAAGAAAAGGAACAAAAAAGTCTGCAAAAAAAGAAAGCAGGGAAGAGGGCGACAGAGGACAGCTGGGACAAAAACATGAAGACTAGAATCATAATGGTGATAAATAATATTTTTTTCTACTTTAAACTTCCCTCAGAGAAGTTATTGAAAAACAGCCTATTGCACAGAGATTTAGTAATAAATATCAAAGTTAAACCTCTTTTGGAAGAAAACTAAAATGTGAGTCAATTTCTTTGTTCTGGACCAGATGGTAAGAGCAAGTATATGCTACATTGCCCAAATAAGAATGGTATGAGCTCTTTATCTTACTACTGCTATCATAAGAGTTCATAACTTTCTTTCAAAGTAAGTAGTACATACCAACCAGTATATGCTTTTGGTGGAGCATTGGTTTATCTCGTTATAGCAATTCTTGGGTTCCTGATGGGACATGTACTATTCTTACTATTTTCATTTACTTGCTTTTCTTTCACACTAGCAAAAGCCAGGCCTCCCTGACTGACTTGGAAAGCTTTCACGTTCACAGTCCTATCAGGAGAGCTTGTACAGCACTGTCCCAGAAAGGCAGGTGAGCAAGACACAAACCAGGTCAGCAGTAGTGGGACACTGGGGGAGCAAATCTTGCTAAAGCAAAGGCAAAGCTGGAAGGGGCATGGGTTTTCTTACAGGGCCCTGAGAGACTTGTATCTTCATTCTATCAGAGAATAAGCACGTGCTTATTCTTCCTTCCTCTTCTCTTCCTTCTTCTTGTTTTAAAGTTTGTATACATGGCCTCTCCAGCACCTCTGCCTTGCTAGTAAAGCCAGATTCTGAGAAGAACTCATATAAATGAGTTCCTGCTTGAGCAACCTGATTAACTTCTATGATGAAATGGCGGGCTTGGTAGATCAGGGGAGAGCAGTGGGTAATGTCTACCTGGACTTCAGTATGGCTTTTGACACTGTCTCCCATAAGATCCTCATAGACAAGCTGATCAAGTATGGGCTGGATGAGCAGACAGTGAGGTAGATTGAAGACTGGCTGAATAGCCAGGCCCAGTGATCAGTGGCAAAAAGTCCAGCTGAAGGCCAGTAAATAGCAGTGTACCCTGGGGTCAATATTGGATCCAATCCTGTTTAACATCTTCATTAATGATCTGGATGATGGGGCAGTGTGTACCCTCAGCAAGTTTGCTGATGACACAAAGATGTGAGGAGTGGCTGATACACCAGAATTTCATGCTGCCATCCAGAGGCATCTCAACAGGCTGGAGAAATGGGCTGACAGGAACCTCATGGAGTTCAAGAAGGGAAAGTGCAAAGTCCTGAACCTGGGGAGGAACAACCCCAGGCACCAGTACATGCTGGGGCCAACCGGCTGGAAAGCAGCTTGACAAAAACGGCCCTGGGGGTCCTGGTGGACACCAAGTTGAACATGAGCCAGCAATGTGCCCTTGTGGCAAAGAAGGTGAATGCTACCCCAGACTGCATTAGACAAAGCATTGCCAGAAGGTCAAGGGAGGTGATCCTTCCCCTCTCTAGCTCCCTATCCAACCCTGGTGAGGCCACACCTGGAGTGCTGGGTCCAGTTCTGGGCTCCCCAGTAAAAGAGAGACATGGACATACTGGACATACTGTCCCTTCCAGCGCCGGGACTGGAGCATCTCTCCTTTGAGGAAAGGCTGAGAGAGCTGGGACTGTTCAGCCTGGAGAAGAGAAGGCTCAGGCGCAATCTTATCAATGTATATAAGTACCTGAAGGGAGGGTGCAAAGAGGATGAAGCAGGACTCTTTTCATTGGTGCCCAGTGACAGGACCAGAGGCAATGGGCAAAAACTGAAACACAGGAGGTTCCCTCTGAACATCAGGAAACAGTTTTTCACTGTGAGGGTGACCAAGCACTGGCAGAGGTTGCACAGGGAGGTTGTGGAGTCTCCATCCTTGGAGATATTCAAAATCTGTCTGGTCATGGTCCTGGGCAACCGGCTGTAGGTGACCCTGTTTGAGCAGAGGAGTTGGACCAGATGACCTCCAGAGGTCCCTTCCAACCTGAACCATTTTGTGATTGGGTGATTCTATGAAATGTTTTTTTTTCCCTTTTTCCCGTAACTTGCTTCCTTAGTAGTGAGAAATGCCCTCTTTACCTTACCTGTGAAGACCTTTGCTGCAGCCTCCAAATTACTATTCAAGTTTACACTTCCAGGTAAAAAGCACTCCCAAGAAAACAGCTATTCACAAATTTAGCTATCAGAGACAAGTGATGTAATTATGTGTCTCATTTATTCTTTTATTCTAACTCCAAAGGATTTGGGACCTCCAAGCTGTGCAGAAAGCTACTTCAGAAGCCAATGATCAGGTCATCCTATAATCGGCTTTCACATCTTCCTTCTCTTTGCCTGTCTGATGCCTCAGGTTAGGTCTCCATCTCAGCTGGTGCAGTCCCAAATGGCTTCAGTGACATGCTGCACTAGTCCTGTTTTGTCCATATGAATCAGATTGCAGGACTGTAAACATTCCAGGTGTGGGCCCTGTGTTTTACAGTACTTAGGGAAATGGGTTCTCAATCCAGATTAATTAAAATAATAGGTAACATTATAGACAGTTGTATTTGTGTGTGTTTGTCTAAGCAATACTATTCAAACAGCATAGTACTGTAAAATTATTATTTTCTGAAGAAGGCATTAAACTAGTGATCTTGTATGTTAACAGCATATAGATTTTATAGGACCCTTGGGCCCTCTGTTTCATGATGCTAAAACTATATTTTAAACACAAGTTCCCTCTCTTACATATGTTTTAATTTAAACATGGAAGGTATGGGATATGACCTTGTGTTCATTCCAACAGTGGGATGTTCCTAAACCAAAAGGCCAGCCTATTAACAAATTGCCTAATAAAAATATTTTTAGGGAAACTAAGTCAACCATGAAGACAAGATGCAAAAAACTTGCCTGTTAGACTACAGACTAAAAGCAATGCCTGAAAAGCCATAATAATAATAATAATAATAATAATAATAATAATAATAAAATAGTGATTAAAGTGGTAAATTGTGAAGCTTCAGCTCCCTTTGTCACAAAACACAGAACCTACTTTATACCAATTGCTGCTGGCTTCTGTCTTAATTGGACAATTGCCATTGTGCTCATACTCAGAAATTCTGTATTTCAATGTTTCAAAGATTGACTGCTGCTGGCTTGCACCCTCCCCCATTCATTCATAGGGAGCTTTGAAAGGTGGTCTGCTTTGACATGTACATCATTAGACAGAAGAGGGGAAGCAAGGTATCAATATCAGAAATGAGCAATAGCAGGAAAAGAGTGTGGCAGGAAAAGAAAACAATTAGAAACAGTTTGGTGTCCTGAAGTAAAAAAAAATAATAACTGCCAAGTTGGGCTGACAGAATCCCATCTAGAGAAACGGAGAGGCAAAATACGATACACTCACTCACTGGCCAGCTTTATCAAAGAAATAACACTGGAAAGCCTGCTTATATGGACTTTGATGAGAGTGCCTAATGTAAGAATTCTTGGTCTGAGATTTAATGATCTTGCCTACCTGTTGGCTAATACTGTAGAAATAAAGTACAGTTCAGGGATAGCTAACATTATTTTCAAAAAATGTATCTCTAGTTTTATCCAGCTTCTCACAACAGTCTTTCTCAGAACAGAATGTAGCACTCCCAGATTTAAGAGGAACAGTGACTTTTGGAAGGTAAATAAAAAACTTAACATCACAGTCATATTTAGGGTAGAAACCTGAAATCCATCCTCAGCTATGGAGCAATCATAACTGCTTCAAGTAAAAGTTATCTACTGACTACTTCGTCTAGGACGCTACTACCTTTGTATACTAGTCATGGGATTACCACAACAGTCCAGGACTGGGCTGATACTGCTTCTAGAGACATCAGTAATATAACTCTCATTAATTTTAAAGACCAACAAGCTAAATCAATGCTAAGAGCTTTTGAAAATCCTCTCCTAAAGGTTTTATACGACATTCTCGTGCCACCTAAATTATACCAGACATCAGTAGAATCACAGGTTGCATTCAATAATTTGTTTGATGAGTGCTTACTCTGTTTATTTAAAAATAAAAGCAAAATTCCCAAATGAAATACAAAGTTTAACTGGTTTTTAAGCTTTTATTGAATTCTTCTTAGGATGACAGATCCTGTTGTTTGAAGTTCTGCAGGATCAATGCGTAATATTTTGCTAACCTTTTTTTGGTTCCAGTTTGCTTGGGTTCTCACTCACAAAATTTCACTTTCAGGTTCAACCTCACTTAAAAGTTCAGAGTGAATTTCAGCCAAGTCCACTAACTGTGATCTGGTTTATGTTAAAGTCAGCCTATAAACTGCTCAAAATCGGGCCCGGAATCTTTTGAAACTGGGCCTAAGGTCTGTGTAAAAGCAAACTCAAGAAAATGTTTTGATGAACCTAGGTTCAATATTTCAAAGTCTATAATGAAACCTGAAACAAACCAAATTCCAATTTGTTTGGGGCTTCATACTGAAAGCGTTGTATCGCTCCATCAAACTGATGACATTTTACCACAACTTTAACAGTGAAAGATTTTTCTTCCCATAATTTCCCCCAAACCCCTTGGCTGCTGGAAACAGTAATGTATTACCATGGATACAGATTACAGAGTGGGGTATGGGGAAGAGAGTGGAGGTTACAGCGTATAAAGAGATCTATTTGGAGTTGGCATTTGGAGCAGGGAATCAGACAGCACAAGAGCTTTTTTTATTCAAATACACCCAGATCATAAAAAGGTTGATTTCAAGAAGATGAGCTAAAATAGATTGCATTTGTGTTTTTGTGTCTTTGGTAGAGCCATCTTTTTTCTGGAAAGCAAAGCGAAAACCTTCACATATTTACTTGATTTAGTTTGGAGAAAGAGCAATTTAAAAATTAGCAATTTGATTGTAAATGCTTTCTCCTTTCAGCTGGGCAGGGAGGAAATTGGAGACTATCTTCTCAACTACAGAAATAGTTAGGCTTGCATACCTCTGCTTCTGACATGGCTGAGTGCAAATATGCTCATATGCTTTGCTGTTTTGAAAACAGAGCCAACCATGGCTTCCCCCTCACCATGTGTGATAGCGAAAAAGGAGCCAAGAAGTGCAGTCTGGAAAGTACAAAGATGGGTAGTGACGGACTTTCCAGGGAAGCAGCTAGGCCCTCTTTTAAAGGACATGGCTGTTCTAAAGATAGGGACAAGTAACAAGAGAGATAAAAATGTTTTTTCCATACTAACAGTGGCCAACAAGATCCTCCAAACAATTCTACTAAAATAGCGTAACGGAATAATCCCTACTAAAATCTGTAGGAGTGAAAATAGTAAAATTCCACAGAAAGCCTTTTCTACTTGTAAAGATAAAATGTGAGGGAAAATAACATTATTTTGATACATTTGAATCCATTCAATTTAGTTGTACAGGACCCACACAGATATTTTTCTACTATACTATCTAGGCTGGTTCAAAACCTATTGAAATATTATTTTCTACTGCTTCTGTATGACTGCTAGTGAAGTGATCACAAAAAGGGGTAGTGTCCAGTCCAGAGAGAAGGTAAGGCTCATGCTACTGCCCCTGAAAAATATTTGTATGAAAAATATTTGTACACCTGCAACTGTTCCATCTTTATACACGTGGTACAGCTGTTTTTGTTAGGGTTGCTGAAATATACTTCCCAAAGAAAGCAACCATGAAGCCAGTTAAGATCCAGGAAAGGCCTAATTGTGCTCCCACACCAGCCTGTGACAAGGCTTGCCCTCAGCTTCACGACAGCAGAATCCATCCCAGAATAATTTGCAGCAAATGGAGCGATCGAAAATAGAGGGGTTAACAAGTTTATTTTAGAATTAACTTTTACTTCGGCGAAGATTAATATGTCAAGCTGAACACTAAGTAGAGGTCAGTGCTAAAAGACCACCACACTAATCATGGGAATGTGTTGGCGCAGACATTGATGTGTTGCAGCAAATGTTTCTGGAGGAAAGCAGAGAGCAGTTTCTCCCCAGCTGTTGGCCCGGGGCGGCTCCCAAGCCCTGCAGCTGCACCGCTGGCCCTTCTCCTCCCAGGCTTTCCCTCCCTGCCACAGCCTCCTCACAGCCTGCCTTCCTCCCCAGAAAAGCATCCCAGATTTCACCAGCACCAAAGTCCCTCCACCGTCTTCATGAGCGGCGAGGTTCTCTCCCTCCATGAAAAAAAAAAGATGCAGCTCACATGCATCTTTAGGAAACAGAGGACGATAATCTCAAAAAAAGGGAGACAGTGGCTTTTCTGGAGCTCTAACACTCAGCATTTTATTTAGGCAAGAAGACATATAATTTTTCAGTCCTTGGCATGATCATTTTTAAAGACTTTTAATCTGACTGGTTCTGTTACTGAGGAGCACTTACTGGCTGCAGGATATGAGACAGCAGGGCCCATATGAGCAACACCCTCAAAATGAGGAAGAGGAGGATTCCCTAACCCTGAAGACAGACAGCTCTGTTGCAAGGCAAAATACTTCCACTTTTGCTTTAAAGAGGCACTGTTGTGTCACAGCCCTTAAAGATGCATTTCGAAGGGACACAATATACTTTTGTTATGGGAATTCTTAATTTTCTGTTACTTATACAAGACAGCAATCCTGAATTGTCTGCAGCACACAGGCACATTGCTGCTTCCACAGGATTTAGCCAGCTGTAACACGCAGTCCGTGCACAGATCAGCGGTTCCCCACCTAAAGCTGCATGTAAGGGGAAAAGCTTGAATGGGTGATGCTCCTGAATCAAAAAAGTTTGGAAGGCATGGCATTATTCACGGCCAAATCAGACTCCTGTGCCTCAGATCTCTTCAGCTCAGAGGACAGAAATTTATTCCACAGTTTTCTAGAATGCTTTCCAAATTTGAGAATTCCGCATGCTTCACTGTGTCTCCTGAACAGCCCCTCAGTCATATCCCTTTGGCATTTGAAACTTTCACACAAGGAGAAAGAAAGAGGTGAGGGGAGAAATATTTAAGTCAAGTGGAGCAATGAAACTTGAAATATATACAAACCTGTAAATTACCCACACAGAGGTCTGATATCAGAAATACCTAATGTTTCCCCTGACACTCAAACTGCCTCCTCTAAGTTGGCTGTGTCATTGTAAGGTATTTATCACTGCAAAACTATAGAACATTTTCACTTTTGTAAATATACGCACTTATTCTGATGTGCCCTAAAACTGCAAAAGGGAAAGAGAAATGCTTTTTCTATCACACCAGTTCATTTTCATCTTAAAAAAATCAGCAAGATTACAACTCATCCCTTTATCCTGGGGTAACTTATTGGGTTTTTTTCCATCTCTGGGGAACAAAAAGGATTCCTAGTCTGTATGCTGCAAAACAGAGGTGTGTGATAAGGATAAAAAAGCAGGACCACTATAGGGGAGTCACTAGTATTGAGAACAGCAGTATATTCATTTAAAGAAATATCTTTCCTCCACAATACACAGAGCAGAAGTTTGGAGGTTCTTTCGTGGGACCCTCAGCCTTAAATATGTTTACACAGTTTACACAGCTCGCTAAGGCTTGGGGATCCTCCAAAGCTGCGGGGTTGTTCTGACTGCTATAGAAAGGTTTTAATGAAACCTGCTGAAAGACAGATATGGAGGCTGACAACCACCAAGAGGCAAAAGGATAGAAAGCAGAACGTGTGTCTGCAAACAAACAGTCACGCCTCCAGAAACACGGGCGAATAACACAAGAGCAGCTATATTGATTATCAGATAGCATTTGACACCGTTAACAGATAAGCTCTTAGGCCAAAGTTGTTGGTTATCATGTATGTATCACTGCACACTACTTTAGCTTTAATAGTCACTCTGACAGAGAGAGGGAGTGAGGCAGACAGACAGATGGTTTTCGAAGAGGGAGGGAAAGGTTCTAACCTCTAACACAATCGATAACTTTGTTCAAATCTTTCTTGACCAAAAAAACCCCAAAACCAGCATCTATGAAACCTAACAAGACATTCTTCATGGCAAATTACTGAGTCCAAAAATAATATCCTTTTAAATGAACAGTGGAGGCTACCACAGCATATACTAAGGGAAATAAGAAAGCAATTAAGATACCTTTGTTAAGGATTTTTTAACCTGTCAGCAATATATGCCTTTTGTTCTTCAATCTTTTAGGTTAATAAAATCAAGGCCAGTTCCCTCAGAGACGCTGAAGCTATTAGATATCAGTAAAACTTAATGTACCACAGGGACGATGTAAGAAAAAAATGCACTTAATTGAGTGTTCAGAGCCAAAGCCACCCATTGTAAGTATATTCTGGCAATTGAGGTGTTATTATTGCCAAGGCTCTGCCATATGATGATATAAATGCATCTTTTCTGAATGAGAGCTCTGAATACATGGGTGAAAAGATGGCTGCAATCCTTAAAAAGAAAGGCTGGAGCTCTTCTTTTGCATTTTGTCATTGCCATCCATAAGAAGCAGTAGTGTCATTAATGGGATTACATTTCTAACAAATTCATAAGTAAATCTGGTAAAAATGACTTTCCAAAATGAGAGATATTCAGTATTTCTTAGTCTGAATTTGCATTTCTAATAATGTCTCTGTCTAAATGGTAACCTTATTATCAGTCTCTCAGTACTGTGTTCAGTCCTTGTGAAGAAACAAAGACACTCCTTTCCTTCTTACTTCATTTCTCCTCTCTGGATGAATGATGTATGAGCTTTTCCAAATGCTTTCAGCATATGAGGGCTCTATTTAGCTATGCACTGGAAGTGTTAGGAGTGAATGAAGACAAAGAAAGCCAAACAGCAGCACTAACAGTAATTCAGACTCTTGATTACTGATCCAAATTAGACTGGACAAATCAAGAAAGGCAGGGTTTTGATATGGATTCTTTCAAATAACAGTGAGCTACAACAAAATCAATATTTATGTGATGTATCCAGTGCTCTACAGTCAGATTCTTGAGTTTCAGTAGAGAGAACAAAACCTGATACAAACCTTAGCTCCTCAGGTTTAGTTCCAGGTTATTGACCTTCACTCAAAAACTTTTAACACTAAGTAGAGGTACGTGAACTGGAGGAAACATTTCCCTCAGGGAACGTTTGTCCAAGGCTGCAGTTCTCACATAGGGGTTTTTATCAAGCGTATACACGTATTCCCTTAGGGACTGAACATACAGTCTCAAATCTCTTCAGACTGGAAGACTCACCTTGCTAGAGCAGAAGTTTTGGGTAACTAGGAGGACCTTGGAAGCCTGCCCCCACAAGCCGAATATAGACAAGAAAATATTCCCAAGCTTCCCAATATATTTTTCTTTGGGGGAAAAAGAAAAGCAGCACTTTTTTAGAGCTTAGAGGCTTTTTCAAAGAAAAGAAAAAGAAAGTTTTTTAGGCAGCAGACATGAACAGGTTACTGTAATGTTAGTCTCCTTCAAAGTCATGGAAATGCTGGTAGAAAATGAAACCATTAAAGAATTAAGGGATGGTAGCAGAATCAAAGTCAACACAGTTTCATGGAAAACAGATCTTGTCAAAGAAATCTGATTTTATTTAACATAATTTCCAGTGTGCTTCCTTTTTATAAGAAAAAAATTGCCTTTCACCCCCCACTAACTTAGCATTGATCACTACATCTCCATTAACACTGCACACTCTGGCAACAGTGTTTATAAGACTCCACAGGGTATTTCCATCCTTTCCAGTCATCCTGTCCCTTGTAGTTGCATTTACATTTGTACAAAGTCCTTTCATCCAAATCCTCATCAGCTCTTCCCCATACTACTCCTTCTGGAAAGGTGGCTGTTCGAGTCTGAATACTTTATTATACCATCTTGCCTAACTAATAACTTCCCCACCATTCCCTGGGGGTATACACTCACACACACACACTTACTATAGCCCAACGTCGTACATATGAGCACAAGCTTCAGGGGCTTTTGAGCTTCCCTCTGAACAGCAAACGCTATAACTCTTTACATAAAATGTTACACTAGGCCAGCTTCCAAACAGAAGAATGCCAGAGACTAGTTTTGGATGTCTGAAAGCTTGATTTTGTTCCTAATATCCTGTGGAAGCTTGGTCAAATCCTGTACCTTCTGTGTGCCTCGAGATGCACCTGTGAAGTGAGGAGGAGAACTGCAGATGCAAAAGGGCATCCAGTATTTTTTGAGGTACGGAAAAGCATACAATAGAAAATAAAGCCTATAAATTGAAGCCTATTAGGCTTCAAAATAAGGTATGTTGGAAGGGGTAGGAGTCAGCATTGAAATAAATTTGGCTGTAGGCATTTCAGTTTCAAGGTAAGATATGTTGAGGTGGTTAAGGGAAACTGATTAGATTAGTCATTTATATTCATTGGTAGAGAACGTTAGCATGAAGAGGGACATCTAGAAAAGGGGATGCAGTTAGCTCATGTGTAACTATTAATGAAGAAGATGTGTCTATCACTGGGAAGTCAAACTGGAGTCTGTACCAAGCTTCTTTTTTCTGCCCTACCCACACTTTAACAAGAAATCCCACCTCTTTGTATCCATCAGATCCCCAACCTGACTCTCACTAGCCACACATCTGAATTCCCACAGGACAGATTTTGGGGAGCTTTCTAAAACATAGAAGGGGATAGAAAAAAAACTTATTCTCTGGCCTGACAAGATTTTGCTAATTGAAATTGGATGCATTCCAAAACAGAGTTGGACTCCTGTTTGTGTAAAGGTTTTCTTGATGGTCCCACAAAATGCCCAAATGGCCTGAAAAATCTCTGTTTCAGGACATAACCAGTTGTTTAACCCAGACACTCTACGCATTTTTGTTAGATGCTGCAGAGAGAGGATCTGCCACAGAGAGGACATAACAAAACCCTGTCTCAGTTCAGAGCGGAGCACAGTTGAGAGGGAACAGTGATTTTAAGTCTAGGAACATTACTGTCCTTGTGCTAGTTGGAAATATCTGTGGTTTCTTGCAATGATAATCCACGGTTTCTGCTTATATGTGCTCAGAGGCCAACTAGCAAGCTGCAGAGTCACGCGCCAGCGCCTGCACACGGGACTTCCCTATCCCAGCCTGCAGGCAGCGGCACAAGTGCTTCGGCAGCTGCTTGCCTGGCAGGCCCCAGAGGGTGAAATTAAAGACACTCTTTAAAGTTGCACTTTTTTTAAGTGCAGGACTTAAAGTCCTTCATTTTTGCAGAACATCTGCCATCTGGGCTGTGGTGCAGAGTGAGCTGAAGTCATGCATCCCTATGACTTGAGCCAGGCTTTTCAGATCAGAACAGACTCTGACGCCTATTTCTTCTATAGATCAAGCATGGATAATGACACATAAAACAGAAGCATTTGTAGACAGTAGCAAAACTGAGAAGTCACATCATAGCAGTGCGCTGCCGCTTGGTAAATTATGTACAGGGACTCACATCGTTCACAGAAGGTCCAAAAGCAGAGTTTAGGGGAAGGGAAGGGAAGGAATGTATATGGCTTTCCCCGCTTTGGCCAAATGCAAGGAACCAAGGTATTGGTTTTGTTTAATTAGCAAAATCTTACCAGACCCCCTATTTTAATAGCCAGCTCCCTGGTTCTGTCATTAATGTGACATGGTGTGCTGAAACAGCTTTGCAGTCAGAAGAGGAGTATGACAGAAGGATCCTTCTGGTTTCTAGCAAGTAATTACTGAAACATAAAGATCTGCATTATTAAATTTCCACAGAATGAGCTTGTGGGTAATACAAAACTAAAGGAAGCTTAACAGGATCCAGGGACAGCATCCAAAGTTCCCTCCTGTGAGGCAGGCATATTTCTCAATATTTTTTTCCCCAACTTTCATCAAATGTACTTCTTGTTAAAAACTGACTATTACCTGGTATCTAGGGGTTTTTTAAGCCTAGGATCCAGATATTTTCTCCGCTGTGCTGACGGTCACAGGCAGAACAGGCTGATGCCACGCGAGATCACCAGAAAAAAAGGCGGAAAGTCCTCTGTATTCCTACCTACATCTGAAGGGCTTGGTGTCTGTTTGTTTTGTAACAAAGAGGGATAAGTGGTCATAGGTATGTAGCTTGCCTGAGGAGTGCCTTCATCAGGTCAAGTTGTGTGTCAAGCCTTTTTAGACCTGGAAATACAGTTCTGGTTTTTGGAGGAACGCACGCTTTTCAGGGATAATATTTGTCTGCTGTTGTATTGCTGCAGTCTTGAAGAAAAAAAATGTGTATAGAATTTCTGAGACAACAATGCTTTTCTAGGTCCTCACTGTATGGAGAGAGAATAAATATTTAAGTGAGTCAGACCTACCAGTTATTAATGAGAAATCCAGCAAGCATTCATTTGGCTGGCCACCTTGGCAAGGGTTAATCACACATTTCCATAACCTGCTTACATAGCTCTTCCCTATATACCATGGACGGCTCTGGAAGGTCAGGCTTACAGAATCCTGTATGCTCAGACTCTAAAGCCCTGCAAAACACACATGACTCACATCTAATTGTTAGCATTTATCATTTTTATATTCCGAGTATACTCAATAAAATGGGATTTACTCTGTTGATGCGACAGTTGAAATATTTTTTTCTTAGATGTAAGCAAGAGGTTATGATCGCTCAGTTTTCTGATTGGTACAGGCATATTACAGCACCGTGCTTCAAGTATAGAGGTGTTACAAGGGAATAGATGTTAGAAATCTTTTGAACAATAACTTTGTATGCATAATATACACAGTACTGTTTACACACACATGTGCCCCCTTGAATTCTAAAATGAAAATGCAGTCACATCCTACACAAACCTGCTCTAAAAATAAGATGGAAACACACTCGTCTAATGATGACTGTGTGAGAAAGTCACAGGTTAAATTTTTCACCAGTTTAGCAAGACGAGACAGAGAAAGAGAGTGCAAACTAAAGAGAGTTCCCTGGGCTAATTTTCTAACAATCAATCAGCTGATTATTTCTACTGAAAGAGAATGAAAGCAAAAGAGGTAGAGAATTATTATAATAAATATAAACTACCTTCAGCCAGGAGAAACTATATCAAAATGACTGGAGTAGTAGGGGAAAAGGGATGTGATCTGTTGCATTAATTGCACTATAATTAGTTATATACATCCTGCATCCACTTCTCATAAATGTATTCCACTTTTTATATTAAAAATGCTCAGCATTAAATGCAGGAGCTGTTGTCCAAACTCATATCCATTATATTCTGAGATGTGTTTCCCATACATTGCTGGTATCCATTAGCTTTTAAAGACTAATTAGCATGAATTCTAGATCAGTGTGGGCTGGACTAGTTCACATTTTTTTAAAAGGCAGAAAAGGAACAGATGTGTATGTGTTTGTGTATGTCTTTACCCTGTCTTCTTTGGGTTGTTTACACAGAGAATCACTGAATAAGTTTACATTAATTTGAAAGCTGGATGTCCACGCTCTCAGAGCCCAGGGCCTTGAACTACTTGCACCTATATTGCCTTTTGTCCATAGCTCCAATCTCAGTCTTTCCCACCAGGTATATGCAGTTTTTAACTCACAACAACAGTTGGACCCACTCCAAACAGCACAAGATCTAATGTGCAGGGACTACAGCCTATCTAGTGTTTACAGTCAGGATCCAAGCTCGCAGGACAGTACAGACATACATGCAACGAATACAGTCTCTCATTATATGCGTATATGTATTAAGTAAGCAAACAAACTTATTTACGGAACTTTCATTTGAGTAAGGCAAGGAATATTCCTCACCTCAGATTTGTCCTTCACAGCTGGCTCCTGCAGTACAGTATATACAGACAAAGACTTTGCCATGACATCTGCCTGATCCCTGAATAAACATGGCTGTGAACACATGTGCTATTTCTGCTTCTGTATTTGTATTAGGGCAATGTATTCAAATATGAAAGTCGTGTGACCATTAAAATACAGTCTGCTTTAAGATGTCCCTTTCTGTTTAAGGAAGAAATTTAGTAGGAGGAAGAAAAAGAATAATGTATTTGTTGTACATTCAGAAAACAGAAACAGTGAGTAGTGTTTTCCCAAGAAAAGAAAAGAAAATGCTACTGTTTATTTTATGTGCAATGATTTCTCAAACAAAGTATAAAACCCTTGGATCTACAAAGACCAGTGTGGATGTGGCAGTAAAAATGGTGTATTCCTTTAGCTATTTCTAACAAAGGCCCTGTTCCTATGAAGAAAACTGTAAAGACAGATACTTGCACTCACGTGCAGCTCCTACTGAAAGAAACACGCCTTGAAGAAGATTCCTTTTATCCTAGGGACTAAGCACTCCCTCCATTTGGAAACTGCACAGCCACATTTCTGCTATCTCCTCCTATGTTGCCTAAACCATGCTAACAGAGAAAAAGTTCTGGGGGAGCAGATGCCTTCCCTTATATGTAGTTTTATTACAACACATCCTGATTCACACTGAACGTATTAGACTACTATGTGCTATGCCAAATACAGCACTTTTTTTCCAGGGGAAATGTGCAAGTTCCAGGGCTGAGCCCAAATCACTTTCTACAAGTACCCACCACTCTGTCCCCAGTGCTCAGTTACTTTTGGTCAGAGAGATTATAAGTCTTTTGGTTCTCTGGTTGGATGAGCATACAGTTTAAAGATAAACACTTGCACATTTGAATTTTCATGTGAGAATACTTGCCAATATAAGTGCAGATTCACTCTCTGCAAATATGCAGGCAAACTAGCTTGACTGTAAAATACTCATGAAATTGTACGTGTGTATCTGAAAACAAGTGCAATTAAATATGAAGGGAAACCTAATGCAGAATATTCGCAATGTCTGTTCACCTCTATTATTTTCTGCAGTAAAGGTCTGTGTGTGCCTGTGATCCTATGAAAAAAATATTAATTCTATTAATATTAGGTGAAATGAAGTAGAATCATCATCTTCATTTGAGCAAAAGTGGAAGAGGCAACTGTATCTGATCAGTGGCAAAAAGTCTCTCAGCCCCAAATTAAACAGACCAGTAGATAAAATTCTGTTTCATTCTGTTAGGTATTGCTCCTTTTTTTTTTTTTTCCTTTCCCTTTTTCCCTCAGATCAGCTTTCTCCTTTCCAGGGCCCAGTAATGGGTTAATTGCATGCAACACATGTTCTTGTAATCAGTGAAGTTTGTTTTCATCTAGGTGCCCTTTTAAGGGGAACTTGCTTGTCTTCTCTGGTGTTGGAGCAGTACAATATTTAATTAGCAGCCAGAAACATTGTTACTGAGAGTCAAAACCTGAAGCAGATAGTTCCCAAATGTAAGACTTGTAGCAGGCCAAGTAAACTAACCCAGCGCAGACTCAGGTCCTTTGGGATGACCAATTCCTTCCCAGAGCTTCGGGATGGAGAGAGTCCGCGGCTCTGCTCCTTGTTGTTATTGTCTCAGCCTACTGCCCTAAAGAGAGAGGTAGTGGGAGGATGAGAGAGGTGCTAATCCACAGAGCAAAATACAAAAAGATTTACACCAGAGCTGAGTAAATATGGGTAAAGGAATGAACCCAACGTCTTTTTGAACAAAATCCTCTGTAAGTAATTTGCTTGATAAAACACAGCTCACATTTGGGCGGGGAGCTATGTTAGCAGACAGAGTAGAAATAGCATGAAACCTCCTTTAAGATGGTTTGCATAATGTCAAATAGGTTAAAGAAACCCTGCTTCCTAAATTAAAACCATATTATACTTAAAGGAAAAATTTACTTTGGACAGTGGTAGTGGAAAGAATGACTAAATAATATAACTGTAATTAATTGTTCACACGTGAACAGTATATAATGTTTGTGATTGCCCAGAGTGTGTAATGTACATAGGGAAGTAATTGATGTGTGCTTTTGTATTGTCTGGGCCATCAAACAGTGCCAAATCAGGGAGGAAAGGGGAAGCACGTGTTCAGAGTTTATGTACATAGGAAGGCCCATGGCAGCTTTAGATGGGTCTCCAGGAACATGTGTGTCAAGTCAAGAATTCTTCAAGAATAACAGCTTGGTTCCCCCTTCCAAACCTGTCCCCCATCTTCTCCTCCCCCCAGCACAAAAAAATAAAAAAAAATTTAAAAAATCCAATTCCAAAATATGGTTATCCTCAGGGCACCTAACACAGAACAAAAACACCTAACCGAAACCAGGACCTGGACCTGCCTTTGAGGAGAAAGCAAAGATTTCCAAATGCCAGTCTTCCTCTCTTGATCTCATCTACTTCTGTTGTTAGTGAAAACTGTAAAACAGTATTTACAAGGTTCTGCACAGCATGAGGCTGTTTGTATGCAGCATGGCAGAGGAGAGTTTGTTCTCTATACAACAGTGCAACCTAGTGGCTGGGAATAAAAGCTGTACCATTCATCCGCAAAGCTGCTGGACATCTTTTGCAGATATTTTAGTATTTGAAAAGCAGTACTTACATCAAACACTCTTCTTTACAAGTCATTCAGTTACCTCGTTAGGACGGCACAGGAGAGAGGTCTCGTCATTAGCATCACAGAATTTCTAAAAAGTTGGCATAACACGAGCAATGAAGTTTGGGAGCGTAAACGGTAGGTTGGCGTTGGGTTGCGCCTTGCAGGCTGTTACTCAGGTTGTGTAATTTATGCAACTGGTTTTGATGAAACTAATATGATTATTCATGCGTGTAAGGATTTCTCTCTTGCTTAAGGGTTACCGGACCAGTCCTCAAGTCAGAAATTCTTCAGCAAGCTGTCATCAGTACCAAAGCAGGGCCACTGACAGGCTTGAAGTCATCTGCTCTGAGATGGCTGGGTATTTATTGCAAACCGGTGTTAATTTTGCCCACATTGTTTGGAGGATTTCAGATTCGAAGGATAGGGAATACTGCAAGGAATGCAGTAATAGTAAATATCGCAGTGTGGTAAGCGCCATTAAAAAGAAAACGTTGTCTAAATAAAGGCTTGATCCAAAGCCCATTTAAAAGTCATTGCAGGGAGGGTGCTTTACACGTTCTGATCTGCCCATTAGAGAAAAGCAGGGGGGAAAAAAAGCCTCATTTAGTGCTGACACAATGTTTTCAACTCAGCCCATTTGTAATAAGATGCTCTTTAGCCAAATCATTTAAGTCATTTGGAAATCATTTAGAATTCTCTTTCAGAGCAATTAGTAAAAAGCTAAAAGCCTCAAATGGTTCTTTGTGGTGGTTTCATAATTATTATTTTAAACCAGAAAATATCACCTTAAAGCAGAAAAAGAAAACATCCATTGCAACTGAAAGTATCTGTGCGCATTCTGGAGATCTGAGGGACAGAGAAAAGGTGACCTTTTCCAGATCTATGCATTCTATATAACAATCTTTTCCTGCCTCCCGAAGAACACACTGGGGAGGAAATCATTCACTATTCTTGTTTATATGAGATGTTATAGTAAGAATTAAATGTAATTTAGTGGGACAATAAAATCTTCTGAAGTACTGATATTCGACACAGTATTGTTGTGTTTGGGGTGGATTTGGGGATGATTAAATGAGTAAATCACACAGATCTGAAACATTTTTTTCACCTCCTCAGATGGCATCTTGATCGTGCATGCACTGTGAACACCAAAAGCCTATAGGTCAGACCTGAAATTATAGCTAAAACTCAGCTCCTGAGGTACATGGACTGTTTATATCGATGAAAATTTATGATCTCTATACCCTAAATCCCTGGCCTCTCTTTTACATTGACTTCTTTACTATTTGCTGCTTTATTTTATGGTGATCCCTTGCCCTCTATAAATATATCACGGTTATTTAACCCTAGATCCCAACCATAGTTTTCAGTATTTCAGGAGGGATCTATTTGTTACATAGTCTGCTACTGGGGGTTTTATAATCCTATACATTAGCAGCTATTATTTCACTGAAGTTAAAAATTTTCAACTATTTTCATCTTGTCATTTAACTTGATGCTATTTGGTATTACAGCCAGGAACAGAAAACTGTCTGCTGTTTTTCTAAGATTATATTGAGGTAAAAATCTTCTTTAATCTCCTGCAGTGATTGAGTTATTTTCTATTAAATATTTATCCATGGAAAAATGAATAAATTTAACTGTAATAAATTATAGTTTGGCAGACTTAATTGCCTATTGTTATTTAAAAAAAATCAGCCTTATAAAAATCTGACCTAATCCTAGAAACATGCCATGGAGTAATTAAAGTTTTCTGTGGGGATAGACTGCAATAATTATCTTGTTTTGACTGAGCTTCTTATTATTTTAGCCTGAAAAATAAAACTGAAAAACAGGAAAGGAATATAGATTTGCAAAGCCTATTGTCTGATGTTAAAATTGTTAAGAAAATATGAGTCAGTATTATGCAAATTCTGACCTAATCCCAGCAACATATTGGTAGGTAATTGTATTTTTCTTTAAAAGGGGACAGACCCTACAATAATTATGCCTTGTTAGTGTCCACATTGCTATATTTTTGATTTATGTATTTTTGTGGGAGCTGACAGATAAGCAAGAAAAATTGACATATTATAAACTAATAAAAATAAATAATATCTGAATCTGCCTAGCAGCAGTGCACATTGGGAAGCTAAATCAATACATTAATCACACAAATTTTGAGTAAAGTATAGTTTGTGCTAAATGAAAAAGTGACCTATACCAAACAGAGCCAAATATTGAAATCTTAGCACTACTTCTGTTTGGACCTGCCTTAATTCCTGAGGTCAAACAATGTAAGAATTTGACCGATACTATTTTTCTGATTATCCTGCACAATATTCCAGGACAAATTTATGTCCTGCTCATCTTTCTTATGATTTTAATAACCTTCCACCTGTTAGAGCTGCTTTGTTCCCAAACGAAAGAAAGAATTGCCTTTGAAAGAAAAATTTGGTGAGCATCTCTCTCTCTCTCTCTCTCTTGCCCCCCCCCCCCCCCCCCCCCCGTTTTAGCACAGCATTTATTTTAGGGCACTTGTTTACTAAAATGCTCTTGCTTTTCTGTGTAAAAGCATTGCCTTTTAAGTGCCAGAATGAAAAAAAATATGCAATTTTGGTATCCAGTAACCACTAGTTCTGGGAGTTCTGCTCTAGTGCTCTAGTGGACAAATTGACAATCTAAATAACACAGAAATGAGCTTAGGTTGGGCAGAATCTAACAATTGATATTGTCTAACACAACTGGCAGAAAACTGATGAACTGTGAATGCCGTACCTTGCTTCAGGTTTCTGCCCATACAATCTCATTGCACTGATGTGCGTGTGGACTGGCTGGGCCAAATCCAGATGTGGTATAATTAGCACCAAAGTTAGCAGTGTGGGTCTGAATTTTTCTCAGTGACTGTAATTTGAATATAAAGGAAATATCAAATTATCAGGAACAAAGGATATACAGATTTTATTGTCCTCTCTCACACTGTCTGCAAATGCCACTATATGTCATCCTGTTTTGGCATTTACAGGGTAATCCCTTGCCTTAAAGCAAGGATTGCACAAGCTTGTTGGAGAAAAAGGAAACAAGGTCTGAAAAACAGCTCAGCTGTAAGACAATTCCCTGTGCAGCTTCCCAATCCCCGGGTAAAACCCCATTCCTTGCACGCTCACAGGCTGCATCTCTGCTCCACTTACTAGGACTAAGAGCGCTCTGCAGCACAGGGTGCCCAGCGGTGTGATACCTGTATTGCTCTTCGTAGCCAGCTGAGCTGAGCATGAGCTGAGGCTGCCTACAATCTCTCAGTAGGTGACACCCTCCAAGAACACCAACCCTAGCTTCAGCCAGCGTGTAATATACGTGGTCATGGTATATACTTGTCTTGATAGCCTCTTGAGGGCTGCTTTGTGCCTGGTGTTGCCATGTAAATGCATTTTATTTATTGTGTCATTTCAATGAAAGAACTAAGGGAAATCAAATGACAGTGCCAAGTGATAGGTTCAAAATAAAAAATGAAAAAAACACCAAAATATAAAAAGAAATACAAAGGAAGTAGTTTTTCACACAAAAGCATTTGGTACCATCCATGAGTCAGTTTACAGAAGAGAAAGCCATCCAGCTGGCCCTAGATATCGGTAGTAAGCAAAGAGCACTCGAAGTTTACGTTAATTCAAAAGGTGGCTGGACAATTTCTTGCAGAAAAAGCTATCAAATGCTATTTAAAATAAGACTGTAAATGCAGATACAAGCTATATGAACATACAACCATTTATATATACAACCAGATATATTATATGTCCTGAATGCACATTTGGCAAAAGCAAATAACCCCAATTTGGCATGGAGTTAGAGGCACAAGAAGGTGTTTCAAATCCTTCCTTGACTTTGGTATTTCCCACTGGCTGATTCAGCTGCCCTGCCTCATCAACATATTTGGTATGTGAATCCCAGACCTAAGTATTTAGCTCTCACAGCAACCACGCAGGCATGAAGCTCAGCATTAAGGACCACATGTCTCTTTGGGGCTGTCTATGAGATCATGGGACAATGATCATTTCCACCATGTTACTAAATGGACATACGGCTTCAGGGTCTTTCATCACTGACACTGCAATGTAAACCAGGGAGTATTAGGTCACATAAGACAAGAACTGTTCCTAAAATTTCCAATACGAAAATGCTTTTCATCTGGATTTCTACAAAGAACAGCTAAAATAACATAATCTATCTCATTAACTGGATCTACTTAGCAATCTCATAAAAATATACTCACAAAAGTCACCTAGTACTTCCATCCAAATCATACAACCTGTATGTATAGAATCACAATTATCTGGCATTTTTCTGGCATTTGAACACATGACACTACCAGTGCCAAGACCAATTTCTTCCAAGACAAGGGAGACAACGGGGTCCATGTCAGCTAATCGTGAGACTCAGTGGGGAAGCCTGGAAGAGGCACCTACAAGGGAGCCCAATTTGGGATCCAGTTGGCTTCCCCGTTGTTGAACTGGGAACTTGTGGGTCTGGTGAAAAAGATGTGGGGAAGCAGAGCAGCCTCTTCATCCAGTTTGGTACTGTGAGTAGGGGAGCAGTAGGAGCTATGCTTTCCCAAGTGGACGTGGGACTTAGAGCCTGAGACCAGTGGGACAGGGGAGGAAGAGCAGGAACTGCTGATGGAGGGAGGAGGGAGTCCTGGCAGAGGACTTGGTACCTATGAGAAGAGGTGCTGGAGAAATAAATATCAACCAACTGTAACAGTTTTAAGAGCTGGTTTTACCAAGTGGAATGAAGCACCTCCCACATAGCCCTCATAGTAAAGATTAAGATGGATTTGTACAATAAATTCTAATATAAAGCTTATATAATTTTACGATTAGTAAACCTACAGCAAATACATTATGCAATTAACTGCTAACCAGTTAACTGTGGCACGTCTCAAATAGCTCTCTGTCCCAAATACACACAAGATAGCAGCCGTTCTGCCTGGGTGTTGGGACTGTCATGCCAGTGTTTAGGGGCACATGGTGAGGAAAAATGTGTACAGTGTGGCAGGACATAGAAAGGATCCAGAACAATCAGACCCACATTTCTGACTCAAGGTACCTGCAAACTCCATGTTATTTATCTAAATGCATAAACACATCTTCACCAAGCCATGGACCATTATAACCCAATGCTTTTGGAAAGCAAAGGCATTGCAAGACAGTTATAATAAATATCTGTATTAACAAAAAAAAGAGCAGCATTTTGACACAAGAATATCCTACATGATCTGAGACAATTTTGGAATGGAGCTGTTTATAGCAAAGCATTAAGTTTAGCTATAACAGCAGCTGACTTGTTCTCTGGAAACTCTATTCCCTGAAAGGCAGCATTACAATTAAAGAGTGAAGAGTATTTCAGCTGACATAGCATTCCTGCTATAGGCACAGTCAATCAAGGGAAAGGCCAAAGCAACAGTCAGATAAAAGACTAATAAAGCTACGAATGACAATAAAAGTCCACTGAAAGCTTTATTAGACTGGTGAAAACCTAGCTCAGAACATAAAACAACCCTTACGCAGAAAACCCCCAAACATCTTACCACCGCTTGCAATAGATGTCACACTATGCTGGTGAGGGCCCTGAAAAGCATAGCAGACACCAAAAAATCAAGGAGCAATCAGAACTGCAAATAGACTGGTACGCAAAGTTGTGTTATTGTAATACTCTGTGATAGAGGTTGGACGCCCCTGAACTCCCCAGGAACAGCAATTCCTTAGCTACCATTTCTAATCTGTAGATCTCAAATTACTTTGAAAGAAATGAAATGTCACATTTTTCATTTTCCAGGAAGGGAAGCTGAGGCATAGAGGGATGTTGAAACATTTCTTTATAAATTTCTCGTAATAACTTAACCCTCAGATCATGGGAAGATGTTATGTGGCCTAAGCAAATTCATGTACATATACCTTTTTAATGTATTTCTTGATATCCCACACGTTTAAGCTTCAAATTCATATGGTGAGGACATTCACATGTTGGTAGTTTTGTGTCAGCAAAACAGGTATCCTGCTTTCTTGTTAATAATAGGGGTATTTTTTTAAGAAAAGCATGATATGACATATTAAATTTCCTATATTTCCTTATAGTAATAATGTGTCTCAAAAACATCTTTTGAGCAACTGGCACACACTAGTGTGTCATTCTATCACTTAGATATGCAGTTTTAGTAATTATTAAAAGCTTCTGCAAGGTTAATACTGTACCAAGTTGAATTTGTTTTGTGTTACGAGAAGCAATCCCAGTAGAACAAACACTGCCATGATGAAGAGTATTTGGATGCAAAAGAACAAGTGAATGTGAAGAGTTGAATGAATGCTGACAATGTCAGAGCCAGATTTTTGCTCAGAGTAAACATTATATTTCTTTGGTGTTTTGCAACAAAATCATATATTAAAGAAAAAATGTTCCACACCAAAAAATATGCAGAGAAATGCAGAGAAAGTGTTTAGCAGTAAGCAACATAAGTGAACATTTATATTAAATCATACATTTCTCTTTCAAATAACTACTTTGTGACCTTAAAAATAATTATCACAAAATACCCCTTATTTTTAAGTTCTAGGTGTCCTTTCATTTATAATGGAAATTGTTGTATAGTTATATTAGGGTTTCCTCCAAGTCAATTGTCGATATGTAACAAACTCAGATACTTATCCTTCATCTTCAAAAATCATTGTCACTATAAGAAGTGTTCTGGGTTTCAAACACTAACATATTGCCTTCAAAACATAAGTATTTGCAGGACAGACACTTGTCTCTGGAGTATCTTGACAACCTGGGATAAAGTCCCAAGAATGACAGTGAATGCTGTGTTTAAGGCTTGGTCCCTATTTTCAAGTATATTCTTTTTTGGGTATGAGATAAGTGAGATTTCAGTCTTGCTTAAAATAAAAATTTAGAGTATTAAATGCATATAACACTGCATATAACACCAAAGCTTTTGCACAATCATCAAAACTGAAACAAATAAATAAAAATAAGTAATTAACTGAAAATATGTGTGTAGACATAAGCAAATACCTGTATGTCTGCTTTAGAAGACATAGACTTCTATTAGTTTGGTTCTCAGAACACAAAGAACACCTAATAAGTGGGTAAGACCAGGGCTTCATGTTCACCTCACCCAGAGGAGATCAAACATCGCTCTCCTGCCTCCCAAGATACTGTCCCAGCTCCCAGGATCTGGGATAGTCTTGGGAGAAAGGGGATAGAAGGAACAGAGAGGCCCTCCAGATTGCACTCATGGATGTGCAAACACGTGCTACCTAAACCTGGACCACGACACACCTTCCTGCACCAAAAAGGTGAATGGCAAGATGGTGGTATAACGAAATAGTTCAGGGGCTTTAGTAAAGGGATAAAGGACTGGGAGACTGGCACCCATGCTAATAGATCAAAGTAACTGGGGCTACTGTGTTTTGCACTGTACGCATGTTTAATACATATGTGCTTAGTGCAATGAGTCATTTAAGCTTCTTTGAACATACCTACCCAGTCAGAGCTGGTGAAAGCTTACCTTCTTTGCAAGAACAATTCACACCAAGGACTGCTCCTAAAAGCCTTCACGTGTGAGATTTCACCAGATTTCTTTCCCACTCCACGGTACCTCCTCCAGCAATATCATAAAAGGATTTGTACCCTGACACAGCCCCACTTTCCACATTGTGCAGGATGTACCCTTAGTTTCATCTGACCCTGATCTTGGCTGCCAATAGAGCCTCAAATTATTTCAGATATTCTGAACTAAAATAACCACCCCACAAAAAATCATAGTTATTTCTCAGGGTGAGAGAAATATCACAATGGACCCAGGCAAAACATAAGCCTAAGCAGGTAGTACAAATGTAGTCAGTTTACTCTAGTGGGAGCTAATTCTGAGAAGTACGGCCACAGTCCAGTCTGTACCACTTGATTTTGGGGCTAGAGATTGCTCCTTGGTGCAATATCTGGCCTTCCTCACTTAGCAGTATGTAAGTAACCAGGGAACCCAGGGAATAAAATGTGTATCAGGCAGTCTTTGGATCCATACTCCACAAAGCAAATTGGCAATAGGCATTGATCCTTGGACCACTTTGGGCTTTTTTTAGTCCTATCGTACTTGTACAACAGATTCAGTGGCTAGAGGGAAGCTCCTAAGAAGGAGCTTACCTGCTCTCAGGCAAATTCTCTCTCTTAGGTGTTGGCCCTTCAGTTTGATACTCCCACTAAGGTGTCACTTACAGGGGTGGATCTGGCCATTGGTATTACACTATTATGCTAAAGAACCGAGGTCATATGGCCCACTGTGCTGAGCACTATGCAAATACGTGGAAGAGAGAGCCCTTTCCCAAAGAGTTTTCAATCTAAATAAACACAGTCCTCAAAAAGTAACAGAAGGAGCACAGAAAGATGAATGGACTTGCAGAGGGTATGCAGCAAACAAGAGATTGAGCTGAAGTTAACACCCAAGGCTCTTGGCACTCATTTTTTCTTAATTTCAGTTAATTGTATTTTACTAATTCTGTGTGAGAAAAAAAATAATATGGCTAACATTGTTTGAAGTGGTGAAGCTACCATCCTCAGAGATATTCAAAAGCTGTCTGGACATAGTTCTGGACAACCAGCTATAGGTGGCCCTGCTTAAGCAGAGGGGTTGGACCAAATGACCTCCAGAGGTCCCTTCCAACCTCAACCATGCTGTGCTTCCGTGAACACTAATAACTCATTTTATCTTTGAAAATTAGTACTTTTGTCCAGATTTAAGCTAGTAAACTTGGGTACAAATCTCCATATTTCTACTAAGTTACATAGGTATACATGCATACATATATAGTGTATTTTTTATATATTTAGTATTTCCAATAAAATAACTTTTAGCAATTCTCTTAGCATGCTTTCCCTTTTTAGATTTAATAATATTGCAAGCAAGGGAAACATCTGACTTTGGAATTATATCAACACAAAGCAGTTACTTTTGGCTTCCAAATATGATAGGATCATATAAAACATCTGCAAGTCATTGGTTGGAGCACAGATTAGAAGGAAAAAGTTCTAGGATATTATGCATATGTACAATTCATTAGGCCTTAACTCCAATTTAAGCAGCATGCAGTCCATGTACCTTGGCTTATAATGAGTTACTTTAATGCACAAACAAGGTGAACACTGTTCAGACTAATACCTGTAGAACTTGTCTCAGCTGGCACCTGCTAAGCACTACACATTCTGAAAACATTATTCCAAATGCTTTCAAGAACTTCTGAACACCTTTTTAAGATGCAGGTGTTATACAAATTATGTATAAATTCCTCAAAAGATCAATTAAATTCCCCAGAGACTTTATGCAGCTTGTTAGATTTGGGGGGAGGGGGGCTGGAGGGGTGTTTAATAGCAAGAATCTGGAGATAGTCTATTAATTTATGACACAACCAATTAGTGCTTGTTCTCTTTGTACAAGGGAACTTTGTTTCCAGTTTTTTTAAAAAAATTGCAAGAATAGCTTTAAATATTTCTTAACACGTTAAAATATGAAACAGGGGCAGCTAAGGGGAGATCGCCATTACCATCTCCTTTCTTTCTTCCTTTTGATTGTCACTGCTAAAGAAAACCTGAGTCATGAAATAAACCAACACAAATCTTTCCATAGGGAAGAGGAGGCATGAAATCTTTTTAAAAAACCCACTATTTAATAAAAAGAGAGAAAAAGAGAGTTATCAAACTCCTTTACAAAACCAAACTGTGTTTACAGTCAGATTTCACAGAAAGTTCTGCGCAGTTATGAATAATCCCTACCCAATATGAGATGCAGTGTATATCATGTTGGAGCATTCTCTGTTCTGTGCAGTCACCACACACTGTGGAAGGACACAGCTCAGGCATGACACACTATCACTGGCCTACGTAAAAAGGAGCTTTAAAATAGCCAACCAGATAAGAGATTTTCTTTCTTTTGCATATTTTATCCCAAATATTGGAAACAAGCACTGTTCTTTATACAACACTAATGACAGTTACTTTTCCAATTTATGTTATCAAGATAAATTTATCAAACCAAAAGACAGGAGTTATTTACGCATATCTATTTTTAAGCAATCAGTTCACCTGAATAATAGTAAAAAAATGCCTTTTAAGGTAGTATGTATCTTGTCAAACATATAAAGTTATATAAAGATCCAAGAAGAAGTTACAGCAATTCAGGGACCACTCAGAAGTTGTTGTCACCCAAAGTCTGCTACATGTGAAACACAAAAACATTTGTGGTGTAAGGGATAAAATTCAGGGCTCCCTTCATCCAGGTAAGTCTCTTAACAGGAACTCCTTCCTTCCTTCTCCCTCTCCCCCTCCACCACCCCCACTCTGCATTTCTCCCTAAATTTCACTTTCTCTTCTGCCAGTCAAGCATGCTTTAAAACAGCCCTGCGAAGTGGAGTTCTGGTGTTTCTCCTGGCCAGGAGCTTCATTTTTCTTTCTGCTGACTGCAAAAGCGATGAGTCAGTTCAGAAAAGACTAGGATTTTTTTTGCCCCCTCATAAGAAAAGTCTCATCCTTTTAAGGACTGGATATCAATTCCTACCCATACGATCCATGTATGTATATGTGTACGTGTGTGAGTTTATATATATATATGTGTATATACATATTTGGAGAAGAGAAGAAGGAGAAGAGAAGGAGAAGAGAAGAAGGAGAAGAGAAGATATACGTTTGTATATATATATCTCCTGATGCTTGGTGACACCTGACTCTTCTGTGGGAGCTCCAGAAAGGTCTGGGAGTGGAGGTACAGCCCTTGCAACAGCAAGGAAAGCTCTTGGTGGCTCCCTGCTTAGCATCCACATCTCCCACCTTGACTTTCAGAGGCACACCAAGATGTGATTTAATGTATAAAACCATGAAATTAGCAGATTACAGGCGTACTAATCTTTTGTCTTTTTTTTTTTTGGCATTGAAGATTACATTCCAGATGGATCATCTCTTTTCTGCCACCTGACCATAAGTTCTGGCACAAGGCCATAGCAAGAACAAATGGTTAGCAATGAGATCACCCTGTTTGGTGTCACCTTGGGCTCAGTTGCTGTTGTAGAACCATAACCTGCATGCCTCCCATCTCACACACAGAGTGAAGTTGTGCTCAGAGGTGGGTAAGGAGAATCACATTACATTCCCAGGACTCCGTTGTTCAGCTGTCTCTCTCTCTGTCAGTTCCCTCACTACTTTTTCAAATAATTGGCTGATTTCAATTGGCTAGACTTAACAGGGTGTTAGAAATTTCCACGTTGTGAAGCTTAAACAAGGTTTGTCAAAAACAGTATCTGTGTTGGGGGAAGAATTAAAGTGCTCAGCATGAGAAAATAATTTTTAAAAAGCAATATGAACTTAAGGGTTGTCTATTGTCTTTGACCAATCAGCACAACCGGCCAATCAACACAATGATATTCAAAATGAGCTTGGCATTGTTCTCCCTCTTGTATAGGCAGCAACATGCCAGGGAGATGAGGATACTGTGATGGACTATTGGGGACATGGAAGAAAACTGGAGGTTCTCGTCAGGAAAGAGAACTGAGGTCATATGAGACATGAGGACAAACTGAGACAAGTGTGGTCAAAGTATGTGTACACAGAACACAAATCCACTTAATTACATCTATTATTCATGAAAAATTTTGTTACATTGTACTCATTAATTCTAGACACTGGAAATAAATGTATTCAGTCTTTTACTTTTGTTTAAGAAAGTGAACTTTAAAACAGTTGAAAGAATTTTTATAGCTAGTTTTATTACAACATACCTACTTACGTCATTACATGAACAGCCAAATTAAAGTCTATAGGACAAATAGTGGAATTACAGGTTTCTTGGTATAGTTAACAGTGTCAAAACCAGATCCACACCATAAAAAGGACAGTGATTAGGAAACCTCAAACAACTGGAAAGCTTGGATAAGCACTGGGAATATCAGAATGAAAACTTTCCTGTGAGCACTTCCAGTTCTGGCATTCATCTAATAGCTATGAAACATGTGTTCCTGTGCCACACCAACCCAGGGAGCAAAAATACACAAGTGCAAGTACAGAAAACAAAAATACGCAAGTGCATTTTTAATTATGTGCTAAAAAAGTCAACAAAGCTTCGGGTCATCTGGTTTTCTTTATTTACAGAATCATTTGTAGTTCATTTTGGAAAGGCTAACGCATGGCTATCTAAAAGCATGTTGTCCTTTCTGTACCAGCTGTTTTGGGGCAGAGAGAAGGGCAAGTAGCAAGTACAGGTTGGGGTTTTACGCAGAGAGAGAGGAACTTCTGGCATGAATTTGAGTGGATGGAGGAATTAAGAAGAATAAGGAGAAAAGAGCCCACTGCCAAACGAAGCTTAGGAGGTTCCAATCCTGGGTGATGAGCTGAGGGAAGCAGTGTTGGTAAGAAACAGGTTATAATAGGAAGGTCAGTGAACAGTTTAGCCAAACCACTTCCAGGAGATAGTGTAGTTATTTCTAAGGTGATTACTACTAAATATCAAAATGATTTTGCATCCTGCCTAAATATAAGCCTAATACCCTGCTTTATTGGTGTACATAACAGTCTGAATGGGAAACATGCCATCACCTTTAACATGAAATCTTAATGGACTCCTTAGAAGGTTAATGTAATATCAGGAAAAAAAAAGAGAGGCCAGAAAACGATCGTGTTACTTTCCAGAGTGTACACCTAGCCCAAAGACCTCCAAAGACTCAGACACGCTAAGGTTTTTCTTTCTTATGTTGCCCAAACTATTCAAATTGTCTCAGACCCATCACTGTCTATCACTAGTCTGACAATAACTTTGAAGACACTTATCTAAAAAGGACGTCTTGCAGCAATTAAATGTAGCAGAGTAGAGAGCTCTGATCGAGACAATAAACACCCTTTTCAACACCATGCCAGCTCTCCCAGCTGGGAGCAAGCCTAACTAAGACAGTACTGAAATGATGTTGGCAGTCAGCAAGCTGTCTCAGACTTTTGTCAGCGCTGCCAGCATTTGTTCAGTTGAATTGGTGTCATCAATAGAGAGATTTTTTTTCGAAACTTTCCCATGTGTAAACAAGACTTAAGATGCAGAGAGATCCAGAGAACATTAATTTCACACTGTAGTGACACTATAAGAGAAAATAAAAATGAAAACAATCTAACAGGAATGGTTTCATCTAATTGGACTGTGCAAAAACAATTACAGGAAAATAATTGCCTGATTGTTTAAAAGGATCGCTAATGGGCAGAGTTAAGGTTATCTGAGTGCATCAGCTGTGTCCTTCTGAGGCTTAGGTTTCTATTAAGATTTGCCTTGAATCTAAATTTCCAGAATTTATCCTTTCTCTTTCTAGAGAAATTGTAGCATTCCTGTAATGCATTTCACTTTAGCTTACTGATACATCCTCTCAACTCTGATTCCATTTTAATATAGATTTAATCCAGGAATATAAGCAAGAGATTTTTTTTTTCCCCTGTTTATATTTGAAAGATTTTTATATGTGGATTTCATTAAATACACATTCTGTTTTTCACACACATTCTGCTGTGGACCAATGGATGAATAAAACTGTGTTTGTAGAGTGCAGAGATACCTTAACACCTATTTATTTTAACAATTTGAACCTCAAGTCTAGAGCTGGATCTCATGTACAATCCTAGAAACCTGGAGTAATGTTTCATCAAGGTTTCTTACTCATAGTAAGATCAGATCACGGCTCAGATACTGTATGTTAGATTACTTGTGTAATTGTACTTACTAAAACTTTTTTTTTTTTAAGGAGGAGGTAGAAGGGAAGTCTTACTGCATGTTTAAATCTGATTTTATTGCTACCCTTTGTATTACGTATCTATTTCTTAGTTTATTCTGGACAATTTTTATAGATAAGTTCATGGAATAAAAACATTTGTAATAATAAACTGCATGATTTTCAAAGTTACTTTTTTCTCATAGATATCTGTCCCTCCAAAATGCAGACTTTCAGACGTCACTGCCTTATAGGGCAGGTGATATGAAAAAAAAAAGTTTCCACTTACAATTTATGATCAGCTAGTTGTATTAGGTTACATCACAAGTGGAAACAACATCAGCCTTTGGGAGTACGGTAACAGAACAGTGCCCTCTTAAAGCAACACACATCTTTATAGATCAGATGCCAGGCATCAGTTTAGACTGTTTATGTTTCGTCATCTGGCTTTTCACAACAGATCTAAGAGGAGTTATCCAGTAAATTAATATTATAAAATTATCCTTGATCAGAGACTTTTTCTCTGCCTGTGTGACTAGAATCACTTTTCTCAGAATAGATTTTAGTTCCAAAACATGATACATTTCCATGTTTCCAGAACTTTATTTTCTAGACAGGAAAAAGGATAATTATTCCTTATTCAGCTAATTGATTTTAAATTACGCTTGACTGTTTTTCAAACATCTCCAAGAGATGCTACATGACAAGCTACAAAGTAACAGCAATCAATTTAGCAATAAATAAAAAAACTTCGGTATTCAATTAACATACACAGCCACTTAAATGACATAATAACATAAAAACATCAAATCTGTTTACCTCTTTTCAAAGACTAATTTGCTTCCAATTTCATAATTATTTATTTAGATCTGTCATTTACAGCTCAAAGTTGTACTGATTGCTATGAATGTGAATATATACAGATTACATATATGAATGCATATACTCTAAGCAGGCACAGTAACAAGTATTTATTAGTAGTGCATTACTTCAAAATAATATACGTATGAATGTGTGTTTATATATATATACTGTGACAGCCTTAGTCATGTGCTTGATGGTTAATTTTAGCATATACAGCTGGAAAAATAAGCTATTTTGCCTTGCATCTTTAGACCTAGAACATACCTGAAGGATTTTCTGAATTTTCTGAAACTGTAGTGACACATTTGGACTTTTTTTTTTTAATTTTACTTATTTAGATTTACAGGTGTGTGTGGTTCAACAGGGGTCCAGCCTGTGCCCTTACAGTTCTTTAAGCAGCAATCTCATCAACATAACAGTAATATGTTTCTCATCCCTTCAATGAAATTTCATTCTTCCAAAGTTCCAGGGACCAAATAATGCAGTAGGATTATGCAGTAGGATAATGCAGTCCCAAAATGCAGTAGGACTCATCATGCACTAGTAACGCAGTCTCTCATGTATCTGGGGGAAGGGAAGGGATGAAATAGGCTTTGCAGTATGTCCAGAAAATCAGTACATTTGGCAGTGGTGTATCGAGAAAGGAGAGGTAAATTGGAGAGGTAAGAAGCCCTCCAGAGATCTCCTTTTGTACCGTTTCTTTGCCTACCCTTTCAAAATAAAAGGATCCCAATTCAAGCATTACTGATGATTCCAAATACATCAATATATATGAAGAGAAGTTGCCAGCCATGTTTTCCATCTTTTTAACTTTAAAAAAAAAAAAGTCACAAGTCTCAAAGATGGTTTATGTCCTGGGAATGCTAGGATAATGATGGTCTTCTGGTACAGGATTGTACATCTGAGCAATTACTGGCATTTCTGGCTTTGGCAAAGAGTTTAAGGACAAATGGAAGATTCTCTGAAGTCTTAGTATTTCCTCTTTTATCTTTGTTCTATACATTATGTTAGGACAGGTTAAACATGGACAGGAACTGAGTATGAGACTTGTTCTGAATGAACTTTCTCAAATAGAAATAGAGTTCCATTTCTCATGTACAATAAGGCTCCTTTACAGCACACTGGTCATGCTATAAATTAAAGTCCCAGTTACAGAAACAGCCCAAAACATCCAAAAACACACTAGAAAGGGTTTGGCTCTGAAACATACATACAAAAGAGCCCCTGACAAAATGTCCAGTTTCTTCTGTTATTTGTTTTTGCAAAATTAACCTTGTTTCCCTGGATACGGTTACAGTTTGCAAGACAGTTTCACTGCAGTTTAACTATGGCCATGCATCTTGTTATTCATACAGCCTAAAGGTTAGCCAAGAGCAAGAAAAGTTCACTGTAAATTATTACATCTAGATTCTAAATGTTGATGCAGTAAGGATCACAAAAGGCCTAAAAGTAATTAAATTAGCATTCAAGTTACATGAACTTAAATTTATGGAGTTCAGCCATCAGAGAGAAGAGACATGGCTAATGTGGTAGAGTTACAGTTTAATTATGTAGAGAATTATAATAGAAATGTTAAAATTAGTTTGAATGGACAATGACTGAGAATATACAGCTATGGAAACAATGGAAAAGTAAAGACAGGAAAAGGGCTATATAAGGAGCAAGCACAGATGTATTAGCATTAGCAGGTCATCAGGAACCTAGCACACATTCAGGCTGGGCTTCACAGGGCACCCAGGTGGGGACACAAAGGACAGTGAGTAAATTCTGATGCTCACAGGGGTGGGACAGAGTGGAGAGAGTTATCGCGTTCAGTTCCTAAAGGGACAAAAAGCCCATTCCGAAGAAAGTATATGGTTATCAGCCTAAGAAGAATCCAAGCACATCAAGAAGAGAACCCCAAAACTGGTGTCTCTTGTCTCACATGTTCTTCTAGACAGATGACCTGGATACCAACATCTTGGTGTTTGTGAACATGTGAGTATCAGACTGTGAGCTGGGATGAGCATAAACATTTTTATTTCCATTTCATTTTAAAATAAAGTCATCTGATGGTTCTATAAGGTTTCTCATTGAGACTTCCTGCATTGATACTGCAGTGCTGCAACATTATTTCTTACAATTAATTTTCTTTGTTTTAATTGCAGTCTTTATTTTGGTCTAACTCTGTTAATTTCATTTACAGCCCAGCAAACTATAGCAGAATAAGTCTTGCTGTATAACAGATCACAACAGCTTCATGGACACATAAAATGATTTAGTGTATTTTTTCTATTAAGAGGCACTTAAAACGTTAATAGATCTGGAGATTATTGTCAATTTTTAAAAATAAACCTTTTGTGAATCATTCATAATGGAATACAGTGTCCTTTATTTTCTCTAATACAAACATGTTTGTTTTGATATAGAAATGCTTTCTCTGGTAAGAACAGGAAACTATTTTCAACATCAGTGGAGCTACCTGGATGTAAATTAGAGCTTGAATCAATGGTGTATGTGTTTATTTTCAGAGTGCAGATAATTCTAGTGTAGAAATGTCTGAGTAAGTAAAGTGAAAAACACTGTTTTTTTGGTTTTTAATGTTTCTCACCTATCAGTATACTTACAGACTGTACAGTGGCAATCTGGAAGGCATGCTTTTCACTCCCCCAGAGTGTATCCCTGCCAGTAAATGTCATTAGCCAACGCACATATTGTTTATTATTCTCATCCTGCAAATGATGTCTGGGAAGATTTTGAGAGATCATATGAAAACCTTGAGATTGGTCTCAATCAAAATATTTGCAATCTAGATGCATTTTAATCTGACAAAACTGTTACTCCATACATACCCCTGCAGTCACATAAGGGAAAGAGATTACAAGACCTTATTTTCTCAGTTTCTTGGCACCAGTGTTGCCAGCTGGATCATTTCTACCAAATCACCTCTGATGGCTAAGAGTCATCAGTTGTCACATCATATCTGTTGAAATATGGAGTTTCATACAAAAACTCTGCATTTGCTATCTCTTTTCATATGAAATGTACTGAAATCTGAAACCATACATATTGGTTTGGCCCTGCTATCATCAGTTTCCTTGATGAGATGTATTTGTTTTGAAGAAAAACACCATTACAGGGTGATTTCAGTTCTCAACCTCTCCTGATGTTGCACTGTAATTCTGAAAATTAGAGGAGATACATCCTATGAGCAGGACAGCAAAGTTGAAGGGGCACTAAATCTGTAAACAGTTCTCTCTCGTGCTTGTAAACTGTTCTTCTCTCTCATGTCTGCTTTAGTTGAAACTGAAACAAGTATTTGCTTTCAAAGCAAAGGAAAAATACTTTGTTATGGTCAGCATTTGTTCTCCCAGTAAACCATCTGAATAATGAATAACGCAGCACTAATATCTAACTATTCATTTTTTATATTATCGTGAATAACCTTTGCTGAATATCCAGGCATAGACACTGCAGAAAAAGGGAAAATAATTCTTATGTGTAATATAGAAGGAAAGAAAGGTCATCCAAGAGATAGTGAGATAGCATTTTTTACTTTTCTGTGATAAAAGGGTGAGGTAAAAGAAACATATGAAGAATTATCCTGGGATCATGGGCTACCTTCACAAATCAGAAAACAAAATCTTCCATGCAAAAAGATTTCCTCTGTGTAAGTAAATAACAGAACAGAAATTTACTAACACACTATTAAAACATTAGGAAGGAATTCTATAAAAAAGTCATAGATATTTATTAAAAAATATGAAGAGATGCCAAGCAGGACCATTAAAATTCTTCATAAGCTATTCACTGCTGAATAAAACTTCAAGAGATTTTGATTTGTCCCTTTTAATTAACTGCAAAAGTTATCCTCAAACTTTTTGTTCTCAAAGTCATATTTCAATACCATGCTCCCCAGCTGATAAGGCAGAAAGCTCACTACTGAAATAACACAAAAATAAACCACATCAGCCTGTATTAGAGGGTGAGACTGAATTGTGGCACTGAGCTATGTTGTCTCCATATATCAATTAAGGTCCTTCTGCATCAGGTACTGTATTAAATTATTTCCACCTTTCAACAAACAAATAGCTAAATTGCCTCAGGAATAGCTTGGCTTGATGTTCTTTCTGCACTTACCTCTCCACAGGTAGTCAAAAGATTTTAGGATCTGAAGCTATTGTTCCTTCCACCACAGTCCATGAAACAAAATGGAAAACTGTACCCTCCCTGTTGCCTCTCTGATGCTTCAGTGACTAGACAACTTTTAATCTGAAAGCAGGAACAGCTGAAGTTCTATTTGACTGAAACAGAAGTGAAAACAGATGATTTTTATATTATTAATTGAATTCAATTAACAGTTTAATGAGCTTTTAGAGAGTGGCTAAAGTGGTTACAAAAAGCCTTCCTCAGTGTCAGACAGGAGATCTGTCTCGCAGATGTGTAAGATTAAAGCTCTGTCCAGAGAAGACAATCATAAAATTGTAGTAAAGCTATGTGAGTTTGAACCATTTTGGTAAATGAAATCCCAAAGATTAGGTGGACAACCCCACGTCTTAAGTTTTGTATTTCTCATTTATAGCTTTTTTTTTCAAAATCATTCCATCCAGAATCCTGATTACCATTTGGGACATTGACGTCTAAAAAGGTTAATTACAACTAAAAAAGGAACACTGAAAATGCATTGCATTACAATGGTCAGTACAACTCTACCTTATATGGGAAAAATTTAAAAAACTTGACTTGTTTGGCCCACCAGAATCAGGAGTGAGGGGCAATATGATTTCTGTCTATGAACATGCAATGGCAGTTAACACCAAATAAAGCTGAAGACTGCTATTCTCAAGAAAAGAAATTAACACAAATTGACCATGAATAAATTTAGGTTAGAAAGGAGAAGTTTCCAAAACACTAGGGCAATCAGGCTTCTCATTGAACTAGTGGTATAATATATGTCTTTGAAAATGGAATTTTGTAAGTTTCTGAAGGATGATAAGCCCTACTGCCTGTAAAAGCAGGTGACCACACAGAAGAGGCTTTTCTTGGTTCTTTGTCCCTTGGAGGGGAATTCACAGGAACACATCCACCGAATAGAGAGAGGCATAGTCTAGTCTTTAGGAAATGCTGAGGAATGATGGGCACTTATCCCAGAGAGTGCTGGAGTCCAGTGCTCAGGAATAAAGGAAGATATACAGAAAACAGAGTCCTCAGTGTTTTCCCGTGAACTAATTTTAGGTGGCTCCTCGGTTGGTTCGCTTGCATTTTGGTGCTTTTTTCAATACATTGCCTGCTACATAACTTAATCTTCCGCACACTTTGTAAAGGGTGACAGGTAACAGAGCAAGGCCAACACAGAGGTGTTGTAATTCTCTATGCTGTAGCAGCTACATCCTTTTGGAATCTAACCATTAATTTCACAATTCAAGTCCTACCAGTGAACTGTTCTTATAGTGTATGATGGTCACAATAAAGCAATGTTGCACTTGTTTTAGACAATGGCAACCTCACATGTGTTTCAGTACAGACAGGATTTCACATTTGTCTTTATAAAATAAAACCCCTGAAATCAGGAGGTTTATGTCAACTTACATAAAACTGCTGTCCTTGAGAAAGAAAGTTTCACCTCTTCCGTCATTTGGAAAAGCTCTTTAGTATATCTTAACTCTTCGCTGATTCTTTATTGTGTCCCAGGTGTCGTCTTAAGTGTCATCATTCACCTAATACCTGAATTAATCTTCCTTTCTGGTACCTGTTGCCAAGGAGAGAGTTCACTAACATCATATCTATTCTCCATGGCAGTGTAGGGCCAACATAAAAATACTGTGAACTTCTTTTTCCCATAGATCACAGATCTGGTCTGGGGTATAACTGTTCCATACAATTCCTTTGCTATAAGCAGTACCATTCTGTTCTTGCTAATCATGTATACAGGATGGGAAAGGATGGCTTCTGCTATCACTGTTTCTTCATCTTTATGCTGACCAACATAATCTGTTTTGCTTTGCTATCAGAAAATGCAAAATTTGTAAATTTTGACACAGAAGAAAATTATGGAGTAAAAGGTTCTTTCAAATCGTTAGTACAAAAGGAAGAGTGGTTTCTTCTTAATTACAGGCAGGTTTAAAAATTTACATTAGGCATTATGAACAGATCAAGATGTACCAATGTCATAATAATGTTTTCTTTAAAACACCATTTAAAATATCCTAGCTTTTTCTTAATCAACATTTTGAAAAAGGATGTAATAAACATATTGACTGCAGCAGGATCTTTCTGTACCTTGGAGTCCCCTAAAATGAGGCACATGACTTTTTCTCTACTTTCAGCTCAAAGCTGAAGTCGAAAAGGTCATTTTGATGGAGAAAGCAAATAGGTTTTGTTCTGATGTTTTCAAAATGAATCATTTAATCTTTTCCTGTTTGAAAGCATTTAAATAAAACATCTTCTGTTTCTGGAACAAACTGTTCGCCCATTTGAGTTCCTAAATACTTGTGGTCCTTCTGAAATTCATTTGATTTAATATTCATGGAAAAATTCACTTAGCTCTAATTTTTACAGATACAGTCAAGAGCAAACTCTCCATCAAACACATCATTTTTTCTTACTGCCCCAAAACGGGTTGTAATCTCCTTGAAAACAGTTGCTATTCAGATTTATTTGATGAATAGGTCTTGTTCAGGAATTCAATTTGCTAACTTATAACCTTACTCTTGATGGGGACTACGTAATCAAAGTTGCTCATTTTGCAGCCACTACAGCATGAGCTTTTTCACAGCTTGGCTAGAGTAGAAAGCTTTTTATAATAAGGATCTGGTAGACAGCAGTGTACCGGATATTAGACTTGTCCCAGAGGGTCCATTCTCCTATAGCTCTGCATGCATAATGGCGGAAGAAGGATATAGCCCCTTGATCTTTAGCACAGAAAAAATAAGAAATCAATTATGTCTGACTTTCTAGCAATGTTCTGCTATTAATTACATTTAATGGTTACAAAACTCACATGTAGGCATCCTTATGAAGAAATAAAGAAGCAAAGGGCCAAGGAGCCAACACATGACTAAACAGGGCATCAGCTTTTGAATTAATATGTGTAAGGCTGCCAGAGCTGTCTTGCATACACAAAAAGTTCAGCTCAACCCCACCCAAAATCTGAGGAAAGCTTCTCCTGTTCTGATTTCTCTTTTCTTATTGAGGCTGTGCAAAACCAGCTAGGAATCTGAGAAGAGTCTTAGAAAGTAGATTTGATTAATCCACTTACCACTTATAATATATAATTTTTAAAGCACTGAATATTGGCTTAAGCAAGTAAAAGTTTAACACCATTTCATTTCTGGAAATACTGACTTTTTTAATGCCACATTTTAGTCTAGTTTGGTAAGTAGTACATCTGTTTGTTTGTTTCATGTTCATTCTCAGAAAAATTAATAAATAAGTGTTTAAAATTGGAGGTCCTAAAATGTCTTTTGTTTTTAGCACAAATGATTCACCCATTTGAGCTTCCAAATACATGTGGTCCTCCTTAAAACCATTTATTTTAATATTCATAGAAAAATGTGAATTCACATAAGAGCATTCAAATTATTTATTCCAAATTTTTAGTGACTGTAATTGTTACTCTCTATTGTGATGGTCAGCAGTATCAATGAGTAGGATTAGACCAATAATTTTCAGGTAATAACTTATTTGCTGAAATATGTGAGGTTAGGCACTCAAACACTATCCGTGAAGTAAAGTCAAATACACTTGAACAGGGGGAAAAATTGGAAACATCAACAATTTATTTTCCCATTTCCAAACACTTTGATTTTCCAGGTCAGTTTCACAAGGGGACATAGACATCATTTTCAACTGAATAAGGAGGCTGATTGTCAATGTAACTTTCAATTTCTTTTGCTTTGGTTATAAATCTCATTAAACAAAATATTCCTTGTTAAGCTGCACTTTTTAACAGACAAAAATCCTCAAAATATTTAGGATTGTTAGTAAATCAGAAGAAAACAACCCACAGTAAATGTAAGCAGTACTTCTTCCTTTTTTTAATATCTTTAAGCAAACAGCAACCAAACAGACACAGCAGCCTGCTCCATTCTTTGTTCACTTAATGCCATTTACTTTTATGATTGAGGTCCTCATGGGCTGGATGGGTATATTGATATAGGAGCTGTTTTCTTTTAATCCAAAACTAAAGTTTAATCCAAAGCTAAGATTCTGTTCCCAACAGCAACTCCGACTGAACTTGTGAAGGACATTTCTGGTGAAGGCAGTGACCAGGGCCTAATGAAGTACAGCAGCCATGCTAATTTTCTCCCTAAATTTCACTGATCTTAGAGCTGCTTTAATTACAGGGACTCAAAACTGAGAGGGACCTCCTGGGTCATTGAGAATAGTCTCCTGGCATCACAAGCAACCACCTCATATAATATCCTTCATAAAATGATTGTACTCTTCTTACTTCATCTGTTTCACACACGATAGCACCGGATTACAAAGGGACTTAAAACAGAAGTGTCTGTTGAGCCAGGCTTATATCATATGTCTCTGAATAATGTCTGATGGCTTTTGATCATTTACAGGCTAGGATTTCCTTTTAGTGAACCATTAGTGATGCTGATTCCCCACAAACCAACATATATCTAACCAGTATATATCAAATAAACAATATATTTTGAATAGAATAAAAAAGTGTACTTCTCATAAAACCAAAGGAAAACAAAATCACCCCCATTTTCTAAGTTTCCCTTTCTTGGGATTTTGGACTATTGCTTCGTAATGACTGTAGGGTCTCTCACACTGAATCAGAGAGTTTGGCTTTTCTCTTCCATGACCAGTGCCTCTCACAACTTCTTCAGATGCTGCTTGTGAACCAGGAGAGCATGACTTTGAACAGTTTGCACTCTGCTGGGAAGTAATTGCAGCTTTTCTCTGCCACTACAGGGCTCTTAGTTTAATGGTGTGGTTCATGCATTCCAGATGCATTTCACCTAGGCCATTCCTCATTTAAGCCTTAGGTTACCACAGATAGTCCAGTCTAACAATTATAGCTGGACTGTAAAATCTACTGTTGCAACCATACACCAGACATGGCAGACAAACATTGTCCTTTGGCTTGGAGAGGTAGCCAGGGGACCCACGGCCTTCGTGTCAGCTTGCATGGCCAATCTTGAACACATTCCCTTCACACCTGGAAAGCTACAAATCTACAAATTCAGGTGGGTATCACTGTTTCTGCCTGGACAAGTTATTCTCTTGGCACAAGCACAAAACACAAGGACTAGACGTTTAACAGAAGCAGAAATCCAGAGACCTTTTTGCTGGCACATTTTAGTGCCATCAAGAATAATAGGCATTTATTTGGCCCACCTTTAGAATAAAATGAAATAGTGCTAACGATAAAATGAACACACTTTCGTTCCTGAATAAGATGTTTCATATTTTTTTTAAATTATTCCAGATGCCCTGCTAAGATGTTCTATGTTTTTGAAAATAAAAAGGAACAAGGACCCCATTTGGACCTCATCCCACAGCTTCCTGAGTGAGGACAAAACACCAACTTTGCATTTTGACATTACTTTGGGACTCAGTGCATGGAGACAGTTTGGCAGGAAGCTTCTTACTTGGGGTGATACATATAAAAACCCCTCTCTTTTTTGTTTTCACAACTCTACAATCTGCACCTTCAGTAAGCCTCCTTAAAAGCACTGTTTCTTGAAAATCTTCAGGAAATCTATACCCTTTGATAAACCACAAAAAAAAGTCATTAAGGAAATAAGGATAGTGTGAGGTTGGGGTATGTACTTCAGGAAGAAGCAAATTCTGAACTGAGAATTGAGGGCAGTGAAGGGTGGGAGTGAGAGAGGCTCTGGGTGAAAAGACCACTTATATTTACCCCTGCACATGTATAACCTGTACTGATCCTGAATGACTTTTTTTATAACTAAGCTCTGATTATACACAGGAAAATATGGTAAACTTTGTTATTATTATTATTATTTTTAATTTGGACACTCAGCCTGACAATCCCAAGAAACAACTAAAATTCTCTGCATGTAAATTTCTACCCTCAGCTAAATACCTAGGGATGTTCAGGGAAAAATTAATTGGAAGCAACCAAAAAAAAAAGAAAGAAAAAAAGAAAGGGTTTCAGTGCCCCAGTGAATAATTTATAGCTGTTTCCTTTTCAACAAAGGGAATGTTGAATGTTTTTGACAATAGCAGGTACATAATTGTTTTATGCTGGGGGCATTTATTGTAACTCATTCATTATATCATCTTGCTAGTTTTCATGGCATGCATTTATTTGTTCTCTTAGTGGAACAATTTGAATGACAACTAGGAGAAATAGTGGGGGACAGAGAGTGAGAAATGGCATGCTAAAAGACTTAGACCAGTTTGATAGGCAGCTTGAAAATACCATCAATACCATCAACACCGTCAGCACAGGGAGAGTGAAAGGCCTAGATCCAGTGACCACCTTTTTTGAAAAATGTCCTTTTTTTTTTCCAGAACTGTCTTTGTTCATTCATTTCAGTTGATTTGGGTCAGAAAAGAGACTATTATACAATAGAAAGCTTAAGACTGCACAAGAGGAAAAAAAGATAACATTGAACCACATGTGAGAAAATCTTGAGGGAAAGTCAAATCAATGAGCTTCCTCCAAAGAAATAACTAACCCTACAAGTTTGACCCAGACAGTGAGACCATATATCAGACAGAATTCTGGGGTTTTTGTGACCCTTGTCATTGGGAAAACATTTTAGTTACATTAAATCATTTCCCCTTTATTTTTTTCAAGTTGCAAAAACTCAGAGTTCTCTGCATTCTTTCCTCCCTGATCGTTCCATCAGAGAAAGTGTAATTGTAAGGGATGGTGGAAAGACAATGAATATACATTAAAACATAGCAAAGGCTTCGTCTAATGGTCAAGTTCTTCCAATAGTTCAATTTTTAGAGGTATAAAACAGTGTTTTTTCTGTGACCTTAATGATGCTACCATGACTTACAGTATCTGATCCAGAAAGCTTACTAAAGACTTTGTATTATTATTTAATATTACTACTGCTATTACTATTAATATTTCACAGTAAATTGTACATCTAGTTTTGCTCTCAAGTTTTGCTCTCAAGGACATATGTACGGATATAGATAAAAAGATACTTATGCGCTACCAACCTTACTACAGTCAAACATTTTTCCTGGGTTTTATTAATTTGTAAATGGGCCTTTTAAAATTTGACCATCACAGAACAGTAGCGTGAGTTCCTTATAAACAAACATGAACACAGGGAACTGTTTAGCATGGCAGGCACGTTGCTTTTCTACCTGTGCTTCAGTAACCATCTTCTCTTACTTCTGTATTCTTCTCTAGTCCTTTTTGTAAAAAGGGACTTTCATGTCTTATACAGCTTAACTCATTAGTTATGTAAGGTTTTTGAATTATTATATTTGACACCATATTTCCTGTTTAGTTAATAGCCAGAACTGTTCCCTAATTTGAACATACATCAGGAGAGATTTCAATTATCTTCCATTTCCTTGAATCACAATGTCCCTGTGCTTTGGCCTGTGAGGAACTTGCACTAGGTTGCTGCAACTTTTAATTTGATTCCAGCAAACAGTTTTCCATATAATATTTGGTTTAATTTGAATAACTTAAATGATGTAAATAAAGCAGAAAAAGTGGACATTGAGAAGATTGGATTTAGCATGCAAAAGTAGAAAAGTGTGTTACATGTGAATATACATGGTGCACAAACTCACTCCTTCTAGAGCCATTTCCTCATTTGAAGGACAAAGAATGTCTCTGAAATACTATCAAAATCAGTGGAGATTTTTGATCCCATCAGAGCCCAAATCAGTAGCAAATTGTTTCTTATGGTCATGTATGTGTGACTATATGCATGTACATGCATCCCTCTCATTTTCTCTCCAAAATATTTCTATGCGGCATCCGCCAAAGAAAAAAGAAAAAGAAATTAGTACAGCTCTCTGTGGTTCACCCATTTTAGTGAGCATGACTGCAGTACTAAAAGGCAAAAGGACACTGGATGCATCCCATGCTATGAATAAATTATTGTTCTTGTCCCCACATATTCTCTCTCCCTGTTCGCTGCTGAGCTATTTCTGCCAATAGCATCTTAGTTTAATATGAGCCTAATCCATAATCCACTAAACTCAAAGTCACACCAGTGACTTCAATGGGGTTTTTACATTTGATGCAAAACCACGATTTTGTTGAGTTAAAGGGCCCAGTTTGCCTTTTTTGACTCACACAAAACTCTCACCGAATTAAAGGGTGAGTTATGTGAGAACAACAGGAAAAAGTAATAATAGGTAAAAAAATGAAAGTGTTAAGGTTCTCAAAGAAGTGCTGAATTAATTAAAGAGGTACAAAACTCACATTACTGTAGAAGAGCTAAAATCCAGGCATCTCTTGATGTCTGTTTAATAGAGAGTTTGCACCTCCCTGCAAGTGCCTGAACTATCAAGACCATACGAATGAGAGCCTGGGACATGCCAAGATGCTAGCCTGGGACATGCCAAGATGCTAACTAGGGTCAAGCTCTTCCCCTCCTTGAAATCTGTAGACTGTGACAAAGCTGTCACTTTCTGTGTGTCTGAATACTGGCAATGTGAATGGTAAACTTCATCTTGAAGAGCAAGATGGGACTATGTTTACCTGCTTATTTAGAGATATACGTAAGACTAGAATCTTAACAGAAAATTCTCATTCCCTTAGAGTTGATTGGAGTCTTGCCACTGACTTCAGCATGGCCAGAATGTCATTGACGAGCTTTAATAGGACTGACTATCCAAATAAATAAAGCAAGGGGGATTTGGCTGTCAGTGACCTATGCAAGATCTCACAGTCAGCAATAAATTCCAAATCAACTAACTCAGAACACTATTCTGAAACCACAAACTTCCTCCTTCAAACCCCAAAATACAGGACGTTTTGATAACAGAAGAGCAGTAAGTAGAGGGACAACAAAGGATATGGTGAGAAACCAAATATATTTAGTTAATTATTGTCAGAGCTGTAATATTTAGAATTTCAATATCTGTCATCTTTTAATCTCTCTCAGATATTACTTTGATTGCATTTAATTTTCTTGGAGTAGGGTTTATATTTTTTGGTTCATTTTCTTTTAAAGAAACTAGCTGGAAAAGGAAAAAAAGGGTTTTGAAGTTCAACCCAGTTTTAAAATGGCTATAACTCTGTTAAATATCAAAAGCAATTTTATCAAATCACCTAAAGATGTTTAATGCTTACTGTTTCAGATGTTAATTCTTTTTGCTGATACTAAGGTTTCTGTTTTTACTGTGATTTTTTTCTAGCTTGTTGAATTCTAGGACAGCTGAGTATTTGGTCAGAGTACCTGAAGGAAAAAAAAATCACCCTGAATCTAGGATTTTTAGCTCAGAAGGAAATATTTTGGACAATTATGGGTGAAGATAGAGGATAACAATTAACATGTTTTTACAAACTAAATTATAGGGAGTGCTACCAACTTCCTGCAATAAATGTATTGCATATGCATACTCATGCACATATATACACATGTGCATATATGCATGTAGATTTTTAAAGATAGAACACATTTTTGGAGCAAGAAATCAAAGCATTCTTTTGTTTAAAGACTATATGGTTTTCTTACCCTATAGGGTACAGTTAGTACACTGAAATTTAGTTAGATGCCTAGCATTCCTGCTTATGGATCTAATGCAGTATTTTTTGGATTCCCATTCAAACCATCTGTTTATTTTATTCTAATATATCATGCCATAATTCCACGTAATTATGGGCACCCAGTCTTCCAAGACAAACAGCTGACACCTGGAGACATGTAAGGAATAACTCATAAGTTAAGGTTAGCTGCCCAACTCTCATTACACTGACATTTAAAGTATATTCTATGAAGTTTGAGTTAAACCAAAAATGTTATTCAGTGGTTCTTGGATTCAGAAATAAACATACAATAGGCTAGACAGAGATTGTCAGCCTGTCATTATAATACTGGCTGTTAACAACCACAATTAAGGAAGACTACATATCAATTATTATTTGTCTGGAACATGAACTTCCCTAAGCATGAAAGGAAGTGATGCAGCCTGTATTACTGTCTCCACTCTTCAGCTAATTAGTACTGTTTTTAATGGCTTCATCTGCCCAGGATCAATTGTCTAATGGGGAACAGTTCTCTGTCAGTTAATAAGGTGAGGAACTGTATAATATGATTATGTCTGGCTCCAAAATAGTGCTTCAAACAACACTAAAACAATCATGTGATGGAATATATAGACTGATGCAGGACTGCCAGATAATTCTGGAGCGTGCAGACTGTTCCAGTAAGGGTACAAATGTCTGATACAAGAATATGTGGCACACAGTAAGGGAAGAGTAGGACATTGTCTAGAAATGCTGGAAGTTTAATTACGAGAAGGAGCCAGTGGCAATATGTGTTTAAACTGGTGTTTAAAGAACATTAGCATAAGGAATGTGAAAGGGAAGGGCTCTATTTCCAAAAATACTTGCTGCAGAAATAAACTGCTTTGTGGTTGTCCTGCTTGGAAGAGCGTGCATTTTAAACTTTCCATTCAGAAAATGCCAGCCAGTACTGAAAAGGGTAGAAAACAGCTTGATGATATATAATCTGTGTGTCTCCAGGCTGCAAAATGTGGGCTATATATACACATGCACATATCATACCTCTGATTCTGCAGGATAATTGGATGTTCTCCTTTTGGTCAGTTATAGAGAGTTTGGTAGATTATTGCTCATCAGGATGGAGGCATTGGACAACTCAGCACAGATCTGCACAAGGCAAAGCAGGAGGTGCACAAACAGCTGTATGACTTCAGACTTGACTTCTTTCTGCTACAATTGATCACCATTACCCACAGGCTAATTGGCATTGTTCTTGGCATTTACAAAAAAGGACTATGCCAAGCCCTTATAAAAACAAAAAGCAGACTTTGTGGTATAGGAAATAATGAAGCTTTATAATTAAGCAAGCACAGACGTCACTGGCTTGCCTGAGTTCAGGAGGGAGGGGAGAGTAGTTGGTGAAAGCATTAGAGTAATACCCAAAACATGCATTTTTTATTCCAGACCTAATTACCTCATCTGCCTTCTTCAGTGATGTCCAGATTTTCTTTGCTGTCCTTTGCAGCGCTGTTTCCACAAGAGATACAGAGTATCCTCCTTGGGATAGAAAAGAAGACTGAAAAGTAATGAAAGGGAAAAAGAGGGGTATATTTAACAGGGCTTGCTTGAATGAAAGAGCTTCTCTCAAATTCCTGAGGTTTGCACATTTACATATACATTCAAATATATTAAAGGAAATTAGCTATAAAGATTTACCCCTCCTTCCACCGTTGACTTAAGCTGTTTGAAAACAAATCACATACCTCAACACACAATCACTTACACAGTTCTTATGCCCGCCAGGGGAAGAAACTAGCACTTCAGATCTTTGGATCTCAACAAACCCAGACTTTCCTAGGCATACGGTATTGCAATCCTGTTTGAACCTATTGCCTCTGGAAAGATCATCAGCCATAACACTGGATGTCTGGCACTTGCTCCTCTTCTGAATAAGCTGAAAGGCCTGTACCTCCCAGAAGACCATTTCAGTAATTTGGACAGTAGAAATCCTACCAGCATTTCAGGGCTTCCCAACTAAAAAGTTCTGCTTTTCACTGCACCGTGTAAACAAAGCAGAGCCTTGGAGGAGTGGGCTGTTCATACACACATGGAGGAGATGAAGACTAGTCCATCATGACAACATGGAGACCATTTATGTTACAGCATTGGAAAAGAAAAGGCTTCTTTCTTCAGGAGTGGTATGTGTATTTTATATTTGTGCTGCAGAAAAGATAGGTCAAATCGTTTTTTGAAATGTTTATCTATAATACATCGATGAAAAATGTTGCTCTTACAGGCAGAGTATTGCAGGGATACAGCTTAAGCTTTAACCTGTGCTAGTCAGAACACATCAAACATAAAAGCACTGCACAAAGACCGTAATAACTTGAAAAAAAGAGACCATAATCATTGCTATGGGCCAGCCCTGTAAAAACCCGTATTTCCAGAAAGAAGAAGATATTTGCATTCCTTGAACAGAACAGAATGCAACCAAACAGAACAGCGAAGTCAAAAGTTAAATGTGTGAGAGAAAAAGAAGAAACAAATTCTTCTGTCTGAGTTACATCACTCAAGAATGGATATAATTTTCAGTAGATGAAATTTTCAGTAGATATTCAGTAGACCTCACTCCTATTTTTACTTTCTATTTCTGGTTCAACTCACTTCCAGCCAGCACTTGAGATTATTGTGGACAAGTGGAATTTGCATCCAAGGAGAGATTTTAGCTATTGCACATGGAAGGAGTGTCGTTGACCTGTCTACCTCTCTTTTGCTAACTGCCACAGCTTAGAAAAGAGAAAGTTCTGGTTGGTACTGCCTTAGGTTCCTCTTTCAACTCACTACTAAAGACAATTTTTTGTGGTTTTGCCTTAAAAGGTACTTTACTGCAAATAGTTACAGCACAAGGTAGCGTGGACAGTCCAGGACTCAGTCAAGGCAGAATTGCAGTTACTGAGACCTTTATGATGTTGTAATAATGTACTAATTCTCAGAGACACTCTGGGATCCATTCCTTATGCATGAAAATACACTTGATGTTCAACGGGCAGTGAGGTAGATTTGAGAAAGAGATGCCCTTTTGGAGTGGAAAACAAAGAAGCAGTGTTGAATGGGAAATAGGGTGGGGAGAAATGCAAAAGAGGGGAAAGAAGAACAAGTTTTAATTGTGTCCCTTCTCTAAATGTGTCTTCCATCATCACTGAATACATTTCCTTAAGTAACAGCTAAACTGCGAGGCATCAGCAATTCACGTGATTTGAAACTGACAATTGGAAAATTTATTGTCAAAAGAATAGTGTGCTTTCTGGGATAAATAATAGAAGTTTAGATACCTAGAGATTCCAGGTACTTTTAAAAGTACATTAACAAATATATTCAAAGGGATTAGGAAACCAGCTACTCTTTTTAGCAGGAATTATTTTTCATTGTGGAATGACTTATTAACCTGATACCCTCTCTCTCACACTCTCTCTCACACTCTCTCTTACACTCTTCCAACATTTTAAAGAGTTGGGTAAAAAAAACCCCAATAAATTTAAGATTGATAAGCCATATGGCAATATCAATTAACAATAACATTTTCCTTGCTAAGAGTTATGGATTTGGCTTAGGTAGTTTGTACTTCAAATAGAACATGCAAAGATTTTTTATAAGCCCAAAAGATTCATCAATTAAATGTGTGGCAGAAGCACTTGTGCTTTTATTACAGAATAAGGAAGAACATGCTAAGTAAATGGATGCACTTTTGTTGAAGGTATCTGAGGCCTAGACATCTCTACTTCAGAAACAGATTTTGTATTACTGAGTGGCTGAACAGAAATTTTGTTTTTCAGTATCACAGGACTTCACAAATGCTCAGTGGAAAATGTTTCTGCTGGACCAGCAAGTAACACAAGGTGTTAACATGTGTTTTGGGTTTGCGTGGCAAGGTTTTGGTAGCGGGGGGGCTATAGGGGTGGCTTCTGTGACAAGCTGCTAGAAGCTTCTCCTATGTCCGACAGAGCCAATGCCAGCCGGCTCTAAGATGAACCCATTGCTGACCAAGGCCAAGCCAATCAGTGTCAGTGGTAGCACCTCTGTGATAACATATTTAAGAAGGGAGGAAAAAAACAGTGCAACATCAGCAGCAGTTAGAAGAGAGGATTGAGAATATACGAGAGAAACAACTCTGCAGACACCAAGGTCAGTGAAGAAGGAGCAGGAGGAGGTGCTCCAGGTGCCAGGGCAGAGATTCCCCTGCAGCCTGTGGTGAAGACCATGGTGAGGCAGGCTCTGCCCCTGCAGCCCATGGAGGTTAACAGTGGAGCAGATATCCACCTGCAGCCCGTGGAGGACCCCATGCCAGAGCAGGTGGATGTGCCCAAAGGAGGCTGTGACCCCATGGGAAGCCCATGCTGGAGCAGGCTCCTGGCAGGACCTGTGGACCCATGGAGAGAGGAGCCCACGCTGGAGCAGGTTTGCTGGCAGGACTTGTCACCCTGTGGGGGACCCGCACTGGAGCAGTCTGTTCCTGAAGGACTGCACCCCATGGAAGGAACCCACGCTGGAGCAGTTTGTGAAGAACTGCAGCCCGTGGGAAGCACTCATGTTGGAGAACTTCATGGAGGGCTGTCTGCCATGGGAGGGACCCACGCTGGAGCATGGGAAGAGTGTGAGGAGTCCTCCCCCTGCGGAGGAAGGAGCAGCAGAGACAACGTGTGATGAACTGACCACAATCCCCATTCCCCATCCCCTGCACTACTGAGGGGGAGAAGGTAGAGAAAATTGTGAGTGAAGTTAAGCCCGGGAGAAGGGAGAGGTGGGGAGAAGGTGTTTTAACGTTTAGTTTTTATTTCTCATTACCCTACTCTGATTTGATTGGCAATAAATTAAACTGATTTCCCCAAGTCGAGTCTGTTTTGCCCATGACAGGGCAGATGATCTCTCCCCATTTTATCTCAACCCATGAGCCTTTCATTATATTTTTGTCCCCTGTACAGCTGAGGAGGGGGAGTGATGGAGTGGCTTTGGTGGGCACCTGGCATCCAGCCAGGGTCAACCCACCACGCCATGGAAAAATGCATAAGATGTTCTTGTAGAGGACATAATGAACAGTGGTATATGTCCAGCTTTGAGAAAGGTAAAGCAGCAGTTATTTTAGTTTAATCTTTTCAGCAGCACTATTGTCCAGGGTCTTTTTAAGTGAAAAAAGAAGTGTTGTGATTGAAATACACATGGGCTTTTTGTCTAATAGTGAAGACAAGAATAAGACCTTGCTTATGTTCATGACATTTTGATGCATAACTATAGCCACTATTTTGAAGGAGAACCTGAAGGATTCCCTCATCTGATGTGGATTCACACTCTTGAGACCCAGAGTGACTCCAAACTATAACCAAATGGTAATACAGAATCTAACAACATTTCTATCGGTATCTTTATGAAAAAGTATTGCCTTGCCCTCTGTGTAGCTGGGGCCATGATGAATTCAGCATGTGATAAAGGTCCCAGCTTTGAGAGGAGAAACACAAGACTCATCAGCAGTGAAGCAATGCCTGGAAGCAGGCCACATCTCTGGCAGCACAGCTGACAGCGACTCAAACTTGCACATTAAGGATTTCTTCTTCGAAGTATAATATAGGTTAGAAACACATAACGTAAGCTCATGATGGTCAGCTATTGCAGGAATCTCCTTTACTGATTGCTGTCAGGACACCAAGAAACAGGGAAGTGAAAGGGCAACAGCTAAGTTTGGAGGTGGTGCTCACTTAGACATGGAGGGCAGCAGATTTTGCTCCTGTCAGGTGCTTTTACTATCCCTAGAGCTCTCTGTAGGAGCTCACAGAGTCCAAAAGTGGAAAACATCAGCATGGAGCAACTGTTCTCACAATGACAAGTGGAGAATTCTGTCCAGGTGGTACCTTCAGGTCATTGGAGGAGGAGGAGAAGGAGGAGGGGGAAGATTTATTGAATTAAAAGTGAGATGAGCTGTGAAACATCTTGACACTGGGCCAATGTACCTTATCCTTGTCTCTCAAACAAGGAAGAGACATTCACATGAAAGTGTATTTTGCTTCCTTATGATATTTGGGGCTTTTTGTATCGTCTCCCACTCTTCACTCTCCACTTTTTAAGGTGCTTTTTTGTAGTGAGTGCTAATGCCACCAGAGCATCCTTCATTCCCTTCAGAATTCACTCCAGAAAGGAAGGTCCTTATGAAGAGAATTGGTATTCTTAAACTCATAGGATTAAGCAAAGGCCCCAAAATTTTGTTTATTGATTCACTCTAATGGAAAAAAGTACTTTGGATGATGTCACCCTGCCACCTTTCCTCTTTCAATAGCTCAGTGAAAAGCTTTCTATTGAGGACATTTCCTAAGTTAGAACAGTTTTCCACAAATATTGTAGACTAGCTACTGAATGTGATTTTAAATTCATGACTAGTGGCAATCAACTCAGTTGACAAAATAATTATGGTCCAATTCAGAAAGGTATTTAGAAGCTGAAGCACTAAACTCCTGCCCAAGTCAGTGGTGTGTAAGTACATCCTAATCAGGTGATTAGATGCATTTCTCTTCCTCTATGTTTCTTTGATATAGTACTTGGCCAGAGCTCAGGCTTCTGTTGAAGCATGTTTATATGCCAGACAGCACTTAAACATAATGAATGACATAACCAAAAATAAATAATCAGATATTAAATATTAAGACAACCTTTCTAAGGATTGGATAGTGAATAACTGAGAACAGATTGCCTGGAGAAGTTGAAGAGACTCCACTACTGGAAAATTTAGGAACAGGTAGGCATCTGTCAGGACTGGAGTTGCTGCTGCTGCTGTCCTGAATCCAGAGGATGGACATAATAACTTTCACTTCGATGCCTGCCAACCTAATCTCCTACCATCCTATTCCATAACTACCCACTGGAAATTTTCCGTTGCCAGCGATTTGCAGGTAACTCACACAAAAACAGAATTATACGAGCTAAGGTGCTAATTGCATCTTGTTTACTTTCTACCAATAGCCTCAGCTTGGTTATTATCTTGGTCGGTTAGAGAAAAAAAGTTTCTCATGTACAAGCAAAAGTGATGAACTGTAGAGATGGGAAAGCTTCAAGATAATCTGGATATTCCTCATTATTTTCCTAATATTAACCCTCTGGCTATATACTAGTGATTGATTTGTTTGGTAAGATGGAAGAATGGTAATTCCTAAGAATAAATGCAAATATTAATTATTGTCAGGGTAAGGGAAGGAAAGAAGGATGTCTCTCAATTGTCATGGTATGACTGTAGGTTAGCAATACTTGATCCCTGATCCTTTAATGATGGTTGGCTGCTCCCCCTTTCTCATCTCAAGCGGGTAAGTTGAAAGCCTGCCTCTCTCCCATCCCTCCCTCCTTTGTGTCTGAATGTGCATGGGAATAAAGCGGAGGTGGGGAAGGCATTCAGCTGTAGCAATGTGCGCAGGAGGAATGGAACAGCCCGTTGCCAGCAGGAGGTCGCCGTGTCCTCCCTGGCCCCTCAGCAAGGTGCCAAACACCTCTCAGGATGTTCACATGATCCTTCTTGCTGCTGTTCCCTCCTCAAATCACACTGCCCTTTCCCTCTGGCCCTTTACCCCACCGTGGGTCTATTTCCAAATGGGATAAACTGAAAACTTTTTAATGCTGCTCAAGAAAATCAATGATGAGGAACAAAAGCAGTTTAGGCCTGATTTAAGCCCTACTAATATAAAACCGTTAGGTGGAACGGCCAAACTCAGCAAGAACCAAGCTGTGAGGGATCTGCACATAGGAACAGCTTCACAAATCTCTCCATCAGCCACTAGCAGCTTAACAACTGCATGCAATTATTTAGACGTATAGTTTATTCCTGCATAATTTATGCAGATCCATTTTCAGCTATTTTGCCCAAATACAAAATAATAGTTTCATGATTACAGCATCATCTGGGGACATCAAAGCACTCCACCATTATGATTCACATCCCCATTAACGATAATGCACAAGACAAATGTGAATCTTTATTAGGTTAATTCTATTTTGCCCATTTTGCAGATGAGTAAGTGGGAGCACAGAGAGGTTAAGTGATTTGCCCCAGGTCACAGAGCAAAATCTGGAAGTAAAAACAATGTGTGAGTATGGCCTAAAAGGCATATACATTACAATTAAATAATGAGGTATTTAATAGCAAAGAAATTCTAAAAACTAGGGCTTCATACCCCACCTAAGTATGGATTTAACAGGTAACCTTGCATTCCCCATAAATTTTAAACTTCCTGTGATCACTAAATAAGTCTGAAGAATGGTTAAAAAAAGCAAGAAAAAGCTTTTCTTTCCCTCTCTAAAAAGCAAATAAGACAGGAAAAAGTGCTGCTAAAGTTGCAGCAAAGAGAAATGATCTGTCCTAAAGTGACACTGATTTTTTTGCAGTGCTCTCCCTATCTCAAATGTCCTTGAGAAACAGAAAGCCACATAAAGCAAAGCTTTGTGGTCTACAGGAGAGTAAAACAAAAGGAAAGATTTGTTCTTTAAATAACAAGGTTTTACCAAGCTTTCTTTATTTGACTTATTAATAAGGTGGATGTAATTAACTCGGTCATTTTTAACTTAAAGGTCAGTAACATAAATTGTTAACTACTGCTTCTCCAATTAAGGGAGTTTCTAATAAATGCCTGCATAACTAGAAATACTGTAAAAAGCATTCTTTTTTTTGTGTATAAGTATTTTCAATGCAAGCTTTAAAACACATTGAAAAAAGTATAGTAAGCTAACAACAATACGCAAAAATGCAGATAGCTCATAGTTTTGAAAAATACATTGTTTTCCATATTTGTATTTCTTTTTCCTTCAAGGATGAAAAGCTAAGCCAAGTTTCTATCTTCAGCCATTTAAATGAGCACAAAGTTTAAATGAGTCCACATGCTTCATATAACTGTAAAATAGTTAACTGTGCTCCGTTGTTTAGTTTGAGACTGAATTTGCAAAGTTTCAGTCACAAGAGACTTTACAGTGCAGAAACTTCCACTGCTGAGTGAAAGTTAATATTTATGATGCATTAGAACTAGAAAAACATGGGGGAAACCAGCATTAACTCCTGCTATATTTAAACTATCTGAAATTTCCCACTAGATCCGTAAGACACTGTCATTACTTGAAGCAAATCTTTTGTCATGTAGTAGGGAAAAACTCCTGCGATCAGGAAAGTCCGTTATTTTTCTTTCCCAGAATCCCATCCAGACTTAGTGGTATTACTGTGCTGAGAACTGACACATCCTTTTGCTTGATTATGCAGGTGACAGAAAACTTAGCAGCACGCTAGAAAAGTCAAATACATTCCTTGACACGGGACTGAGGGAACCTGGTTTCCCTGTTTTTTAATATTATCTTCACTTCCACTATTGTAATGTACAAAGGATTGGACTCTGGAATTTCAGTGTTTCCACATTAGTTCTATGTGCATTTTAGTGGTTATCTGTTCAGCTATGTTGAGAACTCCTGGCCCTGTGTGGTTGCAAAATTAACCCCTCTGACATGTCATCAATGCATTGCTATGTTCACCAGTTCTTGGGAGTTCAGTGCTGCAGACTGAGGGGGTAGAGAGCAGGATCCCTTGGAGTGGCATGTTTAAAAGGCTTTGTCTAAATGATTCTTCCAGAAAGCCCAGTCTTCTGTTTGAACAAATATATTCTTTCCTAGAGGGACTGGGTGTCAGCCAGATCTTATCCACACCATGATCAAAAGTTATTCCCTACTGACAAGCCAAGCATCAGCTGACTTTTTTTTTTTATATATCCAAATATGAATTTCCAACAAAAAGTCCCCTTGTCAACAAAGGAAGGGCTTTTTGTCATGAACTCCCAGAATAATAGTCTCATTCATCAGAAAGTACTGAACGGTTTGGCAACTTACTCCAGTACAGCCATGTTGTTTTTCTTGTATCTCATTTTCATATTTCAGATGAGTTCAGCTTCCTCTGATTCACAAAGTAGGGAGATCTACAAGGAGGGAATAGCTTTCTATATTCCCAGTCCCTTTCTGCCTTAGCTAATCCACTCATTTCAAAACTGCTCTCTTGCAATCAGTCCAAAATTTTTGTTAGCTTTAGGTTTGCAGGTGAAACACTAACGGTTAATAATGTTTTCTAGATACCTGGGAAGTCCCTTAATGCAATATATAAAAGACTTTGAACTTTCCCATCCCAATATATGTTTATGAATCCGCTGTAAAATTAGTGATGTTATTAACTTAGTTGGCTCAAACTTAAGACTAAAGTAAATAATCAAGCTCATTGCCTTTGAAATCAATAATAGCCCATTTCACCTCCAGTTTCCTTCACTAATAATTTCCTTGGAAAAAAGTTAGTTGCTAAGTGTAGTGTCAACATCAGTTCTAGAAACACTTCTGTTTGAATTATAAAACTTCTATTGAGTTAAAAGAAGGCAACTGATCAAAACTGAACTATGAAGTGATTAAATTACATTAACATTATATATCCAATAAAATAATTTTATTTAAAGTTCAAAGATAATTTTTAAGCAGAAAGCAATTATTAATTACACATGGAAAGATAAAGGCTTACAGACTAATGTGTATTCCTAGCTTTTGGGAGATATATTCTCACTTCTTGCTACATGATGAACCGCAAAAGGGAATGCATCAGTTATTTTCATAGCTGATTCTCATGGATCCCTCTGATTGAACATTTTTTACAAGAAGTATATGACATCTACAGGAATACCAAACTAAAGGGCCAAATTTTTGCAAAGCATTTAGCCAGAAGCAATAAGACATGTTAATTTCAGTAATAAGTCAATTGCTGCCTTAACCATTCCAGTATGGAGCTGCAATTGATAAAAACTATTGAGTCCACTATGCAAAGCTATAAACAATAACCAAAAAAAATTATGCATACTGGGGTCAACACAATCTGATCATTTGCAGTTAATATTGTAATTCATTTCATGATATAACTGAAACAGAAGAGAATAAGGCAGCTGATATACCTTACTTGAATGAACGTGCTTGGTTTTTTCAACTTAACTTTATAAATAACCGGAGTTACTGCTCATTGTGGAAAGAAATGTAGTATTTTTGCTAATTTTTAACCATAATTTATGGCAAATTATGTTCTTTCTAAAAACTGAATAAGAATTGTTATTTTTCCAAAAATAACAACATTAGCTTTTACAAAACATTATTCACTCCAATTTGGATTTGCAGTAGTATATGATTTAGCTCAAAACACTTCTTATCATAGTTCAGATTCAGTTCAGATGAGAATATATATCTATAAATGACATGAAGTGTTGTTGAAAATTGCCTATCCTATTGCAAATCAAGTATATTTCCATACATTTCTGTCAAGCTATGCTGAGTTTATACTAATATAATGAACCCTAAAGATTTTATCATTTGAATGACAAAAAGCATGAATCAGGTATTTTACAGAGAGGTTCTTGCAAAATTTCTTTTCCTCACTGAAAGCCATGCCTGAACTTGTTATTATCACAGGTGGAACCTGGAAATATCCAGATATCTTCTCTTGTCTTCTTTGCCTCTAGAGATTGATTGGACAAGGAATTTGGACCAGTTCTTACACTCTTTTTCATATTCAGCTCTTTTTTATTTTGATGCACATCAGAGTGCTAAGATACAGCCAGAAGAACCAGATATTCACTTTCATTAGGCCTTTTAGGTCAGATTTTACGGCAAACACAAACCAGCTTACTGAAGTTGAAGTTGTTTTGGTCTACACCAGCGAAGAATTCGGTCTGAAATGTTTAGCAAAAACACCATTTACAACTTTGTCCAGAATTTTGTGCATTTTTAGCATCTCTTCATTTGAAACACCTTTGCTAAAGGGTTTACTGAGAAGTAGAAAAGCTGAACATAGATCAAATAGGGAAAATGGGTTATGAATACAAACAAAGCAAGCCAAGCCATACTCACTTTTCTCCAACAGCATAAACTGGTTAACAGGAGTTGTTAAGAATTAATAGTCAGTTTGGTGGATCTTTGCAAGATCTCTAAACCTGGGATTACATACACATACAAAAAAAACAAGATACAGAGTATGGCAATCTGGGTGAAACAGTTCCATTTTTTTTCTTTGTTATACATATGTTGGATACATTATCGTATTTTGACATATTAAAACCCGCTTAAAAGCCTTCTATTTTCAAATGAAGGCACACAGATATTCAACTCAGGGGAAAAAAAAAGATCAGTTATATAAGTATCACTGAATCTGAATTTGTTATAGTAATGTCAACATACATTTCATAGAAGCAATTTTGAATTAAACCTTAAAATGAACCTATGTTTATGTATCTCTCTTACACTGAAAAAAAAAATTAAAACAGTATTCTACTTTACATTACAGCACTGTATATAATAACAATACAACTAACATGCAAGTATCAAAGAACCTTTTGATAAGGTTTTCTTCACCACAGTTATTTATGCTTGCAACAAGTTAGGAGACCACATTGTTATATGCTGGTAAAAGTATCCTATGGTCCCTGTTTAATTCCTAGAGAAACCTGTCAGAGGTAAAAGATGTGCTACAAAAGGGATAAAAAGTAAAGAACATGTCTATTATCAATTTAATGATAGGATAGACGTTCCCTTCAAAGTTTTTCCTGTTACGAAGCCTCACCAGTGAATAAAAGTATCTAATGTATTATTCAGATAAAGGCCTCTGAACCTTAGACAGAAGGAAATCCATACCGCCTTACATTGCTTTATTAAGTCTATATTAAGGGCTCCATTACTTTAAAGAAACTGTTTAAGTAACATTAAGGCTGTGACCCAAACTGACAAAAGTAAGGAAATACAGATAGCTGAATTTCCATCTTTAAAATATGCTGCTGTGGGGAAGAAAAAGGAACAATGAAGTATGAGATTTTGCTTCTCATCTTGGGCTGAGAGAAATATTTGGGACAAAAAAAAAAAAAAAGAAAGAAAAGAAAAAAAGCCAGCCTGAATCTTCACCTGGCATTCAACTGAATCCAAATAAAAACTGTTTAAAGTTTGGCTCTCTTCCCATTACCTCACACCATGGGTCACTTGCAGATCGAGGAGCAAGTTTTCAAGCTGCTGTAGGAATGCCAGACAATTCCTTCCTCCACTGCAACAGCAACTGTTAGAATAAAGGACCAAATTACTGCTGCCAGGGCTATATGTAAAACATTGGTGCTCAAGGGTTTCCACGTGTTCTCTGCCCACAAGATGTACTGCAAAATCTACAGAGAGTAAAAGATCTCTCTCTACATTATTTTTCCTTTTATACAGGAGGAATGGAGGAAAGAGTATATAAGGGGAGAATAAGATCACCAGCAACAAGATGGATAGGTTGCAAAGCAGCCATCACTGTACAGGAAAGGAAAACACCATTAGACAACTATTTCTTATCTGTAGCTCTTAGCCCAGAGTTAAGTTAATTTGCCTGTATACCATGCCACTATTATATCGAATGAACTCTAACATAATTCTAACAAGTAATAAGTAAACTAGAAACACCTGTTACCTAAATATTGTCTCTTAAGGTTGATATTAATTTTAGGTGAAATTCACTCAGGTGAATGGCCTACATCCTTTCATCTCACCTGAAGGCCTGAAACATAGTTACATGCTATATCTCTGCTATTGAAGGCATTGATATAGCCCTAATATCAGTATTTTAGCATGTATTTAAAACCTTTGCTAATAGAGGAAGTATATGAGTGCATGTTTGTGGGTAGGAATGGCTTTAAATCTGTCAACAGCTGAACACTAGTTTTAGTCATAAACTTTGGCTTTATTCTTGCTGTCTCACTTCTGCATTGACATAGCATGCTGCCTTCAGTTTGTTTACCTCTCATACCAAGATTCCCCATCAGGTGGGCAAGAAAAGCAGAAAAGCTATATAGTATTACCATAGCAAATAAGACAGTCTGCATTAGACAGGGTTCTCCATAGGGTTATACACACAGTTACTGTCCTTTCTATAATCAGATTTATTGTGTTGCAACATTTTGTGTTACAAGAGACTTACAAGAGACTTCCCTTTTTTCCCTTGTTTCACGGCCTGTCTAAAATTTTCTGTACCCTCAGAATACAAACATGCCATAGCATTTTTTATAGCAAATCCGGAGACCAGTGTCATGAACACTGAACAGAAAAGCTCTTGTTCAAATTCCTAGCTCTGCAAGTGGGTCTCAGCAAAGTTGAATCAAAAAATGAGTATCATTAGGCACCAATGTTTAACTGTGGGAGTTATTAACAGTTGGACCAAACTTGGAAATAAATACATCAATAACTTCTCCAGTTCCTCAGATCAAGATTTAATGGCTTTCTGAAACATAAGTTTTGTCAAATCTAAATTTAAACTGCAGACAGAAGTAAGTGGGAGAAAGTGAGCAAACTGCAGTCTTTATATACAATCAAATTCAATGATCTATGGCCTTTTTTGGCCTTACACACTATGACATTATGATAAAAGTATATGATATCCAAACTAGAGGAGCATGGATTTGTGTAATTTCCATGGAAAAAAATCACAAAAATACAAGAGATCCATTTTGACAAGACATTCATTTAAAAGGACAAATGGCTAAATGGATAACAGGATATATTTAAAAGGTTCAAAATGAGCAAAAAAGCTCAAACAAAATAAAAATTAACCTCCCATGATGAGGCAAGCAGCTATCTTTCAGTTCTCGTCATTTCCATTCTGATGGAAATAACACACACTATATTATCCTTCCAGACTGTGGTGCTTGTGTTATTCATATATACATTACAACCCAAGCCTTGCACAGGAAAAGAAAATCCCAGAGAGTTATCTTGTACAGACCCTGTCTCCATAGTTCCATCACGATGGGTGGAAACAGTCTTTCTTACCTCACTAAGGGATAGGCCGCTATCCTTTTGGTTCCACATCTGCAAATCCCTTGTCAGTAAGCTTCTGTTGTGGTTCCTGCATGCCTCACCAGTCACTAGGGTTGTGGATAGTGGTCCTGTCCCTTTCCTGGTTCAAAGATACTGTTGGCAAGTATCTGCATCCATTACTGCTGTGTATGATCTCTCCCTCCCTAGAGAACCTCTTAACCACCTATTTCCTGACGAAATACATTTGCACAGTCTTGCCTCATTCCCAGTGGATCCTGTTTGGAGCCACATGGTCTCAGATATGTGTACTCTCTTGAAGCTGCCAATGACAGTAATGAGTGATAAGGCAAATTCTTAAATTATACTCTATTACTCTCTCACAAGATGGACTTCACTTCCCTCTTGCTGCACACAGCAAAAGGAAAAGCAGGAACTACCTATCTGCAAAGAAAGCAAATGACATGGCAAAGACCCCGAGAGCTCTGAATAGCACTTCTCCCTGACAACGATCAGCTACCCTGAGCAAGCAGAAACCCATTATTTCTGTAACAGGCCTGGTATACTTATTTGCTTTTTCTATAATTTTTCAAGAAATCAAAATAGTAGATGGAGTGTAAGGCCTTTCACAAAGGCTCTTGCTCCTCACAAGCTAGTGATACATCTTCTGCATCACAGTACACCTCTTAACCACACAAGGCACATCATTCTCAAAATGCAATTGGAACACTCTCCAATATTTCACCAATCTACATCACTACCAACATAGTTTAACTTTTCAAGGTCGGTAGAAATCACCTAGAAGGTATGGAAGAACAAGATGATGAGTGACAAGTTTCTAGCTCTTTGACACAATGTGTCGTTTACCCTGTGTCAGTATTTTCTTTTGTAAAATAGAAAAAACAGGTTTCTACATATTTAAGCATAATGTTTAGTAAATGAATGATTAGTAAATTAAAATTGTTCTGCAAAAATGAAGAACAACAGAAATTCTAAGTATTCTTCTCCCCATTCACTGCCTGCAGCTGAGAATATAGAGATGGATCCATTCCTTTCCTTCTTCTTGAAGGAATCCTGGTCCATTATCATATCAATGTGGGTTTTAAGGAAAATATTCTTGCTCCCTCTATCTGCATTGTGCATTTAATACCACAATAGGCAAAATTTAATCTTAAAACTGGGACTTCTGTGCAAAACATGGGCTGCTTGCTTGACCTGGCAAGAGAACAGCTGGACCTCCATCCTATTGATTGAGCAGGTGTAAAGACTTCATCCCACAAGGTGCTGTTAACCTGTGGAAAGATCAGGCCTATATTAACATTTAAGCATAAGGGTAGTCCTCTTGCAGGTTGTATATACTCTTGCAGTATAATATATACTCACACATATGCATACAAACACATTCTCATAGATATCTATATATGAATATACACGCAAATAAAGCACTGACAGCTGGATACAAATGCAAAAATATGTCTCAGGCTGGGACACTTTGAATTATTTCTAACACGTACAATGCAAAACATCTATTTGAAATGTCACAAAGGGAATTTTCTCCCAGGAAGCATTCTTGTATGCTAAAATTCAACTAACACTGGACTTCCTTTTTGGAAAATAAACATTAAAAAGACTGGCTTTCAAATGGAAGTGCTGACAGGCCTTTAACTATCGCAGCTTGAATAGTATCACCACTGTATATTAACAACTGTAGTCATAAGATCTCAACATTTTTCCCCTCCCTGTCTTTCCCTGGAGCTGCTCAAAAAGCTAAGCCCCTTTTCACATTCTTAATGACCAAAAGTTAAAAAAAAGAAAAAAAAAAGGAAAAAAAAAAGAAAAAAAAGACTTAAAAGTTCGGCTGGATTTTCTTCTGGTTTCCTAATGAGCTTAACATCTCATAAGACGCCTTTGGTAAAGGAGAAAATCTTTTCAAAAAGACCCATTTTCCTGCTGACAGTACAGTCTTTCTGAAGTAACATCAGAAGACCATAAGGGTGACATCCAAGCCACCTGAGCTGGCGATACGAGCTCTGTAACCAATAGATTTCTATCCCCTCTTTACTCCACATTTTCTAGCAACATAGTTCTTTAGAATAGGGTCAAAAGAAAAATTTCTGTTTAGTTGCTTAAAGGAAACAAATAACTTTTTCATCAGATCTCTGCTAGAGCTTGACCAAAGTCAAAGTATACTGTAATTTAATTTTTCATAAAAGACCCAAAGTAGCTGGCTCTTAATAAAACAGATAACAAAGTTATGTAGTTTCATGTCACTTTGAGTATGCATGAACAATGGTACCTGACCTATTTCATGATTATTTTTTTTCTGTTAGATAACAGAGAATAGTCTCACAATAAACTTGAATCCTACACTGTGACAAAAAAGTAAGAAGCAGCAACTGCTACATGTGTAACATCTGTGAAAAGGAATACTGTCTAGAATGCAATGACTGTCTATTACAACTGTACATGGGATTTGAACATGTAAAAAAGTTACTTACATAATCGTCATTGCTCATGTGAGTTTTCTGATGGAAAACAGTGGGGCTACCTCAGTGTTTGGATTATTTACGTATCAGAGCAGCTACAAAACTGGGCCTTACTATGTACTATATCAGGTAAACAGAAAAATATATGGTTTTGCCACTTGTGTTATGATTTGGTGGCACTACAATACAGCAAGAGGTGTCATTCTCTAGTTACATGTGTAATACCATGCTACTACACGAAGAGGCTTCGTTATTGGGTCAGAATCATCAAATTCTACAATTAGTTTTTGTTACAGAAATATGTAACAGGTGTGTAGACTTTAAAGAGGTTAATCATAGATTACAACTGAATGAACAAGGCAAGAAACTCAACAATGCTCAATTTTGAAAGCTGGTGAAAGAACACTTCTCATTTTCTGTCTTTTTACAGCTTCTGTAATTTTTGCTATGGTTGCTCTAATTCTGTAATTTCAGTAATTATGGAGCATCTATTGTGAAATAAGCCATTAACAATAATTTCAGTGTACCTGTGGGCCTATTTAAGATGGATGTTTTTTTCAGAAACAGAACACCAGACCAAACTGTATGAAAAAGGTAGTTTTCCTAATACCCTGAGTTCCCATGTGTACAAGTCTTGGCATGATTCAACATTGACTGAAGTTGGGATGGCTGGCTGGAATAGGGGAGAGTTCAGCAGGATACACTTCCAGAATAAGGACTTTCCAAAGACCTTAAACTTCACCTGGCAGTTGATTGTCTCCAGAGGTGGGAATTAATGCTGCCCCCAGGTCAGCTTAATCCTCTTGTGAGAAGAAACCTTCAATTATGATAAACTCTGCTAAATTATTTATGATATCTCTGTGATCTAATGAAGCTTTATTCAGCAAGACCTTTGTCTCAGGCTCACACAGGGAATGAAATGGGGCAACCGATCATGAAACTCCAGTAATTGTAGACTTCTGGAGCAGAAGCACTAAACAAGCTGGTTCAAATGTATTCTTAAAAAAATTCTGTTGATTTCAGAGGAGTTAACATAAGAAGGAATCTAGCCCATAAAACCCAGTTCTGCCCTGTTTTACACTGAGTATGGTCTCAGAGAGGCAACTGAGTCTGCCAGGGAAGCATTTCTGTTCCTGAGGTAGACTGCAGGAAGTCCTGTAGTCCTGCAATTCTCACGTAACCTTTATTGTCTATTTTCAACTGGCTGCTGTAAGCTGTAAAAATGAATTTGTAAAAAAAAACCCCAAAACCCACAAGACTGGTGCTTTGGGATATCCAGTCTTAGAACCTGACCCGATAAAAATATATATGTACATTCAACTTCCACACCATTAAAGCCAGACATTTTCTTTTAACAAAACCTGGCCCTCAGTTGTAGTCAATACCATACAGAGGCATTTAGAGAGTAACAAAATCTCACAGGAAGTTCTTTATATAAAGAGATTCAGAAATTAAAATACCATGCAGGTCACAGTCATTGGCACATAATGGTACAGTTAAGCCGTTCATTTCTAATTAGGCCTGTGATCAGAAAATAGCCAATTTTGCTCTCTGCTTCTTGGTGTGTTCAACAATTTTGTCAGCCAAAAACTGTTAGCTGCTGAATTTTTAACGATCCTTTATTGGATAATAAGGTTTTGTTTTCATTTCTCTCAAACTGCTGGAGCCTCCGTTAACAATTATATTGGGGAAAAGGTTTCCACAGTAGGTGGGCCCCACAGTCTGTCTAAACCATGGATTAGCATTATAGAAAAAAAAATAAAAACCATAGGGAAAAAAAACAGAACACTTAAGAAAGGCAGGTTTGGTTTTGGGTGTGTACAGAATTAGGTTACTTCATTACATAAATTAAGCAAAAGAAATGAATACATTCAATATAATGAAACTTATATGAATCTGCTACTCTCTGGGTTGGCAAGATCCAGCCACCTAGTTGAAGTGGTCTTTAATTAATGGTCAAATAAAACTATACTTGTTACTTCAGGAATAATATGAAGTTTTGACAGAAGAGCTGATCAAATCCCTGGCAGGTGCATGCCTGGCTCAAAAGCTCCCTTTGTCCTACCATGATGTTTTAGTGACTTATTCCAAGGACAAGGTTCTTTTGGTTTACGGCGGGAATTGTTCACATTTAACTCAAAAAAACTGGTCCTCTTATCACCTCAGGAGTATCTTCTCTTCAAACTAAACCAAGTTTTTCCTCTTTCTTTTCATTTCTAAGGCAAAAGAAGGGTTTCTTCTTGGCTCAACAAGCTCCATTTCTTCGTTACTTATGTTCTTTGCTTCAGAAAACAGTTTTGGGGCCTCTGGATAACCTCTGCTTTGCTCTCTGGTCTCACATATCAGCCAGCATCACTTTGGGATCTTTGAGATGGGACAGCAAGAAAGAGTGTCTATTTCAAACATCTGCCTGAGTGCTGAAATTTGAATATAAATGAGTGCCTGAATGGTTCTCAGGTTGGAGAGACAAAATCAGTGACTGAAGAAGGAAAGAGGAAAAAAAGAAGAGAATTTGAAGGAAAAAAATAAAGACATTTCACATGCACTGAAAATAGGGACACCGCAAGCCATAGAACAAAGGAGATTTTTTAAAGAGTATCTAAATTTTTAAAAAATGGGTTTGCAGCAGAATTGTATTGCAAAGCCTCCAAATCTGCACAAGTAGGAATGTAGACATAATATATGTAGGGTTCATTGCGCCACCTATTTCCTAAGAAGTCTCCCTGATACTTTGCATTAAAAACTCAGTATTGCTTTTAACTTTGTCAAACTTTAATGATTTCCCATATGGGTATGAAAATTAATGATAAAATGAAAAAAATCCAGCCATACCAGACCAACCATTTTCATGCATAAGGCAAAAGAATAGTTTGTTTCACCAATAAAAATAATCTGGTGACCTTTTCTCTCTTTCAAAGACTCTGAAGCAGAGACGTAAAATTTAGCATCATGATTGACCATTTTGACAAGGATATGGTTTCTGTTGCAACACCTGGACCAACATAGCCTAGCCGCTGAAAAATCTCTATTTACCTACATTCATTTCTGCTTTTCATCAGCCAAAATTTCTACATATTTCAACCCCCCCAAAGCTTCCTTAGACTTTCACACTTTCTAGAGATAAAGTGCATATTCTGTCACTCCACAGAGTTGATCTCCTATTTGATATTAGACTGCATGTTTCAAAGATAAATTAATTTTTATTAGTCTTGCAAATATTATCACAGTCACAACAATATGAAAAAAGTGTATGAGGAAAAATTCTGCCAAGGGGGTGAGGTTTGAATAAAGTATATTGAATAAGGCACTGGGTCAAAGTATGAATAATTAGAAGGACACTCAGAAAGAAAAATCACTATATATAAATATTTATTTAAAGGATGGTATTACAAAGCACATGCACAAGAAAGGAGGATGGGATTATAGACAGCTGTAAATCTTCATTTCTTAACCTATAATTTTTTGCACATGAACATCTGTAAAATACAGCTTGATACATCTAATACATTTATACAAGAAAAGTAAATGTAATGTATGCAGAATCATTGCACTTATACAGGTACATAAGGGCACCCACAGACATACAAATTAAATGAATGAGAAAGGGTGATGCAATATAGGGATGTAGGATAAATTGTGTCTACCTCATTTGTAATTGCATGGTTCATCCTAACCGTATGGTGAAGAACTATATAACCCATTCCATTCAGTATATACTGTCTAGGTCACATTCAGCTTAACTTCACAGTCTGCCCAAATGCATTTCCTTGGTTGGTGAAGCCCACTAAACTGACTCGAAAGGGACAGATGAAAAGTTGTGCTGTCTTGACACAGTCGGTAGAGCAGTTTCACTCAAATAGCTGCAGAATACGGTAACAGGGATACTCAAAAGCTACAAGATGTGATGATAAGCATTCACTGTTTGCTATTAAATATATGTGTTGTGGGTTTTGGTGCTCATATTTGAATCAACTCAATATTACAGTCAACAGAAAGTCTCCCTGAGGAATCATATAACATAGGGCCTGTCTGCTGAAGAGTTGTATTTAACCTTCTATGCAGTCAGGAAATTGAGATCACCCAGGACCTCCTGCCCAGTGGCCTAAGGTTTTTTCATTTTTTGATTGTACTGGTCCAGATTCTTTCAAGTCTCAGACTTCTTCAGTTTCTGCTTCACCTGCTTTACCGGGGTAAACTTTTCTATCTGTGCTTTGCACTCTCCATGCTACTTTAATAGGCTGCTAAGCCTGAAGCTCCAGATGCAATGAGCTCGGTGAAATCAATGGGAAATATCTGTGTGCACCAAAGGCCAGATTTTGATCCATTGTGTTCAAGCAGAATGATCCTCATTAACCTAACAGATAAAGGCAGCAATGAGCGGCACTTCTATAATATCCATGAAATCACTATTTCATTATACCAGTGAGAGCCCAGGGAGGAGGTTTCTTGGTTGCAATAATTAATAATTTACAAAAAGCTTTAACTAAGCAAGACATTGCCCACCTGGAAATTGGAATGAAAGGATATTAATGAAGCTGCAATGCAGATGGTCATGTTGAAGGTGATGAAGAATTTATTAGGGAGACAGCCATCAGAGGCTGTGTAGTATATGAAGCATAAAACTGCTATAACTAATGACAGCAAGTAGTTTAGGCAAGTAATGGACAGCACAGCTACAAAAGGGAACATGGAGATATATTATTTAGTAATAAAGTTCTCATAAAAATGTGAAATATGAAGTAGAAAGATTAATATGATTGCACAAGCTATCTTAAATATCCATACCCAACTTCTGCCTTTTAAAAGAAGTAGACTGAATTTATGCCCAAGCAGCAACACGTAAGTCACAGCAATTATTTACATAGTTTATGCAAACTACTACAGATCTATGGGCTTAATTTATTGAAATAATGTTTGAAAGTGGTTTAATTTATTGCATTAACAATAGAGCAGATGCTATATTTCTACCTGCCAAGTGATCCAAGAAGTGTAGGTCAGGTTATCAATCTTCTTATCATACTCCAGAAGATCCAGGGACCTGCAGGTTAGCGGCTGCTCTGGTTTAGTAATTTCAGTCTTCCCTAAGATTGAGTAATAATCCTTTCTTTACATCTCCACTGTTGGAATTAATCTGTGCACAAAACCTCGGGGAAAGAGTTGGCTGCAGAAGACAACACAAATATAAACATTACTTAAGACACTTTTTCTCTAGCATTTTGTATACAACTGGAGCAAGAAAATATTTTTTTATTAAACTATCTCTTCTGTGGTTTTCTTTTAGTAATAGAAAGCTGAAGAAGTATTTTAGATTACGCTAACACTGGCATGCAGAGGCGGTGAGCAGGGGGAAATTACTGAGGATTCTGGGCTATTTTTAAAAGCTGTTTAAGCCTGCTTTTCTCTCACCCATCTGAATTCATAATACATTAGGAAATGTGGCTTTAATGCATACATTGATCAAGCTACCTAATTAGAGGAAGCCATTCCTTTTTCCAGTTCTTTTTAAAATGTATGAAGGCTTATCCCAGACCAAAACCACTATACTTGAATGTGAATTTTCCGTCCAAAATAAAAGATTGTTCTAGTGCGGATAGCCTGTAATATAAAAAGTATTGCAAATTGCTACACCTCAGTCCACTATACAGGTTTATCCTTATTCCTAGATTAAAAAGCAAAAAATACTCTAAAATATTCTTGATGTTATTGAGAAAGGGGATTTTCATGCATTTGCGCAAATTTATCCATAATACTTGTCTTTAGTGGAATTATAGTAACGTGAGATTGACATAAAGTAAAACACAAAAGGATTTTCTTGAGAACATTGACCTGATCAGTCATCTAGAAGGACAGCTATTTTCTCAGCCACTCTTTTACTTATTGAGGTTTTAATTATTTTTTGTGTCATAGCATTTTTCTATAGAGCAGTACTTCTGGAAATGCCATCGGTACTCAGAAACACTGCTTGCATCTCTGGTTTGCTGAGATGATTTTGGAAAGAAGCAGATGTTGAACTGATATATTTTTGGCTAAGACAGTACCTGGCAAAAATCAGGGATGTGATAAGATGTTTTCTATCAGAGTTTTCTCAGTCGTCCATTTCAATGTGGCAAGTTAAAATGGAGCTGTCTGCCAACACTGAGGGTAAACCCTGTCTCCAGAGTACTCAGTCTCTGATACCAGTACTTACATAGTGAATAAAATATACACACACACACACATATATATTCAGATAAATAAAATCAGCTTCTCTGAAAATGTTCTTTTTCTGCAGGGCACAGACAGCTCTGCAGGGTAGGGATAGTGAGCTAAGAACTGCAGCTTGCATTCAGAAATGTAAACTTTGCTACAAATACAGGTGATAGACTTTCATAATAGTGGTTATGGTATGAATACATCCTGAATCACAGTCTAAAGACTACCCCATGTGTGTTTGTTTTTTTAAAGAAATGGAAAAACTACATTGACAGTCATTTGCATAATTCAGAGACATACTGAATGAAATATAAAGGGTTATTTTGATATGTCAGCAGTAATATTATATCCACAAATTCTGGGCCACTCACTATAGAGAGACTTTTAAAATCTTCTAATGGATAGTAGTACGAACAAATCTATAGCTTTTGTTGCTTTGGGGCACTTGTTTACAAACCATATAACATCTGCTATGAGGAATATTCCATTTTCCTTTTAAACATTCTCTTTTCTTTCCTTCTTTCTCTCTCTCTTTCTTTCTTTCTTTCTTTTGGAGGGGGAAAAAGTTTAGAAAAATTAGCCTACAGGGTGGATAATTTTCTTTTTCCATAGTACATTGAATTATTCTGCTACCTGGATGTAGTTTGTCATATTTAGTAGAGAGTTTTTTGAATCATAAATGAATAAAGTAGTTTATTTAACTGTTACTGGAATTTTGCACTTTCCCCTTGTGAGTGGTTTTGCTGGCCTTGTAATACTGTTTTGGCCAGTTGAAATCTCATGAGTTATGAGTGTTATTTCCTTACAATTGCACATATTTTCCATATTTCACACAAACCAATTATTTATCACACACGTATACATGTGTTTCAAATTATTTTTAAATTAGTTCCTTCCTATTTTATACAGTTTTTAAATTACTCTCAGTGTTTTGAATCTTAAAATAAATGATCTATTCAGCACTTATTAATGTTTTTCAAGATTTCATAGAATAGCTGCTGGTTTGTTTATGAAGAACACACTTTCTCACCTATGCATCATATCGTCTTGCACCAAGGGATACTTGGCAGTTGGTTCTCCCTTTCTCTCCTATGAATGGTGTAGAGCCTGACCAGTATGGTAGAAACTGGGAATGCTTGAGGTTCAAGACATTCCTGAAACCGTCCTCATCATCTATTTCTGTTGTGCCAGACGGCACAGGCTGCATAGTTCCACATGTCAATCCTGCAAACAACGGGCATAAGAGAAAGGTTATACATGAGTGCCCATGTGACACCATAAGGTGATGTTTAATACATAATATATTAAATATGTTTTAACATAATTTATATACAAGGTTTTATATAATAATTATATATTGAATATTTAGATTATATATATACATATATATAGTTTTAATATATAGATATACGTATCTAGCTAGCATTTGCAGAACTCTATATATGCCCACAGCACCTTCTGCTGTTTTTTCCTAAACTCCCTGTAATTGGTCACCAGTAACAAGTTGTCCTCAGTATCTGAGAGGAAGCTGTACCAGCGCTGTAAACAGAAGGGTTATTATCTTTTTTAGTTTGTGACGTGACACTTCTGCAGATTCTGCCTAGTGTTGCATTGAACCTGACTGCTGTCACACTGCATTGCAAATTTGTGCCTATTTTTCTCTCCACTATCATTCGTGATCCCTTTTGCACTGTTATTGCTTTCCAGGTTTCACTGTCTCTACAAAAATTTGAGTTTTGAATTATACTTCCCCCAGACAGATAAATGTTCATTTTTTTTTCCACATTGAATTTCATTTACTTCTTCTCTGTCCATATTTTAACCCCTCTAGCTCCACTTACATTATTTCTTTGTTTTCAGTAGTGATTGCAACACTTGCAAATTCAGTACTATCAATGAATTGCATGAATAGGCTTATTACCCCACTTCAAAATCAATATGAAGGATGTTAAATGAAGTAGAACTTAAAACCAATTCCTGTTGTCCTTCACGAAGCTCCTCCCTTTTATCTATGGCAGTTTATGTTTTTTCTTGCCTTATGGTTCTGCAGCCACATTTCAGGCTGTGGATTACTTTGGAGAACAACATTTCATGAGACACTGTGTCAGAGGTTTAACTAGAATTCAGACTCCTATTGCTTTTCTTTCAGCCATTCATTTTACATGCAGTAAATCGTTATCATCTTCGTCTATCAAGATGTCGTCTTCAAAATCTTCTTGCTGCTCTAGATCTTCAGGTTCCTGAGGATCAGATTACACCTCTACTCTGTTTCCAGTGAGGAAAGTACTGCTTCTGTAGCACACCAAAAATAAACTATTCATAAAGTAAAAATATTTCTGATTCACCGTTTCTTGTGAGTGAAAGAAATTATTCTATTCCTCTCCCAGAGGCAGCTTTTCTAAGTGGCAGGTAATGAGACGATGCAGAAAAGGGTTTTTTTTTGTTTTTTTCACTTGTGTGTGCCTGCTTACATAACTTGAATGGAGTTGACTTGAGGAGTAAGAGAGGACCTGCTCTCTGGGATGTCTGAGTAACCTAATTCCCAGTGAGCTTTTTTCTCTCAATATTTTTCCAATACTGTCCTGGGATACAGAGAGAATCTTCAGAAAACAATTGCCAAAATCACTGTTCTTTTTTCCCTTTTGAATTTGTTTAGTTTTCTCTATAGTGTTTTGGCAATTACCCAGATTTCCATGTTTCGTCAAAAATAATTGCCTGTGGCAGAGTAAATTAATTTCCTAATTGCCTTCCTACCAGTTGGCCTGAACAATTTGTAAATGTTCCACTTTTGCAAGTATTCTTTTGTCTGGTCCTTATCAATGTATATTTGAAAATGTCATCATTTGCTTGTTATATAAGCTTTATTTTATATGCCTCTTGCTTAACAAAGGTCTTTGAAAGGATAATTGAATTTCAATAATTTTTAACCATAACTAAAGTCATCTGCTCCCTCTTTTTCTAAATTATATATTTTCTTTCCAGGATTTTATCTTCCTCAAACAAAAATTTGAAACTCCTTTCATTTCCTTAACTACTTTGGCATACAAGAAGTAACACAGATTAATTTTTATTACCCCTATTTTCCTTCCACAAACTTCATTTTTTTTCCTATGTATTCCTCATAAATTTGGGTTCATTCCTCTTTTCCAGTTTTGCTTTCTGGAAAAAAACCTGTTTCATACCACTGACAGACCTTTTGAAAAATGACAAGTATGGACATTTCTTCTTCCTTGCATTCTTCTTTCATAAATATAAATATAAACATAAGTATAAATAATGTTGATCCTTAATTAAAGTATACCTTAAATGAGGTGCTCTAAAAGATGGCAGGGCATCCTAATGGACACCAAGTCTCAGCATATAGCCCTGCAGGTTGTGGTTGAACAATTCTTTCCTTTTTCCTTCACTAGAGGAAAACAACCACAGGCCTGTTCATGTACTCATATTTTAGTCACAGAAAATTCTCACTGAGGAAGAAGGAATTAGGGGGAAGTAAATGTTGATTAAAGACTTAAACATGTGGACATAGATTTCTTAATTTCTTCCATTAACTGACTCCTGAACTGTGCTATCCTCTACGTCTTAAGAATCCATTGGCTTAATACTAATTGGAATTGAGAAGAAAATTACTCAAAATTGGTACTATTCTTATATTCTTTTTTTTCTACTTTTATAAAGACATAAAGAAAGATTTAAGATTAATTCTCCTTTATTTAGTTTATCTATTTTTATTAGCAAAGTGATTGCTATCCTCATTCCCTCCAAATATGTTTAAAATCAAATTTCTGTGAGCTATAGTCATCAAAGAGTTTTTCCTTCTTTCTCCATAATTCTGAGAAACCTGTATCCAATGTTTGTGCTTTTCCTCATTTTTTCCCAAATCAAATAAATTTCACAACAATGTTCTCCATTATGCAATTGTAATTCACTAACATTATACCTATGCTAACTTCAGATTTCTGGTGTCCCTTTTGACTTTTAGTTACAAATTTAAATGTATGTTATAATATTCCCTTTACAAGAACCACCCTTCTAGGCATCAGTTAGTCCTATCAGTACTAATAGGTAGCACTATAGACAATACCTAATTATCTATACTAATACCTATAGATAAATTCGATCCCTTCTGTATTCCCAGCTCTTGTTTTTGTGCTCCTTATATACCCCGATGATATTTAAATATAATAATTCTTCTCTTAGTCATAATTTTCTCTTTCATAAACACTTCATCCTCTATTTTATTTTAAAATTACATGTCAGGCCATACATGAAGTTGTAAGGTAGATTTACTATAAAGCAGTGGGCGCATTCTAGAAACTTAAGAACAGAGTGATTGCACAAAGAAGATTCATCTCAGAATGGCTGAAGATAAGAAACAAGATAAAGGCAGTTTATACTGCTTGTTATGTCTGAAAGGGACCCAAGACCAAGAAGGTGAATCACATGTTAACAATAGGGAACTTACCTAGTCTTGCCCTCAAGGTGGCAAACCACCTTATCACTAAAGAGAAGGAAACAATCTTAAAAAAAAGAAAAAGAATAAAAAGGATAAAATATGAGCAGAATAGCAAAGATATAATCTTGCTTTTGGTATCAGACGTGGAGTCTATGTGAGTTTCTAAGATGCTGAATTCTCTTTAATTATCATTGAAAGATAGGCTAACATTGAGCAGGTGGTGAAGGTTATCAGTGTTACATTGACAATGTTTGGAGCAAAGGATCTCAAAAAATTCCCAAGTTACCGTGAAATTCTAAGATCACTTTAGCTAAAATATAATCTAACAGAAAAAAAAAACCCTCTCCTCTCTGGAAATATTCAGCACATAATTACAGTCAGTAGCTTTCTGCCTGAACTGCATAAATGAGAGAGAAGGCAAATTTTTAACATAAAGCCCTTAAAAGTTGGAGGTTATTTTAAAAGTTACATTGTCAAAAGGCCAGAAGTGTTTTTTCTACTACTACTGGTAAACAAACAAACAAACAAACAAACAAACAAAAACACCAAAACCCAGGAAGTTATATATCAGCCTTAAGAAATTAAAATTCAAGGTAAACAACACAAACCCTTTCTTTCAATAAACTATATAGACATTACTCACAGAGTTGGTTCTGCTAAGATAAATCAGTACTGAAATACTGCACTTTTAGAAAACATAAGCAATCAATGTGAAGATACACGGAATTTTATTTTTAAAATTAAATATACATAGTTGAAAAATCCAAGCATCAGAAATCCAGAAATAATTTAAATAATTAAAAAGCAGTCTATCATAAGACATGCCATATTGGAAGGAAACTGACTGTCCATCAGAAGTGTATATAGATATAAAATATCTCAGGATGCATGACATATATATGACTGTGATGTGTCCATCATAATGCTCACATGATCTTAGCTAGCTTTACAAGGGATGTTAAGATGAGAAAGGTTCGTCAGTCATCTATTCTGATTTCCTGCATGATAAAGGGCTAGCATTTTCAAAGCGCATACATAATTTAGAAACATATAGACTGTGGGGTTCTCGTTAGATGCCCGACTCCTACTGATTCCACATTTGATAAATGACATTGAGTATCTTAAATCTCTAAGGTCCAGATCCTCAAAGGCACTTTGGAAGCTAATTCCCCCTACAATCAAAGAAAATCAAACGTCTAAATGTCTGTGAGGACCTGGGCCTAACCCATTTTTTAAAAATTTGCCCTTTATGTCTCTCTTGATAAAGATAGGTGCAGTTAGATGAGGGGCCATTTTCATTTTCCTTCATAAGGAGGTGTTAATGCAGGCACTTGTCTTTAAGCATTCATCCAGGAAGCGGATGACTTGGAATCAGCCCTCTTCTCTGTCTGAGGATATTCTAATTACGTCTTCTGCCTCCCAAGAGGACACCCTAAGCAGTACTCTGTGCTAAGCTATATTCTACACTATTCAGGAGAGGGTGCATTATCCACTGTCTTTTGCATAGCTGCCCTATCATGAAAAAAAGAGAATTCAAGATTCACTGGGCCAGAGAGAGAAAACAAGCAGAAACATGGCACACGTTAGGAGAAAGAGACAACATGGTTCCTGGTCCTTGCTTGAGTTCATTCCTCGTCTACATTGTTGATATATTTTGGTAAATATAGCTGTGGGTGTGGGAGCAGAAGTCCTACCTGCTCCCAGCTACCAGGGTAGTGCCTTAGCCATTGGGCTGCTCTATAAAAGAGAACTATTGCCAACACTAGTATCAGCACAGTCACAGGGACCTTCTCTGCTCCTTTTTTTCATGTGTGCAGATCCTGCTCTTTCTCTGAAAGAGCATTTGAACACCTGTTTTCAGGAGAGGATAACAGTCCATGAATTCCAAGTAGGAGATGGGAGCAAGGCTTCTAACCATTGAGGACAGGTTAAAAATGTACTCTTTTCACAGGATATTTTTCATTGTCTACTGTCAGCTGTTGCTAACTTCTGGCGTCTCCTTGCTGAATTAGTTGACTTTTTGATTCCCATTCTGAGGGAATGGGAATGTTACCAATGGCCTACACAAGGCACACAGGTGCCAAACACAGAACCCTGGTCTCCATTCTACAAGATGGTGTGTGCACGTGGCTGGCATTGCACTTAGCTTTTAAAATACCTAAATCCATTGTTGGATTAATTTGTAAGACACTAAGTAACACACTAAGTAACACTGCCCTTTCCAAAAGTGACCAGACTCATAAAAAGAAACATGGGGACTAAGAATTCTCAGGATAATCCTGAAACAAAGTTAAACTAAATTGTTAAGCTGTTGTCTGGGGTACAGACAACAACTTTTCAAAGGTACAAGAGCATTGGTACTATTTAAAAACGTCTCCTACAACTGTCCCAACACATAAATACACCTTGTCTCATATGTAATGCATGCCCCTCTGTGATCAGGAGAAACAAGAGAAAAAGCGAACAAGCTACAAAACATTCTGATTAATAAAACTGTAGATGGGAAGCTCCTGTACTGTTTTCCTTCTGCCAGAATAGCACTAACATACTCTGTTTAGAAAAATCAACAGTAGGCTTTAGGCAAGACATATAAGAGGGCCACAGTAGGCCTGACCCTACACTTATCCTATGATTTATAGTCTTCTTACAGCAATGTACTGTATTTGACACTGGCTAAGGGGTTAATCAGTTCTGAGCATTGGCTTGGTAATAGGGTCCTGCCCTCAGGGTCTATTCAATCAATCAGAGTTGTCCAATGGTGTAATGCCTCAGTTCTGTGTGTAGGCAGATGAGTGTGTTGTTGTTCGGGATCCTGGAGGTATACGGGCTTTGAGAAGCTTAGTGGAAATTCCACCTAGATCAGGGCTGTCAGGCTCGCTCCACAGAGAGCACTGAGGATAAGAAGTGAGGTGACCATGTTGAAACAGGGGTCACCATCTTCTCTGAGGGCAGCCTGAAGCCTTGGACCTGCTGAGAATAAGAAGCCATTTTGAAGAAGGAAAATGTTTGGCCACATTGTCTCTAGAAGGAATTATTCTTTGGGCCTTGTTGGATAAGAAATTCCCCATTTTGAAGAATACAAAGGAAAATTACCATTAAGCTGAATACATTTCTTCTCAAAAATAGCCAAAAAGTCCAGAAGGCATAAGCTCAGGAGGAAAAGGAATCTGGGGTATTTCTGTAGAGCGTATGGGGGACTAGAGAAAATACTTATATGCATAAAGGGAGGTTAGGTCAGAAACTGGAAGAAACTAGCTTGGGTGTTTCTGTTGTTCTGCTGTACAATATGGCATCCAGCTTTTAAAAATAATTATCAACCTATCAGTTCAGTGCTTATGTGCAACATTCTAAACAGTTTCTAAAACAATTAGGGCTGAACAGTTGAACACAACTAGATTGTGTTGCTAGCTACATTACTCTCTCGTGTGCTGTTGCTGCAGAAACTAGTATGCTTCAACCTCTCAAGACCAGTGGTCTACCTGGGCTTATGGATGCCTTTTACCCTGAATATAAGGGGAATTTCCAGCAATATCAGGTATTTGCAGTGCTGGAGGTCCTTCGTCAACTACCTACTCCAGATGACCTCCTGGAATAGCTAGTAGATGACCCCCAAAACACACACATACTTCTAAAACTGACTATACCCATAATACAATGCAGTCAGACACTGCTTATGTTGTCCAAAACAGTCTAACTACTGTGGAGAAGCAAGATGTTTCAGATACAGCAGTGGAGGTCAGAGCTCCTATAAAGCATGGTGGGAGGGCACTTTACTTAAACCTTTTGTTAATAATCATTCACAAGAATATCTGAAGAAAAATAATAGCTCTCTAAAGACAGCATTCTTTATTTATCCTAATTATAGTTCTGTATGAGATTACACAGAAGTAGGTATCAGAGGAAAGCTAAAGGAGCTTTCTGCGGTAACAGTACGTATGTGTGAGGTCAAGAGTTTTTCAAAAAGCTTCTGAAATACTCTTTGAGCAGGGGAGGAGTGGAAATGTGATCCTTCTCTCTGGGTGGTAAACAGGAGGTGTAGGAAATTATGTGTGTGCATATGGGGGAAGGGGGGATAAACGTCTCTGTTTAGACCTCAGCAGAGCTTTCAGCAGCCAGTATTTCAAAACATAAATGGGAACACATTTGACACAACTGCATATGCTCTTTCTTTTCAATGACAAAAGATGACATCATTTACTTTGGTCAAATTAGCATTGATGATAGAAAAGATAGCCTCAATGCAGTCAGTGTGGTTTTTACCATTGGTTTCAATGGAGCTAGGTAGAAAATCCACTCTTACTGAAATTGGTAGTTAACAAAACTTACACATATGAGAATCATACATATTTCAGAGATGGATCAATATAACTTTTAAAATATAGACCTACAGAAACTGCATTTACTTTTGTCCTGAATAAACTTAAAACAATGCAATTATTATCTCTGCATATGAATGACTGGACAGGATGCATTTCTTATCTCTCTTTTTTTTCTCTTTATTTGCATGGGTATAGCTCGGTCTTTATTTTTTTTTCTGCTCCAAGAAGTTGTTTGTACCAGTAACATTAATTGACACTTATGGCAATAGAGTTGTGGGTACCCATGAATGGAGAAATGATTGTTTTCCACGTGTTGCCTCACAACTTTGCCTCACCTCCAAATAAGAAAAATAATTTGCTATATGAAGAGGGTAAAAACTTACCTGTGTTTTCCCACTATTGGTCATTTCTGATGAAACTGCCAAATAAAATGTAAAATAGTATTAGATGTGTTGGTGGGGCTTGTAGTTGTTTGTTTTTTTTCTTTTTTCTTTGTTTGTTTTGTGGGCACTGATGTGCCATGGAAATGATTGAAAGCATCACCATGAGGAAAATATGAGCTATTAATTACCTATGATGTGGCATTCAGCATACCAAAGCAAAGTGTTAGTTTTCTTTAAGCACCTAATTATGAAACCAGTTACACAGCACAGTTCATTAGACAAAACAAGTCAGGACACAGGTTTTAGCTTTGCTGCAGCAACATGTGCAAATGATCTCTCTTGTCCTCTCTAAGTGTCTGTTTATTCTCACTGCTGCACCTGCATACACTTCCTTAAATATTTTAAACTCTCGGGTCTGTAGAGTGACCATCTCCTAGCACTTCTACAACATGTAGGATAAAGCACCTCCAGAGGACATATGGCCACAGTTAGAACTATTCTTCAATTATTGCTTCAAAATATAGGAATGATCTAACACACTAAGTACAGCAAAAATATTGAAGAATTCTTATTTTTCTTTCTTTCTGCCAAAATATTTCTATATTCTCCATGAATGTTTCAACGATTTTACTTTATTCAGATGCTCTTCATGCTATTCACCACTGGAGGACAGGTGAGCTTAGTTAAACTTCCATAACCAGCACAGAATTACTGGGCACAACAGAGTCACATTAGATAAGGAAGCAACATTTTGCAACATTTCTATTGTTTTAATATGTTCAAGGCTGATAAAGTGTTAAATGAAATAAGTGACCCTTGAAATTCTGAGGTCATTTCAATGGTTGCTTTCTAAGAAGAGAGGTAAGAGAATAATAGCAATATACCAATGTAGTTGCTTCCAGTTCAAGCTCAAGATAATTCACTCGCTGTTGAAAGACTGGAATAACAATGGTTTTTGTGAATCAAATGGTTATTATTACTATTAGCATTGAAATATTGCAGTCATTCTGTACAAGAAGAAATGACTGGGAAAAAATTCACTAAATGAAAAAAGCACAATTTCTGGACAATGCCATGCAGCTTTATTTAATGCTCAGAAAGAATTTGCAATATACATGACCAAACAGATATGTAATGAAGGTAGCATTTTGAACAGGATGCAGCATCTTTTTGACATCTTTTTCTTTGACATCAGCATTGTAATCAGCCACCAATGCTGCCATTTCAGCAGACAGTACAAAATTACCAGTCAAGAGAGAACAAAAGGAGGCAGTTGATCTTTTTACAATGCTTTTAAATAATGTTACAATTCACAAAATGAATGCTCATGTGTGCATCATGTAGTACAGCATAGTGCTGTGAAGCTCCTTAACAAATAAAATATTTTTAAGCTAACTGCTCTTGAAGGGAGTACAATTTATAAACTGGCCATGGTCTGACTACAATGACAAGTCCTGGAGAAAAAACAAAGCTTTCTTCTTTAGGTAAATCAGTTTGCTTTTGTTTTGGTTTCCATACCTATCTTTTCAGTGTAAATAAATACTTGAAATCTAAAGCTGCAATATGTGTCTTTTTCTGTCATGAAACCTTTCTGTGCAAAAAAAAGTCTCTAACAGCTTCTTCTTCACCATGCATATGGGTATGAGAATATTGTGCATATGATGCTGGGGTTTAATAAAAAACGTCTATCACCATAACAAGATTCTGTAACAAAAACACTAACCCAGTACTTAAAATTTTGTATCCAAAGGTAAATTTTCCAAGATTTTGCTACTTTGGGTGGGAAGAGAGTGAATCAAATAGAAAATAGAAACTACTCATGACCCAAGAGTTTCAAAAACAAACAATAATTTTGAATACTTGATATTTTGTTGATTCAAATTGCTATAATATAGAGGGAACTGAAGTTCAGAAAGTACTGAGAGCTGTCTCTACTGTACAGTGTATCTTAATTGCAGCGTGTTTAGGTAACACATGCTATGATCCATGCAGAAGCCATTCCAACAGTTAAGACATTGTAAACATGCTGCTGTCGTAGTCTTGTTGGTCACAGTCATCACTGATGTCCTGAGTCACTGCAGTCGTAGAAAAATTTTCTAAGTGAAACTGGCCAGGCAATTCCATCGAGTGCACTCTAGCCCACAGTTAAAGTGAGAGGCAAAATCCAATAGGTCTGTGTGAACTTGACCTTGCAAACATTCTTAAATCAAAATCTAGAGATCAGTTTAGCCCTAAATGACACATAACAGTCAGACCTCTGAGAGTTTCTCAAATGTCAATAAGACCTTAAGCACTTCTTGCCTATGTTGCAACACCTTATGCTCCAGAAAAAGGTGGAAAACATAAAACCCACAAACCATACTGAACATGGGAAAGATGGAAAAAAATCCTTCCTGGCCACTGTTGGTAGCCCTGAAATATACATTACAAAAATGATATGAAATACTCCTTCCATTCCTCTTGAAATAACAACTAATTTAACACCCAAAGATTTCTGAAAGGGAAGTTAACGGTAGAGCAGTGGTTTGGGAGCAAGCCAGACTGCTCACTCTTTACAGGCTGGAGTCCAGGTCTCTGAGCCAGGAGCATGCTGGGTCTCTCCGTTGGGGCTGAGGGCTGCTGAATTGAGGTCCTCGCCAATGAAGTGTACAGCACTATCCAGCTGACAGGATACTGATACCTGATTTAATGTCAGCTGAAAGAACCTTCCGGCTCTGCTGGTGATGTCGGCTAAATCTCCACCGATTATGGTGGCAGTTTAGACACTCAGTGCACATACAGACACTTATATGAAGATACTTAAATGTAAGATTCTTAACTTTGAGTTTACTTCCATCTCTGGCTGGAAAGTTAGTAAGTGGGACTAAAAAATTAATGGCTTTATTCCCAAAGAAAATACACTGTTGACACTAGACATATTGCATATTGCAAACATGACTTGAAGTCACTGAGCTTGCAGTGTGGTCTTTAAGACACTACAAATAAAAAAGGACCAAGTGAACATGTGTTGCATAAGCGGCATCCACATGGACAATAACTCCCAAAAGCACAGCACAGAAACTGCTCTCTTTATTTACCAAAAAGCTATGCCAGTCTATAGTTACGATGTATATAAACTGTATTTCTTGTAGCATTTATCTCTCAGATATACCATATATTAATGTAATATGTTTTCATAACGCCCTATGTTCTAATAATGCCTTTTTAATGCCTGGGAAATGGTGACTGTGGCATAGTCTGATATGGAGGATAACTGAGCGATTGTATTGGCCATAAACAGTAGGGCACAATCCTGCATCCTGACATAGACTACCATAGCATGTCTTCTCTGTGTCTGGCTTTTACTTAGGAACACCCTAAGTATTCATCTTTTTTCTTGAATACACAGTTCTCACAGGCTGGGACCCACCCATGAAGCTGACAAACAAGGTATCCAACAAGGACACAGGCCTTCTGCCAAAAAAAGGGCAAGGTATTTGTATAAGTAAAAGGTTTGCTGGATCTTTTTACTGCTTTAAGTTTTACTTATGAGCTTTGTTGGCTTGAGTCCTCACTAAACTTACAATATCAAGTAGAAAAACAAAGCTACTCACAGCTACTCGAGAAGCTGAACAACCACAAGTGGAAAGGGCCAAAACTTAAGCATCAGCAGTTAGGAAGCTAACCATTATTACCTTTAACACTGCTGGAAAAATTCATTCCAGACTGGTATCTGGATTCTTACTCATACAAGAAAAATTATTACATTAAGTTTTCTTAATATTGTAGTCTTTGTGTAAATGAAATGCGATGTTAAAATGTCACCTATTTGGAAAAAATGACTTAGTGTATGTTAGACAAGCATATTGACAGAATGATATTTCCTGCCTGAAATCAAAAAGGGATCTATGTTCCCATGGGAATTTATAATACAACTGGAAGAAAATAAATAGCCAATTGTAAGTTAGGGTGTGTGGGGGTGAACTTTTCAATAAGGTTGTTATTATTTTATTATTTTTAGGTGAACTGTTTTCAGTGATAAAATCTCATTTAAGGAGTTGATTGGCAAGAAAAAGTGAGTCATTATTTTGTGTATAAGGTTATTTCTAGCTTTTTGAGTGATTTTTTTTTTTTTGCACTTTCCCAAATTTCCAACACAATTGAATTTTTATTTGTTTAAGAGCTGGAATAGCTTTAAGAAGGCTAAAAATTGGGGCTGCTTACCGTGAAGTAATCCCTGTTTTCCTGCAGGGATTGGATGGTTTCCTCTGAAGTCCGGAGAAAATTTCCTACCTCTGCCTACTACCTAAGCTAGCTGTGTTTCACTTACGAAGGTAATTATGCTTTCTACTAAATGTTCATATAAAATATGTCATGTCTACAGAGCTCTAGAGCCCTCTAGTGCCTGTAATTCTGCTTCCTGTGTGTCTCCTGAGGAATAATTCCATTGATTTTAATGGAAAGAGTAATTCAACCTGTCCATGCACAACTCTGTGTGCTGCCGCTTTCATCTAAGTGGGTACCACAACAAGAAAAGCCAGTATGAATCTGATAGGGAGATGGTAAGGCTGGAACTGCTGGAGCTTTGGGGTGCTGTGATGGCCCACTTACTAGTTCTATAAACAGTGATAGAGTCATCTGGAAAGCAGTATACTGCTTTTTGGAGCTGTGCTGTCTGGGGAAGAATAAAAGAGCTTCTGTAAATTATATATTGTATTGTATACGTACAGATTATTTACAGAGGGCTTTTCAAGGCTGTTTGCTCAGGATTTTGATTCAGCCTTATGTAAAATATAAGAACGTTTGAAATTAAAATTGAGAAGGATGTGCTCAGCAAGATTTAAAAAAAAAAAAAAAGAAAAAAGAATGCAGGAAGTTTAGATGAGAATATTATACATACTGCAAGAAACATTTCCTGGTGAGCAAGAGTAAAACTTTAATTCTGGGATATAGTATTGACTATAGTATTGAATATAGTATTGAGTGATACATCCTGGTTACCTGCAGACCAGATTGTTCAGTTTGGAGCAAAAATATTCACTTTTGGAACACTGCACACCTAGGAAACAATGCAGAAGGAAAGTGGAAGACCATCGTCATTTGTGATCTACAAACCCCTGACCAGATCCCAGATTCCCAAAGCAAACTAGAGGGTTTATTCATCTCTCCAGGTCCTTAAAATATTCCCAAGGGGCTGTCAAACAACACTGGACAACAGAGAAGCAAACCATTTGACTGGTAAGAAGTTCCCCTCCAGCACATTGCCCATGCTCATGGAATCAAGATGGAAAGAGACTTCACTGGAAGTATCAATCTTGCATTATTCACAGACGCCTTCTCAACTATTCAAACATATACACACATACTCCAGCTGAATTTTTCAATAAACAGTTAAACAACACCAGGCATTATGTTTTGGCAATAGAAAATCACAAATTTTGTATGCATGTTTATAGTAGTCATATCCTTAACAAGAAAATAACGGGTTCCATTTGCTGTTTATGTTGGGTTTAGCAGAATTCATTTATAAAGAAAGCCCAAAAAGCAAAATTGTAGTTAGCATCTATGCACTACTAAAGCTACCTCCTTGGTGTAAGTCTTTGGATTCAGACATTTATAACTTGGAGAAATTCCAATCATTTGGACTTAATTTCACAGGTCAGATTCAAGCTTTTTAGAGGGGTAGGAACACAAGTTTTCAGCCATTTCTGATTACAAGGTGAGGGGAATCATTTTCAGGGGAATCATCAGCTGTAGGTACAGCAGCCATGCCCAGCCTTTTGGAAGTGGAGGGGAGGCAGATAGACTCTATGGAGACACTCAATATGCTTCATATGCCACATCCCTTCTCTCCCACATTATGTCACTCAAACAAAATGAAAGGATTTTTTTGTTGTGTAACTACAACACATTTTGTAACATCAGGGAGACAGGAGGGAGGAGGGTCACACATCAGATCTCATGATCAGATGTTGTTCCTGTATTACATATAACAGGAGGGAACGCTTGCATTTTAGTAATGCGTGAATGTACATCCAGAAGAGTGGAAGAGCCGTGGAATGTTTGAATAAAAGGAGCTGAATTGTTCTCATGAATTATAGTCAACCATCAGAAAACAGGACTTTTTTGGTATAGGACGTCCATAATCCAACTGTTGCAAAAGCTGGAAGATTAAAGAGGAGACAAAGCAGAGTCTTATCATTAAGCCATTGAATGGTGTTTTGGAGACTTGACTTCTAATCTTGAAATCCACTGAAAAATTTACTGTTCACATGTATTAGATTCACACTGCTTTGATTTTGAGAATAAATCCCCTGAAAACTTCCTCTACGTTGGACACACTTCCACCAGGGATGAAACTATGGATGCAGTCAACCTGTAGCCAGTTGCAGGCCATGCCAGTGCACTGTCCTGGTATGTGTTTTCCTCCTGAGCACAAAATCAGGTTTTACCCCATGCTTGGCAACACAGAGAAAGAAGCCATGTGCTCTCAGTGTAAAAGAGTCAATCAAAGACATGGAAAAGAGAGAAGGAGAAGTGGCTGTAATAGATTCGAATAGATTCTGGAAGATGAAGAGTGGACTGCTACTTGAGGGTAGATGATTATGGGAGTGGGAAACTAGGAGTAATATTGGGTCAGAATTTGAGTGCCAGGCCTGGTAAAGGACTCTGGGACTGGCTGAGCAAGTAGACTGGTTTACAGGCTTATAACAGGAAACAGTAAAATAAAAGCAAGGAAGAATCAGGGCAAAGGAGAACAGAGAATTAGACACTGGAACGAACTAGAAGTTCTTTAACAAGGAAACTGTGAAAAAATGGAAGAGGGGACACAAGATGGGTATGAGTAACCTGGACAGTGGAGACTACAACCTGGGAAACTGTCTGCTATCTCTGCCTGGACTACACAGTCCCTACATGTAAAAGGTGCAAATAATGAGCAGGAAATGAAAGACTTGGAGCCATGCATTAAGCCAAATAACGGAAATAGTTTTCTATCATTCTAGAAGCATAATTTTAGAGTGTTGTTCACCATGGTAATCGTTCAACAAAAGGCTTTTGACATAATAATGCTTGGTGTTGCAATGCTTAAAAGTTATGCACTCGGCGTATTCAAAGAAAGGAACTCACAAAGCTAAGTCACACATCCAACTTCGTCCTATATTGTCGGGAGGAAAAATTAAGTCCCTAGACTGGGATCCAAAGCAGACAGTATATGGAACATGAAGATAAGATGCATGATCCCACTCTATCAGGCAGCTTTAGCATGCGCCTAAAATGTCTTGCCTGGATTTAAACACCTGTTTCATGGTCACTGTTCAGTGTTCCAGGTTCCGAGCACCTGAGATCACTTCCTGCATTTAGACACCCGTTTGCTCCCAGGGTAGTTTAAGTATTTGGCCTTTGATGAAAATGAAAAAAAAAGAAATTGAGCAGGACTAGAACCCATATGACCCTTCCTGGCCAAATGCCCAAACAACTATTTACAGGGCAAGGCTCCTACTATCTGGTCTGATCAGCTTTCCCTTTCTGGCTGTAATATATCTCAGTGATAATAGGAAGAGAAACTAAGTCATGGTCAGATCACTCCAGGGACTGTCAGTACAGATGCCCTCCTAGAACACAAAAGCTGGATGTGAAAATCCTCTTACAGTGAGGAGCTAGATCAAAGAGGTCTTTTGGCAAACAGCTGAATTATTAGGCTATCATGCAAATGCAGCCAGAAGCATCAACTTCCCCCTGCATCCATGCAGTCAGATATGATCTCAGTGATTCTAGTTAGCTGTTCATCTCCAGGGTCTGACATATGCTTCTGCCTAACAATGTATATATCTAGGGTATCTCATACACCCCAGGACATAAGAACAAGATTTTCCTAAACTTAAACTCTCAATTCTAGCTAAAAAGTTTCCTGATCATGTTTAAATTGACCCTGTTGGTCTGACTGAATGTCTAGAAAAAATATATGTGATCATGTCATTAAGTGTTTTATCCTGCCTACACTGTGGATAACAAAAGTTGCATATGCAGCCTAAACTGCATTTTTAACTTTTGAGTACTTGTCTCTTCTACTGCAAAAGAGGAATATAGTGCGATGCTTCTGTGCAGTAGGCTAGAGAGCTAAAAACATAGCAGCATTAATATCAATGATGTTAATATCAAAGGGGTATAAAAATAATTTTATACAGTACCTGTGCAATGAGAATTAATAGAATGAAATAAAGAAAAAGAAAATTTAAGAGAGAAAGCATCCTGATCATTACAACTATTAGACTGCTGAATAATTTCCCAATTATTACTTCCCAGGGAAGTAATAGGTGTTCTGTTGTATTTTTATAAAAAGTCCAGTCAGATGCAAATGTTCTATGCCAAATGTTCCTAAATTAAAGAAGAAAATGTACTACTTCTTTTCCACATATGCATCTACTTTCTGTTTCAGTGTTTTGAGTAATAACTCAACCTACTTAACTTATTTATAGTGACATAAATCTATAGGAAATCTATTGACTTTAGAAGATGCAGTACCCTATTTTGCATGGTGCTGAGACCCTCCTCCCCAGCTCTAAGTTTGTACACATAGATTGCAAAAATGCCAAATTTTTTCTGTTCTTTGCTGCACCTATGATTACAGTTCAGCAGTGGTTCAGTGCACAATTGTGTAATACTAATATTGATTTCCTGCCTCAGTGACAGCAAAAATGATGTGGAAATACTACAAATGAAGCTCAAGTCAAGACCACCTCTCTACTGGAGACACTACTTAGTCAGGAGATACCATGTTTCCTATACTTTTCTGCAAATAAGAAAAAAGTTGCGAAGTAAATAAGTGCAAAGATAGAACATCATCAGTGACATTCAGAATCAGTGACATTTCTTAAACATAAAGAGTTTGAGAAAGTTCAACTGGATCTAGACAACTACTGAAAATTGTGGAAGTCTCCACCAAATATCAGCTTCTTTCAGATTAATTTTTCCAATAAAAATATTGATCAACAAGCATTCCTGTTGTGGCTAAATATTTATTAACACTTTTGGGTTTGTTGATTGCAGATCTCATGAGATTCTGATCTCAACTGAAAAGTATATTTCCTGCCCATCCAGGGATTATTTGAGATAAAACATTTTTCCGTTAAAGGAATATTTAAGTCTTTAGGAAAGCAAAGGAATTGTTGATTCTTCTCCATTGTTCTTTATTTAAAAGAAGTGTCATGTGCGGTAGTCAAAGTCTAGGTGTAGAAATACAGAGGCCCCTGCTGGACTTCTCTCTTGCAACAGTATACATCAGAAATCCTCATTTATGTATATCAAGTCCCAGTAAATGTTGATAGAACACACTGTTATATACGGTCCATTTTGATATTTACCTAGATCTACCATTTGTGTAGATTGGCAAAAACAACTGAAAGACCTAATTTTGTTTAAGTCTGTACATTCTGGAGTTGACTTAAAAATGGTAAGACTTAAAAATAGTAAGACTTGGTTTGGAATGAAATGGTTTCAAATCTGAGTGCATTCACTCAGTTGACACTGGGTGTAGTCAAATAATGACCCATGACTACTTGCAGCTAAGGTAGAAGATTTCTGAGAGTTTGCAGCCACCTACTTAAATTGGATATTTCATATCTGAAACATTTTTAGTTAGAACAAGTATTTGTAGGAAAGAATAGGTTAAATTCTTCTCCTGTACACACAGCCAGAATAAAAGTAGTTATGCTGATATAAATCTGTCTCAAAACATTAAAAATACCAAGCTTTTAAGCACAGTGGCTGTGCTATAAACTTAACATTTCGCAATATGATTACTGAAGACACAAAAAATAAAACCCATCTTTCCAGTCAGTTGCTGTGTTTGGGTTTTTAAGCGGGCTCTTGAAAGTCAGAATACTGGCATAAGAGGTAGCTTCCCTGCATACTGTATACATTGGACATAATTTTGTTGTTATTTCATTCCAGTGAACAGGATTGCATGCAACAGTATTGCATACATATATTTGACAAGTGAAGTTGGGTCTTAGGGATAATCAACTGGACATGTAGATCATCTGAAAGTCCCTTAACTTTTCTCGTTTTGCCTTCTATTTTATATTGAAAACCAGTGAGGGACTGGCTGGCACCATCTCAGAGTACATTGTGGTTTGTTTCCTCATTATGGAAATTTGTGGTTAACTTTGCATTTTGTTTTTTCTTTTCAACATTGTCTCATTGTTCTCTCCCCTTATGCTTAGAAGTATCTTGTTCAAAAAAGAAAAGATACTATTTCCCTGTAGAAATAAACCCAGGGCCACTCATGAAGAGAACTATTCATAATATAGGGTTAGAATTAATCTAAAAAATGTCCATCTGTGTTACAGAAAAGACCTCTGATTCAAGAAACTATACTGAATGCCAGTTCAGCCTTCTGAAAGAGCTAATGTTTTACTGTTACAAAGTTTAGACAAACATTTGCTCCCTCTAAGCATTAGTCTGGATATTTAGAGGGGCACTCATACTACAGCAGCTGATTTAGGTACTTACACTATTCTGTTTATCAGTTTCCAAAGGTGGCCAATCTAGTCAATGGGAAGAAATAGAGCCCTACAAGGGCTGAAGTCAACTATAGGGCTGTGTATCTCTCTCTTCTCCCTGTTTGAAGAGCAGTTAACGGCACTGTTAGGGATGCTTGGAAACTAAAGAGAAGAATCACACTGTTTTACTACAATAATATTATTCATTTAAGCTTCTCTGCCTCTTGTCCAAATAAGTGTTTCTTTCATTCCTCTTTGCCATCATATCAGAAGGAAACCCAGAAAGATTCATGGAGGGCAAGTGCTGTGTCATAAAGTGAAAGGAAACAGATGGTCACCCATGACCTGAACAGTAACATTGCAAATAAGCAGTCAGGGCTGAACATCTGCACTCTGGTTTCTATAAGCAATAGAAAAGACAGAGTTCTTTGCTCAGCTTCATCTGACAGTTTTTCACAGGTTTTACTTTATATTTTATTTATTTGTAGACTAACATATTTATTTATAGACTGAAAGGTAAACTTCAGCTTCAGTTTTACAATTGTGTAACCCTACAAAGATTTGAATGGGGTTCTATCCATACAATAAAAGGCAGAATTTGGGTCCTGGGAAGAACTCTATGTGTGTGTGTGTGTGTGTGTGCTTGTTTATGAGTCTGTGTATAAATACACATGAAAATCCTCATCCAAACCATGAGCTGAACCAGAACGTCAAGCATTAAAAAACAGAAGCTCACAATGAAAGCCAAAGAGGATCATAAACACTGTGTCTTATACTTGGGCAATGGTGTATCCCAGAGATATTCTCAGTAACACTTCCATGAAGACAACAGGTCTATCAGTCTCATCAGAATCTTCATTATACACCATTCCATTATTAATTCAGAGTTTCTGTGAGTCTTCTGCTTTATATCTCTAGCAAGGAATATGCTCTTACCCAAAGTGGTAAGTTCTGCTGATCAATATATAAATTAGCTTACTTGAAGCTGGCAATTTGCCTTGAACAGCAGAAATATCACATACTATAACAGTGATTCCTCTCTTAATAGTGCCCCTTTTCACAGAGCAAGCAGTTTGGTTCTTTTGTTTGGTCTTTTATTTAAACAAAAAAAGAAAAAAATGACACTAAGAATGCAGATAAGAAACTAACTTGCAAGAGAACCTGCCAAAATATTAATCAGTAATTGCTTCTACTTCACTGGTCTCATTTTCAATGAATTGCTTTGTACTCAGTACTGTAACTGTACTCAAACTAGTTATCAATGGTTCATTGTCAAAATAGAAGAACATACTGTGTTAGTATCCATGGGGGTTTGCTCCAGTTCTGGTATCCATTAACCTGGATGAGAGAATAAAGAGTATACTTATTAAATGTGCAGATAATTACATTTCAGATAATAAGACAGGAAGGACAGCCAGGACTTTGGAGTACAGGGTAAGAATTAAAACTCATCTTGAGAAACCAGAGGTACGGTCTGAAAAACACTGTGTCAACAACAATAGTATCAGAAAGAATTAACTTCACAAACTGCTCATAATGCTAGAACAACATCTAATCAGAAGTTCTATGGAAAAAGAAAACAGGTTTTAGGGCTACCATAAGAATACTAGATGGCCTCGCACTATGAGATAATGTACAAAATAGCTGTCTTGTACATCAGGTAGACTCCAAACAGATTTTATGTGTCCATACAGTCATTCTGTATGCTGGCTGTTCACCTATGCTTCAAAAAATAAAGCATTGGTGGCTTTACAGTGGGTAACACATTCAGCATGTGTCAACAACATCATCCTGCCGCAAAAAAGATAAGCACCATAGTGGGATATATAAATAGAATTGCAACCTGTAAAAACCTGAAGAATCAGTCCTTTAACTGCATTCAGACTGGTAAGTCTTAGCTGGTGTCCCTGCACTTCAAGGAAGGTGTGAACCAAGTGGAAATGGGAAGAGAATGAGAAGAATCATCAGATATCTAGAAAATAGTACCTATGAGAAAAGATTGAATACATGTAGTTGTTTACACTGGAGAAGATCAAAGTGAGAGTATGATGACATGGTCCCAAAACCATCAAAGATGAGAATAATCTGTTTCCTAAGCGTATGGTGGATTGTGTTTAAAGGGCAGATTTGGGTTAGATAATAAGAAAAAAAGTTTTTTATAATAGTAAAAGAAAACGAAGCATTGCAAGAGATTGGCTGAGGAAGTTATGGAATCTTCCTAGTTGGAGGTCTTTAATACTGTATAAACAAGGAATCATCAGGAAGGATGTAAGTAAAATTTATTATGCTTGAGTTATTGATGAGGTCATCTGGCAAAGTACTTTCTAGGACTACAGTTTTGTGAAACAACCTTTCATTCCCACCATTCTACTTATGAAATATACTTTAATATATGATTGAGACAGTACCTAAAACTAAATTGTTCAAGATAGATATATATTTTTGCTCCACAAAAAAATTAAGTCCTCCTCAGTTATCCTTGTGGCTTTCTAGACTCAATCAGACTGTTCAATTCCAGCTGAACAGTAACTGTAGAGCTAAAAAAGAAATTAAGTAAACAGCAGAGTAGTCATGTACATCTTCTATTTTTCCTGCCATGCAGTGATATCCTCAAAAAACTAAATGAACCAGGTGGGTAGTTCTCATTTTCAGACATAATTCAGATATTGCGGTCCGTGAACACACACAGTGTTTTAAGTGCTGGTTGTCCAGTTATTTACATGAGGCCCAAGTCATTAAAATTAAGCTTTCTAAACTGTATTTGGTTGTGTCAGAGCTCCGCACAAACCAATTTCCCTAACTTGTCTGCACTTATTATTACGATCAAAGGAGAATGGCTCTTACTGAAAAAAATCATATTTTAAAATACTGAGGCAAGGATTAAGTATGAAAACACTATAACCAGAAAGGTACCATGGCAGCAACAGATCATGGAGAATTAAACTGAAATGGTAACATCAGCTGCAGGGTGATTTCATTCTGATACATTGTCAAAAAGTATGGAGCTTTTCTGAACTACCTACTAAAGCTGAACAGCCCCTTAAGTAACCGCATTGGGAAATTTGGAAACTCTGCCCCAGGAAGTAACAAATCCCAGGGAACAGTGTTTCCAAAGGAATTGTTCAGGAAGACCTCAGGAGTCTGATGTGAACCACTGGTCTCCAATCACTTGGAACCTGTACTCGTCACCATGACAGATGCTACAAGTTCCTCAACCATAATCCTTCCACTTAGCTCTCTATATATCCTTCATAGGAATGAAAATGTATTTTGGTTTGACCTAGATAACTCTATATTGCATCTGAACAATGCTACTACACTTGAATAAAGAACAGTGATTTTTAATGAAGTATATAAATGAATAGGGATGGCTAAAGTGCTCATATATTATTGTGACAGAGGCCAATATAATATGTTGGACAGACAAATGTATCAAATTTTACATCATCAGATTAATCACATTCATGAATTTGGAATTTGTCTTTTTTAATGCACAAACATCAAAAAGAGTGGAACATATGAAGATTCCCAAATGCAATTTGTCATACAAACAAACTGCAATCACACCAGATTGAACAAGGTTAGCCTTGGAAGGAAGAAGAAATGTATGACAGCAGGGGAGTATTCATCTGATCAAATGTAGACTCCTACAGTGCAAATCTGATCTAGCCAGCTGGATTACCCTTCTTGCTAGTGGAGAAAAACAAGTACACACAGGGTGTTATTCCTCACATTTTATTTAGGACAGGTCAGATTAATTATGTCCTGCAGTGCCTTTGTCTTCCTTTAGACTATAAATGGAGCCTAGGAAAAGTAGTTCAAATGTAGACAGCTAGACTGCAGACTTCCAAAGGGATGTGAGATTAATTCCACTCTTAACAAGCAACCGGAAGTTATGCAGAAAAAGGGATTAAAAAGAAAAAACTAGTTAAGCAAGAAGCCCATTTTTTTTCTTGTAAAGTTCTCAGAGGAAACATTTGACAAAAACATAAACCTGCAAATAGCAAAATATTTTTCATTATCAGATTTTTAAAAATGAACTTTGTAAAAAATATTTCAATTTATTTTTCACCCCACTTTGGTTTTAACCACTTATTAAGTTGTCTTTTCCTCTCTTCCTCCAAGTGGCTCCAATGGAGATAAAAAACGAAGATTTGGTACTAATGAGAGACTAAAAGTACAGCTATGGACTCAACTCCATCTTGGTGTGTGTCTTTGTTGCCTTCAGTAGAATTCCACAAAATGAATTTGACCTTGGATGTTTTCAATCAGTGTGTTCCAAATGAGAAAAAATTGTTGTTAGTAAAGACCAAAGAGAGAAATAAATCAAAGACACAAAGGGCAGTCAGTCGTCCAATTCTCTCTGATTCTCAGTGGGAATTGGGTGCTTAACAGCCCTTAGTATCCTTGAAAATCTCCTCTTGGGATTTGAAAACGAAAAGAGAAATGGGTGACCTTTTTTACCTTCCAAAAATTGCTCAGTGAGGAGTTAGGCCTTTCTGTTGTTTTCTGGGGGAAGTGAGAGAGAGGGAGAAAGACTGAATAATTTTTGATAAATAAAATTTTCCTATAGTGAATTACTCTAGTAAGAAGGTGGGGGGAAGGGATGTCATTTGTTTGTTTCAGTTTTCAAAATGTGTGTTTGAGTCAGTTTACTTTCCTTTGCATAAAGGCAAGGTAATAAAAAAAATCCACGTCTAGATCAAAATAGTTCATGTACTGAAAGGAGCATGTAAGGTTTCTGCAAGAATGACAGTCATGGCTCTTAAAAAAATACAAGCATGGGAAGCATATACTTTTGCAGGATTATATAGGTATTACCTCAAAAGAGACGATCAGCCTAGAGAGCTGTCTCTCTCCCTTCTCATTCATACATTAGATTCCTGCCTCCTTTCACCAACCAAATTGAAATGAAAACAACAAATGCATATAATTTTCCTTTGCACATGGTGTGAGAGGTAGGAGAGAAGAATCATTAATATATATGGACAAAAGTTTAAGATTAAAACATGAATCTCATTCCAGTTGTGATGATGAGTCAGGGTTGAAATGAATTCAAGTCTCTGGACCACTTTGCCTTAACCCAATCATCCATATGGCAAATTACCTGGAATGATTAGATTGCAGAATTGTACCCATGGGCCCCTTACCCATTAAGCAAGGGGTGCTAGAAACTCTGCCACTGCTTCAATAGGATTGAAAAGGGCAGCTAACATTATACAGGATGTTTCTGTTCTGCAGCAAGTGCCAGGAAGGCTGCAGCATCTAATCCCTGCTAGGGAGTTCCCCTGTCCTTCCTCTTTTTTAAATGCATTTGATTGAAAGCTTTTTACTCATTCCTTGCACAAAAAGGAAGGTAAACACAGCTGTAGGATTTTAATGGCCTGAAGATAAGTGCACATATTTTTGTTGTTTTCATATTGCAGGCTGTTGACTGAATTTCAAAGAAAGCAGTAACAACAGAACAGTGAGGAATTGTACTGACTCAGGAGATGCATTAATATTCAGACCATTCTACCAAATATGCTTGGGAATATTGTCAAGTATAATAAATTCACCACAAACTCCTGAACCACTATACATTGCATGCTACTATAGGCAGCTGGCAAAATCTAAGGTAACTGACCAAAAGCATGAATACATACTTTAAAAATGATTCAGGCCTCAAGCTCCCCTTGACTAAGTGAGAAGACGCAGCCAGGTATAAAATGAATAGAGGGGCAATGGCCTTTGTTAAAACAATATAAATGAACACAATCATGACATGGTTATAGCATGTGACTGTACTCAGAGCATGCTGTACATATCTGAAGTCATTACTTGTATTAAGTGCATTGTGTGGATGCTGACAAAGAAGAAAAGGAATTATTTAAGGTCTGTGAGTCTATTCTGTTTTAAAGATCATTTAGCTCCACGCAGTCAGATTACAGCTTGCAGCTAGCATTTATATTTCTGGGTGATAGAAAACTAAACTTGACACCATACAGACATTTGGAGATGCTCTGGGAATGTGCTTATCCTGAAGAAAAAAGGAGAAAAAGAAACAGGCTACTGAAATAGACTGTACAGAAGGCTGAAGGAGAACTGAGCCATAATTCGCTACGTATATGTGCGTGTACCTAGCGTAAATAATTTGTCTCTCAGTACAAGAATTTGCTATACATCTCTACTCTTCTCTTACAGATGCAAAACAAAGGATCTTCACCACAGCCACTATACATCTAGTATGATTCTTAATTATTACTAATTTATCCAGATTATTTGCAACTCAGTATCCAAGAAATACCCATTTGCTGAAATTTTCTTCAGATAGATGTGCAAAAATCTTTTTCACCTTGGGTTCTCCTTTTCCTGTTGGAATTCCATTTCAGAAGAGCTACTTGACTCCCAGAGATAATGGATCCTTAAACATGAAGGAAAACACTTCTATTTTCCCAGGAAACATCCAGGTCTATTAGAGAAGTCCTCCAACTGGAGCAAAATCGGGTGAAAGCCTGATAGAGGTTGCATTTACTGCTTAGATCTGACTATGATGTTAATCCTCCAGTTCAACTTCCTAATCAGAATAAGCAAAAAAATATTTTACAAAAATAATTAACAATAGGTGATATATTGCACGAGAACAAATAATTATGAACTAGATAGGTGATCTTTCTGGATTTCACAGCTCCCCAGTGAATTATAAAGTAGAAAACATTTACACTTTCCAATTTGAAAGAGAGTGTTCTTTCTGGCCAGTACAACTTCATATGTTGTAAAGTAAAGGGATCACCTATCCTGAAAAAATTGTACTTATGATGATTGCTCACTCAGGGACTACCCACAGTTTCACTGACAATATTACTTACCCATACACAGCCACTTCCATATCTGGGTCTGGTAAAATACTATACATACTAAGCAGAGCATGGACCAAAGTAATGAATAACTGAGTAAACCTCCATTCAGTTGCAGCCCATCTGTATTATTCATTGTCTGTTATATGCAAAATATATGTTTAATCTGCACATAGAATTACTGCCAATTTGTAAATAAATAGCGTAACCATTCATACAAATGACTGATCAGACATATTTATGCATATAATGCTTAAATTCAGTGTCTGTATCTCTGTTTGCTTGAATCAGATGTCTCTGTGTTCAAGCATTTTGCACATACAATTGCACAACTAAAAAGTATGAAAAAAGCAGGTTTAAAATGCGATAAGAGATAAAGAAAAACTGCTTTAAACATAAAAACAGCATTTCAGGACTGCATCGTTCTAGTGTATTTAATTACAGGGAACGCTGGCAGCAGTATCTGATTAGCCGAGTACTTGGGGCCTCAAATTTCTCATGATGTTTTCAGCAACAGAGTTCACAAATATCTATCATCGCCTGCCTGGGCTGTAAACAGAAGGAAAAAAAATCAAGCACAGAAATTCAAGCACTTTCAAAATAATAATCCTTGTATACAGGGCTTCAATATTCTCCAACAATTTGGAACACAAAAATAAATCCTTACGCTGTGAAACTGAAAATCTCCATGAAAATGTTAACTACAGTCTTATGACTACTTCAGCACAGCACAGCACAGAGTCAGGACCCAGAAAAAACTAGACAAATCAGCCCCTGATTCTCAGACTGCTTTGGATCCCTGGCTCAGTTCTCTAGAATGAGACAGATGTATTTACAAGGAATCCTCTCTTTGTCTGGCACACTCTCTTTCCTCCAAATCCTGAATACAATTTCTTTGAAACACAAAATCTGTGATCAGATTAATTACACAAAATCAATCAGGTACATTGTTTTTCCAGTGGTGTCATGGTGACATGATAGCTGGAATTCCCAAATTCCATAGACATGAATAATCCAAGAGCCTGTATTCCTAGTGTTATGTTTGATATGGATTTCACTGTTAGACTCAGACAAGTGACTGTAATATAAATAGGAAAGCCTGACTGAAAATACATCAGGCCCTTGAAGAAATTTGGATTTTGACCCAGATTTTGTGTCTGGTCCCAATCTATACTGGGCTGAGTCAAATCAGGACCCGACGTTTGGGCAAATTCCCAGCTGGCTTATACAGTGACAGTTCTGGCTCACCCCTAATCCATTTTCTAGCTTTGGGGATATAATATAGGGGTTGAGGGTTCTAGTTTTCAATAATATTCTCTATTTCAGGCCCAGCCAAACAGAACTAAATTTAGGCAGAACTATGCAGAAAAGTCTTTCTCTTCCAAGTACATTTTAACATGAAGAAACATTGGAGATTATATCTTACCAAATTGGATATTATTTAACTCAAATTCTTTATAGTACACTCTCAAGACATAGCTAGCAGTATTATCTCTCCTAATGAGAGTTTCCTGAGAGTTTGATATACAAAGGATTAGAAACACCAATTGCATTGATATCAGCATATGAATGACAAGTAATGACAGTTAAAGAGTCTCTCCTAATAATCACGATAACTTCCTTTGGAAAGCACTCCTATAACTTTAATTGAGTTGTAGTAGTTAGTTAAAAGAGATGTAAGTCCTTAGGAACAATGTGAATATGTTTTATTATTCTGAGTTTTAAAGGACCTACAGTTTGCTCTGAAGAGATCTTATGAATCTATGAAAGAGTTTATAAGCAGAGTTTTTATTACAGTTTATATATTTGTGAAGATTAAGGTGTACAGTAACTACTTTATTTACCAAGTCTTCTACTAGAGGGGCAAACATAATAATAGCAATTAAAATGGAAAACAGCAGGAACACTGAGCACAGCAGTCTGGTTACAATGGAATTCCTGCTGGTAGGACAACAGGAACACATCAAACAAGAAGCAGTACTGAAGAGAAAAGAAGCCAGCAGAAATAATGAGCTTTTAAATTATAAACAGAAATGGACAACCTTCTCTTTAAACAATGTAAAAAAGGTGAATCTAAAATTCAGTTACATGAAATAGGCAGAAAGCAACTATGAATAGAAACACCTTAGACAAGTTATTATGGAATAAGGGCTGTTTGCTGCATGGTTGTCAGTGAAAATGTATTGCTCTTATATTCCTTTCAAAATTAAAATGCTGCATCTGGGGACAGCTGTTGACTGATAAGGAAGGATTGCCTGGATTTCAGTGACATTATTTCTCTGCAACAGCATGTAGAAATTAATTTAGTTAAAGGGAAGACATGAAAATAAAACTGAAATAGAATGGATTTAGAGATGTTTTTTTCTAAAACTCGGAGTTTATTATTATTATTATTATTGTTGTTGTTATTTAGTCTTTATTTCTCTTCAGTTTCTGGTGCTGAAATATGTTTCTTTCCGATGATTCCCTCCTGTCTGCAAATCCAAATAACTGAGATGTAATGACAGTTGTGAGCATTAGGAAAAGTATTCTATACATGTTTTGATTGAACATTTTACATTCTGTATTTTTAAAGGCTTTATATTCGTTGAGTGAATATCAGCCAAAACAAGATTTGTCTGGAAATGGACCAATAGCCACACCTTTGCTGTCATTTGTGCACAATGCTTAGGGATTTAATAGAATAGAATACCTGCTGTATATAAAAATACTCATTTTACAACAAAATGAGATCAGGCTTTTTTTTGCCGCCTGGAATCAGAAAGAAGACCATAAACAAACCAATTCCCCATGTGCTATATCGGATGATGGTCCTCATACATCCATATTTGGGGGTATTTTTCCTGGAAAAAAAATTGCTTATGTGTTTATCTTACTGGAACTCAGTATCTCTTGCTTGGGAATAATCTCATTAAAGATTGCCTAACATTCTGTGGGAATAAGGGTTCATTCCCATCATTCCCAGTGGAAATCTTAATTATAGGTTGCCATGAGAAGCTGAGTTATTAAGATGCTCATCACTTTACAGTTCTACAACTTTCCAATTATAATTATACTACAAAAGGTGGTTCTTCCAGATGCAGCAAATGCCTGAAAAAATATCCACAGACCAACAATTTAATATTTAACAGAGGAGACAGTACACTTTTCTCCCGCTCAGGAATGGAGCTCAAAAATGTAGCTATTGTGATCCCTAGATGTTCTGATATTGATGAAGTTTTATTGCTGTGACAGTGCCCTACTCACACACCAATGTCTAGACTCATATGACACAGCGTTAATAATTTACTTTTTTATTTATAAAGCTCATCCCCTTTTGACAAATCAAAATGTTCTAAGCTAACTACCCAAGATGCTCAATCTATTTTAAATGAGGTCACAATAACTTTTGATAACATGACAAAGAAGGCCTTTACAAAGCTTTCAAATGGCAAAGAAATTTAAAAAGCCTTACTTTTGCAAAAAGAAGCAGCCACAAGAAATGTACCACATAACCTTAACTCTGCCCTTTCTGTATGTCAGCATTGTCTTTCTCAGTACGTAACTACCTACTGTTCTTACTAAAACAAACGCCTCCTGCTTTCTTGCTCAGTTCCCAGGATGTGTTGTGCTCAGGGAACACAAGCTGTTTGATACTCCATTTTACCCATATAGTTTATTTCCTGCACACTGTCAAAGCCCTTATCCAGGCACTTTGGCACAATTCAGTGTTCTCAGCCTTGTTTGTTGTTCAGCAGGTACCAGGACAGGCTGATCATGAGCCCACTGAAGTCAGTGAGGATCTTTCTACAAATTTCAGTGTCCTTGAACCTCATGTGAAGGAGGTGGAGGTCCCACGGAGGAGCAGAATGTGGTCCCTTAAGCAGGGGCAGTACCATGACACATAACAATGGGGCACAGCTGAGCATAGAGTCATTCCTTAGCCAAATTTATTGTTCTTGTAGTATAGATTTCCAGTGAAAAATAAAGACTCCTCCCTGCCCAACAGAAAAGGAAAAGAATAAACAAAAGGCACTTTACCACTCATTTGCTTTGAAAAGAAAAATGTTCTGATCTGAAAAATAACTCCAAGTCTATATGCACTGTCATGAGTAGCATATAAAGAAAAGGATTTTTCTCAAAACCTTGTATTTTTATGTATCTACCTTCATACACACATATGGAGTCAAAGCAGAGAATCTGGTTCAGCAAAAAAAAAATTTTTACATGTGCATTATGATGCAGAGAAATAAAAAATTATTTTTGTGAAACTGCTGAAAAACAAATCCCTGATGCAGTCTCAATCCAAACCTCTGCTTTCCCATTTACCACAGAAACATCAGATTGCTTCCCTCTTTTGAAAATTAAGGTCTTTTCAACAACAGGTCCTTCCTCTTCTCCCCTTCTACTAACTCTTTCTCTCCTCGGTTCCTCTCCAGAAACTGTTCATATTTCTTCCTTTCTGCTGCACTGGAATTTGTATAGATGCATGGTACAAGATCATTAGAAAATTAATCCAGGTGAAAATAAAAAAAAAAATTGAAATCTGTTCTCTTTTCAATTGAAGGCCTGGTCTGACATAACATTGCTCATTTGTTTAATTTTTTTTTAAATACTAAAATCCTAATTATACAAAAGAATCTTTGTTAAAGGATAGTTGCTCCCTCACAATGTCAGTGAGGAGTAGCTGGCCTGCCTTTCTTCTCAAGATTAGGACTTCAACATTATTCATCCCAGGAAAACTTCCATCAATATAGCCAGGAATTTCTATGAGCCAGGAATGAAGAAAATTTGAATAACTGTGTCAGCATTTATCTGCACAAACAGTGAAATTCAGAGTTAAAAAAAAACAAGGGAAATCTTATTAAAATCCATATTAACTGTGGTACCTTGAAAAACATTTTCAAACAAGTAGTTTAGATGTTATTTAATAATTTGAGATAAATGTCCCAAAGAATTAAGTTTCACAACACACAGAAAAGAATTTAAGATAATGTATTAGTCACATAAAATCAGTGAAGATTTTGGCTTTGACTGTAACAAAACATGGCTTTGACCTATGTTTTTCCAGGGCAGACTCAAAGTCAAGTTTTTGCAAAGTCAATCTGTTACAAAACACTAGGCAGCTTAGAGAGAAACTTAGGTGCTTTTTAAATGTCTTGCATACCTATTGTTTCTGAAATCCTACAAACGACACCAGATCAAAATACGGGTCCATGAACCAGTGCAAATATTAGTTGTCTCTAACTAATACATTCACTGAGCTATCTTCAAACAGTGTCCTTGAAGAAAGCTGCAAAACCAGACGGCTTTGCTGTTGCTTTCTTAGGCTGCCATTGCACTTCTATTTTTCAAAGCTAACGTTTCACAGCCTTCTTATAAACAAAAAAGTGTCTGACTCAGAAAAATTTTCTTTTCTCTGTAGAGGAAGAAGCAGGCAGGAGCGCTTTCCAGCGTACATCTGTGCCTCTCCTGAGAGCTCAAGGAACCACAGGGGACTACAGGAACAGGAGCGATTTCTTATCCGGCTGTGCCACCATGAGGCCAGAGTACACCAGTGCACTAAAAACACACAAGTATCTTGCCTTTAGTATCAAATGTTTTTAAAATTAAGAGTCTTCATAAGTACATATCTTATAAAGGTTTGGTTTAGAACTTTAGAAATTTAGAAATGTAAGTTTTCATAAAGCCAACAAGAGAGAAGCACTATTTTTATTCCAAATTCATTACAAACGGTTTGACAAAGAATAAATTAGAATGAACACCAACTCTGCTTCTTGTTAGTTTCCCTTTTATTTACCACTATGTATAAAAGTTTAAGAAATTACAAAGTGCAGGATAAGAAGAAAGGTATTCAGGATTATATGAATTAAGGATGGCTTCATTAATGTGAATTTCTTTCCACTTCTTACAAATTAAACCCATGTAGCTTCAGCACCTACTACATGTGTCAGTGCCATTTGGGGCCCAGAAACTACACGTTACCATATGAGGATCCTGAAGGCCCCAAACGAAGTTCACAGATCACATTTTATACATAGTGATAGCATTAAGATGAGCACAAAGCACAGCAGCAGTCAGGGCTCCTTGGATGAGGGAACAGGAGTTGAAGATCGAGCTCCCAACTTTAGTATTGTAACCGAGCCATTAATGCATTCTCCCACAAATAGGAAGAAGGGTCTCTGGCCCTCTTCATCCATGAAGGGATCCAGATCCACTGTCCAGGAACATACCTCGCCCACCACGTAGGGGCAGGTAGTGAGGCTGAGGTATGGACTGCGCAGGGAGGAATGAAAGGGGAATGGCAGACAAAAAAGAGGGAGAAAGACTGTTTTCATATTGTATCTGGGGCCTGTTTAACAAAGAAATGTAGGGAGTGGGGAGCAGAGAGCAGAACTTGGGTCTTCCCCTCCCAGCCAGCTGCTCTCATCACCATGCTAAGGAGCCATACAGTTCAAGTTCAGCAGGAGAAGAGTGGTTCTTTCACCCCCAGCTAACAGGATTCCCTAGTGTGCAGGGTAATCTCTTGGGGAACATAGATTTGAGCCCCTTCAATTCAAAAAAAGACATAAAACTTGACAGTGGAGCCTGCCCCTCTGGGATGAAGGCGAAGATGAGAAGTAGGGAGACCAGGAAGGTAGTACGCAGACTCAGGGGCTGGCAGTGTGACTTGTAGGGTTATCTCCCCTCTGCAGCATTAGGTGCACCGACCTGCCACATCGTTAGAGCTAACCCAGGCACTGTGGCTGCTGTTAGTCCCATCTCCTAAGCCTCCAGAGCATCTGCAAGGAGTGAGGTGAGAACAGACAAAGCAAGATTTACCCTACTCATACTTCAAATTCCATACCTATTTTTAAAAGTACAGGCAGTAAAAAGACCATAAAAGGAATACATTTCAGACAGATCACAAGAAAAGACTTCCAGTTCAAAACAAAGACAAGGTCACTCACTGTCATGATCTACGTGCAAGACATGTATCTACTTTGGGGACAGTCACTTTCCAGGTTCCATCAATATGGACAAAAAGGCTCTATTCAGAGGCTTGAACATAGGTATGTAGGGACTTTTGAGACACCACAGGATTTCTGAAACACCTGCATGATGCTGGCAAATGTAACACAAATCTACAGGGAACCTGTAGCTGAATCAAAAGGTCTGCATGGGACTTCTGGTAACACCTACATTTGGGCAACAGAATTGTGCCCTAAATCTCAGTTGGCCATATTGAGAGCTTAGATATTGAGGACCCATGTAGATACCTACCTACAGAAAATGACATTTCAGTCTCTTAGTCCAGAACTAATTCCCATATGTAAGGTTTGAGCTGAAATATGAGAAGACCTTGCAACCTAGCAGATCATCTAGACAGCCAGCTTGAGGTATTTAGTGCCCTTTGAGATGCTTTCAGATACCTCACCTGGATCTCAGCTGCCCCTCCAGAAGAGCTGTAGCTGCCCACAGCTTCTGTGTCATCTCTGTCAGTCCATGCAGATGCCTTGAATACCCCAGTGTGCCTCAGAGGGCAGTGAATACCTTTGGATAGGCAACTAAATAAAGATTCTAATAAACCTAATTCACCTCAGTTGAGATGAATGTCTGCTCATGGAGGCAGCAGCAGTAGACTTGCCAGACCAGAGACTGGACTCAAATGCAGTCTTCACATAAGATGTAGACATAGCTGAAACATCCCCCTCCCTGAGTGAGGGCTCTAACTCTTACCAGTGGTTTTCAACCTGGAAGACCTGTGAACACTTCTTAAAGAGTCCAAAAAAATATAGCTAGGAATAATAGGCTCATATATAGCAAACTACATAAAAACCTACTTATAAGAGATTTATTTTATGTTGTGGGTCTTGCACCTCTAATGAAAATTATTTAGGTGTCCACAAATGAAAAGAAATTGAATGCCATTTCCCTGAGCTATCATAAAGAAAGTGAGAGTTTCATCTGCTATTCCCTCCTGAATAAGAAAGCTGGAGGAGACTGTAAGCCAAATGTCTGAATCCCAGCCTAACTGATACCTGCAGGGAGACACTCATGTACGCTGCTTCTCTGCAAAATCCCTACTGACTGGGTTAGCTGACCCTTTTCTCAGGGGCAGCAGTTATTATGAATCCCACCACAGATGTCTGATGCTTCCTATGCATTGTACAAGTAACTTTGGTATGTAGGATGGAATGGTAAAAATTTTGAGTGATGATTCTCAATATAAATCTTTTTTTGCCTTTTTACATTTCCCAAACTGCCACAGGACTGGCAAATGAGAAAGCTACAAAATTAAATAATTAATTTTTAATTTTCTAAAAGTTATTACTATATTCTTTATGACTAGAGAATAAAGAAAAGAAAGAAAGAACCTTTACTTTAATTACAACAGGAGTGTAAGGTATTCATTAACTTAAGTTAAAGTACGCATTAATTTGAGGGGTTGTTCTAGGAAACCCAGAAAATTTTTTTATAGAGAAGGGTAGCATTTTAAATTGTTTTTAAAGAAGTTGCTAATTTTATTCATTATTGTTTTTTTCATGTAATTTTTTGTCACTAATGCACAGCATACTCACACACAGGTACACACACACACACAGCCTCTGTCTGGAAGTTCTGCTTTAAAGACCAGAGCCAGTATCTTCAAACTTCTCAACTTCTGCTCACAGATGCATTCCTGCCTCCCCGTCCTCTGCTGCCTCATGTTTTTGCAGCCCATCTCAGGGTCTCTCTCCCTCTGCCAGACTTTAAGTACAGCCTTTCGCATGGAATCTCAAAAGATCAAGGCCAAGTGCTGAGAAGGCATGAGAAGCCAGGAGAGTCTCAGGGGACCATGCACCATCGTGGCAGCAACTGTGCAGTAGCTGTGGTGCAGCAGCACGCCCCCACCGTGCTGCATGCCGTGATGTGGGGAGGATTGAGAGATTTGTACGTTACCACTGGAGAACGGACAAGAAACTAAAGTGGCTCCTACTTTTTCTTTTCTAACAAGATATTGTTGAGCAAAGGTTGTCATCTTTATTACATAACTGAAGACAGGAGTCAAAATAGGCTTTTCCTTTTTTGAAAAAAATGGCCCAAAATACCTAGTTTGACCCATTTAACTTTTAATTCTGAACCCCATGGTTTAACAGAGATAGCAAACACAGCACTATGAAAAGCAATAGCTAGGTATTCTAATGGAAGGAAAATAAAGGTAAATCTTATCCTCAGAACTACAGATAAAATCAAAATGATTTTTTAGAAAAAATAGTTGTAGAGGATTCATGTGTACCCATCCACTCCTGTGGAGTTCTATCAGAGCTTTTATTACATAATAATTTTTTTTCCCCAGTTTATTTGAATATTCCTTTAGTTCTTCAGACTGTCTCAGAAAAGTACCATTATTTGAGATTACTGCCTCATTTTAATACATCACATTATCTGCATTACTGAATAATGCACAGGACTTTGTGTGGCCACAGTTTACTTTCCAGTAAGATGTTTTTTATAATATATTGATCTTGACAGCTTTCCTGAGTTTAAGAAAATAAGTTTGTCAGAATTTGGGAAAGACAGATCAGGAAAATCTATCATATATGTCACAGCTATGGTCTTCATTTTTCAGTAAAAGGTACTTCTTCTCATGTAGCAGGCAGAAATGGATGCAGCAGACTGATGCTAGCATTGTGATGTGCATAGAGGTACCTTCCTGCGGTGGTACGTTAGAAGCTTATTAACATTTTATAATCTTTCTTTCTAAGGACATATCATGAAAGAGGCTGTAATTAATTCAGCATGAACATTCAGAAATGAAGCTATCCCAAGTCAGGAAATGCAAGTAAAAAAAAAGGCTAAAAAGCTTTTTTGTTTTCATTTTGATGCCAGTAGAAAGATATATTAGGCCCCAGATTGTTCAGTTTATTTTTGCACTTAGTTTCATTGAATGTAATTGAAATTCTCACGAGAGAAAGGCAAATGGATTTGGCCCAGTGTGTTTCTGAACAGACTGCTGTGAGAAAATGATACAGACACTTAAATGCATCTCCAACTTCTTTATAAAGATATCATTTTCCACAAATATCAAATTTCATGCATACTGATTGTCTCTAGACAATTTAGAGAAAGCCAGTTAGATTTAGTACGCTTTATTTTGACTTTCTGTTCCTTTTTAAGATTTGACTCAATAGAAGAGAGGCTCTTTGGGAACCATTACTTCTATGGCTAGATCATCCTAACTTTTACAGCCCGTGTGGTCAAGTCTACACAGCTAACACTTTACCATTACAGCACCATATTTTATATAATGATGCATAGACAAATGCACAAACACTCAAAAAAATGAAGCAATAAGTAGCATTGTGAAAAACTGCTTGCATCATTGTGTTGAATTGCCCCAGCAGGAGCATGCAGAGTCCATCTCAGCCAAGGCTACTTCAGTCATTCTAAGATTCTGAAAACTTTAAAAAAATGTTGGGTTTTTCCCTGCAACTCAAAATGGAAGATAAATGTGTTTTTTCTGTCTCTTTCCCACACAAGGAATTTCTGTCCCAAAACTATGCTCGTCATCATCCAGAATGAACAGCATTTACCTCTGACTTCACACCAAGTCATAAATCAGATATTTTATGCCTTGCAAGGGGTAGAAATGAGAATTACCAGATTTTTTTTTGGCTTCCAGGGAGAATACAAAGGTTTATAGTCCAAATCAATATACAGCTATTAATATTAATTATTGATGTGTTTAATATTAACTTTATTCATTATGAAGGGCTGTTTGAGTAATTTTTAGATGTCTCTAACAATTATGAATTCCACTTTTTGTCCTTCATGCCTGTGTATAACTAGACCCTTAGCATCCAAGTAGACTTATCTAAGAGGCAGAAGATACTATCTTCAAAAGTTAAAATTAGCTGTAGATCAATTTTCCTGAACACAATGGTATAAGGTGATCTTAAATTAATTTTCCATCCATTTGGGATGACTGCACTTTGTATTTTCCAGCTCCTGTCTAATTTTCATGAATCTGGCATGGTCTTTCAGGGACTGAAGATCCAAGTATTTCCTTTGATTCACTAACTAGGAAGATACTGGAGGTAATTCACCATGCATCAGCTACTTTATGTTTTCTGTCGTGTATAGTCTCTTCCCTTTATCAGTTTAATTACTTTGAAGCAGGCTCCTCATCAGTTAAAAAGGCTACCTCAGACTGACTGTGGATAAACAGTGTGCAGACAAACCACTGTACAGGACTTGCTAACTCAGACACGTGTCCAAGATATTACAGGCAACAGGGTCATCCTTCACCTCCCCATGGGAAGTGCCCTTCCATCATCTCACATGAAATAACTTCAGGCAGCTTAGGCCTCTAGAAAGTCCTAAGTGTTCTAGACTGAGAAGATGTTGCTGAAGGTCCAGTGGAGAAAATAAGAGTTGAAAGGGAGAACGAAAAAGGAACTACAATACAAAATCATTTGTGCCCCAAAACCATTTGTGGCCAAGAAAAATAAGACAGTGATAGCAATTTCAGTAACTGAACAGTGTTTGCATGCTTGGGTTATAGACTTATAAGGGAAAACTGCAGTTACTGGAAAATGTTATTTACACTTGTAGCTTGACATTTGAACAGGCAGAAAGGAAAAATGTATATCTCATGCGTTATATATCTGGTCAAAATACTGCTCAGATGTTCTCATTAGAGAAAATTCTCAAATGGTATGGTTAAAGCAGTTCTCACTTTGCCTATACATTCCTAATATTACCTCAGATATGTAATTACTTTAAATAAGGAATATTTAGTCACATGCAGTCCTCATCCTAAACAAGTACTGACGATAAAAAAACTTGTGACTTTACCTCCCAGCCTCACTCCCACACACGCATAGACAAAAAACCTCATTTCAAATGACAAGAAGAAAGGCAATTAAAAGTTAAGTTGCCCATCAGTATGCATTATTTATATCTCGCCTCATGAGGACACACTGTATCTTTACCACAACTGCTGTACTCCCCAGACTACTCAGCACCAGTGTAAATCCCAGCCTCCCGATGTGCCCTGCCTGAATTTTCTGTTCTCTTTGTTATTAACTGTGGATCATAGCTTAACAGTGGATCACAGCAGCTCCAAAATGAGGAGATGAAGAAGCCATAGAGTGATACACTTAATAAGTTTCTCAGTGGCTTTTTGTTTGCTTCCTTTTCAGTGTTTCAAACCTGCCTGGATGAAGTACAATGGTTCTGAGAACAGCACTGAAGTGCAGCTACAGTTGGATGATTATTTTTCTTCAACAGCATAAAGCCTTTGCTCTTGGAGGAGGAAACTTGACTGAAAAGAGAAAAAGATTTTTACTTTAAATTCAGAGCCCCCCTGCTCTGAATTTCCAGTGATAACAAACAGTATATAGGAGAATCCGAAGTCACACATTTACATTTTAAAAAGACTTGTTTCATATTGGTATACATTTCTTAACCAATCTTAGAGGGTTTTTTTACAGTTCTTAATCATTTCATTCATCAGCAATTTTAAAACGCCTCAATAAACTGTATAAAAGGAAACAAAATAGCACAGGAAAAATCTGTAGCAAATCCTGCCTGAGTGAGAAGCAGCAGCTTTTGCAGAGAATCCGCCCATTCCGAAATGCATGCCCGTTCAGCTCTCTTCAAAAGGCAAGCTTAGCTGTCCGTCCCGGACTAATGCTGTAATGTAAATCCTCGGACCTTTCCTACTAATAAAAACGTGTTCGGAGCAGATGAATATATAGGCATATCACAAGTGGTATTACTCTCATTTTGCCACTTGAGGGCAGTCATTTCGTGTCCTCTAATAAAGTGCTAATATTCAGTAGCAATTTCTCATGTTTGCAGTTAGGCTGTTCTGAGCCAAACTGTGTCATCAATACACAGAAAGAGAAAACAAACACAAGCTATCTCTTCTGAATAGCCAATCTGATCTGAAATTCATCTCGGTCAACCTTTGGAAGAGAAAGCTAATAAGCTATGACAAAATCAGCGATCAAGGGACAAATGCTCAAATGAGAATTCAAAAAGAACAGCTTAAAGGGTACTGAGAAAAAATAGATGTTTTCAATCAGCTAGGCCTGAAGGATTTGCCCTGCAGTATGTAAGGCACTTGCTGAAGCAACCTCAGCATTGTGAGTTGTAGTTGAACAAAATGAATAGAGGACGGGTGATGTTCCTAAAAAACAGGAGAAAAGTGAAAACATGTGGGAGATCTTGAAAGCAGGGCAGAATTAGGAGAAGCCTTAGGAATGCCAAAACATTATGGATTAGCCAACTCACTTCAGAACTGTAAAATACTGAAATAATAAAGAAATTTGTAAGCTCTTGGAAGGTACAAAGGAAATGAGCAAATGCCAACCTGGGCTGCCAAGATAAAAACCTTGTCACACCATCTTAATTGTCATCTGTGATAGAATACAGGGTGTCATGCAAAACGAAGGAGATGTGGGTGTCATATACCTTGGCTTTTGTCACATCTCAACAATAGGTCGAATAGTTTTAGTGAAAGAAAGTTAGGAAGTCATGGTTTAGCTAAAGCCATAATCTGGACAAAACATGCTTGAAAATATGTACATAAAGAATAGTTATCAAAGAATTTATAATTTGAACAGTAGGACAGAGGGAGCCCTTATTAAATCTGCAGAGGATATGAGGCTTAAGGTGAGGTGAAGGGTTTGTATATTGCAGTCAAAAGTTCATTCAAAACACATTATAGATCTTTTCTTCCTTAATAAACTTCATATTTTGGATTTCCTATTGATTCTGCCACTTCATTCAACCAACACTCCTACTCTGCTCTCATTCAAAGTCCCCTCCAGCCACTGCCTCACAGAGTTAATTCAACCACATGATCTTCCTGAATTACTCTGCAAGGCCCACACTCCACACTTCCAGCTTCTTTTTCAAAAACCCATTTCTGCTTTACTGTTAGACTCATTCATTCACAGAAAAAAAACTCCTTTTCCCCTAGCCACTCCTGCTGTCTCTGTATTACAATCTCCACAAATCTTCTTGCATACCTTGACAGTGAGTTGAACAAATGTTATTTCTTATGAACCCATGTTACTTATTTTAAACTGCGTATACTTTTACATTGAGAATCTTATTTTAATTAAAGCTTTTTTTTCCTGTTTTCTAACTATTTGAAATTTTCAGTAGAAAGATACATTAATTTGAAAGATAGCCAAAGTAATTTTTTAAGCAAACTCAAGTTTTGCAGCAATTAGAGGACTACTCTCCTCCTTCACGCCATGAGTGGGAAACATTTGTATGCGCTCTGTGATAAATGTAAGCTATGCATATACAATGAGGATAGTCCTTGGATTTCATCAGTCATTTTCTGTATATAGAAGCTACTGTAAAGGCCCTATTGACACTAGGCAAGAAGGCGGCAATAAGAGGTGAATGGATAATAGAGACCCCTTCATTCCAGTGACAATAACTGCCCTGAACTTTGATCCTGTACTGTAGCTTAAAAACTGTGAATTCAGTTCTACTAATGGAAATAACCTTGGAAAGATTATTATTTTGAATGAAGAATAGTAATAAATTTTACTAAAATACTAATATTGTGTTGAAAAGAGAAGAAAAATGTTTTTCTTCCTTCAGAGATACCAGATTCTACAATATGAAGCATCAGAGGATAGAGATGTTCAGGTTTTTTACTTTTATAGTCCCTTAAATGACCTTCTGACAATCTGTCTAAGAGATATCCTTTCTCTTGAAAGGACAAATGAAAGCTTGTGACAGTGTGAGTGCCATAAGTATCTGGAAGGCTGGGCAGCTCTTGATTGAAGGCAGCATCACATTTATTGACACTGCAGATATCTACTGTTCAAAAAGATTCAGGGATCTGAAGTGCTGGTCAGGTTGATAAGGTTTCATGTTGTATTTAGAGCTGCCACTTAATATGAAGTAGGGATATTATTAAAATCTGTATTTTATTTGCAATGGTAGACTATCAAGGTTACTCAGAACATTGGAAGGGAGGGAGGGAGGGAGCGAGAAGAGAGAAATTGTTTGGTTTTCATGTTGTTATCCCACACCAAAATGAACTGCAAAATAATTTCAGGTAATCTAGACAGAACACTGAGGGCTACACAGTTTTAACAGGACACCGGACAGGCCAACCAACCCAGCAAAAAGACTGGACATTACTGCCTTACTGTTGTGGTTTAGCCCCAGCCAGCAACCAAGCACCACACAGCCGCTCGCTCACTCCCCCCGCGGTGGGATGGGGGAGAGAATCGGAAGAGCAAAAGTAAGAAAACTCATGGGTTGAGATAATAACAGTTTAATAATTGGAAAAAAATAATAGTAATAATAATAATTAATTGTAATGAGAAGGAAAACAACAAGAGAGAGAGAGGAACAAAACCCAAGGGAGGAAAGAACAGTGATACAACCGCTCACCACCCGCCGACCGACGCCCAGCCAGTCCCCAAGCAGTGACCGCTACCCCCAGCCAACTCCCCCAGTTTATATACTGGGCATGACGTCATATGGTATGGAACAGTCCTTTGGCCAGTTTGGATCAACTATCCTGGCTGTGCCCCCTCCCATTTCTTGTACACCTGGCAGAGCATGGGAAGCTGAAAAAGTCTTTGACTAGTGTAAACACCGCTTAGCAACAGCCAAAACATCAGCATGTTATCAATATTATTCTCATACTAATATCCAAAACACAGCACTATACCAGCTACTAGGAAGAAAATTAACTCTATCCCAGCCGAAACCAGGACACTTACCCAGAAAATACTTTAGCACTGTGATTTTAAAGAATTATACTTTCTGAGCTGACCCAGTTGTACCGATTCCTTGCTAAAAGAAGAGCTCAGTGGCTCAAAGTGTTTTTAAATATAGTTTGCAATATTCCTTGAGAAGAAGAGTGACTTCTACCTTAGGAACAGGCCTTCTGAAAGCCCTGAAAAGAGGTGGGAAAGCTTTTTGAACAGAGATAGTCAGCCTGGCCATAGTGTAGTCTATATCATTTAGATACTCCAGAGTTCATCCACAGCAATGGTGCAGCTAACTATTGTTGCAAGAAAAGTGTTTTTAAAGGTGTTCATATAGTACTGAGAATAACATATTTTATATTGCATTATAAATAACCACTCGCTAGCAGATAATTATTATGAAATACTCTAAATTGCAAAACCACGTTGCCCCAAAATACATTTCCCCTTCCTTATAACTTATGAATCTGATTCTCCAACACTTGCTCAAATAAATCTATTAGTGCCCAGAAATCTTTTCTGGGCAGAACTATGGTCCTTTGTAACATGCTGAAACATGGTTTTGGTTTGGTTTGGTTTTATCTACTGATGGACCAGATAAAATCTGGTTTTATCTACTGATTTATCTACTGATTTATCTACTGATTTATCTACTGATAAAACCAGGATTGGTTTTATCTACTGATGGACTAGATTTCATTCCATTTAGTTTGTGAAATATTAAATTATATGCCTCCCAAAGCTTTATATCTCATCAGTGTTAAACTTGAAAAAAAAATCAAAGGAATAGTTGGAACAGGTGTTCAAAATTTTGAAGTAATAATGTTTCCACAGTATTGATAAAGAGCTATTTTATCACCTTCTAATTTTCATTACGATTTAATTTGCAGTTACTTTTGATGCAAATTATGATGCTTTTTGACATTTTAAAGGAATTATATCAAACACTTAATCACAAGTTCTTACTGTATTTTGGGTTAGCAGCAGCATGTATATTCTTGGGTATCTATTCAGGAGAAACAGAGCTAGCTGTATGTCATGTGATAGAAAGGTATCACTGTTTTTAGTAAAATGGATATATTAGCATTAATAATTTGAAAGCATTCTTCCCTCTCCCGGACATTTCAAGAAATATTGTATGAGTGGTTTAGATCATTAGCTAATGTAAGCCAATACTATCTTAGGATGGGATTCAATAATTCTGAAGTGGAGGCACACATGATTTAATATCAAGCAAATGTGGGCAAATTATACATTGCTCAAAGAAAAGTGTAGTTTACGCTATCTGAATAAGACCACATGCTTCTTATAGAAAGTCAATCAAAACACAGATTTCAGAAAGAAAAAAATATTTGCATTACTAATAAGTCTAATAATTCAATAATTAAGAACTTCATGCAAAATAATGAACAAAAGATGGAATAAATTATTGCATTAATTATGCTGAAGTGGGAAAAAATTATAGGTCATTATATACTGAAAGTGACATAAATTCTTAGGTTTAAAATGTGCTTTAGTGAAGAACTAGCAGGTTTTGAATAAAAGCAGAACTCAATGAAAGAATGCAAAAACCCATTAGCCTCAAATTTATAAATCATTCTCTTTTACATTTGAATATAACAACACTGATCATATTTAAAAGTGCATTTGCCCTACACAGTGGAATTCATGCTGTTTGGAACACATCATCTTGCTGTGACATCTGTCATCCCTTTACTGTGGATTAAGGGAGGTGGTGAGGGAGGCGGTCAGAGGTAACCACACTGCTGTGGAAAGTGTTATCAGCAGTGGTAGAAAACAGTTTTGAAAGAGTAATCAGCAGCTGTATTTTCCATACCTGAAAATTAAACTCCTGTCAAATCTACCAGTATCTCAGGCTTTATAATACTTATTTTTATCTTTACCTTAACTAACATAAAACATTGAACAAAATACATATAAGGACTTTTGCCCTTGTGAAGAATGAGACTGAATACAGCCAGATATCATAGTCTTCATTTTTGCCACCAAAGGATAGCTCTTGCAGACTTTCCCCAACTCTAAATACGAAAGGATGGTCTTAGTTGTGAAAACTACCTCATCTTCCCCATCCACCCAAGACCTTCACTGGTGCTCAATCAGACACACTACATATTGCTACACAATCCCCAATGCAACATCTTTGAGCTCAGAGTGCTGCTGCCAACTGGTCACGAGACAAGCTTCACTGTCTTTGATTCTTCAGATGCACAGCTGTACAATGGGCTCCACACCATTTTCTTTAGTCAGTCTTTGCCTGTCTTGGTTATTTAGATTGGTAAACCCTCTGGGCAAAACAATAGCCCATTCAAGGTCAAGCTGGCTATTGAAAACTCTGCATCACCAAGGCACAGCTTTGATGCTGCTCTGGCACAGCCCACAGTGCCTGGCTGCTAGCATGCTCCCTGCCATGAGTTTGGCTGGAACCAACTAGCTTATTCCTGGACAGTGCCCACACTTAGTTTAGGGGACAGTATGAGCCAAGCTGGCAGAGTGGATGACACTACCCTGCTTGGAGGAGAAGAGGAGGAAGAGTTCAGCCACACAGAGCAATGTGCAGTGAACAAGGTCCAAAGCCCCTACTTGATTTTGTTTCTATCACAGATGTAACCAAATGGATTCTTTCAGTCTTGCTTCTTCCAACTCAGCAGAAAAAAAAATAAAATTAAAAGTTGACAGAATCTTTTCTCTATTTTAAAACTAAAAGTAGGCATTTTCCTGAATAAATAGAATAATAAAAATAAATGAACACAGAACATGCAAAATAAATGAAAACACATCCAAGCCCACACCATCACTCTCATTGTGAGCTATACCTAAACTTCAGAGTTTGAGAATAGCAGATGGAATACAGACTTTTTTTCTATCATTCCCATCTTGTAGGTATTTAAGAAAGAAGAAGGAGCTTAAAAGGAGAAAATAACAACATTTTGTTGTGGTTTAACCTCAGCTGGCCACTAAGCACCACACAGCCACTCCCTCATTTCCCCCCAGTGGGATGGGGGAGAGAATCAGAAGAGTAAAAGTGAGAAAACTCGTGGGTTGAGATAAAGACAGTTTCATAGGTAAAGCAAAAGCCGCTCACGCAAGCAACGCAAAACAACAAATTCATTCACTACTTCCCATCAGCAGGCAGGTGTTCAGCCATCTCCAGGAAAACAGGGCTCCATCACACATAACGGTTACTTGGGAAGACAAAAAATCATCACTCCAAATGTCCCCGCCTTCCTTCTTCTTCCCCAGCTTTATGTGCTGAGCATGACGCCATATGGTATGGAATAGCCCTTTGGCCAGTTGGGGTCAGCTGTCCCAGCTGTGTCCCCTCCCAGCTCCTTGTGCACCCCCAGCCTGCTTACTGCTGGGGTGGTGTGAGAGGCAGAAAAGGCCTTGACTCTGTGTAAGCACTGCTCAGCAATAATGAAAACATCCCTGTATTATCAACACTGTTTTCAGCACAGATCCAAAACATAGCCCCATACTAGCTACTATAAAGAAAATTAACTCTATCCCAGCCAAAATCAACACTTTGAAATAAAATTGTTTAAATATTTGAGACAAAATTTTGTCTCAAATAATTTTTTATTACAGATTTTAACCTCTTTTGGCAAGAACAATTGTTTGTATAGAGTGAATGAACAGTTTTGTACATGTTTGCACAGAAACTGTTAGAGGAAAATAAATCATTCCAACTCCAACAGCCGAAGAGAGGTGAGGCTGCTGCAGCTCCATGTCCCCAGGTCCAACCAGTAGGGATGCTGGAGACGTATTCCCAGTAGGCACACACACATATACCATGTGCACACATGCACACACACATACATACTTGGTCAGCCAGCCACACAGATCATGGACACTCAGAGCACTCATATGAACACGGATGGCACCAACAGTCTCATCCTGCTCCCCGCTCTGGCTGAGCAGGACAGAGGTCCACTAGTGAAAATACACATATGCACATGTACAAGGTGGATCCCTGCAGCAACTGGACTCAGACGGCCTGCCCAGTAGCTGCCCCTGGATCCCAGTCTCTCCAGTTGCTGCCACCTGGGCATAAAAGCCCCTGAGGCTGCAGCCCTGCTCCAGTTGCTGGTACAGACCATCTCTCTCTCTCTCTCTCAGACACACAGAGCTGGCCAGGACTCCCTCTGGTCCCGTAGGTGACCTCCTGTGCTCTCCCACCTAGAGACACACAGGCACTCACACCCACAGCTGGCCCTTGCAGACCCACTCATCCCCTTGCTCCCAGACCACTTCACCTACTCACCAGCTCATGTGGCTTGATCTTCTCTAGTGATCACACACTCATTCAGATACCCACACTCGCTCCAGTCACTGCACCATGGACACACGGGACTTCCGCTCCGTGGCCTGACTCCAGTTGCTGCACTTATACACACAGGAATTTAATAAGAAGACAAGACAGACTGCATTGATAAGGCACAGGGCATGGCTAGACAAGTGCACCAACCAGCCAAATATTTACATTTTATCAGCCTTTTTTAATTCCCTTATCCCTCTATTTCCCACACTTGTTCCTCCCCAAGTCACCTAAATCACTCCCTTTTATCACCTTTGGTTCCTCTCTGAAACATCCCATGAGGACTCCTGTGTGATCTCAAGATGCACTTCCCCTGCATCCCACCCCCAGGCAGACACCCCCCTTAGTCTGAAAGGTGGTCTGGAGAACTGCTCCCAATGACTCATGCTGATGGATCTCATGCCTGGACACTGGGGCTGAGGGTCTCCTGGGGCAGTCCTGAGAGGGGCCCAGACAAGGTGTTTGCTCCTCCGGAGTCCTTAATTTGGGTTCCTGCTTCCCATTGTGCCCTTGTGCTCCTCTGGGCTTGTGAAGAGGGGTCTTTGATGGGCTGATGGTGCCTGTGATGGGCCTGGGAGTAGCCCAGAATAGTATTATTTGGGTTCCCCCAGCCTACCATGGTCTCTCTGTGCTCCTTTGCGGGTGTGCAGATGAGCATCTATCACATAACTTGACATAAACCAGCATAAGGGGACATCAAGCCTCTTGGACCCAGCAGCTGGTGCATAATAACTGCTTTTGAGTGTCTCAATACAAAAGACTGTGATTGAAAATCTTATCTCTTTAATTTTATTTCCCCCACAAACACATATACAGTGTTGTTTGCATGCTAATGCTGTTTGCCTTGTTTCAGTGTTTAGATTACTACAAACTAGATTGAGTGTAATTTTGACTGAACCATTTCTTAATTACTAATTGATGCTTCTGCAAGGTGTTCTGATGGTATGACAAATACCAAATAATACAAATGCACCAAATCCTGAAGCCTTACTTTTTGTCGTTAAAAGTGACGGAAGGTCCAGAAAGACTAACATTTGCCACATTTCTGTGCTGTTCAACCATTAAAGACAAGGAAAGACCACAAAACAGCTTATGTCATTTTCAAATACAGGTATATTTAACGATGATTGGCTAAGAGGTATATGAAGCAAAAATAAATTAAACAATAGTTTATTAAATGGACTACGCTCTCTACTGAAACATTACTATCTGCTTGGAATCTGTTCATTTCTCTAGATCTCGCAACATCATTCTTTTTCCTCATGCTTCTACCTAATTTGTGTTGCTCAGCAGTCACAAGCCAGAGCAGCCAAGAGCTCTGCTCCACCTGCTGTCCACATTCCAGATGATGAGCTTTACTGAACATACACTTCAGCAAAGCATAACAATTTTTTAATTGGCTTATGGCACAAATGCTTAAATTATGGTTCCTCCCAACTTTCCTTACCTGCCAATTCAAATTCACTTAATTAATAAAACCAAATAAAAAATGTTTATGACTATACTGTTAGCTGAACTGAAATGCTGTGTGATACAGCATGGCCTGGAAAGTGCCATAACCTTCTGTCGTTTATCTAAAGGACTCATCCTCATTTCAAGAGATTATCTGTCTTTCCTTTGCTGGTAGTATGAGGAAAGGAAGACTGAAAAAAATTACAGTTTTGCAGGGTAGCACTACACACTATAATTGTTAGAGGAAATCAGCCTAAGGAAACCTAGTCCCTTAATAAAAATTAACCACAACGCTCTAAAAAATATCCTCCTTTTATGTTGTCTTAAATCTGTACCTAAAATAAAAATCATTCATGTGGTTCCCTGGTTTGAGACTGCATGTTAAAACTTGATTTTGCCCCAAGGTTCTGGGTTTTTTTATGTTTGCAACTAAAGTAAGGAAACTGGCATATAAAAAGAAAAATCTAGAAAGGTTAATTAATCGTTGTGTAAACAGCTAATAAGAGCAATTGTACATTTTACTACAAATGTTTAGTATCACATATAGGGTAAAGCTTGGAAGAGCCCCCAATTAAAAGAGGACTCCAGCCTCCTGGAACAGCCTCCACTGTCTTGTACTAAACTACTGAAGAATCAAAGGACTTCAAAACCAGGCACTGGAACCGGATAAGAGATGAGCTCCTTTTGGGCTCATGACTAAGAGTAGGTGTGTGTTCTGAGGTATTTTTAGAAGACAGTTTGTGGGGAAGACTATTTCCCTCCCGCTCTCCACTGTTGCAGCTGGTCAAGAACTGATAACCTGGTTAGCGAAGCAAAGAACTGGGGATGACTGATGCTGTGCATCCTCAGGGAGGCAGAGGTCCCTCTGACAGACTGCATCTAGGCTGTCTTAGCCAGTGACTACTTCATTACCCAGACAAATACGGTGGTTGATATCAAGTGCTAGATGCTTGATTTTTATTGAATAATATTCCATGCACACACATCTCTAAAAGACCTTAAAGGAACCTTAAATTTTTTCAGAATTTTTTTTTTTACCGAAATGATTAAAGCCATCATTAAGAAATACTCTTTTAAAAATACATTTCCAGAATAGCTCTGGACTGCCTACAAAGCTCTAGCTGGGATAACCCAATACATTCAGCCAGGTAGCGAGTAAAGATTTCGTTTTTTATATTTATCATAGGGTAAATGCTATCTATTATAGACTACACTATCTGGAGACTGTCTTTCTAATACCAATCAGTTATAGAGATTGGTATGGAAATAATAATTTAAGGTAGAGCCAGGTATTATTTATTTTTATCTGGTTAAGTTACATCCTCCCATGGATCATGAATATGATGTTGGTAAAACGTTATGAAGTCATGCACTAAGCGTACTTGCAGGAGAATATGCTTTGCTCTTTCAGTAATGACAAACATTTTGTGTGATATGTATGGCTATACTTTTCAGTATACTTCATACAGCAGTTTCTCTATTGCTCACAGGGACTGTTTGGAGTAGGAGAGCATGCAGGCAATGCAAATCCTCCAAATAATTCTAACATGGCATCTAGGAACAAAGCTCTTGCTTTTGTGGTTTTGTTGGTTATTACTAACAAACGAGAAAATGCAGAAGCTCACAAGGTGGCTGCTGCAAAAGCAACTAAGTATACCACCATATCATTTGGAGTCATTCTCATGAATGATTTGATTGTAAAAATAAAGTAGCATGGCTTTCTAAGAGCACCCATTTTTTACATAAATTATCAAAGCCATCATTAAGAAAGATTCTTTTAAAAATACGTGTTAAAATACATGTCTAAATTGTTAACTCTTCATATGGCAGAGATTTGTTTATTGCCAGTTTTCTTTTAACTAAGAAACTCATTAAGAATAGTTGAAAAAAAATATTTTCCTTTGTGGCTATTGGTACTTCAAACTAAATATATCAAAATAATTTCTGATAGTCCTCTTATTAATACTTAAAGAAAATAAGCAAATCCACTATTTGATGGATTACTTCCAAAAAAACCCAATGAAACTACATCTTGAATTTTGAAAAAATAACAAGCATACTACACTCAACTGGTCTGCACTTTGACAGAGAATTACATCTCCAGCTGATAGTGTTAACATCAGCTCTGCGAGGTATTATTCTGTCTGAAAATTAATGGAGAATAAAAAAGAATATTCACTTCCAGCTAATTGTCCATGTCCTACAGAGAAAAATACATTATAAGTCATAAAATGATCCTGACAATGATGTAATATTGCATTTCATCTTCCTTTCTCATCTTCCAAAATTTCAAGATAATGGGAGCTATGTAATTTTGTTAGGTTTAGGTACTTAGAAATGTTGTGCATGTCCCTTTTATCTCTACAGCTGAAAGCAGCTTAAAATGTTTTGTTACTTTCCAATATCGCATTTGTACCATAAGAAGAAAATGCAATTTTTAGTCTCTCCAAATATTAAGAAGATGGATTGGAAGAAACTTCCCGTGATTGAGAACTATTCCTATTTCTTTAATGACATAATGCATTAATTGATGGTTAAGTACCAAAGGAAAGTTGATGACAAATTATTTTTTCACCAATTTAATACACCTTAAAAAATATATAGCTAAACCACAACAAAAAACAAAAAGTAAAGAAATTTATTTTAGCAATATACAGTAGCTCTCAAACTTAACATTCAGGTGTCAGCAACAAAACCCCATAAATAAACTCTAATATAATGTAACCATTTTAGCTAAAAAGTATTTGGTATTTATTTTACTTTTCAATAAACTGTTAGAATTATTATAGGGCTGGAGCCTGACAAAAGACTTACTATGGATTGTTTGCATAAGCAATATTTTAACTGAGATTTAGTATAGTATGCAAATTAGGAAATTAATAATTTTTCTATCTTTAAATCAGCTTTTCTCAAGTTCTTAAAAAGTTTAAAATGTACTGTGTTTATTCCTACCTTACATGCAGTGCTCAAAATAATTATTTTCCTAGCAAACAGTCTTGGAAAAATTGCAGAAACTTGCTAAATATTAATTCTGTTAAGGCTGAACATCAAAATAATTTCAACTACATATATAAGTTAGAAAATATTTTGGGGGTTTAAAACTGGTAACCATTTTAAATAGCAATTTGAGACATGTTGACTTGTATATATAGGAGCAAGAAAAAATAGATATGAGAGAAAAAATCTTAATATACTGGAGGAAATGGTGTTTGTTCCATAATGACCTTTTAAATATAACCTATTCTTCAATTTTCCTTGTATCTCTTTGCTTTTTTCCCATCTCCCTGGAAGTCTCCCTGAGACCTCTGCAAGATCCCAGTAGCTCTGACAGCAGTTCCTAACCATGCAGACACCGATTTTCAGTGTTCTGTGAACTAAGAATCAGTCCATGGCAATTCGTTACTGCTACATTGTAACTTAGCAAAGTTAATTACAGGTCAGGAATCTGATTTTACACCTTTTTTTCTTCTTCAATACCAGTGTCCACCAGCTCACTAGATTATAGGTAATAGGGATGAGGATTTTACCACAACGGACAAGTTCATTGCTCCTTTCAGCCTATGCAAACCAACCAATTCGAGTCCAATTTTTCCCAAGGTGCCATCAGTATCAGCTCCTGACTTTGCCTCAGTTTTTGGCATACGCATAGGCCTTTAATAGCTTCTTTAGTACCACTCTTCATTTGACGTCACAACAGAAATACTATGAATATTATACTTTTCAATCTTCAAGAAAATTACAGGAATATAATCTCATATACTTTCCTATAACGGTGTAGGGATCTCCAGGCTTGCACTTTTCAACAAAGTTGCTGATAATATAAAGAGCTTAAAATGTGAATATGGGCCAAGACCATGCTGAGTGCTTTTGGGTTTATACCTAAACAGACAGCTTTGCCTTGTTTCTGACATTACCTAGGGAGTGTACTAATTCTTTCATTTTTTTACTCTTTCTTTGAATACCAAGGAAGGCAGACTATCACATCTATCCATTAGTTTCTGCATTACAAAAAGGGAAACCCTCCTGAGAGCATGAACTGGGGAATGGGTGGATTGCATCAGCTACACTCTGTACAAACAGCATTTTCACAATGAGTCAATTGCACTGCTCTTGCTAAGTCCTTCTGCAAAAATTATAATCAAATAGTACCTAAGGTTTTGATATTCCAGCTAAATGTTTGTTACTTCCTGTTACAGACATACAAGCATATGGACTATGAACATAATAGTAAAGTTAGTATATGAGGATATATTTCACCATAAAAGTATTAATATTTTTCTTGTTAATGAACAAATAAAAACAATTAGTACTATAGTGTACTAGGTTTATAATGCTTATAAATGTTTATATTTATAAGCACATTTATAAGCTAACCACTAAGAATGTTTTAGCATCAATTTTCCATATTAATGAAGTTTGGCTGTATTTTCTATTATTTTCACAAGGTATATGTTTGAAAATACCACATGCATATTGGCAAAGGAGTGATAAAACTGAAGTTTATCAACAGATTAAGGATTATTCAACATGGTGCAAGATACTTAACCACTGACTTTAGTTTACAAGTATATACATCAGTGAATTGCCTGGGAATAAATCAATATTTTAAGGGCTTAGTCAGAGAAGAAGGTAATTTAAAAAGAGGCATTTCAGGATACGCCTAACCCACCAGAGAGAAATCTTGTGATAGAAGAACTGCTAAGCCTTTGCTTTGTTAGAAAGTTAATTTTAGTACAATAGTAAAATATGTAGTATTTTACATCTTTTTGTTTTATTGTGCAAGCAAATATTACTTCCTAGAATAACTTAGCAAATTTTCTAAAGCGGCAAGTGTTATTAAGAAGCAGCTAGCCTATCTCTATGCTATCTTTATTTAGCCTTCTAAAGTGTCTCCTGTTAATGAGACCAAAAAGAGGTTGCCATATTTTAATTCTAAAAGTTGGGTTTCTCTACTTCTCCCCACCACAGAACTTCTTCATCATTATTTTTCCTTATATTTTGGATATTATATTTATCCATATATTTCATTTAAATGCTCCAGTAATAGGTGTAACTCTACCACAATAACAGGCATAACTTCACGACAGTAAACTAAAAATGTATGTATGTGGTGTGTTTTTTTTTCTTTTACTGCACACATTATATCTTTCTGAGGCAAATGGGATTTTTCTAGCAACATGGGTCCATTAATTAAAAACAGGGTTTTTTAAAGCTAATTTTCTAATTGTCTTTTACTGCACTGGTGCTATTCCTCCCATGTCTCTTCTGAGCTGGAAGATTCTCTTTCGTCTATGGTATACACATTCTGCTGACTCTTGCTGTTGGTGCAATCCTTTGTAGTTATGCTACCATTTTACAGACATCAGCGTTGGCTGGTCTTATGCTGATTGGTGTGATTTTGGCAACAAGACTTTCATGGACTCCAAATTTGAGCTTTGCTTCCCCTTTTTGTTTCAGACTCTCTTTTCTGGTTTGGGATTGGATTTTTTTTTACTTTTTCTGTTTTGTATACTCTCATACTGATGCCTGTTGGGGCTTTGAATGTGTGGAGCATATATCAGAGGATTTAGATAGGGAAAAGGGAAAAGAAGAAGAACAAAGAACAAAGACGCCTTGAAGAAGAACAAAGACACCTTAGTTTAGGGAAGTCTGCGGCTGTAAGCAAAATGTTGCAGTTTGCTTGTTGCAATTTTGTTTTATCGGCCTATGAGGCCTACTTTTAACCAATCACAATGTGCATGGCATTCGCGTGCTAGGAGCGTGAAAGTTGCTTTTAACCAATCGCAATATGCATGGCACCTGCATACTAGAAGCTTATAACCAATCATAATGTGCACGTACTCAATGTGTCGCGTGGACAGTTTAGAAAACAGATACAAGCAAAGGAAAGGTTGATAATAAAGGAGCTTGATTCCACATCATATTGGTGTGCTGTTTCTTCTCCGTTCACCCCCTGGGCCGCAACAGATGCCATCCAAGAACTTGACTTTCTTCAGTAAGTTTTCATGTGGGTTGACAAATTTCCTTTGCTTGGCAAATTTTAATTACTTCAACAAAAATTAGTTCTTTGTGTTTGAGATCTGGGACAAGCCGCAACCTGATCTTTTATAAAACCCCCAGCATTCTTGCATCATTAGGTCAGCTGTATCCTCTTTTTCTATCTTGCTTTTATATAGACTTTTAAAACGTTCATTTTTATGTATACCACTCTAGTTTTTCAATTTACTGAAAAAAAAAAAAGAAAAAAAAAACAAAACCCAAGTGCATATAAACTGTTTTGCCATGTTGCTATATGGCATTCCTAGAGCAGTCAACAACTCAAAATAAAACAGCTTTGAAGTAGAAACATGTCACAAATATCACTCTATACCTCCTGACATTTCTTTGCTGCTGCCTGCTGATTGTGCTCTTTTACACTGTAAGTTGGTGTGACGGCTGCACCCACTCTGAGTGAACAGCACTGTGCTTCAGGCATCACCGACAAGTGGACCTGACTGAAATGAGTTTATCAACTCATTTCAGCCCTGCTGTGCAAACCCTGAGAACTGTGCTGGGCTGCATCTTCTCTGGAGCTATGGAGTCTAGGCCATGTCATATCAGGAGTTAACAGTACCAGCCTGAGCTGGGACTAGACAGGACTAAAACTGCTACAGCTGCACACCTGCACATACACCAAAGGCAGGTTTGACTACGAGTCAATCACTTTACGCCATAAAAATCTGTAACCCCTCCAAGCCCGCTGAGCTCTCCCGTATGGCAGCACTCCCGTATGGCAGGCTGCACAGCGATCATCTCCTCCTTGAGCAGGGCTGCCTCTCAAGGTTACTACTTGAGGTTGAGAGACCCCTTACTCGGCATCTGATATCTCTAACAAGGTAAGCGACATTTTACAGTAGGCCTAAAAGTATATTGTATGCTAGTGACATTTATGTATATCCAGCTATCGCTTAATTATTAGAAGTGTAGTAAGTAGCAGTGTTTGACTGCTGTCTAAATCATTGTCTAAATCATCGTCTAATCACCGTCTAAATTATCATTTAAATCATTGTCAAATCATTCTCAAATTATTGTTAAATCACAGTTTAATTAACATTAAATTATTGCTTAATCACCATTTGATTGTCATTTGATTTTCTTTCAATCATCAATTAATTACCATTTTATCATCATTCAATTATCAATAAAATCCTTTTAGTTAACCACATAACGATGAATTCTCTTAATAATTCACCTGTGACAGTTAGAAATTTTTTTGGAACAGACTGATAATTCAGCTTTTCTTACTTTACTAGATGTCCCAGGAAAAAAATAATCTTTAGCCAAAATATGAATTTATAGTGCATGTTGCTACCGGACAGCAAGGTCTGGTTTTCATGATTATTTTGCTCCTTTTCCTGAGGCTTACACACAAAGGTTAGCAATAAAATATAGATTCTGATGTACGTAAAACCTTCAGAATAATAAAGCACTGGATCTACAGAGTTCAAGACAAACAAGGCATCCACTGTAAAAATATTCATGCAAAGTGTTCAGACAATACATATATTGTAAATCAAACAAGGGAGGAAAGAAATAGAGCTGCCCAGTCCATTCTAAGAGAAAAAACATGGTATTGTTTTCTCATGGCATTGTTAGAGACAAAGAATGCTGAATAAGTGATGAACTTAGCTTTTGTGTGATTAAGTGCACCAGCTGTATTTCCGAATTTTAACAGTCAACTGGATGATTTTCAGTAACCTTTGTAATTAAATGTTTGCCTTAATTCTTCCATGATATCTTTCACATAATGTAGATTTGAATAGCCGCATAGAGCAGCTACCTATTCTAGAACTAGTGAGAGGTTTTTAATGTCGTGCTGCTTCAAATCAGCATCATTTGAGATATCAGGCGTCACTGAAATTATGCTTATGGAATATGACACCTCATAAGTTAATGCAAAACAGTCTAAAAAATACCAGTGTTATGAGTCTCTTTATTACATGTTACTTACATTATCAAAATAAGCTAGGACTTTCCCATAAAATCAGGAGAAACAGCCCTTCCCAAAGGACTATTTCTCTGAACAGTAAATAACAGAGAAATGGAAGAAAACAAACCTGGCTACACAGGACAAATAACATTGTCAGGGAATGTTCCCTACACAGATGGGGTTTACAAATTATTCACATTTATATGCACACAAATATTGCATAATACTAATTCTACCAAGACTATTTTTTTACTGCTCAGTTTTAGTTTCCTCAGTTGAAGGTATTCTCTGACAAAGGAAAGAGAGAACACCGTAAAGCTCCCCAGTAACTTGCAGGGAGAAACATTTTTTCTTCAAGGGGAAGAACGGCTGGCTACATTTAACTAGCTGAAGACATGCTGGTTCCAAGGCCTGTTTTTCATATGCAGGATTAGGATACAGATCCTTCCACTGTAAGCCTCTTATATAAATGTTTCCTTCCCTGAGGCTGTATTCAATTTAGAACTGGAATAATGAAGAGTCAATAGAGGCCTGACAGGGACAGGCACACACGGATGAATTTTTGCCCTGTCATTATTTTATTTTTGGTGAAGCTTTGAGAAAACTTTGGGAAAAGTTTTAAATTCACACCCAGCCATCATATCTACCTAGAATGGCAAGCTAAAGCAGACTTTTTCAGCAGATTCCAAACCTTTAGTGGCTGAACCCCTGTCAAAAACACAGAAGCAATGTGAATGCCAGTTACTTTTTACAAAAATAAAGACTGATTCAGGCTTGTCTCTGCTTCTGGGGACAGCCTAAATATATATGCTAATGCTGAAGTGATGCATTTGTTGCAAAAAATCTTTGAATTATGGAAGACACTTTAGCAAAAGCAACCATTTAGAGGGGTAAAGTAAGGACATTCCTTCTGATTTGCTGTCCCTTGAAATAACACTGTCATATCATGTGTTATTGGAATTTCATTACTTTGAATAAAATGAGACAATTATCTAATTCTTAAGATTTACTAACTAAAATTAAAACTCTTCATATATTATTGGATGACATAAGCTAAGTAAAATAGAAGAACTTGCCACATATTCAGGTTTGGTTGCTTTTTCCTTAAAATAAAGTTGATATAATCCTATTTTGCTATGTAATCATATACTACAAAAGGGAATCTTGTTCATAGCAAAAGTCTCACCAATAGAGAAATTTGATGTGTGTTGACAAAACTGATTACAGGAGCCACAAAATTTAGGTTTTTAGTAGAAGATAATACAGTTCATAATTCTTCCTTCTTTTTGTGAACTGTTAGAAATTTGAGATGAGGTTGGCTCAATACATTATAAATTTCCTCTATAAAAACCACCTCCCAAAGCTATCACCTCTCTCTCAGAATGCTGTTTGAACAGCTTTGTATGTCATAAGGAACAAACATTCAACAACCTTTTGATAACTGCTCTCCATCTGGAAATGAAGACCAGCTCCACAATATTGTGTTTCATTGCTGAAAAAATAGCAGCTGTTGAAAAACTCGAATTTAAACAGTAATGCAAATAGAATTTAGGGTGAAGAAAAGAAAAAACAGTCATCTGATAAGCATTAGAGTGGGGAAAGACACTACACACTTAACAGAAAATAGAGTGGTTAAGGCACTCGAAATTCTCAGTTCAATTTCCAGCTTTGTCACACGCTTCTTATTTGACCTTGCTCGAGTTTCAATGTGCTCTAGTTCTCCATTTGTAAAGCACAAAAGAAAGATTCCTTTTTCCTTTCTTCTATCCCTCTGTGCTTTAATGATTCAGACTATAAGACCTCCAAGATATACATATACACCTATAGATACAACATATATACACTAATCATGTATAGCTGCATGAGGTAAATACCATGATATGCTTTCTAGTGATGCCAGTGCTGTCAGCACCGGTTAGCTGTTCTACAGGCTGTAAGACAGAATTACTTTAGGGCTTAAGGAAGCAGACACAAACTGTAGACTGAGTAGCGCTTAGGCAAAAGCCAAGGATCTCTATGCTCAATCAGTTTTTCCAGAGTATTCCCAGGCCCTAATTTTAGGTGTACAAGGAATTCTAAGGACACTCAAGGAGGATAAGTAGTCTCTGGAGAGACACTCCAGCTCGGACTTGAGCAAAATTTAGATACTGAGGGTCAAGGTAAGGCAGAATCTAGGTGACATGGATCTCGGCTTTATTATTATGTGTACGTACCACATCCAAGACATTGTGGGGGGTCCAGACTTCTTTTGAAAACTCCTCACGCTGCAAGAAGTTAATAATTCTTGCTACCAAATATTATCAATGTACCTTTACTTTCTGTTGCATATTTTACCTCACATCATGAATATGTAGGCATTTTTTATTGCACACCAGGGAATGAAATTTATAGCTTTGGTTCTACAGACTCAATAGAGACATTGCCTACTCTGAGTTTTAGACAATATCTCAAAGTCTGCCCAACAGAGTTCTCTCTCAATGAAGATTGCAGAAATAATGACAAATCTCTTGGTCTATCAATATCATCTCTTTTAAGATTAAAAGTACAACTAGCCATATAGCTTAATTAAGATTGTTGTAGCTGCAAAATTAACAAAAGGACATTATCTGTGCAAAACATTCACAGGTAACCAGCATTAAACACTTAAGATGTAGAAATGTTGCTGTTGCTGTTTATAAAAGGATTTTCTTTAATGTCTCATTTTCTGACAAATTTCTTTAACATTTCATAATTAAGTATGGCAAAGCCCATACTACAAAGATATGTTCCATTTTGGATGTAGTTTTAATTTAGAAAATGTTTTCTACAATAATTCAATGGAAGATCGTAACCCAAAGTCTCTTAGAGACATGTGAAATAAAATAAGTGTAAAAATTGAGAGTTTATTCCCCATCTAAGGACAACTTTCAGCTGAAAAGCCCTGCAACATAGTGGCAATGTATCTGCTAAATCCCTGAAAACTCAGATTCTAGAGCAAGCTAAAAAATGAATGGTATTATTGACGGATGCAGTAGCTGTTTTAAAAAGCCAAAGGAAGGGAATTTTTAGGGGAAAAATACCCTAGGAAAGACCAAGCTTCTGCTCTGTCCTCCCACCACTCTACCAAAATCTCAGAACCAGGAGTACTTCCTATTCCCCACTGACTTTTAACCTGCTGATTGCACAATCTTGTCCTTTCTTCATTTTTGTGAAGCAGTGTTCTTGGTCTCTTCCCACTTCTTTTAGGGTGGACTTTAAAGCAGCTTTCTTAACTCCTGTCTTTACCTTCCTAGAGTTCTGTCCTTACTCTCCTTCTGTTGTCCTTCTCTATCTTATTTCAACCATGGCTCCATGGTCTCTCTTCAAAACATTTCTAAAATATGATTGGGGTTTTTTTTTCCTATTTAGCCATGCAATCGAAAATCTCATTTATGTTCTTACGAATTACCACAATGCCCTTTTTGGCTTTGGCACATGCCCTGCTTGTACAAAGTCAGAGCATTGTTACAACAATGAACCTTGTATCCCGTCACCTTGATTGCAGTATTCGTTTCTGTGCATTCCTACACTTGTGGTTTCACATGCAAAGCTTCTAGACCCGAGATGGGACATCTTCACAAGTCACCTCATTACCATCCCTATTCCCTTTCTTTTTATGATGTTGTTCTGGTTTTGGCTGGTATAGAGATAATTTTCTTCCTAGTAGCTGGTATTGTGTAGTTGCATTTCGGATTTAGGATGAGAATAAAGTTGATAACACCCTGATGTTTTCGTTGTTGCTGAGCAGTGCTTACATTAAGTCAAGGACTTCGCAGCTTCTCATACTGCCCTGCCAGCAAGGAGGCTGGAGGTGCACAAGAAGCTGGGAGGGGACACAGCCGGGACAGCTGACCCAAACTGGTCAAAGGAATGCTCCATACCATATGATGTCATGCTGAACAAACAAACCTGTGGGGAATTGGCCGCGGGGGGGGTTGGGGGGGAGCACGACTGCTGCTCAGGAACTGGCTGGGCATCGGTCACCGGGGGGTGAACAACTGCATTGTGCATCACTTGTTTTGTGTATTCTTTTATCATTACTATTATTATTTTCTCTTCCGTTTCTGTCCTATGAAACTGTCTTTATCTCATCCCACGAGTTTTACCTTTCCTCCGATTCTCTTCCCCATCCCACTGTGGGGGTGTGAGTGAACGGCTGTGTGGTGTTTAGCAGTCTGCCGGGTTAAACCACAACAGATGCCTTTAAAAAATGAGTAGTTAAGCTGCTCCTGTGTTATGATTCTTGCATACTGGGGAAGACCAGGACTGAATTACCCAACTGTATCCTACTATCCAGTGTCTTGATCCTTTGAATGTAAGCTACACATGTTGTTTTGTGGCTGTTTTTGTATTGTGCCTAGCCTAATGAGATCCTGATCTAGGATCAAAGTTTTTTTGTCCTATGATAATACAAATCACATGTTTTATTTACATTTCTAGCAAAATTCCAGTTTCAGAAAGGAGGTAGTTTGGGTTATGTGTACTGATTATATTCTGTTCAAAGAATGATGAAAACTGTAGTTGCTTATGAAACTGAAGTGAATAAAATTGTAACTTTGGGCATCAGCTTCAGAGGTCTGATTTAGCAAAACTAGCAGTAAGATACATTTGGCCTACAAATTGCAAGTTACAAGTCTGTGCTGTTGAGCCACTTATCCACTTAATTAATCTTTTATCGCTTTGAGATAGCTAGCATACACTGTCCAAAGGCTCTTTTCAGATGGAGCATGCTCTGCTGCTCCACTGTCACATAATTTGATACTACCTCTGGAAGATACTGCCTGTGTGGATATTCAAGACTTATTTTATATAATTTTATCTGCTTGAGTGTTCATATCTCTACAAGTACAATGAAATGTCAATGTTCAACCTATTGTACAATTTTATTCCCCTGTTTATCACAATAATATCTGAGTTCATTCAAAAGGCAACTAAATCTCTTACAAGTTCTTCCCTGGTAGTCCTTTCTTTTTTGACTGGAGAAAAAATGTTTGCAGAAGGATTTTGTGAAAGTTGTACCTTCCATTCAGCTCTTGCTGAAATTCATACTATTTTTCCAGTCTCCTTTTTCTTCCCATCCTACAAAACAATATCCTATTAACCTATTGTTGAGAAAGTCATCTCCAAGAGATTATTGTTTCTTCTGTTTCATGACTGACACAGTTTGCTCTAGGAACATAAACAGACTCAAAGAAATACACAGTCACAACTGAAGATTGACTTGAAAGTGGGATTCCTATGGAGGCATTGAGCTTGTGAGTGGGCAGGCACAAGGAGCAGTTACAGAATTTTCCAATATACACTCAGAAAAGAAACAGCAAAATTAAACCAAAGAAAATACAAGTCAATTACTTTTTATAAAACTATATTTTGGAGGAAAAGATTCACTAGCATTGATACAGAATCACTAAAGTACTTGGTTTGGGAAATAATTATTTTTAAGCAGAAAGCCCCATCACCTCAATTGCATTAATCAAAACTACTGACCAGCTTTGGGCACAGCACTTATCAGTAATGAATTTGCTTCTTATATTCTGTTGGGGGAAAAAAAAATCATGAAATATGCACACCTGTACAACAACAGAAAGATTTCTCAGGAAACAGGCAGATGTCTTAACCAATGCAAAAATATTCCTAAGGATGACTATCAACCAACTCAAACTCCAAATGTCCAATGTTGTCCTGACTGCACTAAAGTCAGGAATAATTACACTTGTACAGGAAAAGGCAGGAGCAGGGACCTAAACGAAAGTTTCAGTAGATGGTACCCAAAGAAACAACTGAGAACTGCAAGTGCCTTGAAAACCAGGAGAACTGCATATGTTTAACTGCCACCTACTCACCAACATTTAAAAAACTACAAGCAACCCACAAGCTTCTGTTATTTAGAAAACTAAGATTAGCCACCATCCAAAATCAAATCTATTTTTTTTTAATTCTGAACTGAAAATTTTTGCCCAAGAATACTGAACAGAAAGGGATACAGAAAGGGATACAGGAAGCAAAGCTAATATACAGAATCTAAACAGTCATTCTTCAGTTTTAGATATTGCTTTAGACGAAGTTTTAGAGGTGCTGGCATGTTACTGAGAAATCTGCCTAAAACCCAACTCATGGGTTGTGCTAGATTTGGGATTGGGAAAAGATGTATTTTCTCTGGTCAGACAGGCAGGGTTCTCATGTTTCTTGGCTGGTTTTAACTGTTTTGGCAGTGAGTGATAACGTAAAGTATACAGAATCACTGTGGCACATTCTTGCTGTCAAATTCTCTGCATCTGCAAAGGCACCGGGTTTTGGCAGCTCTCATAGTCTTTGCTTCTCTCTACCCTGTTATGCACTGCAACTTTTGGTAGTAATTTTTTTTTTTTTAAATTAAAGATCTTATCTGTTGCAAGATGCTCTCTGCTGCATTGCAAAATGAAGAGTGGAAAGCACAACCTTTTGGACAAATCTCTTTTTCAAGGCTTGTACATAACAATAAGCACCTGGACTCACTGACTCCAATCTTAAATGGGTTCCTCCACTAAAACAAACACATGTAGGGGAAGAAATTTGAAAGAAAATAAGGATTAAAGCTTTACAAAATGTTAAACCTGTATCAATGACAGTCAAAGAAATACAGGCTGTACATTAAATGCTAAATATGACTGCAGGCTGAACTCCTGGGAGTATTAGTAAGATAGAAAGGCATCAAACTAAAAATGAAATGTAGACACTGCACACAGATATATACTGAGAATAGCCTATCTATTATAGAAGTTATTCACCACTTTGGACTGGACTCTTTTACTCTTGATTATAACTTTACCAATTTTAACCACTTGACCTACAAATTTCAGAATTGTGTGAGCTTCAAAATGCACTTTAATGTCATAAGAAAATTATTTTTTCCAAATATTGTCAGGGTAACTCTAACCAGAATAAAAATAATCCTCATGAGCTCTCTTTAGTCCACATGCTTTGGATGAGGAACTGAAATAACCACTCAGATTCAAACAAACATATCCAAATCCTTAAAAGTCTGAAAACTACACATGCTCAGAGAGAACTGGGGAGTTTTAGCAACAACCACTTTTAAGATCCCACTCTCACAAAGAACACGCCACAGCAGAGTCAGTAGGACTTTTCATTAACTACTTACCTGGTACCAGCTCTGGAAACCTGAAGTTTTCACCTCTTTTATTCTCTGACAGCCAATTCTATCTACCTGGCACCAGACTATATGGAAGATGAAGATGCAAAGTTCAAATGCAAAGAAGACATGAGCAAGGAAAGGGTTCTGCTAAGAGGAGTACATCGGCTCAGGCTTTTCAGAAAGAGATTAAGGGATATGGTGGCAAGCCAAAAAGACACTTGACAGTTGTGAAGAGATGAAGAGGAAGTGAGACTGAACTACAGAGCCTCTAATTTCTTTGTTCCACCGTATATTATTAGGAAGTGGAAAGTCCCACAATCTGGAGAGGAGCTATGTTGAATACTAGCAGGAAGAATGAAGAACAACTAACAACTGTGGGGACTGGTGTGAGAAACCTGAAGATGGGAATTAGGTTGAAGACCCAAGAGGATGAAAAGATAGAGTTAGAAGAGGGCATGAACAACATATGTCAAGATTCTCCAATTTTTGCTTTTCCACTGTTGACAAACAGCTGTGGCATCAAGAGGTAAAGTACTACATCTCACTTTAATATTGTAGAATCATAGAATGGTTTGGGTTGGAATGGACCTTTATAGATAGTCTAGTCCAACCCCCCTGTCATGGGCATGGACAACTTTCAGTAGATCACTGGATATCCATTCACATAAGTAGACACACTGAAGACCCATGTAGGTATCAGAATTGTCACATGACAGTATTTTTTTTCTTTAAAAAGAATAGATTCCACATACTATATCTAAAAATGTGAAAAACCTAAGGTTGACAAGTCAAGCACTCAGAAAACATTATGGTTAATGCCAGAATTGAGAATGCTAGTACAATCTTAATTTCTCCCCTTATGGCATATGCATTATAACAGCATTATATTATTACAAGCTATTTTTCCCACTTGGAAGGATGCTTTATATTACATTGTTAGTAACGTATTTTTAAGCACAGAAAATGCTACTATGGGACTATTATTCCTACAAAGTTTAGAAAATATATAAGCAAGCAATGAAGCTGACAGTGGAAAATGAGAAAACCCAAGCAGGTTGCTATTAAAGTGTTACGAAAACCAGACTCCTTTGTACTAAGACAATGCTGGAAGCCCCAAGGGAAAAAAAAGGAGAACACATCTGTTCCTATTGACGTCAGGAGGCTAAGGGCCAGGCTCTACCCCTGTACACGCACAACTTCCATTACCTTCAGTTGAAACAACTTGTAACTTAGGGTAGAACTTGGTCTCGCGCATAGAAGTCAAAATATCACAGTAGAGACACAAGTGGCATAAATTATCATCAGTGCATTTTGCAAGTGCCTAACAATGTTGTACAAACTGAAACATTGACAATCCCTGCCTTGAAAATTTGAGTATCCTAGTCTAAGAAAATATGCAACCAGCATTAGAGGATACTGAGAAACACTGGCAGAGGCTGTCTGCATCCAGAGTTTCGTTATTCTAAATTTTTTACAACCAGATCACATTACTTGAAAATTCCTGTTGCTGAAGATTAGAAACTAATGTACTGAATGCAGCATGACTTGTTTGCTTTTTAATTCATATGATTTTGGTAGTTACCAAGTAATCAATCAGAATTTACTTAAATAATTATTCCCTCCCAAATGGTTTGGAAATGATTGCAGATATATATCACTACTTTAAATATATTTTCTTCATGATGGTTTTAGTTATAAGAAAATCTATTTGGGTGTTGCTGACATTGCAGTTCCTCTTGCAATGTTCTTCTTCATCACCATACTACTTTTGGGTCACTATTTCTGCCATACACATTACATCTCATAAATACAACCAATTGAACAAAATGTGTTCATTTACTTAATTTATTTAAAGGCATATCTATACATAACAAGCTATAATGGCAATGAAAGAATAAAGAAAGAAAGAGTAAGGAATTGAAACAGTGGTCACAGAGAGACACCTTAGTCTATTTGCTTTTAAAAAAATATCTGCTGAAACAATACTTCCAACACCAACATTTTTAAGTGCTGCTTCTTCTTAGTAGAAAGCCTATAGTAATTTTTATTTTGTGCATAATTTTATTTGTGGGACCTGAAATTATTTCATCTAAACAGTGTCAGAGGGATCAGATGGATATTAACTTATTAAGAGGGATAACTAAGGGTTCTTACGATGCATTCCTACATTGTGTTTCAACATCAGTAAGACTGTTCTGATATCCAGTAGGGACTGCACCTACTATATTCTCCATGGGAATTGTAAAATAATGTTCAATATCTTATATTGCACTGCTGTTTACACATGGCAGTTGTTTTTTCTGTCATTTTTTGAATGCTTACATAAAATTTTTGCCCAGATCTGTTATAAAAACTGGTAAAATTTCATAAGAACTGTTTATTCATTGTCTTGCTTTCATTTAAATGCAGTCTGAAGAAATCCAGGAAACCCCTGTTATTTAAAGTGTACATTAGTACTAGTTTAATATTAAAAGAAAACAAAAAAAGCTTATGGCAAACTATGATAAATAAACTGGTTATAACAGAATTATCTTTTGTTCTCCATGAAATAGCACATTGGCTTGCACTGCAGAGACTCCAAAAGCAGTAGAATTTTGGAACACACGAAAGGAGCCTAACCTAGGTAACTGCCACATAAGCGGGTCCATAGGAGGTAGGCTATTTAGGCAGAAAAAAGTGGATGGGAGATCAGAGTTCTTTTTTATACTCAGTACAACCAATTTTCCTAGTTTCAGGAATATAAACTTTAAAGAAGCCTATGTGTAGTGGTCCTCTTATCTTCTTATGTTTTCGTACTACTTCTGGCTGGAGTAGTGTTAGTTTTCTTCATAATAGCTTATATGGTGCTATGGTTTGGATTTGTGCTGAAAACAGTGTTGATAATACACAGATGCTTTAGCTATTGCTAAGCAGTGCTTACACAGAGTCAAGGCCTTTTCTGCTTCTCACCCCACCCCACCAGCGAGGAGGCTGGGGGTGCACAAGGAATTGAGAGGGGACACAGCTGGGACAGCTGACCCCAACTGGCCAAAGGGCTATTCCATACCATATGACATCATGCTTAGCATATAAAGCTGGGGGAAGAAGAAGGAAGGGGAGGACGTTCAGAGCGATGGCGTTTGTCTTCCCAAGGAACCATTACACGTGATGGAGCCCTGCTTTCCTGGAGATGGCTGAACACCTGCCTGCGCATGGGAAGTGGTGAACGAATTCCTTATTTTGCTTTGCTTGCATGAGCAGCTTTTGCTTTACCTATGAAACTGTCTTTATCTCAACCCTCGAGTTGCGTCACTTTTACCGTTTCAATTCTCCTTGCTATCCCATGGTGGGGGTCGCGAGTGAGTGGCTGGGTGGGGCTGAGCTGCCTATCTGGGCTAAACCACAAAAGTTCTCCACATAATATATGCTTTCATTAGTAAGATGTAAATCAGATCCACTTTTACCAACCCTCGTGGTCTATGCCGTTTTTACCACTGGTACCAAGCAAAGTGGTAAAAAAGCTAAGTCAGCTCCAGGAGACTTATTTTTACTAGGAACTTCCTGAAGGTCCTAATGCTCATGAAAAGTTTTATATACTTTATACATAAGTATATGCTTACATATGTATATGTGAGCGAGAGTGTGATGAAGTATTCCCTAACGAGAGAGCTTCAGAAAGCTCCCATAAGCTATTAAATACTGCTATACAATCTATGGCAGATTTTTGATGCATTAAATGCCTAGGTAAAATTGAAATGAAAAGTAGGCCCATGGGAGTTTACCTTATTCTGTCTCTGAACGCAGAATCAAGAACTCAGGAAATATACACACATTCCCAAGTTACAGAGAAACTGAAGTTAAACCCAGAGGCAATGTATGAAGTGACCTTCTTCTCCACTTTACTGTTAAAATTCACACCTCATGTATACATGCATATTTGTTCTGTTTACACACTTGCTACAAATTATTCTGTGGATGGACTTGATTCTTGCCATTTGTTCTGATTTTTCAAATTAGCATATGGCTGGCCACATACTTACTATCTGGCCACTTGATCTAAGTGTTTGCAAGTCACTGGTTAATTGCAAAGAAGAAATAGCTTTCTGTAAAGCTATTTGTTAATTGTAACACACTTTCTACTGAGAAGTCACCACAGCAAATTCAAACAGGTAAGCAGAGATACAGCCAGGTCAACAAAATTCTGTATCTATACTAGCCTCAGTTGATATGTGATAAAAATACATTTTCCTTTCTCAAAACTTACGACACTGCTAGCTCAGAGTCATCCTATGATCATCTAATAGTTCTGAATTTCTCTTTCTTTTCCTTTGTTATTTCCCACTGATGAGTCTCTAGTGTATAGTTAAAATTCGTGGCTTTTCTTCCATTAAAACTTCATCCCCGTTCTGTGATTTTACTCCTCATCCGGTTATCATGTTATTCCAAACATCCTGTATATTGATAGTGTTTCTTGTCCAAATTTAATTAATTTGTACATACTTCTGAAGACCACTATTGAAAATGGTAAAGAAGGTCAAATCCAAGATTACTCTTTTTGAAATGCTACCCCTAGTCCTAGTCTCTTACATGTACGCTATATCTACCTTACACCTATCTCTATATTCTGCAGTTTATCAAATGGGTTCCATAGTAAAAACATCCCTGAATTTCAGTGTTGCATGCTACCACCAACTAGCTCATGTAACTGAAATTTCCTAGGTGTCTGCTCATTTCTTAAATACTGGTACTGTCTGACAATCTCCAGCAATAGGGTACCACCTCTGACTTACAAAAATTTGAGATCTTATACCATATCTTTTCCATTACATTTAGATGGAGATTTACTCCTTTGACTTGAACACATTCTTTTGATTTTAATTTTACTCTGAAAACAGTAACATCCATTTGTATACATTCATTCATTCCCCTTCACTGTTTTTCCTTTGCTCCACCCTTTATTCCAGCCAGCAATTATCAGGAAAACAAAGTACTCAGTCTGAGGGAGAGAGCCTAGATTTTTCACCCCATCCTCACTAAAAAAGAGCTCAACTTCTTCATTCCAGGATTTCTTTATATTTTTACAAGTGATGCACCTTTTACTATTTATTGTTTATTTTCAAAATCTAATTTCATTTGAATGTTGGCAAATCTCACCTCACCCTTGTTATTTCTAACCTCTAAGCCACAACTTTGTCTTCATTTGTTAGTTGACAGCCTACTTCTAATGTCTTGTTTGAAGTCACCCGCTTTGCAGTTGTCTGGAGTTCCTCCCTATACATTGTTATGCTCACTTATTAAAGAAATTTCCAAGCTTTCTCCATATTCAGCTGTTCAACTGATTGCCCTAACTAATTCCTTCTATTTTCCCTACAGCGTACCTTTTTAAAGCTGAAATGCTTAGATTTCAATCAATTTGCATTTATATTTCAATTTTTTTAAAACTTATTGAATCCATGATTACTAAATCAAAAATTATATTATCTGAGTAGAAAAGGCTCTCTGAGTGTTGCTAAATGATGCACACCTGTATGTTTTTCTACTAAAATCAAATTCTATAGGTGTCTCGCCCATGTGTCCTTCCTTTTTTTTTTGTAATTAGGTATATTGAATAGTACTAATTAATACTCTTGGGCCAGAAGCATTTACTTTCTCTTGGCTCTGAAATTTACTGCTACCAAAGAAATAATAATAATAATAATAATAATAATAATAATAATAATAATACTTACTTTTGTACAGATCAAGGATTTTCTAGTACACTAATCATTTAGTGGATTGTGTTAAGAGTTGCTGAACCATGTAGCCCAGCAGAAGAGAGGCTGCCATGGCTCCATTTTCCTAGGTCTAGTCAGTAGCAAGTCTGAGCACATATTCCTAATAGGCACACACACACACTATATATGTATACACAAATATATGTATAAATATGCACATGGCCAACCACACAGATCAACACAGACACGCTCAAGCAAACACCGATGGCATGAACGGCGTAATCCTGTCCTCCTCTCTGGCATGGGTCCCCATGACCTGAAGTGTGACTTTTGCTGCTGGCACTTACATCCCTCACACACATGCACACAGAACAGGGAGTCCTCTCACCCAGTAAAAGAGTTAGAAATAGAGCTTAGTGAGAAGACAGGAGAGACTGCGCTGATCAGGCGCAGGGCATAGCCAGACAAGTGTACTGACCAGCAGCCTGTTTACACAGGACTAGCCCTATTTACCTCCTCATCCCACTGTTTTCCCCACACTTGCTTATTCCCACATCCCCTTGATCCCTTCCTTTCCCTGCCTTTGGTTCTTGCCCTAAACATCCCATAATAAGCCTTGTACAATCCCAAAATGCTCTTCCTATTATGCATCCCATAATGTGTCCTGTACCCCTAGGCAGTAACCCCCTCAATCTGTGAGGTGACACATAGAGCTTTTTGGTTGACTGCCAGGTGTCCCCCCCAGCCCCATGAGGCTGAGGCTCCCGTGGGACAGCCCTGGGAGGGGCTGGGCAGGGGCTCCCTTTCTCTTACCTGGTTATTGGGGCTCCCCCACCTGCCCACATGCCCCTGAGCTCCTCTGTGTACATGGAGATGAGCCTTTAATCACCTAAGCTAACACACTGTAAACAGAGATTAAGTATCACTGTTGAAATGCTGCCAGTGCTGCACATTCAGGTCTGCAATGCCAATCAATAGGAGAGGTGTAAACAGAAGCAGTCCAATTAGTGCAACTGTGGGACTGCACAGGCACAGGGAATCAAATCAAAGACACTGGCACAGTTAAAAGCCTTACCATAACCACTATAAAAACGAACACAATGAGTTTCCAAAAGGAAACTAAGGCTCAGCATTTTTATATTTCATCTGAGAGACAGAGATTAAGATCCTTACCTTAATGAGATTCCTCTCCCCTTTTCTGCTTTCCTCTACTGCTACAACCTTCCTATCTATACCCAGGCCGCTGAAGCAGCTCTTCTCCTGTTTCAGATCTCACCACCATGGAAAACATCAACGTTTCCAACTCAGGTGTACTCCAAAACCTTGCTGAGGCACCACTTGGCTACCCGGTCAACAGAGCAGGCGCCGTGCCTTGCAAACATCTGTGCTCACATTTGTGTTTTCCTGGCACCTCATCCAGCAGGACTTTTCTTGACTAGGCACAACCTTGCCTTACTCGTGAAATACAAAGAGCTCTCGGACTACAATGATTTGGTGACATGCGTATCTATCTGAACCGGGCTGCCTGGTGTTATTTATGCAGCAACATAGCTGTGCTTGTCCTGCACACGGGACGGGTTTCTGGGATTGTAAACTGTGACAGGAATCCAGCCTTCTTTTATGAGCCTGTGAGTTACCCAGTACGTGCACTGCACTCTGTAAGTAACAAAAATAGACATGCTGCCTACTGGTGGATCTTAAAAATATCAGGATGCCCTTGGTGAGGAAGAAGTGTGTCCCGGTGACCTTGAACACAGTGCCTTTACTGCTCTCCCCTCCCACGCACAGAGCAAGAGCCACTAGCAAAGAAACTCCCCTCCACCCCAGAAACAGCTGCATTTTTTAGGGGCACAGCCTGCGGAGCGCTTGCGCGCCCTGAGGCCGGGAGGGGAGGGAGAGAGCTGGGCGCCCACACACAGGCATGAGGGATTATAGCGGATTTTCCTTCAAAACAGAGACACACACACAAAGCTCTCCCGGGGGGAGGCTCTCCCCTGGCTCCGGCCTTGGCGCTGCGGGAGCCTGCCCTCCCCCGTTCCTCGCCACGACCAGGTGGGTCACGGCAGCGAGGCCTCAGCACCAGGCACGGGGGCGGCGGTCGGAGCGGGCCGCGCACCACAGGCCCTCAGGCGGGAGCGCCGCGCTGCCCACAGCCCGCTGCGGGGACTCCCGAGAGGGGAAGGCTGGCGCGGGCCGGAGCGGCCCATCCTGCCGCCGTGCCCGGGGAGGGACCCCCGGCCCGCAGCCGCGCCGCCGGGGGACCCTGCTGCCCCTCGCAGCCTCCCGGGCAGCAGGGTGCGTGTGGTACGCCGGGAGTGCTGGTCCCATGGGTGGCGGTGGAGCGCCAGGGCCCCGCGGGGCTCAGGCGGCCGGGCGGAGGGGCCGTCTCCCCCTCCGCGGCGGGAGCGGAGTGCGGCGGCCCGGGGAGGGGGCGGGGAGGATGACTTCATGCCGCCGGAGCGCCCTGAATTTAGGAGCAGCAGCTGCCGCCGCCGCCGGCGGCGGGATGTGGGGGTGAAGTGACAGCGGGACCTGCCGCCGGCTGAGGGAGAGGCCGCGCCGGGCACCCCGCTCCGCCGAGCCCAGGGGCTCCGGGCCGCCACGAGCAGCCGCTGCGGGAGGGAGGGAGGGAGGAAGATGCGCTGAGCCGGTCGCTGGAAAGGTGAGCGGGAGCTGCCGGGGGCGTGTGCGGGGGCGGGCGGTGAGAGCTGCGGCGCTGCCCGGCTGGGGAGCCGCGACGTTGCCGCTGCGAGCCGCCCGCTTCGGCTCGCCCAGCTGCCGGGGCCGCTGCCTGCCCGCTGCGAGCGCGGGGAAGGCCGGGCTGGCGGCCCGGGAACCAGCCGCCGTGCTGCGTGCGCGCAGGCAGGGTCTGGCGCTGTGCTGAGGCACGTAGCTTCCTTCTCCTTCCTTCTCCTGTGGTTCCCTCCAAAAGCAGAAAGGCTGCCCGCTCAGAAGCGCCACAGTGTTGCATTTTATCTTTTATTGCCAGGATGTGCGGTGGCTCCGTGCCAGCTCTCTGCTCAGCAGCCCGGGCTGCTTCCTTTACCCTTGTCAGGAGGGATTCACTCGCGTGGAGGGGGCATTTTGTTGTGGCGTAGCACAGGAGGGGCGCGAAGGCGGGAAGGACTGTGGAGCACTGCGACAGGTGCAGGGCTGCGCTCCGGCTTTCCTCTTGCTCTCTCCGGTCCGATGTGCGTTCCGCAAGTGGCGGGGAAGACATCTTAGGGCAGAAGGGTTTCAGGGGAACAGAAGAAAAAAAGGATGTTTTCTCACTTACATTCCTGGATTTGGAAGTCGCTTCACAGGAAACTAAAGGGAGTGTAGAAGAAGTTGGAGAACCAGCCCGTATACCAAAATGGATTCTGTTGACTTTTTCGGGGACTTCTGTTTGTGGTTTTTCCCTTTTTCCATTTTTATCATCTAGCACAAGGTTTGGGACAAACAAAATAGCAGCAAAATTCAAATGCCTTTGTTTGCTAAATGGAAGAATTAGTGAGTTGCTCTTCCATCACATCACCTTCAGAAGTGGAAAAACAAGAGTATATGCAGCACTGTAGCTTGGCCATTGACATTGCACATGGTTTGTGGTATGTACACAGGTCTTAACATTAGATGAATGGTCTTTTGGAGTTGAGTAGAATAGGAAAATCTGCCTGGCCTGTGTCTCTGTCTGATATGTTGGTGATTTTTGGTTTTGTTTTTTCTTTGTTCTGCTCTAAAAAAGGTTGCTCTAAAGCAGGCATGTCAATACAGGAGGCTAGGGTTGGCGTGCAGAGGCAGATCATTAGAATGAGCACTATCTGCATGTAGTAATGGTTAATGGCTCTGTGTGGTTTGGTTTGGAAGCGAAAACAATGATTGTGCCTCTAGGAAGAAAAGGATAGGGTATTCATCTGTTCTTAATGAAAAAAGGAAGCAGGATATTGGAAGCTGAAGGTTATTTTATTCAATGTCTATTCACTTGTATGTTCATCTTAAAGGATCCTGTTATCCTATGTGTTCACAGAGCAGTTCATGCAGTTGTGGGATCCCCAGTTGTGGTTGAAGCCTCTGGTTGTGGCACTAGAGTGATAAAAGTAATACTTAGGGAGGTAACAGGCAGTTGCTTGGTCTGTTGTCATTATTTCTGGGAAGATGTTTAAATACATGTATTTGCCTCAGTACTGTTGCTGGGTACGCAGAAGGTGAATGATGGCTGCAGAGATAGGAAATGTGTATAAAAGACAATTGAGGCTTCATAAGGCTGAAACAAAGAGTGACTGGTGAATTGCAGTGTCAGAAATCAGTTCAACAGACAAATCTTTGCTCTGAAGAACAGTGACCCCATATAAGCTTGTTCCTTTTAAGCACTCCATGGCACATCCAATGTATTCTAGAAAAAAATTCTCATTCCATCAAACCTGTATCTTTCATCTACCAAACATTTACTTTGTTCCTGTAAAACACTTGGGAGTCTGAGTTATGACATCTCTACTGTTTTTTCCTTTCTAGAAAAGAGCAGGGCTGGCTGTCTCAGAGGTTGCAATGTTGTAGTCATTTGCTGATGTCTCCTGTAATTACCATTGGCTGGAAAATGAAACTATGTAGCTGAGTTCAGATACTTCTCATATTAGTCCACCCATTCTATATAAAGTCAATCTCTTTACTGAAAAGAGCATCAAGTAATGGTCTCCCGTTCTGTTGTTGTAAATACAGGGTAGTATGAGTACTTGCTAATGTTGACACATTAGCGCAGTAAATTTAGCTGTTTGTCCTTCCTGGCAAACCTAAATAATGTTTCAAAAGACTGTTAGTTAACATTTTTTAAAACAATGTGGTGGCAGGGATGAAGGAGTAGTTGACCAAGAGCCATACATTATCATAGATGTGAATGTACATCTGATTGGTTTGATACTGAAAACTGGAATTGCTTTTGTTTTTATCTTATGTGTACTCCCAAGGCAGGAGGTGTAATCACGGAAAATGCGTGAGTGCTTGTGTCCATAGAAAAAACATGTATATATAATTATCAGTGTGAATTTAGTTCAATGGTGTAATTGATGTAAATCCACTTCCTACAGACCTTGCTTCCAGAACTCCTCTTCCTCCTTCTCTTACAGTAACTTCCATACCTCTGCCAAGCAAAGAAAAGTATCTTTATTGTGGTTAATCTGGGGCAACAACCCTGCTGACTGGAAGAACAGCCTAGTTGGCCAGCTGGTTGATGCCAGACAGACTGGGTAGCAGCTGAGATTTAGCTGCCTTTTCCTCAGAGGGTCTGCTATTTTGTAACTCTTCATCTGGGTTAGTTCTTCAAATTTGTAAGAGCTTAATTATCTTTGAGATTTCTAGGCCACAGTCAGCCTTTGAACCAGCAGGTTCATTTGACCAAATTTATGAGTGGGGGCCAGATGGGTATGTTTGCATAAGGCTTGTTTCCTTAGGAGAACAAACTGGAAAACCCAGTATCCTTGAATGTACTTGAAGTTGCAGAGGTTTGATTTCACTTGTGGTCCTTTCCAAGGGCTGAAATGACAGTTCAGTTGATATATTTTATCTTATTATGAGAATGTTTAAAGCTGATGTTTCTAAGTGCTGTTTGAACTAACTGAAATAACCACATTCCAGAGCAAGCATGTAATTTTTCAGTTATGTTGTTACTAGGCTTTGAGTTGGTTTATTTTCCCCAAATTAAGAATTCCTTAAAGGAAGTCTTGAGCAGAATGTGAGTGGACAGATATTATCCAGTGAACTTAAGACTATGTACTTTAGCATGTGCAAACAGTCAAGAGTATTTTAACAGTAATGATACCATTTTTTCTTCTGAAGAACAAATGCATTGACACTTTCTAAATGCATGCCCTTTATGTGTAGCAGCTAACATTTCTAGGTGAGAGAAAATATCCATCTGAGAAATAAATGCCAGGCATAAACTTAAACTTTGTCTCCTACTATGCAGATGAATTTCGTGTTGGACTCTTTAATTATTGTCAATAGAAGATCTTTATGTGAGTGGTCAGTCAACTGCAAAGGTAGCAATTTTTAAGGAGAACTAAGAGTGTTATCCATTTATAATAGTGGTGGGAACAAGGCAGACATCTTTTTATCTTGTAATCAAGACTTACTAATCGAGTAAGTCAGCACTTAACAACCCAGGTAATGAGCCCCTGAGTTTAACATCTGAAATAAGGAAATAGAAGTGCAGAGTTGATGTATGCTTCTTGCAAAAGCAAGGTGATCTAAGCCTTCCTCTTGAAGAGGACTGCATGTGACAGCAACATAAGCATGAATCCATTTATATGTATTAACTTCGTGATGCATTGAGACACTAGTTTCAAGAAGGTCTTCATGTTGTATATACTCTTACAAAATGACTCTATTAAAACAACATTATGAAAGAAAGCATCTGATTGTACAAGAACTGTATGTTTCCAGTATATATCCCTGTCCATAAATGTAAACATATCAGAGGAGAAAGTAACACAAAATGGACTCTCTCATAGGAGAGTTGGTGCAAATGTCCCAGCCAAATGCCAGATCAAATAATTTCATTTTTCTTTCTTTAATTCATACGGTAGAACCAATAAGATATGACAGTGTTCTTTGTCCTCCCTAACATACTGAAGATAAGCTGCATTTCTGAGCTGGCTGCATTTCTGTGGTGGTAAAATGATTCCAGGGTATCTCTGCCCTTCTTCCCTGGGGTGAACCAAGTATAAAACATGAACTCTTCAGAAGAGCTGCAGTGGGAGAATTTCCATGTCAGCCAGGGTGTAGTTCTCTCTAGCAGAATTTGTTTTGTTTTCTAACCTTTATTAAAATGAATTTTTAAATTGCCTACATTACTGTTCTTTGGCTTTACAGGGTTTATGGGCAATTTAACCTGCCCTGTGTTCAGAAGTACTTTAAAGCAACTGGCTGGTCTTTGCACAGTTATGCATCCCTTTCTGCACAATGTCCCAGTGATTCATCAGATGTGATAAGTAAATAGGTCTAACTCCAACATACAATTTTAGTTTCTCTGACTGCTTTTTTGTCACATCTTTGTTCTAGCAACTTTTCCAAAAGACCCAAAAGTATATCAAAGTTATCTTGGCAGCTGTTAGCTAGCCTGTAAAATGTGCCGCAGCTTTAATGAGATCATATACATCTTAATATATCTATATAATTATGTATATTATATAATATATATATATTTGCTAACTATTCACTCATTTGCCTTCTACCTCCTACAGAATTTCCACTTACACATATGGTGAGCACATAACTGTGGTGAAACGATCTCACCACCTGTTGTTTTAAAATAGCACAGATGCCTATTAATGGTCCTTCCATGATACTATTTATAGTACATGTTAAACCTCACTTAAAATACTGTGGATCATATTGGTAAAGGATATTATTACTTCAGCAGCAGTCTTAAATTGGTTCCTGTTCAGCATCTCTACTTGTTGATTGTTTGTAGGTAGGAGAGAGGCAAACTTCACAGAAGAGTCCAAGATATGATGCTTAATGAGAAACCTGTCAGTGAGTCCTGTACAAGGTGTTCTGTGAAGATGACCACTATTTGGATATCCGATTAACCCAAAGAACTGCAAAAAGTATGAGTGCACTGATTCTCTATACTCAGTCTTGAGCTCAGTTGATGTGAACTCCTTCAGGCCAAGGCTCAAAAGCAGAGTTTTCACACTTCAAAGCAAGGGAAAATAAATAATAGCAGAACTTGTGCCTTGATCAAGAGTGTCTCCTAATATATATTTTTTTTTCCATGGAAAAGTCTGTTCTAAACTGACTAAACTGAATTTATGTAAACAAATATTTCATCAATTCCCTGTTTCCTTTGTCCAATCTAATGAGTGATTTGGATCCTCAACTTTACTTTCAAAGAATTTCTGAAGTTCTGCCTAATATTTCTGGTTTGTAACTCTCTAGATTTGTCTTTGAATTTTTTTTTCCTAACCTGGTCAAAGTAGAAATGAAAAATCTAATTCTACTTTGAAATGATCTGTCCACAAGTGGACCAAGAAAAATTCTTTTTGTTAAGTAGCATTCGCTATCATTCTCACTTCACTGAGATGTAAATTTAAAAGGGCATTCAGAATAAACAGACTCTGCTACTTTCAAAATTCCCAAGGTGCTTGCTTTGAGGCACAGAAAGTTCTGATATCTGCATGTTGCTAGTGAATTACAAGAAAACACTATTATACGCTGCAAAGAATATATAACAAAAGAAGGAATGAAAGATGTGTCTTATTTAAGTTTAGCAAAAGGTCTTAGGAACTACTAGGGTGAGAGTCTCTTTTGTTTTTTGTTTTGTTTTTGGGTTTTTTTAAGTGACTTTTAAAATACATGTGGAGACTTTTTTTCTGTTGTGCATGACATTTGGCATTGGTTGGGTTTTGTGTAGCTAGTAAATTAAAAAATAGTTGTTCACGCTATAATGATGACTGTCAGGTGCCTGTTCAAACTGTATAGGATGAACAAAAACCTCTTCTTACTCAGAAAAGCTGTGAAGCATATCATTATAGACCTAGCCTGTAAGAATATAAATCTGCTATTGAAATAAGACCACTGGCAAAATTCCAGTAAAGGGTGCTTAGAGAAGTAATGCATAAATTAAAGGGAGTAATCATCTTTTGATACAGTCTCCCAGTGTTTAGTGCTCAGCATTGATTAGGAGTTTCATGAGCTCAAAGTAATGTTTGCACTTTTACGTTTAATCACAGAGGGCATCGTGTCCTTACTGAGTGTATTCAGTTGATCTGATTTATAATTCCCAGCCTCCACAGTATCCTTTGGCACTTAAACGATTCAGTGCATGTGGAGTGTAAGGAAGTCTCTTTGGTTTGCCTTAAAATTTGTTGCCTAATGATTTAATTGGGGGCCCTTTTAATTGTCATGATGTGAGAAATGGCAAACAATTGTTTCCTTTTCAGTTTCTCACTAGTCATGATTTCACATATCTATCACATTCTCTTTTTCCTCAAGAACAGAGTCGTTGTGGTCTCTTTACTCTTTCTGCATATGTAGACTCTGTTCCATATCTGATTGATTCTTTGTCACTTTTTTTAATATACTTCCCACAAATTTATTTCTGATGTGCAATGGTCAGAACTTGGGAACTCTGCTTAGTAGCATGATAATTCCTGTTTCTGTTCCATTCCTTTCCTAGCTTTTTTTACTATGCATATTTTTTCCAGTTATTAATTACATGTTTCCTTTGGGCTGATGTCTTTTGTCCCTGTTAGGTTAATTTTCATTGTAGGATCAGTACAATAATATGTTTGCAGTGAGACTGGAAGGAACTGGTGCCATTAGCAGGAGACATAAAAGTTGATAGCTGGATATCAAAAATGTGCATTTTAAATGTACGAAAGAACAAACTGTAGTGTCTAGCCTTAAGAGATTCAGTCATAAACTCCTCCATTGTTTTGTGTTACTCTTGTTTTAAAATAGTAGGATGATGGCAGCTATACTGATTTGGGCTAATGTTTGTGAGCTCAGACACGGCAAGCAGAAAATAAGAGAAGAGGATTTGCTAATGCATATAAGAATTGGAGCATGTGAAAAAAATTTCAAACTTAAAGGCAGGCATAACATGAAACACTTTCTTTAAAAAAAAAAAAAAGCCTAAAAATAGACTGCTGCATTTTAAGTAACTGTTATTTGTAAGGTCTCATGGAGTCAAAGCATGATAAGAGATTTGAATGGAGTATGCATGAATATAAAAGCTGTATGACTCGAGAAAGAGACATAGTTTATCAAAATTGATTACAGCATGCCTGAAAAGCCTAAGGACACCACAGCTTTTTGTCAATGAAGTAAGCCAATTTTATCATATATTTGTTTACATACAGGCTACCAATGTTTACATTCAGTTCTTAGACAAACACCAAAACCTTTTCCAAGCAGAATATTTATCCTGAATAGGGAGTGCTCTGAATTATCCTGGATAGCTAGAGGCCTTGTTGAATACTACTTTGATGTGTTTATTTGCCTGCAGGGAGTTCAGGTGTTGATCTACTGAATGGCAGCTATAATATTATAAGGTAGTAAAGAATTGTATAATACCAGTGTCATTCACTCTGAGTGACAATGTGCAAAAATAATGCCACCACCACTACGTGTCCTTTTAGAGTGTAATTTTTGTATCTATACCTAATGAGGTACTACTAGGACCTGACTGGGGCAATGGTAATATTCTCTTGAATTTTACAAAAGCAAAAACACTGATAAATGGTGAAAAACAGGTGCACAGCCTTCACCCATCCCCAACACATGCACAGAGCATCTCCAGAACAAATAATGTTTGAATGGGTATTTATAGAAGATGAACATGATAGCCATGCACCCAGAGGCACACAGATACTGTATAAGAAATGTGTATAAGATACTGTATAAGAAACATCACTTCCTCACTGATACTTTAGTATTCATTATATGTTCATGTAACAATAGGCTTTTAATATATAGAAAGCTAATAATGGGGAATGATTTCATCAGCACATAAGGAATTGCATGAAGATATTTTTCATGGTATAATGCATTAGCTAATTGTCGCTCTAGAAGAAGATACTTTTCAATTGTACACTCTGCACATTTACACAATTGCTGTACAGACCAAAGAGCAAGAAGAAGCATTTCTGTTATCCTCTTTTTCTCAGATACTGGGGAAATGTATTATTTATGTAGCACCTTTTATCATGGAAGACCTCAAACACTTTAAAGCACTTCCATTTTCATTGACAACATTTGCAAGTAAGGGATGAAAGCTGTTATTTAAACATTGTTTTCCCACAGTTGTAGAGCTGATAAGACTGCAGATCAGGGAGTTATTTATGCTAATCTCCAGAAAAAGGTACTGATTTCTCATGACTGCTGCAGCACACTGAACCATGCTATTTCCTTCCAAGCAGAAAATTCTTTCCTATCACTTTTGTGCCTCATAGAAGCAATTTTTGAAGGCCATTCATCCGTTACAGACTGCAGCTCTGCTGCTTAAGCAGTGTTTCTAGTGGGACAACACACTATGCAAATGTATTTTGTGTAAGTCTACTAGATTCTCCAAGTCCACTCTTCATTAGCATTTCTGTTCTTCCATCCTCCTCTAGCCTTCTTGGTCTGGCTAAGCCAGGCACTGGTACTCCTTTTGCAGGTTTTGCAAGTATATATTTTTTTTTTACTGAATTTTGTCAGTAATTAAAATTTTTGAGCTTATATTTGGGTCTCTCTTGGTAGCACAGTATTTTATGAATATGTGTTCTTAACTGCTCTCTCGTACATTTATTTGGAGACTGACAGATTGCATAGCTTAAACAAATGCATATGATTTCTTAAGCAAACTACAAGGCAGAATTCCAGAAAGAAAAAAATTCTATCACTGTTCTGGGGTCAGCATCCAAATGACTGCCTATCTTCTTGTGGTGGTATGTTGCATTAATTTCCTATTGCAGTGGGAGGAAAAGGTGCCAAAACCACCACAAGCTTCCCCTGTTTTCCAGGCTGTGTGATCTGAGCCAATTACTGAATGTCATGTGTTCTTTGAGCCTTAGGCAGCACCTGAGCATCTTGTTTTGGCGTCTAGGCATGCTTTTAGCAAGTAAGCTCTTCTGTCCAGCTCCTCCTGAGAGGAGCAGTTGCCTGTGTCTCTGCACTTAGTAGTGATTCATTACAGTCTCCTCTCAGGGCTGCTCTTCAGCATCTTCTTTCATAATTCTATTCTTGTATGAATTTTGGTGACATGTATGGGGTTTTTGAGGGTTTTTTGTTTGTATGGAACGTGTATAAGAAGGATCAGAGTTGCAATCTTTGCTTTAAGTTAAACAGTGTCCGTGAATGCTGCTGAGCACTAGAACAGTTTCGTACATGACTATTAAACTGTTGCTAAGGATTTTGGTACATTTTTGGCTTGTGTCAACTTGTTCTCCCAAACAAGTCCAAAACGTGGTCTGGGAATTGGTGGGGGTTAGTTGCCATTTCCCAGTAGGCAATTTGAATGTTGTTTAGAAAATAAATTCTCCTATTAGAAGCCTTTTAGTTTAACTGACTTTCCCTTTTTGTGGTTGCTGCTGAGGTAGGCCAGATTTTCAGCTGATTTGTCTGGCTTTTCTCTGTTCAAACTGATGAAAACAGTGGAAGCTTTCTGTGCATCCTGTGAGATCTGTCTTTCAGCTGATGTTCCTTCTGTGACACTCTTCTTGAACACTTACTTAATCATATCTGCTGTTTGTCCTGCTGAAGAAATTTCAACTTTCCACCCCCCTTTCTGAAGTATTTCTGTTCTGCTCAAGAGAGCAGTAATTCCAGTGAAGTGTTCTAATTCATCTCTGTTCTCTGAGCACATTTGAAGGCCTTGTCAAGAAAGGCAGATATACGAAATAATTTGGAGTGTCATGGCTTTCATAGAAACAGTTGTAGAGGCTTTCAATAGTTTTACTCTCTACATGGGTTTATTTTGTGTTAAAGTGTGATGGGGAAATCCAAGAGAAGTCAGTTTAGCACCTCAGTTTTGTTGATTCTCACTATATAGTGGTAATTCATAAAAGTAATTAACATTCTGATAACAGTGTCTAAAATACTAGGCTTTTATTTTCACCAAGGGTTGTCTCTCTTAACAGATTGTTATGTAAGTTAAGGACATAGATGTGGACAGGTTGGAAAGGATAAAATAAATAGGAGTTAACTGTCACCAGAAGAATGGGAGACTGGATGTAGTGAGGGTCTTTCTGGATAAGTCAAATATAGGACTTAAACTTCTTATTTGTATATGCATACTAATATTGATATGTCAGTTGTTTGTCCAGTGGGTGAGTTTTTCCCTCCTCCTCCACACAAAGTGCCTTCTCGGTGGAACTAATGAGTGTGAGACCAATACGAGGGAAGAAGTGGTTCCTCTTATAAAGATTAGTAATAGCAAAATTTGAGTAACCAAAAGTAAAGGTAGCTGTGACCTCTACTCTGAACTTTTCCTCTCCTTTTTCTTTTCTGCATGTGTATGTATTTGGGTGGTAGTCAGGTGCTTCTATCTTATAGTTTGAGCATAAAGACTTCTTACAAACTAAGGAACAAAGGCATCTGTGTTGGGTGTTTTGTTTTGTTTTGCTTTTCTTTTAGGTTCCTACTTTTCTCTCCAACTAACCAGCTCATTTAAAGCTTAAAATCTTACACTTGGCATGGAGGCTGTTTATATTCAACCCAGCTGATGTATCACTAAATGAAAAAGTATTCAGGGAAGCATGAAAAGATTCAGTAGGATTAGATAGCAAAGCATAAGGGTTTATTCCATGCAGGAGCAGCCTTTGAAAGTTAAAAGCAAGCTAAAGAAAGAGGCATTAATTGTGGGAAGTTAACATGTAAAATGGGAATCAGAAGAGAATATTCTTCAAATCCTTTCAGCTACTGAAAGCATTGAATCGGAGGTCTTCAGTTTACAAGTGATCAAGTACAAAGAGAGATAGAAAAGAAGCCTATTAAGGATAAAGAAAAATTGTTGAAGTCGGTGTTATGCACCTCTCCATAATCAGCTGTCTGTGAAAACTGTCTCTTTTCTCCTACCCTTGAGTGTGGTTTTAGACATATTTGATTAGAATTGTTGGTTATTTAAGGTGGCATGGATGACATCTGAGAGTGAGACATAGATGAAGTCAGTATCCAAGTGCTTCCATAAATAAAGAAGGTTGCATGCAAGGCCTTGAGGAATGCTGGCTTGTCTGTTAACGGAAAGGACTAACTATTCACAAGTTTAATTCAAGTCTTCTTCCTTCAAGCACTTTGTTCAAAACCTAACGAAAGCAGAACAGAGGTCACTTTCTCTTTGTTTCTCTTTCTCTCTCTCTATTTACTGACTGCTTCAAGAGCTTCACATAGAACTTTACAAAAGCCAGAATGTGTTTTCATTGTCACTTGCTTGGTTTCACCTGGGAAATCTGCACACAACTATACCTGACAATGATCAGTTACTCCTGAAGGATCCTTTGTCATCCTTTGAAAATCCTTTTGTCTCTGAACACAAGAGGAATTAACCAAGACTGGAATAAGCTCTAAACTGCCAAGCTGAGTGCCTCACCATCTGCACTTGGATCATCCACAGCACACCTACTTGGACTGTGAACAAGTACATGTCCTTTCCATGGAAACTGGAATGGTGATGCAGAGAATGGGAATGCCTAGGTCTCATCCTGACATTTAATCATGACAAGTCTGCAAAGTACTCGTGAAACATGCGACTTTAACGTAACCGGGATCTCTTTTTTGGTCTCACTGACTGGCATGTTTTGCTGCTTTTTCTACAGGCAAGCTTTTTTTGGAGTTTCTTATCTCAAAATGACAGAAGTTACTCTACTACCTGCACTGAGCAATACTCCAGCCCTTTTATTTGCTGGAGCAGCTCCAGCAGGATCTATCAGACAGTATGGCTTAGCCCTAGTCTTCTGAAAATACCTGTTTTAGCAAGTAATTTCTATTTCCACAGTTGCTTGGGAGAGGAAGTGTTTGGTGCTTTCTCATCTGTTTGAAGCAGAAGGAAAAGTACATACTTACATGTGAGGCTTGTCTCAACGTGCAAATATTCTGCTAGGTACTTTGAGGGAGATAAAATGGCTTTATTCAAAGAGACGCTCCATTTCAGAAAGAAAGTAGTTTACCAACTTGTCATTTGTAGTCTTCACTATTTGAAGTGCCTTTCTGACAAGAAACTTCATATAATAACTGAAATAATTTTGACTCCTTCCTCAAGCTTCTTAGGAGAAGACATAGGCAAGAAAGAATTTTTATCCCCAAGGGAGACTTCTCTACAAGCCTTTGGTGAAGTCCATCTCATCTTGTAATGACATCTGTGACCAGTTTGCTAGTCTGTTACTGTAACTATGCTTACATAAGCTACCAAAAAGAGTGGAATTTGTTTGTCTCGCATTGTTGGGTACCACTTGCTCAAAAAAACCCAATAGTGCCACCCGTATTTAAATTAAACTGTCCGCCATTCCTTCGTCCATGCTCCTGTACTCTTCACTCGAATATTTTGGAATAGCAAGGAAATTGCGGGAGTCAAAAGAAAGCTAATATAACATATTTTATGAAAAAGGATAAATATAATCACTTAGTTACCAAGGTGTATTGATCTGATAAGAATCCCAGGCAAAAGAGTAGAAAAAGTGATATTCTTTTCACTTATAGCTTTGAAGGACAGGATTATAAGTAATGGAAATCACTGATGGTTAATGGAAAAAAGATCCTGTCAAAGAGACCTTGACATGCTGGCTTTATATATTTTGGAGGTTACAAGTTTGGCTAAAGGAAATAGGCTTAATAGTGTATTCTACTGAGTGAAAACTGAAGCTATTTCATGTCTGCCAACTCAAACACCTCTTTTATGTTACCTGCCAGGTTTGCTAGTTAGCTCCAGATGCCAGGCAACATGGTGGTAGATAGTTAGAGCAGAACATACCGCATCATATGGTCTGCTATAAGTTCATACCTATGTCTTACCCACTGAAACTTTTTTGTACCTGTCATATAGGTGTGATGAATGTCTTCCCAACAAATTTGTGGTGGTGTTTAGATCAGTACTGGCCCAGACTGTAAGCAGCTGCTTCTGGGTTCACTGTGAAAAGATTTCTAAAAGATGGAGTACTTAGAAGAGTCTTATCTGCTCAGAAAATACCAATGAGTATCTATCTGACGATGAGTATCTGATTTTCTCTTTCTTGCTCAGTCGCTCCAATGGTCTGCAATATGTGTGGGTGTTCCCTTACCTTTCTCTCTCCTCCCTGACCTCCCCCCACACCAAGAAAGAAAAACAAGGGGGAACTTTTTCCTACAGTAGAAAGTAGAAACAGAATTCAGAAGTGGTCTAAAGAACTGTGAATATCTGGAGAACTACATGATTTCGTACAGCTTCCATATTTTTACCAATGGAAAAATCTGTTTTCCTATCAATAACTTACCTTGACACACAAACATTCAATCCTTCTGTTAAAATAAAACTTTGAAACCAAAGAAATGCAAATTAAGTTTCCTTGTTCAAAAGTGTTGGTAGTCAGAATGTTGTTTAAATATAGCAAACTTGTCAACAGTACCCTAAAATACCTAAAAAGGCTCACTAAGCATGTTTGTTAGATGAATTCAGAGACAGCACAAAGAGGATTAAGAGTTCTCCCAGGCCATCTTAAAGAGCTATATGACTAGTGCTTTTTTGGGTGTTTATATGTAATGCATCTGTCTTCATGTTCATTGCAAATTTATGTATTAAACTCACCAAAACGATCACTCCTGCTGGAAAACTATGAAACTGCTGAAACACTGAAACTGGGCATTTCTGTTTCTTTCCATATGACTCATCACTTTGTTTGCCTAATTTAAATGTTTTACACCTCATTAATTGCTTGTGATTACATTGTGTGTCTTGATTCTTTCTACTTTGTTTGTACTGGACAATATGAACTTTGTTTTATTTGTCTTTTTGCATTTTGAACTTTGGTACAGACTGTTCTCTGTTACAGCTCCTTGTTCCATCTACAACAGGGTAAGATTCTTCCAGACATCAGCATGTTGCCTAAAAATCAAGAGGGGGGCTTAATGTCACATTATCTTCCCTACTTCTCTTGTAGTAGATGTAATGAAGAATTGACTGCTGTGAAAACAGAAGACTGCCAGCTGTGCCATATGCATGTTATCTAGTAGTGTGAAGAGAATCTCTTGTATAAGTTGCAGTCAGAGGATGCGGACTGGATCTTTCAAATTAATTATTGAAAATGGCATGAAAAACACAAGATGAAGAAATGCAAAAAAGTCACCAATTATAATAAGATCTTTTGAGGAGTCTCTGAGAAGCAGCTTTTAAAAATATAAAACAACAACAAAACAACAAACCCCCCCCCTAATTTATAAACTACTTGTTTGTCAGTGCTGTGGCCAGAACTCCGTATGAGAGTTGCCTTTGTAGAACCCTTTGTCTTCAGCCTCTAGGAGTTCCAGCTCACTTTGTTCTTGCACCCCTCCGCTTTCTTTTTGTTTTCCCTCAAAGTACAGAGATGAAGGTCAGTTCTGTGCTCTGGACCATATGTCTGAGTGATTGCTTCATACTCTACATCTATTGCCTTTTTCCCCTAGCTTCTTTTACAAATTCATAGTTCAAAAACAAACTCACTCAAAGGCTTTGAAAGTTTGTAATTGCAATATACAAATGAGGAAACCTCACTGCAAAAAGGCATTATCATGTTGGTTTTTGCAGATGCTGCTAACAGATGGAATTTCTTACTTTTTTATTTTACTGCTTCAGAAATTGATTTTAAAATAAGATCTTATTTCAATGCCTGTTTGCCCTGTGTATTCCTAGGGCTTTCTCTTGTATGCCAGTTTATAATGGCGATCATCGTTCTGCCTTATGTAGTATGCTACCCAGCTTGTAGATAAGATATACATGTAAGACTTTATTAGATATAATATGTATATCTGTTAGTAGCAAAATACATAGCAGTGTTTCTCTTTCAGCTATCACCAAGCTCAAGGCCAAAGAATGTGTGTTCTTGCAAATTGAGGAGTTAAATATGCAAATCTTCTCTTGAGAAATTAAATATTTTTTGACTGTATGGGTAAAATCTGATGAGAATTCAACCAGTGAAAATTCTCCAGTAAAGTTAATTAAAGCTGGTATCCTGAGAACGCTTTGCATTAATTTTGTATCAGATTATGCTTCTACTTTCTGCAACCTTAATTAATCAAATCTTAATGGTTACTCAATCTGTAGCACTGTTTTGGGCTTAAAAGATATCAAGGGGCATGTTCCTAATTGAATATTGGGATCTGGGGAGGGGAGGAGTAGATATTGGTCCCTTTTTCCAAAGGGGAAATAGACTCTGAAATCTGAGCAGGGAGAAGGGAAAGAGGTAAAGGGCAGCTTGTTCTTCAGGACAAGAAATGGCAGCAGAAGGCAGACAGCAAAGTAATTAACAGGTCTTTCTCCAGAAGAGAAGGTGGCCTTTACTGTGCCTAATTACACAGACTGTAATTTAAAACACGCTGTCTTGATCTCACAGTTGGATCTTTCAGTGCCTGGTTCATGCAGGCAGTCTGCTTAAGTTTTAGGCCTGTGAGCAGATATCTAGGTAGTCTTTGCCTGAGACCACAAGCTGAGAGGACAGATTGCCTTGTGAAGAGTTAGAACTCTCATCCTTTGTGGATTAGTGTTGTAGATTAATCCTTTGTAGATTAATGACTTTGGCCTGTAATGTTAATGTTTTGAATTGTACCAGGATACAAGGGAGTAGCAACTTTAGTCTAAACCTGGGCTGTTATCCTCCAGCAAGTAGAGAGCTAAAATCTGATTTTATAAACTCTGTGCAGATGTGTGATTAAAAGGAAAGTATCTAGTTACTTGTATTGTATATCAGGAACAAGCAAGTCTAGTGTAGGCCAAACTGATGTCAGGGAATTGTCTTGCCAAAACTCGGTTGTGTGTATAAGTTGAGGGCTGTATTTCACCTATGACATGGTGACAGTGACAACTTTTTAAACTCACTAATCATGGATTAAGCAATGTTTCTGTCAACCAGTACCCTTTGCTTCTACAGTGCTTTTAATGGGCTCTTGAGCCAAGAAAATATCTGGGAACTACATGTACCTTTTAGGAGACTGAATTCAAGACTGTAATCTTTTCTAATTTTACTTAAAAACTATAAGCATCTAGAACTGCTGGCCAGACTCTTTCTATGTGCATACCATCTGTCTCTCACCTAAGACTGTTTATGATCTGGTGACTGGGACTCTCTGATCCTAAACTCACTATGAATGAGGCAGCAGTGTGCTATTGCAGTCATTGGGACCCCTGTGTACAAAAGGGATACTGACATACCAACTGAAGTTTAGCAGACACTACCAAAACCATTATGAGGATGGAGCACATGATGTACAAGCAGGGGCTGAGGGAACTGGGTTTGTTCTGTATGGAGAAGTCACTACAAGGAGACTTAACTGCACTACCCAAGGAAGGGTTATGGAGATGACATACTTTTGTGGGAGGTGTACAACAAAAGGGTAGGTGGCAATGGTCCCAAGTTGCAACACGAGAAATTCCAACTACATGAAAGAGAAATCTTTTACTGCAAGAATGGTTTAGCACTGCTACAAGTTGTCCAGAGTGCCTGGGGAACCTCCATCCTTCGAGATACTAAAAATTCAGCTGGAGTCCCTGAGCAACCAGACTGAAGTTTGAAGTTAGCCTAGCTTTGAGCAAGCAGTTGTTGGACTTGATGGCCTCCTTGATGCCTCTTCCAGCCAAAGTTTTCAATGATACAAAGAGATCTGTTGATTTATTAGGTATGCCTATACAGACCTAGCAGTCCTGACTCAGGGTCTGAGTTTAATACCTTCTGTGTGGAGACAGGAAAGAAGAGAATCTCATTGCTCATCTTCCATAGAATATCCTCATGTCAAGGAAGGAGGAGACCTGGGCTCCAGACTGTCCTCAACCTCAAGGAACCTGAACCCATGTCCAAGAAGAGGACAGAACCACCAGTATAATAAAAGATATGTTGAAACTGGTTTATTGTGTACAAACACAATTGCTTTCCTTCTGGTCCTGTGCCTTTTTGCAGACAAGAGGATGTCTGACTCTGTAGTCTTATGATTTGTATGCTGAAAACCAGAAATCCTCCACTTCTGGATCATGCTCCTTAGATTATTTTTGTTGTTTTTAATTGACTCAAGTAAAATATATGAGCAGTTCTTGAAGTCCTTCTAGCTCTAGGTGTTATGCACAAGACAAGCTTTTCTGTTGCTCAATGCTTATTTCACAGGAATAAGCTGATGTAAGATCATGCAAGAGACAGAGCTTCAGTTAGACCTGCCCCACATAAAGTGTCCAAATGCAGCAGAACAATACTCAAGTGCCAAGATGATATGGTTCTCAAATTTCTACATGAGGAACAGAGCTATGGCAAGCTGGTATTCTCCTGAACCTGTAAGACATGACCACAGTGTTCTTTGTGAAGAGATTGCTTTTGTTTTCATTATGCTGCCATGCAAAGTGAAATTCTCACTAAGACAATGAGATGCAAACCAAATAAGCAATTCCATATTTAGGCATTAATGTGTTTGTAATTGTTTAGTGTACCTTACTCTGGTGCAGAAAAACACATATATGTGACAACAGGCATTGCAAACTAAACTTATCCTTCTATCAAATCCACCCACGTAGAAGATATTCAAGAAAAGCTCCATCACATGCTGAAATCTGTGAAATCTAAAGGAACCCTGGGAAGTAAATTAATTTAAATTAATAACTGTATATCATTCCAACTGTACTGGTGTGGGACAAGAAACAACAGAAATCAAGCAAGGAGTGTAGAACTTCATGACTCTTGGTTTTTTTGTGGTGTTTTTTTTTTTTATTGTGAATGTTGCCAACACTGTTCTAGGAGACCTTGTAGCTTCCTCTCCTGAAGTGCATTCACTTTTAGCAACTGCCGAAGTCTTTCTGCACAGGCTTGTTAAGGAAAGCTAGTGGAAAATACTTCTGTTCTGGATAGAGAAAACACCTTTTTTTTCTGAGAATCAGGAAAGATGGTATATTTGCCAGCATTGTTCCTAGTATCATAACATGAAGTAATCACTATATAGAGCACAGGTTTTTTGTCTAATCATCCTGCACTATTAGAGTTTATACTTTGCTTTTACCTATTTATAATTCTTGCTTTCTTACAACAAAACCAGCATAGGATTATAGCTACTAAATTCTATGCTGATCTATTTGGTGTTAACCAAGATCAAGACGATTTTCAAGACTTCTTCACAGCAAATAGAAATAGCCTTGCAACATAGCATGTTTTTGTCTCTGTGTTTTAAGGAAAAAGATATTCAGCCTTATAACAGTATACTGAGAGTAATTTTCTTAAGCATGTGAGCTGACTTAAAGCTACTTATTCTTCTAGAAATACCTAATCAGCCCTTTGTTTCGAAGAAAGAACCTTCTCTTTATCTAGTATCAGGCATGGTTCTGTCTCTGGAGCTCCTCTGCCCTATTGTTGTTTTAGAGTGCCCAAGATTAATAGGAAGAATGCAGAAGAAAGAACCTAATATGAAGCTGAACAGAGCAAAAATTGTCTGAGTTGTAAGATTTAGCTCTGAAATACTTGATTACTACTGTTGTAGCATCTGAAAGACTTAACGCTATGCAGCTTCATAAAAACTTTACGCAGTAACATTAGAGCTCACTGAAGTATTTGATTACATGCTTAATAATCAGACTAAAACAGTTTGCCTTTGTTGGCGATGTAATCACCATCTGTATTTAATCAAATTAGAGGTGGTGGTTTGTTTTGTTTAGCTTATCTGGCGGGAGGTTTTGTGTGGTGGTCTTTTTGGTTTTGTTTCTTTTTTCTTCAAGTTATTTAACTGGAAATTTGTTTGAAAGTGTTTCAAATCAGCCTCATTGGGTAAGAAGCATTTGTTTGGTGTTGCATGTGATGAGTGGGAGAGGTGTGGTTGTGTTTTTCCTGGGAGTGTGGGGGGTTTGTTTGTTTGTTTTAAAAATAAACAAACCCCCTTCTTTCTGCTTATATTCCTAAGGTGAATACAGTGTCTGCCTTTTTCTGTGCTACTGTTTTTGTCATGAGGATGGCATAGCTCTTAATTTTAATATCCTTATGTCTTCAAATAATATCCTCTTTCAGTTGTCAGACTCTGAGAGTCTGCACACCTTTACACACGCTCTGCAGTCCTGTTGTATCTTTTTTTTTTAAGAAAAGAAAAACCTCCTTCTGTATTTATTTTTTGTGGGGAAAATTTGATTAAGTTTGGATTTACTTTCTGTTGAACCCATTAGCTTTGGTAGTCCCTTAATGGTATACAGAGGTATGCCAAACATGAGAATAATTTACTTAAAAATAGCTTTAATGGACCTAAGAATCATCATGTTATGTAATGCAGAGTTTCAGGAAAAATAAAATTCCCTTTGACTTTACAATAAGTTTGCCTCATTTGGCATACAAGTCAAATGGCTAAAGGATTTGTAGTTATTCCCAAAAAACACCTTGGCACATGTAGATCACTGCTGTCTGGATACAGATGTGTTATTCCAGTAATGACATCATGCAAAATAGCTCTGTGGAAAGGAGGGGACACATGTCAAGACATGTGGATTCAGTGGTGCTTCACACAGAAGTGAAGTGCCCAGAGTGTGTGAGTCTTCATTCAAAGGTCAGCTCTGGGGAAACAGTTTTCTATTTTAATTAGCCTTCCAGATTGTTTTTTTTTTTTCCTTTCAGTGTTTTGCATGTTTAAACTTTTTAAAAAGTTTATATTCAGTAATTAATAATAGAATTAAATATTTAAAAATTTCATTGATTTTAATATTTGAGTATTAGTATTTGAATAATCCCTGTAGGGGGGTTGAGCAAGAAGAGCGGCAAAATACAGAAGGGGGAAAAAATCTTGCTTGATTCTGAAAGTCATACTTAAAGACATTTCTGACAAACGGTTAACAAGTAAATTGCTTAGGAGGAGGAGGAGCATTTTGGAAAGAAAGATTTAAAATAGAAAGACGCTGAGGCTGAGCCGGGTATAGTTAAGATCTCTCTCATCTGAATGTTATTTCACTCAGACTGTGCTGAAAAGCGTTTCTGAAATGAAGATACATATTGTCTTTCCATTTTTAGTTCAGCTCTGATTTCATTGGAGTCTATGATGAAAACAAATATGAAAGATTATCTGTTAGGCAAACATCAGCACTATTTGAAAATAATGGTGCTGTTTCTATGGATCGTGAGAAGGCTGTAGGTATAAGTTATGTAGTACCAATGGAAAGTTTTGCTCAAGGAAAGGGTAGAAAAGGTCATTTTTGGTGGTCGGGATGGCAAATTTCAAAGACATTGCACTAAAAGTTAAAATTTACTTACCGAAAGGTTGCCTGTGAAGCACACGTTCAATGAAGCTTTTAATCCAGTGTAAATTGGCATGTTAGAAGATGTGGGCATTAATTGCCTAGTAGTAGAAAGAAAAATGTCTGTCTTCTCCCCCACACTCCTTTCTTCCCTTAATGTTTTTTACAGTATGGGTGAATTTCTGACTTGGCTGAAATCAGTGGGTTTTTTCATCAACTTCAGGTCTTGAAGTTTGCACTATGTCTTCAAATTTCATGGGTGGTGTCCTACGTTTCAACATTACATTAAGTCAAATTTTCAGAAGTGATAAGAGGCTTGAGCTTGCTAGTTTATTTCACTACTTATCCCAAGATACTTTTTAAAAACATTGGTTCTTACTAATTTCTGAAGCATGAGGTCCTTTGTAGTATCTCATATTGGTCACCTGAAACTGCAAATACTGTGTTCATTCTCCCAAACTTGTCATGTTACTTGCATATGGGCAAGTGTCGTCTTTTTACTATTGTTCTTGTGGAGTATTTAATTTTTAAACAAGCTAATCAATGCTTAGAGTTAACCCACAAGCAAACATGTCACCTCTTACAACATGCTTGCATCCTTGGCACTTCTTGCTTTTCTGAGAGGCATTAATTCAACTGAATAATGTGGTATGATCTTGAAAAAAAAGTCATAATTTTGTTTCTATAGAGAATGCTTTCTTGGAAGTAGCCTATAGGCTTGAAAAGCCGGTGTATATACTCCTCCTCTACCTTTCCTGGTACAGAAACCTAAAAATGTCAAAGCTAATCTCATGTTTAAGTTATTTAAAATAACAGAAAAGATTCCTCATCCTCCCTTATGTAAAACAAGGGCTTCAGTCTTGGGGAAAAACACATTTCTTCTGGTGTCTATAAAAGTCATGGCTACAATGATCATGATCTTTGAGAGCACTGAGATTTTCTTGGTCTGTGATGGTAAAGCCTGGTGAGTAGAGAATAGTGCCTTATTATCTATCTCTCATGGTATTAACATACTTGCCACATAGCCTTTGCTTGGAAAGAGACTGCCTCATATCAGCTGTGAGATATCAGGGACGTGTAACAGATGAGATCATCGTGTGCCTGTGATTTCCCAGTCTGAAGTGAAAGAAAGTGACAGAAGGGCAGTGTCGGCAATTAGTGAATTTTAAGACACTGGAAAGCATATTAAGTGCATGGCCATTTATATCCATTTAGTATAATTGTGATGAATATGAATTGTGTTGGTGGGTATACTGGGTGTTGGTGTCCAGGTGTTGGCAGTGAGGTGGCTGCAGGGGTGGCCTTTGTGAGGAGAGGGCCAGGACTGCCCCATGACAGACACAGCTGGTTCTAGTTGGCTCCATGGACCCACTGCAGGGCACAGCTGAGCCCAGCAGCCAAGATGGTGGCGCCTCTGGGAAAACATATTTAAGAAAGGGAAAAAAAAAATGCCACACAGGTAGAGGAGGAGGAAACAAAGAGTGAGAAACAGCAGAGGGAACACAAAGGTTGAAGAAGGAGGAGGAGGAGGAAGAGGAGGTGGTGCTTCAGGCACTGGAGCAGAGATTCCCCTGCAGCTTGTGGAGGAGACCATAGTAGAGCAGGTATTTGCCTGCCAGTATGTGCCACACCGGAGCTGCCTAATATCTCCTGAAAGAACTGCAACCTGGGGAGAGCCCATGCCGGAGCCCCTGGGAAGAGCCAGTGGGAAGGACCCATGCTGGAGCAGGGGAAAAGCGTGAGGAGGAAGAAGCAGCAGAGAGGAACTGATATGAACTGATCTGAGTGCACCCTCCCATTCCGCATCCCCCTGGGCTGCTGGGTGGTGGGGAGGAGGTAGAGCAGCCAGGAACTGAAGGAATGAAGCTGAGCCTGGGAAAAAGGAGGGGGGTGGAGGGAAGGTGGTGTTTTAACTTGTCTTTGCTTCTCACTATCCAAACCTAATTCAATTGGCAGTAAATTGATTTTCCCCAAGTCAAGTCTGGTCTGCCAATGCTGGTAATTGGTACCAGATCTCCCTGTCTTTATTTCAACCCCCTGGCTCTTTCATCTTATTTTCTCACCCCTTCCTGTTGAGGAGGGGGAGTGAGAGAGCAGCTGGGTGGGCATCTGGCAGCTAGCCAAGGTCAACCCACCACAGGTGGTTCTTTAAAGCTAATTATTTTACGTACCGAAAGATAATTTTTTAAAATAGACAAACATTTGGAATATGAGGCAGTTCTTGTACAGCTTATAGAAAATCTACTAAGCTCACAGACCCTACTGGTAAGTATGTCCAGACACAAGTAGTTATGCAGATGGAGAGAATATTTAACGGTACCCATCTCAGCAGGTATATCCATGTATATTTACCTGGATAGATGAGGTCATTTTCAAAGTGCCCTGACCCTGAACACTCAAACTGCTGTATACGAAACCTTCCTGGTATCTACTAATTTTCCCTGGTATTACGGTCCTTCCCATGTTATCTAGGTCCAAAGGTGGACAGTTTTAGTTGGGATGGGGTAGAGGCTTACAGCTAGCTGTCAGCATGCCAAGATCTTTGCCAGGATGAATAATGGTTATAAAGGAGGTTTCTTGCTCTTCTTTGCCAGGAGGCACTTGGTATTGATTGTTTCTTCCTGCTCAGTCTTAGAGTCCACTTGGGTTTATTTTTATGCACTTTCTTACCATGGTCTGCCTATATGTCTTTTCTCTTCATTGGTTCTCAATTACTTAATTCTTTTTTTCTCCTTATTTCTGAAGTTTAGTTTTTATTTGAACAAGGTGCTTCTGTAGTGACTGTAAGAGATGTGTGTGTGTTTTTCTGTTGCTTTAGACTTGGAGCAATGTCTTTTATATAATTATCTTCTTCCTCTTTGAGGTTATACCTGCAGCTTGCCTTTTATGGAAAAAATGGTATCCAGAAACTCAGATCTGTGGGTGATTCTTATTCTTGAGAGGGTTTTTTCCCTTTGCCAGGGTCTCAGAATTTGAAGCCTTAGGAAATATTCTACCCACATATGCATTCTTACTGTAAGCAGACAGCTGGGACTTCCTTTCATTATCCATAATACACCAGCAGGTAGATAAAAGGAGGGATTATGTGCTTTGCATGGCCTCTGAAGGGTCAGGTAAGCTATTAAGGTCAAGTATGGAAGTACTCGTGGTCTGACAACATGAATTCCCCTCAGAAACTTTGTACAGTAGTAAGGGTTTCTGTAAGTTCTTCTCTTTCTGCTCATACCTGTGTGTTAAGGCTCATATCCAGAAACCATGGCTTGCACTTTATTGCATTTTGTTGTTTTTATGCATGTAGAAAGAACTGTATGTTCAGATTCTTCTTAGGTTCTTTTAACATTTCTTAGTACTCAGCAACTGCTGTGAAAGGGAGAATTGCAAGCTAGAATTAAGAGCTTGAGCTGCAGAAAATATGTGTTAGTTTGGTTGGATAACTTTTCTTGGCATGAGTATAAAATGTCTACTGTATGCTTTTTTTAATAAGCCATCTCTTAAAGTGATGGAGCAATTTGTTATGGTTGGCTGAAATCAATGAGCTTTGAGAGCGCCAAGGAAATTCTACTTTGTTTATATGCTTCCGCCACCCCCTCTTGTAAGTTGCCCACCCTGTTATCTGCCTCCATTTGGCCCTTTCTTCTTTTAGATGAAGAATTGGGACATTAGAGGGATAAGAATTAAGTATTTGAGCTTTAGTTTGGCTTGAAATTGGGGACAAAAGCAATATTTGACCCTCAGATTCAGAGCTTTAACTAGCGCTGATTTTATGTAGCTGTGGTTTGCAGAGCCTGTATCTTCCTCAATTGCTGTTGGGTATCATATTCGTCAGGGTACCTGGGCTTGCATCTAGAAATACATCTTAAATCTGAGTGTCATGGACAGATTGTGTAATGCAGCGCAATTGCTAATTAAATATTAGTATATGCAAGCCATTTTTTAGTTTCCATCTGGTACCAGCACATGGAAACTTGTCAGCTTTGTCAGATTTTTCAATCTCAAGTGTTCAAAATGATCCTAGGTCACAAAGGATTATTCAGGAAGAAGGGTGGTTGGTTGTTTTGCTTTTTTCCTCTTTGCTTAATTAGATTCTTTTTTAAACGCGGACATTCAAAAGAGGTTGGTAAGGTTCCCATCTTCAGACTTACCATGGCAAATGTGAGGGCTTTCTTTTTGTCTTTTTATGTTAGAAATTATTTGACCTGTCTTTTAAATGCCCATAAATACTGCAAAGTGTAAAATGCAAACTGAACATACTACAGGATTTCCCCATTATAAAAGATTTCCTTATTAATGCTTTTCTCTCCTCCAGCTGATCATGCATCACTTCCAGGTTTTAGACTGTTTGCTTACCATAAAGGAGATACTTCCAAATGTTGCTGCTCTTCAGGTCTTCACCTCTTTGCTTTCAAAACAGTATTGATACCAATTTGAGTCTGAGCTGTACTTTTTATGTGGTTTTAAAGAACAGAGACTTAAAATGCATCACTCTGGGAGAGTCACACTCGCTAAACCTTGCTGAATCATGTTCTTGAATAGCTTGGCTACTATGTGTGTATGTGGGTACTCATATGGATATGGAAAAATTACCTCTTTATACCACCTCATGTGTTTGTTTTTGAGAAGCCCATCCTGTACCTACCACACCCTACTCTTTTTCAGAAAAAGTAATCTTTGACTTAGGATCTTGCAAACAATATGAAATTGCTGCTCTCTTCCTCCTCTTCCTTTAAAAGACTGCAGGTGGACTTGCCTCTGCAAGGACATTAATTTAAACCTTGTTCCTATTTTCTCTGGGTCTGGGAAACATCTTTCCTCTCTGTACCTCAGTTCTGGAGTGACACACAGCTATCCATAGACATAATTGCTGCTGAGCATGCTAAGGTGGACAAGGAAAAGAAGAGAATATGAGGTAAAATATTTCCTTTCATTAACGTCTCTTTTGTGCTATTAGACCTCCTTCCTTTGATCCCTCAGCCTGGTGCATAGTAAGGCATTTGGCCCTCTAGGGTCGATTGATGCTTTAACAGGAGCCCTGTGTTTATATTGCCCTACATATTGTTACAGAAATTAATTAACTTAAGATTTGCAAATAAGCCAGTAATAAGAAAACCAAACACACTGGTCCACCCTTGCAGCAGCAGCAGTAGAAGGCTGTAACAAGAAAAATTATGTTTGAGGCTGGAAAGATTGAATATTTCACAGGACAGTTTCTCCAGGCTGCTCAAAGGTACCTCAAAAAGTAAATGCAGCCCCAGTTCACGGTATCTGTAATGTCATTTTTAAAATGTGGAACCTTGTCCTAAAGAGTTCTGAAATAAACTTATTTTATAATGAATTGCAGCATGGAATATTTGCATATATGTTCCTTCTGTTGAGCTGATTAAATTTATAATAGACTTCATATAAAGAGGGTTTATTTTTTTCTGACCGGTGGCTCATTCTACATTAATAGAGAATTTTTTTTCCCCTTGAATGAAATAGAGTAAGACAAAAAACAATTAAGATTTTTTTTTTCCTTATAAATATATGGCTCTCATATACCTAGAGAACATGTGGCAAACATATAGCAATATTTGAGATATTTACCTCCCTGCGTTAATGCAGGAGGTATGTCCCAAATTTTGCAAGCAATAACATTGTTTTTTTGTCATCTTGAGTAGCTACCAAAACCTCCCAGGTGACCACGGTCTAATATTGTGGTGATAATATCAGTGGTCCATTATAAAGAAACAGTAAAATATTCCTGCTGAAACAACTCTAAAAAAAGCACATTAGAGACGATTATTTCAGGAAGCCCTAAGTAGGCTATGCTGTTGCATAGCAACAGAGCCAGGCAGTCCTTAGACTCTAAAGTAGTGAGTGTACACATGGGAACAGAATGCAAAAATGATGGAAACCTTGAAAAACGTAAGGCTGAGACTAAGAGGAAACTGAAATGAAATGATATGCAATATAAAATGTGAATTTATCGTGTGAGATATAATAAATTGAACTGCTTTTAAGGTACAAAAACTGAAATGCTGTCAGCCAAATTGTGCTTTTTTTTTTTTGTAGCTCTTAGATAATAATTAAAAGAAAGGCAGAATGTCTGGTGGCTGGGAAAACTAATTCAAATGTAAAGTAGATGTTAAATGCCTGCCACAGGAAAAAATTTGCATGGAAAAGTTAATTTATTATTGACAAATCAAAAAGTTGACCAAATATAACATGAACGAAATACTGATTAATGTGAGGTTCAAATACTTATGTTATTAAAAAGCTGCTTGTCTCATGTTCACGGGTCTCCAGGCTGGCCCAGTGGTATTTATCTTTGCAAATACTGAAAAGTATAGTGTCATTGGGGGTATTCTTGGCAAACTCCAAGCTTGCACGTGAAATGTGACATCTTAGCAGGAGCATATTATACTATAGCAGCTTTGTTTTTGCAAGAAGTAATCTGATTTTATTAAAAGCAAAGGTAGGAACCAATATTTAATACTCGCTAAGACACAGTTGTGGATGATCTTGATATCAAAAAAGGCAAATCCTTTTCTTCCAGTACTGTTTTTGCCACTGCCCAAGGAGAAAGAGTAATAAGCTCAAGCTTTTCTGTTCTGGATGCTGCAACACATACTTTCATGATGAGTCATGACTGCATGATTTTAAAAGGTAGTCACATGCAGACAGTTGAGCTATTCCACCAGAACCTGCTGAAAAAATATGTGATACAACAAATTTTGCATCTGTCTAGTAGCTTACAATGTCTTAAAGATTTGAGGAAAGTGTCTTGGAGGGGGGCAATTGTTCTTTAAATACTAAGGAAGAGTTTAAGAATAGCTAAACTGTGCAGCATTTAGATATCTTGAATACTTGATAGCTAGACTACATGTTGTACTGAAACATTGAAGAATCCTAGCAAATAGGTCTGGAAGAAACCTCATGAAAATGCTGGTGCATCCTCCTGTCCACACGGGATAATGTATAGCCTAAGTTTTAAATGCTGTCATGATACTGTTATCTAGACATTTTCTTTTTGCTGTTCTAACTGCATGCTTTCCCTTTGAAATGCTTTTGTTACCTACAAACTGCTGTTGTAGATGCTGTAAACATATCAATCAAATTGTCAGAATGCAGAACATCACAAAATGCAAACTTTAGTTAACTTGGGAATGGGAGTAGTGTAATAGGAAGGGTAACTATTAAGCCAAATCTCTTGCAGTGAGATAAGAAGAAAGAAGGTCTTCTAAGACAACCTCATGCATTGCAATTTCAGAGGAAAATGGGTATTGCAATGATATGAGTATTGCCTGGAAACAAAGTATGCACCATAATTGTGTTAGATCTTGGTTCAAGAGTAAGCAGTGGAAATACTCTGTGTTCCAAGGATGGAAAATTAAAATATTTAAGATGGAGTCCTCCAGGAGGAGGAAAGTGATATCTATTTTCTTAGTAAATAGGTTCCACAATGTTAAAAGCAGTCTTTTTAGTGACTAGTAAATACAAAGATGCTGTACAAAGAATTAGTATAAAATATTGTTAAGCACCTGACCAGGTTATCTTCCCATTGTAAGATGTCTGAGGCTTTCTCCCCCTCCCATAAAACATCTTTTCAGTGAGCCAAACCCCTCATTCAAATCAATGGTCCTGTGTGAAGTCCTTGACTCAAGTTAGCCCACTGGGTACCTCTTGGTAGAGCAGCTGGAGGGGTCCACCACAGTCGAAGCTATCTTTCTGGTTGTACAGGCTTAACTGGTTTCTCTAACTGAACTCTGAGTTCTCTAAGGCAATTGCTACTTCCTCCCCATCTCCATCTGCTTCTTTTCTTCCTGCTCTTGTCCTCCAGACAGAGTACCCTTTTGGATGGTATCTCCCCACCTGAAATCTGATTCTTCATGCCCATATTGTGGTTTTGTGATTCCATCATATTCCCCCAACCCAGCACAGGCTGGTCCTGGCAATGCTAGCTAATACCTTCTTGCTAACCATTACCTTTGCTGATATTTTAAAACAATTAAGAGCAAGGCTTACATTAGTTCTTACCCTAGCATAACAAGCTATGTATTTTATCAGATTTGGCATATATTAATATGGAAGAGATGGTCTATGTTTCTTGGCTGGTAACTAGCTAAAGATAATGAATTTTCATGTTAGTTTTATGGTTTGCTGTTAGGAATTGCAGCAACTATAATAAATTACTTAGGGATGTTTAGCCATTCAAATCTATAGTTCAGCTGAGTATTTCAGCCCTTATAAATGAATGGAGGTTGTCTTGCACCATGGAGCTATTTCTTAAAAAACACAGCTGGTTTCCATTTAACTGGAAAACAACAATGTACTGCATACTGTCTGTGTGCCATTTCTTGTTTGATTTTTTTTTTTTCCTATGAGAATGAAGTCTTTTTTTACTTTGACCTTGAAAGCATTAGTACTAGTAAAGTAATACCTAGCAAAATGTATATCTGCAGGGGAAAAAAAAAAGATATGGAGGGGAATAGGTCTTATGTGGATAAGCATTTTATATATTCTGAGTTTAAAAAATTCAATGGACCAGACTCCTTTTAGGTCATCAAGAGTAGGATCAATGTAACGTAATGCATGTGTAATAAAGACCTCTGCTCACCTCTCAGACTTTTTTTTCTATTCAGTAGGAAGAGATAAGCAGATTGAAGGTGCTAGTTGCATTGATGCTAAAACAAATGTTTAATATGGATCAGATGAATTGCCTCATACAGGTACCTACCTACATATGTGCATTTAAAATTAGTTCAGTGAATCTCATTCTTAGCCCCTTCCATAGCATTAAGCTTCTGCCAAAAATTGGAAGTCTGTGTGATAGGAAACCCTTTATCTGAGTGGCTTCCACATTATCGCCTTTGTACCACTGATTGCTTATAAGGCTCATACTGGTCTGCCAGTAATTCACAAAACTATTTTGCTATCAGACTGTTGTGGTTTAACCCCAGCTGGAAACTAAGCCCCACACAGCCGCTTGCTCACCCCCCCCAGGTGGGACAGAGGAGAGAATCAGAAGAGTAAAAGAGAGAAAACTCATGGGTTGAGATAAAGACAGTTTAATAGGGAAAGCAAAAGCCACACACACAAGCAAAGCAAGGAATTCATTCACTCCTTCCCATGGGCAGGCAGGTGTTCAGCCATCTCCAGGAAAGCAGGGCTCCATCACGTGTAATGGTTCCTTGGGAAGACAAACGCCATCACTCTGAACGTCCTCCCCTTCCTTCTTCTTCCCCAGCTTTATATGCTGAGCATGATGCCATACGGTATGGAATATCCCTTTGGTCAGTTGGGGTCAGCTGTCCCAGGTGTGTCCCCTCCCAACTTCTTGTGCACCTGGCAGAGCATGGGAAGCTGAAAAGTCCTTGATTTAGTATAATCACTACTTAGCAACAACTAAAACATCCCTGTATTATCAACACTGTTTTCAGCACAAATCCAAAACGTAGCCCCATGCTAGCTACTATGAAGAAAATTAACTCTATCCCAGCCAAAACCAGCACACAGACCTTCAGTTAAAAGTTGGCTAAACCTATAATTTTTTCAGTTGAAAGTTGTCGTCTATAAGGATTACAGTGGCTCACAGCAGTTTGGCCCAAAACGTTTGCAGGCTACTGATCATGACTGTTCAGTGTTGTGTTCTTTTTTTCCCCATAAAGCTATATACATGCTGTTGTATGTAGCAGTGAATAGAGGAGACGTGGCTGTTACAAAAATAGTCACTACAGTGCTTATAACAAGTTCTCTAAAGAACAGACATCAGACACTCAGCTGTGTTTTCTAATGAGAAGTGTGTTGATCAATACCTTTAAAGCACGGGCTGTGCAGGCTGGCACTTGTTGACGGAAGTGTCTGAGAGAACAAACTTGCTTATAGCATGAATCGTGAATTAGAGACAAGGTTAGGAAGATACAGAGATGCTTCATGAGCAAAGCCCACACAACTTCCCCCCTCCCCTCCACTAAACGCCCTGATGCTAAGCAGACATCTACTCTACGTTTCTGCAGAAAGTCTTGTCTTTTTTGCGGAAAGCATTTCCAGGCTGCCAGCCTGTTCTGAATCCTCAATAGACTGGGTTTTTCCAGTAAACCAGCAGCTGAGGAAGAGCTCCTCTTTCCTGTTGAGGGGTGTATTTTGTGTCTCCATACTCTTCCATAGGCTTGCCTCTCATGTCATCTCTCTGTTCTGAAAGGAGTGCTGCTGGATTGCCATATAGAAGCCCCAGTGGACAGGCTTTCCCCAAAGGCTGAAACGATTCCTTTTGAATAAAACATTGTATTTGTTCAGTATTGTGTTAACCCTGCTCCTTGGTTTGCAGCACCATACCATTCTAAACAAATAAACTGCAGGGCTGCATAACAGGCCTCATCCTCCCAGAACCCTATAACATCAGCCTTCCCACAGCTCAGATGGATGTGGGAAGCTCAGCAGGGCTGCCAGATGTGTGTCACATGAAGAGCTTGACAGCTCCTGTCTTGCTTGAGGCCCTTATCCATCTTCATGGTTATGAGGTGCTATAGCAAAGTTGTTCATAGAGAGTATCAGAGCATCCTGAAAAGTGATGCTTTAACTCCCTCATTCCCTTCAGAAGCCAAGAGGTCCATTCACCAACCGCAAGTAAAAAAGTCACACAGCAATAGATGCCTCTCTTCTCAAACACGTTTTGTTTGCCAGTCAGTACTCTCTAGGTTGAGCAGTGACTAGTGATGGTAGATGGTAGATGACAACTCCTGTACTGTAGCTTTCCAAAGAACCAAGGCCTCTGTAGACTTGCTTCATTGATTATGTTTGCTTTTTTGTATTTGCTGCTGTTATTTCACTGCCCACTTTTATGGAATAGTGGAAGATAAAACCTAATTTGTGAACTGAAATTAAGTGGTAGATGAGAGACCAAATCTATATGGTCATAGGCATAATGAAATTTCCCTGAGCAAGGACATAGTAAGAATTTAACTATTTGGCTTTTAGTTTTGTAGATCTCTTTAGGTAAAACATAACTTACATAACACAGAAGGAAAACCTATTAACTGTCTTAATGAATCATCTCTTTGTATAGGTTATGAGCTGAAGGATATCCAACTTCATAGTGCTTTTTTTAATGCAGATATAAAACAGCTTCTTAATTTTTTTCTGGTTAAAAAAAAAATCTCGGGTGGTTATTTTCTTTGTTCTGTTTCATTGTTTAACCAGTTGAATTGCCCACTAATTTCCATTAAGATCTTAATAGTCTTAGGAGTATTACATATACTATGTTCACAGTAAAAATATGTTAACTATCAAAAAGGTAAGTGACCTGTTCTACATTACTATTTTAAAAAGGTGGTCACTTCAGAAACATTATACAGACAAAACTACATGAGGGATTTTCAAAGTGCAGATTAAAATACTGTCCAGCTCGCATGGACATTTATATTTCCTTTAATGGCTTTTGAGAGTTAATGCTAATTTCTTGCTAATTGGTGTGCAAAAGCAATACTATTGTATAGCACAACAAATGTAATCTCTTGTGGAAGAAGTACAGTCTTGTTAAATTGTTTCTCTGTTTCTGCTTTCAATGTAGCAGACCATTCATGAGATGGGGATCTAGGTACAGGTTGCTCTGGAACAGAACTATCTCCTCACTGGAAAGAGTCCTGTCTCTAAGCTAAGGCTAGATTTGGAACTAAAATTTATTTTAAAAGCATAATTATACACCTTCTCTAAAGCAGACATGCTATTAAATGACAAGTTCTCTTTTCTTTTTTTTTTTTGTTCCCTTATGACAGCTGAATATAGATAATTATATTTAAATAATGTGCTGATCGTGATACAACATTTAGCAGCCAAAGCCTGGGAGAGTTTTATTTGAAAATCCCTTATTCAATGCCATCATTAAGCATATATGGAGAAAGAGGGGGAGTAAATGTTGAAGGATCGTACCTCTTAGCCTTACACTGCAGGTTTGCCAAGAAAATGGCAGCTCTCCTGTGCTAGCTAGCAACATATGCCAAATCCCATAGACAAGCCATGTGTCAAGTGCCCGTTCTTATTCTGTCTTCCTTTTAAAATAATAATAAATAGTGAAGGTACTTTAAATGTGCCTGGCTTCTTTTAGGTAGCTAGTCCCTTAGACAGGCTAAATTCAACAGCCCTAGGTACTTCTAGCCCATAAACTGTGTAGACACTGATTTTTAATTCATGCTGGTATGCCACATAATGTCTGTACTTCTAAACTCTTGATAACAATGGCACTGTGTAGCACCTTGTTTCACTGAATGGTTATGGAATGCAGTCAAATTGGGATTTTATTTGTGAAGCCATCACTAACTTTTTAGGGTTTTTTAAGAGTTCTTTCAATAAAACCAAAGTACATAGAAGGAGGAAAACAGTTGTAGAAATTTGACAGCTTCAGAAATTTGGGGGACAAGATTTGTTATATCTAGCTTGGAAACTGAAAATTTAACACAGAAATTGGATTGTGGAGATGGAGGAGTATTCAGGGAACTTTCTGAAAACACAAATACTGATTCTCTCTGTACCTATTAAATCATGCTGTTCTTATGCTTTTTTTCCTCCTCCTGCATTCTCTGGATACTAATTCTACTCCTCATGATGCTTACCTGTAAAACTTCTTAATTTGCATAGGATGTAGAAGTAGGCCTTTTGCAGGTGTAGCAGTATATGTTATCCAGAATATTCATTAATAATACAGAGATGTCTTGTTACACTGGCTAAAATCCAAGATAGCAACTATGCCTATCTACCTTCCTCATCCTCCATAATTCTTTAGGTGCTTTCAACTAATTTTCAATACAGCTTTCTTTGGGAGGAAGGAGTTGGGAGGGGAAAGAGACAGAAGTCTAAGATACCCACATTTCTAGAAGTTTGATGAAACTAAGAAGCTGAGGAAAGGAAAGATGCCATATGAAAATCCCCAGGACTGTACTGCAAACTAACCCATTATCAGGCAAAGTGACTCTACATGGGGGGGAAAGACAAAGCACAGCTGGGGGAGACTTCAGATGGGATAGTATCTCATCAGTTACCAAGGAATCCAGCCTGCAACAGCAGGTTTCATTAGTCTTTACGCTCACAGAACTGCTTTCTTTAGTTTGCTGGTTCAGTTGGCAGAAGCAGTAAGGTTTGCAGCCTTCTTGTTTCAGTTCAATACCATGTAGCACAGTATTGTTTTTGCAACTTAAAAAAAAAAAAATTACATTAGTAGAACTAGCGGGACTGTGACCACAATCTTTAATACAGGAATATCTGTTAATGCAATTAGTTAGGAAATTTAAATTATGTTTCACAGAATTATTAGCAAATTCTACTCCTTCCACAGAGACTGAAGGAAAAAAAGGTTTTTTGGAGTGAATGGTAATTCCTTAATGACTGGTTCAGTGAATAATTACAGACTGCTGGGCATTGAGCCATTCATTGGAAGGGGAGCTCTCGGGTGATGTCAGTGGAGTTCCATATTTATGCAGTAATGTCTCAAGATAATGCCAATACAAAACAGAATGGTGTTTGACATTTAGGAGAAGACGCAGACAGGAAAACTTGGAAGTGTTAATAAATGTATGTTTGGTAACATTCTTTTTTGATCAGAATGTTGTTAGTAATGCCATATTGAGCCTATAGAAAATGAACTTTTAAAATAAAGTTCTCCACAAGCACATGTTCATATGGCTTTATAGCTTGTTTCGTAGCTAAAATTAAAGAAGCTTGAGATTTCCCCCAGTGGTCTCCATGATTTTATGGAATGTTTCAAGGAGAATATAATCTTACAGAAGAGTATTCTGTGGAGTGCGGTTTGTACAGTCCAGGGAATTGCTTATGGAGTACAACACTGCTCATTTTGCCAGCCTTACAGCCCTATAGCTTGTTCCACCTCAGTCATAGTCTTCTCTGCTTATTCTGTTCCTGATGCACTGATATGCAGCTTGCAAAGTAGCAAAAGAATATTCTTCTTTGTGGTGTTTTTTCTACGCTAAAATAAATTAATATCCTGGCAGGAGTGATAGCTATGATGACTTTGGACTAGTGCTACACTAATGACAAAATCCAAGCCTGTACATTTATTACTTTCAGGTTTTGCACTTCATTTTCTACAGGCCAGTTACAATAACAGGCATAAACAAATATAACTCATTTAAGTTTCACTTAAAATCTTTTATCTTCTGATCTTGCTGGATGATATTCTTCAGTGAACAGGTGTGCTGATTTTCACTGGGATAGAGTTAATTTTCTTCATAGAAGCTAGTATGAGGCTATGCTTTGGCTTTAGTATGAGAATAATGTTGGTAACACACTGATGTTTTAATAGTTGCTAAGTAGCGCTTACACTAAGTCAAGGACTTTTCAGCTTCTCATGCTCTACTGACTGAGAAGGCTGGAGAAGCACAAGAAGTTGGGAGAGGACACAGCTGGGACAGCTGACCCCTACTGACCAAAGGGCTATTCCATACCATATGCCATCATGCTTAGCATGCAAAGCTGGGGGAAGAAGGAGGAAGGGGGGACGTTCAGAGTGATGGCGTTTGTCTTCCCAAGTAACCATTACGCGTGATGGAGCCCTGCTTTCCTGGAGATGGCTGAACACCTGCCTGCCCGTGGGAAGGAGTGAATGAATTCCTTGTTTTGCTTTGCTTGCGTGCCCAGCTTTTGCTTTACCTATTAAACTGTCTTTGTCTCAGCCCATGAGTTTTCTCACTTTTACCCTTCCGATTCTCTCCCTCATCCCACTGCGGGGGGAGTGAGTGAGCGGCTGTGTGGTGCTTAGTTGCTGGCTGGGGTTAAACCATGACAACAGGTCAGATAAGTCTGAAAACTTGTGCTGTTTTCTTACCTTATCACAACTGTCCTCACTGTTTCCCTTCACCTTTGCAAGTTATATGCTTCATTATCACACGGTTGATATATTTGGCATTGAGATGTCGGCACCTGGGCAAAGAACAAATGGTAAACTTCTCATTTGCTTCAGTATTCTTGCAGTGTTTCAAGAAGAGGGCACTTCATGGAAAGAAATGCAAATGCTCTCATGCTCATGAAAGCATTTGTTAATTGAGAGGTATTACACTATTTTATGTGTGTCAGGGCACGTTTTCAGTCTATGCTGACCTCTTTCCATGCCCTAAGTATTTGTTGTTAGGTTTTGTGGTTTGGGTTTTTTTTTTCCAGTTGTTGTTTTTTTTTTTTTAAAAAAAAGCAGTTTCCTGTTTCACAGTGGTTGTTCATAGGAGTGAAATTATCCTGTCAGCCATTCAGCATTTGGCATGGGACACCAAAGCTTGATAGCAATGAACTTCATTTTAAGTCAGTCAGACTTGCAATGATACTTGATATAGTTATATTTAGACTAAATAAAATATGGTGTAGAACCCTTTTCTTGGCTTCTGAGGCACATCGTATGTACACCCTTTGTCGTGGTTTAGCCCCAGCCGGCAGCTAAGCACCACACAGCCGCTCGCTCACTTCCCCCCAGTGGGATGGGGGAGAGAATCGGAAGAGCAAAAGTAAGAAAACTCGTGGGTTGAGATAAGAACAGTTTAATAATTGGAACAAAATAATAATAATAATAATGAATTATAATGAGAAGGAAAACAACGAGAGAGAGAGAGAGAGAGAAGAACAAAACCCAAGGGAGGGAAAAAAGGGAAAAAAAAAATTAAAAAATTATACAACCGCTCACCACCCGCCGACCGACGCCCAGCCAGTCCCCGAGCAGCGATCGCTACCCCCCGGCCAGCTCCCCCAGTTTATATACTGGGCATGACATCATATGGTATGGAATAGCCCTTTGGTCAGTTTGGATCAACTATCCTGGCTGTGCCCCCTCCCATTTCTTGGGCACCTGGCAGAGCATGGGAAGCTGAAAAAGTCTTTGACTAGTGGAAACACTGCTTAGCAACAGCCAAAACATCAGCGTGTTATCAATATTATTCTCATACTAAAATCCAAAGCACAGCACTATACCAGCTACTAGAAAGAAAACTAACTCTATCCCAGCCGAAACCAGGACACCCTTATACAGCTGACTGAAGTTGGGGAGGTAAGGACAAACGAAGTTGAAGAATGGACAGGATTTGTGAAGTTATTCAGAGTTGAGGGTGGGGAAGGGTTGGCTGTTGTCTTTTATGTATCTATTTTTAAAATAAAAAGTGTTTATAAAAATGAGGAAAGAGAGAAAGCTGAATCTTTTGCTGCTGTTAGTGTTTGTGATGACTTCAGAGGCTTCTTCAGTGTCCAGCAACTGCAGTAGGAACTGATTAAAAAGATTTGTACACTATGCAAATGTGACATTTCAGCTACTTTAGTAATAATAGCTAAAGTTTCTCACTGTATGCAACTGTACAATGTTGTCCTTATGCCCCCACCCCCGGTCTCTAGTTACAATTCTATAAATTAAGAAAAAATCCTAACAGGTTATATGTATAGCAGATACTCCAGCAGGGATGAAAATCTTTCTGTTACTGAGGTTTAAATAGGAGTTTCGTTGTATCTTTAGCAGATGTTACATTAACGCATATCATCACATTATTCCATAAGAACATGAGAAATAATTATTTTCTAATGAAAAGAAGTTCTGATTTTATATCTAGCTTACAGAGCATTGCTTTCTAACCTCTGTATTATAGTTCAGCTATTCTGCTTGCTCTGTTAGCATGTCTCCCCTCGTTTCAGTGACTTTATGGTAATGTACCACTTTGGTGCAACTACCACACCAAAATAAATTTAGTTGAGTCTGAAGAGGTCTATATACAATGCCAAAACTAATCGTACTAACAGAAAGGAAAATACACAAAACATAGCTGTGCCTGTGCATGAGCACAGTGTTCTGCATGCAAAAGCATTATCGATTTGTACTTTCTTACTCCTTACGCTCTGCATTTTGTGCAGAAAAGAACTTTCTTCCACCCCCTATCTACCTCCTACTTCCCAGCTAATATTAAAAGCAGAGACAGCTCTATAAAGAAATTATGTTGCTGAGGTCATTGCTTTTATAAAGTACTCACTAGCACTTTATGAAGTATGAAAAATGAAGTTGTTTAAAATACTGTTGAATAGAGATTGCATAAAATCCACACACCTTTTCTGCTTTCTACTCTGTTTCTTCTCTAATTTCTCCAAATTTTGAGATTGAGGCATCTTATTTTGCTGCTTACTGCATAGCCAATCTACTCCACAGTGAGAACCCTCTAGTCTTCTATTCCCATGCCATAACATCATTTGTTTTTCTGGTGTTCTAAGTGTTGTTCTTTTTTTCTCCCATCCAGGTACTGCTATGTGGATATTTGTTAGCAATGACTGATGTGGAATCTACATATGCAGACTTTATTGCTTCAGGAAGAACAGGTAGAAGAAATGCGTTACATGACATACTTGTGTCCTCTCCAGGTGGGAACTCTAGTGAACTAGCCTTAAAGTTATCAGAGCTTGATATAAACAAAACAGGTGAGTACATTTTGGCCTTTTAGTATACTTATTTAAAACTAAAATGAAAAGAGTAGTACACAAAACATGGTTTATGTGCACGCATTATTCCCTTGCCCCTCAGCAACAAAAATATTTTTTTCTGATAATGGAAGATCAGCGCGGGTTGCCTGCAATAGGAAGCCCAGATTTCATAAATGGGAAGGGTGGTTATTTGTGAGTACAACATATTACTGAAAAAAAGAAAAGTCATTGTGCAGTGAGCAGTCATTCTGCTAGTGGCAGAGTCCATGTCAGGATAAATTTTATGGAAAATCGAGTATAAGGAAGAAAATAAGGAAGTCTTTATTAAAACCCAGCTCTTCATAATATCCTTTAACAGAAGCTCTTTGGTTTGAAGTCTGTAGGAGAAGCCATGTGTCTGCTTGAAAGGTTATTGTGGAGATTAATTTTGTTTTCAGCTGCCAGAGGATAGAGCAATAGCAATGCATTGTTGTTTGTTTTACTTGGATCTTTGTTTCTGGGTAAATTGTCTCTTTCCCCTTTCTGCTGATACTTTGTCCTTCTTTTAAGGTGATTAGCACTAATGCAATCCTAAATCTTACTTCACCTCTAACATTACCAAAATTTTTAGCTGGTTGTGCACCTTCAGTTGAGAGGAAGGAGGGACAGTGTATAGTGAAGGGCCTTACATTAAATAAAAATAGTAATATGGCTGTGTAATTATTTTCATGTTACATGTAATGTATTTCATGACCCATTTTAATGAATGGATCTTACAGATATTTGAAAGCCCTTTTCAGATCTTAGGAAAGAGGTCTTAGGCTTATTTTAATACCAGCAGAAGAAAACAAATGCAGCAAAGAACAAACTGTTGATAAGTAGCAGCCCTCTTTGTGCACGTATTTTTCTCTGAGACAATGGCAAGAGTTCTGAGAGGCAATCTCATTGCTGGACAGTCAGATGTGGGCAGCGTGACGTTTGGGTGGTTGTAGTGCTGTTTGGAGGGGGGGATTCTTTTTTTGGCTTTCAGACTTATCCTAAGTCATTCCTTCTGCAGTTGCCAGTTTGGGGCCTATAGCTTCTAGATGCATGCAATTCTAGCTGGGCAGGGCCTTTAATTTTTTTTCTCTATTTAGGAAAAAAAAAAGCTTTATCAGTATGTGTGTAGGTGTATCTATTTATTTTAATGTGGGGGTATGTGTAAAATGTTGGAAAAATATAAAGTAGGTGGCATTTGAAATGCATAATGCCAACCTTCCTTCTTGCTTTAATTTTCTCTGGTCTCAAATTTACACTTATCAAAATTGTCTTTGATCTTGTCCATTTAGAATATATAAACAATCCCTATTTTTAAGTTAAGCTGTTGGAGTGGTTGTAAGCCAGAACTGTGTTCTTTTGTGGGCTATAAAAAGAATGTGACTTTGTGCCTGTAATGTATGTTGGTATGCATTTTGTACATGCAGTTAGCTCTGTAGTGATGAGAATGGTTTAAATAACTGTTAGCCTAATTTTTAATACATAATTCAGGAGTCTGTTTAGTTTTTCTTGGAGACCTCTTTTGCAGCTTGGGTAACTTAATTCCAAAAAAGTGTACCGAGTGGCTCATAAAATTACCTTAGGTAGTAGATATACAAAAATGCTTGCATACTTCTTCAGGAGGTTATGCAGTTTGAATTAGATACAATGAAAATATATTGAAATTTTGTATTATTCGTACACCTAGGTGCTGGATAAAAGCCTCCAAACCACAAATACTGGAAAATGTATTGTATTATCATTCATACGAGTATTAGTATTATCCTGTCATGTCTTTCCAAACCAAAGAGAGGCTAAAAAATATTTTGCATCCCAGATTCCACTTCAGAATATATTGGTGCTTGTGGGATGCATATACGCATCACACCTGACAGGATTAAGAGGAAAACACATTTGGGGGTTATATCTTATTTCTTTCAAGGTGCATGTCAAACAATTTATGCTAAGTACTACGTAATTATACAAATATAGACATCAAGTTTCGATTCTTCTTTTTTCTTTTATTCTTATTAGAGCTATATGCATTTTCTTGCAAAAGTGTAAGTACATTTGCTTTCAGCTGCATGGAGTAATGGCAGAGTAGGATAATGCAGATAAAAAAAAGGTTATTATAAAACATATGTAAATTAAGCTACCCAAGCATATTTAGTACACTCACTTTGAAAAGCCTGCAGATACATTTCCTGTGATGAACAGGAACATCTTTGAACAGGACTAGGTAGTGAGGCCTTGTTCAAAGACCACATATTTTCTGTCATGCACTATTTGATACCTGAAGTGAGTGCTGGTTAATCCCCTCATTGATGAGCCAAGGACAGATAATCAAGAGTTTACTGCATAATTATGTCTAATACATATAATTACTGTATAATACTCTCCTTTCAAAATAACTGTTCCAGTGTTCTTTGTCCGTAATAAGCTAACAACCTGCTAATATCTATGGAATGGACATATTTACCAAACTTCAAAATATAGGTTCCAAGTACTCTGTGGCAACGCATTTTATCTAAATTTAGTAAAAGCAATGCTGTGTACATCTGATAAGTGGAAAACTGCAACAGGATCATAAGACAGAAGGCAAAAGAAAGATTTTAGTAGGGAAATCAGCAGGTAGCTCATCTGCTCAACTCTCTCTCAAGGTAACCAATGCAATTCCAAGAAACTTTATATTCAGTTCATCTTACAGGTAATCGTAGCTAAATGTAGTAGTAAGGAAAAAGTACAATGAAGAATGAGGACCAGTCTCTGCAAGTTTAATCTCTAAAACAAACTGCTGGTTTTCTAGGTGTCTGTAGACATGCCACAGAACACAGATTCAGTGCAGAAGTAGAAAGGAGACTTCCTTGTAAAAGTTGTAATGGTCCAACCATCTACAAAAAACTGGGGATAGTAGAGGCATTAAAGTCATACAGAACTGGAGTGAAGGACTGATTGTAGAAATTTGATTAAAAGTGATTTTAGTTCATGGTAGAAATGTTTTAGGTGTGAGCGTTGGGAACACTGATAGAGACTGAAAAGTCAGTAATGTTACAGGAAGAAAAATGCATTAAAAGCTGCACATTAGCAGAACTAGTAACTGTTGCTAGCTTACCAACTCGCACAACTGTATTATGGCTTACAGTATCATATTATTTGATTTAGGGTTTTTTAATATTGCCTGTTGGTTTCAAAATGCTGTGTAAGGATTGCAACTCTTACTCTTAAGAGCTTATAGCCATTATGTTTTTAAGGAAGAATAGTTCAAGAGTGTGCTTAGGCAATTTTGGGATTCTCAGAACCTAGAAGCAAAATTATTTCCATAATGCTATTTTAAGGCCTTTGGTAGGAGAGGTCTGCCAGCAGAAAGACAAAGTCTGTAGTACCAAGACAGTGTATTATAGATTAAATGGATTTAGACTAGTGAGTTTTTTCAGTGAGTTAAGAAAATCTTTTAAGAAGTGGTATATTAGAACCTTAGTGCTCTTTCTCTGAATCTTTGTGCACTATTTAACATTTGGGTAGTGAAATGTTTGGGCTTCATGTCCAGGATGATTTTTCTTTTAAACACAAATACCTTGCAATGTTTTTTCTCTGTTTTTTGGTCTTTTTTTGGGGGGGGGGGAGGGGAGTGGTTGGAGGGGGGGGGCGGCCTTTTTTGGGGGAGGGGCTTTTTTTTTTTTCTTTTCTTTAATAAGAATTCTTTCAGGAAAGCTTGACTTGCCCAGATAGTATGAGGGATATTAAAGACTTCCTAGTACTCAGAATAAATGGAGTAAAGAGCAGGCAAAAAAGGAATAAAAAAACCCAGATTCCACTCATCTGGCCTTTTGCAGTATCAGAACAAATGTAGGAGGCTTTGTAGAAAGTGTTTGGACAACTTAGGCAAAAGGGAATAGGAAATGTCCAATAGGAAATAATTGCATGTAGATCCATCCTGATGGAATCCTTTGTAATGTAGGAGATAAAACTGAGAAATAAAGAGTTTTCTGAGAAAGTGCCTTGCAAAACAAATTTTTATTTATTACTCAACCCATAATGAACCGAACAAACCTCACTGTTTAATAGGCTAATCAACCTTCCGTGCAACTTTTCATCAGGTTGAATTTATAATTACCAATACCCTCTGAGGCATTTTGCCACCTAAATATTCAGTGCATGCATAAAACACAGCTATCACATCTGAGCTTTTTGCAATGTTCTTTGCAATGCGAAGAACTTTTTTTTCCATTAGCAAGGTGCCATTTCTTCTATATAGAAAAGAGAAGGTGTTTGTGGTGCTTATTTCTATAAACAGAAATAACACTGCAGATGTACAGTGTGATTTGAAATGGGGAAACAATAAATATCTGTACTGAGAACCCTGCCTTTATTCTAAAGATCTCTAGGTTAAAGTTAAGTAGAGGTAGTAGTGCCTCTACTTAGACCTCTTTATAACTCAGTCCGTGGAATTTTCTTCTCTTAACTACTGTATCACACCAGTTCAATACAAATTACACAGAATCCTTGCAAGATACAAGAGTCAACTTATGTCTTTACATTATTCCTTACCTAACATTTCTTATTATGTACCTAAAGCTAATTAGTCCAGTGTTCAGGGACTTCTGTCTGACTTGCAATTAGCTTCCAGCTGTCTGAACCTGTTATGTCTTTAATCGTCAGGTAAAATACAATACTTTGCATATAGGTACTAATAGACCATTGTCAATGTACTACTTAGCCTCCTTTAGACGGGCTTTACGAGTTGTCTGTTCACTGTGCCACTGTAAGATGTTTTCTGTTCCTCAGATCATTCTGTGTTTTGCAGTGAGACAGCTAGACTGAGCGCCGTGGGGCGTGGTACTGAAAATGGATGCACAGAACAAACACAGCTTTAACAAATAATTGCTTTTATTGAAGTTACATCTCTTTATAGTAAATTCTGTTCAGACTTGGTGTAATGAGGTTTTTTATCTTATATTGTCATAGTATAAGTCACCATAGTGACTAAATTGTCAAAAATACCCTACTATTTTTGTTAAACTCTTTCATTTCTAGTACTTTAGGTCTGTACTTAAAATGATAGTGGTGATTGCAGCTAGGAATTTGGTTTTTGAAGGTGTCTCTTGAGATGCAAACTATGGCTATCTTAGTAGTAAAAGGTTTCATATTTAATGCAAGATTTCCATTTCAATTTCTTTTTACTTTGTTTTTGAGACTAGTGGATGAACAGTTGGGGCTCTGGGAGCAATAACTCTTTGTTTTAGGGTGGATCATTCGTCCTTTTCTTGTATGTTCTAGAAGGAGAAGGAGATGCACAACGAAATCCAAGTGAGCAAACCGGGGAGGCCCAAGGGGAGGCAGCAAAGCAAGAAAGCTGACATCCGACTTTGACCGACTGGAGCAGCTGCTGGATGTTTTCAGACTACAAGAGCATGCTGGAACAAATTTGTTTCCATGAGCAAGCTGGTGGAAAAGAAAGTGCATGTGTCTTCACTGCTGGAACCCACTCAACACAATGCTAAAAATGGGGGTACAAGCTGTGGCAGAAGACAGAATTTTCTCTACCTCTGTCATTAGCAATGGTTGAACATGTATTGATTTTTTGGGATAGTGTCATCAGATGGATCCCTTCATAATGACTACTTGATGAGAACACTTTTAGAAAGTAAAACAGGTAAATCTTGTAGCAAATGGCCTTTGAAACGTCAGAGGATCCAATTGTGTATCTTAAGAAAAGGCTTGTGTGATCCTCAGAGTTTAAAATTCTCTGGCCAAAGTGTTCACCCATTAAAAGAACTGTAAAGAAAGCACTGTTTTTAGAACTTTGCATCTGTTTTACAGCTCTGTTATTTACAATGGTTTTTGTATTGTACAACTTAGATGCTCCACACTGCCCCTTCTCAACTGCTTATGAAGAATATTTCTGTTACTGTGAATTTTTCCACCACGCGTTTTGAAAGGGCTGGTTTTTTGCATAATGTGGTGATGTGCACATGATAGATTTTAAAACGTCAACTGCTAAATTGATTATGCCTAAACCTAAATGACTCAGCAACACTCTAATCTGTTACTAGATGAGCCTTCAAAACGATTTGTTAATGTGAATACTTCAGCGTGTTTTGTGTCCTTGGTATAGTTTTGCCACTTGCCTGTAGTTAGTTGCATATCAGAGACTCAAATTGAATCTGTTATGTTATTCTTCCCCATTTTTCTAATCTTACTCCCAATTTCTTAATCTTTCTCTGAGATATTTTTTTAAAATGTTAGTCCAAGTATTTTATTGTTATGGTAGTTTTAAGAATACATTTATAACCTTATATGGGTTAAAATTCAAACAAATTCTGTGGTGCTAGAGATTTTCCTGGTTCACATTGTTAAAGATGGGCCTTTGTTTACACACGGGAGAATAACTGGCATAGGTTATTGCCAATTATGTATTCTGGAATGAGTTTTAGATTGCAGGATAGTCCAACTAGTAGACCATGGGCTGGATCCAGCCAGGGGGACTATTTTTTCTATTCCTTGCCTTTGCCTCAGTTGATCAGGCTGTTGAGTTTGCATAGCCAGTAGCCTGTTACTGATGCACCAGGTACAGCCAAGTGCTAGAAGCTGCTACAGCAGCCTTTTGGCTAGAATGTGGAGACAAAAGTGAGAGACTTGGCATCTAGCACCCAAAAGACCTGTATTTTTCCCATTTCAGCTATTCCAAAATGACAGTCCAAACTGGACCTTCATTGAAATACCAGGCTAGCTTGTCCATCCAGAGGATTACTTAAAATATCTACAAATTAATAACCTGTTCTGCAGTATCTATGCTGATTGATTTCCTTCCCCCCATCCCACCCCAATAGACAAGGCCATACATGAGGCTGAATACTGCAAAATGGGGCAGCCACACCTCTGTGTGACTAAGGTGAGTAAAGAGAGTGACTGACTAGTAAACCATGGCAATCACATAAGCACCAATCACAAAGTCAGAAGATTTGTTTTCCTTTATTAACAGGAGGTGATGTCACTTTCTTTATATATAGTATATATATATATTATATATATTTTTGTGTTGTTGTTGGTTTCAAATGTTATGCACTTTTTAATGTTTGTAAACTTTTACTAATGAATAGTGTGATTGCTTCCTGAATATATTAATCATCAGTTAACAAAACATCTTTGTGGCCACAGCTGTTTGTTTCTACCATATGTATCACAGTACTTATCACCTGAAATTCTTTTGTGAGATGTGTGGAGAAAAAAAAACACTTCTGATCAGTATTATGAGCTCATTTATTAGTGTTAATAAAAAACAAGCCAGCAGTATGCTTGTGGCTCATTAGTGTAATATTAACTCTCACCTCTTATGGTTTGGAAGCTGAATGCCTCGCTATCTTATTAGCTGTCAAATGCCCTATCTTCTTGGTAACAGAAGTAGTCCATTTGCTTTGAAAATACTGTTACCCATAAACTAATTATTTATTCATTTGTTTCACTCAGTGTTCCTTTCAAAGTTAACATATTATTACTGATTATTTTTTTTAATTCTTTCCCCCCCTTGCTCTTGCATCAGGTCTTCAAGCTCAACTGGTTGCCCCTTTGTCATGGACTAGTTACTGTCAATCTAGCACAAACATCAGAAGGAAGTAAGATTCTAGGGCTTTTTACAGTGTTACTTTATTGATGATCCATGAAACACCATCAATAAAATGTCATGGGAAAAGGTAATAGTGGAACAGGTAATTACAGTACATTAAAGTGTTGGTTTTCCTTATTTTCCTTCAGTGCTTTTCTTTATTTGAGTACCCTTTCCTTCTTAATTCTTCTGTGTTGTGAAATAAAATTCATTTCAGCCTTTCCTCTCTATTTTGTACCTGTTTCTTCTGTTTCTCTTCTTGTTTTCTTTTGTTTTTAAAACAATTATGGAGGCATCTGCTGGTTTTTGAAACACATCTCTTTGTGATGGAAAATAGCACTGTTAATTTTAGTAGAGCAGAAGGCTGTTTATGTTCCTCATTCCCTAAAAGTGTATGAGTCCTTGCTTTATCACTTGAACTCTGCTTGCTCTCTTTATTTGGGGTGTTTCTGTACCGTCTATAAGCAGGCCTCACATTATGTAAACGCTTGGTTAGTCTGTGCCAAATCACAGGACTGTATCTTGAGTACTACTATTACCCAAGCAATTACAAAAGAGCTAATTCAAGTATAGTCACACCTTTATTTCTGTGTAATTGCATCATATATAACAGGGACACTGATGGCAGAATTGGACTTTGACTGGGTTATTTTTCCCTTTGCTAGTTATCTTTTTCAGTAAGCCTGCCACTCTGGCTTCTGTTCCAGTATCATCTTTATATTTTATTGTTCTCATGATAGGCAAAATGTTTGTTTGTTTAATCAGGATTATCTTAGAAAAATCTCTCCAAAAGCTATATAAACTCAACAAAGTTAGGTCTGGACTATCAGCTTAATAAAATACTCCTTAAAGATTTGGGTTTGGTGGGGTTATTTGGTCGTGGTGGGGTTTTGTTTGTTTTACTGTCTCTTTAGTTGTATGTTTTTCAGTGCTTCCTTCACCCTGCCAGCTCCATCACTTAAACAAAAATAGTCTCTGTACTCACGTTCTTGTTGCCCATAATAAAGTCTCTGACTGTGTTCACAAGCATTGCATTTGTAGGGTTTAGATTCTCCATCCACTTGAAACACAAAGAATATAGAACTAGAATTAGACAGAGATACTGGCATTTCTTTCTTCTGCTTATTTCCATTAATGTTGTCCATTCAAAAAGCTTCTATTAAAAGACAGCACAAGCAGGTACATACCATTGTTTCATCAAACCGTCATTTTAAGCCAAAAGTTCACTATGACCTCCCATACAATAATTATTAAATAAATATGAAAAAAAATCAGTATACCTGCTAATCATCCCCGCTATTTCCCTTGCCATGTTTTTTCCACAGTTTTAACGTGGGGAAAAGTGTATCCTGGTATGAGTAACAGGTCCTGAGGAGTTAGATTTCATTGAAATGGATAATGAAATTAACTGGTGTCCAGAAGGGCGCAACTACCGAAGTGGTTAAGCTGGAACTTCTACAGTATGAATACCTTCCTCAGCTAAACAGTGAAGAATTCCAGGTGTGCTTAATGTTTGTATTTTATGTTTCAGAAATATCAATGAATTTTTTACAAAGGAAAGACTGAGAGCTGCTGTTGAGACTGAGCACAGTAATGTAACCTCAACTTTGACAAAGTTTGCCTTACCTCAGCAGTATGTTAAACTGCTGTATTTTTGCCCTGACTTGTTTCTTTGTTTTGCTCTGCCTCTCTTCCTGGCTGGTTTGTTTTCTGTCCTGTGCTTCCCTCATGTAAAATAATACCCTAGAAATATATGGTTATGGAGTGCTGTATTGGATTTTCTGTATATTTAACTGACTAAAGTCTTGTAGTGGAAATGTTGTTTCTCCTCATCTTTTTGATCAATGCACAAAGGGGGATCTGCTTCAACATTCATAGCATGAGAGAAGCAATAGAGCCAGAAAGGAAGTGTGAATTCAAGAAGATAGACCAGCACTATAAGGAGGATATCTTTTCTTCATATTAAGGCAGGTGGAGCCCAATGCAGAAAATAGCTTCCTCCATCGTATGATGGACAGTCCGAATGCATTGGTCTTAGCTAAAAAGAAGATAAATAGTTCAACTTAGGTGATATTTTGACTTCAGAACCAACTTCATGTTTTCAACAGTGCTCTAGAACAGAAGCATGCATAAATCTGTGGCCTTTACCCTTGAGACAAATGAGAATCACCAGGTTCTAACGAAAGAGAATGAGGGTTTTCTTAGATAACTTAGAATACAGGATACTCTCTGAAAAGCAGGAACTTTTAACAGCTAGGAAAACTATAGAAATCAAGGCAGTAGCAGGAACGTTCTCACTGTTCTCTGCAGGCTCAGGCTGAACTCTATTCTTTCCTGCTTTTTTTGTCATGATCAGGGATACTATACTGAATGCAAGAGAATAAGGACAGAGATGGTCAATATGGATGTTTGGTACATTTCCACTATTATTTTATTTATGTAAAGTACTGCCAATATCTGTCTGAGAGAAAATAATGGTCAAACAATGGTCTGGACAAATCAGATAACAGGGTACAGTTCCTATTGTTGTGTGTGACTAATAAATCTAATTGTAAGTTAACAAAATATGAACACGTCTTAAAAGCAGAGAGTAAAGCTAAACACAAATATAGTGCACTCGTGCTGACAAGAAATACAAGTCTTCTGAAAGCAGCAGGACTTCACACTCTTTTACATTGATTCTTACACTAAGGCTTGGAGCTTCTGATGTTTTAGGACGGAGGGCAGGACAGACTTGTCAACTGATGCCATGTGTGTGTACAAATGATCTCTCACTATTTTCAGGCAACACATTATGCTTCAGTACCCTGAAACCAAGTGTTTATAAAAAGACCAATGCTAAGGATGACTTCCTTATGAGTCCTTCAGTAAACTTTTGGCAAATTAGCCATCAGTATACATTTTCAATCCCATTTGCTATTAAGAAATTCTCTGGTGCTGATCCATGAGTGTAGCATAACAGGTGATAGCCTGATACAGACTTGACCAAGGCAGATTCTCTTGGGTGCTCCCAAAATGCCTCGAGACAAAAATGTTTGCAAAAAATCCACACTATGTTCTTGCACTAGCAAAGATAGATGATAACAGTGTTTTGTATTTGTTAAATAATAAACCTATTGTATCAATGGTTAATCAGTTAATGCTTAAATCTACTTCCATGAAAAAACACCTTTTGATCCTGAAAAATTAATCAGTTATTAACATACAAAAGGATGAGAGATGAAATTTAAAAAAGTAACTCAGCAGTAACTTATAGGAAATAGTGACATGTCATCTGAGAGCTGGATGGGGAGATATTTGTAGGGAGATCAAATCTTGAGCAGCTCTGCAAACCATTATCAGGGGATTAAAGCTACCTGTCATTCAATCGGTACTAGTGTGGCCCAAATAATGCATTTGTTAGCAGGTGAGTTGATCTGTTCTGCATCTGTTTTGTTGCATTAGCATGTAAATTAAGTCTCATTGTGTTCATCAAACATGGATATTGCAAACAGATACACAGAAGCAGTTTTTAAGTATGAACACATAAATAGTGGCTTCCGAGGTAGCAAAGGAGAAAACAAGATTTTTTTTACCATGTAGCATGCTGACAGATGCATTTCATTACTAGTATGCTTCTATCTGTATGTCCCTTTTCTCACTACAAAAAGAACACCACAGGTGTGATTGTGCAAAGAAATTCAGTATTGCAATGTGCACATCAGCAAAACCATGCATTTGGCTTAATAGAGTTCTGTTATCACTTGGAACCTCAAATGGCAAGTATCTAGCCAATGTATTAGCCATATCTTTGATGTGGGAATGTTTTATCATTCATTTTCAGTGCTGTTTCACTGTGTTTCTTACTAGTTCAGTTAACTCACTCACCTGTAAAATGATTTCTGCTGTCCATGTTCTTTTCAGTTCAGTGATTTAGCTGGCTATTGATGTAAGAACATGTACTGTGAAAGTTGAAAACTCATGTACAGTAATGATATCTATCTGCTGCTTTAATATTTCTCTTTATCAATAGAACAGGACATATATGAGTCATTGGGGTCAGGAACTACTCTGAAACATCCTGGGACTGCCATCACTGGTGGGAATCCAATAACTACTCCTGGAAGAGGCCATGCTAGGTTTTTGGTGGAATGGTGTTATAGTTACAGACAAATATAAAAGACCAAGACTTACGGGTAAATTTGGGTGGGAAGGTTAAGCTTGCAGTTTTACACAGGTGGACTGAAAACCATATCCTCAGTGAAATGTGACTACTAAATTAGATTTGGCAAACTTATAAATCTCTTAACATTTTAAGAAATTTGGCCATAAGCCATATAATACATCATTGTATTTGGAAATCTTTTTCAGGCTAATGATTTCTCCTCAACAAGGATAGCATGCACTTTATCAAAACACACATGGATTGCAAGATGCAATAGAAAGTAGAATAGTCAATCTGACTGTACAACTATGAAAAAAGTGTCACTCCTGCACATTGCCCTCCCTCACATACAGCGTCTGCAGGTAGTGCTTGTGACTGTTGCAACACACCGAATTTTAATTTGGTTGGAACAGGATTTTCAAGAGACCCTGTGGAATACATCTGAACCATACATTATATCACCAGGCAGGGCTGATCATATTTTATCAACTAATTATTTCTTCCTATCTGATGTTCAAATGAAATCAGACTTACTATTCACTCTAATGTATGCTTCTAAATATCTATGTGGTAATAAATATGGCGCTACTCTAGGCTGTAGTTTAATAGGATGTCTTGTAGTCACTTGTAATGTCCTATGGATCACTATGGATCTGTACATATTTTATGCCTATATTTAGACTGAAAATACACTAGATATTTTCCAATTAAATATCACAGACCAAATGGGAGTATGCAACATAAAAATACTGCGTGATATTTAGCTTTTTGTAGTATACGCTTATCTCTTTTTACTAATCCGGGAAGTTATACACAGGTGCAAATAGGACACAACTTACCTGTTTCAGTAAAAGATCTTCGTTTCCACAGCCTCATCTTTGATCCTGCAATGCAGTCAAAATGTGGACTGTGTAAGATTTCATTATAGTCATCATTACCCTAGCAACAGACTGATATCCTCAATACATTATACAGTATACTTCAGAGAACAGGGCATGCTGTAAGGGAAGAAGATGGATGACTTAACAGATCTTTTTCATCTATAATTCTTCTCATCCAGGGAAAGAATTAAGAACTCTCTCCAGACACAAACAACATCCTCATTTGTTTGGAAGTGCAAACACCAACGATATGTAATAATAATGATCCCATAGAAACTGCTACCACTGTGGCGTTGTCATGGAGCCCTCCCCAAAAAAAATAAAAAAATGGAAGCACCCCGGAAAGTATCCGATAAATAGCACACGGACACCTCCTGGTGGCACTGGGTAGTATTTTAAATAGAAGGATTAGAAATTAATCCGACCTATAGAAACAAAGGTCCAAAAAGCCACGGTGGATCTGGGATGATTAAGGTGTTGAGAAAATTATTTGGAAATCATGACAGCAAAGTATTGTAAATGCATCTTTTACATGATTGAATTAAAGGCTTGGCTTTTGTCCTTAATCTTTTAAAACGCCTATTATTTTTCAGAGCTTCTCCAGGATCTGCATCCATACCCCACAAATAAGATCTCTATAACTGCTGGAAATAAAACTGGGGTTTTAAAGCAGGCCTTGCAACTGATTCCAGTAGATGAACTGAAATCAGAAATGCATTATTCTCTTGTCTTCATACAAACTCTGATTGCTAAGAGGACAGCCCACAGAATCTCAGCCTGGATTCACCAGTCTGACAGCACAGTCAAAACACTGTACCTTCCTGGTGACCTTGACTATCAGGAAATTAAGACCCTGAATATATCAAATAGGCTTTAAATTAAAATAAGCCATCATAGCAAAACCAAGAAATACTCTTCTGACATTTGTGGGAAGTTTGTGCTTTCTGGAATTCCTGAAAAAAAACCCAGAAATGTCATTGAGGCAAATTCAGAAGAACAAGAAGGGATATTCCAAAGCATTACAGGGTGCTTATGACAGACTTCTCTTTCCTGGTGCTAATCCCATGATCAGGGCCAAGAAACTAGATGTTAAAGACACCAATAATGAAGGGATTCGGTGGCTATTACCATAAGTAGCCCAAGATGTTTCAAAGAGAAAAGGAACACAAGAGAGCAATTTTTAATGCAGAAAAGAAGAGATCATATGGAAAGGTGGGTGAGAAAGCACTTAATTTTAGTAATCTTTTAAACAAGCCTGCCTGCCATTTCCTCACAGAGAGGCTTAGTGTTGGAGGATATGAAAGGACACAGTGTACTACTAAACTATATCACTAATCCCAGGCATGACACCAGGAAAGGCTGGTAAGACATACTTACGTGTTACTATGCTATAAGTGCAGAAGTCTCAGAAAGCTTCTTTTCTGAAGATTAACAATACCATGCAGCAATTAGAGTCCTACCACCTCTTCCACCTCACCTGCCAAATTGTGTCCTGTTGCTCACAGACAGTCTCACATCTCGGCTTTAGTTTTTTCTTTCTTCAAAGAAATAGCAGTTTTCAACATGTTTTTACGAAAGACCTGAAGAGTCCTGAGATAGGACATCAATCTCAAATGCCTAAAATAGACCAGACACTTAAAAAATCTCAGCGAGAACCTTCACTCCACCAACATTGGTGCATGTTTATATACATACAGCTAAGAAGATGGGAGCTTTCTACCATCTCCAGTCCAAAATAGCTTTCTAGGGGATCACTCTTAATCCATGATATTCTATTATTGCTTCTCTCTTTGTTTCAGTGTTAATTCCACCACATTTCAAGAAGGTTTGGCAGGTCTTAGAAGCTCTGCAAAAGTCCACAATCTAAAATACTTGCCTTTCTAAAGTCAATACTTGCCAAAACTAAAATTTGCCAGTGAAAGGACTGTCCATTCACCCCCACTGTATAATGTTTGTTTATGATAACACGTAACCAATATTGCCACAACTCTGGTGAGTAAACCTAGTTTCTACATTGTTTCCTGATGTCTGAAAAGTGACTTAGTGCTGCAGTGGGTCCCATGTTAGGCAACCTTAGCATCAGAAATTCCATTTTATATCAACAAATTTATCATCACACTATCTATAACATGTTCCTTCTTCAAATCAAGTCTTTAGACCAGTCATATTTAGGATTATGAAAGTTCTGCATGAGACAAAGCCACACAGAGAAATTACATTCCCTTCAAAGTAGCCTATCTATGTTTTCACAAATTCAGGATCCACATAATATTGTAATATTAGATTTATGCCAGCGATGGTAAGTTCTTGTACAATGGTACTCCCAAACATAGCAAAAATGTTATGCTTGTATCACTCAAAAAGTAGAAATTGCTATGTAACTATTCCAAACACAGTGCTGCCACATGAACAGCTTTCTCCAGTGGAGTTACTGGTGTACCTAAATGTATCTAGCCACCTGTGAACCTGTAGATTCTGTTGCTTTTGTTTGGGAACACATCTTCCCTAAAACTTCATTGTTTTTAAAAGCTGAAAATGATAAATCTCCCTGATGAAAACTATGTACATTTCTGATTTTAAATATATCAAAGGACTGGAAAAAATAAGCAGACATTCCTTTCTTTGATGTGTTTTGTACTAGTTACTGGCCTATGAAAGTCAAAGCAAAACAAGTTCCCGTATTTAATATTGCAGAAAAATCCACACTCTTTACTAAATAGCATTCTTCTACTAAATTTTGGCCATAAAAGATCTGATGTTAACATCAGCTCCTTGTATAGTCACTGTATTTCTCTGGAGACACTGTTGTTTCAAAAGGCAAAGCACCTTATTTAGTCTACCATGGTGGTTTTGCCATCAATTATGTTGATGCAAAGCTTGTACACAGATGCATCAGCATAATATTTTTATCAGCGTTTGACCTGCAGGAGACCTGCTTTCGTGTCAGCTACCTGCAAGGCCAGTCAACATCTTCCTAAAAGCTCTTAGGAAGCTCTAAGAGCACAACCTCTTTTTGGTCCCTCCCTGCTGTCTCCCATGAAACTCCCTATCTCTTCAGGCTCTGTTCTCTGAAGCATTATTCTGTTTCTCTAAAATACTTCAGTGATTCTTATTCATGTGTTGTGAAGTCCTAAAAAATATTTAGAACTTACTACTTTTATCTCCTATATTAAAACTGATTGTTATTTTTTCTCTGTTGTTTTTATTTCTTTAGGGCAAGTGAGAAAATTCAATAGAAATTCCACTTTCCCAAACATTTTCACAGTAATACTGAATATAAGTGAATTAAAAGAACTGAGCAGTTAAATTCAAGCTAGAAAAAAGCAAGTAACTACTTTGAGGTTTACAACACACTACAAAAACACAAATAATAAGTAGACTCTGCTCAGTTCATTCAGCAAAAAACAGTTTTTTAAAAAGGGAGAATCTGATTTATACAGGGAGATTTTATGATATTTTTATGAATCTCATAAAATCTCCCTTCACCTAAGACAATAGACTTGGACTAGTATAAAACTCATGTGGAGGAACACTCTGACTACCAGAAGCAGATTCAGCTGATACGTTTTTGGTGACAGTTTCAATCACAAGGAGAATTAAGAGAGTATTTTTTGCCCTGAGGTTTCATGAAATAAATTGCCTCAATTTAAAACCAATGATTCTTATCCCCCAGCTAACCAAGTGTGCTGGATTTGGCTGGGATAAAGTTAATTTTCTAGGTGCATAGTCAATAGAGGGAGAAGCTTCTCCAGGGGATGATTAAGAAATGCCATCTAGTTTAGGTTCTCTGAGTTGCCCCTACAAAAAGCATTTAGGGGGACTACCTGGCTTAGTTAGACAGACAATTCCCTTCAGTTTCTAGCATATTTCCTTACACCTATACACTGGAGAATCAGGACTCACAAGCCTGTCTTTTCATCTTAATTTTCTATTCATTATGTCTTTTCTCTAGAAATAAGATACCAAGGGCTCATATCCAAAGTGGATCAGCTATTCCAAAAATATGTTCCAGTTTCACTGTAGTCACCATTATGCTTCAGGAACCACTTGAATTTGTAAAATATTTAAAGTGGGGCTATGGTATTTGCTCCTTGGGAGAATGAGGCTTTGCAGATTTATACACAAGATGATTTACAATTAAGTTGCAGTTGATAAACACTGATACTACTACTCAACATATAATAATCTACTGAGCTGAAAAAAACCCTTGGAAATGGTAATCAAAGCAGTACCCCAAAAGACACTAATTTGACCAGCTGCGCAAGGTTCTAAAGAAACGATGTTAATAACCCTGGTAACAGGCATCTGGAGTTTGTTCAGCAACCATATTACATATAAAAGTGCATGACTGAGCTGACAAGTGCTTTCAGTGGTAACAGACAGCTACAACTCTCCACTTTTAAACCTGCAGTGAAATTTGACATGAATTTGAAAATTGTTCTTACATGAAAACTTGAAAGTTGTTTTCATATAAGAAAAAGCTGATTATTGGGTTGTGCCAGTGATTTTATTTCAAAGGGACACGATGAGAATATTGTATTTCATATTATCGTATTTCTCCGCACTTACGTGGTAGAAGGAGGAGGGAGATATATGTCACCTTGAAACATATTTCCTTTCCATTTACTACCATGTTTTTTTCTATTTTAAGATTTGAGTAGTGCTACAAAGTGAATATAACAGAAGAACTATCATAACAAATTAGACCAGTGGTGATGTCTGGAACTGAACATGGTATTTAGTATGAGGGTTCAATATAATTACATATAATCTATTGCTTTTTTACCAATACATGTTTTGTACATATTAGTAAACTGATATCCTTTTTTACTGGTTATGTACCATATACTGACATTTCTCTCTGTACTTTGTTTTGCCACTTCCTGAAGACTGAATACATTGCTTGTTTGAGCCTAAGACATCTACTTTTAATACTTTAAGATTAGCCCATTTTGGCCTCTTTGAGTAAAATAAAAAGGCTTTTCAAACATTTTTACACAGGAAACAGCTTCAGAGAAGCATGTGCACTCTGTGGGTAACAGCTTTGAGGTGAGAATTCACGTTTTGTTATTTTGCTGTTTTGTCTACAGCACAGAGAACAATTAGGAAGAGTTTCAGAAAGATCCTGATGAGTTTTTTTCATAATACGGAGGCATAACGACTAAGAAAATCTATCTATTCAACTACTCAGCCAGGAGTAATAGGTTTTGCCCACTTCAGATCTGAATGAGTTCAGACCAGTGAAAGGCTCCCTCTCTTACTTCGTGTTTCTTGAACCATGCAGTTCATCAATAAAATATCTGTATCTATATCTATACCTATATATCTTTATTTATATCTATATCTACATCTATATCTCCATCTAATCATATGGACTAGATATAGCTATATGGAGATATACTAACTACATTTAGATATATAATCATATAGATATATATAGATATTATAGATATATATTACATATTACATATCTCTATAATCTATAATCTATAATGAGTAGAACAGTACAATTTCCCCAAGCAGAAAAATTGCTTGACTCACCAACTACAATCACATGGCAATTCAGTCATTATTTTTTCAATTTCAGCAATAGGAAAAGCAGAACGCACTTTTCATGAGCATTATAATACCTAACTAGTCCAGGCAGGCTGAGATTATTTTGTCTTTGTTTAAATAGATGAACTATTTAATTCAAAGCTGTATGCTTGATCACATGTACATTATGGAGATGTAATGGGACGTTAGCATTTATATTCCAGTTAAGATAGTACACCAAGCCTTTTGCAGATACATTACAGGAGAAGTAAGCAATTTTATCTTAAAAGCTTTCATGCTGTAGTTTGACAGCTTGGGCTTTGAAATCTGTGATTTCTATGAACCAGTCTGTCAGGCTGCATCGCAAGGAAGTACAAATGCACTGTACATGAAGTGAAGGTGCAGCGCATAACCTTGAAGCTTCACACGTGAAAAAGGTTAGCCCTTTCTTTCAGTTATCATCTTTTAGCCATAAGCTGATATGCTCACTCATCCTTACCAGAAAGCTGAAATATATGTTGGAGGGAAGGGTTCTCCCGCAGAGATTGTTTTTAACTAAGCTCATTTACTGGCTCTGAGTATGACAGCCACTGAGTATGAGACTACCGAGGCCAGAACTGCCTCCTAAAACCTTCATTCTTCCAGAAAGTTGGGTTCCTTCTCTTTTAAACAGCTATTCATCACTTCTGCCAGCTGATCTTTTAAAGTCAAAACTCAAAACCTTAAATAAGGGATGTAAATATAGCTCAAGGTCTAGATGCTGTGTCCCTTTGTAGTTGAAGGTGAGATCCCTTCCCTTTCCTGTTGAAATCCACAGAAACTTTGGGGCATTTTTTTCTTTAAAGAAAGTACCTCAAGCATATGTGAAACAAAACAAGGGACAGATGATCATGACAGTACACTGTGTCTTAGCCTAACATTCAGTCTTCCTAGGACACCACTTTTTCAAAGGATGTAGCAACAGTGCCTGTTTCCCCAACAGTTTGAAGATTAAAGCTTTGATCTGTGACATCAAAGGTTCAGAATAAATCCCATCCTTTGTCTGAGGCTTTGAATCTCCATCACCTACCTTCTAACCAAGAAAGTATTCTGGTGTGGAGACTCTCAAGTCTTTCTTTTAAAGCATTTCCCCACTGTGTAAAAATAAATTAAAGGCCTTACCTTCTCCCAGGTGAATGCCCTAACCACTAGACTACCTGACAATGGGTCCAAAACTACACTGATTGTTTTCTTTAAGGAAAAAGAGTAGGATTGATAAGCTCATCTTCAAAGGAAACTACTCAAAGGGATTTACATGCTTAATAAGAGCAGTCAAGCCTAAGAAGAGAAAGGCACCCCCAAGCCCAAAGGGAGAGATTTACATCCTTGACAAGCAGGTCTTAAACACCACCTTGTGCTATTCTTTACAGGCTTATGTACAGGCACATGACTTCCGTAGATCCTGTTTCTATGCCCATAACCCAGAGTCAGTCTAGGCATCCTCAAAGGACAGAGAATTGCAATAGTTGCATTCTCCTCATTAACTCAGTCCAAAATTTATTAACTCTCTTCAGCTCTTACAGGAGAGATCACAAACGGCGACCGATCTGAAATCTAGATATAACCAACATTTTCCCTCCAACAACAAGAATAATAAAACCTCCTTAAACTATAACTATTCAACCAATCAGTGGCATCTAGGAGCAGATTTCATTCTGGCATTAATATTCCAGGCTAATTTTGGGAGAGGCTAGTGACAAACAGCTGCTTTTGAAGCTGTCAGTTAACCACTGCTTCCCCATCCTAGGGTCTTTGCCTTTATAACACAACCTGCCTTTTTCACATATGATGTTGCTAGTTCATAAAAAATTCCAAAATATCCTTTATCAAGAGAAACATACAACTGGATTAATGCAATTTGGGGGCAGAGGAAGAAAAAAATCTATAAAATCATTGGAGTTAGTCCTTTTCTGACCTGCGGAGTTGCTTTTACAGTATTCTGAACAAATATTTTGACAAGACTTTTATAAATAAAGACCTATTATTCCCTAAGAAAATATACTTCAAACAAATAGACAAAACAATAGAGCTCATACAGCTGTGTTTAGCAGAAAAGTATATCTGGTATGCATAGAAATAGGAATATATATGGCAGAAAAGTATACCATAGGTCTATAATTATGACTAGAGAAATCGATGAAGCCAGACACTGAAATTGAGTGGTCATCTGAAAAAAGAAAATTACAAGTGGGAGTTTTCCCTTGACTCCATCTCTCTATAATACATTGTCCCTGAGCAGATGGCAGACTGCTGGGGCAAATTCACTTCCTATGATGTAAATCTAGAGTAACAGTTCTGAAGTGAATATTACGCTTATTTATAGGCTTTGAGAGCAGGAATCAACTGTACCCTATAATTTCTGCATCAAGCCCATGCTGTAAATCAGCTTCATATTTTAGCAGGATTTAAATCTCTGTATGGATGTCTTTATTTCTAGGGCTTGTTTGCTCCATAATTGCTATTTCAGGTCCACCAGGGGGGTTCAAACATTGGACTGGAGTTCCTTTTATGCAAAATGTCTTTATCCTAAAAAATTATCCTTAACGGAATCCAGCAAAGGTATTTCAGAGCTCATTTCTTTCTTTGAGCATACAAATACAATATTGTTACTGCTTACAGCGTTAGAGCTGTATGGTAGTGTCTGAGAATAGCATATTGTTTTGAAAGTTCAGAAGACCAAACAATAAACTGGAAATGCAAACAAAAAACCAACCCTTCTGACAAAACCTTAATTATTTTTATACCCCTCGCACAAGTGAGCTAATCGGTGACGTCAAGATTGGAGGCAGCCTGGGCTGCAGTGATCATGCACTGGTAGAGTTTGCAGTCCAAGGGATAAGGTCAGAGAAAGAGTAAAGTCAGGAGCCTGAATTTTAGGAAAGGAAACTTGCAGCTCTTCAAGGAGTTAGTCAATAGGACCCCCTGGGAAACTGCCCTCAGGGACAAGGGAGCAGAACAGAGCTGGCAGATCTTTAAGGACGCTTTCCACAGAGCACAAGAGCTCTCGATCCCCAGGTGTAAGAAATCAGGAAAGGAAGGCAAGAGACCAGCATGAATGAGTCAAGACCTGCTGGTCAAACTAAAGGACAAGAAGGAAATGCACAGGCAGTGGAAGCAGGGACAGGTATCCTGGGAGGAGTAGAGGGACGCTGCCCGGTTGTGCAGGGTTGGGGTCAGGAAGGCCAAGGCACAGCTGGAGCTGAACTTGGCAAGGGATGCAAAGAATAATAAGAAGGGCTTCTACAGGTATGTCAGCCAGAAAAGGAAGGTCAAAGAAAGCGTACCCACCCTGATGAGCAAGACTGGCAAACTGGTAACAACAGGCGAGGAGAAGGCTGAGGTACTCAACAATTTATTGCCTCAGCCTTCACTGGCAACCCCTCTTCCCACACCTTTTGAGTGGATGGACCACAAGACGGGGACTGGGGGAGCAAAGCCCCTCCCACTGTAAGAGAAGATCAGGTTCGTGGCCACCTGAGGAACCTGAACATACGTAAGACTATGGGACCTGAGGAGATGCATCCCAGAGTCCTGAGGGAATTGGCTGATGTAGCTGCCAAGCCACTCTCCATGATATTTGAAAAGTCATGGCAGTCAGGTGAAGTCCCTGGTGACTGGAAGAAGGGAAACATTGCACCCATCTTAAGGGTAGAAAGGATGACTCTGGGAACTACCAACTTGTCAGCCTCACCTCTGTGCCTGGGAAGATCATGGAACAGATCCTCCTAGAAGCTATGCTAAGGCACATGGAAGACAGGGAGGTGATTCAAGACAGCCAGCATGGCTTCACAAAGGGCAAGTCCTGTCTGACCAACCTAGTGGCCTTCTATGATGGAGTGACTACATCATTGGACAAGAGAAGAGCTATAGATGTCATCTATCTGGACTTCTGTAAGGCCTTTGACACAGTCCCCCACAACATCCTTCTCCCTAAATTGGAGAGAGATGGATTTGATGGGTGGGCTGTTCAGTGGATGAGGAATTGGTTGAATGGTCGCATCCGGAGGGTAGTGGTCAATGGCTCAATGTCCAGATGGAGGTTGGTGACAAGTGGTGTCCCTCAGGGGTCCATATTGGGACTAGTACTGTTTAATATCTTTATCAGTGACACAGTGGGATCGACTGCACCCTCAGCAAGTTTGCAGACGACACCAAGCTGAGTGGTGCGGTTGACACGCCTGAGGGATGGGATGCCATCCAGAGGAACTTGGACAAGCTCAAGAAGTGGGCCCATGTAAACATCATGAGGTTCAACAAGGCCAAGTGCAAGGTCCTGCACCTGGGTTGGGGCAATCCCCAATATCAATACAGGCTGGGGGACGAAGGGATTGAGAGCAGCCCTGCTGAGAAGGACTTGGGGGTACTGGTGGATGAAAAGCTGGACATGAGCCAACAATGTGCGCTCGCAGCCCAGAAGGCCAGCTGTGTCCTGGGCTGCATCAAAAGAAGTGTGGCCAGCAGGTCGAGGGAGGTGATTCTGCCCCTCTACTCTGCTCTGGTGAGACCCCACCCGGAGTACTGCGTCCAGCTCTGGAGTCCTCAGCACAAGAAGGACATGGAGCTGTTGGAGCGGGTCCAGAGGAGGGCCACGAAAATGATCAGAGGGATGGAACACCTCTCCTATGAGGAAAGGCTGAGAGAGTTGGGGTTGTTCAGCCTGGAGAAGAGGAGGCTCTGAGGATACCTTATTGTGGCCTTTCAATACTTAAAGAGGGCTTATAAGAAAGATGGGGACAGACTTTTTAGCAGGGTCTGTTGCAATAGGACAAGGAGTAATGGCTTTAAACTAAAAGAGGGTAGATTCAAACTAGATATAAGGAAGAAATTTTTTATGCTGAGGGTGGTGGAACACTGGAACAGGTTGCTCGGAGAGGTGGTAGATGCCCCATCCCTGGAAACATTCAAGGTCAGGTTGGACGGGGCTCTGAGCAACCTGATCTAGTTGAAGATGTCCCTGCTCATAGCAGGGGGGTTGGACTAGATGACCTTTAAAAGTCCCTTCCAGCCCAAACTATTCTATGATTCTATGATATTTATTTGCCATTCAGCTGTGATACTTTGTTTGAGGAGTCACGAGGAGGGAATACTATTATTATTATTATTACTATTATTATTATTATTATTATGGAGGTATAAAAATAAAATACTGAGTTCATTTTTTTCATCATAGCTTGACTGTGCAAGACTTTCTCACAAAACAGTCACCCAAATAGAAACATGGTGTCATCCATATAAGGGTAAAAAATAAAATCACTGCATGTATATATTTAATACATGGCATGTAATTAATTTAATATAATGGTATGTATCTGCAACAGACATCTTCTACATGCCTCCAAGTTTTATCCTTAGGACATATCCACCCTGGTGACTGACATACCCATGAACCTGCATGTTGCCACCTCTCTATTTCACCCTCACCTTCTTTTACTGGGAGGGGAAAAGGGGAAGGTCTCATGCTAAATCCTCTTTACCTGAGACATGGTGCTTTTTGGAACTTATTAACTATATTTGCTGAGGTTTATTTGCTGAGGTATATTTGCTAATTTGCTGATGCAATTTCCTTCTAATGGAAACCATTAGAGTGAGTGGGAACAGTAAGCTGATACACACAAAATTTTTACTTCCCTGTGGGGCTGAGGGGCACAAGGGCACAAACCTGGGTCCTCCAATTTAGATGTTCATTGCTGTATTCTAGGAGGGTTCATCCCATGCTTGCTAGACACTACAGACCAGATCCTTTCTAAGATATGATGTCTGGTACATTGTGCAACATTTTTTCTTCACTCAAAGTATGTAAAGAGGAAGGTAACTTTGTCAACACCATACACTGCCCAGTTGAACGTAATTATAGTAATATGTGTAAGATCTGTTGGAGGAATTCTTCATGGTTTGAATGCTTTCAGAGAGATGACAGAGGACATTTGGAAATTCAAACATTTACAAGGCCAGAGAACACAGTAGACAGCCAGATAGTGTGCACAGAGATTGCGAAAACCTAATGCACACCACGCTTCTGGTTCAATTTCTGGTTTACAGCAGTATTTTTAAGAGTAGGTTAGGACAGTTAGATTTCTTCTGCAAGGACATGTCTTACTCACCGCTTCTGTGAATACCTTTCCTCAGACTTTCCCAGCCTGGTTCTTCTTTTTGAAGTGTGTCATTAGCAACTCCGGTTCTAGAAATGCTGAGCTTTATCTCCAGTCCTGCTGGTCACAGAATGCATTACCTTTCTGCTCCATCTGGGACTGGATCTCTCAAACAGCACACAGGCTTTTGGCTTTCTGTTGCAGTGCCTTGGTAGGTGTGAAGCAGCCATACATCCCAGACTGAAGCATCTTCTTCCAAGAATTGTACAGTCAAGTCAGAATTTTGTTTTGCTGAATAATCATAGATGAATTTTCCCTCTTTTACACTTCACCTTGTCCCTTTTCATGTTTTAAGTCCTCCAAGGTTGAGTTATGGAGTGAGGCACTTTAAGAGTTTCAGAAGCCATTTGTAGTCATCTTTTATGTAGTCACATAGCAGATGGATGCCTATTAAGGGACTGACTACATAAGACGGTCTCTTCTTCTTCCTCTTTTTTAGGAAAAACATTTATTGTCAAGGTTTTCAAGCATTTTGCTTGACTGTATTGCACTAAGGAAAGAACACTTACAAAGCTTCTCCTGTAAGCCAGTGGTCTGTACCCAAAACAATCATGACTTACACTTCTGGACACCTGAGTAGACAGGAAAGGTAGCACTGCCGGTCAGGGAGAATGTCCTCTCAGGGCAGATGCTCTCAGGCACCAGAGGACTCCACCATCAGTGTGGCAGCACAGGCTTTACTGTTATCAGTTTTGTAAAGTTTCATTTGGAAGAGGCTACTGCAGAGAGAAATCTGTTCTCCTCACATGTCCTGACCTAACAAATTTGGAAGGACCAACTAATGAAAAAGCTATAATTGATTATTACAGTTATGATAATTGCAATTGGTGATATATGGTTTTCAGCACCCCTTAGTGAGATTTTGATAGAGAATGATAAACCTTACTAAGTAATTAAGTCTTACTGGTTAATTAAACAACGTAGAAACAGAAGACTACGTAGCAGTCCCTTCATGCATTACTAAAAAACTCTGGAGTGAATGCCTTTGTCGTTTAATATAATATTATAATAGCTTGCATAAGAAGGAAAAGGAGTACTGTATTAGGGCCTGCCTAGAATTTTAGGAGGGTTGTTAGGTAAAAAGCATTACTATTTTCGAAATGGCATTTGGCCACATCACTGTGTTTCACTCTCTACTCCTAAGTTTCCTAACTGAGCTGAACCTTCACAACTTTAGGAATTCATCTCTGAATAAAGCATAGGGGCATTTTTGCACAACTCCTTCAGGCAAAATCCTCTTTGAAATTGAGAGGTTTACACAGTAACTATAAGAAGAGAGAATAATGTAAGAAACTGTAAGAATGTGAGGTCAGATCTTAGGCTGATGGTTTTGGAAGCACATACTGAACACATGAAAGGATAAAAGAGAGCTTTAGCATCTACTAATAACAAAGGGTCACATTTTTTCTACACCAATTATGTGGGTGTAACCTCCTTTAGCCAGAAAGTCAAGCACTGAGGTCAACACCTTTTAAAAACCCATACCACACTTTCAGTTATTAGTAAGTAAGGAAAAAAAATCACATCTTGCAAAATGAAAAGCAGAGCCAAACAATAGATCAATATTCTCATTCACCTCTTTAGAAAGTGAAAAAAAAAAAAACCCTCTAACAAACAAATATATTTACCAAACTCCACAGCATTTCTGTATTAGTCACAATATGTATATAAACCTATTTGGTTCTTTTGTACAGAACTAACATAATGCCACTAAAGAAAAAGAGCTACCTTTATGAAAAAAAAGATTTCTTAGTCTGTTTTTCTGCCTTGTAGCAGATAGATGAATAGCCATAAACAGAATGATCAAAACATATAAACCTGATATTTCTCACCTACTCTCAAGCATAGAGAAAAACCTACACACTTTTATTATTAATATTCCTGGAATTATGGAGTTGCTGTGAGAAAAAGGCAGATAAGCTTCTTTTATTGTTCTGATATTCAATGACAGCACATGCCCATATTGAGACACCTAGAATTGCTTCATGTCGGACTGTACTTTTCAGTCTTTATTATTTAGCATCCAGCTGGACCAGGAAGTGCTTCTATTCACAAAAATGCTTTCTACTGGTCATTTAAAAGAACTGTAGTGAAAAATGAGTACTGGAAAAGGAAGAATCTGTCTTTTTGAAAATAAAGCCAAAATAGTTTCCGTGCCAGTCCTACAATCAGATCCTCTTGCATGGTTTCCTACACCTGTAGAAAGCCTTGTTCCTGTCAATATCACTCCCCAAAGAATTATTGATAGCAGGATAGGGACATCAGTCATCTGACCACAGCCGCATACAAATTCAGCCTCTCCGTTGTTTTCATAGTGTTTTAATAATCTGTAGGAGTAATGTGTATGTTTCATAACTAAACGATGTCTTCTGTTAAAATGGTGTTTCCTCAAACTGGGAATGGCTGGAGTTTTAGAGCTGCAAACACAAACCTTGTGGTAGGACCTAGAAAGAAACATGTTCTCTTAAGCAAACAAAAAAGGGGAGAATTTGCCTTGCAGGGTGTGCATATGCTATTTTGATAGCAAGTACAGGTGTCCGAATTCACAGTGAAAATAGGAACAATGCAGAGCTCCTGTAAATTACTGTATCAAGTAGAATACTGCATGCTGATCTGTATCTCCATAGATATGAAACAGAGACCTCGGCCCTTCTACTAGAACTGGGAAATCTGTTATATACAAAAATAGCTACACAGTAATTGTACATCATTGGCAAGAAAAAGCAATTACCTCAAAGAATGTCAGTGTCAGCATTTGCTTCTAATTTTTGTTTCTGTTTATGGCAAAAATAATAATCATTTTGTTAGCAATTACCAGACGTTTATGCATCAAGCATATTAACTGAACTGGCATATACACAACTATAGGATAAAATACACAAAAGATAACTGATTAAGATAATGGATGATTAAACACATCAGCTGATGGAAATGACATTTGAGATTTCTATGCAGGACTTACAGGGAAGCACAGAACTGGGAAGAGCTAAAATGGTAGTTCAAATCCAAGACCAAAGGTCCACAAGGTTTGGGGTCTGAATGTAGGGAAACTGAAAGACCTAAGAGAAATCTACTCATCCATAATACACTGTAGTTCTAACATGGAAATACTAGTGCAAGGGGATGTTCAGACTCTGCCAGGAACTGTGCTGAACTTGTATGTTTGGAACGAATTACAGAATCACAGAATGGTTGAGGTAGGAAGGGACCTCTGGAGGTCATCTGGTCCAACCCCCATGCTCAAGCATGGCCACCTACAGCTGGTTGCCCAGGACCATGTCCAGATGGCAAGGACAGAGACTCCGCAGCCTCCCTGGGCAACCTGTGCCAGTGCTCGGTCACTCTCACAGTGAAAAACTGTTTCTGGATGTTCAGAGGGAACCTCCTGTGTTTCAGTGTGTGCCTCTGGTCCTGTCACTGAGCACCACTGAAAAGAGCCTAGCTCTGTCCTCTTTGCCCCCTCCCTTCAGGTATTTCTACACATGGATGAGATCTCTCCCTGAGGGCTCCCTGAGCCTTCTCTTCTCCAGGCTGAACAATCCTAGCTCCCTCAGCCTTTCCTCATAGGAGAGGTGCTCCAGTCCCATCATGTCCCAGTATGTCCAGTATGTCCATGTCTCTCTTGTACTGGGGAGTCCAGAACTGGACCCAGCACTACAGGTGTGGCCTCACCAGTGCTGAGTAGACCGGCAGGATCACCTCCCTTGACCTGCTGGCAATGCTTTGTCTAATGCAGCCCAGGACACCCTTTGCCTTCTTTGCCGCAAGGGCAAATGCACCAAGCCTTGAGGTAACTTGATGTTGTAGGTCTGGTCAGTAGGGAGGGTCTATCTATGTTTAAATATGGGCTAAAGGCTAAACTCAGCAGGTACGCAGCATGCTGACTTGTAAGACACAAGTGGGGCTTGCTTTACAGTGACTCAGCCACAATGCCCTAAGCAAAACACTGCATTTGTCTGCATATACTGCATTTAGTCACATATTTATCTGAAGTGCAAATAGCCCTAGCTCCCAAAGCCTGGCTGAACAGCCTCCATCTATCCCAGCTGCATACAGTGATTTTACGTCTGACACTGGACAGACATAAGAACTTGGGGTACTTTGAGGGGCCCAAGAATCTCCTTTTACAAGATGAAATCACATTTGTATGCAGCTTTAGCTTAAGTTAATTTCCAGGGAAAAGTACGTACAAGTAGTCAAGTCTCTACTGACTCTACTCTCCCAAATTTTGTTTATGGTGTATAAATTGTGTACAAGGGATAATATAGACATAGTAATCCAAGCCAGATCAGAGATGCAAATGAGGAGCTGGCCTCATTTGGTTCTGCTTACAATACAGGAATCAGTGAGGGGAATAATGACTAGAGGGAGGTGATAACCAGGAACAGAAACTGAGGTGGCAAGAGGAACTCTTCTTGTAAGCAAAGCTTTGGAGACAAAAGCTTGAAAATTTGGACAGAGGACATAGGAAATAGCACAGTCTGAAAGATTCAGAGAGAGTCAAGCCAACACAAGAGACTGATTTTAAGGTATTCAAAGGAGTGATAGAATTCAGTGGCATTTCTACCTGAACTGCCGGTTGCAAGACATTGCTAAGCAATGTCTTTCTGTTCTATTGCTAATGAATATAGGTCCACAAAAAGCAAGAATTTCATTCTGGTGGAGAATGGATGAAGTGGTTCCTAGAACCAGAGGGAGGCAGCTGGAGCTGCAGGAAAGACAATATTGTATTGTGACCTTTTCAGGAGCTGTGGCAAGTCAGTATCCTAGAGCTGTAAAAAATTTGTGCTGGCTTAGTGGCAATTAGATCCACACAAAAATCATATTCAAAAATGCAAATTTGGGCTTGAAGCTCAGTTTGATCTCCTCGTTTCTCCTTTTCAGTTTTAACCAGACCTTTCAAAGAATCAGTTCTCCAAAAGTATTTAAAGAAAAAACAAAGGAAGGAATCAATAAGGAGGGGGAAAACCAGCAGTGCCTGCCAGCAAAACACCCATTTTTTTCTCTCATTACTGCCTACAGTTGACCTCTGAGTAACTCCTTTGCATTTTTATTGACAATACTTGGCACCATCTGATACGTTTAAGATCTAAATGGCATGGACATAAAAATCTACTAAACAGAGCACTTAAAACATGTTCATGGGTTAAAGACTAAGAAGAGGCACATAAGACGTGGATGTACACACACACAAAATAAAAAATATTTATTTGAGGAATTTTGCCCTGCCCATTTTATTTTAACCTTATTTTATATATTATCTGTTGAGAAAATAAAATTGAATCCCGTTTAAAATCAACAAACTCCTCAAGAATAACACAAAAGTGGTATAAGGAAAACAAAAAAAGCCCCCACCATACTGCAGTCATAAAGAGTGTTGTAATCAATGTGGAATACTGTCTTCTCAGAATCTCCTTTGGTACCCAGTGTACAAGGGATAATATAGCCAATGAAAGCCAAATTCACATATTTAATTTTTTGTTTTGCAAGTATTTAGTATTTATATGATTGTGAGTAAGAGTCAGGGGACATAATGTCAACTTTTCATTCTGCTTGTGATTTTTTGTGTGATTTCAGTTCCCCTTTCCATGTCTTACACGGCCAGCGTCAGTGACAGTTTGAGACCAAAAGATTTCCTTAGTTGCTGGCCATTATTTTCATAAGTAATAGCTTCTATATCCAAATAGGTTTTTTTAGACTGAGTATCTTAGAGCAAAGATCAGCTTAATTCAGGCTCTGAGTTCAAAGTGTGTCTCATACTATTGGATAAAAACAGAAACCTTCACTCAATTTCACTTTTGAGACCAATGTATGTAAATCTTTTAAATCAATATGAAATTTCACCATTAACCAAAGAAGAGATTGAAACATTAAGCTATGTCTAATCAAATAGTCTCCAGTGAATCAAATAACCAAAGATGTTTGCACTTCTAAATTCTACAGTTTGATCAAATAACACAAAGTATTTAAGAATATATTGTGAGAATTATTCTGAGCTAGCATGTCCCCCCTCTATTTCTGATTTCTGTGATTAAAAATGGAAGTATGCCACAGCCCAGTTGTTGAATTAGTTCAGTATGATGGGCCCATTGCTCAAAGTGAAAGCATTGACTAATATTTCTGTGTTTCTTGCTGCAGCCCATGTATATTTAGTGACTTTTTATAAAGATGTGGAAAAGAAAACTTCATGCCAGATGGTAAATCCCAATTAAAAAATAAAATGCAACATTGTATGAGTTCTTTATATTAGAACTTACGGTAATTTTTAAAGTAAATAATGAGCAACTATTCATCACCATGAATAAAGTTTTACAATCTAGACTGTGCTAAATGTGTCAAGACTCTTAATATGAATCTGGAAGTATCAATGGAGTTGTATCATATGGCAAAATTAATTTTTTATCCAAACATCTAACTACATAGCAAAGCCAACTTGTACAGAGAAAGCCATCTCAGAGCTGCTCAGACTGAGAGCCACCACATTTACCATAATAACTTTCAGTTTGTTGATAATGTTCAGTATACTGATCGATACCTAAGAAACCATTATTGCAATACCCTGTTGAGTAGGATGTTAGAGAGGCTGAAGAGCCAATTTTCACCTTGCACCGTAAGTAGATGTAATCACTGATATCTCCTAATACTGGAAAACAACATGGGGCATGCGGATATCTGGTATTTGGAAAAAAAATCACAAATCGTTAAGAGACAGAGGGAATTCTCACCATGGCTGTGCATTGCTACTGGTAAGAGGAGACAGAGGGAGAAAGGGCAAAGACACATATGGAGTGAGGTTGTGGCTTTGGAAGGAAAAAATACTAAGACACAATCACTGAGACATCAGCTACAACTAGAACATCCAATTTAATGACACTTGGATTAGATGAAACTAAATGTTCATCTAAAACTAGATGAAACTGAACGTTTTCCTTCTTTGCTATGTAAAATATGCAATGTACTATGTAAAAATGCTTTAAGAAGGATTTTTACCACCATATCCATGACTACATATTACCAAAGAGAACTACAAATGTGCAAATTTAGTCACATATCACAAGGTGATAAGGGATGATATGCACTGCATAATCTGTCTAGGTTTTTGTCTAAGAATAGAAGAATCACAAGATCACATTCTGGGACAGAAAATGGCAAGAAGCTGACTATCTTAAGTGGTAAATAAAAAAGGAAACCAATATGTCAAAATATTTTATTCTGAAACAAAATCTAAGTTCAGTCAATAAATTCTACTCTGACTACAATTTAATATATAACCTTTTCCTCTGCATAGGGAAGAGAAACACTATAAAATTACAAGTTATTATAAATATAGATTAAATTGTAATGCCATTTTAATTTCTCAATTAAAGAAAAAATCTCCTAAAAGGGTGAAACCACCTCATCCCATCCACAGGACCATGGTACATATGTATAATTTTAATTTTAATTGCCACAGAAGGCATTTGGAGAATTCCAGAAGAGTAGAATATTTCACCAGCTGTGTGGTCAATTTATTTGTACAATACATAGATGCAACCAATTTTGACATGCCTACCCAGAAAAGTCTGTCTTTTAAGCAAGCACTTAGGGAAGGGAAACACATAAAGTGCTTTCTGGAACTCCCTCATATAAAATGGCTTTGCAAAATCAGCTTTGTAACATTGCTTTGTTTCTCAGTAATCCCTCAGCTCTGGTTTGTGCTATGCCTTAGGAAAGAAAATCATGTCCTAAACCAACAAGCTGAAGAGTGGAAGTGTGCTGGAAATGAAACACAAACAGTGCAGGGGATTTACTAAAAGTCAATCTGTTTGGCTTACATATTCTGTACTCTGATTTTCCCACTCATTTTTAAGAACTACCCTGCTAGTAGAACTGTGAAAACTAACACCCCAACATTTGAAGACTGTTATATAGGTTGCAAATGCCAATATATGGAAATAAGAAAGCAGCAGAGGTACTACATGACATGAAACTAACTATGTCTCTAATCAGGACTTGGAAGGAGATTATATAGAAAAACTATGTGTATTGTGTAATTTGAAAGTTCAGCATAAAAATGCAGAGTCATAAAAGACCATAATTTCATGCTCAATGCATAAATTTGGAATTACCGGATTGGTCTTGCAAAGTAAATAAAGCTTCTTCAGATAGAAAGGTGCAGCTGGGGCAGTGAGGGGGTGATACATAGGCAATCCTGTTTTAAAAGAGAAAATCTAAGCAAATACATAAAATGTAAGGAACATGTAAGCAAATTATTTCATAATCCTCCTGTTTCTTCAATCCGGAAACTTCAGCTTCTCAGTACCGGCTTTACAGATACCACAAGCATACCGTAGTTTGCAGAAGAAAGCTGTTACCCTAACTAGAGGAGACTGACACCATACCCTGAACAAGAACGATTTGGTCTCACTCTGTTCTGGAGCTCTGGTTTCTCCCCTCTGCTCTGGGCAGTATGGGGTACTTTGAGGAGTGGAAACAGGCTGATGGGAGAACATGTCTGGCAGAAGCACAAACAACTTGGGAAACCGACTTCTCCAGAAGTTCCTACTGTTCTAACAGTTTAGCATTTTCCACAGCTGCTATTTTGGTCCAGTCTCTAAATATTCATCTACCTGGGGGAGCAAAATGTCAGGATTTCTTGAAAACACAAGGAAGAAGAAAGGGCAACATGCAACAGTTCATATTTCAGCCAGACTGAAAAGCAACAAAGAGGAACGCCTGCTTTCCTCATTTTGTCCCTTCTGTTTTTGAAATGGCTGCTACAAAACCATGAAAAGATTTGAGCTCACCGAAATAACAAAAAAAATTTGCTCCTGTGAGACTTGTATAATGGAGCCATTAGGGTTTCGTACAGCACCTTAGAGACAGCACAACCCAGTCCTACACACAGGGCTGTATTTTAAGTGCTGGGGTTTTATGCTTCTGGATCAGAAAAAGACGAAGCATTTTAATGGGCATGGGATATTTAAAAAAAAACCCAAACAAACAACAAAATCAGAGATCAGGAAGGATATTTAACATCAGAGACAGGAGATTAGAAACTTGCAGTCTTTTTGCAAATCTTCAGGCTTATTGCTGGAGAAAACCCTCCATATGTTGTCATTGTGTCCAACAGGCTGAGCTGAGGTGACTCGATTTTATCTGCTCTTTAAACCAACACAATCTACCAACTGACGTGTCTGTTCTGTCTTCCCCAAAGACTCTGGCTACCCATTCTGATTTTGATGCAGACATCCTTCCCTGTGCTGGCACAGCTGTTCACATAGCCAGAAAGGTACATAGATCAGACAGGGGGATGTTGGAGCTGGGTAAGTCCCCAAACCACCTGAGCACATGAACATCTGGGCCAGCACAACGAGGAGGAGAAGGATGTCTAGAGTGAAGAGCTTAGAAACCATGGTTGTCAGAGAAGGTCAACCGGTTTTGGTGGCAATCATGGTTTAATGATCAAGAAGGTATGGAATTACTCCAGCAGTAGAGTGTCCAATGGAAAAAATAGTCTTTCTTTTGTTGTTTGCTATCCAACTGAAGAATTACAGCCTTGGATAAAGTCACAGTCCCTGGCCTCCTCCTATTACTGGCAACTTGGCTTGAGAAAATATATCTAACAGCATAGCATCCTAGAATTTAAACTATTATTTTATCTGTGTTTTGGGCATTATTACATCGCATTTGCTCTAATACTTCCAGTTTAGACTCAGCTTTATAAATTGAGCAATTCATGTTTGGAGAGAACAAAAACTGTTCACTGCAGCACTGCTCACCAATTTTCATCATGGCCTCTGGTCTTGTTCTGTCTAATTTGGGAGTCCCACAGCAAACAAAACTATAAAAGTGTACTGAAAAAAACCCTGGGTTGCTAAAAAGATTGATAGCAAAATCACAATACTCCAATCCTGAATATAAATCAGAACTATAACCCACAAAAGAACAAAAGGCACTCTTGTAGTAATTCAATTGAGAAATTATTTTAGTAGGAGAGTAATCATTCTTGTCTGTAGTCCTCAATTAGTGTTAATTGTAAGAAAAAGCTTATTAGGAATATTTAAATTTTAAAGTCCCCCTGTGCAAGCATATCTGAATTCCCAGAAGGCAGTTATAGTGCAAAGTGTATTAATTAAAATGCCACTTTGGGAAATCCTTCTTTATCCAATGTTCATTATTAACATGAAAGACAGTGAAGAGGTTTTGATTTTCTATAAAGATTTTAGTCATCATGACAGGGATTCAAACAGTGAAGAAGAGCGTTTGAAATGTTAACGAAATTCTGATCATTTTACAGGACTTAGTCCTTTTATGACTATTCTGCCCCAAATGAAGGATTTGCACAGCTTTGCAAAGATCCAGGGCAACGTATTGTCAAACTCTGGATCCCAGAGTCACTTTCCAAAGTTGACTAATGATTTGGAGTGCTTCAGTGTAGGGGTTTTTCCATACTGATATATACAGTAAGCCGTATTTATTCCACAGCTCCTATTGGCCTGAACTGTTTATAAGACTCATAGTCCATTTCCCGCAGCAGCCCTCCTTACCTGGGGTGACTGTTGGCCATATTAATATTTCTAAATGCCAGAATCCTCTCCCCATTGCCTTTTACTAAACATATCCTGTGATCAATACGCACCTTTCAGATTATGCAAATCCAGGCATCTCTGTCACATGAGGAGCTGCATGAAAAACAGGGTTTACACATAGGAGATGGCTTGGTTCGTTGTGTGACCAGTCATGCTCTGCCAGTCATGAGCATCATGCCCAGGGAAAGAGACAACCTTATGTATCAGTAATACACCTGAGAGTACAGTCCTCCAGTTCTTCTGCAAGAGGCCTTGACAGATTCTGGCAGAAAGATTTGGTATCATTGCTTCCCTGCGTTTTGAAATTCAGGACCCTTTCAAATCTTAGACTGCGATTTCATGTCTCTAGTAACTTTTGAAAACACTGACTTATGCAACCAAAGATCCAGACTAAGCTGTAACTTTTATCTATGCCCACAAACCGTAGGGAAAATGGGTCTTCATAGTTTATCACAAACTCATAACTTATCACTCACAACTTATCCCTGTGGGCAGACTCCTCTTTTTTACCAACTAAAACTGAAAAACTGCCTCTTTACTGGCCAGCAGAAAGAGACCTGAGTCTTTCTGGAAACTGTGTCTGAATCTTAGGTGGCATCTCTATACTCCTGCTTAATGTCAGAGCTTACTGCAGGTTACCTTTTACCTCTCTTCTTTGGAATTCGTTCTAGAATTTGGTCACAGGTAGTCATATCTATGTTAGTGTTTGTATTTCAAATCTTTAAAACAAGTGACTTTTGCATTTAAGGCTATGTTTTCTTGGTCCTTCTCAGAGATACTGAAGATTCTGAACAGAAGGTGTTCAGACTATATTACTCTTTAGAGGCAAAAATTCCTATAATCATTACTGCCTCTGCAAAACAACTGACATGGAAAAGAAGCTAAATATATACTGGTGCCTACAAACTTACCATAACATAGCAAATGTAACCTAAGATGCATTAGTAGAAATATTCCCAGCAGAGGTGAAGAACTCTAAGTGATGCGGTAAGATCACCTCTGAGGAACAGTTTAAGATTCTGATCATGTATGAAATATGAACTAACATGGAATAGGTGCAAATAAAGGGTACCATGATGACTATGGAAATAGAAAGCATAGTTTCTGAGGAGAGTTCAGAAGAGCTCTACTTTGTTTAGGCTAACAAGCCAAATACTGAAGCAGAATGCATGCTAATTGCCTATAAATACATCAGAGAGGTAAACAATAAGGAAAACATTTAAGCCAGAAATCAATGTTGGCACAAGCATACATGGTGCAAACTAGTAATTAATAAATTTAGCATAGAATTGGGGAAAAAAAGTCCTAAATGTTATAGGAACATCATTGCAGAACAGACTTGCATTTGGAGTAGTAGGTCTACAGCAGAATAACACAGGCTTGGGGTTTTTTTCAGTATGGAGCTAAGGTAAATTTATGAAGGCATTCGTGTAGCACAGTGGCTATGATAATAGAGGACTAGTCCCCTGTTCCCCACATGGACACCACAATTAAAATACAGCTACTTTTCAGCATCAGGAGTCTTTTAAGGTATGCTGTCCATATGCATAGTTACGCAACGAATGTTCTTACACCAGCACAAGAGACAGGAGAACCTTTTAGCTTTGCAGCAGAATGGCCACTTGCCCATTCGTTTATTATAAGCCAGCTCTTATTTCTTTCATTTCTTACGTGAGTAATGGGATGACAAAGTCAATCAATGGCACCTTTGCAGAGCAAAACTAAGCATTAAGTCTATTTTCAGTACAGGATTCAGCCTGAAGAAATCCAGAGTAGGTTTTGACTACTCTAATGCAGATGTTGACTATTTACTTGTCTCTCATCCTGAAACAGGCGTTGCATTTGGCCAGGTGGATTGCACCCTCAATCCCGTAGACTATCTTAACTACAGAGACAAATCTCTATAGACTATATTGGGGAACTTGACAGGTAGCTCAGATGTGAGCACCACGTAGACACTTAAAGATGGGTGAGCTGAAGTTATCTCCTGCCCCAGTTTCTAATGAAAATAACCACAAATTTCAAAGAGAAACAATGAACCAAACCAAACAAAATGCTCCTCTAATATGAAACCCTTCACTAAATCGAGAACACAAGATAAAAATTACGTTTATGTTTATGTTTTCATTATAAAGGATTTGCCTGCTGAGAGATGAAACTATCCTAGGCCTCTGTTTTTGAGTTTGCAGTCCAAGTACAGAAATACGATGCAAGGAAGTGCACTTCTGATACACTACCCTAATGATTAGTAAAACAGCAAATGCTTCCTAGCTATGGGCTCATTTAAGTTTTATGTCAAAGATTTAATGGATAATTTGCAAAGTTCAGGACTCTGCAACATGGTGGCAAACTAGTTCCTTCTGGCATGGCCTGTCATTTTATAAGCATAAGCTCTATAGACCAAAGGCAAATCTGAAATGTATTTTTAGTATGGTTCTAAACTTCCTAGAAAAATTGCAGCTAGAATTACTATATATTCAAGCTTTTGGTCTGAAAGGATCATTTTAATTATACATTAATCATGGTTTACATGCTGTCTGTTTGGCATGCAGTATCTGTATCTATTTGTCCCATGCTAAGGGGATGCAGAGAGGACAACATGATCATACTCTCCGATTTAATTTAGGTTTTATATATTTGTTTTGCTTTCTTTGAGTTGCATTCCCAGATGTACCATGATTGGGACAGTCACTGTGACTCTATGGACAAGCAAATCTGTATCAACCAACTTGTCTAGAATAAGAAGAGAAATCATTTACATGTGCCTGTAAAGACAGTAGTAATTTCTATAAGATTTATTGTAGTTTATATAGAAAAACTTTATTAGTTGCTCATGGCATATTGCCACAAGAAAGACAAGTACAAGATCTTAAGAATTAATACTAAAATAATGTCTTGAAGAAAAAACTCTCAAAATGCTTTTGTTGCTAAAAATGTGGAGCGGTCTTGTAAAAGGAACAGAATTTCAATATGTATCAAGCATTATTCATACTCATTAGTCAACAGCAATTTAGTAGTACTAATTTCCAAAAACATCCATTACTCAAATGCTATCCTGTAGCAGGAGACACCCTCACATACTGATTTTATATTAGCATCTCTTCCAGTTAAGAAAATAACAGGAGGAAAAAGGGGGAGGAATCCATTGCCTGCAATTATTTTCAAGACATGAACCTGAAAACCATTTTTTCTGGTTTTCCTGTGATTGTCTGTCGTTTTCCTGCAAGTAAGGGGGCACCCGTTACAGCCTCACACTGTGCTGCACCCCAGCACCCCTCTGCTCGGCTTGTAGGTGCCGAGGGCAGCAGGCCCCCGGCACCATCGCAGTTGCCCCCCGTGTCCCCCCAGGGACTGACTGCTCTCTTACTTTTTCAACAGCACGGTTATTTCTTCCCCACGTTTTACTTCGGCCTTCTTCATATACAAGTGCTGCTCTTGGAAGAAAAAGATCCCGATCGTAGCGTAACCTCAACGTTACGGACTATACGACCTGTCAGATTGTACCGGAGCTGGACTAAGACGGGTTTTGCAGGAAGATGCTCCGACCTGGTGCCCTGCTCCCTGGGGAAGACAGACCAAGCGGGGCGCAGCCGAAGGGCGGGCGGCACCACCTGGGCCGGGCGGGAGGCCCGGGCGGGGCGGAGGCGGGCGCTGGGGCTCCCCTCCGGGGGCGGCTGCCGGCGCGCAGTGCCCGCGGGGGAGGCCGGCCCGCCCGCCCCGGGGCTGTGGCCGTGAGGGGCCGCCCCGGCCCGCCCGCCCGCACCGCCCGGCCAATGGGAGCGGCGGTTGTTAGCGGGCCGGGAGGTGGCGGCGTTGCCACAGCAGCGGCGGGGCTAGCGGCGGCTGGGGTGCGCCATGGAGGGGCTGGAAGGTGAGGGGCGGTGGGGGGTCCCTCCCTTCGCCGGGGGCAGCCCGGCGGGCGCCTGGGGCGGGAAGGCCGGGCCGGGCCGCGCCTTTGTGCTATGGCGGGGCGTGCTTGGGCGGCGGCGGCGGGAGCTGCGGCCCGGGCGCCGCCTTCCCCGTTCTTGGAGCCCTCTGAGGCGGCGCGGCGGCCTCGCCTCGCTCCGCGGCCGGGAGTTCTGGGGGAGCGGCGGGGCTGAGGTGGGGGAGCGCCGCTGAGGGGGACAGCGTGCTTTTGGGACGGCGAACGAAGGTGGTAGGCAGCGGGCCCCTGCGCGCAGCCCGGCGGGCTGGGGGGCGCCGCCGGGCGCGGGGCGGGCGGGGAGGCGGGCGCGGCGGGCAGGGCCGGCCTCGCTGCGCTTTGTCTCGGGCGCTGCTCGGCTCTCGCAGCCGAGCTATGGGGTTGTGGCCGTTCCCCGCCGGCCCCTTCCTGCCGCGGCCGAACTCGGATCGCGGTGAGCCTGCTCCGTGATGCGCCGCAGGCAGCGGGTGCCCTGGGTGGGGACGGCATCGAGTCCTGCAGGCGTCTGTGCCAGGCACCCTTTTCTTTGCAAACAGATGGCGAAGGTGGGCGTTAGGATACGCTTATAATGCTACGGAAGTATTCGGTGCGGTGAAGACTAAGTATATATTTGCTGACAGAGTATTTGCAACTTTATCCTGTGCCAGTTGTGTTAATGAAGATACTGTCACCCTGCAGAGTATCCATGATAGCATAAATATCAGCTTGGAATTGATGAAGTTACGGCTTGCTATCTGAGGATTTCGGTAGGCCTGTCATTACCATGGTTTGCAAGCTGCTTTAACCATATCACTTAAGAAAAAATATTCTGAGTAACTATCACAAAACAGTCATTAAGTCTTCCATGCTCTGCTTCACTAGAGGTAACTGAGTGCTTAAATAGGGGTGAGCACAAAATAGTCTTTGTTCTTTATCCCTTCTAGCACAGTTGGAGACAGGAAGTAATCCTCACTGAATACCTGTCTTTAGTAGATTTTTACAGTCATCAGACTGTTCTTATGGCTAGTGACTTCATCAAGACTATAAATTTGGACAACATGATTTGGCATTAAAATCCCAAGAGGTTCTCTTTTATTTGATTTACTCTTTATGCTTTACTGACTATTAATACCTTTTAAATTTGAAAGGTGATGTCCAGTGGCTTATCCAATAATGCTTTATCGGGCACTCCAACTCTCATGACAATCCTGTGACAATCATATGTTGCCTGTCCAGAAGGGGAAAGCTTGCTTTAATTTTGAGTCAGCTACGTGTTTGACTGCAGTTGGGACTGCATACCATCTGCAGCCCATCCATCAATTGATTTGGCTGTAAGCTAACTAAGCAAGGCCAGCTATGCCAGCTGTGTTGTATAAGCTCTAGCACCTTCATAACAGAGTGTCAGAAGAAAGCAGATCTACAGATAACGGCAGAAGCCTGAAAAACCATGTCATTCTTGCAGTATAATTTGTCCAACCACTGACTTTGCTGGAAATGGTTTACATTTTGTTTGTATTTCAGTAGGTACTGGGAGTGGTGGGAGGAAGAACTGCTATATCATAGGTGAAATCTCATGTTTACTCTGTGAACCATTTCTTGAAAGTACTTTCAAAAGCTAGAGCTTATCAAAGCATTTTTCCATGATGTGAAATACTCCTTCTGAACACACGAGACTAATTTGAGAATAGCACAGGTAATAAGCTAGTTCTAAAACTTCAGATAGCCTTGCATTGTGAACACTCGTATCCCACGCTGTTATCCAGCATCCTTGAATGCTAAAGTTCTGGGAACTGAAGAATATAGTATTTTGCGTTTTTGTGGGTCACATTGTGCTATGTTTTTCTTTCTCTAAACAAATTGCCACAACATAAAATACTTCCTTTTTTGCTTCAAAACATTTGAACCAAGTGGTTTTGCTTTTTATTTACAGTTTTTCAGTTTAAGCTGTCTCTCTTGATGCACATTAGGTTAGGCTCAGATGAAGTTTCTGTAGAAAGGTGAAGGGTGTCCCCAAGACAGGAAAAATGTAGGCAAAACCAGTAACAATAATAAATTATTTCATTGGGTATTATGCTTTTTTCCAGTCATTGCTCCACTGGCAACTCAGAAGAACGTTGCTGGTTGCCATTTTAGATTAAATTCCTGTTTAGAAGCATAGTTGCACAGTCATATCCATCCAACATGGAAGTATGGGCTGCTTCTGAAATCTGGCTCAGCCTGCTCCCTCTGTATGTTAGTGCTTGGCAAAATCAATTCCCAGAGCCGATTTGTACAGCAGGTCCTGGCAGTTGTGTGTGTGAGGGACATGATTATGGTGGAGGGCAGGACTTTGTCTTTTGGCAGCAGTCTGCTGGTGTGTTTTTATGACTGTGGAAGACCTGCTCAGGACGCTTGGTCTGGACTTTCTGCCCTCAGAAGCTGGTGCTTTGTTTTTCTGAAGCTTAGCATTATAGATGCAAGATCTGTTTTATTTCTGTTTATTTAAGCATGCTATTAGTAAGAAAGAACTCTACCCAGCTTATAATGATTCTTTCCATAATGTGGAGAGTTGAATGTGTATTAGTGGGCTTGTGGAGCTGCATTAGTGGCATTTAAAAAGCTAAATAATATTTCCAATATTGCAGTTGCATTTTCTCATTATGTGCAAATTTAAATGTTCAGTGAAATGGCAAAGTAGGTTTCTGTGTGACTTAGTTTCTTCTAAAATTTACTTTTGTTGCTTTTTTTAAGTCTGTTGCTTTATTATTTTCTTTGTATATCAGTATTGTTATATTACTAGATTGATACTGAAAGTCAAATTTATAACTTTTAAGTTTTGTAGAAGGAATCAGTGCACACTTGTCATTACAAGTGACAAATTTGATGTTAAATCTAAAGTTGCTAGCTCAGCATTTGTTGCTTTGCAGCCTGTGCACTGTTTGGATGTTTTTCAATTTTCATTTAATTTACTGGTGAAAATACTTAGAGCAATAGACTGTCTGTGCCTGAATATGTAGTGATCTCTAAGGTGAGTTTAAAAATCCTTTCCGGAGTAGTCCACCATGTGCTGAATCTCAGGACTATTTTTGATGGGTTAACATGCGCTTGTTGCTTTCACTGCTGGATGGCAAGAAAAAAGCGGTCACAGTGGCATGTTTGTTGCCCTGTGGAGGGAGGAGGGGATCCAAGCACTGAATTCCTGACTTCATTTAAGCCAGAGCAGTTCCATGGTGGTGTTTGATCGGCTTCTCTCCAGTCTGTTGTTTTTTCTGGGAGGGTGCTGGCAACAGCTGCTTGAGCTGACTAAATGCCGCTTCCCACACTTGTTCACATCCCATCCCAGCGGGTCGGGACTGCTGCTGCCTAAGGAGTAAAGGGCAGAGGGGCAGCTGTGTCCGAGGGCAAAAGTCCAGCTCTCTGTGGTAGGTGATAGCAGCGCTTACCCAACGCCAGCGTTCTCCTTCAGCCTGTGCTCTAGCAGCCAGGGAAGGCTGGTTGTGGTTGGAAGGGGATGGGTGGCTGCTTGCTCAGGAAATAGCTTGCAGTCTCAAACCCAGAGCTTTTGCTTGCAGATGCCAAGTAGGGACTACTGTGATTAAGCATTTAGACTCTCAGCGGTCTGGGTGTGCCCTCGAGGTCTCCTAAGAGTAAGGCTCGCTGTGTGGCATCTTCTGCTGACTGCTGAGATCTGTGCTGTAATAGCATTTGTCCCTGGACCCTTCACTGGCACTGACAATGTCTGAGACACCCCACTCCACGCCAAAGGTGCAAGCATTCTAGTTTGGGGTTTTATATTAGTAACATGACTGTTGAAAGCAAGTGCTTATGCTTACTTTGGCAGAATTTCTGAATAAGCTAATGCTCAGTCTTTTTTTTTTTTTTTTCCCCTAATAGTGCAGAAAATTATTTGTTTTGAAAACAAAAATAATATTCATGTGAGTCTTCCTTTGCCTTTAGTGTTCATCTTTGTCTTGCTTCACTGGATGGATGCAGCAGCTTCCTTGCTTTGGCAGCCATTTTCTTAAGCTGCATTTGAGAGAGGCTCCTGCCTTTTTGGAACACTTCAGCACTTTTTTTTTTTTTTAGGTATCTTATCTGACCAACAGACGGAAGAATTAATTTTACAGTGCTGTTCTTAAATCAGCAAGTTGGAAACTACTACAGATTGAAATGCAAAACTAATATTAATGTGTATTCTTTTTAAGAAGTTGTTTGTCTTAAAAACACAACGGTAGCCATTAAAACACAATGATAAATATGAATTTGCATTGAACTGCTATGTTTCACTAGGCATACTTGCACCTCTGTTAAGTGATCTAATTTTGATGTTTAATACACTGTATAATTGTGGTCAATGTATTTACTTTTTCTAAGGCAATTATGTTTTTATTTTTTGATTAATATTTATGTTTTGGGGAAGAAATTGAAATGTTTTACTTGAGGAAAAATTGTGAAAGCTAAGTTTAGGCTGATATGATAGGGGAAGTGTGCTATCAGAATATGTTTCACCCTTAAAGGAAAGGAAGTAATATGTGTAGACAGGAATTTGAGTGTTTCAGATTATTTTCTTCAGCATCTTGGAACTAATAGATTTTACACCCTTTTCTATAGTTCTTGTAGAATTCTTGCATTTTTAACTTAAATTGCAGAAACTAGATTAATCTAGTAATTGAATTCAATTGGTTGAAAATAGTGGGAAGAGGAATGTATTTTACCTGCACACACACACACATAATCAAAAGCAGTGGTTATTATCAAAAGCAGTTGTTGCATTTCAGTAAAATCTGGTTCCAGGAGTATGTTAAACAGTTGACTGGAGGGGGTGAGGAGTGGGCTTACTTTTTAAAAAAATTCAGGGGGGCAGGGGGAACAACACGACGGACACATGACTGGGAATCAATATATCATAAATGAAATTCATTATCAAAATTGTTTTTAACACATTATTTTATTGTTAGCCAAGTAATATTCGGACAAGCAAGCAGACTTAGATAGGGATTGCTCTGTCCAATTACATTTGGGTGGTACAGTATGTAAGTCCAGAATTGCTTTGGGGGTCACTGGTGCAAAGCAGTCTAGGTTTAAGGGTAGTGTGAGAAGGCTAGCCTTCGCTTGACTACCTGCTTACAGTCTTCATGGTGCTTGTAGCCTAATACAGGAGAGTAGTGAGTTTATGATCCCAAAGCAGAATTGTGTAACATGTACATAGATTTTGCAGGTCACATGCTTTCTAGTGGCCTTAATTGATCTTAAAGCTGGTTAATAGAAGACCAGATAATGTATCTGGAAGTCAGATCGATCAAATAGTGCTGCTTATTTGCCTTTGGTTTTGTTGTGTTTCCATATGCATTACGGGGAAGCTCTCAGATTTTTCTGGATAATCATAATGACTGAGTGCCTCTCTGAAGTGCCTGTACATTAACACTCACAGTATGGGAACAAATGGGAGGAATTGGAGGTCTGCGTGCCATTGCAGGGCTACGATCTTGTTGGAATTGTGTGTAGGTGGTAGGATAGCTCACAGGACTGCAGTGTTGTGGTGGATGAATAAAGGTTTTTCAGGAAGAACCAGCTGGACGGCAAGGGGAGAAGTTGCCCTTTATGTGGGAGAGCAGTAAGAATGCATGGAGCTTTGCTGTGGAACCACCTGGGAGCTTATGGATCAGGGTTAGCAGGCAGACCAATGTGGGAAATGTTGTTGTGGGTGTCTGCTACAAACCACCTGATGAGGAAGATGAGGCCTCCTTCAGATAATTGGAAGGAGCCTCATATTCACAGGCCCTGGTCCTCATGAGGGACTTTAACCACCCAATACCTGCTGGAGGGACAAATCAGCAAGGCACAAGCAATCTAGGAGGCTTCTGGTATGCATTGATAACAAATTCCTGACCCAGGTGATGAAGGAGCTGACAAGGGGAGGCACTTCTGCAGACTTCACACCTACAAACATGAGGTGTGAAGGTCAGGCGCAGCCTTACCTTCAGTGACCATGGGGTGGTTGAATTCAGGATTCTGAGAGGAGGGGGCTGGGCAAATAGCAGGATCTCAACCCTGGACTTCAGGAGAACAGGCTTTGACTTGTTTAGGCATCTGCTTGGAAGAATCCCATGAGATAGGCCCTAGAGAGGAGTCCAGGAGAGCTGGTTATTTTTAAGTATGTGTAGTGTGACATTGGCATTAGAAGTTATGCTTGTATGAGGAAGGGAGTAAAGAAGGACAGACAGTTACAGAAAAGGGGAGTACACAACAATGTGAGTTGTGCATGTGCTGCCATTACAACCATTCTTAACTGCATGCATTTTTCAGTCACAAAAAAACCTTCTTCACAGAATCCTCCTCCAGGTTGTCACTTTGAGGCAGTGGGGCTCTCCTTGATATGTTATTCTCAAGGAAGTAATACAGAACTCGCCATCATCAGTCTCATGTTCAATGCAATAACAGCAATTTTGGCAAATATAATGCACTTGCATTGTCAGGCTGAAGAGCTGATATAAAAATATGCAGAGGTACTGTGAAAGTATTACTTAAGCTTTTCAGCTTGAAGGAATGGAAGTTATGCTGCTTTTGTTATCTTGTGGAAGCAGAAGTGACAGGTTTATACAAGATTAGACTGCATTGTCAATACAGAAGTAGAAAAGAATTCATGAGGCTTTCCTCTAAAATTAGGGGTAGATAGGTAAAAGTAGATTGGTTTGCTATTTGTAATACAATTGCAAATAACCTAACTGTATAAAAATTTCAGAGTATGTGAAAGGTTGAATACTAAGAGACAGAGCTTTCTATGATTTCCTCTTCCTTTCTCTAACTCTTCCTGCAAACTGCTGAATAGCATAGCCGAGAAGGGATTTGCTTGGTGGAGTAAATCATGCACTTCATCAGTTATCAAGCAGACTTTACGAAAGTATGGCAAGTACTGCCTGTTGTTAAGCAGTATGAAGTATTTGACTTTCATTTGCATTTCAGAATTCCTATTGGCAAAATAATGAAAACTTGCAAAACTTACACCATTATTGGTGTACTTCTTTCTACTTTTATACTTTCATCTTTTCATTATTTTATTTAATGCTCTTTAAAATTACTCTTTGAAAATGAATGCTCTAAATTGTATTTGGCTGTTCAAAGCAGTGTTCCCTACCTATGTCACTGCATCAGTATCATTTTTAGGTGACTCTTGTTTATGGTATTTGTCATTAGTCTTTTCAGACTGTTGTTAGTTAACGTGTTGATTAAAACATATAACCCAGTCAGTACCGATTAGGGGACATATGTTGGAGACTGACAGTCTCCAAAGAACTAGATGCTGTGGGTTGATGATATAGATTCCAGTTAGTGTGGGGAAGGCACTGCATTTTTTTTTCGTACCTGAAGTATATATATGGAACTCTTAAGTGGAAAATACCGTGCTTTTGGAGATGAGAGGTCATTTATGCTAAAAGCAATAAATACAATTTTGTAGGAGAAGAATTTGGCAAGCACTCTTCAAGTAATAACTTTCAACAGTCATAGATGACTTGCTGGTTTCAAATAGGTACCTAGTCTCAAGGCTGGAAATCATACCGGAGTGTTTCTGCAAGTTTGAGTTTAGTGAGGCTTGATGGTTCTGATTATCACAGTTGTCTGGCCAAAGTCGTTTAGTACTGTCACAGCAGTGACAGTAAATACAAATAAAAGGTTTTGAAGGGCAGTCAAACAGATTTTACAACACAACAAAATACTGAGACTAAGTGCAGTCTTGTCTCTTTGAAGCATTATATACTTGATATCTAAGTGCAGACACATACTTGTGTATACAAAGCTCTCCAAAAGAGAAAACTGTAATAAAACTTTAATTAATAGCTGTTCAGCAATACTGAAGACTTCTGCTGCCTATAGGTATGGGGTCTGTTTACACAACTGCTTAATTTGTAAACACAACAGCAAGAGCTAGCATTATGCCTGTGACTGTGTCAGATCGGACTTGTATGTATTGATGGGTCCACACATTGTACTGAGAAAGATAAACCTAAGGACTGACAGATCTCACTTTCTGCTGTAATCAGTTGCTGCATTTGAACATGAGAGGAGAGAAAGAAAAAAGGTTGTTCTCTGGAAATCTAGGTTTCGAAGAAGTCTATACTCATCTGTAAGAGTATTGAAAGCACTGTGCTACATCTGGGAGACTGACTGTCAGACTTCGAGGTCCACCTGAACTTTACAGCTAAACTCCAACTTCAAGAACAGAAAGTATGAGTAACTGGACTGTGACCATGTTCAAAAGGAATGTGTGCAATAACTTATTCATTTGCAGGTAGAAAAAATAATTTGGAAGGTGGTTGTACTCGAAGTAGCTGGAGGAGGAAGAGCTCTGACAGGGACAGTTTAGAAACACAAGTGGTGAGTTTATTGTAGTGCTGCTAATAAAACTCCCAATCCAGTTGTTTAATTCAGATATCCAGCATCTTTGTAGGTTGAACTCTGTGTTTTTATTTGAGATCTGGTCTCAGGCAGACAGTAGCAGAATAGAGTGTAAAACTGTATACCATAGTTTTGGCATCACTTTAACTGACATATTTCTTCCTTTGGTATTCACATAACCATTTTGAACATACTTCTCTTTTCCCTAAGTGTGTTTAGATCAGATAAACAGTAATAATTATGTCTGTCCTTTTCTAAGTTAACTATATTCATTCATGTTTAATACAGGCATGGAAACTGCTGGTGATTAGTGGTATTGAAGATGGTAAAATGAAAAAGAAGTGTTGCTGCTGGATCTTTGTTCTTCTGTGGTTGTATAACCAAGATGAGGGCAATCCCTGCATTGTTGCTAGACTTAAAGAAGACTGAAGAAAATTGCTATGATACCATCTTATTACCAATTTCTATTCTCAGGCTCATTTGCCAAGCAAGTCCTTCTTCTTTTTCTTTGAGTGCTCCCTGTTTTTTACTTCCTCCCTGCCTCTGATACATCCCAATTTAACAACCCATTTCTGTTAACTTTTGATCAGGAAAAAGATTCAGTCAGTCCATGCCTTTTTTTAAGAAATCCCAAAGTTTTCAACTGTGAGGTTTTGCTTTTGTTTTTTATTCTTTAATTTTATCAGACTAAAATAACTCAGAATAAGGTTTTTTTTTTTCCATTTTTATTGCATTTTATAGTCATTATGCTGGAAAACTACAGCCAAAATAATTTAGTAATTTCATTGAAAAAAGTTATCCTGTTTATTGCTGGTTTTAGAAATACTAACTTTTTACATTACTACAAAAATCGTGTAAGAATTCCTCCCCCTTTATGTTGTGCATTTATGTCACTTGTGCAGAAGCTATGTAAATAACAAGTGTATTGATGGTATTAGATATCATGCGTGAATGCCTTTTTTGAAAAAAAACCAAACCAACTCTCTTCCAACTTTCACAATTTTATTCCCAGGTTTTATTTTAAAATTATCAGATTACATGTTGATGACATTGCTAACTCTTCTGTAAGGGAGGCTCATGGGCTCCTAGAGAGAAATGTTAAGATTTTTGTGGTTTGGTTTTGTTTGTGGTGGTTTTTTTTGGAGGGGGAGGGCATTACTTTAAAGGAGAGGAAATTCACAGAGGAACGATCAAGAAACTGAGGTGATAAATGTGCAAATATAAAGGACTGTAGGCTTCCCATTTTCAACAAAACTTAAGGAACTTTCATTTTTTAGAATAACTTCCTTTTGTGTTTTGGGTCAGTGATTTGTATTAGGGGGGAGGAGGTGTTGGCAGTAGAAATAGCTCTTGGCAAATGTGATTGAGTACCTGCCAGCAGCAAAGAAGGGTTAGGTATGCTGTAAGGAAATCCAGCTCTGTAACTGTAGCTACAGTGAGTGCTAATTGGCATTTGTTATGCATTGGTATGTCATATGTAAATACTGCTCGGTCAGGTGAGGGTCTATCAAGTCTACTTCTTCTAATTGTGAATTTAAACACAAGCTCGAATTCCAGAGTTCAGTGAACCTAACATGGTGGAAAATGTAGCTTTTCTTCTTTTAATAAGGCATATATTTGAAAGAATTCTTCTCTCAGTCAAATCCTTAATCTTATACTATGCACCTGATTTCAAGATCACTAATTCTGATTTATTTCAGCTAATTTCTTAAAGACACAAACAGTGTCACTTTGTATTTCCATGAAATGCCCCTCTCACTTATTTCTGCAAAGTTGAAGGTTGTATTAGAATAATGAGATAAAAGGTAGTTGAACTCTTCAGCAGAAGTGAGTTTGCAGTGATGTCTCTTAGCATTATTAAGAGTGCTGAGAACTCTGAAGAATGAAGTAATGAAACAAACAAACAAAATAAATCTGTGTGTACCTTGTATTTTTGAGTGGGAGAATTGGGAAAAGCTTACAACCATTGCTGCTTACCCTTGAGGAAAATGGTGAGGGCAGGTTCCATCCATCTAACCTATGTATGACCAGTGTGCATGTTATTACTTGTGATTAACGTTATGCTCAGGCTTGTGGGTTTAAGAAAACAGGCCTATGGAAAAAAGTTTCAGACATGATTGTTTAAAATAGGGATTGAAAAAATGCAGTAAACAATAAAAAATAAGTTCCTAGTAAATGTCGATAACATGCAAGTATAATTCAGATGCAAGAATAGAAGAAAAACAAGATGTATCTGCACATTTTCTGTCTTTCCTACTTCCCCTATTTGTGTATAACTAAACACATTTAGATGACGCAAAAGGAAGCTTGATTATGACTTAAATTGTAAAACTCAAAGTTACTGTTAGTACAGTCCTGCTATGCTGTGACAAGGGCCTATTTGTGTGTACATGAAAAAGGTATATAAATTAAAGATATGACCGTAAATGCTTTAAACTGCAGAACACTTTTCATATGATTTGTGATTCTTAAAATGGATTTGCTCTGTAGTGTATTAATGCAATTAATACATTATATGTAGTTACATACTAATGATGAACTTGAATCAAGTAATTGAAAAAGGCAGAAATAGACCTAATGGTTACATATTGGTACTAGAAATCTCACTCAAGTTTAATCTTTACATTTGGAAAAAAAGTTTTTCATTAGGAACCATGGCTGCCTGAATCTACATTTGTCTGCCATGAAACACTTTGTTAAATTTTCCATTTTCTTTAGGACCGGTCCTACAGTTACTTGACAAGTATGTATGTTTAGGTGGAAAATTGTTTTCCACTGGGGAACTGGGAACAAAAACTGATGAAATCACTGAATGTTGCTATGTTCATAACTTTGTTAGTTTAAGCCACTAGTTTGCCTAAAATACAAGTCAATTCAAAGTGCTTTCATTTTCACTTTATATAAATAGAGGGAGCTGTATTGTCTGCAATAGTCAGACTGAGTACAGAGAAAGCAACTAGTAATTCCCGAACTTAATCCAAACTTACTGCCTCTATTGATGTATATGTGATATAAAAATATCCCTGTATCTCTGGTACAGTACTAAATATAATAGATGCCTATTTTTGGGAAACCCTGTGGAGTTTTTCATCGCTGCCATGACTCCATTCCATAATGCGTACTATATGAATATATTTGCTTGCATAGGCTTGGATACTTTGATTTGTTGGTCTTTTATCTGGCTCTGTGAATCTCTTGTATGTCAAGTAGAGCATTTACATTTTTGTTACCAATGCTTGAATAGCAACATCAGAAACGCTTTTGTAAGCTGTCAGTGATAATCTGAATAAAATATATAGTAAAAATAGCATTAAAGAATTTCTCTTTCCAAGAGGAAGTGGAATAATTAAACTTAGTAGAGAAAAATAAGTGATGGGATGTGAGTTACATTTGATGCTGTAACAGGTGATTCTCTTCCAAGGCACAGAAATACCCACTAAATATTGTTGTTCTTGGTGTGTGTTTGGGCTGTCATTGTGACTTACAGTGAATCTGTCATTTGCATGTTGACATACAGGCATCCCTTTATTGGTGCAGAGTTTTGTATTGTAAATTATCAGAATTGATGCTGACACGTTACTGGGCCTTACTGCTTCCAAAAGTACATAAGGACTTGTGTATCATCTTTTCCTTTCTGATCTGCACAGTCTCTGCACAGTTCAAAGAATGTATACTTTTATAGTAATAACTGTTATTATTGCTAAGTATATGAGGTTAACAATCTAGGAATAAATTTTTATCACTATTTTAAACAAATTTTCTTATAGAAGTATGTTTGGTTTTTTTTTCCTAAGGTGAGGTTACAGTGCAAACTGGAGATCTGCTACCATGTAGGATTTGTGGAAGAACTTTCTTTCCAGCAGCACTGGTAAGCAGTATGAACACTGTTGGCTTTTAGCTCTGGCAAGTTGATATGGGAGTTAAGCAGTGGTCAGTATAGCTAAATAAAGTAGATGCTTGGTTTTAGTGGTTTTTTTGAGTGTCTGTCCACCCCCCACCCCCCCAATAATTATGGATTCCAGTTGTCTCGATGTCATGGTTTAATCCCAGCTGGCAACTAAGCACCACACAGCTGCTCACTCCCTCCTGGTGCAATGGGGGAGAGAATCAGAAGAGTAAAAGTGAGAAGACTCGTGGGTTGAGATAAAGACAGCAAAAGCAAAAACTTCTTGGCACCCCCGGCTACTCGGTGGTGGGGTGGTGTGAGAAGCACAAAAGACGTGGACTCTGTGTAAGCACTGCTCAGGAGTAACTAAAACATCCCTGTATTGTCAACACTGTTTTCAGCATAAATCCAAAATATAGCCTCATACTAGCTACTGTTAAGTAAATTAACTCTATCCCACCCAAATACTACTCCACCCTTTATTCCATACCATTTATGTCATGCTCAAGTCCCACATTGTCCAATACATTCTCATTACTCCCCCCACCCCCTTCCCATGCTTTGATATAATACACAGATATCATTTCCCTAATCTACGGACCACCCCTGTAAAATACCTGTAAAAAGTCTACAAAATGTCTGTTGAGTTCATTTAGTCCATGACTTTGGGCTCTGTCTGTTACGGTGATCACTCGGGACAGAAGAGGTGGTGTGTTGCATGGAGTTATTGGGCACCAAACCCAGCTCAGGTCAGGTCACTGCTGCACCTGCACTACTTCTTGTAAGGCTTGTCCTCCATTGGGTCAGGTGGTTCCTGCTATAGTAATTTCTATAACATGCAACTCAAATCATGGGTTACAACAATTTAAAGGTATTTCCATTACAATCTCCACCCCTGGTCCCTTTGGGCCAGGTTATAGCATTTAATATTGCAATGAATTCCTCCCCTTGCCCCTGCTCTGGCTTGGACTTATCCACAGATTGGAGCCCCTTAGGGGTGTACCTGATCCAAGTGGAGCCTTAGCTATGAGCCACAGTCTTTCCAGGAGTATACCTGCTGCGGCATAGACTTATCCACAGCCACAGTCGCTTTGAGGTGCACCTGTTCCAGCATGGCCTTCTCCATGGGCCACAATGCCTTCAGATATAGATGTGCTCCTGTGTGGCCTTATGCACAGCCATAGTCCCTTCAGAGGTAAACCTGCTCCAACACGGCCTTACCCATGGCTGCAGTCCCTCCAGGGGCGTACCTGCTCTGTCATGGGCTTATCCATGGCCACGTGCTTTGAGGTGCTCCAGCATGACCTCATGCACAGCTACTGATGCTTCAGGGTGTAGCTGCTGCAGCATGGACTTATCTGCAGATGCTTCAAGGTGTACCTTCTCCAGCATGGACTCATCCTTAGGCCACAATCCCTTCAGAGGAATACCTGCTGCAGCACAGACATAACCATGGCCACAGACGTTTCAAGATATACCTGCTCTGGCATCGGCTTATCCATGGGCACAGATGCTTCAGAGTGTCCTGCTCCTGTGTGGACTCATCCACAGGTCACAGTCCCTTCAACTCGAGTTCACACTGGAATTCCAGCCTGTCCAGTGCAGCAGCGATGCCCTGGCCATCTGCCAGCCCAGGCACATCACCATTGCTCTTATCAAAATGTTCCCAGGCACAGCAGAGTAAGAGAAGCAGTACAGCAAGCAGCAAAAGCAAAAAGCAGCCACTAACGAGCACTAGACTTTAATATACAGTAAGGCAAGCGAGCCTCATTGCAAGCACAGGAATGTGTCAGTTAATAGCTAAACAGCAATCACAGCTATGAATGAGATCTGGCACATTCTAATCAAATCTGTCGTTATCTCGAACCCTTTGAGTCCCACATTGGGCACCAAAAAGGACTGTCATGGTTTAACTGCAGCGAGCAACTAAGCCCCACGCAGCCGCTCACTCACTCCCCCACGGTGGGATGGGGGAGAGAATTGGAAGAGTAAAAGTGAGAAAACTCTGTGGGTTGAGATAAAGACAGTTTCATAGGTAAAGCAAAAGCTGCACACGCAAGCGAAGCAAATCAAGGAATTCATTCACTGCTTCCCATGGGCAGGCAGGTGTTCAGCCATCTCCAGGAAAGCAGGGCTCCATCACGCGTAACGGTTGCTTGGGAAGAGAAACGCCATCGCTCTGAGCGTCCCCCCTTCCTTCTTCTTCCCCCAGCTTTATATACTGAGCATGATGGCATATGGTGTGGAATATCCCTTTGGTCAGTTGGGGTCAGCTGTCCCAGCTGTGTCCCCTCTCAGTTCCTTTTGCACCCCCAGTCTACTCGCTGGTGGGGTGGGGTGAGAAGCAGAAAAGGCCTTGACTCTGTGTGAGCACTGCTCAGCAGTAATGAAAACATCCCTGTATTATCAACACTGTTTTCAGCACAAATCCAAAGCATAGCCCCATGCTAGCTACTATGAAGAAAACTAACCAGCACACTCACTTTTGAAGCTCCTTAGAAGGAGGTTAATTTTATTTCAGCATCCCATCACTTTCTGAAAATACATGCTTCTAAAAGCATCTTCTTTAGGGTCACAGAATCTTTCTTTGCCTGGCATCATGCAGTCTCAGCTAGTAAGTGAAGTGTTTTGTTAGCCATCTTCAAAATACTGTGTTCTCCAGTCTTAATAGAAATCAATCTGTCCTTAAATATGAATTTGGATTTCAGACACTTCTGATTTGACTTGCTACTCAATGCAAATGCTGTCTACCTACCATCAAATTTTTATTTGCAAGGAGCAAATACAGATACCTTCTATTTTTCTTCCTCATCACCCAAGTTTTTGTGACCATATATATGCATTCGTGAATTCCTGTAGTTCTGTTCTAAAAGTAATGGCTGGCATAAATATTTGAATGAAAGCAGTCTGATCTTATTCATCGAGAGTTGGGCCTTTTTTGCTGATTGGCATATCAAGAAAGAGGGAAAAAACATGTTAATAACTTCTGTTTTCAAAACTAAGTTCTGTGTTCTTCTTTTGTTTTTCTTCTGCTTGTAGAAAAAGCATGGACCCATTTGCCAAAAAACTTCTGCCAAGAAAAGGAAGACATTCGATTCCAGCCGACAGAGAGCAGAAGGAACTGACATTCCCACAGTAAAACCTCTTAAGCCACGGGTATGTTATAATTTAATCTGCATATGAACATTTTAGGCAAACTATGTAGGCATTATAATAAGGATTGTTTCTGCTGGCAATTTGTGATAATTAGATCAACTAGGATCTGGAAGAAATCTAACTATAATGTTGTGTACTAAAATAAGGCACGTACTTAGCGTGAAGTAAGAGCTTCAAACATTTAAAGCTCTTTCTTTTTTGGCTTCTTAGCCAGAACCACCCAAAAAACCTTCCAACTGGAGACGAAAGCACGAGGAATTTATAGCAACTATACGAGCAGCCAAAGGACTTAATCTTAAAGACGGTGGAAAACTTCCTCCACCACCTCCACCATCATATGACCCTGGTATGTAAAACAATCGAGATCTTTAGAGATTTTTTTTTAACTTATTTTGTAAAAATTTGAATTGGAAAAGAATTTGTTGGAATACAGTATTCACAAGTTCTTGAGGATGACTATCTGATTATCCCTATGCAGATGCTGGTTTGTGACTGTGGGTCTGGCTGGCTAGCATCCTGTGTAGCTTTCGAAGCCCATAACTTTGTTTTTAATGCATCAAAAGGTAGTTGTCGCCAACTTGCAGCTTGCTACCATCTTATAAACCATAGGCTGGACAAATTGTTTCAACACCTTGTTTCTGTCCATAACAGTGGAACTGCTCAGAAAGAGCAGACTACCTTTTTAATTAGCTGCCGATGCTGGACACCCACAACCTATTTACATTGTAGGAATGCCTGTCAACTACGTTCTTCAAATAAAGTCTCTCCTATTTCTTGATGAATTCACATTTAATTTCATGTATGCAGTGTATGCTGTAGTGTGCATGTGATCCTTCCTCATGTGGTGGGGGTCCTTGTGTTTTGGGTATGTTAAGACGTGTGGGATTTGTATAAAGAAGGGAGCAACAGTGCTTGGGTGCCTTCAGAACTGAGGCTGGGTAAAGTGTTGAAGCAGTCTGATGTTAGTGAGAAGGAAAGACACTTTTCAGTTAACTTCTGTGATGTGATAATAGGTTGGAGAATATATTTCTTCCTCTTGTCCTAAGAGCTAAACCATTTGATCAGCTCAATGGCTATTTTCAGAAAGATTGGGAAAAACAGAAAACAACAGCTGTTTGCTTCTGCCTGTCTGTGGTCAAGTGAGGATGTGAGTGTTCCCTACCTTGTTTCTCTACAGGAAACATGTTAGTCCAGTTAGGATTGTACTTGTGCATTCATAGTAAGAAGTGAAGTCATATTATTCAGCATTCAGTACACTATCTTGAAATGCCATATGTGTTATAAAGTAAACTAAAATCAATAGCTAATGCTGTGGATAAGAAACATAAGGCTCGATCATGGAAAGGATCGTTAATAATCTAGTTGTATAGGCTCTGCATTACAAGCAGAAGAGCCCAGAAATAAATCTAGCTTGGAAAGCTACTAAAATGGTGCTCCCTTGATTCCAGAGACCGTAAATGAGTTTGAAGCGAAGGAAGTAATTCTATTCATCCTGCTTGAAAGTAGGTAGGAGGTAAAGGGAAGAGAAAGATATTGTGCCTCTGTTTCTCTTCCATTTTTTACTTTTTCCAAGCTGAGTCTTACTGTTTGTAGTCTCCTGGCTTCATCCCACTGCAGTGGGTAAGACTTAGGAGGAGGGAACCAGGAATGAAGAGAAGTTGCACAAATTGATCAATGGATTCTCTTCCCACAAATAGAATAGAACAAAAACAGAGCAGGGGCAGCTACCCTTGCTCCTTTTCCACTTTACATGTAGGAGAGAGGGAGAATTATGCATGGTATCATGGAGTATATCCATCCTCTCCTACTCAGGTCTGTCTTTGGCATGCCTATTTCTAACTAGCTGCTAGTCTTTTTCCTTTAAAAGAAAAGAGTTCTGTATTAATATTTTCTACTTAATTGCATGCTTTGAGTTTGCAAACAAGCAGTATTGCTGGTTCTTCAGTCTCCTGTTCCACCTTTTCCTTAAAAGAAGTGCAGAATAGTCTCATGATATTAAGAAGGACCTTAAGTCACCCCATTTGCATTGAACTTGTCTGCATATGTGTACTGCACACTTATTTTGATTAGTTTGTATTTTATAAAGCTTACATTGAATTCTAACAGTTCTTCTGGACAGTACAAACAGTACTTCCACATAGCCAGGTGGCTGACTGGTGCTGAGCATTTTACAAAAGGATGAAGATACAATCCCTGATTCTTAAAGGAGTGTACATTAATCCTCTACAGTCTGATCCATTTACTTTAGTGGGCTTTGAAAATCTTCTGTGGGAACTCAGCTGTGCCCCAACTAAAAATGTCTTTTCTTATTATCTAGGGGCTTCCATGCCTGCTTTATTAATCTATTTTGATTTTTTAAATATTTTTTATTTTTTCTAAACTTTGTTTGGGCCTATCTTGATTTGACCATATAGATATTATAGTTCTTTTTCTTCTGAGTTTCTATCTCTTAAGATATAGTTTATGTTTGAGTATTCTGACAGTAGTGGAGTTTATGTAAAATAAACAAAAATTCATTGTTGTTATCACATGAGATTCCCATGCTGTCACTTCTGTGAAGGATTCCTGTGTTCTTCCTGTGTCCTTTGCTCACACTTCTTGGGTCACAGTTTATGGTTTGGTGGCCACTGCATCATTTGACTTCCTCAAAATTGTTTGTTAATTTAAAGGGATAACTATTTAAGCCAGATCTGCTGCATTTGGAGTAGTAACATGTAATCCAAATCTTATTTTGGATTGTGTAATATCTGACTGCAATTTTGGAGGCAGTGACTGTTGACTCTCTCCTTATTATCTTCAATACATTTCTAAAATCACTGTCGTGGTTTAGCCCCAGCTGGCAACTAAGCACCACACAGCCGCTCTCTCACTCCCCCCCAGTGGGATGGGGGAGAGAATCGGAAGAGCAAAAGTAAGAAAACCCGTGGGTTGAGACAAGAACAGTTTAATAATTGGAACAAAATAATAATAATAATAATAATAATAATAATGATGATGATGATGAATTATAATGAGAAGGAATACAATGAGAGAGAAAGAGGAACAAAACCCAAGGGAGGGAAAGAAAAGGGAAAGGGAAAAAAAAAAATAAAATAAAATAAAATAATACAACCGCTCACCACCCGCCGACCGACGCCCAGCCAGTCCCCGAGCAGCGATCGCAACCCCCCGGCCAACTCCCCCAGTTTATATACTGGGCATGACATCATATGGTATGGAATAGCCCTTTGGTCAGTTTGGATCAACTATCCTGGATGTGCCCCCTCCCATTTCTTGGGCGCCTGGCAGAGCATGAGAAGCTGGGGAAAAAACAAAAAAAAGGTCCTTGACCAATGTAAATACCGCTTAGCGACAGCCAAAACATCAGCGTGTTATCAATATCATTCTCATACTAAAATCCAAAGCACTGCACTATACCAGCTACTGGGAAGAAAATTAACTCTATCCCAGCCGAAACCAGGACAATCACCTAGGAGCATACTCATTTAACGTGCTTTGCCAGTGTCCAGCTCTTCTGAAGTTGATGTTTACATGGTTTTGAATACTGTAATCTGGGGAATTCAACATCCATGTCTCTAGACACTAAAATGTCTGTCTGAAACTGCAGTCCAAACATTTTACTTTCCAAGGGCAGTGTATTTTAAGGGGTATATTTCCAGCATACAGATGAGGGATCTTTTAGGATTTAAAACATTTACATAGCCTTTCTTTTTTTTCCGCAATGTTAGTAATAATATTTTGTGCAAGTAGTACTGTTTGTAATGTGACTAGATTATTCTTGAAAAATAATACAGCCACCAATTACCCTGTTTTGCATGTCTCTGTAGATATCTCCTAATTTTGGCTGGATTTCCTCTGTTTCTTTTGTTGTTGTTGTTAAATTTCTGATTTTATTTATTTTTAATGATAATTTCCAGTATTGCAGTTAGTATTTCTCAGTCCTTTCAAAACTGCTAGAGGAAACAGATTTTGTTGTCTTTTGCTATTTGTATGGGAGAGGTTTTAATGCATTTTCATGTCTTGAACTAACTGAACTGTGTTCGTGATTTTTTTGTTTAGCCTCTTCTCTTCTCCACTTCCTTCCAGCTGATATCCCTGTCACGTCCATGTACTGTTTGGTCACCTTCTCTGCTGAAGAGCATCTCTCAAAGTGTTTCTGATTTCGCTTAGGTTATTTATGATCCTCAACCACTCTTCTCATTCTTATCCATCAAACAAGAAGCATCTTTTGTTTTATATGTGGACATATTCTTTTCCCCAGCAATATGTATTTCATTTTCAGGTTCAAGAGGCCTCAATTTTCTCTGGGGGTGGGGCTGGGGCTGGTCTTTAAAAGACTTTAAAACACTTTATTTTTTAAAAACTTTATTTTATGTTTTTAAGATTACATTCAGTGTCCATATTGTCAGAGGAGATTTAATGAAAATGCAGCTGACAGACACATCAATTTCTGTAAGGAACAAGCAGCACGTATTACTAATAAGGGGAAATTGGCAGCTGATACCAAAGGGAAGCTTCCTACTCGAACACAGGTGAACTATAACATTTTGCTTAACTTGTAACTTGCATTCAACATAAAATCAAGCTTGTTAAATAGTGTGTTGTTCTTAAATGGAATTAACTATTTTATTCTGTAATTTTATTATTTGCGCTAGACTGAAATTAGACACTAAGCATGGAAGAGGTTTTTGCTTTCTTTCGATAGTTGCAGAGAACCATAAATCAGATGGCAGCAGTTGCAAAGCCAAAAACAGTCATAAATGTAATTCAGAGATTTGTGAAAATGGCAGGTAAGGCTAGCAGCAGGAAGTAGAGATGCAGTGTTTGTAAAGACAGTTGAATTTCTGTAGTGCAAGTCTTCTGAATCCAATTCAAGACTGTTCCTTAAGTGGACAAACAAAGGTACATGACCACAGGACAACTGACAGCAATATTTTGGCTAATTAGAGGCTTAGGGGAATTCAGGCATATTAAGGTAAGAGCTGCAGTAGTTAATTTACGATGGAAACAAATGAAGGATTAAAGTGTAGGTGTGTGTTCATTTGGTGGTAATGCTCTTTTTTCTGGAAGCTGTGAAGAGTTATACAGACACAAGCAGTTACTTAGTGATTCTTGCACTATATTCTGAATCAGTGCTGGGACTGGTCCAGAGCACACAGGTGAAAGTAAGATTTGAAATACAAAAATGATCCTGCCCTTGAGTATTCTGTTTAAAATTAACTGGTAATGAGGTGATAATGTTAAGCGCACAAGACAGCTATGGAAAAAGATGAGAAAAGCTGTAGAACAGTGGAAAATACACAAAAACATACAGTTAAATGAAAAAAACAAAACCACTGGTAATCTTTCCTACCAGTATCATCTGTATGTATAAGAAAGCAGGCTAGTGGAAATCATTTGCATGATCCCATGCCAGAAACAGTTTACCTAGTAGATAATCATAGTCTCTTCTCCCACAGTACCTGAGATAACTACCTATTGTGTTATATAGATAGTTTGATTTAATTGCTTAAATTTCTAGGTTGTATTTTGTTACAGTACAAACCTGCTGCAGTTAAGAAGATGCCTTCTGTAGGATCAACACCGTCATCATCATCACGCTTACCACAGCCAAGTGGTGTTAGCAAAACTGTTGTAGGTATGAAATGAATGTTACAAATTTTCCATTTCCTTTCTAAATATTAGTTCTCAAACCATGCATTAAAAGTAGTATAATTTTAACAGCTAGAAAGACTTCTACAGCATTGCCCAGTGATTTAAACTGACAAAAAAAATTTGTAGGAGGAAGTTCAGTGTTACATGAGTGGATAAGATGGTGTCTGTTTTTCATAATACAATTTTTTTAATCAATGTTGTCATGACCTGATTTTTTTGACTTACATATATGGTGGCTATATACTTTACTGTAGAAATTGATATAGTGGTTTGTAAAAACTCATTTAAAGTAAAGTTGGAAGGGGCACTGGTTGGCATCTATCCAACAAGACTCTGGAGCACATAGGATTCTCTTCTGTTTTATATATCGGGTCAAATTAGTTTCTTTCTGAATTGAACTTGCAAAATCATTCTGTGTAGTAATGCATAATGGTATCAAATCCTGATCTCTCATCTGAGATTTTTCTGTTGCTTAAATCTGTAACTAATTTGTATGCTGAGTATGATCATGAATTGGTGAAAATACATAGTCAAGCCATGTATATTACAATTATTGGTCTTACCTGATGATATCCGAAATCAGAGTATCAAACCTGATCTGTCTATACATACTTTGACATTCTAGACTTCTTTTCCTTTTCTTTCTGAAGAAAATAATTGAGATTAATGTTTTTATTAGAGTAGAACATTGTCTTAATTGCATATTTGTAAATTTCTGGAAACATATTTGCTTTTTCCTAGTATCTTGGCACTTGTTCATATCTTGATATTTCTAAAACTCTTGTTTTGAGTTTTAAAATTAAAAAATATATAACAAATTGTATCATTCCAGCAGCAAAATCTTACATTTTCTTATATTTCCATGATTGCTTTCAACTGCAAGGTGCCTCTTCAAGTAAAGCACTGTCTTCGTCTGGATCCAGTGGGAGCAAAATTCAGACATTATCACCAGCTCATAAAAACTCATTGGGAATGGTGAACCCACAAGCAGGGTAAGTTTCTATCTAATGTTGTAATTTATGCTTTATTTCATATTTATGTTGTGTTAGTTCTAGAAGTCTCTGTGGTCTGTTTCACTTGCATTTTTTTTTTTCCTGTGAGCTTCAGAAGTGCAGTGGTTTGAAACCACTTAAACATTAATTGTTTAAAACACCACCTTAAACATTAATGTGTTTGTAAAGACATTAATGTTTAATGCTAAACATTAACGCTAAAGACTTTAATTTAACATTAATTTAACATTAATAAAGACATTTAATGCTAAAGACATTAATGTTCCTTAAACATTAATGTTTAAGGAACATTGGAGTAGGCAAAGATGCATTTTCTACTGTTAAAATAACAGCAAAGGAGGTCAAGTGATAAAAATAGATATAAAGTAGATTAAAAAGTTATAGAATATGCAGAAGTGGTTGGAGTTATAATTTTTTTCTTTGTAAAAGTGAAGAGACTTAAAAAAGGAGAAAAACATTAGGCATAATTTCCTGCAATTTGTGGAAATAAAAGAAAGAGGCCTCTGCCACAGACCACAAGCCAGTTGTGACAGGATCTTCCCTCTTAGCACAAAAGGATGGATACTTTCCCTCTTTTCTTTCCTGTCTTAAAATACTCAAGAGACAACAAATGAATGAGCACAAATAAGGCAATGGAAACCAGTGCTCTACAACAGCAACGAGAAGTGGTAGATGTAGATTACTAGAGTTCAGTGAAAGTGCTGGTGTGATCAAGGCTGTTACTGATATTTTGCTGGGGGGGGTAGTCAGTCCACACTATCTCAAAGAAGAAATGTATTGAAGGGATTGAAGAAAAGTAGTGCAATTTTACAGAAGTTTGAGGAGCACCAAGGAGCACTGAGAAAAAACATTAAAAAATACAACAAAGTGATTGCAATTATAACATTGGTGATTGAAGAAGACTTATTCGTACAAAAATGAGTATCAGATTGGTGAAGGCTGTATAATGTGGAGAAAAACAACAGCTTAAGTTTGTGAGGAAGAAAAAGGACATTCTGAAAGAACTCATGGGGATGGACAGCTTTATTAATTACACAAAACTAGTGATTTTTAGTTTATCGCTCTTAAGTCTTAAAAGTTACACACAAGTATGAATTACAGTTCTGTCATACCTCCCTCCTAGCACCATGTAGCATAAGGATGCAGTTCTGTCCCTCCTTGCTCTACTCACTCATACTCAGTCTTTCGAACACAGACCAGAGGCAGAGCCCATGAGGTTGTCAGAAATTTTTTTCTTTTATTCCTCTCCTCCCCCCCCTCCAGTGTCCTAGTAGTCTTTGGTCTACAGGTCAGCTTCACCACTGTTTGTAGGCATCTATGCTTCAACTGTCAGAAAATCCCACCCTCTGTTATTCACTGACTGATTTTTATATGACATTTCTCCATTTTCAGAAGCTAAATTAACACCTACTGATGAGTGGCAAACAAGCAGGTCTGCAAACCATAGTAAAAAAGTCGGCTGAGATAATTTAAAGCCATGTTTCTGACCTCAGTCGTGAATCCCAGCTGTCTGGGAAAGGCTTTTTCCTGTTGATAGAGTTTCTAATTGCAGTTTGTATTGGTTTGTGAGTGAGCACAGGTTTTGGTCCTCACTTAACAAGGAAGTTCTATTTAATTTTGCCAGTCAGTTGCTCACTGGACTTACTGCTTTGTATTCTGTAGTCTTCCATTTCCTCTTCTGAAGCTAGGAGGAAGAATTGTAATGTGACCAAGCCAAATAGCAGTTAATATACGGAGAGATGTTTGCACAGGTTCTCTCTGTTCACGCATGCTGTTAACCGCAAATAGATGACTTCTGGTTGGCATAGCTCTCAGATAATGATCTCTGCTGAGAGGTGGTGAATGTTAGCTTGGCTTATAACCTCACTTAATTGGCTACACAATTTACAGTTTTTAAGAGTATGGATGTGATAAGTGTGTTTCTGCCTGCAGTCCTTCTCACTTGTCTGCTCTAAAAAAATTGTGTTCTCTCCTTGTCTTTGCCAACCGGTCCTTATGATTTCTTGCTGGTCATACTAACCAGTCTTCTCACAAATGGCTGTTAAATATGTCTCTTTCCTAAGTGTTACACCTGAGACCTAGCAATTCTTTCTTTTCTTTAGCTACTTTTTGTTCACTTCTGAGAACAAGTTTGTCAGGAGTTATGTTGAAGCAAAGACGTGTAGGAGCAGTTACAACATGGAAGAGTTAGGTGCCTCAGATTGGTCACTAGTGACAATTTTGGTCTTAATCATCTCAGCCTTAGTATTGGGGTGTGAGGAGGAAGTATGTAGGGTTCTGTTGAAATACCTACAAAACTATATCAGAGCAGGGACTGAGACACTAACAGTCAACATCCTAAGTCAGAGAGTGAGAATAGTTAATACTGTAGTGATACAGATCTTAAACATTAAAACATCTTATAATTTAGGCTATAGCTAATTGCAGCTAGAATTATTTTATAATATAAAAGCACTTTTAAAATTTTATAAAAATAATCTTCATTAGGACAAAACAAGATGTATTTCTTTTGCTACATTTACGATTTAACCAGTAAAAAGACAAGGCGTAGCATGAGATCTGAGATTCTGTTGTACGTAAGTCAGGCAGGGCTCATGCTGTAAGTCATGCTCTTCCTTCTAAGCTGTTAGTGGACTCATTTACTGAGCACAGTGTTGCACATGTATTGTTTTAAGGGCAATATTTCAAATGGAATATTAAATGATCATGTGATTATTTTTTTTTTCCCCCGCCTTGGGAAATATTTAAGAGCCTACACACTTTTTTGACCAGGTTAAATTCCAGGTTTTGCTGTAAGAAACAAGCTGCTGCAGTTTGACCTAAAGCAAACTGTATTTTTTTTTTTTTGGTTTTTACATATTAGTTACATGAAACCTTCCATTTTTGCCTAGATTGTTGTAATTCCAGATTTGGCAGAGAGGTAGTGAGGCTCAATAGTAGAATTACAATTATGTTGTGCAATATCAAGGATTAATTATGTGTATGTTGGAGGGAGGCAATTGAATCAGACACTGCTTCTTTCTGTAGAATCATGGTAGCTGTCCTCTGTGATGGATATGTAAAGGGGCAAGAAATTACTATGCTGGCTAACTTAAGAGCAGGAAGTGATTAAAATATGGAGGCATGCAGTTTCCCTCTTGCTCTTTAGGTGGCACTCTTGAACTGCTGCCTGAAAGTACTGTGAAAGGCACACGAAGCTGTTTGTGCATTTGTGTTAAAGGTGAAGGCTAAAACGAACTGGGTCTCTAAGGTGTTTAGTTCTGTAAAGGAAAGATTCTTGAACTTCATTTCATATAGAGGTCAACTTCCATATTGCAGTATAAATTTTTACTTTGTATGAGTAGAAATGCAGCCAAATTTTATGAACTCCCTTATTTTAAATCATTTTTGCTATACTGTTTCTTTTTTTAGTTTGAATTCTCCTCTTCTGCTCCCCAAGTAAAGAACTACTGAGAGAGTACACCACAGCATCATCAACATAAGCTAGGTTAGCATTAGTGAGGCTTACTTTGTACATGTAGATCAGGATGTCTCAGCTCAGCTCTGCTGTGAGAGTTTTCTTCTTCTGCCTGGTCAGAGTAAGAGCACAGACAGTTATAAGTATTAATGAAAGTGTAGCATAAGGGCATCATTTCTGAGTCCTAGAGAAGCAAGTGAGAGTGTAAGACTAGCATGTAACTCTGTAGGGTAGTCAGTAGGAAAACCTTCATTCACTTGTGTGAAAATAGGATTTCATCTTTTTGATCTTGAAGAACTGGGAAGAGGAAAATTAATTCTACATAAATTGTAGTTAGGCTTATATTTTGATAGTGAATCATGTTAAGATGCTAAGTTTGATACATATTTTGTAAGAGTACAGAGTTTAGCACTGTCTTACTAGAACTGCCCTACCCTTCCAGAAATGTAAGCTGTCAGAAGTAATCAGATCTTCAGGAGAAAAAATTGGGTAGGTTCTTCTTCCTATCCTAAGGCTGAGCAAACAGGCTAACTCCACCCCCCCACATGCAAACTGTTTTGCCTAGCAGAACTTGACACCACTGTTTGTCGCCAGCCAGGGATCTTTTGCATGGACAGATCAATTCTCTATGCATGTTTCATTTATGAACAGTATTTTTTTTTTTTTTTAACTGGGACTTGCAAAATTACATGATGTTTTTCAATATGGCAAATGAACCCTTAGAAATGACTTTGTCATTTTTATTTTATTTTGGGGATAAAACATACAATTTAATGTTAAGCTGATCAAAGTTATGCCTCCTGGGAATCATGTCTTTTAGTGACACATCCAGTACTGTCTGACAGCTGAAATACAATATGAATGGCACACCTAACCAGTATCAGTAAATTTTAAATTCCACTTACATATTTGCCATACAGCATATGTAGCCTTTAAAAACATTATATTTTTAAAATGGCTTCTTCTTTTCATTAAGACTAACTTACACAGCTTTGTTCGATGAAATCCAGGTAAATAAGAAGTTGTCTTGGTGGTCTTTGCATTTCAGAAGATTCTTATGATTGTGCTTTTTTTCATTAGTACATGAAAGGGCTGTCAGCTTTGGGTTTTTTGGTTTTGTTTTTTAAGTGTGGAAGAATACTGTAGCATGACTGCTTCTAGGTTATTGTCTCTGGTATTCTATGCTGTAGATGCCTGGGGTTCACAGATTATCTTGATAAACTTTTAAAGGTTCAGAAAAGAGCTAAGAAAATCCTGATGGGTTGGAGTATGTGTCTTGCAGTGTCAAAGACCTCAGTCTTGCTTCTCAGTCCTTGGGAAATATGTAAAGAGTGTGTATTTGGTCAAGCAGGAATTGATTAAGCATTTCCTGAGTTAATTAGTTTGAACTAGAACATCTGTTTAGGAGGAAGAGTGGGAAGAGGAACTCTAGGGGAACTTATCTTATGCCTGCATTATATGGGGCTAAATTGTCAAGACTAAAAACTCGGTGTTCCCTGCTGACTTATAATGAATGAATATCATATAGCGTTGTTGAATTTTTGTTCCTTATGGGGAGATTTCCTTTGATGCTTTAGAGATGTAATGTGGATTGCAAGGTTCACACCAGAAGCTTCCCAAAACCAAATTATGTTGCAAACTTTATAGGTTCAGTACCTTTTAATAATGATGTTATTGTAGAAGGAGTATGAAAAGTAGTATGATACGGGTGTTGGAGAAACACAAGAGCCTTTTTTTTTTATAGATATATATTAAAAGCTATATTGAAAATAATACGCTTCCTTGACAGCAATTAGCTGTTTAGTAATTTTCCTGGCATTGTAGTTTATTAAGGTTGTATGACAAGAATCAGAAAACTGCACAGTAATTTTAAGAAATTATTTCTCTTGGTGTGAGGGTGTGTTTTGTTGGTTTTCCTTGTGTGTTTTTTCCTTATGACTTCCCTTTAGGAAGCTTACAGAAGAGTTAAGCTTCAGCTACCCAGACATTTCCATCAATCTTCCTTGGTTTGTTTCTTTATAGTTCTTTAATTTCGGAAAGATCAATAAAAATACTCGTAAGTCTCATCATTTTCCAGTTAAGGCTTAAGTTACTGGACTTTTTTTGAGAAGAAACTTTGGTTACATTATTGAGGTAGGGGTGGAGATATAGTGGGCTTTTTGCAGGTTTTACTGTATGGTTTAAGATTATACAAATGCAGAAATTTACTTGAAGACCTAGTTTTTCTAACATAAGTTGTGATTTCTCAAAAGCTACAATTCTCCTTATGATGATGTGTGGGAGGGATGGTGGTGTGGGGTTTTTTAAATTTATTTTTAAAATTTAATTAATGTTTTTAAATTTTGATTTTTGGTTTATTCTTTTTGGTTTGGAAATGTTATCCATAATAGTAAAAACGTATTGAAGTATTGCCTGTGTGTATAGTACTCTCTATTGTGAGTGGGGGTTTTGATATCAAAACAAAGTTGTTTTTCTTTCAGGCTTTCCTCTGTTCTTTTCTCATCTCCATAAAAGAAGAGAGAATGGAAGGCATGTTATTCTCTCTGGGCACAATGTTCGCCTTTACCAAGTGAAAAAGGAAAAATTTTCCTTCTTGTTAATTCTGAAGTTAGGAGGCTTGTACTTACATCTCTGTTATTTTCTAACATTTTAATAAAGTTACTATGACTTGTAATTATGAGCCCCCTTTTCTACATGTGAAAAGTTTGACATTATGAAAGCTATTCTTAAAAGAAAAAAGGCCAAATGCGAGTGCGTTGTGCAGATTGTGAGGATAACTGGCATTAGTTTTTTGTTTTATTTTTAAAAGAATTTAAAAAAATATGCATTGGAAACTTAATCCAAATATAAGTCTATTAAATCCTCTCTTTAAAGTAAGAAGAACCCATTTGTTTGCTGGATTATTAAAGTCTGATTTGTAAATTTTTTTAGTCAATGGGAATTCTTTGGGAATATAAGTATTTAATTGTAAGTACTTTAAATTTTTTTTGCGATAACTTGAATAGCAATCTAGCAATCTCCTTATGAGTACCCCTTTATATATTTTAGTAGTAAGATGGACAAGTTAGGCCCACCACTGCGAACTGGAAGAGATGTGCAAAGGTTTTATGACACTGATACAAAAACAGACAGTACCATCAAAAGACCAAATGAGTTGTTGCCTATAAAGAAGTAAGTATTACAAATCAGAATGGTTTATCTGTTTTGCAGAAATGTTCCTCCAAAGCATTGGAATAGTAAAAGTGTGACCTTGACAGACATCTGCTGCGCAGTATGTCTTCAATATAAATGCTGTGGGAGAAGAGTATGTAATATAATTAGTATAAGTATCTGTTTCATGCTAGGTAAACAGCTTCATAGTAGGACAGGAAGGATGAAGACTTTTCTCAGATTTGATTTCTTCTGTCACTGATTGATTATGGACTAAGAGTAATGAACTTCTATCTCTGTAAACCTGAGATAAAACTGAATTTGCATAATGTAAAGCTGAAGTAAGCATTTACCAAATTACCAAAAAGTAAGGATAACCAAAGCTGAAGTATCTTTGAGACAGGGCCAGAACATTTGAACTTGGGTTTTTATTTGAAGAAGCAAAAGGAATGAAAGGTGGGGGGGGTGGCTCTTTTTAGACAAACAGAATTTTTTTGTTGTTGCTGTTCCTTTGCATGTTTGGTTAGAGCTATAAATCCTGTGAACCATCAAAAATTAGGTCATTTTTTCATTTTATAATACATTACTAAGATGTTGAAAATTTGGCTTAGTGAGTTACTAAACACGCTTACAGTAGCCCCTATCCATAGAGCAGTGATTTGATTTTTCTTCTTGAGAGAACTTCTTTAAGAGTATAGGCACTTATTCTGCTCTTCATAACATTGCTGTTGTTCTTATTCAAATGTCCACTGAGTTCGTGAATTAAATCTGCCTTCCCTGCAGGGGGTTATTCAATATGTTATGTGCCAACAGCACTGGACAAATGTGAATAGCTACTAGACATTGTTAAATTCAGCATAGCAATGTGGATGGTTACAGTTTATAGCAAAGGTTTGTGGACTTTGGCATGCATGCCATAGTCATAAGAAACTTATTTATGATTTTGCACAGAACTATGCTGTTGTGGGTGACAGTGATAGCTGTCAAGAATATCTGAAAATGCCCTGTCTAGGAAGCAAGCTTGATATTTCAGTATTTTATGGCAAAACCCAACCAAATTGTGAATGCATAAATAGAAAAAGACAAGCTTCTTTTACAAATTTCTTTCAGTTTTTCATTTTGCAAGCAGTGGTAATTCAACTAGATGTACAACATGAGCTGCTTTAGGAAGGGAAGTCCCCTTCAGTCTTATTTATTTGAAATTGAGAATGGATAATAAACATCTTTAAAGATAAGTCCAGATTTTAAGAGTTCAAGGTGGTATTGGTACACAGCCTCATCTGCTGTCAGGCTCCATTAATACTTCACGTGATACAACTTAGGACAGGGATTTATATAGCTTTGCAAAAACAAACCAAACAAATCCAACCAAACAGAAAAAAGCAACAGAACTGGACAAGTAGATAGAAGTGGCAGGGGTTGGACAAATCAGAAGAGACCAAGCTGTGGTGACAAAAGTTGAGATAATCAAGAATGTCTGACTTCGTTGGAAGACATCTGTCTCTAGAGATCAGATTGCAACTTAAGGATGCAATTTCAGGATTTGTCATGAAATAGCATGAAACTTGATGCTAATTATGTGTCTAGATCTGGGATGAATAAATTTGTAGGCAGTGGCAGCCTGTTACTTCTGTTGATTTACTCATCAAAAATGCCAGAAATCATTGCAGTTAGTTGTAAGACTCATATTAAAGTTTCTAGTCTGAAAATAGATTTGTTTTTTTCTGTATTTTTAGAAAACTAATTGGGAAAAAAATTGCAGAAACTATGCAGAAAGCTATGTTTAAACATTTCAGAATTAAGACATTCTGTTAAACCTTTAATGAATGATGTTTTATCTGTTCGTGGGACTCTGCTTCCCTCAATAGACGGGGTGGACAGTGCACTTTCAATGTGGTGTTTAAATATTTTTATTTCCACCCCCCCCCCGCCCCCCCCCCATTTCAATCGGTGGCCTGTATGCTGTACTAGACAGCATACAAATCATGTTTTTAAGACATTGATTTCTGGGAAATTTCTCTAGTATACACCTAGTATTAAAGCATCAGGTGAATTTTCAGAGTACCTAGTGGGATGAGTTATATTATACATATTTTAGAGAATTGAACAGTTGAAATACAGGAAAGAGTAGTGGACAATTTTTCATGTTAATTTCTTTCAAATATCTAGGACTCCTAGCATTATTTTAAAAAACGATTGATTCAAAGTACACCCTAAAGAGACTTCAGTTTAAGAAATTAATACTGTTAGTATTGAAAAAGTAGTATGTTTGTCCCAAGTTGAAAATCCAGAAAACTGAGTCAGTAATACTTTTGAAAAATTTGTTTTAAATTACTTGGAGTTGTCTAAACAGGAATTGAGACACAAATCTGTTCTTTGCATCATTGTCTGATCATCCCTGATCCATGATGATCCATACCATTTATGTGTCTACAGCTGAATTTTTCTTTATAGGCTTTTCTAATTTCCATAACAAGTAAAGTAACAGTCCAGTATGTTCTTTTCACTGTTGAGCTCTGATGAATTTTACTCAATTATAAGCAAAGGTCTCTCTTCAGTGTAAAACGAGATGGGGGAAATAACACGAGATAGAGTATTTAGCAGGCATACTGTTGTGCATACTTGTAACAGTGTAATTTAGGTTACATTCAGAACTTTTATGCTGGAATTCTGTAACTTCTGAAAGACTGACATAACTTTTAATAGGTTTTAATTCTGATATAACTTATATAGTGTTTTTCAGTCTGCACAGTATTGTTTTTAAATAAAACCATCTTTAGAATATCCTTGCTAAGTAAGAGGACACCCAGGAAAACTAACGGAGAAGGTTGGTGTTCTGCCCAGTGAGCCAGAATCTTTGATGGTTCCACTCTACCTGTTACATGTAGAAGCCATTGTTGTTAAACTTGAATACTTTAGTTAGATATAATTTCACTTGATCTTAGATTTAGTTCCTGATTTCCACTTTTGTGCTTAATCATTTGATCATTTTTCCACTGAAGTGTTTAAGTGATGGAAGGAGCTGAAAAGCCATCTTTAGTTTATGCTCATAACATGAAGGAAGAAATGTTATATGCAACATATCTAAAATTCAGGAGTTACTACATTGTTCCTCAGTTGTGTCAGTGTTGCATTCGAAGTTACTGGAGTTGAATGCATTTCCTTATATATACCTTGAAAACCAAACCAAGACTAAGTTGTTTATAATTCTGAAAGGAGCAATTAGGTTCATCTGAAGAGAAGGAAAAACAGACCACTTGGGGTTTTGTTGTTGATTGGGCTGTCGGTGACTAATTTTTTAAAATGGAGTCTTGTTTTAATTTTTTTTAATGTCCATGAGCCAGTCCCAACTTAGATTTCATTTCTGCATTGGTATTCAAGAGTAAGAACAGGAAAACTTGGTGGGTCATGTACAAGATGTCATAGTCACTGAAGTCTTGCCAAAGAAGAAGAAATCCCAGTGAATGGTAATTCTTTTGAGCAATGATGAAAAATTCTGTCCTTGGTCACTGATGATAAAAGGATGCCCCTTCATATGTCTTTTTCTTAATGATACTCAGATTTTTCAGGGGATTCTGATGTTTCTCTACTTATCAAAGTAAGCAGTGAGATGTTCTGTATGTTTAGGATTGCTATTAATTGCATACTGGCTTCTCATAAAACTCATGAGTCTTGAGGAGAGCAGCTTTCACAGCTATGTGGTCATACTATTGAAGCCAACTTTAAGAACACTGTGACAGGCTAGAAAAAAAATAGGCCCTAATGCCCAGCTGGATAGACTGTCTTTCCTTTCCTCCTTCTATTTATATTTATAAATATAATACTTATGCTTTGAAGAAAGAGGATCTACAGCATTACCTGAGAAGTATGCATCCTAAATAAAGTCTGTGGCTATGAAGAAAAAAAGGTCTTGTGACTCACTTCATACTGGTCATAAAGTATTGAGAATATGGTATCCTTTCTACCTTTTTTAAAACTATTAAGACCTGCAGTCAGCTGCTCTCTATTTCTCTGAAAGCCCTGCCAGTCCTAAAAAGCGACTTGTAGTCTGTCAAGGTAGACATTAGAACATACTAAACAATCAGTAGTGCAGGATCTACCTGTATTTTGGTGTCATAGCGAGTAAAACACATGAACAGGACGGGACTTGATGTTCCATTTAGCTTTTCATTGTAAGATTCAAGTAATTTTCAGTCCAAACCATGAAAGTTCATGCCAAAGCTCTTCTGTCTGCTCTTGGTAGGAAATAAGTTATATTTTTCATACAATTAATTGATGTGTAGATTGTTGAACTCATCTTTTATATCATTTGTAAATGCATATTCTTGTATATATTTCTGTGTGTATATAAATCATCAGATATTTATTCTGTTTTAGATGCGCAACAAAGACACGGACATCAGCCCCTCCTAGTGTGGCAAGAACCATGAGCGCAGGTGCTCTAACAAACAAAAGAAAAACTAGCAGTTCAGACAGTTACTCAAGGTAGCTTTTAACTTTGTGGATTTTGTCAGCAATAGAACGTTCGTGAAAGGGGAGTACTTATTACAAAAGAAGTTGGGGAAAATATTGTTCTCTGCAGTTAATAGATAACTCACGGTCAGTATTATTTGTCATGTTTAAGATACTCAATATATTTTGCATATTTAGCATCTAACAGAACACCTTTGTCATCAGCTGTCTCAGATGTGCACAAAGAAGACAGTGTTAGGAATGTCAAAAACCTTTTAGGAGCTGCTGAAAAAATAAGTGAATGGTCTTTCAAATGGGGAGTAGTTCAGTTGAAATTGAATGAAATTTGCATGCTAAGCACACAAATAGTCTGTTGTCTGCCCTTTTAAAGGGTAGGATAAAAATTGTATTGCTGTTTTTGCCTTTCTTGTTTTGACAAGCTAAGTTTCAAGTTTTCAAACACTCCAGTTAATCTAACTAGTGAATCAAATATTTGATCCTGCTCCTAAAATGTTGTCATTTTTTGTTTTCTTGCAGGGAAAGTGTGGGTATCTGGAGATTAATAGGGCAGTCTGGATAGAGTTATAAGGTGTACCACTGTAAATAAATAGGAAATGTAAGCATAAAAATGACAGTAACAATAGCAGTAATTTGCTGCAAGGAATAGAATAATTTTGCATCAAGTTATACTGAACTGAGTTACAGGGAATGTTCTTTATCTGGGGATTTTCAGGTCTGACGGTAAAATTGGGTATGACAGTGGAGACTACCCATCCTCAATCAACGGAGGAAGTTCAAAAAGCAGCGAAGGAAATTCACCTGTACAGTTATCAAAGTTCTGCCATGAATGTGGAACAAGGTATCCAGTGGAATGGGCGAAGTTTTGCTGTGAGTGTGGAATTCGAAGAATGGTTGTGTGAACACATTCTTAAAAGCAAAAAGAAAATGAGAAATTGGAAGCATCTGCTACGTACTGCTGCATGGAAAGCTAGAGCACTTCTTTCAGTTAGACTTCATGCTGCAAACATGTTGAAACATCATATTGTAATTTTCTGAGTGCAATCTTCTGGTTACACACTTATTTATAAACAAATATATATACTGTATATAAAAATAGCAGGTACCTAAAACTGTGCCATTCAAGGAAATGCTCTTTGATCTCTGTTGGAAGTAATTAAAATTAAGGTAAAAAAGTGTTAAGTAAGTTAGGTAGCGGAAGTGGTTCAATGTTATTTTTCTTGTAAATCCTACTAGATAAAGGATTATTTAAATCACTTATGTAGGATAATACTTACCCATAGGGAACTATCCATGAAAAACTTGGGCTTCAAAAGTTTCTCTGTGGAGGCATTTCCTTCATATGTGACGGTAACTTAGATGCTGTATTCTAAGTGAAAACAACATGAGCAACTCCTTATAAATTCCTAGTTAAAAGTGCAAAAAGTCTGGATCCCCTTAAACTCTTTAACAGTAATATCCTAATTGGACTTTCCAGTTACTTCCTAGGATTTTTTAAAGAATCAAAGTGGAAAAACTATCTGATAATTCTGTTCACGTGTAAGAAGAAAAGCAAGATTTTTGTTTGTGGCTTTCCATATTCTGTTTTCCAGTAAGAACGTGTTAATATTTTTATGTATTTATAAGGACAAATATGGTATTGTCATTTTATTAAGTTCCTTTGTTCAGAAATACTTGTCTTCCTCCTCCTGTGCTCCACTATGACTAGCATATCTAAAAGTTTTGTGCTTTTTGTCTTTAAAGATTTCCAAAGGTCCCGCTCCTTTTTTCTCTTCCCTCATTTCCTGAAGGAGAGACAAAGTCTATGCTTAGCCTACCTAAATGTTGAACTCTTATTTTGAAAACAGCCTTCTTGACGTATCCAATACAAAAAAAGAGTCCCATAAAAACGTGTGTTATTAGAGCAGTTGAACTTGATGTAAGTAGTGACTGTTTTCTATTCTTATTCCTGTGCAAATAGCACAGCTTACATATGAGCGCATAATGGAGTAACTGTGCTCCATAGGTTTATGTGTTAATACCTTATATGGTTTTTTGCGATTTTGTGTGTTCTTGGGCTCTGAACAGCAGCCTCTTGAGGTTGGTAACAGACTTTGCATTAACTTGTTGGGAAGAAGGGTCAGGCCCTGGAAGTTGTTGGGTTTTTTTAATAAATTACACAGGGTATTAAAACCATTCACAAGCCGAATCACTTAACTTGTATCTGAATGTAGTAATTTGTTTTGTGAAGTTTTGCTTTGAAGTACTGGCACCATCTTAGTTATGCGTGAAAGAACAATCTGAAAGAACTTAATTGTGCCTTTCCCACAATAAATACACTCTTTTTGTCAGAAATGGTTACTTTCAGCTCGCAAACACGATTATATCAATTCATGTAATTTCTTTGTAGCTTATGCAAAATATAGTGTAGTGTTCCATGATAGTATTATAATCATTGTTTGCATTCTCAAAACTTGTGATTACTATCAGTGGGGCCAATTTTGAAGAAAGCATGATTGAAGAAAAGCATCTCCAAAGCAGGTACCAGCCTTGGAGGATGACAGATTTAAGAAACTTGATATAGTCATGTTGCAGGCCACAAACTATTGATGTGTTAGAATTAGTTCAATGGTGTGGAATTGTCTTACACTTTTAATACAAAATTATTTTTAGAAATTATCCTTCATTCAGTGTAGTTTTGTTTTATTATAATTTGCATGAGCTAGCTACTGAGCATGATAGGATGGATGACTGGTAATAATAGTTAGAACTGACAGATCTTAGCCAAATTATGTTCTAGGTAGTTTAGGTTCTAGGATCCATATTTTGGCCCATTCATATCTGTACTTGGAAAAATTTGAATCCTGCATCCTTTGCATAGATAAGCCTGCTTTAGAAAATTTGCCCTGGACTTTGGCCGTGGAGGTCTGCAGACTGAAGTATTGGAAGCTGAGTGTCCATCAGCAAATATACAAGTCCAGAATAGGTCTGATCAGTTAGTGAATCTACTGAGGAATCAATTCCTTTGTCTGACTTGATCAATTTCCAATTCCTGTTTCTGCTGGAAAAATGCATTTTACCATTTATTGAAGATGCTTTCTACAAAGGGAAAGTTTAGTAAGGAAATAAATACCTTCCAGGTTTTACAGGATTGGTGTAACTGTAGAAGAAACATTGACTGTTTCTCCTTTGAATTGTAGGTGGCAGGCTTCCTAGTTTCAAATCAATCCACATACAGTTACCATAATTTCTGCTTTTTGAGCTGTTTGTATAACTCTTTGCTTCCAATGCAGCATTTAGTAAATTACTGGAGTGACACATCATTTACTTTATTTACACTTCCATGATTTATAGCAAGGACTAGAGAGGGGATTAACTTGAACTGAAAGAAGAATTTTTAAAAGATTTCCTGAACTTTTAATTTGGCCTTACAAGAAGGTCTAGTGAAACATAAATGACTGTTGATAGTAACATTGGATAATGTCTATGTGTTTGAATCTACAAAAAATATAAGCAGACAATGAAAATATAATTGACTATGCAGTTTACTACTGTATAGTGAGACTATCAGAGGCCTAGTATGTTTCCACTTTATCGACTGGTTTTGTTACTGAATGTCATAGGTTTCTAAAGTCTCTGATGTTACAGACCGTATTACATGAGTTATCAGCACAGAGCTCTGTAATTCCATCTCAATGGAATGTTTGTTAGAAAATAGTAAATTTGTTTTTATAATACCCCTGCAGAACCGAATATGGGAAACAAATCTGTTACATTTAAAGAAAAAATAAACTGTTAAGGGAGATAGACTCTGAATTTTGAATCTTTAGGTACATTACATGTGTCAGGAAGTTCCCAAATTTATTTTATTAATGACCTAGGTCCAAAGCCTCTTGCCCTGGCTCTCTCCCCTGCCTTTATGCCTTGGTTTTCATGGGAGGAAAAAACATGGATACATATACTGAAAGGGGAGTGTTCCAAAATGTCTCAAGAATCAGAATATTGACAATCGTGAAGATAAAACGCCTAGATGAACTATGCACCGCTGATGCACTTCACTGGTGAGTCTAAACTTAGCTAGTGCCATCCTCTGGATGCCTAGTTGACAGATATTTAAAAGCATAAATTCCTTAGAGTTCATGTGTAAAATTAGGATGATATGATTACTCCATTTAGCACCTGTCTTTCCAGTTCTCTGTGAGTGTATGAGCACACACGTGTATTTTGTGAGAACTCGTAAGTTATACAAATGTAAAAAGTTGTTTCTCTAAAGCAGAGTTGATACAAAACAGGACTGAATGCTACTGGAGGATTTTGAAGCCTCAGACAGTAGACTAATGTAGTTACTGTCTATTTAAAGTGAAATTTATTGATGTGATTGATTGTTTTAATGATTTCTTACCAATGTCTGACCCTATGACAAACTTCCTTTTACTGTCTGCCACTATATCTTCCTAATGGGCTTACTAAGGTTCTTCTATTCAATTAAAAAAGAAAGAAAGAAAAAAAAAAAAAGTCAAAAGTAAAATTCCACATAAAGGAGAAAGGAGAAGACTGGTTTTGAGGTCTGGCCTGAGGGTGTTTGCATTCCCATTCTGCTTTTCTGAATATCTGTTATACAAGGGACATCTCTGTGCCAGAAAGGAGTGCAGAATCATTGGAACTATATTGATATAAGTGCAATGGAATTATGAAAAATACCAGCTTCAGTAGTAAAAACAACATAGCATAGGGCTTAATATTTATGTGATGTATCTTACACAGGTTTATATTTATGAGTGATACTCACACCGTAGGTAGTTTCAGAACTCGCATCTCTAAATATACAGCAACTTAAGTATGTGGTTATATGGATAATTATACCATCAGTCTTACACACCACTCCAGGGAAGTGGGCATGGGGGGGTGCTTTACCACCATTTCAGCTTGTACCTATGAAATGAACATTTAGGCAGAATTTTTCAAATTCACCAAAGAGACTCGAAGAGCCATTAAACTTCCCTGAGTGGACTTGAAAAGCTCAACCCGAAGGGTTCCTTGGCTGGGAAGGAGAGGGTGGCGTGTGGGTAGCTCTCCATGGTGCTCTCGACACGGAACCTGTTCTTGCCATGCCGCAGGCAGCGGCTGCTCAAGCTCTTCTGTGCCTGCTGCAGGTAGCGAGGTTCACAGGCTAGTAACTCCAAAATGTATTTTAAGACTTAATCCAGTCTTCATGCGTCATGGAAGCTCTCTGTCATCTGAGAGAGACTAGCTCCTAATTCACCATTGCAACTGAGAGTTAGTGCCTGAAAGGCAGTGTGCAGAGAACAGTTTTGTGATGCACACCTATCAAATCAGTGGAAGGAGGTATGACTGCAGTAGTTTAAATGCTAATAAACAAGGCAGGTGGTAGTGCACACTGATGTAGCCTATGTAATTAGTCTGAGTATAAAACAAAATGGTATTGTCTGTGTATTGCAAAGTTCTCAAGAAGTGCTAGTTTCCATCACATAGACTTTGTATATGTGCAAAGAACAAACTTGTTACAAGTTTTTTTTAATCTTGGCTGACAAGTCTGTGTTGTGTAAGAGCACTTTTTGCAACTTTGTTTTCAGTTTGACTAAGCTATGAATAATTCTATGGGTTGTATGACACGGTAGAATTTTAATCTTTGGTGAAATTGGTTTTGGTGGCTGTGGTGAAAATAGTTTTATTGCCTTTCAAGTACAGCTCATTCCAACTTGTGATGGTTTTGTTGCCTTTTTTTTTTTTAACTCACTGAATAAGGTTTGAGTTACCTAATTGTGGTGTTGGCAGAAATGTTAGGTAAAAGATTCTTTAGCTGTATTCAGCAGTTACTTGGTTGATATTTTCTTTTCAATATTCACAATATAAGAGATTACTCTTGCATACTAGTACGGTGGTTGTGGTTTGTGGGGTTTTTTTGTTTGTGGGGTTTTTTGTTTGTTTGTTACGTCATTCCAGAATACATGTTTCTGGAGGATCCTACTTAGTCCCATTCCATTTCATGTTGCCAGAAAACAGCTTATTCAGATTTTTTCTTAATTACTGTTTCTTCTTTACAAAAATAATCAATAGGGAAATCATATTTCTCCAATGTGAACATTAGCTTTTGAGTCAGCAGATCAAATATTCAGTTTAATATAGATGAATATTGAACTTAAGTTCTAAATAGTAGTGCATGGTTTACCATAGTTCTGTATTTGGATTTGGATTTCTGGCAGAAGTGTGAATGGGTTTGGGTCTGATCTGTAAAGTGCTGAGTATTCTATGACTGTTACAATACCTGCTTTATATGATTGCTCTAACTCTTGGTGTTCATCCTTCATATGATACTTAGTATGTATCTTCATAAGTTTATTTATTGATGTTCCATGTTTTTAAATGAAATGTTCATTCATGTGTTTGAGGTGATTAATTCTGTCAGCATTGCATTTATTATGTTTGCCTTGCCCCTCAGTACATTGAATATTTGTGTTTGTGACCATCCAGTGTTTTTTTTGCAGAATTCCTGAGTTTGTTTGCATCTTATTTGGTATATTATGTTTATTTTAAAGTGTCAGTTCTGTTTTAATTAATAAATGTAAATCACCACCTAATGCTAATTTGCCACTTGTTAACAATAAAGCGAATATGCCAATAAAACTTTTTGTGATGCACACATTTTTGTAGCCAAATGTGAAATTGTCTTAAATAAAATAGCATAGGGATAGGTAACATCATTTCAGCCTTATGAATATTGTGATGTCTTTGGTCTCAAGTACACTGGACCTGATGTAAGGACCGTCCACTGTCTTCTCCTAGTGGCTGGAACCACTTAGTTATTCTTTTCAAAGGATAGGTTTTTTTAATTGACTTGCGAGATGAGATTTGGATTCCTCAGTCACCTTGAAAAATACTCCATACCAGATACTTAAATCAGTGTGATCTGCTTATATAAAGTTAACTCTATATGTTTTATTTTTCCTAACTATATGGAGAATTCAGTTTATACAGAGCCTATCACTGTGATACCTGTAGTAAATAATAATTTTTTTTTTTAAATAAGGCTGCGAGGTATAATATATAACCTAAGCTTGATCTGGGTTTGTTCTCCTTCATGAGTTTAGAGCACTGTTTTGTTGATGAAATGATTAAGCAGGAAAAAAGTAGAAGTTATATTTTTCCTATGAAGTTCACTTGTGTGAGCAGAAATTGTAATAAGGGTTTGGGTTCCTGATTTTTTTGGCTAAATATGGATTAGTAGAGACCAATTCCTCTTTTCCTTCCTCTTCTTAGGGGAAAGTTCTTCCTTGGCTCTTTTGCTTACTTCACCACACCCTCTTCAGAGGAAGGGAGATATGTTTTCCCTGCATTCTGGATGAAATTCATTTATGTGCCAAGAGTCTGCAAAAATCTCTCGTCACCACTGACATTCCACAATATTCCTCATGCTGGCTTCCTCTTTATTCTAGTTCACTGTGAACCATTCCAATCAGCAGGAGAAAAAACAAAACAAACAAACACAACAAAAACCTAAGTAGCTGCTGAATGAAACCTACCATAAAGCCAACATCTCTTTTGCTCAGCAGAAAGCTGAAGAGATGGAACTGGAGGGAAACATAACCAGCCAGGAGAGGTATACTCCTGCATCTTTAGCTAAAGAACTGCAGCTGTAAACATCTGATTGGTGGTGTAAAGTGAGATTTGAATATTCTCTTCCAGTGGCCTTCCTTGGCTTCCTAAACACCAGAAGTTCTTCCTTCTCATTATAAACCACAGAGCACCTCACTCATTCTTGCTGTTAGAAATGTGCAACGTTATCTTGCTCACAGGGGTTAGTTACCCCTTTCTACTTTCTCATAATCTCTTGCAACAACAGTACTAAAGTTCTTTTTACTGATTTAAATACCTAAGGTTTTTTCGCTTGACACTCTCCCATAAATTCCATGTATTTCTAAATCATGGGTTTGACCTACTTATATTGCTTCTTGCATAAATACATAAATGAAAGTGGCAGGGAGATAGGCGTGGTGCTGATACCCTGCAAGGTTGTCATCCCTTCGCCTATTCCTGCAGAGCAGTTTATTGTGGTCACATTTGTAATTTCAGGAGAGACCGGAGAAGGTTCTCAAATGGAAGGAACAAATCAAAGAGCAGAAGTTGCTGTGTTTAGAAGTTAGTTTTTGCAGGTAAGTGGTGACTCAGGAAATTTGGCACCAAGAATCAGGCAGGCAGGATATTTATTAAAAGAAATCAGAAAAAAACCATTATTTCATAATCACTCAATTTAAATTTCTGCTCTGCATCTAACCTTGGTCCTTTCCCCCAGATATGCCTGAAACTGCTTTATTTGCCTCAAGATTTAAGTTGTGGGCTGCTGCTTAAGTCATTTAAGCTGACTGAACTTCCAGTTTTGTAGTAGCTAATATTGCATCTGTGTGTTTTTCTTTTAATTCCCACTGATCTTTCCTTGCCAAGTGGTTAATAGGAAATAAATCTTGGGTTTCAAGTGTTCTTGAATTTCCAGAAAAGAGCAACTGTTCTTTAGTCTCAGAGACAAATTTAATCCTCCGTTTCCTGGGACTTCTTTCAGTAGAAGGGATTTCCAGAGAAGTCCTTACAGTAGTGGTTACATTATCCTAGCTGCAGTATGATATTGGGAAATCTGTTTGGCTTTCGTATTACATAAGAGTTATGGGTTGGGTTTGAGGTTTTTTTTCAGTGTTTGGGGTTAAAGTTGCAATAATCTCTTGCATCAAGAGCTAAAGAGAATATGTGAAAGTCTCAATCACAGTTTTACAAAGATACTACTCCTACCTCAAGAAGTCTCTTTGCCATAAATAGATGGGGGGGTTGGAGGGCGTGTATTCCATGAAAGTATAACAGTATGTCTGCTTTGCTCTTAACCTCTTCCCTCACCATTAGCAGTAGGGCACACTGAGTTTCACAGATTCAGTACAGCAGATCTTATTCCAGTCAAAGGAGATCTATACAGTTCTTTGAAGCACCTGACACCATTTTTTCAGGTCTTTGTTCTGAATACCAAAAATTTTTCAGACTAGTTCCCTGGAAAATTTCTTTTAGCACAGATAAAACAATATATGTTACCTTGCTCTGAACCAGTAAACAACAAGCTGACTTAACTAAAGATTTCCCAAAGTATTTAGTCCAAGGCAGATACCTGGTATGGAAATGTTTACCTAAACTGGCCAGGTTACAAGCAACTAAGAAATAGGTATTTTATAATGGGAAGTCCCAGGCAGCTGGAGGTTACATTACCAGCTGTGCTTTTAATGACTACCTGGGAAAAAAAAGCTAAAAAAGGAGTAATGACACCCAAAAAGTCAACAGCCCAATTCCATAGAAGACAAATATTTTATTACCAAAGGAGTTATAATATCAAAGTAAGAAACTGCAAAAGAGTTATAAACAACTATAAAAATACTTCTATTTATCCAAAATTAAATATGAACACTTTATTAGTTAAATGCCAATATATTATTCTCTGAAAATATTCACACATTTTAAGTCACGTTTGTCTAACATGTTAAACACGTTATATAAAATAATTGCATGTAAGAAATCACAATCTGAAGGTAAGAAATTCTAGCTCCTCCTGCAGCTAACTCTAGGATAACCAAATACGTAAGGCTAGAGCTGTTTCCAGTCAGCTGAACAAACTTACATTCACGCATCTCCTTTTTTGCCTTCCATAGGTCTCGCTGTCTTGCCTCTACTTCAGCCAGTAGAAGTGTGCTACATCTCTCAAAAATCAGTACTCTTCCTAAGTTTTTCAAAAAGTTAACCTTTTTGCTATTTTTCCAAACCTAAATCAGTTTGTAGACCCATTAGATACCCATGCTGAAAACATTATTGCGTCAGCAGAACAGACCCAAGATCAGCTGCTTGTTTGATAAATTGTTCCTTTTGGTCCTTGATGTGTTTCATATAGATAAAAAGACAACAGCTACTTTTCCATGCTGTTTTCTTCACCTGCAGCTTGTAAGATGTTTTTATAAATTGCAGCAGACATGTAAGTAGATTGCTTTCATACGACGGTATTATGAAGTTACTCGAAAGATCAGAAAATTCAAAGTAGTTTCCAGAGCACGAAGGTGGGACACAGCCTTCTGCAGCGCTCTTTGTTTAAAATGGTGGTCTTTTATTTCCACTTCTTGGACTTCAGCAGCTTGGTTTAGCCATTTCTCTTTATTCCATATCCAGGAACAAGGTACAGTAGCTTTCCATCAGAATTCTGGCATAAAGTGTTCATATAAAGGAGCAGTTACTCAAAGAATGCATATAAAATGCAAAGATACCAAGTAATGCCACTTAGAAAGAGAAGAGCAGGATTCACCTGGAAATTATTTTTTCAAATTTATTCCAGCAGGATCGAAGGCTAGATATATTTTCTTTCAGTTCACAAAATTCTTGGTTACATTTCTTTTTGGAATGTTCACCTGTTTCTGTATCTTCTTTATTATGTGTATTTACCTGCGTGCAAACCTGAAAAAGAATAGTTTGTATTGTTAATTGAGAAGTGCTTATTCTTTTCATATTGACATCTTTTAAAACAAACTGATTCCGTTACATCTCAATAAATAATGGAGGTACCTTACATGGTAATTAAGCCAGAAAGCTGGGGTGCTGTGACGGTACACAGCCCGCATCACTCTGATGTTCTCACGCTGAGCACAGCCCTGCTGCCGCCCCTGCTCACTGGACTGGGAGGATGCGGCTTTCACGCACAGCAAATATGGACAGCTGAAACCAGCGTGTGCAACTGAGAACACGTACATCCTCTGTCAGCGGTTTGAAATTTATCCTCCATTATTTGAAGGACTGGAAAAATAAAGCCAATTAAATTGTGAGCCAAACTTCAAAAGATATGACTACATGTGTGGTACCTTGAGACTGGTGGAACAAGACAGACCTGTTCCCAGGGCTGGTGCTGTGGCCTAGTGTTCAGGATCTCACCCAGAGACAAGAAGACCCTGGTTCTTATCCATATGCAATGACTGTTCATAATTTTTACCAAATGACTTTAACTGGTCTTTAAATAAAACCAGGCATCCACGAGGTTAGGCAGGAATTTCAAGGGTGACACTCTGACTTCTATGACTTAACTGGGATACCTCTTATGGTAAGGCAAACGCTGGATTCACCACAGGTGGCTAAGCAAAATATAGATGCCAACATTACTTTGAAGACCTAGTCCTAGATTATAAGAGTTTCTCCATTTCAAGGAGAAAAAGAATTAGTTAAATGCAGCCTTCAATCCAACTATTTAAGCCAATCATAAAGAATTATATCCTTTGGTGCCTATGGGGAGGCTTTTTGATGTTGGTCAATATTTTTGTGTTCAATAGGTAACTGTGAGCCACACTTAAAAGAACGCTCTTACTTTGCTATGGTAGTCTAGATCATTGCGCTAGATTTGAGTGACACATCAAAGAGCAGATTCTGCCAATGACTAAAAATCCAAATATTTTCATATCTAACTGTTCTTGCTGAGCTTGAGATATTGTGGTTACAATAAAGATCAAAGGGATTATGGAGAGAAACTCCCACTATTTTTTGTTGAAACAAACCAAATTAAACATTAATCTTAGGGTAGAACCCCAGTGAGAAGTAACAACTATGATTTTATACACTAGAGAAGTTAAAGGCCTTCTTCGCACAAGTGTGGCCTTTGTCTTTTACTGGAGAATTAACTCAGGTATTTCAGTACTGAACCAGAGTATATATCTTCACTTCCAGATCATTGTCTTAACCTTTGCACTGGGCTTAAGGTCTATTACAAGACACATGCTATACAGAGCAAAATTCATCATGCATATAACACGTGCGTGATAGTTGCACCTTGGAGAGGTAGATATGATAGTCTGTGTTGAAGAGTTCTAAGGAATAAGCCACATACTTCCAATAAACTGTAGACCATCACAACCACTCACCTTTTCTTTTTTATGTCTTTCACATTTGCACTGTAGAACCTGTAATGACCCACATGAGACTAATGCTGCTTTCCATCTAAAGTCTTTGCTGATTTTTTGCTTATGAAAGAATCTGAGCATGTTGCATGCCATACTCTGTAGTGATTCTATTTCCTGTAAAGACAGCAAGAAAAACATGTCCTGAAAAGTCTGTGCACCATTAATTCTTTATAATGTTGGTTTGTCTTTTAAAAAAAGCTCCATTAGTTTCTTTTGCTTTCATACTGCCAATCTTTTCCAATAAAATACATGACTAATCTGACCTACCTGCCACCTCTTCAAAATACTTAAAGTAGTAGTAACAATAATAGCGTAAGGATGTTAGGGAGAAATCATAGCCATAATGAAATCGAGTCCTGCAGTTAGGAAAACAGTGAATGATTTTTGGAGTCAGTCCTTTTATCAAGTCATAATAAAATCTGCAGCAACAGCTGACAAGTGTGCTTTCTGCCATTTGAGATCTGTCCAAACTATTACTTTTAAAGCATTCAGATCTGAAGTGAAAAGCTTAGCCAATATGATTTTCTGCAGAAAAATGAAAACAGATGTTGCGGAATTGACAGAATTTCCATTGGCAAAATAAAATAAGTTACTATTTGGATTTGCATTACTAATGTACTATTTTGGATTAAAAATAAAAAAGAATCTTTACAGTATAAAAAAAACCCATTTCTTGGATATGGAATTACTTAATATTTTAATTTTAAAAATATCAATTTACTTGATAAATTGAGTGATTCCACATTCAAAAAAGGAACAACCCTGAATATAATGATTTGACTACTAAAAGGTAATATTACTCTCTATCACAATATGTTATTCAGGAACTGGACTGTACAAAGAACCCATTTGAGTTTGTATTCTCTAAAGCAAATTCTGAGAAGTTAAATTTTACCTGAGTATCATTGCAGAAAAACACTTTGCTATTTTCATGTTTTTTATTCTTGCAGCACCTGTCACGATACTCTGCAGACATATTTACCTGTAAAATACCATAAATGTTTAAACGTGGAAGTACTTTTAATCAAGTGAGCCAAGTTTTTCACCAACAGCTGGCACTGTCAACACTAAATTGTTCTGTAGCATCTCCTCAGGTGTAGCAGGGTCAGTGTACAATTCTGAGCTTTTTTGCTTTGCAATTCTGAGCAAACAGGCAAAGAAAACTCCAATCCAGCTACAATTTCTAAAGGTATTCACAGAATCACATAGAATCACAGGAGGGCTGAGGTTGGAAGGGACCTCTGGAGGTCATCTGGTCCAACCCCCCTGCTCAAGCAGGGCCACCTAGAGCTGGTCGCCCAGGACCACGTCCAGATGGCTTTTGAATATCTCCAAGGATGGAGACTCCACAACCTCCCTGGGCAACCTGTGCCAGTGCTCGGTCACCCTCACAGTGAAAAAGTGTTTCCTGATGTTCAGAGGGAACCTCCTGTGTTTCAGTGTGTGCCCATTGCCCCAAGTCCTGTAACTGGGCACCACTGAGAAGAGCCTGGCTCTGTCCTCTTTGCCCCCTCCCTTAAGGTATTTCTGCACATGACAAGATCCTCCTGAGCCTTCTCTTCTCCAGGCTGAGCAGTCCGAGCTCTCTCAGCCTTTCCTCATTGGAGAGATGCTCCAGTCCTTTCATCATCTTTGTGACCCTTTTCTGGACTCTCTCCAGTAGCTCCATATTTCTCTTGGACTGGGGAGCCCAGAACTGGACACAAATCTATTCATTTTAAACCTTCATATTCTATTGAATTACTTGGTTCTTTGGCATTTTAAAACACATAGGAATATTTATATCTTACACAGACATCAAATACAATGTTTCTCAGTGTTTGTCTCAATAAACACATGCCCTGGGCATCTAAACAAATTGTAGCACTCATTTGCATATGCACTAACAGAAGATGTCCTAAGCAGTATCACTTGCTCCCTTTGCGTGACCATAATCTTTTATCAATGCTTTATTCTCTGGGTTTTTTTCTTCTACTTTAACGCTTATCATCGAGATGACAACTGAACCCAACTCAAGAAAATTCCTTCGCTTTCTTTTTCAGCCTTAATCCAGATAACGTAATACAACCAGAAGGGCAGCTCATTAAAATACTGTGTTAGATCTCCTCACTTAGGCAAGCATATGAACACATTAGACAACGTAATTCCTAAAGTTTTTCTGCAGATTTTTGTGTAACGTCGCCTGTATTTCAGAAGTTCCCCCAAGATGAATAGAACTTTATCCAGGAAGTGTTTTCAAAACCAAGAGTTTAGGGAGTCAAATATTCACTGACAAAAAAACCCAAACCAAATATTTGGGAGATAATGCACATCTCTGCTTGTACCACAACAGAATGAAGTTTTGCTGCAGTCACACAGCACCAAGATTTTAAAATAAATAAATAAATAAATAAATAATCACCCTAAAACCTATATATCTGTGGCTTCATTGCTAACTGCTAAGGGATTTACCCATTCTCACTGACTTCCTCAGATCATCTTTAGTATAACATACAGTAACCATTTCTGAAGGCAGTTTATTGGCTGTGACTAAAGCAACCCAAGGGAAATCCTGGCCTCAGAAAAGGCATTAGTGAAAATCAAATTAACTTATGAGGTCTAGTATATAACCCACTAGTCAACTGCCTCCAAACATCGGGCTGAGGGACTGAAAGTTACTGACTTTGGCTCTGCAATTGCAGGAAAGTGCCTAGTGGGCAGTTCCTATCACCCAAACAGCACTGTCCATAATATTTGCTGTTAAGTTCTAGTGACAAGACTATACACTGATTTTACATAGAGGATAAATTAATCTCTCTGAAACTGGGAAAAATAAAGACAGGAAAGCGAAGAAAATTGCAGAGTAGTTGCTCGTGCATGCCTATTCTAGGAAGTAAAAGCTTCAGAGTTCAGTACATTCCCGTTACCTTTCACAAACATCAATTAATTAAGGATTTATTTATTTGTTTGTTTGTTTATTTATTTGGATAATAGTTTTAATTCTCATACAGTCTCCTAAAAAACTGTCAGTGATAATATTTGTTACAATAAAAAAGATAAAGACTTTCAAAATGCACCTGGAAGAATGGCATTGCTCCATTCAAATCCTTGATGGCAACTGGGGCACTGAGTGCGTCAAGCCGCAGCCTGCAGTTGGGCAGTGGCGAGGCATTGCCACCTCCAGCCCAGGACACCCCCCCAGCTCCCCTGACCCTGCAGCTCCAGCAGAGCTGGGATGTGCCTCATGGCTCTCCACCACAGGAAGAGAGAGGGATCTGCCTCCCAGAGGCTGTTATTCCTGTCATATTGCTTTCTCTTACAGGTCAGCTATCTTATAACTGCTCACCAAGAGGGTTTATTTTTTTTCTCTAGGAAACACTTGTCTTTGTCAGAAATAAGATGACAAACTAAAGGGGTTGGTTACTTATCTGTTCTAATACATCCATTAATATTTTCCCCAACTTTGGTGCCTTGTTCAGGATAAGGTCATTTATCTATGGAGAAGGACCTTTCTCTCTTCATAATCTCAACAAACACAACATGATCAGAATGTTTTTGAAGATTAAATGATTGTTCCCTGACCCTAAAGGTATTTTGTTTCCAGGTGAGGGCTGATGTGCCTTGGTAGAGAAAGGTTGGAAACCACTGGCATAATGCTCTGAAGGATGGTGGTGAATCAGAAGTCTGAAGAAACACAATGGTTCCTGATTTCACCTTTGGAAAAGCACTGTGTATCACTTGCATTTCATGCAAATAGATCTTGATTTAAGACTGCAAAAGAATGGTGAGTTCTTGTTTAGTGACAAACTGCCAGAAAAATCCCATTTTCGTAGAACTGCCTCTGCTAATCCAACTGTGGAAAGTGCTTTCTCCCATGAAAGTGTTCTTGACAGATGAATTTAATTGTTAATAATTCATGAGGAAGAGTTCGAAGGTAGGTTTTGGCATGGATCAGTAAACTGTTATGATACATTTTGCAAAGCTGTAACAAATCTGGCTGATAAAGCCGTAATGGAGGAGATTTACAACTGAGAAAGTTAAGTTTTTCTCTGCTGCCATCTAGAAAAGTTATTTCTTTGTTGGCTAAACAAGATATATTAATAGGTAAAATACAAAGAAACTTTTATTTTTGTATGAATTTTGTGCCTCTGTGCATTTGTATTCAATAGACAACATAAAACTTCAGTCAAGAAATCTACAATTAGTAGAACAAATTACAGGTTGTGTAATGCTTTCTTCTCTTGATAAGAAGATATAGACAGAAGTAGTCATGAAATTACTTCAGAAAAGAGTACTTTTTAATGTAATCTATTATACTATTTAGGGCCAAATGGTACATGTGTCTAACTACATGGTGCACAGGCACAAATACCTGTATCACAGTATTTGTACATGCAAATAGGCAGCATCCACAGATTTCAGAGATTTTAAAGAGATTGAATTGTCACACTCCCTCAAATAAAGCCACCATTCCAGGATAATGTGTGATTTTAAATTGGTCTTTTATCGTATGTTAACATTAGAACTTTCTATTATTATTATTTGCTATCATCTAAAAATAATCAACATTTTTTGAAAGCCCAAGAGCTATTACCTACCAGCTCATCGATGTCGTGGCTTAGTATATTCTCATACTTCACACGGATTTCAGTTGTTTTATTTCCCATTGCACAACTAGATGAATTCACTGGAGACAGAACAAGGAGCAGTGGCAGAACCCGAAAGATAGATCTAAAAAAGGCTGGATTACAACAAAGAGCAGTTAAGTACATATTAAATGCCATAGAGGGTATGCTGTATTACAAATATATTCTGTAATCTGTTTAAATAGTTTAAAAGGGACCTTTGTACAACCAAATGATTTTTAACTTGAGGGAAGGATTCAGCTCCAGATTAAGACACTATTTGGGTGTCTAAACTCCCTCAGACTCAAGGATGATTTAGCCAGCATGGTTAAGAGCCTACAGCTATTGAGCTGACCAGCCACTTGGTGTCTACTTGGGCTGAATTAATCTCCAGGCTTCCAAGCGTTGACGAGGTCTCTCCATTGACCATAACTGGACCATAACCACTTTGTATGTAGACAAGTAAGTGTCTTAGGTGTAGACATTCGAGTGTCTTAATCTGCAGCTGAATCCCATCCTCATTATCAATTTTTCATATGATATATTCTACAAATGCCCATGAACACGTCTTCACATCAAAAGTGTGTTTAAACACATTTTCGGGCTGACCAAATGTACAAATCCATACTAGTGGCCGTAACATAAGATAAGGCGGCAACACACCCTTCTCTGCAAGATTTCTGCAGTCTTTTGGAGCAAATCGCACTGCCCCCTCACTTTGTTTCTCCCTTTAGTGGACCATCTTGCTTTGCTCAAACCCCTGATCTTCTGTCCTTGCATGACATCCAGGAAAACAGGAGTTTTGTGCGTATGGGCAGAGAGAGGAAGGACCAAAATATCCAAAGAGCCTGAAGGGACTGACAGGGTAACTGGAGGCAGTAGGTGACTGGCCTGATGCTAGGAATGAGGGAAACTGGGTACAGCACGATATCGGGATTAGGAAACTCATAGTGGGACTCTGGCCTACAGCTAGACTGGCTAGGATAACACTTAAACGGAAGGTTTTGGAAAAAAACAGTACTAGAAATTTAAGTTGGAGCATTAGCAAAGATCACAGCAGGCTCCTGGACTAGTATGAGCTGTTTCTACCCATCTCTGCTACTCAGTAAGAACAACAATCCCACACAGAGCAACTGTGGGATTGCAGCAGGAAAGGCAGAAGGGGTGCCCTGACCCTAACCGCTACTCCTTCTGGCGAGGATGGGAGCATTGGGTACAGCCAGTCCAACACTCAGCGGTGGGCATCTCTGGACTTGGGCATCACTAGTAAAGCCCAGCCTCAGAGAGAAATCTTGAATAACTAAGAAGAAAGCAATGAAACTTGACCATAATCTTTACTGAGCCACCTAAGCTCCATGAAGCAAGAACTGCAGTCACGCCATGTGCTCGTCTGCCATTCAAAACACAGCCCCTTCACAGCCCATCCCAGCTGACTCCCACCACACACTGCTACTTCAAAGCAGAATGCATACCATTTTTCCTGACTACCAAAGCCTTTTTTTCTGATAGACTACTTGTGAACACGCTGTTATGTACACGTCTGTCCTAGAAACAGGACTGGAAAATTTTTACCTGTACAAGCTGAATTCCAAAATTCTCCTTGTGGCAAGCTCTCTGCCAAATTTTAATGGGAAATTTGATGGCCTGAAAACTAGATTTTCTAACCTTTTCATATACTGATTAACAGAGGTCTATTAATATCTCAAAAAATCTAGCCTGAAGAGCTAAATGGATCCTAAATGTATCCTACATGTAGTAAATAGAAAACCTAGGTAAGGCAAATCTATTATGATCTTCAAGCTCCAAGTGGACACCTGAACTCCACAGAGCTTTACCTTTGTAAATCTCTATGCTAACTGTATCTATGCCAAGCGAATTACCAGTTTGTAGGACTGAGATTTAATATTTTAAAAGAAGTCTACAAAAAAATGCAAGAAGTCCATTACAGGACAACATTTTTTCCAATATACCATTGCATCTCTTGATTCCAGTGCAAAAAAAAGAACTGCAATGCTTGTTTCCAAATAGCAGTGATACAAGCAACTTGGATATGCTGCTTCAAAAACATCCTTCAAAAGACACAAATAACAATCTTCTAAATTAAAATCAACCTAACAGACTCCATCACTTAAAACTTGGTTTGTCCAGCAACGAGTGGAGATAATAGGTTAAAACTGCTAAGTCACTTTTATTTTTACTTTCTCTGTATGGTACAGATTGTGAACCTTTTTTAAATGAGGAAATTACAGAATCAAAGCAGATAATTCTGAAAGAGATGTTGCACACTCATTAAGTTCCTTGGCCCATCGCAGGATCGTGATGAAACCTGTTCAGACATTCCTAAATGAGTCCTTTGGAACCCATTAGACGAGTGTCATAAAAAATTCCAGGAGCCTTAGACTGAAAATTGAAAGGAATTTTCTTAAAGTTAGGTTCAATTCAAAGTTAGGTTCAATTCAAAAGAAGCGGAATTGATAGCGCTCCATACGACCAGCGCTTCAAAAGAAAGGCAGCGTGTATTACTGGTAATGCCCCATCCTTTCAGTAAACTCCCAAAAGCTCATCAGTCATATCTGGAAAGTCCCAAAAAATTCTCCCAGAAAAGCGAGGAAGAGTTAGCCTTCCAGTATTTCCAAATATTAAAAAGCCCCTCTTGGGTTTTTTTCTAATTAGAAAACCCCTGTTGTGCACGCAGCCTGGAAGCGGCACCCCAGGCGCGCCCGTGCCTGAGGCGCGTCCCCGGCCGGACCCCGCGGGCTCCCTGCAGCAGCCTGCCTGCGGGGCCACCCGCCCCCAGCCACCCGCATCTCCGCGGCCGGAGATCTCCCCTCTGCCCCCCGCCCCGGCCGCCCAGCCCCGCTCCGCAGCCCGCAGTCCCCCAGGGGAGCGGTCAACAGCGAGTTTTTCTCCCTCTGCCTCGCTGAACCCGCGCCAAGCTACGGACGGGCGCGCCGCGGCTCCGCGGGTCGCTCCCGCCGCCCGCCGGGCGGGGAGACGGGGCTCCGCCGGCCCGAGGGCGAGGCATCCCCGGCGCTGCGCCGCACCTGCTCCGGGCGCGCCCCGCGGAGCGGTAGTGCCCGCGTTGCGGCGCGGAGCGGCGCGGAGCAATGCTTCGCCGCAGCTCCCCCGCCCCGCACCGTCCCGCTGCCCCCGCCACTCCCGGGCCCAGCTTCCCGGCAGCGGGCGGGATGGCAACCGGGCGCTTTTGCTTTCATTCTAAGGGGAAAAGGAAAAAAAAAGCAAACCTGGGAATTTCCCGAGCCGTCACCGCGGGCTTAAAAGGGCACCGGGCGGCACCGCGCCGCCACAGCAGAGGAGGCGGCGGGGCCGGCAGCGCGAAGGCAGCGGAGCCGGTGAGGAGCCCGCGCGGCCGGGGGCGCGGAGCGGAGCAGCGCGGCGGAGCCCAGCCCAGCCCAGCCCGGGCGCAGGTGGAGCGGGGCGCCCGGAGCGGCTCTGCCCGCCGCCGCCCGCGGAGCAGCGCGGCGCGGCGCGGTGCGCGCTCCTTACCATGGAACATGGTCCGGGGGGGTGGCAGGGAGCTGCGCCGGCGGCTCCGCGGTCATGGTGGCGGCGCCGTCCCGCCCATGGTGCCTGCAGCCCGCGGAGCGCCGCGCAGGGGGCGAGAGGAGCCGCGGCGGCCGGGCGGGGCTCAGCAGCCCCCCGCCGCCCGCCGGCCGAGGGGGGCCGCGGCGCTGTCAGAGGCGGCTGCGGGACGGCCGGGCTTTGCTTTTCCCATGGGGCTTCCGCCGGCGGCAGGTACTTTCACTTTCTGCTCCGCCGGCGGCCGCGGTGCTTCCCGCAGCGGCGCCGGGCTCCGCGGCCTCAGCGCGGCGAGGCGGGCGCGGACGGCTGGCCGGTCGCCAGGGGAGGAGGCATCCCCGCTCCGCCACGGGGGAGTTCGGTCAAGCGTCCCGGGCCGGGCGGAGAGGACCGCCGGCGGGCAGGGGCCGGCACCGGGGCCGGGGCGCGCCCGGAGGAGGGCGACAGCGGCGGGCGCCGTCGGGATCCCCGCGGGCGGCCCGGAGCGGCTGTGGCGGGGCCGTGCCGTGCCGGCGGGGGTTACATAGAGCCCAGGCTACACGCCCAGTGCCGTGTGCGCGGCCAGGGAGGGAAGGATGGACCTTGGCAGTGCGCGTGGAAAGAGCCGCTCATCCGCGGGGAAGGAATCCTTGGGGAAAAAAAAAAAAAAAAAAAAAAAGAGGGTCGAAAGAAAAAACCAACCATGTTCTGGAGTCGCTCTTTTGGAGGAGAGGGACTTGGTTTCTGAGCTGCTCCGCAGCGCCCTATCGCTCGCTCAGCTGTCCCTGCGTGGGTCGTGGGAGGCACTGCCAAGAGGGCTGGCTCCGACTCGGTCGCGGGTTACCCCAGGCTGCTGGCACCAGGTCAAAAGTGCAAGGTGGATGGTTTTCTGCAGACTTCACCCCCCCGCAATAGCTCATCTTGAGAAATCTGGGAGGATTAAGAAAAGACGGTGAATGGCTCAGGAAGGTGTTCCAGTGTAGAAGAAGCTCAAGTTCTAAAAGACAGAGCTGTATCCAGATGTGTTTTTCTAGGTAAATTCAGAATGCAAAAATTGATACTTTGTTGCAGGTGAAAAGGCTTGGAATAAAATAGGGTATGAAATGTCTTTGTAGCATCCCTTCACATCTCCCGCCCAACATACTTTTTGAGTTTTGAGTTCTACATCACTTCTCCTGCTCCACATGAGCACAGAGAGCTGATTCCATAACCCCTCTCCCTTCTCATAAGGGTGCTTATCTAGAGGGGGGGATAGATACTGGGGTGTGACTATCAAGGAGCAAATATATGGAGTTGGCTAAGGTGTAGACTGCTCAGGATGGTTTCTTCCCGTTCTCTTGTACTGGAATTGTGCCACTTCATTCACGTACAAGGAGGTACTTAGCCTCTTTACTTGTCTCTGGGCTATAGTCTGCTTTGGATTGGGTATACATTTCTCATGAGTTTTTCTTCGGACAAAATTTAATCAATCCTTCTTCAGAAGTATTCTGACAAGATTCAAGAGTGAGGGTGTTTTCCACCCCTTCAGCTTTGAGCAGGTTGACTTTAGTAATAATTTCACATCACTAGCGTACTGTTTGGGCAAGGGACAGTGACTGATATCAGCACAGCTCCATACAAAGAGCAAGCACCTGTCCTTGCTTGTTCCCTTAATGTGTGCCAGGCTAGATGTGATGGATGGCTCAGATCTTGAATTTGGACAAGGATTTTGCCTCACTAATAGCTACATGATCTAGTTCTTAGATGTGTCTTAAGCTGTCACGCTTTTTTTCATTTATTGCCTTCTTTTCCCTCTTCTGCCAAATATTGTCTGAAAATATCCTTCTGTGCACATTTGAATTTGCTGCTGTGTGCAGGTCAGAGAATGCCACGGGACTCTTCTTTTTGAGGGGAACAGTACCTGGTGTAATGCAAGCAAATTTATGACTAGATGTTTCTAGGGTCTGGCACTTAGAGACTGGCACTTTCATAACTCACGAGTTTTGAAAAGCTGCACTATAAAGCTCCAGTCATGCAAAACCATATCCACAAGATCAACTTTCCTTCTAGGCAAGCAGTTCTTCCAATTTCTTATGATAGTACATGTGTGCTCACAAAATGAGGTATTTTATGCAGACGCTAGTAAATTGTCAGGGTGTAAAATATAAAGGAAAACTTCTTTAGCTTCTTTGGTTATGCTAGTTTTCTGGCTGAAACATCAGGATGACTGATAATTGCTTCAATTTATTTTTTTTAAAAATAGTGTGATTGATGGAAGAAGTCAGCATAGTAGCTTTACATGTTAACGGGAACATGACTCTGAAAGGTGATGCTGGAGTGTTAACAGGAGTTTTGCTCTTTTCTTTGGAAGTTGCAGGGTCTTGTCTGCTGTTTTTCAAGATGAAGAGTCTGTCCGTTGAATGTATGTGGAACTTTTTCTTTAGTCAAAGTGACAAATAGATGGTGTGATCTGTACTTTGGCTCTAATCATGTATTTAGATCCCAATCAATCCCTGTTATGTGACCTAACCCTGGACTGTTGCATACACTTACGATATAGATGGTATTTGATGTATTTGTGTGTGGAGGGTGCTTAAATATTAAAGCTTTGACTGTAATTTTTATGTGCTTTTAAAAATATTTTAAATCATTATATGCACTTTGTTTTCAAAAGTACTTCTTTTAGTGATTTAGCAATGATTGTTTCTGAAAAGATTACCTGCAGAAAAATCAAATGCAAGTCTTCAGAAGACTATGTTCAGCAGACGTAATTGCCTATTTTTTAAAGAAAGAACAGACACCAAACAGTTGAAATATTGAAATAAAAAATTTAAGACTGATTATATGAATATTATATTAACAGCCCATTTTAATCAAGAACTCATGAAAGGAGTCTTGAAGATATAAAAATTTATCCCATCTGAGACTTACGTAGTCTAAATGACTGATATTGGTTTGCCCATTTTGTGAAATGCAGTTGGTGCATTGACTGTGGCTTGACTGCGGCTGTGGGTAAAACCTTCGGGGAGAGAATAAAACTGAAATATTTCTGTAGAATTTCCCAGGCGTTAGGTGTCCCACTTCTCTTTAATACCTTGACAATTTATAGGGCTCTCTGTCTGAATAAGAGATATATTAGCTATATGTAAATAATTTGACTAAGTAAAATTACAAATAAGCAACTTCTGGAAAGATGTAGTCTAATGCAGGGCAGTAGTTCTAATGTGTGCAGTTTTCTCTTTCACACTGCTTTCAAAAATAACTTTTAAAATGGTAAAAGAAGGTACTGCAAATTACATAGCTAACAACTGAAAAGCACCAGTAATTTTATCTGTTCATGGATGAACATATTCTATGATTCTGTTCAGTACATTTTCAGAGGATAGTTTCTCTAAACAAGTTTAAATTTAAAGATCCAATTGTCTCCTGACCTGGTCAAATTTATTCTTAGAAAAGCAGCTGTTTTGGCATTACATATTAACCTCCACTGGAATACCAGTATTCCTGGGTAGCTACATGATTGCAAAGCACATGATTTCTTGTTAAGATTCAGTTCTCAAAAGACTAAGAACTTCTGGGAATTTTGCTGTCTTTCTGCAGCTGTTGTTTGTCAGCTTGAAAAGATCTTTTGCTCATGACTTTAGATTTGACTTTAGGCTCCGTGCAAACTTACAGTACCATTAGTGAATGATTGTATTATTGGATAAAATTAGTTGAAAAGTTATAATTTTTTTATTCTATTTTGGAGTAAAACATATGTGCTGCAGTCATCACAAGCTGGTGGAACTCAGGAAAGCATGCCCACTGTTACCGATGTTCTTATTTTTAAGAATAAATGTGTCTGGTACTTAAATTATGCTTATCTAACTATGGGGGATGGGGAGAAGAAGAGACATATTGCCTCCTACCCCACCCTCCAAAAAAAATCCAAAACCACAAGAGGATCCCTACTTAACTGGGATTCAGACTTAAGTTTATTGTGCACCCAAAATTCCCACTGATACTCAGGTCTGGGAAGTTGTAATCTTCTGTCGTATTTAAGCAAGACCAAGGGACCTAATTTTGTCATTGCACCAGAACACCCATTTTGCTGAATTACCGTTGCTACTTTTTCTGCATAAATCATTTGTCCTGTCATTGGGGCGTGTGCTGAAAAAAACATGAACCGACTGAAACACTGTATTTTAATGCAGAATTATATCTTATATTCACTCAAATATAATATATATATCTCTTTTTTTTTTTGTGAGAATTCAAGGCAATTTTCCCAATGGAGGTTAGGAAAGTAGAAAAATATTTCTGGAAAACTCTTAAGATAAGAATTGTGGAAGTGTGGGAAGCTCACAGGAAATTTTTGTTATCAAGCTGTGGAAAAGCTTATTGCTTCAACAGAAAGCGGTATTTATTTCATCTTCCTGTCTTGCCATACAGGAAGATGCCAATAAAGATTTTATCAAGAACAACATGCCACATAAAGGGATTTTGGTAAACCGCCACGGGGAAGAGGGAGTTTCCTAAAAGCAGCACTACCAGTGTTGAGGCGATGGTGTGGTGTAAGGCAGTAGTAGTGGGAATCAGGCTCCTCACTCCTGGCTGCCAGGGGCACTACCCACATTCCCAGCCGTGAATCCAGGTCAGAGCCCAGTACGTCAGGCTTTACCCATGCCGGTCCGGCAGCGTGAGGAGGCTTGTACCCCTTTAGGCTTCCACCGTGTGGGTCAGCACGCTCAGCCCAAGGAGCAAGAAACAGCCCTTGCCAGCACCTTCTGGGCTCCCACTGCCCCTCCTGTTAAAGCTCTCCTACTTGCTGTTGAATTATTGTAATTGAGGTTTGGTTGCAGGTAGGAAGAGAGGTGCTAGTTCAGTTCACCAAGGAGAAGGCTTGGTTTCAGAAACGTGCACTCAAACATCTATCCTTAAATAAAGTGGAGCAGCCCTGACATTTTCTCCAAGAGCCCCAGTCCCTGCTCGGCAGCAGACTGCACGTGAGCGCAGCGATTGCTGGGCATTGAGCGCGGGACGAGCTCTCCTCCTCCCAGCGATGCTGCGGGCGAGGCGTTTGGGAGGCACCTGGGGAGCGTCCGTCGGGCACGAGAACCGTTCCTGGTCTCCGTTTGCTGGCGCCCGGGGTGTGCCCACAGTCCAGCCCTTACTGTGCCTGTGGGTCACATCAGCTGCTTACATCAACTCCATGGCAATGAGAGGCTTTAGTGGGGTTGTCCTCTTCACCCAATGGAAGTTTCCGAGCTGGTTGTTGCCTGTTTCAGTGCCTCGGCCGAGACTTTTGAATGTGGGAGAAATGAATATTTCAGCTGGTACAAATTATTAAAATCCTGCTTCTGCTTAGTGAGCCACAGAAGAAAGAAGGGGTGGGGGCTCTGTCAATGCATTTTCTCTTGCTTTTCCAACTTGAAAAAGTGTAGTTTCAGGGAGGGGGGGAGGTTTGGTAGCAGCAAGGATCTTTGCAGATATTCACTGATATTGAAATTATGAAAATTTCACTGCATTTCAGGGTCTTGGAGGTTCATTCGGTTTCGGTGTGGTGCTTTTAAGAGTGTTTTTCCAAAAATATAATCAATTATATTTTATGACTTGTGTGAACTTATGTGTCTTTTAGTGGTGGGTCCTTTTTACAATATTACATATACAAGTATAAAAAGGCATTTATTGAACTTCTCTTTTTAATTTTCTCCTCTCCTCTCCTCTCCTCTCCTCTCCTCTCCTCTCCTCTCCTCTCCTCTCCTCTCCTCTCCTCTCCTCTCCTCTCCTCTCCTCTCCTCTCCTCTCCTCTCCTCTCCTCTCCTCTCCTCTCCTCTCCTCTCCTCTCTCCTCTCCTCTCCTCTCCTCTCCTCTCCTCTCCTCTCCCCTCCCCTCTCCTCTCCTCTCCTCTCCTCTCTTTCATTGCCCGTTATTTATCTTGAGAAAATGTTGTTGGTGAGTAATACCCATGGCAAACCATCCCCAAAATATTACTCCATTTCTTTCCTTTTTTTCTTTTTTCCTTTTTTCTTTTTTCTTTTTTCTTTTTTCTTTTTTTCTTTTTTTCTTTTTTCTTTTTCTTTTTTTCTTCCTTCTTCTTCTTTTTTCTTCCTCTCTTTTTCTTTTTCTTTTTTCTTTTTCTTTTTTCTTTTTTTCTTTTTTTCTTTTTTTCTTTTTTTCTTTTTTCTTTTTTCTTTTTTCTTTTTTCTCTTTTCTTTTTCTTTTTCTTTTCTTCTTTTTTCTTTTTTCTTTTTCTTTTTTCTTTTTCTTTTTTTCTTTTTTCTTTTTTTCTTTTTCTTTTTTTCTTTTTCTTTTTCTTTTTCTTTTTTTCTTTTTTCTTTTTTCTTTTTTTCTTTTTTCTTTTTCTTTTCTTCTTTTTTCTTTTTTTTCTTTTTTCTTTTTCTTTTTTTCTTTTTTCTTTTTTCTTTTTTTCTTTTTTTCTTTTTTTCTTTTTTTCTTTTTTTCTTTTTTTCTTTTTTTCTTTTTTTCTTTTTTTCTTTTTTCTTCTTTTCTTTTTTTCTTCTTTCTTTTTTCTGTTTTTGTTTTTGTTTTTGTTTAAAAGCAGGCAGAGGGTTACCCTGGAAAGTGACAGCAACTTCGGTGGAGCCACTGTGCCAGGGAGTAAAATTAAATTTCTGCAATTTTGTAGAACCAGAGTCTACGTGAGGAATAAGTTTCAGGTCTTAAATCTTGGAAATGTATTGCAAGGTTATAATGGTTATTTTCTCTCTGCTTTGGATGTATATTAATAAATGTATGTGTCCCATTACAACCATTCTGATGAAGGGCTTAGGTGTGCAATTTACCCAATAAACATCACTTGGCAAATCAGTTGGTGCATGCTGAGACTTGAATTTTTTTACAGAGAAAGTACATTTACATATTACATGAAGAGCTAGCAAATGTATTTCATAAGAACAGGGTGCAGGTACTGTGTTTTTTGTTTTATTGTAAGCATTTTAAAGGGCTGACTTTGAAGCAGTGAATGGATACATGTGGGCTTGTTCTGTGATATTTGAGCCTTTCAGTGTCTTTGATTTATGTTCTCTCCTTCAGCAGAGGTAACAACGCCGGCTCTCAAAGATGGCAAGTAACCTGAAATGGAAATGTGTGAAGAGCTATAAATTGTTCTAACCTACAAAAATTGATCAAATAATGATGTAAACTCTAAAAAGAAAAGGAAGAAATGAGTGAGTGATCAATAGTAGCTTTTTAAATTGTTTTAAATTACATTCAGAAATTGTTCTCAAAATATTCAACAGTCGCATTTTTCAAAATGATGGTGAAGGACCAAAGCTAAACATGGTTGTCCAGATGCTCTTTGCCTCACACCACAATTACTACTGTCTAATTAATCAGTCTTTAATAAGCTGTTGTGATTTCAGAACCATATTCTAGAATGCCCCACTTTGCATTGAAGATTTGAGTCTCTTTCAAGGTAGATTCCTATAAAAAAGACATTTAATTTTGAAGGAACAACAGCAATAGCAGATGGAGCCAATGAAGGTTAGTAAATCAATAGTAAATGTTTCCTGACTCAGCACTTTTTAGCCCTTTCCTCTCCAGAGGTGTTGAAGAAATGTACTGTACGTCTCTTATTTCTTATCCCTGGCTTATTTGTTTGATTTCTAGGCCATACAGTTTTGGAAGGAAAAATAACTTGCTAGTAATTCACAAGCCATTTCACAGGCAGAGTTCCATTTTGCCACCTGTTTTATTTGATGTGTTTTTATATGGGTACTGAGAAGCTGTGGCATTTTCAGCGTGTGTCACACCCAATGTTGTCTGTTATCTTGTCTGACCCAGATGATACAATTTAGTGTCTTTTTTTCTGTGTATGGTTAAGATTAGGGCACGGCTGTGAGCAAGGCAGCTAAAGATGTGTCTAGGTAAGACTGTGTGACTGGGACATTTAAGGAGATGAACGGGGGTTGCAGTAGGGGGAAATGGGTCTCTTTGGGAGTGCTAGTCCATTACCGGCAACCTGGGTCCCTAAGTTAGGAGTGGTTTTATAAGGTGGTAGAACTGCCACATCTTATTCCATGGAGGCAGAGTCTTGCAGACATCATGGCATCATATACACTGTCTTCAGTTGCTTCTGAGGAACACCCTAGAAAGACATGCCTGTGCCATAGTGTTCTCACGTTTCTGTTAGGATCCCTTAAGGCACTTCTGGTACTGCTGGTGCACCCATATTTGGGGTACTCCTGGGCAAAATACCAGTCTCAAATCCATGTGGCATCCTTCTTGCACTTACCCTGCCCAACTCAATATTCCTTGTCCTCTGCTCTGCTTATAAGGGTCTTGTTTGAATGCAAACATTACCCAGTGGTGCTCATAACACAGCTTGTGAACCTGGGCAAAAAGTCTTCCCCAGTGCTTATTGGTGTGTAGCAGGTCAAAACCTCAAGCATTTGCTTCCATGGGTTTGGAGTGAAGCATTTAGGAGCTGTACGGACAGCTTCCTCTAGCTGCAGATCGTAGGGCACAAGCTAAAATTGCTGTCCCCTCCATTTCCCTGGCATGTAAACCTCTCCTCCTCACTGGGAACAGCCTCTAGGCTATAATCAGAGCTCACCATTAGCCTTATTTTGGCAAGCAGAAGACATGGGAACTTCCTGGGTTTGTGTGTTTTTAGGAAAAGAAATTCTAGGGAAGTGAGTTCTAGGAGACAAGATATAAAGAAAGTACCAAATGTTTTAATTCTGGTAAAAGAAAAAAAAAATCTTTATTGTTGTATAAACCGGTATACCTTGGCTCTTAGCACTTGGAGATGGTAAACAGAGAATGTACCCATAAAAAGTAGGACTCAAGGTCTCAGTGTGGTATGGAAAACTCCGTTGGCCCCATGGCAGCCAGTGACCACGAACCCCTTGACAGCAGAAGCCTCTCCTGCTGCCTCACCATAGCTGAGTAAAATAGCAGGAACAAACCTGTCCTATGTGAGCAGTTGCAAAATGGTTAAAAAGCCAAGTCTGTCTCACAAGCAGTATTTTAGTTGATACAGCAGGGCATATGTGACTGCAAAGCTAACGTTATAAAAAGAGTTTGGACTGAAATATCAGGAGTATTTTCCCTTGAAACTGAATTACAATGAAGAACGATATGAAGATACGATGGTGCATGGGCACCACTGTCATCACCACCAGTTAGACTCCATCTCTCAAGGACTGATCTCTCCTGAGCCAGGTTCTCCGTGCACTTCGACATGTGGATATTAGTGTGCATATAGGTTACCAACAGTTGTCTAGTGTATGGGAAGTGCTAGCAATTATCAGCTTTTCCACTTTTGCTCCTTGAAAGATTATCAGCCTCTTCCTATTCTGTCCTTCCTTTTCACACTGCTTGGAGTCTGTGTGCTGTGCTCCCCATGTAACAAGTGTCCCCTGTTCATCTAGAAGCCACCTGAGGAAGGATCCTGGAATAACCTTTAACCAGGTGCTGGAATCAGGCTTATGCTGCTGGAAACCTGCCTCTCACTGACTCTGTCAAAAGATATCTTCTTAGCCATTGCCCTGCAAAGAAGCCCTCCATTGTCAGTAACTTTTGGTAGGCAAATTACCTAGGAGCCTGCCAAGGAAACTTACATTCTACAGTGACCTTTCAAGCTTGTCTAAATCCAAGATGGAGATCTACCCAGGCAGTCAAGAAATTGCTGTGGTCAGAACAAGACAGGGCAGCCCCATTAGGGAAGGAGAACAGGAGGACATCCTTCTGCTCCCTGCCCCAGAAGTGTTTCCAACATGAGCTTCAGAAAGGGATCGAGGCATTTTCCCAGAGGCACATCTGTAGAGAATCAAGTGGGATGCCTGCTTCCATCCCTTGGCTCTCTGAATTCAGTGGCATACCTACCTCCCAGGTCCTTCTGGTGCCAATTAAATCTATTCTTCCCCCTTTTCTAGAAGCATTTAAAAAAGCTTCCAGGTCCAGAAAAGTAAAAAGTGCTCAGGATTGTCAAGGTTGGAGTCACTGCTACTAAGCTCTGGAGCACAGCTTGGATGAATGCCTTAGGAAGAACCAGGAGGAGTATGCAAAGGCAGGACAGGGCCAGACCAAGTGGTAAACAAATTTATTAATTACTCAGGGATTCCTTCCCTCCCTTGTCAGCCCTGCACCCAGGGTGTGCACTGGGGATGCACACCCTGGTGTGCCAGCCTGAGAGTGCTGAGAAGGATCGGGCACCATATGAATGATAAGGTGGCTGGTGTTCACAGGGAGCTGGGATGCGACAGCCTTCCCTTCTCAGGTTGTCTGCACGATCTATGGGGACAGGGGAGTAGAAGGCTACAGCATTTTGCTTTTCCCTCCAGAAACACTTTGTGAGGATACTTTGTGGTTATCTTGCCCCACCACAGGCAAGAACTGAAGATCATAAATACGGCAGATTAATATTTCTTTTTAAATAGTGTTTAAAAAAAGCCCAAATAGCAAGAACGTGAAGTGGGCATGACTTTCCCCATGCAACACTAATTATGAAAATGTTGGAGATCCTCTTTGAATAAATTCAAGGGCTAGCCTGTTTCTTTTTGCCTAGTCAGCTCTCCTGGCTGTCCCTAGGAAGCCTGCCAGAACAAAATCAGCCTGGTGATAAACTCCTTCTGCAGAGGTAGCCAGAGACACAGGTGAGAGCCTGGCTATCATGGCAGGAGATGGGCTGATGGCTGGGTGGGACAGAAGTGGGGTCAGTTCATGACTTGCCTGTGCTGACAATGCCAGGGGTGACAGCTGGGATGAAGCTCTGCTCACGTCCTGGGCTATGTGTGTCTGTCAGGGACTGAGCCACTGCTCAGCACCTTGACCTCTTACAGTGTATTCTCATCAGTGCACTCAGAGCAAACAAGGAAAGCAGTTGTTTAAGAATAAAATGACAAAACCATGCATATGTGTGCAGTGGTAGCTGGCACCATGGGTGTCAGCCACAGCCAGCTTCCAAGTAGGTTTTTGGTTGTTAAATTACATCGCCGCATTTGACTGGTCCTGTTTGAACAGGGGCACCAGACAAATGGGAAGGAGGAGGAAGGGGAAGAAGTGGATAGGCTGGAAATCACCCTCATCTTTCACCCAGGCAGCTCTCTGCATGTTGCTCCAGAGGTGAGACAGGCTTTGGTTGTGCTGCATGTGAAATAACTGCCACATGCTCCATGTTGTGGTGAATGGAGTTAAATGCAGTTGGCAGCCAGTCACAAGTGGTGTTGCCCAGGGCTCAGTATTGGGGCCATTTCTGTTTATTATCTTTATCAATGATCTGGATGAGGGGACTGAGTGCACCCTCAGTAAGTTTGCAGATGACACCAAGCTGGGCGGTGGTGTTGATCAGCTTGAGGGTAGGAAGGCTCTACAGAGGGATCTGGACAGGCTGGATCGATGGGCCAAGGCCAATTGTATGGGGTTCAGCAAGGATAAGTGCCAGGTCCTGCACTTGGGTCACAACAACCCCATGCAACGCTACAGGCTTGGGGAAGAGTGGCTGGAAAGCTGCCTGGCAGAGAAGGACCTGGGGGTGTTGGTTGACAGCTGCCTGAATGTGAGCCGGCAGTGTGCCCAGGTGGCCAAGAAGGCCAATGGCATCCTGGCTTGTATCAGAAATAGCGTGGCCAGCAGGACTAGGGAGGTGATTGTGCCCCTGTACTCGGCACTGGTGAGGCCGCACCTCGAATACTGTGTTCAGTTTTGGGCCCCTCACTACAAGAGAGACATTGAGGTGCTGGCGCATGTCCAGAGAAGGGCAACGAAGCTGGTGAAGCGTCTAGAGCACAAGTCTGATGAGGAGCGGCTGAGGGAACTGGGGTTGTTTAGCCTGGAGAAAAGGAGGCTGAGGGGAGACCTTATCGCTCTCTACAATTACCTGAAAGGAGGCTGTAGAGAGGTGGGTGTCAGTCTCTTCTCCCAAGTAGCAAGAGATAGGACGAGAGGAAATGGCCTCAAGTTGCATCAGGAGAGGTTTAGATTGGATATTAGGAAAAAGTTCTTCACCGAAAAGGTTATCAAGCATTGTAACAGGCTGCCCAGGGAAGTGGTTGAGTCACCATTCCTGGAGGTATTTAAAAGATGTGTAGATGTGGTGCTTAGGGACATGGTTTAGTGATGGACTTGGCAGTGCTAGGTTAATGGTTGGCCTTGATGATCTTAAAGGTCTTTTCCAACCTAAGCGATTCTGTGATTCTATGATTCAATCCAACAGAGTCAGCAGCTAAACAAAATGGTAAGTCAGGTGTGAGATGTACCTGAAAAAGGGGCAGGCTGGAAAGGGGTTGCTAGTGTGTATGACATGAGAAGGTGCAGCTTGTGCTGCACTCTTTTATGGACCGCGTGGAGATTTCTGGCACAAGGCTATAAGCTAGACAGTCTGGAAAAGCTAAAGATACAATTAGGAAAGCAGGATACTTTGGCCCGAAGAGAATGAAATTGCTTATATGATGCCTTGCTCACTAGGGGAGATCTGGCTGCTGGTGTTCCCCGCAGTGTTCATGCTTTTTAAAATTAAATTGCCCATTTCTTACAATTTGGAAGTGCTCCTGGAAGTGAGGACTGGGATTCACATATAGCTTTTATTTTTCAATATCTCTGTAATAAGTGCTAAAGGGTGAGGAGATTAAACTAATTTACACAATACAGGTATGGAAAAAGTGAATAAAGCATGCTTCACTAAGTAAGACATCTCTAGCTTCTATTATTATCAGGATATCTCACAAATCGTTCTTTCCTAAAAATATCTTCACCAAAAATATGTTTAACATCTTTGTTTCCCTTCCAAAACTATTTGGAGGGGAGGAAGTGGTCTAGAGTAGAGTTTTTAAGCCGGAGAATGCCCCCAGGACGACTGTAATGCTTGGTTTTAATTATACGTAAAATTGATGATCCAACAGCTTCTTGGCTGCTGCTTTATTCTTGTATCCCTTTACTTTTAAACTGAAGAAAGGTATGTCTGACAATATTATTGATAGATTATTTTAGGAAAAGGTAAGTAAAAACAGGCTGGTGACTTCTGAAAGGAGGGCAAGTGCTGAAGAAAAATACTTGTTAAGACACATGTAACTTGTTCACTCTAGCTGCCCAAAAGCAGGAGAAAATTTGGCATGGCTCACACAAAACATTTTTAATGTTCCAGTCAAAATTGATATGATATGTTAGCTGTAGCAAATGTTTGTGCTGGCTTTTGCAGATATCTGTCAGTGTTTGCTGGCTCTGCCTGTGTGTGCAAATGTTAAAGGGTGGCCTTCCCTCGCTGTTTGAGGGTGCTTATAGGAGGATGGGAAAGAAGGACCTGTGCTCCAGAGCAGCATGGAGAGCACATGGCAAAGGCTCGTGGAAAGCACTTCAGTGCTCCACATAGGTAGGGCCAAAATAAAAGGTGTTGCATATGATGGAAACATTTGCATGCTGTTTCTCATGTCATTTATTATTTGTTTTGTCCTTTATCAAAAAGCAATCTGATTTCCCTTCCTCCTTTTCAATAACCAATGAAGATTCTGTTTGCTTTCCCCTTTCTGTGCCATCTGCAAGACAATCAATTTTTTGCCCTTGTAGGGGCATGAATGCAGATTGATTTCAAAGATACATACTTCTGAATAAGATATGCAAAAAACATAGTATCAGCAGAAGTGCTAAGGCTGAAAGATAGTTTATTTGATTTGTAGAGTGATAAACTAATAAACTGGTAAGTATAATGCTAACTGAATCCAATGGCATGCACCACAGTGATTATTATGCAGTTAACTGCTTCAGCTAAGTGCCACTGTCACTCAGTACTGTCATTAACAATTAACTCCGTGGCTACGCACTCAGAACTACCACTACTAAGTGTCCTCCTGATCGTTCCTTTGACATGGAAAAAGAAGCATGCAGATATAATTATTTTTTATCTAATAGGTCATTTGCCTCTTGCCCTGAAGAAAATTACCCATTAGGTAGAAGTAATGCTCTACAGTTTCACAAAGTAGAAGATAATTATGGGATACGAAGACCTGTTAGAAACCAGAAGAATTATTTATGATATGCATATATTATCTCTGGTGGAGCTTCAAGTCAAACAGGTCAGTAAGCCAAAAAATTCTGAACTCTGCCACTTAGGTATTGAGTAATCCTGATGGTCATAAAGCACCTGATATTTTTTAATTGAAGTGAATAATTGTACATCTCAAGATGCCATGTTATTTCAGATGCTTTTGCAGAACAAAAACTGTTTGAGCTCAGAATAAAAAATATTTATTCAACAAATATGCTTTTTGCTTTTGACTACCCCCCTTCTATGGTAGAGATGAATGCAGTTTTGATCTTACCTGAAATCACATTTGAGAACTCTGAGTAGGTCTTTAACAAAGAAAGTTGCCTAAATTCAGCACCTTGCAAAAATGAGAATATATCGTCAGTCTCATCTCCAAAGCCACAAATGCCCGACAGTCGTTCTGAGTCCTTGTCTTCTGTCTCCTAATTTAGGTGAGTGGAGCCCAGCTCAGAGGTTGGGCGAGACATGTTACGCAATGCTTGCTTAGTGTAACAGATTTTTGGCCAATGCATACCAGCTGAAACTTGGCAGTCTACGTAGGCTGTGAAGTTAAATTCTGCATAGACATGTTTACCTTTTTGTTACATACAAAACATGTTTGGGGGATTACATCAAATGCTGTGCTCTGATAACAGGAGCTGTAGTCTCACCAGTTTAGAAATTTAAGTGGCTGATATTTTACACATCTAATTTGTACACTGCAGTGGGTATGAAACTTTCCCTGTAGCTTATTGCTGGCTTAGGCCATATCCTTAATGGATGCCAGTTTAATAAAGTCAGATATGCTGTGTACTTCTAAAAGTTTGAATAAGTATTCCTGTAGCTGCTGGTTTATTTGAGATTATAACACTCTGACCTCCTGTTGTATGTAGCTGTCTGAAAATGTATGTGCTTCATAAATGGATTAGATGACTTTTCATAGTGGTTTAACTTCTACTAATTCCTTCCAAATACACCATATTTCCTAATGTGCCATATTTTACAGGTGTCTCCTTCTGGATCTAGATTCTGCATTCTTGGAAAGAATGCAACTAGAAAAAATAAACAAAATAACCTGTGCAGAAGTGGGTCAGTTTCTGGAATACCTATTGTCTTCCTAATTAATCTTAAAGTTCTGGTCTATAAATCTATTCAGGCTACTACTCTGAGAAGTGGTGCCCTGATGACTTTTTAAAAAATATTTTGATATATGAGGGTGTGAAGTGCTGGCAGTGAAGGATGTAAAATCTTCTTTTATAAACTTCAGTGATTCAAACATTTATTAAATAATTTACTTCCTTGTAGCACTAGGTCATGCTATAATGCAGTAGTTGTTGGACATAGGTCTGCTAAGCTTCTTTCAGAGTTAGACCATAAACAATACTTACTGTCTGAATATCACAAAGGTGTCCTTTAGTGTCTTTTAAAAAGCACAGGTGTTACTTTCTGATTTGATGGAATCCTGTTATGGATTTTATATATGTAATGTATTTTTAAGTTATTCTACAGCTGGTTTTAAACCAATTACCAATATGCAACCAAAACTGTCAAGCCTACTAGTAATATTTTGTGTATAGTCTCAGACTATAAAATATGTATAATATTTACTTTTTTCCTTAGAGCTTCTTCCTTTTTAGTAAGAGGATTATATAAGAATTAGACAACCCCCATTATCAACCCTGTTCTCTGCCAAAAATAAATGAGATATTAGTTCTTGTGGTCAGGAGAAAAAATTTCAAAGGTTCAATAGAATAAATAATATTGTTAGAACCAAGATTTCCAAGCCTTAGAACTATAATCAACTTAAACCAATTTTGGAAATGTTTAGTTGTTGTCAGTACTTTACTAAAGAGAGCTTATGTAGAGCCAGTTAGTACTTGATTTGTAAGCAAATACTTCGTGCAAGGAGTCCTTCCCTACCCACTACATTGGCACTGCAGCCTCCTCTTCTTAGCCTAACACTACCTTTTCAGCAGTGCTGTCGCTGGATTTGTACCTTGTTATCCCAAAATGCCGGTTTCATTGGTTGATGTGAGCAGCAAGTCAGCAATCACAAAGGTACGCAATTCCTCCAAATTCTGTGAAAATTGTCAGCTGGGTGGAAGAAACCCAAGGCCTTGACTGAAGGAGTGGCTTTAATATAAACTTGCACTTTGTTGTACATCAGATAATCAACATGAGAGAGAGAATTATGAAACCTTGCAGTTTGTAGCCAATCTGATAGGCAAAGCTAGAGAAAACCAAGCTGGTCGCTGTGCATTTGCGGGTGGTTTTTTCTGTATGTGGCGTTGTACTACCACCACTTTCTGCGGGAGCAGGGCTTAGGGGTATGTCTGAAGTGTCCTAGCAGAGCTGTATGATTCTTCGTGATGATTGTTCCTAATGGAGCAGAACCAGAAGTTGTTTGCCCTTTTCTAAACAGGAAAGGTCAAAAGTGAATGACACCACAGTTTTGTCATAGTTTTTTGTCATAGTTTTTTTTTGTCATAGTTTTTCCGCATAGTTTTGTCCCCAGGTTTGTGATGCCCTGACAAATTATGGTAGATTACATTTATGAGCATGTATGAGTTTGTATGAGTGTGCACGTATGAGTTTTGCAGAGCTTAAAAGGAGTACTGCTGATGAAATGGTGCTTTCTGGAGCCCTTTTGCTGCCTTTATGTCCCTCTGAAGGTTATTCTGTGGGTTTGAAAAATGTAGTAAGAAAACATTTTTGCAGACATGGATGCTCTAAATATTTGTTCATTGAAGCATTTTGGAATCACTGGTCTGCAGAACACTTGTTGGTGGTCTTAAGACAGCTGGCTGATCATGTTGAGCAGGCGCTGCTCCAGACACTAAGTACTTACAGGATGGTATCTCATGTGGTTCTGCAGGGTAGATATGGATCTTGTGTGACTGCGAATGGAAGTAGTGAGCTCTGTATATCTGTTGAGATACAGCCCCGTGATAAAAGCATTTGAGAACTTCCATTCTAATATTAAATAAGGGTAATGCCCCTGCAATAAAATTACACCCACCCAAGGCTTCCTTCTCAATAAAAAAAGCAACTAAACAAACTTGAACAAGCCATTAATTTTATATGATTTTATTTGCTCTTTTGCATATCCACTCTACTTTCAGGATTTATTTTTTTATTTGTTAGACTTCATCTTCTTCAGAGGTATGACATGGCATCATGGTGGTCTACTACCTGAGATATATTTTGAATAGTTTTTTCCCCAACCTAATTAGTGAGGATTATTTTATACGAGTAAAACTCCAAGATGCTGAGTCTTTGCCTCTATTGTCATGATTTTGGGTATAGCCATTTCTGAATGATGTGGAAATTTTTGACAGCTCTTCAGGCTTGAAAACTGGTGACAATATAAACCCAGAGTTTCTGTAGGCTAGCCCTTTATTTCTGAACCCATCACTGGAAAAAGAATGAGGAAGGAGGAACAGCAAAATTACTCCAGGGGACTTTCTCCTGAGAGGAGGTCCAACACTGCTGTTACAAGTAAATGGAAGAAGTAGCATAACCCTGTTTGAGTTCTGTGTATTGCACCACCTTTGCAAAACAGGGTTCCAGGTAGGGATGCTTGGATGAAGGGAGGATGGGTCCTTGTCCTTCTGACCCTGGGCTCTAATTGTCCGAGTTCTGAAACAGGAAAGGATTTCTCTGAAAAGTTTCCTTTAAATAAAGGATTAAAAAATAGAGAATTGTGCTGAGAAGAAAGAGGTGTAAACAAAAATGGATTTCAGTACTTCAGTGCAACCTCATGTACCAGAGTTGTTTATAGATTTTAGCTTATTAAGCAAAAACCAAAAGCAGATTCTTTCAATCTCGGATATACCACGAGATCAGCGTCTCTCAATATGAATTCTTGGGAGAAAGATGACAAGCTGTCAGTACTGGGTAAAAATGATGTTCTTGTTCAAAAGATATACGAGTGAAGGGTATGACACTGAGTAGCTAAGACTTCCAGGAAAGTGAGAGTCAAGAAATGAATCATCAAGCATGAAGAAAAAATATTTAAAATGTCAAAGATTAGACATCTTTTATGAGGTATGGATTTCTTTCTTGTCTTCAATTTCAGCCAAGACTCTCCTTTCTCAGGCTACTCTGTGGCCTACTTTTGGGAATGTACTGGTTAGAAGTATCTGCCTATTAAAGTACTTTCATTCAGAAATGAGGAGAGAAAACAAAAATATGCCATGAAATAAATTATATAGTATCCATGTCTTTTTTAATGACCTTCATTAGCGTAAATAATATTGTAATATATTAATCTTTTTCACTTTGTGTTCCCTGTCTTCTTTCTTTCCATTTTTTTAAACTAGGGTATCTGATACACCCTTACATAAAAGATAAACAGAATTTTTACTGATTATTCTAACATATTCCTGTTAACTTTTTACTGTATGTGAAGTGAAACTTCTAGACTTTATAGCAACAGTCTTAATTACAACAGGGGGTTGTTTGTTTGCCTCTGATTCTGCCTCTGATTATGAGCTATTTGGAAATAATCTTTGTAGGGAGGCATGTCTGTAATTTATGCTATTAAGACCTATTGTCCTTCTGCAGTAGTAGAATTCATAGCAGCAATGAAGAGGCAGGATGTTGCATCAGCCAACATTTTACGCACACCCAAATTAAAATTGTCCGAAAATCAGAGCTGCTTGCACTGTCTGCAAACTTGGAAGACAGGGAAAATACTGAGAAAACAGATGTGGTACTTATTTTTAGTAGGGAAGAGGGGGAAGGGAAGAAGGAAGAGAAGGGGTGGGTGGGCAGTTGCAGGCCAGTCAACTAAGTCAAATTTCCAGATAAAGTCTGGAATAAAAATTGCAAATACACGTAAGTACGTGAAAGATCAAAATGAGATTAATTATAATCAACAAGTTGTGTCAAGCCAATATTATTTCTTTCTTTGATAGGATAACATGTCTTTTGGACAGAGAGGAAGCAGTAAATTTAGTCTATCTTGGCATTATTAGGGCTTTTGATACTGTTATTTATGTCATGCTTGTACAGTAAATAAGCTAGAGAAATATGGCCAAGGCAATGTATAACTAGCTGGTGCAAGACTTAGAATCCAGATTTCAAACAAGCTTGCCACTGAGAATACTGTCAAAGAAGTAGAATACATATTGGGTGGGGTCTTGCAAGGGTCTGGTTTGTGCTCCATACTAACCCATGTTTTGCCTAGGTGATGCAGAATGTGCTATTGACTTCTCAGATGCTATGGAACTGTAAGGGGTATAATGCATGCTGGAGAACAGAGTAAATATTGAAAATAACCTTGATGAGCTAGGGTAGTGTTGGGGGCAGGAGAAGAGAAATAATCATTTCAATAGGAAGATGTGAAAGATCTGCAGCTGGTAGGAGTAAGCCAATACAAAAGCAAAATACAAACTTGTGAATGTGACTGTAAAGCAGACAATAAATAAATATTGCTTTTTTGTGTACCATCTTTTTCTGTGCTTTTCCCCTTACAATACGCGTGGATATATGTGGACAGAATGTTTTCTTCTGTCTTTGCCTGTTGGATCTGCCTTTGTGCCTTGGACAGCCTTATTCTGTCCTTTATGCTTCAAAAATATTTTTGCTTCTCATTCATTTCCTGTTGTATACTTTCTTCTTGAGTTCAGAGTATTGAGGACCCACAACTTTGTCAAGCTGATCTCTTTTTAAGTTTTCTCTTTTTTTTTCAGATGGTGCAATTGCTTTCATTTTTTTCTGAAGAAGTGTACTACTTTTCTTCCAGTGAAATATAATCAGTTCCTTGAAACTGGTGGCTTCTGTCTTGGTGTCCGCTGTTCTTCGTCCTCTTTTTTTCCTAGAAATGCTCAACTAGCATGTAACGATTCTGCTACTTGACCTGCCTATGTATGCACAGCTGATTCTCCTAGAAGCACTGCTCACCGTTGGAAGTCTCCTTCTCTCACTTCTTTCTTCACCTTCTCTGGCAAACTGCCCCCGTGCCCCACTCCCAAAATCATTAACAGAATTTGCTTTTCTTTCCCAACACTAGGAGACAGATTTTTGGACAACTATATGGGTCACTCTTCTGACAGGGTGCTGAGTCTCCTCACCTTTACCTGGTCACTTCCAGCATAACATCTTCCACTACCCCCGTGCCAAGGGGGTGCTCCCCTGGCACAAGGTAACAGCATGTCTCTTCCCCCACCCCAACTGTCTTCCTGAACAGGCTTACTCTGCTGCACTTCCAGTCTGCACGAATTACCCCATCCATTCTTAGTTAGGCTAATCAGCATAGGTAATCACACTTAATATTTAACATGGTCAGGGTCTTCTATTCAGTTTCCTACATTTCTTTCACTGGTACTGAAGTGTTCTGTGAAAGGACTGTTTGTTTTTGTTTCCTTGCCACTTTGTATGACTTATTTTAAGGACTAATCATGCCAGATCTCTTTCTCACTTCTAGGCAGATATAATTGGCAGGTCATCGGGAAAGACATATCCCATGAAGAGAGGAAATATTAGTGGTAAGGGGCTGTTGAAATACAGATCTGGAAGAAGGGGACGGGAACATATTCAAGAAAAATAAAAGTTGACAAGAACTGATGCAGACACTTGATATTAAGGGGGCAGAGATCCTCCAGTGCAAAAGGAAGCTAACAGGCTGATCTCTCTTGCCTACTGAAGACAGAGAATGCGATTGTTACTCATAGGTAAATCTGGAGACTGAGCACAATGGGAAAGAGCTAGATAAACTAATGGGTGATTGATGCCAGAACAAATGCATGCCAATAAGTTACAAATAACTTCAGGCTAGACACTGGAAGATGACTGCTAACCAAGGGAGAAAAAACATTTCTGGAGCAGTTTCCACTAGAAGAAGTGTTTAGGCTATGTTGTGGCAGAGATAAAAAGAGACCAAAAAAAAAAAGTGTAGTAACAATATGAAAATACTCTTGCTAGGAAGTTGTAGGAGACACAGTAAAATGGCCCAATAGTACCTTTCAGTTCTGAGCTTTAGAAAAGATTTACAATACACTAACATCTGTCTCTCATACTCACTTCCATTTTCTTTTTTGATACAAACATTTTTATATCCCCTACATAATTAAAAGCAGGGATTGATTTAGCAAAACCGCACAAATGTACCTGCTGTGAATCTTTGAAGCCGTGAGTTAAAAAGAGTAGTTTTCTGGGGAGAGAAAAGAGGGATTCTTTGGTTTTAATGATTATTTAAAGGGTTAACTGGTAACTCCTGGTTATGTTTAGCTTATTCTTTGTCCCCAAGAACTGATCACTCATCTTAAAATCAGTGGTTTCCTAGTGACAAGCAATTAAGATAGAAATTGACTGCTTGTGTATGAATAAAATATTGTCTTGGTCTGTAGTGATGGTAACAAGCCTAAAGTTATGATTTTATGATTTTATCAGAGTTTTGGAGGTTTTAACAAGACACATACATCAGTTTTGGCATTCCTGTAAGCCTCTTACAAATTTCAGTTAATGTGTGGAACAATTTGCATGATGTACTTTGTGTTTATGTTCAAGGGTAGAATAAGGAGGCACACTTGGGTTTTTCTTTTGTTTTGTTTTTTTATCCTGTAATATCATATTTAAAAAAATATTTTTGCCAGGAAAAAAAATATTCTGTGCAAGTCTTCTTTGCTGGGAGCTCTGTCTGGGCACCACCGACACTGGCAGAATCAGTGTTTGCCCCTTATTTCTTCCAGTTCATCTGAGTAGGAGGGTAAATTCCTGGTGGATGTGAATTCGCTGATTGTGAGTTCCTCAAAATACTGAAATAAGACATTACAAAGACCAGTCACAATAACCGTAACGAAAGTATGTTGTTCTTATTTACTAAGCTTCATTTGTGCTTCCACAGATTAATGTTATTGCAAATCAGATTCTTTACAAGGGGTAATTGTTTTTCTGAAAATTCAAATGAAAATAAGACACATAACAAATGTAAGAGAAGATAAATTACCACTGTATCATCCTCAATTTATGAGGAACGTGACTTTTCAAAACATGTTTATTGTTTCTGTCAGATTTCACTAGTACAGAAGTTTCAAATCAAAATTATTAAATTCTGTCAAGGGAGATTGTACTCAGCATTATTATTATTTACTTCATTGCTGGCATGAGTGTTCACACATTAACAAAGATTAGGCTATCCAAACAGTTGAACCTGGGATAATCAAGTAGCCTGCTGTGGATTGGATTGGGACTACATAGACATTTTCAAGCCTAGAGTACATGTGGGAGGCATAGGAGGTGTCCACTCTTTCTCCAGGAGCATTCATATTACTTATTTTGGCTGCACTTTCCTAGGAAGCAGCTGTTGTATTTGTTCTCTTTTTCAGCCATGGAGGTGAAATTCAACATTTCACTGTGCTGGAACAATTTCACTGCTTCAGTGAAGGCCAGTGGAGGCTGGGAAAAATGCAAGTAACCCTTTTCTAAGGGATGCTTCTGTGTAAAATCATCCACCTCTCTTATGACAGTCTTGTGGGTGATTTCTTTTTTTTACTTACCAGTTGCAATATCTATTACCACTACATAGACAAAAATAAAACACATCATATAAAAGTTACTTGTTTTACTTTATTAATGAACAGCAGGAATAGTGAATGGCATTTTAAGTGCTACAGAACACTACTGTTATGCAATCACTTTCCTTTTTGTATCCATAAGGCTGTACAATTTCCTTTTTAAAAAATAGTTTTCATACAAAACATTGGCTTATTTCATGTGGTCCGTACTTTAAGTGCAGTGATGAACATGACACGTGGTGGAATTCTGACCTTAAAAAAACATTGCTTATTTTGATATGCCATATCAATTAATACATTATATAAACAGCACGTAGAAAACTTCATGTAAAGATGAAACAGCAAGGTACTTTCTCACCAGTCAGACACAATGTAGGAGCATCTTGTAAGGATTTAAGTCTAGATGATGCTTTTTTTTCCCCTGGTTCTTGTTTCACTTTGCTTTTTCTTTCCTTCATTAAATGAAGGAAAGAAAGGACTTCAGATCATGAAGGACCATCAAATAAACATGAGCAGTTAGTAAGATGATGTCATCTTTGTATTTTATGCATCCATGGAGAGCTGAATGGAAATATGAAGGAAGAACAGGGAAACGGGTATTACTTCTGTATGTGGCATCACCTAGTCTCTTACTGGATTGCAGTGTCACTTTTTGGAAATACAGTGTCAAACTTTTTGGAGCCGAATGGAAATATGAAGGAAGAACAGGGAAACGAGTATTACTTCTGTATGTGGCACCACCTATTCTCTTACTGGATTGCAGTGTCACTTTTTATATCGCTGCTATGAAGAGATACTGTAAAAAAAATTTTGCAACAGCTCAGAAAACCACCACAAGAACGAAGTATAAATACTGTCTTCAAAAAGAGCTTGGTTGGTTCAGTTTATCCTAGAGGTAGTCGTCGTTTGGCGTGATGCTGAGTGCCGAGGGAGAGCTCTGGCAAGAAGAGCATCTTCCATCTTCAGGTACGGTGCAAGCAGGAGCTAGAGGTTGGCCGGCAAGGTGGATATCACACAGACAGAGCCGGGGAAGCGGTGAGGAGAGAAGGTGCCTTGTGAAGCTTTGCTGAAGTCTAATGAAGAAATGGGGTATTGTGCTGATGAATGGGGTGGTTTAGTGTAGGAAGATAGTGCAGATGAAGTAACTATTTTTTTAGAAATTTGAGTGTGAGGTCCTTGTAATCTGCTTAATAAAAGAGTTTATCTTATTAGCATATAAACTTTAGGGCCTGGAATATATAAGTGTGTAACCAGTATGTCCTGTTCACAGGGAAAACGTTGCCTGTGGCTGGTCCTCCACGAGAGGGAGCTAGAACTGTCTTTAAAGTGTTAGCAATGAAGCCTGTCAAATAATACAGCCTGAACTCGACCTGAAGCGCTCACATTATCTTCTGACAAAGCCAGTGCTGTAGCTCAAACGCCGCATGCGACCAGCTGCTCCTCTACGGGCTTTGCCCACCAGGGCAGCCGAGCCTCCCCGGTGGGCAGCTCCGGGGGTTCTTTTTCTATATACCCGATGTGTCCTGTGCCAAGGAACTATTGGCAGTGCAAAGAAATCCGCTATGGCAGTGCAAAGACGCTGAGTGTCTCACCGCTATTAGCCCTGTTTGGATAATTAGCAAAAAATGCAGTTCCTTATCTGCAAATGTAGTTTATTGTGCTGCATATCTGAGGCAACCAGTGCAGGAGACGAACTGGGGGGGGTGAAACTGGAAACAAAATATGCAACGCCTCGCTGTGCAATAAAAAGTCAGAATAGTTTTTGGATCATTGAGCTGGATGTGTAAAGCTGTACTTCCTACTGACAAACACAAACAAAACAACAAAGCCACTAACTGGAAACTTCTAGGAATACGCATGCTACATGGTAAAAAAAACGGATATAAAATTGGTTAGTGGATGATAATGGATTTAAGAATGACTTAGAGTTTTGAAATCGACTGCAAAAATAACTGGTCTTAAGGAAGAATCAAGGATACTAAAAAGTACTACCACCAAAAAAACTTCCACTGGCAAGTAAGTGTCCCTTAAGAAGGTCAGCTGGAACTGCTGGTTGAACAGCTGAAGCTCAAACTGAATCCCACGCTGGAAACTTGGAGCTAACTGAGCAAGGGTTATGCCGAGGGAGGCCTGTGAAGAAGCCTTCCCAGGGAGAATCCTGGGTCAGAGAAGTGTCCAACATTAAAGGCAGAGGTCTGCGAGCGTGAAGACCTATATTTTCATAAAGAAAATGAGAAATTATGGGAAACTTTTAAATGGACAAGGTATAGAAATATTTGCATTTTCAAGTCAAAAATATTAAGCAAGAACCGTCTCATTTTTGCAGTGAAAACTATTGTTTATGACATCATTGGATGTTACAAACCAAAAACCACTCTTCTTCGGGCATGAGGTGGAAGGATTTCAGGATTTGGGGTGTATGCGCGTGTGAAGGAGAGAAAGTACAACACTTACAGTTCACTCGAGGCAAAACACCTCGATTACTGCACACAATAACTGGTCGGTGGCTATTTAGACTAGTGTGCAAAGAAAGCTTCCTCGCTCCTTGCCACGGCCAAAAAGCTTTTTTTGTTCAAAGGGTTCTCATAATATATTACTGCTGGTCGCTCCACCACTTTGCCCTTTGGTCTGCTAGGAGCAGCCAAATACTGAACCATTATACTCTTGGGGATTATGCAAACAAAGGGAATATTTACATATAGAGAATAATAGTGATATTTGCATGTGGCTTACAGTGCCACGTCAGATGACACTGAGCAAGGTTATAATTCAGGCTTCTTTGTTAGCTTTGCATGTTGTATAAATTACGACTGATATTAAAAATACAAAGTGCATCACTAGAGAGCTCAGACACAAAGTAATGCATGGCTAAAACTTATAGTCAAGGCTAATATTAACAGCTAATGCAAACAACTGGAACATTGTATAGCACCAAAATGCATTTAAAATATATAGTGCCCAACAATTGACACTGCACTCAGATTTTTCCTCAGCCAGTTTGTTTTATTGAAAACATCCCTTAAGAGTCAGTGTAGTACAATTATCCTCTTTTTGATGCTAGCAGTCATATGACAAAATAGTTGTGTGGGAAGAAATATCTTTGAGGAAGCATCTTAGCAAGTGCCTTAATTGTTAAGTAAAAATAACTTTCTGTCTGGCAAGGGAAGAAATACTTGCCAAATACCAATATGGGGTTTTTTTGAAGATTACTTTTATATAAATATTATGAAATCATAATACAAACATGTTCAATGAGAAATATCTTTCTCTCATTTGTTCTTTAAAAAAAAATGTGATATCTTCAGCATATGTCTTTAAACAAGAAGGGCAAAAAACCCCCTAGGAACTCAAGAGTTAGTGAATATACTGGTATACTTACTGACTTCTTTTTTGTTTTAAGTGACAAAGGCAAAGCAGAGGCTGTGCTGACCTTTATGGAAGAACAGATCCATGGGGAAAGAAGGTTTTTTTATGCCAGACAGGAAGCTATCCTACTCAACAGTTAAGAGTAGTGAAGGAGGATGTTTAAGTCATCTGTTACCCCAGTGAGTGAAATGCAACCTCAGGGCTGTTGTTTCTCTAAGGCTAAAGGCATACTTATACAGAACATCTCATTTACAGAAACTATAAAATACTCTACTGCAATTAGTTTAATCCAATAAGCTAGCTATCTGTTAGTGTTTCAAAGTAATCTTTTAGTTTAAAATATTTATTGTTTTTCTTTCAATATTTATTTTTCTCACTGTGCACATAATCCCAAATTTCATATTCTCATTTTTATACTACATAAATCTCCATGTCTGCTCTATATAGCAAGGCTCTCTTAATCATTGTATTACATTTCAAAAATCTTAAGTAAGCTTTTTGTCTGCTTATGCAAAAAGCTTTTCTGGTTCCCAGTGCATATCTGGGTATCAAAAATAGTTATAGATAATCAATATTTGCTAAACCAAAGAGTGAAAATTAGGAATCTCTGGTAGATATAGGTGTAATCACAGTACGGACATGGTACTATAGCAACTCACCGTGTAAATGCAAATGATTGTAATGTATGATAGGTGATTAACTTGTGAAATTTAGGAACCCCAAACTCAGCGTGGTACATATTTATATAAAGAAAAAGAAAATACATATCATGTAAAAAACGCATCCTGACTTTATACGATGAGAGCGAAAACTTCCAGAGTAGTAGGTACCTGTTAGCAGCTTGTCTCTCTTCCTTGGTTTTCCTTACAATAGATTGCGTAACTACAGATTTCCTCTTTTGTTTGTTAAAACCTCTCTTATAAAGCCAGCCAAAACACCATGGTTGCAAAAAGTTATTATTTAAAAAAGTCTTAATGAGACTGTGGCTTCACTTGTGTTATGCAGTGCTCTCACTCAAAGGAATTCAAATGAAACTCATGTAAAACTGAAGGGGGAAGAAGAAAGTTGCTACATAAGAAGATGCGAACTCCCAATAAAATAGCTGAATCAATATAAAAATGAAATTGCAATGCCTAAATACCCAGCACGGTGGATAGTGAGCAGAATACAAAGAGGGAAGGTAGCCTAGCTCTCCCACGCTGACTTTGGAATCTAACTAAACAGTGCATTCTTCTGTGAAACTAAAGTGTAGAGTTAAAAATAAGTCCAGTTAAGCAATTTAAGTTAAGAGTGTTTTGGTACAGATCATTCTGATGTCTGTAGAGCATCCCACGCGTCACACATCTGCTAACTGGGAGCTCACTCTAGTTCACATGTTGTGACTTCTCCATTGCCGTCAGGTTGGGGACAGGGTAGGTGGGACGCGCTGTCCCTTCCCCTGAAGCGAGGCCCCGCAGGGCGTGGTTCTCCTTACCGACCACGCGCTGCTCCTGGTCACCAGCGACAGAGAAGCCTGCTGCTGCGGGAGCCTGGGCACCGCCAGCCAGTGTCATAGCCAGAGAAAACAGATTAGGCAGAAATCAAAGAGGAGTCAAAGGCTGAGAATGTGGCAGCTGAATATTGCAGAGCGCTGTGAAGTGCTAATGTCCTGGTGGTTAGATAGTATCAACGTGACTTCCCCAAGCAATGGCAAATAGCAAGCAAGTCCTTCCGAGCCTTTGCCATGCACTATGCTCTTTAAAGTCTTCAGACATAGCCAATGTAACAGTTGCATCAAGTTTTCAGAGGCTGGTCTGTAATGAAAGTGTAGTTCCCAACCTGATTATCACCAGTCGCATAGCAGAAATAAAATCCAGTTTGTAGAATGGGGCAGCTCCATGGTTTTGTAAGACAAACCGGAGGCTTCAAGTTGCTAAGGGGTATTGCCAGTCTTTCTTTCATGTGTGTAAGCTCCTCAGGATAGGTTATGAGTTGTACTTAAATTAGGAGTTTCCAATACAATGAAATATTGTGGAACCAAAGCCTGTAATTACTGCCACAATATATTTCATGCTGAGCATAAAATGTCCAGTGGTGCTGCATGTAGATAGTGTTGGGCAAACACCGATTTGCTGGTTATCTGTATGATGGATACAGTTCATCATGATTTGCACAGCACACTGGTCATCACACCAGATCAAATGGTACCTAAAGTTAGGGCTGTATGGAAACTTGATTGCCTGTGCCAGCTCTGCCCAGGCTCGCTGAGCAGGCTGATGGTTTTTCAGAAGTCTCCAGAGCATCGTCTGGTTAGATGACTGCTAAATATACAGAACCAGACTTACTTAATTTAGAGAATCTTCCTAATCACACTTGGACATAATAGACTCCGATTAAGACTGTGGAAAGGATTGGCAGGTAATACAAATCTGATGGAGTGTTAACTACAGAAGTTTTAATTCAGATCAGGCCAAGAGCATATATGAAAAAGTACTTATTATTCTCCTTTTTCTTGAATTAGTATGATTTGACTTCCATTATAATATCTGCTGTAATATATAGGCATCTAGTGGAAGGCCACTGTGACTGCAATGTAAATTTTGAGCAAACTCTTCATGGTATTATTGTATGGAGCCTTACATCGTAGCCACCAGTGGTAAAGTATCCCATTGCTAGAATAAGATGTGTTTCTGGACATAGTTCTGTGATGATACAGGCTTGCAAAGAGCATACTTACCTGAAGCTGTATATTTCCTAAAGAAAATAAATATATGCTGTTGCAAATAGATTTCGTGGTGGTTCCTGGGGATGGTGTAAATTCAATGCCTTTTAGCAATTAGAATTTAGGAACTGACTGTTCAGAGCCTGTATGGTTAGCTTACCACGAGTGAATTATTTGACAGGGAAAACATCATTATTGTATAAAAATAGATGAATTACAAAATATTTATCTCAGGTTACCTTCCAGGGAAACAAACCTACTAACAAACAGTTGCATTGCAGTACAGAGATGTATGGTTATATGAAATAAGAGAAATTCAAGACATGAAGTAAATAATCTATCTTCTTCTTTATATGACAGTAATAAGCAAATACCAAGACATGCCTGTATATATTATTTATGAACATGTATATACATACATACATAAAATCAGATGCTTACTCACAGAACCACAGAAAGTAAGGCTCAAAGGGAGTTGAAGAGGTTATCTTGTCTGTACACTGAAACTGGTGAAGTCTTCAAAAACTGCCCTTGATCTACAGCAGAAAAGCTCCTCTCTTTTCTCTGTGAAAAGGAACAAAAGAATCTGGGCTCCTTCTAGGAGTTTTCACAGGAATAGTACAAACTGCTTATGATCATTATGGTAACAAACAGGACTTCAATACCTGCCAATGGTGTTGATATAATCAGAAACTTTCCAAAATTATTGGGGTTTGAGTGCGTGGCATAAAAGTATATGAAAACTGAATACAGGTAATAACACTGAATACAGGTCATCTGTGACTTTGAAATGAGTAATTAAAGTACATTTCAAATGAATTTCATATTCCCCCAAATATGAAAAGGATAAGGAAAACAAGCTTTTATCCAAAAGGCAATAAGGGAATACAAGCTGTTCTGGAAAGTATAAACAATGACTCAATAGACTGCTTTACTATATTCAGGAATAAAGGAGGACTAATAGGCAAAAGTTTAAAAGGCTAATGAAAACTGAAGCTGAATATTCTTTGTTAGTCTTGAATTCATTGATGTAAACATTAGCAAGTGTTATTGAAAAGCATGGTTTAAAATAAATTACCCAATAAACATTGCCTGGAAAACTCTAAAGTACATATTTAGTGACTAACATCTTAGGTAGGATGACATTTCTAACGATTAGTGAAAATAATCTTAAGCTAGAAAGCCATCTTTACCGATGCATATAACAAAAGGAGATAGCTGGTACAAATGTATAAAATTACTTCATCTGTTTGTTTGGCAACGTATATCTTTGTTTTGGATGCTTACTGCAAATTAAGAAAAATATTTTAATGAAGTGAATATAAATAATAGGTCAGATGAATCCCTGATATAAAGTTCTCCTGTGAGTTCTTGATTGTGGGGCTGGTATTTGCAGACTGAAATTACTTTTGCAGAGTATTGAAGGTTAGGTGAATTCCTGCTTTTCATGCAAAATTCAGCTCAGTTATAATTATAGAGCTATGACTAATGCCATCATAATGCATATACATGCATTTGTACATACTTTTTTATAATGTAGCACATACTTTGTTTCAAGCGAACATTTGCTTAACTGTAGTAACAGAATATGTAGTAACGTGAGTATGACATGCTGATTTATCTGGCAGCATGAAGTTAATTTTATACTACACTATTTTATATAGTTATAATAATTATAATAATTTTATATAAGTTATAATAGCCCATGGGATTTTCATCTGATATGGGTATTTTCCTGTTTGTGTTTTTAAATGTTAACATCACATTTTAATTAAGTATTGTGCAAGAGATTTTTTTCTACTCTTTAAGAGTAGTTGAAAGATGAAAGTTGAAACATGAAAGATAGTTTCATGTAATTTCAGATATTCATGACTCCTGATGTATTTTTTTAAAAAAGGAAATGATAAAAGTCAATTTATATGAAAAAGATTGAAATAGACATGCAGAATAGTATACACACAGCATTTGCAGTAATAATTTCTTCAAAAGCTTCTGTGATTGCCTGAGAAAGGATTTGCCTAATTACTGAAAAATAGCCTATTAAATCTGTGATTTTAACCTTATAATTTTGGGTAATGAAAAGTAATAGACCATTTAAAGGTTCTCTGTAGCAACGAGTCTGGTTTAGCAGAGTTTGCGTAATTCCTTTTTCACAATTACTTTTCGCATTTTGGTCCCATCAAGCGGATCAGGAATAAGGGCTTCTTTCACTTTTCAGAGGAGCGTGTCCACAACTGTATGCTGTTGATTTGGCATAACTTAGAGCACTTCTAAAACTTGCTAGAAAGCTACTGACTTGAAAAAAAATGTGGAAGATGTAATTACATCCCTCAGACCAAAATTATGCTTCAGGGCTTTCTCCTTTCTGGTGCTTTTGTCCTGAAAGGCAACGGAAACAGCAATTACTGGCAACACTAGATACTGACTGTTCCCTATAGCATGGAGGATACGTATGTGTGTATCTATGCACACACACATAGTCTTTTACCTTGGATCACAATTTCTGGCAGCAGCTAGGAAATGAAATGTAATCTCTTTCAGTTTCTTGTTTGTCTTATCCGTCGTACATTGGAAAAGACCTTGGGTCACTGTCCCAACGGACTGTCACAGTCCTTATCACAGAGGGAGACAGGAGGCAATTGCACAGCGTAAGCCAGGCTGTTTACTCAGCGGCACATAGGGAACTTTACCTGAAATTATGCCTTATTCACGTGGAATAGCTTTTGCCCCTTGCTCACCTGCTGGAGGTGATACCCTGCCAGCTGCCCCCAGCAAAGTATTTGAGATTCTTCCAGCAGCAGTAGGAACCAATGTGGAGGCACAGTGGGACCCTAAAGAGGCATCCCTGGGGAGGAGACGAGGGCTTTCCCATGCTAAGGCAGCCCGCTGCCTCCCGAGCTGTGTTACCATCTCCCTCCCGCCACGGTCACCCCTGCTGCGGAGCAGAGGGGAAATTGAGAATTTGCTGGTCTCTCTGCGTTAGCATCCCTTGCAAGACTGGAAATGTCACCATTGGTACAGAAACTCAGGCACTAGGAATCAGCTCTTCGGGGTAGGGAAGAGGTTGTTTCTACTTTACTCCAGATTTTTGCACAGTTCCACAATCTGTCACCTTCTTTTTCTGTGGTTTCTTTTTTTCATTTTGGTTTTGGTTTTTGTTACTTTTTCATTTTCCCAGCTGCTCCACTTTATGAACCCATGATGTTTGTGAAGTCAAAATAACAAGTATGAAATAAAATAGGTCTGCTTGTTCTAGATTATATTCAAAGTGATGAAAGGTTTGTGGTTTTTTTCCCAGCTGTTCATTATAGAAATTGGCTCTTGCATTAGAGAACCATGTAGTTTCAATGGTTTCAGTCTCCAGAGCTTTTTCCTTCTCTTCGAGGGCAATGGAACTTGATCACATCCTCCAAAATTGCAAATGGCAGAAGAAGATAGTTGGCAATGGAGTAATCATTTAAAAGACATATCCTAAAAATCTTTCAGCCCTCAGGAAAATAAATGTGTCATATGAGGAAAACTTTGCAAATTTTAGAATGTTGTTCTTGAGTATTTGACAAAGATGACCAGAATGGAATGTCTTGTTTTATCAGAGTGTCACAAAATGTAAATATGAATTGTTTAAAAAAACGGCCTATCCGTACTCTAAAAAGTTAGAAGGTGGAAAATTAAGGCCTTTTACTGTGACTATGGGAGATGCTCTTAGGTCCTGAATAGGAGAGAAAACATGTATGTGTCCCCTCTGAACCTTTCAAACCATATTAAAATGCCCAGCTTTGTCTAGACTTTTGCTTTATAAATGCCAAGATTCCTAGGTTTTAAAGTATGTCTGCTTGCCAGGAGCATGCCTCGTTTAGCATGCTCTTCTCTCTGTACCGATAAAAATGAGTCTCTGGTCAGGATAGTGTTGGCAGCAGAGGTCAGTCGGGCAAAACCTGAGGTGTCTTGTCACAGGTTGCTCCCAGCCTTTTGTTTTGGTTCTATAAAACAAGGTCCCATATTTTGAAGCAGTACAAAATACTGTCCCATGCTCTACAACAGTTGTTTTACTCAAGTGAGCTTCCAGTACATTTTCAGACTTACAAGGTAAGAGATTTATACTTACACTTCTGCACACTGCAGAAGAAGACAAGAACATGAATTTTTGCATATTCATTTCTACAACATTGTTTGCATATGGCTTTAATTCATAACAGACAGCCTTTGCCTATATATTCTCACACTAATTCTAGCTCTCATGAAAGAAAAGGCACTTTAAACACTGAATATACAGAGGTTATATGGCAGCACAGTGCAGCCATTTCAGGAATTGTAACCATAGTTGGGAATATGTTGCCTTTTCAACTTTCCAGCAGCAAACGTACTGATTGTTCCTGGAGCCCTCCTGGGAAACAACGTGCCGAGTGACTTGTGATTTAGCTCAAGTCTGCAGAAAAGCAACCTTTTACTTCTTTTCTTTTGTGCCATAAAAGTAAACTTTAACTGGAGGCGTTTCGGAAGTGTTGTCCTATCTAAGATTCCCCTGACCTTGCCACAGGTGCCATTCTTCCTTGAGCGCCTGCCAGAAACAAGGAGCAGTGATTTCGAGCACATGCCCTGCTAAACCCTGTAGGTCTCTGAGGGGTGGGCAGCTTCACTGTGGTACTTGATCACGTAATTGCAGTTCTGATCGGCTCAGCTTCACCTGTGTTAGGAGGCTGCTGGTGCCCTGGCTGGGCAAGGAGGGGTTTTTCCCCAGAGCTACCTCCTGGAGGGGTTGCTGCCCCTGGGAACTGGCTGGGTTGCAGCATTACCAGTATTGCAGTGAAGCCATGACCAGTACTATTGGTGTCAGTGAGCACCTCCTGTCTACTCAGATACCCAACCCTCTCATTTTGGGCTGGACATAGTTCAGGTTGGACAACCCCGTGCTTCTGCAGCTGGACTCCTACCTGCATCAGACTGCAGAGGGATCAGGGGTTTGCTGCGGGGAGAGGGCTGGCAAACTGTAATTTCCTAAGTGGAGATGGGTTTGTTATCATGTGATAAATCTTTTTTTGTAACTGCTGCCAAAGAGTTGGTGATTTGCAGAAAGTACTCATTTCTATCGATCCCTTAAACCCTACTGAAAAAAACCAAACAGAATGGGAAACATATCCTGGCAAGGTTTCTGGCGTATCTGGGACCATGATTCAGCATTTCATAAATGGATAATTATTTACATCTGGTTTTTCCTTTGTAAGCAATACTGGTGTTTTACTAGCAAAGTGTTAACTTGTCTTTTTTCTGTTGGCATCCAGTTGGGGCCAAGCAATTTGCATAAGTATTACTATTACTGGCACCCCTAGAGACTTTTCTGATACTGTCGAGAACAAAGCACTGTAAAGAAACACACAGCCAAAGATGACTGAAGATCTGTGCACATGATGTGTGATAAATTTGTCAGCAATTAATTTCTTAATAAAAGTCACAATAAATAGAGGAATCCCCTTAAGATATGCTATTAGAAATCCCACAGGTATTTGGATTTCTTGAACACTCTGTTCTGTGAACAGGATTTTCGTTAAAATGCATGTATCTTTGTGCCAGTAATTCAGTCTGAAAAGCAACCTGTTGGGTTTTTTTCCATTCACACATGCACTTGAAGTATTTTTGGAAACAATACCAGGAAGACAGTCACTCCACCAGTATCTGATTCTTTGGACTACATGTGGGGGAAGGTATGGTGGCTTAATGACGGTGTTGGAACCAGATGCCCTAGTGTCTCCCGGCTTAGGGAGCAAGTAATTCTTGCCATTCACACGGTCCCTCTGATTAAGTGCCTCTTGCTCCTTTTAGGAAACCATTTGCTGCCCTGCAGTGTTCTCTGATTCGAACACACTTTCATGCATCTCCATTTAACTTGTCTCTCCCCCACTCAGCCTGTTATGTACCATAATATGGAGGAGCAGACTTAACCCCATAGTGATCTGTTAGGACCCAGTATTTCATGGACAGAGGCCAAGGCTGCTGCTGACTCTAGTAACTTTAGTAACAAAATACTAAGGAAATATTACCTAATTTTTCAGCTTCAGATTGATCTCAATTAGAAAAAAAAAGCATGTTGTGACTAGAGTAGTCCTCAGTCTGTTTTAGCATAAACAAGGTTAAATATTGACATGGAAGGACACACTTTTCATTTTCTATCATGGAAGTACAACTGGTAACTGTGATGGCTGTGTATCTCAGGAGGTGAAAAATGACCAACCAGTCATTAGCAAACACTGGCAGAAAACGCAAAAGCAGACACATAATTCACAGGCGAGACAGCAAGAGATAAGACACTGCATATGAATAAGAGTATGTGGGTGTGAGAGCAAGCGAGTGCTGAAGGAGAGAATTTAACTGCTTCACTGAAAGTGCAATTACACAAACAGCTCTTCTGACTGCATTTCACCAGTAGATACTACCCAATGGCATAAAACTGTTAAAAAAACCCCTAACAAAAGGTATGAAAATGGCAGGCTTGCTTCCAGGCAAAATAAATAACAATCAGTTAAAAATGCCAATATATAACATCTGCTTTTTAAATAATCAGCTTGGTTTCTGTTTCTTCCTGAGAATGTGTATTTTTGGCTCAGATTTAGAGGTTTTGTGCTGCTTTCAGCAGCCCATTTGAACAAGAACATGCATTCTGGGTAACTATCACCTAAAAATGTTAGCTGGCTGAATGTACCTTAAATTAGGTAAAAATAGTGATTCTTCCATTAATTAATAGTTTTCTTTCATTAATATCCTTAAAAAAAGATTACTGAAAAATAGAGTACTGATATTTCTTCATTTCCATGAATACCCCATGCTGTAATAGAATATAAGCCTCTGCTTAGCCATTTGGTAAAAGATCTTTATGGGCTGTCACTGTAGATGTGACCCGAAGTAAGAACAGTATTCCAGTTTTTGAGGAATTTTTGGTGGCTGCAGAAAAAAAAAGCAAGACTTTCCTTCCAGAGTTGGATATGAGAGAATGGGGCCCAAAATGAAGTTGAGGGGAATTTGTTCCACCAAGAAGAAGCTTCAAAATTTTAGGTTGATGTAAACAATTTTTTTTTGGTAAACTTTTCATTTTTTCACAGAGCTCTAACTTCAGCTTTTCAGGTTGATCTCTGTGGCTGATTCCCAGGATCAGCCTGTAAAGGCTGTTGGGTACCTCAGCTCTCCTAAGAAGAAACCTTTGCCTGCAGGATCAGCATTTGAAGCCTTAGAGAGCTCCTGACTGAGGACCCAGGCTCTGGGAGGACCTCCTTCCTCTACCATTGAGCGCTATGGAAATTCTGGCTGTTCCCAGCTGTGGCAGGTTCAATCTGCAGACCACTCTCGTGTAGAGGAGGCATGACTGGATTTTCAGAAGTGACAAATTCAGGTTTTGCATGATCCCCTTACAAGAATTTAGATCCAGACAAGTGAAAGTTCAGTTTTCACCTTAATCAATCAGTGCTTTTGCCACTGTTTTTAGTATTGCATGCCATACTGCCCTATTTGTTTCAGTAGTGGTCCCTATTTCCTTGTTAATGTATTTAGCTTTTTAAAGAACAGACTTGAAAATATGTATTTATTATGGAGTAAGAATATTTGTTCTCCCAAAGTCACAAACCTACAAGCAAAACATTTTATTCCCATGTCCAAAGCATTCTGTGAAGGACAATTTATGAGTAAAATGCATAAACATTTTTCATAGTTCAGACTGCTGAGCTCTGGTCCACTTATACTAGCTTTGTGGAACTAGCTGACCGCACTTTAGATTTGTAAAGCCATTCTGGATTTCCTGGTTATCTGTTTAGTTTAATGACCTTTAATGATCCAGCACATATGGCCTGATGCAGTAATACTGGATTACAAGCCATCTAATTTTTATGCTGGAGAAAGATTCAATTACTGTGACTGTTTCACCCAGCCATTATAAAACTTGGCTGGAGTCTTCCACACTGTCTATCAAAAGAAATTGAACTCCTTTAGTGAAGGCTTCTCCATGCTCTTGTAAATTTCAGGATGACCCTATATGAATTTTAGTTCCACAGGTTTCATTTGGGTATTTAGGTAGTGATATAGGACAGTGCATACTCAAATATACTTTTCTGGAGGAGTTTTTAGGGGGTTTTGTTTTTTTTTTTTAAATTGCAGTAATACTTTCCAGCCGGTGATACTTACATTGTCTGGGTCTGATTTAGCCAAATGACAAACAAACATGTTCTTAAGTGACTAGGTCTCCATTCAGAAGTCTCATAGCTTAGTTTTCCAAATTATGTATCTATCTGAACTATTCAATTTTTAGTACTGTGACTAACATTAGGTTTTACAAATTATTGGTAAACTAGACAAAAGTGGCTGAATAAAATACAATTATACTATATAAACATAGGAGTCTCAGTCAGGATCTGCTATTCTAGCATTAAACTGCAATGCAAATAGGGACTTTAATTTGAAGAGTGTTTGTATCAGAGAGAAATATACAGGCAAAAGGTTGATCACTCTGCTATGTTGTGCCCCTGCACTTCCCAGATGGGAGGGGAACCATGATCCAGGCACTAAATTCCAAGGCAATGTGTGTTCATTCAGGTGAATTAAATTATTTCAACACATTTTTACAATGTACATATATAGTATGTTTCGTATTTTCCAGTCACACCACTTCTTTTCTTTGTATTGTTGAGGCGCTCATGTCTTCTGGAGGTAGCCAAAATAGCGTAGTCCCTCCATAGCTCCATATCTGCTCTTGCCCATGAACTCTGCTTGTAGAAGAGTTCATTACTCTTCCTAGAGTCAAAAAGAGCTGGGAAGCCATTCTGTAAACAGCTAACATCTTGCCTAGAGCTATGAAAGCAGAGCATCTCTTTTGCTCACTAGCTCCCAGCCTACCTGCAGGCCCTCTTGCATGGTTTTAGCCTTTCAGATTTCATTGCCATTCAGTGCTCCACTTAAGTGCATTTCAGACCCTGCATTTTAAACCAACTCTAACTACGATCTAGCAACCTATACAACTGCACTTAAATGCCATTAAGTGACTGAATAATTTATCAGTGTATACTGCAAAGGTTAATTGATGGTAACATTAATTCCGTGGATGTTAGAAGTATTTTATCATTTTCTGATGTTCTGATTATCTTTTGAAATGCCTTAAAGTTTCTCCTCCAAGTCAGCCTTAAGATCTATAGAAACAACTTCATTTAATTTTGCATCTCTCAGTTTTAGGAAGACAGCTCTACCTTTCAGATAGGAAATACATATTGTTCCTCATGTGTAAGGACCACAGGACCAGAAGAAACCACCTCTGCAGGTGCTTGTATACATTCTGCTTCTGTAGCCAATAACTGTGTACCAGCCTAAACTAGAAAGATACACAAACAATCCACATAGCCACCAAAAACATTGATGTGATTTACGCCCTCATTGCAAAACCAGACCATAACTCCAATGCACCAAGGCTAGCATAGAAGTGAGGGACATCTTCAACATGATGCTTTTTGACTAAGAAATTACACAAAAAGAGTAAGTCCACATATTTGCATGAAACTTTAAGGAAATTATGCCATTTGGGCTTAACAAAGTGTTCTTTTACAAGCTGAGAGCATGGAAGTGACTTACTGTGTGCCTACCCCAAGAATTCCAGGTTGCATCGCTGTAGCATTTCTCTCTGCAGGAAAGCCAGTTTGTCCCCATCTGGCATGATGAATGTGAGCAGTTCCATCATTTGCTTACATGCTTTACAGCATGTTACAGGTATGATTAGCTCTGCTGTGCAGAGGGAGGACTCGAAGCAGAGAAGAATGAAGTAACTTGACCAATGTTGTATGGGAAGTCAGTAACAAAAGTAAGACTGAAAGGGTTCAGAGGTTCTGTCCAGTGTTCCTCCCGTAGCTACTGCTACAGCCTCGGATGAGTAGTTACAAATGCCCAGTTGTTTTAAATTACTTGTGAAGGTGCATTCTGTGGTATCGTATTTCAATACAGTTACAATGCTCAGATCTTATTGAGACTTTCAACAAGCCTATAGGATAACATTTATAAAGTATAATGCTTTCAACAGTTTCACTTTGATGGCTGCTGTTAGCCACTTTGTGCAGTCACAGCAGAACAAGAATAGCTGCTAAAATGTCAGTAGTTGTTACCTCTTGTTCTCTTTGTGATGTTTCTTTCCTGTAAAATTAAGTATTTGCTAATAGTTTTGGATGATAACTTCAAAAGTTGTATTTAATACCTTGCGCTAAGGTATTTACATACAATAAGCAATAGCAACTACCTGAGTAAGTTTTCCCTGCTTCTCAATATCTCAAACACTGTGTAAAAACCCATTAACTACTCCTTATGGTTGGTTTGTACTGCAAGAAACACTCACATTTTGCTCACGAGTTGCACAAGCCCATGCAGGGCATAGGAAAATGTTCTAAAACTTCGAGGGTATGCATAAAGACCAAGACAGTTTTCATCAAAACTCCCAAATCAAGAAGGCAATATTTAACCTGTAGCTAAATAGACCCAAGCTGAGAGGCCCAAAAGGGCAGACTTAACATATGTTAAACATGTAGAAGGTAGGAGTTCCTTTGTACATGTTTGACTGTCTTTTTATTTCCAATAATTTGTGTTCTGTGATATGAATGCTACTTTCTTATATTAAAAATTATATGTTTTTTCAGGAAAGATTGTGCTGCTTTGTGGGCTAAGTGATAAGGCTTTGTATTTGCAATGGGCCTGCTTGAAAATTATTTTTAACTAGTTTAATCCAGGATAAAGCTAAATTTGCAAAACCAAGTTTTTCATATATATTTTCTGCTATAAAAAAGGAAATAAATAAGATCCAGCATGTACCTGTAAGTTATTTAGAGAGAGAAGGTGAGTTTATAGGGTGAAGCAATATCTTTTATAGAAACAGCTCACAGAGCAGGAGGGGAAGAAATGGATGAACTTTCCAGGACGGAGGTATCTCAGAAGTGCTAGAACCCTAACTCGGTATGAACATTTGACATACAATAGCATAGACTGTATTTCTTTTCACTGGAATTAAACCATTGTAAAAATACTTAATCTTTGGGATTGCCCTTTCTTATAAAATGTTAGCTGCTGGAGGTGCTGGGATGAATACTTAAAAAGTGTTAAGGGCACCTATACATAACAGATTATGTAATATAAATAATTATCAGACAATAATAATCAAGCTCCTATCCTAATTTATTCTGCTCCCCTGGATTAATTTTAATATCATACAGGCTGAAATATTTGTCAATATTTTTGCAGAATTTTTTGTAACCTGTCCAATTTCACTTACGTTTTAAAGATGGGGCTTCATAAAGTATCCTTAATATTTTGCTTTTGTGTGATATTTGTATGAAAAATATTTTGTCTCTTAAAGGAACAGAGTTGTACTTCATATTGAGGTGGAAAAAAAATGTGGGAAAATAGATGAGAAGTGCCATATCATGTGTCCAAACTACTGGGGTAAGGGACATTTATAGCTGCATTTTCCTATGCTTGCATAGGCAACGTGAGAAGGTAAGTGATTTTCTAAGTAGATTTAGACCGATGTCATTAGAGATAAGTAACTGCAGATGTATGTAGGAAGTGTACTTGTGTGTGGAACTGGTTATATATTTAAATTTCTCTTTCTGCATATGGAATATCCAGGCCATATGTGAGCAGGCATGTTTTGCATCTGTAGGACTGTTTGAGAATCCAGGTCAGAATAAGTAACTGAAGTCCATATTGATGCCAAAATATCAAGTAAGTAATACTGTATTCTCTGTCCTCAGTTTTTCTTCCAGAACACTTGATTCAATCCACCCGAAATAATTCAGCACTTCCTTGGGAAGGATTATCAGCATTGTAATCGTAATTCTATCATGAAATTATAGTCTTCAGATTAGGAAATTTAAACATTCTCTTATAAAAGGCAACAAAAAAAAGCTTTTGTTGATTTAAAATTAAGAGGAAACAATATGATGGAATAAACAAAAGCTATTAAACTAATTACAAACTGGAATATATTTTTGACAGTATGAAATTACAAGCGAAATACAATTAATGATTGGAATAGTAACAATCAAATTTTACTCATTATGCCAAGTTTAATTTCCTATCTTGTAAATCACAGACAAACCTCATAAATAAGCCAGCTGCTAGATTGATGTGATTAATCAGTTTTTATAAATATGCTGGTGCTGGGTGACCAATTTTAAACAATGAACATAGAAAATCTGGAGAATCAGAAATTAAAAAGCTCCATCTTATTCAATACAAATGAAGAGTGAATTTTTTTTTTTTCCCCAAGTACGGTAAAATAGCCTTGTGGAGGTCACTGTAGAGGACCTGCATTGCAATCAGCTCCTGCAATACTCCTGTGGCCATTGTCATGATCTCTAATACTCCATCTGCAAAGCCTCTGATGCTGCTTCCTCAGCTGTGTACCACTTTAGCAGGGGTCTCCAACCTGCCTCTGCACCCCATCAGCAGGGCTGCTGTACCACACTGCACGTAGTGATCTGTCTGCAATCCACAGTTGTCCTTCTACTCTGACCTCATGAGCAAAATTTGTTCCACATGGAATGAATCCAAAGAGAAAAATGTTTGTTTTTTTTTCTTTTTTAACCTGAACCAAATAATCCCAACTGTGAAGACTCCTGTCAGAGTGAAATTCCAGAAAGGAGCATTTAGAATGATTGCCTTTGCAAAGCCATTATGGCAATAGAATCATAGAATCATTTAGGTTGGAAGACACCCTTAAGATCATCTAGTCCAACTGTTAACCTAGCACTGCCAAGTCCACCACTAAGCGATGTCCCTAAGTGCCACATCTACACATCTTTTAAATACCTCCAGGGCTAATAATATCATTGCATGACCAATTGAAACATCACCTGAAAAATTATCTCGTAAAGTGTTAAATCTACATATATTTATGAAAAGTGAGATGGCAACAATTTGTCTCATATAAAAGTGTAAATCACCAATACGGAATCAGTCCTGGTGGATCCGTGATAAACGTTTTGTTGATGTGAAACTCATTTTCACAAAGTGAAACATGGTACTCAAAAAGCATTGCCAAAATATTGAAGTAATTTATGTTTTTTCTTTGAAGCAAAGGTAATTTTTTTGACTGGCTAATCATTAACGTGTAGTATAAAGGATATAATTTTTTATGATTATGATTAAATTGTTTTTTACATTTAAGTCTTCTGCAGCATTTCTGAAAAGTCCTATTTATGTCTAAGTATGTCTTCGAAAAAGTGGTGGGTTTTGTTCTCCACTGTTGGACTATTGCCGTGTTTTAAGAGGAAACGCATCACCAGGACTTACCATGCTGGAGCCTTGAAGGACAAATTACCATATTGCGGGACACAGATAATTATGGTCTTAGCAGAACAGATACAAGTGATATTGTCCTCCACAGACTCCTAAAGGCTTTTCAACAAAACATGTCATTGCACTAGCAAGTAGCCCCAGCTTTTCTGACAGCTCTCCTTCTAGAATGCCATTACAAACTTAAGACATTGTAGTGCAAGTATTTAACCTAAAAGCAATAAAGTGTTGCAAGAAAAAAGCTGCAAGCCCACCAAACAAAAAACCTAAAGATTGATGCCTTTCAGTATCAGGGAAAACTGAATTTAATATGAGTCCTTAACTAATAATTCCAGTCACCTTGGAGAATTTTTAATGGTGTTATTTCACCAGTTCTGTTCCCAAACCCTGATCCTGATCAGTCACCATATATGAATTCCAGTCCAAGCCATCTTCACCAAAATGCCATTTAATCATTTTAATCTATTAACTATCACTTCAATAAAGTGACATGTTCCCTATGACAGACCTCCATGTAAATAAAGCCCAAATAAATTGAGGGGATGGAGGACAATGGCAGCTAGCAAGGCTAAGGGAGCAGACTTGGTTTGTTTTCTGGTGCCTAAGGGTCTGACTGGACTCTTGTATAATTGATTTTACAGACTACTGGGCTAAATATAGGACCTGCCTACATCAGATGAACCTTAGGGTGTAATCAAAAAGACAAATCTGAAGATATGATGATATGTCTGAAAATATGAAGATTTTTTTTCTTCTTTGAAGACCTTTGGGGACTCCTTTGGAGTCTTTGGAGTCGTCTTCTCCATCTTGATAAAATCACTGTTTGTATACAACAGTGTTTCTTATATAGTGTCTGCCACTGAAACTGTGTTCCAATCTAACATTGAAACCACAAGAGTTTGAGTAATCACCCTATGTTTATTCTTTACTTTGATCAGCTTCTATAAAGTGACATCACTGGGGAAAAAGACAACAATATTCCAAAGATGCTAACATAGGTTAATTTAACTTAATCTCTCACTTCAGCCTACAGTACCTGTCAGGAGAATATATTAATGTGGGACTTTTCAGTTCTCAGAGTAGTCTTTGTCAGGAGTTTGAAATGTCTGAAACAAGATAATTAAAGAATCCTTAAAAGTGTACTTCAGTGTTCTGATCTTTCTTCATATTTTGTAGTTTGTCCAAAATAATTTCAGCATATCCTTCTGAAAAAGAGCTGAGAAGCCAGTCACATTGAACCATATTTCTTCTGTTGTAAACCAGCCCCCTGGTTATACTGGACACCATACTCTTTGTTGAGTTTTGCAGCTCTGGCTCTGGAACAGTGATCAACACTTCACTATACTAGCATGGTAGAGACCTCTTTATAGATCTGTTTTACAAAATGAATTTCTGCAAGGAAAAGTCCACTGTATATGGATTGAAAAAAAATTATTATATTATTTCCTGTTCAACCTCCTACAAATGCAAGTTCATTTCTACAGTATACTAGCTGCTTGCTCCATAATTTGTTGCATAAAAATCTAGGGCTTTACATCTCTGAGAAATCTCTGCAGCAGAGCAACACTTTTTCCTCCCACTCTTAGGACATTTTCCCAACTTAAAAATTCTTCCTGATTAGCTCTGCACGTTGATATGTCATTGTACTGTTCTGTCTGCCATCTCTGTTCTTCACAAGGAGCAATAGTCTTTTTACAAAACTTTTCTCATTAGTAACTATTTTTAGCTCTTACCTGTGTGTTTCCCAAAGACAGTGAAAATGAGCGCTCCATTTTTTACCTACTTTCTTTTTTTTTAAGACCAGCACAACTATACTTTTGTATTCACAAAAATATAACTGGAATAACTGGAAATATTCTGGAATACAACATACAACTATCATGACCTCAAATTTTGAAACAACTCACACATATATCTTCCATTTGTTTTGTACACAGAAATGCTTGTTTATGCCAAACTCTGCTTTCTTCACATAATGAGACACTGCTGCTTTCATAAAATAATTCATCCTGCTTTCTCTGATCACTCTCGTGTTCATAAACGTATACTTGTTCCAAATGCTGTTCTTGTGGTACCTAATGTCTGGGTTCACATGTGTTGGCAACAAACAAGAATTTTACTGCTTCTGGAGATTTAGATCGGGTTTTGTAGTAATTTCCTGCATTACCATATGGAAGCACTGTGAACGTGGCTCTGCAAATATTCTTTTTAATCAAATGGGTTGTTGGTGGCTGTTGATAATGCCATTCATCCATTTGCAATTGTAGATAGTTATAAGTATGCAGCTACTCATGCCAGTATGACAACAACAGTGGAAATTGTGACAAAGATGACATCTTTTGAAAATCTCAGTACACTTATTTGTTAGACGTATCCTCTTATATAAATAAAAAACCAGTCTTAAAATTTTCATTTTAAAGAATAAAAAATCCCAAAGTTTCTGTCTTTATTGGTCTCAGCTGTAGTCTCTCTGTCACATGCTTTGAAATACTGATGTGCAGCATTTGGGGAGTAACTGTTTCAGAGAAAGAGCACTCACTGAATCCGATTTCCCAGAACAGCCGTAGGCAAAAGTCTTTCTTATTTGCACAAATAGATTTCATGACTGTGTGCACAAATTGTATTCAAATGTGGCCATAGAGGTAAGGTTCATAGCAGCAATCAGTACAGCACTAGGGAAGCATTTGGAGAGCAAATGAATGTGTGCTAAGGATCTGACACTCACACCATATGCATTTTAGGGGAAGTTTGCTTTACAGCTTTACAGACTGTGGTCTAAATATTTTAGGGGTTGGAGGAGCATGCTTTGGGAGCACATCTTCTGGTTTGGTTTCATCTGAAAGGAATTCAGGCTGAGCAGAGAGCCTGCTCCCTGTGTGAATCTGACTGGTAAGTGGGGATGATCAGAAGATTTGTCTCAGAACTACACTCCCGAACTGAAATAAGACATTAATTCAGGGCACCCGGAGCTAGTCAAGCATCCAATTTCTCTCTTCAGCATACTTGTCGCACCCAATTCAGGAACATAATTATTCACAAAAGCAAAATATTCCAATGTTGATTTGCTTTTCTTTGCCATATGTAGGGATTGGGGTTTTTTTGGGTTTTGGTGGTTTTGGTTGGTTGGTTGGTTGGTTTGGTTTGTTTTTTAAACTAAATATTCTCTAGTGTCTTTTGTTTTCTGGAACAAAAAGGACGTGTCCGAAGGGACCTAGAGTACCATTGTGATTGGGCCTCTCTCAGCCAAGTTTCTGGATGAGTGCTTTGAAAAATAGCTCTTCCTTTCCTAAAACAATGGATATACTCCTGAGCAAAATTGTGCAATCCATCAATTCTGCATAGGTTTACGGATTGCAAGGAAGGTTAGAGAGAGGGAACAAACAGAAAAGGAGGGCTCTAAATAGGCGATAAACACTCTTAAATCCCTTTAGTTCTCACAGTTTGAAATTTGCAAAGTGTAAGATGTATCATTTAGTCACATATGCACTGTCAGAGTGCTCTCAGGGAGCATTAGTCTGGCATTGAAAGTTACCTTAGTGATTCTGCTCTGAGATAGGAAAAAAAGGCTGAACCAGATGGGGAACTAAGGGCATTGCCAAATCATCACCAACCCCAAAGGATTTTTTCAGGTAGTTTTTAAAGAACTCCTAACTGAAACATTGTATTTGGAAGCAAAAAGGAGAGGAAAGCAAGGGACAAAAAGATACTCACAGATGTTTCTCTTTGTATGTTTTAGGATAGATTATGTAGTGTAAATTAAGCTTATATTTTCATGTATGGTTTATATGGATTAGGAAAGCCTAGCTTCTACCTGGTTTTTACTCCATTCAGCTAAAGGAAAAGAAAATAATTTTCATAGCACAGTTCTTGAATTAAAAAGAAAAAAGCAGACTACACTTGTCCTCAAATTTAATGAAGTGCCAATCAGCAAAGCTTTCAAGCTTTGTCCTAGTGAGTATGTGCTTCAATCTTATCCTGAATCAAGGCCAATAAATTGTGTGTTCAGAACTGCTGCATAACATTGCATGTGCTTTTTTGTAATAATAATAGACCTCTCCAATGACAGAGTATCTTTTCTATCATAGCACTGAATATTATGTGGGAAGTTCCTAATATTATAATTTAATGTTAATATTAACAGCATAAAACATTTAAAATTCCCTAGTATTTTTTTAAACCCAGACACCTATCTGTTGCATACAGACTTATTATTATTATTTTTTCTTATCTTCAGAACTTCTTAGAAGTACAAGAAAATCCAGCCAAAAAAGCCCTAAAAAAAAAAAGAAAGTGTTGCTGAAGATATAACGAATTTGAGCTCGTTCATGAGCTGTCTTTTTGAATGCTCACCTTTGCAAAGAGCAGACTCTGTCCAAAGGAATCATTGTTGAGTTTCTCAGCTTTTCTGTGGTTGGTCCCCATAGCAGAAACAGAATTTTCTGAAAATGTCCTGATTTTTTTCCCTATGAATATCAGAGTATAAAATAGAAAGTTAGTTTTATGGAGATATGTATCTGAGCCTGTGTATTCTGAATGTTTGGCAGATAATACTTGAAATTCAAAGTCTGCAGTGATTTGGCAACTAGAAAAGGAAGGAATCTGTTTTTACTAAAAGAAATGTAACAAAATCCATAAAGCCCCACTGCCTTTGTAATTGCTTTCTGTGATACAACCTGCTGATCAGGCATTACTAGGTTAAGAAATAAAGAGTGTATTCTGCTTTCCCTGTGGCCTATCTCCTCTGAAGAACTACTTTTCTCTCAGTTCTGTGTCATTTGTGTTTCATATCTGTTTTGCTAGCTAGCATTTAGTGCAGTTATAACACCCCTACTGCGTCCTCCAAACACTGAGAAGTGGTGTCATGCCCAGAAAAAAAATGCAGATTGTAGAAGATGGATAGAATTGTTCCTGGGGCTAGATGTACAGAGGATGTGAGGCACTGAGATTTCACCTAAAGTCCCTTTTAGGGCTATGCAACCCTTGATGGCCTTCTACGCTACAGTTTGACTTTAAGGTACTGCTAGATCTTGATCCAGCTCTGTCATGCCTTGAACATAGACTCACTGTGTCTCTCTCAAACTTTCAACAGTAAATTGTACAGCAAACGAACATACATAAAACTAAACCAACTCTACTGTCTCATCTCTCCAGAATGACAGAGGATATAAGTTGGATTGTTCATATTTTGCACGAAGTAAATGGTGTCTAGAAACCTATTATCTGGAACTCCGCTAATGTTTGTCATTCATCATTCACATTAAGAATGTAATACAGGATTCAGATTTCTTAGTGTATATTCTGCAGTTCTTCTTGAGATGCTAATTTTAGTTCTACAATTCTCTTACCATTTTCAGTAACATTTCTAGAAATCATCTTACATAAACTGTGGAAATTATAATCTTGATATTTTATGTCATTGCAATGCATGAACCTGCATGTTCAGTAAGATCAGAATCAGGACCTTTTCTTTTTCGGAAGCAAGTAAAATCTTGTTGGAAATAACACAAAGACATAACATAAAAATAAAAGATATATAAAAATATATATACTGCCCTAGTGTCTTTCTTTTGCCAGTCCTGTCTAAATCATGAAGGCTTCTTGCTTTCAGGTTCAGCTACCATCAGGAATAAAGTCAGTTTCTGTGACAACTTCATCATAATTGTTACAAATGTTAGGAGTGAAGACACATCTTACTCTAATATAGGTAATGATCTTTGCTAGGTTGTGACTTGTAAATAAACTACAATTTTGAATCCAACACAAGTCACTGAAAATGTTGTGTGGAGGAAATGTTGTACACATCCCTGCAGAGAAATATGATGTAGATCAGAAACTGTTCACTAAGGGTGATCTCTGGTTTGGGCTATGCTCATGCTCAGGACAGGAAAGGGAACCGAATTTAGACTCTGGGGCTACCTGTCTATCAGCACACTTAGTGTGGCCCATGCTTGGGCTTATGCACTACCCAGAATCATTTATTCTCTTAAATTGCTAACATGCTCCAAGGAACAGTTTTATTCCATATCCATGCCAAAAAGCTCTCTGTTCAGGCACGGAAAGGAATAGCACAGGGTATGGGGTGGAAAAAAGAGTTCATGGAGGTAAGCCATGGTGTTGCTTGCACTTCATTTTATTTACTGGTGTAGGTGTAGCCCCAGACTTTACATTCAGCCCTCTGAGTATTGTGTGCTACTGAGGAGGAGTCAGATATGATAAGGGGTTGACAGATATGATTGCTTTTAGTCATAGATTTGATTGGGAAGGAGCTACAAGAAACAAGATATCAAGGTTCATAAATAGCAATTTGTAAAATCTATTAGTTGCTGCTAATTGCCCTAAGGAAATATATAGCACAGCCTTCTGGGGAATGGAAATGCCTTCAATTTTGAACATGAGACCAGAGGACAAGTATATTGAACTTTTTTCGTATTTGTACTATACTTTTAGGTAAGCGACTACGCTAGCTCCGCCAGGATAGAGCTTGACTACCTTTTTCTTTAGACAAATTGATTTGTCCACATTTTCCAATAAGTTTGTGAATATGGAATTGCTTCTGTGGAAAAGACAAAAAGAAAGATTGTTCATTTTATATTACAAGACTGTGGGTTAGCTTGATCTTGTTAACATACACTGTAGTCACTAACATACAAATCACTAATATACCAACTCCAACAATATGCTTTGGATCCTCCTGATTTTTGATAATTAGCAAGGTGTATGTACTTCTTTTGTCAATAACCAGAAGATACATGACTTATTTTCCCCGGTTAAGTTCTCTAACAGTAATAATAGATATTGAACAAACGCATTCAAAGAATATTCATGATGCACATAAGTTTCATCAAAATATTTCTAAATATTTCTTAGCAGAACTGTCTTTGATTTGTGTTTTTAATCATGTAAAGAACATGCTCCCAAATTGAAAAACCCTGAATAGTATTAAAATATTTTCATATGAGACTAAACAGCAGGGTTTTTTTTCTCCCAAACTCATTCTCAGAAGCGGTTGAAATATTCAGATAGAAATGTTAGAGGGAAAAAAGGTACAATTCAGTTAACAGGTAGAATAGAAAACTTTCATTTAAAACTGTTAATGTTTAGAAAAGTTCTAAGCAATTGGAAATAAAGCCTTTTCACACAAAACAGAGTTCTGTTTAAGTTTGCCATGGACAACTTTGCCTACAGCTAGCGAGACATAAGGCCTTTTTACTTTTGTCAAATATTTCATACTGAATGCTTGCTGAATCATTTGTATGAATAATTTCTACCTGAAGGCTGTTTAGAAACTGCCTAGTGATATTTGTTCTCTTGGGTTATGTGACTAATTTTATCACATATTACTCACAATAAAAACAATTAAGCCCCAAGCCAGGATCAGGGTGCTGTAGGTATGGCCAAGTACACACACACTTTGCTCATAGCAACCACATTCTAATACCAAACAGGTCCCAACAAACCATGGGAGCAATAGTAAACAGTGGAGAACACACTGCGTGTGTCAATGAGCATAACAGCGCTAGGAATATGCTTTCATGCCGGCCTGATTCTGTCCCTTTGCCAGTGGTTGATTTCAGTGACGCAAGTCCAGGATAAGTGTATGTAACTTGGAAGTACTAAATCATTAAAGATTGTTTTAGAGGCAAATAAATCCAACGTGTGTGTTTACCGATAGATACACACGCATACGAGTATCTCAGTCCCTTTCTCACTCTCCCATTTGGCGTTGCGGTCTGGGTCTCTTTTTGCTCTCCTGGCCGTGGCAGTGATGGCAAGAGGCAAGGCAGCAGCCCTAGCTCCTTGGCTGCAAGCAGAGGAGGGTGAGGCTGCAAATACTCTGCTATCAGCAGTTCCTGGGGTTTGGACATAACTCAGTAACAGAGACTTATTTGTAGTTAAGAGCATTTTTACTGGCTGTCTGAAGTTGCTGAGCATTCACAAACTGTCCTGCAAATAGCTGTTTTCACAATGACTGCAAGTAAAAAGCATCTAACAGGTAATAGCCAGGCCCTTGTTCCTGAAAATGTTTGAATCTATGTATTCAGCTACCCTAAAATAACTTGTGCGATGAGTAAGCTATTAACTTTTATATGGAGAAATTAATCAGCCATATGTGTTCCTTTAGTGATGTTGCAATCTACTTGCCCTGTAATTAAGATTCAGCACAATGGTGATAACTATGAAGGGAAATCAGTTTGCTGAGGAGTAGAGGCAAGAACAAAATTGTTCTTTTGGCTTGTGGCTCTGATGTTACACATGAACTTCGTCCTCTTGGAAGGCTTACTCTCTTTCTGACAATACCCATGCTGCTTGATGAAAGGTGGCATTTGAATCCAGTGAAGAACATCTGCTGTGCTGGCTCATGATTTGTCACGTTGGGCATGGTCTTACTCAGATAGGATCAGAAGAGATTTGAAAAGAGATTTGAAACAAGATTTGTCAAATCCTCCAAATGAAGCAAGCTTGGGGTGGACCAGCATACTGAACAGAGTATCTTCAAAGCTTACTTAAGTAGTTCCTGCAGTGGAAGGCAGTAGTCATCCCTGCATGGTCTTGTTTACCCTGACTCCTAGGTACTTGTGATTGTAAGCAACTGACAAGCAGTCCCATTGACTGACATAAGTAAGTCATTTCAGTATCAGAACTAAAGTTAGTGTAGATCTGTAGTTCAGCACAATGCTAAGGGAAATGTTGCTGCTGGAGATTCTTTGCTAAATGAGAGGTAAAAAAGAGCCACTTCCGCTCATTGCCAGTATCGTAAACCAGACAGCCCCAACCTACAGCTTCTGAAACTGTGGTATTTCACATTCTGCAGATGCATTTTCTTCCCCAGGTCTATAAGGAAAGCAAAGTAGTGCTTTACTTATTTGTTTTTGTTGCCTGAGGACCATCAGGTTTGGGGAGAACCATCATAGGCAGAGAGTATGTTTTAGGGCCAGTTATAGCTATAGAGTAGGTTTTATTGGGGTAGGTATACTGAACACTAGTGATTGCCAAATGCTAAATCAGGCAGTAACATCATTTTGCCTTATTTCTGTGTGATGCCTCAATTAGTTACCACATTTCCCATGTTCCACCCCAAAATATCATTCATTATTATCATATGTAATTTACCCATATATATATATACACACACATCCCCATTTATATACGTATATATATACACACACACATATATACAATTCACATGTTAATTTGGGTTTGAGAAGCATGAAAGGTGCTACAAATTGTCATTGTAGCAGGTGGCCCTGGGTCTGCCAGATCTGTTGAGACACTGTGCTTCATTTGATGAAATATTAGGAAGGTTAACTGACCCACAGAAGGAGATGAGAGGGCAATGAGGAGAACTGACAAGCAAGTAATGGTAGAACAATGCTTAACCAAAATGTGCAAGGAGAACAGGAATGAGTGATAGAGGCAGAGGAAGATAAAAGGCTCTGCTTGCTTACAGGCAAGAAAATCAAGTTCATAATCTAGAAACTGCAGTGAATGGACTCTAGAAATTTTAATAGCACCTATTCAGTGATTCTGTAAAACATCTGAAACTCTTCATGGCTGCAGGTGGCTATGCCTGAAAATCATCGGGCTAGACTTTCAGTCAGCTTAAAAGGGAGTACAAATGGCTTTAGAAGTCCCTGTGATCTTTCATAAACTTGCCTAGGTTTGTGAAATAATCTCCCCCACCCTGCCATTCCTCCATTCCTTTTCTGGAGATGATGGAGGAGATATGCATCCCTAATAAATATCCTTAAAAAGTTACTGGCAAGAGTTGCTGAGCCAGAAGATGGGATAGTAAGTCACCCCTGGTGTTTTTGTTAGAAGGATTTTGCTCAAAGAAGCAAAAGAGATATTGTGAACAAACTGATTCAGGAGGCATCATCTCTGAGCTGCATCATAATCTGGGACTAAACTGTTGCAGTTTTCATACAAATACCCTATCTGCATTCTTGGACCTCTCTATAAATAAGCTGTAGGTATAAGAAAGTAGACCTCAGGAAGTTGGTAAGATGTAAAACCGTGAGTGTCTGCATTTGTATTCTGCTTTTGAAAAGAAACAATATTGTCTCAAAAGGTGTTCAAAATCTTATGATGGTGATTTTTCTCCAGCAAGAGAAATGATTTATAAGAGCATCTGATTTTTACTGATCCATGAATAAATCAGTCTCTGCTTTGTCCCTGATTTAAAGATGTGATAGATTACTATGAAACTGAGGAAGAGAATAATCTTTTTTCTTTTTCTAAAAAAAAAAAAAAAGCTTTAATATTTCATATAACACTTTTTAAAAGAGTAAACTGAGATTTCCCATTCAACCTCTGTGATTTTTTTTTTTTTACAAAAAACCCTGTGATAATTTGATGAACACATAATACACCAGTTTTTCTGCTGCCCTGTGTTAACAGAAGCACTTATCTTGTACCTGGACAATCCATCAATCTGGAATATGCTGTTGGCTGTGATCTCCCCAGGCACATGATGAATGAAGGTATCATTGCCCTGCCGCTCTGAAAGGAATGTGGTTCGTGTGTTTTGGCAGTGACCACTTTGCTTTCTCTGTCTGATTTACTGAGGAACAGTCTCAAACTTTTTTTTAATGAGATGAGAGCATTTCTTCCCTCTCATATTTCTTTTCCTCTCCATCCCCTTTTGCTATACTAGTTCACTGGAGAGTGCAAGCAGACAAGCCTGTCCATGAGGGTATTTCTGTAACTCATGCTGCAAGGTACCTTTCAACAGCATTTATATGCAGGGAAAGCATCCATAGCAGTGCTTGACTTTCCTGAAGAAATAAATAGAGGTTTGGGCATCATGAGCAGTTCACCCCATCTTCTCAGTATATACCAGTGCCATTAGAAGAAAACAATACTCAGGACATAAGTGTCTAGTTGCCTTAAAGAGGTTTGTGCTGGGGTGAAAGACCCTCAGGAACAGGCAGATAGAGGCTGTCTGTAGCAGGAGAGAGAATTAATACTTTGCCAGAGCCGGGCATGAATTTCTTTCCCTTTCTCATGACCTTTTCTAGCTGTTGCTTTGTTATTCATCACAGCTCCCAGTTATGACTCAGACATCTTGTTGAAACACATCGAAGAATATTGTATCACAGCCATGAGCCACACATCTTGTTCACATGGTGTGTTTTAACCTATTCCACAACCTCTTCCTGTGAAGGGATTTGTTCCTTTGTCACAGAAGTTGTTCATTTCCCTAGTTCTCAGGACAGCAAAAAACTGTAAAAATGGAGTTACCTGTCTCCAGCCCCTGTTCTGGCTGGAGATATGGATATATCAGTTTTCTGCTTGAGAAGGAGACGACATTTTCTGAAGGAATTCCTTCTCAGCTCAATAAGGCTTGAAAATTGGACAACCTTGCATCTGCCGTCTTCTTCTCAAAGTGTGTAGTGGAAAAAGGCATTCAAACTCTGAGCAGATGACGTGCTTCGTTTGGCTGCTCAGTGTTGCTCATGACATATCTGTTAGCCAAACAAGGCAAGCGTGGTTAGGTGTTGCAATTGTCTACAAAAACCTCTACAAATATTGAACAGCCAAACTCACAGGACTGACGTAAGGAAGTAGTATTATTGGATGTAGATGAGAAAGTCTGGAAGATGTATATGCAAGTGCATCCAACTGTCACTCGGTCAAAATCATCAAGACAGGCAGTGATGAAATCACAGTCAAAACACAAGTGGGTCTGGACTTTATTTCATCTGCAAGTCTCTATGTTCCTGTGACTTTTTTCTTATTATCAAAGTAAGACAAAAATTCCAAGAAATAAATAAGGAATTAATTAATTTTTTCCATGTTTTTCTAGTGAATTTTGTTATGATTCAAAATGTGTCTTTGTAACCTTTAATGATCCTGCATTGATCTGTTTTACATCTAATCACAAATACTAAATATTTACTCTTCTCAGGTTAAAAAGAAGCCTCCTGTGGATAACAGCCTAGATGAACAATAGAGGAATTATAGGTCTCTGTAGGGGAAAATATTACAATGAGAAACTGAAAATAGATTGCAAGTATTATTCAGCCCGGAGCACAGAAGAATTAGAGAGCACTTGACTGAGACACTGCAAGTGATGGAGGGCTCAGAATTTTTTTTTTCTTTTTAATTTGCCATATTTTAGTGAAACTCAGTAATATATTAAACTAAAGGGCACTAAATTGAAGGTCAGTTAGAGGAGTTTTATAAACCATGCTTGAGTGTGGCTGTGGTTGGGTGTTTGTGTGCACATAGAAAGAGAGAGAGACGTAAACAGCTGCAACATTTTCTACCACACAAAGAAATAAACAAACAGGTTGTGAGTGGATTAAGGAACAAATACTGTATGAATGTGTACTGTTTTCTGATGCATTTTTCCTTTTCTCTGCCATTTGTTTTCTAACAATCTTAGAGTATCAAATTACATGGTATTACAGCAGCCCCTCTTTCCATGAAGTACAGAAATGCAGGATATCTTCAGAGTCCCTCCTTAATAAACCCTAATGCTCATCATTAGTTTATATTATAAGTCAGGTCACTTCAACACATCAGAGTGATTGAAGGAAGGAACAATAGACCTCACTTTAATCCACATTACTAATCTATTTTACCACTATTACAAATCATGTAACTGCTAATTTGGCATCTAGCCATATAGAAGGAAAAGTTGTGACAGACAAATATTTTTCTTTGTTTTTCTTTTGCAAACAGAAGATGAAAAGAAACACTTGGACTGCTAAAAGAAACTACTCATTGTTGAGCTATTCATTACCTAAGAATTTGGGCTCAGATCTTCAAAGAACTAATGCATCATTTTGGTTTTTGTTGCAATATTTATCCCTTAACAATGGGTTTAGTCATTGTTTTTTTACCACTAAAGTGTTTCCTGCTTGTGCAAATTATGTTAATATTGACACAAAGACACTTTGATTTGGAAAAGATGTTTCAATCATTGTTAGGTAGCAGCCGTCTTAAAGATCCTAATAGTTGGGTTTTTTTAAACAACAAAAGCATAGTGTATTTTAACCATTTTTACTGTCTTCATTAAAAATTCTGCAATAGCATTAGGTGCTTAATACACATAAGAGAGGCATGCTGTCAAATAATGGAAAAATAATACAAAAAGTCAAAATGAATGTTCAGAGCTCTACAATGAATCTCTTCTTCCCCAGTATTTTTTGGGTGTTCATTTCAGAGGGAAAACTGAAGATAATTTATTTCATTCTGCATCGGCACAAGACTGTGTTTTGCAATGGCCTTTCCCCCGTGTGGAAAAGAGAAGTTTTAACTCATTCTACCTAGGGTGAGAATTCAGAGCAGGCAGTGAGCTGTGAGACAGCAGGAGGACCTCCCTCAGTTTGGCATTGCCGACCACAGAAAGGCAGTTCTGAGAGCATCAGCAATGCTCAGATGATGACAGTGGGTATCTTAGGACTTTTGAAGCTCTTACCTTTCCTAGGAATAGAGTATAGTTTGTAAGAAGTCCCTACTTCCCTACTTCTCTAATTAGGTTTGCTATTTTCCAGTTCTCAACCTACTGTTGTTTTTGCTCGTCTCACACTGAGCATTTGGTATTTATTACCTATGAATGTGTTGAGGACTGAAATGCTGGATGGAGTCAGTAAACTGCCAGACCAGTTCAGTGATTCAGCTAAAAATCCTCTGTTGAAACCTAAGGCCAAATAGCCTTGCTAACCTACTCAGTAATTTCCAATGTTTCATAAAACTGCTATTCACAGAACGGTTACAGCCACAGATGGCTTGCAGACAGAAATAGTTTTGTTATAAATTTGTCTAGCTTGAGGGACTCATTTCATCTTGCCCTGTGTCAGCTGGGTGGAGCAAAGAACAGTTAGTAACCCACTGCTCTTTATCCTTCTAACTACTAAATTTGGGACCCTCCTGCTTTTGGTAGCAATGACGGAGAGTAAGCAGTGGTCATTTGGATCCCATCTGCATGTCCATCTTTTTATACTGGATAATAGATTGAGCTAGTGCCTGCTTATTTGCTAATGTAGCTCTTCGCACTCGCACTGCCAGTTTTGTGGTGCCTGTAGCTGAGCACTTAAAAGAGAAAAGACAGCTCTAGCTTGCACTCACTGGCCATAAATCCCACTACTCTGGCAGTTTGCAGGATTGGTCAATTCTGGAAAAGCTTGCATGACCAAATGTCTGTCCATCATCAGCAACATAACAAGGGCAGATGAAATGGATAGTGCCATTCTCCCCCCCCTCCGCTGTATATGCATGCATACATTGAGAGGCAGGGATCCACATTTTCTCCTTCATTATCTCCAATTATCAGCTAAAGATTCTGCCATGGAGAACAACAGACATGTTTGGCTTCAAGAATAAGCTGATGATTGCTTAAATCACAGCGTAGATGTAGTTGCTAGACAGCTTTAGCTTACCTCCTACCACAGCCTCTGTCCAGTATTGAGTAGTCATGCTACACAGCTATCTACACCTACATGCCTTATTTGGTGCAAGGATATCCTAATTCAGGCAGGCAATATGCATTCCGTTGTCTTTAGTTGTTACTCCATGGCCTGCAAACAGGTTGGAAATACAGCTTAAAGCTTAAAGGGTGCAAAATTGCATTAGCTGTGTTCCTGGTGTTTACTGCGGGATAATGTAAGTTAGCATCAGGCTGTTACAACTGACAGTGTATAGAAAAATGTTAACTACAATTATCAGATGCATTTTATATACACTTAAAACTTTTTGTAAGTAATACAACCGTAAATCATGTGATGCTTTTTCTGTTCCTTGACTCAGTGTGTATTATAGGAGATTACTGATGAGTTATCGAGTAGCTAGATTGCATATTTTTTCATTAGAACCCACATACATAACTTGTGAATAACGAATAACAAGATTTTGGAAGCCATGGCAAATTGAAATAGAAGGTTTTATTGCAATAATGCAATTTTAACCAGAAAGTGGTTAGAATTTGACCCACTTTCATTGGAAAGCAATTTTTTCTTTAGGAATATAATAAATATACAACAACTAAGAATATAAGAGATTTTTCATTAAATGCAACACTAAAAAATACAGTTGCTACAGTAAGTGTACGTTAACTCATAACAGTGTACTAATTCAAAATCTAAACAATCTTTCTGTGACAATTGGTTTTCTTTAAATATAATTTATTTGTAAATGCAAAACTATCACTATCTTAAAATTCAAAGAAAACACAATAGCTACACCTCAATCAAAGTTATCTTACTGTAGAAAGCTTGGATAAGGAGCTGACCCATACAGTGAAGTCCAGATAATGTAGCACCATGTGGGCTTAACAGCTCAGATCCAAGCCAGTGCAGCTGTGTTTATATTGCAGTATTTGTCTAGTCCTGCCATTCACAACACGTGTCTGTGGGCATTTCCATGTGGTGAGCTTGAGTGCCTCTGCACTATTTCCAGTTCTAGAGTTCTCTCAGAAGGAATCAGTTTGACCTTGGCTGTAGCTTGTTCTTGAACTGACTGGTGCTACCAACCCTTTTTTCTGAGGTCCACTCAGGCATCCTCTTTGTTTACATTGTGACTCCCCTCTTTTACTGCCAGCAAATCATGCTGGGGATAGACTAAGGCAACATTTATGACCTTAAGGACTAAAACGTAGGTCTGTGTGTGTTATAAATTATCCTTTTCAATATAGCATAAAGAGAAGGCTAAGTAATTAGATGAACAGACCAGGGCAGAGTTTCTGGAGACCCAAAAGCTAGAAGCTGTGTTTTGCCTGTGATGTCTCATATGACTCTCAACTAATCATTTCCCTCCAATTTCCACTTACATGCTCTCTGTCTCAAGGTGATATCTCAATGGGAATGGGCTGCTTCTTGATACGGTGTATACAGGACCTACATCTCCTGATTTTGTCTATTGCACTTAACCATTACCAGAATATGAATGCTAGGCAGTGACAACATGTAAATGCTTCGAAGGAAAACACACAGAAGTTCAAATGAAAATACCATCAGGAAGTGAATACACAGAATGAATGTGCATTATGTGCCAAGGTCTTGAAGAGCTCCTTTTCAACTTGTTCATGGAGATTTGAATTTGTAACTTAATAAGGGTGAAAGTAAAAATCCCAACAGGTCATATTTACAAAGAAATATCTTACAAAGTTACCCAAAGCCTAAGGTAAGACAGCTCATGGAGTATCTGAAGTGGCTGGAGTAAAGCAGGCATTTACCACTGATTTTCAATGACATTTCATTAGAAAGTCAAAGCAAATCAGACACATGACCTAATCTAGGCACTTTCTAAATGTTGTCAGGCATTTATCTGCACCTTTAAGCAATGTTTAAAAGTCTGATCACACAGCTGAGATCTATAGAAGTCCTTTGTTCATGTAATAACCGCTTTAGTTGTGTAAGGTAATTTTTTAGGCACTATTGGCATCCTTAAAATGCCATACAGCTTTTGTTCAGCCCTTCATGTGCTTAAAGGCCCTTCATGTCCAAGGTAGATATGTCTAAAGTCCATGACTGATAGAGACAAATGAGGTGGTCATGGTGGGGAAGGTAGTCAGATCAGTATATTTGTCCTGTTCTCTGCAATATTTCCTACTGTATAACTTGGTCATTGATACTCACATAAATCTCTCTGTAAATTGCATGGTGCCTGGGCACTTAACACGGGACTGATGTTTCTTTCAAGAGACAAGGCCCCTTTTAGGCTGTCAAAGTCACTAACAAAACTCTGGGTTTGGTGTCTAAACATCACCCCTCATGAACCCAGAGCTGAAAAGCTGCAGCAATTTAAGGTGTTACAGGACCTTCCTTTCTTCCCTTTTTCCCTCTCCAACCATGTGCCTGCATTCCAACTGTCACAGCTTGGGGTGTGTATAACTGAGATGGGTTAAGTCCAGAGGGTGGATTAGGGGAAACAGGCTGTGTGCATGCTCGTCCTTGTCCTGTGGAGGTGGTCGCATCAGAAGAGGTATGAGGTAGACAGCTGAGGGTGGTAACATCTCACTTGAGTTGCTGTAACAAAGGTTCTTCAAGCCTGTTTGTCACAGTCCCAAGCCACTGAGGCTCAGTTATGCATTCTGCCACAAATACTCCAAAACTCACCAATTATTGTCAAATACTGCATATTTCTAAATTTAATTTCTAAGTTAAATTTTGTTTTGTGGCTTTAAAGCTACACTTAGTGCAGAGCTGGGTGCTGTTGCTGGTGATAACATTTCATGCAGCCACCTTTGGGACTTATAGTGGAAGGAAGCAGAACAAAGAGCCTCCAGCTCAGCTCTAAGTCATGTAATTTCATAGAGAAAAATGGACTGAGTGAAGTCTTGTCAAAAACAAACAATGTGCCTGATAATGGCTGCTGGCAGTTTTTAGGTGCTCTTTGCCCCCTTTTCCTACCTGAATAGCAGACCTATTGAAAATTGAAATAGAGAGAACCTTGCCCTTTTAAAAACTCTTGAATACTTTTCTGAACCTGGACTTGGACAGTCTTTCTGCTGAATATCAGAGGTGCCAGTTTGCCTTTTATTTCACACCTTTAAATATTGTAAAGATATTTTTGTGAGAGCTCTGTCTTTGCTGTGAAATGTTGTGCAGTGCAAGATTCTTCATTGGACATGTAATGTCCTTCTGTCTTGGACTATCTGTAAAGTCCCCTGACAACTAAGGATGAGAAGGAAATCACAAGTTTCAGATATTAGTAGCTGTCTTTTTGTGTGTGTGAATGCTAATACCTTTCTACCCCAGGGGCATAGATGAATCTGTCTTCACAAATTTTTTTGGCAAAGGTTTTCAAACACCAGACACAGAAACAGAACATTCTTTTTTTTCCCCTCTTCACAAGGGTGATTGTTCATGCAGATTATCTGTGTATTATTTTATCCAAGACACTGTTAGGATATTTTGATCTTTAAGTATCTTTTTTACATATCCAGTTTTTCCAGTAAGATTTTCTTTGCTTATTCCTGTTCTGTGAAGGGGTTGGTTCTCATTACTCATGGATTAGTGTGCATTCCAGTTCGAGGTGGAATAGCTGGGTGGAGAGAACAGCTGTTGATACTTCCATAATAATTTAGAAAGCCAGTGGGTTGTAGCTACAAAACAAATGAGCCAGATTGTACACCTTAACCATGTTGTGTTTGAATTTACATGGAACCAGTTTTGTTCCATTACACAAAGAACATTACTGCATGAATAGTCCCGTTGATCAATAAAAGTAATTACAGAGCACAGTGCTGTCAATAGGAGGCTGTCAGAACTTGATTATTTTCTCTGAAACTTCCACCTGCCTCTACTGAACTAGTTTTTCTCCCTTAAGGAAAACTATTCTGAACTATTAGAGCTGTGCTTCAGTTCAGCTGATATCAGTAGGCAGTTTTTTTGCAAGTGGTGTGTTATATGGCAGAGATTACCATTCTGGGTCAGTAGGCAGCTATGTTAATCAATAGCATTGGCCTCACTCAGTAAATCAGTCATGCAAGGCCAATTATTTAAGGAAAGATACATTAAATTTATGAGTTACTGTGCTCGTCACTGGAACTGCTAATAACTGCAGTAGTGTGTAGGTGGAATTCTTGCCATTACACACCCTGACATTTTAAAAAGTTAATATTGTTGCTTGTCTGCCTGTGCCCCATGCCCGATCAGTGCAGTCTGTTCTATCTTCTTATTAAATTCCTTTCGAACTCTTTCCTGGGCATTTCTATTCTGAGTGCATGTGTGTATGAGGGTCTGAGTGCAGCAACAGGAACCAGACCATGAGTCGGAGGGCCCGTGTGTTCATGGGGCAGCGACTGCAGCATGTGCGGGTGTACGAGTGAGCGAGTGATCACCAGTGAAGATGGAGCTAGTGAGTGGGTGAAGTGGCCTTGGGAGCCAAGGGGGTGAGTGGGTCTGTAAGGGCCAGCTCTGGGAGTGAGAGCGTGTGTGTGAGGAGCTTCCCCCAGCTACTGGGCAGACTGAGTGAGGCCAGTTGCTGCAGGGATTCACCTTTTATATATGCGTATGTATATTCTCACTAGTAGACCTCCATCCTGGTGAGCCAGAGAGGTGAGCAGGGTGAGGCTGTTGGTGCTGCCTGTGTTCACGTGGGTGCTCTGAGTGTCTGTCTGTGATCTGTGGGGCCAACTGTGTATATATGTGGTGTGTATGTGTGCTCTTTGTGCATGTGCTTGCTGGGAATACATCTTCAGTCTTGCTACTGGTTGGGCCTGGGGACATGGAGCTGCAGTAGCCTCACCTCTCTTGAGCTGTTGGATGTGGCATGATATATTTTCCTCTAAAAAAAAATCATTTATATCCACTATTTTCTCCTGCCTGCTTAATCTGTGGGTGAATTTTTGTGACAGATCCGTACATATTCCTTTACCCCCATAAACTCCTTCATATCACATGCTGATTCATAATGCTAGAGGTAATTTATGCTTTATTTTGAATACCACCACACTGACATTTGAGCGGGGGGGCAATAGTTTGTCTTCTGAATGCCTGTAGGAAATCAGTGGGAATGGCTGCTGCTCATGGAGCCAGAGATGGCCTCTCCAGGGGAAAAGGGGATCCAACCTCCGCTGAGTTCCCATGGGCGTTGCAGAGGAGACTGGTGTGAGCCAGCACCTTGGGCAGGGGCAGAACCAGGGCACCGCTCCGTGCCTACTCGGTGGTAACCTTCAACAGGATGAGAGGGGTTGTGCCATGGTGCCCACAGGAACTCACCTGGAGTCCAGAGCCGCCGCTCTGCCCAGAGAAGACCATCAGAGATAGCCTGTTATGGTGTGAGGCAGTGGCTCCCAAGGCCCAGTTGAGTTTAGAATCGCACACTACCTCCTTCTCCTTCCCCATTGCCAGTACTAGATACAACAGTGAACTCCTGATGCCCTAAGAGCATGATTAACAGGGCACATGTGTCTTTTGTACATATGTTCACTTTTTCCCTCTGTTAAAGGTGACTGCATTTCTCCCTGAGCCCTAATGAAATATAACTTCTACTTTGAAGAGCTAAGCACAGGTTTTGCCAAATACCTACATTTACTGATCCATGGAAGCACAGAAGTTAAAAACAGAGGGGCAGCATTATAGAATCATAGAATCACAGAATCATTTAGGTTGGAAAAGACCTCTCGGATCATCTAGTCCAACCGTCAACCCAGCACCTCCATGCCTACTAAACCATGTCCCAGAGTGCCTCATCTACACGTTTTTTTGAACTCCTCCAGGGATGGTGACTCCACCACCTCTCTGGGCAGCCTGTTCCAATGCTTGACCACCCTTTCAGTAAAGAATTTTTTCCTAATATCCAATCTAAACCTCTCCTGATGCAACTTGAGTCCATTTCCTCTTGTCCTATCACTTGTTACCTAGGAGAAGAGACCAACACCCACCTCCTTTCAGGTAGTTGTAGACAGCGATAAGGTCTCCCCTGAGCCTCTGCTTCTCCAGACTAAACAATCCCAGTTCCCTCAGCTGCTCCTCATAAGACTTGTTCTCCAGACCCTTCACCAGCTTCATTGCCCTTCTCTGGACATGCTCCAGCACCTCAATGTCCTTCTTGTACTGAGGGGCCCAAAACTGAACACAGTATTCGAGGTGCAGCCTCACCAGTGCCGAGTACAGGGGCATGATCACTCCTGCTGGCCACACTATTTCTGATACAAGCCAGGATGCCATTTGCTTTCTTGGCCACCTGGGCACACTGCTGGCTCATATTCAGCCGGCTGTCAACCAACACGCCCAGGTCCTTTTCTGCCGGGCAGCTTTCCAGCCACTCTTCCCCAAGCCTGTAGCGTTGCATGGGGTTGTTGTGACCCAAGTGCAGGACCCAGCACTTAGCCTTGTTGAACCTCATACAATTGGCCTCGGCCCATCGATCCAGCCTGTCCAGATCCCTCTGTAGAGCCTTCCTACCCTCAAGCAGATCGACCCTCCCACCCAACTTGGTGTCATCTTCAAACTTACTGAGAGTGCACTCAGTCCCCTCATCCGGATCACTGATAAATATATTAAACAAGACTGTCACCAAAACTGAGCCCTGGGGAACACCACTTGTGACCGGCCACCAATTGGATTTAACTTCATTCACCACAACTCTCTGGGCTCAGCCATCCAGCCAGTTTTTTACCCAGCGAAGACTACACCTGCCTAAGCCATGAGCAGCCAGCTTTTCCAGGAGAATGCTGTGGGAGACAGTGTCAAAGGCTTTACTAAAGTCCAGGTAGATAACATCTACAGCCTTTCCCTCATCCACTAGGGGGGTCACCTGGTCGTAGAAGGAGATCAGGTTGGTCAAGCAGGACCTGCCTTTCATGAACCCATGCTGGCTGGGCCCGAGCCCCTGGCTGGCCTGCACATGCCTGTTAAGCACACTCAAGATGAACCGCTCCATAATTTTTCCTGGTACCGAGGTCAGGCTGACAGGCCTGTAGTTCCCCAGATCCTCCTTCCAGCCCTTCTTGTAGATGGGCGTCACATTGACAAGCCTCCAGTCGTCTGGGACTTCCCCTGTTAACCAGGACTGCTGATAAATGATGGAGAGTGGCTTGGCAAGCTCCTCCGCCAGCTCCCTCAGTATTCTCGGGTGGATCCCATCTGGCCCCATAGACTTGTGAGTGTCCAGGTGGCATAGCAGGTTGTTAACTGCTTCCTCCTCAATTATGGGGGGTTTATTCTCCTCTCCATCCCTGTCTTCCTGCTCAGGGGGCTGAATACCCCAGGGATAACTGGTCTGACTATTAAAGACTGAGGCAAAGATGCCATTAAGTACCTCGGCCTTTTCCTCATCCTTGGTGGCAATGTCCCCCCCCGCATCCAATAAAGGAGGGAGATTCTCCTTGGCTCTCTTTTTGTTGTTAATGTATTTGTAAAAACATTTTTTATTATCTCTTACAACAGTGGCCAGATTGAGTTCTAGTGCGGCTTTTGCCTTTCTGATTGTCTCTCTGCATGACTTGATGAGATCCCTGTACTCTTCTTGAGTTGCCTGCCTCTTCTTCCAAAAGTAGTAAACTCTCCTTTTTTTCCCGAGTTCCAGCAAAAGCTCCCTGTTCAGCCAGGCCAGTCATCTTCCCTGCTGGTTCATCTTTTGGCATATGGGGACAGCCTGCTCCTGTGCCTTTAAGACTTCCTTCTTAAAAAATGCCCAGCCTTCCTGGACCCCTTTGCCCTTCAGGACTGTCTCCCAAGGGAATCTTTCAACCAGTGTCCTGAACAGGCAAAAGTCTGCCCTCCGGAAGTCCATGGTAGTGGTTTTGCTCATCCCCTCCTTACTTCACCCCAAATCGAGAACTCTATCATACCATGGTCGCTAAGCCCAAGATGGCCTCCAACCACCACATCTTCCACCAGTCCTTCTCTGTTTGTAAACAGCAGGTCAAGCGAGGCACCTCTCCTGGTAGGCTCACTTACCAGCTGTGTCAGGAAGTTACCTTTCACACATTCTAGGAACCTCCTAGACTGTTTCTTCTCTGCTGTGTTGTATTTCCAGCAGACATCTGGTAACTTGAAGTCCCCCACGAGAACAAGGGCTAGCAATTGTGAGACTCCTGCCAGCTGCTTATAGAATGCTTCATCTACCTCTTCATCCTGGTTGGGTGGTCTATAACAGACACCCAGCAGGATATCTGCCTTCTTGCCTTCCCCCTCATCTTGACCCATAAGCACTTGACATTATCATCATAATCACCGAGTTCTACACAATCGAAACACTCCCTGACGTACAGAGCCACCCCATCATCTCTCCTTCCTTGCCTATCCCTTCTGAAGAGCTTATAGCCATCCATGGCAGCACTCCAGTCATGAGGGTCATCCCACCACGTTTCTGTGATGGTGACTAAGTCATAGCTATCCTGCTGTACAATAGCTTCCAGCTCCTCCTGTTTGTTGCTTATGCTGCGTGCATTGGTGTAGATGCACTTGAGCTGGGCTATCTATTTCACTCCCTACATTGGCATGCGACCCTTAGGCTCCTCTCTAGTGAGCCTGGTTACATCCCCTTCCCCCTTTGAACCTAGTTTAAAGCCCGCTCGATGAGCCCCGCCAACTCATGGGTGAGAATCCTTTTTCCCCTTTAAGATAGCTGAACTCTATCCATCTCCAGCAGGCCCAGTGCCGTGTAAATATCCCCATGATAAAAAAAACAAAATTCCGCTGATGGCACCAGCCTCTGAGCCACATGTTGAGCAGATGAGTTTCCCTGTTATGGAATCCTATTCATCAGCAGAGGTAAAAATTTTTTTTTAACCTGAGCTTTCTTATTTTTTTTTCTTTTTTTTCCCCTCCCCCTGTATAGGAAGAAACATCTTGTGGGGTTTTAATGAGTTCTTGGACAGTGCATCCCACAGTGCAACCCTCCTCAGTGTTCATGACAAGTGGTCTTCATTGCCTTGCAACATTTCATGCCATTGGTTAACGTGCCTGCAGCCCACTTGATCTCTATTAAATTTTCCCTTCTTACCTCTCTACACATTCCCATATTTCTAAAGAGTGTGAAAGGAAGAAATGAAAGCTTGTGAGGATCAGAATAAAATACATAAAATATGCTGTAGCTAACCATATTCCTTATATTACAAAGTATGTGGCTTTTCAGCCTCATAAGTGGTTTATCTATTCATTATCAGACTCTATCTGGACTAAAATACACATGAATTGTAGTAATGTAAACTCACATTCCAGAAATAACATGGAACCAAATAAACAAAATAAAGTTTTAACAGCAACACAAGATTTCTGGGCTAGTGTTGCTAATCTGAATTGATCAATTTCTTTAAAATTATATTTTGGTAAGAATCTTGGTTTTATAGAAACAGGCTTACTAGAATAGGGATTAACAGTATTTAAGAACTTTTCCCAATCTGGCAGCTACTGGAGTAGCAGAAATTCCCACAATGGCATGTGTTTACAGGCCCCAATGCCTTAGAACAACATCTTCCTCCTGATGAAATGTCATGACCTTTCCACATACCTACTCCACATCAGTTTGTCATTGTTAATTTTCTGATAAACTGACACTAGTCCTTAAGAACAAGAGGTCACAGTGCCTTGTAGTTTTAAAGCTTTTAGTCTTGCCTACAAAAGATAAAATGATCATAAGGATACCTTGATTACAAAGATAAACAAAAAATCTTAAGGCAAGAATGTCTGCTCTGTAATTACAAAACGTTGTCTAAAAAGAAGTAGAAAAGATCAACAATAAAACTTTCAGAAATTTTCCTTTACTGCCCTCAACTCCTGCTCACTGTTTTATCTAGAGTTACTTCTGTCAAAAATTCCCTTTGTGTCAGATCTTGCTCATTAGCCTGAGATGATTTATGGTACTATTCAAACTTGACACCTGAATGGTAGTGGCGGTGGAAATTATAATATGTTAACTTTATTCCATTACTTTCATTGCTATCGATTCAGTTAGTTTTTCTGCTGTGTTGGCATAAAGATGGTCTGTTTCAATATGTGACAACCATGTACCCATAGGAATTTACTTCATGCATTTTTGTTTTGATGAAAGCTTTCTAACATTTTCAGAAGCAATATCCTTTAATAAAACAAAAAGCTTCCTAACTAGTTTTACAGGGAAATACAATTCAGACTAGCTCAATTTTTTATGAGGTGGTGTATGACCACTTTTTAAATGTAAGTTTCTGCAGTTTTTATCATGTTTGATTCGTAAGTGTATTACTTCACACTAGGCTACAGTGAGTTACCATCAGTACATTTTACTTGTCTAGAAAGTATAGCCTCTTAAACATCATTTATGTACCTGATAACAGAGGTGAGGATTTCTAGAACCCTGAAGCATTACCCCTTAATCCAGCTTTCTGTTGTCCTTGTTGAACCTGTTCCTTAATTCATGCATGTTTGCTTTTTTTTTAATGTATTAAAAAAAAAAAAGTCCCAGTATGTATTTCATTTGGTTCTGGTGCTGCATCTGCTTTATGCATTACTTCTAACTAGCTTTCCAGGTAGGCAAATACCAGCAGTATGAGATAAGAACTGGCAGAAACTTTGGTTTCCCTTGAGCCACATGAAACCTAACCATTTTCTAAAAGTAATAATTAGCTCAAACCTTATGTAAAAATCTTCCACCAGTGCTCAATAATAATGACAGACAGAAGAATCAGGCCATGAGTACGTATATGTAGGACTAGAAAACTTGGGCTGACCCTAGAAAACTTGTGAAGGCTCTAGAATTTTGAGACTAAGATACTGTGAAAATTGCACTTCTCTTGATCTGTCTAAATATTGTTTGGTCTATGTGAAAATTTAAGTTATATTTTAAAAACCCACTTGGTTGAGATTCTGCTTTCCTTTGGCAACTTTGCTGTTTCCTTTTCCCTTCTTTATAGCGAGATTTAGGAAAGAAAAGAAAAAAAACCTCCACAAAATGTGAGGTGAACTTTGTAGACCTCTTAGGGTTTGCTTCTAACCCTGATAATCTATATTCCTCATTTCTTCCCCTGTGAAGCTTTTCTCCTCTTAGTGATCAAAAGCAAGTATTCATGATTAAAATTATCCTACAGTGTACCTCTTGAGAAAATGGATAGAAAAGGTGTAAAAAACCTTCTCAAGTGGATGAAAACTAAATTTTAGGATGTGGATCTGTCCTTCAGAACTTCACAGTAAAAGTTTGATTTTATTTTGAGAGGAAGAGTTAGAACAAAACTTGAAAATAACTCATTTGGCCTCTCACCTGTGATGCATGATATTTTAATTTCAGGGCAGCTAATAAGAGTTGTCAATATGTAGAACTTTAGAAACTGGTTATCTATGGATGCAGTGCCTTTGATTTTTCGCCCTTCCTGTGTCTAAACCTGTGGAACTTATAGCTGTAATTACATTGTGTTAGGTTAAAACAGCTAAAAGTGGCTTTGATTCACCACTTAGTTGGTAATCAGGTGGGAATAGTAATCAGGAAGTAACATTTCAACATTAACTGATCAAAAGGCTGCAACCATTTCTTCATATTGCTTCTGTTATTCATATCTATCTGACCTTGAACTTATTATGCAAGATCCAAAAGATATATAGACTGAGGAGCTTAAATCTATTCAGAAGCTGAAGTGGATCAAAAACTGGCAGATTGTTAATTGTCACTAAAACAGCTCTAAAAGTTGTTTAAGCACAGTAGTTGTCATAACTGGGAATTAATTTTTCCTCCTGGTGCACTGTGTATTGTTCCTTTAGAAATGAAGGTGTTGGAGATGAATGCAAAATAAAACACTTGTTAACATAATATGTTATCAAGAACAAAGTAAAAAAAAAGATGGACAGAGAGGCAAACTCTTCCAGTAGCAGGAGGATATTGTCTAGGCATGCTCTGATGAGAACATCATTTGCGACATGATATGGGAATGGTCGGGAGAAATTCTCTGCTAGGGAACACTGGCATGGAGCCATGACTTCAACAGGGTCGTAGAAGGAGCTTTGCTCTGTGTGGATGTCAAGGAATCTTGGGCATAGCACTAAGTGCTTATAGGCAGAAATGGTGTTTGCTGATGTTAAATGATGTTAGGACTTAGAAGAAGAATATAAAAGATGCCAAAACCAAATGGCAACAAAGAAATTACCTCCTTTGCAAAATCTTGTGTCTTATTTGTGTGGATAAAGCACCATATTTCCCCCTCCCCCCAAAAAAACAGTATCACTGATAATTTTGTATGGCTACAAACACACAGACTTTTGCAATAGAAATGGTAACTAGAACACATTTAACAAAAAAAAATAAAATACAGAAAATGAACTATCCTAGGGAAAAAGAGTGGTATATACAAACTACAGTTGATGCATCTAAAAAAGATCAAAAGAAGGTGATTTACTTTGCATTCCATAATCAATGCTAATAATTCTTACTTCTGCTGTCATTTATCATAGATATTTGCTGTTATGTAGATTTCTGTTGCACTGGAAGGTGAAGTGAATTAAACCCAAAATCTGTTTCTTTTAGCTTCCCCAAATCTACCTTTCAAGCATAAGGATATTTTATATCATTTGACATGGGTCTTATGGCAATGTTTTATTTAATGCTGAGAGGTTGTAAAGATCATTAAAACCAACAGGGTACCCTCAGTGAAAATGCAATGATAAAGTCTGTGCCTTTTTGTTTTCCTTGTTTGGGAGCATTATTATATTCTGAGTGATAAACTCACAACTGCATCTCATCTGTTGTTTACAATGTAAATGACACTGAAATTCAGGCAATTAATACAAACTCTTTGCAGAGCCAGAAATACAAACAGCAAGATGAAATTTTGATCAAACAGCATAAAATCCATCAGTGCTGCCTGACTTTTTTTGCTGCCTTTCTGAGCAAAAGTGATTCTCACTTTCCGACAGGCTGTGAAAATATTCCAATAAAATGTTTTTAAAAAATGTGAAGCCTTCAGGAGTATAGCACTGAAAGGTGCCATCTGAATCTTTGTGTTCAGTTCCCCACAGTCACAAGCGCTTGTGCAGTAGACCTTGAGAACAGATGGCATGTGAGAAGCCACCGGACACTTCTCTGGATCTTCTAGGAAATGTCTGATCTCCAGCATACAAGGCTTTAAAATGGTGCACTATGAGTCAAACTCTGAACTACAGATAGAAATAAAATTCCTCTTAGTCCTCGTAGGACTCTGCTTTATAAGACGGATGCATCATTTTTCTTATGTCAGATGGAAACTGTAGGGAAAAATAGTACTTTGGTTGGTTCTTCTTTTTTTCTAAGTTTGTAATAATAATGGTAAGCATTGTAGAAAGTAATGGGATCCTGTATTATGGAGCTGTGGGAAGCTGTGTCCTTCAGTTTTTATGTTTTACAGCAGTATCATGAGTCAGAAACATTGAGCCAAAAATATGGAAGGCCAAGAATTTTGCAGCCTGATAGCTAGCCAGTTGTATATATGACTCATGATCCTTGCCTTGTCCCAGTGGAAATTTGCAGTAAATAGATGAGCTTTAACAAGAGCAACTGAGGGTAGTCAGAACAGGACACCTCCCTACCCCAGAGCTTAATGGCCTATTCTGACAAGTAGGAGATTTTGGCTTGGTTTGCTGGTATCTTAGCAAATGCAGGAGAAAATTTGGATTTCTCTGCTTGTGAGTGAACATTTGAGTTGCTGAACTGTTGGTATAAATACTGGCATCTTTCTTTCTTTTGAGCTTTGGGCAAAAAGGAGGAAGTGATTATCTCAATGAGGAGGTCCATGCCTTCAAATCCTCAGCAGGAGAAGGTCTCTCCTTCCTGTGAGGAGCTTTGCATTCAAAACCTGGAGAAAAGCAAGGTTCTTCAAATCTCTCCTCTCCTACAAGGAGCGTCCATGTAAAGTGTGCTAACCTTTGTGGTTCCCATGCTCAGGCTCCAGTTTAATGTTAACATTTTCCAAGTGGTAATGCCAGTTAAAAAAAAAAGTTCATCTTTGCTTACTTCCAACTAGTAATTTTTCTTCACTTTACTCATTCATTTTGCAGAACTCTTCAGTTATGCTTATGCCACTCTCTGTATGCAAGAGTAAATGGTTAAAAGAACGGGAAACGCTTAGATGGGTTTTGCCTCTAATGAAATTACCATGAAGAACAGGACCCATAGGCATCTTGTTCTTCCTCTGTCACAGAGAAAGCCATGAATGATGTGAGAAGGCAGGGCTGGCATCGTGAAGCTGAGCCTACATCTGCGTTGTGGTTCCTGCATGAAGAACAAGAATCAACAGTAACAATAACTGTCCTGGGAGAGGGAATTTCTACTGCTGTACTCACTTTTGTAGCAGTGGCATGGCCTAGCTTAGCACATTTTGTAGTGAATATGTAAAGAAGCCTGGAATATCTTCTGTTGTTGTACAAAAAGCAAAAATCTTCAATATAAAGAGCTTGCTTCTGCACTCAGTTCCATGCAAACTGAAATCTCTACTGCATACCATTTAGCTTCAGGTGACGTGGATCATGTAAGTAGGTCTCTCATGTGACTTCTTTTCTGAGTACATAGGTTACCGTCTAAGGTCTTGTACTATACCATTATGTTAATTTACATAGGAGAAATGAATGATGTTATTCAAGCCAACTAAAAACATTTTCTTTTTAATCTGTATAGAACCATAAATAACCTAAATGAAGTTACATCTATTATGTAGTATCTTGTTGATGCAGAATCCATGTAGCTTTAATGATTCTAACTAGAGCAAAAGGAAGCATGCTGTTGCACATCTTATGACTCATGTTTTAAACAGTTATATTTTCTAACTGATTTTGGAACTTAACATCTAAACACTGGGATTTAGCAATCCCAATTTGGTCCCCCAGTCTTTTCAATTCTTACTAATTGGAGCAAGCAAAGAAAGTTGTTTTATTTTGTTTTTAATTTTATTTTCTTTACAAGTTATGTGTTTTATAGAGTAAACTTTTAAAAGTTTCAGTTATTTCATTATTTTACATTTCAAGTTCTAAATGCTGACATGTATGACATAATTATAGTAGAACCTGACTGTAGTAAAAAATACGTAGGGGGACACTCCCATATGATAAATGGCTATTTTGGTTTCGTCTTTTAATTCTCAGTAGGGAAAAGGTGCTGCTTTAAAAGTCTGATGCTCTAACTGCCAATCTGCAGTATTTCACGTACCTCTCAAATTATGCTGCATGGGTAAACTCTGAGGATTAGAGACACAAAAGGACATTTTTACAGATTACATTTTGCAGTCCCTAATCCAAACCATTTGATCTCCTCTCCTACTGTTTGTGCTCTTCTTTAAAGCTATCAGAATATGTATTTGCATTACCTTTTCGTTGGAAAATGACCTACAATATGTAATCAAGGCATTCATCCTTTGTGAGAGGTATAATGCTTCCACATGTATTATATAGGCATTAGTAAGTTTAACACTATTCTGTACTAGTAAGGACTTGAATTAAGCCTTCCAAAACAGGACAAAGTTCTACCCAGGCTGTATGTTTACAGTTGCTGTCAGAGTAATTCATAAATCACCATTTCCTTCTGTAATGACATCTTTATCCTTTATTTATGCTGTGTTTTATATTTGTTTTCTCTGTATTTCCTCTCCAGTCATATTACTAGCAAAAAAGGAGAAGGAGGGAGTGAGACAGACAACAGTTGTTTGCCCTTGTTATTAAAAATGTGGGAGCATGGTTACAGGAGAGTAATATATCATTGTGGGAATTGGTTAAACACTAAACTAAAGTTAAACAGTGAGGTGACCAACAAAGTTTCCAGTTGACATAATTCAGGCTTTTTTTCTTGATTTCTAAAATGAAGACAGAAAAATATTACAAAAACAACCTTCCATACCACTGTTGTCTTGTCTGGTCTTGATGGCTTACTTTGCAAAGATACCGAAGACTAGGATGACTTGCCAGAAGGCTCTGCCAAGTGAAATTCATGGCAGACTCCTGGCATGGCATCCAGGATAAATCCATTTGTGCATAGCAGGAACACGTGATTCTACAGCCTTTCCTGCCTAAGCTGTAACTGTGCTTCACAATATCTGAGCAGCATACTGTTGTGAAGAGTATTTACCATCCATGGGAAAAAAGATAACCCTGTGTCCATAAACTTTGTGAGATCTAGCTTGGGCTGTGTCCTGACAATATACACTTCCACTGTCAAAAAGGGCTGAAGGAACCCTTCTAATAAGCAGTCAGCACCAGTCCAACTACTTATGCTTAGAGAAGATGTTTGTGTAACCAGATAGCCGTATGTTCAATGACCACTGTTCTGATATGGTTTTTTTAATGGGACATTAAAAAATCTCAAGAGAGAAATACTGCTGTCATTCAGGAAGTGTGGAAGTAAAGAAAAAGTTGGATCAGGCTATAAAATTCTGGCTTGACTCTGAGACAGGTGTAAATGAACATATAAAGGGAATGCATTCTTGAAGATTTATTTACTTTTTCAATTTTTACGTAGGCAAATCAAAACCTGAAAATAAAGCCAAAGCAAGAGCAGAATGGCAGCTGAGGGTTATTCAGACAAATCTGTATTAAAAAACTCATTCTTGCCAGCCTTGCTATTTGATATTCTTTTCTTCCCTGGGCTTTTCTTTTCTAAAAAAATCCTGCAAAAATCTGAAGAAATAGTAAGAAGCAGTAGCAGCAGCCAACAACGTCCCCAGTGAGAATCTTTCCCTCACTCTGAGTTCGATATTGAGAAAATTATTCTTCATTTACGATTATAATCTTTGCCTTTTGTTGTTTGCAGTCACTCATTATTCCTCGTAATAGAGACAGTCAGGTAGCTAATGTTTCTGCCCTTGATGTTACTCCATTACTAATGTTCATCACAACATTTTTGAATATTTATGTGGCTTTTTTAATATGAGAAATTGCAAACACTGAATATTATCTCTACATCTAGCTTGTCTGGAGGAAATTTAGGCTACTCGGTCTGTAGGATAGACTCTAACTGGACTTGTGCGGATTTGGATGGAAAAATGGCCATTGTGGGTCCAGGCTGAAATACAAATTGCATGGAACTGTCAAGTCCTTTTCCTAATTTTTATTCATAAGCTTCTACAAAAGCAGTACCAGAAATGTACAGATTTCCTGAAAGAACTTGACATCTTTCCCTCACCCTGAAACTTCTGCTGGTGGTGGACTAAGTGCAACAGAAACAAGCGTCGGAATGTTCATCCAAAGAGTCTGCATGCATGACAGTGAAATTGGAGTGCTTGTGAGAGGAAGAACAATGATAACGTTTGTTATTTGTAAAAATGAATAGAATTTTAGTCTGAGAAAGAGACATCAAATGTTATTTTTTAAAGCATATAAGTTGGGAATGGTTATTTGGAAAAACCACCCAGCTTTGACAAAGACTTATATTTCCAAGGAAAACACTCTGACTCTGAAAACATCCAGAAGATAAGGACATATATTCCCAGCTAAGCTCTATTTCAAACAATAACCAGAACTATCAACCAAAACAAATTTTTAATATGAAGGTCCTAGAATGGCTTTGAGAGCTAAGATGTAGCCAGAAGAGACTCACTAGATGCACTATTATTAAAGGCAGAGTTACAACAAAGGACAACCATATAAACAAAGAGTATGTTGTTTTAAACAAGTCAGTGCAGGACTAGGTGATCTAATAGCATAGCAGATGTTGAGATGTCATATTTATTTACAGAGAAAACATTGGATTTGTCAATAAACATTCTTAATTTAGAATGGGCAATAAAAGTAGTATTACTAAAAGTTGCATTTGTTTAGCAAAGAACAAAATGTGTCTCCCAAAAGACTCAGGAGCTCCTTTCACAAAGGCTTGACTTTCTCAGGAGCTGCATCATTCAGCTTTGAAAATTAGCCTCTGAGTTATCCATTTAAAGTGAAAGGGGAGAAATGTACTGCCAGGTGTTTTTAGGTTTGTGATAATACCCTCTTCTTGAACTTTTGAGACATGGCACATTCTGAAAGCAAAATCTATACATTAAAAAGAATTCCTCTCTAGTAGAATTTAGACCACAGCTAGAGATAAAGTGAATTTGGTGTACTCATAAAGAGCGTGAAGAAGTAATCAAGAGGAAATCTTAAGGGAGGTATCTGTCACTATATCAGCGTGATTCCCTTTGCTGTTGCCTTTCTATCCCAATTTTTAGACTGAATTTAAAAAATGAGTGGCTGATTGAATTCTAGATATATTAGAGTATAATCCGTAGGAGTGAAAACACCAAAATCCTTTTGCTGTTACTACCAACAAAACTTACAGTGCTTGTCTAGCTTGTACAGTTAAAATCCTGAGAGATCAAGATATTTATAAGCTGTCTTCAATGTTAATATGAATAAAAACAGGGCACGATTATCATAAATATTTCTTGCTGAGATATATAGAAAAAAAGGAATAGGTAAACTGTGGTTAGTGTTGGCTACTTTGAACTATTATTTATAGCAAATACATTTTTGGTTTATCTAGTTTGTCCCTATTCAGGAAACATTTCCTGAAAAAAACTGCTTGGTTTCTGCTTCTTATTTCTAAAGCTTAAAGAAAATGAATAAGCATCAATCTTGGCTTCTAGCTTTAATTAACAATTGAACATATGATAAATGTAACCCTAGGTGACTGAATGTATTTAGGTATTCCAGAAACACATATGCAGTCAAGTTTCAATAGGTTGAGATAACACGTGAAAGGAGTTGGCTGAATAAACATAGGCTGTATTTAAACTGAGATATGTATTCCATCAATGAGGCTGCCATAGAGAAAGGAAAAAAAAAGGGGAGCCAACATTAGCTTCAATAGCTGCGAGTACTGACCTGCAAAGACGGTTGCACTTCTTTCTGGTACAGCTGACTCATCTGAAGTCAATGCAAATGCTTCTTTATAGGCAGTGCAATTAAACCATGATTTGCCCCTGGGCAACTGCCTTACCTTATGGGCAGGCTGCTTTGGTAGGATTTTAAAGAACTGAAGGACACTAATGAATATTCTTCAGACCAAGCATCGTCTCCGGCCAAAGTCCAACAAAATTCTGTGAGGACTCTGTCTGTGTATAAAAATAGTTTCTACCTCCCATTGCACTTGGTGCAAATGAAGCCAGAAGCTTCCCTCATCAAAGATGGTCACTGCTGCCATCCAGCACCTTCACACTAGACAGGTCATCGCCTAAAGGGGTGTGAGCTTTTGCTGTCAAATAGCTGCTTTGAAAACAGAAGCAAAAGTGACTTTAGATCACTTAAATATTTATTTTCCAATCGTGCAGGTATAATTTACATGCATGTTTAAACAGATATACTTGTGGGCAATAGTAAGTGTATAACAGGAAGGCAAAGAAAGAGAATGTACACAGGGCAATCCTTGTTGCAGAAAATAAAAGTGATGCGTGACTTAGCTGCTTGGTGAACCCTAGCATTGTTTGCTAGCCTGCTCTGGTTGCATTTAACTACTGCTAAGTGATTATGAATTGCGCAATTCAAAAATAGAATTAAAATAATGTGGCAACATTGTCCTTAGATTTCTTAATAATTTTATTATTATGACAACATTTTAATAGAAAGAGAAAGAAATTCCTAGACAACTCAAAGGTTAAAATGGAAATAAGAGAGATGGTACCTTTCTCCAGGTCAGAGTAAATGTCATTGTCAGCATGAAAATATTTAGAAATGTGGAAGTGCATCGTTAGATAAATTCTGCCCTGTAGGGATAGCACAAGAGAGATAAATTCAAATGTAGCTTCAAAAGCCTGGGCTTAAAAGTTTAAAATACCTTAACCTTCTGGTCTTAATTGTGTGGTTCTTCATAGTACAATGATCTGGGTACTCCACTTACAGTCGTTGTGCAAGTTGTGATAAAAATGGTTCATTGAAGAAAGCTTATTCATTCAGCAGAGAATATTTCAATTAAAACATCTTGTGGTGAGCAGACTTTTGCTGAAGCTATGGTATGCCCTGGGGGAGCTTTCTGTGGTTTCCTTCCCCAGGGCAGAGGCCCTTCTGGTCCAGGGGCTGGCAGCTCTGTAAAGGGGTGTCTCTGGATGATGTCCTCATGGCTGTGAAGATGAAAACATTTCGATTTCCAGTTGATGGGGAAATGTGAATTGTTTGGCTTCAATTATATAGCTCTAAAGGACTCCTGTTTCTTCTCCCCTGTGTGAAAGGGCAAAGAAGGAGAGTTGGTGAGTGGAGCACATTACAGTTGTCCTGGAAAGGAAAGAAATGCAAGCCAGCACAGGACTACTGCAGAATAAGTGGAAAGCTGTGAATTTCACTATGAATTTCTGAATCAAAATGTATATTTCTTGGCCCATGATTTTACTGAAGTTGTAAAATCATGTGCTTCCTCTTTCCAGGACTACCTGCAAAACACAGCTGATTCAAAAAGTAGATTATAATTTATTTTGTGAAGGAATACAGCTAAAAATTAAGCAAATTACCTGGATATTCCTGTCGGGTAGAAGTAGAAATATTTAGTGGCATCTGGAGATATTTTAGGGAAAACAGAGGGTTTCAAACCCAAGTTTCTATTTGTATGTACATACTGGTGTTTGTGTAACTAAAAGCCTGATTATGCTGCCAGCAATTTATTTGCTGGCACACAGACAGAATGAATTGTTGCGCTCATACTGTACATGCCTAGTTTTGAAAATCAAGTCTTCTGCTGGATTGCAGAACTGCAAAAGTTTCTAGGTCTTGGACCGATTTTAGAAAAATTGCCCTGAAATGCAGTTCACTCCCTCATCTCGCTTCCCCGAATCAGTAACAGATTTTCAGTTTTCAATGTCTAGAAAGTAAATGATGTGAAGTCTTCTTACATCCACACTCTGATGCCTTTTAAGACTCAAATCCCATAAGAGAATCCTGCCTCTCCTAAGTCAAAATTTATATAATTGACTCAATTGCTGTCCAAGTGATTGGCTCCATGCTTACCATCTCCTATATATACAAGGTGACAAAACCAGAAAGATTACTAGAGTATGATGGTTGCACATTTTTTTAGAAAGGTGTGTACTACATCAGTCTAATTTTTGTAATTCAGGAAAGTATTCTTCCTTGTATTCCATCACACTTAACTGAAGAATATAAAACACTGACCGGACTTTCTCATGACCAAAGAATTCAATACAGTAAAAAGCAGGTAGGATTTAAATTGCTCTGTAGATTTGAGAGAGACATTTAAAATTTAGCATGCTGCATCAGCTTTTAAGACTTGGGTAATCTTGCTTTAGCATTTATTTATATTACAGTTCTTAACTTTTACTTCTCTGAAAATGGCTCTGAAAATGGAAGGCCAGTGCTAACAGACCATTAAAACACTTTGACAGAGATGCTGGAAACTTAATCTCAACTGATGCATAAGGACAGAGAGTTAAAAGATATTTTTCATGATTTACTCTTGTAAATCACATTTGTCCAAACTCTTAAAGTAAAATATACAAATATTTGACAGTGGCCCAAAACTATCTCAGTTAAAAGAACACTATTCCTAGGATAGGCTGAAATACAGTTATATCTTTGGCTTCAGAAACTTGGACTCCTCTCTTAGTAACCTTTCTGTTGCTGTGCCACTAGAGCATGTAATAAAAAAGAAAGATAGCTTTATATGGCATGGCTCTTGCTCATCTTCTGAGACAATAAAAAAGGAGGTCATAGGTGATAGTTCTGTTAGTGTTTCCTTGTTTAAGTCACAAATCTATTTTTTCTATTGTTTTAATGTAAAACCACTGATTAAAAACATAAAACCCAAGCAATTTAGCTTACAAAGTGATTGTAGTAAAACCCACAGTCTTCTGCTTTCTCGAGGATTGGTCAGCTCTAACCTGAACCGAGCAAAACATTTCAATACATGCTTCTTATAAGATCAAGAAACTCTAAAGTATCCATTTGCTCAATTCCTTTGATTGCACAGATGGAAAGAAACTTAGGTATGTATGAAGGTACACGGGCAAGCTGTTCTACTGGAGAAGGTTTTGTATGCCTTTGAGTCTTTGAGAACCCTTTGTCCTGTTCTCGAGGGAGACCACTGTAATAGCTGTCGTAGCACTCTAACTGTACTCAAATTTGCCAGTCTTTTTTTACTTCAGCAGGGGAGAGAAAATACTGACTCCTAAAGCAATGAGATCTTACTTTTCCAGAATAAGGGGACAATGTGGATATGTATGAGATGATTTCTTAACAGTTCCAATAGTTCAAATGCCTTCTCTGGGGTGGAAGTTTTAACACTCTGGTCTAGAAAATCAAATACACCGGAGAGTAAAATGCCAATTTATTTGAGAATTTTACTAGGAAATTGCTCTCTTTTTTAAATAAAAATTGATACCTGCCTGTAGTGTAGTTGTTTGCCTATAAAAATACATTTTATAAACTACAGTAAAAGATTTGATGAGAATCATGGTTAGATGAAGGCAGTTCTCCAATATAATCTTATATCCTGCATAGCCAGGACAAACCAGATATTCTCAAACAATACCTGGATGACTGCCAGATCCAGAGGAGAGATACTGTTATCTGTGATCTTGAGACATCATCCCATGAGTTATGACTTATTTTATATTAACCTGTTCCCTCATCCTTGGATATGACATAAATAAAAACTTTAATAAAGCCAACTGAACGATCAGAGGCTGCTTTTGCTGGAGGTGACAATATTCTCCTGTAACATGTGCATGACCTCCCTTCCTTGCTATGCTCTCCTGGTACAAGAGTAATGCTCACACTGAGATCAAGTGCCACACTCAGCCACTGGAAAGCAAGGAGAACCCTTTTCTTTTCCTGGCAGACAAGTAAAAATGCCAACTGACACAGAACCAGAGAGAAAGTTGGTTTCTTTCAAAAAGAGAGATATTTCTGACGCTTTTTACGCTGGATGCCTGCTCTGCTCTTTTAAGTAGCATGTACATTTGCCAAAAAACCAACTTATATGTCAGAGGCAATGGAGAAGAAAAATGAGGTAACCTAAAACCCTACGGAAGTGATCCACTGCTTGGCCTACACTGGTAACACTGGCGTCCTCTCCATTTTTCACAGTGGACTGATGAGACCTCTGTAACATGATAGAAAATGCTGCATAGGATCACAGTAACAATTTTGGCATAACAGGATTTAAACAGAGGGGCTATGGGAAAACTGGACTCCTCAGAACAAACCTGCTACAGAGAAGTACTTCTCAGCATGGTGCAGTACAGCTCACCACTGATTGCCTTCTTGCTTTGAGTGCCTTTCTCATCTTGTTTCCTGAGCCCTTTTTCCATTCAGTATATGGTCACATCCTTGTATGATCCTTGATGAGAGTTTCAATTCACATTTTGTGTCAAGCAGAATTATTAAATCTGGAAAGTGCCTCCAAAGCAGCATACATATAGCTCTTCCTTATCTCACAGGTGGCTGTTTGAACCCCTTCATTCCAGTTTTACCTTTTCCTGAAGTTTTTGGTGAATTTTTGATTCTTCCTGCAGTAGTGCTCAATTCTCCTTCTCTCAAATATTAGTCCCAAAACTTGTCTTGCAGATTACTTTGCTAGTTCACAGCAAAATTACATTTGATTCAAATAAACATGAAGCTTGATTCAAATGAATATGAAGCAAGACTAAAGTTCAGTGCTTTCCTACAGCAAAAAGACTAGTTCATATCATTGTTTTCACATCCCAATGTTACTTTGTTTAAAAATGAGTGATATGTTTCTTTCTACAGTGTATCAATAAGATAAGATTGGATTACTCCTTTTAATGGGTGAAATGATTTAGTTTATTTTCTTTTCAGGGATTTATTTATTGAGACAGTTACTTTCTTTATGCCAGTTAATGAGATAGGCATCTTTTAACCTGTTAATATCTCCCCACTCTCATTAATACTATATTTTCACTCCTTGAGCTAAATAGTCATGATATCCAACTAACCACTCCACCAGTCTCTGCAGACAGATTATTCAGGTGACTGCAGTAAAGGGCAAACATGCACCACTCGCTGGACTAATCTTTGAAAGGCAAAACTACAACGCCCTAAGAGATTGCCATAGTTATTTCTACCATATCTTCATGTTAATGTAGAAACTTACTAAAAATAGTCAAAAAATAGAGGAGAAATCTACTCCTCTTTTTCCCTGGAGCTTACTACAGTTTAACATCATTTGTATGGTTATTTCTTGTAACTCCTTCATGGTCCCTAGAGGCACCTCAGCCATGAACCAGAACACACTAGCAAATCACTAGCTAACAGTGCAGAGGGAACAGGCTAATCATTTTCTAGTTTTCTATGAAATGTGACTTCCAGCTTTGGGCCAAAGGAGGAAGAAGTTAGAGAAATCACCTCAGGCAACACTCTGAATTATACTGATGCTGATTTGGCTCAAAATGCCAAAAGAGAAAGGAGAAATAATGGGTCGGAGGGCTTGCGGCCAAACACTCATTTAGTCTAAAGGGAAAGAGAAGTGGGTGTATAGTGAAAAACGTTAGCATCTAATAAGATACCATTTTCCACTGAAAGGCCTCGAACAAAATCAGTTTATACATCTTTTACAATGGTGAGTTCAAGCATAAGGGAAACCAACTTCTCCCTCACCTTTGCTGTAGGCCACTAGAGCTGCCACACGGCTGTTATCTTCTCATTACACTGAAGTCCAAAGTGGGAGGTGGAAAGGCAGAGGAGGATTTTTCCAAATGTCTTTCAGATTAGGACATATCACATACTGGTGGCCCGGAATATGGAAGGGAATTTCCAAGCTGGGAGCAGTGAAAAGCCACTAAACCCTATGGATCCTGTACAGGCCTTATTTGCCCTCTGCCTGTTTTTGATACTGTGCTGTCAGGTTTTTGGGAGATATTTCACACAGCAACAATACAAAAAAAAAAAAAACAAACCCCAAAACATAAACTACAGACTCTCCTGTATAAGGACAAAGTCACCTTATATAACACTACCTGTTGACAGTGAGCCAGGGGGATTGGATTTTTTTTTCATTTGAATTTAAAGAGCTGTAAACCAGACATAAAATATAAAGTATTACAGTCATTCTTATGTTCTAAAGTGCCCTTCACTCATGGTATCTCAAATGCTTCAAAGAAATAAATTCAGATGTGAACGAAAGAAAAAAAAAAATCTTAAGGTCACATTTGAAAAGAGAAATAAATAATTTTCTTCCAGCAGAGAGTTCTGGAGAGCTAGATTTTCCCTGTAAAACAGTGATCCTGATAGTGGTACAAATTCTTCAGTTGCTCAACTGCCTTCAGCAAACAGAGATGAATCCTCCCTTGCAGCACTCAGAACAACACCGGGCCATCCTCCGGCCAGGCCACCGCTGTAGTTTCCAGTTTCTGGAAATCTTTGCAACAGTTTCAAGTTTCTGGAAATCTTTGTAATATTGTCATTTTCACGGTAGGGAATGGTCTATGGGAGGTAGGTGTGAGCACATCCTTACAAAACCTGTGCCTTTGGCAAGCACTCTTGCTACTGTGCAAATAAAATTGATGCATTTAGATGTAAGGTCTAATATGGTGTTGTTTTGTGAGGGGCTTTTCTTTTGTATGGCTCATTCTACATCTCTTTGGCTGGAATGAATAACATATCTGTCCTTTCTACTTTCAACTGCAAACGAAAATCCATTTGCTATGTTTCCATTGCATTTCATTTGCAATGTCTGATTAAATTCTGAGAGGCCCTGGCCTGCAGAAATCAGCATCTGAGTCACTGAGCCCTAACACTGAAGTTTCTACAGCTGTGGCAAGGAGAGCTTTCAAAATATCTCCTTTGTGCCCCCTTCCCACCCCTATAGCCCTTCAAACATCAGAAGGTAACCCACAGAAACAGCTTCAGCAAAAGATACAGATAGAGATTAAATGTTGGACTGGATTTTATGTGCAGAATATCTGGCTTTCACCTGTTTTATGCAACGAAAGATTGTGAATGGGCCTCAAAATGGATGCAAAAGTAACTCATTTCTATTTAAAATGCCTATATACTGCTGCAGCAGGGTAAAAAGGTCTCATATAAACAAGAATGAGATCTACCAGGGCAAAAGTCACTTTTACAGCTGAATCAAATGTCTGGTAAATGTGTTCAGATGATAAACATATTGTGTTGACAAAGATAACATAAATTTGCATCAAAGCAGCTCAGCCACGAGCTGTGTGTAAAAACCAGATAGTCTAAAACCAACCTTTTTCCAAATTTTTGGTTTCTGGACAATGTTGTTTACAACTTTTAACAGCTGCTGTTTGTTTTTTTTAAATTCTGAAGTTTATCACACTACATGCTGTAAAACACCATAATCACATTCTTCTGAGTTTTCTTATGGGTCACCTTCAGCATCTCATATAAATTAACATCTTTCAAGTCTTCTTCCTCTGAACAATCCTATTTAATACATGTGTTTATTGATGCATTTCTGTCTTTGGAAGAGAAATGGGATATAACAATAATTGTGCACCATCTGGGAAGTGTACAGCCCGGGTAAACTGGCAATGGGTTTCTTTTGCTCGCAGCTGCACAACCTAGTGAAATTTAGGCTCCCTCCTTGCAGCCCAGCTCCTCCAAGTGTTTGCCCAAGACTGGACATCCTCAGAAGTGACAAAAGACAGGCAAGAGAGGCAGCCTGCCTGCAGAGACATGGGCATGTCTGATGTCTGATTTCAGAAAGCCTTCAGGGTGCCCATGTAGTCTGTGTGTGAAAATTTAGGAATGGGGCAGTGGCCTGGTAAAATACAGGTGTGCCAAATACTTCTCATAGCAGATAATGTGTGGAAAACTTTGGATCTCCAAAGATTTATAAATATGCATTGGGCCCCTGAACACAGAGTCATAAGAAACCAAAATAGAATAGCTTCTTTTTAAGGCAGCTGTGAAGCAGAAGGTCATATCCAGGGGACGTGAACACCAGGAGAATCAGCTTAAGGTCTAAGTCCTCATTTGCATGGGACCTCGGAGGAGTGCGGAGATTGTCCAGGAAGAAGAGGGGATCGTGGGCTGCCCCACGAAGCCTGGCCAAGGGGCCCCTGAGGACTGAATGGAGGGCAGGGTGCAGCACAGCAGCACAGGGCTTGTCACTGCAGCCTCAACAGCACCTTATGCTTTTGCCTTGCCTGTTATTCTTTTTCTCAATCCACATGCGTAATCCTGTCTGAACCTCTGATGCATCACCAGCAAATGAATCTCTCCTTTGCAACATATTAAAAAGCCTGTCTATTGTCGTGGATCTGTGTTATGCGGGACACAGTGGAGCAGCAGATATGCCCAGGGAAGACTTGCCTCGGGAGACTGGCATCACAGTGTGGATGGGGAAGCCAAGTACCATCTTCAGAAGTTCCCCAGGTTGCCAAAGATGTGTTTTCATCACACAGTGAACAGGCAGTACTTTATTCCTTTGCTGAAATATCCCCAAACACATTAGCATGCCTAATGTTTCCTTTTTGACCTGAGGGTCTGCTAATTATGCCTGACTTCTGTGGAAGTAAAAGATTGTAATACCTGCATTTACAATGGTCCTGACCATGTCTTGGAGGACAAAATAGACAGCCTGTTTGCATTGCCTGCATACAAATTTTTGGGCAAACAGGATGGTGTTGTGAGTAGCAAACCTCGTCTCCAGTAACGTAGATATATGATCCAGAAAAAAGACAATTCTTGCATCATCAGCTATCCCATCTGCCCTGGAAAAAGGTAGCTGGAGCCTTGCACTTCCCAAAAACCTGTATGACATCATGTGCTGTAAAGTCAGAGTTTGTAAGCAACCTTGCAAGACACCTTGGAGACAGGTCTCAGCCGGTCCTCGTCCCAGGCAACATCTTTGGGTTAAGGGCGTTGCCACAGGAGGCAGAGCTGTAGCCTGTGAGCCTTGATCTTCATCTGCAGGTGTTACAGACTACAGTTATGGACATATAGTTCATGAGGGTGCAGAGACTCTTTTTAATACTAAGAAACACCCAAAGAGTTGAGAAAAATGAAATAAGATTTAATCAATGAAACCAGATGGTTACTTGTTGTGTGGTCAGGGAGGAGGTGGAAGGTGCTTGTTCTGCCTGTGGGGCTGCTCCAAGAAGTACCTACAAAGCTTCTGACTCAGAAATGCTGAACCCAAGCATGTATCTTGTTCTGAAACTTTTAAAGAGCTGTTTATTTGTGAAATAAAACAAGGTAGTTACACCCTTCAAAACAATGACAATCCACAGTAATGCTTCATGTGCTGCAACTCATATTACGTAGAGTGTTGCTGCCTTTCGGCTGGGAAGGACTGGACCTCATTCAGTGAACTGTGACTATAACCCTGCTGTTTTCATGTCTGGCTCTTTGCAAGAACAGCCTGCCTGTCAGTGATGTGTGATGCCACTGAGCCTTTCATGGTAGTGCAAATAGCACACTTGCCACTGATCCGCTGAGGAGTCTACCCAGCTGTATGGGGTCAGAGAAATTTTGTAAGGCTGCTCATGAGGGTCTCAGTTGCTCCTTTTTTTCCCCTATGCCTAATGACTCTCCCCACCGGTCTGGTCTCAGGACCTGCCCTTGGTGATGCCACTCAGCTCCATGGTGGAAGCTGCTCTGTGAAGTGCTTCAGCAATGCACTGACAGCACCTGGCCAGGCAACGCCACACCATTTTCTCTTTGGCATGTGTAGAGCCTTGCTTAACCCCACACTTTGAGCAGCTATGCCCTGCTCCAGCACTTTGAAGAAGAGAGCAAGCAGAAGTACCACTGGCTGCAGAAAAGAAGAAAGGGAATGTAGCCCACCTCCAGCCTTTCCAGGTCCTCACTGCTGGGACAGGGCCAAGAAAGCAGCAAAGGCTATAAGATGGCAGCTAATAATTTTGGTATCAGTGGGTGTTGGGGACACCTGGATAAATATGCTGTTGATACTGTTGGTATTAACAAGATACTGTTGGAGTAGAAATATGTTGCCCATTACTACTTAGTCTTGAGCAAGTGACTCATGCCAGGAATGAAGGAAGGAACATGGGACTGTGGACAGTGCTGTTAAATCTTTACCCAGACTGGGAACCAGTTTCCTTTAGTGAAACACTGCACTAGCTCACACGCTTCTTGAAAATGGCACGAGGGAAGAGCCTAAAGAGTGCAGTTCACTTTGTCATTTTTCATGAAGACAGACAGTACAGTTTATTTATAATTTACTGATTTGGTTTTGAGCTCACCTATGGTACCCCAGAACCCAAGTTCACAGAAGCAAAAAAGCTTGATCTCCCATCTCCTGGCCATACCTTTCTCTAGAGGCAGTAGTCCCTACAGAAACAATCCAGTTATTTTGTTCTGTTTGACAGTTTTACAGCCATCATAAATAACATGCAATGACCTTGATATGAACCATTCTGGCACCCCACCCTCTCCTTCCCTCAGGTCAGACCGAAGATGGCATGAAGTTCAGCACAGCTCAAGAAAACATTCATGTGAACGTGCTCACAGCTTAAAAGCAGTCAAGATTAAGGGCACTTTGTTTGCTGGGTATTCTTTAAAAACAAGTTTTCCAATACAAAATTAGGTTCTTTGTAAATGAAATCTATTTATGCAACCAAAAAAAAAAAAAAAAAAAGAAGAGGAAGAAACATGTTTTGAAATTGCCCTATATGGACATGTTTTAAAGAACAAATTTATCTTTCCTTTTCTGGAATTACTTTTTCTTTAGAAATTTAAGCTGAATATAGTAAAACTACACCAAGTGGTTGAAATCCAGTCAGAATGCAATGCTTTAATAGTGCAAAAATTGTTTTCTTTGGTTTTGTTGATTCATGGAATATTTTTAAATTATCTTCATCTTGACTGGCAGTAAGACATTTTCCCAATACTTTGTATGTTTTTTAGCTAGAGAACTGAAGCACAGAATCACAGAATAGTTGAGGTGGGAAGGCACTTCTGGAAGTCCCCCCTGGTCCAAACCCTCTGCTCAAACCAGGGTCAATCCAAGCAGGTTGCTTAGAACTTTTTTCTTATCTATGTAAATAACTTTGCTTAGAACATGTCTTTTTTATATATAAAGATAACTAGGAAACCAAAAACAATTAATCAAGCCAGAATAGATTCACATAACAGTGAAGCAGAAAGCCAGTCAATACCCAGCTTTCATACACATGACTTCTCCTTCAAGCACAAAGTAAACAGAGCCTGGCATTTTGTCTTGTAGAGTGGTGTTGCAGTTACAGAAAGACTTATTTTCTTTGGGGTGAAGACTTAAATACCCCATAACAGCAGTGTTCACTGGTCAGCTCCCTTAGACATATGAGCCACAATTTCAGTAACTTTTTTGTGCTGCTCGTGTTGCATAAAGGATGATACCGTGCATTGCATACACATGGCATGTTGAAGGACTGACTCCAGTCAGACGTGTAGGGAACCAGAGAGCAGATTTCCACAATGTCTCTGGCCAATACAGCATTCTACTGGCCACCTTAAACTGTGGGTTCACACAATCCCTGTGACCTGAGGCAACCCAGATACTGCAGAACATGCCACAATGGGGTAATAGAAAGTCTGTGAAGTCTAGTTTTGATTCTGCTCTAAGTTCTGTGGTGTAACCTAGAACCAGAAGCTTCACAATATCAAAGTGCTGGATTTAAATAGATCTGCTGAAAGCTGCTATGCTTATACTCCATTTCAATGTGTTCTGAAAACACTGGAATTCTGCTACCAACTTCACTAGAAACAGAAACTGTCACTTTAGAGGCTATATTAGAGCCTCTTTGTTTCTCTAATGCCATCATGAATATTGGGAGGGGGGTAATTTCTATCAAATCCATTGAAAATTTCATTAAAGGGGAGACAAGGGATTGTTTGGATATCTATGAGGATTTAAATTTGTTCAAACTGTAATGCAGGGGGCATCCAGAATGTCAGCTTGCAGTGCTTGGAATCTATCCTTTAAATCCCACCTGCTGAGATCATACTTCCAATTCTGTTTATTAAGTCAACCATGCATTATAAAATACTATTAATTCATTGCTATGCCATATCTCATCTTGTGAGATTTTTGAACTTCCTTCAAGTGTCAGATATGTTCCAAAAATACTGAAATAAGATGAAACAAAAAGTTTCCCAACGTTACTCACTTTCATATTATTTATTTTATTCTTTATTCTACTGTAATTATTCTAAGATAGCATACTTTATAATATAAAGTTTTAAGGGAAGCTAAAATGTTTAGAATGTTGTCAACAACATTTATCTCTGGAAATAGCTAGAAAGAAGTCAAAATTGTGAAGATTTTGCTTCCTTCTAGCATGTAGACTTTGCCATCTGTATCGTAGGTTTTGTATACATTTTTCATAGCATATTTATCTTCAGGAAGACAAGAAATGGGTTTCTGACATAATCACTATACAGCAACAGACCAGATCAGGGGCACATTGATATAGCACCTTTTTGTAAATATAAAATAAATACATTCCCTGTACTCAGAGGATGAGGAGAGAGGCCTAAAGGGAAATAAATCTGTGGAAGTCAAAAGTGTTCTTTCAATAATTATTGTAGAAGGACAGGTTTGGCAGTGCTTTAGTCCCTGAAGAAAAGGGACAACCTGAAATTCTCACAGATGGCCCCAAATCTGCCTTCAGCCCACAGAAAGGAGAAGCCCAGCCTACCTGATGCAGTGCCCTTGAACTCCACTAGGACTGTCGGTCTGAAGCATCGCCTCTGGGAGGAAGTTGTATCCACTTGTTCGTTAACAAAAGATGCTCATACCAAAGAGTGATTGGGCCTGATGTTTGAGCAGGCATAAAACATGTAACAGAAAAGTGTGAAGGTGAGGTGACAGGTGAGGAAACCTTTCAGGTCCAGGCCATTGATAAAAAGCCAGGAGCAGCAAGCCTGGGGCTTTTTAGATTGTTAGTGCTGTTCTTGTTAGTGAGATCAGTGAAAAAATTGCATACCATCTGCAATGCAGAGATACAAACAACTCACAGAAAATAGCCTGGTCTAAGGAATAAGCTTCTGAACAGATTCTGGAAGTACAGTTTTACCGGTTGTAAACAGGATTTTGCAGGACTGAAATAGTGATCTTCCATTTAATACTGAGACGAATAATAACAGTCAGGGACAATGGCAGTGCTTGTCCTTTCTGTGGTCTGGCTGGCTGCAAAAACACTGTTGGACAATGTTGGACAGACAGCCACATCTGTCCCCCTCATCAGGAGGAAAGCCACAGCTACGTGGATCTTTCATAGAATCACAGAATCATTTAGGTTGGAATAGACCTCTTGGATCATCTAGTCCAACCGTCAACCCAACGCCTCCATGCCTACTAAACCATGTCCCAAAGTGCCACATTTAGATGTTTTTTTAACTCCTCCAGGGATGGTGACTCCACCAGTTCTCTGGGCAGCCTGTGCCAATGCTTGACCACCCTTTCAGTAAAGAAATTTTTCCTAATATCCAATCTAAACCTCCCCTGGTGCAACTTGAGGCCGTTTGCTCTCGTTCTATCACTAGTTACTTGGGAGAAGAGACTGACACCCACCTGGCTACAACCTCCTTTCAGGTAGTTGTAGAGAGCGATAAGGTCTCCCCTGAGCCTCTGCTTCTCCAGACTAAACAACCCCAGTTCCCTCAGCCGCTCCTCACAAGACTTGTTCTCCAGACCCTTCACCAGCTTTGTTGCCCTTCTCTGGACACGCTCCAGCACCTCAATGTCCTTCTTGTAGTGAGTGGCCCAAAACTGAACACAGTATTCGAGGTGCTTTGTAGCATTCAGTTAGAAGTGGCAGAATTAAAAGCTTCAGGACAGATGCCTGAAATGTTACAGGAAAGTCACTATTTACTACAGTTCAGGATCAAATAAAAAGTCACATTGACAAGGGAAGAAAATGTTCTGTTGAAGCAAATGTTAAAACACAGAAATATATTTCACCTGGCAGCTTGTTGGATTTCACCGAAGTGTCTGAGTGAGCAGGTGTCGTGGTTTAACCCCAGCCGGCAACTAAGCCCCACACAGCCGCTCACTCACTCCCCCCTGGTGGGATGGGGGAGAGAATCAGAAGAGTAAAAGTGAAAAAACTTGTGGGTTCAGATAAAGACAGTTTAATAGGTAAAGCAAAAGCCACGCCTTCAAGCAAAGCAAAACAAGGAATTCATTCACTCCTTCCCATGGGCAGGCAGGTGTTCAGCCATCTCCAAGAAAGCAGGACTCCATCACACATAATGGTTACTTGGGAAGACAAACGCCATCACTCCAAGTGTTCCCCCTTCCTTCTTCTTCCCCAGCTTTATGTGCTGAGCATAACAGCATATGGTATGGAATAGCCCTTTGGTCAGTTGGGGTCACCTGTCCCAGCTGTGTCCCCTCCCATCTTCTTGTGCACCCCCAGCCTGCTCGCTGGTGGGTTGGGGTGAGAAGCAGAAAAGGCCTTGACGCTGTGTAAGCACTGCTCAGCAATAACGAAAACATCCCTGTGTTATCAACACTGTTTTCAGCCCAAATCCAAAACATAGCCCCATACAAGCTACTATGAAGAAAATTAACTCTAAGCCAGCCAAAACCAGCACAGCAGGTGAGTTCATAGCACAAGCTGAAAGGATGCCTGCTCTGATATCCGACTTAATGGCAATGGCAGAGGCTTGATGGGGATACAGATCCTTGCAGAGAAACTGTGGACACACTTATGCCTCACCCTTTCATCCTAGAAAGAAAAAGGAGAATGACAAATTAAGAAACTGAGTGAGAGATAAAATAGATGGCATATAAAGCCTTGAGGTAGCAAATAAACCTCTGAGCAAGCATTGAACAGCTGCACACATGCTTTACATAGAGCCAAATCTAGAGTGAAGAAGAAAATGAAGGGAAATAGCCATATTTTTTTAGTGGAAGTTTGTTGGACTGCAAATAACGTTTGAGGATAATGCATAACAGATGGTAACTTAATGGGAAGGGAGGCAGGAAGCAATTTACAGTATATAAACTGTTCTATGAAATATCAGGGCAAAAGAAAGCGCTGAAGGGATTAGGGATAACTGTCAAATGATACAGAAAGTGAGGAAGCTGTGGCCTGCTTGAGGTAACTGAGCACCTGCAGTGGCTGGATATGTTCTGGGCAAGGGATAAGAGAAGAAGTATGCACTGGAAATAACGTATATGAGAAAAGGGACAAAATGTACAGAGAGAGAGAGGACATTAGCACAGGTGCAAAGTCAATGCACAGATAACCAGTAAAGCCCTCACAAAAGAAGTGTCTATAGGAGTGCCCCAGAGTCCTGTATCTGAATCCCAGCAAAAGAAAGGTTAGAAATCAGAAGAAGAACTATACGGGGATGCACCTGTGTTAAAGGAAAGGAACGAAATTTTATTTTCACTACTTTGAAATTGCAAATGTAAAGGAGCAAATAAGAAAAGGGCGATACTATAGTCACTGAGCCAGTAAATATACAAAAGGCAGGCAGGTACATGCTACAGTTATATCCCTCTGAAACACCTCTAGTCCTCCTTCAGCTGCCCCTTGATACTATGATGTTTTGGCTGCTGGGCACATGCGTAACTGCATGAGGCCATGACACTATTGAGGTACTTGGAGCATTCAACCACGCTTGACTCACGACAGGATCATCAGACCAGGACCTCCACTGATCTTACCTGTAGATACAGTCTCCTGAGGGAAGGGGAAAAGGACCTCGAATCACAGTCTCATTTCCCAGCAAGGTGTTCTTAGCACACAGTGATAAGGTGTGCTTAGGTAGGGAGCTTTGCTATTAGGACTTCTCCATTTGTACAAATACATGAATCCATATTTACTGGACCAGGGAGGGCAACTCTAACCCATTTGTCAAGGCACTGAATTAGGAGTGAGCATTAGCAAATGAACAATTGAATATTAAACAAAGCCAGAAATCTTCCTGAGGTAGCCTAACTCAAGGATTAAGCTCTAATAAGAGAAAGTGTATATAGGAGTTTTGAGCTGAAGTGAGTACCACTGTAATGCCTAATGCCTGAAGACTGCAAAGGAAACCTCAGTACCACTAAACTAGAGTGACAGTGTCCAACCATGAGCACCGCTCTCCCTGAAATCCATAACTGAGCAGCATCTATGCTCTATATGCAATACATGAGGAGAATAACGTAGCATCCACAGAAACCAGCCTATGGAGCCAACAGACAATGTAGCTGACAGAAAATACCAAGGGAAGCAGAGTTTTGTAAGTATTGCATCTGGATGTGTATCATGCCCAGACTGAAACAGCAGCAGCTTCAGTCCAGGGGTCACAGCTGTGATTCTTCCCCTGAAGCCCTATTGATTTTTTTTTCAGGTCATAGGTGAAGAAGAACAAGGAACTCCCTTTTTAATTCAGAGTCCAGAGATTAGGGTAGTTAATTAAGATGTGATAGCCTGCCTCGCCTTCATTTCTGCAAGACAGCTTTTCAACAGTCTGGAGAAGAATGGATACTATGAAAAAGGAAATGGATAAAGCACAGAATTCTTGTGGAAAAGAGCCCAGTTTTATTTAACTTTAAAAATTGAAATAAATATCTGGGAAGCTGTTTATTTGACAAAGTAAAACATTCCAAAATTAATTAGAATGAATTTAAAAGCAGCAAGAATCATCAAGCTGGAGTCAAGCTGAAAATACAAAAATGAAAAAGAAGCATTTCATAAACTTAATTCTTTATGTCTGTACCTAAGAATATTTTCCTGCATCTGTTGTATTTTTTTTAGCAGTTATTTAGCTGAATGTAGAAGGAAAGTAGTAAGCCCCTGTATGTGTTACCAATATGTAAGTCATACATTTTAATGGGTCTGGATTCGCTTCACTGCCTCTACAAAACTCCTGCTAATAACAAGTAATTGTGGTAATGGGGGTAGTGCAAACACATTAAAGGCCATATAGACCTCTGAGCAATGAAGCCTTGAGAATGACACCATTAAGGTACTACAGCCTGAGTTTAATGGTGTTAGACTTGTCCTATGGATTCTCCTAAAATCTAGAACTAACTTTTCCCTATTAAAATGCCAGATATGATTACTAGAGCAGTTTGAGTTATAGTGCCAGTCTGAAAATAACCAAAAAGTGATCTTTATTAACAGATCTCCTTCTCAGTACCAGCTTGTAACTATTCACCTGGTTACTGAAAACTTTTTACTAATATTTTTTTCTCCTTTGGCTCTGCAATTCCTTAGCAGCCAAGCAGATTAGGTGAATCCCACTTTGTTGTGAGCATCTTCAGCAGAATTGTTGTGAGCAATGAATGCACAGTTGCCACTAATGTCCTAATAGAGCCTGCTGAAACTTTGTAAATGCTGGAGGTGAGCTGGAACAATGTATGAAAATGAAGTACAGTCTGGGATTGAGTATGACTATAAATAGCTAAAAAAAGTCTTTAAGCAGCTTGCTTCTATATGCCAACTGCAAAACTAGCTGAACTGTTAAAATGGATAGCTTCCATAGAAAGGTTAGACTTTCTGGTGAGAAACTCATTTCAATTCACTAACAAAAATCAAGACTTACTATTAAATGCCGTCATAGGCATGATTGCATTTGTTAACCTCAAGTGGGCCCTCCACATTGTAGCATGGCAATTTAGCTTGGACCCATTGTGGAAAAGGTCTCGTGGCTTTATAATAGAAAATAAGGCGTTGTGAGGTTATTATTAAAGTGTATAGAGTGTCCAAGGTATATTAGGCCATTTATGTAACAAAACTGTGGAACTTTCCCAAAATGGATGAAAGAATAAGGAACATAATGGCTTACAGACTGTTTTATATCTGGTAGTCTTTAAAGTTAATGACTTCTAATAACAAATGAAAACTTACACCTCATTTGCAAATAAACGTGGGCCTACTGTACATCTCCACACAGGATGTAAGGGAACAAAAGTGCTGATGGAGGCTGTATGTACCAAGGGGCAGCTGAAGGTTAGCCAGCCTGGCATAACCCAGCTGCAGACAGGCCACTTCTCCTGGAGCGGAGCCATCACTCACCTTTGCTCATTGTGTCACGCAGCCCTGAGAACTCAGGGACTGATATCTACCCCCATTACACGTTCCTCTTATAAGTAATTTTTCCCATTTTTCTTCAGTCACTGTGTTTTGTTTTGTTGTGTTTTTTGTTTTATTCAATGCCAGAAAATTGCTTTAGGTTTTTGGACCTAAAACTACTTGCACAGAAAGAATGAATCATGGTTGCCTTGTATGGTCTTCTCGGACAAATAATTAGTTGGACTATCTTACCTGTGCTATCCAGAATAGCACAGTACCTGAGACAAAAATGACTTTGACACAAATATTGAATAATGAAGTATTCATATCAATCTTCTTTTATATTTTGCAGAGGCAAATAAATCAAGATCCTATAGTTCTGCATAACAATCAGTGAATAAAACTGGTAGATAGTGAATGCAGCAAGACTTACTTCCCATTCATGCCAAAAGTGGTTTATGACAGTAATATATTATTGGTGCTCTGTCTACCTGTAAGATTCAGATACTCTCAAAAATGGGTGAGCTCATATGTCCCATAAGTAATTTTCGTACTGCACATAATATAACACAGTGTCCTTGTCAGGCTTTCTGAAATACTGGCTGGCTGGCAAAATGGTAGAGTAAAAATATCTGCAGAGTGGAAATCTGTTTAGTCACATTCCTCCCCAGTCACACGAAAGAGTTAAAATTTTCAACTTCTTAGCTGTGTCAGTGAATCAGTCCTTTCCAATTACTTTCTCCAGCCTGAACGTACCTTCTTCTGAATTCCTCCTATTGCTTAGATGGTCCCATAGGCTGGTTTTACTGCACAAAACCTTCACACATCTATTACTGTCTCTGCTGCTTTCCTTCCCTTCCGCTGGGCTCCGTCATAGCTGTTTCTAATTTGTTTGTTGCCTTGGGCTGCTGACAATTATAACTTAAAAAATGATGTCCTGGTATGCATATCTAAATGCAGAGCAGATTGCTGAAGCACTGGTGTGGGCCTGCTGTTCTCAATTCCCTACCATCCAGGTCCACTCGCTGCCCTGTGTCCCACAGGCAGACTTGCTGAGCCGGGGGGGCATGGCTGCATGAGGGAGAGGGATGGGAGCACTGGCGGCAGGTGGATGGGCAGAGTGGGAAGAGGTCTCCCTCCCTGCCCCTGCCCCTGCACAGTGCTCAACTGCTACCCCAGCTCCCCCATTCAGCTGCATCCCACCGGCAGCCTGCTCTGGACCTGAGGAGCGGGCACTCTGCATCAGCTGTCTGAGGTGGCCCCACAGAAGTCAGCCGTAAGGAAAGGGGAGCACTTCAGGAAATGGCTTCCCATCTCGGCATCCAAAGCATCACAGGTGAAGCTTTCTTTAGAGAATGCCTGAGGTCTCAGGTATAAGCTATAGTGTTGGCCTATCCTGTTCTTGCGTTAAAAGGCTTTCACCGCAACTGAATGGGTGTGACCAGCCCCCTTCCCTTCCCAGCTCTCCTGGCTATACCTGGCCAAAGCAGCTGGCCCATATAAGTGGCCTGTACAGAAGAGCCCACCCTGCTCTGTCACGCCCTGTACAGGTGCATTGGGGTCTGAGATGCTTCTCTTTTCACTCAGTCATACTTAGTACCAATCCATTGCCATAATCTTAGTTATTATTTTAACTTTAATACTGTGGTTTCTTTAGTATACATTGATAAGTATTCTCTGAAAAGAGAGAGCTCTCATTATTTCTGTTTCAAGGTGAGATATAGAAGAATGGAGAATTGCAGTGACTTGCATGTAACTAACAGACCGGGAATGATGGGATAAAGGTTTATGAAGTCATGAGCATGTGGAGAAGGTGGATTATGCACCTCATTCATGATTACTTACTGACTGCTATAATTCAGGAACTAGAGGATGTCAAGTGAGATAGTCAGATGGCAAATTCAAAACCAGCAAGGTTCTTCATACAGTCCCCAGGCAAACTCTGGGGCATCATAGCAGGGTTGTTTGGTTGGTGTAAAACTTACCTGACCAAACCATGCATTAGACAAAATTATGGAAGGAAAAATCCATCCTGGAGGATCCTGAACTTCAGATTGCTGGAGGCTATGAGAGAACATCAGAAAAGTAACGTTGCCCTTTGTTTGTTCTTAGGCATCTAATATTGACCAGACTGGAGATAAGACACTTGTCCACACCAAACCTTTGCTCTGACCCGGTACATATCCCCTAGTGTCACGACACATCCAGAAAATCTGTGCTAGAGCTGTAAATAAAACCTTAGCTGTCCAGCCTTTAGTCCAGTTCTCATGCACCAGCTGTGGCGACTCTGCCCAGTTCTGCAGGCTGTCTTCTTCCATTTTGTGTGTGTTACTAAAGTAAAGAATATGATAAGCTGAATAAATATGCCTGACCTAAATGACAGAAGGTAAAATAAGAAAATAAAACTACGTCAAAAAAGCTGGTAAAACTAATAATGATAACATGGTGATGTGAATGAAGGTTAGTCTGCAGTGTTGTATGCACAGTTTGGTTTCTGCTCTACTCAGGGCTTCTTGCATATGCTAGGCACATGGCTTATCAGTTTTTGCATTGCATTATTAACTGTGAAAGCCCCTTTCCCTTGTTATAAAGGATGATAGCATGGTACACATTTGAAAGGTAAGTTTTTCAGAGTTCTCAAGAAAGAAGAGAGGCCTTCAAACCCCAAGGACAAAACTATTAAAATAAAAATATTCAAATGAAATAAGTAAGTATGAATAAAAAAAAGAGACAGGAACTGGGCCTTTAGAAGTGTTAGCTTTAATAAAAAAAAGCAATTTCAGAAGCAGTTTCTGTCTAGGTATTATTTCTTCATGGTATATACCCAAGATTATTGTTGAAAAACATCTTTCACTCTTCCAGTACATTAAGATAAAGTGCTACAGCTTACATTTCCTATTGGTATTTTTTCATTTTTAAAGCATCAGGGCACCAAGAAGGTATTTTAAAATTATGTGCATTGACTTGTATATTGGTACTAAGATTTTTTCTATAGTGCCTGCAAGCAAAAATCAGAAGTATGGTGTTTCCATAGCAACTGCATGTTAATAAGGTGAAATTTCCAGTTTGATAGAGCCGAACAACTAATAATGTCAGCTTCCAATGTTGCAGAAGCTCAGATGTCAGGAAGGGTCAGCATAAAACACAGGGCTAAAATTGATTCTTTGCAACATTCATCTTTATTGCTAGTATAATTTTGGGAAAAGCCAATAAAAGATATGATTAAAACAGTAATCTCATTTTCACACACTTCTCATATCATAAAGCATCAACATTCAAAATATATCAATTTAAAGCTTATTCATATGTCTCCATAAGAAACATGCTCTTACTGCAAGCTCACTTTTCATCTTTGAGCTTTTACTGTACAATAGTTCATGGGAGAGTTCTGGGAATAGTTTTCATGTAGTGGATGTCAGTAGACACCCACTGGCCATCAGTGTACGGCCATCAGTGTTTGTCAGTCAGAACATAAAAACTCATTAGCAATTTTTGCTGTAAAATCACAGTTCCCTTAAGGTCAAGAACTGAATTCAAGTTGAGATTTCTTTTTAAGAACCCAGAAGGAATCACAAATCGGGATCTGGTTTTTAAAGTCAATGGAAGTTCTTTCAAAGGCTAGACAGCTCTTTGGTTTTCTTTTCAGTCCCTTTCTCTGTGTCTGTGGTCTAACAAAATCTTTTCTGGAGGGTTCCAGTGGCTTTAGGCTGGAGAGACTTGGTAAAGAGCGAAGCTAAAGAACAAATTAATCCCTGTGACAGTAAAACTCTTTCCTCGGTTAACAGTGCAGTGAATGGCCAGTGTTAAGGGATCTTATTCAGCTCCAGCATGGCACTGGCTTTCTCAAAAAAAGTGATGTTAGAATTAATTCAGGTTGCAGTATGAAGCTGCTCTCTGCAACTCCCCCCTCCCCCAATATAATAAAAATGAAGATACAAATTAAAATGAAAGTGAAAATAGAAAAGAACTGTTGAGATGCTTTTCAAAAGGAAGCTAGTATTTAAATCACTTATTTCCAGAAATTAAGGTTTTAAGTAAAATATCAAACATCAAAGTGCTTACAATAAAATCAAAGTTGACAGCATAGGAACTTGTTCTGAAATTTCTCTTTAAGAGATCAATTTTTCCCTGTGTTTCGTCATGAACCATATGGCTCCATCTATGTTAGTATGTAATCATGCCATTGCCTGGCTTGAAGGCCAACTGTCAAGGAAAGGCCTATGCACATACTGTAGAATCATCTAAAAAAGGGTGGCCATAGCCAAATTCCCTATTGGGAGTGACTGGTTTTATTTCCCGAGCTGTGCTTGGGACTGTTAGGAACCACTGGCCAGCTTGGGCCAAATCTGTGCCAGGGACCATCCTCATGCCTGTACCAAGTAGACAATGGACAGCCTTCCCTGGAAATGTTCCCCAAAGCACTTTTTTTGTTCATACCCATCTGTTTTATTGTATCAGTGAAAACAATGAGTAAACAGCGGCCAAACCTCTGTATATATTGTTTTGTTAGCAATGTGTGCTACAGCCTGAAGATCATATAAAACTCCTTATAAACTGTGAAAGAACAAAATATATCCTAGTATCATTGTAAAGCATATTTAGGACCTACTGAATGCAATTGCTGTGTAGTATTTTCATGAATTTAACTTGGCTTTTATTGCAATCACAATTTAACTCGACCACAGTTGAGAGTTTTTGAACGTTTCACCACCTGAAAGTTGGTACAGAGCAAAATCTCTGTAAATTAACTTTTATGTATGTATATTTTTTTTCATGACAGATAATTTTAGTCCTCTGTGTTCAAATCTCTGATTTAAAACCTTAATGTAAATTAAGGAATGTTTATATTTTACGTAAATAATATGTTAGTGTATGAAAATTAAGCCATCTCAAAATATTGCCCATGTGGCCCGACACACTAATTTCATCTACTTTTTCATTAGTTTCATTTCCTTATCCACACAGTGACTATTAGCCACATTACACACAATTCATCAAAAAATTTAATCTTAAACCATGAATATGAGAAATGATGACAACACAAACTTATAAAAACATGTAAACTAAACTATTAACATAATAATAGAACACTATCTTGAATAATTAATTGGATTTCTTTAAAATTAGATTGTTTTGCATACAGAGGCTCAGATGCCATTAATTCAGCATGACTGTACATGGCTTAAGTTACAAATTTGGCCCCAGAGATTCTGTTTGTGTTTGCTTTGAATTTCACATGAATGTTGATTTTAGAGTTCTTGTTTTTGTGGCACATCTGTGTGCTGCGAGGGGTGGGGGGTAAGAGGTGATGTTGGAGATCAGTCTGTGGTGGGGCTGGGAGCATCCAGCAGAAGCCATGGAACATACTTAACTAAGACATCTCAACATCAGCTTTAAACCAGCCTCATCCTGCAATCCTTTTTCTAGCCGAGCTCTTTGTAAAAGAGATGGTGAGCAGGACGCCCATCTCTCCATGGTGGTGGTGATGGGAGGTACCAGAATGATGGAGCTGGAGACACTGATCCTGTGTCCATGCACGGGCACTAGCGCAGCTGAGGATCACACAGTGCCATCTAAGGAGACACAAACAGGCTTACATGGACAGCCAGCCTTCTGAGATGGCTGAAAGCCCCTGGCCTTCTCTTAATGTCCTGACAGCCTGTTGCCAACTTCTGTAATGTTTTCGTCATGTAGCCATTGACCACTGGGAATTGTAGTGAGAGTACCAACATTTTGGGAAGGCTGGCAAACAGATTTTACATGGTAATAGCACACTGACACTCTAGAAATGATCTTTATCCTTGCTTTGGAGAGAAAAGTAATTTTTGTCTTCTTGTTTAAATCTATTAGTCATAAGTGAGATATGAGCCTTAAGGCCAAGCATCCCTCCCACACTCCTGCCTCCCCCTCCAAAATAGATCAGTGGGGATAAGAAACATCACCCGGGGGTGCCCTCAGAGCACCCTGCAGAAAGCTGTGGAGCGGAAGCATTGCCAGAGCTGTGCAGAGGGATAATGTAGCTCCTGACAGCCGTGCCTGGGCTCTGCATCCCAGCCGGGTACCGTCCGGGTATCGCTCTGCATCCTCCCAGCAGGAGCAAGGGGACAGAGCAGTCTGCCTTCACCCCTTTCTGCCCCACTGTGCTTATGCATGCTGGGGCTCCTTAACACCCCAGCCTCAATGCTAAGAAGCCCTTCTGGTTGCAAAACAGAACTGGTTTTGATCCTTCTTGCACACAAAAATAATGAGAGGTTTTGTATTCAAACAGGAAATTGTAACATTAGGATGTAACAACCCTCTCCTTAACTGTGATTTAATCTAGATTACTGTGCTCTGATTAATGGCATTACTTAGCCAAGATGGAAATTTATGACATGTGAACTGTTAGAAGCAACATATAAATGGTGTTTAAGTGGTGAATGTGACTTATGAATATACAATATATCAGCCTTCACTGGATTTAGAGAATGCAAAATGCAAGAGACGGTCCCTGCCCTATAAATCTAATAAGCTAAGTACAAGAAGACAAAATGCCTGATGTGATGGATGGAAAAACAAAGGGCAAAGGTGACATCATTGTGAGCACTGGCAGCAGTCTTGGATCTGCAGGACATTGACCTTGCTAGAGAAAAAGGTTGAAAAAGTAATGCTGAGGAGGAGGATGGGGGATATATCTCCTAACTAGAGCCTTACCTGACATTTACAACTAGGTTGCAAATATCCAGCACTTGACACCTTTATCATTTCTGTTTCCTTTGTAAACCATATTAAAGCTGCTAAAACAGCTAAACAGGCTGTGCTATAATTTGAAAAATGCTTTAATACTAAACAGAAGATTTAGTTTTAAATCACATGACAATATGGAAGTAATTAGAAGTGTTCATGTTCACTGGGCCTACTCCTAATTGTGGTATTTGCATAAAAATATTAGGCAAGCTGCTGGATAGAAAATTATATGCAATTGTGCTTTGCAGAATGTATTAACTTGCTAAACTTCAAAGTACCCAGCAGTACAGATACAGAGAAACCTTATCATTCTGGATATTAACTAACATAAATAATTGAGTTCTCTCAACATTAACTTCTGTGTTATATGCAGTGATTATCCTAAGAAATATATTTATTACAAGCACTTGAAAACGATGGCTTATTTTGTTTCATCTTACATTGAAAAACTACTTTTGATTGGAAAAATCTGTAGCATAGCTGAAGAACATGTATTTGCTACTAGCTGTAGCGCAGCAAACTTTCACCAGCCTGACCAGCAGCGGGACTGTGCAGTGCTCTAATTAGCAGGGTTCCATGGTATTTATTGCTCCCATTAGTGCAGCATGGCAAACCAGGGCATGGCATTTAAATAGCTTGCCTAATGATAGGCAATATGTCTGCAGCAAAATCAGATGAGCAGTGAGGAGTTGTAAGCTCCCAGCTCTGAGCTTCATCCACTAGATCGTACTGCAATCAAATTTCCAGATGTCATTGAATTTCGGTGACTCACAGACAGACTCATAATGGCTTTTTGGCATAAAGGTATTTAGATGGCTGGATAGAAAAAGTGTGCGATTCACACAAAAAAAGGAGCTTGGGACTGTGTATCTTGGGGGGTCTAACTAGCTTTACAGGTTAGACTGTATTCTCCATAGCTTTTTTGGAAAGCTGGAAAGCCATGGTCCACATGGTTCATTACAAAAAATTACAAAGTATGGGTTAGTTTCCATAATGGAAAATGACATCTAAGGACCCTTCCCCACAAATTTAAGTTCTGTGGTATTTTCCTCTATAAAGTAGTAACAACACAATAAATGTTCATGTTAATGCAGTGTTCCTGGAGGTCTGTGGGCTGACATTTGTCATTATGAGATATATTTCACATAACAATAGGTAATTTAGCAAGCACTGCGGAAAAGATCATTACAATGAGGAGCATGGGATCACTGTCACCCAGTAAGGCACACTGACAATAACAGGTCTCAATAGGTTTATTTTCTATGGCTTTTTTTAGACATGTGAGTGTGGATTCCTTTTCATCATGGCCTGAGCCGCTTGCATCCACAGTGCCTGTGGGGACAGGGCTGAGGTTGGAGCCAGCACCATCATGCATTTGCCTTTCCCCACATGGCACGCTGGTTGAGTGGCTACAGGGTTAAAATCTGAATGAGGATTATTTAGAGAGTTCAGTTTCAAGGATGAGCTCAAACCCAAGCTAAAATGACAGTACAAATATATCAACCAGAATGTTTCATTTCAGCCTAAGGTTTTTAAAAGACTATTACCTTCCTGTTATTTTCAGAGAAAATGTCTAATGGAGACATGAGATAGCCCTTAAAATATATAAGACTGGCAGAAATGACTGGTGGAAATTCCAGGTTTTCATACTACCGATCCATGGGTATTTGTATCAGATGTTAGGGAGGCAGAAGAGATTCTGATTTTGTTTGAAATAAATAGAAACAATTTATTATGGATTCTCTCAAGTTAAGATGCAGTTAAACTTATTCTCAGAGTCATATGTGCATCAAACACAATATTTTAAACACAAAATTCAGCAGAAATTTCAAGTGACGCATTTTAGTAATTATAGGCAGGATTGTGAACAGGTTCATAACCAATGGGACATAAAGTATCTAATAGGCAGTTCAATTTATGGGTCTGTTGTAAGCCAAGCTTATATTTAATTTTTATTGTGATAAATAGTGCTCAAGGGGATGAGACATCTGCACATAGGTGGAGTTTAATTTGGGAGATTAACAGTGTTGAAGAATTATAATCAAAGAATTTTCTGTCTGTTGGAAAGTTTTATACATAGGCTATTGATCAAGCAAGAAGAATGATTTAGCAAACTATGCTGGTTCTTCCTATTTGCTTGAAATATAAAATGGATAAAATCTCAGCTGGGAAGGCTGCAAGTTGTTTTACTCCACTCGGTTTAGTATTTAATGACTATTAAGGGCAATTTTTCCGACAACAAAATTTAAATTTAATTGAAAGAACTGCCTGTAAACATAAAAGGCATCTTACTCACAGGATAAGGAGTAAATCACTGTGTAAATTTTCAGTGTCACAAAGAGAAGAAACATCCTAGCTCTAGATAAGAAGTGGTGTCTATCTGTCATGAAAAAAGCATGTGTTTCCATGTAAGGCTATAAGCTTCCTCCCAGTTTTCCTTGTGCAGTGAGCATTGTAAGGCCTTTCTCCAGGTGAACACCTCCAGCGATGCTGCCAACACACTTTCTCTCCATTGCTGCTGTTGAAATCTGAGCAATCGCAACATCAGTTCCTGCTAGAGGGATCAGTTAGTGAGCTTCCTCCATCCAGCAGCCGTTACTCAACTTTGGCCTCTGCTACTCAACTCCTCTCTGCTTGCCCCCGCCTGCTTTCCTGACAAGCTTTACATGCTTGGGCTTCTTTTAGAAAGAACTTTTCCCAGGATTAATCTTGAGTTAGTACAGAGTTGCCCAGGGCATCCGTTGGCAGGAGATGGAAAAGAGCCACTAGCAGGATATTGAAGATTATTGACAGCTTGTCACACAGCCAAGGAATTCCTTGCAAGTAACCTTATCTCAGCATCTGAAAGCAAGATGGATAACCCCATCAGTTACTCTCTTCACTCCATCAATTGTATGTATGTCCCCAAACTGGCTGTGGAATCAGACTTGAAGTCTGAATATTTAATTACTGGATCTACCATTTACGTTCCATAAATATCTTCTCAAATTTGTTGCAAATTATCATGTACATATTTGGGTATACATGGCAATATACGAAGGCAGTAGCATTGTTGCATCCAACAGGATGGTGGTTAACCATACTTAGCCCTATTCCCAGTCCTGTCCTGGAACTACATCTATCTGTTTATCAGCTCTCAGAAGTATCTTCTGAGGTGGTTTTGCATAAATGTTTACAACAGAGAGTAAAAGGCAATAACATTATAATTATAAAAGCACACTTTAAACTGACTCTACACAAACACAATATCCTTTGCCAAACAGTAATAAAATGAAACACAGCCAGAAAAAATCACGTGGCTGTTCCACAAGACCAGTTGCTGGGACTGTAGAAAAAGTGACCAGTGATGGTTTTAAAACCACACAAGCTTTCAACATATCAGTAATGTGAAGGAAGGTGCAACTCTTCTTCCTTCTGGTTCTAACAAAGAACAATTTCTTGAGTACACAGTGGGCTGCCTGAACTTTAAAAGCAAAAATGTTTCCCAGACCTCTGAAGCCGAATATTTAAGTGATGTACCAAAAAAATCCCCCAACCCCAGAAATGTATGCTGTGGTACAAATTCAATACAAGTAGAGATTGCACAATTCTCTAAAGCCAAGACAAACATATCTCAAGGCAAAAGTCAGAAGATAAAACTCATATGGTACAGCTTTTTGGGTACAGAGTAGCCAGTTCTCAGAAAAGCTCTTGATAAACAAGAATGTCTCCAGCTTCAGCACAGTACCAATTTACTAAGCCGTTTCCTTATACAAAGAAGAAGAGTGTAGATTTAGGATAGCAGAGAGCAGCAGTAGTGGTGATTTTCCTATCTATGCAGGAAAATAATTTCTAAGTTTTTCATGAAGTATAAAAACTCTGACTTGACAAAAAAAAAGGCTTAGAAACCCCAAATATTTACAGCACGGTTCAGGTTCTTTAAGGATGACTTTTTTCCAGAATGATCATGTGGATTGCTGTAGATGCATAATATGTTACAGAAATTTTGAAGATGTGAGGATGGTGCAATTTTCTGGTCCACATGAAATTCTAGATATACAAAAATGTTCCTACTTCACACCATAATAATCCAATATCTTAAACAGAACAGCATATGCCCACTGGAGTATCCCTTGCTGCAACATGCAGCCATTGCCTCTTCTTGATTCCCTGCACGTATCTGAAAAGAGGTCCATCTTCTCTACAGTCCCCCTTAGATTGTGGAGTAGAGCAAGAGGAAGACTTCTCTTCTCTTGCCTGAACAAGCTCCGTTCCCTCAGCTTCTCCTTGCACTTGGTGCTCTCCAACCCCTGGCCATCCTCCTTGGCCTTCTACTGGACTCCCACCAGCTTGTTGACCTTGTCTTCTTGTCTGTCCAGGGGAGCCTAAACCTGGACACAGTATTTCAGGTGGGGCCTTTCCGGTGCTGAGCAGAGGGAAATAAACTTGTCCCTCAAGCTCTCAGTTATGTTTTTGCTATGCAAATGTGTGGGTAGCCATTGCTGCCAAAGTGGCACACTGACACATGTTCCACTTGTGGCCCATCAGGACTTGCAGCACTGTCCCTAGGCATCCGAGGCTGTTTGTTAACAGTGCAGAACTTTGTGTCTTTGCTGGACTTCAGGACCCTCCTGTCAGGGTCCCTGTGGATGGCAGCCTTCCCCTTCAGGTATATCAATACCAAACATTTTCTCATCCACCCCAGTTTTGTGTCATCTATAAACTTGGTGAGTGTGCAGGGTAGCTGATGAAGATATTGAACAGGATTGGGTCTGAAGATACTGAAACCTGAAGACAGCCACTTGTAACTGACTGCCATTGGCCATGGCTCTCTGAGCCCAGCAGTCCAGCTATGCCTTCCACACATCTTACAGACTATCCATTTAGGCCATTTTACCTCACTTTGGCTATCAGTAGGAGTGTTTGTGCTTAAAACCCTGCCATTTTTGAGGTATAAAGAACCCACTCCTCTCCCCTCTTGCAGTGAGCCAGCCATGACAGAAGTCAATCAGGTTGCTCAGTCATGATTTTCCCTCAGTGAATGCACTGGGTTCACCTTCTTCATCTTCATTTATGTGTCTGAGGACATGTAAACATGCTCCACAGTCTTTCCAGGGGTAGAGGTGAGGCTGACCAGCCTGTATTTTCCCAGATTCTCCTTGCTTTTTTTGAAGATGGGAATGACATTTGATTTTTTTCCCCAGTCATTGGAAAGCTCCCAAGGTCATCAGGCCTTTTCTAAGACTAATAGACCACAGCTTTGCTGTGTCATCTATCAGTTGCCTCAGCACCCTTGAATCCCATCTGATCCCATGGGCTGGTTATCTAAGTGGTCACCAACTTGATTGTCCTCTGCTGTGGATAGTACTTCCCTTCCCAAACTGCTGCTTGTCATGGAGGCATGGGGAACCTAAGAGCAGACTATGCCAGCAAGGACTGGAGCAAAGGAAACACTAGCACCTCAGCCTTTTCTGTGTCCTTTTTCCCTAGGGCCACCATCCCATCCATGCCCAGATAATGTTTTTCATATTCGTCCTTGGTTGCCTATCCCATTTCCATAAGCTTCCTTTCAGCTTTTGAGCTCAGCCGTAATCTGTTGAGTCAAGTTGGCCTCCCACTATGACTGCCTGTTTGCTTGTCCATTAGGTTAGACTGTTCTTATGCCTTGAGGAGATTGTCCCTGAAAATTTATCTCTCTTGCCTCCTTTGCCCTTTCGGACAGCCTCTTAAGGGATCCTGCCTACCAAGGTCCTGAAGCAGCCAAGACTGCCCTCCTGACATCTAGTGTCTTTACTGCTTGTCTTCTTCATTTTCACCAGGTGCTTAAACTCAACTTGTGGTAATTGCAGTCATAGCTCCTAATGACTGTCACTGGTTGGAGAATGAGGTTTTCTTTGTTTATGAGTAGAAAGTTCAGCAGAACATCTTTCCCTGCAGCCTGTCTCACACCTACACCAAAAAATCATCACTTATGTTCTGCTTTGTTGCCCTCCCAGCAGATATTGGAGTCACTGAAGTCCCTCATGATAACCAGAGCTTTCAGCTGGGAGGATCCTTCTAGTTGTTAAAGGTTTGTCCACCTTCTCCCTTTGTTACTTGTGCAATCTGTACAAGATGCTAGCTACAGCATTCCCTTGTTGGCTACTGCTCTGATCTTGACCTGTTAAGTTTTCAACGGGTCTGTGCACGTGAGCTACTCCTTTGTGTAGAGTGCAATCCCCCAGCTCTCATCTTCCCAGCCTGTTTTTCCTAAAAAGCCTCTACTTATCCAGTGCAGTGGTCCAGTTGTGAGCTACCTACCACATCTTCGTAATCCCAATTATCCCTATGTTTGCATAGGATTTTTTAATCCTCCCTGTCTGTTTCCCAGGCAGCATGCATTAATTTATAGGCACTTGAGGTGGGCCCCCTTTTGCTCAGATCTGTTCGGAGAGTATAGGAACCTCTCCTGTCACAATGTGCTAGGCACACTCATCCCCTATTTCTCCCCTTAAAAAGGCAAGGAGAGAAATTCCTTATGGAAACTAGCATAAGGATAGCAAGCCTGGTAGTAAGAATCCTTCTGCACTGCTTTGTCAGATGCATTCCATCTCTTCCTAGGAGCCCTTCCTTGTTCCTTGAAAAGAGAGTTCCCAAGGTGATAGAAATCTACTCCCTGTGAGCAGAGCCAACCCCACCAGCAGACAGTAATCTGCGGGCTGCATCCGCTGCTGCCCGAGGTGTTCCCCCCATCGCCTAGCTGCCAGGCTACGCTAGCACACATCTCTTTAATGAATAACTGAAACCTATCAATCCAGAAAGAGAGAACTGTGACATGGGTGTGGGCCCTAGAACAACTGTCAAATTAAAAAACCTAAAATTAACCTCAGAAATAATTTGCTTTTCAGCTGGTGAAGGCCAAAATTTCCTTTTAAGTTACCAAAATAAATGGCGCCTGCTTTGGCTATGGCTACATTAGCTGTTAGTTCAGGACAATGGGAGCAGACCTGTAATGTGAAAAATTTGGTTACTGCATATATCCACTTAAAACATGTTTCAGGGGCTTTATTTCAGAGGGACTAAATTAGCATTTGGAGTGAATTAGGCACCTGTGGTACATCTTTTGAATTAGTTTTCTCCCAAAAGGAATACAGCTTTTGCTCTCGGAGACTGCTGTGTGCTGTAAATCAATTTGCTTAAAAAAATGCACCAATTGGACCTGAGATACTTACGTAAATACATCCACAGAATGCCTTCAGTTCTTACTGTTACACAGTGAACCAGAGTGTCTGCATATCATTTTATGTTCAAGGTTACAGGCAATAAAGTTTTTATAGTTTTATTTGGTTTACATAATTGTGTCATAACTTCTCAATTTTCTTTTGTGTTAACTATGGCAAAAGTCTATAGCCAATCCTTTCAGACATTTTTCTTCGAAATATTGCCAAAGGACAAGAACAGAAAGTCATACATGAGGTCTTGTATTTCAGCTGAAACCAGTAAAAGAATTTATACTGATTCTGTAAGTGATTTTGACTTAGATCCAGTCTGACTCCTCACAATAATTGCATATAGAAGGAGAAAAAACATTATAGGAGTTATTCTCCAAAGAAATCAGAAGTGGAATATATAAGCATTGAAAAGTTATTTAAGGAAAATAGTCCCACTGCCAGACTGGAAAGGGTATAAATGAATTTATTTATTTAATTTGTGGTTTCTGAATTCAATCATGACAGATTTCTTTCAAGACTGTTTTTTTTTAAAGAAAGATTCTAAAAACTCAAAAGCATGTGAAAAATAAATATAAGCACAGCAAAATTTTAAAAGTAGCTCTTTGTAAACAGTTTGTTAGTGAATTCTTTTGGAAAGCTGTGACACTGGGGAATTTCAACCTGGGGTTTCAGGTATATACTTCAATACCTTATTGAACACTAGAAGCTTTCAAGGTCATGAGAAAACACTGGAAAACAGTTGTTTCCCTTGATCACTGCAGGATCAGCTGTCCACTTAACCCAGGCAAGCAGTTGTTGGATACCGAGGAGGACGGCTCCCTGAGAAGGTTATTAGATTCATCACCCTTTTAATGAGGAATGCCTATTTGTTACTTTTAGGTATACTTAAGTCGAGCTATGTTAAGACTTAAGCCAGGTTTACTTGGTTGCTTCTTAAGTTTTTTTGGTAGTTTTTTGCTCTTTCCTGATGACGGCTATGCACTTGTCTATCGTCAATTTCTAACAGCCACTGTTCTTCACTATTATTTTGTTCATACCTTATTCTCACAATAAAGGTACACATTCATCCTTCTTAAAATATATGCTATGCGCTGAGCTTATGTTTCGTGTTTTATTCCCAGTGAGCCTTGGCTCTTGTCATACCCCCAATTTCTTATTGCATTTTTGCATTGAATCAGGCTGGATTCAAAGCTGTTCCCTTTTTTGATGAAGAATTACACTATCAGAAGCTTATTTGGTACAATAAAACCATATCCATCTTTCCCAAGCCTACTGAAATCCATGTAATCTACAATTTGTAACTTGTATGACCTGTTTATTTCTGGCTATATAACTCCAAACTGAAAACATTGCATATTAAAAATGCAGTCCAACTCTTGTGTGACTTGTGTGTCTTAAAGTTCACCTTGCACTGTGGAGCATGGATGCATTTTGCCAGCAAAGGTCCAAATGTGTGTCATGGTTGTATTCTGACTTTAATTCAAAACAACACCTGAACATGGCCCTTTCATGCAAAGCAAATGGGTTCATTGTCTGGAAGGGAGTTTTGTGATACTCCAGCCAGGCACCTGAGCCTGACACTTGGGAGTCCAAGTGCACACCATAAAGCTTATGTGTTCCACAGACACACTAACCAGCTCTTTCCGGTGCCAGGTCTGGGTTCTCATTAATTAGTACATTGACCCTTAAGCATTCAGATTCCTGATGTATTAACCATTCCCAAAAAGGAAGCTTTGTCAAAGGACAGTATTTTAATCCTGAAAACACATCCTGAAGAATTTATAATCAAAGTAGAAGGCAGTGTGGTAGTCAGGTTGAGGTTTAAAAAAATGCACTGAGTACCATGCTGGCAATTTTATATGTTGGGTAACTGAAGTTTGGAAGTTATCACTTTTTCCAGATATTGCCTCCTCCTGCTGTCATTACTTGATTTTTTTTCTTGTATTCATTTGAAACCAGCTGGTGACTGACTGTGCTTCAGTCACCTGTAAGCACAGCTCTGCCTGCATGATAGTGAGGGCTGAGTGGGTGATATATGCCTAGAACTGCAAGATTCCATTAGAAGAGATATTTTAGTATAGCAGCTTGAACAAGCAAATATTTAAATCTTAACAGAGGACACACTGAGATAAGTTTTGGCAAGCTAAGGCTCGGTTGAAAAGGATTTAGCTGAACAGATTTCTGACCCATGCAAAAAACCCTAAAATGAACAATGAAATGAAAATCCTTGTAGCAAAATGAAATTCATTGCCTTCGTAAAAGTTCAGTTCTTGCTCAAGCTCTCCTTCAGTCTGGTTTGTTCTCTGCATAATTAAATAAGATATAAATACATGCCAGAAAACTAGCAATTTTCAAAAGCCTTGAAAACACTGCTTTTAATGTGATACTACTATTGCTAATTCTGTCCTGATATGATACTGCTAGAAATACTTTTTCCTCCTTTGTAAAGAGAAACTATCAGGAAACTTGTTCTCATTTAACTCCTGCACAAAGCGCACGGACTTTGGTAAACTATATTTATTCTTGGAATGGCTACATTTTTTTCCTTATTTAATCTTGTGCTAAAAAAAAAATAAAAGATAGAGAAAATGAAAAAAAAGAAAAAAAAAGAGGTTACAAGGATTTGGTACATGGTTCATTATCTGTGGCTCACTAGCACTCTGGAAATGAAGCCATTGGGTGCACAGAGTTATTATGTGCCCCAAATCACTAATTTGAAGACCTATATTTTGCATTTCCAAGAAGTCATTTTGAGTTTGCTAGCTATTTAGTATAGTTATAGGTTAAATGGTAACATGTTTTGTATAAGTGGCAGGTGTCCGGACACTTGACAAAAACGGTGGTGAAACCTGAAAACTTACCAAAATCAGGCTGCTGCTTCGGCAGAGCTTTGGCAAAGCCATCTAGAAAGTGGAAGGTGGTTACTTTCTCCACATTTCACAAGGGCACTGAAACTTTCCAGCCCATTGCTGTATTGCAGTATACCCTCGAAATATGTATTTGTTCATCCTAAGTTTTTAGGAGAGCAGAAGAAAGACAGAATTCAGTTTGATGGTCTCAAAGTACTAAAGGTTTGAAACAATTTCCTGAGTCCAGCCCTCTGTTAAAGCAAGTCCCATGTTACAGCCTGGTGAGTGGCAATTCCATATTGATCAGTGTGTTTGAAACCTTCCTGTAACATCAGTGCATTTATTCATGGCTAGTTTATACCCACTTGCTTTTGTGCCAGCATTTTACACAGCCGGCTGTGTTCTATTCTGAGTATTATTTTCTAACATGCACAGATTAAGTATTCAATGGCAACCGGGTAATCTAAGAGCACAAGGACCATTGAATTGCGCTCCCATGTTAATAAGGGTGCTTTTGCAAATTCCTCTTCAGACTTCTTCACCTTCTTACAGTGTAAACAAGGACCAAATACAGAAAAAACTAACCTAAAACTCTACTAGCATGAGTGGAGCTACCCTCCGGGTAGTGAAGGGAAAGGAGAAGAGAGAGTCCATTATTTGAACAGCAGGACAGTACATAATGTGAGAGAAATGATGATAGTTTTAGGGAGATATTAAAACAGTATCTTTGTGCTGCTACATGATAAGGCTCTAATCACTAAATTAAGTGACACTAATTACAAATACTTAGTCATTATCATAGCTCCAGAATAATTCTTTGAGACTTGAGAAATAGAAATACTTTTGGGATAAAAACACCATCAAAAAACTGCAAAAAAAGAGCTCAATTTACAATACAAGCTGAGTTGGTCAAATACTCAAAATAAAAAGTAAGTTTCAACATTTTATTACAAAAAATGTTTTGCCCTTAGGTGGCAATGGTAATTTTACTGTAATGCAGTAATCAGTAATGAATCAAATCTAGAAGGACTCATATTCTTGTTGCATAATTTCAATTTGCTGAGACTCCCCCAAACTCTACTGTGGTTGGATTAATGGAATTTTAACAAGGTATGTTATACCAGATATGAGCAGTATAATATTTGGAAATAGTGTTGCATATGGTTAATTTATTATGCACCATGAACTTTGTGTCACAAGGAATTCCATTCTGGTTGAGTAGGCAACTGTAGCAGCAATCTGACCATCTTCATGTTTAAAAGACATTTTAAAGTCCTCCTAGCAATTTGATATCCTTCCACTGTCACTCACAACAGCAATTCAGATAGTGTTCCTCTCTTAGAGCTGCTGTCTTTGATAAAAAGAATGAAAAAGATTACTTCTTTTTCTGAGGCACCTCTGGGTATTTGGCCACATGTACATTCAGTCAAGTGTATATGACTGATATATTGAACCTTAAGTCTAGTGAAGTTTGTTAACAGTTGATTTGATAGATTCTTAAACGTCCAATATTTGTGAATGTTTTCATGCTGTAAAGAAGTTCTCCATAAACACAGTATTTAACAAGCATCTCTGAATTTCTAGAAGCATTAAAGAAGCCTAGTTTTCAGAGTATAAATAGCAGTGGTAACTTCTGAGCACTGAAAAAAAAAATTCTAACAAAAATTGAAGCCAACATTCTGTAACAATCCAAAATCAACTACTTGTTATAAACTCTGCTGTTAATATTCCTGGCTTGGTATTGCAATTAAACATCTATTGTCCAGCTGGTAATTTCAGCTCCTTGCACTACCGTAGTACATATAGTTTCTAACTTGTTTATTTAAGGTCTGAATGTGGTAACTGTAGCAACATTACAAACAAGTGACATGTTCTATGATCACAGAGGCATTATTTTGGGTAATCAAAGAATAACACAGAAGACAATCAGACATTCATACTCCCTGCTTTGACCTCATTCACTACTAATTTGGAAATAGAAATTGCAGACCAACACTAAGTCTTGGCCATCTTGAATACCATCAAGCAGAAAGGACAGTGTTTTCTCTAAAAATGAGCAGTAGCGACAACATTTACAATGTGAGAAGGAGAATTCATCATCTGTCATATCCAGGTATTGCTTTGATAAAACTTCACAAGTATGGATTTTCACATGGTAATAGCTGCCCCCCTATGCCATTCCCACTATGCCTTCTAATATCTGCTTTGTGACTTTTTTAAAAATAACATCTTTGAAATGGGCTTTTGAGGCTGTAGTAAAGAAAAATAACACCAGATTGGCAGGACTAATGTGATGGCATAATATTTAAGTTGAAATAACACTAAAAAATCACACTCTCAAATGTAAAGGTTTGGATAACTTAGAATGACTTTTTAAGTTCACACCCTACTTCTGTCCATTGTTACTGTACACTATGTTCACTTGTAACATGGAAACACTAGAAAAATCTACAGTCAATGTAAAAAAACCTTAAAAAATCTAAGTCAATCTGTCTAGAGCTCAGAGAGAGGTTTGTCTTCCTCTAAGAGCCTGACTGACCAGTTGAATTCTTCCTTCTGCTCCACTGAGCTGATGAGGTGCCTAGTAGCATCTGTGCTACATCCACCTCCATGGAGGTGTCTTGTAGCATTTGTGACACCATGCAGCTCTCCAGGACATCCGTATGGGAGATGTGGCAAAAGATTTAGGGATACTCATATCCTGCAGGGTAGAAGACTAAAGGCCAAATGGGATATCTGACATTTTTTTCAGAGGTCTACACAAAGGCATCTAACATCCCTTAATGTGCTCCAGGGTGTCTTGAGACATCCATATGATGCTGGCAGACATGGCACCTACAAGATACCTGTGTGCTTCTACACCAGCAGCTGGAGGCAGGATACCCTACAGCATCTAAAATTTCATTGACTGCTTAGGTTACTCATAGGCCATATTGTAATACTTTTTCATAGGGATCTAGCAGTAGAAATGTAATTTATAATGAATAATTAACATGGGCAGTTTAGGCATATTCTTCTCACAGAATATCTATGAGTAGATTAGGCTTTATTTGAATCTATCCATTATTTAAAATTATTATCATTTTTTTTCTTGTTGCAGTTTTTATAATCTATTGATTGACTGCACTTAATTCTCTACATATTATTAATATTTGATGTTCCAGTTCTACTCTTGGTTGGGGAGAAACGGCACATGGCAGAAATGTATATATCTGTTAAAGTACAGTCCTACACTCCAATGTCACTGGAACTTCTCACTGCTTTTCCTGAGAACAGGGTCCTATTTAGGTGAAACAGGGTTTCTAAATTCCATAATTGGGGAAAATTTAGAAAAATTTAGAAAATCTAGAAAAATTTATCTAATTGATTGTTTATTGGTTTTAAGGGTAAATTATTTGCTTTGTTCTTGTAACTCCCAGAGTCAGTTGTAGCTTACCAACTGCTGAGGACAGGTGAATCTTTAGCTAAGCAATAAAGACATCAGCCACCTCTCCAGATCATTGTCTCTCTCCAGCTGGAAGGTTGCCTTGACATGACCACCCTGTAGCACCCTCTGCAATCTGGTGGTGCCTTATGCCACAATAAAAGCTGCAGGAAATCAGCTACATTTCAAGAAAACATTTGAGTCACACACAAAAAGGGAGCTAGAAATGAACAGCAATGTTTAATGTTCCAAGATGTAGAAAAACTGATTGTCCTGAAGTTGCAATTTCAGTAGGAGGAAATGAATCCACTTGCTAAGCACAGTAAACAATCTGAAACATATTTGCACCCAAGCCTCTTTGCTTTACCTAATGGCTTAATAGAAAAAGTAAAACTCAATAAATTAGCAAAAACCTCCAACATGAACATTGTCATCTTACATTTGTGAGGTCACCTGGGCATTTCAGAGAATTTCGGAAGCTGTTGCTATTTGCTGACATCTCTGTGGGTGATGAGAAGCTAGTTAAGAATATGTCTGATTAAATTAAGTCCTCTGTCCAAATAAATCATGGAGACCTGCAGGCTTTTTAGTGGTGGAATACTGGCACCATTATAGAGAAATATAGCTTGCTTTTGAACTGCAGAAGGAATGATACTTTCTCCTAGAATTGATTTCTTAATGATATTTATGTTACTGATAAGACCAGTCTCACTTGGTAGGAAAGAAATTGGTTGGGCCTTGGCTAGAAACGCTATAAATTACTACATGACTACCACTGCAGCAGCTTAATTGAGTGCTTGTGAAGTGAATACAAAACAGGAGATATGACAAACCTCACCTTGGATTTGATCAGGAGGATAACCCAGCATGACGTATGGCACATTGGGTTTTCTTCTCAAATTAGTATGGTAAGGCAAAAAATGCGTTGAATTGCAGTGTTCGCTGGCTTAATCAGCCTTCAAGATTAATCACTATGCAATCAACATGCCGATGAGCAGAGGTGAAGGACATCAAGAGCTGGTTCTCAAGTGGGGATTCAATGCTTGTGTCTTCTTCCCATTTATACTAACAGCAAAGCTAACTCATAAGGTCATAGGACTCATAACTGAGCCGTTTAAAGGACAGAACAACTGTGATGAAAGAAGAGCTATCTGATTCATGCAAACTGTCAGCTACTGTCTTAAAAGGATAACATCGCTGCCTTTGAAGAGTGCTGCCTGAAATGTCAGTCGCTATGTCTGCTTCCCTCAAGGTGTACTGCTACAGAACAAATCCTCCTCAATCAGCAAAATGCAACTTATTATGAAAACAGGATTGCAATGCTTAGAAAGACAAAAATTCATTAAACACTCACTGAACATGGATATATATTTAAAGCTATTGCAGAAAAGTGCTGCTCATGCAAAATGGCTTAACTGTTTTCAGTGTGAGACTGCCAAACAACAAGATTTAACAGCAGGAAAGCTGAAACACATGACAATTTATAAGAAGAGAAACCAAAATGAGCATCATAGGGATAGCTGTAAAACACGTGAATCTCAAAATTTGTACAAAAAAGCACAAGTAACAAGCTATCACAGAGAACAGAACTGCCCAGGGACAGAACTTTTCAGCTGTAGAGCAGATTAGGAGTAACTAAAAATTTATTTTCGTCTCAAATAAATGTTCTAAACCAAATGATTTAGAGGTTGTTTTATGCAATTTCTAATCATGGGAAACTTTATGGAATGGCATAAAAAAAGATTGTCAAGAGGAATTATTGCAAAATTAAACAATGACAAATGAAATTACATCTTTAGACCAACAGCTTCAAAGAATTCAAGAAAACAATATGTTGGGCAGACCACTGGGATTTGGAAGGCTGGAGAGAGTTTTGCTTTGCTTTGCCAGGGCTTGGGATTAATCAGCAGATATGGAAAACCTTTTACTTCATAAAAAAGGGATGGAGGAGAGATTTCTTGTTATCAGGGCTTGTTTGCATAGGCCTGACAGGTAAAGCTGCAAGTCCTACAGGGTGGCTGGAGAGCAGAGAGGCTGGGAGGAAATAAGCCTTGAGAAAAACAGAGTATGTACATTCTGCTGTTTTAATCCCCTCTTTGGGTTACCAGCTACAGACTTGCCAGAAAAGACTTATTAGTAGAGCAACAAGTGGAGGCTTGCTATGGATTGTATTATGGATTACTTTGATTTCAAAACCTTGTGATATTACACATTTTTCATTTATTTTTAAGATGTCAGTTATCATCCCTCCAGTAAAGAAACAGAGATACATTCCTTAGTGTATTTCATTCTCTCCTGTGGCCCCGTAACAATAAGACCCGGGTCTTGTTAGTCCCCTGTGAACCTGAAGGCTTTATATATCCTGGGGATTCATTGTCAGACAGTGGTAGCAGGAAAACAGAGGAAAAAAAGATTATAATAGACCTTCTATTCCCTTCTCTCACCAACCCACTCAATCCATTTAGAAAAGCTAGAAAGGGTTCATTTCAGTTCAACATACCCATTTTCACCATAGCCTAGGACCAGAGACTTTTATAAAAATGCTTTGCACTCTATTTATAACATCACACTTTCAGATATCATCTCTGGCTTCTTAAGTGACAAGTCTAGTGGCATAATGCAATGGAAGTGCTTAAAATTTGTCTGGGAGTTTTTGCCTGAAAATACTTTGCAAACTAAATTAGCATTATTCTGACAGGTCTAGCCTTGTAATAAAATATAGCTTCATCTCCTCAGCAGTGGTGGTAAGCTGGGAGCACAGGTGTAAAAAAATTGGATTCTTAGAGCTGAAAAATTTTCCAGTTTGTTCCACAAATCATGCTAAAACTAATGTGGCAGCAAAGATTCAAGCTCTCATTAGATTCAATGAACTTTATCTGTTCAGTTTGGAAAAGAGTGCACAAATTTTGTCTTAAAAACACAATTGTATTTTTTTTTTCCTTGAGACAAACCTAAATAGAGTAAGGGATCTACAGCTGGCAAAAAAATTCTCAGATGAACTTCACATGCCTTTCATTTACCAAGGGGAAAAAAAAAAAAGGTTGGATTTTGGAAAATTTCAGGATGTTTCATATCAATTAAATAAACTCAGAAATGACTCAGACTCAGAAATAAACTCAGAAATGACTCAGGACTTTATAACTCAGAAATGAGGATAAACTAAAATATTGCACATAGAATCAAAATAAATTTGGTATTTCATTTAAAAAAAACAAAACCATTCTGCTTTGGTTTAAAGACAATTTCTTTTTCCTACTGACAGGAGGCAAATGCATATGTACATTTAATTTCCTGATAATGGGCTTGCATTTAAGAATAACATTAAAATATTTAATTTCTTGTTTTATGCTTTAAATTGGTATTTTTTGCTCTATCATTCTACTTTGAAAACACATATTAAGATTCCGTTCCTTGCACTAGATTTTGAAACACAGGAACCATCATACTGGGACATACCTGGCAGCACAAAGTCTAATACTCTGTCTCTGTCTGATTAGCACCAGAGGCTACAGGAGCACTTTTCTGTTTGTGTATGTAAATAGTTAATAAAATGCCAGTAGATGGCACTCAAGAATGCGTAGCATTGAACCTACATAAGAAGTAGCAACCTTGTCATGCTCTGCAAATGGCTTCCTTTGCCTTCTCTGCACAAGAGATCTTAACACCAGGGGCCTGAAAGGAAGCTGAAAGAAACATGGCACTTTGGATTTCACTGTTTTGCTTGTTCTTCATGAAGTACACAGGTCTGGATTTTGAATGCCTAATAAAAATAATTAGAATTAGCTGCTGAATGCAGTAAAAACAAAATTATAAACCTGTAGGGAATATTTTTGGCTCCTTTTTGGCTCTATATAATACTGGACTTCAGTTGGCTAATGCAAATTATTGTATTTTCTTCAAATACAATGTGTTATGATGCTGTTCGATATTTTTCCCAAGACAGGATTTTTTCTTTTAAAATAGACCTTCTAACATTCTCTTTTAACCTGATATAATGCTCAGACAGAAGAAAAATGATGAGGGGAAGGGGGTTTCTTGCTTTTATTTGTGATTCCCCAGTCACCATGTTGGAGCCTGGGAGGCTCTGGCCTCAGCTGGGAAGGTGCCAGTGTAAAGACCGCCCTTCCAAGTAACCACCATCATGGAGGCAGAGGAGAAACTGTCTCGGGCCAGTGGTCTGTGATCTGAACGGCTTCCAGCTCTGGCTCTGCTGCTCGTGCCTGGGCACAAAGTTCTGTCTGGTATGGGAAATATTTATAAAGACAGACAAATTCCTGGACATTTTTTTTTCAAACCTATTCTTCAGGTCTCAGGGTTGCTCCTGAGCAAACATTTTTATATCTTTTGTTTGTGGGCTCTTGTAAAACTAATGGCCAAATTTAGCAGACTCAGCTCAAACCTGCATGATTTTGGCCAATGTAACTGCTTGTCTGAAACATTTTTCCTACCCCTGTGTGAGGCTGGCATCGTTAAGTTGTAGATTGCCAGTTAAAATTAATAAAATTAAGAAAAGACAGTCAACAAATTTGGCTAAGTTAAAATTATCAGGAGGAACAAAATCCAGCTGGGAAAAGCAAGAGTAGAGTCAGTTCTAAATTTCTCTTTGTGCAACCAAGGTAAACCTTCTCCCCCCAGGTATAAGGGTCATGGACCACTCTGCTGTGGGAAGAGGGAGGAGAAGAGAGGAAGGAAACAGGAGAGGGAAGAGGAAGGAGAAGAGACAGAGACAGAAGAAAAGCCCTGGACAGTTCAGTTCCCTACAGGGGAATGGGAGAGTGTAACAACTGCTGGTGGCTGGGACACCCTGCCTCTCCATCCCCACCAGCGGCTGCTCCCCACCACAGCTTGGCTGCCCGTGATGTTGCCCTGCTTGTGCCTGCACTGGCCCTGGAAAAGCAACAGGTTACACACTGGCTGAAGGAAAGCAAAACTGAGGCAGAGGCATGGCCGTAGCGCAAGGCATCCTTGTCACCTAGTTTTGCAGGGAAGACCTGACAGCCTGCATGACCTCCATAGCCACATGGCCATCGCTGGGCTTATGAGGAGATTTTGCAACAGAGGAAGACAAGTGAATTTTTACTGCAGAACGCAAAACCACTGAGCAATACTTGTGCCATTCTTATGGACGTGAGATCTGAGAAACCTCATCTCACACTAGTGTAATATGAGGCTCATGTCAAAGAAAGTGGTGTTGAAAAATGGTCTTTTTAGTGTTACGGCTTAGAAGGAATAAGTCTTCCTTAGCTTCCAACTTTCCTAACTCCTTTTCCTAACCATCACATGCTTGGTCCCTTCACCTCCTGCAAGCTAAACAGGCTTCAAGGATCCTTCAAGTTCTTCAGACAGATGTTGCCTCCACCTTCAGCTCTTACTGTTTTGACAGGTTAGTGCATTTCCTACCTAGGTCTTGCTCATGCTTCTCTACATCTTTCTCCCAAGGTGCTTTTTCCTATCTCACTTATGTCAGCCTTTCCACATCCTCATCATTCCCTCACTCACTAACCTGCCCCAAACACCCTTCTCTGTTGGCAAGCAACCTCCTAATTGTATTTTAGAGAATAAAAACATACAGACAAGAAGTAAGAGAAGGAAGATTATGAATGATTACAACCAAGCAGGCCCTTAAGGTGCTAAATGACCCTGCTCACTAGCACAGAGTTTGAAAGCCTGAGCAATGAAAGCCTTACAGGTAGCCTTACAGATGTTTCTAATCCATCTCAAAGCAGCAGCAGTTTTAGTTGACATGTACTGAGGGATGATTTGGTAAGTCTGATATCAAAGAAAGAAAAATGAATGAAAACCAAGTATTAATGGTTTATCAAGTGGAAGTTTAAGCAGCAGATATACTGCTTTGTACCAAGAAGCAGTGTACCAAGAACCTTTCTAGCACTAAAACAGAAGGGATATTTTCCTATTTACATAAGAAAAAACATATATCCTAGAAGAGTTTCAGTTGGAAGGGACCTCTGCTCAGCCCTCAAAAACCACCACCACCATTAAGGATATTTCATCCTCTCTCGTCAGAGTTTCCCTTGCTACAGCTTGCATCAGGAGCCTCTTGTATGTTCACAGACACCTCTGAGAGGAGTCTGGCTCTGCCTTCTCTGTTACTAGCCATTAGGTAGCTGAATGATTACTGATTAGATGCCTCCTGCATCTTTTTTCTTCAGGGTGAAGAAACCCAGCTCCTTCAGCCTCTTGTCATATGTCATCTTCTCCAGGCTCCTAACCATCTCCCTCCTACTGGATTTACTCCAGTTTGACAGTGTCTTTCCTTACAGTGTCAATGCCTCTTTCTACTTTCTTTGGGTAATCCGATGGCATCACAGCCTGTGCAGTTCTGTATGCTAATATGATGTAAACTGTCATGACCGCTACTGATAAGAGATTTTTATGTTCCATAATACTGAAATATTGGCTAATCCAGTGAGTTGTATTCTCAGTGAAGTGTGTTTCAAAGAAACACTAAGATGCATTTGTTCTTTCAGGAGTTTGCCTCATAGCAGGAGAGTAGATTATATATATATGATTCCTATTTTTGCTTGTTTGTCCACCTCAGACTGAATTACCATAGAAGAGTTTCCCATCAGAAAATAGTTAAGCAATATTCAAGTCAGACACCTTGCTGTGGATAACAAGCTTTCCTGTGGCCATGAAAGAGATTAGTTTCTCTGAACTTGCACAACTCTGACCCTGAGAAACCATAATATTCCACTCTCAGAAATCATATTTCTAGCAAGGTAATATTGAGAAGATTCTCTGCAGCAGGGTATATAAAAAATGAATGGGTTGAAAGTAAAGATCTTCAGTTTACCACTTTCCCCTATGTTCTCCCTGACATGATCAGTTTAATTTAACACTGCATGTAATTGGAAACATCCGAACCAGCAAAGAGCAGTGCAGGCGGGAGAGAGTTTTGAGGTGCTCTGAAAATAACAACACTCTGTGTTGACTGTATTTAAACTGAGCATCTTTCTACTCTTTTCTCTGGATATTTTTCAGTGTTGGCAAGTGTTATGTCCCGGATTTTCTTCCTATCAGTAATTCCTACTGACTACCAATATTCCCAGGTTTGGTCAGTGGGCTGTGGGACATGATTGTGGCAAAGACAGACCCTTCTTCCTGCAAAAGATTGCCTAGTATACTGGAATACATACCTTTCTTAGGTACCATTTCCTTCCAGATGTAGCACAGAAGGGAAGAGCAAGTCTCTTTCTGACAACACCGATAGCAACTCTTGGTGAACGGTTTGGCACATCTGTTTCTTCACAGCCAGCCTTGCTGGGTGGAGCAGAGGAGGTGTGGTAAAGACCTCCCAGCACTTCAATAAAAGCAATTTTGTGTGCTCATATGAACTGAAAGAAAGATGCAAGATCCTGTCAGAGATTTTTATAGAACAGTGCAAGTTCATGCTGCCATCTGTGCATCTCTTTTTTTTCCTTCTTGGAGTGAAAAATACCATACAAGGAAAACGTTTACCATATTCTTCTGATTTCCTCTCTGTTTCTTTGGTAGCCCTCCTACCCTTGGGCACCTCAAACCTATCTGACATCAGAGTAATGCACTAAGGTCAGGAGCCTCCATGCTGACAGGAGCTCACCAGCCTGGGCTCATCCTGGCCCAGCTTTGCTAGCTCCTCACAGAGCTAAGCAGTCTGACATAAAACATGGGTCTTGTTTGAAGCCATATTCTTCTTGCCAACTGGACTCATTTTTGGAAACAGCACAGTCATTTGGAAGGTCAAATACTGTAACTGTAGCCATATCACGTAGATTATTTTAATCAAAAAAAGATGAGGACTCAAAACCAAAACATTTTAATATAATATAAACCAGTATCAGGGCACTACTTAATGCTAAAAACTAGAAGAAAGTGTCAAAACCTAAACTGAACCGCCTGCAGAAGAAAACCATGAAAGAAGCAGAGAATTCAGTTTTGTACTTTACTTAAACAGATCTAAAAACCTTACATATGGTAGCCAGATTTTGTTTCTACAATGACACATAATTTTTACAAACAGTAGTATGATTTATCTTATTTGTTGGGGAAAGAGGTTTTTACTGTACCACTCATCACTAGTTTTTGCTTTTTTCCAAGGATACACAAAGTAAATCACACATGAGCTACCATTAAGAGTATGCCATTATCTAAACATTAAGTGGCTCTGAAGAAATGAAACTGGTGTGAAACCAGTAGAAAATTTGATAGAATGAATGCACACACGAGCACTGAAAGAGATCACGGACATTTTTCTTATATCTACAAAAATTTCAAATAATGTTTTCTTTTTCAGAAAGAAGATGCAGATGACAACAGTCTATAGATCTTACTGCCTTAGGCCTGCATAATGCAAAGCACTAAGCACTGTACTCCTAATGGAACAAACACTGTAAGTAAAATTTGCAAAAGTGCCTAAATAACTTAGAAACTTACATTTAATTAGAAATCAAAATTTTTCTCCTAAATGTATGGTTTTCTTAGCCTGAAGAGGAATCACATTATAGGGGAAAGTTTTCCAAAAGCAGAAAAAGTAAAATTAATTAAAGGCTAATCGAAAGGTGAATCTAGAAAAAGTGAGTGCAGAGAAAGATGCACATGTATTAACTTCCACAGGCTCCATCCCCTCATAGCTCCTGTCATTTGAAAATCCATCCTCGCTTCTGTGGTGGCATGTATCCACTCTCACCCAGCAAACTGGCAGGTTCATAGTATGAACTTTTCTCCTCAGCTGAAAGGCAGTGATTCCAGCTGTCTGTCCCAGTTTTCTGTATTGTACAATCCTTTCGTAACAAAACAAAACCAAAATTGGAGAGAATAAAGATACCAAACAATTTAAACTGCTCGATATTGAGGTCAGATATAGTTCCATCTCAAGACTCACCAGGGAGCAGAACACAAAGCTGCTATACATAAACTTCCCCAAAGAGCAAGAACTACATATTAAAGATTTTTATTAGATGATGTTTTAAAGTGTTCCTAGGCGTAATACAAGCTTTTATTTTTTTATGTGTTCAAACAGCACAATCACAAGAGAATGCAGCCATAATACACCATGTGTCAGTAATTCAAAAAAAGAAAGCTCATAAAAATTAACAATCAGAAAATAACAAGTAGCTATATATCAAGAGCTGCGTTATTAAAACGAGAAGGAACTATACTGCCTGCATATGGTGAATATCACAAAATAACAAGGCAAAAGTCATTAGGCCATTTGAGCAGCTTACACTTTTATTAACCCGTTAGCCTCAAAGTGTCAATGGAGGCAATGGTTAGCCTCTGAGCATCAATGGAGGTAGCACTGTTACCCCCACAAACTCTTGTTCATTATTGTTTGGTTTTACCATATTTTACAGTGTATTCTTAACTCTCACAAGCTAGGGATAAAATAGTTGACAACAGCTCAGCTTCTTGCCGACACAGGATATCATATAGTTTAAGATTAGCCATGACACGTATTCATTATAATTGCTAATCCCTCCTCCAAAAGCCATGATTCAAGATATTATAATAAAAACACAGTAGACACAGAGAGACAAAAAGGCAATGTCTTCTTCTTCTTCTGTTTTTTTTTTTTCTACAACTCCTTCCATACAGAATCTGATTCCAAAGTACTTAAAATTCCAATTTGCCTCCTACTTAAGATCTCAAAGAAATATTCCAAATATGGAGCTACAACTTAGTGTATTATTTTTTCTTACACTCATCATACCACAGATGCTGCTAGGCTGTTCAGGACTCTGTGACTAAAGCCATTTCTGTCCCTGGTTTTGATCAGGCGTATGAAGGTTCATGCAGCAAACACTCTTGCTTGCCTGTTTCTTAGAGGAAGGATTTCATGGCTGCAAGGTCAAACGTGATCAGTGGAGGTTGCCATGGTAACTATATATTGATTCATTAAATATCAGAGTTTGTTCTGAAGCTTGTCCAAAGCAGGATATTGTCCTACCATAATCGTGTTTCTCTACTCTTAGTCTTTAGTTTTTTGTGCCATGGCTAACTGATTCTGAATGCAAAGAGAACTAAAGCACAGTGATGTCTCAGTTATGCAAGGAAAAAAGGAAAAAGGGAGGGGAAGGAAGCACAGAGAAAGAACAAAAATAACTAAATAAGGCTGAAGGGTGCACAATGCACACATCACAGGGGAGAAAAGAAAAAAGGGGGGAAAAAAGCTGTTCTGATGTTGACTATGGCGCACTGAGTCAATAAATCCACTTTATAATGCCTTAGCATAGATGTACTCCTTCCTGATCCAAGCTGAAACCAATGCAGTTGTGACATGGTGAATCCATAATCCCAATAGCTGGCTATGGAAAACATGAGACAAATATATGTTCTTTCAAGTTGCTGGCAGCAGAAATGTTTTTGTAGAAAAGCTACAGCCTAGAGGGATAAGTCTATACAGTTCATGAACAATATAGTACCTTCATTCTGACCTCTCTGTTTATGCAGTATTTGAAGAACTCTGCAGTAAGCATTGATTATAGTCATAGAAGCACCCTGTTAGTATGCACAAATCCACAAATATTTCCAAATTTCTGTTTGTCTTCTTAGCTAAATGGAAAAAAATCAACACGTGGTAAGATTTCACAACATAAAAGCAGATTTTGGGTTCTGGTTTCATATGGGCTGTTACATAGGCTTCAATATAAAAGATATTAATTTAGTTTATTTTTGGTATTTACATTAGTGCACCTTTGATTGGAACCAAATCTATGTACATCCATGTTATAATATGAAATGTAGGTATCACGATCATTAGCTGGACCAGTTTTCTTCAACTATAAGTCAGATTGTTTCTCTGGTAGTTGGTAACAGTGAGGTAATTGGAAAAAGGAAATAAAATAAGGAATAAAGTATAGCACTGAGGCTGTGATATCTCTGCAATCTCTTTCTATTCCTTTAACTGGAGGGAGGTCCTCTTTGTCCCTTCTCCTGATCACCAGCTGTATTTCCATTTCAAATTCACATTCAGCTTGCTAGTGAAAGGGGCCTCTTCCATGAGGTCTTGCATTATTCATTCAAAATATACCAGTGTCTATAACATGGAAAATGTGGTTTATAGAAAAGGATGAGCATTAGGGTTTTTTTTCTTGTTTTCTGATAAGCTCTCAATTCTGCCTTTCATTCTGGAAGTTACTAAATGTCTATCACAGACCAGATAACCAAGCAAAGCCTGCCACCCCCTCTGAACTTTGGTGACTTGCGAAAGTTCCATCTTTTTGCATGGAATAAGAAAATGACCTTCAGGAGGCTGCACCCAAACCAGACTTCACATTATCCCTCCAGCAGACATGTCACCCAAACAAACCTGATCCTCCAATCAGTCACGAAAATCAGTCTACTGACTTTTGCCTGTCAGCAGAGAAGGAAAATTAAGTTTTAACAAACATTATGATAAATTTACTATTGTATTGACAGTAACAGGTATCTATATATCCCAATTCTTACTTCAGTGAAGAGCTTATAAAACTGACATAAAAATTGAGCATTGCAAGTGGTTGACAAACACTGAGCACTGTAATTTTCTGAACCTTGTATAAAAATTGATAGGTTGCAAAAAAAAGTTAAAATATGAAATATCAAAATTCTTTTATTTAATCATCATTGCTTCAAATATAATCCTGGTTTTCTGCTAGTGATAGTCAGCAATTTAGTGATTTATCTCTTCTTCGTGTGTACACAATAGCAGATATAAGCAAAATTTTCATAAATTTTATGTTTTATTCTCAAAAGCCAGTGTTGACCTCTATATGACCTCTATATGATCAGTGAAGCATAGTGTCATGCCACAGAAAAGAAAGTTATGGACAACTGCTACAGCTATGTTTTAAAGTTATCCACTTCCTCATAAGCCTTTTCATTAAATTTATGTACTTTTTTTTCTCTTCTACTGTCATTTGGTTTGCTGGGTCACCCTTTTTCTTCTAAAGACTAGTCTGTTCTATTTTATACCATTAGTAAAGGGCAATCCAATCACCAGCATCTCTCTGTTGAATTTCCCTATGAAGTATTTATACTTACATGTGGTATTACCCAAATATAGAGTGAAAATATTAATGTGTGTTGCCAACAAACCCTTTTTTGAGTTTTTTGGCAGAGGAGTCACATGGGTTCTCTGGGAAAGCCAGATACCAGGTTTTATGCTTATCTCTCATCTCAGTCAAATGAAACTCAACTCTGCATCCAAACACACTGCTTTACAGCTTACACACTGTTTTATCAGCTCTCAGAAGTTAAGTAGGATCAGTCCTGGTCTGTAAGTGGGTACAAAATATTAGGAATATTGTGAAAACAGTTGTACTGGAGAGGGGATTTCCTGACAAACGCAAGACACTAGATCTGCTGATTTTTAACTGACTCCGTACGTGCTTGTAATACTTAGAGTTCCAACACTGCTGAGTTTAAGCCTCTATTTCATGACTACGTTTAAGTACAGGCAACTGCACGTTTGCCCTGTATGTTCTACCCTGTAGTGCAATGCAAGGGTACGACCTTGAGGAGGTACGGTGGAGTGCCCTGCCTCTCCACGGCAGAGGAGGAGTGCCTGGTCCGTGCTGGACCGGCCGAGGGAGGTCTGTGCCTGGCTCTGTACAACTCCCTCTTACCTGAGCTGGTGAAGACTGTGTGAAGGTGAGATCTCTTATGTTACCTGATGGGCAGGAGGAGACTGTGTGAAATAAGTTTGTCCTTCCATGAGAGCAAGCACCATGAGGACTTGTGTTTGCTTTACTTTCCCTCTATCCTCTTCACATCCGAGTGCTTGACCTTTTCAAGCACAAAAAGAAACGCGGAGCCAGAACTTCCCTCATTTATCGATGTTGCCACTCAGATGCCTTCCCCTCAGATTTCCTGTGACACCAGGTCTTCACAGCTGAAAATCCCACAGGGGCTGCGTAGAGTACCCACGATACACCTCACCCAAAAGCCTTCAGCTAAACTCCTCTGGTTAAGGTGTATCAGACTGTTTCCAGGAGGCACTAGGTGGGATGATTGATAGCTTGTGAATGGTGTCAGGGTGGCAGAGCTCAGATCACGTCTCCCACATCCCACCCAGCCACTGCAAAAAACAGAACATGTCTTCTTACCCCAAACGTGTCCTCCTTGGTGGTGTCTTCTGTGGGTTAGGGCATTCCAGGGATGTCTGTAGAGCAGTAGTGGTTTGACATACAAACATCAGTAACGCCACATTGACAGAGCGCAAGTGCTTCTCCACAGCCCTCAGCGAGACAGGTCCTATGGGAACAGACCCCAGCTGAGGGAGTGATTTTGGGATCACAGCCCCACCTGCATGCCCTTCTGAGGCAGCTAATTGCCATGACTACATTCCTTTGTAAATTAAGCTCTTTGCTTTGCTTGGATGACTTATATTTTTTGGTAAATTTCCTTTTCCATTGGAAATAAGACATTTAAAATTTCTGTAGTTAGTGTTATGGGAAATATCAGAGAACTGCAGAACTGCATTTGTGCAGTGATGAGTGAATACAAAATCTTCTGAGAGAGCCTGAGTACAGACCCTTCTTAATGGAGAAGAGGGCAGAGGGGAAAGACCAGTGATACAAATGTGAGTATCAGCCTACATTAGTGTGCACCAACAGCTTATAGTTATTTAAAAACTTGTGAGAAAACCTTAAAGAGGAAAAACAATGCACAAGCTTACTAATTTCTCTGTTTGCAAGGATAGATTGTATTCATTTTTTCATGTGTCAGTGAATAGCTGGGCATTTTCTAGGCATGATCCTGCTATTCTCCTGCCAGCTACTTTTCATGTGTTCTCACTGGAAGAAGTCTTTCAATAACACATGAAAAATAAGGAATTTGCATTCAGAGGTTAAGGAAACTTCTTTGAAAATCTGATCTGTATGTTTCAGCATAAAGGGAATACTGCTGAGGGCCAAGAGCTGAAACTCAGTAATCATTTTATTCAGGAGCTGGGTGGCATGGCAAGAAATAGAAGGTATCACTCTCTCTTCCAAAAAAACTGCTCTAAAACATCAGGGAAGAAACACAACTAAAATTAAGTCTTGCTTACAATGAGTTGTATTTCTTAAATCTGTTTTTGTTTTTTTTTTTACCAACTTGATTTGTAATATTGATCACAGGGCTGAATTTAGGTCAGCTTTCCCCACTGTCATTTATCACTCTTGTCTTGAATCTTAAACACACTGGTGTACAAAATAGCCTGTAATTTCATTACTGCTCACAAACACTGTCACAGAAAGGATCACAGAACATGTGTATGTGAGAGGGAGTGGGAATGAGATTTAGGGGTCCTGGTCACTGATCTCAGCGTGCCAGCATTCAGGGTTATGAATCAGAACCATTTCAGCATAATTTTAAGTGTGGTTTTGATTAGTATTTTTTTTCCAGGATACTGACCCAGCAATTGGCATAGGTTAAGAAGGGGTCAAAGGACCTTCAGAAAGTCTTTTGTCTCAATAGCCCTAATTCCAGGATGCAATGCAAACAACCCCTATTCCGTTCTGGGTGCTAATACAGCTACATAACTTTTAGGAATGATGGATGATGAGTGATGAATGACGGCTGCAAGTATCAGGAGGTCATTTTAATCTCTATATTTCTTGATCTGTATTTTTCTTCATATATTTCTGGACTTATCTTCAAACAAGTGATCAATGTAAACAGCAATCAAAATGTAAGACTGTCCCCATAACGTCTGAAAATATATCTTCCTGTTTCAGGGGCCAGATGTCTTCCTCAGTACTGCGATTACCAGTTATTACCTCACAATGAACCAGCACCAGTTCATTCAAAACAAGCATTTTAGACATAAAAATGCTATTTCTATACTTGCACAGCGTCCTCAGAATTTTTTTCGAATGTGATCATTTTGACTGCAGCAGGATGAAATGGTGAGATAGAATTAGTATCTATTACTGACCATTTGAACAAAAGGAGAAGCTATAAAGTCATTCTTACAGGATCAAACAGTTGAGCACATCTAAAATTTCTTCCATCACCACCAGGAATAATATGTGCTTTGGAAATATTCTGTCACATCACAGCAGTTTTATAGGAGTAAAATCTAATTTTCAATGAAGTTATTTATCAAATTTTATGAAAAAAAATCTCCTAGTGCAAAATAATAAATAATCCAAGCTTAAAAAACAATTTCCACAATGTTCTCTTCCAACACAATGTTATGGACTTTCACTGAATCACAAATGCACATAGGCAAACACAGAGACCGTCCCAGACTGTTTCTTTAGAGGAATAACGATAACTAATGAAGGTTATTGCTGTGCTTAATGCAATTTGTTGCTGTTTGAATCTGTAAGTGAATAAAGCCTAGGCAGCAACAGCCAGAAATATTTTGAACTTTCAAATGTGAAGGTCAAAAATATAATTAATCTTTTTAGTTAGGTTCTACTTTGAAGAAAAAGACTACTTACCATAGTTCTAAATTAGCTTTTGGTATATATGATAGGCAAAGGGCATAAAACTGTGATAAAATATTGTTTTCTAATTGCAACTTTGAGATAAAAACTGAAGGTGAGGTAATGCAAAGAGCAGAACAAAGAGAGCAGAGATGACACATATTAAATGAAATAAGGGGTTGTTGAAGTGAGTAGAGAAATAAGGGGTCTTAAATCTGAAGCTTTACATTTGATTAATTAAACTGCATCCTGAATTTGCTAATTGGATGCTTTCATGATATGTTGTTGTGGGACACTGACAGATGGCATTGCACTCATGGCAATTAATCCTAGTAGCACTTTTAAAATAAGGCATAAAAGTACCTGTTTATCCCTATTTCTGCAGTCATTTCTCTGAAAACATAGCACGGAAATAACTATGGGCCTCAGTATGAGGAAGACAAAAATGATGAGTATTCAACCAGTTCTAAATAGCATTTAATTGCTTGCTCCTGGGTAATAGCTTTTAAGTAAAGACATGTTGTGACATTTACTGATAGTGTCTACCTTTTAGCTAACACCTTTAGCAAGGATAGAAATACATGCTTAAGTTTACATCTTTTCATTGTGCAAAGGAAACAGCTGAAATTTAAATAGTTGATAGTGCAAAGTCAGCAAAGAAGCAGGAAAAAGCTCCAATAGACCCATGATAGGAAAACCACATTTCTATTGGTTCTTGCTGGTTTTTTTCTCTCTATTTTTAATATCACAAGAGTACATGTGCAGGAGCAGGTGTCTTTTTGGACTGACAGTGGTGTAAATGGTTAACATTTGACTGCTACTGTGAACTTTCAGAGAATTTGCATTTTATGATGTACGAAAGCATGAAATGTGTGTTGATTTATCCTACTGAAAGAATGTAGGTGAGAACTTTGCTATAACCTTACTGAACTATTCTATGAGAAAGAATTTGATACTCAGTGTGATTTAGGTCACTTAAAAATAAACACAAGAAAAGTCAAGGTTCAGTGTTGTACATGCTGAATTGCCCTTTTTGTCTCACTTTCACATTTTGTAGTTTAAATTGGTGCAAAAGTCCAGGTGGTTGGCTTTCATCATTTGTAAGTCACATATGAAAACTAATTTACACATTGACATAGTCAGAAAAAACATTTTCCTGAGATTACTTTTCACATTTGTCCCCCTTATCTTTTTTTACAGGCAATCAATGGTTATTTCAGTCAAAAGCCGTAAAGATTGTTATGGAAATTACTCTGCTTCATCAAAAAGTTTGGTTCTGCCACAAACTTCCTCAAGGCTTGGGCAAACCCAGGAAGTGCTCTGCAAAATAGAGACAATAATAATAAAAATAATAACCCTTTCCTTTGTATTTCTTAGCCTGTGATGTAACCCTGCAGCAAGAGGAGTATTGAGGAAAAGAGTAACTAGGCTGTATGAGATCTTAGTCCAGGTCTTTAAGAATGCTGGGACACACCTCTTAAAATAAGTGTGTCCAATATCTAGAATTACCTCAGCTCAGTTAATGTCTCTAGAAGTTACCGTAATTGAAGTAACAAATTTATTTATGTTTTGTGATGTGAAATCTCTACACCAGAGTAGTCTGTGCAACTGAATGAGGAATGCATGTTGACTGATTGCAAAATAGGAGAAAAAAAATTTTTGTTCTTGCTTTTAAAATAGAAGATGTACTTATAATAGATCAAGACTTCTTAAAATAAGAGGCTGCATTCTTTTCTCTTTGACACTGTTTACAGTCCCACTGAAGTCTCTCACTGTATGAATCCATCCATACAAATTGGATTTATGGCATAGATTTAAGAGCAGAGATGAATTCAGGATGATAATCATAGGACATAACAGTAACATTGTCTGCCCTTAGAGCATAAGAAAAAAAAGAATGAAAAGACATTTTTTTCTTTAGTTTAATAAGGCCCAGAGACATAAGGTTCCAACATTATTCCAACCACCTAATTTATTGACTAGTGACCAATGCCAAAAGGTCTGAAATATCACTTCTAGAGCAAAGCTGTGAAATAATTCTGATTGATAGATAATGAAAGGGGAAGATTGGTTTTAACCTGACCATGGAAAGCATTGGCCCAAATATGTATTTTCATTTACACTTCTTCAATCCATTTGAAATGTCAAATACTTTACTTATTAAAAGGTAATACTGGATCACATATGAAATACACAGTGTCCTTTAACACTTTTTCTTTCTTATCAACACTGCTTCTTCTACAGGATGGTAGAATTACAGCAAATCAGCAGGATATTAATCCTTTTTTGATCTCATGCATTGTAAATTCAGGTCATATATAGGGGTTTGCACTAGAAGTCTCTTATTACCATATTGATTAGTAACGTTTTATAGTCTTCTGCATTATTCTATGTGTTACCTCTGAAAACAATTGCTGTTTTACAACTATCTATACATAATCCATATGATAATAATAAATTAATGTATTATGCAAGCAGCTGGGATAAATCTGCTTGAGAAGCCTGGAACAGCTGTATTTGGATACAGAGAGGAAGATACTGCCAACTCTCAAACAGAACTAAGATCTTATAGAGCCTAGTTAATCTTTGCAATTTTTGATGGTGGATTTATGACCACCACATTGTCTTATAGAAAGTATACGTTTATTTCAACAGAAACTTAGAAAGTAAAATTATCATTATTATTAGAACCAAAGAGCACCCTTCTAAAGCAAAACATTACCAGCAGTTTGCTACTTTGTGCATAGTGAAAGGCCCTTGGACTTGTAAAATAAAATTACCAACCGATTCTAAAGGTATCACCTTGGATAAGCCTGTGAAGCATTTTCTTCCAACAGTCTCTTTCATAGCCCCAAAATTTCATTTGTTTGCTTACATGTATTCAGTGGTGTGTTTGAGATGATACTTTATTCGACTGAGTTGATCTACAATACATTTGGAATTACCTCAATTCCACATTTACAACATCTTTATGAACATAGTGACTTTATAGTATCTTACAAAAACCTTCGGTGACAAATTAGCAAAAGCCAACAAATATCTTGACAAAACATACCTCATGCCCCAGAGTCAAATCACTCTCAGCAACTATCTAAACACATTCCACCGCAATGTGGATTGGGGTGGAATCCCAATTACATATTAACATTAACATATCATGTGGCTGTGTTACTTAACAAATAAAACCAAATATCTTCTGAATCACAGCAAATACTTTAAATTTCAATTATTCCAGCCATCATTGCTAAAGCAATGAGCTAGGTTTTTCAGGAGCATGGATTTTTATTTACACCAATACAGTTACCAAAACCATTTAGACTGTTAATATCATTCATATTGATATTACTAGTCACTTGCCAATGGAAAGAATAAACTTTATATCTCTCACCTAGCCACCATCAATAGTAAATGAAAGAAGAGCAATCATTGGAAAAAGTACATAATAAAATTTGGAACAGAGGCATTCATTGACATAGAGACACATTTCCATTTGGGGGTTTTCAAGTAAAAGGGGGGAAAAAAAAAAAAGTCAGCCAGCAAAAGTAAGGCTCTCCAGTTTAAGACTGAGAAAGCTGATGTAACCTAATATTTCACGGATAATCAAAGCTGCAGAAGAGGAAAAGCAGCTCTTTACATGCAATCTCTAAATTAAAGCAGTAAATATTTGTGACTCTATACAAAATCTTTCACGGAAAGATGGCTAGTAGAAATAAAAAGAGTTTCATATCACTGCAGTAAATTAGAAAATATCAAGTCAAATTAAGCATAACTTGTTTGGAGATGTAACTTTATCTGTGGTCACATTGCGTTGAAACCTTTTAATAGTTTACCTGCCCAGGCAGTTAAAAAGGGTTTTTTTAAACTAAGTGGTGAGATGTTATATGAGACAAGGACTGATGATGCAGTCCTTTCAGGACGCCTCTGAATACTGAAAAACTTTGTTCAACCTATGTGACAGGGGAGAAATGTTTCAGCTAAAGTAACTATAGGGAAGAGGATTCCTTGCACAAAGCTGAGGCAGACGATCTGGGACACTAAGCCTTCTTGCCACAGCTCTATCAACAGCAATAAGTACAACTATTTTGGACGGAGAAATAAATTATGAAGATTATAAAATAAAAAATATATTAATATTACTACATACTAATACTACTATATTAAATATTTATCATACATGAGATTGTGAAGTATCTGAAAATACAGTAGATGTTACCAAACACAATATGAGGAAAGCCCTGCTTTGGTTACTAACTATTCAGCAAGCAGAGCAGGTCTACACAGCAACAAATTACACAAGTGGAATATATGAAAGATATGTGCAAAACTGGAGGAAAATACTTTGCTCCCTGACCAAGATGAGCTTGAAATAAATTTCCTATAAACATTTTAAATCTTTTTTCAGTACATTCTGTTAAAGTTTTCCTTTGTTAAGTGCACCTATTATCATCTATACTTCCCTGGTGGGTTTTTTTGAGATTGTTCTAAGTACATTAGTACCATCTGACCCTGTGATGATATATCTTTATGCAGTATGTGTTTGGTTGTGAAGAGTAGCAGATGTGAGACAAGTCACTGACTTTCACTCCCTGTAGAATTCACTGAAGCTGCACGAAGCTGCACGAATCCAAACAACATGTTAATGGAGTAGAAATTATATTGTGCTTCCCAAAAATCCTACCTTGAAGCAAGCAAGGACTTCAAATCAGGGAACTTGCTTACTTTTTGTTTTCCTGTCAAGGGAAGAAACAGAGACATGAGTGGACAATTTGTGTGGCATAGCTCTAGACTTTTTTATAGCAGTGGAGTGGGAAAATGTAGGTTCTGTTGATCAAACAACCAAACTCCAGGAAAGGTAAAGGTAACAGACCTTGCCCACTAGTTATTAATGATACTTGGTATTAGTTATGTATCAACTACAGGATGTTTAGGTGTCCTGGTTTCAGCTGGGATAGAGTTAATTTTCTTCCTAGTAGCTGGTATAGTGCTGTGTTTTGGATTTAGTATGAGAATAATGTTGATAACACACTGATTTTTAGTTTTTGCTAAGTAGTGCTTACACTAAGTCAAGGCCTTTTCAGCTTCCCATGCTCTGCCAGGTGCACAAGAAGCTGGGAGAGGGCACAGCCAAGATAGTAGACTCAAACTGGCCAAAGGGCTATTCCATCCATATGACGTCAAGCTCAGTACATAAGCTGTGGGGAGTTGGCCAGGGGGAGTGACTGCTGCTCAGGGACTGGCTGGGACCAGTTGGTGGGCTGTGAGCAATTGCATTGTGCATCATTTGCTTTGTATATTTATTATTATTATTATTATTATTATTATTATTATTATACTTTATTTGATTTCAATTATTAAACTGTTCTTATCTCAGCCCAGGAGTTTTCTCACTTTTACTCTTCTGATTCTCTCCCCCATCCTACCGTGGAGGGGAGTGAGCGAGCGGCTGGGTGGTGCTTAGTTGCTGGCTGGGGTTAAACCACGACATTGGATCTCTAACCTAAGAGATCATGAGAATTTACTCATATTAAAAAAAATGTTTATTCGAGTCTTGAACAAATAAACTGAATCCTATATTTAGAAATATCAGTGCCTCAACTTTGTACATAATCAGCATGATTTCAGAATTAGTACAACATAGGACTTTAGTGAAAAATATGCTTCACAAAGTCTTGCAAAAATTGGAGAATCTCTAACAATTAATATATTGTTTTCCCTTTACAGAAAATGTAATAATTTCATGATACAAAATTTGGCATGCTGACACCTGAATATAATAGCTGTGCTTAATTTTTAACATAGGACCCCAGGATTTTCAGTGTAATCAAGCTTACATCTCTCCTTACATTTTATTTCCTAAGCACATGAATTGTTGCTAGGAAAAGATAAATGACAGCTTGACCAGATAATCAGGGTTTATGGGGTCTAGCAAACATACAGACAGAACCACTGCCTCTACTCTTGGATATGTCCAAGGTTTTGGAAGCACTTGTTTTACTGTTGCATTCCTATATCTGGAAGACTTTACAGCCCACTGTATAAAGATTGTCCCCTGAGGGTTTGGAGGACTAGTACCTTTCAGGAGGGACTGCTTATGCATGCTGTATGAGAAGTCATTGAATAAAATACAACCACCACAGGGACTGCCATCAGTGAGTTACTGAGCCCTGCTCTTTTTTTTTTTTCCATATGCTTTCATAAATCTTCCGTTCTTTTCAGCACAGTAGCCTAAAGGAAGGGTAAAAAGGATGGACAGTTTGGCATTGCCCAGGGCCTGGGCTGCTCAGCTGGCAGAGGGAGCTGGGGCTGCTGCAGAGGTGCAGGGCTGAGGCCTCCCACTCCCGGGGGGCACCCAGGAGATGCTGATTGACAGAGGAACCTACTGCTCAGTCCCCATCAGTGGCCACGAGATGCTAATGGGACATAGGCACCTTACACTGAGCTTGGGAAGGCGCTGATCTGCCTTAGGAAGGTGCCTCATCTCCCTCTTCCCGTTGACTCTTTAGAGCTGAATTACTTTTATGGGCCATTTTTTAGGTGTTATTTTGCCTAAATAGGCAGTCCATAATGTTTTATTGGCTATTGACTGTTCGCTATCATCAAACAAACATTTAGTTCAACTGCATATAGCACTCAGGAAGTGCCTCCCACCCCATAAAATACAAACCCCAGTCCTGGGGATGGAATGGTGTGTGCACGAGGGTTGTATAGCTTTCTACTGAGAAAAGACAATTGATTAAGGTCCTTGGGCTATCCCAAGTGTTACAGAGAATCCTGATTAATGAGCAGCTTACTAAAAAAGAGACTCTTCCTGAGGAGCTGTCAAGCCCTGAAGAATTGTGCCAGCACTCCCTAGCTGTGCCCTCCACACCTCAGTGAGCCCAAATTGTTCAATTACTCCTGTAGCTTTTTGGAGACATGGAAGCTATTTTCATCTTTCACAGTGGATCTGTCAAGATGTTTGGCTGTCAAAAAAAAAAAGCCTTTCCCTATCAGAGTATTTATTTTTTCAGATAAAGTTATTTAAGAAATGGACTTCCTTGCCATTTTGGGTCATAGCTACTGGCTGTGTGTTGAGGATGGACTTTGATAAAGGAGCCCACATCCAGAGTCTGTTACAGGTGTCCAGCTAAGCCTACCTAGAACAAGACGGCAATGGAGGAAAAAGTAATTTTTCTTTCTCATTGTTTCTCCAGTCTGGTAGAAGGTGGAGGGACAGCCATTTTCCCCTCACCATAGGTTATAATGATGCCAAGCCTGCTTTTGTCTATATTAGCTGTCAGAACTTCTTTGAGGTCATTATATTGATGAGGAACAGGTGAGCTCTAATATAATCCATTGCTTCTAGCATGCCCCTTTGTTAAGCTATAGAGTTGGCTAAAGCCAAAGTTTCCCTAAGGCCAAGGAAAATCTCACTGTCCTTGAGAATATTTTTAGAAGTCATTGCACAGGCTAGAGACAAGTCAGAGCTTTATGGGACTTCTTTATATCAGCAGCTGTTAGCCTTTATGACCATAAAAGTCCTGTGTCAAAAATCTTCCCATAACCAAGATCCAAAACATAAAACCCCATTCCTCAGATAACGGAGAGGAACTGTGGGATAATGCTTGTCCCGGGATTTACAGTAATGCAACCCTGCCCATGCAGTGCAGCATGGAAACAGAAAGGTTAATGAGAGATACTGCTTTGGCCTTTGTCTCTCTCAGAGGAGGAGGGGTTGCTTGCTAACACAGTGAAATGATAAATGTGAAGTGTATATGCTATAAACTACTCAGATTGCATAGTAACTAATGAGTTTGGATATTGACTACTAGTTTAAAAAAAATTAAAGATGGCGTACTGCAACTAGCCCAGGCTTTTATAATATTAATGTAAAAAAAAAGTAAAAATTCAGGGTTCATTAGATTTTGGTCTTTATTTCAACTGCTGTTACCCTTGTTTAGCCTCTCAACAGGCGTGCTGGCCTGAGACTTCCTTCTGAAATTAATGGCCTATGGCCTTAGGCTTCAGAAGATGAAAAATTTGTCTTGCTCTATGACTGAGCACTCAATTCGGCTCACAGTTACACCTGTACAATTCAATCAGCATGGGGATAATCAAGAAAAAAGCATCAATAATGCCTCTACAACCTTCAGTCTTTTTGTTTTTAATATACTATACTGAAATTATTTCAATGTAGGGGAAACAAAACCTGTGTAAATATTAACTATCTATTTTGAGGTATGCAGTACTCTGAATACATGGTATTCAGCAGACAGTGCATTTTTTCCCCAGATTTGAAGAACTTCTAAGCTGTATGAATGTTTTTATGTACGACTATCCTGTGAAGGCAGCTCAAAGCAGTTTCTGTAAGATGATCTTTATAACTATTCAAAGGAATCAAGGATTCCAGTGTCGTCTTGCATTTTCAGCTCACTTTGTAATAAAGAAAAATCTAAGGCCAGGACAAGCGTGAGTCTCAACTTACAAACAGCCCATGGTATTTTGAAAAAATAGGTTTAGTAGCAAGGAGCCTTGCTGCTGAAATTGTCTCTTTTTGCTGTCCAGTATCTCTGTCACTGGTGGGCCTAGCCATTTCATGCAGAGGTCAGACAGACCATTCAAATATCTAACACAACACTGGAAGATATTTGGTTGGTTTTTTTTTTTAAAGATGAGAGAGAAAAAACAAGAGAGTGAAAATATACAGGCAATATACTCATGATACTACATTTGAAGAACAATAATGCAATCACATTAAATTTGTCAGAGGCATCAAGATTAACACATACTTCTATGATAACAGTAGTAAAGCACACTCCTTATCTTGATACAAAACATCTGTTTTCCATTTCATCCTACAACTTTCTGATGAAAATAATGGTCTCAGGAAGCTTTAGTTGACTTTTAGCTGTCTGCTTCTCCTCTCCTGTTGTCTTTTTTTAGTTATGTGATCAAATTTATAACCAAAACAGATATTTTATTTGGATCCCATATTGGCTCTGAACACACAGGGAGGAAAAAAACCCCCATGCATACAGAGTCAGTGCTTTCTCCTATAGAATGGAATAATCCTAAAAATGCTGTTTCATAATAGGAAACTAATTTATTTTCAAGCTACCACTCACAATTAAATTATAAAGTTCAACAAGGTTAAAAGAATGGCAAAACAAAGAAGCCGTGTATGCTTTTCACTGTCTGCATTTTTCATTAGACCGTGATAATTATGCAGCCCTGTGAACACAGGTAATGTAACCTCTGCTCAGAAGCTATACTCCATGGCTATGGACTGCGATTGCTCTATAATAAAACTAACATTAGGTCCATCACTGGATATTAGAAAGCAATAATTGTATCAGAGCATTTGAGGTTTCTTCCCCTTCATAAAGCTACCTTTCTTTAAAGGATTATCCTGACAGACAACATGCTCGTCTTTTTAAAGCAGCAATATAATTTGCTTCTTCCCACCCCACTGCTGCTTGTTTCTCTAATCTCTGGGTTGATCTGAGAAATACGGAGCAGTGGAAATGTTTGCTCTAAGTTAGCACAATGGCAGCAGAGGCAAAACTGCTGCCTTGATTTAGTGGGTCAGGCGGGTCCCTGCGGATGCAGGAACCCCAGGCACGTAGCCCTGTTGCTAGGGAACTGTATCGATCCTTCCCAGCATCTTCACTGACACCCTCTCTGCTCCACTGCTGTGATTGAACACCATCCTTTACAGGAGAGGGAGAGTTAGAAGCTTTGGCTTGGCTTTAATATTTATGAAGTAAACGTTTTAACCATTGAAGCTTTAAATGTCTAATGCTGTTTTCTTTTTCCAGAGCAGTAGATTACCTTTGGGAATATCTTGATCACTCTAGTAGGGCAAATTACTTCATGTTGGAGGCAGATGATAGCTTATTTTCTCTGAGCTAAATGCAACAGTAAGGGGTTTAACATGCACACGAAAATAATTAAAGTATATTTTTCCTCATTCACATTAATTCTCTTATTATTTCAATATAATTTACATTTAAAATACATCATGACACAGGTTTAACTAAAAATCATCAAAATCAGATTGAAAGATCAGGATATTTCAAATATTTTTATATAGGCTAAAAAAACAAGGTATAAAAATGTAGTGTGTACATGCAGAGAATGCTATTATGCACAAAGTGTTAGCATAGCCCAGCAGCATGCTGTGGGAAATGACCACTACCCTCATCCAGGGGATGAGGATTGTAGGTTATATATCTTTAGCTAGCTAATTTGGAAGTTTGTCTCTGTGCATATACACCAGGAGGTTTTTAACGTCAAGCTTTTTAAGAAGGTTCCACAATGGGTCTCCTCAGCCGGTGCTGCAGCCCCCACCGCTCTGGTCAGCACCTGCGCTAGCTGACTTGTAGCCTTGTTCCTACATGTCTGGCCCACATGCAGCCTGCAGGCACCATGCTCAGGATGTCAGTCCTCTCTGGGGGAAGGGTAGGCCATGCAGATACCTCAGCTGTTGCAGGCAGTGTGCAAACATACTGTATCAAATGATATAATTGCAGGAGATAGAGCACCTGAGTCCTATTCCAGTAGATTCTCAGGGAACATGTATGTATAGAAAGGCAATGCCATGAAGCATCACAGATTAGGAGGGTTATCAGATGATATGAAGCCAACATGAGACAATATTAAACCATTCCATACCACCTCTCCTACAGTAGCGAGCAGAAAAGAGCTGATAGTTCTCCAGTTTAAATATGGAAAATTCTCCATCTGAATTTTAAAAGTCTCCATTAGAAGTAAATAAAAACTATCTTCTTTAAACTCCTGTTGATTTTACTTCTATATAAAAATCAATAATTTAAAATGTATGTGAGATGATTAAACTCTTGGGATCCTTCTTTATAAGAAGGATCTCAACGCTGGCAGAAAATGTCTAGCAGCAGCCTTAGAAATTGAAATAATGGCTTTAATCAGACACCAGATGCCTGATATGGACCTGCATGACAGATCCCACAGTGACCCGAGGGAAGTAAAAGTAACACGGACTCTATGATCTTAAAAGGTCTTTTGCAACCTAAATGATTCTATGATTCTATAAGGATAAGGTACCTCTGTGAGCAGGGACAAATTCATCAGAAGAGCTACGGGGACAGTAAGTCCCTATTAGGCATTATCCTGTGTGGCACATACTCTAGTCACATGATAGGAAATGCTGCTTTGTGCTGTTTTGCTGTCTTCCTAATGATTGGAAAGGCCACATCTGGCCCTGCATCCAGCCCTACCTATTAGGAAGCCCACACTGACAACAGCCCCCACTGCAGCCCCTGGACAGTAATGCAGAAAGTCAGGCTTGTGAAAGATGTAAGGGTTCCCTGCAAGGCAGCCAGCAGCTCACACCACATTAGCACATGCAAAAATTTTTTGGTATTGACATCATGTGGGTGTGCACAATTAGGTCTGGCTTACAAAAAAACCTCTGTATCTTTAGCCTGAATAACGCTGCATATTCTATAGTTTCTAAAGCTTTAGTTTCTAACTAAATTTCTCTGATTGAAATAAAAAATGAATAAACACAAGAGTCAATTTATTTAAAAATTCAAATATGCAACATACTTGTGCTTTGTAAAAGATGTCAGCAAGTTCTAGAGGATCTGCCTTCAGTCTTTCTACAGTCTTTCTTCTTCATCTAAAATAAATTCTCATTCTTCCCCATTTCAAAGCTAATCTTCTCCCTCTCACTCTAATATTCAGTGTTACTATGTTAGAGACCATGAATTAGGACAATAGCTGTTAACACAGTACTGAAGTTCTTTTTTCTTATGCCCTTATAAATAACAACGTTATATCATTTTCTATAGCCTGCAACATAATGGTCTTCAAAGAAACTCTTCTAACTAAACTGCTAGCACTCAAACTAGCATTCTTTCCTAATACAGCACTGACATGATAATAGCATAATACCTCAGGCCATTAAGTCTGTTGAAAGTAAATTATTACCATCAGACACGATAAAACCTAGTCAGATGCATTAACAACCTTACATTCTGTCTTGATAACACTACTAAAATAGTGATTGGCTCTGTTTAGCCTTGCATAATATTTGCTACCCATTTCTTCTTGAAATGCATTGGACAAATGTCCTGCCCAAGTCACTGCTCACAAAACATTTAGGGAAAAAGGCAGCAGTACAATACTTTGGGTCCTGATCTAAAGTCCGGTGAACTCAATGGGGAGCCTGCTATTACCTGCAATGTCTTCAGTTCTCTACGTGATATCTCATGTAATTAATAACAGAGATATTAAAAATTCTTCTTCTTCTAAAAGCTGCTGATTTATGTGTAAGTGTTACATATACATGCATGTATATACATGTGTGCATGTATTATATATACACACACAAGCATTTGTTTTACTTATCCCATGAATAACATGAATTCCCAGGAATCCCCTCTGACAGCTAAAAACTGTTTACCCACTTCCTTTTTTAAATTTCTCTAGTGACTTATTTAGGAAATGTTATTAAAAAGGTTGTTAGAAGTATGAGAGAAACATGTACAAGGTTGAAAGACTTCCAGTGAGACATATGTCTCTCTTTCATCGCTGAGAATTTTGCCTTTCTCTTTTAACTTGAGGTGCGTATAAGTGAGCAAAGTTATTGCATTTTCTACAAATGGCTGTCAGTTTCCTAGCATTTTTTAATATCCATTTTCTGAGCAGAACATGCAAGTTGTCTGACAGGTACCTAAGTAGTATCATTTACTTGTAGAAACATAAAAAGCCATAGCAAAAGATAACTTTAGAATTTACTAGATTTTTATCTAAGACTCTGGACCAAGGAATGGCAGACTGGTCTCTGATGTGTCAATCTAGGCACCACTGCATGTAGGATAGAGAAGTAACACCAAAAAAGATCACTTTCAGTAGCTGTGAACTCTGTTCCCAGACACAATCAATTAAGCAAATGGTAACAGTATAGTCTGTGGACATTTACTCACCAGTAGATTTGACAAGACCTGCAACTACTTGTGCAGGTTGATAAATCCATCTTAGCAAACAAGTCCAGGTCACACCTAGCTCTGGCCGCTACAAAAACTTGTCACAGATACCTGCCACCCTGCCAGGGTCACGCACTGCCAGTGTGCATGTAATAAAATAAAGGCAGTCTCCCACCTCCACTACTGTGTCAGACTTGGCAGCTGTCCCTGTAAGTAAATAGATTCTTTCTTGATCAAAGCAATTAACTGAGATGTTCCCCACATCCCTGTCTACTACTTTATTCTTATTCAAAGCTGCATGGTTTCACTGGGGATGTTAGTGTCAAATGCACTGCGGTGTGATGATGCTCACTGCTTAGCATTCAGCTCTGAAGCCTCTCAGAGTGGAAGTGTGAAGGTATCTGGCTGCCTGTCAAAAATGCTGGCCTGGATGAATTGCAACTGCCTGGAACCGTATGGTAAATAAGACCAAAAGCTTCTGCCGAGGGTTTACAGGCTCTGGGCAAACATGTTCACTCATAGTCATTACATCTGACAGCTTGTAGCCCTCAAGTAATCCCTGTGATTTTTAACAAAACTTCAACTTATTTCCTCTCAATGAGTTTAGCTATGTTAAATCTTGCTCAGGAAGATGGGGTTTCTTTTTCATGAAGATATTTTCTATATGCATTTAGCGGGAGAAGGCGGTGGCAGCAACCCAGCCTCTCACACATGGTTTCCCTTGATCAGGTAACTAACTTTTTTTGTTTCCTTTTCCCTCCAAATGCTATAGTGTACTATTCAGACAGAGGATCAGAAGTAATACAGCCTCTGCAGGTTCCTGCAGCCATGACGCTGGGTAGATGTTCGAGTTAAGCAGTGTGTGGGTAGAGGGAACAGGACACACATGCCTTAGCCTCTGCTTGGGGCCCTCGGGAGTCAGCACTGGCAGTAAGCATATCTGACAGTGAAAACATGATGTTGGTCATGCTTTAAAGCTCTACTCAACTTTTCTCCCATTTTACTCATTTGCAGAGACCTCTGATTCAGAGTTATTCAGAGTTATTCAGAGTTATTCAGAGTTATTCAGAGTTATTCAGAGTTACCATCCCTTAAGTGTCATTAACATAATTACTGATTTTATCATTTGACCACTGGATAGGTTCAACATACTCTTATTAGTTCTTTTGCATATAGAATAAGTTGGGTGTTGCACATCACAAATACACTTCAGGAGTGAGGAATTTAGTATGTGATAGAAAAGAGTGAACTATTTAAAGGTTTTCCTTTACTCAACTTATGACTAAGTGCACAGGGAACTTAATAGTATTGGGATATTAAAGACTGAATATGAGTGTCTTCTAAGATAGCCCTATGTGTCCAAACAATCACTGGTAAGAGCTTTTGCAAGCCATTTAAGATTACATTGACCCCCATTTTCTGACAAACTGGAAGCATTACATACAACTTAACAGGAGAAAAAGGGGAAAAACTAATTGACATAGAAAGGTCACAGTGATGTAAATGTGATGTTTTCATGATGGGAAATATCTTCACAGCTGAAAAAGAAATGAGGCGAGTTATTGCAGATATTAATATTAAAAAAGCCTGCTGTTAACATTAACATCTGATTTACCTAATATAGTGTTCATTACTGCGCAACATTTCATCTAAATCATTTTCTTATTAATGCTCACCCAATACCAAATAACTCCCCAGCACTTGCCTCAGACACCTCTATGAATACTGAGCAAATTTATTATACTTGGTCTTGTTGTAATGAAGCTGCAGTGGATTCATAATGATCAGATACTTTGAATAAGCAGTGGGCATTGAGAAGGCTCTTTCTGCTTGTGTGAGCACAGTAAAATACCAGAGGTATACTAGAGACCTCCTCAAAACTGGACAGATAGCAAGGCTGGGGGGGAAGATCTACTTTTTCTAGTTATAAAGAGGCACAATTGTGAACATGTACAAAAACGCTAACTTGAATTAATCTCGCTGCTCCAGAGGATTGTACCAGGACTGATTTGGTGTACCAACTACTCAGCCAGCATTTAGCTGGGGAGAGGGTAGCCTGTTGACTATTTAACATGCTGGACTTCATCCTTCACCATGGGAGTAGAAAACTTGAAGAACTCCCTCCTTCACTTGGCTTTTTAATTTCTAAACATTTGCCAATGGAAAAAAATTAATAAAGTTCAAGCGTTCTAATAATTTGGACTCTAAGAAATAAAGCAATCAGTGCCTCACCAAGGGAAGATGTGTGTGATGACAAAACGTGTAGTACCTAGATACTGACAGCAGTCTTTAGAAGATGTTATTCTTGACAGAACTTCATAGGAAAAGATCACTGGAGATTGATTCAACCATTATGATCAGAGTGTCTGTACTGTAACTAACATACAAGAAAATGTGCATACCTAACTTTGTAAGAAAACTGTATTACAGCACCTTTTTTCTGAGCACACATTGTAATTGTTAGAAGCTGCATCATTAGAAAACTGTATATTACCTACACTAAAAAGAAAGGCAGATGGGAACATGGATTTTTTTACCGTGGCATTTTCTAACTTTGGCGTTCAGCTGACTGCACTGCATTCCAAGTATAATATCTGTTTGGAATTTAATTTATTCAGTATTTTATAACACCAAATCTCAATGTCACAGTCAGAAGCTGAAACGGCTTCTATAATGTGACACACGATATGTCACAGGTGAGAATCTGTGTACTGAGGACTCACCCTGGGCCTTTTAAAATGCTGGTCACAGAGAATATTGATGTACAGTAGATGGTAGCCATGGAAACCAGTCAGAGCTTACCTTCATAGTATATTTTTTAACAAAACTAGATTCCAAAGGGTTATTTTTCTCTTACTTTGGGGACACAGTGTGTTATAGTAGCTAGCAAATTATCCATTAGATGTTTAAAAGCAATTCAGTCTTAAAATCCCTTGAAGATGTTGCACAGCGCTCATTTCTGAACACTAAAGAACAGGTGTGTTATTGAAGCATGCTAAAGGCTCCAGAACCTCCCTGGGGAACACAGCAAATGTGAGGAGCAGAATCAGAGCACACCACAGGCTGCACCAGGAGGAGGCAGGTCCGCTGCTGCCAGCTTCTCCTCATTTCCAGCCACTTCTGGAGAGACCAAGCGATTGGGTAAGAAAGATGTGCAAAGCGACAGGGAAGACAGGCAGCCAGGCAGCTGGGAATGCGTGCAGGGCAGGAGATAAGAGGTGGAGTCCTGGCTTTTGTAAAGGCAAGATGCAAGGTGGGATTTAATGCTTGGAGCTTGGAAATGGGGCAGACAGAAGCTTTTGGTAAATAGGGGCTTTGCTGTGAGACTTGCAGTGTGGAAAGTGAAGTATTCTGGGAAGAAATAATAATTTAGAAGATACCTTTCATAAGAAGCAAGAATACCTTAAAAAGCTTTTTGACAGGACATTAAAATCAGGTACTGAAAAGTGAAAATAAGATCTCCCCAGGTAGAGGATAGCTGGCTGGTTGGTAGTGGTCCCTGGGGAGGTATGTTGTCAACTTGAGTTCTCGACAAAGACTTGGCATTTCCCTTGGCTACAAAAAGTGAGCAGGGAGATCTGACTGAGGACATATTGTAGATCAGGTTAAATATAAGCCCTATAGCTGTGGGAAGCGTAGGGATGGAGAGAAGGTGGGAGAAAAACCTCCCCTTCCTTTAGCAGGGAGCCTGCTCCTGCCTCTACCCTGATCTGTGAGGCACCTCCACTTTGGCTACTCCAGTGAGAAGCTTTGAGCCAGCTCTGCAGGTAGCAAAAAAAGCAAGGGAAGGGTATCAAATGCACAGAAGGGGAAAATCAAATGAAGAACAAAAGCAGAGCATAAGACATTTTCCACTGCTTTGAAAGGACAAGACACCTATCAGTGGGTTATAAAATACACTTAGCTGTCATATGAGCTAATGAATGTTTCCCTGTGGGCAGTTCCTGTAACTCCTACTGAGTTACTGCATTTTTCAAAGTCAAGATGGCAGATGAGGAGTTTGGAAAGGCTGGTTTATCTCCCAGTTGCTGGGAACTACACAGATCTGGGTTTATAGCATAGGAAAACCTGAAAACATCCCCACAGTACAGCAATGAACTCACATGGCATGCTGGTTTGTTCATAGCTTTATTTAGAGAAGAGTTAGAGCTGGAGCTACTACAAAGTCTTGAGAAACTCAAACCTCTGTCTAACCCACTTACTGGACTGAAATCAAGAGTTCACTGAAAAACAGAGGGGTTACATAGGACACCCCGATGAACAGTAAAATGAATGCAAGATAAAAGTATTTGTAAGAGCAAAATCAGTTTGAATAATGCATGCAAAAATACTATTGACCATTTTGAATCCAAAGGCCCCGTCAGAAAAATGTGTGGAAAAGCAGTAGTGCCTTTTCTAGCCTATATGCTGAGTAGATATAGGTATGAGGCTGCATTACCACTCTCCTATTGGGTGTAATGTGGTGAACCCAGTATCTTCCATCCTGCAAAGTACAAAATGCAATTACTTATGCTTTTAGAGTGTGGAAGGCAATGTGGATAATTCAAGCCAAAAGAAATACAATATTTTAGACTTTAACTACTGACCTGTGAAGGCATAGATCTGTTTCATCTGGAGAAAGAGTCTAAATATTGTGGATTATCAAAAAAATATTGTGCTTTCTTGCTGCATGCTACAATGCTACAATTTGCTGTGGCCAATGCGGGCCAGATCTGCTTGGCTCGCACACAAGTGAAGAAACACTTTGGAGTTATCAGAAGAGTCGTCTTGTACAACTCATATTCATAACATGAAGACATTTAACTATTGCATGGAAAGAAGACAAAGCAGCATGTCATTTCAGTAGATATGTGAATAATGAAAACTGAATTTAATCACTGAATGGTGATAGACAAATCTCCTCAAGGACTTGACATGCAGTTTTGCAGTTCAACTGTTGAAGACACAGCATTTGTCAAGAAGAGCTGACACCAGAGAATAAGAGCAGGAAGACAATATATAGAAATAAGATGGATTTCTTTCACTCCTTAAAATTCCTGTACATTCAGGTTTGTCCATGAATGTTCTTTTTTATATAATTTCCCAGTCCCATTGATTGTGCTTTGGTAAGAGCATATGACCTCTGCAACAGGCATTTCACCTTACTGGACACTTCTGTGGGCAAGTTAACAAAAAATAATATCCAAGTGAGGGCCTGAATTCACATTTGTCACATTTTTAATGATTTTCCTCGCCAGAAAAAAAACCCTTATGAATGCCAGGTACCTGCCACACTAGTTAGAAAATAACACCACTAGATAAAAATATCTCTGCCTTGTAGTGTACAGGGCATCCACGGTATTAATTTCAATTCACCTTCAAATTTAGCAGGGGACCAAGCAACATCCTGCAAAGTTTGAGTGAATCTGTAGCTGAAACCGGATCAAGGTCCAAATTTCATAGTACAGTAAACAGCAGTTAACTGCAAATAGCTGATAGAATACTATGCAGGCTTCCTCATAAACCAAATATAAAGCTGACTTACTACAAGATTATTTCCTGGCAAATTAAGAACCATTTTTTTCCTGTCTGGTTGGCAGTTGTGCAACACTTACTTACATGACTAGCTAGCTGTCTGATCTCAAATTAAATCAGCAGATTTGTGACATTATAACTGTTCTCTCAAAAATTCTAGTGCATGGAGAGGACAGGAGAAGCAACAGCAACAAAGTTAATGAGGTTTTCCATCTAGACCCTGAAATTATTCCCTAGTAAGATACTAGTTTGCCTCTACTTGAATAAAATGAAAATATAACAGATGCCATCAGGATACCTGAGACAACTCTGCAGAGACAGTGGAAAAGCAAAAGCTTTAATAGCATTAATATTCCTCAAAGAAATAACTTACCACTGTATTGCTATGAAAATATGACTCACGATAACCAAAAGCACCAATAATTAACTTACGGTTCCAAGAACTTGTCCTCTGCTGTTAAATATCAATCACAAAGTGCAGCATAGCCATTAATATTTAACACCGTCACCACCAGGAAACAGAAAGCTACTTGAATACACTTTAAAATTTATTGTCACATTTCAAAATGATAAATGAGATATTTTCTGAAGTTTTTTTTCATGAAGTTGTTTTGATTGTCTTCTGAAGTGCATGAAATAATGCACTCTAAGACAGAAGCTTTCTGATGCTAAGAAAAAAAAAAGGGGGGGATCTACACATATGAAAGAGCTTTTTTGCCTCCCTCAGTGTCAATATGCTGGAATCAAATTCACGAGGCCTTTGAATCCAGTGCAGGAAGAAACTTCTCAGTGTGTCACTCTGGTCACTCTTCCCATGTGCCGATTTCACCTGCCCCCATGAATAAGAATTCTTTCCATTGCTACTGAAAGTGTCTTAAGGGATGGTCCCAACTTTTAGTCTTTCCTGTGTTCTTCCTTATTCAACATGAGCATCTTTCTGTTGCATGCATGATGCAATTGAAACAAAGCTGTAGGTTAACTGCAAAATTGTATGGGTTTGATTTTTTGCTATTAATTGGGTGTTACTTTCATAAAGCCATCACCTTTCCTTCTGCACCTCTCTTCTGATAAACTTATTTAATGCAGAGAGCTTTTCATGACTTTCAGTGGCAAATATTAACCATATTTATTGAGAAATTACAGAAGAAGAGCAATTATTCACAAACTGCGTAATTTAAGTATTATCATATTATTGATTTACAGGGACTCTCAGAATGAAGTGAAGGTTTATAATGAAGGTACTGTCCCTTCTCTCCCTTTCCTTTCTTTCCATTCAAGGAGCTACAGCCAAGAAACCTACCAGGGAATTCAAAACTTATTAAGGAGTAAGCAAGATCTAAAGAGCCTATGGTTTGGTGAAAGGGCAATAACAAACACTTAAAAGGTCACAATTCAGTAATATTATGGTGAACTTGAAAAGGAATGATCTGTATTAATTTCAAATCCCAAAATAAAACCCAGCACAGGTCCTTCCTTAATATGGAAGTGTGACATTTCTCTTAAAAATGCAATTTAGACTGCATTTTAGATCTATATTTGAGAATTTGAATTGGATTTTAAAGCACACAGGCCTTTTTATCATGAAGCAGACTCTCATTTCAGAAGATTGGGAAAAGCTGTTATAGGGCAACAGGTGAAATGGCTGACTAAGGAAGAAGGCTTATCCAGAAGAAAACTGTATGCTCCAATGACTATAAATCACATTAAAGAGGTTAAGACAACTGTCTTCTTTTCACAGAATCACAGAATCGTATAGGTTGGAAAAGACCTTTAAGATCATCGAGTCCAACCGTAAACCTAACACTACCAAGACCACCACTACACCATGGCCCTAAGCACCACATCCAAACATCTTTGAAATACTTGCAGGGATGGTGACTCAACCACTTCCCTGGGCAGCCTGTTCCAATGCTTGATAACCCTTTCAGTGAAGTGAAATTTCCTAATATCCAGTCTAAACCTCTCCTGATGCAACTTGAGACCATTTCCTCAAAACGTCTTTTTGATCTGGTTTAGCATAGAGATAGGGGTAACCAAATACTAAAGAAAAGGAAAAGCCTATTTTGCTTTTCTAAGAAGAAGTATGTGAATGCTGAGAGCTCCAGTGATGTTAAAAGCATATTAAAAACAACATGAAAATACCACCCACACATACTATAAACCCAGACAGAATAATATATTGACTCTAAGCATAGCATTTAAAACTAACTTTTTGACAACTTCTGTCAGATGCAAATAAATAATGTATAAAAATGCCAGTTAATCCTTACAACAGAACTAACAGAAAAATGTACTTATCAATTTAGCTGGGACCAACTTGTGTACAACCTCTCTCTTCTCTTGACTCCTGGAATTTGTTGCAGACTTCTCAGGCCACTGAGTTTTATTCCTTCCCTCCATTCCAGTTCAACTCTCTCTTTTTACAAGCTGGAGTAGCACAGTTTATTGCATATAAAACCAATCAATCAGTCTCTTGGAATTCCCATAATTTCACCAAGATCTTTTTCACAGCTTCTCCTGCAGTCTGTTCTATGGCATTTCAGCAAATGTTACTGTCAAACACCCTATTAGTATGCTCACGACAGGTGACATAAATGAGCATTAGTATTAATTAGCTGGTACCATTCAGTTTTCTTGTCAAATGAGCTGTGTTACTTCTCCTGGCAAATCTCTTTTTTCTTGTATCTCAAGCAGTAGATGTAATCCCATCATACTGTGGCTGGTGCATTCTGCACAATGTCATCAGAATACTGTACATTTAATGATATGGCTCCATCTTTCTTTGGCAGAGAGAGGTATTTGGTTTTGTGTTTGCTATGGTCTAACTTGTTGGTCTATGAAGTATGCTGCAGATTTTATCCAGTTCTGAGTACATGCAACCAGAAATTTCAAAGCTTCTTAAGAAGAAAATATCCTTATAAATATGCAAATATGTCTGCTGTGTCGTACTAGTCACAGCTGTACCACCACTTTTTGCAGAATGGTTTATTTGACTCACTTCTGTTGTTACAATCCAATTGGGGATAAATAGGCTTTATTCCCAGTTAGAGGATACCGCCCAAATAGCAGACAAAGACTTTATGTATAATTCTCACTGTAACACATATTATGTGTAGAATTCATGTGCACAAATAAATTGGGCATCAGAGGGAGGAACAGTTTATGTGCTGGATGCCAATGGCAAAAACAATCAAATTCAGTCTGTGAGAGGAACCTTTTCTAGAATAAGTAAAAGAATGATTCAGATCTTCTCTGAGCATATTATCTCTGAACCTGAAAAACTAAATTTGAACCCTTCTAAACATTTTCTTTCTCACTTACCAAACAGTCAGCAACCCCTGGGAAACTGGAAAACCTGAGCAACTATATGTCAAGAAAGAGGGAAGAGAAAGAGAGAGAGAGGACTATACACCTAAGACTCTAATCCCAGGTCAAGTTAGACTCCAAAAGTCATCCTTTTTCCTCCCACATGTTCTTCAGTCTAGAGAATTCCATGTTAAGAAGTCCAGTTTGGATGTGCACCTAACCTGCCATCCAGTCCAAGGTTGCCAATGTCATGAAAGCTATAGATCACATTGTTCTTTGCTACAAAATCTGTTCTGTTCTACTCATTGCAGATATTACTCTTGTGACATCATTGCCCATCTGCTCTGGCAGCAGATGGCACCATCTTTGGGCTACTACTTATCCCATCCAATTCCACTCATAAAATCACTGCACATAGGACTCGGACTTTTCAGGTGTAGAAAAAAGAAAAAATTATATTTTGCACAATTCTATTTCTTAGATTATTCTGTACTTGCTATCATTCTTGATCTATAGGATACAAGCTTAAACTTCCCTTTGTTTCATGTAAATCCTAGGGTCTACAGTGCTTTGAAATATCAGGCTGACTCACTTATTCCAGAGTATGTCCTGCATAATGCTTATATCTATTTTTTAATACAGTGGTAGTAATAATCTATTCCACATATAAATGTAAACAAATTATAATTAAAGTAATAAAACAATTGGTGTCCTAATTCATGTACATAAGACCGGTCATAGATTTTTTTATCTTCTAGTGATTTCCCATCCAAGGTTCTGGGCTTGAAGCTTGTACTCCCTGCTCAGACAAGAATTTGGACCCTAGGCAACCATAGAAATAGACATATTTATTATCCATGTAGTTTGGTGTAATTCTTGCACACTGTCTTGGTAAGTATCTTCTTAGTAAGCCTGGCATGTTATGAAATAGTTGCTTTTCTGTATGTCTCAGTTCTCCTGATAAACAGTAGAAGTTTTTTCATGCCTTTTGGATTATCTTGTCCTGCCTTTGGATACGGTAGAACTTTCTGTTTAGAGCCACAAAGACACATACTGCCCTCTGACATATAATAGAGATAAAAGTATATATTTGTTCTTGTAACTCCAGGCCATAACCTTCTCTGCCATTCCGATGAAGAACAGCCCCCTGGGATGGCTTTCTCAACAAATGTGTCAGCAAGCCATTCATCTCCTCTTCTCAAGAACTGTTGCATTTCATCCCACAGAGACAGGGATCTCAACAGAGAGGCCCCAGAAACTTTAGCAAGTGAATTCCCCTGGGTGTGTGGGAGAACAGGGCCCACTGCACTCTGCGTTGCCAAACACACACACAATCCCCCTTTTTGTATTTCCTTGAGAAGTGTGTCTTGCAATTAATGTTGTACTGAGCTGCCTGGGGCATGTTGTCAATGTCAGGGCTATTATTTCAGTTTCTGTGGACTCAGGCAAGTGACATCGCATTTATTATGCTTGATTCACATTTTCAAACATTTCTTTGAAAAATGAAGGTGGAAATGTGCCTCTTTTTAATGAAAACAGGGATTACTTCTTTAATCATTAATGATAGGCTTATATGTTTTAGAGGGAATGCACTACTAAAGCCTAATACTGTTATAAATATTCAGTACCTAGAAATACATGCTCTTCAATTTCCTTTTACTTACCCGTTTGCAAGAATTTGTAATCAAGTGTCTCTGGAATCTTCCTTCTCGTAAGAGTATAATCTGGGCCTTTTCCAGGTGCATCAATAATTAAGTCTGTGTAAGGTCCATTACCGATGTCTTATTTTGGGGTGGCAAAGGCAGGAATGATAATAGTAAGATGCAGTTACGGAAAGAGTACAACATCCTGATTGCAGATAAAGCATGAAGAATGTTAGCAACTAATTGCCATCACTGAGGGAACATTACAGTCATGGTCTGTTAACTCTTCTAAATCTGTCATTACTTACTGAATAGTGGCTAAGGAAGCCTAATTCAGGTAATGAGGAGTACATATAAAGTAGCAGCACACAGAAGACACCAAAAGCTATATCTCCATACTAATCTTTGGACCTGTATACTTGCTACAGAAGAAGTGGCAGGAGGACATCTTCAGTGGCCAGCATGGGAACATGACTTCAGGTGGGTTCCAGCTATGGTCTGATTAGGTGCTGTCATCAATATCAGTCATCCAGGTGTACATTACCCATTCTGTTGTCATTTTTGTTATTTCCTGTGTAACTACAATTCATTCCTTCCATTTGCTCCAGAACTATCTCCAAAACTTCTTGTGACTTTTTCTGGCAGCAGCATGTGAAGGTACACAAAATCCCAGCTTCTCTGAGAGAAGAGGCAACTCAAAGCCTGAGGAAGAATCAGGAACACCCTATTCCCAAAAAACACATCATCACCCTGATAAGTGGAGTACTGCTCAACAAAAATTTGGTGAGGCTAGAAAATTTCTTCCCTCATTTCCAAGAAGGAACAGATAAATTACTGCACAATGAGAGGACAGAGTTATCTGTGTAGTTGTGAACCATGAAACACAGGCACGGTTGTTTCTGTTGTCAGACATGCGCTGGGCAAATGAGAGGAGCTTGGTCATTAGGACAGTGCAATATCACAGGTAGGTAGGGTGTCTTGCACTGGTAAGCATATAATTATCCACTCTGAAGTTATCAGGCACTGAAGAAAACACTCAAAAGCGAGAAGGAATCCAAAGTGTTGAACACATAAAAAGTGTTCATAAAGTAAAAGTAAAAGCCAGACTCAGAGAATGGAAACCTTAAAAGACAGAATAAAGACAGAAGAAAGAAGGAATCCATTATTAATAGTTGCCTTTAACAATTGCGAATTGAGATATAGCATGGTTAAATGGCAAAAGAGGAATGGGCAGAATAAAAATAATAATGAATCAGCAGGTAGGTGAATGTTTACAGTAAGGGTAGGTTAGCAGGTATTTGCACAGGGCTTTGGAGGAAGTTTTTCACATTAATTAAATACAAATCCTTCAAAATGCTCCTCACATTTTAGTACCACAGTTTCACGCACTTCCTTGACCCTCCCTATTCCTTTCTGTACATCTGCTCTTTAAATATATGCTGCAAAGTGTATATCAAAATGTTCAGGTCTATTATTTATTCTGTTTATTAAATGGCATTTTTCTGAATAAATGCCTTCTTTTGAAAATGGTTATGAGTCTTTTCAGTTCCTGGTTTCATTTCAGGGATTGAAAATGAATTTCTAAATCTCTCTTGGAGGTTCCTTATGACAACTGTACACTTCTATGAATAATTGACCCACTTTACCCTGACAAGCACTACATTTCTGAGAACAGTTTATCCAGAAGGTTGAGAAGTTTTTTATGTTGATGCAACATATGCTTTACCAGATGTTTCACTGGGAAGACAACCATGCTGATGAAATCAAATTGCCCTATGAGTGAACCTTTAGTAAATTGGTTTGGATTTTAGTTTAACCTTGGGATGGATTGATTCTATCACTTTCTGGTAGTGGGTATCTGAATTTGTTTTTCATGATTGTGGTTGTAATGAGCTGTGCAAGAAATTGTCCACCCTCTGCCCCTTCAGTTGTCAAGAACAGTAAACGCTTTAAAGCATTTATAAAGGCAAAAATGCACACAATGATGTCTTTATGGAGGGCTGAATATATTGCAATTACAATTGGTTTTTAAGCCATCCTATTAGCTTCAGTCCACATTAATTAGATCCACAATGAAATTTTCACTGTGATGATGAACTGTAGCAAAGAAAGCTCATAAAACCTGCAGAGTTATTTCCATTTGCTCAGTACCATTGGACTGTGTTGCAAATGTGACTAAGTTCTTACTGAAAATCTCAGTTACACATATTCACTGAAAACATTCTGTACACAAGTCAAGATTCAGGAGAAAATAATTAGATTAATTTGATTTCTACTTTCAATTTCTCTCTTTTCTTATATACAGTAGGGACTAGTTGTCTTCCTTATGAAGTGTCTTGCTTTTCATCAAACTTTATTGCTCAGTAATTTCTCATTGTAAGATCCTTCTCTAACTGTACTTTATCAGCGCTATTTGTTGTGCCGCAATTTAACAATGTCTTTAATTTTATTATAATATTTTAAAAATCATTGATAAGTAATTTGTATTTTGATGCCACTGTGACACTATTTCAGTAAAAAAGAATTAAGCAGCAGAACATTTATACTACACTATTATGAAGGGACGGAGTAACTGTTACGGAGCATGACAGCTACAAAAAACCTGAAAGGTCCCCTTTATAATTTATGGTAGAAATTGAGACAATAGTGTGTGTTTTTTCCCATCTTTTTCACAATCTATATCCACAATCTCCCAATAATATGGCTGAAGAAGGGAGTTGTAGCCTGTTGATGGAAGAGAATTTATATGCAGACACAGCGGAATTTTCCAAGCCACAGGATGAGAAAGCATTACAGTAGGATAACCTGTGCAAAAGGGGAGCCATGTATTTTGAGTGCTATTGATTTTTCTTCTTTAAATTTGGTATTGATTGCTCCTGTCCATTGATTACTGAACGAGTCTATTTTTCACTTTCAGGAGAATCGTTTTCATTGCTTTGCTGCCCTTTATTCCTAAGCAAAATCCCTATAGATGCCACACTTCAGGAATTTGTAGGCATTCATGACCTTTTAATTATTTATGACTTGAGTGTCTATCAGCTGAACACTTATGGCAGGAACTGAGATTAAATTGCTCTGAAAGAAGAATCAGGCTCTCCAAGTTGTATCCCTCACCAAAGCATAGCATCCAAAGGCAACCTATTGTTCTGCACAGATATTGCCTTGTCATACTAAGAATAATTCGAAGATTACATGTCCAAAATTCTACAGTCTTTTGCTTTGTTTCTCAGCAGATAGGAAATGTCATCAACTCATTTAAGAAGAAAAAGTAGAGGCTGTTCCTCTGTCAGGGTCTTGCCTTCTAACTCGCCAGCCAGCAGTGCTGGCAGCCTACCTTGGTCTTTCCCAAAGGAATACAACTGCTTCTCCACTCTGCAGAATAAACAGCCTTAGACCTTCCCCTGCAGAGACACAGCCCCGCAGCCCCCCAGCACGGAGATGGGCACCAAGAACATGATCAAGCCCTTACGCGATTTTGTTCTCCTATGTAGACATCATAATTTGAATTCATTACAAAAGCCATAAAACAAATATTAACTGCTGTTTGGGAGTTTATAATTGTGGCTGTGGGGGTTAGATGACCTTCTTATTTTTTGGTTAGCATTACGTTGCTACAGCAAAAATAAATGGCCAGTTAAACATACAGGGTGCTCATACTCCAGAGAGGCACAAAGGCTAGCCTGATAAAAATGGGAATTGTGGAGGGGGGAGAGTGGTTTCTTCTTTTTTAAATTCCCCTGCAAGTGTTTTATTGATTTACCTTCAGTCATGCAAATTTGGTATTTATTTTCCAGAAGAAGCGAAAGCAAATTTAACACTGCTAATGTCTTTACAACTTCAGAAATGTATTTGAAACATTATAAAAAAAACCCCTGCATTTAAGTATGTTTTCTCCAAAGTCAGTAATAGGTCTTAATGGCTCAGAAAGAATATCATAATACATCATCAAACCTAATCTACCATAAGAAGAATAGTAATATCAAATGGCCTCTCCTATAGAAATGAATTGTAATTAATTACCTAATTTGTTGGAGCATTTGTAATATATATTTAATGGCACTGCTGTCTGGCATAGCCTTCCAGGCAGTTTTCTGAAGAAACATGATCTAAGCATAGCCTCAAGATGATATTATCAAATAACTCACTGTGCTGTGTAAAAAATCCAGATAAAACAAGCAGCTAATGTTTCAGCTTCTAGGGCCTCAGGAAAGCCTGCTTCCACCCTAACATTTATCTCTGGCAGCTCCATCTCCTCTGCCTTTATATCTGGAACATGCAGTAAATAAGTATTCAGCACTGGCCTCATTGCAGGTAGCACCAAGCAAACAATAGCCCATTACTATATATCACACTCCAATTACTAAAGATCTTGCCATATGTCTAATAGTGTGATATAAACAGTCCATTAGGCTTTCTAATGGTGGTGTTAAATAAAGGGTGAACAAACAGTACTAGAACAGTTAGAAGCCCCTGGGCAGCTTTGCATCTTCCCATGCCACTCCTTTTAATGAGATTATGCTATTGCTTTGGTCGATAGAAACTGTCATTTGAAGGTTTCCAGTTCTCCTGCCCTTTTGTGTTGAACTGACAAGGCAGATGTATCTAAATCTCTACTTTTTGTCTATTTTCTTCAACAGTGTAAACTTCTTGCCTTTTATTCCCCACTTCCATTGCTGCCTCTTTTTGCCAGATGAAACAATGCATCTCTCCTAATCGGGTGAGGGATCTTTGGTGCAGACCAACCCTTTCTGGAATCTAATGTAGCCCCTGAATCTCTCAGCATCTTTGAGAGACAACATTAGTCATCCAAATGACCCCTGCATCAGTGTTCTGGCAAGGCGTTGTAAGAGTTTATTCAATAATGGTGTAATATTTTTTCCAATTAGGGGAATGTCCATTATTTTTCTTTACTTGCATTAAAAATAGCAGAGCCTTTCAAATTCAGAATAACTACCACAAAAAGCTCATTAAGACTTTGAAATGTAAGTTCAAAAGGCAATATATCAGAAAAGTAAAATAATTGAAGGAGAAGTATTAGGTTAGAATAAAAATGCTTATGGAGCTATAAAACTAAGTTGCCTCTAGAAATGCTATATCATATATGGTATGTGTTATACAGAGGATTAGCAGTGAAACACCAGAGAATAACATTGAGTAATGTCCTGCATCATAAACTGAAACTGCATTAACTGCTGAGTTATAGTATAAACATATAAATGTAAATTTGATACAAGCAGTTGTGCAGCCTGATGTGATGCATTAATACTGAAGAGAATGACAAAGCTGATTTTAAACCTCTGAATCTCACACACTGATTATTGTTTAGTTTAGGCTATAATGAACAGTAAAGCTATCAATATGGTCTGTTTACTTTTAGAGATGTTAGTATGCCAGAAGACAGCAACTAAGCAGCCATCCCAGCTCTGTGGTTTTGATATATCTAAGAGAACCTGTTAAATTATTGTAAAAATTCAACTTTGATATCATCCACTAACAAACTCCAGAACGATGGTGTGTGCGCTTCATATACATAATGCAAGAAAATATTACATGTAACATTTCACCATTTATCATTTGCTTCAACAGTGTTTCTTTAGATCCTGTTGATTTAGTAATCACAAAAATTTGTTAAATAACAAGCCTTCTGTCCATATGTCCTCTACATAGCTAATGGATACAGCACGAACAAAGACATAAACCAGTATTGTAGTAGTTCCCTATTGCAGTACTGCACCAAAAGGACCCCCTTTCAAGAGCAGAAAATAAGTTGGTATCTTGCTTCCTCCAGTTTTGGAGAACCTGCCTAGCATAACACTATGGTTGTCAGCTAGGGATGCCTGTGATGATGGTTTACAATGTGGGGACTCTACCGTAACATGAAGAAATTTTCCAAATCATTTTACAGTTATCATTGAACAGGCTTTGAAATAATGTCAAAGACTATATGATACCTTCTGCTATACATTTTAATGATCAGTGAAAGCAGGGTTTCACCACGAGGATGTGGGTCCTTAGTGAAACATTGCTCTTCTATTCTTTGACTTGCTCTCAACAGAAAGGATTTTCTCTTCATTTGTGATGAGAGTACTACTTGTGTCCCAAAACCAGATGTAATTTCTGTCAGCAAATATTATGAAAGATGGCTTCAAAAGTACTACAGCTGTACAAAAGTCTTGGGAAGTCAAGAAGATAAGACTGAAATACGGGAACATATGGCAGATTTTAACCACCACCCTCTTGGGAGTGATAACACTGCAGCAAAGTCATCAGTGTTTTTCAACAAAGACGTCCAAGCCTCTCACCAGGAGCTTTCCTTCATGGCTGATGGATGTCCCAGTCAGTTGTGTAAGTCTGAGCACAAAAAGCAAAGGCTGGCATGCCAGAAAGCAGCAGAAAGGGGAATTTCTGAACCGTCATTGATTTGTACAGTTTGGTAGGGCTTTCCCTAAAGACTCAAGTGAATTGCAATCAAGAATGCTGAACAGGGAATAAAAAGAGGCACCTTAGCCTAGCATTGAGCCACAACACAGCCTCAGATAGAAGACAGTTTTTAGACAAGTGGGTGGTGCTCCAGAACCTCCTGGTGAAGGAAGGTCATCTCTTGGAAGCCCTCGTGGGCCACAGTTACACATATGGGAGCAGAAGCTGTAATTTCCTCCAGTCTACCAGCTGTTAGTTCTCAGTGTGTAGGAGCTTGCTTTATACTTCTGAGCTGTAAGAAAAGAGCGGCTAAAAACCTGAAAAGGACAAAATGCAAAGTGATCACAGAAGTCCCAAGATGAGGGGAAAAGTTCTGTCCCTTGAATAAGATGAGGCCTGATGCCATTTGTTGGTAAGAAAAAAGCAAAAGCTCTTGGAAATGAGACTGCACACCCAAGTGGAAGCCACATTCAAGGGTGTCAGAAGTTTCTGGTGGAATTGAGAGGCATTAAGGCAACCTACGTATTAAGCTTCCCAGATACATGTTACAGGTGGTTTAGACTGACCTCACTTTAGATATTTAAACTGTACATTTCTACATCTGACCTCATTGCCAGAGGCTCTTCTTGTAATTAACAGTATGAAATAGGTATATAGGTAGTTTTAGGGCATGTTTCATCTTAGCTGCTTTAGCCTGAGATGAATCTCATTTTATAAGTGCATATTTCTTTTCACTCATTAAAAATTAATTTTAGGCCACTACTTCAGACACAAAGGCAGATCTACATTTTAGACAGTCACATCAGATCAGATATGCAGCTGAAAATGTCAATGTCCCAAACCACAAAGTTCTGAGACCAGAGAATCTGAAAAACATCTAGTTCATGGGAGAAAAAGGAAAGCAGAAGAACTTGTGTCCTGCTGGATTTCAGCTAGGAGCTAAAAATCATCACCCACTTAGTGTGCTGTGAGAAAGCCAAGAGATATTGAATTTGGACTTTTTGTTACTGTGACTTCATACAACATCAAATAATGATTAAACTAGAGTGTGAGGCAGCTGCTATGCTGTATTACCACAGCATATCATTTAGATGTAAAAGACATAATAAATCACAAAGCATTGACCGGTCTACTTGAACAACCTTCACCACCTAAGATATTGTAAGAAAGCCAAGTGGTGATGTGAGGCTGCACACTGATGTTAAGAAACAGTTCATAAATACTCTCTCTCATGTTCACAACACAATAGCTAAATAACAGGAGAAAAACTATAGCAGTTTTAACTTGATTTCCATAAATTATCATTTTCAATGCACCTGAGGATGAAAAGAAATGCCTCCTGATTGTCCCAGTTCCACAAAAGCCTTTTAGATTCATTAAAATATTACGGACTTTTCAGAGTTAATAAACGGCCCTCATCTAAGACATGAGAATTAAAGACATGCAATAAATTAACTGTCTTTAATTCCACAGAACAAAGAAGAAATATTTGGTGGGAGGGTCAATATTTGTTTAAAACAGCAGCTGCATAACCAAATAGGACTGGGAAGGGCAATCTGGGCCACCACATCCAGTCCCATTCTAAATTATTTTTCTGAATTTATAAATCTCCATCTAAAGAAAAGATTTTTTTTTAATCCTAATCTCTGATTGAAAGACTATTGCAGAAGCACCACGGAACCTTTAAACCAAAGACTGGATATTTTCTTGGTCCTAACTCCAACAGGAACTGCTGCCGTTTATCTACAGGCTAGGCTAATTGAAGAGAATGCCACTTTTTTTATAATCTCTACTTATCTTGCTTTCCACGTCAGCCCTTCTGCTGAGCAGTAGAACCATTTTCAGCCTACTCATATCTGTCGTGGTTTAACCCCAGCCGGCAACTAAGCCCCACACAGCCACTTGCTCACTCCCTGCTGGTGGGATGGGGAAGAGAATCAGAAGAACAAAAGTGAGAAAACCCATGGGTTGAGATAAAGACAGTTTCATAGGTAAAGCAAAAGCTGCGCACGCAAGCAAAGCAAAACAAGGAATTCATTCACTCCTTCCCATGGGCAGGCAGGTGTTCAGCCATCTCCAGGAAAGCAGGGCTCCATCACGCATAACGGTTACTTGAGAAGACAAACGCCATCACTCTGAATGTCTCCCTCCTCTGTCTTCTTCCCCCAGCTTTATACACAGAGCATGATGTCATATGGTATGGAATAGCCCTTTGGTCAGTTGGGGTCAGCTGTCTTGGCTGTGCCCCCTCCCAGCTCCCCGTGCTCCTGGCAGAGCACGGGAAGCTGAAAAGTCCTTGACTGGTGCAAACATTAGTTAGCAACAACTAAAACATCAGTGTGTTGTCAACACTCTTTTCAGCACAAATCCAAAACATAGCCCATACAAGCTACTGTAAAGAAAATAACTCTATCCCAGCCAAAACCAGCACATTCTCCACCCCTTATTCCATACCATTTACGACATTCTTTCATCTCACACTATCCAATACATTTGCATTACCCACCATCACCTTTCCCATCCTTTGACATAATACACATATATCATTCCCTTAGTCTATGGACCACCCCTGTAAAACGTCTGTAAAATGTCCACAAAGGTCCACAAAATGTCCACTGAGTTCATTTAGTCCATGACTTTGGGGTCCATCTGTTATGGTGGTCACTCAGGACAGGAGAGGTGGTGTGTTGTGTGGAGTTATTGGGCACCAAAGCCAGCTCAGGTCAGGTCACTGCTGCACTTGCACTGCTTCTTGTGAGGCCTGTCCTCCACTGGTTCAGGTGGTTCCGGCTATAGTTATTCCTATAACATGCAACTCAAATCCCGGGTTACAATAATTTAAAGGTATATTTCCACTACAATTTCTACCCCTGGCCCCTTTGGACTAGACCATCGGGTTTAACATTGCAATGAACTCCTCCCCTTGCCCCTGCTTTGGCTTGGATTTACCCATATACTGCAGTTCCTCCAGGGCTGTACGTGCTCTGTCCTGGGCTTATCCATGGCCACACGCTTTGAGGTGCTCCAGCATGACCTCATGCACAGCCACTGATGCTTCAAGTCGTACCTGCTGCAGCATGGACTTATCCTTGGGCCACAATCTCTTCAGAGGAATACCTGCTGCAGCACAGACATAACCATGGCCACAGACGTTTCAAGATGTACCTGCTCTGGCATCGGCTTATCCACGGGCACAGATGCTTCAGAGTGTCCTGCTCCCGTGTGGACTCATCCACAGGTCACAGTCCCTTCAACCTGAGTTCACACTGGAATTCCAGCCTGTCCAGTGCAGCAGCACAGAAGCAGCAGCGATGCCCTGGCCATCTGCCAGCCCAGGCACATCACCATTGCTCTTATCAAAATGTTCCCAGGCACAGCAGAGTCAGATGATCAGCAGTACAGCAGTACAGCAAGCAGCAAAAGAAAAAAGCAGCCACTAACGAGCACTGGACTCTAATATACCGTAAGGCAAGCAAGCCCCATGGCAAGCACAGAAGCTTGCTGATTAATAGCTAAACAGCAATCACAGCTATAAATTAAATCTATCACATTCCAATCAAATCTGTCATTATCTCGAACCCTTCGAGCCCCACGTTGGGCACCAAAAAGGACTGTCGTGGTTTAACCCCGGCCGGCAACTAAGCCCCACACAGCCGCCTGCTCACTCCCCCCGGTGGGATGGGGAAGAGAATCAGAAGAATAAAAGTGAGAAAACCCGTGGGTTGAGACAAAGACAGTTTAATAGGGAAAGCAAAAGCTGCACATGCAAGCAAAGCAAAGCAAGGAATTCATTCACTCCTTCCCATGGGCAGGCAGGTGTTCAGCCATCTCCAGGAAAGCAGGGCTCCATCACGCATAACGGTTACTTGGGAAGACAAACGCCATCACTCTGAATGTCTCCCTCCTCTGTCTTCTTCCCCCAGCTTTATACACTGAGCATGATGTCATATGGTATGGAATAGCCCTTTGGCCAGTTGGGGTCAGCTGTCTTGGCTGTGCCCCCTCCCAGCTTCCCGTGCTCCTGGCAGAGCATGGGAAGCAGAAAAGTCCTTGACTGGTGCAAACATTAGTTAGCAACAACTAAAACATCAGTGTGTTATCAACACTGTTTTCAGCACAAATCCAAAACATAGCCCCATATTAGCTACTGTAAAGAAAATTAACTCTATCCCAGCCAAAACCAGCACAATATCTTAGGGTGAATCTTTTACTCCACTGTGGCCTCCTCTTCAGAATGCTTCTTTGTACCCCATTCTTTCCTTGGTTTAAAGAGAATATATGTAATAAAAAAGCACTTTTTTCCCCCCTCATTAACACTAGCTTTATCTAAAGAAACAGGTATGGAAAGATGCTTGATGGCAGGGACTAAAATCCCCTTGGCCTTTTCATCACACTAAATAAACATGCATCTCTAATCCTGATAATACTCCTTTTGAAACCAGCACAGCCATGCTTGCACTTAAACCTGGGTACACGCATAAGTCTTTGCAGTATCAGCTCTAAGGTAGCAACTGAAATAGCACCTTGTCAGATATTTTAAGCCATGAATTTTTCATCTCTGAACAGAAGTAATAGCATGGCTTTATAAATATCCTATAGAATAAAAAGTTTGATCATGGACTCTAGCATTGTTAAAGAGTGTCCTTACTGTCTCAGAAATAAAATAGGTTTTATGGGTCTCTACCATCACTGACAGATGAAGCCTACTTCTTTCATTTCCTGCAACATTTCTACAAGATCATCCCACACTGTAATCATATGGAACAGTTTTTATCACTAATGCACATTAATGAACGAAAAAAATGGGCATACTAAAGAAGAGCAAGACAGACTGATACAAGGTAGATGTTACTGCTTGTTATTCCCCCAGTCTTGGTTATAAAACATTTACAGTAATCTTGTGATATCTCATTTAAAGCAAGTAACCTTGAGGTTTTTCATACTAAACTAAGCATCTGTTCATTTGGGATTTCCTTCTGAAAAAAATTAATAACTTAAGTTCTTAGACATAAAAAAATAATCCAAAGACCAAAACTGACAACCCTGTTCTCAAATTATTCAAAGAGAAGTAATTTGAGAAAGTGAAAACGTCTAGTCCATTTTTTAATCCTACATGTTCTGGTTAGTCCAAGGGTATATTATTTAGTTTGCTTTACTGAATATCACTGTAAAATAAGTTTATTTCTTTGAAAAAAAAACACCAAAGGAATATGTGATGAGATGCATATTATGAATAATTTTTACTGTTATAATTAATGCAGCTATGATATCTAACTCATCAGAAATGACAACTGTTTGTTCATTGATGTTTTACAATCTTCCATGACAGTGTATTGTTTCCTTTTGAATACTTGGAGTCATACCAAGCAAAATCTCCCTGGCTGCCAGAATTCTGCCAAGAGTTAACTTTCATCTTCTGTGAATACTCAGTCCCATTTAAATAGCTGTATTGTCATTATATTTCCAGAAGTGTTTATTGGTCATTATTTGTGGTAGTTCCATTGAAAATTTTGTGGATAACCACTAGGGAAAAGAAATGACACCGTGTGAGTTAGATGTGCAATCACACTTTACAGAGACAGAGTAACAAGCAGCAGACAGTTGAGATGAGTAATTAGGGCTTGAAGTGAAAAAGTTGAGAGTTTGAGGGGGAGGGTGTAAAGGTTTAATGTTGCACAGGAGATGGAAAATCATATTAGAAACGATTTGTCTGCAGTAGCTCATCGAAGAAATGTGTTAGCATAACGGTGTGAAGGAAAATTGCAAAGAATGGAGTGAGTCATAAACACTGATGTTTGAACACAAACAAAAGGCAAATGCCCAATCAATATTTATTTACAAAGACATATTGGCAGAAGCAATTGTTACCCTTAGTGTTACGTGAAGTGTAAAAGGGCTCTTGCAGTAATCGGTGTTTTGTCATTGTCCTGATCAAACTCTGGGGAAATTCTGGAAAATAGCTGAACTTAAACACGTGTGTGTGGGGTGAGGTTAGTTCCCAAACCTGGAGAAGCACAGAGCAAAAGCCTTCTGCAGGCTGTGTCTGTGCTCTAACCAAATCTCCACAAAGAAATTGAACTCGCAAACCACACTCAGACAAAATCTAAGTGAAAGAACCATACAAAAAATGAACAGACATTTAAGAGCATGAACTCTGCTTTGACATTTCAGCCGCTCTAGTCAGGACCTGGAAATACCTCTCATTTGAAAGACCTTTAGCAAGGTCCACTTGGCCTACATGAATTCAGAGAGAAGAGAACTTGGGCTGAGACACCCACCCTGGTCAATATGAGAACTCCTTGCAGGTCTCCTTCACACAAAATGTACATGTCCAAAAAGATTCTTTGGTTGCTTCTACTGGGCATTGTATCCCAAGTTCAATCTGTTGGCTATCTTCATTATTTCCTACTGTATGATTTACTTTATAAAAGAAACTGTTAAAAGCCTATGCTGGGTGAAAGTCCACCCAGAATTTGTAGATGTAAAAAGCCTCCAGAGAAAAATATGTGAGCAGAAAATACAGAAGCAATGATTTTAGGAAAGGCAAAAGCAGATTCTGAGACAAATTTACTTAGTACTTTCTCCTCCTCTAAATAATTCAGCAACTGGGAGAATTCATGTCAGCGATTTCATTATAGGGATTAAATTATTTCACAAACCCCTTTCCTTTCACATTTGACACAGGTTCAGCTCCTCAGAGAGCCTCTTGAATTCTTAAATGGCAATACTGTTGCTAATAGCCATCAGCCCTCTTGCTTTCTTGCTTACATTTCCCCAGCACATGGAAGAATGGGTCCTTTACTCTCTGGTTTACTGCATTTCTGGAGAGAATGGGAAGAGACCTACACTGTAACTAACTGGGCATAACGAGCTTTCAGTGGGATTTAGAAGCTGTTAATAACCACAACCTGTCTCCATAAGATAAAAACAATACCTGGCTTCTTATAGTTTTCCCTCATTTGGTATCTGTCTGTCTCGCTCATGTTTTGTGGTGGCTGTTATTGCATTTATTGTATTAGAGTTTAATATTTCCCAAATGGAAGATGTATTTCTAGGAAAAACTGCCAGCACTGTACAGGCGAGATAAATACTGTCCTTTAATAAATACAAGAAAGGCAGGCACTTTGACTGAATGTTTTAATCTTTGCACAAAATATTGAAAATATCTTCCTGAAGCAAAGAGGAAATATTAAACCGGCAGGGCAGTTAATGCATTTCCTGGGACTAATATAAAAAAATAAATGAGAGGAAAACAGATAAATTGTGCTAAAGTCAGGATATGAAAATGCATGCATAAGAGAACACCTGCAATGGCTAACAACAGGGAAATAAAAACAAATGCTGGTCTGTAGCACAGCCCCTTGGCATTAGCATGCAGAGAGCACATCTTTACCCTGCTAATCTTTTCCAATCTGGCTTTTAAAATTATATATATTCTCCCTGAAAAGTCCATTTCTAGATTCTGACACAGTTATATTTCCTCTAAGTGCTGCAGGAGGTGTCTTGTTCTCTCTGTACTTCTGTATCGCAGTGGCACATGCTCCCTTCCCTTCTCCATCCAGCCATGCACAGGTGTGCGCTCCAGAAACAGCGAGGGAAATGTCCCAGGAGCAGATGTCCCAGGGACATTTCCTCTGCTCCTCTCCTGAGTGGCAGGAGGACAGGCTGTGAAAAGCCACATGCAAGCACAAAAAGGAGTAAGGTGCTGGAGGAACTATTTTCCCTTTCCAATCACCCTGCGTTAGGTACCCCACCCCCCATTTAGTAATGCTGAGGATTACGAGATGCTAACACCTAAGGAGACCTCTATTAAACAGGCTGTGAAGACAAGGGACATGGGGCCATTCCCTGTTCTTAGTCCCAGCTACCTTCCCTCTGAAATGACCTCTTGCAGATGCTGCCCGATTTCAAAATGCTGCAGCGTCTTCCCAGGCTCCCGGGTCTCCCTGAGGGACCATGGAGTCACAGAATCACAGAATCACAGAATCGTATAGGTTGGAAAAGACCTTTAAGATCATCGAGTCCAACCGTAAACCTAACACTACCAAGACCACCACTACACCATGTCCCTAAGCACCTCCCTCCCAGGCTGGGAGTCCCCAGCCTGGATCTCCCCTCACAGTTCCAATGGAGATTATGTTTCAAAACTCTTGTTTTTATAGTCTTTGAAAGATGCAACTATTTAAATTGCTGAATCTTTCTTTATAATATTTTAACCTGGTCTGGTGAAAGGGCTTCCTATAGCTGTGGGGAAATGTCCCGTTCAGATTATTTGAGGGGTTTATTTTCTTTCATTATGTATTTCATTTTTCAAAGAAAATTAACTGTGAAACGTGGAGTTTAATAAGGGAAGACATTATATCTTTATAATATGTGAAGTCCTAATGGAAAAAAAAAATCTCTTTTGTAAATAATATGACTGCCTCTCTAGATATCTTAGAAACTCAATATTTTCTTGAACCAGTAACCTGCCAGTGTTAATGATGCTTGACCGTGACTCAGTGCTTTAATCATGATCAGTCATTATTCTCTTCCTATTGTCTCATTCTCTCACTGGTAATTAATGCCTTAAATGATGCATCCACCAGAATATAGGAAAAAACCTCCGGTTGACCACTTGGGCTTTTTTAGCTTTTTCCGATTCTTTCCCAGAACTCACTTCTGACAAATATCTTTCTTCCAACTAATTGTTACTTTTTGTACTTTTTTCCTCCCTTTCTCTCTCTCTCTCTCTCTCTCACACACATACACATAAAAACTTTTTCCCCAGGAAGCAAGAAAAGGGAATGGAAAAGGCAACATATCAAGCCCAGTTTTCATGAGGAAAATAACCTTCTTTAAGCCCAGTTCTAATCATCTATCAAGCAATACTAGATGGTTCCAGGTATCATGACTAATAATGGTTTTATTCTCCCCTTTACTGGCATTGCACACACCACAGTACCTTTTAGAAGACCGAGTCCATCACCAGTAAAAGCTACCCATTGCCATATTTGTCTGCATGAATTCATGCTTTCAGAAAGTGAAAAACTTCTGCCAACAAATTATAGTCAGAAAAACACTACTTGATGTCAAAATGTTGGTAAATAGAGGAGGAAGTTGTGTCAGTGGTACCTAGTATTGCTTTCTTGGAGGCACTTTGTCCTTCATGAATTGCAAAAGCCTCAGCTTTCATGGAACAGGAGAAATTAGATTTTTTTGGTGGCTTAACATAGAAAATTTATTGCTTTCCTCATAATGTAAATGAGAGGAAAATTATGCAGTTGTTAGTACACGGGCAGATGAAATCAGTACTTTAATACCTCCTAGCAATTTCTGCAATCTTTGGAATTCTTCTGATATCCTGTTGTATGAGATATATGTGGGTCACTTCAGAAAGAGTAAATCCAAGCTCTAAGAGCTACACTTACTAATTAGATTTTCAATAAATAATTTAGCAAGCCTGTTTCAGATGAGAGGTTTCATTAAATACTTGAAAATATTTAACAATTTTGCTTCTTTTTACATCTGACACAGGTTCATCTCCCCAAAGATGTCTCTAGGTTTTTAAATAAAATAGCACTGCTATTCTAATAAACCATGTGCAGCTATCCTGCATACATTTGCTTTGGCATATTGATTATTTTAATTCTTTTTTTTCTGAGTTCATTGGTATTCATCCTCTAAAGCAGGAAACCTTAACCTGAGACTAATAAAGGTCTGTCTTGCCTCTGGAAATTTTTCTGCTACGGGATTAAGAGAAGTTTCATAGAAAATAATTCAAGAAGAACAAAATATTTTACTATGTTACCCTGTCTCACAAATTGGATTGACTGTCTTAATTTGAAATCACTTTTGCTTCATAATTAAGCAGTTGTTGTGTTCAATATTTGTCTTTCTTATCACAAACAAGGCTTCAGTCTGTTAAATCTTCATGGGAATATAACAGAACGTTCCTGTTTTGTGGGTGGTGTTTGACGTCATTACAGTGTCTTATTAATGGCTCTGTTGTACTTATCTGAATAATTAAATTGTGCTAATGGCTGTAGTATTTTATGAGCAACATTATCCTTTTTTTACTATTACTGCCAATGCAGGATAGCAAGATGCCAACCACTAAAATGCAGCTTTTGTGGAACCCAAGGAAATATTTTTAGCATAAATCAATCCAATCAGAATGAACTACAGAACAAGGCAAAGAGTTTTCCTGGAAGACTTTCAAAACACCATCAATAAAGTGATGCTACAATTGATTACTTCTCAGTGTGCATTCTAAGATAAATGACTTATGATTCCATTTAAAAATTAATGCTGAGAAATCTTCAAATGCTAATAGCGAAGAACAATACATAAACACTACAAAAAGAACTGAGCAGACATTTGGGGTAAAAAAAACCAGGCATGCAGATATACCACAAAAATACACACTAAGACCTCTTTCAAAACCAGGATCATTTAGAAGCCAAAACCAGTTGTCCTGATGAGGACATTTCTGGGGATATCAATAACATGTGTGCATTGCATTTAGACTGGCAGCTAGAGAAAAATTTCTATGCATCATAGAAGGGAGGCACTGAAATACTTTTCCACATAGAAATAGTGGATGGGAACAAACAGTGATTTTAAGATCAAGGTTTATGAACAATTTATGGGAAATGACATTATGGAAAGGCATATAATATGGTCACCTCAGATAACCAGCAACTGGACATCATAACCCACTTTGCTCCTTCCAATCTTTCTCCCAACTTGTATGTTTATTTGCAAACTGGCTTCTGTGCAAAGACAGCTTGGTTATAAGGAAGATGTTTATATTCAGAATAGATTCACAGCATCATTTTTTTCCCAAAGCATTATGAATTAATCTGAAGAACTATGAAAAGCTGCTTTGGTTTCTTGATGTCTTATTAAACGATCGTCTCATTAAAAAAGCTGGTTCATTCCAGTGTGTTTAGTTTGGATCGCTAAATAACATACACTTGAAAATATGTCTGGTGACTTATGTAAAATCAGAAATTATTTTTCTTACGTACAATTTTGCTACATCACTGTAGAAAATACGTGGGGTGGGCACATGGATTCCTCCATTGTCAAAGATACCCATTGTCAAGAGCTGAATGCACTTCTTACGCACACAACGCAGTTACAATCACCTGTATAACTGTCAGCCAAACTTGGTGGCTAATTGTTTTTCTGAAGTGCATTATCTGTGTTCTGCTAATAGAAAAAATAAAAGCTTTAATGTTCATACAGCTTCTAAAGCAGAATGGTGATAAGTACGCAATTTTTAAAAACAGATTAGTCTACTGCACATAATGTTTCTTTTGGCAAGAAAACAAGCACATCACTCTTTATAATATAGAGAAAAGAGAAAAAAAACACTGGCATTTCATTTTATTATCAGAATAAAAGCACATTTCATATTTTCTCTTTAAAAATCTTTTTTTTTCCCAATGAGTAAAGCTTAGCACAGTAGACATGCAGTTTGTCTGAAACCGTAGTGCTGAACCAAGAGTGATAACAGGATATGAGTTCATCTTGAGCAGTGAAAAGAAATAAACTCTTTCAGTTGAAAGAGTTCAGAAGAACTGACTGCCCTATCTTAGTTGGGATATTCTGAATTAAAAACTAGCAGCTTTAGAACATGCCCAGTTTAAAAACACAGGGACAAATTCCTTGTTGCCAGGTGAGATTTGATGGTGGTGTACCATTTTAGATCACTAGAAAATCCATCTCCTTCATTACAAAATAAATATTTGACATAATATCAACAAACAAGTTTCTAGCTCATCAATACTTTGAACATCCCCTTTAATTTCTTGTTCTGAAGAGTAACATAAGCAAACGGATAAGCTTTGAACCTCATTCAGATCCATGTTGCACCTTGGGATAATTACATGTGTTCAGGATCAAATGTCCTTCAGTGATATCAGTCATTATCTCCATGCTTAGTGCTGAAACATTGGCCATAGGTATTCAGATACTCTATATAAACTTTAAGGATATGGCAACTACTAGCAAAAAAAAACAACTAACAAACAATGCTAAAATGAATATTGATATTGAAATTACAGGATGTTTCTTGTATATTAGATAAATAGTTTTCAATTTGAAAAATATTATTTAACAATTAATTGCTTATTCACATCTGTACCTCTAACCCAGGTTACTAAGGTACATCAAATATTTGCAACAATCATCAATATCTAGCTGAATGAGAGGAAATATCTAATGATACCACGATTAAACGAAAAATGTTGAGTGTGGTTAATTAACCTGCATAGAATAGTTTATTTTGTACCTTTCATTATAGCTTAAAATAAAACCTTTGATGCATCTTGTAACAAATACTTTCTTCTAGCTGTAAAATATTACAGTGTTGTGAAGAAACAAGGTGGAGGATCACCTTTTCAGTGATAACTCTGATTTAAATCTACTCACTACCACATGCACTTACTATGCCTCCAAAATGTTCTTTATATGTCTGCTTAAACAAAAGCCTCATCCTAATTTGACCTGATTTCCCTTCCTCCCCCTCCCCCCCCACCAGCGGATTCACAGGATGATCTGACATGCACAGGACATTATCATAAAGGATGATGAATAGTTCTAAACACCTACTTCTATAAAAATCAGGACCTTTGTGGAGAAGACCTGGATTTGGTGAGGTGATCTACTCTGAGCTCTGTTGGGCCATGAGCAGACAATGGGAGTCCACCATGAAAAGCCCAAGGCCTCCATGACAGGTCATTTGAAGGAAATCCAGAAGAAGACAATGAAGAAGGCCATACTCACCATTTCCCAAACAAAATGGTGCTCTGAGTTGAAACCTTTAAATGACTGTGTTTGCTTTTGGGTGGTAAAACTGAGAGAAGCTATAAAAAGAGCTGCAAAAAGGAAAAGCATAACTTCTTTTTCGTATGCAGTGGGGAAAGAAAAAATGATGGGGTTGCATGATAGCAAGGGAAACTTATAAATGTTGAGAAAAACTTTCTACTCATAGGGGTTACTAAGCACTGGAGCAGATTGTCCAGACAGGTTACAGAACCTCTACCCCTGGCAATTTTCAAGAGTAGGTTAGACAAACTCTGTCTATTTAAGGCATGGTTGCTTCTGGTTTGGGGCAAGGGATAGACTCAGTGACCTCTTGAGGTCACTCCAGACCTATTTTCTTTGATTTTCTCTGAAGTCAATGAGAATTCATACAGGAATAGCAATTTACATACATGGACTTTCCAATATTATCAGAGCTATAACTTATAATGACAAATAAATCCTTTGTAAAATCTGCAAGGAGGGATTTTCCATCAGCACTTACTGTTCCCTTATAGCAGTCCTATACTACTATTTACCTAAATGTATTTCTTTTGTTTAACAGCTATATAATCCACCATATAGACACCTTCTATAGATACCTTCCTAGGTAATTGTTAGACCTCAGAAACGTATTTAAAACCATCAAAAGAATTTCCTGCACTTGGTAGATGACTACAGAAAGTTACTTAAAAGGTTTCTCCTCTCTCAGTGTGTGTGTTTGTGTGCGTGTGTGTCCATGAATGTATGCATACATATAAAGACACAGGGAGAGATTAAACTGTGGATCTTTGTAACAAACATTTCCTTCCTTCTTGATGTATACAATTATTACTCGTGGATCACACTCAGAAGTCCAAGTTCAATTTCTAGTCAGGTAGGAGCCCAGCATATGTCAATGGGAGTGCTACTCATTACAAGGATGAATAAAAAAATTGAATTAGGCCCTCAGGTAATAAAATAGCTTACTTCAGGGACATCTTATTATACAGACCCTATAATGGTCTCCTCCAAAACTTTATGAAGCAACAGGCAGGGCATCAGCTTCAAGCAAAGATCCTTCCAGCTGAAATGGTCCCCTGTACAAACCCTCTTCTGGGCAAGTGTTTCTGACCTGAGGGGAAACACAGGAAACTGCCTTGGCTTGCAATCAAGTTCTGGTCTTAAAAGCTTTGTTATGGAAGTCCATGGGCAACAGGACTAGTAACACACTGCCTGGCCTTGGTTTTGGTGACCAAGCTCTCCATCCTCATACCACAGGTATCTTGAAATTGTAAACAGTTGTCATAAGAGTGTTATGCTTCCATCATCAGTTTTCAAAGCTGTCAGTGAAGCATCTTCTGGGAAACCACATGGGCTTGATTTCTGCACGACTGAGGTTACATCTCCCTCTGCCACCTCCCTCTTCTCCTCTGCAAGGAAGGCAGAATACATCTCTGCACAGAGGAGGCAACAAGAGTAACAAAGACTCCCCACATGTGTGAATGAAATGCAAGGGAGCACTTCATGGATAGCTGGAGATCACAGATGAGCTTTTCCCATTGTTGGTGTTTTACCTTAAAAAGGGCAATTAGACACCTGCCATCCTGACACATGTGCATCTAAAACATCTACTTTAGGCTCCCAGAATCCTTGCAAATCCTACCAAAGTTTTCAAAACTGTCTTGCAATGGAAGTTAAAATAAACTTGCTGGTGATTTGTTAGAATGAGTATGGGCCATTTTATGCCTAATAGCATTATGCTAAATGTTCTGCAGTTAAGGAATCCTTCCTGTACTGAGTGAGCTGCTGCATACATTTCTCTAATGTCCATTCCTGCTTAGATTTATGGTGCCTGCTCATTGTCCTTTATTAAATGCTACCATTAACTTTTCTGTTACATTTTTCCCCAGCTTACAGCTCTATAAAATTGAGTTACTAGCTACGAAAATTCATAACATTTGCATTTGTAGAAGTCCTGCTTCAAATAAATATGTTATCTCTCTACATATTTGGTATATTTAGATGCAAACCTCTGCCTAGTTTTTCAAGATGCACTGACTTTTCATATTTCTCCATGTGCTGGTTTTGGCTGGGATAGAGTTAATTTTCTTTACAGTAGCTAGTATGGGGCTATGTTTTGGATTTGTGCTGAAAAGAGTGTTGACAACACACTGATGTTTTAGTTGTTGCTAACTAATGTTTGCACCAGTCAAGGACTTTTCAGCTTCCCATGCTCTGCCAGGAGCACGGGAAGCTGGGAGGGGGCACAGCCAAGACAGCTGACCCCAACTGGCCAAAGGGCTATTCCATACCATATGACATCATGCTCAGTGTATAAAGCTGGGGGAAGAAGACAGAGGAAGGAGACATTCAGAGTGATGGCGTTTGTCTTCTCAAGTAACCGTTATGCGTGATGGAGCCCTGCTTTCCTGGAGATGGCCTGCCCATGGGAAGGAGTGAATGAATTCCTTGCTTTGCTTTGCTTGCGTGCACAGCTTTTGCTTTACCTATGAAACTGTCTTTATCTCAACCCACAGAGTTTTCTCACTTTTACTCTTCCGATTCTCTCCCCCATCCCACCAGGGGGGAGTGAGCGAGCGGCTGTGTGGGGCTTAGATGCCAGCTGGGGCTAAACCACAACACTCCAGATCTGGTTAAAATAAGACTCTTATCATCTTGTGATGACGTGGGAGCAGGGTACAGCATCAGAGACAGATCTGACCAGTAGCCAGCAGTGAAAATGATTCTTTGAGTCTTTAGCCCTGATGACTCAAGAACTTCCAAAGTTGCTTCTATTTTCTGTCTGTGGACTTGATCCACAAAATTTTGCATTACAATTATTTGAGGATTTATTTTGAAAGATCTTGCATGCTTACCCCTAGCACAGATTCAGATCTCTGAATTTTCAGTAGTGCTGTGTCAGGTGCCTAGAATATCACCATATGCATTCTATAAACTATCCCACCAGACTATATAAAGAATACTTTTGAATAGATGGACCGATGTTGCACTGGCACTGTGTGCTTTGAGACAAAACATAAGGGAGATAAAAAGAAAGAAAGAAAAAAGTCAAATGAAAGCCTGAAGGCAAGATTAGCTGTCCTGATAAAACTTCCATTGATTTTAATGGTAAAGGGGTTTGTCCTAAGTTTGAAGTTGATTAAAGGGAAATCACAAAGGGAGAGATACAGAGAGCACTGGGGAATGGCTTATGCATCTATCAGGTATTGGAGTGTCCTAAAACTAGTGTACTTCTGTCTCCTACACTTCCTATGTGCCCAGGATGTGATCTTGTTGTTCAATCTGTGAAGACAATTCTTGCTAATTCTTATCAGAGTTTGAGGTCTCTTATGCTCCACAATTTTAAAGATCTAATTTTGCCACTAGATTCAGCTTTGTTAACAGGAGGCTAGTTATACTGAGATAGTATCCTGGGCCTCTGTTACTATGAGATTTTAATTTTTTTTTCTTCAAAGTCCTTTGCTGATGGAGGCTGGGAATTATGGATACACTTTTTCTCAAGAACCTGTTTTGAACAAAGACTCAAATGCTGAAGCTGTGGAATTAGTGTGGCTCTGAATATGAAAGACCTTTTACCTGCTTCTGACAAAACTACTTAAGGTAAAAGACCAAACATTTTGTGGCATGCTCAGGCTGCATTGGAAATTTAGATCCTGCAAATGGGATTGCAACGGCCCAGTACCAGCTCCTGTGCAGTGAATTTCAGGGGCAGAACTCTGCAGCTCTTGCACTTGTACACCTGAGCGGAGACTTGGATCTGCCGGTATCCCCCATGTGGCTTTCACCTTGCTTTCTTGAACTGCTGCAGACAACGGGCAGGCTGGGAGGAGGAGTGGGTTACACTGTGCCGTGGCCAAGAAAAGTTCTTGTTTGAAATGTTTGAAATAATGTAAGAGACACAGTCGTGCACCTGCAATTAGTTTTAAAAGTGTGTTGGAATTATTAACTCTTATTTATTTTAAGTTAGGACTAAAGGTTACCTTTAACAATATAGACAATAAATACTTGCAGAACTGTATTTCCTGAAAAGTTACAGACACTTTCTTCATAATTTTGCCATTGTATTTCTTCTAAAGAAATATCTTTAGAAGTCTGAGTAAAAAATGCAAGAAAATCTGTCATATTTATTCTAATGATTAAGAGATCTATGAGAAAAATTGGATTTTGCAAAAACAAAGTATGTCTATTGGTACGTATATAAGGGGTCACTGCTGCCTCATACCTTTTAATTTTCCTTTTTCAGGTCAAGTGATAAGTTATGTGGTCAGCTGTGTCTTCTTTTTGTCTTTAGATCTTTTATTTTCCTAACACCATCTGTCTTTCTGTTTCTTTACCTGGGGTTGGACACATTCAATACTGTGGAACTCTTATCAGGTGTCTGGGAAATAGATGCCTTTAATGGATCACTGCCTACCCGTGAATAGTATGACAAAAGCAGGATCTCATATCAGATGGATATCATCTTAAAATGGCTCATAACATCAGTCACCAAACAGAGTTTAAAGCAGGAAAATTCAGTCTTCCCTAGGCAGAGGATAAACAGAATTGAAAACAGACTTCTGGAACCTTCTCCAAAATTAAATCAAAAAAGGAGGAAAAGAAAAATTGATGTATTCCTGGACTCTAAGCACACACATGCTTTGACTATAAATCTCTTAATTATCACTTGTCGCTCGCAAATTTCTGAAACAGAGATGCTAGTCATTTCATCTGAGCTCCTTTCCCTTGAAGTGTACTTCATAAAATATTTTTATGCTATTCCCTGTTGAGCAGACCCATCTTGTCTCTGACTTGCAGTGTGATCACTTGTTCTAAAGCACTCATGGGTAAGCAGTCTCTTTTTCCAAACTTGATTCTTTCCCCAGGATTCAGTTCAGTTCTGAAGTTCAGATTTCTATCAGTGTAGGAGTAATTAAAATTCCCCTTGATCAGTGTATTCTAACTTTTTTACAGGCCTCTTTTATCTGTACAAATATGGCTTTGAACGCACTTTCTCTCCTTAGAGGCCAGTGACAGGTCCTAGTAAACATTTCTTTTAGTGCGGTCATACCCTTTGTCCCAGTTACCCAGCTGCTAAAGATTTTACTTTTTCTTTTTTCTTTTCTTTTCTTTTCTTTTCTTTTCTTTTCTTTTCTTTTCTTTTCTTTTCTTTTCTTTTCTTTTCTTTTCTTTTCTTTTCTTTTCTTTTCTTTTCTTTTCTTTTCTTTTCTTTTTTTCTTTCTTTTCTTTTCTTTTCTTTTCTTTTCTTTTCTTTTCTTTTCTTTTCTTTTCTTTTCTTTTCTTTTCTTTTCTTTTCTTTTCTTTTCTTTTCTTTTCTTTTCTTTTCTTTTCTTTTCTTTTCTTTTCTTTTCTTTTCTTTTCTTTTCTTTTCTTTTCTTTTCTTTTCTTTTCCTTTCCCTTTTTCTTTTCCTTTTTCTTTTTCTTTTTCTTTTTCTTTTTCTTTTTCTTTTTCTTTTTCTTTTTCTTTTTCTTTTTCTTTTTCTTTTTCTTTTTCTTTTTCTTTTTCTTTTTCTTTTTCTTTTTTTCTTTTTCTTCCCAGGAAAGGCTATATTTTGATATAACCCAAGCCCAGTGACCACATTTTTCAGACCACTCTGGTTTGCATTAAGGATCCCTGAATCATTTTGGCTTAAGCACCAGCTCCTTTTCTGCCATTGCCTTGCCTATGGGAGAGATCTTCCCAGGCATGTTAATGATTCAGATATGCCTAGATAAGGATTTCCTCCTGCTTTGTATCCAAATGCCTCAAACATCACACAGACCTTACCAACATCTGTTGCAACTGTCTGTATTTGACAACAAGTTTTATGCTCTGTGAGACAGTCCAGACCAAGGGTGAAGCAAGTATTAAGGCAATGTGGAGAAAAGTGAGAGAAGGAACTGAGAAAAAGAAGGGAAAAAGAGAAAGGAAAGCCAGTATGCATCTTTTTTTCTCAGCCAGTTTTGTCTGAATCACCTTTGGTTGTTCCTCTGGCCAAAGCACAAACATTCACTCCTCTGGGTTTTACTCACTAGCAAATGATCTGGACTGCATCTGCCACAGAGACTTTCACCCAGTCACTCCTCTACAGGACATATTTTAAGGAATAAATAAGTCATGACCTCTAGCTTCTTCGTAATAGGGCCACATGCAGTATTCTGAAAACATGTGAAATTTTTTCAGATGCCTCTTACAAGTAGTAACCAATTGAAAGTGAAAAATGGTATATAGTAAAAAGATGCTGTTCATACCTATCCTCCTAATTTTTCTCATATTTTGCTTCAAATACTAGATGTCAGTTCAAACAGGCCTGGATTAAGAGAAAACACATTAGATATCAACAGCCTTGTTAGCACTCCGCAGCTGTTACATATACATATGTTAAAGCCTTTCATGTTAGAATTTCAGTTACTGTACCAGAACAAAATCATATTCTTGTCTGATTAAAACAAAAAGCTCTAAAAATTAAAAAAAGCCTACCAAAACCAGCTCAACATCCAGAAAAGCCAGATAAGTATGGTAAGTATGACCACTTTGTAAATGACGAGTTAGCTATGGCAAGCTAACAAACAAAAACTGTTCCTCTGTTTTTGATAACAATGATTCTGAAGAAAACCACACAGAAGTTAAAGCCTCCCCAAACTCATATAGCTTGAGTTGTATGTCATTCAGAGATTCATCACTCCAACCCACCCTTAGAACATCTAACACCATTTTTTGCAGATTATTTCATAACACAATGTGATATTCTGTGAAGCTATTCCATGAAGTTATTCACAGAAGGGAATAAGCAGTCAGCAATTTTCAACTGCTGTAAGCATAATGGATTAGAGGAAACAATATCTTGTTCATCTCCATAGTGATGCAAAAAAATGTGGCTTTCACTCTCCACCTTGAAAGAGTTCAGCAGATTCCAGAGTCCAACACATCTCATTCATTTCCATCTCTTATTCAGTTTGTCTTGCCTAAAATTGTAAATTTTCTCTTCCCCTCTTTTTGCCTTATTCCATTTACAGCTTGGGTAGGCATAGCTTCAGTTTGATGCACAGAGTACTCTCCAGAAAGGTGGAAGATGTGATCTGAATCCACTCAGGCTAAGGAGGGACAGGAAAATGTAGGGAAGGAGGAAAAGAGCAGCACCATGACGACAGTCCTTAAAGGAAAGTTATGGGGTACTACCTTTGAAAGAGGGTGATGGACTTAGGACCTGCAGTAGAAAGAAGAGCCTGCTAAAGTCTCAAACCCCAGAGAAGGACAAGATATTGGTTACAAGCTTATTCTCAGCTAGCAGAGGAGCTGCCTACCTTGTCAGCAGTCTACCCTAGGTGGCTCCCAGCCAAACATGCTATTTCTCTGGATCCTAGGGAGCACAGATCTATTGGGATTTATACCTGGGATGAGCATTGGAAAAAACCCAACAAATACTGAAACACTGCGGGCTGTGGTGATCATAACATGATGTTAAACGTCTCCTAACTTTTCCTTTATGCATTGATTTACAAGGTTTTATGTACTCCAGCTCCCTCTGATTTGCTCCTCTGGAGACGTAACATCTGCCTACAGCAATTGTTTAGTAAGTCAAGTCCCAGAGATGCTGAGGGAGTGTGCCTTGACTGCACTCAAGGTAGTGAGGAACCTACTAAATTCCTCTAGATCCACAAAGTAGACATTTTCCCACCTAGTTTTCCCTCATGCCCTAGTCCATAGGTATTTTCAGAGCAGAGTACCAAAGGAAATATGGCTGTGGCCACATGCTGGCTTCTCTAGTAGCTCTTTCTTTAGAGTGCACTCATGGGATGCAGAAATACTAGTTACCTCTCCCATCCTGTGCCTATTTCTGTTGTTTGGCTTCGTACCTGGGGAATGGGGTTCACTCTCCATTGAGCCAAAAAGAAAGCAAGAGCCTGGAGTGCAGAGGATGGAGAGCTGCCTGGGAGGTTCTGGAGGACATCTTACTGTGATGTTGCTTTAACCACTGCAGTAATGAATCCCATTCTCTTCCCAGCCCATTGCACATGAAAAGTTTGGTCAGCTGGTTAAGCAGACGTGAGAGCTAACCATGTAACCGAGAGCTGACTGAGATCTTGCCTTCCAAGCTTTCTTCCATTTCTGGCTTAAATACCCCACAGAGGGGCACTGAGTAGATAGAAAGGGTTCATCAGCTGAAATCTGAGAAATGATCAACTCTTGCTTCTGCTTACTAACACTGGAGGATTCTGGAATGTACTGCATCCATTTGTCCTTGGCTAGCTGTCCTGGTTTCAGCTGGGATAGAGTTAATTTTCTTCCTAGTAGCTGGTATAGTGCTGTGTTTTGGATTTAGTATGAGAATAAAGTTGATAACACACTGATGTTTTAGTTGTTGCTAAGTAGTGCTTACACCAGTCAAGGACTTTTCAGCTTCCCATGCTCTGCCAGGTGCACAAGAAGCTGGGAGGGGGCACAGCCAGGACAGTTGATCCAGACTGGCCAAAGGGCTATTCCATACCATATGGCGTCATGCTCAGTATAGGAACTGGGGGGAGTTGGCCGGGGGACAGCAATCACTGCTTGGGGACAGGCTGGGCATTGGTCAGCGGGTGGTGAGCAATTGCATTGTGCATCACTTGTTTTGTATATTCTTTTATCATTATTATTATTATTATTTTCTCTTCCTGTGCTGTCCTATTAAACTGTCTTTATCTCAACCCATGGGTTTTACTTTTTTTTTCCCTATTCTCTCCCCATCCCACCGGGGGGCAGGGGGAGGGTGAGCAAGCAGCTGTGTGGTGCTTAGTTGCCAACTGGGGTTAAACCACAACACTAGCCAACTGACCATGAACCCAAGCATAACAGTAAAAATTTCTCCTAAAGTGAGAATGAAAGAATTAAATACTTTTAATTCCAGTTTACTTCATAGCAAAACAATTGAAAAATAACTGTTTGAGTGAACTATTTTAGTTCACTCCATGAAAAACCATTCCATTGTTCGAGAAGCATTTCCCATACCATCACAAATCACCATTTAACAGATAGAAAACAGCTTGATGTAGGCACTGTTGCAAGAATGACTCTTATCTCAGTTATGTTTGCTCTGATAATTATGTTTGCCACATCATTCTTCCTATTTTCTGAGCATTTATTCCCATATTGTAGAGATCAGACCCCATTTTTCCAATCAAATCCACATTAGTACATGTATTTCAGAAATTCATATTGGGAGTACTTGCAAAAATCTTGTTATAAAATAATAGAGCTTATATAAGAATCACCCAAGAACAAACTGAAGCATTATTCCCAAAGCAGAAGGTAACATCCTTGACTCTGGACTGGTCTTCCACATTGCAAAGGGGAAAAGAAAGTCACTAAGTTTCTCTTAAAAACCACCCCTAGAGCAGAGGACTATCTTTGATGGTTCATCCCTTTGCAACTCCAGTGCAGATGTATGCCTTTTAAAATAAATTATAGAAGAATCCTGAATACACTAAAGAAATATTTAAATAGGAACTAAACAAAACAGATCCACCTGTAACTGGGGTGTGATACACGTTGATTATTTTGGGTTGCTGAATTTCCTTTTGGGATCTCTTGGAGCCAAAAACTGAATTCCAGGAACCGTTTGTGGGCTATTTTTAGCTAGGCTGAAAGGACAAAGTTGGCATAAAGTTTGCCCTGGCCCTTCTACTCCCACAGTGTTTTAAGGAAAGGGAGGATTAGCCAGATAAACCTTGTTAAATATTCACTGATGCTTAGCAGCATGCTGCAGTCTTTGCAATTCTCCTGCATCGCTTCCAACAAGGCATCATTTTCATACTCTCAACAGAGAGCTGTGCAATTCTGTCTTAGGACATGGCAATTAATTTTGCTGAATTGAGTCCGTAGCCCATGGAAGGCAAACAATGATAAGAAAAGAAAGAAAAAATTATTTTCAATAGAGCCAAATGCAGGTGGTACATTATCTTGTCTAACATCTTTGTCATATGAACCTGTGTCTGGATATTGTACTAGAGATTATCCCATTTTCCAGGTTTGTCCTATAGGAGTGCACAGTGGGTGGTAATCTCTTAGTCTTCTCATGGATATCTCCTATTTACTAAGCATGTTCTGTAAGATCCAAACCTTAGAGTAAATCTTGACTCAATAATTGTGAAGTATAAAATCCAGAAGTGTTAAATGCACTGGAACTGATGCAGAACATTTTAACTATGTACAAATATACTTATTTTAAACACATGTAAGGTGATCATATTCACTGGACACACTTCCACTCAAAACCAAAACCTGTCTCTGGCTGGATCTTAATGTAGATCACTTACTGTTGAAATCAGTGCTCCATTGAGCAGCGTGCTAAAGATGGCTTAATCTGGGAATTAACATGCCTGAAGAGTTGCAGGGTAGTTCACACACTGATGTCTACACTTTGTAGAGTCCTTATTGATCCTATTCCTAAGATGGCAGTAATCAACACAAGCTAAAATAAGTAATGATAAACTTTAATGGCAAATCTGAAGTTCTATCATCAGGATAGTTTGTATATTAAAACAGAGCAGCCCAGCAAACTTCTGACATGTGATGAGGATGCATTTCAGTTCCCTGAACCTATACTGCTCTACTCAATAACCTTGTAATGCTGTTAGACCTAGTTGTCCTTGCAAGCACAAGCCAGCTCCCACATGCTCTCTGCCTTCTTTCATATTCAATTTCTATCACTCTTCTCTCTCACAGAGATACAAAACAAGATCTGCAAAGAGGTTACATAATGGATACACATACTTGTTAACAAATAATAGCAATTGCTAAGAACAGAATGGCAAAATGAAAAGCAGAACCTTTTGGGGCTGAAGAGGAAGTAATCACAAAGGAAACAAAGCTAAACCTAATCAGACTGTTATAACACTTCCATGGAAATACACTCCTGTAATAATAATTTTTAAATGGATCTCTTTGAAATCTCATTTCTGTTCTAGTTCGCATTGAGAATTCATTCCTTCAACCCTAACACATTTATAAAATGAAAGGCTATCCAATACCGTGGTAATGGGTATCCTTCATGCCAGTCCTCCAGGATGGATGGATACCATAGTCCTGAAATGAATGGTCATTAGACCTTTCCTCAGAAACCTTCATTTATCAGGAGAGTTATTCAAGCAATATGAATAATTATAGAATAACAGCTATAGATCTGCTGGTGAAAAGAGGATCCGTGTTCTGGAAATGAAAACATGTATGGGGAAGAAGAGACAAAAGAGGACAAGAGTTTCTTCAAGATTTTAGTCACAAGCCCAAAATCGCTAAAGTGAGATAAAAAAATCTTTACAGAGTATATTGCTTGTGTAGAGATGTTCTGTAGTCAATTTAGAGCTGTATTTTTCTCATAATACCTAAGGAATAATTGCTTTTAGAAGGTTTTGAAATTGCTTTGTCTGTCACACATCCTTAAGGAGTAAAAGTGCACTCAAACTAGAGCTCTGTCAGCCAGAGTGCTCACCAGAGTAGGGCTCTAGGCATGGGCATGTTTAAGACCCTAGGAAACATAAGGATGTCAATACAGGTTATATGATGGCACAGAGCTCACTCAAAGCTTCTCAGAGGCAAAACCATACTTTGCCATCTCAAGGGTGAAGACAAAATAATTTTCACCTGCAATACCAAAAAAGAAATTCTGCAGCACTGACATAATCGGGCCCCAGGTATGATCCCTGACAAGGATCAGAAAGGTTTCACAAGAAGCTCTTGACAGAGGACTAGCCCGAGCGGGCTCAGAGAGCTGTTGTGAGGCTGGGGAAACTCCAAGGAGTTTTGAGATAGGTGGGAGGTACAAAGGGAAGGAGGTGTCTCCATAACTTTTCAGTTGCCTCCTGCCCTCAGTAGCCAACCTGATTTCCCAGGGAGTTCAGGGGCCACCTCAGGAGAATTTCAGCCTGGCTGGTGGCAGCAGTGTCAGGGAAGGTTGGCCCAGAGGCATCTGGTGGTGAGGCAGAGGCAGTGGTGCTGGGCTGGGATGTGAAGACACTCAGAGTGCAGACTTCACCCCAAGTGCTGCTGCCTGCAGAAGAGCAGAGTAGACGAGCAAGGGCAGCCACTGCATTCATTGGTGAGTCAGGGAGAACCAGTGCTAAACAGGGAAGGTAGAGGCAGTGAGATGCATCCTCTAACATGGATCTGCTGAACCTGGCATGCTTATGTTTCATTGCCAACATGTGACACCAGCTCTTGTCCTCCAAAAAAAGATAGGAACTAGTGTTAAGAAACCTGAAGACTCCCAAACTGATTTTCCTACTGCTTTTTTTGTTAGTGTCCTACAGAGAAAGCCAGCTCTTGTGGGCCTTTTGGTTGGACTGAGAACTGCCAGTTCTCCAAAGAGATGCTAGGTGATGCTGGAGCCTTACAAGGGGCACCCATGGAGACAGCCAAAGCCAGAAACATTGCTGGGGGCTTGTCTCAGGCTACCCCAGCCTTAAAACATTGGTGCCTACTGCCTGAGGAGTGTCAAGCAGGGGAGCTCTACCAGAATGATCACCAAGTGGTAGATGAAAGGAAAAGTACACCCCCTACTTTAATTTCAGAAATGTAAAGTACAGAATAAACAACAAGAAGAACAATGGCCTAAGTCACATCTTCATAAAAGGCTGCCTTCATGACTTTTCCACTCTAAAATAACAAGATATTCTAACACTGGTGTATCTGTACTTCTGGCCTTCCAAACGGATGAATAACTAAAACTGCATGTTAGCACATTTTGTTCAGCACGGGATGTTTTAAAAGTACTCCACAGATCATCCATAACACATGATGTTCTGCAAAACAAAAGGAAGAAAAAAGACTTCAGCAGGGGAAGAACCATTTTCTCAAGGCCAAAAATAAGAGGGAAAACAACTGTCGCAGAGAAGTCTATGTACATAAATGGAGTTGCCTTGGATTTGTAAAAGCTCTGAAAAAGCATAATTCAAAGCTCACAGGATATTGAAGGAGTGTAAGGGAGCCCAGGGTCAGTCCCAGTGGATCCAAAATGGTCAGACTGATGCTGCAACACACTGAATGCTGGCAGTTTTGAAGGGGAAGACTATCCTCAATAAATTATTCATGGTGCCATTTGATGAAAATTTTAGATACTGGTGTCCTGGTTTCGGCTGGGATAGAGTTAATTTTCTTCCTAGTAGCTGGTATAGTGCTGTGTTTTGGATTTTAGTATGAGAATAATATTGATAACACACTGATGTTTTGGCTGTTGCTAAGTGGTGTTTACACTGGTCAAGCACTTTTCAGCTCCCCATGCTCTGCCAGGTGCACAAGAAGCTGGGAGGGGGCACAGCCAGGACAGTTGATCCAAACTGACCAAAGGACTGTTCCATACCATATGACATCATGCCCAGTATATAAATTGGGGGGAGTTGGCCGGGGGGCAGCAGTCGCTGCTCAGGGACGGGCTGGGCATTGGTCGGCGGGTGGTGAGCGGTTGTATCACTGTTTTTTCTCCCCTGGGTTTTGTTACTCTCTTGCTCCCTTGTTGTTTTCCTTCTCATTACTATTATTGTTATTATTATTATTATTATTATTATTATGTTCCAATTATTAAACTGTCTTTATCTCAACCCACAATTTTTCTTACTTTTGCTCTTCCGATTCTCTCCCCCATCCCACTGCGGAGAGGAGGGTGAGCGAGCGGCTGTGTGGTACTTAATTGCTGACTGAGGCTAAACCACAACAACTGGTTATTAAAGCCATGCACTCTGTCAAACAGGACTGAGAAGGCATGTGGCATTTGATTCAAGGATGTCAGCTCTGAGAGAACAGAATCCATGTTGAGGGAAGCCAGTAAGTTCTGCTCGAGAGCCTACAACTGCACACTCCTGTACAGCATTGCAGCTGTAGCCGGGGATGGATTAGTGGCTTCAGATGGGAAATCAATGGGGAGAAACCTGAAATCCATTTTGCGCACTGCTGTGCTAATGTGCTAAACGTCACTGTCTCCCGGTTGGCTGCCTCAGGGAGGGGCACTTGCATTTTTCTATCAATTCCCTGTAGATTGCCAATTTGGAAGATCTTAAGTAAAGCAAACCTATGTTACTTCACTGAAGCAACAATGCAGAATGAAAATTGTCATGAGCTGCAGCACTGTGATAGTGATTTCAATGACAAACTGATAATATAATTTGAGAATACAGAACTGTTAAAACAGAGTTTACTTGAAATTGTAATATACAGACCAGAGCCTGGCAACAGATTATGGAGATCAAGCATCAGGTGAAATTATTTTCAAACTCCCTCCTTTCTACTTGATCTTTGCCATTGTAATCAGTATCAGGGTGCAGACCAAGCTATGGGGAACACATGCATATTAGGGAATGTATGTAAATGTAGCCACCACCCTAGAGTCCTCATAGTCTAGACAAGCCAGAAATGGAATTAGAATCACATTTCCCATCTCCCTGATGAACAAAGCAGTTAAATGACTTGCTTAGGGCTATGTGGGAAGTCTGTGGCAGAAGGCAGGACCTCTTCTCCCAGGTGTCTATTTCGTATGCCATCCAGAACACCCTTCCGTATAGCTAATTGTCAGCTATTTGCTTTTGTATGATTCTACCAAACCTTAGAAAATGCCCGTTTAGGAAAAAAGACATCTGCAAAAATGGACGGAAAAAAAAGGTCTGAAAAAGAAAAAGTGTAGACATTTCTCAATGGCAAAAGTTTTCGCCTCACAGGCCAAGGTGAGTTTACCCAGGAGAGTTTCAGAGGATAAAAAATGTGACTGCAAAGAAAGAAAGAACTAATGCCTGATGAATCACTTACAATGGATGAAAACTGTGAAGCTGATTGATGTTATTTACATTCAGCTAGAGTAATAGCCCTTCACTAACCTGTTCAAACCTGTAAAATCCAGGTCTGTTTACACAAACTGTTAAGGTCAGTGGAAAGCTTCCCTTAGTTTTCTCTATAAGGAATGGAGAGAGAGGGGAGTTAAGCATGCTGTGAGTTATGTGGAAGCAGTGTTTGCAAATTATTAAGTCCTGGCATGCAAGAACACGATCACTCACATTTAACGCTTGGCAATAAAAGACAGTAGACATATGAGATAGGAGGGCAGGGAGGGGGAGAAAGAGGAAGGAAGATAATAGAATGCAAACCAACCAAATTCAGTATGTGAAATATATATTTTCGGTATGGGAACAGTACTGACTTCCTAGCCTGGGATTGAAAGCTCTTCTGACATTTTCCCATGAAATAGCTTGCCATCTGAAAATGCCAACTGATTGAAACCAGAAGTGTTTATGGAAACAATTTTTTTCCACGATTTTCATCATTCCAGGGGTTTTAGGCTAGAATTTTTATTGCAAACAAAGAGAAAGAGACAACTTCACTGTGGAATAGCTAATAGCTTAGTGATCTTTGCACTCTACCTGCTTATAGGTAGGTAGTGCTATATTCTAAGAGAATACCCTCAGTATTAAACTGTTTTACAATGAGCATGTTCTCGCTCTGATTTTTTTTCCTTTTCACACACAAAAAATACTTTGGAAGATCTTTTCCTTTTGATTGTGGAAAAGAAAGAATATCTATAAAATATTCACAAGTATAAAAAAAGTCCTCTCTTCAGTGGGCCATATCTAGCATTTAGGTCATTTGCCTATCATGTTAATTGAGTGTCACTATGCATTAAGAACTGGTGGCACTTCTGGGAGGAGGGAAGGGGAGCAGTTCTTTTAAAGTTGTTAAGCTATGAAAGGCCACCTACCAGGGCAGGCTTAGTGATTCACAATGAATAATTTATTCTATCCTTTCTCTCGTGGAATAGTGACAAGCAGATTGTGAAGGGTTTTTTTTTCCACTGTACTTCTATATTGTGTCTTTAAGCCTGGGCAAAAGCTGGTCTGAGTCAATGGAGGGCTTTGAACTGAGACATGCTCCATGGTTCATAATGAATGTCAGTAGGTAGCCACCCAGGGAAAATTATGCTGCCAGGATCTTTTGCTATATAGAAAGGAAAAATCAATGATCCTCCTTTAAGAAAGAGGTTATAACATACAGTCCAAGATGGAAATATCTTAAGTAGCAGCTCTGAACTCTGTCCACAAGGCTTTTTGCAGGGACAAAAGAGGCAAACACAAATACTCCACTTTCTCCCAGCAACACATGACGAGATCATAAGAAATTCCTTACTAGCTCTTCTGAACACAGTAGACCATAACTGCTTTGTGAGAAATGGGATGGACTATACAAAAAGATGACTGCTTATTATCTGAATGCTATTACTTAATTTTAAGTGATAAAAAATGACAGCATTTTTTTCTGTTTCTTGGTTGGTTTATACATGAGCACTACTACAAGTATGAATGAAAATACTTTTCCTCTATATTGTTCATATTTTCTATGAGCATTTATGTTAGACAATCACAGCCACTTGATCCTCAGATTTTAATGGAAGCTATACACAAAAAGGCCAGTGAAGCAAAATACATTACTATCTCAGTAAATATTAGAAAATTATTTAAAATATTCAGGCAGCTTCCCTAGTTTAGTTGCATTTCATGTCTCACCTCAAAACTGAAAGAAACTGAACCACAGTTTCAAAAGCTGCACAGAACCTTTTTAAACTAATCACATCATTTTTTCTGAGTCTCTGCTTGATAAATCTGGGAGATTAGCAGTTTTCCTGTACAGAGACATTTTTAGGCTATACTTCTCCTTGGGAATTTAACAGTAATAAGCAACATCCTCAAGTAAGGAAACAAAAATAATCTGAATTTTTAAAAATGCTAAAACAAAACCTAGCAGGGGCCACGCAACACTCTCCCATCCACAATGCAGGAACTGGTATGGGTTAGGGCCCATTTCAAGTTAAAATTGTGGAGGTGGTCACCCGGTTTTGCAGTGTTTGATGATATGAGTGCAGGCACTTCTGTGCCATTTTGATATAGTGGCATAGCCATGGCCTTAGGAACCTCAGCCAGCTGTTTTTTGTCTCATGATCAAACTAATTTAATGCCATTTGCAGCTTTAGTTTGTTGTTTGTTTAGGTTTTTAAAATTCTTTTATTTTGTTTTCAATGTGAGCAAGAGAAAACACACAGTAATCTAGGGACAGGAGCATCCTCCAGGATGTGATAGACTCTTTAAAACAGAAATTTGAGTCCTAAACTTTGGCATGCTGAGTGAACCGCATTGACCAGACTCTTTGGCTTCTGAAGATGGGTTGACACGTTTGTCCTTACTGAGATCTGAAGCTCCATCCTGGACCTGGGAAACCTTTTCCAATAGAAGCTTAGCTGAAACAGGGTGTTTTCAGTGAATTATACTTTACAACCTAAAAAAGAAATGGCAGATATTGGAAATGTAAATATTCCTTGAATGTCATATGTGCTGGTTTTGTCTCAGATAGAGTCAATTTTTTTTATAGTAGCTAGTATAGGGTTATGTTTTGGATTTGTGCTGAAAACAGTGTTGATAATACAGGGATGTTTTCATTACTGCTGAGCAGTGCTTACACAGAGTCAAGGCCTTTTCTGCTTCTCACCCCACCCCACCAGCGAGTAGGCTGGGGGTGCACAAGAAGCTGGGAGGGGACACGGCTGGGACAGCTGACCCCAACTGACCAAAGGATTATTCCATACCATATGGCATCATGTTCAGCATATAAAGCTGGGGGACGTTCAGAGTGATGGTGTTTGTCTTCCCAAGTAACCGTTATGTGTGATGGAGCCCTGCTTTCCTGGAGATGGCTGAACACCTGCCTGCCCATGGGAAGCAGTGAATGAATTCCTTGCTTTGCTTTGCTTGTGTGCGCAGCTTTTGCTTTACCTATTAAACTGTCTTTATCTCAACCCACGGGTTTTCTCACTTTGACCCTTCCAATTCTCTTCCCCATCCCACCGGGGGGAGTGAGCAGGCGACTGTGTGGGGCTTAGTTGCCGGCTGGAGTTAAACCATGACAGTCCTTTTTGGTGCCCAACGTGGGGCTCGAAGGGTTCGAGATAATGACAGATTTGATTGGAATGTGATAGATTTAATTTATAGCTGTGATTGCTGTTTAGCTATTAATCAGCAAGCTTCCGTGCTTGCCATGGGGCTTGCTTGCCTTACGGTATATTAGAGTCCAGTGCTCATTAGTGGCTGCTTTTTTCTTTTGCTGCTTGCTGTACTGCTGTACTGCTGATCATCTGACTCTGCTGTGCCTGGGAACATTTTGATAAGAGCAATGGTGATGTGCCTGGGCTGGCAGATGGCCAGGGCATCGCTGCTGCTTCTGTGCTGCTGCACTGGACAGGCTGGAATTCCAGTGTGAACTCAGGTTGAAGGGACTGTGACCTGTGGATGAGTCCACACGGGAGCAGGACACTCTGAAGCATCTGTGCCCGTGGATAAGCCGATGCCAGAGCAGGTACATCTTGAAACGTCTGTGGCCATGGTTATGTCTGTGCTGCAGCAGGTATTCCTCTGAAGGGATTGTGGCCCCAGGATAAGTCCATGCTGGAGAAGGTACACCTTGAAGCATCTGTGGCTGTGGGTAAGTCCATGCTGCACCAGGTACACCTTGAAGCATCACAGAATCACAGAATCACAGAATCGTATAGGTTGGAAAAGACCTTTAAGATCATCGAGTCCAACCGTAAACCTAGCACTACCAAGACCACCACTACACCATGTCCCTAAGCACCTCATCCAAATGTCTCTGAAATACTTGCAGGGATGGCGACTCAACCACTTCCCTGGGCAGCCTGTTCCAATGCTTGATAACCCTTTCAGTGAAGTAAAATTTCCTAATATCCAGTCTAAACTTCCCCTGGTGCAACTTGAGGCCATTTCCTCTCGTCCTATCACTTGTTACCTGGGAGAAGATCCCCACCTCACTACAACCTCCTTTCAGGTAGTTGTAGAGAGCGATAAGGTCTCCCCTCAGCCTCCTTTTCTCCAGGCTAAACAACCCCAGTTCCCTCAGCCGCTCCTCATCAGACTTGTGCTCTAGACCCTTCACCAGCTTTGCTGCCCTTCTCTGGACACACTCCAGCACCTCAATGTCTTTCTTGTAGTGAGGGGCCCAAAACTGAACACAGTATTCGAGGTGCGGCCTCACCAGTGCCGAGTACAGGGGCACGATCACTTCCCTAGTCCTGCTGGCCACGCTATTTCTGATACAAAAATCATCAGTGGCTGTGCATGAGGTCGTGCTGGAGCACCTCAAAGCGTGTGGCCACGGATAAGCCTACAACACATATTACACATAATGGTGTTCCTTAAAATAAGACCAATCTCACACAATGTTTTGTCAAATGAAAATGGTCTATAACATTTCAGTGATTCTGTAGATAATTATCCATATCAAAAGAAAAGCTCAAGAAAGTAGTTTGAAATACTACAGCTGGATTCAGTTTCAATACAAGGAAAAGAGTAGGAAACATGGGCCTCATTTCTGATGTCAGAACAACCACTATGCACCTCTTCCTAGGTGCAAAAGTCTGCACAAAGCCATGACACCCAGCACAGGGGCTATTCCTCTGTGTTATAGTTAAGATTACTTATAGTTAAGTTATAGTTATAGTTAAGATCACTCACTTTTCTCACTCACTCCTCACTATAAACATAAAGATTGCAGGGCTGAGATGTATGTGAACTGAACTTCGTACAGTTACTGAGTGAATTACTAAATTAATTTTTATCACAATAACCACACCAAAAATCAGCACAGAAAACTGCCATCAGATTTTTCTAGAGGATTAATCTTCTCATAAGACTTGGTATTATGTTTTCCCACCATCCACCCATTTCCTTCATATTTCCTTTGACAGCCCACTGTAGTATCCTCCAAGCTTATAGCTTTTTCCAGCTAGACTAACCAAGGTGAGCTGCGTCTATATTTTTCCCCACACAAATATTCTTTCTCTGTGCTTCTGGGGCCCAGCAACAAGTCAAGCCCTCAAAATACAGAACGATATTATTTCCTGTTCTTACACCCAATCCTAGAGTAGTCTGCAGCAGACCAGGGAACAAGTGCTGACTTGCCTGACCTGGAGCATGAAAAATGAAGTGGGATCATCTGGGATAGTTGGAAGACTTGGGATGTTTAGCAGTAAAGTACTGGCAAATCTCTACTACCCATATGCCAAGAGAGTCATTTCAAGGGTCAATACCAAAGCCAATTTGGATAGATACAGGGACTGAAGATTGTAAAAATATATACTCATTTGTTAACATTTGTGTCTTGTTTATTCCTAAGTCTCTTACAATTTGTGTGCATTAAAGCATTCTTTGGTTTATTATTCTCACTGGGTAGAGTTTGAAATTTGCCCTGTTTTCAAGGACTGAGATGGCAAGTAAATGACTGATATTAAAACAAATGTCTGGAGCCCATAATACAATTTTTTAATCATGCTGCCCAATTCCTCATCTGTTTTTCTAGATGGTACATTATTTATCACATCTGTTTCTACTGTAGATAAATCTGAGTCTTCACTACTGCCCAAAGTTTGCATTATGGGTCTGTCATAATGTTTATTTTTGACCCTTAACAAGACAGTATACTGAATGATGTAGGTATTGCCTATTTGGATATTAATTTATTTTTTAAAAACAGCAGAATGTAGACACATTTCTCTAGGAATAAAAAATAAGTGCATGCATCTACTAATTAACAGCTTCTTATTTTGAGTAAATTCCCAAAGACAATATCAAGCACATTATTTGAACCTTCAAAATCTGAAAAAAGGTAAATTGTTACAGAGCTCTTCTTGAGTAACTTCAAGTAACAATCAAATAAGAAGATTGTCTCATATTCTGACTACTTAAAAATACAGAGCAACCCACTCCTAAAAGATTATTAGACACTTGAATCTTCTCTATTTGAAAGGCAGAACTTATGAAAAGAGATAGAAAATTCTTGGACTGTAAGAGCTTTCTCAGAAAAGAAACAGTCCTCAAATTTGGAAGACTGCTTCCACATCAATACATTTGTTTCATTTATTTTGTCCTTTTTTTTGTTATGAAACAAGACAGGGATGATTTTTCTTGTTCTGTATTTCAAACAGCATCGAGGTCTGGGGGACTGTCACAGTTCAATTATTTTAACTTCTTGGGGGATTTAGCTGTTTCCTTTTCTTTCTTCTCCCTGTGATGAAGGAGCTTCACAAATTGGTATAGGGGCCAGAGTGGTGTTTATTTTGACCTCTGTGAATCATATTTTACTTTTCTAATTTCATCAAGAAATTGCTTGCTAAAGAAAGCCTACTCTCACTCCTCTCTGGCCTCTTCCTTTGCAGACTTCCTGAAAAGATGTCTGGCAGTGAGGAAAGGATGTGCTCCAGTGAAGTGAGAAATTTTCTTACAAGGTCATGGGTTACTGTCAAAACTATATTTTCAAGTGCTTTCACTAACTCTAGAGCTTGCTAAACCAAGATGAACAGTTTGATGAGCTCTCCCAGGTTTTCTCTGGACTCCCAGGAATGGAGAACAATACAGACAGAGATTAATCATTTGCCTCTGGTTTCTCCCTGTTCTCATTTGTTCTCATGCTCTTACCATATATGTTTGTTGCACAGGATAGAGACAGCACACCTTTTGTTTGTAAGGCTCTCTATCACAGCATCTCCTTGCTAAAGCTGGAATGAGAAGCTAGGTGAGCATACTAGAGAAAGGCTTTTGATGTCCTGGACTTCTTTCCTTAACCATACCAATAGACACTACTGGAGATGGGTCATTAGGTTGCAAGGCCCTTTCACCTGTACAGCTGTTGGGTTGTAGTCACTGATTTGAAGTCCTTGCTGCCACAGTTTTCATTATTATCTATAAATCTCAAAGATAAAATAACTTTAAAATATTTTAGAAAACAGTCTTGATTGTTCAGGGTGCATCAGCTTCCACTTCAGGATATGTTTAAGGCATTCTTCTCAACATTTCTAATTTTTCTTGGCAACAATTTTCTTTCATTATTCCATTCAAGTGCACAAATTAGACACCTTAAATCCATTTTCAGCCTGGTTTCCTAAAGACGTAGTTCCTTCTATAGACATTTTTATCTAATAGACAATGTTGATGAAATATGAAAGATGGACAGAAGCCTCCAAGACTATTAAGTTCCTAAAAGTTTGTGAAAATAAATGGCTTGGTAAAGGGAGAGAATTGAAAGTCGCTATTTCTTCTGAAGAGCTTCTTATGTTCTGCCCCCTGGAACAACACATCATTGCAACATATCGTAGTTTTTCTTATTTACTTCAGTTCCAGGTTCTTTAAAGCTGGTATTACTGCCTTTTTGACTTTATATTTCAGACCATGCTTCCCTTCTCAAAAGAAGGAGGCAATGTCTTGCTTCTGTGCATCAGCCTACACGTATACACATACAAACACATGAATGCTTATATGCATAGACAAAAATGGGGGTGGGGGTATGTGCATATGCATATATATACACAGACAAAGGTAAAAAAATTCTTTCCCGTTTCCTGTCCTTTTTTTTCTGATGTCCTTTACTGCTGATGGGATATTCTATGCCATCTTTTATTAAACCTTCATTTTCTCAGCCAATAGCATTCAGGTCTTTGCTTCAGAAAGTGTGCTTGGTGAACAACAGAAGTAATTTCCTCTTAGTAGACCTTCTGTCATTTCCCAGTTCACCTCAGTCTTCAGCCATTGCAAAATACTGATTTCTATTTCCATCACAAATCTTTAGGGTCTTCAAGAGGTTTAGAAAGTCCATTTCCATATTCAAAGATAATTTAAATGGTATCATTAACAAAAATAATGGAAGGATTCATTTCTGTATAGTGTTTTAGAGATATTTGGCTGGCTTTCTCTAGCAGTGTGTTATGAAACTGCAGCATATACTCACAGTCATCATGAATCTGAGACTAGTCCTGCTTAATTTCCAAAAATGTAAGTTAGAACAACTCAGTGGCTGGATAACCATTTTTCAAACTTAGGGAATTAAATTCAACTTGCTTTCTGTACTTCATTCTTAAACAGCAACACATTCATAGAATTGTCTAATTCCAACATAACAAATATTTTTTTACTTCATTTAGAGATATGTGACCTTACACTTTAAATGGAGTTTTTTGGAAACAAACATGGAGTATTATTTTTAAAAATCATGTGAATATTGATATCAGTTCTATTTGCAAACCAATGGGAGCGAATTTTTTATTTTTGGATCATGTCCCATTAGGGTTGTTCATGCATATTTCTCTTGGCGCTTTTTTTTTCCTGCTGAAAGCATCATATAACATAAAACATAGATAATTTCCAGTATTTTTATGTACTTCTCTTATCTGGAGTTTGGGGAGGGTGCTTTTTGACATTTTTTTCCAGTCATTTATCCTACTGACTTGTGAAATATCTTATTTGTGAATTGTATAGTCAGCAGTAGATTTGTCTCAAGAGGACAAAACATTATAATGAATTATGCGGAGGCACTCTGAATAAAACATTTCTTAGAACAGCAGTAAATCTCATGACCTGCCTTTAAATGCTTCAAAATACAGTGTTTCTGGATATCATTAGCATATCATACAGATGATGGTTCTCGAAGAAGATGAGAATTACTGTTACGAGATGTTTCATCAATGGGAAAGATGCTGTACTCTCTGAATGGAGAAACATTTATACAGGACATGAGATCATCATATCATCATGGTGGTGGTTCAGTCCATGTAGGTCTAATACATGCCACCAGGGTCTGAGTCCATTAAAAAGAAGTCACATGACTATTGATTGTAATGAACAGTAGATACTGTGTTAGGTACTGCCAGAGAATGATGTGTTCTCAGCTTCATCACAGGCAAAACTTGACTTAAAATACCGCTTACACATCTTTAAATATGTATCTTTTGAAGAAGGATTTCATATCCTATACTATTATATTGCTTAAACCTATTTTCATTCTCAGTTTCATAAAGAGGCTATGCATTTCCGCAGTTCCTACCTCAAATAATGTATATTGTCCATATTGAGGGCAGATAAAAGGAAGGAGTGACAAAGTGGTGAGCAGCTGCCAATGCTGTCAGGCTTGGAACAGGCACAAACACAGAGATACAGGGATGCTCGATCCATCCACCTAGGTCTTTCCTTGCTGTCAATGAAAGGATCCCCCCCAGTCTCTGCATTGGCTGTTAATGTCAGGCAATGAAGATGCCAGACACAAATCTGTGGGAAACAAGCACATTCCTCTCTTTCTGTGAGTGATGGAACAGATTCGGCTTTCTCTCACCCACCAAGAAACGAAAAAAAGCAGTAGAAAACCTCAAACTAAATGTACCAGCTTCCTCAAAATGCATAAGAAAGGCTATGAGGCCTACCATGAAGTTAACCAGTTTCAGCCATGGTACTTGCAGCAAACTACTTCAAAGTAAACACCAGGAAGAAAGAGGAAGCAAACAACTTGTAAGTTTTAAACCATGTTAAGTTTTTTCAGTGATGGGTCCAAATGACATCAAACAGCAAAGTATTGACACAAACTACTTCTTGAGGTTTCCTCCTCTCTAGACCAATAAAAATGACTTCCCCTACCTGTGTCCCCGCAACTGCTACTATCATCTCTTCCAGTCACCCCGAGTCTCATCCAGTCACCCCGAGTCTCCTAAGTACGGATCGTCATTTCAAGAGCTGATTTGAAGTGCCTGTTCTTCCACGTAAAATTTTTTGCAACCTATATTATGAAGTGGAGAATCTACCTCATGAATGCAGATACATAATGTGATTATGGCGGAAAAAGTGAGCAGCAGAGGTCATTTATTCTCCATTCCTACTCCAGAAAAGGATGATCATCGTCCATCAATTACATGCACTGGAGTAAAGCATCCCAGAGAGGACAAACACAGCTGCTGCCAGAAGAACAAAGGAGACAATATTGTGATCAATGTGAGAAGACTATCAAACACTATTTGAGATAATCGTTAAAAGCAGCCAACAAGGCTCAGTGTCATTAGCAAACTGTTTGGTGCAGACCAATTTAATGGACCACATTGGCAGCTTCAATAAATTATGGTGTTTCAGAGCGGCTGCACTGGAAGTCAACTTGAGGGCAAGAGGAAGGATGAATCAATTCCTTTTAAAACACAGTTGCTACTAAAATTAGAGTTTAGTCCATTCAGATTACACTGGCTTCAGGGACAAGATCTGAGATGTAAAGTAAGAAGAGCTGAAAAATAGGCTTGCTATTGATGTAAGGGATAACACTATCCAGTTGCTTTACTAAAAAAGTAGACCATCTCTACATAGATACTAGTTGATGCCTAGTCGTGAGTTATAACTATCTTTTTTTATTAGAACAATTTTTCGGTAATTTTTTTGTTTGTTCGTAAAGCCATCTTAGAACTTATCTACCATTTTGTGTTTAAGGCACTGCACTTTCTGTTCTACTTCAGTTTGCAGATAGAGACTGGATCAGATCAGCGTATCATCACATTGTATGGGATCTGACATAAAATGTTTTTCCACTAATTAAGACAAGGAACCTGAGCTTATTGTGTTTGTTCTTTTGCTTTTTAACTAACCTAGATTTATCTCCAAGATAGCACTTATCCAGAGACGGTATAAAACTGTTCAGAATGAAAACATAATAGATAACTATGTAACCTCAAACTTCTCTGTTTCTCAGTCATTTACTGGTTCCTATCATTCACCACAAAGACTGCAAATACTTTTTCACCATATGCAAAGTAGTTAGTTTCAACAATGATTAAATAAATTACCATTGTAAAATTAACACAGCCATGAACTCTGATCTCTAATTTTCACACAGGTTCATCTGAAGTGCACTTTGTATGTACATAAATGGATAGATGAATGAGTATATTAATGGCCCAGAGTAAAACAGTAGGTGTACTGCAGCACAATCAGGAGCGCAACTCTTGCAGATGTAACACAGCCTCAGTCATTTGAAGGGACCTTGGCATGATAACAGGAAAAGGTAATGACTTAATCACATCCCACTGGTGCATGTCTTTCTGTCACTGGGGTTTTACTAGAGTTTGACTTTGAAATAAAATCATAGAGGAAAGAAAGGTTGGATCATGTCAGAGTAACCTTGATATTTTCTGACTGAAAGATACTTTCATTTTGTTTTGAAATGCCATTTAATTTGATTTTTCTAAATTTTGCATTATACTAGTACGTACTGGTAAAAATATACACATTTCAATATTATTTTTGATTAAAAAAGGAATGCAAGGAATATATAGTATAATTGCCATGAAATCACTTTACTTTCTACAAATGTATGGAAAGTTCACAATATCTGGCATTTGAAGTAGCCCTTTGTGCTCACTACCTATTGTACACATTCAACAGATTTTTTCTTCAATGTACTGTTAACTGAGATGACTGAGACACATTAAGCCAAATTAGTAACTTGTTTTGCTTCCATTCTTCACATAAAACATCAGCTGGTTTTCCTTATTTTTTAATTCATAAACTCTTTTATCTCCTTTCATATTGCTTTATCTCTTGACAACAAGAGATGAAAGATGGATAGACACCACCTACTTCTCATGAGCAGTGATGGTTTGTTGGCCATCTAACTAAGGCCGTTAGTTTTGTCAAAATATAATTTTGATGACTCTCAAGGGAAAGTAACACAAGAAGTAATTACTATGCAAAATGAAACAAATAAATTTATTTATGTAAGATATAGCTTGATTCAATATATTATATCGTGACTTTTTAGTGAAACACATTAACAGTCAACAAGAAACACTCAGTGCTGCAGCACTCTGTGACTCCTGAATGTGGCTCATGGCCAGCAGAGCTGTCACTATTCTGTGACTCCCAGCAGCACTGCACATGAGGTCCAAAGCAGCCATTAGCACATTTTCTATGGACAAATTCCTGTGTTTTCATCAATGTGTAATGTTACCAGAAGATGAAATTGAAATCCCCAGAGAATGCAATCATATTTTCTACCTTGTTTTTTTTTTTTAAGTCTGTGGGGTTCTTGCAGTTTTTCTGGTATCTTCCACATGTACAGAAGATTACTGAATGAAATGTACTGGTGAATACTTACCTATTCTGTGCATTTTATTCTGGATATTCTTATTGATCCTCATTTTTTTCTCCTCTTCCTAAAGAGATTCTTTAACAAATTTAAAACTAAATTCTGATTTTAGCTATGGTAAATGTCATCACTAAATTGCCTCCATAAACCTTGCAATGTTGACATAAGTCTGTTACTGTGTGAAAGTATATGGTTACCTATGTGCTCCAATACACTTATAAGTGGATTTCGGATGTTCAGTTTGGCATACATGAAAGCGATATCACAGTGACACATCAGGAAAGTTTCTCCATGGTAGCTGCTGGTGTGACTGAAATCTCTCATGACTTCCTAGCAAAGGTCCATTCTGAGCCTCAAATAGTGAATATTTTCAAATGATCCTAAAGTTCTGAAACCACTCCAAGGTGCTTTTGACCATGTCAACCATCATTATTTGCTTCAATATCTTAACTCAGCCAGAGAAATTGTGGTACGCAAAACAAGTTTGTTTGCCCCAGCATATGCTGAAGATGGTCAAGACTCTGGCTGTGCTGTAATCATTACGAACATTTCCATTGAATCAGCCTTTCTATCCTGCCTCACACTACATCCGAAGTCAACATCTCCGTAGGAACACTTTTTATGTTATATAGATTGTGGATAACTTGCTTCCAGGTTCCTCAGCACAGGAGAGACATGAACATACTGGAGAGAGTCCAGCAAAGGGCCGCAAAGATCAGTAAGTGACTGGAGCATCTCTCCTATGAGGAAAGGCTGAGAGAGCTGGGACTGTTCAGCCTGGACAGGAGAAGGCTCATGGGTGATTTTATTAATGTCTATAAATACCTGAAGGGAGGGGGCAAAGAGGACAGAGACAGACAGTGGTGCCCAGTGACAGGACTTGGAGCAACGGGCACACACTGAAACACAGGAGGTGTCATCTGAACATCAGGAAAAACTTTTTTACTGTGAGGGTGACCGAGCACTGGCACAGGGTGCCCAGAGAGGTTGTGGAGTCTCTCTCCTTAGAGATATTCAAAAGCCACCTGGACATAGTCCTGGGCAACCTGCTCTAGGTAGCCCTGCTTGAGCAGGGGAGTTGGACCAGATGACCTCCAGAGCCCTCTTCCAGCCTCAGCCATTCTCTGATTCTGTTTGATTCTGCCTACAGACACAAACTCTGGTTTGTGGAGCTGACTGAAAAGTCTGCCATTACTGTACTGGAATTCAAAACATGGGACTGAAACATTCAACCCCAGGCTTTATATCATGTGTTAATGATACAACTAAGGGAACATTTGTAAAGGAAAATGTCAGTTCAGGGACCTTGTCTCCTGGGGTCCAGTAAACACTGTTGAGAGGTAGGCTCCTCCAGAGAGCATTAAAGACCAGAAACCTACTTTAGCCATCTAGCATCTTCTTCCCTCTCTCTCCCTTAACTATTTAGCTTAGGAAGAAAAGCCTCCTAACATTAAGGCAGCATTTAGGACTATGCTCCTAAAATTTACAAACAGCTGTCCCATTGCAATGCTATACAGGATACCACGTATTGCAGCAGGAAACCTTGGCTTTTCGATAGCTCATTAAAATATAGCTTTTGGGGTCAGAGCATGAAATGTTTGTTTATCCTCCAGGAGTGCACACGCACGCAAGTCACTGCTGTCAAGGGGATGACTCACACAGAAGAAGGTTCGCCAAGCTCAGGAGACATGCTATTAAAGCATACACGGTGCACTGCTGGTTTGCAGCTGGCAGGACTGTGCCCTTTCTAGCACAGTCGCACAGGATCTGCACAGGGCTGTGGTAACAGGGGTAGAGAGAGGTTTGGTTAACGGTCCCAGATGAGGCAAGGTGATGAATCAGGATGAAGGTCCATCCAGGGACTCCCATAAGGAGCTGCAGGAGATGGAGACAGACAGAGGGCTGGAGGCAAGCCTACCACACAGGTCCAACATCCATCCAGGGAACAAGGACTAGGCACAGGTTAACCTAAAATATAGCTCAGGAAAAGACTTGGTGCCCAGGCCTGTGCCGAAATGGGGCTCCTGGGCCCAGGACTGGGGGGAGGCTGGGCAGGGCCAGTAGAGCCTGGTAGTGCCCTCAAGGTCTGGACATCTTTTGACCCTATGGATAAAAAATGATGGATCTTCCTTGGTCACATGGGGGCCTATGAGGATCTGCTTTGTATTTTCACAGCTACAATTTCACAGTTTCACTTGTGTCTACTAATGCCACCTGTCCAGGTATGGAATGACCTCCAAATGCAATCTTCTCCAGACATTCCCACAGAGAAGATTCTGCTGAGAATCGCTGCAGGTGACTTACAAAAGTGTGAACAACACCACAAAATGCATTTGTTTCCTGAGTGGGGATTTACACCCACCAGCCCTTCTATTGGATAAAAATTGGACTCAGACAACTTACAGCCTTTTGATTTCTGAATTTACTAGAAAATTTGTCACAGTCAGTAACTGAAGCATCTCATTAACATTCAATCTATCCTTTATGTTTTTCACTCTTTTTCATTTTTACCACCATTTACCATTTTAAAACTTTAGGTACCTTTTATCTAGAAAGATAATCAAGAAATAACTGGGAAATCAGAAATAATCTTGTTTATCCTTTATTTAAAGGTAATCCCTGATTACTTCCTACTTTCAGTTAGTAATATAGTATTTCTTCAACATAATCTTAAAAAATGTTTGATATTATGATACAAACAAATCTGTGCTCCCCATAACTCCTTCTAAACTTTAATTTAAAAGTCTAAATAAATAAGTAGCAATTACACAAACAGTCTAAAGACGTTAGTCTAGAAACACACAGATATGTTCTTGTTTTATGAACTACTTTATAAAAGACAGATAATTTTCTCTTACATTCTTGAGGGCTTTCTGACCAGGGCAGAAAGGCTGTGCATTGGTGAAAGCCTGTGCGTTGATAAAAAAAAAGGGGTTAAAAAAAACACCTTGAAGAGGTGGGAACTTTGCAGTACTGTCACAGCACTGTGCCCCATGGTATTGAACACACAGGAGGTGACCAGCTGCTCCCTGGAGCTGAATATTGCCAGGAGAAGGGCAGAGCAGTCAACAAGGCAGGAAGGAGCAGCAGGGGCCTGGCATCAACATGGAATTGTGTGTCACTTGGCCAAAAGAGCAAACCTGACAGATGTGCAAATAGTCACTAGTAGATCCAGACTAATCAATCACACAAGGTCAGATGATAACCTGACTTTCTACAACTGTGCCAGGAGATGCACAAGATTTCAGTCCAGCCCAGATTTAAGCATTTCTGGAGACTCCATTCATCCCATACCGTTCATTTCGATTTCTTTAAATTTTCCTTTGCCACTTTATTTACTGTATTCATACTTTGCAGCATCCAAAATAGGAACCTCACATGAGCAGAGTACATAATTGCCACCCTGAACAGCAACAAAATCCAAAATACAATCAGTTGGGCCTTCCATAAATAAGACAGAAATTTATAGAGTGCCATTATTGTCTATTTACAACTCTGCAGAATACACCCAACACTGCTATATTGCTCCCAAAGTATTTTATTTCACAAATACAAAGCAACTAAGAATGCTTTCCTTTGCCCTAGCCCTGCTGTACAGAACACATTTTCTCCTCTTCTGGAGTCTATTCCAGCATTTGGTACATCGAGTAAATCACAGAGGTCACACTGGTCTGTCAGAAGACAAATGTGTTCTTGTTCTGTAACACGACAGGCTGCCTGAGCATATTTAGAGGTGCTAGATAATTTTCATTCTCCAGGCCTCCAGCCTGCCTTTGATCTCCCTTTGATCATTTTCCACTTCCTTTTAATTCTATTTGCATGTGCATGGATGCAGCTATGCAAAACCAGAGGTTATTTGTAATTAACCCCAAATGGAAGACACAACCTTCTTGCCAAGTACCAGCGCTAGAACAGAGCCTTCTCCGCCTTTTCTGCTGGTATGGTTAATTGCTGCTGTGCCCATGGCATTCCCCGTGAAGTGTCTGCATGCAGCTGAAAGAGTAAGGATGGCAATGAGGGATCTGCATATGCCATTGCAAAGACAACATGGCTGATCACACCAACATTACAGCTGGTTTAAGAGCCTGATTCAGACAGATATTGAACCACAAGCTCAAAAATAAACTTATGCGCTCTCCATTTGAAGTCAGTGGGACAGAAGTACATCTTATTGAACAAAGTGTGCATTTGACAAATTCTGTACTGAATCAAGGCTTTCTACCATAAGGTCTTAAATAACTAAGCTCTTGAGTACTAGTCACATTTCTATTCTTACAACCTACTATTACGATGGTGCTTAGGAGCCATGGACAAGGACCCCATTTTGTTTGGCTCTGTACAAGGTCAGGGGAAAAAAAGGACAAAAACCTGACAACGTGAGAGAAGACACAGCCAGCTAGGGAGAAGATGGGAGCGATGAGACTCAGGGTGGGCAGTACAGCTAACAGCAAGCTCAACCTGGCAGCAGCCTCATTGTCTGGAGACTGTCACAAGCACCCTGGCCAGGGAGAGCTTTCAGCAGTGTCTGATGGAGGTTAATGAGGCAGCTTCTTGGAGGTGTGCAGCAAGCTCCTCGGAGGCAGCCTGAGAGAAGACATGAAAGTGCTTGTTTGAAATGTTAACAAGTGAATGTCGAAGCTGGCATCAGTGACCTATCAGGGCTGAGAGATGACACTTTCTGTGAATTATAGATGATCTGTAGGGAAGGTGCAGCTTTGAAGGGCCTTCAAGGTGAAGTCAAGTTTTATATCACATCTGATGTGATATAAAAAGAAAAGCCAGCAGTGGGATGACAAGGGGATGGGAGGGAGCAAAGTGACAACCCAGTGGAATTAATTTTGCAGCAGCATGATGAGGGCAGGGAAAGGCAATCCCTGCCCAGATCACTCCCTCCAATGACCACAGTCTCCCAGCTGATCCTCCCCACTACAATGCTGGGGCACTTCCACTAGCACCTGGCAAGTTTGATTATTTGTTCTCTAATTCAGGGGCATGTGTTTGATGGAGAGTGTACCCAGGAAAAGGAGTACAAAAAAAATGCCTGAAAATGCTAAAAAAAAAAATTAAAATTTTGAATTTCTATTTGATTAGAGATTAATAAAATAATCATCAGATAATCATAGGAAAATAATAAATCATCACCTTCATTTTAGATTTTGACTCATGTTCATAATTTCCCAAGAATTTGCAAGATAAAGGGGCATATTACTCCATTAATACCCGCATTTCATCAAATAATCAATATTATATGTAGTAAGAGCTACTTACACTTTTGACATAGCAATCACGTATAGATAAATGGAAAAATAAATTATACTAACAAATACAAGTACTTTGCTTTCATGCTCTTTCACCTTTTCAACTCTCAGGATTACATAGGTAGTATCATATTCTCCAGACATTGACCTTCTCAATAGATCACTGGAGACCTAATCCATCACATCCCTCGGAATGCCTGATTCCCAGCATGGGACATATGCTCATCATTGGTCTGTTGTAATACATTCTGTATCCACATACTGAGGCATGTTTTGTTGTAATTTGCTCCTTTTATTCTGTTCTCCACCTCTTGCTAACAACTTGGAGCACTGACTGTTTTAACGGAAATCCCAGATTTTGCTCCTTAGCCTTCAGCAATGACCAAACATCAGCAGTAAGCCAAAAGGTCTGGTGAGAAGCATTCTCCTACATCTTTCATTTATATCCAAGTATGTATTACAGATCTCCTCAGCATTATTTCCTACTGGGTTCTTTTCTTCCTTCCATTTCCTTGCATTCAGCTGTGCTTGGCACACACACAAAAAAACCAACAAAAAACCCCAACCACAACCAATGAAACAAACAAAAAAAGGCTTGGTGCTGCTGCACAGAAAAACCCAGCATCCTTGTACATTTGTACATAAACAGTAGTATTTGGCTGGGAATCACCTCCCTTAATTTTAGCCATTTGAAAGGCATTGCATCTTAGCCAGTCATTTTGACTATCCCTGTAGTCAAAGAAGAGAAATGGCTATCTCCAGATAGTGATTAATCCTAGCCTCTTTTTGCATCTGCTTAGACTAGGCATCTGACTTTCAAACAGTTCAAGGTACACACAACACAGAGCCCTGTAAGGCTTCTTCCTCCTGTGAGCGGGGCTCCTTCGTCTTGTAATGCAGTGTTGCTACACTGCTGCCGGAGTCCTGCATTCAACAGGGATTAATGCATTTGCCTTGGGTAAAACGGAAATGCTGAAAAAGGACTCCCTGTCTCTCCATCAGATGGAAAAAGAAGGTATTCTTCTTTTTCAGCTGCTTTCTATGAAATGGAAAGGTGATGATTTAGCCTTCTAGAGATGTCCTTAAGTGTACTATATTACAGACCTCCCTGAAAGCTCACTTCATCTGCTCTGTTGTGTGGTAACCTCTTGGATACCATATTTCTGGAAATAGTCCCCAGCACTCAGCAGCTACTCAGCTCACATTGCCCTGAAACATTTCCAGGAGTAGGAAAACTTTCCTGGATAAGCAAATAAGCCTTTAACTAATTGCATACATGTGTGCAAAACTTCAGCATTATTTACATGTGCAAGTTCACTGAGACTTTAAAAGTAGTTAAATATCTGTTAAAACAAAGAGCATTTTCTTTCCCAAACTCATAGTTTTGCTTTCTTGTGAAGTTTTTTTTACCTCTTTTACCTAGTTTCACCCATGCTTGCTCCTGACCCATCAAAACCACGAGAGAAGAAACACATGCATCATATTTAGAGAAGTAATGACTATTCATGCATAGCTATGAAAGAGCAAAGAGTGTCCTGGTAAGACCCCACAGTTAGAAGAAAACATTTTTGTATTAATCAAGTGCTAAAAAATATCACAAAACTAGATAGTTTGAGAAGTTCTGAGCAGGCAAACATAGGGCAGAGTGAACACTCCTCCACCTTGACTGCTAAAACAGTTGTTCATATAGCTGAAATGTATCATAGCACAGAGTCTACCTCCTTTGCAATTTCCAGGTGCATGTTTAAGGTTGTTTTTGGTTTTCCTGCTTCTTATCATCTCCCTCACTTTTCTGTTGACTTTGACATCTCCTGTGTTCATACATTCTCACTTTCGTTCCCGTGATAGCCCCTTTTCATAAAAGTTCTGGTTACACTCTAGCAACATTTGCATTCCTACAAATATTCCAAGAAGGCTCCACTTCCAGTATTAATCCTTGATTCATGTTTTAGAAATCCCAATGAAACTCAGTAAAATGAAAAGAAAATATCAGGACATCCAAAAAAAAGCAGAATTGTTTGGTGGAAATCCACTATTGACATTGGAGGAAAAACAGACATTTGGATTAAGAATGGATGAGAATTAAGGGTCCAAATTCAATTTTATTGGGCAATTAGGCAATCTTTGTTTCTATCCCAAGACCCAAGATAGGAATTTTTAGGGCTCTAAGTCTGAGCTCTAAGAAATATTTCAAATATTTTTCTTGAAACTATAACTTGAACTGTGTGCTTATTTACTGAGATAACTAGCCCACGGTACAAACGGGGAGTGTCCTGAAACCAGAATGAGGTGGAGTCCTTTCCAGTTCTTAAAAAGAAGATATTTTGCAGTCTTTGGATCCGATCTGATTAAGCAACACACAACGCAGCTACAACCCAATGTTCCACAAGTAGGAGTGAGGTATTTTAAATTTTGGATAAATATCCTTGGTTTGTGTTTTTAACTGAAACAAATGAAACACAGCAGTTTAATTATCTCTTAGAAGTTTTAAATTATACAAATGTAAATAAAGCCAACTGCATTCGTGCTGTCCTTAGCGAAGAAGAGCAAATGTCATACTAGCTGTTCTGGGGTTTGGTTTATGAGATTTCAGTGTGATTGTTTATATTGGAAGATTAAAGCAAACATCAAAGAGCAACTTTAGTCCCAAAAAGATGACTGAAAAATAACAAATCATTAGTAAGTCTATAACCAGGTGTGGAAAGTCTTTAACTCAAGTCATTGGAAATAATCTTTTCAGTTCCCAGCTTAGAGAAAGTCGTGACTGGTCAGGTATGAATGGCGACTGTGACCAAACGGCCTTATACCTGCAAATAACTGAACTAGCCACGTGAAGGGAATGTGATTTAATGTCCACTCAGCTGCATGCCTGAGAAAAGATCAAAAAGGACTTATCATAAAAGAAAGATAACCTTTTCCACAAAGATTCTATAGCCCCTCCTGCAGAGAGATCCCTCTTGGAGCAAGAAAGAAATCAGACAGCCACTAAAACCGAAGGAAACCCAGCTAAGAGCATCTGCAAAGAAGCCACACTTGTCTGCCACAGCACGCTGCAGAAGGAGCAGCGCGGTGGGAGTGCTGCACCCGAGCGCAGAGCCGTGCTCCAGACAGGGTCCTCCTTCGCGCCGCCTGGCCCAGGAGCAGAAGCAGCCTAAGAAGATGCAAAGGTTAGAAAAGGTTAGAAACATCCTTCTGCCTTCACTGCTCAGAATAAAGTTCACTTATGTTTCTTGACAAATATGTTTTGCTAAAAATAACCCGTTTTTATTTTGATTCCACTCATGGAATTAAAACATTCCTTTAATTCCAAAATCAATAATATTTTTAAAAAACATCAGAAATATTAATTTTAACTATACATTAATCTACATTAATAAATTCCATTTCCATCATTTTATCTCTACAGTTAGTATTTAAGATTGCAGAAAAAAATTAGTTTTGTCTCACTGACAATCTGGGAAAAAAAAGTGATTGTGTTCCTAGGAATGAAAAGTTTCCCTTTACTGGAGAATTTTTTTTTTTTTAAGTTTAAGGATGGGCAGACTGGAATATTTTACTGGAATAGAAATTAAATATTTCATTGCACTTGTATTTAAACCTATTTAGCCTTTTAAAAAATACCTCTTTTTTCTAAACACAAAGTATTTTAAAATTCAAAAAGTTTTTTTCTTCTTTCTTATGTGGATGCTAGTATTTGAATTCAACATGAATTTGTGAATGATTGAGGCATTTGATGAGGCCTTTTTTGTGAATAATGATAATAATTTTTAAAATCTTTAAGCTCTCATCCTCCTGTCTGTGGGAACACAGTTGACCGAGAGATTGCATTGTTCAGGTTAAAAAAATATTGCAAGTAAAATTATACAAACATTTCATTCTGAAATCAAGCCAAAGCAAAAATTTGCAAACCAACAAACAGTCAGCCTTTGGGTGAACCTTTTGGTAATTTAAGTCCTGAACTAAGGTATTTTATACAGTTTCATTTTTAGTTTAGCCCAAGTTTTCTATATTTTTGTCAGGAATTTATCCAAGTCTGCACTTGGTTTTCAAGGAATAGTTGAAATAGCTCAACTACAGCTATTAAAAAAATCTTACATTTAGAAGTAACTAAAAATGTCTTTTACCTAGTTTCAAACACTAACTTTTCCACTTAGCCAAGTTTCTCAAGACATATAATCTTCCCTCGTTAATTTTTTTCAGTCATATGAACAAAAATATTTTATTTTCTTCACAGCTTTGGACAAAAATTAAAATGTGTGTAATTTCATCCCCAAATTGCAGTTCAAGTTGCAAGAAAAATAGTTTCCAAATGGATCCAAAGAAAACACAAAAGCACATCCATTCTTGAGCAGGTGGAGAGGTGGGTCCTTGGACATTGCAGTTGCTGAATTTCAACCTTCCCTTTTTTTGCTTATCAAATTACATGGTAAAAAATCACTTGGTGTCATAAGCATGTAGTGTAAATTTATAAAGAATTATGTGTGAAAGTTCCAATATGGAGAGTGTTGAATTATGCAGGCAGCAGAATGTGGATTTTAGGAGGTCCTCTTTTTTCTTAAAATTCCAGCAATGAACAGTCCACAATACAGCAAAAGGTGATTCACTGCAGAAAAATATGGACTCTCTTTATCTTTTGTCCATCCAGAACCTATGAGGATAATAAAATATAAGAATGAAAACATTGAGGAGTCAATGACTTTAAGCTTAAGCTTTAAGTGAATCACTTCCATTATCCCAGAAATAATTTTTTCCATATTAAACTGTTGAATACTCAGGCACACCCATTGTACACATATATATGTGTTTGCATACATATATATATTTATATTAGTCTATATTTTTGCATGTATACATAGTGGTGAAAGACAATTTGAGGTACGAAATATGACATACCCAGTTTTGCCAGACTGAAAACAGAAATTGAAACAACCTTGATACTTTGATTTCCTGTTCTTCCACTGGGATCTTTGACCTATGTTTTGTATTTTTCTTGCTAATAATGATGATGTAAAACTGTAGTTCTGCTTTTTTTTCACCTATTGGCTCCAAGTAGAAATTACATGCCAGATACATAGAACATGTTCTTCCTTGCACATCCCACAGAACTCAGTAACTTTCAAAAAACTTCAAAACCGAAACATTTTCTCCTTAAACAAAATACATACATTCTTCACTGAAAACTGAAAAGATCATGCAGAGAGGTTGCCACAGAATCTCTTGATTATAAAAATTATGGAACTAAATTTTCCTACTTTTCTTTCTAAGACTGATTCCACAACTGGACAACATCTCTCAGATGCAAAATTATTTTTCCTCTTATTGAAATTCTGTAATGAATTATTGAGAAAAAAATGACCACTGAAATGCAGTAAGGGACAAGTCAACTTGGGAACCCAAGCTATGGAGATAATGGGGATGCCAAACAACTGATTTAACATTGCCTAGGAGAAAGAACGATGACACTTCCAGTATTGGAAATATTAATGGATTTTGTTGTTGTTTTCAAATTATATGTGCTAAAATTATTTGGGAAAACTCAGAACTTCCCCAAAAAAATATTTCCTTTGTTGAAAGCAAACTAATCCATTAAAACACAACTTTGATATAACATTTTTTAACATCCTTGTCCATCAGTCATAAAACTGAATGTCATTTACAAGGGAAAATAATTATGAAAAAATGCTGTAATCAATCCACACGGGAACGAAACTACATTCCTACTCTTGGGCCAAGTACAAAGACACCTTTAATTTCAAAGAATTTATAAGCACATAACCATGACAGGACTGACCTTTTTCCAGGACTGACTATTTTCTTCATTGCATTTGATAGTAAAAAATGGGTGGGAGGAAGAAAAAGTGTACTTAAAAATAAGAGAAACTTAATGATTACAATTCATGAAAGCCTAGGTTCCTTGATGCCAGAAGAGGGGCTTTTTGGCTGTTCTTAATGTAAGAAAAATAGATAGAAAATCCATCCTCCTCTTCAAAGAAGGACTTAGCTAACTACAATTGCTCACAGGAAACAGAGACACAAATGATAAAGGGTTATCTATTAATTAGTGGAAAAAATATATCTAAAAGAAGACAGAGGTGAGACTGTCAAGATAGATTTTCCTAACAATTTCCTGAAATTTTAGTCATGTGGATATAAATTCTGCTATGGTACTTGCCCTCAGGTATCATACCCTAGAGAATATATTCTGTTCAGTTTATTAGATAAGACAAAATCTTTTCTTCTTTTCTTTTTCTGTTTATAGACATTATTTTCACACATATCAACCAGATGTAAATTCTAGCTCACATAACATGCTAGCTAGAGCATCTATTCTATTCAATACGTAAATTATATGCACCTTTTTACAAGAGCACTGTGTTTCAGCATGCAAAGTGAATGATATAATCACCATCTTAGAAAGGATGGGCAACCAGAACAGCCTCTCATGAATAAATGCATTTGGATCCAGGGCTCCAAGTGTTCGCATCAGCTGCTGACCTCCCATGGGATGAGGGGAGAGTCAGAAGAGAAACACAAGCATCAGTTCTCCAAATGTGATCAGATTGCATGTTGCAATATGTCCTGCCCAGGTTTGTCAACTTTAACAAGGACGTAGTTAAAGTATTGGAGACATTAATACTGTCTAATTTTTATTATTTTGATTTCACTATTCGATACATACGTGCACAGTATTTGACCATTGCAGCATCATTAAAGGTGAAGTAGTTCATTTTTACATGGCTAGCAGTCTGCTATGGAGACAATAAGGATGACATACAAAGCTAATATCACTACTAAAATGTTTACTAGAAGTGGCAACACACTCAAATGATCAAGAATTACAGCTTTTACAGTAGTGAAGATACTTGTTTGATAACTGAGGAAGATCTCAAAGCAGATTTTTATGTGGCATTCTCACATTTCAGCTGTTTCGGGTATTTCTTTGAAGCTGAAGACCAGTGACTAGCTCCCACTGAAGTCACTGACAGACTACCATGCACCCTTGAAATAACTGGAGAGGTCTCAATGGGCTCCAAGCACAAGGATTAATTGGGGTTTCTAGGATAAACTTCCTCGTGCCCTGATTAAATTCCTGCAAATCTCTAAAGCCACACTAAGTCCCAACTGAAGTCCAGGTGCACTCTTTATCAGAACAGGACCAGGCCTTAGCCATTTTCTGTATGGAAGCACATACAGTTTTACATAGCTACTTATATGGAACAGGAGTCATCCCGTCAGTCACTGGTAATCATTGCTTTATAATGTCACATGGCAACATTCTCTAAAGATGCAGCTGAGGCCAGTGCAAACAGCATTAATTGAAGACAAGAGACTTTCCATGGGCCAAAGCGCTTACAACCCAAGTAAATAAGATAATAAAAGAGGTGAGAAAGTTAGTAAGTTTGATCAATATTGTCAAGTTCATATTAACTGATGAAGATAGGAAAGACAGTAACCTATGCCTCAATGCACACCCAGCCCTCCAGTGGATGTCTGTTAATGTCCCCTGGCCATGTTAATCCACAGACGATAGGAGTTGTTACAACATCTGAATTCCTGCTTCCTGTTAGTACAAGCTCTTGCAACTCACGTCATTAGTTAGGGAAGTTTCTTGGCTTAACATGTCATCTATCTGCAACAGATGAGCAGGCAGAGAATGTAGTGATATTGAGTACTAAGGAGAAAAATGGACTAAATTGTTGTCTTAGTTCATGGGATGAACCTTTGTAATTCAGCCTTAAGCATAGTACTTGTTTAGTAAAATTCATTAGTTTAAAACCACCATCACATTTGCCTTGACAGTTGCACATAAACAGAGAGCTGACTTGCTAAGCTGCAGTACCTCCTTCTGTTCCAAATTAGCTCTTCACAGCCTTCAGCTAAACAAAGGTGGTGTAAAAGTACTAAATTAAAAATAAGGAAAAGCATCAATTTTTTTTTACTGTATCCTCACTCTCTGTTTTACTTCCTTACATGCCTATATGTCACATCCCTTCTGAACAAATACCCGCTGGTCATACACATCAGAGACGATATCTACCACCAGGACATGGACCTGCTGCCCTCATGTTCAGTGACTGAGGTTGCAGTGTAGAAGACCTGAGTGCTGATCCAGCAGGCAGTCCAAGCTAAAGCGAGGCAGTAGGTAGGATCAGGAGGCAGGAGGTTCAAGGCAGCTTTGTGACTAAAGCCACAATCCTGAGCTATGGCAGGACGGCCGCAGACTGGTGGGCCAGCAAGCCATCAGAGTGGGGTTTGTCCCTGGTGGGACAGTGACACATCACAGCCAGGATGCTGATATTGGAGAGGTTTTCGTGTTGCCTGAAGTAAGTTAACATCTCACAGGGCTTCACTGGCATACAAGATCTCCTCTCTGCTTTTGCCCTGTTTAAAGTAACACTGGAGGTAGGAAATGCAGGAGAAAGCCCCAAAAAGAAAGGGGATGTAAAATCCTAAGACCTGTACCTTGGCTAGGCAGAGAAAGGGGCTGACTGTGAGGTGTTCTGTGTTTCTTTCCCTTAGCCAACATGTAACCTAACCTCCTATCATCATGACACTTAAATTATACTTCTAAGATCTCTTTCCCTTAAAAAGATAGCAAAGGTAGTGTTGTTGGGGGGTTTTTTCAGCTTACCACAAGCTGGTTTTTAAACTTGGATCCAATCTCTAAACCAAGTCAGACCTGAGCATAGACTACAAGCACACTCAGATTTCAGAAATTAAGAGCACAGAATTAGACTCCTACTCCAAATTCAGAATTGCAAAATAAATGACCTGATTTTCTGAAGTTCTTACACATAACAACTCCCACAGATGTCAGCAGAAACCTTAATTCAGAGTTTGATTTCAGTGCTTCAGAAATCAGGTCACTTGTTCAGGTACCTAAATATAGGTTTAGAAGAGTAGCTCCAGTCTTTATTTATTTGTTAAATACTTAGATTCAGTGTTCAAAGCAGGTTATTGCTTCAGCTCCCACAAGAGAATTTTGCAAAACTTAGGCCAGGATCCAAATTTGGTAAGGAGACATAACATCCAGGGGCTACAGAGCCAGAGCTTCAGTCCTTCACACCAACCACTGGTCCCCATCCATTTGTAGGAGGAATCTCAGCCTTTTGTTCTACTGACCCTGTAAATGACTCTGACAGCTCAACAACAGCCCCTTCCTCAGCTGCTCTTTGTTCTTCTTCACACAGTGTTTCCTAAAAGACTGAATTAAATAAATAGTAAATGCATGGCTGGATGCAAGAAACTCAGGCAAGGATTAAAGTGCCACCGTTCCGTATTAAAAAGCACAAGTATGCAGAAATTATTAATTACATGGTTTTGATTGTTTATAATGGTATAATGTACATAACTATAAAAATAAATGGGAAGTGGCAGATTTTTCTCTGAGCACTTTTCTTTGATTTGCCTGAAAAAGATGTATGTTTGGGTTTGTGTGTGTATGTGCCCGTCTGTCTGTCTGTCTAATTCGCTGCCAGGAGGTAGAGAGATTAACAGAGGAACAACTTTTGCAAATGACAGACCTGGAATCACTAAGGGGAAACCCACTAGAGCCATAATCAGATGGGAACCTCAAAATTTTCATGATGTATCCTCTGTGTATGAGATGATCCTTACTGAAGTAATATTTTTTTTTAGGGTTCAGTTCTTTGTTGCTCTACATACGCTCAACACTATAGATCCAGCTATATGAGAGGTGATTTTTTGCCCTTCCCCCACAGATGTCAGCTGAAAGACTTCTTGTCTCCCTGCTTTCACCCTGGCAAAGCCATGCAGCATTACCTCTTCAAAATCAAATCTTTGTGGTTCTGCCCCTAATCTTCCCCCTATTTTAATCAAACAAATTAAGTTTGGAAGCCTAAAGAACGTAACAACTGAGAGCAACAAAATTACTCCAAAACAGCTTCTTTGAAACAAAGATTTTTTTCCTGCACCTCAAGATATAAAGCATGCCAAAAAAAAAAAAAAAGACAGTAAACATTGGGTTCTACACGTGTATTTCCACTTAGCTAAATCTTTCTCTGCATTAGTCTGCAAACGTTCCCTCCGCCCAGATGGCCTTCACCTCTATCTGGAAGATACGGAGAATCCTTATTGCAGAGTAATAAACATGACTGCCAATGGGTCAATAGTCTGTTTACTCCCCCCTTCTTCCTAAAGTCATCTTCTGCAAGATTTAGCATACCCTTTAATGGTCAGATGAATATCCATAAATCTGTTGGTTTACTTTCTAGCATGCTCTACCAAGAAATGACAACCTGTGCCAAGTCCATCACTAATACATAGACATGCATCATTCCTGCACTGGAAAAAAAATGGCAGACAGCAACGCTTTGGGTGACAGGGTGCAAGATGACACTTGAGAACAGCTCCTATTTTGGGGGGTTTGTAACAGGAGCAAAAACAGATGAGTCCTACTCCTACCACATCTGTTTCTAAGGGGTCCATAAAACCACAGTGCAGATTTTGCAGTGTAACTGCAATTATACACACAGGAATTCCTGGATTCCAGGAATCTCATTAATCCATTGAGAACTGAGAAACCCAATGTGTGTTGTGGCCCATTGAGACAGTCAGACTGGCACGACACACAGCAAAGGGCCAGCATATTCAGGTGCAACAACAAGCGGCAGAAAAGAGAGTGATCTTTCATACCGTTTGATACATTAGGACCCAGAAGTCTTAACAGCACAGCCCCGTGGCCAAGAGAGACCCAAATCCGGGCTTGCACTCCGGTCTGGAGAAGCCAGGAGGAACCATTCGGGGCCAGCAGATTGCAGAAGGGGTCCTGAACACCCCGTTGGGACTGCGGCCCTGGGCGCTCTCCTCCCACCACATCCTTGTCCCGCTCAGCCCCAGGCAGACGCGAGAGCCGCAGCAGCAGGGAGCTGAGAGCCCCACGTGCTTCGGGCAGGTCTCAGCTGGCAGCAGCCAGACAGGCGCTTCCCCGGCCTCCTCTTTACTCAACCCCCACCTCCCACTGCCTTTTTTCTTTCCTCTCTCCCCATGCGACACTTCACTAGAAACCTGCCAGATTTAACAAGTCACGGAGAGAAGGTTTTATCATCCAGGAGGACAACCAAGCCAACCGTTCAGATTTTCGTGCGCGAGCAGGCTGCAGGCTTCCCCAGGAGCCACGAGGGGAAGGGAGAAAATGAACGCCCTTTCTGCATTCACCTTTCTATACGTCTGTATTATTTCCATATTGTTTAAACTACCTGGATGGGTTTCCAAGTGACCGGAGTGTAGACTGAAAGGTAGAGGATGCTGAGAGCAGGGACGTTGTCATGGAAACAGAGAGGCAGCCCGGGTGGTTAGAAACTTGGAGGCAGGTAATTAAAGATGCCCAGAAGCCAGGGACAAGTGTTTGATACCGCCCTGTTGCCCCGAGGCAAACTGCAAATGAAGATGAAACCTTCTGCCCCATGCTTGTAATTAATGATTCCAATTGCGCTCTCAGGCACAGGGATTCACAGCCTTTGCATTCAACTGAGGGAAAGTACTGTTTGTAACAGAATACTGAATCATCATTTTCCTGTTCATTTTGTTATGTGTGTTTCTGTAGTGACAGTATATAACTGAAACAAAATCCCTAGCCAGCTGCAGATGACCCTGTAATTGGTGACATCAAGTTTATTTGGCATCCGTTATTCACGATGTAAATTGTCAATGAATAAAAATATTCTGAAAATGTACCTATCCATGCACAAAGATCTGTCTGACTCATTATAGAGTGAATGACAATACGATTTCCAAAAAAAAAAAAAAAAAGAAATTACCCACTTGCTAAGAGAAACAAAAAAACCCAGCCTTGCTCCTTCGGATTGCAAATATATAAGGTTCAGCATGACAAATGTAATTTTAACTTGCTTCCCTCTGTGTTAGTAAGTGTATAATTATGCACAGTTAATTTATTTGCATTCATTATGTCCACATGGGTACTTAAGTATCCACGTGAACTCACAGAGACAGATGTGTTGCTACAGGCAGGGTCCTGTACGCTACATGATTTGGTGACTCTGCAGTTTATCCCTTGCTGCAAAATATGTTCCAGGTACTCGTCTTTCATCATGCACTTTCATCAAGCAGCTCTAGCGAAGCCTTTGTGGTACAAGGAAAAGCCTGAGAATGTGAGCTGAATATCAACTGCAACAGTCATGTCTTCCTGCACTAGCAAGGAGACTAAAACAATAGGACACAGATCTCAGCAACACCATTTATCTTAAAGGGCTGCTAATTCTGAAACTCTAAACCTAGGAAATGATCATCAGAAAGTGTGGGAACACCACAAAATAATACAGCAGTAGTAACAGAGCGTTACATGTCCAGGTTCAAATCTGAATCTTCATTTAAACTTATCTGAAGCTCCTGCAAAAATGCCCAAATTCCCAGCAGTGATGCAGAATCTAGGGATCTTGGCACAAATTTTGGATGTATTTGGCTTTGCAGTAGGATGCCTTTTACCTATAAACTCATGCAATTATACATGCACAAATCTAAATGCATGATTTTTTAGTATACGTTTGCAGAAAATGTTACTGTAGCTAGTGTAATGAATCTCACTAACCAGAACTCAGATAAATGAAAACATAAAATGACTGATATGTATGTAATGTTTTTACACTGAAAGTCTTTCAGAGAGTGATTTTATCTACTGCATGTTGCCTACTCTATATTTTGTGCTATGTGCACATTAACTATAAACCTGAAACTAAAGAAAAGCATTCATTACTGTGAATTCAGTAAAAAAAAAAACCCAACAAACATATCCAGAAGAAAAAGCAGACTCTCATTTTTGTTTTGTTTAAAAATGTTGAGGAATCAGGCCACATCGATATTATTTTAAAACATTGAAAAGTATGACATTTTAAAGAAGTAAGGTGCACTAATAACCTCAGCTCTGCCCTTGATCACTACCATACTGGAAGTCTTTTTTCTGTCGGCTGATTACAGCCACCTTCACTTGCAGCGAGTAAGAGGCCATTCATTCAGCTCAACACCTGGCAACCTGCCTTGCTTCTGGAGCTAAATTTCTGTGTCACAGACTTTCAGGGAAAGAAGACAGTGGCAGATTCTTCAATATCAGCTACTACATTTAATGAAGGAAGAGTCTTATCACTGCAGTCATTTGTTGCCATAGCTTCCCATGTTAAAGCCAAAGAAACCATTAGAGTATCTTTCTACCAGAGGCCAAAGATTTTCATTCAATTACACCCATTCTGAGTGCAATACTTTGAGTTTAGCAAAAGCACATCTTCCCAGTAGCCATCCACGTTCAATTTGAATGTGCATGTTATTTTTCATTTCAGTTTCTGAGGTTTTGACTTCCAGCCACTGGTTCTTCTTCTTCTTGGATATTTTTGACCCAGGAGAACATTTAGACATTGTAAACAAGTCCTTTCTTGATCTTCCTTTTGATAAACTGTCTGCTGTGGCCACTTGTTAAGCAAGCAAGTAACCTCGGAAGAGAAAAATCTAATTCTGGTCAACTTAGTTCTGCAGCATCACCTTTTCAGAGCATCCCACCTTGCATCCCTACTCTACAATTTTCGGCTCATAAGTTGGCTCTCATCTTGACATAAATAACATCATCACTTCTGTCAAACGATGCTGCTTTCTGCCCTCCCCTTACAGGTCTATAATACCTTTATATGCATCAGAGTGATTTTTATTCTCCTGAGGAGTAAAAATCCCTCCCTCCTTCTCTCCCTCTCTCGCTCACTTGCTTGCTCTCTCTCCACCAAGGAAGTCAGCAGCTTTATGCTTATTTTAAAGACTGGCAAACAGAAGCACAGAGAGGATAACACCTAACTGTATCACATATCAGACAAGGGCAGACCCCTGTAACCTAAATCTCCTGGATAAATCCAGCAATGCATTAGTAACGCTAGTTCTGCTATCTCTAACCCTTACTGCTGGTTGTCTTCACTACACACACAGACTGACAAATTTCATCGTTTCATATGTTAAAATGTATCAAAGATGTCTAGTATCCCCATTTTTTTTCAGGAAACATCTATTTGATTCCCTATAAGGCACTTGCAGATTCAGTGCAAATCTACTAAAACGGGATTTTCTGCTTTGGTTTCTTAACAGACAGAGAGGAAATCTATGCAGGTGGGAAACCAGACCACTATTACTTTTAGTTTAGGATGTTCTGCTTAGGGTGCATACCAAACAAAACACAAAACAGAAACACCTGACACTACCAGAAAAAGAAGAGGCAATTCGGACATAAAACATCAACAGTGAGCCCTGTGCCCTGTATTCTGAATACACCGATCTCCCAGAATAACAGAAAGGCAATCTTCTACCAACAAGGTATTGATCTCCTCCACACTGCATACACAAGCATTTCCTGGAAGTGTCAGATGGTGGATTTATAAACGTTGTAAACATTAGGAGTACAGAAGTGCATTTAGTGAATCATTTCAGTATTACAGATGCCATGCAGTCTCATGTTCTGTTTGATTTGAAATAAGCAACCCGTGTTTTATAAGACTAGTGATTTAATTATTGTGACGTCTCAATGTAGACATGCAATAGTAAGTCAACTAGCTTGTGGTCAAGTCAGGCAAAACTAATTCATGTCACAGATGTAACCCAATACACTGAAGAGCACACATCAAACTGCATTCTTGTTGTTCCAGGGGAAAAAAAAAAAGTGATGTTCTACAGGCTGTCAAATCATCACTTTCTAGAGTAGAAGTTAATGAAGATGCTAACAGACACGTGGGGGGGGGACAATCACATGGAAGACTCAGTAACTGTTTAGTTGTTTACTATTAACACTGTGATTTCCAAAGAATAAAGTGACTGACTTATCAGATATGATGTGAATCTGTCAGAATCATATGAGCTCATAGTGTCAGAATGATATGAGCATACATAGTTTAGATAAATCATTCATAATTTACCACCTACAAGTAGCACCTACCTACCTACCTATGTTCTCATATGGATCCCATTAAATGTACCTTCACAGTGGTGATGGATTTCTCCTGACAACCATGATTATAAAGGCAGGAAAAGTTATCAAACCTCACATCATAATTTGTCTACCGATGCCCATAAAACAGTGTCATACAGTGGCAGTAAAGATAGGGTGACTTCAGTCCCAGGGTGAAATTCAGTGGCCTAAACTTAAGCAGCTAGTGTCATATAAGTACCCAGGACAACCAAAAGAGGATGGCAGACATGGTCAGTCCTGCAGTGAAGCCTTTGCCGCCTCAGTTGGTGGCTGGGACTCAGGTAGGATTCCCTGAGGAATCTAAAATAGTACCAAAGCATCCTACTCCAGGCACAACACTTGCTGAAGTGCTTCTAACCCAGGGACCAAATTTAACCTTCAAAATTATAACAATGAACATGAAAGCCAATTCCTTATCACCGCAGAGTAATATGCTCGATAGGTGTTCACTACTCAAAACTGATCTAGGAAAAGAATTAGGCCTTTAATGTTCTGTTTTCTTCACTGCTTTATTTACAGGCTAAGAAGACTGTGATCATGCACGGGGTGCTCTTGGGCTCCCCCATAATCAAACTCTGTTATGACGACAGGCAAACATAGTTAGGCTTATGAGAATAACCATGAGGATGCACTGCCCTGTGTTTTAAATTCCAGTGTCCTTCTCCTCCTCTCTCCTGCCACTGCTGGCAGCGACCACGTACAGATGCTCTTCCCACGATGCACGGTGGTCATCCCATTTCAAATTCCAGGCTGGACTTAGACTGGGAGCACAAGTGTGTGCACGTGTGCATAACTGCACAGCTATGAGTGGGGCTGTGGGGGGCACATATATATGTGTTCATGCCTGCCTGCCTGTGACTATATGAGAAAGCTTAGGAAAGGTTTAAAGAACTGTTTTCCCTTCTGCTTTCTTGGGTCTTTTCTACTGATTGCTGCAAGAGTACTTTGATTATGATTCTGATCCCCCTACTTCCATTGGGCTGTACCTTATCATTAGAGCAGTACAACTTTCACAGCATGCCGGTGCTTAGGGAAGAACAAGAACAGCTGTTTTTGCAGGTTTCCTCTGGTGGGGGTACACAGAGAATGAAGAGGGAAATCTTACTGCCTCGCTCACAGAGGGATGGACACAAATCATCCTGTGTATTTTGCACCTACAGAACTTACTTGTCTGGTCATGCAAAGGATACATTTCTGCTTGTCAAGTTTTAGTTTAGCTGGTAGACACAGGGAAGAAATCTGAATTATTGGATTCTTATTGGCATAGGAATTATTGTCAGACTTCTGTGGACTCCAAAAGTCTCGGAATTTTACTATCTGTCTACTCATTTTCTCAGGTATCTCTTCATTTTTGCGATATTCATCATTTATATAACCTCAACTAGCAATTCCAAAGTAAAACTGATTAGCAAAATGTCATGTGGGTACACACCTTCCTGAACACTGCCACTATATTTAACTATGAACAGATGTTTGATAAATCCTTACCTTTGTTTCAGTAACTGCTTTGCATCAATTTAAAGCCCACTAAAGTCTAAAACCATTTCCAAGAATGTAAACCATGAATTGACCCGAATTTACTACTCTGACTTCCCTTGCCACCTGTCAAATTATAGATTTTCTTTCTAGGTAGATTGCTAGATATTAGTCACTAAATAGATGAAAAGCTTTTCAGTCCTGACATTGGTGTCTCAAAAGGTCAAATAAACCTAAAGACAAGTCAGTCTGAGTAAGGGAATAGGAGCAGATGACAGCTTTGATTAAAGACTGAAAGATTCCAAGTGTATTCAGGGATAGTTGGTAAATGGTCATTATCTGTACGAATAAGACACATCTTACTAAGACACATTCAGAATGAAACAGCAGGAGGATAACAGCAGTCTGAAATAACGGAAGGTCTTATACCAGAGACAATATACTGAGGGAGGGCACTGTGTAGATAAAGTAGTTGTATCTGGTAGCACTCAAGATCTGGAGTACCTGCTCCCAATAGCAGCTAGATGTTATCATTTGTTACGTAGGCATTTTCATTTGTTTTAATTTCCCTGAGAGTAGCAATGGTAGCTGGACTCAAATTTAGGAGCACAACTTACTTTTTAAAACAACATTGGGGATAATCATTAGAAATATAATCTCCTTAATAAGAGTTCTGATGCAAGAAAAACATGGGAATTTTTAAAATGTACCAAAACTACCACACTTTTATGTGATTTGCTGCCCTCAGAGTTAGAGAGCATGAAAAAATGTAGACTGTTCTCTTGTATATTACAGGGCTTTTTTTTTTTTTAAATCAGTTTATGCCAGTAGAACACAGACGTTTTTATGGTAGGCTTTTTATTGTGTACCCTCTCCTTTTTAAACTTGGAATAGAATTTTAATGGGTCTTACAATGATACATTTTTAAATCAAAAGTAGCATAAAAGATCACACAATGGTCTCCTTTAGCAGATAGTGTATTTAGAAAAACAACAGTGCTCTAGAAAAATGCATATGACTATTTCCATCAAATCCAAAAATCTATCAGTTCCTCTAGCTCACTTATGTGCCACAATAAAAAACAATAGACTCTTGGAGTTTGTCAAATCTTTGATTAATAATAAATGAACACCAAATGATAAACACAACCTTTCAATGTTCTATTGCTGAAGATTACTGCAGGGTAAATACTAACAGGAAACTTACAACACACAGCTTAAACACACAGCTTAATGGATACATTATTTACAATAGGAAAATGTATCCAAAATTCACACTAAACTAAAAGGATCAGGCATATGTTAAAAAAATGTGTTTTGCAACATGTTATATTATATGGAAAAATATTTTAACAGGAATTACTTTCAAGATTTAATTGCAGAAATGTCCAGAGAATTCAGAGTTATGTTAAGCTGTACAATTACAACCTTTGATTTGTTGATGCTGCTGAGGTAGAGACATATGCTGACTGGCAAAAAAAATGCTGATTGGGAAGGGAAAATGGGGGAACGTGCAAGAAAGGTTGCAGCAGGAATAGTGCAATAATGTACAACCTTTTTCCCTTTCCAGGAAATGGGCTAATTTCTAGTCTAATCCTCTTCCTTCCAGTGGATTTTAATAACAGGGCATAGGTGATAGCAGATTCAGCCAAGCAATGGGTAGACAGAAGGTATATAAGAAACTCTACTACCAGCGTGGTGCAGAGCTGAAGCAGAATACAGGAGCACCACTCTGCCAGTCTTAGATGCTTGGGTAGGAGACCTAAAATTGCAAGCAGAATTTTGGTGGAGAGAATGAAATAACCCAAGTCAGAATACATTCAGAAGAGAGACTTCATGAATGACCTACTTGCCATAGTCATACTTACAGAGTGACAGAGGCCATTAGAGTTTATCTTTTAGAAAATGAAGACAACAAAATATCTACTAACATCACATTTTAATACAGCCAGACGGAGGGTCACACATTTATGAACCTTACCTAAAGAATTCATGAAAGCAGTGACAATAAGGAGGATCTCAGAGTCCCAGTACATAATCAGTTAGACTGGCCGTATCTGCATCCTGTCGTAACTAGGAGAATAAGCAGAAATGGGTGTATAGAAATAGGTATTTGAGGGAATATTTCCTTTGTTTAGCACAAAGTGTGACTACTAGTAATATACCAGTAGTAACCAGTTGTACTGTCAAAAACTGCTGAAAACATGCCTCACCCTGAAAGAGTTCAAAGGCTTGCGCTGTTTAGTTTATTCATAAGACAAGGCAACTTGCCTTGTGGTCTACAAATATTCATATGAAGAGATTTCTGATGAAAGACCACTCTTTAATCTAGCAAAGCAAACTCACCATGAGATCCCAAGGGTAAAAATGGACCCTGGATAGACAAAAACTATGAAAAAAATTATAGCAAAAAAAATTTTTTTTAACAGCTACTTAAATGGCTCAGCTAGTAAGGCACTGGGTTGTCTGTTTCTTAGTATGTAAATCAAAATGTCTTTTTTAAAAAAGATAGGAAATATAGATCAAGGAGATACCAAGCTTACAAAGTAATGATTAATGCCTAAATTTCTTTGCCCAGTGCATCGTGATCAACATTTTTCCCTGGGCACTGAGTATGTGACTCTAGCTAGGGACTGGTCTGCTCATCAGAATTTTGAGTCCTCACCCAAGACGCTGGCTGCACCCTATATTGCTTAGGGTATGTTGCTACAGAATCTGTCACCCTGCAAAGGGGTGAGACTGCTGTGGAACCATTTCACTGAATACAATGTCAGTTTGCTCTCTCGCTCTCTCTCTGTGACCGTCTTTACAAAGATCTTACTGTATGATCCTAATGCTTTGATTTCCTTAGGGATGCTACCTCTGTTTTTTAATGCACAGAGAGAGACCCCATTGTAAATACTAACTGTTAATGTAAAATACATATTCAGGAACAGGCAGTGGCTTGAGAAGAATTGGAAATGTACTGCTGGATTTTTACAGCAATGAGGGGCAGAATTAGGTTATAAAAATTGCCAAAAGGATTGCATTCAGACTCCTGGATGCTTCATTCTGCTGAAACTTGCATCTAGGGCTAGTCCTTGGGGGGGGGTCTGTTACTGATGGGTGCAAGATAAGCAAATAATCATCATTCCACTGAAGACTTAACACCTCTCCTGAACTTACAGATAAAGTCCTTCCCCCAAAAGGCAGTTACCTCTCTGACCTCCATGGGCAAAAGCCTAGTTCTATAGACCACACTTTTCTTTGGTTTCCACATGAGAAAATTCTTATTACTCTATTCCAGAGTCCGCACAATCATCCCATTGTCATTTTGCTGTTATAAAGATGATAAAAGACCAGGCTAATTAATCCCTGGAAAATAGATATGTTAATAGTGACAACTCCCCTTTACTGCATTGCAAAGAGAGCCCAGCTTCATTCAAATGTAAGTGAACATGATGAGATTTGATTTCCTAGTAGTCCAGAGACACAAGTAGGAAAAGCACTGAAATAGCAATGTGACTCTCCAGGATTATGTGTCCACCACATAAAAATAATTTCAATGAGTAAAAAGGAAGTTCAAAATTAAAGATCAGGTAGTCCTTATCTGATTGTTTTGCAACCAAAATCTCAGACTGCCTTATGACCGAAATTAATGATGAATGAATATTCTGCTTTCCAATATCATTCCTTTCTCAAATACAAACATTAACAGACAATTGGTAACAAGTTCTTCAATAAATTACTTTATTTTTTCAGTATAGAGAAAAGGCAGAGAGAAAAAATGGATGTCACTAATCCGTCATTATCACTCATATTCCTTGCACAGTTAGCACTGTGCTTTCAGAGTTGATGTTCAGCCGTGCTTCTGAGGTTTCTATAATTTTCTCACTCTTTCCCTACCTTATCCTGATGTTGCCACTTACCCCTGGACTATTGTTTGATTAGCTGACTCTACAGAATAAGCTATCAAACTCAACATGCCTAAAACCATCCAAAAAGGAGCACCAGAAAAAAGGACAAGGTCCTTACCATTCAACTCTGGCAGGAATTTCAAGCTTAGCTTTCCTCAAGCCCTCATCTTCTTACTCCAGTGTCCGCTGCAAGAAGCAAAACATCCGACAGAACACCACAATATAAATCATGTATGTGAATTTTCAAATCATCTTGCTAAAAAGGTAAAACCTAAAGATCTCAAGTGCTTTTCTGCTTGTTCACTTTGTACATTTTCCACTGCTGCACAAATCTAGGGCTTGGGAGAGCAGACATAACAAAGGGTGAATCACAGCTTAAGATAGCTGTATTTTGTTTTTTAATTTTTCTCCTTAATGTAAAGATGATTGTACATCATTAGGAGCCAGTGACATCATTAGTGAAAATCATATCAATTATATTGAGTTTCCATTAGTCATATACTGCAGCCTTCTGTCATCCTTATTACATGCTTATTCTTATAATTCCAGGAAAAAGAGCAGGCTAGCTTCTCCAACATGAGAAGCTTTGAAACCAATGGATTTACTCACATTAAGTGAGTAGTTAATCAGCACCAAAAAAAAAGGGAAGGAGAAAAAGGCCTTAACTCTGCCACTCAGGGTGTTGCCTCCACACTGTTTCACCTTTCATAGCCTGAGGCCCCATTCTCCATTGCTTTCTCTCTCAGAGTTTTTAAGAGCAGTCTCATCTCAGGGTGACCACTATGGACTTTACCAGCAAGACTTTGCAGTCTTCTCAGGCATTAGTATTGCAAAACCTTTCATGTGAAATCTCCAAATGCCGTGCAAATATGTATTTGTTAACCTCCATTGCACTCAATGACATTGTATTACCGCCATTTTCATAAATGGGTAAGTTGAAATAATGAGAAGGTAAGTGACCTTCCTAAAGTTACAGTGGGAGCCAGAGGTACATTTACTAGTATATTTTAAGTATCCTTGCCCTTCCCTGGTCACAGCAGTACATTTTCTTGGCCCACCTGCAATTTTGTTGCCAAGGCAGTTCAGTGAACGTCCAAGTTACCAGAGTATTAAAGAAAAACTGGCCTGAGCTACTGTGTAAGTGTGTCATGGGAAATCTGCTCAGGCTAACACCAGTCCAGTCATAAAACATTGCTTGTGACAGCCTGATACTAGCAGAATGATGGATGTCCAGTGCCAATTACTATTTGGCACAGGCCTTTAGTCCCATGCTAAAATTCCAGGCATCTGCAGAAAGAAAGAGTAAAAACCATCTCTATTTTTATATGTTCTTCAGGACCAACACACTTGCAAATGGGAAAAAAGAAACCACAGCAAATGCCGTGTGTTTTATAAGCCTCAAAAGCTTTTTTCTACATGCTTTCTGCACACCCAGGCACTCACTAAATCTGGCACATCAGGAAGAATTCACTCAGGGGACTGTCTTGTTGATTTCTATCAGGAACCAAGGAAAGCAATTTTCCAGGGAAGATGTATGTAAGACCCACACGTTTCTTACCAATATTTGACTGAGGATAGAGTTATGGAAACAGAAATAAAGGGAAGCATCCCCTTATACTGAACAGCCAGTCAAGAAAGTGGCGGCCAGTCTCTCAGCATAATCAGATCATCACGGTGCTCTGCAGTGTGGCCAGCCTTTGTTTCCTGTATTTGCTTGTTCATTACTTATCTGTGCTGAAAATCAAAGCTTAATGGCTGACACCCATTTCTAATGCATCCGTGTGACAGACAGAAGGGGCACGATCATTACTGCCATCCCCAATGTATGCAAATATTGCTTTTGTTCAACTGCCCTTTCCACTTCACTTGATCAAATTCGACATGTTTCATGCGGATCATACTCCCAACCAATTTATAAACATCAGCTGTTTCAGAGCCACAGGTTTTCATTGTATTGTACATAGCCTTTTACTCCCCTTCACTAATAATAATGATCTGCTTTCCTTAAAAAAAAAAAAAGAAAAAAGAAACTGAGTGAACTGAGTCTAGTAAGAGGTTTAAAGATGGTAGATCTTGTTTCCATCTTTGCTCTACTTCTGTAAATTATTATGCTGCAGCTACAGGGAGAACATAAGCCATTATGACCTGCAGTATTTCTCCAGGGATACAGTACAAAAGTGCTCTATCAGAAATGCAATCAATTCCAGAGATGACTGCTTCCTGCACGCTTCCAAGCTGCTGCTTTATAAAACAGCTCCCCATAAAAGGAGCAGGAAATGCATGACATCGTCTAGCAACTGGTCATTAGAATTTAATGGAAGAGAATTAAAATACAAAAATGCCATGCTTATAGACCTTCCCATACATTACCCTAGCCTTTGAGAGGAGGAATTGGTGACATATTGGTAGACCTTTAACCCTTTCCTCTCCCTTCAGAGACAGAAACATCCCACGATCAAAGGAAAATCCTTGTCATATTGGAAGGGAAAGTCAAACAAAAATCAAACCTCTGAATGAAAGTGGAGTCAAAGGTTAGGTTTCTCTGTTTTATATCATCTCTCAATTTAAAAATTTTTGGAGGAAATAGAAATGTGTTCCCTAATCTTGATTTCTCCTTAATTGCCTTTGCACAGGTGCTGTACCATGGTATTTCTTGCATTTTAGCAGTTTTCTCATTTCTAGTTGCCTACATTAAAGTGCATGTGCACTCCCTCTTGCATACACACAAGGTACAATGAGAACAAACAAAATAACCTCTGAAATTATGTTCCTACTGAGCTATTGTGAAGACATTTTTCATACTGAAAACACCTGGTGCCTGGCATCATGTGCATTGATAATAACTCTGGCACAGATTTTTCCTAGAGCAAAGCAAGTATTTACAGCTACATGAGCAGGATGCTGGTGATGAAGTCATTCTTATCACAATCAAAAGATAACTTGAACAGCAGGAATATATCAACCTCTTGAGGCTCAGCTCTCTCTAAATCACCCCCAGAAGGTTCTGTGAGTCTCTCTCCCCTCTGAAAGTTTTAAAACTGACAACTGCATGGTGCTGATAACCAGTATCTGTATAAATGCTTTTCCCACTATACGTTAAATTGTACCTAAAAATAAGTTACAGACCATCTATCTTTAAAAAGCATATTACTTATCTCTTAATTATTACATATCTCTTAAATGACAAGTCTTTCCAGCGTACTAAGCCAGAGGCCAGAGTGGAGGTATGTTCTTTTTTGGCAACTTTTCCATTTCTCGTGGTGCTTTGCTCTCCAGTTAAGCACAGTTCAAACCACACAAGCAATTGGGAGCCAGAGCACTGGCCGGCACCCAAATGACCTGGTCCCTGACAGAGCTACACAGTCACATCTTGCCATCCCGTAGCCTGAGATCATTACCAGCATATTACAGTTACAGGAATTCAAGGTCCTCAACTGTTAAGAAAATGCATCTTGTAATACTGTGAAGTGTTGACTCATAAGGCTTGCCTGACTCACATTAGATATTTACTGTCATTGGTTAGTTTAGTCATTCAACTGTAATAAAAAGTATTCCCTGCAGCCATGCCACCCCAGGCTGTGATCTAACCACGCTCCGCACCCAAGGCCATGCCAGCCAGCCAGGAGAGCCTGTCCCCTGCCATCTCCAAAGGAGCGTGGGAAGGACAAGCATCCAAGGTCCAACACATCCATAACCAACACTTCCTCCAAGAAAAGCAGTTGGGAAAATGGTGTAGCTGGAGCATTGCGCTCTGGCTGAAATAATAAAAAAAGAGGTTCTGACCATTTCTGACTATTAAATGAAGCAAGCTCCTTTTTCTCCCAAAGCACAGAGCTTTAATTCATCACTCTAATCAATTGCTCTTTATTGGACTCAGAGTTTGACAATCCTCTTATAGCTTTGGCACAGCATCACCTAACTATACCATCTCTCTGAGGAGAATGTTTCAAATCTTCTACCATTGCAATCAGACATTGCATTGCTTGTGTCACAGATGTCAAATACAGTGTTGCTGTTTATTGTTAAAAATTGCCATGTTCAACCCAAAGGTGGATTTATTTCACTACTACACACAGGCATTCATATATATAAGAAAAAAAAATGTTCTTTTTGCCATAAATGACATAAAAACGAAGACTAAGAAGACTTGAGGTCTCCCTCAGCTATCTCCCCTCCTCCTTTCCAACTGCACATTTAACACACTCAGCTTTTCTATACACTTGTGAAATTATGCAGTGTTGCAATGATAAAGCTTAAATCAAAATGAACATAAAATATCAGCAGGAAATTGTGGCTGCTTCAAATCAATACCTTTATTCTCCCAGTCATTTAGAGTCTAGGTAGCCTGTGATGCTGAAAATCACCCAAATGACTCATTTAAAACTTCTTTAGAAAAGCATACTTTAATTTAACATGCACAGGCTTCTGAGAAACATTTCTAGTCTGGAAATCACCAGAACCAGCCACAACGGTAAAATTCAAGTCTAACTGTCTATTCAAAGATCATTTCTACAGCACTGCTTTAAAAAAAAGGTATATAGAAACATAACATAACACAAGAAAGAACATAACACTGGCTCAAACAAAGGGCCTACCTTGATCAATGTTCTGTCTCCAGCAGGGGTCACAAGTGGACATGTAGGGAAGATAAAGAAAAGGGAACATATGTGATCTAGCCACTTTCAGCCAAAGAGATTTCCCGACCCTGACACAATTGGTAACCCAGTTACTAAATGTCAGCAGATGTCTCTTCCGAGTACTTATCCAGCCTGCCTTCAAACCCACCTAAACTTCATCCATATACAACATCCTTTGGCAAGGAGTTCCACAGGTCCACTGCGTGTCACATGAAGAACCACATCCTCTTCTTTGTTTTGAACCCGATCCAAATTAATGTCATACCTAATTCTATGGGATCTGTATCTGAAAAATACAACAACCAGCTGATCTCTAGCATTCCTCTCCGTACCACTCAGAATCGTGTTGACCTCTCTCATATCTCAAACAAACCATCTCTTTTTCAGGTTGAAGCATCCTAGTCCACCTCAGCTATGCCCATATTATACAGTAGGTAATAGGAGTGCATTTGTAAACAAAACTATTGATGCAGAGTCTCTGGCATCCTCAGGGGGCTTTTTTTCTTCCAACTAGCATAAAATTGGTCCTGCAGATTGTATACCCATTAGCAGCTGGATTGCACTAGGCATGTTCCAGAATTGCAGTACGCATGTTCCAGGACATGAGCTGGTTTTGTTTCATCCAAAAGGAATTCAGTTCAGGTGCTCCAAGACTGCCCTGTGTTTGAACCAAAGTGCAGTAAGTGAGGATGATTTGAATATTTGTTTCAAAACCAGATGCCTGATCCGAACTAAAACTGGTAGATGTACCTTGGTTTTCCTCATACAGAAGCTGTTCATACTTCTGAATCATCCTTGTCGCTATTCTCTGAACCTTGTCCCCTTTAAGGACATACTTTTTAAGATGGGAGGACCAGAATTGCACACAGCTGTCAAGGTGTGGGCAAACCATGAATGTATTTGTTGTCATAATGATGTCTTCTGTTTTCTCCTCTATTCCTTTCTGAATATTTCTGAACATTTGTTTGCTTTTCAGACTGCTGCTGAACACTAAGCTGACAATTTCATGGTACTATCTATAATCTCCCCAAGGTCTCATTCCTGAGTGGTAATGGTCTCTCAAAACACATTTTATATGTGAAGTTAAAATTGCTTTTCCCTGTATGCATCGCTTTGCACTTATCTATAGATCTGATTTTAGACACACACACATATGAAATCTAAGAATTGATAGAAACATTGTGGGTAGCATAAAAGTCAATTAATCAGCCTGTTATGCCCCACAATGTTCTTTTGAGGCATGTAAGCATTGTTATATCCACTTATACACTATTATATCAATTTTTTGAAAGATAAACCCACTTGGACAAACAAACTCAAATGAGGGGGAGTTTTTTCATCAGTGGAGCAAGGAATTCCCGCTATATTTATCCTACTTCTAATAGATTAAAAAATTGCCACAACTAGAAAGGAATCCTGGAAAATGCTTTCTGGTACAGCTTCTTCCAGCACAGATCCTTCCAGCCAAAATGCAATTTGGGAACACTAGTATCACCTAAAGAACACACTATAACCTTGGGTTATCATGTCAGAAAAGGGCATCCAAAAGTTAATTATGTTTTTGAATTGCTTGGATGTTCCTCACCACTTGCCAGGAGTTACCTTTAGAAGGACATTCAGGTGCTCCAGGCACCAGCATTCTCTAATAATAATAAATCAAGTTCAAACAAGCTCAGCTAAACTCCCTCTTTTTCACATTGAGATATTAAGGGTTTCTAAATTCCTTATCAAGACCCTTCTGACAGTTAAATTGTTTAAATGTTTCCTAAATTTAATACAAAGCTGCTGAGTTTTATGAATTTTAATACATAACACCAGACGATGAGCTCTAGAAAGAGAGTTCTTGAAAATAAAAAAAAAAAAATTAGAGACATTGAAGCTGGAATCTAACTCTGGCAGGACATAACACAGATCTTAGCTAGCCAATACATCAGACAAAACAGCTTAACTAAATAAAGCTTGCATTTTAATTTCAGTTTTTCAATTACTTGGTCCAAAAACTTCCTTTGTAGCTTTTATCTTTTCTTTCTTAAGGAAAGCTTTTTCAATGTTGATAGCTATGAATGTTCCAGAATCAGCACAGAGACCCTTGAGAAGGAGGATATTAATCTGAAAATCATAAGATTAAATATACTTAATACATTCTATTATATGAAACATATGTATTATATAATTGCAATATATTCTATATATGTATCATATTAATGCCTTCTGGCTTCATAGTCTTGGAATGCCTTCAGGTTGCATTTTCTTCATAAAAATGAAGGCTGGAAAGCTTTTTGAAAATGCAAGCTTAGATTTTCCTATACTCTGATTTAGGTCTTACAAAGCGGTCCTTTTTGAGGCAAATGCCCTCGTGCTTGGCTTTTCCCAAGATAAGGAATTTTACCCTATGTGATGAGAGCTGAACCTTTGCAGTGTGAAGGAATTACCTTAAGGTGTGCACGTCTAAAGCACAGAGTGGTTTTGGTGCATGTATATGTGAGCGTCCTTCCCTCTGTCACAGTCAAAGTGTCTTTGCTTTTCAGTTGAAAGGCTTGTATATCTTCATCTATAACAAAAAGACCCCACATAAAATCCCATAACAGGACAGAACAACCCCTTGGTTTGCACAAGCCAGAAATCCTTTGGGCATCAGTGAAATTCCTGAACAAACTGAAGTACTGGAGAAATCAAAGTAGTATTTCATTATCTTCTGGGCTCTTCCTGCACAGTGCCCTCCATCCTGGCTGACATCTGTTACCGCAGGTGGGGGACTGACCAGGACTAGCACAGATCTGCTCAAGTACTTTGCCCTGTGAACCGTGCAGGTACATCATTGCAAACTGCTAGTGCAGATGAAGTCACAGTAGGATAAAGACAGCTAAGCCAACACAGATTGTATCTGTGACCGTATCAAAATGGGCCAGAGACTATAAAGGCACCTCTGTGTGAGGCTGAGAAGTCATTCTCACCAGTGAGGCAGTATCAGTTCAACCATTGTATCCTAAGCCTGGTATGCTTATGTCCTCAAACATCCTCAAAATGTTCTCAAAATCGTGTGGACAAGTTCTGAAGGTCCAGGTCTGCATCCATACCTGAAAGCTTTTCTTTCAAGGATCAGCTGTGGGGGATTTCCTTAGAGAAGGGTCTTCTCCAAAAACTCTGTACTGTACAATGATTTCTTGATCTGGAGAAGTGTGCTCCATTATGAATCTCTCTTCTTCCCGAAGGAAGTGTGATTGATGTAACGCTAAGGCATTACTTATTCAGGAAGGCCTCTCCTTTTGATGCCCTGAATTGGCTTTTTCCAATCTGTTGATTGAAGATATTTTGTAGCCTTAACTTTTAAATTAAAGTAGTGGTTAAAACAATTTAAATGAAAATTTATAGGCCATTTTCAGTAGTCTGTAGGGATAACCCATTTACCACTTCCTAAAACTACATACAGAGAATATCAGAATTTTAGGAAGTGTATTAATCAACAAGTATGTCTGCAACTGTGCCTAATACCCACATCTTCAAAGACAGCTACAATTAATACCACTGGATATCCAGGCACTTAGTACCTCAATGAACTCAAGAGAATACATGAAAAAAACATACATTCAGGCCACCATATGATGGAGAATCCTCTTAAAAGATCACTTGGCATGGAACTAAACCTGTTAAAGGAAGGATTTACTATACTCCACGGGTGTGCTTTGAAGAAGCTTTCACTGTACTCAATTACTATTGATTCATTAGGTACATGAACTGTAAGGCTCTAATTAAAAACCTTTTTCTTTTCTTCTTTGAAACCAGCAGGGAATCTTAAATAGATTTACTCTGAACTGAAAAAAAAGTGATTAAAAGATTAATTAGAAAAATGCTAACCCAAATTCCCTGGCCTTCTTTGTGTCAGTGTCTAAGTAACCATAGTCTCCCTGGCTCTCCCCAAGCTGAGGCAGCGGATGATGTGCTCTCCTAAGCTCTTTGATTGCTTGTCTTCAGCACGAACACGCTTTGGCGTGTCCCGCAGGCAGGCGGTGCTTGCTCACACACACTGTCCTTCCCGTCTCTGGCAGGGAAAGATCTCAGTGCTGGGAATCCGGGACGGAAAAGACAGATGCATAAAAGGAGGAATGGCTTTATTTGACTAACCTGGCTTCCGACATGCTGATGTGTCGAGCCTTTCTCAGCACAGGGGAAGGGCTGATAAAGACCGGTGCTGGGAATGGGTCTGGCCAGGGGGGGTTCTGCTGTCATTCTGCATTGCAAGAGCTGGGGAATAACTGGTGGATTGTGCTGAGCTTTCTACCTCACTCTGTGGATGAAATCCAACCTGTACAGGTAACCCAGTGCTCAGCCTGCATAAACCCCGAGAGCCTTTTGGACTGCAAAAAAGGTGTCTTCAGATAAGGTTCTTCATCCTCTGGCCTTTTTGCACAGCATTTAAGAATTATGTAGTCCTCCAGATGTTACAGCATCAGTCAAGACTTTGCTGGCTGGACTGAAATGAAAATACTCCAAACCTACTCCAGGAGTCTCTCTCTAGGTAGCTCACTACTTCATGCTTAAAAGCCTGTAACCTGTCCTGCTTAGGCTTTGACAACCACTCATAGAAAAAATAATTAGGTGAGGCATTTTAAATACTTTATATCTTCTGATTGCCCTGCAAGTAGTAGCTAATCTGAGACAATAACAGTCACCTCATCCTTCCAATGCCTTCCCATGCGCCACTGAGTGGCTAGACTCCCTTAGAACATCGTCAAACTTCCCTAAACGTTGTCAGCACTCTCCAAAGCAATAATGCATCTAGGCCTTTATTTCTAATTTCATGCAGCTACCAGTGGGTCAGGGCCCCATTTTGTGGTCATTCACCAAGCCAGGATTTAAAGAGATCTGTTACCATAGGGATGTGCTGCTTTAACATAGGCTTCTACAATCTCCCCGCTGTTGCCTTTCTTGCCGAGACGAAGCCAGATTCATTCTGGTTCAGGGCTGTGGTGGTTAGGGTGGGCACAGCCCATGTGCCCCATTCAACCTGGTGTGACTGGCAGCTGACAAACCGTCAGCCCCTGCCCCAGCGACACCGCAGCAGGGCCGGGCTCCAGCTCCCACAGGCCTGCCCTGCCCAGCCATGGAAACAGCTTTTAGAAAGGTCTGTCAGTATTAGCAACAAGACTCTTGATTACTTACTCAAGATATTTTTATGGAATAGAAAATTCCACCTCTGACCTTGTTTAATCAACCTATAAAATCTTACAATGTATACACCTGTATACAAATTACTGTAGTCAGTGGGTTTTTCCATAAGGATTTCCTAGACTCAGTTGACTTTAGATAATAATTTCCAATACAGATCTTCAGTTCTGCTTCTATTTTTTTTCAAAGTTTCTTCCTGCTGTGTGATGGAAATAACATATTTGTCGATGAGTAAGGACAAGTATTTTCCTGTGCCTGCTACCTCCAATGCTGTAATCGTGACAAGCTGCAGCTTCATCAAATTCCTCCCATAGTGGCTACTTCTGCTCAGCTTCCACCAGGGATCCAGACCAATTTGCAGGTACCTTTACACATTAATAAACTTTCACTGGCAGCTGCTGCTTTAATGAACTCTATGTGCAATTCAGACAAATACTGGTCTACCATCAGGACTGTTTTTTCCACTTAAATATTTTAGCCTGTCAAGTGAACAGAAAGAGGAAGCCATTACTTTTGTAAATGTAACAAGAAAAGTGTCAGGAGTCCCATTATTTAAAACTGATCTGGGCAGAGGGGAGGGTAATGTATGGCAGAAACCAATCCAGCATGGAATGGACTAAACAATCCACTGAACTCCATTTCATCAGCAATTTACTGACTTTCATTTCATTTACCTGCATCAATAAGCTTGGTTAATAAGGCACAGACCCCTGCCATTCCTCTGAAAGGCTGCAGCGCTGCATTATACAGCAATTCCACTTTTCCAACATTGAAAGAATGCTATTTTCTTCATGTTGAGAATACTTTCAATCTAACTTAAAATATATGTGGGCAATAATTTAAACAATGCCACAAACCCTGCCACCACTCTCCATCTTCAATGTTCCTATGCTCACATGCTATTGTCATATGCTGGGGAAAGAGGGCACACTTTTCAAAGGAGCTCTAAAGGCCAAGAATTTCATATTCGTATAGGTCATTTTCATACTCTGAACAGTGTCAATAGGACCTGGCTAAATCACTGCGCAATTATTTGAAAATTCAGTGCTTGGCTTCTTTCATTGCTTTATGGGGTTATAGAAAAAGTCTTAAAATTATGCATGGTCCAAAGGATAAATTTAATCTTAACGAGTTTTATTTCTGCTAATTGCTAAAGCCAAAAGGAAGTCTGTCAAAGGCTCATAATTCCCCAGCATCTTCTGAGACGTGAATGTATATTATCAAATAAAATTACGTATTACATTTGTCCTTTAGAGGGCATTCTGTGAATAAGGAATATGCTCTGGGTAACACTGAGGGTCAGATCTACTCTGGAGTATATTTCCATATTTGCACTTAACCCAATGAAAATGCATGAGTTACACCATTTGCAGACATTACTCTTTGTCTTTAAATGTTTATTCTTAAAGCCTGAACTGACCTAAATCTTTTCAAATGGATCTACAGGTCTTGTCAATAGATTTCAGATGTAGCTTACAACTGTTTCTTTCTGTTTTATTCTTGACAATATATCTAACTTGGCTGATAAAGAAATAGAGCCACCCAAAGGGGAACGGTCGTTGCTCACTGTCCCATAGCCTTCACTTGCAGGAACTGTTTCATATCTGACTTCTCTCTTCCTAGGCCTAGTGACGTAGGTATATTTAAATAAGGAGTTCAAGACACCAAATTGTTCATCCGCTATATGCAAACTAATTAATTCTAAGGGTTTTATCAGACTGTCACTCCATAAGAATAAAAAATTATTTTGAAATGAAGGTGGTCTCTGGTTCATTCACAAGAATTAACATTACTGGCTAATAATGGAAAAAATATCAGTAGGTACACAGCACCTTACTAAATCTTGTACTTAGTCCTTCAGTAGAGGTGACTTTTGGCATGGATTTCCTGAAGCTTTCCAGGTTGGTGATTTTATTGATGTGGTTTTGGAAACCAGAATTGTAAAGACAACTGGACTGGATGCAAGGTCCAGCAATGCAAAGGATGGGAAAGCATGAAATATGAGATAAAATTGTAAAGAATCAACCAACTTGTGTTAGAGAGATACAAGGACACTTAAAGAAGACAGTCCAAAATATACTGGGATAAAGTAAAGCACAACAGAAGAAATGTCTTCTTTCTTGAACGAAGATAGGAAAGGTATGGACAGATCAGGTTGATAAAAGAGAAGATGGGTTTGTGTACCAGGAAAGCTTTCTAACAGAAAGACAATAGAATAAAGGAGAGAGACGGGATCCCCAAAAGCTCTCCAGCAAACCTTCAGCCTCAAAGCAGGACCCAGGCATTGCATGCAATCATTTAAAACAGGCATGGGCAAATGCTGGGAACACACTTCCAAGAGGAAAATCCAGAATATACTTTGTCTTATCTCTCATTAGTGTGTTTAATCCTGTGAAAAGAAATGTGTTCTTTGAGGTTATCTGAATGCCTAAAGTTGATCTTAAGTACGTGACAGTGGGCTGACAGATGGCATTAAAGATGAGATTAGAGGGGAGTTTCTTCAGAAACTCCCATCTGAATTCCTGTCACAAATCTGAAAGGTTGCATAATTCCGAGCTGTTGGGCTGATATAACCAAATATGTAAAATTACCCATAACGTTGACTCTCCCCTGTGCAATGATGACTTTCAGTATGACAAAGGGGAATAAAAAAGTTGAACTTCCGTGCATCTTCTGGGTCTCAGAAAAGGCTGAATTGTCATTTGCACCTTGAAATGAAACTCAAAGCAAGTTATTCACAGCATCAGCAGCTCTATTCTCCCTGATAATTGTAATTGTGCATTGTGCTCAGACGCATACAAGATTTCTCTTCAGTATTATTTTCACTGAAAATATTTGCCAGATAAAAAGGACAGATTGCTACAAGAATAAATGCCACTTTTTCTAGCAATAAAAGCCTCTAATTTTTGCATCTCTCAGAATTTACAGGGCTTGGCAGTTTTCACTCTCTGACTTCCCAGCACATTCTAAACAGGTCTTTCATTGATCCCATTTTCTGCAATCCTTAAAAATCAAATATTGCTAGTGAGGATAATTTTAAAATGCACAGTGTTTCTCTACAAATCAATCTGATATCTATGGGACAGTGCAAGAACACTCAGAGGTATCCAGATTCTTTCAAACATATTTCTTTTCCTAAAATCTCAAAGAGCATCACAAGAAATAATGCAGCAAACAGTTCCCAGTAATGCAGTAAACAGTTCTCTACCTCTTCTGAGAATCCAGTTGATAAACTAAGAACTATAAAATAATATTTATAGGGTTAAAAGTTGAGCATCATGCAAAGAAGGAGTAAACAAAAACATGTGTATACAGCAGGACCAAGAAATATTTCATAGCCTACATGATCTAGGGAAAGTTAATTCAAAATTCAAGTTTGATTATATGTATGTATGTGTATCTATCTGTGTGTTTGTGTGTGTGTGAGGCCAGCTATGCCTCTCTCATTTACTCCGCATCTGCGTTTTCCTCTCTGAGACTCTATTTATCATTACATACAATGGTTGAACTGTACTTTGAGATCCTTGAGAAATGCCATCCGTTGCTAGCTAGTTATCTGTATGTTGGTTAAATGTTAAAACTTGCAAGTCACTAACCTTTTGGCTAAGGACATGTGTGGTTCCTCAGACTGTGTCTGTGTACTTTTGAGTAAAATAAAAGGGAAACTAGGGCAGTTTGATGGATGTTTCATTGTGAGCATATGCAAACCTCTCCTAGAAACCAACTACAAAACAAACAGACAAGGTAGAGTCTTTTTGGTTGGGATTTTTGTCATTTCTCTTTACTATAAACTTAGCTGAAGTACATCAAACGAAGTCCTGAGAGCAGATATAGACTACCTAATGTCAGAAAGAAGGCAGGTCTGAGTGTGCAGAAATGGTGAGCCTGGTTTTGATAACGGAGCTAAATGTAGGCAGTGCAATGTGCACAATCAGCGAGGGAAACCTGAACAGACACATCCACCACCTGAGAGAGCTGCCTAAACCTCACATCAGCAGCTGAAGCACCTGCCTGATCAAACTGTATGTGAGGACAAACATTTATACAGTTTGTCTGACTTGACACAGGACAACTGACAAACTTAGCAAGCAATAGGCATCAGATTTTTCTAAATGACAGATCTTGGCTGCACCACATTCTTGTGCAAGAACTTATTTACATAGGAGAAGGAACTAAGTGCAGAGGTGGAAGACACTTTTGGCAGTTATCCGTGTTTCCAAAAAGCAGGAATGCAACTAAAGAATCTAAAGGAACTGCTTCTGAAGAACATATATTATTTGCTTATAAATAATATTTGCAGTTGCCTTCAGTCTTTGACAAAATGTCAGCAACAGCAAATATGTTTCCAGCTTCACTAGCCAATCCATACTGACAAAGGACAGCACTTCTGTATTACTCATGGTCAGCCTCCCAGTCACCGGTAAACTTTTGTCTCCTCAGTCTGTAGCAGAATATAATTGCAATAGAAGGAGGTAGACGTAACAGAGTAGTCAAAGAAAAATGAAGTGTGTGAAAACAATGTTAAGCATAACAGTTAAACACATACTTTACTCAATGCATATAAGGAAACTGCTTTGAGATCTGCTAAAGATCTAAAAATCTTTAACTCCACTTTACACTAAATAGCAGAATACATGAATACCAGTTTTCATCTGTGATCCTACCTTCTTTTTTGTCTTGAAACAAGTTGAGATTTAATCCCTCTCTGACTCCTTTTTCTCAGACATTGTTGATTGCGTTGCAATTATGGGAAAGCCAACACAAATGTGAATTTTACCTCACCTTCACTGAAAGTGCCACCAAATGACTCCATCTTAATGTCCACAGTCCTGAGCCAGTTAGTAGTAAAGCTCCCTCTCCACTGAAATTGACTTTTAGTAGTGATTTGGTAACTCCTGAGGAACATAAGTTATGAGAAAGCTGAAATCTGTGGTGAGAAAAAGTATCTGAGACCTACTGTATGGCTGTCTTAGGAAATCAGTAATCGTGTCTTGATTTAAACCTAGTGTTGCAGAACTGTGGATGTGTTCCCAGTAGCTGATGCTCTTGATGCAGCAAGTTTTGCTTTCTCGGAAACCGGAAGATATCAAGTCTGTATTTGCATTTGCCAGTCTGGAGATGCTTGGCAAGCCAGCTTCATTCCTCACCACTGTTTCAGATGCAGTCCAGGTTCAGCCCAGGCTCATTTTAAATTTAATTAGGATTCTGGTAACATTGAGCTGCTGCCACAGGCAGTGATTAGAGAGCAGTGCAGAATCAGCCTTTGTGAGTGTCTCTCTCTAATTGTGATTAGAAAGGGATGACTGTATTCCTAAAATGAATGCCCCAGAAACCAAAGTTAGATGCAAGTCTGTCCTCTGGTTTCACAGCAGCCACAAGTAGTTAACTGAATACTTAGCAGCATTCCTGATGACAATACTCCTAGCACAGAACAGCCTGACTGGCTCAAGGCTCTGTTTCCAGTTAAAATTCAGGAATATGCATAAAACCTGTGAAGCCCTTCTGTGAATTCTAACAATCTCCAAGATGACACTGGCTTGAGTATTTTTAATGGAGTCCATCCAGCCCCTCTCATCAGACAGAGTAGGTGTGCTATGCATGGAGAAAAAGAGGGCTTCCAATGTCCAAAGAAAGACTAATTTCTAGGCAGAAAGAAGTCAGGGAAGCCTGGGTTGGATTTCAGTTAGAGTACAGAAGAAAACATTCTGTATAGTACCATCCATCACTGTAAACAGGGCCGTAAGTAATAATGCTTGTGTTTTCACTGCTTAGCTCCAGGTTCAGGACATGTGGAGGAAATTCCTCTTTCTCCCTCTCTCTCCTAGCAGAACAGCTGATATTAGCATGTGAAGTCTATTCTCATGAATCCTTATCAGAGATGCTTTCCTGCCAAACCCGGGGGAAATCCAAGTGCAATTCAATCAGTGAAAGCAAATGGGGTCACCTATCACCTGCAACCTGACGGGATTGTCTGACAGAGCATTGGAAACATCTGTGTACCCCAAAGCATCACACAGTTAAGATTTTCTAGAGGACAGTGAAATACTTGCCCCCAAGTAGTTCACAGATGGTTGCAAGGATCTTCCTTATTAATGAATTCAGACTTCACAAGAACTTGTCTTCACAAAAGGGTAACATTTAAAGATTCAAAGACAGTAAGTAGCAAAAGAGGTTGTCTGAAATAATTTAGATGAATGATGTTCTTTAATTAATTTCAAGGTCCATTGAACATAGGCCTGTTAAATATAAAACCTGTGCATAAGAGTATAAATATTTTTAAAATATCTACTTAAGCAATACAAAGAGTCTGATACAAACTTAATTGTGAAAGTAAATAATATCAAAGTTAGGAGCTTGGTGCTGTTCCTCACTGACATCCACATTCAGTTTTGCTGTGTTTTATGACTGGGAACTTAAGAACAAAAATTCTGAGGACTCCTCTGGGAACAGGGTAAAATTTCAGATTCTAGTTATAGCTATGACTTTCCTAATTTTCAGTGGTGTAAACCAATACTCATGCTTTGTTTTGTTGTAGTTTTCAGGTTTGAACACATTGTCTTTTTTCAAAGCTTCCCTCACGTTATGGACAGAGGACTTCACGTTATGGACGACCAACCATCAGCCCCTGATCAGAGGATGAAACAGTCCCCATGAGAATGACGAGGAGCAGTGGCCAGCATGTGGTTCAGCACCACTGGTGTTCACAAGGCTGCAGCACTGTAAGAGGAAGAGGAATCTCCTCCTACCAGCTCTCTGTAAAAAGATGTCCAGAAAAATATATATGTTTGAAACGTCCAATACAACAAAGTAAAATGGAGTCTTAAATGCACTGAGTAAATGCTGCTGATACTCACATTTTAAGGGAGGAAAGTTGTTAACAAGAGGTAGAGCATTTCAAAGAACATGGATGGACTTCGCTAACTGGACAGGACACAGTCTAATGAAGAGAGATCCATGGCTCTTGTAGTTGTGGTATGAAAAGCTTAGACAGTTACAACACAATAATCTTGATTTATTTAGTCGAGTTCTTCTTGTACCAGTAAGAACAGGTGGTTGCACCTATAGAAATGAGGGACAGACCATTACAGCTGCCTCACCTCCAGCACCTTCAGCCATTACTCTGAGCAGAGAAAGGGTTTATTCTTCCTAATGAATGTTGGAAAATTTTCCAAAGCAGCCAAAAAGAGACCAAAAGCATCTGTAAATCATCTCTCTTATCCTCAGAATAATCTGGTAGCACTGAAGACAGAAGAACTATGGTCTCCACCTGTTCCCCAAGCTACCTAGGGAGAGACTGTGCTGCCAGAGCAGCGTGCTAACTAAAAATAAATGAGTAAAGAAGAAGAATTTGCTCAAGAATTTGCGTAGATTGTTAAAACCAGTGGGAAATACTGCTTCAGAGAGATACTCTGACAAGGAAAACCACTTATGCAAAAGCATCAGAATTTTCTGGGGGATATGCCTTTTTCTGCTAGGAAAGAGAGATGCAATTTTCTGTCAGGAAAATAAAAATGATAGTTTTGTGATTGCCCACCTGGAGGGACCCTATCCATTAAACTCACTACTCACAGGAAGAAAGCAAATAGGTAAGAGCAATCCCTCAGGAAGCTGCTACCTGCTGCAGACTTTGTTGTCTCCCACACAGATATTGACTAAGGCCCTAGATTTTCTTTCACATTTTCCTGCTTTCCTGAAAATTATTATTTTTTTGTTTCAGATAAAAATTTTCTAGACGCACAGATAACATTTCATAAAATCTTAAAATCCATGCGGACTCAGTACAGCAACAACTTGCAGGAGAACAGCTTTAGGAAAGGAACTACTGTTACAGAGAGCATGGTAAACTATTTTTTACCGAATGTCTTCCAGGGTCTGCTCAAAAGCCTCTAGTTACTGGGCAATATACAAACCACATTATTTCCACCCACGTGGATTTGCACCAATGTGAAAGGTTAATTTTCATGTAAATTGCATGGGAAATGGAATGCCACTCTCAGAGCCAAGGAGGATGTATGTAAAAGAAAATGCACTGAATGTTATTATCTGAGATAAAATAAAGGGGAGAAATTAAGGAGGATGATGTAGTTTATAAAAATGCCCTGGAGATCATTAGACTTATCTCTCCTTTGCATAATTTCTCTTCTACACCAACACCAATGTCCAGATTCTGATCCCCATAATTTACCTTCTTCCAAGAGTAATGCCCAATTCCCTGAGCATTTATTTTTCTTCCCTTCTGTTTTCTCTGTCTTCTTCTATAGCAAAATTATGACATGATTGTTATAACAAAAACTACACTGTCCATGACCTCAAATACTTAGCCTTTGAAATGAAATTCAAAGAAGAGGAAAGTAGGTTGTGATATTTATTCTTTTTAACTCTGTAGAGCTAGGACAGAAATGTATCCCAGCAGAGTCTGCAGAAGATGTCATACCTTCATTTCAGACAGAAAATCTATACCTCCAAGACGCTAAAACTTGGTGTTCTCAACCTAGAAAGAATTAATTATAATGAGAGTCCCAGACACTAGCATATTTGCAGTGAAAGCTACCTCTGCAGAAAGAATTGAGACAAATGGCAAAGTGAGAGCTGTGCAAGGCAAAAGGAGGAACTGGGAGTAAGGGAATTAAGAAGTAGCAAATAGCAAGCATCTGCAAGAAAACTGCTGATTTGTGGCTGAATAACCTCTCTTACTAAGCCAGATGGTTCGTTAGCAAAAAGCATGCGTAGATGCCAAAGCAGCTTTAACTCTGCAGCAACCAACACCTGTATCTAGTGTTGGAGCATTAGTTTCAGGAGCATTACAGAGGCAGGGCACTCCAGAGCTGTCATGTAGTTTAATATTAAGGCTGTCAGTACTGGATCATCATACAGGGTTTGCAAATTCTGCAAATTCTAGCCTGTAAATAGTCCTGACATGCATGGAGCCTGGGAAATGAGGCAGCAGATTATTTTTAAAGGAATAGTAGATCTGTTGCTTTGTAGCAGGATCTTGCTGCCCTTTGCTGTTAACTCTCCTTTTATGACCTCTTCCCACCACCCATCACAGTCCAGGGCAAATGTGGTTTTGCACAATGTCCAGTTTTTTTCTTTTTCATTTCTCAAGGCACCAGGCGTTCTCTTTTAATCTGTGCCTTTACCTTTCTCTGTGACACTGATATCGGCTATGAGGAATGCTCTGTTATTCTTGTGCCTAAGGCAGAGACTTATTTTTAGCTTTGTAAACATACTACATGCCGTGGCCAAATTTCCAGTTGCTCTTTGCTCTCACTTTAGTCTCAACTGTGGGTGAATGACCATGTTTGAAAATGAGTCCCACCCAGGCTCATACAAATCCTCTGTGACAATATTTGGGCATCTGCCTTACAGCAAGCATAGAGTGGGCAGAGAGGTTAATGCCCTCTTTCACCTCGAGAACATCAGCACTGTAGATTGCCCGTGAAAGGAGGCCTCTGAGAACACCTGGGGTTTGTATCTCCAGGACCATCTCTGTGGGACTCAGCTGATACTTCACGCCACTGTCACTAAATGTTTTCTTAACATCACACAGAGCTGAGCCCATGACAGGCATTTTTGGTTATCCTCTTCAGGCTTTCGTCCCCAGAAGGCTGCCTCTTGTATTTGCCCAGCCATCTCTGTCCTTTTGCTTCTTGGCCATGGCCAGCTTTTAGGAGATCTCTACTTTCCCCTTCTCCCAGAGGTTCTTTTTCACTTCAGGCCAGAGCCTGCCTTGCACTGGCTGGAGGGGCTAGTTCAGTGGGCAGTACTCCCCAGGGGACAGATCAAAGAGACACTCAGTTCCACTGGAAGTACCATGAGCATTAATATAGGTTTCCTAATCTCTCACTGCAACTTTCCCCCATGTCCCAAAAACATGGTGAAGGTCCTCCTTGTGAGGAAAATAAATCTCTGTTTGTACTTTCCCAAGGCCATGTTCAAATGAAAAGGAAAAGAGCTGTGCAGTGAGGGACAATGGCAGTAATTTATAATCACAACCCTTTACCCAGAATGATGGGGTACATAGTATCCATCAAAGACAAGTAAGTGCTTAGCAGATACTGAGTCAGGCTTGTAATTTCCCACCAGCTGGCAAGGACGCCCTCTCAATGGCTGAATATGCTTTCTCTCATGCTAATAGCTTTGTGCTTAAGGCTAATATTACATTTAAAAGTATACTTAACGTTATATCAATATAATGCAGTTCCTTCACCTTGCTGGAGGCATCTGTCTAGAGTATAAATGGCTTGGAAAATCTGGCACCATCAGCAGTGGTGCTGTTCTCTTTTTTTATTCTGGAAGCGGTGATACCACTTCCAAGAACCTAGATACAAACCGCCCAATATAGCTAGCCAAACACAAAAAAATGCATATATCTGCCTTCTTTCTCCATTTGTGATAATCTGTCTGCATTGCATCTGGACATTCTTCCGTCATGTCTTATATATGCCTCTTGCCTAGAAGCCTGAAGGACAAAACTCACTTATAGTCTGCACACACTACCCAGGGATTGCCCTCAATCTTTCCTCCTAATCAAATTCCAAATTCAGAATAAAAATCCTGATCACGTGTAGCTGGTCTTCCCATTGTTCACCGAAAATCACAGTGTCATTTGAATAGGTCGTTATACACTCCTGATGGGCCCAGAGAAACTGAATGCTGAAAACCAACTCTATCCACTGACCAGATGACATTATTCTAAACTCCAGGTGTGGACAGGCCAGATTCCCTGCTGCCCCACCTTCACCCTTCTGGTCAGAGGGATACACTAACGGCCTTTGGTTAAAAACAGTGAGGATATAGACATGGCAAATTAGCAAATTTAGCACTTCATCAAATATGCCTTAGATCTGGATTCACATTTACCTACCAGAAAGCCATCTGGGTTAAGACATCCCTATCTGTCTTTCCCCCAGGATATGGGATTCCTTTGTCATTTCCTGTTTTCACGTCTCACTCAGCTCTTGTTTTTGACTAGCAGTTTCTCTGGGTTTTGACCTTAATTGAAGGACCTTTTTTTTTTTTTTAATGTGTCTTGATGTCATAACAGATGCATTTGCTTCATCCTTGAGAGAACACATCCCTTAACCTCTGTACCACATAATCTAAAGGTTTACAGTGTTGTACTGTCCTTTGATTTCCTATTTGAACTTCCTCTAATAACATGTGATTAGGCTCAGGGTTTACAGAGATAAGGTGCTACTTAAAAGCCTTGCTTTTTCTCCCTCCCTATGCAAAACTATTTATTGCACCTGTGGCTCAACCAGCCTCTATTTCAAAGTATTTCACATGGATCCTTGCCATTTCGCAAATAGCTTGTACTCCAAACCTGCCTTGAACTTCGTTGGAATTCTGTCCTCTGTCTTTGACTATACCCTCAAGGTATAGTCACCTTGGTATAGTCACCAGCAAGGCCACCTGGAAATTTCTCTTCTTCCTCCTCACCCCGTCTTACAACCCAAATATACTTGCTGGTTGCAGGCTGTACAGCCTTGCTGCTGCCTCCTAGGCAAAGAAAAGGGTGTCAATAAATGACCCAATGGTTGTGGTCTAATTAAGAACTGCTCTATCATGTCCTCTGATATCTGACTAAAACACTCTACCCACTCATCAGTTGTGCATGATAGGTTGACATCCTTGGCACATAAAGAGCCGGATGCACTTTAGAATAGCAGACACTTCTTTTATTAGGCATGATACACAGTTAGTGCATCAATCAGTAAACATTTCTTTGTGCAATCAAAATCAGGAAATAGCTTAGTTTTCCTATTCATATTTTGGGATAGCACACAGCATAATTTATCAGCACCTGCATTCATGGTCACATATCTGACAACTGATTTGCAGCTCTGAACCCCTCAATACACACCTAAAGATAATCACTGGTAGCTGTCTTGTTATCGTTCCCCTGGCATCTCAAAGATGTTTATTCATGGGCCTCCGTCTGTCTTCCTATCACTTTGGTCCTGCTCTCAAGTCAGTAGATCTGAGCCTGTGTCATCAACTGTATTTCTCATTGTCTTTATAGAATAATCATTTGTATATCCACACATTTTCACTGAGCCTTGATCAAAACTAAAGTCACTATCTAGAGCTGTCATAGCTCTCATGCACCAGCTTTTTTCCATTGTGGAGACAAACAAAAAGCCATCACACCGCTATGGAAGAGCAGCTCTCTGGGACCCTCTTTTTGTGCCCTGCTTCATGACTATGATATTTCAACCACACCTGTGTAACTTTGGTTCTTTGGCCCTCAACTTCTCCAGTCCTCTTCTATGCTTTCACTCTTCCGACATACTCTCTATTAATTTCATGCCACAATCTGTTTCACAGTTTTCACTTCTGCTTCACTGCAGTCAAAAGCTGAAGTTGCTAATCCTCTCCTGCTCCTTGCTCATACAGTCAGCATCAGGGAGCAGAGCCAGGAGAGTCATTTCTCCTTAAAATGCCATTACTACTGGTGCGGGGTTTTTCATTCCATCATTTTTAGAAATATAGGACACCTGATGCAGCACTGGAGCTGGCCACAGGAGAAGCACCTTAAGTGTTGAGATGCCAAGGAGACTGATGCAATCCGCCAGGTTCACATTGCGTCTTTAAATTTTGGGTCTCTTGTAGGTACAAGGAAATAAAGAAGAAGGACACAATTAATTTATGCATTTATAGATGTAATTTATCTTAGGAGATAGATAGAACAATGAAAAAATACAAAGACAGCCTAAGAAACTACAGTCTTATGTCTGCTCAATCAACATTAGCATAGAGATTTCACATATAGAGAGAACTTATAGTTATTTCCTCTATTTTAACCAGTAAATCAGATGGAAATTATTTACAACCAATGTGCAAAATACTTCATAATTCTACAAAATTAATTACAAGTCTGTGTATCACAGCAAAGATAAATTCAATTGATTGAGAAACCAACCATGACACAAGAAGGTCCTACACAGAGTAGTGAGTACCTAAGTATGCAGAATTAGGTATAGCTTGATCAATAGTATATTTATCAACAGTATCCATTAGAATACAGAGTTGAGATCCTGCCAGGTATATAACATACTTGCCTGGGGACTTGATTTGGCTGTGTATAGTAGCTGACAAATATTTTCAGCAATGTGTCCTTCACACATACCTCTACTGCCCTTCAGCTGCACAGTACAGCAATAAAGACTACTGGTAGAAGGAAATTTAACCATATATAACATTTATATTTTACTGTATAGAGAGGCTCTAACTGTGACTCTTCACTAGGATGCTAATGTCCCTGATACATTCATTGTACACAGCGCAAAAGAATATAGTGAAAAATGCCATTCATGTACAGACAGGTGGAAACTGGCCCCTTGCAACTATTAGCTGAAATCTTTAAATATAAAGATGCCCTTGTGTTGTATTTCTCTTTGCTAACAAGCCATATTTGAGTAGCTAACAAAGGCAAATTTGTCAGAACTCAAAGAGTATTTGATGACCAAACCCACTACCCTAACATTTCAGCTTCTATCCTCTATGGCAGAGCAACTTCCGTTGACACTTCAAGCACAAATGCAGAAGATCTTTTTGCAACAGCACTCTCCATCTCCAAGAACATTTTTTCTAGTAGCAGCAGAAGTTGGACAGGCATTGAGGCAACATTAAACTTTGCCAAGGATCAGCTTCAGATGCAAAGATGGTTTTGTTCTTTAAACAATCTCAGAGTAAAAAGCCAAAGCCTCAAAGACTGGAGCCCAGAACAGATTCCACAGAAGAAATAAGGGCATAAATTTCTCTTTAAATCTGATTACAACTGGAAGCAAATCACATCACTCTTCAGTTTCACAGATAAGCAAAATCAGCCAATCCATCTGAAAATATCATTGGATTCTAAAAGTAGCTGGACAACTCTCACTAGTACTGAGCCAGGGAAAAGCCAAGTTCCTAAAAGGCTTTGTCAGTGAACAAATGGGAGATTTGTCCTTTAGTCTGATAACACCAAGACGACTGACAACACCCCTATCAACATAACAAACGTAAGTGTCAGAACCCATTTTAGAGTGGAGACTGTAGGCAAATATCATATTCCTATAAAATACTATATGCTTTGACCTATCTTTTTAAAGGTACATGATGAAGAAATGGGGTCATTAGCATTGCTGAAACACTGGAGCAATACCGGAGGTCAGGACGTCACTGTCCAGTTTCCTTTAAATTCTTTCTCTTTCTTCAAGACTCTTAATGGAGATTTCAGTCATATTACCAGGTTCAAAGGACACCTTGCTATATTGTTCAACAAGTTTGCTTTTCCAGGAGACATCTTTTCATTTTTGTAATGGCCTGCAGCATTTTATGAGGCTGAAATGGCAGATGGTCTCACAGGTATATTTCTATTGTGTTCCAAAACTCACAAAACTTGCTTTGCTTTAACCAAGATTTTTATATTCTTTGCTCATAATGGCTATCCTGGGTTAGCTTTGCGGTTAGCTTTGCCTTACTATTCAAATTTCATTCCTTTTATTGTTAAGTCTGCCAATGTGAGAGTCTGAGAGTGGCTGTCAGTGAGTTGACTTCATGAGGCATGTCTTTGCACCTGTACACAGGACAGCACACAGTTGATCCCACATGGTGCATGGCAAAACCAAAATTTTGTCTTTTTCAATTTCACATGCATTTGGAAAGACTGTTCTCATTACAATGTATTTCCTAGTTTAGGAAAGAAATATGCTTGATTGTCAGGTCCTTAGTGTTTTAAAATTTCCCATGATCTAAATGTTGCGCTTACAACAATTTGCCAAAGATAGATTGTCATTTGGAATGATTTTATATATCAGAAACCAACTAGAGGTAAGAGGTAAAATATCTCTTAAGTTAATTATTTATACCTAAAGCAAAGCAAAGACATTAAGAATGTATTATTTCAAAAAGAAGTAAAAATGCTTGTGTGTTTAAGACAAAGAAATGGCACATCAGGGATCCTGCCTTCTTGTCTGTGTTCTTAGTGACTCTTTCAAGTGTGGTTTTAGTCAGGTTGCTTGTGCACTGTGCTGCGGACTTGCTCCCTGCAGAGGCATTGGCAACCCTTAGCAGTTCACCTGTTCTGTGCAAAGTGCAATGACAGCTAAGTGATGGTATTTGTGAAGACTGGCAAGAGCTACTAAACCCTAACCAGGGGGCAAAGTTGAGTGACTTCCAAATTCTACCACTCCCCAGGGACTGCAAAGCATCTGAAGTGCTGTGAGGAGGTGGATCCTTTAATTCGGGGTTCTCAAGCCTACATCTTCTTCTACAGGTAGTTTTGCTCCAAGATCAAGACAAAAGTCACCATTTACAGATTTAATGTTAAAAAGCCATTAAGTAAAATGCACAAGTCATCAGTGGAGCTAGCACTGGAGCTCCAGTTTGCTTTTAACCAGGCAAATATCCTAACTATGGCCAGAGAATCCGATTTCTTCTGGAAACCAAGAAACAGCCCAGCAGTTTTATAAGGACCACCAAGAACTTTGGATGTAGGTGCTGAGTACCCCTTTAGGCCTTCAATTATGTTTATGAACCATGTTCTGACTCTTTCAGGAAACTATGGAAAAAAGAATAACAGCAAGGTCCATAAAGGTATTTGAAAGCTTAGTTTCCTCATTTCTAAAATGGATCTAGTGATCTATATTATATATTTATGTGTTGCTGTGTCAGTGCTAACTGTATTATTTTCTTGCTCATGCCACTTATAGATGCACTGTGTTATGCAGTGCATTGCCTGTTTTGATGTATTGCTCCACAGAAACTGAGCCATTAGCTAATCGCATGTGCAGACATCCAGAAACACTCTTGAAAGGATTTTGGCTCTTTGATTTCTTCAAATATTCCCTTCAAATGACAATTACAATTTTTTCACTCCACTCATGCAGTGCTCTAAATGTTAAGTTGTATGTAATGTTTCCCACAGGGACTGAGGCATTAGCTGGTATTCATGGGCTCCTAAAGCTGTTTCTGAGAGAAGTTGATGGTAAGGTGGAGCTTCCTTGTCTCAATCTCATTATATACATGTACATTTATGTACATGCAAGAAAAAACAGCCCTGCAGACTCCAGCCTCAGAGTAGAAGGAAGGGGAGGAGGTGCTCCAGGCACCTGAGCAGATTCCCCTGCAGCCTGTGGAGGAGGCCATGGTGAAGCCCATTGTCCCCCTGCAGCCCACAGAGGACCACAGTGGAGCAGATATCCACACTGCAGCCTACGGAGGACCCCATGGGTTATCCTATGCCATTCTTTAGCTTCTCTCACTTTTCCCTGTATTACAGCCACACATGGATGCTACCAACTATAAGCTACCAAACCTCTGCTTCCACACACTACCATACATTTTCAATGAGTTCCTACCTAATAACAATGAAGTTAAGCAGGATTCAAAGCAGGTTTGCCTTTGGCTTCATTGTCTTGAGCAATACTTTCCTCCTACTTCCAGTGGCTACTAGTAGCTATGGCAGCTACATAGATACCTATGTAATGTACCATTACATAAAATCAGCACCTTGCTGCTCTACTGTAGTTGTCTGGTTGTTTTTTTCACTCTGGCAGAGGGGTGATTAAAACCCCCTTCAGCTTTTGCCTTGTAGAGGACATGTCTTCCCACCGGTGCCACTAGCATAGGTGTGACATCCCAAACTCTGCTCTCTTGATTTCCATTTCTGGAACTAACTCCCACAGGAGTTTCCCTCTGCCTTAGGAAGTTTATGGCATGGAGGTGTTCTTCTACTACTGTTCACTCAGTCAGCCAAAATGTTTACGAAAATTGTGATCTTATAGAAACAATGGATCCTAAAGTAATGGGGTATACTGCAAAACAGAAACAGATTTCACTCTTTATACTAAAAATGCCTAAATCTCAGCTCTGACCTAGCGGTTTACATGACCCCATCAGCAATGAAGCCAACAACTGGAAAAATGGAAGGGCTTTGACTTCATGGGAAGAGTCAGAGGGCTGTGGTCTCCATACCCTCATGTTAGCTGCCGGCATGCAGATGCAGCTCCCAGCTTTTGACCAAGTCATTGCAAGACAGAGTTCTGCCAGTTTCCAAAGGAAAACGATGACAACATTAGACAGCTAATTCTGCTTGTTTACATTATCAGCATCAGAAAACATATGTATCAGAACAACTTTAAGTCCAAAGACTAAATGAAAGATTAAGCTTTGGACATAATAAATAGCACCAACAAGCATCAGTACAACTGTTTCACAAAGCCAAAGATCATGTTTAGACAACATCAGCCAATCAGTAATTGATCTGGGGTAATTTTCTATCCAAAGCAAGTTTACTGCCCACCTGCTCTTCTTTTCAGGCACAGAAAGCTGCCATGATGCTAAAGGAGGGCATCCACCCAGACAAGTAATCACAGCCTGCTGGAAATGTGCTCCTTAACAAATCACCACCAGCTGGCACTCATGGTACTGCATCAGCAGCATACGCTGTACTGCAGATCCGACAGGCCCCAGGATTTCACTTATCCTCAGACACAGATGCTTTTTGAGGGAGTTGTTCAGCTTTGGGAATCTTTTCAGCCTCAGTCTCCTCTTAAGAGTTGCTAGTCAGCAAGCAATACAAAAATAAATATGTTTCAGTAAGGTAACTCACACATACAGACTCATCAGTCTGTAAATAGAAGACATTCACCCAAAGTAACTGGTGATATCTCTCTGACTCCATCCTATAGTATTACTCAGGTAGCCACACTTCTTCATAGCTTTATTTCTAGGAAATACTTCATAGCATTACAGGAATTTTCAGTTCCTGATGATATAATTCAATTCTCCCACATTTTGTCTTCTTTTTCAAGCAGTACTGCTGGTAAAGATAAGAAATACAGGTATATTTCATTCTTACAGGCACAAATGCCTATATAATTTCCATATTCATAAATTAATAATTAAGTTTTTTAAGTATTCAGGTACACTCTGGACCTCTCAGATTTCTAGCACTAATAGTATATCACACTTCAGCACCAAAAATTAGCATGTAATTTACCAAAAAAAATTCTCAATTTTAACTAAACCATCTTTTTAGCACCAATTTTAGTGTTTGCCACAAGTTTCTAGTTCTCAGATGAAGCAATCTGCAGGAATCTGTGCAAAATCCAGACATTTTCTCATGAAATTACTAAAATACTCCATTTCAACTTTTCAATACAACCTTTCAATTACCTATAGGATCGTCAAAAGGGTGTGGTTAATCAGAGCAAGGCTGCAGAATATTCAGATTTGTGAAGAGTTCCAAAATGTTGATTTTTCAACCTAATTCAGGGTGGGGACAAATTTCTGAAATTTCAGCTTCTCCTATAGGGGAGGATTTCAGTGCTTTGACCATTCTACTGACTTGGTATTTCTCAGAACTAGTCTCATGTACAGCTCCACCACTGTGCTATAGTGTGCATTGGGTCTAAAGGGTGTAAGCATTTTAAAAGTATTTGGGAAATGCCATTGCTCCTGTAAGATACATTTAGAACATTCCTGGTCAAAATTAACAAGTATTTCTAGAAGCAATGTGACACTGCGTATTAGAGGCTAGAAAGAATGACAGTTACGTCTCTTCTATCTGAGAATGGTAGTAACAGATTAGTAACAAAATCATAGGATAAACCCTAGGATAAATTCTTTCAGGGAGGTTCATCATCGTGATACTGCGATTCATTTTCGTGCAGTGCCCCTTTCCATTGTACTGATTCAATAAAGCATTTCAGCATGGGGGCATGTATGTGAATTCTGTTCAAAATCAAGCATAAGCTTAAACCATTTAGGATCCCAAAAGGCCTAAATTCAGGGGAAAAAAAGTGTTTCCAGGACCTCAGCAGAAATGGCTATGAATCCTACTTCTGGGTAATGATCCTGGAGTTGACAGGTTAAATTCCCCACTTCATGAAATAAGGCAGTGGAGGGAGGTCTGTCCTTCTAACAGAGACATTCAGAAAAATTGTGCAGAAGGAAACTGATAGTGCTTACCTGCTACCTTTCCACTACATCCCTCCAGGTATAAGCAGTTATGTGACCGGGGAGCTGGGAGACAATATAGCAAAGAAATTAATTACAAACTGATTACACATAGCATCAGTTTCATGCCTTCTTACCATATCACTGGGAGACTTGGACACACATCAGCAGATCTCAGTTCCTGCATACATGCTTTTCTGGTAACAGCTACCATGCTGCTACATTACACTAGGAACACTTTTCTTCTCCCTCGCTCTCTCTTTTTGTTTTTTAGTTTAAAAAGAGTACAGAAGCACTTGATGCTGACCTAGAAAGGTGGGGTTAATGAAAATCATGCAGATGGTGAATGTCAGAAGAACGGGTCGAGGATTTGCTTGCACCATAGTGGAGCCACTGCATACATTTCCATAACAGTAAGTGATGAATAATAAAATGTACACGTTTTATGTTTTTATCACATCATAATCTCTGATTTAATATTCTTTTTGGTGCATTTTTTTTTCTTCCTTGTCCACAGTCTCCTTCCTTCATTATTTAGTTCAAATGATGAGCCTTTCTCCACCTTTGGGAGTTTTATTTATACTTTTTTCCATTCCTTATGCAAAATAGAAATATGCATTAAGAAGCCATCCCAGAGGTGACTAGAGTAATTCATATGTAAAGCAAATGGAGTAATATCTGGGGAGGACTACTAAGAGCATAACACCGTTCAAGAACCTCTTGTTTCCCACCATTCTGCCCCAAAAAAAGAAAACTCACACATGTCAAAATAGATGACAAAAAAATTGATGGTGCTATTTGGTCAAAGTCTTGGAAAGTTGTTCTTTAGGGAATGGTGGTAATTTATATTTTACTGTTTACCAGGCAGACAGGCAATCCTACCTGATCCTGTAGCTGCTGAGTGCTAGCTATTAAGCCTGATCCTTCCACACAAAACCCAAAGGGAATGTTTACATTTCATTTCAAAGCAAACAAGACCAAGGTTTATACTGGAGGTTATTATCTCTGTTTAACAAATGAAGACCAGTGTAAGAAAGCCTCAGAATAGGACATGGTTGCCTGGCTGTCTTTTGGAACAAATTTTACATTCTCCCATTAACCACTGCATGCTATGTGGAAATTGAGGGGGAGCTGAACTACACTTAGCTGTCGCCTAACCAGAGAGGCATCCACATTTCCTTTGTCAAGAAATGTCATCTTTTCAGCTTGTGGAGCCCAAGACATTTTTCAGTGAATGTCGTAAACATGACTGTGTGATTGTTGTATGGCCACTGTCAACTCGCTTTATTTTAAGACCCTGAGAATAATGCAGGGATTCCCGAGGGTCTGCGGAGCGGAGCTGGAAAATGTCAGCATTGGGTGCTTAATTTTCTAACTAAAAAATTCTCTTGTTGCTTGACTGTCTCTGGCTAGGATCACCTAAGTGTCAATAATATTGAATTATTTAATACCCAACTTTTACACCTGCTTATCTCTTAGCAGGATTCAGAGACTCAGTGCTCCTCCATCAGCTCCGCCTACGGAGTTCTTTCCAAACTTTAGAGTTTACCCACTGGAGCAGAACTGAGTAGATCAAGGTAAACATTCAATATTTTGAGTAAGACCAAAGCTATTTAAACATAGCCTTACTGGACGGTTTTCAGTGTCCTTCAGATGCCACATTAGTCTTTGCTAACTTATTCTCTTATTTTATTCTAAATACATTAAGATATTAATGTTGTGAACTGATGAACAAGCTATATTTGCCAAATGTGACTAATTTACTTTAAATGAACTTTAAGGCTGTAGTTTTGACAACCTTCAACAAAGGCTTAAACAATTATGACAGCTGCCAATTATAACAATAGTTGGGACTGGAGACTAAAGAAAGAAAAATAGGTGGAAAGAGAAACAACTAATACAGATTTTTATGAGGGACACTGAAATGATTTGCACATTAAAAATTAATTGGATAAATAATTTTACCTTCCCAAATGCATTTTGCTCAACCTTTCCAAAAAGGATCATTTAGACTTCTTACGTAAAAAAAAATATTATTATTTTTCAGCATTTTAAAAGGGGGATAAAAGGAGATAAAACTAAATCCCTTGCTGAAATGTTCTTTTTGATTTATTTGACCTGCTTTGTTTTATGTTTGTTTGTTTGTTTAAAAACAAACAAAGCACCCTAAAATGTTGTCAATTAGGGATGACCTGAATTACCTGTTCCTTCCCACGCTCTTCCATTTTTTCAACTCAGCTGAACTCAGGGGAAAAAAAAATCCATTATTTGCACAGACTTGTTACAGCCCTCAAAAAGCTAGGAGCCACAGGTCCCACAGTTTGAGATAAAGATAAAAGGCAGGCAGCAACCTGCCTATATCATCCATTAGATGGGAGGGAAAAGCCCTACTCCGCCTGTGAATGGAGGGACACACTCTTTCTCCAGCTCCTGCTGACTGGATGGATCCTGAGCTGGACCTGACCTTTCGGTACATGTCTCTCACCTCCACGATTCAGTTCCTTCTCTACAGGTTCCATTTCCACTGGTCAGGGTTTGGGGCAGGAGGGGAGGCAAAGAGAAGAGGGATTACCATCCAGCTTTCCTTAATATAGGGCAGAATAAGGAAGAGCCTGATTTTGCCTTTCAACATGGTTAGCATAGTTATTCACATGAAAAAGTGAAATCTGGTAAAAAAAAATCACAAAAGAGATCTATAGTAGTTTGCACTCCTTCTTTTCCTTAGCTTAAATGAAAATATAAGCAGAAAATTTAGAATAATATGCCAGAAATTAACTTTTTTCTCCCATTCAAAGTGCAAAATTCTCACTGGGATTGGCTGGATGGCTTGGCCAAGGAATGTATGCCAATAGTGTAAACCTCACTGTATATGATTTGACATCTTGACATTTAGCAAACTTAGAAAATGTTATTAAAAGAGACATAGATACTGTAAAGATGAGCCTTACTGATACTAATACACCTATTTTCTGTCACTGTTTTCCTGGAGTATCTGGCAGCGTGGAAGGTAGCTCAGTACCGCACCCTCACTAACAAGCTTTGCCCAGTCCTGAGCATTTCTGCAACTCACTTTACCCAATCTAGCCCCCGGTAAAAAAATGCTATTGGGAACTGCAGCCTATGATAGGAGGCAGGAAAGCTCAGAACACTCATATAATAGAGCAAATACCTATCTGCACCTCATGAAGGCTTCTACATCCTCTGACAGAGATGAGGCTGAACCAGACTGGTCAGCAGGGGTAGACAGTAACAAGGAACAGATCCAAAGCAAAGATGGCAATACAGGACTACCAAGGAACAAAACCCCTTACGGCAGACACACAGCCCTGTGCTGCATACCCCCTCTGCACAACATGCTTTCTGGAAGTGATGGTAGACCTGAAATGGTACACCTACCTTAGTGTTTCAGTTCAGGAGTGTGCTTCTAATAGCAAATGTCTCGATATCCCCCATCTACCTCAGTCTGGCTTGCACCACAGAGGGGTTTTGGAACTGAAATTCTGGATTTGAACCGAAATGAATTTGAATTTAATTCTTTCTGGATGAAACTAAACAAGAAGCTATACTCCAGAAAAGCAGCTAAATCAAATTAATTATTGTTCTGCTCTCAGAAACATAATTTCAGTGCTCGCAACCAGATAAGAATTAGTCCAAAGTAAAAACTCTTGAAATGCACTCAGTGTGGAACATAGGGTCTCATGGCATTTCACCGTACAGACCTTGCTCCCTCTGGACCACGGTATTGGCTAATGTAGACACGTTATCTAGCACGTCAAGGGAAACAGAAAGCCTTAGCATCCCTCAGGTGCTTCGTGTAAGTGTCTGAGCCATCTTGCAATCACATTTGCAATCAGATTTCAAAGCACTGAATATTCATTACAATGAATTCAATCAATCTTTTTCGTACACAGAAGTGCAACTGCGAAGTATTCTACAGGCAATTTCTGTAAGTAATTTTTATTGTAATTTCCATTACGACTGCAAATAGAAACTTGCTCTTAACGTTTTCATAGCAGTCTCCCACTTGAGCTGTTATCGTGAAATATGTTTTCTGTCATGAAGTACTGAGGACAGCATAGCACAGATGGGATGGGCAATAAAATTATTTAGGAAATGGATTCTATTACCAAATGGTTGACATGTTAAAAATTAGGAGAAAGGGTGACAAGATTATCTTACAAAAAGGATGCAGAGGAAGATGGATTACTCTGAGATTTAATAAATGAGATTTATTCACTGATTTTTTTTTGCTTAGAGCTGAGACTTAAAAGACCATTAAAAATAATACAATAAATTTTAATTATAGAGATGGTTTCCTTTCTCCTGGGGTTCTGTAGAACTTAGGGAGACCAAAGGGAGGTATCTAAAGATTGCTTTGTACAACACTCTATCAAACTGCAGTTGAATACTTACAGTTATTTATCTAATGATCAAATTAATTATTGTTCTGCTCTCAGAAACATAATTTTTGAAGGAATTCCTAACAATGTCCTTTTGCTTTCTAATGTGACTCATGGAGGATGCTAGTTTAGGCTACAGCTGGCAACATAATTAGTTGGTTAAGCAAAGTGACTCTATGCACTGACATGATGCATGTGATCTAAATAATGAAACATTTTGTCCCTCCAAACAGGAATGCTTCTCAAGCACATGACTAAATGAAAAAGCATGTGGTCCTGCTGTGGCAATGTTCCAGGGATGCACCAATGGTTACAAGATGCACCTCATACCTAGCACTGGCACAAAATTGGACTTCATATGATGGTTCAGTACAAATGCTTCTGAATCAGAAGACAGTCTGCAGAAAAGGCATAGAAATGCCTTACAGGATGAAAAGATAATAGCCTATCACACTATATTTTAACAAAGGGTCACCATCCTCAGTGGGAACAAATAAACCATAAAAATGTTCCTGCAATTGGCAGAAAAATAAATTTCTCTTCCCTCCCTTCACAGGCACCTTTCTCCTATGAAATCAAATGCTACTGAACCAACTAAACTTTCCAAATAAACTGTATAAGATGATCTTTGTTCTAATTGATAAAATAATTTTATTTTTATAGTAAAATTAAAGAAGTTGTGTATTTTCACCCCTTGAATAGGGAACTGGTTCCCTGAAAATGCTGAGAAAGAATTTTCTACAAAATCCAATCCCATCTGATAGGTTTGTTGTGAAATTTCATATTGGGTATGATAAAGAAGACTGTTTTTGTGTTTGCCTGCTCTTGCTCCATCAGGAATAGTGAATAAATGATCTGAATAACATCTCAGCCCACCAGCAGTAGCAAGAGTTCTTGGTTTCAAAATATAAAATTAAACTATTCTAAAGTTAAAGATTTTCACTCCAGATAAAGTCTCTGCTTTGTTATCAACAGTTCTGGAGAAATGCATTCAAGATTTTCTGGTAATCCATAATTCCAATTTACTGATATTTGAAAATTACCATAGGGTTCCTCTGGGATGTTAATTTACTTCTACTGTTAATGTGAAAAAACTGCATGTCTGTTTATCAGTCCACATGGTAAACAGCCAGCGTTTAGTCAACAGTCCCTAATTAATGTTCACAACATTTCTGTGAGGTTTTGTTTATTCCATCTTACCATCAAAAATGAATCCAAGATAGAAAAAAGGAAATGAATGGATCAAGATTTCAACAGATTTAGTATTAAAGCTACAATTGTAAGTTGCAGCTTCCTGACACGGCTATATACATTTCTACAGATCCCCAAGAGAGGGCTAGTATTGCCTCCCTCCTTGTCAAATGGTCAGTGAGGACCCAAGGAGGACCTACAAATCAGAATTTTTCTATGTTGTTTTGGAAAAACTAAGAATTTGCCCTCCTGTTCTCCTACTTAGCTATGAAAGATTAAATTCACTCATTGCTCTACACAAGTATACAAGAAGGCTAACTCCCATGTCCTTCTACACGGACATTTTTGACAAAACTACAAGGATCATGGTCTTCAGTAGAAGAATCATGAATAAGGGTCCGAATCAAGGAAATTATGTTTAATTTGATGTCAGCAAGAAGCTTCCTGACTTCCTATTTTCTGGCAGCACCACATGTTCATATTCTGCAAAATTATTTAAGAACAACCTCCTGGAAGCACAAGAACAGCCCATCCCATACAAAGGGAAAGGAAGAAGGCAGAACAACTTGGGCTGTTCTGCAATTCTATGAAAATCAAGATCCCGTTGCGACATTAGGAGAAAAACTGAACACAGACAGAGGCTGAACCTGTAGAGATGACCCACCTGAAATTATAACATTATCAACATCAAACAGGAAAAAAAAAAAGAAAACAGAAAATCAGAAGTATTGGTGAGGCCTTGAAAATGTTTCAAAAGAAGCTCGAAAGTAATCTTGAAAGCCATTTGCACAGATTACACAGTGAAGAAGTTCCCAAAATGGAATACGGGGCACCACGCTGTAAAATAATGAAAAATACCAAGAACACAAGCAGAATAAAGGAAAGATTTAATAAACAGGAAAGTGCAGCAGAAACCAAGCTAAAAACAGCCAGCTTACATGATGAGCTACAAACTATCTGACACGGATTTGATGGTGATGCTATACTCAGGACTCTCAGCTTTTACTTAGTCCCTGCCTTGCCAAAAGGGTTTTATTTTGTAGTTATGGGCTTATTGCTATTAAAACCCATGTAACAATGTATATTTACACTGCATTTTGTGACTTACAGCAAAAGATCCCTTGTCGCAATGGTCTCACGGGTGAGAGGAGACATCCTTATGTGTGCACGAGGGCCTATGATGCATTTGCACTGAAAATGCCATTATGTTTACAGCAATGAGGAACGCTTAGTATGGCTGAAGGGGTTTGGGTGGGGGGCCTGGGGGAGAAGGGAGCAAGAGAAGTTATTCCTGAAAGACCTTGGAGGGAAGGCAAAATCGTGAGAATGGCACACTGACTTGAAGAGCAACAGGGCTAATTTACTGATAGTTTAGTAATTGTCAGGCTTCAGTGAAAGCCACAGAAAACCTTTAAAATCTCTATAAAAGGGGCCTGTTTTAAAGAGGCTGTCATTGCTGAAAGGAAAAATAATAGACTAACGGGACTAAATCTAAACCCAGCAGGTCTGGAGGTGAATCCCCACAGAATAGAAAGGGAAAGCAATCATGTCAGATGAAAGAGAACTTGTAAGGGAAGAAAATTCTGCTGGGTATCATCAAGCCACTTGTGGACTAATGCACATCTCTCATTGCTGTCACTAATTTAAATAGGCTGAACATTCAATCACTACTATTATGTTATCTTTTCAGCTGAAGGTCGAACACATGGCCATTGAAACCTTACCATTTCTCCTGTACATGGAAAAAATGTATGCCCCTACATTTGGCATGTAATATTGCCCTTTGTAATTAGAATGTTTACTAGTAACTAGAATTGAAGGATGTATCTGAGCAAAAGAAAGCAGAAAATGCTTTGGCTGGGTGGCAATCCTATCCAATGAGCCGGGATACATATAAGCAAGGTAAGGACTGACATGGTCCCTCTCATAGAGCTTTCCAGTATGGATATACATGTATGGTATGCTGTGCCAGGGCTGTGGTCGCCAGTGAGCAGTTCTTGGTGGCTCCTATGATTATTTCTCATAAAACTGTATGATGGAAAACAACAGAAGACTCTACAGGGCTTTTCCTTTATTGATGAACCCCATGATGCAGACATTGAAAAAAAATAATCACAAAGCAGAGTTATTAGCAAGAAACCTAGTCATAATTCTGTAAGTCCAAAACAAGAACTACCTCTGTTCTATAAGTTTCTTAAAGAATCATACAATAATTTAGGTTGGAAGGAATTTAGGTCATCTAGGCAGACCTCCCAGAACAGGGCCAGCTTCCAGTTTAATGAGGTTGCTCAAGGCTGTGTCCAAGAAAGTTTCAAGAATCTCCAAGGATGGCAACTCACCAACTTTCCTAGGTAACTATTCCAGTATTTCCCATCCTCATTGTGCAGAAATATTTTCTTTATCTGGAAGATTTAATGTTTCTATATTGAAAGTAAAAATTGCTAAGTATGGTCTTTTCAGCATGCCAAATAAATATATTTAAATAAACAAATGCCCATCTCTTTGCTAGAACTTGCAGTGTAACCTGGAATACAATAATACATTTTTAATAGCATATGCCTTGCAAAAAAAAAAAAAAATTCAAGGACTTTTAGGATTTCAGAGTTATTACTCTCCCAATTTGAACAATGGGAACTGGGATGATAGATCATAGCCTTCCATCCTGCTTTTTAGACTAAAAAAATAAAATAAAATAAAATAAAATCCTTCTTTGGATCCTTCCAAAAAGGGGATTTTGATGCACCCTGTTGCAGCTCTGTCTCCTAGACAGGACACATAGTATGCTTCATCAGCACTCACCAAATGTTCACTGAAGTAAATTCAGATAATGTGTTAGAAATTATTAAAGTTATAGTTATTTTTACATGTATCCCAGTGTCTTAAAAGACACAGTTCTGCTACCAACTACGCAGCACCAAACAGCACAAGGGTTTCTGTCAAATTTAAGCAATAATACAGAACCCTCATAGGCATGGCTGGTCAAGGAGGAAGAGAGGAGGTAAGAGGACCTCAGATCTCCATCTCCTGACTTCTGTCCCAGCACTGGGATATCCAAATCACAGTTGCCGAGGCACTGAGTAAAGATGTGCTGTGGGGAGCTGAAGGAGTGGTGTGCCTCCTCGTCCCAGCAGCACGAAGAGAAAGAGGTCCCCCACCAGACACTGGGATCACCTTGCCCTCCTTCTCCCGTGCCACCCGACCTGGGGCTGCAGTGACCTCAGAGCCAGGTGCCACTGGTGGACAACCAAATAGACAGAAGAGCAGAGAGAGACAGCCCTGGCACAAGAAAGTGCTACACAGCAAACAATAATTATTGTGGATCCAAGAAGCACATAGAAATGTCCTTCTCTATGTGACTGTTTTTAATTAAGTGAAGTATCCATGCCCATGACATGACAGTGCTTAGAGCGACCATATACAAGTCAATGTAGATAATGTCATTATGCCTTTTGTAGTCAAAAACTGTGAGTGATTCAGCAATTGTGAAGCAAGCTGAGAGTACTGGGATAAAGTAACACAATCTTTTCTATAACTATAGATGTTTCCTGAATTCATTTCTGTTTGGATAAGAACATATCTCTAAGAAAACATTGACCTGTAAAAATGCCAGTGATGGTAAAGCCATTGCAACCTTTGAGAAACAACTGAGATTATTAGTAACCTCCATGGTTAGAAATGTAAACCATACTTACAGGCTGAAATCGTCTTCTTTCAACTTCCAGCCTCTACCTTTTTTTATACCTGGCTCTGCTAAAATGAAGGTCCCACTATCAAACTTGGGTTCCTCATGTAAAACTACCCTGAAGTCATTTTTCTTCCTCCTCAGGGAGCTCAATGGATTAGTCGACCTTATTTTTTTAATAAGTGGGTCCTGTCCTTACAGATGTTGATGTTTTCACCACTTGATGTTTCCTCAAGGACATTTACATAATAGTTCACTTGAATTGTGCTTATTACTCCAGCAGCTGAAGCAGGGCACGCCACGGTAACAGGACCACAATTACTTCTGCGACGTCTGACAGCGCTACAGCAATCATTGCTATGTGAATGGGATGAACACATTTACTTACAATATCTCAGGGAAAACACCTGGAAAATGATTGTATAAACACACATCATGGTCCTCCATCTTAAATTCAAAACCACCTGAGACAAAACACTAACTGAACCAAATATTTGTATTTTCCTTCACCATTAAGGTTATATGTGTACATAAAGATGTAATCTGTTTTTATCCCATAAAAAGAATGATGCAATACAGGTCTAGGGATATAAAAGTGTAAAAGGAGACATTTTCAGCCTTAAACAGTATTATTTTTTTCTCTATTTCTCTCTCTCACTCATGCACAAATGCTGCTCTGAGACATGCTACAGAATGAATCAATGCACCATGGCAGTAATGGTATTGGGACTGGCACCTGAATGCCTAATTTTGAAAAATACAGATTGCTCCTAACTTGTCTGAAAGGTTTAATACCCCCCACCCAAGGCTACGAGGATCCTGGATGTCCCCTATTGCTATTACTTGAATGTGTGTCACTCCCGTTGCTTCCACACTACGGAATTTCCAAAGTATCTGCAGGACGTTTCAAATGAGCTCCAAATTTCAAAGCGATACCCGGGGGAAGCACTGCATTTCATTTGGGTTTGCTTTGAAGCAAAGACCTTCAGGCATGAACCCCATAGTTTCCTAAACTTGAGTGAAGCTTTCAGGAAAGCTGACTGAAGTTAGTAATAAAAGCCAATGTTAGGCAAGCTTTCAGTTTCAGAAACCACTGTAAGTAGTTCAGAACATCGGTATCACAATGCTCTAACCTAAAAGTAAAATACCGCTGTAAAAGTGTAATCTTTGCCATAAATCCAGAGTAAACGCATGGAAATATGTCTGCTAACTGCAGCTGGTCAGAACCATCATATATGACTTTAATATCTGCAGCCATTCAGGGAGTCAACAAACTGGCTTTAAAACACTGCTGAGAAACCAGTGGAGCTGCTGAGCGTGACAATTAATTGTTTCCAGTTCAATAAGATGAGGGAAATAAACACAGGAGACCTGCGAAAGCTGAGCCTAGCATCCACCTTGGGATGTTCAGCAGCTAGCTTTTTGGGATGCTGTTGCCAAAATCCTTCTAAGCCAAAATTCTTGCAGAGACCAGTTCTGCAAGCCTTGGCCAAGGAGGTTGCTACCTCCACCTCCTACTGGGGACCAAATCAAGTCCTGAGAGCTGGCAACTGTGCTCCCCAACTGCAGTGAATGAACTGCAGTGTAGCCAGGTCTCTCCTCCTCTATGGCCCCTGCTGCCTGGTCCTGCTCGCTCATGGACTCCTGTCAGGGCTCTGTGTGTTTCCACTTTTTCTGCAGAGTGCAGAAACGCAGCTTCACTCATGCCAAGCAAATAATACACACTCTCTGCTCAGACCTTGACTCTTTGTACTAATATCTGCAGCCTGCGGGACTGAACCCAAGCTTATTCATGGTGTACAATACTTTGGCTTGAAAGTTGGCACCCTGATATGCAGAGGATTTATGGCACATGAGCGTGCATAACAGAATCAGATTGTTATTCCAAGAAATTGGACCAAATCTCATCCCGACAAAGCTAGTGGTAATTTTCCTAATTAATGCACTGGGAGCAGTCCTCAGGAACTATACTGAAATGTAGTTTTCCATTAGCCTCCGCAGGGCTGCAGTTTTACAACATGACAATTATTCAAATATCATTTCATTGTAAAAATTATAGTTGTAAGCTGTGTCATGGGTTTTGACATTTGATAAATTCATGATACATTTTACTACATGTTCCTGCTCAGGTGTTAATGTGCAAAATCCCACAAATGCAACAAAATACAATAAAACTTCTGACTTAAGATATTAATTAGGTGATTAAACTGTCACACAAGATTTGTTTGTCCTTTGTAAATTAGTAGCTCAATCCTCACAATTTATAAGCAGAACAAATCATAAAACAAAAGGCTTGGTTCACTATAAAAACCACTAAGCTTTTGCACAAGGCCAAAGCAGCCATGGAAAATTGATTTTCCACAGCTTACTCAGTCTTGAATAGGCTCTGCTTTGTAGAAGATTTTTATTGAGTGAAGCCAAAACCCATTATAGCTAAGACCTTTAGGAGCAACGTGTGTTTGCTCCATTATTTTTAATGTCATCAACATCACATTTTAATCTCATGTATTAAAGTGGGAAGAGCACAAAGATACATTTGCATTTTATTACCAGACTAAAAGAAGGAGACTGTGCTAGATCTTTAGCAAAATGTGGACCGTGGGAGAAAGAAAAGATTATTCATTATTTCTCACAGGATAAGCTGAGGGTAAAGAGCAGGTTTAAGGTAAAGGGAAGCAGGGCTTTTTGTACAGTGTACTATTAAATTGCAGAACTCGTTATCAATAGATCTTAGGGCAGTCAACACATAAATAGCCCTAGACAAATTTGGGGAACAGGACACTAAACACAGCATTGCAGGCGCTGCTTAAGAAACGTCTCGACCACTGATGACCAGAAGCTGGGAAGCCCTGAGCAACCTGGTCTCTCCTCAAAGTCTGGGCTTGCTGTGGGCAGCAGGTTGGACCAGAGACCTCCTGAGGTGTCTTCCAACCTGAACTGTGGCATCTCCCTCTATACATGCTCTTTTCTTACACTGTTAACATCCTAGCTGGTATCAGAAACAAGTGAGAGGGCTACACGGACATTTGATTTGAGTTGGTATGGAAGTTTTTACAGGGTGTTAATAGACAAAACTGCATCACCTGATCCAAGACATATTAAAGTCAACAGTCTTCAGTAGCTTCTCTGGTCATTGGATTGGTCTAGTTAATTTTGCCAGGATTACCACAAAGAAATTCTTCTAGAGTATACTCCACACACCTGAATAATAATAGTGTAGGGGCTGGGCAACCTGCATTTTACAAGTGGTGCAATTTATGATCCACGCAAAAAACACCAGCTGCTCACCCAGCTCTTGGCAGAGACGTGATCTCATGGAGTCACAGTGCTTAAATCCAGAAGTGCCATTTGTGATCATCTAATCTGATCTGCTTATCACAGGTCATTACCTTTGTACTGAGCTCAATAACTTTGTGTTTGACTTAAATACATCTTCCAGAATGACATCCCGTCTTAATTTGAAAACGAGAGATGGGGAATCCATCTCTTCCCTTCATCATGTATTTAAATGATTAATCACTCTTTCTGTTAAAAACGGGCATAGAATTTCTAATTTGAATTTGGATGGCGACAGCTTCCAGCCATTGCTTCTTTAGTACTCAAAATTTTCCTACTGTGAATATGCTCACGCATTTTAATGAGGTCACCTCTGAGTCTTGTTTTTAATTCACTAACATGCCAATTTCTTTATTTCTCATGGGATGAGATATTTCTTACAGCTCATGAATCATTTTGGTAGTTCTTTCCCTTGCTCTCTCAAATCTTTCAACAGTTTTTTAAATATGAATATGAACTGGATACAATATTCCCTTTCTGTGCAGAAAAGACTTCTCCACAATCCTATCATGAATCTGTTTATCAATGGACATCCTACTATTGCTTGGAGCATGAAAACTGGATTCCTTTGGATGAAATAAAATCATATTAGAAGACTGACAGCTACTATATGAGAGGATCTTTGATATACGAAGGTTTAGTTGACCACCCAGATTCCTGAGAAAACAAATTTCTTAGTGAAACATGCTGACTCTCAAGCTGTGGCCTTTCAAAAGTCACATTACCACCTGACCTCAGCTTCCACAACTATAAAATTGGAACAAAATCTTGTTAACCCTGACACACCAGGAAAAAGAAAAGATTGGTTGCTGTATTACTGTCACAGCAATTCCGTTCTTCACCACAACTGAAATTTTCAAATAATTATGTCTCCTTAATGTTAAAAAATTAATTTTACTCTACAGTCCTTTCTTCTCCAGGGGCTATTGAAAGCAAATTATTAGCCCCTATTACCACCGTAGACATAGGAAAAACTATTATTCTACTGCGACAATGGTGAGGTAGATAACTACTGTGATAAAAAAGGGCATGGGCTGTACTATGTTAGTTCAAAGCTACTGAATTTTGCAAACTTTTAGCTGACCATTCTCACTTTAGAATCACTACTGCCATTACTGATGTTTAATAATGCCAATTTAAATGCATTACTGAATTGAAAATTTGAGCTCTCCAAAATGTGCCTTATTTACTTTTGAAATTATTCCTTTTGTAGCAATAGAGATAGATGATTTCTCAGAAGTGACGGATGCTGCATTCCTTTTGCTGCTCAGGATTCTTATCATCCTTTCAGACAATTGAATTTCTTCCATTTTTAAAATCTATTACCAGAGGAATGATTGCAAGTAAAACCCAATGATTGGAATCAGAATTGTTTTGGCAATACAGGAATACTTCATTGATCTATATTAATACCTAGGAATCCCATTAAAAAATTTGTATTTAGTCAGTCTTAGGAATTTGAACTTGAGCAATACCATGAAAAAGCTCATGAGGGATATAAATTCGTTATATTCATATAACAGATTTCTGTAAGATACACTTCAGCTTGAACTAATTTGATGTTTTGATTTTTGGAAATGCCCTAAATAAATGTGACCACATTAAATGTCTAAAGGCTGATTAACCAGAGAGACTGAAGAAAACAATAGCAAGCACAGCATCTTTATCCAAAGAGGTACTTTCTAGACAGGTTCCCAAAAAAGGATCTACTTTAAATCAGATGTGAAGCAGCATTTGTCAGTAATCTAAATGGGACTATTAAACTGATGCCAGTAGATACGAAAATACTAATAAAATTTGTGGCTTCATAAATAATTATTTGCAGAATGACTCAGAGAAAGTAATAGCCCTTTCCAGACTTAAAAATTTATGAACTGATGACATGCTATTGATTGGAGCATTTACTGCACCTTCAATAGGTCTAATTAATGAAACTGTTCACAGAATTAAACACAGTACTTAGCAGGATGACACTATCCCCTAGTTCTCTGCAAACATCTCCACATTCAAACATTTTCATGCTCATGGAGTGGCCTACTGAGGAGCCTACTTCTTGTCCTAGTGAGGTCAGGGAGTGTTTCATGTTGGCTTCAGCTATCTTATGCTTACCTACATATGAATATAAAGCTACTTATGAGACATGTAAATTGCAGGATCTGATACTTGATGAAAAAACACTGTTAAAAATCAGATGTAAAAGAATACTTGGTTTGTTTCTTTTATCAGTTAATGTTAAATCATTACTATAGCGATGAAGATGTAGATGGTCACTGCAGCACACTGGAACCTGTGTCATAGATGTGGAAAAATAAATTTGTTATATTTCTCAAATAATATAAATGTGCATTTTAATACGTTCCAATACAAAGGTACAGCTCCAGAAAGAGGCAGTCTAACATAACAGAGAACATTAACCAGGAAAGCAGAGTCTGAAAGGGATCTGTAGGTGTCAGTGGAGAAATGGCATGAACTCTTAAGCAGCTACATTACGGCAAGAAAAGTTAATGCAATTTTTGAATACGTTAAAAGAAAAGAAATAAGCAAAAGTAGAGAGGCAGGTTTTGCCTGTTGGTGAGATCATTTTAGAATAATATGTTCCTGTCTACTATGCTTTTTCTTTTAAAGATGTTAAAAAAGAAGGACAGAAAGGGAGTAAGAGCCATAAAGCTCAGGCCTAAGATTATGCCTTAAAGCAAGAAACTTCAGGGGCCAGATCATCTTGGTTTTTCAGGAAAAGGACTGAGAAGAGACTGGAAACTAAAACAGAAAAAGACACAAAGAAAACCAGAAGATGGACTCAAAAGGCAGAGAAATTCAAATTGAAAACTATAAAAGATTAAAAATTTTTCACAAAGATTAGTGGATTTTTCATCTCAGTGCCTTCAGGTGAAGACTAGATACGTTCCTAGAAAAGTTTTAGGAAAATATGAGTCATTTTGACAAATAGTTGTTAGAATGTAAGAGTAACTGTGTATTTGTTCAATACATGTGTGCTGGTTTTGGCTGGGAGAGAGTTAATTTTCTTCACAGTAGCTAGTATGGGGCTACGTTTTGGATTGGTGCTGGAAACAGTGCTGATAACACAGGGATGTTTTCATTACTGCTGAGCAGTGCTCACACAGAGTCAAGGCCTTTTCTGCTTCTCACACCACCCCAGCAGTGAGCAGGCTGGGGGTGCAAAAGGAACTGAGAGAGGACACGGCTGGGACAGCTGACCCCAACTGGCCAAAGGGCTATTCCATACCATATGACATCATGCTCAGTATATAAAGCTGGGGAAAGAAGAAGGAAGGGGAGGACATTCAGAGTGATGGCGTTTGTCTTCCCAAGTAACCGTTACGCGTGATGGAGCCCTGCTTTCCTGGAGATGGCTGAACACCTGCCTGCCCATGGGAAGGAGTGAAGGAATTCCTTGTTTTGCTTTGCTTGCGTGCACAGCTTTTGCTTTACCTATGAAACTGTCTTTATCTCAACCCACGAGTTTTCTCACTTTTACCCTTCCAATTCTCTCCCCCATCCCGCTGGGGGGGAGTGAGTGAGTAGCCATGTAGGGCTTAGTTGCTGGCTGGGGTTAAACCACAACAACATGAAAGAAAGGGACTTTATGATTTACTATTCTGTTCTGTCCATCTGCAAAGGTAGAAAGGTCAGTGGAGCAAGGATTTCAGCTAAAGGAGATCAACGTTTTCTGGCTCAATGAGTCCTGTTGCCAGAATTTAACTGCTAACCAGGCATCTAACAAGCAATTTCAGAAGATCCACGTCTTGAAAGAATGGAATTTGATCGTTGCCTAACTGTTTGATCTATAAATCCAAGAGCTTAAAGTTTTCATCCTGAAAGTCACATTGTTACATTTGTAGTACCCTCCTCGTATTGCATGATCTCATGTCACATATACACTGCAATATTTTAATGCAACAGCCTCAAAAGGAGATGAGTTTACAGCCTTAGTTTTCTTGGGTTTGTGAGCTTCAGTCAGCACCAAAATGTTACTTATACTTCAAAGATGTGTTAGAATACCACGGACAGCAAGAAGTTTTGGGTTAGCAGCTGGATTTTCTACTGCAAACCATCATATAAATGTGGTATTCTAAATCCTGAAATTTTGGGTAATGAAATATTTCTAATTCTAAAATTGACTTAATTCTAAAAGCTACCAGCCACTGGAAGCTGATATCCTATAGTAGTCCACATAATACAACTGTGGCTAGCAATAGCAGTACATATCCATCTGCCAGTGTAGATTCATACTTGAATCTTCTCTAGAAAGGGAGTGCTTCACTCTTCAGCTTACAACCTCATTTGTTCCCCAGGAACTTCCCTCAATCATCTCTCCTTTTCACCCTTCAGATAAAAACAGCTTTCATGTGTTGAGTGAAGCTATGATCTGTAGGTTACCAAAACTATGAGCCATCCAGACTTCTCTATCTACCAGCTTCTCTGGAGCAATATACTAAGTCCACTCCAAAACCCCACACTTCAAAGAACTTTTGAACAATTTGAATTTTAAGTTTAAAAACCAGTATGAAAATGCATTCCTAGCCAGTCACATCCAGCTGCTGAACTGGAAGTTTTAATCTAATGTGATTTTCCATGTTTGGTTATTACAATGGTTACATACCATGGAGCCATCGACAAAGGCAGGCAGCTTTTCCTCTTTTTTTTTTCATTTTTCAGGCTAAAGTTAGAGCCCTTACATGACTTGAATCTAATAGCATTTGACTGAATAAGAAATCAGAAGTCAGACAGGAATTTTTCAGCCCTAGGAAAGATAAAAGTGAGTTACTGCTTTAATTGGCTGTTGAATTAGCTTGTATGAATAATAGCTCACAGACTTTTCAAGTTCTGTGGTTTAATAAGACTCCCTTTTACTTCTTTGTCTGAAGATTTACTGGAAAAGATTCATTCCTTCTGGACATAGTGATTACATTCAAACTCCAGACATGAAAAAAGAAACAGCTATGCAAAGCAAAAAGCATAAATAGTATAGGCTGCTGGTAGCACTGGTTTTTTACCACCTTCTCCATGTGGCAAACACAAAGGTCTCTTTTAATTATGCTACAGGACAAAAACTGAGGGGCCACTTCATGACATGCGACTGCACCATACGGGCTTTGCAGAGCTGCATATAAAAAAAAAAAAAATAAAAAAGAAAAGGCAAAAAGGGACAGAACAGATGTATGCCAGACAGCAGAACCATCACCCATGTCACAGAGCTGGAACTCAGGTGGCACATGGGCTTTTGTAAGTTCAGAGCTGAACCAACAAACATGGGGAGACATTTTATGTGATCCAAAAAGTAGATTCCTATTGAGCCCCATACCTACAGTACCTACAAGCAGACACTACCAAAAAGCCACCTCGTGTACACCAGTAATCAAAACAAAAGGTCAGTACAAAAGGATACAATTCTTTATTCTCTTTGAACGATTTTTGTTGTAAGTTACTACGCCAGTAGCTCCCTACCTGCATGAACTCTTACTAAAACACCCTTTTCTTTGCAAACAGTAGCATTAAAGATGTTTATCTAATCTCCAACCAGGCACAAGCTGTTAATGAATTGCCACTGCCTTCCATGGCACCAATTAGATATCTGCCTAAGCACTATTTACCCTTAGTGTACTCAACCATACTACTCAGAGGCCGTGACTATGTGGGGCATAGTGTAGAGCAAATTCCCACAAGAGACAAGAACCTCCAAAAACTCCATCACCTTCTACTCTCAGCACAAAGTGAACTCATGAACCCTACACATTTAAAATAGCAGTATAGCCACTAAAGTACTCATCACAAACCTGAAACTCCATACTATCCAAACAAACAACCCTGCCCTAGAGACAGAAAAAGGCACGTGGGGCATCAGTACATTTTTCAATCCCCCTCTTGGAAATCTCTCCTGTACAAGAGTGATAATAATGTATCTATGTATTTTGTCACAGTCTTTAATCACTATTTTTGCATAGGACCACTGCTTCATTCACCAAACAGCTAATCAATATTTTGCTTTCACTTCATAACTCACTGTATGGCCCATGCTTTGTTTACTGCCCATTATTCAATTGTGTTATGATGGCAGAATTATTAATTTCCTCCAGGGCTTCTTAGTGGTGCTCAGCACTTCAATATCTGAGTGCTGCACAAATGCAAATTAACTTAGCTTCACAAAAATCCAGAGTGGCAAAGGAAAGGTACCACTCCTGTCTAAAACATAGGGCATGGAGTCACAGAAAAATTAAAGGCAGAGGTATTCACTGATTTTAGATGTCCTGTCTGAGGCATTATAGATGTAATTTAGAAGTATTTAACAATATTTCAAACACAGAGGTTGCAGCATCAGTCGCAGGTGTGACTGCTGAGTAAATTGGATTTAGGACTCTAAAGGTGGTCATTAAAAATTAGATAATTAGAAGCTATTAGACTATTAGAGGTTCCACATGCAGAGATCACAGAACTTGTTCAAGTGGTTATATTAGCACTAGACAGGAAAAATTCAGTGCAACAGTGCATTATTTCAGTCACAGAACTTTCCTTTACCCTCCCTTGCTTCATTCATTAATGACTTCCCAGCTCAAGCAATAAATGAGGCAGGAGTCAAGCGGGCATCACTCGTCTCTCCTGCACAGCCCTAGTACATCCCTAGAGCAGGTCTACCCTGCACAATGCTTGAGCCAGAAATCCTGCATAAAAACAATATGTGATCACACATGCATCATAAGGGGACCGAATTAAGGTTGCCAAGCAACCACCTCCCCACATTATGCCACAAATCCTTGTCCTTCATCTCTTCAGCAAACAAATGCCAAGCCCTGTCACACAACCCTGCTCTTCCCCTCGTCCGCTTCTGCAGCCCTAATTACCCGTGCTCCCAAAGGCTTCTTCATTGCAGTTTCTTTGTCCAGCTAGTACCAGCTTTCCCTCATTACTCCAGTCGTTATTCTGTCTTTGTGTTCTTCATAATTAGCCTTTAGTCCATCCCATTTCCTATTTCCCTGACCAGCTCTCAGTCCCAAAAGATGAGACAGACACTGTTAAAAGAAATAAAGCATGCTCACTGAGGAGGGAAACTTCAGAGATTTTAGCTGTTAAGATTTTAGCAAGTTTCTCCAAAAGCAGTAAAAAGCACACTTTTATCCAAAGTATTAAAATGTTTCCAGGTTTAAGCGGATTTTTACAGTGAAAAGACAGTCCACCTCTCTGCTACCAAAACAGTTGCCTACCAGATTTCAATTATCTATGGCAGAATAGGGTATGCTACCCCATTTCCAAGCAAAGATCACCAGAATGAGCAAAACATTGTCGTATTGCATAAAGTTTATCCTCAAAACCAGCTAAGACATCTCAGCTTACTTTTTTCAAACACAAACAATAATCAATGGGCATGCAACACTGAAAATGTCAGATGAAGATAATGAAGTCTGGCAAAGCTGTGAGAAAAACAGTTGTTAAATGAAATTTTCTTTAAACTTTTTAATGGGCTAAGAGCAAGACTAGAAATAAAAAAGTTCTCCTACACTTCATTCTCAAAGTGGTTTTCTGCTACTGTTTCCCTCTAAGTGTGAATTTCACACAAGTGCAACTAATATCTTCAAAGTCTATTTTATCTATCCTCAGCATATTTTTCCTTTATCATCATCTGTTGTCTTTACTGTGATAAATCACCAAGTAAGTCAAAATAAATTTTAGTTGCAAAAAGAATAGATGATGAGCCTGATATCAGGAACTGGATACTTGTTTGAGAGCCAGCAGTAACATAACACTTATTGTCCTAAAACACACATATCTATGGATATGCCTGACTACAAAAATGGTCTAGAATATACTTGGAGCATCAAAGAGTCTGTTGGTCTTCTCCAAGGGGTGTGAGACAAAAGCCATGATGAAACAGCTGATAATCAGCAAACAGTCACAATAAATTTAGTCAACCCAAAGAAGAGCAAAAACAGCAAAAGAAAATTAAAATAATCATGTACATGTCACTGCAAACAGTAAGGGAGACAGAGCAAAATGAATTAGGCACTTTGCAGCATGCTTTTGTTGTCTATATCTTGTTACACAAGGCATGTTGCTGTTCAGAAAACTGGAGTCAGCAAACCAAATCAGAAATGTGCCAGTATACACCTCATTTCAATAGGACTTTTGGCGGACACTTTCAAACTAGGCCTCCTGGTCTTGAAATGACTTGTGATTTAGATCTGCTGAATATTGGCACTTTTGTTTTTCTAGGAAAATTTCATTGTTAACCTCTGAGGTGCCAGTGGATGGCAGTGTCCCCCACCTGTCTAATCTAACTCCTTCTGCATCATCTACTTGTCTCCTCCCATTTTAAAAGGAGAATTGGATCTGGTATTCTTCCCCCCATTACTTTTTACTTTAAAAGCGTACTTAGTATCCCACATCTAGATAAACACAATAGGTCTTGGTAGGACACATGCTTAAAACAAGCAAAAGAAGGTGCCTCTTTACACAGCAAGGATCCGGCCTGTGGAACCAACTGCCATGGGACATTGTGGACATTGTAGAAGAAAGAAAGATCCATCAAGGGTTACTGAGTAGAAACTGTATCGGGCTCAGGCATCTCCTGAGGGCAGCCAGTGGCTGGACCGATCCCTGGGGGAGTACGGCCCGTGCTTGTCGTACTCTTAGTCTTCCCCCAGCGTTCACCTACAGCCATAATGGGGAGAGGCTGGACTACTAGGGCATTACTAAATGTGTAGAAACCACAGGAAGGTCTCGAACTGCATACGCTGGAAGAGTAACAGGAGCTCTACCATATATGCTTGCCCCCTGCTGCTACTCCTAGGCCTGTGTTTATGGCTGGTCTTCCTACATGGTTTCCCATCTCAGAGACAGGTGTCAGCTCTTCTGTAAAAAAAAAAAAAACGAATACTTTACCTGTGAACAGTGAACTGAAGAGGAAAGAAATCAGGGAAAACAAATGCAGCGGAATATGGAAGTGGAAACGAGAAGGCAGGGGAGAGTCAAAGGACTGCAAATGTAAAAAATAGGGATTAATAGGGGGACATCAAGCTGCGCATCTCTAACAGCACTGCTGTGAGCACTCTGAACGTACGCAAGGATGTGGGGAGGCTGCCCAGTGGTGGCCTACCAGGAGATGGGTCAGGATGAGAAAACTGAAATAGGTCCACAGGCACTGGGATTCCCCTTCCAGTTGCCTCCTCTAAGAGCTGCTGATGACAGGTTCACCCAAGGCAAGAATGTCACTGACAAGAAAATCCTCTTATCTGGTGGGGCCTTGGAAGGAGAGGATATACAATTTACAGGGTACTGGATAGATGGCCTCTTAGTCTCATGGTTCTCAACAGTTCTCATGGTCTCGTGAGTTCTCATGGTCTCATGAACATGCTGTCCTCATTCAGAATCACACAACTAGTTTCTGCCTCAATTTCCCCCATCCTCCTCCACCAGGCCTATGGTGTTTTATGTATTTGCAGCACAGGACAGAGTCTAGATGCAACCAGGTCATGCAGCCTTGCACAGCTCTAGCTCACGTCTCACAGACAAGGGTGTTGAGGGAGATCTCATTATGTACAATCCCCATGTTAGCATTAAGCCATTGCTTACAGATTTCTAGGAAAAAAAAATCCACAAATACCGTAATACCATTATTCAGCTTCCCCACAGTGACCCTGAATGCTGCTGAAAGGAACACCATGTGCAGCCGTGCAAGTATAAAAGTCTGCATGAAACCAGGCGAGCACTAAAGCTGCACTATTCCAACGTGTATATGGAATGAGCAGCAACTGAAATCACTAATGGTGACATTGTTTGCAGCTGGCTTATCAAGCCACTATCAAGCTTTAACAAGATGATTTTTAGATAGGCTATGCCCAGCAAAAAGGCTCAATTTCAGAAGCGGACAAATGCTAATAGAAACGCAACAGCATGTTACTGCTTTGTAACTCAAATGTTACACAGGAAAACGAAAGGGTAAGAAAAATGTAATTCAAGAAGAAAATGGTGACCATGCTCCAGATATAAGACACAGTTACGCATATGTATCAGTGCTCGCTCTTTCTGCCTATGCTTTCAGTACACAGCTAATCTTTTCATCTGCTTGGTATATTTATAGCATTCTGCAGGAAATTTCAGAAAGTTACAAAAAAAGCCAAAACATTGCAAAAATTACAAAATCACACATGCATATGTTTGTAGTCTTCTCTCTCTCAATTTCACATTAAAATGTGCAGGGTTTAGTTGCTTACTGGAACACAAGCTATGCTAACATCTTCTAATCTATACTTAACCTGCTGTGAAGAATAAGGCTAGACAAAAGATTTTTTCACCCATGGTAGGAAAATATGCTGGCTAAAATTCCTGCAAGAAAATCTTTATTGTACCCATGCTTTCAAGGACACAGAGGACTGTGTCAAGGTTCTGTTTTATGAGAACAGAATGAAAATAAAATATCAAATAGTGCTCGCCAAGGGAGTACCATCCATCTTGTTATGCATGTAGGAAGAATCTGGTGGAAAAAATAGCATGTGAGTATATAATTAAAAACTGTATCATGATATATATGCATAAGAAGGGTAATTAAGGTTGCACAGGCACCATTATTCTCTGACTTTTGAGGATTTCATCGTACAATCTGAATAATATCTTTTACCGTAGGTTTGGGTGAGGGGTTGAAAGCAATAGGGATGAAAACAAGCTAATCATGAACTAACTACTAATTAATTCTCTAAAATGCATAGACACAAAGAGAAATTGCTCCTGGAGGCCTAAAGAAGAAGTAGGAGTGACCAAAGAAAAAAAATCATCTGCTCTAAATAAGGTCCATTACATTTCCTAGTAACAAAGGCTAAGTGTAAACAAGTCACCCAAAAGTCAACAAGAAAAAGCTGAATTTCTCAAGTTATTTAAGAGAGCTAAACAAGGCTGCATGGTCTCCCCAGCCTATGCAGCAGAGACACAGAGCACAGGCAGAGAGTAAGAGATTCATGACCTACTCCCATCTCTGCCATTTGTATTATTTCAGTGCCAATGTAGTGCATTTACCCAGCAACAATAGTCTTCAAAGTGCTGCATAAACATTTATCTTTCCAGTACCACCTCCCCTTCTCCCTTGTCTGCAAGGGCGTAAAAATTAAGATCCTTTCTAACAAACGGAGAAAAGAACAAATGGGAAAAAAGAACAAAAGCTTTCCAATGATCTGGCCAAGGCCACAGGAGAAGTGTCCAACAAAAGTGGGATGAAAGCCCCAGTTATATCCCACTGCTATTTAGAAGCGGTTAAGGAGTGCCCTGCTCAGCAGCACATCCTTATACCCCATACATCCACAGGCCTAGAGGTAGGCTGGGCTGCAAATGCATTTGATGTCAATCAAGAGAAGGCCCAGCTTGTGAAAGAAAACAACTCCGAGCCTTGCTAGGACATGCTGGAGCTTAATTCGTGCTCCTCTAAAATTTATGTGAAACGCAACATCAAAAGGTGGCAGTGGATCAGAAATGATATATGGAGTGTCTAATAACTGCTCCCGCATATGCCAAGGGTTTGACATGACAGTGATTGCCATGCAATTTCTTGCACCGCTTCCTCGGCAACCCCCGCCCCAGGAGCCTGGTACCCCCTTCCAGGGGGAGAGCAGAGCTCCCCCTCCCGCCCCCGCCTGACAACCCGCCGCACCGCGCCGGCTCCCTCGGAAGCGGCTGCGGAGGGTCCCGGCGCCGGCCCGGGGCAGGGGGGGCCGGCAGAGGAGCGGCTCCCGCGCCGCCGGTGGCAGGGGCGGCGCCGGGGAGGGAGCGGGGGAACGCTGCTGTCCCTGCGGCGGCGGCTACGGGAGAGCCCAAAGCGAGCGAGCTCCTGCCTGGTGGGGCTGTGGGAACCCACCGCCGACGGGAACCCTCCCGCCCTGCCTGCCGCCCTTTGCTGCCGATTAAGCTCGGAGCAGAGAAAAAACAGAATTCAGTAAAAAAGACAGATGCCAGGGCGGGTTTGCTGCCTGCTGGGCGTGCCGGGTGCCGCGGCGGGGGATGGGCAGCCGAGCCGCGCCAAGATGCATTATGGCAGCGCAGCCCCGCTGTCCCCCCGCCCCCGGGCAGCTGAGCCCCGCAGAGCCAAGCCGAACCCCGCCGCCTCCCCGGTGCCGCCCCGTGCCGGGAAGGCAGCAGGGCAGCGGGGAACGGCCGGGCCGGGCGGAGCCGGCACCGCAGCCCCTCACCCGCCCCGCGCTGCGGCTGCCGCGCTGGCGCAGGGCCCGCGGGGGGGCAGGGGGGCAGCCGCCCCGCGCTGCGCTGCCGCGCCTAAGCCCTCCGGGCCCCGCCCTGCCGGTCCCCGCCCTGGCCTGCCTGCTCCTCCTCGTTCCGTCCCTGCCTCCCTCCGTCCTCCCTCCGTCCCTACCCCTCCCTCCTTGCCTGCCGCCCTGCCTGTCTCCTGCCGCCCTGCCTGTCTCCTGCCCCCCGCCCGTCTCCCTGCCTGCCCCCTCCCTGCCCGTCCGCCCCCGCCCCGCCTGCCCGCCCCGGCCGGCACGCCGCTGCCCCGGGGAGCGCCGCCGCCTCCAGCACCACGGAGAGCGCCCGGGCACCCTCCGCCCGCCCCACCCCGCCCCGCGCCGCGCCGCGCCGCGCTGCGCCGAGCTGAGCCGAAACGGGCCGGGCCGGGCCGGCCTCGCCGCCTGCTGCCTCGCCGGGCGAGGCCCCCACCACGGCATGCATCCGCCTGAGCCCGGGGTAGGGCCAGCCCTGCCGGGGTACCGGGGGCCGGGGGGTGTCTCCCGGTTAGGGCGAGGCTCCCCAGCCCTCTGAGGCGTCCCCCTCCCTCCGCCCTTATATGCGCAGCACTCAGTCGTTTCTCACCATTTTCTTTCAGGAATAAGCTCCTCTCACGACAGACATCCCGGCACAACTAGATCTCTCTCTCCCGCTCACCCTGCCCCCACAGGCAGCCACAGAGCTGGAGGCCAGAAGTGTGTCACCCCAAAAGGCCGCAGGGCCCCTGGGGCCACCTTCCTGCTCTCCGTGAGGGCAGGCCCTTCCAGGAAGGCAGATCACCCCCTGCATCCCTGCAAAGCTGCCTCGTCCCCCTCCCGCCAAGGAGCCAAAGCTGCCTCAGCAGGGAGCCATCACAGCATCTGCCGTGCTGCAGCTCCCACGCCGGTGAATCACACGCGTCTCTCTGTGCACGCTGCACAGTTCGGGGATGTTTCTCTCCCCAGACTCACTTCCAGACTTTACTGTTCTCATTTAAAGAAAAAACACCTAGTTCCTGCAATGCAGAAATCATCAATAGTGACTCAAAAGAGAAAGCTGCCCTCAGACTCATGCTCTGCACCCTGCTTTGCTCAAAGATGCTCTTTACTGACCTCAAGGAAGCTTGAAAAGCATAATCCTGTGTTACCTGTTCTAGGGAAGCACACACAGAGGAAGAGCATCGCAGTCAGTGCTGGCACACCGTGTGGACCGTGCAGCTGCAAATGGCACCGCTGAAGGAAGGAGAACGGTGCCAAGGCCCTGCCTGCACTGGGACAACACACCTCTGCCCTGGAGACCTCTGCCCGCGCTCCTACTTTTCTCAGCCACCCATACACACCATGAAACAACTCCACAAGTAGTGTCCTCCAAATTCCAAGCTGAAAACTTGCCCTATGCCCTGTCTGTCTGCAAGCAGCGTCAGAGTCTGTTATCACTGCAAGGTTTTGACAACAAGGCTGGTTTTCCCCTGGGAGAGGCAAATGAGCTCCAGTTGGACAGTGTAAGGATGAGAAGGTAAAGATGGAGTGACCACCATCTTGGATACTGTCTCCTCTAGGCCATCAGCTGCTTCCAGCCTGAGGAGGTGTACAAACAGGTCCCATCACTGCTATGTTTCTAGCAAGAATTTCAATTAACCACCCACATTTGTTTAGCGGCTGTCAGTCATGTCACTGGCTTTCCTCTTGCTGGAGATAGAGAATCCTTAAAATGAATGTAGAGAATCCTTAGAATGTGCCCATCCCCTTGCATGTAATAATCATATCGGGTCCCGTTCTGCACATTTTAGCAAGCGAATCAAGCTCACAGCTTCCCAGTGCCTCTTGTACAGTACATCAGGGAAGTGGTTATTGACAGTTCTTTTCACATTTATCCCAGTTTTAGCTTTCCAGAGCCCTTCAAGAGTGGGAGCAGGTCCAGCTGCTGTTCCCCAAGTTTTAGCAGAGTTCGCGTTGTCCAGAGTTAGGTCTGGGAATACTAAAATAAATACCGAAATGCAGAAACAGTCAGTATAAAACAATTGCATATGGTATCTGTATACATTTGTAGGAAATGGGATGCAGAGGTAAAAGTAATCTAAGCAGCTGTTTTACTGAAATGGTTTAGAAAATCCCTTGCATTGGTCCCTTCTTTTTGTCATACCTTTGGAATAAAATGTGTTAAAATGAATTTGTGCATGTTTTACAGGTAGCAACAGCAGAGCCTTCAACACCAATAGGCTTTTTTCATGTAAGACATAAAACATTTGACATGGAATGTACTATTAAAGCCAGACCGAGGGGGGAGAGGCATTCAAGGACTGATTTCCATTTCAAACTGCATTCTGGCACTTTGTACTCCAGCACCATTGGTGGATCAATATTTAATGCCCGGAGATTCTGGCTCTGCAGGAGTCATGTCAGGGGACCTCTAGAGCCAATCTGCTTGGGTAGAGGAGTGATAATTATTCATGGGCTCCTGCCTCTTGCTCCTTCTCTTGCACAGCCCCACTCTGCTGACTCAGTGCCTTATTCAGTCTTCTCTCTCTCTCTCCACTGCTGTAGCTGGACCCCTTTGCCTTCACCACCTCTGAGAGCCTGCACATCTCACCATGGCTAAAACAGCAATGGGTAAGAAACCGCATCTCTTTTTCTTCAGCCAGTACAATGGCCACGATTTCCTAGGGCCGCTACCTACACTGGGTGCTCTTCCCAGTGTCCCTAAAGCTTAGAAAAAAATCAGGACAACGCTAAACATATTTTTAATTTCTTTGATAGGAAAAAAAGGGAGGGGGGGTGGGATCCCGGGGCTCTTTTAACGTCCTAACCTGAGATCAGATTAGTTATTTACCGATGGGTGAGGTCGACATATGAGCACAGCCTGATTTTGAAACGGCTTTCATTATTTTAAAAATGAATATGTATATTATGGCATTAAAAAAAAAAAAAGAGAAAATAAAACGAACCGGGAAGTTATCCCCGCTATAAATATGCCTCCCACCGCCCCCGCAGCCCCCCTCGGCCGGGGCCAGCGCTCCCCTCTGCTTCTGAAACGAACCGCGAACCGCGTGGGGAGCAGAGCAGAAGGGGAGGGAGGCGAGGCACCGCCGAGCGAAACCCAGCGCCGCGCCGGCGGGGGCGAGGGGCTGCGGGCGGCGGCCCGGGGGGCCGGGCCGGGCCGGGCCGGCGGCGGGGGCGCGGGGGTCCGTGCTGCGGGCGGGGGCGCGCAGCGGGGCGGCACCTGCCGCGGCGCGCACTGCGGGCCGGCCGCGCCCAGCCCGGCGCAGGGGCTGCGGGGGGGCGAGGAGAAGAAGCCGCCGCCCGCCTGCCGCCCCGGCGCTGCCCGCACCTGCAGTCTGCCGGGGGGGCCGGGGGGGCTGAAGTAGGTCACTGCATCATGGGTAGCTGGAATTTGCTAGCAGTTCCCACCCCGTTTTTCTCTCCCGGGGGCAGCTGCCAGGGCCGTTGTTAGCTTGCGTCTTCCAGCTGCAAGCAAAGCATCCTCCCACCCGCCCGGTTCCCCCCCCGCCCCGGCCAGGAGCCGCACCCTGCGCCCTGCCGCCGCGGCGCGCCGCCCCCAACGCCCCCGGCCCCGGGGAGCGGCCGGGCGGGGCGCGGTCGCGGGAGCTGCGCGCTGCCCGCCGCAGCCCCGGCCCCGGGCACCTTGGGGTCTCGGGGAGCCCCCCGCCCTCGGGTCCCTTCTGGCCACTGGGCGTCTGTCCTGGCGCCAGCGGCGGGAGCGAAAGGCAGCAGCCCGGCTGCGGCCCCTTTGTTCGAGGGAGGCTGCCGGAGTGGGTGGGGGAGCGGAGAATCGCAGCGGAGGGTGTGGGAGCGAGAGAAGGAGAACAACTGCGGTGCCAGGCTGCTGAAAGCATCCGAGCCCTATTACTCCTTGAATTTTCTTTTTTTTTTTTTTTTGCGAGGGGGAGATGAGGCAGGACCTGCGTTTGACGCATTCAAGTTTTCACAGTCATTCACCATTGAAGACATGCACACACAAATCCCTCAGAATAAGGATGGAGAGCTCCAACGCAATTACTATCTTATTATCCTTCCCCAAGAAGCAAATCCCGTTCAGATTCCCATTCTATGCAGACAGCATCACCACTCTTAACCATGTTGCACAAAGTTACACCAAATCCTCCTGGCACTGGCTGTAACCGACACCTTATAGATTTATTTATTTGAATGCTGATGTTCCGCTCCCGAGGAATAATCGGTGTAGATTGAAAGCTTTTTAAGCTGGCTGTGGCACCCCTGGGAACAAGGCATGAGACAGCTGTAGATGCAAATAGAGGAGGGAGACAAGGGCTGTGGGAGTCTGGCCAGCCCTGCAGTGCCGAGCACGCCGTCCCCTCCCCACTGCAGCAATCTGGTAATCAGTATTGGTAATTTGTAGTCAGTCGGAGACTTATCACTGCAGAAGGCCCTGTTAGGAATTCTGTCACTAGGGAAGAAAGGGCTCTTCAGCCTTTGATTAATGATCTCGCAGCACACAAATAGAAAGGTTTCTGCAGCAAGAGAGATGCCTGGAATCATTAGGCTTGCCCAGAGACGGGTTGGCTGTGCCACGCCAGTTTGCCTGTTAATACCTGGTTAACAAGCTACATGCACAAGCAATAAAAAGCAATGTAACTACCTAGGTTTCTAAAAATACTAATTACAACAACATTCAATTAAAAAATGAAAGAAATGTTATTAGAAGCATCTTCCCTCTTTAAACTCACAAAGGTTAAGGATTCTCTTCATTTCTTTGAACCTTATTCTTCCTTGCTGTAGTTATTTGTAGAGAAAATTTGGATCTAGACAGCATATCAGAATAAGCCACTTTATTTCGAGAGTTTCTTGGAGGCAACAAATTTTATTTTCATGTGGAAAAATAGATGCATTCTCAGTCATACATATTTCCAGTTAACGCTAAATAAGCTACATTTGTTTTGTACTCAAGCTTTACCCAATAGACCACTGAGGGAACTATAGAGTGCCTGATTTTTTTTTCCCCTGTTGAGCACTGTATTTCGCAAAGTGGCAATAAAGGCTAGATCCTGCTGCCACGGGAGCCAACAGAACATTTCTAATCAGCTTAAGCTGGCCCACTATTATGTTTCTGGCCCTGGTCCAGCAAGGCACTTAAGCAGGTGTCTGAGTTTGAGCATGTGAATAGGCCCACTGGCTTTGGACAGAACTCTTCACATAACTCAGGTTAGGCAGATGCTAAATACCTTGATAAGCCAGTGTTTATATTCTGCCACAGAAAGCAAAATTAAGCCTCATTTTCTCGTAGGCTCTGTTAAATAAAAGGTATTCAAGGAAAGCTCCTTTGGCTTACATGGGAATTTCAAGAGCTGCAAGAACTTCTGGAGCTCGGTACCCCCTGAATACCCATGAAGTTCTTTCTGTTTAGTTTACGTAGTATATGAATGATGCACACCAGGCACACATTCACACACCTATTTATTTATTTATTTATTTATTTATAAGTGTGTCTTATTTTAAAATTTCATATAACATGACTGTACAGAAATTCTGGGGGCTTTTCAATTGCATCCTCCCATTGACGCCATCTTCCAAATGAAATCTGAATTGGATGGATGGACTCCATCATACCTTATGCTCCCGACCATACAGAATGTGCACTACATAAATCAGCAGCTTTTGCAGACCTGGTAGGCCGTGTACCTGGTTGGGCCTGATAGGCCATGTACCTGTACCTTTCTTAGGGTATGTAGATGGCAGTGTGAGGGTGAAGCAGCCAGTGATGCCACTGGAACTAAAAAAGGTGTCTGAAACCATTATTTCATTGTTCCCTTGCGGTGCTTAATGTAAAGAATATTTATTATGAAAACTTCTTCAGACAATTATCATACAGAAAGTCTCAGTCCCGATTATGGTTCTTGTTTATTTTATAGGGATTTGTCTAACAGAAATACACAAGATATGTGTGAATAATGTGTTAAAGAAGTGTTTTGATTCAGACTCCTTTTGAGATAGTCAGGAACTCCATGGGGTGACAAATGGGTGGGATTATGAGAATACGGGAATTCGGGCAGCCCCACGCTGCCTCCTTTGCATATCTCAGTAAGACTGATTAAACTGTTGTAAAAGTGCTTCAGAGTTGTTCTTCTATTTTATCATTTGCATTTTAGTTACAAGCTCAGACCTCAATACTTAGCTTGATGGATGCAATGTCACTGCTAAGTTTGTTAACTGAGTACTACATTATTGTTTTATCCAGTGTGTAAACATACATACGAAGTCATAAATATGTGTATGGTTGGTGAGTTTAAGTGGTTCAATTATTTTAATAACTAGGCTTTTTTACTGCAAAAGGGTAAGCATTCTGCCTCTGATCTGCCAGTACACTTAAACAATTGCTTGATCTTCAACAATTGCACGAGTAGTCATCTGGACATCAACGGCAGCGACAAGCTTCAAGTTAAACAACATATGGCTAATTGCCAGGCTGAATTTGGACTGAACATGCTCCTTTCCATGTTCTGCAGTTTTTAGCAGAAGGTTTTAACCTTCCCTTTTTATAAATAAATACGGTTCTTCTCCTTTTATAAATAAATGAACATGTCAGCACTGAATTATTTTCAACTGTCAGAAAATTACATCTTTGAATAGACAAATAGGAAGTTACTTTAAGATGAGAATGAATGTAGACAAGATTCAGAAAAGAGTTTATTGTCTCATAATATTAGCAGAAATCTGGTTTGACTAGGACACCATTATTCCAAATTTTGTCAAGATCTAGCAGAAGAAACATTTCAATTAGTTTATTTTTCTGAGAATTTTGATTACTAAGCTAATATAAAGTTGCTGGCAAGTACAATTCGCTAGCGAACTGAAGGTTAACACCTATTCACATTCTTTTCCTGTTTTTAAAGCGTAGATTACTCTTCCTGCTATTGAGAATTCAGGCAGTAATCATTTTAAAAACAGTCCATATGGCTAAGAATTTATATTGCGTCATAGCAGTTCTTTACTTACCCTGTGGAGTGTACAAGCAGGAGGATGGAACGTCATCTATTCCATCATCTTATGGAAGAGATCCCATAACATGCTGAGGAAATAAAAATAAAATTCAGCAGCTTGAACACTTCCAAAATGTTCTCTCACTTCCACCTCCATCACCTCTTTGTCCAAATATAAGGTCTATTTAGACTAAAGGCTTCCCTGTTTAATAATGGATTCCCGTAATTCATTCACATTTATTTTGTCAATTTGAATTTCCTTTAATTAATTAATTAAGCCTGGAATTTTTTTTCATTTCTTTGATATTTGTACTACAACAGTACATTTCTCTAGATCACATTTTGCACACCTATTTTTTACTATAAATATATGTGTAATCTAACCTCATGGTTAGATTTTTCTCAGGTGACATTTATATTCATTTCTTTAGAAAAGAATTCTCCATTTTCAAATTCATAGCGTTAATTAAAAAAAACTCATTACAGAGGAGAGATCATAGAATCATAGAATAGTTTGGGTTGGAAGGGACCCTTAGAGGTCATCTAGTCCAGTCCCACTGCAATTAGCAGGGACATCTTCAACTAGATCAGGTTGCTCAGAGCCCTGTCCAACCTGACCTTGAATGTTTCCAGGATGGGGCATCTACCACCTCTCTGGGCAACCTGTTCCAGTGTTCCACCACCCTCAGCGTAAAAAATGTCTTCCTTATATCTAGTCTGAATCTACCTTCTTTTGGTTTAAAACCATTATCCCTTAATCTATCGTTCATATCCAGCAATATACTTAGATAGCATTTTAGCCTTCAAAGACTGTACAAAATTAACTAATTAATTCTTCTAAGAGTCTTCTATGAGAAGTAGGTATTACTGTGTAGTCTGAAACAGAGAGATCAGAGGGTTCCCATGACAGGTAGGGCTGGGCAATACTTGACCTGGGCAGCATTTTCACATAGGTCTAATTTGACTACGTTCTTAGTTCATAGTCAAAAGGAACAAGAGATGTTCAGCACTTCTGAAAAACATCAAGCCCTAGGTGTCTTAAACGAGGCATCCTAAAATGGTGTCACCCCAAATAATTGATGTAATTGGAAAATCAACTCACTAAAAGCTTTGCTAAAGATTATACAGCAAGAAAGCCACCACTTGAACATAAGGGACTGAGGGCAGCTCCTAGCCCAATGACCAGTGGGCAACAGCACAGCTGGAAGTGAACTCCTCCAACAAGCCTTCTCACATAGTGTGCTCCCCCCAGGCTATATATATATTGAGTACATTTGCCTTTCAACTTACATTATCAGGCTTCAAAGCTCTTTATTCTGGTACTCTCAGTAGTTCTGCCCAATGCTTTAAGGAGGAAGAAGTGTCACATCATGAACCAGCAGTGCTTACTTACCTCTGCAGTAATACCTTCAAAACTCCAATGTTAATTTTCCGTACAAGTCACCTTTATAAACGAAAACTGTTGCTGTCATCAGGTGACTTGCAGAGAACACGTTTTCTTCAGCAGTATCCATCAAATGGTTGATAGATGAACCAACTTTGCAAATGAGTCTTGCCTCATTGGAGTCAATAGAGTTCAGCCACTGGCCTCAGCACAGTCAGCTGATCCTTAGCCCATGGGGACACAGAAATTGGTAGCTGATTTGGAGGAATGGCTGCTATTCACAATTCTCCCTAGGGTACACATCATCCTTAGGGTATGAAGTCTGTGAATACAGCCTGAGATGTTGTTGATTTTCATTCAGTTTAAAAATACTGTTGATCCCACTTGGGTGTGTGAGTCCCCCTGTGAACATCAGCCAGCAATTCTACCTGGGACACATTATCTCAATCCTGAAAGGTGCTGGGCACCCATGACTACAGAGCAGGCAGTACCTATAGCTCTAGTTGCTCAGCACTTTTCAAAAACAGAAAAAATTGCTTTGGAGACCTCAGTCTGCAGAGACCTGCATCTTCAGTTGAAAAAATGGTCTAATGCAGAAATGCTGGCCCCTGGGAGCAAAATATTCAAGACATCGTGTGTCTGAGCAATACCAGCATACAAAGCTGCTCTGTAATTATTTCATTTTCTCTTCCACTTATTATGTTTTTCTTTTTCCTGCTAATACATAATTTAACAAATGAAGCATATTTAAGCTCTTTCTGCCAGGATGTGCCGTTAAACTGATGCACAGCGTCTACACAAAACATTAGGCTTTGCTGAATACATTTAGCAATGTTATTTTTTGTAGGTGTAGCTGTCTAATCCAAGAAGTTCATAAATAAATTATAATTTATGCACTCATTCTAATACACAAAACTCATCACTGTGGTAGCAGTTATTGTGTGGAGAAGTTGTGATCCTTCACGCACGCAATCACAAAACAGGATTGTTGGGGTTTGGTGTGGGTTTTTTCACCAGTTTTGCCCCAGGCAGGTAGGTGGGTTTAGGGAGGTGACTGAGGATAGAGTTAGTAAAGCTCTAAGGCACCTGTGGTGGGATACAGGTGTACAGGTGTACGTCCGCAACACGTGGGGAGAGGTCAGCACCTCTGGCCATGGTTGAACAGCACATTGCTGAGGTCTGCCCAGAGTGGATGTACTCGTCACTCAGTGACCGGAGAGAAATACAAGGGGGAATGGTGAGACTTCAACCGTCCCTTGGGTGCTTTACCCGCAGCCACAGAGAAGCCCTGATTTGGTCTTCACCATCGTGGTGGGAGGAAGAAGAGGTGGCAGTGGGTGCAGTCCTCCCCCTCAGCCAAACAACTGGTGTTTGGCTGCTGAGTGTGGCACTGGGATGTGGTGGCCCTTGTCCCTGTGTGTCCTCCCTCCCCGGACAACATCAGAGCCACCAAGCTGTGACCTCTTCCCACCCTCCCATGGGAACAGCATCATAGTGGAAAGAGGACAGGAGAGCACACAGGAGGGAGCGTGACCTCCACCCACTAACTGGGAAGCTCTGGTTTATAGGACCATCGCTGGATTTTGCATGATGCAGCCACTGGATAAAAAATAGAAACAGCTGTGGGAGCAGAAAATAAAACTCGAGTTTCTTTGGGTGGCAATTAGGACCCTTCAGCTTGAATCCCCTCATTTCTGAAAGAGATTGAACCCAGCTCTGGCATTTCCCAGTCCAAGGTGCTCACTGTAGGCAGTTGTAACAAAGGGCAGGAGTAAGACAGCCAGCAGCGTTTCTCCTCAGCTGCATTTTAAAACAAAGCAGTGGCTGCACCTGCATTGATGAAGGACCCTGTCCTATATATGTGTGCGACATCCTCTTAGAATATAGGCTACGCAGATTTTTTCAGAGGATGGGGACTGGTTTGGAAGAACACCCAATTCCCAGTATTAGGGGATTAAACATTTCAAGTCTGAGGCACCCTTGCTTGTAGAAAAAAGTAGCACCCTACAATGCACCACCAATTTGAAGAGCACAAATTGTGGTATTTATGGATTTTCATGACCTCCCTGCAGCTGTGCAGGAATTTGCAGAATCCACATTTTGGATTTAGAAGCCTGATTTTTTCTTAAATATAATTTTAGGCACCTAGCTCCTTTGTTGGATTTGTCCCTTAATCATTTTATTATCTAACTTTCTCTCATTAAGATAGGGATAATCTTATATACTTACCTTGGAGTTGTGATGTGAGGTTATATTCCGTACTGCATGGAAATGTGTAACAATGCTCTAATGTTACAGAAGTTGCAAAACTCCATACTGATCAGATTAGGAAACAGAGCAATTTACCTTCTAAAACTGTATTAGCATTCTGTGCTATTCAGGTGCTTTTTATAATCCTTAGGGAATTTCTTAGGTAAAGAAAAAATAATGATGCATATATTTTATACTACTGATTGGCGTAGAAGTCTACAAATAGAGAATTTAACTTAAGCTAAGATCTGCTTTACCTGAAGCTAGCTAAGGTACCTTTTAATGTTTCAGTTTTTAAATTTAAATATTTTCACTAGTCATTAAGTGACTACATAGCTCTAAATTTTGATCTTGATACTATTTTTGATCCTTTCTAAAGTTATTGAAAACACAAATTGTCCTTTTGGCCTAAGATTTCTGATAATATACATGTTCAAATTCATCCTCTGTTTTCCACTAGGATGGCTCCTGATGGGATTTCATTGGCAGGGCTCCCTGAAGTGTCTAATATTATCACTATTATTATTTTTTCCATTTCAAAAGACTGTAGAGACCGCAGCCAAGTCAAAGATGCACAAAAATTTTTATCTACAGTTATATATAAAAGCAAAAATTAAGTTTTTTGGTTTACTAGTATTTTTGTACTGCAAATCCTCCAGTTACCTGAATGGAGCTGTAAGAAATGTTTGAACGTTCCTAGGAAATCTTTTAAATTAAAATGAATGCATGAATCAAGCTCTATAATTTTTCAAAGACATTTTTTGGAAGTGAAATTCACTTCTGTAACCTATTTTATTAGCCTTTACTAAATATCACATTTAACTATTTTGATATATTTGTTTCTTACATCATTCATGTGAAAAGAAAGAGCAACTGATGTCACTCAGCAGTCATGTTTGTAGTCATTTGTCTTTGTCTCCAGGTACTGGCATTTACTCAATTTATTATGTAGATGAAATACAAAAGACTATTTCTAAGATAATATCTTTTCTAGTGTTTAGATATTTTTTGATGCTGTCAAGACTGCAGTCAGGGAACTTTCAATATTAGATGTTGTAGGTAGGAAAGAAGCCCATACTCATTGTGGTTTAAAAAATTAAATGTTTAATATTTGTCAACAGAACACTTGTTTTCAAGGCAGATAGCTTCTTGCTGGGGAAACAATGTTCTACCTCTAAACATCATTATTTTCTAAGTAAAATATCAAGAAGGACTTCTTAAGAAAAGTAATAGTAAGATATTTATTTTAATCTGCATTGAGGACTCAAGCTATTTGCTTTTGAAGTACATTCACATTTTTTGCAGTGAAACATTAAGAAGGGAAATATCTTACTCAAGAGAATCATACTGCATTAGATTAACAGTGTAAAGAATTTCACCTTCTAGTGGTGGGAGGCCTGAAAAACAGGATTAAATATCATAGAGGTACTTTTAAGTGCTCTGCACAATTGTAATTGTCAGTTTGCATAGCTTGCCAATGCTGTTCTAGAGATCTCAACTCTGCTGGCATCCCGATCTCTTCTGCACAAAAGATGTGAACAGTACTGTAAGGGGTAAAAAATTGCAATAATAAGAATAAATACTGAACCCTGGCAGAAAATTAAAGGCATTTAGAGAAGCAAACAGGAGTAATCTACAATGCAAAGGTTACAAAATTGCATTTAGTACATTTCTGTGTGGTTACACAGATATTATTTCCTAGATTAAAACAAAAATTAAGAAAAAGTATCCTGGAAACAGTATATTATATCAGATGGACCTCAGTCTGTCCCTGAACTGCTACTGTAATATTTTAATAGCCTTTTAGTGTCATTTACATGTTAGAGGAAAGTCTGAGCTAGCAGTCAGGAAGATTTCTATTTCAGATGACTCTGAACTTTCTTGTGAACAATCTACCATCCTGATCAGAGTTTCCCATCTGCTCCATCCCCACCACCTACTGATTTCCAGTCCCAGTCCATTTCCTCGGTACCCTTTCCTGCATTTTCTTAACCCAGCCTCATTATCCAGTCAGTCGTAGTGCCACCCTCATTCTTGGTCCAGTTTCAATCATCCCATCCCGTGACTGACTTTACCTTTTTTTTTTACGTTCTTTTTTTTAAATTCACCTGCTCTCGGCAATGTCTTCCACCAGGCACATCCAGCTCTTCTCCCTTCACACAGCCCATTCCTTTTGATAATCCTCCACATTTCTGCAGGGCCAGAAGGGGAGGAATTAAGACCACAGAGTAGTTGTTCCCTCTTCTTTTTCCAATTTCCAGCACTCCTCTGGTCCCCAGTGACCAGGAGGAGCAGTGCTTGAAGCATCACTCTCAGCCCATGTGGAATCAGTCATGTCCAGCGCAAAGTGTCTTCAGAGAAATTGGCTGTAGAGCTTGGACATGTCTCTCCCAGCCATGGTTGAAGCCTGAAATCAGATATTTCAATGACTTATTCCACGGCCAGGCCTGGGCAGATTTTTCAAATGAGGAATGATTTCCTGGCACAAAGTGCTGGAGCCTTTCAAACAAATACAAGTGCTTGTTTAGTTTACCACATGCAAGCTATGTATTTTTCCCTAGTCATCTTCCCAGAAATAGTTAAATTATTTTTGCTAAAAGCTTCTCCAAAATTCGGCAAGAGACAGCCCTCCAGCCAAGAAAAGCGTAGGCCAAATCATTGTAATTTAACAAAGTCATACTCAGTGGAAGGAGGACTCCCATATTTTCTAATGCAGTGGAAGTAAAAAAAAGTGGCACTAGATGGGAAATAGCAGTGGCTCACTGTGGTGTATGGGTCACACATTTAAGTGGCTAAGATGTGCAAAGGCCAGGAACACTAATCTTGCTGGAATTAGATCCTAAACCAGTGCAAATCTATGGTAGTAGACCTATGTTGATTTATGTCTGATGAACCCATTTTTTCCCCTTTAAATCTCCCGAAGCAGCAGCTTAGGAAGGAAACATCTCCTTTATTATTTTGAAAAGTCATATAAAAGCCAGCTACACTAATAAAGGAGAATTTGATTATACAGGAAAAGAGACTTTTTTATACGGGAAAAAGAATTTGATTATACAACAAAAGAGAAAAAACAGGCCGTTATAAGTTGACATTTGGATATCTCCAGCTCCCATTACTTTTCAAACATATTGAAAAATGTGACGGCCAAGCCAGTCCTGGAAGTTTGGTAAGTCTGTTATAAAGGACAGGCTGAACAACACAGAAGTTCGGATTTGCTTTTAATGACAGACTGTTGATGCTGGGATATGCTGGTGCACAGTGCCCTGAAAATCTAGCTATTGCACGTGATGATCCTTTTTTATTTGAAATGAGCCAAGCACCCTCGCACCAGAGCCCCACAGAAATCCATGGAGCTTCTCTGCAGGGATCAACTCTTCATGTGGTTAATTTAGTAGCAGAGCGGTGCCTCTGAATTAATCAAAATCCTCCTCTGTGTAAGTGGACGCCAGTACTGCAGAAAAAGAGAGAGAGAGAGAGACAGATAGATAGGCAGATAGATAGCTACAGAGAGATAAATAGACTGACAGAGCAAATTAATTCTAGAAGTCTTCAGTAATATTTCAGAACAGGAAAAAAATCACTAAATTGAAAAACTATAAAAGAGGAAAGGAGAAGAGAAAGATGAAAACCAGAGGTGGATCATGAAAGACTTAATTGGGAGCAGTCACATTACTGAAATATAAATTTTTATAGTGTAGACATTTATGCATTAATTTTACATCTTCAAAAATCAATGTATTTCTATTATGCAAATCTGAGTAAAGCTACTTAAAACACAGGTCACTTTCTCTGACCAATGGTTCTTGTTCTAGTTTTATTGTAGCATCAATTGTAACAAAAATATCCCACCAGCAATTGTTCTCTCTCAGCCAATTTAATCACTTCTGAATAATATACTAATGTCTTTGAACCATCAGCATGGTTTCAAAGAAGAGGCTGTCATTCTTTATTTTTCTTTCCCATTCATTTTACACATCTTCTGATTAAAGTACTCAATAATATTTATAATCCATGCCTAACTATGATAAATTTTAGCAATATGCTGCTGAGTGGTATCATTATGTTCTTAATGGAGGCAATCAAATGTTTGAATATATGCGTAAAGACATCGCACCATACAATAGTAAAAGTATAAATCAGGTAATTAGTAATAATAGCTGCATAGATAGCTTAGATAAAGATCATACAGAAAGATCTGAAAGCCACAGAATAACAGTCATGTGACAAATAGCTCAAAAACTTCATCTTAGAAAGCCCCTCAGAAAGCATCTATTGGATAAAACTTAAATGCACCAAAGTCAAAGAGAACTTTTTGGTTGACTTAAAACAAGACTGGAATTTCATCCACAAATGATCTGATTGCTAGTAAACCAGTATCAATCAGCTTAAGATCATGACTGACAAAAACTTCAAACTATTGTAATTAATTTTACTGGGAGTTAGGAGAAGTTCACGACAGTAGAATGATGCAGGACATGGGACATATCTTCTAGATGGGCTTCTAGAGGACCACTGATAAATGGCCACAGCTCAGTGGGTGCTCAAGCTGAAGCTTTATTTTAGCATACATGCTTTGCATGTATTTTTTCTCAGGCTAAGAAAGGATGTGACAATTTGGAAAATGCTTGTTACCTAGCAGGAGTCAAGATTATTGAATATTTCATCCATCACTTCACACAAGTCACTTCATTGATTGTTGTCACTGCCCAAATCAGTTTTACTAAAAAAAGCAAAGAATGTCCAATTAAATAAATCTCAGATTTATTTTATAGTCTGGATTAGGTCTTAAGTTTGACCTATATTAATGTTTTCAGTTGTGCCAATTTCTGGTTAAAATAGGCACATTTATATCCACATGCTCTATTTCCAATACAATCTTATGGTTTTGCTCAATAACAAAACTTGCAGAGACCCCAGATTTGTTGTGCTACGTAAGTCAATATTCTCTGATAACCAGACTGCTACTTTATTTGCAACAGTTCCAAGAATGAAACAATCATTTAGGCTCTGCAAGCTATACAAAATCTTCCCAGTGAGGCAAAGCCAAAATTTAAAAGAATAGTGACAATAATTATCTTTATTTGCTTTTATGTATCTTTTTTATTGCCTGTGTCTATTCTGCATGGCTTATTGCTTGCTTTGCAAGCAAGCTTAAGTACTGAGAGAGTTTTTACCAAATCTGAAATGGTATTTGGAAGACTGCATTTCAAAAAAGACGTAGGATGACTGAGGAAGTGGCCTACGGTGATGGCCACATCTGAAGTCCAGCAGCTGAACAGCCAGGGTCTCTTCCTGGTGCTACCCCAATGACGTGCTCTTGGAATGTGGCAAAAGGAAACCGTGAGGTTCTTTGGCAAGAAAGGAGGTAGGATGGAGGGCAGTGAGTGAGTGAGTGGTTGGGGGAAGAGCCAGGAAAGGAGCCCGAGGGATTTGGTTCTGTAATGTGCCGGGGATGAGCTCACCAAGATTCTGCAGCTAATGCACAAATCCTGAATGATAGCAATAGTGCAGAGGTCCAGCGAGATGAGATGCATTTTTGTTGGGACAGCAAGCGGTAAAAGATGTGAATAACAAAGAGGAGTGGAGCTGGGGCTGTAAGTTGCTAGCAAGCCCTCCCTCCCACAAAGGCACACAGAAAATTGAGCTTGCTCTGGGAACTGACCTATGGAGAAACTGGTTGGAAGGACATCTAGAGGTTATCTAGCCCGACCTCCTGCTTGAAGAAGGACCATCGCCACTTTGTCTAGCCAACTCCTGAATGGATGATCTCACAGCTTCCCAAGACGCAATTTATGGCTGCTGTTCCTTCTTCTGTTATCTGGAAGAGTTTGGGTCTGTCATTTCATTGGTCTTTCCTTCAAATAGTTGTAAGCAGCTAGTATATTATCCCTTAGCCACCTCTTTGCTTGACTAAACAAACCTGGCCCCCTCCACCGCCCTTCACAGGCCACATGCTTCAGGTCCCTCACCTTCCTGGTAGCCCTCCACTGGACCTTCACCTGTTCCTCCATGTCCTTCTTAAATTGGGGGGCCCAAAACTGGATGCAGGACCTCAGGTGCAGCTCCACAGCACCAAATACCTTCAACCACTGGTGAAGCCAACCTCCCCTCCTGTTAATTCACACACACCTCTGCTTCTGGCCTGCTTCCTCTCCATTTTCCCAATCTGACCCCTTTAAAAGAAGGTGGAAGAAATAGCAAAAAAACTCTTCCTTGTGAGACTTTCAAAGCCAACCTACATATGCTGAATTTATTTCTGTAAATTTATTTTTAAAAGAGTCACTGCCCCAGTATCCATTCCTATTTTGGTGCTTAGACTTCATCTTTCAGCATTGACAATTATGGGTTTATGTAGCCACACACTGAAGCGTCATCTGAAATCTCACTTGGGCATTTGTACTCTCTTTAGGACTGTGTAGAAGACAAGCAGAAAATTATCTTATGTCTTTAAATGCTGTGAAAATAGATTTTCATGGTGAACATGTTGAACACTGAAATGTCTAGAAGTAGCCCAAGTTTCTAGATTTGGGGACCTGCCAAAAGATACTTTTCCTAGTCATTCTGCTGCCCACTTGTTAGGAGATGACACCGAATGAAAAGATGAGTTTTACAGAATCTGCTTTGTATCAACATGGTTGATCAGGGAGCAACATGGTTGATCAGGGGCCAATATGGTTGGTCAGGGAGTTGCTGTCATTTTTTGCTTACTCTGTGCAGTGCTTTCAAAGTCCTTCAAAACCTAAAGACATTATTTTTGAACCAAAGTATTTCTCCAAGGATAAACACACCCTTGATAGGTTTCCTACATAGGGAGACTTTCTTAAATGAGGGACTAAATGTCTCTAAACCCAGAAATTCAGTCCTTTGGAAAATCTTGTAATTAAATAAATACAGCCCCTTGCTCCCACATATACCCAGTTGAGTAGACTCTTAAAATTTGTGTAAAAGCATTTAAATTTCTATAGTCTTTGTTATGAAAAAAGATAATTAAGCCATACGATATAAAGCACCAGAGTATAAACCAGAGTATCAGGGCATCCGCAACACAGTTTCCATTATCATACCTCCTTGGGTTTAAAGCAAAATCCTCCACAAATATGAGTTATATCAACAGGCAAATTCTCAAATCAAACAGTTTTATACAGAAACTTCAAAGTCATTTACTAAGAGATTATTTTGTTCTGGTATTCAAATTTAAAATACTGTTGTTAATTAACACAATTATAATATGTATGCCATTGTTTGTATTATTGCAATAATAGGAACCCTTCATTTTTAAGTAATCTACTTACATATGTCATTTGCAATTGTGTACAGAAAGCAAACTAATGCCTTTATTCAAACTGATGAGACAACCTTATTTTAAAATGTCCCACAAAATTAAAATTCTTTTCAAAATCCAGAAGAAAATTGGATTTTTCAAACTGTCTCCTTTCATTGTCTTTTGCATTTTGACATTTAGTCGGTAGTCATGGCAGCCAGTAAGAGTGATTGTGTAGCATAAAAATGCAGTTACACATATTTGGCTTTGGGTTAAGTACATTAAATACATGCGGATTGCTCAAAATCAACCAATAAACTTATGTAAAAAAAGCTTTATATATATACATTTTTATGTATACACATATATATAAACTAAATAATGAATGCTTCTATGCGTTTCCTATTCAGACACTATGAAGTGTGTTTTCTAGGCTGTATGAAATGATTAGTTTGAGAGGTACCTTCCACAGCCCTCACAACAGCATATTGTCTCTAAAATTGATTCTTCTGATAATTATGGTGTGAAAATAATTGCAATAGGTTCTGCATGCAGTAAAATGACTCAGCAAGCAAGGAATACATTTAATTACTGGAATATAAAGATGATGAGTACAACTCTACTGCAAATTATAATTGCATTTATCCCATATAATATAAACACAAATTTCTACTTAGCTGATTGCCCTCAGTATTTTCTTTGCCTAAAGCGAAAAAAAATGCACCTTGCAATTGAATTTGTCTATTGTTTTCTGAGCCTTAAGTTATGACTAACTAATATTTTGGCTTTCATCAGTTCAAAGCACAATTTTTAAAATATTGGAAGACATCAAAGAAATCTGCACTTTGGAATGGCACAGGATTTGTATTAATGAGGGTTGTGGTTACAACCCTTATATGAGTTATTAGAAAAAAGTCACATTTTGTATCTGACTTACAGTCACAAAACCACATGTATATCTGATCCCAGAAAAATGACAAGGACCAGACTCTCTGTTAATGGAAACTGGTAGCAATGCAGCTCTGTTCCCTTGATTGAGGTACTCCACAACAGCTGAGACTCCCTGAATGATGAGAATAGAAAAAGTTGGATCCTTTACCCATTCTTTCTTAACTGCCTGCTTTGCTGAAGCATTTTGGGCCATTCCTTTGCTTGATGCTGTATCAATGGCTTGCTTTCAGAACATGTGGGTAATTCCTAAAACATGCTCTACTGAGAAGCTCAATATGGCTCTTAAAACAATTTGACTGTAATCTCAGTCCAAAGATGAGAAGGGGGGATTTCATAACATAATTGAAATAATATCAGTCCAAGTCCAGAAAGGGTCTACTGTGTCCAGAGGAAAAGAAACAGTTGCAGAACTCAATTGCAAAAACTGACAATATGCCAGGATTATGTCATTACTCTCTAGGCATGATATTACACAGCCACCATGGAATGAAATTACTTCCAGTGTCAGTGGGTGATGCATGGCCAGGTGATGCAAGACCAGGAAGAGTTTGTCGAGCCTACATAAAGGGATCAGGGTGATGCAAAATTAAGTCAGTGGAAGCCTCTGAAGAGATCATTAGGAAAAACTGAATAAATGCCACTGTTCCAAACACACATGGTTGAGGGCGAGATTCAGAAAAATAAAATAAATGCTGGCAGCCAGCTCTGTCACACCCTGCTCTAGTAATCTAGTCTTACTGTGCTAAAACAGAACCCGCAGCACGATTCATACCTTGGGAAGATGCTGTTTGATCATAGCAGGCTGTGTCACTAAACTGTTGCTGTTCTGTTTCATCATACGTGATTTGCATCCTCACTCTAGGGGCTGTTTCACCAGCCAGCACCCATACTGTCTGCAGCACTCTCAAAGAGACAGCCTGTGCCAACGGAGGTGTCACTCATCCAGAAATCAGGAGACCTGTGTTCTCCACGAAGCTTTCCTACAGAGCGGGTCTGTGACCTGAGGCAGTTTTTCTCACCTCTGGGTCATTTCCCCCCAGCATCCCTTGCCTGTCTTTCTCACTCACACCATAAGCTCCTTGGCACAGGGTGTTTGCATCCAACATGTTTGTACAGAAAGTAGTGCAGATCTCAGCTGGGCCTCCGCATGCTCCCGCAATACAATAACGAGATGACCTTAAGAGCGTGCTGGGACACAGCAGCCATCTCTGATAGCCTAGTCCCTGACTGCTGGGTGCTCCAGGGGAAACTAGTGTACTTAACACAAGGACTCGAAATTGCACTTCCCACCCAGTGCCTGGATCACCAGCAAGCAGAAAGCTGTAGGCACGCTGCCATTGTGGTGACTGATATCTGCATGCCAGGGCTGTCAGGGGAAAGCAGGCTCCTGCAAGCTCTGCAACTTCTTTCCTTCCAAGCTGTAACTCAGTCCACCCTACACCTCACTTGTTATCTGTTTCGAGGACACTGAAGAAGTACCACCTCCTTTGCACGTCCTTCCTGCTGCTTCAGCCACCAGCATGGATCCAGGACCAAGCCAAGCACCACAGCTTTGCACCCAGGAAACAGCACGGCTTGGGGGACTCGTAAGCACCACTTCTGAGGGAAGGACCATAAATCTGGGAGTTGTCCCGCTGCAGGGAAGTCCTGAAGCACACTCCACTTAGGCTGCTGTTAAAGCAGGCTAGTAGAGGTGGTAGCCCCAGTGTCAGAAATGCTGACACAAGATAACCCGTGTACAGCAGGGCTGTGAGGGGTGTGTTGAGGAGAGTCTCTGAGAAGCCTTCTGCTCCTCTGGCCTTCACACGTGAACATTAGCATTCCTGAAAACACTCCTTTTAGCCTGTGTGGAGACTGAGGTGCTGGTTCAGTGCTGCTTACCAGGGGGGATCTTCAAAGTCATGTTAGTGGAAATTTTGGAGTGAAATATCTGGCTTTTTAAGCCATTTTATATGTAAGTTGTCTCAGAAGTAAAAGAGTTTAACGGCTTTGTATGCCAGCAAAAGGGTATGTCACAGCCCTTCAGGCACACGATGCGAAGGAAATACATTACACACAGTGAGCATTAAATCATGGAAAGCAAATCCGCTGTTCAGAAATTCCAGGGCTTAAGGTTTTGATCCTTAAATCATTCATATAAGACTCTGAGTGATAGCTCAGGGGATAGGGATTTTTCTTGAGAACAGGAAAATTAATGATAGGATCAGACCCGGAATGATAACATGCAGAATCATTACTACTACTCTATCAGTAGTCCTAAACTAAAAGTAAAATTGAGGATTTTTCTGTAAGACACGACACAGCCAAGCTTGCTACAATACCAATCAAAAGAGACACTTTTCCCCGTGTGCAGGTATGTAACAAAACCAACAACAGTACTCAAGCAGGTAAGGTGAGCCAAGTAAGGAGGGTTATTTCCTCCTCACGCAGCTGCTACCACCTATTTCCGTTTTTCTTTTTCCATCCAGTTCACATTCAGGAAAATCTCTTTGGTTTACATCATCCTATAGCTGAATTTCCACAGTCTTTTGTGCTTCCACAGAACACAGGAGACAGCAGGTAGCAGAATGGTTACTGGATGGGCCTGCTGTAAAGACTTGCAAACTCTTGATGCTTACATGACTTTCACCCTTAGGTGATAATAGTGTATCAGGAGCTATCTATGGCTATGATGGCCTCTTGTGAAGGTAGGCATAAGTTCAGCATCTTAAACATCAGCATCCTGCCAAAGCATCTGAAGAACAGGGGTAGGACTTCTCACTGCAAAAAATTAAACAGTTGTTTTCAGTTAACCAGCAGGAAATAAAGCTGTCTTAGGAGTACTGTAGCCTTTGAATTCGTTCCTCACTGTTCATCCTGTCCATTGTCTTCAAAGTCTGTTTTAGTAGCTCACATCCTTTCCTACATAAAAAGCTCTATGGGCAGAAAACTGGGGGAAGGGAGATGGGGCGTGGAGGTAGGGACGGAAATATGGGGGGCATCCCTTGAAAAAATTGCAAAGGCAAGGCAGACCTTAAAGAAGGAGGTTTTCTCCCCCTGGGAAAAAAAAAATCTGGAATTTTTGTTTTCACCCTGGCTGAAGTTCCCTTAAGTTCAAATGAATTTCAGGAGGGTTGCAGACCTTTGTATTAGCGTCGGGCTCTGTTGCTTTCCCCTCAGTCCCAGAGGACTGCTGGAACTGAACTACCAAGAGCTTCCTCACGCTGATGTGGTACACTGGATCTCCAAAGGGTTGTCTCACAGGAGAGGGTGCAGCGTCTGGCTCTGCCACTACTACGGACTAGTTTCTGCGGAGCTGGAGAAGGAGGAGTAGCTTACCCATAGCTTTCTTGCCTGGCTTACGTCTGTTCTTCCCCTGTTTCCACCGGCATGCAATGTCATGAGGCTATCAGGGCCCTGAGTACACATGGACAGGCACATGTCTGTATTCCTTCCATGCTGGAAGGAAATGTTTGTGTTTACATTTCTGTGAACAGACAGTACAATCTGGCCCAAGACTCTATAATAGTGACTATGGCAAAGCATCTGCATCACTCTTTGTTTCAAGTAACCATGACAAGATATTTTTTTTCCACATTCAAAAAAACCCCTTCCATTAAAATCTCATTTTGACAGTGCGGTTGCATTAGCCTGACAAAATAGTCCCATTAACTCATGTCACAGATGACTATAACAGTCAGGATTCAGTAAATGGATTTTCTCATTGCTTCCACAGTGAAAATTACATAAATTGAAATAATACAAAATAGTAACTTCACATCTTAACATTCTGGCATCAGAAAATAAAGTGAACAAAGACATTTGAATCCAATCACACACATTAAGTAAAAATCATAGACATGGCATCTGGAGTAGTCCCTTGTAGTCCAAAAATCCACAGTAATGATCAGCGATTAAGCTGTAAATTCAGGGGTAATTTTCAGTCAGACTTGTGTCACCCTCCAATCTGCATGTTTGCATGTGTTTGCATCTACACACCATAGATGTAAGAAATCGTTATTGGACAGTCTTTGCATAAGCAAACAGCTGCTTGTGTATTGCTTAGGATGGATTTTCCAGACAGATCCTGTGCTGTTACCTGAACTATGCTGTAGAAGTGGCATGCAAGGGCTTGCAATTGAGGACAGCGTTCATTGGTACAATTTGACACAGTCTTAATAGGAAGCTGAAGGGTCAGATCTGTCACTTGCATCCTTTTTTGTTTTGAAGAACTGGTGCTACAGCGCTCCCTGATTTCACTGCCACCCTGTGCTTTTATGACACTATCGCTTGATTCCATCCCAAGCCATTTCAAACCCATTTGTTAAAAGGATCTCTTGTTGGAGAGAATAAAATTGCTAATACTTCTGTCAAAATATAGGTAGCTTTAGTGACCTCAGAACGGTCATGAGTGTTATAGAAATTAATGCCTGAAACTACTTTTTAAAACTCTCAGTTGCTACAAAAGCGGATTAGATCTGTCCAAGTTCTTTCTCTCTCATTTTCTGGATGTATTGTAGGATATGCTAGAGTCACGGTTGACAGAGAATTGTAATTCACAATTTCTTTTCCTCATTTTCTGTTTCTTGTTTCCTTTTCATAGTGCCTGCTTACTCTATGGCCTAGATACAGAAATATCACAAAATTCAGGGGCAGGGGACATGACCAAAACTCGATACTCATCCCTATATTAAACTGCATTGCAGTATATGAAGAGTGCAATTTTAAAGACTTGGTCACCAAAGAATGGCCCCAAGTGAGTGAGGGTCACCTTTCCCACCAGTGAAACATGAGCACTATAGGGCATTAAAGAGGCAGTTCTGTCCAGCTCATCTCGAGGGCCTTTGCTTTGAGCCCATGAGTCGTTAGTACAACTTAAAGCAATCTAATTTTTGTTGGGGAAACTGGAAAAGCACAGGCGTACATGAGGTTGCAAGATGGACTCACACCAAATACTCTGTTGATCAGTGTTTTGCACTCAGAGAGACGGTCACAGAATAAGCCCTGTGGGAACCACCAAAATGAGATGTCACTCATGACTGAGCATAAGGGATGGTTAAGATGTATTCACTGCAGGGGCTTTTGCTTTCATTCTTTTCATCACTGGTGACTCCATAAGCCTATAAACATCCTTAGGTTTTCTGACAACGGAGGGAGATTCATTGACCTTAAGACAACCTAATTCATTTATCTTAGACATCTCTCTTAGAATGGGACCAATCACTCTCCATTGACTAAAAAGAAAGCTTTCATGACTGCTGCAAACTAGCTGTCTTAAATATTAGATGGCCAGCACTAATTAAAGTGAATCCCAGACTCATACATCTCAGACGAGTGCCGAAAATTAAATGATAGGTAGAATCCCTATCAGTTGTGCCCCATCTTGAGTTTTACTTCCCCCAGTCCCATGTACTAGTCCCAATACTAGTTTGCCACTTTACCAGCACTCATCTTGCAGCTTTCGTCAAATACCCCACCAGCTATGGGGAAACAATTGCAGTTATGATCATATAACACCATTTCATTTGACATAAAAGGGTGCAGCACACTACTAAAATGGATTATAAAAAAAACAGTACTGGCCAACAGAGTGTGCCTGTTGGCATTTACAAAATGACATGGCTTTTCATGACTTAAAGCATTGTCTTGACAAACCAAAAACTCTAGCACATCAAAGGGAGCATTAACCAAGTGAAATTTGTAACAAAGTATTTTGTCAATAACATCCGTAAGAAATCGATGTAAAGGATGGCTGTGGTAGGTCTTCTGTACCTTGCATTTCATGCTTCACCTAATCTTACATCTTACTCCTGCAGTCTCCTCCAAAGCAGAAAACAAAGCAGGATTTCAGTTCAGTCTCAGAAAGCTGACTGTCTCACAGGTGCCTGGCAAGGGAATACAGGGCTGAGCCGCGTTATGGGTTGCACATTTTGACCGTGGGCAACGTGCCAGTTTCTGTCTCCTTCCAGGTGTGCTGAACTTCAAGAACTAGTTGGCGAGTGGCACCTGAAGTGTCAAAAATCAGTAACACTTTATTATATTCAGACTGGATTCAGTAAGGCAAAAGGAATCAACAGATTTGCCTTCATGAGATGTTAATTATAAGTAACATTTACACTTTACCTTTCTGCTTTCATGTGTTAAAAATAGTGTTGCTTATGAATAATGGTCTCTGCTGTGACAGAGCAATCTGTCCTAGCTGTGCTTTGCCAAGGAACAAAATGTGACCCAAATTGCCCATGGCCCGTCAGTCAGGACAGATTTTCATTTTACAGTGTAAACAGTAAAAAATTCCTTACAGCTATTGGATAACAGGTGAGAACAGACAGGGTGGTTTTACCAGTGTTTTCCCTAATCTTCCTATTTCTCCCAGCAGCAAATAAGTGGTTGCTGACTTCTAATGGCAGCCATAGCACTCTTCCTTATTAGCTTCACTCAGTGGGCAAGTGAGCTGCAGGGCTGGCGATGGACTAATTTTCTGTCGTTAGTGGAGGAATATGGGATATATCTGAATAAGTGTATTATTTGAGAACAGGAGACCACTTTCGAAGAGAATCATCAAAACACCTAGCTGACCATGCTGTGGTTCACACTGCAGAGCAATCTCAGAGTGCACAAACTGGTTTACTTGATAGGTAATGAAACTGGAAGACGTGCATTGGCAGTATATCTACGATGCTCCAGGCACTAATGGTTGTTCAGAACATGGGACCAAACTTGTCTAAAGAAGAGACCCCCAAAATGTATACAGCATTGGCAAGGAGTCCTTAGAATTGTTTCCCTCCAGAGATCCAGTCTTGCTGTGCTTCCCTGCTTGCTCATGCAGACGTAGCACTGGCGCCCTTGAAAGCCTGCAAGAGATCTTACCTGGACCAGCAAGTAAAGAGCCCACGAAGAAAGAGCATGGAAATGTTCACCCAATGCAGGGAGTGGCTTCACAGTTTCTAAACATAGCTGTTAAAAAATAACAGCAGAAGTTTGAGAAAATGGTGAGATTAGCTTAAAACAATGATACTAAGGTGCATTTGGGACTCATTCAGAAAAAAATGCAATCTTGAGTTTCAAACATCTGAGTTTCTTCTTCTCTGAAGCTGTCAAAGCTTTTAGGGGCATTAGATAATATTTTCAAGGCTTTCTCTGCAACTCTGAATATGATTAATTTACTTTAAAAAAATTGATGACGTTCTGAAATAATCACACAGCTTCAGAATTTAAGAAGACCTGTAAATACTAGGATATTCACAGCAAAACTCCAAGAATCACTAATACTGAAATCCCTTCTGGTTTTAGCAAAAATCAGTGTTCTGCTCTTGCCCAACTTTGAAGCATTTAATGCATCTAAACATTTAAATCTTGCTGCATATAACTGAGAAGATTCTGTTGCTGTCTTTTGTCAACATTGTTCTTTCCTAGCAATTTCCCTATCAAAACTTTTGTAGTATTACGATTACCATCATTTACTTTCCTTCATTTAACTTGCACAGTTAATGGAATGATATGTACCCTACATGACTGCACAAGGAGCTATATAATTAGCAAGCCAGTTGAAACACATTTGGAAAATAAACTTTGTTGCAATCACTGCTTGGCTTCAAGGGTTTTTAAAAGCTCCACTATAAGATAGATAATTTTTGTGCCTATTTCAGTTAACTCAAGAGGTCCTGTGCAGATCGCATAAATGTGCTATTGGCTTTCTGGCCCAAGTGTTCTGCTTTTTTAATGGAATAATGTTTCTTTTAGAGAGAACAGGCTTCCATGGCTAAAATACTAACTCCTCAGGGTTTAGGAAAGCACAGTTGTCTCCCTGTTCAACCTGTGTGACACTGGCCACCCACTCTAATCAGACCACTATAGGTGCCTATGGAGATGTCACTGGGCTAACAGTGCTGCTTTTTTTTTTAATGTATGGCAGTTTAAGGAAAGGACAGCTGAGCAAAGCAGGGCTCCTGCTACTCAGTGCTGCCAAATAAGCTGTTCTTTGCCTGGTCAAGGGGAACAAGTCACAAGGGTGATGTTGGATGCCTGAGGAGATGTGTAGGTCTTCAGTTCCTTTGAGGCCCTCAGCCCTTGTCTCCAACAGGAAAAACAGTACTTGTCAACATGTCAGGCATACGATGCATTGTATACTCTCCCAATGGCCGCCCGAGGCAGAGTAGGACTCCTTTCCCATCCTGTCCTGCATCATCCATGTGTTGTTTGGTTCCCAGGGCTGCAGTAGCCTCCAGAACTTGCTGTGAGTATTCAAGCCAAGTTCCAACTATGGTTGAAGGACTTTCTAGGGCAAATGGAGACTAAATCAATACCATGAAAAAAGAAAATGTAATGCTTGTAAAGCATGGAAGGTCATCCTAATTCTGTCAGTGGCCAGAATGAAATAGGGCAATCATTTCGCCAGCGTGCTTTCAGTGCAGCTATTGTACTGAAAGGAAAGAGAGCTGAGCACGTTCTTATCTTTCTCCAGCCATGTTTTGCAGATGGCAAGCTGGGAGAACAAACACCTTTTTCTAATTGTTTTAAATGCTGTTAGAAAACAAGACATATTCAATTTCAAGCACAGATAAAAAACAATAACAAAGGCCCCAAAAGGCAGGGTTCCTAGGACACTGCTTTGCATGCCTCTTTCTACAAAGGTATTTCAAGGTATACATTGCAGCAGTGATTCAGCAGACTTTGTACAAGAACATTTAGCTTTCAGCTTGTGTCATCAATGGCCATGTCTTTAACACGCAACCCAGCATCCATTTGCTGTATATTTAGCAGCCTCCCAGGCAGCATGCAAGGTCTCGTGTGCCTATTCCACAACCTCCCTGCTGAAAAGGATGCAATTTTGGTGGTGTGGGCAGCCAGCTGGGCAAGCCCTCCTCAAAGGACAGTCTGGACAGCCACACCTGTGCTCTTAGAATTAGGCATGCAGTTAAATCCTTTGTTGGATGGAGGCCTAAATGAACATATCAATATGTGTGACTGTTAACAGACATCAGTTGGACATGATTTGTCTCTTCAGAGGATTTTTGAGTTATTCCTTGCAAGTTGGTACTTATGTTTCAAACCAAAAAACTTGTCAAGTCCAAGCTTCCTTGACAACCTCAGCTCACAGAAGGCAGAGTCTTCAGTACACTCTTGACCTGAGATGCTGGCTTTCACCAGTGGTTTCTGTAAAACTTCCTTTGGGTGGGTTATTTAGTGTCCGTGATTAGAGACCCCCATGCAAAGCTTAATTGAATTAATTAATCATCCACTGGCAGTTAGAAATCCATTCCTGAACTGATGTATCATAGAATCATAGGATCATTTACGTTGGGAAAAGACCTTTAAGATCATCAAGTCCAACCTTAAACCTAACACTGCCAAGTCCATCACTAAACCATGTCCCTAAGCACCACATCCACATGTGTCTTAAATACCTCCAGGGATGGTGACTCAATCACTTCCCTGGGAGGCCTGTTCCAATGCTTGACAACCCTTTTGGTGAAGAATTTTTTCCTAATATCCCATCTAAACCTCCCCTGGTGCAACTTGAGGCTGTTTCCTCATGTCCTATGGCTTGTTATTTGGGAGAAGAGACTGAAACCCACCTCTCTACAACCTCCTTTCAGGTAGTTGTAGAGAGCGATAAGGTCTCCCCTCAGCCTCCTTTTCTCCAGGCTAAACAACCCCAGTTCCCTCAGCTGCTCCTCATAAGACTTCTGCTCTAGACCCTTCACCAGCTTCATTGCTCTTCTCTGGACACACTCCAGCACCTCAATGTCTCTCTTGTAGTGAGGGGCCCAACACTGAACACAGTATTCAAGGTGCAGCCTTAAAGCTGAGTACAGGGGCATGATCACTTCCCTACTCCTGCTGGCCACGCTATTTCTGATACAAGCCAGGATGCCATTGGCTTTCTTGGCCACCTGGGCACACTGCTGGCTTATATTCAGCCAGCTGTCAACCAACACGCCCAGGTCCTTTTCTGCCAGGCAGCTTTCCAGCCACTCTTCCCCAAGCCTGTAGCATTGCAGGACCCAGCACTTAGCCTTGTTGAACCTCATACAATTGGCCTTCGCCCATCGATCCAGCCTGTCCAGGTCCCTCTGTAGAGCCTTCCTCCCCTCAAGCAGATCAACACTCCTGCACAGCTTGGTGTCATCTGCAAACTTACTGAGGGTGCACTCGATCCCCTCATCCAGATCATTGATAAAGATACTAAATAGAACTGGACCCAATACTGAGCCCTGGGGAACACCACTTGTGACTGGCCACCAACTGGATTTAACTCCATTCACCACCACTCTTTGGGCCCAGCCATCCAGCCAGTTTTTTACCCAGCGAATTATACACCCGTCCAAGCCATGAGCAGCCAGTTTCTCCAGGAGGATGCTGTGGGAAATGGTGGCAAAGGCTTTACTAAAGTCTAGGTAGACACCATCCACAGCCTTTCCCTCATCCACTAAGCAGGTCACCTTGTCTTAGAAGGAGGTCAGGTTGGTCAAGCAGGACCTGCCTTTCATAAATCCATGCTGACTGGGCCTGATCCCCTGGTTGTCCTGTACATGCCACATGATGGCACTCAAGATGATCTGCTCCATCAGTTTCCCCGGCACTGAGGTCAGACTGACAGGCCTGTAGTTCCCCAAATCCTCTTTCCAGCCCTTCTTGTAGATGGGTGTCACTTCTGCTAATCTCCAGTCAACTGGGACCTCCCCAGTTAGCCAGGACTGCTGGTAAAGGATTGAAAGGGGCTTGGTGAGCACTTCCCCCAGCTCCCTCAGTACCCTTGCGTGGATCCCATCCAGCCCCATGGATTTGTGTGTGTCTAAGTGGTGTAGCAGGTCGCTAAACATTTCCCCTTGGACTATGGGGGCTTCATTCTGCTCCTTGTCTTCCAGGGGAGGGGAGTACCAAGCTTGGGTACCCCGAGAACAACTGGTCTTATTATTAAAGACTGGGACAAAGAAGGCATTAAGTACCTCAGCCTTTGTCACTATGTTTCCCCCCGCATCCAATAAAGGATGGAGATTCTCTTTAGCCCTCCTTTTGTTCTTAATGTATTTATAGAAATATTTTTATTGTCTTTTATTGCAGTATGGTATCATTCAAATACCACCATTTTGAGCAGCACCTAAAGGCTCTCAAGCCCTCATCAACTTCAGGGGCCTTTCTGAATAGGAAAAAAAAATTCAAAAAGCACAAGGGCATCCATGAGAAAGGCTGAATGACAATTTCATATATATCCACAATTTGAAGATCAAAGGGCTGTCTGATTTTCCTTTAGTAACATCAAGGATTAATTTGGACTAATCTGTTAAGTACAATACTTTCAGCCGCAGTTATATTTTAAGGCATGTTTTCAAATGCTGGCAGCAAATGTGTGTCTGCCTCTGTAGATATGATTTCGGTAGTAGCAGGGATTTGTGTGTGCCAAGATGACTTTTGAAGCACACACCCCCCTCAACATATATACTTTATGCAGTGTGGGCAGTGGCTCGGATATTGCCCCAGGACCCAGGAGAGCTGGCTCTAGTTTGGGCTCTGTCATTGACTTGCCAAGTGACCAGATTCAAGACTATTTTCCTACTTACAAGCTGGGATGACAGAAATTAGAAAGGGTGAATGCAGAACATTGTATAATGGTTAGGCATTGGTATCACCATTTCTAGACCAAGTCCTCCTCAGCCCATGACTGGGACCTATAGGCATTACAAAGTCAGTAAAGGTAACACCGTAAAGGCAAATTACAAGGGTATTTATTGCATCAGCTGATATACACTAGACCTGAGTATGGAAGCAAATAAGTGAGGAAGGAAAAGCTTTGTTTCAAGTAGTTACGCATATTAAGGACATTATGCAAAGGATTTGATAAATGTATCCTTTTCTGGATACATTTCTGGTTTTATTTTTAATTATCTGGATGACATTTTCATTTGTAACAGCTAATGTCTTTAGCATCTGCCTATGGCAATACATGGGCAGCATTTCAGAGCTGTTCTCAATTGCATTTGGATACGTCAGAGAATTTGTAAGAGCTTCATTTCTCTCCACCTGCCAGGAGAGAGTGGAGTCATGGCACTCTTCCAATGCTAAATACATTTCCTGGTACCCAGATTCACTTTGTATAACCCAAAGAGGACTGTCTGTGTTAGGCTGAGATAATGTAGGAGATCAGAAGCAGTCTCTGCAGTACTGAGCATCTCACGTGTGATTTGATAAAGGCTCAATGTTCAGAAGAAATATTTGAACGTAAATATTCTAGAGAAATCTACCAGGTGGGTGATAGAGCAGATTTGCTGGTCCCCAGCCAGTGACCTCAGTTAGAGATTCACTAGGAGGATCTGGGGAGATGCACCACGCTAACAAGGTCTCTCGTTTCAGCTTACAAGGAAAAGATGAAGGAGCTGTCCATGCTCTCTCTGATCTGCTCCTGTTTTTACCCTGAACCTCGCAACATGAACATCTATAAATATGATGGTGAGTGCCTTTCACTGGAAATCATCCTGTGGGTCAGATAATGTGCTAGTGCTGGGAAATGACTCAGTTCACCATCCCAGTGCATAATGTTAGCCAGTGGATGTTTTGCTGATTTAACAATTAATTTGCAGGTTTTGGCTATTACCTTCTATTGATTGTGTATTACCTGTGATGCTGGATATTGTTCCTAATAGCAACTAACTAAACTCTTAAAGCTAGCCCTCGCATACTGAGCTGTACTTTTCCTACTACCCATCTGAGAATTACAGCTCTTCACGGCTGACACAACTCCCAAGGAAACCAAGAAAAGATGAAAGCATGCTTAAAAAATTAATCAGTTTGGGCACTGCTCGCAGGGGGTGTGAAATGGCACAGAACCCCAGTAAGATTCCAAAACTGCTGTAAATTTTTATCTTTATGAGATTAAGATATAATTAAGCTATTACAGCGAAAATGGAATATACTTCTCCTGAAAGCAGTTTTCAGCCCATAATCTGCCATTGCATTTAAAACGCCTAAGGCAAAGATGCTAAATCTTTTGTCTGTGCTTCTGATTATACACTAACGTTTGTGCTGCTTCTCTCCTCAATACCACTGAGGTATTGAAGGGCTTACCATTTCTCACTTTATTGTGCAGACATGGAAGTGAAACAAATCAACAAACGTGCCTCGGGCCAGGCCTTTGAACTGATCCTAAAGCCGCCATCTCCTGTCTCAGAAGCACCACGAACTTTAGCTTCTCCAAAGAAGAAAGAACTCTCTCTTGAGGAGATCCAGAAAAAGCTGGAGGCTGCAGAGGAGAGGAGAAAGGTATATTTCCTTAAAAAAATGCTAGTAATTAGACCTGACTTAGTGTACAGAATAACAGCCAAGTTTCCTGTCCATTGGTATGCTTTCCATTGCCGTCACTGACTAACAGTGGCCTGCACGGACAAAAATTATTAACACATTTAAAGAAACAAATGAGTTTATTTTCTTTCAGCAGCTTGCAAAAAAACCTCACTGGTTTTGATGCTTGGCAAGTATGCATCACAAGATACGGGTAGCTTTGGACGGGAGGCCCAAGTGGGTTCAGATACTCATGCTTACTGTGTGAGTGTAAGCAGTCATTCAGAGCATCTATAATAGTTGCTGAAAACCAGTGCAATTCTTCTGGTGTCTAAGTTTAAGAGATGGATGTGCAATTCAAACAGCTACTGTCTGGGCTACAAGATCTTGACTCCTTGTAGTGCCCATGGAAATTACTCACAAGGTCTGCCTGAGGCAGCTAAAATGTCTTATTTATGCAGTATGGAGGCATGTCAGCCCTGAATAAAGAGTGTTCTGGATCATTCACCACAGACTTGGATGAAGATGCTAGCATAGCACAGCGACTAAGGAGAGGCATTTCTAGCAGACAGGCTCTAGTGCTGGAAGTTGGCCTTATAGGGTTATCTTCAGACTAAGTCTTCCCTTCTTCATGACCTTACCCATAATGGTAAAACCCTGTTTCATAATCATAAGTTTGTCCCATAGGGTTTAGAAGGGTTGTTACACCTTCTTCACAAAGCTTAGTAAAAATGCAGGGTGCATGCAGCAGGAAGTCCACATTAACTGTTTATTTGGCTTTCATCATGACTGATGTGTTGAAGAGGTCTTTTATTTGTTCTCAGTCAGAGCTAGCTCAGATTGCCTTTTTTTTTTTTTTTTTTTTTTTTTTGTGGAAGGTAAAAGGCCAAATTCCACATCAGATAAGTCAGAGGATGACAGGTAAAGCCAATGAGACACTCACCATTGCCAGCCTGAATTGCCAGTCTGAAAATTAGCAGTGTTCTGTACAGGCCCAGTGTTTATGCTGTGTTGCACCATTTCAGGAAAGTCATGGCTGGCTGCAATGGCCACAGAAAACTCAAGATGTGGTAATATGTTGTCCTGGTTAATCCATGTTTCCTTTTGCTATGGCACAAAAGGAGAGCCACAGAAGCCAGAGAAGCCTCAGAAGCCATAGAAAGACTTTCTGTGTCCTTCATCCAGGCAATCAATGTTATTTTGTGGCAAATCTGCCTGCACCAGGTAAATTGGAGTTAGAAACCCCTTCCACCTGCTCATGGAGTCCCTGGTAGAGTATACCTGAAAATGAAACAAGCTTAGGTGTCGCTAAGCCTTTCATTTATCTCCTAAACAATGTGATTTGTTACTAAAGCTGACGTTTACAGAATCGTTTCCAGATATGGACAAAAGTGTATACAGAAGTCCAGGGACAGCAGATATGCCACAGATAGCACATGGAGCAGCCCAACAAAAGCAGCTCCATTCTCCTTTCATTCCTGTCAGACCAGATCAGGGTCGCTTCCAAGAAACCCAGTGGAGTGATTACACTGGTGTATGGTGAGATCTGAGTCCACTGAAGTCAGTAGATCTGGATTACCGGCAGGTCCTTAAAACCTGGCCCTCAGTATTGATTTGCAGTGAAACCTGACTATTCTGGACCTCATTAATTTGAACAATTATTTTAGGTGAACCCTGAAGTGTTGCCACATTTGCCAGTTCTGCTGCCTTGCTAACACAAGACTCTGCGCTTCTAATGCCCACACATTAGCACTGTTGCTTCTTTCAAAGAAATATTTCTGCCAGAGTATTAGTTTCAGTAAAAGGACATGACTGTATGTGAAAGGAATATGCATTTGCACTAGCACCTGCCCAGAAGTATGAGCTTTCACACACCCAAATGATGATGATATGCCCCAAAGACTCGATCTGTGAAGTGCCTCTGTACTGAGTACAAATACGCAAGTAAAGATATGGACACAGAATGAAATGGCAGCAATTAAGAAGCCTGATATTATGCATATACTTAGTGGGAAATAGAAATTGAATGTCCCAGAGATTTCATTTCATTGATTTCATTACTGTTCATTTCTTCCTAAAGAAAAACTCATTATGCAATAAACTGGTAATCAGTGATAGCAATACAGACACCTGCCATTTCTTCCCCTTGGTGCTATATTCATTTTGAATTAACATATAACTGAGTTATTTTAACAGACAAGATCCTCCACATTAGCATTGCAGCAGAAATTGCTGGGAAAAGAACAAAGAACAGAGCAGAAAACTTCATTACCTCACTATTAAAATCCTTGGTGCTCCCACATCTCAACTATTGCCTTCATTTTTGGCCTGAAAAAGAGTATATTGCAGAGAAGGATAAAAAGCAATCAGAGGAACAGAACATCTTCTATAAGAAGATAAATTAAATAGTCCACTTTTCAGCTTGGAAAGAGACAACAGATGGAAGATAAGATAGAAGTCTACAAAGTCATGAATGGTAATGAGAAGATGAATAGGAGCAATTATATTCTGTTTCACGCAATCCAAAGGGGACAAAACACTCAATGAAATCATCAGACAGCAATTTCAAAATAGAGGGGGAATCACCTTTTCATGTAGTGTTTAATCAAGCTGTATTTGTTATCACAGACTATTTAGAGATTATTAAAATATTATTTATTTCAAAAAAATAATAGCAAAATTAATAGAGCACTACCTTGTAGGAAATTATTATATGAATGCAGCCTCTGGCTCAGAAAATATGTAACTTGGTGACTGCTGAAAGCTAGGGAGATATAGAGATAGATAGAGAGATAGATCTCAAGGAAAGGACCAGGCAGATTTGCCCAACTTCATCTACACTTTCCCTAAGCATCTTCCACTTTCTGCTGCTAGGCAAACCAGACAGACTTTCTGATATGCAGCATGGCGTTTGTTCTCACACTTTTCAATCTATGTACAACAGCTGTCAGGCATGACCATTTTAGATCGTGTCCTTCCAGCACAGTTCTAATTAAAATCAAGTATAACTAATGGATGAGAATTGCCTTTTTGGAAAAAATACTAATTGATTTCACACTGTTTAGGAATTAGGTTCTGCTCTGTTAATTAGGCAGTGTTCATTAATAAATTTTCAAACTCATGAGAACATCTACAGCAATACATGTACTTCAGCAGTCTCCTGCTTATGCTGTTTCCTGTTTATCATTGTTGTCTATTCCCTTATAAGCTTTTACAGGGCTCTTTCTTTTTCTCACCCTTTTTCTCTACCTCACTTGACAGTCACTGTGGCCTCATACTCTCAGACCAAACCGAGAGTTTCACCTGAGGCATTTTTTCCTTTTGCACCACACAGTGAGACCCATTTGGGCTAGTTACAGATTTGTCCTTTCCATTTATAGAATACTCTTTACAGCATGTCGTTATTATCCCATTATTTTTTTGGCATATGTGTGCTATATTTTCCCACCTTGGTGGATAATCAGAAAGATCTTTTCATCTTTCCCACTTAAGAAATTAGAGCACAGTGACATTGTAAGCAGCAGAAGTTTATTTCTTACAGAACCTTTAACATTTATCAATTTTTATCCGTCGGCCTTGAACGTTCAGCTATTATTACACTTGATGTATAGACTTCAAGAGCCATATGTTGAATTAATTATATATCTTTATTGCCCATGTTCAACTTACTAGCATAAAAATGAAACACTAAAGGGACGCACATTTCTACTAGATTTTGGATTATGGGAGAGAAATCGTATGTAATTAAATCCTCTTAATGGCTTTGTATTGGGATGAAATTGAATCAGGCTCATCCCTAGTGCTTAGTGCCACAAAGAATGCAGAACAGTCATAATTTTTAACTTTCATGCTGTTGGATATAGACTTATAGCTACATGAGTTTTTAATACCATTACTATGAAGTGCTGCAAGATAAGCCCCCTGTGCAGCCTAGCCTGGGCAAGGCTTTCTGTGCTCCCTGAGGCAGGCAGGCAGCCCAGGGCATCTCTGCCAGCATCATGGCCACACTCTGCATCGGGCTTCAGCGCCCAACTCGCTGCCCCTTTGAGCAAGCCCCACAGCCTGCCCAGAGGCACTTCTTAATACTCTTGATCCATCTCTCCTTTGGCACTGGAAAAGCCACTTGTGCTTTACCACACGGTACAGCAGGCTGTTGCGGGAAAAGGCTTCACCAAGGCGGGGAAGGCAGCGGAGCTGGGGGACAAATGCTCCCTCCTAGAAATTGTGTGGGACCTACAAAACTGTTGTCCCTCTCCAGGCAAGAAGAGAGGCAGAGAAGGGATCAGCACCTTTCCTGGCAAAAGTGGAGCTTTTTTTGTTCTTCCAACTCATTGCTATTCCCCTCCTTGGTTTCCTATAATTTGTAAGCAAGCAGGCTGGGAGGGAGGACAGGCACTGCCCAAGACATTTGCCTCACGTCTTGCCCATCTACTGATCTCCCTTTCTGTTACTGCTGGCCCTCAGCTGTGCTTGTGTGGAGAGGGAATACAGCATGAAATGCTTTTCTATGTAAAGGTCCCAGAAAGACATGTGGAATCAGCACCAGAACCAGGTGTTTCTGCCCCATTTTGATTTACACCATAACGTTTCCATACATGGTGCTTCACCCCTAATGTTTACAAAAGATAGCCAAAACTGCAAGCCACTCCTCAGCTCCTCATCCAAAAAGCGTAAGCCTATGGGATATGTGCCCATAGGAAGATGTTTGCTACCAGCTAGGAGAGGGTTTGGTGTGAGGCACAAAGCTCTGTCTCAGGGCACGTGGAGTCATGAGCAGAGACAGCAAACATCCCAATGCTGGCAAAGCTTCTCCGCACAGTCTGCCATGGGCTTTGCTGCTAATGAACAATTGCAAGACAAACTGATCTTTATTAACTTTAAAATGCCAGGCCTCAAACTGCAGCAGATAAAGAAATGCCTCATGAGCAGGTAGGGGAGCATCAGGCAGAGGGCTCAGGTGGGACCTCTTGCATCGCTCCAACATGCCTTGTTCACCCCCATGGGTCACCACCCTGAGAACAGCAATTTTGTGCCAGTTGAGGAAGAGAAAGTGAGGGGATTTTTGTTTCACATTGTGGATGGGCTCTTTCTTTTTTTTTTTTTAACTCTTCATGTTCTTTGTAGCCCTGACCCAAAGCTCCACTGGCAGGCAGGACAAAAAAAAAATTCTCATCCAAATTCAAGCAAAATTTTGTACCATCTGATTTCAGTAGAAGCAAGACTTCACCTATGTTTACAGCTCAGATGTCTCTGGCTCTCCTGATGTATGGCCATTTCAGTCGTCTGCTCTGTGACCCCATGGAGCAGGAGCATCCTCCTCTTTTTTGTGTCTCTTTAGACTGTCATTGCTTTGAGAGAGGAACTGCCTCTCCCTGTGTATTTGCCCACTGCCTGGAACAATGAGTCCTCACAACAGCCTGAATAGCTGCTAATGTAATACAAATAATAGTACTCCCAGTGAGGAATAGGATGTAACCATACAGAGATTTGAAGAAGCCAGTGCCATGAGTGAGGTCTAACTTGAGTCCATTCCCTTGCTTTTATGTGGAAAAATCCCAGCCTCAATTCCTTCCCCTGAAAACACCAGTATTTCAACTCACCATTTATTTCTGATTCATACCTAGGCTTCACCTTGGCATTTACATTGCAGTAGGAGCCTTTAATCCTGTCTTCACATTATGTTCCATTAATAGTATCTCTTAAATACACAGTACACTGAAGAATATCAAGGTTAATGCAGCTTCTGCTGAACAATTTCATTTTTAAAAGTCCAGCCAGTGAATGAATGTGTTATGAAAGTGGAGTTCTCATGACTGGTAGCGTGCCTCATACATCCTAGTACCTAAGAATCCTAGTAACTAAGGTGAATGCATTCAAGCTGAAATTCACAGTTTAAAAGCAGTTGTCTGAGCCCATTCCTTGCTTAAAAGTAATCCTTTAATTTTATCTCTGCATAAATTACTTCAATATTTGGATGTACATGTCAAAGAAAAATAGATAAATGCGAGAAAATAAAGCACCTGTTACTCAGATAAGTAGAATTTTCTTCCTGTGAGTAATAATTAAAAAATATATGTATCTTCAAAGCCAATTTCCATAAATAACTTTGCTCATGAAGTGAGTGTTTAGTTGTCTGCATCTATCTCTGGCCAGCTAAGTATGAGATGTGGACTTCCTTTTGAAGCACTCATCTCTGAAAACTGGGGGTGCGCGTGAACCTTTACAAATATGACATGAATATCATAGGAGTTTGCCTGCATTAGCCATCTTTTTAGCACAGCAATACATTTCTAGGAGCAAAGGTATCTGTACCAGGAATGTTTTTCAACATTTTTACTCCTCCACATCTAGCATTAGATGCTGCAGCTGTAGCTGCATTGGTTATGCCTTGTTATATTTAAGAAGTCTTCTGCATATTCCCCCTTGAGTATTGCTTTTTCCTTTCTCCACCATTTAATACTTTTCTCTCCTTATTAATCTTCTTTATCTTTCAGACCATTTTCAGCCTTTTTTACTCATTGTCTCACAATAGCTGTACAATAAGTACTTATCGTAAGCCCATACACAAGTGTGTTAGAACGTGGACTATCACGGATTTGAAAATATCCTTTCCAGCACTTCAAACAACACAATGTTGAAAATAAACTTGGAATAAAAACTTCCTACATATGTTGGAATCCTGTATCAAGACCGTGGGAGTCCAAACGCAGCAGTTAAAAGCCAACACAAACAACAAAGGGAGTCTATTGATCCCAACCCCACTAGGTATCTGGGGTCATTCATTTAGCCATTTCTGGATGTGTAGTAGACTTTGAACAGACAGGGCGGACAAGTTCTTTTGCCAAATGTGTTGGAAACAGAAAATCGTTTGACAATCCAGTACAAAAACATACCAACTGCCTTCTAAAACTGTCGTAAGAGGACTTTAAAAATGGTCTGAGCACCAGGGAAACAGGCAGATGCACAACTGGGGTACAATGGCATTAGAAGAGGGACGTCAGTCTAAATGAGACTACCCTGTGGATGTTTTGTGGTGGGGAGGTATTTTGAACCTTGAACATTTTGAGTGAGGAAAAGGAATGCTGTTTAAAGGCATAGCATAAAGGAAAATCGCACTAGGGGTGTGCAGGCAGTTCCTGAGGCTTGGTTTATTTTTCATTCAGACTCTCACTGGTTCCAACACAATTTGCATCCAGTAATACTGAATTAGAGTATAAGGCTTTTCTTCCTTGTCATGCATTAGTGGACAAATTACTTTTGAATGTGTTGTCTGACAGCGTAGCCTCCAGAACTATGTGTACTTTGATATGGAACTCTCATTTTTCACTGTTCTCCTGGATTTATGATAATAAGTAGTTCCAGAAGGCAATGGGTTTGAATGGAAGAAAACAAATCCTGAAATATGGGCAAGTGCCCCAGAGTCTCAAAGGCGTTTTGCTATCTCCTGTTGAAAGCCAATGTTCATTTCAAAAATGCTGCTTATAAGCACAGTCCAAATCTTACTTTTTATTATAGCATCTCCATGGGCCCTGGATATGTCCTTGGAAATGTCTGTTTACCAAATCTGAAAATGCTTGATTTTATAACCCATTATATGTACATATTTAAACACCATGAAATGTTAGCCTTCCAAATTAACAAGTGACTTCTTGAACGTTTCATGGGGCAGGACATTACAATTAGTATCATAGTATCTTTTCCATTCAAATTCCCAACAGGAAGGGAAATAGATTCTTAGATTATCAAAGTTACTTTTAGATCACTTAAGCAAAGGATTCACAAAATTCATATCAGCAACCAAAATTTAATGACAATAACTTTTCCAAAAGTAGATGAAAGGTTGACATTGAATAGTAAATTAAACAGAAAATGCAGAATAACTTCACAAACACTGGTCAAACTGAATCACTCAAGCTGGTCCCAAAATGGTAAAACAAGATGCAGATGTTCAGTTATTTCAGTTTTACATTGTACAAAATCTTTCAAAATAACTTTTTTACATTTTGAAATAGTCTACAGTTAAAGAAATGTTAAATGCTAAGTATGTGAAATCAAATATTTTGCTTCAAAATACCTTTTTCTAATATGATTATTAAAATGATTAATGTTTTTGTTAAACTGATGGGGCTTTTATGATTTTTCAATTAGTCTACAAGTTTCCTTCTTTGCCCAGCTCTCTTTCCCTTTGGCTCATTCTCCTTCCATTCTCCACCAGTGAAACTCCCTCTGCTTTTTGCCTGTCTGAGGACTTTTTGTTCCCATTTGCAACACCTTTGGGCCTACACAACAGTTATTTTCTCTGAATCAAAGATCTGAAAAATGCTTGCTCTATTACCTGTTCAGCATATGCTGTAATGGAGGTAAGAGCAAGGAGGAGCCTTTGTAAGGTACCAGCCATTTCAGGAGACCGTGCCCATCAGCAAGTGCTCTGGGGAGCACAGTTTGAGAAATGACCCCTTAACTGCAACCAGGCCAGAGGTGAAAGCAAATGCATTAAGTGGCCAAGATGGATCAAAGTAGCTTTTTCCTCTAATCTCAAGCAAGCCATTACAGCCTTGCAAAGCCAGGTATGTTTTACTCCAGTGTCTTGCTGCAAGATGTTCTGCCTGGCTTTTGCAGCCTTTTCTAGAATCTGCTTCATTTGCCTCGTCAGTGCATTTGGCTTTATGTGTATCTTACCTTTATTAAAACACTTGTTTTCTCCTCCTAGTTGGATCTCGCTAATGTAAAAGAATTGCAGCCTTTTTTACTCTGTTTAAAGCCACATTATAGAATTTAATAGGATTCGTTATCACTAATTGTAGTTATTGGTTAAAGCCCTTAATTTAGGCCTTAAACTAATTCATTTTTACAGATAACAATGGCAACAGTGCATTGTGATCTGCACTGAAATACACACTTAGCTTCCCAGCACCATATTTCATTCCCTGATTTCTGTTTGCTTCTCATGCTCCCTCTAATTTATTTTATCCAAAAGCATATGATATTGTTTATCATTTCCAAATAACCCCTCTGAAACATATTGTCTTTTCGACTAGACTTGCCTGGAGGATGGGCCCAATGCTGCAAGTTCTTTGGCTTCTCTCCTAGGATTAGTGAATTCATGTTAGTGATTTGATTTAAAATAAATAACCAAGCTTATGCTTCTAAGCAATGAGTTTACAAAGACAAATAACACAGTATTGCACGTAGGCTGCATCCATTTAATTCCTACCTACAGTTTTCATCTTCCGTGCAAAATTTGAATTTTTAACTAAAAATAGCTTTTTTGTTGTTTTCTATAGAATAAAACCCTTTGTCCCTTCCTAATCAGTGAGATTAAGCCAAACATAAATATCATGGGAAAAAAACATTGTCTGAATTGATTCTGTCTGTCTTTCACAACAGTAAACTTCAAAGCCTGTTATTAACTATTGAAGCACATTAAAGGATAGTCCTACCTAGGTGAAAAATGCACCTCTTCTGTGTTGGCAACCTCCTTTTTAACCCTGTACATACCTTCAGTCCCCAATCCCATACCTCTACAAATAAAATGCTCATAGCTAATAGACTGCAGCTGTCAGAGGTTGAGCAACCACTGCAGTAACCTAAACAACCCAGGGCAATCACACATGACAGCATTTCTTGTTAACAGAAGTGCTTCAGACACTTCTCTGCTGCTGCCTCAGGCACATACGTCACATTTAGCCAGTCCCTCTAAGCCCCTGCTATTGAAGGTAATCTGGTTTATACACAGAAGTGAGCTTTCCAAACAACGCGTGTAACAACAAAGCAACAAACTTTACGCAGTTTCTAAACTCAGTGAACTGTTGCCCTGTGGGGTTTTTTTTGCTCCACATGAGTATTTCATTTCAGCCACATGTCTCTCTGTTTCCAGTCCCAGGAGGCCCAGGTGCTGAAACATCTGGCAGAGAAGAGAGAACATGAGCGAGAAGTGCTTCAAAAGGCTTTGGAGGAGAACAATAACTTCAGCAAAATGGCAGAAGAAAAGCTGATACTGAAAATGGAACAGATCAAAGAAAACCGTGAAGCTAATTTAGCTGCTCTTATTGAACGTCTCCAAGAAAAGGTAACCACACCATCACTCCTCACCTTAGACTAGAGAGGAAAATCTAATCAATATTTTGAAGAGATGTTGTGGGTAGCTCCTGTCTCAGTTCCTACACTTGAGCAATTTTTAAGTCAGAGCTCCTGATGCCTATCTAAACCACCACTCACTTTTGAAAAAGACTAAACATCTATAACAGCACAATCACAGAATGGTTGAGGTTGGAAGAGGGCCCTGGAGGTCATCTCTGGAGGTCCAACACCCCTGCTCAAGCAGGGCCACCCACAGCAGGCTGCCCAGGACCATGTCCAGATGGCTTTTCAATATCTCCAGGGATGGAGACTCCACAACATCCCTGGGCAACCTGTGCCAGTGCTCAGTCACCCTCACACTGAAAAAGTGTTTCCTGGTGTTCAGAGGGAATCTCTTGTGTTTCAGTGTGTGCCCATTGCCTCTGGTCCTGACACTGGGCACCACTGAAAAGAGCCTGGCTCCGTCCTCTTTGTACCCGCCTTCAGGTATTTATATGAGATCCCCCCTGAGCCTTCTCTTCTCCAGGCTGAACAGTCTCAGCTCTCTCAGCCTTTCCTCATAGGAGAGACTGAGAGATGCTCCAGTTCCTTAATCTTCATGGCCCTTTGCTGGACTGTCTCCAGAGAAAGGTTGATTTTCTACCTTTTAAGAAGTGCTGTGAACAAATGAAAGGTCACGTGTTTAGATTTCGACTTTTAAGAAAAGTCATTGATGAAATCAAAGAGTTGTCATGTGTCTGTAGTTCTTGGTTTCTCAGAGGAGAAAGACAAGAAAATACAGGAAAAAAATCTTTCCTGTACATCAAAAGGGGCTTGTTCTTCCATAAGTCTTGCAACTAAAAGAGAGTAAATTTTCTTTTGGAGATCTTTGATACAGTCAGAGGAAACAGGTAAATCACAAACCCCACCATGCAGGACCAAGTGTGCCCTTCTCCAAAACAACCCTTCCACACAAGGGAGGGAAACATGCAAATAAAATTTAGAAGTGTTAAGAAAAAATTAATCAGTCCTGCATGAGTGATCACTTGTTTCTCTCAGTGATGAACTTTCTAATATGTTAGTAAATTGACTAACAAAGAAAATAGCTCTCAGTGGTTTTCAATGAGATCTTCTCCATAAGCACCTCTGTTTCTTTGTTGGAGACAAAAGTCTCGGAGAGCAGGAAAAAAATAACAGAAACCAAAGGATGATGTTACAAGTGACTATGCAAATGGGCTTAAGAACCATACCCAGATTACTTGACGTTTTTGCATTAGATTAATTTGCAGCCACATATCCCAAAGCTTATGAGAACAAAGGGAAAAACCTTGAGGCCCAAAAGGAAATGGGAAGGACAGCTGAAACATCTTTCTGTCCTAGGTTAATGTTAACAGACTGTTAAGTCCCATTTCCACAGCAATATGACGGCATATATGCATTAAATCCAAAGAAGGCTTCTGAACAAAGATGGCAATAACTCATTTGGCAACGTTTGTACAGACCAGTAATTAAAAATTGCATGACTATACAGTTTTGCCAACACAAAATGGAACTGTGAATGTGCAGGAAAAGAAGTAGTGAGATATCTGGGTCCAAATCTTCAAAAGTTACACAGAACTGTGGACACCCCAAGGTTTTGGTGGCTAGAAGTTCCTACAATCAAAGATAACTTCTGTATACTGTAGTAAACAGGAGCAAGGAACAAGTGCCATGTAAAATCTAGCATTCAGAATTATGGATCTTATAAGAAATTGTGATTTACAGAGTCAGCTGATGCAATAAGCTGTCTTGGCCTGTGATCCATAGTCCAACTCAGACAATAAAAAGATAACTGTTGACTTCAGTGAATTTTGGACCATAAAAGACCCTCTAATGCATTGAAATAGCTAGGAGTGCCTTAATCTGAAGTCAGCTAGGGATGGATGTTTGCTTCTGTAGTCACCTTGTGCTTGTCATTTGCTTGTCTGGGGTTTTTTTTCACTGATCAGACACAAGAGGTAAAAGTCTGATAGTTTGACAGCTGGAAGGAGAGAGACATAAACCAAAAACCCTTAATCCCACAAGCTGCCAAAAGTAATAGTTTTATAAACACCACAAGTAGAACATTCCTAAATTCATTTGACAGCTGTTGTTCCTGACCACAGGCCCATTTCCACAGAAGTATCTGAATATACAGTGGCTAAAATAAGTCTAAATTACTTATGACTGCTTTTGTAAAAGGGAAGACAGCATGGCTGGAAGTGGACAGAAAGGCCTAGCATTGACTTTTGGTAACCACGTCCCTTCTCCATCACAGCCCGAGAAAGAATGGAGAGGACAGCTAGCTTCATCGTTGTGTCTAAGGGGATGTTTGAGATGTTCAGATTGACCTGTCTTGGTGGAACTAAATTCTTGGACCTTTATCTATGGTTCCTAAATGCTACAGATAACACAGTAACTAACACTTCTTCAGCATACGGTGTGCAAGCAATTAATTCAGGCCCACTAATCCTTCCCTATATTTAGTTTAAGATCTAGGAATTCAAAGAGCAAATGTGAGCACGTGGCACATTTTATGCTGCAAGCAGCACCTCTCTATGTGGGCCTTTAAAATGAAACTCTGTGAGGTGCTGAGGATTATAAGGCCATATCAGATAAAAGACTAAGCTCCAAAGCATAAGCAGAATGTAAGCATCAAACATGCCTCAGGCTGGTCTGGTAGAGGACATCTCTCCTGAGCTGCATCCTTTAAAGGTGGTTGTGCTGTGAAACAAGTTTTGCACAAGCATCGAATGCACAACCTAAAGAGGTTGTCATCAGGACGCTCCCTGGGCAGGCAGAATGAGAAAGAGGTTTGATTTTTCCCCTCTTGATGTTTTCCAGGAGAGGCATGCTGCAGAGGTCCGTAGAAACAAGGAGCTCCAGGTGGAACTGTCTGGCTGAAAACAGCAATGGTGGATGTGACCCATCCCCACCATTAGTAAACTTCCCCTGCCTATATTATTATGGATCACGCGATATCAGTATGGGAAATGTATGACATGGTTTAAAAAAAAAAAATCAAGAACTCAATAAAAAACTTTAAAAAAGAAACAAAAATAAAAACAAAAACAATGCGGTCTCTTTGCAGAATGATTTGCTTGATGTTTAAAAAACTTGGATCTTATTTTGTAAATACTTACATTTTTGTTAAAAAATACAAGTATTGCATTATGCAAGTTATTTCATAATCTTACATGTCCTGTAACAGGCTTCTGATGTTGTCTATTTCCACTCAGTTAAATTTGCTGGGTCTGTTCATTTGAAGCACCTGACGTCTAATTCCATTCCCTGCGACTTTCATTCCAACCCACCACGAGGTCAGTAGTAGTTCTATGGTGCTAGAGACCAGTCATTGCCTAATAACCTAGACTGCTTTGCCATCAATAAGCTTTGTTGGAACAGTGACTACATCACAGGTATCGTGACTTCACCTTCAGCTGTCCGAGACAAAAGGCTCTTAAAATGTAGTTTCTTCAAATGCAACTTACGCTACAGGCCTCTGTAGTGTGCTATATAATTGAGGTTAAATCAGCACGTGCAGTACTTGTTGCTTCTGCTTTTCGAGGTGAGAGGCAACAAATACAGTTGTGCAACAGAATGAAAGCAAGTGGGAGCAGTTTGAGGCAAATTTAAGAGGCGCATTGTACCCATCAAGCTATGACAAATTCTGGATGATGCCAAACAGCCATACAAGTGCTAATTGTAAAGTGAGCTTAATTCACCACTTGAAAATTTATTGATGGAGCAACTAAAAGCATCAAGTGGCTTTATCTGTAGGTGCCATGATCTAGGATACTTATCTGATGCTACCACATTACATGTGTAATAGTACAAGAGGCTACCAAATATTTCACCTGGAACCCATGAGCCAGTTGTTACCTTTTTTTTGACACTGCTGACTTCCATTCGTCATGACCTTTACTCTTCAGTGTTAGCCAACCCTACCTAGTGACAGACATCTAGGGCTAAGAGGGCTGAAGCAGGAGGAATGACTAGACAGGGTGCTTGTGCCAAGTACAGTATCACCAAACCTAACACATCGTCCCCAAAATAGCTGCAGTTTTGAAGTTGTCCCTACGCCCCTGGAGGTTGCTGCCTGCATATTCTACTCTTCATTAGTGCTATTTTCCTGTATGTCATTGTGAGCAAGCTGTGATTAATAAAGAATTGGGGTTCTGTGAACTGAAAAAGGGCTTGTCTCTTCTCTCGCTCAATTACTTCTCTGACATGTGCCCCTGTGAGGTGAAAACCTAATGTAGTCCTAAAAGCATGGAAATGAGACTTAAATAAGACCTATTAACAAACCAAGCTTATTTCTCTGCTAATACAGGACTAACCCCTGCTATGTGTTTTCCAGTGCTTAGGCTGGTTGTTTTTAAAGATTACCGCATAAACTGAGCCTATAAATGTGACCTCTAGCACTGAGTTCATTAAAAAAGAGAACTAGCTTCACACACATGCACATGCACCTCTTAATCCTGACTCAATATTGGGAAAAGAAAGGAATTTGGGGAAAGAAAAGTGAATAATGTAGCTCTGGGTACATACATCAATAGCTGCAACAAGATTCTGGCTGTCAACACACTGATTTTCAGGGTAAAAGAGATTCATTTACAAGATTTATGGAAAAATACAAAATTGCTAGGGAAGCTGCTGAGCTGCAGAGCTAAGATACAAAATTGGATCTGACCCCATTTAGAACTGGACAGGTGATCGAAAATTACCTCTAGGATTAGTTTGCTGATTTAAAGTCATGAAAGTGGCATCATTTACTTGCTCTTTCGGAGAGATGGGCCAAAAGCTCCAGATCTGCAACAGTCAGTTTCTGACCCATGCAGCCTATTTTATTTCAGAGCCAAGTTATGTCCCTGGAAGACTTGGCCCACAGTCAAAAAGCAGCAGAAGCTGATCCAGGTGCAAGGCTGCAAGCTCAGCTCTATGTGCAATGAGCTCTGTACCACAGAATGAGAGGACTACTCCAACTTGTTATGGCAGCTGGGTTTCCTTGCCTAAATTCCTTGTCTTTCTGGCAAAATTACCAGAAGTAAACCTGGCAGAGAAGCCAAACAGCAAACTTTGAATCTGGCTGTCATGAGCTTGTTTTTGAAACAAGCTTGTTTGTTTCCCCTGCCAGCCCCTGCCTTGCTTGTTGCCAAGCCTTCCAAGTTTGTATATTGCTTTAAGCCCCAGTAAAATAGGTCATTCAGTCAAGCTTGTATTTCAATTTAAGGTCCAGGATCTTGGTTGGAGGGCTATTGGATTTTGGTTTCATTTCCCAATGGCAAGTCAGTTACAGTTTTCCCCCTCCCTTGACTTAGCAAGCTCTGGTCATGCTTCAAGCCCTTTTCCTGATTGTCCTGCTGGCTACACTTGCTCAGAGAACAGGCCGAGGACAAAGCTCTGATGCTGAGGCCAAGCAGGGCAGCCTGCCTTGCCTCCATGGGGCTAAACTCTCTTCCCCCACAAACGAGGGTGTCCACATCCAAAGTGCCAGTTGGGATGGTCCCTGGCACATGTTCACCCCCGCACAGACCTGGGCATTGCCTGGGAAATGCTTCTCCACAGGTACCAAGACTTCACCAGGGATATGAGTGAAGAACAAGACAGTGTGAGCACTGTAGACCCATGTCAGAGCCCATGCTTTGCCCCTGTTCACTTGGATCTTTTAACAGCTGTGGGTCTAGAGTTCATTTTATTAAGGTATAGCTATAATTTGCTATATAGCTATAATTGAAAGCCTGTTTGCAAATGCACTGCATATTTAATCTATAATAGCAAAAAAGAAGTATCTGGAGAGCTGCAGCATAGCCATTTCCTTATATTACTCCTGTTCCCTTATATTATTTCCTTATGTTTTACTTTAGTACTGCCTTCCTAGCTCCTCCCTGCCTGTGCTAGCAAAAGCGTATTGGTGCCATGGGTCTCTTGTGGACTTACAGATTAAAGATCTCCTTGAAAAGTAATAAAATATCCAAAACACCCATTTTTAAAGTATTACCATTCTGGCTACTTGAAACATCTCCGTTTATTTTTTAATCCAATGACAAGCAGCGTGCTCAGGACTTGTAGATTAAAAGAATTAGGCCCCGTCTTTGATTAACTGTAGATGCACACGCTGTGAGCTTTGAGCAGCTGATGCTGCAATGCAGAGCCTTTTCCTTGGGCTGCCCGACACCTCCCGAAGGACAGGAGGGAGCCCGAAGCGCGGCGTTGCACCACGCAGTACTCCCTCCTCTCACTGCGGTACCCGACGGCCCGTCCGCAGGGCAGAGCTGTGCAGCACGACAAGAAAGGCGCTTCTGGCCTGTGGCTTCCGCAGGTCCCAGGGTTGCCCCTCTGGGGTGGGCAGGGCTCGGTTTCCTGTGAGCTAACCCATCGGTTATGTCAAGGCTGCCACGAGGAGACTGCCCGAGTAATCAAACGGGAACGATTCAAACCTGTCACACTTCACGTGGTCCTACCGAAGCCACAAAATTTATGCTCAAACCAAGTCAAACATTTCCAAGGTGAGGAGGTTTGGATGTAGGGTTTAAACCCATCACTGATCCAGAATGTGAAAACAATGCCTTTTTTTCCCTTTGTTATCACGCTTCTTATCACATGGAGGTGTTTTTTTTTTTTAATGACTGGAAGAAAATCCTAACCCTTCTATAGCCAAATAGCAATGTCTGTCTGTTCCTCCACTCCAGGATCCCCAAACACACCACTGATGTACAGCAACGTGCTACGCACACACGCACAGAGTTGCCTACCTCTGCCTTTCAGCAGTCCTTTCAGAGGGATGGGCTCTGTGATCGGTGTAGGAAAGAGCTTTACTCCCAGCACCTTAAACCATACAGAGAAGAGAAGTACTTCTCACTCATCTCCCAGGAGAGGGACATGGTTTAAAAACCTACATTTAGGACAGCATGAACACCTTCTTATCCAATGGTTGCCAGACCACATAATGTCAAATCAAACCCTCTCATCAGGTTCTTGGTGGAGAGGAGAGGATTGCACAGGAAGAGGCAGGCCCTACGTCCATCTTGCAGCACATGCCCCATTCTTTCAGCGGTGGAAGGAGGCAGCGTCCACCCAGCAGAAGGGATATTGCGAGGGAGGTAATGGGAGAGCTTTGGATAATCTTTCCCGTGCCTCAGGGCTGGTGCCGCAGTGATGCTGGTGCAGTAGTGCCATGCAGTGGTCGGTCTTCAAAATGGGGGTCTTTAAATACACCAGGGACTGCAAGGATTTCTTCTGAAGTATATGCATTTAGTCTGCTGCACAGTTTACACTGGGTCTTTATATAAGGTAGATGGTGGCTCTGAAATCTGAAGACTGAGTCCAGACATTTTCAAGTTTAACTCAACTCCACTGTAACAAGTGGCACAACCACGGATAGCTGTAAGACCAAAAAGGGCTGATATTTTTGTGTGGAACAAGGAGTAGCCAGAATTACAACTATTGCAACACCACCATCAGAAACTCTCAGGACTATGAGCATATCTCATTAATGAAACTTCAAAAATGTCTAGAAAGCAACAGATAATACACAGCAGCCAGCTCAGAAGAAAGACATGATAGGACATGATAAAAGCATGGACATGATAAAAGCAACATAAGACATATAGGGAAGAGCAAGAAAAGCTAGCATCAAAACCCATCAGCAGATCAGGAGCTAAATGAACCATGAAACAACTCTTACATTTGAAAAGTAGACTTAATCTCCCAGCAGAGGAGAGAGGATGGTCACCCTTGAAGCTGTCTCCCTTGAGAAACACTGAACTCTTTCTCCACCTCACCCCAATACTTGGAACTAGGGCACAAGACAGAGGAGCCTAAAATCCAGCCTACAGTATATATGTAAAGGTAACCCATAGCTCTGTGAGCAGCAGAAACCAGAGTATGCTATGGACTCCCCATGGATTAGGGGGTTTTCCAGTGGACAATAAAATGCTGGTGCTTCAGCCATTCATAACGTCAGTGTTACACTGATGCTCTGATAGCATCTGAGCTTTAACTTTTCCTCTGGGGAAATTAATGGAGGTTCCTCTTTCTATTCAAATGTCCACAAAGACCATAGGAATGCATATAATTGATAATTACTTAGGGAAACATTCACCTTCTTCAAGTTGACAATGTCATGTCATGCTCCCTTTCTTTTGGGTGGCAGTAAATAGCTGCTGAAAAATGTCCTCCTACTGTAACAGGTTGGCTTTGGTCAAATGGGTTCCAGAAAAAGCAGCTCCTGGGCAGCTCCTGAAGATGGAGGACATGAAAGGCATTATCCAAGATACAGCCCAGACAAGTGTGATATAAGGAAACAGCCAAGCTTCAACTTAAATTTCTTTTCGCTATTATAGTTGCAACAGACTTTTAAAAAAACTTTGGAAAACAAGTACACCATAATAAAATACATTTTAAAAACATTAACTCTTAAAATCTACAATTTGCCAAAGAGTCTTTTAGATAATAATTTCCACAGGTTCACAAAAAATCCCCATGTACAACTGCTTGTGACCAGAAGAGGGCAAGCTCTCATTATTTAACAGGCAACTACAGATGGTAAGTTTTACTTGGAAAAGCCCGTCAAGCTGTGCTCTGTCCTGAAATCCTACTTTAGAGCATCGTGTAGATTGATGTTCTGTATTTGCCCTAAAATCTGGATTTGGGCTGATATCAGCATAAAAGATGGTACTTTTTCTTTGGGCAAAATTCATTACTTTGGCTAGGTTTCCATAAGAATACAGCACTGGGCAGGCATCGTCTAAGAAGGTAGCCATATGAATAAACAGGTTAAAATTAGCTGCTCTGTTAGTCTGGCGTTTAGGTGCTGGTTCCTACCCCCCAAGGACTCTGAACCAGCCCTCCTGAGTGCAAGATGGAAGCAGGAAAACCTCACTGCTTTTCAGCCAGATTTCAAGCAGGCGAGGAGATGGTGATGCTCACAGCAGAAGCAAACAGACTCGGCAGCTGGGACTTCCCTTCCTGCGCTGTGTTTTACACTTACACATTTGCAAATGATGAAAAAACTGGTGGAGCACTGTGGCATATGAACAGTTCTCTGAACCATGAACTGGTTACCTGGATTGCAGATTATCCCTGACATAGGTATTAGCTCGGGAGCAGCACCGGATGAACACACATCTGCCTCCAGGGACAGTTTTCGAAGCAGCATAGCTGCTTGCTCACAAAACACAGCCTGTGCCTCAATTAACAGTTTCTGTTAGACCTTTAGATGTCCCCATGAAGGGCCAGCTCAGTTTTCCTTGTGCCATGCTCCTAGGACAACCTACCAATGCTGGAGGGAGCCTGACTTGACCCAGCCTGATGTATCAGCTCAGGTGTATCAGCTCATGTGCCTGCCCAGCCACAGCCAGCAGCAGAGCTCTGGGGGAAGGAGAAGACATCCCCTGGGTGCTGCAGGGACGGAGGATGCTGCCAGCTGCCACTGGGAGACAGCAGAAAATGTGGCAGCAGCACCCAGACTGGGGGAAGATACGGGTGAAGTCGGGGGTGCCGCTTCTGCTTTGAGTCCCCCCCGGCCCTGGGACCTCAGGAGGGGTCCTGTGGGAAGGGTGCTGTGCACGGGGTCATGGGCCGTCCTGGGAGCTGCACTCCGGAGCCATCCAAGATGCTCTCTAGCACTGACACCTGCGTGGGTGTGTGGCCCTGTGCGCCCCAGGTCATCAGCCTTGGGCATTACCTGCGTATCCTGGCCAGCTGTTGGCTCCATATTAGAGCTGACTGTAGAAATTACACTACTTTTTTATTTTTCAGTGCACTTTTACGCTCCTGCTTTATGCAATAATCAAATGCTTGGGCTAGTTTTAAAAAAGTTAGTATTTTTCTATGAAAGGATTCATGATGACTTTTGAAGGCAGGCAGGCATCTGTTCTCTCAGAAGGCTACCTCTGTAGCTTTGATACAGCTCATCAGCAAACCAAGCTGGAATTTACAATGTTGAAATTAGAGAGATTCTTCCTCATTATTTCCCATTATTTTTATGGTTATCCAAGGTTGCCAGTCTCTCCACATCAAGGCCAAAGAGAGATTTTTTTCTTTCAAAGCTACCTAGTTGTGGAGGACTAGGAGGAGACAATAAAAATAAGAGAACCACCTAATATCATTCTTCCCTACCTAATCATTTTACCAAGAAGTTGATAACCTAGACATCTTCCAGAGCTCTGGAACACGGAGAGTTCACAGTGTTGCCAGGCACACTCTTGGCCAGTGCAAGCTGCTGCTGTGGCAGGCTGTGGCAGGCCCCAGGCAGGGTTGGGGAGTCCCACGTTCCTACCAGGCAGCCTGCACGCAGCTGCGCTGTTTGGGCACTGTGATTGTTTACTGAGACACGGGCTGTTTGCACTGTTTGGCCTCCATGCTGAGGCATGTTTAATGCTCATAGATGTAGCAAGTGGTCCTGGCTATACAAAGTCTTTTGCATTGCCCAAGGCATCTGCTGGATCCATGTGCAAGGATGTATCCAAACAGCCCTAAGCTCCCTGGCCTGGGCTCAGGGCTGGCTAAGCTCAGGCAGCTTGCAAAGAGGATCTCCCCAGCCAGCCAGCTCCGTGCTGGGAGTCCCAGGACACGCCAGTGCAAGCGCTCAGCTGCTGTAGCAGGGCTATGGGGGCTCCAGCTCCCTGCCGGCTCGGCTCAGCCGGTGCGGAGGGCAGGCAGGGCCACCACGCCTGAGCAGGTCTCTGCAGACCCCAGGGTCAAGGCAAAGGTGGCACTTAGTCCTCCAACAAACTCTGGCTCTTTTTCCCCCAGCACAGCAGGTTCCCCTGGTCAAGGCTTCCTATGTTGTGGTTCCCCACCCTTCCTGCAGCCAGGCTGGCTGCTCCTGTCTTTTTCTACTACAGCCCAATTAGTCCTTGGGGTTTTTTGTGAGTATTAAAGCGGACTTGATTCCCTCTCTCCTCCAGGAGGCACTGGGTAAGCCCAGTTGGCTGCTGCGGTGCTGAGGCTGACTCCCAGAACCACTTGGCCACCTCCTTCCCTTCGCTGCACCTCTCCACCGAGACCTCCACCAAAGGCAGATAGGAAGGGAAGGGTATGGGCAGGACTTGTGGGCCTGTAGCTCTGAGCAGGGCTCCCCAACACAGTGACCGATTTTTCAAGCTTTTCCAGACTCCTCCTACTGTTTCCCACTGAATTAAGCAAGTACCTAACTGCAAAAATGATGTCTTGCAGGTTTGATTAATTCTGCATCTTTTGAACCTTCACTTGCAAGAGCAGCCGCACTGGGTGAGACTAGGTACCCATTTGGCCCAGTACTCGGCTGCTGCTGGTGGGCAGTAACAGATGCTCGAAAATGAGTATAACATCAGCACGGACACATGGTGACGCTTCTCCAGCCTCCAACAACAGGCACTCCTGAAGCTGCCTGAGTAAGAATTACTTAGTACAGTTAACATCCCTGATGGATATTTTCTTTTATTAATATCACTTTTTGAGGCCAATGCAAACTGCTGCTATCCATAACAGCCCATGACTGTGAGCTCCACAGGTGTTTGATTTCACCTGGTAGTGGTGTCTGCTATCTGCTACATCTTCAAGCAGCTCATCAGTTCTTTCAAAAAAAGAGAGACAGGCAAGAAACTTCGAATTTGTTGGCAAAGAGGGGAAATTTACTGGACAAAGTTCTCCTGTTCCTCCAGACCAGCAGCTCCCCAACTCTCTGAACCCTACTCACCCACCCCCTACTCAAACACCAGCATGAAGGCAGAGTCATCCCTCAAAAGTACAGTTTGCTCGTCTAGATGTTCCCAAATTATTCTATTTCTTCCCAGTTTAAGCAGCGTAACTCTTGAGGATCAGCCTGTTTTAACAGACATGCTCCACAGTATTACACAACGGACGTACAGATGTCCCCTCCCGGCCTGCACAAGCCAGCTCCTGTTCTTGGCAGTCACCAGCCAAAGAGTAGTCCTTCCCCTAAGGAAAGGGTCTCTCTCCATGCGGGGTCTCAGAAGTGGAGTGGCTCTTCTGACTCACTGGAAATGGATATTCATGCATAGTTCATATTTTCAAAGCTTCTGGCCTTGGGTGAAAAGCTGCCACGTGAAAACCCTCCTAGCTAGCACAGGTCACCCAGAGATGCTACTTCTTACTACTAAGCATGGAGCACTGTCCTAGATTATATGGCAAACTGGAATTTTTTTCTGTGTTTTAATACTGGAAAAATTCCTCTCTTTTTATTTGGACCAATAAAATATAGGGAATGTTTTTTCATCTTCCCATTTTACTCCTTTCCAAGAGAAATTAGATTTTTCTAGTTTGGAGGAGAATAATTCCCTACACTGGAAGGGGATCCCTGCTTTTCCCTGTCCTGTAACACAGGAGGACCACCACGCAGTCAGATACTATTTTACCTGTAGTATTCTATAGATTCTCCAGGCAAAGAGAGATAAGCAAGAGGTTTCTAAATTGAAGATAATTGCTTCCCAGGAGAATAAAGCACATAGGTGTAGTCTGTATCTCTCCTTTTTTCCACCACATTTCAGACTATTTTCCAACGGACTTAAAGGCAGGACAAAAACAAGAAATCAGCTAAGTATTCCAGCTTGCTAAAGAGCTCTGTATGCATTTTGTAGCTCTAAAGTCATATATCCAGCATAGGATGATGTACAGATCTGGAGTGTAAACAAAAATGAATGTTTAAAAAATAAAAACACCATGTTTCTAAGCAGTATATTGATTTCTGCTGAATGTAGTATTGAGCTTTCCCTCTCTGCAGTGGAAATCAAACACAAATACTCTGGTGCTGAATCCCAGCATAGCTATACCCATAAACTTAATCTTTCTTTGTTTGTGTAACATGGGAAAACATGATCTTTCTCCTTATTCTGCTCAGTGATTTATTTGTTATTCTGGTGTTAACGATGACTTATTTTCTTTCCAGTAGCCCTTTAGTAGAAGCTATAGTTGAGTGAAAGCACAGAAAAGCTTTTGCGCAGTGCATATTATCTCACTAAGAAAAAGGATTAAAACATGCTTTCGCATCTTTGCATCACTATGAAGGCAGTATTGTTCTTCAAACCACCGCTGAGTTTACAGTGGTCTTAAAAGAAAGCAAACAGAAATTAAATATGAAATTATCTCTATTATACTTGGCCAGACAAGGGCTGGCTGAAAATACAGCTGCAAGTAGCTAGAGCAGTTGCAGTTTTATTCAGCAGCTGGCCTTAGAGAAAGACTATGAATTTAAGATATCAGAATGCCTAAAGAAGAGTTGGAACAATCCACGATTTTATCAGAATTAGGTAAGACTCATTAATCTTGCCGTCTTGAGGGCTATTTCTGAGAAAATGCCTGGAGGTGGAGATAAATCGCATCGATTAAGCAACAGACTTTAGGAAGACAAAAGCAACTGGGTATGTGGGTGATACTATGAATATGCATGGTATTCATTGCATTGCATGAGGTAGCTGCTACACATCAACAGAGGTAACCATGTCAGTAACTGCCGATACTTTATTAAATGTAAATCTGAGGAACAAGTCCACTATGGAATTACAAATATGGCACTTTCAATAGCAAGTACAACAATTAGCCTGCTACTGGAGAAACCATTAACTACATGTATTCATAAGCTTTGGGTATGATATGCCACTAAAGTAATACCATCTATGAAGCATAACAACTCCATATGGAATCATAAAATTATTTTCACATAATTATCAAAAAAGCTCCAGCAAAAAAACACCCTCTGACAAGGGGGCCAGCAAGGAGGATTCTTCATGCAGAAGAGGAGAAATAGTCTATAGTCCTGCACAGAAATGGCTTCCTCGTGAACTGGAGGCCCCCTGCGAGACACAGAATGGCCACTCCTGCAAGCAGCAGGCCAGGTAGGTACACAGTTCTGGTGAAAATATCCTGCATTCAGGTAGCTGCAACCACCCAGACCACCACTGGCAGATTTTAAGTTGCCTTTGGAAAGTTGCTGGAAGCATAGACACTCTTCCTATAAACAGTATTAAATTCAAGACAACTCAAAGCAGAAATTAAAGCTTCTCTAATTTTGTCTTCTCACCCACACTTTGGATGACTCACATGCTACCTACCTTTGTTAAGTGGGCCTCTCTATGACCCAAATCCTCCAGGCAACTGCCCTAGGTACCATCACAAGCTACCCATCCTCTGAGTAAGCCTGTGCATGGCACTGGGCTTCATTTGGTACAGCAGTCATAAGAGAACGTGAATCCATTAACTTCTCAAGTGCTATTGAACGTCTCAGAAAGGACACCCCCCCTTACTACCAACTGCTTAATATTTTCTGGCAAAAGAGGTCTCAGAGGCCATGGCAGAGAAAAATATGTAAAGGAGAAGCCAGACAGTTTCTAAAATGTGTCTGGTTTACCCCATCTTATGTATTTTGTCCATCATAGCATAAAATAAGATAATACTCGCAAGTCCTGGTAAAGTATTTCATGGCAAATGCAGGTCATTCTTTGGGATTTGCACGAGGGGGTAAAGAAACATAAATAACAAGGTAACACGTCATTTTGAGTGTTTGGACCTCATTAATTCATGTGCGCTTCTTGAAACGGTGCAATGCTTACCCTATGGAAACCTGTTTAAGTCACATACAAGAAATTGCACAGAATCCAATACTTGTTGTCAAACTGAAGAAGTGTTTTACTTTGTGAATAATTAACTTCGCCTCTCAAAAGCCAGATGTGGATCTGCAAAATTACTTAAGGATAAGTTTCTTTCCTTTTCTTTCCCATTAATCACAATCCGATTTACTTAATTTACTTAAATAAGTAAATTTTCATTTTCATGGAAACCATGAAACCATGAGGACCATTTTCATGGATTCTTAAAAGAGAATGGATTATAATGAAATGGCTGTGACATTCTGAACATATATGGAATTCTTTAACTGGACATCACTAATAAGTTCTGTAAATGTTTCGTATTACATTAGTATTTAATTGGTTTTGATCATTCATGTTTTCATCCCTGAGAGAATACTGAATGAATTTTTGCTCTTGAAACATTATGTCAGTTTTCATTATTCTAAAGAAAAACTGATGGTCCTATAACAGTCACAATAAATACATCCTCAAAGTAAAATCTTTTCAGTTATAGATTTAAACCTTTGCATTTTGATCATACTTTAAAAAGCACACAATTTAAAATTAAATCTGGACACGCTCCAGCACCTCAATGTCTCTCTTGTAGTGAGGGGCCCAACACTGAACACAGTATTCGAGGTGCGGCCTCACCAGTGCCGAGTACAGGGGCACGATCACTTCCCTAGTCCTGCTGGCCACACTATTTTTGATACAAGCCAGGATGCCATTGGCTTTCTTGGCCACCTGGGCACACTGCCAGCTCATATTCAGGTGGCTGTCAACCAACACTCCCAGGTCCTTTTCTGCCAGGCAGTTTTCCAGCCACTCTTCCCCAAGCCTGTAGCCTTGCATGGGGTTGTTGTGGCCCAAGTGCAGGACCTGTCACTGAGCCTTGTTGAACCCCATACAATTGACCTCAGCCCATCACTCCAGCCTGTCCAGGTCCCTCTGTAGAGCCTTCCTCCCCTCAAGCAGATCAACACTCCCACCCAGCTTGGTGTCATCTGCAAACTTACTGAGGGTGCACTTGATCCCTTTGTCCAGATCGTTGATAAAGATATTGAACAGAACTGGCCCCACAGAGAGCCCTGGGGAACACCGCTTGTGACTGGCCACCAACTGGAGTAAACACCACAACTTCCCACAAATTCACCACAACTCTTTGGGCCCAGCCCTCCAGCCAGTTCTTTACCCAGTGAAGAGTACACCCGTCCAAGCCATGAGCAGCCAGTTTCTCCAGGAGAATGCTGTGGGAAACCGTGTCGAAGGCTTTACTGAAGTCTAGGTAGACAACATCCACAGCCTTTCCCTCATCCACTTGATCTGGAACTATGGCAATCATTCATTCACCACATGTATCCAAACAGTGCCTGCATCTGCCTGCAAACTGAAAAAAGGCAATATCAGCAAATGAAATACTGTCTTTGGCTTCCTACAAAGAAAGAAAAAGTTATCTGGTTAAGTACCTGTGACCCTGTGTGGGACTCTAAGCTCAGGAGCTGCATCTCTCCATTCTCTGACACAGATGAACTTTCTGGGTCAGCTACCTTCCTACCTTTCTGCTTGCCAGAGCTCTCCTCAGTTTATCAGTCTTTGTTGTGTTATTAATGAAGCCATGAGAATAGTAGGTTTGGTACGAGACATACAAATTCTATATTTCAAAAAAGTACCTAAGCAGTGGCATGTATTAAGAGCAAGTCCTCGTGTTCTGGATGCAGGCAACACTGCATGTTGACAGCAAGAAGAAAATGCATGGAGGAGCTTGCCTGTTTTACTGTAACTCCCAGTCACAAACCAACCTATCCTCAAAGTAGAGAGTCAGGCCACAGCCCTGTGCATCCTGTCCAATTCTCCCATCATGTTAGGTGCTAAAGCTAAAGTCAAGGACGTATTGTATAGATTGTAGTTAGGCATCCATGAAGATGACTGCAAAGATTACTTATATCAATTTTAATCCACCCCAAAGAGGAGTTTCTTTATCAACCCTTTTGGAGAGAGATGTAAATGATAGAACCTTTATGCTCACTTGATTTAATGATATATGGTTTTGGGTGTGCTCCCAGCGGCCCATCACCCAGAACATTTGAGGGAACCAGAAGAAACTGCAAGGAGTAGGAGAGCTCAATAGTGATCCCACATCATTTCGGATTATTTAGGATTCTGGCAGGATACCCCAAGTGAGCACAGCACCATGTAGGAACCGAATGAGGGAAGAACCTGGTTCATCCCAGTGTTAAAAAATGACTGACCTTTCAGCAAATCCACTGGTAGTTGCATATTACAGAGCAGGCCTGAAGTAAAGACAACAACAAATGATGCCTGGTGATGACAGTTAAAACGATAGTCCTAAAACACATATCTGCTGAGCAGAGCCAAGCAAATCATGAGCTTGTGCCTCTGATCAAAGGCCACCAGGAAAGAGCTGCAGCATTCCTTGGCAGGTTCAGGACATCCCATGGCTATTTTTGACAACTACCATGCGGTGGCCAGCCAATATATTCTGCAGATGGGCAGACGATCACATCTTGTTGCCAATAAGCTTTAAGAGATTTACTCTTAAAGAGATCCACAGTGTTTCTAAGCTCTCTCCCAGACAGTAGCATCTCAGCACAGGGTGAGCTGCGACAAAGCAGGTGATAGGGCACTTCAGCTCACTTCTCAAAAGATAACACAGAGCTTATGGTGCTCTTTTAACCAATTCAGGGGACACCTCAAAGTCACCCGTACTCCCAGAGGAAGGATCGTGTCAAGGCCATGAAGGTGCCTTTGTCCGGCTGAAGTCTGTTTCTGGGCACAGACGTGCTGTTTTGCAGTGCGTCTCGGGCAACCAGCACAAACATAAATCTGTTCAAATTTGAGGGGTGCTTTATACAGAGCTGAAGCCCCTTTGAGTAACACTTCTTGTCAGCAGAAAATAAATCGTGTGAATATTATGCCGACTGAGCATCCCTTTTAGCATTTTCAAACACAATGTCACGTAGGAGGATGCCAGAGAAGTAGTGAGAAAACAAAAGAAACTGCAAGCCAGGGTCTTGCAAGTCTCCAGTGGAAATGGTTTTCATGTCAAATGACCTAAGTGTCAAACATGAGTCACTGCTGCCATTTCTCCCTGCCCAGATGAGGGAAATGTATACTCTGTGGTCAAGGCAGAGCAGGACAGGATGATAGATATTATGCAGTTTGACTCCAGTGCAAATGAGCTGTTAGGGTTTAATAAAGGTATCTCTCTATAATGCATATTACATTTCCATAGCACTCCATGAAGGACTGGAAACAGAGCCTTCCAGCCAGTGTGAGTTTACCAACATTTCAGTGACAGAAAGCAATACTCTTGGAAAGCTCTCCTGAACCGCTGCCCGCATTTGGTAGCTGTGGTGACTAATACGAAGCTGTTGTTTAAAAAATGGCATTGGAACAAGAAAACTGTAGTTCTGCTTCATTTTCCTCCCTGATTATATGCCAAGTGGCAGTGATTACTGACAGTTTGATGCAAAGAAAAGTTTAGGTTGGGGTGTTATTATTTAGACATAAAAAAGACGAAGCACCTGCCAAAGTATGTACACATAAAACATGTCTTTTTGAGAGCATGGTCTTATATAAAGAGGGCTGCTTAAACTAAGAGCAAAGTGGGCCACTCCTCAGCCATTACAATATTTTGAGCAAAGCTCCACCAGCCCACCAATGCCAGGAATCTGGCCTGTTGTCTGCCTTTCAACCCCACTTCATTGTCTGTGAGATTCACCTTCAGGTTACCCAAGTTTAGTGTACTTCAGTAACTCAGTCAACAGAGGGAAGTAGATGGCAAGCATTCCCTCCCAGAAGCATGGCCTTACTTTCTGGCAGTTTAGTGACGTGAGAGCCATCGCTGATGCAAATCCTCTGGCCAGCACCGCTGTGCTTTGCCATCAGGCTTCCTCTCTAGCCAAGGCAACACTGCCTCTTAAAAGCCAAAGTGACACGGTTCGTTTTCAATACCAGCAGTGTACATGGTTTGAATCATATCTCACTTCTTCAACGATTTGTCCGGAATGAAGCATCTGTTAGGAAAAAAATGGTAACATGGATCCTTGCCTGCTCATCCGGACCCTTAGAGGCATGTGTGTCGTTAGGGCCACGCTGTGTCATCCCTTGCATGTGATGCACAGGCTGGGTTATCTCTGAGATTAGAGGAGGAAGTGCAGGGGCCAGGAGGGAGGATTTGCAGTGATGCCCACAACTGCTGTTACTTTTTAGGTATGCTTGTATGTGAGCCTGCGGGACTCGGACAGCTCAGTGTGCCCACTGCATTTCACTTTTCAGACTGGGCTTCTCCGTCACCATTTTCTCATTTTTTAATAACAGGTAATTCAAACCTATTAATAGTGACTATTTCAACAGAGCATAAACACAACCCCTCATCTGGAATAGGCATTTGCAGGAGTGTGACGCTCTTGCTCCATAGAGATGCCAGTACAGCTCCAGAGCAGAAAGATATTTTCTGACACTAGATTATGTTCTGTAAGGGATCACTCCGTGCTCAGTGGCACTGAAATTATTATTTTACAGTTTTGACCAGGTAACATTTGATCCCACAGGTCCCAGGAAGAAAAGGCACTCTTGGACTGCAACAGGGATCTCATCTCCATGAAGACAGCAGGGTGAAACTTTTAGTTATTACCCATCGTGCCAAGCCTCTGCACAAGTTTTTTGTTTGGTTGGTTTGGTTTTTTGCAGGAAATCCTCCTTCAAAAATTCCTCCTTGTGCTCTATGTGTTAGAACTGAGTGCAGCCACAGTTGCTGGCTTTAGAGGGACAGGAAGGAAAACCAAGGAGAGTCAGCCCACTGTGCCCCAACCTGCAGAAAGCCACAAAGACGTCAGGAGACAATACATACTATAAAGTCCTCTGCTGGAACAAAAGCAGCCGCATTGCACTCTCATTCTCTTTTAAATCAACAGAGTTGTAAAAGTTATTTCTATAGGCGCCTATTTTCTCTCTCTCATAAAATTGTATGAAAGTGTTTCCCAAACAGCTCCATTGCTATTGTGCAGCCAAAACCCCCGCCCCAAACCTTCGCTCCCATGGGCCACACCACTGAATACAGCAATTGCTCTGCTGCCTCACAACCTTCCTCCTCTGTCTTGTGAAAGCCAGAGCATAAACCAAAATTGTTCCAGAGACACTAATCTGTAATATGTTTTCTGTACAGTCCCTAAGAAGAGACATAACTGACATATTTTTGTATGTCCTCCAGAAAGGAGTTTTCCTTCCTGCTCTAAAGAGATAGTGTTTCTTTCCTTATGGAGGATCCCTAAACAAGCCTCCTGTCCAAATTACAATTTTTTTTCCTGACACCATCATGAGGAGACCGCTTGCCCAAGGTTATACGGGCTTCTTGTTCTTTTCTTGAATAGGTTCTTGCCATCACTCCAAGGTACAGATTGGCCATTTGAAGTAACTGAGCCATGTGTAGGCACAAATGCTTCACTGAAGCATCTAGTTGTTTATTTAGTGCTACACATTTGTGATTGTTGCTGGTATCAGGCAGCAAAACTAGAGAGGCAACAGAAGGAAAACAAGTAATTAGGGAAAAAAATCTACTACGGTACTGCTTATGCCCAGGCAAGACTGTAAGAGCACAGCTGTGTCAGCAGCAAGTCAGGTTCTGAGCCACCTTGTACAAAAGGAGCAATGTTTTATTGCCAGCTTCTCATCCAGGTAATTACGTTCATTTCGTGAATAGAGACAACTTAAGTCGGAATAAAGATCCAGCCCAACTGATGGTGATCCTACCTCTCATGTCCACGTTACTGATGAGTCACGCAGGGTTGGTAACCGCTGTGACATTTCTGGCAAATGAGGAGGATTGAGGGGAGTATCCTCTCCCTTCACACACAAGCCTTTCCTCAACCCTAACCTCTTTCCACAGTCCCAACCAGTTTCCTTTCATGCCTTTAACTCCTCCCAAAGCTGCACTCTAACTGCCAATTTTCACCTCCCAGACGTTTTTGTCACTGCAAGATTTTCCACTGGGATGCCAGCTTGCACCTCCCCATGTCCGTACCATGACCCAGCGCCACACTGGCAATCTGTGCCATCTCAACAGAGCCTTCAGCTCTGCATCCCCCACCATCACACACACACAGAGCTCCCCAAGTGGATACTTTTCTCTCCCTTAAATCCGCTCTGCTCTAGGTCTGGTCCACATGAAGATAATCTACATGTGTCACCAATTATCCCTCCCAGTTGAAGGGGTCTAAGTAGCAAATCCAAGACCTTCAGCCCTACTGATGAACCATACGCCTGATGATCTGAGACATCGTAAGGGAAGCTGTGCCTTCAAATAATTTATTTAAGACCTAGTACATTATACACAAAAGACTGTGTTAAAAATACAGTGTTGAGTTCTGAAGTCAAACACAGAGAAACACATCTAAGGGGAGTATTAATTTTGCCTAAGAAATCTGTTTCATTCCCACCGCTGGCTGGATTTTCTTTCATCAGGGAGTAGTGAAGGGGTCTAGTTGTTGCTGAAATAGTTGAATGTGTTAGGAGACTTTGGAGTGTGAAATACAGTCTAACAGTTAAGGGTACTGAAGGGTACTGTGAGAACTGGATTCTTTTTTTTGCTTTCATTTACTTAAATGCTGTGAGAGACTACGAAAATTTTTCCTAAAGGTTCCCGGTGCTCTTCATTGCCTGAAACTCTGACATGGGAAGTAGCTCAGTCTGATGTGAAGAAGTACTCACCCTCTGTGGCTTCCAGAAAGTCAAGAGCAGCTGTGCTTCGAATCCAGGAACTGCTGCAGAAGTCCTGAAGAAAAAAAACAGCCCAGTTTGAAACACCTCAGCCAAGCAACTCAATCAACTATCTGATTTTCAGCTGAGTCCCAGCTCCCTACCCAGAACGTAGTGCTACACCTCCATGGGACATTGCAAATATCACTTAACTTTGGGGGAGCAAATGTAATAGTGCTGAGACTGAAAAGCCCTGGGGATAGGGAGAAGGAGGCTTATTAATAAAAACCTCCTCTTTAGACTCAAGCTTCAACATAAAAGGGGTCTCAACTTTTCCCCTGTACCCTACCCACTCCCCTGGCATGCATTTCATTCTGCAGCTTCTGTGATCTTGAAACAAAGTGGGGCTAGATGCTGGGTACAAGTTCTGTGTACAAATTTATCTTAATCATCTCTCACTGTCCCATAGGATTAACAGCACTGTTGCAACAGTTCTGCTAGTACAAATGAGTGAGAAGCAGACACTGTCGCCAAAAAATTAAATCTGAGGTGGCACTAGCCCCTGGCAAAGTCTTCCCTAGCTTTTTTCAGTCAGGCAGGCATAGTTGTTAAAGGAACCTTGTTTGAGATATGTCAAATACAATCTCATAAAAATCTCCTTTCTGATGGGAGTTTTGCCTTATAAAAGTTAATGCAATGCAGATAGCTGAACAGGCTGTTTCCCAATAGACTGTGTTATAAAAAGTATTTCATTATATAAAGCTTGAATCACAGCTTTCTTAGCAACTGTTTGATACAGACTGGGTTTCTCTCTCACACAAGGCAATGAAAATAGTATGGAGGGAAGGCTGTGCTTCCTAGCAGAGGACCTGGCAATAAGAAGGGATTTTGAACCTTTTTTTTTTTTTTTGCATTAGAAAGTATACAGCCAAAATGAAAGCTAAAGAATAATCTCATTATTACTCCCTTTTTGCTTAAAAAATGCATGAAGTCAGACTGTCTGGATAGCACATTATGAGGATATTGATGCTGTTTAAAAACAAAACAAAACAAAAAAAAAAAAAAAAAAAAAAAGCAAAGCAGGGATTTTTCTACCCGGAAACCTGATGCGTCACTCCTTCAGCTTTGTCCCTGGGGGCAGGCCATGGGAATTCCCAGTCTTGGGCCCCTGTGGCTCTCAGCCAGCCCTGTCATCGAAGCTGTGCTTTCAGCCTGGGATGTTGCTGTGCTGCAGGGGTGGAAAATGAGGCTTCAGTCTGTTAACTGGCAGGATGAGGTCGGGCCTGAGGGGGCTGTGTAAAGAGTCCTGCAGACCTCTGTCAGCACCATGAAGAAGCAGGGAGCCTTCTTACTTCCCAGAGAGGAGATAAAAATTGGACAAATGTTGCCTGAAAAAACAACAACCCAAAGATTTTTAAAGCCCCATAATAGATGTTGCTTTAACTTCTTTCAATGAGTATCTGACTCATTCAGGGCTCTCACAGCTTCATGGCTGGTTGGGCTGGGGGCAGTACGTAGGATTTCAATCCTCTCCTTTGAAACAGACATGGATTTAACAGGTGAGAGAGTGACAACCATTTAGCTTTTGATCTACAGTCACGCCTCTCAATGTGCTTGGTTGAGTTGGTGCCCCAAATCTCGGGACACAGTTGTAGCCACGTGGCAGTTCAGCCCCTGGCTTCAGGTGGCTGCCCCTTGCTCAGCCCGTACTGGTTTATGCGGTGGAAGCGGTCTGTGCAGCTGGAACTGAAGTACAGAGTGCCAGATCTCAGAAACCTAATGGAAGGGAAGGGTTTATCTTCAAAAGAGCTGCTCTTTCTGCTTGCATGGCCAACATACTCCTGACTAATGCACCTTACCCCTGCCCACACCAGCTTGATGGATATTTGTTTTTGTCCAACAGGTATGTGCACCATTCGCATCTCCACCTACTCCAATTCTTAGCAGGGTAAAGTTTAATCATTATTATTCCTGGTGCTACTTTTGGGAAGAAAAAGAGTAATTTTATCATTGCGTGCTCCAGAAAACATGAAAGTCTCTAAGGAGCCCAAACTTCCTGCTACCAATGCCTTCAACTTTGCCCCACCTTTGTGAAGCACAGGCAGCTCGTGGAAGAATGTCATCCACTCTAACAATTGATTTTCTTATGTACAATAACGTCAGACTTTTTAAATAAAAGGCTGACCCGTCTCCTTCTAAAATAATTCTTCTGGTTTGTGGAGCGTTGTTCTGATTATATACAATTCCCACAAGAAGGGAAGTACCTTTAAAATAAGGACTATTCAGTACTAGTACAGGATTTCCTCTTGTTGTTGATAATTTCCTCTTAATAGAAGACGCAATGAATCCCAGAGAAATTCAAAAGGGTAATCTACAGACAGTTAGGCATCTACATTATAGAGGGAACATTGTTCAATCAAATCGATGTTTTCCCAATGAAGTAAAAAACAGATCTACCTGCTGTGTAGCATGTAAGAGTTCCTACAGCACACACTTTAGTTCCCTTTGCTGCATTTTTAATCCCCATCCAATCCCACAAACTTTTACATAACCATTGCTGAACAACAACAGATGACAATTATTCTCATTTCAACTTTTGATATTGAAATTCAGCCTCTGAAATGGCCTCTCTGTTAAAGAAGACAGGCTTGGTGATAATAAGAAGCAGTATTACCAAGTTATTATCTGCACTATCAATAGCACATATATAATACGAAGCAAGTTAGCAACTCTGCGTTCTCTCTCCCAGATGTTCCTTACCTCAGAAGCAGGCTCCGTGCTCCCTTTCACTAGAAGAGCTAGTTTTCCACTACTGCTCTGAACATGCACCTGCCCTACTCACCTGATGGCAAAGGAGACCTCATACCTATGTAGATAGCTAAAACATGCCCAAAACCACCATACTAAAATCCAGGAGCTAAGCGGCTGCACCAGCAGCTAGGTGGTAGCTGCTGATAAAGGCTGAGTGATTTGTGGAAACGGCTGCCAGTCATTAGGAGCTCATATCAGTTATCCTGATGTTTCAAATTCTCTGTCAAGTTGGATCACAAGCCCCCTCTTGTGCACGGACCATGCTTTAATTCCTTGACCTCCTTACACTCACTTGACCAGATTGTACAAATGCAATCAGTAAATCATGTTGTGACGCATTCTTATAGCTGGCGATAGTACATCCGAGCCCTAGTTCCTCCCTAGCCAGTGAGATGACCCATCAAATTCGATGAAGACATTCACACACACTTTGTTTCAGCACCTAACTGGTTTTAAATTATGTGCCTCAGTCTTTGTACATTGCTCATCTGATTCTGGCTTCTGAGCAAAATTGTGAATACTAAGAGTACTACCTTCCCCACTCTGAATCATTTCCATACTTGCATGTAGCTTATTTTGTCATCTGACATCACTTATTTCCGTATCTTTGCAACAGGCAATGCAAACAATGCAACTCTTCATTCATCTGTTCACAGCCTCAGTTTTCCTCTGATCCTGCACATCAGCCTTCCTTCCTGCTCCCTGCCATTCTCTCACAGAGCTGTCCCACCAACTTTTCTATTCCCAACATCCTTTCTTCTGTGAAAGCAGCGCAAAACAGAGAAATGCACGTACTGTCAGTGTTCAGCCTGTTACCACTGTCTGTACCTAGATTTTACAGCTTACCTTGGAGAAACACAAGCCACCTGGAAAGCTCCAAGAAGCCTTTCCAATGCAGAGAGAAGAGAGTGGTCTGCAGAGGTCTCCCTGTGCTGAGGCTGCCCCGAAGAGCAGCAGTGCAGAAGATGTGCAGAAGTGGCTCCAGCTACCACCCCTTCCTTTCCAGGAGGCTTCACCTGAAGAAAGTTGGCCTGGTAAAAGACTCTGGAAAGGTCCAAGCAATGTAGTGTGGTTAAGGGCTGTATAAGCAGGGCAGAATGCCCCTAGTGCTCAGCTGTTTTGAGTGCTTGGATAAGCCCTTCCAGCATTATACAGCTGTGTTACATGATGTATTGAAGAAAAAAGAAAAAACAGCTGGAAAAGGACCTCTGTCTATGAACTTTGCTCTGCTGGGAAGGCTTGGGCAGCCTGCACACAGCACGGGTCAAAGCAAGGCAGTTTGGTCCACTCCCTCAAGCTGCATGAATAATTAGTAGAATTTGCTAGAGAAAAATTGCGTGGGACTAGCTGGAATAAGGGAGAACAACATATAATACCCAAGCACTTCCTTAATAAAAGCTTTCACCAAATGAACACTTCAGACTCCCAAAAGACACTTTCAAGTATCTGTATCTTACTAGGCATTGGCATTTCAACATTTATTAGCGCAGTCAAGCTACTATATTGCAAGCATGAGTCAATGCCTGCATCTTCTGGCTCCAGAAGAAAGGGACTGTTCTAATTTTTATTTATAAGCTGGGCAAGTGGAGAGAGAGGCATTCAGTTACAGGCAAAGCACACACTGCCCTACGAGGCTGGGTAGGCTGGGGCCTTAGCGTCCTGAGTCACAAGTACCACAACCCATCTCTGCAACCTTTCATGTACGGCCTCAGAAAAGGGCTTTGTAAATCATTTTTGTTGCCTTCCAGCACAAAGACCATGACGTCCACATTATTCACTACAGACTTCCAGCTCTGTACAGAGTATGTTACGATCCAAACTGGGAGTCTCTGGCAAGAAGCGCTTGTGAATATGCACACAATATAAAACAGGAAGAAGGATTTCAGTTTATCTCTGCTCACTTGGGCTTGTTTGTTGCTTGGAAAAAAACCTGGCAGGCTTCCCACCACTATGCAATAGTCTAGGAAGGCTCCTGTCACCTGGGGACTCACATGCTGATGTGTGAGTGAAGAGAGCAATAGTGAGGATTCATGGGGTTTTCAGCATGATCCTAATAAACTCTGTCATGCTACTAGCGTTACGACAGGAGCTCTGAACAGAAACTGTCTTAAGAACTACTGACAGCTTCTTTCCAAAAGCTAAAAAATGTCACTTTCATGAGCTATTCCTTTAAGCCAAAGCACAGAATGGATTTCCAAAGGTTTGTGTCTGGTTTTATGCAGCATTTACCAGCCTCTTAAGTTTATTCTGCACTCAAATCCAGCTTCCTTGATAAAGGAAGATAATATTAGCTTATATGAAATACCACATCATCTTACATCCCACACAAAGCTTTAGCCTGAGGATTTCCGGGCAGACACAGTCCATCCAAAGCAATTGAAGGTAGCTGGGGGGTCATGGGATCAAGTCACATAAGCATTTCCTTTCTTCTCTGGTATCCCTCTGGTTAAGCTTGTGCTCCTGAATTGCTCTTTTGCAATAGGGTAAACATGTAAATGTTTTGGGCTCAGGAGATATCTGTTGTCTATAGAAGCAACCTTATTTTGCCTTTCTCAGTTTTGTCTTTAGAAACCTAGCATCCTATAGGAAAGAAAAATAGCAGAACATCTCAGAACTGTCATTTTTGAGAAACAACAGCATTTATAATTCACATAGAAAATTTCCAACTACCACTGTCTCTTGATGAAAGGAGAACAAGCACTGCCATCCCTTTTTCACAGCTGACAAAACAGATATGGATTAAGTGATTGCCAAGCATAATTTATTAGGTTAGCAGCACAAGTAGTAACACAGCCCTGGACTTCCAACCCTGGTGCTTCAGCTTCTGGGACATGCTTTTCTCATTTGAATTACTAGTTTTTGTGAGTGCCTAGAATTCGTTCATCTCTTTCTACGATAACAATCAGTAGATTTTGGGTCTCTAAAAATTAATATAGACTTACTGCAAAAGTTGAATAAAATTAGTATTTTTCATTAATACCTTTGCCATTGGTAATGGAAAGGCAGTGGATATAGAAACAAACACCAGCAGCTAAACTTTTATTGCACTCTCGGCTTCTGAAGTCCTTTCAAGAACAGGACAGTGGGACAAAAATAATTATAGGGGTCTTTCTACACAAAAGAGCCAGCTATTTAGAGGCAGGCAAAGTCATTTGAATGTCAATGAAATAACCATTAAAAGGCTGAGAAGCATTGCCATTTATTAAAAGATCTAAAGAATAGTTGCATGCACTATAGCAATCTTCTAGGTAGGAGTTGTTAATTTGGTATAAAAACCTATTAGGGACAGGGCAGAGCATAATTAAACAGGAGACAATACACACTGTGAAAAGGAAACTGGATTTGGAATTTTACAGCCTCTTATTTCATGTTTCTACATGAAATACTATGCTCTATAATCTCTCCTCAATAACACCTATGTATTTCTAGCTCCCACAGGGTTTTGTGTTTCATTTCTAGCAGTGGTCTCCTACAGCCTAGGAGGAAGGTAAAACGAGGTTACGCACTTGAACGCCCTCCCACTCTTTCCAGCCTCACGGCAATCCTTCTTCCAAGAAAGCCTCTCATCAATGCCACTCCTTAATTGGCCCGAGAGCCCCTCTTTAAACAAAGCTCTCGTCTCCCACAGGGCTGAGCTCTTTCTGCTATTCTGGCAGAGCTAAATCCAGACAAGGAAGTGCCATTTACCCAGACAAGTGTGCTATAAATTCAAATGCACAGGAAAGAAGTGAGGAACTTCCAGAAGTTGTTGATGTTCTGCAGGTAGAGATTTGCAGGTAGGATGGACCGCATCTGGAGAAAACATATCTACGTGTAAGCCTGTCAGGTTGTTACTTAAGGAAAAGCGTTAAGACGCTCATAATACCGCTCAGTAACAAATATAGGATCAGCTGGAGACCTTGGGTAGATTCTGCACTAACGCACTGAACATGAGCTAAACCAGACTGTTAGGTACAAAACTTTGTTACAGAGCTATAGGACAGATAAAGATTTCATGAGTTAAACAGGAAAGGACTCTGCATTTGTAAAGATTATCACTTTTTAATATGAACACAAATCAGTAAGAATATTCAGGTGCAGTGCAGCTTTAACCTCTTCTTTAGCAGTAACCCTGGTGTCTCCGCTATCTGCCCACACACTCCCAGGCAAGTAAAAGTGACACGCAAAACGTATCCTACATTTTCCTTCCCTCAACTGTTATTCTGAAGCACTGCAGTTCTTTATGCACTCAGCTAGTGTAGCTAAGTATGCCATAATATTTGAGAAAAAAGTAAATACAAATGTAGCAATTGTTCGACATCTCCCGTGATACCCATTCTCCACTGATATATATCAGACAAACATGTCATTTAAAATACTTTGTTCTTTCTCCTTTATTTAGCTACAACACAAATACAAGAGCAGTCAAACCCCGTCCAGTGGAACTCACCAGATAAACCTGTTCAGATTAAGGTTCTCATGAAATCAACCAAAATACTCGCGTACACACACACTCTCACGCACACAAGAATGCAGCAGACCCCTTACAAAACAAGGAGTGGCACTGAACTGCACCTAAAAGTAAAATGCAATAGGAAAATCAACTGGTTAGGATACATCTGTTAAGCAACAAGGCTGTGCACTGAATGGGTTCCCACTGTACCATTCCATTGGCTACTTAAACACCAGCATCACTCCTTTCAGGTGAAAATTTGAAGTTCACAGAGGGAAAGAGTCTGGTCTCAGTTACCCAAGAATATGGGGTAATAGAATAATTACTCCCCTGTAACTCAAAGCAGAATCTGGCCCCATGAAATGAGTATGCATATGACCAGCTCTGGATGGAAGACTACTGCAGGTGACAACTGTTTTTTTCCCTTCACTTCCGCAGCAGCTAAACCCACCACCAATATAGTGTGTAATTTGGCTTTTGCACCCTCCCCCACTCTCGAGTTTACTCTAAAGCACATCCTGCTCCTTTTGGTGGAAGAAATAGCGTAGTGGTTCTGTGATGTGAGTAAATGTCATCAGAAATTAGATAAAGCTGGTCAAGCTGGTCCATCTGATTTGTCAACGCTTTGTTCAGAAATATAAGACTCAGATATAGTTTACAAAACAAGTAATTCTTTATAGAACATCTCAATGTCAAAATACTAACAAAAACACAGCTTGTTAATGTTGAGAAGAGTGGTCTGGGAAAAATTAATAACTAAACTAGGCCATTGCTAACAATAATAGGTGATATCTCTTCCTAAAAAGGCGGTCTGACGTACTCAGGAAAAATGAAACATTTGAAACAAGCTGTTTACAAAAGTGATTTAAATGCTTGGCACAGATCTAACACAAGTGTTAACAACCACTATTGTAATTTTATTTTTGGACAACTTCAGCAACTATTTAAAAAAAAAAAAACGCTAATACAAAAATGTAGAAAACAAGAAGAAAAATCCAAAGAGACAGTTTTTAGACAAACTCAGTTAATGTGAAGCTGTACCTTTGTCCCAGTTATTAAGAACTTCAACTTTAAGCGTGGCATAACCCAGCTCAGCTAGGTTTGTAGGCTTCCCCACCCTTACTAAAGAGTCAGTTCTTAGAAGGCCCCAATCTCAGTCCCCCAGGGTCTGTATGGTTTGCCAAGGGTTGCTGACTGTGTTGGTGCAGACGGGCTCAGCACGTTGGGGGACAGGAGATGGAAGGAGCCAAACGAAAAGGGGAACGCAGACAGAGATGCCATGGAGGAGAGAAGAGGAGGAGACAGTTTGGTAGTAGATGTGACCACGGGGAGCACTGGTCCAACGCTGCCATTTGGGGGCACTCTGAGTGAGGAAGTTTCAGCATGTGGGGCGGCAATTCGGGTCTGGTGATGTGGTTCTGTGGAAGATGCTGTGGTACTGGTATTACCGTGCCCATTTTGAGCCAGCAGCAATGGGTGAGATATGTGAGCGTGATGTCCAAAGGCACTGCCCCAAGGAATGTGTCCAATGCCGGTGTGCGCACTACTTGCTGCTTCCCGTTGAGAGGCGTAGTTATTGAGATGAGACACAAGTCGAACTCGCAGAGGATCAGAGGCGTCCAGACCCTCTATAATACTAAGGTATCGAGCAACTTCAGCCAGGCACTCTCGAAACCCTAGACTCCGATAGTCCATAGCCAAAGCATGAGCATCAAAATAACCTAAGAGAAAAGGACAAAGAATGGAGTCTTAAGATGCTGTTTTCTAGTCATTGTCTACATGTAGCCTCCCCACTCCACCCTCCCCTATAAGCATATTTCACTTGGATGTGGTTAGTATTCCCAACCATAGATTAGCTGCCAAGCTCATTTTTTTTTTCTTTTTTTGTCTAACAAGCTTTTCTTTTATATCTGTGCTGTGATGCTGCAAGTCCCAAGACTAGTCACAGACTGCCATTTTTAAACTGAAATTGCACACTGCCACTGGAGGAAAGTACTTTTGTTCTTTTCATGTCTCCCCAGTGCAAGCGAAACCACAGCGCAGTGAAATTCATTAGAAACACAAGTCCTAACTTATCAGAGGGGACTTCTGCAGGCACCGTACTTTTTTCCTAAAAGCGCATTTCACCATTTTTGCTAATTCTCTTCACTACTCATTTCATCCTGTTTTTTTTTTTTTTCTAGTTTCTGTTCTGAACTTTCAGAAAGTCAGAGAAACAAACATTTGACAACAACAAAAACTTTGTGTTTTCCAAGTTGCCAAAAGCCGATTCACTTCACAGTGCTGACACATTACTAGAGAGACTTATAATCACTCTCCTCTAGAACAACCTGGAGCTAGCACTGTAAAATGTTTCGGTGCTAGCGATGCCGCAAATCTTGTCAAGTAGAAGAAAGTCCCAAATTCCTGACGAAACCTAAGAGAGTTTCCATTCACTTTCTCCAAGCGCTCCCACAGCAGACTGCACACCAAAAGCTAGGGCACGCACTCCTCTCACAGCAGGCTCTCTGCAGAGCTGCTGACCCACTGTCAGGCACGAAACTTTACCTTTCCCTCCTGCTGTATGCAGCATTTTCAGATGATCGACAGTCATCTGCAGAATCTCTGCTTTTTCCAGCTTGGCTGATCCCTAGGAGAGAAGGGGAAGCAGGAAACTTCTCAGGCAGAACCAGAGACGTTAAAGAGGGGCAACCCTTCCTCCCGGGGGCAGGGGGGAGGCGGCGCGGGGGGTCACTGGGCGCTACCTGCTTCTCAAAGGCGCTGGGCACCAGCCTCCTCAGCTCGGACAGGCTGTTGTTGATGCGGTCGCGGCGGCGCTTCTCGATGATCTAGGGCAGAAAGCGGGGGGTCAGGGGGCGGGCGGGCCGGGGCTGAGGGGAGCCGCGGCCGGCCGGCAGGCACTCACCCCTCGGCGCCTCTTCCTGGCCAGGATCTGCGAGGTGGTGGAGGGAGACATGGAGCCCGCGGCCGAGCTGAGGTTCCTGCGGGGAGCAGCGGGACACCGGTCACCACAAGCACCGCCGCCCCGGGGAGGGGGGCCGGGGCTCCGCGGGGCCGAGGGGAGGGAAGGGGCGCCGGGCCCCCTCCCGGCGCCCACCCTGCCTGCGCTCACCCATTCTCATCCGCGCTCTCCTTCTCCACCTCGACGGCCTCGTCCAGCTCCTCGCTGTCCGACGAGCTGTACTCGGGGTGCGCCCGCTTCATGGCGGCGGCGGCGGCGGGGCGCGGGCGGCCGTCGGGGAGGCGGCGGGCGGCGCGCGGGAGGAGGGCGCCCAGCGCGCGCCCCGCGCCTCGCCCAGCACCCGTCTCCCCCATGGCGTTCCCACGCCTCGCCTCTTACCCGCCGCGGGCGGGCGGGCCGGCAGCAGAGCGGGCGGGCAGGGAGGCGGCAGGGAGGCAGCAGGGCGGGCCGGCCGGCCGGCGGGCGGGCAGGCGGGCAGACGGGCCGGCAGGCAGCAGGGCAGAGCACGCCCGCCGCCGCCCGCTGCCCAGCACCGCCACGCGCGGCCCCCGCCGCCCCCATTGGCCGCCGGCGCGCCCGCCTCAGCCAATTGCCGCCGGCCGGCCGCCGCGCCCCGCCCCCTCGGCTGGGAGCGGGGCGGCGGGGGAGGTGCGGCCGCGCGCCGCCGGCCGTGGGAAAGCGGCGCGGGGCGCGGCGGGTGGCGGCGCTCTGGCGCGGGGCGGCGCGCGGCAGCGGCGGCCGCCGCGTGCGGGCCCCGGCGGCGGAAGGGGGGGGGGGGCAGGGATGGGGGCACGTCCCGGGCTGGGGAACCGGGCGGTGCCGCTGCCGTGCGGAGCGGAGCGAGCGGGGCAGCTCCGGGGCGCCCTCGAGGTTGGTTTCAGCCCTCACGGCGGGGTCGCCGGTAGCCTGTGGAGGCTAATTGCCTCTTCCGAGGCCGGCGTGGCTGCGGAGCGCTTCCCTGAGGCAGGCTGCGGCAGCGGGGCCCAGGGCGTGCTGCGTGAGGAGAAGGGGAAGCGGGAGCGGGAGCAGCTTGCCCTCCTTCGAAAAAATGAGTTAAACGGGTGGCTAAACCCCAAAGTTGAGGAGGCTTAAAGCTAGGGTTTTTTCTTTGGTGGCAGTGCAAAGGAAATCAAGGCGTCCCTCTTGACTGCACCTTTCTAAATTGCAAATCTGCCAGCCAAATCCTTTCCTTGTCTCCCCGCCTGTATTTTGGAGGTGGGCAGAAGCAGGAACAGTTTTTAAGCGGCTGTAAGCAAATGTGCTTTGCTATGCAGTTGCTGGCAAGGAAGAAGGGATGACAGGAAAGGTCAGCGTTGCATGTGGTATGTGCAGAGTTCTAGCTGGCGCGCTCGCAGTGAGTACATGCTGCTTTGCACTAAGCAGGGCTCTGAGTCTGGATGCCGTATTCCCCCAAATTGCCGTGTTCCCCAGCACAAGTCCTGTTCATTCTGCCAGCTTTCTCAGGCTGAGGTACTGGCAAAATGGGACAGGTGAAATGAGGGCGTACTCTTTGAGGTGGTTTCATAATAATTAAATTTTCATTTACATGAAGCCTTTCAACTAAGGCTCCTTTTCTAAGTTGATTCTTTTGTGTTTCGCAATTGAAGGGGCTGGAGGATAACTAAGATGTGCACAGTGTGACAGTGATGAATGGATGAACCCAGGTTTCCTCATTTCAAGACCCTGGACTAGCTGCTTTCAGCCTCCCGCTGGTTTAGGTAAAAGTTCCTGGCACAGTCTTGCTCCAGATTTCATGCAGTTGTCCATGTTTTTGCAAAGCATCTCTGGTGGGAAGGGAAATGGAAGCAAGGACCAGGCTAAAGGTAGTAAAAGAGCTGCAGTTAAGAAGATAGAAACAGTCCTGCAGCCACCTCTAAGTAGCTAACAGAAGATGGTAGAAATACTCTGTTCCCACATAACGTTTTTCATAAATCTATCCTTTCTGCAGTGCTATAATTAAGCTTGTGTCAGCATTTCTATTACATCCACCTTTCCAGTCTCTATATTTTTGTTGTAAGACATCTCTGCCTGCAACCACTTGCTTTTACAGGACCAAAAGCCAGGTCAGTGGAAGGCGCAGTGACATTTATGTCTTTTTGGCCTGCAGACTACACATCAGACTTCTCCCATCCAGGCATGTATATGTCTTCTTCCTACTATGGGGAAAAACATGTTGTAAAAGAAACCACTTGGCATTAAGCATTCATTGCCTGTGACTAGAGGTCTGGCCACCCACGTTCCCAGCAGTCAGATCCTGGAGCTGACCCCCATCCTTAGCTCCGTGAACCACTGGGGCCAGGCAGCCTCCAAAGGTGCTTTCAGAGATTGTGTAGACACTGACTTCTCCGAATGACTTACAGGAACAGGCAGGTAGAGTGTCGCTGGGCCTCAGTGTGAGCAGTTGCAGTTGGCTGTCAGCTGCCGTGGGAAGATAAGAAATGTTTGCCCGTGTGTGGTTTCGATCTTCCCATCCAGCACTAGGAGGAACAGACTGCAAAACCAGCTTTAAATTACTCTTGTGCTTTTCTGGTACTGGGCAGGGCCTGATCCTCAGCGTTGGTCTAATTGTTAACCATGGCCCAAAGGGCAGTTTTATTAGCCAGAAATTACCAGCACGTTGAGACAGCGCTGTCATGCACCTCTCTCACCAGAAGGGCAGATGGGAGAGCAGCCTTTTGCTCACCAAAGTCCAAGGAAATTAAAATGACAGTGCACAAGAAGAAGGCACTTCTAAAAAGAGCTTAATTTCAGACCCCATTGACACCTTCACAGCAATGAGGCAATGAACCTTAGGAGATGACAGCCTTCTCTCCTGTCCCCTACACCACCAAGATGTCCTCCCTTCTCCCTGCTTCACACTACAGTGCAAACACGCTTTTGCCTTCTACCCGCCCACCTCTTACTACAACCATGTCCGTGCCTCAGTCTCCCCACCATCCAAAATTTTGTCCCACAGCTGCACCCCACACCCCTTCCTATCATACACACCAGCACGCTTGCCTCCCCCCCTGCTTCCCCATCGCTTCCAGGTCTGGCACAACTCAGCGTTTCCAGATGCAGGCTCCGCAGCCGCATCTGGCAGGAGCAGCAGGACAGTGTAAAGCTGGCACGGCAAAGCGGAGACTCAGTTTTGAAACATGCAGGAACTGTTGGTCGTGACTGTCCCTCAGAAGGGAGCGGTGTCACTTTTTGTGTGCACCCCCCCATTTTTCTTTGTTGAATGCCTCCTACGGCGATTTCGTGCTAGTCAAAGTCCCACTGAAAGGGAGTTGTTTATTGCTGTTGCAGGCTTCCCTCCAGCGGAGACCTGCCACTGCTGACCCTTGCTCTAGTGTGTGCGCTAAATTAACTCCCATCCCCTTCCTTTAGGTCTTCTCTCCCAAGGGAGCAAGTGCTTTGAAGAGTAATCCCGTCAACCTGTCACCCCCAGTCCCGGAAACTCGCCGTTACTATGGTTACTGCGCCCAATTCAACCCGTGGCTCTGGCACTCGATTGCAGCAAGGCAAAAACATCAACGCCCCCCACCCACCCCCGGCATATATCAAGCTGCAGCATCAGCTCTGCAAGCAAGAAGTTGCTGCTCCAAATCTTGTATTTTTCTTTACTGACTTCTGCCTGAATGTGTCGATTGTTGGGTGCCAGTGACACAGCTCAAAACTAGTTATCACAGATCAAATGGAAGCACGGGAGTGAGAAGTGAATGGGAGCGACAGCAGAGTTTTTTAGACTTCTTGCATGATCTGTTAGCAGTACTGTGACTGTAAAGGTGTTTTCTCAGGAGCTGAACACTGAAATTCACGTCTGCACGTCTCTGAGGTCCAGATACCCAGTTCAGAAGTTAGGCTTGGGTGTGCCCTAAGCAGGCTGGCCCCAAGTTCTCCCGTGCAGATGCCGTGCATCTTTGTGCTGGAGCAACCGCTGCAGCAGCAGAACATAAACATTACACATTCACGCTTACATGCATCTGGAATGATGTCCAGGTCATCAAGACATTTCTGTCTTCAAGCTGGCCAAGGACGGGGATAATTTTTACATCAAAGTCCTTACTGTAGGCAGAATGCCTCAGTTGCAACACTTACGCTGCAGCATGGGTTTCAGCTCTCATTTTTTGGAAGTAGTGTATAGCTATAAATAAGCAAGACTAGCACTATCTGCATATTAACAGCAGCAGTGCAGACAGATTTCTCTTCTGGATGGCTCTGAACAATGCAGGCAGACTTTGCATTTACCTGATTAGGCTTCAGCTCATCTCCAAAACCAGACCTGGGCTATAACTGCGTACAAGGCTAATCTGTGAACGTACATTCAAGCCGCTGACAGGCAAAGCTATCTCATATTCTGTCAGCCCTCTGTCTGAGGTGGGAACAGGCAGATGGGCTATTTTATCACTTGATTTTCTTTCCAATCAATCCAGTCCCTTTTCTCTTTCTATGCAAGCCTCCCTCTGAGTCAAGGCTCTTGCAGACAGCAGCTTCTTCCACTAGACATCCCTTCCTCCATTCCCAAAGCACAGTCTGTCCTGTGCACTGAAGGAGGCCAAGATCCTACAGAACGAATGACACCAGGTCGTGTTAATTAATGGCTGTCTCATAACCGATGCAAAAGGGGGCTGACTTGGGGTGACGTTGTGTAGAAAATTCTGGTTTGATTTGCAGCCACCTTTGCTCTTAATTACAGGAAAATGACCTAATGTCCATGTGTGTAAGAGTGTACCTTGTGTGTAAAATCACACCAATTCAGTAACATGCTATTGGCAGAACAGTTTCTATCAGCATTGCCAAATGGTAGAGGAGACAATGGCCACAGATGCGTGTCACCTACAGACAGCATCCCACCAAGGTGACAATTTCACCATAGCTGGGCAGTTTATTTATCCCCCTGTTCATTCGTCAGTATCACACAGTACAGCTTGCACCAGATATCACAGACTAAAACCATGTTTTTCTTCTTGCTGATCTTTTTTCAACCAAGCCCTCTGTAGTTTGCCAAAATAGTTTTCTTCTGTCCCTACAGTACTTTTCTCATAATTGGACTGAGGAATAATCATACAGAAACTTGCTCTGGTTTCCTGCTGTCAAAATCCTCGCAGTCCATCAAGGAACAGCCTCACTAGCCTTTTTTCCTTTGCAATTTTGCGACTTCTGTGTTTTAAGAGCAGTGTTCATATCATGCTTTGTGTTATATAGTGATGTATGGAGAGGAAGTCCCTGCTCCAAAGACTTTACAGTCTGAGACCTACTTTGAGTTTTCTTTGCCAGTAAGACTCGGCTTTGAGAAAAATGTGTGTGTGCTATTCATTCTTGTTAGGAAGCATAGGATAGAAAACAACTCCCAGACCTTCTGCTCCACCACGCAAACTGGTATTTAAAGGTATGTCCTTTCAAGGGGAAAACATGACTTTTTGGCAAATCGAAAACCATTTTTCCTAACAAGTTTCCTAGAGCTACATTTCATCGTGCAAAAATAAAAATGAAAGTTGAGCTCTTGGTAAGTACAGTTTGGAATAAAGCAAATCAAAGCAATAGTTTCTTGCTTTTGAAAGTATCAGCTATGAAAAGCTTTGATGACCATTGCACAGACAAGTTAAATGAAAACGGTGTGTATTACCTATCTATCTGACATGGTGAGCACTGACTCCTGGAAAAGTGTCTCTTTACTTTCTCTCATGTGATAACTTGTCTTCACCTCACACCTTTCTGCCACAGCATTTACTAGACACTTGCTGTCCCACAGTGATCAGCCACCTGAGCAAAAGTTAGACCTGGGGAAACAACCACTACCTAAGACACCCCCCAGTCGCAGAGAAATGAACTGTGAGGGGATGTTTAGCATGTGTGACAAGAGTGAGAAAGTGCCAGGGATTTTTAATTGCCACAAGGCAGTCAGGACTTTGGCTGAGGTTTCATCATAGAGATCCTGGCAAAGTCACCTGATTTGTCTGCTTTAGATAAAATAAAGACCAAGCTTGACTGGTTTGAATGTGAAACCTTATTCCAGGCAGGCAGAGTATTTGGACATTGGAGGCTGTCAAAATCAAATCCTATCATCAGTTGTCTCTTCCATTACGTTATGGAATACCAGGATAAAAATAAACAGCAGAAGAGAAGTGCCGCTCTGATTTTGCCAAGAACAAAGTTAGATACTGAACCTACTTTTTGTTAGGGAAACTTTTATTTCTTAAATCATCTAAATGTGTATCAGCATGTGACCTGAGGGGTTTTTGAATCCAAATAAAGCAGCTAATTCTGAGATTCGAGCTGATTTTGAAGTGACATGAAAACACAGTAACAAAATAGCAATGGCCTGTGCTGACACTGAGGGTATTTTCATGTGAGATGCCTTATTTCAGTCTTGGTCACAGTACTTAAAAACTGCAGCATTCCTATGGGTTTCAGAAAAGTCAGGACTTGTGGACCCTGCAGAGCTGACCAGTATAGCAGTGCAAGACCAATACCCTGTGTGGATCCACTGTTCTCCGAGTGACCTTCATTTCATCTGCTTTTAAAGAAGAAAAATTATTCCAGTAGAAATAGTTTTATTCCAAAATAGCACACATCTGAAAGATTTACTCCAGATAATCTCAGTTATATGGGAACAGGAGCTACCAAAGCAGCATGCCAGGACAGCTATAGCAGTAACTTCCCATGCATACCCAGGTCTCTCTTCTGATTCATACTGCTGCAGCTGTGATAAAAATCCCATGTGTTTACTTGTTGCAAAACCAAATCAGTAGCACATGGCTCTTGATATATAACTGTCTAAGCACTGCGATGCCACGATGATGAGCTCTGTATGAACACCTCCACGGTTAGTATTAATGACGGTGCTCTAAAGCAAGTGCAAACAGTCACACGCTCTTAATGCTTAAACCACAGCAAATGTGTTTAATCCCACACAATAGCTCCGTTATAATATGTCTTAAAGCTGTGGTCAGCCAGGGAAGTGGTGACCACTTCTCACATATATAACGTATACCAAACATATTCAGCTTGGCAGGAAGACAAGAAGCTGGAAGTGTCACACTGGAGCCTAGCCCCCTGACAGCATGAGACATGTGCTTGTAAGCTGTCTCAAGGAGGATATTTGATTGCCCTCTTTCTTCTTCTGCCTCTCTCCCAACAAAAGTGTAGTGACCTCCCCCATGACCTGGCAAGTGCTGAAATTCCCCAAACACATTTTTCTGTTGTGCCCCAACGCTGAACAAAAGGAAACGAAGCAGCCTCGATATACTTGAAGTATGGAATGAAAAGAATAGCTGGCTCTTGCTCAGCCCGCAAACGTTGATCTTCACCTCCTGCCCAGCATGATTTGCACTGCCTCCCACGCTTATCTGCTGTATTGTCAGCAGCTCTGTTGGATTTATGCACTTATTTATTTATTTATGCCTTTATTTATTTATTTGGAGAAGGGCAGAGTGGGGGGCGGGCAGGGAGAGGAGGGGGGGTCTATGTAATTGCAGTTTACACTGCGTTCCCACGCTACTATTGTTTGTGACTTTGTTTCCTATTCCCATCACGTGTGCTAATTAGTTGGAGCTGCTGGCTAGCTGGGAGGCGTGTGTCTGGAGTAAAAGCAGAAGGATCACTTCCTGGAGGGATCGAGGCAATCTGAACAATCCTTTGCTTTACTTCCAGCCCTCTCCCTCCCCCCGGCTTTACCACTCAGGGAAGAGAGAAGAAGTGCTGATTGTCAAACGCTAGCCACGGGAGAGGCACAGATTTTCTCTTCTGAAAAGGAGCAACTCAGAGTCAAAGAAAATCGAGCTGGAAAGAACATCTCATCTATGTTTAACAAACCTGATTTTTTTTTTTCCCCCTCCAGAAATCCCCAACGTCTTTCTGTTGTGGCTAAGAAGGTAAAAGGAGCATTTTAAAAAATCCTCAGGTTATTTTAGCCTGCCCTTAGGAAGTGAGTCAGATTTTTATGGCCAGGCTAAAGCTAGCTCATGCCATGGCTTGCAAAACAAAATGAGACCCAGAGAGAGAGAGGGAGAGGGAGAGGGAGGATTACCTGCGTCATGGCATTTGCTTATTAGTGCAGGCATCAGACAGCAAGGCCAAGTCACATGGTGAGACCAAGTACCTGTGCATGGATCAGGTTTTAGACTCAACATTTGATTTGCTGGGTGTTTTTTTCATTTAGATCTCCAATTAAATCCTCCTGCCCATAGCCCTGGTGCTTTTCAAATGCCGAGCACACTAGACCCTCCTCAGATGGTGCAGGCAGCATGCAGCCCACACAGGCACCGGGCTGCAGCCACTCGGGTGGGAGCTGCCTGTGTCCCACCGACCCCCAGTGTCACGTCAGCAGCCTTAGCTGAAACCCGTCCTTCTCATTCAGGCAGCAAGCCCTGAGGACATGCTCTTCTGGCATTAATAGTCCTTGTCGCACTGGTCTAGAGCAACCCTCCACATTCTCTGGTTTCACCGGCTGAGGAAAAAAGTGGGGGGCTGAGAGCATGCCGGGCAAGGGGAGGAGGCTTCTGCAGTTGGTGACCCCCTGAAAGGAGAGTCATGGTTGGGGCTCTTCTCATTTCAACTGCAAGCAACTGGCTTGAGTGCCCAATGCCTGTGTTATCATCGATGTCAGGCTCAGCAGAGACACAGGCGTGCTCAGGGGGAGGCAGGTCCTAACCTATTGCATTGAAGGGGGAGTGCCAAGTGCTCACCCAGGAACAGGAGAAGGTTTAAGACTGCATTTGCTTCTCTTTCACCAGGCACAAGCTTATGAAAGCAGAGGTTTGCTGACAATAACTGTAGTCAGGCTCAGTGCAAGTAAGTATAGCCTGTGATTTCCTATACAGCTCCGCCAATGTCTAAGGAAAAGCCCAAAGTAATGGCTATCAGTCTGCCCTGCCATTGTGGGATTGCAGCCAGGTAAAAATCAAAATTTCCATCCTCTGGGAAATTCCAGTATTTCTACACTTTTGTTTTATTTTTACTTGGGTCAGGGAGAATTGAAGTATCTTAAGTCTGTTTGGTTTGGGGTTTTCCTGTTCTTTCTGTGGGGAAAGCAAGTCCTAAGTTTTAGAAACAGTGAAACACTTCCCTGTGAGTCAGCTCAGCTTTAAAGGGCATCTCTTTGAGTGTCACATTAATATTTGGATGTTGTCATCTATGTCATCCCCCAACCCTGTTTTTTCTTAGAGCCTGGGCCCCTTTCTGGGTTACCTGTCTCATGATACCCTCTTCAGCTCAGAGTACAGGAAAATATTTTGAATTACTGAAAGTACAGGCAGGCTGGCTGGCTGGCCCACAGCAAGGCTGGGTAATTTTCCCGCTGTGGAAAGAAGTGTTTTACAGAGTCACTGTGCAAGGCTTCAGAGCTGGCATCTTCATACCATCACGCACATCCTGCTTTCTGTTCATAACTACTTTTGCCATTTACAAACACTTCACGCAGTAGCTCCAATTGCTTTGGTAGGTAAATTGGGAAAGTATTTGCAATCTAGCTTTCAATGAGATAAGGAGCTAGAATTTCAGGAGAGATGTGATCAAGTAGCTGGTGACCCAGCCCTCTGCAGATGAGCAGGCACTTTGGTGCTCCAGGGGGTCACAAAGCACAGTCTGCCTTCGAGTCGGGGTCACCTGCCATGAGTGTGGAGAAGCTTAATGAGGCAAAGAGCTGCAGAGTCCAGCCTGCATCACGGCCTGCTTTACTCAGGAAACAGGTGGCTGGCGAGGAAGGCACCCTATAGAAATATGGAGGGCATTCGCATGTGCATCATTAACTTCATTGTTTCCATTAAATAACCCCTGACTTGGCCCCAGGTTTATATCTTTGGCAACCAGGACAAGCAAATAGTCCTGAGCAGTGTCCTGTCAGATCTTCCTTTTCCTGGTGGAAAGCATCCTTCTCCTTGGGAATGGCTACAGTATTACCGAAGGGAAAACTAGGCTTTAATGTAGCACTAACAGTCTATAGAGTCTGCAGCTTTTTGCACCTGTGGTCTTCCACTGGCCTTAAACATTATAATTTGCTATTATTTATTTCTTTTATAATACAACTCACAAACTGTTCCAGCCACTGACCTCCCAGAGAGATTGCTAATCAGGCAAAATTGCACTGCAGGGAGTGGTGCGTACTGTGTTCAGATATCTTTTAAGGATTTGTGAGGACCACCAACATCTTTGCACAAGTAACCTGAACCAAAGGAAAAATAATCTAGCAATTCAACTCTGTGCACTGTAACAATTACAAAACTTCATCAGGACTTAATCTAGTTAATGATTTTTTAGTTCTTGCAACTCATTATTTATATTTAGAAATTAAAAAGCTCCAGCAAGGACAAAAAAAAACCCCAGCCCATCAGAGAGTAATTTGAAAGCTCTCTGTTCTTTTTCCTGTTTTCTCACTGAATATGGAAAGTGGCTCATGATTTCTGTCCTGATATGCAAAGCTTATTTGAGACTGGTTTAGCTGCCTGAGGGAGCTTCACTCAGACTTCATGGCCACAGTTACCTACAACAGCCACTGCAATGGAACAACATAGCTCCAGCTAAAAGAGAGGCTTCTGGGTGCATTGGTCACGGTAATTGCAAAACACTCTGCGAAGATGCCCACCCTTTTTGGAACTACAAATTAAGTGAACGACCTCATTTCAACTTTCTCTGTGTGTGTGTACTGGTACAGTATACTTGGTTACACACAAAAATTTTAAAAATGGTGCTTTTCCATGGTCAGCAGAATTAATCAAACCTTGTTTCCTATGGAGTCATGCTGTACATCCTGATACTGGCCCAATATCTGTACCTGCCAGTTCGCTCCACGGTGCTGCTGCCTGCGCCCACAGGCTGGCACGTGGGCTATGCTGCAGCAGGCACGAAGGCTTGGGCATGCTGACTGCCCTGATCAACTCCTCTGGCACGGCCAATGGAAGACTAATCTAGGTGCCTCTTCTTCACCAGTTTTGCATAAAACCTGTAGGATCTTCATTAGTTTGAATCTGCCATTTGTCAAAGGCAGTGGGTGTTGGCCAACAGGCTTCAACGTTATTGAGTGGGGAGTGACTGATCGATAGATGGATAAACAGCAAGGAAGATAAATGAGATGGTTGCCCAAGCTTGGTTACCAAAGGAAATGCATTTAAAAAGAGCCTTTTTCGAGTACTAAAATGTTTCCCCACGTATTAGGAGGAAGAAATTATTTCTCTGCTTAGAGGTAGAAGTAGCAATGATATTGCTGTAGACCTGATGGTCTAAATAAATGAGGTGCAGGTTTTTTAGGAAGAGTCAATATATTTAGATCTAAGGTTTGTGTGCCCAGTTTATCCACTTTCTCAGCTATATCACCTGGTCTAGTAAAAGATATTCCCTTTCTTTGCAAACTTTGCCTTTCTTAAGGATTTGGAAGACTCTTAGATGCTGGAGTAATGGGCCTCAGAGTAGGTACACAGATTAGATAGATAGTTAATCAGTCACTCGCAGATTGTTTCTGAGATAGGAGAGCTTTCATACACTCTCTTGAAGAGTTCTCAGGTTTGTGATGACTGAAAATGGGGGGATGGTTTCAGCACCGCATTTGCAACTACAGGAATGTAGAGCCCACCTTTTAACTTGAAAATATTTGCATAAAGCATTCAGGTAATATAAAGGAAACTGATTACTTTATACCAGCTGGATTACAGCAAGCCAATATTGACTTCAGGTTTTGGTTGTCAGCAAGATTTATTTTACTCGAGGTAAATATTGACTGTGGCACAGCCAAGGCCAGTATTTACTTTGGAGGAATATCAATCTTGTGGCTCAAAACTGGAAGTCGATATCTTCATTGTTATACTTTTCCATAAATACTAGGGAGCGGGGCTTTGGCTAATGGGAAACATATATATACATAATTTAAGAGAGTAGTTCTAATGCAATGAAACAAAAATAAAATATGGAAAGAAGGTTATTACCTTGGACCAGTAAAAGAAGGGAGCTGCTGAAAGGAACAACACAGTTGGAATATTATAACTCCCAGGCAAACCTTCCCTGCAGACACTGGTTGTTGACCTCTTGAAAAGTAAACAGCAAGAAATGTAAGCGGTAGCTGCCGTCAGGAATGGTATAATGTATTGAACAAGAATTTCTGTTCCCAGCCTCCTTTGAACTGTCAGTTGATTTTGTCTTAATACTCTGTAAGCCCTACAAAATACAACACTCCCGCTCTGTTATGGGATAAGTTTAGAAAGCCATTGAAATTGTGCTTATAGGAGTCTTTGTCACTTGTGTCTCTGTAAAGAAACACAGCCTTTAAACTTAAACCAAGAGGAAGACAGGGAGTCTGTTTGGATTTGCGGGCACTAACGCGGAAAATGCTCTATGTTGCTTTTCACTCTGTTGGCGAAACTGTGGAGGAGGGCATTAAAATCCGTAACTATTATGTTATCCATGAAATCTCTTGGCACATGCACACACACACACCATCTTCCTTGAGGCAACGTACAACACTTTCCCAGCTAAAGTGCTACAAGAATATAAAAATAGCCATTACCCTCCTGATGTCAGAGATAGTCCTATTAATTAGAGAGACAGACAAACAGCCTGCAGGATCCAACGGAGCTGGAAGAGGAGGAGTGCTCCCCAGCACGGAGCCTACGTGTAACGGTATGCAGGAGGTGCTATCAGGTAGCCCCAGCTGTGAAGAACCAGCCACCATCCAGACAAGTCTACCAAGGACTATGGCTGGTTTCCCAGAGGCCTCGTTCATGCCACCACATTACTGCTGGTAGCAGGACAAGTTTGATGCAGGCTAGCTAAAATACACCTTCTTATCTAAGAAGCCCATGGACTGATTCCTAGCCAGGTATAGCTTGCAGCTGCTGGAGCTGAGACCTTCCTGACCTGGAGCTCAGCCCCCTCCAGATGACACAGGTGTTAATGGAACCAGAATTGAGTCTCTGGTCTGGAAATCCAGCCTTGACGTGGACACCTCTTCCAAGTGGTGCCAAAGAGAGCCTGTCAAGAGCACGTACCAGCAGAGGAGAGCTACATGGCCCTGGGCTGCTTCTCACCTGCCAGCTGCACCAGGAGGCACTAGTGGCAGCAGGGACGCTTGCCGAGCCCACAAACGTGACAGGAGTCAGGTGTCGGCAGCAAGCCATTCGCTATCTCAAGAAAATCCTCAGCTGGTGGCTTACAGCTGGATTTGCCATCATCTTTGCTTGCCAGCGTTAATGTTTGCCTTTCAAAAGCTCTACAGACTTAACAGCTGTTGTGGCGATTGCTGCGAAGATCCAAGCTGAGCTTGCTAGAAATGCCGGCCTCCTTGCTTCATGTGTTATTTGTATTTGTATGTTGTAGCCCCTCTGAAATGTAGACATCAGAGCTGAGAAAACTCATACTGGCCTTCCTGCGTCTGTCCACTCCCTCGGCTTCGCTGTGCTTGCGGGAGCGCTAAGCGTCCAGCGTAGGCAGGTTCCCATCTAGAAGCCTGGCTGGGGCCAGTCCTGTGCGTGAGCAATGACGGCTCTTCAAACAGCTTTCGGGGGACTCAAATACCACAGAGGAGTTGCCCAAGTCATCCAACAGCAACATTAGCTTAGGTCTGTCCTCTCTTGCAATAAGTGACTCTCTATATATTTGGGGTCAATAAATGTCAGCCTGTTATGAAATGACTTAATGAGATTAAGTTACTGTACATTAACAAGATAACATTGGGGTAATGTGATCATCTATTGCCTTTGACCAGACAGCAAACTGCTATTTTATTAATTTTTCTTCTTCCTGTATTTTTATGGTTTGGTCTAGAAGGTGGAAGAGATTTTGGCTATGGAATTTTACATTTTTGAGGTCATAGATATGAATGTTTTCCCTCAATTCACATGAAAATAATTCACTCCTGACTGATGCAAACGCCAAGAGAAACACAATGGGTTTGGAATAAGATACTCCCCTGCATGACTGCCTCAGAATATCGTAGGAGGGAACTCTAGAAAGTAATGGACAGCAGTCCTTTCATTACAGCATCTACAAGACATAGGGTTGTTTAGGAAAAGATAGTTGCCACACAGAGGCATGTGGTCCTCAAGATGAAAAACTGTCACACGCTGAAAATTCATCTGAGAGCAGCTCGTCTTGTGAAAAGCATTTGCTCTCGTAGTGGCAAGGGGCTCAGTTTCGGCTCAGATAATTGATTGTGTGTGTGTTTGCCTTGATCAGCTGTAACTTACGGATTTCACCTTTTTTTCCATGTGGACTTCTTCCTTTCGTACTAAGTGCTGTTTCCAAGGGTGGGACACATCCAACCCCTTCCCGCATGTCAGGCCTTCAGCTTCAGTCTTAAAATAAACGTGGGTTCTCCTGGTGGGCTCATGTGAGGGGTAACTAGGCTATAATTGGGTCCCCTGGGAGGGTTTCACATGAAGAAGAGATGAGGTTTGTGGCTTTGTCCAAGCTAAGGAGCTGAGGGAGGAATGAAGGGGGACCCTTCCAGGAGGAGCTCTCCCTCGCTCTCACCTCCCATGCCAAGAAAGGCATAATGATGCATTTTGAAATGAATATTTGTCTTCTATTCCTACTGTTCAAAAACATTTCATTCCCTGTGTTTGTGTAGTTTTAAGGCTTCTTTGGCTTTAGTGAAATGCCTTCCCTTGCTCAGATTCATAACATTTTTTATAACTGGCCATGCTAGAGGTCTGGAACGCCATCCGCCTCTTTGGGAAATAATTACCATTTGTGTGGTCTAATAAACGGTCCCAGAGGGTTCAACATGAAATAGCCAGGGTCTACAGGAAAGAAAACTATGTGGAAACTCGCGCAGCCCCACTAATCTGCAAGGAACAAAACAAAGTTGTACCCTGGGGTAAGAACCAGTAGCGACTCGCTTAATTGCTACCATGTCAGCGTGTGAAACTACTACCTCCGCACAAGCTAATGCAAACCTGATGCGGTTAGATTTCTGATTAAGACCATCTAAATTTCACTTCAAACGAGCAGATAATCCCCACGACAGATCTGCTGTGCAGCCAGGGCTGTGTTTGTTATCTGAGCCTGATGAGGCAGTGGGGGGGACACGGACACCCCAGAGCAGTCACCTTTAATGTGCGACAGGTATAAATAGGGTGGCCGGTGCCTCTGAATCTGTGTCCCTCCCTCGCCCGCCTTGCTCATCCTGCCCGTGGAGGGGAAGGCCAGAGGGTGATGAGAGCAGAAGGTGAAGCCCCTTTGATTAGACGATCCTCTGCATTTCAATCCTGTTTTCTTCTTTCCCCTAAGAAGGTGTGCTTCAATGAGGGCAGCTTTACAAAGTCTCCCAAGTCCAGTAGTCTCCACCATGACCGCACGAGGAGGGACCGTGAACACAGAGGAGGACAGATTTGGGCTCAGAAAGTCGTAACTCAAAACCCTGCTTTGTTGCAGCTGCACAAGCCCCAACGGGGCTGGTGAGCCTGCCCAGACGCGGTGATGCCATGGCCGAGATGATGCCTGTCTCCTCTCCAGCGCAGGACAACCTTCCCATGGTGGCTCTTCCCCAGATCCCTGCCCCAGCCCGGGCCATGCGATGGCCTCGTGCTCCTTGGCTTGGCTTTTAGAGAGCAGCTCATGAGCTGCTCCAAGAGCAAAGTCCTGACCCCACAAACGCCCTGGCCGCAATCCCAGGGCATTGCTCCCGGTGTGCGCCGAGACGTGCTTACGCTGTCAGGCCCTTCAGCGCCTGCCCAGTCACACAGGAAGCCTGTGGTAAAGCCAGGAATAAAACTATTGCCAGAAAGACCTCCTGGCAGTCCTGTGCCTGCCTTAATCACTAGATTGCACTTCCTTTGCTTCACCCGTTACACAAGATTTCTTCTTTTTTGGATTTTTAGTGGGACACTCTCCAGTTTCCAGTGGGTTTCGGACATGGTAAATAACAAGGCTGCTGTTTGTTTCTTTTAGGTGTACGTGAATGCTTTCAGACACAAATTCCTGTAGTCTTTTCTTTGAAAGGAATCAAAATTCAGAAGTGAGGAAAGCTTTTCTTATAATGCTTTCAATGCTCCTGTAAATCTTTTCCTTTTTTTAATTAAATCTACAGAAAAGTGCACATGACAGTGATGCAGTAGCTCCCGTGTTACATGCTGCAGTCACGGAACGAGAGATCCCGTGGGTGCTTCGTGGTGCACCAGGCAGGTTTTAGTACCTGGCAGAGGTGTCCTCATTCATCACCGGTGGAGATGCTATGGAGAGGTTGGGTAGGTGCAACAAGGAGGGGCAGTGCCAAGACATTGCCCAACTCTGCATTCTGCATACACCATATAAAGAAAACTAGTTTTGTCTTATCTGAAAATACTGAGACATTTCATTATTAGCTCTTGTACACGAACCTCTGTTTTTGAAGGAAGTACCAGGTGGGCCGTTAGGAGGAAAGGGCCAATGAAAGAGGACAGAGCAGCTGTCTGAGACTGATCAGAGGACCTTAGTAGGTGAGAGCAACAGTACCCGGCTTCTCTTTCAGGCCCCTCAGGGTCCTGTGTCCACACCCCTTCACAGGACCCCATGTTTGGGTGGCATGTGCAGACAGGAGAAGAGGGGCATTTATCTTCTGTGGCCAGACAACATCCTGAACAACTTCTAGAGGAACGGGTGTTGAGGACCACAGGCCATTGCTGCTGTTGCCGGCAGCAGAGTAGCTGGCCCACGCTTGCAACTACTCTGTAGGTGGTCTCTGAAGGCCAAGGTGGGTTAAACAGCTCACGGAGCGTGCATTTGCAGATGCCCACCTTGATAAGCTGTTTCATTGGTGACCTCCTCCCCACCGCCCCTCCGAGACCTGCTTTCCTCCGTCAGCAGCCCACCAGCTCTGATGGGCACACCGCCCCATTTCTGCAGCATCTCTTTTTGCCTGCCCAGGAAACTGTCCTGCTCTGCAACCTTATAATGCACGCTAGCTAATCTCACACACCCAGGGAGCCGGTGCCGATAACAGAGTTGACATCAAAGGGCTGAATCCCATGTCTGATTTGCACTGCCTGGCCATAAATTAACTGAACTCAACCCCCGGCACCCCATCCCTATGACCTCTGAGGTGCTATATTTACCGGGGCACTCTGTGTGCTAAGTCAATGTGGAAATTGGGTTAGTCATACTTTCCTGGAAGTGTGATCTCGCCCTGCTTGGCTGCAACCCGTGAGCTTCCCCAGTGCTACGAGCACTTTCAAAACCGAATGCTTTTCCAGTGGAAAGCCTTCCTGCTCCATTGTGAACTAGAGCCGAAATGATTTGCATTGGGAGGCAGCAGGAATTCAGATTATTAAAAAAAAAAGAAAAGAAAGGGGTGTGCTGATGTGACTGAATCAACGCATTTCACACGGAGGTTTGCTTTCAGCTGAGAAAGGGATCAGTGGTTATGTGAGACAGGAGAGTCCTGCAGAGAAGTCACAGGACTGGGTTGTTCCCTAGCTGAACTGCTGCATCTCTCATGAAAACTGGAGCAGCCCCAACACAAAACGTAATTGCTGACCCTTAAAGTATCATGAGAATGAAAAGAGAAATTATATTGCAAGCATGCAGCAAACAAGGAGAAAAGTTACCTGCTCCAGGTAAATGAATAGCCAGGATCTCATCAAGCTGTGATAAATTCAAGTTGTCTGAAGGACAACACCATCCTGTTCCTTGGTATTCCTGTTTGGTGGGTCTTCTCTGAAGTTACGGGGTAACCTTTGGAGGACCCCCATGCTAAACAATTCAGACTCCGAACTGAATTCTCAAAAAATGTTGGCAAGTTGATAATATAGGAAAGATTCACAACAGTTTATTTAACAGCAATTTTATTTAAATTATTTTTTAGAGTAAATTAACTAAAATATCAAAACTAAATTATATTTCAGTGACTTTGACACAGCATATTCATTTCAAACTTTGAATAAACTGAAGCACTTCTCTCTCCAAAATCCTATTCTGGAAAGAGTTCTGCTTTGAAGAATTTTTGTTTGCTGGTGCAAAGCACTCTACAGAATTCTCCTGATGGCCAGAGTTTTTGGATTTACGCTGTTTCATCCCTGATAGCACTGGAAATTCAAAGGAGGTGAGTGATTTGCGCTATATGCCTTGGCCATCCTCCACAGAACTGCAAATGGACCCCGTGCTGCCTCCTGCCCTGCCACACTGCATCAGCACCTTCTCACCCAAAGGCCAAAACCTGTCAAAATGTCTGAGACTCAAAGGCATCTGTAGCTCTAATGTCTTACCTCATTCGATGGTTACCTTTCATAAAAGGCCATGAAAAAAGCTCATAAAGCCATGAAAAGTTTTCTGACTTTAAAACTTACACAGTATAAAAGTCTGTTTTCTCATAGTCTTTGTTGCTTTGTACAAGAAAATGTCTTCTTGAATGCTCTGCTGTCAACTACTAGATTCTTCAAAAGAATTTGTTTCCTCTCTTTTCAGGACAAAAAACTGCTTAGCTACATCTGTGAGGAGGTGGAAGCAATCCTGCTTTGCCCTGCAGCCCTTTCACAGGGGTGCCTGCTGGTGTAGGGTTACCCCTGAGTGACAGCAGCAGGGACCAGAATCAGTGAATTATTCGGCAAGTGAGCTGTGACGAACCCCGAATCAGTCAACAAGCTGGAGAAGCACCTCCTCTCCTCCTTGCAGTCAAGGCTTTTGAGGAATGTAGCACTGCACTGAACAAGGTTTTGTAGTCCTATGTATGGGGTCAACCCAAAAGAGTAACAGCTTCCCTCCTGGGAGCCCCAAGCTGACCTGGGAGACTTCAACAAAAACCGTCTGTGTGCAAGAAGAAACATCTTCCAGTGGTTAGCGCTAGCTGGAGGAGGCCTGGCCGTTGGCCAAAGAGTGGGGCACCTGGACCCTATCACTCTCCCATAAGGCTGTGTCAGCTTCACCAGAAGGTTGGGTTGATCTCCTCCAGCAACGTTAGGCCTGGCAAAACGACAAGATCAGGCAGTGATTTCATCAGTGAGAGCACAGCTGTGCCCATGGCAGAGCTTGAAGGCACAGAACTGGGGGATTCTGCCCCATGCATCTTTCAAGTTCTCATTTTATAAGTATAATAGAGTATGAATATCAAAACCACATGAATTTGGGGTTTGCTGTCTACCAACAACGTCTGGAACAATCCTTACACTCTTTCCAAAAGTGAACAAACTATAAACAACCATGAAATTGAATGTATCCCCTTCCCCAAATAATGAGGCAGGCAGCACTGTAAGGAACTCTGGATAAGCAGTAAGAAACCCTGTGTGGATGAGGCTTGCAAGCAGCCAGGGCTCAAAGCTCCCTTTAAACTGAGAAACACAGACATCTCTTACAGAAAGCGACATAAAGATCTGTCCATCTTCATGTGTCTTTCCCTGACCTTGGCTGGCCTGTGAGCAAGGGGACTGAGCAGAAGATGCACTGCAGGGGACACTTTCCTTGCAGAGTCTGCCAGGCTCCGTCTGGAGGTTTAATTTCCTGTGACCCAAAGCAATGTCAGAGTCTGTCGTGTGGCAGGTTGTCTGTGAACTGGGAGTAGCAAACCACTGCTGTAAAGCTCTGGGCTTACTTCTACCTAGACTATGTCTATACTAGTAAATAAACAGACCAGGGCTCATGAGGTCCAGTGCCACAACACAGCTTATATCATACAGCTAAACTTTCTTCTGCATGTTGGAGACTGGACTAAAACCATGCTGGTGAGACAACCTGGATAGTCATGGCAGAGTGGCCAAGCCCAGTGCCAGCCAGCTCGAAATCCTGGTGCTGAGGGACATCCTGCTGTGAACAGGGGTCCTGAAGTTGGTCTGGCTGCAGCTGAGACAGCTGACGCGCTTGCTGTTCAAAGTGTTCATCATCCCTCCATCCCACCCGCCTCAGCAGCTCTGCCACCATAGCTGTGGGCATTATTCATCCAGGCCAGGTCAGCCGAACTCGGCTGAGTTTGAACGGTTTTGGTAGGAGGTTCTTTGTGGACCTGGGTCATTCAGAGACACAGGAATTAAGGACTGATTTTGCAGTCAGCTGTGATGTCTGTAGGAGGTGAAATGACCTGAAGCTGGGAAAGTCTCCCTCTGGCTGATGGGCAGGCAGGGGATGCGTGGTGGCCCTCTGTGTGCCCTTCACACTGAGCACAAGACATTTGCTGCTCACTTCAATCCACAGCTCAGTGTGACAAAATGTGAAGGCGCCGGGGGTCTGCCTTTACTGGGAGCATCCTACCAGTGGAGATGGTAGGGCTCCAATCCAGTCTGTAAAACCCTGGGAAGAGCAGGAGAAAAATAGCTCTGTTTTTTATATTGCAGGGTCACTCGCTACAAATCATAGCATACCTCTACGTCTTTCCCAGTTCAGGACCCACAACTGCATGAGCTCAGCGACAGCCTCTCCCCGCTGCCAGCCGCTCCGGTTTTCAGCCGGGCTGCACGGATCAGCCTCGCAGTCAGTCTCCGAGACTCCACAAGCTGCAAAGCGTAGGTCTGGTCCTGCCCCGCAGCTGGGGGCAAGCTGCCCTCTGGATCTGCAGAGTCTGCGGAGCCCCGGCTCCACTGTCAGGCATTGTCTTGCTCTTTGGCTTGCGTTTTATTTATGAGAATTAGCCTGGAGGTTGAGAAATTACAAACGGACTGGCCAATGTTTGTGAGTAGAGTTGGGCAGAAAGGGGATTATGCAAAGCAGGAGACACTGGAAAAAATCAAATAAAAAATACCGTCCTAAAAAGTGGGTTGCATAATAAAAACAACAATTTTAAAAAAGAAAAAATCTGGTCTCTGGACGTGAGTCTTTATGGTCATTTTCTGACCCCTGCTCACCCAGCCCTCAGGGAGATGTGCAAACACAGGCGATTAAAGGGGAGGCAAGGAGGCTGTTTCTTGCCTGGCAGAGCAAAAGCCACCGCAGCAGATTCCTCCTGTGGTGGGGTGGCAGTGGGTGCGGAGGGGTGGCTGGGTGGCAGTGGGTGCGGAGGGGTGGCTGGGTGGCAGTGGGTGAGGAGGGGTGGCTGGGTGGCAGTGGGTGCGGAGGGGTGGCTGGGTGGCAGTGGGTGAGGAGGGGTGGCTGGGTGGCAGTGGGTGCGGAGGGGTGGCTGGGTGGCTGGGTGGCAGTGGGTGAGGAGGGGTGGCTGGGTGGCAGTGGGTGCGGAGGGGTGGCTGGGTGGCTGGGTGGCAGTGGGTGAGGAGGGGTGGCTGGGTGGCAGTGGGTGCGGAGGGGTGGCTGGGTGGCAGTGGGTGAGGAGGGGTGGCTGGGTGGCAGTGGGTGCGGAGGGGTGGCTGGGTGGCTGGGTGGCAGTGGGTGAGGAGGGGTGGCTGGGTGGCAGTGGGTGCGGAGGGGTGGCTGGGTGGCTGGGTGGCAGTGGGTGAGGAGGGGTGGCTGGGTGGCAGTGGGTGCGGAGGGGTGGCTGGGTGGCTGGGTGGCAGTGGGTGAGGAGGGGTGGCTGGGTGGCAGTGGGTGCGGAGGGGTGGCTGGGTGGCAGTGGGTGAGGAGGGGTGGCTGGGTGGCAGTGGGTGCGGAGGGGTGGCTGGGTGGCTGGGTGGCAGTGGGTGAGGAGGGGTGGCTGGGTGGCAGTGGGTGCGGAGGGGTGGCTGGGTGGCAGTGGGTGAGGAGGGGTGGCTGGGTGGCTGGGTGGCAGTGGGTGAGGAGGGGTGGCTGGGTGGCAGTGGGTGCGGAGGGGTGGCTGGGTGGCAGTGGGTGAGGAGGGGTGGCTGGGTGGCAGTGGGTGCGGAGGGGTGGCTGGGTGGCTGGGTGGCAGTGGGTGAGGAGTGGTGGCTGGGTGGCAGTGGGTGCGGAGGGGTGGCTGGGTGGCAGTGGGTGAGGAGGGGTGGCTGGGTGGCTGGGTGGCAGTGGGTGAGGAGGGGTGGCTGGGTGGCAGTGGGTGCGGAGGGGTGGCTGGGTGGCTGGGTGGCAGTGGGTGAGGAGGGGTGGCTGGGTGGCAGTGGGTGCGGAGGGGTGGCTGGGTGGCTGGGTGGCAGTGGGTGAGGAGGGGTGGCTGGGTGGCAGTGGGTGCGGAGGGGTGGCTGGGTGGCAGTGGGTGAGGAGGAGTGGCTGGGTGGCAGTGGGTGCGGAGGGGTGGCTGGGTGGCAGTGGGTGCGGAGGGTTGGCTGGGTGGCTGGGTGGCAGTGGGTGCGGAGGGGTGGCTGGCAGGCGCCGAGGTGCGATGGCCCCACAGAAGGCCATGCATTGTGCACGGCACGGCGAGCCGGCGCTTCGGTGCCAGCCAAGAAAACAAATGCCTTCCCGCTGTCTCCTGGAAATGCTTCCACCGCTCCTGCTGAGCGAGTTCATTTCAAAGCCAGCTGACTTTTTGCCCTTTCTAATAGAGCTTAAAATGTTTCTGTTTTCCAGCCCCCACCCCCCGACCCTCAGCTCGGAGGCATTAATGCCGCAGGTTTGTGAAATGCCAGCGGAGTATATGGCAAATCAAAAGGATTAGGAGGGCGATTGGTATCTGAGGGGGCCGGCAGGGTCTTAAGATTCTTCCCCACAGCGGTAGTGAAACGCCATAAACCCGCAAATCTCAAAAGGTATCGGTTAAAGCCAGCAAAATCCCCTGTGGAGTCTGACCCCCCCAGCCGCGGGGCTGCCACCCCGCCTTTCCCATCCCGGCCTTCCCCTTTCCCCCCCGCTTTTCCTTCGGCTCTCCTTCCCGGCCGCCGGCTGCGGCGGAGCGCGCTGGGCGGGCGGCGGGGCCGGGGCCCCGCGGCGGGAGCGCTCCGGGCCGGCGGCAGCTCCCGGCTCCGCCCGGCGCTGCCCTGGGCCCGGCCCCGCAGCTGCCCGCCCGCCGGCCGGCCGGCCCCCGCCGCGGCCGTGTGTGTGTTTAGGAGGTGCCGTTTCCCACAGCTCTGATCTAATGCAGCTGTAATTCAATCTCCGTGTGACCGACACTCCGCCGGCGCTCTCCCACCCGCCGGCAGGCTCCTCTCTCCCAGGCTGTGTGTGTTACACATTTACACTGTCAATCTGACAGGCTCCCCTCAAACAACCCCTCTGTATAGATTTACAATGTCAATCAGGCGGGCTTCGGGGGCTGTCTGCGGCGACGGCTCCCTCCCTCCCTCCCCTCCGCTGCGCCCGCGGTATGGCCACCCCGCACCTACCGCTCGGCCCCGGCAAAAGGACTTTTGTTTAATGGCATTTGTGTGCAACCACAAAGAGTAAAGGCAGCTGAAGCAGATAAGACCGAGAACCCGAAACAGATGTAAAAGAGATCAGACCGAGTTTTCTGTGGATCCTCAACTCCCGTAGAGATTTGTGACCCCTTTTAACCCCATTTTAAATAGGTTAAACCGGGTTTGTTTTATACGGACGCAATGAGACTGGTGCTTGTACAGAAATTTACCCAGAGGAATGAATCAGCCCCCCAATTTTGTTCCGTTCCTTATCGCTAAGCCAACCCACTCGGCCACTGCATCGCTCGTCGTTTGAACACTTCGCTGTGATCTCGTTATAACTCACATCCTCCGAAAGATCGCAAAGCTGCCAGTTGACCTTTAGCCCCCGAAGAGTCCTAATTTTGGGTTGGCAACTTCCAGCTCAACAAGCGAGGCAAGGCAGCAGACAATAGCGGCGGCCGAGGACGGGGAGCACGGCACAACAATAAGCTGTCCTTGGAAGTGCTGGGCTGCGATTGTCATCCCAGACACAATCATGGGAGACTCGGTTGGGATCGTTTTCTTTTGGCAGACGGCTTTGACCTCTGCTTTTCCCTTCCTGCTTCTCCCTTAATTATAAGTTTCTGCTTCTTCCCAATGACAGACGAATCTGCCAGGGGCGAGAAAAACCAAAGGGACAAATTCTGCTGGGTTGGCACTGCTGAGCCTCTGTTGACTCGCACCAGCTTACTCCAGATTTACACCAGAGGGTTTGAACTGCGAGGAGAATATAGCTTAGCAGTTCGGCCAGTGGTATGTACAAAAGGCACAAACCAGTCGTCCTTGCAGAGGGTTTGGCAAAGCGCCGTGTTATTCACTACGGATAACAGCAAACCTTTTCTGCTCACTTTTCTGCCACAGAACTGCCCTCCTCCTCCTCCACCTCTTCCCATGGGCACCAACAGCGCCAACTTCTAGTGGGTCCCAGGTTCATTTCTTGAGGGCTACACCGAAACTGGAGCCTCCTGTAAGACCCGTCCTGCATGTGGCATCCTCAGGCTGGGGCACAGGCCGAGCTGGGGCAGGGCAGTGCTGGTCCCCGGGCTGCATTTTGGGAATCACCAGCCAGCATCACCGGGCTGAGCCTTCGGCTGGAGCCCTCCGGCTCCTGCAGTGCCCAATGGAAGTGGTGGCGGCTCTGCAGCCCCCGTACAACTCCAATACCGTTGCCCTTACCTGTGAGGTAACTTCATGATTTTTTTGAACAAGAGTATCAGAGTTTCACTGATATCAGGAGGGGGCTTTTACAAAAGTGTTTTTCCCACTGTTCTCCTAAAATGGAGGCTCAAAACAAAGCAGGCCTAGAAACACTACCATGAGAAGAACCATGTCAATTATTTTCCTTTCATGGGTATTACTGACTCATCACAGTTTTCTAGTGCGCTGAGCTTTTGAAGCCAGCTGTAAGAGGTGAAACATATTTCATTTCTGTCATGCAGGGCTTCTTCTGAACCCCCGTGTTTTCTCTGGTTGGGACGGAGGTAAAAGAGGAAAGTCCTCTAACAGCAAAACAAAGAGTATTCAACTTGTGGCTGTGCCTCTGCTCTCCCACGCATGCACCTGTGTCCCCAAGCCTCTGACAACAGCATCAGAGCTAAAAAAAGCTTTGCTGTGCTCAAAGGAAAATAAGAAATGTGACCGTCCAGCCTGGGAGGAAGAGAGAGAAAACATCTAACTAGAGGTCATGTCTCAAATCAGTATTCATAGGGCACGTGCTACTGCAAAGAGCTCCAGAGAAGAAGAAAGAACACACAGATAAAAAATAGAAATGTCATAAAATAGAAATGGTGGCCTCTAAATTTTCCCACTTTTAGGGTGGGTATTTTCTGCTGAACTTCTGCCCGGCACCTGACTCACACCCATGCAGATGACCACAGATGCCAGTATTTTTCCTCACATTTTGCACATACATGAGAGAATTCAACTTGCACCGAGGGGGCAGAAAACCAAGTGTTTGCCACAGCTGCCAGTGCTGTGGGTTCGTGTCTGTCAGCAAACACCCAGACCCGGGGAGAGGAGGCTCCGCAGGTGGGCAGCTGCTCCCCGGAAAGGCAGCGTACCCGCCGCAAAGCCCCAGGTCCGGCAGCCGCTGCAGGGCCAGTGCTCAGCCCAAGTCCCAGCCTCTCCTGTCCCCGTGTTGCCGGGGGGGTTGAAGTTCCTGTGGATTTGTGCAGACAACGTCCCAGGGCCAAGAGCAAGAGGGCACAGGGAGAGGTTCTTGCTTCTTCAGCAGGAGGCCGGGTAGGGCTTAGCCTAACTCTCTATTCCCGTCATCTCTGCCTCAGCCTGCAAATTAACACCATCACCCTAAATCCACAAGCTGAGCAGAGAGAGTTGTTTTTATTTAAAGGCAACATAAAAAGCCTATAAAAAAGGTTAAAAGCCCCGTATAATTATCTTATTTTATTTTATTTTCAGTCCCGTGGTATTAATTAAAAAAACATTACCCAGCTTGAGAATTTGATTCCTTCTGCCTGATATGGGGAAGGAAAGGAATCTCTCTTGAGAAAGGTCTCCAGAGTCCTTAATCACCATTTAGGGGCCCTGCTCTTTGAAGGGCCATAGAGGAACAAAGTGGTTTGGGGATTAGCGAATGGCTTTTATTTCTTCCCTAATGATGAGAAAAGTGCAACGAATGCCTAGGGCAGATGATAAATTGAGGCAGAAAATGTTGCACGAGTGCCCTTTGCAAAGCTAGAGGATCAGTGTCAACAATATAAAAAAATGCCTCTGTTTGCTCATAAGAAATAATGTTTGAATCATTAAACAGTAGAGATGGTATTGGCCATATTTAACCGCCTTGTACCTGCAGCCCCTTTGCAAACAACCCCTTTGAAGTGACTTCAAAGGGTCTGTGCACATAAGGAGAGGCTGCAGTATCAGTCACTCCATTGGTTACTCATGGGACTGCGGAGCAGGGCACAACAGAGACGAGCTGCCTCTGCCCAACAACCTCATTCAGCGATGGGAGTGAAAAGGAAGGCCATCCAAAAGCCCCTGAGAATATTTTACTCTAAAGAAGAGAAAGAAGAAAATACAGTGTGTTCCCTTTGACATTGTCCCCCAAGCCACTTTGAGCTGGGGTTTCCTTCAGCCATGGGAAAAAAAACAAAAAAATGAGTTAATTCTAGGAAAAAAAATAATTAAATAGTTATGATGCTCTGTAGCATGTTTCTGAAAGCATCTGTGGTGAGGGTGAGGAATCCAGGATGGAGCCAATGTCCCCAGAAGTCACTGGAGACTCTCCCTGGTTTCAGAGAGTGCCAAGCCAGGGTTGAGTCAAGACTAGTAGGCAGCGCGAGTCAGAAAGCTCTGCTGGCACCAGGCGTGCGGATCAGGAGCTGACTTAATAGAAAACAACCAAATTTGCAAACCAGTCTGTAACTTTTTTCCTTTCATACAGCTCCAGCTGTATGATACAGCTCCATCTCAGAGCGCAGACAGGAACCAGCCTCCTGAATGATACGACAGGATTTGTGGAAGCGCCTTTTCTCCTTTCCTTCTTTCTATAGACAATTTTCCCCCCTTGGCACAGACACCATATGAGTCGTAGAATTCAGGCTGTCTGTGCAGTCCAGATAGGCAAAGACGGCATCATGATGCTACAACTCATTGTTTTTTAACTTGGAAGAATGACAGAAGTTCCTTGCGCTGATCTGGAGCTCAGATCACCTTCTTTGGAAACTAGTGAGATACAGACAGGAGGTTAATTTTATGTGCTTATTTTACCTCTCCATTCATTAAAGAGGAAGCCTACAAAGATAAGATGTTCAAAAGTGCAGTGTTTTTATGTCCGGGGTTATACATTTCAGTGATATATGATGTCCTTCTCCTACTTATTATGGCCATTTAAAAGGTTCAAAAGCACTTTTTGAGGAAAGACACAATGTAAATACCTACTACGTGATTTTATTCTGCAAGATATTCTTAGTAAGTAACCCTCACCAGAGATGTGTAAATGTTCTTCCTTTCTTAAAAATCTAAAACCAGTTTTTAGGGGTTTTTATGTTTAGAGGATTTCATAAGGGTCTTGGGCAGGATGAGGTGTCAGGCAAGAACCTCAGGATTTCTGAGATAATTAGTATTTTTTAATGATCAAACAGCATGAATAAAAGTGCCAACAGTTCATCTCCATGGAGACAAATAAATTACCTGCTACTACAGAAAAGCAACCTGGTTAGCACCTTACATATTTGTAAAGAATGAAAAAAATAATGATAGAGCAAGTGCTCCCCAATTAGCAGTTGGCAGACAAAGACAAAACGTTGTAATGGAGAATGAAGACTAGCAACATGCTTTACCACACGTTACCTGAATATATAAAATAAATGCTGAGCTAGCATTATTGTCTTCATTAAAATACCTATACTGTGCAGGTGACATAAATGGATGAAGTGGGAAAATTACTGAGGAATTTTAAATATAACAAGCTGGAGAGCTCGTGTTTGCTTCTCTTGTATAAAACTAATGTGGGAGCAATAGGTTTTTGTTAAGGTTGAAATCAGAAACAAGTACTTTGACTAAGCCAAGGAAGCATAGAGATTAGGAAAACACTGTGGTCAAGAAATGTAAGGATGGATGCTATATAGACCTCCAAAGATGCTGAGGAGAGAAATTTAGGAGATGGTTTTTACATGTGCCAAGAATGTAACACTGCCAGCCTTTACATCTGTGGAAAGGAAAAGTAGAACATGTATCAGTGGTTCAAAAGGGCTTCTAGAAAAAACAAAAATGGGTTCAAAAAATGGTTCAGGCAAACTGCTGTGGCTGGAGGGAGCTGAGGGAGGAAGCGAGAAGGAAAGCTTCATGGTGAAAAGCAGTGCCACAGCTTATGAAGCCCTTAGGTCATGGGAGAGCTAGGAGTGGAGACTCGATTCCCAGGGACCAATTTCATCGTGGTCTCCTCACACGCCAAAAAAAAGGGGAATGCTGCCCTTAATCAGGAGCAATCTGGAGGATGTCTGCCTCAGACGTAAGACTGATGGGGGAGTAGTTAGAGACAGCTTCAGCTTTGGAGCTAGTCTTAGGAAAAGAGATCCTTCTGCAAGGTAAGAGTTAACCCTGGAAGCATGTTTGTGATCCTGGAAACTGCAAACACATTGTGAATAGAGAGAAAAGCTAAACACACAAGGAGAGAGAGGATCCATAAAGAAAGCTAAATTAGTTGTAGTAAAGCGGAGACAGGGATGAGGGCAATAGGTTCAGCATTGCTAAGTAAAGATGCAAGAGATTAGGATGAGCAATAAGCAGAAGGCCTTCCAACTATAAACAAGCTGGGAAAAGAGGACTCTGGGAAAGCTGTACAAATGAGCAGAAGTGACTTAAAAAGGTATTTAGGGGAGCAAAAGTAAATCTTGAATAGAGTCCTTCCGAGAGTGCTTTAGAGCAGCACCGTCATGTGGCATCAGGCGTTCCGAGAAGGACACGCTGCCCCTGCCCACCCCCCTCTGCCAACGCTGTCCAGCGAGCAGGGCCATACGCTGGCATCCCTATAGAGCAGACTGAAGTTTGGATCTCATTTCTGCAGATGCCAGGGGTTGTGTGAGCTCTTAAGGAATAAATACCAGAAACGTTTGGCTAAAGAAGGATAGCACAGGACAGAGGAGCTTCCTGGGCTGTCAGGTTTTGATTTCATCTGAATGAAAGGCAAATAGTGAAATAGAAAAAAGAGATAAGCCAAATTTACCCTATATTTTAGTAATATTTTTAAATGTTTTTTATACTGAGTTGATGAACAGGTTAATAGACGACAAGCCAGGATATAAAGCTTTAATCTGTCAGCTACCAGTGCTTCATAGGCAACTTTTCAGCCCTCCCAGTCATATTTTATGTATTTACATAAGAAAACATGACGTAGAAAATCCTGATAATTTTAATCTTCTTGTAGCCTGAATTGCTGCAGAGAAAAAAGGGAGAAAGATGCTTTTTCATTATTTCCTTTTGGGAGAAAATCAGATACCACATGGTCATAAAGCCCTGAATTGAGAGCGATAACAAGTCCCCTTTCCCAAAGAGCTTACAATGTGGAGAGGGAAAAAAAAATGGGTTTGTGTGTAGAGGGGATAAATGGTCTTTTCATATCCAGAAATGCTTTATTTTCGCATGAGTCATAGTGGGTTTGAGTAAGTCCTTTAAAATGCCTCACATTTTGGCTCTGGGCACGGAAAGCCTCTGTCAGAAGTCAAGTTTCTTAAAGTCACTCAGAGGATGTATATGAGCTAGGGAAACTCCGAGCTGCTTCGCCGCTGCAGACCCTGTCCCAGGTCATGGGCTGTGGCAGCACTGGCAACCCTGCAGCCATGGCCACCATGGGAGCTTCAATGTGCACGTGTAAGCCTGCTTGGAGCGCACCAAAGTGATATGGCTTTCAGATGTGAGCAGGGACATGCGAGCCCATCTGTGGAGGTGGCGACTAACTGGTGGTAGCAGACAGTTTTGGAGTGTTTGGCTGGTTTTTTTTCTTTATGTTGTGTTTTTGTCTAGAAAGCATCCCTAGGGATGGCAAGGGTGGCTCCTGTTGGGGAAGTCTTTTGTGCCAGCATTTAAACAGGATCTGTTCAGGATGCTCACACTTAATTCATACTGTTCCACATTTTCAGAGCCTTTTTCAGTCCTTTTACCTAAGCCTGAAAGCTTTCAATTGTTTCCTCAGCGTTTCAAGATTGGAATCAGCTCAGGTCTCTGGGTGGAGATATCCTCTGGGCCACAGTATTGTTGCCCTGTCCCCCGCGAGCAGCCGTATTTGCTAGGATGCCTGGCAGGCCTCCCTGGAGCCGTGCAAGCGCCGCTGCAGCTGTCATGGGGGTACGTGGCTGATTTCAGTCCAAGGAGTTCAGGGGCATGAAAGAAAACAGAAGTGATGGGAGGCTTTGTCGCCCTCTTGGCCGACTTTCCACCAGCTGAAGGCACTTCCCCATCCATGTCCCTGGGAGAGGCAGGGGAAAGATGTGGGAAAAGCCTCCAGGAGCACGGATATCTGCCACAGCTCTTGTTACAGGGTTTCTGGATCACTACACATATTTCCCTTTTATCACTAGGAGCCATGCCTGAGAGATGGAGAAGCCCTCACAGAAAACCTGCTCTGAGTGGCTTACCTTCTGCAGTCAGAGTTGCTCTGAATTGTTCTGGGGAGAGGGGGGGATCTTGAAGCAGAAACTTTAGAGACAGCACTTTGGATGGTGAAAATAATTACCTTACCCACTGGAAGAGCTTTGCACCTCCCCATTGGCCTGTTTGGCCTCTTCCAGGGCTGAATAAGAGTCATTAAAACTTCTGACAGTTTGCTGCAAGCCAGGCCTAATGTTGAAGCAAGGCTATCCCTGAGGATTTTATTGAATTACATATAAAAATAAATGATACAGTCAGTACAATAGCCCTGCATTGCCTGTTTCATACTAAAATCAGCTTTGTCCCATCTATTCACCTTCGAGCACACTTTTCATAGGTCTAATGAGAAATTTCCACCATGGAAATGATCGGGAGAGGCTGTCCTGTCGCTCAGACACCTTTCTCTCATTGAAGCCACCAGCCTGTGGCTGGATTTGGTCCTGACATCTTGGTGCCACATCTACCACATATTCACATCCATTAATGAGCCTCTATCCTATTCTGAATGTTACTTGTCACATGAGGAAGGTGAATCTATTATAAGGTGAGTCATGAAACAGTCAAGACCAAGCAGAAAAAGTCACAGAGATTCCCTTAACAAGCAATGGCCACAGGATGCAGCCAACAGAAGTCTTCAGCAATTATAATGAAAAGTCATAGCCAAGACACCAGTCAGATCTGAATTTGTCTCTTTTTATCTCACCACATTGCTCTGCGGCCATGACATCACCCAATTTGAGTAAGTCCGTCATCACCCTGCCATTAGGCGCTGGCAAGGAACTGCAGGTACCCTGCAGGGCTCAGCGCAGCCAAGAGGGAGGCCTCCAAGGGTGCATTTTTGCTGCATTTAATCAAACCAATTTGCTGCCAGGCCAACATGTGTGTTACACACCCAAACCCCTTTGACCTGCATGCCCTAAGAGGACAGTTCCTGAGTTTATAGAGATATGGCGTGGCCCAATCCTGTCGGTATTTAATTGCCAGCACCCTCTGTAGTAGGTGCCCATACGACAGCCACCGTTCTCACCTGTAAGGCTAACCCCAAAACAAGCACAGGGGCTGCTCATCCCGCAGGGCACCCCACCAGGAAATGTCCGACCTGAGGAAGCAGACTGCAGTTCAAACTGGGGGCTCCTGTGGCTGTGGTCGATAAGGAGCACTGCCCAATCTGCCTCTCTTGGCAAAGAAATTGCTCAGCCTCCAGATCTGTCAGCAGGGTCAGGTAAGTCTCTAAATTATTTCAAAAAACAAAAGTGTCTAATGTAATTTGGAGAACAGATTTGCCAGAAATATGAGAAGAGAAAAAGCAGTAGTGAAGCCAGGACACCATCAGGTTTTAGGAATAGCCCAGCATGCCTTGGGCATCTGATGGATCCTCAACAGCGCTGGTAGTTTCTGACCTGGCTCCCTCAAACGCCTTTTTCACGAAGATTCATGAAAATGTCTGTGCAAGCCATGACCTCAAGCCACAAATGCCACTCCTTCTATCTTGGGCCCTTGTCACAGTCCTGCAGAGGGACTTGCCCATTCTTGAACTGTCTCCTGCTTGTCTCACCATGCCACAAACAAGGCTCAGGCTGGGCTGGGCTCAAAGCAGCATGGCCAGACTTTTTTTTTTGTTTTATTCCTAGGAAACATGTCTTCTGATTTGAGTCCATCCTTACATCTTCTTTGGTTTTTCCCCTGTTAAAGACAGTTTTGAAACAGATCTTGATTCAGCTGGATCAGCTCCACTCTAGAAATTTAGCAGTTTCAACTGTTCTCAGTTGGTACCTCTAAAAACTGTAGTCCTTGGTTTTTATCTCAAGAATAACCCTGCCATGAAACCAGCACACTGGGTTTCCTAAAACAGGACCTCCACTGTGCCTCTTATTTAACCCCAGTGACCAGATCCAGATTTCCCTCCATGAAGACTCAAGGATATCTGTCATCCTTCACAAAGAAAACATCAGCAGATGACTTTTCTTCCAAGAACAGTGTGTACTTCCCACGTACACGTTTAGATCTGCTCCAGTCTGCATGTGGGTACAGCTGCAAGAGAGCAAGGGAGGGAAAGGAAGAGCCAGGGGAGATGGTGGAAGGCAGAGCAGGTCTGAGAGGATTCCTCTCCCCGCAGGATCACCTTATCTGACACTAACATCACCTCTCTTTTATCTGCCTTAGCAGCAATACCTCACTTTCCACCCTTAAACACCCCCTCTGAATTAGGGAAGAGACCATCAGCCAAAGCTGGAGTTCAAGGTAAAAAGCGGTGGGTGAGCTTTAGCTTCTGCTGGACTATTGTAGTCCGTGGTGGTGGTGGTGATGGTGGCACTGGCTGTGGTGGTGGCCATGGTGGCCATGGTGCAGGGTTGCCTGAGGTTAGGCATGGTGGGATCCCAGGGCTGGTGCAAATGCCAAAGCTGAAGCCAAGAAGGGTGACAAGAAATGGTGAAGCAACCAGCAAAGCCTCTGGGAGAGCTGATCTCCCCTGTCAGGGTTGAGGGGCAGCAGTGGGAGTTGTTTAGGTGTCTGTAGAGGGGGAAAGAGAAAGGCAGTTAGGTGAGAGGAGGATCAGCAACATTGAGGAGTGGGAAGGAGAAAGGGGCTCAGGTTGAGCCAAGTGATTGCTGGATTTTTCTGTACTTTCTCCCAACTCTTGGGCACAGCCAAGAGAAATCCTTCTCCAGACCCTGCAAGTTGATGTACCAATCAAGCTCCTTTCCATCCATCTGTTGACATGCACAATTGGAAAGAAGTTTCAGAAAGATCTCATTAAATGTGATGTAAATCATAGAGTCATATTTTCTACAAACCTCCCACAAAGCCTTTCAAACCTAACCTAAACTTAATGTTGCCAACTCTCCTGAGATTTTTTCCTTGAAGTCTTGTGATAATGGGTGTTTTTCCTGAAGCTCCAGCTCCCGAATGGAAATCATTACGTGAGAATCTCAGCTTTCATTAAAAAGTACATTTCTGTCCCTCAGGGCCATGAAAGAAAGCTCAAAATTGTGAATCAAGCAAATCATGCTGTCTTAGAAAACAGAGGACAAATCAAAAGAAGCCTGTGGCAAGTACCGTGCCCACGGCTCAGCACACCTCCTGGTCCTGGATGGCTGGGGCAGTCACCGCAGGGCCGTGCCTCCGTTCTTGGGTGAACTGCCCTGTGCACCAAGCATTGCAAAATAAAGGTGTATAAACTTTAGTTTGGTAGTTGTCAGGTGATCGGACACCTTCATTATGTTTTGGTTTGGGGTGCACAGAGGTAGACAGACTCACCAATATAGGTGCATGCACAGGCACACAGGCACAAACCCACGTCAAATGTCAGGTTTGCTGGTATAGACAGTCATCATTTCAGTTACACCAATGTAAAACCCAGACAAATTCATCAGCCTCACAAGAGCCCACTACAGATATTGTTCAGTTATAATGAGGCTACAAAAAATAAGATCTGAAGATTCTTAGTTTTCTGATAGCAATATTGGCAATAAATGTTACATGGCAAAAAATGCTAAGTGCTTACACATCGCCTCCTGACTTTTCTAACAACTAAACACCTCTGAGCACAAAAAAGGAGACAGAAAGAAAATTTAATTCTCATCCTAATGTGGAAACATATTCAAAAGGAGCAGGAAGAACAGGACCCGCATCTTTATCTTGGCATCTCTGTCAGTTTTTATATATACATTTCACTTCAGTGCATGCTTAAACTGTTATATTTTATTTTCGAGAACATAAATATCTTATTTTCAGTACGGATAGATAGAGCTGGTTGTTCCCTGCCATGAATGCTTTGTGATTCCTTTCTGCCAGTGAAGGACTGTTTTTCAGAGCAAGTACGTCAGTGACTTTGCTGCCCAGACACAGTGAAACGCAGAGGTAGGTGCTGCACTGCTGCACTGCTACTGTTTTCTTCGGGACCGAACTGCTATAGAAAAGGAGCAGGACAAGAAATTTCAAGCTGATCAAAAAGGCAAAATGTTTTATGGCCGTTGAAACAGCTCTGCAGAAATCCAACCATCTCACGAGCGAGCACCAGACACAGCAGCATTAGTAAGCTTTGCATCAAGGGGCTCAGTTTGAAGGTTCACTTGGAGGAGAAAGTGCGGGTTTAAAGGTTTTTAAAAGCTCAGCTCACATGTGCGCACACCCTGCTCACCAAAATATATTCTGAGCCTTTTCTCTTAACACTTCTTATTTTCTAAGTAAGATAATTGAATGACTCAGTGAACATGGCTGGCATTAAAATCTCGGGGGAGGGAAAAGCAGAGGTAGCAAGCTCTAAATCCTCTGCCAAATCCCCTTTTCATAATTTATAGTCTGTCACCAGTTTATCACTGAGAACTGTCCCTCTTTTTCTCATTCTCCAGGCTCCTTTCCCAGTGGACAGTCCATGCCAGCTGTCTCGGCAGCAGGAACGTCCTTTTTTTCCCAAGCCTCGACCTGTGGGAAAATCTTCATTGGCCAGTAATTGATTCCACCCTGCCAGCTCCATTACTTTAGTCTACAGTCAAACTGCCAGCAAGCTGGAGACAGGCAGCCTCAGCCCTCCCCTGCTCCCACTATTGAAGTCCGCTGCTACCCGGGCTGTTAGCTACTGGGGCTCTGAGTTGATGTGTCAGCCCGCCCTGCAATTAGCACTAATCTGAAAATTGGCCTTTGCTAGCAAAGCCAAGCACCTGACAGCTAATTGTTGATGTCAGATTGATGTGCATTTAATATGGAAAGGTTATTTATCAAAGCGTACTTTTTTTTCTGTTGGTCTTGGTTTGTCTCTGGATTGCCACAGGCGCTTACAGCCCACAAACCAATAAAGATCTTATACTTCATTTAACTTAAGGAGCCTTCTAAATACCCTTTTCAAACTCTCAGTGTAGGGCAGTGCAGTACTCATCTATTTATATTGTTTATAAAGAAACTGCTGCTAACCAAGCAGTTATTGTTTTTAGTCTCTTTTTTTGGAATCAAAATATTGGGGGGCGAAGAAAGGTTGATAACAGAATAGCAACTGCCGGCCGGCCCTGGAATTAAAAATGAATTAAGTTTTGTCTTATCCCCAGAGTCTTGCCAGCCTTTCTTTTCACTAGGCTACTTCAATGTTTACAGTACTACCTATGCTTTCCCTGGCTGCGTGTATCATAGGAAACACGCAGGTAAAAACATCGGTCCTGTTGATTTAAACACGGGTTTTGCCATTCATTACAACAGAGCGGGGACTTCCCTGGTGGCTTTGTGGAGACAAAAGGACACGCTCCATCAGGTCCTGACTCTGTGATCAGATGGCAGAAGACAAAGCACTGTGCGAATGGAAACCCCTGCACGCTGCGGTGAAGTTGGCTGACATCTATCTACCGTAAAATGGGGTCCCTTGCTGACGAAGGCCGTATCTAAATGTTTTCCAAGAGTGTAGTGCAATCGCTAGACTGAAAACAGGCTGCACTAACGAGCATTACCATTGGGAGCATCTGCCTGATGCTGCACAGGTTACCATCTAGCACCCCCGTAAAGGGCTTCAAAAAGCAAATCCACCAGGTATTTAAACAGAATCACGTTTGTTCAGCTTGGACATGCAAATTTCAAGCCATGCTAAAGTCCTGCTAAAAAACAGTAAGGTTTTGCAATTGCTCGGAGGAAATTAATATATCCTACGGAGCCTGGGAAGTCGGCAAAGATACTAGTGGCACACATAAAACTCTGGCATGCAAGCTGCAGGAAGAAAAAAAGCTGATGGTTTTAAACGAAGCAAGAGAGAAGACAGTCTCCAGCATGGAAAGCATGTTATGAAAAGTGGTAAATCAGCTAGGACACAAACACAACAACTGTTTGATACAAATCATATTCTGACAGGGAAACGAAAAGTACCAGCGTGAGTTGTGTGAAGCAATTGCTCGTATTCATTCCACAGGTGGAGGAAAACATTTTCCATGTATATTGAATGTCTCTCCTTTTTGAATGAAGGTGCTCAGATATTTGACAGAGTCTCTGTCCTCTAAATACTGTGTTTTAAAATATAAAACTATGTAACTGGTATTCTTCCACAGCAAAAATTTAAGTGGAAAATATCCAACTGTGCAGGATCTAAAGGACTTTCACACAAAAAAAACCTTTCAAAAGAAAATATTAATTAATTCACATTTCATCATTCATTAGGCTTTGCCTGGCTAACAACATCTGGGCATTACTTTCAATATTAAATTTTATCCTCTGCAGTGAGGTGTTTAATAAATTTGACAAATTAAAAATTTGGAGGTGAATTAAAAAAACACAGTAGAGTTGGAGCAATGAAGCAGATGAAACGGAGGTACCGACTTACTGGGGCTGGGTGTTGGGGCAGGGAGGAGATGCTCTCAGCACCCAGCATCCAGCAGAGCTGACAGCAAAGTCCTGCACATCTCAGTGGTCGCCGGACAGACAGCTGATAGACAAAACTGTCATCAGCGTAAGGGCTGCCACTTTGCCAAGCCGGCTGCACTCCGCTGAGACCAGAAATCACATCCCTTGCTCTGATGGGTCCCAGGCACGCTGATCCTCTCGGGCAGAAAGTCCAGGCCAGCGTGGTTTCTAGGGAGAACAGCCCCTGCCCAGGGCTGCACGTCCCAGTGCGGTGCTGCACACGGGGCGATGGGCTGCGGCAAAGGCTGGGTGCATCCCGCACGCGTCCGCCACGGCGTGTGCGCCCGCCGGGTGAGCACCTACCCCGGACACAAAACTCCCCGGCTGGCACCCTTGCAGGCAGCATGTAAACTAAGCAAATCCTTCATTTTAAATACGTGCTTAAACCCCTCTGGGTTGGTCCTCAGCTGGGACTTAAAGATGTGTTGGAAAGTTTTGGCAGTGTTGGTTTGAACTTGGCCGGCGAGGAGATGTTGAAAGCTACATGACTGCATCCACACTGGAGTTCTGAAATGTGTTAATTAAGACATTCTGTTACCAGCCCTTTCCTTCCTACACAAGACAAAACCCACCGGGTGATAAACGTGTCTGAAATGATTTGTATGTTTTAATGCTTTCCTGAATATGGATCAATTTTAACACTTTTTATAACACTTGTATCCTAGCCAAGACAAAGCCAATGACTCCAGTCTAATTCGAGCACACATTTAACGCCCTCCACTGAATAGGTCCTAGAAAAGGAGAGAGTTCAAGAAGTCATCTCGCTTACTCCCCTGCTCAGGGCAGGAGAGCGGCCGGGTAGATGTTTGTCTGAGCTGTCCTTAAAGATTTCCAGTAACAAAAGCTGCACAAATTCCCTCAGGCAATTTATCCTACTCCTTCAGTTTCCTTACTGATAGAAATTATTTTATGAAGCCTAATGCAACACTCCCCTACTGCTATTTAAACCATTACTTTTCTTTCCTGTCTTCCATGGACATGGAGAACGCTGCTCCCTGCAGCTGACATGTACATAGTTGAAGCCCTCCACATTTTCGTTAGTCCAAACAATGCTGATTTTTCCATGTTTCCTCAGAAATGTATCGCGGGCCCCTGAGCGCTGTTTTCTTCTGCATTCTCAACAACTGACCTGCCTCCTTTTTGCAGTACTGAAACTAAAACTGGAACTGGTGCTTCAGTGGAAGCCACACTAGTGTAAGCAGAGTGGAAGGATGAGGTTGTAGGTCTTACCAAGCTATTCTCCCATTACATGTCCCAGTAGGACACTCGCCTTCCCTGCCACGACATGACAATGCTGAGTTGTTACCCTCTGCAATGCCATTTTTGCAGAACTGTTGCCTCCCCTATAGCTGCACTTCATTGCTTCACAAATTAGGAGAGCTGCTGGGCCCAGGTGCTTCGCCACCACCTGGCCCTCTGTAGCACTGAGGTTTTAGGGAGGATTCCTCCAAACCTGCTATTCCTGAGGGGCAGCCTCTTCTCATCAGTCCTTCTCCAACCTAGATAACTCTCCACACATCATCTCACATCACAGGGACCTCCTTCTCTCCTGCAAAAATGAAATTCCCACCCAGGCCAACCGCCCTCCGCAGAAGTCCCCCGGCGCCCTCCAGCCCCTGCATCGCTCTCCCTCTTGGCAGGGCAGGATGGAGCTGACATGGAGGGGATGCACGTGTGGTGTGACAGACACACTAAGATGTCCTGCATGTGGACAAGCATCCCTGCCTCCATGGAGGCGCTCTTTGGGAAGGACCAGTTTTGTGAGGGCATCGATCCCTCCATTGATGCCAACACAGGAGCACTGTCTTGGTGAACATCCTCCTTCAGTAGAGCTGAGGCCCATGGGGCAACCAGCAGACTCAAGAACTGAGGTGCACATGCAAAGGACAGGCGGTGGAGCCTGACTCCACTCCCCTCATCTCTGAATACAAGGAAGCTAAGAGCCCTGATCCCCCACCGCTCAGTTGGCAAACGCGGGCACCTCTGGGGTGACTGCGGGTCAGCTTCTTTCTAATTCCTCCATGACAAGCCTCAAAAGATGGCTCTGGTGATAGACTGTCCTAATATCATTCTTGTCTTCAATTTATGTAATGTAAACATTATTTAGACACCGATCAGCATATATCCTGGTATGGCATACAACAGCTGCTAGTTCAGCAAAGGAAAAAAAGGGGAAATTTACATTACATAAAGTTTTCTCTTACTTAAGGATTAATATCACTAGATAATACATATCCCTGTAATTGGGAACAAGGGTTCACTTCTTAGGATGTAAAAGCCTCTTTCTATCAGATTGGAACACATGTGTGTCTTGGTTAGCTTATATCTTGGGTTACTTAAAAAAGAAGGAAAAAAATGCAACCATTTTATCAGCTAAAATGAGGAAAAGATCTCAGCCTGTCCAACCAAAACAATGACCTGATGCAAGACTCAAATCTATCAGGTAATGCTCAAGGGAACATTTTAAATAAGGAAAAAAGAGTGGAAGTGGGAAAAAAAAATATCATCATTGTATTCTTATTCAGTAATGTTCCTCTACTAGCATTAACAGCTTATCTTGCCATCTAAGCACTTCTAGATAACAGACTGGGTTTTATGTTGAGTACAGGCTGTACCAAGTCACTAAAACCCTTCTATTGTTAAAGATTATGTAAAATGGTCAATCAAAGTGTCACTTCTTCCTGCCGTCCCCCAGGCTGTTATGTTGCATAGTTCCTTATAAAAGCCAAGCATAAAGGGGGAAGGAAGGCTGGGAGCAAAGCGCCGAGACGTAGCAATGGCACATTGCAGAGCCGGCAGGCACACGAGAGATCCCACCACTGCAGAGATACATTTCAGAGGGTCGTACTGCAACGTCACCTAAGCAAAGAGAGAACAATATCCAAATTAAACCTGTCCAGTGAATTTGCCCTTGTAAAAACGTTTGTGTTTAGCAGCCTCTGCACCTGCAGAGCTGCTGAGGACCTTTCCATGCCTTGGCCGGTGCTACAACAGGTCCCAGCACAATACGGACGCAGAAGATGAGGCTTGAGACAAGTACACTTTTCTAGCATTTCAAATGAGATTTCTAGATATCTATGCCACATCCATCATTCTGAAATAAGCCGTGTCAGATTAAAACAATGAAAAATTATGACTTTTGATAACTGAGTTCAGAAAGTTGCTTGTGGGTTTTTTGCTGTTTTTTTTTCCCAAGTAGGTTTTCATACATACTTTAGCGCAATTTTGAAGGTGCTTTCTGAGGAGGCATTAACTGGTACAAGGTGGCAGCTGCAGTGTGGAGCTCCATGGTCAGTGTTTACATGTGATGGGAAACAGCTCCTCTGAGCCAGAGCAATCCCACAGGCATCATGAGTAGCAGGGCTTTGGGGACAAACTCCTCCTCTGCATGAGGGCAAAGTAATCACCTCATCCATGGAAATACCTGCAGACCTCAGAGCAGCTTTGACTGAGGGAAGATTTCTCAGAAGAGGTGTGATTGCCAGGCATCAGAGAGGAGGGAGGTCTAGGTAAACAAGATGTCAAATTCAATGTGACCTCTTTTTTTTCTTTTTTTTTAGGAACATGCCCATTCTCCTTCACAGGCCATCTCAAGCCAAGTGATTTTTCAGGCCAGTCACTGCTCCTAGGTTAAACACAGGTTTAACCTAGGAGCCCATTGATAAATGCCTTGGAGGATATAATGCTCTTGAAGCCCATCCAGAGGAATGGTGGGGTTGGGTTAGATGAATGTCACGGATGAAGCTCAGTTTTAGCTAACTGCAGCTGGTTGATGCAGCACATAGGACGTGGCCTGGACACCTCATCTGAGAGCAGATCCCTTGTTTGAGGTGGATGACTGAGATGAGAACAGCTGTACTGGGTCAGACCAGCATTGTCCAGCTTCCAACCGTTGTCAGACTTGCCTCAGCCAGCAGCGGCTTCTGTACATTTAGCAACCCTTGACAGCTTTCCCCTCCTTCAACTTGTGGAGGGGAAAAGCTGAAAGCATGTCTGCACATGCTTTCAGCCTCCCCAGCATCCCACAGCAAGGAGCTAGTTATGCATCATCTGGAGAAGGTTTTTTCTTCTATTTGCTCTGAACTTGCCTCTTGCTGGCTTCACTGGATGTCCCTGTTCCTTGCACTGGAAGAACAATCAATCCCTACCATAAAATGATGTTATAGACCTCTATCACACCTGCCCTCAGTCATCTCTTTTTCTCAGCAGCAGAAGGACGTAAACCTGTTGCATCTCACCTTTAATGCTCATATTCCTGGGAAAACTGAGAGGGCAGGAGAGCTGCATACATTTGTGTAGGGTTGAAATAAGCCTTTGTTAAGTATTTGCTTAACATAAAAATGCCTTTCACGTTTCAGGATGGACAAATCAAGCCTATGTTCTAATTAAGGAAGGGATCAGATGATGTGTCTTCCCCCCAGCAGAGATTTTCCAAAATTTTGCTTGGATTCAGCTGCGTATTCTAAGCACATGGATTGACAGGGAGGGGAGATGGGTAACAGAGGGCTTATGCTATTTGTGATTTGTGCTAGAGAGTACATAAAGAAAAGGAACAAGAAAAATAATTTGCACTTCTCAACTGTCCAAGGACTGGTCAAGTCTAAATATAGTTTGTATTGACAAGAACAGCAAACCACCAGCACACCTCATTTTCATCTGATATACATGGGGGCCTGACATGATAGATGTAAAGGAAACCTGTGTATCATTGCACCAGGATACATGTCCCCTTATGTACAGCATGCATGCACACACAGGCATTGCTATATCATGTGCTGGCAAGTAATGGAGAAGTTTAGCAAACATACCTGAAATAGCTCACATACTTAGAGTTGCCAAACAGGCTCCTTACACCATTTCCAGAGGGTTTCTTTTCCCCAGCTCCCCACATCCCCCAGCCATTCAAACGACAGTTGTTCATGAGGGCTTGCACTTTCACGCAGTCATCAATTAGAAGGTGACGACTTGAAAAACTATCATTTGTCATTGCAAGCCAAAACCAGCAGCCCTGCTCCTTCGTGCCCAGCTCTGACAAGGAGCTTTCCCAGGCCCGGGCTTGCTCCAGGGCTGTGCCTGCTCTTGCCCCACTCTCCGGTCCCTCTGCTGCCTCCTCCTCCTCCTTCATTCCCTGTCCCCTACACCCACTGTCGTGCACTCTCCCTGCTCTTCCAGGCTTTTGCAGGGAGAAAAGCTTTCTCTCCTCTTTTCTGCCTCTCCCCCTTGCTCCGACTGTGTCTGCTGGCAATCCACCCTCCTAGGCACTCACAATGGCTGCAATAGCTCAGCAGCGGCTACAAATACCCCAATACAACATAACCGCTGTGTTTTGGGAGCTTAATCCTGCTATTTCCCCCCATCGTGAAAGCATCCAAAACTGAAAGCTAGTGCGTTCACAAAGAGTTGATTGATCAACGAAGAAGACTGAGGACCAAATCTGCTTTGCAGAAGAACCTGAAGGGTTTACAGAGCGGAGAGGGTACCTGAGCAGTGCAGAAAGGGTGTCTGAGCGATTGTATGGGATGGCCCAGCTAAGGGTGGGGAAGACAGGCTGGAAATGGCAAAGAAAAAAAGAAAAGAGAAGGTGGGCTGTCATGAAGAAGCTTCTTGGCGAAGAAATCTGAGACGAGACAGGGAGTGGATGCTCCTTTGCTATAGCCTTTTAAAACTGGAGTGATGGGCGTGCTAGATGCCGCACTGCAGAGAGGGAGGGACGCCCTGGAGGACGGTCCCCTGCGAGCCAGACGGGGCTGGTGGCCCTGATCCCTGCAGTGGGACTTGTGCCGGGGAACCACCTCTTCTGCAAGCACATGGTGTCTGCCTCCGGGGCAGCCCTCACAAAACCCTCAGGTGCCAATTAGGCCCCGAAGCAACCGCGTTCCCCTGGGCAGGGGCCTCTCCTGCGCTGCCTGGGGGACACAGCATATGGGAGTCACTGGGTTTGGCCTTGCAGTTCAATTAAATAAAAAAAAAAGAAAGAAAAAAGACCTAGCCCCCTTGCAGGGGAGGGCGAGGAGGAGGACGGTCTCCCTGGTAGCTGCCTAATCGCTCACAGGGTGACGGCCCTGCTCCTGTCAGCACAAACTAGCAATTACGATTAATGGGCTGTGGCAATCGGATCCCAGCGCTAACAGAGATGGCAAGTCCCACCATTTGCATGCAGTAAATTATTCAGGCTGTCAGCTGTTCGGATGTGAATCGGTAATGTTGCGGTTAAACACTGGCCACATGGCTAATCTGAGGTGTGCCCACCAGCCCCAGCACCGGGGAGAATTGGCTCTGTGCTGGGGTGGGCGGCACAGCTGTGCCACCGGCATGGCCCTGGCAAGCCCCGCACCTCCCCAGCCAGACACCGGCTGTCGCAGCACACGCACGGCTAATGACATGTCCTTCTGGGAGCAAAGAGCACCAGGAAAAGCCCAACAGTGTCTCATTTAGTTTAAGTTTCAACGGTCTGTGGGCTTGAGAAGATGGGGGAGAGCCGGCTGCCAGCGAGCAAGCTCCAGTGACTAAACCTACCTGTGCCTGCAGCCGTGGCCAAGTGTTTTGCAGGAATCAAATGCACGTCCAGACTCAAAATTGGAGTATTTCTATACCAAAAATGAAGCATCCTATAATAAACTCAGGGTTTGTCAGCTAAACATGATTTTTAAAAAGCCAAAGGTAGCGTTCTTAGAAGGGCCTCCATTCAGGTGAGCACGCAACAGGTACCTGGCATGAGCACCCACACACCGCTCCGGGTGAACTACATGTGCACTGCCAACATCCCGTTCTGCCTATCCGGCTGCAAGAGATGTGTTTTAATGTACCCACCCTCATGCAGAAAATAATTCTTTCAGAATAACCCTTCAGGGGGGAAAGACTGAACTCTCCTAAGCTCAACTACTGCCTTTCAGGAGTGCAGCGCAAAGAACGGCAGACATGGGGCAGAAGGGAGAGAGTAATTTGGAAAGCAATGGGAAAAAACTGGCACAGGCAGTTGTCTACTTGCACATCCATCCAGTTCTTCATCCCTCTTTTCCCACGAAGAGAAGGGACAGCAAGGGATCTGACACAATCACAAAACCAAGGTCAGAATGACCAAGCCATTTCTTCACTAGCACCTCAGTGTGGACAACTGCAGCAAAGTCCTGTCGTTTACATTCAAATCAGACTTGCTTTACACGGGGGTTTGCCCACATTCATTGGTATGCAGCCTGAGGGGGACTATATTTCATGTCAGGAGCTTGAAACGGTTCAGAGCTGTCCCATATAGCTCAGTACCCTAGAAGCCCCTGTACCCTTGCTAAGCATCATCCCCCAGCAGTACTGGAAGCTTTCTTGGGAGTACTTGGCTTTTTCAAGTCTTTTAGTAGAAAGGAAACATTTGATTAAGAAATATAAATAGTGACAGGCATTCTTCTGAGGAAAATAAAAAAACTGTAGATCGATCCTCAGACTTTCAGAGTTTGAAATTAAAAATGAAGAGAAATAAAAGGGGGATGGCAAATAGTAATACTGTAAGCACAGTAGCATAAATTGGTAGGAAAGTCATGATAATGAATAGGAAAATGAATAGTAAAACATACGTTTAAGGGCACGAGGTCAGTCTGCTAAACAGGTACCTACCTCTGAATGACATGGGCAGATCATGGTGCCCATGTCAGCCCAATCTCTTCAGCACTGAGGTCACATCTATTTCATAGAATCACAGAATGGTTTGAGTCGGAAGGGACCTTAAAGATCATCTAGTTCCAATCCCCCTGCCATGGGCAGGGACACCTTCCACTAGACCAGGTTGCTCAAAGCCCCATCCAACCTGGCCTTGAACACTTCCAGGGATGGGGCATCCACAACTTCTCTGGGCAACTTGGTCCAGTGTCTCAGCACCCTCATAGTGAAGAATTTCTTCCTTGTATCTAATCTAAATCTATCCTCTTTTAGTTTAAAGCCGTTACCCCTTGTCCTATCACTATAGGCCCTTGTAAAAAGTTCCTCTCCAGCTTTCTTGTAGGCCCCTTCAGGTACTGGAAGGCTGCTATAAGGTCTTCCCGGAGCCTTCTCTTCTCCAGGCTGAACAACCCCAACTCTCAGCCTGTCTTCACAGGAGAGGTACTCCAGCCCTCTGATCATCTTCGTGGCTCTCCTCTGGACTCATTCCAACAGGTCTGTGTCCTCCTTATGTTGGGGGCCCCAGAGCTAGATGCAGTACTCCAGGTGGGGTCTCTACTCACGAGTAGAGGGGGAGAATCACGTCCCTTGCCCTGCTGGTCATGCTTCTTTTGATGCAGCCCAGGATACGGTTGGCTTTCTGGGCTGCAAGTGCACACTGCCGGGTCATGTTGAGCTTCTTATCAACCAACACCCCCAAGTCCTTGTCCTCAGGGCTGCTCTCAGTCCATTCTCCGCCCAGCCTGTATTTGTGCTTGGGATTGCCCCGACCGAGGTGCAGGACCTTGCAGTTGACCTTGTTGAACTTCATGAGGTTCGCATGGGCCCACCTCTCAAGCCTGTCAAGGTCCCTTTGGATGGCATCCCTTCCCTCCAGCAGGTTGACCGCACCACACAGCTTGGTGTCGTTGGCAAACTTGCTGAGGGTGTACTCAATCCCACTGTCCATGTTGCCAACAAAGATGTTAAACAACGCTGGTCCCAATACCGACCCCTGAGGAACGCCACTCATCACTGGTCTCCACTTGGACTTCAAGCCGTTGAGCGCAACTCTTTGAGTGTAACTATCCAGCCAATTCCTTATCCACTGAGTGGCCCATCCGTCAAATCCATGTCTCTCCAATTTAGAGACAAGGATGTCATGTGGGACAGTGCCAAATGCTTTGCACAAGTCCAGGTAGATGGTGTCAGTTGCTCTTCCGTTATCCAGCAACACTGTAACCCCGTTGTGGAATGCCACCAAATTTGTCAGGCACGATTTGCCCTTAGTGAAGCCATGTTGGCTGTCACCAGCCACCTCCTTATTTTCCATGTGCCTTAGCATTGTTTCCAGGAGGATCTGCTCCATGATCTTGCCAGGCACAGACGTGAGACTGACTGGTCTGTAGTTCCCCGCGTCTTCCTTTTTTCCCTTTTTAAAAATGGGGGTTGTGTTTCCCCTTTTCCAGTCAGTGGGAACTTCACCGGACTGCCACAGCTTCTCAAATATGATGGATAGTGGCTTATCAATTTAATCTGCCAGTTCCCTCAGGACCTGTGGATGCATCTCATCAGGTCCCATGGACTTGTGCACCTTCAGGTTCCTTAGATGATCTCGAACCTGATCTTCTCCTACAGTGGGCGGTTCTTCATTCTCCCAGTCCCTGCCTTTGCCTTCTGAGACTTGGGCGGTGTGGCTTGAGCACTTGCCAGTGAAGACGGAAGCAAAAAAGTCATTGAATACCTCAGCCTTCTCCATAACCTGGGTAACCAGGTCTCCTCTTTCCTTCCGTAGAGGGCCCACATTTTCCCTAGTCTTCCTTTTATCACCGACGTACCTATAGAAGCTTCTCTTGTTGCCCTTGATGTCCCTGGCCAGATTTAATTCTATCAGGGCTTTAGCTTTTCGAACCTGATTCCTGGCTGCTCAGACAGTTTCTCTGTATTCCTCCCAGGCTACCTGTCCTTGCTTCCGCCCCCTGTAGGCTTCCTGTTTGAGTTTGTCCAGGAGCTCCTTCTTCATCCATGTAGGCCTCCTGGTGTTCTTGTCTGACTTCCTCTTTGTTGGGATGCATCGCTCCTGAGCTTGGAGGAGGTGATCCCTGAATATTAACCGGCTTTATTGGCCCCCTCTTCTCTCCAGGGCTTCATCCCATGGTACTCTACCAAGATCCCTGAAGAGGCCAAAGTCTGCTCTCCCGAAGTCCAGGGTAGTGAGCTTGCTGTGTTCCCTCCTCAGTGGCCTAAGGATCTCGAACTCCACCATTTCATGGTCATTGCAGCCAAGGCTGCCCTTGAGCTTCACATTCCCCACCAGCCCCTCCTTGTTGGTGAGAACAAGGTCCAGCATAGCACCTCTCCTCATTGGTTCCTCTGTCACTTGGAGAATCATCACATTCCAGGAACCTCAGCACATTCCAGGAACCTCAACGGATTTCTTATGCCCTGCTGTGTTGTCCCTCCAACAGATATCAGGGTGGCTGAAGTCCCTCATGAGGACCAGGGCTTGTGAACGTGAGGCTGCTCCTATCTGTCTATAGAGGGTCTCATCCGCTTGGTCTTCCTGGTCAGGTGGCCTGTAGCAGACCCCCACTATAATGTCACCTGTCCCTGCCCTCCCTTTAATCCTGACCCATAAGCTCTCGGTTGGCTCCTCATCCATCCCCAGGTGGAGCTCCATGCACTCCAGCTGCTCATTGACATAGAGGGTGACACCCCCTCCTCGTCTCCCCTGCCTGTCCTTCCTATAGAGCCTGTATCCTTCCATTCCAACGCTCCAGTCATAGGAGCCATCCCACCACGACGCTGTGATGCCGATAAGATCATAGCCCTGCAGGTGTGCACATGTCTCTGACTCCTCTTGTTTATTCCCCATGCTTTGTGCGTTTGCATAAAGGCATTTAAGTTGGGCCCCTGATGAAGCTGACTTACTGGCTGGAGCGGCTGGAATTCCTTAGTGCTGCTCTTCAGGTGCTCTCCTGCTGACCTGTGATCCTTCTCCAGGCTCTGGGCATCTATTGCTGGCACTGGCATTAAACTGGTAGGAGTGGGATGGATTGAGGTTCCCCTCGCCCGGCAACTTTAGTTTAAAGCCCTCTTCACCAGCTTGGCAAGCTTATGACTGAAGATGCTCTTCCCTTTCTCTGACAGATGGACCCAATCAGCCCCTAGTAGACTGGGGCTGGAAAATGTCTCGGCATATCCCATTCAGTCTGCCTGTACTTAGGACAAATAATTAAAAGTGTGATTGACAGAAGGTCAAGCTATTTCAGATCTACGAAGACTCAGAATCCATTCAAGTGCTCAAACGTATGCACTGAATAGTCCCACCGCAACCAAAGGGCCATGTAGCAGTGCGGAAACTTAGGCAGCAGTATTGGTTTTTGCACATCAGAGCCATATTTTTATCCTCATTGAGGCCCGAAGTACTTATGCATATGTACACTAGCAGTAAAACAACAGAGTGATCCTTTATGACAGTATGACCATAATCTAACTTGACAAATGCAATTGTCAGCATCCCTTAAAGTAAATTCTAACTACGCCCCCTTGGCTAAATCCTGAGCCCTTTCAAATAACAAAACAAACCGCTTTCTCCCAAGAGTTGTGTTCTCTGCATTGTATTTTCTGACATGCTTTCCCACCATCAACCTTTCATCCTGTTGAACTAATTTCCATTGTAAGTGGCGGAAGGCAGGAAGGATAACTCCCGTCAACTTCATGCTGGTGAAGTGCGAGCCTGCCCAGAGGAAAGGCAGTAGAGGGGGCACATCCCTGGCAGGGCTGGCCACCAAGTCCCATGTCAAGGAGCCAGAATAGGGTAATATGTATGTACAACTGTGCTTTTCTATAAATAGTGGGTAATGGGAGCTGGGGCTAACGACTGGGAAAAGGTCCTCCCCAGCTGCTCACGGGGTGCCACTGTGGTTTGCACCGGTGGAGCGTCACGGTGCGTAGTCGCAGCTCTTCCAGCCTGGTGCCCTCAATGCCACCAGCAAACAAGGCACTCAAACTAAGGTCAGAGATGTTGCAATTGGCCCTTTTACAGGAGGGACTCAGCTGAGCTCTGGGTCTTACCATATTGTCGAAGGGAAAGGCAGCAAGGTGCTGCCAAAGGCACTGCTGTGGCACAGCCAGGAGCACGCTTTTATCTTTCTGTGTAAATTGAAGAAATACATCTTTTTCATCCTATTTTCTCCACCCAGTACCCATGCACATTTGTACTCCATACTGTACTCTATACACTTCTCTGAGTTGCACAAGGGACCATGCTCTTGTTCCACCCAGTTTTATGCACTTCAGACTCAATCCTGCTTCAGGAAGACCTCCAGCAGGTCTTTCAAAACTACTTAATAAACGTGGAACAGTAACGGCACTTCTTTCTCATGAATACAGGACCCCTTGCTCTGTGCGTCCCTTCTGGGCCTGGCTTTGCCCTCCAGCAGGACTGAAATGGCAGTGATGCTCTCAGGGACACATGGGTGCTTTACTGCAGGAAGACTTCCCGTGCAACACTATACACCTGCAGGGAGGGTGGAAAAAGCCCGAGATGAGCAGGAATTTTGTTTGCTATGTTTTTACTTTGTTTTCTATATTTTCTTCACCCTAACGTTTTGGTTTTCACCTATAAAAATCCAGCCCTTGCTTCCCTTCTGATTTGTGGGTCAGTCACGGCAATGTGTGAAGCTGTATTGACATTAGTATAAGTCACAGAAAATTTAATTCCATGGCCTTGCTAGAGCCTATCCAAGGCTGTTGGGGCTGTCACAGCTGGATGGATAGGATAGTTCAAGGAAAATCATTCTCATAATTGGTGGTGGTAATTCATTAGGTGAACCCTTCTTTCTGCATCAGCGTTAGATATCAGCCCCCGCCTGTGTGTGGTGACAATTTTAGGGGAAGATGAAGGCTTGGGGTCCTGCTCACACTTATAGCTTGCTTCACCAAAAGAAGGGCTGAACCTGCCAAACCCTAACCCTGGGGTTTCATCCTGCCCCTAAGCTGTGCCTGGTGGCCTCACCCATGGGTGGGCATCCTCCACCCCAGTGCTCTGCAGCGCTGTTCTCCTGGAGATGGAAAGGCAACCACCACAAAATCATGCCAGTTGCTCCTTCTTCCCTCCTTCCCACTCCCTGCCCCTGCCCCTGTAAGCACATCTGCCAAAACAAGCAACCAGAATGACCACCCAGCCTTGAACTGTACAAACGGCAGGGTCAAAGTTGGTTGGAAACTGACCCAGGAGTGAGTTTCTGGGGTGGGAAGTAGCAGAGCAGCTGTGCAAGAGCAGCAACCTCTCCTGATGGCTCAGCAGGAGCCCAGGGAGGATGTGTCCATGGCCTTAGCACACTGCATCTATCTTAAGGTATCCGATGTTGACCTTGAAAGTCATCTTAGATATAGACCTGTCCTGCTCATGTGCATCATGTGTGCAGCTTTCAGCAACAGGATAAATATCGGGAGGACTAACAGGTTTATCAAGTCATGCTTTAGTCCCCGCTGTACACGCTGGCTGCTCCTATCACTGCCGAGAGACAGGGCGAGACGGTTTGTCAGCCTGTCCAGCTTCCAACGCGGCCAACTGCTGGCACGTACGGCGAGAGCAACGCTAGCGCCCTGCCGCACTGCCTCCGCAAGCCCTTGCCCAGCTGGCCATGGCACACAGCTCCCATCCACAGAGGACAAGCAGGAGTCACCTGAAATCCTTCTTCCTCATCCTAACAGCCAAGGCTAAACAAGACAGCCTGGTGTGCATGGTCACTGCTGCCTTTACCTCATCGGGGGTCTCAGATGGACAGTATCCAGGCACAGAGAGGAGATTTTCACCATGTCATCTAAACGGAGTCCGAAATGGAGATCTTGAAGATGAAGACCGCAGCTATCTGGATGTGGCTAAATGCAAGGTTGAGCCTTGATCAAAGTTAGGAAGGATTCAAACGACTGGCCTGATCCTGCACGCTGTCTCAGGTCTCCTTAGGTGACTTGGGATCAGCAGTGCCCACAGACACAAGACCCTGCGGGGGAAACGTTTACACCTGCAAGGCAGCTTCTGCTCACCGCTGTTTTCAGAGCCTCAGCAGATAGAAAATAGCAGGTGCACTAAGCTCCAAAATAACATGCTGTAAATTAAAATAAGCTCAGCTCTCCACGTACAGTCAAATAAGGAACGATGCATGGAGAACAACAGGGGCTCACATTTGTCTCCGGATGATCATTCACAAGATGCACAACAATACAATTTCACACACAGAAATCAAAGAATGCCTCTGAAATTAAAGATCTGCTCTTTCCGGGTGTTGGGGTTTTTTTTTTCAATAAAGATTTCCAATGTGCTGAAACCGTTTATAATAATAATTGGGAAAAAAAGTCTCTGGGAAATTATTGGCATGAACTTTCAGGGCTCTAAATTAAGGCCAGCCTAATTTTCCAATTAGGCAGCTTGATAGGCAAGATGACATGTGCAGAGTAGAAGGGCAGGCTCTAAACGGCATTTTTATGAACATTTCTCATGCCTGCAGTAGCCTTTCTATACCCAACAGCTGAGGAGTGCACTTTCCCATGCCGTCAGGGGTGAGGAGGTTACGACTCCAGCATTGTGCCCCTTGTTTTTCACACAAGAACCCGGCGCGCCGCAGCTCGCTTGAAAGGGTCCAGCGCCCTGGAGAGGGGCGGGCGCTGGCCCCCGCTCCCTCGCCCCCGCGCTGCCGGCTCCCCTGCCCGGCGGCTCCCCGCCTGCCCCCCGCCCGGCCCCGCACCCACCACTTGAGCGGGCAGCTCAGTTTAACCCGCCATTGAGGCGGACGACTGGCAACGCTAATTGGGACGGGGGACCTTTTTCAGAGTCGTTCAGTCGGTAAATGAAACTTCAGCTCCCCGGTGATCCAGCGTGTGCAAAGAAGCCGCAGCCCGAGGTGCAAAGGGCACGGCAGAAAGATTTCAAGCCGACGCTGCTCTTTCACAGCTCGAGCTGTCGGGCAGCTGCCTGCCTTCGCCGGCTCCGGCTCTCGCCTCCCCGCTGCTCGCCCAGCGGAGGGAAACCCTGAGCACTGGGGCAACGCATCCTTCCTAAGCTTGCTGAAGACCCTGCCACCCCAAATGCTGCTGTGAATGCAGTGGTGGTCTTCTGGGAGCGAACGGGAACCGAAATCGGCACACGAGCCCCTCGATCACAGACAGCGAAGTCTGGCCCTCAAGAGACGATGGAATCACATGCCGGTGCCTGCTCAGCACTTGCATGATCCTGAGCAAACCACGCCAGGCCTATTTAAACGTCCTTCTCTGGGTCAAGCAATTTAAGAGCTAGATCCATGCTAGCTTGCAACAAGCCAGGGGAGCTCACACAAGGGCTTTGGCAGGTGGGGAAGGGAGGAGTTAGCAGGGACGAGCAGGAGAGGACATTTAAACACAGGAGTCCATGGACCACTGCCACTCCAAAAAACCATCCTTGAAGAACAGCTGTGCCAGCTGCAAGATGCATCTGGCAGCCACATTGACAAAACTACCCTTTAACTTGGTGTGGCTGATGGCAGTCTCTGAGCTGATGGACACCCTTACCGCACTGTACAGGAGCCCGAACCTAAGGAAATTTAAGTTTGACTGAACCTATTCTCAGTTTGCCCATACCTGCAGTAGGAATAAAGCAGGAGGAATGATACCTTCAGTGGAAGGGGGCGATGGCAGTAGCCACACACAGTAGCCACAGTCTCCCTTCCACTGCAGGGAAGGCCATGCTGAACAAACAGCAAGCTGGCCTCGAGGATACACAGAAGGTACCAATTTCCACCTTTGCCACTTCTGGAGAACCCTAATTCCCTGCAGCCCTTTACCAATTGGATTCTGAAGTGAAGACCATACCCTCGTAGCTCAGGAGCAGATCATCTCCATGTCAGGGCACATAGAAGAAGCTCTAAGCTTTCACAAACTTAGAGAAACAAAAAGAAGCAGTGTTCAAACAGAGTGGCATCAGAAATAAGATGCCAGCAGATCACAGAATTACAGGGTGGTTGAGGTTGGAAGGGACCTCTGGAGGTCATCTTGTCCATCCCCCCTGCTCAAACAGGGCCACATAGAGCTGGTTGCCCAGGACCGTGTCCAGACGGCTTTTGAATATCTCCAAAGTTGGAAACTCCACAGCCTCCCTGAGCAACCTGTGCTGGTGCTCGGTCACCCTCACAGAGAAAGTGTTTCCTGATGTTCAGAGGGAACCTCCTGTGTTTCAGTGTGTGCCCATTGCCCCAAGTCCTGTCACTGGGCACCACTGGGGTCCTCCTTCGGGCCCTTTTTGAAGACAGGAGTGATATTTGCTTTCCTCCAGTCTTCAGGCACCTCTCTCGGTCACCAGGACCATTCAAAGATGTTCAACATGATGCTCATACACTCATTTGTGAGGCAGGTCAGGACGTATCCTCAACTCTCTTTTTCGTATGTCTCTGTTTGTATGCTTTGGTAATTGGCACATTAGATTGTGGCCTTCAACTTCAGCTAGTTTTGTGTTTTATTTGTATTCGATTTAGTCATTTTGATGAGAAGATGGCGACTCCTCTCCCTGGGAGAAGTATTAAGTCCTTAACTTTCTTCCCCATGCTACTGGACTGAGACCGTGAAATAACACTTAAGTTCCCGTATGTGCCATGTCTTAAAGACAACCCAGGCTTGAGGCCGAGAAGACAAGCAAAGATTCAACAGCTGAGCTGCTGTTGTGTGACAGGCAGTTAATAACAGAGCTGATTATTTCAGTGGCTCTTTGATTTCTCATAAAAGACAGGAGAAAAAAGACCCTTTTCACTACTTTAAATGTCAACATTTTAAAATAATTTAAATATGCTGCCACTTTCAGAAGTTAACCCAAAGCTGCAGAGTGACTACAGCATCTACCCCAAAGGGTGCCTTGGATTGATTAGCCCATTTGGGAAGCGTAACTCTTGGCTGCGCTTGACACCCAGCCTGCTGCAGACAGGCGGCAGCGTTAACAAATGGCCGATTTCCTCGTTATAGCCGCTGTGTAGAGTGAGTGCATCAGCTTGCTTAACTCTGATTGAACAAGACACAACCCAGAAGGAAACAAGAACACTTTAGAGTATTTAAGAACTTACTGATGTTAGTCTAATGCAGTCATACCAGGGATAATATTTATTTTGGGTTATGGCCAGATGACGATGTAATAGCCTCATTTGGGCAGTCTAGACCCTTCATATGTGATAAATACTTCCCCAGAATGCATAATTTACTAAAAAACACATGTAGCGTGCATACTTACATCTAGCAGAAATGCTCTCTAGCCAAAACAGAAGACCTGAAAAGCTCTCTCAGCATAAGGGAATAAAGATGTCAGAAAAAAAGGCTGAACAATAATTTGCCTGATTTATAAATGTGACAGTATTAAGAAATGAAGAGGAACCCAAACTTTCCAGAATGCCCTAAAGAAAAGTAGGATCGAGCTCAGTGCCAAAGCTTTGGTGGCAAGATGCTAATTCGCTCTCCACAGGCAGGCCTGATTTCTTCAGCATTTTCCTTTTTCCCCATCTCATCACCTAAAGGCCTGGAATATGAAAGGGGAAACAAGCCCGAGGGGATTTACCAGGTCTTGTTATAGCACATCAGTCATCAAAAGAACATTGAACTATTTTCATTTTTCTTACAACTCCACATCATGATAAAGCTATTTTGCTTTCCAAGTATGTATAAGGTGTTTTAATGTTCTGTTTGTAAAATAAAAGGCAGAATTTTAAGAAAACTTATTAAAGCCTTCAAAACAGGACCTGAATAACACAAAAGGCAAAGTATTGCATCAGCTAAAACCCAAACCAGCTTTGATTCAGTTTTTATTAAAGCTAACTTTGCTTATAAGCACATCTGTAAAACCAGAAAGCACTATGGGCATTCAGGTATAATATCTGGGTGGAGTAAGAAGTGGATGCGGGGGAGGGTGAAGTTCATGGGCACTTCAGTTACAGGCCTAGAAAAAGTAAGTGTCCTTCTAGCAGAATGTGTGGAAACATTTCTTGCTTGTGTAGAAGTAAAGATTTGTACCTGCCCACAGCTACTTGCTACTGAATCACCCAGCACCCTATTGCCAGAGCACCCGACCGAGCGGGGATGGCGAGGCTGCGATGGCAGCCAGCCCTTCTCCTCCCTCTGCTGAGGATCCTTCCATGCTGTTCTCTGAGCACTCAGCATTACATCTCCAAGTGTAAATTTTGCACGATACCAAGCATGAATTACAACTACTTGAAGTGAATCGGTCATGCTCATCCAAATTTAAGTGAGAAATTTGTCAATTAAGAGACGTGGGCAGCATGCAAAGCAGTATCTAATAGAGGAGGATGGACAACTAAGTATCTGTGAATGAAGTGTGGTCTGTGTTGTTACCTGAAAATTTTCAGAGCAAAAAACCCCCTTAAACACTTTCAAAAATCAAGACTGTTATAGGAAAAAAAACCTTCTGAAAAACAGATCAAGAAACAAAGAGATCTGCTAACACCAAACGTCTTCTCAGCTGCATAATCAAAAAAATTAATTGTGCGAGATTAAATCCATATGATTTTAGTTATTATCTTTGCTCATCTGGTCAGTGCTTCAGAGTAAGACAAAATTACAAAATTTAGAAGAAAACACAGCATGGTATACAGAGAAATTCCTGATTTTGGCAGTCAGATGAATGTAGTTGCAGAACTCGGCTTATACCGACCTCAGGATTCTCAGCAAAACAATGGATTTACACTTACAGCTACAAAGTCTCGGTATGTTGAATCAGTAGCATTCGTTTGGTTAATATTAGTAATACATGTAGTATACGTAAGCGATAAGAGTATTCCAGGTGGTGGTGCAGGCTAGGCACAGTGCCACAAGAGCTGCTGGGGTGGCTTTACCCTTCCTTGATGTCAGTAGAAAAGACTATCCTCATACATGAAATAAGAATGACCTCCAAACAAAAAGTCAGATTCATGCAACTGCCCGAACCAAGGCATATGCAAGGCCACTCAGGAATCTGAACTACGTGGACGAGGAGACTTCACTGTGCATTGTTCAAGAAGAGCAGGCTGTACATGTGCTTGTGTGCGCTTGGCAGCAGAAAATGCGAAGAGAAGGAGCAAAAAGGCATGTGGCCATGAAGAAAGAGGGAACTTCTGGCGACAGGTGGCAACCAGCAGAGAAGTGTCTGCATTTGTTATTCTTCTGTATGGATGGCCCTAGAAATACCTGTTTGCATTATCAGTTTCTACTCTGATAAAAGATTGGAGTAAAAAATGAGAAGTGTCTTATAGATGCAGGGCCATGCAATTGTGCCATTGTGGTTGTTCAGTAATGAACATTGGTGGTTCCTTACGTTGCACTAAGGACGTGTAGTCTACACGTATTCTTGGCATACGTAGGTATTACAAATATGAAACGCAACCCCAACAGCCCACCACAAAGACATTTCAGAATTCCCTGCTCTGTCATTGTAGTTTTGCATTTGGGAGTTGTATGGAATTAAGGCAATGTGTGATGGGCACAGGCTATCCCACATAGACTTCTCCATGGGACAACTCCTATCTGAACAGTTTAGAGGTCCAATAAATAACTGCCTTAAAGGTCACTGAAGATGAGCTGGGAGAACAACTGGTTCTCCAAAGGCCAGAACAGCTAGCAGCAGCCTAAAGCCACTGAAGGTTCAACCACACAATTTGTAAGACTGGGTGAGTTTATGTGAACCTGTGGGTTTCCAAATAAAACACCAAGCTGGATTTGAAATAGCAACCACTACAGTCTCTAAAAGCCACTTCTCTAAAGGTTATCCAGAGGAAGATTTGATAAAATCACTATTTGATACCCTACTGTGAAATAACTCTTACCCTGCCCCCAAAATGTTAACGCATATATTTCCTCCTAAATCACTCTTATTTAAGGTTGATCAAGCATGAGTTACATTCAACAGACCGGATTTCTCTTTGATATTTTAAATCCCTTCTGGGTTCTTAAAAGGCCACCTTTTCCTACTCCAGTGCTAGGATAACTCTCTACCTGGAGGCTAACACCCAATGAAATTCACGTTCAAACTCCCCTAATTAAGATCACTGAGATGAATGAGCAAATTAAAGCCACAACATAAGCTCACATTGCTTGTTTCCTCTCTCTTGCATAGATCCTTATTGATTTCAGAAACAAAACTTCAGTTTGCAAAACTATAAAAGGATCTGCTAAAACACGACCATTCCCTTCAGAATGATTATGCATTTTCCATGTGATTCCTCCTAGTATTTTGGGCAAATAAATACCTCATATTAAAAATATTCTCCTTGACAGATCGTGCGTGAGATTTATTTTGGAAACTACCCGTAGCAGGTGATGCCTGCACTATACCTCTCTTCTCAGAGTTACAAAAGGGCAAAGGTAGGAAAGGAGTTTTCTTTTGTTTCTTTTGTCAAGTTTTTCTTTTGGGCAGAGTAAGAAAGAATCAAAACACTGTGTCATAGGGCTGTGGTTCCAGGTAAAAAGACACTCCAGCTTTCCTTTCGCTTTTCTTTCTATATGCTTTCAAACAAAAAAATAAAAGACAACAACATCTAAAAGAGAAATTACAATGTTTTTCAAAAAGACCTCTAAACAGATTAAAGCTTTTGTATCCTGTTCTAAATGAATTTTGTTGGACCATATGAAGACTTACAGAGTTTGGGTGGCAATCTGACCCACAGGCCAGCTGCCATCTAACAGAATTGCTCACAGTTTCTGCTCTCTGATGCCATCTTATCCAACTATTTCTCAGGTGCAGGCAAGGAAAGGGGTGCATGACCTGTGGCAGCCTGGAGCTGGCTCCCTGGTACCCTGCTTGTTCAGGCATCCCTTACCTCCTCTTCCCTCACGTGACCGAAATACCAATGTACTCAGTCATGAGAGGCAGAAGGAGCTATACCATCCTTTAGTGGCTCCATCACTGCTCACGTGGCCTCCTCCAGTAGAAAGATGAGGCACCTGTGGATTTGAGTAATATATGCTTAAGCCAGTGTGCTTTTTGCTGAATTAGTACATATAGCGAGAAACACATAGTCACTGGACAGTCACTGCAGACAAACAACACATACCACCTTAACAAATCTCATTTTATTCCAACATTTGGGAAAAATATTGTAAGATTAAACAGGCTTTCTTTTGTAATTCAGTAGACCAAGTATGACCAAGACCAAGTAGCCCAAGAATCAGGTACGATGTGCTTACTGTCTTTTATTGATCTCATTACTTACATAACCAAACGGACAGAAACTTTTCATTTATTTCCTGAGGAAACATTTCATTTGTATAATTTGCTACAGAGCACAAAGTGCATTTATTTACACAAAATTTACTCCTTTTGCTTTGTTTGCTTGCTTTCCACAAGCCCTAAAAGCACTGCATCAGCTTCCAGCAAGGTTGTATCAGTTGTTGCACCCAAGAACCTTGATGTGAGTTCAAGATCCAGCAGTCTCAGGCGTACTCGGGTTCCTCTCTGATATTTTCTGTGAAGAAAAGGGGAGAGGGGGAAGAAGGTAAGTTTTGTTAAGCAATGGTCTTGCATCTCCTAAGGCTGATCTCTTGTCTGCAGACTGAAGTAGCAGCCCCACAGAAAACAATGTGCTGCAATGGAAGTCCAACACTGTTGCAATGCATCAGCACTAAAACCGCTGGGACACGCTCTGTAACACCACAGAGCCAGCCTCTGTTGATACAATCCTGCCCATGGAAGAGCAGACACCGCCAGATCCCGCTGAGGGAACGCAGGCTCTACAGAAAAGCATTTTATTATATAGGAAACTGTTTGTGTCTTCCATCAAAATGTTTTACTGTATCATCTGCTATCATGCACGCAATTATCTGCAGGACAACATATCATTAAAGGGGAGGACAAGTCATCATTAGATCACTGGTGACATTGCTATTATCAAAAAAGTATAATGCCAGCTAACTATGCTTTATATTTCCAACTCTGGGCCTCAGGCAAGGGAACTTTTCTTGTCTTATCCCCTCCTCCAAAGAGTGGGTATCATCTGCAAGGTTTTTATTACATAAAATTAAAAAGAAACCCCACAACTATTGTAATGAAACATTCTGCCTACAGGGTTGGGTTTTATTGTTTTACGTTCTTTTTTTTCTTTCTTTTTAAGTCAGAAGATGCAAGTGTTCAACATGTTTTAAAAACAGATCCTGTGTCAAGATGGCCATGCCAAATTAGTGAAGATTTTTGAAATACCAGCATCTTTTATAGTGTACCTGGAGAGCTACTGATCAAAGCCCAGCAATAAAACTGAAAATTATTCTTCTTTTGAAAGTTCAAGCCTTTTTTTTTTTTTCTTAGTCAAAGCATAAAGAGCTGAAGATGCATCAAGCTTGACCACCTTGAGCAAAAGCAAGAGAAAGTTTGAAACATCCTCCAGTTACAGACTAGAGAAAATGTAACAGGGAAGTCTGGTTGCACGCATTTCCATCTTGCTCATTTTCACCTTCAGCTTGGACAGGCAATCTTTACTGTCTGACAACTGTTTGCTAGCATGGAGCAAAACTGAACCAGGTTTCAACTTTCTTCGGCACATCAAACCAAGATCCTTTTGGAAAACTAAACATCTTAAGAAAAGATGCTGGACTTGCATTTACCTTTCTTTTTTCCCCATTTTCTGTCAGTTCTATCTTACATTAATTTCCTGTGGCTTGTGGTTAATCCTGGGTAATATACTTGGTTACGTTACAAACTGCAAAGGAAGATCATTTGATACCTCCACTCTGAACAAGTAGCTACGTAGGGTACTTTGGCCAGCAAGGTTTCTGCCAACACTCATCCCAATGAATCCTGTCATGATCTGCATGAATCAACGCAGTGGAAATACCACACATTTTCTTAAAAACATAAAACTGAAGAGCTTCATCTGTCCAAAATGCGAGTAACCACTGTTGCAGTGAAGAGTACGGCACAGCTACCAAAGACAGAGAACAGCTTATGTTTGGTTGTTACCTGAATAGCTGGAAGGGATCAATTCTGCCCCTTTCTCTGTGAAATTTTTCCTTTTCAAAACAGAACAGTTTCACAACTGATGATAATTATTCATGAAAGCTAACGTGCAACATTTCAGAGGAATAAGACAAGGGCAAAACAAAATGAAAAGACAGTGCATAAGATCTTAAAAATGGATGGTATCTTCCAGGATTTGTCAGGCTCATTTAAAAGGGAAAGTTTCCCAAAGAAGTCAGGATGCTTTGGGATAAGAAGGGGAATGAAGAGGAAAGCTCCTCACTGAAGAACCTTAAATGAAGATACCAGCTGACTATTGATTTGACAGGGGAGAAATCTCCAGAAACTTCTCTAGCATGAACCAAACCTTTACCTTACTGACAGCTGCTGGCTAGATGGGTTGCCTGTGCATCCAACCATAAAGTTATCCTGATCCCTAATACTATCTTTGGCATAAATTATCAGACTTTTCTGCCTTTATCAATGAGAGTGAGGAGTGGATGGGGCATGAGAAAAGACAAATTTAAAAAAAAGAGAGAGGGAGATTAAGTTTTGAGAGAAGGCAAAATAAGAGGGAGAGAAGGAAATCTGAGAGGGAGAAATGGTCTGTGGAAACAGAAAAGAGGGAGCAGCCAGCTTATAATGAGAAAAAAGGAGGCGTGGGAAGATATGAAGGAGGGGAAAAACTGTAAAGCAGGGGACAAAAAAGCACTGAAAACACTGCAGGCAAATAGTGTAGAAATGAAGGAAACTGTATACAGAGTAGAGCCACAGAAGAGGAAAAAAGTCACTGAAAAGTAGAGACTGCATAAAACTATTAAAGCTTGAGTGACACTAAACTCAGATCTGTGAACTACAACATTCTGTGCTGCTTTTAAAAAGATGGGCATGTTTTTAACCTAATAAAACTTAATACTAAAACTAGCAGTTCTGTGACAAATTTTAAAGACCAGCTACCCCTCTGCCTTTTTCTCCTCTCCTTCCTCCTAGAGGAAAAACAGCTCACCAATAACGTAAAGCAGGACGCTATTGCGAAAACTGGCTTCAGGGTCCAACGCTTTTCTACAGCAGATCGAACTGAAGGAGGTTTAAATTGAATTACAAGTCCTCTCTCTGACAGCACAGAGTGGGAGAGATATTGAGCTCCATCTTTGTAACTGAAATACAAAATATTACTTTCATCATGCCACAGTTCCTTTTGGGCTGGTTGCTAGACTACAGTGGTAAGTGTTTTGCAAGTGAATAGATTAAACTAGTTTTTTCTAATGAAACCTTTAAACGTGCTATTTAGAACCAGGAAAGTCCATGAGAAAAATCTGTGAAGAAACTGTACTTCTCATTATTAATAAATCTAATTTAATAATAAATTAATAATGTTAAGCATGACTCCCCCCATTTTAGCATTACGAAGACTTTGTTCATTTTACAGTCTGCAGAGAACATTGCTCAAATTTTCAGACATGACTTTAGCATATATTTGTAATGCAAAATCCAAGCAACTGTATTTTCATAAGAAGCACCACAATCTTCAATGCTGCTTCAGTAACTCAAACAGATTCCAGATACTTTAATCATACTTAGCTCAATTATTACAGAAGATTTTCCAGTCACAGCACACCTGCTTACAAAGAGATCCTGAAGAACATCACTTTAAGGAGCTGACACAACTGCCAATTTGTATGAATATAAACATTTGGTTTTGTGACAGATGTTCCCTACAGCTAAAACACTTTAGAATAAACGAGAAGTGGAAGATGTAGAAAAAGTAGAAACATGACCATAACATGCAGTGGTGGTCTATCCACCACATTTAGAGCAAGAGGAAATGATAGGTTGCTCTATGCATATTCTCTCCATCTTCTATCCATAAAGCATATTCTATCCATAAAGGTATTGATCCTTAAAACAGATAAAACTATCCTATGGTTAAAGCAGAAGCTTGAAGCAGGACCCAGAAACAAAGCAGGCATTTTATTATATTCAGGAACGGTGTCCCAAGAGACACAGGACACCAGTGTAAAAGGAAAGAAACCATCTACTCCATTTTGCAAAAGGATTTGCTTTATTTTTAAGTAACAATGCTGGTATTCAAGATCATCCTATCTCATGACCATCAGCAGGAACCATTAACCTTCGCCCAACCCCCAAGCACGGTGTTTGTCAAGGATGCAAGTGTTTTCCTCCTACCACTTCCTATTGCCAGGTAAGAGTATTAAATTCACTTTGAAGTAGAAGTTTAGTTTAGTTGCATACATAGGTGAAGGTATAGGAATATTCTACAGAACTTTGAAAAACTATTTTGCAACTAGAGTCAAAGCTTTCTCCACTTCTATAGAATTTATTTACAAGAGCTACCAATTTTAACCCTTTGGGAACACCAGTTTTGCATGGAAGGACTCCGACTAACACCCAGCTTCAGAGGTGGGAATCCACTAGCTGCTGTTCCTGAGCCATGACCCCAACTCAGGCCAGTGTCGGTAGAGCACCCACTGGAGCACCCACCAGAAACCTTCGCCTGAACTTCAGCCAAGGATCAATGGGCTCCAAAAAGCTTTCTCTAGTTTGAAGGAGTGCTTGCAGGCTTCTCTCCATCTCTTCTCAAGTGGGCAAAGCACTGGGTAGAGGTGCACCTTACCTCAAACATCCGCTTCCAGAAGATGACTTTAAGTTAAGTTAGAGGCAACCCAAATAATTGCTTCAGTGCTCTTTGTAATTTTTGGACTGTCACGGAAAAGAATTTGAAAAGAAGCAAGATGAAAATTCTTTTTCTTATTTGAACCGTAAGTCTGTACAACCGTACATCACCAATATAATACAGTATGTAAGAGCACAGAGAAAGGAGTGCTAATACTGCTTAAAGAAACTTTAAAAGCAAATACAAAAAATAAAGTTTATGTCCTCTTATTACATTAAAAGTAGGGCCTTTTATCTTTGCACGCAAATATCAAACTACTGTGTCTTAACTTACATAAAGTAGGTCGTCTCTTTGCTGAACACACATAAGTAGCACAGCGTGCACTTCCAGACCTAAGCAACCTGGAAGCTTCATTCTGACTGACTGTATCCCTTTTATTGCAATTTGGTCCCTATCCTAATCCTTTCACTTTTGCACTGAAGCTTTAAATCTCTCAAAATCTTAATGATAAATTAAAGGGAACAGCCAAAAAACCCCAAACTCTTCAGTCAAGATTTTAAACTTGTAATTTTTAAAAAGTCATTTTACTATGCTCCCTTAAAATATATGAATACACAAAAAACCCCAATATTTTTACATAATAAAATTGGATGGCGAGGATATGGAATGACGTATTTCAGCTCTTGCTAACTTTCAAGAAGGCTGGTGGGGGAAATGTTCTTTTTTTAATTTAAAAGTCGTATCAGGCTAAAGCGAAAGGTTTACAAAGGGAGTTAACTTGGAAAGCAATGAGCATGTAAAAAGCAAGGAGGCTATAACTAAAAATGGGGTTTTGATCCTAATTATACTGTTTGCTACCAAGAAAATGGGACGGTAGTTTTGCAGGTGTGCAATTTCACATGTAGAGGAAGCATCCTCATTACCACATGGCATTAAGAATTTTATTCAAACTCTAAGTTATAGGCATAGACATTAAAGCGTTTTGTTAAACCATCCAATATTTAAAACAGCATGTGATCACAAATTAGCAAGCAGTCCTTTTTCTATTAAAACTACTCAAGTTATTGAGTAGTTTATAGTTTAAAGTATAGTTTAAAATTTAAAGCAACAAACCTTCTATTCTTGGAAACAGTGCCACAGAAATAACAACGTAATTACAGAAACAGTTGAGTCTCACCAGGTCTTGGCTGGTATTTCCCACTCATTTTAAAAATGCATTCACAGATACCCTCTATTCCATACTACAAAAATACAGGACCGCTATTTTGAGATAAATGGAATATTTTAGCTTATATTGCCTCTATTTCGTTACTGGTTTTCAGTCTCCATTGCCTCCTTTTGGAATGATAACCTGTGCAATGCAAAGCTGAATGAACTAACTAGGGCTGGCTACGACCACTCTCATCCACCGTTCATTCTTCTGTGCCATCTGTCCCACCCCTCATAAACACGCATTTCTGAATGGGATAGGAACGTAACTATTAAACCTGGTTTTTAATTCCTACACTGAGGGTGTCATTTAGAGAATTTCATTTGAAGTTTTTATATTTTTTGCATCATTATTTCTTAACATCTCCCAACACAGCCTAGTGATGGCTTTCAAAAACTGCAATAAAAGGAATGCCTGGATTATCTCCCATACCAAGTAGATTAATATAAAACACTCCAAAGACAGGGTTAGAATTGAGCCATGGTAGTCTCAGAGAATGCCATGAGAAGGCTTGATGTCTTTCATTTTTGTACTGTGAGAATTTCAAAGTGTGTTTCTCATATCTATTATTCAAGAGGTTTTGTTTCAGTGCCTTAACAGAGTACAGTACAGAACAGTTTACAATTCTTAATTGTTTCCTTTTCCCTTTTTTTTTTTTAAATTATGTGGAAGACATCACATTCTCAACCTCAGGAAAAATACCACAACAAAAAAGGTAATGAAATAAATTTGACCATCACTTTTTCTCCAGGTTTTTTGTTCACCATTCTTACCACTTGTCCTGGTTTCAGCTGAGATTGAGTTAATTTTCTTTAGAGTGGCTGGTATGGGGCTATGTTTTGGATTTGTGCTGAAAACAGCGTTGATAATACAGAGATGTTTTAGTTGTTGCTGCACTAGCCAAGGACTTTTCAGCTTCCCATGCTCTGCCAGGTGCAGAAGAAGCTGGGAGGGGACACAGCCAGGATAGTTGATCCAAACTGACCAAAGGGCTATTCCATACCACATGACGTCATGCTCAGTATATAAAGCTGGGGAAGAAGAAGGAAGGGGGGGACATTTGGAGTGATGGCGTTTGTCTTCCCAAGTAACCATTACGCATGATGGAGCCCTGCTTTCCTGGAGATGGCTGAACACCTGCCTGCCCATGGGAAGTAGTGAAGGAATTCCTTGCTTTGCTTTGCTTGCGTGCGCGGCTTTTGCTTTCCCTATTAAACTGTCTTTATCTCAACCCTCGAGTTTTCTTACTTTTGCTCTTCCGATTCTCTCCCTCATCCCACCAGGGAGGAGTGAGCGAGCGGCTGCGTGGTGCTTAGTTGCTGGCTGGGGCTAAACCACGACACCACTGTTCAAATCCGCTCAAAATCACTCTGTAGCTCCTCATTAGTAATACTGAAACTACAATGCATCCCCAGAAGCAAGCCCACCTCTAACTGACCCCAGCTAGCAGCAAAGCAGTGCAGCTGGGGTGGGACGAAGCTATGTGTGGAACAATTCATCTTGTTTCTCAAAAATGTTTTGAAGCATTCACAGATGCTGTCCGAGTCCACATTGGTCTCAACTTTATCAGCAAAGGGAGGCCATATAGCTGGCTTAAGGAGCTACCTTGGCACAGATCTATATGACTTTTGTATAGGTCACCCTCTGATGCCCTATAGGGAAGGAGCTCAGCAAGAGCACACCACTTCCCAGCAACCCCTCACTCATTGCCACTATACATAAAATTCTTGTTCAGGAGAAATACGGATGAGATTAGCAGATTGCTGTCAAGTTGAAGGCAGTGTAGTTCTACCTAGCAATCTACGCCTTGCTAAAGTGGCTTTTTCCAGTGAGGTACACATTGCACATCTAGCCACGGGGGGACGGCAATCCTGCTTCCAGCAGCTTGATACAGCAGTCATAACACACACATACACCTCTCAGTATGAGCCCCTAGGCAACGCTGGGGCAAAAAGACCAAATCCTAGCTTTGTATGCACGAGCAAGACAGCAGAAGGTGGCAGTAGAAAGGTAGTGTGAATTCTGCGCAGAGCAGAACATGGGATGGTAAGAGAGATATTAGGAGAGTGTGCAGTATCCTGCTGCCTACCTTTCTTTAAAGGCTATTAAAGAGAGAACAAAGAACAGGCATAAAACTGAATAACCATGTAAAGATCTTGATCTGCTAAGTTATTAAAAAGATTGAGCTGTCTATACCTTTACAGAAAGAAAACACTGGTATTAAAAAGTGCTTAAATCTATCTGGGAAAAGCATGTAACGGCAGGAAACTGAAGTCCAACAAATGCAAATGAGAATCACAATTTTGCCAATAATATTGATCAACCACTAGAAAAAAACTCCAAGCACTGAGACTTTTCAGCCATTGATGGCTGCAACTGAAGAGATGTCAAAACAGATGTGTTAGTTCAGTTCAGGATAACCTGCTGAAATGTCATGTCTCATGATACAGTGAAGTCCTGAGAGATGATGTGAAGGTCCCTTTTGGCTTAAATTTTATTCATCCATTATTTATTATCACAGCACCCAGTCATTCAAATAAAGGATGGATGCTCAAAATAGGATTTTCAAAGCATCTCTGTCCTCTGCAGTCAAACACTTCACAAAAAATGCTCCAAGGTTGCTGGTTATATTCCATCAGAAAATGCAATCTTTCTTCTCGTGACTCATCAACCCATTGCCACTTCAGATGTATTTGTTTCCTACTCAATTTGTTTTCCTCTTTCCATGAACTAAGCAAGAAAACATGCTCTCGTTTCTTCTGAACATTTACCGTTTGTGACACCTGCTTAATAATTTTTCAGAATATTTTTGCTCCTTGCGTCAAAGCCATCCTTTTACAAGGAAAAAGGCTATACTCTGCTAGATATAAGCAGATAAAAGCCTCTCATATTCTTGGAAGCATTTAGCAGAATGCTGTAAGCCTGTGTGAAACCATCAGCTTACGCAACAGTCATTGTCACCTTGTGTTTCAAACAACAGTGCATACCTAGAGCCTGTGGCAAGCATCCTTAAAACCAACAGGTGCTTTATGCACCTGAAGAAGTCCAAAGCCAAACTCCACTTTGCTCTGACCACTGCTAAAGCAGAAATTTGAAATGAATACCAGAAAGAGTTTGGGGATATTAGCTAGACCTGATGTGAAAAACACCCTGAAGCACTTGAATATAGCCAACTGGAGCTTACAGAAGCAAGCACACACACTAATGTCACTGCATGTACTGACACTTGGTGGGAAGATAACTACCAAACAGACTGGTAAGAGCAGCAGAATTTGGGGGTCACCCCATCATTCAGGGGTAAAATACTACCTCCGTTTATGCTTATGGAGCTGCCCAAAACCATAACATACTGGTCAAGCCCTGGCATCTTCATTCTGTGGGACCCAAGTTCAGGGACCTTGTCTCCCTTCCCTGTGTCTCCACTGTTGGTTATCGAGACGACTGGCAGCCGACCGAAAGTGGCACAAACGCAGGTGAATGAAACATGGAAGTCTTCATTCCTGTAGCTAAAAGAAGGTAAATGCAAAGCCTGACAAGAATTGTTTTATGATTGTTATGGAAAAGCCCCAAGCAAACCACTGTGAAGACACTGTCAAGCTCTGCTATCACAAAGATATCAATAATCAGTGGCATTTGTTTCTATGCCAGCAAAAAATATACAGCGAAAGGTCCCAAATATTTCAATCTAATTCTGTTCCACTCAGTATGGACATTTAGACTCTCAGTAGAACTTCTTAGTTGTGAAAAACTTCTAAAAAGTAACATGCTTGCCTTCAATTCAGACAAAAACCAAAGTACCCAATACTTACTAGAACAGACCAAAAAAATCTTGCTGTAATTTTGCTACAGTCTCCACAAGGATCAATTTGCATTCACTAAAACTTTTGGGACAGGATCGTTCCCTTTTTAGAGAAGGAATCCACAGAATAACCTACATTTTAAAATGTACTTCATATCACATCAAAGATGAATGCTATAACCTTTTCTCTGTGGCATGGTGAGGTAAGCTTTGACAAATGAAACTTGCAATAGGTGGCTCCTGTCATCTAAGAACTTGGATCAGATATAGTTATGTCATCATACAGTAATTTATGCCAGTTGCTTTCTCAGTCTATAACATAAAACATATCCTTTAACTTGAGAGGAAACATCATTCTAAAATAAAAGAAATCTGAGTCTTTAGTCCAAATTGTTATTTTTTTTCTGCTGCTTAAACTATGCAATGAACTATTTTGATTAAAATATTGCTTTGTAACTTACAAAATGCTAAAAAATAAAGATTATATACTTAAATATATTAAAAAGTTATCCAATTATACTACAAAACATTAAAAAAACCCATAGCTCTTCACGCTTATGGGCATCAAAAGCCAGGCAAACTGCTTAAAAGATGAAAGAAAAAGCCAAGTTAAAAAAAAAAAAAAAAGGCAAACAAACTCATGTGAAGCATGCTGTAGCTCATACTCCTCTGTCCATCTTTCCACAAGTGATCTCTATTGCAGTTCCTGTCCCTTCCCTTTCCCACGCTGGGACCTTGTCTCAGTCAGATACTTTTCATGTACATAGTCCTAAACCTTCAGCCCTCCAAATTTCAAATGCAGTTTCCACAATACTGTTCTAGTGTTCCTCTTAATACACGTGCTCTCAATCTTACTCTCTTTCTACACTTACTCCGTTTCCCTAATCATAACTTCTCCTCTGATCTCTTGCTTTCTCCCTGGGATCTCTGAACCAGGCACTTCCAGTCTTCTTTTTCTACCCCAGGAAAAACTATTAGACATTTTTTCGTTTCCTCTCTTACTTACTGCCTCCTCACTGATGCTAGTCCCAGCCCATTTATCCAGCCAACCTCGTTCTTTCCGTTTCTTACGCCATCAGAGTTTTTTCTTTCACCAGTATCACCTAAGTTCAGTTGTCTTCTTTTTCTTGCAGTGCTTCTCAGTTTTCTCACTCAGACGATTCCAGTCCCCTTGCACCAGCCATCCTGGCAGGTCTCTTATAAGGAATTAAAAATAGTAGGTTTTGATAATCCAGACATGGTTATTAGCAAAACTCAAATCAGACTGTTTCTCTCCCTTACTGTCTGGGTAATGACACTAGCTAGGGAACAATGACAATGCATTTAAAAACCTGCCCAGCCTTGGTGCTCAACCCTCAAGCTTTGTACAGCTTCAAGAAGCTGCCACACAGGAAAAACTTCAGCAAACCAGAATAATTCACATCCTGTCAACAGGTTTTTTGCAGATACGTCTTCTAACCCTGCTCTGATGCTCCCATCTGCACTAATGGTAAATACTGTCCATGTCCTTTCTTTGTCTTTAAACCCCATTGTAGCTATAAATTGGATTTATTCTTCTCTTGGGAGAGCTGGATGCAGAAGACGGGTGGGGAGGCTAGAATGGCTATTCCAGCAGCAGTGAGTGCTGGTAACCACGTTAATGTAAGGGCTGTCATATTCAGACATAAAAAAAAATGGAGTTGCTGAACAGCTGAAGCAGATACCTGAATTCTCAGTTGCACATGAATCCAACAGAAGAGACAGGAAAGGTGCTAAAGATGGGGGAAGGCTGGGCACTAATGGTTTGGGGTCTCAGAGAAAGACTGGGGCAGGGGAGTGGGGTCTGGAGGAGATGCAGGTTGAGGAATACAACTTTGGAGAATGTGGGTGACGTCTGTGGAGAATACTGGGTTGGTGAGAGTTGGTGGGCTTGAGTGAAAAGGAGGAAGAACTGGATGGGGCTCTAAGACAAGAGGAGCTGGAGGTACCATATGGTTCCCCTTTATCAATCAACAAAGGCCAAGGGAGGACTGCTCCTTCTCAAAGGACTGCTGAAAAGTACCAGTCTCTTCCCTGAACCTCCCTATTCCCATGTCTTTCCCCAATGCTCCTTTTGGCTGTTGGTGCCTACACAAAAGCACTGCCTGTAACATCTGCCCTCTGGCTTGCTCAGTCACTCTTACAGTTCACCTGTGGCAAAAGTCAAGTCACATTTACTAACAGTTGGTCTATAAGATGCAGCACATGCAGATTGCTCAGACAACTGCAAGACCCTCAGTGAAGAAGTAATCAAAGATTTTAGCTGAAAATATCTGACAGTATCAACACTATGGTCTGAGAAAGCTAAAAGAGGATAAAATGGAATCTCGCAGGGAAAAAGCACCACTGTAACAACAGATTATAAACGTAACTATTGCCAGTGCACGCAAATCATCTTGAAGCACCGAGTGTGCAAATCTAGAATATATGCCTGCATTTAAATACCAGAGAACATTACCTAACATGTTAAGGTACGTCAAGTAATGCTTCTTTAAGTTTCAATTCCTTGTTAGTGTCATTTAATCTGAATGTCCCAAGAACAATCTCAGCTACTTACATTATGAATTAACAATATGGACTAATACTGAACAGACTTTTTGATGAAAAAGAGGTCATGGTGCTCCTGTAAAAGGGACATTTTCAGATTTGGTCAGGAACATTTCTTTGCAAGCTAACACTTGCATTATTCATTCAAATGGCTTTCACAGTTCATAAAAGCCTATTCAGAAACAACATGAAAATCTTACTGGGGAGTGGCGCCTTAAAAATACAACCTGTTTGACACTGTCAGTTTGATTTTCAAGAACTAGCAAGGAAGAGTGTGAAGCATGGGGAAGGCTCACTTCTCTGCAAAAAGCCATGCACCTACCTGTCTTTAAAAAACCCCAATATTTGATGGTTTCACTTTCTGCTAAGTAAAATTAATATTAAGAGATCTTAACTGGAGTCTGGAGAGGGACAGTTTTGCAAAAGGTGTGTTTCAAATTTTAAAAAAATGTGTTTCATGAAACACACGAAACAGAAAAGGAAAACATATAAAGAATATCCATGAAGAACATGGTGGGTCTAGGCAAGGAGTTAACAGTGAGACAGCTCACCTAGCAAGCCACTCACCTGCTGCACACAATGATGTCAGGAGTGAGCTCAGACTGCTAAGGGCAGCTGTTAGAAATACTAAAGGGAGGGAAAAAGCATACAAAATAGCATGAAACAAGGTATTACCAGACACTATTAAGATATTAGAAATGACAAAGGTTAACCTAATGCCATAATACTTGAGGTTAAGGAAATATAGACTATCACTGAATATAACTATCAAAAGGAACTTAGAAGGACCGTCAGAAAATCTAGTTTTGGAGGCAATAAAGAAGAAATGAATAGTTGGATACATCAAGAGAGACATGCAGGCAAAAATGGCAGTTGCAGGTTGGAAGTAGACAAGGAGGGACCTCCAGGGAAAGCTAGGAAAGAAACTGTGCTGCTAGGTACAGCAGCAGAATGTGTCCTGGGTTCTTGAAACCAAAGGCAGCAGAAGGGTAGGAAGGGTTTCCAAAGGGAATTCTGTTCAGGGGACACTGACACAGAAACAGAAGCATGCTTTTAGTTTTAAAAGGGGGAGTGAAAGAAGAAGGAAAAGCTTAGAGTAAGCATAATCTAAGCAATTCGGTGAAATTGGAGAGACAAACAAGAAATAGGCCTCAGGGATGAAAAATATCTTATTTAAGAATAGTAAAAAGTAGGTGTATTCATGACAGCAGAACTGCATCCAGTATGTGGAGTACACCTGGAAATGAACTAGCAACAACTCCTGTGACACTGTAGAGGGAGAAGAACCATCTTCCTGATCTACTTGTTTGGCTTATGCATTCTTTTATAACCACTTTATCGCCTTCTGGTCAATAGATAAACACTGATAAGTTCTCATTAAACACAATACATAAACATGGACTGAGAAAACATACCAAATACATCTGTGGTTCTTTTTTTTCTAGATGAGGAAAGATGAAAGCTCCACAGAAAATCATTACATCTTTCGCCACAGTGAGGAAACTAGAGATAGATAAAAATATCTGGGCAAAAAAGGAAGGAATAGAGCTTCTGTCATTAGAGGAACAAACTGAGAAAATAATTAATGGCTATTATACAGAGTCAGGTAACTTTCTCCTCTATAGTCTCATCTCCAAATTCTCCCTAGAAGCAGCTTCTACAAGGAATTTTTCATCTACAAGCTTTTTCTTGAGCCATTTCGAAATGGAGCCATACCTCATTTTCTCCATCTTAAACTGTGCAATCTTTCAACTGGATCTACATAGGCAGACCTTTCACATCAGAACATATTTATTATGGGGGTATATAACTGCCAACCAGAAGTGTCAAAGTCATGACAGAACCTGTGCATATTTCAGGAATGGAGATAAAAAATAGCATGATATGGACAAAAGGAACTTAATCTAGACCCCAGCTGACAGGTCTGTGTTTCTTGTGCCCAGTACCATCAACAACAGAAGAGCTGGATTAAGAGCTTTAAGTTGGCAACGTCGTCAACTGTGCCCAAAGAAGCACCATGTTCTCTGGCAGCTGTAGCACAAGAAACAATCTGAAAGGGTTATATCCTTTTCTGTATGAAAGCTCAGGCAAACACTTAATGCTATTAGTTTCTGATTTTAAGCTGTTTTCTTAGAATCATTATATAGAAAACCCAGAACAGATGCCCTAAAAATTATTTAGAAGGTGGCACGTATCGTTATCACATCTTCATTCAACTAAAAAATGAAGAGCTGAAAGTAAGACAGCTCAATCTTCACAGTCAGACCACTTTTGTTAGCTCACCAAACACGGCTGGTAAGACTTCTACTCAACACAGCAGAACCGTTGCACATGCCTGGGACAAACCCCATGACTGTCCAAACTATGCCAACCATACCTTGTACGACTGCTTGCCAAGGAGAGAGTGTTATTAGCCAGGCTTGGCTCAAACAATTCACTGCCCACAAAGCTACTTTAGTGTACTGTCTCTACTGGGGAAAGAACACAGTAATCCAACAATACATTACGATACTTTCCCATCACTGCAGCAATTCCCACCACAGGCAACACTTTGTCTCCAACAAAGAAGCCTCACATTCTGCGCCTGCAAAAAAACCTATCCATACTGTAGGGATGCCAAGAGGAACATCTGTGTGCTCAGAAGGACACAAAACTGGCTTTTTGTGTGCGTGTGTGTGTGTGCCTGGGTGAATGAGATGGGGGCGGGGAGCTCACAGACAATAGCTTGTGTGACTGCCTGGTAAGGAAATGCTCTTTCATTCCCTTCCTCCTTCCTTTAATTTATTTTTTAATCTGAACAAGGGAGTCAAACAGCCACAGCAGTTATCAACTACTTCTCCAAGCCCAGTGAAAAGGGTTAAGTTTCTCCCACATTACTAGTTTTAGCCTGGATTTATTTTTACCAGAAAAGATTTCTTTAGGTGTTAAACACATATATCTGCTTTTCATCAAATAATCTGAGGATTCTGGGTCTACTTGTCCCTTTAGCACAAGTTATTATGACTGTAATGTAGATCTCATTCATGAAATGCTGAACTACAGATAATAAAATGTCTCCTACAAGATGGATGCATTTGTGAGCTTTTATTATGAACAAAGTGAAGTTTAAAAAGGGGGGGGGGGGGGAGACAAAAAAGTACAAACACTGCTGCCTTTCTGAATGTTGGGTCACTCACTTGGAGAGCAGCGTAAGAGAATGTGAACCAGGAACTCGCACTACCATGAAATTAAAGCTCTAAAGCAATGAAAACCAGCCCAATGGAAGCAAGTGATTATAGAAAGACCCTCTACAGAGGGCAAAGACCATCGCTTACCAATGAGCATTTATATTTTGTTTTCATAAGACCTACTTAATCAGCTATTTAAATAATCCAACAATTCTTTAGTGATGGATTGAAAAATGCTGTTTTCCTCTCCACTTTAGAAAGTACTTTCTGGTGGTGGGACTGTCCTGGCCCAGTGACATTTAAATATGTTCAAGTTCCTGGCTACATGCAAAAATCAGAAGAAACTATAAGGTTTTTTCCTGGAGCTGTGCTTACTAACACCATATTCTCCATTTCTTCCTGCCCATTCTCCAGCTGCTCCTTGCCAACCTGTGTGGTGCAATCTAATCATCTGACAGAGACCATTAACTCAGACTGCTTCATGCCTCATCTTTAATGCCAGCAGTACCTCCAAAACTGGGAACAAGTGGCCCAGGGAATCAATTAGCAGCAACTTATTTGTTTCCCCACATATTTGTAACTCTTTAACCAAGGGTCTGAAATAACATCCCCTTCCCTTTGGGGAAAATGGAGCCAGGAGATGTAAATCTGGAACAGAGCTCACCCTTTCAATCAGCCTCAAACGCTCACCTTGCTGGGAATGTGCTCGAGCAAAACAGGCAGGTTTTGACATACCTGTTGCATGTCAGGCGAAGAATATGACATTTTCTGCTCACAGTATGCAGTGTTATCTTAGTGTGCCTTCTCCAGAGAGGAAATTCAGTTACAGGAGCTCCTACGACTCCTGTCCATGAGGAAAGGGAACGAAACAGCTCTGTCATCTGGGAGAGGTGTCCACAGCATTTGACTTTGGATTTGGAGACACAGGTCCAGCACTTCCACTTTAGGAGGCTCAATGCAGAGAGGGCTTAACTCAGGCATGCAGAGTTCAGGTCTAGCAGGGCTCCTTGGGTGTGGAAGCAGTCCAAGCACCTTTACTGGGCACATCTTTACTACCAAACCATGCAGGTCTAAACTGCTTCTCTATGGTGCCAGATCCGATACAGCTGCACTAGACTCCCAATATCAGGAGCTCAGAGGGGGACAGTGAAAGTGGCTTTTCAGAGACTCAGCTAAGGACAAGGAAAATTTTTTAGCTCTTGTTTAGCCCTGACCCTGCCAAATCAAGACTGATTACACATTTCTGCATGGGGGTCCAACTTCCAGAAGGTCTTATTGACCCATGTCTAATGCTACCTGAATGGGAAGAGTAAGCTCTAGTTCAGCGTTGCACTTAAGTTAGTATGTCCTGCTGGAACTCAGGATGCAAAGGGCTACGACACAACACTGCAAGAAACCAGCCCGCATCTGAAGGAGCTCGAGGTGAGCGGATGCCAACATCTCCTGCATGGAACCACTTGGATGTCCTCCCTAGTGCATCCCACGATAGCAGTGAGATCCTGGCAAACGGAATAAACGGGATATCTCCAACCCAATCACTTTGGAAAAGAGGTCACTGCAAAGAATGAAGTCCAAACTAGGACTCATTTAGATAAACCTCAACTAAATACTTGAATAAAGTTAGAGCATTTACTTGAGCTTAGTACTGTGCAAAATAAAAATGTTTCACCTGTTCTATGCCTGAATAAAAATTACCAGAAAATAAAAATAATTGCTTAATACAATAATAATTGCATGTACAGACAATATATTTTAATTCTCATTTTACATTTTCAGTGAAACTAGTTGATGTAAATGCTCATAAAAACAAGATTAAAATGGTTGAAGTCAGTCAAATGTAAGAAATGCATATGATTTTTAGAGAATTTTCCTTTTTTCCCCTCATTGTTATTGCCAAATCCTCAACCCAGTTTCAGAGTATGACTGCGCTAGGTTTTGTGCAAATGTGTACAGAGACAGCAAATCCTGAAATTTTTGCAAACTAGTGCTTGCATTGTCTAGGAGTTCTGGTCCATGTCATTGACATGGATACGCTTACTGATTTCTGTGGGACTACACATATAGCTGTGCAATATGCCTGCACAAGTGGCTGCTGAATTGGGGCTAAAAAAAAAAACAACAAACCCAACCAAAATAATGAAGAACAGATAGAACGAAATAAGGAGGCAACATGTCTCATTTGCTGGACTTTTTTCAGAGCAGTAACTCTTCTTTACAAATGTAACACATTTCTACTCTATTTTTCATATTTTCCTCCAAGCTTTAGGCAGTTAAACTGAAACTCCCCATATAACTTTCTTCGCTACTCCCCTTCTCCTTATCAGCATTTATTTGATTTTAAAAAAAGTCACCAAAAGTTCCTCGAGCTGCTGTCATACAAGCATTCAGTGAAAACATTTGCTCCTAGCTAATGCTCGCACCAACTCCTAGAAGACCAAGCACCTTGGCCTATAGCCTGTATTACTGGAGTGAAAAAGGAAAATTGTTCAGAAGCTGTCTCATTTTCTCTCTCTGTTACCTATCACTGCTATACATTCTACATCCAACCCTTGATAATATGCAAAAATATTCAAACCCTGTATCACGATCTCCTTAATTCATCACTGCAGCTCCTTTGTAGTGCCTCCAAGTCCTGATCTTCAAGCCCTACTGCCAAACTGCTTGCTACTTAAGAAAATAAAAGTCCACATCTCCTTTGTGTGCGGTAATTCTGCAAGGGTCTTCACTTGTTCAATCAGAATTTATTTGCACTGCAGCTCTGAAAGGTTTCCCCCAAATTATCTGCAAAATCACAGGAACAGACTTCAAGCCCCTCCCCATTTTTCTTTTATCTGCGAAATATTCTACTGAACATTTATGCTTATATTCTTAAAAACACTGAAAAGATATTTCAAGACTCCAAAGATTTCAAACACTTATAAAATGCACTATGCCTTTTTATAAACACAGGAAACCATTCTACAGCAAACTGTAATCAGATGTTTGGTATGTTCACCTTTAGTTTCTGACAAGTAAGAACGAGTTTTGTATTTTAATAGGTTTTGAAGCTGTTCAGGAATAGTAAACTAAATACATCCTGCCAGTGAATTACTGCAGAGTTAGAGTGGTGGCACACATGAATGAAACAGAGTCGTTTTGGAAATATTTGCAAAGAAGCCCAGCACATCCACCCATCACCCTTCCATACACTTCTCCAGGGCACACACCCTTTATTTTCCATTTTTAACCTTTTACTCTCTTCTTCTTTTCCCAAGCTGCCTCAAAAACCTTGACTGCTTAACTTAACCACCCTCAAACTCCTAGGAACTGTGCTGTAGAGAGCTGTGGTAGAGGCTGTGCATGCACTGGCTTTGCTGCGGTGAATTATCTCAACAGAGCTGAAAGAGAAGGTTGCACTCATTCACAGTTCTTATTTTTGTTCTGCCCTGCACGTAGCAGGGATGTTGGAGTCTATGAGGCTGGGACTGCCTGGTCATACTCACCCAGCACAAACCTGAGCTGCTGAAAGGGCAGTCTGAGCCTTCTTCGTTCACCCCCACCCGACTACTCCTGACGCTGTCCTTGTGACAGGGCAAGCTCTCTGGCTGCCAACCTGATCAGGAACTGGATCCATCCGAAGACTAATAAAAGAAAAAAAAGGGCAGTTTTCTTGTCCATCAGCTCCCTGACCCAGCTCTAAATGCAGCTGCACAAGGGAGACGGCCAGTGCAAGTGGCTGAGGATAATGCCAACGTGGACCCTGTCTGCTTCTGCTCACAGCAGAAGACAAGGCCATAAAAATGATTTGGGACCCCTCCATCCCTCCGTCCACTGCTAACTGAGATCAAGAGGAACTAGTCAGATGGAGAACAGGATAAAAGACAACAGGCTTTGCCAGTGTGTCACACTGGAGGGATTTCATTAAAGCAAATGAAACCCAATGAAAAATTCACAGTTTATAAGCCTGGAATAAAATGGGCACCTGAAATGTTAGAAACTAGTCTTGTAGTAAAGGCAGCCCCTGGTTTAAATGCCAACTTTGTACTAAAGATTCAGTAATACTAATAAAACAAAGAACGGTTTTGTCCCAATCAGTGTTCAAATAAGCTTGCTCATTGAAAAGTGACCTGCTTATCACTTCCATCTATCTCAGAAGTCAGAGCTTGTGGTTATATTTGTTAGCAAAAGTAAGAGAGGTCTCAAGACCGCTTCCGTACCTTTCACTTGTTAGTCTTCTCTTTCTCTCTATTGTTCAAGAATTTCAGCTCCTGCTATTGCTTACCTTCTGGTGGAGTATGGTAAGACGCAATTAATCACGATAACAAAATGCTATTCTCGTTTGTGAGTAAAACTAATTGTAGTACAGCGTTTCTTTTCCATCACCTTAGAAGATGCCTTGCAGCTTTCCCACAGTATCAAGTTCCCAATACATGCACACACACAGAGAGTGCCTAGGTGACGACTCATTCCAGCTTAACCTGCTTTTTCAAACAAACTTCTCCAAACAATGTATTATCTGCATTTTAAATGGGGGGTGAAATTCTACCACTCTCTCTGTAAAAAGGACAGGGGGGTTTATTGTACTTCACAAAAGATTTAAGGAACGTATTGATGGTCCAAGCAATCTGTAATACTCTTGGGGTGGAAAGAATCGTTCTGGAAGTTTTCTCACACAGGGAAAATGAAAAAAGTACACATAAACGATTTTGCCTATTAATGTGTCAATTCCATGAAAATATTTTATCAACTCTGAAAGAATTTACTTATGCATTTTAAAAGATTATGTCTGCAGTAAACACTTTTGAAGCCAATGGTGTTAGTTATAACAATAATGACTATACAAAGAAAAACAGGCATTCAGTCACCCAGGTCAAATTCAGTTTCTCTTATACTTGCGAATAAACTCAGATTATGTGGGTGATAAAGCACCCACGGAGCCCAGAGCACAGTTGAGCACCAGGAGGCAGGTACAGGTTTACGTTGTTACAGGACTGATCTTCAGTACCTGCTCCACCACTTATCACCTGCAGAAATGTAACCTACAACCAGGACACACAGCATACGTCCTTCCATGCAGAGACATATGTTCAGCACTGTTACACCACCGTACCACAATGCTTAGGGACTGAAATCTTAAATTTAACTCCAGTAAGGCTGACAGAATTTCAGCACCTCATCTATCTACCAACTTCTTTAAGCACATTGGAGTTGCACCCTTCAGGACTCCATCTTAGCCACATCTCACACTGTCCCAAGTTAAGTGAACTATGAGAAGAAACTTAGAAGAAAGCGTGCTGGTTGAAGTGAAGTTATGCAACCCCACTAGTGATGGATGCACACAACTAACACACAAAGAAAATTATTTCAGTTAAAATATACTCAAGGTACAGTTTAGCAAAGCCTGCTAGTAAATTGTTTTAGAGATAAGGTTATATGATTGACCACCTCAGCTTCTTCCAACAATTATCGAGCAAATGGAAAGGAATGAGAGCTAAGAAAATGCACAAAATAAAATTGAGGTGGCAGAATCAATTCTGGGCAATAGTTGTATCGGTATTTCAGCCAAATGCTTCCCATCTCACTCCCAATTATTTCATGGTCATTTATAAAAGAAGTTGAGCAGATTACTTTGTATTTATCAGTATTTCTCATCCATCTGTGTCACTTACAAGGGAACATAAAATCTTGGAAAAAAGACAGTATTTCACACGCAGCATGCAGAAATATTTATTTCAGGAATTTTGAAGTGTTTACTGGTACCTACTGTATTGGAAAGCTGGATTTTCTACAGTACTTGCCTTAAAGTGTTTCAAAAGCAAGCCTTCTTTAATGAACAGCCACTTTTTAAATGCTTGACCAAAATCAGAAAAATTAAAGGTGGGAGGAGACTTCCAGTCTTATCTTTTACACTAAAGGACGTTACCCCTGACAAATATTTATCTAACTTATTTTTAAGAAACCTCTATGAAGGAACGGGTTTTTTAAACAGCCCCTAGGTAAACCCTCTCAGAGTTTCACCATCCTAACAGTTAAACTTGTTTACCTAATATCTAAGCTAATTGTCTAAGCTAATTGTCTAAACCAAGACAACTTTTTTTTGTTCTTCCTCCAGCAAAGATCAACAGATACGACTGAATCATTTTCTATACTGGAAATAGGTTTTGAATACATGCACAAATTATTTTCATATTGAACTTATTAAAAAAGAAATTATGAAATACAAGACTTCCTTTAATACTTTGTTAATTCTGGTACTTATGACATGAAGGAAAGCTATAAGAAAGTTAAGGTGGCAAAAATAAGCTTTCAAAAGCTAGAGATTAAAATGAACTTTCTCCAACATTCTCAGTCCCTTAGGTATACATTCAACTTTTATTCACCACCATTGGTTTTACTGCTATAGGAAGCATATCATAGAGAAGAAAAAAGAGCCCAACTTTTCTAAATCCCATTTCAGTTTTCAGTTTTCTCTTCCCTTGAGAAGATCAGCACTACTGCTAGCTGTTACTCTTGGCGCCAGCAGAAATCACCCCGTGCAAACTGTCTATTATCCAACACAAAAAATGATACTTGATTCGCTAATCATAAGACTGATGACTGGCACAGTGAGCAAGGGACTGTGAAATGCAAATCATTCTTTTTCTGTCCAGGAGAAATAAAACAAGGAGAAGTCTAGACATCACCATTTCTTCCTGACTACTATCCATCCTCCCTCACTGGGCTGTAGGACATGAGTTTCTGCTGTCAGAGCTCAAGTTGCCTTTGGTCTGGGAGAAGAGCCAGTAGACACTAAAGGGTACTGAAAATAACGGAGAGTTGTCTGGAGATGACCATTGCTCAGAGAAGCTGATGCATATGAAGATCCTCAACAGAAGCACCTATCAAATCTCTATGCATGTCCAAACACCTCCTGTCTTAGCTCAGCCTACGTGGATTATCAAGCAAGTAGCACGAGGCACCTCCCCGATGAAGGCTACCCCTGCCAAATTTCAAGGTTTTGCCCAGAAGCAGGGCAGGATAACAACTCCATAAAAAACACCCACGGCAACGTACTTCCAGAAATGCTTGAAAAGTTTGTGCAATACAGAAAGTAAAATAAACGAACAGCAGACTCAAGGAAAAATGATGACGGGTAATTTAATTCCAAGCATTCAAAATCCAACAGATTTTAGCACGACAAGTAACAGGAGGTATAAGACACAGCGTACGAGGCAAGCTCACTTAGGTAGCACCACAATCAGTTTTGCCTACGTAGTATAAACAGATGTATTCATTTAACAGTTGCTTGCTAATAATGAACTGCACTGAAGCGTTGCTTTGCTATGGAACAACCACTCCACATCAAAAGAACCTCATTTGTACATCAAAAGAGAAATTACGCTCAGTAATAATGTTTCTTTGAATTGTCACCTAAAAATAGTAGAGGACAAACTTAACTTTTGGTCTGAAGACTTTTGAAGGGAAAAGAGATTTTCATTATAGCCAAAAGACAGAAAACACTTTCACTCTGCATATTGCAAATATCATAGGAAAGAACAGAAACTAATTTTAACTATGCGGTGTGAGGAGGTGGGTGTGAAAAAGAGGAAGACTTCTTACACGTTCTCTAAAACCTCTCAGCAACATCAAAGGAAAGCACGCCACGTTCTTCCAAGAGGTGTTTGTTTACGCTCCAAGAGCAGCTTATGCTGGGTAGGACTCCCAATAACATGGAGGAACACGCTCCCGTCAATACCGAGATCCTCGCTTTGCTATTTACTCCTCAAACACCTCCTTTATTCCACTAGCCCTATGTGAAAGTTTGCTAGAGACTCAAGAGGTGCACAGTACTGAGCCATTGAAGCCTGCTTTGCTCACTCACAACAGAATATTAAATATCTCCTTACTAGCTCTCTCTCCGCTGCTTTCCTCTTTCAAGAAACACTTTGGTGCTCTCTGCAGAAATTTGCTACTTCATTCAACACCATCCACAAAGTCTGAAGTAGCTTAGTGGTGGGCTTTATGTCATTTACCGATGATGGCATGGCTTTATGTCACACACAGCACTTTCAGGCTTTTCACTAATCCCCATTCTTCTTTTCTTCTAAGCCTTATGTTACTTGAGAATTTGACAGGAGGAAGTTTCATATGGACAAGGCCTTCCAAAACCAAGCTGCCACTGGCTGTTGATGACCAGATGAAATACAGCAGAGTAGAGCTTTCATCTGTCAAAGGCTGCACAAACTGTAATGCAAGCTCTCATTCTTTTTCTCTAAATAAGAACAGAAGCAAAAGCCCAAGGTTCAAACTCATTTGAGTATTTAAACCCCACAGAAGCACTCTGAACAAACAGCCAAGTGCTACAAGCAAGGATGGCCATGCACTACTTCCCATTTTATTTCTGTGAGTATGAAAATCACAAAAAAATGTTAAAACTTTTGTGAACAGATCCTAACACTAATTGTACAATTAAAAAAGATAGTTTTCAAGATTTTAAATTCAGTACAAAACTTCAACTCAATTGGTTAAAATTAAGCAATAAAAACATTTCTGCTTAGAAAAAAAAATCAAGTCACACGGTGACTTTGTCACCAGTCTAAACCCATAAAATGGAGAAGAAAAAAATGGCAGGTAACTTCAATGTACTCAATTACTTCCATTAATTGTTTATACTTCCTAATGAAATCAAACAGTTTCACAGCCCAAAGCAATATAGCTCAGAGATGAAAAAGCAGGCCATACCCTCCTTGTTTTGAAGTCTCTCCACTCTTACGAGCTGTTCCTAGTAGGAAACACCCTTCCTCCAGCTGTAAGGACAGTCGAGCAGCTGCCTTAATAACCAATGCCAACTCCACATATTAATACATAAAAGCAGCTGCCTGCCTGCCTATGCAGCTGAAGGAAAAGTGCTGGAGGCACAGGCCAGTATCTAATACTGGCACTGATTGCAAAGGCAGCTGCTCGGTTCATACAGCTGCAGGAAGAGTGCTAGGTATCAAAGTCAGAGGAGAAATGGAAGATGGAATGGCTCAAGCTGTGTAATCGTAATTCGCAGAATTTATAATAGATACTTGCATCCTTAATCTCTGATCCTCAGCTGCCCATTTGCGAACTGGGATAAATATGGGATAAATATGCCTCTCTGCTCATAGGATCCTGAAAAATTAAATTAATTTGTGACTGTGAAGCATATTAATATAAAGATATCATACCAATGCCAAGAAGAAATAGGGAATTCTTCTTTGCAAACTATTCAAAGCATGGCATAGCTGTTCATTACATAAATACCATTCATTCTGTGCATTAAACAATATTAAAGACTTAGAAAAATTGAAGATGAAAATTAAGCATGGATACGCAACTTAAGCACTCTTCAACTTCTGAGTGCTAGCTAGATTTTGTAAACAGCTGTAAGGATCTTTCCTCTTTGGTTGCTTTTCAAGCACATGTTTGTGCATGAGAAAGGAGCGCACGTATACACAACACATACATACTAGAGAAACATGCCCTGGTTTCCCTGCTCTGACTCAGTAGGTATATGTAGCAGTCTATACCTCACTGCATAACAGAAATACTGTATGCAGCTTATACCGCTTTTGGAAAAAGCAATCTCCATCAATATTCTGCAGCTAACGACAAACACTGAACAAGCTATATTCTCAAACTGGTACAGAAACTGCACGTAATTACTAGCACAAGGGGCTTTCAGATCCCCTCCCTTGTTGAAAGGACAACTACAGGGCTAGCAGAACTGACCAGACTCTTCGAGTTGGAAGCAGGGAAGAAGTGGGAAAAAGAGCACAGAACTGGAAAATAGATGGAGGTGTCTCAGAAACACAGGATCTACGCTGGAGTGGACTTCAGTATATGAGGCACAAGGGAGGGACCACACACAAGACGAGAATCAGAAGTGGAGGGAAATCTAGGGGCAGAAGACAGGATGAGGAGCTTTGTACAGCACAGGTTCTTCCTCTTGTGCCACATCTTAACTTCGGGTCTCATTTCCAGAGTGAGACCAAGGGGATGATCCTGGGTTAGAAAGCTCTGATTCAGGTGCAGACAATCTCCAGTGCCTCTGTGGGAACCAGCACAGGGCTGGCACGACTGGTAGGTTTCCATGCAGTCAGGTACATCTGATTCAGGCCCACAGCATACTCCGCAGTACCGACACCATGTCTCCCCCTGTTCTCCAGAACATCCCAGACTTTATTCAGCTTAAGCTGAGATGCCCCACCTTCCTGTCATTCTGGCTTAATTTCTGAACAAATGTCTGAGGAAAGAAAAAAATGTCAACCATTTGGAATTTGCCATCTCTGTTCTCAACTACTCATATACAATTACTGGCTATGCAATGGTATAAATGCAATTTAACAGCTACTACGGCTGCTGGCAGAATACAGTAACAGCCAATGCTTGTATACTGACTTACTAGAAACTCTTCCTTTCAAAAGTTCCCATAAGAAAGAAATACATGATACACGATACACAATGGAAACGGTCTACCTTCATAACATCAATCAGAAATAGTCTACATCCTCTTGGATTATTCCACACAGCACTATTAAGAAAAAATAAATTGATCAAAAAGTTTTTTAGATAAAGAAGTCCTATGTTTTTATTCAAACACATTATTAAAGACGACAAGCAGAAGAAAAATATAAAGAAAATGAAATCTCACAGTATTACTAGCTACCCCTCCTCAGTTTCTCTAGGCTTTTGGTAAAGTTTAAAGATCAAATACTGAAAATGGTATACTAAGAAAATGATCAAAGTTACTTTGCAGATACTTTGTGTCCCAGCCTTGGTCATCTGTAAAACATTCTTCCTCAATTTTACTGTAAAGTCACTATGAGTGAATGAGCTCTGTAGGCCGCTGCTACAGCAGCCCGTGGCTGCTTGATGACCCATCATGTAAGCTACTCTGGCTCCTCTTGTCCATCTGCTGACAGGAGTCTCTTCAGGTCAAGTCCCACGAGGCGATGGGTTTCTCCCCAGTGCTGACAGCACAGTGTAATACCTCAGAGATGGGCTATTGCTGAAAAAGCCATATTTCATAGGAAACATTAATATTCACTTGACTACATCCTGCTCAAGAATACTGTTACTGCAGATAAACTGGCACTAACATAAACATTAACAGCTGTATACAAGATGGTACAGATAACCATGCTCACAAGTAACCACTGTCCAAATACAGTGCAATTTGTTCCACTGAAAAGCCCTCCCCATCAAAATCTCTCAAGGAATAGAGACCAGGCAGAACTAGCACATGGCATAACCAAAGAAGCTCAGGTGGGCTTTTTTGGTTTCAGTATCCTCCATCCATCTTCTGTCTTCCCCCCCCAAACTGAGGATATAACTATATATATTGTATAAAATGTACATTTAAATGACTGGTACCGTTATGCATGCCTGCAATGCACTGTTTTAATACCAAATAAATTTTAACACTAGTATCAAATTGAGTGAATTTATGAGGACAGCTCTTTGTTGTGCTGCTGGCTGCGTTTTTATGTTTCAGAACTGAGGCACACAGTAAACAAACCACTCACACTTCTCATTATAGGCCCAATTATACATAAAACTCCGGTTGATAATTAGTGCTTCCTACTCAATTCCCTGTCATTCACACAACACTTCTAATGAAAAGGAATATATCAGTGTGTGACATGCTGCATTTTTATCAATACCCTACATACAAACATAAAATAATTCACTACCAATAATGTTGTCTTCCACTGTTCTATTAGTCAAGAACTTCCTTGTCAAAACTCTGGTAAATGAAGAGATTCTTGTAATTTCTTCCCAAAATGGTAATGGCAATGGCATTTCCCTCTTTCTGGGATACATCTGTTGTGTTGAATGCTAATGTACACTGAAATAGCTGAGGCAGTCAAGCAAAAACTTTCACAATATCTCCAAAACCAAAGATTTAGAGCAGAAGAGGAACGGCAAGCTACACAAGCTAAAAGACAACATCAACAGTGGCCAGCGGGTTGAGGGAGGTGATTCTCCCCCTCCACTCTGCTCTGGTGAAACCCCACCTGGAGTACCGTGTCCAGCTCTGGGGTCCCCAGCACAAGAGACATGGAGCTGTCAGAGCAGGTCCGGGGGCAGGGGGAGGCATGAAAACAATCAGAGGGCCTCTCCTATGAAGAAAGGCTCTGAAAGTGGTGGTTGTCCAGCCTGGAGAAGAGGAGGCTCCGAGGAGACCTTATTGCAGCTTTCAATATAGAAAGGGGGCTTCTTAGAAAGATGGGGACAGACTTTTTACCAAGGCCTGTAGTGACAGGACACAGGGCAATGGTTTTAAACTGAAAGAGGGTAGGTTTAGATTGGATATAAGGAAGCTATTTTTTACAATGAGGGTGCTGAGACACTGGAACAGGCTGCCCAGAGAAGTTGTGGATGCCCCATCATGGGAAGTGTTCAAGGTCAGGCTGGATGGGGCTTTGAGCAACCTGACCTACTGAAAGATGTCCCTGCCTATGCAGCAGGGGTTGGACTAGATGATCTCTGAAGGTCTGAAGGTCACCATTCTGTGATTCTATGGTTCTCCTAGCTGAAGACCAGATTCCTAACGTGACAGCCAACACACACCAGTGCTATGAAAAGGATGACTTTCATCTTTCACCCAAAACACCAGTGAACAATCCGGAGATTTTAAGGACATTTTAAGGTTTTTTTTAGTTTAGTTAGGTTTAGAGAGATAATGGCTAGAATATCCCGCTGTTAGGCACTCTCCTGCTCTCCTAAAGACTCTCCATTTGATTGCTATCAGACAGGTAGTGGACTATCCTATCTACAGTATTGGAGGCACAACAGGAAGAGTGGCTAATGTGGAACTGGAGGATGTACAGGATAGGGAAGAAAAAAGAACAAAACTCTTCTGCCTATCTCTGAAACAACGACTACCAGGAGAATGTGCTGTCCTAGATAGTAAAACCTCACATAAGAAATACTCCCAGATGCACTGCAGAGACGGGCCAAAGCCCCAACAACAGTGCACACAAGCAATATGCACTCTGTGGAGAAGATAACAATCTTAAGCTGATACTCCTCTATTCATAGCATAATTACTATGCTGCTTCATACAGGTTGTTTTCATTATGTTCTACAAGTGGCAACTCTAATCTGTACACAGGTTGGGAGAACAATTTTACTTAATTCATTTTCTTTCCCTAGGTACTGTGTGTTTCTACATATCTCAGAGGAGTTCAATACTCTTATTTAGCTTTTACTTTTCTGAAAAGAAATCAATTAAGGTTTTAACAGGAACCTTTCCCTACAAACAACTCTTAAATAGAAAGAGCCCACTAAACAATTGCAATAGACAATGGACAATAAATACTGGGATTATAGCAAAATCTATGTTTTTTTTTTTTAAAACATGCAATTCTCTATACATCTTTATCCAAAACATAAGAAAACATCTGTCTATAGGACCATATGCAGCATAATTATCTTAGCATTCAGAAATATTTGTCATATTAAGCAAAACATCAGTCAATGTTTAACTCTAGCAACCAGCTGAGGGATAACTATATACTTCTGTGTAGTATGTTACGCATGTTAAACTATAAACCCTCCTAATTTATTCTTACAAATCTCAAGTAAGCAAAATAAGAATCTAAACACTAAGGAAGAAGGCAGTGTTGAGTTTTTCTTCTCGCTGTAAAGCAGAGGAGAAGAATCCTGCTGACACCCTCCATTACAGCACAGTTCTGCAAACTGGCACAAGCAGAGGTAGACGCTTCACTAGCTCCAAGCTGCTCCACAGTCTGACTGCCAGAAAACAGATGCTGGGAAGCCATAGCAACATTTATGCCATTTATCAGAAGAGTCCTTTTCAATTATGATGTGAATCAACAAATTTCAGCCAGGAAAAAGAATATCTCCTGGTTAAAACAGAAATAATGAATTCAGTTATTTCCTACTCCTGCCAAAAAAGGCTGTATTCATGGGTACCTTACAGTTTCCGTGCTGTAATTTTTTTCTTTCATAAAATGGGAGTAATAGTTTATTACAGCAGTGGGATGTTGAAAAACATGTTTCATTAATATTTAAAACATTCCTCTTGAGGATTCCAAAGTCAGCAACAGAAATTAGTAATCTGATATGACAACTTGTACAGAGACACATCTTATTGACAGTTATTCATACAAACTAGGATATGTACGTGTAACAGGCTGTTTCCCCTATAGTGTCATCAGTGCTTCACAGGAGCCTAAGATCACAAATAGGAACAGGCATTTTATTACAGGGATGCACAAAACAGGCAAGATGATACAATTCCTACCCTGAAAAGCCTACAAACTTATTTTTAATGAAAAATTAATTGAGCTTAAAACAGCAGGAGGGAAGGACAGGTGAAGATGAAAAACAGGCCATGAGGTTGCTCAGAATGTGTGTTAAAAAGTACAGATGATGATAACTCAGAACCATTTTAAGCAAAATAAACAGGGACTGAGGTTCATTGTAGGGATTACCCATACCACGAGAAGGTTACAATTAAAATGGTAGGAAAAAACCATTCCTAAGACCAGTCAATAAAAGAAAGGTAGAAAAAAGGTAAAAGAGACAAGGATAGAAAGAAAACCCAATTTGTTCTGCAGTCAGGGTAGCTGGGCATATGTCTTTAGGGTTCCTATGAATGCGTATCCATATATTTCTCTACTGCAATCTCTGCTAGTCTAATGTGACCTAAATATTCAGCAACTCGCTCCGTAGGCCAACGAGCTCTCCTTAGCCTCCTCCCAGTCTCCCGGTGGGAAAATGCCCTTGGACAGGAGCACCACTCACAGGGGGTTTGGCCGAGTGGAAGCAGTGGCTGCAGGTCGCATCTTGTACACAGCCATGAAACCCAGCGAGAGCTGCCACATTTCACCTCCCGCATCCCCGCTCCCACCGCAATCCATGCAGCTAAACATTTAAGCAAGTGAAAAGGTTTTTACCCTTCAAATGCGGTTTGTTTTCTTACAGAAAGCTTACAAAGGAGGGGATGCCGATACATTTCATGCAGTTTTAAAAGCTATTCGGAAAATAATTGGGTTTTCAGGAAGTATTTCAGGGTGCGATGGAGTCACAATTTACAGCGAAACACTGCCGGTCCCAGGCGAAAGCAGGAGAGATCCAACGCTTTTATCTATAACAAACTCGCTCGACTTGGCTTGTGCTCACAGTGCGCTGGCGAGGCGGGCTGGCTCTCCCCGCACAACGGCACTTGTGTCTTCCCAAGGCTCCTCAAGTTCCCACCAACCTCTTACTCCACGGGAGAGAACAGCAGCGTACTTGTTCGCTTCAGCATACTTTTTCATTAGAGAAGAAATGTTGATTTCAGGGGACGTCTCAAAAATAATTATGTAGAACAAAAGCATCTCTTCAGTCTGGGATTACTACCTATGAAAACCTTAAATTTTACTTCCACATGCCAAAACACAGACCATGCAGAATATGGTAATACCAGATACAACGTTTAGATTACAATTCAAATCATCAAAATTAAACCTACGTCTGTGAAAAGAAGCTTTGGTTCACTGCAGACTTTAATCTTGAATAAGATGAAATTTAATAAACAGAAAACTAAAACACGCAATCACAAGATCAGAATCAAAGTGTATCAGCCTATATAAAAAATTATTCATAATATTTTCAATGCCACCCTTCACCAGCCCCCCTACTATGTCTTCTCCAATTCCAACATATGTTTGTGTGTCTGCTTGAGATAATTTTTGATAGCGGGCAAACTAATTAAACATTCTTTAGAAGCCACAGGGCTGAAGTCACCACGCAGTGACTAAACACTGCAGCTGTCAGGAGAGGAAAGTGGGTTCCCATCCTAATCCCGCGCTGACCTCGGAGCCGAGCCTGAGAACCTGTCAGAAAGGTGCTCTCACAGCACAAGACAGCAAGCAGCAGCTGCCTATGCTCAGCAGGCTGCAGCCAGTCTTTTTTTTTTTCTTCTTCTTTTTTCTTTTTTTTTTTCTTCTTCTTTTTCTTTTTTTTTTTTACTGTCACTCTGGATACACGCTGCAACACTCGCGTATGCACATCCCTGCTCCTGGTGAGGAGCTGCCTGTGAGCTCGGTTTTTTACATGCTCAAAAGCTGCCCAAGCCCAGATCGAGATGAAACCAATGTCCTCTAGTAAAACTGCAGGCAGAAAATCTGCACCCACCTTGTGCGTGGGATGAGAAGCACGCAAGATATACTTAAAAGTATTTCCAAATCCCATTAAATGCACTTATTTGACAATGTTAATTCTTTTATGTAATTAACTAAAGTATTAAGCTTTTTTTCCTTGAAAATAAAGAAAATTAATTTGAAAAGTACGTCAATAATATAAACAAAAGGGAAAGAAAGCTTCTTTAATCATACTAAATTTAGTCACTAAAGCATAAATACGTGGCAGAATATCTAACCTATCTTTAATTTTAAGGTGTGATTTTTTTTTTTTAAATACAAGGTAGAAGGCAGAGAGAAAGCAAAGTTTTTTTAATATTTTAATTGAGATGCAATGCAGATATAATATTAACTCACAGTGAAAAACCTGACAAACAACAGACCCAACTCTCTGGAAAACCTGAATAATGCCTTTGAATTAGGCATTCATTCAAACAAACCTCAGCAATTCAACTAGGTATGGTCTGTCCACAAAGGCTCAAATTACTAAAATGACTGGAGGACAGCAGCATTCTGTCTGCAGATCAATAAAGGAGGTGGTTTATCAGTGGTGACAATACTCTGGTCACCATGCTTCTCATCCCAGTGAGCTCCTCATGGCACCTTAGAGCAGCCTAATTTTCTAAAATAAAAAAGAATGCAAATGTGATCGCTATTTATGGAAAGCTAATTCTGAAACCAAGAGGCTGGAAAAGGACACTTTTTTTTGTATGAGTTACTAAAACACAGTTTAAAGAATTACTCAGCATCTCAGCATTACTCAGCACTGCCTCATCAGTTTTGCTGACAGTTCACTGCAGGGTCTAGTCCAATGCACTGCAAAGACCTGTTCTCATCACAGGTATCCAAATTTTTCCTTTGGTACCATGAGCCCATCCTTCCACCACCAATTAACTCATCAAGCTTCCTCCAGTTCAATCCTTGCATATATAAGGAAATACTGAACAAGCCTAAAGGGATTTCAATCCAACTTTTGCAAATTTGACCCATGTGTTTCCTGACTGGAAGAGTCAATACTGGTTTCAGTGAAGAAAAACTTGATTACAGATACAGAAGTCCCACCTGCACTAAGGTCTCACATAAAATTTACAATAATACTTAGTGATATCCATGACCAGATATTGAAAAAAATGTCGTGTCATGATTGATACTGGTCTGACCTCAGAAATAAATACATCTTAAACTAGGTAAGCGGGGTTACTGCCTTCTTCTGAAGTCATTTTCAGACACTCTGCTTTCTTACTGTTTCTCAAAGATACCAGTGCTTAGATGACAAAATGGTTAGACCTCCTCTAAGTGGTGGGAATTGAGAAAAGCACTTGAATTCCACCTTCTCCTGTAAACAGCATTTTCCTGATTTCTGGAACTGCATCAAACCACCCAAAGACTCAGTTTCCCAACGGTCAGGCAATAGGAGAGAGGTGAGTATCAGGCACTTGGGCAACAGCATCATCACTTCTCCAGGCATCAAGCCACTCTTGAGGAAACAACAGCTAGAAGTTCCTTGGCAAAACAGGTTACCAGGAGCACATCAGACCCCTCCTTTGATCAGCACACTGATTTATAAAATACAGCACTGTATTATGAGATCGTCATCCCTTGGACTTAGAGGTATTTCAAGACACAGGGCCTGGATATATAAAATATCTTCTAGTGGGCAGATTTCTATTATTTAAAGGTATTTTTGAAGCTGAAGCATGTGGAGTTACTTATTCACAAATCAAAACTTAAGTCTTCAAGACACAGGCTCTGAAAAGAGTGCCTGCCTACGTGAGAACCACCCCGCAGCACACCTTTGTGGTTCAAGTACAAGCTGCATTCCTTCAGCTAGGGCTCCTTCTAGGAAGCAAACTTAACAAATGAGATACGAATTAAAATCTGTAAAAACAAAATTCCATATGAAACTTTACCCCTGGGAAAAGGAAAGAGAAACAAAGAGCGGATTGCATGCGACAGATGTTAGCCATGCCTCTCACGGCATTGCTGGAATGTGCATGCATACGTGGCGATGGGTGCAGGAGATGGGACCTAACCAGAATAAAACTCCACTGTCCCTAATCTACAGAAGGACACGGGCAAAACGTTGCTTTTAATCTTCAAAGTGCAGTTGGGAACATTATCCCATCATACTTAACTAATATTCAAAGTGACCAAAAACCTTAAGGGAATAGGTTTATAAACTATGAGAGGCTGAGCCTGGATACACTGAGTATACAACATGTGGCTCACTGCTATGAACAGCCCATAAAATACTTATTAAAACTCTGTGTGAGAAGTTTTAGGCCTGATAACAAGAGTGAGCACAGATGAGCTCTGTTAAATAAAAACATTTTTCTTGTCATGAGTGAGAATCCTGAGTACGTATACAGACCATTTGTTTCCAACCAGGGATTTTTAACAGCCTCATTACCTGAATTAAAAGATGCTTTTCTCATGAATCAAAATTTTGACTGTAAAAATATATTTTTTATTATCCTAGAAGTTACCTGATTTATTGATATGAATACTGGGGAAAGTTTTTATACATTTGTCAGTACATGTCACATAGTTCACTATATAATTAATGCTTTCTGCTGTGATTAAAGTTGGCTACAAAGCAACCTTCTGCAAAATGACTAAAAGTTGTACTTTCAAATCAAGAAAGGAGGAGTACCAGAACAGGAGATACTCCGTTAGGGAAATGATTGATTGATAAAATGGTATATCTGCTATATTGCCAGCTGGTCCAGGTGTTTGCCTTCAGAGAGAGGCTGTACCACTATTCACATAAATATAACCATTTGCCAGTGTATACCTGACAGGTGCAGATTTCAAGCCCAGTTAAAACAAAAACATTCTTACCAGCAGTACTTCTGCGATCACATCCTTCTATCAGCTGCAGGATGCAAAAAGTTAAAATAAACTATTCAGGTAGAAGCTAGCCACGCTGCTAGATTGCATGTTACATGCATTAATTGTTAGTTTGCCCAGCCAGAAACTTTTGAGTACATTTAATATTTTAAGGGGGGAAAATAACTGACTTGGGGGGTGGGGGTGAGGGGGGCAGTATCTGGGGAGGTCTTTCCAAAATTTAACCTTCTGAAACCTGATTTTCTATTCAAGGTATTGTTTGGCTAATTACTTTTTACCCCCCTTCCTCGTCAAACAGTAGCGACTTCTTATTTCATATTCGCATAGAAACAGAGTAGCGTTCTTGTTCTCCATCTGCTGGCTCTGCAGCAGCAGTTGATGATTTCCAGAATACTCCCACTGCTGATAAGGCAACAAAAAAGAGCAAGGAACCAGATGCAAAGGTTTTATCCTACATCCCTTACTATTAATATTTGATGAAGTTGTGTCTGTAATGAAATGAAAGCAGACATAACAGAACAGAAATAATCCCAGAACTAATCAGACAGAAAATATGAAGGTGATGACCTGGGCTTTATGACCGCAAAGAATTCACTCCTTTAATCATACTTATTTCTTCTGAGTAAATTTACTTCAGACTGGATATCTGTTAAGAATGCTATTTATTTTTATTTACTACATCATGATAATTGTGATCATCGTTGATTTATAACACTGATATGACATTACTGATCTCACAGCTTATATTGTGCCATATCCTGGAGTCCTTCTACTTGATCCAAGTGTTAATTTAACAGTTACCTTCAAAATAGTCCCACACACGGAGCCCACCATGAGAGCTGGTATCCAGTCTCTTACTGACAGTTTCTAATAACCAGTACACTAAGACTAAGTCCTTTTAAAAAGCTAATAGCAAATTAGAAGTTGTAGATATATATTTGCACCCTTGCAAGTATATGAGAGACAGACATACTCCAGCACACATGCTAGCACAGAGCAGGATGCTTTAGAAGACAACCCCTGGACAGGCTAGCCTAAAATGGCAGCCAGCAGTTAAACAAGTGGTTTCACTTATCCAACAACCTCTGATGGGCAGCACTATCAAACTTCCAGTGGAGTCAATGGGACTACTCCAAAGAAACTGCTTCTCCAGCTTCCCCAAGCAGTCCCGTATCACACAACATTGCTCAAACTGCGGACAAGAATGGCCCAGGTGCCAAGAAAAAGGTTACTTTTAAAGAACACTAGTGATGATTGCCAGCATCCTATTTATGTCCTTTTAAGTTTTCACATATCTCATTTCCCACTTGCTGGACTTCCCTCAAATTTCAGTTTCCTCTTCCCCTAGCCCAGGGCACTGGTTACCTTGTAAGACTAGCACAATCTGGTCCAGATGGTGTACCGAGAGCCAATCCAGCTCCTACAGGGAAGGAGAGGCAGTCCTTAGATGCCCTCCTGCCTCCCTTTTCAGTAGGAAAACTAAGAGAGACTATGTAACTGGGATCAGATGGTTTGATGCAAGGCTGAAAGGAGCCAAACTACAGATCTGTATTACTCCAAAACAGTTTACTTGAATTTCCAGGTTTAAAGAAGGTTCCTTCCAAGGAGATCATAAAAAATCCCACGCCACACAGAACACCATGTTAAGTTGTCATGAGATAAGAAGGATAATCATCACATTGATGAATGGGAAAGACAGGAAATAAAATGAGGAATAAAGTGGTTAATTTTCTCTATAAAGGGAAATCATCAGTCAAGTCCCACAGGAATGTAATACCGCAATCTGTGTACAAACAGTCTCCCCCAAAAATTAGTAAGTAGGTTACAACTATTTATGTTAGTAAAAATAAAGCTAGTCACAAAGAGCTGCATAAGCACCTCAAAGAGCAGTGTGAATGGGATATAAAGTGACAAATTAAATTCAACACAGTTAAGTGTGAAGCATTGCACATCGAGGGAAAAATATCCAAACTTTACATGCATACTAAACTACTTACTATTGCTCAGGAAGAAGAATGTAGGGTTACAAGAGCTGATTTTAAAGAAAACAGCTGCTTCAGACTCTGCTGCACTCAGAAAGCAAATTGAGTATTTGGCTTTACGTAAGAGAACTAAACCAAGAATATTTTATGCTGCTGTACAAAATAATGGCCTTAAAAAGCATCCCCTTTATTCATCCTCTCTCCTGTAAAAGGATATCGTTGAACTTCCAAGTGTTCAGAGAAGAGTGGAAAAAATATCTAGGACTGTTCAGCCTCAAAAAGAAAGGATTGAACGGTGTGACCAGTACCCCCTGCTCCTGACCCCTGGTAAACTTCAATTTTGTGTGACAAACAGGAATACATTTGAGTTTTGAGTCATGGAAAGCATCGAGTGGATAAAATGGTTCATTGTTGCTTCTAATGCAGGCATAAGGGAGCATTACATAAAACCGGCATGATAAGCTAAGTAACTTCATTTATCACACAGGCTGTGATACTCTGTCATAAGTTATTGCAGATGCTGAAACAGTTGAGAAAAGTTCAAGGAGTGTTTTACTGGGGCAGGGGAGATCAGTGAAGGGCTATTAACCGCGAGGACACTACCTCTTGCTCAGGAAGCCCCTCCAGCCGCAAGCAGCGGGAAGCTGAACAAAAGCACTGCTCTGTTACTACCCTGTCCTTAAAGCTTCCCCAGGCATTGGCTACTGCTGGAGACCGGGTACTGCAAGAGGTACTGCTGTCTTACCCAAAATAGCTGTTTTTACATTCTTGTTTCTGCCACCAGAAGCCACAGGCAACCACAACGAGAGGCTTTGGGGGTAGGAGATCAGCTCCCAGGCAGGCTGGAGGGAGGTGGATGCAACAGGAGTCTGGAGTCCTCAGCCGGGAAGTCCTTCCTTTCCTCTCAATTCTGTGTTCTGCATCCACTCAAAATACCGTAAAACCCTCAATTATTTTCAAATAACCCCAGACACGAGTTAAATAGTTGTGATTAGAGGGAAGTAAAGTCTTTAAAAGCTACCCTTATACTTAAACAGAAATACTCAAAGACAAGGAATCTCATCACTTACCTAGAAGCAAAACTTAGTCACTTAAAAGGAAAACCCAGATGCCTTGGAAACTTTCTGTTGTTCAAACAAACATGAAAAGGTTTTAAAAATCATTGGTTTAAAAATACTGATGCAAAAAATAAGTCTGAATCCAAACTGAAGGTAATTCAGCAAAAAGTTGTTCTTTCTTCTCACCAGGAATGCAACTTTGCTTTAATTGGTTTAAATTTTTAAAAATAGTTTATATTTTTTATGCTTGTACAGCCTCTTTCATTTGAAGTAATAAAAACCTAAGAAGTGACTGAAAACTGAATGCTGAACAAACTGTTATTCCTTTCATGTATTTATACTATTAAAATGCATGCAACTGACCCAGCACTTGCTTTAATATAATTTAATCAAAACCAAGAGATCCTACATTAAGAATGTACATTTTCTGTCACTAAATAGCTGTAGAAAACAGTTTCTCCAGAGACAATCCTTTTATATTGAGGGAAACCCTCAATAACATACTTTGTTCACCAAAAACGCATTGTGATTGACTTCCATCTGACATGGGATGAGGTCACGCATAGCATCAGTGCTTCAATTAATTAAAACCATGCTCGCAGAGCGGCCTGAAAGGCCACAAAAGTGTCTTTTGACCAGTGACTACCTGTCCTGACTGCAGGATATCACAGATACACCACGATGATGGCAGCTGTGGGGCTCTCCCCAACAAAACAAAGGCAGGCCAATGCCACCTTCCCAATCCAACACATTTTATGACACCTAAGGATTTGTCCCATCACCAGGCCTAAGAAATCCTCTCAACAAAAGGACAAAGACTCACTAGTTTCTCAGACAACTGGAGGTGGACAAGGAGGATGGATAGAACGGAGCTGTATGGATGACCAACATGTGAAGGGTGAAAAAAGTCACCATGGGTCAAAATAATAACATTAACCAAGACGACCCCTTTTTATTTATCTGGAAAAGTTATTCCTTATTACTTTTTTTTTTTTGGGGGGGGGAGGCATGATTTTTTTCATTATTTAGCTTCATATCTACAGTAACATCAAGGTTTTACTCCACAGAACTACTGCCTACCATTTGATTCCCATTTGCATAACTGATATCTGCGTATGTCCAACACTTTGTAACCGTACCTTCTGAGTGCCCTTTTTTTTATTCAGACCCCTTCTCCAACTTGGCAACTTAATTTTGAAACCTAAGGCCATATTACAGTTTAAAGAAATCTGAAACTGGATCAGCAGCCCCCCTCAGCTTGGTATCACCTACACGTTTAATAAACAATATTCCATCACCCTGATTATTAACAAAAATGCTGCTAGCTACCATTAACACAAGGCAGTGTCCTGTGGAAGCAAACCCAATATATCTTCTCATTCAGACAATGAACCACTCACTGATAATGATGCATTATGGTTTTAAAATTAGTTCTGCATCTGTTGTATAGCTCCTGCCTTCCTAGTTTGCTATCAGAAGGCCACTGACATGGCACAAAAACACTTAGATTCATAGAAGCACAGAATTGTTCAGGTTGGAAAAGACCTTTAAGATTATCAAGTACAACAATTAACCTAGCACTGCCAAGTCCATCCCTAAACCATGTCCCTAAGCACCACATCCACATGTGTCTTAAATACCTCCAGGGATGGCGACTCAACCACTTCCCTGGGCAGCCTGTTCCAATGCTTGACAACCCTTTCGGTGAAGACATTTTTCCTAATATCCAATCTAAACCTCCCCTGGTGCAACTTGAAGCCATTTCCTCTCGTCCTATCACTTGCTACTTGGGAGAAGAGACCAACACCCACCTCTCTACAACCTCCTTTCAGGTAGCTGTAGAGAGCAAGAAGGTCTCCCCTCAGCCTCTGCTTCTCCAGGCTAAACAACCCCAGCTCCCTCAGCCGCTCCTCATCAGACTTGTGCTCTAGACCCTTCACCAGCTTCGCTGCCCTTCTCTGGACATGCTCCAGCACCTCAATGTCTCTCTTGTAGTGAGGGGCCCAACACTGAACACAGTATTTGAGGTGCGGCCTCACCAGTGCCGAGTACAGGGGCACAATCACTTCCCTACTCCTGCTGGCCACGCTATTTTTGATACAAGCCAGGATGCCATTGGCTTTCTTGGCCACCTGGGCACACTGCCGGCTCATATTCAGGCAGCTGTCAACCAACACTCCCAGGTCCTTTTCCGCTGGGCAGCTTTCCAGCCACTCTTCCCCAAGCCTGTAGCGTTGCCTGGGGTTGTTGTGACCCAAGTGCAGGACCCAGCACTTAGCCTTGCTGAACCTCATACAATTGACCTCGGCCCATCAATCCAGCCTGTCCAGGTCCCTCTGTAGAGCCTTCCTTCCCTCAAGCAGATCAACACCCCCGCACAACTTGGTGTCATCTGCAAACTTACTGAGGATTCACTCAACTCCCTCATCCAGATCATTGATAAAGATATTAAACAGAACTGGACCCAGTACTGAGCCCTGGGGAACACCACTTGTGACCGGCCGCCAACTGGATTTAACTCCATTCACCACCACTCTTTGGGCCCAGCCATCCAGCCAGTTTTTCACCCAGTGAAGAATACACCCGTCCAAGCCATGAGTAGCCAGTTTCTCCAGGAGAATGCTGTGGGAAACCATGTCAAAGGCTTTACTAAAGTCTAGGTAGACACCATCCACAGCCTCTCCCTCATCCACTAAGTGGGTCACCTTGTCATAGAAGGAGACCAGGATAGTCAAGCAGGACCTGCCTTTCATAAACCCATGCTGGCTGGGCCTGATCCCCTGGTTGTCCTGTACATGCTGCATGATGGCACTCAAGATGATCTGCTCCATAACCTTCCCCAGCACTGAGATCAGACTGACAGGCCTGTAGTTCCCCAGAGCCTCCTTCTGGCCCTTCTTGTAGAAGAGTGTCACTTCTGCTAACCTCCAGTCAACTGGGACCTCCCCAGTTAGCCAGGACTGCTGGTAAAGAATTGATAGTGGCTTGGTGAGCACTTCTACCAGCTCCCTCAGTACCCTTGGGTGGATCCCATCCAGCCCCATGGATTTGTGTGTGTCTAAGTGGTGTAGCAGGTCGCTAACCATTTCCCTTTGGATTATGGGGGCTTCATTCTGCTCCTTGTCACTGTCTTCCAGCTCAGGGGGCTGGGTACCCAGAGAACAACAGGTCTTACTATTAAAGACTGGGACAAAGAAGGCATTAAGTACCTCAGCCTTTTCCTCATCCTTTGTCACTATGTTTCCCCCCGCATCCAATAAAGCTTGGAGATTCTCCTTAGCCCTCCTTTTGCTGCTAATGTATTTATAGAAACATTTTTTATTGTCTTTTATGGCAGTAGCCAGGTTAAGTTCTAGTTGGGCTTTGGCCCTTCTAATTTTCTCCCTGCATAACCTCATGACATCCTTGTAGTCCTCCTGAGTTGCCTGCCCCTTCTTCCAAAGGTCATAGACTCTCCCTTTTTTCCTGAGTTCCAGCCAAAGCTCTCTGTTCAGCCAGGCCGGTCTTCCCCGTCAACTCGTCTTTTGGCACATGGGGACAGCCTATTCCTACACCTTTAAGATTTCCTTCTTTAAGAATGTCCAGCCTTCCTGGACTCCTTTGCCCTTCAGGGCTGCCTCCCAAGGGATTCTGTCAACCAGGCTCCTAAATGGGCCAAAGTCTGTCCTCCCGAAGTCCAAGGTGACAGTTCTGCTGACCCCCCTCCTTACTTCTCCAAGAATCAAAAACTCTATCATTTTGTGATCACTACACCCAAGACGGCCTCCAACCATCACATCACCCACAAGTCCTTCTCTGTTCGTGAACAAGAGGTCCAGCAAGGCACCTTCCCTAGTTGGCTCACTCACCAGCTGCGTCAGGAAGTTATCTGCCACACACTCCAGGAACCTCCTAGACTGTTTCCTCTCTGCTGTATTGTATTTCCAGCAGACATCTGGTAAGTTGAAGTCCCCCATGAGAACAAGGGCTAGCGATTGTGAGACTTCTCCTAGCTGTTTACAGAATATTTCATCTGCCTCTTCATCCTGGTTGGGTGGTCTATAACAGACTCCCACCATGATAGCTGCCTTGTTGGCCTTCCCCCTGATTCTTACCCATAAACACTCAACCTTATTGTCACCATCATTAAGCTCTAGACAATCAAAACACTCCCTAACATACAGGGCTACCCCACTGCTTCTCCTTGCTTGCCTAGCCCTTCTGAAGAGCTTATAGCCAGCCATTGCAGCACTCCAGTTGTGCGAGTCATCCCACCATGTTTCCATGATGACAACTATATCATAGTTTTCCTGCTGCACAATGGCTTCCAGCTCCTCCTGTTTGTTGCCCATGCTGCGTGCATTGGTGTAGATGCACTTCAGTTGGGCTATTGATCCTGCCACCTTTTTGGGGGAAGAAGCCCTAATTCCTACATGACCATTCTCAGGTGCTTCGTGGTTTCTAACACATCAATAACCCTTGTGTCTTTGCTGCCACATGGATCTCCACCCCCTACCTCCACTGAGACAACAGACCGAAGGACCTCGCTAGCACACCGTCCCTCAAACACTGGCTTATCTCTAGCTTATCTCAGGCTTATCTCTAGCAAGCCTAGTTTTTATCCCTTTTCCCCTTCAAATCTAGTTTAAAGCTCTTTCAATGAGCCCTGCTAACTCCTGTGCAAAGATCCTCTTCCCCCTTTGAAACAGGTGTACCCCATCTGTCACCAGCAGGTCTGGTGTCATGTAGACCAACCCATCATCAAAAACCCCAAAATTCTGCTGGTGACACCAGACTCGGAGCCAGGTATTGATCTGCTAGTTCTTCTTGTGTCTTCCCTCATCAGTCCCTGCAACTGGAAGGATAGAGGAGAACATTGCTTGTGCCCCTGATCCCTTAACCAGTTGTCCCAAGGCCCTGAAGTCTCTCTTGATTGCCCTCGAACTTCTAGTTGCAACTTCATTGCTGCCTACCTGAAAAATCAATAATGGATAATAATCTGAGGGCCATACTAGGGTAGGAGGTTTTCTCTTCACATCTTTTACCCAGGCCCCAGGGAGGCAGCAGACTTCCCTAATAAGTGGCCAGTCTGCATATTGGGCCTTCTGTTCCCTTCAGAAAGGAGTGTCCTATGACAATGACCCACCTTTTTTTTCTTTTTTTTTTTTTTCTTGGAGGTGTAGGCCAACTTAACCCTGGCGACACCTCCAAGCTAAATGAACTGCTTACTGATGTCAAGCTTCTGACATGCACCGTTTCCCTTCTGTCCACAAAACCTGTTGACCCCAACATTCTTTTTTTAAAGAAAACTGAATTAATTTTACACAATTTTTAACAAATCCAAAGGGACTGTTACTCATCTCCTTGTCTTCTAGGGTTTTGCAAGGATATAATGCAACAAAGGAAATTAAATAATTTCCTAAACCAAAAAAATTACAACTGTCATACAGTAAATTACATCATATTTCTGAAAGTTTACAGTCACCTATGATAGGCTGAATGAGATTCTATTAGATTTAAAAGTGAATTAGATTAAATGTAGATAGATATACTTATCTTTTCAAACTCCAGCCCTTCTAATTTTGCTGTTCTTGCTTCACATATCTGATTTTAAACAGAAAATGCTCTGGACAGGGAAGAATTCATTTCCTTTGTGGAGAGAAAACTTGCAGCAAAAAGTACTATATAAAACACTCTGCAATTACACAACAAAGCCAAAAATCAAGTGTTGAATTTTTTACCTATGAATTCACTTCCCCTTAACATTAACTACACCCAAAGTCACCCAAATGCAATACTACTACAATACCCACAGCTCTATGTGAGGGCCAGATCTGCCCAAGTTTATTATGTTGTGAAGCCTCACTGAAGCTAAACAACATTTAAATCACACTACCAAGACAGTGTTTCAAGTACTCAAGTTTGGTCCAGAATGGTCCCATGCTCAGTTACACCTCTAGAGATATTTATTCCATTAGTCTCTGAACTGCATATAATAAAAGACAAGATACACAGGAACCATAAAATGCAAAAGCACATTGCAGAAAGCACACAGGCTCTTTCCCAAGAAATGTCTGCTGATGCTAAACACCCACACTGCACATAGGATCTTGATCCCTATTTCATTCTTGCAATCTGTTGTGCCCCATTTTACCATGTCAAAAGTAGGTGAAGATAGCAGTAAGATGCGTTTCTCACCCACCATCAAGTTTTACAAACCCGTATGACTACAGTTCTGCAAAACAAGAAATAGGAAAAAGGGCAATGCCCATTACAGTTTAATAGTATAACTGACTTGTTCTCTTACCTGGCAACAGTTTGGCTGCCACCATCCTCTGTTCAACCGAACTCGAAACAAAATACATAACCCAAGAAATAATATCTGAATTGAATACATTTACATATAAATGTATATATGAACACATACAATTTTCAGCCACTTAACTGTAATTTCAATACTGCACAAACTATTTCACTACAATCAATACAACAAAATGAGCAAATCTAGTTCCCTGACAAGTATATCTAAAAAGCAAATACTTTTGCAAATACTCTTCTCTTCAGGACTTTTTTAAATTCAACCTCATTCCTTAAGATATTTTACAAGCTAAGGCTCAAATATGAACCTTTCTTCCTGGTTTGTAAGAATCACAAGTTAAAAGGTTTTATTAAAGTGAGTGACATTAAACATTGAAAGTATCAGTGAAACACATATGCTATATACCTAATTTTCAAATAATTTAGCTATGGAATTTTTCACTGTAAATATTCATTATGCATTCCAATATGTATTTTCTCATGGTAGATCTTAATTGATCCTCAGCAGTCCTTTCATAAAACAACTGCTCTCAGATAGTTGTCAAACTGCAAATAGCAGTTATTTGCAGACTGCAGTCAAACTGTTATTTTTACCAGTGCCTAAATACAAATTTACACAGACACATTACATTCCTTAGAACACACAAACATGCATGCAAACTGTCTACAGTAATATATTTGAGTATTGACTTTACTCTTCTATTTAAAATAACTGCACAAACATTTTGAAAAGCAGAGCAGATCACTGACTATCCAAATATTTCTCCTAGAAAACATATGCAGAAAATGTAAACACACAACTTCTGCAGTATAATTAACTTGGCAGTAGCTGCATGTACCCAAGACCAGTATGGTCAGAAGAAAACATTTCCATGCTCAAGGACATCGCCTATTTTCCCATGCAGTTTCTTTGGAAGGAATAACCCATGTCTTCACTAGGCAGGGAAGAGACACTTCAACTACCTGCGGCATACAACCAAGTGCCCACACAAGAAGAGTTGGCTGTCTCAGAGACATAATGCAGGTGGATAAATCCAAGAAGCTCAATTCCTTATATTCCAATCAGGTACACGTACTGGGAAGTCTTCCATAGGACCCAGAATTCTTTACTATCTGTGCTTACTGTAAATTAAAAGAGATCACCTTTTTCAAGCAGAAGGTAACCCTTCTTCATGCAGGTATTGTTCTCCACAAAGAAGGTCCTTCTCTTCTGAAGCACCCTGCGCTATGATCGAATGCTATGGAAACAGGTCCTTTTTTTGCTTTGCAGTGTGGACTTTCACTGCTAGAAGGTTCTGATGGGTTACTCTGAAGTGATGGATGATCCCAGGCAAAAAGTCAAACTTCTGAGTAGAAAGCATAAAACGGGAGATAGTCTTTCCAGGGCCATTACCATCTTATTCCAAGTGAGTTTTTATCAGACCAAACTGCAGATTGTAATTCACAGCTGATTTTTTTAGATTTCTCTCCATATAACCAAAAGCTATTCAAACAGTGCAGAACAGGCCTGTAACAGTACCCACCAGCCTGGTACGCACAAAGCCAACACTATCATTGCCACTCTGCCATCACTCAAGAGGCAAGGGTAGAGTTAGAAACTCCAGAAATGCTGCATTGAGGTGTTAAAGTAACAGATTATTGTTATGCACACAACTGGCATGGATTAAATGACCATTCATTGCCTAAGCAGGACTTCCACTCTGCTGTGACCTGCAAGTCTCCTCTGATGTGATTTACTATGTAATGCAGAGTCCCACTGAAGTGAATAGGGTCTACCTGGAGTTTTAAAGATACAGACAAGTATGATTTTGATTCGATCTTATTCCTTATTATTAAATATTAATACCAGTAAAGACTATTTTTGGTACCGTGGTTTTGAAGAGTCAGACTGCAATGCATTATTAATGTTGTTGTACCTAAAAGGAGGTGACTTTCAGGCCTTCACAGACTGGATTTAGGTATTTAATTTCCACTGAAATTCAGTGAGAGATAAAAGAACTTAACTACTGTTGGTACCCCTGGAAGCTCCCTCAAACTTAAAACACATTTTTCTTCTCTTCAAACACAAGTATGGGGCATTTCGACATTCACACAGATGCCAAGATGCAGTCTTACAAATTCTGGGTTTTTAAAAACTGTAAAAATACATGTCTTTCTACACACTTCACAAACATACCAGCTTCAGGAGTACCTACCCTACTGTCTCTCTGAATATGTGCCTCTACATACACAATGTTATCAGCTCAATTTTATCACAAGTCTGTATCTCTGTATTTCTCATTGTAAGATCCAGCAACCCAGTCCTGAAATTATAAGTAGTTTTATTGTTTCATTTTTAAATAAGAGGTTTGGTGTTTTGTTTTACATTTAATCTGTATCGTCCATCCTGTGACAATATATGATTAATTGGGCAACTTGATACTATGTTTTTCCCACCAGAACTGTAAATAGGCCATAACCTTGGGAAAGCAGTATCTATTAATAATTCTTACAAGTAAATCATCATTGTTCTTCAAAAAAATGCAGTAATTCCCAATTTGAAAAACATCACCACGGGTCATCAATGTTATGAAATCTTCTCAGCCTCAAACTTCAAATTCTCCCATTTTCAGGCAAATATTGTACTCATTCTGTACAGCATGCAAAACCAGATTTGCTCCGCAGTTTTAACTAGCCCCTCCTTCAACTGTGGGCCACTACGTGCAGCGAGTCGCTGCAAAAGCTACTTTTATTGACAGGTACATCCCCCCTCTCTGCATCCCCACATCCTTTCTTTTTAAGGCTACAATGATCAAACTGGATGGGAAAATGCTCGGCTGCTTTGTTTCAGGTCTGGGCAGCATCTTGCTTTCCCACAACAGGTAGGCACAAGCAGAGAGTGCTGCTGAATGCAGGAGACCTCGCCAGAGGCTCAAACCACTAGTTACTGCTGCTGTCTCAGGCACCGCATATTTTCTACTGACCATGGCTCTTTGCCAAGCTCTAATTAAGACACTTCAGTATGTCAGAGAGTTAACCCTCTGCTGCACCTACCTCCTCCAGAAGCAACCAAGGCATATGCATCTTCTTTCTAGAAACACCTGAGCAGCTCTTACACTACCGGTACCATGAGGGCTCCAAGCCCTCCGCGTTTTTACATTACTGATTCTATAAATGAAGATGAATTAACCAGGTAGTTGGCACTATGACTTTTAGCAGCATTTCTAAAATTGAGTAAGTATTCCTCCTGCATGAATTTGGTGTGTAGTGCTATGTCTATTTTCCTTCAAGAAAAACAGATGGATCTCAAATTATCAAAAAGCAGTAATTCCTTTACAAAAATAAAGCAAGAACAGGTTGCTGAAAATTCTTTACTATCCAAATAGTTTTTTGTTTCATTCTTGAAGGCTGCAGAGCAGCAATTTTGTCATTAGGGTAATGAGGAATTCTGAAGGAACCAGAGCTGCCTTTCTATTTTACAAGAGATCAAATATAAACCCAACATTTGCTGATCTATCAATACTACCTATTGGTCTCATGCAAAGAACCACCACTGAACTGAATGAGGGGAAGCTGTGACAATAGTCAGAGGGAGTAAAAGGAAGCCCATGTCGAGGCTGACTTGCATCGATTGTAATCTATATTTTCTTGTTCCAAAACCCTGTTTAACCACTGCATCCTGCCTAGACACAGAAATCTTCCCTAATGAAAAGAAATATAAGTCACAACGTGAGTGAGGGATGAACTAAGTTAATTTCTTTCTAGTAACTGGGGGGGGGAATCTTAACTTGAACATGAGAAATGTCTACATGCAGTAAAACTAATAGGAAAAAGCAAACTGTTTCAGCTTTTAAAGAGTTACAAAACCAGAAAATTTAGTTGACTAGCCAAGTGCCCTCATATTAAGGAGTATAAGATGACATTCGTAAGGAGGCTTTGATTACTTTGGGGCAATAAATCTGGATTTTACACAGTCTAAGTGAGGTAATTTGTAATCCAACCCCACTTCTTTGCTCTTACTGTGCATTTGCCCCCATGGCAGGCAGAACAGAGCTGTCTTCCAAAGCCACTACTGATCTGATCTTGGTTGCAGAGTTTTCCTTTTTTGAGGTGAAATTCTCTGCTTTAGACAGTATGTTAACAACTAAAATACCTGATCCTCCCTATAGCTGTGTTTATGTAAAGCAACATCTGAGCTCTTCATTTCAACACATCCAGAAAACTATGCATTACGTGAACATGTTCATAATGTTGTCACAGTATTAGATAATACTGTACATTTTTAAACTGAAATAAGCAAGCTACCTAGCGGGCTTTAAGTGATTATTTTTTTTTAAAGGTAGCAAAAATAATTTCAAATATTTTGTCCTATTCCAGTTTTCTGCTGAGACAAATGCACTTTTTCAAACCTGAAAAAATGTTTATAAGGAAAATTGCTAACATTCAGTTGTTTGTATTGGGAGCACACAGAACCATGAATCCTTTCCCACAGGCTGTACAAAGACAAATACTAAAAGGAGCAGTGGTGACAGGTTAGCCTTCATCTATAGGTATTGTCCATTCCTACACTTCACTGCTGTATCTTCTTTATAGCTGTAATCCACAGACGCTATGTATTGGAAAAGGGCTGTCCCACACTGTGCTATTGGAACGTTATTTCCAGTACTCAAAGGGTATGCCCTCGAATATATTTTTAGAAAGGTTATTTTAGTTTCCATAAAGTTCTTTTGAACTCGCAGGGGCAATGCGTGCCAAGCGTACTGTTGTTTTTACACATAGGTTATGATATCCTGGGGCCCTTTGTTGAAACAAGCCAACTAATTTTTGTTAGAAACCTTTTTTCTTTTTTTTGACTCACACTTCATTCTCCTTTTAAGAAAGGTACACGAACTATGCCCATTTAGATTATGGCTACATATGCGTCATATAGAAATTGCATATATATGCATTCTATTCAGAGTTGACTTTACCAGCAAGTATATCAGTTTCAGAAAGAATATTATTAATTTCCATTTCTAATGCATAGGGATACCGATTGATAGATAATACTGTTGCATTGCGAATAGTCTCACATAGGCTAACATATTAAGCTAAAATAGAAAAAGAGAAATATTAAAACTTAATCATAATCTAATGCACTACATAAACAAATCTTTTTAAAATATCAAGCAGAATTCTTTGTAAAAGGTATAATAAAATACTATTAGTTTTTAATTTGATACATGCTGCTACTGTGAAACATAAAGGAAAAGCTGCTAACCGTTGATCAGAGGCATCTTGTTTCCCATTTAATAGTAAGCATTTCAAGTACCACCACCTCCAAGGAAAAAAAAAAAAAAAAGAAAAAGAGAAAACCCTCCTTATTCATTTCAACTGAAATTTTTTATGCTTATTTGCCTGTTTTTACCTCTGCAAGCTCCCACTGCTTTAAGAAAATTAATTAGACCAACAAAGTCATTATGAATTTTTCATTCTGGGAAAACCTAGGAGCCCACACTGAAGTTGTTCTCCGTGAAGAGCAGGCCGGGATGTTGAGTACACATATTGCACGTGCAGGTAATCAGTTTTCAATGCATATCCAAGAAGTCTACATTTTCTGCTCTCTTATTTTGTCTAGAACTGCAAGAAGTTTGTCTATAATGCCTTGTTTGCTGAAGCATGAAACTAAGCTACATATACCATGCAAGGTTTCCCCTTATTACACTGATAGTACTACCTTAATGCTCCAAACCACTGAGCACATAATGATTTCTACAACTAGTTTTCAACCTTCATTATACAGCACCACCTTCCAAAGGTACAAGAATGCTGCGGTGGTTAATACCTATTTCACTAAGCCGGGTGACATATCTAAAGACAAAAAGTCATCTTTGCCTCTTTGAAAAATGTATTCTTTTAACTCCTTTTGAATTACCTAAGGAGACACTCAGAAATACAGCTGAGATCACAGGATGCACATGGCATTAAAATTGGAGTACCTAAGTTAAAAGTTTGCTCAAGTTTTACTTACTAGGTAAGTCAGGGGAAAAAACAATTTCACCAGGAAGCCTCTTGATCTCTGCTGACAATTCTCATTTCAAGTTCTTCCCGACTTTTTATATTTGGAGTGGAACAGGTTTTCTTTATTAGAATTAAAGTATTTTATAGTATATATAGTATATATACAGTTATAGAATTAAAGTATTTTAAAGAGTGTAAGGCATTTACAGGCTTCTATAGGATAAATCTTCAGTCTCATTTCTCTCCTCTACAGATAACACAGCTGAGGAGAACACTGTTTTAGACAACTGAGTCCTTTAGATAAATATTATTCCTTGGTATTCCCTTTACAGGAGAAAAAAGAGCGGGTGCTGAAGAGGAAATACTCTATTTTGAATATTTTATTTTCTTAAGCAGAGAAATGGGCAAATGGTTTAGGAGACAGAGCTACAACGGTGAGAAACAACAAATTCCTAAGACTGACTAGTATTTTTATGAAGTTAATAAATCTACTGGGAAAGGCACAAATATGATTTTCTGCATATTTGGGAAAACTTGTCCTGACACACAGGCAGCAAAGAGACTGTATATAGCCCTGGTATACCCTAGACAAGTCCCTAAGGAAATTTATTCCTTCCTACAGCAGTAAGTATTGAAGAGCCACAGAATCAGATAATTGTGAAGATGTAATTTAACTGTCTTTTACTGGCAGATGGACTTGGTCTTACTGTCTTCTGCCTGAAAAAGATGCTAATGCCAACACATTTCTGGATACATCTGAAATATTTTTGGTTTTGGCTTTTTTTACCCTTGCTTCTTGCATAATAGAGTCAGTAAGTTCTATAGAGGCCTGTAAGGAGTAGAAAAAGTTAGAAATTAAGAAAAAAACAACCCACTGAAAAAGATAAAAAGCTAATTACGTAACAGACACCTGTATGAGATAATTTCAGAGATCCACAATACAAGCAGGTTCCCATGAGTCTGAGGAGACCGGCTTTTCTCCCTCCCTGCTCCATGAGTGAACAGCCAGCCCTCTGCTCCGAAACAGTGGACATGCCTTTGCAGGAGAAAGTTTCACATTTTTAGCAATTACCCATAACTATGAAGGATTTTATATTTTTATATATGTATTTGCCATAACATGTAGTACCTACTCTCCCTGTTGCATTACACTCCACGTTGCAACAGCTCTTCAGAAGAATTGGCTCCTAAGGAACAGCAGTGGGATGCAAATGCAAGGAGAAGGAGTGTGCTGGTTTTGGCTGGGATGGAGTTAATTTTTTCCATAGTAGCTAGCATGGGGCTATGTTTTGGATTTGTGCTGAAAACAGTGTTGATAACACAGGGATGTTTTCGTTACTGCTGAGCAGTGCTCACGCAGAGTCAAGGCCTTTTCTGCTTCTCACCCCACCCCACCAGTGAGGAGGCTGGGGGTGCACAAGAAGCTGGGAGGGGACACGGCTGGGACAGCTCACCCCAACTGACCAAAGGGCTATTCCATACCATATGACATCATGCTCAGCACATAAAGCTGGGGGAAGAAGGAGGAAGGGGGGACACTCGGAGTGATGGCGTTTGTCTTCCCAAGTAACCCAAGTTATATGTGATGGAGCCCTGCTTTCCTGGAGATGGCTGAACACCTGCCTGCCCATGGGAAGTAGCAATTGAATTCCTTAGTTTGCTTTGCTTGCATGCACAGCTTTTGCTTTCCCTATTAAACTGTCTTTTTCTCAATCCGTGAGTTTTCTCACTTTTGCTCTTCTGATTCTCTCCCCCATCCCACCGGGAAGGAGTGAGCAAGCAGCTGTGTGGGGCTTAGTTGCCGGCTGGGGTTAAACCACAACAAGCAGCTTAACCATCCATTCCTGCAAGAGATCCCTTAAAGCAGGGATTTATCAGCTGGCCACACTCCCCTCCTGCCCTGCAGCCAGGGCTGCCCAGCACTGAGTGTGCTCCCAGCTCTGATGTGCCACAGAAGTCACCCAGGGCCCTGTAACCCTCTCTCCTAATTTCCCTAGTGGTTGTTGTCTACCCTGTCACTGAAAGTTGCACACGACAGAAAAGCACGCTGTTTTAATAATTATGTATGTTATGTAGAGACCTCTTCCCTCCCAGCAGAAGGGGGAAGCAGAGGGGAATGAGAGAGAGGGTGTATCAGACTAATTTACATGCAAATACTACACCTCGGTTCCAAAGTAAATTAAAAGAAAAAGCAGTTGCCCTAAAATAATTTATGGCCAGCAACATTTTATTACCCTTGTACACTTACCACTAAGTTTTGAAATGCTGGCCTATTGCTAATGAAAGCTTGTTATCTGGAAATCCTGGCAACCTGGCCTCTAGGGACGAGAACCATTGTAAGCTGCCTGGTTTAGAAAAAAAAATAAAATTACTTAATGTGGTAGCTGTTTCCAGAGCTGTTCTGCACAGACATTCTGCAAGACAGAATGACAAAAGTATTTTGCAGCCTCTCCTGATCTAAAACCGCTAAATAATAACTGGATCTAGAGCCCAGCCAAGCCCACAGCTATGGGAAAAATCTGATGGGTAAGGTAGCAGAAATACCCAAGCAACGGGCTCAGACTTATTTTTGCCTACATGGATAAAGTATCCACCTTGTTGACCTGTCAGTCTTGCTAATCCACCCTCTATTTTCAGTTAATATCATTAAAGTTCAGCACTTGAGAGCCTGGAGGGAGAGGCGAGCGCCCCATCCCCTTTTTCCACGGGGCGGTAACCAGATGTCAATGGCCGCAGCTGTGACTACATAATTACCTGTTTGCATGAACGCGGACCGCAGTTTAGATTTAATAGGTCAGACGACAATGCAGCAAAACGCATTTAGCCCACGATTACCCCTTTTCAAACATTCTCTCGCTCACAACTTCGACCCTGGGAACATTGCGGGCACAGACTCGGGTCAATAAGAAACATTGGCCGGCACAATGGGGCTGGCCTCAAACAGCGCTGTTGACAGACACCGGCACAAAGGCGGTGAATAGAGTCCCCCTCAGTTCTCACACAGAGCGAAGAATGAGTCAGTGTACTGCCGCTTTGGTGCTCTGTTTGTACAGTGTATACAGCTTTTGTCCCCCGCCACTGTTCGCCGCTCAATGGGGGCTAAAGAGCCGAGGAAGTGAAGGCGGAAGAATGGCTCCGCGCTCGCCCCGGCAGCCAGCGGCGGATCCCCCTGCGCCGGACAGCTCCGGCGGGAAGCCCAGAGTTGCCGGTCACGCAGCTCCCACCGCCCCACCGCACAGCAGCGGGGCTTCTCGCTTCTGGCCTGGGGTGAAGCCTGCGCACGATGCCACCGCTGCGGAGACAGCGTGGTAGTTTTAAATGACATATTTTACCTCCTTCAGAAACAGACACAGAGTAACGACCCCCCTTCCCTCCCACCATGACCCAATTCACAGCTGCAACTTCGACCAAGAAAAAGTGAGCATGGGATATGGAATTACAATAGCCCTATGTCCCTTCAAAAGGTACCTCAAAGATGATAGCAATGTAGTCGTCATTTTAAATCCCCACTGCAAAGACTTTGAAAGGAACTGAGAAGAGTTACAAAAGACAACCATAGCTATACATCTGTATCTCACGCAAAACATTTATACTGTGCAAATAACGGGTCAGGGAAAATTTATCATATACATAATACTGCATGTGCATCTGTATATTAGTTACCTATTAGCAGAGGAAAAAAAACCCACTTCAACTAGATTACTGCTATTCTTCAAATAATTATTTTTGTCAACTTTCCCTTTATAGAAACCATACTTCTTTCCTTTACAATACCATCCTTATAAACATCTCTAGGAAACAAAAGTAGCCCTCTGGCACAAATTCAAAACTGTTACCTTCACCTGCTTCATATACTAGAATATAAAACAAAATACGCATAGTTTATTTTAAGGAGTGAAGTCTGCTTGCAAAAGGTATTTAGACTTTGGTATGATTAGCATAAAGCTTCAGATATAAGAGAGTTAGCAACTGCTCTAACTCATACAGACCATTCCACTGATAAGTCATACATGATAAAGTCATAGTGACAGAACTGTTTAACATGTTTTAAGACTGTGGATTGATTAAAAAAGGGAAGAAAAAAATGCATTTTATATTAAATAAATCTCCGGATTTCAATTAATGGAACACAAGGAATATCGTTCATTTTATCAGTAACAGCCAAGATAGTCTTAGCATGCTTTCTACTGCTCTTTCAATTTTATTTTTTAAGCTCAAAATACTGGAATGCTGTTGTTACATTAACCAGCTACAGAAGGCGGCCCCAAAATATTAAAAAAATCAATGTGTCTAATGCCACAAAAAAAAAAATCCCACAAATACAAAGTTTCATTATGTGTGAGCTAGTCATAAAGACTTTGGGAGACTGAAGCCATGACTTTCTTGGCAAACAAGTTGTGAGCAAGTAACCTGAAAGATACGTGAAGACCATCACCTCATTCTCAGATACTTCATTTTAAAACAGCACAAGAATTTCTACTTCTTATATTTACATATGGCCTTATTCAAATAAAGCAGGCCTGCCTGCTTTGAACGCTAGCTATAAGACATATGACCGCACTTGAGTATACTGGCACTGAGTATGTAAAGTAGGCAAACATTTGTACGAATGCCAAAGGATGCCTGCAAGCCTACCAAGGATCTGATCAATCACCATCCTGAACAGACAGTTTTTAGTTCACTTCAGAGGAGGAAAATCCTCACCTTTCAGCTACTATTAGGGTTATTACATACCCTGCCACAGCAACACTCATAGATTGAGGCTGATCAACAAAGCTAGAAGGATTAACATCTAGCACTATTTTTCTTTTTTTTTTTTTTTATAATGAATGGGAAATTCTCAGCAGAGAAAGACCTTCCAAGTTTGCCCTATGATGAGGGAAGAAGAAAATGGAGAAGTAAACTCTGTTCCACCAATTCTTTCAAGAGAGTGATTCTCAATCACTGCAAAACTACGTTTTTCTTTTTTTTTAAGCTTAAATCACTGCTCAGCAAGTTAAACCTAGCCTAACCTACTCTAGCCATACATTATTCCTTTCCACTGGCTTACTATAATTTACTTTTAGCTAAAAGCACCACTGGTGTGTACACCGGGCCAAAGCAAGCATACTCTTAATACACCTTGCAGAAGCAGAAAATATTTCACAAGCCTTCACATTACAGCAACGTGTGATTCAAGTCACCGAAAGACCCAGAAATGGATATTGTATTTGCTGCCACACATTGCCGCTGCTCTGCAACCCCCCCAGGCTGGCAGCAGTGTCAGCACTGCCTCCTGCCAAGCAGAGGATCACAGCTTGTTTACCGAGCTCTGTCTGGAGGAAGCAGAGCGCATTTCAGTCTCGTCTCCAGCAGCCCTGTCAAGCCAGCTGCCAAGAACAGTCTTGAAAGGCTTCGGAGGGAGCAAAATCTAGTACTTAGGTGGTAAGTAGACTGGTCTGGCACTGGGCACCCAAAGATGAATGAGGGGGAGCAGGCACTACCCAACCTGAAAGATTAAAACACTTTTAGGTAACTTCAAATGTATAAAGTCATAGGAAAAGAAGTAACTGAACTCCCTAAGTGGAGGACAGATTAGTAATCAACTTATAATTACCACTCAGATTAAGACCTCTACCTGAATACTTGAAGTTTATGAGTACAAACTGCAAATAAATTAAACTTGTATGCTACTTACATTTCCTTACGATGTACGGAAAAGACCTAAAAAGTTTGATTATGTTGTACAGGATTAGAGTTTAAATATTTTAATTTTTAAAATTAACACTCCATTACTTCCAGAAGATTTCAGAAGTGTTAAACATGCGTGCTCTGCATTTCTATAAAGACATGCTTTATATAGGTTTATACCAACTGTGAAACTAGTTCATAAGATTTCATTGCCTTTGGAAGAGCCCGCTAACTACTATGAAAATAAAGAACAAGAGGTTTCACAGAGAACAAACAAGCAATCCTTCATTCCTTCTAATAACATCATTAATCAAAGAAAAATCACTTAAGCCCTTTTCCTCTTACCCTACTAATGCGGAGTCACCAAACACTAATAAGTGATAGGCATTTTTCATGGTATCCAATGGTTATTTCCCTGCCTTTACAGTTGTATCTCAATTTCTCGGTTAAGTGGGTTCGTGCTCACGCAGTGTGACCACATTATGTGCGCTTTTCCATGTGATCAGAGCCTGCCAAGTCTCAAAGCAGTTCATTTAAAATATAGCTTCAGTATTTTTCAGAACAATTCCTTCAGGATTTGGAGGACTGGAGGGGTGTTATTATTTCTCACCCAGGCTGGGTGGCTGGATTTTGAGTTCTTTAGATAAAAAATAAATTGTTGTAAAATGCCAAGACAGGAAAAATAGAAAAATTGCCTCTCTTGACAGCTATCATAAAAGGAAAAAGTAGAGCACTTTGTTTTTGTTAAAAAAAATGCTCCATGATTGACTATAATCATACTTCATATTTCAGCGTCCATAAATCACGGCTACGTTCAGCAAGTTCACAAAGCAACAGACATTTGCACCCCTGCTTGGCTGCTATCATGCCTAAAATGCTGACAGAGCCATGGCAGCAGTGACCACACACAGACTACAAAATTTATTAAGGCAAGTTTTAACAGCTACTGAATACTCTTCTAAGAGTAACATTTTTTTTTCTTTTTTTCTTTTTAAATACATGGGTCTTTACTTACACTGCATTTCTTCCAGCACAACAGCAATACCTGCCTAGGATTTTAAATTTAACCTTGAAAATTTAAGAAAAATCAGGCAAGCAAATACAATAGCAGGCACTGCGTTATCAGACAATCCTTACGCAGTAGGGGCAATACATAAAACCTACGTGTTGCTTTAGTTCTTCTATTGCCTCTGCTTCTTCCTTCAAAACATTTGATACAAAAATTAAACTCCATTTCTATTCCCATCCTAGTTCCACACAAGCGCATGTGAAAACAGAGGCAGCAAGGACTGTGTTGTTTTTGTTAGCATATTAGCGAGCAGAAGAGAATAGGAAAGGAAATCACTCTTAAGAGACATGCAATAAAATGTTACTTATTTTTTTCCTCTAAACACTGTTTTTTCTTGTTGTTCAGATTTGCTGAGCTACCTAATAATAGCAGAGCAGCTGAATCCCCTATACAGCTCGGAAACACTTGGCCTTAAAAGGCTTACCTTGCTTTGTAGAAATTTACCTGCTTTTGTGCCCTGGTTGGATAACGGCGTCTAAATAGGCTGACAAGGAGTTACAGAAAGCGTCAGGGGAAGAAAAGCATCTGTCAAGGGTTCGGTGTGTAGGAGTAACAGAATTCATTTTATCAGTCTTTTGGGCCTATTCCAAGTGGCAGTCAACACCCACTCCTCCCTCTGACGAACCATCCCTCTGTACAGACAGTTGACTGTAAATACAAATGCGTGACTAAATCATCAATGGCCAGCGCCTTCAGTCAGGCAGACAGATCTTCTATCAAGTTATCATCTTAGGATCACAGAACAGCAGAAGTTGGAAGACATCTCTGGAAGCCACCTGGTTCAACACCCCCCGCTCAAAGCAGGGTCCCCCAGGACCATGTCCAGACGGTTTTAAGTATCTCCAAGGATGGAGACTCTGCAGCCTCCCTGGGCAACCTGTGACAGTGCTCGGTCACCCGCACAGTGCTTCCTGATGTTCAGAGGGAACCTCCTGTGTTTCAGTGTGTGCCCATTGCCTCTGGTCCTGTCACTGGGCACCACTGAAAAGAGCCTGGCTCCATTCTCTTTGCCCCCTCCCTTCAGGTATTTCTACACATTGATGAGATCGCTCCCTGAGCCTTCTCTTCTCCAGGCTGAACAGCCTCAGCCCTCTCAGCCTCTCCTCATGGGAGAGATGCTGCAGTCCCTTCATCACCTTAGGGGCCCTTCACTGGAGTGTCTCTTGAACTGGGGAGCCCAAAACTGGACCCCGCACTCCAGGCCTGGCCTCACCAGGGCTGAGTGGAGGGGCAGGATCACCTCCCTCCACCTGCTGGCAATGCTTTGTCTAACGCAGCCCTGGACACCACTCACCATCTTTGTCAGAAGGGCACACTGCTGGCTCATGTTCAACTTGGTGTCCACCAGGACCCCCGTGCCTTGTCTGCCAAGCTGCTTTCCAGGCAGTCAGCCCCAGCACATACTGGTGCCTGGGGCTGTACCTCCCCATGGGCAGGACTCTGCACTTCTTGTTGAACTTCATGAGGTTCCTCTCAGCCCATTTCTCCAGCCTGTCGAGGTCCCTCTGGATGGCAGCACAACCACCCTGTGTAACAATTCCTCTGAGTTTTGTACTCTATGCAAACTTGCTGCGGGTACACACTGTCCCATCACTGAGGTCATTAATGAAGATATTAAACAGGACCGGACCCAGTATTGACCCCTGGGGTACACTGCTAGTTACTGGCCTCCACCTTGAGTAATCTTAATATTATATAGCAGACTGAGAAGAATTATCAGTGAAATAATTCTGTATAAGATTTCTAGCTTTGCTAATATTAACTTTATCATATCTTTCTGATATTTAGTGTCTTAAAGTCTTGGTTCTTGCAGTTACACTGTTACACAAGAAGCTCAATTGCCTTTTAAAAAAGTTGGTTTAATTAAAAATTCCTATTCTGCCAAGTTAAAAAAAAAAAGTGATTTGAACCCAAAGACTAAAGAACCCAGAAATAAATAAAACAAAAAAATAAAAACAACTTTAATATCATGATTTGTGGGAGGCTTGACTCATGCTTTCTGAAGAGCTTGAGGTTGATATATTACCTGCAGTGTTTCCCTAGCTGTGTTAATTCCCTTCTCAGACTCGCTTACTGAAGCTATTCCAGAGGGAAGAATAATTACCACTCCATGGTTATATGATAGCATTAATTTTCCCGAGTAAGATCTACGTTATATGAAGACTTATAATTCACATTTGGTCCAAACCACCATTAATTCAGTTTCTCAACCTAGAAACTAAATAGCTTCTGTCTTTGGGCAAGTCTACACCTCTCAGCGGATTGCCACGCGGAGCCCATGAGCTAGTTTGTCTAAAGCTGGCTCCCAAACTGAAATCAAAGGCCACGTCAGTGCAGCACTGCAGCTCAACTCATTACACTAAGAAGAGGGTTTAGCGCACAGTTACACCCAACCTAATAAAGCAGTTATACTGCTTCGGTAACCTGGACTGTTTTTTTCAGCTAGCCCTTACCTCTGTTACAGGAACAGGGCAAACTGACCAGACTTTAAGCCAGAAACATCTACACCTTGCTCTGCTGTGTGGTTTAGTAAAGTGCAGTTCCCTGTATCCCTGAAAAGTACCAGATGCCTATATAACTGCCATGCCCCTATCTCATCTGCTGTCAGCCGGAGTCAGTGAAACATGCTGGGGAGCATTAGGGTTTTTACTAAAAATCATAATCTGCATTTGGAATGGCTGAGATTCCTAGAGCCTTTTCTAGCTATTGAGGTAATTAATTATACTTTACTAGAAATATTTAAGTGAGAGCGCTCCTCCCTGCATGCAAACCACAAGGTTTTCTCCAAAGCATGGGGGGGGGGGGGGGGGGGGGGGGGGAGAGAATTTCCAAATATGCTGCATACAGAGATCCAAGTCATTTTTTCTCATCAATTTCAAAATAAAATACCAGAAACAATTTTAATTCTTCTGCCAAGTCATGAGTTTATAATTTTAGTTTCTACAGTTCTTGACAGCCAATACCTGAATTAGGGGAAAAGAGTTAACCTACCTCATCTTCTACAGACAACACTCAAGCCTTCCAATGCAGTAATAAGTTTCCCCAGCCTTTTTTTCTATCGTGTATGTGTGCACGTCCACATATGAGAAAAGTGTGGGTTAACGAGTATTTACAGACTTTGACACTGCCAAAAAAGCTCCAGGCCACCTATGGACTGCTTTGTTCTCCCAAGATGTTTTATACAGCATATTCCATCTCCCATTTATCATGATACCCTGGGAAGACAGACCTGGCACTACATTTTCACCAGTAAATGCCAGTAGTTTATTTTCACCAGTAGTTTTGTGGGGTTTTTCTCCTCCAAAGGCCATCAAATTTCATAACTCTCTGCTGCCTTAAAGTAATGACAGATGTGAAAACAAAGATGAAAAAGTGACTTGCAGGCTCGCATGCACTGCTGTGGCCATAATCCTAGGTCTCTGCTGTATACTCCATACCGAATGCTGTGTAGGGTACCTCATTAATATAGATTAATTGTACTTTTAATAACCAACACCTGTCCCATGCTATTATTACATTCACTAAACTCTAAAGTATCTATCTGTGATGAAAAATTTACAGTATAGTCCAAAAAAATGTTTACAGACTTTGGGCTCCAGGAACTCTGGAAGCACAGTCTTGTGTATTACAGAACCACACAAAGCCAACACCTCCATTTGTGGTTGAAAATAACCACTGAAGAACGATATACAGTGGGTGGCAAAAACAGTCACAATTGTAAAGTAACCAAGCAAATAATAAGCTATGTCCATAGGGGATAAAAATGCTATAATTTCCAAAATGCACGCTGCTATAAATAAGTTAGAGGTTATTTGCTGAAGTACACAGATTAAGTTTGCAATCACACAGCTATTCTGCATGTCTGTTTTAAAAAAAGAGTGCTGAAATTGTTCGACAGCAGACAGAGTGGCACCGCATGCATTGTTTGGGCTCGGAGCAATGGCGAATTGCGCTATATGGAAGCTTTGTAGAAAAGGGAGTTCATGCCACCTCCTTGAATTTAGCCCTCTTCAATATAAACAATAAGGCTTCCTTTTTAAGTTGCAGTGTTGGTATGTGGGAACAGGACAACAAGATCAGCCAGGCTTACCATTTCTCCCTGGAATTTGGGCAAAGTTTGAGACCAAAGGCTGACCAGCGTGCCAAAACCCAAGTTTGCTGATGACTAGTGCAAACCACCTTGGTCCTCAGAGAATTTCAACATGACATTCTGGTAATTTTAATCACAGAAAGAGACTGGTTTTCACAGTGTGGAGACCGGCTGTCTGGTTATGTTTTCCATAAAAGATACAAACTGGAAGAGATTCAGTAAAAGTGTGTGCACGCACACTTCGTTTTATACTTCAGCAAATCTGACCAGGCCGTAATTATTCAACAATTCAAAAATAATATGGTCTAAGTTCATCTTTCAAAATGCAGAGGAATTTTGCCCTCCGATACCTGATAGGTGCTTACCTGATAGGTAGGACAACTTGGAAGCTAAGGAGGGTGAGGAAGGAGCAGGGAAGTACGAAGGTTGCCTTGATTTCAGATAGCTATTCAGTATTACAAACGTATCAGTCAGCAACATGGCACTGATGGACGTAAACCATTTGAAATTATAGGCGCAAAGGAAATCATTGTCATATAAACCTACCAAATCCCCCAGGTTTCTTACTTATGCCACTACTTTTTTTTTTTTGATAGGCAAGAAATACATTCCAAACAAAACAAACAAACAAAAAAAATCAGAGCTGATTATGAAAGAATAGAGCATATGTTATGCGACAGGCCAGGTAAATGCTCATGTTGACTAAATAAGATTATGTTAATAGGTTTTTTAGTAAGTTACATAATTTCTGCTTTAATTACGTATAACTGAGCAAAAATTATTCATAAAACTTTCCAAAAGCATTATTAGAAGGAACATATCATATACTGCTGCAATACAGCCACCTCTAAAACAGAGTGACTGCTTAAAAACACACAACAAAACCTCAAATTCTGACGGTTCAGTGGGAAAACCTTGGTAAAAAGGTGAGCAATAATACGTAAGCTAAAAAGGCTTACCAGCGTATATAATACTGAATAGATATAATAATATATAATTAATTATAAATGTAACTACATTGTACTTAAATTTGAAATATATATTAGCAATCAATATTGGAAAAAAGAATACAGAGAAAAAGCCTGGAAGGGGTACAAATAGTTAACAACAGAGCACATGAACGAGGCTATGGCAGCAAAAGATGATGGAAGAAGGACAATGTATTCCCTGTAAGAGACTGGTTACACATTTTCTCCATCTTCTTGTAAGTTTTTCTACAGTGTGGTTACTACTAGAAAGGCTTGTGAGAAAAAGACTGACCTGTTGGGAATGAAAACTACAACAGAAGAAGGTAAGCAGCAAAGGAGGAAACCACCGATATAATGCCGATGAGCTAAGAGCAACAGTTTGAACACATAAATAGAATGAGAAAATGCTGCTAGTATAGTTACTGTGTTCATTCTCCTCACTTACCAAAGGCAGAAGTTAAAAAAATTTTCCTCAGCAGACCTTGAGCCTTTTCTAAGCAAGACTACACCATGGGAATCAAAAGCCATTTTGCACACCAACCCAGCATGGTGTGCATTTTATCAGTACCTTCAATGTGCATTAATAATTAAAAAAAATTACTAAGTTTCTGTAGGTTTTCAGTCTCTTTCATATTACCTGTTTTTTCTTCATCTGCATGAGTTTGAAAATTGTACTTGCAAAAGCATGATTTATTGTATCACTTGTACTGCTGGTTAGCAATTTCCTTCTTTCCCCTCGAGAATTACACATTACAGATAGATGCTATTTTGCTGACAACAAATAGTAAAAAGGAAGTAGAACACTGTAAAGACAAACACATAAAACTAAAATCAGCATTCCTGCAGCAAGAAATGTTTCCTTTACATATCACATTAATTACCTTTTTTTTTTAGCAGTAATAGTTCCATCACCATTCAAAGTTTGACATGAAAGCTGTAGGATGTGCTGGGCTGCCAGAACAGCACCACTCCAGTCAGCAGCAGTGCAGGACAGGGAAGAAATACATACTCTAAGGAAAACGTCATTAAGTCTCTCCACTGCCACCAGATCTGTATCCTACTGGTGGCCCATACTGCTACTCAAAGACTTTGCTCCCAGTTAAGTCACAGACACCAGGCTAAGTGTGAATTTGATGCTTGTGATTCCTCTGGCAATGCAAGAGCGAAGGCCCCGGGGAAGGGAGTAGGGTGCTGGGTCTCTCTATCGGGCCAGCCTCCTGCCAGTTGTCTGGTCTTTATTTAATTTTAAAGGAAAGAGTTAGAAAGGTTATGTCTTTAACATTGTCTTTCTAAACCTTTCCATAGTAATCTTGCACCACTACATACCCAACAGTTGGGGAAACTAGGGTTCAGCAAGCAAAGGGTGAATTTACCACACACTGACATCTTCCCTTGTGCAAGTACCTTTGCCGCACACTGAGACGGAGGTAGCTTACTCAGTGCTTTGTTTGAGGTAGCTCGTTCTGGTTGAAAGACACACTAATTGTTCAAGAAACATATTCACATGGCATCAAAATGGAGTAGTTAACTCCAAACTCACCCTCCAGCATAACATGCAGTGACTTTGTTTAATACACAAACTGGAACTAAACCAAATAGTGTCTTACAGAAATCCTCCCCCCTGCAGAGCATCTCTCTCCATGCACCTCTTTTTTTTTTTTCCCAGAAATTTATTTTTTTAAACTTAAACTTACAAGATCTTTTAAATAGTTTCACCTATCAGTATTAATTTAAATTTAAGATCATGTTAATAAAATGGATGTACTAGAAAACAGCTAGCCTTATTCACATTACCTAGTCTAAAAAGATACATTATTTTTAATTGGATTCCATTCTGCCCTTATCTATAAAATATTTTAAAAATAGAACAAAAAGAGAAGAATTTAAAATGTTTCCCGAATAAAATCCACCCTGGCAACCATTCAAACAGCATAAATATTTTGATACAATTTACAGAAACAGCATTAGGTAATGTTTTATGATGCTCATTAAGCTGTCATGTTCTAAATCACAACCATCATCAAATGATTTCTTCCCTTCTCCACTATTTAAGTTTGGCAAATATGCACTGTATAAAAGGTGTCAAGTAAAATTGCCACAGGATATACTGGAAATCCCTGCACCAGCTGCATACTCAAATATAAAGGAAGTGCCTTTCTGATCCTACAACCTGATAATACTGGAGTTGCTGGAGGGTTACAGCAGTCTTTGAAAATAAAGCTTCATTACACTGGCATGGAGAGGTGCAGTTTAATCCTCTTTGGAAGCTGGTCCCGCAATCCTGCATTTTAGAAAATTGCTGAAAGCCATTGTGCTTTTGATGGGAAGTGGTCATTAACAGTACAGGTGCAGACCATGAGAGAGGCAGTGTCAGCACAACCCCTTCCCACATTTTCTGGTTCTTAGGAATTCTATCTGATAATGGCAGAAGCAGGTTGTAACAGCACCTTTTTGCCATGGATTAAGTTGTTGCTCATTTGGAGATCTAAGACAGACACTTTCCTCTTTAGGACTTCATTTCCTCTGCATGTTAAGGGAAAGAAAAAAAAAAAAACAACACACTACTTTCTTCCTATAGCTGAAAAGTTACTTTACCCTCACTTTCCTACAGACCCTCTCTCATTGGTATAAACTCTGGATGCTTTACAGAATTGTTCTATGTTGTTGGCATAAAACACAAATTTAATATAGCATTTAAGTCAAAGCGTATCAAGAAACATGTTTTTACTAATTACACTACATATTAAATAAGTACAGCACACATTAAATAAGACCTTGAAATCATAAGGGTAATAAATACTCCTATCACATTGAATAAATCCCAAATAACAAAATGCTGTTGATATTTATAACCAAATACATCCTTGCCTGATCCCAGTGAGATTTTACCAAGAATATCTTTGGTCTCTAACTAAGTTGATGCATGCTTCCACTCTCAATACCATCAGTGCTAAATAATGAAATATATTTTTTGCAATCCTATGAAACAGCTTTCCCAAAGAGGATAGGAGGAAGGAAAACAATCAGCAAAACCCGAAAGAAAATAGCCAGCAGGTTCTTCAAATGTTTATTCAATTTAAATTTTGTATCATTACTGTTCTAAGGTTTCTTTTACTTAGTAGTTTGTGGTGTTCTGTTTTGTTTGGGTTTGGGTTTTGGGGTTTTTTTGTTGTTGTTTTGGGGTTTTATTTTTTTAAAGGTTGAAGTTTACTTTAGAAGAACTGATGGAAAAAATGTGTTTACGTAGCTACTTCAAGTTTTCCAAGTGAGGGACACCTTTTTTTGTAGTTGCTCTTTTACCCAAGACAGTCTTGAGGGCAGAATCCTTTCTTATGGCCACATGGTGGTAGCACTACAGGGTCTTTCACTTGGACATCCCAAGAAATCACAACTGTTAGGATCAGGACTGAGCAGTTTAAGAAAACAAGCTTTACAGACAAGAACCTCTTGTAAGACTTTTGTTTCTTTTCAAGTAACTTCTAGCACTTTCAAAGAGCAAAGGACATTATATAAGAAAAAGAAAATTGTATTATAGTATCATGAAAACAGTTGAGTTCTGGTGAGAAAAAAGCCAAATGACCAAGGAAATATCAAAAGCACATGTCCTCATGAAGACACCTCCCCACATAAGTGGCAAGAGAGACGTTTTTTTCCTTCAAAGATGCTAAACTAGTATTTTGGAGGAGTTGCCAAATACCTGAAAAGACAACACAGTAAAAACAAAGATCAGCATCAGAATACAGGTACTCGAAGAGTCATGCTCTCAAGATTGACTTCATAAAAATAATATCATGAATTTCCATGTCTGAAGATTAAATCAGATTCTTCTGTCCTGAACTGATGGCCTTCAAGAAACAATCTGTTATCTGTAAATTAAAGTGCCCATTCTTCTCCTTGGCACAAACAATAAAAATTTTGCAAACAAAACAGTAAACAGTTCTAGTGATTACATGCACATACAATATGGTGATAAAGTCACTTTTGTCAGCAAGTGAATTAACAGAAATAACAGTAACAAAGTCTTACTGCAGGCACCAGTGTAAGCTGGTACAGATCGAAATACACGTTGCAAATTCTACCCAGTTACTTTCAAGCTTTGGTAGAAGATACTCTAGCACTAGTTTGACCTTTATTCTAGTGATCAAAAGCAGTTATTGCCTTCCAAAGAGAAGTCAGCGTCCATCGAAAGACTCTAAGCCTTCACACTTACTAAGAGGCCAGCGTATGAAAAGATAATATTTGTTTTGATAAGGCAAACTTTACTCTGTAAATCAATGAGCTGCTGTCTTTACCATGTAAGCAGATCAAAGCAATTGTACAAGCAAAGGCATAAGTCTTCCCACTACTTTTTAATAAGCAGGGAGATCCAAACTCAGCAGCACCTGAATGCTATTGATGACATACACAGCTAGCTAAGATAGCAGTTTTCCATGTTTATTTTTGATTCCACCAGTACTTTGCAAATTTTGTGTTACAAATCCCAGTTAAAAATGAGCTGGTACAACTATGTTATATGACACAGCACCTTATGACAAGCTACAAGCTAAACAACAGAACAAAGGATTGCCTGTGACTGCAATTTTTTGTAAATCCAGGTAAATTTTAGAAATCTCAATTCCAGAAACACAATAAACTGGAAAAGGTGGCAAGATTTATTTAAATTATTTCTTTTCTTATACAAATATTTTTCTTTAGAGTATTAGGTCCATATAGCATTTAAACACTTAAGAAGTCAGAGACAAATTCAGGCTCCTGGGCTGAACTGAGGAGAAAGGGGATTTGAATCAATCACCTACATCTCAAACGAATGCTCTAAGTCCATTAGATATAGATCATCAACACTACTACTTCCACTGCCACTACATCCTCAATGTTGTAAATGCTGTCCGTATCATTTTGTGAACTACCGCCTTTAGTTGCAAATTTTATTTCATTAAAAATGCCCAGGCTGTTAATTTCCCTCTCTCCACTCCCACTCAAAAGCAGTGAGAGGGAAGTATAAACAAGCCTTATGTGGATCTGCTTGTTTTTATCATCATAACAGGCAGCCAAATATATAACTGGTCTAGATCCTCTCAGCCCCAGGCTTACGCTCCCAGCATTCAGTGGACAACTGACTCACTCTGAAGCATCTGCTCCAACAATAGTTTCCTTGGGCCTCATTTCCCACTGTACCACCACAACGTGCACCAGAAGAAAAGACATAGAGCATTAAGAAAAAGATGAGAGCAGGGAAGGAGTGGACAGACACTTGTGGGCCTCTGAGGTTTTTTAGGAAGATGTATTTCATTACTTTCCCCCAATTCGTCTTGCTGCTCAAGTATTGCAAAGCACCATGACAAAATGAGATATTAACACCACAAAAGGAAACGGCAAGTGGTGGGCTCAGCATTCACAAGGTGAATGAATTGTAGTTAGGGATTTGAAGACAACGCACGAAGTTGCCCACTCCCCAAACTGGCAGGAAGCACGCAAGCAAACATGGTACAAGGTAAAGGGGGCTGCACTGCAAGCAAGAAAGGGGCATGAATGCATGGAGCCTTGCTATGAACCATGCAAGGAGACAGTGGAGAGCTAGGGGTCAGAATCAAGAGAGGAGATCAACAAAGACAGTGTCACAGTGGATGTCTGCTATGGGCTGTCTGATCAGGAAAAGGGAGTTGGATGAAGCCTCATTCAACCAACCAGAGCCACCTCATGAGTGCAGACCTTGACAGGGGACTTCAAATGTCCTGATGTCTGCTCAAGCAGAAACAAACATGGAGGGGAGCAATCAGTCCAGAGTGAGTGCCCTGGTGACATTTTTTTGCCAGTGCCAGACAGCCCAACTAGGGCAGGTCTTCTGCTGGACACGTTACTCATGGGCAGGAAAGAACTGTTTGGGAACATGGTAGCTGATGGCAGCCTCAGCTGCAGTGACCACCAATGACAGAGCTTAAACCCTGAAGGAAAGTGAGAAAGGCAAGCAGCAGAAGAGAGATCTGGGCTTCAGGACAGTAGACTTTGGTTTATTCAGGGTAGACAAGAAGCTGCCCTGACGTGAAAAGGTGCCTGGAAGAGGCCATTGATCTATAAGGACAAACTCCTCAATGCTCTAGAAGAGCCTCCTCCAATGTGCAAAAGTCAAGCAGGCCTGGCAGAACACTAGTTCAGCTGAACAGGGAGCTTTGGTCTGAACTCTACCACAAAAACAAAATGAATGGTCATAGATTCAGAGGAATATAGAAATGTTCCTCAGGCATGCAAGAATGGGACTGGGAAAGGCAAAGCTCATCTCAATTTAGAATTAGCAGGAGACACAAAGAGCAACAAGGGCTTTACCGCTGCAGCAGTAGCAAAAAGACTAAGAAAATCTTCGCCTGCTGCCAAATGTGACGGGCACAAAGGACTCAGTTTATCCTGGGCCATCAAGCACATTCGCTTTGAAAGTCATAGACCTGTCAAAAACCAGAAGTTTAGTATACAAATGCTCTGATAAAATACTATCACAAACCGGCACACAAACGTGTGATTATTTCTGTTAAATCTTTAAAAAAAAATCAACTATTTCAGAACTGTTTATCACAGGAATCATATTTAATGGTTTAGACACAGTGATCTTCCAGATTAACAAAGATGCTTCTCCTCTCTCAAGGAAAAAAGAGGAAAAAAAGAGATGGCCTAAAATATTCTGATGTTATGAATTCAAAAACATAGTATTTTGCCTACATATTAAGTGTTAAAGCAACCTGGAGACAAATTAAATAGACAAGATATTTTTTAATAATACATAATCATAAGGTGCTAAAGACAGTTTAGAAAGCTTATAAATGCTACTTCCACTAGAATTTGTTTCTTGCTTATCTTTTAGCTCTTGAACTACTGCAGTCCCCAGCACAACTGTTCTAGTTCCACCACAGTTGTTCTAATTCAGGACACACAGTGAAACTTGCCACCAGAATCTGTATAAATTCTTCTTCAATATGGAATATTCGACCACATTAGCACTGATCATCTATTATGAACTGTATTATCACAATGTGTAAACTCCCCGGTACATCACCTCATGTATATATATTTGGCATAGATAGTTCCTGCCTAAGGAGGCTTACAATTTACATGGAATTGAAGTTCCACATTCATAAAACTCGCAAGTATTTCCATAAATAGCACTTGTTTTAACAACACGGATGATAACGATTTCCCCTTTCCTCAGTGACAAAACACCCAGTAACTTCGTTTGGTCATCATAGGCTGGAATAATGTAGATGGCAATAATGCAAACTCACAAAGGAATCTGCATTCAAGACAGTGATGTCTGAGCTATGCAGGTCTCTGTGATCATACTTGCATTCTGCACAGTATGGTAACTTCCACAGTTTAAACCACAAAATTCATACGAACTACCCAAGCTCAGTCCAGAAGATGGTCAAGTCCCCGTAACTAAGCATTTCAGTATGTTGTTAACATATGTCAATCGCTCACCGCAAGTTTATTACTTACTTTCCATCTACTTCTGGTCTTTTGCACACACAGTGAAACTTGCCACCAAAATCTATATAAAGATCATCTTCTACAACATGGAATATTTGGCCAATGGCAATTTTATCTTTGGCAGGTCCCATCTGAATTAAAGGAGAGCGTCTCAACATGGATGCAAAGGATTCCGATTTCTCTGAAGGAACCTACAGATAAATTAAAAAATAAAATTTCACAAAACATACTATTTGAAGGAGGAATTAAATTAAACTTGTAGCATACAAAAAGGCTTTATCCACTGAATTACAAGTAAAGATTTCATGTGTCCGGCACATTAGTAAGACTTCTAAGGAGGCATCTGGTACATTTCTCCAACCCCAAACATTTTGCACATTAAAGATAAAGCTGTCATTAATTTAATCACACAAAAACATAACACTTTGCATCTCCTGAAAACATCTGCCAGTTCTACTATTGCTTAGGTAAGTTGATTTAAAAATGCATTCCCAATATTAGGACATACTCCTGCAAAGAACACCTCTCATCTCTTTGCTATCTCCTCGGTGAAAACTAAAACAGAATTAGTACCTTGCAGCTATTCATGCAACTATTTAATAATGAATAATACTTAAATCTTTATTTTAAAGAACAAAACCATTTTGCCAAAGCAGTGAAAATAGAAAGCATGCACAGGACTGATCTAACACATTAAAAAAATTTGAACCATCATTTATCTCATTTTTCACTCTAAAATATCAAAGTAAATATTTTAATTCATTAACTAAATAAACAAAATGCCAGTTTCTTCTCATAGAGCTTTGTGAAAATAGGAAAACATAAATCCTCCTGCTCTTCTTCATGGAGACATCTCTGTGCTGTGATCTGAGAAAGCTGACTATCACAGGCTTCCCATCATATGCTAGGTGAAAATACCCAGCTGTATCAAAGTGAAACTCATTCTCACATACGCTTTCTCTGATATACTAAATTTGACCACTTTTTAAAGGTTATCGCTTTTGAAATACAATTAGTAAGAAAAGCCTTCTTGCCAGTAACGAATGAAAGGGGAAATGCAATTTTGGAAGCAATATGTACCTGAAATCTGAAAGTGAATCTAAGTAAATCATTTTATAGATGGATAAACAGATTCACAAAAAAAGAGCCTATTAATTTTCCCCCACATTTAGGGGTAATTAACTGATATAATAATTACTTCATGCAAGATTTCAGACTATTTTCAAGCCAGCAGAAGAACTAAACAGAACAAAATAATCAAGCAATTAAAGGTTTAAAGATCTGTTGGCTTCAACGACACGCTTTCCCATTGACTACTTCAAGTGGATGCTGAAAATCCATCTATATTTTGTATCAACAGAGAATAATGCCATCATTTTCCACTTGTACATTTGGAAACTTTTATTCTGGGGAAGTCAAAACACAAGACAGTTTGGAATTCCAGCTCTGCTGAAAGGAACAAACAGCGTGGGTTGTTCTGACATGACACAGCCTCAGGAATTATAAGCTAGAGATCTGACACCTGGTAAATTTGCTGCTTCAGAAACAGGAACTGTTAAATGCAGTATCCCAAGGACAAGGGCTGAACAAAGTGCAACACGTGCACACATGCATGCACACACACCACAAAAAGAAAGCGCCTGGTGACAGTAAACCACAAACACAGCAGTAGGATTTTATACAGGAAAGCTAATATCAAATAAGGTTCCAAACATAGGATTGTTTGAATTTCACAATGTAGTCTAAATTCAAATACATGAAAATTAATTGTACAGGATGCATTTGTAAGTGCTCCAAGAATAAATGCATAATAGTGGAAGCAATAAGAGGAAGTATTTAAATGAGATTTATCATATGAATTGAGGGGGCAGCAGCAATCTAGATGCAACTTTAAATCAATGTATAAGCCATAAGCTAAAAGTAAACATTTCAAAATTAACATCCCCTCAAAATTACTCCATCTGAGCAGGAGCTTATAAATCAATCCTCATATTGAAATGCCAAAACCTGTTTTAAGGGAAACTGAGGTACAACAAAGTGCAAAATTCAGTGGTCTTCCACTGACTTTCTCACCATGAGAAAGTCATGGTGCGAAAGTCTATGAGATTGCGGAATCACCCGATTGCCTTGAAATTCAACTGCTTGCCCCTGTAAAGTAACAAACACTTTTCCATCATCCTGTATGCTCATAAACATTGTTTTAAAAAATTATACATCTCATCTTAGTTATACCTTGTCACTCAACACCAAGTTACAGCAGTCAAATATAAGAAAACGCCACGGTCAACTACTCTATCAATTGAGTTGATCCTTCAATTCCCTACTTCCCTAACCAGCGTTAATCCATTTCTCCATCCTTCACTCCTGACCTAACTCAATTTGTTTGAGGAAGGTGATGCCAATGAAAACAATCACCCAGAGAGTGATAGCAGGAACACTCACAGCAGATGATTTCCAGTGGACATTCAGTCTCTCAGATGCAGCAGCTGAGTGCTACATACGAAAACAACTTTCCCATGTAAGAGTTAACATTATCAAGGGGGAATGCCTGCAGGGACTTAAGAAATACACATAATGTAAATACAGAAGGGCAGCATATATGATACTGAAGAGACAGACACAAGCACAGTATCATCAACTAGCAGAGATGCTGGCTTTTCCGAAACTGGTGTTTTGGAATAGATCATCCTTTTAAATACTTTACCTGCTCCATCTATGAGATGGATTTTTGTCAGATGTTCGTGCTGGGGTCCTCCAAAAATTCTGTTAAGTCTTCTTAATTTAGGACACAGGTCTGTAAGTGTTTAAACTAACCAAGCTGGCACTGCCATGCCTCATCCTGCCCCCTCCACTCCCTCCCAGAGAGAACTCCTGTCCCCTTATGTCACCACTGAAACTTGTCCTAACCTGGAGTAAGCCTGTTTCAGGAATGTAACAAACAAAAGCTATTTACTGTCTTGTAAGGACAGTTTTCTGTTGGTCTAGTTTCCGAACTAGATCAAAGGACCAAGTGAGTATCAGGATGAACAAACGAGAGTGTGAGAGTGCCCACAGGTAAGGGCAAAGATAAGAACATGGCAGCAACAGATAAACTCAGGATAAGGACTACTATCATTTCATCCTAGAATATTTTCAGTTATCCTTCATAGCAAGGCAAACTAATATGAAAATTGGTCTAGGGGAAAAAAAAAAAAGGCAAAACCACAGAGAAAGGCAGATGTTATCATTTGTAGGCTAATGCATATATAACCCACAGCTAAGTTCAGGTCTCAGGTAAAGAGCAGCTTTGCTTTCATACTTCAACGGGATGTGAGGAGGTCCAGCTATGGTTTGGATTAATTTAATGCATGATAGTGGAATCAGACACTACATTAGATGATCCATTTCCAACAACTGAACTGCCTTTTCTTATACATACATCATCTTGAAAAAGTCTGAGCTAGTAGAGAGGATCAAGAGAACTTCTGAGTTCAGTTTGAAAGAGATTTTCCTAAGTTTCCTAGAAAGATGGCATTAGTAACGGCCATTGAACACAGAGCAACACTGAGCTTTTTTTAAGCAGTAATACAATTTACTGTAAAAATTCCTTCGTCTCTTGGCAATTACACCTGTTAAATGGCATTCACCTCATTCTTGTTGCCTTCATACGATGGCACACACAGTAGACTCTCCACCATAAAAAAAACTTGTTGCTTGTGAAATTTTTATCTCCACATCATGAAGATGGGTACACCAACATCCTATGGATCTCCTGTTCTTATCACCTAAAAATGGTCCATTCTAGTTAATAACATCCCTCTCCTTTATCTCCCTGGCAGGAAAAAATACAGATACAAAATCCTCCCACGTGCAAACTTGCCTGTGAAATAGTCTCTGTACACAACACACAAGTGCTATCTTTACACACTGACAGATGTGCTCATTCCTTACTAGAACAGAGATTAAACCCACTAAGATACAGATGTTAATGTACAAATAAATCTTTGGCCATTCTTCATTGTGGACCATTTTTCAAGAAGCCACTGGGAATCTGTTTGAATTCTATCACAGGTCTACAAGTCTGCAGCATTCTCCATTCTGCTTCCTGGAGAGGAACTTCTCAAGAGCACAAATATCTAATTTATGTATATGAGAATCCTCAAGAGACTCCATTGGTTACTGCCATCAAGGATTCTTTTGTGGACAGTCCAGAAACAGAGTGAGCTAAAATACAGTATTTTCTCCAGTTTTCTGCATAACCTAAATATGATGTTATTAAACAGTAATCTATCTCAAGTGTTTAAAGAGATTTAATGACATTGAGTACTTTCTGCCGTGATTTCTAAATCTCCTTAACTGGATTCCCCACAGTAGCACTACAGAAAAACAATAAGACAATAAGATAACAGGGCAACGTACTTTATTAAGCACTCTACTTTTCTGATCTCAAGGACTGTTGGCCATGCAGCTATGATAGATAATGCATTGATAACACATCAAGTTGCAAAAATTAGAGAATATTACAAAATTCAAAAGCACAAAGGGCACATTCTTTTCAAGTACCTGAAGTATAAAGGCTTTTTTCCTTCCTGCTCCTTAAATGCCTAACCTGTTTGATTTTCCTTCTAATTTCTAGGTTTTAAAGTTTTTCACAAATATTTGGATGCCTTTCACTTTTGGTGTGCCTAGTTCAATAAAAAACAGTAGCCCTTTCAATAACAGAATACTCTGCAAGATGATATATATTAACCAGAGAGTGGAAAAAGTCATAGATTTAACCCTAGTAAGATCCAAATGAAAGAAATAACTCCAATGGAGGAATGTAACATACTATTTCTGGAGCAAAGCCTATGACTATACAAGCAGGGTGGTCCTATCCCACCCACTGAGCAATATGTCTTTAAAACCCTAGCTACATGTTTTATGTTTGCTTGCAAAGGCAAGTAGCATGTGTGTTGGAATGTGAGAGATACGGATGAAACATGGAGAAGTGAGATGGGAGGCTGGTAATCTGACTGCTACAATTAAGGGGTGAATGACATATTAACAACAAGCAACATGCAAAGAACGCAACCCTCTGTAACTATCAAATTTGGTTTCCTCAGCACTGTCATCCATAGCTAGAAAGATTTTTCTGTCCAAAGTTAGTTACACAAAACAACAAAATGGGAAAACTGATTTGCAATAACAAGTTCCCACGATGCCACAATAGCTAAAGGCTCAACAGCTTGGAGATACTCAAAACTTGACTGGAAAAGGCCCTGAGCAACCTGAACCAAGTTTGTCCTGCTTGGAGCAAGGGGTCTGAACAGATGACCTCCTGAGATCACTTTCAACCCATATTATTGTATTTAGGAAAGAGAGAAGACTGGGAGCCTGCTATAAATAATATTAAAACAAAGCCCAATACATTAAGCTACTCTCTGACCAAGTATATATTGATAAGGCACTTCTTTCAACCGTAAACCTAAAAAAATTTCGCTATCTACTAGCCCACCAGACCTTGATTTTCCATACCTTGTAACTACTAAAAGTGTGCTTAGATATAAACCTAAATCCCAGGAATTTTTAAAAAGAAGTTGTTGCAGGCATTACTACGGTAACAGGTCATAGTGATTCATGCAGTTCATTTACCAAATGCCTCTCTAGTGTAGTTTTACTGTTTGTTACTCAAATGAATGCAACAAGCTCTATTTAAGCCAAAACTCCATTGTGCAGAAGAATATCACCTTAAAGGCACCAGGACCAACTCAGACAAAATACCGCAAAACCTGACATCCAACAGTTAATGGCTTTCCATCCAGAAGCAGTGTAACAAGCATTGCCAACTCAAGAGTTCTCTTAAATTTACCAAAGAACAAGCATCAAGCTTTGTTTTCACCACCACGGTTTCCCTGCACACTGAAGTTCTTCCAGGAAACGAGGGTGAAGATTCAGGAGGAGCACTGAGAGGACTGATACATGACTATAGTGACTGAAATTTTAACATACAAGCATACAAGCAATTACAGCTCAAAGTAATTTCTCTGGGTGCCTCCTCCTTTTTATACATTAAACTATTTGGTCTAATGCTGATGACTCTTTATTGAGAATTTCAATATATTTGTATTCTGAGACCAGAATGTAATCACTCATATTTTAGGCCTCATGCCTTTAACTCATCTCAAACAGAAATGTACAGCTGTCAGTCTCCACTCAACCAAATAAGTTCATGTACCTTCTATACCTCCAAATTTGAACATGTTCACAACTTCGTGCCTAGCACTAATCACTGATTTTAGAGCTTTCTCAAAGCAAAAGCTCTGCTTCCTCTATCAGTAGGAAAGAAAAGTTTAGAAAAAAAGTATTTTAGAAGTTAAGAGCTGACACTAACATTTATTACTTATTTACTCTAAAATACTGTCAACCTCTAGTAAGTGCCTAATCTAGATTTATTACAAACCAACACAGTCTTGCATCTCCAGGCTCATTCCACCGTACAGCCATTGTCTACCAAGACAGCATTCCCACTAAACCTGCAGAGCCCTCCAAACCTCCTGCAGACACACTCTTTTTGTCTCCTCTTCTAAAGTAGCTCTGCACTGGGCAAAACACCCCACGCTGCCCACCTCAGGTCTCTACCACTTGCATCTCTACCCAAAGGACAGGCTGACACAGAATTGTTCTTTTTCTTCCTTCAAATTTTTTAAATACTGTCCCACAGTTCACATACATCCCGAGGTGCAGAAAACACCATCAGTAATTGCCTCAATATATAGCACTAACTACAGCGTTATGCATCCTACTCCTTTGCGGAAGGCTTGTGCCTACCATTATTTTTTCAGACAACACAGGCTACAGCTCTGCAGGCCAGGGGTTCACCTACTTGTTTATTATCAATAGATATGTAAACAATAAATAGAAACAAAACCTGATAAATACTTGTACTTGTCATATACAGTACATGACTTGCTTATATTTTGTAGTACTGGGAGAAATCAGAAGTCCAAAACGAAATATGACTCTGGAGCATCACTTGGACCTTCATGTGAACAGTAATGCAAAGACAGGAACCATATCTTCAGTGTGACAGATACCTTCTCTTCTCCATCCCCATTCTACCATTTGAAAAAGAGACATTTGCAAAAAATATCAAATGACTTGTTATCCTCTTATTTGCAAACAGAATTAATCTCAAACAGTATTAAAGAGGACAATTTGAAAACTGCTAGCAAATATACATTATTCACACATGGAGAATACATACCATAGACACCAGCTTGATGCCCCAGTCACTAAAAGATGTACAAGGCTATTTTAGCCTTTTTTGAAGCCTGATGTTTAATTCTGCAATATGTACCAAGGCAAATATTAAAATGTTGTTATCAAAAAAACCCAAATGTTTATGGATAAAGCAGACATGTGAAACTATGCACATAGTAGAAAACAGGAAGATTATTCTTATACAGCTCTGCATAATGCAAACTAGGACACAAGTTTTAGCTAGTATACAAGTAATTAAATACAACTGCCACAAAATTCACCTACCAAGGCTCATAAGTAACAGCACATCATCATCCCACTTACAGCACAGTTATAATCAAAGACAGCATGAACTCAAGAGTTTGTTCTTTTCAAGTCCACTGTCTGGTTTGCATTTTTTCCCCACCATGATATAGCTCTTTTTCCACCCCGACTAGTGGCCTGAGGTTTTGTCCTAGAAAAAAAAAAAAAATCAAACAACTGAAGTTCATACTGTTTCCCAACAGATTCAGCTTACAACCCAAATTGGGCAACCACAAAGACAAGGAAGATCTCTTCAGTTTCCTTTAAACAATAGACTTTTCCATTTTCTTCCATACAAACAGATAAAAGTGAAGAACTAATATAAACCTCTTGCTAACAAAGGGTTTCGAAGATTAAGTACTGTATAAAGCTGAAACAAAAGCAAGATTTGTGTTATTTAATAAAAACTAATGAAGCAAAATAGTCCAAAGAGAAAGTGTAAAGGAGGATCCATGATTCAAAGCAGAAGTAAAAGCAGTGATTTAGGGAAAAATCTAAGATTAATGACTGCAAAGTCACAAAGGAGAGCTCTGAAAGCAGTCGAGGAGAAAACTGCAAGCTTCCATGCTAGTAAGCAAGAAGATATTTATAAAAAGCTTCATATGAATCACTTCCTATGTGAAGATTGTTACAAGGCTCAATTTCTGTAAAGACAGCACCTGCACACCAGCTTACACTATGAATTCTTTAAGGGAATTATTTTAGCTATAAGGATTCTAATATATTCTAACATTAATTATTTAATATCTACAGTCCAGTAGAAGAAATATCAGTATAACCAGAAATTCCATCAGAAACCATATTCATTAATTTCTGCCCATACCTGAGTAATGATTTGAATTGCACCTTCAATGGCAGCAAACCCCAAATTATATAGTTTTGGAATAAACATAAATAGTGTCTGTACCCATCTTTTTAAAGGTAAGTTTTGAAGAAGGCAGGAAAAGGGAGAAGAAAACAGATCCGTTTTTTAATACAATATGGTACTACGAAACCAGTATTCAAGAAGAGCACAGTGAGCACTGAAAGCTTTTCCTCCAAAACTTTAAAATTTGGAGGGAAAAAACCTCAGATTTTATGATAAAAAAAAGCAAAGGAAAACAGCTCTTTTTGCTTAGAAGAGGACAAGGGAAATTGACTGCTATATTTTCATTCTTACCTTTATTAAATTTTTATTAACTTTCAAAAACCTTGCATACTTAGGGTTTTAATTGTCTAGAGTTATTTCCCACCACAACCTTAAAACTACAAGCACCCCAAAACTGCTAGAAACCAAACCAAACTTCTGCTGTTTCAACCAAAAGAGGAACATCTATACATTCTCCTCAGCACAGTAAAGAAATGTGGTTTTATTTTAGAAAGCAAAACAAACAAAACTCTTCAGCCAAAAAGGCTGGAAGTAAAAAGCCGAAATTAGGTATCCCGAAATTAGCATCCCTTCGTGAGAAGCAGTGACTAAGTGTTTTGGCAAAGCGTCATTTAAATTTCACTGTAGATATTAGGATTTTTGGCAACCAATTTACTGTGCAAGTCTAATAGCATTTTGTAAAGACCTCTTCATTAAAACCCTGACTCCTTATTTTTTTAGATACCTGCAGGATTAGGCTTTAAGGAGCATAGGGAGAGAAGCTAAGGTATCTCCATACTCACTGCTAACTTGAAGGTAAAAGCTGGCAGTGACTTTGCTGCACACAATGTGCTAGAAGTCTCAGTGTCCCAGCACGACTTGGGAGCACACCTGAACTGAATTATCTGGAGAAGAGCACCCTCTCCCCTGTGGAACATCTGCGAGAGCATGATCTACTCCGTAAGCCTTCTCTGCAGCTTGGACAAAACAATCTGACAATATTTTAAACCTTAGTTGTAAACCAGAGAACTTAAAGCTGCTCTTGCCAATCCATTTGAAACAAGATGAGCTGTAAGCCCTGGAAAATGAAGAACATCTTTCTTTATTTTTCAATTTAGTCCTAAGTAACCTACAATAATACTGAAAAAAAGCCTCTAGGAGATCCCATTTAGTTACATTAAGTGGATATCCAAGCTGCCCTCATAAGGCAGAAAACGCTAGAAGTAATACTGGAATAGAAACTCTGATGTTGCTTTCTTACATGCATGTATTGCAATTGACACTTTTTTCATAGAATGGTTTGGGTGGGAAGGGACCTTTAAATATCATCTAGTCCATCCCTCCTGCCATGGGCAGGCATATCTTTCACTAGGTCAGGTTGCTCAAAGCCCCATCCAACCTGACTTTTGAACACTTCCAGGGATGGGGCATCCACAACTTCTCTGGGCAGCCTGTTCCAGTGTCCCACCACCCTCATTATTCTTCCTTTTGTCCAACCTAAATCTACCCTCTTTCAGTTTAAAACCACTGCCCTTTGTCCCATGACTACAGGCCCTGGTAAGAAAGATGGAGATAGACTTTTTACAAGCCCTCTTAAGTACTGAAAGGCCACAATAAGGTCTCCCTAGAGCCTTCTCTTCTCCAGGCTGAACAACCCCAACTCTCTCAGCCTTTCCTCACAGGAGAGGTATTCCAGCCCTCTGATCATTTTCGTGGCCCTCCTCTGGGCCCCCTCTGTCTTTCTTGTACTGGGGACCCCAGAACTGGATGGAGTACTCCAGGTGGGGTCTCACAAGAGCAGAGGGTATTTATTTAAAGTCCACAAATTCATCTGAAAGACAAGCTTGCTGGGGCAAGTGCAAGAGTCTCTGGCTGAAATTCAGTGCCTTATGTCAGTCGAAGTCAGTCTAGATGGCCACAGGGCTCCTTTCCAGCCTAAAAATTTGTTTAATCTTCAGTTACATAAGTACATGTTACACTTTCAACAATGCAGATACCATTTTTCTAATGTTCCATGCAAGCAATAAAATATTCCGGCACATAACTCCTAAAGAAGATCTGTAAGAGCTGTATTGCTTCATTGACTTCCACCTAGGAAGAACTGTGACTAATTAAGAAAGAGGCTACTATACAAAAATATCTACAAAGCTATTTTGAAATGCATGTAATGCAGAAATAACTGATTTTGCTGAAGAATATCTTCATTTTGTCCAAGTTACAGTTCCTCTTTACCAACCTTTCCCATCCCAAAAAGAAAAAATATGAAAAAGACTAAACTTCAGTTTCACTAAGAATAGGACTATTCATATTTCATTGAATTGTCCACAGGGAGACAAACATGGTTATAGGAAGATATAAGGGTAATAGTTGTCATACTTGGCAAAGAGCACTGGAAGATTTTGCTTGGCTACAGCCACAATTTTTAAGCCAACTTCACATATTGAAATTATATTTTTTTAAAAAAGTGTTTTAAATTATATTTTCATTGGAGATTAGGAAAGGATTACACTTGTATTTTAAAAACAATGAAAGATTCATCATGTACTATCTGATATCAGTTTACATTCATCAACATCCTTCCATCAAGCTCCATATTGTGGTACTCATTGCAATGCTGACTGATGAATATAGTATATTCCAAACCTAATTTTATTGTGACATACAGAATAACTTCTAATTAAAAGTATCTCAGCTGTGCAGAGAATATGCAAGATACTTGTACGTATATATTTGTATATATCTTGTCCTCATAATAATGAGCAATGTAATATTGTGAACTAAGCACATTTTTAAGAGATGCAAATAACAATTAACCAAATACGTGTAGCACTTAACCAGTAAAATACCAATGTGAAAACAATCTTTGTCTCTCATAATCACTTTTTTCAAGTGGGATCATGCAGATCTCAAAAAAAAAAAAAGATCATAGGAATAGGATTTGTACGCTGTGCATAATATTCAACACGTTTTCCTGACTTGTACTTTTAATATCAAAACTTCTTTGTTGTCTAGAAATCTCTATGTTGTTGTTAAGGCTATCTGCAGCTTTTTTCTATTTGAAGATGTATATTTCTTAGATTTATCATCGAGATGCAGTACATGAACTGTTCTTCAAGCTCATGAAAGAGCATAATTATTCCGAATACTTTGTAAAATGACGTAAGTTATCAATGTCTTATTACATGCTGCTAAATCAAATGTAGCAATACTGTTCATAAAACAAATGTAAATTTTTTCAGTTAACAGACTAAACTTATGTCCTACAACAAATATTACGCTATCATAGTAAATCCAAAGGCAGGTGATTCTTTTAGTCAATTACGGCTATACCTTATCAGAATAGTCAAAGGTATACTCTATTTTGTTCGAGTCTGAATTTTTTGGTATTATATACAGTGACACACATGACTAAAATGTAAAACTATACTTCTTTTTCCTGTGACTTTACTCAACTGTGCTTAGGAGGAATAGCATAAAACAATACAGTGCATCTGGTGAGGGGAAGGACATCACAGCTGTATCAAGAAAATTAAGCATCTACAGCTGCTTCTACACCCCTTCTTGAAACTTCTTCATCAATCAATTGCCCATTTAAAATACCAAAAAGCAGCAAAGTCATATTGCTAACACACTATAATGCTACCCAAACCACCAAGGCTTACCTAACAAATCTTATAAATGTACAATCGGCTGCACTGGTTGACTCAATACCAACTTCTTTGTGTTTGTAGTAAAAGGAAGGTTTTCCAGTTATCTTCACATTTTGATTGGATACACAGTGCAGAAACTGCAAAACAAGACTTCCATAAAGAATTTCAAATGCAGCTTTGAAAATACACTGTTGACTAGCCAGAAGGATCATTTACTAAACAACGCTGAGCTAAGAATTTATTTCATAACATAAAATAGTACATAACTTGGTCGCAATAAAGCTGCTTATTTTTCTTGAATTTAAATAACTTCTACATATAATTTAAAATATGAAGTATTTCTATCTTTCCTTCAAGGATTATTTTATAGCAAAAAATTAGAACACTGCAATGGTATCAATACAAGATTAACAAAACACGAAGCTTTCAGAGAGGTGGAAAGAAAGAATGGATGAAAACAAAGAGGTGAAGACAACAGCACAGACTAAAGTTCACTGATGTTCTGCTTTAAGGAATAAAAGGAGAGCCAAGTCTTGTTGCCATTTCTTCATCAGTAACAGGGAAGGAAACAAATTCACATCACTTAAAGTAGTAAAGATAGTTAGGTAACTGTATGTAATATATGGAAAGAGGTGGGAAAAAAACAGGAACCAAAAGGTGATTCCTACAATGCCCTGAACCTGTACGTCCATGGCTTTTCACATTCCTCCCAGCTACCTCCAATTCATACATACTCCTCCCCTGTGCCTGCACCAGTTCCTAAATGAGCTGGGATCACCTATCTCAACAGTAAGATTCCCACCCACCTAGCATGCTGGCAGTCCCAAGGGGCACACAAACACCAGGTCACCTGCTGATGTGAGCATACCAAAACTCACAGCTTGCAGAACACCCAAAGGGTCTAACTCTCCAGTGCAATTCTGAACAGAAATCACCTAGTCTCTGATTCAGGGAAAGTGGGTGAACCTACTGCACGGATTACATCAAAAAGAAAATCGTACCAAATGAGCACACACAGCCCTAAGAACAGCCCATGGTGCTTTCAGCCCAGCATCTGCTTGTGCAGCTAGATCGCTTAGACAAGAACTCCGCATCATTTCTCTGAGCAGTTATATGCCTGTGTCCTGGTATTTTAGGTTGCTGTATGGGGTTGCCATGCTGAAATGGAACACTGGCAATCCCACACAACAGCACCGTCTTATCTTCAGTCTGACAGTTTCTCCATTTATCACCACCCTGCCCTTCCAGGCTCTTTTTTCCAGGCTCCTGGAGGACAGGATGCTGTTTCAATCGTCATAGTAGGAGAGTAACTGGGATCTCCCACAGCAACAGTGCATGTAAATATCCTGTTGATAACAATAACCACTAGGAAGGATTTCAGTTCCTATTTAACCTTCACATTATGGTTCCATACACCTTCTTCCAGATATCTCACATGTAGCCGATCAAGAGTACGCAGCTGCCATTTACTTGCTTTTCTCCATGATCCTGGTAGTCCCAAGACAGTCTGAATTTTGGGATTCCACTCTGACAGCCATTCACTCAAGACGTATCACACACGCCTACCACTCACAGACCTCCAGCAATGCCAAAGCAATCACTCATCAACTCAGAGCTATCTGAAGGAGCGGTTGCAAGGAACTGCAACCCGCTGCTCCTCCAGCGCTGTGGTCTTCCTCACGCCAACCAAGGACAGAGCTGTGCGAGGTGCTCAGAGCCTTCCCACATGAATTTGTGTTCCTGAGTCACCGCTGCCTATCAGAACTGTGTACTATTTTACTGTACTATAATTACGTTCTCCAAAGGGGCAGTATGCATCATTCCTCTGCTGTCCAACAACAACATTAGAAGTCCTGTCTAATTCATTTCAGAGAGCGTTGCTCCAACACCATGTGAGTTTTAAAAAATGCTGTCATGCAAGCACTTCTGCCATATGCAAAACAGGTCATCCAACAGACCCAGTTGTGCCCACAGCTGGGACAAACCCAAGTCAGAAGAGCCAAGTTTTGGTGCCTCAGCCAGAGCATTCACAGGCTAGAACTGCTCCTTCACAGAGGTCGAAAGAAGGACAAACAGGCTCATTCCCACTACAATGCAAACCAGCATTTTGAGCAGATCCAGCTGAGAGGATGCTGAGAAGCCTGCAATACAGTCCTTATTTAGCACAAACCTGAAAGCACCAGGATGCATTCATGGCGTAGCAGGAGCAGACATAACCCAAGTTTCTCAAACGCAACTGTACAAGCCGGCAAAGTAAGCCAAGAGAAACTTCCAGGTAAAGAAAACTCATTCCAGCTCCCGCAAATCCCACAACTGGCAAGTCCCGCTCTCAGTTAGTGAGCAGTTTCCAGTACTTGAATGCTGGCGAGAAGGTAATCTACCTAAAAGAGTAACCTCTGTGCTTGGCATATAGGTTTTATAAAATGCTGTTACATTTGTAATCAAACCAAAAATGTTTTTAAGTTATTTATTACCACTGAAAAAGCACTCCATCCACACGAAGATTTCAGGTGTCCTAAGAAATATTACACTATGAAAATTACAAGTGAAAAATCGCACTAAATATAAATAAGTATTTTCATTCTCAAATAACTGCAACGTCAGTAAAATCATCTGCTAAAAGTTAACTTAAGTGGGAAGACAGATTGAAAAAAATATTTCCCATCAATAATTACATTTAAAATAATTCTGATTTTTTTTTTAATGCTTGATTTCAAAACATCCAGTGTTACACATTATTTTAAACTGAGGTTGCCAAGATACTGCATAAGCAAGACAGACACACATCTTTATAAAGAATATCCATGTAGCTTTCAGAACCAAAGTGTAATACATTCCTTTAAAATTCTCACTTCCGTGTTTTAATCTCTCCCCTAAAACATAAATAGATAAGGTAGCCTTTATATCACCTATTAAAATAGTTTTTATTTTCTTCTCTTTATGAATATTGATACTTTATATTTTAAAATAGTGACAAGAAATTTAAATACACGGACACCCTCCTCAAATTTCTGAATCCCTTCAGGAAATAACCTGTGACTGACTAAGTAAATTTAAAAATATATACAAGTTTCTGGAAGAATAATTTCTAATCTCTCTACCAATCCAGTCCCTTCCATCTGAACGCCAGGGAAAGTCAGTTACATTTCTTCTTAATAAACGCTTTCCCTTAAAACACGTTATTCAAGGAACTAAACAGGAAACTCCTCAAACATGCTACTTTTCCTGCGACATCTAGAAACAAGCAATGCCCTCTGCTGTGCCGGGCGCAGAGGTTCACCTAAACCCGAGCGCAGCATCCCTGCCCGGCTGCCTCGGCGGGACCCGCAGCTGGAAATCTCTGCTTCTAAACAAAGACTACGTTTCTGCTCATATCACTGATCTCTGACACGCACCTGAAGGTTTGTACCCTGTTACTATAAAGTCAAAAGGCACCAACAGAGAAGTTTTATTATGCTGTGACACATGTTGCTGACCAGTGGCAAAGCCATCATAGTGATAACCCATTTCTACTTAAAAATATATTCGACAAACTCCATCACTCTTTTTTTTTTAAAAACATTTTTAGACGAGTTATAGTTCACAGTGAAGGAAAATACACAATTTATTCTTAATTAGTTACTTCATTCTTACATTTTCTTCAAACATTGGCAACCCAGCTAAGAACGTAGCTCAACAACCACTTCTCTACCCATACCAACAAAAATCATCACGTCCTTCCTAAAAGGCAAGGTTTCCTATTTTGCTAGACAGGCAGCTTCAATCTGCAAATAAAGGTAATACCTAAAGCATTTCCTGTCCTTCTAAAATATTTCTTTAATCAATCCACAGAGAAGAAAAGAACTTTAAACTTGTCTTTTTTTTTTTCTTCGGTTCAGAATGCAAAACTTAAGACATTATAAAAATGCAGAGGGAAAAAGCAGTAAGAAGCTGCCTGCTGTAGACAAAGTTAAATATCACGTGGGTTCATCAGAATATTTTGCTTACCAAGTTGCTAACTTTTTAACAATTTTAATCAACATTTAAGTGCCTGCTCTGTAAGTTTCACTATTTGCAAAACAGTTACAACAGAACTGTAAACTGAAGGTGAAAAATAAAACACAAAACCCTAAAAAATCACCAACGCAGCAGAGAACACCACCAGGCAACTACGAAGCCAGGTCAGCAGAACACAGCATTTGCTGCTGTGCCCAAAAAACTTAAAAAGCTACCTAGGAAAAATATCATCATGCTTTTTGAACCACTTTAGACAAATGCATGTCAACATGCCCATTTATCACATTTCCTGACATTTGCCTAAAATAAGCCACTGCCTACCAAATACCATAGCATTCATCCAGTTTCAAAAATGAGGAAAACACAGCTGACATAGGAAAGCAGTACAGAAACATCATCAATCCTCTCCCCCTCCCAAAAGAAACAGAAATACTAAGGACCCAAATAACATCTCTGTGCTCTTACAGGGTATAAGTACACCAAAGCCAGGCAGCACTTTGTACCTGTCTATTTGCCAGCAGAGATACGGAACACAAGCTTTCCTCTGGCTGCGGCTCAGGTAAGGGATGAGCAAGACCACATTCCTCCTGCTTGAAAGAGCAGATCTTGCAGATGCACACCACCCCAGAAAGGGACTGCAGCTCAAGCCACCGCACCCTCTCCTGAGGAGAGTGTGTTGCTCCCCTTAGAAGGATTTTGTCGAAAGGTCTCCTAATGCTTTGAGTTTTTCCAGCAGCATCCAGTACATCCTCCCATAAGTATTACCCAGCTTTATGTCACATTAGCATCAGGGCTGCTCCCAGCTGTGGAAAGTTTATTTACCAAATAACACACTCCCTAGCAATCAAAAATCAGTTAAAATTGGTGAAAAGGTGATTTCAAGAAAACTACACAGAGACAACAGATTACACTGCAACTCAGCCCCCTTTCATTTTACTCATTTCAGTATGCCATCTTCCACTGCTAACTCATTCTCACCAAAACCCACTCCCTCTTCCGCACACTCTTGAAAAAGCAAACAGTGAATAATCATCAATCACACTTGGGTTCACCAAGTGCTTTGCTAACTGGGCTAAGAACAGCATGAAAGTAGACTCATGACAATCTTACTTCATCTCATTGTTACGCTTTTAACATCACGTGTCACTGCAAAGCAAGCTACTGGTTTTCCTCTTGCTCAAGTGAGAAAGTAATTCAGCAGAGCATAGAGAAATCCAAAGTTGTAGCCCAGCTCTTCATTTTACATCCCTAGTTTGATTTATGCATTGTATTATTTATATTTGTATATATAATTCCATTTGGACATGATGTTGTGAATAATATGTAACATTAGAGTTAGTTCAGAACCTTTAAAGGCTTGATGACTATTTATTTATAGATAGAAACAGAAAAGAATATGTTCCTAGCTTCTTACTTCAACAGAAAGAAAAAAAAAAATCAACCCTCCCAAATCCCCAAAGTAGCATTCAGTATCTTCTACAGCAGAGATCAACTGGATCTCTTCCCAAACTCTTCTGTGGACATCCCCCTTGGATACCACCTGAGCCAGCACCCTGGCTTAGACACACCTTTGATCCTAGCACAGCCAGCCTTGTCAGTGTGGATATTCAATGGAAAACAGAGTGTTACAGATTACACGGTAATTTGGGATACAAGGTCCTGGATTCAGTGACTGAGGCGTTTCTAGTTCTGCACTCCCAGTACTAAACCAGTCCTGCAACATTAAATCACAGCATTAACCTCCATATCCTACCAGGCACACTCCAAGTAATCCCAGCCCCTGATGTGGTCAAACAGAACTGGAAAAGTTAGAAAAAGAAGAGTGATAAGGATGAAGAGCAGCACAGAATCACTTCCACCTGAGGAAAAACCAGAGGTCAGGGTTTTTCAGCCTGGAAGATATATTCTGGGATACATTAGTACACACACACTGCTTTCTTCTGCGATTCCCTAGATATCTGTTAACAGCCACTGTCACAACAGTGGGAAAATGAGCACAACAAAAATCAATGCCACAGCCAGAGAAGGTGACTTTTTGTAACAAAAGCTATACACGCATTTTGCCCACTCACACTCAATTCTTTCACAAGTTTTATTCACTCACATTCTCATACCCACAGACTCACAAGCAGCAGCGTATATCAAAGTGGTATGGGCAGGACCTGGGTGCAACACCAAGGACAAAGGATGCTAGCTATCAAAGCCTCACCACATCTCTGAGATTCTTCCTGTTTGGAAACGATCAACTAGGTTTTGGACAGATCTTTTATATCCTTCAGGAGTCAACAGTTGTTTACAGGGTGGTCCTTTGCTCCAGAATCTCAGTTACTGCAGCCTCAACAAATAGCACACTGCTGCTCACTATCTATCTCTCCACATTTGTTTTCATGATGGAGTAACAGGAAAACAAATGGCACATAAGATATGTTACAAGCCTGTTGCCCTCCTCCTGTTGTTCAGAAACAGGGTCTGCTCTTAATGAATCATCTGTGCTCCAGGCTTGTCAGAGTGCAGGCCTCAACAAGATCATCGTGATCCTCAATTTTACTCCTGAGAACAGCGTCACAGAATTATAGAACCATTTAGCGTGGAAAAGACCTTTAAAATCATGAAGTCCAACCATTAACCTAGCACTGTCAAGTCCACCACTAAACCACGTCCCTAAGCACCACATCTACAGATCTTCTAAGTACCTCCAGGAATGGTGACTCAACCACTCCACTGGGCAGCCTGTTCCAATGCTTGATAACCCTTTCAGTGAAGTAAAATTTCCTAATATCCAGTCTAAACCTCCCCTAGTGCAACTTGAGGCCATTTCCTCTCATCCTATGGCTTGTTACTTGGGAGAAGAGACCGACACCCACCTCGCTGCAACCTCCTTTCAGGTAGTTGTAGAGAGTGATAAGGTCTCCCCTCAGCCTCCTTTTCTCCAGGCTAAACAACCCCAGTTCCCTCAGCCACTCCTCGTAAGACTTGTGCTCTGGTTTTCCACATTAATATACACTGTTCTTTCAGCCCCTGTCCTATTCTTTCTTTTGACGCTTATTTCCACACATTTAATTCACACCAGCCTCCCTATTTCCACTACAAATCTCCAGAGTACCGACCTAACAGGTCTTTGATCTGGCCGGCTAAAATGGTTTTAATTACAAGATTTCCCACATCTTCCCTGCCCACCTAGAATACAGCTTTGCCCACAGAGCTGTACCTTGCATTCTACACACCCAAAACTACTTGTACACTTTCTATATTCGGGGTTTGTAGGAGCATGTTAAAAGAAGAGCATAAGAACTGCCCACGTTTCTGCAGGACGTTTACTACGCAGCATGAAGCGGTGAGACGAGACAAACAGGCGAAGGCAGCCGGGCAGGCAGACGGAAGGGCTGTGCACGCAGTCGGCGTTCCAAAAGGTACCGCGAAGCCGGTGGGGAAGCACGCCGCCTGCACCGGCCAAGAGGCAGGGCAAGGCGGTCGCAGGCCCGCGAGGAGGCACTGCCGGGGCAGCCAGGCCAGAACCGCCCCAGGACGCTGCCCCGGCCCGGCCCGGCCGCGCCCTCACCTGCCGGGGGCCGGTGGCGGCGGTACCAGTGCCCGGCCGCTCCTCCGTCTGCTGCGGGAGGGTCCCGGCATCCGGCGCTCCCGCGGCTGGGGCACCGCCGCACCGCCTCACCGCCGGCAGCCGCAGCCGCAGCCGAACGCCTGCCCGGGCGGCGGCAAGGCCCCGGCTCGGCGCCGCCATCACTGTCCGCGTGGAGGGCACAGCGCGAACTTTGACCCGCGCCACGCCCAGGTCACCGGCACGCGGCGGGCGCAAGCGCACCGGCCCCGGCTGAGGCGGCGCGGCCGCCATCTTGGCTGAGGGACGCTGGGCTGCGCTCTGCGGGCGGGAGGCGGCGGCTTCCCTCGGCCGGCGGCGGGGCGGCCGGGCACGGCCCGGGCGCTCTCGCTGGGGGCGGAGACCCGGCCGACCGCGGCGCCCGCTGCCCCGCTGAGGCGAGCCCGGGGCGGCTTGCGGGGGCGTGGGGGAAGCCGCACCCGGCCGCCCGCTCCGTCCCGGGTGGGGTCGGACACGCGGGGCGGCTCGTAACCGCCGTGTGCCCGGCGAAGGGGCGCGCAGCCATCCGCGGGGCTGGCGGGCGGGGCGAAGGAGCGAGCCCAGAGGCCCGCGCCGGCCGCGGCTCGGCTGCGCAGCGGCCTGAGGAGCCGGTCCGTCAGGCCGAGAGGAGAGCCGGCGGCAGTCCTGCCTCAGGGACCGGGAAAGAGGTGCTGGCTGCGACGGGAACGCACGCAGCCCTGAAGGTAGAACTTCCATCGCAGCAGCCACCCCACGGCTGCCTGCACTCGAGGGGATGGTGCAGGCAGAGGAAGATGGAGCTGAAGCTTATGTGAAGCTTATTACAAGTTTGGGTAACGTGTGACAGACCCAACGATGCAGATGCTTGGCCTCACAAAAAAATAATTCTTCCTTTATAACTCAGAAAGCCCAATTCTGTTCATCAGTTACATAAATTAAAAAAAACCCCCGTACAATAAGGATCATGTTCCAGAAGGACCTGTCTTCGTAGACGAAGAGCTCCACTCTCACCATGTCATTCAATTCTCCATTCCTTTGTTGAGGTGTAGCTGTCAGAGGCTGAGGGTACATCTCAACCCATTTTCTGAACTTCCCCCTGTAATTTACATAAGCCACCAGAAGTCAGCCTAGGCCTAGTCTTCTCTACAACTGCCAAGCTCATCCACACAGACTCCCTCTAGTACAGTAGCATCTATCAGCACTACTTTGAAACCAAACTTAAAGGACTAATTCAATCAGAAATAAAGATTTCTTACTTATTTATAGAATCCTCCATATTCACAGAACAGTACAGTCCTCAGATACAGGTTTTTATTAAGCTTCTCACAAGTAATTAAGCATATATACTACATCTGACATGCTAACAAGGTTGTCAGGAGCCAACTTTTTTTTCCTCCAGACATCTGTAGCGGTTGAAGTTTCATGGATTTCACACAAATGTTTCAAAACTTGTTTCCAGTTCTAAGCACTGTGATAAAACACTTGCCAAAAGTTTAACCATACCGACACCATGTGCCAGAAACACACAAAATACAAGAAATTTGAAGAGTACATCAGATAAAGCAACATGTAGGACAACAGATCTTGTAAGAGAGCTATGCTGCGGTATGACACTGTGCACCTCTCCAAACAGACTTCTGGGATCTTAAACAGGAATAGGGGTGCGAATGGTACAGGCCTTTAACACATAAAAAAAATAAGATTGTGTAGCAGATTTTTTTCAATGGTCAGCCTAGAAGGGAAACGACGTTAGCATTTGAGAGCCATTCTCTTGATGCCCAAAAAAGAACCATTTTCATGCTCGGGCTTATTCTTACAGTCCGTGCTTTGTTAGTATAAACATGACACCACCATGTGTGAATTAAGATGAATCTATTCACAACTGATCAAAAGTTCAGAAGAGTGTATCTTACCACATTAACATCATGTACAAAAAACAAGACTGAAAATGTTACTGTAACTGAACCAAACCAGCACTACTAGGCATCTTGCTTCCATTTGTGATGGCCAGAAGTTTCCTAGGTGGATAGTCCACAGACAAATCAGCAAGTTTTCGATGTTATCTATTACCCTATCCGCATCTGTTATATGAGGAACACACTCATAAGACAGTACGCTCCTACCCATGCGTAATCCTGCTATGAATAACGTGTTTAAAGCCTGTTGAAGCAGAAGTCCTTTCTTTAGCTGGGAGTGATCCTCCTAGTCTAGTGTCCCATGCAGGCAACACTTAACTGCAATAATCACAAGGCAGTGAAGTAACAAGCCTCAGTTTGGCAGCAGCAGTAGATTCGTAATGATTAAGTTGAGCAGTAGTTACAGATGCAAAAGAAATTACGTATCCACAGTATCTGTACAGTATAATTAACTTCTCAAAAGAGGTTTTTTTCATTGCTATATTTTAAAGGTTGCCTTCAAATTACAGATAAGTCCTTTAAATGCTTGAAAGGCATAAAAATTCCCCTTCCCACACAAAACCCCGAACAATGTATTTTAGTTTCAAAAATATTTTGAACCCACGAACAAGCTTGGTATCAGTTAATCTGGTAAAATAACTACGTGCTAAATAAAAGCACATCTGGTGGAAAGAGCGCAAAGAATGTTACAAGTGTGCTTAGTTTTTGCTTGCAGCATCTGGCAGTGGGTAGCAGGACAGAGGCAGGAATCTCAGTGGGTCTCCTCCTGTGTCTGTTCTGCAATAGTTTCTGTGGCACTGGCATTGGCAGCAGAGTTGAGAACTTCTCCAAAGTCTCCGCCGGCAGGTTTGCTTCCTCCAACTTTAGACTAGAACATAGACAGAGCCTCAACATAAAATTGCAGTTATTTGGCATGCCAAACATGGTTAACTAGATAAAACCCAGTATCTCTGCATGAAAAAGTTTAATAACTCTTTTCAGCAGAACAGCTTTTCCAGGACTGGGCTACCTCCACAATACTCTAAAGACAAGTCTTTTAAGTGTCGTGCAGAAAAAAAATTGCCAGCAGCAGATTAACATAGCACTCTCCCCCTTTGACTTCGAGATACAGAAAGCATGAAGCAGCCCTGATTCCAGGGAGTCTGAAGGTTGACACACCCTCAGTTAAAAATGGATACAGGTATGCAGCCTTTCAAGCCATTTAGGCTTTGAAAGATTCAGAGTTAAAACTTGTTTCGGTATTGCTCAAGAAAGAACCTTGAACAGGTTTCAATCTCAGCAGCAGTTCTGGAGATCTTCAGTGGAGCATAGCAACTATTCTACTTTCTCCAGGTAATGTGTTTGTCTTTTCACTTCTCTCTACAGTATACACCCTGTGGGATGGCAGGAGTGTTAATACCAATTAGTTTGCAAGGGAATGCCTAGTTTCCCATGCTATCGCTTGCATGCTTCTCATTCAACCCAGGGTGCCCACGAGAACAGTCAAATCTCATTCCAGTTACAGATATTAGTTATTTTTAAAGCGATTTTTACCTGGAGAAGCTATTAATGGTTGTTTCTGGCACTTGAGGCTTTTGGGAGTAATTTTTAAATTAAGGTACAAAGACCTTGCATATTTTATGCCAGAAATAAGAGAAACATCCCAAGCTATACTCCTGTGTACGATACTAGTCCTTAGGCATGGAAATAAAAGCCTAGAGCATTTTGGATACATAAAACTAGGTATGTTATACTAACTGTTTGTACAGGTTAGCTAGCTGTTAGTCCTTCTAATTAAAAGCATCCTCCTGTAAGAGGTGCAGGAAGCCCATTTTTTATTCTCAAGTCATTAGGCAGAGAAACTGTTTCCGCAGTACTTTTGAAGATGCTTAGATTACATCTTTTTCAGTTTACCAATAACTAAAAAACAGTCTACCCAGAGTCCACTTAGGCTTTTCTCCACATCCACAGCTCCACAATCACCAAGGTGTTTTTGTAATGCTCACCTTTAAGTTTTCAACTTTTTCCTCAAAGGATTTGAAAGTAGGAGAATTTCTAGGAAAATAAAAAAGGAACCACAAAATTAAAAACATATCCAGTTAGTCTATAAATATCAGAATACGAGCAGACAGTTGCTTTTTCCAATGTCAACATTAGTTTTGTTTGTTTGGGGCTCTTTCCTTGTTTTAAGGGTAGCCTAAAAATAGTTTAGATCTGGATCTCCTCGAGTACTACAAAACTAAAATTCAAACACACTCAAGTTGCAGCTCATTTGTATCTCTGGCAACTAAGCATTGCCAGGCACAGCAATAGGATCTTTCATCACAACATTGAAGGGAGAACTAGCAAGTATTTTAGGTTTAGCTTATTATTCCCAGTGATTTCAAACAGGTTTCTGGCTTAAAAGAATTTGTTCAGAAAAGCTTAGTCATCACTTCTGGTTAGCCTCGTACATTATTGCTGAAGAAAGCTTGTCAGAGTTTTCATTTACTATAGGAAAACTAGTTTAATTTAATAGGTTTAATTAACAAAACATGGTTCACAGTGGCATTTTCTGCTAACATTAAATTTAAGGGAGACTGCCCCTTGCCTTTTAAGTGCTGGAGACAGCTGTGATTACAAATAGGAAGTTCTGCATAGGAAGAGCAGGACAGCTTGGGATCTTCAATGCTGAGGGCCAGTGTATTATTTATTAGGGTCAGAAGAGTGGCGTGGCTTAATGCTCTGACTAGCTGTCACTGTCATTTGCAAATTTGTGCAATAGCTTGTACACCTTTTCTGCCCTTATGCAGGATGGAAAATGCTTGCCTTCAGTGGACCAGGACTAAGGACTCATAGCAGACTCAAAAAAAATTATTATATAGAGATGAAAGACAGGAGAGTTTTTTCAAAAGAGGTCTTAAGCTTCCCTTCCCCCTTTGCTTCGTATTTGTGTAGGTCACCCACATGTAGCAGCACTCTTTCATTTGGGAAAGCACACAGTGACATATATCTCTCTCTCAAACCAGACTGTCTCAGGGGTAGAGGGACACAGTGCCAAGCAAAGGCAGAGAAAAGGCAAGCACTCCAAGTCAGCAAGGGACTTTTTGTGAAACCACAGTATTTTTTACTTTCATTGTTCTAAGACAGATGCCAAGCTATTGCCTTTTAAACTTGGAATCATTTAGTAGCATCACATTTCTAACAGGCAGAGAAAAGTTCTTATAGTTCTCCAAACAACAGGAAAGTGCACTTGGTCACATTCCAGATGTGCAATAACCACCACCACTAAGCAGAATAAAACAATTTTTATCCTATATGTTAGTACAGGAAATCCATTACAAAGTTGGGTGAGTTTTTTGGTTTGGTTTTAAATCTATGTTAGTTGACTTGAGTTCAGTTTGACTTGATTCCACACATGAAAATAAATAAACCCAACAGCTGGATTATGCATACATTACCTCATAATAGGCATGCTAATTGAATGTTGTATGGAGCGTATACTAAATGCCAGCATTAAGAAAAAAGAAAGCAAGAAGTTAGTTTAAGTGACAGACTGAGAAGAAATTGGCTTAGACAGCTGACTTCTGGATACAATCTTTGGTAAATAGCCAGCCTTATACAGTCTTATATAGTAACTACTTGGTTTTGCTTTTTTAAATTGCTTAGCCATGCACACACACACACAACAGAGCAAAAGCTGCAACGACTTTTTCTCTTTTTAGAAAGATTCAAGTGCCATGCTTGTTAGTACACATTCTGCTTAGCTGCCACAGTCTGTCTACTCATTAAGTTTCTCAAGCAACGAGACACACTGCATTTAGTTTTGACAATATCAAGCAGAAAGTGAACACGCAAAAGTCTTATCAATCAACCAATCTTCTTACTGAAAGAATCACTCCTACATTCAGAAGGCTTCCATTTCAGTGTAAGATTTCCATACTCATCAATACAAGTTATCTACTCATCAATATAGATTATCTAGCGAGAGCCGTCACATCAGTCTGTATTCAAGGTCATGTTTATGCTGGGGGCAGGGAGAAAGTCCTAGTCTAAACCCTGTTCTGAAATTCATGGATTTCTGTAACCTGCCAGTGTTGCTATACAGTTACTGTTTGTGTAGTGACAACACACACCTACTCCTAGAAGGTGACTGGATATAGATTAAGGAGCTCCCAAATAACTTCGAGACCATCTGGAATCTCATTTAGTTTCATCTTCTAGAAAAATCCCTGTTTACTCTTGAATATAATTTAGTCTTATATGTTAAATGTTTCCTGTCAAATACCATAATAGTAAGTTAAAAATCTGATGACCACAGTTTTTCATAACTATATTTGGAATGTCAAATTTTGGCTGGGCTTTATGATGTCTTTCAAGAGAATACTTTACAGGCAATTGGAGGGGGGGTGGGGGGGGGAACAACTCTTACATTTGATGCACCTCCAAAACTCTAATTAGTATTTCAGCACAATGGAAGATACATTTACAGAAGGAAAAAGGTTCTGTGTTCATTGCAGAATGAGTTTTAAGAGATTCTTTCAGGAGGCTCATCAGTAGAACACAGTGGTAGAAAAAAACATGTAAAAAGTTCCTTTAAGGTTGGGATCCCTTAAGGCAGATGCACAACTGAAGGTTGGTTTGTAGGTACAGTGTACTGAGAATCGGATACGCGAAGGCCAGATGCTGTCCTGATACATGTCAGTAATATGTGGCCATGTTTCATCCCTTTCCACAACCCCATTTCTACTGTGTTTCATCTTCAGGGATGGTTTGGCTTCCACAAGCTTTTCCAGAGCACACAGAAGCTGATTGTCTTCTGGAGTGTAATTTATATTCCTCGCTCTGTGATGTGGATTACTACGAGTTCTGGTCTTGCTGTGTACCAAGCTTTAGTACAGAACTACGCCGATACTAACTAGTTCTCTTTGTCCAGTGGTGCTCAGCCACTTCCTCTCATGCTGCAAGAAGCGCCTCCCTGCAAGAAGTTAAGGCTAAAGAGGATGAAAGTCACCTTCTTTTCCCCATGTATATTTACAATCTGTAGACTTGCTCACACTGAAAAGCAACAACCTATAGTGTATTGCAGATCTTTTAACAGGTGTCTAGGGAAGTTTAGTTTAATCTCATAGAGATAATTTAATGGAAGAACTATTCATACATTCGTGAAGGATTTACTTGCTGTTGTACAATACACTTAAATATACTCAGTATCCATTTTGTAAATCGTCACCGTAAGATAGTATACAGTTCTATCACAGAATGATCTGGTTTGCAAGAGACTGGATTAGATGAGTGCAGTTGATCTTTTTTTAACATCAAATCACCTGTTCTTCAAGTAGTACAAAGAAGCACGATTAAGCCTTGAAAAGCTTTACAAAGAAGAGAACTTGTATTTCTTTTCACAAATGACAGAATGCCACATCAAAGCACTCACTCAAATAGGCCATCAAGTTGGGCAGTTTGAAGAGAATCCCTTTTTACAATGCTCACAAGCAAACCCCTAGCTTTAAAAAAAAAAATAAAGCCAAAAAAGGCACAATAAGTTGCTCTTCAGCCTTCCATGTATTTTGTATTGCATTAAAAGCTTTCTTATCCTTTACACAATTATTTTTATAGCTACTACATTGCTTCACATTTTGAAAACACACAAGGAGGTATGCCAGAGTCCCTGCCTGGAAAACATGGGCTTAAGAGTGCATAAGCATGAGTTATTTGCTTTTGTTAATAGTTACGTTTCCAGCTGATAAATGATGATCCATGAGTCCATGATCATATCATATTTCCAAAGCAAGTGAAGAAAGTTATTCTACCAGTCTCAGAACAGGGCAAAGATAAGGACTTCTGTTCCATAATATGGATGCAGTGCAAGAGGAGCTAAGTGCAAAGTCATGATTGCTCAGGAAGTTTGCCCAGAGCTACATCTTGGTACTACTGCTGTTTTGCACATAATACTGATGTTGCCTACATAAGGATGGCTAGCTCCTCAAAAGTTAAAGACATTCTTATAAAGGAGAATAAAGGTATTAAGAGAAACCTAAGAAGGAAGAGAGTTCATTTTCAGCATAACAAAAAGCAGGGGAAACAAACACAAAAAGGAAGCAATAATGTACTGACTTCGCACTACCAGTCATCTCTCTTCCTCTCTATTTCAGTACTTTTCAAGTTCACAGCTCCACCAGCTGCCTTACTCCCTTTCGCAACTCCCTCCAAAATCACTTTGCAGTGCAAGAATGAAGACCTGCATGTGATGTTTGCTGCATCGAACATGTGGAAATAGTCCAATACAGAAGAAATCATGCCATTACAGCTGAGAATTCCCTAAGCTAAAACAGTACAAGAAAAGCAACGCTATGATGAAGAAACCACATAAGAGTTTAAGAAGAATATGCACCTGCATATTCAGTATTTGTTCTAATAACTATCAGGCCCATCGGTTCTCATTTCCAGGAAAGAACTTGGGCATCTAAAACTTTCTGAAGTTCAGATTTGTGCAGTCTTAAAAGTAGACACCACTTGAGTAGTCACATAACCCTGGGACCTGAATTCACTGGTTGAATCCCAGATGAACTTGGTCCTCATGAAAGCAAAAAACTCAAAGGTTTTTAATCTTCTGCTTAAGTGCAACTAAGATCTTGAACAGCACTAATTCTTCCCCCTCTTTTTTTTTTTTTTAACCCAGCTCCTCCTGAATTTATAACCATACCTTGAATTTCCATTGCCATGATTCTCTCCGAGAAGCACGCCAACAGTGGGGACACCTCTGGCCCTGTTACGTTCCCTCCCAGTGGCCCACTTTCTGTTAGAGAGTACTCAACACCCACCTAGCCACTAACTTGAGTAATTAGGACACTCTTCTTTTGAGGTACTAAATTCCTGAAGCTAGAAGAGAGCTATAAGTCTGTGCTTGTCCTTGTCAAATGCAATAGTCTCATACTAGCAAGGGAACACAATAGCCTTAAGGAAGAAAGGTGAACCCTGTTGAATAGCACAGCTCTGCATCCAAAAGGTATAGAGATCTCCCAGGCTCCCTTTATCTTACTGAAGCTAAAGGGGAGGTATTTCAGACAGCCTGCTATTCTTATACTTGAGCAAACTGAGCTCACTTCAGAGTCTAAGTTCTGATAGCACCCTGTGCCGCTGCCCATCTCCTCCCCAGGCACTGCCCCTGGGGCTATAGCTCCTAGTTAGTATTCTAGGAACCAGAACCCTACATCTTTATAGAGACCCTATTGCTTTCTTCAGCTGGGGTGACTCAAGAGGTGTGCATAGATGGGATGAGACCTCATGGACAGAAGTTGCTACACAGGAATTTTAACTACTGAAAACTTAACATTGAATATTTGCTTAGACTAGGCAGATAAAAGGCAACACAGACAAGGTAACTAAAATACTCAGTGTCTGGAGCTGCTGAAGTAATCAACTCAAAGATAAGGACTGTTTCATTGGACAAACTATGAACAGAGAATGCATAAACTAGTTTACATTTAGACTCCAGTAATTTGATTAGTCACAATGCTAAACAGCCATTGTAATAGACACAAAAAAGGGAAAATTTCTACTCTGTCAAGGCACAAACACTGTACAGACAAAGAGAAGGAGAAATTCTGCATGCCATTGACCTCGAAACTGTATTTTCGTCTCTTTACAAAAAAACCTTGCAGAATCATTTTAACGGATTCCTTTCTTACAAGGAAGAAAGACTAATTGATTATTATGTGTTCTCAAGATTTCATGTTCTGGGATAGTTACCAGGTGAACATGAAGAAACACCTTCCCTGACATTAAAAGAGCTTCAGTTTTACATTAACTAACACTGGAGAAAAAAAAGAAGTTACCTTTTACAGACAAAACTTATTTAAAGATTTTAATGGAGACAGTCTGACTACATGCTTAGTTTCAGAAACAGTTTTTGCGCCCACCTTACCTAAAGGAATGTGAAAATGCCTGTAGTCTGCACAATGCCAGAGTAAGCATTAAAGAGAGAAAGGCAGTTCTGATAAATCTGAAGAAAAATATGTAACTGTGTAGCTGTACCTCAAAGTGTTTTCTCACTAGACTTCAAAAAGCAAGAAAGAGGTTAATGGCAGCACTTTAAAACAAAGGGCTGATTTTATTACACTGCTTTCCAACGCAGCAATATTCTGTTAGAATGTGTGAATTTTTATTTGTCCAATAATTGAAAAATAAGTTTGATCCACTATTCACAACAAATTACAAGCAGAGATGAATAGTTGTAAATGTTTCAGTAGTAAAAATTATATAATTAAACAAAGAATTGTAAGCTAAGCATATGATTGGATTGCATCCAGGAAGAGTTTTGCATGCAGCTCACAATAGTGCTAAAAATGACCACCAAACTTACCTAATTTGCATGAGCTGTGGCATTTGACACAAAGTCAAAATATGTTGTATGCCAATATTTAAGAATTAAAAAGTGCCAATAGTCTATTAAAAAGGTAATAAAATCAAGCCACTGCTATGAGGTAGAACAGCATACAAGAAATAAAACACACCTGAAAGGAATCCACACACAAGACAAAAAAAAAACCACCACCCACAAAAAACACCAACCAAACCACAAACAGTTGAAGACATTAGTTGTTTAAATGTAGTATTCCACAAGCTGTGAAAGTCAGAGAACAGAAATGACAATGCTATGTGCATCACACAGAGGCAGACACACTGCCACCTGCAATCCTACCAGAAAAATAAGAGTAGCAGTGGAGGCAATAACAAACATTGCTTCTCTTACATATATAAAATACACACCACAGAACTCTTCTGCATCAGTGAGGACATACAAGCAGATTTTGCAGCAAGTCACTCAGCTCTCCCAAAACAGATGCTGAGGGTCCTTGATAGATTAACTTTTAAAAGTGCTAGGTACATTAACAGCATAAATTTATTTCAGTGATCACCTGCTTAAATCAAAAATGCAACTACTTGGGAAAAGCTAAAAGAAACCTACCTGACATCTTCAAACTTCTTGGTTATGACTGAACCAACAGATGAAAAAGCAGCAGAAGCCTTCTGACCAGCCTGAGACAGGGTTTCTGATGTTTTCTTGTATCTGTGTTCAAACAAAATTAAGTCCGTAGTTATTTTAATAGAACACATAAGGAACCTTTTAGTGTATGTAAATTTGTATCAAACCCAAAAGTATACTTCAACTTTGGGGTCAAACAGACAAGCTACTTAAGAGATTATTTTGAGCCTTTGCAATCCCTTCTGGCTACAGCATCTCTGCCACCTCAGACTTCAGATCAGGTTCACCAACATGCACCTACTACCCCACCCCCAGAACAGATGCTATCTGCTATTGTAGGACTTTAAAAAACAAACCAACCAACCAAAACCAAAAAAACCCAAGAAAACACCACCATGCACACACACTGAAAAAGAACAGAGGTCTATTTTTTGTGCCAAGCATCTAAAATCTTGTACTGAATGGTTTTGTCAATAAACTTCACCATAAAAAGTTTGAGGTACGTAGTCTTACATTCTCTGTACTCATTAATTGCAGAAGGCAGTTCACTCTAGGCCTTAAGCTAACAGTTATGTTTGGCAAGAACATTAACTGAAACTTTACACTCTTCCTGCATGAGCTCAGTTTATAACAATTTTTCAGGCTGGAAGAGAAGGGTATTCTGTTGGACTTAGGACACAGATCTCTCAGACAAAAAGCGTGTTAGAATCACCCATATTATGGTCAATCATTCTTATTTTGCAAGAGATGATATGGCTAATGGTGGCCTTCTTTAAAGAAATCCATGGTGATTTATCCAGATAAGTTTTAGTGCAACTTAACTTTGTGTTATCTACACTCATCTTATTTCACAAGAACAGAGGGTTTAGACATAAGAACTACTGAGGTTTTCACCTCAACAGCTGAGACAATCATTGTGAACTGGTACATACGCTGTAGTTGAAGTAACATCTTGCCAGCTTTTGGTAATGTTCTGCCTTAGTTCCTGTAATGAGTTAATTCCCAGCTTTCTCTTGATTTCTGCTAGATGCTTCTCTTTGGCAGCTAGCACTTGTGAGAGTGTCTGGATTTCCTCTTCCACCTGTGGCAGCAGAGTTGATGAGAAGTAAGTTATCAAGTGATATACCCAGCCATTTAGCTATGTATTTATTAAAACATCTACTAGGCATCAGTAATGGGAAGGCTAACACGTTTTTAACATTGCCTCACAGTTGTTTCTAAATACTAAAAGGGAAATCCAACATAGTCTACAACAAGAGCTAGTGAGAAAGTAATCTACCTGCAGCTAGCTCTGTTACTGGAACATGCACAGGGAAGTTGGTAACTAGAAGACTGTATAGTTAGAATCATTACCTTTAGACAACATTAGCCTATGTGAAGCTTGAAGATTAGTCAAACCTAGGACAATCGCCAGGCCTGTATTCTCCTTCCACGTCAGATGGAATAGATTCCAATGTATGACCAGTATCAGGAAGCTCAGAGCATGTCTGATCCATACACAAGTTTTGTCTCCTTGCTTGAACAGAAAGGTTCTTTTGTGGCTTAAGCCAGCAACTGCAGGCTGGATCCAGCCACAGGAGTGCCTTTCCCAGAGCAGGGGTGGACATGGTGGCAGACCGAGCAGTTTAAAAAAAACAAAAACAAAAAAACAAAAAAACCACAACCACAAAAACACAGCACCTGTTCAGCAGCTAGAAAACTGTGTTGTTTGTATACTTCCTTCTTTACACAGATGGTCACTTAAGCCTCTCACAGAAGCAGGACCAGATCATGAGCAGAGATGTCAATACAGTTTTACAATGCCATTCTGTGGTCTATATAGATGTGATAGAGGCACTAAGGCCATATGTACAGAGGCAAAGGCATACATCCAACCCTACTTCCTCATCCAGACTGGACCACCCTACTTTAGAGTATCAGGTTGCACTCTCACTTAAGCTCCTTTGAGGAAATACCAGTATCTTCAATGCACCTTTGATTTGGACACCTGTCCAAAGTCCAGCATGACGTACCCTAGCAGGACCAGACTTCCTTCACCATCTTCAGCTGATTGGTTTGGCATGAAATACTACTCAGGACTACCAAGCCAAGACTGTATTAAATGTGCTTATTTCACAGCTAACCTTTGTTTGCCAACCTTAGGCTTAAGTTAGTGTCTTTTATTAGGGTCCTAAAGTCACACAGAGCTGCAAAAGAAAAAAGACCGGCAACTCAATAAAGCTTGACTTTAACAACTTTTGAAATGCATGTATCAGGCTTGAGTATTTGACTGTCCTTTGAAGAGCACTACTTTAACTCACTCTTAAAAAAATTCCTGGTATATGAACTATGGACAAGAATAGTTACATGGTTAGACATTAGCAAAACAGTGTCTACATGAATATTACTACAAAGCATCCTTCATGAAAACAACAGCTTTAGTTACTCCACGTCAGTTGAGACAATACTTGGTTTTGGCTTCCAACCATGTTCTCTTTGACAGCTTATTTACCCCCTTCTCACTTGATGAAAAAAAGGGTTAGGCATTTATGCATCTTGGTTTAAGATCCGTACACTCAGCTCTTCTAGCTTAACTCCCCATAGCTAGAACTGGCTGTTCTTTTCTCCTTGACACCTTCCCTTTCCCTCCCCGCAATACACAGGAGTGCCATACCCAGCTTTAGACACTCACAGAATAAATATGCAAAGCATTAACTGTATGTTCAAAGACAGCATTATCCCAGATTTTCATTCTCAAAACCAGTTTAAAAGCTATTTGCAAGAGATTTACCTTAGCAAGCTCTTTTCTTAGCTCATCCTGTTCTTCTTCTGAGAGTGTTTCTGCCATACCAATGGTAGCAGCAGCATCCTCCCCAACCTCAGGTATAGAGTCACTTCTCAGCAGCCCTTGAGGTGAATAAACCATTAAAAGTCAGATCATCACGTGCCTGCCAGATAGCAGCTAATGTTAATATACAGCCTTTTTGTACCAGTGCACAAAGAAAACTCATGAGAGGACAAAGTCACAATCCCCAAGTACTACAGAGTACTTGAGAAACCAGAGGCAGTTTACTGGCTGTTTCGTTCTATCAAGTTGTATTAAAGCTCAATATAATTGTAACTGCTGCTGTAATGGAAGACTAGAGAACAATGCATCCCACTACTCTGACGGAAACCAAGATGCAGAACGCTACATCCCAACCAGTGGTTCCTACACAACCTCTGCCCAGGAGTCCATGCACTCTCTGCTCTCTCTCACTCATGCAGCACAGGAACTCTGGAAGCACTGGAGGTGCTCAAGACCAATGCAGAGGCTCCCTCCCTTACTGCTCTCTGGATCAGATTAAAAAATGCCCATTCTTAGCACACTGGGAGCGGCCACGGCAACGAGCAAGCTCAGCAACACAGGAGAAAAGGGTTGGACTGCAAATATGAACTCTTCCCCTGTACCCTGCTCAACCTCTCTGTCCCTAGTAACTGGGACCACTGTGGCTAGAATGTCACAGATATCGTGGAACTAGAAGCAAGCTGCTGTTTTGCGCCTGGACACTAAGACAGATGAGAAACCCAGAGAAGGAGCTTGGGAACAAAAGGCCGTCACTTCAGACAAAGCAGTGGAGTGCTGAGAAGGGACTGATGAGGATGCGCATCCACTCACACTGCTGCCTCTTCCCCTTCCAAATCCAGAAACCAAATCTCTGCCAAACTCCTCTGTATGAATCCCAAACATCCCTGTGGTCTTCCTCAGCTTTTGCCTTCAGAGCTTCAGGGAAAGGAAGGAGAACGATATTATTTGTATTACTATGATGCGCTCACTTTAAAGCTTCATTTATTCTTAGTGACTGCAGTAAGATCACTTTAAACACCTTTCAATGCAACAAACAGATTTTCCAGCAAAAGACTTCCCATTCTGAATCTTTGTAGCTAACACTTAAACATACAGTTTGCCAGAATTAAGGAATCCTGTTCTAATTTGCAAAGAGACCAGTTTGCAGAGAGACTGCATCCTGGAATGACTGAGCATTCCCAGAACTAATTCTCTACTCCAGAGGTAAAATAGCTTTATAGATCATAAAAAATAAATGAAATAAAAATCTTAAAATAGAAGGAAAAAAAAGGGAGGATTGTTTGTTTGTAAGGGGAGACAGTGAGTATGTGTGTATATATATGTATATAAATATATAATTCAGACAAGTTGAGGACATATTAAGTAATGTTCCCTTACTAGTCACTACAGTAATTAACCAGATAGAATTCCATCCTCATTTCAGCAGCTTCTGATGACACTCCATACCACCATTTGGTCTGGGAATCCAAAAACTCATTAATGTGCAATGAGACCACCACTATGATTTCATTATGAGGCTTGATATCAATAGCTACATCACAATCAACTGAAAAGTCAGGGAAAAACAGATTCTGCAAGTCTGTAATTAGTTGTAGGTATTCTATGAACCATGCTCCTAGCAGCTGTCAAGCCTAAGAAAAGAAGAGGCCTTGTTCTTGATCAGGTTACTGAACTCCAGTAAAGCTCAATTCCACAAATTCTTTCCGAAACAGTATGTTTTCTGCTTGTATTTGTGTCCAGAACACTTGTCCTCTAGAAGCACACTGCTACATGGGCAGAACATTTGTAAACGGTAAGTTACCACAGAGTACACTGAGAAGGAAGCATACAGAAAGCAACTGAAACCCCATTCTGCATTTATGAAATCTATACCACGTTCTACAGGAGATTTACATCTGTCTTCTACACAAACATAATGTAGTTCCTACAGGTTCACCAATACACTATTTTCTGACAGAAAAAAAAGTTCGAGTCTAATGCCCAAATCAAAGCACAACACTACAGCACCCAAAAAAAAAAAAAAGGATGACAGCTCATGTCTCACAATCAGATAATTTTTGTTTTATACATCAACATATTTCCTTTTCTTAATCTCAAACGGTTAAGAATGCCATACCTTTTTGTCAAATTGCTGTTTATCCTACTAATTACATATGCCTATACTGAAAGAAAACTAACGATTTAAACTGCATTTTCCCCTGACACTCTACGACCCCCAATACATTGGCCTCCAACTCCTGACCTTGTTGTCCATCTGCAGGCCCTTCAGGGACTATAGAGCTTTGCTGTTGTAAAAGCCTTTTCAGAAAGTTTGCAAGTACGAAAGACCACACTGACTCCAAGAGCATTAGCACATCCAGCTGAAAGCCTGTTCAATCTGGTTATGAAGAGTCATCTGGATTATCTCACCAAAAATAGAGCAAGTGAATCCAGCAGTAGGAAAACAAGCTGGATCGTCTCCTGCAGCAATAGCTTCTGTTCTTGGAATGTACCTTCTCTTTGGAAAACTACTGTTTTAAGGGAGTTTGTGCTGCTTGTTGCCTACACTGAACTTAAGACACAATACTAAGAAGCAAGGGAATCATCTCTCCTCTTCTTCCCATGTCTAGATCTTTTAGGAAGACAGGAAATCACTGGTACTCAGAGTCCTTCATACCTCACCCTGTACATCTAACCATGCCTTCCTCTGCTCTCCTTGCCTTCTGCCCCCCTCCCATTTATTACTTTTTCTTTAGCGCCATTTGAAGTATACAAACACCCTCCCAGCAGTCTTTATTCTGGCACCTCCCCTCTCATCCCCTGTTACTGTTCACCTCTGCTCGCTTTGCTCCCACTCCTCAATTCACTTCAATACTTGCAGGACACAGGGTTCATCTGTGCTATGGGAAGGCCGTGCAAGGCAGCCTGACCAAGCAGCAGTTGTCTACATAGATAACAACCCACAGACCTCCACAATGGCATGGCTACAACCCAAATATACCCCATAAACTAGGGCTGACAGACAGTATGATCCTGGCTTTGAGCAAGCTTCGTAAGGAAGGGTGCACAGCCCACCTGAGATATTTTTGTGGGGTGCAGGGCAAGAAACCAGGGAAATAGCAGTCAGCCAACAGATGGAAGTACTTCAGCTCAATCTGCTATTGAGAGGGCATTTCTCACTTGTGGTCTTCCCTGTTCACCAGCAGAACTGTTGTTATTGGCTTCCAACTTGTTAACTTTCATTAGTTCTCTTGCATTTTTAGAGTTGCAAAAGATTTAAAATTCAGTCGTTTGGTACTCTGATTGCTACAACCAAGCTTAGCTGAGCATTTCACATCTCAAACTCTTCAACAGAGTAAAAAATTTGTTGGGGAAAAAAAATGGAAAGACTTATCTAATATTGGGAAAACTTACCTAGTTTTTAGGCGTCTGTATTTTTAAGATTAACATACTACCCCAGCAGTTTATTACACCTACTTAAACGAACCAAATAAAGACATGAACAAGTTAGTTGATTAGGACTCCACAGATCACGTTGAGGGAAACGGCACTTAAGTCCCTATTATTCTGCCAGGGTAGGTAAAGCATTAGAGTCATTCAGTTTACACCCAGGTTTTCTGGTTTGGGGTTTGCTTTGGTCAGTTTCAACCCAAGTTCCTTCTCCATTTTGACCAGAAGTTCCTATCTCTTTCTGGCCTGAATTCAGAGATTAGCAGTAAACATTAGCAGTTTAAGGAAGTACTGGTCATTTCAGATGAGCAGCCTTTGGGGTGGGGGAGGGTTAGCTTTCACAAAGCTTTATCTTTAGACAGACATATTCTGTGTCAGACACTCAAAATGAGCATTTTGGCTGTCACTATACAGTTGGCAAAGCTAAAGAAAAAAGGCGCTGCTTAGAGTTCAGGAGAACAAGCTGTTATAAGATTGTATCCTGAGCTGCATCAAAAGAAGCGTGGCCAGCAGGTCGAGGGAGGTGATTCTGCCCCTCTACTCTGCTCTGGTGAGACCCCACCTGGAGTGCTGCATCCAGCTCTGGAGCCCTCAGTACAGGAAAGACATGGACCTGTTGGAGCGGGTCCAGAGGAGGGCCACGAAAATGATCAGAGGGATGGAACACCTCTCCTGTGAGGGAACGCTGACAGTTGGGGTTGTTCAGCCTGCAGATGATTAGGCTCTGGGAAGACCTTATTGCGGCCTTTCAATACTTAAAGGAGGCTTATAAGAAAGATGGGGACAGAATTTTTAACAGGGTCTGTTGTGATAGGACAAGGGGTAATGGTTTTAAACCAAAAGAGGGTAGATTTAGACTAGATACAAGGAAGACATTTTTTATGCTGAGGGTGGTGAAACACTGGAACAGGTTGCCCAGAGAGGTGGTAGATGCCCCAATCCCTGGAAACATTCAAGGTGAGGTTGGATGGGGCTCTGAGCAACCTGATCTAGTTGACGATGTCCCTGCTAATTGCAGGGGGGTTGGACTAGATGACCTTTAATGGTCCCTTCCAACCCACACTATTCTATGATTCTATAAGATTACTCCAACATTTGAGTAAGGTACAATGCTACAGAGGATATTTATTTTGCAATATAGAAGAAAGATCAAATTTAAGCGCTTCCCATTTATCTCAGTGAAAAAGCCGAAAAATCGGATACAAAGGACTGCTCCCCCCCCTTTAGAAGAGGTGGGAGATGCAGTAATTGCAGAAGTGAAAGCTGACCACTGTTCCCGAGAGGCCGCCAGCTCATCAAGTTCATGGAGGGGTTTGTTTTAGTTCACACAGAGGTTCCCCAAGGGATGCACTTTTCTTTAAGACTTTTAAAGAACAAGCCCACCAGAAAAAAAAGTCAACACCTTTGTAACTTTGCTTTGTCACACCTGACATAGGGCTAAGCTTTCCATATTTTTAATTACTCTGGAAGATCACGTCCGACAGCACGGAATGGAAAGGAAAGGTGGTAAAACCAGACTAGGATGCGTTGGGAGGCATGGCTGTAGGTGTTCTGTACAACAGGTTACCAGCTAGAAACTAGTAGGGTTAAGCACTAGACGGATGCCGCTGCAGCACAGCGCACAACAGCCACTTCCTCAGGGGAGCACAAGTACAGTCAGTACCTGCAGGCATAAGATTTACAGCATTTTAAATGCTAGGTGGAACAGAGTAAAGGTTTTAGAGGGCATTTTCATTAATCAGTGATATTTTCAGTACTAAGGCAAGAACAGACATTAGACCATCCAGAGCTCTGAAGTCATACTAAATATGCAATTCCCACCTCTCCCCATAAAAAGCTAATAGTCAAACTAGGTCAATTACTCCAGTCTTGCAGAAGTTGCCCTTTTGTTGCTAATTTTCTTGCTCACTTCGTTTTCCCTCAAACTGCCTTTCTACTGAATTAAGAAATAACAAATAAGGTAAAGCTGGTAAAATGCATAGCACATACCTACATGACACACGGAAGCTAATAAACTACCACAGTTAACAGCAGGTCAACTTTTACCTTCAGTTACACCTGCATTTCAGCCAAATTTTATATATTCTTAATTTGAGAAGTTCCTTTTTACAGATACTAATCACTGAGCTTTCCATGTAGACATTTTGAAAAGAAAGAGAAGGAAGTTACCAGACTTCGCCAGTGTAGGTGATCCAGGTGGAGAAAGGTTTATGCTAGGTGACAGGTAAAGATAGTTTTTGTTCACTCCAGCATTGAAATCGAAGGGTGACTTGTAATCCTCATACAGATCCATGCCAGAAAATTCAGAGTGCGCAGCCATCCTCTTCTTCCACCGAAGCATTCATCTTCGCTTTCTGGGGCAACCCGGATAGCAGGATTCGGAAACCCTCTGTTTCTTCACATGACACTCACTATACCTCCTCATAAAATTCAGCTGTCTTATGCCTCTATTAGATTTGATAGAGCTGTCTAGCAAGTGATTTCTTAGCCATCTTGTAGCTGCTGCTGTTTACATGGCACAAAGTTAAGTTCCTGTAATTTTATAACTGGGGCTGGACTTAAACAGACCGTTCCTTTAACAAACATTCACAGTGCACCGTTTGTGGCTTCTGGAAGAGCCTTGGTTCTCTGCAGAACTGCATCAAGAATTTTCTATCATTTAAATAAAAAAGGTCAGCTGACTGCAGCTACACCAGCATATCCTTAATCTTCTAGGACACAAAAGGATTACTAGCCGTAATCTATCCTATATACCATCTGTGTAGGACTTCTTCCTCTGATTAATGGAAAATTCTGCGTGCGTAACTGTTTCTCCAGCTGCTTCCACCGCTGTAATAACCAGCAGCCAGAACCCAGTCTCTGCTGCCCAGGTATCACACTGTAGTGAGAGCTCCCAATAGCAGAAAGCAGCACTGATCTCTGAAGGCTATGCTATAAACACCACCTAGGTTTTCTAATGAACATGCTGATGTGCATTATGATTTTTGCCCATGAGGCTAAAAATATGCGGGTATGAGGGGTTTTGGGGTTTGTTTTGTTTTTTTATTGTTTTGTTTTGTTTGTGGGGGGTGGAGTGGTGGTGGTTTGGTTTGTTGTTTTGTTTTAAAAAGATTATTGAAGTGCACTGCCCTATGCCCTTGGTGCTTCAGCCAGCGTCATTTAGAGCAGCCAGTTATGCCAGGAACTGGTAACACTGGAATGCATCGTCCTGATGAAATGTATTTACGTTTTGACACATATACTGTAAAGAAAGATCAACTTACGTAAGCCATCTAACTTAATGCTAAGGGTATAAGATTTAGCCCTTGGAAGCAGAAGTGCTTCTTACCTAAAAGAAGCACTCGGCACAGTTTTGCAGTGCTTCACTACCTTTTTTATTTTTCTTCCAAGGTCAGCTTCTTTCACTAAAAAAACAAGCTTACTAGCAGCGTAGATCACCTTTACAGCTGAGCAACCATTTCCTCCCAACCCCACACCTTCACCTGGGCTCTTCACTGCAGCCTGCAGAGGAGCATAATCAAATGGAAGTTAATCTTTTCCTCCACCATAAGAGCGATGTTTTAAGACAGAGCTGATCAGAGACATTACGCCACCCTCCGCTCAAAGCTGTAGAAGTGAAGGAGCCTTGCAGCACACCCAAGTCAAGCCTGGGCAATGTATTCCCTCAGGATACGAGAAGAAAGCGTACCACTTCTGAAGTTTTAACTTCCCATTTCACTGCAGTCAGCAGGCACAGGAACAGACCTTCCAGCTAATTGAAGAGCAGTTCCTTTAGGCTGCAGACCTACATTGGCTTCTGGTGCAGACTACCTGCAGGCTCGTAACAGTGAGAGTGCCAGAGCCTGAAACACAGGTCTCTGCTATTTTCTGAACCCACTGGAAAGAAGAACATATAATGCCCCTCTGCATTTCTGACACGTGGCTCTGACATCTGCCAGAAATACTGCAAAGTTCACCTGACAAAGGTCAAAGCTTTGTTCACAGATTCTAGTTAAAGCATCCAAGAGAACTGTAACACGGCTACAGTAATAATATACTCTCTATTAACCAAGCACACTAATATGAATAGCTACTGATTCTGCTTTGCGGCCTTCCTTTGTGTAACTCAGCAGACAGGGACTGCCTTCTGTAGAAAAGGCTCAGGCAGAGTTGTACTAACTGGATCAGGCAAACTGAGAAGTTATCAGGTGTGGCACACTGGAAGAGCTGGGCGTTTTCTACCATCACTCTCCCAACACAGAAAGAGAGAGCGAAGGTGAGGCTACCCCCTAGGACTTTTTCCCAGCCCCAGAGAATCATTCAATGTAACACCAGTCAATGCCAGCATGCTACGACAACTGAAAGTAGCTATTAAAGGAAAAGGAACCCCTTATGAAGATCTGCTCATCCCTGCTAACAATCAGGAATACTATTTCCTGGCCACAGGCATTTACTGGTGTCAACACTTACTTTCTTGTCATTTACAGGCAACTCCCTGCATTCAGTTTTACCCCATACTATCCATTCAAAAAAAATCCGTGACTCTTCCTGCATCTTTATTGTGCAAAAGTTGGTTTCATGTCCCTAGAGACATCTGGATTGCCAGTCTAAGCCCACTGACCTGGCCTGTCACCATTACAGACAGAAGCATATATGGGCCAAACTCTCCAACACATCTTCAGTGTAGTCAGAGACAAGTACAGGACATTTCCCACCACTAGAATGTACCTTTGGCTTACAGGGCAGGTTTGCCGAGTTACAAATCTGAGCCTCGACATGAGAGGCTGCATTCTGCTTTTGCCCTGGCTCATGCATAGCCTGAGCACAAGCCCAGAAGTCACCCGAGACAATTCTCTAGTTTTTAGAAATATTACTGTCCTAAGATCATTGCCAAGAGAGGGCCCGTGCAAGCACTCCTTACTTCAAACCACCCTCTTTGCTCAGATTAATCTAGCTTACAGTGGCCATACAGCTGGGTTGCTACAGCACCTCCCAAACAAGCTGCCTAAACACATCGGCCTCCTGCTCTCTTACCTGCAGGAGTTTACAGGACCATCACTCCTCACTCATTCTCAGCTACAAATCCCACCTGGTGATGAAGGAAGCTGTCTCACTGAACAAGCTTTCTCCTCATCACCTAGGGAAGTTTGATGGTCTTCACCCTGAAGTACAAGCCAATCCAGCTGTAAGGAGAAAGGACTGCAGTCCACCCTTCCAAACCTGCTGTTGGACAACTTCTAGGCTACCTGTCATCCCTAACTCATCTATTTCAGGGAAGACAAGTACTCCCCTAAAGGCAGCCTGAAGAAGATAGGCCCTGCTAGCTGTTACTGTGGTGCATCTGGAGGACTAATTAATTTCTTTCCAAGGGACTTTCCAAATTAAAGTGATGGCCCCAAGGAGACAAAGCAGGATGGGGATGAAAGACAGCAGCCACGTGGAACCAAAAAGAAAGGTTTTGCTCTGCAGTGTGAAGCTTTTTGAAGAGTTTAGCAGCTCTCAACAGTCTGAACATAGCTAGGCAATGGCAGGAATCAAGATTTCTCTACACTATGAAAACAGTCTCATTATGAGGACTTTATAAAGGGCCCTCCCATGACCAAAATATCCCGCTACATGGCCTTCCTCCTCCTCACTCTTCACGATAACTCAGAGCACATGCAGCTGGCTTGAGGTGGAACTGAGGCTGTAGAGCCATACAGTGCTGGATGTACCCCACCTTCCCAGTGCAAGACATACATTTTAGAGCTGAAGCCTAAGTTTAGACTTCTGTTATGTGGCTTAGAATAGTTATTGTGCACACTTGAGTATCTTTGTTCTTTGCCCTGTAAAGCAAATTCAGTTGTTACAGGTGTTACCTTGGTTGTTACTGCAGGTATCAGCTGCAAGGCAGTACCTGAAGAGATCTTGAAGCCTAAGGATGCACCTGCTCCAGAGACAAGTAGCAGTGGGGTTTTGCTCACTATGCAAGAGCTTAAAACTGAAGATTTTGCTGTTCCAGAACAAGTACTCATCTGCCCTTAACAACTCAGGATAACTAAGAGGTTGGTACTAAGTCATCTATGCCATTTTAGAAGCTGGTGTTTGAGACTGGTACAAAGGCACATAATTTCTGTCAAGGATACAATTACCGACAAGTTCAACTGAATGTCGTGAAGTGGCTCAGGAAGGCTCAGCAAGTCTCAGCAAAGCGTTACCATCACAACTCCTACCATTAATCGTGTTGTAATCTCCTCTGTTAAGGTTAGAGAGAGTACTTAAAGCTTTCCCAGGTAACTATTTAGCATCAACAGTCAGCACAGATTGTGCATATGATGAATCATAAGGGAGGGAACTTCCTGCATAGCTAGAAAAGCTGTTAAGTTTGAGTAAACACTGTTAACCAGATATTTGCCTGCCTAGTTTCAGACATCATTCCTTCTTCACATACCACCTGCTGCCCAGGTCTGCAGCTTCCACCTTAGCCCAAGGCTCTAGCAGCAATTTAAGTCAGGCAATATAGTATTAAAGCACTTTTACCTTGTTGGTAGCTTAAGCAAGGATAAGATTTTATGGTAGCCTTGCAGAGAAGCTGCTTTTCCCACATTCAGGTGTAGCAGAACAATAGTTTGTTTATACATGAAAAAGTTATACCCCTCTTTCCCTAAAGAAACCAAAGCCAGCTCAAGTACAACTGAATACCATCGCTGGGCTTTGAAGTAACTAATGTATTCAGTAGTGTTTCATACAAAAAGTGAAATTCAAAATGGATAGGCTACCACTAATGCTTCAGGACTGGAGGAATGCAGAGGCTACCCTAGGACGAGATCCAAACAATACTTTAAATAAAGCTACCTAAATAACCAATCCACAAGATCTGTGCCTAATCAAATTAGAGTTCTGCTGCTACATAGGCACCTTCACCACCTTGGACATCCTGCATTTGTGTCCTCTTTAAGCACAGCAATGCCAAACTTGTGCACCTCAGCCCATAGTTTTGGCAAGCCTACCATGACTCCAGCACTTAATTCAGCAAGCAAAAGAGGATGGGGGAAGATGAGGGGAAGAGTTTATTGCCAAAGAGGGGGAAGAGGTGCTTGCTGTTTTGGGGGCACAGCAAAAAAATTCTTAGCAATTCCAGGTTGATCATTAAGATTCAGCTGCCTGCTCAGCCTATACCTGGTTTGAATTTGCATCTTCTGCAGTCTGCTAACAGGCAAGACTGACTGGAGGCCTTCCAGTATCTGTGGCTGGGGTAAACACTTCCAGCCAGGTCTTCCCCCACCCCCATCTTTCCCAGGTAGATCCCAATCAGGCAGCAACAGTCAGGCTCCTCTCCCCACTCTGAGTTTTATAGGGCATAAGCCATTTTAAGAGCTATAAAGCTACTTAAGCATCCTAAGCCAATCTAGGTTCTGTACCATCAATTTGATCTTCAAAGTCTTATCAGTTTACAGATGAGTAAAGCCTTTCAGCACCTGATCCAAGGCCTTAAACCTGCATTAAGAAAGATGCCATGAAGCAACAGGACAGAAGCCCAAACACTAAGCAAGCCTTAAATTAGTATATTCGTGCTCCTATTTCCATGTTGTGCTCTCTCCCCTCCCTTTAACAGCAGATACCTCTTTCAGCCCTCGAGATTTGTGCATGACGTGAATGGAGCTGCACAGCTATAGCAGTTGCTGAACAGTATGAGCACAGGCTTCTGCAGCCCTGTTAGCAATGGTCAGCAGACTGTGGCTTAAGGATTTCGGCGTTTGCTGTCTTCTAGCAGAGTCCAACTCAACACCACCATATTATCTCATTACTTCAGCCTCCCCCCCACATGCTTTCTCTGGACTAGCTCTCCCTGATGCAATGGCATTGTCCAGTATGGTTGTTTGTATAGAAATACCTTCTCCAGCATCCTCTTAAGACTAAATGCTGCCTTCACTTACTCATATTTAAAAAAAAAGGCAAACAAACAAGAAAAACCAACCCCCCAAAAAACCCAAACAAACAATACCCTCTTAGAATGATCAGTATTCTCCCAAGATTTATCACCCTGCAACATAAACACTTCTGAGCATTACAGTTAAGGATTACGGGGTTGCTAGTATTGCTCTTTTCTTAAACCAAAGTCTCAGCCCACAGCATTTCAGACAGGTGACACACATCTTAGCAAAGGCAGCAGTTCTCTCCTCCTCCCAATCCAATTATAAACTGAGACTAATTTCCTGAGATCTTGTGAGGGAGTAGATCCCCACTCCAGCATATTTTGCTGCTAGACAAGCTGATATGACAGTAAGACTCTTAACTCGTTTGTATCAGACAGAAGTCTCTGTATGTGCACAGGTTCTCCATCACCTTTTGAAGACATCTACTCCAGTACTTACAAGATTTTTGTTTGCCGTGAGTCACGGATTTCTGCCTAAGTTTTGTGTCTCAAACAGTGGTCAAAGCAGCCACATTTGTCAGCTCTAGCAATAACAGGTGAAAAGCATTTCCAACCTATGGGAAGAGACCAGTCCAAAGGATGCAGTAGCCAGCACCCCAGAACCAGTGATCAGGTAGGGCATTGCATCGACTTTGGAGAAGTCAGACCAAACTCTGCAAACACAGAGGAACATTTCCAAGTGAGATTAAGAGTCGAAACACTGTCAGCTAGATTTTAGAGGAATGTATTTATTTATTTTACTTCAACTGCTTATCCCAGTTATGCTGCCGTTCTCTAGAGACTCCGATCCCTGGTAAGAGACTGAACCTGTCAGAAATGCTGGAGAAATAGTACTGACCTACAGCCAGATGACAGTTGGAAAACATTAGGAAGAAAAGGCTGTAGTGCAGAACAGTACAGTTTTAAACAAAGTTTTAGTATGTAACCTTGCACTCTAATTAAAAGCTTTACTTGAGTGAGTTTGATTGGAGCAACTCTCAGCCTCCCTCAGAAGACAAGTCTGCTCTTTTGCACTCTTAAAGCAAACCTCCCTCTTTCAACACTGCACCCCGAAGCTTCTATTTCTGAAAAGCAGCTCGAGAAAAGCTCACCATTCCCACTCCACAATATCCAGTCCCACCATGAAAATGTTACTGAAGTTTTAGGAACAAAGCAGATTTGATTACATATTAGGCTGAATCACGTACTGTGTTCTCTGAAAGGATAATCACCAAAAAAGGCAGTATCTGTAGTCTTAGTCTGTGGTCAGCAAACACTCTTCAGTGCTTGAGGTACACACTAGCTGTCACCAAGTAATTACCAAGTTCATGCCTGGATTTGGTGTAGCAAGGAATTTGCACCATTTACTATCAAGGACAGAAGTACAGAGTTCAGAAGCACCTAAGCAACCAAGCAGCATACAATTTGATGCAAGCAACAGGGCTTAGGGTAAGTACTTCACAAAATCCATCCTTGGATATTCAAAAGCCATCTGGACATAGTCCTGGGCAACTGGCTTTAGGTGGCCCTCCTTGAGCAGGGAGGCTGGACCAGATGACCTCCAGAGGTCCCTTCCAACCTCAACCATTCTGTGATTAAGACGGTGGCTGTACAAGGTCTGTGACCCTGGAGAGACTGTCCAGGAACACAAGGAGCCCTGGTGCCGGGCTGTGGCCAGCCCCTTACCTTGTGAATTAAATTTGCAAATACCTACCTGCTGTCAGGATAAAGTTCAACTTTCTCCTATACTTTCTAAACTGAGGTATGGACAGAGACTTCACAGAAGACTTGGCATTTCCTCACATCTCCTTGGTGTACGGGAGTACTATGACAGCTTACAAGCAAGGCAAGAGCATTTATAGCAGTAGAGACAATTTTAATTTCCGTTAGGAGTCTGCAAGAAGGCAGCAGCTGATGAGTCCAGTTGGGCCAGATTCTGGGGAAACAAAGTCCTGTATTTGCATAAAAGGGACTGGCTTACATTTTGCTCACAAGATGAATGAGCAAGCAACTTCTTGGGCCTGACACATGACTCTAGACCTTTAACACAGAAGCAGCTCTTGGCATATATGTTTTAGAAAGCCATCCACTTATCCCTGCCCTCCTTTCCCCAGGAAGCAGGAATAATTCACTGTTGTATATGAAGAAAAGCTTGAAGTAGACAAATTAGCTATCAGTGTCACTATGCTAAAGCTACCTTATGCTCTGTTTATAACAGGAGCCTCTCCTCCTCTTACCCTTTAGTCTGTTGATTAAACAGAGCCCAGGGAAACTAGGCTGAAGTCTCTGAATTCCCTTCTCAGACTTCCCAATTTATTCTTCACCCACCCCAGTGCAGCTTCCTTTATTCCTCCAGCAACTTTCCCTAGTGCTTGCTCTCAGGTTCTCCTAGCAAAGCTCCTCAGTCCACACAAAAGCTGGCACAAAGGCTTCCAAAGATGTGTTGGTTCAGCTAGAGATGTTAGCTTGCCCTTCAAAAGCACTGGGAGAGTCACTTCTGTGCTTGGGACATAGTAATTTTTAGCATTATCGTACAAGTCGCCCAGAAATAGTCAGAGCACAGTAATCTGCAGGTGGGCTCCCGCAAAGGATGCATGCGTAACACCAACTGGAGTGAAATTTTTTAGAAGCACTGCTAAGTTTACCATCAGAATACAATAAAGTATGGAGAGCTCCATCTTGTCAAAACAGCGTTCTCCTGTTGACATAATTCCACCCCAAACATCCCCAACACTAACGAAGGAATCAGCTAGCTGGCTGCGCTCTCCTAAGATCCCACTCAATTTTCTAAATGCAGGCAGCGTTCAGGTACATTCAACCCGGCAACCTCACTACAGATTTACCGGGACTTAACAGAAGCATCATTTTGACTTCTGTTGTTACACATACACACACTGCTTGGTGGCAGCCTTCATATGGAAGCCTGGCAGGCAACCTTTTGCCAGGTTGTTTGGATACCTTACTCTTTTTTTTCTGCCTAATCCCCTCATTGGGCTACCCTGCCTTCCTCTAGGCTCACAGCACCAGCTGGCTTAAAACAGATCCAAACAATATATCAGAAGTCAACTGAAGGTACTTGATACTAGCCTGGAGCCACTTCAGTAAGCTACAAAAATGAACAAGAGCCCAGGTTTCTAACTTACCCTTTTCGTCCTCAGACCCAACTTTAAGCTTATTCCAACTTGGAAGATAATTACGCCCCCCCAATAAATGCATACTAAAATGTGGAAATTAATTTGAAAACTTACAGCTGAATCTAGCCCTTATTGTACACACTCCTGCCAAAAAGAGGTGGCTACGCACAAGTTTCTGGGACACCAGTTACTTTTAAGTGGTCCCTCCTGAGAAGCACAAATCTTTCTAATTTCTCCAGTCTCACAGCTCCTCGCAGTCACATCATCTTCTTGGAAACTGCAAAGCTGTAGAAAATGTACGTTTTTTGCCAGAACTTCCACACACAAGTTACTGGTTGCATGGTTAAGCTGCACTCCTGCTGTAGTCTGGCACTCCTTATTCAGTTATCCACAACAAAGATAAGCTTTTTGCTTAATAATTCAACACAATGATGATAACCACCAGGTTGATACTCTCATCCCTTCTCAGGCCTTGACTAACCAAGTTTAAGATTTAGACTGGTGCTGTCAAACAAGTGTAATTGCGTAACACTTGAAGTATGATTTCTCCAACACAAGCAACTGCAAGTAGCAAGCTGTGTAGAAATCCTATTAACATTTTTGCTCTTGCCTTATCTGAGAAGATAGTGTGAAGTGTCCATGAAACTGTAAAACCCTGCCTAGCCAGCAATAGAAGTGCACTGGTACAATAAATATGCAATCATATACGCTCCAGAAATCTCTCGGGTCATAAGAACATGCTCCTGATCCCCCTTCTCCAACCAGTCAAATCACACCTTTAGTCTACTAATGCTTTTTGCCACAAACCCTTCAGACAACCAGCCTTTTCATGAGGTACTTAAAAGCTGACAATAGACATTAAGCCAGTCACATAGCTTATCCAAGCAGATGAGCCCGTATTATTCATCTACATTTCTCACCCACTGCAGAATTTTTGTGAGCCCACCTAAACTGAATAAAGTAAGACCTAACATAGGAGTGTTAATGGCACACCAACAGATTGCTGGTATAAAGTACTCTTGCACACAGATGCAGCAGTTCACTTTTACTGAGTCTCTCTCATTTGAAAACACAGAATAAGTTGTGTTGTTTTCTCTGCAGCATCAAGCAAGATACAGTACCTATTCCTTTACGTCCAGCATTTTACAAGTCACCCATCCAACCATGTGTCCTATTCCAGATGGAGTTTGGCTGCTACTTGCCCACACTGCTACACAGCATACCCAGCTGCGCAGCACCAACTCCAGCAGTGCTTCCAAACTGATCTGGAGCAATGGCTGTCACTAGCAAAGGGACCTTGGACCGCAATCTGCCAGGGCTGCAAATTGGCCCAACTCAAGATGTGGGGCTTGAATATTTCTGAACCACTCTTAATCTCATTTAAGAGATAAGAGGGAGAATCCTGCAACTGTGCATGCAATGAACCAGGAGCAATTCACTAACAAAGCAACTGCACTGACTGGCTTATTTTTTTCTAATATAATGCAGATAATGCATCTAACTTTAAAGTATTATGACCACTGAAGTTCCCATTATATTAATAAGTACTCTGAGATTTTATCGGATTGATATGTCCTTGAATGACTTTTAATGCTGCTTGAACTGAGTAAATCCTGTTAAGAGACATTTGCTCCTACTCCAAGTCAGGCTAGGACAGTAAATTAAATGAAACTGTTAGCCTACAGAGATATTGCTGTCACACAAATCAACAGTCAGTAATAAAACACTAATCACTCCAAAAGCGGAGGAAGGCAAAGAAAAGGGTCAAGAAAGTGTTTCCAGAGATTATTCCCCACAAAGAGATAAAGCTTTCAAGGATTTCCAGGTACTAGAAGAACTTGAGCATAGCCTCTTCCATCAGATCGGACTTTGGACAAGAGACATCACTTTTCACCTCTGGGTGACATTACAGGCAATCTATATTTGTTTTTTTACAACCTACACAGGTTCAGATCAGAAAAGTACTAATCTCTCAGGATTTCCAAGCAGTATTCATATATGTATGCATGATCTAGTTGTGTCCCAGTCCATTCCACACAAAGGTAAGTTTTCCTAAACATCAGCATGCTTGGATAAGCTGATTTCCAGGCTCCTCACCTATATTTCACAGCAAAGTAAGTAGAGCAAGTTAAACTATTTATTTTACTGAAGTATAGGACAGCGGACAAAACTGGAAAGACATGTCTAGATGAACAGTCAGGCAGACATTTTTCCTGATTTTGGTACAGCTGACGTGATGGAAACTACAGGGGGAGGGAAGAAGTGCAGTGGGTTTGAAGGATCAAAGTTTGAAAGATGTGTCTTGAAGGAAATTGAGCTTCAGCTCTAAAAGTGGAGGGGGGGGCAGAAAGAAGGGAAGGGGATTTTGTTGGGGATTTTTGTTTGTTTTTATGTGGGTTTGGTTGTTTTGTTTGGTTTTGGGTTTGTTGTTGTTGTTTTGGGGGTTTTTTTGTTTGGTGGTTTTTTTTGTTTGTTTGGTTTTTTTTTTTTAAAGAAAGCACACCTCCACTGCTTTTAGTGAGCAGCTGGTCCAGAATGGCACTGCACTGTTTTTACAAGTTGCCTGCTCATAGTATTTGACCTGGAACTGAACATCACTGCAAACCCTAAGAATAATGCCTTGCACTGCTAAGTCTAAGTTTAGCATCATTCCCTATTGCACAAGCTAACTCATCACACACCCCATTTCACAACTGTAATCATCAAACAAAAAAATACATATATTCATAACTGCTCTAAGTACTGTTCATGCCCCAGTCCAAGTTTAATGGATCAGTTCTGTTTAACAGATTAGCCTGGTAAACTTTTCAAACTCCATGCTTAAGGATTGGTCTAGTTGATACCCAGCAGGTTACTGTTACATCAGGTTTGGCACATCATAGCTTGGCCATCAGCACAGAAACCACTCAGAATAATTCAGAGCTTAAATAGCTATTAATAATGCAATTCACAATTTTTCATTCTGCATTGCCAGATAAAAACTGGATCAGGATATTGAAGAGGGGAAAGTCCAAGCACTGGCTTGCATACTGCTTGTTCCCAGCTGTCAATCCCCAGGCGTACACTTTAGCTAGGGAGCTGTGATACAGCATTATTATTAAGGAGCCATCACACCCCTCAGGAATGCTGCTGCCACCACCTTGTATGAAGGAGAAACGACCTCTCTAGTGGCATTGCCTTGGAACAGGCAGACTACAAAAGTTTAGTTATTTTACTTGATGCTTGCTGTGTCCTCGACTTATCAGTTCTCCCTCCCAAAGAGCTTAAAAAGTCTTCTCTGCTCCTCTTGACAACACACAGAGGTCTTCCTTTGACTTCTGTATCCCTCTTCCCATTCCATATTTTCACTTTCTCAAAAGATGCTTCTTGAATAGGAAAGTAGTTTTCATTGGGGATGGGAGGGAAGTACATTTCGGTGATTCACCAGTGCGAAGTTTGCTCTTGAATTGTAAATAAGAAACAGGAGCATATTAAAGACTTCACGTACCAGTGTGCTAGAACAGAATTAAAGACAACCGTAAATTTATTCCAGTAAAGCTCTCCCTTTTGCCATTTACTCCAAAAACACTCCCTTGCCACTGCAGGAAGCACTCAACAGGTTGCTCTGCAGATTCCACTGACACTTCAGTTGCTTTCCTTCTTACACAATCTCCAAAAATCTTTCACACCAAAAAACCTGCTCAGTGACAGACATGCAAGCCAACCAAAACCATTCAGCTTCAGAGCATTAATTCCAACAGTTTTCACTTGCTACTGTTTAGAAATATGCAGAAACTAATTCTCCCTATCACCGCTGCTCATCAACCATAGCACTCATGTTCATCTACAATCCACACAGAAAGGTATCAAAGCATGATGCCCCAAATACTCTTTAAGGGTGGTGTAAGTTTCCCAATTAAAGATTCAGGCAGTGTCTGTGATTTATCACAGAATGGTTTGGGTTGGAAGAGACCTTTAAAGGTCATCTAGTCCAACCCCCCTGCAACAAGCAGGGACATCGTCAACTAGATCAGGTTGCTCAGAGCCCCATCCAACCTGACCTTGAATGTTTCCAGGATGGGGCATCTACCACCTCTCTGGGCAACCTGTTCCAGTGTTCCACCACCCTCATTGTAAAAAATGTCTTCCTTATATCTATCTAGTCTGAATCTACCCTCTTTTAGTTTAAAACCATTACTCCTTGTCCTATCACAACAGACTCTACTAAAAACTCTGTCCCCATCTTTCTTAAAACCCCCTTTAAGTACTGAAAGGCCACAATAAGGTCTCCCCGCAGCCTTCTCTTCTCCAGGCTGAACAGCCACAACTCCCTCAGCGTTCCCTCATAGGAGAGGTGTTCCATCCCTCTGATCATTTTTGTGGCCCTCCTCTGGACCCGCTCCAACAGCTCCATGTCCTTCTTGTGCTGAGGGCTCCAGAGCTGGACACAGTACTGCAGGTGGGGTCTCTCCAGAGCAGAGTAGAGGGGCAGAATCACCTCCCTCGACCTGCTGGCCACGCTTCTTTTGATGCGGCCCAGGATACAGCTGGCTTTCTGGGCTGTGAGCGCACATTGCCGGTCCACTTTTTCATCCACCAGTACCCCCAAGTCCTTCTCCGCAGAGCTGCTCTCAATCCCTTCATCCCTCAGCCTGTACTGATACCGGGGGTTGCCCTGACCCAGAACAATCTGCAGGAACAAATTATACACTTAATAGCGTGAACAACTTGCAACTCAGAAGCTGGTGTTCCAAGCAATACACCCAAGACAGGTACATTAGGCAAAAGGCTCACCTACCATCCCAGCCATGCTCTCAGAGCACCAACTGCCTTTCCCACAGGACTGCTGGACTGTTAAAACCAAGTCTTCACAACCATGATTCGTGGGGACACATACTGAACAAGTACCCCCATACACACTCCAGCAAAGCCATGAAACTCTTGCTTCTTTACAGAAGCGCTCTGTGCTGTCTAACCAACCTAACCAGCGGGCAGTTTGTGTGGCACTGCGTGTGGTGGCAGTGTCCTGCAACGTATGCAGCATCTCTCCAGCAGTTGTTACATGCCTGGTGAGCTTCTGTTTTTTTTCCTCCCTTGATGGGAAACACAACTAAACAAGTTTATATGGAATGGCAGCACTGGTTGCTGGAACTGAGTAATAAAGCATGCACTTGCAGTAGACTTATTTCTCTGAACAAATTAACTGTTGGAGACACTGCAGTTCAAAACTGAATTCTGCCCCTAACATTAAATATTCAGAGATTCTTCCAGAAAAGAACATAGTTGAATGAGTATTTAAAGAGTAACACAAAGGACAGGAAAGCAGGACTTGTTCATATCTAGAAATTGAGATCTTATTCAAAAAGAGACATTCAGCCACTGCATTTTACTTTTCCAAAGAAGTTTACTAGTACCTGCTTAGCATCCACACTCATTCTGCTAGACTGAGTAAAGGCTAACATGTTTTCTAGCAAGGCACTGAACCCAGAAAGGACCATTATTTAGACTGATCTGCAGTGCTGGCAAAGCATCAAGATCAGTACACAAAGCTCAAGTAGCAGTTCACAAGATACAGACAGGTCTCACTGCTGTACCTCAGCATTTGCTAGAAGTGCATTAAGAAATGAAAATGTGTTTCAGAAAAGGCTAGTATTTAAGATTGATTCCTAGAAACAGTTATTGAAATGATAGCAGCAACTGTTTATTCCATCTTCAGATTCTTCACATGAGGTTTAAAGCGGGTGTCCAGAACACACCTTTACTGCAGTTAAGGATTGATTTATTGGAGAAAACAAAAGTAAAGTTTTAAAGTCTTCCCCTCCTTCCAAATTACTGCACTTAAACCATATGACAGTAGTAGCCAGCTAGAAGCCACAACAGAGTTTTTAGCAGTTAAGCTACACAAATTAAAGGCCAACTTCTGTGGAGCACAGGATCACACACACATACATCCTTAACTTGGGTTTAGGGTGTGTGTCCCCAGCCCAAGCTGGGGCTGAGGTCCCCACACACCCTGAAGCAGGATCTGGTAGGGAAGACAGCATGCAGGGATCCAAACATGGCCTGAGACCTGGGAGAAGTAGGGAGCCAGACCCATGCTGTGCTTAGTCTTGCTCAACAAGAAGATCAGGGATGAGCAACTGCTTGGCAGGCAGCAGCACAACCCCAACTTGCCATTTCAGACACATCACCTGGCCTTCTTCAGATGTCCAGACAGTTATCTCTTTGGGATTCTCTGCAGTAACTTCTGCTCCCTGCTCCTTCAAGTGACTCTGGAGGTGGTGACAGACCACATGGCAATGCTCTAGATACAGCAGGTGGACGCATCCAGTACGCATCCCTTGCTCAAGGGCCCGTGCGCTACCTACTTGGGGCACTATAGCTGCGCAGCACCTGAAGAGTCTGCCTAGGGAGTGGACACAAAGGGCTGCCACAACCTAGAGGACAAGAAGGTAAAAGAAATACCAGGTAGGCAGGCAGGCACCAGAGCAGTCCTGGGAGAAGAGAAAGACAAGAACTCATTGCAGGTCTATCCTTTCACTCAAGATCAAATCCCCTCCAAAAAACCAAAAATTTTGGAGCACAACGCTGCCAGTGGCTTGTCGAGGAGATGAAACACACAGCGTGAATGGTGCTTTTAAGAGCTCATGGCTCCAAGCAAAGCACGTTGCAGTAAAATGGCCTGTTTTCTTTCTGCCAAGACAGTAACATCTGGCAACAGGAAAGCCAATATTTAAATGAGGCTCCTTCCCCACCCCATGCACTAGGCTGGTACATCTCCTGATGCTCCTCATCCCTGAACGCACATCAGCTGCTCAGCAAGCCTCTTCAGGGACTGCCTAGCACAGATTTGAGTGGTGCTATGGAAACAGCATGCAGCAGCGTGTGATCCACTCATGTGGACTGAAGCCTGTGTTCAGGCATAAAACTGAGCTTTGCAAACAGTAATCACAGCACACAGAAGAGTCAGCAGGTTAGTTAAAAACAGCTGTTGATCTGGGGGCTTCTGCTCTGCTTTCATCCTGCTTCTTGAGACTCCTCAGATGTAGGCAGAACACTTTTGAGCTCTGCTGAAGGGATATGTCTTCTAGAGAGTAATACAGCGACTAGAGAGCAAGACGCGCTTCAGCCAGAGTGAGCTGTGCCCATTTCACAGCCCCTACCCTTCTTTTGGGTTGGAAGTACTGGTTCCTACTCACAGGACAGCTTCTTTAAAAATGCTTATAGGCAAGTCCTTGTACAACTCCACTCCTGGGAGTCTGTGTGAGTGGACATATCAGGACCCTAGACTACTCTGCAGAGACTACAGGGGACCAGAATACGCAAGTTTAGAGAAATGGCCTTCTTCAAAGGCACCCCTTCCTGCCAGTGGCTGCAGATGTGCACTATTATACAAGTATTCCCAGGGACTGGACTGCTGTACCACACTGCAATGAACGTCAGACAGCGATGACTCGAGTGGAAGTATCAGGGGGGTTTCTTTTAAATTCTGCTATCCTGATCAAGTTAATCAAGACTTTCTAATGCCATGATGTGATACATGTTTAGGCAGAGAGCAGTTGAAGAGACAGGAACGAGTAGGATTGCTTTTTGCTCATCTTGGAACTCCTGCTAGTAGTTTAAAGTACTTTAGAAAAAAGTAAACAAAGCAAAACAGACATGAGCAACATCCCCAGTGTTCACAGCTGAAACATGCAGTTTTGCCACGCTAAATAACAGCTAAGCAGCATTACTTACAAAGCTTGTTTTTCAACGTTTTTGAGGTTTTTCTCACGAACCGAGATCACTGCCAAGCATGGGCTCTGATCCTAGCGAAGCACAGGGAAAGCACCTGACTGAAAACACCAACTCCAGCCCAGGTTGCCTCCCTTGGCACATCTTTTCATCCATATCCCAGGGGGCTCTGATGAGCCATATCTTAGGGGGCTCTGATGAAACTCCACTCCCCTCTAGCTGCTAGAGAAGGGAAAGCAAAACAGGAAAAAACCTGCTGTTCTGCCTCTGCTATCCTCTCCCACCACCCCCAGCAAGCTGCAGCTGCTCACCAGCCTCTTTGTTAGCAGTGGTGCTGCTAGTAACAGGCCATAAGCTCTGAACCAACTTTGCAAGGCCTGAGGACTAGAGGCTTGTCAGGCTGGCTCTGTCTGAACTCTTCTTGATTTGCCTGCAGCTTTGTTTTACTTGATGTATCTCGGAAAGTAGAGACACAGGATGTGACAGTAGAGGCATGGTATGATAAGTAATAGGGCACAGGGTTGACACTGGAGACCCCACAGCTGTAAGTCAGTCATCAATTGCCAATGGAGATCTGCAGCTGGACAAACTATTTTAGAGGTAACAAAGAGCAAAGAAATAATATCTAACATACATAAAAGGCACTTTATATAATAATTTGGATGTAATATGGGGCTTGCACAGCAATGAAAGAAAGAGCAAATGTGCAAAAAGCAAACAAAACAGAAGGACCCCAGTGGATCCTACAGTGAGGAAGGAGCCATCAACATCCTATTCCTTCCAGCAAAGGAGTCTCAATACTGACAACTTGCTATAATAGCCCTGCCACCACCAAAATGACACTACCAGCCCCAGAAGCCCGGGGAAGGATGAGAATAACACCAGGAAAAGGTGTAGAAACTAAGTGCATACAGTGTTACCTTTATTATTACCAAGACTTCATCTGCACAAATAGTCTTTTTCTGTAATAAGATCTAAACTAATAATCATTCTTGAATTAGATTGTTAAAATTTCAATTACACTAACAATAAATTATTGGCTTTCTTATTTATATATATACACACACACAAAGCGTGCTTCCTCTTTGCCTATGAACTTTTTAAGCGTAGCACAAGTTTGTTGTGCTGCTGGTAGGGTACAAGCAGGAGAGGGGCAGTTCAGAAGCCTGTCACTCCGAACCGTGTGTGGCACAGCATGTTCCTACAGACCTCAATTCTGCAGAAATTAATGGAGCATCCCAGGCTCAGCCAAGGCAGTGTATACATTTGCTGGAGCACTCCACTGTCAGTGAGCATCCAAGGACACTTATTGCTCTGCTCTCACACTCTGCAATAAAGAAGTCAGCTTGTAAAACAGGAAAGCTGCCTCTTTCAGTGACAGCATTCACATCACAATAGCAGCACTAGTTTCTCGCTAGATAGCATCAATCCACCCCTTTCTGTTTGGGAGCAAGTAATAGCACAATGAGCTATGTTTTTCCACACACCAGCATTTGCCTGGCAGCCAGTGTAGTCTCCGCTGCACTCCCCCCCCCCCCCCGCTCAGGGGCAACTGGCTGCAGACTCATGCAGATGATTGCCACCACTTGGAGCTGCAATAGCAGGAAAATCCATACAGCTGTCTACACCTCTGCCAGATAAGTGTTTTCATAGCAGGGCAACAATATTCAATGTCAGTTACCCTAGCTCATGGTATCACTTTGCCAAACTGCCAAAGCCAACACACAGCTACATGTTCTTTCAACTCTCTTAACCAGAGGCAGAGCAGAAGGAGGAAGAGGAGCAAGAGGAAGTGGCAGGAGTGACACTGAACCTTCAGGAGAGATCCAGATTAGAAAGTTATGGGTAGCTGGTCTGTTACTGCAGCCCTTTTCAAAAGAGAAGGCTTGTGGTTGAAAGCATACCCTCCAACACAAGGTTTTTGAGTGAAGGCTCCCAATCCCTCTGGCTAATACACGCCCAAATGTGAGGGACTTTGAAGATGCTCACTACCTTTAACAGGAGAGAAAGCTGTCCCTCTGGAGCCTTAAATTGAAGCTGACACAGAGTGACAGTTTTGGCTGAACAAGAGCATTTCAATTTAGTGCTTAATCTCACTTAATGCTTGCTTTCCCTTTCAGTCACCCTTTGTTTGACATTTTTCTGCTTACTCACTGCAGGATATTAAAAGAAGGGTAAACAACTCCTTTCCTCCATAGAGCAAATCTCAAATCAGAAGTGCCCATATTACAAAGACTCCAGTGGAGGCAACAGTGGAGTCATCATCATCCTACCTGGAGGTGAGCTTCTCTTAAAAACGTGAAAAACCTCACACCCATCAGATGCCTGCTGCACAGGGTTCAGCAACCGACACTGTTGTTCTTTCCTATTAAACTAAGAATGGAGTTGTTTGGGTTTTCTTCTTTTGAAAGCTGGTCAAGAAAACATTGGCTTTCAAGAAGACTCCCTGCACTGTATCTGCTGCCATGGAAACATCACTTTTTGAAGAGATACAGCTGATATCCTCCTTTACCTACTGTCATGTCCAGCACCCTCAGGAATCAGCAATCCACAAACAATTTTCATTGCAAACCTAGTCCCTTGACTTCACACAAGACTTCTCTGTACTGGCTGAGGGGCTCCCTCCCCATGAAAATTGTCTGGACCCCTTCCTGTTAAAGGAGCAAACAGTCATGAATGAAGAAGACAAAGCCTACCCAGCACCCCAGCCTTTACAACACTCAGGGCAACCAAAGCAGCTTTCAGGGTGCTCTCACCCAGCAGGGTCAGTGCATGGCAGAAAGCATCAGAAGCCCCAACACCCGTTTCCCTTGCCATCTGGCTCCTCCCAGGACTACGCTGAGATCTGGTTCAAGGAGCAGAGGCTGTTAGTCAAGGGCTACTGTATTTAGCAGCTGTAGAAGACAAGGGGGGGGGGGAAAATGCACGTACAAGATAGACAGGAGCAAGAAAATGAATACAAATAAAATTCCCAAGGCGGACTAGTGCAGTACGTGGTTACCGCCAGCCCCTGCAGATGGAAGGGACCATGTTCAGAAGTCTCCAGGCACAGCTGAAAGCAGCTCAATAGCACTCGTGCCCAGGCCAGCTTTAGGAGAGGTGTTAACATATGGCAGCCAACTTCAGCCATAAAAATCAGCTGTTCCCACTTTACCCACAAAGCACCCAGATCAAGCAGAGCAAGGCACTTGCCCAGCCTGCGCCAGTGCAGTTCTTAAACTGGAGCCAAGGCGCAGTGCTTTGTTTCGAGCCAGCAAGGTCAGACCAAGCCTCTGAGGGCTCCCGTCTTTTAGATGGGCGTTTGCAGTGGAAGAAGGGGGAACCCATGGGCTGTTTCACAGGGCTTCAAAGTGTGGGAAACTGGAACAAACAGGACTTGCATCAATTTCATGTCAGTGGGATTTTAAAAACCCTGAGCAGTTACAGCTTAGCCTCATTGGAGGATCAAAGGAAGCAGATCCTTAGCTAAGCTCTCCCTACCCTGAAAGGTCTGAGAGCAGGCTTTACTCTGGCTGGGTGAAGGATTGTCTTGACTGCATGTGACAGCGCTGGTTATAGGGAACAGGGACAGAAGATCCATGCATACCACAAGCAACAGACTCTTTCCACTGTTGGAAAGCCAGGTGGGCTCCCTCCTCCGCAAGCGGGTCTGAGCATGAATGAAGAGTTCAAGTTACCCTTCAATGCCCAAGCGTTGGAGAGGGCAGGAACAGCTGACACTGCTCCAGCCTCCAGCTGCCCATCCCGTGCTGACGCATGGGCAGCTGCTTATGCATCAGCTGCTCCAGCATCCCTCCAACACAGTGCACCAATCCCCTGCATTTCAGTACCGGCTGAGGGGGGAGGATAGCAATGCCATTAAATAACTCACATAACACCACCCTGTCAAGCCAGGACCCTCAGCCTGAGTCAGAACAATTAGATTCCCCCCCCCCCCCCCCCCGCCCAGAGTTTTTCATGCAAGAGAGGGGAAGACTTGCTGTGGTTCAAGGGACCTACTGATGTAAGTGTTCTGCTATTTTTTTCCTCTTTCATCTTCAAGTCACAGCTACAGACACTGAGTTCAGTGAAATCATTCTTCCTTTGCAGTTCTGACAACAGCTGTCCACTCTTATTTACTTACAAGTGTTTGATTTCACAATTGTACATTAAAGAAAAAAAATTCTTACCTACAGTACTGCAAGTACCTAGTGATAAAGAAAACAAATAAAGCAGTAGAAAAAAGTGCAGCTTCGTCCATTAGGACAATGGGGGAAACCTTGTCCTACTGCCAGCAACAAGTCCTTTCCTCACAAAAGCAACATTGAAATCCATTTTGTCAGCCTCAGAAATGCAAGTCAAGGCTCTAGGAAAAGAAAGGCTCATATACTCTCTCAAGAAATCATGTGTAGCGTTTTGGGACTCCTAAGTCCCACAAAGCCAGAAGATTTTGAAAGACACCAGGTTACGTAAGTGAAGAGCTGCTGAAGCATAAGAGGAACCCCCTAAACACAACATCAGAGATGCAGTATTACTAGATAACCGTTTGTGCCATGCTGCATGTCTTCATAAGACTGCTCAATGGCACAGTCTCCTCATTCAGAGCACATCAGCACACTGCTTCTATACTGCTGGGGCAGCTTCATCCTTATTTTTCCAGTGGTGAACTGTACCAGCACTAACAGTAACAGTGGCAAGCCACAGAGAGACTCTTTTTGCAAGCAAAACCAGGTACATGATTTTTTTTTTTTTTTTTTTGGGGGGGGGGGAGACAGAATCTTTGTGAAAACACAACTGCAGTTATTAGTCCATTCAGCAACTGAGTCCACACAGTGAAAGACCAGATTTTTGTTTGTGGCAACTTAAGGCAAAGCAATAGAACAAGGGACTCCTCATCTCAGGAGAATATTATATCCATTTGGCTTAAGCCAACACTACTGTTTTGGTGCTTGTAATCACAGAGCAAGAGGCCCAAGCACAAGCTTTCCAGAGCAGCTGGAGTACACCGAGCACCATGTAGAGACATATAGCCAGAACATCCGTTTGCTGAAAACAAAGACACTTCAAGTGAAAAATTGCTCAATGGTTCTGATGCTGATGATGGTAGGCTAGTAACAACTGTTTAAGGACTGCTGCCATACCTGACCGCTCGAGAAAGAGGGACGACTTAAACACGTTGTACACCTGGAGTATTAGCCTTATTAGTTTGGCTGCAGTCTTAACTATAATCTAGATTTTCTTCCCACCTCCTAACTTTCGCTAGCTGAGAAAGCTGTCATCATAACAATGAAAAGTGCAGCCTCTGACTCACACTTTTAAACAAATTAATTTCTGGTTAGAGGAGGCAATCCAGGATGTTTAAGCCAGCCTCCGAGACAGGACCTGGCAGCCTGGATTTTAGCCAAGTATGTGGCTTTGGTGAGTAATACCGTATCATCAAGTACAGTTTCCAATGCAAGCACTGCAGTTTGCCAGGGACGTAGGTCTTTGAAGGCTAACTAGCAGGGTATTAGAAGCCATTAATTGAACAAGCACAAGTGTGTTGGCTATGCCAGATTTTCCCGCTGTACCTGCAGGTCTTCACCTCACCCAAAAGAGAAAATAGCATAATCACCTCCAAAAAGGCGGCAGAGGAAGAAAGTGTTGCACCATGTTTGCTCCATAACAGTCACTTATGTCACACTAGATACACTAGCCCAATATACAACCTGAGGTGCGATACCCTCTTCATACAAAGCAGTATTTATACAAAAATAAGTTCAATAGCAAAACAAGCCTCTAGAGAGTGTCAGCATTGTCACTAAAGCTTTTCAAAAGACCACAGTATTTTACTCCCCTTTTCCATTAGAAGTTGTTTAAGACCCTGCAGTTGCAATAAAGGTGTTTGCCTTTTAATAGGCTCAAACACAAAGAAAGAACTTCAGGACAAATACTGAAATCTGTGTTAATGCTCCTGCAGTTGGAATTAAAATCCTGATCCAACTGACAGTTGTGCAGTTTTCTGGCTGAATGGTTCTGTTTGTCGGTCCCCAAGAGTAGGGTTTGGGAGTTCGTTTTCTGTTGTTTTTTTTTTTTAAAATTTATATATATATTGAAGATAGACACAGGACTTCAGAATGCTTGAAGGAACCTCCCTGAGGAGGTTCAGCCCCTCATCAGACTATCTCCTGCTCCAGCAAAGATAACTTGCCCTTTTCTCTATATACAGAGAAACTCAGAAGTCATTGCTAATTGTACAAGTGTACTACAGCAGCCTCGAAACACTTAAACAAGAGTACAGACAGATCAAGGTTGGTGCCTGAACCAGCTCACGTGGCAGAGCAGAAAGCTTGACCACAGAGTCAAGGGTTACGCTCCCAGCACCTCCTGTGCCTCTAACACCGCTGCTGCCACAAGTGAACACTTCCTACGGTCCCGAGCACACTCAGCAGGAAAACGCTGAAGGAAATCAGTCCAAGGGTGCAGACGCTGAGCTGGGCCGAGCAGCCCTACCAGCTTACTCAAACAGAGTAGCTTATTGACCCCGGCCTGCCTTACTTCTTCTGGTGGGAAGCAGGTGATGTGTAGTTCAGTAGTACACCGTATAAAAGACTCCAACTGATACATGGATCAGCAGGATATATGTAATACACCTTTGCAGGAGAAGCTTTTATAGCAAGAGATCCTGCTTTGCCCGCATTCAGGTCAGCCCTCATCAAGGCACCAACTACTCTCTTGGGCAGAAGTCCCAGGGTCTTTTCGTTTTAAACAAACCACGAAGTTTAGGGAGAGCGTTGCAACCACGGCAGCTAGGACAAGTCTTCCCCAGGCAAAATGCACACCGCTGAAGCGCCGTCCCCTTCCGCGGCCGACAGAGCCATGCAGGCGGCCCCCCGGAGGTGCCAGCCCTGCTACCGCTCAGGAGCCGAGGAGCGGCTGCCAAAATGGAGCTGCCAGCTGCTGAGCAGCCCTGGGATGGACAGAATTAAGAGGGAATAAACCGCACAGACAGTGCGGGTTAATCAAAAGTTACACACTCGTAAAATGGAAGCGCGCTACTTTTACTCCTAGGTGAAACCAGAAAGTTTATTCTCCCCCCGAGCCCGGTGGGAAGGTCGGCATTTACTGCCCGCGCCCTCCGCCCGGGGAGCGGCAGCGCCCACGGCGGGGACGGGGGCCGCCCCGGGCTCCGCCGCCCGCCCCGGCGCGAAGCCAGCACCGGTCCCCCGGTTCCGCATTTTCTGAGCTGACGGCGCGGCGGGAGGCGCAGCCTTGCGGCAGGCCGGGGCGACCCCCTCCCGCACCGGCCCCGGGCTCCAGCCGAGCTGCCTCAGCCGGGCGCGCTCAGCTCTCGCAGCGGAACCCCTCACGCCCGCCACGGGAGTCACCTGGTGAGGGGAACTCCCTCCCCCGCGCCCGGCCCCGGAGGGGACGCAGCGTGCGCCGAGCCGGGCCCGCCGCGGGCTGGCAGGGCCGAGCTGGGCAGGGCAGGTCCGCGCCGGGCGGAAGGGCTGCGAGAGGAACCGCCGTTCCCCCGCCGCACGGCAGCGCCGGGCACCGCCACCCACCGCGGGGGGCCGCCTGAGGCGAGGCGCAGCGGCAGCCCCCGCCCTACCTTGGTCCCTCGGGGGCTCCATGGCGGCCCCGGCGCCGGTCCCGGCTCTCCGCGCCTCGGCTCGCCAACCGCCGCCTCCCCCCGCCGGCTGCTGGTTGGCAGCGGAGGCGCCGCCCGGGCCCGCGGGGGCGGGGCCGCCGCACGTCAGTCAGCGGCCCGCCCCGCCGCGCCCAGGTGAGGGCGGCCGGGGAGCGCGGCCCGGCCGGGGCCCGCAGCTGGCGGGGCGGCAGTCCGGGCAGTGCGGTCCCGGCCCGGCAGCCGCCGCGACCCGGCGCGGCTTACGTCCTGGAACGCTGAAGAGATCAGAACCGGCCGAACGAACCCGTCGTGTACCGGCTCTTCGCGTTAGGCGACCGCAGCGCTGTTAAGCCGGTAGTAGGAGTCCTAAAGCTGGACGGAGGGGCTTGTTCCACGCAGCCCCCGTTTCTCCGGCCGCAGTGCTCGCCCCTCGGGCAAGCCCTTACCTGTAGTATAGTCGCTCTCCGGGGCAGCCTCTGGCTCCCCGTGCAGCGCTTCCGCGCCGCGGGCGGCCCTGCGCGGTGGGGCGGCGCGGCCCTGCGCGGCTGTTCAGCCGGCTGCCCGGGCCGGGTGGGGGAAGGCGGGACCAGCCTGCGGTCTGTAATTAATAGTCCGAGCAGGAAGAGGCGGCATAAGCACGGTGACTGAAGACGGCCAGCTGTGCTGCTGTGGAAGCCGCCGTTGTCGGCGGTTCTCCCTTCTGTTTGTTGTGCCTTTGCTGGCAAAGCATACGCACCCTGACAACTTGCACCGCGTTTCGGAAATTAAACTGTGATTTTATTTTCACTTCGGAGATTCCCCTGCGAGACTCGCTAGCACTTACACCAGGCAAACCGATGCATTGTGGCTGCGTTAATAACAGTCGAAAAGAAAACCACCACCAACTATCCTGGCTGCAGTCTGAACTCTTGCTATTAAAATATTGCTAAGTGCAGAGAAGTTTTCATTACGTAGTTTGCCCAGCAAGCTGCTTTACAAGACTACCAGGAATATTAAGCTACCAAATAGATCTTTTACTCCACCCTTTTCAAATCCCTGGCCTTGACATCTATGGATTTGTTTGTTTGAAAAGATCAATGTGTGCGCAGAACGAGCGGCAAGGCCTCTGCAGTGTGGGGCTGTGTGAATAGCCAGATTGTCACCAGCGTTCAGCATGCACGGTCACATGCTAAAGCACAGCACAATAGCAAGCCAGGAGGTGCCAACTCAGGATGTCCTTGCTTTGGATGACAAACAGCAGCAGCAAATCCAGGTTTTTTTCAATCTATGAAGCTGAGGAACGTGAGCTTTTGCTAGCGTAAAGGAACGCTTGTTATATTCTAGGATCTGCATAGCTGCAGCAGGAGGTTGTTACAATGGTGCCATAAAAATAGCAAGCAGATCAGAATATATCCCTGCATGTTTATACCTTGTTTCATCTCGTAGCACAGAAATTTGCTCAAATATATGATTCTCACCACAAGCTCATCCCACATATCTCAGTTATGTTTTACGACTGTTTCAAAAAATAAACTCAAAGAGGTATTTGAGAAGGTACATCTGCTTTTTTTTAAAAAGAAAAAAAAGAATAGATTTTTTTCTCAAGTACTCCACCTGAAGTCCCAAGCTTTCCCACTGAGCAGCTGATATGTGATACATGATGTGTAATCACAGTGGAAGAATATCAACAGCATTAAAATTTGCCCCCTTTTGCAGCTGCTTCACACTAGCAGCAGCCCTGGCAGCACTGAAACACCGGTCAGGAACCAACCTGCAGAGCAGTGAAGCTGTCAGCATCTCACTGCTTCTTTTAGGGGCAGGGCTATTTCACCAGCGCATCCCAAAAAGCAAGAGCTAGCCACCAGGAAAGGGGTATTATCTGGGGAGCTGATTCAGTACCCTCTGCCAGTGAAACTCCCACCAGCCCACGTGAGTCCATGGCACTACCCGGAGTGGAGCACTGCTGACTCGTTCACTGCCCGCCCCGCTGAGGAATGCCCTGTTCAATACAGGTGTAGCCGTAATGTACACGGCATTGCACCAATTTTGCTGAACTCAGTGTCTAAGTTTAGAAATCCCCCCTTCCCAGTTCCCTCAGGCACTCTGCAGTTCGATCTCCCTAGCAGCTGTGGCCCACTCAAAGTCGCGACGGGGCTACCTGTGGGATCAGAGCCCAACCAGGTCCCCAGCTGTCTTGGCCAGAAAGATTTTACACAGGAAAACACTCAAAACCCACCATCTCCAAATACGATGACGTATTCCCTTTTTACACATAGCCCTGACTAGCGAGGAGACGGAATCATTGTAATGAGCATCTGTTACTCGAACCGATGCCTATTAAAACTACTATGACTATTGCCTATGGGCTCAATTATGATCGTAGAATATAAACACATGAACTCAGAAGAAAAGACTGAATCTGTTGTGAAGGTCTTGTTGTCTTTATGAAAGGGGACAAAAGTGAAGGACAACGGGACTAGGGGTGTACTGAGCTACTGAGCTTTGTGCCCGTGACTTTTTCTTTCCTTCAGCCAGTTATAAAAACAAAAACAAAGATGTACATGTATATAAGGCAAGCCTATTCGAACTTGACACTACCTACCTAAATACAAGACTTCAAAATGCTTTGTCCTGAGTGGGACTGGACCTGTCCTGTGCAAAGGACATTTATTGTATGGGAATACGAGTAGAGCAGCAAATGCAGAAGCAGCTCACGTTACAGCTGTATGTCACGTTTCATTTCACACTCACAACAATTGAGCTTTCCCAGTGCTCTGCCATACAGATAGGCCAGATCTCCTGCTGCGCAGGCAGAGCCCAGTTTTAAAATATATTCGCCCTAGATCAGACGTCTATTGCAAATAACAGGCAAGGCAGTCAGAAGTGAATAAAGGCCAAGGTTTCAAATAATTAATACTGCCAAGGTCATTGAAGAATCCAGATTTAAGATGAGTAACTATTTTTCAAAGAACCTTGCTGCCCTTTAGCTTTCCTGCCGTAGTTACAAATGCCATTATCTCCGAACAGATACCTTCCTATGTGCAGAGAGCTGAATCGGGTGATGATAGGTTATACTAGTTCAGGGTAGCTGTTGTGCTGATCTAATGGCAAACACAAACAAGACTGTATAACTGTAAGTGTGCTGAGTGGGCTGTGTCTACTGAGAGCCAAGTCCCAAAGCATTTGAGACCTGAATCATGTAGGTCACATAACCTCAGCACTCGAAAGTGCTAAAGAAATCTGTCCCCAATCCTTTGCCTTGCCAGAGTTGTAGTACTTTACTTGGCACAGAATGTCCTCCATTCATTCACAGCCTTGAGTCACCTTCTGGGAGAAATCCTTCCTAAGGAACATGTCCAATGCTTTATTTCAAAATGCAGTAAAAGAGCACCATCAGCTTGGCTCCTTTATAAGTCAGTGCCTAGAAGGATTTTGTTAACCTAAACCTGAGTTCAACTCCCTCTTCTAGGTGGAGAATTAAGCTCTTATCTCACATAAACCCGTCCCAAGCTCAGTGGGAAGCACCCTGTCGTGGGGTAGGAAGAAGTTCAGTTCCTCCAATGGAATCAGTTCCACTGTGCATGAAAAAAAGTTCACGGGATCTAAAGCGTCTGACATTAAATTTTAGCGAGAGAAAAGCCTAGTTGCTCAGCTGTGTTCCACTAAGGACATTATTAAATATTCAGTGTGACATAGCTAAACACAGAGGGGTTTTTTTTCCTCTGCACACGACAGCCCTGATGGCAGGGCAGTATTCACACCACTCCCCGGCTCACCTGGTAGCCCTTTCCTCGTAATCTGCTGGCTTGGGCACTCTCCTGCAAAGTGCAAATTCAAAACCCCTTCAGGAGACAAGTACCTACTGAACCATCAGTATCATGGGTAAGTAAAAACTGCAGCTACTCAGTGAACCTATATTTGCCATATCCTAAGTGAATATCAGTGGGATATTAGGGGAAGGAAAACAGACAAGCAAGCACGCTCCCTCCCTCTGTGTTATTGCCTGATGCACCAGGCATACCCTGAAAGCACTTACTCGATCAAAGTCCTGGCAGCCAAAGAGGAGCATACATTGGGTCAGAAATCCTATGTAATATGTCCCACCTGAAGCAGCATTAGAAATCCCTAAAAGCAGAATTGCCTGTGCCCAGTTAAGTGTACCATCAAAAAGAGACACTGAACATATAAGTGCCTCTTTAAGGCTGGATATCAGCTGACTAGCAAGTCAAAGAGTCTACAGTTTTGTCTCATGTATTTCCTGCTAAAAGCCTTTTGTGGAAAATAAATCATTCACACCTCTTAGTTTCTACAGGTCAAGATCATACCTATGTATGCGCTGAGATAGATAAGCAGCTGCCTAGCGGATTCGAAAATCCCATAGGCTCCCGCCTTACCACAACCTAAGTGTGGTACGTTGCTGAAAATATCTGCGGATGCCTTTCTACCTCTTTAAATGCCTGAGTGTCTCCAAGTCCAAGGTCACTTTTGCAAGTGGGAGTTAAACTCTGAATTGGTTAAATGCTTTAGAAGAGGATTACACTGCAGTTGTAATCATTTGGGTGTCGATACATTTAGGGCAGGGCTGTTGGAGTTGCCTCCAAAAGAACCTGGAGGTCTTCAGCTGAGTAGTCCACCACAGTGAAGCTTCCCTGAGCATTGCACAGTGGTCATCTAGCTGTAAAACAGTTATTTGTCCTGGGACAAATCCAGAAATCCTTACAGGAACTAAACCTTCCATCAAAGGACCAGGCTTCACGACACCTGCCTGCATGAAGCTCGTTTCCTGTAACTAATCTGACTGGGTGCCTGCGAAAGGCTTAGCTGGGAATTCGTGCCTCCCATCTGTAGTAGCGTTTGACACCCACTCTCTACAGCTGCTAGCAAGTGTGGGATAAATAGACTTGGGGGGGGGTAAAAATAAAAATGAAAAAAAAAATTCAAACCCCGTGTTAAATCTGCTGCAGAGGCACTAGAGGGAGAGCTAGAGCCCCCCGTGGGTTTGGATTTTGTCTGTCCCCTGGTTATTTCATCATTTCCCGGTGAAAGAAGAGTACCTATGCGCTTATTTTAATTAAGACCCCAAAACTACTAAGAAGTTTTATTTTGCATGAGATACAAGAAGTTTGGCATAGATGTACACACAGATGCACAGATGCTGTAAGCTTCATCACATGAAAGACAATGATATAATGCAACTATTAATTTGATGTTAATGTAACTACTTTTCCCCTTTGCCGTTACTAAAACTCATGTATATCTAGGAATACTTTGTATTTCTCCTTTCCCCCCCGCCCCTTTCCCACCCCCACTCTTTACTTTCTCTTGTGAGCAGAAGACCTGTTTCTAACTTCCCATTACTTACTTACTTTTGTACTTTGATAAGGTTTGCTCAATTATAGCTCCAGGAATGATGTGATAAAGTATTCTCAAGGCTCCAAGCTGTTTCCAGTTATGACATAAATATATTGATTGGGGAGCACAGTACGTTCTTTGTCACATGCATTACCATCTGCAGCAAGCACCTTTATTGCGGTAGTAAATATACTGTTGATAAAGCTTTAGCTAAACTACAACCGTGTCAACTAACTGCTGCTAATTAGTGAGTCACAAATTCTAAATGGAACATTTTCACATTCTAAAAATTGATACTAGGAATAAAATGAGGTCATGTCTTCAGTAACTCATTACTAAAGTATTTTTAAGGCTGCAGAGCTGTACGGTTACTACATGGTAATTAAGAACCAGAGGATCTAGGACTGCTTTTCAAATTGTAGTTAACTTTCAGTATACTCTTGTGAGATGACTAGGTATTACCAGGTCCACTTTATTACTGGTAAACCAAAGCACAAAAATTAGAAATAATTTGCTAGAAGCAGACAAAAAAAGCAGAACTGGAGCCAGAAGAAATATATAGGAGTCCAATTAAAAGGTTACAAGGGAGAAAAAAGCAATGACCCAATTAACTAAAACTGCTGCAAATTGTTTATGGATTTTACAAGCAGAAAAAGACTATTGCGAAAGCCTGCTCACATGCATAACACAAGCCATAGAACTCCAGCCTTTAAATTCCCTCAGTAGATGTTTTTCCTCCCTATTTTGCAAACAAAAAGTCAAGCCTCATAGTTCTCTGATAATGTAGCATCTAGCCTCTTCAAGAAAGACAATCTTTGTTTCAAGCTTCTAAGCATATCACTGTTTTCATTGATAAGGCATTTCACTGAGCTAGGCAATATAAAGTGAAAATAAGAGCAACAAATTAGACTATAAATGCTGAGATTAAAGATTCATTCATCTCATTAATCTTTTACTAATAACACTGTCTACTGCCTGCTGCCATTACCCAGCCAGTAGGCAGTTCCATCAGAATCTCACTTAGATGTTTCCGACACACAAGATGCACAAATTAGATACAACTCATGTAAGTTAGTTTTTCCTTCAGACTTGTGAAGCCAACTACGCTGCATCTCTTAACAGAGTTCCTACCTGATCTTACAAGTTCATTTTGAAACTCCTTGCAAAATCCTGCCTTTAAATCTCCCCAAAGTAGACAGGCTGTACTTCTGATTCCAGCCAAAACAAACCAGATAAAGCAGGCCTCCTCAGTTCCTTTCCGACCATATATCTATTTGTTTAAAAGCAGCACAGAGTTTATCTGATTGCTCCGTGAACCTAAACTTCCACCAGCAGTTCTCAACAATGCGGTACCTACTTCCCTGCTCAGCAGCAGCAAGGAGGCACTGCTGCGGTTCTGCAAATCAGCTACCTGCCGTCCCCGGCCTGAGTGGGTGTGGGTTTCGGTTTTACTTTTTCTCCCATAAAAGAGAAAATCCTGGTACTTGTCTCGTTTGCAAAAACCTGTATATTTTGTGCCTGAATTATACATCAGTGCCTGAGCTAAATGCAAGCATGAGGGTGTTCTTATTTGCCCATGCAATCGCTGAGGCATGTGCGTGTAAGCCGTGATAAAGCAACACCGCTGGCCAATTGCAAGCAGTGTATGTGCAGTTATCTGACAGGTAACCGAAAGGAAAACTTAGGCCTCTTAGAGTAGTACCCTGTCCTACAGCACTAGCTGGGCTGCATATAGATGTTTACACCCCCATTCCAAATTTGCATCTCTCAGCTCATTCTTTCAGCTCCAGATGTGCTCGGTTGATGCTTTGAGAGCTCCAGTCTCAGTCCTTGCCGCAGCAGCAGCTCTCCAGGTGGATAAATAAATGCAAACTGGGTGAATAGCTGTGAAACCTCTGTGCCTGAAAAATCCCCCTACTCTCATGAAACTGTATTTTTGCATTACACATTTTTCATTTCCATTACTTCACTAAATAAACAGTCTGAGTTTCTGGTATGAATCTGACTAATAGCCAGACTTGGTTTCAGTACAGATTCTGCTCCATTCATGGCTGCAGAGGCTGTTGAGCATTCCTAGCGTGCTGGTAGCAAGGTGGCTTTCCTCTGCAGTTTTGAAGGAAAGTCATTGCAGGCATGTTGATGTACCACATTGCAGGGTGGCTGCCTCTTGGTGCTAACTGGAAGATAAATAATGTAAAGGTCTTTCCAGAACTCCTGGTGTGCGGTACAGCAGAGGACAGAGCTACGATCTGGATTTGTTTAACCTCCATGTCTCCCTCCCTAATGTAGCTGTTCACACAGCCATCCAGCCCCTCGTGCGCACACTTGTTCGCCCTCTTTTCCATGTGCATCAAGTCCCAGCTGCTCCATTTCTCCCTCACACAGCGATGAGTACACTTGGTCACTCCAACTCACAGTTATTCTTATTTCCCTCATCCTCAGAGTCAAAGACGGCAGCTGGGGGATCTTAGTCAGGTTTCCATGGGCAGGACCCCAAAATGCAAGCCAGAACTTTGGTCACAGCCTTGTCCTTTTAAACCTCTACCAGGTGGGTATGTTGGGCTCCTGGCTGGAAGCAGTGACATGTTACAGTTAATGCCACTCGCTTTGCACTGCAGTAAGGGACTAATACCAAGGGCAAACTTTTAATCCATTCTGTAAAGCCCTGGGAGCATGCAAAACACAATAAATAATAATATCCTCAGCACCAGTAAGGAGGTCTCAGAAGACAGCCTGTTCTTTCTTCTTCCACTGAAAGGCTTTGTAGGTACCTGCTTCCACACAACCAGGAGAAGTCAGTGCATGACAGCCCCCCTACACACACAGACCTCGAGGTGCCATAGTTTGAGGGTATAAAAGTCTGTGAGTTCAAAAGCCATAAGGCAGCATGTCCTGCAGTTCACCTCCTAACATGTCCACGACAACTAATAATTTAATTAAGGTCTTCACAGTAGCTTTATGAGCAATATTTTGGTTTGCTGTGAAGGAAAGAGGCATGTGAATAGTTCTGTTGCTCATCCAGGAGCCAGTACCTGCTTAGCTGGGTGAAGAACTAATATTTGCAGCTGTTCTCTCTGAACACTGAACACTGAATTTTTGCTTCTCTTGTGATGACAAGTACACAGTGGTGTCTCCAGTGTGCTTTCCACTTAATGTATTATCTACTGTTGTCGACTTTAAAAAGCCTAGGACAAAGTCCATAGTTTCTTTTGTAGCTCTTCTATGCTTTATCCTTAGGGTTTATGAAGTAAATCAGTATGTGACTCTGTGTTTCCAGCCAATTCCAGCGTTAAGAGAAAATATCACAGATAGCGCACCTAATTCTCTTCTTGCATGTACCAAGATACAGTCAGAGTCAACTCATTGGTGTGAAGTATTCACTGCTATCAAAACAGAAAATGAGAGGGGAATTGTGCTACCCATATAACATGCGTCTTGAAGAAATTAAAGACGTGGTGCATGTTCTTTTTCGTTATTGAACAGAGCAGTAATAAAGAGGTTTATTTAATTGTGAAAAAGCAATTAACTTTTGAAGATGTTTCCTGCTCCTGTGAGGAAGCTTGATTTTGTGCAGCATATTTCTTTCAAACTAGAGTCTCCAAGTGCCTTGCAGTATTAAATACGTCAGCTGAAGAACTAAATAATAAATAAGGCTAGGGGAAAACAGACCTTTTAGCAAAGCTTCCTCTGTCTCTAAGTGGTCATTTCTTTCATTTTTAAAGAGGATGTACACTTACTCCCCAAAAAATTAAAAAACCAACATCTCAAACTGGCTGATGATAAATACACCACCTATTTACATGCTCCATCTATCTGCACACAAGTGTATACAATAAGAGGAGGTGTGGATGTTGAGGAAGTCAGTTTACAGATGGATGATTTCCTTGGCTTTTGCTTGCCTAATTGCCTTGCCTAATTGCTTGGCTCTTCCAGTGACCTGTTTCTGTAGCAACTGCCACCTCCCTCTGCAATGACACTGTCTCGCAGTGATCGGGCACCCTTTGGAAGGTACACCTATACATGCTCGTTTATCAAAGCCAGGGAAAATGCTGGTACCCTCCATGTGATGTTTATGGGCTTCCCCCCAGAGCACCTCCAGGCGCTGTGCAATGAATGTTTACAGGGGCTGTAGTTCAGCAGCCTGGTCTGCTGACAGTGACTTCCCTTCTCGCTGCTCATTAATGCATTGCTTGCAGCCTCCTGGCCTGCAAACCATATGGATCCCTCACCCAGGGCAGAGCAGGAGGAAAGGAGAGCACAGCAGACCAGAGGGCAGAAACAACCCATGAGACCAGCAGCTGGAGGAAGGCACCCCAAGGTGGCTCTGGGTCAGGGAGAAAAAAAGACAAAGCTCCAACAGTTTTCCTTTCTCGCAGGGCTTCTTACATGGCTTTTCTTTATTTACCTTGTCTTTTCTTCTTCACGGACAACAGGACTATAAATACTAAAAGGAATTGGCAAGAATGTACACTTTCACAGCCTTACTGTACTTGTGTGTGCTGGAGAAGTGAGCAGTGCAAAGTGGCCAGGCTCATGCACTCTCCCTAAACAGCCGCCTTCTTATTGCCACTGTTGAAGACAGGGTAAAATCTCCAAAATCATGAAAATAGCTAAAAAATGGTCTTTGATATCTTTCTGATTCTTTTCACTTTCTTTTCTGATCCAGAAGCTTGAGGGAGCACGCTGATCATGTCCTCAGACTCATCTTTCTGCCTCCTGGGAAGTTTTAATGACACAGTGCTGTCCTCGTCTAGATCGCATGCACATTAGAGTCAAAACAGCTTAATTAACTCTGCTCCATAAAGAAAAGAAGAAAAAAAATTGAGGTGAAGGCCATACATAATCAAGAACTGGGAGACAGTGGGACTTAGAGAAAAAACACCAAATACTATGGCTCACACATCAAGCTGCAAGACCTGCTCACCACAGATCTGATGCCTTGTGCTTGGAATTCATTTTCCAAACCTATTACTTATCATTTTTACATCACTCCTACAAGCTTATTGCTATTATCTCTACTGGCAGAACAATGCCAGATTCAAATGGAAACACATTTTGCAGGCCCAGTCAATCATGGTACTCTATTGCTGTCCCTCCTGCTGTCCATCGCCCTGTTGTGTCATGGCAGGCTGAAGGACCTGCTTTGCTGCACCACTGCAGTGACTCCAGGTCAGCTCTACAGTACCGAACTTCAGGATTTTCAGTAATGTAGCTGTAGAGCAAGGACTTGAATGCAGGTTGTAAAATCTGCCCAAGGAGCAGCATAAATATGGAGTCCAGCATGAGTCCCATGCTGGCACAGCATAGTCAGTCCCTGAACTAGTCAGGGTGTGCCTCCATGAGACACGGTTTTGGTGGCGAGTCCAGTACGCAAAGAGGTATCTTTGCTTTTCGTGAGGTACACGCTGCAACGGCAGATGTCCGAGTAATCTCCACATAATACATCACAACTGAGTTCAGAATTGAGTTTTATAAAGCAGGTCAATCTGAGAGCATTTATTCACATGAGAAATGCAGTGAAAATGGTGGCTCTAAATATTTGTTTAGTACTTGATATATCCATCTGGAAGGTAAGACTGCTGTCATACAGCTTGGGAATTCATATGTGCTGTGCCTTTGCCCAGGGTCACCCATGAACCAGGAGGGGTGGATTTGAGTTTCGGGGCCCCCATTCCCTTCTCTCTCCGCTGGCATGGTATCCTTGCAGCCACTGCAAAGGCAACAGTGGAAACAGAGACCGTCTGCTTATATGGCACCGCTTCACTAGAAGCTCGTGAGGATATTTACATGTGACCTTGCATGACAGCTGAATAATACTTTTAATAAAAACATAACTCAGTCGGTGTCTTTAGCCTGCTGACTCTGCTTTTCATAACACGCTTTATCAATGTCAGGAAGCTGTAAAAAGCTATAATTGGCATTGAAGGAAAGTGCTAATGTCATTTCCTCAAGTCTCTAATCTACATAATGGGAAAATATTAACACAGAGATATTAACATGAGATATTTCTCGTTCTAAAGGTGCAGGGATTTTACCTTGACTGAAGCGTTTGGAATATATGGACAGATTTTTCAGCCAGCATGAATCAGTATAGTTTATATTGACTTCAGCTTAAACAAGCTGACTTTTACTGAGGATGCAGTATAAATATTGACAAATCTGTTATTACTCATTGGAAATAATGAACTGGGCAGAAACAGCTTCATCACGTGGCCACACAAGGGCAATTCAGTCTCACCTGGGTTTTGAGTTGGACGGAATATTAATTAATGGGATTAAATCCTTCTCTGGAAAGCCAAAAGTGGGTTGGGGTGCTGCGAGGACCTCGGTGCTGCTCCGTGGCAGCACGGGAGCAGGCAGAGCCCTCACTGACAAGGGGCCAGGATGCGGAGCAGCCAGTCCGGGCCAGGATCAGGTCCGGGGCAGTGATCAGCGTCAGACACAGCTGGGCGGTCACCAAGCAAGTCCGCAGCAGCAAGATATGTCCAAGGGCAAGCCAGGAAGCTGAGCCGGTGGAGCTGGGTCAGGGCCAGAATCGCAGCAGCAGGAGCCCCGGAGCGGGCATCACTGTGGCACAGCAGCGATGTAGCACAGGCGGGGGCCAGGGGTAAAGGCTCAGCTAAAAAGCAGCTCCCACGAGGCAGGAGGAGCAGGCTCTCGCTTCTGTGTGTTTTCACAACAGCCCTTATCAGTGGAGGAGCTGACCTTGGACGCAGCCAGCTATGCTCCAGAAGGGGATGTGGCCAGCACCCTGGCAAGGAGGTTCAGTTTTTCCTTCCCCATTTAGAAACATCATTTTCTCCACCTTCTCCTGATCTCCTTGGACAGATAGCAGTCAGAAGAGAACTGTGTCTCATTAGTGTGAATTAAAATTTTCCTGAATCTTCAGCAGTCTAATTGCTGACTGACATCGTGATGAAGGGAGAAAAAAAGCATATTTTAATTTCAAGACTAAAACTGAGGGATTAGGAGAAGACAGGTTTAGATAAGCTACTGGGAAGAGCTTTTTAACATACTGCTCACTCGTCTTTGCAGGGAGTGTGAAAACCCAGGGGGTTATCCTTGTAGAGTAAAGTAATCCATTTAGAGGGGCTAGGCCGTCCTTGGCAAAAAAACCCCACAAAATACATGTTATTGCTACTGTTGCTCCCACTGCTAAACACATCTGCCACCTTATCTGGACTGTGTGGAGGGGCTGTGCAGTTAATCTGGCTTTAATGTCGAGTGAGGACAGGTATCTCAGGTAGGCTTGAAGTGGATGGGCAGCCCAGCAGCTTCCCTCGCCCCTTTGAAGTTCCCTGCACAGAGGAACAGCTCTGCACAACAGTGCTGGGGCCAGATCCAGCAGCACTGGATGGAAATGCATACGGAGCAAGCTCTCCTTCCCCATTCTTCTATACAAATGGTAGGGCCTGTGAAAGAGGCAGAAAAACTCTGATTAATGCGGCTACTTTCATTTTATTCATTTTATACTGGCATAAATCTGTGTGGTGATAAGAAACAGTAATGGAGAAGACAACAGGCACATTGAGAGCCAGAGAGGGGACATATGGCCCAATTACAGTATTAAATATACTTTTCAGTGCTTATCATATTACTTAAATATCGGCAATTTGGAGGTGAGAAGTCACATGTTGTAAATGAGATGGAGCCTAAGTTAGGTCTGAAGAAAGGAGAAATTAGAGAGTGTGCAGAATCAGACAGGAAAATCCTGACCCAGAAGTTAATTTTGATGTTTCACAGGACTCCTCACTGGCAGAGTAGCCACCACCTACTGCTTCCCAGAGACTGCCTTGGGAAGAGGGAGCAACCTGCCTGGATGTGAAGGCCAGTGATTCCATCCTGAACCAGCAGGAATCTGATAATCACTTATCTGCCTCTGAGGGTGGGAAGAGACATTTACGGGGACCTGAACCCACCAGAGATCAGTTTTTCAGCCATGGTGCCCTGGAGAGCTTCAGGGGACAGCAGGCAGGGCCCTAGGGGTGTATGGAGCAGACTGCCCAAGGGAGGGAGTGTTTGAAGCAATCACTGTCAGAGCATTTGGACCTGAAATGATTTAATCCCCAAGGCTCTTCTTTTCTAGACGTAGCAGTGGACATGTGGTTTGTGATGGAATGGGAGATCAGGAAAACTAGGGACATTTTTCCCCATCCCTACAGGGATCCTACATCTGTGTAAGTCAAGATAGGTATTTGGTCCATGCTGGCTTTTTACATGAGGTAGGAGGGAACTGCAAAGTTTTAGCTGTAAAGTAATACAGCTCAGGAATATTTCAGGAATATATATTTGAAAAGTTACATGAAATGATCAATGCAAGAGTGTCCAACCGTTCAGCTTTCAGACATCCACTGAGTTAGACCTGTATTTCTGTGTGCAAAGCTTAAAAACCTGACTGTGTATTTATTGATCTAGCAGTTTTCATTCCATGAGTTGGTAAAGCGCTGTGGGAAATGAGCAGTTTGAACTTTTCTTATCTGAACTCTCATATATTGGTCGCTCTGAGCAAGATTCAGGTATGGCAAAGAGGCTTGTCACTGCTGCAATCTCACATAGAGAATATGTGAAGAAAAAAGAGACAAAAGTATGTGTGGATGGATTTTTGCACAATTAGGTACCCTCAAAAGAGACTGTGTTGGCCCTGCATATGCCAGAATGGAGGATCAAATGGGTTTAATAAAAGGCAAATAATTCACAATAATTTGTGTCCCATGTTTCCACCTTCTCCCAGAACAGATGCTTTTCCAGCCCATAGCAGTAAATAATGCTCCTGAAGAGAGGAGAAAGGGAGGGGGGAAAGCAAAGCTTTTGTAGATAAAGCTGCTGTAGATGCTGCCCTGGCCTGCAGTTGGACTCACCTCTCCAAACCTTTCAGAGCTAATCTGGCCAAGAGTTCACTTTGATTAACTCATGGGGAATTCCAAAGAAATCAAGAAACCAGCTCCTGATTAAATTCAGGGGGATCAGGCAATCTGATGCTTTGAACTTGACCTATTCCCCTCCGGGTATCCTGCATGCCTTACGCTGGGTTACAGTAAGCTAAGGTTGCTTCCCCAAGCTGTTGGAAAGAGGATTGATATGGGATGGAGGTAGATCACACGGAAAAGACTCCAGGGACCAAATGTCAGGCCACCAACTCTTCAGCTGAAGAGAGCTAAAAGAAGAAGACATAAGGACTAACAATGTGTTCAAGTCACAGAAAGGAAGTGACTGCAGGGATCCCTCATTTTACTTGACCTAAATATGCATGTATACGTTCTTTGAATATTTTATACTGCTCTGGCTTGTAGCGTGCATTCCACTTCTGTGCCCTGGTTTGAATGTTGTATTTCGTATATCGTTTGTAACAGTCTCCAGAAAGAAAATATAGGAAAAACATTTTTAAAAGAAAAAAAAAGATGATCCCCTAAAAGAAAAATGAGCAAAATGGGCATTTCCATTCCTAGTATCTGGGGCAACAGATGGGGTGGTAAAAAATATGCCTGCAGGGCAAAGTTCTGCTCCGATCACTCTCCTGCCCACAGCAGACAGTTTTAATTGAAAGCACTGAGGATTATGCACTATGGAGCTACACTTTGTTAATTTATTATCCCTCACATTAATCTGGTTGTAAATCATGACAACAGGTTGTAAATCATGACAACATGACAACAACGTAGCAAAAGATGTAGACTGCTCTGCCCTAGCAAGCAAGCAGAATTAGATTAGGAGGTTCAAATATGAAGAAACCTTTACATGTCAGTTTAAGAAGCTCCCACATTTTCTATGTTAAAATATCCCATCAGTGCACTAGCAGTCTTTCAGAGACAAGGCAGAAACTACAGTATACAAAATGGAGAGAGGGAAAGTTTGATAAATAAACTATTTTCAGTATTAAGTCTCTCAGAATTTCTTAGGATGAGATAAAGAAAGTGGTTCAGAATTTTTGGCCAGCCCCTTTTTAAGTGATAACACTGAGTCAAAAAGAGAAAGCTTTTTTCTTTTTTTTTTTTTAATAACTGTATGCTGTATTGGTATGCACAGTCATGAAGACTTCCCTTTGCCATTCAACACAGAAATGGACAGAAACCAGCATCTCCATCATGAGTTTCATATCTTTCTGGATTACGTTTCTGCCATAGATCAGTTGGCTCACCCCTTTAGGAGCATTAATCATTTACATTAAGCAGCTAAAATAGGCAATGTGAATTCCCCTTGAGTAGTTCCCTATTTGAATACTGTCTGTGAGCATTCATACTTTTCACATCTCAAGCAGGAGTTTTAACTCTGATTTCAAGCCAGGTGTATCTTCAGACATGACAAACTGGCTCAGAAATCACACAGAGATTTCAGAAAAGTGTGCAAAACCTGTTCTTTGAGATGCCTACTTGGAGATACTGAAACTGTGGAATGATAAGGTAATGCATAAATAAGTTAGTGGGTCTACAGGTAAGGTGATACTATAAGAAAACGCTGCCTTGCTGGGGGAACAGTTCCTGGATGTTTCCTGCAATATATGAGGAATCAGAAGGAAACACCAAAACCCGCAGAACTATCTTTGTGGACAACTGGTGTGCAGCCACATACTGAATTTCTGTCAGCTTCAGTGGAGTGTAGTAATTGTTATGTCCACCTATAGGTGGACATATCGTCTACCCATATGGTGTCCACCTATGGGTGGACGAATTATCGTGCATATTTAAAAGGCTCATCTCCTTGTTTGGGGAGGATGAAAATGGGAGCTCCTGCAACACAGTATGCACAAAGGAAGTATTCCACAGAGGTGCCAATCAATAAATGATGAATTGCTCTGGGCACATCTCAACTGTACCAACTGTGCTCATCTGATAGGAAGACTTTGCTTTAGGATACATCAGTGAAAGCTGCATGCACAAAATGTGTGGGATACATACTGGGGGGGAGGCATGTAGTAGAGAGCAAAAATAATGAGAGATCTGGGAAGTGTTCAAAAATGTTTGCATATGATTAGAATAATAATAATAAACCCACAAATTTTTAAAAGAGATTGCTTACACATAAGGCTTAGTAATTTTTCTAGGGGAGGTGGATTAATCAGTAGAGTGCAGCCTAAGTGGTACCTAAAAAATGTGGTTTATTTCTGGGCTTTGTGTACCACTAGTGTAATACATACAAACCCATTTGACTGTCCTGGGGAATGCACTAGAATTCCCAAGCCTAATGGTTTAAAAATATCACTTGCTGCTTCATTACTAAAATTTCAGTCCAGTACCATTAATCATTTTCTTGCATGTTGCTGGATGCAGACATTCCATTATATCTGAATAACAACTTTCTAACTATTCATCTTCAGTTGATGGGCAGGCAATAAACAGGTGATCCACCTATCCACAGGTCACTGTCTGATTTAGCTAGGTTCTAGGTTAAAAAATTAGAAGATTGCATTGCCTTGCATTCCCCTGCAGATGTTTGGAGCAACAGTAACATCCAGTGGTCAAAATGTTAATTACATTATATGAGGGCATTGCTGGCAGCATCTTACGACTGCATCTTCCTTGCAATAAAAAAGCAAGTGAGAGCAAGCCTTGAAAATTCAGGATCGTGCTTACATGGCACAAAAGTAACTTACACACAGTAACACATCAGTCTTCCTACAAGGTTCGTGTGTTTTTCCTGCTCATGCCAGGTGAGATGTACTGACCTTTAAGTTTGTAAATACTAAGATTGAGACCTTTCTGGCTGGATGGATGTCAGTGCACAGGGATGCCATGCACCAGGTGATGTTGTAAGGAAAGAGGGAGGATGGGAGACAGGAGGAAGGCACTGTGGCCTTGGGCTGATGCCTGGCGATGAACCTCTGAGCACAGGACACTGCAGGGTAGCTGTGCTGCAGTGCTGTGACTCATCCCCAGCTCAGGGACCTCAGGCACCAGGCACAGCTCAAAGCAGCACAGAAGCTATAGCTCTGTCCTGGAAATAGGATGCCAGCACTGCAAGGGGGCACAGGTAGAGTTTGACTCTTACAGTCAAGGAGGTAGGAGAAGGGATGTCCTTAGAGGAAGCAGACACCTACCTGTTCATTGGTGAGGGCACACAGGTTGGGGACGGAGGGGGAATCTGCATTCCTCCTCCCCAAATGCTCTTTATCTTCACCTGGGTTGGGGAGTGAGAAATAGGGGCAAAATATGAGTCCCATACTGAGAAGACAATCCTTGCTTGTGCTTTGTGGACCACAAGAAACAAGTGACCTCAGCTAAAGGCTCTGCATGTGCTCAAGGACATGAGGAAGGGAGGTGACTTTCTGCTCTCATCCAGGAAAAGAGGTTTCATTAATTGCACTGCAAGTGAGGGAGCTGACAGTTGTTTGTGGGGGAGAGCTAGATTTAATCTTCCCAGCAACATAGGTACTAACCAGAGAGCAAGGAGCACATTGTCCAGTCAGGAAAACAAGACCTTGAAGACAAGGAGAAGACAATTGGGATGTCAGAAATTTAGCAGATGGTAACTACAATTAGACATCTAGGACTAATTTTTCCCTGGAACTGCAATAAAGGAGAAAAATAAAAATAAAAATGATAAAAAGTAAAAATTAAAGAAACAACTTTTAGGAAGTCCAATGTTCACATCCTTGTGCTGTGTCAGCATCATGGATGAAGAACCCCAGGAGCAAATCTGGCTGCAGCTCTATAGGCGCTATATGTGCGCAGAGCTCTGCCTTTCATGGACAAGGTGCTCTGGTCCCCCAGCACCAACAGACTTTGTTTTGCTGCACTCCTGCAGTCTTCCAGTGCGCCATTGCCTTGTGACCTTGAGGCCACGAAACCTGGCAGGGGCAGTTAATGATTCTCTGAGCCCCACTGACGTCTCCCTGCTCCCGTGCAAACATTAGCCAAGGTAGAGGGGAACCAGCTGCGAGGGCTGTCTCACTTTCTTTTCCCTCCTCCTTTTTTAACTTTAACAGCAGAAATTTTGCAGATCTCGTGCAGGACCATGCTTGCCCAAAGTGCTGAAGAGAGGAATTCTTCCTCACCATTTTTCCTGATGTGTATGCCTCCCCACAAAAATATTGTGAAGGGGTCAGATACTGAGGCATGTGTGGGAAGAGCTCGCCCCAAGGGCAGGTATGTTATTTAGATTCCAGTCTGCCTCACATGCCTGCGTGGATGTGCTTTCAAAATTATTTCCTTCAGGTTCATACTATCTGACATGAAATGGAGCATCTCCACGAACAACAATCTTTTGCAGAAGAGCTTCTCACTGCTTCCCTGGGAATGCATTGGGAATTTGCCACCATGTATGTGCTCGGTGCGGCAATGCTCTCTCTGTTGTGCTGAGCCCTGCATGCCCCAGGATTGCTCAGTGAGTCTTGTCGGGATACATGGCACAGGAAACTGCACTCCAGTCTTTGGGGCAAACTGAAGGGCTCTTCTCTCCCCACCCCACCCAACTGCTCAGGTAGGCTGAGGCATTTTCAAACCGCCAGCAGACAGCTATGGGCATGGCAGCCCTTTGTGCTGTGATGGTGTTAGGACAGTAAATGCCATTGCTTGCATCTCAAGATCTCAGGTGTTTTCTCCAAGGGAGAAGGGACAATGAATACCACAGACAGCAGGCAGGTGTAGCTACATGATCACAGGGTCGTGTGAACCTCCAACACATGGGCTAGTCCTCATTGCATGGGATCCTGAAGCACCATAACCTCTTCTTCTGTCTGACGCATGTTAACACAATCAGCCTTCCTGCTCTTATCCTGAGGCACCCCATCCTCTCCTGCAGCAAGCAATGAAGCCTTCTGCTGCCTCACAGAGCAAAACCTGTTTAACTCTCCTCTCTGAAGCTGAGACTGAAAGTGGCTGGGAAAATGAGCCATACATCGTAGCTATTAACAGGAAGATTAAGGCAACAGAGCAATACCTGTTTCAAATCATAATTGTGCACTGCATCCTGCACAGCACCTGGGCAAGCAAAGGAGGGAGCTGTGCCACAGCTGGGACATGAAGGTTCAGTGGCTTTCCAGAGGTTTTGATGTCCCTTGTGAAAACCTGACCATGTGGGACACATTATAAAGGATGCATACATCCCATGGTGCATCACATTTGGCTGTGTTATGAACCACCAGTGGGGCCTGCTGTGCTTTCAGTGCTCTATGAATATTAAACACTGGGGTACGAGGCCAAGGTAGGTTCATAATCCGTAGAATGGCTGTCCTGCAAATGCTTTGTGAATCCTGTGTGGGAAACCCAAAGTGTTCACAAAAATATTCCTATACTTAAACAAAACGCAACTTCAGTAACCCTAAAGCGCACCTACTAAAAGACCAAACAGCAGTAGATGTGCAAACACTGATAACATGTACACTGTGGAAACAGAGAGGTTTAAATTACGGGATAAAAGTGATTTACACTGAGACGATGGAAGTTTGGGAGAGGGCTCACAGCTGCAGTGGGCACTTTTTCTCTTTCAGACTGTGCAGGGATCTCTTGTGCCTGGAGCAGCATAGGTCTGAGGGATAACAAGAGTTGGCTCATTCCAGGTTGCTTAGTTTCCGTGGTAACAATGCTAAAAATCACATCACATCCAATTCCAGAAAGCCATGTCCCAAGGACACTGCACAGATATGCAAGACCCTAGAGGAAGGGAGTCCTTTTCAGATATTCCTCTCAGGTTTCTTGGTATACTGATACAGGAAAGCACCCTGGTATGAGCATCTGGTATCTAATGGGCTGCATACTGGCTGCCTGCTGCTTTGCATTTTATTGATTCTTGGCAGAGGCTGTGTTGGTTCTGAGGCTATAGGACTAGAAGTCTAATTATCAGGATAAGCGAGGGAGGTCTAAGAGATCATCTTGGTGAGAACTGCCTGTGCAGGCAGGCAAACGGGTGTTATGTGTTTATACTCTGCAAGCTTCCTTGCCTATTAGACACCATATTCTGAACCGCGTAACAAACAGCAAAGGAAGTGCACTTATAAACAGCCACCAGAACCAGGCACAGTGTGGTGCCAGTGCTCATCCCGCCGCTGCCTCCTGCCAGTGTGCTCAGCCAAGGGCAACACGGGCATCTCTCCTGGCCTAGCAAAAAGGAAGATCTGACCAGCAATGAGAGCACCTTGCTAGAGCCCTCTCTGAATCTCAAATATCATTTTATCTCCCCTGTGGCCATGATCAGATTCCTTGTCCAATCGTCAGTCCTGTTTTGCAAGCAGTTGCAGAGTCAGAGTGGTTTGTGGCTTTGCTTTGCAATGTGCCCCTTCCTTGTACTTTGCTTGTTACCAAAATAAGGCCAGCAGTAAATTTAATGCTACATAGGAAAGGCTCTGCTATCAAAAGCTTCTTAGCACAATAATATTTTAACAGAAAGCAAAATAACTTCCTAAGATTTGTGAAGGCAATAAACTAACCCAGGCTTCCTACTGATTTCCTACAGTAATTCCCAGCACAGTCAAATAGCACAATACACAGCTCTTTTGTCTGTAAACACATTTCAAGGCCATTTGAGTAGAATGAGGCATGGGTGTTCAGGCTGATTCGTTTAGTCTTTCCCAGCTGGTCCCATCCTCCTTTCTGTCCTTGAGCTTCTCAGCTATGTCTGAGACAAAGTGTGATTTCACTCTGGGGTCTCATGCCAAAGTCCTGTTGCAGGGCAGCAAGGGCTGGTTTTATCTTGCAACACACCTGCAAGCCATTTTCCAGAATCGTCCCAGGCACTTGCAGATGTAACCAGAATAGCCTATGAGTGCAAAGTGATGTAGGAAAACATTTGTAGTCAAACCAAATATTGTGGTTTACAGGTGCCAGATAAATGTTTTCACTTTCTCCAATGTAAAATTATTCCCAAACCGAATAGCAATAAAATCTCTTGCCAGGTCTTCAGTTCCACCAATGTGAGCATACGCACACTGTTTCAACATACCTCTGCCTCTAAAACGCAAAAGTCTTCGGCCCATACAAAGTTCATTTAAAGACAAGCCCCAGGCCTGCAGGTGGAGCAGTAGAGTCATTGCATAATAGCATCAGACCCTCCTAACACCTTCAAATTCCTGTATATAGTAAATACAGCTGCAAAATAGAGCCCCCTAAAACTGGAGGGCAGCTGCAGTTTGTTGGGGAATATGGTACAACTAATGCTAAAGAAAGAAGAGCCAAAGAGGAGAAACACTAGCTGCAAATATTAAAAATACTTTCCTGAAACAGATCCTTTATCTAAAAGCCTTGAAAGTAACATTTTATTTCTCCAAAGTTTAAAATTGTCACTAAAGTAGTCATAGGAATGCAACATGAAGGTTTTGTTGCTGCTTGTGATTCAAAACAATGTGTACTTGTTCAAAATCTTTGAACCAGCCCAGGATTTATAATGTTTGTAAAGCTGGTTTAACTAGACTGGCAGAAGGTCAAGGTCTTGCTTTTAGGACTCAAATTTGAGTGTTATCCTGCACAAAGATGTTCCTTCAAGAAAGAAGGCTCTGTAGCGCAGACTAAGGCTGTTGCTTTTGCTTCTATGAGCAGACACTTTGTGACTCTGTGTTCTGTTAAAAGCATCTGGAACGATTTAATACACTTCTATTTTCCAGGTTGTATGTTCCTCAGGGAAAAGAAATTAAGGGGGCAGGGGACTTATGGCAGAGGTTGATAAAATCATGGTTGATGCAGAAAATGAAAGCAGAGAACAACTTTCTCTTACAATACAAAAAATCAGGAGGCATGAAACACAAGAGTTAAAATAATGGAAAATACTTCTTAGCACCGTACAGCGTTAAGCTGTGGAGCTCCTTGTCACAGGACACTGGGAGTGTGGGAAGTTCTTACAAGTTCAACCAGCAATTGGACAAGGAAGAAAAAGCCATCAAATACTGTTTAATACAAATCGCTCCTTCTATCTAAGGTGATCCCAAGCTGCAAATGGCTGCAGACCAGGAATGTATTTTATTTCTGTATTTCTCCTGTTCTTATATGCTTCCTTCGGTATCTGCTATTGTTCAATGTTTTGCTTTCTGTAAAGAAGGGATGGAGATGAGGGTTGAAAGATCAAAGCTTTAAAATGATAGAATTGCAGAGCTTGAATATGAGCATCCTCAACAGTTGCTGTTGCTCCCTAACAGTGTCCAGTGAGCTGCTGAAAACTACCTGCTGGTGTACTGGCCACTGCTATCAGCTTCCCCTTTTAGGATGCCCAGCCCTAACAACAGTAAATGCTCTCTCCTCATCTCATTCCACCCACAAAGGGGAAAAGCTGAATCACGGCAATGCATAGTAGATGACAAACACTGGGAATTCTTTTATTTATCTTCTCCTTTTTATTTCCTAATTGACTGGAATTTCCCCATTTCCTGAACTATGCGGCTATGACTCCCAGTAATTTAAGTTCTTCATTTGTGGTTTGTTTTTTTGGAAGAGAGAAAAAGGTTCACCGTAATGGCCTTCACACTTCCCCACCCCCCACCTCTCCCTTGCTCTGTCTTCACTGAGACCTGGAGTTGAGAAGGAAGGTAAGTAGGGATGGGATGTTTTCATTGTAATACATACAGGACATTCTGTCTGCCTCTTTAAAAAGTGGGGAAGAATTACTCTAAGTGAAATTAGATAGAATCTTTAAGATTTTGCTACCTTTTACTAACCTTATGCCCTTTCCAAGACTAGTCCTTGTTAGTCCAATAGTGCTATGCTACCTGGGAGCAGGAAGCTAGTGTGCTCCTCACTGCCGCGCCAGCTCAATTACGTGTATCTGCATTGCAGAGGTACCCCAAGACCAAGCAAGAATGGGCCCTTATTGTACAAACTCTTAAGCCTAAGACTAAATTACAAGACAACTGGTAGCCAATTGTTTAAGGCCCTTGGTTCATATAGGTATCTCCAAGAGCAGAATTAAGTATTCAAACCGCCTATGGGAGCCAGCACTGGAGAAGAGATGCATGAACTTTCCACGCTCAGTTCAAGGTGACTGTGCAAAGGACAGTGAATCTTATCGGATCGGTGATTTCAGCCGGTATCTCTCAGTTGCCACAGATGCAGTCGCTCTCCCTGTTCTCCGCAGTCGTTCACAGCTGGTTTGTGATGTGCCCAGGGAGCCCCCCTGCCGCGGGGGTCCCAGATGTGCAGAGTACATTCCCCAGCCTCTCCCCTCAGCGCGGGCAGAGGTTGGAGCTGGCGGACAAGCAAACCAAAGGCCAGTTTTTCTAGCTGTCAGAGGAAGGTTGCTATCACCCCTCCCAGTCTTGCAGAGATGTAACACAGCTCCACCACAACCTCTGTGGTTTCTCGGGGACCCACTCCCTAGCACGCCTCTGGCAGCGCTTAAGATTGCAGGATATAGCTAAAACAGAATTTGGATCAGGACCTATTTTTGGTCCTGTTCCTTTTCAAGAATATAATCTGTAAAATTAAATCAAACATTTCCTCCTGAATAAACAAACCACTACATATTTTCCTTTTGCCCCAAATGTACCTTTTAATTACAACAGAAGAGGGCTTGGCAACTACGGCTGAAGAGTGCCCCCCGAGCAAACAAACAAGCAAGTAAATAAAAGAGCTCTTCAGAAGGCTATCTTTATATAAAGAACTACTTTTTAACCTAATTTTGAGATTAAGTTTATGTATAAAGTATCAAAATAGCAGAGCAGAGAATAATGAATATTCTGAGGTTAGCAATACCACACTCAGAAATTACAATTTATAACCGAAACGCAGCAGGGGAGAAACTTCAAAGGATCTGATGAAGCCCACCGCACAAGCCTACAGTCTTTGAAATACACCCCAATCAATAGCTGCATGAGAAGAATATCAGTGTTGTCTGAGAAAGCTGGGATATTTCCAGGTCCACAATTTTTTTTTTTTTCCAGAACAGATGTAGATATAAATATTTTTTGCTTTAAGTAACTCTTACAAGCCAATGAGATTTGTTTTGCATTTTTGAAATTCTACAGAATGCATTCCAATGTCTAGTGTTTTCTTTAAAGCTTCCAGGAATTATTTGGTTGTGAGGAATTTAAACCTGTGCTTTACCATAAGATTTTAAAGAAAATTCTCCTTCACATTTGAGAAAACCTGAAAATGGGAAGTCTCAGCCACTAGAGTTAAAAATTGTAAATTATATAGTCAGATAAAGACCCAATACCTCCTTTATCCCTCAAAATTTCTGTGCTGATTTTGGGAGCAATGGGTTTGGGGGTTCAGCCATAGTTTATCTGAACTTAAAACTAAGGTATTTACCAATTCTATTTGAAAATGACTTTACACTTTTCCAACGGAGGAATCTATTCAAAATAATAAAAATAAGAAGCATGTTTCATGAAATAATGAAGGAAAACTTACAATTTAAATGTGTTGCAGAGTCCATGATATAACTCTTCCAATATGTATTCCTAAGTACTGAATGATTTTCAAAGGCAACAAAAACTCAATAGCTCTGCCATTATAGGGAACAACATTTTCCTTTTTTAGAGAACAATATTCTAAGCTTTTTCATCAGGCCTTGTTTGGAAAGTCTTTTTAGCAGTTTCAGCTCAATCCTGCACACTACTGACTCAGCAGGGCTCAGCCCTTTTCGGAAAATAAACCCAATCATTGCTGGCTCCAGTCACCATCATTTCCCCAAAGCGCTTACTGGGAAAAAGGCTTAAAATTGTGGCAGTGGGTTCCAGTTAAGTTGTTTTTCTTTAATTGTTCAAATTAAATCATTTGCGTTGCATGGGTAAGACTTTTTGTTTTGTAAAATAGGTAAAAGAAACCAAAAGGATGATTATGCACTCCTGATAATACATGGAGTAGCAGAGGACGAAAGAAGGAAATTATTTTGTTACGTTCCAAAATGCTAAGGCAGAATTGGTACCATCAACCACAAGATATACCAAAAAGTAACACAAGCTACTTTAAAGCTTGAAACGATCAGTGCTTTAAAATGCTGGGCTTTGTGTGAAAGAGAAACTATGGGGAAACAGAACTGAAGTTCTTTTGCTTTGAAATACTTCCAGTAAAGATGACTCCCTATTTTTGCCTGCCAGAGATAAGAAAGTATTTAATGACTTAATTAACCCTCCCTTCCTATGAAAACTATCACAGTGTAAAATTTCCACAGCCGACTACCAAGCTTTCCCCCAGCCCCAGGAGCAGGGGCAGCGGGGCTGGGGAGCCCTGAGACCCCGTCCCAGCCCTGCCATGCCGGGCAGGGGCCGGCAGCGAGAGGCACCGGGCAGGAGGGAGGAAGCAGAACCCTGCAGGGAGAGAGGGCGGTGGAGAGAAAGGAGGGGGAAATGTAGCAAGTTCAAATGCATAAATAAATTAAATGGGCAGATATAAGGGGTGGGAGTGCACACACCAGACTGCAGCTGATGTCGGTCCAGTTCCTTGTTTACCCTTTCTTCCACCATACACTTGACAGTATGCAAAGGTTTGTACACAGTAATTGTTCTTATACAGCACTTGAAATAACTGGAAGAATAAGCGACCTCGTGCTTCAGAATAATCCCTCTCTCCCCCAGATATTGCCCCTATTATATTTCCACATACTACAGCTCCAACACCGCTACCGCTGCAACTCCATGAGTCAATACCTCCTCCATCATCTGTCCTCCATTTCTTTGTCTTGCCTCCTGCTAGCCCTCATGCCCTGCTTTCGAGGGGCTGCCCACGCCTCAGGCTGGCACCGGGGGGGTTGCACAGTGCCCACACCGAAGGTCTGCTAGCCCTGCACTGCCTTGGGGGCATCCGGAGCAGGGACCCAGGCAAAAAGGGGAAACACCCAGCAGGCGCCGGCAGGACCCGCTGCCTCCAGCCCTGCCGTGGCCCAGGTTGGACGGAGAGGAACCACCAGCCGACCTCTCATGCGCTCATCAGGACTGGAAAAAAGGAGTGGAAAAGCTGCAAGAAAAACAGCAAAAGAATTTAAAATCCCAGAGAAGAAGAAGGGAAAAAAGCATCAAGGCCCTGAGGGCACTTGCAGCCCTGCCTGGCCCTGTCAGCCCCCCTGGGCTCCCCACACCTGCCCAGGGCCCAGGACCCCATGTCAGGCCCCCGGGGCCATCAGCCCCTGCCCCAGCAACACTGCAGCAGGACCGGCCTCCAGCTCCCCACAGCCCTGCCCTGCCCGGCCATGGGCCCCACGGAGCCATGCCCGTGTCCCGGCCTGTCCCCGTCCCCAGGGAGGTGCCCAGTGCCCAGGGCTGGGGCTGCCCTGGTGCCCCCCAGCACCCTGCTCCTGGCTGGGGCAGTGGGACAGGCCCGGCCTAGCGAGCGCGTGGGCTGTAAAGCCACCCAAAAAGGGCAGGAGCCGGCTACTGTGCTCACCATTTTCCTCTGGGATGTGGGGAAACCTGCCATCCCAGGGACCCCGAGGTGGCCGAGTCAGAGAGGGGCTTCGGCCCAGTCCTCCAGGACAATCTGAAATGTAAGAGCTGAGCTCCTGTCTTGCCTCTTCCCCCACCTCCTGTTGTTCCTGGTGTTTTCCTTCCTCACTGAACCCTTGTCCCTCGGATCAAATCTGTCCTCTGGTGAAAACGAAGCTAAAAAGTCTGTCCCTTCTGGGTCTGTTTTTTCTTCGTGGAAACAGAATTGCACTTTAGCTACAGCAGTGGAGCCCTAGATGTTTTTTACTCTTTTCCTTCTTATGTAGCCCAAAGGAATGCTCGTTCCCATCATTAACCACCCTAAAGGCCACGCCAAAGGAGGTTTTAATATTCTTTGTGGCTTGGAAGAAATGATATGAGATTTTGTTCAAATGAAAGTGCTAGTAAATACTTCAGATTATCCATTCTAGCTGTCTTTTCTTTGTTACAGGGTTTTTAATAACAGGTTGAAGGTTTACAATGACGGTTGTCACCCTAGGAATAAGCGGGCTCTCCTCCCTGTATTCTCCGTCCCCAACGAACACATTCAACCGTAGCAGGATCGTGTTCCATCTTGGACACTGTGGCCCATTTATCCCATCAAAGTTGAGCCAGCAGAGCACGCCTGAGAGATTCGGGAGGTACTGTGTTGAAGTTTGATAGAGGATGAAAGAGCAGGGATATCTGAGTGAGCACAAACGCCTTCCCAAATGAGGGTCTGGACACCTCAAAAGAGGTTGCTAGAGGAACATAAGAAGAACCATGCTCCTTTTTATCTCTTCTCCTTTGGTTGAATTGTTCCCCTCTTTCATCAGCAGTATCTCTACTCCAAATATTTTTCTTCTTAACAACACCCTTTCCTTGGGCGTTTTTCTTCTAAAACCACAGTATTATTTCTTTGAGAACAAAAGCCCTTAGCTTCTCTGGGCAGGATTAGTAAAGATGCAGCTTAAATTATCAAAAGTGTTATCTCATTAGTACAGCTAATACCAGTTTCCCTACTCAACTATACTACAAGATAACTTTCATTACCGTTGTAAGTCCACACTGAAGTTTTTGGGGATCCATGTACGTAAATTAATATGCAGTTTGGGTCTGTTCTTGTTTTACTCTTTCAGCCATAGCTGTGCCAACAGAGTGCTGCTGATCAACCCATATTTCATATGTCATGTTTAGCATGGCCTTGCTACTCTATCCTGTTAATGATTTTTTTTAAAAATTTCCTGTTTGCCAGGAGCACGCGGAGCCTGGCTCTCTAGCCTTCCCTGCAGTGTAAAGTGAGGCCCTTTCCCTTCCACGTCCACATGCTCTAAAAGTAACCTTCTGCAATATTTAAAGCAAAGGTCTCAGAAGAGAACAGACCACAGGCTCCTCACCAGCTCTAATTAATCCCTGGAGTGGATCACATCCTGAGCAATTACAAGATGATACAACTGAAGACCACACCTGGCGAGTACAAAGGAGCCTCATTTAAGATCAAATGAGCAATGGAAAGGTGGTGGGTGTCTTTTATGATATCCAGCACTGAGGGGAATGTGGGCAACTCTGCCAGTGGGTTTTCCAGCTGTACCTTTAGGACTAACTTAAATTCTTTTCCTTTGTATGTCTGTAGATCTGGTCTATATTTGAGACATCATGTCAGTTCCCTTTGATGCCCAAGCTCTAAAGAGCTTCAACTCTACAGCAAACTGCAGGGTGTAATAGAGACATAGTCTTAATCAGTGCCTGCTGCCCAGCTTTCTCAGCAACTCGGTTGTATGTGGTTTCACCCCGTAGGTGATGTCTCAACACAGCTGGAGCTTCACCTGCTCTGTTGCGGGCAGCTCTGTTAGTTTCTAGCTCTACATGCTGTCAAGCACATTTCTATCTGCTTTTCCCTTTCTGTCTCCCTGTGCTGGATTTCGAAGTGGATGCTTGTGGAAAGAGAAGCCTTGAGAAGGACGAACCCAGAGCAGCGGGTTCCCTGCAGAAATCAGAGGCGAAGGTTAAAGAAAAGGTAAGCTACACATCATACCTTGTTAAGCCATAGTGTATTCAGGTTTTAAAAAGACTGGTTTTGATGTGGGATGTAGTTTAAAGGTTGACTTGCTAGGCCACAGGGCTTCCAAGCAACAAGAGCTGCCGTTGAATTTGAGCTGTACGTGCCATGAGAACCTCCCCACCACTTCCAGTTTTCTGAAGCTGGATAAATCCTCTCAGAACTCTGTGTTTGCAGAGGCTTTTGGCTTGGCACAAAGATTTAACTGTGCCCCTTTAAGTTTTACCTTCTGTTTGTTTGTGCAATATTTTAATGGCTTTGACTTTGTGACTTTCAGGTGCCTGCAGTGCTGCAGCACATGGACACAATGACATTTTTATTAGAAAGTCTTGCCAATTTGGGTTTTAATTCAGACTTTTCCAGTGCTGATCTGTGGTCCAGTGACTGAAATGTATGTCCAGTGCATTTTCTTTTATACGGGTGGAAACAAGAGGACAAATCCCACACTTTATGTTTGGGTCCAAACTGGGCCTTTGAGAGCCCAAGTACAACCACAGTAACATCCCTCTAGAAACAACTCCTATGTAAGAGCATACTGTGTGCCCACCAGTGTGCCTGCTTCATAAAGGATATGAACACCCAAGCTTTACAATCTACCTCTTTGCTTGCAGGTCGCTATACCATGAGCCTTGCTATATCATCAATATAAAGTTCCCCACCCTCAGTCCTGAAGCCTGTAAAGTGGGCGCTGGACCAGGCATTGTACAGGGACCTACACTGTTCCCTTATTGACCCAGTATAAATGGCGGATAAATGCTAAGCAGTTTGAAGCTGTAATACTGGGTTTATGCATGCTTTGTTCGCTAGAAATACTCTCCTTAAGCAGGATCCCAGACTGGCCTGATACCACAGCAGCCTGGTTGCCAGAGTGTTTGAACTGAGGGAGAAGAAACCCAGCACTGGATTACTTGAGCTGGATGACAAGCTACCTTGATTAATTTTGAAGAAATTCAGGCTAAATTGTTTCCAGTCCTACCTCACAGCTTCAAGGAGATATCCTCGGCCTCCAGGTTTATTTATCCTGGGCCTCGGACCTCCAGGTCCGAGGTGCTGGAGCGTGTCCAGAGAAGGGCAACGAAGCTGGTCAAGGGTCTAGAGCAGAAGTCTTATGAGGAGTGGCTGAGGGAACTGGGTTGTTTAGCCTGGAGAAAAGGAGGCTGAGGGGAGACCTTATCACTCTCTACAACTACCTGAAAGGAGGTTGTAGCAATGTGCGGGTCGGTCTCTTCTCCCAGGTAACAAGTGATAGGACAAAAGGAAATGGCCTCAAGTTGCACCAGGGGAGGTTTAGACTGGATATTAGGAAATTTTACTTCACTGAAAGGGTTATCAAGCATTGGAACAGGCTGCCCAGGGAAGTGGTTGAGTCACCATCCCTGCAAGTATTTCAAAGATGTTTGGATGAGGTGCTTAGGGACATGGTGTAGTGGTGGTCTTTGTAGTGTTAGGTTTACGGTTGGACTCAATGATCTTAAAGGTCTTTTCCAACCTATACGATCCTGTGATTCTGTGATTATTCAGGCCTCACTTTGGCTTCTACATTTAAAAAAGTTTGCTGAGCTAATACTGTTACTTTACCTAGGCTAGCAAGTCCCTTTTCATGTAAGCAAGGGATTAATCAAAGCGTTATCTCATTAGCATAGCTGCTACTAGTTTTCCAAACAAAATGAGCTGCACCAATCAAAGTACTTTTTTGGCTAATATAATCTCAAAAATTACAAAGTTCCCCAGCCTCACTACATTTATTTGGTATATTATTTGTCCGCATCCCCACCAGTACCATAACAGTGATAAACATGTCAATGGTAGACCCAGACTTCAGGCAAGTCTTGCTGCATTTAGCACAATTCCTGCAAATTCTCTGCAAATTCTTCCAGTTCATTATGGCAGATACTGTGCTGAAGGGAAGAATAGCAAACCAGGAGAGCACATTAAGATTCATCTCTTTGTGTTTAGCCTGGGTACCATAAAGCATCCTTTTTTTTTTTTTTTTAGCTGCTAGCTAATACTCTCACACAATCAGGTAACTTGGTAAATTTTTCATGGGTGATAGTAAATCATGCTTTGCATTTCTTCAATTTTTTTTTTCCTTTTGGCAAACAGTTGCTTAATAGAAACTTTTTACAAGGCAGCACTCATCTTTTTAGCACAGGTTAACATTTCACAAATACAGAAGTGCAGAGATTCCCCTCTAAAATTTCTACTTGAAAGACAGCAATTTAAAATCATTCAACTAAAGACAATAGCAAGTCTAAGACTAAAGCTAAGTGAACAACAGGAAATAAATTAAACAGCATGGTCAGTGTATTCCTCAGCATTGTTGTACAATGTAACAGTGTAGTAGTAACCCTGGCCCTGGCATTTGTCAGTGTTCTTGTTGCTTTGTTCCATATTCCGTGGCAGTATTTGCTAGTAATGCATTACAGAATTCACATTCCCAAGGCATGGAAACACTTTTTTTAGCTCCCGACATTACAGACATATCTTGAATCAATAGAGCTGGCCACTTACTGTGATAATCGGAAATACTGTGGAAGGTAATTGCTTCACAGCAAATGACTTTACATAATTTGATAATCGCTAGGTCCCAGGCATTATTCTTGCTGTTAATCCATTGTGATTTATTGTCAATTTCTACTCTATTTATCATCATATTATTGTTCCAAGGTTCTTCTTGATCTTTGGTTCTCAGAGACCAGCTGCACATTTCATTGCTGGCAGTTTAAAAAAAAATAATTAGATTAAATATCAGTTGAAACGCTGTGCCCAAAGAATATGTTTCACTTGTACTGTGTGTGGAGGGTTTCCTGGTCCTCAGTTATCCTTCCATTTTTCAGTCCTCGTGGTAACTTAAAGGGACTATGTTGGTATAACTCCCCTCTCCAGGGTAATAATGATTAGATTTTACTTCACTTCCAAGTCTGGCTACAAATACATAGCACTGCGCCTCTTCATTGTGCAGCTGACATTTATTGAACATGTGTCAGAATGTTTTGCAAATATACTATTATTCAGTACTTGTGTTTTCCGTGCTTCTTGGCTTTTAAGGGTTGTCAGATTCAACTGCTTTTGGACAGTAGATAAAGACAGTGCTAGCTGACCTGCATTTCCTTCCACTCTGTTTTAACATTTTAATTCTGTTAATATTTCCCAAGTGAGAGTTACCCCTTGGAGATGCAGGCGAGAGCCCTCAGGTCCTGCTGCAGGTGTGGAGAGGGAAGAGTGGCCACAGAGCAGGTTCCTACACAGCTTGCCCAGAGCTGCAGAGCTGGAAGTGGGCTCTCTGCACACCCCTGGGGAGCAGGCAGGACAGCCCCAAAATGACTCTTTGTCTGGGGCTTTCTGCCCAGAATTCCTGCGACGTACTTTCACAACTGTCATAGCTGTGTACAAAATAAGATTGCATGAACAGGGAGGAGAGAGGGCTTCCCTGTGCCAAGGTGGTGTGAATCAGCACCAGGGCCTTGAATAATGCTTTTTTTGCCCCAAAGGCTACAGTGCTTTTGTTGGATTGTTTCATAGGTGCAGATGACAACAGTGCTAAGTAACCTCTGATGAGCCTCCTCCTATTTGCCTCTAAATAGAGCTGAAATATCTGGAGCTGAGCTACGTAAAGCCTCAGAACAGAAGGAGGCAGCATTTCCATCAGGTTGGTCTAAATGACCCTCAAAGCCATAGGATGACACTCTCCACTGATACCAAAGCACAAGTGCCATTCTAGCCTGTGAGTGACTTGAGTAGTGAGGATCATTCACCATCCCATATGGTGATGTGGTAGCTAGACTACTAGCTAGGTTAGTTAGTCAATGGGTTACCTCTAAAGTTACAGGAGGAAAAAGAATCTTCTCTCTCATGCTTTCAGAATGGGAAGAGGTTTGCCCAACTGGCACTTCATTTCCCTTTCTAGTGAATGCAGTTTTCCTTGTGTTATGCACAGACTCTTGGCCTATGTTTGGGAACGCGTGGACATTAAAGATGCCCAGAAAGATAGGTAAAGCCTAAAACTGTAGGCATTTGTTTTGACAGAGATTCTACCTGCCTAAATGAGACCTTTGTTTCAGCTGACAATCCAGCAGAAGGCTTGCCTGTGCTTTACACGCTTGACAGTTTTTGTGGCTAAACCCCATTTTACATGGTAGCAATACATCATCAGGAGAGTACTGAGCTTTTTTCCTTGACCTTCTGTACTTCCTGTTCCCATTTTTATATGTAATTTCAAATGTTGCTGCTGGTTATGTTCCATTTATATTCATTCTGTTCCTCACGTCACTTGTCACTCATACTGGCTAACTATGAATCTGAGAATCAAGATTTTTCTTTTTCAATGAAAGTATATTTTAAGCCTCCTTATCTATCGCTTATTAATTAGAATTTCAGCATTACCTGCAACACACAGTTCCTTTTTCTGTCTTTATTCATTGCATGATATATGCAAGTTGCAAGCTACTGCTCAAGAAGGGATTTTCCTACAGTGCAGCCAATGATAATTTGTGACTTCTGTGGATTTTGGGTAAAGCCCATAACTCTTTCTGGTAAAACTGTGACATAACGATCACCAACAGTGATGGAGTTGCATCCACAGCCTCAGATGCCCCTATGGCTTTGCTTTCTATCCCTTTTTGAAGCAAATGGTGCCACAGCCATGGTGTCACCACTTTCTGGTAGGATGGGCAGAATTTCCCCTCTCCTCCTCCCCTCATTCCTAAGCCAGAGACATGAAGCTGCTGGAAGGACTCTTCCTCCAGGCCTGCCTGCCAAGAGCCAGTCTTGTCACCACTTCTTGTCTGCAAGCTTGATACAACTGCCTGTTTGCTTGAGGTATGAGAGTCTAAAGGTGACAGTTTCATTACCCAGAGACTTCCAACTAACAGGCAAGTCTGTCACTAAATGTAGCATTTTATATCCTCTGCCACAGTCATTCATTTTGCCATAAATGTACCATTAAGCAGGGTGTTAAAAATGCGCTTCATTTATGTTATTATACACAGAAGATTTATTGCTGTACATACCAGAGATCTTTATGGAGCAGTGAACACTATCATTGTCCTTGTGGACACAACCTGAAGGGTCAGTGAGTCTCCACAGAGGACCCTGTAGAAAACAGGATCTCTGTCAGCTATGCTCAAACAGATCTGTTTCCTCAAGGCTCAATTATGTGAAAGAGGAACATCCTCCTTGAATGTGTGTACCTTCCCTCCTTATCCAACCCCCATTTCATTTGTCCCCCTTCTGGGTGGTGAGCAGGCTTGGCCTTCATTGTGCCACTAGCGTAAGAGCTCATCCCACTTCTAGCAGACCTGAGTTTGTTACTGAGCACTCTTCCCTGTTGGACTTACACTTTCTAGGTGAGTAAAGCACAAAGTTTAAAATCACCGTGCCCAAAGTTTGGGGCACCATGCACAAAGTTTAAAATCAGCAAGGTTTGACCATAAGAGTTTGACCTGGCTGACATACACCTCAGAGGAGTCTGGCTTTTAGGGCTGTAACTACATGAATACAGTTGACAGGAAAGAAAAGTCTGGAAATCTATGGGAAAATGAACATCTGGTCTTGTGAAGGACTACCCTGGACTAGACCCAGGTAAAACTTCCCAGGTTAAACCTGATTTATCACACTGAAAGGTATTATATTATGTGGGCATTACTTTTGATGTTCTTGGAGACAGCTGGGGTTTTCCCAAGATAACCCACTCATGGCCAAATGACAAGAGTTATATTTAGTGTTATACTGAAAGTGAACAGGCAGCAATATTCCTTTAGAGCATGTTATATTATGACTGAATTACATCAGTAACAGTTTGCTAAATCTAAAACTAAAATATATTTTGCTGGGGCTTGTCAAGAGAGCTGTTACCCAGGATATGATTTGCACAGTGACCCCTGAAACAACCTGAGCTATGCGACTATCTAGCATGTATAGCTTTGGCCTGTATTTTTAAACAAAGCTTTAATTTTCTTCATGTTTTCTGAGTGCCAAGATCTTGATAGTTGTGCAGAGCAGTAACTTGGCACACCAAATGAAAGTGGACCTGAGGAATCCTCTTGCTGATCAATAGTGTTGTGAGGAATCATAAGCTCTGGTAGGTCAAACCTGAAGGTGCCCCTTTGGGTGCCGCATGAAGAAGCACTGAACATATGCACCTGCTGCAGATCCTGGGCACTTCCCATGCTCTTTGGCATGACACTTTTCTTGTAACTCTTTGCAAACTGCCCTGCAAGGCCCTTCTAGTATCATCTCCTCCACCACTCTGACTTATCATACCATACACATGGAGTGATGCAAGGGTGGGCAATATCCACTAAGTTCTTACAGCAATACAGGGGAAAAAGGACCTCCCCCATACCAGCAAGGAGCTAGATGTCTGGAGTAGCAGCCTTCCAGTGCAGTGACCCCAAAACCTGAATGCATTTGTGTTGACCTACATGTAAGCTACAGAGGGCATCCACCTCAGAGGTTCAGTGTAAATCAGAGTCTGTACAGATCAGAAGGCTCCAGATTTGCCGTATGGGACAAGATCTTATCTCAGGCATTCACAGGCATGTGGTACAGGTATGTACAGGAACATGTATGCTTGCAGTACAGCTTTGGTATGGCATAGTTCCTTCTCACCACCCAGTTCTGGGTAAATGCTCCCAGGGGTGCTCAAAGAGGTTTTATTATTTTTTAAGCACAGAAGACTTTGGCCAAAGAGACCACAGTGTGAGTGCATTACAGATACCTCCATACAAGAGTGAGTGAATACGCAGCAAGGAGTGGGTGCCCTGTGGCAGTAACGCTGGCTGGGCTGGCAGCAACGGGGAGCTGGCAGCAGGCTGGCAGGCAGTGTGCAGCCTTGGCAGGCATGAGGACAACAGAGTGGGCAGAAAAACAGTCTGTGAGGGCTGTCCCAACTGGTCCCCTTCTGCCTTGACCACTTGCTTGGCAGACTGTTCAACCCACGGCCTGTGTCCCTGGAAGCCCACCTGAAAGGATGCAGTACCAGCCTTGCTACCTGCTTTCAAAAGCTGACTGTGCAGGAATGAAGGCTCAGGGGACTGAGGCTTTGCAGGGACTAAGGCTGAGAGGTAGCCAAGGATGGCCCCTGGTGGGAGGCAAGGACTGCTGAGCGGATGGGGCAAGGCTGGTCATGGACAGCGATGTGTCCTGCTTTGTTTGTCCCTGAGACATGACCTTGTCATCCTACCACAGTCTGCCCTGAGCTGTGTTTCTGATGTGCGCTCGCAGCCCCAGCTGGGGAGTGCCCAGCCTGGGAGCCACACAGCTCCACATGGGTGGCGCGGGACTCATCCAGCATCGCAGCTTGGGGCTGGTGGGGCTGGAGGACAGGGCCATGGGGTAAACACATGGGCTGGAGCAGCAGGAGTAGCTAGGGTCCGCATACCACAGCAAAGCATTTGTAGGCAAGTAAAGAGCCCTTCTGTTGGGGCTTCCTTTGCCTGTGCACTTGGGAATGCTGGTTCACAGCTGTGCTGGTGCCTGTACAAAAATAAGGGGCAAGCCAGGCCTGCCTCCCGTGCTGGGCAGGGAATGCAAAGAGTGGGGGAAACTGCTGAGCAGGCACAAGCCTCAGCACGTATGATAGATGCAGAGGAACAAAATGGTATTAAGCCTATATAAGCACATGGTGCTCATCATCTAGGGGAACTAGCTGGTTGGGGTCAACACCAAGCACTAACACAGCCCAAATCTGTCTAGCAGCCATCTGTCAGGAAACCAACATTTTGAAGCTCAGCTATCAATGATGGAGTTCTTAAGCAAGGAAAGGCATATAGGGTTTGATAGCCATGGAGGAGGCATGAGCTACAGATGTTGCAGATAAGCTACAGTGTGTTGCGGACCGAACAATATTTTGCCTATCAGGACTGAGGTAAACTTCAGGGGGGACCACATCTTGTAGCTTTTCCACGATGACTTTGGTGTGAGGTTCTGCTGCGATGCACTGGAGGTGCACTGGAAGCCCCCCTCAGTGCCCACACCATATTGTTAGTGTACCCTGTTGCTAGTTGAAGTAAAGAGGTTTTGTCTGGGTGAGAGCCCAGCTTCGTACCTGTGCCACGAAGAGCAATAGGTGTACTGCAGCACCTAAAAATAGTGACCTTCAAGTGATCTTAAAGGTCAAGACCGTGTAGACTGTCAGAAAGCTGAGCCTCAAAGGCACTGCAGCAGGAGGGTTGTGGCGGTGCTATAAACAGGCTGAGTCCAGCCCTCTGCTATCATAGCAACCATGTCATGTAAGTCCCTGCACAAATTCAGCAAGCTTACTCCTAAATTAGCTAGATTTCTGTTCCCACCCTTCTGTTGTAAAAGGCTGTTGTAAAATATGTTAGATGTCATGCACCCTAACAAACAAACAAACAAACCAACCCAAACAAACTCGACTTTCAGCAGGAAATTCTGTGTATCTATCTCCCACAGTTTACTGAACGTAACATTTAGAAGGACTACACCTCCAGCATCCTGCCTGCCCAGGGAAATATGTCATTTGCAAGGAGCTACAGGGAGGATCAATATCACAGAAAGTTTCCCTGTTGGCTTCTCTCCAAGGCTTAAAACTCAGCTCTTCATTTAGATCAATGACCCTCTGTAGAAACACACACTTGGATTGCAAGGTAGCAGACTTCAGGAGAAGCAATGGGCAGGGTGCTCAGCAGCTGACCCTGTAACTGCAGTACAGCTGTCTCAGACCTTGCTGCTTGGCTGCTTCCAGCTCACCAAAGACAAACCTGGACCTGGATCTGCAATCAGAAGCCACCAGTTCCAGAGCTAAGATGCTGCTTAGCAGTGGGTTGGTGACTTCCCAGACATGTCTGCTATGGGACCCTGCTCCACCTGGATTCCTGTACATGAAGGGTCAGATACAACAACAACAGCTGATGCAGCAGGAGCCAGCTTTCTGACATGCTCCTATTATATGACTGTTTTGTTTCAGTCAGCCAATATTCAATGGCACTGTGGGTTTATTTCTAGCAAGAGGAGAAAATTATTATATGAGTAAGGTTATTCTTGGTTGTTCAGTCCTGTTTGTTTACAGGGAAGTGCATGCATGCCTATGTCCCTAAAACAACCTGGAAATGAACATTGAACAGTTGTGTTGCTCAGTCTTTCCAAGACTCCTTTTCCTCTCAGCTCTGCTTACCCAAATTTTCTGTCTCCAGGAGATCTGTCCCAGGGCAACTCTCTCCATTACTTTTTCTTATTTTTCCTGGCTTCCAGCCTCTAATATGCTTCCAACAGCCAACCTGCTTTCCTCAGCATTTGCAACTCATTCCATCAGGCCGGGTTTTAGTTCCTCATACTCTTTCATGCCATGTATTATGTAAGTTCCTACTCTTTCTAGCTATCACAGCTTCAGAGGCTGTTTTTCTCTTTCCATTTAACTTGGAGAAACCCTACACAGATTACCCACTGTTCTTAATGAGGTCGCTGGCTTTTGTCTATAGAAGGCTATTTGATTTCAGATTGAAATAGCCCCTATTAGAGTAGTAAGATACACTTTTAATCACTCATGTGAATGGTCATGTAAGGGCCAGATCCAACAGGACTCAGGAGAAAGTTTACAGTGGAAAGTTATTGTGAAATAAGCAGAAGTATATATCGCTGCACATGGTACTTCCTCCTGCGTTGTTCTTAACAAACATGCAGTGAGTTCAAAGAGGTTCCTTCAGTTTTGAAACTTCAAGTGCTAAAATTATATTCATTGCAACCTGCTCCACCTCCATAGCCCCACCTCCCTAGCTCCACCTAAGCCAGGAAATTCCTAATTTCAGGAGTTGCTTCCATTTCCTTTCCTACTTTATCCTGTCGCAAACACCTGAAGTGCTGCTTCACAGCATGCCATGGTGTAGCTCTGCCTTGACAGTGGAGCGCAACTCAGCATCTACCTAATGCTGAAGTGCCTGAGTTTGAGAAACCAGGTTCTTCACACCCATACCCGCGCAAGGGACACCATCTGCTCTGAGCATGCCTCACACCCACAGGGTGGGCTCTGTAAAAAGGCATTCCCGCTCCCTCTCACAGAGCACATTTCTCTGTGCTGAAAATTATAGCTGGGCCAGGGAGAGGAGGAGTGACCTGCCAAGCTGGGCAATAGGAGCACTTTCAGACCCAAGTTGCCTATGTAACTCTGATTCTCTGAGCTAAACAGAAGCATTTGGTTATGTAGTATATTGATATTGCTCATCATATAGAGGTATCTAATAAAGGCCTGACTGTACTGATGCAAGGCAGCTGGGATTTTCCAGAAATCTGCTCTCCCATTGAATCCTGTATTAACAGATTGCTGGGAGAGTTCAAAGTGTCAGTGATTATGCAGCTAAGGGGAAGTGAAGCAGACACATATTAAACTTTTTAAGATGTTTTTCTTACCAATCAATAAAGTGCTTATTCTCACTGTCTTTTCCATAGCCAGGAGACTTGTTATTCACTACCTGTCAGCTATCTGCTAATATTTGATTTGCATTTTACAGAGATAGATTTTTTTGTGTGTGCAGCCATTTGATGATTTCTGAAGAGGCAGTTGAATGCTGGTGAAGGTGAGAGCTAGCTGTAGGCCAATGGTAAATGGGAAGCAGAAAAAAATTTCAGTCCAAGCAGCCTGCAGTGACCTGAGAAAAGGGCTCTGCCTACATCACGAGTAATGCAGCATAATAGGAGCAGATCAGCAGAGTGAAATAGTTCATGCTGAAAATCTGACATTTACATTAGGTGCCTTTTAGGGGGGTTAGTTAAGATAAGCTCTTGTCGGGTCCAATGGACTGAATGCGCACTTGTGGTTCGAGCACATCAGACAGGCTCCTGGAGCTCATTTTATGGTTTAATTTAATCTGAAAGGAGTCTAGTTTACAGACTCCAAGCACGCTACACCAGATGCAGTAAGTGGGGACAACTGGACAATTTGTTTCAAAAGCACATTCCTCAACTAAAACACTCATGTAGATAAGGCGAAAGACTGCTTGAAATAGATTAAATTTAGACTAAATGAAGCAAAGTTTGCCCTGTGCGATGCATAGGAATAATGAAGCTGCAGGTTCACAATAAATTGCAGCTGACAAAAAAACCCCAATGAGTATGCAGTTTCTTCGTCTTTCTGCATCCCTCTACTTCTTTCCTGGTACACCACAAAGGAAGCTTAGGTGCTTAGCTCTGCATTCTGGATCTCACTGAAGAAGCCAGCCATCTAGAAGTTAGATATTGCAATGCAATCTTACAGCATCTAATAATAAGTATTTTTGGTTTAAATTAAATATTACCCACCTCATATTTTAAACAGGGGAGAGCCAGATTTTGCTTTCAGTTACTCTGAATGCATACTAGAGCAAGATTTATTCTATAAATATTTAAATAAACCATATTCATTAAATTAGTTTTTCTCCCACTCTTTCTATTTAGTTCTATTTGATATCAAAAGTTCCATTATGGATTCAGCTCAGTTTTTCCCTGGAGGCTGTAGCCACAACAATATTGTTTGATGTAAATAGGTTGTGGTGACTGAATTTTTTACTCCAGTAAGCATATTGCTTGGAACATGCTGCTCACTCCCATGGTCCTAAAAACTGTGAAGGGATGACTCATACCTGACAACTGCTACTGATCTCATTTCCCTTACTCAAACTCCACAGTTTATGTACAGTTCTATTTTGAATAGTAGGGTGTGTGAATGTGTCTCCAGCCTTTCTTTATTCAGCCTTAGGAGCAAAGAAGGGACTTTCTTTCCTTTCTTTCAGTGGACTGGTTTTCATCTCACTAACATTGAGTCCATTTACAAGAACATAATGGAAGTTTTAACTTCAGTTTATCCCACAGCAACTACATGTGGTATTTTTAGAATACTTTCTGAGCATTTTTGAGGTCAATGGCCAGGTGGACATGCAGTAGCCTAGATTTTAAGGAGTTACTTACACGTATGCATTTCCTACTCTGAGCTGGTTGCCTCTGTACATAAAGATCTGCATGCACGTGACATGCTTCCTTCCTGGGATGTAAGATTACTGTTGTGGTCTTACCCTGCTAAAATCAGCCACAAAGGTTTTATGCTGCAATAATCCTCCTCTGGTCATGTTTATTTTCGTGGTTCTCCCGTTCCTTCCCACATGGCTTTTGCACAGCTGACATGGTGGCCTGTGTGTAGTCCTGCTCCAGGGTCACTGCGACTGAAGTCACAGCACTGTGCCAACGTCAGCACAAATGCAGACACAAATGCAAGTGCACACTCCTGCCTCAGGAATGAGCACACTGGACCTTGCCTTCTCCCTTGCCCTGTATTGCTGCTTCGTATTTCCACCTGGACCCCCTCAGAGGGCCTCAGAACAGGAGGTGATGCAGGGACCTACATGATCCCAACTACAGAGGCTGGTATTTTTGACAGAAGCAATAAAGAGATTTGCCAAGCAAGACTGGGCTCCCATGTGGTGCCCTGATAACCCAAGGCTATGAAGATGACTTGGAAACCTGAAGGGAAAACTATTTATGGTTGAGCCCATATTATGCGCTGGACTGGATTTATTGATGTGAGTCACACACACTAATCCTCACCTCAAGCCTTCCATTTAGCACTGAGCACTTACTTTTCAGTCTCCACTGTCATGCTATAGCTAAGCAGTTACTTTGTATCAAGATTTCAGTAAAATCTTTAGCAAAAGCTTTCATCATCCAAGTTAAGAGAAGGTGAACAGGTTCTCATAGAATAAGATACTGTTAGCTGGTGCTCCTTATCCCACATTGTTCACCACGCTAGCAAAGTCAGCCATTAGGGGAAAGAAATGAGAATTCATGCATTTTCCAGGCAAGCTGCATTAATATTATTAAATCCACAACAGGACTAACTAGGCTTTGGTGGAAAGTACCAGTTTTTATCAATGAAGTCCAGGGTTTTGTACAGGAGAGAATTCATCAATATATAGTCTCAACAAGCTATTCCACACAAGCAACGCCATAAATAACCTCATGAGGTGGTCACAGACCTTATTTATGCAATGACATTTGTCATTTCATTGAATCATATAATAGTTTGGGTTGGAAGGGACCTTTAAATGTCATCTAGTCCAACCCCCCTGCAACAAGCAGGGACATCTTCAAGTAGGTCAGGTTGCTCAGAGCCCCGTCTAACCTTACCTTGAATGTTTCCAGGAATGGGGCATCTACCACCTCTCTGGGCAACCTGTTCCAGAGTTTCACCACCCTCATTGTAAAAAATGTCTTCCTTATATCTATCTAGTCTGAATCTACCCTCTTTTAGTTTAAAACCATTACCCCTTGTCCTATCGCAACAGGCCCTACTAAAAAGTCTGTCCCCATCTTCCTTATAAGCCACCTTTAAGTACTGAAAGGCCGGAATAAGGTCTCCCCAGAGCCTTCTCTTCTGCAGGCTGAACAGCATTCAGAGTTCCCTCTCCCAACTCTCTCAGTGTTCCCTCATAGGAGAGGTGTTCCATCCCTCTGATCATTTTCTTGGCCCTCCTCTCCAGGAGGCTCCAGGCTCCAACAGCTCCATGTCTTTCCTATGCTGAGGGCTCCAGAGCTGGATGCAGTACGCCAGGTGGGGTCTCACCAGAGCAGAGTAGAGGGGCAGAATCACCTCCCTCGACCTGCTGGCCACGCTTCTTTTGATGCAGCCCAGGATACAGCTGGCTTTCTGGGCTGTGAGCGCACATTGCCAGTTCCTGTCCAGTTTTTCATCCACCAGTACCCCCAAGTCCTTCTCTGCAGGGCTGCTCTCAATCCCTTCATCCCCCAGCCTGTATTGATACTGAAGGTTGCCCTCAACCCAGGTGCAGGACCTTGCACTTGGCCTTGTTGAACCTCATGAGGTTCACATGGGCCCACTTCTCCAGCTTGTCCAGGTCCCTCTGAATGGTATCCTGTTCCTCAGGCGTGTCAATTTATTGCATAACTCTCCATTACAGTAGCTCCAAGAGTTGATCTACTGCCATAAGTTTATCAGTAGCAGTTGGCACTTCCATATTTCCACATAGTAGGGACCACACACTTCTGATCACGGATGTCTCATGTTATGTGCTGACCCTGTGGCATTCATGCAGGTTTGCAGAGAAATGGTGCTGTCACTGCCTATCATACCAAGTCTTCACCAGAACCATGTCTCACCACATCTGTCTTCTTCTACTTCAAGATTAACTTGGTAGCGAAACATGCAGAAAGTTGTCAGAAAGGGAACATGGAGGGAACATTCAAAGGAAGGAGGAGATAGAAAAGAGCCACACTGTACTCTGCAGTAGTCCCAAACTGGCATTTGAGCCCAAGATCATCTCCTGTCTATGCTGCTTGGAGACAAACCTATTACTTGGACAGAAGCTAACACAGGCCCAGCTCAGAGGGGGCGGAAAAAAAGAATATTTTTGCAAAAGCTAAGTGCATACCCATTTGAAGGGTGTCCTAGGTTGGGAACACTGGTTACAGCTGTACTAGGAAACTAAACATGCCAGGAACTGTCTCTTCACATGGAGGCTAGCTGGGCAGGATGACTTACCCCCATGCTGTTATCCCTTATCCAGATCTTATCCAGATCAGGGTGGCCAGAGGGGAAACGCCTGCTGGGGATTTGTGCCAGTTCCTGATCTGCTCCCAGGAACCACTTGGGATAGCATAAACTGGCCCAGGCCAAATCATGCCTGCACCATGCTCCCAGTGTAATGGTGCAGACAGTCATGCTCCAGGGCCCGGACACTGCTGTTTTTCTCTTGATCATGTAGCTATTGTGTCCAACAAATTTCCCCCTCACCTGCAATGCCATTCTGAGCCCAAAATCTGGCAGACAAGTTATGAAGTTTCTTTTAGAAAAGTGTTGGTGTTGCATATCAAAAGAATCATTGTGTGTGTTTGGGCAGCCCGCAATTGGTTTGCCCTCATAAGTGTGGCCATAGGGGACTGAGCTACAGGCATCCTATAGTGAGCAGTGTGGACATGTAGAGCACACAGCAGTGAGCAAGCTCTGTATCAGCTTGCTCCTTGAGTGTGGACCAGGAAATAAAAAGATAGCCTGAGTGACGATGGGCAAGGCCTTCTGAGGAAAGGGAAAAGGAAAAGGAAAAGGAGAAGGAAAAGGAAAAAAGGCAAGACAGAACTGGAAAAGAGAAGAAGGAAAAGAAAAGAAATGAAGAGGCAACAAGGAGAGCCTAAAGAAGACAATGCACTGAAATCTGTGCTACAAACAATATTAAAAAGATTAAAGAGAACTGGCATGAAGTTCAGGCTTTAGACAAATATCTGCGGAGGCTGTGGTGAGAGCTCATTGCAGGAAATGGAGCAGGGGGAAGCCGCACTTTAAAGATTCATGATGCTATTACAAGAGATTTCCCTGTCTCATGATGTTTATTAAATATCCAATTTTAGACTAGTGATAAGGTCAGACATTAGTACCCAGCGCCTATGTTAATATTTAATACTTATTGACCCCCATTCTCATGTTTCAGGGGAACATGCTGGAAACTGTCATAAAAATTACATGGGGATATGGTACATAAATATATGGAAAGACTAGTGGTACTAATTTCTTTGTTGCCTGAAACTAGATTCATTTGCTTCTCATCTGCAGCTTAGCAGGACCTGTAGGATACGACAAATATTTATTCTCAGTGTAGGATGTCGCTGCATGTACAGAAAGGTTGTGGCTGTTTCTCAGTGCTCCCCGGCTGCTGCATCCGTGGTGGTGCCATTCAGCACAGACAAAGAGACGAGCAGGGAGAGCATTCATTTCAGCCAACACCTCCAGTTTACAGCATCGCCTTTTTTCTCCTCAACTACAATACCCCGACGCCAAACACGGACCTCATGATCCCCTTCAAACTGTTCTGTAGCCAAAAAAGAGAATGCTATCTGGCAGCACAGCTTCAGTTACCAAAGAATTAATGAATACAGAATTACAGTTATCTGATTATTGTTAGATAAATGTGATAGTGCCAAAGTATTATACACATAATCTGTCCCATGCTACCGCCATTCGCTGAAGTTGTTCCCAAAATGTGGGTACTAGATGACCAATCACTGCATCTGCTGATGGTTAAAATCAAAACCTTTTAAAAACATGTAAAAGAGAGTTCAACGGCTATATTTTAAGGGGAAGGGAGAAGCATACCCAAAGATCAGGCACACCAGCTGGTGATAAGTGGACAGCTTGTGAGTCAAGGCCTCAGTCTGCCACATGTGAAAAAGCTTACAAAGATGAGAGCTTCAAGAAACTATGAAGATGAGAAAAATTAATCATTACAGTATTTATGTCTTTACATAGTCTAACCTCAGAAAGACAGAATGAAGTAGAAATAAGTAGTGAGCTTTAGCATGATGAAATGAGCTTGGAGGTGCTACATATATGTCATATATATCAGTAATCTGCAGAAGGTTATGCACAACAGCTGAGGTGCCAACATTTGCCAGATGACTAATTTTGTAGATAGGTTGACCTCAGATAGGACTAATTTCTGAATGAGCTGGGAGACCTGCATGAATCACAGCATGATGAGAGATGGAAAGGCTAACTCGAACTAATTCCAAAACTGTAATAAAATAAAATGCAAGTATTCAGCTGAATATGGTGCTTGTAATAAAGGCATACTGGTACCTTTTCAAAACAATGTTCTCTCTCTGCAGGACAGATGCCTTGTACACAAGTTGTAGGCACCCCTGGGGTGAGACTGTTTCTTTTTAGTGTTTATTTAGTACAGGATTAAGGGAGGCTATGCTCCATGTTTGAAGCCCCAAACTATTATTATGAGATAGTGCATGACAGAAGGGAGGATGTTTTCCTTGCATACCTTACGCATTTCTCACTATACTTGGACCTGAAGTGGCTGTGCCCAGAAGGGGAATTTTTTTCAGGCACATAGTTTTTCTGCATAATACTAATACTAATAATAGCAATAATAATTATAATAATTATATAATAATAATACTTTATAATATATTATAATGATATAAACAGAACAAATAACTAAATAAAATATACTATAATAGTAATAATATATGTTAATATGTTATAATATATGGTAATTATAATATAACACTTTAATATATGATAATAATACTAATAATAGTAATACTAATGAGAATAAATATAACAAGAACAACAAAGCAAGAATTGCTTTTCTCTCATCTATGCTGATTCATTCCTCTTTATTGGTCTAGACACAGGAACAGCCTTGTGTGAGCCCTGTATCCTTATTCTCCCTTCTCCCTTCTGCCTTCCAAACTATGGAGCAGGTTGAAGTCAGCTCTTTCAATATGCAAATGGAGCTTATGGAAATGCTGTTCTTCCTACTGTAGCTCCCCTGCAGGTCCGGGCAGATGCAATGAGATCATGACCAGTAGTCACAAGTACTTACAGTTTGTCTTGGTTTCTTGAGTGCTGTATCATTCATCTCAACACCAGCACAGAAGAACAGATACGGGGTCCCAATTGCATATCGCTAACCAGGAGATGCTACTCATCAGGGAGCATCTCCACATCTCCAGCTTCTGGAGGAAATCTTGGTGGCTGTTTCCAGGATCATTCAGACATAAACAGCAGGTATTCTGGAGTCAGCACGTCCCTGACTTAGCTGAGCAGCTGCCTGCGTCCTAGAAGTGAGCTCTTGTGCCCTCACACAAGTCAGAGCTGCAAGCTTCTACACACTTGGACACAAGCATGCACAATTGCTCCTACCTTGGAAATCCCCAGTACTTTACAAAATACACGGCCCTGCTGTCTCCAGCCTATGACTTTATAACGCCTCTCTCTTTTTTTCTTTTTTCTTTTATCTGGCTCCTGGAAATAACTGATTAGATGGGAATCTCAGCTTTCATTGAATCATTTTGTCTTTGTCTTCACTACAAAGAGTGTGAAACGTGGTATCAAAGGCTTAAAGAAGTGAGAACAAATAAGCGCAAAAATTCCTTACATTTTTGAGAGCCTAAATAACAGTTTTGAGGTCTGATTCATTATTTGGGGGTGTTTGAGGTTAGAAATTATGAAACCAACAAACCTTTCAAGTCAAACAAGTTCCGCAGCTGTAGTTACTGAGAAACTTGTGCGGAGCTTACTTTCAGGTTAGGCACATCTGTCTTGAGGCTTATGTACATGTAAGGATGGATGGATGGATGGATGGATGTACAGTTTTTCCTGGAAGGTCACTTCCATTGAATCCAGTTAGAATCATTTAAGACAGAGCAGGCTTAATCACAATTTTACAATCAGTGTATTTTGTATGGGAGTAGTTACATGTTCTCTACTTGTATCTGTAGGGAGTGCAGTACTGGTCTACGGGGTGGGGGGGGGGTGCACAGGCACAATTTACATGGCAATGAACCCCCCACCTGGCTCAGACACTGGCCATTGTCACCCTCTGAAGGCCTGCAAAGCGCTCATTGCCTTGCCCATTCCGCAGGGCTCCTCTGCAGGGCTGCCTGCTCCCTGCAGAATGGGAGCTCCCGGTTCCTTTCCTTTCAAGTGAGCGCTGATAACACCTTGTGGGGTTATTTTTTGCAAGTTAAACGCTTGCAAGAGAAAAAGACAAGGGAAGCTTACCGCTGATAAAAGATAAAACCACCACATATACTTAACTGGGCTAACCTTATCGTGTTATCTCTTAAATTAGCAGAGTTCAATCTAATTAAGTGCTCACATGGAAGAAACCCAAGTTGTGGTGTGACTAATCAGCTTGAAGGCTCTCCTAACCGCAGCGGGGATAGGGAGGGCTCTATTGTGCTGGGGGCTGAGGGAAGACGCAATTCATGCCCCTAGTGGTTTGCGATCTCAAGCCTGGTCTCCTCGCCAAAGGCTGGGCAGGCAGTCGTTTTACAGATGCAGTTTGTACCTTTAAAAGGTAATTCCACCGGGTTATTGCAACTCTTAAATCAAGATCAGCATATGCTTGTGCCTTTTTTGCTGTTATCAGCTGCATTTACCATGCCAGGACTGTTGCCTAATACACTTAAACTGATAAGTTCTATTACATCTAAGGCAGAAGTTGCTGCAGTAGATAAGGCCTAGGGAATCAAACCGTATCGAGGTTTATACCTCGGTTTATTTATTTATACCTCGAGGTTTATCAGCAACAAAGTAGTTGATAATCTGCTGTTGTGGATTCTTCAAAAATGCCCAAGAACCAGTCAAAAACCTAATATTAGGAGCAGATTTGTATCCCAAAGCTGTGACCCGGTAGATTCAACAGCCAACAACACCCAGGGGAGCGATGTGTCTAGCATTTGCATCTGATGATTTATTACTTCCCGCTCCATGTAGCTGGATGCCTCTTTTACGCACACCTACAGCAAGGCCAAGGCCTTCACACAGCTGGATCTCACAGTAAATTGGAATAGATTTATACCTGTACAGATGGATATAGCAAGTCTATTCTATAGAGTCACATATTGTGATATCAGGAGAAGCTACCTGTCCATTACTGGTTTTTGATACATTTGTCTAAAAATTAACGGAACCCTCTTGAGCATAGCGCGGGCCTCAGTTACTTGTGCCCAGGTCTGAAGATGGTGTAGATATTGAGGATTAGCATCAACTGTAACAGAGTGTGTCTACAGTAGACCAACATGCACGAGGTACAGCCCGGTGCTGGTGAACATCATCCGCAGTGCAGCACCAGACCTCTGCTGACAGGTCGCTGGCCCTTGCTGCCTGCTCCATGCAGAACACAGCCCCAGGGAGGGTGGGAACCAGCGCGCTCAGCTGGAAGGAGAGCAAGCTGGGAAGGAGAGCAGGGCAAGCTCTTGTATTTCTCTCCGTTTGCCTGGAGGGGGTGAAGCCTGCAAATGAAAAAGTCAACGGGCTCCTTCATTTGAAGGAACTACAAAAAGAAAAAAAAAAAGCAGGGTTCATCTCAGCTACTAAGGGAGGGGAAATGGGGGAAGACAAACAAGCATCTGGTCTTCCTGATTATCCTGATTCCATGAATTTAAAACCCTGTGAAATTCAGAGGTGGGAGGGTTTCTCCCAGGGAGCTGTGCAGCATTCCTGGGAACAAAGAACAGCCCAGCACCCAAAGCGGCTCACCTGCAGAACAGCTCAGCTATTCATATCCCTAGGTAGGTGTCCTGGTTTCAGCTGGGATAGCATTAATTTTCTTTATAGTGGCTGGTATGGGGCTATGTTTTGGATTTGTGCTGAAAACAGTGTTGATAATACAGAGATGTTTTAGTTGTTGCTGCACTAGCCAAGGACTTTTCAGCTTCCCATGCTCTGTCAAGATGTGGAAGAAGCTGGGAGGGGGCACAGCCAGGATAGTTGATCCAAACTGGCCAAAGGGCTATTCCACACCATATGGCGTCATGCTCAGTGTATAAAGCTGGGGAAGAAGAAGGAAGGGGGGGACGTTCGGAGTGATGGTGTTTGTCTTCCCAAGTAACCATTCCACATGATGGAGCCCTGCTTTCCTGGAGATGGCTGAACACCTGCCTGCCCATGGGAAGGAGTGAATGAATTCCTTGCTTTGCTTTGCTTGCGTGCGTGGCTTTTGCTTTACCTGTTAAACTGTCTTTAACTCAACCCTCGAGTTTTCTTACTTTTGCTCTTCCGATTCTCTCCCCCCATCCCACTGAGGGGGAGTGAGCAAGCGGCTGTGTGGTGCTTAGTTGCCGGCTGGGGCTAAACCACAACAGTAGGCGAGAAGGTGACAACTCCTTTCTGCCTCTCTCCCCCCTCATTTGGGCTGTCACAGCCCAGAGGTTCAAAGCCCTCTGCCGGCAGTCCAGCCTATAAATCCCCTTCACAACCCCCTGCCATGACTGTCTGCTGTCCTGTTGACAAGGCTTATGTGTTGTCAGAGAGGATCTTGGTACCTGCAGGTTGCTAAAGGTCCTCAGGGCTCTGAGCACCTCCTGCACTCCAAGGGAGCAGTGTCACAGCCAAGGGCAGGCCCATTTCCCACGCACAGCCCTACAGAAATGGGCTTCAGCCAGGGGCGCAGAGCTGCCAGAGCTGAACCATACCCATCGGAGCTCTACTGCTGGAGTGTCTGCTGCACATCTCCAGAGGGCTTCACTGCCCACGCGGAGCTCCTTGCTGCTGAAGCCAGAGTAGTGCAGGTATAGGGGCATACGGGTATGGGGGTGTTTTAATTTGAGTTGCAGGAGAAAGGGAAGGGGTGCAGCCAGGAGAGAGATGCAGCAGACAGAGCTAGTGAGTCCAACCCCAGCTGCTGCCTCTGCAGAAGACAGCCAGGACCTTTCTCGTCACGTAGCGAAAGCTGCGAGAAAAAGATATTGCCTCTATTCACAGTGTCCTAATAGCTGCTTCCCAGACCAGGAGTACCTGGGGCCACAGACATCTGTGTCACAGCAGCTGATGGCTTGCAGGAGGCAAGGGAGAGATGGAGGAGGGGATGGGCAGGAGCTGGGCCACCAGTTTCCCTCATTTATTTGTTGCCTCCTTCCCTCGCCCCTCCCGGGTGAGAACAAGGCGTTTATGTACCCGTGGGGCGGGACGGTGTTACCAAATGGTGAGAAAAGAGTTTTGAGTAAATAGAGGCAAGAGTACACTTGAAAAGTGCTGCAGTGGTTACAGCATATATGCACATACACACGCACACACATCTGTTTCTTTCTTCTTCTTTTTAATCTTATCTATGAGACCACGCCTCCTCCTAAAAAGAGGAGAGGAAAACAGGATCAAGTAACATATTCAGGAAGGGACCCCATGTTGTGTCAGCTGGAGGACGTATACCCAGATCCCTTTACAGTGGGCACATAATCAGATGGTCTGATACCACCAATATCTCTGGTACCTTTAAAGCAAAATAGGCCAATGGAATTCTTCACCCTAAATAAGTTACTTGGAGGAGCTGCCTAAGGAATATGTATGCCACCACTCTCTGTTGGGTAAGGACAGAACTGCTCAGCCACGGACTGCCGGCACCCAGCACTGCCGGCACCCAGCACTGCCGGCACACGGCATCGCCGGCACCCAGCATCGCCAGCACCCAGCATCGCCGGCTCTGTGCGCGTCCTGGCTCTCGGCACCTGAGAGCCTGGGCAGCCCCTGGGAACCATGTCTCTCCTACAGTAGCAGCTTTTACTGTGTCCCTCTTCACCTGTGGAAAACTGACCATGGACGCAAGCTTAACAACATCCTCCTGCTTTGGGGCACTGACCTTGGGAAAAGGCATTATCAGATCCTGATGAGCTTTAAAGCAGATGCTGTTGCTGTAGCTGCTCACCACCAAAAGCGCACAGCACTATTTCAGATAAAAAGCAAGTCATGAGCGAGCTGCCGTGAAGTTTCAGCCATTTAAATATCTCCCAGTGTTTAAAATAACAGTGCAATTCTTTTTAGATTTACCATAGCATGGTTAAAACAACCAGTTATTGCCAGTACTCAATAAATTCACATCCTTTATGTTCCATTTTTAAACAAAATGAATCACAAGCTGTTGGCACTGCATAGGTCCACAGTCTTGACAGATTACAATTAAACATGCTGTATAAAGAGAACTGATAACCCAGAGGCAAGCATCAGAAGCAACGGCCTCAGAAATCCTCCACCCCTCGGCTGTCACACATGACCAGTGAGCACAGACCTGGGGCTCCCGGGCAGGGCTTCCAGCTCACTTCTGTGTTACACGAAAGGCTGCCTTCAGCCATGTGCTCTGTTGGTCTCCTCATTGCCCTCTGTCCTCTAACATCACAGGGACAAGGAGGTCCCCGGTACTTACAACAGTTGCCCACTTATCATGGATGAGCGTTGTTGCCGTCATGAGGAGCTCTGGTTGCTTCTCAGACCTGTGAAGCTGAGCAGGACCATGCACTGGCAAAGCAGCAAATGTGTTAGAAAGCAAGAAATGGAGACCCTTTGCTGGAGGAAGGCAAGATATCTCACAGTGTGCTGCAGACCAGCTGCTTTGTTTGGCACCAGATAACTTGGAATAAATCCTCAGAAACTGTAGTATCACACAGAAGATTCAAGGGGGAGCAAGAACCTAGATAAATCAGGCTGATGTTAAAGCAGGTTTATGCCCAAAACCAAGCAAATCAAGCCCTTGCAGAGAGCCAGGGACTACCTATGCCAGTCTCAGAAAGCCAGGTGTGTTTGGCAGATGCGGCCTGACTCTGTATCCAGAAACAAGAGCAGTAATACTCAGTGGCATGTATAATGCTGCAAAGCCTGAACTGATTCCTAGGATGAATTATTTTCTCTCCCATCACCAAAAAAGTGACAAAAATTATTGGCCCACAACACACAGGTAGGTTACTCTCAGTGTAGCTTTACTGAAAAGTAGAAAATAAAACCAAACCCAACAATCATATTATCGGCAAGGAAAAACTACAAGCCTAGTAGGAAAATATCATGTAATGTAAGTGGATTCAACACAAAGTGGAGATTTACAGTCTAACTTCAGACACACTACTGAAGTTTTCTTTGAAAAGCCTGTTACAGTTAGCTGTGAATGCATGTGGGTTGTTCCCCTGCCCTCCCCAGGGCAGATAAGCAATCAAAACAAACACATTTATTTGAGAGATCTGTTAATCCTCTGCATAAACAACATTTCAGCATGCAAGTTATAGTGGGCTTAGTGTTCCTTGAGCATTGAGAAGCTTAACGCTGCCGTTCAGTTCTTATCCTATGAGCACAACCGCAAAATCCAAGCCATGTTTGCATGTCCTAAGGTTACCCAGCGCAGGAGGCAGGGATAAGGGCCAGATTTGGTCTCTCTCGGCACAAAATGCAGTGCACCAGTCCACCAAAATCCCTGCTTGGTGGGAAAAGCGAGAGGGTGGAGGGAGCCCGGTACAGGCTTTGAGGCAGACAAAGGATGTATATTCACTTTTCCTTAGGTTAGCAGGAATATTCATTAGGATCTCTTTCTCCCAAAGCAAAGGAGCTCCTTAGCTTGTTCTTTCAGTGCTCTAAGACTGGAGCGGCAGATCCCTGCATAGCTGCCGGGCAGAGAAGGGTGAAGTCTGGCACAGGGAGAGCACATGCCCTTAGGGGCTCCGGACTGGAGTCAGGGAGGCAAAGCTTTACTGGGGAAAGGTAAGCAGAACCCTTTCAGAAATGCTGCCAAACCTGAAAGCTCAGGGGATCCTCCACAGAGCATACCTGCCGGGCACAAGCTGCTGCTCATGCTGGCTGAAGAGTTTGAAAGGTGAATAAAGAGGGTGGCAGTGCTGGGAAGTGAAGGCATCGTCCCCGACAGCCTTCCCAAGGGACGTCAGCGAACCGGCCACCTCGTCGCCTTGCTGCTACAGACCTTCCTGGCTCTTGCCCTGATCTTCCCTACAGGCACACAGGCTCCTTCTGGACACAGGACTTAACCAGGGAAGAAGAGGTCACTGGCTGAATCTGGGGCCGTCCAGACATGAGCAGGTTTCATCTGGAAGCACATTTCTCTGCGCTGGCCCTGACCGTGTCGGTCATTTTTGAACTTTGTGTCAGAGGGGGCTGGTTTTGCAAGTTAAGCTGCAAAGCGCTGGAAGGAAAAGGAGCTGCCAGAATATAGAAGTGCTCTGACATGTGCTCCCCAAATGCAGAGGTTTTAATTCTGAAAGAGGAACTTGGTAAGGGTGGAGTGAAGCTGGGGGAAAGGAAAAAATAGAAGAGTTTTTCCCTATATGCCACACTGTAAGAGAGTAAAGCCATTGCCTCGGGTGTTATCCAGAAAGGAGGAGTTAAAATCTGGTAGTCACTCGTGGTATCGTGAATATGAAGTCCAAAAGTCACCCAGCTTAAGGCCATGTTGCTAGCGATGTTCACTGCTGGAGAGAGGGTGGAGGGATAGATGGACCCTTTGCTGAAACCACCGGGTACCTTACGTACCACATACCCACTGCAAAATGCTTACAGTCTCCACGAGGGACGATATCACAGAAAAAGCACTGAGCTGAGAAAGGGGAAAGGATGAGCGAAGTGGCCATGGGAGCTCATCTGCTGGGCTTGTCCTGAGACACGTGAATTGCATGTGATGCCCACGAACGGCTGAATCAGCTTGAAGCAGCTGTGAGGTGAATCTCTTCTCCCCCAAGGGCACACTCCAACGTGGGACGGTTCTGGCAATCAAAGGCTGCTCTCTTCTCTTCCCTTGGTTGAGGGTGTTATCATCAGCATCTCAGTAGGGAGTGGATGTTCCTCTGAATAAAAAAGAAGACTTGGCTTTGATCATAGGTCAGGCAACTGTTTTTATTTATCGCTGCCTTCTTAAATGCGATTATCCCAATCACAGCAATGTTCCATGTCATTCCTTTGAATACCTGTGCAGAAAGGCAAATTATTTTCCGAAAGCAGGAATCTGATACCAAGTTTGGGAAAAGATGTAATCAAAAGCTTTTCAGATACTATGTATTTGGCACTGATTAAGAAATTTTATTGATAGCTACCAAAGGTAATCGGTGATAAAAGGTATCTTTATTCCTGTTTTATAAATGAGGTAACTGAGGCATGGAAAAATTAAGCGGCTTGTTCAGGACTGTATAGAAAGCCTTGGCCATGGCTAGGAACAGATACATTACTAACTCCAGTCCCAAACCTTTTTAGTGTCGTTACTACTTTTTCCTGACAAAAAATCAGCCTCCGTTGAAGATGAGAAAATTATGTGAGAACAACTTCAGAAAGTTTCCTGTAAGCAGCAGACTAATGAATCCTGCTTTTCCTGTGGATTTGCATCCTGAAAGCCAAACTTCTCATCCTCAGCAGACTCTCATGATACCAACACCCTTCCGCCAGCTTCCTCCCACAGCTGCTTGTCTCTCTGGGCCCTGCCGCAGCCCCAGCAGCCCTGCTGCTGCAGGGGAGCTGCTGGTGACAACCATCCTCCTCTTGGGGAAGGAGGTGACTTTGGGTCTCTCTCTTCTACGCAGTAGCAGACCTTCATGGAAAACTCATAAGGAGTGTTGTCTCTTTGCAAGCCCTTCTTTGCAACGTGGTTGGATGGGTTCAGTGGTAACTGGAAGATCCCAGTTTCTTCAGGCAAGCAGGCTAAAGCACGATCAGGCTTGAGCTAAAGCACCTGCCACTGTCTGGAGCTGTGGCAAGCACTGCAAATTTTCCCATTCAGCAAACTGCTAAGTGGGGCGTTTGGGAAATAATGTAGTTTATTAGTGCTGACCCTGTTTATCTTCCAGGAAATTGCAGCAGGGATTGACCTCTGTTACGGTACTGCTTCGTGGATGCTCCTCAGCAGCGTGCCAGCTGCCCAGTGCATGTGTCACTGCTGCGAGACCACAAAGCCATGACTACCCTCAGCCACAGGCTAGTGGCCATGTGGTCAAGTGCCATCTTATCCCAGCACAGCCCCTGGGGCAAGCTTCTAGCTGCTCTGAGGTTTACCTCTCACATTTGGAGGAGTGGCACTAGAGTAAAGTGCACTGACAACCAGGATTTATTAGAAGTCATTAAAAGGCTGTTAATGGTACAGTTGTTTTCACTGCTCTTCATAGATGTCTTGTTTACTGGCTGAGACAACGATACTGATGAGATAGATACAAAAGGAGAAAAGCAGCCCAGATTTATCAGCCTGCTCTACTGCATTTGTCCCACTCCACTGGATTTTGCCTCACTGTGGATGTGACCATAGTCCCAGCAAAACACATACTCTCTTTAAATTTATTAGTGTTACCTATACTTGCTAAAGGCTTACAGATACTCTGATGTCTTTTTTCCTCGTACATCATGCTACATGGTTAATTATATACCTTAGTCTGGCTGATGCAGGAAGCACAGAGTAGCATGCCCTGGCTGTTATGAAAGAACCAGGACATTTAAACCCAGTAATACAGCCTGAGCAAGAAGCCTCAGAGTCCATCTTATGGCATCAGCACAGCTGCCCTTCTTAAGGTCTTTCTGTCTACATCACACTGGAAATAGCACACCCTCTGGTGTGGTCCAATAGTACATACTATGACAGCACTTCAGACATGTTTTCTGAAAAATAAGGAACTCCTTTCCATAGTAAAAATCCACATTTCCTTCTTTTGCACACTTCAGTAATTGCAATAACTGCGGGGGTGGGGGGTGGGGGGGTGGGGAAGTTGATTGCCAAAAGCTTGAAAAACTTTGAAACAGAAAACTGTGACCTGGCACCTGAGAAGCTGGGAACAATGGAGCAAGACCCATACACAGAAGTCAACTACAGAATGACTATGAGACATTTCTGTGAAATGACCATGGAAAAGGCAAACCATGATCACAGGATGCATCTACTGAGGTACATCCAGGAGACAAAGGGGAATGTGAACACCATACTGCAAGGCCCTTGGTTAGGCATCCTCTGAAATCTTGAATATGACTCTTTCTACCTGTACACACACAGTGTGATTTCATACTAGAACACATAAACAGAGGAACTACCACACCTCTTCAGGCATGGCAGCAGAAACTCCAGCTTCAGGCAAAAGAAACCCATAAACTGTAATTTGTACAGCCTGGCCATGTGAGGCTTTACCTCTTTATAATCTTTTATCTTTTATCTCTTTATCATTTTCTACTCTTTTTCCTTGTTTTCTCATTCGTTCTTTCACTGTTCTCTCTTGTCTCTCCTCCTCCATGCCCTTAGCCCACACCACTGAGTGCCGTCCCCTCCCTAGAGTGGGAGCTACTCTTCAGCTCCCACTCCACCTGGCGTTATTACCCAGTAGGAAGCAGGACACTTAAATGGCAAAGGGCCCTCCATCATGCAAAGGGACCAGTTTAGAAACGAGATTCAGAGAACAGAAAGTTCAGAGGAGGCCTCTGCTTTGGGCTGAGTGGGATACTTGACGTAGGACAGTGTTGTACAGCCTGGCAGTGCTGCCTGTGCCATTGCACAGCAATAAGGCAGAGACTCAAGGAAGCTGCATCAACTCCTCCTTTGGAGCAAAAAACTTTCTGAGTGAGCATGTGATAGGGTTGCCTATGATAGAAGGGGTTAGATTCAGTGACACAGGTAGTCCCTTCCAGTTGCATGTTTCTTCACTACCTCTCACATATCCTCAGCACCCTCAGATCTGCAGTCTGGGACTTCACCATGGGAAAAACGAAGCCTTCGGTTTAAGAGGCTCTGCCTCCAGTTATTCAGTTATTAAGAACAAAACAAAACAACAAAAACCCTGCCTTGCCGTTGGGCATAGGTTGGGGTTTTTTTGTTTTTTTTTTTTAATGTCTAGATACTTCTCAGATCCTTCTGACAATCTTGATAGCAATCAGCTCATTACTCATCTAGAGCTTTAAACATCATTACTAACCTCTTGAATTGCTCCTGCCAGTAGAGCAGAAATCCAAGCCCCAGAATTATGTAGTCATCCTAAACTAGTTAGGAAGGGAAAACTAGTCTGTACCAGACCTCATTTCAAGGTGGAATTCAATAACAGCTCAAAGTTGAAGACCCTGTAGTAGCATCTAGACCCACAAAGAACTAAATTGTGGCTGAATACAGTAAAGCTCACCTTACAGGAGATGGCTCCAATCCCTTGCCCCATCATAGCAGCTTCAAGTGGTCATGATGGATTCAGCAGGACCCATTGGCTGTCATCTATTTCAAGGGTAATCTCAATATATGTCTTTGAAAGACAGTTCATATAGAATCAGCTTCATTGCAAGACTCCCCTTTCAGTTGCTTTGGGTCACTTGCAGTTCCTAGTCATCCACATGTCTATCTTAGCCAGGTGCTTTCCATTAAATGGAAGAACAATGCTGGACTGAGTATCTTCTGTGTGATGGTGACAACAGAGCCCCCATAACATCCTTTCAGCCCCACTGCCTTCCTTTAAATCACAAACAAGCAAGGTAACCACTTACACGTCTCAAGCAGATAAACAGTCGTATCCTGGAAAGAGGATGAAACTATTAGCAAACAGCACTCAGTGTTTCACTATAAGAGGTTATTCCAGCACAGCATTTATTAGCGGGTAATTCTTACCTTACCTGAGAATGTCCAGAATTATCCATGAGATTTGCCAGTAACCTCAAGCACACCTTAGACTGGCTTGTTAATGGCTTGCATTCTATCTGGCCCACTGCCCTGGAGCATCTTCATGTCAGAAATCGATGATTACTAATACCTAATACCTCTTTCCACTTTGAAAAACAGTCTGTACTAGAAGTAGAAGAAAATGAGTAGAATAATGTTTCTAATGGCTGTTTCAACATACCATTGTTTGGTTTTTTTCATAAAACTTTTACCAGATGTGGCTTCTTTCTTAGATATTCCTTTCTCACATTTCCTCTTTAGAAACTTAAGTGCCATTTTAGCCACAGTTGGTGGGACAAGTACTTGTTTCCATTTCCTTTTCTTTCATAAATACTAACGTTGGTTTGTAATCCGGTTTATTTTGTTTTACAAAGGAAGTGAAAAGAAGCAGGAAGCCCCAGGTGATCTTGAAAGGCATTTCTTTATGATTGTTTTTTTTCCTGAATACCTCATTTCTCCTGTTTATGTACCTTCCTAAGTATTTAACAAAGCAGGCATAAGGTGGTTATTTGGTTTGCTTCATTTTTTTTCAGTTTTATGCTTCCTCCCCATCCACATGAGACATGTGGATAAGACATCACCAAAAAGCCAAACAGATCAGCTTTGGCTTAGGCAGCTTGAGTTCTTCCAAACTGAACAGATGCAACATTTTTGCTAAAGCATCTTGTGAACTGAGGTGGTTCTACTGGTTGGGAGTTGAAAGGCAAGTTCTTTACGAGGGTTAGCAAGCGTGGAGAGTACACAGGTTGTCTTTCTCTTTCACCCACTGCATTCATGTACAGAAATCCATTACTTTTGTTCATTCACTGGTCAAAGATTCACTGGATAACAATTTACTGTTGATGAATCTTTAAGCCATTTGCTGCCACTTACTGGATAACCAGACATCCTGCTTCATAAAAAGGGAAAAAAAGAATCAGAAATGGGCTTACGATGAAATTCACAGTAGGCATCGCCTTAAGCCTGTGTTAGTGTAAGAAAAATGTCAAGGGCGAAATGAACATTAAAGTCGTTCCACTCACTGGAGACCGAGTTCTTCGTTAATGAGTTACAACCATAAAATGCTTGTAAACTATACGGCCCTATTTCACCTCCTTCTCTGCACTGCTCCGTACGGGCTGCACGAATCTCTTGGGAGTGGGAGCAGGCAATTGGAATATCTAAGTGAAAGGAAATTGAATCCATTTGCAGAAGAGTTAAAGTAACACCTACCAGGGAGAGTACATTTTCCTACCTTTTAAATTTTATTTCCACATTATTTTATTTCCTGACAATACCAGTACTGATAGCATTGCTATTTTCTTAATGAAATGAGAACTTCGTTTTGTTTTGGTGTATCTGGAGAGTTTTAATACTAACTGCCATTAAAAAAAGAGATGGTTAAAAGAACATCAGAAGCTGCAAAGCCAAATATTTACAAATAGTAACCAGGACTAAGAGGACAGAAATAAGAGAGTGCATTTACACTACAGTCTAATCTTTAGTCACGCAAGAACATACTGTTTTGCTGGAATCATTGCCTACCTGGGAATGGGAAGGTGAGGTACAGCCCATGCGTATTTGGTCTATCCTCAGTTTTCAGTCCCTCTTCCCTTATCTACTACACAGTACTGAAACCCTGATCTGAAGGCAGAATTATTAATTTCTTCCTAGGCTGTCCTGCAGAAGTGTTATCTTATTATCCAAGCACACCACGACTACAAATTAATTTATTTTTCACAGTGCCTCTCTGGGAAGAAGAGAATTGCTGTGAATTTCTCATTTTGCAGCTGACAGCTGAGACGTAATCAGCAATGTCCGCAATATTTTCATAAATGAAGCAGCCAGCTCTCAAGCAGGCAGTCTGGAAGAGAGAAACATCACCAGCAGCCACTTTTGAAAAGTCTGATTTTAGCAGCATGTACGAGGTTTCTGTGACAGAGCCAAGGATAGAGCACAGTTCCGCACCGCAATACCCATTTCTTCGCCTGTGCCTCTTTCAGCTCCTTAACTAATACAGCCAGGGTCCCACAGCTTCCTTCAGTCAATAAAACAGATCCGTCCCCAGAACAGGACTATGATGTCCATCAGTTGAGCTGGGATCTCAGGACAATACCAAGTGATCACATATTTAAAACTCCTGGACTGGATGCCACTAGCCAAACTTTGAGGTTGGAATAGGAAAATTTCAGCTGCCTAGAATTTCAGCTGACAGGTCAGGAGATGCCAGGTCTTGCTTCCTGGAGAGACAAACTGGTTAAACCAGGCAAGCAGGGAAGATCTTAGGGCAGTTCAGAATGCCCCCCCCCCCAAATTATTCCCAAGTATGACCACCTTTCGATAAAATACGGAGTATAAAAAGTGGGATATGAAAAACAATGACTTTGTGGTTCAATGTTTCCTGTTGCACAGAGAGATTTAAGGTAGAGAGTAAGATAATTCACCGTCATGGTGTGACCAGTAATGAACCCATTCCTCTATATTGGTTTCTGACTTTCTCACTTATTCATCGCAGCATTTTTAATAATTTTGATTTGTTGTTTTTAGCAGCAGAAAATGTTGAGAAATGAAGAAATGAGAAATCTTGTTTGTCGTCAGCCCATACCACCAAATATGGGTGGCCGGTCACCCCATAACACCAAAGCTGTCTCTAGTTCTATGAATATGCAACCTACCTAAGCACAATGTTAAAAAACTGCAAAAAGCAAAGCCTCCTGATGCAGAAGGAAGAGTGAGCTTACGCATGCTAGACTTCTCCCAGACAGGTTTACATCCCTCACCTCCATAAAGCGGAGAAGTATTCAGAAGTGGGGCATAACCAGTGAAGTAACCTCCAGGGCAATCATACTGAACTTACTCATTAATGGTTTCATTTCTTCTTTGTATGGCCTTTTTTAAAAAAAACAAACCCAACCGCATGGTGTTTTGCTGGTGCTGTGCACACAGCTGGCTACGGACCAGCTCAGGAGTGATGCTGAGCCCCAGCCCTCTTCCATGGCCTTCACAGCTCCAAGCAAGACCTTGTCCAAGGAGCACAGTCGGCTGCTGCGTCGCCTGCGCTGCCTGAGCGGGCAGGGAGGAAGGGAGGAGTGCTGCAGTGTGGCTTGGGGACAGAAGATGGGGACATAACAGCAGCTGCCAGCGGGTTCGTGGGGTGAGGGAGCTTCCTTTTCCTCCTTGTTGGGCTCCGGGCGAGGACAGCCCGGTCTATGAACAGCCCTGGCTCAGGGTGGCTGTTTGGAGAGAAAAAGCTCCATGTTCACTGAAGAGAGAGGTGGCGTTTGAGCTTTGCCTGAAGGCGCAGCCATTTTTAACATAGTGCTGGCCTGTTGTCTGGTCATAAAGTGGAGTAGGTCTTACAACATGACAGGCTTTATCATTTCTTGGGTGCAAAGCAAGCTGCACACTCACTGCATGGGATGCTGCATTTCATGCCTTACTTCACATTGATCTCACTCAGAGCATGGTCAAGGAGCACTATGAAGACAAAGAAAAAAAATCCAAACCCTCAGCCCTCCTAAACTGTCTTCTATTTACCTTTTTTTGCTGCTTTTTAAAGTAAATCTTGAGTGAAAAATGAGTTGCTGCAATTCCACTGAGCTTTAGCTTTTCCTTCTGCCAAAGATGTAACGGAAAAATTACTCTTAGCGGGGAGAGGCCACAGTGGCCAAGGGGAACAATACGTCCATTGCGACTCCCCCTCTGAGATACCCTTAGGAAGTGTGTTCTGCCAGCAGATGCCAAAGGTAAACCGTACCATATGCCTGACACCACATCCACCTGCTTAACATAATAGGATCAAAACAGAAGAGACGGTACATACATACACAGACGGAAAACAGCCGTAGGAACAACCTAACTGGTTAGGGGTATCTCTGTGCATCAGCTATGTTTAAATTTCAGATTAATATGCAACTACAGTAACATAGAGGCTCAGGGACCACAGGAAGGAGGCATTACCTACAGAAATCACACACAGTACTGATGTTTAGAAAAAGCTTGAGAGAGTTGGTTTCTGCCGTGATATCATACACGCCACATGAAACTATTTCAAAACCACATGAGGTCTGAAACCGACAGCCTGTCCTCCTGCAGCCCATGCACCAGTGGGAGAGTCTAGCTGTTATTAAAACTGCAGACATCAAGTTGGCTGCCATGTCTGGCAGACTGTGTTTTAAAATCCCTTGACAGAGGAAGGTCAGCATTAGGTTGGATACAGATCTGGTTATGGACATGCTATGAGCTCCGGATGCAAGTTGCTGTAAAGCCAGAAGCAGATGCATTCAGCCCTTCCCAAGGCTGAGCTTAAAAGCCAGATGAAAAGACAGATTCAGCCATTTAGCTGCTCCATCTTAGTGTGTGACCACCAGGACTTGGACTCAAACCTCTAGTCTGAAAGAGGTCCTGTTGATCGGTTGTGCATGACTGGTCTGCGCACAGCAGCACATCCGTCCAGGCAGAGCCAGGAGACTGTAAATGCTATGGATATTAGGAGCCAGGACACAGATACTTGCCATTCCCAAGACCTCCAGACCTCTGAAGGTGGCCCTGGGTTCCTCTGTACCTGGGCCATTATATGAAGGAGAAATTTTACAGAAATGGGACAGTAATGTATTTTGTTAACCTGTATGACTAAGACTGTGATGTTTGTCTTACCTTTTCTACTCGAGATAACAGCTTTCCTCCAGCAATTGCTTTCCTTTAGTTCTAGGTGGATTGTTTTGACTTTAATAAGCAGAATATAAACAGAAGTTATCGTTTCTCAAAACAGTTTTCTTCTGCCTTATTTGCACTCAGGGTTTCTGCCTTTTAAACAACTTTTCCACCCCAACTTGTGCATATTCTCTTTTTTGCAAACACATATGCATATATATATTTCTGTGCAAACACACCTATACAAATACACACACATACACATATATATGCACAAAGTCCCTCTAGTATTCACTAAGCTGCAAACTCTAGTTCTTTCATACTTGTGTAGGTACTGTCCAGTGTACTGTTACAGTGGAGTTGAGGGGAATAATTCATTACTGATGGTATAGTAATTTTTATTTTCTTAATTAGATTTTCAAGTTCCTCTTCTTTGCAATTTCTGATTAGTCTTAAAATACCAACAAATGTCCAAAATTCAGTAGGAACTTTGCGTGGCTCTTTCTCGATTCTTTTCAGCTCTTTTAGAGGAATAAAATATCTTTGAAATGCTTGAAATGTTTCAGGTTTTGATTGTTATTTCTTGCTCTCCTCCTTTTTTGCTTTGCCCAAGACTAATTCCCTTTTGATTGTCTTCCATAAAAAGTAAACCTATCAATCAGAATTAACACTTCAGAGAAAAAACTTGATGTATGATTTTGCATATTTCCTCTACAAATTCATTCCTATGAATTAATTCATTGAGTATTTCTACAAGTCATCAATTCATGAGAAATTTTTGATAATATTACAAATCTGAGAGGTAATATTTTGATTGATCAACAGGTCACAAGGCATTTCAATATTCTTCTACCTGAGCCTTTACACTCAGAATCAGATTCCTACTGTAGATTTGTGCTGTTACACTTTTTGCAAATATTCTTGTCAGGATAGATCTACTTCTTCACAGTTATTTTCAGGCCTCAGATTTCATAGGGAGACATGCAAGATGAATACACAGCTATTAATTTAGGAATTGTCTTCTCTGCAAACACTGGTCAGTCATTTTTCTTCTACAAGAATTTGCATCTAAAAATGAAAGCAAAAGAGGAGCCAATTCTAACTAAATTTATATCAGAACTCAAATACATATGTAGAGAATGCTTTGTAATTTATTTTCATTCCGAGGGCAAGTTCAGAACATGATCATGGCAATTTTTTGTAGGTTAGTGTCTCTAAATCTCTTTACAAACAGTTTTTAACACAGAACATTCAGCTGATCACTACCGACTCGCATTCTCTTGTGTCCTTAATCTTGATGTTTCCTATTGATAAGCCATCTCTGAAAGTTCAGGGAATCAGGTGGCATTTAAACCACCTGCACATAACTGCTTGAGCCAGGTCCTTTGCTTCTCTAGAACTCTTTTCTGCTACCCTGAAGTCGCAGGAGTACTGCAAGACAAACACACGAGTCTCTGAGAAATACCGTTGTTCAGCAGGAACATCAGCTAGCACAGGACATGGGCAGTCCCCGGAGGCTGCAATGTGAGGATTACCTATTCTGGCTGCTATTTCAGCTGAACAGTGGCTGAAATATGTTACAGCATATTCATGGGTCTTGGTTCTTCAGGTGTCCAGACTGAGTACTTGCTGAAGCACACCGCAGCTCACATTTAGCCCGTGTATTTGTGCCTTGCTACCGGGACATGGCCAAGACGTGCAGCCCGTTGCAGGAATCTGAAAGCACGCCTGGGTGCTCCAGCTTAGATGGAGCCTCTGAGGCTGCGTCAGGGTAAAGAGATGTGACTGGGGTGTCTTACTCCTTTGCAAGTCCCAGCTGCCTTATTTCATGTCAGGCAGCCCTCCAGTCCCTGACTGACTGTAAGTTCTACAACGCACAAGGACTCTTTGAATTCCTCCTTCTATGGGGTGACTCAGACGACAGGAACTTAGCCTATCCGTAATTCACGCTCAGTTGCCTTTATAACTTGTCCTTTAATTAACTGATGCATGCAAGAAACCTGTTCTCCTAGCTATTCAAAATGTGGCTATTCAACATTAATCCATGGTATCTTACTATATCAACAGTCACCAGCACAAATTATTGCAGCTACCTGACTTGGATCAGTTTGGACAGAAGTGAAGTCACTACAAATAAAGGAACATTGTTTCAGACCAGCCTCTCCTATGAGCACAATTATAGATTTAAGGACAATTCAAAACTGAGTTCCCAAAATGTCATGGGATGCTGAAATCTATTAATTACACGCATCCTGAGCTGATGAGAGTGGTCATCTTAAAGAACAAAAAGGTCTATTTTCTTGAGCTGAACTCTGGTGGGAGTATTTGCTAAAACATGTACGCAAACTAGTGAGTAGCAATCTACGTAGATAATAGACCTGAGTCTCTTCTTTCAGGATTAGTTAGACTTCCTCCCCTCCTAACCTCTGCTTTTGTACAGTGTTACTGAATATTGTTAACCGCCCATCATATTTAATTCTGGAAATGACTGCATTTTACTTATGGGTGAAAAACATACCATGTTATAGTTTCATGTTGTATTTTCTTCTCAACAAAGCTGGCCTGTCCAGAGCTGCCTGTTGCCACCCCCCCACCACTATCATGCTGCCCTCGCAGTTGTGCCGACACTGACTGTGTGCAGGGCTGCCCGGTAAACCAGATCAGTGAACTGATCTTTTATCTGGGTTAAAAGACCTCCAAAAACCCCCAAAACAAAACACATCCAGGGCTGCACTGCTCACAAAAAAAATGTAACATGAAACTATGGCCTCCCTCAAAATAGTCTCAGTTCTTTGATGAATAAAATACACTGAGTTTCCTCACTGTGGCTGTTTTAATTCTAATTCAGGATGGAAAATGTCAGCAAATCAGGCTTTTTGAAATGAGGAAAGAACAGAAATTCCATTTCCTTATTGGGGTCAATTAAACAATTGGGGTTCTTCCAAAGCAGGAAAAAAATATTTTTAATGGCAAAAAATGAAAATGGTGATTCTTAGTGGTATTTTTGAACCCTATACATTTTTTTCTCAAGACTTTCCTTTTTCGTTTCCTTCGTTTATCTTGTGGAGGGAAAGAAAAGCTTGAGAACACGCAAGTATAAGCTCCCTATCAGACCTGCCTTATCTCATCTTGAGGGTTTCCTCGTCTTTGGCAGAGCTGAGCACAGGAGGAAGCCACGTGCCTCCAGCTGCTCCCCTGCTGCCTCCCAAGCAGTCAGGGAGAGAGATGCTGGCACCTCACGAAGAACCGAGCACAGCTGGACCTGAAAATCTTCTCACCTCCCATCAGTGCGACTCTTCTCGTCAGAGGAACACAGTCTCCCCTTTTCCCCGAAAAGTTTCCCTCAGCTCTTTCACTCTCCTAAAATAATCACAGGTTGACTCCATACCTCTGTTCTCCAGAGTGACCCAGCTCCAGCCCCTCTCTCCCAGCATCCAGCACATTTTACCTTTTCTCCCTCCACCCATCCACCTGAGACCACCAAGCACCAGAACTTCCACCCGCCCGCTCCAGCTACAGCCAGCACCCTCGAAACTATCCGCAAATCCTGGCCATTCCTCACCCAGCCCTTAGGCAGCAAACAGAAAGCACAGAAACGCCAGATGCTGCACCTACCTATGCATCCCCGTACATCCACCCTTCACTCAGAATATCCAGCATCCCTGACCAGAACCCATTCCCACTCTGCTTCTCCAAACTTCATGACTTCGGGTAGCCAGTTGCCTGCCATGGCTCTGAAAAGATATATTTACTGCAAGCAGAGGCATATGTTCGTATAAATTATTGGCAAATCTGCACATTAGTTCATTCCAAAATGAGCATAAGATGTCACGTGGAGCTGTACAGAATTTAGCAGCCAGATAAGCGATGGCAGCCTGCCTCTGCAGACAGCTGAAGCATTAAGTCCAAGTGAACTGCTTTGGCCATCTTCACTCTGAAACCTACTGCCTCCTCAGGGGTGGACGAAGTCCTCAGGTGGGAGTGAAGCCCAGCACAGGCAAGGGGCAAGTAGGGTACACCAACGTCCAAAGTAGGGAGTGCCCTGGGCTTGCTTTGGTTTAATTCAGACATGCTGAACTTGGTTTTCCACAAGTCCTGTTCCTTCAAAGATGCCTTCACTCCACCTAGTTCTGGGTAAGGAAAAAACCAGCTCCAAAGGCCAAGCTTTTCAATGTATATTGCAGAACAGGGATTTCTACATGAAGAGGATTCACAGAGTTTGGAAGTACATCAACATGGAAACAAGGACCTTTTACCTTCCAGCAAGAAAAAACATCTTCCAGAGAAATATTTAACTGCCTCTGCCTTCAGACAGACAGTCCAATGTGGGTGAGGATGTGCTTATTTTGGCAAGACGCTCCCAAACTGAGCTGTTTTGTGTGTGGTTAGGAGTGTTGGATGCAAGCTCAGTAATTTGCTAGTGGCATCTTGTGGTAAGTAGCTCTTGCGAGGAGGTTGACTAGACAGCCAAAATGTAGGTCACCAGTGGGTGGAGTTCACAACCTCCCACCTTTGCTGAATTCAGGATGCAGAAGTTACTTCTCCCACAGAATTTGAAATTATTGATGAAGCCTGAAGGCTTGGCCCCTAAATGTAAGCTTTTAGGATGATAATGTAACTGGTTACTCATTTATGTATGATGGTATATAATGCCCAGTCTGCTCCTGGATTACCTGTTATTTAGGAGAACTTCAGGCCATGTGTAATGACATGGGTCTTACTCTACAGGGTTTAAATGTGCATGGACATTTGCAGTTAATAAATAAAACAAATTTTGATAATACAGTTGAAGATCATTAGTCGCATTTCCAAAGTGTGTCCTTCCTATTGTGCTCATGGCAGTTCAGAGCAATCTTCTGGCTCCTAAGTTCCAATGGCCATTTAGCTCGCAGGGCTTTGCAGCAGTGATGGGTGACAGCCATGAGGTTCTCCATCCATGCCTGTCTCTCAGTTGCTTGGCCAAGCATTTAGCAAGGGCAGTCAGGGGAAGGCACTAGTTTCTTAAATGGCCATTTAAAATAAGTTCTATATAGCAACGTGCCAGTCTTTATCCTTCCTGCTGCACATATTTCAGAAAAAAAAACCCTTAATAATTTTTCTAAACCAAGAAGCCAAAACAACACACCCTTCTATGTTTGCACACCCTTTATAGCCACCTTAACTCCAGGCTAAACCGCTTTGGTATATCTGCATAATCTTAAACCTTAGCAAATTAGAAAATAAATATATGTGCATGCATTTGAAACGGCACATTCTCCTCCAGGCTTTATCTCTCTGTAACTGCTGAAGTTGTCTGACAGGGATATTTCTTGGAGCCCCATCACACTGATCTACGGTGAAAAGATTTCAGCAGTTTGCAGTGCAGATGTACCATCAGGATTGCCACTGGGATGCTTTGGAGGGATTTGTAAAAACCAGCTGCCTCTGGAGAAGATTGCTGCACTTGAGCAGGTCTCCTTTGCGTGCACTGGCTGCACAGGCATGGAGGTACTGCATATAGCACCTCTGATACATCCTGTATCAGACTTACTGCCTAAAAAGCTGGTAGCTTGAGTTGTCTCTCTGCCAATAGGAAAACCAACCAGGCCAGTTAGAAAGTGGCCTGTGTGATGTCTGTGTGAGATGTACTGGTCAGATTCATGAAAGCTGATGAGGATATCTGGTGCTTAATGCTTTTAACAAGCAGGACATTTATTCCAACCAAGTAATGTAAACAGAAGCTTGTGCCATAGGCCTTCATGTTTGTAGTCTGCTACCCTGTGAGGAAAGGTTTACTTGTAGACAAAGGTATTCCATAAAAAGGAAGCACTACTGGCACCAACACCAGCCCTATAGCAGGATGCATTTTAACGCGAATGCCTGCACTTGCTGCCGACTCCGAGCGGTCAGTCTGATTAGGTGTGGTCACCTATCCGACCGGTCCCTTCGAAGGGCAGGGATGCTCAGTTGATGAACCCAAAGCTGGAAATAAAATAGCAACAAAATGACCAGCACAGACTAGCCAAGGGGGGTGGGAAAATAAGAAGTTATTAGGCACTGAAGAAACTTTACAGGTAAAAACACAGATGTCCCAGACGAGGTAGGTACTGCAGGACGAGGCAGGTTTGCTGTCACTTGCGTCTAGGCAGCCAAATTCCACCTGGGTTGTACATTATGCATCTGGTTGCTTTTCTGGATCAGGCTTGATATTGAATTTACACAGGAAATCTGTGGTGGAATAGGAGACTGATCTCTGATTTTCCAAATCCCAGGCCAGTGCCTTAACCACAGGCTCCTCCTCCTCCTGCAGTTGCTCTGACCTCATATGGATGCTACTGTGCCATTGCTATTTATTTCACTGGAGTTCTTCCAAATTAGCCCTGATACCAGAACAGAAATAGGCTCTTTCAGCACAAAATAAACACAAATAGTCCATAAATGTTAATGATACAATGTAAGTGTCACTGTGTTCGGTGAGGACAGCCTCCCACCCCCAAATGCTGGCAGCTGGAGTTTCTTTTCTCTAAGATAAAACACTGATTATTTTAATGGGCTTTGTCTCAGTAATCTATCTTAACATTATGGTTAATATCTGACAATTATGCTAGATTAACATCCAAGAGTAATGGAAAGACTGAGGTAAATGTATTCAGAACAGAGTCACCATGAAGTTCAACATAAAGACGTTTGCTGTCAAAGAAAGGTTTTATATTATAAACAAGTATGTTATTATTAATGCTGCTGTATAACTGTCTAGGAGTAGCAAGGGGGCCCTTTGTCACTTCCAATGTCAAATAACTAAATCATGCAAAAGTTAAGGTGTTAAATGTAAAACGTATTGGTGCTTCTCAGGCAAAAAAAAAAAAAAAGTGGATAGAAGAACAGCAAAAGCCTGCAATGCTCTGCCTCTTCTTGTCTCCCCATCATGATCATTGGCCCTCCCAGCCTTTGTAGTTGCCCTGCTTGTCCATTCAGCACATGCGTGCCCCATCAAAGACTGAAACCAACAGAATCAGATTTCACAGGATGCTCTGGTATCTAAGGAATGGTGCAAGGGTGAGACAAAGTACAGAAAGGAATTTAAACCTCATTGAAAAATAGCAAGAAAGAGGATCTTCAGCCTGAGAACACACACTGTGAAAAACAAGAGGATACACAGATTTTATTTATATATTTATGCTCCATTAAAAGGCTATATATTAAAGTATGTCATTAAGTATGACCCCAAAGGTTCCAGGTTCCTTAACTAATGATGTTTCTGCCTCACAAACTACAGACATTGAAACACTGCAGAACTTCCACTGAGCTGCACCTGAGAAGTCACTGGGACAATACACACGTAATATTTTAAGCGCAATATTCCATAGCAATGTCTTTTTTACAAACAATTTTGTCTGTTTTCACTGCTTGTATTTCATGAGTGGTCAAGCAGGGAACATGGTTGTGTGTACAAATACTGAAGCCCAGGACAGTGGTAAGGCACAGATTTCCACTTCTATTGTATCACAAGTGTTTTGATCAGTACATAGATTCTTCTTCTGTGTTACTTACTAGTGATCAAATCCTACAGTATCGTGACAGATCTCTTTGACTTGGTTTTTGCCATGATTCTTTGTAAGTTATTTAATTAAAGCATTATGTCACTTTATTAACGCAGGATTTCCAGTGTGCATTGATGCCTTTCAGCGTTCAACCTGTGGTTCCTAGACTCTGAGTATGATGATTTGGCTGTTTCTGGAGACAGGGCTGTCAATGACATATTATTATGTTTTATGTCATATTATTACGTCTTTGTTATTAAGTCTTTGTTATACCCTCCCATCAGGTATTAGTCTGCATTGATAAGACACCCCCCACCACAAAAACCTTCTCTTCTCACAATTTGTTTGCTTTCTCTCTGTGAGCTTGGTGGTTTCCTAAATGCTGGCCCTAACTCCAGCATGCATTTGAGCTCCACAGGACTGCCCTTCTCCTTCAAGTTACTTGGATGTATCAGTGCTTGATGGGACAGCAGTACTGCCCTTATAAACACCTTGTGGGATCAAATCTCAGGATTGGCATGATGAGTAAGAATATGCTGTTTTAACTAAGTTTCTTTTTCTCCTCACACTGAAGCACATATGTCTTTTAAATACAGAAAAGGAAACTGCCTTCTGCTTTTGGCAAATCCTGTAAGAAAGGCTCTGTGGGAAGGAAAAAAACAAGAGGTGGAATATAGATGCCACTTCATAATTTTAAGCACTTGGCCCTGGGAAGCGATCCAATCCATATGACATATTACTCAGATGCTCTGTACAATCACTGGAGAGTAACCAAGTTCAAACACTTCCCCCTCTCCTCTGACAACATACCACAGGGACTATATGCACCCCAGCAGCAATTCAGTCTGCTCGAGTATGTTGTTTACCTCCTTCACTAACAACATATGGAACCAGGGGAAAAGTTATGCCCCTTCATCCATTTGGCATCGTGGCCACAGAGCCTCCTTGGAGGATGTGTGCTGGAAAGACTGGAGCTTATACAGTAGTCCTTTGAAGTTTAGGAGTTAGAGGCTGTGTTTTGAAGCATCTGTGTAGTCCACAGACTGAACCCCATGTCAGAAGAGAGCTTTAGCTGCCACCCGGGGAGGATACTGGGTGAGCATGCTCTTGGCTGACCTTTGGAAGTCAGACAGCAATTGAAATCTGCAGGACCAGGTAGAAAGCTGGTAAAAGGGATCCTCATGGTAGTTTGGCAGTTGGGTCGCTTTGCTTATGGCAAGGCAGAATTGATGTTCAGATGCTGCTTTCTACATCAGACTACCTACTGTGGGATGAAAGCTTGTTTCTCTTCTGCCACTGACATGATGTCCTATTCTCCAAACCCACCAATCTTTTAAAAACTGAAAACAGCCTCAAATCCCCACCTCCAGCTGTCACTGCTTTGGCTGTGAAGCTTTCTGGCACTGTACTTGGGAGACCTCTCTCGCTTTTTCTGATCCCAAGAGCTTTATAAGTTGCATTGACTCAGTAAAACCCAAGCTATTTAAAAATAATGTTGCCTGGATTGCAAATTCAGGCACTCTGAAGTTAGGAAATACTCGATCTGTGCAATTTCAGCTTTGTTCTCCTTTTCATTCATTTTGTGCTGTCCTGTCAGTGAGTACGTGAGCTACTTACTCTAATTATGGTTCTGACATTAATGTCAGCACCATCCTAAGCATGCATGGAGGGGAAAGAATTACAGTGGCACAAGCAGCCAAATAATTTCCTCTTCTAAGCACTTGGCTTTGTAACCTAAATAACAGTAAACCAGTCTTCCTCCTGCTCTTCCTCTGTCCCACTCCTCCTTTCTCTCTTCCTTCCTTCCTCCCCCTCTTCCTTTCTTCCCAGCCACAGTAGCCCTCCCCATTGAAATATCAGCATTTGGAGCTGTGAACCTTGTATACTGTATATTGAACCAAGCTTCAAGTCTAACGCCAGTTGGCAAGAAGGAAAGCTATATTCTCAAAGCCGTGAAGAGGTTGCAGAGCCCCAGCTCAAGACTGAAGGAGTGTTAGTGGAAAGTCTGACCTGATACTCTTTCTCCCTTGTGCAAAGTCAGGGAACTTCTGCTATATGTGTTGCTGCTGACATACACAGTAATTAGGTACGAGGGCCATGGGCCACGTCCACTTGATGTTAGTCTATCCGCTTCTTTCTGCTTAAGAGCTGAAGAATGAGAGAAGGATTGGTGTCTCCAGTATCATGTTATTCCTGGAGAAACCCTAAAATAGGAGCATGTGTGCTGTGTGAAGGAGGTAACCCAAAATATCTCTCAACCTTCAGGTTTTTCCCCCTCAAAATACAGTCTGTCTTTGTTCTACAGAAAAAAGTCAATGCTTTATGCTTGGAGACGAAACACATATTCAGTTGACTACATGTGATTTTCGTCAGTAAAGAGGTTCCTGAGCACTTACTTTCCTGAGTAAATAGGTTAGCTAGTTTGGCTTACAATTAAGTACATACAGTTGGACACTTTAAGCACCTTCCTATCTCAAAATCTGTTGGGGGTATTACAGGTTAAAACCTAAGATCTGTGGAAAGCCAGACAGTTTGTAAAAAAATAATTATAATACTATTAAAAAAAATATGATAGAAAAACAAATATTATTAAAAAATGTGGACCCAACACCCACTGTTCATGACATTCATTATCTCACTTCTTCCCCAACAGGTTCCATTTGTAGTGTAATTACTGAAGTCCTTTATCTTGAGGATTTTTGTTTCTTGATTGGCTGCCTTGTGTAGATAAAATCTTAACGTAGTTCATGGTACACATGGTTGCCAGCCACGTGCTCTCTGCCAAGCTCAGCTGTGTGACTCAGCCGTCAGGATCAGAAGTCACTAGGACAGATCTTGTGCTCAGTCAAACTCAGTTCTCTCCTCTCCCTGGTAACTTATTTATACTGGACGTGCAGCAACATAATTTTATATCGAGACATATACTCTTGTATTAAATGTGGTCAAAGCTGCCAGTAGACTGAAAGATGTTAATGGGAGGGACGCACAGACATAGAGGCAATCACACAGTTTTGCTTCCCTAGAAATGGTGGCGAGATGCATGTTGCATGCTGGCAGGAAAACAGATGGAAAACACCATCAGAGAGGCTTAGCATTTGATTGCTCCTTTGCTTCCAGGGGTGTCACACCCAGCAGTGGGGTGCTAATTCCACTGGGAGAGCTCCTGCTGCCAGGTCAAATGCATCACAGCCATCTGACAGAAGGTGTTGAAGTGGTACAAAATCTTTCTGAAGTGGTGCAAAAACTTTAATTTTCAGTTCAAGTATGTTCAAAAGAAGTCTGAAGAAGCAGTATTTTCCCTAAAGATTTTTTTTTCCCCATCAGGTGTAAGCTGTCCTCATCCAGATGGCATTAACATTACTGTTCTGGGTAATCCAACAGAAATACAATGGTGAGTTCACATCAGACCTGCATTAGGGTGGTTAGTGGGTGGTTATCCACAGTTTTAATGAGAGCAGAGCCATGTCCTGATATACGGTATAGTGTTTTGTATGCACAAAGGACTCAGAAGTCATGAGAAATAAGCTCTTACTTCAAGCTCTTTCCACAGTTGTTGGCTTCACCTTTGGTAAGTCGCTGAATCTCTTTGTCTCCCTTTTCTTACCTGCAAAATGGGAATAATTACTTTCCCATGTAATGAGATAGGGATGACAAATGGGAAGCATTGCTATCATCCAAACAAGTCTTAGCTCCTCAGCATTAATTCACATCTGTTAATCTGTTCAGAAGCACCTTGTTAGTCTCAGGAGTTGCAAAAATTTTTGCTTCTGCTGTCACATATGTGGGAGTAGATCAGGATGAACTCTCCTGAAGTTAATAATAAAGCCAGGCTGAGTAAATTCAGAATCAAACCCTCCCCGTAACGAAACACCCCAGACCCACTCTCACAGGAGCTGAACTTTCTCTAGCCATTTTCAGCACCTTTACAATCTCCTGTGACAAAAGACACCTCTGTTTCACACTTTCACTCCTCCACAAACCCGTATAGATCTAACGTTTCTAAATCTGACCTGGTTCCCGAGTCAAGAGTTTAATTTTCTCACCTCGAGAGCAGTTAGGTCATCAGTCTTGGTGTTTTATTCCCATGCACAGACACTTTGCAACAAGAAGTTTTCACAACCTTTACCAAGGGTGAAGACCACACATTGATTAAATCCAGCCATTTAATCTCTACAGTATCTATTTTACTCAAGTATTACTGAATGACGGTAAGTATTTCAAACGGAGAGTCTGTGACTGTACAAAGAACAGTGAGCACCAGCTCTCACATCTTCCCTACCCACATAACCACACCGTCTGGAGTCAAGCAGTCCTGTTGCATGCTGTACCTTTCAGGGTCCTTCTAGGTTTCATGTGCCACCTTTAGAATAAGAAACATGCCTGGCAGAAATCTGTTATCATGCATTTGGCCTCTCAACATGAGGAAGACATACAACTGCAGATTTAGCTGTAGCTATATTACATTGCTTCAAAGAGCTGAAACATAATAAGCAAATCACATATACATGATTCCCACTGCTTATGGATCTTGAATAGTTGGGGGTTTTTTTGTGTACTATATACCACCTTACAAAATAAAGAATATTCTCTCTATAACATTTTTATGTCTTTCATAGACTTCAGCCCAGCCTGAAGTTCAGTAAAAATGTCACTGATGTGGTGTAAGGTGGGTTTCTTTTTACGTCATGCATTATTTTCCTGAGAAGCAACCAGGTAGTCTGTAGTTCTGGACTCTGTATCTCAGAAAGGAGCCCTCAGGACATGCAAGAGGAGGGGGGCTGCTCCAGAGCACGGATGCATGCAGAGCAACCATGGCCCTGCATCAGGACAGCAAACTAAAGGGTGCCTGGCACCAAATATGTTTGAGAAAAGACTGTAGCCTCTGGTTGCTGGGACCAAGCCAAAACTATCAGTGACAAAAATGGCTCCAACATTGCCCTACACTGCCCCCCTATATAAGTAGCCACAACACAGGCTAAGGGCAGAAGACAGCAAGCCAGTCACGTAGGAAGAATTAAATTCCAAATGCGGAGGGAATCCTGGCTGCTCTGCAGCTCGGAGACCACCACCATAGCAACACTGATACCATTTAATTCAGCCCCTGCTGCCACCAGGAATTTAGGTTGCAAAGTACTTTTCCCTCTTTCTCCCTCAGCTAGGATCCAGCCTTGGCACCTTCTGCATGGCGGCTGCCAGGACACTGATCAGCAGGAGCCCCAGCTCCCCCTCACCTCGAACGGCCCAGCCTCGCTCCAGCATCTACGCGTGAGCTCCCGCTATAGTCACCTCACCCGGCCCCCCTACCCTATTTTACCTAGAGGGGGGGAAATGAGTGGGGGGGAGCGTGAGGTTTCTCCACCCGCCCGCGGGTGTGCAGCAGTGGAGCATGGATCGTCCTCGCTAGCACTGCTGCAGCCGCCCCAGAATCATTGCCTTATAAAGACCATTTTGTCTCCGGCTCATGCCCATGCCCTGTATATGTAAAGAGAAACTGAAATGTTCCAGGCTCTGCTTGTCATCTTATGAGCAAAGATATATACAGCCCCGCGTCTTCTTTTCATCAAGTCAGCTGCTTCGGCTGGGCTCCTCTCCCCGCGCGGGGCTTCAGCAGGACGGCGGGCAAGCTGCCACGCTGGCCAGGGTGACCAGCCCGGTGAGCCAGCTGCCATGCGGAACTCCCTGGGATGGCTCTGCTCAGCCTTCACAGCTGGCACTGCTGTTTTTTCCTAAGATGGCTGTTGGTCTAGGGTCTTCGTAATAAGAAAAGGTCTCAAATTCCTGGTACTGTTTTTACAACACATGGACCGATCATACAGCCCTGGTAACAGCCGCTCACAACCACTATTGGCCACTCATTACTTTGTCGGCTACCTGGTAATAAAGCTGTACAATTTGCTAGAGGAAGCTGTAGCGGAAGATTGCCTCAACAGCTCACATCTTTCCACTTAAAGATCTGCAATAGCGCAGAAGATCAGCGTTTCATCCTCAGCAGCTCATCATATCTTTCATAGCAGGAGAAGGGCAGCACAGCTGGAGGTTGGATATGCCAGCCCTCAAACTATAACTCACTAAAACAGCTCAGAGCAGCAAAAAGTCTGCTGCCACCGATAGAAATGAATTGGGTGTAATTTCTGTTCAAAACAGTGTCACAGCTGAGCCTGTGATGGCAGGGGGGGACCGGTTCTCGGCCCCTCTCTTCCCTCCTTCTGCAGTTACAGGGGCTTGAAGGGAAAATTGAGGGCTTTACGTAGTGCCTTTTCCAGCGAGAAAGATCAGGAAACTCTTCCTTTATTTACAGAAACACTGGGCAACACCTGTTTTGAACACAAGAATATTTGGCTACTGGTGGTAAAGAAATCCTTCTGCCCTATCAATCTGTTACCATTCACTCCAGACAAGAAAACCTTGTGAAGTCTGTGACCTAAACCTCTCTCTCATAAGCAGAGATTTAGACTAAGTATATATTATTCCCCTTAGACATATTGCTTTGCATATGCCAACATATATCCTGCATTCAGTTCTAATTATATGAGTAGTGACCTCTTCTATTTACAGAAGGGGAAGCCGGTCATGCAAGCATTTCTTTTTTTCCCTTTTTGGCTACATGAGCCCTTCTGACACAAATATGCTAAAAGCTTCTAGACCAGTTGATTTATGTTGAAAGCCCAGCTTTAGCTTCAGGCTTATGTTAACTGACTCCTATTGAAGCCGCTCTTGTTAGCCCATAAATGCTGTATTTCCTCGGCAAAGATGTTTCACAGCAAAACGCTGCTGTAACATCCCTTATGATCCTTTCTGTCCCTCCCAGGCAGGGCTCTGCTCCGGGACCGATACCTGCAATACAACAAAGTGGGGACCAGAAGCCAGCACACCTTACCACGCTTTGCTGTTTTGCTTTTGCTTTAGCAGGCTAGCAGGGGCTTTTAGTGCCTTTCTTCGGTCAGGATGGAAGTTGGCCATCATCTCCCACCCATTCCCCAGTGTGAGAGGTGGGCAGGCCAGGCCAGAAAGGTCCATCTCCTCTCGGATGGCAGAAAGCAAGGAGAAAGGGTGGACCTCACAGGCAGATGTAGGGAGAGGAGATCTTGACGTGACATACCCTCTAATATACTGCAGTCCTACAAAGAGTGAACTTGGGACAAAACCATTTTTTTATATATATAACAAAAACATTAATATATAATATATGTATATAAAATATTTCTGTAACATATATATAGAAACATACAAGAGCCAAACACTTTCAGGGCACTTTTAACAGACTAGCTACTTCTTGGTTCAGTGGCCTCAGAAGATCTATGGCATCTGTAGCCATAGGAAGGAGAGAATCAAGACAAAGAAAAAGCTCCTGACTTACTTAAACTTGGAATTTTTTTCCCTCCACAAAATAGCCATGTGTGTTCTGCAGCCTGGCAAAAGACCAAGAGCAAATTCTGGTGGACAAAGGAGATAAACAAACAGCAGTTTAAATTAGCAAACCACAGATTGATACACAGCTTACACAGCTAGAGCAAAAGTGAAAGCTAAGGGAGGGGCTTCAAAAGGCAAGACGACTGTTTTGCCAGAAGCAGGATAAAGACTTGCCTGCAGCCTGGAAACAAGCTCGGATCGGGAGCACCCAGCTCCACAAAGCTGCTATATTTGCAAGACTAAAATTATTTTCTGCAAAAACTTCAGACAGGTTGATGTGGTATGTGCAGTTACGGTCCAGACTTTGCAAAGAAAATCTAGGCGTGCTGAATATAGACTAGTCATACTCACCTTTTAGAGTGGGGAAAAAACAGTTATTTTGGGAAGAAATATGTTTGCAGTCATTTCAGCTAGTGGGAAGAGTTGAAAAACATGGGCTCAGTAATTGGGACTCAATTCGGTTGCCTAAATAAGTCATTTACTGCCCTCAAGATGCCCTAGAGAGTCCTGTCTGACTCCACCTACTCCTGTAGGCCCCGTGCTTTATCCATCAGTGTATGTGGATGTCTCACATGCCAGTCGAGATACTCTGGGGTACCAGCTACATGTGCCCAGCAAAATGACCCTGATCCCTAGGCGTCATTAGCAGAGTACTCATGATAGTCAGACAGGCCCATGAGGACAAAAGAAAACAACACTAAATAAAAGTATAGAAATTATGGGGGAAAAAACCCCACATTTACAAGAACTAGATGAATACCAAATGGATACAATTTTGCTACTACTAAGTGTGATTTTAAAAAGTTAGCACAAAGACCAGAATCCAACATTGTACTAACGTACTAAAAAAAAAAATGTTTGCACTGATGGATGGAGATTTGTCCCTTGGGCACAACCTGGGCTCAGAGGGCGGTGGTGGGAGGCACAAACCCCATCTGGAGGGGGGTGTACCTGGGGGTCCTGGGCACTGGGGGTGTACCCCAGGGGTCCTGGGCAACCTGCTTTAGCTGACCCCGCTTTGAGCAGGGGCTTAGACCACACAATCTGCAGAGGTGCCATCCATTCTGTGATTGTACATGGAAAAGACTTACATGCTGCCTCTTGACTTGTGATTTCTTCTATCCAGAAATATATGACACAGCTGATGAGCATATAATCGATGTCATAGTCAAGGTATTTGCCAGAAATAGCATACTGATAATGGCAGTGGTAGACAACGGACTGCAGCTTGATTCTTATAAGTTTAAAAATCAAAGCCTTTGCAAATCATTCAAACATTTTACTGCAAGTGCAGGATATTCACAATATAAATGTATTGTGGATAGTGGTGCTACAACAGCTAACCACCTAAGGACATTATAGCATGCAGATTTTAGGGAAGCCAGATGTTTTGTGAAAAATAACTTAAAAGACATAGAAGAGCTCATGTGAATGATAGAAAAGAAAGGAATACTCAAGTGCCAGCAGCCTATAAAATGGCCTAAGGAAAATCTGGAGTGAGTTACACCAGAGGAATGTGTGTGAAGGGAGGAAAAGAGAGCGAACATAACCACACAGAGAAAGCTTTGCCAGTGCAGGACATGCAGAAGGACTAGTCAGAAATGTAAGATGGGATCTACAAAAAAAGAGAAGATTATCCAGCTAAGGAAAAGGTGGACACAAGCAGCCCATGACAGATGGTAGCAGCTGAAAGATTGAGAAGGATATGAATAAATGAGAAAGGAAATGTATTTAAGGAAGAACTGTAAAGGAGATGCAATCACATCTTCAGCAAAATGTTTTGAAAGAAAGTCTTGCTCAAGGGGATCTCCAAGAGGAAATGGCACGGAAGAAAGATTGAAAACTGTGAAGTCTCTAACCTGAAAAGGAAGGAAGGAAGATTAGGCAACGATTGTTCAGTCTATGACAGATTCTTGGAGAATGGAAGAACTCGTCATCCCACTGTGTGAGGGAGATAAAGACAGGGCAGAAAAGATTCAGATGCACATACAAAATAAAGTTTAAATTTTGTAAAGGGCAAGACTCTGAAAAAAAGGAAAAGTGTAAAAGCATTTGCTGTCCATGGAGAAGAAAAACTGCCACAGGACACATGGCCAGGTTCATCTTCACATTTGAACTGAGCTGGCCACAAAACTGAGAAGGTGTCTGGGGAGCCTCTGAACTGTGTGAGCAGCTGGGACACAGGAACCCCCTCCTGACATAGGTCTTTGTGCCAGGATCCCTTGCAAGGGACAGACTGTTACCAAGTTCGTTATGCTGGCTCTGCCTGCTTAAGACTTTATTAGAAGAATTTCTTAGGCAACTGTAGCTGGTTTATGACTATTTTATTCACACAGTAATTTTGGATATGGGACCAGAACAACCCAGTAAAATACAAAGGATAAATTCTGTGGCATAGGCCATAAACAGGAGGAGATCAGACAGTGAAGGATGAATAACAGTTAAAAATGCAGCAAAACGCATCTGCACAACAGGAGACTGAAAACAAAAGAAAGACCTTGGAAAAGAGTGGAAGAAAGGTAGAAGAAATTTTGCAAAGATAACAAGTATCACCGTTAGCAAGGCTGGTATCACTATCTTCATTAGCCAAAAATAAAAGCCAAAACCAAACCTGCAAAGATGGATTTGATTTGAAGAATTAGGCACTGGAGAGAAGTCTGGGCTTTCTCCAGCTCCATTCAACAGCTGAAGGTGTGAGCAAGATGAAAAGCAGAAAGCAGTCCATGCTAAGGGGTGTCACAGATGCCAGAATGTGAAACCAGAAGAGTGAAGACAAAGCATTAGAGCGGTGAGACACACAAAGTCCACAACCAGCTCAGGGGAAATGCTCCCTACCCCAGATCACCACGTTGTTTGCAGGAAATGCTACGACAATGGGGGGGTCGATGGAGTATTTAATGCAGAAGTTTTCCCAGTCTGTGGTGTCACCTAAAAGGAGCTGAACCAAATGTGGTCTGATTCAATGGCCAAAACTCTTCTTGAAGAGATGTGACATTTTGTTTGTGACCCTGCAGGCCACACACCCCCAGTGCAGACCATAAGCCAAATGCCACAGATAAAAAATAATTTACCAGCTTTGCTGAAGACCTTTTGCAAGAGCCCACAGTGAAAAAAAGAAAGGGGTGCGGAAGAAATTTTCTTTCCAGCTGAGCTCCTGCCTTCTTCCTACACAGAATTACTCCCTTCCACACTACTCTGAAAAAGATGTGACTCAGGGAACCTCCTCTTTGCAGAGTTTACCAGGACAGGCTAACAAGCATCTACCCTAACTGAACTGCCCAGCAGCTAGTGTCTGCCGTAAGTCACAGTATCTGCTGGGACTTCTGAAGAAAACATTCACGCTCACTAGCACTAAGCTACTGCATGTTGGGCATCGTGAGAGAGCTCATCTGCCCTTGCTGAAACCAGGACAGAAGGCTCTTAGTCCACCAGTGTTTGCTGACACGCTCTGCAGGCTCATCACACCTCTCTCTTCTCCCTGCGGCCCCACACGGATCCAGAATAGGAAGCTTATCTGTTCCTGCATTTAGCTACCCTGTTAACTCGCAAGGATTTAAATCAGACATACAGGACCCTGAAGAGGACATGTCAACAATGATACATGACCTCTGAAGGCAGGTTTTGATGATGCAGTCATGTGGGTTTGTCAGTGATGTGACAGACTGAAGACATCTGATGCAGGTTGTAAGATTTTTGTCCATGCTAATTCCCAACTTTGGTGCAGGGTAATAACCTCAGAGAAGTGCAACTCCACTGTACTGAGACCGTGAAAGAGTTAACAGCATCTTCAGAACTTACAGGTGAACCACGCAACCCAATCATCCAACACTGGAGGAGGCTACGAGGCTACGAGGATCACCCTCCCAACTCAGAAGCAGATTGCTGCTCCTGCCTGGAAGCTTGCTAACCTAAACAGCCACAGCTCAGTGGCTAACCAGCCCAGCGTTGGCAAGGCAGCTGTGGGTACTATGGTGGAACATCATGGTCACTTTTTAAAGACATAGACGTAAAAACATGATGTAAACTATGTAAACAGCAGCATGCATGCTTTATCCTATGATACAGACAGGGACATTCAGTAAGAACGTCAGAGTAACTTTGTGAGTCCGCATGCTAAGTGATGAAGGTGCTTCGCATTCACTGCAGAGTAAGAAAACCCACACAGGGATCAAAGTGCAGCTGAGGCATTGCCAGTTTATATCTTAGCTTGTTTGCAGTAACATGAACATCTGCCTATACTTCATGCCATTGAATGTATGATTGGAACAGGACACTCAAATTTGCAATTTTATTTCTCCTGAACATGACGGTAGGTCCATAATAATAACATTACTTATTATCCTCATCATCATCAACAGCAACAACAACATCCAGGGATGTATGTATTTGAAGGAGAAGGGAAGCAGACAGTAGCTAAAGGGTCTGTAGTCCTCTTCTCCCCATTAGCACTATCTGGTTTAACATGCACTCCAGGACATAAAATATTAGAACGATCCTGTGCTTCCAGCTCCGACAGCACCCGCATTTAGCCTCAGTTCAAAGGACTGAGCCTGCATCTGTGTTTATTGGGTTGCACATATTGGCCGAAAGCCTTCTAGTAATACGTGCAAAACCACCTTTGCTGGTAGGTGAGGGAGTGAGAGTAGGAAACTCTGTATGATTTTAATTTCCTATATAACTTGACAATATGATTTTTTTTTAAGATGAGGGTAAAACCAAAATTATGCTAGATTTGCAGGAACATTCAGCAAAGATTCTTTCCCAGAAGTGTGAAGCAAAATTTGCACTGTGTAAAATCCTGCTACTATTGCATGTCATTTACAGATTAGTTATGCCAAATAAATATAATTTTGATTAGATTTTCAGGAGCAGTCATGGGTTATTGTAGTTCACAGTAGATAGTTCTCTCTTGAAAACACTGCACAAGCATGAATTAATTAATTCACTTGAAAGAGTAGAAAAATTCATCAAGTGCATTTGTTAATTGATAAATATAACCAAAGAAGGCTAGTGGTGATGTTTGGGCCAAGAATTTCAGAAAAATAGACACGTTTCTGTAACAGCCATTTGAGCAATATGGTAACTATCAATAATATTCACTAATTTCTTCAGACACACTTCTAGAAATACTAGAAAGTCATAATTATTCTAGTCACAAATCTTTCAGTCTACTTGCCACAGCCTACATTTTACTTTAACCTTTTACTTTCAAAGTTAACAGTTGTGCAGAAATAAGGTTTAACATATGCAAGATTCAAATAGTTCATACTAACAGAATTAATCTTGCATTTCTGTTTTCCCACATGAACATTTGCTTGTGACTTCTATGTTTGTTGTAGATTTAAAATATTGGCTTTGATACAAAACATGCATTATTTATGAAAGACTGGACAAGAGGCAAGTTGCTAGTATACTTACTGAGCTATGACACAAAACGTTATGGAAATGTTACTAAAATGCCCTACTTCATCCTCAGATCAGCTTCAGAAGAAGCATTTAATACCTGAGAAAAGTTAAGTGATAGGTTTATGCAAAACTTGTCAATGAAGATCTTATTTTACAAGATTCCCTTCACTCAGGAAATTAGGAAGTGTCAGTATCCGTTTTCATCCTGTTTTATCATCCCAAAGAAAGTTGACATTTCAACATTTCCTACATGAAACCAGCACTTAGTCATCACCAAGAATCAGACTTCAGCAATAGGCAAGACATGAACTTGTTAAAGCAGGTCCAGAGGATGGCCACAAAAATTACCAGAGGGCTGGAACAGCTCTCCTATGAAGAAAGGCTGAGAGAGTTGGGGCTGTTCAGCCTGGAGAAGAGAAGGCTCTGGGGACACCTCATTGTGGACTTCCAATACTTAAAAAGGGCTTATAAGAAAGGTGGAGAGAGACTTTTTACCAGGGCCTGTAAGTGACAGGACAAGGGGCAACGTTTTAAACTGAAAGAGGGTAGGTTTAGATTGGATATAAGGAAGCCATTTTTTACAATGAGGGTGCTGAGACAGTGGGACAGGTTACCCAGAGAAGTTGTGGATGCCCCATCCCTGGAAGTGTTCAAAGTCAGGTTGGATGGGGCTTTGAGCAACCTGACCTAGTGAAAGATGTCCCTGCCCATGGCAGGGGGGATGGACTAGATGATCTTCGAAGGTCCCTTCCAACCCAAATCGCTCTATGATTCTATGAATCTATGAATAGATGTAAATTCTGCTGCAGTTTTATTTATCATTATACTAGTCAACTAAGTTGTTTGTAGTTTTCACCAATGGTTACTCTCCCACACTCAAAGATATCAATAGCTGCATTTGACTGTTTAAAGGTACTATTACAAGGTACACCCTGGGGAAGCACAGAACACAAACACCAAAGCTTTTGTTTAGGATACATCATGGTAGAGAATCATGTTGAAACAAGGCTAAAAATCTTTGCTTCCAGTCATCTCAATGTTAAACTTTCAGCTCCCATTGTGGTGAAGCTCCATAGCTTGAAAGAGCTTGTTGTTTCAAGTAAAGATGCCCCAATCTTTCCCACAGGCATGGCAAGCTGGTCAAACTACACCTTCCATAACATACCAGCCAGGGTGATCAGAGGGAAAGCACTGTGCTACAGTGAGAGACGTAATTTCCCAGGAACATCAGCCAAACGGAGATATTGTGATAAAATAAAAAATTGCCTATAAAAATTCCCATTTTTTTCAGAAAGGACATTTTCCATTGTAAAACACAAGTTTCTAGCCAGCCCTAATCACTTCTAAAATCTAGAATTCTTTCTTGTCATAATCAGGAAAGTGGTGAATGAAGTATGAAGTCAGTCTCTTCCCATTCCTACATGCATCTGGAAACTAGATCCTGGGTGAATGACTTGCTATAAATGAGGTGGGAGCATGCAACCTGCCTTTTCTTGTACTTTCCCTTGTGCAAAGGACACAGGGGCGGAGAAAGTCTTGACTCCAGGGTCGTCCCAGCTTATGCAATGACTAGGAGAGTTAGCCAGGCACCAAGGATGAAATAAACTTCACCCTTCATGTAAAACAGTAGTGTACCTCTAGGAAGGCTGGGATTCACTGTCCTGTGTATTAACTGTATTTCTGACTCAGAATACTTCTTTGAACCAATTTTGGAAGCAAGTAATTTACAGGTTGATCTGTATTTAGATTTGTGCCAACAAAACAATCCAGCTTTACTGAAATACGGCCCAAGAAAGCCTCTTGAAGTGAGCTCAATAAATTAGCGTATTTTACAGCCAGACGCAGCTAGAGTCAATGATTTATAGTAATTTACTCATGGTTCCACAGTCAGGACACCACTGTGGAAGGAATAAAACAGTAGAAGAATCCTAAACAAGTAGTATCCAATTAAAAAATTAATATATAATGCCTGTTGACCTGAAATGAACATTTAATTCACATTGGTGCAGATATTCAGTCAAGTAGAAACAGTTACAAATACAGTTTTCTATCACACACTAGTCTATTCACATTCTCACCCCATTGCAGCAATACCAAATCGCTTTCCAGTAGTGCATTAAGCAACATGACATTTGTTCTCCCTTCCTCTGCCCCGGGGAGGAGTTTGTAGAATGATTTGCTTTGATAATTTGGGTGCTTTTCTTTAATGTATATGTTGCAATGTATTTATGTCATAAAGGCAGGTTACAGAAATCCTGTTTGCATTTAGATGATGATGTTCAGCTCCTGAGGGAGTTCATTCCATGAACTCTGGTCTTGGACCAGATTTTTAAAGTCTTTAACCTCCTGCACAGAGTACATTGAGACCAAAGAGTAAATACATTTTTCTTGATTTTTGTCTTGTTTTTTCGCCTTGAGGTTCAGCCCATCTTCTAGATCAGTGGTTTCAAAAGTGGGGGGTGTGCAAGACAATCCATTGGGGTGCGGCAAGAAAAAACATTTTGCACCTTTAATAAATTTTTTTTAAGTGCTTATTTCATCTTTAGCTTATCCTTTTTTAATTTCTATTTTTGTGTGTGTTTTATAAAGTACATAATGTATTAGTGCAGTAGTACATGTATATAATTTATAAATAAATAAATAAATAAACATATACTAGGGGTGCATGCTCAAAATTTTTTTAGTGATAGGCGTGCACTATCATAAAAGTTTGGAGACTGCTGTTCTACATAGTGGTTCCCTGATGATAGTGCACTCTAACAACACAGACTGAGATGCTGAGTTTCGATCAGTATTCTATCAGTCAATGCAAAAATAGAAAATAGCTGTCAAGCATACTCAAAAGAACTGCTGCTGTTGCGGAGAGTTGCTACAACCTTCCCATACCGCATGGATTTCCCGGGTGCCAAGAATCTCCTGCAGAAATAGTGTGTAGCTGCTGTGGAAGGAATATGAGAATAGGGCATGGCAGATCTGCTGAAACAGCAGTCTGCTGGCCAAACAGACATGATTAAATATTGCTGGCTTCAAGAACTCCTATTTGGGCATCAGCAAGAAACCCAGAACTGCTCCCAAGCTGTGGACTGAACGGACTGCGGGTTTGTGCATTCACACAAAGGAAACTACAGTGGAAACGTAAATTCTTCAAAAAAATTTCTGTGAGCACCTCTTCTGTCTTGCTGAGATGTCTGACCCAAGAGCTGATACCGTTATGTTGCATCCTTGACAACTCAGTTGAACTGCTGAAATGAGTGTGTTGATGTGGTTGGGTGACCGGCGCTACGTGCTCTAGCATTAGCACCTGGTTTTGAAAATGTAGCCTCCCTAGATTAAATCAAAATATTACAAAGATGCCAACTGTAATTTTTAAAATCCATGTGCATATATGTCTGCAGGGCTTTTTTTGTTTACTCTACTTTAGCATAATTAACTCAGTTATGATATATGCCTAATTTCTAGGAATGCTTACAGAATACAGTGACAGAAAGTCAAGCAGCCACTTTGATTTAATGTCAATAGTACTATACCTTCATCCATTCTCTCTCACACAGAAACAATTAAATGTTTTCCAGTTTACTTACAACTTCCAGAAAAGCCTGAGTAGTTACACTGAGGTAAGCCTGAAGTTTTCCTGACTAAACCAGGCTGTTACAAAGCATTACAGTTCACATTTTAACAGTATTATAAAAATGGGTTTTTTTCCTAGTGAAAATAGACATGCCTTTCTGAAACACCCATTTGGCAACAACAATGTTCCCCACAGCACCATAAGGCTGTTAAGATTCAATAGATTAGGACAACAGCCCATCCATACCACAAAGAGGAGGAAGAGGAGGAAAATACAGGATGTCCAGCAAGAATACTTCAGACAGACACCAGAGGTGCCTATGCTTCTGGGACATGCTCCAGGTCCATGCCATGCTGAAGGGACCAGCCACCAGTGTTTAGGCAACACTTCCCCAGACACTAAACAGGGTATCCAAGATGGCCATGGGTATTACTACTGTTATTATAAATTGGATAGGGGAATGCAACAGGCATAAGGTCATCAACACTGGATGTGGGAACCCACGCAGCACTCTGTGTGGAGAGGAGCATGTTGGCAGGCTGACGGCTTTGATGGTTTGGGGAGATGTTCATTCGGGAGAGGGATGGCACGAGGGCAGTGCAAAGGCAGTCAGCATTGCTGTGGACTCCTTCCCTTGCTTACACTAGCCTGCTTTGGGAGAAGAAAAAAGAAAAGGGAGCATTAGGTCAGGGAATGGCTGGTGAAGTGGGCAGGAGACTTTAGTAAGGACAAAACGGAGTGTCAGGGCCCTGAGCCCACTCCCATCCTCCCGGGGGTTTGGCTGCCTCGGCTCAGGGCCAACTCAGAGATAGTGCAGCTGGTGACCTTGGGGAAAGCTCTTCCGAAAGCAATGCAGGGAGGCCTCGGCCAGGGCTGCCCCTCCTTCCCTTGGGACCTGCTTTGAAGTTGAGTCTCTTCCCCTTGGTCCCTGCCTGAGTTACACTGCAGCTGCACTGCAGCCATGCCCATGCATTGCCTGCCAAAGACTGCCAGAAGAAAAGATCTGCATGACCATGTCTGGCATTGGCAACAGCAGAAACTGCAACATCCTATAATGAGTACATCAGTAATAATGTTTGAGAGTGCTAACCCTGTTCCTTACTGACCTGGCATTAGCATCTTTGCCAACAGATTTCACTCAATTTAAGGAATTTTGGTTTAAATTTTATTTTCTGAGTGACTAAAGATATCCTGTAAAAATATTTTTAGGAATCACTTGAATTCCCTCCAGCAAATATAGTTATAACTATGGCTGCTGTATAGAGTTGCAGGATTAGCAAAGTGTGCCATAATAAATCAGTTTGTGCTATTTCCTTATTTCCTCTCAAGACAGGGACTCACAAACATTTTCCTACAAGGAGGACATTTTAATAAGCAAAATTTTCAAGTTTCACTCCTGTTCACCACTGCACGGACTAACTCCGCTCAGTTGAGATTCTGCAGCCCATGATAACTGTAACAACTGCTCAGTAATTAATATGAGGAAGGTTTAATGGAGATAGATGCTTTCCATGAACTTTAGTAAGTTAAGACAAAGAGAGTTCCATCGGCCCACTGGCAGACTTAGAAATAAGAAAAATGTATAAGATCATCTAGAAAAACAAGAGATGGAAAGTAGGCTAAAAAGAGAGGGCTAAATTGGTTACCTGAAGTCAGCCGGCTGTAACCTGACTGAACAGGCACTGATCAAAGTCACAGGGAAAATGCAGTTGTTTAAATACCCAGAAGAGGAGCTTCATTCCCTTCCTGATTAGAGTGTATCTTTCACAGCTCGTTCACTCCCTGATAAAGCACATCTGTCCTAACTGCAGACTGAAAAATACAGGACTACTATGGAGGACCATCAAAGAAACAAAAGACATGAAATACCAAGAATGTACTATTTTTTCAGTCAGGTAAAGGTTGTAATCCAGCGGCTTTCAGAGTTTATCTCCATTCAGAGTAGACACCTAACCCAAAGACAGACCAAAGGATCAGAAAGATGTGAGTAAGCCAGACTACCAAATCTTAGGTAGAAACAGGCTACGGTACTTTAAAGGAGGGCTGGAACTAAGAGGAAATGCCTTGCATTTGCTAAGGCTAAACTGGCCATAGCTGTAGCCATAAGAATACAGAAAAAAAACCCCTCCATCGCCTGAGCGCTTGGCCCCAAGGAGTGAGCAGATTTCCACCTCCTGCAGCAAGCTTCAGATCAGCTCTTCCAGTCCTACTTCAGAAAAGAAAAAATATCTCTTTGGCAAAACTCTATGTCCTTTCTTCATGGAAGCACACGAAAACACACTTATCTAGAGGTAAACACATGCTCAAGTGCTTTGCTGGAAAAAAAAAGTATTTTTCATTTAGGCTGCAGGTGACTGACTAAAACAAATAGCAGTGCTGTGCATGTGTAGGATAAAAAAAAGAAAAAAAACAACAAAAAACAACTGTGCGAAGCTACAACATTAAGAAGACTGGCATAAGCAGAACTTCTTCCAAAAGAAGCGATATATTTAGTAGTCATAATAACAACAACAGCAGTGGATAAAGCACTATCTGTTGGTAAGGATGTCTCGAAGCCCCAACCTGAAAATACAAGGAAAGACAAGCTAAAGAGATTAGGAAAATGCCAAAAAAGAGATGAAAACAGAAAGCAGAAGATGAACTCTACAATGAATCTGCCACACAGCAACAGTTCACCGAAGACAGCGGGGGGGATCCGTGAAAGGAGGGAAGCCACTACACGTCCCCTGGCTCTTCCTGGCAAGGTGATGGTGCAGCCAGAGGAGAAGGCTCTACAACAGGAAGGACAAACCTGGAAAGAGTGGGTGACAGGGACATCTGTTCACAGCCAGGCAGATAAAACTCTTCTCAGAGGCCTGTGTGCAACTGGACCCCTCTAGGTTTAAGAGTAATGGGAGTCACGCACACGGCAACTGCAAGAAAATGTGCAAACTGGGAACGAAGGCTGGTCCCCACTCCATGATGTGAACTTGCCCCAGTGTGTAAAATCAGTGTGAGACACAGCCCCGAAATGGACCGTCCCTCGCCTGAGGGGCAGCAGTGCCACCCCGCATCCAGGGCTCCCCGTGCACCTGGCAGTCTTTAAAGGAATAGCTGAGGTTCTGGATAAGAAAATTATGGATTTAATTCTGCAGGACTAGAGTCATCAATATTCACCTGTTATACCTTTTCACATTGTTTTGCCGAATAAGAAGGCTTTAACACCTCTGGATGCTTTCAAATTGTTTTGTATTGCCGGAGCAATATAGAAGTATAAAAGAGTAGTATAAAAGAGAATTAAGCCAGGAATGTGTAACAGAAAAGGCACAGACGTGTTTGGAAGAGCTATAATACCCACAGCACATGAAGGACTAAGTCATGCGCTGGCACTCAGCTCGCAGACAGGTGTGCCGGTCGGTGACATTATCGTTCTTTCAGTTGTTTCTTACCACTCCTCTGCTGAGAGCTTCCACCCCCGCATCTCTGTTGGCAGAAGGAATTAAGTGAGCGCTCCCTCGTGTGCTTCCAACAACTCAGACGCATTAGTCAATGAAGAGGCTTTAAACCAACCTGCTCGTTTTGCCTGAAGCAAATGAAAGAGCTCTTAAACAAACCCTTTCACCAGCAGAGCTATGGCAGTAGTAACCACAGCATCAAAGGGGGAGCGTGTAGGTGCACACTGGCAAAATCTTCAAATGGCACAGTTAGATCTGGAGCACACCGTCTGTCCATAGCTTTACAAGTACGCACAAGCTATAGCATCTTATATGCACAACACCTGTCCTCGTGTATATTTTATTTGGTAGCAAATATAAGGTTAATGCAATTATGCTGAAAATTCTTCCACCATGGGTTAGGTTAAGGCACGTTATCTCATACTCGCTGTGTGCTAAGAGCGTGCAAGGGAACAGTTATCTGATGATGGATGGTAAGTTTTAATTCGTGATACATTCCTAATCTGTCTAAAGTCACAATGTGTGATTGTGCAAAATTAAGTAATTGACCTGAAAAAGGTTGTGATTTACCTTTCCGAATATCACTTATAAGGTATTCCAAGAGGAATAACTGCATGAACTCAATTTGAATTGTTTACTACAGAAACAGCTACTGATTGTAGTCCAAACATTCTGCTGACACTTTACAAATGTGCGAGTTTCTATTATTGGGAATTACACTTTCAAAAGTCTTCTCTAATTGTAATCTGGAAGCAAGGATTGTGACATGAGCAGATGTGCCTGTGCTAGGTTGGACGGCAATGAAATCTCAGCACACAAGCTTTCCCAAGACACTCAGTGCTCCCTAGGCAGCTGAACCCATGCCACCAAAATCTACTTTGGTATGTCTACTTCAGCGGCACCTGAGTGTGCAGCATAAGCATAACTTCAGAGTAGGGATGGCATTGAGGTTTCCGAGCCCTTCCTCCTGAGCTTTGATCACTGTATTCTCTTCCTGGTACTTGTTCTGAGGAGCGGCACAGTTCATACTACAAAGTGACAGCTTATACTATTTATTTTCTGCTGTGATCTATTTTTCCACTTTTGGTGTATCAGGACAAATGTGTGCTTGTTCCTGTCCCAGTAATAAGGCTCCGATTCTGGCACACTCACTTTGCTGTGTGACCCCCACAGCAGATCAGCCTATCCTGCAGAGTAATGCTTTTGCTTGAGAGACAAAAGAGCCTCCGCTCTTACCAGTGAACTTCTAGCTTCCAAAATACCTCAATATGCAGGAGCATTTGATCTCTAACTTTCATATGCCCAGGAATATAGATTTCCAATAACACAAAAACCATGTCAGTGGAACTTGAACTCTCTTTGAAAAAAGCCTTGAATCGTCTTTATTGTATGAACATCAATTGCAGAGACATGCTCTAGGGATCGGACAACATCCCATTGGTTTCAGAAGCTATCTTGGAAGAGTCAGCCCCATCACGAAAGTGTTTCTCAGGTCACAGCAGGAATTCTGGGACACAAATCCTTCCAGATATAACGTGCTGTTAGTAGCAGTAGTATCTTGCTGAAAATGCTATGCTCAGTATACACTGGAATTGCGCGATGTCTCTCATGATCTGTTTCTCACTCATTTCTATTAAGAGTTAGGTCAGACTTTAAATACTCTCCTCAGCTGCAACAAAAGGAGACATGTGTGGATGGTGTAACATGGATGTGTGTAACAAGCTCGCTACCCCTATGGATAACACACTGTCCCTAATCAACAGGGTACTCTACATCAGGCATCATACAAGTATGAGAATTTAATCCTCAGAGTCTTGCACAAGTGGTTTTATCACCTAAAAGCAAAAGATCCTATTCTTTGTTGTAGGAGCTTGCAATTTGTTCATTGAAACCCTAATCCAGCAGAATATATAAACACACGTTTAAAAGTTTTGGTAGAATGGGCTGTAAGTAGCATTAAATATGGAACTGATTAGTGATGATACTCACCCACAAAGGAGTTTTATAAACCATCTCCTCAGATATACATACAGCTGGAGTGATAAACAGGATCTTAGGCGATGTTCACTCCCTCTCACAGCATTATGCCCATTTAATTATTTTCAACTATCGGACTTTTAGATGCTGGAAAACAAAAATAAGTGACAGCTGATGCCTTCCTAGCATATGTCCCCTGCACAAAGTACTACCAGTGACTGGCAACTGCATAGTTTAGATTTGGGCTATTCTAGATTTGAAGCAAAATGCCACACTGCAGCACCCATTATTAATTCCACTCTCTCATGTGAGGCACTAGCTTTTCATTCGCAGGAAGCTGAATCAGTTTATGATTGTTTCCCAGTGAACCGTGGAAGATTTTTATGTCTTTCTGTAACACAGGAGAAAGAAGCAGAAAGAACCAAAGGACTACCAGAGAAATAAGGAAGCTGCATGTTGTATCTGGAGAATTAGATTTCAGACTGGACAAAACAGCACTTGCTGCCTACAGGACTAGGACAGTTAACCACTAAAGATTTCTTTCCTATACTGTCCCATCAAAGAATGGAAAAGGAAAGAGATTCTAGCTGTTGTCCAAACATATGAACTTCGGCAGTAAACACTACGACTCTCAAGAGACTATGGGTGAAAAAGATATGTTAAAAAATTACCATGAGGTGCACATTAATGATTTTTTTTAACTATGAACCTAAGTAGCATGTGGATTTGACAGGGGAAAACCAATTGATGAAGAAACAGTGAATTAATGTTTCTAAAATAAATGCATTTTTACTACAGCATCTCAGGATGCTTTTTGCAATACTTAGTTCCATCATGAACATAATAGAAAACCTCATTTGTAACAAAGCAGTCTGAACAAGAATTTCTGCGATAAAGATGAAGTGGTTTGAAAATTTTTGTGAATTACTCAGTGACAAAAAAATGTTATGCAAAAGTTAAGATTACCTGGGGAGACCTGTGTCCATGAAGGCACTCGGTAAAATGGAACTATCAAACAGACCAATTCCACCTCAATTCTGGTGTGACAGAGCCATTATAGACCAATTAAATTAGCCACGATGATTTGGTTACGTTGCCTTTGTTGAGTGCACTGCACAGCTGACAAAGCAAAAGCGCGATAAGACCATTTGGGAGGAGCTATTACCAAAGGTCTTCTCAGCAAACAGTCCAGGAGAGTCTGAGACATTGTCCCTGAGCGACCGACTGTAACCTTGAGGTTGGCCCTGCTTTGAACTGAGTGAACTCCTGAGGTTTCCTCCAATCTAAATTATTTTATGATTCTGTATCATTTCGTTAGCACTCTAGATTACCCACTGCAATCAAATAACACTTCTTTGCACTCCAAAATAGGGACCCTATAGCTCATTATGCTACCGTTCCTCCTATGTATCTTACCCCAGCTCATTCCTGGATGTCCACCGGGTAGACTTAAAACGTACCAGTCCTGGGTGCAGGTTACATTCCCTGGGACCACAAGAAGTCTGCTCCGTAAATGTGAATCCCAGCAGATATTCTTAATATCTCAACTTTCTGCGTACACTCACTGCAATCTGCACTAGTTTAAACATTTAGTAAGAAATAATCTACAACACCAGACATTTCTTTAAAAACAATATAATTTTCAAACGGGTAGGAAATTTTAATGTAGAGAAGTGCTGAGGCGCTAGTCAGCTGATGAATGCTGACAGGCAAGGATCAAGCGCCACAGGAATGCAAAAACATCGACACATCACAAAGCCCAAAACTTTAGGAAACAGGGGTCTGTTTTGCATTTTACGCAGGCTGTATCATGGGAACCCTTTGCTTTGATGGACCCAGATCTGAATCGCTATCTCCACCCTGTGCCCCAGTAAGTCACAACAAATGGAAAGTTCATCTCCCATCCCTCCTCTGCCTCCTTGCCTAAATTTAGATAATCTTTGCTCCTCTCCTGGAAATCTGATGCTGCCTTTTACAGTTTCTCCATTTCTCCATGACCAACTCTCCTGTCCTCTTCCTCCCCACAATTTTAGAAAGATTTCCTTAATCTTTCCAGAAGTGGAAGTTAATTTTCTGCCAAAGGTCTCCTTCTCCCAAGTAACTCTTTGGAAGGAGGAAAGCATTCTTGCTTACAGCATTATTTATAGTATTCTTGCAAACTCTTCTCAGAAGTTTAAGTCAAAGTTATCTCTCCCAGACCCCTGCATATTTCCAGGCCACGACAGAGAAGTATCTTTTTTTTATTACTGAATAGACGACATTACACACCAGCTACACCACCATACTTCTTCATCTGTAAGACTCCGTAGCCCTCCTCTCTGACATCTTTTGTTATCTGTTGCAGCGGGTCTGGCTGGGATGGAGCTGATTTTCTTCACGGCAGGTCACACAGGGCTGCAGTTTAGATTTGTGATCTTGCACAGCATTGAGGCCTTTTCTGTTTCTTACCCTGTGCCCCCCAGCAAACAGATCGGGGGTGCGCGAGAGGCTGGGAGGTGACACGACTGGGCAGATGACCTGGACCAACGGAAGAGGTACTCCGTGCTGCGTAACACCATGCTCCGCAGCAGAGCAGAGAGGAGAGGGTTGAGGGAATGAACCATCTTCTTCTCAGGACCTAGCTGGGCATCGGTCTACCCACGGGAGGTGGAGAGTGACTGCCCGGCATCACGCGTTCCGCTCTCCTTCTTTCTTCTCCTACTTCCTCACTTATTAAACGACGTTCTACCTCGACCTGCGAGTTTTTTGCTTTTCCTCTTCCGTTCCCCCGTGCCAGCGCGCGTGGGGGAGAAGGGAGTGAGCAGCGGGGAGCCGCCCGGCGGGGCTACCCCAGGGCCCCTGTCCAGCAGCCCCGCCGCTCTGCTCCGCGCTGGGCGGGCCGCCCCCGGCAGGCCGGCCGCTGCAGCTCGCCGCGCCTCGAGCCTTCGCCCCGCAGAGGGACCCGCCCAGCCGGCACGTGCGGGCGGCGCGCACGCCGCACGCGCCGCCCGGCAGCCGCGCCTGCGCCGCGAGGCGCCTAACGGTACCGCCGTGGCCGGCCCCGCCGGCGCAAGGCGCGCCGGGCGGCTCCGGGCGGCTCGGCCGCGCCGCTGCCCGCTGCCCCCCGCTCCGCCGCGGCCGCCGCTCACCGCTCGGGACTCGCGGCCCCCCCGCCCCGCGCCTGCGCGGGCGGGCGGAAAGAGGGGGGGGGGGGGTCCGCGGCCCCTCGGGGGGAGGGGTCGCGCGCGCCCCCGCCGTGTGGCGGGCGGGGCGGGGCGGGGCCGGGCCGAGCGCGCGCGGCGCGGCGCGGCGGGGCGGGCGGGCGGCGCAGGGGCGCGTGACGCGCCCCAGCTGTCGCGCCCGCCCCGCCGGCCCCCCGCCTGCCCGCCCCCCGCTCGCGCTCCCCCTCCCCTGCGGTGGCTCTCCCGGTGCATTGTGGGAGCAGTCCGTTGTTCATTTGCCATTCGACCTGATCCGGGGCCTGTTGGGACGGAAGCGCCGCCGAGCCGGATCCATTGTGGGGAGCCTGCGGCGGCGATCTAGGCCGGAGCCGGGGGGGAGCGGCCGGACTTCGTTTCTCTCGGCCGCCACCCCCGCCCTTCCCGCACGGCAGCCGGCGCCTCCTTCCCCCTTCCCGCGGGCAGAGCCCTCGGCCGGGCGGGGAGCGGCGGGCCAGGGGCGCGAGGCGGCGGCGGGCGGGGGGCGCGCGCGCGCCATGTTCGCGGAGATGAACCGGCGGACCCTGGCGTTCCGGGGCGGCGGCCTGGTCACCGCCGCGGCGGCGGCGGCGGCGGCGGCCGGCGGCGGGGCCGGCGGCGCGGCCGAGGCCTGGGACCGGCAGGACCCCGAGCCGCTGAACGGGCGCGGGGCGGACGAGGAAGTGGAGCTGGAGGGGCTGGAGGCCGAGGAGCTGGAGGCCGCCGCCGCCGACGAGAAGGAGCTGCTGCTGCCTCAGGAGGCGGTCTCGCCCCCCGCCGCCGGCCCCATGTTCGCCGAGAGAAACCGCCGGACACTGGCCTTTCGGGGAGGCGGGGGGCTGCTCGCCGCCCCCTCCGCCGCTAACAATGGCTGCGAGGCCTCGGCCTGGCCGCGGAAGCACTTCAATGGGCGGGGGGCGGACGAGGAGATGGAGCTGGAGGGCGCGGAGGGCCTGGAGCCGGAGGGCCTGCTGGAGGGGAAGGAGCTGGTCCAGGACGGGGGCTCCCTGAGTGACAGCAGCGACGACGAGGAGGACGGCGAAGGGGGCAGCCTGGGCGACGGCAGCGGCGCCGAGGGCGGCAGCTGCAGCAGCAGCAGGCGGTCTGGGGGCGACGGAGGGGACGAGGCGGAGGGCAGCAGCGTGGGCGCGGGGGAGGGGGAGAGCATCAAGCACTTCCCGCTAGCCAGGCCCAAGTCGCTGCTGCAGAAGCTGCACATCTCCTTCCAGGGCTCCTGGCTCAAGGAGTTCCCATGGCTCTACTACTGCCAGGAGACCGGCCTCATGTCCTGCGCCTGGTGCACCGCCGCCGCGGCCGCCGCCGCCCCTCCCGAGCTCATCATGGCCGGCGGGGCCCTTCCCGGGGGGCACGACGAGCTCTGCAAGGGCACCCGCAACTACAAGCGGGCCCTGCTCCTGCGGCACCACCTCTCCGCCGAGCATCGCCTCAACGAGCCCGTCAGCGCCGAGCAGGTAGGGGACGCGGCGGGGCGGCGGCCGCCGGGCCGGGCGGGGGTGGGGGGGAGCGTCCGCCGGCGGGGTCCCGCGTCCCCCAGGGCGCGGAGCGGCGCGGGGGAGAGCCCGGCCTCCCCTTTCGCATAGGTTTTTTTTGCCCACGTGTGTGTACTTCTTTAAATGGCTTCCTGTGTTGTTTGTTGCCCGGCGGACTGGGCAGGCAGTGCTGCTCTCGCACGCCGTCTCCGGAGCGGGAGACGAGCCCGCTTTCCGATTTGGGGTGAGTCCCGCAGGATCTGGGCAGGCACAGCGCTGTCAGCGCTGCCGTCGTGCAGCCCGGGAGCGTTAGCACGAAGTGTTGCTTATGGCTGTACCTGGTTAACGTGGCCTCGCTGTTCGGAGGTAGCGAGTGCTGTTTTCATTAGTTTATCTCGTTAAGATAAACCGACAATGTGGGAAAAAGTTGCGTATGAATACCAGTGTTGCTGCAGTGATTTAAAAACACTCGGTACAACTTCCTCCTGCGGTACGGGAGAAGGGAGGGTAGTGTCCGGCTAACGACTGCGTGTGAAACTGGTACTTACCAGTGTGAAATTGGAATTACTCTGCCGTTCCTAACGGTATGGTCCCTGTGCATTAATCGGATAACTCTGCATAGTCAAGATTTTCTCGTTTAAATCTTTTTCCCGATTGTGCTGCCTTAGATTGCTGCCTTAGAGCAAGAAGTCTGCAATTGCTTGGTGTATGTTTGAGATAAACATGTGGTTTCCTGAAAGCCATGTTAATATGCCAGCTCTCCTCTAATGCTTTGGGACTAGTGAAACTCTTCATGTTCCCTGCTGAACTTAAAATTATTGTGTTTCTTGGCTGCTCTTAGGAATAAGGCAGGGCTAACTCTAGAACATATGTGGATGAAAAGCTTTTAAGGAATACTCGTGTTGAATCACCAGCCTTCTGCAGCCTTTCCTCCCAAGGATGTCTGCGCTGCAAAAGCTCTCTCGGATCGCCTAGCTGGCATTAAACTTGCCAGCAGGCACAAGCTAATGTGCTTCAGGTTAGGCTAGTACTTGAACTGTTAGGCTGAGCTTGAGACGGAATTAATCCCTGATCACTCCGTTTTCACTATTTAGAGCTCAGTTTTAATTGAAACACCCACCTTGGTTGTATAGATGTATCTGGAGTCTGAATTGTAGTGCAACAGTTAAATTGAGCATATTGCTTCAGCGCCTTAAGGAGCTCAGGGTACCTTGGACAAGAGCTGCTATTCTAATGTTTGGGTAGGATATCAGGATGACAGATAAAATGTTAGGTGAACGTAGGTTTTCTTAGAGCTAGGTGGAAAAGGAATGCAAGTTTTATTTGAAACTACCGCAGGATTGCAAGGAAAACCTTATGCTGCATAAATATCAGTTATCCAAAATATTATTTTTCGATTTATAAATGCAACGTTCACCTTCAAGATGAGTAATACTACTTTTTCAGTATGTGTATTTCTGAGGCAGCTATTATTACAGACATTTCATGGCAGTAGGTCATCTTATCAGTTTCCTCCAATCTGGGGTTTGCCGTTCACTCTGCAGTATTTTAGCCCAACTTGCCTTAAATAACTTGTTTCTAATTTTGAAACTTTCATTCTTAATTTCTTTTATCTCTTAATGTCTTTGAAAATGTTCTTTTTATTTAATGTTATTGTGGTATATTTCTTACCATCCTGTTGCCTGGTTTCTAACTTTGAGTTGTGAATGATTACCCTGTAAAGGTATGTCCTGTCACTGTGCAGCCTCCTGTGTCACTAGATGTTGCTAATTCATGCCACACTTGGAAGTTTCTCTCACTCCCGTTAAACTATGCGTAAATAAGATGTATTCCAAGCAGTTTTTCCTACTAAACTTACTGATTTTTTCTTTCTGTCTTCCTATCCCCAGTCTGTTGTAAGACTGTAAAATACAGGGGGGGGGGGGGAGAATATTGGTTTGTGTGTTACAGTAGCCTAAAAGTTCATGTAAGTCTTTCTTTTGAAGATTAACCTTTCACTGTCATGGGTATCTTTATAAAAATGAGCCTCTGCTTTTATACCACTGATAGTTTAAGAAAAAATATTTGTAGTAACTGTAATAATAAATGAAACAGTAGGATAGATGTATCAGTGGTTCTTTTATACTGTATTAAAGATAAGGTTTGGACAAAGTAAGCTTCTATAAGGTAGCTGTACAGAGATTGGTGTTTTCAAGTGGAGAACAATGCTGGATGCATCCTTGTGCAATTACATTTCAATTAAAAGCTTCTTACAAGGGAAGGAATTGCAGTTTTTCAAAAGTCAATGTAGTTTTCTTTGTGGTGCACTGTTGGGTTACACTTGCTTTATTGCAAATCTGATTAAGAATCTTTGTTTTCTTTCCACTTTTATGTTTAATTTCCATATCCTTTCACATTTTTAATAGCACTTGAATTTCTCTTGATACATATGTTTAAATTAATACCAAAACAATAGCCCCATTTTTTTCCTTAATGCCATGATACCAGATACGTGGAACAGAAGTAGGTAATTTGTACCCTGACCATATTTCCAACATACATAATGAGGCAGCAAAGCTGTTTAGATTTAATGAAACTTGGGAGAGATCTTTCAGCCTTTGTCTTAGAGACAACACACATGTATTCTTGACTTGACAAGCTTCAACTGCAGGGCATGTTTAACAGCTGCTAATAAACATATGGCATAGTGCCACTGTTCAAGTGCAAAAAGGAAATTGTAGGTGTTAAGACAGTAAAGCAGTGGAAATTTCTATAGGTCTGTTAGATATTACACTTATGAAGAAATGAGCAATGATTTCAGTTTTTTTGGGATACATTTAATTTGGAATGCCAAAATACATCACAAGTGGTTGCAGCTGCTGTTATTCAAGGGTATTGAGCTGTCAGTTGGTGCTTCTTTCTAAGACAAAAAACTTGACTCCTTTTTTTTTATTCTATTTTTTTAAATAATCTGTCTCCATATTAAAGCTTAAGGAAAGATATAATCAGCTTGAAACTACCTTTGTTTTTTTAATAAACAGACTATTGTGCTGCAAAAATCTTAAGAAATAGACACTTACTGGAAAATCACTGCAAAGGATTTAAATTCTGTGTTGAATTTAGATCCATGAGATGCAGATTTATTGGCTGCTGGGGGTTCCTCCCTCAAAGCTGCTTCTTAAAACATTTTCTCTCTGGACATAATTTGAAGCTGAGCTTTGGAAATACTGCCAGAAAAGCTTTCTCTAGCCTAACAGGCATGTTGGTTTAAAGCAGAAGCTCTCCAAAAGGAGGAAGGCCTTTGATGTGTTATTTTTTCCATGTGAACTGTAATTGTTTGCTTTGTATGAGCAGTGATGAATAGAAGTCGTGCTTCAGATGTAAGAGTTACATTATGGTGTTCTAAGTTAACTTCTTGAATTACTCTTAGCAGAGCAAAAAAGTTGAGGAGGAAGTCAGTCCTTACTCTGAAGGCCTATCATTTACTGTATTTTTATATAGTGTTTTTACCAGACCTCAAACTACTCAATTGGATGTTAGGCACTTAATGGAACAGTTTTAAATTGCTGAGTTTTCTGTGAGCAATGTTGTGGCATGTAAAACGGCAGCAGAGCATCATGTGTGCAGCTGATAGGACTATCTTTTTAGATCATTTTCCTCTGTAGCTGCACGTGCTTAAGAAGTTCCTGATAGCTCACTCTTTTTGTTAGAGGATCCATTTTTCAGGATAAGAATTAATTTGGGGGCATAGGGAAACTGCTTTAGAGTAAGGTGTGGTAATGGGGAAGGGATTACAAACATGTGGCATAACTACTTTTCATATACATACAGCTGAGATGGAATCTATGGTTAGATTGGTTTTGGTTTTGTTTCTTCCCCCCCCCCCCCCGCTTCTTGCTTCCAGGAGACAGAGTGTGCTGATGGCACAGGAGGAGAAAGAAAAGCAAGTTTCTAGTAGCAGTTTTTGATCATCTGTTTCTGCTCCTGTTAGCTTTTAGGCAAGTTTAATTAGTGAATTATACATATGAAATAGTCATTTATCTTCGGGTGTATTCAGATGAGTCTAATTGAAACTGAGCACAATAGTAATTTCCTTGAGCAGTCTCTGTTCTGTCAGAATGCTTCTTAATCTCACCTACAGGGAGAAGCTTTTCAGACTTAAAATGCTGTGGATTCCACAAATAAAACTGAAATAATCCTGATTTTTATTCTAGATTTCTTATCGGTTTTTAGTAAAGGAGAAGTTGGTTTGGTGTTGAGATAACTTGGGTGATGGGAATATTTGGTCTGTATTCTGAAAATATAATTGACATCTAAGCAAATATCATTACTTTGTGGTTCTCATCAGAAAAACTGTACCCTTATGATGATGTGCCATGGGCACAACATAAGTAACAGAAGCTTGAAAATATACTTTTTTTATTTTCTGTAATTTTTTCCTGCACCTTACCTCCTATTGAACTGTATTGTGCTTTTTCTGTACAAAGGGGAGATGCTTAAAACTCTCCAAGGGATATTACATTTTTTTTCATTTTTCTCATAGTAAATGTTAATTCTACTCGTCATGCTTGGTTTACATAGGCTTGATAACTGTTCAGATGTTGGGGCTTTCATTTCATTTGAGGTGTGCCATTAGGGTTACCTACTTCCATAGCAGCAGTTAAACAGTTGTTTCCAATATTATAGTTAGTTTTAAAAATATTTATGCACCCATTTCTGTAAAGCTGCAATATTGATCTCTTTCCCCCAACACACACCCCTATAGCTTGGGCAGTAGTTGCATGATGTCTCTTATTTTCACTCAGCCTTCTGGTCTTTTCATAATGAAGACTTCAGGTTTGTGTTTCTGTAGCACATTTGTGATCTGCAGCTCCTTTTTATCATGCTGGCTTGTCTTTTTCTTAGGAAAAATATATTGTAAATCTTTTTTTTTTTAATCAGCTTGATTGGATACATACACATGCTCAGTTAAAATGTACTCTATCTCCATTCTTTAATCAGACATTTGTAAGAAGAAAAGAACCGCTGTAGATTATTTTTAAATTTTATGTGGTGTTTAATGTGTTTCAGAGAATGAAACTGTCAGCTATCATAGCATCTACCTAACATTTACTGTGTGAGGTGCAAGTCACTGATGGTTGACTTTGACTAGAGTGACAGCACTTCAGGGTACGATAGTTTTCATCTTAATCTGATCCAAAGTCAGTGTAATTGGTGTTTTGAAACTACGCAGTGCTCTGTTGCTGGAGTGACAGAAAGCTGGTCCAGATCAAAAATCCACTGAGAACTTAAAGAATGATAGACTTAGTTGTCACACGTTTGGGATGTACTTTGTTTCAGAGCTCTGATCTGAGATAGTACTTGTGTATGTCAGAGAGCACGCAGAAAAAATTAAGCCGAGGTTGGACAAAAATCTGTTGCTTGCTTTCACGTAAAAGCCTAATTGCTTTTATTTCTACCTCTTCTTTTCACTGAAGTGTTTTTCTGAGAAGGGTAGAAATTTAGAAGCAACTTAAATGTGACAGCAAACTGAAACTTCTCTGCAGGAGATGCTGAAATGGTACAGTTTCTATTTTGGTTATGCTGGGCATTATTTGCTGCTTATAGATGTAAATACCATTTTTAGAGGATGTAGTTACAGCCTCAGTTGTCATCCCAGTGATCCACACTGGGATTATAACTTGAGGTGAGTACTGATTTAATGCACTAATTCCTGTGTGGTAGAAAGTTACTTTTTTTTTTATATAGCTGGTTTCTGCTATAGTCCCAAATTAAGGGTAGTACTTTTCTGCAACATATGTTTTAGCCCCAGTATAGATTATGGGCTCATGACTGCATTAACATTACCCTGTTAATGCAGATTTTGACCTGTAATGTCGAGGTAGTTGAGCTTTAATGATACCTCTAGCCCCCAAATCTGTGAGTCGTTTTAGAAAAGGAGAGGAGAAAATAAGGACATAATTTGCAAAATCTGATCTTCTCTCATCCTAAACCATATCGGAGCCAGCCAGTTTTGAACTGTCCTTATTTGCTAGGGAAGAAAAGAGAGTCTCGGAGATCCAGTATAAAACAGACTCCGTCATCGTCGCTGCTCTTGATGGCAGCATGTATCAATCAATATAAGTATGGTCTCAAATATGCCAGTCTGTTGTGTTCTGCTTTGTTCTAGCTGCTGCTTTGTAGCAGCTCTGAATCGTCATTGCCTAAACATCAGTTATAAATTTTCTAAATGCTCTAAAATCCCATTCAGATCTCTTGTTCCTTATCAGCCTCTCTCTGTCTGAACTAATCTTTAATAACAACTAATTTATTGGTGTTGGACTGTCTGATATTACTTTTAGCAAAATTTTCAAGCCATGTTTGAGATTACATCTTAAAAAGGTTGTAGAGGCACGTAAGTAAATACTGTCTGTATAGTAAGTATGTACCAGTTAAAGGTGTTGCTGCTGGAAAGTTTCAGTGAAGCTTGATTCAAGAAAGTCTTGGTTAAATAATGTAATGGAAGTTTAAGTTTTATTTTGTCACCTGCAATATTCTGTCCACTTGTTATGTAATACAGCTATTTAATACTAAGCCTGCCACCATTAGAAAATAAAGAATAAGTGCCTAATTTGTAGAACTGTATAAGAAATATATCTGCTATTATAACTACTTCAGTAATTTGTTTTCTTTAAAACATGTAAGACGGTTAGATTGGGAGATACAGACCTAATCTTTATGTATTCATCACTCAGCATGAGAAAATGTCGAATCAGTTATCAAGGTTCTATTTACCCATTTAAGTAGAGGTTTCTAGGGAAGAAGGGGGGGTTGGATATGCGAGAACCATCTAGTTAAATCTTTGGAAAGAGACACTCCTGAATCTTTAATGTATGTGGTTTAAGAAAAAACAAGTACTTCACACTCAACTAAATCTTTCCTTACTTTTGGCTGAAATTTCACTTCCTTTGCCCTCAAGGCAATTCTGCTAGTTCTGTTTTTGTTCCAAATTTGGGGGCGGAGGGTGCAGAATGAGATCGTGATTCTTAATTTTCAGAAATATTTTTTTTAATTATACATTCCTGCCTGCCTTTATGACCACGAACATAAATTAAAAAAAAAAATCGTTTGAATAACATTATCTTCTGAAGTTTATTTTCATATCCTTATTATAGTGTTGGAGGACTAAGGAGAGCATTTATTAAGAGCTAATTATGGTTGTGGTTTTTTTAATTGCAGGAGTCAGAGTTACCATCAGAACTGAATAATGAAGGATACTGTGATTTTAACAGCAGGCCAAATGAGAACTCTTACTGCTATCAGCTCCTGCAAGAGCTCAACGAGCAGAGGAAGAAAGGCATTCTTTGTGATGTTAATATTGTGGTGAGTGGGAGGGTCTTCAGAGCTCACAAGAACATCCTGGTTGCAGGCAGCCGCTTCTTTAAGACTCTGTATTGCTTTACAAACAAAGAAAGCCGTAACCAAACCACTGTTACCTATTTAGACGTTGCTGCTGTTCAAGGTTTTTCTGTCATCTTGGACTTCTTATATTCTGGTAACCTCGTGCTTACGAGCCAAAATGCCATTGAAGTGATGTCAGTGGCCAGCTACCTTCAGATGACGGAGGTTGTCCAGTCCTGCCGCAACTTCATTAAAGATGCCTTAAACATAAGTATAAAATCAGAAGCTCCAGAGACCGTTGTAGTGGATTACAACAGAAGATCTGTTAGTAGGGATGGCTTGTCTCCAAGGGATCAGAAAGTTGCCAGCTTCTGGGCAACGCGAAACCTTACCAACTTGGCAAGTAGCATAAAAACTGAGAACGATGGTTACTCTATTGATGAGGGCCAAATGGAAAGCTACCAAATGAATGACTGCAGTTGGGTCCAGGACAGTTCACCTGAAATGGCTGAAAGTGAATCTCAAGGTGAGGGAAAAGTTTTCGTATGGAATGACATGGGTGCGCAGGGACAATCAGTTCAAGAACCTGGAAAAGCAAGAAGGAAAAACCAAACTGCAAAGAGATTTATTTATAATATACCGCCTAATACTGAAGAGAACTCGGAAGATTGCTCAGTGTTGCAACCGTCAGTCCCATATCCAGAAGAAGATTTGTCATTTATTAAAGAAGAAGCAGGTAAATATTGCTTAATGTCAGTCATGTCATTTGAAAACTAAATTATTGAATAAAGTACATAACAATGTAACTTTTATAAAGGTATGTTGGACAGGATCTTTTAGTAAAGTCAGCACACCAACCAGGTTACTAAATCAGTAATCTGATTCTTCACCTTGGGGCATAGCAGTATATCCTTGGCTAGAGACAGGAATGACAGTGCTGTGCCGTGCAGTATGTAACACGCTGTTTGCATTTGATGCTTGAGTTGAGGGATCCTAACCAGCTGTTGGAAACTAAAATGTAAGCATTTACATTTAATCTGTAGCCACTCTTAGGCACAAAATCAAGGAGGGATAACTGGTGGCTAATGATATTAGTTGGTTGCACAGAGAGAAAGGGCCTTTAATTTCCTTCCCTCCTCTAGCAAAAGATTTTTCTGGCAATCTCCCTCACCTGAGTGTCACCCCGAAACAGAAGTCAACTTTCCACTGCTGTTTATTGTAGGGGTATCTGGGAAGCTACAAAATGGAGTAATCCTGGCTAGGATAATAGAAACTCTTAAAGCAGATTTGTGAAACAGATTGGAAAGAGATGCCACAATGACATATAGTAGAGGGAATATCTTTTTGTTGAACTATTCATTAAACAAATCCTGAGTGACTGAATTCATAGGGTTATTTTCCTTAAGGATTTATGGTTAAGGTAAATGCTAGGATAAGGTTAAATATCTGTTTGCTAAACAAGTATGGTCACACAAAGAATTACAAACAGACTGTTCACAGTGTAATTGGGATTCGGGGCAATGTAGTTAAGTTCTGGGTTTTATTTTTAAATTATTATTATACTGTATGAATAGTTGAAGTATATATTTGAAGTACTGCTGTTTATCTGTATCACTTTTAGATGAATTAGCAGTTTTGAAAACCTACCCCAATTTAGAAGTCAAAGGTGGATTTGAGACATAGCTGGAACCAAGTTCTTTAGATGTGTCTGTTTCTAAAGCATTTTGAAATGTATGCTGCTGTCAAACATCAAGGGACTGTGGATATCCTCTGCTTCCCAGGTTCAAGGGGTAGAATTAAGGCAGGGGGGGGAATCACCACTTACACCTGTGGGTGTAGAATATTTCTGGATATTTTCGTATTCCAGTGACAAAACAGAGATTTGAAAGCAACCTGAGTTCTGGGAGGGTCTAGGAACCTATATTTACTTTGGTGGAAGGAAGGATGGTCTTGGTTTCTTGCTGTACCCCCAGGCTTGCTTAAAAACAAGGCTGAAAGAAATCCTTTCAGTAGTGGCAGGGACAGGCCTTTTCTCCTGGGGCCCTGAAATGCCTCTACCCTGCCGGCAATGTGTAGATGCCAATCCGTGGCTGGCAGCTGCTGAGGTGCGAGGAGGCAATAGGTGAACAGCAGTCCCACAGAGGGCATGTGGTGACTGCGCTGTGCTGTACCGTACCACCATATATGCATGAGCACCACAATGATGTGCGACAATATAGAGTGATGCAGACTGGAGCTACGGACGTGTACATCTGGCACCTGAGCAGGGGCAGCCAGTACAAGATATGTCCATGTAGTTAGCAAGTAGTGTGGCACAACAGGAGCAGCTCTGGAGAAGCAGCTGTACTGAGGAGCTAACATTCATTCTGTAAATGCTTCAGGGGGTTTGCTTATCTCTAGTCTTCATCTCTGAACTCAGTGGGTAGGTCTACGTCAGCTTTGCAGTTCAGCTTGGGAGTGTACACTTGCAAAGTGAACTTCCTGATCTTCTCTTACTGTCTAAGCTTTCTTAGACTGCACGGGGTTTCTTCTGGCTGAAATGAAAATAGAAGCTGTGTTTCGGAAACATGCCTATTGCATGCCACCTGCTAACAGGCCTTGGGTCCACAGCACCAGGTTAGATCTAGCCTTACGTAAAGCACCATTAGATGTGTATGGTGGGGATGTTGCGTCCTCAGCACCCACACAACAACTCTGCCTGTGCTGGGCTACGTTACTCGCTAATACATACTTAGTTGCAGCGGCATGAAAAAGGGCAGCAGAGGGTCTGGAGCAGGAGCTGAGGACCTGTATATTAATTGCAGAAACATTAAATTTCTGACACAATTTAGCATGCACTTTCTATTTCTGATTTATATGGGGTAGATATTCAACCTCTTTTACTGTTGGAAATACCACAGAGAAAGTCTGCTAAATGATGTCCCCAGCAATAGAAATAAATGCTTGTTTGCAATCTGCAGAATTTGAATATGTCCTGTGGAGCTTTCTTGAAGAAATAACGGAGGATATGGGCAGTGCAGTAATGATTAAACAAGTTTAGTCCTTGTTCAGTTTTTTTGGACAGAAGCCCCAGGGCTTCCAGTAACTCATTGTGCTAAAGAATTAAATTACAATATACATCCATGCAACATCTTGATGAAAAGAGCTGTATTAGAGGCTAGGGGCACACTGAAGTTGCGCTGTGGTGTCTGTCCAAAACTGTTGAAAGTTCTGTGATTGCAGGGGGGAGTTTATTTTATTGAACTATAAACCAGTGTCAACTAATGACCTTCTTGGTACTTTCAGAGCACAACATAAGTGGTCCCAAGTAAATAATTACATTTTCTGTCAGTGTTAGAACTATTTTGGAACCCATATCTAATATTTTTATAATAAGAACTTTACTTTTATGAAGTTGTTATGTGCATGCATGTTGCTTGAAACAAGAAGAGATATTGGAAATAGGGCTTGGTATAGCTTACTTTCACCCATAGTCTGTGCTTCAGCACTTGGTGTTCTTTCTCCTCTACTGCTGGCTAGGTTTTTCTTCACTCTGCAGGTAGATTCCATTCTCAAACATTCGTATTTCAATTGTTCCCTCTATGCCCAAGAAAAGATGCAAGAGGGAGGAGTGGAGAATTGGAAGAATGACAAGAATGAGTTGTAGAGTAACCTGCAGGTTATACGGTAACTTTTTAGTTGTGGATTAAATTTCTTGTGGAGGTGAAAAACTACCACAAGTAATAGGCACCGGGATTTAAAAATGTGTAAGAAAATGTCTTCTGGAATAGATATAAGACAATACTGTTAGAAGAAAAAGAAAGAATAGTAAATTATTATGATGAAAGCTAAGGGGTGCGCTGTCCCTTTAGTTTCTAAAAGGGAAAGAATGAGCTCCTCCTATTACGCTTTGTCATGTGCTAACGGGGATAGCCAGCACCAGTTGTGGTTATGAGATGTCCAGTTAAACGCAAAGTGACTTGCTGTGTCCTTGATTATGGTTTTGGGTTGTTTGGTATTTTTGTGAGGGGAAAGAAATACCATCGATACAGTGGAAGGGAAGCCTATTTAAGAACATTCCTCTCACTACAAAAATTTACCCCAAAAGGCACTACCTTGAATTCTATAGTAAATGGACTTTCCAGCTGGGTACTGGTAAGTATTAGAAAATGAACAATAAAAGCTTTCAGAACTATCTTCTACTCCTCTTGTCCCAGTAAAGCAAACACGTTAAACTGCTTCTTGCCAAATGTGAGTTTTCCTGCAGGTATCCATAAGAGTATGGCAGCTTCTCCTTCCTCTCACCCTGCGTTGCCAGTGAGTTTATATTTAACGCCTTCCCCGTAAAAGTAGTGCTTTGGTGAGCTTCAAAAAACTCCATGAAGTTGAGATGGATTTTAAATTTCATGTACTGTCTTATTTCATTTACCTACTCTTACTGAAGCTTTCAAGCCTTCTCCAGTTTTAGCTATATTAATTAAAATAGCTGTGTTTCTTCACACTGAATGTTACCGCCTATCTTACTGTTTTCCATTCTAGTTGATAATCTGCTAAAAATGTCTTTACTGTTTACAGTGGTGCATCCTACAACTAACCATTTACAATGGTGAAAATAACAGTGTGAGCAGTCAGCACCTCTTAGTCAGTTTCCAGTTCATAAAAGCTCAGTGATTCTAATTCATCATATTCTTTATGTCTGTTCATAGTTTTTTATGAACTTTTATAACTTCTTGAATTTGTTTTCCGTTTGGGCCTGGTTTTTGGAGTACAAGTGTCCTATCCTCAGGCTTCGGAACACAACTGTGAAGTATTGCTTATGCTTTCCAGCTGACTGTGTTGCTTCTTAGAGAGACTTGTATGTAATATCCCAATAGCTTTATGAAGCTACCACTAGATTGTTTGTTACCATGATTTGCAGGCTAGATAATGCTGTGTCGTATATTGTGTTGGGGGTGGGGGTGAGGGAAAGGATAACAAGGCCAGGATGAAAACAGCCCTTTTGTGGAACAAGACAGCTCCTGAATGATTTTGTAGGGCTTCTAAGGAATGTAATTCAGCTTGCTGTAGAAGCAACTACTTTTCAGAAGGATACAAGCAGCAGCTAAACCTGCTTACAAAAATGTAGTGCTGGTCACAGTTTTCCTCATGACATGAGGGAGCAGCATAACACAACTTGATCAGGACTTTACAATAAAGACAGATAACTTTGTATTTGAAGAAATCAAGATTGATGGACTTATCTGGACATGTTTATATTTCTTGTAGGGATAAACCCCACTTGACTGTCTGAGTTACAAAGAAAAAAAATTAGTATAAGAAAATTAAGCTTTTTTTTCCTGCTCTTCCATGGTACTGTAAGTTTCAGTCACATCTTCCTCAGATCTCCAGCTGATACCCTGACTGAAAGATTTAAATTGCTTAATGGACCTTTAACCTCTTTATTTGCCCCATTTCCTGTGTAACCTGGTATTGAAGGCCCCATAGGTTTTTAGAAGTCATCTAAAGAGAGTACAACATCTGGGGGTCAGCCTCTTCCCCGTTATCTCTCCTGGGGATGAACCCAGTGACAAGTAGATCCTGACATTCTCATGGTATGGTCAGCCACTGACCTTGAAACTTTAACCAATATTGTCCATATTACTGTTGTATTGAGGCTTTTTTTACACCACCATCCCCCCAAAAAAAGCAAGCTAGATGGGTTGGAGAAGAAGGTTTTGTGGTGTCTACAGACCTTTTCTGCCTGAAAAACTTTTTTGTCTCAGTGCAATTGAAGTGCAGGCAATACATTCACTTTTAAAAAAATTATCAATCTGAAGTGCTGATTTGATTTTTATGCTACCTCATTTATGAAATAGTGATGATGACGGCAGCAACTCCATAAATAAAGAAAACCAAGGGCTTTGTATCTTCTTGATTCATGTGGGGAGCGTAACTCCAGCCACGGAAGTTAGCTGTGCTATTTCTTCAGCTAGCTTCCCTTCTGCATCTCAAAGATGTAGCTCAATAAGTCAAATCTAATTAATTTTATCACATGCTGAGCAGTGAAAGTGTTTTTACTCCAGATGTTTCAGATCCTTTTGGATCGTAGCTGATTTTCAGAGTAGTGTGGAGCTTTTTTAAACTATCATGAAGATTAGAATACAACTTCCTTTAAAAAGCTTTTTTTCCAGATAGTAATTACTCTAGGAAGTAAAGTCTTGTTTTTATCCAGAGCCCCCTTATCTCCTATATGCTTGTCTTCACATGCCTATCCATTCCCATATGATATTTATGAAGGTAAAAGACTGCTAAAGGACTTCTAAAAATATCCTTTATGCCTTAACTGACATATAGTACAGAAAAACAATGTTAGGTTTCTTATTTAACCTGTAGGTTTTCTGCATTGGTGGGCCTATTCAATCCAGTTATACCACCATAACTCCCTGTGAGAGCACTCTTGTGCTAGGGTGGCTTGGTCATGTAAGATTTTATGGAAGTATAAATTGATCAATTGCAGTTCAGTTACTCTGGGTGTACAAGTCTTAGTGTGTGGTGTGGTTTGGGGGTTTTTTGTTGTTTGTTTGTTTTTTAATTTGAGGGTAGGAATAGGTCATCCTCAGTGTTGGTAGCTGAGTAGAATAGGTTTTATGTGGCATGTAGTTTGACTAAAAGATGGTTCCTTCAGCTTCTCTTTTTCAGGTTCTCTGTCCTTGCTGAGTTGTTTTGCTTGCTACCCAACCATTTATTCTCTGTGTACATTCTAGAATTCTTGTGTACAGAACTTGGAGTTGTTTTTTGGGGTGGAGGAGAGAGGCAGGCAGCATTTCTTACTTGTGCCAGTTTCTGGCAGGTATCAGTAAATATATCCAACTAGAAATGTGTTCCTAGTGTAGAAAGTTTATACTAAATGTAGAATACTATAGCATAGCAAGCTTATACTATGTGTTTACCCTAAAGCTCGTTATAGTACTTGCAGTACACATGAGTAGGTAGGAGTAGAGCTTTGGCAGACAATTTAATTTTAACCACTAGCCTTCATTGGTGTAGCTTTGTTAGTTATGAGCTTCGTCCTGTTATATTGGGAACAATGGAGAGGGGAGTTGGCAAGATAAGAGTTGCCTTTTTTTACTGTAAAAATGTAGGCACAATTGCAGAACTTCAGTCACTTCTGGTATTCCCAGGGCTCAGAGGGGACATTTTTAAAAACATGATCTTTAAAGCTGAAAAAAAACCCCTTTTGTTAAGCAGCAGTTGTCTTTCATGGTCAGGTCGTGTATGAAAAGTATGAGCTATGTAAAAGTTCCAATCTTTTACACATTTGCCTGCTTGTGACTTGAGTTGATCCCCTTTCTTTAGGGTGTAATGTTGCCTGTTACTTTGTAAGGAGAGCATGACACCAGTCTGGCAAACTTACTTTGTCATGTACTCCCAGACCTTGTTATGCAGAGTTCCCAAGGAAGTATCTAGGTTGGTTTGTTGTTTTTGTTGTTGCTGTTGGTTTTGTTTTGTTTTTTGTTGGAAAGGTTGGGTTTTTTCTTTTTTGTTTGGTATTTTTACAGATTTGCGCCTCTGTCTTGTACCTTAATTTTCTTCAAAGCCCAGTGTAAAGACAAAATCCCTTGGTATTCCTGGACGAAGTTAGACTTTGGCAAAGTAAGTCTGCAATGAATAATACCGATATGCCAGCTCAACACAAGGGTTTTGGTCAATTATGCTACTGCTTCTAAGACTGCCTGCGATTAGAGAAGCTAACATGAAGTGAAGATCTCCTTAGCATTTCCTTTCAACTGTTTTAGTATAAAAAGTTGTTTGCACCAAAACGGTCTCTACACAGCAATAGTATCTGTGCTTGTGTCTTTACATAAGAATAAATACAAATGAAGACCCGTATCAGTTCTTGGTGTATTTGTCTCAACTACAGTGACATCAGTGATCTTTGATCATGGTGCATGATGATACTTCTATTTCCTGTCCCTCAAGATGACGTTTAATTCTTTAAGAAAATGTTTACAAGCTACAACATGTAGCTGATAAAATGGTAACAATAGTAGTTCTCTAATGCTGATGCAGAAAGAAACTAATGACTTTACTGTGTAGAGAACACTTCTATTGGGGCTAAGATGGAAATAAACTTAATTTTCTTTTCTTTCTTTTTTATTGGATGCTTTTTACCCATTCATTAGGGAGAAACTGGCAGCTTTGAGGACAAGTCAAACTTATTTCCTTGGATTTGCTCTACAGTTGCTTTTTCAGAGAGTTATCAAGAAAATAGGAGCAGAACATAATGTCAAGACATTTAATTTGGTTACCAGAGTATCTAGAGTGGTTGGTGTGTTTTACTGTATTGAAGGATCTTAATCCTAAGTGGCAGTCAGTCTCTGGGAGTTTCACACAGCCTTTCAGGTGTATATCTCTTTGTAAGTCTTACTTATATTAATACTTTAAATATAAGACTTGATGAAAAGGGGGTGTGAAATGTTTATATTAGAAAATCTTTGAGTTATCTCTTGAATACTTTACTTGAGAAAGCTCTTGAGGTACATCCTTAAATTGACTTGTTTGCAGGGTTCATGATCTGGCCCTTGAGCTTACAACATAGTCCAGAACTGTATGGATGAAGGTATTTTCTTGACAGTGAAGTCAAGAAGAGCTATTTTCCTGAAAATAGCTTACTGAGTCTCATACTGTTTAACATCTTCATTAGTGATCAGGATAGTAGGACAGAAGATGCTCTCAGCAAGTTTGCAGATGATGTCAAATTGGTGGGAATGGTCGATATGCTAGAGGACAAGGCTGGGCTGTTGTTCAGATGGACCTCACCAATCCACAGGAATTGGCCAACAGGAACCCTCAAGATGCTGTGCAATGACAAATGTCAAGTCCAGCATCTGGAAGTAACAACCCTGTGCATCAGTACAAGCTGAGTGCTGAGTGGCTGTATAGTAACTCTGCGGAAAAGAACCAGGGGGTCCTCGTGGACAGCAAGCTGAACATAAGTTGGTAGTGCATCCTAGAAGCAATGAAGGCTAGCCTCATAGTGGTGGTATTAGCAAGAACGTAGCCAGCAGGCTGAGGGAAGTGATAACAACACCCCTATTGAAATCCTGTGCCCAGTTTAGGGCAGCCCAGTACAAGAAAGATGTCGGCAAGCTGGAGGGAGTCCAGTAGAGGGGCACTAAGGTGGTTAGGGGGACGGAGAACATGTTGTTCAAGGAGAAGCTGAGGAACTGAATTTATTTAGTGTGGAGAAGGCTGAGGGATCTACCTGCTGTCTTCTACCCCCTTAAGGGGATTGTAGAGAAAATGAACCCAGATGCTTTTCAGAGGTGCACAATGAAAGGTCAGGAGTCAGTTGTCACAAGTTGCAGCTGAGGAAATTCCAGTTGTATATGAAGAAAACTGTTGACAGTGAGAGTGGTTGTGTTGGAACATGTTGCTTAGAGGGTTTAAGGAATCTCCTGTCCTTGTAGATATTTAAAACTTGGCAAGGTCCAAAGCAACATATAGTCCAGCTTTGAAGTTAGCCCTGCTGTGAGCTGGAGGTTGAACTAGGTGACCTTCAGAGGTCCCTTCAGACCTAAGTTGGTGTTTGAGTCTGTGATAGTCCCTGAGGACAATAACTCCCCCACAAATAAATGATCTGGATGAGGAAAGCTCTTACTGTCTTGTGTTTCACTGATGTAGCCTTTGCGGGGAGAGACCAGCAAAATAGCTTTGTAATGTGAATGGCACCCCTTTCTCAGGGAGGAGTTTTAGGGGAATACATGATAAGTAAGTTGAAAAAGCAAGTGCATGATATATTTGGCATCAATTGATGGTCATCTAGCAGGGTTAGTTGGTGATAGCTCTGCCTCCATAGTCAAGGCAATAAACCGTTTTTTTCATGAATGAGAAATAGTAAAAATTAAGAGCAATTGGGAGCAGTACATAGAGTATGAGTAAGATTGCATTGGCAAAATGTCTTAAGTTTGTCTGAGCCTTCTGTTGCAAGAGGCAGTTGAGAAGTAATATGCTTTGACCCCTTTTCAGAAAGCAAGGTTAAAGATGTGAGTGATACTCTGGGAACAAATGGAGTACGATATATTTTTCTTTCCCCCACCTTCCCAGTACGACAATCTTGGCAGTGCTGTTTTTTCTGTGATGTTTACCTAACATAAGCAAAAAATCCAGCTCTCATAGCAATCCAGATTGTATCAGTAGATTACCACTGCTCTCTTTACAGTCCTTGAAAGCTGTGGTCTAATCGTTTATCCTGTCTACTTTCTGTCTTTTTTTAATTGATCTGAATGAGCAGTCAATGTCAGAAAACCTGGTGGAAAAATAGTAGTATTCCTTTTTCTCCTCTTTTGGCACTGTTTTTAGTGGTAATGTGTATAAAGAAAACAGAAGGTAAGTTCATTACAGACGACTGCATCTAATGCAAAGTTTTGTATCTTCTCCCTCAGCGCACCCTATGCCCATGTTCCCTTTTATAATGACTGGTTCAATGGCTTCTATTGTTGATCTTCTTATTAACCTGCTTGATCTTCCCCAACTCAGTAATGTCTCCTTTTCTTCCCAAAAAAATAGCATATTTCTGGTCACAGAAGAAGAGCAAAACTTGTCAAACTAAGGATGTTTCCGCTCAGATGCATTCTCTCTTTCTGGTGATACTCCCCTCCCTTGCCTTCAAAACTAAAAATCAGCGTGTCTGACTTCTGGTTATCCTTTTTCCTGAGAACACAGTAGAACATAAAATCATTCCGTAAAGTTTTTGTTAGTTGTGTAAAAGCCTACACAACTCATGTCATTGTATTTCGGACTGTCTTTATCTCTTTTCAAATTGACATCTTGAGAATTTTAGTGTTGATAGTTAATCAGCTTATTTGTATTCTGTTTTATTTTTATTATTTTGTTTGGGTTTTTCTTTTTTTAAGATCATGTTACTGATAGAAACCTCTTCTCCATGCTGGGTAGAAGAATGGGTAGGTGTTGGAGGCTAATTGACATTTGAATGATTAACTTACACTTCTTTTAGGGATCAACTAAACTGTAAAAAGGTATCCTTAGATCGGAGGAAAGTTGTGGTCAGATGACCTGGTCTGGAGATGCAGAACATTATTGCTTCTAATTACCCTTTTTAAAAAAAAAAAAAAAATCTTTCTCACTGCTGTCTGTATTTCCCCCTTTGCACCCCACCCCCAGTCTACCAGTACATCTGCATATGTAGTTGCTTTCAGTCTCTGATCAAAATCATCTAGGTTTAAGTTGACAGGAACAGGTTAGATGACTATATCTCTGGTTTTGCAAGCAGGTTTCAGGGGGCAGTAGCCTGGGTGGGAGGAGATGTTAGGAGCCACAGGGGTCCATAACATCTTATACTTGGCTCAGCTACAGTCAGAAGCTTATCTGACTGTAGGCTATATGTCTGCCTGGGGAAACTACTAGAGGCTAGGTATTGTACTTCCAGATCCCAGTCTGTCTGTAATTCATGTCTTTCCTGTATGGATGAGCCATTAGACATTAAAAATGCCTTTTTTGTTGTTTTGTTTTGAACATGTTATATGTGTGCTTAATCTAGAAAGCAGGTTTTCTAGGTCAACACGTTATTCTAAGAATAAGCATTAGGTTTAATTATGATCTACTTAGTCCTCTACTGTGCAGAGACTGAAGTGTCTGTAGCAACCTCTTATCTCTTGTGGTATCTGTGCCTGTGTTCTTTCATGTTATGGCAGGTCTTCTCTTCAAATTGGAGGTAGAAAGATTTAGTAGCTATTATCTACACTAGACTACAGCTCTTAAGCCTATTTGGCTCTATGCCGAGTCTTATGCTAAGATCTAGACCTATGCAGGAATTTGAGCTCCTAACTTCCCTCAAACTTCAATACCAGCTGTGAGCATAAATGTTCCTAATGAAATTCTATTTGTGTTCTCTTAGATCCAGAAGAACTGTCAAAGTGACAGTGTTATAAATGTGCTCAGCTTGGTACAACTCATACTTACGGTCAGTCTCTCATGTATGCTTATTTTGAAGGAAGCTATGCAATATTGCCTATACACAGCATATACTTTACATCTGTGAGCAGTAAAGGCTTGGTCTGTTGATCTTGCAGATATTCCTCCTGTAAGGTGGGGGAAAAAGTGATTAAAATATTTTGATTACTGATCTTCCACTGGTCAACTAGAGACAGGACAGCTCTATTAGAGGAGAAAAACCTTTAAAGAAAAGGGTTAGTATTTTAAGCAGGTTATAAAAGTTGTTTTGTTTTTTTTTTTCTGCTAGATCCTGAAGCCTGCTTTTATTTGGAGGCTTTTAGCCTTGAGGTCAAGTCATCTTTGCTTTTGCCCAGAACTGTACAACACTGCTTCCTCACTAATCCTTTGTTGTGTATCACAGAAGGAAGTTTTACTGCTCACCTCAAAGGAATGTGTAGTTGGCATGTCTATAGGGTATCTATGTTCTTGAGCTGTTGTGAGATGCCATTGCTGGAGTCCATAGCTCCAAATTAGCGTAAGGAGTTCTTTCCTCTTTTGGATATAACAACAGCTATTAGAGTCAGTAATTAAAAAAATATTTTCCTCACTACTTTGTTTCTTAAAGGAGAAGGAGATTTATTCCCCCCCCCCCCCCCCCCCCCCTTCTTTCTTTCTATACCAAAATAGCTAGGTGGATGAGCTAAAATACTGGGATTTCTCTTCCTTTGTCCACTTGAGCTCTGCTTTTAAAAGCTCTGATGGAATACCTAGTTCGGTAGTCATGATCCAGCTTTGCTTATCATTTGCCACTGTCTAACGGATAGGATAGAATGGTAAGCTTCCTATTTGCTAATTGATTTCCCTCTGAACTGTTGTCTTACGTTGCAGATGAAACCCCTGCTGCCAACTGTAACACTGCCTGAGCAGTAAATGAAATTACTGTATATGTCTAATGCTGTGAGGATTTGTAATCTGTACTTTTTTCCAGTAAAACTGTTAAGTTGCGAGTGTTTAAATATGCAGCTTACCACTAGCTGCATTAAGTTCTAGCTTACAGTAAGAGAATTTCCTTTCCCAGAAAAATCGTTAGAAGGAGCAGTAATAGGGACAAAGGAAAAAGTCTTTGGACTATTAAAATGTACAGTCTTAGGCTTGAAAGTAAACATGTATCTGTTTGCTATGAAGTCCTTTTCAAGGCTTTTCACAACAGTGACGTTGGGAATCCAGTGTGAGGACCTGAGCACCATCCAGACAAATAAAAGGAAATCTGCCAGTTTCCACTGCAGTTTGTTTATTTAACAACTGTGTGCCTGTGAGGAAAGTAATGGATTTAGGAGTTCATGTTTTCCAACAAACTCCTGTCTTGGGGATTGGGGGGAAGATTGATTTGCACTCTTGCCAGAAGAGTCTTTGCCCCACAAATATGATTTTTATAAGCTTTTAAAATATTGTTTATATATTTATATCATTTTTTATTTTAAAAATCAAATACGATTAGCAAATATGCTATGCCTAGTGCAGCTTTCTTGTATACTATTTATAGTTCTCTTCTCTGAGCTGTGTAATAGTGATTCCATATTCGCTCATGCAATTCTTGCTTGTTAACAAAAGTATAGAATTAAACAAGCAAGGATCTTTTCTTTTTAAGGCACTGTTCACTTCTGAATGATTTTGTTCTTTTAAAGAGGAAAAAAAGCTACAAAGACCATGCAAACTGCATGAAGAGCTTGTCTAAAGACCAAATGTAAACATGCAAACTAGTCTTTTAAGCTGGTATATTCCAAGTAATAATGGTTTATTGAATTGATGTGCTTATAGAGTAATGGAGATGATTATTCAAAAAATAATTTAGACATAGCTGTAGGATACTTTATTTATATAAAGGTATTTAAAGCACTTTATATATCACTGAGATATTTTAAGGCCATAAAGAAAATCACACCTCCAGTAGAAAATGTTTACTTTTGTACCACCTGGACTGCCTGTGGTAGACCAGATGAAATCACTGCACAAAGCAGTTGTAAAGAGAATCCAGTGGAAAACTTTTTAGCCCTGTCATGATGATAGTGAGGGAATAAATATCCTTACCATAAGAGTTTCTGTAGTATGAAAAAGGCTTCGAATTTTTCTCAGGATGGGGAGAAGAAATGGTGCCATGGAGAGTAGTTCAAAGGTCTAATTCCATTGAAATGAGGAATGCAGTTATTTCTTCATTTCAGTATTGAAGATTATGCAAAGAAAGATTATTATTTTAATGTTTGAAACTTCTTTGTCACAGTTGAGAAAGGATATATATTTTGCTAAACAACATGGCTGATTAGAACTGGGGAAGTAAGCTAAAGTAAGACTGTGTCTGTAATAGGTACTTCAAGTGACTTCAAGTATGGACTGCTGCCGGGTACTTCAAGTGACTTCAAGTATGGACTGCTGCCGGGTACTTCAAGTGACTTCAAGTATGGACTGCTGCCGGGTACTTCAAGTGACTTCAAGTATGGACTGCTGCCGGAATCTTGGCCAAAAGAAGCTTGGGAAAACGGCAAGTATATCTGATGGAGAGGAGGTTGTTTTTTGCCTCTGATAGGGGTTCTTTATCTTCTGTGTCCCTGCTGGTAATATTTGATTAATTTGTTAGAGATTTATAAGATTAAGTGTTTGCATAATCTTCTTCCATATCATTTGCCTTTCTGGATAATGTAAATAGGAGTACTTCCTTGGAGGGAGAAAAAGGAATTCAAATGTATGGAAAAGTAAAAACAGAACATTATTTATAGCAGCTCTTGTGTTGTGCCTGAATATGAAGATACCTGAGGTCTTTAATGATCTGATAGCTTCTCCCCCCCTCCCCCCCCTTAGTAAGCTAACTACAGATAAATTGGCTTTGAAATTGAACACTTGGTTGATGAAGATATAAAGTTAAATATAATTTTAAAAGTAGATCTCAGAGCATACTTCTCGCTATTAAAAATAAAAACTTCATTGCAATAAAGGTTTTGAATTCAATGCAGCCATAACTAAAGCCCTCTTCAGTCAAACCTATCTTTTATAACCTACCTTTTCACAGCTTATGTGCCTTTCATAATAGTTCAAGCAAGCAATTATCTGTAATTATTCTTCTGTCTGAAAACATACCAAAAAACTCACCGCATCTAAAATAATTACTGCTAGATCCTTAAAATACATAAAGTCTTCAGTAAAAAGAGGATCTTAAGGACTGGGTAATAGTAATGCCTACCTCTTCTCTGTAACTTTGAGCTATTACTGGGATGTGGTTTATGGTTTACTTTAAATATTTTGGTTTTTACAGTGGAAGAAACTGGGTCATCAAAAGGCGAAATTCACTAGCAGGCAAGGGATTAGAACTCAGGTCTTAGGAGGTTTGCCTGTTCTTAAACCATTAAATTCCCATATATCTTACAGCCCTGATGTCTGCCTGTCTGTCATACCCCTGTTGATGTGTATAAGACTGCAATTTAAAACCTTTTTTTGAAATTACTTTTCTTCATGTAAGCCATTATGTGACATTATACTGACATGTGGCTTGCATGAGTGCTCTGATATACCAAGGCAAACTTTTGAATATTAGCAAAATTTAACTTCCGTGTTATGATGACTTTTGAAGCTGGGAGAAGGCATCTTAGATACAGGCGTGCAGGCCCGTGCACATAACACACAATTATTTTTGCTTTCTTCCTGCCAGCATGAACATTAGAAACTCTTACACATATAATCATGTAGCCTTAGCCAGTGCTTTTTGGATGCTTTTAGGTGGTTATGATCATGTTCATAAATTCTCACCTGTAGTAAGTTGAGTCAGTACCCTATTCTCAAAATACTCCTTGTATTCCTGTGTGACCTTCATAGCTGTCACAGCATCATGTGCTTTTCTATTTCACACAGTAATAGGCAGCTATAGTAAACCTGTTTGTAGGTTTGTAGGATACGTGTTTTGCACGTATCTTTTGAGCAAGCTATGTTATCCTTGGTCCAAGGATATGTAAATAGCTCTCTTCCATCATAAGGAAGAAGTGGGATATTGCTACTTCCGGAAGTTTTTTCTGCCCTCTTTATTTTTTCTACTGTTAGACCAAAATAGACTTTGGGTAGAGAATAGCGAAGATCTAAACCAATAACTTCCCTTTTTAACTATTTCAGAATTATGCTACCTCTTACTGTCCTACTCCTTTTGTCAATATTTCTTCTTGCTTAGTTGTACTTTCTTTTTTTATTTATTTGTAGAGTCAGATCTTGGCAGGCAGTTCCTGCACATAATTCTAAATAGAATATTGGGAGAGAAGATTGTAAGCCGTCTAAATGCCGCAGAGCTAGAGGGTTTCTAATCCAGAATAAAGTGTTTTCTGGTATAGGTGACCTCTACAAAATGGAATACTGCTAGCCTGCAGCTAACTTACTCTGATTCATGAAATAAGACTTCTTTTCAAAGAATTGATCTGTACTTCTGTAGTTAAAATTCCTTGGTAACAAGTAGGTATTTTTCTAGCAAGATCACACATGCAGAACCTACCAGTATTTGTAGTTTCTGCAGGCAGACATTGTCCTGATTTGGCTGATGAAAAGTCATGTGGGTGCTTTATTGTTTTGGCACCTGTTTATTTTTGTGCACCAGGCAGAACATATTGAAATAGGTAGGGTTTTTGTGTTTCATCGTCTTTTCTCCTGATGGCTTATTTTCTTGTAGGCGATTCCTCTGCTTTAATCATGAACAAGTTGAAGTGTCCACACTGTAATTATGTAGCCAAATACAGAAGAACACTAAAGAGACACTTGCTCATTCACACAGGCGTGAGATCTTTCAGTTGTGACATCTGTGGGAAGCTGTTTACTCGAAGAGAGCATGTAAAGAGACATTCCTTGGTAGGTAACCTCAAGTGTGTGTGTGTGTGTGTGTACACACCTGTACGAGTGGGTTCTTGTGTTTTTTTCAGATGTTTTGGTAGTTGGGAGAAACACTGTTCTCTGATTTGCCACAATGTAAACTGTTTTACCTTAATCTAAAATGGATGAAGATAAACATCTCCCTGTGATAACTATACCTCTCAAATTCATAATGGAAAATGCAGTATCAATTAAGACAGTTGCTGGAATTCTGATAGAGATAATTTCAAGATTATTTTGAAAGTGACATGATAGAGATGCAGTATGTGTAAGTATTCTGTAGATAATGAAAGGGAGTTTGGGCTTAGTGTTACTGCAACAGAATAGCACATCATCTTGTTCTATAATGCTGCATCACCATTTTCTGTGAGGACACCCTGTTAATCAGCAGTGGCACAATATCTTGAGGTAGTTCCAAAATACTTATTTCACAAAGAGACAAAGCTATAGTATAGTATCTACTTTAAGATTTAGGAAAGAATGAAAATATCTGAGATGTGGAAAGTAAACATCCTTCTGACTTGCATTCTCCCAATACCATAATCAGCAGTTGAGCTTACCCTGTCCTGTGCATGTTGCATAACTCAGGATTTGACTTGAGTACTGTTCATCTGAGGATCCAGAGAAAGTATTATCTGTCTTGGGTATTTTGCAGGTACTTTGTATCTAGTCTGTCAGGAAATTAAGACTTCATTATAATATTGACTGTATAAAATCCAAGATGTGTTTTAGGGGAGTAATAAAAGCAAGATCATATTGGTGTTGAGAAGGTAATAACACTTCTCCAAGCTGTGATTTTAAAAAACTCATTTTGCAACATGTTTTGCAGATACTCAAAATAGGTTAGGACATGGAATGGGGTAAATTGCACTTTACTTTTCCGTTTTGGTAGCTTTCCTCAGTCCTTTGAGAATCAGTGGACCACCTTGCTCCCTCATGAAGGTGTTCCATAAGTCTCCATAGCCTCCTCGCAGTTGGCTTTTTGTTCCTCACTGAGTAGAAAAAGTGGTTGTGAGCTTCCAAGTTTTAATGCGGATGCAGAAAAGAGCTTTTGGTGTAAGTCTTCCTAACTTTCCTTTCTAGCTTGCGCTATCATGAAATGGACTTTCTGTTAGCCAGTAATATTATTAAAAGTAAATAATAACCTCAGTCATATCAGGATATAATTCTAGAAGATATTTATAAGACCACTGTAGTAATTTTAAGTATTCCTTAAACTGCTCTACAGGTAGGAAAGGCATATGTTAATAGCTCCTACGTAAATTTTAGAACTATATCCTTCTTATGTTCCACTGGGCTTCTCATCTTAGATACACATCTTTCCACCCTGCTACTACTGCCTTTCTTCCTTCTCCCATACCACCTGGTGAAGGCTTAGATGCCTGAAAGGACAGGAGTACCTATGATGTTACAGAGTCATTTTATTCTGTAGTGTATGTAGATGACTGCAGTGGTAGAGGTGGTGATGGTATGGGGCAGCTCTGTGGCTGAGCAGAGGAGGTTAGGTCATTATCACCCTACTAGTGGTGATACTGTGTAACACGGCCCAGCAGCTACTCTGCTTCTTCCTTTGTGGCTCACCAGGGAAGATAGCAACAGTTGGGCGGTAGTCGGTCTACCAGGAAGAGTAGAGTGGGACTTCGGGTTTCTGTCCTGCAGTATCTGACCAGGTCTTGTAGCTGAAGATTTTTTTTTTTTTTCCCTCCAGGAAGGGAGATGAAGTCAGACAGGGTGAAAATAGCTATAGAGTGAGCTCAGCCCAGCCCTGTGCTATAACTGAAGTGTGTTCTCCCTGGTAGAGTCTGAAAACCTTTCTTCCATCCCTTCTCCCCTCCCTCCCCCCATTCAACAAACACCTCAGAACATTGTGTTGTGTGAAACATTATCATAACAAGTCTGGAGGCTGAGGAAAAAACATGTAGTATGAGCTGTACAGATTATACAGTGGGACTAAAGTAACTATTTGTATCTTGACCTTGTTTTTTTTCCCTCATCTGGGTGGTAATTTCAGTTTTATCTAAAATGGCAACTTTTTCAATGGGACCTCAAAATGAGATATTTTAAGCACATAGTTGTAATCTGTTGTAGGGACACCAGATAGAAGAAAGAGGTCTTCAACTTATTTTTTTCCAAGATGATAACTATTATACATGGTTGCTGAATTCAGTTACTTGTACAAGTAACATACTCCCAAATTCAATATTAAAATTTATGTTTAGTCAAGTTAGTCAACAGCAGCCTTCTCATTTTACACACAAGCTCATGCTACATACAGGACAAAAAATTCACCAAAGGGACCTGGAAAGATGTTGTTGGGTTTGGTTGTGCTGGGAGGGAGGTGTTGTGGAAGAAGGACTTTGCTCTTTGAATTAATACAGGATTTAATAACTCCTGCTTGTTCTAGGACTTAAAATTGTAAAGTCGATTTTCTAAATGAGATATTATCCTGTGTGCAACATCGGTGCTTATACTGTTCTCATTGCCTTTCAGAGTCTTGTTCTGTACAGTGAGTAGTTACAAAATGAACACTCACTGCTTACGGAACAGGCAGCTATTCAGCTACCTGCTGAACAGTAAGCGGGTAGTTTGGTTGTGGGCAGTAGCTCATGTAGTCAAAATGGATCTCTAGTAGTACTTCTCTTTCTCTGAACAGTGTTGGGGTATCTTTCAGAAGAGTTCAAAAAATGAATTTTTGTATTAGTAATTAATATTATTAATAGTTTTCTAGTACTATATGCAAATGCAACCTGACAGGCATTTTTTCAGCTGTTAACATTTCTCTTCCATAGGTGCATAAAAAGGATAAAAAGTATAAATGTATGGTGTGTAAGAAGATTTTCATGCTAGCAGCCAGTGTTGGAATAAGACATGGATCACGACGTTATGGAGTTTGTGTAGACTGTGCAGATAAATCTCAACCTGGAGGGCAAGAGGGAGCAGACCAGGTGCAGGACACAGATTTCCCTAGGGATGAAGAATACGAGGAAAATGAAGTGGGAGAAGGTGATGAGGAGCTTGGTGATGATGTAGAAGAACAGAATGACCAGTCTCGATGGGATGAATCTGGGGAAGTTTGTATGCCTTTAGATGACTGACAGAGCATATGACTTCAGGGTGCCGCAAGTGGACACTATATGGATTGACTATTTGAATTTTTGGACTGAAGGCTTGCGAAATATGGTACAGGCTGGATGGTAGTTATGTTGCTGTGAAAAATGTAGGGTCAAAGCCTTATAGCAAAAAAGGATTATTAATTTTTTTATGATATTTGCACAGGACTGTACAGCATACAACCATTTGGTTGAATTATACAGAGTCCTCACATCTACAGTCAGTTATCAAAAGAAAAATGTATTTTTTATTATTTATAGGATATAGCTACTTGGGTCCTATTCAGACGTAGTAACTGTACTTATGTTACACATTCATGTATCTGTTAACATGAATGCAGAAAATTGCAACCTGGTATGGAAATACAAAGACAGCTTTCCTCAATCCACTCGTACTTTGTCAGTGAACCAGTGAAGCTAATTTGGGCTAGTGGCTCTTGTTTCCACAAGCATGTCTTTGCCATACAAACTTTACCTCTCCTGTACTCTGATAGGTGAAAGCCAATCATTTAAATATGCATCATAGATAATGCCAACACCGTATTGAAATTTGGTTTTAAAACTTTTGGCTCTATACTGGCAGGTGGTATAGGTGATAAGCACTGGAGAAGTTAATAATGGCATTAATTTAGTGTCTGTTTCTTCACAGTTTTGAATTTTCAAGAAGGTTGTTATTGATTCATCAGTTCCAAAATGATCTTGCAGAAGAAATGACCAATAATGAAAATAATAGACTGATCAGAGCATGGGTAACTCTTCTGCCACTTAGTCAAAAGAGGTAGTCATGCTAAAAGGTATCTGATGTAATAATGTTTCCTCGCTCCTCTAAGGCCCCCTCCTCTCAAACTTTTTGACTTCCCTGGTGTATACCTCAGTCCCACAGAATAAAAATACAAGGAATGGAGAAAGTGTCATATTAAACAACTTTTTGGTTGATAATTTCTTACTTGTCCGGTTTTTGGCTAGTTTATGTGATATGAATTGGACACTAGGCTATTGTGCCCATCGTTCGTCATTAAAATGAACACAAACTATTTTTTATTCTTTTGTACTTAACGGGTTGTTGCTAGTGTTTAATATAAACCAATTACATTTAACTTTTGACTTAATTTGCTGGAATTTTTTTTTTTTTAAGAAAAACAAAAAGTCCAAAGCAAAATAATGCTCTTTGAGTTGTCTGCTTTTCAGGATGATATGCTCCCTACATTCTTTATTTCAAATTTTCTAGGAGGCATTGAAACTTGAATTTTTGTAGCCATGTGGATTTTTTTCCTAAGCTTGTAATATTGTACCAATGATTTCAGGCCTCTTTCATAGGGAGGGGAGGGCATTACACCTTCATCTTAAACTCCTCTGTGTTGTCTAGCCTAAGGCAAATTAATTCAGGCAATCATTGGAACAATACATCTGATGTACTATTATGTCACAACGAGTAAATATGCAGAGCATTTATCATGACACATAGCTAGGCCAGTGTGACAGTACTGTATAAAAACCAATTGACAGTCACCATATTTTTCAGCTTTGTTTAATTTTAAAATGAGTATATTTTTTCCTATTTTATATCAGGTAACTAAATTATGCTAGTTGTGTGGATAACTTTGAACTATGCTTTGACGGACAGAATCTTAATGGTGCTCCATCTGATCACAGTTGGTATGTATTTAAAGAGACAAGCTTTACTGTTGTCCTTTACATCAGTAGAACAGTAACATAATGTTAAGACATTGTTTTTGCTGATTGAAGCTGAGATAAGTTTGAACTACAGTTATATGGGAATTAAAATGCTTTTTTTATCATCCACTTGTTTCATTGGTAGTTTCCACATCATTGTAAACCTGACAGATGATTAGTTTTTTGGGGGAGGGTGGGGAGGGTGGGGTGCCTTTTTTTTTTTTTACACTGAAGAATACATCTTATTCTCATTGTTCTAGACTGAAATGAGTAATATGTAATTCTGGTGGGGTCCAAAGTAGAAATTAGTTGGGCAAAGATGATATGAATGAAAAAGTATTTTAAACGTTAAAGTAATGTTCTGCTTTGTGAATATGTAAGTATAGCATAAAGATTTTTCCATCCCATTTATCCCCTTTAAAACCATAGTTTACAATTGGTAGATCTGTCTATATATATAAATATATATATATATATCTGAAATTCACCTAAATCTGCTTTATTAGAATACTGCTCACTTAATGCTTAGAAACTGGACCTGGCTCTACATTCTTAATGTATTTTCCTTTTTTTTTGTTTTGTTTTTTCCTCAAGGTATGAACTTACTCTCTTGGAACTGAATCTTCTTTTACTACTTAAATCATTTATGTATATCTGGTAAATTATGACCAAATTTGTTGTTAGACTGCATACAGTAAATTGAAATATACACTTGGTACACTACAGAATTGTTGTGCTTTTGTTCTGGTTGTATTTGGAAAAGCAGGCTTTAATAGAAATCAGTGTTATTTATAAATATTCAGTTGTTATTCACTGGCCTTAATATTCTGTTGCATTGTGACAATCATCGTTTCCTTGGTAATACTTAACTGCTTACTTTTAGAAGTTGCATGTAATTGCCCTTGGTAGGATTGGAGGGAGAGGAATGACTTGAAATATGGTACTAGCTCTTTAGCAAATGGTGTGAAGTAGTTTAATGGAGATCCACTGTTCTTGTGTTGGAGAACCAAAATAATTTGTTTGGATGCTATCTGCAGTCTGGATTTTCTGAGCTGTTTATTCAGAAGTTATTTTAAATATATTACTTCGATTGGGGAGCTCTAAATTAATAAAAGTACATTTCCTAAGAATTGCCTTAAAAGGGACAGCTCAAGTTTCTGTACTATTATAATAAAGTAGGAAGAGGTTTCTGTTTGCACTAGAAATAGTCTTCCCCTTAAGAAATGCTGGAGCTATGCTGTAATAACATGGCAGTGAATTTCAGTTTGTCTGGTTTGGGGTTTTTTGAGTTGTTTTTTTTCCTTTTTAAAAGAAAGACTAAGCCCTTAAACTGTCTTCCTTATCAAATTAAAAGATACCCAGTCTTTCATTTTGTCTTCTGATGAAATACTTCTCAAACCAAATGTCTGAGATTTCCTTATTTGGGGCAATGCCATACAAGTAGTTTTATGAAAAGAATCACTTACGTTATTAAAACAGACAAACACAGAGTTCTGATGTTGGGATTCCCCCCTTTCTGTGGGTTTTTGTTTGCTTTCTCGTCTCTTCAAGCAGTGGCAGTTATCTTTTAGAAGTAAGCGTACAGAGCACTTTCTGGCGGGGAACTGTGATGCAGGACAAAATCAAATCAGTAAGTAAATTCACTTTGATTAGAAGTCCTTGTCAAAGTAGGTGTAATGTAAGGAAGACAACGTAAAATGCATTTGTCTTACGTACGCCAATGTTGCTGCAATGCAATAGCAAGAATTTTTCAATTGTATTGTCAGATGCATCTTGCAGGAAAAATGGCATTTTTTTTCAATTGCATAGAAAATTTTCATAGTTCAGTTTGCAAACAGATCTTCTAGTAAAATAATTTTCTGAAGTTAAACCAGTTTTGAAAGCCAGAAATGATACTTGGTTGTCAACACAATGATGCACCCTGAGAAGTAAGGTTTGAAATTACTGGTCCCCATAGCATACACTTACTTTTTGAGACACACATACTTCTGCAAATGCACAGTTTTCAGGTATTACTACATGCCCCTCTTCCTTCTGAAAACAGTAAGCGTTATCAGGTGAAGAAAAGTTTGTGGCCAGGACACTGGCATGTGGTAGGCTTCTAGTTGGGGGTCACAGCAGTAATGCTGTTAGCAGAAGATGCTTTCTTTGCCTAGCTTTAAGTTGGTAAGGCTTTTAATAGAATTTTCTTTAATGAGGCTGCTCTCTGTGGTTTGCTTGCTTTCAGTTTTGTTTCACTTGACTTTTCCTGTTCTTGCCACTCAAACACAAGTCTCCCACCTATTCTAAAATATTTCCGTAGTCTGCTGACTCCACACAGATGCAGAATTCACTTTGCAAGAACTGTGCCTTATTGGCTGTTCCTTTGTACTTTTGTTGTATTTAAATGGCTTTGGAAACTAGTAAGAGAAATGAAAGCAAGATAATTGACACCACCACGAGCCTGAAAAACTTGTTGTGCCAAAAGAAAGTGAAAAAGGAGGAAAATGTTGAATGCAATGTGATAAGAAAAAGGCTTTTGGATTTGAGTTGTTACAGTTCCTCTGGTTTGCTACTTGAATGTTTTGGACAATTCACTGTATTTCTTTCTAGAACAATTTGGTGACAACGTTCTGATGAAGCTATGCAAGAAAGCCCAGTTTTGAGTTTATTCGGTGTCTCCAGAATGTGGTTCAGGCTCTGCGGAGGTAGTACCACTGAGTAGCTTTTCTGTAGATATTTTACCGTATACCCTTCTGTTAGCATCCCTCTTCACTATGTAATCTGTTATCCATTTTTTATTTGATAAATGTTGGCTCCTTAGAACTGAGATTTGCCTTTTATGTTTTAATAGCACATTACTGTGTTTCACTAAACAATACGGTAAAGGTTAAATATTGGCACAATGCATAAAAAGTAATAAGTTGGTTTTCATATAGTATCCTTTAACAAACCTGTAATAAAATAAGTCTTTTGTAATAAAGAAAATACAGGTTTGAAATCCAGGGGCAGGGGCATTGCTGAGCTGAACCCTTTGAGGTGTTGAAGATCCCACATATAATTCACTATGGGTTTATAAAACACTTATGTGAAAAAAGGTAAAAATATACTAGAAGGATTCTATGACTTAAACTGGAAAATAAAATTGGCTTAACAAGTACTTTGTATTTAACATTATTGCAATTTGAAGCAAATGTTTAAAATAAGCTATACATAATGTTTTGCTTACATGAATTGATTTGGATTAGCCACCTCAGAGTACAGACATAAGTAATTTCTCACTAACATATTGGTATGTAAACATAATTTCAAGACTTCTAATACTATGTGCACCAGTCTTTAAGTTACCATACTGCAAATAAATTTAAAAAATAACTTTCATTCTATCTTTTCATCTGTGCCCTGCCTCCTCACCCTCCACAAGCAGATGCAGAGAGATTTCTTTGGATGGATAAGTGTTAACATACAATCATTTGCTGCAAATTACTTAGCTTCTGCTTCTGACATAGAATAGAATTTATAGAAAATAAACTCTATTTTAAGGTTGTATTTTAAACTTTGCTCATAATAAGGCAGATCACTTTAAGATAATTAGTTTCCAAAAACCAGCATCCCAGATAAGATGTGTATACCTAAAACTGGATTTTAGACAAACTTCAGCGCAACATTGAGCAGATCACTTAAGGGATGCTTTAGACACAGCCTAGTGCATACCAGAAGGATTGGATCCCCTCAAATTCAGTTGCACTGTGTGCGCCCAAAACCTTTGCCTTGGTGTTTTGTTCCCTCTCTCCAGCCCCACCAACCTGAGCTGTTTGGAAAAAGTGCTTTCACCTGGGTTTCTCAAAAGCTTCTTGACTGAATAATGCTGGATGTGTGTTTGAACTGATCCTTTGGCTTCTGTTACCTTCCTAAATGAGTGTTACTTTTGTTACGTTATGCACAAGTGGGTTCCTTCAGTTAAAAAATTGCCCCTTGGTCAGTTCTTTCAAGGATTTGAAAACCTCAATTTTCTGCTTCTCCTGTAGAGAAAATTTTAGGTTCTGTATCCTGGATAAGCAAGTCTGCTTGTACGTCTTGACTTGGATACTAGGGGTTTCTGAAGACTAAGACCTCTGTCTGATTAGCTTTTCCTATTAGCTGGCTCTGCACAGCTTTCTATCTGGTATGTAGGTAAAGCGCATAAGAAAATTGTCTTGTGGGGGACAACAAACAGCTCTAGTTTTTGGAGAGCCTGGAAAAATGACTTGTAGGCCATTGAACAAACTTCTGCATTCCTTTTAAAATAATCTGAATGGTGTTTCTCAGAGAATTGTTTCAAGACTTGAATATATTTTCAGCTTAAGTGCTATATAGTAATGTGATTTTTTTTCTTGTTAAATGTGTGTAAACTATTATGTTTTGTCGAAGTATGTTAGGAAAAGAGCTTCGGATTCCACAGAATAGCGTTAACTTTGTAGCTAGAAAGGAGCAGCAGGAAAAGAAATGTTTGTTAAAATTCAGCAAATTCAATCTAATTAGATAAGAATTAACACTGGGACAGCAAGCAGTTGTAGGAGATGAACTGCAAAGTTTGTAGGAGGGTCATGAAAAAAGCCAGTGCTGAATGAAATGGTCTCTAGCAGCTTTCTTAATGGTCCTGAAGTCTAGTTGCATTCATCTAGGACAGGAAAAGATGCTTATCTGCGGTGTGGTTGAGTTGATGTTGCTGTAAAACCCTTAACTCTTGAAATGCTGACCTTTAAAGGATAGACCTAACATCAAACTTCGAAGCAGTCAACCTCTTTCAAGCCTTTTAACTTGAAAATGCCTGCAGGGTTAACTGTTAAGAAATACCCAGCTTATGCTGAGAAACAGCCCAAATTCTTTTCAAATCAAATGAAGAGGGTTTTTTTTGAGTGTGTAAGTGATTATACCACCTCAATGCATTTATTTCCCAAATTCATGCAGGAGAGGCACAGTACTAGTTTGATTCATTCAAAGATTTTATTGATACTGAATGCCAAAACTGTCAACTTGGTAGGAAATGGTAACTGCATCCCACTCCTATTAACTCTTAAAATGCCTCTAGCTTGGAAGGGTTGTTTTTATCAGTGTGTGCTGCATTCTCCCAAGATACTGTCTCCCTAGGTTACATCTTGTTCAAACAAGCCTTAAGTTCCTCCTTCTGGGTATAGATTGCAAAGTGTTATCAGTGAAGAAGTGTGACAAAATAAATCCTACCTGGGAATGTTTTTCTTGTTGTGTTTCTCATTGCTGAAATGTAGGAAGTATATTTCTGAAGTGCTGCTTTAATTGAAAGATCCTTTTACTTTATGTAACTATTTTTCTTCAGGAGTGCTGATTTGGTGAGTGACCTGCATGTGTTCTTTGAATGTTGTCATACATTCTTTCTGCAAGTTATTCTCTGCATCCACTTGAAAAATTAGACTCCTGAGGTCATGGGATATAATATTAGTATGTCTGTGCATTTTTGTCATCTTCCTCAGAAATAGAGGTAATTGGAAAAGAGGGGGGAGTAGGAAGGTTTATCTTTAACCTCTGAGTAATTGGAATTTAGGAAGATGCTTGCTTTTAAACCTTACTGAGACTTGATATGCCAAGATGTTTATAAACTGCTTGGAATATGTAACATTACTCTGGTTAAGTTTGCAAAAATTACCATTGCCATGTTTAATTGTATTTTTTCAAAACTATTGGAGTTGTAATCTCAAAGTCATCTTTACTGTCATACCGCCAACATAATTTACAACTTTAGAGGATCTACTCGCTTTCTAGAAACAGCAAGATATGAATATGTAATGTTCACAAAGAAGTTGTCAATAACTCTTTCTGTTGAAAGGTGGTATTCTGCCCTGGATTCCTCCTTGAATGGTGGTTTTTACTGTCTGGAAGATGTGGAAAGGGGTATGGTGTCCACTGTATACTCGCAGGGGAAAAACCTGTTAATCTGCAAAAAAAGCCATATATATATTCATACTGGAAGCAGACTTTTCCCTTAGAATTGCTTGCACCTTCCTCTGAAGCATTTGAGTTTTGAAACCTGAATAGTAGTATAGAGAGACTACCAGTCAATCTGAACTGGTATGGTAATTTTGGTGCTTAAACACCATTTAACTTAATAAAAATGATCTCATTATAGTGCTGCACAGGTCTTAACTGCAGTTGTTACTATTTGCACTGCTTTAATAATGGTAGCTATTGAAATGGTGTAGTCTGATTACAGCATTTGACAGGGCTTTTTAAGAGCCCTTTTGTTGTCCATTCGTGCTGTGGCCTGCTGGGTAATCTCAGGGAGGTTCTTTTGCCCCATGTATGTGTTTTCCCCAGTTATATCATTGTCTCTTTTTCCTTTTTGCTGAGGTACTTCATAAAGTTCTCCTGAAGTACTGAGAAAAACACTATTCAAGAGCCAAAGTACTGGAGTACCTGTGTAAACCTGTGGTGTTTAATGAGATTTATTGGGAGTTCCTCCTCTTTGATGTAGGTTTAGAAAAGAATCTAAAACTGAATGTGGTTTTAAGTTACCACATCAAATGATTTAACTTTTAGAGTATATTCATTGTGATGGATGATGACTCATTTCTTTATCATCACAGGCTAAAATCTCAAACAACTGTTCTCGAAGAAACACTTCTACCTGTTTATCTTGCACCAGATACTATTTTTTTTTTTTTCTTTCTCTTCACAGGCTGGAAAGCTTCAGTTGAGCTCGTAATTACCTTTTCTCCACTTCTGTTAGCTGGCTCTGAAGTGATTGTCCCTCTATATCCATGGACTTCCTTCCTTGCTGGAGACGTAAAAACTCTGGAAAGGAGTTCTGTAGGAAGAACCCCAATGGAGTTAGGGAGAACTGGGTCTGGAATGCTCAATGTGAGCTGATAGGTGCAAAACACACTTGTTTTTTCTCAATGCAATCATAATAACTAAGAATTAAACAAGGGAAAAAAAATCATGAAATTATGTAACAAGTATCTTCTACTGGGCGGGGTGGGGTTTTTTTGTGATGCTGCCTTGCTTTTACTGATGTTAATGACGACTGGCTTTCCCCACACCTACTGAAGGCAGGACAGTTACAGTAAATACTTAAAGTGAATACATCATGGACATGGCCAAACAACTCTGTAAATTGCCTGCAAATCTGAATTCTGAAGATAGCTAATATGCTAGAATTCTTAATAAATTATTTGTAAGCAAACAACAGCTATTAATTTTGGATTTGATGCCACTTTAAAAACATTTTCAGTCAAGTATCTTAAAATGTAGTTTGGGGCTTTTTATGTAACCAGTGTTTAGAACTATATTGCACTAATTGTAAATTACTGCAAATCATTTGTATTTCTATAACTTAATATCGGGCTCTCAAAGCAGTATATTTAATATCAACAAGTAACCACCTGATTGCTGGACCCAACACAGAGCCTGCCAGTCAGTTCTCTCTTAAATGGCAGGAAACAACAGAAAATATCATAGGAAAGGGAATTCTCAGCTTCAGCACAGCGGGGAGGAGGACCCCTGCTTTTAAGAATTCCTTTCACAGTAAAACTGCATGGAATTAGATTTATGTACTTTGGAAGGCAGAAGGACTGAGTCAGCCCTGTTGGAATTTGAACTTTTGTGTTAGGGTGCTTCGATATTTCAAGTCAGCTTACACCTTACCCCTTTTAACGGTATATAAGAGCTTTGTTAGTGAGTTGTAGCATTAAGCCTGCAACCTGTTGTTGCCATATGAAGGTCACATTTTGTTTTTAAACTGACTTAAATTCCCAACTTAACATTTAATTTTTTTAAAGCTGCTTCCACATGAGGATTTGAGAATCCACTGCTTGACACCCTGTGTGTAGTCAGCACTTAATGCAATTGATATAAAGAAGATAAAACATGCAGTACCCTTTCACATGCAACAAGGGCTTTGTGTTTCATCTTGCAGTTGTTACTTCAGATAAGCAAGTTTGAGCTTAGGTTGCCTTCCTTTGTTCCTGTACTGAGGCTAGCTCAGAATTTCACTTTGAAATGCAGCTGCTCTCCCCCTCTCAGCTGTTTTTCCTGTACCAAATCAGACATCAAGCTCCTCATACCATATTTAGCTTATTTGATAAGCACATAGTTTGAAAGTTGGTATTTTTTACAGTCAACAACTTCTTCCAGGAAAAAAAAAAGCGCTGCTCAGTGTTTTTTCAGGTGCTAAAATAAAGGTTGCTCCTGGACGTTTGACTTCTCTATGTTCAGGATGGCCAAAGCAATATCTTATTAATGCATTTAATATTAGTGTAATATCAGCTTTGCCTCAAAGCAATCTCTGGTGGTTCCATGCTGAAGTGTGTGCCTTCAGGCACAACTGTAATTATGAATAACACATGGTACAGAATGCAATTGTGTTAGAGAAGCACAGCAGATCTTTTGGGCAGGTGAAGTGGAAGGAATCGAGGTATCGCCAAAGCTCGAGCTGCTAAGGCACAAAGCATTGCCAGCCAGCCTTGTGACATGGAAGGCTTTTCTGAAAGCTTGGTCATGTCCTCTTGTTTGCTCTCTGCCAAGAAGCAATGCTCGTCCTCTGTGGCATGTGGTTTTCTCCTTAGCATCATCTCTGAGGGACAAAATGCAAGTACATTAGGTGTCCCACTTTCTCTCCAGGGAGAGGGTTATTCATTTGAGCTTGCTGTTATTTAATTTGCACCCTTCTTTAGATAGTGTGGGGAAGTGTGACAGTTGTTGAGGCTTCAGATATTTAGTAAACTCTGTCATGACAGGTGGCATATGTTCAGCTTTTCAAGTTTGATACTGAGCGCTCTCAACTTTTAATAGAGATCCCACATTATGTAGGTGATAGGGATGACAGGCTCAATATTGACAGATTTTATGTCAAGTCTGTACTACTCTTGCTTCTTGTCAGTTTTAGCAGAGTCAGTGACTGATGCAATTGATTTATTGGTATTCTCTATCTTCTGCTGTTATCAGCTAAAAAGCAAGGGGCAGGGATTCAATTTCTGATTTAAACCCTTTTTCTGATGCTTGCTGGCTAAGCTGCCGGTGCTAATAAGCTACTTTACTCTTAAGCTTTATCAGTTTGCTTACTACTGTTGTTAAATCCAAGTAAAGTACAAATCAGCCTTGTCAGATCATTGTGATTTAAAAGAAATAACCAGGTAATGGGCATGGATGCTATGCAAAGGACAAGTCTGCTTTTACTCAGGTCTAGCTTGTTTAGAAATTACTATAGTCGGACATCTATTTTCAGAAAAATAAAAATATTTTCTGAAACTCTATCCATGCTCAGTTTCTCACATAGTTATTGTCAATTTTTCTTGTTTTCCAGCTAAAACTATTCAAACCATTTTTCTCTAGTGTCCCCTGCCACCCCCCCCAGCTCAATAAACTTGCTTTAAAAAAAGGACTCTGTCAAGTTGCCTTTTGGCTTGTGGTACTTGAGACTGTAAAAGACCAATTCTTTGATTAGGTGTCCACAATCTTTTGTCATTTTGTTGCACAGAAATTTTTCATCAGTGGAAAGTTCTTTTTCTTCAAGCTGTTTTCTGAGGTTTTTCATCTTCCTTGTTATATATATAAACCTAATTATAAACCTGAATGATGTATTGTTCCGAAACATTGCATGAATCACGATCTCATTAAACTATAAAACTTCCACAGTTGGATCCAATTTTTTCACCTTGTGGCAACAGGGAAGTACAATTCATTATGTGGCTCAGTTTTTTAAAAAAACAAACCAGCAACAAAACCCTAGGGTTGGGCATTTTTGCTGGTATTCTTGACTACCTTGGGCCCTATCTGCATGTTAATAACACCTAACCCCAAAGGGATGACAAAGCAAAGGTGAGTTAGCTTTCCAGTTGTCTTTTGTCACTGAAAAAAAAGTGACTCCTTGAGACTGGTGCTGGGAGAAACAATGAAGATCCTCCAGACATCTATTGGAAGTTCACAACGCTCATCTTTGCATCGCCATGTGCTGTTTCTGGGCTGACGAGGGACCAGAAGACTTGAACAATCCTGTATCTCCTGTGGAGTCAAGGTGCAAACATTTCAACTTGTTAAGTCTATGTTTGGATAAAGAAAAGGCATTGCTTTCCAGTACAATCAGTCAAAACCGAAGTAAGTGCATCCAAGTCAGTGAGTTAGTTTGGATCAGAAGGTCACTTCTGAAGCAGAACTCTCCATCATCACTACTTACCCAGCTTTAGTTTATATTGCAGAGCTCTCTGAACACCTCATTGAATTCCTTTTGGATGAAACTAAACTCAAAGACATACTTCAGGAGCGCTCCTGATATGCTTCAACCATGAATGCCTCTCTGTCCATGGGACCAAATTAGAGCTAATTCAAAGGAAAACTTCCTTGAAATGTGTGTAGTCTGGACAACTGTTTACAGATCTGCTTTTATGGGGTCACAGAACTTAAAGACGTGGCCAAAATGGCCCCAAATCAACATTATCCTAGAGCTGTGCTGCTTTTGCTTGCATCAACTGTACCAAAGACCAAAATGAGGACACACACAATTTCTTAAATTCCAAAGTAATTACTGAAAAAAGTGATTTGCAAACCATGATAATTACTGGCAGGTTTTCCTACCCAAGGCCTTTAAGCAGTGTGATGTTGCACAGCCTGGGAGCTGGAGCAGTATTTCTCTTCCTGCTGATGAAGCAGTACCTCCAACCTTGCACGTTCTCATTTATTTTCCTTGTGTTGCTTCAGTATCCTGCTGTTCTTTAATTTTTTTTTTATGAAGCTGAAACCAACAAAAATTCTTTAAATTTTAAAATCTTTAAATTCCTTTTTAGAGTTGTTCTTCTGGTGCAGCATAGTGTCTTTACTGGAAGCAGTGACAGTGCTGATAGCAGGATCTCTGTAAGTTGTGGATGTGATCATCGTGACCTTTTTCTAACATGGTGGAGCAGAAAAACTGACAATTACTATCCTAGAGCTTTCCAGGTGTATTCCTATTCATGGGGTGTTGTGATGCTTCTGCTCTCGTAGGGACTCCTGATATTCCTCTGAAAAACATTAACCGTTGGCTTTTATCTTCTTTCCCTTGGAAACAGTACCATTTCTCAAGCCAAGCCATTTTCCTTCCTGTTCTGGGAGTTTCAAGGTTGTGTCCTAGAAAGGATAACAAGCTACTTAAGATATTTTGATAAATGGTCACCTAACAGAAGGGATTGCCTTTATATACTGCAAAACTTGTTCAAAACCCTCTCCTGTCCATCTTTCTATCACAGTAAGCGCTTACAATAACATTGATTGTAATCTTCAGTCTGATTAAATCTTCATCACATTTGTAAAAGTTACATTTTTGACAGGCATTCATCAGTGTTTATGAAGCATATTGAGAGTGGAAAATAAAGATGAGTGGTAATGTGAGAAACTAAGCTATACTTGATTTTTCTTGTGCCCAGTTGCTTAAAATGCAATTGTGTGTGCTTATTAGAAGGGTTAGCTTGGAAACCAGCCTTTTAATTATTCTAGTGTTCTCAAAATTACTAATCAAACTTTGATCATATAAAGTGGGAAACTTCATCAACCAGGTTTTATAAACATATTTTAAATGTGTGGCAACAAATTAGGCACCCTCCAGAGATCACATTGATTGTATTGTGATAATGCAAAGCGGGTAGTAATCGTACCTACCTTACAGAGGGCGGAATACCTACAGCTGTAGGAAGCAAGGTGATAGCTTTTGCCAGGCTAACGGAGTGAGTTTGGGTGGGAGGAGAAAGGGTGAGTGGGAAAGGGACAACTTTGGGGCGCAGGATTCAAAGCAGACAAAGTCGGAGTTTGTTCCTACCTGCACAGTATCAGTGGGTGTAATGTAAAGATAAACCTCCCCCCAGCTGTCTTTTTTTTCTTTTTAATAGCCATTTGTGACACGTCACAAAGTGCTTCGGTCAGGGTACCGATGAGGTGTCTTGGTTTTTTTTTCCCCAGCTGATGTGGCCCGTCTGTTAGGTTTGACTGAAAGTGGCAAACAGATGTTGAATTAACTGGGGAAGTGTGACTGGCGCAGTTGGTGAAGGTCCCGCTGTCGATAGGTTTTCAGTTCAGGGAAGAGTGGTCTGGGATCTTTTTAGGAACCCAGAACCTCTGTCATAGCCCCTGCACCCCAGCCTGCTCCAGCAAGGCATGCCCAGTTAAGCCTCGGTGCCTTAGTTTAGTTGTGCACCTCTGGATGTGACAGAGGTGGGTTTTTATGCCTGCATGGAAAAGCATTAGTTATCATCTATTGTCATCTTTTTGAACCTACAGACCTTAATCTGTGATTCCCATGTAAACCGGTGAAAGGTGTCTGTCACTGTAAAGCAGCGATAGCCAGCAGCAGCACGTACAAAGAGGCATTCTGAAAACAACGTCATAATGGAATTGTAACACTTAAACCCAAGTGGTTTTTAATATTCCCATGAGATTTTGCAATAACTCAGTCCAAATTATATTAATTAGATATGCCTTGGCCACTCATCCCTTCATTATATGCCACTTTTAATTTGTCTGGTCATGTACAATCTTATACAGATTTACTACTCTTACCCGTTACTCTTGACAATTGGTGAATCCAAAGCAAACAATCCAAAGCAAATATTTAGTTCTGGATCGTTCATTTTGACTTCTTAAAATGCTAGTTCTTTGATTTGAAGAAGCTAAATCAAATGTTTCCTGAAGTTTGACTTCAGTTTATAGGCCCTGATTCTTCAAAGCACTTGAGTATAGGTTTTATCTTAAGTGTCTTAAAAAATCCAGGTCTTTACTTCATTTTTTAAAAGATGGATGCTGTGCTCTTCTTTTCTTTGATAGTCACTGGTTTTGTGGAGTTCTTGCTGGTATTCTCTTTCTTCGTGAAATGTCTTGAATGGAAATACCAACCACCTTCAGCCATGTAACATCTTCCATTAATAACAGCTTTCCTGTCATTTGCATTTGTGTAAAATAATCAGTCATCCAGATAGCTGTTGCATAGATTTTAATCTGCGTTCTTTAGATTGGCACAAAGAATTCTCAAATTTCATTTTTATTAAATTGCTGTATTGAATAGCACTTTGGAAAATGAGAGGGAGGGGAAGAAAAACACAGCGTTTGGAGTTAAATTAGAAGGTGTCAAAGAACGTTAGAGAGCCTTCTTTTTAAGTCACTTGTAAGAGTGAACAATTTAGTGAACAATTAGTTCACAAGAGTGAACAATTAGTTCTTTTTCAGAGATAAATATCTTCCTGAAACCCCACTCTCTTCCCTTTCAAGCATCTCCTCAGAACCTACTTGTTTTCGATCCTTGTCAAGAAGTGAAGTAGGTGCATTAGATTTGATTTGCAGGAATCTGCATGGACCCAGTTACATGTGTTGAAATGAAGTAGCATCAAGACTCAATTCTTTGTCCTTCACTTTTTTTTATAAATGCCCTTGGTGAAATTACAAAAAAGCCCATTTATCTTTAGTGTACTTTTCCACCAAATGCCAGTATTGATTTTAAAGCTACCTGTGCTCTTGACTCACACTATCGTGGTCCTCTATTCAGTGTTGTCTTGTACTCTCCAGTCCCTGAGCCGCTATTGCTTTCAGGGAATTACGGTGTATTATGGCGTAATATTGCGTAATATGGCATAATACGGCGGGAATTATGGCATATGCCATGTTGCTCTTACACATGTATCTATGCACCTGCCTTTGGTCGCTGTTGGAGAGTGTGATGCTAGGGAAGCTCTGTATCGCCAGCCTGAGCCAGTATGGCAGGCCTTACTCTTACAGTGCCCAGCATGGTTTTGAACTTCTGTCTTGTGCTAGACTGTTTTCAAATAGTTTCACCTCTCTGTACTTAATTATCTTACTTAATATGCACATTCATATTAATAAAAAATGATCCTCTGATAAATAAAATGCCTTTGTGGCAGCCCCAGGTAAGCGCTGTCTGCAGAATGGTGTTTAAATCCTTGACAGACTTTGCAGACATTTACACATAGTTTGATTTTTCTCTCCCTAAAACCTTATTATGGTTGTCATTCTTTCCAAGTTTTAGCTGGACATTATTTATTTTTGCCTGCTGCCACTAAGATGGAAATGAAGAATAAAAATTCTCTGTGTTTCTCCAAGTTGTACCATCAGGAGAGGCATCAAAGCTTCCTTCTGGAAGGGGGCCAGGCTTCTTAAGAAACAATAAACTCAAGTAGAATGAACAAAGAGGAAGCATGCAGGCAACATTTCAATTAAAGGAAAAAGAACCTAATTGCATGCTCTAGGAAGACTGAAATAGTCAAGTTTCATTAGAATTGGGGAATGTAGCTGCTAGTCTTAAATTACGAGGATGTATATGAAACACTCGCAATCTCTGCCCTTAACACAGGTGTGCTTTTCCACCCAAAGAAAGGCATATGCAAGACTTATGTCAGCACCGGATTGCATCTCACCTTGATTGTCTATGTTCACCTCATCTGTTTCACACATCTGCTTTAGAACAAGATGAACTTAACCCAGGAGGTGCTTATGCTTTTTTAGTAATTATAAAAGAAATCTCTTTCACGTGAAGGGAGCTAGGGCTCAGTTCAGCTGCCCAATTTCAGATGTTTTAGGGTATCTCACTTGGTCTTCAGCTGCTGGTCAGAAAGTGTGTGGGTGACCTACAGATCCTGCATGGTGTCCACCAGTCCTATATGGATGCTTTGAAGAACTGAAGTACTGAACTGATTCTGTAGGATGGAGTTTGGTTTGATGCCAAGAAGCCAATGCAGGCGTCTACATCTGAGGTATGCGTCCATTAGAGTCAGTGGAGAGCTCGTCACTACACTGACTGCATTGGAGGCTCAGCTCAGTCATAGACTAAAAAGCCATTTAGCGGACAAGCTATCGAGAGTCTCTTTTAGGGTAAACAGAAAACAGAAGCTAAAGCTCACCTTGCGTTTGGTCAGATAACAGTTTCACTGGATGCATCTATTGCTTTCTGAAAGTTCGTGAGGAAAAAGAGCAGAGGAGTGGAAAGCTAAAAGAGAGCCCTAGTGAAGACTCTCAGCGATGTCAGGTGTGCAACCTTGAGAAAGGCCTGGAAAAGGTTTGTTGCCAGCTAAGTGCTGGTATGTGCAGTCATGCTCCCTCCTGTTCTCTCTTGAGGGAAACGGGGTTTGTTAAGTGTGCAGAGACGCGTGGAAAAGCTAGTTGACAGTTGTCTTCAGCAATCCAGAGGACTCCAGGTTTTTGTTAGTTACTTGGGCCAGAGAGTAAGCCTTATCTATCCTTTATTCTTCATTTCACAAAACCATGTGGTATAGCAACTTTCACATGTGTATGAGTCAGCCGTGGCAAACAGTGCCACAGAAAGTCAGGCAGCGCTACGGCTGCCAAGGAGATCTTCAGATTGGCATCCAATTCTTTAGATCAGAATTTCTTTAGAAGTGGCTGCTGCTGATGATTAGATTCTTAACACCGTAACGTGCGGAAAATATCAGAATATCTGTTCTGGGAGAAGCTGTATTATTCACCTTTGATAGATTCATAGAGTATAATAATTAAAGGGAGTCATGAGTTAAGCAAAAGCTCAGCAAAACAAACTGGTGCTGACATACACAGATAATGTCAACTGATAGCTGGTTGGCATTATGAATTGTTCTATAATTAGGTAATTAAAGCAAGTCTGTACAAACCTTAACTTTCAGGAAACTATAAAAATACATGTAGCTGTAAAATTATATTTAACCATTAATTTCTTGTCAAGTCTGTCATACCTGCTCATGAAATGCTCAGTAAAGAAGATTACACATGCACAGTCTCATGTGCTTCTTCTAGAAAGTGCACTATGTCACAGCGCAGTCCTAGAATATCGAATTACAACTGTAAAAATATATATAATTTTTTGCTCTTCATTTCTTTTCAAGTTGAAGTTGTTATTACAGCTTCCGTCTCTTGGAGGCAGGAAGGCATTCAAGGCCCACCAGACGGTAGTCCCACTGACTTAGCCAAGCCCATGCAGAAATGTCAGGTTTTTTATGCAGGATCTCTAGACTAAGAAGTAAAACTGTTGGTTACTGGGATTCAGATTTCTTCCTGAGTTTCATTTCTGTCCCATTGCCAGAAAACAAACCCTAGGACTTCACAGGGAAAACAGATGCTAGTAGGTATTGAGCCCTGAACTATTACGTGGTCTTTCTATTGGATCTTGTAAATGCAAAATAGATCCAAGTAGGTATTGTACACAATACACAGATATCTCATGACAGACATGGAGGAGCTGATGATGAATGAAGGCACACCAGCAGACTCACAGTAGGAAAAAAAAAAATCAGAATACAAGCCTACAGAACAGGCTTAATTCTAGGATATTTACTTTAACTCTCCGTTGCACTTGGAAGTCAATGAAATTTTGTACCTGTAGCCCGAGTATGGGTTTTGGTTCTGTATATCTGAATTTCCAATTATCTGTCCAGAGGATCCAGGGTCTTTACACAAACTAACTTGCTAAAAGCACTTTGCATTTTTTTAGGGACTAATAATGGAGGGTTCTTTGCACGCTTCTTTTAGTTTCATTTGACTGATATTTTTGCAGAATCGGGTTCTGCAAGGTATATACAACAGACAATAGGCTACTATAAACGTCCTTTGTGTTGGGTATTTCCTCCTAATTGAATAAACTAAGTGGAGGAATTTATGCAAAACTAAAATGGATTAAAACCAATAGACATATCACAGATGCAGAAACGGCTGAATTGGCTGATAGGAAAAGTTCCTCAGTTTTGAGGTGGGGTTTTTTTGGGGGGAACACTGTTGCTGAACAGTTCATACTGCAACAGTAAGTCCCTTTCACAAAAAAGTATGTTACCCCAACTTCAAACTCAAGGTATCTTATGCAACATCTTTTTCTTTTATTAGAAGTGCTCAGCTATCCAATACATCTTTGATCATAATGCGTTTGACTCCCCACAACAGTAAAAATTGTAGAATTTATAAGGACATGTTCATTACTAACCTAACTTGAACTTATCCAGTACGCAGCTGCTAACATTGTAAAAAATTGTGGTACAGTAGAATAAAACAAAATCCATAAGATACATAGGCAAACCAAATGCTGCCAATATCAATTGCTTTGCATCTTACTTTATACAAGCAATTTCCCTTCACTGGGAAAATCCTTCTGACAATTAAATGAACCTTAAGGTGCTTTGGGGGCTGGCACAATTTTACTTCCTTTGTTTTTCTCATGCTTTATTTATGACCTGCCAAGTGCTTGTAAAAGCAAAGCAAGGGCTCTCTCTTGGCATTTCACAATGCTTTAATTATTGGAGCAGAGCTTGAAACTTACTAGCATGCTTTTCTAAGTTTTAGCTACAGTACCATAAAAAGCAATATAAACTGAAATATTGGTATCTGAAATGCTGGTGTTTTCTTTTCCTAATCGTGTTGTTATAAAGATGTATCAACAGTGACAAAGGGCTGTGGCTGTCTCCAAACCTGGATGAAGGGCTCAGTTTTCCTAGTGCACGTGTTACCACGTGCATAAAAGTACACATATTTATTGGAGCTTCCTATGTATAATTTTTTAAAACAGGCTGGTCATATTAGTTCCACCACAAACTCCATCAGAGCTTCAGTTTCAATTTTATAATTTATTTTCTAAATTAGATAATACAACTGAGTTTAAAATAGTTTAAAATAGCCACTTGTGTGCACCACTATTTTCTACTAATGATCTTGTTCCCACCTCAAAGGACAATATGTATTCTGCTTGATGGGCTAAAGATTTGCTTTTGAAGAAGGCTTAAAGGCTTAAACTTTATAAAAGATAATTGTCTTTTGACAAAATGAGATGTGAACAGATTTAGAGAGCAGTGGCATTATAGGCAAGGGAAGTCAGAAATTAGCCTGAACGCTTACATCTTGACACTTCAGCTTTTAGGTAGCCAGAACTGGAATCGTTGGCTTATCAGCTTCCATTTTCCAACTGTAGAGTAGATATGCTATAACTGCTGGAAGGGAAAAGCTTGAGGTTTATAATGTACATTGACACTGGTACTAGTAGGATGTTCTGCAGAAAAAATACCAAACTGGTACACCAAGGGATTAAAAAGTGCTTTTAGAGATCTAAGTCCTTACCTGTGTTGCAGTGAAATGAGTAGTAATCTTTTGAGCTTCCCCAATCTACGGCTACAATGCAGTTTGGCACAGCAGAACCAGCCCGGCCATAAGCAAGATCAGGCTAGCAATCAGGAGCCTTCCAGCTCTAATCCTAGCTCTGACAGAAACTGCCCAGCCTATGCTAAGGGGCTCTGAGATGGCAGATGAGTTCTCTTGAATCACACCAAGGTGGTAGTGGGCATAGCTAAGGTCAGCAGAGAGCTCGTATTGCCCAAGCAAGCAGAGAGAACATCAGGCTACAACAGTCATGGCTGTGCTGCAGCCACCTCCTCGTGAGTAGCATCAGCTCATCCTTCTCCATAGGTTAAGCTCATGTAAAGAGCTGGGAGTGGGAGCAGCTCAGACAGGACTACATAGTGCATTCTGCTCTGCTTGTTCTGGGGAGAGGCGGCCAGTAACTTTTGCAGACAGGAGGCTAAAGCAACCTCTTCTACTGTACCCTCTTAAGATACTACAGAACCAGTTTGCTGGTGCCTTAAGTCTCCACTGGAGTGTATGCTTAACTTTCAAAGAAAGGAGTGCTCAGCAGCATCAGTAGGCATGCCTGTGCTAACTAAAACTGCGTAGCACATACAGACCTCAGTAACTGTGGTTCATATTCTGCCTTCTTTGGTGAACATCCATGTGTAGAAGTCGTTGCTTCCAATGTTCACTGCTGCCGTTACCAATGCAGCAGGCAAAATGCATTGCAACCAGACTTGCTCAGTTCAACCACCAGGCAGAGGTTAATACAATTTATTCACAAATATCATGAGAGTTTTAAGAAGATTAATCAGGGGATGCTAAGTTACATTCAGTGATGCTTTAGTCTCACTCGATTTTACTGCAATGGCTTAGAGGCAGGCACAGGTATCATGACTCAGCCAGCAAGATGGTAACTTCTTAAACATGCAGTCACTGTAAACGTGTCACCATACATGTCTGTGTGTATGTGTCTGCATAGGTAAATCCTTTTAGAACTAGAAAGAGGAGACTGAAAGGCAGGAGGCAGATTTGCATGCAGCAGCTTCTTCTGATTTCCCCCTTGTATTATCACAGAGATCTAGACTTACTGCTTCTGTTTCTAAAGAAATAAAAACCCTATTATTTTTGCATCTAGTCCTTATTGCATTTACAGACATTTAAGTTACTTAATGTGCTGTGTTGCTGTATTTTAGAATATTAATAATTTCTCTTTTCTCATTTTTCACTCATCTGCAACATCCTCTACTTTCACTATTATTCAGATGTGTTAAATATTTTCAGTACTTCAGCATCGTAATGTGCTAAAAGTTTTTTTTTTTTACCTCTAAACAATTTAACCAACTGATATTTTCCAGGAGGATATCTGAATCTCCACAGATTTTCTAAATGCTCTCTCTCAAAATGCTCACAGGTATGACATATGATGTTAAAACTGGAAGCTCCTCTTTAACGAAACAGCTCTACCTGACCACTTGGGTTTCATGTTTTTTAGGAAAGATATGGACAAATAAGCTGAAGCTTTACCCTGAAAAAGAAAAAAACCTCACCGAGGAAAATGTCTTTGGTAACACATGTTTTATCGGTTTTAATCCACTCAACCCAGAGGTAGTTGAAACATTTCTTGCATACGGGCCAACATGTGCTGTAGCTCAGACCTATGCAGCATCAAAGGCTGCTTGACACCCTGCAGGAAGGAGAGAATCAGCCACGCGGGTTTTAGCTAACACTGCAGGATCGCACTGAGACCCAACTACACCGCCAGCCTGGCTCCTCCTGCAGTGAATTTACAGGACTCCTGAACACCATTGCCTCCCCCCCATGAGACATTTCTAGCACATTCCTTGTCCTGATTGCACAGTTAAAATATGGTACGTTGCTTGTGGCTATTGATTTGTATGACAATTTTAGTATTGTGGCTGGGAGGCTCAAGAAGGTTGGCCAAATCCAGGCTATTTGTAAGTATTTTTGTAGTCAATGCTCAGTATTTTACTTCTGGTTTTTATGTTTCTGCATGCTGACACAGACACAATTTACTTTCCTCAAGCACGGGGAATGACAGTCCTGCTTTAAATGCCAAGAAGCATATGGGCTCATATGCCTAATGCCACAGCTCTACAGCATAACCATGTTAAGTGCAGACCAGTCCATACAGGGTTTTTTTTTTATTGTGGCTTTATACTGGAGGAGGACAAATGATACCTGGAATTATGTGGAATTAGATCAGTGTAGCAAATGGAAAACAATAACTGATTTAGCAATGACAGTTACGTCTCCAAACTTTCTCTTCTAAGGGATTTGTAATGGCTTAACGCTTTAGGTTCTGTGCCTGCAGAAGTTTCACCTGTATTGTGTGCCTTAAAACACGCCTAGTGGAGCTGTAGTCTAAGAGCTGCATGGCACACAGCCTTCTGTAATTTTTTTCCGCTTTAGTTGTGCAGGTGGCAAATATAATGTAGGCTTCACTCCTTTCACTTGAGTTTGAGCTCTGCATTCTTGTTTAGGCTCTCAGTGTCTGACACCAAATAAAAATTGGGACAATATATGATACTGTCACTATCACAAAATGGAATTGGGAGATGGGAGACAGAGCTCTATTCAGGACCATGGCAGAGCACTCTAAGCATTGAAACTGTTATGAGCACACGAGATTGTATTTAAAATAGAAAATAAACGTAATTGGGATCAGGCTGAGGGAAAATCTCTATCTCCTCCAGCAATTTTCCTGAATGCGATGGATTGCAATATATTTTTCCCATTTGCACCTCAAGAAAAGGGAGGGAATGAATTCTACTAGGCTATTTCATCTGAGGGAGTGGAAATTCACTGTGTACACTTGGATGAAAGTTTTTATTCTCAAATTCTTTACAGAATAATAGCTTTGTAGCCAGAACTGAAAGAGCAGTAACTGTAACAGTTCCTGAATAAATGAGGCCAATCAGGCTGGAGGGACTGGAGGTGATTGTACTGCCTTGTCAAACTGGTTGGGGAGGAGGGTGCAGTGTAGCAGAGGGCAGCCACTGGAGAACATACATCTCGAGAGGAAAAAGGCCACGTGTCAGTGAGCTGTGGAGTCACACTTCAGAGATTTAGTACAAGTGGGAGCTGTAAGTATTTAGAATTAGAAAACTACCTTCATCTTCTGTGAGACTTGTTCTGCATGAGTGGTGGGTTTTGGTTGGATGCTGGTAGCCTTTTTGGCCTGCTCTCATTATAAATTACTGTTCAGGAATTGTTGGCTTGGACATAGAGCAGTACGGGCTTGTTTTTTCCAAAGACCACGTGATAACTGGAATCACGTACTAACTGCAATTTTCTTACATCTGGCTAGAACATAGTATTTTGATACAACAATTAATATGGATACCTACTGTTCTCGTCTTGCAACAAACAGACCACCACATACCACTTCTGAACTCTGCGTCTTGTTTAAGTAATGCACAACGGGGAGGTGCCAGCTTCTGTGGGTTTTGTTGCAGCTCATTTTATAATAGATTTTCCTTCTCAATATTTGAGAAGCAGGAATTGAGGGCTTGCAACAGAACAGAAATTTTCTAAAGAAAAAATAAAATAAGCCCTACAGCTTGCATAGCGCTTGGAAAATGTGACTCAGATCCACCCTCAAGCTCAGAAACCAGAAAGCAAATAAAAGAACCTATCAATGATGTTGCCCAAAATAAATAACCACAGTGTGGGGGCACCTGACTGGGGGGCATGGGGGAGAAGTTCTTCATTTTTTTTAATCCTCAAACTTGGCACATCTGCCAGAAACTAAATAAACAAATGGTTATTCGAGTGAGGAACGGACAAGCTAATGTAAAACAGGCTGAGACATAAATTAGTAATCATAGTAATCTGTCGCAGGTGAGTGCTTCTCAGAGAAGTGACTTAAAATGCCAAACAAACCTCCTACTGAAATCCTGGGAATGTGTTTATCCAGCCACTTTATTTTAATCTAAGAATTAGCGACAGCTACTATGAAAAATGCGTATAGAGAATATAAACACTGCAAACTGTTGTAAAATTTACTAGTAAACTTCCTTCTGTGGTTTCTCTGCCATCATAGTGCCTGTGTAGCCATGTGCAGTACTGAGCAGCCATAGTAAGTCAGGCCTCTCTAAATCAGAAGCTATGAAAACTTCAAGCATTGATTTTTCTTTTTAAATTCCAATCTTTTATGGAATACAATTTCTTCTTTTTCTTTGCAACCATTAGAATTATCAATGGCAAAGAAAATAAAAGGTGGAATTCCTGCATAATCTTAGCTCCAACAACGGAGTTTATGGTTTTATGGGGAAAAAAACAGCGATGGTGCAAGACCAGGGATAAAACAATGACAGCTGGTAACAAGTAAATGTGCTCATCTTCTAAATCCTTTCATACTCACAGCAACTCCTAAGCCAACTTCACCAAAACTTGTCAGGAAATGTCACATTATTTCTTTATATTTGCTCCTTGGGTTAGTGCTGGCTCGTAACATTTCAGTCTCAAGATGGTATGTTAGGGTAAAGACGATCATACGAACACTGAGGAAACTGTTAAGCAGATGTCAGAATTACTGGCCCAAATCGACAAATAATTAACACTCCTAACTTTGACCAAATGAGTAGACCTAATAGAGCACACACACAAATACGTGCTCTGAAAATAACTGAATGGGGGCTATTTCTGGAGTGCTTGAGCAGCATTATGACAGTATGTTTGTTCTTACGGTTCAGCCAGCCTTAGTCGTCATCTCACGTTTCTCACTTCAGATTACAACTATTTAAAAAATTACTTCTGTCTGAAGTGCTGTTAAATTTGGAAAATGAATATTCAGCCCTTGTTTTGTGAGAAGTACTGTCTGCTCAGGCTCACATTGATTTGATCAGAACTGGATGAATAGCACAAGTTTAGCTTTCTTTTTTAGGTGTAAAGCTGAAACGATGGTCCTAGAGGCTTTCTTGAATCTTTGCAATGTGGGCTGTTTGGGTATAACAACAAAGCAGGTTTATTTGATGGCTGTACAGTCTTAACAGAGCTAAATAGCTTAGACAGCAAATCTTTATTTAGATTTAATTGCAGCAGAATCTAATTAACAGTTCTATATTAAAGACTTGAGAGTCTCTGATCTCTCCAAAAATCATCAATACTGCCAAAACTAAAAGCTCATAAAAACCATGAGACTGATTTACATTGTGAGATTTTTTCACTGAAGTCATGTATGCAATTTCTTCGGAAGGAAAATAATAGCTGTCATTAAAAACCAACAAAAACACAAAAGTGATTTAAAGGGCCAAATCTGGGAGAAAGCGTGAAATATTGGAAGAACTAGTAATGAAGAGACTTGCCAGTGTAAGCAGCAGACTAATTAAGCATCAGTAAGATACTGCGAAGTTTCAGAGATTTTCATGCTATCATAAGGAGGAATCTAGGAAACATATTTATATTTTAACTACAGAGTTATAATGGCAAAACTGTGCCTCTAGCATGGGTGGGCCCAGCCCTACTCTGCCTGGCTGCCAAATGACGGGGTGGGCCTGCAGCACAGGGCTCCAGGTAACGTGAGGCTGTAGCTTATTTCTCACATTTCTCTGCAGCAGTACAGACACTCTTTGGTTTTCTTGATCTGATGTGCAGACAGGAAAAAAAAGAAGTTGCAATACTCCACTGAAAAGGAGGGAAGCAAGAGCTAAGGTCACCTACAATAATGACTTTATGTCTCTCCTCCCTTTGAAATCCTTGGCTGCTGCACTACTTCCATCAGGAGAAAGTTTGCGTTTAGAAGACAAAAAAAATGCATGTGACTTTTTTTCTTTTGTTTATCATCTTTTCCTTCCTACTCCTCCATTGCAGATGACTAACTTCCCCTTCAGTCCTCGGGGGGGACTGACCGTACAGCACGGCCCCCAGCTGTTTCAGGAATGCCTCCTTATTTTGCTAGGAGAAACTTGCCTGGATGCAGAACGTGCAGCCCACGCACAGCCTCCATACTGTGTCTTTCTTAGATGCAGCTACTGACCACATGTAGAATGTGGAAATAAGGCCTACAGCTTGCTTTTTGCAGGTAAAATGGTACCAGAACAGGATGAAGACCTGTAACTTCTGTTCTTCTGTCCCATAAACTCTTCAGATCTGGAGAGGACATCTGACCATGACTGCTGTACTAGCAAGAGAAATCCTGCATGACTTGCACTTACTTGCGTGACTTCCAAATGACAGCATCTGCCCAGGTTCCACCACCTGATTCTTGGGCACGTAGATCCCCTCCAAGGAATGCCACAGCCACACAAGGAGAAAATATACTGCTCAAAACAGTAACATGCAAATATTCAATGCAATTCAGGCAAAGTCAAACAATTGTTTCATATTTGACTCCAACAACTTTTTGGTGAGCAGTGAGATGCAGCTGCACTCTTACACTGCAGAAATGGAGAAGTCAGAAGTACCTACAGGTTAATGAGACCATGAAAAATGCGAACAGTTTTTTCCCTTCTGCATGGACTTCTGACTTGCTTTCTATAGCTTTTCTCTGAATTTCTTTTTTTTTTGGCCCAGAGCAGCTGGGAATATTAGCCCTCCAGAAACAAGTTTTGCAGGAAAATCTAATTACACACACTATATTTCAACCCAGAGCACATTTTACAGCCTACTTTGAAAACAAAGCTACTAGTTATGGTGCTATAATGTTATTACCGATGTTATAATAGCGATTTTGTGTCTGACCTGACTCCTATCTCACCACTCTATCAGATTCGTTGGCTTTTGCAAAGTCTGATTAAGCATTAACTCAAAACATAAATCCTAAGGAATTTTCCCAGTCACTTTCACATTTTCTAGTTTGCTGCCATGCATAAAAACCCCATTCTACAAAATCCTATGCTGTTGCTTTAGTGAATGAATGCAAAACACTCTTGGAGCCATGGTAAATACAGACTTTTACATGGAGACACTTAATTTATTCCAGCTGCATAATTTCTCATCTATTGCTATGTCCTGTATTTTCCTAATCAAACCACCTGTTGTTTCAAATAAATGGCTAAAACTACTATCTGCCTGTTTTAAGTTTAGGATCCAAAGAGGACGTAGTAACAAGATGGTCATTCAATCCGTATTCTCCAAACAGATAACTAAATTCAATATTCAAACGAAAGACAAATGTTCAGTTGGACAGAGAAGCAGCTTAAGTAGCTTGGTAGACTGCATTCCTAGTGGGAAGAAAGTCCTCTGCCTTTAAAATCTAGGCTGTTCGCACAGTTAGGAACACACCCTTAGGAAACAGCAAACAGATTCTCCCAAATATGGGAACTGCACACAGTTTCCAAATAAGGAATTCTCCATGGAGTCTTAAACAAAGGAAATCATCTTCTTTTCCTACTGTAAGTCAAATGAATCATTTTTCCCCTAGAAGAGACTTCAGTATACTTTCCTAGATGAGTACATTCACTTCAGCATTTTGAAGTTCCTACGCTTTCAGTTTTGATTTTGCAAAAGGATATAGAAATGATCTCTCAAGCTCCAGTAGGCAGACTTGTTTCTCTAGCTTCTTTATATTCTCTGCTCCAATTGATTTGGGAGAGCCTGTCTGTCTGCAGAGACAAAATTAAAAGCGTTTTTTTTTTTTAAATACAAACTATCTTTCTGAAGTCTGTAGAGAATATGTTCATATGACAAATATTCGTTACTGCTCCCAGAACAAAGGGACCAAACCCAGATGTGTATAACTCGTTTAGGAAAGGAAAAAAAAAAAAGCCGTAACAACTGACTAATCTGCTTTTGGTCTGTTGGCCTTTTGCTGAGTAACAGGCTTTAGGAACCTCTTAAAATCAAGGTCAAAGATTGCTAGACTCGCATGGATTTAAAAAACAGCCTCTGAGCCAGTAGCTGACATGCCCTTGCCTTCCAGTTCCAGCAAAGGTACCTCTACCTCTATGTTACTTGCAACACCAGCTTGTGACCTCCTGGACAGAACTGACAATGTCATTTACGTGCAAGTCTACAGTTCCTGTCTGGAATTCTGATTTTTCTACTATACTAGTGCTTTGTATCAAGTTCTTACTTGTAACTTTCTAAGAGCTGTTTTAGCTCACAGGCAGACCTCTCAATTACTGTTGCAAGATCTCCCAATAAAATCAGTACCTGATTATTAGTGATTTTTTTTCCCTCTGAGAAGTTGGTAAGCAATCAGATTTAGTGGGGGCATGGCCTCTGACCAGCCTACACCCTAAGTATCTTCCCTATACCCTTGTGGGCAGCAGTGGCTGCTAGCTGCTCCAGCCAACTTGGTCCCTTGAAGGTGCCAGCAGGCCTCCTAGTGATGCTCCCCCAGAGCTGGCTTCAAGAACAAATTCAGCGTTAGACCCTATAAAAGGGGCAACACATCTGGAATTTCCATGCATATCATCTGACACTCACTTTCCATCTCTAAGCTGAGGGCTAGGTCTCAGTTCAGAACAACATTTTTCTGCTCCAGCAGAGACTAGAGTTCCTCAGACTTTTTTGCTGGTAACAACAGCACAATCAATAAGCACTGTCAAAGGAATACTGGGAGGAGTGAAGAGGTTGTTTTGGCTTTAAGGAAATAATGCCCTCATTCCATAAAGTTTCCTCTTCTACTTGGAGAGAGGGGAAAGGTGGGGAGGAGTAAGAGAGGAGATTGACACATTTCCCGTTTCACTTCTCTACGAGACAATGGAGGGAGTCGCATTCCACATCTGGTCTTAAATTGAGCGCTGGACAAACCCCACCCCAGCCACTGCTGCTCAGTTACACTCTCTCTCTCACTCTCTCAGCTGTGTTCATCCCTGGGAAGGCTCTCTCTTGCCAGTCATATTCTTGCCTCCTCCTCCCACCCACCCACCAGAGTTTCCCTGGCAGCTGTGTCTTAGCCTTGCTCCAGCCCTTAGGATGTCTCCACCTACCACTTCCTGCTATGAAAACCCTTTAGATTTATACCACATCTGCTAACTTGGATAATGAGACACCAAATTCTGAGCTGTATCACCTCTCAAATGCACAGATGGGGGAAGGGATGCAGAAGTGACTTAACGTACCTTGGCAGCTCTTTTTCTGCTTGGATTCTAGGGGATCTGCACACATCAAGAATTGAGTCTATTTTAGCAGACCTTGAATTCCTTTAACTCATTCCAGCAGCCCCTATAGCATGTAAGAGTCACCACAGTGAACCATTCCCTTGTGCATAATGCAAGTACAAATACGCAGCTCTAGTCTAGCCAGGAGTGGAAGGGTGCAAAGGCTTTTAAGACAGGGAGAAGCTGGGAGAAGGGGCAGGAAGATGAGAGCTGTATAGCTCTGTGGAGACTAGGAAAGGAGCTGCAAAGGGCCTCCTCAGCCCTTTGGGAGGAGATGTTCCACAGGAAGCTCAGCAAAAAAAGAGGAGTGTGCTTCAGACTCCCTCTTGACAACTTTTTTGTGGAAAAGGGAGTGAATTAGTTCAATGCATCATTATTTAGGAAGTGGCTGTTCTGTTTGCTCCATTCCCAGTTATTAAAAATGGAAATACCAAAATTGAAATCAATTTTCCAGAATGTCACTCCATCAGCAACTGAAAAGAAACAAACATTTTTACATGGGATTTCTAGCTGGTACATCATTTAATGTTGCAAAACTGTAATGTTTGGGCTGTAAATGCTTCAGGGAACTTAAAACTATTTCCATTGGATCTTAAATCACAAAAACATTTCTATTACTATGAATTTCTCACACTGTACAAAAACAAGCTTCGATGCTTTTAAATTCAGCTCTTCTTTATTTGCCTCATAACATTATAGCAGGAAAGGGTTCATAAATATTGAGTATTATACCCCAAATAATGTCAAAACAATGAATGTCAAGATTCCTAAAGAGAAAAACTGTAGTTTTATGACAGTAGGCAGGAGCGACAGAAGAGAGAGAGGCACAGAGACAAAGAGAGAAGGTCATTTATTAAAAGCTGAACATTATACAGAAGCAAATATATGACTATATTTGTAATAAAGTAACTCTCAGAAAACATATGCTATGAATCCCTTTGAACCCCTCAAGACTCATGTGTGGAATGCAATATGTGCCAGAGGCCCAAAACAAAGAACACATACAAATACTTAAATTAATTAATTTAAAATAATATAGGATTCCTGCATGTAGTGTAAATTATTCTGATTGCAATTTCAAGGCTTTTTATGCCTGAGATGAATAAAAGCAAGTTTCCTATATTCCCAGAATATAGGAATATAGCTGTGAAATGAGTGGTGTCCATAAAAATAAAGGGCATGTGAGAACTTTGAGATTGTGTTTGACTGCATGATAAATTAGGCCTTTCTCTCCTTACTTTTACTGGCTTATATTAGGAAAATCTCAGTGCTGACCAAAAGCAAGTGTTCTTTTTTCCCCCACAAGAGACCAATGATTATAACATTTCCTATCCAACCCACATTTCTGTACCTTGTTTCCTGGAGACTGTTAGAGTTCCCACCATGCCAGCCTAATTGTCATGATAATAAAACTATGCCCTGTTCAGTTTCTGAAAGACAAAACAGGATCCAAATCCAGGAAAGGGTTCATGGCTGTGAATCAGTTAAGGAGACTTCCTCCAGTCCAGAGTTAGTTAAGTAAGATCCTGAGCCTCAAAGATTTAGATGTCTAACTTGTATTTAAAGGTACCTAATTACCTCTAAGAATCTGAGCCTAAGTCCCTTGGGGTTAACTTGTGGCTCTCTCCTTAGCATTTTCTACAGCTATTTCAGAGAGATCCCTGTTCAGTTTGCTGACGCTAGGCATGACAGGAGGGAACAACTCTCTTATTTGAAACCTGTGGAGGCTATTAGGTATGAGAACAGTTAAAAGCTAAGGTGCTTCAAAGGAACTGCTGGCACCTTTTAAATCCCCATCATGAATTTAGCTTCTTATTCCCACTGACTTGACTTTGCACGCAGCTGAAACCCACTTACTGTCCCATCTTCTTATGCTTTCCACCTTCTGTATGCTTAAATACAACTTCTTCCATGAGCCCTACATAACATACTGCCTTCCTCTAAGAAGCAGCAGGCTTTTTCTTTCCTCTCCTACTTTGCAACATCCTTGCTTTGGAATCCATCCAGTAAGCTCCTTAAGCACATGGAGTCACAAGTACTTAGCACAGAAGGGTATTACATAAATAATAATAATAATACAGTTAATAGCCCATAAATGGAACCTTAAGGGGCTTCTAATCTTCACATGTGCTTGGAAAGCAACTTTCCGAAACTATTTAATTTGGGTGAGAGTTCTTAGCAGCAACATAATAAGCAAAATATCAAACAAGTTTGTACAATTACATAGCCAAGTGGGCTCCAGCACAAGGCAATATGTGTATATAGTTCGGCTGTGGCAGAGCATTGCCCAGCCCCGGATTCCTGAAGCTGATTTTTAAACAAAGTTTGCAGGGAACGTGTAGGATGTGTTACTCTTCTGTGCTACTCACTTGAAACTGGGTGCCAGGTTGGAGGAGTGAATCATTTTGGAAGCAGTCGATTTCTTTAAATTTCCTGAAATAAGAAATGACATAATGTATGCAGTTACGCACACGCTAGCAATACACTGTTGATGCCTATATTTAATGGCCTTGATTTTTTGAAGTTAAATGATGTCATATATAATTTCAACAACCCGGTGTTTGTAAGAACATTTTGTTCTCCATTTTCGTGGAAGATTTCAGTATTAAAATTGCGAGCAAAATGAGCAGAGTTAACAGTGCCACTAGAGTTTCTAGTCTTACTTGTGACTGAAATGTTGCTTATGTATAAAAACCGGACATATCCTTGAATAATGATTTTTGCTTCAGACCAATTTGACTACATCATCCCCCCGCTGCTCAGCAGTGGGACCTTCAAAGAGATACTAATCACCGAGTTTTCCATGAAATACACTTATTTTAGTAAAAACTTGAATGGTTTAGAGCAGAGTATTGGTCTGCACTTGGAAAAGAGCTGTCCTGGAAACCTGCATTCCCAAAAGTGGCTAAGGCATGGGTCTGGGGCCCTCTCCCTGACAAGGCATGTGCTTGTGTGTTGGCCGATACTTTCCAGTTCTGGTGCCTGACCCTGCAGTGGGTCCCGGGAAGCCACCGTTGTTTTCCACAGGGACATGGAAATCTCCTGAGGAAAACCAGCCTCGTCTTGGAAAAAGCAAGCTGTCATTGCTAGCCTACCCAGGGATAGGGAAAACTGATGGCTTGGAAACAGAGGCACTGAGGTAGCCCTCAGGGCTGCACCCCTCTTCACAGGCCATCCCCAGAGCTTGCGTGTGGGGTAACAGAGGATCCTCTGGGGCGAAAAACAAAAGATTTGCCCGTATCGCCTCTCCGTTTCCCTTACGTTTTCCCTCCCGGCTCCTCGGAGAGGCCTCCGGGGCGATGACAGGGCCGGCCCCGCCCGCGGCCGTTCCCGCCCTCTCCCGCCCAGCAGCGGGAAGGAGGGCGCCGCGCCAACTTAACGGCCGCTGCCGCCATGGAAACGCGATCCCCCTCAGCGGGCCCGGGGGGGCGGCGGGCGCGGTGGCTTCCCGCCGTCCCCGGCCCCGCCGCGCCCGCCGCCCCCCCGTCCCGTCCCGCTGAGAGGCTCAGAGAAACCCGAGAGAAGTCAGCCCAAAACGCAGCGTCATGGGGTTTCCTTTGAGCCACGCAGTGCTGTTTTTTGGAAAAAAAAAAATAATCGTCCAAATTTAGTCAGCGCACCACTTGTTCTATTTCTTTATTTTTAACAACCTAGGAAAGCGGCAGCGGGCCGAGCAGGTGGGGAGTTTTGCCTGGCTGAAAGGGGAGGAATTGTACTTGAGGGGGGAGACGAGGCGCTGAAGGGAGGCAGCGCTGAGGGGACGCTGGCGGGGCGGGAAGGCGGGCGGGGGCTGACGGGGCTGGAGGAGGCGGTGGAATAGCGGGGGGCTGGAAGGGGCGGCTGTGGTGGTCGGGAAAGAGAGGTCGGGCGGGATCTGGTGTAGGCAAATGGTGCTGCAAATCTTCAGCGGCTGGAAGGACCGGAGTATGGGGTGTGCAGCCTGCGGGATGGGGAGGCAGACAGTGAAGCCAGAGGGTAAAACAGGGTTCCAGAGGAAGGCAAAGAGAAAGAAACACAGTGAGCTGAAGGGGAGGAATCTGAGGTTTGCCTGGGAAGAGCAAAGGCAGCAAGGCAACTTTTCATCAGCCACCATTCCCCTCGCAAACGTGGAGGAGGGCCCATTGCCCCTCAGGGTGCCGACTGACCACGCAGCCGAGGTGATTCCAGGGCCGGCTGCTGCCGGAATGCTGCCGTGCAGCCCTCCACCTCCGCCTCGCTCGGTCTGTCCTCATCCCTTGTGCTGCCCTCTGCTAATCCTGCCCAAAACCAGGGCAAGGAAGCAGAATGGTGGAGGGGCTGGTTGCTACTGCAGAGTTGAAGGGAATGGGATCTCCCCTGCTGATAGACCAGCTGGGCTGGAAACATGGGGTTGAACCCATGACTTACTATTCCTCTGCTGTCAACAAATAACAGTGAGAAACCATCAAGTCCCTGCACCGCTCATCTGAGTAAAAGATGGCAATTTGCCACTGATAGAGGTTAATCCTCCAGCTCAAATGGCAGAAGGGCATGTTGTGGAGTGACTGTTCATCAAGCCTGCTAATGATCATGCAGTAACATACATGAATTCAGATGATGGGATGAGTGTCCTCTCTTTGCTTTTAATACAACCTGCAAAATTATGCTGCAGGACTCATTCTTAATTTATCCTCCTTCTGCATATATTCATCACATTGCAGGTTTCAGTGGCATAATCGTGTGGTTTTTTCCACAGGATGCCTCTCTTCCTCAGTGCATGAGGTGGATGGTGCTCTGGGGATGAGTCGTAGCTGAAGGGCACTGAAGGGGGATGTTATTTGGCTGCCTCCTGTTTCAGTTTTGCTGAAACAACGACAGTGAGCAACATGAGGGAGGTCTGAGGGAGACAGGATGGTCTCAGGAGCAAGGTAGTTAAACGCCACTTAGCAGAACTGCAGCCTGTCTTTGCCTGCGTGACAGAGCTGCTACACAACACTGGGCAGCAGCTTAAACTCCAGCACGCTCGCCACTGCAGGTATGTGCCCCAGTGCTTGGATGTCCAGCCTGCACTGTCACAGCTACAGCTGAGATCACCAGACTTCTAGTCCCTATAAAGAGAGTGCAAAAAAAAATGCTAAATACTCTGAAAAAGTAAGCGAAACAAAAGTTGTAGGTGTCTCAGACTGAGAATCCAAAGTACTTGTGTCCGTTGTTCATATTCTTTACCAGCCTTAAGGTTTAGTTAAATGAGCATTTCCTGTGATATCAAAGCTAGGTTCTGTTTCTCCATGTCGCATCTGCCCGTACACTGTTCCCTGCCTCTGCGCGGCAGCTACCAGCTCCCCAAACGCACTAATGCAACCATTTGTGGGCCTGCAGTGCAGATGATTTACAGGCCAATCTCATAAAATTGCCTCAGCGCTGCTATGGAGGCAGTGAACTGTGCTGTGAGAGTGGGACTGGGCAGCTGGAGATGAGGGCTGAGAGAGGGGAAACTTCTTTAACAGCTTTTGCTGTGGGAGGGAACTTTCCTATAACTACACCCTGAGTCCCTCATCACTTGAGTAGTAATGATGGTGTGAAAACTTGCCCTGCACCTCTAAAAGGCGTGTAACAACATACACATTAATGTTGGTGAGTTACTCTGCCATCTGAGCCCCTGAGCAACATCGATGAATAATTCTCTGTGCAGAGCAGTGTTGGGGCAACATTTGGTGTATAAGTACACACAAGCACAGACAGAACAGAGGAGAGATCAAATTATTGACCAGGCGCTCACCAAGTGGTCACTGGCTGTTCTGCTCACCAAATGATGCCAGAATCCCACAGGAAAAAATCCCACCCTAGAACATCACATGTAATTAAAGACTGCATCCTCGCACAATTGTGCAGGGGGCTAAGCAAAGGGTATAGCTCTTAACCCAGCATTTGACTAAAATACTAATTTCCTTTGAGATATTCTGTTTATCCAAAAATACCTCTCTTCCCATTTAGATCTGGTCAGGACAGCTGTTTCTCCATTTCAGCCTGCCTGTGACACCTGGGAGGCTGCTGCAGACTGCGAGCAGTATCCTGGTGCCCGAGGAGCGGCGATGAGCTGGTAGGGGCCTCCCGAGTCCTGCCTGCTGCTGGGGCAGCCCAGCACAGTGTAGCCCTTCTCCTGCTCCGAGCCGGACAGGGGCTGCTGTATTCTTTTCCTCCCGCTGAAAGCAGCCTGTGAGCTGGGCGGCCTCAGCTGGCTGCACAGGTGGAGGGAGGCAGCCTGCGCTCCCCAGGGAAAGGCAGGCTCCAGGATACATTATTGATTTGCCGGGGGAGACTCTTGCTGGAGGGCAGAGAGAGAACAGGGCAGCTGGGCCCTGCGAGAGGATGTCTTGCCCCACCAGACATCAATATGCTTCAGCAGACTGGGGAGCAGGCGCTGGCGAAGCCAGAAGTTAGAAGGGCAGAAGTTTCCTTTGTTCTGTTTTTCTTACGGAAAAAAGAGATGAGGAAATAGGTTTAAGGATTCTGGATGTAGAGAAGGGAATAACCTCTTTATTTAGTAGTGCTTTTTTATTTATTTAGCTTTATTTATTAGAGTAGCGCAGCCCATCCAGCAGTTTTTTTAAAGACTGTTTTAGGGTTGCCTGTAGCTGAGGAAATGGTGACTGGTAAGGGTGGGGAATCTAGAGAGTTTAGTGCGTGTTTGTTGGGTTACTTTTGGTTTGAAATAAGGGCAGCTTCAGGGACGAGTGGCCAAGTTCCCAAGCCAGTATTTTGTGGTTTTACAATCACACTTTCAAAAATGTTTTCTCCTTCCTGTTGCTGTACGGAAGATCCCCCAAAATAGCCCTGAAGACTGCCAGCACACCAGGCAAAAGAAAAAAAAAATTGCTAATAGCATCTGTTTTGCAGTTTGTGTGACATACAACACCAGGAGACAAATAGATTTGAAATGCAAGTGTGTTTTCTATTGTTTGTAATTTGACAGTGACTCTTTAAGAACACAACATTGCCTCCAGAGTTTATTTTACAGTTCCCAGTAAATAAGAGTTAGGCTGCCAGGCGTGGTTACTTTGGGGTTTTTTTAGTTGTTCCTAAAATCATGGTCTAAAAACTCCTAAAATGCAGATTGTGCTGTTGCATGTTTTTGGAAGGACTTGTTCATTGTGTCCCCACAGCACTCCATACTCTGCTTTACTGTTGCACATTTGCCTGTAAGTCTGTACTCGAAGAAATCGTATTTCATAACTTCGTTCTCTTTAATAAGAAAATTTGAAGAAGACTTCCCCTTTTTTTGAAATAACTATGATACAAAAATAATGAGCTAAACAGGGCACAAGTGGTGACTGGTAAGTGACTGTTCATGCTGATAGTATGCCTCTTGGGATGGCTTTGGTCCATGCAGCCAGTATTCCTCAGGCAATGCCCAGGCACAAGCCAGAAACCATTCCCAGTAGGCAACGTGGGGACTTGTTTTAGGAGAGGAGGAGAATGCTGCCGCATGGATGCAAGCTGGGCAGTGCCACTGGCTCTTAGAGTCAGAGGACAGGCACTGAACCTGTTCAGGTTGCTAATACAGATGTCACTGAAATGATATATAAAGGAGGCAATTCCCCAATTTCAAGTGGAAGGCTGAGGAGCAAACGGTGGGGTGAAGCAGCCAGGGCAAGCAATAGGAGATCTTGGGATACAACACAAGTCTTTTTATTAAGTTTCAGGGCCATAAATTCACAACATTGATGTTTCAGATTTTGAAAATCAGGTAACTGGTATGCAGCACTGCCACAAATCTCAGTTCGTTAAGTACTTAGCTGTCCTACACCTCTCCTGTGTAACGGTCCTGGTCCTACGCAGAATCTCTGAGGAGGATCTCAAGCCGGTGGAACATGTAGGGTGCGTGGGTCTGCTTGCCTGGTTTCTTTATTGATTGGATAGTGATTTTAAGTAACAAAATGCAGATTTGTATCACATTTCAGCCGCACCAGATATATCTGGGTAACCTTCGTCAGAAAAATGTGCATTTCCTCTAGGATGTGAAATATGAACTACAAGGTAAAGGGAGAAAGCAGCTGGATAAAAATTGTATTTTCTTCTCCTACTAGAAGTCTGTAACCTCTGGCAGCAAGTGTTGTGTCAGCTGGGTGTGTTCATGCCTCAGACATTACTGCTAAGCCTGCCAGCGTTTGTCTGTGAGACTGACATCAATTTGAAGGAGAAGGGAGATGTCAGAAACCCGTCTCCTTCAGCATGCTGCTTCAGCTATTCAACCACTAAACTTACAGATAGAACAGTTGTAAAACAACAAAATAAATTCCAGCTTCCCTCCCCCTCCCTCTCCAAATCCCAAACACTCTGGGTTCTCCCTAAATAATGTCCGTGGTCACCTATTTATGTTACTTGCAAAGTTTCCACTTACCACAGTCATTTTGTAGGAATGAGTGTGTTCTTTCAGTGTTGGAGAATATGGCTTTGTGATAATAAGAGCAGAAATAGGGAATGGGAAAAAGACCAGAGGAAAGTAGAGGCCTCGCCTAGTACTGCCCTTTTACCAAGTAGCCTGAGTAGAGAATCAGGGAAAAGCCAGGCAGTACTTCACCCTGAGCTATCACGTCAGTTAATACTGAAAGCAATTACTGATGGTTTCACAGGGTTAAGACCACATTTAGGGTTGGATGAGGTTTGTTCAGGCAAGAAGGCTGTCTGTGCAGTTAATTCCAAACACTTTTAATTTGTCTGATTCACAGGTTGCCACATCTGAAAACGGTGAAGTCCAGTTAAGCTTGGAAACAGAACAAGGGGACCCACGTGCACCTTAAAACTGCCTTCCTTAAAAACAAGACAGCGAATGCAAGTCCTCACTTTTAAAGCAGCTGTGCTTTAAAATCCCTGAGGTTTTGCTCCACTCTCCTCCTGTTAGGCTGTCTGAATACCTGGGGAGTTTAAGTCACAGAGACTTTCGCTGGAGTAAGTGTCTTGCTGACTTGAAGCTTTATCAGAACAGTAGTCTTATACCCCAAAACAGCTGTAGAAGAGCAGGTGGGCTATGCAGTTGATAAGCCTTTAAAATCAAGTAACAAGCTCACCTGCTACATACTTAAGAGGTCTTTTTTAACTTGGGAAAGACACAGATGTTAAGGAAAAGGTTATATGCATGCATACAACATAGAAGGAGTGCTATTTCCAGCACAAAGCTGGAAGTGTGTGGAATCAGGATGTGCTAATCCAGACTTGCGCAGATAATGCCCTGAATTCATATACTCCTTTGTTTTATGAGTTTGATATTTCCAAAGGTGCCTCTGGGATTTAGGTATCCAATTTCCAGTGGTACCAGGTACCAATAAATACAGTAATTAGCAGTACAGACTTACTGTGAGGGCACAAAGAGAAGAGCTGAGTGACTTTTGAGAAATCAGTTTTTCACCAAAAGCGATGCCAGTGTGTGCTCCCAGCTCCCTTGAAGCAGCCATAGCTGTGCACCATTTCAGTGAGAGTGGTGTCCTTGAACAACTTCAGCCATTGTGCTTTTGTAAATTGGCTTTCAAAGGTTCTAGGTTTTCCTTATCAGTATGGAGGAGGACAAGCCTCTTTTGAAATGTTTGTTGATCCTACTCTTTATCTTACAGGAGGGGCATCCTGGCTTGACCCCAAGAAATCTGCAGTGCTTCTGAAATGAGCTGTCACTGCTTTTGCATCACTCTTAAGTGGAAGGCTTTCTGTGCTTGGTGTTGTAAGTGTCAAAAGCCTCTGACCTACACATATCTACAGCCACATAAATGTGTATTTCCCTTTTTATTACAGTCTTTCCTCAGAACTATGAAATACAGAAAAATGGTTACATTTCCCCAAACAATTCCAGTAATCAAATATGAGAACAGTAGAAAAATCTGCATGTGAACTTAAATGAAATCTTACAGAAAATTCAAGTGGATTTTTGTATAGCATATTTTTAAAGCTAATAAGTAGCTAAAAATGCACTTCATCTTCGGAATTTCACATGAAAACCACTTCTAAAAGAAAACATCCCTGTTTCTCCTTTTTCTCAGTTCCTGGGGTACTTGGCACAGCTTGTGTTTTGTGTGGTGAAACTCGTGTATTAGGCACTGAACTGAAAGAAACAAAGTGATAGAACTTGTCCTTCATGTATCTTTTTTATTTGCTTGCTTCTTGCTTTTCAGGCCTGAGTTGATACCTTCTGTCCTTCACAGAAATAGCACTCCTTTACATTACATGCTCAAGCCACCAGCCCCTTAGAGCAGCACACATTTTAGACACTACTAACCTCTCCTGTCACACTTTTAAAAGGCTTTTGGGCTGAACTTTCAAACTGTTTCTGTGGGCTCTTACGACGTATAAGTGGCAGGAAGAGAAGATGTGAAGATAGTAGAGGGATGAACTACAGTGCACAGCAGGGTAGCTGACAGGTATAGAAGGTGGCTAAAGGAGTACTGTGCTGGTTTTGGCTGGGATAGAGTTAATTTTCTTCATAGCAGCTAGTATGGGGCTATGTTTTGGATTTGTGCTGGAAACAGTGTTGATAACACACTGATGTTTTTGTTACTGCTGAGCAGTGCTTACACAGAGTCAAGGCCTTTTCTGCTTCTCACCCCTCCCCACCAGCGAGTAGGCTGGGGGTGCACAAGAAGATGGGAGGGGACACAGCTGGGACAGCTGACCCCAACTGACCAAAGGGCTATTCCATACCATATGACATCATGCTCAGCATATAAAGCTGGGGAAGAAGAAGGAATGGGGGGACATTGGGAGTGATGGCGTTTGTCTTCCCAAGTAACCATTACGCATGATGGAGCCCTGCTTTCCTGGAGATGGCTGAACACCTGCCTGCCCATGGGAAGGAGTGAATGAATTCCTTGTTTTGCTTTGCTTGCGTGTGCAGCTTTTGCTTTACCTATGAAACTGTCTTTGTCTCAACCCATGAGTTTTCTCACTTTTACTCTTCTGATTGTCTCCCCCATCCCACTGAGGGCGACTGAGCGAGCGGCTGCATGGGACTTAGTTGCCAGCTGGGATTAAACCAGAACAGGTACAGAAACGGTGAAGAAAGGAAAAGAAGGAAGAACATTTTAAGACACTTTCAGCAAAGCACTTGTGTGTCTATTTCACGGTGCTGTGTTTTGTGGCAGTGCTTTACAGAGTTTATCAGGAAGACCTTTAAAAAGTCTTGGCCTCCACCCCACTCATATATGTTGCCATCTAAGCCAAACATTTCACTGGCTCCCCCTCCTTTTTTTTTTTTAAAAAAATCCATTGGGAAGTTCCTCCTCTCCCTCCCTTTTTCTCCACACAAGATCCTCATTAGCTGTCCCCAACTTTATAGTCCTTTTCCCTCTCATGCCAGGGACCGTCTGATCATGTCTCTCAGATAACTTTAAGGTACTTTAGAAAATACGTTAAAATTCCTCCAGTTTTGAAGCCTCTCTTGTTACAGTTCCCTCAACTGTACATTGGTAGATCAAAGAAGCAGAAATCATTGCCAGGTTAAGATAAAACATCTCCACTGCATCTAAGCACAGCTCTATGATGAGCACAGACTATCTTATCTTTCGTTTGTTCTTTTCCTGTGGCTGCTGTCCCTACAAGCCCATTCTTCAATTTCCTACCTCAGCTTGTGCCAAAAGTAGGATCCAGCTATTGAGGTATAATGAAATGCACTAGAAGGGCTCAGAAGTTTATCTTTACAGCAGGCCAACAAGCACTGGCCTTTCAAAAAGTAGGATCAACAAAAGGATGCCTCCTGTTTTACCCCCCTAGAGCAAACAGAATTGCACAAAGATGCAAATTATGCTCATATAGATGGCACAAATAATGGAACAGAAGTGTTCTCAGAGTACTAATTGTGATTACCTCAACAATCTAACCAAAGGCCCATTAATCTGGACTGTCACTTGCCCTCTAATAGCATACTTCGCCTTCCATGTAGATTTAATTCATCACACTGAATTGTGTTTTAACAGGGACAGATCAAAGAAGGTGCTACCAGATATCTTTGTCAGATTTTATAAAAAGTCTTTTTTTAAAGCAGAAACTAGGTGACATAAAATGTCTGGTGGCCTGTCCTCAGAAATAGTAATTGGCTCAGTTTACAAGGCAGAACTCTGTGCCTGCCTGTAACCTGACAGGGAATGATTATAATATCCTCAGAAATGGTTTACATGCATGCTGGCCTTCACTGCGCTGGAACCAAGCTGGTTTAAGAAAGCCACGTTTCCTGTGTGGTTCAAGACACAGCCTTTCCACACTTGGGAGGTTTCTTATGAAGGAAGAGTTTTGATCTGCAGTTGTTGCAGTCTGCTCAGTGCTGGTTTGAAGTGACCCTACGGTGATGAACACAGCCTGCCAGCCCTTTGGGCTAGCCACAGCACCCTGTTTTCTCAGTGGAGAACACCCTTTTAACCCCACGCATGTTCCAACTCCCAAGCAACAAGCCCTCAGTCTGCACAGTAGGTTGCGTAAGTGGGGACCACACGTGGCTTGCTCACCTGTGAATGCACTGTAAGACAAGGCCAGCACGAATACACTGCAGTAGGTTGCCCCTTTACATACTCTGTCAGTGTTCAAAGAAAGCATATGTGCAATCCCAGGTCTGTAAGAGGGAAGGATGCTTCCTAGCAGGGCATGTTACAGGAGAGAAGACATCTTCCACCCTACTGCTTGGCTGCACAAACCAGCACTGGGATAGAGCTTTGTTGCTTCTTTATAGAAACTTTGACTTGAGCTTACCTCAGTGAAAGTTGCAGGTGTTTTGCTGAACAAGTAAGAAATCAGGACACTTAAGTTCTAATATTTCAACACTATTTTTTTGTGTCAAGTTCAGGGTACAGACTGAAAAATACGACACACACCTCCCCCCCCCCAGTGAAATATTTAGAAGTGTTCTCATGTGGAAAGTTTCATTTTGACATTTTCCAATTCAAAACAGTTCATTTTGGCTTTGTTTCACATGGAGATGTATACTCACAGGTAGTTTTAGTGCCTCTGCTTTATAGGCCTCAGGATCTATATCCCATTCAACACAGTCACTGTTATCCTAGTGTAATGTTCCATTCCAGCCAGAGAATAGAGTGCGTTAAGGGAAAAAAACATCTTGACAAGAAGAACCATCCCACAGAGGAAAAAGCATTAAGTATCTCAGATTACATCTCCTAGAAATGTCGTGTGGGGCTTAGGCACAAACAGGTTACTACCAGACTGATCCAGTTTGTTTCCAGTGTGTTCCAGCAAGCCATATTTGAATTAAGATGATTGATTCACTGATCAAATACTTTATTTTTCTAGGAAAAAAATTATTAACTTCTTCATAGTTGCATTTTCCTATAAAAAGTGTTTTGGTGCAAGTTTTACAGCAACTGTAAAAATATATTTTGACAATCATCCTCTTACTTACAGACGTTAATACAGACTAAGGACAGCCAGAATCTTCAAAGTTTTGGTCAGGAAAGAAAGTGTTCAAATGTTTACTGAACAGGACTAATATAAACTGGATTAATCTCTACCATAGTTTTCCTAGATGGAAATGTCACTTCCAACTTGATTCTCCTCTGATGTTGATCTTCCCCTCCAGTAACTGAGTTCTTGTTATCTGCAGCACAAGCAGAAGAACAGTTCTGTTGTGAAAGAAGGAAATCAGCACAGCCACAAGTTCTGCATCAGCTCAGAATAAAACTGAAGTCTCAGAAGAAGGCCTGAGGTTGAAGGATGCCATTCAGAAATTCCAAGAAGCCAGTTTAATTTGAAATAGACCAAATGGCAGGGAAGTGCTACTGTGAAACTGAAGCAGAAGTCCTCAGTACTGCAGCTTTCATAATATAAAAACTGTATTTTCATCTTCTGTCACAAGTCATTAGGAATATCAGTTCCTGTTCAGATAACGTCACTGCTGACAGTACCTCAGTCAGAGGTACTGCTTTTCTAATTTTACTGTCTTTGTCTATGCCTTAAGACAGCTGCTCTGCATTTCCCAGCGACACCTAGAGTTATGACCCCTACAATGAGAATTCAGTAATTCTTCCCGTCTGTCTGGATGAAGACCTATGGTAACCAAGTGTTTCCTCTGAAGTCCATGTGCATCTTTCTCCCCCATAGCCTTCGTATCTGTGCTCTGACACAGTGTTTGAAGTCAGCAGGTGACCAATACATGCTGCAGAGTCTCCTTTCTGAATTTTGGGATTGCAGTTGCCAGCACACTCTCCCCTTCCCCAGAAGTAACCTGGAGTAACAGGGAGGAGTCACAGCCCTATGCTCTGGCCAGCTTACACTTTGGATGATTATACCCTGCTTGTCTATATCCCCTTTGCAGATTTAACTAGACACAGTGTGTGATTTACTTCCCACCAGAGCTTGCCATGTAGTTTGCTGGGTGGTTAAGATAGATACACAAAGGCTATCCACCATGTTCTTGTTGAACTGTATCTGAAACGTTCTGAAGTCCTTCTAGATGAAATACAGGCTGTGGGCATCTGAGAGAAAAGAGCATCTGAACAGACTCAGCACCACCTTGAGTCTTTAGGCTATGAAAAAAGAAAAGCCCTTACATATGCTACTGAAACCTGATTCCTGATGAAACATGCACCGCACAGACTCAAGATCACACCTTAAGATCAGAAGAGAAAACATCAAAACCTGAGACAGACCTCAGTATCTAGTGGTTCATTTCTCTCTCCTTATGATGGGGACACCACACTCAGGGAATTGGAGTTCAGCTTACCCTAGAAGAGCAGGCCACTAAGGGATTTCCCCGCACACTGCAACCCTGGGCTCCTGGCAGCAGGAGGCTGCCTATGAAGTTCTGACACCCCAGGAAATCTGAGCTGCCGGAATAGCCTGTGAGAGCCCTTCTGCTTTGTACTGCTAACACAGGAGAGGCTGAACAGAGCACCCCAGAGCCCAGATCTCATGGGAGCAACATCAAAAGTTACCCCTAGCATATCTCCCCTCCGTGAATGTCAGACACATCACCACATCAGACAAAGAGAACATTTGCACACATATTTCATGAGTGCTCTACAGATAGCTCCAGCTCTGCAACCCATCCACAACTTCTTGTTCATGTTGTGAACTAGCAGACTGACCATGTGTCATACCACTTACCAGCCTACTAAGATAACTGCTACCACTATTCATTCAGTAGCGATGCATACGAAACATTATTTCTCTCCTAAGGCCTAGGAAATCAGAACACCACTACTCAGCAAAAATAAACCAACAGAGTCCATTACTTTCTTTCTTTTTTCAAGTCAATCATAAGAGTCTTGAATCACCAAGGCAAACAATCTAGTCCCCTCCCAAACTGGAAGCCTTTGAAGTCTCTGAGCTGGACATCCAGCTCTGTGAGTCAATTCATGTCAGCTGTGCCTATCCACACTCCCCAGGAGGGCAGCTGCCCTTTGGAGGTCTTAAAGGGCCTCCACAGTCTGTTACATATCCCCTGCATGTAGTGCTCTCCAACACTTGTAGCCATTTGTTGGCTTGCTGATGTTAATGTTCTGTGAACTCTTATCAGATATATTTATTACCACAGTTGTTAATGTTTTGAGAAGGCACAGGCTGGCTTGAGTTCAAAGGAGGACCACAAGAACGGAAAATAAGCCCTGAAGGTGCTTATTTCAGGAGCCTGACTAATGTACCTTACTGAAGAGAAGGTTGAAAAAGGCAACGTGATGAGTAGGTGTTGATACTCACAGCTGCAAAAGGTGTTTTAGTGCAGGGCTTTTCAGTTCTGCATAGCAAGATCCATTTTTTTGCTCTTGATGTTAGGACCTCCAACAATAGATAAAGTGTATTTCTGAGAGGGGAAAGTAATTAATCACCAGGGCAGAGCACAGGGGGGCATCAATAAGCTCACCATTATGCGAGATTTTAAAAAGAGAAAAAGAAAGCAGTGCAGCATCATCAGAGCCATGCCAGTGTGTCGAGGAGAGTAGGGCACGTGAAGGATGTGAGGCAGCAAGATCTTGAGATCTCTCTTTTAACTCAATAACATATGCAAATGTTTTGTGTTTCTGCAGTGTAGTCTGTGAAGGTGGCAGTGGAAAGATGTTCAAGGTCATGTTGTGATCTAAGGATACTAGAAAATGAGGTGCTGCATCTTGCATTATTACTAGTGGATTTATTTGAATGCAGAGCAACATAAGAAACAACCATGGTCCCATTTAATTCCAGAGAGACAATGCTGCATGTGGAAGAGCTTAAAGCAAAAAAACCTAAATACATTTTGTCACTCCCATCTCTGCAGATCCTTTGTTCAGTGGTTATTAGTACAAAACTCATGTGAAGGAAAACAAAATGAAATAACTTGTTGCTCTTTTAAAATCTCAAGTAGGTCTCGTCTTCACAAGGAAAGTGACAGTGAAGACAGGACAGTATTGGTGATGGACAGAAGTTTGTGGATGTGGAAGTCAAGGAATGATGGGGAATGAATCTGGAGGGGGAACTGATACTCTAGAGGACATGAAAAGCAGATGCTCTTTATAGCCATGGAGAATAAAACCTTGCTTTTTCTGGAAGATATGTTGCTTTGTGGAACATTTGTGTAGGCCAGGATGAGAATTACAGTTTGGGTGCTCTCCTGGCTTCTTTCTATGGCTCCTTTCAGTGGCTCTTTTTTTCCTGAGCTATCAGGGTGCTTATTGTAGCTGTTTGACAGGAATTCAGGCTGTGTGAACAAGGTAAGGAAGAAAATTTCCATCATGTTCCTCTTCAAATCAAAAGGTTTAGTTAACGATATTAATGCTACAAACTGCTTAAGTATTATGTGGGTTTTGGTACTTTTTGACACTTCTTATAGCATTAAGAAATACAGTTGACTACTTCAGACCATCCATACACTGTTCCTTCAGTGTTCCCTTTGAAGAAGAAGAATGAAGATGAGACTTCCTTGCCAACCAGGGTCAGTGTGTTTCATACACTCAAAAGGCTAGAGCACAGCTGGAAAAAAAAAAAAGACCTAAAACCAGTGAGGAAACAGAGAATAGGGCTTCACCTGGTCTTGCCTGGTGTTAGCCCTGTGAGAGAGTGGCTGCCCATGAGTGGGGAGCTGCCCTCCACAGAGGGATGGGGCCAGGCTGGGCTGGGCAGCTCTGCTTTGCCTCCTGTTTCTCACCAGAGAAGGAAGCAGCGGCTTGTCCTTTGGAGAAGGAGCATCTTCCCTATTGACTTTCCAACTGACTCTGCCCTGTTCCCTGTCATCTCAGGGCTCTTCTCCTGGCCCTTAGGTCCCAGCGTTCTTCAGTTTATCTCAGCCCTGCCAGCCCTGGCATCAAGCCCAGTTTGCAGGGACAGGGCGAGCTCTGGTCCCAGGAGAGGCTGATAGGAGGGAGGGAGCAGCAGGAGAGGGTGGGTTTTGGTTTGTTTTTTTTTTTATAAGTTGAAACGAAGAGAAAGAATCAAGGGTCTTCCAGTAACAGGTTTGTTTCTTCTTATTGAACTCAGCTTTGCCTTGCAATGAAGGGCATAATTAGCTGTCCCTCTCTGTAGCTCATGTTCTTTTATTGTATGAAATTATAACTAACTTACGTGCAAAAATAAAATGAAGATGTTAGAAGGAGTTTTTCGTTTGTAACATTTTTATTGGGAGCTGAATCCACCCTAACTGAGGTAAGCAGAGAGGATTTTGTGAAGGACACCCAACTTTGCCTAGACTTTATAGACTTAAACTGGAGACACAATGGGGAAATTAGGTCAAAAAAAAATGTTTTTACATATATATGCAGCAGTCATACAATCAGTCATATGGCAAGAAGGCGTGTACTGCACTGGATCAAAGGGGAAGAGCCTAGCATGAGATTAAAGGGGGGATAATTGCAAGCAACCAGAAAGTTTTATAATAGAGGTGATAATAATATACAGCAGAGGAAGGAAACTGCAAGGAACAGAAATGAGGATAAAACGCAAATAAAAGAGATCCTTTGATCCTTCTGGCTTTCTCCGTATATAACAGAATTATTTTATCACCCACTTACTTCATTTCCCTTCCACTTTCATCTTGCTCTCCTCTGATAGCTTTCTAGTTCCCCTGCCCTGACACTACACCAGGTCTGCCTCCCTCCACATGTCATGTGGCAGTGCAGTGCAGGATACATCTTTATCAAGTGCCAATTCTAAATATGAAACATCTTCAGTGAGAGACTGTACTTCTCATTTCACTGCTGACTTTGGGAAGCAACAGGGCTGGCAGAGGGCTGAGCTCTGAAAACCACCCCACATAGCGATCCACATGGCGTGAGTTGAGCCTGAAGTGCCAAAACTCCTGACCACCATTCTGGGAGAAAATGTAAACATTCAAATAAAAGAGAACCCAAAAAAAGAAGCAGCCTGGGAGAGGGATTTTCCTGATATTTTTGGAAATTTCAGATTTTTACCAAAGCCGTGAAAGTAAAAAACATTTTCCTTCCTCCTTCTATCCCTTATTCTGTATCCTGTTTGGTTTCACAGGTCAAGAGGTCCGTGACCAGAAGGAAGGAACCAGCCCTTTCTAAAGAGGACGTCATTTGAGTCTTCTAACAGAAATCTCTGTACTACAGCACTTCAGAAAGCCTGGTCAGTCCTAGCTAAAAGCTCAGGCTAAGCTCGGTTACATGAGTCACCACTTTACAAACGTCATACCTCAGGCATGACGGGAAATAACGGCCGTGATACTAATATACACCAGAGCAAGGAATCTGCAAGGAACAGAAAAGAGGGGAAAAATAAAGAAGAGCGAAAATAAAGAGCCAGTTTCTGCTCTAAGATGGCTAGAAGGTGTGTTGATGGCTTAAAAATGGGTAAAAAGCATGTCTGGCAGTGATTTCTGGGGGTCGCTTGCTCTCTGCTAGCTGTGAGGGGGTGAGACTTTAAAGCACAGGAGCTTTAGCTAGAAGGACTCTCATGTTTGTGTTTGAGTAGCAGTTCCAGCTGCGTGGGAAGATGAAGGCATCCTTGGTGCGCTCCCGTTTCTGAGGGTGCACTGGGAAGGCCTGCTTTGTACATAGTGCTTTTTCTGATGATGCTAAAAGAGCAAGGCTGCAGGAACGAATTTGTTCCCTCTTCTGAGGTAGGACTCAGAGCCCCTTTTTTACCAAATGCTTGTATGGGCTCTATTAGTGAGAGCCTTGCTGCTTGGAGGGTAGGCGATGCCCTGCATTGGCTGGAGAGTGGGTGAGGTATATCCTGGGGAGGAGGAAGCAGGTCTAGTGGGTCAGGTATAGGTGTAACAACATGAAAGGGTGCCTAGTGCAGCTGGACTTCGAGTGGGATGAGAATGTGATTAATCTTGTCCTCCTTGTCACAGCCCTCAGGCTTTGACAGTTCACTCCTGGCAGAGCTAGTACTGTCTGCTTCCTGTGACCTTAAATGGGCTCACCATTGAGGGACATTATTAAAAATATTTGGTTTTCCACTTACTGACTCATTTTCTGATCCTCTGGAGCCTAAATAGAATGGGTGAATTGATTTGAGTGATACAGTGCTTAGAGGACTGAATAATGGTGATGTAGAGCATATATGCCTCATTGTGCCAGTTGTCTTATACCATGCTGGTGGGAAATGGGGCAACAAGAAAGATATCATCAGAAGTGACACAGGAGACTTGGAATTCCACAGATTAATTAGTCAAATGCACTCAACCACAAGTAATGAGAGAGGGATGCTCCATGCCTTGTACACAAGGAGATAGTTCAGTATTGGTGATAAAATGATACAAATACAGCACTGATCTGCAAGGATCAGTGACGAGATTTCCGTTACTGCAGCGCTTCTCAGCTAAAGCTGTTCCTAAAACTTTGCAAAGAATTTAGATAAATCCTTCTCAAATTTAAGAACTGTTTTTACCTGATAGATTCGCCATGTTGTGTAAGATGTTCACCAGTGTTGTGCAAGATGTTCGCCAGTGTTGTGTAAGATGTAGGATTTTGTGTGCTCAGGAGTTAAAAACGAAAAGTTAAAGGGGGGTGTGTGTGTGCCCTCTGGGATGTGCTCTTTGTGTTCTCTGAGTTCCCAGCCTGGGTCTGGAGGGCCAGCCTACCTGTGTTTCTCCAACCTCGCCGTGGTGTTGACTTTTGCCAATTTTTGGCGACTGCAGATTCATTGCCTACCACAAGAGGTCAGCACTGGATAAGGTTGCACCTCCAGTGAATGGTCTTACAAATTTTCAGATAGCAAGAATGTGCAGTTCCCAGCTGTTTCAATAAAACTGGTGTGCACTGAGTTCCTTTCAGTAACGGTTTTATGTAATAAAACTGTAGCTTGCACATATTTTTTAATCTCATCTCTCCTAAAAAGGATTGTTTTCTAGTTATTTTCTCTTTTTCTGCATGTTCTCATTTTGAAAACTTATTTTGTGAAAAGGGTCTCTGAACCATACATATATACACACAGACACACACTCTCTCTCTCTCTCTCCACACACACACACATATATATATTATTATACATATATGATATACATTATAATATATATTAAGGATGCTGCTTATAGTATCATGAAGGAAAGCTAAAAAGCCTGCAAAGCTAACAGTTAAAAAGTCTGGGAAGGAAGGGTAAGTCTGCTTGTAGCCAAAAGGGAATGTTCACATATTACTGAAAAATACTGAAGTTGAAGTTGGTGGACCAGTGATCCTCAGTGTCAGATCGAGACGTTTGGAGCTATGCCATAAGGATGGTTAAAAACAAGCTTGGTCGTTTAACCCAGTCCTCGGTAGTGGTTCCTCCCTTTCTCCCTGTCCAGAATTTTTGTTTTGTTTCGTTTTTACAACCCGACAAAAAACTCAATGAAGTCTTGTTTCAGAGCAAGACGCTGTACTATAGTGACTACAAGGCGAAGCTGAGACAAAGAGTAATGAAAAATTTGCTTGTCATTTCCCTTGCATTGAAACAAATGTGTTTGAAAACTCTTCTCCTTCCCCAAAAATTGTAAAACAAAAAAAAAGCTGCATCTGTTCATGGTAGTATCATCTGGGGATAAAGCAGGAAAATATAATTCAGGAAAGTGCAAATTCTTTTTCTCTCTTTCTCCTCTCTAAAGCTAAATTTAGAACATAAATCTTAGCATAATGTTTGCTTTTTATTTTGTTAGCCAAAAAGAGAAATGTAGCTTAGTGTTCAAACCAGTATGGGAATTTTTATAACCTAAATATTTTTCTTGGCATCATAAAAAAAGTGGGTGGGAGAGGGAGAAAAAAAGCTGGCAGTTTAAGCAAATAAACTAGAAAATAATGCGTTCAATTAAGGGGCACCAAAATAATGTTATTGTTCTCTAAGTGGTATTTTCATTGCTAAAAATTTGCTTTTGGTGCAGCAGGTTTCTACTAGGACCTCACAGAAGAAGTAAGATTATAACATAATGATTCTGTAACACCACATTTGGAAAACAGGTCTCAAAGGTACTGGCATAAAAAAAAGCCGATGGCAACATTTGAAGTACAAAATGCACAGGATATTTCAACAAAAATTGTTTTCTTGCAGCCAAGAGTACTTGAAGCCCAAATTTAAATTTAGTGAATTATTTTAGCTAAAAGAAATGAGGTTAGAGGAAGTTATTGATGCAGGCAGAGAAGGAATCATACTGTCTCAAAATTTTCTAAAGAAAGTACATGAAGTGTAAAAAATTTCTAAACCAAATGCACCTAAGGTAGTCGCTTAAAACTGTTCAGAACTGGCTCAAAAAGAGACCAAGCCTGTGTGGGAGTGGAGAGGAGGGAGTGTAGGTATGGAATATTGAGCTAAAATGAAATCCCTTTTCTTCAGTGTACAAAAGTAGAAAACATGTTGTTTGCATAAAGAGAACTGTAACGGGCCGTCTGCCTGTCTTCAGAAATATCAATTACAGCAGAGATTATTATCACTTGGCATTTAATTAGTGGAATTTCATCTGAAATACCACTAAAACGCTTCCTCGCTAATTATGACTTCAAATCCCTTCCTTTTTGTATCTAGAGGAATCAGCTGTAGGATTACCTACTCTAATGATACAAGTCACAGCTTTGGGTACCTGCCTGGCAGGAGCGGGGCTATGAAGACAACAGACTCCTCCATCAGAAAGAAGCGACAAGGAGCGCTCGTCACTCCGGCAGTGCGTGGTACCCAGGGGATTACATGCATGGCCAGGAAGGGACCGCTTGGACAAGCCTGACTGTTAGTGACGATAGGTGTTGCTGGGCAGCAGGGCAGGGTCTCTTTGCCCGAGCTGTTCTGCCTCTGGCTTAGAGAACAGATTAGTCTAGAGATCTTCCTTACTAGAGATGGACGACTGTGTATGCATGTGTGTGGTGAGGAGGTGTTGCTTGAAGGGAGGAAAATGCCAACAGAAGAAGAGTGATTAAACCGCTCATTAAATTTAATATCCTTGCTATTTATATTGGAATTGGCTTTGCAGCAGTGGGTAGGAATGCATTAGCCAAAGGAAAATCTAAATATGACCTAACAAAGCTAGAAGGGGAGTTGAGAACTTGGACAGAAAGGTACTAGCTTATACTTTTTTTTTTTTTAAAACAAACTACTCCCTGTTTCAGGAATGTCTCTCCAACTTGCAAGTTTAAAGCAGTAGCTTTGTTAGCTTTACCATGAGAAAGGCATATCCTGTTCAAATGAAGCTTTGCCTATCATGAGTGTTCCTTGTTGTGCACAGAGAGGCTACTCCTCTACTGCCAGGCAAGAGCAGGACAGGAAAAGTGTTGCTAGCTCAATGCATCAGAAAGACCAGTTTTATAGCATGTAGCCCCCTGGAAGTGGGAAACCATAGTCACTAGCTAAAGGCTGCACTTAAAATTCACGGGGCCAAAACTTAAAATTCAGGGGCCACATTCCTGTCCTGTGTGTCTTAGCTCATGTTACGGTGTCTAAGTATCTGCCTTCTGATCGAAGGGAAGGAATTCAGTCCTGTTTGTAATGAAGTCAATGCAAAGGCCATCATTGACTCGTGTCGATCCGTGGTTGATGTGCTGACGTTCATGGCTGTAAAAGAACTAAAGTTCACATAAACAGGTAGCAAAACTTATACACAAGGGTTTTATTACATGAATAATTTGACATACTCCACGGTAGTCAGATACAAGTGCATTTAATTAATGTTTTGTGGACATCATAACAGTCAGAATATTTCAGCTGAACAGTCAGTATTTGGCTGAATTCAAGCCAGTGCAATTCATGACATAACCATAAACAGGAAGTTACAGGTCTACAATGAGGTTAGACTAGATAGCAACAGCATAGTTATTGTCACATCAAAGCATTACAAAGTATGAAAGCCCAATATTTCAACTATCTCTAAAATGGTATTTGTACAAACCTGTTGTAGATACCTAAATGTAAGGATTCGTCGCATCCGTAATGGATCATGACTTTCTCTATTTTTGGGAGTTATTTCAATATTCAAAACTATTTGGGGCAACAAGAAGAAATGTAAACATCTGACGGTCCTTTGAAAGTCCCTTCTGAGAAAATACATTGTGTGCCACAGGAAAAGTGCATTCTAACTGGTGTGTCTGCTATGGCCAGTTTGACTCAAATTCACATAGCACCAGGTATTTATCCATTTCTGCAGTAAAAAGTTAGAAAATCTTTGTATTAACTCAGAAAAGAGAAAACAAAGTCAAAAGTTTTTTTCTTCTTCTTTCTTTAGAGGAACAACAATTAAATAAAAAAAACCCCACCCGACATTTAAACAGTTACCTCTTATGTACAAAGGAACCAAAAGCTAGCAAAGCGCATAGCCAGTGAACAGTCTTTATTATTTTTTTCTTCAGGTTCATGTACCTGAATATATGAGTTTATTTACAGGTGGACAGGTATCCACAGAAGTAATAATCAGAATACTTCTATTTGGCTAAAAGTTGTATAAAAAAAGACAAAACACTTTTTTCAAATACTTTCCAAATATATATATATATATATTAAAAGTATTCAGTATTTCCATTAGTGCCAGAGTTGGAAGCTCTTTCTCATTTTAAAAAGTTAACTTTGTGATAGTAAGTGACAGCAAAGGACTGACGGTTGCAGTCAGAGCTTTGATTTGAGGGACTGCAGCTGGAGCTACGCCGGGCCCACGGGACAGTTGCAGATTGCAGAGAAATGCAGTAGTGTCTTTCTGTTGCTGCTATAGGCCAGCTCCTGGTGACGGAGATCTGCCAGCTCCAGAGAGCCTCCTGCACCACGCTGAGCATCCCTACAGCTACCTCTGCGTAACCCTCCTGGGGGCAGGTCCTCTGCTGATATAAGTGGTCACAGCTATGGGAGATATGGCAGCTGATAACCCCTGAAGACCTGCTCTCAAGCATTTTTTTCAAGTCATTGGGTTCTGTGGATCACGTTGTAGGAGCCCTGGTAAGGAATATGTTTTTCTATTGAGCAACATACAAAAAAGCACTGCATTTTTTTAAAAGGACAGCGTTTAAAAAAAAACCAACCCGAAAACCTCTGAAGTAGTGGAAATATTCTTTATGCAAATGGACAACTAGCATGGGCAGGTAGCTCGATAAATGGGAAAACATAATTTCTACGCTAATTCTTGTAAAGAATATAAAATTAAAGGCCTCAGCCCATCAAATACAAATACACACTGTAAAAATATTTTTCAATTAAGCATAACCTAGATGAGTGCACATCTCTGGATAGATAAGAATACCACTGCCTTCATACTGGTATCAAATATTTGAATAGTTTGCATATAAACAAAATCTTTCTTTGTTGTTGAGTCCAGGCTTGCTTTACTCTAAAGCAAGGATATTCTTAATACATCTACTTTTTTTTGTCTTTCTTCTTGTAGGATGAACTGTAAGAAACACACTTCATTCATTGACCAGACTACGCTGATGTATATTACAGCAACAACCCAAAATTTAAGTAAAAATGTTGCAGGAAGGAAAAGGAACAAACCTTTTTCCTTCATTTAATCACACCAGCTAAAAGAACAAGACATCCATTTTTCATCTTTCCTACTCCCTTCCAACAGAGGGTACACTAAAAACAAGGTCTGATCCTTTGTCTCTTACACACCCCAGCCCTGAAGTCCAGTCAATGCTTAGGATGAAGGACTGAGTGTTTTGAGCAAGGTGTCATCTAGGGCAGCAGGTCTCAGCTGTGAGACCACAACCCCTAAGGAGCCATCCATGCCTCCTAAGCGCTGTGCTGCAGAGCACCATGGAAAAGTGGTGGTAAGAATGAAACTGGGCTGGTAGGATGACTGGAAAGGCTCTCATGAGGGGCAGGAGCGTGGCTGCAAGCCCAATTTGCAGTGGCCAACTCCTTGGCATAGCTTGGGCTAGTGTTGCTGTAAACTCCTACTGACCCCATGTGAGAGAGCAGCTGCTGGTCCTGCTCTGCTGCCCAAGCATGCACGACGCTGAGCAAAAGTGCAAGAGGTGCCAGGGCCGGAGCAGCAGCAGCTCTGGCTGAGCGAGCACAGGTACCACATCCCTCTGCTTTGCCACGCCGGGCCTGGGAGCCCAAACTGGTCCCCAAGAGCGTGCCAGGTCCCTGTCTGGGCCACGGCCCCCCAGCCTCTCTGCTCCTGGGGCCCTGCAGCTCAGCAAGCCTCTGTCCTGCCTCTCAGGTTTTTGGAGAGCAGAAGCAAGACAGGAGACAAATATATGCTAAAGGCGATGGGAGCACCTTCAGCTCCTCAAGTTTGGGCGTTGCTAACTTAGGGGAAAAGGTTGGAGTTGAACTGATTCAAGATACAGTATGCAGCTGTATGAAAATGCATAGTTTGTACATATACATTCATTTACAGAGATCAAAGGAAGGTTCTTTGCTATGTAGTTTAATCACCATCTGCTTTCAACAAAAACGCGACCTGACAAAGCTACAGGAGACCAGTTAAGCACACAGCTTGTGAGTTAATGGTAGCTGAATGGCATTTCCCAAATAAAGAATTAGCTTCTTTTTCTTCTTGCTTTTTTGAGATAATTATAAGTAGTTTTTCATTTGAAGACTGTTGTTTCTGTAAAAATGTATAATAGATTTTGGGATTTTGAGAGATTCCAACGGTGGTCATCTGAGTATTGGTGCACCCTGCTCTGAGGTTTATTAACAAGTATAAGTCCTGTAAGACAAACAAGCAGACCAACAGAAATCTGGTTTTAAATATGGTGCGTGAGCTAGATGATTAAAACGTGATTCTTTCAAAATGCTGACATTCTAGTTCAGCAGCGAGTAGTGCTTTTTTGGCAATAGCTGAGCTAGTATCTAGAAAATTTTACAAGTTTGCTCACTTTTGCTTTTATTTCAGTTAACACTTTGGAACCTAGCTGCTTCCCATGAGGAATGTCTATTGTCCTGAGCATCCCTGAACGTACAACAGTAATGTACCAGGCAGGGTGGGCTTAAAGACAAGGAGAAAACCTTGGTTTAAATGTTCTATTTTAATTTTGTCTTCCATTTGTGCTTTTTCTGAAGAAAAATTGCTTTCTCACTTGTGATACTTACTAAACCACAGTGGTTTGCTACGAAATGTAACTTTAACAAAGACTACTGCTTTTTACTAATCAAGATGTTCTATAAATACTTAATTCAGCAATGAATTGACCTTTTTCATGATAATTCATGTTCTTAATTTTTACTTAGGAAAAAAAGGGGTTAATGCACTTATTAGATGACTTGGATTCTTCCTTGCAATTTTTATTCAACCATATCTATGAAAATTGCACAAAAGCATTTCTGAAACTAGAAAAAAATATAATACTCAGATAATCAGGATTCACAAGGAGGAGAGTAAATTTATCAAAGCATATTTTGCCATCTAAGTGAGGAAACATTGCCTGTAGCTAGTGAACTGATCATTCGCTGGGAAATGAAAAAGCAGAAAAGATTTTTTTCCATACAAACAATGAATATTAAAAGTGCAAGAGGATGAGATTTGCTCATTCTAAAACCCAGTGACCAGAAACAAACTATTCATTACCTGAATTACTTGAGAAAAAAATATTCCTTCTCAATTCTTAGAAAAAGTTACTCTCACCAAAGTTGGTTTAGTACATTAATAAAACTGAGGAGCTAGTGCTTAGCAAATTAGTAATTCAGTAGTCTTTCTTTAAAGTTTCAAGTGCAAGCACATACTTCTTAGTATTTTAACTAAATTATTTTCATAGACTTTTAGGCATTAATATACACATTGCTAATTTCACAAATGCTTTTAATTTAAGAAAAAGATCTGAAATGTTTGGAGCATCATGACTTGTACCGAGAATGACTCCTTACATACCTGAAGTCTACTTGAAGTGCTCTTGGTTCAGCAGGCAGAATTGACTCAGAAGCAGACACAAAAGATTTTAACACTTTTTTCCACATAAAGTAACAGCAAAATTCTTAGAGGAATTTTGGAAAGCCCAAGTCTGTAGGTTTTTGATCTAGCATTAAAACACTTTCAGTGACAATAGATTGCAGAGGCTTTTTGATGAGTTTTGGCTAAGGTCCTCTGAATTCTGGAGTTCTCCCCAGCTGCCAGCGCCACAGGGAGACAGTGACAGTTTAACAAAGGTCTGCATGGTGGCATTTTGTTGTTCTGTGGTTTTTTATCTTAAGAAAAGAAAACGCACCTGCTTCTAATAAGAAACATTTTTTTGCTATGTGCAAGTCGCTGGCAGTGGAAGTACCTTATCTAAATCTGCCGTGCTGGCCCACAGACTGCCCCCAGAGGGCAGAATCAAATCAGATTGCTAAGGAGTATCATCTACATGCCAAAGTCTTCTCTTTTAAGCTTTCCTTCAAACATACATGAAAATACAGAAACTAGTAGGGCAACAGAACTGTTACTTGTGCTGCCTGATGGACCACCACCTTGGAGCAGGCCTGTCACTGCTCTTGCTCCTCAGCCAAATGCAAACTGAGTTTTCAGAGACACCCTGTGCTTAGTGCAAAGGTTTTAAGCATTTTTCCACAATTGCAAGACCTGAGCAGTGCTGTGCAGCACTCATCTCTGTGGTGGGATGTATAGGTAACATTAATCTATGCTTTCTCTTCAGCACAGGTATCGTGGTGCTCACCAATGTTAAGCACGTCGCTTGCATGCCACTGGCAGTGCTCCTGCCATGCGCCAGGGACTCCCGTTAGTCCCCGAAAGGACACAACAGCTTTTACGGCATGCAGAAATACCTGGATCCTGCACATTTTTTGTAGGCGAAACTGAAGCTTGATTAAAAATGGCAAGATGATACATTTGCAACTTGAGGTGAGACTGTACTCATGCTATTGGAGCAGCAGTTAGCTTTTACTTTTACCTATGGATGTAGAAATGAGAGCAGAACGTCTGAAAATCTCGTAAAAGGAACTGGGGACTCTGGGAGGTGGTTGACAAAGCGCTTTTGCAGGGATTTCACACCATGGTGCCAAGGACTTCAGAGCTGTGCGTGGTCTGTGCACACACGCGCTCATCAGCCTGGGAGAGGGGAGCCCAGGAAGGACTCACCCTGGGAAGAAAATGAGAGCATCGCTGTCTCTCTGTCTCCCCTCTTTACTGCCATGTGCTTTGTTTTCCAGTCACTGCAGACTTTCCCTTTTCTAGGTGTGATTTGGAATAAAGAGTTTGGACAAAGTAAAAGTAAAAAAGGTCTTTATTTTTCAATATACTCCACAAGATTTGAAGAGATTCTGTGCTGGGGTAGAGTAGCTGTTCTTTGTTTCAAGCGCTGAAACTGGCATGTAAACATTCTTAAGCTAAACTACATGCAACAGTATTAGGACTCTAAGCGTAACACCAAAACCAGAGGGAAGACGAGTTCTTCATTAGCTCATTTAGGAACAAGGAGATTGTCTTTAGGACACTAGTTCCCAAAATTAGAGGGGATGAAGGCAGGAAAAGCCAAATGGAAATACCATTGTCAATCTGGAAGTGGGCCTGTAAGCATAAGAATCTGGAGAGCTACTGTTTAAAGCAGGAAAATACATACTCGCATATGGCTTCTGGTGATGTCTTGTACTTGCATGAGTTCAGCCTCTCCAGAGACAAGGGGCTTCTCAGACTGCCCACTATACAGCATTGCATTAGCGTAGTGAAAAACATATCTTTTTGGTAATTAAGTTTTCTGATTTCAACTTTTCTGTGAGCTCTTTTCATTTTAACCCAGCTTATAAATAGTTTTATACTTCTTTAAACTGGATGAGACTAATTTTTTCAAGACCCATATCAATTAAACTAATGCAGGTTTTGCATATAAGCAAATGCAATGTCTAGAACTTTGTCTCCTGCTTATTTATATTCCATTTAAAACCATGCTGTTAATGTATTGAATTTACCAAACAGTAAATAATTTCAGAAGCTACAATATTTCTCAATGTATCACTAAAAATGTCTCTCATCTAAATAGTTTATTTGCTGTGTTTTATGGAACTTGCATTTTTTATAAAAACATCTTAGTTTCATGGTTAATTTCTAGTTAAAACTAGATTAACAAAACCTTTATTGTTTTGTATATCAAAAATACATGGCCCAACAAGTGAAAAAATATATAAAGTGCAATGCAGAGCAAATTAAAGCTTAGTAATTTTATACTGAGTGAAAGAGGAAATGCTCTGGTTCTAAAAATAGTAATTCAGAAAAAATGTTTTTTAAAAAAGAACTTACATTTTCTTTATATTCTCCAAAACAGTATTTGATAGGAAACAAAAGGAAGAACAATGTATGTGGGCAGATATTTCTCTTTTGTGACTGAAGCGAGACAAAGGGATGCATGGATCCAAATACTGCAGCCTTATGCAAGCAGAGTGTATTGGAAATCCCATATTCATAAAAACTGGGCAACTGGGCTTTTGTTTTCCTACAGTATCTTAACTCGTGCTAAATTCACCCCCTTCTATGATGGAAATACTTTTGTTAAATGAAATAATATATGAGTAGCAGATAACAAGAAAACATAATTGCTTTTTTCAGAGTTTAAAAAAACGTAATGCAATTGATGCTGACAGTTATCTTCCTTCAGTTACCTTATGAACCTTTACCTTCTCCCCGGGATTCCCATCGTTATTACACTGGTGCTATAATAAAAAGAGGCAGAAAAACTGCACTAGCAAAGCAGCTGAGGATCTTTCCTATTTGCTGCCATGCCATTTCTAGATAAGAAGTATACCCTGCTTTTCTGTGGCCCAGAGATCTCATACAGAGATCACATCTCCCCTCCCCCCAATAAACCTTGCTGGGCCTGAGATTACGCTGAATCACATCAGACTGGTTCCAGGACACCCCTGGGGTCAGGGGAGGATCAAGGTCCAATAAAGTTGCTTTTCGTGTCCCTTAACAACCCCAATATCTGCTTAGCAAAACCATGGCACAGTTGAGATGTAGTCTTAAGAGTCCCTGCATGTAGGATTATTGATCTAACTCCTCTTTTTTCCCCTATAGACTCCATTTCATATCAAAATCAATGCTGTTTTAATGGTATTCTAGTAGTGCTAAGCAACCAGCCCTTAGTGGAGCTCTCTTCAGCTGGCTGCTGTAGGAGTATGTGCGAGTCCAGGCCCTTAATGAGACTCCAGCCAAGACAGAGTGGGATAAAGGCAGTATTATCATGCCTGCCACATGAAGAGCAGAGGTACAAACCCAGCAAGCCATATACTGATCTAGCCTTTAGGCATTTTATATAGACCTTCGCTTTTAGGAGTGGTTCAAACCAGCATAACCCAGGATATTTTTCTCTAGACATGTCTCTGCTGGGGGGAGGAACAGCTCTTTCAACAGTAGCATAAGATTATGCTGGCTTTACCTGCTGTGGAACTACAGTGTTAGGTGAAATGTAGAGATCTAAATCTAAAATAATATTCCCAAAACCCCTTGACTGACAAAAATAATGTCTGGTTCCTTGCAAATGCAGTGCTGGCTAGTGCTGCATTAGAAATGCCACTGAAAAGTGATGGGGCAATGCCCCCTTTTTAGAAGTCTACTAATAAAACACTCGCTTAGGAAGTGGAAAAGTTGGGAAGGAGTTGGAAAGGGCCTCCTTTACCTGGGGGGTCAAACTCACATTGGCCTGGCTTTAGGGCTCTTTCCTGGGTTCCAGCAAGTCTTGGGAAAAAGACTTAGTTCAGGTTACGGGGCTCCACAAGAGCCCAGACAGGAGCATGCTCCCACCGGCTAGCTGGGGAGCTGCAGCATGGCTCTGGAAGGAAGGAAACCACCACTTCTGATTTCAGCTCTGACAATACTGTAATTTATTCAGTGACCTTCTGTAACATAAAAGTTCTCCAACATTTTTATTTTAATCTCTGAAAGAAAGAATATTCTTCAAAAGAGCGTCCTGTACTGTGGGTCATGAACGAATGCAGATAACCACCTCCCTCAAGCTGGACACAACAAATGCACTTGCTCCAGCTGACAGCACACAGACTATGGTGGTGACTCCCTTCACAACAGGCTGGCTATCCTGGATCCCATTCTGAGAAGCCTCCTTCTCCCCGGGCCTGGTATCAGTAGGATGCATTACAGGCTGAATACCATGTGCTTAACAGCTCTTAAATCTGTCACTAAGTGACACATGCAAAGTACTGCCACTTTGGTATTACTACAAACTGAGCCAACATCTTCCAACAGCCATGCAAATGTGCCTAGGTACGTATCCATCCCTCTCACAAAGCCTAACAGCAAAATTCCCTTCTCAGGCACTCAGAAAGGGAGATTCACAATTTCAACACTCTCAATTACAGTGGAAATAGTCACATGGAGGAAAACCCAAGTGCCTTCGTTCTACAACCGTGACCCATGTGAGCAGTCCTAGTCACTGCACTTATTCATGGGAATAATTGCAACTCTCCTGAGAAAACGTGTAATGCTTCGAGGGCTCAGCTAGTGATATCTGCATTTTGCTCTTAATTGTGTAACAAGACTTTTTATCAGGCTTGTAATACAAAAAAAAAAACCCAAACCAAAAAAATTCTGTAACTGACTGCTTAAGACTAGTTTCCTCCTACTGGGATCCAATTCCGAGCAGTTTTGTTTCAGGTCTTACCTGACTGGTTCAAGCCTCGTTCGACTAATGTCTCTAAATTTGAGTTTGTCCTTTGGCCCTTTGCGAGAAGTCAGTTAAGCAGGGAAACAACCAAACAGCCTTCTGTTCAACAGATATGATTATTTCTGTCTTTCAGTTAATTCTGGACTCTGAGCACAAGACAAAAACAGTAAGAGATGGCAAAATGATGTGTATGTCATTATTTAACAGCGACAAAAAAGGTGTAAGATAGCAAGACGCACCATACTTGGCAACCTGTATCCTCTTGACCCCACAGTGCAGATGGAGAGAAAAAATACGTGAGCGGAGCTGTTAGTTTGATTGTTCAAACCCTTTTCATAACTGAACAACAAACCCTCAACGTAATCTTTTTCTTTACAACCTTCTGCTTGTGTGAACTCTCCACATAAGCTGGAGCAGATCATGTCGTATGATCTCATTCAGACCGTACAGTATGATGAAGAAATCTCTCCATTTTAAAAGTTATTTTCAAAAGAATACAATTTCAAGCCAAATATTGGTAATTTAGGAATGTCTTCACAATGAGAATATAAACAAATAAAACCCATTACTAAAATGCAAGAGACAAAGCAAATGCTGAACGCCGAAGTAGGCATTTTCGTTTCATCATGGGAAATTTCAGACTAAACTATCTCTGTAACCAAGGGCAATATATTTTTTTCTTTCAGTAAGACAGAACTTGTAATAGCTTTGTAAAGGTGTTTTAGGTTACTTCTGCCGTGTAAACCAACATACCACTACTCTATGCCATTTACAATTCCCCCTCTCCTCCTTTTGGTTCTTAGGAAATCCCAAATCCTGTTTCATAATGTGTAATAAATGGTTATAAAATTATACCAACATTATAATTTCAGAGAGGTAATAAGATCCCAGTGCTATAAAAGTCAGTTTTAAAAGAGTGCACATTCCGCAGTGATATACAAACACACACCACTTGTTTCCATAATTTAGCCCTTTGTAATTATTGCACCTTGTTAATAAGGCTACTGTCGATTCTAACACTGAAAATTAAACATAGACAACATCATTTGTGGCTTAAAAGCACAGTATTCCTAAATTTTTTAGGTAAACTTATTTATTTCCTTGCATACGCAGAGCTCTTATGCCTCCAGTCGCCTGGAGGAGTGTTGAGATGGAATACAGATGAAGCTATATACATTTATATAACGTGACCTGCTTGTCAGGCATTTTTTTTCTGATGTGCTCAAATAAGTTCCTTTGAGCTTGATGGCAAATAGACACCTTTTACAAACCTAAGCCATGCCTTCACATGCTGAAACGTACAGTTAAACTTGTCTGCTTTCTCACTTTCCTTTTGCAATACAAAAATAATTAAAAAAAAAGAATTCTCTAAATTTGTCTGGTCTTCTAAATACAAGATAAATTGCATAAAATCAGAAAAAGATAGATTGTCTTACAAAGTGCATATTTCAAACAAAGCTGTAAGAGTATTTCTCTTGCCAAGGCCTGATTTCAGAAGAGCATAAAAATGTGTGCCTAACTTTAGAAACACGGACGGTCTCATCAACAAACTCCGCAAGTGAAGTTAAACACATGCTTGAGCACTCTGATGCATCTGAGCCTACACTGTATTGTTAGAATACCAGTAGTTCTACCTCTGCGCAGCCACACCTGCTAATTTATAGATTACGTGCACCCCTTCCCTGAAAGATTTGTTGGCATCACTGTAAGAATTAACTACTACAGTTAAATACTGATACTAAAAATTCTGATGCCAGGTGCTATTTACATTTTTAGGTCCTAATATTGAAGATTCTGATTTTTATTCACTTCAGTATGAATATTTAGGAATTTGCAGAATGAAGCCTCTGGACACAGGAAAAAGAGTTGACAGGAAAAATTATTACGGACCAAAATAATTTCTTTGCATACAATAAAGAAAAATTTGAGAATTTGCATATGTATTCCTTCAAAATACAAGTTAACATAGTTCAATAAAACCTTGGGTTTACTGAAGCTGATATCTTTGCAGATATGAAAAATATCAGATATGAAAAAATATGAAGATATGATATTATCATATCAATATCATATATATGATATATATCATATCAATAATATCATCAGATATGAAAAAGTGGTGGCATGTTTTCTTTGAATTGCCTGTAGAATCAGCGCTTTGCAAAGTGCAGTACTCAACACCTCCAGGATATCACGCTAATGTGGTTTTTTTTTTCCTTGCTGAAGTAATTTGGTAAGAAGTAATCCAATTATAGACAATGTATGCTTTGACCAAGCAACTATATAAACAAGAAGCCTTTATATTTACAGTAGATCCTGAAAAGATTTATACAAATGTATAGATTTATATCATAATTAGGTTATGGTCAAGCTCATTTTCTGTATTTTTACATCATCTAACATTTTTTTTTTCTATTTGGAACTTCATACGCTATAGCATTAAGTAAGACCATGTTCACTAATGAGTGCTTCCTTCTAATTTTAATAATTCAAGTAACGACATATTGCTCTTTAAATTTTGCTTAGAATAGAAAAAAAACCACAATTTCTTAGCCATCTTCCATTCAAATAAACCTACATCCTGCCTTTACAGCCCTCTTATGTTCCCTGAGGAAATCTGTATTAACTTTTTTTTTTTCTGTCTTCCCAAGGCAGTTTTTTACAAACATTTTACTAACTTTTGTTTATCTGACCATTACACATCATACACTACTTGCTGCAGGGTATAACATACTAAGATAAGGACTCCAAAGTCAAGCCTGAATTTTTGCAGAGGATTGGCAAATGGTAAACACTAACATTCAAACATTTTAAAATGTTTGAGTCAATCTTTAGCATTGAATTACATCAAGAATTCAGATTTAATCTTGAAATCCTATGTCGTTAGTATAATATTGTGTATATGCCCAAGTAATAGGAAAGCTGAAACAGCATTTCTATAGCTAAATTAATTTCCCTCAAGGGTATATTAGAGATCTCACATTCAGATTCAAACACGGAAGGAAAAAAAGTCATGGTGTTAAGATGTGTTAAGAAAAAGCAGAACACTGGCTTGTTACTAAATTTATCCATTCCCTTACATTTCATCAGCTGACTGGCCAAATGAATTCTTGCTGTATGAGCAAGCATGGGAGCAAACCATATTTTATTTTGCTTGGTGCCATCAGAAACAGACTGACTGCTGTTTTCAGGGTCTTTCTGGATTGCTATTAAAAATGGTCTGTGTGAAGCAAGGAACATGATTAGCGTTTTTCGTATTGAGGAATAAACTCAACATGTTGCAAGTGGAAGATACACATCTTCTTTAATCTCGCATTTGGATAGAAGCGAGAGCATGGCCAATGCGAAAGCACTGTAGCCTAAGATGGAAAAAACAGTTCAGGTGGGCACTATCAACTATAGGCATACACTGGCTCTTTTGCAACCTTGAAGCTTTTCAAGCTCCACATAGATGCAGACAAGGGCTGCTTACGTCTAGCAGATACAGAATGTATTTAAACCCTCAGCTTCATTAATTTTTGCTCACGACTTACTTTGTAGCTGTTTTGCTAAAGGTGCCATGAAGCTCTCCTGAACTTATACTAGAACAAAATGTCCGCTATGATGCTTTGCAACAGCCCACAGTTAACTACCAGAAAAATCCTGACAAATGCAGATTAAATCTCATACTCCGTACAGGTCTCAGTTCCAGTGCTACCGCCTTACAGGAAGACTGAATCAAGTGTAAATGTAAGACCAAGATGAGACTTTACAAACGTTTCCTTATCAAAATATTTCTAAGAAAGGGTGCAGCACAACTTTCTCCAACAGATGACTGAAGTTTGAACCAACAGAAACAAGCCTCACTGGTAACCTGTTACGCCTCTACACATGGCCAGCAAGCTTCTAATTTCATGCCCTGTTTCTGAGATGGTTTTTCAACATGTTTACAGGCAGGGGAAGAAAGAAATCACTTTATATTGTCACACTTACAGCGACTGTCCTCAGTTCTCAGCAGGGCCACTCTAGCTTGCCCCAGACTGTAGCAAGAAATAGAAAACCATCCCGACTCACTGGATCAGGATGAATGAGAAAACAAAAAGTCAGCGACAAGGACATCTGGGATATGACGTGGAGCTGGAATCCGTTCTTACAGGCAGGTTCTACAAGAACTTTTGGCTAAAGCTTTGCCTCCTGTTGTGTTCCCTACCTATTCGTTATCGTAAAAAATGAAGGGGTGAAGGAATGAAGAAAGCGATATCGGTGATGGTGAACGGGTGGAAGGAATCTGTAGATCATTAGATAGCTAACGTTCATACCAGGCTAATGACTTGGATAAAGTAATTCAATGGCTATGCATTCTACTCAGCTTATTCACACAAGCAGGGCTTACAGGTCTGGCTTACATGACAACGGATACCTGCTAGGTGACGGCTGGTATTGGTTAAAAGTAAGTGTAAACCTGCAAACTGGAATGGAAGAGTTTTTGCTCACTTTGCATCTTGTGTATCCTGTTACATTTGTGCAAGGCACTAGAGAATCAGGCACATTGTTTTGGGTGGAAACCATTTTATGACTAAGATGATCTGAATTTGTAACGTCCAATAGCTGCTATTTATATAGGAGCAGTTGGAGGAGTCACATTTTAGAAACTGCCATTAAAATTTCCCACTTCTAAAATTATCTCCTTTTCCAGATTTTTTTTTGGGGTGGGGTAAATGCGGAAGTGGGAAAAAGCTTTGTTATAGCAAGAAAACTCCTGAAGAAAAATATTTGGGATCTATACATTTGATCTCCACTCCAATACTAATGTTGGCAATTTCTTTTACCAACATCAATACCAATAAGTGGTTAAACCCAATAAAATAGATCCTTCCATTTTTATATCTCAGGGGGAAGTTCTGGCTCTTGACATAAATGAATCCACGTCCAAATCCCTGCAGCAGACAGAGACAGAGTGATGTGTTCAGGCCGTTCTTTCTGACTTCTCCAGGAGGTCAGAGACAATGACCTATCTCCCACAAAGACATGGAAAATAGGGGAAATGGTGTGTACCGATGACGATAAATGACCAAAGTATTCAGGCTAGCTCTTCCTTGGGAAACAAATTCACTCTTTTGGGGAGGCTGGTGCAGAAGTTTGAGATGAATCGGACGTTAGGAAGACAGCAATACAGCTTTAAGCAACACCGAAGCGAGAGACTGAAAAATAGAAGAGGTTATTCCAGATTACGCTCGGTACTGCCAGCACAGGAAAGGCTTTGCTGACATTTCTGTTCTTGCTGGGTGTGTCAGGAGGGCGAAGGGGATCTTGGCGGACACGGAAGTGCTCGTGTGACATGAAGTAATCTGAGTTCAAAGCACAAAGCAACTGATGACCGCTTCATGCAGGTCCAGACGGCCGTGCCGTCTCGCTATCGCAGGCCATGGTTGAGACACGGTAACTCCAGGAGTGCCTACTTTGGAATCAAAATGCCACAGCCATAAGATGCAAAACTGATTTAATATAAACTGCTGATTAAAGGTTGTGTAAAAATACTGGTAATTTAGCTTTGTCCTGGCAGGATTTATCGGGTATCTTCTGTCCTCCATTTTGTTAACACCAACTTTCTATCCCGTTTTGAAGATTTGTGGTTTTTGTTCCTATATGTAATCCATACCAAATTTGTACCAGAGGGCAATCTGATCTGGCAACAAAACCATTCTTCCGTGCAGAAATTTATAAAGAATAATCTTATTACAATAATTCGTAAAGTGCCCTCAGGAAAGGTGCTCACAATGCCATGGCATTATAGAAACAATATACAGTCTGATACATCATTTTCAAAAAAATCCTCCAAAGCAAAAAGGGAAAATATAGAAGGAGGGGAACAACAAATATATAGGCAAATACTGTCGGACTAGCAATACTCAAATTAATTATGGAACGCTTTATAATTAGTCTCGGAGTGCTTGTAAAAATGGGGGGGCAAACTGGCAGGAGTATCTTGGAAAAGACCCAAATTTTCTAAGTTCTACCAAAGTAAATGCACCAACAGCAAGCTCAGTGTTTTAAGATGAAATGACTACGAATTACTATGAGGTATTTTACTAAGGAAATTGACAAAAATACAACATCCAAAGAAAACCTATGACCCACATTTTGCTAAGAGGAAAGACAATAAAACAGTGGCTATGTGTATCCACTGACCTTTAGTGTCTTGTTTTATAAAGAAAACAATCTTTCTCCTCCCTGTTAATCCCAGATTTTTTATATATATATAAAAACTATATAATACATAGTTATACATTTTTTATATATATATAAATGCTCATACATAAGTGTATGTATTTCAGGGTCTTACTAGATTCCAGAGTCTATTTTCCTTTTTTTTTTTTTTTAAATGACTTAGAGAACACAACTGGGCAAAAAATCAAGTAATTGCCTGCATGCAAGCATATCTTGCCACTTGTGCATGCAAATTACACAATTTGTAAACAACTGCAGAAATAGCATGCTCAAATTAGGCATCTGATTGCCCAATTAACTTGTTCAAAGAAAATCAGATGATAACCTTCGGTAGCTCCTATTATAAATTTTACTTCTCAGTACTATGTTACTGAATTCATAGTGTATATTCTTAACAACTGCATTGTTATTTTGTGCTTTTACACAGGCGTAAGCACACTTAATAAAGCTATCAAGTGAACTTCGGACCAGATTTTAGAAAGCTGTTTACATACTTAGGAGTCTCCTTCTTTCAGTAAGGATGAGCCAGCTTAGACAATTAAAAAAAAAAAAAAAAAAAAAGAAAAAGATCTGGTCTAATTTCAAATGGTATGGAAAAAAAAAATCCAGGAATTTGTGGGCCTCTATGTCTCTATTAATAGGCAAAGTTTTGCTTCTGTGTTTTTGATTTTAAGGTGTCTTGTTTTGTTTAACAGGCAAGTATTGTTTAACTGTATCCATTCATATCCTAGTAAATCCTTATTTTATTTTTGCATTGAAATAATCATTATTAATGGTAATTCAATACAAGTTGAAACAGAACACCAGCTTTCTTCATTCCGGTGTATTTTCTAATGGACAGAGAAACTAAAGTACCCAAATTTATCCAAATACTGCAAGTAGAGAAACTTGTTAATTTGTACATCAAAATTAGTTACGAAATGGACTTTTACGATAAATACATTGCTGCTTTGCTGTTGTACTTCTTTTTCTGAGATGATGTTGTGGAAAGGGGGTATTTTCTTTTCTCTATCAATTTTTTGTGTCAAATAAATCTTAGCAACTTGGGGGGGGGGGGGGGCTGAGCAAACCATTATCTTAACAACCATCTCTCAAATAAGAGAAAAGAAAGCAACAGCAGAACTGCTGGGCTGGATCGTGTCCCTGAATAGGTATTACACACAATCCTAGTGGCTGCATTTACCAGTTCTTTATAGGGCTCCTGCAGCAACAGACATGCTGGTCCAACTGTTCATCCTCCCTCAGAAATGGGAGAGCGGTAAGAAAAAGCTACTGGACCTCCATTATATTCTTATGGGTTTCAAGCAAGCATCACTGGATTTCTTCCCTCAACTTCTTGTGACAGTATCTGCTGGTGACTTTCCATTGCTGCTTTACTTCCTCTAGAGGACCAAAATCCAATTTGGTACTTAAATTACTTTGTTTCACTCCACTGGACTGTGCCTGGTTTAAAAATCTTTCAGGAGCACTTCTTGTCCTTCTTGCAAATTCAGACTTTGCTTTTCTCCTATAAACAAACAAACGAAAAAGCCCAACTCCTCCCCACATCCCCTTTCCAAAAATATAATCATGATCATTCGTGTCAGGAGAATTATTTAGCCGTCTCCAGTCTTAGTACAGCTTTTGTTGAGTAAACTGTAGCTTATACGACTCTGAAGTGTTTATTAGAAAGCTTTCAAAAAGAGATCTTCGTTGCAGGAAAAGAAAAATTGTTCAGTTTAGCAAATACAGACGTTCACAGCACAGAGACTGAAATGGTTAAAAATCATCCTAAGGAGCAAGTAGCTCACAGAGTTAGCAAAAAAATTAACTTTTTCCTTTCTTTTACAGAAAAACACTAATAGCTGCTCTGGTTTCCATACTTAGTAAGACAGAATTTTGTTGTATGTTCTTGGTTTTGCTTTTTTTTTTTTTCTCTATTGCTCCACACAGGTTTTGATTAGTGCTTCTCCTTGGCTACAAGTGCTTCACTTTGAAATACAAAGCTCTTTAAAAAAAAAACCACCCAAAACCAACAAAAAACCCCTCAACACCACATCACTGGAGGGAAAATGGGAAGTGATACAGTGCAGCTGCAGCAATCTGGTTCTGCTGTTGTCCTCCCCCATCCCCAAATCCTCTGCATAATTTCAATCTTTAGTCGATGAACCTTTGGCAGGCCTTCTTCCATCGGCAGGCAGTACACCACATATCTCTGTTCTCCATCCCATAGACCTTCCGACACTTTTTCCCCTCCCCTCTAGGCTTCCTGTCAGAGAGAAAGGGAAGCTTGTTAACGAGATGCTTTCGTAGCTTTGCTCTATCACCCTAAGATCAGGACAACAATCTCAATGGAGTGCAGCAGGCAGAGAACCCCCAGCTTTTCAAAGGGATTTGGGTTGTTTTTGAGTCAACCGGGAGCTGACGAAGCAGACAGACATAGGGCCGGGACTCCGCAGCTCCAAGGGACCAGTCCTTCTCCTCGCCCGGCTTCTACAGCCTCTGCAGCAGCTGCTGAGCCTGCTCCTCTGCTCCAGGGCTGACCCCAGGAACACACGGCCCTGACTTTAGCCAGCAACTAAACCCGGTCCAGATAAATGGTACTTCAGCCATGTAATGGATAGTCATAGCTATTCTACAGTACAGTCCAGGTCACGTCAGGCAGAAGTCCTCTTTGCTGCAGTACAAATATTTTGCATAGCTCTGAGCAGCAGACCTTGACTACCAGCAGGTAGCAGCTATGCAAAAGAAGGGAAAAGCTACAAGCTCCTAAGCTTGCCAGTCCTTGCTGCATGGTTTGCTCTGAGCTCATTGACTGAAAAACAAAGTGATTGAAAACAAGTTTTAACCCTCGCCCTCAGCTGCAGCACGTTCACGTGCTCCTTCTCTGTCGTCCCCAAAGTCAGCAAGGCAGGCAGTATCTGCTTTTAAAGCTATAACGATTGTCATGTTTTCCATCTTATAACCTCACTCAAAAGTCCACAAGTTTAGAAAATGATCAAAGTAACTGTTAAAATGGAACTTTTCTTTATTCCACACATAGAAAGCCAGCAAACCTGAGGAGCAATGCTACAAGAAGTAACCCGACGCTCGCTATAGCAGTGCCATCCGCTATAGGTGTCCTGGCGCCTTTAAATCAAGTAACTGTACAGACAGAATTGTTTAATACCCGCATTACATGCTGCATGGCCCACGTGGGAATTGCCTGGCGATTCCTCTCTTGCATACCTATGCGGTTTTGGATTACTGAACATTCATTGATGGGCACAATCCATGAACTGGGAAGATCCTAAGTTTGGTTTGTAGCATATGAAATGATCTGAGAGTCATAAAGAAAATTAAAAACATGAAATCTTCCTTTTGTCTCATTTTAGGGTACAGTCACCTTTCGGATTGTAAGAAATTAAGTTTCTTTACTGTAAGAAATTCAGTGTCACAGTTTGATTTTTTAACATAACTTTTTGAACACTCTTAAAGCAGACTCTGGCCAAACATCAGTTAGCTTTAATGGAAGTGAATGTAGCTTACATCTAGGAAGACAAGGCATAAAAAGCTTTGCTTTGATCTAATTTATTGTAAGATACGGTTTCTTATAATTCAATTAAAGCCAAATACCATACTGACTGAATGGTGATGAACACACAAGACGCCCAGCCTTTCAGGGAAAAAAAGCAAAGCGACATAACGAAGTTTAGGATGCTTCAACTGGAGCAGTGGATCTGGGCAGCGTTGCTTTACAGGGCAATTTAGAACTGTATCTGAACTCCAGACATGCCTGCCGTAAGGCCTGCAGTTTTGCTTCACAGTCTGCCTTTTTCATTTTGCAACAACTCACTTTCCCCCCAAACTTTACCTTTGATGGTAATGAAAAGCAAAACAGGTCCAGAACGCTTACTCTGAAGCGTTCTAGTAAGAAACTGCCTGACAACTGCAATCACAGTTGGTGGTGTGGTTTTTCTGTTTCTTTGGCCACTGACATCTTATTTACTAAATGCCCTCCAGGTTCTGAGGCTGCTGGTCTGTCAGCAGGAGCTAATGGTCCCATACCTCAAGCCAAATGCTACTCTAGGCGGTGATGAAAGAACTGTGTGGGACTGTTTCTGCTCTCCACTCCCTGCAGGACGATTATGAGTTGGTGAGACCTGTCAATACAGACAAAAAAACTGCTTATGAAGAACATACACATATGAATGCAGTATAAACACTTCTCCCAGAAAATACAATTCATGATGCAGGGTGGCAAGCATACCCGGGAAAGGTTATTATAGAACATACAAACATAAGTTGTAGGTCTACTTAGAAAGATGTCCACTGAGCATTAGGTACACTGTATTAGCTCCATTTTGTTTCCCTGTATTTCCAGTCATCCAAACAGAGCAAACCAGAATACAGGTAGATTTCAGGTTTTGGGAAATACAGAAAATGCATTCATTCTTATTTAAGAACTCTGAATAGCTCTTATGAAAACTTTCTCCAATTTAAGCAGAGAAAATAACTGGAAAAATAAACTCCGGCCCGTGCTGAGATCAATACCAATAACCCCCTATGACATAAAGGGATTTCATGTGTTGCTCTCGTCTGTGACTTGACACTCTCTGTGGAGAGACAGCCTTGGAGAAGGGGGTTTGCTGCCGGGCAGTTGCGATGCGGCCCTCAAGGTTTTAACGGGAGTGCAAGGCAGCTCTTCTGATTAAGGCTGCTAACAAGATGTACTGGATTATTTCCTTTATTCTGCACTGTAAACCTTCTCAGCAGGTGTCCTCCTTTGTGAATGTTCTCGAGTGAAGGGTGTAGTTTGGTCTTCTGAGGCTTTCCAAATAAGCCTCCTACATGAGCCTGGGGGTTGGCAACATTATTTGAGTAATATCATGGCATAAAGCTTGGCCTTAAATAATTCCTAAATTATTTACTGCTAGGGTCTTATTTTGCTCCTGGGTGGAGGCCACAGATACTTTACATCTAAAACACCAGAAAAAATTTACAAAGACTCAGAACATAGCAAGCTTCATTTGGGCATCTGGTGCACGGAGTCACTACCTCCTGCAGCCAGGAACTGCAGATATTGTCACAGTTCCCTGCGTTTGCTATGGCTTTTCACTCCTGCCCTTCTGAAGTCTCACAATATCTGGAAGAATGGGAACTGACCTGACTTGAAGAGATGAATGTGCTTTGATTTTTTTATATAAAGTCTATTTTATAGCTACTCCACAGTAGCAAAAAACTACCTAATACTTATAATGGAGTGCAAACACTCTTTCAACTTTTACTCTTGGCTGGTAACGACAGTAATTTCTGATTTAACTGCATGTGCAGCTCACACTCTGAATGGGTTTAGGCCATTAGTGGTAAAATATTTTATATATCCAAAACATGAAAGAAATTTCCTCTCTCTGTGCCTGTTTACCAGAACTCATGTTTTATACATCCAGAGACCACACTAGCTCCTTCTGTCCTATCACTCCTCAATACTGAGGGCAGCTTGCAGTCTACATGTCCTAGATCTTTTGCAGTCTTGACTTTCAAGTCAGTGCTCTCCTGAGATGCCAAGGATTATCCAAATTCCCTTTTTTCATAAATACAACCTTGCATTTTGCACAATTAAAGGACACTGGGTCTGAAAAGGGCCCCACTTCACAAATGGAGTATACAATGATACATGATTATCTTGTCTTTTTGTCGGTCTCTCAGCCACCCAGAAAACGGATCATCAGCAGTAACTTCATATTTTTATTTCCAAATCAATTATGAAAATGCTGAAAAGCACTAGTCCTTGTATGGAGGTAAGCTGGCTCAGTAAAGAAGATTCCCAGTTAACCACTGCTACTTGAGGTCTGACAAACAGAGCTTAATTCGCTTAATATGTGCTACGTTGGCACTACATATTTTTAGTTAAGAAACCTGCTGCTTTTCAAAATATACGTTAGACGTGCAGTTGCCTTTATCTGCCGTTTGGTGTCATATCCTTAAAGACTGGTATGAGGTTTGTTTGGCAAATTGACCTTTTTTCCTAACTTTTATCAACCACTTCTCTTGTTTTACCTAAGAATGATTGAAACACTGAAGATAAAATGCAAAGCAGTAACACTTTTCTAGTCTTTAGCATTTACTGGTTTTCCAGTCATTGCCAGCAACCAGAGATCTCCAGTCAATTCTGCTAGGGTTCTTAAACATTTTAAAAAACAGAAAATCTGGATATCTACCACTAACTGATATTCAACATATTCCTTGGTTATCATTGAACAGAAAAGTACTTTGATGGCCTGCTATGTTATAAGCAATTATCCTGCTTGCTTCCAAACACAGTACAGGTTTGAGTAGTAATTGCAGCGTGCAGACTGCGTCTCCCCTCACATTCTCCACAGAGGGTCTCTGCATGATGGTTTCCATGAATTAGCATACCAAGAAGGCTCAACTGCACTGAAGTTGCGCTTTAGTGTGTTTTGATATGCTTCACAGCAGGTCTAAACAATACCAGTTAGCTGTACTCCTTTGTAGGTGACACTGAGTGCAGATCAAGAGGAGGCTGTGAGGAGGCAATCCTTGCCCTTGGAGGCTTTTCACATTTGAAGTGTTGTCTACGCCGAGAATTAATGTGAAACTATAGTGTTTGTTAGCAGGGAGGACCTGGAGTTTCCAGTTACAGCTCCTGGGGGAAACTGTGGTTACAGAGAAGATTTGTGATCTGTAAACATGAGATTATCAAACTTAAAGATCTTCTCCTGTTCAACCTTTTTGGGTCTTAAGAGCAAGCAGGTAAGAGTCAATATTACACAGCAGAGATCACACTGGGGTTCAAGAAGATTTTCACCCTGCATTATTAAAAGTGGTACTGTATGGTCATTATGTTAAGTCCTCCAGTACCAAGAGATACAGACTCCACCATTGCTCATCCCACTAGAACCACTTGCATGATTTCATTCATCCTCCTCACACATCCCCATGCTGTGCCTTATTTTTCCTCCTTGTTCAGTCTCAAGTGGCAGAGCAAACATGAACTTGTCCTTTCTGCTCCATGCAGAGAATCACACCTACCAGTGACTCTTAGCTGTGCCAACACTCAACCTTCTCTTGCACCTGCAAAGTTATCCTGGGAAAATGGTAAGAAAAAGTGTATTTCCCATCTGCCTTGGGAATCTAACTTACACAATTCAGAGCACAAAGTATAAGGACTTTGGAGGTTCCCCTAATTCTCCTCATTTATGGCTACAAGACTTCTAGATAAATGTCTATGGTTAGATGCTGTGAATACCCCTGAGCCTAAAGCAGTTGCATACTGAACCCCAACTGATCCAACTGTACGTATGGCTTGTTTTGAGGCGCTTAGGTACTTGCTGATAAGCACACTCACATTTGCAAAGGCCTTTTGGTGCTGCTCTGATAAAGGCTGCCCAAAAGTGAGGACCAAATGCAATTCATGATGTCTGTCTGAACACGCAAGTTCCTGGGACAGTAAGCACGGAGTACTCAGTGTCATCAAAATTCAATGTCCACAGGAATGAATGGGGTAACACCTAAGGTAGCTGTCAAAAAAAACCACAAAAGAAGACTATTTTGAAATTTTGTCTCTCTTGTGGACTTAACCGCTGACATACAGGCCTAGAAAGGAGACTGTTCAAAACCAGGATTCAACAGCCCTCTAATGGGTCAAGGACAGAATGGCCCCATTCCAACATCACTAGTAACGTGAAGAAATGTGTAGACCTATGCACTTTTGCAAATCTGTACTTAAGCCTTTACTGCTCAGTGGTTTGTCCAGGCCAAAAAAGTATCCCAAAGCCATTTTAGAAAAATGCTTGAATAAATACTAAAGGTCAGGCAAAAAGTAATGGGTTGGACCTACTCCCTGAAGTTCCCTTTGGGTGCTACAGACATGCATCTAATCTCAGGGACCATGTACGTATACAATTGCATGAGTTCACAGTATGCTGGCCCTGTCACATAGTCTGGGCTTAAATAAACCTCATAAGAGAAGGAGAAAGTCCCCTATACTATAGCTTTCCTAAAGTAGTTACACTCAGTGTAAGGGTGGGAATTGACAGAGCCCTGTTCTTATAAGGCAGTATCTAATTTACTTTGAAACAGGAGAAATGAAACTTTCATTGAATACGCAGTTATTTAACATCACTTTGCATTTGCACCCTCACTTACTGCAAATAATTTTCCACTGCAGGCAAGCCTTTGTAATTCATAAATGATCTCACTGATGACAGAACAGTCAAATGTGTGCAAACCTAGAAGGTTTTTTTTCTTTTTTTTTTTTCCCCCTCTCAACAGCCTTATAAATGTTGTTAGACAGAGATATAAAGGCAGTTCATATGGTTCCCTGACGCATTTATAATTCTGCCATCATCACTGCTTCACCAGGTTTTTGTATTGGGATTATTTTTAAATTGTACTTAAATCATTGGCATCTCCATACAGTTCTCAGAAAGTGATTTGGCATTTCTTAAATTCTTTTGAGAACTCTCAACTCTACAGCCACAGATCAACGTTGTTGCTCGAACAAGTAAACTTAACGCATATGTGTCTAATCCGGTCCTCTTAAGCGTCTGATTTACAATGTGGCTAATTGCATTTTCAGATTCCCAACACTCCTGGCACCAATTTCTGCTACTCCACAAAAGGAGCCAGTTTGATAATTACTCCATATCAACCCCATTGTTGGGAAATCAAATTCTCAAGGAACTTTATGGATAGCACGCTCTGTCAAGGCACTCTTGTTCAAATTGCTGCCAGCATGATGTCTTTCACTGTTAGTTGTTCCTTGATGGAATTTAATAAATATTCATTGCCAGAGTGCAGTGTAATTGATTCAGCCACTTTCATTTTTTATCAGCCCTGCAGGATGCCACAGCCTCTGCAGAAAATCTCCAAGATTTGCCAAAGGTTGACAGTAAGAAGCTTTGGAGATTCACTTGATGAAGAGAAGGGAGAGAAATAGTGTCTCTTATCGCCATGTCTAATATTCACTGTCAGGAGAAAAAAATCCATATAGTTCTTTGGATGAGCAATGTGCCTTACATAACACACTTTAAAAATTCATAAATTCATAAAGTGTAATATAATGAAATGTTATGATATCAAAAAGGTTTATGATTAGAGAATATGAATTTATACTGAAAAATGCTTTCCAATAAAAATCAGGATACATTATATTAATATTCATTTCTATTTATTATACAGAAGATTTTCCACTACTCATAAATAGTGATTTACATTTACTTTCAGTATTCACCATGCTAGGCATTAGAAGCCTAATCCCTCTGAACTCTTCATAAAGGTTTTTAACTCCCCCTACAGTATCCACGCCTATATGCGTTACATTTAGGAATACTGGAAGTCTATGTTTAAGCAAACATCCCATTTTGGCAGTCCTGTTCATGAAGTTAGGCCTTGTACACTAGCTTTTTTAAAGAAAGGGTCAGAGTTGACTTTACACCTAATACATACATCTAATACATCTTCATTAAAAATGTGTCAAACTGCAATATGTATTAATATCAAAATGCAGTATGTATTGAACATATTTTCTGTATAAAAGTACAGAATTTTCTGATATCAATAGGGACTACTAGCCTACTAGAATCAGAATTTGCATTTCATCTTACTGTTTCTTTCAGTTGCCTTTCAAATATGCTTCATCTTCAGAGTTCATTTAGGTAACAGCCCTACTACTTGAATCCAATTAGTAGCCCTACTACTTGAATCCAATTAACCATCACCTTGCTGATTTTCCATCTAGTTTTGTAAGAAATCTCTTAGTGGCACAAAAAGGAGCATATAGTGCCAGGCTCTGCACCTACCAGAACATTCTTTTGTAAGCATATAGTTTAAAAAATACATACTATAGATCCAATTCTCTGCTTGTAGACACTGATGCAAAAAAAAGTAACTGTACTGAATTAAAGAGACTGGCAAAAGTGTTAAAATCAGCCATGCTGGCAAACTGAGGCATATATTTACTTTATTTCTTTTCAGTACCTGTTATGTCAAATTTACTTCTACCGTGAGACACTGAGACATTGTGAAACAAAACAAAAAGTTCTAAAAACTTATTATTTTTTCTTTCTTTCTTTCTTTTTTGGTGTTGTTCACTTACTGGAATGCCGGTGAAGGTAACTGGAGGCGACTGCCAAGAGATGCTAAAGCTACTGCCATTGGGAGTGAATTTTGCTGACCCTGGAATGTTCACCGGAGGAGTGGCCTGTGTGAAAGGAAAATATTATTCCAGTAAGAAGAACCATTCCTCTTCCAAAGCATTTCAAGGGATCTTTCACTCCTTCAAACTGTAAATCTACGAGAGACTTTCTGAGGTGGAAAAAAACTGCATGGTGACAAGCATTTTACTCTTATGAGAGGGATAATCGTGGATAAGCCCGTAAGGAAGGGACGTATTTATACATCACTGTTCTTAAAACCTTGTTTAGAGAAAGATGACAGCTCTCACAAGAATCCACGCAAACCCCTTAAAAGCTAGATCTGATAAAAAACCACAGAAAATCAAACATCATATACAAATAACTTTTAAAATAATGCCAGCTAGCAGCAAAAAATATTACAAACGATGACATGTTTTTAAACAAGTGCAGTGATAAACAAGGCAGTATTTAAGCTGATGGCAGCTGGTTTAAACAACTGAAGACCAGCTGGCAAGGCTTCTTGGACAATAGGGTTAACGATCAACAGTAAGGGTTGGCCATTTCTCGTTTATCAAATAAATGTTGTTAAGAATCATCCCAATTAAAACAGTCTTTTCTATGAAAAACAAGGAGCTGAAAATTATCCTTGGGATTCAAAAAACAGCTCTTAAAAGACTAAACTAAAGCAAATATTTGAGGGACCTCTGGGCCCCTTGAACTCTTATGTTCTTCCCATCTGGGCTGTAATACCCAGTGCTGCCCTGGGGTGCAATACTCGATAATCTGAGCTCAGACTGTTGAGCATCTTTCATCTTGTGCCTTCCCCCTGGTTTTCTCACTGGGCTATGAGCTCTCAGGAATTCTTCCCTGACCTTTTTTGAATCCCACTTTATGTAGAGAGTCAGGAAATTCATACCTTTGCAGTTACTCTGCCTAGCAGGTGTGTGAGCAGCCACCATGAACACAGGCTCCCTTTGGGTCTTGAATTTCAAGCTTTCACCACAAAAAAAGGCTCCTTGGTTTAAACTTATAAAGAATTTCCTATTAAAAATGAGTTTTACTTCTGCCTTTCAGTTGCCTGCACCTGACAATAATGCAATATACTTATTTAAGTAGTGTCTGTGTTTGAGGCTGCTGAAGTTGTCTCACCACTTCCAGAAAGAGAGTGATTCCCTGAGCTGCCAGGTAGAGAGGAGTGATGACAAACTACAACCTGATAGTCCCCATTAAAGATAATCTTCAGAGTAAACAAGTGCTGAAGCAATCCCCTGGAGTCTCTCCAAGGAAAAGAAACCGAGACCACCGGATGCCTCCGTCTACGGCAGCGATGCTCCGCGCGCTGCCGAGCCTGCTGACAGCTCCGAGAGAATCCACACAGACACGCGGAGCAAATGTCCACCGAGCTCCATAAAATATAAAAACCTTGCTGAAATGTATGAAGAAAAATTTGGCAACTCCAGATGGTACCAGTAGTGCTTCATCACAACCCTGTTCAAATGGGAAGGAGGGAATGACCTCAGCACTCCTGCCAGAAAGAACTGGAGGCAGCTGGGTGGGCAGCGAGGCGGCACTGCCTCCACTCAGCATCCCACCGGGATATCAGCTCAAAGCTGGGGTCAGCACAGCGACTTCCTCAAGTATTCGAATAAGACCTGCAAGGGAAATCCTAGATGCTGAAAGAGCCCACCTGCAGTTCCTCTGTGGCTAAATTTAACAGGTACAGGCACTAGTTTCATAATGAAACATGAAGTATGAGAAGTTTAAAATTGCTGTAATTTGCAGTTGCCTAAAATACTATTGTGCTCAATTCCTTTTTCTCAGTGCCTAAATATCTACCTCAGACGTGATAAGATTTAGACAGTCAGTCACCTTGTGCATGTTTCCCAGACGTGCATCTTTGCTCATCAAGCACAGTCACCTTTTTCAGGCTACCATTTTAGACAATCTCTTCCATAAGGTAAGCAACCATAACATTACCACAAACTTAAGAGTTTCTATACCCCGATCTCACTTTGCTTAGAGACCTCCATCTAATTTCCAATCAAAATATATTAATGGATAATTTATAATTATTTATTTGTGCCAACATTGCCCTTATATCTGAGCACATGCTCATCCTCTTCTCCTCTCATGTTTGTCCTCTCACTTTCTTCCCAGGCAGCAATCCCATCCTCTCCTCGCCCCTGCTTTGCCCGAGCTGTCAGTCCCTGGGCTGGAGAGGCCCTCCGTGTCCTCCCTCTTCACTCTGATCACCTTCTTTCTACCTCTCCTAATTGCAGGCCAGCATCCTTGAACTTGGTTGACCAGAACTCTACTCAGGATCTCCGCTGAAGTTATCCGGTCTTGTACACCGGCATTTAAAGTTCCTGTATCTCCTAGATATTTCTTACCCAAGAAAGCTGACAACTTTTTATTTCCTTCACAGCTCTATTGTTGTTGGCTCACAGTCATTCTGCGCTTGATTAATGAACATAGGTTTCCTCGTCATGTAATTTGCTAACTACCCCAGTTTATAGCAGAAAAGTCTCATTAGCTCCTAAGGTAATGGTGCAGGACTTTGCATGTTCTGCCATTAAATTGCATCCAAAACCTATTATTCTTAAGATCCCCCAGTCATGTAAGCAATATACAAATTCCTGTACTGACGTCCCCTGAATTCGTTATCAGCAATGTTTATTATAGTATTTGTCTAGTACCAAAATGATTTAATGAAAATGAGATAAGGCTCAAATACAGCTTTTCATTCAACTCCACTAATAGCATTCAATAGCCCTTTCAGAATAACTCACTGCTGTTCTCCCTGACTCCCCAGCTCTTTCTCCTACACTAAATTTAATCGCTAGCCTAACATGTACTGCCTATATGTTTTAAGATCAAATGCTCTCCTCGAATCCAGAGGGGTTTGTTCTTCTGTACTGCTTCTTTGTTGTTTACAAAGCTACCTTGTCCAAGGAAAATGTTAGACTGATCTAGCTTAATCTTTCTTTGGGGTTCCTCCATTGCAGTTCACCTCATTTGCTGTATTTTCCACAAGTTCTTCAATTATTCTTCTAAATCTTTCCTCATCCATAGGAATGGGTCAGAGAAGAGAGTCAGGACTTGTCTGATCACTTCCCCTTTACACCTTTCTTACTACAGGTATTACATTTGCCGTTTTCCAGTCATATGGAAAATGGCAATTAACAGATCTGTTTAGGACTCCTGCGACCCAGCTTTGGGTTACCTATTTTTCTCCCTTTTTTAACAGGAATTCTGGAATTAACATTATTCAGCCTCCCTCATCTGAGTTCCTTGAGCTGTGAATTTTGCCCCTTCACTCCTAATGAAGTAATTTCCACTTTGATGCTCTCGTTCATATGAGAGGTTGTCTTCATCACTACATTCCTGTTCAATACTATGTTTCAGTTTTGATACAGACAATATTTTTATCAGAAGTAAAAAAAGTTTTGAAATTCTGTATATGGCTCACTCCAGCAAGCAAACTGCAGGAAATATGGTGGTATTAAAGATGCTGTCATCACCTTCTCTCCTATTGCCTTTTACACAACAGATTAGTCACAAGAACGCTTAAATGCTACGAGTGCGAGCTGGGCTCAATTCCTCCTCTTGCTGGTGAGAGCTGAATCTCCACCTTGCCTCCTGGAGAGTGCTCTTCTTGCTCGGCTAGAGAGACCCTAGCACAGGATGTCACTGACCTGCTCTGCAGAAGCTGCCTCCTTTGCAAGGAAAACCTACATGTGAGCTGGAGCAGGGACCCCGTCTCCTGCTTCCAACAGGAACGACTTGAACAGTGTGGGCTGTGTCGCTCCTAGCTGATGAAGTGAAGTATTGAAACCAGAGCAACTTGGAAAGGAGATGGGGCTCAGACACTTGTAGTCTCATGTTGTGGAATACATCAGTTCAAATCCAATTCAAGCGGCTGAAACATCTGAACTAGGATTTCCTTAGGCAAGTACTTTACTCAAAGGCTGCTTATGAAAAAGGATCAAGTGAATCTCCAAGTTGCAGGGAAGAGTGTCATGACTGCAAATCCCAAATGAAGCGAGACTCATCTCAGCAGCCTAGACTTGGTGCTTCACTCACAGGGCTTAAGCTAGACTGAGAAGAAAGTCTTTCTCCTAGCTGGCTTGATCAACCCCCAGGCTGGTATGCTACTCAGTGCAGCTCCCACCTGAGATGCCGAGCTTCTGCCCATGACTTCCACTGTGCACGAGAGTCTAGAACAAGCCTGTGAATTCTGTGTGGTTCCCTCTGCCCTTTTAGTGGGTCTGCTCCAGACACACAACAAAAAGGTTTCATCTGCACAATGCCGTATACGAAAATTATTGCATCTGATAAATTTAACAGAGTTCAATTCTCCGGTGCATATGCAGGTCATGGACCACACTACTTCAAAGCCTCTATTCTTCTTTTCTCATATGGTATCCAGACCAAAACATGTCAAATTTTAGTGTGCTTTTACAATTAATGCTTTCTGTCTGAACTTAGTTGGAAGGTTTTGGAACAGCAGTTTTTGGATCTGATTGGATTTTTGCCATTTGCAAAGCATTACCTCTAAGAGTAGGAGGATACCATATATGACTTCATTCTTCCTGCTCTACTTCACATATGCAAACTGACATCTCACCCTGTACAAATAAACGAAATTAATTGTTCCTGGCATCTCTTGGGTACTTGCCTACGGACACATCCAGTACAAGCAGAGCTGAAATGAAGACTCTGGGAGGGATTTGGCTGACTGCATGAGAATTTTTACAATGCAGTAGACCGCATTTAAGCACGTCACCTTGGGCACTCCTTATGGTCAGTGGAGAAATAACTGATGTATGTGGGATACACAAAGCAGTGGGATACACAAAGCAGCTCTTCTCAACCTGAAGTATGCACCTATGTGTGGTTGGATAAATAGCATCCCCAAGCCCACTGGCTACAGTGTGAGCACAAAAAAACAACTAGCTCAGAAGCAGACATCTAAATTTACATGAGACGAAACCCTTGGGCTGCCCTGAAAACTTTCCAACCCATTAAAACTAGACTTGGCTTTTTAAAACCCAAACATTGTGATCTGACATTTGTTTACACATTAATGACATTAGTGTAATCAATGGAGGTCACTCTCACTAGTGTTACCTGGTAAGCATGGTCCGTGTGTACGAGGTAGAGGTTGGTAGGAGCTGAGCGGCTCAGAGGTGTCATCAATTTAGTCTCGGTTTTGGCACAGGAAGTTTCAGGACGGATTGCGTCTTGGGTGGGAAAGGAAGGAGGAGATGCTAAAGATGGAGAGACTGGGGAAAGACTGCTTAAGCCATCAGCTACTGAGTCGGTGTTGAGCCTGATTTCTGTATAGTAAAAATCCTCCTCTCCATCACTGTAGTCAGACTCTCCTACACGTCTGTATCAAGACAAAGAACGAAGGACTGATTTAATGAAAGCAAGAACCCCAAGGTAAATTTTAAGTTCTAGATGCATGAGCAAATATATTCATACTGTCAATAAATTAATATTGCCAGTTTCAACCCTACCTACTTTATCAGCATTCTGGCTGGAGGGAAGGGGAGAGAAAAAGAAAATCATCTTGTCTGAAGGGAAAAGGAGCAGGAGTTAGATTTTTTTTTCTCTGTGTGTTATTCTTGCCTAATTCTTTGACCTTGGAGTAGATGTTTAACTTCTATGCTTCAGCTTAAATATCAGCTTCTCATTCCTAACTACTGAAGTTAATGAGAATCTCAATGCACTTTGACTTCAGAAATGACAGAGCAGCCACAGAAGGACAGGTAAAGATAACAAACAAGGGCAAGATACACTTCACTAATGTAACAGCAAACAATACGTAATCTTATCATAGGTTACTTAATTAAAACCAAATATAGTTATGGCCATGGTTCACCGTAACTTTCCTTGGCCTAACAGAATAAGCTGCTAGAAAACAGTCTCACCATGCAACTCACTCAGACACAGATAGAGAAAGGACATGTAAGGGCTGGCTTGCTAGTGCTGGACTTTCTGGTCCTACTGTCTAGATGCAGACTTACTGAAGGAGGAGATGTAAAAGGCTTACGTGCCCCTGCATCCCCTGGCACTATCTGCTGCGTGTTTGAGCGCAAGTGCTAGGAGTGAAGCAGCCCAGTCAAAGCAGTAGTTCCCCATAGGCTACATGTTATCTTGAAGTCCCAAAACCACTATTTTAGCACATTCAATAAACCACATGCTATCCAGATGTAACTCACAGCTCATACATGTGTATTTTCTCCTGAATCTTCCATATGGGAAATCTGAGATCCCTAAGAGTCCTCCTGCCTGCATGTCCATATCAGGGCTGAACGCTGGGCCTCTCCTTTTCCAGGCATGCACCCCAAAACCAGCCCCTAGCCACTTCCTCAGCCTCCTTGCTCATATACCTCTACCTGTGGTCCTCGCGCCACCTTACTCAATAGAGCTCACTGAGAGAGCATGGGTTCAGCAGGTTTGAAAGGCTCTACCAGAAGTACCATCCAGCAGACCACAGCCAGTCACTCACCAAAACTCCTCTCTCCGGCAAAGTTACAAACTCCAAATTCCAGGGAAGTTCTGCAGTTTACTTCTCCCTCGCCTATGCCATGAAAAGGATGTCCCCGTAATATACAGAACAAAGCAACATTCGTAACTGCATTTTGAGAGAGATTTGCTCTGTTTCTGGTAGAGCCGAAGACCAACAGCAATTACTATGACCTTTGCAAGACTCTCCTGAGCTCCACACCAGACTACTGCCTCATGATCACTTTAATTTTTAAGCACTGGGTAACACAGACTTACACAACAGAGATGTATTTCCACATACCTAACAGGCAAAGACCATGAGCCCTCACTGTAACTATATATGAGACAGCTAGGTCACCCAGCAAATTGCACAGGAGAGTTCAGCTGCAAACCAAAGCTCTGAAACAAGCTTGTGTCATATGAGATTCATTCACTTTTGCTTCTAGTCCAAGTAACATCCAAATGGAACCGCAGCTCAGTTTCTTTTTCTTAGGTTTCTTAGGTTTGGCCGTTTTTTTTGAGTTAATTTGACTCAGAACTAGCACAAGCACCTGATCTGATGTGAAACAAAGCTGGAAAGTATTCATGCAAGAACCTAAAACCTGCTGTCTTTCGCACAGCGCCAGCCTGGATGTGATATGTGGATAGCACGTATGAAGTAAATGCCACTGAGTTGCGCTGCCATTAGGGAAGTGTGGTGTGACCTAGAGCTGTATTTGACCTTCTAGTAAAGTTTACAAAAGTTCAGGAAAGAAAGTGCCTCGCTCTTGGGATAAGTTCCCGTTCACCTTGATGCACTACTCCACAATTTCCTCAGAAACCTAGGGATCTGAGACAGAAAAGCCCAGGACAAGCCAGTTCACCTCCCCAGCCCAGTGTGACTGCTCCCCTTCTATACCAAATCCTTTAGACTTCTGAAGAGACTGCTCTCTTACCCAAGGTGAATGGTCCGTATGTGTTTCTGAATCCCTGCAGCTGTGCTCAGTACCTTCCCACAGTTCTTCCACAGGCATTTGAACATCACCTTCATGGAGTTCTGGAAATCATGAGTAAAGCAACATTAGTTGCACAGAAGAGAGAAAGAAAACCAAACCACCCAAACCAGATATATAGTTACAAAACACTGTGGAGGTTCAGAGCCTCTAACTCCAAATTTGTAATGATGTTAATAGTTTCTGTCAACAGTGTCATCCTACTGAACTCCACAGAACCCCAGTGAAAAGCCACAGGAGCAGCTTGTGCCAAAACTTTACCTCTCTCCGCTCTTTGACATGGCTTTTCCATCTGCAAGTTCCAGTTTCTGTCTCCTCACTAAAGGAGGCAGACGATATAAAAACTTCCTACACTTCTCTGGAGCCTTTCAAAGAACAACTGACGAGGACTTCTCACTCAATGCAAGGCATCTTCTTAAATTAAGATCTTCCTAAAGCAAGCTCTTATGAATATTTCTGCTCGTGAATTTTGCCACACAGAAGAAATACTGTGCCAGAAAACCGTAGCTTCTGCAATGACAATACTCACCCATGAGCTGGCAAAACCTGCTTTTATTTCATTCAGAAGCTGCTGTGACCCTTACTTGGACAAGAGGATGAGAAGCCAACTGGCTGTGTTCAGCATTTTTAAAAGAATACGTGTATAATCTCATTTTACTATTCTTGTTATATTCTTTAATATAACTTCATTGGCCTAAAATGAGTTATCATTGATTTAGAGCACAGCCAACAAGGCTATAACCAGCCCAATCTTCAGTATTTTGAAGACTCTGAAGAAAACTAGTCTTAATTTAAAGCACAGTATGTGGTAACAAATGACACAGATGTTGCAGAATTGTATAGATTTTTTTAAAAGCTAATTATACCCCAAATGAAACCTACTTTATAAATTTTAAATAAAAAAAAATTCTAAATAATTTGTACTTCTCAGAAATAATTTTCTCTATTATTACAGAATACATTATTAAAGAAAACATGAGGAAGAACTTCAAAATACTGTATTATTATCCTATAATTTTAGTTACATGTAAGATTAAATGAATATATTCATATAAAGCTTGATTAAAAAAAAGGGAACAAGCACATCCTTAGAGTTAAGCACATGCTTCGCTGTGTCTTGAACAAAAGCTGACTTGGTGCTTTTATCAGTTTGGACCCTTTGGGACTGCATGCCAGTAGATGGTAAGTTTCAGCCTTTGCTAGAAAGACGATGATTAGAATATAAATTTTAAAAATGTCAGCTGGTGGGCTTTTTAAAATACAAGTTGATTGTAGTAGCATGTTCTCATAGCTACTTGGCAGTCTAACATCCCTGTTTGAAAGTATGGATGCTAAGGGCTTTCAGATTTGAGGTACCTGATCATACTGTTTGTATGAAAACCTTCTACTTTGGAATAAATTGCACATAAATTCCGTCTACAAGTTTTTGATCTGATAATACAACTACCATTCAAATAGATACAGAATTAAAATTAAATGTAATCTATCTAGAAATTCTGATAGATACATTTCTTATTTTTATAATATAATACTAAATACTATCATCAGCTCAAAAACCCACAACCAACCACCAACCATGGCAACAAGATGAAGACCACGCTTACTATTTACATCTTAGGAATTCTGATATGACATCATGAACACCATATGCATCTTTATGAACACAGAATGGTTTAACATCAATCTCCAGTTTCATGGTAAAACCAATCTCCTAGCTCCACTGTGTTTTTAGCTTTATTGTCAATGCTAGGACTCTGCAAAAACCCATGCATTTTAACATAACCAAATGAAATCTCACTCAGTAGAACTACAGAACATAAACCATGCTTCCATTTCTGACTAGTCAAAAAATTGCCTAATCAGGCTTCATGTTTTATTTAAGAAAATAATGGAATATAAATGGTTTGGTGAAGAATAACTACATTAGTGGAAACTTTTAAGCAAGCAACTTTCCTAATGGGAAGTGGTTGCTAACATGACATTTTCCAAACATGAGATGGAAGAAACTTCACTGAGTAAAAGTAAGGTTACCGATCACTCTATGTCCAGGTTTATTCCTTCTGATTTTTGCAGCCCCAAAGAAGATCTAACCTGAACATTTTTATTTCAGCTTCTAAAGGTGCAAAGCTGTACTCAGATAAAGTACCATGCTGGGACCAGAATGAAAAAAAACTGCAGGAAACGCAGTTCATTTATAAAACAAAGTTTGGCAGGTAATGGTATTATTTATCTACATTAAGCATTTGCCATACAGAGCAAAATCCCTGCGAACCAGAACAGATAGTGTAATAGATCTGTGGTGGGTACATAAATAGAAATATTTGAGACAACTTAGATAACAATAAAGATGGCAGCTGCAAACCCATCTGTCTCATCACAGCTGAGCAATAAGAGTGATGCTAATAAGCTGAACTTTAACTGAGAAGTTAAAGGCAAACCAGCACACTTCTGCATTCCTACTCCTCCTGTCCCACACCCTCCAAAATAATCTCTGTCTTTAGTTTAACAGTCAGCTCTAACTTCTAATTTATTATAACAAAGGTGTCCTCCAAAATATTTTTTTTTTCCTTTTTAGCAAGAAGCACAAACATTTTATACCCGTCTCCCACAAACAAGGGCAGAACAGTGTGGGTCAGCAAATAAGCAACTTCTGGAGCAAAAGGATAAATCTGAACAGATTTAAACAATCATTAAAACTTCTTCCTGCTGGTGATGAAGCAATTAACTGTCTCACACTGAGCCAGAAACAAAGTCACTAAGGAGAATAAATTCTGTTTTTTCTCTTTCTTACAAAAAGCCCTTTTTCCTCTTGCTATGTAAAATCTGTCCTGTTGCGTTGGGAGGGAAGGAAGCTTGGACTAGTGCCATCTCTTTGTTTTCTTCTTCTTCGAGAGGAGCTTGCTTGCTAGCATAATGGTGCTTTTTGGGGGTTAGTTTTGGACTTTTTTTTTTTTTACACTGTGTTTTATTTAGTCTGCTTTTGCACTCCTACCGAGGATAAATTTGGCGACTGCTAATACTGTATCAAAAGCCATCAGGTTTGATCTCTCTCTCTTCTTTTCACTCCATATGTTTGTGCAGAGAAAGCTTCACAGTATTAAGGTATCTGACATGCTGTCAGACAAACAGCACTTTTTCAGGGAACAAGAAGTATTAAGGCCATATCCAGTTTTTGTGATGACACGTAAAGGCTGCCTGTTGCATCCTGCATACAAAGAATGTGCCAAAGTAGGATAGAAATCCCTTGAATGGCCAGAGGCAACACCTTCCGGAAATCACTCTAGTGTTTTCTGAGCAGGAGGCTCTGTAGAACCTCACCATCTGCCAGCAAATATGTGGTGCTGGTGGCAGCATGCGACAAGGTTGAGCGAGACATAGTGACTAGGCTAAGTACCTACGTTAACTGGATGCCAAGGAGGGATATACATACAGAGCTGTTTGGGTGGCCTGTTCCTTTCTCACAGCAAAGTAAGTCTACCAACATCCTATTTCCCCATGGGTATGGAATTTAACATGAGGCTAACCTTTCTCTTCCTAGGAATGGGTTCATCAAAAAGAAGGTTGCTTGTTTCAGCTTCATCAATACCATCATCTGGCTGGGAAGGTGTCCGAAAAGCTTTGAAGCTGTCAGCTGACAGAGGTGGAGATGGGGTGGATGGGTTGGACTGGTCACTGGGAGCATTCCAGCTCCAGTATCCACTGCTGCTGGTACTAGAAGGCACAAATCCTCCTTCTTTCCAAGATCCATTTAGGGATTCTGTCAAGAACAACAACAGCCATCATTACAACAGTATCATGTGTTAGGGCTAAGCAGCTCTTTTATCTAAGGCTTAGATGCCATGTTGGTAACTCACTATACGTGCAATAAAGGAAAGTGAAAGCGTTGGATGTAGAGAGGACAACCACATCTACCCTACTGCACACAAATTACATATTCCACACTTGATTTTTCATTTTTTTTTAAAAACCGAGTATTTTTCTAAAAAGAAATGCTGGGTTTGGAAAAATAACCTGTTCTGGAGCATAAACCGCAATAAGCAGTCAGATACGGCACGTATGATTAAGGGAAAATGTTCAAATACATCCTCAACTTCAACGGGAACACACGACTGTGGTGGGGCATCAGAGCAAGCTCCAAGCCACCACACAGCCACGAGGAAATCCCCTGGGAAGGGGACATACACTCTGAGCCCCAGAACACTAACTAGATCTGCAAAAACATGATTGTTATCCAGTACTAAAACACCAAAGAAAACCATAATTACACTCAACTGCCTTCTCATAATCTCCCAGTGTACACACCTCTGCCTAATTTGAATCTCTAATTGAGGTGGTACGTATCCTTGGAAGGATATCCCTTTTTCTTCATACGCGTGTATCTTTAGGCATCTGGTTTCAGAAATGCCACACAGACACTGGATCACCTCCACACCTACTCGCTGGAGGAACCCCCTCCTCACTGCAGCAGCTCCCATGACATTAGGTGGTAAGCAGACGCTCAGACTAACAGGTTACTCTACAACATGGTGGGTGGGAGTAACAGAACTGCTTTCGCAGTCTGAGGCATGGCTTGAGCCATGCTTCTCGTGCTGAGGTCCTCAGGCGTTAGACATTGGCATGCCACTCTTCCCAATCCCTAAAGGGCTTCTGGCAGGAGAGGAGTACGTGGGCCATCAGCTCAGCAAAGGTACGGCCCGAGAGTGTCCAGTGGTGCAACCACGGGCAGCTCTGCCTGAAGCTTCAGGTCCTCACAGGGCTCTGGCACATGTGCAGGGATGGTTTAGGTGCAGTTTTCCCCTTAACTCAGGCATTGGAAGCGTTTCCCAATGACACTGTAGTTGCCTGAGCATTGTGCAATACCTGACTTTGGAGTTGGCAAGCAAATAACATCTTATCTGTTCGTGAAATGTTATTTAAGTGTGAGACAGGAGTCTTTTCAAGCCAGCACCTGCCTTTAAGAGTTCTGCAAAAGTCACTCCTTCATTCCTTCTCAATTTCTTACAGATAAATTTAACTAATGACATCAGCAAGAAAATAATGTCTACCACCTGCTACCAAAAGCTTAACCCAAAACCAATGAATTATTTTTTTTTCCTCCTAATTCATTTGGTTTTGGATGAAACCCTTAATCATTAACATCAGCTGCTCACAAAACAGAATGCAGTGCTCCTGTAAGCACATGCATAAAAATACCCCCTTACGGAGGCAGCAGCCAAGTCCCCGCACTTACTGATCAGGGCCACAGAGCATAAATGGGATCAACCCTCCCTCTGCCCCGCTGCCAATTCCGCTTTGGAAAAGGACATATACATTTCCGGTAGCTAATAAGTTAACATATGAAAATGTCATGTTTTGGTTCATGGTTACAGCCTTCATTTGACTGTAATAGAGGTGGTTTTTGTTTCTTTTAAGTATTTGTACTTGAGTCTCGTGCCAAAGCCAAGAATTACATCTGGTATCAACTTGTGACCTTAGCATAGCTTAAAATTTCCATTTCTTCAGAAGAACAAAGGAAACAGCACTCTTTCAGCTACTACTTTCTGACATATTTATGGTGGTACTTTGTATTGTCAGGGTTTACAGCTTCTCCTCACCTTGCTGAGAGAGAGATGTAAATCAAGAACATTTTTAAAGTAGTATGGAAAAGACTGAATGAGGCTGACAACAGGGAAAAAACAAACACTGGTTCTCATTAATACTAACAAATCTGTCAATGTAAAGAAGTTTAAAATACAAATAAATGCAACTTACTCTTATTTTGGGGCTCTTTTCATATTTCTGGAGTTGCATGAAAGAGAACCAGACCAAATATTACTCGGTTGCAGGGAAACAAGGGCCAAACTCTGATCCAGTTTACATGGCTGATCATTCCCAGTAATTCCAGCACAGATCAGACCTTAATATTAATGCTATTTTTTTTTTTTTTTACGTCTAGGCAAAATTCCATTTGTTTAAACAAATGTTCCTTTAATTACACTGCTACTTACTGCCCCTTTTTGGAAAAGAATGTAGAAAGAATTCATCATTAGTACATCTGTAGCTCATATTACTAAGATCAGAACCTAGCCTTGCAACACCAATTAAGCTTTAAATTATCAAATCTTTACACTTTTATTGAAGTCTTTAGTAAGTCTTCAGTCAGGCAAAACTAAGATATTCAGGGAGAAGGTGCCCAACAACAGCTTCAAAATCTTGTCTGTGACTACTGAAAACACGTGAATTACTTTTTCAGGCTTGTCTTCCCAGATTTCGGGAAACAAGCAGACAAGCTGTGTGAAGAAATATCAAAGAGCGCTCAGGCTGCATGAAGAAATATCAAAGGCCGTTAACAGCTACCATTTACCTATTAGCAATTCAGAAGGGCTTGTTTGGAAGATCTTTCCAATCGACAGCTGCTAGCTAGTGTGCACTGCCGGTCCTGACAACTGTCATCTGCTCAAACTATTCAAGGTGGCAGATACTGCCTTGCCCCACATAAGAGCAGCTCCCTGTGCCCAGGGATGCAACGTGGGACATGCACATGCCTTGGCCACTCCAAATCCCTGCCTGGCACATCAGCACAGATCCACCTTCGTCTATGGTTTCGGCCGTGAGCTGGAGCAGCTGGAGGGCAGGTATGTTTTTTCCCTTCCATTGGCCTTCTCCGGGGGCTGGCAACCTCCAGCCCTGAGGTGGGACAGTCACTGGGGATGTCACCACCGGAGGTTTCCCAAGGCTCCTCAGGGCAGTGATACTCCATAAATACTTCTGGTTTTAACATCTGGTAAGTGTGTGGAAAGCACACAGGCAGGAGCCATGGGTGTTCATGGCTAGACTTCCAGCTAAATGGATAAAATTTAAGTTTTCTGGAAAGAAACGAAAACAACCACACTATTTGTTCAAAAATCTTGAAAGCTGGGACATTCCTCATGGTACAGATACCTTTTAAGTACATCATTCAGTGGATTGCCCCCGATTCCATGAAGAACTGCAAACACTATTCCCCTATTAATTTGCAGTCAGTTAGTATTCCTCAAAGTACTCCAATCATTTACAGTAGAAGGGCATTTAGTATCGATTTAACAGTTATGAGTAAGAAAAGCCAGTCATACCAACAATGCTGAGACATCCTAACAAGGGTGTCCTAATTTAAATTATTCCTTAAAATATAACACTTTTATAAATTTCTTGTAACTCCAGTCAAGCTTGCATAGATTAATTATATTTCATTAGCAATCTCATTATTACCACTAACTTTTTAGATTTATTTTTATTTGTGTGTCTTCTGCCATACCATAAATGGAGCAGTCTTTTAAGGGATTATGGATCTGATGGCAGACCATCAGAGAGTTACAAAGGGCACAGGAACTGAGGGTCTAATCCTGCATTGGCAGAAATAGGCCTCTTGCTATGCAGACCACTAGCGCACAGCCTCTCAGCTGAGGGCTGTGATCTGAAAGTGCTTTGCCTCATCGTAGCGTTGAGTAAAATCTGATCTGATTTCCATGGGGTGGGGACAAGAACAACTGCTGTCATGTTTACTGCATATGTACAAATGCAAATAAGCTGTTTGGAAAATTGGGATTTCAGTGAGGTCAGGAGACCTCCCGCAGTGCTCATCTCCCATTCATGAAACGGGGCAAATTTGTTTCATAAACTGAAGCTGCTCTATGGTTATGGAAAAGGTTTATTATCAGTTCTGCCAATGCTGCACCAAAAACCTCAACTGTGTTGGAGCAAAGCTCTCTCAGCATGACCCCCAGCACGCGTGGGCCACTGCCAGAAGACAGCCACTCACCCTTTGTCCTCCACCATAGCCACAACTCCTGGAAACAAGCCCCCACATACACGGCCCTGGCACCCCTCCCTGCAGCCCCTGCCCAGGCGCTGCTCTGAAGGCTTACCGTTGGGTCGGACAGGAGGGCTGCGGACCAAAGGGCTGGTGGATAAACTGGTGAGTACCATGGCTGCTGTTACTTTATCCATGTCCAGTTCTTCTGAAGATTTTCTGAAACACAGTGAATGGGAGGCAAGAAACCCATCAGCAAACACTTAACTTTTTTTAGTGTTTTGTTTTTTTTTTTTTAAATAACAGACCAAACCCTAAGCCAGTAACCGAAGCAAACCACCAAGGAGAATTCCCAAAGCTCTTGTCTTCTGGCAACCTGAGTGTACCAAGTGGCTACTTTACAGCTCAGCATAAATAGGAAAAGCAGTGGGAAAAGAGAATACATCTTTGTATAAAAGTGTCAGGATTACTGTGACTCTCCAATAGTTTGACCCTGTTCCCTTTTTTCAGAATTTCAGCTACTCATATCCTTAAAGCTAAGCATCTGTTTTTTTTCTTCAACGGAGACATAGAGATGCAAAACGATCTAAGACTACCAGTAACGTTAATAACATACGCTACTCTGTAGGGTGAGGAAGAACTATAAACTGGAACTGGGGGATGTGATTTTTCCTTTGTTGCTTCTGCTTAACACCATTATTAACCCTCCTGTACTCTCTCCGAAAGACCGATCCTAAATTTTTCCTAGTCAGATTATAAACTAATTATTTAAAGTAATTAGTAAACTGGCAGAAAACCAGTGCCGGGGGGTTGGGTGGGGGGGTCTGCAGGTGCGATGGATGCCCAAGCCAGCGGGACAGCGCAGCAGAAAGAGAGGGACCTGTCGCTGCCTTAGCTCAGCCTTGCTGGGAACCGGCCCTAAGTTGCTGCTTCAATTCATGCAGTTAAGACCAAAGAGCTCTGGGGGAAAAAAAAACAAAAAAATCAGGAGAGTGGCAGAGGGCATGGGCAAGGGGTAATAAGGGAGAGAAGGGCAGCCAGCTTTCCCAGGGAAGGAGGAGAGGATCTGGAGACAACGGATGCCTCCAGAAACCAGGCTTCAGTGACCCACTGCTCAAGGAGCAATGTTTTTTTTAGACAATGCAGAATTTTCATTGGCTATAAAAATGTACATATAGTCACTTTTTTTTTCCTGAAAGTAAATTTTCCTGACAGGTTAGCAGTACAACGTCCAATTTCTGAAGAGTGAATGTACCAAAATAAAACTACTAAACCCACTAGGTTTAGCAGATTTTAGCTTTCCATCCTTGCGGGACAGAGGAACCAAAGCAGACAGCTTCTTGTAAACATTTGCTTTCAAACATACAATAGAACATCCAAGACCATCTTCTCGTTTACTAGAGATCAAGTTAAATTTGTTCTTACAAAAGGACACATTTTCCCCCTCTATTCTGCAATGTGGGGTTTCTAGAATTTCCTCTGTGCCTTGCCAGGAGCTCTACTTAACCATCAGGTTGAGTCTTTGTTTAAAGCTCAATATAAGAATTGTTCAGCTACCTCATGTTTTCCATCAACTGTTGATCATTAAGTCACCAAATCACTACGCTGCTTGCAGTCCCCTTCCTAGAATCCCATTTCACCAAACAGGTTAAAGGCTCATTAACTGGAAACTACGCTACAGTCAAAGCCTCTCGGTATTTTAGTGAGCAAACCTCAAACTTGTCCATGAAACGGTTCACAGCAGCTTTCTGGCTGATGCAAGGACCCACGCAGATGCCAACGAACATGCCACACAACAGCTTAGCTCTCGTGACTGTCTTTTGCAACAACACATCAGTGCCTGGAACCGAAATGCTGATGATGGTTCCTGCTGTGTTCTGATTATATCCATAGAAACCCTCCTTTCCTTCAGCCAAGGTTTTTGCAAAGAGCACAGCAGCCATATGGTCATCACCGAGCACTGGAAAGGTCTTGGATATCTGCTAATACCTGAATCCATCACCCATCAGGTCCTCTTGTCAGCAGAGGAGTATCTCATTCAGAATGCCAAATTCCTCTGGGTCCAGAAGACCTTTCCTCAGGGATGACGTGGAGAAGCTACATTTTCTGGAGACCAACGCTGCCAGATGATTTTCCAATTACCTAATATCCCAGTATGAAAATCCACTCTCTGAGAAGCATTCAGCTGCTCTGTAGTCCACTGCTGCAAGGTTACACCAACTGTCCCTACTACTTTATCCAGCTGTGGATGAACCACTAATATTTGCAATTCTGCAACATATGAGGACAAAATGACCATGCATGGTGGACCACGCTCCACCATGATATGCTGGAGAAGCTGATCCCTAGTGTTTGCAATCAGCCTTCCAACAAGGCTCTTCTGCGTGTGTGGCAACGGGACTAACGCGCTCCCATCCAGGCCTCTACAGAATTGTAAAATCACACTACAGCAGTTGTTGCAAGTGTTTGCCAAGTTGGTGTCAAGATGTCAGAGTCTAGAGCTAATCTCAAAGTTCCTCCAAATAGTCTATAATTTTAACTTCTAGCTCTTCTGTATTCATGGGGTTTTTTTCCCCTCTACAATGACTCAGACTGCTGCTCTGAAAAACTAACCTTTTCTCCAAATAATTTTGTCAGTAATGCCCCAAAATTGTCAGCATTGTCATCTGTGCCTAAGATGAAAGTTTTCATTGGTAGGCAAAGGACAGGAATGGTCATGAGACCCTCCCCCGCCACTTCTAGCCATGCTAAACCACACTCTTGCAATTACTGGAATGCTTTTTTCTACCTGAGCCAATTTAACAGGTTTTCAATATGGAAAGCCCAAATAAACAAAACTTTGAACTTTTTCTCTGCCCATTTTCAATCACAGTCATTTTTACTACTTACTGCTCCTCAGCTACATCCAGCAAACAAGGAATGCTCCGCTCATACTTCCCAGCCACAAGAATTTTAGCAGCTACAAGTGTTGGCTTATGTGACTCTGCTCCCAAACACATTTTTACAGTTTGGCTCATAAATGTAAACACACATATTTCATGTATCACTCAGCCAGCACCGCTGCAGCAACAGCAGCCTTTGAGAGAGAGGCAAAGCATAAAACTGAAGACAGGAACCACTTAAGCCATCTGCATTTAGTCAGCATCACATGTGAGTTGATGCCTTAAGACTGCCCTAGTCTTTTCCAGCTTTCTCCACTGGAAAGCTGAACCTGCACACAGCTGTTCAACAGTATTTGCACTCAGAGGGGAGAATAACTTGTTTGTTGCACACTGATTGTTCACAAACCATTTATTCCACCATTACTAAGGTGATTTTCTGCAGACTGAAGTTATAATCCCTGATGTTGCTTATACTGTTATTAGGTGTAATGAAATCTACATCAGTTGTAAGATCATCTACTACATCAGCTATGAAGATCTCTTCTTTCCTCTAATCCCACATCCCAGTCTCCAAATGCCATCTCCCAACTTCTCGATGGATATATTTGTTGTCAGCCCAGTCTGCATTTGAGACCAAGCAGTTTTGGATCCTTTATTTCCAAGTCTGTAAATCCAAACACATGCCAATAGCTGAATTATAATGAACCAGCTGAGACATAAGCAGCAGAAGTTAGAGGAACTTGGGGACAGATCTTTTATGATCATCCCACGTCTCTCAGATTCATGTCTCCCTGCTTCCTCAGCAGGGAGAATGGTTTTCACTTGATCCCTGCAATACCCTGGTACCTGGCTAGGTATTTGAATACCTAGCCAGCCTGGTATTCAAAATTGTCCTTTTCTTTAATAGCCAAGCTCAAATTAAACTTAGTTACTACCCTCACTCTTGCTCAATCCTTTCCTTGGTTTTGCTGATGAATTTACTGCTTTTTTGATAATCATTTAATGGTGTTAAGAAACTATCACATCTCCCTCAGTCAGAGCTCTCTGTGAGGAAAGACTGGGTTTAAGCTCCAAAAGATGAGCAAAAGAGGGTCCAAGATGAGTCCAAGGCTACGCAAGTGTCCCAAACCAACACAACATCCGATCTCCTACTGTCCCATTTCCTCAGCCAGTAGCTGACTCCCTCCAAGGATCTGTGTTTCCTTATGCGATTGAATCCATGGTTTAAGCTCTTGGTGCGATTCCTCCCTACTAGCAACCTTCTGGCGAGGGGACATCTTTCCATCCTCCCTCTGGGAAAGGTGCACAGGTCCTCTTCTGGCCACTGTCACCTTCGCACTCCCTACTAAGTGTTATTCCCATCTGGACACACCTATACCACACCTCTGTTTCTTCTTCTATCAGCCACACCATCATCAATGGTTGGAACAGGTTTTTTAAAACTTTCTCTCAAAAAATCCTTAGAAATATGTATTTTATTCTAGTTTTGAAGTCTTTAGTCTATTCTTTATTATTTGCCTAGCTTAGATCAAAAACCCTGCAGTTCTTCCTCTTGGAAAGACTGCATCTTAGGTCTGTACTTTACCCAAGCATATTTTAAGGGTCCTGGAGAATATTCTTAGAGCAGAGAAACTGGCAGAGGTAGCAGGTGTTTTTGATAAAATTGACCTTATTCAAAAGGACAACTAAGTTCATTTTAAGCAAAGAAAAAATAAAAACCAGACAAATTTATTTTCCCTGCCCACAACTCCAAAGCTTTCAGTTAATTCCCTGACCAGCAACCTCTAATTCCAGCGCAGCAACGCTCAAAGCAATGATGCACGGGTTCACCGTATGGCAAGTGCCCTCCTATGCTCCGGAGCTGCCCCGACACAGCACGAGTGCAGACCAGGCAGCGTTTCTTCACCAGGACTCCACTCCCATCAAGAAGGTGAGAGGGGGGGAGCAGGGGCAGCAGCATCCTGCAGCTAGCAGGACCAGGCTGCAAGGGGGTAGAAACTCCAGCACCGGGAGATGAGCCCATGGAGGAGGGAAGGAGAAGGATATTTCCAATTACTTCAAGTGGAGGTTGGCTACAGAAGTTGGTGGTCACAGACCCAGCCTTCTTCTCCAGAACTATGTCCCCCTGCTCTTCCAGCACTGCTGAGCTTGCCTTGCCTTATAATGCTTTCTAAACAATAACCACCTGAAGCCCATATGCCCTAAACATTGAGATTTATTAAAAGGCTTACATTTTTCTTTGTTTTGGCAGAGGCATGTGCTTACCTGTTTCTTACTGCTATCCTCACCAGAGGGACACAGTAAAAAACAAATAAAAAATTTTAACTGGGATTGATCAAGAACAGCAGCAGTCAGGCACAAAAATGCTAGTATGCTATATTAGCTGGCTTCTGTCCTCCACCCAAAAACCAGCTTATGACAGTGGTTCACAAAACACCTTGATCTTTTGTTAAGGAAGTACCATATAAACATGCATGCATTGATATGTTACAACTAGGACAAAATAACAGTATATTTAAATTGCTCTCTCCCTCCCATACTTATACTTCTAAATCCTCATAGAGAGACCTCTGAAGTCTTACTTTGACCACCTCATTATAGCCACATCACACTGATGCCGTCATACTGAGCACTGTATCAATACTGATAAACATGTTGTTACAGGCTTTTTTACACCAAAAGTATTATTCATCATGTAATGAATCATTGTAATCAGTGCACTAGTAATAATAGAAGTACTTCCTGAAAGAAATAAAAATCCTAAATTGCATTCTACAGGTAAAATAAAAAGATTTTAGGTTTCTTCAATTCATCATTAATGGCACAGGCAACATCCTAGCAAGGAACCAGCAAGAAAAGCCATGCATGTGGCTGTGACTCCAGATATCTAAAGTAACTACAACCACTCTTCTGTCTTGAGCAAAGATACTATTTACACATCTAAAAAGAGAACTGGCATTTGATATCCAAAGCACAGACACAATAATACAATGCACTAGTTAGAAGCTAGGGATTTCTGCCTTTGCTTATCATGGTAAAATTAACCTTTTCCAGTCTTAACTTCGTGATATTTGCAGATTAGTTCATATACAGAATAATTGCCCTTTCTGTGTCTCTCTCTGCTGTTCTCATTATACACCAGCAATTTTTTGGGATACTGACAGTGACTAGAAATTAATTATGATCAAAATCTTTATTATACTAATACAGGGACTTTTCTTCTAAAAAACATATATACCTGAACTTCTCAAGGAAAAAAGAGAAGTGCTTTAAAGGCCACCTCAAACCTCTCCACTACCCTCAGCCAAGCTGAAAGACTCTGTGATTCAATTAGTCAAAAGACCTTTGGAAGTCTGGCTGGTCTGTTAGAGGCCAAGGAAAGTTGATAGAGTCATCAGTAATGCAGATGCAGACTTTCTATCTGGACTGTAATGGTTTAAAAACAATAAAAAGTCTCTATAAATTAGTCGTATCAGATGGGAGACATTCACAGAGCGGTTCTCAACATCCTAGAGAAGAAAATATGTTTAACAGAAGACCTGAAGAGAAAGTGGTGTGTAATGCAGGCATGATTCTCAAAGTCCTTTATTTTTCCTTGCATCAGACCATGCATCACCTTCCACTGCTTCACAAAAAGAGGACTCTGTAAAAACAGGTATTTCTCTAGCCATTATCATGAAAAGCACTAAAACACGACAGAAAATAATCCATTCGTTTTTACAACTATTTTATAGATTTAGATAACCAAGAAAACGCAATATCCGGTTGTAAAGGCTGGCTGATGTACTCTCCCATACACAGGGGTCTCGCCGGTCTCTCCCTCTGCTGCTCCTGCCTCCTCCTCAAGCCCCCAGACAGCTTCTTGAGCCAGGCGCATCCCCAGGGAGCGGCTGGAGCACCCTTTCCCAGTGCCCCTCTCCTCCCTACGGGGGTACAACCGAATGATGCTATCCTGGCTGCTCTGTAAGCTACCACCGCACCAGACCTCTCCGGGGAGCGCTGGCAGAGCTGCACCAGCAACAAAAAGGATGCCAATTTACTGCGATTTCTGTTGTCTGGTGCAAACACATCCCACAGACACACGCTGCTGCCCCCATCCTCTCTGCAGCCCAGTGGCAGGAATAGCTGCTTTGCCCTCTAAGACTCCCCCGAAAAGTCTGCTTAAGGCGAAGCCTGCAAAACAGATGGAAAATGCCTTTTTCATCAAAGCCTTTTTATCACTGCTTCTTAAGCAACTTGTCTGCCTTCCTTAAAGGTAACTGAAATTTCAAAGCTATTCAAATGGTAACGGGACTGAACTCTAGGTTTCGCCCCCTGATTTACGAAACACAGGATACAGTGTGCTGGGGTGGGGAGGGAGAGGATGGGTAGTAAAACACTGCTCTCATTATTGGCCGGTGATAAGATCTACAGTTTTTAAATGCTCTGCATGCATCGGAACAATTAAGCAAGCCAGATTCAACGCTGGGAGATAAGCTGCATTTTACAGGAACAATTTATTCTATATATTGAAAAAGTTGATCCAATGAATAATTTTTACTTTTCAAACAGCTGCAATGTATCAGAAGAACTTATCTGGTGCAGAGCCCTCGGGGCAATGACGGAAGCTGAAGTAGGAGTATGAGATAGAAATAGCCCGCTTCAAAACAGAGCCATCAAATGAATGGTAATCACTTGATCATGAGTGCAAAGCAAAAATTAAATTCAGAAAGGAATAACAGAACCCTGCAGAGAACGGTTATCCCTTATGGTCACCCACAAACCATGAGGATTTTCTGGGAAGCTTTTCTGTTCCTTCTCTTCTACTTTAAAGGCCACTTGCTGATGCAATAAACAAATCAATCTCTACAAACCCAGTCCCAATACCACTCTGAAGCAACAGACCAATTATTCCAAATATTATCCAATATATTCATGTTCATCCCTGTCCTGCCTTTAACTTATGCTACTGTTCTAGCTTGTTCACAGACACATCTCCTTTCATAAATGGGATTGCTTCAATGGGGCACTGTTTACAGAACGAAATTTCACACTTCTGATCACTAATGCGTTCTTCAGGGAAAGGGGCTGGACCGCTTGCTAGAATGCCCAGAAGGTGCTGCTCAACGCAGTGCAAATTATCATGCTGAGAACGGAAAAAGATGGAAACTAAAAAAACCCCCGAAGGTCCCAGCCCATCAAATGTAACAGGAACTATGCCAGGAAGTGCTGTGATGGCTGATGCCACCTGATAACACAGAGAGAGGGTAAGACACCTTGCCTCTGCACGTAGCTGGCGTTCCCACTACAAAGCTTGCTGCTGCAGAGCAGCGCCGCTTGCGACCCTCGCCCGGCCCTGCAGTCACAGCCACCCAAATACTACTATGTTTGATGTCTCTTTTTCACAATGCTCTCTCACAGAGCCTTTTGCAAACCAGTTTTTTTCGTAAATCTTCCTTAACGTTTTAGAGTAATTATTTTACCAGTGATTAGCTGAAGATATCCTTATGGCAGGTGCTACAGGAATTTTGTCTTTCCCAAAGTAAAATACAAAATGCAAGGCCAGAAACGTTTTGCTCTTCCTCCTTCTTTCCCCCTTATCTGTTGCAAACAGTATGATTCCCACTCTGAATGAATTTAATTCTAACATTCCCAAAATACATTTTGTAATATCAATGCTTACATACAGTCCTAACAATTCTATATGGATAAGGTTTAGCACCATTTATCTATAAAAGGTGCTGTAAGTCAATTTTAAAATATTATTCAACTGCCTTTTTCCTCCTCCACACATTAAAATATACATTTTTTTCTAATAAAATATACATTGATGAAACACTTCAAAAAGCGTGCAAGTCTACACTACATTTATCCCCTTTTCCTCAAAGAGCCGTAGGCTTGCTGTTCTGCTGCTATGTATAACTACTAAAACAAACAAGATGGCAAGCGCTTTGCTGAAATCAAATCAGTCTCAAAAATGACCCACAGGGTCAGTTTCTGTTTATTGTTAATATTTACATATCAGCCTTTTTGAGCTTTCCGATTCCTCATTTTTTCAAGGTAGAACCTAACAGAACTGGAAAGAAAAAAGCCACCAATTCTGGACAAGGCTGTCCACAGCCGCCAGTACTGTTAAAAGAGATATATGGAGACTAGAGGCAGAACCACCTCTGAGATGACCCTCTGCTTCCTGCCAAGGTAAGATATTATATCCCAAAGAGTAGAATTTCCAAACATTAAACTACAGTTTCTATGGCATACATGAGCCAATAGGTCACAGCAGCGATCCAGGAGACAAACGTCATGGTTTACCTCATAACTGGTTTTCATCCTTCTCAATCCATTAGAAACCCGTTTTAAAACAGGGAAGAGACAAAGCTAGCTCACCTTGTCCTCTCCACTCCCACCTTCCCTTCATCACCATGTCCTTGGACCAATTTTGCAGGGTTACAGTGACAACAGTACCTGTGATAGCTAGTTCACAGCTATTTTGTCTATGCACACATGCTCCATTGGAAAACATCCAGGTACGGCTCTTCAAGTGGGTTGTCTTTGCATTTCCCTGATCATCCTACAAGTCTGTCTTCGTCTCTTGTTGATGTTACATCCATCATGAACAGAACTGCTCCAAGTGTTTTTGACATGGTCTTGCCCATATGTTCTACAAGGACAGTAGTACTTCCCTGCCTCTGCTGAAATCTGTATGATATGACTTACAAGGATAGCTCAGTCACTTGTAATGAATAGTTCAATTCCACTGCTGTGCTCTTCATCGCTTGTTTACAGCTAATGAAGTTGGAATTAATTGGTGCTAATGAACTTTTTTTTAACTTTGAAAAATGTGACAAAAATGTTTCCTTTAAAATAAAAGGAACAAACACAACTGACATTTATCTTTACATCCAACCTGATTACAGGACAGATTTTCATGATTTTCCTTCCTCACTTTTAATTTTCTCAAGAAAGATCATTACTGAGATAACAGCAATTCCAGATACTTTTCAGGTAGGGCAATAGGATATATAGCGCAAATATTGGTAAAGCATAAACTCTCACATTTTATATGTGAGGCTTTGCAGGCCATTTGGTCCGGTACTCTGTGGCCAGCACTGACTGTTTCAAAGGAAGATGCAACAGGGACGTTCCCATGATCAATATACCATCCCATTCCCAGGAATTATGCATTTTCTTACACTCGGTGACTAGATTAAAATAACACAAACAAAATGCTCTAGATCTTCGAACACATCTTCTATCAGCTATGGCTCTGGATACTCTTCTTTTCCACAGTATCCCCCTCCTCTGTACACTGTCCTCATGTCTGGGCTTCAGTCATGTTCTATGGCAAGGAGCACGGCAATCTAGTTACGTTATTCAGAAGACAAATTACCTTTTATGAGGTTTGATTTAGTTACTTTTCTGATTGTTCTGTTGTTTTTGCACTACCAGACATGGAGAACAGAAGCTCTAAGTCCAACTTTCGCTCATCATTGCTTTATTTGGTATGACAATCCCTCCTAAAAACTTCCTTTTTGATGTGAACATACACAGTAACTTCAGTATTCCTTTACACCAAGTTCCTTCTATGTTTATCAAGCCACAGTTCAGGATATGCCCCATTGCCGAGGAAGAAATTGTCAAGGGAGTTTCTGAAAGATAATGGCTCAGTGAGCCAGACCTGGACATTGTTCAATATAATTTGTAGCAACCCCCAGGTCCTCCAAATTAAACGTGAATAATATAACCCGAAGCCCCAGACGCTATTCCAGTGTCAAGAAGCTGACTTCACCAATTCTATGCCACATTGACTCAGGAGACAAGCTGATGTTCTGACTGACTGGTGATGCGTTGAAGAGCTAAAGAAGGATTGGGTCCTTCTGTCTTAGGAAAGAGCGTGCTAGATAAGAGACTGAAATAGATACCACTACATTAAAAATATATTCTGCAGTAAGTAGAACCATATTGCACATACTCTGCACTGTATAATCCCTTTCCACTGTATAATCTCATTTCAGGTCACTCGTAGTTTGCCATTAGGTCTTCCCGATTTTTCAGGCAGGTTTTGTAGTGGTTTTTTAATCTCACATTTATAGATAAGAGGTTTCTGTTCTTTGGTTAAAATGGACCTGAAATTCGAACTTGCATCATGAACTGTCAAAGTACCACCACCAGAAGATCTCCAGGCCTAACCAACACAAAGTGCCTCAATAAGGGCACCTGGTCTTTGGTCTCTCAAGAAACAAATAGGGCACAAAGCCATCTGTTCTCTGAACCATCTCTTATAAAGATGAAATATATTTAAGCCAAACACCAATCTTTTCTTCTTGCCTTTAAAACAATTGTTCAACCCTTTCAAAGATCTCCCTAACAACTTACTTTCTTCCACAGGAACCAGATAGAACCTCACGGATGGCCACCTTCTCACTAGAGCTGAGAAGAGGTCAATCTTCTCATCCCATGGTTTAAACATTTGCTGCACTGATAAGAACTGAAGATATTTTAAAAATTGTGGGTAAGAAAACAGACACTGAAAAAACCCTAAAATCTGCCAGACCATTGAAGAAGACGCATATGCAGTAAGGAAATGCCTCTGAAGCCTCTGGGCAGAGTAGGACCTACTGGGCACAAGCCAAAGGTGACTGACACCGCACAGCCACACCAAAGCGTCCCCAGGGCTGCCAGCTTCCTGCGGCAGTCGGCATGTGGCAAGGTCAGGGCTTCCTAAAAGCACCAACCCCTGCGCATATGCTGTATAGCGTGTGCACGTGACTGTCCTGGAGATCCCAGGCAGGAATAACTGCACTCTCCACAGTTCTCCACAAGAATATTTAGGTATCTATGTAAAGTAGAATGATTTCAACAAGAAAATGAGAAAGTCCAGACCATCTAGATGGCAGCCAGCATTCACTGATGTCAGACCCTAGGCCCCCTTATTATACGTATTTCTTCATTATTCAATGCTAACTACTGTATTGAAGATGCTCCTCCTTAACAATCCCACTGATGATGATGATCTTAAAATAATCTCTCGTGGAAGGCCCCTCTTTAGGCCATAAGCAATTAAAATTGTTTCCCTATATTTCCCAACTCAGGATGTTCTCTTAGGGTACAATTTTCTAACTGATAAATGTTTGCAATGAGCAGTGATGGCAGATGAGTCATTATTTTGTTTCATTCATGTTAGGATGATTTGTTCAAAGTCCTGCATCCCAAATTATGAGTTAAAAATCACAAAACTAGATCCAGAGCTGTGCTTTCAAAACGTATCATAGGCACATGTCAAAGTGAACTTGATGCTTCATGCACAAATCTGTCAGTGTTGCAGTTGAGAATGATCATGCTTGCTGAAATGGCATAAAGTGAAAAGATTGGCCACAGTAGGGAAAACAGTGCTATGCACCACTACATTGCATTACTTTACATTAAAGATCATCAAGCAAGTTGCCATAGTTCACTTTACTATGCAACATTATTGTATCTATATCAGATCTTCAGATCTACCTTAAAGTAAATAAAGCATTTTATTTTGGACCCCTTCACCACCAATTCACATAGACTTATTAATTTATAAACAGTCCTAGCATTTAAAAACCAGCAGCAAACAAGCAGTGATTCGTGACAACTACGGATACACAATGGTTTCTCTTTAAAGCCACTGGGAAGTCATGCAAGCCCTCAAGAAATTTTGGAGCTCTAATATTTCACCCTTTATCCCCTTCTTTGAGGGAAGGGAAAGCATTGCCCTTTTATGGAGAGATGGCAATGAAAAAAAAATCATAGTTTTTATACATTGATTATGTTTTTTAAAATACACGCAACAATCCTGGTGGAACAAATTGGACCTGAAGTTGGAACCTGACCCTGTAACTGAGATGACTGCAATATAGTAATATCAAATCATCAAAAAATACAGGTTGTACAGTCAAGCAAGTGGGGGGAATAACACACCATTTGAGAGCAGGGGAAGACTTATATTTAATAATCTACAAGGGAAAATATATTAAACACCTTCCAAGTGGTAGAGGACCCAGAAAAAGCTGGGGGCAGCAATCGCCACCTATGGTCCTATCGGGATGGTGGGAGATCTGGGTAAACCCAATCTGCAAATTATTGCTTTGTCATTTGTTTCCAAGTAGTTTACCTGTGATCTGCAACATCATTATAGAAAAAGGTAACCAAAATAGATACTTATATTTTGAATGTAATAAAGACAGACTTTTATAAAAGTGTGGAGATATTGTGAAAATAAAAATGGATTAGGAAGTCTTATGAAACTTGTTTGGTTTTTTGATAAACCACTGTCAGCATACAAGATGGTCAATTCAGATGTATTAAAACTGAAGGGAGGTATCAGGAATATTTATAAGTATTCCTGATCTAAATGTTTTTCCAAGATGCTTTTAACATTAAACATTCATTGTGCTATGTTTGCTCTATGAGTCCAGGGGTGGGGGGTTTTGTTGGGTTTTGTTTGTTTATTTTTAATTACTTGAATGCTTTGCACTTAAAAGAATGAAACCACTGACATAATACATGGTAGCAGAAGAATGCATCTGGCTTAACTCTACTGTCATCTTTAGCATTCTTGTCCGAAATTCAACCTTTTTTTTCATTACAAGAAACTAACTGAACTGTGGCCTGCAGGTATCAAAGGGAAATTGAGAATACACTGCCCAGCCTCTGGCTAGTACTAGGTCCAGCTTATTCTCCAGTTTCTTCTGTTAGATGGAAACACTCTCCTTGGTAATACATGTATTTGTGTTAGTAACTGTTTATGAAGCCATAACACTCTTGTACAGACTCAGTTATGTGAAATTTGTTCTTGTACATTTTTAAATAACACAGCAGAGCATGCTTTTGCCTTTTTTTTTGTCTAGGAAAATGCTGCTGTAACAAATATTACAAGCAATAATTACCATGACATAAAACAGCCAGTCACTTATTGTGTGTCTGGTATTATGCTCATGTTATCGAATCTCACACTTCCATGAAGTTACTCCTGATACTGAGAGGTACATGAACAACAGTAATAGTCACCTGAAGAAATCACAGCAAAAATTTAACTGTGATGAAGATACCTTCTTCATCTTGAAGATAACATCTTCACCATCTTTCATACTGTCCCCTGGAAGCTGTATTCAGTATTAAACCACAGATGCACACTGTAAAAATTTACCACGGTCTTACTGAATAGTTAGAAAATGTCCATGTTACAGTTGATACTACTAACCTTATTTCTACTTCTGTCTACCAAAGATAACACAGACAAGATGGCATCATTTTCCATTACCAAATTCAATTCTCCTCCTATTCCCATACAGAGAAGTGGATTGTTTTCCACTGTTAGTCAACAATGCTCAACATTCTCCATCTTTTTTCTATTTCCATACTATTAGCACTGGCCTAACGGTCTAATTTCTTTGTCTTCATATAACAAACATAGAAGCGGCTGAGCATGTTCAATGCTCCGCGATAACAAATGAGAGTATTTACAGTCACAGAGGAGTTGACATTTAAAGTTTTCGCTAAAATTATTTAATTAATTCTTTTCACACACAACACAGAAAATGGCACCTCTTTCTTCAGAATGGAGGGAAATCTCAGAGGAGCACTGTTATTAGTTTAGTCTTAAAATCATACCCGCTAGAAACATAGGCTTGGAGAGCCAAAGGGAACTGCAAATGCCAAACATCCCGCTTGGCATCATACCATCAAGCAGACGGTCCATAATTTCCATAAATTCAAACATCCTCTCCTCCTCAACTTCTCCCCTGTCATCTTAGTCCCTCTGTCTTGTGATGCTCTGCTCCAGTTTTCCTACACTCCCCTTTTTTCTTGATGCCGGACTTCCCCTACCACGCCTGCCTTTTTCTACACCCATCAGAGAATTTCTGGGAGAAAAAAAATCCTGCTACAATTTCATGAAAATTCAAAGGTGAAGATAAATAAAGCCATTAACAAATAAATACATCTTTTAATAAAAGAGGTGAAAAGGAGTAGCTTTAGCCTGTGAGAAGCTGGCAGTCAAGGTTTGGTGCCTGCTTAACATCCACTATCATCGAGTCCTCTCTGCAGTAGCGGGCAACCAGAGCCTCCTCCTCGCTGCTCTCCTGGGAGCCCCCAGTTAGGATGTTAGCTACTTCAGACAAAAGAGATGCAGCCTTCATGGAGAATGAGTTACTTCTCCATGAGTCACTGTATGAAAGCAGCATTCACCTGACAGCAGTTTTTAATACAATACAAACATGACCACTTCCAGAGGCAGATTACATTGCTATCTTGTAGATACACTAAGTTTTGTGCAACCTGGAGCAATGAAGCTAAACACTATCTTTGCAGAACATTACGGTGTTTTGAAAATTTACCATTTTTATTTAAGGAATAAGCTATCTTTAGAATATCCATAATTTCTGATTTTTCCCTCCCCAGAAAAATTAAGGCAACTGAATTTATTCTTTCTCCTTTGCACATCTTAATACAGATGTAAAAACTGCAATGTAGCTGCAAGTCCCCAGCAGAGCTGACAGCACAGCCTAACTACAGCCTCTTCCCTACCATCACCTTTTTGCTTTTCAAAATAGATGAATCATATTATTTCTCTCTTACTTCCCTTCAACAATCTCTTCTTACACACACACAACTCTGATTCTCTTCCCCTCCTCAGCACAACTCAGCAGGTCACCGATCCCCCCGGCTTGCTTAGGGTAATCTTTGCCTTATTCCACCTCCAGCGCAAAGTCCTTATATAACCTGACATTAAGGAAAAGATGTAGGTAGGGAAGTTCTCCTGGATGCACTACACACCCCACCTCCTCCTACCTTTAAAAGCCCCCCCTTTGCCCTCCCAGTCCCACCAGCATGGTCTAGCTGACACAAGTGACTATGGAGGCACATCTGACAACTTGCCCAGCAAAGAGCTCCCCTGGCCAGCGGGAATTGCTCTCTATCCTCTATGTGACAGGTTTTTGCTGTTTGCACAGCAGATGAGCAAATCTAGGCCAGCACCTTTCTTTACAGCATGCTGTGAGTAAGCAAGCACAAGTTTATCTTAGCAGGCTATGCCACCTTCACTTTGTGAAGTTCTTCCTTTCACTAATGCCAAAGCACTTGGCTCAAATACTCGAGTCAGGTTCTCATCCTGGTAGGAACAAGCTCTGGTAGCGAACCATGTGAGCTGAAGCCCATTACAGCAGTAGTGTAACAACAGCTTGCTGATGAAAAGCATGATCACAGACCACTGCAGCCTACTGTCCTGTTGATGATGTCAAAAGTTTTGTAAATTATCCAAAACGCTCCCTTTTTTCAGGGAAAGAAGATGCGACTCTTACAGCCCTGATCCTTGTGGCTGCAGCTTCAGTAGTGGGTTCAACTCACTCTTTGGTTTGCATTATCAGAAAGGTACTGATCACTGACAGCACACAGACACACACACCCCCCCACACCCCCCTCCCCCCAAATATCAGGGTGCTTCAGGCACTACTCCATAGGGAAGAAAGGAAAAAACTGCTTGACTTGGGACTTTGAGAACCATGGGACTCATAACTTGGCCAACTAAAACAGATTAAAACAACATTCATGACAAACAGTTTGGAGAGGAAAGTGGCACTTCTGTGCTTCAGGAATGGCTGCTAACAGTGAAGAAATACAGGGCAGAGCCTGCTGCAGAGCCTGCATTAACTGCAACGGCTGGAAGTTTCACTAATGTTTTGATAATGTACACAATTAAATTGGGGTAAATTGGGAAGAGAGAGAAAGAGCACATGTACACATGCACAGAAAATTAGAAAAGCACAATTTTACCATTCAAAATAATTTTTTTTGTTCTACATCTCATCTTCCATCCTCCTGCGTAAGACCTTAGAGCTCAATTTTTGATTAATTCCATATAAAATAAGATAAAGAACCATGCACCAGATGCATATTTGTCCTTCACTTTAAAGGACTATCTTAAAAAGAGATAAATCTTAAATCATTAACTATCTTTAATTGTTAACTATCTTTACTTGTTAATTATCACTATCTTATATCATTATAATGCCAGACAAAGTCATAGTCACACATTTGTGTCTGTACATGACCCACAAACAGGATTCGCTAACAAAAGGTATTCAGCTATAAACAGCAATATGCAGAACATGATAAATCACTTAGAAGCAAGCATCTATAATGTCACAGCCTCCAAAAAAACACTTCGCAAGCAAAAATATTATTAAAACAATAACACATGCTTTAGGACTGATTTTTTTGGTCTCGGTTTGCAACCAGGGCCATGTTTTGAAGAACTGAAAATAAACTCAAGGGCAGATTCAGACTGTGACGGTTTCCATATGCCTGCTCTCCTCCCTGTCCTCCCTGCTCACTGCCGCACTGAAGGGACGCTCTGTCACAAGGGATACATTAACCGGCTGACCAGCAAGGCTGTTACACAACGCGTCCATCTGTGGTTCCTCTCCTGGCTTTGCTTGCCTTAAGAAAGCCAAGTATGTCAGCATCCTCGCTTTGTATTTAAAAGGTTCTCCTTGTTCTTTAAATAACTCTAAGGATGACGTTTGTGTGGCTCCTCACGGCTGTACCTGGCTTGTGAAGAGCAGTGCACAGAGTCCTGGCAGTACACCACCAATTGCGTCGCCTCTGGGACTGCAGTACTGGCAACTGGCAAAGCAAAAACCTTTCCAAAGCAGGAGCCCAGAAGAAAAAACAGAATGGGAGGTGAAAAAGCAAAGGCTTCATCCCTGACCATTTCATTTTGCCTGACTCTCCATCCAGGCTGACATCGCATGACCAAGCATGTTTGTGGTTGAGTTGCAGAGCAGAGATCCCAGCCCAGGAGGAGAAAGAGAAAGCTGCTCCCTCCTGCTCCCACTGGTCCGTCAGCGGCCCGAGCGCCCCAGCACCAGGATGTGCAAGACTCCCACTGGTTTGAACTGGTCTGGTTTCCATGCTTCTGCCTGGATAATGGAACTGTTGGTAACCACAAAGGTTTGTCCCCAGTTTAATGGCATTTAGATAAACACGCACCTAAGTAACACCTACACCTTAGCCGAAGATGAATAATTAGAAAACACAGATTTTTCAGTTGGATAGCGTTGGGTGCAAACACACAGTCAAATATATGGGGAAAAAAAAAAAAAGGAAAGAAAAAAGCTTTGGCCAACTTCTGTAATTCACACCTTCCTTCAGCATACCTGACTCCCAAGCAACATATTTGAGACAAATTTAAACATTTATCTATTGATGTGAGAACAGACAATTGTAGCATAAAGCTAGGTGTGTTAGGGCTGTTTAAACATATTCATGTGCTGTCAACTCCAGCGGACAGATATTATTTTGGTATCCAGACTCAAAGGAGCATATCTGAACCACCTTAATCATTTGACAGTGGAAGATCTGTCAAAAATATCATCTTTCCGAAATATTTCATGAAAATCTAAAGCAAAATAAAACTATGTTGCTGCATGTGTGTTCACAGTCATGCTTTTTCTGGAATAACCAGTAATTCAGGACACACAACCTAGCAACTTGGAAGGACCAGTTTTTCAGAAAATGTTAAGGTGGCAACTTTCCAAAAAAAAGTAGAAAGAAAAAGTTGTTGCAATCAGACAACATGATCAACACAGCCTCATGCATCACTCTTGAATCAGAGATGTGCAGAAGTAAAACTGATTTCACATTTTAGCCTAGAGGGCACCTGAGTTATACAGGGAAGCCCAAATGTCTAGTGCAACTTTGCTGCAGTATTATTGCCATGGTGAACAGTCAAGATTTTAGCTAATCCAAATGCAGTAATCAAAAAAGTAAGCGCAGCCTTCCTTTTTTGATTTGTCTTCTCATTTTTTATTCCTCAAGAATAAGCAGGTTTTTTCTCAGTTGATTTTTTTTTAAACTACCATTATTGAAAAAATCACAGAAGACTCACTAGAGTCAGAGAAAAGTGATGTTTTAAAAGTTGCTTTCACAAAAATTTTCACAAGTAAGTTACATTTTAGAGTATAATCCAGCAAGCAAGGGCTGTGGTCTCACCAAATACAACATGGAACAATATTTCTATAGTATATGTAATATGTTCTCTAACACTGCAAATGTTTGCAATAGTAATATCCAGTATTTCTGAGTCGTTATGAGTGGGTTGGGGGTTATTACAATGTCAGTTCTGAAAAGGGGTATTTGCTTCAAAAACTGGGAGAAGAGAGACAGCTATGAAAGAGAGAGACTTTCTCTAATTATTTCTGGCAGTGATCTGAATAAGGTCTATTCCCAAAACCAAGTCACAGGGACAAAATCTGTGCGGTCACTATTTGTCTTTGTTAACTCAAGCCTCACTTCAGCTTCAACTTCTATGAACAGAAGTTTGTAAAAAATGAGTATTTTGAGAAGCTTTTTTGTAACTGTACTCTTAAATCAAGCTTTAGAGTGAGTATCCATTTTCCACTTTTTTTCCCCATGAAAGTTGTGATTTTTACTACTTTGTCAGATGAAAATCGTGCATCTTCAAGCTGTGCCTTAAAACATGACATAACAAAGCTGTATGTATAGACCAGAGGATTTCAGCACATTCACAGACTGCATTTTCCCATGTTAGACTGCTGGGAGAGTTCATTAGCTGAAATTTAGTTTCAGTAGCCCACAGTCCTCTGTACTAAACAAAAAGCAGACACCATAAAAGGGTTACCCTTTTTCCCTCCTATATTTGTACTTCAGAAATATTTCATGAAGTTATATGCTGCCTTTTTCTTCCCTTAGTTAAGATATAATTTGACAAGGGAAGTTTAACAAGTTGAACCACAGCTTGTTAATGTGCAATAGCAATTGATTATGTAAGGCTTTTAAAAATTCATTTATAGCGGTGACAAGAATATAGTTATTGGTGGAAAGAGAAAATAAATACCTGCTCTACTCAGAAATCAGCTGACAGCCCTGGTGAGTTGCTACTTGATTTAATTTCCATTAATTTTCCACTGGAGAAACTCCCAGCAGGGAACACATAAGACTCAACAAGAAGTTTCAGCAAATAGTTGGCTCCTTCAGCCAAGTGATCCTTTTCCCTGTGCTTTTTTAAGCCAAATGTGCCAAAATCAATGGTTTTGTGCATGATTAGCTATTCCAAGCCTTGTGGAAACAACCAAAAAGCAGGGTACCACCAATGCATTGCATGAAATGCTTTGAGAAGTCCTCAGATTAGAAAAATCAAATGGTCATCTAATGAAAACTATGTGTTTTTTTCAAATATTTTACTTTTAATTATACTTGCCATAAATATCAAGGGTCTAATCCTGTAAAATTCAGTTTGTGCCAAGAATCTTACCAAAACTCATCGTATTTTTTTTCTCTAGAACAAAACCTCAATCCATGCAGAAAATGTCTGTTTGGCATTTATTATAGGATTAAAATCCATCTGTCTTATGACTTCAGCCCTATAAAAGGGAGTGTGATAAATCACTTTTATTTATTTATTTATTTAGGAAAATGAAAGGCAGGATTAAGCAATAGCTAAGTGGATAAATTGCCTTACATTTCCAAACCAGGAAAAAATGTTCCCATTAATTTAAACCTCAGTTCTGGAAACGGCCACATAAAAATGTACATGTTGGGTAACTTCCAAATAACCGTTTTCAAAATGAAAGCTCCTGAAATACTCAATAACTAAACAGGAACACGAGTTAAAATACATGTGTATGGCACAACACAATAGAGTTACATTACATATTATATATGTGTATTATATACATATTATATGTGTGTGTATATGTGTATATACATACACACACACACGCGCGTACACATATATGTGTACACACATATATATGTATATATACATACACGCACACATATATACATATACACACACACAAGTCAGCTCCAAATTAGCTAGCACAGGTCCCAACAGGTAGGATGCTGTGCGCTGGGGAGAAGGCAGCAGAAGAGTGCTGCTGCTCACTGTTTGTGCAACGACTTGGGATTAGGCCCAGGCAATGGACCACCAGGCGTGATGCCAGCTGAGGAAGCTCAAATCTGCATCCCCCATCTCCCAGGCAAAGTTCTTACATCTGCAGGAACCTGGAAGTCTCAGCTGCACCTCAGGAAATCAAAACCCAGCTCCCAATTGAAAAAACGGATTCTGTTGAGTTTGTTAATATATTAAACCAAGTGGTGATTTCCCTCCTTCCACCTTCAGACCCATCTTCTCCCACCACACCTATAGTCAGCAGTATCTTAAAAAAAATACAGCAAGCAATAGAAAAAAAAAAATATTCAGAAGGCTTTGGTAACAAATCTAGGACACCCAAACCTGTATTTAAGTTTTTAAATGTAGTAAGATATTGCCTCCAGCTAGATTAATTCAGTTTCCTGGGAACAAAAAGGGTATAGTTGAGAGCACTGATTATTCTCACTCTCTCACAAGGCACTTGCAATCATACTTGATTTGTAGTTTCCATACATTTCCTTAACGACCATAATTGAGGGATGCTTTTTGGTCGCAGCTCTGAAACCAATTTTGTATCCTTATCAGGACAAGCAGGAAAGCAGCAGTACATCTCCCTCCAAGTCCCTGCTGAGCTTCAGTTAAAGGACTGGTCAGAAATACATGCAAAGCTGGCTGACACAGGGTGGGATTCAGCTCCCATTTAGGACATCTATACTTAGGTACAGAAGTGGACTCTGTACCTGCACTCCTACCACTGTTGACAGAAACCTGGTCACAATAATTAGAAGCGCACAGAAAGTGACTCAGCTGACCAACCATTATGGCAGGGTTAAGATCGGGCTTGCCTAAATTTAGGTATCCAGCATCTTTGAGACGCCCTAGCATATCCCCCTGGCTGTTAGCTGCTGCTCCCAGAGCAAGGTCTCGGGCGGTTCCCAGATCACATCCAGAGCTCTGCACAGGTGCCTCAAATACCTGATGGCATGTAACACAGCACTGGATGCTTATGTCTAGCCAATTCCATCTCCCACTTGGTGCTTCCTTTGGGGTAAGATGAACTGACCTCTAGGTCAAACGGCCTCTGTACTGAGGAAATCTTCTGACCACAATGACGCCATAGATGAGATACTTAAGTTCCACCATCTGAAAGGAAAACCTCATTCTTATTAAGTTTTTCAGAATAAGAGATGTTCTGCCTTTAATTCACACCTATTCTCAAGGCACTTGCTGTTGACTGACAAGCTTAATCATAACTACATTCCTAAAATTAAGATATACCCTACTATCCTGTAATATTTAGTTCTTTCCAGTAGACCCCCCCAAAAGTACAGTAAAGTATAATAGTCCTAATTTTACATATGGAAAGACAGCAGCAAAAGAGGGAAGGAGTTTGCCCCAGCATCAGCTACACCATCACTACCAGCTGGTGCTACCAATTCAGCAGCGAAACCCAGAGCAGATCCCCCTGCATCATTATTCCTGGAACAAGCAGCATCCCCAACAGCATGTCAAGGCAACTTTCCAAAACAATTAATTACGCTTTACCTCAGCAAAACCAAGGTGTGGGTTTGTCTCAACACTTCTAAATTTGGGTAGCAGGCTTATTTTTGCTTTTGTCTCTGAATGAAAACCGCTTGCTGTCTTGAAGATTAAGTTCATCCTTGAGCACAGCTGTACATAAAGTGCTGTAAAATACTGGAAACTAAACGGTGTTTATTCAACATTACAGGTTTTGTTCAGAGGGACATGCTGGGTTGATAATGCTGAAGGCATTTTGAGTTCACCTCTGAATAAGTGTATTTTGGCACCACTCCCATTTATGGTGTGAAATTAAAAGATTACTATTTTGAAAGTATACAAGCTAGCATGGTACACAATTTGTCTGTTGCAGATAAAGCTGATTATAAGGAAGCAGGTACTTAAACTGCAAGTCTATTTGCTTCACTCCAGATTTTTCTAATGCTCCAGGAGTGGGAGAAGGACAGGGAGCACTAGCAGGCTCCCAGCTGAAGCATTTCACAGGCGCTGAAGAGCTGTTACCTGCTGCCCATGCTTCTAGAATATTTTAATGAAGATTAAAAAAACCCTGTTTCTTCATCTGTTCGAGTTATAGAGACTACAAGAATTACACTAAGTCCTTCTACATCTTCAGTAGCAGGGTTTTTTATTAAAAACCTACCTGTACTACAGTATACAGAGAATATTCTTCTTTTCCCTTCAGTAAAAAGAATGGGTAGTGCAGCATTTCCATACTCTAATTGGCCCCTGTGATTTTTAGAAAATGATTATTTTCTAATTTGGCAAACTTTTGGTGAACTTAATCATAAAACCAGCTTGGTCTTTGAATTGAATTACTTCCCCCAGTAACACGCTCTTTTAGTATTAGCCCCCAGAAAAATATTCAGCTGTTTGTTCACTTTCAGGGTATTCAGCCAGACTTTCGCCCAAGACCCTAAATCCAAATCTGAAAGGGGGACACAGTGGTATTAGAGTAACCAGGTGTCATAACTCTACCTCTTCCTCTACTTAATTTCAGATCTCCCTGTATTTGTATTGCTTGCTGTACTACAGTTACTAAGATACATGCATCTAAAGGAAGTGGCTAAAGTACCTTACATCAGGAATGAATAAAGCTATAAAGCTGTTACGGATAGTAACGATAATTAAGGCTTCAGAAACAGAGAAGTTCACCCTGTCCTCATCTCAGAAGGAGATGAGGAGTTTTGCAGTGAAGGAGAAGGTACCAGGTATCTATGAGAAACCAAAATAATGTTCAACATTTATCCTGCTTCTTAGAGAGGCCCCAAAGTATTTTCCAGATGCTAGGGGCATTTCTGCTCTCACCATTTGCACTCAACATCTCAACCTAGTATCTTAAACTTTGAAAAAAATCTCTTAAACATGTTTCTGAGGAGAATTTCACTGAATGTAAGTATAGAAATCAGCTAACACCTCTAGCCCGTGGCTATGCAGGAGGCAGAGTACAGCAGCAGCAGTTCCCAGGTACTTTATGTGATTTTCAAACGGCTGCTCTGACCCGTTTGCAAAATGGCATGATTTCTGTGAAAAATCAGACTAGATCTCCAGCCGTTTTAGAAGACCAACTTCCTTCACAGTGGAAGAACAATTTTTAAATTCCTTTGTAAATCTGTGTAAGGAAAATCCTAACTATCTTATATTTAATGCAGTCAGATTCCTGAAAACAGTGAACGGCAAACCTACTTAGTTCTCAGATATTTTCTCATGGATTCTTTTTAAAAAATTAATAAGTAATGAGTCTAAACGTGACCTCTAGAAATATAAGAATATGCTTGTTTTTTTTCTAAACAGTCCAAGTTTTATGTTTAAATTCCTATTAGAAATGAACACCCAGTTATAGAGTGGAATAATACAGCCTTGTCAATACTACACTGTATCTAAACAAGAAACATATATACATATACATATTAGGTCTACATACCCACCTTCCACAAAAAAGCAACTCAGACTGTTGTTGAAAACTAGTAGTGCAAAATGTTAAGTAGCAGGAATGGGGGGAGAAAAAAAATACCTGCTTATCCTTTTGGGAATGGTAGACATGCCATTTTCTAAGAACATTGTGGAAGCAAAATAGAGTTCACTCTTTTTTGTTTTGCATTGATGCTTGATTTTATTTAGTAGAAGCTCTCATAGGTCTTTAAATAATTCATAACGCAGTGCCTGTTGTTTAGTTCAAGGAAGGAGCTTGGAGAATGTTAATCAAACCAGAGATGAATTGGCACAGCTGTAAATCTGCAAAACCCCTCCCCGATGAGCTCATCCCCTAGCAGTGCAAATTAGAATGACATCATGCTTGCAAAGCCACACGCATGCTCACACTCACTCACTCCCTGTCTCCTCCTCCCCACACAGGATTTCTGCTGCTTTTTCACATAGCTTTTTCCAAAAAAGATCATTATATATCGCTATTCCTAGGTAGAAGGACCAGAAGCTGGAGGACCTGCCGCTACATCCATGGGCTTTGTCCCGTTAGGTCTCCCACAGCTTCAGCACAGACACAAAAGAATACATCTTTCTATCTGGAAAAGAATGAAACTGCATATTTATCAGTCCGGCTCAAAAAATACTTTAAAAAAATGTATTATGAGACAAGCCTTTGAATAAGATCCACAAGTACTTTTCAAAGGACTGCTCAATGCTTTTACTTCATTTTCCTTGAGCATGCAACTTCATGACCTTTTGCTCACAAAAACGCTCTCAAAACCAGGTCTCCAACAGATGTGTTTGAAAAATAAAGAGTTCATATAGCCATGCTGTCAAATCTCTCATTTCCCTAACCCTGTTTTAGTTAGCCATCAGGCACTTAAGGCACAGATACAAAAACATGCAACACAGGTGAATAGTCAGAACCTATTAATAATGGATAACTTAACAGACAAATTAAACAGTTAATAAAAAGCCCATAGACAGAGATAATGCATGGGAAAAAACGCTCAGAGAACAATTTTGATACTAACCTGCAGAAATCCAAGGTGTTTTCCTAATTGTCCACGAACAGAAAGGGCAGCTGCATTTGTTTACTGTTAGGAATATGCTAGCCCAGGTCCATAACAAGCTTAGTAACTTCAGCAAGTACACTAAGCATTAATATTAACAAGTTCATTTAGGTCTATTTCATACTCTTCAATAATTAAAGTTATTATTTTACTGGAGAAGTTCATAAAATTACTGATTGCAGTAGAAAGCATAGCTCAGTTGTCCGATGCTGTCAGCATACCACTCAAGGAAACAAAATTGGAAACAACTCTCAGTCTCATAGCATCTACTGGTCTGGTAAACAGCCCACACAAAGATCAGGTTTCTTTCTTCATATTGAATAAGGGCATACTATATAAACTCCAATATGAGAATGTAATGGGGAAGAAATATAAACTAAGAAAAGTTTTAAACCTTATCACTATGTAGTCCTCATAAGATAAAAAAAAAATATGCCTTCTGCAATTTTGACATTTTAAATACTTTTTCCTGTCCACTTGTAAAAGCCTTTATAAAAAACAACTGAAGTTAACATACCCAAAGCTAAGTAATGTAGTTTTACTGTGCAGTATCACCTCTTGCATTGTAGTCCAGCTCAAAACCGAGGGACCAAGTTTCTGCTCCATGTGAGAGTGACAGAATATGGCTGCAGGAGGATTACAGGCTTGCCAGTCGTAATTCCAAATTGCTGGATTTTCTAGGCTTCATGTTGCCTGTTGAACTATGCTATCTAAAATACACAGTTTGGAGGAAAAAAAAAGGCACACTGGATTCTCGGTAACGTATGAAGAGCTTTGCAGACAGCAGCATACAGGAGAATTAAAACAGGCCTCTGAAGAAAAAGATTATAGCTTTTTAGGTACACAGGAAAAATAGAAAATGAGAAGAAACCAAACACAGACAAGATACAGAAGCAGTGCACTTGACCGTGATGAAGGATGTGGGGCAGCAGGATGCATTCAGAAGTCAGTACCACATGGCCTAAGCCAAGATAAAAGGTGCACCACAGCAAGAGGGGTCTTCCAGCCACTGAGGAGGCACAGCTGCCCACCTCAGACGGGAACACAACCGGGTGTTTTGAAAGTGTTAGAAATGTCTGAGGAGCACTTGGAAAAACCAAGAAAGGAATCGGTCAGCGGACACAGGGAGAGTGGTTGCAGAAGGGCGAAGGGCCGTCATAGCCTGACCTTTCTTCCTGCCCGGTGCAGAAGCAGAAGAGGAAAAAGCCAGACTCTTAGGTTAGAGGACTTGTTTAGGTTAGAGGACTTTAGGACTATGAGTTTGCACAGTTTTTTTAGTGTCTAGTAGAGAGGTGTCATTCCTGGACTAGGACCTTTTTCAGATACTAACATAAAAACAAAACAGAAGAGGTTCATAACTCACTGAACTGCAGAGTAAGTTTTCCATGAGTGATCAGAAAGCCTCCTTACTTCAAACTAATACAAGTCCCAAATACATTTTCAGATATGAGATTAAGAAAACTAAAATATATATGCCCAGAAAAGAATCAATGCATCAACAAAACCGTACTTTTAGCAATAGCATTGCACAGGCAAACGCTATTACAAAACACGAAGTCCAAAGCAAAGGATTGCAGGCATCTCCCAGTGGGGCTATCTCATGGAGCAGTTCAAAGTCCCTGTGGTGAGTGGCAAGTGAACCAGTAGAGGCTCATACACCAGGAGGGCACAGTAAAACAAGGCATGATCCCCTAGAGGGGGGAATTTCTGTGGGACTTGTACAAACACAGGATGCAGTAAAGCAACGCCTGCACAAATGCTTCGGCTCGTCCATGAATCTCCTTCCGCTTCCAAGGAATCCTGCCTAGCCTTCTCATGTAAACATTTGCACGGTGATACACTCAAGATTTCAGAAAATAAGAGGAAAACAAGCCAAAACATCCCTTCTGATCCAAGTGCAGATTTTGAATCTTGTAAACAGGCTCTGTATTATGAAGAGTTGTTTGGAAATCTCCCATCTTAGCATCAAAGTCTCTGGCAATTAGCCCCCGATCTGAATTCTGTGGCTTCATTCTACCACAGTTTGAGAATACATACTTATCCTTCAACAGTTACTCTTCTTATAATGTCAAACAGCTTGAACCTCTCTCTTCTCCCCTCCAAAATGGGATGCTTCAAATTAATCCGGACAAAGGCTAAGCAGAAAGAGAAAGTTTAGATGAAACAACAGATTGTTGCATCTCTCTCTGCTCCAGAAGATGCTAACAAAATGTGTCAGTAATGCTTCAGCTTAAAAAAAGTAATTTTAGATTTGTAATTTAAAAAAAAAAAAAAACCCCAAACTTTTTACCTAAGCTCTTCCCCATCTTCTTTCCATCTGCACGCAGCAGCAGAAACATTTAATGCAATTTAGTGACTAATGGCACAGAATTTTAGTCTTTAGCGCTCGATAAGCCTCTCCAAGCAGAAAATATGTAAATGAAGAGTTACAACATGGAAAAACTCTACTGACATACAAGACTTGCATTTCTTCTGCTTTCAAAAGATGCACAGAATGATTCCCACTTCGATAGTCAAAGTGATAGGTGCACTTTGATTACTTATTATTAATGTGGGTTTTTTTAAATAATCTAATTATTCTGAAAATCTATGGAATATAAAGCATATCCTTTCTGGGGATTTTCAACGATACTACTACTATATATATAGAGAGAGACAGCAAGCATAACTTATTTAGAACTTTCTACAGGACAGTTTAAAAAACCTCATAGAAGTACCATAATTGCATGCAAGACTTGCTTATGTGGCTTTTTCATAATGGTATGTATAAATTTACATTTCTTTCATCTGCATAACACAAGATCAGAGCCAAGGACTGCTGCCAGTTTCTCACAGGCAGGGATCTAAACTGTAAGATGCAAGATGGGCAGGTGCACCATCACCAGCTGCAAAAGAAGGTGCATGCCCGAAAACAGACGGAGGTAGTCAACCTGTTGTGTAACGTTGGGCAGAAGTGGTACTTTAAGGAATATCTAAAGACCTGTGGAACAAATCAGGTTGTGTAAGCCATGGGAAACATGCAGCTCAGCACAAAGAAAGTATATGGAGAATAAGCAATAAAGGGACTTTTGGATGAAATAACCAGAAAAACTTCGAGAGCCAAGATGGTCAGAAGTAATCAGAGTTGGACAACACAGAGGATAACCAGCAGAGAGAACTATGTGCCAGGTGAGAGGTGGAAGTAAAATCATGGCAGAGAACAGAGCCTTCACCACTGATGTAGGTCCCAGTGGACCAGAAAACACATCCAGATGTGAAAATGGGAGGGAGATCCCCAGGGAACAAAACGGACAATCTGTAGGACAAAGCTCAGAGAGACGCAGAGGCACCAGCAGATGTGCCGAAATGCCCGTGGGCAGAGTGGAAGGGCTCCCTGGCTAGCCAAGGTTTCAGAAACCATCAGAGAAGACAAAATTGTGCTTCCTCACTGGCTACTTCATTTCTCAGCTTGTACAGTTTCTCTTCGATGTGCCAGTGAAGCATTATAAAATCTTACTAATAAAAGAGGAGAAAGAAAATCAGCCCAGGTCTTGTGCTGGCCTGGTTAAACAGGGAAAAATCACCAATTCACCAAAGCACAGCTCTAGTCAATATTTTTAAAAAAGGGTTTTAAAATAGAGCCAAGTTACTGTCTGTTCTAAAAATGCTTATTCTCCAGTTAAAGATAAATAGCACTGGCATAATCAGAATGCTAACTCTGCTCTTCTAAGCTCTTCCTGTCCCTAACATCTGCTGTAAAAAGAGAGGTTTACTTTAATTAAATACAGCTTTTCCAGTTTCAATAAGATAAGGCAATACTATATTTCGGGGAGCTCCGTTACTCCGAACTTCATCTAATATTTGCTGCTAGATAAACAACAGACAAGAACTGCAGGACACCAATGCACTCCTTCAGATCATTACATCAGTCAGTAAATACGACATTTTCTTCTGCTGAACCATGCACTTAAATAATCATTTATTTAGCTCTGCTTCCTTCGACTAACAGCAGACCGTCACATTTCAAATACAATTTTGTTTTCTTTGGACTCAGAGGTTTCCACTACGTGGAACAAGAAAGAGGAGTTTATCAGACTGAGATTAGAGTCTTTTAAGCATTTCCACATTATTTGATCCTTGCAACGGGATGCTTAGTTTGGAGAGTCTTGCTGAACAAAAGCGAAGCACTGTGAGAGACTGCCAACTTAAGGTGTAGGAACCACTGATGCTGTCTGTACAGAGCCACTTTTACCACTGTGACTGTGATTGACATGTATTTTTTGTAGTACTGTTTCATTTATTTATATATACACTTTTAAAATACGCACACATGCTGTATAGCCCATTTTAAGTCTCCCAGAAGCTATTTTTCAGCAAATTAACCTACAAAACATTCTCTAGAAAGCATTCTCTTAGATGCTTCTTTGGTGGACATTTAAAGCATGACCAAATTTGCAGCTGTATCACAACTGGAGATGCAGCAAACAAAGGAAGATCTGAATAAGCCGAAAGTAAGATGGGAAAATGAGAACAAGAGTTCTGAAATTATTATACAGTTGAGAAATGGCCTGATGCACAAAAAATTATATTGCCCGTATAGCTTTGAGAATAAATTTTTCTTCACCTTCTCTTTTACATCTCTAGCCTTAAGATAAGGGCGCACAGTAGGAGAAAAAAATATACATGATGCAATGCAGTGGACCTCAATTGTCTAACCCTTCATTTAGATTCAACAACCCAACCACCTTGGACCTCCAGCACACTCATGCACCTTGCGCTGTGGCTGGCAGAGCAGAGCAACCTGCGTGGAGCTGCACAGCAAGTCCTTGCAACCACCTTCAAAAAACGCTTCCGAATCAATTCCTGCTTCTGAATCAGTTACGCTGATTTTTAAAGAAGATCTATGAGTAGGGGGTTAGTACCTCCGCACCTTTCAGGCTTTTGTCCAGCTGGGCATAACAGCTGCATTGACTAATGGCTAAGCCAGACCACTCACTACAGGCACTGCCTCCTCCTTCCCAGGTACCGCCCATCTCTCGGTGACAACAGCCCTAGAACCACAATTTACTTAATAGGTGATTGGTAACAATTATTTGTGAATCACAAACTCATCTCAAAGTTGAAGAGGTACCCCACCTTTTTAAGCTCCTCTAAAAACCTGCTCAAACAAATTCACTTTGGCCCAAACATTTGTGAGTTTGGGTTTGACCCAGAGGGACAGGCAGGTTGTTTATCTGGAGCATTTTAGCTAAATCTGTTCAGTAGTTTGAGCTCTACATCTATAAAAACAAACCATTTTTTGCCGTATGTTATACTAAAAAAATTTATGTGCATATAAAATCTGCAGTGACTAAACGTGACTTACTCTCTCTTAAAAATCTCATTGAGGATAAACGTGTTTGAAAGAAACTAGTGAAGTCTGAGCTCCCACCTTCCTCCCATGAGCATGCAAGAAGGATTTTCAAAGGCTGCGGAGTGCTGGCTAGAGGAAGTGGCCAGCCCCTCGTGCTCCTCGGAGGTGAGCAGCTGCGTGTTCCCCCAGCAGGGCTGCTGGCACCTCATTTCTGTAATGCATTTCAGTTACAATACGCAGTGCTAAATTAGCTAGCTGAAATAGTCTCTGGCAGCTGTAACTTCTTCTACAAGCATCGTCAGACTCCAAAGATTATCAATGTCCACAGGTGTTTCCTTTGTTATTTTTTACTTAATTGAAAGCAAACAAACTAGATGTAATTAATCATTGGAGCTAAGAGATTACATGGAGTCTGCTTCCCTTGAGGTTTTCCTCAGGAGCTGGAGTGACTTGGGAGCCTAAGTCCCATTTTTAGTAATTCTTCACAAGGCTTAGGTTGCTAAGTGTGTAATTGCTGAAAACACAGTACAGGTGCTTTGAACCCCCCCCACCTCCTAGCAGCCAAGGAGTCACCCAGCTCATTCCTGTGGCCTAAGCTGTAGAGAACACCAAACTCATGAACATGTGTTTTCTTACCCAAAGAATGTATTCTTCTTCTGCTACTCACTTTTATATTTGGGGTAAGTGAGCTATAAGGGTTGGTATCACAGATGCTAAACTCTTCATAAGGTAAGCTACAAAAAATGAACAACTGATGCTTTTATTCTTCTTTTAAATCTCTACTGCTGTGAAACACACTCTTCTGTTTGAAGACCAACCTGACTGCAAAATTGGCTTTAAACCAGATGAAAAAATAAAAATCTCAGTTCTTCATTCCCAGACCACTATTAAAATTTGCTGTTTAACACCTCATCTGGACCGATCAGAGATGGCAATAACCTAAAACTGCTATGTGCAGTAGGACGGATAGTCGGAATCCACTACCAAGGCTAACAACTCCATTGTGTCCATCTGGACAATTCACTTACCCCAACATTTTCAGAAAGTGGATGATTCCCAGTTTGACAAAGTCATGCACAGGTCTCACCGCAAAATGTCCCAGACAACTGCAAGTCTGGGTGCTCAGCACCTTTAAAAGCCATGCTTTACATGACTTGAGTTAATCACCCAAAGATAAAAGGTTTTAAATAAATGACATTTTAAGAATGCATGCTTTTGACCATCCTTTGAATCCAAATATGAGAATAGAAAAAGCATTTTAATATCTAAGCAAAACGATAGGCTTTTTTTTTTTTAAGGCCATTAGGCACACAAGGCAGGAACGACACAGATTTTTTTTATAAGAGGGGGTATAATCTTTTATATAGAGTAGAAGATATTTTGCTTTGGGTTTGGATCAGAGGTTTTTCCCTATTTTGCAACTCGACTCTGAGGTGGGATTTTGAACGAGGGACCTCAGATGGGAAGTATAAATGGGGCATAAAAGTCAGAAACAGAAGCTGGCTGTTGGGAGTCAGAAGAAGGAGGTCAGGGCTGGCAGTCAGGAAGTCTCCACTTCTAACCCTGGTACAGCCCCTGCCTTGCTGGGCAGCCACTTCCTCCTGCTGTATCACTTCTTGAACATCTTTAAAGCAGTTTTGCTTACTGTTCTCTGTTATTTTAGAGCATGTTAGTGTCTGTACAGCACTGAATCATAAAAATGCTGTACTAAGCATTATTATTTTTATTGTCAGCACAGTTGCTCTCCTGCACACATTGAAGCGGACTTGATAAATTTTGAAGGTATCACTATTTGAGTAATTCTTTTTTTTCCGAAAAACAAACTGTCATCTCCCTGTGCATGCATGAAGTTCAGTTACAAAGCAGAAAGCATCTTCTCTTCTAAATTACATAGCACACTAATATGATGTGCTGCAGTACATAAGTACGTAACGCTGCACACACATGGACAAGGGAAAGTACATGGGAAACCATTCATATCAAATGTAGCTAGCAAAACAGCCACTCTCAAAGTGATTAATTTTTGGATGCTATGTGTTTCAACTGGAGGATGCACCCGAAAATACTCAGTAGGAAATGGTCCTTCACTTTTAACAGAGGGTCATCTGTTCAACCATTTCCACATCTAACTTCAACCCAACTCCCACAGAAAACAATTCAGTATCCTTGGGAGGGGAAGGGAAAATAGAAATGACCTCTGAGACTCACCTAAACCACAGACTTTTTGAATTCATGTTCACAAGGCTCTACAGATATGCATATATATAATATATAGTATACATATATTTATACTTATACAAATGAATGCTTCATTGCCACTGTTTAGCAATCTGGAGTTTGTCAAAACCTATCTAGTGTATCACTATTCAAACAAATAGTAATCAAGTTTCAAAGCTACACGGATGGACAGCCGCCAACCCCCCCCCTCCTTCCTTTAGAGCGTAAAACAATGCATCTGCTTTATACCTGCTGTAAACAGTATTCAAAGCAGCAAATCCTCAAACCAAGCCTCCCTACCTCGAGTGGCACTCTGCTGTTGGGAGCCTACATACATTTTGGGGAGCACAGAGGGAAGGAGACACAGGCAGAAGGAGCAGCTGAAGTATATTAAGCATTATGAAAAAGAGATGACTCAGTTGCAGAGCTAGCAGCAGCGATAAGACTACTGCTTTTACAAGTGAATAACAGATATTCCTTCTCTAAACTAGTTCTAGTACCATCCTTCAGTGGACAAAAGTGGCATTTCTGGGCTTCCAGCCATGCATGAACTACAGCAGATTGGGCCAGGTCCAACCCTTAGCCCATACAATGCATTAATGTGGAAAATATTATGCTCCCTTTCCCGGAAAACAAATGCTGGATTCGGTTTTCAGAACCTGTTACTTCTATTACCACCACGTGAAAACACCAGCAGTCTCACCCGGTTATTCTACTCACTAACCTCACAGAGGTACTCAACTTGACCAGCTGTGGAGCTCCTCTAATCTTCTTCACCACTATTTTACCTTCTATGTTAAAACTGGAGAATAGAGGCAGAGGGGAAAAAAAATAATAATAAAGCCACAGAAAATATTGATGCTTAAAGGGCATGATCCACAAATTCCTCATAAGCAACACAGAAGCCATAGGCATCTTCCATTCCTGCTTGTGACGTGCTCAAGGGTTTCTGCCACTGTGCATCTCTGCTGACCAGCGTTGGTCCCCTCCCCTTCCCAAACCTGACTCCCCAGGTTCCCCAGAGAGTGCCTCAATCCCTTGCCCTCAGCAAAAGGCCAGAGCCTGAACATCTGTGCCACCACGAAATGGGATGTTCACCCATGGTATCTTCATTTTCAACTTTATTCATACAACCTATATTAAATAGTGATTGGATAAAAGGTGTCCCTTCCATCACCAAAAAGAGACTGTCTTCCACTATGTAAAATGATGGAGAGGAAGATAAAAAAGGAAGGGGGTATATTGTTCTCCATGCTTATTGGGGTACAGGAAAGAAGCAATGGATGTAAAAAGCCATGAGGGAGGTTTTAGCTGTAATGGGAAAAAATTCTAGCAGTAAAAATATTTAAACTCTGGAATTGACTGCCCTTCTGAATGACGACCTGTCAATAGGTACCAACTTTTAAGAACAGATTAGACAATTATCAAAAGGAATACATACAACTGATCTTGGTGGGGGGCAAGTGAAGACCTACATGACCCATGGAGGACCTTCCACCAGTATTTTTGCTGTTCCAATGATATAAATCAAAATATGCCAATACCTATCATAACTTCTAAACACATCTCTGAGGCAACAATATTTAAGCTACCAGTATAATAAGTGAGCAATTATTTGGCAGAGATGATGATACAGGAAATCTGGCAATACACCAGAAATAAAACATGCAGTCATGCATCTCCTAAAAGATAGAGTTTGGGAAAGTACTCAGCATATTTTTTAAACAGAACATGGTACAAGTTTAAGGTTGTTAAAATCTGTTCAAATATTTTCCATTAAAACAACAGCAATTCTCTCTATCAACAAGACAAGGCTCTGAGGTAATGACAGCATATCCAGTTTTCCCATCAAGATAAACTCTAACATAAAATAAGAATTTACTCTATGTACATACATACACAGATGTTTCAAGGAAATAAATAAATGAATCTTTACTAATCACAGAGTAGCTTTCTGTAACGTTTTTTATAAATACCACAACTTTTTTTAATGCATGTTGGGTATTGCAGGTGATGGTCAGACCTTGTTTTCACTGAAATCAATTAGGGAAGATGTATGGTAGCAGAACCAATTTGCTTCAGTGGAGCTATACTAGTTGCAAGAGCAGCCCATTGCGTGTGCAGCTCGGCATTGCTCACTCCATCTCCAGTTCTTGTCCTCTAGAAGTAGCTGCCCTACTGGGTAATGAACAAAGCTTTCTGATAGCCTAAAAAGGGCCTAGTTTTGTATGCAGGGAGGAACCAAGGTGCCCTCAACCCCGTAAAACATAATTTCCATAACAGGTACCCACTCACATTTGTGCAGAACCAGCAGAATGGGGTCCCCATACTCCTATGAATGGGCTCCTGTAATGGTCTAAAGATAACTATGTATGTTTTGGGCTCAAGTATAGTGTAAACAGAAAACAACTCATTAGACTTAGTAATATATACTAACAAAATTGGTGTAGGAACAGAGGAAATTAGCCATCTATTCATAATGGTTGTTCTCTGTGCTTCTTGTTGTCTACCTTTCACTTGGCTTGTGGGTTTTTGGTTGGGGGGTTTTTGTTTGGAGTTTTTTGGGGTTTTTTGTTCTGTTTGTTTTTTGTCGTTTTTTTTTAAACTAGAAAGATAAGCTTCTTCAAAAAGTCTAGTGTTTTCTTTAGGTTGTACTGTTTACAGAAATCAGTAACAATTTGTCCATCACTGCTTATATAAATAATGTGTATGTTGTTTGTGGCCTCACCACAGGCATTACTCAGCAGACTTTAATTATCTTGTTGGTGATTTAGTGTTGTATAGAAACATATCGTAGCATGTATACACATCTGCCCTTGCTTATGAAAGTCTGTTACTTTTGGCTAGATCACAGAAACAAAGAAACTTACCACCACGCAACGCAGATTTTGAACTTCAGTCTGTTGTTCACTGTTCACACCCCCCCCCCCCCAACAAAAACTGGATATGATCAGCTTATATAACAAATGTTGATCATTTCACAAAAATAGTAGTGAAAAAATGACGATTGGGGTCACGTATTTAGTTAGCCAGATTTGCTTTCTCCCAGCTACTTCCTTCCCTCCACGAGCTTGCACTGCTCTCCGGAGCCTTCCTTCCCAAGGCGGTAGGGCAGACAAAGGTTACCTGGATATTTTCCAGGCACACAAATACATTCAATGCATATTATGAGAACAGGAGCTTTTAACCATGTAATTCCTTAATTCAGCACAACACAATTTATCCCAAATACTGTTTATAGAATACATCATAGAAGCATGAGGAGAGAGTCATTTCAGAGTATCTGGAAGTACACCTTTTGGAGAGGAAGAAAAATGTATTCCTCATTGGAACTGAAGGAAAGGTTTTAGAAGTCCTACTGTGAAAAATGTAAAGTATTTGAAAGAAGGTGAGGTTTGGAGAGCCGGTGGTGTTTTTAAGGGATGGCTGGAGCAGAGGCATACCCACAGAAGAAAAGCACGGGGAGAACAAGTGGGAGGAAGAGAATACGCAGCAATAGATGGGTAGGTGGGAGGCTGTATAGCGCAGTGAGTCAACAGGACATTTCACAAAGCAGGAGGGCAAGCTAGGCCAGGTGCTTTGTAAGTTCCCATGACATCAAGGGAAACATATAGCTCAAGACAAGCTTTAATTTAAAAAAGTAGGTAAGAAAAGCAGAAACACATAGAATGGCTTAATATTTGCCCCTCGATGTAGGGATGGACAGAAGGACAGGTTGTTTTCAGTTTTGAAGTCTGACTAAAGATTTAATCTTCCCTATTTCCTGTTTCTGATATATTTGATAGCAGGTAAATAAGCCATACTTCTAGGACCACAGAAAGGCAAATAACAATAGAGCCAACAGTACTTTAAAAGGCACAGACGGCACTGAAGGACTGTGATGAATTGGAGCTCTTTTACGATGGTTGTATTTTACCAGACGTACAATAAAAACTAGCTGGTAGCCAGGGTCTCCTCAGCCGTACCCAAGCAGTCCCCTCCACCCAGGGGGATTTCACGGGTGAAATGAGGACAGCATCTACCACTGTGGAGGCTCAGCTGCAACCACGATGTCAAGGGGCAGCAGCTGCTGAGACCTCAATCCTTGTCTTGCAGAAGGAAGTCTCAGCCGTGCTGGGCAGCGCTGGTACCTGGGATATCTACTGACCCCTCACAATTTCTTTCACAGCAACTACATTTTTCCCTGGCTCGTAAATCCAGCTCCCCACTGCAGATATGCTGCCTCTCCAGTTCCTCTGCCATATTAACGACAGGCAACTCAATTAATACTGTGAACAGTTTGGATGTCTGCACAACAGGTTGCCAAAAAAAAAAAAAAATCCCAAGAAAAAAAAGAAAAAAAACCCCACATAAGAACATTTGCTGCATAATGCAATTCAAAGCTTCTGTCTGTAGGACCAATACAAACCATATTTATTAATGCTACACATGATGTTTTAATTTAAGATGTGAAAGCTTGGTTTTGTACTGCTTTAATGTTAATGATTTATTATAAGTGTAGTACATATCCAGTTTATTTTGGTAAGACCCATATTATACAGTAAATGTAGATCTTCTCTCCAAGCTTCTTACTCAGATCAAAACATAATAAAATGACAAAATTGCTGCATTCCCCTGCATATATTTGCTTCAGAGTTTTGCAAGAGATAGTGATGTATCTTCCTTTGTAATGCTTTGAACTTCTGTCAACATCATCATAAAGTATATATCACAAAATATAAACAAATGTAACCACAAGCCTTTTTATGTGACATGTTTCAAAGGGCTTTCGACATTGATTAGATTTTTACTATTGCTGTCATTATTATTCCTGTGATCTAAAAGTACTCTAGATAGGTACCAGAAGTAGAAACACTAGTTTAGAAAGGTTAAATAACAGCATGATATTCTCAGGATTTCAGAGATCAGTGCATAAGTATGTCACACAAACTTATGGTTATGCTCTGATTGTATATATATGTATGTACATATATACATAAAGAATAGTATTTAATAGCTACTCTGCACTTGCTATGAGAATTACCCATCTGCAATCTTGGAGCCAAGGGCCCAGTGAACCCTATAAATGCAACCACCATTATGTAAAATAAACTAAGTAACATTGAAGCAAGAGATAGCATGAGCATGCCCCATACTAACAGCCCCGCTATTGCCGATTTAGAGAGGAGAGGGAAGAGGGAGGAGAGAAAGCTAAATTATTTAATCCAAAAGGACGTTAACAAAACAAAGATCCATGACTTCAGGATGCAGTTCTCAGGAGTTAACAAGCTAGGAAAAAGCAGCCAAAATACTCTTTCTAAATCATCAGCACAGACTTATCAGGAAGTGATATCAAACCTTTTTTCACAGACACTTTTTATTATAAAGAAATATCAAAATAGGCCCAGCACATCCTCTTTGGCACCTTTTCCCTTCTCACTCAGCCAGGTGAGGAACAGCCTCACACCGAGCCATCAGGCACACACCGCTTCCTGCTCCACACAGTACGTGGCACTGTATGCGTGTGTATGGGAAAGTCCCAAATCCTTTTTTTAAATCTTACTTCACTGCCTGTCTCAGCTTCAAGGGAGGAACAAATCAGACATTCATGGTGAAAACAAAAGCGATGACCCAAATTAAGGTACAGGGGGAAAGCAGACAGACTCAGCAGGGAGCTTAAGTTTGGGAGCACAGTATGGGATGAAGAATGTCCTTCATATAAAAAATTCAGTAAAAGACTACGAAGTATTTTAACAGGGGTTTTCCTGGGAAAAACATTACCTAAACACAGGCTTTACTTCATTATAAAGCTGACCATAATGATGGTACATCTGCTGCTGGTGGAAATATTACCCTCTGTCTCTCCTCAAAGAAATGGCCAAGACATTAAGTTTTGGGTAACAAACCAAATCAATGAGGAGCAACAGTATTACAGTCTAAAATAACTTATCAAAAGCATCAACTGGCTATTGACCCCATTTACCATCTGGAATATTGCTGTTATTAAAAACATCCATGTGTCAACACAGTAGCAGCCTCAGTGCAGCATACCAATGTTGACACGGCAGAGGACAACTATTTCCATAGCACAACACAGCTCCAGTGTCCAGCCACATGTAGGCTTCTGGTATGCTCCTGGAGAGAAGCAAGGACAACTCTCAGATACCTAGAATTTAGTATAATGTATAATTAAAGAAAAGAAACACTCTGCTACTGTATTCTGGCAATGTTATTCTATACTTTTTCCCTCAGTTCCCCAAGGAGGCTATTTTGAAGATGTGGTTATCAAACAAACCACTTCACACACACAGCCGCTAACAGTGTATGTTTTATCCCAAAACGAGAACAAAGTTATGTTTCGAAACGTTGGTTCTATACAAAGTGTAAACATACATTTGCTTGGGAATGTTAAATACTTCTAGCAAAATGTCTCATCTCATTTCATCTTTTACTCTATGGATGGAAAAGCAAGGTACTTCGGGATGTACTTTCTCTGCTGGGACCACTAAAAGCAGAAGCTCATGTTTCATGCACAACTTCCTCCTGGTCCACTGAAGATCCTACTACCTCTGTTCTGTTCACTGGGTACCAAGCATAGACAGCCCAAGGTTACTTGGCAGACGTGGTATCGGATCACCTGTGGGAATTCCTGTGGCAGAATTTAAAATACAGACCTGTGCAAAATCGCAAAATTCCTTACGTAATGAGCTTGACTAGTGTACTTGAAGAACAAAAACTTTTTTTTATTGTTGGCTCGAGAACACTGTGAACTAGTCAGTATGTATTATAAATACATTGAACACAACAGGTTAACTCTTGCAAACTTCCAAAAAGCAGCCATTCAGCTGGGTATGGAACTATGCTTTCCACAGGGAACAAAAGCCATGCTGCAGGTCACGTGCAGTACACTGCCGGTGCAATACAATCCCATCAAGTGCTGCTTTGGTAACAAAGTCAAAGGATATTTTATCTAGGAAGACTAGCAACTTATCAAAAATTGTAGCTGCTTCATGCGGATCTCGTGTATCTAGCAACACTTCTGTTCCACCATTTTCCCAAAACAATCAGGGAGTAAAAAGGGAAGAGTCAGAGCTTATACTAAACCATGCAGATGACTAAAGCCACAGGAAGATGTGGTTCTGCTTCAAATAAAAATAACCTGTTAGAAAAATCTACTTTACATAAAATCTAGTTATTAATATTTCAAAGTGATTAAGTCCTCCATCCTTTGGCAACACTCCTGTTGTCACTAAAACTGTAGTAACAGGCAAAACAGGTATCTGACACATGTAAACCCATATAACAGAGAGTAGAAAATCTTTCTTACAGAAATTAATAAAAGGCACCTTAAAAATAAAAGGTGCCTTAAAAAGGCACCTTTCAGCTATACAAACCAATTATACACTTTACGTACCTCATAAAATCAATAGAGTTAGATGAGTTTCACTGTAGTGTAGTTGTCTTAGGGATACAAACAAAACACCGAAAAACCCTTGTACACACAATGCAAGCATATTACTATAAATGGAGAAAAGTCACAGTTTCTACCTCTTTTTCTTTTAAATGTGTAAAATGAATGTTTTCATAGAGATTATGTTAAAGGAGTTAAGACAGAAATTTCTAAAAATATTTTACAAATAACAATCAGTGATACAACTTCTCTCAGAAAGGCAAGCTTCATGTGTTTCCTGACCTCAACGATACAACGTTGAATACCACTGCATAAACTAGAATATTTTAATTTTATAGCATTTAAATAAAATTATAGCTGTGAACATAGCTATGATGTATGTAATCTATGTAACCATATAGATGGTAACCCATTCTTGCATGTTTCATAGATACACAAGTTATAAACCATGTACCCATTGACTTTTTTCTTTTTCTCAGCACAGATGGCATTTCAAGAGGATTTTTTTTTGTGCCACAGCTAACACAAACCACAAAGAAATTACTCTTATTGAATATTGCCTGCTGTTGAAGAGTGTTTTGAAATTACACTCCATTTTTTAAGGGAACTGAAGAGCTGAGAACAAGCTGTGCATTCACAGCAATGGCTAACAGATAAAGCAGCAATGCTGACTGAATGCAGCTCTTCAAGAACCAGTGCCTAATGGTCGCTGCAGATTAAGAACACATTTTTCCTCTGTGCCACATTAGAGGAATTCATTGAAATTTCCTTGGTAATGAGATCATTGTCCATTGGCAACTTCCATCACACAGATAAAATTACTTAGCCCTTTGTCTTGGCTACCAGTGGAAGAAGATTTTAATGAGAAGTAGTTATACTTCTATAGATGAAGACAAATCTTTCTCAGCAGTGCTTTGAATACAGGATTTTCTAGAGAAATGGGAAACTTATTTATATATGTATATATACATATGTATGTGTATATGTATACATGCACCAGCAAACTCTTCTTTTGAAAATAACAATTACCTAAAATAATACAGACTCCAATGTCAGGCAGTAGGACAACTTAGCATTACCACATGTAACTGCACAATCAAGTTCTCATGCTTTTATTTTTCACTGGAATGTCATTCCTGGGAACGCCATTGCAAGTCCACAGTTAAAAAAATGGACAATAACATTGGCCAAAAATCCATATGGCTAAAGTCATCAGCTGGTGTTAGAAGTTCCCTCTCCTAATATTAATACTACTGCACACATCAGAAGACAGGGTGAAAGCTGAAAATTATGGAGACCCGGGAACAGTGAACTAAGGGGTCCATGTGATGACCAGTTGCTACAAAAAGCCCCACCAAACAGAAAGCCACTTATTCATGAGAAGTAAGCTTCATCCGTATTCTTGCTAGGTCCATCACTCTTAAATCATATCCTGCTCTCACAGGATCAGGTATAGTAAATCAGGCTCAAAGACCACAATGACATGTAGTTGCCATTATACCAAACTGTGTGAAAATCACTATCAAATGCAAAATGTTACGAGTAAAGAACAGAAAAAACACTTTGTTTTATTCCTGAGATTAAGATTCCCTCTGCTTTGAACATTACTGGGAAAAAAAATACCTCAAGGGTAATGTTAACTCATCCAAAATTCACACTTTAACAAGAATATTATGTTGGCAAACTCCTGCTGGAGAGGCCAGCCAGCGTATCTGAGACTAGTGATGAAATAATAAATTGTGCTAGTCACATAACTGGTTCCTCTACAAGTTGCAACTCATTGAACACGATGGTTGCAGGAATATCAGTTGTACAGTTAAGTACGAGATATGTCGAAACTCTCAGATATGCACACACTACAACACAAAGGAGAGAAATGGGAGAACCGACAAAAGTCCACTGAAAAATAAAGATACACTATGCACACGTTCAGAGTAAATTTTTCTACTGCAGGGGATGTTACACCTTTTTCAACAAACAATCCTATCCAACATATCGCTGCGGTTCTCTGGCAGTGGGGACTTCTGAATGCTAATGCCCAAGTCTGTACCACCCAGCTATGAAATCCAATCTTTTTTATAACAAGCTCAACCATCCCTATGTTCAGCCACTCTTTGAATGGGGAAGTCCTACTGACTGTATCCTCTGTTCCCCAGCACCCTTGAGACTTGATCCATCTCACCACTTGAAAGGTGAGTTTCCAACAGTTTGCAAGCTGTCATGAACACTCTCATCTGTCTCAGCATCGTGAGAAGCTGGTTCAGCTATCACGGTAACAAACACTACACACACCCAGGCAAGTAATCTGGAAAATGTCATTCCAGCTAAATGAGCAAGGTGACTTTTGGAGTTCTGGTTTGGCTCTGCAGTAGCTACCTGCAGAGTTTTTATTTGCAATTCAATCTACACTTTTCAAAGAAGCTTCTGCTACACCGTTTTTGCATGCTGCAGGCAGATCAAAGGCATCTAGAGCTTAAAGTACATATACAGTCCTTCTAAAATGCAAAGAAAATCTAGTATTAGAAAACAGCATTAAGAAATATACAGTTTTTTACTTCAAAATGTACTAACAGACTGATTCTCTGATTGCTCTTTGGATAAGCCTCTTTTTCCCATTAACAGTCAGATCCTAGAAGGCACCACACCTTTTTGCAACAGACCATGACAAGCAGTTTACCATCAATATTAAACATAATCAAGCTCTAATGACTGCTTGGGTGAAATCCAATCAAGCTACACACATATTTAACTAAAGAAGTCTAGCAAAACAAAGCAACAATTTACTACTTCAATAATTAGCTGGTGTGGATATTTGGAGAAGCTGCTTTTAATTGGCAATGGTATTGCCAACTACCAACATTTTTACAGAAGCCCTGAAATATGGGAATGACTCTGGGAATAATTCTCTTTACATGAAAAACAACAGTTTCTAAAGTTTCTAACATCATAGATGCACAGAAAATAAAACTTAAGAAACAGGAGCACTCAACCTATAGGGTGGTGAAAAAATTTTGAGAAAAACTCACATCCCAATGAAGTGTTTTTAGGCAAGGAGGAAAGCTAGAGAGCTCAGACACTCAGAGCTACAGTCAGTAAATCTGAAGCACAGCCTGGTTTCTTGGCCTTTTGTTTTCACCCATTTGACTGAAAAGCCTGAGCAGCCAACAAATAGTTGATGCCCTCTGAAGTTGCCCCATCAATCCACTCTGCCAAAATTATGAGGGATACAGGAAAGGACCTCCCCCAAGGAGAACTGAGAAGCCTTCTAAAACAGATGGAAAAGCATCACAGAAGACAATCTCTGAATAAACATCATCTCTGGATAAACAGAAAAGCACAACTTGATCATCACGTTCTTCCCTCTGCGAGTAGATTGGGAAGTCCTCCTAGTGGGGAAATCACAGTTAAGCAGATACTGCTTTTGATCTTGGAGTAGGGCTCCTGGAGAGTTTTGGCTATGAAAACATGCAAATGTTTCCATTGAAATGCACGGTACATAATCAATCATGCCCAGCAGGCCTTACAGATCAACAACACACTCTCTAATCACAAGGCTAACAGAGCTATGTTCCTGGAGAGACCAGGCAAGAAAATAATTTAGGGATGAAAATGCAGCCCTGCCTATACTGTTTCTTTATAATGATGGCCAGAAAACACAGCTGCAATTCATTTTGCTCCAGTTTTCTGTAGCTATTCTAGAAGGACCTAAAGAAGCAACAGGGGAGACAATTCCTAGAGATATTTCATTTACTTTATTTCAATTATTTCACATATTCTTGCATTAAATTATAAACTAATTAGTAGATAAAGTATAGGTACATGAATAAAAATTAATTTCGCAGTAATTGAGCAACTTTTTTTTTTATACAAAAGAAACAGAAGATAGTAAAATCCAATATATTATTGTCATGGCAAATGTCACTGCTTAATAGCAGTGAACCAGAAGGGCACAGGAACTAGAAGGTTTTATTGCACAATAGCTATTTTCACACTACAGGAAGTGCTTAAACAGCTGAGGTTTAGCTTTGGCTTGTCCTTTAAGAGCACAAAGTTAATGTAGAAAAAGTTAGGAAGTTAGAAAGTTTATATTTCTTTCTTTTTTTTCAGAGAAGATAGGGTACAGGAGGACTGGGGAAAAGGAGAATTATGTGGCAAGGGGATAATACAAATTTCACAATATTTTGAGGTCATCTAGCAAAAGTTTAACGAAAGCAAAACTATTCAAATGCTCCCACCCACCAGACGGGTAGGAGCGATGCCTGCCTAGTTCCTTCTTTAATTCTCTTAACCTTTCAGATGTTTCCAGTTACTCCTTTCTGGGACACCAGAAAGGACACCACTTCTGACATCAATGCACATAAGTTTTGAAGGGTTTCCAGCTACAGCTGGTCAGAACGATTCTGTCTAAAAGGACCTTTAACCCCATCGCCGTTTCCAGACATTTCCATATTCTCACATTTTACTCAACAAAAGGAAACTTCATCCCTTGCACTCCATTGCCCACCCTTCCATCCTCATCCTCTGAGATGCAGAAGCCGTTCCCCACCTGCCTGACCTGTACTGGGTCCCTACATCACGACTCACACCCACCGTATCAGCAGCCCAGGCTTTTTCTCGTCTTTCTTGTTGAATTGCTTTGGGAGTAAGTGTGCATTATGGTAAGTAACTGATGGAAATACAATAAGCAAAACGGCTCTGTTAAATTCCATGCTGCTGCCTACTGGGGACGTTGTCTTTGATTACGTCTGACCTCTACAGATGTAGCTGCCCGAAACACTAGTAGACCTGTGCTTGCTTCTGCCCACGAGACAAGATGGTTAGTCCCTCAGCGACACCACTCTCTTTTTAGAAAATGACCTTTCACTACTCAGATCCTACGGATCTGGGCTGTGTTTGATCGTTCATGTTTGAACTGGAGGTCAATGTAAAGCACATTCTCCTTTGTTGTACAGATGACATCTCAATTCTCAGAGATAATTGCAGTTTATAGCCAAGTGGTCAGACCCTTTCCTCCAAGACAGCAGTCCTTTATGCACCAAAACTACCAATAACTTTGAAGGGAAAGTAAGGAATTCAAATTTCCTTATTACTTTAAATAATTCATCTACTCAAGCTGAACATCTATGCTCATCTGAGCTTCAGAAGTAGGAAAGCTATTTAACTTGTGTAAGTTTTGTTCAAAATGACCAAATGAAGAAATCTGAAAAGGGAAAGACCTAATGCTGTTAACCTCTCATTTCATTTTTGCATTCCAAGACATAAAAATCAGTAAGAGAAAGTCATGGTCTCCTCTTATTTTAGTCCAAAAGACACTTCCAATACAGCACATAACGTAGACAGAAACGTCTGCAGTATTTATGCAAGATTAAATAGAAAATGTAAACAATCAACTTTAAAATTTAATTTAATTTCAGTATTAAAATTCTCCTGCATGTAACAGAATATTTATTTCAGGTCTGCTAACATTTAGCCTGTCACTATTACTTTAAAGAGCTGCCCTATGAAGTACCTTGAATATGCCCGGACTTTGATGGTTAAGACACCTCCCTTGTACACCAGAGACCCCAGTTCAGGTCTTTGCTCCAAAACAACAAAAGAACCTGAACCCACACCTTCCGTGCTCCAGGCAAGTGTGTAACTGCTGCACTATTAATTACATTGTATTATTATTAGATTGTTGTATTAATTAATTAGATCTACCTCTTCTTTCCAGATTTCATTAACAAACAAAACTCTAAAGTGTCCATGATTTCCATTAGTTTCCCATTTTCCTGCATGTGCACATCAGACAGCCACCAGCCTGTCCCTGCTCTGCAGTTCCATCTACTGTAATTTCAGCACACCTGAGTACCAATCACCTGAAACACCAGGGACTCTGTTAAGATATTTTCACATTTCTAAAATTTCAGAGTCTATAAGCAGTAACAAAAGCCCTGCAGCTGAATGCCTCAGAAGCAACATTTATTATACCGGAGTCTTCTGAACTTAGTTATTTTGGATACAGTGCCTCACAAAGATTTTCATTCTCATTCACTGAGATCCTTAAAAACAGGTAAGATGGGATGGACTTTGTTTCATTTTGTGGTCAGAGTGAAGTACACTTATCCATGTTACCAGCTCTTTTGCAGACACTTTTTCAGAGCTCTTATGGATATACTCATATGCCCTTGTTAACACGGATTCTGCAGTATGATAAACTTCTGTCTCAAAATCATTACGTATTGTCCTGGGTTTAGTGGGATACTGCAAAATTTAATGTTACCCTTTACCTTGGTATCTGAAGTAAAGTAGGTAACCTTCCCAGCTCCACTAAGGTTTTAAAACAAAATAAATAGCAAGCTTCATTTCCATAGCATTTTTCTACTTCAAAATGATAGCTGAAAGTTTTTTGTAAAGAGGGTGTATGTAGCAATAAGAAACTGAAGATCATATTAAACTCCTTATTTCTCCCATGCTTTTGTAAACATCATCTGATTAATTCAAGATGACCTTTCACAATTGGACACAAATAATTTGTGAAGGCAATCAGCAAGCAGCAAAGGCAGATGGATGTTCTCATCAGAGAAGACAGTCAACCCAACAAGTCCTGCCAGGAGGAGAACAGAGGAGGAATTTGCCTCTGGGAACATGCAACTCCATCAGCGCAGTCCTAGACAGAAGACTGGACGGGGCTTATAAAGAGGCAGGAGAACGTCAAATGCCTGGACTCTCACTTCTCAGAGAACGTGACTTAAGAGATCAAACTGTGCTGAAGAGGAAGAGAGACTGGGCATTCCCCTCATTACAACAACAAATATTTAGTAAGATCTCCAAGTCAAGGTTTTAGTGTTCTTCCTGTCCTGTGTGGACAAATGGCCCAATAAATCACCTCAGATTAAAAGAGAAACTTAAACTTGTCCTTAGAACTGTAGCAATAGTGACCGAGATGTTTATCATACTGTCAGATTTAGACTCTAGGTTTGTTTTGTACTTCATTGCCTAATTCTGCTAATGCAGCAGCTCAACCTGCATGTCTGAAAACATGCAACAACATAATATGATCATTTATCTGTCCACAACAAAATACAGGAACAACAAACAATTTTAGAAGACACCTTTGCAAATGAACATATTTGCTATCATCTGAAGTATCTCGTGCTCACAACTGGTGTCACAATTAGTCTTAAGAAGGCATTAAAGATGTTTATTCATTCTCTTTTCCACCTTGTTGGGGAAAAATACCCATCCCTCCAAGGCTGATCTTGCAATTACAGAAAAGGGGAGCTCAACTCCTTCTTCAGGTGGATTATCTGCATGAAGCCACACAAAAAGGCACGTAAATCCCGGACCTTAGCTGCCTGAATTGTAAAATGGAAATGCTAACATATGGTTTGAGCAGGAGGCTGGACTAGGTGACTTCCTGAGATCTCTGCTGACCTGAATTTTCTGATGATCCCATTTGCTTTGAGACACATAAGCATGAATGAAAAGGGCACTCAGCCATTATGGGGTTGATTACTGATGAAAATCTCAAACAAACATCCTAACATTTTCAAGCTTTCAATGCACAGCTTTTTACTAGACATATGCGGGGAAAAAAAATACTGTCAAAATGCTCATGAGCTTTGCAGTTTTCACAAGTGTCATCTACGAGAGCCAGAGGAAAATGATGGTCATCCTGTTCTGAATGATGTGGCAGAACCTGCTGGTTTATGTTGGTTTTTAGAGAGCAAACACACCAAAAACCAGCAAAACATCCAGTCTGACTACGTATTTTTTAAGTGGCACTATTAACTCATAAGGCATTTTACTGAATATTATGTGCATGTGAATTTATCAGGCAGGTTAAGAAAAAAATCTTTGCAGACAGACTGATGCCAACACGAAATCATGAACAACAAAGAAAAAAACAAAAAGCACTTGTCATCTTGCAATGCGGAATACCCAATTTGTTGTCAGTTTTTCACCATTGATAGAAGTGAGCCTGTTTAGCATTACTGGATGTTTCTTTTATACTAATGTTCAGCATTTCCTAGAGGAGTCATTCCTTTTCTCTCTCAAAGCAGTGAAGTCCTTCCGCAAAGTTCAAGGTTCTAGACTCTGTTTTCAAGCCCCTTCTCTTTAAATCACTAGTCAGTATAAAATTCTCAGTTTCTCCTTCTCTTACTATTATTCCACTTAAATATCAGGAAGGAAAAAAAAAAAAAAAAAGACAAATAAACCTTGAATTTGTTGCTGTGATATATGTCAAGTCTCAGATTAAAGAACAGTTATTTTTCTCAAAATAATTCCCTATAAATAGTTGTCATGTTTTAACCCCAGATGGCAACTAAGCACCACACAGCCACTTGCTCACTCCCCCATGGTGGGATTGGGGAGAGATTCGGAAGGGTAAAAGTGAGAAAACTCGTGGGTTGAGATAAAGACAGTTTAATAAATAAAGCAAAAGCTGTGCACGCAAGCAAAGCAAAACAAGGAATTCCTTCACTCCTTCCCATCAGCAGGCAGGTGTTCAGCCATCTCCAGGAAAGCAGGGCTCCATCACGCCTAACCATTACTTGAGAAGACAAACGCCATCACTCTGAATGTCTCCCTCCTCCGTCTTCTTCCCCCAGCTTTATACACTGAGCATGATGTCATATGGTATGGCATAGCCCTTTGGCCAGTTGGGGTCAGCTGTCTTGGCTGTGCCCCCTCCCAGCTTCCCGTGCGCCTGGCAGAGCATGGGAAGCTGAAAAGTCCTTGACTGGTGCAAACATTAGTTAGCAACAACTAAAACATCCCTATATTATCAACACTGTTTTCAGCACAAATTCAAAGCATAGCCCCATACTAGCTACGGTAAAGAAAATTAACTCTATCCCAGCCAAAACCAGCACAATAGTTTATAATTAGAAGTGTAACTGCCCAGATGCAAACGGTAAAGACACAAACATTTATGTGCATTCACAACAGATCCTCAAGGAAAAACAAATTAAAAAGCAATACCAAAATCCCCAAATCCCCATTTTGTACCAAGTTGATTTCCGTGCATTGGCCCTTCCTCACTACTTTTTTCTATTAATTCATTTCACAGACCACATTATGACCCAGCTGTATACCTATACAGGGATATAACAGAACATAAGATATTACATCCTTGCTATGCAGCATAAGTCACTGCACACTCCCATGAGTATAAAGTGGCTGCAGGTATGACAGTAAAAAATAAAAATAAAAAATAATTAAAAATGCTAGCAGGTAAAATGATTGTGTGACTAATTTAGAAGATTACTTCTCGGGGTGAAGCTGGGTTAACGATTTCTTCCTGTTAAGACACGTCCTCTTCTGGAAGTACCTCAGTTGCAGCACATTATAAAAGCAAAAACATTGCAAAAGCAATTCAAAGTCCTACACTGCAGATGGTCTCAGTTTCTGCTACCAGTGTTTCCAATTTTCTAGCAGATCTCTCAAGTAGTGGAGTTGTGATTGACTTTGGACTGCTTGGACACAAATACTAGTCTTATCACTCCACTGTACTGCTTACCAAACTTGCCTCTAATATGCCATTTAAAAAAAAAAAAGGGGGGGAAAAAAAAAAAGCTTAAAACAAAACACAACAAAAACCCCCAACTTTCCTTACCTTGCTGGAGGCACATCAATATTTGAAGAAACAACCTTGCGCTTCTGTTCCAGAAGACAAACAGAACGAGTGTTTTCCTTTTCATACTCATGAGCTCTGTTTGGTTTTTTGGTCTCTGCTGTTTTTAAATCTTCCTCCTTTGTGGTGAACAGGAGAAACTGTTGGTCTGGCAGTTTTTGACTGATGTCGCTTTTTACATCCTCCTGTTGAAATGCAGGGAAGGTCATTTCACGCTTGATACTGGCTGCCTGTAAAATTAAAAGCAATTATTAAATTTTCATCTAATGCTCCTAAAATGTAGGGGGGAAAAGCCCAATACCCACAGGCATTTACTTCTAATTAGCTCTCTGAATCAAAGAATACAATTTCTTTGCCCTTCATAAATTCTGAAACTGCCATTAATTTCTCAACAGTGTTGAAGACTATCCAGGAAAATAAGCAACTCTTGTCCATTTGACAAAGCAATCAGTTACCTCTTAATGCTAAATCAAAAAGGTATTTGAATTGGAATACCGGAAACCACAGTATATACAACATAGTTTTAATGTACGCACACCTGTGTTGCATAACTAGTCAAAAGAAATCCTAGCTGCCCTTTTCCTAAAATTCCAAGAAAAAAGGCAGAATTTATCCAGATAAAAGGCAATCAAGAAATTAAAGTGCTTCTGACAGCCACTTACTGGATTCTTTAACAGCTGTATTTGTAAATGGGAGTTTCTCCAGGAGCAGAAAAATAATTTGCTACAATCCAACTCAGCTGCCAGAAGGCAAAGCGGAGCAAGCGATGCCCGCAGGGTCTCCATGAGGAGCCCAGCCAGCGGCGAGGAGCACGGACACACACAGAAGCAGTGTCCGGTTGTCTCTTTGGCTGCCAGCGCTTCCCAGATTTTCAGGTCTGCTGCTTCCCACAAGCAAAGACTTCCCAAGCAAATAGGTGTCTTAAACAAATACGCTACCTCTCTGGAATACAACATGTTGGTGTTTATAAAGAGAACTATTGCAGAGTTGCAGTGAAGAGCATGGAAAGCCAGCAGAACCAAGCCACTCCACCTTCCCAGCAAGCAAAACAAAGTCCAGGATCTCGATTTTCCTCTGCAATACCGTTCCCTGGCCAGCTACGCTTCCTCACGGAGGCAGACCTATCTCACAGGCTGTTGTGAGCCTCTCCTCCTGCCGTACATCGGCCGAGCTCCTCCAGCCCCTCGGCCTGCTAGCTTCCTCATGTCCCTGCGAACACAGAGCCTACCAGAAGTGTCTGCTAATAGAGTTATTTCTGGATATCTGTGCTTTTAAGATCAGGAGCTTCAACTGCTAACTTGCCTAAGTCCAGGAGATAGACCAGGGAGACAACCCCTCCACCCAACACAAACAGCCAAGCAAAATATGGCCCAACAAAATGGCTGCTTGTCCCGCCTTGAGCAGAGGTACTTCCACGCCACACCTCGGAGAAATCCAGACGCCTTCTAGCACTTGCAAACTGGATTTTTACATACTTGTAAATTATTGCTGATCTTTACAGTGGAGAAATCCAGCATGTGTCACCCTCAGACAGGAACAGCACCAATAAGCTGAAATTCCTATGCAAATTCTTCCCCCTTACTCCTCTTCCTTCTCATCATCCAAAATATTCAATAAATGTATATGTGTATATATTTATGCATAAAAATATATAAAAATACATTCCTCTCCCCACAAATCTCCCTGTTTATAGCTTTCAAACCTTGGCAGGTATAAAAATGGTGCAAGCAATTTTAAGTTCACAGGAAAGACAATCTTGCCAAAGTAATTTTGTTTTGTTCGGTAAAGTATGTAGCATCGCTAATGCATAAATACTTAGGACCAATGATTTAATTGTCTCATTCTAGTGTTTCCACGAAAGGGCTTTTGGCAGTTGCTTCAAGAACAAAACTAGAATTGTTACTTTATGAATGTAAATAGTAGAAAGAATTAGTCATTTTACACTTCTTTACACACAAACAGATGACACATTACCAAGAAAATCTGCCTGGAAGACAAAACAGTCAGCATGTGATCACATAGAATTAGGAGAAGACACATAAACAACAGAAATTTAATTCTGATTTAATGATTATTTTTTAAAAAACTTCTTAATTTACAGTAAGCCCTCTTCTGAGTGTCTGAGAATCTTAACAGATGCTGAGTTGCCTTCAATTTTCATCAGAATTGACTTAGAAGTGATGCACTAAAGCAAAAAAGAAGCCTGAAAACAGCCAAGTTCCAATATCCAGCCCCCAGAAATTACAGAATGCCAAATGAAGGTACGTATAAGGCCTGAATTCCATCCCCTCCATTGCCATACGGTCTTCCATTGCATGACCACATATCTTTTCCTCCCTCCCCAGGATTTCCACCTTATCCAGTGCAGAGGATGGTGCTGTGCAGGGCACGAGCTGCTACACCCGCTGTGCGTGGTAGGGTGCCGGTGCGCGGTGGTAGGGTGCCGGTGTGCACACGTACGAGGCAGGACGCAGCAGTTTCCTCCTCGCTCTGCACAACCCTTAGCAGAGAAAGCACTGAGAAGCATGGGAGGGGCAGCCTCCCTCCTTCCCTGCTCTCCAATGCCAGACTGAACATGGTATTCGTTGGGATGATTTTTTTTTTTACCCTAATAAATCCATGATTTTACCAAAGGAAAAAAAAAAAAAAATTCCTCGATTTATGGAACTGTAATATTTTACTCCGTTTCAGCAAACATATTGTGCCATACATTATTAAGTTTTCCTTACAGACCTCAATAGTGATGACAAAAGGTTGCAGACGCAGACTACACTTGTACAAAGTCTAAAACATAAAGAGCAGAATATTTGTACTGTGATACCAGATAGTCTATTCATATATATCAAAATTATTGAAACCCGGTTCAAATATATTCAAATACCGGTTTGGTTTTCATATGTCAATGTGCCATAATTAATAGCCAGCCCCATGCAAGCAAATGGAAGTGAAGAATGACAAAAACCACAGAAGCAAGTGCTCAGACGGTTGCAGAGCTGCTGCCAAGCACTTCAGGTCCTTTGTCTAAATGGCCAGAAATAGCCAAATCCAATGCTTATACTAACCCTCCCACTCAGTTTTCAACAGATGTTTGGAAACATTAACCTCTTTCTAAACTTTCCCTTGAGAGCAACTGCAGATAAAGGATCTTTTCTGCATTAAAAGCAGGTGATCATGAGAGAAAGCCAAGAGTTTCCCTCAGTGGCCACTCTCCAGTAGCTTTCTCATGCTCCGCAGGCAGTTTTTCTATTTTAATTCATACGCGTCTACAGGAGTCATTTCCACTTGAGACACCTGCCCTGACTGGAAGGGTACGGGGTCTTTTGCTGGAAATCCAACCACCTACACAAGCAGCCATTGATGTGGGGAGCACCAAGAGCCACAGTCACTTGACTGATCAGGTTCCTCGCTTTGTGGCAAACACATTGATTGACCACCAGGATCCCTCTGCTTTCAAGCTCTGCTTCACCATCACTCACAGTTCGGAGATAACATGGACAATTTCCGATATATCTTTCCAGATAAGTTAATCGTTCTGTCATATCTTATCAGGAACTTTTCTTTTTTTTCCATAGATCCTTCATATTCTTTTAACCACTTTGAGGCTTGTGGTGGTCCTCTAAGTCCATAACATGTTTCAGCAAAAATTTAATGGAAGGTCTAGTCCAAGCAGATGCAGCCTGTCTTGCAGACAGCCAGATGCTAACACCATAACATCAATTTTTTTCAGCTTACTTCCAATACTTTACATTTCTCTCTCCTTAGTTGTTCTCAAACTCCATGATCATGTCATTCCCTAATGGTTTGGCTTTTCTTGTCATCATACCTCTGTATTTGCCACCTTATTGCCTTCAGTATCAATTGCTGATAAAAACTTACACAGTTTTTTCCATACGCCTGATTAATTATCGCTCGTACAAGCCATTTTATAATAGGCTAATTGTTTTTCTATGCAATTCATGGCATATTTTCACCCTTAAGCCATTAGCAACCTTCAGCTTACTTTCAACCGAGTCCTTTGCAACCTGGCCTCAGGCAACCGACATCGCTTGGAAGTTCAGTCACAGAAACAGGATTTTATAAGCCATCCGCAAATTTTAAAAACCAGCTTTTTTTCTGTCTGCAGTTACCCTCACCTGCCTTTGCCAACTTCCCTCCTATCATCGCTGCGCAAGGGAAACTTTTGATATGCCGCCGCCTGGAAACAACAGCTCAGTATTACCTGCACCTTCCTCCCTGGAGCTCACGCTTGCGGTCTGATCTGGCTTTACTCCTTCCACTGCTTCTCAGCAAGCACTGGCCTTCCCACTCACTCTCCTCTGACTTTTCAACACCTAATAGCACGACCATTTCCATGAACTTCTTCAAAGGCGCAAGCTGGGTCACAGAGTGGTCCGCCCTTGCTCGTTTTGAAATATTCTCACTCGCTGAGCGCAGCAGCACGGTGCTGTAGTGGCCCTACTCTGGCAGACCGAGACAGGTGCCACTTTAACCAGGGAGTCTGGTAATCTTCCTGCAAAAACTGAAAGTCTTTTCCTGCTTTGGTTTCTAAGCAGAAACTTTATTAAGCAAAAAAAGGAAAGTGTTTTAGTTTCTGTTTTGAAGTTGTCAAGACAATGGTATATACTTAGGCTGAGGGTTTTAACTTAAAGTTCTTGCTTGATTCGTTATTATTATTTAAGTGACGAAGTTTAATACTCCACCTGACAGCTAAATTATTACCACAGTTAGTATTTTCAACAGTATATTAATAATTTTTCATTGCAAAAGCCATCTTAACCTGCCTACAGAAACTTGTATTTGGTGGTATCTTGTCATAGCCAAGTTGCTAGTCCTGAGCTCCACATGCCCCAATCAAGACCATGCGTTGCAATGGAAGTCCTGCCCAAATTAAAGCATGCTCAACATTGACACAAATTTTGAGGAATTAAGAGAAAATTTTCTTTATTCTTTACAGAGGATATGCAGATTGCAATTTTTCAATAGTTTAGGCCTTGGCTTATCTGCAGTCAATTTTTGTTACGCCCAAAAGCACATCCTGATAAGATGCTCACGTTGCAGTCAAACTTCAGTCTTCTCCAATTTCAGTCAAATTTCAGCTTGGATTTTGCCCTGAACAGCAAAAAAATTATTGATCAAACAGACAGCTCAAGTATTGAACCGCCTAGTCAAAGGATCAGCAAATACTAGAATAAGTAGACATCATATTTATATGCAAATGCAGAGACTTACATTTAACAAACAATATATGTCATCTCTTGAGTACAACCTGACTGGGCTTTAGCATCTTCCCTTGCTTCTGGTACACTGCTGCTTAAAAAAAGTTATTTCTTTTCAAATAGTTCACTAGCATTTAACAGGTATTAAGACGTCTGTGTTTCCTATACCATAGAAAGTATTAAACTCCCAAGAATATTAGCATCATTTACCTGTACGCAACCCAAATGTATAGAAATATGCCTTCAAATGTAAAAACTGACTCCCACCTATGTTCTTTCGAATTTCCCATTCTTTTGTGCAGCACCTATGGATCCAGGTGGGCACACCAGGAGCACAGATCCCATTTTTAACAGTTTTTGTAATGGTGTGCACAGACAGATGGCAATAGAAAAAACTACTGAAAGAACTGCCATGCCACATACCATACCTACTTTGGGGACGGTTTTATAAACAACTCGGGGACGGATTTACCAGCGAGGAGTCGGGCAGTGGGCACTGGATGTGACAGAAGTGCAGAAGCAGAAGGCAGCTGCCCAGCACAGAGCATCGCTCACCCGAGCAGCACCGCCTCCAACCCTGTGACTCGATGCAGCGTCCTCAACAAAGCTATGCTGATTTACGCCAGCTGAAGAAGATTTGGCCACATGTGTGATTGCATCTGCCTGCCAAGAAGCAGGCCAGCAAACAGAGGCTTGGCAGAGCAAGGCTCGGGTCACGCTGTCAGGCAGCAGGACGGCAGTAAGAGCCCAGCAGGCTCCCCTGATCTTCTGGGGCACACTGGCTAACTCCTATTTCTCCTCATGTTATCTACTGGGATTCTGGAAGGACTTAGATGGCTGAGAAAGTCCCTCCGTGCATAGTTTGAATCCTAGAGGCCTGGGTAAATTAAATGATCTTGCAACTATGGCCTATTTTGTGCCATTATGTTTTGTTAATACAGACAAAAGAGCTCACTTTACAACACCAGCAATAAAAGTACCTCTAAAAAACACTAAAAATATTGTACGAGGGTGGAGGGAAGTATCTGTACAAAAGTTGACTAGATGACTGCATCCAGTCATGCATCCATGACTCCCTATAAAAAAAAAAAAAAACAACAAAACAAAACCTGCTAGTGGGAATATGCTTTGGGAAACTAGCTGCTTAAAAAAAACACCTTACCTTAATAATCCTGATGCCATTGCCATGTTTCCATTTTTGTACAAACTTCCTTTTCTCCCTCAACCTGTAAAGCTATACTTCCTTTACTTCAGCTACCGGCCACCATAACCGGAGTGCCGGTTCAACCCCAGTGCCACTTCATTCCAAAAACAACAAGATCCCTCACAAGCCACACTGGCTGCTTTCTGGACTGGGGGGAGGCAGGAGTGGAGGGGAACACGCTCATTAAAAAACACATACAAAAAAACCCCACCCCAACAACAGTCACCCAACACACTGCTCTAATTCTGGATAAATTTGCATTCTCGATAGATAAATAATTTTAACTTAATTGTGAGTCCTAGGCCTATGTACAATTTTTACAGCTATTAACACTATATAGCTGTTAAAGAAGACACAGTTCAGGATGAGGATTTTTGATTTCCATCTGATTTACTATGTAATCACTTGCTCTAATTCCACCAAAAAACTCTTTTGATTAATCAGTTGGTCTAATTCCATCAAAAACCTCTTTTGATTAAACACCAATTAAAAAACCACCAATAGCTACAAGACATTTTAGCACCAGCCAACCTGCCATTTAACTCTGTTGTTTTTTATAAACAATTTTTTCATTCTTTGTGACCATCTCTCTCCGTTTTCTGAAATAGATGTAAGCATGCTAAGTGTTAGGGACTGCCAATAAAACTTCCATCTGGTAAGAAAACAAGTCACAGGATTTTTTTTAAACAAGGCTTTAGCAACGTTTTTGATCCACGACAAAACAAATATGCAGCTCAATGGGGGAAACAAAAGAAGGAATTAATATATTTCAGCTTAGTGTATTAATGGAAAATGATAATGGAGTGTATATATTTAACATGATACACATTTAAAAAGTTCAGCCAAAACATGAGCTCAATAACTGCAAGACTCTTTTCAGGCCAGCCTGAAGAGCTAGGCTATGCTCTAGGGACACGGATAAGCCACTTTTCTGAACAAAAAAGAAATCAGGAGTAAAGTTCACAGCAAAATACAACAAGCAGCAATGAGAAACACCAAACTTATTACCAAGATAACATCATGCAAGTAAAAAAATATTTAAATTAAATCCTCGGAAGGACAAAGGTTTTGGTTTATTCATACTACTTCATATAGTATTTCCAGTTCAAGTTCCCGTAACACAGTTTTTTTATGTAAAAAGGCTCTAATTTTTGCCATCCCAAAACGGCGTCCTCACTGGAAGGAAAGAATGCATTGAATTTCCATTTCGCTAGAAATCTCTATTCATACTGGAATACAAAGAGATAAGACAGATTCTCGTAATGATGCTTGGAAATAATCTGCCCTGAATTTCAATGTATTATTACATTTTCGAGTATACTTTGCATTTAATTACTCGCTTCACCAGTGGTTGCTCATTACACATAAACCATGTCAATCTAATCACTCTAAGCATTTGTAAACTGCTGCTCTCTAACAATACAGAAGATAATGCATTTTAAGGTCACTGTAAGTGTTCTTTACGATATATAGTATGCATTAATGTATAGTAATGTAGTATTCATTTTCAACCAGGCTAGGACAAAGTCCCTATCTTCACCATTTGACTGAATATACAAAACCATCCATAGAATATATTTTCTAGATACTAAAATACAAATCTAAACATTCATGTTGCCTGGATTCACAATACGGTGTTAGGCAGCAAGAACTGGAGTCAGCAAGAAGTTTTTACCCTTTCATCATCACATGTATGTCAGTGCTTATGTGGCTAAATATAACTCATCTACAAAAACTGTGTACCCCAGCACCAGCCTAAGGTGTTTCTGAAGTATACAGCATCTATCCAGATGAATGACAGAAACTTTCACTCCCACATTTGAAATCCAGTACCCATCCAGGTACCTGTATAAAATGATGATCAACTTGTGACATCTGAAGTTCTGCACTAACTGGCACAAGAAGCACAGAGGTTATTAAAACTGGACAGAGAGGTGTTAGTAAGATTACAGGGGGAGACAGCGAGGTACACTAGGAATCCATGGCTGCTCCCATACACCATTTTCAGGTCTAAACGAAAATGATTCAGAGATATTTGAGCCTTTTTTTCTCTCCACCACATGAACAAATGGCAGCTTCCTTTCCCATCCCATATGCAGCCATAGTAAGTTCCTTAGAGAAAAGTACATGACATGACTTCTAAGGTAATCAGACACCAATTAGTAACAATTACCAAATATTAATACTAATTATTGAATGCATGCATCTTCAAAATTTGCTTGCAATGTTTACGTCTCAAAGAAATAACTCCGTGCTCTGTATGCTGGATATGCTGCACATGGAAGTGGATGCCTTGCAGTCACCGCTCTGTGAACGCAGCTCACTGGGTTCACCTGGACTACAGCCCTCGGGCACGGCATCTCTCGAAGGATCTCAGCAGAGGTCTTTCAGCCCAGTTTTCCTTTTCTTAAATAAAACAAGGCCCCAAGAAACACATTGCCTCTAAACATCTAAAAATTAAGAAGCTGGCTTGGAAAGCCTTAAAAACAGAAGGAAAGTGGAGGATAATAGTTGCAAAAAACAGGTTCATTCTTCATTTAGCAATCCTGTCACTGCACTTCAAGCTTCGGTAAACATGCTCACCATCAAGCGCTCAGGTACTCCACCAGGCTAAAAAGGACTTGGCTGGCCAGGAATGGGCAGCCATAATTGCCTTCCCAATTACTGGTTTCACAAACAGTGAGTTTAAAATGAATTAAACCAATTATCACATTTTCTCGCAGCGACGTACGTGCCTGGCCATGCAAGCGGGAAGGGTGCCTGCCAGGCATTAGGCTCCCCTCACCTCTCCTGCAGCAAAAGCAGCGTGAGCAGTGCCTGGTGCCGCCGGGGCAAGCTGTGGCCACGCACAGGACAGGAGAGGGACTGGAAACGTGTGCCCTGGGCTGGCCAAGCAGCACTGAAGGCCAGAAGAGGAGGATACACCTGGGTCTTGCTAGCCACCTCTGGGAAAGTTTAAAAAAACTGGAATTGGGAGATAAAAACAAGCATGCTAATGCAGGGTAGCAGGGAAGCTCAAACAAACTTTTTTGTTCTTATTTCTATTACATTACTGGTTATAATTACAAGCTGTAATTAGTGAGCACCATCAAATCAGGCATTCTTAATTGCACTGGCTGAAGCTCTGAAACCTCATGTCAGGGCATTTTCTATGGTATGCCTATGAACATCTATTTCCTCTGAAATTGTGATTTTTCCTACTTGTAAGAGATGCAAAGAGGGTCCTAGAAGCCAGTGGGAAAGTATCTACTGTCTTTGCTGCCCCTAATTTTGATTCTGTCTACATTAAGAAGTTGTACACAACAGCTTAAGTTTTAAGTAGCTTAATACAGCCTTGTGTATGGGCTGTCTTATGGACAGAAGTATCAATCTGGCCTGTATTTCCCAAATTTCATGTGCAAATGAAATATCTTTAATTTCAACTATTTCAAGACAATTGCTGAAGATGTACGAGAAGCTCCACTTGTTTATCTTTTCATTTGCTGGTGGTTCGGGATCAGTAAGGATGGCAGCAGTTCAAAGCAGAAGGGAGAAATACCATCACTTCTACCATCTCATTCAGGATCAGGCAAAGAGAGCTCCCAAAAATCAGACCACACAAGAGGCAGTGGGGAACTCCCCACACTTAGTAGAAGATTTTGGAAATGTTGCCTCACTGCTCCTCAGCAAGAAACCCTTGATCAGTTCATCTGCATTTGAAAGCCCTCCTCCTCTGTCTGGATAGAGATATATAGCAGAGTATGCCTGGTGAAAAGAAAAAACAGATTAGCTTTATTTTCAAGATCTCTTGCAAATAAGGTACAGAGAGGTGTGAAATTTCTAAGGTCAGAAGTGATTGTCTGACTTTGGAAGCAGCCAGCCAAGATGAGATGGTGAAGATCCTAGATCACTTAAAATGGTATGGAAATGTAATCCATTTGCCTTAACATCCTGGGAATAAACAGACTTTGCACTTTTTTGGTTTTCTGTTTAAATGATGGGATTTCAGTGGAATTAAACCAAGGTAGTTTATAGATGTATCCAAATGTTGTAACTTCTGAATGAAATAGGCGCTGTGAATGAAAGCTTCAAGGGCCAGTGATGATCCCTGAACCTGAGAGCCTGAAGGAGATATTACAAGATCAGAATTAAGCGCACATCCTTATCTCCTCTAACTGATCTCGAGCCTGGAAGTAGAAGGCACGGTCCTTCAGAAGAGATGAACAAGCAAGGAGCGTTCCCCCAGTTAAGAGATTCTCCCAAATCTATGTTCGGCTCCAGACAAAAACATTTAGCAGTTTTCCTGTTCAGAGTGGGAGAGGTGCCAAAAAAGGAGTTTCTTTTTGGGTCTGACTACACAGAGAAGTAGTGTCACAGAGTTTCATCCCATTATCCCTGGAAGCAATGGAATAACACTAGAGAAACCTGCAGAGGCCGAATGTGACTTTCTCTTCCTCAGCCACTCCAGAAACCAGCCCTCTATGAAACCACTAGAGGGATGCAATGATGTCTCATGGGAGAAGAGCCTTCACAAAGAACCTGAAGAACAATCAAGCCCCAAGTCAAGCACAGCCCAACCAGCCAAATGGCTGCTGTCCTCTAAAGGAGGAAGGATTGCTCCTTTTCTCGCCTTCCTCTTCCTCCCTATGCATGCCCTAGCTGTGATATCCCATCTTTTCCTCTGCACTATCAAGATGCTTGACAAGCCCGTCCCTGAGTCACCTTAACTTACTGAAGTTACAGAGTCTACAGACTCTTTGCTTGCTACACGTTTCCCACTGTTTCAATAGCCCACAAAAGCACACAAACGCATTCTAGCAAAAGGCCAAGGTAGCTAGTGCATGGCTGGGAGCTGGAGGAAGGATGGAAGGATGGAAGGATGGAGAGGGGAATGCTTTACCCTTTTTGGAACTGATGAAACATTAAATCATCTCACCATGGCTCCACAAACACTGTCTGGTTTTACCCAGTGCCCAGGCACAAAGCATGCTGTGCTGCAAAGGCTGCTGCTCCAGCACGGAAAGAGAAACACCTGCAAGACCAACCACTTCTCTCCTGCCCTGAGAAAGTAAGGACAATTGTCTAGAACAATGGTGGGCATGCATGTTGAAGCAAAATATCACTGCAAATCCTTAGTAACCACCAGTTCACCCTTATTCATTTTTCTGCTTTTTCCATATAGCTCTGTAAGCCAGATGAGGACCACTTTCTATGGCCTCACGAACCACAAGCTACAGAGGAACCACCACTAGCCTAGACCTACGAGCAGCAAGAACTGCATCACAGGGTTCTCTTTAGAAGTATTTTAAAGTAGAAAAATCAGATTCTTTTCCTTTGGCAGTACTTACCTTTGTCACAATTACATTAAAAAAGAGACTTGTTGAGAAATATGAGGTCAAAAGCATTTTTGATCCAAAGGGAATTCTTTCTGCCATTTCAAAGGGATATGCACGTATACATAAAAGATCAGGTTGGCTCAAATGTTTAGCTCGCCAACTTTACAAACCCCAGTTTATAGAAGGTGATTGTACAATTTGTTCTCTATGTCAGCACGATGCAAGCATTAGCCACTTTATCTGCTGAAGCAGAAAAAAAAAAAAGTAAGTAACCATACAGTCTTATGACTGCTTGTCATAAGTGCACTGCCTATCTAAAGTTCAAGTAACCTTTTATCCACTATGTTAAAAAAATACATTAAAGATGGTAAAACAATAAGCTATATAATTTCACACTTCAGTATCTAATCATTGAGGCATTTTACCTTCCCTCTGATTCTGTGTCCAGTGATCGGAACGGTCTTCTATAGTCTGAAGCAAAACTTAAAAATTATTAGGACCACTATGGAAAGGTTTTAAGAGACTAATGGATTCACCCTTGTGGTTACACAATTGGGCTGAAAACCCAAGTCTGCTTAAACTAGCAGGACTTTTCCATCAATTTCAGCTGAGTCAGGGTTTTATGGAAAATTGATTCTTTATGTTTTGCAAAAACACCAATAAAAAGATCTGTATTTTTATCCAAAGTTCAAGCAACAGAAGTTGTTCAGCTTCCTGTCTTCATTAGTTTTGTTCTCAAACAACAAATACCACCCACACATGTACTTTTTAATACAATGAGACAAATGTCACCGTAATCATCCTTTGGGATTGGAAAGTTTGGCAAGGTGCCAGAGCGGTGAAAGTGATCCCATCGCAGATTGTTCAGCAACTGCGGTAACATTAAATTTCTACGTGCTCCGTTTGGCAACATGCTACAGAAAAAACGTCGACACAAGTTCGTGAGACTGAAGCTGATCACCGTAAGAGCTAATGAACGTTCTTTTTATTCACTTTATATTTTCTGTTCAGTTTTCTCAAATAAACAAAAAAGCTAAGAGTTTCTCTCTTAGCCTACCATCCTTCTGTAGTCTTTGGGCTGGCCTCAAGCAGCAGGAATGGTCAAGCTGCTCACTATTTTTAGAAATAAGCAATTCAATAAATCACTTGAAAGTATTACAAAGCCAATGGGCACTCTCATTCTGAGGGGGAAAAAAACCAAAAAACAACATTACTGCTCAATCCACAGCAGTATTTACAGAGCAGACACCAGCCAGGACCAGCACGTTCCCTACTGCCCAAGCAGCAAAGCTCCCATCTTTGAGATGGCCAAGTGGCATAGTTTGAGGCACAGATTTATCCCACAGTCCGCTAGGATCTCTCTGCTGCTCTCATATCACTGGAATGTCTAATCTAGCAGCTGGAAAAACACAGAGTAGAACTCGAGCGTTCAAAGCTGATCTACAGGACTGTTAGGCTTCTCCGTAACCTTGGGCCAGAAGCAAGGTTGGAAGAGCACAGGGTCAGAAAAGGCACAGATGGTCCGTGTGTCCACACTTGTTGTAGGGCACATTACAAATGTTAATTACAGACCATGAAAAGCACTTTCTCAATACTTATTTTTCAGATGCAAAAAAATGTCACTTCTATCTTCAAGAAGGAGGACCCAGGGAATTACAGGTTGGTCAGGCTCACCTTGATTCCCAAGAACATGATGGAGCAGCTAATCCTGGAAACCATTTCCAGGCATATGAAGGACAAGAAAATAATTGTGAGTAGTCAGCATGGCTTCACCAAGAGGAAGTCATGCTTGGCTAGCCTGATGAACTTCTAGGATGGAATGACTGGCCTGGTAGATGAGGGGCAAGCAGTGGATATTCTCTGTCTAGACTTCAGGAAGGCTTTTGATGCCATCTCCCATAACATTCTCATAGACAAGCTGTTGACCTATGGGCTGAATGAGCAGGCAGTGAGGTGGGTTGGAAACTGGCTGAACGGACAGGCCCAGAGGGTGTTGGATCAGCAGCACAAAGTCTAGTTGGAGGGCAGTAAATGGTGGCGTACCCCAGGGGTCAGTACTGGATCCAGTCCTGTTCAAGATCTTCATTACTGATCTAGATGATGGGGCAGAGTGCATCCTCAGCAAGTCTACAGATGACACAAAACAGGGAGGATTGGCTGATACACCAGATGGCCATGCTGCCATCCAAAGGGACCTTGACAGGCTACAGAACTGAGCCAACAGGAACCTCATGAAATTCACCAAGGGGAAATGTGAAGTCTGGGCCCTGGGGAGGAACAACCTCAGGCACCAGTACATGCTGGGGGCTGCCCAGCTGGGAAGCAGCTTTGCAGAAAAGGTGCGGGGGTCCTGGTGGAAACCAAATTGTACATGAGCCAGAAATTTGCCCTTGGGGCAAAGGAGGTGAATGGTGTCCTGGGCTGCACTGGACAAAGCATTGCCAGCAGGTGGAGGGAGGTGATCCTGCCCCTCCACTCAGCGCTGGTGAGGCCACACCTGGAGTGCTGGGTCCAGTTCTGGGATCCCCAGTACAGGAGAGACATGGACATACTGTAGAGAGTCCAGCAAAAGGCCACCAGGATGATGAAGGCACTGGAGCATCTCTCCTATGAGGAAAGGCTGAGAGAGCTGGGACTGCTCAGCCTGGAGAAGAGAAGGCTCAGAGGGGATCTTACAAATGCCTATAAATACCTGAAGGGAGGGGGCAAAGAGGACAGAGCCAGGCCCTTTTCAGTGGTGCTCAGTGACAGGACCAGAGGCAACGGGCACGCACTGAAACACAGGAGGTTCCCTCTGAACATCAGGAAACACTTTTTCACTGTGAGGGTGACCGAGCACTGGCACAGGTTGCCCAGGGAGGCTGTGGAGTCTCCATCCTTGGAGATATTCAAAAGCTGTCTGGACATGGTCCTGGGCAACCAGCTCTAGGTAGCCCTGCTTGAGCAGGAGGGGTGGCCAGATGAGGTCGCTCCAGAGGTCCCTTCCAACCTCAACCATCCTGTGATTCTGTGATAAAGATTGAGCAGCACATCTCTATCCACCGGTACATACTGCATACCTGAAGGCAGCCAACTGATCATTCTCAACTGAACTCATTCTAGACTGAAAACAGTCTAGCAAATAAGCATCAAAACTGTTAGTGGCTCCATTGTACCTCTTTATACTCACATAGTTACAGTTTTCTAATACAATTCCTTTTAAGGGCAAAGTGGTTATGCTTGGTCTGTGTCCAACAAACAACAACAAAAAAATTACTTTAAAAATCCTCAGCAAATTACTCCCATTCATTCTTTATTATGGGAGAGCGGAGAAAAAATACCACCTTACAATCTCACCACCCCCAGCTCTGCCTCCAGTAATCCATACTACATATAAACTTTTTTTATTTTTAATAAGTAAAAAAAAAAACCACAAAAACAAACAAGTCTAGTCATGCAGTTTCCACACGAACTTCACTAGCCAGTTTTCACCCAAGGACTATAAGAAACTGAATGAAGTTTGAAATTCTAAAATTAATTAAGTTTACCTACTTGTAAAAATACGGCTAAGCTGCTGGTGTTTATCTGCCTCTCGTCTCACCCTTTAGTTGGTCCCCACAGGCCCTCAGTATCCGTTCATCATCTCTTGTGTTACTCTTCAACTTCGCAGAAGAGCGTAGAGCAGGATCATGCTTGTTCTGAGTTTGTACACAGCCTGGCCTAACAGGATCCTGCTCCAAGATCAGAACATGAGTTCTGGTGTTCTAATAACCAGTAGTATTTATAAAAATATCTTTAACATTATTAGTCTGAGAGGGAACATTTCAGTTTCCTCTTAGGGTAGCATGCAAGTTCCTAATGTGTCTTAGAGATCTCTCCACCACTAAGCGAATCTGGTATTTGAAGTCTGCATTTTGCAAATTGCCTGTTAAAATATATTTGGACACACATATGAAAGCTAAATTAAATAGCACTTTTCTAATCAAGCAAAAAAAAAAAAGGTTGTTTTGCCCAAGATGAGTCTACAGTCCATCCTACAGTAAAGCTGAAGCTGAAAGTTTGATTTAAAGGACGACAATGAATTCTCACCTGGCTTTAAAAAGAAGGCTGAGAAAAGCAGCAAAGCAGCAGAGAGCAAATTCAACCCAGCCACACAATGCACGTAAGTTAACAGGCAACTGATTTCTTCCAGACAAACTCTGAAGATTCTTCTACATCCCATATATCACACAGATGTCTCTATCTTTAAAAAAAAAAGGCAAAAAACCAACCCAAAACAAACACAAAAATCATGTCCAAAAGCATACTTTTTCCTGGATTAACCTAGACTCCTACCAACATCCGCCATCCCTGCTCTGAAACCTCTGGCACAGCCTTGCATGTGCTCCGTACTTTGTACTTGTTGCAAACTCCACTTCACAAGGTGGGCAAAACTGAGCCCAATGTGCATGAAATTGAAGTCTTGCTTATGCAGCTTGGGCTGTCACATTCCTCCTGCACCACAGCACAGCTCTCTGGGCCTTTAGTTTTCAGACTCTTCATCTGCTCATTTCCCATGATTTTGGGAGCTGCATACTTGCAGGAAAAAATCCATTTGTGGGAAATTCATCCTTCTGAACTACCAAGAAGTGCTCACACACAAGCCAATACGTGGAATGGATAATTTCACAGATGCTTATGGTAAGGTATAGGGCAGAGACCATGGAAACATAATGCTTGAGGAACAGAAGCAGCCCCCATACTCAGCTGGGCTAGAAATGTCCTGTGTCCATATTCTGAGCCTGGGGACAGAAAACAGGCTGGAGATGAACTGGCAGCTCAACTGGGCTAAACAGAAGAAAGCACTAACCTCTTTACTTTTTATAACAGTAGAGAAAACATTACACCGTATTGGCAAGTTATCACAAGCCCATGTTCATTACCAGCCCAAATCCTCAATTATAGTGCTTTAGTGGTTTACAGACAAATTAGCGTAGCTCTGCGACTTGCAGTGAGGCTTACTCACCAAGCACCAGATAAACTCAGCATCGCAGACCGCTGATGGACCCTACTTCATAACCTTCTCTCCATATCACCAAAACCAGCAGTTTCCACAGGGTGAATTAAACCCAGTGCAGTACTAATGTGGCTGATTGTGGTATCTGAACCAAGCTCCATACAAAAGATGAAATAAACAGGACTGCAAATTAATCCACGCTTCAAGACAATGTACTGGTAATTATGCTATTTATTCTTTTTCATCTAATTTCAAATGGCTGGAAATCTAGATGCAGCCAAAGCAGCAAGTATGGGTTGCAAAGAAAGAGTTTCATATGCAAAATGAGTCAGTAAAATCAGCACCTTGATGTTATTTGTTTTCCTATACAGATGAATGAACTAGTTCTGACAAAATAAGAAATTCCAGCACTTCTCAACAAGGCTTTACAGGCTCTCAAAATCTTTCTGGCTATCCTGCCATTACCCACCAGCGACATACAGCATGGTCATGCCTCTTCCAGCATCGTGTTAGAATAGCAGGGGGAAAAGAAAGCAACAAAAGTGTTCTCCAGTGTCCTCCACTTGGACATCTATGTGGCTACAGCAATATAAAGAAGCAATTTTTGTATCTTCCCCATGACCAACAGACTCTCTCAATCTCTTTTTTTGTCATATATGGTCTCTCCTTCCAAGACTTTAGAAATTGGAGAAATAAGATTTGTCTTTATAAAGCAGTACTTCCTATCTCTCTACCCCCACACTTAAGAATGAGGTTCAAAACGAGACCACCAGTGGTGCAACCACACAGCGGACTTTTTTCTGGTGGAGACAACACAGCTATGAGACCTGATGGTGCAGGTATTTTTTTCATCTTGACTAGCAGACCAAATTCTCAGGCACTTTTTAAAAATATTACTTCGACTGCACACCCTATGATGTATTCATCCATGTATCACAGCCACTCCACAGAAGTGACTTTGTGAAGAGCCCATGAAACCTCTAGCTTTAAAATGCCACTCCACCCAAGGGCACAGACATAAAGTGTACTTGTGTGTCATCCGTACCTATCCCACATACCAAAACATTGTGTGCTGCTTTTTAATTGCATTATCTGGATAGTGTATACTACAAAACCAGCACCCGGACCACTTTGCTTTCAAGTCTGATTAAATTCTGAAGCTCTTCAGGACATCTCTTGTTCTGAAGGATATTGGACACTGCAACAATTTATGCCCTGTCTCAGCAGCGGACACCCCTTCAATTCCCTTTGTTCCCAGACCCCAACTCGGAAGGCCAGGTCTGGGAGTCAAATGCTGCTGACCCCATGCCAGTTCTCCATTTGGCAGGAATCCTCTTTGACAAACCACAGCCAGATCGTGCCAGCCCTATTACCCTCCTGCAGTTTTGCAGTCAGTCCTCTGCATTCATTTCATGCCCCCTTTTCTCACTTTTAATCCATTGTTTTAAAATTACTTGGAAGAATCCTTAGATTAAGCTGTATGTATTCCTACATATCAATCCCTAAGGAAATATACAGAAAGCAAAGACAATTTCTTTAAAATGTTAAATTAAATAGTTTTCCTAGTTTATAGTACTTTAAAGTATAAATACTGAAAGCAAAAACGAGGCAGGTCATGACAGTTAGAAATATTCTTCTAAAATCAGTAAATACCTGCACCTGGTTACTGAACTACAGTGCTGCAGATGACATGAGAGTTTATTATGTATACTGAAAATAGACTAATACACCTTACTCCACTCATCTCATCTATGAGGCAGATTTACTTTCCAGGTAAGTAAATACATGCAAGCACAATGTTCTTATATGCACATACAGTCTTAAATGCAAGAGAGAAATACCACCGACTTTGATTTATATTAACAGACCTACTACTTGAAAGCTTGCTGAGGGCTGACAAAGAGAACAGTACACTCCGATAACACATGCTATATGCAGATTATACCTATGTAATCCAGCTGATATTTCAGATTATTGTGCCCCATTTGAGAATTTCATACTTTTTACCTATTACGTACACAGGGGAAGTTTCTCTAAGCCTCCTCTACCACTTGGAGTTTTGGTGTGATGGGGACACCGATGGGACCAGAAGCCCATTACAGTGCCCTTCATCCTTAGGCTACCAGTCAAGTGTCAACAGGTTTTGTAGCAACAAAGTTATCCCAGCCTGTCAGGCCTCAGTAGCATGGACAGTCTGACGCAGCCAGACCATCGCCACATCTTGTGGCCTTTGACAGACTCACTGAACAGCCACAAGGACAGGGTCCAATGACTCAAATGGGTCAGATTTATCCTGTCACTGCTATATCAAACTTGCTCTGAAGCAATATGGGGATAACTTGTATTTCTGCTGCTGCCTTCCTTTAGGGATTTTTTTGTTGTTCATTTGTTTTGGTTTTGTTTCCTTTTTTTTTTTTTCTTCTGTGGATACAGGGAAGACCCCAACGGTAACATGGCACTACTACTAGGCCGACCCTGATCTCATTAAGAATCATTACCTAGATTAACAAAAAAAAAATCAAACTAAAAAACAATCCAAATGGATACCCTTTAAACTTCCACACACATTTATTTTCCATAACCAGTGCACACCTACCACATGAATCCTCCGTAGACCTACACAGAGACTTAACCCTGCTATCCGGGTTATCCCAAGAGAAAAATAATTACAGAAACCCCCTCATGATAAAATAATTAAGCCTAAGTCTGCAGGATCTCAGCCTGCAAGCGTTCAGCAGGTTGCTCCAAAACGCACCAAATTCAGAGGACTGCCCGAGCACCCTTCAATGGGGTTTGAACCGGCCTCTGCACAGTCCTGCTGCATTCAGAAACTTTTCACAAATCGCCCATCCCGGCCTCCTGACCAGGGCCACTGTCCCTCGCCCAGCACCGCCTAACCCACACCCCCCGCAGGCACGACTCTACTCTTGAAAAAACCTCTGTGCAAACGGCCAGGTTGAACAGCCTTCACCACCCCCTAACAGCCCTGCTGCCGCGCACTTTACCCAGCAAAGTCTTTATTCTCAACACTCAAACTACTTCAGCTGCCGGCGACTCCCCACGCACGCCCCCTTCTAGCCGCGCAGCTGCCCGCACCGGCCGCCCCCGGAGCTCCGCAGCCAGCCCGCCGCCGCCTTCCCGGCGGCCCGCAGCGGGCACCGCTTTCTCTGGGACTTGTGGAGCGCGGGCCCGGCCGCCCCCGGCCCCCCGCGCACCCCAGGCGCCCCCGGGGGCCACCCCGCCGCCAGCCCGCTCCAGCCCCGCCGCCAGCCGCAGGCCGCCCGGCCGGTGCGGAGCACAGCGGCCGCCCCCACCGCTCCCCCGGCCCGGCCCGGCCCGGCCCGGGGCACCGGCCGGCCCGGCCTGCCCCGCCCCGCCAGCCCGGCGCCCCCGCCCGGGCCCCTCCGCCGGCACCGAGCCGGGCCGGGCGGCTGCCGCCACCGCCCCGCTCCCGCCCTCGCCCTCCCGGGACGCACCTTCAGACTCCCCCGGAGGGGGCCCTTGCCGTGGCCGGTCAGCGCCGGGGGGGGGCTCCCCAGGCCGCCCTCCTCCTCCTCCTCTTCCTCCTCCACCTCCACCACCACGTCCTCGTCTTCGTCCTCCTCCTCCAGCGCCGCGGCGGAGCCCTCCCGCCGGGGCGGCCTCCAGGCGCTCTCGGGCTTGGGGGGCCGGACCCCGTCCGCCTGCGCGGCCGCCGGCCCCGCGCTCAGCCGCCGGCTGCCCATGCTGGAGCGCTTGGCCAGGCGCCGCGCCTGCATGGTGCCTCCGCCCGCCCGGCCCGGCCCGGCTCGGCTCCCGCCGCGCTCAGCCCCGGCTGCGGGCAGCGGCCCCGCCGCGGGCGCGCAGCGGCAGCGCCGAGCCCAAGGGGCGGCGGCGGCGCTCACCGGGGAGCGGCGGTGGGTGTGTGCGGCGGGCGCGCCGCGGCCATGGGGGCCCGCGGGCGCGGCCGCCCCGCCGCTCGCCCACCTGCTCCCGCCGCCCTCCTCCTCCGCCGGCCTGTCCGCCCGGCCCGGCCCGGCTATCGGGCGCGGCGCGGGGTCCGCTCCCGCTCGCCCTTCCTCGCCGCCGCTGGTCCCCGGGACCAAAACCCGGACTGGATTCCCGCCGACCGCGGCTCCGCCAGGCGCTGCGCGGGGCCGCGCTGCCTCCGCCCGCAGGCGCGGGCGGGTTTCCCTGCGGAGCGGCGCCGGCCCCCGCCGCCCACCTGCTTCGCCCCCGGTACGCCGAGGGGAGCGGGGTGCCGGCCCGTCCGTGCCGGCGCACCCCCGCCGGCGTTCAGTCTGTTTAAACGGGAGGAGGGCCGGGGGTGCCTGCAGCCTCGGCGTGTGGGACAGGCTGCCAGATGTCTCTGGCCGGGCCTGGGTGAAATAAAACTATTTCACCTCTCCCCAAAAAACATAAATGGAAAAAATGGAACTTTGGGAAAAAAAGCTGAGAAGAGACTGGGGGTTTTTTGAGGTGAAAAATTGAAGCAGAGCTATCTACAGCCTGTTGAGAAAACCATCCAGGATGGTCAGGGAAATAATTTCCAGTTTGAATTGTAGTACTTCTGCGCTTTAAGCTTTAGAATACCTTTCTAAAAAGTTTTTTAAATTAAAATAGTTTCCAAACAGACTTTTAAGTTGTTGCAGTCACCATTTAAATTTATTATAGGCTTCTATACCATTTATCAAAGCCTCCCGAGACTGAGTTATACTTAAGGTTGCCACATGCTTTTCCTAACCTGTTCCTCCACAAAAAAGTTTTCAGTCTGCATTGACATGTTATTTTTGAGCCATATATATCTATTCTTTTCCATTTACAAGTGAATTATGGTAATTCCCTTTTCAGAATTCAGTACCTTTCTCCCCGCACGTTCTGTTTGAGAGACATGCCAACAGGCCAAATGTACACATAATATGTCAGCATGGGGCCAAGCTTCACCTCTAACGCTAGGTTAATTTGTCCCTGTCAAAAAGTAATGGTATTTTTTCATTTTGGAGTGTAGCATGTAGCGCTTTCTATGCAAGAAATTACAGCTAATAGACTACCCATTCTTAAAGAAATAATGAAGTTATTTGGAAGTTGTTGCAATTTTCTCTACTGAACCCCACAAACCAGTTGTTTTCATTCATTCTTTCAAGGTTTCCAGAGACTGTGCGTCTCTGGACAAGATCCGCAACAGAATGGCTAGCAAATTCTGGTGTATCCGGCCTTCCAGCAGGATTTCCCCATGCTCCTAAAAGTGACATTTCCAGACGTTTCACCGCGGCTTTGATCAGCTGCACGGCAATGTCGGGTCAGCCCATCTCACCGCAGATCAGCACTCAAAGCCCCCGGTACACGCCGCCACAAGATTTTTTCCTGCCACTGCATGAGTATTTAGCTTCTTGATACATGGTTGAATAGATCAGGCATGGTTTTTTGAAGCTGATGTCACATAAAGGATAAATTTGTGGAAGAAAAAAAAAAGAACAAATGCTTTTAAATTTTATTTCTAAACAATGTTCAGAATTAAGGTTTAGATTTGACAAAAAGTTATGCTTCAGTTTTGCCTTAAAAATGAATTCCACCATGAATTTAAATGGTATTCTCAGTTCCTTCATACTCATACCTCAAGGGCATAGAAATGGAATCATTCAAGTACCTCCCAGTATTCAAATTATTTGAAATATTTCGTATCATTCGAATACCCCCTAAATCGAATTATGATCTTCTGTAGTGGCCTGTGTTCAGTTATCTGAATTACAATCATATTATGGAAAGTCCCATTCCTATCTGCTGCATACTGGGATAAATGATGAGAGACTTCCCTGAGGTTTTCAAAGGTCTGTATGTTTTGATTGTAGCAAGAACAGAATCAAGATTAGAAATTATATACACCGAATGTGTTACTACTGAATTGGATTATATGTGCTAGCCTGAACACCGCAAATAACTGAATAGAGACCAAAGGATCTCCTGTAGAAAACAGTGATAAGAAAGGGTAGCTGGGCTTGCACAGACATGTCTGTTAACTTCCACGACACCTCACACTTCAGCGTCTATTTGAACCCTGCGTTCAGCCCTTTCATCAGGTTAGTTCCGGGACCCGCTGTAAGATACAGCTGACTGATGCCTCTTGCCCTGAGGTTTTGGTGAGCGAGCATAAAAGCAGAGATCGTTAACCAATAGTCAAGATTTTGGTTGTCAGTTCAACAACAATCGTTTCAAAAGGTACTAGCTGGGTTCTCTGGTTTGGGAGCACGGTGGCAGGAGGCAGGGAAGAGAGGCTCAGACAGGTTCTTAGGGACACATGAAACATCCCAGGCCGGCCTGCTTGCCTGCCTGCGGGAGGTTGCTCCATTCTCCAGGGTGCTGCCTCTTCTCCCCCTGGACGCTGGCAGAGTCATGGCCCCTTAGCTCTCAAAGCAGCAGGTGAGCCCTGGAAAAGTTGGGCCAGGTGACAGAGAAAGAGTGTAACCAAGTTCTGGTGGAGGGAGAAGAGGCAAAATAGTTTTGGGATCAGAAGGGAAAAGGAATGGCAGTCCAGAGTTCGCTGGGCTGATGGGCAGGGCAATCCTGGGAAGGGGTTTAGAGAAGAATACTGACTTTTGATTAGTAATCTGAGCTGCTAATGCTTTTTACTCCTGCTGGGTTATCAAACGCAATGAGAAGCCAGTGTTGACAACTCTACAACAGATTGGTTAAAGATTTCTAGCACTTCCCAGGCAAGCCAGATTGGAGCTGTAGTAAGAATAACTTCTCTCACAATATTTGATACAAACAAAAGATAGAAATGACTGTTTGCTCCATTTCTTCCAGTCTGTCTGACTTGCAGTATGAATGGAGCTGAAGCTGGACCCATACTGCCCTTTCAGTGCTTCCCAGGGGAGTTAAATTATGGAGAAAGTTTTCTAAGGACAGTCAGGGAGTCCTAGTTACAGTCCTCTTCAGTATCTTTATGTTCACAAATAGTTAAGAGTCAAACACAAGACATAATCCACTATCACCCATCAACATTTTTTCCCTGAGACTCAGTCTTAGCACTCTTGGGGTGAACTGCTGAACAACTCTGGCCCATAGCCACATCCTGACATCAAGTAAATTATTGTGATGTACGGAGTAATATGGTAACACTTAACTAAACAGAAATATCTTATGATTGTGCTAGAGCCTAATATGCCTCTAATGAAAGTAGAGGCTCTGGCTGTAATAAGAACTGTTTACATGTCAATGATTTCCAAGCTTATTAAAAGTTAATGTGCACATTCGCACTCCCTTTGTGTATACAGCGTTCCAACACAGCAGAAGTGTTTCAAATGCTTCTTTGCCTGTAACCTTAGCAATCAGTTCATATTTCCAAAAAAGAAATGTCTCTCTCTCTCTCAAGACATATGAGACAATTGGAATGATAAGTATATGTAAGCATATATCCCTCCAGAAGTTATTCTAGAACAATCTGTGAAGGTCAATTACAGTGACAGCTTTGCAGTTCATCCTGAATAATTATTGTCTAACTTCTTTCAGTAAATCCACTGGGCAGTTCTGTGCACTAGCCACAGAAAAAAATCTAGCTTTCCCTGGCACTGCCTTAACTAGTCTATACTGATTAATGTCTGGTGGAGTTTTCTTATGATACATACTTTTTCCAAACATTTCATACAGTCCATCTCTCAAGTAAGTATTCCTCTCATTTTTAATATAGTTATTTACTGATCTTTTTTACATTTTATTCCATTCAGCTACTGCTACTTTATACCATGATCATGCCTGCAGGCAAAGCTTGCCCGACACCAAGTCGGGGAGAGTCCCTTTTGCTTCGAAAAGCGGAGATTCTTCCTTAACACTCAGGGAGGCACTACTCTGTGATCACCTGCTTGCTGGTCCCAGAACTGCTTCCTTCAGGGACGATCAGTCAGCAACGCAGCTGCCAGCAGCAAGAAGCACTAGCCATGGGCAACAAGCACTAGCACCGGTGTGCTTTAGTTTGCCTCACAGGAGAGGGGGGATACATTGCAGCGTGCATTTTGCTGGACCACCCAGAATCTTACCTCTGCTATCGCCACTTCCCCCCCCCCCCTTCTTTTTTTCTGATGTGCCTGCAAGGAAAGAATAAATTTCTTGATTTATTTTCTTTAGTCTCCGAATATTTTTTCCCTTGTCCATGAATGCCACCTTTTCATCACTAGAGGCAAGATTCCCTCTGCTCCTACCTCCTCCCAGACTGATGCTATGCTTCAGTTCCTTACCTTTAAAAAAAGTCGAGCAGCAATAGGAAGCAAAGAAACCCTCAATTTTCCGCGCATTTAATCACCACTTTTTTCCCAACCATAACCTGCCTGAGTAGTTGTTCACTTTTCACTTTTTAGTGAGCAACAAATGTATTTGTGTGAGCTTTAGTATTCAAACCAGCATGCGCACTAATCATGTGTGTGTTCCACTTCTCTCATAATCCCAGGCATTTGAGCCCCTGCCAACTTCTTTATTTGGGGACCTGCCTTCTCCACACCCCCTCTGTAAACTTTGCATTTGTTTTGCTTTATAGCGATCATTGAAGTTCTCACTCCAGCTGGGAGGACAGTCAGGCACCTTCAAGAACAAGGGAATGATTGACAATATTAGGCAGAAAATTGTCTACCAGATGCTGCTCAAAAGGAGAGGTGGCAACCTTCCGACCCCCTTCTCAGTAAGCGAAATCCTTGCTTCTGTGACATGCCTCTGCCCCACTCATCAACTGAGTGGGGAGCACAAGGTCACTTCTGCGTCTGGCTGTTGTGCAGCGAACAGCCACCCTGCAGACAAGGCTACACCTTCTGCTTGAAGGAGGTTCCAGTGCCAGCCACGCATTGGAATGAAGCGGCAAAATTCATCAGCCATTACGCGTTACCCTTTGCAGTTACTGCTCTGGAACATTTACTAGTTCTGAATAATCTTACTGGTATGGAAAGGAATTCCGGACAGTCCATCCTTGGACTGTGGGAGAATGAACATCAACCAGAACTGTATAGCTTTTTTAAAATCCCTCCCCAAAGTTTTTTCTGTTGTCGATAAGTAAATTTATACCATTTACATGTTTATGTCTCTTAAAACACTTTGTTTCCCAGAAAAAGAGGTCAGCTCATCAGAGTTTCATGCTAGTACTGATACAATGATTACAGTTCCCCTTTTCTAAAATTAAGTAGTCTGAGGAAGACAAAGGGATGAATTTTAAAAAAATAAGACTAACATTTTCCTACTTAATGAGCCCAGAGTGACCATCACCGGGGGGGGGGGGAGGGAGGAGAGGGAAGGGGAGAGGGAAGGAGAGAGAGAACAGTTCTTAACAAAAGCAGCACAGGAAAAAAAAATCAGTCTACACCGAGGGCAGAAACACAAAAAATCATAGGCCTCTGTCATGCAAATGCTTGACCACATACTAGCAATAATTTTTTTTTTTTACACAAAAAAACTATTTGGGGGAGTTTCAGAGTTGTTTGTGCTCACTCATATGTGGTAACAGCAACATGGTGAATAATGACCCCTCAAATGACATCGGCATTAAAGGAAGGATATAGAACAGGAACGATGATAATTGAAAAATTATTTTAAGTAAGTGTATTCATTAGTTGTCTTAATTTAGGTGGAACTTCCTCTGTAAGTTAGATTAAACATATATTAAGAAAAATGCAAGATCGGCATGTCAACTTCCTCTTTCTCAGTGAAGTGTCAAAGAACTCAGCTTGATTCTTAAAGTCAAGGCTGAATTTGCAAAGGTAGCAATTATGAAGAAAATAACTAGCCGTTCCTTTCAAAATGAACAAATTACATCAGGCACTCAGGAAAACATAAATATTACAGGACACATAAAACAATACTAACAGAATCACTTTTTACATGGAAACTCCACTGTACAATCTTGTGGAACCAAGAAAAAAAATTATATAGCTGCCAGTCAATGCCAGCAATGAAAATATTTACTCCAATAAATTAAGCATTGGGTACAATTTTAATAATTTTGCTACCTATCATAAGATAGTATAGTTTTATTTTCATACATTCTTAATGTTGGAGATTAATACTCTGCTTTGAAAGGGCACTCCACATTTCTTTGGCTTGCATACTGCACTGACATTAACCCTAAAGGCTCTTTGAAGTAAATACTACTGCAACCAAAATTTAAGGGAAACAGCAGGCAGCCAGATAACTTGAGGATGACCCACACCTCAAAGATTTTTTCATTAATCAGCTGAAAGCCAGGTCACTAGCTTGAGATGTAGGAGCCATTTTCCGTGTTGTACACGTTCCTATTTTCTAGCGAGTACAGAGGGCTCATTAAAGCCAATTTTTGTTTTTTTCAGGGAAGTTCCCTGATGGAAGTTTCTCTGGCGGTGCTCCTTCCACCCAACTCCTTAGAAGTCTTCATAAAAATCGACCCTTTTGATGGCCCGTTTTTCCTTAATAAAGAAAGCTGAAAAAGACAACTCTAGATCGTTTGTTCCGCTTTCCTCCTCTGTCCCCTGGCAGGAACGAGCTGCCCCGTTCTCCATGGGGAAATCCGGTTGACCTCTTCCTGCCTCTCCCACCCTGCTCAGCTCCATAAAAAAACCCAAATAAACAAATAAAAAACCCCTAACCCCCCCACGGAGCTGGAAAGGCACAGATAAAGCGGACTCGCTTGGAAAACGGACTTTTCCCCTCCAGGAACGTGCCCTTTGCTGTCACGCCGAAGATGAGCTGAGGCGGCCAGGCCACGCTCTCCCCACAGCCCCGCCCGCCAGCCGCTCGCACCGCTGACCCGCGGTGTGCGAGGGCCCGGCGAGCTCCCACAGCCCTCGCTCCATGCTCCCGCCCGCGATCCTGTTCAGCTTTTGCCTCAGATTTCTCCTCCTGCCGGCGGAGCGCGGCCCGTAAACATGTGCGGCCCTGTCAGCGGGGTCCGCCATGCCCGCCCGGCCGCCCGCCCTCCGCAGCGCGGCCCAGCTGCCGCCGGCGGGGCGCGGGGCGCTCGTTGCGCAGCAACGCGGGGGAGGAGAGGCAGCGGGGGCGGGGGGGGGTGCTGCGGGGAGGGCGGCGCCCGCCGCTCTGAGGGGAAGGCTGCGGCGCTCGCAGAGCTGCCGGTTGGGGCGGTGGGGAGGGCGGGCAGCGCCCTGCCACGGGCGGTGGGACGCCCACGGCACTGGCCGGTGGTGGGGAAACGGAGGCGTTAAGGCCTGGGCCTGCCTTGGGTACCCTCGGAGTGCTGTCCCGGCGTTATTAGTAACTGCGTATTTCCTACGCGATGGCGGAGGTGGGCGGCCGGGCTCTGCTCCTGGCTCCGGCCCGCCCCTCTTCTGCAAACCGCGTTCCCTTCACCCTGCTCCCGTTCTCTTGTGAGGTACGGTTTCTGCAATAATCAGTTTTACGGTTGGTTATAAACATCTTAAAGCCCCCCCATTACTGAAATAGGAGAATTGTGTAACGCTTTCAGCTTCCTTAAAAAAAATACCCAAATAAAACCTTTGTAATCCTCCTCTGTGGAAAAAAAAGTTTGGAAACTTGATACAAGTAAACAACTCAGAGATCGGCAAATACCTAAAATGCCCCAAACTTGGCTCAAGCACACCTCATGATTGTTGAGCTAAAATAGATTAACTGGGAACCTACGACTTGAATTAGATTGGGCAGTTTGTACTCCAGCAGCTACCTGTTTTACAGACATAATGCAAATGTAAGCATGTAGTATTAAAGACGTGGGTTTTGGGTAGAACACAGAGTACAAAATGCAGTCAAGGTTGCAACTAATTGCTGTGGCAAGTTCAGTTCTTCAGCTGCAGCAACCCCCCCAGGAAACAGCAGAAGCTCTTAAATTTCACATACTAAATCTCATTTAGTTCTCTGGCTGGTGGTTAGGGCTTTGGTTTTGTTTTGAGAGGGAAGATCTAGTAAAATTGAAAAAATGAATTTTGAAGTGGCAGTGTTTTAAGCATTTTCTTGTGATTATTTTTTCAAGTGTAATGTTTTGGCTTGAATTTCTAAGTTCTTTTAATTTTTGGTTTCTAAATGATTGGGTTTTGTTTAGAAATACTAGCACTATTCTGTTTTGCTCGCTTCCTCTGGTAGAGGTGTGTTGTATTTTAATCTATGATTTGTGTAAGCAAAAAGAAAACCTTGCGGGTACTGAAAGCATTACTAAATACAAAGGGTTCTTTTCCAGTGTTTATAGAACAAACTTATTTGTGTAGAAACTCTTTTTTTTTTTTTTTAATATGAATGAACTGCTACTCCAGGCTTTGTTGTGGGAGGAATGGAGCAGCAGGGTGGTGGAGGGAAGAGGGGGGCACAGGGAGAAACCAACCCGAGTCCTCCTGGAGGCTTTCCCTCCTCTTGGTGTTAAAGATACTTGGTCAGAAGGTGCTAACACAATGCCAAAGTTTGGTGTAGATGGCAAGATAATGAGTTGCACTTGAGCTACAGTTTAATGAAGCATCTACTGCTTTGAGTTAGTCATTTGGAACGTGTTACTTAGATAAATAAACACAGTCTCAAAGCAGAAAACAAAGGCAGAGTGAAGCGGCTCAGGGAAACACAACATGGAGAAGGAGCAACGGGAACGCAGAGGATGGCTATAGTCTTGGAGGAAGGACAGCAAAAGGGGAGGGCAGGGGATCAAGTAGTAGGAATGGGAGAGTAGCCCCAGGGCAGTGAATGATAGCAGAGATGCCGATGAAACCAAGAAATTTGTTTCTAATATTTATTTCCTCGTAATTTTCCCTTGAACACAACTCTTCTTCACAGGCAGTTTACTGGGACGGGAGAAAAAAAGGAGGTAATCAAACTGACGTTACACCCTTGTGAAAGAGGCTTGGGATAATTACGCATGACACAGGTAAGTGTCCTGAAGATAGCTGATACATCTCTCTGTTAAAAATCTGGATAATTTTCTTTCTGTGGTCACATTGCTCCTTGTGCTGCTCAAGTTCAGCTGTCTGCAAAACCCAAACTTGGGAGACTTGGGAGCTAGATTACCATTTTCCTACAGCAGCATGAAGTTCTTCTTACAGAATAACAGACACTGATTTTAGAGGACAATGAACCTCTTCTGCCACAGAGCGTTAGGTGAGCAGCCTGTCACATGAATTATTATTTTGAGTATTTTAAGTTTAATAACTAAAGTTCTTTCAAAAAGGAGATTAGTTAACCGACACCATCTATCCTTGCTAGTTATCTGCAAGTAGATTACAGAGAATGATACTCCGTTTGCACATGCATTTTGCAAACTTATTCCTCGGTTGTACTCTTTATTTTGCAAATTGCAGACATTGAGATGAAGGGTCTATAATTTCCTAGCTTGCCTTTCTCTTGGAACACTGGTGCTGCACTGGCACGCATCCACTTTGCTGTGACTTCATTTGAATACAGCAAATTCTTTATTATGATTAACAAAGGGTTGCTCTCTGGTCTGCTTTGAATCTCAGTCTGCTCATGGAGATTAGTAGGTTTTGAGCAATGCCAACTTACTAAATATCTCCGCTTCACTGATCTCAAAGACATTTGTGACAATGGATTTAGTAGTCATTTTCATGCGTGTTCTTGCCTTTGAATGGATAATACCTTAGTAGTTCTGCTTTCCATTGCTGTTTGATTCTCCATCCCATTCAAAAGGGTTTAAATTCAAAATTTCTCTTTCCTCTTATGTTGCTTCTTTGAGATAAATGAACACATCTGTTTGTGGTATTAATCCTTGAATGTAACCCCCGCCTTTGATTTTATTTTAGGTGAATACATTGCAAATGTCTATGTATTATTTCCCACTTCATAGTAGGAACAAATAAAACTTTCTCTCCCAAGGCAAGATTAACAGAAATTGCTCTTCAATTCAACAGGAAGAGGCCAGTGGTTTTAAAGTAGGGGGGTCCCAGTTACATGTCTTGATGTGGCCATATGTCTCATTTGGCCACAAGAATTAGAGAATGGGCAACAGTAAAACCTTAGGTGACATCAGATCAGCAGCCCCTTTTTCATGCCAATGTCTCCATTAACATCTTCACCTGTTAGCAGGTAACACATACAGACCTCATTTAGCTGTTAAGTCTGACGGAAGTATTTGTGCCAAGTATGCTTTTTAAACTGGGATCATTTCTCTTCATCTGTTCAGTATTGTTTTCTTGTAAAGGTTTCTCTCAATTCCACTGCAGCATAACAAAATAATCTTCCTGCCCCAGATACACGCCTCAACTTTGTCTGAGTTACTCAGAAAGAGAGATATTAGAAATAGATGGGTATTTGTTTTTTATGATGTAATCACAAAACACATGCAGTGAAATCTAGAAACATTAGAGATATCCATCATCTTAATTTCAAATTGTCCTGGTTTTGGCTGGGATAGAGTCACTTTTCTTCATAGTAGCTAGTATGGGGCTACACCACACAACACACCACCTCTCCTGTCCTGAGTGACCACCATAACAGATGGACCCCAAAGTCATGGACTAAATGAATTCAGTGGACATTTTGTGAACATTTTACAAGGATGGTCCATAGACTAAGGGAATGATATCTGTGTATTGTATCAAAGGATGGGAAGGGTGGTGGTGGTTAATAAGGATGTATTGGATAGTGTGGTACCAGAGCATGACATAAATGATATGGAATAAGGGGTGGAGAATGTGCTGGTTTTGGCTGGGATAGAGTTAATTTTCTTCCTAGTAGCTGGTGTAGTGCTGTGTTTTGGATTTAGGATGAGAATAATGTTGATAACACACTGATGTTTTAGTTGTTGCTCAGCAATGCTTACACTAAGTCAAGGACTCTTCAGCTTCCCATGCCCTGCCAGCTCGAAGCTGGGAGGGGGCACAGCTGGGACAGCTGACCCAAACCGGCCAAAGGGCTATTCCATACCATATGACATCACGCTCAGTATACAAACTGGGGGGAGTTGGCTGGGGGCAGCAATCGCTGTTCGGGGACTGGCTGGGTGTCGGTCAGCGGGTGGTGAGCGGTTGCATTGTGCATCACTTTTTAAATATATTCTTTTATTATTATTATTATTATTATTTTATCTTCCTTTGCTGTCTTATTAAACTGTTTTTCAACCCATGGGTTTAACTTTTTTTTTCCCGATTCTCTCCCCCATCCCACTGCGGGGGGGAGGGGGGAGACAGGGTGAGCAAGTGTCTGTGTGGTGCTTAGTTGCTGACTGGGGTTAAACCACGACACTGACTTTCTCAAAAGAATAAAAGCAAAAGTGTTCTGAGCTTTTAGTTCACAGAAAATCCAGATCCACCAACACAGACAGAAAATGGGTAAGAGAAGTAGAAAGTATTAAGTAAGGCTGAGAAAACCCCCCAAATAGACCTTGATGGTAGTTTCTCTACAAGGAAGTTGCTCCCAGTTCAGGATTTGGCTGTTGTACTCCCAATTCATGCGCAGCAAAGGATATAATTTATTCATAGTATTTCAGAGGCTTCTTCTAGGCCAGTCTTTGATGATCTGTCCTACTCAGTATCTTTACTTGCATTCCAAAGGCCTACACTGTCCTCTGAGGTACAATTTCCCACTGATGAATCCAATGAATCAGTCAGGGCATTCGCTTCTGTACGTAACACGCACTCTGACATCAGCAGCACAAAACCAAAGGTGGTGGCATAAAAATCTTGAAAGAAAGCTATGTCAGTGCTGTGCTACACTCACAGCAATAAGCCATGAAGAATGTGTTCACCAGTAGCAGCCTGCCTTAGAGAATTGCTGTCACTTCTCTCTCGCTCCAAGTGCCAGATCAGCCTGAGCTGTGAGCCACTGATCAATTCCACCAGGTGCTCATGATGTGGGGTGGGAAAGATACCATAGCCTTGGGCTGTTAAATCTAGGGCAAGGTTTCACTAAAGGCAGTGTCTGAACTGCCACCCAGCAATGTGAGGTCGCCCCTGCGTCATTACTTGCCCAGGGATGTACTAAATCTTATCATAGAATCATGGAATAGTTTGGGTTGGAAGGGACCTTTAAAGGTCATCTAGTCCAACCCCCCTGCAATGAGCAGGGACATCTTCAACTAGATCACGTTGCTCAGAGCCCTGTCCAACCTGACCTTGAATGTTTCCAGGGGTGGGGCAAATCTTGCTCAGTGGGATTTATAATCATATTGTTATAAAGTGTTGAAAAACTGGCTTTTGGTTTTGTACTCAAATAGACCTTTTCCTGCAGCGTGACCGCGGTCTTTGCTACTCAGGTAGCCACCTCCAGCTCTTCTTACCAGACCCAGTGTTTCCATGTACTTGCTTTGGGCTGTGCTCCACTGGGATCCCATCACCTTACAGATTTACATAGCTTCCAGCACAAGTCACATTGTAGCTAAAACATCTTTCAGCTGTCAGCATTTCCATCTGAGGTGAAAGAAAACAGACCTCTAGTCCTTGAGTTCTAATTATGCTCCAGCCACCTGATTTTGGTATGCTGACCTGGCCTGAAGATACCAGCAATGACAAGAGATATTATTATTTTGGTGCATTTGTTCCCTCAAAGCACAATTAAGCTACAAATTTTGCATGTAGACATGGACTAACAGGGGCTGGGCCTGTTGAAATTTTTCTGTTGATCAAACTTGAATTCCATTCATAGTTACAATCTGGGAAGCAGCTTCCAATGCATGCACAGAACATTTGCTTGATAATGAAGAATTTTAAAACCTGCCCATGAAACTTGGTAGCACTAGATGAAGCCAGAAGGATTGTTACTGAATCCACTCAAAATTCCCACTGTTGAAAAAGAGCAAGATGATTGAATAAAAGGCAAGATTTTCCAGTTTGCCTGTCAGCAATTATGAGGAACAGGAGATAATGAGGAAGAAACTAATGGCATTATTTTGGGGCCAGAGCTTAAAAAAACAGTGCATGGTTCATCACAGGGCTAATACTTTATAACGGTTGATGATTCTGTAATCAGAGCCCACATAGAGAGAAACAGGCTGTAAATTAAATGACAGAATATTTCACAAATGGCTTAGAATTGTAATGCAATGATCAAGAATTTACAGAGAAAGACTTTATGCCCCTTTCTTAACAAGCTGCAGCATTTCTAACAGAAATAATTAGGGTTTTGACAATGTATTCATTTAAATGAAGGATCGAGTTTGACAATAAAAAATAGCCTGTAATCTGTGTGTCACATGCAGCTTTCTACTGACACACAACCTCATGGTCTAGTGCACCAGCATTCACAGCAAATTAGTCTCAGTTTTACTGTATTCTTTAACCACACCAAGTGGTACCTGGAGAAATAAAGTTCTTTTACACAGTCACTGCTAGTTAGGTAGCTCTTACAACTGAAAAATTGGAGAACGATTCAGTGATAGACTTAAAATCAATGTCTCGCTGTGGTTAGAAGTTTCTTTTTTTAGACTTAGTAGTAAAGAAAAAGGAGGAGGAGGAGGAATCCATTTCTTTTTCACTTTTGAAATCCTCAGGTTGGCAAACCAACTGGCAAGCCAATGGCTTCCTCAAGCAGTTCACTGCAATTCCTTCCTGGAAAGCTCCTCCTCTCTAGAAGCAAAACATCGCCCCTTAGCTTTCCATGGAAGCAGAAAAGTGCATATTGAAAGTAAGTTACAGCATGCATTTGGGGAGATGAATAGAATTATAGTTAGGAAACTGGACTAACATGAACAAACATGCACCATGGAGTCCATGCTGATTTGAGCTAAACAAAACATGTTTTCTTTTGGTCAAAGTCAGCTGTATCCAGGACATGGGCAGATCAGCCATGCAGTACACGTAATGCCTCTGACACCTCTAGGAAACACAGGGTCTGTTGGACCCTTCCAGAAAATTTGAGATGTCCATGAAGTTTTGAATTTATCTTGCCTGTGTTCCACATAGCATATGTACATACTCTGTTTGGGAAATACCACTGTCAGCAGCCCATATTCTTTCTAACATTAGGTGTCACAGTGCAGCTGACCTCTTTCTTGAGGCAATCCAAGATGCACTACAGCTGCCAGTTCTCAGAGATTCTGGACACAGTTTTTACCAGCTCGTCAGAAAACTGGACAGTGTTATTAACCATCTCTTAAGCAATTGGTAAATAGAAAGGGATCTTCCTTTCCGTGATGGCTTGTGTGATCATACAGTCTACCAAAACACCATTTCTGAATTACTTAACCATTTTTGGGGTCAGCCTAATTGTTTCAGATTCAGGGGGAGGTAATTCCAGCAATGACTACTTCTGGGCATTCAGAAACTGCTCTCAAAGAAGTCTGTGTTTAAGTTGGGGCAGCTCTTACCTTAGGCACAGTGGCATCCATCCTAATGAGAAATCTATAAGCCTTGTTAATACCTTCCTTTGTCTTTCTGTTTTAATAATGACTTGTAAAATATTTCTTAGCTCTTAAATACATGATACTGTTCTTGTCCGTTTGTGGTGGCATATCTGAGTCAGATTTTTCTCTTAACGCTGAGAAGAAGGTGCACATGATACATGTGGAGTAGATAAGACATCCATTCACAAGAACTGTATTTCTTGGCTAACTTTTACACCAGTGTGGTTATGACAACAAATGAAAATATGTCTGTGCAGTAGCCATCAGTGAGGATTTCAGTGGCTGTCCCCAAGCTTGCAGGCATGAGCATGTGCAACTCTAACTGTGAAAAGGGGCACACAGGAGAATGGCACAAGCTCCTGGTCTGCTGGCCCCTGATTTTGGTCATGAAGCTAGTAGGAAGAACTTACAGTATAACTGCATGCTTTAGTGCTCTAGGGACTATTTGTTTTTAATATTATTTTTGTGCAATATTTTTCTCTTAAATCTCCCTTGTGTTATACATATACACTTGCATGCACATGCCAAATTTTCTGTTGAGATTCCCACTAGATAAGAAGAACCAGAGCTGTCACTGGTCAGGGTAACGCATCCATTATGTAGCAGCCCTTTTCACGTAGACTGGTTGAGGATGCCTTCTGGGCCACACTCTTCTAACTTGAAGATATTCAGTTCATGTGTGGCCCTCTCATGGACAATTTTTCCTTGCATGCTTGTTTTTATCTTTTTCAGTATTACCGTATTCAGCTTTGTTGTACCATACACACACTCACCAAATAATAAGTATACCATAGAGTTAGGGAAATAAATGCCATTAATGTTCATGAAACAGTCAAATACTCTAATGATGGGACAGAAGCACCCAACAAGGGACTTAATCATTAGGTTTTCATAGCAGGATTTGAGAAGTATGTGGTAAACAAAGGATGGAGCCACATCCTAAGCAGCAAGCAAAAAATAAAATAGTGACTAGCTGCTCATTAAATGAGTATTGTCCATTCTGTGCACTGGGTGAAACAAAGGGCTAGTGGAAAAAGACAGCATGTGACTGTAATTAAAGACACTTATATCACTAAGGCACACAAGGAAGCCAAATGAACGTTGCACAGGCAACCTTACCTCAGGCTTTTCCTGACTTTACAGTGTTCAGCTTAGAATCACTACAATGCTCTTCTGATACAAGGTTGTGTATGATGCATTTAGTACACGTGGATCCCTCAGAGATGTACTAGGTGGAGCTTTCTGCTAGCAGTACTAGCAGTAAACTGCTAGGTTTGCTTCACCTTGGATTTGTTTGTCTGCTCACCAGTGACTGAGTGGTTTATCTGGTTGGAGGATTAGGAAATAAGCCATAGTGGGTGGTGAAGAGATGAAAATGGTATGTGACCCCCAGTGCAGTATGTGCAAATGCATGGCGCATGATGGGCACAGTCTGGCAAACCCAACGAGAAAAGAGCAACTCTTGGCACCTGATGCAACTCACCCTTCTCTTAGAGCCTAAGCGGTGGGTTTGTCCAGCCACAGATTGACCCTCTTTGGTACTGTATTTGGTACACAGATTGGCTGTGTTCATTACAGCACCTTCCAGGAGCTGTTTTCTGTAGCGAAGAATGGCTAGCAAGGGATGGTCCTAGCCAAAGGATGGTGCTTGCTGGCAAGTATTACAATGGTGGTGGTGGCAGTAGGGGGTCAGGGAGCAGGAGTATTCAGTATTTGTGTATGCACATTGTGAACCACTTCATGAACTGTGCTTGGTCTTATGTTGGTCTTTCTGAAGCAAGGAGACAAAGTTCTTCAGTGCAGCTTACTAAGTTAACAAGCACCGACTTCACTATGCTTTGAAGCCCAAATCCTGGCAACACATCAGAACTAATGATGCAGAATCCTTGTGCCACCTGCAGAACCATTCTCTAGAGCTGCAATCAGTGAGCAGCTAGAAAACAGCAGCTCAAGATCTACATAAACTGCCCTGTTCAGTTCCTGGGAACCACCTGTGGGATATGTTGTGAGAGCTGGCCTACTATCACCACCAATAACTGGTTTACTGATAGGTGTGCTGTTAGCCCAGGGAGATTCTTCTCTGCTAGTCCTTCATTGTCCCCACTGTTCTGTGGGGCTGGGAAACATTTTTTCCCCTTTTAACCTTCAGACGATGGTTCTCAAAACTTCTTTTCCTTGCAGAAGTGGTGTCTGATGAGGGGACCACAGGGCAGGACTGGGCTGGTGGAAGTCCCTGATGTGTGTGTGGTGGATTACATGGCTGCGGAGAGGCCATGATACTGTGCTGTAGCTACCTACCAAGCTATCTTTGAGGGTGACGGAACTGATACCAAGAGCACCCCCCACTGCTTCATTCTGCTTGTTTCTTTGGAGAACCCCTGTCACAGTGAGATGTTGTATTGCTTAACCCTCTCCCAGGAAGTTTAATTAAAAAGTCAGCAAGCCATTTTCTTACGACCATAAGGCACTCCTGGGTGTGTATCAAGTGAGCTAGATAGGCCTTTTGTGGAGAATATGAAAGCCCAATGGAACAAAGCACTTCTACCACTGTTAGCTCCCAGATGTGGCCAGCCAGCCATGGCTGCCCCAGAAAAACAGAGTTTCAAGCTACTGCAGCCCAAAAAGTCTCCTCCAGCCCTGAAATCAATGGTGTCAGTCATATTGGTGGCAACAACAGCTGTGACTGCAGTGAGCTCAGCAGAGTCAGAGTGAAATCTGGGTAACCACCAGAGCCTATCCTAAAGACACCGAAATTAGAGAAACCTTGTCAATTCCAGATTTGCACAAATAAATCCTTTAACATTGAATCCAAGTAGGTACCTGCTGTGCTTCTGACTTGTCATGAGTGTTTCATGCCCTCATGACATTTTTAGGGCTAGAGACAGTTTTGAGGAGTGTTGACCCAACACTTTTCACACATATTATTTACACTGCAGCTTGTTTTGTACGTTGCCTACAAAATTATGCTTCATAGAAGAAAAGCCTGGCAACACGAGGGAGATTGTTGTAAACAACCAGAGTGAGCGCTCCAGCCTGGGTACAATAGACATGCTAGAACTCAAAATAGCACCAGAGGACAAAAAAAAACCCCATTAACAAACAGTATGAACATTGTTTGTTTTTAAGAAACACTGAGCATTGTTTCCAGTTTCTAGATTAAGCCCAATTGCCAAAAAAGCCTTTGTTACTGCCTAAACGAAACTCAAGTTGGGAAGCATAGTCAATAATTATTTCACTTATGAATGTACCGCCAAAAACCTAGGGGTGGGAATGCAAGAAGTGAACAGTTGTTCAAAACGAAGAGCCTCATCCTCTCCCTGTCCTTTGTCTCTCTGTTTTTCCAGGTGTAGGAATAGCAGCTTTAATGAACAGCAATAGAAGCTGAGTTTCTGAGAGAAACGGAGTTCGAAACAGAGCTTTTGGCAGCAGTCCCCCTCCCCCTCATTTGAGATCCTTAACACATGCCAAAGCTTTCCTCTTAACACTTGCCAGGGCTATTGAATACTGAAGTCAGTGTTTTGAACTTAAAGCCTCCCAGAACTCTTGAGACATCTGTATGGAGTGTGCTTGCTGCCCTGCATATCTGCCGGAACCCAAGACTGAAATTTTAATCATAGATTCAGTTTTGGAATATTGGAAATGAAAGTTAATCCTGACTGTGTTCTGTCTCCTGTCCTTTTCCCTCCCCTCCCAGTTCTTCCACCCCATCAGGCACAAACAATAGAGTTTCTTGTACCCTGCAGTACCCACTGCCTTCTCGTTAGAATCATAGAATCATTTAGGTTGGAAAAGACCTTTAAGATCATCAAGGCCAACCGTTAACCTAGCACTGCCAAGTCCACCAATAAACCATGTCCCTAAGCACCACATCTACACATCTTTTAAATACCTTCAGGGATGGTGACTCAACCACTTCCCTGGGCAGCCTGTTCCAAGGCTTGACAACCCTTTTGGTGAAGACATTTTTTCCTAATATCCAATCTAAACCTCCCCTGGCGGAACTTGAGGCTGTTGCCTCTTGTCCTATTCCTAGTTATTTGGGAGAAGAGACTGACACCCACCTCTCTACAACCTCCTTTCAGGTAGTTGTAGAGAGCAATAAGGTCTCCCCTCAGCCTCCTTTTCTCCAGGCTAAACAACCCCAGTTCCCTCAGCCGCTCCTCATCAGACTTGTGCTCTAGACCCTTCACCAGCTTCATTGCTCTTCTCTGGACATGCTCACAGCACCTCAATGTCTCTCTTGTAGGGAGGGGCCCAAAACTGAACACAGTATTTGAGGTGCGGCCTCACCAGTGCCGAGTACAGGGGCACGATCACTTCCCTAGTCCTGCTGGCCACACTATTTCTGATACAAGCCAGGATGCCATTGGCTTTCTTGGCCACCTGGGCACACTGCTGGCTCATATTCAGGTGGCTGTCAACCAACACCCCCAGGTCCTTTTCTGCCAGGCAGCTTTCCAGCCACTCTTCCCCAAGCCCGTAGCATTGTCTGGGGTTGTTGTGACCCAAGTGCAGGACCCAGCACTTAGCCTTGCTGAACCTCATACAATTGACCTCGGCCCATCGATCCAGCCTGTCCAGGTCCCTCTGTAGAGCCTTCCTCCCCTCAAGCAGATCAACACTCCCACCCAGCTTGGTGTCATCTGCAAACTTACTGAGGGTGCACTCGGTCACCTTGTCCAGATCATTGATAAAGATATTAAACAGAACTGGCCCCAACACAGAGCCCTGGGGAACACCACTTGTGACTGGCTGCCAACCGGATTTAACTCCATTCACCACAACTCTTTGGGCCCGGCCATCCAGCCAGTTTTTTACCCAGCAAAGCGTACACCTGTCCAAGCCATGAGCAGCCAGTTTCTCCAGGAGAATGCTCACTGGTTGTCCTGTACATGTTGCGTGATGGCACTCAAGATGATCTGCTCCATAACCTTCCCTGGCACTGAGGTCAGACTGACAGGCCTGTAGTTCCCCGGATCCTCCTTCCGGCCCTTCTTGTAGATGGGTGTCACATTTCTAACCTGCAGTCAACTGGGACCTCCCCAGTTAGCCAGGACTGCTGGTAAAGAATTGATAGTGGCTTGGTGAGCACTTCCACCAGCTCCCTCAGTACCCTTGGGTGGATCCCATCCAGCCCCATAGACTTGTGAGTGTCTAAGTGGTGTAGCAGGTCACTAACCATTTTCCCTTGGATTATGGGGGCTTAATTCTGCTCCCCATCCCCATCTTCCAGCGCAGGGGGCTGGGTACCCAGAGAACAACTGTTTTTAGTATTAAAGACTGGGACAAAGAAGGCATTAAGTACCTCAGCCTTTTCCTCATCCTTTGTCACTATGTTTCCCCCCCGCATCCAATAAATGATGGAGATTTTTTTTTATTGTCTTTTATGGCAGTAGCCAGATTAAGTTCTAGTTGGGCTTTGGCCCTTCTAATTTTCTCCCTGCATAACCTCATGACATCCTTGTAGTCCTCCTGAGTTGCCTGCCCCTTCTTCCAAAGGTCATAAACTCTCCCTTTTTTCCTGAGTTCCAGCCAAAGCTCTCTGTTCAGCCAGGCCGGTCTTCCCCGTCAACTCGTCTTTTGGCACATGGGGATGGCCCGCTCCTGCGCCTTTAAGAGTTCCTTCTTGAAGAATGTCTAGCTTTCCTGGACTACTTTGGCCATCAGGACTGCCTCCCAAGGACTCTCTCAACCAGGCTCCTAAATGGGCCAAAGTCTGCTCTCCAGAAGTCCAAGGTAGCAGTTCTGCTGACCCCCCTCCTTCTCCAAGAATCAAAACCTCTATCATTTTGTGATCACTACGCCCAAGACGGCCTCCAACCATCACATCACCCACAAGTCCTTCTCTGTTCACAAACAACAAGTCCAGCAAGGCACCTTCCCTAGTTGGCTCACTCACCAGCTGCGTCAGGAAGTTGTCTGCCACACACTCCAGGAACCTCCTAGACTGTTTCCTCTCTGCTCTGTTGTATTTCCAGCAGACATCTGGTAAGTTGAAGTCCCCCATGAGAACAAGGGCTAGCGATTGTGAGGCTTCTCCTAGCTGTTTACAGAATATTTCATCTGCCTCTTCATCCTGGTTGGGTGGTCTATAACAGACTCCCACCATGATAGCTGCCTTGTTGGCCTTCCCCCTGATTCTTACCCATAAACACTCAACCCTATCATCACCTTCATTAAGCTCTAGACAATCAAAACACTCCCTAACATACAGGGCTACCCCACTGCCTCTCTTCCCATGCCTATTCCATCCAAAGAGTTTCTAGCCATCCATTTGTGGTGGGTTGACCCTGGCTGGACTCCAGGTGCCCACCAAAGCCACTCTATCACTCCCCCTCCTCAGCTACACAGGTGAGAGAAAATATAATGAAAGGCTCATGGGTTGATATAAGGGCATTTTAATAAAAGCAAAAGCAAAGGCCACACATGGAAGCAAAAGGAAAACAAAATATTTATTCTTTACTTCCCATCAACAGGCAATGTCCAGCCACTTCCTGGGAAGCAGGACTTCAGTATGCATAGCAGTTGCTCTGGAAGACAAACGTAAATAACGAATGCCTCTCTTCCTCCTCCTTTCCCTTAGCTTTTATTGCTGAGTGGATGTCATATGGTATGGAATATCCCTTTGGTCAGTTGGGTCAACTGTCCTGGCTATGTCCCCTCCCAAGATCTTGCCCATCCCCAGCCTCCTGGTCGGGGGTGTGTGGGAAATGTTGGAGAGACAGCCTTGATCCTGTGCAAGCTCAGCAGTAGCCAAAACACTGGTATGTTATCAACACCTTTCTAGCTACCAATACAAAGCACAGCACTGTGAGGGCTGCTATGGGGAAAATTAACTCCATCTTAGCCAGACCCAATACACCATTGCAGCACTCCAGTTGTGCGAGTCATCCCACCATGTTTCCATGATGGCAACTATATCGTAGTTTTCCTGCTGCACAATGGCTTCCAGCTCCTCCTGTTTGTTGCCCATGCTGCGTGCATTGGTGTAGATGCACTTCAGTTGGGCTATTGATCCTGCCACCTTTTTGGGGGAAGAAGCCCTAATTCCTACATGACCATTCTCAGGTGCTTCCGTGGTTTCTAACACATCAATAACCCTTGTGTCTTTGCTGCCACATGGATCTCCATCCCCTGCCTCCACTGAGACAACAGACTGAAGGACCTCGCTAGCACACCGTCCCTCAAACATTGGCGTGTTGCCCTCAGGCTTATCTCTAGCAAGCCTAGTTTTATCCCTTTTCCCCTTCAAATCTAGTTTAAAGCTCTTTCAATGAGCCCTGCTAACTCCTGTGCAAAGATCCTTTTCCCCCTTTGAAACAGGTGTACCCCATCTGTTGCCAGCAGGCCTGGTGTTGTGTAGACCAACCCATGATCAAAACCCCCAAAATTCTGCTGGTGACACCAGGCTCAGAGCCAGGTATTGATCTGCTGGTTCTTCTTGTGTCTTCCCTCATCAGTCCCTGCAACTGGAAGGATAGAGGAGAACATTGCTTGTGCCCCTGATCCCTTAACCAGTTGTCCCAAGGCCCTGAAGTCTCTCTTGATTGCCTTTGAACTTCTAGTTGCAACTTTATCGCTGCCTACCTGAAAAATCAATAATAGATAATAATCTGAGGGCTATACTAGGGTAGGAGGTTTTCTCTTCACATCTTTTACCCAGGCCCCAGGGAGGCAGCAGACTTCCCTAAGAATTTAGGAACAGAAGACTTGGCAGTCTCCCTGGATGGCCATGCTGGTCCAAAATTGTCTCTGGGACTTATGCTTTCTTTTGTGCTCAGTGGAGTGAGGGCTACATCCCTTGCAGCACAAATATTGCTCACAATAAAATGGGCAGGATCAGAAGTTGTTCACTAGCAGCTGTTACTACAAGTGGATGTCTGTTGTATAAACAGTAAGTACACTAAAGCTGTCTAAGACCATGGAGTCTGGGCATTGCCTCTTTTCATCCTTTTGCTACAGAAACAGTTCATCAGGTACAGAAATGGGTTACGAAATTATTGGCAGCTTAATGGCAAGCTTTTTATTTCTGCTCCAACATGGAGTGCAATTCATTAATTAAACAGCCAAGGTACCTTGCTAGTGCACGAGGAAAGCTACGTGGGGGCCCCAAAGCCTCCATAACAAGGAGCACACCACCCTCAGGATAGCATTAAGAAGAGCATCTGAAGTCCTGGAGCCTGTGGAGACCAACTGATGGATTCAGAGCCAATCATGCCAAGGGCTTTCAGCTGTCTAGGAAAGACAAGGCTTTTTCAGGATGGTGAGGAAAGGCAAACATACAACAGCAGTTACTGGTTAGGCCTTCAGTGTCAAATTCATAAGCTGTGGATGTACTAACATGGCCTTGTGTCAACAGCAGAGGTGAAGCATTCCCTCATGTCAGGTAACACGGTGGTTGGAGATCTCTGCTGGAGGCAGGGAGATGGGTTTAAAGCTTGTGTGCCTGGGAATAGAGCACATCACCTTGCCTAGCGTTTAACCAGAAAACGTCCCATCTTCTCTGAATGTGCCTGTGGCTGTTTGTTTTTATGCTGAACTCCATGACATTGAGTTGCATTAGGTGTGCTCAGAGCATGCCTGCTGGATCTGTGCCCTCGGAATAGGATCTGTCTAGGTTCTGGATCCCAATGGCACCAACATAATTAAATCAGGCACCTAATTACTTGAATTAGATTACTACTGGGATGGTCTATTTGGTGTGCAAGCAAGTGCTGAGAGGACTTGCAGGTCATACAGGGGAACATGTAGTGAATGTATGTATTTCTAGGGCTAACCAAACAGCAGTAGGTCTGGATTGCACTTCCAGATTTTGGGTGATTTTTGATATCTAAGTCATTCCTTGGCTCTAGCCCCAAGTCTAACATGACTGAAGTCTACCAAACTGGATCTCTCAAGCCAAGAACAGGAGCTGCCAGGCTAGTAGTTCCCCTCAATAAATATGTACTTTAAAAAAAAATAAATCAAGCAGATGTAGGCAAACTTTGTCTGAAGAAAATTCCTGTAGTTCGTTCACCTACCTCAGACTATTGTCTCTGGCCGTGAAGAATAAGTGTAGCAGTAGCAAGAACCCCTTGTGATGTGATAGCATTCTCATTCTTTTTCCTCTGTTGAAAATGTACTTTACAGAGGAACAGGTGAATTAACTTCGTCATGAATTAACTACACTTCAAATGGCACTGTTAGACTTGCCTGGCTTTCAGTGCTGCAACTTTCTTCTTCCTGCAGTATGAAAATTGCATGCTCATCACTAGGGCCAAGTCCCTCAAAGTGCAGTTTCTGTTGTTAGTTCTGAAACACTTAGAGGGAGAGCTGGACTTCACTGAAATCAATGAAGGATGTCCTGGCTTGACCAGATCTTCATCTCAAACGAGTTCAGGCACTCCTCTAAATCAATTCTGAATGCAGTCTAAAGTGTTACATAGCACTTTACATTTCTCAGTATACTATAATGGAGATGACACATGCTTTAAAGCATTGGATTTATGCAGATTTGCCAAGAGGGTGAGGGTGCACAAATAGAGACATTTTTAACTGAAAAGACATGTGCTCCCCATACGGATGCAGTCATAGTTGTTTAGTCTCTGAATGAGTTCATACTTGCACTTTTCCAGAAGAGAATATGTGCTAAGTTTTCTTCAGGCTAATTTTTTCATGCTACAAATAGTAGTTGTCATTGTCTCACCCCACACACAGGTTTCAAGACACAAGCTGTCAGAACAAACTGGAATGGTTTGTGTCTGTGAAAGATGACTACCAGGAATTACCTACCTATCTTAGGCTGGTCCCTGAAGGGGGCTGGCAAACCCTTAATATTGTCCTCTGCGTTCCCCACTAACTGCCTCAAGCATTTTGTTGTCAGTACATTGCCTATTTGAGGCTCCTTTGAAGGCACCTAACTCCATTAGTGGTACAGAGGACACAGACACTTAACTCTTCTTATGTTTGTATTGTAGGGCTATAATATCCTCACAAGTGTCGTCCGTACATGTTAAAGTATTTTTTCATGAATGCAAATGGAAAGTTGCTCAGCTCAGGTCCAAAAAGTGATAATTTGTATTTTGAGGATTTTTTAGATTAACCTAAAATTACTTAATTTATTACGAACATTCCTGTAAGACCCCTCAGGCACCAGGATAGTCCTGTTGGTTTTAATTTTGCCATACATGTGGCCAAAGGGTGCAGGATAACCCCCAGGGCATCTTCCCTTCCTGAATGGGGTTTCTTTTGCTGTAGCACCTCATGGTGGTGTTGCCCCCAGCTCACACATTTCCAGTGGTAGAGTCCTCTGCTTCCAAACTCTGTTCTTTTGTGAACCACACTGAACTGACCACAAACAACCGGAAATCTTTCTTAGGATGGGAGGCTCTCCCCCCATTTTCATGCTATCTTGAGTTTTCTGACAATTCTTACTATAGGCCATTGCTCACACAATTCAAAGTGGAAAAGTGTGTAAGAAAAGCTTTGAAAAGGGAAGTTACATCAAACCTGTGATTCTCTGGCTTGTCCCCTCCCCCTTGACACACGTGCACGTGCATAATTAAACAAATAAAACAAAACCACCTAATTATCTCCCTTATGTGGGGTAATTACCTAGTCTGTGGCCAAACCACAGTGCTGGTGCAGAGACATACCAGTTGCCTCTGCACAGGCTTGCTTGGCTCCAGGGAGGGTCATTAGCTGGGGCTTGGTGCTAGACCTGCAGGACCAAAGGTGGAGCTCTACTGAGGTAGCTCAGAGGATGTTATGCCATGTGCCAGAGCCAACTGTATGTTCTGGTAACATGGGCTGCAAAAGCAGGCTGTGTTTGAGCTAGGATGCTCTCTAGACACCACATGTATTGGAGAGCACTGCAGATGAACCCAGGAGAACCTACTGGGGATTTGGAAGCCATGTTAAAAAATCATCTCACTGTCTAGAGTGTCATAAGGATCATATTACAATGAACAACAGAGAATGGACTTTACTCCCACTAATCTCTTTGCACTCATCTGCCCAATGAGTATTTTAGTTGCAGATTACTAAAGATAGGATCCTAGTCATCTTATCTTTCCACTTAGCAGTCTTTATAGCGTCACCTATGGACATGTCAGAGGCATGTGGTAATCAACATCTTTCAATCATGTACCAAACCTTTAAGTGATACCTAGTCTTCAAAATCTGGAGGGAAAGAAATCTCAGATTTACATATACCTTCACATAATTCATACAGTTTCTTGCTGTTTCTATGCTTAAAACTCACTGAGACAGTTTCTATGGGGAAAAACCCCCCACACCTGATCAAGCCATTACAGATGAAGTCATTGAAAATAAGGTCACAATACTACTTTTCCACAAGAATCCCCTTACTTGGTGAATGAGGTGGCTGGATGGGCTCTGCTTGAAAGACTCCAACGGGATAAGGCCCTGGAGTGAACAGGGGTCCAAGAAAGCTGATTGATATTCAAGCCTCACCTCCTCCAAGCTCAAGAGCGGTCCATCCCAAGGAACGGGAAGTCAGGCAAAAATGCCAGGAGGCCTGCATGGATGAACAAGGAGCTCCTGGCAAACTCAAACACAAAAAGGAAGCATATAGAAAGTGGAAGCAGGGACAAGTAACCTGGGAGGAATATAGACACACTGTCCAAGCATGCACAGTTAGGAAAGCCAGAGTCCCACTGGAATTAAATCTGGTGAGGGATGTCAAAGGCAGCAAGAAGAGCTTCTGTAAATATATTCGTGTCAAAAGGAAGACTAGGGAGAACGTGGGCCTGCTGCTGAATGTGGCAGGAGCCCTGGTGACACAGGACATGGAAAAGCTGAGGTACTGAATGCCTTCTTCACCTCAGTCTTTACTAGTAAGACTGGCCTTCAGCAGTCCAAGGACCTGGAGGCAGAGGGAAAGTTTGGAACAAGGAAGACGTACCGTTGGTGGAAGAGGATCAGATAGATTGCAGAATACTTAAGTGAACTGGACATATATGAATCCATTGGGCCCCAAAAGTGTGAGGGAACTGGCTGGTGTCATTGCAAGGCCACTGTTGATTATCTTTGAATGATCATGGTGATTTGGAGAGGTGCATGAAGACTAGGGGAAAGCAAATGTCACTCCTATCTTCAAAAATAACCTGAAGGAGTACCCAGGGAACTACAGGCTGATCAGCCTCACCTCGATCCCTGGGATGGTGATGGAACAATTAATCCTGGAAGGGTGTTCCAGGCACATGAAGGACAAGAAAGTGATTAGGAGTAGTTTGCAGATGACACAAAACAGGGAGGATTGGCTGAAACAGCAGACAGTCATACTGCCACACAGAGAGACCTCGACTGCCTGGAGAAATGACCCAACAGGAACCTCATGAAATTCACCAAGGGGAAATGTGAAGTCTGGGCCCTGGGGAGGAACAACCTCAGGCACCAGTACATGCTGGGGGCTGCCCAGCTGGGAAGCAGCTTTGCAGAAAAGGTGCGGGGGTCCTGGTGGAAACCAAATTGTACATGAGCCAGAAATTTGCCCTTGGGGCAAAGGAGGTGAATGGTGTCCTGGGCTGCACTGGACAAAGCATTGCCAGCAGGTGGAGGGAGGTGATCCTGCCCCTCCACTCAGCGCTGGTGAGGCCACACCTGGAGTGCTGGGTCCAGTTCTGGGATCCCCAGTACAGGAGAGACATGGACATACTGTAGAGAGTCCAGCAAAAGGCCACCAGGATGATGAAGGCACTGGAGCATCTCTCCTATGAGGAAAGGCTGAGAGAGCTGGGACTGCTCAGCCTGGAGAAGAGAAGGCTCAGAGGGGATCTTACAAATGCCTATAAATACCTGAAGGGAGGGGGCAAAGAGGACAGAGCCAGGCCCTTTTCAGTGGTGCTCAGTGACAGGACCAGAGGCAACAGGCACGCACTGAAACACAGGAGGTTCCCTCTGAACATCAGGAAACACTTTTTCACTGTGACGGTGACCGAGCACTGGCACAGGTTGCCCAGGGAGGCTGTGGAGTCTCCATCCTTGGAGATATTCAAAAGCTGTCTGGACATGGTCCTGGGCAACCAGCTCTAGGTAGCTCTGCTTGAGCAGGGCCGTTGCACCAGATGACCTCCAGAGGTCCCTTCCAATCTCAACCATTCTGTGAATGCACTGTGGAAGGAATTGAGCTTATATGAACAACTGGAAATCCAGCATTTCCTCATGTTTTGAGTGCTTGAATTTGAGACTTAAATTTTAATACAGGCCTTTTTCGTATCAGTTCTTAGGTATTTTAAAGACAGAAGCTACTGATAACTCTGTTCTGCAACCTGTGACAGCCTCAGCCCTCTAACCCAGAAACAGCCCAGTGCTGGTTCCAGTGCTGGGTTACAAGACTAATTATATTACTTGGAGCAGCAGCTGTTTGCTTCCCTTCAGATCCAATCCAGACTTCATTTTGCCCAGATCTTTTTTTGTTTGTACTTTGCTGATGAAAATAAGCTGTAGGAAAGAGAGGAAAAAGACCTCAGAATGCTAGTTTGAGTGTTAGCCTTTGAGTATCTGCTGGAGAAGGCTTGGTTCTGTGCTGTTTGACTTGAGGCACAAGCACAGCCTTAGAAAGTTCAGGTTCAGGGTTTGTTTTTTGGAGGCTCCCATCATTTCCCAGAAAAATTAAAGAAGGGAAACAAGGACTTTTAGGATAACCTGGCTTTTGTGGCTTAGCCAAACCCTTACAGAATTTTATGGGACAAAGGAAGACCACAGAACTAGCCTTACAGTTTTGTCCTTGCCAGGTTTCAAAGATTAACGACATAAATGTGGAGCATGTATGTGCTTCTCAAAACAGGTCACAAAAAACTTTTACTTAATAGAAATTGTCCAGCAGTCTAAATATACAGATTGCTACCAGATCTTCCTTAAGTTTTCTTCATCTTGTGGCAAACTGTAATCCTTAACAATAATGATCCTTGTTATTATTATTTTATATTATCCTAATAATCCTTGATTACATTAACTGATGATGGGATTTACATTCCATTTCAGTCACATCTGTAAATATGCAGATCTTGTCTACTTTGGTGAATAAGCTCTTTAGCAGGGACTATTTCAGAAGTATCTATTGTATCTCTAATATGCTTTCTAGCACCACGACACACGTGATCCCTGGTTTCTGTCTGAACTGGCAGTTCTCTGTTCTTGCCTATCAGTCCTTCCACAAAGGCTGCACAGAAATTCTGGTTGTGTGAGTTATATGAAGAGTCAATCTCACTTGTGTAATGACCAACTGAGAAGAAGTAGTGATAAAGTATCTCGTCAGCTAGAGCACTACGAAGAACAGCCATTCATGAAAGATTATGTCACTGCAATTTTCAGCTTTTGAAACAAATCTGTCAGATACATTTTCTACCAAGTAATGTCAAACCACTCTTTACCTCCAACACTTTCTAGTGCAATATAATGCTATGCTCCATGAACACAGGGTGAACTGTGAGTCTTTGAGTGAGTATGTACCCAATTAAAAGTAAATTGACAGTCACACTTCACAGGGAATAATTCTATTTTAAACACCAGGTGTCACTGCAGTATACTCCTGATTACATACCAAGCTCCCATTAGGTTAAAGCTTTACTTTTAAGCGATGTCAAAGATCAGTGGAGAACAAAGATGCTCGTACTTTCTGTTCCCAAGTGTGTGCATGCAGCTACATGATTAGACAGAATCTGGGCAAATTGTTCAATGTTCAACCAGCCACATTTATAGTTCTGCATAGTTGGCCTCAAACGTGAAGCTAGCCATTGTAATATAACTATTTTATAGCGGATAGCAACTGTTTGGAATGAAGAATGAAAAAAAAAAAATTAGTAGTTGTGACACAGTTCTCTTGATAATAACAATGCATGCATTTTTTCAGAAGAACAGCCTGTACTGGGTAATACTCAACAAGTTACTTCATAAAAAAATTTATATCAAAATACATATTTTGCAGCTTCTTGGTCCATGAACAAATGTTCAGTAGAAATCAATCTTCTTTTAAACTATCAGATCCTGAATGATTTTTCACATGAAATTTTCCTTATTGTTACAAGACCCCTATCTGACCTACAGCTTTATAACTTGGACTATTAAAATATACTTGCCCACATTAAACATTAAAGAGCCGTTACCTCAACAGTGAACAGATACAATTTGTCTGCACCAGTCTAATTTTGCAGCTTCCCAGCTCAGCAGAACTAATCCATGGCTGCACTGTGAATTTTCCAGGAACCTGTTCATCAGTAACTACTTGGTATTAAATGGGTAAAGCTGCTCTTCTCTTATCTGTAATTAAAGATAATGAGGGAGAAGGTGCAACTCATGGAGAATACAAGTCCCAGCAGGCTAGGTACCATTTCAACCTCATGCTGTAGTGTACAGAGAAGCCTTGCTCCAGTGGCACGCTTAAAAATGACATTTCCTTGTGTTAGACTCACATGCAGAATCTGTGTTACGTATTCAGCTGTGGTCCTAACTCAGCTGCCTCTGAAATGCTTCAGGATGTTCTCAAAGTATTTCTGCACAAAGGAGAGTCTTGCCATTGACAGAGCAGTACAGCAAATGGCTGGGGAACATTGCCTAGAGAGCATCTTTAGCAAAGAAAAAGGAATCAAATGCCATGGCAATTTCAGAAGATAATCCATAAGGCATGCAATCCATAATCCATAAGGTAATTGCAGCCCTTCAAAAATGCTGAAAGCTGCACAACTTTCAAAGGCTCAAATCCAATATTCTTACCTGAATTAAAGAGCATAGTGCCACTATATTAATGGGAGTTTCTCCTTTAGTCTAGAGACAACTTAAAAGTGGTGCTGTTGTGTGCATGCTTGGATCTTGACAGGACTGTGACTTTGGGACGAGTAAGGTGCTATACAACACAAAGAAGTCTTAATAGTTCTTGTGAGATAATGAAACCAGCACAAAATGCATGGAATAAACAAAATTCTATCAAATAATGCAGATTTTAGGACCTGCAGGAGGAAGTGACTACAAGGACTGAATAAAATGTTTGTTATGAAAACAACAAAAAGAGGCACAGGTTAAAAAAAAAACCCAAAACAAAAGACAAAGCTTATTTATTGTGTTTTATTCTGTCTGGTTATGGAATTTATATATAGATTTCAATCCACTGAATTTTTCCAGGATTTTTGAATTAAACTAATTTCATTGCAATGTAACGTGTTTCCCATTTGACATAATTTACATGGATTTCCAATAAATTCAAAAGTTACTTGCAAATATATTAACCAGAGAAAATGGCAGAGCCTCTCTTAAAAGCTTTCAGAGAATACAGTACAGAATCTTAAGATTTTTTTTCTGTGTATAAACAAGTAAATATTAGGATACTACTGTACATAAATAAAACCTGTATTTTATATTGTTGACCTATGTTCTTACTTTTAGATAACTGCCTCATTTGTTTAAGTAGCATTTTTCCCCTGAAATATTTACATAAAACTTGTCTACATTTACAGTAAATAACCATAATTACCTACTGTGCTTTCAGCAGCCAAAAGCTGAATTGGCTAGAAACATCAGATGAAGATTCTTGGAATAATGGTCTGACTAAATTACATCAACTCGTGTATACTACTACAAAATGTTGAGAGGAATTTCATGGCATTTATCAATTTACAAAATGCAACTTAGTGTTGGATCTGAACTGCTCTACCAGTAGGATAAGCCCTGCAATTACAGTCAAGCTACAATTTATGGAGCATACATTCTGCAAAACTACAGTATTTCAGTGTCTGCAGTGGTGTTAATAAAACTATATTCATTTCAAAAAGGTAGCAAGCCAAATAACCCATCATGTAGCAAACAAGCCTCAGCTAGTGCCATCTCGGAAGTCTGTATGCACTGACTCCAGGTTTATATAGTACAGTAATTTCTTCGAACTGCTCTCACTGCCTACAGATCTGAACTACACAGTATATTTAACTGTATCCATGCTAAGATAGACAGAGACAGTTCTAATCTTCTCCTTTTAGAAGATCATACAAGTTCGAGGATGTTTTGCAGTTCTGTGTCAGTGACCAGAGAATCGAAAACATAGTTTGTTGCTAGAACATTATGTAAGAGAACATTGCTGGAAAACCGTTGCAGTAATAAATATGTTTTCCATTATAAAACAATGATAAAATAAATGAAAGTGTCTGTAATTACAAATATTTATCCACTATGTTCTAAGTGTGCAATGTTCCATATATAAAGCAATTTTATGCTGAAGCTCCTATAGCACCCAATTTAAAGTGACTCCTAGTGAGGCATGATTTTAATAATAGCTATTAGAGATAATTATCCATATACCAGACTATTTTTTGTTGTTCCTATGGAAGTCGTATCAATTCACTAACATAAAAGAAAAAAAATATATTTCACTGAAAATACAAACAAAAATATCTAGCACCAAACTTCTTCTAAACTCTGTCTTAGGGTCCAGTCCTGCACCCTTGTCTCATGCAAATAATTCTATTTGAATAAAGTAATCCAGTTTGGGTTTCTCTTGCTAAAAACCATCTGTGCAAGCCCAGATCTGCACATGGTACTTACATTAGTGCATCTACATTTGTCCATTTTGGGTTTATGATAGAACAAACCCATGTATTTAGAATTTATTTTCATTTAATTTCTGTTGATATGGAGGCCTGATAAAAGATCAGCAAAACTGCATCCTGATGGGGCAGAGAGGACTTGCCCCTGCCTCTTTGGGTACAGGGAATACTGAGAAGAATAAACAATTCCATCCATATCCTGTGAGATTCTCGGCAATGTGTCCCTTAACTGTAACTTCTTCTACTGTAAAAATCTTTCTAAATAGGTAGTCTGTGACATGGCTGAAGTACAAATGAAACTTAGCTATTGTTCCTTTTAACTCTCTCTTCCTAGCTGCTGCAGTAGGCTATACCTGTCTTGCCCCGACAGTAAATGCTCTTTTCTGGGTTTGCAGTTGGGCTCTTAGCACACTTTCATCTAGAAAGGCTAGTCAGACTGAGGAGAAGCAGCTGACATCCCCCTTTCTTAAGTTAAAGGGGTCAGGACTGTGAAGCAAAGGGACATTCCTAGGTAGTCATCACCACAGAGTAGAAATGGGCCCTGCTGGAAATCATGAAGGTGGTTCATGTGGAAACTTAGGAGCCACCAGAGTAATCCAGATGCTCATTCAAAGACTTGTCTGCTGGTTGGATGTTCTGAGGAGACTAGTTACGTGACCATTCTCAAATAGCCTCAGAGATAAAGACCAAATTCCAGTATCCTCAGGCATGTGAGAAAGAAGGTCCTTGTGCTCTTAGGTGTTCTTTTAGTGATACATTTAAACATTGTACCAGTTTACCTCTTACATACATCTTTCCATGTCAGTTGAGTGCTTGCAAGCTACAGAACTTCTTGCCTTGAAAGAAAGTGACGACCTCCATAGAAGTCTGCAAGACAGGATGCGATTCCCCCAAAACATCTGACTTCAGAGCACAAGTCCAGGCTCCTAAATCCCACAGGCATTAAAAAGGTCCCATTCAGAAGTGTTACATGATGCAGTTTCTGTGCCCTCTGGACAGTTGCTGTATTTCATCAAGGACAAAAGAGATACTCAGATGGTGACGGCTGAACATGGCAGGGAGGAGCAGTTCCATAAATAAGAGGGTAATCCAAATCCAACCTGTGCTGAAAGTTAAAATATGAGAGTCTCTTCGCAGACATTAGGAAGTCAAAACATCAGCTCTGTTTTTGTTTTTTTTTTTTTTAAGTAATAAGATTTGTAAGGTTTAAAAACCCCTCCCCAGTATTACAAGATATTGTAATTTTAACAAGAGTTGGTAGCATATTGTCTTGTAGTGAACGGGAGGCATTCTGAAATCTCAAATGAAGCATTTTAAAAAGAAGTGCTACTTACATACTTTGTAAATCATCTAAGAAGGTTGTTGCATTATCATAACCTATAAGAAATAACATAGCTGCCATCTAAACTGAACAAAGAATCTTGTTTTATATTTTCTGTAACAAACGTGCTAGTTAAAATTAGACAACGAATTTGCAGAGACAGAAACCTTGTCAGACCGTTCTATTATAACAACAAATGAACACCACAAATGAAAGCCAATATTTAGGAATGTGTATGGCAAGAGGTTACCACATACAGTAGACAAGTTGCTGTGTAGTAACAGTGAGCATCTTTACCTTTACAAAAACATCTTTATTTCTAGGCACTTTGCTATCATGTTTGTAGTGACTGTCCTTCTGGCCAGTTTGAAGACCTCCAGAAACAAAACTTGACAGCTTGAAAAAACAGAACTGTAAATTTTATGTTGTCTATAGACGGGGCACAGGCCAATGGGTATGTAATACAAAGATAACCCATGCATTTGCTATGGAAATTGGGGTACCGGAGTTAGCTACGTGAGCAGGTCAGACCAAGAAGAGCATTAAATTGTTCTAGTGATTCTGCTTACAACACCTGAGCTGGATCATTTAGAGTTAGCTTAAATATATCTACATTGTGTAGACACTCTTGCTGACCTCTGGCTTACATGTAAATTAAGTTTTATCAGTTAATCAATGGGAACCTTGTATTGCAAATAAGCTTTCACCTTTCTGTTGTCCATAGGAAAAGAACAGTGTCTAGTGTATGTGGTACCCTAATGCACTCCTGGAAAATTACCACATAGGCAATTAATTTGTTTAATACTTTTGTTGTTTAATACTTTTTGTAAGCCTAGGATCTTTCATCTTGACCCAACCAAAGGAGGTTCTCCCTCCTTGAAGAAAAAGAATCCTGTGTTTTTCTCTCTGTGATGTTCCATCCATAGCATTTATCTTTAGCATAATCCTCAACATATGTTGCTAGCTAGCAAGGGATATAAAAATAGTTCTTTTTTTTTTTTTTTTTGAGGCTGAGATCTGCTCTGGCAATGTCTTCAGCCATGACCATCCCAAAAGAGATGCTACAAATCAACTTCAGCACCAGGGTATGAAATCATATTGATAGCAGTTATGCTCCCTGCTCCTAGGAAGAGACTTGCCCTTGAAGGTCTTCAGCACACCACCACAGGAGCATCTGTCAGGCTGAGCATCTTTCTGCATTCTCCTGTTTTACAATAGACTACACACACAAGTTACTTGTGAGGCACGTAACAGTCTTATTCAGGCATGTTCCAACCTAAATAAATAACACTCGTCTGAAATAACTGGTAATTTGCCTAAGAGCAAAAATCCCTCATTGGAGTGTGGCCCAAATTAAAATGTTTGTTGCAGAAACAGATTTTTTACAGTCATATTGCAAACAAATGTATATGCACAATAGCAGACAGAAAAAAGTCCTTGAGCTGGGCTCTAAGATGTTTCCAATCCCACACTGCACAGATGAGAGTCATGTCTCTTAACTGCTTTCAAGCCAAGGCACTTGGCCTGAATGTCTGCTTTTAAACACCTGTGGCCCAACTTAGGGTTGTTACGCTTGATGACTCCATTCTGACTTTCTGTGGGATGAACAAGAGACAGGGCAGCACTGTCAGCCTTTTGTAGTCAGAGTAACACAGTTAACACTGAGTTCTGGGAGGCGGACAATACTAGAGAGAGCAGTCTGTGTCACAACTTTACACATCAGCTTTCAGAAAGCACATTGAAACCATTTATCCAGCATCTTATAAAAGCACCATTGAAAGGTTGAACAGAGAGCACCGCGCATACAGAATTGTGATCAAGACAGCGGGCAGGAGCTGTTGAGGGAGCTATGGAGACGCACGCAGCCCAGAAGAATCCCTGCAGGATGGATTCCCTGAAGGCACGATAGACGAGGGCTTACAGAACAAGGCAGCTAGTCCTCAGCCAGTTGCTACTGTGGGGATGGTCCAGCTCTGGGTGACTCACGAATATGAATCCCCGCACCTACTCATCCCTTACCCCATGAATCCTGCTACATGTAAGCAAGCCTGCAATTGATATTAATACAAAGACTGAAGCAACTAATTATTCACAGTTGACATGGACAAAGACCACCACCTCCCTGAATGCTCATTGTTGAAAAACTTAGGTTCTTCAAAAGAAGACTGATAATTCTTATTGCAAAGCTTAGTCATTGTAGCTACATTACTGGGCTTTTTAAAGGACTTTTGTGAGAGACTATTGCTTTGTAGGGCTAATTGAGGTCCAGTACATTTAATGTGTCTCTGTAAAGCTGTTTCCAACTTAGCCAAAGTGGGGGTTGTCTTTTTGTAGTTTTGTATTAAACAAACACAGGATGGAAAAGAGTATGGAAGTACTAGCTACTTAGTAAAAAAGGCACTATAACTGATCTAACTGTGGTAATTAGGTACCTGCCTGTGCTACAAATATGTGTAAAGAATCTATTTCTCTCTGTGACTGAGAAAGCAATTCTGCACCATGGTAGAAAGGGGCAACTGGTTTAGGTATGGGGTTAGAGCTGGTTTAGGTATGGGGTTAGCACTGGTTTAGGTATGTGATTAAAACAACTCCCACAGGAGACACAGATTCACGGAAGAGATATCCAAACTGCATTTTGTATTTCTACCAGTTCCCAGAAGGAAATCAGAAAAGACCTTTACACTAGTGTAATACACACATTACAGCTTGTCTTTTTTACAGCTGTGGCAATTTCATGTAAGATCTTATTATATAGTTGTGCCAAAAGATGGAGGCAAAGAAATAGACTGTGAAGCTTCCCCAGAAAAGGTCACCAGGTAACAAATACTTCAGTTTGGACGTTGACATTTTATTTAGGGATATGGTGAAAGAGAAAAAATAGCAATGAAGAGACAAGTAAAAGAGATTCCCTTTTCTTTACAGTCAGATTAATCTCTTTGGGGATTACTGTTAGTAAATTCCTTCCATCCAATGTATTAGTGAAAAGGAAGCATTGGCAACAGCCACAAAGGAACAGATCTTACTTCTGGGAAGAGGGAACTAAAACAGAAGCTTGATTCTTTGTCAAGAGATGTAATTATTCACTTACGAACCTTGGACTGAATTCTAAAACATTTTTCTTTAGCATTCGACTATATAATGGAGATTGTAGGGGAGTTATGGACTTCCCCATGAGTCCTTGTTCAGCAGGACAATTCCTATTTGCAGCTCCCAAGAGTCCAATGGGAGGGGATCTCAATGGCTGAGGGCAGATACCCATGTTACAAGCAGCAGTCCAGAATCTGAGCTCCTTCCCCACCAGGCTGAGGGTCTGGTGAATGCCGAAAAGGCTGTGACCAGCCTCAGAGTCATTTAAATGGCAAGGAAAATGCCAGCTCTACAGGACTGCAGACTCAGTACCAGCTCCCAGTGCGAGGCTGTATGAGGCAGGTTAAAAATAGAAACAAAAGAAAAAAGAGAGCGGGAGGGATTTCACTGTGGAAAAGGGAAGTCCGGGGGTCTCAAGGAGCAGCTGTCAGAACGGGGGAAGGAAAGGAAGGAAGGAACTCAGTCTCGTGTCCCTTCCTCCAAAACAACACATTCTGCTCTGAAAGACCATAAAGAGCAACCGGGCAGCCCTCCTCCTTCCTTTGACTTGCTGATCTTGATGGGGACACTTCTACAGTGATGTTTGATTTTCTTCTTTTGCACCTTAAAATTTTATAATCAAGAGTTCAGTATTATTCTTTGCTATCATTAACTGGCATTATCTTTTATCTTTAAACTGGTCTTGAAATTGCATCTGGTGAACCTGACAAACCTCATGTTGCTACTGTTTCTCCAAAAGGAGTTATCCATGTAATGATTAAGACAATCCTTAAGGATTGTAGATGGGATTGTAGATCCCATCTTGAGATGTATTTGGGAATTTCAGGCGTTGGGGTATGCCTGCCACTAAGTTGCAGGAGCCAGACTGAGGACTACATATATAAACCTGTACCCCTGAGCAAGGAACAGACAGCAAACACATAGTTAAAGACTTCAGAAATTCTCCAGACTTAGCACAAAAGATCTTCTGAAATGTGGTGCGTTTTATCTTTGGCCTTAAACAGTGTGGAGTAGAAGGAGAGAACAGTCAAAGGTGAACTTCATGAATTCACATTCAAGGGAACAGAAACTTTTTTTGAGGGAAAAACTCCAGAAAGGAAGACTGAAGTCAGCTTTAAAAAGCACTGCAATGAAGTGGAAGCAAAGGGTTTGCTGCAGCTATGGAAACATGGCAGCATGGTCAAGAACACAATGGATGTAGACTGATCTGAACTGCTTTTCCTTGAAAGAACAGTCATAGATCAAGTGTGCTGCACTGTCACGTGAGGTCAGGATCCACAAAGTCTGAATCACCCTATGGGCAGAGTTTGACTGCACACTTGCACTGCTCCTCAGAGCCGTACTACTTACAGACAAAGCCTATAAATTAGTACACTTCTCTCAGTTATGAAGTAATTTCTAATAAATGTGTGTAACCAGATCTGTGTTTGCGCTTTATAGTACCAAGTAATGTTGAGTGCTGGCCAGTGTCCTGAGAAGGACTCAATCCAATATATCAAAACCCAGTACCAACTGAACTGAAACTAAACCCATTCTAGGCTACTATGGAATAAGCCAACCTCAGTTTATATACTGTTTATTTTGAATTGAAAATAAACTACTCTTCAAGCACATGCCAAATATTATGTATGTGAATGTTTGTTATTTGAATGCTACCAAGTGCGGACCATAATTGATACTTGTGTCCAAATTAGATGTGTATGTTTATATACATGGGTATATATGCACATGTGTACACATAACTGTGTACAAATGCATACCACACAATGCCAGTTCTCTACTGTTGGACTATTCTTGTACTATTGTACTATTCATTGTACTATTCTTGAAGAAAACAAAAGTTATCAACCCAGTACCTACTTATTTCATCTAAGCGCTGTACTTTGTTTTTAACAGTAACAGAATAACTTGGTATCTTTGAAAGATGGTGGCTTTCAAACTGCTTGTCAGAGCCCCAAGAAGTTCTTGGTTGCCCTCCTGCTCCTTTTAGCAGAGGAATAAGGAGGACCAGTGGTTATCCCAAACTAAATCCCACTCTCTCTGTCTCTTTTTTGCCCTTTGGCAGTGTTCTTTTACTCAGACTCCATTATTTTGAGCTTAAAAACAGCAAGGCATGTTCCACATCCCTGCTCAAGAAGACCAAAAGAACCCCAAAGTTCATTTACATACTTCTAAAATAGGGAAAAAAAATTAAAGGAAAACCAAATAAAGCCCAATCAAACAATGGGATTCCTCCTGTTACATAAAACAGAAAGTTAATCTGCAAAAACTTTGAAGATGAAAAATAGGTTGTAAAAATAAAAAATATCCACTCAACACAGTACATAAATTTTCCTATATCATAAACTAGACAAACATATTAAAATATTTTAAGTCTTAAAAAAGGGCAAAATTCTTCAAAAGATGACTCAACACTATTAAGGTTAGACTAAACTTTGTGCCAATGCATCCATTTGCACAACTTTTTGCAACACGACAATTGTCTGTTGTGTGTATTCACAGGTGTATGTGTGCACACGAAGGGAATGGAGCAAGAACGCTAAGGGTGTCACTTGCCATTTTAAAGCAGTATTTCACAAATAATCAAACAGAAAACCTACAAATACTAGTACACATCTCAAATATTGCAAGTCACATTCTACAGCCCTTGACATTAAAAAAGAAGAAAAAGCCAACAATTAATTCAAGTACATTTGGAGTAGGTCCCTTGTGAAATGAAGTACTGTTGTTTGCACTTTAGTTGCAATGAACATGGACAGAGCTCCCCAAAAGACACAAGTGAGCATTCCTTCCCCAGCCCTGCAATGTAGGTCTGAGTTGAGGTATGATGATCCGTGATTTGCTCAACAAAGTGGATGCTTGTACTTGAATGAAAAATGATGCTTGAAAAACACTTTGAAGCAAATGACATAAAATAATCTTTTAAAACAAAAAGCTAGTTTCGTGTAAAGGCAGTCTTTTTGGTATGTAATCCTATTGGGATGACAAGTCCGGCAGTCCTTCCCAAATTCTGGTCATTGTGGTAACAATAAAGAAGCCTTTACGTTGTCCTGGTTGTCATTCCGACCTGATGCACCCTTTCCCGTGAGCCTCCATCCACCACCCAGAATAACCTAGCAGGTATCACACCCCGGCTGAAATGTATGCTGCTTCTTCACAACTTTTGTTCTCTACTTAGTTTTGTTCCTCAAAAGAAGCACTTCCCTCTGCATGTTTCACATGTTCCTTTGAAAATACCAGCGGATCACATAAATGCTGAAATCTGCCTGCCAGAGTAGTTAAAGTCTGGTGAAATCCCTGTGGTGCTGCAAGTCCCCTATGCTCTCATAGTCATTCTCTCCTGAAAGAGCAGTGTGGTTTGTGTTAGGCACAGACAAGGTCCTGTCTTCTTCTTGGCTCACTGACTGGATAGCTTCATAGTCAGGCTCCAGCTCCCTGTTTGGTCTGTCCGCTGACTGAGGCACAGTGGTAGTATTTAGCGTGTTTTCAAAGTCCTTCACACTTGCATAGAGGCCACTGCAAATAGATGGGGACCTCTGAGAAGCAATTTCTTGAATACAGGTGTAAGGAGAATCCAGTGCCTTGATGGCTTGTCCCGGCTTACTCACTGACGAGTACATGGCTGAGATCTAGGAAGAGGAGACACCTGCTGAGTATTTAAGCATGGCATAAAGCTTGTGTGCCAGTTGGTACCCCTTCCACCACAAGGATGTCAGTTACTTAAGAAAAGACAGGATCTTCTAATACAAACATATCCTTTCTTACAAAAAAAAGGATTTCTTACAAATCCTTTCTTTTCTGGCATGCATTTATAAACTGATTTTCTTTCAAAAATGAATGCTTTATAAAATGCTTTATAAAATAATTTTATAAATGTAAAAATTATTTGAACATAAATCCCCTGCAGGCAAATTAGACATGGGACAAAAAGGAATGGCTTTGTGAGCAGGAGCTCCTGCAAGTTTTGCTATGGTCCTGGAGCCAGCTCGGGCTCAATGGGGAGACAGGTGTCAAAGGGATGATCAGGTTTAGCTGCTGTAATGTAGAAGGATGCTGTCTGATCCTTGGGGTTTTTAAAATTATTATTATTTTTAATGGTAGCGGCTACTTTTCTGCTTTTAGAGACACCCCAATAGGAAAGTAATTTGTTGTGTTTATAGGCAGGACCAGGGAGGCACCAAGTCACGTGAAGAGAACATTAGAAATGAGGAGATAAATTACCCACACCAGAAAACAGCAAATAGTCAGTGCCTATCTTGATACACAAGGTCTGTTCTGTTGACTAAACTCTGCCTACAAAGAGGAGCTGCATCTCAGTCACTGTGTATCAGAACTTAAGACTAGAGACTGAAACCTCTCAGCTACTATAAACACAAGAGAGGGAGCCGGAGTCTCACTCCTAGCTCTAAAAATCCCCTCTGAGGAGGTGGTATGCCTGAACAAGTGCACGAAGCTGGCCCTTAAAGAAGAGGTGAAGGAGCAGCCCAGGTCCACACACATCCCTCCGCTCAGGGCTCGCCGGGGCTGGCACCAAGCGCAGGGAGCCACTCCTGACTCCCTCTCCCAGTCCAAGCAGATACTACCCCTTGCACAGGGCCGACGGCTGAAATTCCCTGCACTGCTTCCCTGGTACCTAATATCGCAATTGCAACATAGCTCTTCTGTTACATTTAAAGTCTTTCCCAAGCATGCGAGGCCACTGTGGATTTGTATCAATCCAATTAAAACACTAGATTGGCATGAAAATGTCCATTACCATTAAGCAACACTGACTGATGCAGATGAACCAGATCACTTCTGTTAATTCTGTATTTTTTAATTTTTTTTTTGTAAAGAGAGACAACCAATTGCAGATGGCAGTACTTCTTACTTTTTACTGATTTCAGCCAACCAAACAAAAAATGTCTTTTCTGCTCATCCATGCTTCAACCCTTTCCAGCATTAAATTACATGAACCCAGTTCAAGGCTCAATTTATTCATTAATGTCTGGGAGCGCTTCTCCCAGCAGAAAGCATTAGCTCACTCAGCTAATTGCCAAGTTTGTGTTTACTTTTATGTCTGGAGAATGTATTTATAAATTGCACGGGTGTATTGGAGATGATCACAAGCAACCTTACTTCTGTTTAACTTTTCTGTCTTTGTTTCAATCTCCTCAATTTATTTGACTAACAGACATTTAAAGAACAGTTTATATCCCAGTGCTTTTATTGTGCTTCCGTTTATTTCCCAGAGCCCCAAAACACTTTGCATGAGGAAGGTGGAGCGTGTTTCAAAAGGCTGCTGATTATTATTCTTAAGTAGAGCTAATCTTCCAAATCAAGAAGCTGCCCTAACAATCAGCTAATCGTGGCCTCCCATTATTATCTGACACCATTTTTTAACCTATTGGCCTGATACAGCCATATGCTAGAATACTTCTGATTTTAGAAATGCGGCAGTAAAAACTCTGTGCAGATAAACTTTGGCTTTCATTTTCCTTTCAGACAAATTTCACCTTTCTTAGATCCTGCTTAATCATGCAGAGCTCATGCTAATTTCTGTCTGGAAATAGGTCTCTAGTTAGTTATTGAATTTTGTGCAAGAAACCTACCTCATCTTCTGTAAGAGATGGATCTTCCTCTCGAGACTTGTAAGACATCGAACTAAGCCTCTGTAAAAAAGGAAGAAAGAAAGAAAGAAGAAGTCTCATTACCAGTCAGCAGTGTGAAACCTATAATAAAACCCTCCCATTACAATCAATACATTGTATTTTATGGTTATTTGCTCACTAGTTCCATTTTACATAGCTAATATCCCTAATATCCAGAGCACATTTCTGGAGATAACAGCCCTGAGGTTAGTAGAGCTTTTTAATATATCTGCTCTTGTCCTGACCTGAAAAGGGTAAAAATAATGTAATGGTTAAAACAAACTCTGCTCCGCTGTATCCCTGCCTTTACACTTCTAATGAAGCAAGAAAGAGTCTGCAAAGGCTCTTGAACAATTAAAAGTCAGCTGTTGTGACACACTAGTTGGCCTTCCACATGTTTTTCAGATATGCTTTTAGATGACAGAAGAACAATACTCAACTGGCACCTTCCTGATGACTGTTATCCTTCATTCAGTGGATCCTGGAAGTGCTCAAGGGAGGTGCCGTGTCCTCCTCTCCCATAAAATGCAGCAGCTGTGCAGAGGTGCACAGCAGCACTGCCTCACAACCACTCAGACCGTGAACACACCAAAGACCAGCTGCAACCCACCCTGAGACAGGCAGCTCAACCCTCAAAGCGTCTGCCTGGATCCAGTTCACATAGCAAAGTTACTAAAGGATGAAAGGCTTGGTTTGGTATCAAGTCTAACTTCAAGCATGTGAAGCGTCATGTAGAAATTAGGTCACAAAACATTGGGGAAAAGCATTTTGCTCTTATCAAAAATGTCTTAGGACCTTTATGGCAATGAAGACCCTGGCTACCTCACAGTGGCTGTGCAATTCCTCCTCCCTGGGTCAAGAGGCTTTGCTGGACTCCTGCTCCACAGTGATTCAGAGGGAGCCTTCCAGCACTGTTTGTAATGGGCCATATTTTGGAGTTTCATGCAAATTCTCCACCTGAAATACTTCAGACGTCCTCCAGTGCAGACCAAGATGGAGAAGTAAAGCTATTTTTAGCACAGGCAATCAAATACCAGTTACAGACACATACTAGACACACAAGACTTTTTTTTCCACAGAGGCTCATTACAACAGATTCTTTCCTTCTTCCATTTTTCTTGGTGTTTTTACTTCTGGTAAATACCAAGCTTCAAACCCCTGGGGCACTTCTGATGACGACCCTGACCCAAAGCACACTGAGGTCTGCCTGCTGCTCCCCGGGGGGCTTCCCTCACACCTAACAACTCCCTTGCTTCTTTCTCACTGCCTGGAGAATGCGCTTTTTAACCTCTGGTTTATTTACTCACCAAAAAAAAAAAAAAGGAAAAAGGAGCAGCAGCTCACTACAGCAGCTCAGTTTAGTCTTTCTTATTTGCAGGATATTTTTTGTGTTGAGGAGTAAGTTACTAATTTCATCCTCACACATTAAAACAAACGTGCTTGCAAAATTCTTCAGTGATGTTATTTTCTCTCATCAGTGTCTCTGAAAGCACCACATGTCAGGACCCGTTCTACAGTTTCCCACTCAAGTATTGACAAATACCCCAGGGTGCTGGCAACCCTGTTCTTGTTCCCTGGGACCTAGTGTTCTTTCTTCTAAATGTGAGACCTGTGACACATCAATTTTGAAGGATATTGTCATCTTGGAAACTGAAAAAAATACTTGCTCCTAAACATTTTGTACCTAGCAATATTATAAATTATGCTTGAAGCCTCAACAGTAGCAACACAAACAGCATGTGTCCTTATTTGCCTTCCGCTTTCCTTTTGTTCCTTGACAGCACTTGATTTTTTGCTCTTTGGCTCAGCTGCTGCTCCTGACTCAGGCACCAGAACAAGAAGACCATTCTCCTCTGGTACATTTGTAAGAGATGCTTTGCCCATCCTCAGGCTGCGCAAGTCTGAAATCAGATGGCAGCAGCCAAATGTACACACGAAGAGCATTTCTACCAGTGCTCACTCTGGAAAGACCTGGGTGAAAAAGGAGATCCGTACTTCCTTTTTTTTAATTAAAAAGGAAGAACTAAAGAAAAGCTATTCTGCCTCTCCAGTTTTATTAGAAGAACTATGCCCAAGTTTTTCCAGGTGATAGAGGCGTGTAAGAGGCCTCCTGCTATTAAAGGTGTCTTTCTTCACCAAAACCTTCCAAAGGATTTGGCTGGGTCACGGCCAATAACCTATTTAGATAATTAATTTTCACCCGTTTATTGCACATCTGGCTCTTGAAAGGATCCTTTATCCTTTTCATGCTGTTATATACTGGAGTGGTCTCTGGCTTGGTCCACCTAGCTCTCTCCGAAATGAGTGTGCTTCAGGACCTGGCATGGGCTGGGGATCATCCTGGCTGCCCTCTTCTACAGGGTGAGACTGAAACAGCCTGGACACGGTCTGTTCTCTGTCTGTTGGCAGGTACAAGTCACAGTTACACAAGCAGCCCCTCTGCCTATCCCTTCTTTGTGCCCTACTAAAGCAAAACCTAATTGCAGTGAGAGAGACTTGCACGACTTACACCCAACCTCTCTCTTCATCAGGGTCAGGGCAGAAGGTTGAAAAGTTTCAGATACGGATGTCATGTTAAGCAAGGCAGCTAAGTAGCCTCACAAGAGAGGAAGCAAAAAGAGACACTTATGGAGTCTGTTTAACTAAAAGAGTTATTGATAGAACATACATTTCCATAAACATCTTGGTTTTGGTTGCCACATCGGAAAAAACAGGCATTGCTCTGCATTGTTTGAAGCAGCAAAATAAAGGGAAAAATTATCATCATCACAACAGAAAAACAATCCCGCAACCACCTCCCCACACAATGCCAACAATAATGACATTTATATATTCCATCAATTACCATTTCCAACTCTGCTGCAGCTGTAGCTCTCAAGGACAGGACAGGCGCACGCTTCGATGCATAATGCATGTACCTAGCAGCAAACGTGGGAATGATCTGATGCTGCTGAAGCTTTAACTCAGGATGGCTTTAGCTCTGAATAAATTTTAATTAGACAAACACCTTTTTTCTGGCACTTAGGGGACTGCATGTGCCATCTCTTGATTAATCCTTCAAAACCTGAACCATTTTAATCAATTCCCACTCCTTGCAGTTACTGACACTGTGTGCACGGTGTGCTGGGGAGCTACATAGCAGCAAATGCTTTTCCTTTGTATCGGTGCCTGGGAAATACAATGATTTTCTGCAAGTCTTTTCACACCTGGTAGGAAACATGTCACTGTTACGGAAAGCTGTTTCTCTAAAAGTTTAATTAGAAATTACATATGCCCTGACTTTGGGAGGGGGGAGTGTTGGTGGATCATTGTTGACAATCACATCTTAATTTTTTACTTAATGAGCTCGTTATTTGTAAGAATGTGCACTGAAGAGTCTAGATAAACAGTTTTTATATTATGAGTAGTCTTCGGTTTATTCATTTTGACTCTGTTGCGCTTTATAGGTTACACAGTTAGTCAGTTATTTAACAAGGTATTTTTCTGCCCTCTGCCTAAATTACTGAAATACTTCAAATAAGAGAACAACCGGAAACAAGTAACAATACCTCAGTTCTGCTATGATTTTTCAGGTGAATATTTACATTAAAATGTCACATCACATCTTAAGGATTTTTTTGAAATTGTCATCAATACCTAATATTATTTGATGACTCAGTCACCACAATTATATTAATCTGCTAAAATCACAGTTCTTTCATTCACAATAATAAGTTATCTAAACTAGTTCTGATAAATGCAAACTCAACAGTTTATGAAAACTCTGTGCAATGATCTGAAAGCATCCTTAAAATTAATTCTGGTGAAAAACTAAAAATGCGAAAATAACTTGTTGAAAATGTCATCATTCTGTTTTTCAAGGAGTTCACCACTAACTTGTCCCTAGGCTGGCAGAAAGAATAAGCTGCTGAGAAAACATAACTTTTGGCCATGATTTCAGCAGGTAGAGATTCATTACTCTGTTTACATCTGACATACAGAATTTGACAGATATAAAAGCCTACAGTTGCAATCTCTCTCTCTTTCCGTCCCTCTCTCCTACAGAGAGAGACTAGATGAGTGGCTTTGAGCAGATGCCTAACACTTGCACGGCTAAGTCAAGGTGGCCCACCAAAGGAGGCACGTCTAAAGTTAGGGCATGCACCAAGAATGCCCCACTCTCCTTTTTGTAAATTGAGATTTCATTAGAAAAAAAAACAAGGGGAGGGATTCTGAAGAAGATGTAGATGCTGACAGAGATACTGGATACCTATTGTAATAGCTCCCACAAGTATAATACCATTAAACAAAGAAGCAGAGGCCTCCTGTCCAATTTCTGGATAATGTTTGGGAAAAGCCTTATGAAGTGCATACTGCAACAATCCAAAATACAGGCTACAATAGAATGAGTACATGCCTATAATGCAAAGACTATACTGTACATTTTCATATTTCCATATTTTACAGTCTTGCGTCCCCTTGAGTGTTTCTTTTTCCTTGGCATTTTTTGGTTATTTTAAAAAAAAAAAATCCTCTCCCACCCCTATGTTCTCTATCATTACTTGGCTTTTTGACAAGGACAAGTATTTGCAGTATTTACCTTCTCTGGTTTACTTGCTCCTTCTGTCACTTCTTCTTCTTCCACTTCTTTTTCTTGCACATTCTCATTTTCATCAAGAAGTTTCATGGGTACTGGAGGGGGAAGCTCATCCTCTACATCTGGTGTGTTGTCAAGAGGGCCTTCTGAATTAGCACTTTGGCGACTTTTTTTATTTCGGTCAACAGATGCATATTCTGCTGATTCAATTCTGCACTCAGGAATCTGATTCTGACCTTCAGAAACCATCAGCGAAGCCTTTGATTTGCTGTTACAGCTCCCTTCCATGCTGGCTGCTGCTCCGACATCTTTAATTTCCTTCACAGTTTCATACAAGCAGTCTTCAACTATGTTCTCCTGAGAGGAGCTGTCTTTCAAGACTTCATAAGGCCCTTCCATTCCAAGACCTTGATCATTTTCTGCATTTCTAGCTGAGATGATGGTTTCCATGGTGGTGTTAGGGGGAATACTGGGTAGTTCCCGGCTCTGGTGACATTTTATAGACTTTCCAAGACTATCCTGTTGATCTAGCAGATCAGAGACAGACGTCTGTACTTCTTCATAAGGCTGGATACAGGCAGTTGTACTGTCCTCTGAGAGTACTAGAGAAAAGTATAAAGAAGTATTTAAAACAAATGTGTAACTATAAGGTGAGTGTGATTTGGTACTCTCTACATCACTTTGGTTTTGTGTCTCATTGGAAAGGATAAACAATACTAATGCCCAGAAATGTCTAGTGGGTTATCAAAAGGTTTCAGTTACAGAGATCTCTGCACTCTACTGTTAAAATATCTTTCTCACAACATCTTAAATACTCTGTGCACATTATATAATGACAGCATTCACAGTAAGAACAGGGGATGGGTGGGTAGGTGCAGGTGTGCATGGATGTTCAGCTGTGCTCGGTTATATTGAATGCTTACAGACTGCTCAGTAGTCTCAGATGGGAAATGCTGGTGGGAGGCCTTGAACCAAGTGCCTTTAAAAAAAGCCTTCTTACATTTTCCTCTTTCCATTTCCCTATCCTTTGGAATCAAAAAGAAAAGCGTTCTTGCTTCCTCCCTACCCAGCCCTCACCTTGTTTAACATGCTGGCCAAATTCTCGTCTGAATCACACCTCGCTCAGCCCTGCCGCAGTCTGCCTCACTGCACGCTACACCAGAAGCTCCTCACTGGAAGGCTATGCCATACTTCTCTTAGTCTCGCAGCACATAATGTAGGTTGACAACCTACTAACGAGCCAGCCATATGCACAAAAGAGAAGACTAGACTTCAGAAAGTAGTGTTAGGCAGAACATGTTATTTTAAGTCCCAGAAGCAGGTCACATGTCACTGTCACTAGCGGGTATTAGGGACTGAAGTCTATGGGACTTCTCATCTTACAGTGCACACGTATGACATTTGCCTGCATTCAGGGATGTATACGTGGGCACATACAAGCATGTTTCAGGTAGTATACGGTATGTAGCTTTACGTGACACTATTTCTTTGAAAAATCACTTCTGAATAGCTTTACTTTTCTTAGGACAGTTCCTATGGTACTCCCTCAGCAAAATCAAGCCATTCTTCCATTTCCTTCAGTGTGTTTGACAAGATGACATAAAGTGTTGCTGAAGCAATCAGTACCCTTGATTGTGGTTGTCATGGATGTTGCTTTCTCTTGTGCTCAGGGCACGCAGACTTAATGCAGTCGGCACCCGCAGGGAGCCGTACCCTGACAGCAAAACTCAGGATGCAACTGGAGGTGTGAGATGGTAATTGCTGTCTGAATGGCAGATGGGAGGAGAAGAAAAGGAAAACATCCTTCTCCATTCACTTGGCTCCTGCATACAACTGGGGAGGAATAGGTGGAATAGGAAGAAGTGTCCTATTGCGTCCTGACTAGGACTCAGGGTGTCCTAGTCACTACCTGGGATGCCTGCAGGCTTCCTGAGGAACATCAGGAACTGGCCTGGAGAAGCTGGAACACGTTTTCCCCTTCTGGTGCTTGCTCTCAGGGATTTCTGTGCTATCCAGAGCACTGCCACGGGCCCCAGAGAGCACCCACCCTGTTCAGCCTGGGGGGGATAATCAGGAGTAATGGCAGCTCACATTTCTGTGCTCCTGTGGTTATGGGTAGTGACACAGAGGAGTTGGTGTAGATAAGGGGTTGACATAGATAAACACAATGCTGGCAGGCTGGGTAAAGGAAAAAAAACCAACATTTGATGGTGCTGCTTCCATAGCTCTGCCCCTGCTCAAAAGGCTAGCAGAAACAGCAAAAGAAAGAACTATTAACAAAAAGAATGCATAAAGTATAAATAAGAAATTAAAGCACATTAGTTCCTGTTATTCAGAAGGGTTGTTATGCAGAGTGTAAGCTGAGTAATATCAGACAGTCTGAAAACTGCTGGTTGACAGCACGCCTTTTAGTAGCAGCTTTGACAGCTGCATGTGCGGTGACTTGTGGCAAAGAGAAATGCTTCCCTTCTGCAGGGCTTCGCACACCCAGTCCCTTGGTGAGCCACACACCTACATATGCAACAAGCCAGCAGACGGGAGCAGCGATTAGCTGCAAAAGCAAAGCTTAGCAATTCCTTGGATACTTGTCTCTGAGGGGTAAAGACTGAATAGCTTAGCCTCCGGCTGCACAGTGAGATGAGGAGGTAGGAGATGAGGAGCGCAGCCCATGGTGTCAGTGCATAGTGTGGAGACAACAGTTGGCTCCTGGCAGCTCTGAGCTGAGACTGAGTTTATTTTTAGGTGCAGCTGAGTAAAATATTTTCCAGTGATACTTCACTGTGAATCATTCTGAGCGTTCAGCAGAGCAAAGACTAAGAAAAAAAAGGAAGCCTATTTATGTTGCCTGTTTTCTAGAATACAAAAATACAGGGGATAGCCTCGCACAGCACAGGACTATGATCCAAAGCTGTAGTCCCTGGAGGAGGACCTGAAATATTTGCACAGCCTCCAGGAGTGAAGCTCCAAGGTACAACTGCATCTTCTGGTCACATCCCAACTCCGTAGCTGGCTGAGATTAGGGAACGCTGCAGTCTTTGCCTGATGGACTGGTCAATCTGCAGGTGTAACTTGGTGGCCCAGAGGAGGACCTTAGCACCTTCCCAGTGTTGGCTGGCGTGGAGGACCGGGAGCTGGGGTGTAGGGTTGTGCCAGAACACACCTGGCAGGGAAGTAGAGATGCAGCCTAAAATGCCAACATCTCCATGGGATGGGCTACTGACTTCCCAGCAAGGCAAATGTGCTCGCTGCGTTTTTTAACTTGATCATAAGTTTTTGTGAATTATGTCTTGTGCAAAGAGGACTGACTGCCCTCCAGAGAGCTGCATGCCTGGCCACTGCCCTGGGATACAGCAGCTAATCTAATCTCTGATCACCTTCAGAGGTGAGCAGAGGGAAACACAGGGTATTCAGATAAATGGCATGACTGTGTGCTTGGAAAGCTGACGGCTAGAAACGTAGGACGTGAGGGATCACCAATGTGCAGCTACCGTGGGAGCTGTGAGCAAGGGGACGGTGCTGGTCGTTCATCCTGCCCGCAGGGGCTGCACTACTCACCGTCGCCATTGCTGAGTGCCCCGTTCTGGTCGCTGCTCGGAGCGGGCTCTGTAGCCGAACTTGTGATCGAGTGGCTGAACACCTCCTTGTCGGAAGGCTGCAACACAAATTAGTGAGATCTAATCACCACTGGATCAGAATAAATGTTTGCATAAATAGATATGCCACAAATTTCATTCTGATCTTGGGAGCTCTGACTCCCGGGTATTATTGGCAGGAGAGACAAATCATGCTGATGACACTCAAAGATTTAGGTGCTTGTTTTTACAGATGTTAAAACAAATAAATGCAAGTATGTCCAGAGTGATCTCCCTTCCAACTTTTATGGTAATAGACATTACCACGGCTTCAACCCGTGAGAAGACAGCAGCTGACAAAGGGGTACACTGCGCTTGCACTGCAAACGGAGTGAAAGAAAGGCAGGAGATCTGGAGTGACAACGGTGGCAGAAAGAGCACTGAGGAAGTGCAGGGGTCTACACAAATTCTCCTCCTCTTCCTGTTCTGCAACTTGTAAAGTTTCCCTTGCTCAACCATCTCCAAATTCCTGAACTATTTTCCAACCTGCAGTATTTTGCAAGGAGCTTGGTGCAAGCCAACCACAAGACAGACACAAGCTGCCAGAAATAAATACTTACCACGTTCATCAGATTTTCATGATCTCCATTCTGATGTTTGGCCTTCTTTTCCCTTAATGAAAAAGACATATGAACTGTTACTACAGATTATGCTAGTGTACAAATGCCAGTCATTAACAGACCTTACACACCTGCAAGGAGCAGAACCGTGATTCACAATAATACTGAAAATGGAATAACTGAAAATTATTACAGGGACTGGTATGACTTCTGTGTAAGGTCACCATCGAGGTAGGGTGGTGAACATATCTGAAGAGGTACAACAAACACACACAACCCTTTTTCTTGTTCAGTGTAAGATCGCAGTAAGGAGTAACTGATGATAATCAAAATATTATCCTCAATTCAATCCTCAATCACATGTGAAATGTTTGGAGATACATGAGATATGTGTTTTGGTGACAGACTACCTGGGGAGTTCCTTAAACTGTGTCAGTAAAAAGTATTTATCCTATGAAGAAGTAGAAAAGGCCCACAAAATGCAGTCTTCTCCCACTCAGGATGCTAGTTATAATTAATAATAAGCATGAGCAGTTCAAGAAGGCCTACAAATTTCATAGCAGCAGATGCCTTGAACTTAATTTTACAATGAATCTTGCTTCACTGGGTACTTCATAGGACTTGAAGTATGGATCACATTTCCAGTTTCTACCATTTTGGAAATACAGCTCTTATTCTGAAATACTGTAATAAACAATGAGCTTAAAATAATAATAGTCCCTTCCCTAGATGAAAAGGAAAGCAAAAAGGTGAGAAAATATTGACGATATGAAATCTGTGCTTCTTCTGAAGTCTGCAATGCACTGTACTTCCCACATTAGCAACTGTTAAAATTGTACCTAATTGGGAAATAAGAAAATGGAGCAAGTGAGTCTGCACCAATGCAGAGCATAGTTAAAGTTTACAAATACTTAATTTCCTCTCTGGAAGTTTTTCTGACTCTGACATTTTAGAAAAGAGCAGATTTTGTTCAGTTTTCCACGTCCTCAACCATTTTTTAACAGTAAGCTAGGAAGAAATTTTGCATAATTGCATTTATGCATAAACAACCTGCCCTACAGAATGACCTGAAATAAAAGATTCTGCGTCCAGACTAGCAACACAAGAGTTTATTAAAGAGCATCACCAGATAGTTTCTGACAATATATGTCTGTAACTGTAAAGACATAGTGGTGTGATTCTGTCTTAAAAACATCTTTCTAGAGATGTTTCAAGGACGGGAGTGTTACAAGACAAAACATGGTACCTAACTGCAATGTTTGTTGTGGCCTTAAGGGTTTTTAAAATAGGTTTTATGCTTTTATATGAAAAAAAACCCCAAACATATTTCTACTATTTTTACACAGGTATCACGGGAAACTGTGATGAATAGGAAGATACTGAAATGTCATCTAACAGCTTACAGTGCAACAAAAGTGTTTCACCTGAATCATATAAAATGACTGTCGTGGTTTAGCCCCAGCCGGCAGCTAAGCACCACGCAGCCGCTTGCTCACTTCCCCCCCGGGAGAGAATCGGAAGAGCAAAAGTAAGAAAACTCGTGGGTTGAGATAAGAACAGTTTAATAATTGGAACAAAATAATAATAATAATAATGAATTATAATGAGAAGGAAAACAACGAGAGAGAGAGAGAGAGAGGAACAAAACCCAAGGGAGGGAAAAAAGGAAAAAAAAAAAAAAATTATACAACTGCTCACCACCTGCAGACTGACGCCCAGCCAGTCCCCGAGCAGCGATCGCTGCCCCCGGGCCAACTCCCCCAGTTTATATACTGGCCATGACATCATATGGTGTGGAATAGCCCTTTGGTCAGTTTGGATCAACTATCCTGGCTGTGCCCCCTCCCATTTCTTGGGCACCTGGCAGAGCATGGGGAGCTGAAGGAAAAAAAAAGTCCTTGACCAATGTAAATACCGCTTAGCGACAGCCAAAACATCAGTGTGTTATCAATATTATTCTCATACTAAAATCCAAAGCACAGCACTATACCAGCTACTAGGAAGAAAATTAACTCTATCCCAGCTGAAACCAGGACAATGACATGTTCCAACTTATGCTTTTTAGGGTTTCAACCAACTTCTGGGGTCTGGTCTTGCCCATGACTGTTTTTTGCAGTGTGGGCATTAGAGAAATCCTGCTGGAAAACAGGGCTTTCCAATAGACATACATTATGTCAATATAGAGTATTTTATGGCTGCACAGCTTCCTCAACACTCTCAATGCTGGAAGAACATGCTCCTATAGGTCTAAGGGTCCAAAACAAAGATTTTGCTCCTGTACTGACTTATGGATAGGTTTTTTTCCCCATACATGTGGCTGATGGAGCTATGCTGGCAAACTGTAGCAACATGGACCAAAGCAGTCCCTCTCCTCGTCATGAAGGGTCTGACTGGTCTGACGTGTTAGAAAGGCACCATGGATTGAGCCCAGGCTGCCCAGCTCCCCTCTGCAATCAGCAGGGCTGAGCTTATGTGTCATGAAAGGGCCTTGAAATGTGAATAACAAAGTCAGTAGAAGTGCCTGTACTGGTGAAATCGAACCCTCTAATAGAGAAGAAAATAAGGATAGGGTATGAGTACACGCCATTAATTCATATCATCATCTGATTCTTACTCATTTTGGCTTGAATGGCAGGATCAATTCCCTAGTCTCCAGGAGTGGCCAAAGCAAAGCTGAAATACGTCGAAATCGCTTTCCTTTCCTTTCTACCTATACTTTTTTGGTCCTGTTTGGCCCATCTAATTTTCTCAGTTTCAGGTGAGCAGTGTGATCCTCTATCCAGAAGAAGGCACCAAGCCTAGCTCTGCCGGCTGGGGGACCCGGCAGCGACACACAGGAGGGACGGGGCTCAGCGCTGCCACCGCTCCCCTTCCCGCGCACCACGGGTCGAGACAGCCAGCGTCCCCCTGCGCCCCAGGCTCCAGCTTAGCAGAAAGCACCTAGCAAGATCAATAGTATTTTTCCTTCAGAGAAAAAAATAAAATAAAATTAGATTTTAGAACAAACAGAACTGTTCAAATTCAGATTTGCTCTGAAAACAGATTTTGTACTGTACTTTTCTTATTTCTCTACCTAAGTCCTCAGTACTTCTTGCTAACTAGTTATTAGTGAAGCTATTTCAATGCCCACACTACTTGACTCAAGAAACATCACTGCCTGCTAAGCTCCTGAGCCTTACCTGTTGCAGCTGGAGCAGAGGAAGACGAGGAAGGTGAGGAACAAGAGTGTTGTCATGGCTGCCAAACTTCCCCACAGGATGACGTGGACCTGTCCACTGCCTAAGAAACCACCTTCTGGCCCCATGGTACTAGCAGGAGCTGCTGTCACTTGGGGATGAAGAGGTTATTCCTTGGAGAAGACTGGCATCTGTGCTGCATGCACCTTCTGTTTCTGCAGAAAGAAAAATACCATTAGAGGTTAATATAAATTTTGAAGATAATGAATCTGACAGCCACAAATCTGGCAGGAGAGATTTTCAAATCCAGATCTTACAAAGAAACAGTTTCAAGTACAAGCCAGCCAGCCAAAGAGATTTTCAGCTACATTTCTGACGGTGACATAGAACAAACCTTGTCAAATATTAACGCAAGCTGTTACCTATCTACAATTTCAACACGAATAAAAGGTAGTGCAGTATCTCTGTACTCGTATTTTGAGGAAAAAGTTTATAAATCCCCTTTGAGGGACAGAGTAGTCTATTTTGCAGTGATAATTTTTAACTCAATTGAAAAGTGACCTTTCAAAACCAACTACAACTTCTGCAAAGTTAACAAGCCTTAAAGAAACCTGCAGCAGGCATTCACCTCCTTCCCTCTCAACGTCTCCTGCCTGCACGTGATTCGGTGCTTAAAGTACAGTGACAAATAAGCTAGGGAACTCTTTGAAAGGAATACCACAAAAACCTTTCTCACAGCAGATCAGATCTAATCTTATTTCTATGTGAAATGCTTATTTTCTTAATAGTATGTCTGGCAAGTAGTAACACTGAACTTTCTTTTTTTGCTTCTCCCCCTCTGAGTCTAAGAAAAATGCTAATGAGAAAAGGCGACAGGATGGTTTTTAAGAACTTGAATAAATACAACTTTTGCTACAGCACAGCAGCCCCTGGAGAAACATACTGGGTAAACGGTATTTATGATATGTAAGTTTTGGTATACAATATACTCTAAAATTTTATACATTTTTTTAATGTAATACATTGCTGACATGACAAAATTAAAACAAAGTCTTTCATTCTGCACTGCTGAAGATATCAGTTTTTCCATAATTTAGGAATAGGTTATGCAAAGTCTATTTACACACATTCAGCCAGACTTAAAGATTTATAATCACTGAAATACAATACAATCGCTAAGAAATGAGCAGTTATCTTTTGGGAATGAGAAAGTAGCACAAACATTAGATTCAATAATGTCTAAAGCCACTAAGACTTACTTTAATTTTATGCATATATTTTCATATATATTTTTATATATGAAATATGTATGTACATACATATTTTTTTTTTTGCAGCAGAAGCACACTTTGTAATAGCAAATTCAATTCAGCTAATATCATGTCTGTATCAAAAAACACCATGTCACCATTTTGTTATTAAAATCTTACGAGAAGAAAGATTAATTTCCAGAAAAAGGCCATTCACATCAAAGGAAATCTGGTGGGTCAGCAGAAGACACTTAACAACTAAGCTATGTGATTGGGTAGCTCTTACAAGTAACATTTCTGTTCCTACATAAAATGGGCTCATTGGTTTCTACCATGCAGGGTCAGACTTCTGGACACCTTCCAAGACAAACCAATTCTTACTAATTTATCCATGGTGGATAAAAGCTTTTTTTTCTTTCAGATATTAAAGGCATTGCAATAACTTGAAATGGGAAGAAACAAACAAAAGATGGAAAAAGTTGCCGATCCTGGAAAGACAAACTTCAAAGTGCAGTTAAATATTTCTAGTTTGGCCAAGTTATAAGAAAGATAAGTTATAAGTTACAAGTTACAGATAATCTGTAACTTCTCCAAACCCATAAATACATAGGATGGGAAAAGTAGGTATCGCATGCCTTGCCAAAGCACAGATATGTCTTACTGCTAGGCTTGAGCACTGACACCGAAGAGCCACTGCTTTTTGGGGACAACCACTGCTGAGCGATGTGCTATCTGTGGCTATCTTGGTAGAGCTTGAAAAATTAAACATTTAAAAGCAACGGCAGACCACTCTAAAAATGATGTCTATTGCAGATGTGAATCTGATACAGCCCTGCCTCATCCCTATTTTAAAGCAAAACTTGGGTTATTTCTACACTGAGTCACAGCCACATCACTGACTGTGAAATGGGGAGACCTTAAGAGAAGCGGAATCAGATTTAGTCAGGAGAAAACTTGGTGTAATGCCCGCAAAGACCTCTCTGATTAAGTGCAAGGTCACTGTGCACTGGCATGGATTCCTGTAGAGGTGATGGACTGTCCTCACTTAGGAGACACTACAAAGCACACCGCACTGGCTGCCTTAACTAGCTCCAAACCTTGAAGTGTTTTGAACAGAAAGCATTTTTCTTTTCAAATTTTATTTTTTATGAATTTTCAAAGACATTTTCTGCCCTGTTAAAGCTTTTAAAAAGTATTCTTGAAAGATCTTTTGCCTTCTTTTTTCCCATACTTTTGCCTTTAAAAAAATACTAATTTTCTTCCTTCCATGGAAAAAAGGGATGAAATGAAAATGAAATGTGAAAAAAAAAGAAAACTGAATCAAATATTTTTTCAGCATTTTTGTTGTCTTTTCTTACTTAGTTTTCCCAAGAAAAAAAGAGAGAATGCAAATGGAAAAGGAACCTTTCTTCTTTTTTTTTCCCCCTCAAATACTGGCCAAAGAAAATGTAAGAAAAAGAATAAGGATTTCAAAATATTTTTCTTTTTTCCTAAAACAGAATCACGTTTATTTTTTTTAAAGCAAACACAAAGTTGTCTTGAAAGATATAATTTAAATTACTTCTACTACTAAGTTCATGATCTTATACCTACTCTGAAGAACAATATTATACTCCTCTCAGAAGACTAAGTAATGTACCAAAAGCTAATATGGTAGGAAAAGTTATTCTTTTATTCTACACATATATTCTTAAGGCTGCTGGCCTTTAAATAAAGATAATATCTGAGCTAAGGAAAGCTAAGGATGCCTGGGGAGCAGCCCCATGGAAAAGCTGCATCTTTGAAGACTTCAGTACAGGGTTAGGAAGTGTTGGGATGAGCAGGAGCGGATGGAGTTGAGACTGAGCTTAAAAAGAAGTGAGATCAGAGGGAGAGAGTCAAGGGAGACCTACATGTGCATGTCAGGAGTGAAGTGCAAGACTGAAGCTAGGCATAAGACATCCCACCAGGCAGAAGCCAAATGGAGCAAAGAGAACGACCAAGGACAGAAGATGCAGTTAATCTACAGCAAAAGAGCAAGAATTCAGATACCAAAGCTTTGACTGCAAGTTGAGAGAAAGAGGTCAGAAAAGGTCGGAAAAGTACAGTGGCACTTGATCCAGGGGAGGCAACTTCTGGAGACACCAGTTACCTGTGCAAGCAGAACAGAGTAATAAATTAGAACAGACTGACGACAGATGAAGCCCTGCCTGAGGAAAGCTGAGCAGGCAAGATCTGACCAGTGAGTCCTCTTAGCTCCTTGAACGGCGAGAGTTTGGCACAAGTGCTAGAGGACCTAGAAGCTGCTCAGCATACAGGACAACCAGAAGTAAATACAATTATAACACAACAAAAGCATGCCTACATTCACCCTCTGTGAATACTTCTCACGAAGTGACAACAGGGGGCTTACTCCTGCTGTTTAATGCCTCACAAACGATGAGGCTGAAATAGTATTTACTTGGGCTGGTGCCTTTAACACAGGAGAACTTCTGAAATACTTGAAGCTGGACAAACACCCATCAGCTGTCCTGACCAGCCCTGGACAGAAACCTGGCAGAGAGATACATTGAAAATACAACTGTCTGGACTCCCTCTGCTTCCACTTGGTGAATGCCTGGACGCTAAAACGTTACTGTATGCCTAACAGAATGGATTTTGGAGCTGCTTCAGAGGCTAGCTTTAAAGAGAAACTTATCTGCAATCATAACTATGGAACAACAAGCAGCTAATTTCAAAAAGCTCTTAGCTGAAATGGTTAACTCCTGCTTTTACTCTAAAAAGTGATATTGTGCTGCCCTCTGGTGAATCTCTCCGTTCGGGGACAGCAACTGTGGCTCTTGCGAGGGTGCTTCAGAGCTGAATGCAAATCCTGCTGCTAAAGATGGACCTTACACCGGGCCTTTCATCTGCTGGGCTTGGAAAAAGTCCTACCTCCACCCTTGAAAGACTGCCAGACTTGAATAGTTTAACCTTGCGGAGAGACATCGCTGAGACAGAATAAGTCAATTGAACTGCTGGGGTTTTTTTTTCACATGTGATGATCTTTTTAAGGTGAGGATTTCTTTCATTGTACCCTTTCCACAGAAATCTCCCACAAGTTGCTGGTGATACTGAACTCCAAAAATGAGTAATAGAGACAGGCCTGGAATACCTGGATAAGAAAACTGTTTTTTTTCATCTAAGGCAAAATGCAAACCATGGTTTGCATTCACATTTCAAAGCCATTATCAGTTCAGAAAACTAATCCTCACACTATATTGAATAAAATTTCCCCTTCTTGTGGCAACTTTCTCTTGCTTTTTAGACATCAATATTTGCCATTAGTGGAACCTATATGGCAAATAACACCCGTAGCCATTTCCTCAAAATTGCACTTAAATGCACAATTACATTTGCAGTTTCAAAAAGACAGATATTTCATTGCATGACCCGCACTTTCACAGTGAGTAATGTGTTATTTTTCCTTACAGCTGTTGCAGGGATAAAGCAGAGCTGAGGCAGTTCAGCCTGACTCAGTGATGATGGCAGTGTAGGATGTGCAAGTGCAAATTTGTTGCCAAAGTGAAGAATAAAAAACTGTATCTGGGGTGAAGCAGTTTTGTGTGTAAGATACAGGCTGCAATTTTAGGGAGCACATGGAGTGACAATTTCAACTAGTGAGGAAAAGCTTGGACTGAGACCTGAACTCCTTGGAAGCCCAGGAACGGACTTGGAAGCCCTGCATGCTTCGCGTCCAGGATCCGACCTGGGTTTTCTGAGCAAAGATCCGCCCAAGCTTACGGTGAAACGCCGAGGGGATGTGCTTTGCGAGAGGCGGACGCCATGCGCCGGTGGGCCGGGAGGCCTGGCAGGAGATGGCAGCGTGTCCCTCTCCCACCGCCTTCCCCTTGGCTTCTGGGTTTTATAGCCATTTCATTCATGTCCTGCTGCAAACCATGCTCGGCCCACGCTTTCCAGAGGGGAAAGAGTGGGAAAAGCCGACGGCGTCACCTCTCTGGGTTTCTCAATGAATTATAGATGGAGCGTAGGCAAGAGAAGAAATTGTTCTGACAACTGAGTGACTTTGAATGCGAGACGCCAAACACAACAGGACAGGAGAGATTCAGGGAGGGCTGTGGGTTCGCGACTCCCTGTCCTGGGCTGTCAGGCTGGATTCAGCTAACAGGGGCACTGCCCGGGAAGCTTCACGTGCTCGCCTCTGTGCTGATCTTCGAGCTGCTCGGTCTCCTACTGCTCTCTTCTCATTCCCACCCCTCCTGCTCCCAGTGGCTTCAGTTATCTGCTGCTAAACTGCAGAACAGATCAGTCAGATCATTGTTTGGAAGATCCCCTCCACCCCAACAGTGCAGACCTGGGAGGGAGAGGGGAGAGCGGGGAAGAAGGTTGCAATTTTTAAATGAGATTTTTATTGCTCTGGTAGCAAGCCCCCAGAGAGCTGTGTTAAACCAGAAAATGGTGAAGTACAAGACATGTGGAACCACAAACTGAGACAGGGGCTGAGCAGTATGAAACTAATGTCCTCTTGTCTACATCCAGCTGCAAACACTGTCATTCAAACACAAAACCAGAACAGAAACCTGTGCTACAACAAACAGGCAGCAGCAGAAACAGTCCTGCAGGTGCAGGTAACACCCCTGGACGTAGATCTTTTTATCTTCTGTTCCTCCAAATCCTGAAAACAGACTTTCTCTATGAAGCTAGCGTCCTACAGGAGACCTAATGAGGTCCTGTTACCTTTCTCCCTCTCCAGAAAGCTCCCTCTGCAACTTCAGACCCAGCTCAGGCATCAGCGGGTGCAGTGTATCTCCAAGTGCCCAAAGACTGAGCACGTCCCTGCTATGTAGCATCCTCAGGCCACTCTACAGAACACACCCGAAGGAAGGCAATCCATTACCACAACTCCTGCACCAACAAGAGTTCACACCAAACTACGCACTTGATTTAGAGAAGAGGGAGGATGTGGCAGATGCACTTTACTCAATCCAGAACCGTTTCCATGTCAGGACTGTTCTCTGCATGCGTGGAAGTACCACACCGCTGGCAGGGAAATGCCATTTGTGCTCCTGGCACAAACTTAAGTGTAGCACTATGGTGAACTGGGTTAAAATTAACTTAAAGCACCCTTACTTCACCCTAACATCCCTTCTCTAAACCTCTTGATTTTACATTTAAACTGTTTTCTGACCTTTTCCACCATGTGGCCTCACCATGCTTTAACAGCAGAGCAGCTGGAGGCAGCTAGTGAGTGTCTGCTTTCCGTAGCTTGCCACAGCTGGTGGATTCCTGACAGCATAACCTGATACGGCATTACACCCACATTTTGTGACACCATCAGGGCTGCGTTTGTCCCTGTGTGGGCAAAATACTTGGGCCAAACTTTTCATAGGTATCTTATACTGCAAGTCCTGGTTTGGAGCCTGTCTGCAGAAGCTGATGGGAGTTGTGCTCTGAACGTTAAGGTTACATCCATAGCAGTAAATTAAACATGTCGGGGATAATTGTCTTGTACTGCAGCCAGCTGGCGTGGTACAGACCAAGCCCATACTGTTAAACTTTCTTATTCTCCAAGGAATGGTGGTTGTATCCAAATTGTCTTCCAGGAGTGGTCCCTGACCAAAGCTAATTCCTGAGCGGTGCTTAGGATTAGTTTGAGAAAGAGCCTTTTGACTGCAGCCAAAATTATGCTTCAGGCTGTTCTAACTTGGTAAAACCAGATCCTTCTTATCTCAGACTGAGAATCTGATAACAGTGAGTGCTTTTGACCTCGATCACCCTGTGCTAGAGCTCCTTCTCTTCTCTCAGTACTCCTCCACCACAGGACATGCCCAGTTTTCTACCCACGCCAGCTCCTCTCATCAGCTCCTGTCTCTCTCCCAGTTCCCAATTCTGTTTGCTGCATGGGGCAATCACCTCTGTTATAGGTGACAAAAACTATATTAAGATATCAAAATAGCAATAAGTATGTATAAGTCCCTAATAAAGTAAGTACAAAGATGCTGAAATTTTATCAAAAGAAAATTCAGATAATTCTCAGGCATTGCTACATTAAAATAGATGATACTACGGAACAGCCTGAATACACAAACGTTATCCTTGCTTTAAATTGGTGCTACGTGCATAAGAACAATTGCAATTAAATGCTTCTGGAGACAACAAGTGACAGGACGGCTGTCTGGACTGAGGTCCTGCTTTCTAGAACCTCTCCTAACACCACAGTGCCACCAGAATCAAGATTGCGAATTTTTTCCAAATGCACTGTAAAAAAGTTGTTAAGACCAATTTGTGTTACTGCTTCTGCATCTGCGTTGCCTTGTTTCAGCTTCTAGCTGTTTATATGTAGGTCCAGTACAGAACTACGTACTTAAGGCAAAGATCACCTTTCTCATACAGTACCTACTGCAGTTCACTTTGGGGGTTCCCGTCACTAAATCAGGACAAAACCTTTCCTGCAACAGATTAAAGCTCTTCTGGTGCAGTTGTGTTTTCAGCTGCTTGGTTTGGCAGCACCCATTTAACGAGAACAGTTAAAGACAGCCATGTCTTATTCCAAGCAGTGAAGAACTGCCGCAGGAGGCCAGATGTGCACATAATTAAGGCCTGGTCCTGAAAGCCTGATGCTGGGAGGAATTACTGCCATGGACTGCGCTGCTGTTGCAGGCTGTCAGACAAGTCTTGCAGAGACTGTGTGTGCCGTAAGCCTTCAGAATAGTTCAGGTTTCTGCTTTGTGAAGCAGCAGAATGATGAGGTTCTGATCTAATTCCCCACTGTATCTACTTTTACAGAAATCATAGCTGGCTTATCAAAGGATGTGTGTGCTCTATAATGCAAAAACAGATCTAAGACAAAACTGAACAGTCCCAAACCACTGGTCACTTTTAACCCCTTCTAAGTCTTAACATCTCCTAAAGAGAAGCCAAGTCTCTCTGAAATGTCTATCTGTGGCATTGGAGAAAAATTTTAAAAGGGTTTTGCAGCAGTAAATGCTGATCTACACCGCAATCTGCATTCATACTCCAATCAACTCATTCATGCCTTGTCAGACCACATCACCTCAAAGTCAACATATTCAAACTTGACCTGACTTCTCCTTCCATGCTTTCCTCTGTATTCCTCCTAGAATTTTAGCAATTCCACACGAGCCTGCATTGCAGGCTGCCTCTCCTCCTCAGAAAGACATTTGGGAAAGTAGGAAGAATCAGGAAAGTCGCATGAACAATTAAGCGGGTGAATTCAAGAGCCTCCTTCAAGGCAGTGGAACAGTTTCTATTAAAATGGTGGAGAATTTTAGAAAATAAGAGATGTGACTACCAAGGTTTTCTAGCAGACTGTAAAACTAGATTTTCAAAGGAAGGTAGGCATAATTGCATGTGAACATGATTATGTCCGAGTGAAACACAGTCTGCATTCCGGGGTTAATACATGTGCATAATTACGCACCTAACTTGTCACGTAGCTAGCACATTTATCTCCCACATTCACAAGGTCTTTCTGTGTATAAACCACACGCTCACAAATCTCCGCCAAAGGTATCTTCCATTATAAATCAGGTCCTAAGCAAACAGGTTTTTAAACCAATAACTTAAAGCTCACAAATTCATTCCACGGTGGGTAATAACGTTACCCTCATTTCATTACCAGCAGTACAAAACCCCTCAGCACAAGCAGGGAAAAGTGGAGCGCTGCGGACACAGCTTGCAAATGCAGAGCATCGGCTGGGCTTGGCCAGCTGCTGAGGAAGAAACCGATAATGAAGCCTCTGTGAAACAGCTCCCAAGAATACCACCACATATTTTCCCCAGGCTTTAGCAGTCAAATAATGACTGTCTCGAATGCGACAGCAGAAAAGCTTTATCTGATGAGTGACCATGCCAAAGATTACAGCTTAATTGTAGTGTATTATTCTCTTTCCCACACCCCCACAATATCCCATATTGCTTTCTGGCTGCAGTGAGGTAATTAGACCACGATTACTGCATACTTCAGAGCATATAGAAATGAAAGCTGTCTTTGTGAAGTGTTTTCGAGCTCTGACACAACTACTCCTGATAGCTTTGCTGTTTCTGGAACTAGATGCTATTTCATATTAAACGCAGCCTGTTTATAATTGCACTTTGCTGTTTATGTAATTCTACCACGCCAAGTCCCCTTTCAGTCTTTGCAGTGCAACATTTCAAGCAACCTTTTTGCAAACTCAGGTAAGAATACTGGAAACAGAGAAATTCCCCCAAGCCGGGGAAGTGGGCGCACACAGAGATCGCCTCTGTCATCTGACCTAAAAGACCTCTAAAATCCATGGCAATCATACTCATTCTCAAACTGGTGTTTGAATCAGGCCCATGAAACACAACGGATAGATAGTACTTTTCCAGAGGCCAGGGTCCAATTTCCAAAGGACCCTGAACTTATACAAATACAGAAGATTGCAAAATATGCGGCAGCAAAACACAATGCTCTGATTATCCCCAATGAAATGCTGCTGAAGAAGAAGTGTTTTTAAAAAAACCAAGACTCCTACTTAGAGTGGGATTCAACTTCTGTATGTTTACATCTCTAAAGACAGGCTTCTGTTCACCCAGATGCTATCTATGGGATCCCACTTGAGACATCTCACCTCTGTTTTCATCACAGAAGAAGACTAAATGACTTCCACTGATACTTAACTTTTAGATTGCTAAAATGTTAGTACTTACAGTGAGATTAACTCTACCTAAACTGAGAAATTTAAAAAATGCCTTGTATCCAACTGTCAGGACTTTACAGCCTTTTAATGCGCCTTGAGTGAGATCCCCCCAAATGAAGCACAGCAAAATCATTCCAATTTTGAAAAACCTAATTAAAAGAATTTTAAATCTAAAAAGCCCAGGTTACTGAGTGTCAACACTAGCATATAATCTATAGATATAAAATCTGGAAGACAGGAATGTTCCAGGGAAGCCAAGTGATGGTCCTTGGTGGTAGAGCACAAATTACATCAGAAGGGCCTGTTATATTTAAGATTAAATAATCTTGAAGCAAAAGGAATTAGTGAGAATTGAGCTGCGTAATATCCCACAGCAAGAGAGGCAGCAGTCAGTCATTAGCTTAGCAACAGACCAATTTTAAGAAAACAGTGTTCATCTTGTGATGTGCTTTGTAAAGGTAAAGAGCTATTTCAAGCTCAAATTTCTCGTTATTCACTCTAGTTGATTCAATAAAGTGATTTTTAACTTTTTAGCATTTGTATTTCTTTAGGAATGTCAACTTTTCTTAAATATTTGGTGCATATATGCAGAGCCTTCTTCATCGCTGGAGACAGTCCCTGTCCTGAAGAGTTTATGTTTTATCTAGGTAAGACCAAGGCAGCATGTGAGAGAATCCCTGTAAATAACTTCCTTTTCATGAAAAAAAAATGTCCAAGACAGAGAAGGATTCACCAGTTTTTGAAAAGCTCTTTGGCAGAGATGAGAACTGATACCAGATACCCAGTGTCCCCAGCCAGTGCCGCATCTACGTGATCTTCCTTTTCTCCTTCAAACTGGAAACACAGCCACGTGGTCCTTGAGGGGAGGTACTGCCTTAACTTCAGTCATCTAAAAATAATCTAAACTGGCTGCCTGTATGCTCCGCATGGTCAGTAAAGACTAACTTCTGCCTGTGGAGAGAGGGGTACCTTCAAAGGTAGAGGAGACTAGGTATGACCTTCAAAGCTGGTGAACTTGCAGACACCTAGAATTAGGAGAGATATCTATAAATCATGGACAAAAGCAGGGGAGGTTAATGTGTGGTGACCCTCTGGGAAAGGCGATGTACAACAGACACAGTTCGAATTCTTGTCTTCAGATGCACCCCTTTGAGTTGACTTTCTTGGTTGACACGTCAGAATGGAAAACATGGCTAAGCCTTTGCACGGTGGGAGCAGCACTGACAGACCACGTCTTTTCATGGCCTCACATCGTTGCACCATTTCACTGCAATTTCCCTCCGAGACTAGCACTATCATGTCATTCTGTCCTTTCAATTGGAAACAGAGCTGGGGCAAATGAAAGCACCACTTGCTTGCGACAGTCCAGCATATCCTGCGGCTTCACCTCCCCACCGACTTGCCAGCTGGAGCAGCGTGGGATAGCGAGGCTAAATAAACCCAACTGTTTCCTGCCCCCCACACCAACGTCCTGGCACGTGGTGCATTTTATCCCCCTGCTCTCCTGCTGTGGAGAGAGAAATACAAAGCTCGGGGCTTGATCCCAAAGGACTGAGGCAGTAGAAGCTAATCAGAGGTCCTGTGGGAATGATCTATGAGCTGGGTTCCCCCCACGCACACCCAAACCCCTCACTCCCTCATTGTGACACGCAGCAAATATGATTGTAAGATCTAATGAACTGCAACTAATGTAATTCTGAAAGTCTTCACAGCTAATGAAAACCAGGTCTTCCCCTTCTCAATTTAATTGAGATGTTTGGTTCATTCTCTGTGGAAAAGAAACCCTCCATAAAGCTATATATGAATATTGCATTTACATATCCAGCAAATGCAGTTGCCTGTCACAGTTTTGGGCTCTTTCTCCTGACTGCTGGATATTTAATGGTAGGAAACTGTCTGTGAAGGGAAATGGACTTCAGAAAATAAATACTTTCTCATGTTTCAAGGGAAATCTCCAGCCTGAATATCATCTACTAACTACCGCTTTGCATCTGAACTTGGTATAAACAGAACATTTCCTGAACATGAATAAATCATGATCCCTAATAAAAATACACCCCTCTTGCACCTAAGCAAGAATCAGAAGACAGAATTTGGCCTGTAGCTTGTAAACTTCAATTTGTTGAATAACAAATGACTAAAAAAAATCCTTTTTTCCTCTTCCTCCAGTCTGTTCTTTTTGCTGCCTGTTGGCATCAGATTTTCTGCAATTTAAACATCACTAATGCTGCGAGACTTCCCCTGCCTCTGTGCTTTCCCATGTTACTATCATTGGCACTATTTTAGCAGGAAGTGCTACAATATTGGTAGCACTGCAGAGAGAAGGATAAATACATCATGCCTGCTGCAAGAAGCTTTGCTACTACGTTGAGTTAAGACCTGCCAAAGCATGATGACAAGGAAGCAATTGCTGGTAGGCAGGACAAGCAGAGCATCACATCACTTCACACAATCAATAACCAGCCTGGCTTTTCTTCTTCCAGGTTTCGGATTTGTGCTTGCCCTGGTTTCGGCTGGGATAGAGTTAATTTTCTTTCTAGTAGCTGGTATAGTGCTGTGTTTTGGATTTAGTATGAGAATAATATTGATAACACACTGATGTTTTAGTTGTTGCTAAGTAATGTTTACACCAGTCAAGGACTTTTCAGCTTCCCCTGCTCTGCCAGCTGCACAAGAAGCTGGGAGGGGGCACAGCCAGGACAGCTGATCCAGACTGGCCAAAGGGCTATTCCATACCATATGGCGTCATGCTCAGTATAGAAATTGGCCGGGGGGCAGCGATCGCTGCTCAGGGATGGGACGGGCATCGGTCGGCGGGTGGTGAGCAGTTGCATCACTTTTTTTTCCCCTTGGGTTTTGTTCCCCTCTCCCTCTCTCATTGCTTTCCTTTTCATTACAATTTATTATTATTATTTTATTATATTTTATTTCAATTATTAAACTGTTCTTATCTTAACCCACGAGTTTCCTTACTTTTGCTCTTCAGATTTTCTCCCCCATCCCACTGCAGGGGGAGGGCGAGTGAGCAGCTGTGTGGGGCTTGCCTGCCCACTGAGGCTAAGCCACAACAGTCCTGCCCAAATCATTACTTTTTCTCCACAGAACTTGGTCCCGTTAAGGTTTTGAAGGAGAAGAATAAGACTGGAATTTGATGAAAACCTGTACTGGATACAGGATAACTGCTCTCCAGGGACAGGAGAGACCGTCAAAACAGACCAGGTCAGAAGAACAGTCTTACACTGGTGACGTATGAGGGGAAGAGCAGACAGCAAGCTCGAAACCTTTGTACGACTGGTCAGTAGTAAGCACATCTCATTCATACAGCAGCTGAGGAGTCTTTCAGCTGTGCAGATGTGCCCACAGCAAGCACAGGCACACGCACCAGAGGCCTGAGCCCACGTCCACGTGCACGCATACCACAAAGGCAGCTACTGCCTCCACTTCGGCATGGCCAGGAAGCCTCCACCTCTGTCGTCTTGCCTTCTTCTGGTACCTTCACCCACCCTGTGCTACCCACGGAGCCTCATTCCTCCTTCCAGAGCCACCCCGTCCTCCTTTCCGGAGGCCATGCCGGTGTTGCCACAGCTCACCTCCGCCTCGCAGCTCCATGAGCTTCCATCAGTTCTCCACCCACCTGGAGGCTTTGTCCTTCTAGCAGGGCACTGCCATCCTTGCCTTTAGCTGAGTATTTCTCACCCTGGTCAACATTTTTGTTTTAGTACTCCTTCCCCCTGAATTATCTTTCTATAATAATATACCAATCAAACATACTCACACAAACTCCTTATAAAATTACCAGTACTGATATCAACATCTATTGATTACTTCGGTTATGGCCTATTAATATTAGGATGCCCAAGTGGTGAGAAAAGGCAGGGCATGTCAGAATAGAAAGGGCAGATGACAAGAAATACATGAAAACACTCTCTCAGAAAGAGAACAAAATGGTAGGAATGAAGTAATGGGGTTGCTTACCTAAAATGCATATGTGATAATGAGACGTCAGCTCAAGAACATACACAGATACAACACCTCCTATCCCCCCAGCAATTTCAACAGCTAGTTATCTTTTACAATTTACCATTACATCAGTGTTATAATACCCTGTTCAGGTCTGATTTTCCCTCACCAAGCAGTCTGGATTTCATCTGCTTTATCTTTATTCTTTGAGAAATTTGCCATGCTCAGGCCTGCTGTAATACCCTCCTGAACATGACTCATTTTAAAGGATAGACTAACACTATATGGTGAACAAACCTCTTTTTATCCTTTTCCATTGCTTAGGGAGGCAGTTTTATTGTAAAGCAATCAGATTCTGCAGAAGGAAACAGTTTAATGGGACAGTTTTCAAAGAAACCGTTCACAAATCAAGAGCATGACCATTAGTTATTGAACTCTGAAACACTTACAGGTTAATTTGATGTCAGCAATAGTAAATTAATTTTTCCTTTTGTTGAAAGATTTTCTTGACTATGACAAACAGCTGGCTATCTGCCTGAAGAGCAGAGGTAATCCAGCTCCACATTTACTTAGACGCAATATCAAATTGATGTGCTACTTTCAGAAAAACAACCGTGCCATCCTTTTAGAGGATCCTTTTCGAATTGTCAGCTGACTTGTAACACATGACCATAGACCTTAGTTTGGGGCAGCTGCTAAACTACTTGCTTTGCTATGTATTTCCATGAGTTATTCAACTGACAGGAGAAATGCAAGACTGAGTTCGGCTGGAAGAAAGCAAAAACAACGGAAAGACCCATCACTCTCTTTACCCCAGTTTCACAAGTCTAAAAATAGCAGAAGAGAGCTAACAGATATTATGTGGGCAAGAACGAGAACCAGATTGGTGAGGGAGAATTTATTCTTAGAAAATCCCTCATTTTGGAATGGTTACACACAGGCATGCGCTGACCCAAATAGATCATGGCTCCTATCATTCCCTACTGCATGCAAACAGATAAAATGTTGACGTGCACCAAAAAGGTCTGGGGCAAAAAAGCAAGCAAAATCTGCACAGAAACTGCCAAAAAAAGAAAAAGCACAGCAGCTGGTACACAACTGCTAATAGGCAAAGACAGCACTGCTGGCAAATGCAGGTGAAGCGAAGGCAAGGGAAAAGCAAAATGATGATGGAAAATTCAAAGGTCAGCCCAAACGGATGGAGAAAACAAGCCAGTTACCACAGAGTACCTACTGCTGTCTCAGAAGGACAGTCATTTGACCCATTTCAGGACACCCAATTTATTCCACTGTGCTGGTACTGCCCAGTGATCAAGCCTCAGGGACACCGAGTTCCCTCTGGTGCAGCTTTCTGACTCGGCTTGATTGCCCACATTGCTGTTCTGTGGCTCTGCAGATGAGACTGGAGGATTGGGAGACCATGGGTCAAATCCACAGAGTGTCTCACTAGCTGAGTTACAGAGCATAGCAGAGCAGTAACATGGGCAGCAACTCCAGTTTTCTCTCCTTTCTTCCTCTCAGCCCTTCCATAGTTTTTTCATTTTCTATCAACAAAGTCCCAGGTGGCACTGCAGGCTCAGTGAAATGTCACACGTGTGACATGATGGGTGGGAGTCAGCCACCCATCATGAGATGCGTGAGATGCCCATGCATGTGAATGATGTGTCTGAGCCTCCTGCATTCCCAGGGGCTACCAGGCAATGGAGCCTGGCAAGGAATGCAGCTGAACAGCCCACAGGAATGCCATTTAATTGCCTAAACACAGGCAGCTAGGACCACTTGAGTTGCCTGAGGACATCCAAGCTATCTGAATGTCTATGCAGATATGTCCACAGAGATGGACGACTGGATGCAGGAACTGCAGGAGATTTGTGCCCTTCTGGAGTGGCAGCTGGAGGCCAAGGGGTATAGCCTATGGCATTTAAAACAGCATTCAGTGCCCTCTCTTCAGGCAGATGAAACCTGCATCTGGATGTGGTTGGCAGACACAGCACAGGACCTACAGAAAGCTCTCATGCTTCTCAAATAGCGATTAGAGACTATAAAAAATGTCCCAGGGCATCTCAAATGGCACCAGCTGCTTCTGGGTGGGCAGCTGAAGGGGTCCCTGATCTCCACTGACTATAACGGGGCCTGAAGGTGCCTTTGCAGGTACTTGCCTAAATTGAGGAGTTTTCATTTGCAGTTGAATCTCATAGCAGTAACATCATGCTTAATTGTTACACAGATACAAGCATCTTCCTCTACAATCATTTCCTACACAAGGGCTGAACGGTCAGCACTAAATCTTTCTCAGAAAGCCGTAAGGATTTATGCAGGGATGAAACATTTGAGTCAAATACCAAAAGAACACTTTCCTCCAAGCAGAACAACACCAGAGCATCAAACACCTTCCAGCTGGCAGGACAAAAAATGAATGTCCAGATTTTCAGAAAAGTTTAGTACCACAGACCCTATAATGTTTAATTATCTGATGGTGCTTAGGACTCCGGGTAGAGAAGAAAAGAAGCAAATAAAACCACATCAATCTAGTCATCGTATGAATATTTAAGTCCCCTCTGCTGGAGCATCAATGTGTGGGCTCATATCGACAGTGCGTTAAACGTCCCTGTGCAGCTACAGAATGCATGTGTAAGCATAAGATTAGCAAACAACCATCAAAAGACCCATATTCAGAAAAAAAAAGAAAAGTTCTTCTCCCTTCATGAACATTTTTAAACAAAGTGTTCATTTCCCTGTAATTTTTCCCCATTAAAATTTTATGTTACTGCAAAGAGATAGGTATGCAGGGAACTTCTGGCCCAATTCTGTTCCCAGTCACTCTCGTGTAATAACTGCAGGCAGAACGGTGTCCCCTCTGTGGAATTATGTGCAACTCTAGGTTTCTTTTTATTTAATGCAACATTAACATACACATCTACACGCTAAAATATTAAAGCTGCATTACAGGCAACGATTTGCCCAACTAATTTACATAAAAGTAGAATAAATAAGAAAGCCTTTTATTATCCAGTTAAAGAGACCAGCAACATTTATAAAGTTGCAGAGTCCTTAAGAAAAATACAAAAGCATTCTTGCTGCAACAGAAAGTTTCCAGGAATATCAAAAACTGTAGGTCAAGTCATGGACTTCTTTTGTAGGCCATTCTTGCTTTGTCTTTAATACTGGTGTGCTGCTATGAATAAAATAACCAAGCGTCCTGCAGTTAGTGCTAAACATTAGTTACTATTTTGTGAAACTAAGTTGAAACTTAAATGTCAGCCTTCAGTGTACATCTGCTGAGATTTAGTCTCTTCCCAGAGTAAATCTATTATACTTCAGTCAATAGATGGGATATAAATAAAGTAGGAGCTCTGCAGAGTCTAAAACAGGAATTGCCACTGTATTAACAGGCTTATGGCAATGTTACTTAGAAGTATTTGTTTTAAAGTCTCAGCAGGCTTGTCCTGATGCCTATTGTGTAAAACCATCTGCCGAACAGACAGAATCGATCTCTGAGTGTGTCCTGCTTGGTTTGTAAATTTACCTACTGTGACTAAGTACATAACTCATTATTAAAAACAGTCAGACCTGGTCTTCCCTGGGGGTAAACTAATGTTTCTCATCATCCTTAAAAAAAACCACACAACAAGAGATAAGGAATAGGTAAGGCATTTAAATAAGAGCCGTTATTTGAAAGGCTTACTCCCATGGCCTGAATCAACATGCAAACGTGGACTCCCAATCATCTTCACAAGATAATTATAATTCGTAATTGGCACTTCTAAAGCGTTTTCACAGAGCTGTGCAAATATTGACTAATTAGCCACACCAGAATCCTGTGGGGTAGGTGAGCAGCTACACTAACCCCGCTTCGTATCTGAGCAAATTGCTGGGGAGAAAAACCCCGACCCTTGCCTGCTGAAGGGGCTGAGAAGGTGGGGACGTTTCCAGTCCCGTGCCCCTCGCCCAGCCCGTGTTGCTCCCGCCACTGGCGTGTTACCTGCTCCTCTCTTCCAGAGAGCAGGTGAGAGGAGCTCTATTTTAGCAGAGCTCTGGAAATAGTGGCCAAACCTCAGTTCGTTATCCAAAGTGCTGTCAAACAAAAGGTCTAGATACTCAAATGTCAAAATAAAGCCTGAGGATTTGATGCAAGTACATGCAGTATTTACGTGAGGATGGTAGCTTCTTCTGCTGAGGAACACTCAAACGATGATGTACTGCACAATTATGGCTTATTCCCAGAAAAAAAATATTACACAGGTACTTGTAACTAAATAGTAGAAAAAGAGCTCTACATGTATGGAGTAAGACACTCCTTTTACTTAAAATTCAGAGAAATCTTATTATCCACTGTGTACCCACAATGAAGGGTGAAGAAAGCATGGAAGTCCTGATAGAGCCTCCAAGAGGCTCTACCTTCATCATGTAATAGAACACGGAAGGCAAACTTAATGTCATTAGCTTAGAAGAAGAGTCTAAAAACGGAGTGAAGATCCTTGGAGGCCACAGCAGCTAGAAAGTAAAATACGCCACTGAATATTGCCTCCATTAAATCCAGCTTTTCAATTAAATCGCCCTTAGGAAAGCAATGATTAGTCATTAGTGTCTCAAGTTTTCTGGTTTAAACCAGCAAACACTAATGATGGCTTTATTCCAGAGCTTTGTTATTAATCACCACATTCAGGGGTGACAAACAGGTCTTTTCCAAATAATTGCATTATCACAAGATTACAATGTATACAATATACACAATGTGAATCATTTTTATTTGGTGCAATCCTGCTTTGTCTATTGAAGCCATTGGTTGTATGTTGCGTCTAATTTCAGCTACAATCTCTTTAGGGCAAAGATTGTGTCCCTGTGGTTTTGTAAAGCCTCATTCACAGTTATAATGGCATATAAATTAAATAAATAAGGAACTGCAGGAATTTATTCTCTGTTTATCAGGAATTCACAAGTGAGGATTTACATATTTTAAAATAGATTTTATTCAGATAATATCTTCCAGAGATCTGGTTCACTTCTGTTGTTTAGAAATTGGGAAATGGCTTTTAATTTAACTGCAGCAACTATCTAGGTAAAAATAATAGCAGGCCAAATCAAGTTCGTGTGGTGACTGGTTGAATACTAAATCCAGTGTTACTCCACTCTGAACTCATTCTTCACCCTGGTTCATGTGTAACTGCTTCTGAGACAAGCAAGTTTGCATCCCTGGTATAGAGCATTAACATGATGGTATTTTAACTACTGCATTAGTTATCTACCCTGAGCAAGGCTAGACAAAACAAATAGTAGGAATAGAGCAGAACTGGATGCTTTAGTGAGCAAAATTCATCAAAAAACGCCCAAACCAACAGAGTACAGATTAGGTGGCTCAGGCTGCAATATGATAAAAGGGCAGAAAGGGCTTCTGTGCTCAGAAGGTTTATATTGGTGGAAAGAATGGAGAAACAGTCCAACAAAAATTACTAACATTTTCTAAATTTGGCACTCCTGGCCACTCATCCCCAACACGCCAGAGCAGGGGCTGGGGGATCATGGCCACAGCCAGAAACACATTGTCAGTAGTAGTACAGGAGAGTCATAAGCCAAAGCAAGTCTATAGTAAAGCTCCATATGCCACACTTTTTTTGTGCACGCATTTTCCTCTTCAGGAGGAAGACAGAAAAAAAAGAAGTGGCAATTTTTATCTCTCTGTATAGAAATATGTTCATGAAAATAAGCATTCAGCCTGCTCTGAGGCTTTGATGAGCAGCTCAAAGGACCTCAGAAGACTGCTGGGCTCTCGCACCTGGAACTGCCAAGTTAGTGAAAACACAGGGCGACTTTGGTCTGTAAGAATAAAGGGTGAAGACTAGGGTGAGTGCCTGTTTTCAGGTACACCAGTGTTCATCTACAGTAGGTAAACCACAGCAATAGTGGTAAAATGAGTCGTCTGTGTTATTAGAAAGGTTAATTGTCCTGGCTGGCCTTCTGCTCTTAGAGACCTGCAACTTCATGTGCCTGTAAGGTGAGGGGTCTGGTCCCTACGGCTGGAGCGTGTAATTACAGATGGACATTTCCCATCCTCCAAGATGCCAAGCCCAACTCGTCAAACTCGTAATTTTTCTCATTTTTCTTTTTGGTTAACAAAACTAAAACCTGTAAAGGAAACAGCATGTGAGGTCAACTCCTTACACTAGGATGGAAAATGCACCCATTTGCACAGAGTTAATAACATGTCCTAAAATGGCCATTTACCCTCAAAAGCCATTAGCATGTAATAGCAGCTGCTCATCCTCTGAGTGCAGACAAGTGTTGGAAAGAGGTGCTGAGAGGCTTTGTCCTAGAATTACATGCCACTGGTTTAAACATTATGTGAGTAAATTATTTTAATTGCCCATATCAGTCCGGGACTGAAATGGTCCTATATGGGTTACTATCTTGGTAGGAGTGGTACAAATGCTTTTCTCTGGTCAGGGTGTTGTTTGAGAAGAACATGTACATACCTGAATGTCTAGAAAGCCTGTACATGCCTGAATGTCCACAAAATAAAATGAAAGAAAAATCACCCCAATAAAATAGCTTTGCAAAATATTAGCTAGTAGTGGTAGTTTCTGACCACAAGTCTTGCATACGAAGATCCGATTTCTTGCAAGTATAAGCACTGAAAGAGCAAGAATTGTTATTTTTGAGATAAATGTTACAGTTCAGATGTCACAGACCATATTAAAGGCATTCACGGTTGGCTCTGGGATTTAAAGAGAGGGAAAAAAAAAAGACACTGTCGTAAGAAGGTTGGTGGTGATCAGTGTGCTAATGACCATGAGAGAAACACGAGATTTTTTTTTTAAGCATCATTATCTAGTGGCCTTGAGTGCTAATCAAAACAAGGACTATAATGCCTGCTTTAATGGGGTTTGTCTCAGTAATGCTCCTAAATGGAATAAACTACATTAAACCCAGACAAGCTACGAAGAGAGATAAATGGCAAAAAAATACACTGAAAACCTAAAGATTCTTTTAATCTACTATTAACTGAGTTACCATCCATGGCATTCACAGTTAACTGTGGGTTTGTAATCCATTTGCTGAATTGTACAACTAAAATAGAAATGTTGCTGTCCTTCCGTTTAAAACAACAGATTAAATAAGGCCCAAATTAACCTCCAGAATGGCTGGTTGGGCAAATACTGTACTAGAACAGGCTGCATATCTATTTTCTTCTTTAAAAACAGGGAAAGCAGCTCCCCTGGAGTTTACAGAGGGAATCTGTCCCCACCGAGGTAGGGCTGCACATAAGCTGAGCCTCTGCACATCACAAGAAGGATGCCCCAGCGGACCAAGGACCTCACACGCTCCGTCACCAACCACTGCCATTCCCCATGGCTGCAGTGCTGGAGGGACAGGCGCTAACTGATCTCAGTAGGCTTTGGATCATCCTCTTAATGTTTACGGGAAGGGGCACTGAATGCCAGGAAAATTAATTCATCGCCATCATCATCCTCCTCCTTTGGCCTTGCTCATCTCTCCTCTGCATATGCTGGCCCAATGCATAGCCATGCTGAATTTCTTCAGCTTGATACCCCAGAAGATCAGTTACACGTGAATCCCTCAAAAGCAATTAAATAGGTCTTCTGATGTATCTATTTTGCTGTACCTCTCACACTGAGATGGGAGGATCCTCAACAGCTGAGGGGACAATCCAGACTATAGGATTTTGGGCAGATGCTGCAGGAAGAGGTGACAATTTACAGATAAAATGACAGCCAAGGTATAGAGGTAGTGATACTTTATGTTCATTTAGAGGCAAGAGTGAAATGTTTCCAGGGGTCCAGTCTTGGAAAGATGGATTAGTTCTTTGTTCATGGTGTACACAAAATGTAGGATCATGCACGTTATCTTGAGGAAATTTTCAATGAAGGTCTCTAAAAACTGAAGCTGTAGCTTAGGGAACATATAATTCATTCTGTAATTAATGGGTTCCCCCCAGTATTATAGAGAAAAAATTCCTATGGTTTGTATTGCTTTCGTAAAACGATTGCTCTCCTGCTCTCAAGGTACTGTGAAAGGTCACTGGTGTTGAATATACATGATTTATAAAGTACTCTGGGATGAGAGGTGCTGTGTAAATGTAAAATATTATTAGAGCATACTCTCCTTAATTGACATACACTGAAATGGAATTGGCTGTGCCACAGGAGCAGAACTAAGAAACCCAGTTAGTGTGATGACAGCAGATTGTCTAAGGCTACTGACAGTCTACAACAGCACAAGCATAAATTCATCTCACAGACAGATTTACCTAACGCTGAAAGTTATTGCTGTTCATCTGCAATAGCTGATAATGTGGATATGAATTTGAAGACTGTGTTACAAAGAAATGACTAAGTAGGCAAAGATCACAGATTACTCTGTACCACAATGAAAAAGCAGCTTCTGAAGCAGCTGTAGGCATGGGAGTTCCCGTGTAGCCCATCCACCTTCCGCAGAAACACTGCCTCACACAAGTCAGTTCTCAAGTGTATGCCAGAGATGCTTGGGATGCCATGGTCCTCATGTGCTTTGCAAAGCCACCCTCAGATGGCACTTTTGGACTCAAAATATGCATCCTATTTATCCCTGGCTTTGATGGAGGCTTCCAAGTTCCCCTTGCAGATTTGAACCTCGAGATTTGTTCACTTACAGCTATATCCAAAGAGGCTTCCTAAAAACCAGTCTCCTACCGAACTGAGCGAGAATGAGCCCCATCCCCTCTCAGGGAACCATAAATTATGCTTTCACCCCACTTTTCGGGAGAGATTCCAATTTCTCTCTTTCTTCTGACCACAACAGTCTACACTTTAACACTGCAATAAATCATCAGTTTGAAGTAGATTTTAAAATATTTTAACAGCTGGGGCAATGACATTATTACTCCACTTTACCGTAAATGGAAAAACTCCCATTCCCCCTCCCAAAGACAGAGATTGCAGATCATATTCTGAATTCTTTTCAAAACCTAGGCCAAAAGATCTCACCAGCACAGTCTGTTCCCCTTCACATTATTATTCCCACTCTCACAGATTCTTTTATCTAATTCCCTTTCTCCCTGAAGTTTACACTGTCATTCCAAACATTTTTCAACTGCACTTCTTGTCCCTCCTTTTAAATTCCCTCTCTCTCATTGGCCATCTAAACCCCTTCTTCAAATAATGCTATTTTCTTTTAGAAAAATGATGCCATGAATTCAGCACTACAAAGTAATCTGTTCCTACCTTTTCTCCTGTGCTAAAACAAGCCAATTTAGATCTTTTTTTTTTTTTTTTTTTTTTTGGGGGGGGGGGGGGCAAGGGGAGAAGCACAACACAGCACTTCAGCAAAAGTATATGAGCTTGCTGCTCCTAAAGGGAAAAAACTAAGTTCTTTTGAATGTATTCATGCTTTCCCATGAAAATTGATACATATGTCTGGGAGGTAAAGAAGATTTGGATTATCTATATTTGAGAGAATAGTTACATGAAGTTATTGCATAAAATGATTGATTTTCTAGCAATAGAAGTTTTATTCAAGGATAACGTCAAAGTTGTTCTCATCTATGCAGAACACTTCTCATCCACACAAAAAAGGCTCTTAATTTCCTCTATACTGAAAAAAATGCTATTGTATTTTTCTCTTCAGTGATGACTTGAGTATTTGGTTTCTTCTACTTTCTTTGGATAATTTTTACTCTTAACAGATTTGCTCATTTGGCTACAGCTAAATTGCTGTAGTAATGGCAGACAATGACACTCTTAGGCTACGCTATACGTGATTAATCTGTGCTCCAACTGAAAGCATTTATCATCTAGGGGCTACCCTTCCCATTTGTCTTTTCCCTATGTTTCTACTTCTCCTTTCCTAACAAGGAGAATGACAAAAATCAGTATGGGTTTTTAACCTAGGGAATGATATTTTTAGCTCTGAGGCCTATGTGTAAATGTAAATTTCCAGCTGTTAGAACAAAGAAATAGAAAATGTGAGGCAGATGTTAATATATTACCCATTGTTGGTAATACAAGCAAAAATCAACTTTAAAAATTCCCCCAGCTATTTCAGTAATGAAAACTTAGTTGCTTGGGCATTTACATAGACCTGTGCCTACAGAAATAAGATCTAACTAGTTTCTCACAATCCATGGACTCTAGTCAAATCCTCTGTGTTGTTTCTTCCTCTTCTGATATTAACAATCCACAGGCTAGAACGTATAGCCAATTAAATAATCTCCAGAAGTTTCTTCTGCTTAGCAATCTGATGAACACCCAAAGACCATTTAGGGTCTCTACTTCTTAGCATCTACTGCATGATAAAGTCAAGTGGTATCCGGAGGATTCTGTAGCCTATGCTATTTTTCAGGACCATATTCAGCACCAAAAGTTAAATCCCATCTCTGGTTTCTATCAAGTACCACTTGACCGTAAGTCTTCAAGCACTTGTGAAGCCAGTGTAGGCAGAGCTAATGAGCAACTGCTCTGAGCTCCCCAAGAACTCTGCTTTCCTTCGAATCCACCAGCTGAAAAACCCACAGCACGTCTGTGAATGAAATAAGGTGCTTCTTGCTGTATCTAGTATCTTTGTTGCTTCTACCATCTTCTAACCTTTGGAAACTTCTGAATTAACTGTCCTGGCATAGTGAACACAAGTCATAGCCAGAGGCATGGAGGAGTACGGATATTCAGAGCATACTTACGGTTTAGATTCTCCTCCAGGGTTTCCAGCCTCTCTCTAGCTCTTACCATCTCGCATCTCTCATCATCTCATCTCTCTCATCTCACATAATCCCTCCCATGGACCTCGGATCCCCATGAATCCTGAAAGTCCTTCCTTCTAACGTTAATACTGCAGTGACTTCCAATCATCCCGTGTCAGGCACATTTGTGTTTGTAATTCCTTTCACACTAGGCAATTCATTAAGGGCTCTGTTTTGATTACCAAAATGTGTGAACACAATTTTCTATCTCATCTATACAGGGTCACTCTTATGTCAGCTCATTTGTGACTGTGACAGTCTTTTCCCATCCTAAAGGCAAAATGGTGTTTACATTTGGTTAGTTAAAATATTTACATTGCACATTCAAATGATGCGTTTTCCCAGTGACAGGGCTCTCTGTGGTATTTCCTCCTGTACCTACTATGCAGCGGAAACAGATGATTAAGATGAATATTCTGGGTGTCTCTAAACAAGAAGATTAAGGAAACAAGCAGCATAGCTATACTATACTAATGCTGCTGGACTTTGTAATATCCATGTGGACTGTGTAATCTGCCTGGCACTGCATGAAAGCCTGTCTTTTAGGCCCCCAAATCGGAAGAGCTACACAATTTCCAGCCATCAATCGAACAGATTCTTCATTTATCGACCATTCATTTGTTCACTTGGTGTGTGAGGTAGAGTAAAACACGACAGACGTAGGTCCTGGGAGAGGAGGTAAGAATGATGCTGTTTGCTGATCATCACTTTGCCTGCAGATGACAGCCTCGAGCGCACCGTGTCTGAAGGGGTGCAGAGACGATGGGGGCTGCTACCCAGCAGGAGAAGAGAGAAGTGAAGTTGAGACGGAAAGGTGACACTAAAGCTGGCAGGGGAAGGCCACAAAGCAATGGTATTTCTGGGAATCGGAAAACACACTGGACTCTCCTGTTTTAATTAAATGCTTCAAAGTTGAATAAAATGCTGCAAGTGATGCTGCACAGGGACCTGCTGCACCAAGAGGTACACCAGACACACAGCATGATCCTTTCCCCAAAGGGACTGTTTGAGGCTTGCGGGAGAGAAAGAGTACGCATATAAAACTTCATACAACAGTGAAATTCAACATAATTTCAGACATATTATAATCTACACAGTAAACAGTTAATTTTGCTCACATATTTGTTATGACCAGAACAATGAAGGACCACCATATGCAAGTCCTTCTGAGAAGAAATCAGATGCAGAGTGAAGCACCTTCTCACATGGGAACTCCATAGCAATGCAAAATTAGGAAGAAGAACTTAAAAAACCCAGCTCTCAGTGGGGGTATTCCTTACCTTACAGCACTGTCCACGCAGGTCTTCATACAGGCTCTCCCGGTGAGGAACCAAAAACTTCTGCGCTGAAAAAAATGATGAAGTGCTGGTTAAGAAGTTACCGCAAAGGCCCTGCCTGTGCTTACGTCTATCACAAACTCTGCTGCATCGTTTTGTTTACAGAAACATATACAATAGATGAAAGTTGGCTATGTAAGCAAAAGCTATCTATTTTAAATTGACCCTGCCCGCTTAGTGTCATATACTCTGAAGGAAATGGGTTATAAAAGTCACTGTATAAATGAGGCATGCAGCATTTAGCAAACAAACTTCAAGCAGGATAATTTTATGTGTGGGAGATGTATTTACTCCACTTTTTTAAACTAACAGTGAATGAAACTTTGTGCTTGTCAGTTAAAACACAGCAGTAAAAATAAAGTAACAGGCTCTACACTAGTGTAAGCCAGTATATTCACAATGACAAATGACCAATTTTGATTTAACACAAAACCACATTTATCCACATATATTTTTGTTTCCTAATAAGAGTGCCTATAGTAAAGCATCCACTGAAAAACGGGTGTGAATTGCAGCCCCTTTAATTATTCTGGTTCCATTTTTTTGCTTGTGGGGACAAGCTCTGATTTGGGATTTCCACACTTGCTGGTCCCTGACAAGCGCAAGAAAATCATGCAGACAGCACAGAATCTAATCTAGGGTCTCACTGCTCTCTCTCCTGGAGGTAATGACCATAAATATCTCTAATTTGATAGATTTTAAAAAAAAAATTAAACAGGTCTAAATATGTTTATTATTACTTTTCAATGTCCTTCTTTACTGTAGCAGGTGTTGTCTGGAACGTGTCTCCCTGATGAGAAGGGCATTGTTAAAATGCTGATGTCCCAACGGCAAGATGCGGGGTCCAGCATCGTCCCTCCAGCCCTGCTGCCCGGCCGAGGAGCCCTCTCCCTCAGCGAGGAGGGGTGCACGGGGAAAGCCTCCGTGGAGGGAGCAAACAGGCTCACTACCTGCCCGCCCAGTGCCCGACACGGCCCCACCGCCGAGCAGCCTGGGGGGCTGCGTAGGATTAGCGGGGCTGACACGAAGGGGATGCCGTAAACCCCCAGGCCAAGGGCCAGGATAAACCCAGGTACTGCATTTGGAGCGAGCAGTTAGCAGCCTCGCAGTTTCCCATGGATAAACGTTATTTCCTCCGGCCATCCTCACTTGCTGGCCCGCTGTGCCAATCACCTCGCGGTGACACAGCTTGCAGCTCCTGGCCTTTGGCTGGCCGGCTAGCAAAGCCCCGCCGGTTTTGGCAGAGGGACATCCAGTGTGATGGGCAGCGGCTGCCACTGTCACTAGCAGGATGTTTTCCGGAGTTTCTCCTACAAAGCAATGTGTTTATTCTTTGAAACAGTTGCTCCCTAAAGATTAAAACCGAACAGGAGCACAAAAGCAGCGTGTGTCCTCTGGGGCTGCTACGTGCCATCGGGCAAACAGGAGGTACAAGCTGCGTTCTCCCAAATTACGTGCAACGAGCGGTGCTGCACTGGCAGAAGAGGGTAAAGTCCTTCAGCACACAAATGATACTCTCCTCCTTTTTACCCCTTCCTTAGAAAAAAAACAATAAAAAAATCTGCCAATATCTTTCAAACACCACTTGTGACATTATGAGCTCCAGATCTGGAGTTGTGTGGGCTCAGCCACCGCAGCTGAGCCCATTCACCCCAAAAGCACGTCAACCTGGGAACACAAAATGAACAACAGCCACAGCTCCAAGGCATGCACTTTTAAGACCATGTTCGTTATCATCCCCAAATAGCAGTACACACTCTCAAAAATATAGTTAACAATTACGAGGGACAGACAGCAATAAGAACAGCAAAAGACCTGGAGAAGTGCTCAGACAAAATATACCTTTACTTTAAAACTAGAAAAATAATAGTAATTTAAAAACTACTAAAAATATCATCGAAGGAGTAAGAACACAGGAGAAATATCTGCACAACAACATAAAATCTGTTTAGCACAGTCTGTGTAATCTTAGTTATTACAAAGAGGCTGAAAAAATAAATGCAACAACAATTTTTCTTTCTGCTGAGGTGTGTGGAACAAATGTTAATTTTTTACTACTGTACAGGATGTTTTCTATCCCAGGGAGTACCTGCAGGGGGGAGGAACTGTCTCTGGTAATAGGAAGAAGTATTTACCTTGCCTAATGGCTATATGTTAATGTATTTCTACTAGCAAAATCCATTTAATATTGCATATACATAGTAGCTTCTGGCTTGAAAAGTAAGAAAGCTGGAGAAGGAGACTAAATGGTCTTTTCTTCCTCTGATGGGAACACATACAGATTTTCTCACTACTGGTAATGCGAACTAAGCCCACATAAAGGGGAACAGACAAACTTCAATAACCCTCAGCTGCAGCACGATGCCACCATGAAGCTTTATGCTCTTAAGGAGTACAGCAGACTTCACAACTTCTCCTCTGGTCATATCTCCCATATTTTAATTAATAACCAAACAGCAGCAATCACTGCTGTGCTACTATAAAGATAAAAACCTTACCGTCGATTAGCACGGACTCTTCGTGCCAGACCCCGTTTGCATTGTGCAGAAGACACCAGGAGAAGCTATTAGCGAGGTGCTATGAAACTCCCTCTTGTCGTTAACGCAGCTCTAGGAGTTTCTCGACCCCTGTCCTCGGCCGCTCGCCGATTCCGTATGCGCGGCGCAGATCCCCACCTTCTCTGGCTGCCAAGCCGGCCACAGCCTGCGAACAATGCCGCCTCTGTCAGCCCGCCGAACGAACAGTGGCACAAAGACACGCTCATGTACAGCCCCAGACTTTTTTTTTTTCTTCTTCTTGGAGTACAGGCTGATGAGAACGGATGGGAGAAAAACACTTATGTATTTGTGATTAGCCAAAGCTTCGTTTTGTTCAGGAGGAGTAAGATGGTGTCGGCGCAGGACGGGCACCCCGGTGCCTAGAGGGGAGATGAAATCTGCACTGGTGAGAGTGCTCCCTGCCTCGCTTCGCACATTTTTGTTTCAGATCCGTGGGTGGCTGCGTGAGCAAGCAGCCGAAATAGGGGAGGAGTTACACGAAATGCAATTTATGACTTGAAGCCTTGTTTTCCTTTTCCAGAGCAGGATGGAGAGGCGAAATCGCAGCGCGATGACACAGCAGCGTGCCTTACACACCCCACCTGCCGCCGCCCGCCTCCCCAAACTGGCTGGGTGTCCTGGTTTCAGCTGAGAAACCAGGACAATTTCTTTAATTTTCTAAAGAAAATTAACTCAATCTCAGCTGAAACCAGGACACTGGGAAAGCTCCTCTCCCTGCTGAGGCGTTATCCCTGGGATGGAGCACGGATGCGGCGGCTGCTCTCGCACCGCTCAGAAACCACACTCCGGAGAGCCTCTGAGCACGCTGGCTGTTCGCTCCCTCCCCACAGCACTCCCTGTTTAATTTTCAAGGAGGCACGATGCTTCACGGTCCTAACGAGCGCCTGTAGGATGAGACAATGAATGACATCCTCAGCAGATGTTTACAGCTGTCACTAGGAAGAGCGGAAGACGGCAGCATCTTAAATCCCAGCTTTCTGCAAAGCTCCCCTTGGAAATCAGACAGGCAAAGTAGAAACCCCTTTTAAAATCAGACGTCTGTATTTTTCTTGTTTTGAACGGACTATCGTGTGCATGTTGCACACATTTCACGTAACTTCAGCTTTGTTTTCTTTCCTATCAGAAAACGAGAAGCAATCTGGCCCGGCTCCAGAGAAGTCGGTGATGATCCCTGCTGAAACCAATTGGAATTTTACAGTTTAACTCAAATATTCCCAAGCCAAGCTCCACGATAGAGGGTAGCTGTTTCAGATTCCTCCGCATTAATTATAGTTCAGATCTTAAAACACTGCAGCTGAACACAGCAGCAAGCAACAATGCGTTTTCTTCTAGAAGCAAACACCAAGGGACACACAGCCCTAGGGTGCAGCACAGCTATGAACTCATTCCAGGTCCCTGATGAACCATCGCAGCGTTACAATAATTTCCCATGCAATTAGTATTAATTGGTGACTTGCTGGCAATCCCCCAGGGGCCCTATCTCACCCTTTTAGCAGGTCCTACCAGGTCAGGCTTGAGGATCGTCAGCAGGGCCAGGCAGCCATCACTGGTGCCCCAGCTCTTGGGGCTCGTTTTTGCTGTTAAATTTTTGGGGAACTGGCAAGGGTTATCCTGAGTAACGAACAATCACAGATATACCACTTCCAAATTAATGCGTATGAGTTTGTAACATGAGACAGCAAAATAAGAGGGAGATTTCTAGAGGGAATTTATAAACATTTTTTGAAAATAACTTGTGTCAAAGCATTTCACTGAGGCCAAACCCCAACGTCATTTTCAGGAGAACTGAGCGGCAGTGCCAGTGGATAGTAACAGCCCAGTAAGACTCTGCATCTCGTACTCAAAATTAAGCTGAGAAAGGAGAGCTGCAAATGAGCAACCACCTCTTCTAATTTTATTCTTTAATAACAGTTCTTAAGGAAATGTTTTCCTTTTATCTATTAAGAAGATCGAGTTATTTGTCTTAAGCATCTTGCCAAATGGACTTAAGCAGGATCAGGACTGCTTTATATCAGCAGAGCCCCACGACTCCATGGCAATAAACAAAATCAGATGTTCTTTGACAGAACATTGTAAATATCTAAAACATATTTCAGAGTAGCTTCCAGGGTCAGTATCACAGCTGATGCATCTCCAACATGATCTCTTCTTGGTCTTCAGAATTACATAAGTAATCTCAAAAATCCACATACTTCTATCCTTTAAAAAAAAGTGCTGAGGCAGTTATTTAGAGTCAAAAGGATGCCCTAAATGAGAACTGCATGGAGGCCAGCCTACACACACCATTCAATAACTAGTAAAGGATGCAACATCTAACAGTAAAATACATTAGGAAATGCTTGTTGCTAGAGGCAAGCAGAATTACTTCAACTAAAACAGGTCAAGTATAATCAAGAGCAATGTCCTACAGGCCAGCTTTATTCCTCCTCCCTTTTCTGCTTCTCCTAAGTTTCTGGTCCACATGAATCAGTGGTCCTCAGCATTACTCTTCTCATACCATTTTCCTCCTTTACTGTGCAACGTTTGGGAACCACAACATAGCATCAATAGGCTGCCTAATACAAAATGTCTAATACATGGTATACTTTGGCTTGGTAGTAGTAGAGAATATTAATGATGGTTACTTCTCTTGGAAATCTTGGGTCTGGAGCAGAGGAGAGTGCTACAGCCTGCCTATGCCATCTCACTTCATCTCTAACCATTTGCACCTCTAGCTTTTACTTAAGGGCTCATGATGTACTTAGTATACGCAAACTCAAATGGGAAAACCGAAATTCATAGTATTTACATTGGTCAGCAGATGTACAGAGATTTATCATTTACATATATGTGGTTTATATGACATAGTTTATCAATTTTTTTCCTTGGAGATCCTTCTCTCTCTGGATCTTTGTGATCCTATTTGATTTTGATTTTTTAAAGGCCTTATTGTCTTTTTTCCCCCCATCTATGGCATGTAAAGACCAAGCCATTATTTTTTTAGTGTCACATGAAAAATTAATACTTTCAGATTATTCTCACAATTATTTTAAAAGTACAGAAGATGACCTCATTTTCACTGGTGTAACCCCACAGTAATTCCATTAACTTCCAGTATCTTTGGATGTACACCATCCATCTGAGATGTCCCTCACCTCTATCTCACAAATCCTTAGCTCTCAAAGGGTATAAAACCACAAAGATATTGCTCAGGACAGTTTAGGTGGCAAAAGAGTTTTGTCATTCAGTGGAGGGATGGATTAAGAAACCACAGAATGAAAGTTTCAGAGATCTTTTCTGTAAAAACATGCAAGAGGAAGGAGCACAGTGCACACTCTGGCAGGGACAGTAAGGTGCAGTATGTGTCTTTGGAGTTGCAGAAAGATTATTGGCTTTCTTAGCATGCTGCTACTCTGAAAAATCTGGTTTGCTCACAGGCTTTTACAACACACACACTTTCACACTCCTACTTTACATCTACAACTAAGAGACAGACGGATACAACATTCAGTTTTCAGAAAACACAAGACCAAGAGTTTCTTTCTCCAATGAAGAATGCCAAGACTTAGTCACTGCCACTCTAATATCCTGGTATCAAATTCAATCTTTATAAATATAAAGCAAACATCTTTTAAGCAAATTATGAACACCTCTCTTCATACAGATAAGAGTTACACTTGTAAATTACTTCTCTAAATAGGTGTTACATCAAATCTTCAACTAGTCCAAGATAGATGTGTTCAGCCTGCATCAGGTGATAATGAAGCCTTAACCCTAGAGATCTTAGTTAAATTTGGATTAGCTATTGATGAAAACCAATTTGATAACACTGTTTATTCTAGACTTCCTTTAGTTACAGTTTTTCCAGTCAAACTTGTCACTGCTATTTCTTCCTGCATTAACTTTTTAAGAGAGTTACTTCCACTGGCAGTTTTATTTGTAGCACTGCATGGCATCAGTACCTGCACCTCATCAGGTCCTTCCACCTGCCTGAGCCCAATGCTGGATGGCACCACGTCCTCTCCATCTATGGGAGATCCAGGGACTAAACACATAACTACACTTAATCAAGCATCACCTTTGGTCTGGCTGGGAGCTTGTCAGTCCTGGGAAGTACCTGCGTATCTCCTACGCATGCTGAAGACATGCACATGCTGGACTGCATCCACTGCTGAAGAGGGCTGTATTTCATTTTGAGCTATCTATCTTACTGAAGTATTTTACTTGGACGCAGATCATTTGGGTTTACGGTCTGTTCTCTTCTAAAAGCTCCTGACTAGCTCAGGTGAAGACATCATCTGCACAAGTTACAGAAGACTTATGGCCATGTGGATTTTAATTTGTCGTCCCTATCACGTGTCTAAAGCCCCTTCTTAGAGCAGACAAGTCAAAGCCTTATAAAGATTTAAAGTGTACCAATACAATCCAAGTTTAATATTCTGTATTACAAGAATGCAAATAATTTTCTTAAATCTTTTTTCATGGAAGCTGGTTTGAAGCGTTATAGTAATTATGAACTACTATACATTCAGCAAAGCATTTTTATAAGAACACCTGATGTCATTTGCAAATTTCTTTCTTCTCTTTCCACCTGTCAGATTAGTACTGATAATGGAACTGAAACTTTCACCTCATCTGCCTCCAGCATTTATCAAGCATTTGAGCATGGCTTTTTGATTTCCATTTGTAGTTGCCAGAATTTCCAACTGTTTTTTCACCCAAATACTTATACATTTGGGCTTGCTTAGTCCAGACAAGACCAAATGTATTCAGTCTGCTAAAGTCAAGACTAAATACATACATATGGTTTCCTAAAGCTACTCTTTAGGACATGGATGGCTACAAATGTGCTTCCTTTGACTTCAGCTTGCCTTTTATTCTTCCCTGCAGCTTGCTCATTTTTATTAAAAATGAAGAAAGAAATCACATTAGTAAGTTTTCATTTTCCACTCTTCCTAATCTTCAAATTTATCCCATTTATAAGGCCCAACTATTCCATGACAAGAGCTCTTTAGACCATTTAACAGGAGCAAAGTCTTGAATGACCAAGGATTTTCTTTTTTTGTTTAATCCTCTCCTGCATCCTCCCACTTTTCCTATTTTCCACTCCTTAATTAAATTTCAGGTCAAAGCTCTTTCTGACTCACGACATTCAAATGTTTTCAATTTGGTTAAAAAATCGTGCAAATCCATTATCCTATATTGTCATAGCTAACCAGGATAAACTCTCCTGAATTATTTGGATATATGGACAAGATCTGATTATCTAAATCAAATTGCTAAACTCTAAATGCACAAGGGAGTATAATTTTTTTTTTAAAATGTCAAATCTGATTAAGGTGTGCTCAAAATAATTCGCCAGACTATAGGATACTAGTGGACAGAGGTTCTGGAAATGGAAGTGACACCATGCTAATTGGCAAAACAGCCACCAGAAGATATAAATCTATTTACGATTCAAGGATTTCATTTTGAGCTTATAAATGCAAAAGACAAAGAATGACATCGTCCTGTCATTTGTTGACAAGTTGCGACAGAGCAGCTGAGAAGGAGGATGCCTGTATCACTACCTCAGCACCAGCCAGGAGGGCTCTGCATCCTGCCTCCTACGGCTGACTTGCTTTTCCAAGTCCTGATCCTGTCAGACCTGTCTGAATTATCCTGGTTTTGCTGCCAGGAGTGGTGGCATCATACTCAGCAAAAGCATACCAGATAAAACTGTTTGTATTCAGGAAATTGCATTATATGAAAAGTAATTATTAAGATGTAATTTTCTCTGTATAAGCATTTGCACAAACCATACAATCCTCTTACCAGAGCTACTGCTCTGTAGAAACTGTTGGAAGCACATTTAAATATTGAATCAGTGCTAAATATGTCTGTAGCATTTACTTATTCATAAATCCAGGGATATACAAAAAAAAAAAAGAACAATTCTTAGAAACTTTATTTAACCACAGTGAATTGAGATAGTGTTTAATACTGGAAGATTCATTTCAGGAAAAACAGGATGGGATGTAGACTGTCAGCTAACAGTTCTTGCTCTCTTTGATTATCACTATATCCTTCACAGTGAAAACTAGTTTAGAAAGCAGGAAAAACAAGACAAACAACCTTAATCCCCTTCAAAACATAAATATAAAGTTGGTTAATTACATCAAACGTTTCTTAATGCAACCAAGGCTGTTTGTGCTGTCCTCCCAAGTATGAGGACAGAGCAGAGAGCTGGCTGGCTGTGCACCTGCTTCACGTGGCACTAGCCTGAAATCTAGCAATACTGCCCAAAGTTTGACCTATGTTACTGGTATAAAAGAAAAAAAACAGCCTAAAGAAGCTGCTGGCACCTCAAATTCATAAAGCTCCTGAAGCAGATGAACAACAGATCAGTAAGGGAAGGCGTTTCCAGCTTCTTTCTGCTACTGTTTTGGGATTTTATACTTTTTGCCTGGACTCCACACTACCTGGGAGAGATCAGACCTGGTTTTATATCTAATATTATATTGGCCTTCGATACTTTGTTCTCCCTTGGACATACTCGCCATGGATGGATTGGCACATATCTGAAAGCCTCACCCAAACTTGGTTCACAAGGCTGGACTGAAAGAATGTAGAGAGCAATTAAAAAGGAAATTTAAAAGACCAAATCTCTCAACTGTCTGATAAAGCCAGGCTTATGCAAGGGTGCCGAGAAACTGGACTCTGCCCTGATTTCCAAGTATATGTTCAGCAAACACTTGTGAGCATGAAGTGGCCCGTAAGCCAGAGGTGCCTGACCACCAGGGGAGCACTCTGAAAGCGTCCGTTCATAAAAGTTTTCTTCTGATCACACAGCTTGGCCGTGACAGAAGCTGGTTGTTGTGTGGGTTTTTTTAATAACTAATAACAACATCATGAAAACTATCTCGAGCATCAAGAATCAGTCACAGCCATCAAGCAGAGGCTCAGCCTTCGGCGTGCCTCCACTCCACCAGCCTTTGATACATGAAAGCCAGTATCTGCAATGGAGACCTTACCCTGTAATTATCAAGAAAGCCTCTACAGGACCACAGCTCAATAAAGCATGCAACACCAAATCAAAGCTCCTGAGACAGACCACCACCGACAAGCCTTCATCTACCGTGATGCCTTCATTTCAGTGGAAGAGTCTTGCAGCTGCCTGCTGCTCATGTGCCATCACCTACCACCTTCCTCCCACGCGTGGGAGGTGGCAGACGGAGCGGACTGACAGGCAGAGAGTGCAGAGCATCGCTGCTCTGACCAGCGCCTGGACAAGGAGGGCTTCCCAGAACATTTGTATGTCTCCGTCTTTGGAAAACAGCCTTTTACATCACTCTGCCAGCGGGAACTCCACGCGATGCTTAAGGAATCCTGCAATAACTTGTGGATGACAAGGTTTTATTTTTAATCTTTGAATGTGACCTCTGTCATTTTTACATAAGTTGCTGAGATGACCAGTGGGTTAGCAGAAGCCTATTCACCACCTCCAGACTCTGTGCTGGACAAAATACACTGGACAAGATAGTAAACAGTGTTGCCTATGCCAACTTATTGAACTGGGAGAGATGCTAGCATAAAGCCTAAAACAGAGATAAGAAAAGGGATTTGCTTAATCAAGCAAGCTTTGCCAGAAGATCTAATTGCACACCACAGAGGATCACATTAGCCTACCTTTAGAAAAAAACCCACACTTAACCAAATCCTGAAATTCTTCTTCAGTATTTGCATAAAATCCATGGGAACTGTATAGGCTTCAGCATGTGTTTTCTCCCACACCAAAGCAGCCAGATGGACAGACAGGGATGTGAAAAAAACATTTTCCGTTAAGCCTGAGGGGAGATGAACAAGTAAAGAGGCCCCCATGTGCTCCCCCCCCGCCCAAAGCATACACCCTCCCCCTATACCGAGAGCCTGGCTTTCACAGAGCTCCCTTCCTTGCAGCGCGGTGAGAGCAGCGGCGGGGCAGCCGGTGGGCAGTACTGCTGCCAGCCCCCCTGCCACAGCCAGGAAGCGTTCCTGGGGTGCTCCGTGCTGAGTCAGAGCGGGGAGCAAGCCCGGGGCTCCCCACCTCCATTGCCCTGCCATCCAGCACGGCCCTGGGAAGAGAGGTCACCCTGTTTCATAGCCGTCAGTTATTGCAACACAGAAGGTGCCGTTGTATAAATAGTTTTTGTTCTACTAAAATTCATCCTCCCTAGCTTGTTTCCTTCCTAACAGTTGTTAATGGATTTCATTGCAGTTTTTCTCCTTTTTCATGCGCATTCCTCCCTCCGCGAGGAAGGCGTCGTAGCAGCTGCAGCCAGCTGTGAACTTCTCCACAGGGACCCTGACTGCTGCCTCTGAGACATCAGCGACAGTCCCACGATGATGGAGAGCATCTGAACTTCAGACAAGATCACTTGCTGCTGCCGTGGGAATCTGGGCAGCAAAGTGCTGCTCACCTTGCAGCCGGGGAGATGAGAGTGCCTTACACACTGCAAGCAGGAGAAACATTTCATTTGAAATCCGTGGGGCAGAGGAAACAAATTAATCATGCAGTATGTTTAGGAAAGCCTCACCTTCTCTGAAGTGTTTCAGGAATAATGTTCAACAAATGGTAGTTGTACTCTCCCTACCTTTGCTTTTACTGTCTGAGGAGGGGAAAGACAAAATATTAGTTCTCTTTTTCCATCACTTTTAAAAACACATTTTCAGAGTGGCTGTTAGCATCCTCTCTGTACTAGACACCAGAAGTCAGTGAGTCAAAGCCTGAATCTTCGCTCAGACAAATCTCCTAGGAATATCAGCTTGGAAAGCATGCCCTGAGAAACTAATTCCTATTCCCCGCCACTGGAAGCATCACAGCCGATAATCCCAATTGGGCCAACTAATGCGGGTCTCTTGATTTTTTTACTTTCCTAATTTCATAGAACACAGAGAAAATAAACTCAAATAAGGGTGGCTTATCTCACATGTGTAGCCCCTTCAAAACTAAAACACAGACATTAAGAATGTGAAATACCAGCCATATACAGATCTTCTCCAAGAGATCCTATTAACACAGAGATATAACTGGGCTGGCAGATACACTTTCAAAAATTACACACAGAGAAATCTCCTTGCCTCTCTTTATGAAGCAGCTTTTTTTTTAAGTTCAGTATTTCCATTAATTCCAAATCCTGATTAAACAAAACTTATTTTGCTTGTGTTTTATGAGTTTATGACCAAGAAGAGCTTCACGCAAAAAATGCGAATAAGTTAGGCAGTCATTTAGATATTTGCTTATTTAAATAGGAGGCCGCTCTGTGCATGAATTTAATGTTGCCAGTAAGCACAGGAGGTGTCAAATGCTTTGGCCTTTATGTTGCTTCTTACTGATGTAATAATAATTGCCAGTAGCTCCTTTTTTAAAAAGTAAAACACTCACAGTGCTATTTGGGGTTTTATAACACTATTTAACATGGGGGAGGGCATAAAAGGATAAGCAACTGAAGTCATGCCTCCAGACAAAGTACTTATTTACCACCCAGTATAATTGCATGTACAAAACCACTGTTAACAGGTACAAAGACAAGACCAGTTAAGGTCTGCTGTTACCTGTAACCTACCATCTCCAACTTCTGCTCTGTGCTTCCGTTCTTCAGCCACCCCTTTGCTGCAGCCGCATCCCCGTCCTTCCCCTGCCAGCTGCTCCAGCCCACTCCTCTGACAGCGCTAGCAGTACCACTCACAGCACTGGATATTGCTTACTTGGTTCATCACTGAATCAACACAACATAAATCTCCCAGGCACGCCAAAGCAACACTACATTAATGCTTCATCTATGCTGCAAGAGCATCTCTCAAAATGCCTAGAAAATCGTTGCAGATGACCGTGGCTTTGTTCTCGCTGCACTTGGGCCAGGAAGTGGTTAAAACGGATGGGGAAAACCACTGCAAATAATCTGAAAGACTGCATTCCCATCATGTTTGCCACTTAAAATCCTATTTTTGCCTATATAAATCTTCGTGCAATACTGCTCTGTTGAAATCATTAGAAACGCTTTGGCTTTGTGCAGGTGGAAAAGCCCAGAACCTGATCCAGTGTGCAGGAGCACCACCGCTTTGCCTGCCACGAGCCTGCGGTGCTGGTCAGTCATTTATTTCTCCAGACATCTGCCTGCTTAGGAAGAAGCTTTTACAGGAATTGTTTTAACTACATTCTGTCCCATGCAAACGTGCAGCCAAAAAAATTTAAACCCTGCTCTTGACATAGTCTTTTTCAATACAGATGGAGTTCATAGGAACCATTTATCCTTCACATTTGTGTTTGTGGCTTTATCATTTCCATTTCCTCAAGACCCCTTCTCATATCTCATTCTTATTTTGGCGCTAGCCCTAAAAAAGTTACAGACATGATTATTTTGACTCAGCATTGTCTTGCTATCCTCAATTCTGCTGTAACGTAAAAAAGACAAAAGCAAAAGCCCTACCACTCCATATGATTTTATGTTCTTACTAATAGTGTCTGAAGGGTGGACGAATGCATGAAAACAAAACAGAACTGCATGCGTGCAACGTGAAGGATTCCTATCACTGCAGAGACCTTATCTTCTGTGTTTTCCTGACTCTGCGGTAAATTAGAGACAATCCCAAATGGTGAAAACCAGTGAGGAAGTTTGCTTTGCAAACAATTCCCTTAAAAAAGCCTTGCAAGGAACTATTTGGTAGGGTTAAAGTTTTTGTCTCTTAACCATGCAATTCTCTACTGAAAGTGGATAATGTGAAGTAAAGTACCGGAAAATGAAGTGGCTTAAGATTATACACAGTCAGTTAGGCTTTCTCTAAAGAAACATTACATGGACCCTTTACAGCTTGCAAAGCTGGGTTTCTAGAAGCCAAAAGAAGCAGCATGGAGTAACTGAAGGCTTGTGTCAAAGGACAGCAGCAGGCAGGATCCCGCACAATGGGTCTGCATTGCAATCGTACTAATACCCTTGTCACGTAAAAGGGCAGGAGTGATAAACAGGAATGAAAGGGAAGATTAATTCCTAGTGGCTTTTACAGCTAACAGCCATACCATCGGGGCAGCAACACCAGCCAGGAAGTTTTGTTCCCCGTGGCTAGGTTGGTCCCCACTCCAAACTGGGACCTTGACTCTGCGGCATCGCAAGCAGGACACCTGACAAATGCTACAGATGAGGAAGCTTTGGAGAGCTGAATGTGGAAAATATATGAGGATGCAGCACTCTCCTTGTTGCTCGAGGATACCTGATTCTAACCATTGGACCAGCCCATCATTTCTCCATCATCAGTGCGGAAACATTTCCTGCAGGCTTGCACTCCCCGGAGCACTGCAGGAGGGTCTGGCAGCTAGAAAGGAGAAAGATGGATCTTCGAGCCTCTGGAAAGATAGAGGCAACTCAGGATAAGCAGGTTAGATGGGTATCTGTGCTAGAACAACAAGCAGTGAGATCAATGCGCTTGGTGGCTAGACTGGATGGCCATCTGAGATTCACCAGGCTGGAGTTTTCTGTCCAGTAGCCTTCCAGACACAGTTTAGGAAAAAGTGCCCTGACACAAGATTTAATATCTTTCCACTGGAACAAAAGTTCAGAAACCTCAAGATAACCTTGCACCAGTTCCCTTTCTCCAGTGAGATCCAGCTTCTGTTTGGTAAATGCTCAGGAGCTCCACAAGGCCAAAGCTTTCATATTCTCTTGTGGAGCCTGTGTTGGGAGTCTTAAAACAGAGCATGCCTAGTTCAAATAATCTCATTCATGGCTTTAACTTTTGAAAGGAGCAAAAAAAAAAAGCAAAGAAATGACACTAGTGATGCTTGCAATCACTGCCAAAAAGTGGATTCTACCATATGAGCTGAAAAATTAAAAATATAACATAAGAGTTTAAGAGTGTAGGAAGAACTAGGTGAAATCAGAGCAAAGATGTGTCTTGCAACAAAGCTATGAAAAGTGTAATAAATAGAACTGGCAAAAATGCTGGTGCACTCAAAAATATAACAACAATAAAAATATTTAAATCATCAAGTTCAAATTAGAACTACTTAGACCTAGCTACAGGTATGAAAAGAAATACACCTATAAGGAAGAAAATAAAGTGATATGGACTTGACTAGAAATGTAATTATGCTAAAATAAAGCCATATGAAATTGTGTGCAAGTTGAGAAAGACTCTTTGCCTTTTTTTTTTTTTTAAATAGCACAGCTTCCCATCTGCTTGTGGACAGCAGACAAGAAGAGTCCCGAGGCCCTGAAGAGATCCATACCAGAAACCTCCACACTCACTCTGGTGTCCCATAGCACAGCCACGCCAAGTTCAGCTCTCCATACCTCGCTGAAAATGTGTCCGAGCAGACCGTGCAGCTCCGCGTGGAGAGCTGCTGGACCCCTGGGGAGCTCACAAGTCTCTACAGACAGAGTGCTCTCCAGCAGCACCAGCACCCAAGGAAAACATCCTTCAGTTTTGGCACTAAGCTCACCTAGGGGCTTAACACAACTGTCCGCACTGGCCTGCAGAAATTAATGTCCCTCCTGGGCATGACACCCTGGTGCGGTGCACCATGGACAGGCAGTGGCATTGCCGCCGTCCCCAGGCACGGCCTTAGGAGCCGGGCTGCCTTCCTGGGCAGGCGCTCGGGGCTGACCGCGAGGGAAGGCTCGCTGCAGGAGAAAAGCCAGGAAATACAGAGAAACTGAGACAAAAGTTCTCTCCTCATTCTCCGCCCATACAAGGACCTGGACCTTCAGCTCTTGAGCCAAATCGTCACTTCTCAATTTTTTGTGCTCTCCACCCCGAGCACCGATACTGTGAGCCCTCCCAGGCTGAGGAGACCGCTGCCACATCGATATTCGTAGTGGAGATCCTGAAGAAAGTTCATTTATTTTTCAGAATTATTACAGTTAATTGGAAACATCTGCTACAAATATCTGTATGCCAGAAGCATCCCAATCTACTAGGCAGTCTCTGCAGGAATACCCACTCCATCCTTTCTGGATAGGTTTTGCCAACGGCATCTTTATTGTCAAAGAAAAGACACCATAAGACTAATCGGCCAAATGCAGAGTTTAAATTGTCTCTGCTCATTTTCACACAAAGTAGTAACATATGTTGTGCTGTCACAGCTGTGAAAGATATTTTCATCTCCTCATTTGGCTTTTAACTGCTTTCTTGCAGTGAACCAGGTCAAGGAGTTTTGGGAACACTGCTCCCCTCTGATACCTGGTAGCATCCTTAACCTAATACAGTGCTGCAGTGAGAATATTCAAGTACATGCAATTAACACTTTACATTTGTATTGAGATTAATGTCAATATATTACATTAATGTAAGTACATTATTTAATGTAATGTGAATGTTAAAATATTTGTGTAAGCATTTATGTGAATAAAGGATAATTATTTGAATGTCCAGGGGAAAAAAGTTCCTGTGGGGATAGAATACAGCCTAAGTATGAAGTATTTGTAAATCCCAACAAATATACTCATTGAGACCTACTGAAAATCTGGGCTGGAACTTACAAACTCAGAATTTCTAAACAGGTCATCAAAGATAATGAAAAATTTAAGTGCCGACTGGACTTTCTAAATATTATTAGCCTTCTGTCTGATTCTGCTGTAATTTTCTTTTTAATAGGCTGAAATGTGAGACAGGACCATTTTTAGTAGAAGGAATCCATCAAAATTGTGAATAATGAAAGAAAATCACACTGTCAAATTCATTTTTTTTAGGGAAAATGATGAACAAAGTCATTCATATTAAGGAGTGAAGTGTGGTTATATCTCTAATCTTTAATGAAGTCAGGCCAAACCAGACAATGTTTATACTATAGAGCTTGCTCACAACAGCTGGAGACTTCTTACTGGCTGTATGAGGCAGCACGATGGAAAAACTTGTTTAAAAAGGTTAAGAGTAGTAACTTACAAGCTCCAAAGACATCTTTGAAGCAGATGCTCTTCCCTGAGATGCCAGACTAGGAAACTTTATTCAGGGAGAAAAAAAAAAAAAGCTGAGATTTTGAGCCAGATTTTTTTTTAAATAAATTACTATGGGTAAAGTTTTCATGCAGATGGTCACTATGAATTCTTATCTCAAACCAGACTAGAAACAGATTTCCCTTTTACATGAAGAACAGAAATCAATCTTCTGTAATATAATCTTCTCAGATCCTCTCCCACCCCAAGTGTAAGAATAGCCACAAATTTCTCTTTTAACAGTGTGGGAATGGACAGTTCTTTGTCGATATCTTTAAGAAGTTCCAAATCATGGTGAAGGAACTTGCACTCATCGACAGACAGAAAAAATGAACTGTGAAAAGCAGAAGACCACGTAATGTCTGGATACATATTTTCATTTGGCAGAATCATGATGCTGATAGGAATAATACAAAAATAATAAGGCCTCTGACTGAAAGATCAAGTATTCCCTTATTCCCTGAAAAAGAATAGTTCCCACACTACATTATAACTGCAGCAATAATTAGGATGTGAACTTTTGGGCCAGTTTTCTTCATCTTGTGTAATGTGTTTATGAGGACCACCATCACTTCATCTCTCACATTTGAACAAGCTAGTTTTTATTTCTTTCTGCTTTCCTCAAGAAGAGGCAATGATAAGGCTGGCAGTGATTATCACCTGTACTAATTCAAGAGATATTAAGTGAATAAACCCATGAACCTCAATGTTCAAGTTAAAGTTCAATACTGGTTAAGTAGTATTCTTGAACCTCACCATACTGCTATATAAAAATTCATACAACTGCTCTACAATTTTAAGGCATCATCAACCAGAAAATTATACAGTGAAGTGTATAGTTCCTGAGCACGTTCATAGGTCTTTATGCCACAAAAAAATAAAATTACGCACTTTTGCTCATTTGGGCTGTGAAGCAGCTTTCTCTCAGAGAAGCGGTGGGTTTGGTGGATAGTGCCACAGCTTCCTCTGTCCCCTTGGGGAAGGCCCTGACCAAACCCTTCTGGATTCACTGCAGAAATGCAGAAGCCGTACTCACGCAAAGGTGGGAGATGTGCCATTTCTGCTGGTATTAAACAGAACTAGATGAAGAAAAGAAAGGGTAAATCGCACATTCTTGTTTGTAGCATCAAGTCACTCTCGATTCTCACGTCTGTTGGCTTGCCATGCTGCACGTCTGACACAAAAGACATCATCTTACTCTCAAAGCAGAGTAAATCAGCAAGTAAAATTCTTGGAATAACAACAGTGAAATCTGTCCAATACTTTCCTAAAAATGCATATTAAACCTGCTTCAGCCATGAAAACTTGATTAATGTGTTTAATATATTTGGAAGAAATAGTCATTCATGTCAAGGGCAAACAATGTAACCATAGAAACTGGGGGAGAATAATCTTAAGAAAAAAAATGAAGCAGATGCTTCAGGATACAACCCCACTAAGGTTTACCATTGTTATAGCTGATCCAAAGCAAGCTTCATGTGCCCTAAGTGGAATAAACTGTCACCTCCACTCTTCCCTTGTGTGGCAGTTAAGGAAACACAAGCATTAGCATATGAATGGACGAAACAAATGGCTGGATTTCCTGTGAAATCTTAAGTTCTGCTTTTTCAAGATAGGGAGAGCAGAAGTCGTGACACATGCTTTCTCCCAAAATCCAGAGAGCCCTACAAACCTCAGAGGACCACATGAAATGAGGGAAGGCGAGCAGTGACAAGAGCGGAGAAGCAGCAGTGCCAGCGCTGACTCTGCCAGTGCAGAGCTGCTGCCCCCCGGTCCTGTGCGTATGGCTGTGAGCTGACCCTGGGGCCCAGCAAAGCACCCGCTATGTCCTCCTCTCATGCCCAAGCTGCCTCTTTCACGTGTCCAAGGTCCTCTCCCAATGGCAGTATTTAAGCAGCAGAGGAGCTATGCTTTGCTCAGAGCACTGATGGCACAACTACAGTATCTAAGGACACCTATATGCCTGCTTTTGGCAGCACATGCCGCTGGAAGGTGACACAGCAGAGCTGGAACTTACCCGTAGCGTGCCTGGCGTGGAAAGTCGACACAACCAAAGACTCAGTTTAAGAGCTCCAGCCTGCCTTTGGGAAGGCAACCAGGTAAACGTGGGATGCAGCACTTACTGCACTGCCTTAGGACTCTCTCTCATCTCCTGCGTCTTAGCTGCCTAAACCTCACTGCAACGCCAAACCTTCCTGTAACTGCTGGGAATCTTCCCGTCTAATGCCCGTCTGCATGATTTCAACCCACTTCCACAGAGAAACTTCCACAGGTAGTGGAGTCTCCATCCTTGGAGATATTCAAAAGCTGTCTGGACATGGTCCTGGGCAACCAGCTCTAGGTGGCTCTGCCTGAGCAAGGGGTTGGACCAGATGACCTCCAGAGGTCCCTTCCCACCTCAACCCTCCTGTGATTCTGTGAAACTGCTGAAGTTTCCGTCACAGCACAAGTAGTCTTCCAAGAGGAAACCTACGTGCTGCAGGAAAGGAGATTTTCTATTTCTCTGAAGGCAGGTCAATATTTAGGTTGTGCTCATGAGCAGTGATCACCGGTTATCAAAAAAGGAGCAGAAAGTCAGCACATTCCTACAATAGCAAAGGACTTGAGATAAGCAGATGCAACTGACGACCGTCCCTTCATTAGATGCAGAATTTGTGGTTTCTTAAGTGTTCCCCTTTGCTGTTGCGTTGCAGTTGCGTGCACAAGAACACATCTTCCTTTACACTGCCCGCAGCGCACAGACACATACACCACTGGGGAATGCTTCAAACACACGGAAGCAGCTAGCAATTTAATTAAAACAGTCACACACAGAGAGGCACGTGCACATCCCATTCCTCAAGAGAAACACCTTAAATAAATACAGGAGCACAGTATTGCAAGAAAACTCCTGAGTCCCTTCCATCAACTGAAGAAACTCCATCCTAGAGCTGCTCTTTTATTTTTACCTTTCCTGCACCAGCAAAGGACTGTTCATGAACCTCAGAGATAACCAGGGACTGTCTTCTATTGCCTGGCCCCGCTTCACCCACAGTCCACTTGCTTTATTGATGCCCACTCTGTCTTTTAACCTAAAATTAGCTGTTTTCACTCCCTGGTGTTTACTCTCCTCCTGTATATTTACCCTCTGGAAGACAGACAGTATCTCAGACTCTGCTTTAGTATCTGAACAAGCCAAGGTTTTTACAGTGCCTTCTTGTACAACATGCAATTCATCGTCCCCCTGATTGTCCTGACTGCCCCTCTGTGAACCTGCTCCCGGTTGAACCCGTCTTTCTTTAATGTGAATGGTACACGCTATTCTCACTGTGCTTTGTCAACACTTCAAAATATGTTGTTAATACTTTCTTTCTCTGCTAGAAATACCTCACCCACTATCCTCTTGTCATGCATTTATCTTATTAACAGCAGCATCATAGTGGTAGCTCGATCCTAGATAGGATAGGTCCTGGGCTCCTAGAGCTACAATAATAGGTCATAGATCTAGGATCCTGGTCCCAGATGACCTAATATAGCTGTATTTGTTTTTTCCTGTTTTTCAGCTGATGAGTTCCCAGCTCACAGACTAAATTCAGATGATGATTCCCTGAAAGCACGACCTTGCATTTTGCACAATTACATTTCATGCCATATCTATTACACCAACTTGGAAGAAAACCTAATCCTTCTTGTATGATGTTATGATCCTCTTCTGAAATGTCAGTGACTCTTACCTTTGAGTCATCTGCAAATTCATAAGCACTATACTGCTTATTTGTGACAATGATAGGAAGATATTAAATATGTTTCATCTCCTTTGAGGAACTTAATTAGCAGCCTCCCTTTGGCCCAACACTCCCATTTCAAGACTAATGTTGCCATCTCCTCTTTATTCAATTCTCTACCTATTTAAAATTTCTTCTATAAATCTCCTTTTTCTCTTACCATACTGATAAATCTCCATGTGGGTACCATATTGAAATTCTTTATCAAAATTGAGATGGATTACATCTATTGCCTTTCTTCAGCAACAGAAATGAAGAAGATGAAACAGCTACCCTTGGCACTAAATATTTATTAATCATTTTTTATTTTATCTCATTTTCTGTTTGCTTCCCTGACTTCATTATCTTGTTCAAAATTTGCTCTAAAATATTATATACTTTAGAGGTTGGCCTCACAGGCTGTTATTTGCCCAAATCCACTTCCCCTGGCTCTATCTCATAATTTGAAGTATAACTTTTATATTTCTCATTCTCATGCCCCATTGTTCAATATATTCATTAGAAACTGTGCAATCTCATATAACAATAAATGTATTTTCAGGGAGGAGAAGAAATGGTTTAGAAGTAAAATCTGATGACCTCTCACTGCTAGTCTCTGGAAAAGAAGTGCTGGATATTATGTTTCTCTAACTTGTCCCTGAAACTGCACTGCTGTTCTTAATGTCACACTGTACTGGGGTTTTTTTATAGCTAATACGGGAAACATGTGGTTCCTCTTTGAAGAGGCCTCCCAAATCAAACTTAAAATCAAATACCTCCCCATAACTTAATTTCAAAGGTTAAAAAGGTCAAGATGCTCTTCACGACCAAAGTACTTGTCCAATTCTCAATAAGAAATTTAATTTCTCTCATCTGGAGCAAATGTGTGTAATGCAAATGGCATTCAGAAACACTACTGCACTTTGGAATTAAACCCACTTTTTGCAGCTGCTGCTTTAAACATCATCAGAGTCTGGAAATGAAACAAAGCCTTGTCTCGTTGACATATCCCTGTATTAATATTAACTTCAACAAATGAGTTTAAGTGTTTTCGGCCACCAACTGTGTAACTCTGCTGTATATTCCACTGTACACTAGCCCACAACCTAGTTAGCAGCACTGCAAATATTCTAGATATCTACTGACATTATGCACAAAGATGTAATTAGAAGTGTGTGTGTACACAGACACATTTGAAAAAAAGAGAACAAACGTACAGCTCCAACTGATACCTTTATTAACTCATTCTCAGTGGCGGTATCATATACAGGGTTAGTGTAAGGTTAACATGCACCCCACACTGTGACCTTTCAGACTGAATTTAATTGCATCCCTACCAAGGATACAGAAAAATGATAAGGCACATGCTGATTGATTTTCTTCTTTGCAGACCACAAGAGCTCATTTCAACAAAACCTTGCCATTAAATTTACAGCGCAAGTGAAAAGGAGTTTCAAATGATATACACCCTAATCTAATTTTTGAAACTGTTATATCAAAGAGTCTCCATCATAAGCCGCAAAATCCCCATTTACCTCTTCTGTAAACCCTCTGTACTGCGTACAGCATTATTCTTCAATTGTTAGCGTGCTTAAAATGTGTGTAGAAGACTGTCAGAGCCTTGCTGTCATGCGTTAAAGAGCACTTTTAGGCATTCTGCCCCTGTAATCTTTGGGGACTTCAGTAACAACAAGTCAGGGGAAAATCAAAGTGAAAAAAGAAGACAGGTCATCATGAATCTAAATGCAATGTAATCTCATGATAGACATTTCTACTATAGATGCACAACACATTCGGGTTCTACAAGAATTTTACTGTCCTTACTTTAGTAAAGCTGGGATGAGTATCTTTGTGAACATACCAGTGCATGGTGAATTGGGAAATTTTGCCAGAATATTTTACACACGGTGATTCCTGTATAAAATACGATATGCCTCATTATAGAGGGTTTTATTCTAAGCTTTAGTTTCTTTTCTTTGATACCAACTTAGATTTTTTGCTAATTTTTCATTATTCTTTTAAATAAAATTGTTGTGATATTTTCAGATATTCAATAGTAACACTATGTTCTGCACTAAAAATGCCCATGGGCAACTTTGAGGTACGTGTTTGTTTAAAGCAGTTTCCACTTGCAGTGGATGAAAGTAACAGCATAACAGCCAGTCACGCTGGGGTTTCAGTTTTTTTTAAGAAGGTGATGGCAGGCACATTTTGTTATTAATGTATAGGGGTTTTAACTATTGCACTCATCATCATGGTCAGAACGACTCATCTGCATTAAAGTACTGAAGAGCACTGTGCACAGCTGAACCATCACTTGGATCAGTTGCATTCAGAGGAATGGAAACTTGGACGAGGCCCAAATTATGGTAGACCTAACGTCTCATTTGCCAGCAAATCATTTGTATCAGAAATGACTTTAAATGACAATACTAAAATTAAATTTGTCCCATGTTTAACATGCCCATTAAAAAGAAATCCTTCAATGCCATTCACTGAGGCTCAGACACAGAGAGTCAAATTGACCATGTGGTTGGCCACAGCCCACCCTGAACCATATCCCTGACTTAGACAATCTGCAATGGCTGTGGGGTCAAGGCTGAACCTACTCACTCAAAAACTCACCTTTACAGCTACGCTGTTTCCATGAGTCTCTGATGCACAAAGGTACTGGGAGTGCCACCAGGAGCCTCAGAAAACAAACCAGATTGGGATAGTCTGACCTACATGAGTTTTTGTTGCTTTATCAAGAGTTGACCTCCATTTCACAGCAACGCTGTACCAGAAGTGATATTGGAGACTCCTGAAGCCTTCAATCACCCCTAGCTTCCCTTAGATGACCCTCAAGAAACAGAGCACAGTGGCAGCAGCAGGCTGGGGTGGACCTGGGGCTGGGTGAGTTTCACAGAGCTTTGAGCAAGGAATCAGTGCTGTAACAAAGCAATCTCACGAGAGCCCACTGTGAACCTAAATTCATAATTTCTCATTTAATTCATCAGAATGGAAGCTCAGTGTGAACGACTCTATTAAGGCAAAGACAGAATTAGCCTCATCACACATGCAGCAGCATATGTCTCTTTCAACATGCACTGCAAAACAGATACGGAATGGAAAACAGATGATTTTTAACTTCCTATTCTGTCTACTGGTAAAGAAAACATTCTCAAAACCCTGCATATCTTCATGTAAATTACTCTATTGCAAAGATAAATATCAAAGTTATGTGAGATGCTAGATAAGTAGCAAAAAAGGCTTATAAGAACAAGAAAGAAATAAAAACACCTACAAAATCTCCAAAGACAAAAAATAAACAACAGTTTATTTGTGTTCCCAGGAAAGCCTAAAGCCAACATTAGCATTTTCTTTTGGAGGCAACTTTCTGCATACTGCGCGCCAGCTTAAATAAACGGCTGGCTTTTCTTCTTAGAATATTTGGGGAGTCTACAAATTTTCTTCTCCTTTGAGAAAATAAACATGAAAACCAATGCAGGAAGAATGCCACACAGGATTAGTGCAGAAGAAATTCAAATACCTTGCTATAATTATAAATGAGATCTTAGCCAGGCAGAAATGCATATGAAATGCTGTCAGGTGGGAGTGTTTGCCAGCCATCCTTCAGGAGCAACAATCACAGAAATCCACCCTTGTCATCTTCTTATTGATCTCCTTTCCCCACCCCTCATGAATTTTATATGGCTTTTCATTTTTATTCCCATACTTCTCTCTTAATCTTGCCTTAGCCCATCCCCTGCTAGATCCCAGGGCTCTTCTTTTGTATCCCAAAAACCTCAGTTGAGGATTTGCTGGTATCCAACACGAGAGGTTCAGGGACTCCAGTCAGCTTTAAGCTGCAGTCATTTTTTCTACTTAGGAAAGCCTGCAGGGAAAGTACTTTTCCTTCCTTGCTAGATAGTAAACATTCCTCCTCCACTGGGCAAACAAATTATCTTCTGTGATTTGTAAAGACACTCAAGTAATATTCTTGTTTACCTTTAAAAATGTCTTTGTGCTATCCCTAGTCTAGCTCAGGGAACTGAGCCGAAGGTGTTGCAGCTAACATATGGTGAACAGGAGTAAGAGCCTCAACACTGGAGAGCAGTACCCAGAGACATCCGTGCACAGGAAAATACAGAAACAGTCACTCTGAAGTCTGAGTTTGGGCTAAGATAGCAGAAAAGGATCTCAAGACAGTAAGTATCTTCGGTGAGCAATCTCATTTTACTCATCAACTCAGCAGAAACATGGTTTTCTGCCTCCAGGGAAGGCTGCAACATGTACTCATTAATGACTGTTTAGACAGATCAACACTACTGCTGTATTAATTTTCCTCCCCCTTACATGAGGTATTTCATGATCAAAGTATTGAAATCAACAGTGCCAAAGCAACATTATTTGAGCAGTCAAGTTAAGCACATGCACGTTTGAAGGATCAGATCTTAATGAGGTTTTTTGGTTGTTTTTTGGCACAAATACAACAAACACTTCAACACAAATATAACTCTGCCCATGCAAAGTGAAGGGCTCTGCTCATGTAATTAGCATCTACAAGCACAAGTATTTGTTTATAAGAATCGAACAAATCATTAAATATTTATTAGATTATTTCATGAACAGAGTAATTAGTTCTGAAATAGCTGCTTTCTTAAACAGCACGACCAATATGTAATCTGTTACCCTTCATTTATCAGTTTTCATTGAAACGAATCCTGCGAATCTGACACAACTTCATTAAAACCACCAGATTGTTGGTCAAATCTTTGCAAGTGGTACACAAAACTTAATGCATCTAAATGAAAACCAGTGTACTGCCATTCCAGTCAATAAGGCTGTAGACAAACCCGTATCTTTAACTTGGTCATCACAATCTCAACTGTTTGATGCACATCAGCATACACATTAGAGAACGTAAAGCCTGTTAATGCATAGGGTCCTTCTGAAAATGGGAACATATCCAGTGCTCACCCAGGGTAGTTTAAATTACCAAAGCTGGCTCTAAATTTATCAAAGTTGGTTTGAAACTGAAGGCAAATGGAAAGTTTTGCAGTAATATGTCACTTCCTAAGAAAGCTGATGTTAGAAATATTTCCCAGATGTGGGTTAAGATTTCCAGATTAATAGAGAGAGCAGGAGAAAGCAGGAGGTAAGTGCTCCTGACCAAAAGCTGCTGACTGTCTGCATTTGTCCAGGATGTGTCAGACAAGAGACCTGAGGCTGGGTTCTTGGTGCTACAGGAAAGTGCCTGGCCAAAATACACTTGGCTGCTCATTAATGTTTCCAAAAGGCCTGGTTTTGCTTCTGCATAAAAAAAACAAGTTTCAAATCTAGCATTTTGCACCAAAATAAATTTGGGGGTTTGATCAGTCACAGACACATGCAGCCAGGCTTCCAGTGCATCTCCTGAACTACCAATGCACAACAGAAGCTTAATATGAACTTTTCGTAACATTCCATACAAAAGCTTAACTAAGTATCTCCTTCAAACTCCTATTAGTATCTGCCATATTTCAGATTACTTTTTTTATTTTTTCAGAAAAAGAAATTCAGAACCATTTTTAACTTACTTATGGCATCAATAAGGTACATGAGGAACAAGGCGACTGACATGGCAAAACCAAACCTAACACAAAAGGTCTCTAATATAAACTGTAATGTTGTCAGAAACAGACAGTAACTACAGAAACATCATGGAAATAATAAAGGCAATAAATTAAAGCTATGTGAATATTTATTTTTATTTTCAAGACACCTCCTGAAATTATGAGATCAATCTGGCTTTGTTTTTCTCTCATCACTTATATCTTGTCAGAAGGCAGTGCAAAAACACTGCAATCAATACTCTCTTGCTAGCCTCGATTAATAGATTTACATTAATTGAAGCCATCTACATAAAAATACTCCTTAGTATTCTTCTTCCATAGGACTTTTACTGAAGATGAATTTCTGAACACACAGATAAAGTAAAAATAAATGATTTTTTTTTAAGAGAAAACTTACCTCAGAGCACACTTTCAGCAGATGTCATGAAGAAGTCTGGTTGCTTCCAACGGCTTTGATCTTGCTGTCATGCAGCGGCTCCTGATTGAAACAAGTGACCTCAGGGGGACTGGGAGGGAATGGGGATAACTGAGCTCAGAAAGGGTCTCCTCACATCAGACATGCTTTTTCATACTCTATTTACTTTCAGCCTGGACTGTGTGAAGTATCAAATCTCTGCAGGTCTAGCTAATGGGATGGGAGTTATCAGCTCCTCAAAGGTTCATGCTTCTCACCTCTGGACAGGACAGCAGGATACCTGCGCCCACTGAGACCCTGCTGATTCTGGTGGGGCGATGCTGAACTTCACCTCGGTTCTGTGAGGAACACCAAACAGAGAAATAACAGAAGGGCAACTAGCCGGCGTATCACTTTGGCTTCCAGACAGGAAGAAAACTAGGAGAAGAAAAAGCCTTAGCCACTGTATGTTTCTGTAGCATTTGCCATTTCTTTCAACAGCATGAAGTAAGCCCCGGTAAGCATCAAGTGATGAATGAGTTGCTTGTCCTGGCTAAGTGCTGAGCTTAGATTGTGGGATAGAAGCTAACAAGAAAAATCATTGAAAATGCAGCACCTGTTGACATTTTCCAATATGCACTGACCTTTCCAGTACCATTACATTTGGCTTTGCAGCACAATCACATTGTTTCAGCTCTACATATCGATAAGATCCTCATTATCTGAATCCTATCAAAATCTTTATACTTTTAGTGAGAGCAGAGAAAAAGACATTACTGAAATGTCTGTCTGAAACAAGTGTCAGTTCAGTGACACCAGAAAGACCCCCACTTTGCTGATGGGGTTAATTGTTCACACCACCGTACTGTAACCTAGCCAGGTAAGTACCGCGCAGAGACTGACGACTAATGTGAGGATGACTTCTGGTGACAGTGACAGTAGTAGGTAGCTGCAGTGCACTAAATGAGGTATTCATGGACAGAGTATAGAAAATGAATCTTGTAATCACCAGCACACCTGCAAACCAGAAATCATTTCATGATATGTGAGAAGAGTCCATGATAATTTATCACGCAGAACACAAAACCCCCTATTCTCCCTCATTTAACTCACTTTATGAGGTTATAATGATTAGTTTTATTTCTAGCAAACCTACAAATTTGCTTTCCTTCACTTCCCCCTCCTCCATTTACATTTGCTTAATATGCAAAGGTAATACATTTTATTGAAGAAATAAGGAAGATCTGCATTAAGTCATGTCTGCTTCAGAACTCAGTTGACTCCCCACCAGCTAGAATCTATTATTTGATTAAAAATGCTGTTGTGCCAGCTGCCATGCAGCACGTTTCACTACCCTGATTCCTGGTGGAATTAAATCCATACTAAAAATGTTGTCTAGCATGAATCAGCCTCTACTCAATATTAATACATACCTGGAAAATAACAGCATTTAAAAAAACCCCAGCCCTCCTAGACCTGGCCATGTCAATCTAATGCAGAAGGTGCTCAATGGGGAAGAACTTCAAATTTCACATATTATAAAGCAGTAATTTCATAAGGCAATGTCCTAATTATATGCTCAGGCTTGTTTTTAAGAGTGATCTCTCTTACCATAAAAACAAACTAAACTCCTCTTCCAAGAGAACCAGTCCTGAAATAAAAGGCAGTTGCTGAGTTTAAAGAATTAAAAGCTGGTGTATTTCACTGATATGGTGATGTATTTACTAGTGGAGGGTAATTATTAGGGAATGTGCCTATTCCCTAAGAGCAAAAAATAATTTATAGTTAAGTCTGTTACTGCTAATTTAGTTAGAATGAGAGACTGTGTCAGGCAAAAAGCCCATTTAATTTGAGGGGGATTTCTGCCTGATGTGGACTGCAGGAATATATGCCAAGAGTATATGCTGTGAATAAGAACTGAAAATGTTGCTCAGCTTCTTGCAGCGCAAGAACATTAAAAGCTTTAAGGCAATCATTTGCAAAGGCATGCTTAAAAGGCCTCTAAATAGAAACATAGCAATGGTATATTGATAGGACTGATTCTTCCCATTTTCTTTTTCAGTTACCTCAAAGCAAGCTGCAGACTACAGCTTCGCTAGCTCTGAAAAAAAGTCCATTGGTAGCTCTGAAGAAAGTTTATATTCAATGGGATGTTTGCAGCTTTCTTTGTTCCATGGATGGCCACGAACTTAAGAAGTTAAAAGGTTTTGATGGCTTCAGACAAGATACAGTCTCTTAATATACAGACATAAGAACATGCAGAGGTGAGGCTGAAAGCCCAAGCCCAAATCCATTCCTGGTGGTGTCAAGGCAGTGCTCAATACTTTCTTTAGAAAAACTATTTAAGTATATGGATATTTCACTGATTAAACTGGTTAACAACAGTCAATCTAAATTCCCAAGCAGTAGTTAAGTTATGCCATGTATAAAATAGCTGGAAGAGAATATAGCAGGTTTTAGTCATAGTACTGAACATAATTGAGGGTCAAGTCACTACTGAGCCAAGCTGCTACGATTTGACGGTTGCTTAACTGAGCGGACGGTCTGAGCACGGGAGAGAGTAGCCCAGCACCCGCACTACAGAAAGTGCCATCGTAATGGGCAGCTTTGCTGACAAGGGTCCGCAGGGAGGCAAGTCCCTGCAGCTGGAGTCCTACAGGTACTGAACTCCTCTTCCGCTCTCAACATGCATTTCCAGGTCAGACTCTCTGGAGGAACAAAAATAAACTAACTTTGCTGCATCTTAGAGGTCTTCCTTTCAAATATATTTTAATTCAGTTTGGAAAAGCTTGACCTAATACTTCTGATTTTGTGGTTTTAAATTATTTCCATTTCCAGATCCATTATATGACTTCCTCAATAAGCAAGAAATGTATTATTTCATATATTTTTAGAGACTGAGCTTTGTATACTTTAACTTTTCACTCTACAACCTCTTTCACACCAGTTAAAAGTGTTGCAGCGTAGCCCCGTCTATGTTCAAGCACCAATTAGAAATGCGTTACACATGCACACACTGACAAACATCCCACAAATACAGAAGGTATGTAAATAATGTTTATGTATTTCTCCTATTCACTAACTTTTCTGGCAGCATATGCCAGCAACCTCAGTCCACCATCATCAAATGAGTCAACCTGTCATGGATGCATTCCTCTTCTCTATCATGCAAAATGGAGATACTCTCCATGCCAAAGATGGGAAGTACCTGGACCTCCAACAGTACCTGCTTTACTGAGAGCGAGCAATGGCTCATCTAAAGACATCACAAAGGATTACAGCACTGAAAAGGAAGTTTAATTTCTCCTTGGTATATGCTACTTGTCTCAAAAGTGTCACAGACAGTGACATTTAAAATCATGATGTTCCTATACACCAAAAAAAGCCATATGTTGAGACTCAGCATGATTTCAGGAAGGGAACACCATCAAACCCTGTATAATAAGAGTACAACGCCCAGATTTGCCAACAGAGACATTAAAAAAATAGATTCAATGGCAATTACAATATTCCTATCCCAAATGGTAGCTAAAACTTTATCCCACCCTATACTGGCATGTATTGTGTGTAGGCCCTACATTTCAATAAAAGGAAGCAAATGGTTTTAACAGCACAGTGGAGAGTTTTTATGAGATATGCGATCTACAGGAAGACTATTGTCCCTCAATAAACATTTATTGACTAAATGTGCTATTCCAATTACCATAACCCTTATTGAAATGATAAAAGATACTGAAGTTTAACTTAAATTTTAAGAAAACTACTGAGTAGTAACAGCAGTAAGGTATTTTATGTAAAAAAAAATATATATATAAATTATAATATTTATATTTTAATAGTACTGGTGTAAAAATCCTCCATACACATGGCAGGTGTGGAGGAGCCTTTTGTGGTCCCAGCGCAAACCCACCCAAATCTGCCCAGGCGGATGCTCTCCCAACAGGAGCAGCCACCCAGGCTCAGCCGAGCGCTGCGGCAGCGTGCAGAGCCCGCGACTCTGCCACACGCATGTGTCTGCCTGCAGCAAAACTCCTGCTGCCCTGACAGCACAGCTCCTAATGCCTGCAGTCCTGCCTCAGCCTGTCCTTGCGGCTCAGGCACACGTCATGCCCTCACGTGAAAGCCAATGGTCTACGCAGCAGGGGTATATGAACAGAGGTGTAGGGGAAGGCTCCTATATTACTGATTTTCTGAGTACTGCCAGCCCATAGGATCGTGTTGCCTTCGTTCCATAATCTGAAAGGCATAAAGTCACCGTGGTAGGAGACCTGAGGAAGTGTTATGATTAAACTGGTGACATAGGTTCTGGCAAAGAGCTCCTATGGATGCTTGGGAAAACACTGAGCAAACATCTCATCCATACTCAAACCTCCCATTTCCCAAGCTGCTGATCTGCAGCAGTGCTGAACATACGCCTGCACATGGAAGCGCTGGGGGATGTGACATTAAATACTAAGGAACACCACAAGCCCTTAAGGAAAAATGTGTCTGTATTTCAGCTCAGACATTCAAAGTTAATAGAAATATTTTAAGAACATTCCTTACTAAGGACATATGCCTTCATTTTTCACCTTTGCTGTATGATAACAACATTCATTTTCCTCACATGGTGCTGCGAAAAAGCCTACGAAAGTTGTGAAGCACTGAGCCATCACAGTTATTTTCTCTTCCTTGCGTTATGGTAGTATCTAGGATTCTCAGGCCAGGCTACAGGCACACTGGAGGTTGTGCTCAGAGAGAACAAAAAAGATGGTTCTTGCCTCAGAGAGTCACATTTAAACATAAAAAAAAGGCCAGTAAGTGGATATGGATGGTTGACAAGGTAGTAGGAGGAAACAAAAGAGACAGCATCAGTCAACACAAAAGGCAGTGGCTGTAACACATCACTAACCTACTTTTTTTTTTTCAGGGATTATGGCAGAGGAGATTTTAAGAAGGGATTTAAAAGGAGAAAATGAGGTTAAGTGTGTTGATGTCTGCCCACAGCTCATCCTTAACTTCAGCAGCAGCAACGAATAAAGTCCACAGATGCTGGTTTGAATACATGGCAGATCAGCGATGAAGCTGATATTGCAGGTGAACTGGAGGGATGTGTGGATAGATGGGCCAGAAGGGCTTTGGATATGAAATCAGGCTGCTTCTTACCACCATTATTATAAGAGAGATAGATGAATATTACGGAAACGCTCACAAGATAACAAATTTCTTTTTACAGCAGGTTTGAACAAGGTAAAAGCTACACAGGCTATATGTGGACCATGCTTGACAGTGGACTGAGGGGTGGCATTACTTCATGACCACAGGCATCCCTAGGGCTGGCTCCTAAACACCTCTCAGTCCACAGACATCCCTGGAGGAAGAAGCATGCCTTATTCAACACCCTTCACGGTTGATTTTTTAAGCCCAGGACATCATTAGCTAAATTGGTTGTTTTCATGAGTTACTATCTTCTAATGACTCCTCAAATATCTGTATGCAACAGTTGGAAACTTCTGTGTTCCACAACTAATTTGGTCTTTTATAAATTGATTTACATATGTACTTGCTATTTAATTCTGTTAGAAAATATTTCAGATAATATTTTTTCTGTCGTCTCCTTAGTTCAGCCATTTTACAAAGTTAAGAGAGCAGAGGCATCTGGGGTCCATTTGAGCTCAGTAACAAACCTTGGTCTTAAAACACATTTGCCTGTCAGCAGATGACAGTCTCAACAGCACAGCTGCCTTTTACCCAACTGACCCGTGAGATGGACTAGTATCTGCCAGCCTCTTACTAAGCCTCTGAAAATATCTGTTTGTTTGGTGAGGCAAGGTGTTTCACCAAAGACATGCTGATATTAGTTAAATTATTGTTTAGGGAAAAAAAAAGGTGAAAACAGAAAAAGGCAACAGACATCATCTCCCCATACACGACCTTTTTAATGGTGGTTTCCAAATCAACCACTTTTCATCAAAAGTTCCAGCAAAGCATCAGAAGAAAGCAATTTTAGGAACACAACAATATCACAAAATTGAGGAAACTCTTTTTGCTGTACTATATTGAGATAAACCTTAACAACAAAATGCCTGTTAAAAATATGGCTTACCTTTTCATTGTTTTGCTTAGTGCTCTTCACTATGTCCTTTAAAAGCTAATGAGAATCAACACCCAAAGGAAAGCCAGTAGGTAACACGCTAGCTTGCTAATGTATCACTGTCCTAAATAACTGTAGGTTGGAAGAGCACACTGAATCCCAGCATCCTGATAACAAGAACAGTGTCCCATCCAGCCCGGTCGGTCGTCCGTAGCAAGCAATCCCACAGAGCAGTGCCTGGCTCGGGGAAAGCGGCACTGCTTTCCAGTCTCCACTGGCTACAGGGATGACATCTCCACTGATTCGAATGGGGATGCTGAGCTCACATGAGGACCCAGCTGCTCAGAAGTAACTCAACATGCATGTGTCAGCCTGAAGCTGAATTCTACCCCACAACTGGGTACCTACACTCCCTTCAGCCTACAGCATCCTGTAAGGCTCTTACAAGATGCAACTTACAGTACAACAAAATAAGCCTCCAAAATAAGTTAAATGGACCATGTCCTAAAAGTAGCTACTTCCCTCCCCTGACTAGAGGGAGACCTCGGGTGACCAGCTCTGGTGCAGACATCCTCTGCCTGAGTGTCCTGAAGAGCACTCCAGGCTGGTGAAGCAGAAAATGGATGTATTCATGTTTTAGTGCTTTATCTGGGGCCGAGTATTCTTCTGCTGTCAAAAGCAGAGAGTTATGTTCCTGACACAGTAATGACAGAACTAAATTAAGAAAATAGAGTTCAGAGAGGCAGAGAGGTGCAGTTGAGCTTTGGATGAACAAACCTTATTAACTGACTGGCTACCAGCTATCTAAATAGATTAAAAGAATTATTATTACAGCTCTAGTTTAACAGTTTGGAAAAGTGACATTTAAAGTCGCTACTTAACATTCAGACATCCTTAACGCTATGCAGTAAATTTGTTATTTAAAACCTACTTGTAAATACATGGTAACTCTTGCGAGTTAACGGCAGCATTCAAAAGTATCGGCAAGAGCAAATCAAAATGCATCCATTTTTGAGAAATGAAGTATTTTCATGACTTCATGTTCTCATCAGACAGCAACCATAAAAAATGTGCCCATTGCAACACATACAACAGCCCAGAAAAATGTCACTTTTGGTATACATTCTTCAGATCGAGTCAAATGAAATTAGATTTTCAAATCCATGAAAGACAGTCATCTGAAAACACTGTAGTGCTTCCCCAACGCCATCTTCATATGTCAGAACACTACATGTGAAAGTTCATACATTTGATTTCCTAGAAGATACCAATGAGGTCCCATATTTTCCCCTTCTTTTTACAGACCACCTCCTGGGAAAAAAAAAATATGTGTGCATGCTTCAGGCACTCTTACTTATATTGGATGGACACAGATTATGCTGTCCCAGTTGAGTGATTTAAAATTGCATTTATTGTGATGTTTTGTGATTGAAGAGGTCAAAGCCTTCCCCGGGGAAAAGAGCTATAAAGTGTTCTCCAGACAAATTTAAGGAATTCTTGTTAACTTCTTAGCTTCACGAGGTTAATGTGTGCTGTGGTTTCACTGTAAATAACATGACCTTCTTATTAACCAAGAGAAAGACAGTAACTTTCATGTCTATAGAGCAGAAATGAATTCTTTTCTTACATTTCCGCTCCCCACTCAACATATGCAAAGCAAATTTTGACATTCCCAACCCTATATATCAAAGAACATTCAGGTTCAAAGTCGAGTACTAGAAAGTCAAGAAATGCCAGAACAAATTTAGTTCAGCTCCCTTGTGTTTATACATTAAGATGAAATATTTAGGTACATGATGACGTGGGGTTTTTTTTACTACATTATCTGTGTTTTAAATAACAAGAAACAAATTCCATAGTGGCCTGATTTGACAAGATATTCAGATGTCTATCTCATTTCAAATATAATACTTCAATAATTAAAGTTACTTATCTTGCTGAGAGAAGTATAAGGTAAGATAAAAAATTTCCTAGGAATACCCATGAGTTTGATTTTTTTTTTCAGTAGAGAAAACATATTTGGAAATAAAATATACCTTCCACCAGCAAATACTGCTTGATAGTATGCTGTGATCTAATTTTGAATGAACAAAACCAGAACAAATCTCCTTTTGCCTAATTTTTTTCAAACAGGTCTATCACAATGACTAGCTTATCAAAATATTTAAACTCACATTCTAAAAATACCAGCTATTTATTATTTTAATCTGCTGTACAGACATCAGTCTAACATTCAATTAGAGTAAGTGGTTATGAATCATGCACATTTTAGGAATATCTGGCTCTCTGAACAACATTCGGGTTTTAAATCTTTATTGATAAAAATATCTTACTTCCAACAGAAATCTACATACAAATGTGCAAATTAGGGCTACAGCAGCGAGCCTGCTTTATGGCTGAGAGGTGTCTGGGCTTGGCTAGTTGCCTTCTCTGTCTACTTCCACCTTGGCTCAGATAATTGGAATAAAGATGAATGAAAATTTAGGCCTGCAGTTTTAATAGTAACTATTTGTTATTTAAATTTCCTTTTTCCACACTGAACGATTGCAAGAACATGTGCTTAGAATTAAAAGGCTGCTCTTTAGCATCAGCACATTGATTTCTTGGGGTCCTTGCAAAGCTTTTCACATTGTTTCTGGACTACAGCTCTACACTCCTCTAACCGCCTGTCAGACATCATTCCTGCTTTATGAATAAATAATATGGTGCCCAGGGGAAACGCTGGGCTAAGACAAAAAAATCAATATGTGTCTAGCACGTGTTCGGCAGTTGTTCAGTTGAAGTCTGTCTCAAATATGTAGAGTAATTTTAATAACAAAACAAATGCTTTCTAAACTGAGCTTAAAGGAGGGTTATTAAGAAAGCACTACCACTATGTCACTGCATATCCTATTTGAAGAATAATAATATTGTCCTCCTAAAACGTGAATAGATATTCTGATTGCAAAGTGTTTGGTGAATACTTATCTACAAATTTCAAATATTCATGTTACAGAGATACAGTAGCAACTAATTTTTTACTCTGTTCCTCTTGGAGTAGTTTTGGTGCACATCTGCATAGTAAAGCTGTTATTACAACTGACTTATTTTTTATTTTAAAAACACCTTCTTCCAAAATTGCCTTATTATTTTTTTTCCAGAGGGTCTAGGATCAAAAGTGAAACAAAAGCAGGGTAAATTAATCATTCATGCAGCTCCGTAATCGCCTTAGTCATTCCTGCAACCTTAGCCTATTTTTGCAGTCAGCACAGTTTGTTGGTCTGACACCACCACTGTAGCCCTGCAGATGCAAACCTGCCACAGCAATATTTGAATCACTCCACTTCTACAGGATGGGTCTATATAAAACGACCTTAAAGAATCACCTCGCAACAGGAATTAATTCCTTTACATTACATCTGAGAAGGGTGGGTTTTGTTAAACGCACCATATAGTGAGCAGCATCGGTAGCAATCGCTGCTCGCTTGTTTTCCCGCACCTTATTGAAGGTGGACCTGCACAAGCTTGACTCCTGAACCTCCGTCCTTCCACCTCCGTGTCCTCCAGCACCAGGAAAGCTTGGGCCGTGCCAGGCGGCAGCGCTCAGCCCCTGCCAATGGCGCGTGTCACCTCCCTTCCCGGCTCACCAAGGGCCAGTGGGGCCAAAGTCTCACGGATCCTCACCTCCTCAAAAATGCCACCTTCCCACCATGTTCCTCACAAACATCAGCCTCACGCTGGAAACCCGTGAAGAGGTGGCTGGGTTATTTTGGGACAGGGGGCAAGCTGCCGGTGCTCACTGCCAGCAGCCCTCACAACAGCCACAGGCATCCAGGCTTGGCAGCACGGACATGCAAACAGCAAAGAAGGAAGAAAATGAAGAGGTAAAGGCAAGACGGCAAGCTGTAGTCAGACCCACGGTTGACCTATGAGATCACTGACTCCAAGTCACCAACATCCAGCCCAGGGACATTGGTCTCAAAGGGTTTTTTTCACCCCTCCCTGCTGTTATACAGACCTTTTAGTGCAGATCCTCCCCTTGGGAGCATGCTGACAAGGCGGCTCCTCCTGTTACGGTCAGTGTAATGAAAAGCACAAACTTCATGTATTTATGACCCTTTCAGATTGAAGAGCCGCAGCTGAGTGCCCTTGCCCGGGGGGTGCTTACTCCTGCAGGAGGGCCAGCCATCTGGAGGGGCAATCTAAAGAAACCAGAGGGAAAACCTGACATCTCGGGGAAGGAAACCTGCAGACGTGCAGAAGCTACCACTGACAGCAGCGGAGATAAGAGATGTCTTGAGGCTCACACTAGCCAACATGGTGGAGCCCATTAACATCAACACAGATAGAAAATGCTTTTACCAACTCAAAGAAAGTGAAGGGCTAAAGACAAAGAGAGGGGGCTTTCCAGAAAAAAAGAAACAAAAAACCCCACCTGACAAAAAAACCCACAAACAAGTAAAAAAAAACCCCAAACTGCTAAAATCCCACACAAGCAAAAAGGAGAAGGCTCAGGGTGAAGCTTGTATGGTCTCTTATTCATGCTGAATACATACAAACCCCAACCCCTGGGCATGGCAGCAGACTGTTTGCATGTGAAGGTTATAAGGGAAGCAGGCAGGATGGAAACTGAAAGCGGAACAGCTATTCCTGAATTACTTGCAACGCAGGCAAGCTGTAAATTTTAAGCACCAAACCACATGCCCCGTGCACTGAAGCAGCTCTGAGAGAAGGGCCTCCTCATCCCTTCTCACTGCCTTTCCGGCAGCCGGCACAGCCGGGCTCCTGACAGCTCTCCCCCAGTCTTGATGAGGGCTCAGATGCCAGCAAGCCCTCTCCTACCGGCACCGGGCTCACCCCCTTTCCTTCAGCCACACGCCTTGTGCCTCCGCCATGCCAACGCCAGGCCAGACAACCCAGAGCAGACACACAGGGAACATGGCAGACCACTGCGAAGCCCGGACACGACCACCGCACGTGTCAAACCAGGCCTGCATGTCCTGCACAAGACGTAGGTTTGCAGGGGAGGGCCTGCAAACACCTCAGCTGTCCTGCTGCAGAGACATACCCAAAAGACCCCTGCTCGCTGCCACAGAGACATACCCAAGAGACCCCTGCTCTGCTCTTCACCCCTCACTCGTCCCTCGCCCCGCAACACCCAGCACAGGAAACCGCCATTCCTCCTCTTGTAACAAAATGACTGCACAACACCTATTTCTGCCAACCCTTGGTGACAGGACCACTTCACTTTGGACACTTCACCAGCAACTATGTGAGTCACGCTTTCTTATGCTTTTTATGCTATTTAAATGAATAATTATGCTTCCTAAAACTGACACTGACTGTAACCTCTCGACCTTGACATGGCAGAGCCGTACCAACCTCGGGGGAGGAACCCCTCACTGAAATACCCAGACCTTTGTGTGCGTGCAGCACCCGAGGTGTGGTTCCACACCGAGAGACCCTTGGCAGCCTGACTGGCTGAAAGAGGTCCTCTGTCCACCCACCTCCTTCATCACTGCCCACACTTGCCTTCCCTACCTCCATCTGAAGGTACTTCCTTCAGCCACTCTCTAAAGCATAGCTATAAGGTGATCCATGGGGGGGGGGGTGTGGTGTGTGTTTGGTTTTTTACACAGTCAAGAATCCCACACTGCCAGGCTAAATTTTGATACTATTTCTCCACCAACAAAGCTGGTTGAAAGGATCCTTTCTTCACCTTCCAGCCTCACTCAAGGCCAAACAACTGTTTCTGGGTTGTACCATAAATGGGATCAGAGAAGTAAATCCAGATTTTTAAAAGACCCTAAAACCCCAATAAAACAATCTTTTTTTTTTCAGCTCTAAGATTCCCAACTTTTTTGAACTGGAAGGAAAATGTGCTGGACCTACAGCTGTGCTCAGATGGCACCGTGTAGCTGTCTAACGCTGATGGAGGATTACATGGCATGATAACCTGTTCACAATTTCTGATTTCCTGTGCAAGAGTTCAGGTTATCCAGGTCCTTTAGTCACGCAGCAGAGTCATCAACACATTTTTATTGCAAACAGAATTTCCAAAATGATGAGCTATTCAACAGGGAAGAGAGAGAGAAAAAACCCTCACCTTTCAGAGGTGTTTCATTTCCAGATCTGAGTATCTTTTACAGAGAATGAGAGTTCAGAACTAAAATGCTTCATCTCTGACAGATTTAAAGATAACTATCACAATCCTCTGGCTTCCACAAGGTAAGATGCCAGAAGCATGTGTGATATTAAATTGATTTTTACATTAATTCTATCTTTAAGTTGTCTGGTCAAGCTCGCTGATTTCTATGTTCATTTTAAAGATAAACACTACCAAGAAGCAATGTTTCCATCAATCATACGTCAGTTATGCACTTCTCATGGGCTCAGGATTTGTGATTGAAGCATCTCTGTAACTATGTTCAGATAACAAAAAGAGACTGAGAGAAGGACTCGGAGTATATTCACACAAACTCATACAACCAGTCACTGTAGCTTAGGAGATACCTGGTCAGACAAGTTGTGGTACCCGAGTATGTTACCAGAGGTGTGCTCTCAGCTTCTGCAAAAGCAAAGTTAAACCAGTAAGCTTGTCTGAGCAAACCAACTTTCCTTTAGGAAAAGCTAGGAACATGCACCAGGTCAGTTAGTGCAATGCGCTTACCTTCAGAGTTCTCCGCTTACCGTCTTATCAACATGTCGTAAGTAAAGACCACCTGCTTGGTATGCATTAGCAAAGCACTGATTCCACGGAAAGTTTCAAGTCTATCATTGCGCTACGGAAGGGACTTGAAATTCTCCCAGTATTTCTCAACTTGAGTTGAGAAATTGAGTGCATTACATACAACCAAATCTGATCTAGTACCATATCATCACTTATCAGAAACAGCCACCCAGCAAGGGCCGGGATACTTGCAATAAAAAATAACTGCAGTGTTTCAAAATTCACCATCTGACAAGTGTTGGGAGATGTTAATTATTTAAGTGTCAACCCAATATAAATTTGATGTTGCTCAAATCTCATCAGACCTCCAGTTAATGAATGCAAGCAGCACCAGTCTACATACTGAAGACTGGATCTCATTGGTCTCCATGCAAAGGTACCAGATATGCCTTGCAGACTGCAAGCCCAGACTGACTTCCTAACCACAGTATTCCTCTCTGTACCCTCCGCAGTAGGATAGCTTTGTAACTTGAACATGAAATATGAACCCCCAGCTGTCTATTTTGTTATTTACTTTCTGTCCATAGCAATGGAGACCTCATTTGCTATGCTTTCAAGACAGGCTTTGAAACAAGCAAATGCTTATTATAGATCTGCAGCATCTACAGCAATCGCAACAGCAGAACCAGCTCTTAAGAACTTGGCAAAGTGAGCAGAGACAGCAATTTCCAATGAGGCAGTCATCGCTCTGCTTGACCAAAACAGATCCACCGACAAAAACTCCCATCACCTGGGGCAGGAAAGCCTGTGCCAGCGCTGCAGAGCACGTGGTGCCTCTCGCACAGCTCCAGGAGGACAACCAGCTAGAAGACTGGGATGCTGAGGGGTAAGGAAAGGCTTTCTGAATGACCATATACAAACCCATATCCAGCTGATTTTACCTTTCAGCTGGGACCAGTACTGCTGCTTTTTAAGACATGAAAACAACAACTGCATTTTCAAAATGTATCACGTCTTTATTTTATATACACACACACATACACTGGCATCTCACACAGCACATCGTGAATCATGAAGCTGTAAGCAACAGCTTCTGTAAAAGCTCCTTGTAACGTTGCTGCTACCCAGTTTAATTGCTTAGCACTGGCACCTTCATGAACTACAGGGGTCTTCACAAAACTGAACCTAAAGCCAAGCTGACCACCACAGGAAACAAAAAGCAGTTGCATAAATAATTACCTTAGAGTCTCTGTAGAGCTTGATGTTCAAGTGATATACAGTATCGACAAATGTTTCCTCCTAGGCAACAAAAAGAAAGAAGAATTCACAATTCTGAATTCAATTATGCCACACTATGAGAATATAACAGACAATATACATTATCTCCTGTTTCTTCAAATTTAAAATTGTAGCCAGAGAAAAATACTTCAGAAAAAGGTTTCCTCCCTGTATTCAAAATACCTGAGAATAACTAATACAGTTCTTAAACTCCTTTTTAGTATTTTTGTCTGTTTACTATCTTCTGACTTTCAAAGATCTGATAAAGAAGTTAGGCTGAGAATTAGGACATTTTATTCTCTCACCTATGTAATGTTGCCAATAATATGGATTTCGTAGACCAAATCAGAATTAAAGGCTCCTATAGGAGTAAGTTAGGGTAGTTTATACCCATGCAGTGACAGTATCTTCAGAGAGATTTCTGCAACTGCTTGGGTTTTATGAGCAGAAACTCATTGTTACTTAGTAATTGAATTGCTTTGGTATCTAAAGAAAGAGCATCCAAGTCAGTGATGAGAGATTTACTAGGAACAGAGAGAGGTAAAGAGGTTGCAAACTTTCCATTAGCACCAGCCTTGCAACACATACTTTTAGGTACGGGATAACAGAGTGGCCATGTGGTTGCAATCAGTCCTGCAATGCCTACATAATAAAAACGTTGAACTTCTCAGACTGATTTTCTTTCCATTGCCTAAGTGAAAAATTAAACTAACTCGGTTTGTAAATTGACTTATCTAGAAGAAAGTACCTTCCTTTCCCTGGATGTTTATTTCAGATTTAAAGTGTCTTTCTTACACTATTGACTTTGTCAGGAACTGGCTTGCTATAGTATTGTAAGACTAGTTTAAACCAAAGTTAGAGCATATCTACAGCGAGTGGCTGAAAGGAGTTATTTAAAGGACCTTCCAAATTAATTTAGTTAAAACTACTGTGCAAATTTTCAAATAAATTAGGCTGTACAGTGCTAACCAGTAAGATTAGGAAATCTAATTACCGCCAAAGTAAGCAGAAATAGATATAACATAGACTATTTCTGAGGGAATATGCCATTTCTTTTACACCATTAATTTTCAGAAGAGACTCAAGCCTCTAAAGCAGCTTAAGAAATCAGGGATACTGTCAAGCTATCTGCTTGTTCAGACCACAGAAGGATATACTGATTCAATTACTTTCTTTTGACGTAAACCCAAATTAAAATTCGTATGAGTGCATATTACAACTCAAACTTTTTGCACAAAGACAGAAATAATTAATTTTTTTGTAAGCATTAACCAGTTGCTTTGCTTGTTCAGCCCCCGCCCCCTTACTGGTGTAGTCTACTAAAAATAAAGCAGTGCAAGCTCCTGGAGAACTGTTGCTTAGCTACATTCTCAATTATCACAATGCTGGCCTTACTCATTCAGCGTCAAGGTCAAAGCAATTGTTTCTTTACTTTAATGATGAAGTATCCTGTTTATAAAAATCTTATCTGTTTCCTACTTCGTAAAATATTGCACATTTCAGTCAATCATTGCTGGCTAGTCCTCCAGAGAGACAAAGTGTGAGAACACAACCGGTAGTGTTAATTTTTGCCCTTAACAGAAAGCTTTTTTCCCAACTCCACCCAGAATGCCAACTGCCTCACACTGACACACAGGCAACCAATTATACCAACATTTCTTTCCTTCTTTGCTGTAGCCAGGCAAGTATGACAGAAATGCAGTAGTTGTATATTTATTCTTATTCTTCCCCCCATCCAATGACAAGCATAAGTAATGCAGCAATTTTTAATTAGCATGCACCTCTAGGTCAGCGTTGTGGGAAAGCTAAAGCAGAGAAGACATAACCCCATCAGTTTTAAACACAAGAAGTTTTTGGTTCCTCTTTGCCCTTGAGGGCAGGTGTTCAACTGCAAAGACTACAATTCTCCCCAGGCTAGTCCGGGCTGCTGAATATTTCATAGCCCCTGAGAAACGCAGCTGTAATCAACTTGCAAATAATGAAATGGGCAGTGATAATAGAGCAGAGGTAAAGTGCACCATTAGAAAGCATCGGTGCTTCGGCTGCTGCTGCAGGCTTGCTGCAACAATTTATCAGGTTATTTGATAAAATAATAATGCTATCAACTATGAAATCAAAATGAATGCTATGCCAAAAATATCAGAAAGTGTCTCAGGTGGCCAACATGAATAGCAAAGAGAAAAAATTAGAAAAAGTGCCAAAGGAATCACATTCAAGACCGAAACTCCATTAAATGTTAATCACATGCCAATTACAAACAGCCATGTTAGGCTATTAATAGAAAAGTAAGTTTACAAAAGTTACTTAAGGCAGGAAAAGGTTTAAAATATTAAAATAAAATAAAGTATTTAAGAAGCAGTAAACATGTTCATTTTAATCCAAGCTTGTAGAGTAACCCAGCTGCTGTCCTAAGTTCTTTGTACCAGGATCTTGAGGTTTGACATTTGGAACCTCAGATGTTTACAGTGTCCCCTCTGTACTGTTTAGCGCTGGCGAGCACCAAAAGACAGCAAAAGACCAACAGTGAGATTACTATAATGGCATTTCCTGAAGATATTACATGAGCTATGATTAAGAATTTCATGTTGAAACCCAGGATTGAGCAAGAGGTGAAATGAAACAGACAGCGAGTGGGCAGATAGCAAGATGTACCTGTGAATTATGCATGGAAGCTCCACAGAAAGTATTTCTTCATCTCACTTCAGAAAACCCCCAAAACCTGACTGTTCCTGATGTGCCCCAGGTGTCTGAGGAACAAAGCACTGACTGCTTGTACAAACATAAGGTAATGTCACAGAAGAGGCTACAGTAGTTATGTGGTAAAAGCAGCAAGTTCATACATAACGACCCATATGGATGGACAGGGAGACACCCTACATGAGTATTTCCTATCAACAAAGATGACCTCTGCCCGTCTTTATGAATTTGGATGGAGATGTGACTCAGACACTAACTCTCTACCTTGATCTGCAATGATAAGCATTGATAAGTCGGGAAAGGCAGGCTGTATGTAGGAAAGGGCTACCTCAAACTACTTTCTCCTAACGTCCTCCAGAGCAAGGGGAGTGGTGACTGAGGCAAATGTGGTCTCACAAGCACGGCTTTTGTTAACCTCATGGTCTGCTGCGTATCATTAGCACAGGTGAATTCCACTGCACAGCCAGTGTCCAGACTGTAAAATATTAGAATAGAATAGAATAGTTCAGTTGGAAGGGACCTACAACGATCATCTAGTCCAACTGCCTGGCCAATTCAGAGCTGACCAAAAGTTAAGGCATGTTATTAAGGGCATTGTCCAAATGCCTCTTAAACAGTGACAGGCTTGGGGCATCGACCACCTCTCTAGGAAGCCTGTTCCAGTGTTTGACCACCCTGTTGGTAAAGAAATGCTTCTGAATGTCCACTCTAAACTTCCCCTGGTGCAGCTTTGAACCTTTCCCACGTGTCCTATCACTGGATCCCAGGGAGAAGAGATCAGCACCTCCCTCTCCACTTCCCCTCCGCAGGAAGCTGTAGAGAGCAAGGAGGTCGCCCCTCAGACCCCTTTTCTCCAAACCAGACAAACCCAGAGTCCTCTGCCGCTTCTCATAGGACGTGCCTTCCAGCTCTTTCACCAGCGAACAGCTGGCAAAAACACCTGTATTTCAAGTGACTCTATGTGATGTGCAACTGTGGGGAAAAGCAGATGAGTAACAAGCACAGGCTGAAGAATAAACATAGTGCTCCAGTCTCACCTGTTGGAAACACAGCAATCCCCCAAAAGTGCCATGTGGCAGGTGGACCCTCCTCCTATGGACCAGAACATGCTCCAGTGCAGAAAAGGGTAGACAGAGACTGTCTTCCCCAGCCCACATTTCCCCAGGCACCAGAGGAAACCCTGCTGAACCACAACTCCCATGGCTGCACAGTCCTTTCTCATTCTCACTCTGAGCAAGGACTGACATGCATAGCTGCTTTCTGATGGTTACACGCACGTAACATGCCAAAGAGGTAGGCAATTCACAGAAGGCTGATGTTGGCTCCATTAGTTAACTAGTTGTATTCACAAGAATAAGCTGAATCTTATTCCTAGAAATGAAGGGAAGGTCTGGATGCAGGACTGCTGGTAGGTTCACATGCAACACAGCATGTTGCAAAGAGAAGTCTTGAGAGAAGTGTGAGGTTGCTCAATGGGATACTGCAAATGCGTGTGCAAGCACAAAGCCAACAGTAGTGGGAAATAAAAATTGCTATGTTCTTTGAGAAAGAACCTCTACATTCAGGAAAGACTTCAATTAATGTCAGCCTAATAATCTTTTACATGTTTCAAAAAGTAGTTCATAGAAACTCCAAGAATCCAAGCAGATTGTAAAAGAAATATTAATGAAGTTGATAAGCACATCCTTTTCCTTTGGTCCCTTTGTACTTGCTATGTTCTCTACATGGATACTCTCTATTTTCATTTCACTCCTCACCAGCAACAGATACAGAAGGTAGGTAGGTTTAATATTGCCAAAGAAAATCTGCTATACACATGTTCAGTGCAGCAGGGGGAAATCAGCTCTCTCTAACATCCCAGAAACATCATCTGTCACTCTGAAAGACAGTGGTGTCTCAGGGTAATACTGCACTGGAGTAATTCCCATGCTTTGATAATCAAAGGACTCCTCCTAGTGTTATCTTCCATCTGCTGGAGAAGAGATCACACAGATAGACCTTTCAGCCAGATGGAGTCACCAAAAATTCTCTTCATCTATCAGAAAGCTCAGACATAACTGAGATGCACTCATTCATATTCTCCTGCTCTCCCTCCTGCAAATACCCAAAGATAAATTACTCAGACAAACTCAGATTTAGACTTTAAATGTCACAGGCAAATCTTATGCAGCTCATTTTTCCTTTCACTTTTTTTCCCAGCATGAAAGAATTATTCTTATTAACTCACTGGGGATCATGTCTTCCTTTTACTATCTGGGAAAAAGTACAACATGACAGACAGGCCTTGTACAATATAAGGTTGGCGGAACTGCTCTCTGAGTTTATCCATTAAAAATCCAAAAATCTATTTCAACAGTTGTGAATTTTCTGCAGTATAAGCAACCCTCTTCTGGGTATCAACATCCCAGTCTGACCCTTCTATAAAATAGGAAGGCTACGGTAGTACAGGCTCCTGTAATTTGTGAGGTGTCTTCTTTTTTTTTTTTATTTACATAGAGAACTAGTCTAGGAGCAAGGATGATTAGGAGATATATATATATATATATAAAATAAATACATATATGTATATTTATATACACACACACGTGCAGTCCTACTGTCAAGGGACTCCCAAACAATGTCCAACTCCAAAGTGGGGCTCTCACTCCCCAACTGACTCTTACAAGGCACCAAGACAGGCAGTAGTTCAGTGCTCACGCATCTCCTTCTCCTTGGACAATGGACTGTGCTGGGAGCCTTGTAAAATTTGCAGAATCATATTCAATCTTCCCAAGACTACATATTTGCCAACATGTGGAGAAAAAAAGACTTGGAAGACTGTAATGGCATTTCCTGATGATAAGTACCAGAGGTGAGGCTGGCAGCAGCGCTGCTTATTACAGCTGTCTGGCACTTCCCCCTTTCCAGAGCCAGTTTCAATTGTTAAAAAATGCAGCCTCTTGCTAAATGTCATTTTGGGTATCTCCATTAAAACGATGCACATGTTGCTGAAAATAAAGCCAAAAAAAAGTACTTTTCACTGCCCAAGTTAAAAGGTGTTGGGATCCTTTTTCTTTGAGAAGCTCTAGTATCTCTACTCTTTGAAGCAGGGACTTGACATGACCTAGGAAAAAGCTTTATGTCTGAGAGATGCTTTTACTGCCTTCTGAAATGGGAAAGGCGTAATCCTGTGAAAACAGGAACAAGAGTAAGGAAACAGGAGAAAAGCACAGAAAAGAGGGGAAAATTTGGACTGAGAGATACGTGGGGAAGATGGTGGATGAGCATAGGCAAGGAAATTTGGCTGGGGAGTCAGAAAGAAAAGCAGGGTGAAGGAGGGCGAGAGAGTAGCGAGGAAGGAGGGGAGGCAGTCAGTAGCTCTAAGCAAAAGCTAAGGAGAAAAAAATGTGTGAAAAAGGAGAGTGAGATCAGGAACTATTTGGATGAGAACAGGGTAGGCTGAGACCCATCCAACATGCAGCTGGTACAAAGGGAGACTGGCACTGGCTTGGCAGAGACAGGAGGACACAGAGCTGGGGCTGCAGTAACAGACCTGAGAGTTGCATGGGAGGATGGCAACAATGGGGAGTCAAGCGAAAGACAGGAAAGTAATGTAAGTCCATTTGGGCAAAAAGAGAAAATGGACAGATTGCTAAGACAGGAAGAGTGGCTGTGGAGGGAAATACACCGAGGAGAGTTGTAAAAGTCAGGAAAAGAGGCAAGAATAAGGCTTAGGAAAAGACAAACAACATAGGAGAAGAAAGCAACACCTCTAGTCAAAAGAATGTCAGAAGAGACCATCTTTTGGCAGAACTATGCAGAAGGACCACTAAAGCATATTCCCCCCCAGAGCCAAGTCCATGAAGGAGTGCAGGTATTTACTGTGCAACCACAGTAAAATATACACTTTGGGGACAACTAAGCTAGAACATATCTTCTGCGTTACCTCATTTCTCAGCTCTGCTGGCACCAGTAGCACAAAACAGTAGAGTAATAAAATGGACTGACATTACAGTATAGTTCTTTCAAACTACGAAATGATAACGCTTTGTGCCTCTTAAGCATACTATACCAATTTACATGAGCTGTGGATTTTGTTCAAATCGTCTTTCTTAGACACGTCAATGGCTGAAGGGTCTGCGATAGAGAGTACATACTCCCAGTGGAAAACCAGACAGGCCTGCCCCATAATCTCTCCCACCCAGCACCTGCCAGAGGCTGTGAGGAGTCAGCTACAGCTCTGCAGGGTGTTGATGCCTCCCATCCTTGCACTGCCTCCAGCACAGCTAGTGCTCTCCAGGTACAACCATGGGGGAGCAATAAATGACCCTCAGCTTCTGCTGGACAAAACAGGGACAACGCTGGCAAACTGCATGAGAGGCAAGCAAGATGGTTGGCCAGATCTTTTTGGTGCTTGTGACTGAAGGAGAAAAAACACCCACCTAAGCAAACAAAGGTCCGAAACCAGCCAGAAATACTCAGGCGTTCTTGTCACTACACCCCTCCCCAGGTTTCTGGAGGCTGGCAAGCAAAGCAGGGGTGTGGGGGGCTCCCTTTGAACCCCACACCCAGGTGCTGTTCCTGCAGAAACCATGCTGCTAGGGAGGGAGAGAGACAAGAAGGGGGGACACCTGCCCCAGTCTCACCCTGATGGGTCACACACACTGTATACCCACATCCAAGTGCTCCTGGGTCCACTAGTGTAAGTGTGCCCTTAATTATTTCCATGGTAACTGGTAGGTACACAACCACCCCCCTTATGCTGTATTCTCTTTGTGCATTTTAATGCATGCAACTGATGTGCAGAGCCCAGGAAAAATGACTGTAAGATTTATTTCTTTATTGAAAAAGCTGCAGAAGTGGTGCTGCTGATGGCTGCTGCTAGAGTTATAGATGCATCAGGGTAAAATACTGCGCTGAAAACCTTCCCCATGACCCAGTACGGAAGTAGTTTTTAAAGTAACTCCGCAATACACTTAGATGTCAACAGCAACCTCTTAGCTACTGGAAAAAAGTGCATGTGGGAGACTTCACTGCTGCCTGATGCTGTCATTCCAATAAAGTCTAATTTAATATAATTGGCTAGAGCAAGTTCAAATGAAGATCTGGAATGGTGGGCAGGTAGGAAAGGCAAGAAAGTAAGCAGGAGTCTTCTAGTCAGCCAAAAACATAAAAGCCAATTTCCTGGTGTTCCACCTACCCATGAACTGAGGGTTCTGAGCCCAAACCACCTTTAAAACCCCAGGAAACATATTTTCAGTCCTCACCATAGCTACAGAAGTCCAACTGCTACAGATACTGAAACTTATGATACGAGGTATTCGGCAAGAGTTCACTATATACATCTTGAAACAAGTGTGGGAGAACTTGAGCCCCACCTCTTACTCTGAACACTGACCAGTATAAAACACACACTATTAACAGCAGTATCTAATTTATGTCTTTTCAGAATAAATTGAACACCATAAGCTTATAAAAGCTTTCTCCCAGAATTTCCCCATGTCCTGCAGAGTACTCTCCAACAACGTGTGATCTGGTTCACAGCTCTTGAGCCAAAGAGGTGAGGTTACTGTCGCGTATCTCCAGAGACCCTTCCATAGCAATATGCCAGTAAATTCACGCCGCTCCTTGCCTTGGGGCTGCACTGCTTACTTCTGAAACAAAGAAACTAATTTCAAAAACTCTGGTAATTTTAGGAGTGTTTTATATTAACTAGGGATTAGACGATTTCCTGCAGATCCAGGAATATTGTTGCTACAGCTTCTACCGCTTTCTGCTTTTTTTTTTCTTCTTCATCTGAAGGCAGACCTGCTACCTCAGACTGCTCCTATGCCTACACAGTCCCAATGTAATGGTTGTAACTATGAAAGACTAAGGGTCTCCATGTTCCTCTGTAGTAATCTCCCATACCAACCACATTTTAGAAGAAGATAAATACTGGAAAGAATCCTCTTAATCACAAAGGGATTAATGAGCTGCAAATTATTCCTTTAAAAGTGAGATACAGCAAGATGCAACTAGTCAAATGGCTAGTGGCACAATAGCCAAAGTGGTCTCTTCCCTATTAGTCTAGACCCAACTGCAAGGCACCAAGGGTACATGATATATTTAAGAATATTACCCAAACACAGCGCTCTCTACCTTCCTCCTAATGGCCCAGCACAGCCCAGCACTAATTTGCCCGTGGAACAGAGAGCACAGCAGATGATCATCGCATGCTACAATCTTAGCAGACTTGCCTTTAATCAGGCAGCACAGTTCAGAGCCAGTTCAAAAAAGGCATCTTGCTAAGAAAATATCCTGCATCTCAGCCACAGAGAGCTTGCTTCAGGAAATCTGCAGACGAAGCTGAAAAATGTAGCAATTTAAAAGGAGCAAAATTGGACAGTAAGAGCATTTACCTTTTATCTGAAAATGATTCATGAGACACCTCTACAAAGTGTCAGAAGACAGCAAAGCAGTTCATCTACTATTGATAACCCAGCATTCCCAAGCCATCAATAGCCATTTGAGTACTCCTAAAGTAAATTTAGCTTCATCTTCATTATTTTCTGTATTGAAAGACGAGGGACATATTCATGGATGTTTCTGCAATGGCAAGAGAGCACAGTATTGTATGTTTTATTACACTACCAAAGCAGAATCTTGTTCAGACACTGCTAGTGTATAATTTGTCTCTCTAAAAGCTGGAAGGCAATCATTAGCATGTTGGATCTGGCAAGTTCATATTATCTATCTGGTAATTATAGAAAGATGGAGAAGCCTTCAAAAAAAATACCTTCCAACTTCTGCATTTACTACACACCTGATCAAAATACTATCACCATTACCTAAATTAGCACATCTTTCCCACGAACCATTATACAGAGCACATTAACATTAGTATAAAAAGCATTAAATAATTATTAGAGGCCATACTGACTACAGTTGATCTTTCCTTCCAACTTAAAACTATAAAACTATGCAACGACAACCTAGACGCAAGAAAACATTTTATTGGCAGTGATGACAAGCTAGGCTACATGGTAATTTGTTAGGCTTTACTAGCCCAAATGAACACTACAATACAGCTCTAGTTTTTCAAAATATGTATACCATTCGTCAATGCTATTCATACTGCGTCAGTGTCAGCACACTAAATACACACCAAAAGATAATCCCATCCTCCAGAGACTGCTGTAGAAAAGGACAGAAAGATGAGAGACAAGGGAGCAGGTTAGGGCATACATATGCATATGTATACAAAGTAATTGGGATGACTGGCCTGTGTCTCATTATCTCATTTATTCATGCTTCAGGTAAAGGGGAGACAAGGAGGTGCCAGGAAGATCGGGGAAGCTGGGATAAGATGGCTGCAAAAGGAGCTGGAAGAATAGAAGGAGAAGTCAGGCAGAGCACTGAAAGTGAAGCCAGGGAGGAGAGCCCATGAATGAAGAGGTTCAGCCAAAAACAGAGATTGGGGGTGAAAAAAATACTCCACGTTGTGTAAATGCAGGGCTAAGACCTCAGGCAGCAGAGGGGTGCAGGAAAGGTCTGTGAGGTGCTTTGGTTGCTCCGTTCTCGGGCAGGGGCTTCACACACGCCAGCATCTCATGGACCCCCGGCAGGCCCCGCATCATGGCCTGAATGACACAGACCGAAATGGCAAGGGCTCCTTATCTCCCTGGCTTACGCACCATTTTAATTACACCGGCTGTGTGGGCCCTGGGCGGGCTGTCCCCGTGGGGGCCAGCTGCCTGTCTCAAGGCCAGCACGGATAACCAGGGTGTCCCCGGGGAGCCCCCTTCAGCCCCTGGCTCTCGCCTCGGCCCCAGCCTGAGCTGCTGCACTGCCGACCCCCATCCCGACCCTCACCTCTTGTTTTTTTCAAAGAAGCCTTAGGATAAGGTAAGGCTACAAAGACTGCAGTAAAAGCACGTCAGTGCATGCATCCTGCTCCCCGCTAATTCCCAAAACTACAGCCACAAACAAATAGATTCAATTACCGAGGTAGGCGCTAGCCCAATTCAAGGGGATTGGTACATATGTTATAACAAGATGCTGGAGCCGCAGCCCGATCGCATTTACATGAAGAAATCATTTTATGCAAATCTCTTATCCGTGAGTGAAGGCCATACAGGAGAGGAGAAACAGTGCTGTACGGAGAGTCACGATGCATGGCAGATGGGCAATTTAAGGTAAATCATACAGTTTAGTTATACAAGACATATAACCCAGGGAGAAAGCTGTAGCTTCAAAGTCATAAATTATTTATAAATAATACAGCCTTCTCATGAAATATCCAAAAGGCCAAGCACCCATTTTTCCCATTATTTTTCTCCACTTTCACAAATCAGAGGGAAGCTGAAGATGAATATCTTATCAAGAATGAGCTAGTTTGGGGGGAGGACGGACTTAGATGGTGGAGTTAGTTACAGGCTGGCAGGCAGGACGGCAGGAACTGAAGGCAGCAGGACTGCTGTGCCCACCCACCTGGGAGCAAAGCAGCCAAAGTTCAAAGGAGGGAGCGGGACTGGGCTGAGGAAAGAAACTGTCCCCCTGGGAGCTCACACTGTCTCAGGACTGCCACCGCCAGCCTTGCTTCAAAATCACCACTTGCTTTCTGCCAAAAATTTCCGGGTTTTTTAAGTGAAATCCAGTGCTCAGATTCACAAATCACAGCTGCAGCATCCATGCGCGTGGTATGTTTTCTGTCAGCCACACTGCCTCTTCAGAGCACTGGCTATGCTCTGTACAACACACGGTGACACCTCCTTATTCAATTCTCCAGCTTCTTTCAGCACTTCTGTTGTGATACCTCAGCAGTCTGATACCTTCTCATCTTCGTTACTGTCATGGTTTAACCCCAACCAGCAACTAAGCCCCACACGGCCGCTCGCTCACTCCCCCACGGTGGGATGGGGGGAGAGAATCGGAAGGGTAAAAGTGAGAAAACTCATGGGTTGAGACAAAGACATTTTCATAGGTAAAGCAAAAGCTGTGTGCACAAGCAAAGCAAAGCAAAGCAAGGAATTCCTTCACTCCTTCCCATGGGCAGGCAGGTGTTCAGCCATCTCCAGGAAAGCAGGGCTCCATCACGCATTAACAGTTACTTGGGAAGACAAACGCCATCACTTCGAACGTCCCCCCCGAGGAGGAATTAGGCATTGTGGGAGTGAAAGGGTTAACAAGATTGAAGTACTGAGGGTCCGGGTCATGTCCGAAAAAAGGAGACAGTGCGTCTGGAACACCTTTGTTGTGGGGGAAGGCACTGCAGGGTTGCAGGGAGATAGCCAATGGTATTAGCTGAAGGGACGCATGGGGGGCGCGTGGACAAGACATGTAGACCCATAGGAGTTCTCTCAGCAGCGCGTGTGTAAACAAATAGAAAGTATATAGGTCATGGAAGATTTCAATAAAGGGTCTTTGATTTACCCCTCGATCGGAGTCCGTGCATCAATCCGCTACACCCCCCTTCCTTCTTCTTTCCCCAGCTTTATATGCTGAGCATGACATCATATGGTATGGAATAGCCCTTTGGTCAGTTGGGGTCAGCTGTCCCAGCCGTGTCCCCTCCCAACTCCTTGTGCACCCCCAGCCTCCTCGCTGGTGGGGTGGGGTGAGGAGCAGAAAAGGCCTTGACTCTGTGTAAGCACTGCTCAGCAGTAACAAAAACATCCCTGTGTTATCAGCACTGTTTCCAGCACAAATCCAAAACACAGCCCCATACTAGCTGCTATGAAGAAAATTAACTCTATCCCAGCCAAAACCAGCACAGTTACCCAATGCAGTACCTGCTCAAATTCCCCTGCAATGACCAATTCAACTAGCTTCTCATTTTTCTGATGTCCTACCTGGTGATCCTGCATGCCCACCAGTGCTCTTACAGGTATCTCTATATATATAGTTCACATTTATACACAGTTCATCATTTACTTTTATGTTGCAGACTCTTTGCTCTTCAAAGTCCTTTTCAAGATCTTCATGCTCAGTTTGCATTCGATTCAACACAGTCTGGCTGGGTTTTTTGTTGGAATCATTAGGGGCAGATACCCATATGCTCGAGGATATCTTTGTAGTCTGAATAACTCCTAACATTTGTGCTTTCAGCGGACCACTGTTTCTGCTTGGTTATATACAGATACGGATGCCTTATGTGACTTTTACAGTGTGTTTAAGCAGCCTCCCATGCCAAGTCTGAGGATATTAATTTTCTCCTTCCTGATTTTCTGCTGTTTTCAACTGGTCTGCTGTTATTTGGGTGTGGGAAAGGTACCTCAGTGTCTAAAAAGCCCTAAAAGTTAAGACATGTACACACTGTAATTCAGACATTCTCTGAAGCTCTTTGAAGTCTTGGTGTGTATTTTCTTTGTATCACAAATGGTAAGTTTGCCTAAATGCAACAGGAGTGTAATTCTTGAGTTCACTGCTCATGCCACGTGCAGTATAAGACAAATAAAATATACAACAACAAAAAAAATCTTCTTTATTTTCTTATTAGCTACAGATATTAGCATCACTGTCTCATATCAATTAGCTGCAATACAAAGATGGAAATACCAGAATATGTCTTCTCAGTTTTAGGAGTGTTGCATTTTTTACATAAGCAAAACTAAAAATAAACATACCTCTCGTATAATAAAGAGCAAACATAGCACCAAGTGTCACTCTATACATGCAGTCACCTCCCTGCACCAGGGGTTTGCATGTATAATCCCTTTCAAGCCACAACGGGGTATAAACATGCAACTTCCAAAGTGATAAGAAATCCACATTTTCAGTTATCATGGAAATCTTCTCAACAGCTATTGTTCATGTACACTTTGGCCTGTCAATCTTTGCAACCTTTTCATTAATAATGAGGTTTGTTTCTGAACCTTCCTAAATATTCTAAAATGAATTAAAATGCCGTATGAACTCCAATCCTCCCAAGCACTTTTTCTTCCCGCACCAGAGACTTCAGGTACCAAATCCAAAGAACAAAATGTCTTTTCTATAGGAAGGAATATTTGTCTCTCTCTTGGTTAAACTTGTTCCCACCTAAGTCTACATCCACTTCTCTAGGTCAGATTTTAAAAGAAGTTTTCACCCGTTTTGCAGCTCACTAAGGTCTTCACCACTCTTTTCACACATGCAGCTCTTTCTCTTTTGAAGTTTCTAATATTGCAACTATATTAAAAACTTAAACAGTACCTAAGCTCTCGTGCATACCTTTAACTTGGGGAGTGGATTTCATCCTCTCCTAAAATGGCATCTTTCCTTCTCCTTTGGGAAAAATCAAACAACTTACGCTAAGACTGCTCCTCTTTCACCTCAAAAAACTTCTTCCCTGACCTGGAAAGCCTTCTACAGTCTCCAAGGATCACATTAGAACAATAGTATTTACACTGAGAAGGCAGCACCAGTATACCTAAGATCAGGCTCCTTGTGAATTTCAGAAATCATGATTAGGAAATAAATTTATATGAAAAATGCTTCAGTCTTTATTTTGCAAACAGAGTCAGGGAATAAAACCAAATCAGACATCAATAATCAAAGGATAACTCTACTGTGGCTGCCCGATTGACAAAGATTAAAGCTATGCCTGTAATTAATACAAAATTAGCTTGCAAGCCAAAACAAGAAGGCTAAGGTCACCGATAACAGCTCCACTGCTCCCATGTGCATAAGAAGCGGCACATTTGGTGGGGTTTGTTTCCAGACAGCTGTTAAACTCGCCAGGAGGAGGAAACATGCAGTGGCACACTGTACCGTTGTGGTTTACAACAAAAGCCCTCTCTGTAGGCTTGTGTTGATAAAAGTCTCCTGCCTTGAGTCTCGGACGTGATACTGCTTAAGGCCTATTAGTACGACAGCTAAGCTCAGCACCTCGTCTGCTATTCTATGGATGCACATGGGACACGATGCTAGCTGCAAATGGCTGGGAAATGGAGCTAGTAAGAACTGGGCTTTAATGGAAAGGAAATATTTAGAAATAGCAACACAAGAGGCTTGCACAATAAGCACTATTTGTCCAACATTTACAGGCTCAAGTTGCTGCAAAGAATGAAATTTTTCCTTATTTTTCACATACATGGTCAGAACAGAGATGAAATAACTGCTCTTCTGCACACATCCTGAAGGAACAGGAGACAATGACAGATATTGCGTCCCTGCTGAACAATCCAGGGAGCATATAAGAGACTTTCTGTTTTAAAAACTGAAGGTGAAAAACTGGGAGTGAACTGAGGATGCAGACATAAGGTACCAAGAATATGCTGATACCCTTTTTTCAGGGAGAATGGAGAATATTTTTCAAGTTTTTAAAGAACAAACTAGAGAACAGTTATTTTAGAACAGGCTCTCTTAAAAAAAGTCCGTCTGCACAGAAGGTGGCACAGAGGTGGTCCTACCACCCATCCAGCACAGCCACTTAAGAGTGTAGTTGGTGCTGTCACAGAATCCTACTTTGTCTAACGCAGCCCTGGACACCACTCACCGTCTTTGTCAGAAGGGCACACTGCTGGCTCATGTTCAACTTGGTGTCCACCAGGACCCCCGTGCCTTTTCTGCCAAGCTGCTTTCCAGCCAGTCAGCCCCAGCACATACTGGTGCCTGGGGCTGTACCTCCCCAGGGGAAGGACTCTGCACTTCTCCTTGTTCCCAGTCTCTCCCACTCACATGTTCAAATTTTGGATGTGGGATAACTCCTAGCTGCTCTCCATAGCAGGGCCAAAGGTGGCATCCCCAGGACACAGGGCTGATCAGCCGGGGCTGCCGCAGGTACAGCTGCCCCACCAGGAGCCAGATTCTTCTGTCAGCATTTAAACGACCCCAATCCCATGTTGGCTAGATCCTCCTGCAAGCTCCACTTTACAACCTGCACTGTATCAGCATCCCCTAATTTAAAGTTGGTACACACCGAATTGCCAGACCATGCTTTTGGAAGTTAACCCTTTCCTGTATCAAACTGCCAGGGCTGAGGGACAAAAATCCACTAGAGGATCATGCAGGAGAGTGAGAAAAAGGCAAGTGTTACGTTTGCAGCACGTGCCTTCAGCCACAACAGCCCTCTACTGCCAAACTGAAACACCAGTTGCAGGAAAAGAAAGCAGCAGTGCACTTCTCCCTGCCACCGAAACCTCGCTCTTTAGCATATGACTGCCTTAATAGCACTAATTTTTTTTGCAAGAGCTTGCTCCAATCTGCATAAAATCAGGCAGATACCGACACACATCACAGATACAGGAGTGTTAATAAAACCAGGTAGCTAGGTGTTTAGAAGGTATAAATCTCTCAGCTCTGGTCATTTACCTACACTAATCTTCACACCTATTTTTTCCGAATTCAATCTTTCTAAGTGCCAGCTGCCGATGAACTGCAGGGAGCATGATTTTTATTAAATGAACGCTAACATTTCAGAGTTACACCTCAGAAAACCCACAACTATCTACTGACAGATAGCTTAAGCACAGAAATTCCTGAGGGTTTTTTTTTCTTTATTCCTCTAGACTCCAGTGAAAGGAAGCCTTTTCTGTTTAAAGCTGTTGCTTTTTTTAAGCACCAGTGTAATTAAGTATACAGGCTAATACTTAATATAGAAAGTACTACTGCTCTGTGGAGCAGGGCACACGTCGTGCCGCGTGGAACACAGAAACTGCAAAGTCTTGGAAATTCTCCTTCCCAGGGAATCACAGCACTGCAACATATAATTTCTGCCTAGTCCAGAAAACCAAGTGAAAACAAGTTTTCTTGGTTACTGCATTTCCTGAGTAAAACATTGTTTACTGCTGATTAAAACTGACAACTCGTGCTAATTTTACCATTGTCCAAGAACTAATATTTCAGTAATTCCCACAGCTGCGAGAAGCAAAGAAGTGACAAAAATCAACCAAGGGCTTCCAGGTTCCCAGACTGCCAGCCATGAGATCCAAACCTCCAGGGCTGTGGCGTCCTGCAGTAGCTACAACCAGCTCCTCGGGCCACCTCGCTTCTGCACGGAGCCATGTCCCGTGGTGCCAGATGACTCCAGCACTTCCAGGCTCCATGGTCCACAGCTGGGGATGAAACCCCCAGGTTGCCTGCCTCCAGAAAAACTCTCAGAGAAGACTCCCGCTGCCCCATGATCTGGCACCTGCCCTACCCTGCCAACATCTCTGCAGGTGCTGGAAACCAGGACACGGCCAGGCAGGTCTGTGAAGGCCACCCCCACGGGAGTTTGGGGGTCCCATCACTTGTTTCACAGACCAGGCTTCTCCTCCCAGGCCAGCTACAGGTGGTGATGTGCCTGTCGGGAACCAACTGCACCGCATGATCTGGGCACGCTATGCCTGAGCGCTGAATAAGGGGGAAACACATAAATGCTGAGTTATTGGCTATCCAAGTAAATTGGCTTTGCGAAGTAAATAATTTAGCTAATTTCCTAATAATAATGACCTCCCATTTTGGGGGGAAATCAGTCCTCTGCTTCTGGGCTAGTTTGCTTTCTCCAGCCAGTACTTCTCTAGGGCTGTTTTTAACCAAACCTGTTGAGGAGGAGGATAAGAGAAATCACCTGGAAACCAGCATCCATCAATTCCACCATAAGTGGTCAGACCCCACAGCACAATGTAATTCCATAACCAGACCCAGACACCACTTCTTTCCCTACCATTTACCCAACTGTTAAAACTAATCAATCCCTGGTGTATGTGCTTTCCTGAAATGAATTGGACTTAGGCAAAATTAAAGATGGAGTCACAACCGAGTAAGGGCTTCAGGGTTCACTCACACAAATTAAAATACACAATTGATACTGAAATGTAAATCAAGGGTATGAAATTAAATCTTCATGTTAAGAATGGAAAAAAAAAGATTAATTCTTGCTTTCACTTCAGTCAATATAATTGACTGGAACAACAATTTAAAAGATTTGACAGACTGTCTACCAAGATACCCTGGAAAACTGAACTGTTGTACCATACCTCTACATAACTAGCATAAAACCATTTCCCAGTGCATTGGCAGATTTCATGTACTAAATTGCCAGGAATATTGTTTCCCAAATTTGGCTACACTGGCAACACTAGAAGGTGACTATATGTATGCATCCCATTTGACTACCAAGGACATAGTTAAGAAAAGAGATAAAACAAAAAGGAAAGAAAATCACGTAAAAAAACCCCAAACTGCATTAACAGATAATATTTGAAGTAGAGGTTCATTATAGGTGGTATACAGGTAACTGTTTACCTCGGGTCCATGTGCATAACGTCACATGCTGCTACTCCTTGAGCGATGAATTAATCCACACAGAAAAGCCCTGTGACAAGTCATATCACAAGAGTCACGAAATGGAGGTCACTATGCCAGCTAGCAAATGACACATTAAAAAGGAAGAAAAAAAAGGCAGAAAATGCTCTTTATATTTTCCACTTTACTACGAACACGAGGGATTTATTTCACTAATCCATGGCTGGCAGTGTCGGGGCTACTTGGAGCTGCAGAGATGGAGAGAAATATCCAATTTTCAAATCCCCTCCAGCTACATAAAGGTAAGAAAGAAGAGCACTTCTGCCACCACTGAGCTGTTACTGCCCTGCTGCCTGTATTAGGCCAACACCATTTTCTGAAAAGGTTAAATTAGAGGAAGGCACACGTCACAAACGGCTTCCTCCTGGAACCAGGACAGCCAATTAAGATGGCCAAGATAGTGCCAAAACACCGGCGTGCCCATTTGTAGTTTATTTTCCCTGCCCAATTACAACGTTATAACCCTATATAGCATGAGGGCGAGGAACCGCACAAGTGACCTTGCCTATCCAAATATGGGCTTATTCAGACTGTTTAAGCATCAGGTCACAATTCACCATTCTGGGGGAAAAGTAGTGGCCTTTCTTACAAAAAGTACTAAAAATGAGGCAATATTTGACAGTACCTCAAAGCATGAGACAGAATACACATATCTAGTTTGGCCTTTCTTTATTTTCTTCTTCTTTTTCCCTAGGCAAGCAAATCTATAAAGCCTCTCATCTAATGTGTTAGATTAATAAATGATGGAACAAGAGAGCCCCAACCTTCTGTGATGTGTGCTCAATTATGTTGCATTTAACAAGAGTAAAGGAAAATGAAATTAATTTAATCTCTGTAATTGCCAAACTAAATGACACAACCTCGCCTATTATAACAGATCAAAACAATACATTTACATTTACCGAATCATTGTAAAAAGTGTAATTTTTACTCTGAATAGTTTTTTGTGATGTATTAGTTTCCATCCCTGGAAAAGTACCCACCAAACACTGCAGCAGAAGTCATGGGGACGATGCTTTTGTCCACAACTAGGTTCTGGATCAGAGCTACTTTTAAACTAAGCTCTATGACAGCATTTCAAAAGAAAATGAAATTATATTTCAGAATGTGCTTGATGAATACTCCTTACTAAAGTAAGTATGAAACTGTGGGTTTTATAGTTTGCAGGCTCTAAGAGTCTGAACATTGGTCCACGTGCTCTATTAGAAGGAAAAGCAGCTGTTATTTATTAAAAGAAGAAACTTCTGCAGGCAATGCAATTTGCGAGGATGCCACCCTCAGTACCGTTTGGTAGCAATTTCTTCCTGCATCTCCCTTACACTCCAGTCTCTTAAACCAACGTGCCTGGGTGACAGCCTGAGTGGCAGCAGGTACAAGAGCGTGGTCTAGGCACCAGTGCTCCTCTGCACCGCTCGCTCCCAAATCTGCGCCCCTCTTCCACTGCTCTTCCTAACTCCTGCTCCCATTGCACATCTGACCTCCACGTTAACTCTCTTCCACCATGGCACAATCCCTAGAAGAGGACTTCAGGTCATCTTTCTCTGTGTACCTCTTCCACGTTGAAATTATCTTGCTTGGACGTGAGTAACAAGGGCTACCAGCAGCACCCCAGGTAAGGTTTCTCTACAGCCCTGTACAGTGGCACTAACCCTTTCATACATCTCTGGAAATAGCCTGCCTGAGGCAACCGAAGATTTTCCTTTGCCATTTTTGGTGGCCGCACCCCAGTGGTGGCTCACAGCCATGTGGCAAGAAGCATATCCAGGTCTTTCTCTCCTTCAGTCAATTCCAACAATGAGCCTCTAATCCCTTTGGCTTCAGCTGCAAAATTCCCATTGATTGATAATGGATTTTCCACTGATGTAGAATCAGGCACTTCGACTACACCACTATGAATTAACAGAAGAGAGCTCTGTTAATCCTTTATAAGCAAGCTTAATCTTTTGGTTTATAGAAGAAGGAGCGAAGGCCCCCTTTTCTCCAATATCAGGCAGAATGTGACTGTTATTTCAGAAAATTTTTCTCATTTTATTTGACTGAAATCAGTATTTTTCTGGAAGACACAAATCCAGACAACACCACAGATGCACACTTCTGCCAGGTAAAAAAGGAAGAGTTTGAGCTATGAATCCTGAAGCTGAAAGCTGGGATTAGCACTCTGGGACTTACAGTAACTCCATAGAAAGTGCTGTCATCTGGAAACAGCAGACTGACAAAGCCTTTATAGCATTCACCTTTCAATTAAACAAGAGTAACATCTGAAACCTCACATTAAAAGAGCTGTAAGATTTGTTAGGGTTCTCTCTCAATGATGTGATTTGAACATTTCCTGTACATTAGCAATAGTTAGGGCTATTAAACTGCAAGCAAGTAGAGCACCTTTAAAGACTGTTACAGAACTTGGCTAATAACTCTAAAGCAATCAAGTCATCAGAAAGATGAACTGATCTTACATTAAGACACTTTTTCCATTAAAATGAGATTTTGTTAGATCAACTCAAATACACTTTATTAAGTCAGTGGGTAGCAGAATGGCTCTTCTTTTTTGCAGGAAAGGAAATTCATCACTACGCTTCAATGTCTGGTAAATATGAGCTCAGTCACGCAAACCCTTGCTCAGATGAGAAATCACTGCAAGACTTGTCCCACTGCAGTCAACAGTCTGAGCAAGGATACTTAACTGCAGTAAAATCTTGAAAGATCAAGCCCAAGTATCACAGTTGTAATTGGTACTGCTCATCAAACAGCCCTTAATTTGACGTCCTATCCTGCAGTGCACTAGATGCAAAATTTTCATGGATTTAGTAATTCATCATAAGCACTGCTTCCATGCTAGGATGAAAAGAAGTCTTAAATACAGCAGCTAAGCGGCTCCTCTAAAACACTGGAATGCCACGTATCTCTGTAGGACAATAAAATGTTTATCTTTTGTCATGCATTTCATTGCTGCTGTTTAGTTGGGTGACCTTTTGAAAGGAGCAGTGGAGGCTGACGTACACCTTCATTAAAGCAGCACCTCCTTCTTCCCCCGCGCCTGCGAGAACAATGAGTGCAGGAGGGAAGAGGTGAGCAATCCACAGAGTAATGAAGAGATTTTGTTTCAGAGGGTTATCAATTATTTATGAGTAAATCCCCAGATGAACACATCCGAAGCTGAACAGTTTTTAATATGTTACACTCCTGTACATGTGGCACCACACCACCAGATGCAAGCTAAATTGGATGTCTGAGTATTTGAGGTGTCAAATAGTGAGTTGAATCTGGACTTTAGTAAATCACTGTTGTGGTTTTTTAAGTACAACAGTCTGCTAGATTTAAAGCTCTTTCACAAAATTCCTCCAACACTCACAGAAATAATTCTTTATACTATTTCCCACTCATCAAGATCTCAGCAAAGAAAAAACTCCTACTGAAGAATTTCTGTAATTATGCTGACACAGTTGTCTAAATAGTCTAATATTCAAACTCTTATAAGCAAATCGCCCAGATTTGAATGGAATTTTATTCCACAATGGAATGAAATGGACCTTAACTTTTCCTATTAAGAAAAGAAAAGACCAAGTTATGGTCATCTTCTCCAAAACAGGGTTTATCCTTTTCAAAACAAAGCACTCGTCTTTAAAGTAAAATTGTTTTATAACTGTGCTTTTTAAAGAGAAGATCTAAAGACTTTCTGTGATATGGGAAATACAAACATTACACGTTAGTCTTCTCCACAAAGCAAGGACAGTGAAACCAAATGGCTATATTTGCTAGGCACACTTTCCCCAAGTCATTAATCTATTTACGACTGCTGTCATTAAAAACAGTCATCCTGCAAGTCTCAAAATGCAATCAAATCCACTGTCACGCAGTGAACATCCAGATCTGCAGAACTGTTCTTTGAGCTCCTCTTTCCCACAGCTTCCAACCAACAACATGCTGCCAAAGTCAACACCACCGCTGCAGTCATACTTCAACCACTGTGTCTACAGCAGCTGTCACGACGGCCCCGAGGCCCCCTTTAACACCAAATTCAGGTACTCTGTGAACCCAGGAATTGGGCTGGGGCACGGCCAGGACGTGCCCTGCTGAGCAAGCCCCCTAGGCACGTTAGCACTGGCCCCCCGAGCGGTGGCATGCCATGCACAGGCTGCCCCGGAGGCGGGCTGCCAGCCGTCCCCTGCTTGGAGGGGCTCTCTTGGTGCAGCCTGCGCTCAGCAATGGGGTGCGGAGCTGGGCTGCGGCCGAGGAGGAGCACACAGCAGCCAACGCAGGTTCCCCTGCCTCTCGAAGCCTCATCCGCAAGCTGCCTTCCAAAGGGATGAGTTCAGAGAGAAGCTCATCGAATAAGGTGTTTTAAGCCACACATGGGACAAGGACTTTCTGCCTTTTTTGCACAACAACCGCAGGAGAAGAGCCAGGTCTCTGGCACACTCTCTGCCCCCCCACGTTTAGGCCGGCACGCAACCCAGCACCTCACAACTCCGGGAGCAAGCTCCACTCCCGTCCTAGCCTGGCTAGACTAAACTGCTCCAGTACCAAAAAAAGCAAGCCACTTAGAAATCCATTTTAGATTTGTTTGCATTAGTTTGGAGGGTTTGTTATGTGTTTGGATGAAAGGAGCCCATTAAGTACGTCTATATTTACTTCATTACAGTGTGGCTCTTGAAGTTAGATGAAAAGATTTACTCTGGCCAAGTTTGTTTATTCATCAACATCAGCTAAGATATGTTTTCAAAGGCTCATCCTCATTGCATTTACATGAAAGCACACGGACTTTTTTTCAAGGGTTGTATCACATTCTGAGAGCTGGAAAAGGACAAAAGAAACTTTTGCGAGAATTACAAAATCAAGGATCAGTACAGGAACATTTCCTACTATTTCCAGTTATTTGGGGGGTGGGGGGGAACCCCCCCCCCCGCCCACCTGGAGTCATTCTTTCTCACCCCACAGACATATCAACAGCCACAAACCGTAAGCGGATGATCAATCACCATGTCCCTAGCCCAGATAATGGTGACGGGCACACTGCCTGCCCAGGGACACCAGAAGTGAAGAGTTAACTCCACCTGAAGCACAAGCGTTTAAGCAAATGTAGTCTCCCAAGTTTCTAATTTTTTTATCTAATTTTTTTATCTAATTTTTTATCATGAACAATTAATTTTTTTTATAGTGGTGTTGAAGAAGAGTTCTTCGTAACTGCTAGCAAAGCATTACGCAGAAAACAGCCCACCACCAACCAACCCTAGCCGTACAAGTCCTAGTTATTGCTGACAGGAATCCAAACATGACTTGGTACTTGCATGCCTTTAATATCAAAATTTTATCCCCAAGTTATGTAAATATTTAAATGACATTTATGGACAGTATCTTCCCTCGGGAGTTTACACTTTCCCACGGAAGACTTCCAGAGTGATTAACAATGCTGATCTTTATCCTTCACACTGACTATTCATTCATCCTTTCTAAAACGAATACTGCTTACATATGACCCAAGAGGGCTGTAACAAGGCAGTATTTATCTGCCCTAATAATCTACCGCCGCTGCTTTAATTAAAACTTGGTTATATCACATCCACGAAGTGAAGGAATGCCTCCCGTCACTCATCATTTTCACCTGACAGCTGTGCCTGGTCCACCTTTGCAGGAGCAACCTTTGGAGGTCCCACTGCCCACAGCTCACCCTCCCCAGCCCAGGCAACTGTGGGCACAGCATTGTAAAAAACTGCTTCACCATGCAAGAAAAGCAAAGTGAAACTGCGGAGGGGTTTGCAGCTTGGGGCCTCGAGTGAGTCACTGAACACCTGTGGGTTGGTATTTATCCCGGTTCATGAGCAGGGCAGTGCTGCCTGCACAGCACACGGGGTTTTCGGAAGGCAAGGGGCCGGGGAGAAGGCGAGATCGATGTGGCACACAGGCCCATGAGAGACCTACAGAGAAGCTGTGGGATGGCGTGGCAATTCAGTGAGTGAGGGATACCAGGATGGAGATGGGGGAACAGCAACCAAGGACATCTCAACTCCCTTCAGTAAATTTGCAGCCAGATCTTCATGGTTCAGCTTCCTCATCTGTGTAGCAGGATTTTACAGGACCTCCAAGAGCCAGCACGAATGCACAGTGGTTTCAAAGTCTAGAGTTTATTACTAGCAGTATTACACAAATGAGTGTGCACTGCTTGCCCTTTCCATGTTTTAATCAATGTAAGCAGCACCTGATCATACGAACATTTAGAAATCCACCATTTTCCCAAGGAAGAAGCCGTCCTGAACTTCTTCCCTCACCAGAACAGAAGTTTTTTGGCATTGTTATACACAGTATAAGATCCGCAACTGACAGCATCCTTGGGATGCAGGGATGGGCAGCGAGCAGCCTGCCTGCAAGCTACAGGCTGTACAACCAGAGCCTCATCCAGCACATCCACGCAGGGCCCGGGCCAGCAGTTGCCATTCATTCAGCAGACACTCAAACTTGCGAGGGGGCTCTCTCAGCCCTAGTTTGGCAACCTGCAGGTGGGGGCGAGTCTCAGCATGTTGTGCCCCTTCACCCCGCCTGGGCTCCCTCCCAGCTGCAGCACGGCCACCAGGCTACAACACAGCTGCCCTCCCACTGCCGCTCTGGGGCTGAGCTACCCTTGCACCCAGCGCCCGAAATCTGCTCCGGTCTCAACACCTGGAAGCAGAGGCATCACTATAAGAGCCTGGGTAATGTTATTTGAATGATTTATTGTTTCAATTAAGTGTTAAACAATGTTTTCAAGCCTTCTTGGTCTATTAATCTTATTCTTGAATTATATTTTGCAGTTACAATGATACGGTGTTGGAACTACAACTACTATACGGCTGTTGAAAAAGCCCCTCCATTCTCCATCCCCATCCTTACTGGAAGGAAAAAGACCGTGTTCTGTTCCAGCCGTTGAGCTCTACAGCACTTTGCCATCAGCATCAATGAGCTGATAAACAGATTTAACTCCTTTGTGTGTCAATGAAGCCCGCGCTGCCCCAGGAAAGAGTGAGCGTTCCTTAAATAGATGCCACTGCACAGCCAGTAAGGAAAACTCAATTGCATTTCTTGTGGATTCCTCAGAACAGTGCTTCTTAAAATACAAATTAGCTCTAGATTGTTGAGCTTTTCTTATTTAGGACTTGAAAACCAGTTGCCACTTTCTGATCAATATAACTTTAATAGTAGGATAAATTTAGAGCTTAAGTTATCTAGTAGCAGTCATTTGTATACAATACATGATCTAAATCCACATTCACGTTCAAGTGCCTGGCAATGAGGCTTATGAGGAGCACTGTGCCTTAAAATGCAATGGATTACCTGCTTCTTTTCCTCATTAAATGACATTTCATAAAAGGAACCGAACAAAAGATAGGTGAGCTTTCTGGGTGTCATATCCCACAACCTTTACTCATATGAGCAACGTGTTACCTTCAGATCCGCTTCTCATTCGCAAGTTGCAGATCCCCATTGCTCACCCAAATATTGATTTAATGTTAATAAAATCCCATGTTGAAATACTGGTTAAAGATAAAATTGCTCTTGTACTTCAGGCCTGCAAGATGTTGTGCATACTGTACTCACCATTTTTTTTCCAGCGAGGGCAAAAGATGCTCACCCCTTACAGGAGATGCTCCACAGGCTGCAGAATTTGGCCCTTGTTAAACACGCTAACACCTGAATTAATCACTTTTCCAGTAAGGGAAGGCACTTTTGCTGTATTGAAGCTGCGCACCTCACATACAGGTATATTTATCAGGGCAAAATATTTAAAGATGTAAACTAAGAAACCCTGGAATTTGAAACTTCTACTTCTGTATTATCTAAGAGAAACAAAGGCAATAACGAAGTACTTCCATTTACCTACTGGGTATCTTTAGCAGTGCTTGCTTTGCAAATTCTTTTAACAGACACTGCTCCAATCATCATTTAACTGCAACGCAGACAGACTACAAGAGGACTAAGGAGGATTTCCTTCTGGTTTCACACAGCGCACTTTTTTTTTTTTTGAAGTTTAATTTAATAAATAAGAACTCTGAATAAAAGTTAATCGTGCACGGCTGATAGGAAGGGGAAGAATCTTTTCTACAAAATTTTATCTTTGCTCATTCTCTCTCTCTGTTTCTGCATTTGTTGCTTAATGGCTCAGTATTCTTTCAAAAGCCATTCCTTTTACAAATGTGATCAACTCAAGTATTCAGCACCACAGATGATATATTACTCTCCTTAAAACCGAATCTCTGAGGAACAGATTAGAAAGAAAGGTTAAAGAGCTCTATCATTCAAAGCATTATCGTTCAGACACCTATAAATCACTGTGTTTGTTTATTTAGATAATTGGGTCCATTAGCGTATGTAACATTCAAGCTACACAACTTTCTGGTATGACCGTTTGCCAGTTTTTCCTTTCCCCTCTTAGAAGCACTAAGGAAAATAAATGCTCCAAGCAGCACACCCGGCAAATGATGCGTTAGGACTAATTTGTGCTTGCAGCTCTCCTCGAAACGCTTTGAAAAGCAGCCCCGCTCTCCCCTGGAGATCCCTTCCTCTTAAAGAGTTTCCGAGACCGAGAGCAGATGCCACTGCGAAGCAAACTGGAGTCCGCCACCACGTAATAGGATTTGAATGAAAATATAGTTAAGGGGCTGACTCGCAGCAGCCAGAGCCGGGAGGCGCGGAGACCCCCGCCGCCGCGGGATGCCGCCGCGCTGCGCCCGGGAAGCCGCACAATAACCCCAGCCGGGGGCCGGATCCCGCCGCCTCGGACCGTGCCCCGCACCTGTGACCGCTCCTGGCCAAATTATCCCCCAAATAACCAAATGGCCGCCGCGCCTGCAGCACGGACCGCGGCCGGACAGGGCAGCCCCGCGCCGCGCCCCGCAGCGGCCCCGCCACCAGCCCGCCGCAGCCGCGCAGCCCCGCGCAGCGACAGCGCGCACCCCCCCTCCCCCCAAACACAGACACGGCAACTTCGCGCACCGGCCCCAACTCACCGGGAGCCGCCGGCCCCGCGGAGAGGCGCGCTGGGGTACGCCGCCTCCCGCGGAGCGCTGCCCGCGGAGCGCAGCCCGCAGGGGCCGGGCAGCGGCGCGGCGCGGCGAGGGAAGGGGAGGGAGGAGCCGCAGCAAGTTGCGGCGCGCCTCTCTCCCCTCCCTCCTCCTCCTCCTCCCCCCTGCTCTGCCTCCCCCTCCTCCGCCCGCAGGAGGGCCGGGGGAGGCGGCGGAGAGAGACGGAGCGCGGCCGCGGAGCGCGGCGCGGGCGGGCGGCAGTGCGCATGTCCCCGCGCCCGGCGCCGAGAGGCGACCGATGCGGCGGCGGCGCCGCGGGCGCGCAGCGCGGGCCCGCCGCCCCCTGCGCGCCCCCCCCGCGCACCGCAGCGCGCCTTTGCGGAGGCTGCGCGGGGCACGGCTGCTGCCGCATGCCCTTGCTCCGCGGAGGCAGGAGGTGTGGGGGGCACGCACACGGACATGCCCGCCGGCGCCGGGCTGCCCACCTTGCGGCGCTGCCGGCAGCCCCGGGGGGTCTCGGCCGCCCCCGAGCAGCAGGGCGCGCCGGCGGCCCGCCGGCAGCTGGCGGAGGGCTGGGGCCGGCGGCCGGGGCCGCAGCGACTTGCTGGGGCCGCCGCCCCCGGCTGCTGCACACGGGCGCCCGGTCTCCAGGCTGCTCGGCTGGAGGGTGCTCCGGTGGGCAGCCTGGAAAAGGAGGAAAAAAGGATGAATGCAGGCGTCCTAGTATTTTTTTTTCCCCGTTAAGCGAGCATGACTAATGAAGACAGGTATTGTGACAAAAGGGACCTCCGCATAGTTACCGGTGGTTGTTTAATGTTGTACCAAGGTCTTTAAGTGAAAGAAATAACCGTATTTTACATAATGTAGGAAAGTGCAACGACTTTGAGTGAAAAGCACTGTAAGAGCAAAGGCAGGAAAGGCTGCAAAGGCAAAATGCCTAACTTAGATCTCTGGGGATTTTTTAGGGAAATTGCACAATTACCCTAAGTTTCCACCCAGATGTAAGGACTGACCTAACACCCAGTGCGTTTCTTACTTCCTGAGAACAAGTTCAAACCCTGTATTCCATTCTGCAGTAACACAGATGTCACATACATGGCTGGCTCACGGCTTGAGCCTGATTCTGCATTAGATGCTCACCAAGAAAGGATTTACCTATGCAGGGAAGTGATGAGGTTTTTGTTTGTTTGTTTAATAATCCAAGTACAACAGTACCATCAACATTTTCATCTTCACCTAACCTTTGGCTAGATTATAGCGCAGTTTATTATCTCCATGCACATCCATCCAATGAATTCTCAGAGCTGATCCTTTCTTCACATCGCCTTTCAGTATTGCCAGCTGTTCGGTTCCTCTGTTGATTTGTTTGCTCTTTTTTTTTTCTTCTGAGCCATCTTTAAGCTCTTTGTCCAACAACTTCTGTCCTCACTGGGCGACACAGTCTATGTCTACCAGAGTCCAGCCCATCTCAGTTTGTCCACATGGCCCCTGCAACAGAATGCGTGTTATTCTACTATGTAGCCTGCCAGCTCTTGTAATATCCAGCTGATTGTTGTCATTTTACCAATGTGGTGTTGCTTTTCTCCTCTGTTCCTAACGTGCCACTATCCTGGCACGTTGTAGCTAACCTAATGATGTTTTCCTCAGACTTTGTTCTCTGGTTTCCCTTGTCCATCCTTCTTGCAGAGAGTTCCCATCAAATCCTTCCATTAGTAACAAGCAGGCTTTGCGAAACCCATAAAATCTGCACCCACATCCCACATGGTGGTGACTCTGCAATGAACCCAACGGTCTGAAAGACTTTAACTCTTTCCCCTCCAATTGTGTTGGTTTCTTGTTGTAGTAAATGAAGATTTGCACATGTGGAGTCTTTAATCAGCACTTTTGTTCTGCCTCCATCCTTTCTCATTCTAGCCCAGGGGTTCTACAGCTCTGCTCAAGGATTGTAGGCAAGGATCGTAGATGTCTTATAAAGCCGTGGTAGGCCATCATAACCATTTGGTGCCTCCGTAGTGTTTTCAGTTTAAACTATGAAATTGCATTGTGATTTGTAGGAAATTTCAGAGGCTAACAGTAGTGTGTAGGTCCAAAATGACTGGGAACCAATGTTCTAGCGGCTACTCCCCTTCAGCTGTATCTTTTGGCACAGTTTGATGTCATCAGCAAAATGCAGTTTTCCTCGAGCCTTCACAAGGGTCGCACAAAGCATGCCAGTACACTGAAACCCAGAGGAACTTTCCATCTCTTTAAACCTACTGTGGACATTCCCGGTCCTCCAGATACTTAGTTTATTTGGATTTAATTAGTCGAAAAACCTTTCAAAAAACATAAGCTAAATCAAAACCATATACTTGCTTTTGAACAAGAGTCACTACATATGGTATAAAAAGGGAATTACCATAACAATTTATGTTCTCATCTTAACCTATACTCCTGTTGAAATGTAAACAAAGCCAAAGACAGCTCCAAAGGAGAGGGGCGGCTCTCCTTTGCCTCTTCCTTTCTTCTCTCCCACCTCCTCTCTCCCCTTTGCCCTCCAGCTCCACATACCATTTGGTTTAATTTATCTTCCTCTGTATTTAGGAAGAAAACAATTATTACATGTTTCTCTCTTAAATCTAGGGAAGTAGGGTTTGCTCATTAACTAACCTTTATTTGCAGCCCTATTCAGCACACAGGCAAAGATGAGGAAGGAAGGGAGAGATGCAGAGAATGAAGCAAAGGAGGCAGCCTGCGATCTCCTGACAAAAGGGAAAGATCAGCTGTGGAGTCAAAATGGAGGGGTAGGTGAGGGGCGTAAAGGCAATGGATAGCTGGCAGAGATGGCGGGAAAGGAACTGGGTAGGCAAGAGGCAAAGATGAAGTCCTTCAAAAAGGCTAGCAAAAATCAAGCACTCTTAGGCATGATTAATTCTGCACTCCACAGGAGTGAAACTATTCCCTCCTGTCATTTCTGTGACAGGCACTCCCAAAGGCCCCCATCGCTGATAGAGCTCCATTATCTGAGGCATTGCGCTGATACATAAATGACGTGGTCCCTGCCACAAGGGCCTCACAGTTCAGCGCGAGCCCAAATGCAACAAAGGAATGTAAAAAATAGCATAACGGACGAGGAGAAGAAGGACAGCTGAAACCTTGCAAGCCTACATTGCAGCCTATGTTACGCAACTTCACAGTTATAATAATATGTAAATAAGAGAAGAATAACGTACATACATAGTAGAGACCTACCCTCCACCTCAGGCGCTTCCATTGCTTTTATTTTTCCCCCCATTCAAGAACCAGGAAAAATCAAGCGCCTGATTTAACCCTTTGCCCAAACGGCTGTTGTTGGTAGTAGTTAGGGCAGCAGGCTAACACACCGATAGCTGAAGCAAAAGGCGTACGAGCTGCTGGAGGTCACAGCCCTTGACTTGTAACAGTTTGGGAGAGCAGCAGCAAGGTGCAGCTGGACGCATACAACCTTCACTCTGACCCAGGCTGGAATAGCCCATTTCTGTCCCTTGTTCAGCCCCTGCACTGCTCAGCATCGTGCCGGCACAACTCTTTGTAAGTGAGCAGGATACAGAAGTTATTTTTCAGCTGGATCAGTTCCCAGCCCGGCTCCCGGTGAAGGCATACAAATACCCTGGCACCTGGCCGGCCAGTGTGGGAAGGAGCAGCGGGGGCAGGCAGAGGGGCAGCGGGGCTGGGGCATTACGCTCCAGATGCACAGTGTTGGCCTCAGCTGCGCTTGGGCAAAGCAGGTGGTGTTACTAAACTGCATTTTCAGATGTCTAAAATGCATTTAGGTGCTCAAATTTGGACACCTTAGGTTTCAGTTTTGTAGGGTGGTATGCACTAAGGCAGCAGTTCACCTCCACCAAAATGAGGAGGCCCTGTTCCCAGCCATGCGATCCCATCATTTCTCTTTTATCAGCTCTGCTACCTGTGAATGAATGAAGCCCTTCACTCACCAGTGCTGTTCACTAACCAAGCAGAAACGTGACCCAGAAAGAAACAGCAGCCTGGTTTTCTGCTGGGTCAGGGAGTTGAATCAGCTCACAGGCAAGTCAAATAAGGTCCAGGGCCACCACAGGTGAGGAGGCAGGGTCTTAGGCTGGGAAGAGGTCTGGGTTAGAGGAGAAAGAAAAGGAGGAGAAGTAACAAGACTTCCCCCTTATGGCAAGAGCAAGCCATTGGAGATGCTTAGGTGCTCACAGATACAGCTTTAGAGGTCGATTTACATGTGTTAACCCAGGAATACACAAACTGCTGGAGCAGGCAGCTCTGCGGTTTGCTGCAATCCCTAAATTCATGCCTATTTTGTATAATAATAGCATGGTCCTAGTTCCACATCTCTTATTCATGTAGAAATACTCATTAAAGAAGTTTTTTTAGTAAGTAATTGGGGAAAAATCTGAGTTCTCAGCCTGCAGGGTACTGCAGTTTGGGGAAACCGAAGTATCTTTTGAAGATATGTTGAGGTATAGCCCCTAATTATCATTTGTGTATAGTATAAGCAAACCCATTATAAAGAGAATGCAACTTTAAACTACACAAGTGTAAATTTCCCATGGGTGACTAACGCAGAGAAGTACCATGAGTTTAAATTAGGCCTTCCAGCACCCCTCACCCATGGCACTTCATGTGATTTAATGTGCTCTATCTGCCTTAAGACAGGGGAGAGGCTCATCCTTGCTCAGCTCCCTCTCCCTGCACACTGGAAAAAAAATTTGAATAGACCGACATGTGTTTCTTTCTTCATGCCAGCCCCGCATCACTCCTAGCCTCTCATCCATCTAGTGTGGACTTTGTCCTCACTTAACAGAGCATATTATGGAATTGCCTGGAGCTACCCACAAAGATAACAATTACCCCTCTATAGGTACATTGTTGGCCTGGTTTTCAAAAGGACTGAGCAGTCCTACTTCTTTAAGGAGCAAAAGGACCTGAGGGTACCATCACCTCTGGAAATCAAGCCATTAGGGATAGGAAGGGGACTTTAAAGGAGGCGTGGGGGCTGGTAGGAAAGCATTGCTTCCATTCAAGGAGCACATCAGTAAGAAGCTGCCACCGGCAAGGGGAGAGATTAAATAATCTAATAGAACCTTCTCTTATAGGCCAAAAAAAATCTTGTGAAAGCCTGGATGGCTACATGCCGCATCTCTGAAATCAATGACAAATCGCATTATGGTTGAGGTGCGTAAAATAGTTCTGTCAAAGAAATGGCTCCTAGCGTGGCCGATTTATCCGAGACGGTCATTGTTTGTTCTGCCTCCTGGTTAATGATGAGGCCTTGTGGGCAAGTAAGCTATCTTCCGACAAAAGCATTGGGCCTAGGATTTCTCCAAAGGAGAGAAATTTATTAAGTGGGCAAAGTCATTCCTTGTGACGCCACCATCGGGGAAGCCCACTTCCATGCTTCTCGGCAAGGAGGAAGGAGAGGAAGCTAAAGGAGCTGCTGTACCTGCCGAGCAGCGCCTGGACCCACAATCAGACTTAGCAAATGACCGGTCTTTCCCACCATGGGGTGGGCTCTGTGAGCCTGGCAGTGGCTTCTGACTCACTTGGAGTGCCTTGACTGGGCTGTGGTTACTCTTCAGCAGCACAACTACAGGGGAGCAGAGCAAGGTCTGCCGTGCATCTGCCTGGCACTTTTCCACACACAGCTTTCTGCCCAGGAATCCTATTGTCATGAGACATTAGATTTTTTTAGGCTCATCAATTCTCGTGACAGAATCCAGCAATTTATTTTTAGAGGGAGTGAGCAGGTGTCCATGGCAGCATTTTAGCTGACAGTGCTTCAGTATTGCTATTCAGGAGCACTTGGTTGTTCTTTATATCTTGACTCATTATTGGAAGAGATAGTTATTTTTACCACTTTACTTGTTTTTAGCTTTAGGAAGGGCCTGAATGAGACAAAGGAAAACACTTGCACCCTTAAACTGACTTTCATCTGTGAGACTTTCAGCATGCTGATAGGGAACTGCAGAAGTGGTACTAATGATTCATCTGCAGCATTGATTGTATATGATGGTTGGGAAAGAGAATGAAAATAATAAATTAAAACTAATGACCGTAACCGATTGAGAAAATATTTTGGTTCAGAAAAATCACATAAAAATCAGTTTTTTTCATAAGTATTAGAAATCTGTGTATGAATTATTCAGTCAGAAAATTGGTTGCTAGTATTAAAAATAATGACTGTCTACAGTCACAGTTACAAACTATTTTCATTAATTTTTTTTCCTGCATAAATACCTTAAATAAAATCTTTAAGACTGCTGTGATATAATCCTCTGCCAATATTTTTTAAACTGCCATTCAAGAACATGTAGGATCATAGTGTTCATTTTCAAGGAGAAACAATACAGTAAGTGAGTTTGACCAAAACCCATCTGAACGTAATTACTAGAATGGCAGACTGGCTTCTAATGACAGTCACAAGCATCATGCAAATTACTTAGTCTATCTGAGCTCCCACTCTTTGTATTAAAAATGTGATAACTACGCAATTTCAGTTTGCTGCAGCAAAGTTCAGGACATATTACTGGCTTTGGTGAACAAAGGACCGATTTCCCATTGCTAAATATGAACAGAGGTGCTGCTGCATCATGTCTAGAGAAGCTGAAGTGATTCTTAAAAACACACCGAAAAAAACCCGTCAAGAAATCCAAGCCATTACCACAGAGGAGCCCATTACGAACATCTAGCCCGACCACAAAGCAAGCATTTGGAAGCAAATCAAAACCTGCCTGAGGAACTGAGTAAAAAAGATTTTCCGAATTCACTAATGCTCATTTCAATTAATAGCCCACCTGCCAAGTGTAACGAACCTGAACATATTGTGGCCATTAATGCTCAAAAGTAGCTTTTTGCCAAAAAAAGACAAATTATTGAAAGGAAAATCAGTACCATTGCCACTCAGTCACACACTGAGGTAAAAGGTTGATTCTTGTGAAGACTAGAAAAATTTCTTTGCCTTTAGGCTAAGAATGATTAATTATTACTCACAAAGACACCAGAAAAATACAGAGAGCAGGAAGGAGAAGGGCTGAAGTCATAGTCTGAAGCGACAGCTGTGGTGGTGCGGGAGGTGAATTACATTTCTCAAAGTGAAAATTATCCTGCTCTAAGATCAGAAATTAGAGGATGAGGCACTGCATCCCATTCCCATCCCAAATGGGAAAGGAGAGGGTCTGTCTCCCTGGTTCACAGAGGGAGGGCTCAGGTCCTGGCGGGTGGAAGGAGACCAGGTGAATGCTCAATTTGAATGACAAATGCTTCACCAACGTATGACTTCTTTTCACAGCTGACTGCATTTAGGGAGAGGTTTGACAGATTACAGCCTAAAGCGGTTGACCTTTCCCACCTCCCCTGCCAGGAAGCTGGAGGACAAATTAAAGGTTTGGAGTTACACAGCATGCTAAATGCCGTGCGTGGGGTCAGGCTTGTGGCTGTCCGCCTTACAAGAAGTGCCATCACAAGGGCTACAGGTGGGGGGAGTGACCATAGGGGCATCGGCTCCTCTGAAAGCAGCAGCCGCCCAAGGGAGGTGAGCTCAGCCAGCCCTGGTGCACAGCTGGGACACCAAGGAGTCCAGCTCCCACACAGTCTTTTGCCTTTTATGTCTGTAATAGTTTTTCTCTCAGGCTTCTCTGGATGGCTTTGAGTTGTCAGGCAATCAGGTCCTGGAAGACCTGAAAAAAATGAATAAATATATTTTGAACCTCAATAATTATTTTTATGGCTATGGATATCTCCCCTCTCTGTTGGTATCTTACAAATAAGAAAAAAGGATTTTAAAAATAACCTTAAAGTTCAGTTTTAATACAGGCATCAAAATTAATTAAAACTGCAGAAATTAATTTTGAGCTAAATGCATACTTCAGGTGCACCAAGACAGGGATGTATTTAAAATGAGAAGCAAACAAAATCCATTACATAGAGAAAAATTACAGACAGAATAAAATTTAAACAAGTCGTTATTTGAAATGCAAAAATGTAATATATGTGTTTTAAAATAAGTTAGATGAAAGATTTTTCCACTTTCTTTTCCCACCTTTTCAAATCTTGTGGAAGGAAACATGCCCCAGGCAAACTCAGGAACTATTTCCTTTTTATCAAAAAGGCCTTTCTGTTTCAAAGGCTATCTGCTCAGTTATATAGCTAAATCTATTTCAAATTCAGGGAGAGTAAAGCTTTTGATTTAGTACAGTGTTAATGTTAGGAAAGACATTTAATCCTCAATTTTCTGAAGTCTCTTTAAACTACTGGCAGATACTACCCTATATCACTATGCAACATTCACTCTCCAAAGTGTCTGCTATTTTCTTTTTTCTTTTTTTCTTTTTTTTTGTAACAAGGAAAGTATAAAAGAAAATAAGCCAAATTAATACCTTGGTTGGAAGCATTAGCTCACTTCCAAGGGACCTGGTAGAAGGGGGGTCATTTGTCCCGTGTTGGCTGGAACAATCCTGGGATGCAAACATTTTGACATCTCAGGCACTGTTTTCTTCCAGGTCTTACAAGCTGTAGGCTGCGTAGCCCCCTCCTGCCTTTGCGACCTTGCACGCTCCACAGTGAGTTATCCTCTGGGGTACTTCTGTGGGGTGTCAGGTGGGTGTTTCAACTCCAGTAAAAGCTGATCTCCCCATTTCTAACTTACATGGTAGAGTAGTAGAGGGAAAATTCTTCTTGCTCATAAAACCAGGTGATCTGGTTGGCATCTGCCATGGTTGTTCCCCTCCGTCTTGTCTGCCTACCACCTCTCCTATGCCGGCAGGTGAATTCCCATGCAGCGTTAGCCTGGACAGGGCCTGGGAATGATGGGGGAGGGTGCCACAGGGGCAGAAATCCTTTCCTCCTTCACATAGTTGATGGTCCGGGGATACACAGAGGCTTTCCTTCTGGCCGCAACAAGCCACCGCAGTGCCAAAACACTCAGCTCCCCCATTCAGTGCTGTGCTGGTGCCACCACTGTTTGACTTACCATAGAGTTTATATCAATTATCACCCAGCATTACTTATAAAAATGCAGATTACTTTAGATATTGTTCACAATTCCTTGAACTGGTGACCAGATCTGAAAGCTGATGAAGAAACAATATGCAATTCCCTACATGTCCTTCAAGCTACAGTGTAACAGCTAATTTCCTGACTTGTGTCCATTTTTCCTTCACGAGGTCCTTTTTCTTCCCTTCCCCACTGGCTATACTGTGTAACCATACCACAGAGATATTAATGTAATTACTGGGCAAGACAAATCAATGTGGGTTTTGAACTGCCTGGGTGTTATGTTCATGCCCTCTTTTCTGGGGCAGCCCTTGTACATCCGGCGCAGGGAAGCAGAAACATGCTCTCTAATAACCTCACCAAATTCTCAAAAGGACTAAAGCGATGCAGGAGATCATTTTACCATTATAGTGGTAGTGATACAGCAGTTACAATGGCCATCCAAGCTTCTGCTATAAAATAACATACTTCAGGAGTTCCTAACGCAGCTATAGAAAATGTTGCTCCACTTTTTACTGAGGCTGATACTATAAAATCAGAAGGAAATCCTTAAAGAGCTTAAGATAATAATCTGGTTGGGTTTAATTTATGAGAAGTCTTTCTTGTGTTTAAGAGAGCGATTAAGGATTTGCTCCGTATAAGCTCACATGTCCCTGTCTGCTGGCATCGGAGTCAGGTATTCCTTTGTCTTTGTTTTAGGGTGAAAAGTCTGTGTATATAGACCTGGTGTCACGTCTCCAGACCTGGTGCCATGTCTCCAGACCTGGTGCTCTCTACCACCTCGTTTGACAGCTTTCATCTACCATGTGTGCAGCTCGAGGAGCACGAATGCGAACAGCGGCAGAAGGTGCCGAACACGCCTGGCTGGGGCTTTCACCACCTCCCTCTCGGGCTGGTAAATATTCCAGCACTGCCTTCCCGAGAAAATGCCTTAGCAGGGAGCAAGGGCTATGGAGAAAGCTGGTGTTATTTTAACCTCAAGGATTAGTATATTCAACTGAGATAGACTGTGCTGTGCAGCATGTAGCTGGCGTAATTCTACATACACATAAGCCTGGTTTTAGTAAAGCTGCTATTTTGCATGAAGAAAGAAAAAAAAAAGGGGGGTGGTGGTGGAAACCCCCAGAGTCTTCCAGTAACTTTCGTACAAAAAGGAGAATAGCAGAAGAAGATCCTCAAATATTATAACATCTCTGGGGATGCAAAACTGCCCTTTGAGACCAATTCCCACAGGGCAATTTAGTAGGAGCTTTCCATGTCAGCTCGCTCCTTGGGTATGCTCATTACGAAAACTGTCGTCGTTTTCCCAACATTAAGGTTCCAAATTCCATTTTGTGACTGACCTTTGTATTATTTGCTGTTTCAGGAAGATGCTATATCCCAGTAAAACATTACAATTTTATGGTGCTGAAACGCCAGAAGGATTTGGAGTGACTTTCACCAAGCCACCTGAAAAGTAGGTCAGTGGCTATACATTTTGAAGAGAACTGCAGTGCTAGAGCAGAAATGGAGTTAATCCTGATGTATATGGATATACCCCCTAACCTCACTGCAGGGGACAGTCTGAACATAAGTGTATCTTCACTAATCTTTTCCCAACTGATTATTTCTAAAGGGAAAGGCCTCATAACATTTTCTTTTTCATTAAATACCATGGGGCAAAATCTGTTGAGTTTGTTTGAACAGAGGCATCTAAATCCAGATTTAGCCTGTAAACTCTTGGGATGGGAGAATAAAATTTCATGGAAACAGAATAATACACAATAAAACTTAGTTTAAATTAATATCTGGAATTCCTCTTCCCAAAGTAAATCTGCAATTAGCTATACCCAGATAAAGGACAGACCTCTCACAGTGATGGTTCAGCCAATGAAATGTATAGATTTAGGTCTATGCAGCTAGACAAAGTCACCATTAAAACCCTGCAGGAAATCCCTGGCGTATTCTAACTTACTGAGTTTCCCTAGAGCATTTCTTCTCTGCTGTATTTCATTTCAGCCTTGGTTTGTTGCTTTTAAACAGCTATTTTTAAAATTCTGAAATCTCTTTATAGCTGGCAGGCAGAAAGCGTAGGCTGCAGGCAGAGAGATGGGTAGGGAAAAGGAGGGAAGGAGGGAGAGCAAATCTGAAGTACATCAGGACGAATGTAAACATTACATTACATAATGTAACATGTAAACTCTTTTTGAAACAACATTAAAGCCCTTTTGGACAGAGCAGACACCAAGGGACAGAGCAGGGGACACTCTAAGCTTACACATATTGCATGGAGGTGCTCTCAGAACAGTTCCCATTGAGTTATAAACCCCTAGACTAACGTGAGAAAAAAAAGACCAATTATATGTCAATAACTCAAAATAAAAATAGAAACAGCCAAATAACTACAGGTTGCCTAAGATGGGGACTGATGGGGGGAGATGAGGGATTGTGCGAAGTATTTAGGTGGCCTCCTCGGTGATGGGTGAACACAAGCTTCTGGTGGGACACGTGGCTTCAGAGGACTGATGGGGGCTCGAAGAAGCAAGGGATGGACAGGAAGAAACACGGCAGTCATAGACCCGTTACTTGAATAACATCCAGGCTTTGAAGGCTGCATGTCGGAGAGGCTACAGAAGAATGGCGGCAGCAGCTACCAGCGCTGTTGCTGGTGCTGTTGGGGCGGTCAGCAGAGCGGGCAGTGGTGAGGGCAGCGACGGTCTGACGGCCTCAAAAGGTTTTGTTGTGATGAGGAGGGAGCTGTGCTGGCCAGGGGCAGCTTCTGTGCAGATCAGGAGACTCTGCTGAGGGGTAGAGGCATGAACAAGAGGACCAAAGCTGTTCTCCAGGGCTTTTCTTTTGGTGAGAGAGATATAAATATCTATAAAAAAATCTAATTAGCTTGTAAATGAAGAGATTCTGAAGTGATCTGTCACAGGCTATAAATAACACAGTTCAGAAAACAAAGTCCTAACAAAGATTCAGTGGATGGAAGTTGAAGCTGGGTAAGTTCGAACTAAAAATAAAATGTAGATCTTGACCAGTGAAACAGCTTATGACGGGATGTGGTTAGCTTCTTCTCTCGCATTTAATCTTTAAATCGGGATTAGATTTCCTTCTTAAAAAAATGCTCTCATTCGGTCAGCAGAGAGGCGTTCAGCACCGTGCTCCTGGGGCAAAGGGTAAAATTGTAGGGACTTAAGCTGAAGCCTGCAGTGATGCACCCTGGACTTAAAAACTGTGACTCTAGAATAACCACCCTTGAGCAATATGTGATTAGAAGGGTTGAAAATGTGTATTAATTAACACTGAAAAGCTAATCAAAGTGGGTTGGTAAATCAGGCAACCATAAAGGACAAACTATAGAAACAAGTTAGGTTTCAGTGCTAGGAAAATATGTAGGAAAGTGTTTCCAGAGAGTAACATTTCTCCTTTGAAACAGCCTTGTGTAGAATGATTAATTTATTGTCGGCTTTTTGTGGCTAATGCATACTTAAATGTTCCTCGCTTGTGCGTAGGTGCATAAATTGCAAAAGGTCTATGTACCGTAGGTCTATGTAGGATTACAGAATTGCCATTAGGCTGTATATTTTGAGCACAGAGAGTCTCACACTGAAAGCAGAGATGGGACTTGGGTCCTTCAGCACAGCGAGATTATTTCTCTGAGTGGAGGATGTCGGCTTCTGTGAGACACAGCTGAACGGCTCCAGCTTTGCCCAACTGAGAATGGCTGCAGATGAACTTGCTATAGGAAAGTAAACCTTAGAAGCAAGTAGATGCTTGTGAAATCCTCTCGGGATTTCACCCCTAGTGTCTTAATGTGTCTGGTTAATTGTCAAGTGCCAAGTCTACATTCATCAATTAAATGAGAATCATTACAAACTGTCTCACCCATTGTCACAGAGGCAAAGGTTCCTTTCAACTCTAATAAATTAAATTAAATTGGCTCAAACCCTGCAACCATAGACAGATTGGCTTTGTGTTGAGAGGCATTAGTTTGATTGACACCTGTCTGGTTGACCGGGAATGGTTACCAGAATGAATAGCATCAGACAAAGGGGTTTTGTGTGTTATGGGAGGGATTTTACATGTACATCAGCTGGTGGATGCAACGCCTGGGAGAAGCATCCAACCAGTTACGTAGCATTACTAGCTTTAGGTTAGAATATGGGAACCTTCTCATGGAGCTCTGAATGTATGGCTAACTATGTGTAAATATTATTGCTGTTGCTCTTTCATCCATCTCTATCAGGCAGGAAACAAAGTGTATCTGTGTAGAGCAGCAATTCAGTAAGAAAGTCTACCTCACATAGGAGATTTTCTCTGCATTTCTTCCCAGTTGGCAAACACTCCAGTGACCGGCAACACCTACAGTTTACCTTTGTCGCCAGGAAGCAGATCTAGCTGATCTTTACCTTGTCTGTGTGTTTTAAAAAAGTCTTTTTTACCGTAACAGCTGCCTGCTCACCAGAGTTTCCTGTTTTTTAAGTTTCATCAGATCACTGTCTGGAAACATAAGCCCCTGCACAGCATCACTGGTAATTCACCTTTGCTAAACCTTATCTGCATTGAATATATTCTGAGCAACCGCTGCAGACTTGCATTCGGTATGAGGAAGCTCTATTGCCACACCAACCGCCACATGATTGTGTTGTGTTCTGGCAGCAGACGGCTGCATGTGAAATCAGTACTTGGCTGGGAGCAGTTCAGGATTGGTGCCGACATTTTAGCTCCACAGCTGGTGCAAATCAAGGTGGTTTTACTTAAGCCATTGAGCATTCTTCCACCTGGGGCTCTGGTACCTAGGATTTCTGAGAAGAATGGGAAAAGCTTGAAAGAACATGTGCACATTTTAAAAATTTACTTGACTATTTTAAAGGTGCCCTTTGCTGACATGTTGTGTAGTTGAATTACACAGCTGCGGCTACTTCAAAACACAGTTAAACAGGCTGCAATTTTACAAACATTGAAAATTGAGAATAAATAGCCAGGGAACTGGATGGCTATGGTTATATGCAAATCAATATCCTAACTGTATAAGAAAGGCTTAACGTTCTGACTTGCTCTTATGAATTTAGCTACAAAAGAATTCAAAGTGATAGTACCAAAAATGGATTACTGAAGAGGAATGTACCTATAATTTCATCACGTAAATGTAACTGATTGTCAGCTAAATACGTTTAATGTTGAGTTTTCTGGGCTGGTTCTTGTAGGATACCTCATTCTGAGAAACGTTCAGTGAAATTAAATTGCAGCATTATCTTCTGGTCTCTGTTACTAGAATCCCTAGTCTAGAAGTAGCGGTGTCGCTTCTGTCTTCCTTCCTTTTAATGCTTTTGGTGTGATTCTCATAGCAGAGACACAGGTGGGTGTAACCACAAACACCTCCGGTGAAGCAACAGCAGCAGTCTGCACAGGCGGTTTCACCAGAGGTGGTGGCAGATGGGTGTGACGGCTGAGGATCTTGCCTGTGGTTTTTCTCAGCGCTCTGAAGATAAAGGCTCCTTCTAATCTATTTCTCTTTCTCCTCTCAGTCATTTGAGCACAGCAGATTTTAGTGATTTGCCGCTGACTTCTCCATGTGCTGTCATGTCAGTCAGTAAGAGTGATTTGTATAGCAAAGCAGTGGTGCTGGAGACCCAGTGTCCGTACCATATGAGGAAGCTGTATTTTTACAGGCTTTGTGGTATGATTATGTAATGGCACCAGAAGTTTGCATCTTTCAGGTAGTGTTTCTGGAGCAGGTCTAGTCTGCTCCTGTGGTTCGAATGCCCGTTTGTGGTTGGAGCACATTAGGTGTCTTCTGTTTTAGTTTCATCTGAAAGTTCACCTCATGCCCTCCAAGACCACTCCATGATCACAACCAAACCAGCCGGCTGAGTGCAATCAGAAGATTCACTTCTGAACTGAAATTGTAATCTAGATGTGTAGACACTACCATTATAAAATACTGATCTTTCTAGTAGAGTTGTGGAGAAGGTTATTTTTAAAAGACTGAAAAAAATTAATCTCCTTCTGGGTCTAAAAAAGTCTACATTTATGGAGATGAAGAGGTACAACATTTGATCTATTAATGAAAATGGACGTAAGTCTAGCAAGCGTAATACTACAATCCACAGCTCCTGGCACTCTTTCTCATAAGATGGGCCTTTCCAGGTACCTACTTCCCTCCTGCTTATAAAAGGAGAGCAGCCAAAAAGCAATTCTTGCTTTTCATAGAATTGGGACAGAATCCAGTGAGCCAGGAGTAACTAAGCGGCTGTCCCAAAATCTTCTTGCAGAGATGGAAACAGAACACTGTGACCCCAACCTGGGTCCTTAAGATACTGTCACTTGCATGAGGTGTGCTCAAAGCCTTCAGCTGCCACTGCCCACAATGGAAATCACCTCCAGCACATCGCTGCTAACGCACCCACCCATAGATTAAGCGGAAGAGGGAAATTATATAAATCAGACCCAGACTAAATGTAGTAGAGTGTAAGCCAGTATCACTCTGATGATGGGGGAGGGGGAAGCTGTGTGTCTATTAGAGCCATAGAGAAGTCCTAAGAAGGTGAAGTGGTTGCAGTCTTTGCAAAGATTCCTGTGCAAATCTGCAGTAAACCTGGAAAAATTGTTCTGAGAAATGACAATTCATAGTTCAGTGAGATATCCAGGTGTCCAGGTCACTGCTTAACTGTCAGCTTTAACAACTATTCCATTGCTCATGCAAGATACCCAAAGGAAAATCGCTGATAGGAAGTTCATGCTGATGGCACTGCTGGGCCTGTGGAGGAGATTACACAAGAGGTCAACAAAATGAATTTATAGTAGCTTTTCAAAAGAACAGAATCAGTGGATGCATTAAAAAGTTTAATAAGTTAAGAAGAGTAAACACTTCTTTGGGGAAAGCAAATCATGTCTCCAATATGTACTAGAGCATGAGAAGTCAACAAGCATTTGGACAACTCATACCGTTGATATATTCTGCTTAGACTTTCAAAAGCTATTTGAAAGAGCTTTTCAGCATAATCTCCTAAAAACAAAGCTATTATGGGATGAAAAAGGTTGGTTTTCACCTTGGTATATGACTGTTTTAAAGATAACAAGCAAAGGGTTGGAATAAAGGGGTTGTTTTTGCAGAAGGAAGAGGTCATTCTGGGAAGACAGAGCCCTAAAGAGATCTCTGTGAGAGCTTGTGCTGTTCAAGATATTTGTAACTGATCTGAGACGACTGATGAATTGCAGGGTATCGTTGTGTGATGATCCTAACATATTCATGTAGGAAAGGAAAAGGCCAACTCTGAATAGATACAGAATGAATAAGCTGGGTAATGAAATGGAAGATGAAATTCAATGTAGGTAAATGGAAAGTGATGAACATGGGAAAAAACAACTCTATATACGCAATGATGGGTTATGAATGAGTTGAACGACACAGGAATGAGATTTTAGAATAAATAATTCTCTAAAAATGTCAGCTCAATACTCAGTAGTGATCAAAAAAGCAAGTCTACTGGTGAGAATTACTAGGGAAAGCAATAAAGAACAAATCAGAAATTATTATTATGCAGAATATTAATCCACATTTTGAATGCTGGGTGCAGTTCTGGTCTCCCTTTCTCAATATGTGTAAAGCAGAACTAAAAAAGGTGTACAGACAGAGAAAGGGAAGATAAAAATAAGAAAGAAAGAAAGAACGAATGAACAAACTGAGGGGAAACTTAAGGGAGTCTACAGAGTCATGAGTGACACAGAGAAAGTGAATAGGGAATAATCATTCTCTGTCTCAATATAAGAAGTAAGAGACAACAAATGCAACTAGCAGGCAGCAAATTCAAAACTAACAAAAGGAAATATTTTTCATATGGGATACTGTTTAAGATATGAAATGCTTTGCTACAGGATATGTGGGATACTAAAAATGTACGTGGGTTAAAAAAGCAACTGGGATAAATTAATGGAAGAATAATCTATTGAGAGCTATTAAGTACACGCTACGTATTAAGTACCTACCATTGAGTGCATTTAATAGGCTATTAAATACCACCTCTAGCTAAGGAAGTCCCTGAGCCACAACACACTGGAAGCTGGGAGAGACTTTCAGAGAAATATCATTACGTGCTTGTCCTTCTCTCATGCCCTTCCTTTGGCATTTGCTATTGGTCCCTGATGGAGAGAAGAAACTGGGTTAGATAGACCTTTGATCTGGCCCAACATGGCCACTCATGTCCAGGGTGATGTTTGGAAGATACTGTCTTCGAGGCTGGAAGATGACAAACCCAACAAAGACAGCAGTGGCTTGGGTCCAACCTACACCTCACCAAGGAGAAGCCATGCTCTAGTGGCTGGTAAGATTTTGAATGGGCAGGACATGTCTATTCTGACAAGGGCGTGTATTTTGGCATCCCTGTGTTAGGAATTCTTTTGGGGGGGGGCATAGCTCACAGAGGACTAGTGCCATTTTCACCTTCCCAGACTAAGCCATGGATAGAAACACTGAAAGATATGCTTAGCAAAGATATGGCTCTGCCACAGATGAAATTGTGTAAGAACATATTAATTAATGTCTCACATATTAACTTTGTGCCTGCAAGGATGAAAAGAATAGCTCCTGACAGTGCCACCACCTATATGCAAAGAGGTGATCAAAAATTTTTTTTTTATTTTCAATATCTAGTATGCTCTACACATTGCTATTCAATACTACGTTCCAGCTGTCATTCATAAATTACTTCAGCTATATTCCCTCCTGTAATGATAGAAGCACACTCCTTAACAAAAGCTGGCTGTCAGAACAGTGTATTCCATTTTGAATAATTTAATTTTATGTGTACATCTAGACCCGCAATAAAATATATGTGGAATAATTGTCTGCTGGAGTAGAGTTTATGCCTAACACCCAAAGTAATTAAAACTACATGAGGAAAATTTTGACAGTGTACTTTATCATCAGGACTTATTTTCCCATCACACCCTCAGAGGGCAATTTGATAGCCATGTAAACAATTAATCACCTATGAATGAACAATGAAAGCTTTCTCAACAGTCCAGAGATTTCATTTCCTTAGCAAGCCCATCGGTACATAGCAACAGCAGCATTAGTACCAGTGCCACAGACATAATGGGTGAGGCTCTGGTTGGTAGAGGAGTGGGGAAATTCGTCTCCCTTTGCTCTCCAAAAAACTCCAGTCTGCTCTGCTCTGGCCATCTGAATCGAGGAGCAGAAGTGGTGAGTTATACCATGCAACACAAGTTGCTGCCAGACACCCATGTTATGAAGACATATTTTTAATCCGTTAGGCCATCATTATTTGATGACATGAATGCTTGAAGTAGCTGATATGCAGCATCTGCCTTGGTATGAAGTTGCATGAGCACTTGACTTGGATTCACCGAGGGAACTAGGTGGAATTCCCCTCCTCCTTGTCCTCCTGCCAGCCCCTGTCCCATGTCACATGCTGTGCTCCTAATCCTGCAATGTGGTAGCAACCTCCTCCTCCGTGTCCTCATCTGGCCCTGAATGCTGCATGTTTTCACAAAAAGATGAAGAACAGCCCTTTTCAGCTGTTACACACAGTGCTTGCTCCTCAGAAGGACTTCTCTCAAGACCACATGTAGTGAGAAAGATTGGAGGAGGACAAGCTATTCAAACAAACTGAATATTAAACGCAGAGCAGGCCTCTGCTTTATGGCACCCTGAAAATTCATGCTTGTAGGATCAACATACTCGCATCTTGTATCTGCGTGGATGTTGGGAAGACACCAAATGCATTAAAGGTTAACACACATGAGTCAGGACACTGATGCACTGTGAACAGAGGTTGTGTTGTGTGTCCTGTAACACAGCCGCAGCATTGCGTGGTGTTGGTGGAGGAATTTCAGCAAGCAATAAATCTGCCAGAGATGTAAAACAGTGTGTAGGAACCTGATCCTCTGCAGAACTTGGACAAATGTGTAGGGGTCCTCCTGCTGTGATAAGGGAAGTCTCTAATATTGCAGCCAGAGCACAGAGGCTTTGGTCCTGGATTGTCTAAGCTTGATCAAAACTTGTCCTGGCTTTGGGGTAGCAAATCCCAGTTCCCTCCCTCGAGTTTCTCCCATTCCTCCACTGTCAGAGCAGCATTGCTGGGAGTAAAATAGGGAACAGGTCCCTGGAGAGCCTGGGATAAACAGAACCATAATGATAGAGAAAGAGTCCTTGGAGAGAGCTGTCTACAAATTTGCCTTTATCCTTGAAGGTGGATATTGGAAGCTGTGGAGTACTGAGAGGACAAAGATTGGCAAGCTTTGTTTTGTTTAGAAAAATGTATTTGAGCAGAGATAAGCAGAAAGGCAGTCTTTATCATGCGAATGTAATTACCAAATATAATTATTACCTTTTAAAAACCAGAAATTCACAAAATTGTATTGGGCTTTTTTTTTTTTTTTTTTAAAGTGGATGCCAAAATACCTGCACCTAAATAAATGACCGATCCTCTGAATTCCTGGGTGCTCAGCTCTGTTGACAGACCATGGACCTTCTGTTTTAAAAGTTCTGACTAATCGTACTGCGGAGAGTTTAAAACACAAAGCCATGCACAAATCTGCTGAAGCAGAATTTGTAACAGGGCTTTTTGCTGCTACAGCAGCAGTTAGCAGGAGTTGAGTGAGCTTCACCCAGTCTGGCAGTGTTTCTGTGACCAGTGACTGCAATGCAGACATACTCAGAAGGAGCAGGAAAAGAAAGTGGCTGCAGATAATGATGAGGAGTTAGGGTCTATCCCACAGGCTAGAGATTTGCTATGCCGCTAGGCAACTGGTTAAAATCCAGTATTTTCTGAGGTGTCTCCCAAACACATTCCTCATTTTTAAGCACTGCAGGCAGCTGGATTTTCTGTCCCTTTCTGAGCTATACAGCAGCAGAGGGGCTCTGGCTGGGTACAGCTTGTCCCCGTTGGGTGCATCTAGTCCAGCCTGGAGAGGGGCCAAGCAGCAGTGATAGCTGAGGGCACGGGGAGCTCGGGTGGAAAAGAGTGCCACGAGCTGAGAAGGCAGGTTTCTGTGTCTGGCCAGATCTCTGCAGGTTTCACTGCTGTTTTAGTAATTGGCTGTATAAAGGGGTACCCTGTTTGGAAAGGCTTGAAGGAGCGCTAGGGTGATCTTAGTCTGCCTTGAGAAGATGCTCAACTAGTTTAAAGTGCCTGCCTTGTGAACCAGCATAAATGAGCAAAACAGAATAGGAAAGCAAAGCCCTTCCTCCCCATCCCTGCTGATAAGGTCACAGAGGTCAGAAACTAACTGCCTTGTCTCTGAAAGAGAACTGCACCAGACGAGAAGTCCGAGGTTTTTTATATGGATGTAAGAAAATACAATGATTCATATTGTTAAAATTCTAATGTGCACAAATATGAGATCAGGATGCTCTCTAATTGTGAAGGCTTTTTGTGTCTTTTAGGGCAGAAACCCTAGAGGTTTGTTTAGAATAATAAAACAATAAAGAAAAGAAGATCCAGAAATTTCTTTATGAGGACTTGTTAATTAATTCTTAATTAAGATGTGGTGTAAAAAGAATTTGCTCTGTACCCACATAATTTATTTACTGAAGGCTGCTTGCCTAGTTAAAAATGGCAGTGCAAAACCATTTATATAGTCACAGCTTTGTAACTCCTTTTGTGTAACATGTCTTGACTGGCAAGATCACTGTACCTTATCCAAACAATATGAAACCAGTTGTTCATCATCTCTTGGAAGATGGAGCTTCCTTTTCTTTAAAGAGAACCATTCTGAGTGGAAAAAGAAAAGCACATTGTAATTTATAAATAAAAGCCAGATATCTTCTGCATGGATCATTGTATTTAGATGCAAATGTAGCCTTTGGATCATGCTCCATTAGATATACAGAGTAGTGCTTCTGAAAGGATATTGATGATTTCTGCTGTATTCCATTTATTTAATACGAATTAAAAAGACAACCCTACAACACTCAGCTAGTATTGTGGTGTTATAGGCATTTAAACTCACTGCTAATGTCTTCTTTTCAATTCAGTTTGTATACTCCACTGAGTCCCTAGAATGGACAGATCTACAGCATGCGTGTATAGTAGAGGCGTACTATTCACTTTGTGTAGATGTCTTTGATTCATAGCAGAAATTAATTTCTGAGTTATTTGGAATTGTAAAGCTCAGTCTCTTTGCCAGTTAATTGCTACACTAGCTTATGCTTCACACCATACGGAACCACCCTTTTAAATATGCAAAGAAAAAAGCTAAAAATAAATCACAGCTGCTGTTAGATGGGGGTCTAAAGATACAGCCAAGGCAGAAAAAAAAAAAAAAGGAACTGTCTTGGTTTAAATACAGCTAAACCGCTTTTAATACTGAGAAGTTCTTTTTCTGTTCTCCAAATCAATATTCATTAATAGTATCCAGGACAGAGAACTTTGAATATAAAACACTGAGATAACACCAGTAATTACAACATGCAGTTTCATAGCTGTAATATTTTCGTACTCTCTGTTACTTTAATGATTGCTGTAATAATTTGTATTTGGGTTATAAGGACCGATATATATCAACACATGTTTCTTACTGGTATGTTCAATTTAAGTCCAAACCACAATCTTAACTTACCACAACACAGAGCTCTGTCGGTAGAAATGAATTTTATCTTTGCAGCAGTAATTGTTCCTGACCAGTAATGGTAGCTTGACCTCACCCACACAACAAGATCAAGTGAATGTATTGAGTCCTGGCACATTATCTTTGATTTCCTACAACCACCAAAGTACAAATCTGAGAAACACTTTACTATGTTGTGCATGTTATCCAGAACAGATCTATGATGGAAATATCTCATTTATTGCACCGTCCCAGTTATTCTGCATAATGCCTGCCTCACCAAAAAACCAATTTTTTTCCTGTGCCAGATTTGTGGATACACACAGCACAGGAGCATCAGTGAGCAAGGGGAAAGGAAAACCTTTTCACTCCCACCTTCCATCTTAAACTGCCGGAGAACTGCAATATTTTTCTCACTGGGGGGGTCTAGAGCAAACATCAGCATAACCTCCATTTCACTCATGGCCTTCACCATGACTTCCCATCCCTCTTTGTAAGAATGGAAAACAAGGGCTGGGCTCTGCCCGCTCCTTCCCATGGCCAGCGGCAGGGCTGGCTCAGCCCAGTGCCCGCGGTCTGGTCACTCCTCTGCTGCAAGGAGAGGGCAGGGGTGAGGACGCAAGGCTGGGGCCAGGGAGAGGGGTGGCACAGCTGCTGCTGACAGCCGGGCAGGCATGCGTGGGGTGCGCTGACTGCAAAGGCGGTCTCGGACACGTGGACAGGTAGGATGGTGTGAGCTCATGTGGCAGAAACGGTCTCACTAGGAAAAAGTTAATTTTAATTCTGATCGTTTCCCTGGTCCGTCTGGCCGCCTGGTCCACCCGGACCTGTGGTGACACTGCTGAGGGGATGGCGGGGCTAAGATTGAGAGGGAGAAGAGGGAACTGCTTACAACAGCCTCACCATGGAGCAAATGTTTTGGGACTCCATATCCTCAGTCATTCTGCTCTTCCTCATTCTCTTTCTTCAGACCTAGCTTATATGGCTGGGAAACTGAAAGCAACCCTCACAGGCAGAAAAAGAGAGAGCTGTTGTGGAGAGAATAGTTTTTGGGAAAGCATGCTCTGGAAACTATCTTAGCAGCTAAAGAGTGACAGCAGCAAGTTCCAGATTAATGAAAAATGCATGCAAGTTTATCATGGGGACAACCTGGCAATAACAGAGCAGACTTCCATGCAAGTACCTGCTCCTGCTCTTCCTTAAGTCAGTAACAAAACTTACATTACCAGTTGCCTCCATCCAGTGTACCACCAATAGAAACTGTAAAACTTTCAGTTTTACACTAGTTCAACATTTTTTGTGTGTTTGGAGCAGTCTTCAAAGTAAAATTGCCTGCTTCCTGCAGAAAGCGGTGACTGACTAGACCCACCACCACCTGAGACAGGCTGCATTTTGCCAAGCCAAGCTAGCGAAGCAGCTGAGTGCAGACCTGAAAGACTCACCTGCAAAAAATGTCAGGTATATTACTGAAATGATAAAAGATTGCTGGTTAGTACAGTCCTTCAGGATGTTTGTCAGACGAGGAAGTTGAAGCAGGAGTGCGTGAAAAAAAATTGCTGTCCTCAGTGTCAGACTTGCCTCTCACAGTGAAGAGCAGGATGAAGTGCTTGGGCAGTATTTTGTCCCTTGTGAACAGCCACCTATGACTAAGGCTGGCTGCCTGCTGAGTTCACTGCTTCAAAACCTTCATGTTTTCAGCCAGATTGCAATGAATGATTTTCCAAAATAGTCTCTATCTTATATTCCTCCTTACTTACCAAGTACTTAGCAAGTCTCATCTCTTTGCAGTGAAGAGTGGGATTGTTTCAGTTCATTGCATCCCCCGTTGCAGAAGGTGATCCCATGTCACCCCATGTCACTTCGCTCTTCAATCCCAACTCCCTTACCAATTCCTGTCACGAAACAGGGCTGCAGGCAAATGCTGTCCTGGAGACAGGAACTGAGGCAGACAGTTCAAAAACCACTGACAAATCTTCTGCCCCAGCTATTCCCCATTCTAAAACCAGAACTTCTCCCTCGGACGAAGGAGGCAAATCACCATTTGTGGGAAAGCCGAATTCTTGATGTTCATTTTGGGCTGGCCGTGTGGGGCTTGGGAGTGCACTCACAGCCCGGGCAGCCTTCCCCTGGCTCCCTGCGTGGTACAAGCCTCATACCTGAGTTGAGGTGTGCCTGTGCTCAGCCCTCTACCTGGTGGGACTTCCTCACGTGCCCCACACCTGTATCAATACAGACATGTCTGGTGATCCCGGGGCTGTGTCTGAGCCCGTCACTGTCACTGGCCATGCCCTGCTCTCCTCGCTGGGCACAGGGGGACAGCACCCTGTCAGTGCCACACTGCCTGCCCGGCTGGGCTGTCACCCCCAGCTTGCTGCTCCCAGGCAGTGCTGCTCCCTCTCTTTCTCTGCAGGACCGCTGTGGACGCTGCGCTTCGGAAAGGCCGGTGTTGCTATCGGTTTCAGAGGGTTTCAGTACATGCGACCCTGCTACTTGAGCTCTTCGCATCCTTCCCAGCCAGAACTGGCATCAGTTACCAACTGTGATGGTTGCTCATTTCAGATCCATACTAGTACGAGAAAATGAATGATAAAAGCCTTGCTCTGGCAGGCATCAAGCAGAGCTAGAAAGCATATGTGCAGCTTGTTCCAGAGACTCCTCCACAACTACAGCAAATGATTTTATTCTGTCTTTAAGGATTTTCTTCATCCAAGGCACTGTGCAAGCCATGACAAATGAGTCACTCCTTAACAAACAATTTGTATCAATTAATGATACTTCACTTCATACTGACAAGCCTCAGGGCTTCGCCACTTATGTGATGTTTTTTAATTATGCCTTCAGACATATTCAGTCTTTTCTGACAGGGAGAGATGACCACTGGGACAGGTGTTTTTCCCATTTGCTTTTCTTGTAGTGATTCCATACAATGCCAGCACGAGCCCAAATGCCAGCAGTCTCCTTCCAGCTACCACGTAGGATCTTCCCCGGTCCCTGCAGCCAAATTAGCCAAGAAGCCTGCAAGAGTGCCTACTGCTGACCATAACCAGCTGTCACGTCCAAACTGGTGCTACCGTAATGCAGGGCAGGGATGTCAGATTTGGGGAATCGTATTCTGGTGTTCCTACTCCTGTGGTGCACATCACGCTCAGTGCAGTTTGTCTGTTATTTCTTAGCCCTCCCACATGGCCAACTAATGCTCTCCAGCTCTGCGGTCTCCTCACTGCTGTCCCTTTCTACCACTGACTTTAATAATATGGGGCAGTAAATAGAAATTTTTCTTCCCAATTATGCAAATATGGATGCAAATGAAGGATATGAAACTTGGGAGAAGATCCTTAGAGGACAGCAGCACCTGGGGCAGGCCGTGACATGGAGACCATCCAGGAGAGAGCATGGAGACATCTGATGCAGGCGGCAGCCTCTCTGGATACTCTCTGCGCTCCCCAGGTCTCGGGGACAAGGACGTACGTAAGCACAGACTGATGCTTCTTCATTGTACGACAAAAGGACTGCAGTGGAAATATGGATTGCCAGGCTGTGTTCCCTGCCCTCACAAGGTGAACACGTCATGCTGTTCTTCTTTGAACTTAATAAGCACTGCCTAAAAATCTCTTCCTTTATGCCATCCTTGCTCTGCTTGAATAGCTGTTCCAGAGAGGACTGGTTTGGAGAAGAGGAACATCTTTTAATCCTCAGCCTAACTGTATTTATATCTATCATGCAACCATTAGCTTGTGCCAACATTGTCCTTTCTCTGAAGTGTTCCTGCTCCACCTCCATTGTACAATTATAAGCAACAATGGTACCCCTCCTCCTATCCTACCCCATTATTAGGAAGACCAATTTAAGGGTGGCCAGCCTTCTCTCATAAAATAGACTGCCCGTTCCCCTGCCCTCTCCTGCCTGTTTCACCTACTCTCATGATGAGCGACCAGTCCAGTAAGCAGGACTCTTCATAAGGCCCCATCCCTGCAAACACTTCCTGCAACCTCATTTACTTTTTATGTGATTGCCTCCCATGGTGGTTCATAGTCATTCTTTGGTCAGTTGGCAATCACATGCCTTCCTCTCTGGCTGGCAACAATAAGGTCCTTGTTGTCACATGGTTTTTGTTATTCTCAAATATATAGCCTTTCATTTTATTGAAATTCATCCTGTCTCTACTACTGCACTACTGAAGTTCATCTGCTAATTCCAATATCCAAGCATCCTCTCTTTTCATGATACCACTCATCTTCATGGCATTAACAAATCTCATCAACACTGCTTTTATTTATTGTGCTGAAATCACTAACGGAGATATGAAAGAAGATGAGTCTTAAGATTGAGGAATTTCCACTATTAACACCTCCCTGCTTTCATGTTTTGCAGTTGCCCCTGCTCCGTTTACTGTGCAGACCCGAGATGGCAAGTATTGACTGAAGAGCTTGTGCACACAGAGCAGTGTCTTCATGGAGCTGTGCAAAGAAGGCAGCACCAGCCCAGGCAGACTGCAATTGAGGTCTGGCAGGCAGTGACTTTGTTACAAGCCAGCATCAAGTCAGTCTGATGCCAACCAGTGAATGATTGATATAGTGGTGGTGGAAGTTTGTGAGGTTTTGCAGCCGCAACCAATGTGTTGTGGCTGCAAAATCGTTGATTTTTGTATTGCCCCTGCAGTGACAGCCAGCTTGAGGAGAGGACAGTCCCAAAGTGCCACTGATGGCATTCGTAAATGTTCCTTTCCTCTATGCACAGCAGTTGTGCTACAGAGACTCTGTGGACACATCAGTGCGAAAGAGTAACACCACTGAGGATGGCTGATTTGACCAGGAGGGTGAATTTGTCCGCTCCTGTGCTAGCAGATTCAAGCGTGCCCAGCATGCCTCCAAGTATCTATTGTAGTAAACCGTTAGACCGATCCCTGGCCTGCGCCTGGCCCATCGCAGCAAGCTCGCTTCCTGAGTAATGCCTGGGCATGGCCACAGCAGTGCAGGTTGTTTGTGTGCAGCAACCCTGCTTTGGAGGATGAGGCAATTTATTAGCATAGATATAAGCCATTCAGTGCCAGTTGGCCTCAGCACCTGGGAGCGTTCCTAGGCACGTCTAATTTATTATTATAGACACAGCCTTTGTGAATGCCGCTGTGGGATACCTTGGCAGTGTGCATGGTGCTATGCGGCCCAGATCTATTTGAATATGAAAGCATCTTTTTGCTTTTAAAAAATATGAGTACGTGCTGTTATTTCAGGAGTGTTCAGTGTACCCTCTACTAGCCTGGCTGATGAGGCCGTCCCCTGCTATGAGAGCACCTGGCAGGACATGGCTCAGTTGTGCACTGAGCTGCTGCTTAATGGGCGCACAACCAGCATTAGGCAAACTGAAAGCAAAATGGCACTGTCTGTAACCCAGCCGAGGTGCCAGGAAGCCCGGTGTTCTTCAAAGTAGTGGGGTGGGAGGTAAATGGCACAACATTTACAAGGATAATGCAAAGAGCTTTCGCCGGCATGGGCTCAGGACACCATCAGTTCACAGGCCTGGCAGAGGCAACTAAAAAGCTCATCTGTCATCATTGGGAGCAGTCCAGAAGAAGTAGGCTTTGCAAGGGCTTTGTGTGCCTGCAGCTTTGCGTGGCAAGCGGTGGTGCACAGGGAAATAGGGTGAGGAAATGTGATGCTGTGTTACTCTGACACATCCGTGCCAACTGGCAACTGCTTTATGTAGAAACCTATTAAAAGTTTGGATCAGCCTGCCTGTTTCTTGTGTTTCCTTAAATACTTATCTGCCAATGGAGTGTGGAACTAAGGTCTTTATTAAAGCAGGTAAAAGATGTTGAAAAAGAATAAATATAGCTTTGTTAAGAACTGAGTAGACAGTAAGTAAAGTTTGCAAATGGCAGCAAAAAGCCTGCCATGCCACCTGCGGAGAGGATCCCAGCCCCACGCAGTGTCACCTCCCCAGTGATGGGGTTGTATATGATCAGTATTTCTGCCCTTCTCCCCACTGTTGCGGTGGGCAGAAGAGGAAGAGGCCCAAGCCCCTGCCAGTGCCAACATCCTGACTGAGCCCCCTGCCCTCCACAGCATTTTCAGTGGGTTTCTCAGGTCTGGAGTGCAGTAGTACAGAAATGGTACTGAGGCTGGAGAGACCTGCTGCAGAGTCCCCTCTGCTCACGCTTCCTCACCCTCCAGCTACGCTTGTGGCACTCTGATACCACCTTACCCTCTCTGGCCATCAGCAATCTGTCCCCGTCTCCTCTAGCTCCTTGCTCATGGATGTGGCTGAGCTCAGACCCAATCTGCACATCTGTGCAGTTTCTTTTCCTTCCTCCTCTCCCCTGGTGGATGAAGTTCCCTTCCCCAAAGCCCTCAGTGCCTGCTGTGGTCTAGAAAAATTGCAAGCCCTTATATACAACAATGGGGGAATCACAATATTTTCTTTGTCCTAGGAAAGTAATAAAAGAAAATACCTTTTCATATTCTTTCCTATAGCAAGGCCACAGCTAGATACTTCTGACAGTTCACTAAGCCTTCATTTCTTCTTTCAGTGTGTGTCTACCAGAAGCGTTTGCCTCCTAGGTTATTAGCTTGCAGAAACAATTGAAATGGCTTAAGATTTCAGTTATTTTTATAAAAATGAAGAAAATACTTTTTAGCTTGGCAGAAGGCCTTGGCAAACTTCAAACATGACCTTTTTTACCAGTTATGATCTTCATATCATAGTCCAACCTTGTTAATTTATTGCAGATGCTAAATTGGAAAAGGCAATATTTTCTCAGCTCTCACATAAAAGTGTTTCTGTGCTAAAAAGTCCTTTGTCACTTGGTGGTGGAGCAGCAAATCAATGGATGAAGAAGGACTGCAAGTTACAAGAGGGAGTAAAAATTGCAGTGGCATCAGGCTTCATCAGCCAAGATCAAAAAACGTAAGCAAACATAAACAGGATGCTGAACTATGATACAGAAGCCTGTTCACCAAAGATCTGTCTTCCTGTTTCACTCGCCATGCTCAGGGAGCACACGGAGGGACCAGGTACCTCTCCAGTGACTTTTCCAGTCAACACAGCCAACAAAGTTCATAACAGAGACCACCCAGGACACTGCCTAAATGCTAGCATTAGTGTCCTAGACTCAGTATATGCTATGCGTAGATAGATACAAATATACAGGCAATTCTGTTAAATCTACCATTTTAAATACTTAAAAAGCAGTATTCAGTTAAAGCTTAGTAGAAAAAATCCCTAGCTGCAGGCTTAGATATTAGCTCTCCATCTGGGATCGCATATGCTAATGATGGCAGAGGAACACATTGCTTCTTCCCTTGACTGAGACAAAAGCCATCCCATAGCAAATAGTAGCTACCAAAATGATTTCAGTCACTGGTCATGAGACAACGTGGAATATTTCTCCAGGCAGCATCAGCTTGGCATCAGCTGTGTCTCCAGTGCTGATGATGTTCCTTCCTTCTCTGGTTTGTTCTTAAGTTTTACCCAAACGGCCGTACAGACGCTTGCTTGCACGCTTGCTTCCAGGATCTTCCCTGGGACTGGGGTCTGATCCTGCTTTCTCTGCTTTCAGAGCTTTCTCTAAGACTGCTCCTAGTCTCATCCTCAGTTAAAAATGCATTTGGTAGGCTACAATAGCCATCAAATACGGCTGTGGAGCCCATGCTGGGTGAAGCCCTTGTCGACCTTGTATTAGGGAAATTATCACTGATGTCTTAGCTTGCAGCCAGGGTCCAAAACACCAATCTGGAACAAAGTTTATGTTTATGGACAGATGGTATAGAGCAGTGTGGGTAAAAGCCAGAGAAAAGCCCATGTTAACACTATAAATAACCCTGCATGGACAGGGAAGCTTCCATCAAAACTCTTTCACAAGGTTTTAGGTCTATTTTCCCACACAGCATCCCTCTGTCTTGCAGCCCTTCTGGGCCTACCACACCAGTGCAGTAAAGTGTGGGGCTCTGAGGAAGGCTCGTGTTGTGGGGAGTGAAAGACATCTGCAGAGCTCCTTACATCACGCATGCGCACAAATGCCTGTTGTCCAACAGGATGTTTCTGCCACAGGGAGAGGGAAACAAGGTGCCTACTTAGACTTCCATGCAAATATCATTAAATCATTGAGCACAGGAGAAGGGACCTCTTTTTCAAGGGGACATGGGGAGAAGTGACAGCAGAGAATCCTAGTTTTAAGGATACTGGTAGGAACTTATTGTAGTATACAAAAGCATCAAGCTGATCATGCCCCATGCAGCATGTTTTGTCCTTTACGTGGCTAGGAGACCAAGGTCAGCCTTGTAATGCCAGAGTAACATCACTGGGTTTTAAGAGCTGATTCTCCTCTCCCTACCTAAACTTATTTAAGAAGCTATTCTTTGGGGAAAAAACAGGATTGCGCTAGTTGGTGTGAAAGCTTAAGAATCAGACTTGTAGGGCTTGGCACCATGGGGAGCTGGCTGTGGTAATACAGTGGTACAATCAGTAACGGTTGCAAGCTGGTATATGAGCACAGACCACACTGGCATTTCAAGCATGAGGACAGATGAACAAGCTTCATACCAGGATTTCTCAATTTGCCTAGGAGAACGTCTACATTGCCATTTCGACCAGTATGTATCACTGCAATGCCGTTAAGTATGTCAGCATAGCTCTGCGCGTGGCTTAGCATTCCAGAGTAAAACTGGCTTTGCTTCTATGCAATGCGTATGTTTCCCTGATCAATTTACACTTAAGCATGGAAAATCAAGAAAAGTTGTAATACTAGTCTTTTTCTGGCTGGTTGTAGCTAACACCTTCTCTGCTTTTCGCTTATGGCCTGGGAGGAATGGTTTTACTACCATTGAACCATAAGGGGAAGAGAGGAAAAGTAAAGAACAGCTGGGTTTAATGAGCTGGAACAGATGTAGGTATTAAAGCAGTGTGTACACTTGTCATTCAAAGAGTACCTACATGTATATAAATGATGAGCAATTTAAATCAAGACTTCAGTTACAGAGGTTATAACAGGCATACTATGAAAAACATTCAAAACCTTGTGTCTTAAATTATTTTATTTGCCACAAACAAGTCCAAAGCAACTTAATTTATGGGGGTGTGAAGTATCAATCTGTATCTTAATATGTGATGAATTTTTCATTCTGGACTATGTCATGGTTTCCTTTTACAGTTGTCTGTTCCTCTTCTCTCACATTTTATGTCAGGCTATACGGATGTTTCCAAGGCACATTTCTAGAATGCCAGTTAAGCAATCATTTATTCTTTTGAATACTACTCCAGAGGTGATGCATCAATAGTTTTAAGTCTTTGTGCTGTACTTGTGTGTAGCTGGAAAGGAAAAAGCTTAAATCCATTGAAGAGAAATGTGATAGTTTTATAATTTCAGTGAAAGCATTAAGAATAAATCATATGTTAAGAGGATCTCCATACTTCAACAGCAATGCAATCTTAAGTGACAGGATCTGGTATTGGGAATATGGAATTTTCTCTCTGGGATTAAAGATGTCAATTTATATTTATGCAGATAAATTTAACTGCTTAATTTTAGACTGAGATTAACTATTTTTCATGCTGGTAGCTTGACAGTTTCCAGTATTTAAGCAAGACTGGGATGAAATCATGATGGAAAAACTTTTAATCAGTAATTTATTCTTTAAATCAATGCTAATTGTTAGTCCTAGGGCTAGAAATTTAATAAAAACATAATGATTATTAAAGATGGCTTAGAGGAAATTGAATGCCCCAAAAAGGTGTTGCTTTTGCAATCTGTGTTTAAAATTCAAAACAGCTTTTCCTAATTACCCATGAAAAATTGCTATTTCTCTTTTATGGATTCAGTCCATAAAAGTCTTCCCCTACCTTCAGACAGCCACCTGGAAACACACAGGCAGCAAGCATAACTAGCAACTGCCCCCAGGTCGATGAAATCACTTGTCTCCGGAGCGGATTCAGCCTGAGAGAATTCGGATGGTCCACTTTGTCAAGGGGCTGGTGCTTGGCAGGCGTTTGTGAGGTGCCTCCTGCCAAGAGCTCTTTCCAGCAGACGGTAACAGCTGGGTTATGACCGACTTCGGAAAAGTACAGCAGGAGCCCTTATGAAGGGCCCATTGTGTGATCCCAATGGCTTTTTCTTGCGAGTGGGCTTTTGTTGTACCAGGGCATAATTTACTCAGGCCGTTGGGGAGGACACACATTGAGGGATCTGCCTTGGTACAGTATGTCATGATTTAACCCCAGTTAGCAGCTAAGCACCACACAGCCGCTCGCTCACCCTCCCCTCACCCCCAGTGGGATGGGGGAGAGAATCGGGAAAAAAAAACCAAACCCATGGGTTGAGATAAATACAGTTTAACAGGACAGCAAAGGAAGAGAAAAAAAAAAAAAACAACAAACAACAAGACACAAAACAAGTGATGCACAATGCAATTGCTCACCACCCACCGACCGATGCCCATCCCATCCCTCAGCAGAGATCACTGCCCCCCAGCCAACTCCCCCCATTTATATACTGAGCATGGTGTCATATGGTATGGAATAGCCCTTTGGCCAGTCTGGATCAACTGTCCTGGCTGTGCCCCCTCCCAGCTTCTTGTGCAGCTGGCAGAGCATGGGAAGCTGAAAAGTCCTTGACTGGTGTAAGCATTACTTGGCAACAACTAAAACATCAGTGTGTTATCACATTATTCTCATCCTAAATCCAAAACACAGCACTATACCAGCTACTAGGAAGAAAATTAACTCTATCCCAGCCGAAACCAGGACACAGCAGAGTATTGGTCTGGGTCCTGCGTTACAGGAGAAGTCCCAGTGACTCAAATGGAATCTGACCTTTGTGAATGTGAAATATATTCCTTAAAGTAACAGAGGTCTCTTCTTACTGCTGATGTTGAAAATACTTGTGGTACTGGATATTTTTAACTACTCTTTGGGTGGCCATTCAGACACTGTAAGGCTACTTAAGGAAAAGCAGAAGAGTACCTCGACTCTCTGTGGTAGTCTTTTTATTAACGGGTGGACCTATGCCACACAATGCTCTATACAACAGATGACTATGTAAATTACTTATCTCACTCCATATGTATATTATAAATGATCCGTTTATGCTAAAATCATATAAAAATATGTGTTTTGATTAGGTAGATCAGTAAATGATGTTTCATTGTTTTGCTTTTCTAGCAATAGTCTTATTTTACTAATGTTATGCTGTCAATTCATTCTTTCAGGCTGCTCTGGAGTAACCAGGAGCCTAATTAGCAGGCCTGTAATGGCTCAGCAAGCTGTACTTTCAAATCCTGGTTGACATCCAATACCCAAGAATCCAAATTTCATTCAAATAATTTTTTCCTGACTGCACCTCTAGCACATGTCAGAGCTGTAACGTGCCAGTTTCTGCACAGTTTAAAAAATACCAGTAAAAGGAGTCGACTGCAACTTTTCACCTTTATTCAGTGATAAATTACTGCACACTAAATCATGGTTGATTAAAGCAGATAAGGAAGGGGAAGGTTCTGCAGGCACAGAGATTTGTGGTATCTCATGTTAACATCAATATAGGGAGTGTCTGGCCTGTGGTCAGATCCTGAATTTTTGGGGCAGTTCTGGTGCTTATATACAACAGCCAAAATGCAATTCGTGTTAGGTGACATTTTTAACTCGCTTTCATTTAGAAACGAGGTTCTGGTGCTCCTGTTGTCTTCATGTGGGATCTGTCTGCCTGTAATCCCCCATCTTTTTATTTTGAATACATTGTGCAGTTGGAAGCACACTTGGCAGATAATGATTTAAATCCATATGAGTTTCATGGAAATAAACAGCTGGATGGAAGGTACAAACTGTTCTTAGCCTTACTATGGCAATGACTTGAACATGAAGAGTGTAACTATATTGCTAATTTAGAGAGTCCACATAAAGGAGAGGCTTTACGTCTGCCTCAAGTGCAGAAAATACTTGGATAGGTATTTTTATATCTTCTTAAACATGATGGAATCCTCTGGAAATTAATACCATTAGTCCTGCTGCTCAAAGAACTACTTGCTTAGATGTGCCTACTACAAAAAATTCAACCTATCAGTGACTAAGACAAATTCTTCATATTGCTTGGTGCTTGGGCCGATGTCTGTAAAACACCAGGAAAAGATCTGCTTCTAAAACTAAGACCTTCAAGCGTCAATGTGAGACCAGATTTTCACTGTTCAGGCTGAGAACAATATTGTCACATCTCACAGAAGGACACAGCTTTTCTTCAGCAGTAAGCCTCTTGCTAAAAATTTCAAATCAAAGTCAAAAATGCATATAGATAACTAGAGGGAAAAAACAGGTGCAGGTTTTGCTGTAGTCTATACTACTGTAAATCAGGAGGAACTCCTTTTGTATGCAGTGGGATTAAACTAGATTTACAGCAATGTTACCAAAAGGATACGGGATTGGGGTCCTGAGATGCCCTGACACAGTGATTTATTTAGTTGTGGGCATTTTCTTCAGATAATTGCACAACAGACTGGTTGTGGCTGCACAGAGGAATAACACAATCATCTTTACTTTATTACTGTTCCACTAATACTAACACCTGCCAATTAGTGCTTTGTTACTGTCCAGAGCCCAAGTGGACTCTGCCCAGTACAGCCCCGCCGTGGTCCCAGCAGGTCCCAAATTCAGCTGTGGCCAGGCAGCCATGCCAGGCAGCTCCCACACCAGAAGATATTATGCCATTGGTTAAAGCCTGGCTCAAGTGCTGCAGCCCTCCTAATCACGCTTTTGAGTTGGTTTTATCTCTGGTTGTTTATATCTCCCTGCATGTTGTCTTTGGCTGTGACCAGAAGAAGTTATAAGGAAATATATCTTTGCAAAATGCAAATCAACTTCTGGCTTTGTGGCTGGTGCCACCGTGAGGGTTTTGGCTTTTATGACAACAGGACATTCTTTGATGACTATAGCCTGTTAGGGAGGGATGGGATCCACCTGCCTAGAAGAGGCAAGGGAATCTTTGGCAGCAGGCTGCCCAACTTGGGGAGGCGGGCTTTAAACTGAAGGACTTGGGGGTCGGGGTCCAAAGGGGCAACACTCATGCCAATGCAACCAACTGGGGAATAAGCCAGGCCAACCAGAGCAGCGACAAATGTTCCTTAGCTGCCTCCCGAGATAAAAACCAGAAGACCAACACCTCAAGTGTATGTATACCAATGCACGTAGCCTGGGGAACAAACAGGAGGAACTGGAGCTCCGTGCCCAGTCAGAAAGTTATGATATCGTAGGAATAACTGAAACATGGTGGGACAACTCACGTGACTGGAGGATCGCAATGGATGGCTATAGGCTGTTTCATAAAGACAGGCAGGGAAGAAGAGGAGGAGGAGTTGTGCTCTATGTTAAGGAGAAACTTGAATGTATAGAAGTCAACTACAGTGACTGTGGAAACCCTATCAAATGCCTCTGGGTCAAGATCAGAGGGGTCATCTGCAAGGGGGATCTTACAGTAGGCATCTGCTGCTGACCTCCAAACCAAGACAATAAGGCCAACGAAGCAATGTTTGAGTCACTTAATCAAGCTTTGGGTCAACAGAACCTAGTTCTTATGGGTGACTTCAACTACCCACGCATTTGTTGGAAGAACAGTACAGTAGCTCACATGTCACCCATCAAGTTCCTGGAATGCATAGAGGTCTGCTTCCTCATACAAATGTTAGATGTGCCAACCAGGAATGAGGCACTGGTGGACTTGCTACTCCCAAACCAAGAAAACCTGCTTTGTAATATCTCAGTTAGTGGTAGCCTTGGCTGCAGTGATCACAGTATTGTGGAGTATGGGATGCTGCTGAGCATGCTGAAGGTTAGTACTAAGACAAAGGTTTTAGATTTTAGAAGAGCAAACTTCAGCTTGCTCAGAGCTCAGTTGGGAGTGATTCTCTGGGAAGCTTCCGTGGAAGATAAAGGGGCTAGCAAGCACTGGGAGTTTTTCAAGAACACTTTCCTGGAAGCACAAAAACAGTTCATCCCCTTTAAAGGTAAAGGAAATAGGTGGAGCAAGAAACTCCCCTGGCTTAACTGCGAGCTTCTGGTTCTCCTCAAAACCAAAAGAGAAGCATACCAGAGATGGAAAAGCAGACAAATACCCACTGAGAACTACAAGGGCTTGCCAGGGTGTGCAGAGATGCAGTTAGAAAAGCAAAAGCTCAGCTCAAATTGAAATTGGCCAGAGATGTAAAAAACTACAAGAAAGGGTTCTTCAGGTACGTAAACACAAGCAGAAACAGAAGGAAAATATTGGCCCATTGTTAAACAGGAGAGGTGAATTAGTCACCACTAATGCTGAAAAGGCAGAGGTTCTCAACACTTTCTTTACTTCTGTCTTCACCAGCAGTGTTGGGCCCCAGGCCTTGGGAACAAAAATCCAGGTTGATGCAAACGCAGACCCACCGTCAGTGAAGGAAGAGTTGGTATGTTAACTATTACAGGAGCTTGACCCCTACAAATCAATGGGCCCTGAGATTATCCACCCGAGGGTGTTAAGAGACCTGGCTGATGTTGTTGCGAGGCTGCTCTCCATAATCTTTGAGAAGTCATGGAGATCGGGGGACATCCCAGAAGGCTGGAAGAAAGCTAATGTCACCCTCACCTACAAGAAAGGCTTAAAGGAGGATCCAGGAAATTATAGGCCCATCAGTCTTACTTCAGTTCCTGGAAAGCTGTGGAACAAATCCTCCTGGGGGCTATCACAAGTCAAATGAAGCATGTGATTGGAAAAAGCCAGCATGGATTCACCAAGGGCAAATCGTGCTTGGAAAACCCTGGTCACCTTCTATGAAAGAGTAGCCTGCTTGGTTGATGTGGGGTGAGTGGTAGACATTGTCTACCTGGATTTCTCCAAGGCTTTCGATATGGTTTCCGACAGCTTCCTCCTAGAGAAACTGATGCGTTACACTCTAGACAAGTGGTCTGTGTGGTGGGTGGGGAACTGGCTGCCAGGCTGTACCCAGAGGGTGGTGGTAAATAGCTCCTTTTCAAACTGGCAACCTGTCACAAGTGGGGTCTTCCAGGGATCAATATTGGGCCCAACGCTGTTTAATATCTTCATAAGTGGTTGGGATGATGGGATCAAGTGTAGCCTGATGAAGTTTGCTGATGATACCAAACTGAGTGGGAAAGCGGACACTTGGGAAGGGAGAGCCACCCTGCAGGAAGACCTGGATAGGCTGGAAGAGCTGACTAACAAGAACCTTATGAGGTTCAACAAAGACAAGTGTAAGGTCTTGCACCTGGGAAAACATAATCCAGGAGTGCAGCACAGGCTGGGATCTACCCGGCTAGGGACCAGCTCTGTGGAAAGGGACCTGGGGGTCCTGGTGGACAACAAGCTCAATATGAGTGAACAGGGTGCTGCTGTGGCAAAGAAAGCCAACAGGATGCTGGGCTGCATCAACAAGGGCATCACCAGCAGAGATAAGTCATTATCACACTCTACTGAGTGCTTGTCAGGCCACACCTGGAATACTGTGTTCAGTTTTGGTCCTATCCGCTATACAAAAAAGATGTGGACAGGCTGGAGAAGGTCCAGAGAAGGGCCACAAAGATTATCAAAGGACTGGGAAGCCTGCCATGTGAGGAAAGGCTGAGAGAACTGGGTTTGTTCAGCTTTGAGAAAAGAAGGGTTAGGAGAGACCTTATCACCATGTTCCAATATTAAAGGGTGGCTACAAAGAAGATGGAGACTCCCTTTTTACAAGGAGTTATGTGGAAAAGATTAGGGGTAATGGGTACAAGTTACTCCTGGGGAGATTCCAATTGGACACAAGAGGAAAATTTTCCACAATGAGAACAATCAGCCATTGGAATAACCTATCCCAGGGAAGTGGTGGATTACCCAACATTGGATGCTTTTAAGATTTGGCTGGACAGGGTGCATGGGCCATCTTGTCTAGACCGTGCTTTTGCAAAGAAAGGTTGGAGCAGGTGATCCTTGAGGTCCCTTCCAACCCGGTATTCAATGATTCTATGATTCTATAAAATATAAGGAAGCCACAAATATTGAGGGATCCCTCTTGTGCACTCCCTCGTTCCAGGAATCAGGGGTTTAGGGAGCTGAGCTGATGTGGAGCTGCTATACTTAATGGCGCCTGATAAACCTATTCTTCTTTATTTTTTTCTAATCCTGTTTTTAAGCCATTTATCCTTTTAAGCCCACTTTTATGTTTTCTTCCTGTAAAACTTTGACAAAAGCCCCATATATATCTATCTGGCTGGCAGAGAGGTTCGGAGAGTGTATTTCAAAGCTGTTGGGACAAGCATGTATATAATTGAAAATTTGCATTCATACCTAGTCATCCAGCTGGGGAATACCTTAGGACAAATCTGATCAATTACAACAAAATCTTATCACTCAAGTTTCAACAGTTCAGCCCTAAAGTTCTTGTCACATAAATTTAAGGAAGTATGAACACCCTGTGAACAGAAAATAGCCAATTACCTTCAGCCAAAGTCACCTGGGTTTCTTTAGACATCTTCCATCCAAATATTGATCAATCTGTTAAAGTTTTTCTTATGGGAGCCGGAAAGATTAAAACCATGTATTTTTACCTTTGTTTACAGAAACTTCTCCCTCCAATCCCTCCAGGCAGTACCAGTACACCACCGCTGTCACTCTGATTTTAAATACTGACAAAGAACCAATAAAAACTATTCCTGTTCTGTGTGTCCCTTGCAGCACAAATTTCTATTTCATATAATCTAAGGTCTTCCAGATTTGTTTCACTGTTTCACCTTTACCTTTCTGTTGAACCTACCAGCCTGTCAGTGTACTGGAAATGATAAATTACACTAGTTTCAAGTGGAGAACATCTTTCTTTGTTTCCTGGCGGAAAGCAAAGCTGATATTATTTCCCTCTCTGTGTGAAGCTGCTGTGTGCTGCTTCCAAATGGCTGAAGTAGCCACTGGAGTGATCCACACTGAAGTAGCCTGGGAGTCTAATTATCTAAGGAACATTAATTTGAGCATATTAAAGGAAAAAAGAAAAATTACCAGCCAAATTATATTACTATTATTATTATTATTATTACAGTGCCCCGTGCAGTGGAATAAACATACTGTTTCCACCTACAGTGCTTCATCAAATTATCTGATTGTTTAGCTAAATCCAAAGAGCACAAAAGCCCTTTGTTATAACAACAACAAAAACCTGCTGGATAAGAGCTAAATTAAGAAGGCTGTGTACCGCGAAGCTGAAAATGTGGACACATATTTTAGGATAGGAGTTGCTCCACTCTGGTTAAGAGCTGCCATCCCAGGGCAGGGCGGCACTTCCCCGGCACATCAGAACATTTCTGCACCTTTGACCCAAGATGACGGCTTTTCATGGTAGCAACCAACAACACTGAAATCTTGTTGGGAGGAGTCCAAAGGGGAAACATATGATTCTTCTCTCTGTACTCTTCAAGCCTGTTCATTACTGCCACTGCAATTAAACTATATCAAACCTGTTGTGTTGCTAGACCTGAAAGGCCAAAGGAGTCCAGCTGAAGTGTGCTTCTTATGATAGGTAGTTAACTCCCATTATTCTCCCTGCTCAGATGTTGAGTCCATACCACAATTTCTTCTTTCCTAACACCCATGTTGTTTCTTCATATCTCCCAATTATGTTTTTGATGCCACATAATAATGAAACATCATGAAGTTGAAGTTCTCCTCTGAAAAATTCTAAACTGCCGTGAATTGGAATATTTATAGTTTTTACTCAGTGGATCAAAACCATACCTGGTACAGTACAGCCCTGTAGTAACTCTTTTGGCAAGTCACTTCTTCTAAAGAGGAGTCTTTAGCTTGGAGTCTTTAGCTTGGAGGAGTCTTAGCTTGTCTTGCACGTGAAGCCCACTCTGCTCCAGAGCTGCACCAAACTCTTACCTTAGCGAGTTGTTCGTGTGTAGCAATGGCCAGACTGGTCAACTGGGCTGGCTCATGGGAAAAAAAAACAGGTTAAAGATAGGTTCCTGTTGGTTGTGCTTTGAAGCTGGAGAGATCTTCCTTTCTCATAACAGTGTATGAAATTCATCCAGGCAGGCAAGAAGCAACTAATAGATTTTATATCTAACTGGGAAGGCACAGCAGGCAAGCTGTAAGCTGAGGTAATTTGGTGACACTGTTGACAGCACGTTCAGCCATTCCAACCTCATCTAGCAGCTAAGTTCTAGCAACACAGTTAGGTTGACTTGTCAATGACTGTCTTCACTAAAACCTAACTCACAGGCTGATGCCATTTGTTTACTTTAATTCTGCTTGTTAGGTTGGGGCAGGAAGAAGAAAATCACATTCCCAGAAAATCCTCCAAATCTAGCTGCATTCCTCACTTGAAATTATTTATTGCTGACCTTTCCTTCTCACATATAAGAGAATATTTTACAAGCAAACTATCAGTTCTTTTCTGGCTTTCCATAACAATAATAACACTAATACATATTCTACCCCCCTTTATTTTTATTATTGGTTATGCTGAACTCTACTCACAAACCAACTGCACACTCCAAAGAAAGATTGAAAAATCCACAAAAAATTAAAAATATTATTTCATTTCCTCTTTTGTAGATCTTGGCAGATAGACTGTTAATGAGACTGCATTCTGTTTGGTTTCCTAATACCAGAATCTTATGTTGTAAAAACCTTACTGAAGAGAGCTACGATTTTTGTGAGATCAGTCCAAATTTATTCCTACCTCCAATGAATTAAATTACAATATTTGCTATGCTTACAGAATCCAGCGATGTAAGTGCACTTCTTAAGACATCCTTTGGAGGTTCTTTGGGATATCCAAGTCATTTGCACAGGCTGGCAGATATGACATGGGACTTATGGGAAGAGCTGCACCTTCCCATAAGGTGGGCAGCTGGAGGCCAGGCAGGATGCACGCACTGTCTGAAATAACAGTAAGCACCCACGAATACACAGCTGAATCCTGTCCATGTGTGGAGCACTCTACCACTTCTTTTTTCTCCTGGATCCTTTTGAATCTCTGCACGAGTTCAGTAGAAGGAGAGATGAACCCATCCTTAAAAATGAAGGGCAGAGTGGGGGATGTCATTGTGGCCAGCAAGAGTTTTCTCCTGCCATCATTCTTCATCTTCCACCAAAGAAATCCAGAGTCAGCAGTCTAGTCAAGAATGTTTCCAGGTTGCCTGTGGCTGTGAAGAACAGGGAAGTTAGGAGGCAGTAGGGAAGTCCTGCATCCTTTAAACACACAGCTTGCCACACCTGTAAGTCATAGAAGAATCTCTGGAGTTCTGCAGATCAGTGTTCCCCCAAAGCAGAACAGCCAGCACCCAGTAGAAGAAGCAAGAAATACAGCAAAGAAAAAAATGTGGGGTGCCTTTTACCTTACATTTACTTATATTCTTCACACATGTTTAGGACACTAGGAAAAGAAATCAGGGTAGCACAAGTCTTATAAACAGGATGATAATGTAGAAAAAAGCAAAGACACCTGGGTGGACGGGACCAGTTAGGCAATCTATACCTGCCAGGAAAAGAATACCCTTACAACAGCAATGATTGCAGTAAAAGCACACAAAAGACCGATTCTTTCTTCTTCAAATGCAAATAAGACTTGGAGCACATTGTGGCATGTGGCACACACGTCAGGGAAATGAAAGGCATCTGATATTTGCTTAGCTTCCAACAAGAGAGTAGCATTTTGGCACAGCCTAAGTGGCATAGAAAAGCAGGTGTGAGGTATGAATTTCACATTACCTGCTTCTATTGCCAACATTACATGCTCTGTTACTTTAGTTGGAATCTCACATTCAGAGGGCCGAAAAATGACATTGTGAAACATCCAAGAGAAGAATTGCACAAGCTCTGGTTGTTCAGCTGTGCACCAGTTTGAGAAAATGCTTTCTGGGAAAATCCATTAAAGCAAATCTCATACGACTGTAGCTGCAAAATACAAGTGAGCTCCATGTAGTGTTGGCCCAATTAGACACAGTCATCATTTCTTTGGCACTCAGCATTTTTTAAGGAATTCATACTAAATTGGTATTAGTTAGAAGGCTATTCTGGCATTAAAGAGGTTTTATTTAGTTGTATTCAGAAATTTCAACAAGAATTTTGACCCAATGTCACCTGGATAAATTCAATGGCAACTAAGCATTGACCCTAACTGAGCACAGGTTTTGTAGTTGACCAGTGCCATCCCAGAAACAAGCACAGAGAGACAGGTTAACATGCCTAAACATGTTTAATATGCAGGGAAGGTTTTGGATTAATCTCTCCTCCCTTATTTGCATAGAAAAATCACTCCCTGAGCACAGGAAAGCAGAAGGGGGATGGGCCCAAATGCACTTGGTGAACAAAACGGTGACCCTATGAAGTCAGTTCCCATGGAGTCAAAGAGGCTCACCAGGGAGTCACCGCCCTGTGGGCCACCTCAGGAAGGCCTGCATTTTGTTGCAGAACACCAGTGGATTCAATGGATGTACTCCAGCATAAGCCTTGATGCCCGTTGCAACAAGGTATTAGCAACAGAAAGCATCAGATCCTTCTGCACAAACTGGTGCAATATACAGGCAGGTGCCCATGGCCACCTAATGCATTTCCAAGGCACCATCAGCCTGATGTACTTTCAAGTTTGTTGTGGTTACTTATCTTTAATTACCAAACTGCTGAAAATTATATAACATGATATTGGCTTATTATTTTGGGGGGCTTTTTTGGTTCCAACTCTATCATTATTGGTTACCTGACTTCAGTAGTTTCTAGAATTCTACAACTAATTCTACAACTCAAGAATTAGGTTGGCAGTTTATCCCTTGTTTCTCTCTTCTGCGCCAGTATTAACTTTTGCCATTAATCAGCAGTTTTCAAGCAACTTACTTCTTCATTTTGATTCTGTGATTGATACAATACATAAAGGATTTAAAGCCTACTTATTTAACTGAGACATCTCTTTACTGAATGTCACCTGGAATAAAATGTCTTTTTCAGCTCACTGCAGCCAGTGTTTCTCTGGAACAGTTACCAAAAAAATAAAGCATGAGCCTTTTCAGCCAAGGTTTCAAGCACTGGCTGACCAGCGCTGCTCAGATCACATCAGGCTCCTAAAGGGGCAGAGCAATACCCTTAACATATTGATACCAACCAAAAGGATTGGTATCACTTTTGTATTTCGTCCAGATGTTATGTATATTCATGCCTACTCTTGTGCTGTGTGAATCCTATGGAAAAGTGCATATATGAAAGCAGACTAAGACTGCTTCATGTTTGACTACCTTTCCTAATGGAAAAGTTTCATAAATACATAAAATGTTATCATTCCCATGGCATTTCTCTTTATATAGCTTCCTGATTTTTGCTCTGAGAACTTGATCATTCTCAAGTAATGTGGAGCCAGTTATGCATATATTTAAACCTGATGTTGATGGAAAGAGCATTTTTATGCAAGAGTGTGCAGTGTTGCTCAAAAATTAGCAGTTTTAGTAAAGTCGTTGGTGCCTTCAGAAAATTTGTGATGAGGATCAGAATCCTGATCAGCCATTTCTCTTTGTAAAATGAAATTTTAGCAACACAGAGAATGGAGAATGGTTTAGACTTGTATTTCTTTGAGTACAGCTTCTTTCTGGCCCCATCTGTCTTTGTGAGACTCCTTTCAGCATAGTTCCCTCTTTTGACTTGCCCTCCCCTCATTTCTCGGATAAGAAGGCAGCAGCCTAATTTCTTTAGATGGAGAAAATGATAAGTATTTGTAGTTCTGTCATGGTTTAACCCCAGCCGGCAACTAAGCCCCACACGGCCACTCGCTCACTCCCCCCCGGTGGGATGGGGGAGAGAATCGGAAGGGTAAAAGTGAGAAAACTCATGGGTTGAGATAAAGACAGTTTAATAAATAAAGCAAAAGCTGCGCACGCAAGCAAAGCAAAACAAGGAATTCCTTCACTCCTTCCCATGGGCAGGCAGGTGTTCAGCCATCTCCAGGAAAGCAGGGCTCCATCACGCCTAACGGTTACTTGGGAAGACAAACGCCATCACACCATCAAGTCCCCCCTTCCTTCTTCTTCCCCCAGCTTTATATGCTGAGCATGACATCATATGGTATGGAATAGCCCTTTGGTCAGTTGGGGTCAGCTGTCCCAGCCGTGTCCCCTCCCAACTCCTTGTGCACCCCCAGCCTCCTCGCTGGTGGGGTGGGGTGAGAAGCAGAAAAGGCCTTGACTCTGTGTGAGCACTGCTCAGCAGTAACAAAAACATCAGTGTGTTATCAGCACTGTTTCCAGCACAAATCCAAAACACAGCCCCATACTAGCTGCTATGAAGAAAATTAACTCTATCCCAGCCAAAACCAGAACAAGTTACTAGCTGCAAGGACTTACAACAAATTTGGAAACTGCTGGCTGCTGTTAGACGGTGGGTGGTAGTTTTGGGGCTCTTTAGCTACCTGCAGCTCTCAAGCTATTGGAGTGCAATTTGTTATTCTGGGGCTGCATCTGTGAGCAGCGGGAGGCTGTGCTAACATGGGGCTGACTGGTCAATATGAATATCTCACAGCAGGAGATCCAGGAGAGACTGCTGAAGCCAGCACTGCTTCAGTGCTGCAATGCACTGGGATGCCCTGGGAACCTACTGTCATTTCATGCCCGCAATCCGTCGACACTTTGAAGTATGTGGACTCTTTAAAGTGTTGTAGGGTTAGGAAGCTGGGTAGCTGTTCCTTCACTTGTATTTTTATTTTATGACTCCCTCTAAGCCTCTTGGAGGTGCTCTAAGAGGGAGAAAGAGGATGAGTCATAACCCAGTTTCCAGAAACCTTAGCAACACGACACAGTCAGAACCACAGGTATGATAAGAACAGCGGAAGAAAACCCTGACAGCTATGATATTCCTAAAGATAATCGATCTTTACTGAGGAATTGTACCACTAAGAAGTAAAAAATTGCATTATTGACATAAGTACAGTGAAAAATATGGTAGAAAAGCAATATCTGAAAGCAATATAAGTAATTTCCCTAGAACCTGATCTTCTAGAAGAATGATTTTACTCATTGAGCTATTGCAGTGATGTATAAACAGATGAGAATACTCTTATAGTTGATAAGGAAGGTCTATAACATAAAGCAAAAATCCCTCGTAAGTCCTGTGACATACTTGAGTACACTCCCCAGGGGCACACAATGTGTCAGTGAGACAACACCGATATTAAAGGTCAGAAATTGTGAACACAAATCACAAGAGGGAATAAAGAAATCTCCTCTCGTGAAGAACTTTAATGAGATGAAACTTCCTGTCACATCTTTAGAGTTTATAGGTATTGACTCTGTCCCGAAAGCCCCAGGAGAGGGGGAGGCAGGAGCAGCTTATTAAGACAGTGAAAAGCACAGAGGATTTAAAACTTAAATGCGTCACTACCAAATAGCACAAATCAATACCGGAAATAGATTATATATATTTGTATAAGACTGGGAGAAGAAATCTGTTCCTCTGAGCTGATTACCTCTGCTTGATTACAGACAGTTACATGAAAGCCCCACAAAAGGCAGAGCGGGGTTGTTAGCTACTGTGGGCAGTGCAGGGTAAGGCGGCAGAGACCTTTGGCTCATCACAACTATTCCACGGGAGCTGTCTGCTGTTGTAAACGTATTTTGTGAGAAGCCACGGGCAGTTGCCTCTTTGCTGTGCGCTGCTGCCTTTCTCAAATGGCGTGCTCCTTTCTGTGCAGTCACGGCAAGAGCATCACTTATTAATCTGGACAACGGAGTGTCTGTGGAGACAAACCTGTTTTGTGCCTGTAGCATGGGAGTGGGCTATGAATGGCCAGACATCACTGTAATTCTAGTCGTGCCAATAAACCCAGCTACCATTGTACAAGGGATACATACACAGGGACAGCTTGTATCCCCCAAACCTCACATTGTTACTGTACCTGGAGTCAACACGGTACTGGTGCATTTTGCAAGAAAAAGCCTCTCTGGAAAATGCTGTTTTACTGTTTCTTTGGTGATATGGACTTGTCGGGGGGGGTACTACAGTAGATAATAAATTAATGTATACTCTCATTGCAGGCATGATGGAGATTGACTAAATGTGGCTAAGTTCACAGTTTCTCTGCCTTCATTTTGAAGTGGTTATCCCTTGAATATTTGCTTGAATCTCTGTAAAGCTATTTTAGTATGGTAATACTTGGTCACAAATGTTTGATTGGCACTAAGTTTCTCAATGAGGCTCTGAGAAGCAGAGATGAATTTGCTTACTGCTAGAAATGATCTTTGGAAAATACATGGTTTCTAATTCTTAATCTCTTGTCTTTATACATTGCTAATTCATTTAAAAATGGGAAAACAGCATAAAAATAAATGTATTGCAAATATTTCTAGTTTTATAGTGTTGATTCATCTGGTTAATTTTTATCAATCAATACGAGAGAGGGAAATGTGACTGACCTAAGCGAAATTTGGTCAAGCAATTTCACTATGTGAACAAAAGCATTATATGCACAAAACTAACCACAAGTGTTTGAAATCTCTGACTTATGCATTCTCTGTTTAATATGTATATACTTCATGCAAGAAAGTGAATAAAGGTAAGGACTGAATTAGTTATCCTAAGGGCCCTGAGATGTTTAACTTCACTAATGTACTTAAAGAGGGATGAAATGTGGATATGCTCTCAGTTATTCAAGACCAAGCAAAAATTGCCATAATTTCTTCTGGTTTGAGAGATACAGAGAAGAATCTTTGATATTTTAAAAACATTAAGAAACCCTGTCTGGAAAATCTGACCATTTAGAACTAGACTAGTAACCAATGTTCTGCTGTCTCATATCATCTGGGCTGAACAGTGACCACTTACACCGTGGTGATTAATCTTTATTGATCTGTGGATCCTCACAATTTTCAAGTGGTCATTGAGGCTCCTTGATCCTGACTGGAAGCCTACCAAAAGTAAGAATTATATTTTTAAAATAATCCTTCGTGAACCCACTACAAATGACTAAGGGTCCACAGATTGAAAACCACTACTTTAAGAAATGATACTTGTTTCATTCTGGTATTAACTGGCAATATATGCTTAAATAAAATTCACCAGCTTTGCTATTTATATGGCATTCCATATTCCTAATTTCATCTGTGTAACATAATTTCTCTGGGAATACCTTTCTAAATTGTCATCTGCTGCCTATTGTTTATATAACGTAGCTTCTGTGTGTATAACAACTCCTGCATTATTTTACTTGTTCTCCTCTATCTTCTGACATGTTTACTTCAATTAGTACAGAATAATGTAATTATTACACTATTATTATAATCACATAAGGAGATACCTGACAAATACTTCAAAATGGCTCAGATCTTCATTCCACTAATTGCTGCAGTACGTCTGTGCATATCATTGACTGCATTGCATCTGGAATTCTTGTGTGAAACCAACTGAATCATACTCTTCCTGTGCTATGCAGGCTTTTAACCAAACATACATCTGTTATTCTAATATAATGTCAGACCAACAGATTCATGATCCAGTTGCCAGGGTTTTTTGTGTGGGGTTTTTTTGGTAACTGAGCATAGGACTGCAAACATAGAATGAGCTTCATGCAAAGGATGTTGTGGCATATTTAAATTTACAATAGAGAATATTTTTATCACAGACTCTCAGTAATGCAAACTACCTTTATATTGGAATTACAATACTAAATTTAGTAGAATGTCATTGATGTCGATATGTTTTCAAGTTTAAAGAACTATGGTCTTCTAGTCACATAGGCACTAAGAATTTGTTGCAATTACTCTCTTGAGGAGATACCTTTTACTTACGTTAATAAATAGATAAAATGAAATTAAACTAGTTATAGAAAATGGTTAGATAAAAATCCTCTGTTATGATATCTAGTTCCTGTATGTCCGCTGACTAGACACTCCATGTTTCAGCTTTTATCTGTGTTAAGTAGGTATTCTATGGCTTACATGTGTGTAATGCCTAGATACCTTCTTGAAGTCTATAAAAATAGAAGTTAGAACTGGTGCATAAATAAGCTTGTAGAATATCAGGTGAAAGTTCTTGCCATGGAAAGCATTAAAGTGTATAGAGAGACTATATTGGCTGGTCACCACATTCAATTGAGCAATATTATTGTAGTTTGCTGACAATACTAATAATTTAAGACATCAATCTATAGGCATGGCTATTCTTAGCAGAAGACAGTGAAATCAAAACGCTTTGCTTACAATATTCACAACACCAAAGTATGCCCTTAGGAGAGTGGTACAAACATCAATATGCTGCTGAGCTCCTCAAAATCCATAACAAGTTATCCGAAGCACAGACAAACCTTCAGGAAGTCTTTGAACATATAGTTCAAATTCCAATACAACTCCTTTCTCCAAATTGTGCACTTCTGGAAATCTGTTCCCTCTTAAATTATGACAATGTCTCTGTTAAAGTTAGATCTGTCAAATGGGAACATACCTGTGGATCATTGTGAGCAAGGACCTTTAAAGTAAAAATATACACATTTAATATACCTGGAGTTTCAAGCACAGATTCCAGACCTCAAGGACTCAGGTGCTAACCTGGGGTGGTTGCTGTTCATTTCAGCTCATCTTTGTGCCTTGTGCTATTACAGTAAGGAAATTTCTTTGCTGGGAGCAACTGCATATTTTAAATCAACTTAAAAATGCAAATGATAGCTGCATGTATCCAATGTAGTATTTATTAGACAGGGAAGACAAATAGATGAAGTAAAGCTTTTGCTCTATGAAGGTGTAGCTTGAAAAACTTCAATATTATCCTCAAGAAATTAAGTTACAAAAGTCAGGAACTGGCACAGTATGTTCTCAGCCAGTTAAATGTTGCATGTTATTTAGCAAACATTTCTGCTGGCAATTGTTAACCTCAGGCAACAGAAATACATGTTTGCAGAGGAGGAAAGAGCAACTAGGGAATCTGTCTATTTACTTCCGTAAAAGCTTTTCTTAACAGATATGTAGAGTTACTATTTCAGAATGAATTATAAACCAAGCTTATTTTCAGTGGCACCTTTGCTGGTTGAGTTTAGTCTTATTGCTCATTTTCAGTGGCACCTTTGCTGGTTGAGTTTAGTTTTATTGCTGAAAACCTCATTAACAGCATACAACTATTAGTTGGTTTATAAATGATACGCAAAATTAGTATCTATTAGTATATTACTAGTATAAAACTATGCTTGACTTCTACAATTTTCAGGGAATAAAGGACCTTTATGAGCTCTTCTCTTTGGGGAAATATTTTTAAAATTCAGTAACTGACATATGGTGTAAGAATATTCAGTTCAAAGGAAGAAACAAAACCAGACAGAAAACACAGACTAGTTTATATTTTTATGACTCAGTACAATAAGCAATGCTCCTCCAGTATGGTAGGGGATTCATCCCAGCATGTCCTTTAACGTGGCACTAGTATTTTATAATGACTTCCTACAAGTCCTTTGTGATCTTGACCATCTCTGTCCATTGCTCTTATGAAGATATGCCCCATGATACTGCACTTGTCAGAATGTTTTTCTGTTTCCAGAAATAATTTGTTTCTCCTGTCAGGCCCAGAACACCATCTTTCTCAAAGAGCCTCTTCTGGGTGGCCATCTGGAAGCATCACCTCAGTGCAAAATAGGCAGGCGGCTGGGTTTGTGTTGTCTCACTTCTCCTCAGTACTGGCTACTGCCCTGAAGGCAGCATTACATTTTATTCCTGGACTACACAGCATTATAACTAGATGTGCAGACATGACATTTTGATTGCTAAATTCTGGCCCTATTGACGTTTGTGACAAGACTCAGAGAAAGACCCAGGAAAAAAGGATAAAGACGCAGAGGAAGGAATCAGCTGAGGACAAGCAGAGATAATGATCCAAGACTCCAGAACCAAAGTGCATGAAGGTCTAATACTGTACCTGAAATGCAGCATGGTGAGCCCTCTCTCATGCAGTGTTTTGGAAGAAGAATCTGCAAGATGACCAGATTTTAAAGGAAAAAATGAACTAAACAGCAATGAAAAGACAGAGCCAAGGTGCTAAAACCACACATGCCCAAATGATAGAGAAATTAGATTTCAAAAGCTCTGAAATGTGTGCCTTTCTATAGTCAGAAAACATTACAGAAAATGAAAGTGATAAGTAAGAAACAGGAGAAAAAGCAGAAGAATCCTCCCTGGATTTAAGAGAGCTAGGAGGATCAATGAGAAAAGAGGAACATTGACTTACTATAATTAATATTATAGTCTTTTTCTGCCTATCTTCATAATTAAAGTGTGAAACATGGCTGCATTTTTTTCCTTGCTATGTATGGTGCTCAGATATAAATCATCTATGGGCTCGCAACTACACTTCAGTGAAACTAATGACATGAAAGTCTGTAGACTCGGGATGAGGCAGCATTTATAATAAAAAGATCAGCTTGGTGAAAGGAATACTAAAATTGTTTCTGTTATAATAATATAACTTTTATGCCTCTTCATGTTACTATGCTTTAGGAATGTGTATGATTATCACCAGGTATAAGAATCATGAATCATTCAGTTCCCCAAGGACGTTCCCAGAGAACGGTCTCAAATGCAGACATTTGAGAGGTCCCAGATTACTTGCTGGAGCTGGAGAGACTGATACAAGGTCTTTCATGGATAAATTGTCAGCTTTCCTGAAATGGCATTTAAATATTGTGCTTCAGAGGTCAGTTGGAGTTGCTCTGGTATAAACTGAGGGTAGTCCAACACACTGGGGTTAACCACCACCTGGGTTTAAAGGCAGATGAAGAAATGTTTGGGTTTTTTTAAATAGCTGTGTCACTTTGCTGTTTATCTATCTAATTTAGTAAGTGTAAAAGTTAGCACTCTCAGCAGAATTACCATCAGCTAAAACTATTGCATCTAGAGTAAGTGTTGAGATCAACAAGTAGGGTAGCATCCAAGGATGGGATATTCCTACTGATAGTCCCTTGGTTTTATTTCACAGATACAGTCTATTTTTTGAGGGGAGGAAAAGAACACAGAGCTTTTTAGTTAGTTGTTCCTTCATGCTACTGTGAATCTCTTGGACTTCAAAAAATTAAAAATTAGTTTGAAAAAGCAGAGATGGTTTTTGATTACTCCAAACAGATGGCTTAAGGGGAAAGATGCAATTTTTACTGCTGACAGTAAGTGTTAAAAAGTTAACCGATCTGCATGTGGAAAGGAGTAAACAAAATTTTATCTTCATTTAATTGTGCAACGTAAGCTGAATATTCTTCATGAAATTACTGCCAAAATGCAATAAGAGCAAACATAAAACTGGTTTTGCCATGCATATTTTTAAGTCAGTAAGTGCCATTGTACCAACAGTGTGGAGAATGGAGTCCTTAGAAAAATCAGTGATCGTTCTTTCTTCCCCAGTCCTTTACTGATGTTATTCCTTTGGTACTGCCATAGAAGCTAATGGAAATTTTGCTACAGATTTTAAATGGAATACATCGAGCTCTTTGTGTTATAATGAAGAAAGATATGTTGAAATTTTGTAAGTTACTTTTGCCTTCTAAATGTAAAATACTCTATTTACCTGGTCCTGTATCTGATCCTATTAAATAGGAAAAAATCCTATTTAAATCAGCCATTTATTGGTTACAGTGGACTCTTTCAAAAGATATCTCACAGAAATGTATTTTTTCCCATAATGGAAAGACTATGATATAAAAAAGAATAAAAACATTAAATAATAAAACTATATTGACTCCGCTGTGTTTAGTTTTGCTACTTAATTTTGCTTGGCTAAATCTTAGCAAAGAGGATGATTTTTCTCAGTGACTATGTGATTTTTTTAAAAAAGAGAACTTCCAATAAACAAGGATACGCTTCTAAAAATAGGTTGCCCATTACAAGGGATGCAAGATATTTAATGCAGTTCCTGTAGATCAGAATGGCTCTGTATTGAATATTCCATAGAAATTCACGCCGTGTGTTTAAATGCCACTGCTACTGAGTTTATTCCATCCTGCCCTGTCGTGGTTTAACCCCAGCCGGCAACTAAGCCCCACACAGCCGCTTGCTCACTCCCCCCCGGTGGGATGGGGGAGAGAATCGGAAGGGTAAAAGTGAGAAAACTCGTGGGTTGAGATAAAGACAGTTTAATGAATAAAGCAAAAGCTGCGCACGCAAGCAAAGCAAAACAAGGAATTAATTCACTGCTTCCCATGGGCAGGCAGGTGTTCAGCCATCTCCAGGAAAGCAGGGCTCCATCACACATAACTTGGGTTACTTGGGAAGACAAACGCCATCACTCTGAACATCCCCCCCTTCCTTCTTCCCCAGCTTTATATACTGAGCATGACGTCATATGGTATGGAATAGCCCTTTGGTCAGTTTGGATCAACTGCCTTGGCTGTGTCCCTTCCCAACTTCTTCTGCACCTGGCAGAGCATGGGAAGCTGAAAAGTCCTTGGCTAGTGTAAGCACTACTTAGCAACAACTAAAACATCAGTGTGTTATCAACACTGTTTTCAGCACAAATCAAAACATAGCCCCATACTAGCTACTGTAAAGAAAATTAACTCTGTCCCAGCCAAAACCAGCACATGCCCCTAACCCCCTAAGATCTCGGTGCTGTAGAGCAGGAGGAAGTCCTGAGGCCGCTGCAGCAACTTGTCAGGGAGGTTTCTGCCATCTAGTGGGAAATGCACAGCTGACAGCAACCACACCGACACCCCGAAACCTCTGCTTAAAGGGGTGGGCAACTGCCGCAGTAACCCGCCGGAAAAAAACGGATTCACTTCCAGTAGCGTTGCCTCTTACAAGTCTCTCTGCTGCTTGATATGTTGCAAAATATCGCCCCTAATTTATCCTTAGCCGTATGGATGAGGTGCTTAGGGCCATGGTGTAGTGGTGGTTTTGGTAGTGTTAGGTTTACGGTTGGACTCGATGATCTTAAAGTCTTTTCCAACCTATACGATTCTGTTATTCTGATTCTGTATTGGCTACTCCTTATTGATCCTCATTAATACCCTTGTCTATTCAATTGTATTAAATAAACTACTTCTGGAAGACATCATAAGCTGTCACGACATAGGGATAGATTTAACATAAAGAAAACAAACCCAACCTTGCTTCTTAAGTTGACGGATACTATGTACCATAGCTTCCCCCAAGTGTTATCTCACGTCCTCTGCCTCCTGCATGCAAGTCTTAACGCGCAAGGGCCCGCTACTTCTGCTGCAGAGCCCGGAGGAGGTCTTTTATGTCAGTTTTATGTCAAAAGTGTGTCTTTTTTCCCCCCCCAACCGTATCTACTGTGTTACAGTCAGGGGAGGAGCCGGGACAGGTCGGCCAGTTGATCCCTCTCTCTCCACAACCGCAATGAGCCCGGCCCCGAGCACCTCGGGTTGTTGAACGAGGCTCGTAGGGCACGCAGCCGGCGTCCCACCGAGAGCAGAGGCAGGGCGCGCACGGCGGCGGAGGCCGGGCCGCAGGGCTGCCGTGAGAGGCGCGGCGGGCGCTGGCACCATCCCGAGGCGGAGGCGGCGGCGGCCGCGAACTACCTTTCCCAGGCACCTGCGGGGCGGACGGCACGCCCGCCTCCATTTCCCGCCTCTGCGAGGGGGCTGCTGGGAGCTGTAGTAGGGGGCAGAAAGAAGATGGCGTCCAAGATCCGGGTGGTGCTGCGGCCGGTGAAGAGTATCGTGGTCCGCTTCTGCCCCTTCGAGTCCAACGTGGAGAGCACGAGGTGAGGGGGCTGCGGGGGCAGCCCCGGCCCCGGCCCCGGCCCCGCGGCGGCCTGGGCATGCTGTGGCTTTCGGACCCGCGCCGGCGGGGAGGCCTTGGGCGAGCTCCCCTGTCTGTAAACCACCCAACGCCCTTCCTACGCCCGGGGCGTGGGTTCTGTACGTTTCGCGGCAGGCGTGAGGGCTGGACATTTTGCCTTTAATTGTATTTATTTGGGGGGGTAGAGGCTGGGGTTATATGTGCCCTCAGTGCGGCCTGTGCCCCTCGCCATGCCTGGACTCTGCGGCAGGGCCTGGGGCACGGGCCTGCTCCCCTCCGCCCGTGGAAGCGTGGGGGGTTCCTGAAGCGCAGGGAGAGCGGCCGCCCCTGCCGGCTGCTGCCCAGGTCGCAGCAGTGGCCAAAACGAAGCCGTTAAAACTGCTGTCACTGCAGGGCCCTGTGACTTGTTGTCACTGTAGCCAGCAAAAGTAAGAAGACGTCCTGGGAGCAAATCATGAGGGAAATGGCAGTATCTGCTGTTCTCCTCTGGAGAAGAACCTCCTTTTCCCAAATTTTTGCATCCGCTGTAATTTAACTTTCATGATCTTGGTCTTTGAATGCTTGCATTTATCAGGGCTTTGTAGCTTAGTCTAGGCAGAACCTTAACGTTTCAGAATAAGAAGACACTGTGTTTGTCCTAAGGGCTCTGTTTATGGTGTTACCAGGATGCACACAGCATTCATTCTGTGCTGATTTTTGGAGGGTCTCTGTGCCTAAGTGTAGATCCTTCTATGTAAGCATGTGCATTTAGCTTTACCAAACCACCCAGGGAGATGCCCCTCTCAGTTGCCAGGCCTGTAGGTGAAGGTCTGTAATCACTAGTCCAAGTGCTGGTAAAGGGAGAGAGAGGGGGCAACAGCTGCTGGTCTATCTTGGTAATTAACTGTTGGAGAAATCTAAGTAATTATGCTTCTTGAGTGATGTAAGTTCTGCACCAAACAACTGTAAAATGTCATTTTGCAATAGCTTACAGACACATCTACTTTTGAAATGAACTTAGTAACACAACTTAACTTAGAATGTCTTTAAGCCACCAGAATGTCAAGTAGCTGTCATGCATTTCAGAAATCTGCAGGAGACCGATGATGTTAAGTAAGTGCTGTCTCAAACCCAAACAATAAAACATTGGCAAGCAATCGGTATATAAAGAAAAGTGAAAATGACTTTGCTGATTTTTTTATTATTGTTACTAACCCAGCTGAGAGAAACACAGAAAATGCATACACTGAATTTTTGCAAAATTCTTTGGTATGCTTTTTACATGTTAGCATATAAGCACTATCCATTTGGATTTTTAAGAGTGATTATCTCATAAGAAATACCTGTCTGAAATTATTAAATACAAATCCTATTTTGTTTATACTTTTGTTGCCCAGCACTATCAAGATATTCAAATTAGTTTTAGAAATATACTTATGATAATTTCTATCTACAACATACTTAATATATTTTCAAATATATTTTCAGAAAATTTCTTGGATGTATAAACCATAAAAAAATCCAGGCCACTAATAGAAACTGTGAAGTGACTGCTGATGTGAGACATGATGGGTCTGAACCACTTGTAGATGTTATGTTCGGTAAGGAGCTCATTTTTAATCTTGACCAAAAAAGAGACCTTTTGGTTTGTGTTGTTACGATGTTACTGTTTTCTCTATGCTTTTTTTTACTGTGGTTACTTTTTTTCGGTTCTGGTCCATAGCTGGATGTTGTGCAGCTGGGAGGAAGAAAGGAAGAGGGAGTCACTAACAGCCTGATGTCTAGATAAATGTGTATATATGTCTTCGTACTACAGTTAGGTCCGGTGGATCTTAGATCAAAGAACTGACTTAACTTTAGAGCTGAGTCTACTTTTGTAGTGACATACTTGTGTGACCTTGCAGTCAGGTACAATTCCAGGGAAGTACGTGTAGCTCTGTTTTGATGTAAGAGTCTGTTCACCTTCTGTAATTTTTTTTATGTTATCTGTGGTGGAGGCATCTCTGTCTTGAGAACAGAAAAGTTGAATGCCTTTAGTTGCTTATGCAACTGAGTAACTTACTATGCAGTTTGAAGGAACTGCTCGTATGCATAAGACCATACATGTGCAGATGGACTTGCAGAAAGAGGTCAACTGATGTACAACAAATTTCTTCGTTTCCTTTGAGGGTGTAGTGAGCAGGCAGGGAACTGATGGTGGACATTTCATCAGTTCTGGAAGTGGCCCAGATTCTAGGCTGTGAACAGATGGCTCTAATCTGCTTTTGCCCTTTTCTCTGGCTGCATCTTCTTTCCTGCTGGACCAATATGTCATGTGGCCCATTAACGTTTTCATTATTATTGATTCTTGCTACCCCCATTTCTTTAAACTTCCTATAAGGTATAGGAATATATTTAGTGAATTGGTAGAAATGTCAGAAGTGTTGAATGTACTTCATTTTGCTTAGGAAAGTCTAGTTATTTCAGTGTTGACATTGCTTGTTTCTCCCTCCCCCATGCCTCTGTCTTTCCCATCCTTGTCTCTAACTGTGATGTATTAAGACTTAAGCAGTAAAGCTTAATGTTTTTCACAGCGTAAAGCCAAAATAATGTATTTCACTAATGCCAAGAGCCAGAGCTCTGAACTCTTTGTTTTCTAAGAGCTGATTATTTTCCAAGTAATTTATTTTGTTAATTTAATTTCAAAATAAATTATTTTCCAAACAAGAGTTTGCAGCCCTTGTAGTTGGCAAACATGGGGCTGGAACTTGGATGCCATGCATGGTATTGCATTATATGGGTTTGAGTATGGCTTTTGTATTTGCAAATCTTGCAAAAATAAATAAGTTAGGTACAATACTTAAGTTCTACTGCCTCCTCCCTGTTTTAAAACAATTTCTAGAATCACTAGAATTTCTAGAATCATAGAATCACTAGAAATCCTAGTGCTCTCTATTTTTTACATTATAACCACCAGATTGTGTAAACCAATTTGTTGTTTTGGCTAAAGAAGTAAGTTAAACAGACCATAGACAACATGCTGCTAAAATGCTGAGCCATGTGTGGAAATTATGCCTTCCAGTGCCTTCTGTGCCTTCTGTTAGATGACTTTGAGGGCATAGTATGAGCCATTCTCATCAAACATGTGTTCTTACTATAGGTATATCTAGACAAATGTTTCAGATTTTTCAATAATGCAATACAGAAATTAAAATTACATGTCTATTCTGTGCAGTTTAATATGTTTGTTTAGTGGTAGTGCATAATCAGATTCCTTGGTAAGTTGAGTACTTTCTAATCAGACAAGTTGAACAGGGTATTTGTATTTATACATATGAAAGAGAACTGCACACTAAAGTAATTGTGACTTAGACTTTGTGACTTCTTAAATTTTTTTCCCTTTACAGCTGATGGAGAGCGATTGATAATGAAGGGAGCCAACTTGACGACAATAGAAATGTTATCAGCATTGGGGTCCAGATGTAATGCAAAAGAGCTTAAGGAAGAACAGAAAAGCAAGAAGAAGAGTCCCTGAAGAACAGAAAAACAACTGGTTTTGCATTTACATGTGTTAAAAACAGCAGGCTGTACAGAAGGCTTTTCTCCGATGCAACAAAATCTGAAAGAGAGAGAGATGGCCAAACGCTGACCAGTTTAACATGCAGCAGAACGAACCATTTAAATGTTTCGTGTCTTCACCTGAAGGAAAACATAGTGGATCAACAAGTCTTCTAACACTAGTGGGTCAGAGTGGCTTAAGATGCATGAATGCATCTTTCTAAGCAGCTGCCTCTCAGTTGTCTGCATGTTGGACTAATATCACATTTATTTGCATATAAATGTGAATAATGCACATTAGCTATTAAATTAATATTACAGTGAAGATAGATCTCTTTGGACATTATTTCCTACAAAATTTATATACAGTGGAATGCAAAATATTAGTGGTGGTTATTTTTGAAAATTATTAAATACAAAAATTTGAAGAACACTTTGAAAGTATTCATCATTGACTTAGCTGAGGGACAGCAAGCTGCAAATACAGAGTGGATTTTGTTGTACTATGTTTATAATACTTCTGCTGCTAAGTCCCTGCCATCTTCTTCCTCTCTTTTTCAATAAAGTGTCAAATTTGCTAAATGTAAATTTAGCTCAGCAATTAAAGTAACAAGGTAATGGGACTGTGAATGCACAGTAGAGCTACTCATCCTGCATAAAAGTAGCTAAGTTTAGCTCAAAGGGAAGGGTAAGTTAGTTTTTTTGATAATTGGAGAAAAGGGCTCTCTTTGAAGTTCAGTTTTGTAATATTTTTGTCACTCACTTTTGGGTGATTTCATTAAATATTTTATAAAGATCAAAGAGAGAGCTTTATTTGGTGTTTATAGCCCTATGTCCAACCCTATTATTTATTAAAGTAAGTGCTTAGGTGTCTCATCTGTATTGCAAAGCTCTGTGGGTTTGGGAGGGTTGATCTCTCCTCAGGATGTGGAGGTGAAGGTGTCAACTGCACGTGTATTTCATGTGCATCAGTTTTGTTCTAGTTCAATTCATAATGAAAATGTAATTAAAGTTCCAGTTTTGAGAATTGCAAGTGCAGTACTATTGAGAGGCATTAGTTCTACCTGTTGTTAATCAGATGCCTGACTTCTATAAAATTGTAGTACATATATTTCCAAAGTTAACCTGGCAGCAGATTCAGGGCACAAATCTTGAGCTGGTTTTACCTTACTTTTGCTGAGATGTGTAAATGGACACTGTCCTTTCTGAAAGTAACATTGGTTTAAATAGCACTGTCAAGGTAGTTCTTTGCAACTTCTTCACCAGGATGAAGTCAAGGTGATATCTTATGTTGGAGAAGCAGAGCTGTGCTAAAGATGTTTGATGATATTTTATGGTGGCCTTGTCTGTGTGTTTGCAACAAATAGAAGAGAGTGAGATAAGATGATTGGGGCAGATGGGTCAATTAAATTTACACCTGGGAACAATAGATGTGAATGACTTAGTCTGGGATGAATACCTTCTCTGCCGTCTGTTACCCTTTTTTTTATTAGGCCACCAACTCTTCCGAGTGGTTTCAGAGTGCTGAGCTCCTGAACCTGCTACTGAGCTCCCTTCTAGTGGAGGAGTTATGAGAACATCTGAAACTGAGAGGATTTTAAATCTTGTCAAGCTAGAAGACTATCCTAGAAAGTGGACCAAATAGAAATAAGGCTGTTCAAAGGACAGTTTTGGTTTCTTTTTTTTTTCTTTTTTTTTTGGGTTTAGAAGAGCATTGTATAGCATGACTTCACCTGAAGAAGCCTTACAGGGAAAGTGAGAATTGCTCAAGTGGAAAAACACGGCAGAATTATTCATTCCCTGGTTAATCACGTATTCATATACTCAAAAGCCCTCTTACTGTAATATATCAGTGATTTTTGTGGGTTTGTGGGTTTTTTAGTTTTTTCTTGTAACAGTTTGTACAACGATGTCAGTGTGTAAAACTTGTGTTTAAATGTGAAGCACTTACATCCATCTTAAACAATTAGCCATCTGTAAGTACTTAAATAGTAAAACAGGGGTTAGGTAATATTAAGTTTCTATAGTGTTTCTATTGGCCCATGATTGAGGTTTACATTTATGAAAAGGGAGAAAAATGAAGATCCTAGTTCAGGCTTTTTATAGCCAAAATAAGTCCTCTCCACTGTTGAAGAAAGGTGATTTGTTTTTTTTTCTTTACTTGCATGGATAGGCATCCTGCTCTGTGAAGACATGCTCTTACTAGGTGCTTTCATTTTAACCCAGAGATGCCCAACCTTTTTGCTTAGGTTAGACCAAAGGCCTGTAACATAGCCGTTGGAGATGACTGACAATTCAGTGGATGAGGTGTTAGCTGATGCTGCTTTTGCTGTGTGTGCTCGTGGCTGCAATTTGCAGTGGTAAAACTCCAGTATGTTTTGTGCATAAAAAAGAAGTAATGACTAGGATTTGAATATCTAAGGTATAAAGGAAAACATACAGGACAGGAAAATAAAGCTAAAAATGTGCATTCTGAAGACTACAAGATATTGAAGCAATATAAACGAGCAATGGGCAAGGAGGTACTCCTCTGGTGATTTTTATGCTAATATGTAGAAAATTGCTCTCCCTGTACCACGTAGATAAAGGTACAAATTTGTTTTTCAAGTATGTTAAAGCTAATCTTTAATGAATTTTTTCTCTAAGCATTTAGATAACTTTGCTGCAAGCTGTTCATACAGTATCAATTTCTGCTGCTGTCTGATTGACTGAAACAAAGCCGAGCGCTCTGCTGTCTGACATCTTCCTGACGTGCACAGTCTAGGGCTGTGGATGTAGAGGGTGTTAGGGTCAGTCATGCAGAACAAAGCGGGGCTGGGTGAGCATTGACTTTGCATGTTGTTATTCTCTAGCCCACTAATCTTGGTTATTATACCCCACCAAAAATGTGGGTGCTTGCCTAAATATAAAAGGAACTGGAACAGGCCCTAAAAACACTAGGATTAACTAAATACAAACACCACGTCCATGTAGGGTGTCTGATAGCAGGTAATGACATTAAAATGTCTAGATCTCTAATACCTGGAGATTTAAAATGATTATTAGAATCATCTTAGACATGTTTATCGTACAAATACCTATTTATTTAGAAGTTCTTGTCAATGCGTAGGGAGAATAGTCCTGAAACAGATGAATGTGCCATTCAGATAACACTAGCTGAGGGTACTCCCTTTTTAAATATCAGCAGCATTGTTTTTAGAAAAAGATAATGGTATCTTTATTAAAGATTTCAACCGGGAGCAGCAGTGTTAGCGAGCATTTCCACAGCAAGTTTTAACTACTAGCTGGCCCAAATAAGTACAAAATTGCAATGTCCCTATGCCTTTCTTGCAGGGTAGAAACAAGTAGAAACATGCTATCAGAGGTAGTTCATGCATGCCAGTGCAAATTCTGTTCTTTATTTGCAGGGATCTCAATTTGGGCAATTTCGTGCTACATATTGTAGGAAAAACTGGGTGCAATAGAGTATTGCTGTGCAAACCCCATTTGAGGAGTGGAAGATGCTTTAAATCTTAATTATTTTGAAAATGTTGCAATCTAATACATATTTGCTGTTGTGAACGTGCAAAAGGTGTCATCTACTAATTTCAGAAAATTGCCCACAAGTATTTGCCCTGTTGGATGTGGAAGAATGCATTATTTTTGGTTGGCTTTTCCTAGCTCTTCACCTCTACTATATATGAATTCTGAATGACCAAGGAGTTTATATGGTGTAAGGAAACAAAAAAAAAAATTTAATATCTTTGGACTGTACTTAACAGTTCTCAAGACTTTTGCTCCCAAATGCATCTTCTGCATATGTACTCTCCCTGTGCAGGTATACACACCCCTTGCAGTTTAAGAATTGCTGGCTTACTGCCCACCTCATCACCTACATGTGCATGCAGTTTCCCTGGATGCCGGGTCCTGCTTCTCCACGGGGTGGTTTGGAGTCACCTTCAGACTGGCAGGTCACCTATCGGCAGTGCCTCTCCCAAATGCACTTCCCTCCCCTCCCTTCTCCTCCTCCTGGCGTAATAGCCTTTTTCCTTCCTGGTACTGTTTGATCTCATCCAGTCTCACCTTTTCCCCCTGGAAGGCCTGAGTCACTCTTCTGAGCCTCTTTTATTGTCTGCCAAGAGCTTGCAGTAGCTTCAAGCAGCCAAGGTGCTTTGTTCCTGGTAGACCCCTACTTGTTCTCTCCTTCCTGCTCAACCTCACTCTGTATGCTGAGTAATGTTGGGGCAGAGCAGCACAAACAGTTAGAGATGCTACTTTGCTTCTGATCGTCTTTAACTTAACAACAAATCATCTTTACATTGAGCTGGCCTTCTCAAGATTTGTGTCGTGGTTTAGCCCCAGCCGGCAGCTAAGCACCACACAGCCGCTCGCTCACTCCCCCCCAGTGGGATGGGGGAGAGAATCGGAAGAGCAAAAGTAAGAAAACTCATGGGTTGAGATAAGATCAGTTTAATAATTGGAACAAAATAATAGTAATAATAATAATGAATTGTAATGAGAAGGGAAACAACGAGAGAGAGAGAAACAAAACCCAAGGGAGGGAAAAAGGAAAAAAAAATTATACAACTGCTCACCACCTGCCGACCAACACCCAGCCAGTCCCCGAGCAGCGATCGCTACCCCCCAGCCAACTCCCCCAGTTTATATACTGGGCATGACATCATATGGTATGGAATAGCCCTTTGGCCAGTTGGGGTCAGCTGTCCTGGCTGTGCCCCCTCCCATTTCTTGTGCACCTGGCAGAGCATGGGAAGCTGAAAAAGTCCTTGACTGGTGGAAATACTGCTTAGCAACAGCCAAAACATCAGTGTGTTATCAATATTATTCTCATACTAAAATCCAAAGCACAGCACTATACCAGCTACTAGGAAGAAAATTAACTCTATCCCAGCTGAAACCAGGACAATTTGACAAAACTAAGGCTGTGCCCAGGAATAGATGTTAGAGGTGTGAGGGCAAAGGAGTTGCCGACCTGTTTTGATCATGTCTCATTAAGTTTCAAAGTGGTACTTGAAAGCAGAGTTAAGGTGATGTAGAGACTCTACTTGACTTAAAGCGGTCTCCTACACTCCAACACTGCTGGCAGTGTTGCCAGCAGGGGTTAATAACATATCAAAGGATATCTCTGCGTTGTGCTTCACTGGATGAGGCAAGTTTGACTTGCTTACATATGAAAATAACATTTATTTTAAGACAAAATAGCTGGAAAAGTGGACCAGCAGACCTGTTTGTGAAGGGAATGTTCTGTTAATAGGAGCAAAGGCTGGGAAAGATGAGTCCTTCATGGACAGGTTTTCACAACTCAGACTGGCAATCCCTACAGGAAGTTTAGAGGACAGGCAGGAGAGGCAAAGCAGCAGGTTCCTTCCTTGCTCAGACAGTACTTCTCTGTTTCTTTTGACCCCTCCGCCCTTTTTCAGCAAGGAGTCAAAGACCAGCCTTACTGTAAAAATATGCAGCCCAGCATGCAAAGGTCAGCATGCAAAGCCAGCAACTTTGTCATCTCAAACAGTTCTTGCACAGATTCACTGAATTGTCTTTTCATTACTGGTGAATCTGAGTGGTTCCAATCACTTGCACGAATAGAAGAAATGAGAATTATTTTCATGGAGTTCTTAAGCATCTTTTTCTAGGTGGAGCTTTATAGAACTTGTCTTCAAAATCCATTTCTCAAATTAATTTCAAAGTATTTACTGGAAATGGCAAATTTAAGAATCGGATGATTAATTCTTCCTTTCCTTCACATAGCTAAGTCAGTATCAAGTTAAGCTGCACATAAAAGTAAAAGTGTCAGAATCAGTACCAGAAACAATCTTGTGGCAGAAGCATAGGAAAAAATCAGGGAACTGCAATGTAATTTCTTACCTCCTTATAGGTTTTCTCTGGCCTAGATGTTAGATATGTAAGATCATATCTTGAGAAGGATGTAATCAAGGACGTAAACCCAAATACCATGAGGGTTTTAAAGTCTAGAAGAGCAAACTGGCGGATACCTGCTGGTCCTTCATGGTTGCCTGAGATGCCAGAGGCAAGAATTTTCTTAGATGATCTTTTGAACACGAGTCACGTAGTCAACACACTTGGCAAACTTAGTGTGTTGGCAGTGGGAATGGGGTAATAGTAAAAACTAGCTTTAGCTTCCAAATGTTTTTTCTCTAGGTTCTTCTACAGTGCATGAAAGAGCAGGTCTTATCTGAAAGGTGAGTCAGAACTGGAAACTAATGCTTGAGCGACACACCAGAGAGCCTATCTCTTCCCACTGCGTGCAGGTGTGAGGAGACTTGTGTTTTTTGGCAAAAGCGAGCCTTCATCAACAGCGCCCCGGGGACCTATTTCACACCTAAGCCCTTGTCACCCCAGGATGAAGTCATTTGGGAGCCCTGATCTGGTAGACACGCTACACGTATTCCTAACACCTTATGACAGGGCTTTGCTCAACACAAAGAGCAGCAGTTGTAGTCCCTCTCGCTCCAACGCTGCTGGAATGGCATTGGTATCCACGTCACACTGAGAACACCTTTCATCTGTAGAGGATGAGTGTCAGGCTCTGCCCTCCAGATTTCTATAGCTGCGATGCTGTTCTTGGTGACATCCTGAGAATGAAAAGTAGTGCAATTGTTATAACTATAAATTAAACTTTTTTCCTAAGGTTACCTTCACAGTGGTCAATTAATATCCTTAGTGATGAAACTTTACTGACAATATGCAATAAAAAAAAAAATAAAACTTTATACACCCCTTCCAAAATCCAGTGGGCACACCTGTAATTTGTGATTCTAAATTTCATAGGCTAATTACTCATCACTGGTAGAAATATTTCTTTTATCATAATCTATTCCAAATCATTTTTCCATTCCTTGTCCTTGCCCTTATGTCCTTATTGTTCCAGACCACACAGGAAGGACAAAGTTGGGGGTTTTATTTGGCTTTATTTATAGAGCTTTGGGATAATTTTTTGTACATCTGAGGTTTCTAAAAAGCCACGCCAGAGTATTATCTTTCTGAAGGTCTCCTCTGTGAGCAGGTATCCCCTGCTAATATGCTTTTGTTTTATGCGGATCAAAGGCCTTTTCAGTGCTAAAACTACAGCTATGGACAATTTGTAGTCATCCTGGTCTCTTTTTTAACATTGATAATCATCATAGTCATTACAAATTCTGAAGATAAATAAAAATATTTTTATACTAATGTGTGGATATTTGCTATTCAGGGTAGATACTGCTGCTAAATAAAGAGGGTTTTTCGAAGCTTCCAAAGTTAGATGCGAGCTCATATATCTGCAGTTGCTGTGAGCTGGGCTGGAACTGACATCAGGTCATTTTTGTCTGGAATGAGGAAAATGAAGCCTGGAGTGCTCTTTCTGGTCACTGCAGGCTCTCGAGCTTTCTCTCCTGTCATTTAGGCAGGGTACAACTGGTGAGCTGTCACACCATTGCTGCAGTAAACTTTGCCCTCGATGTAAGCATTTCCCTTTAAACTTGCTTTGAACATGCTGCTGACAGTGTACAGGACACACGCTGAGGTTGCTGGTGTGTTAATTGCATTATAGTAATGCTCTGTGGCATCAGCAAGGATTGGGGCTCCGGTTGGCTCGGCACTGACCGCGGGCGCGCGTGAGCCTGCCTGTCCCTGACAGCCGGCCACCCGGAGCAGGTGCAGCAGTGGCCAGATCCAGAGCAAGGACTCTTTGGACCCATGCTCCTTAGACTAAGCCATGCTGGAGAGTAAGATGGCTTTGTTTTGACTTGAAAACTGAGATGTATCATGCAAAGCCCATTGATAAAACACAGGCTATGACCAGCTCTTTTAGCTCAGAGGTAATGACATGCCGATATGCTAGAAGATCTCCTTCATATTGACATACAAATGAAAACTTGTAGGTTCATGTGTTGCTTCATAATCCCTGGTCCTGTATTGCCCAAGCAAAGAGCTCCTGAGCTGGAGTAAAGCTTACCTAGGCCAGCAATGCAACCATAGCACGTGTTTCATCATGTCTACCCAGTGATGACATAGCTGGGAAGGGAAAACCACACTTGTACAACAAGGAAACAGAAACAAAGCTGTGCTACCTCTGCAATTTTTCTCATCCATGCCTTGGGGGTGACTAACTATTATTCATGGCCTGCTTTAATTTTTTTCACAGCTAGGGATAGGCTGAAGAGTAAAATTTAGGCTGTGGTTCAATTTTCCTGGCAATTTTTTAAGGCTTTCTTAAGAGGTAATCTTGTCTAGAAGAAGCTTACCACTTAGAGAAGGTACTATACGTATACAGGTATGTCTGTATACTAGAAGGAAAGTGAGATCCTCCTTTTTACACAGTAAAGCAAAGTATAGCACTATCAGATTGGGTTCCTTCCAAGTCAAACATATAGGCACTTTAATGAGTAAAGGTCTAGGGAAAAAGTTACACCTCCTATGCAACCTGATCAGCGATACGTTGCAGATGAGGAGGTGGTGGTGCTCTGCCCTGCCCAAGCAGCAGGTATTATGACTCCAAAAGACAAAGTATGGCTTGGCTTGCATGCAATGGGTAACGCTATGGCTACGTGAAGAGAAACCTCAAACACTGCTGGCCACAGCTTCCCAACTCTCCAGTCAGATGAAGCATCACTGCACGACGCACACTTGCCCAAAGGAGTAGAATGAAGGTCTCTCTGCACTCTTTTGCCTTGGTCCTTTTCTTTGCACTTGGTAATGAAGGACTGTAATATCCTCCCCTCCTACGGGATGCAAGGGCTTGACTACCTTGGGAAAACATTCACTTTGGCAGGCCCAAGCTGCCAAGGTGGTGGTTGCTCCTAACTGTGGCTACGTGCTTTCCGTGCAGCTAATTTCCAAGGAAAAATTTACACTTCTCATTGTAAATTTGATTCTCCTTCTCTTGGACAATGTATAGCTAACATGGAAATGAGCAAAACTTCAGAGAACTTCAGCTGTCTGTGCTGGAACAGTAATATGTGGCATAGGAATTGAACGCTTTCCATATGAATACATGTATTTGCTGCTTCTCTTCGGGTATATCTAGAGAGAAGGGGAGACTACACACGCAAAACATGTCTGACCGTGATGGCAGCCTCAAACCAGGCAGGAACTGGGATTTACAGACACAGAGCCCCATGGCCCAAGCATCTCTGAATGTTTGACCATTTTATTTTGACTTCCAAAGTAGGGAGCTGCATTCCCTCACCTTTGAAATATTTGACCAATATTTATACTGTACTGTCAAGGAAAAAAACCCAAATATTTTGTAGGCCAGTCCGCTTATACCTTACCCAGAAGGATACATCTCTGGTCCCTCTAGTTACTTTATTTGCTATGTGACATACCACACATTTCAGCGCTATCTTGTTTCAAATAAGTTTTTAGATGTGGCTTTGACATTATCACAGCCAGTAATCTATATCACAGGATTAATTTGCAAAACATTAGATTTTTGTAAAAATTCAGCGAGATTTTTCACTGTATCCTAACAGTCTGCATTTCAAAAAAGAGAGATAAGATTCTCTTTTCTTGTCACATCTTATATGAATTTACATGCCTAGACCTGAAAATTTGTAAGGAGAATAAATCAAAACAAATTACTTGTGGGAGGATTCAAAAACATAGCAACGTTCTGCACAGGTAGGTAGCTGGATCTCCATGTACTTCAGAGCCAGGAATACTGTCTCACCACTAGATGGAAATAGTGGATTTTACATTTTCTGCTGCATTATCAGCACTTATACCTGAATATTATTTGCATATCGTAAGCCATCTGCAGGCAACACTGCAGAAATGCGGATCCGAAATTCTTTGCTAGCATACATGGAGTAAAGCCAAGATTTCTATTTCTAGAAATTGTCCCCATTTTACAAGACTGAAGACTTCCTGATTCCTGAAGGATGATTCTGTTTGATCCCTAATCTAATTGCTTTTCATTTATCCTTACCGTTTATCTGTAAGCAACCAGAAAAGAACTGTAGGACGGATGGCATTTTGGTTCTGCTACCATGAATTAGGTAGTAAACATCAGCCTAATTTAAAATTTACCTCGAAGTCTCTTGCGCAAGACCAAAAAAAAAAAAAGATAAAAGTGGAAGGAAGTTGAAAGTCTTGTGTTTCAATGTACCAACTTAATGACAAAAAAAGCAACGTGGCTTGCCGCCTTATGAGCAGACGCTATAGTGTTGTTTGCATATTAAAAGTAAACATATAGTCAGAGAAGTGGGAGGTAATTAAAGGCAGCTCAGTAGGGAAGGATAGTTAAACAGAAGGATTTTTTTTTTTAATCTGTTGAAAAATGAGCTGATTACTTAGTGTATGACAAATCTGACCTTTTCTAGAAAGTATTGAACTTTCAAACTGATTCAGTTTAGCTCTACTAAGTTGCATCACTGCAAAGCACAAAGGGAAGCGTCCTCCTCGCACCAAAACATCCGGATTCACGGCACCTTCTCATGTTGTGAAATTCTGGAAGCAGCACAAAGACCTTGCTGCCTTCTCTGGTTTTGACACCTCAGTCTCAAACTCCTCCACAAAAGTACTAGCAGAGAAACATAGCCACGGCTACTCCATCAAAAAACTCCAGGCACTAGGCATATCTTTGGATTCCTATTTTTCTGGTCAGGAGAAAGTAGCTCTGGGTTTCATCCAGTCTGACACAAGGCCAAAAGAGGCAGAGATTGGCATAACCCTGATGGTGGAAAAAAGACTTGGGGATACATTGGAATCAGGATTTCTGTTGTGACTTAGAAACAGCAGCTTTCTCACAGAATATGACAGTAAATCTCTCTGCTCACCTAACAGAATTTGACAAAAGATTGGCCCAACCCTCACGGGGCCTGGTAACGGCATATATTTTACGATGGTAATTCTGTGCCAGTGTGCAGCAATGGCAACTGCTGGGTTTTCCTTTAGGAAGTAGGAATTAGGGCACTGCAGTTCAATATGGACTAAAACCAAGGTACCAAATCTGCATTTCTCCAGTGCTAAAGCATGAGATTGCATTCAGGCTTTGATTTTTCCTGTGTACTCCAAGTACCAGCATTAGTTCTGTATTCTGATCGATCTTGTTTGCTACCTGATCACTGTGTGTATGTAACAAGTCTGCTCCCAGGTCTGCAGCAAGCTACAGATTGCTGTAGTTCAGTAACATGTGATATACCAGCGGGACTTGGGGGAATGCTGGCAAGGCCTGCGATCAAACCCAATAAACTGTTTGGGGATGTTGGCTCCTTATTGCTCTGCCTCTGTGCCACATGATGCCCCATGCTTGCCTCTTCCTGAATTATCCATAAACAGCATGATTCGTAGTAAATGGCATAATTTAGGATTCAGACTGCAAAAAATTCCCTGGAGCCAAAATCCTGGAGACGGGTTTTGGAGCCCACGGGTGCCAGAGCACAGCGCACTGGCCTCTTTCAGCGCGGTAGGTGCCGGGTGGTGTTTGTGTCCGAAGAAGCGTTAAGGCTGCGGCATCCCTTGGCGGGATGGCTCCGGCAGTGTCCCACGGTTTCTGGGCGCAGCGTGCCGTCCTGGGGAGCTGCAGGCCCGGGGTGCAGACGGTGCGTGTGTGCGTGTGCGTGTGCGGGTGTGTGTGCCGGAGGAGGGCGGGAGGAGGGCGGGCAGCGGCGCGGCGTGCCCGCTCTTGCCGCCACCGCCGCGGGCGGGACTCGCCGGGCGGGGGCTCGGCGGGGAAGGGGCCGGGGCGCGGCGGGCGCCCCATTGGCTCTCCCCGGCGGCACATGTCGCCGGCCCCGCTATAAAGGCGGCCGCGGCCCCGCTGCAGCCCGTCCTCCTGCCTCCGTGCTTCCCCGGGGACACCGCCAGCCCCAGCGCCGCCGCCGCCATGGCCATCGATGCGTTTTTAGGCAAATGGTGCCTCATCTCCAGCGAGGGCTTCGAGGAGTACATGAAGGAGCTGGGTAAGCAGCCGGCGGCCCCGCGCCTCCGGAGGGAGGGATGCAGCCCCGCGGACGTGCCGCCGCCGGCCGGCGAGGCTCTGTCCAAGGTCCGCGGCGGCCGCGGCCGCGGGGCCGGGGCGCGGCTCCGGAGCTGGGCCGGAGGGCGGGGGGCGGCGGCGGGGGGGTGATGCCGGGATGCTCCGGGATGCGGCACCGGGGGCTCCGCGCCCTCCCGGCGCCGGGGAGGGAGAGCCGGCCGGGCGCAGACCCTTCCTCCCGGGATAGCAGCCGCCTCCGGCTCCGCGTCCTAAAGATGTCGGCGACCCTTTGGGCACCGTAACTGCGGGGAGGCAGGTGCCGGTGCCGGCAGGCACGTTCCCGCCGCCCCGTGCGGCGCCTTCCCTGCTGCCCAGCCGCCCCCTCCCACCGGTAGCAGTCCCCGGATTAACAGCCGGTGCCAGCAGCCCGGCTGCGATTAGGCCAGTTTGCTCCTCCCTCGCCGGTAATGCCCCGGGGCGGGGGCCGGGGCAGCCCGGGGCGGGGGACACCTGCCGGAGCCGGGGAGCGGGGAGGCGGGTGGCGGGGCCGCGGCCAACGCTGCTGCCAGGGCCGGGCCGGGCTGGCACCGCCCGGGGCGGCCACACACGGAGCTGCTGGGCCTGGGCAGCTCTCCCGTGGAGTCACCTTGGGTGTCTCGTCACGAGAAAGCCAGACTGGACCAACTGCCTACGGGTAACCGACGGCTGACTGCACAGCCAGAGGCTGCTTGTATTCTTCTGGGGGGGGCATCCTTATCTCGGGGGGATAGTCCTGGCTTGTTATGCGCACTTCCAGGTTGCCGTACATTTTGCAACACGAAGTTCCTGAATCAAGAACAGACCTAACACCAGGAGACTTCTCTGCAAGTTCAGATTTACCACCTCCTGGGAGCATCCTGGCCGCAGGTGACAGGCACCTTGCAGTGTCTGTGTAGCCCAGGAGCTCTTATTTTCTGCAATTTATTCACTGCTGAAAGCTAGGATACTTTCTCAAGAGGTGGAAAATGTGGCCTCGAATGTCTTTGGAGGGAGGAGAGGAAGGAATTTAGGTTTCGCACTCTTCATGTAAAATACAAAAGGCATCACTGCATTGACACTCTGCAGACAGCGGTGGCTGTAATTGCATTTTGTGAGAGGCCTGTCAATATGTCATAGCTATGATGTGAGAAAGCCTTCTGGACTGAGCCCTTTGGGAGACTTTGGTGGAGGAAATTCAAAAATTTTAAGCTCAGCTCAGTTCAGCCATGGATTAGGATGCCGCGGTGCTCACGTCTAAGAGGCAGGGCTTGGCATGTGCCAAATTGCAACTTCAAAGTAGGCATTAAGTGCTGCAACTGCGGAGCACCTCCCATGTGTAGGCAGCAACTGAGTGTTGTTTGTTTGTTTTTAAATCGCAATCTTAAACCAGTCACTTTTCCTTTTTACAATTACAGTTTAGGCAATTAAATTTACTCCAAGTCACACTGTAGAAGCCAGTCCTTTATTGGATCTCACCCTCGCTGACTACTTAGGAAACTCTCTACCTTTGATCCTATTGACACACCATAAATGATATTCTGCAGATTCTGCTCAGTCTGTATAAAAGAACATTCGAGGATAAAGAAGTTTGAATTTCACTCCTTGCCATATGGAAAACATACACGGCTCATCTCCGTTTAGTTGGATTCCAAGGCGTAGCTGATCAGATAACTCACTGATTACTCTGGACTGGACGACAGGAAAGGGTGGGTGGGGGTCACGGTGACAATAACTTCCAATTCTGGTCAGAAAAGCTGCACTGAGGAGGACTGGTTTTTGCTCTGCAGTTTCAAGCTTAAGGCTCAGTCCTGGAATCTCAGTTGAGTCTGGAGAAGCAGTGGCTGGGAAGTACTTTGTTATTTCCACCTCCCAAGGAAACTGTAATCTTTGCTTTGTGGATTCAGCCCTCACGCAAGTATCCTGTACACTCCAGGGGAGTGCTGTGCTGTTATATGACAACATTTTCTAACTACACCAGCTGCAGAGCCCAGGCACTCACTGACTTGGTGGCACGTTCTGCTCCATCTGGTTGCTTATCAGTTCTTGGCTCAGATTTGCACTTTCCAGTTTGATGGATTCATGTTTGTTGCCTGACTACCCTCTTATTCGTATCTTCGTCCTTCAGATCAAAAAGACTCAAGCAAACCGCTCAAACAGTGCACGCAGGGGCTGAGGCAGGATGAACCTTTTTTGCTGAAGAGTTTTGAGGGCTGCTGTCTCTAGATGATGAATTGTCAGTCATTTGCAAAGCTCATTTCTCTCACGGTCCTTTTTGTGTGTATATAAGCACTATTTTGCATGGTAGTGGTTTTCTAATTCACAAGTCCATACTTTGGATACAGGATGTAGAAGATATTAAGATATTAAGATAACTTATATTAAAAATTGCATGTTTGCAATTGTCTACAGAGTGATTGAAGAGAATTTCTTGAGTAAGTTGAAATAAATATGCAGGTGGATTAATCTGTCAATTAAAAATCATCTGTAGATTTCTTAAAGTGTTCAGAACTTGAAGGGAATAATTTTATATTAGTTTCAGCTTTTGTGCTTGTTTTCCTGTTTATTGTTTATTTCTGTAAAAATTCGATGCTGAGTTTTGGGACATCTGCGAATCCTCTAGAGGGCAAAATAGATTTAACTTTAGCTCCCCGAGGAAGCTGAAGAATAACCCTGCAAATAAGCTTTTCTCTTTCCTCATCAGTGGATAATTTAAAACATCCTCTTTCTTTGTGACTCTTGAGCTTTGATTCTCAAGTGTACTTAAGTGCCTAATTAAATGGGAATTAGGTATTTGAATTCTTGTGTGGCCCTAAGCCTTAGGGTTTAACTGACTTTGTGACACTGTGCCTCTCGCCTTGCAGGTGTGGGTATGGCCATGAGAAAAATGGGAAGCATGGCCAAACCAGATGTTTACATTATTAAGGATGGGGACACAATCACCGTAAAAACAGAAAGCACCTTCAAAAGTTCACAGTTCAGCTTCAAGCTTGGTGAGAAATTTGAGGAAAATACATTAGATGGCAGGAAAACTCAGGTCAGTATACCAGACTTTCTACTGAAAAAACACAATTCTTTGGGCGTTTTACAGATGGAGACACTATTTAAAAATCAATTTTGACATCCATACTAACAAAGCTTTATTTCACGAACAGTTGTCGCTGTAAGTCTCACTGAAATAAATTCTTCTTTTTTTTTTTTTCCCCCGGATTAAGCAACTTCCAAAGAGGGAAAATGCTGAAATCAATAATGTCTTGTGTATTTTGTTGTTTTCAATTTGTAGCAGAAGCATTGTGTTAGTAAAACTAACAGACCTCTAAATCCATGTTAAAGCCAAATGCCACTTCGTTTGAAGCCTGTGGAAAAAATCCCATTGATGTTTAATCAGAGGCAATTCAGCCCTAGGGTTAACCTTTCTGCTCAGTCTCGTATTTGCATAACAAGAGAGCCTGGTTCAGTGTGCAGTGGGATGACAGACACACAAGGCATATATGTGAATCACAGTCGCTAATCTTCAGTTTTAGAAGGCAAAGAGCTTCTCCCTGCACCAAATAGGGAGAATATTAATCCAAAAGGAGGTTAAGCACAAAGAAGCCCTCAAATACGTGTCTCATTTCCTTGTGTGAGTGCTTTCTGTGTACCACCCCCCCCTCCATCCACACACGGGCAATTCATCTATTATTGCAAGATCAGATAAACGTTACACAAAGGCTCAAAGCCCATGTACAAAGAGATGGGCAGAGAACATCCTCTGCTCTTGTTAATTGAAATTGTGCATGCTGTCAAAGGTCTGCCTGATGCAGGAATGTGTCAGAGCAGTGAGTGAACAAGCAGTGAGCTACTGTAAGAAGAGGATCAATAAAACATTTAAGACAATGTCCTGGCTTTGTAGATGTCAATGGCAAAATTACTATTGAGTGAGCTGGGGTGGGAATTTTTCCTTTGGAATAAGGTGTTGGAAAGCCTCAGTCTCCATCAAATGTCATGGGTAAAATATTGATGTTCGGGTTCTTCTTTCAGACCCTTGTCAGCTTAAAAGACGATGGGTCATTGATTCAGGAGCAGGAATGGGATGGCAAGAAGACCATAATAACACGGAAACTAGTGGATGGACAATTGGTGGTGGTGAGTTCAGTCCCGCTTTCTGATCCCTGAGTGCTGCTGGCTGGTAGCCTGAAAAGTAAACTCTAAAAGATCTTTTTCCTTATAGTCTGTACTGAGGCAAATTAATAAATCCATCTCTTTGTCTTCTAGGAATGTGACATGAATGGTGTCAAGTGTATCAGAGTCTACCAGAAAGCATGAGGACATCATGTTCAGTAGGAACTTGCTACAAACAACTCAGTTCAGTGGGCAGAGCTCCTTTACACTCCATATTTTCCTTTTCCCTGTTTTCTAGTATTTCAATGGACTGAGTAGCTGAGTGCAATCCTTTTTAAAAGCCGTGATGTAACTATTATGTAACTATTCTGAACTTATGAGGCTATTGAATAAAATTGTCAAATATATGAAGTGGAAATGTTGTTACTATAGTGGAATTTTAAAGTGAGGTTTCATAAATACTCAGTTTGGTTTTAGGCTCTACTACAAACTGCCTTCAGTTCAAGATAATGCAATATATGGCAACGAACAGTTAATAGCAAGCTGATTTTTGACCAGCATCCTTAAATGCTAAGGTAGTAAAATCTGAAATAGAAAAAACAGAGTTCAGGTTCTAGAGTTGTTTCTAACTTGCATGTCACAAAGTAAATAGAATTGGGTGGGTATAAATACGAGATAAGCTTTGCTGGTGTTTAAGTAGACGAATGTATTTTCAGGGGTTAGTTTGTTTTTTCATATTTCAAACCCACGGGTTCTTATCTGAAAAAACATATACTGGTGAGCCAATGGACACAACAAACTTAAGCAAACACATATATGCTTTACTGAAAGGAAGCCTTATTTTGAGAAAACTCTTTGTTTTTCTAGCAAAATTCTTATTTCCTGTCTAGTAACATTCTAAAAATTCTTAACCAAAATCTACTGAAATACTGCCTAAAACTTAAAGCCTCGTTTTATTTTATTTTATTTTTAAACTGGCTTGAAACACCTAGCAATGGAGTTTATATGCTTTAAAGTGCCATAATAAATAATCAGAAATATCAGTGTCTTGAGTATTACTTTTACACTGGTTGGGAAACAGAGACCATGATGCTACTATTCTTCCAACGAGATGTCAGATCAGACACAATTAAAAATGTTTAGATGAATTTCTGTCACACCAGACAAACATGTCCTAAAAGTGAAACTGTTTGGTGGCAGGTGATGGGGAGATTTCTATCAGGTTCAGAAGCCTGGGGGATCATGCAATCGCACACTTCCAGTTTGCAGCATCAGTCTTGCAGAATCCACTGCTACTTCAGCCCTACCAACACTTTAGCTGCTCAGTGCATGTATCTTATTACTGAGTGTACCCTAATAGCAGAAAGTCTGTTCTTTTTACGTTCATCCTACCAACCATGGAAAATTACTTTTCCCATAATTTTGGACCTTTTATCCTTTTCATAATTTCCTGACTTTTTATGAGCCATCCCCTTTACCTAGGTCATCTGAAAGAATTAATAGCTGGACCATATTTCTTGCAAATTTTTCTTTCATGATCTGTATAAAAGTATTTTTCCTGGTCCCCTAATGTCTCCTTTTTCAGTTGGCCAATCTTCATATCACCTTCATTTAGTATTTTTCCTGACTTTAATGTTGTCCTGGTTTCAGCTGGGATAGAGTTAATTTTCTTCCTAGTAGCTGGTGTAGTGCTGTGTTTTGGATTTAGCATGAGAATAATGTTGATAACACGCTGATGTTTTGGCTGTTGCTAAGTAATGTTTACACCAGTCAAGGACTTTTCAGCTTCCCATGCTCTGCCAGGCGCACAAGAAGCTGGGAGGGGGCACAGCCAGGACAGTTGACCCAAACTGGCCAAAGGGCTATTCCATACCATATGACACCATGCTCAGTATAGAAACTGGGGGCAGTTGGCCGGGGCAGTGATCGCAGCTCAGGGACTGGCTGGGCATCGGTTGGCGGGTGGTGAGTGGTTGTATCACTTATTTTTTTTCCTGGGTTTTTGTTCCTCTCTCGCTCTCTTGTTGTTTTCCTTTTCATTATTATTATTATTATTATTATTATTATTATTATTATTATTTCAGTTATTAAACTGATCTTATCTCAACTCATGAGTTTTCTTACTTTTGCTCTTCTGATTCTCTCCCCCATCCCACCGGGGGGAGGGTGAGTGAGCAGCTGTGTGGTGCTTGGTTGCTGACTGAAGCTAAACCACGACAAATGTGAACCCTGAAGATCTATGCCATATTTTTATACAGGACATTAGAAACAGGGTTTTTTGTTATTAAGGGAAGGAATCTCCCCATAGAAACAACAGAAACAGAAAATAAACTGATCTGATGAGGAACCTGGTAAGTTTACCATCAGTAATACACTAAATGGTAGCAGGAGAATGGGTGCAGCAATCCATGGCATGATACGAAAATCCTGCCTCCCTTCAAAAAGAAACAACATTACTGCTTTAAGTGGGACATTATGCCTTCTTTGGGGTCACTGGTCTATCACTTACCGCTGCTTGTTTACTCTTCTGATACTGGGTAGTGTTAATTGTTTATCTTCATTTGAATGGAAAAAGTTTTGAATGTCTTTTATAGGACATCCATTTTTAATTACAATGAGATCACTTCTTGTAAAACAAAAGGCAGAAGAGTATCTTTTTAGAGTTACTTCCTTTGGAAACAAGGCTTATAAATTCTGTGTTTGTGTGTGTGTGCTCTCTGATTTCAGCCACATGTGAAGTAGAGGCTAGAGGTCCCAAAGATAATTATTCTTTCACAAATGTCATGCAAATAGGCAGCCTGCTGAAGGAGATAGACCATTAAAGTGACGGAAAGACTGCACATGGAAGTGACGCTTTGTTTGACATTAAATGGAAGAAAAACATTATAAGCCCTCTTGGCACACATAAGAAATTTTCTTAAACACAAACGTTGACCAATGGTAAGACACAGATCAACAGGAAACTGGCTTTCTTTAGAGCTAATTCTCCAGAACTACTTAGGCTGACATATTTATTTGCTTTATTTTGATGTTAGCTTCAGCCTATGTTGCTGGTAACATCAATGTAAGTGTACTGTGACTCGGAACTACCATATATACAACCTGTTTGTGTTAGATTAGACCGTATACTTAAAATGACAACTCTTTCATAGTACTGCAAGCCAAGATTTATAATGCTTAAGACTTGAAAATATAATTAATGTCCAAATTCCTTCTATTCATTATTATACAAGCCAAAAGTTTTACTCTTCATGAAGTGTGTATACACAATGTTCTCACCAGCTTAAAATAACCAATTGTCCTGAGTTATTTGAATAACTCTCTGTAGTTCACTATATCACATAAGATGGCAGAAAATAAGACTTCCGAGAACAACTGAAAAAGAAGAAATCATGCATTAACCATCCAGGACTGCTTTATAATGCTACAGAATTATGAAATAAGGAGACAAGTTTTGTTGTGACATTTTAGTGCATGTTTTTGAAAATATTTTGGAGGGATAAAAGAAACATGTTCAGCACACTGAAGCTGCAAGTAAAACTTGCTCAAAGAGAAGCAGTTTCCATTTCCATTCCAACACATGGTCATTTAAAGTCATGAGCAGTGTCCAATTTATATCTTTATATCTCACTGTCTTATCAAATTGGTGTCATTCTGCTGTTTCCATAGAAGGGGGTTTTGGGGTTTTGTTTCTTTGTTTGTTTGTTTGTGTGGGTTTTTTGGGGGGTTTGGCTGGGTTTTTTTTGGTGGTGAACTGGGTAAAGGAGTAGAAAATGTTGTTTAGCAATTTAGATCTGATATTCTATCACATTAGGGAAATCTCTTGTCTGAGCTTTCCAGGAACACTAATGAAATGGCACTGTGCTTTGGGGAGAGTGTACTGGCTCTATACAGTGTTCGGACTATCAAAGGTTTTCCTGTTATGGTTTGGTTATATGATTTATTTCAAAATTGTTATCCTACTCTGCCTGCAATCTCTGCAATTAATACTGGCCTTTCCTCTTCCTCTCCCCTCCCTACCTCACACATGCACTTCAGATCAAAGTTTTTTAAAAAGCAAAGTCAATGATGGGAAATCTCTCAGTTTTCTGAAGTTATGGTCCCACTGTTAGCTGTCAGCTGTCCTAAAAATAGGCAGTGATTATTTCTTCAAGCGTGGAGGTCAAATGTAGGAAGATAGTTTTGCTCTGCCAATGGCTACTTGGGCAATATTAGCTGTGAGACTCAAACATCCAAAATGAAAATGAATCATTGAATAGGCACTCTATTTTTTTTTTTAGGTTAGAACCTAAAAATCTAGTATTGTTGATTCTAGTGAGTACAAACAATAAACAACCTTATCTACTTCTATATAATATGTCCAATATATTCTGTTGTTCATAAAGCAGTCCATTCAAAGTAACTTCTATTAAAATGAGATGCCAAAAATAAGTGCCCTGTAAGTATTTTTCCAGGGCCCCACAGGGCCTTGATCACAGGGCTTCCCCTGACCCCTGCCCATGAGCCCACGAGCCCCATTTCAGCTCAGCCTGGGGCAACAGTCTGTGCCTGAGCTAGCTGTCAGCGGGTCAGTCTCCAGCCCAGACACCTGTAGATTTTACACAAAAATTCATGCGTTAAGCTCATTTCTATGAAGGAACTGCCTTATAAAGGGCTTGTATTCTACTTAAATTGTTTTACAAAAATAAAAGCAGTCATGCAGGCCAGCTCCAATCAAACCTTTGTTGGTGACTCCTTCCCTGCCTGAGTATGTGCTAACACAATGAATGGATTAGAAACCCTTTGCACTATGTTGATTATTTGTGCTTGTAGGGGAAAAAATCCCACGCAGTGTGATAGTGGGTGGGAGCACGTTAACATATATTAATTATTCTTTGATGCCTCATTTCAGACCCATTGTTCAGCCCTGGGAGGATTTAGCACTATTTTCATAGGGTTTGGAGACAATCCAGCATCTGTGTAAACACATTTTTGTCCCATGGTTCTCCTTCTAGCTTTGGCTTTTCAGCCCTTGTACATCAAATTAAGACTTTGTTGACACTTCCCAGAATGGTTTTACTTCATACTATTATTTGAGAGGAAAAGGAAACACTATCAGAGACCCTGCTCCCAAGAGTGAATTTGGCTTCCTTTCCAGCAAAAATGTTTCCAAAATCAATTCCCTCTACCAGATGGTCTTAATTATATTCTGGAGATATTTACAGGTGAAGTCCATTTCTTCTTTCAGAAGAAATGTAATGTTTCAGCAATAAGTGCAATCCAGAATCAGATAATGTCCTGCAAAAATCTACTGAATCCCAAATATTATAGTTGAGACTTTAAAATAAATAACACTTTTGTCATTAATCACAGATGTACACTCTGAAATTAAACATCAGAAGACAAATATCCCACTCTGATATCCAAATATCTAGGACTGGACATTTGCTCCCACACGCATCGCATCTGGTTCCCTCAGAAATTCCTGCTTGAAGTCAATGAGTCTACCTTCAGAAAAGGCATTAGCTAAGGATGCAGCTCAGCTCATTGTGCAGTGCAAGTGTCCAACAGAAAATCACGGGACTGAGTGCAACTTTCAGGCTGGGCTGATGGTGCATTGATGCTGCACACCCCAGAAGCGTTCTTGCTCTGTGGCTTGATGTCTTCTGGGGCCGTGCAGTATAGTCCTGTATGGTGAACAGCAAATGTGAAATCATAAAGAACGGAGTAGCCTGTATCTCTTGACCTCAACAGCAACCTTGAACTGAGGCCAGAGAGTCCATGACAGGGTGTTTCTGGAAACTCCTTAAGTACAAGGGCTCTTTGCGTACATGGAAAGTTGAGCTGAAGGCAACTCAGACTGACTCCTTGCTCTAGAAATTGTGGCCAGGCCTTGTTATGGCTTTGCAATTTAATTCTATAAGTAGCCCAGTGAAGTAGAGGCATAGGAATTATTCCTATTCTATTGCGGAGTGCAATTAAGGGAAAATATCATTAGTACTTTCCCTTTCCAAATTGTGTAAAGCAGTAATTGATACTGGGATTTGCTCTCCGTGCTTTCTATTGTCTCATCTCCACTCATTCTCCTAAACCACCTTGCTTAGTACAAGTTTAATTGCACATAAATAAAGTTCAGAAAATGGGATGTTTCTATTCTTTTACATTTATTTTTTTCTCTTGGTGAGATGCAGAATGAAAATGAAAGCTGCATATCTTTACTGGGGACATTGTTTGAATAATCACATTCTTTTTGCACAATTCATGGAATATGGTTCCTCTGTTTAAGCAGCTTAACTGATAGCTGCTTTTCTGAAACTGCGACAGAAGAGAGGAAGCCAATTGATTAAAACAGAAATCACACATGCCTCAGTGCCTTATCATCCTCAGTCCCCTTTCCCCTTGTCATGTATTTGCACAACACAATTCATGCTTATCTGAGCCTACACATTATCCCTCTAGATGTTCACTTTCTTCATGAAGATTCTTCTTTTTTCCTATTATGTTTAAGATTATCAGGTCTCTTGGATCCAGATTCTGAGTGTCCAGCTGGTGTGATTACTGGAATAGGGATTAAGAAAGATAAGAATAAATATAGCTGCATCTTCTCTCTCTCTCTCTCTCTCTCTCTCTTTGCCTTTTTTCACTCTTTGTTCAGCACCAAGAGACTGAAGAAAACTAAGTGTACAGCTTTTCCCTTAACAACATGCAATGTTATCCATGGCCGCCATCTTGAAAATTTGATTTTAAAGTAGTATACATCTAAGTAATATTAGCTCCAGATTTAACTGGTCCCACATGTACTTTGTTCTTATGCTTGTGCTGAAATGGTTTTAAGCAGAATTTTCTCCAGTATGTAGTCAGTATAGCCCTGACCTTGAAAGTAGATAGATATGTGGTTTCCCAAAAAGCAATTCTCTGCTGGATTGAGTTTTTTTTAATAGTGACAGTGCTATTATTTTCTACATGTAATTTATGATACTCATATGAAGTAAACAACTTAATCTGAAAAGATCTGGTTCCTTTATTAATCTGTCAGCTAGAGCTCTACAGACCTGGAATAAGTTTGATCATATCTGGATAGAACTGGAACTCAAGTTTCAAGCTGGAACTTGAAAATCTGTAGCTCATTTTTCACTGGGTTCTGTCTTGTTGCTATCTTAATTTACAGGGTTCTGAGATTTACCCTCATAATTTAGATATTTTCCCAGTAAGTTACTCACATCTGTCATACATATATTGCTTTGGGAAGTTACTTAATGATATCCTTCCCTTGTGGTCAATATTTAAGAGACAGTCTGTAGAAGTTTCTCCACTTATTTTCCTCGTTGGGTCTGTAAAGGAGAGGGAAGGAACAATTCAGGTTAAATATCCTTTGATATAGTATGTCCAAAATAATAAGTCTGGGAAGAAAGGTCTCCCCAGAGATTTTTCTCTGTTAAAGAAAACACAAATGTGAAACATTACCTATCCTTGGAAAACAAAGTGTATCAAACCCTTTGGAATATTTAAAAAATCTTAGATAAAGCTCTGCAAACTCAGGTCATCAGCCATAGCTCCCATTCATGTAGATAGTGACTTATCTGGGACGGGCTGGACATCCCTCCTTGCGAGTAAAAGCACGGTTTGTGTGAGAGGTTGTCCAGACCTCTACTGGAAGTTCCCTTTTTCCCAGTTGATAGCTCTTTTTGTCAGTTGTGTCTTTGTTCCACTATGATCAACTACTTTCTTAAAGATAAAATCCAAATTTTTTCTCCATTTAGTGAGATTTCTCTGGTCCTTTTGTACTCACGGCTTTAAATTTCAGGAGATGCTTGGCACTTTTCCATAATTTCTTCTACAGACTTTACTAGAGAGCTAACTGCTGCTTTAAGGCTGAAGCATACTGAGCTGGATTTCTGAGCTGGATTCCTGCTAAGATCAGGAGCTAAGTGCGTTTATTATAGAGGCACTGATGGTGTCTTACGAAGCGACAGCCTTCTATATCAGTGGAAAGCCTTTCATTACTTCAGTAAGATTGGGTTAGGCTTTAGTAACTGAAAGCTAATATTAGAGATCAAGAATGAATGATTAATTTTAAGACACATTACTGACTCTTTAAAATTAATTATAAAATTTTCATGATGATAAGAGAGTTCACTGGGAACATAATTTGAGCAGCAAGTAAAGTTTGATAGATTTGTATTTTTACTTATTTATTCTGATAGGTTGATGAGGCTAAGACTTACAACAAAAAGGAGAGATCACTGTTGCAGGTATGGTTTTATTATGCTATCACTGTCTTATTCTGGGAACAAAACACAAGAGTAATGTATGGAATTGAGTAGAGAACAAAATAATATTGCGTCCTCTTGTTGTTATTCTTATTTAATTATATTACCATAGAGAAAACATTTCCCTTACGTGGTTTATTTGCTTTGAATAGTATCAACAGATTTTTAGTAGGAATGATATTTAGTTGCATCTTACAATAACATCTCACTGTTAACTTCAATAACGTTATGATGACATATGCACAAGGAAAAAGCATTTAGGATCCAATGCCCTTTTTTTTGGCTTAATGCTTATTGGGATATCTTTTTAAGAAAACACCAATAAAAGATGTTGTACAATATTAAAAATCATGCCTCTACAGTTATTTAATGTTGCTGAAAAGAAGGCTGTAATTAATTTTCGACTACACTATACAATGGGGTGTTGTCCTTGCAAGTCTTTAAATTAATTTCATGTAATAAAATGCCAGCTATTTACTAAGCAGAGCAACTTTCTTTGCATATTAAGTTGCATGTAGTTACATCAGGGAGAAAAAGGAAAATTTGATGCTATTTTATTACTGTGAGTTCAATGGATCCAACACAAATCTGGAAAAGCCAGATTAATTTTTTGTATCGCTCTCACATTACTGGTGAAATTATGAATTATTTTATATGAGATAACTCTCATGACTTCACCTGTTGCTTTTGAAAGATGCGCTTGGATGTAATTTGATGTAATTTCGGATATAATTTGATAATAATAGGTTACATGAATAAAAGCATGGTTTTATTAACACAATTGCTTTTAATGCCCAAGCCAAGAAAAACCAGTGCAGGTTTTCTCATGTGATTTGCATTTAATAGGTGCATTTCACAGGCACACTTCTTGTAGGGCAGAGCAGCATAATCTCTATTTTTAGGACTTTGTCTTTCTACCAAATAAAACCGTGCTCCTTCAGAGTTCTGATGGACCTTAGAAGTTATTGGCTCATCTAATGACCAGTGTCTGATTTGGCCAACTGAACAGTACTCCTTCAGACGCAGACCCAAAAATACTCAATGCCCCCTGGAAGTAAAAAACCATGTACTGTTCAAAGCTTTTATTTCTGCGAAAGAAAACAATTGTGAAGAACTGGTAAGCAACCACGGCATATTTTTCTGTCCCCTCTTTATCCTTTGGTGAGGCTAGGTCTAGCATTTCACATAGTGAAAGGCCTCTTCAAAAGGAAAGTTTGAACATTTTACTGATTTTGCTCATGTCATGTTTTTATTAGAAGGTTTAGAAGGCTTTTGCTTATTTCCTTTCTGTGACAAGATGAATTTAGTGGAATTCATTCAACTTTCCTTTTTTATGAGTCCTTTAGTAGTTAATATTCCCACTTCAGTAAAAGAGGAATTTCTACAGGGTTCTTTATGGGTTTTTACTGTCCTAGTTCTGTATACTAGATTTATTCTAGATATAGAAACACAAGTTTAAAGCTGAATGGACTCAGATGCTGAGCTCAGGTATAACAGTGCAAATGAAGTTTGATTCTACTCAAGCCAAATATGTAATTTTACTCTTTTCTGGGATGATCCTGAACCAACCAGTTTCCTAGTTTCTTGTATGCTTTGCAATAGCTTGCTCTTTCTTACTTTATTTCTTTCTCTTTCTCCCCTCCCTCTTTCCCCTTCCCTTTCCCTTTCCCTTTCCTTTCCCTTCCCTTTCCCCTTCCCCTTCCCATTTTCCTTTCCTTTTCCTTTTTATTTTCCTTTTCCTTTTTTCTTTTTCTTTTTCTTTCCCCCTCTTTATCTTTTCCTTTCTCTTTCTCATTCTTTGTTTCATTTTTACAATACATATTTGAGATTGCAAGGGAGAGATGATGGTGTTATTGTAAGCACCGTTCTTCATTACTAATTCACTTCTATCTCAAAGAAGTGTATCATAGAAAAATAATACAAAGTAGAGCAGGAAGGATCTTTCACAGGTCATCTAATTTCTTCTTCTATCCCAAAGCTGAATCAATGATGTCTGTGTTGTCCCTGAGAAATAACAGTTGAGCTATTTTTAAAACATTTCACTAATGGAGATTCCACGTCCTTCCTTAGCAATATTTTTCAAATATTGAAGAAAAATTATAGATCCCTTCCTTTGTTGCAAAGTTTGTCCTTGCCCTCTATCTCATAAGTTGATGTGGGTGCCGACATCCTGATTAAGGTCGTCTTCTTCTTACCATGCTTCACATGTGAACAATTGCTTTCTTGGCAACTCCATCTCTTAAGAGTTTTTCACTCCATGGCTTTGCTTCCACCTTTCCTACAGGCTCTGCCTATGCATGCAAAACAACTCTGTCTGGTGTTCTGCTATCTGCATTGTTGACAAGGAGCAGGGACTGATAAGGTCTTACTATCAAATTGATTGTTTCTCCTGGTTCTGTTTACTCTGGGTTTATATAAGGCAGAGTCTAGTCAGACTTGGGATATATCACAGCAGCATGCTGAGGCTGCCCTGGTCACTGGTGGTGCTGTGCCCTACGAAGTGACTCTGCTTCTCTGCTGACCCAACAGGTCACAGTTTCTTGGCTTCTCTGCAAGCCTGAGGGTTCACATGGGAAAATGGGAGTATGATACTGAGGGGAATGAATCAATCCAGTTTCCATTTTTAACTGCAGTTATGCTGTTTAGGGTTGGGATGAAGAAACAAAGATTATCCTTTAGCAAATTCTGAATAGTTTCACTCCCACCATCAGATGCATTACTTTTCCATGAAAAGTATTTGCTCCTCTGAAGGCATGCAGTTTACACCTTGGTTACTAGGGGAGATCAGTTTTCTTCCTGTCATCATATAGCAGCACTCTCACAAAATATATTTATTTCTCTTATAACCGTCTACAAAGGGACACCTAACAATGGTCCCTTAGACGAGCAACTACAACTAAGTAGTCCAAGCAAAATGACCAATTTCAAAGTTTGAGAACAGCTTTGGGAGTGACATAGGATCTGTTGTTCACATACTTCTAGACAAATAATGCAGTTACGGTGATTCAGGCTTTACCCCTTCATTGGACAAACCTAGCAATAGCATCTGACAGGAGTTAGAACAACTGTGGCACACTGTAGGGTAAGACCCATCTCACCTAACCCAACCTGAAGCACCCAGCTGGGGTGCTTTGCTCCTGCCAAGGCAGTGAAGAAGGGCAGACGTGACCTGGAAATGCCAGGTGGCAGAGTTTGAGAAGTAAACTGCCAAGGCAGTGAAGAAGGGCAGATGTGACCTGGAAATGCCAGGTGGCAGAGTTTGAGGAGTAAACTGCCAAGTCCACTGCAAAATATACTTCATTGTCTTCCAGAGACATACAGTGGTGCACTATAACACTAGAAGCCATTATACAGTAGGAGGTACATAGCATACCCATCACCCAATAAATCTCACAGGAGTTGTGTGAATCACACCACGTACTCCAATTCATGAGTCACACCGAGTATATACAAGCCATGCATATGTATATGTCTGTAACTGTGTGCTTACAAGCTGTGTTTTAATAGATTTGTTATCTAGCTCTGCAAAATTGTTTAGTTATGAAGTAAATTACTTTTGTTTTATGTTATCCCTGTTAAAGATCTTCAGATGGGTATTTTGTGTTAAAGGACAACTGCATAGAAACAGGCACTACTATTAATTAATTGTGAATACCTGTCTCTGAGGGAGTTTTGCATTATGTTGCACTCCATTGTTTCGATTTCTTTTAGGGACTGCTGAAAGCCATTGGATGTTGTTATCTCTACCATCAAAAGCATTTTTCTCCCAAGAGCCTCCAACATAGGAGGTTCTTGAGATATTGCACGCTTGTCTCACTAGCTTGGGTAGCTGATGATGTTGCCCTGCAACAGCAAGTAGGTTGTGCCTTTCCAGGTGCAGGCCCTCAGTCAGCTGGCACAGCTTATGCTGCCTGGTCACTGCATCTGACCATGACCCCCAGTTGGCTTGGTAGGTATCAGGCCCTTGATCTTGTCTTTTTACAAAGTTCATACAATTGAAAGGATCTTGTAAGGGTATTAAAACAGGCTTCTTCACAGAGCAGTTCAGTCCACCTAAGAACTGAGTCCATGGCTTGGGAAACATCCACATTTTTCTGATGAATATAAGGAAAGTCTTGGGTGATGGGACATTGCTGAAGTGTCACAATTAAAAGACGACTTTGTAAAGAGCCAGCAATGATATAACATTTTCCTTTTTTTTTCTTCATGCTGTGGAATTGCCTGAATCAATAGTCTTGCTCCATCCCAGGTGTGCCTTTAAGTTGTTCTTTTGATGCTGGGTTGATGCCATCACCCACAGCTCCTGTGCTCACCTCCTGTTTCACAAAGAGGATTTGGGCAATTGCCTGACCACCTTACCCAAACACCTATAATCACCTCATCCCACCCCACCCCAGAAGTGTTTCATATAGCTGAACTTTTCCATTGCTTACGTGATGGGTTACAAAGGGTGGCTGCCTCAGACAGGTGTGCCACATCCCCAGGGAAAGAATTTGCTCAGCTGTGTGTTTTCTCAGGTTATTGTAGTAACTACCTTCCAGTAGGTGATAGTGAATGCCTCCTTCCTTTCCCCGACCCACCCCTACTTCCTCTTCCTCTAAAATACTTGCATTTTTCTGCCAGAACCACTAGGTGTCACAAGTACTCACATCTAAACTATAAAATTCTCTAACATATTATCCCGGAGAGCTTGATATTTTCTTTATTCTTACCGAGGGGGCCAAGAATTGGGGCATAGACTTGCTGTAAATGTGGGAGCTGCTGGATGTAATAAAGAAATCAGATGCATCAAGCTGGTGCTTACAGAGGAGGTCCATAGTGTTTCACGGCAAACAATTTAACATACAAGGGAGTTATGTCTGTCATCGAAGGGCCTTAATTCAGCTAACCATAGAAAACTAATAAATTGGATGTGATCCGAAAGATCAACAGACTGTGTCTAACACAAGGAAATATGCTGGTGAGACAGGGCGTGTAGAAGTAGCAGGCAGAAAGAGCTCCACTATGAAAAAAGCTTATGGGTAAAAACCAGACCAATCCTCAGGTTAAATTTAGATTATTTTCAAACTAAAACTCAGTAATCCATGCCACTAATGAGACATATCTTCCTCTTCTTCCCACTCTTGTTCCCATCTGTCTGTTTATAAACTAATCAATCATTCTTGCCTAGCAGCATGACTTTTACACTGTCTGGGAGGATATATTCTCACCTCCCCAGTGGGACCCACAGTACACCACCAGTTGACTCTGTGGGAGCCTGAGACACCAATCTTTTCTGAAGATGGTATTTCAGTTTTTCAAATGTTACAAAATGTATTTTTTAGAATTTTTTTCCTTAACCCTGTAAAACCACTTTTTTTTTTTTTAATTGCAGGCAGGCATTTCCATTTCCAAGTATCCTTTTCTTCAGAAAAAAACCTCCAGCACTCTACCACCATGCAGTACATCCACCTACCTGTATGCTATCTGCCCTTTTGCTGCTGTCTGAGGCATGGCTCAGTCCACCATCATACTGTATGCACTGAACAAACAGCACAAGAGAATATCTTCTATCTAAAAGGAAGGAAACCCAAATCTTCTCATTTGGGACTTCAGTTCACCTGAGTCCCATGGCAGCCACAGGCCTTTGCAACTTCTCACTGACACCTGCTTACATCAACTAGGTCTTCAGCTGAAGCAAGGAACAAGAGTGGAAGGAGATTACCACAGGTGACGGGAAGTACCTGGCAAAAGGGGTGTGTATGAATATAGTCTAGTGTTAATCTTGCTGCTGGTATTATAAACTACAAGATCACCCAATATCTTGCAGCAGGAGTCTGAAGGCACTGCAGTAGGGCAGGAGGACCTGCCTTCCCTGTATTTCCCCCCTCCCCAATCCCTGTAAGCCCCTTCTCATCCATTTCAAAAAATTTCTGTGAACTGTGTGCCAATGGCTCTGTATCCCAGCGTCTGCCACATCACTGACTTCAACTCTTTTAGCATTTTAATTGGTTTGAGAGCATGAAGAGAGACATGTGGGGGACAGGCTTGCTGAACGGTTTTAATGCTTCCATGGGTCTGTTCTGAGCATACTCAGAAACATGGCCTCCCTCATTTTCCATCTTTAAAAAATGTTTTCCTCAAAATTAACACAGTTTTATACACAGAAATCTAAAATATTACATGCAGTTAGGGGCTTGATCAAATATGGTATTACTGCCTGACATTCAAACAAACAGACAGTGTTATAAATCTGGAGTGGCCGATTAGATTGTCATTTTAAGCTGGCAAGATGAGAGCATAATAGCTTTGGGCTATACCAGATGGCGAATTTAGGCACTGATGAGTATTGCACTGCTCCTGGAATAGAATACAACACTCTGAAAGAAGCAAAGACCATTCACTCCTTTTCTAAAATAGTATTTCAAAGATAAAGATTGACATCACCATGTAGTTGTGAGTTATTGCTTAATAAAGCTGCATAATGCTTGTTAGTCATGCCGTACAGTGCACTATCAGTCAAATTAATCACTCATGCAAGACAGCTAATTTGGTCCTAAACGCGCTTTTTAGAATGAATGCTGAATGTTACTAGCTGTTATTAAGTAGCCACCTGCTGCACATTTATGACATTATATTTGGTATATTGCTGCAATAATCTAAACTGTGCTTAAAGGTAGAGTTCAATTCCAGATAATGTTTTGTTAATAACCTACCATGTAAACAATACAATCAATTATGGCCAGAGGTAATTACAGTGTTGAATCATTTTCTTACAACACTTAAATAAAAAATCAGATTGATTCAGAAAGATTTTGAACTTTACTTGTATTTAAATGAAGGTGTGTCCTGAACCATAATAGGTGCAATTACAAAGATAAGATTAAGGAGGTGCCAGCTTTCTTCTGTTTTTATATGTTTTGAGAGTAACTTTGTAACAAGGAAAGATTTTTGTAGGCCAGCTCTCTGTGCAGAACAGGCATTTCCCAGGCAGAAATCTCTCTATCTCCCTTTACAGGGCCTGGCCCCTTTAGGGATGTTTCCTCTATTTACCAACCAGAAACAATAACTGAAAAAAAAAAAAAGTTACATTTTGTTACCACTGGGGTGTGCCACTTAAAAGGAGTTTTCTGCCCAGTAATTCATTCTCCTATGGCTTCATGCTGGACCGGCGCCCTTTCCATTCATCTGGCACTTTTCATATGTGAAAATCAAGCTACTTGCAAAACGCTCAGATCAGTCATCGCTCTCTTCTTCTAGGAGAGAGGAAACAAAGAATGAAGAGGGGCTATTTCTTGGCCAGTGCCACACAAACATAGCAGTCGAAGACCAGAGGAAACAGTCCGTGTCCCTATCAGCAAGATTCATTGCACCTGATGTTTGCCATTTGGATAGTCCTCTGCTTTTAGCTAAGTAGTTAGGCAAATGTCAGCAGGAAATCTCTGACATTTGCAGAGGTGAGTTCTTCCTACCTCCCATGCACACCCATTTTGTAAGAGGATATTCCCCTGAGAACATGCCTCTCTCTTTCTCCATTGGTGTGGTTACCCTAGACAACAAGCCTGTCTGAGATACCCAAGTTTTAGAAGATGACATTTAAGTGAGTTGAATCTCACAGCTAGTGCACTTCCCAACCCACTGGAGCATGTTTAGCCTGGAGAAGAAAAGCTTTAGGGACCACCGAAGTGCAGCCTTACAATACTTATGAGGAGATTACCAAGAAAAGGGAGCCAGGCTCAATACTAATTTGCATGGTGGGATAATGAGATGCCATGGTCATAAGCTGAAATAGGGGACTGTCTGACTGGGTAGAAAGAAAAATGTTTTCCCCCTGAGGACAGCCATGCAGTGTAAGAGATTGCCCAGAGAACTGTGGGTTCTCTGAGCCTGGAGATTTTGATGGCAAGATGGGCCAAAGCTCTGAGCCGCCTGGTCTGAACACAGAGCTGCCTCTGCTTTGAGCAGGGGATTGGATGGTGACCTCCCAGAGTCTCTTCAGGCCTCAGTGACAGGTGATTCTGTGTTGTCTTTCATGCTGAAATATCACACGTGAGATATCATACCCACACATCAGAGGCAGTCTGTGAAGGTAATGTTGAGATGGACATTAATGCAGGGTCTAGACAAGGTTTAACACAGGGGATTGTTTCAGATGTTAGTAAGGCATCAGGGTCAAATTTAGGTTCAGCTAGCACCTCCAGTAATTGAGTTTTCAGAAGCACGTCTGTTCTTATAAGAACTTGTCACAGCACAGTTGTGGTGGCTCTTCTTGCTTTGGTGTGTAGGGTAAATATAAGAAGTAAAATCTGTTTTGGGATATGAATGAGAGTGAAATAAAGAAAATAGCACAGAAAAAAGATAGTGTGCACAGGTATATGGAAACATAGATAAAGGAGGCTCAGAAAGAATGACTGATTGATGAATTGATAGATTAACTACATGGACTACACTTTATTAGCGTTAAAATGTAATATTTCCTCTGAAGACAGTTGTTAAATGAGATTTTTTTTGAAAGACTTGATTTGAAAAAAGTAAATCAATATCTGAAATCAAGAATGAAAATTAAATAACATTGTAGGTGGAAAACCAGAATATGCTTTAGTAACAGAGGCCAGTCAGGGAAATGTCAGACAGACAAATCCTTGAGCCTGCTGGAAATAGGTGATGAAAGCTACTATAAAGAGAATCTAAATGGTGGGTCACTTAAATTCTGTGCAATTTGAGAAATATTTAGTCTGTGCCCTAAATTCTGCAGAGTTCCAATCTGGAGCACTCTTGGCTTTTGCCTTGGGGAATGATACAGCGTAAAGTTTGTGCACAGGTTTCCCATTGGCTTTTAGAGCAGAATCATGCACTGAAAAAGAGCCAAGTTAATGTTAGATATTGATTTCTCAATGCATTGCTAGCGTATTTCCTATTACAAGTAAATTGCACAAAAACAAAAAATGACTATAAATAGAACAACTCAGTACGCAAGAGCAATATTACATTCCATGCTCAGTGACGCTGATGTTTTCAACTGATTAAGTTGAAAAGTACAGAGGAAGTTATTTTCCTCATTAAGCCACACATTTCTGTCAACACATTTTCTCTATCTACTGGATAATAGAAAAAAGCATGATCATGCTATATTTTTCAGCACAGGTTTATTCTTCTCCCTTTCTTATGTAGAGATCAGCCATATTTCAGCTAGCTTTGTATCTGGTTGAAAATTGAAATGATATTTTCATAAATCTTGATGTGAGGACGTTTTACCCCTTTTAGTCTACAAACATGGGAAACATCCATGACAAAAAGTATTGCTGGTATATTGTTATTTACTATAATATTAATCTCAGAATAAATCAGAGGACTATGGCACATGACTTTGACAGGACTAAATTATTCTAAATATCTTAACAGACAAATGAGCAAGTGCTTTTAGCTATTGAGGGTCACCTAATTATGTCCATTTGTTGAGCAATAAATAACAGAGAAGAATGCTATTAGAGTGATTAGTGAGCAAGACTACCAGACACCGACACTAATCTTCTCTATTGCTGTGAGCAAATACAATTACTTACGCATAGATCTTCAAAGCCATGTGCTTATGTGTCTTTTAACATCTGACCGTAGCCTCTGTGCTTTTCTTTCTCATCTGAAAGATATAATGATAATACTTCTCTACCTCACAGGCATTTATTGGAATACCCAACACACTAAAATAATGGGGTCATAGAAGAAGTTGAGGGAAGAGGCTATGAGAAGGGGAGCAACTCACTAATGCATTTTGAAAACTATGCAAATCACTTCCTCACACTAATTTGGATTAAAATTATGCAAAAAACCCCACACCTTCATCAGCCCCACCTTAAACGATATTCTTTGCCCCCACACTCACTAAAATATTAACGTGGCACATGCAGAAACAGATATGGTCTTCTTTTTTGTCCTCAGATTCAGATCCTGAAAAAACAAGGGAGTTTTATCTTTACAGCTTTTCCCTTCAGCTTTCCTGGCAGTTTCCATCGCTCAGCACCACCTCGCAGGTACTGCTGACACAACATCCTCAGGGGACAAGGCCCTTTGAGCCCCAAAACTGCTCTGAAAGTGCCCAACATGAAAAGGATCTTGACTTAACAATTTTTCCTTTTCAGTCTTGATCAGGCTGTTGCCTTTGGTAATGCTTCAGAGGAAATGATCCCTCACCTGTGAAAATAATCAAAACATAATGAAGGTATTACTATTCTTACAGACTTTAAAACATTTTAATCCAATGGAATAAATGAGGCTACTTAAGCTGTATTTAGTAATTATTTTGCTCTATTTTGAAGGCTTTGTGCTGTTTGCAAGATATTGGAAGTTCCTCCTCCAGGCTTTAACCACTGTCAGCAGCTCCTGTGCTACCATGGCCCTCTGTTTTCAGGTCAGGCCAGTGACTGAAGCTAATTGCATCCCTCTTGCATGGGAGGGACCATATTGACTTGTTGATGTTCCATTTTCCTATTTTGAAATCAAAAGACCTCTGCAATCCATGGAATGGATAGGCAAGCTACGGAAGTATGGTGTGCAACAATATGTGTCATCAGAAGTCCTGGACACACTGACAGAATAGCACCAACTTCATTAAATACAGCGTTCTTGGTTCAATTGCAAAGCAATTGCAACTCAAATGCAAAACCAGCATGTTCTAAATGTCTAAGGGTTTTATACACACTTTATAGTTTTATACAAGCATTGGATGCACTTCTGGAGGTCATTTAGTCCAGCCTCCTGCTTGAAGCAGGACTACCACTAGTACAGTGTCAGGTCAGCCATAGCTTTGTTCTAGCTGGGTCTTGATAAGTCCAGGTTGGTGACTCTGCTTTCATACATCCAGATTTGATTTGTTGTCATTCTGGGCAGCAGGTAGAATGATGTATAAGAAATGTCTTCATTTGCATTGGTTAGGCAAGGGCCAAACCCAGAAACAACAGCTTCTCACTCTTCCCTCCAGAGAACAGTTTACCCTGGGAGGGGTGGGGGCTTTGTAGTTAGGAATAAGTATGGTGGAAGTTGTATGTCACGAGAGCTTACCAAGTACAGTCTGCCCAATGCTCCTCTAGGCATAATAAAACCTAATAGCATTTCATAATCAGGATCTGTGCAAGAGGCGCAGCTGTCCCCAGGTAACCTGCATGTCCCAGCTATTGCTCTCTGGTAAATACTGGTAAAGGCTTCTTTTTCCATTGGAGAACACTATAAATTTATGATTATCACCATCCCCGAAGCCGTATTAATTGCCATTAAGTGGGCTCAGAAGGAAACATCTCGCTATTATCATCCAGGCAGCCCACTAGGAACTGCACAGTTCCCAGTTTCTGAGAATGTGCACTTTTGGATGAATGGACAAGCAGTGCTGGCTTCTAATGTGTATGGTGGAGGGGGCTGAATTACTGAATTGTGTGTTCCTCTGTGAAGGAAAAATGTCATTTACAATGTAGGTGTGTCACGTGTAAAACTTTCAGTAGGTTTCTTCAAAGTCCAATTTTTGCCTCGCTGAATGCTTCTCTTGTTCCTAATAACTTTCATCTTCCTTCACAAATTCCACAAAAGTTGGGCAGGAGAGATTTCTTCCAGTCTGAAAGCAGCATATTCCTTAACACATTGCCTTCCATATCAAAGACAAATTTTATCTTAATGGTGCCATAGAAAAATGATACACTCGCAGCAGTGGATCCTCTGTGTATAGAGAGCAGATAAAACTGTCTGTATTGCCTTCCCAGCCACTGCCGTTTGACTGTGAGCTGCAAAGGCAACTTCTCAAATTCACTCTCCATACCTGAAGCCTTCAGGTTATTGCTGATTTTCTGAATCAGTAACAAATGTAGTAGTGATGTTTTTTCATCTCATTCCTGATATAAAATGGGAGCAGAACTAACAATGTCAGCTTAGGGGTGAAAGAAGAGCTGCTATCATATATCAGTAACCTTTCCCCACGACTGGCCTGTGCTTGATTTGTACCACTAAACCGAGGCTGCAAGACTAGAAGCAATTTCTAGTCCTTTGTCTCAGATTATCTAGTAAGTATTCTTTGTTACTTTTTTTGACTTTTCAAAAAGGCTACACCTGGGAACAGGTGTTTCTGGCCTCATTTCTTATTAGAAAAAATCGTAATACTCACTGTTTTCCCATGACATTCCTTCCTCTGTGTATTATGACATTCCTTCCTCTGTGTATTATTCATTTGATAACTTGAATTCAAGCAACTATTAATTTTTAGGTGGCCTGTGAAAGTTAGAAAATGAGGAATTTGATGGCATGGAAGTGACATTTACCTTCTTCACAAAAATACTTTTAAGCCTCAGAAATTTAATCCCTCAGATTTTTTCATTAATATTGCATTTTGCAGCATAGGCAGCTAAAACTTCAATGAGACTGCAATTTCAACCAGATCTCTGCCTCCAAGCAATATAAACAGCATTACATTTCCACTTGCTTTCTACAAGCAAGTTTACAAAGTATTCCCTGTGATCACAACCAAAGTAAAGCCACACAGGCTTATCCAGTCTTTTTTTTTTTTTTTAAAGTCAGAATTATGGTAATACCAGAACCTCAGTCTTTATTTAAAAAAAAATCAACTACTGTCTAGAAAGGAACATTTTGTCTCTCTGGAGATGCACTTTTGTTGAACTCATTCAAACTGAAAGTTGTCCTTGAAAAAGGCTGTTTGAGTTCAGCTTCTTTCTCTCCTGGCCATACAAGTGGCCAAACATTTTTTTCTTTTACTCAGATTTGTCAACCTTGTTTTCCTGCTGTTCAAATTAAATTAAGTTTAAATATCAATAACTGAAGTGATCAGTGCCTAGTTATGTGTGTGTAGCCATGGCATCCAAGGAAGCAAGAGGAGAGCAGGTTCGTTCTTGCCCATGTGCCACATTTAGGAGATGCTGTGGAGTCCCTGCGTGGGCCAAGCTCTTGAGAGATTGCTGTGAAGCAGTTTGTCCTGTGGGACACATATTGGTGCTGAAGTCCATGTGTGACAGAAAACGTGGTTTTCTGTGGAAACCTGCTATGGAAACCTGCTAAACAGGAGACACCATTTCCACCACGTCCCTCCTTGCTGCAATGCCATGCAGGCATCGCTCGTCCGGGAAGGGAAAGGCACAAAGCCTACACAAATGCTGAATTGGGAACAGACTATTCCTGGTAGCAACCCAGCACTTGGGGACGTGGCTGTGTGCGGACACAGGAGGAATCGCCAGCCCCGCAGATGGAGATGGCTGCACCCAAAGCAGCGGTTGGCAGGGCTGAGTGCTGCTGCTGGACGCTGGACATAGCTGCCGGACCTTGGCCCTCGAGGAGCCCGTGGGAAAGCAGCTGGGCCTGGGCTGGTGCCAGCGCAGAGGGACTGCATGGAGACAGATCATCCAAAAATCCTGCTTAGGCATTTTCAGGCTCCTTGTTTTCTCTTGTGGGTGGGTGGGCCGGGAAATGCGCAGCAGCAGGACGGCCCAGAGCCCCCGGCCCGCTGCTGGATGGCCTCCAGGACCTGGAGCAAGAGCTGCTATTGCACAAGTTCAAGTGACAGCAACCAGGGCATTAGAAACCTCCCTCTTGCGCCAGCAGCCCCAGCAAATACGCTTTTTATTTTAGCTATTTTCCAAAAAAGATTACGGGCCTCATTGCCTGTCCTTGAAGGAGCTCACACCGTGTCTGGGCCTGGCTTTGCTGGCAGCAGGGCTGAGTTGTGCCAGTGAGTGTCCGGGGCGTCCCCGGGCTGCGGCTGACAGGCGGTGCGCAGCTGGAGCGGAGCATGGGGCCGGCACTGCCCGAGTGCCCTGGCTCCCTGCAGACGTTGCCATGGGCTGGTGGACACAAGGTGGGAGGTGGAGAAGCCCTGGGGCCTGCTGGAGGTGGCTGGAGGCCTGGTGGCACCCACAGGGCTGGCTCCAGGCAGCTATGCTGGGTCAGGGCCTGTGTGCTCACTCCTTTCCCCGAAGACATGAGCCCCATGGCTCCAGGGCTCTTAGATATCCAGCTTGTCTCGTGTTCTGAGCACTGGGGAGGCTGACATTGCCCTCTCCCTCCAGCGAGGCAATGCTTTCTCTTTGGAGCCATGCTCTGAATTGACTATATTTTCATCTAACAGAACTATTTTTTCCTAAAGAAACCGAACCAAAACAAAAAGAAAAACCACTTGCAATTACACAACTGATTATCAAAAGTCTTTTATTATTATTATTATTATTATTATTTGTTCTCCAGCCAAAAAAATAGGAATATCTTTCCAAGTAGCTCCTGCCTTCCAGTTTAGCACCTGGCTTGTTCAGTCATATCTTTCAATTTAATCTTTTGGTTAACTCATATGTAAGAAGAAACGCTACCTTGATAAGGAGCGTGTTTCTGTGTAGTTAGCCATCTGCAACCGCACGTTAACTCTCATCGTGAAAGTGAGGACGACTGATCAGACACGTCTCAGGACTCCTAAACAGGCTGAAAGCTCTCTGATGCCTATTAAAATCAATTATAGTTTTAAGTGGATTTCATTGTAAACTGAGCTGTGTGCTTTTTTGGGGTGTTTTAAATGCACCTCTTGTTATAATACTGTATATCAAGCTAGAAAGCAAAAACAGCGTCCTATTATGGCAGGGGTATGCTGCTATGGATGATAGCACAGGCAGTAGCTTAAAAAGTTAAGTATTTACTTTGTGGTAGTTTTGAGGAAAGGCTCAGGAATTTGCAGCAAGCAACTATGGATTGTTCAAATGCATTTCAAATGCCTTCAAAATTTATGGCAAATTTTAAGAAGACTGTTGGATTGGGACTTTATACTGCTTCGTACTGTTGGAGCATTTAGATACTCTTGAAGGAAATTTTGGCTGGGACATTGATTAGATTATTTTGCTTTTTGCTAACTTAATTTTTACAAGGCTGAATAAAAAATATTGGGAAATTTCACAGACGAGCAAATGTTTTGCTCTTTGTCATACACAAAAGCATCAGTTGAGGTCCTTTAAAAATACTCTACTAATGAAAAATAAGACGTTTGACGTATGGAACGAGTAAGTGTCCCACGTGTAGATTGTGCCTGGCTCCTGCAAGGTGGACTCTTCTAACATAGTAAGCAGAGACTTTCTAGGCCTTTTTTCTTCAGTTTCTCTAGGGAAACTGATGGTAAATATGATATTCAGGACAAGTACCTTGTGCTCTTCAACAGGTTATCATTGTATGAAGTATGTTACAGAGAAAAGCATACAAAGAAACGTATGAGTTTCACCAACAGACAGGTCCTTTGTTAAAAAAGGGGAGTACTAAGAGTGAGGAAGCAGTAAGGATGGAATAAAAACTGGTGCACGCTGGAAGCAAAGGCAAAGGACATGAATGGGGAAAGACGAACTGTTGTAAAAATAGACCATTTAACGGAAACAAGTTCACATGAGTTAGAAATGCCATGGATTAGCTCTATAGCGAAAAAACATTCATGATCCTATGGGTACTTTTAAAGTCTGACTGTTGCTTTTAGCTTCCCTGGCAGGATCTGGCTAAATGGGATATAGTGATAAAGATGGAAGGGAAGAACTCGTTTCCTTTCCCTTTTTGGCCAAACTGAAAGATTGAAAAATTGTTTTGAGGAAAAAATTTTTTTCACTTAATGCATTAGGGGTTTGGATGCCGGTTTTAATCTTCTGAACAAGAATAAACAAAAGGCAGGATTCAGCTCCCACCTGGAACATGCAATTTGGGTGTCTCCTTTAGGTGTCCACATGTGCTTTAGGGGCCTCCCTCAATCCAATGCCCCTACACAAGTGCCTGGCACCATTTGGGAGGCACTGGCTCATCTCCACATGCCTGGTGGTTACCATGTGGGACATACTGAAGCCCTGAAGCCTGCTGGAGGCAGCTGGAGGCCAGGTGGACATCCAAGGCACCTATGGTGGCACTGGATGCCTATTTTTAGGCAGCTGAATTGAACCTCAGGTCAACCCAGTCAGTGGAGCCTGGTGGTCTAGCTCACCCTAAAGCAGACACTTACTCACTGGTCAGCTGAGCAGCAGTGCAGGCTCTACCAACTGTACTAGTTAGATATCTGCTGAACATGAAGGGATTTAGACACCTAGAGCACAGATAGACACCCATTACACATTTAGGTGTCTCAATCTTATGCCAAAATGTCATTTCCAAATGAAAAATTGCAATGATGCAACTAAGGTTAAATATTTTTTAATTTTAAAAATTCTTGATTTTTTCTTCTGAATCAAATTGGATAAATTTCATTTTAATGTAAGTAAATGAATTCCTGATGGCAACTCAGATGTTAATTTTAGGTGACAAAATGGTAGATTTTTACCTCCACTAACAGAAATGCTTTCTTAATCCTTTATTTCAGGAGTTTAATTTTAAATCAAACTTTTTGTTTCTCAGCCCTTTCCTTCATATCCAAATGAGCTGGAGACATAGCTCTGAGGCATTGGCATACTATCTGAGATAGCTTACTTCCAAAACAGCCTTGTTGATGAGTAGCTTGCACATGTATAGAAAAATTATACATGTACTTGGAAAGAATGGCAGAACGATGTACAAACTGACAGCTTGGAAAACTGGGTATCTTTCAGTAGGAAGGTCGATAAATGTCTCATGCATGTAGCATGCATGTTCTTGTGGATAAAGTAACATTAATTTTTTCTCAAGAAAGCTGATTTTTTTGAAAGGAAACCAGGATGTGCTACTTTGTGCATGTGTATGGAGTGTGCTTGCTGTGGATGAGAAAGAAAACTACTAGCAAAGTATATTTATGTCTTCTGTAATCACTTCTTTGGTAATAATACATGTTACTGAGGTAGCCGACAAATTTATCTAAAAGAAGAATGCATACTCACTTGCAGTTTCCTTTTACATGCATGCACACAAGCAAATCTGTCTAGATTTATTGTAACATAACTGGAGCACCAGTAGCTCCTGTGGTTTCCATTCCAGGCTCCTGTTTTCATGAGGGGAACAATTCATACTTTTCAAAAACATTCATCTTTCTATTTGCAAGTGCCTTGAATTTAGCTTCCAAAAAAAAAAAAAAAGAAAAAGAAAAAGAAAGACTACTGGAAGTATTTCTTGTTTGTTGGCTGAGTTTTACGGGAAGAATGAGAAAATAACTTCCCCGTGCTAAGTTCACTCACTGTTTTTTAAGCAAATCTGGCACCAAAAAAATAAAAAAGCATGGAGTGAGCCAGACATAAGCCCCACTGAAGGGGAACATCTTATACTGCGCCAGTGAAAACTGGGCTCAATTTCATCAGTTATAAGCCTCTGAAAACCTGCCACTTGGCAGGCCCACAGCATTGCCGGACAGAGAGGTGTCCAGCCCAAATGCATAGTGAGCTGGCAAGGTGGCAGAAGAGGTGGCTGTCCCTCAGTACATGGGTCACCAGGTCATTGGTGACGCTGTCTCTGATGCAGAGGCGTTTAGTATCAGAATGTGATGCCAAAAATTTCCATTTTAAAAAGGTATTTTTAGACCAACTGATTGAAGTCTGGCACTTACAAAGGCCCCATTAATATGGGCCAAACGCCAAATCCCTCACCAGAATACGGAACTGATGCCTGCTGGTGCCAGGCAAGCACTCTCAGTCTGACTGAGGTTTCCTCTCTCCTTTTTTTCCTGCCCATCAGTAAGCTTCCTCCTATCTTCCTGTGGCAGATCCTTTGTCCCACCTTTTCCCCCTTTTTGGGGTGGAGGGGGTTCAACTTAACAGCTTTAGGATGTACTCAAAGTATGGCATCTGAACATCTAGCCTACCTGCAGATCTAGAGAATATCCTTTATAGGCATTGTAGTTACTGTAATTGTGGAATTAAAGCTATGTGCCACTGGAACAATAGTAAGTTTACAACAATGATATGGTTTTCTGTAGTCTGTTCTGGACTGACTCTACACAATACGTGTTTGCTTAGTACACTGTACTGTGACACTTTAGAGACTATAATTCTGGCATCCTCCTTCATAAAGTTGTTTTATTCATTTCAATGATCTCTGCGGAGAAGAACTGAGATTGCAATCTCTATCTTGGATTAAATTGTCCATTTGGTTAAGGAGTGGCCTATGTTTCTTCAGACCCAGTCTATGTCCTCTGTCTTTGTGCCCTCAAAATGAACGTCTAGGGCAAATCCCACCACTTACACCTAGTGCTACTTTGGTGAAGCTGAAAGGAAAACATTTTGAACTGTGCATAATCCATAATTTAAAGGAGAATGTAAATGACACACTGAAATGACACCTAGAAGAAGGTGGATAGGAAGAAGGATATTGTCAGAGGACTGATATTAGAGCAAGTCATCTAGAGTCAAGCACAGACTGAAGCACTCAGAAGAAAAGGACTCAAAGGGGCTGTCCCACAAAATAGTTGGATACAGCTACCAGGAGTCCAGTGGGTACCATGAGTAGAGAATATCTGACAGTGGAAGAGAACAGCATAGGACCCTGAAGTAAAAAGCAGTGTGATGCTTCACTTTGCACTACATCTGGCACTTCAGCTCTTTGCCAGGAAGGTGTTACGTTAAATTTGCTTTCACCTTCTTACTGAAACACTGTAGTTTTCCATGCTTTAAAGTGTTCCTTAAAAAATCCTGAAGGCCTGTGGGAGTTCTCTGACTCATCTTCTGCATAAGCAGAAAAAACAAGCAGGGAGAGATAGAAGAGGTAAAGAGAAGAGATCAGGGGGTCCAAAAGGAAGAGGGATTGTCAATTCTCAAGACATTTTGATCACACTGATGCATCTGTATGCCACTTTTTTTTTCTGCTGGGTCTGTTGTTTTCTCTGGAAGGAACAAATGATCTTTTGAGAACATGGTAACTAAAGACTTCAGTCTTGCATTGTGGTCATATTTATGATGACAATATTATGATAAAGGAACTGTTTAAGACCCTTTAAAATTTGCTTGGCATAAATGTAGATTGCTAGGCTTGTGAGATGGGACTATAACCACAATTAAAAATAGGTCAGCAGAGAAGAAGGTACTTGGGGAGGTGATTTTCCATGGATATAAGTTAGTCCTGTTCAAAACAGGCTGTGGAAAAGCCTCATTTTGGAAGTGTGATTCAGATATGCTTGCAGACATGCTTTCACTTCTTAAAGCAGTGAGATAACGAGGCCTAAAGCGGATTTATCATTGCCCAATATCCAGCATTTCCCAATCTGAAATAAAATTACTCAAGGTTCCCGTAGCGCACACTCTATATTGCATGCACCTCCAAGGTGAAAGGCAAGTGGTTGAAATGATTTGAAAATACAGCATGATTGCATCAGCCAGGTGAGAGGCTGCTGGAGATGAGCCTCAGCCCTGAGTCAGCAGAGCATGGCGTGGTACCGGCTGTGCTGGAAGTGGTGCAGAGCCTCCCTGCTCAGCAGGAGCCTTGGGAAGCATTTTGGCTGAGAAAGCTCTCCTGACACCTACGCCATCTGCAGTGGTTTCCACATTTCCACAAAAGACACAGCTGTCTCCCTTTGGGGGAACCTTCCCTAGGATGCCCGGAATGATAGGCATGTGGTTTTGTCCAGCATTTGCAGGCATTATGCAAAATGGATATGGGAAGACAGGGGAAAAATGGATGTGTGTATATCCTTGTTCCAAATGTGCATTAAGGCACCTAATGTGACAAATTAATGTTCTGGTAAGACTAAAGATCTTAGAAATTAAAGTGTTGGAGACTGTACAAATGCTACATTCATCAGTGTGAACTGGTGCATGACCCAAATTTTGTATTTTGCAAAGCAGTTTTCTCCAAGTTGCTTAGCACATCTGCTTGGTGGATTATAGGATAAGTAGGCAAGGGAGAAGCAGCCATAATTTTTACTCATGAGACCACAAGGGATCAAAACCAACTACTCTTACAGTAGTGTGAACAAAGCTTTAATCCTCAGCTCCTTGCCCTTTACTGCCCTGAATGGGAGTATCCAGGTCGGCATGGTTTATCCTTTCACAGCACTGCGTCAGAGAACAAAAGTCTCCATCCAGCAAGTCTGGTACAGTATTTGCTGATGGAAAGAAGACAGCTGCTGTATGCTCATTGCTCCAAGGGGAATGTAATCTCTGAAGGAAGAATGTGCATCTGGGGATCTCAGCATTTCAAAAGGCAGCCAAGTCAAGAATTCTGAATGCTGCCCTCTTAGAAAAGACATAATACCTCCTCAGAGCACTTATTTTTCATTCTCTCCTTTTACCCCACAGGACAGGGACAAGCCCTTTTGGTATGACTTACATAAATGAATGTGTGAAAATTCAGCCCTTTTAGAAATTTCATTTCTTCAGAAACCCGAACAGCTGTTCAGACTAGTAGTGAGTTATTGAACACTTCTTTCTTTTGTTCAGCCTTTTACTGATTTTGCTGGATGTGCTGCAATAGCCCAGGCCTCTGACCATGTGAGATAGCAAAATGGGGTGATGACAGTGCTGGATTGTGAATGGAGGAGTCCAGCCACAATGTCACCAACCTACAGAATGCAGTCTTCAATAGTGGCATGAAAGATGCTTTGTGAACCAATAGAAAAGCTGAGAAGGGACCGGATGGGTACAAAAGCTGACTATAGCTATATATCCCGTGCTGCCTACATGGGGAGATGTCATCACACTGAGCATTAGGGCCTCAAATGACTGCTTAAAACCACAAAGCCTGCAACTGTTCATTTTCTGCATATTTCTCCCACATCAGTGGAAAATATTTATTGAGATGAACAAATACCATTTAAACTAGAAACATTAATACAAATCTTTTTTTTTTTTAACTGCTTGAATGGTTAGGACATGCTTTAAGTGGTTACGTCCACCCTATTTTTATGTGCTTAGACTCCTTTGTCTCCTCTTCGCATTCAGAAGCCTGCAAATTTTCTGGTATTGGTTTGCATACGTTAGTGGTATAATTTGTACCATTTCTGGACTAAGTGCTGAAATAGTGTCTTTTAACTTCTAATGGATGTGCTGGATTTTCATTAAAGACAAATGCAATGCAAACCACAATAATAAAATAGGTGATAGACTAAGTCCTTAGCACCTAATCTTCATACAACATGCTGCACAAGCACATGGTCATTCACATCTCCTCCTTGCATTGCAAAGTCCTGAAGACTTGAATTTATGCAAATATGACTCTTAAAACACGTGAATATTTATTGTTTCTGCTGGCTTTTTGACCACCTCGGAGAAGCCCCTAGGAAAAGAGCCAGGAGAAGGCTGCCATTTTCTCAGCAATTCATTCAGCCCAGATGTCACCCTATGATGGGAGGGACTGTGGGTCCTGCTGGTGAAAGGCTGGTGGTCAAGGCTGGCTGGTTCTGCTAGACCAGTTTGTTTAGCACTACGGAGCAGTCCCCTCCTATCACTGTGGGAGCTTTGGGAAAGAGAGCAGGAAGAGCTGGGCCAGATTAACCAGTTTGTCAAGCTGGATCTAGTTAATTGGTTTGAGGTTTGACACCTCTGTACTAAGTAAATTAGTATTATAAGCATTTTAGGCCATATTTAGGAGCTAAATGATCTTAGGAACACTACAGACGGGGATATTTAATGATACACTGGTGCTTAATTGATGCATATTTTTGAGTTTATGGTAAATTATCAGTATCAAAAAATTTAGCCCAATCCTTATACTGCCTGTGTGAGCTTTATCACAATCAATCCTACTAAAATTGTCCCTTTTTTTATAACTCTCTGGCTGAAAGAAAAAATTCAAGCCACACTACATAGCTGGAGGTCTGGATATCTTTCTTCATGTTATCTGTATCACTTTGTAATAATACCTTGCTGTTTTGTGTAGTTCTTTTGTGCCGTATTATTTTTTCATCACTGCCACTCTTTTATAGGTAGGGAAATGGTATAGGGAATGTTAGTTGAAGTGACATTCCCAGAAAGTTGTTTGCTAGTGCTATGAATAGAAGGTAGGTTTTTAGAGTTCTTTGTTCACTAGTACCACCACTTAAATTAAAGCAGAACTTACGGGCTTGATGTTGAAGTTACAGGAGGACTGATACATAATATGTGTTGTGCAAGTTAGATCAGAGATTAGCAGCTTTTTGGCTTGAGAACTTTAGGAATTTAAGAAAACTGCTATTGCAAGCCCTGGGAAAAAGCACTGTTTGGGCAGAACTTGAGTAAGGTGCTTATTGCCTCTTGTGACAAAACTGATGGTGCTCAAGAAGATGTGACTGTGTGTCTAAGTCCTTTTATTTAGACACAATTTGCAGCTGTAGGCTTGCAAGGTGGAGAACCCTGATGCAAAAATAGACACTGTCATCCCAGGCCGCAGCGTATAAAGACAAAGAAGAAAGTCTTGTCTTGGTAACGTTTGGTGAACCATTTTGTTTTTCAGCTGGTTGATTGACAGGGCTTTTGAGTTTACTTAGGATTTTGAAACCTTAACAGTAGCTCCCTAGAGATGGTTTAATGGACAGAACTGGAACATGGCATCATACAGGTGCCACCTTCTTCTATTTGGGATATTTTGAGAGAGGAATAAGTTTCTTCTCTTTTCTACAATATGGTCTGAAGAGTGTCACTTGAATGTGGCTTTTCCTGCAGATTATTTAACAGGACTTGACCTGTGAATAGAAAGGGAAAGCACTATGAATGTTCTGTGCAAAAGCTGCATTGAAAAACAATGAAGGCAGCTAGTTTCTCCAGAACTGAACTGTTATCTTAGTTCTGCACCCTACAGGGGCGTCAAATCCACTAGTACGCTTGGTTGTCTGGAGTATAGTGGATTTTTAGTAAAAAATTCAAAATGTATCATGCAAGTGATTACCTACTTAGAGAAGAATGCACATAAAGATTGTGAAATGGTTCTTCAAGTGTTTTTTTAAGAACAGGTCAGCATAATATGAAGATGTAATTCTAGTAAATTATTATTTTGACCACATTACAGGGTTGTGTTAGTCAAACTATGCATTCCTGTGCTGATCCTGTTAACAAGCGTGAAGAGAGAAAAAGCACTTTGTCATTTCCAGTGAGGCAGCTGATGCAAAGCAGCAGCTCTTGAGTTTTACTGGTCTGTGAAGGATAGAGGCTAACAGTTGTCCCTGCTGGGTTGCCTGATACCTAAAGTCTCTCCCAAAGTCAGTTCAGTTTGTGGATCAAGTGGAAGTAAGACATAAACAAAGCAAAATTTAAAAAATGGAACATAATACTGGTGAGTTAGAGGGGAGAGAGAAAGAGGCAGCAGGTGAACTTGGGAGTGATTTCTCCCTAAATGTTTATAAAATCCCAGTTTAATCCTGAAAGCTTAGGTTAGGAAATACTGAGAACAGAATTTTGTTTGGGTGAACTGATGTTTCCAGAGGTTTTGGTAATGGGTTTTACAGGTTTCATTTGATTGCTCTCTGTCTGGGAAAACAGCCATGAATTTGTGACTGATTGGAAATCCAGATGTAAAGTTGAGCCATTTTTTGCAGCCGGGCTCCAGTGAACGTAGTGAACAGTTAAGGGAAAGTACAAAGCGTTCCTGAGGGAATATTTGGGGAGGGAGGAGTGTAGACCGTCTCCATTTTGGCAAGAAAGAATGTCACTAGGAATAAAAAACTCTTACTTACAATGAAATGTAGAATTGTTTCTGAAGGAGATTTGCCATGTTTTTTTTTACAAAGAAAGACAAAAAGTTGTCTTCGTCTCAGGAAAGGAAATGACTGTGGGAACATTTACTATAATGTTATTAGTTGCCTTTCTTGTTTTCAAAGTGCTATAGCACATCCAGATGGAGATGTCCTTTTGGACATCCTGCAGAAAGGACTACTCTTACAACCTCATCTGGTGAACAGAGCAGCATGGCACCAAAGAAAAGAAAGAGGAAAGGGTGGCAGCCTGCTTCCTCTGCCTGTTAACAACTCAGGCCTGCCTCCTCAATCCTCTCTATAGTTATGTACGCTTTTAATATATATGAACAAAGGACTCTCAAGTAACAGAATAGAGCCCAGAAAAGGAAGATATGAAAATCTTTATGGCAAAAAGAACAATGCCTCGATGTATGATCCAACTCTGTGCTAAAGAACATAGTAGCTTTTTTAAATGTAAAAAAACATTTTACTGTGTATATAGTTTAAAATAAATTTAGATTGATGTAGTTTTTGCTTGCCGCTTTGTATCTTTTGTTTCTAGAGGTTCTTCTTCAGTGACCAATTTCTTTGACCTGCATAGCAAACTATGCCACACCATGGGCTGAGCCTTTACATGAATTGGCAGAGACACACCCTAGGAGCTTCAGGTCTGTTCAAATGGATTAGTTTAAAGAATATGGGCTGCTGTAATCTTGTACGAGAAACAGAAATGTGCCTTTGAAATGTGAGAGCCTTTGCTAACATCTGGAGTCCAACAAACTATGTAACTTTGCAAGTCCTTCAGTGTTTTGCAATGTTTTCTAGTATTCCCATTTTGTATCTGTTGTGCTGAAATATTTCAAAGGCCCCTTGTGCTTCTGCTGCAAAGGGATACCCTATGCAGGGTGGGTAAGAGATGATTGCTCCTGGAGGGGCAAGCAAAAACCTAGTCCTCAGTCGCAACAGGAGCAGAAGCAGAAATCCCTGCTCACCATTCCTCTGCACTTTCTTCTCTTCACCTTGCAATAAGGTGCACCCTGGATCGTGGTCCGGCCTTTTTCCTCTCTATTATCATTCCTCTGGTGGTGCCAACAGAGGAGGGTGCATTGGGGTAATTGGAGGAGCAGAGGTTCACTGCCGTAGGGAGAAGGCAGGTTTGATGGCTAATGGATGGGGACGTTGCATGCAATGATGGAAGGAGGCATAACTGTCCATGGAAGAGGGATGGAGGAGGTGACTGTAGAGCTTGGGAAAGCCTGGAAAAGCAGGAGAGAATCTTCTTCTTGCCCCAAATTCTATTATTCTAGAAACTTCTAAAATAGTGCTACCCCTTCCCATTTACCCATGTCTTTCTGCAGCTTCCCCCTTATTGACCCCTCCCCATGCTCACCTTGCCTCAAAACCTTCTCTGCCATGACCACAAAACCTAATTTGGCACTCCAGATGTGCTGAGAGCAATGCTGAGACTTGACTCTGCCTGTGTGACTGAGGAGCCTCAAGCAGGCTGGGGCAGTGTCCCATCAGTCCTGATGGGACAGCAGAAGGTAACCTCTCTGAGCACTTCTGTTGCCTCCTGGAGTATGTGGAGCTGCTACAGGTATGTACTGTCTGTGGTGGCACCTGGGTGTGATAATTTGGAGCCATTGCGCTGTCAGTTGTAAAGCAAAAAATTAAGTTCTGTGGAGATATAGTTATGAACCTTATGATCTCCTTATCAAGCTATCATGCAAATAAATAGCCTCAGTTTGTGATAGAAACATTAAAGAAGTTCTTTTGCCTACATTCTGCCTGTCATAGGAAGCATGTAATCAGAGCAGCTACGGCCTCCCTTGGGGTCCCTTAGGATTACAAGAGATTGATGTCCAAATAGTAACCACGCAAAACTTTCTCTCCTATAAGGCAACAAACAAGATACAACTTGGAAGCTAATGGTGCTTCTGTAAAATAGTTTCAGCTATGTTAAGTTCCTCCTGCTCTTGTCTTGCCCCATTATCTAACAAATCCTCAGAGAATTGCACCAAAGACAAATTTCTTCACTAGATACCTCAGCATGAGTCAAAGGGTAGATGAATGTGTCTCTGAAAGGCTGACACTAAGGAGGAGGTCCCTACTAAAACACAATAATAATTATGACAATTATATGTCAGAGCTACTTTGCAAAATGATGATAAAACATGGCAAGGTTTTATTGCAGGAAAAGGGATGAAGAGTCAGAAATAGTTGCTGTATTTTGTTAACGAAAAAGAGTCTTCATTCCCAAGTCGAGCATTGTTACAGTTGGTAAGAAAACTCACAATAATAGATTCCCATAGTAATAGGGTTTACTGTACAATAAATTTTTGTTACTGCAACAGCAGAGAAAATACTCTATGAATTGAGACCCACTACCAATAAGAGCTGTCATAGGCATTAACCTTTGTAACTGATTTTAGTCATCTGTGACCTGATTATGAAAATGCTAGACTTTTGCAATGCACTTGGAGATAGTAGGCTGGGCATGAGAATGCTGCTATAAGTTGATGATTATATTTTATCCTATCTCTTGTGACCCTTGGCCTATTTAAAGCAAGTATCAGATGACCTTTTCTGTTTTGTTTCATCAGCAAAGATGACCGGATATTTTAATGACCCTTCATGCTCCAGCTGAGATTCAAGAGGGTGAATCAAAATGATATTCAAGGTGGAAATGTATGTCATCTAACTGCAGGCACAGAAATTGCCTCAGTGTGAGTTCAGCACAGTCACCAAGGCTCCCTCTATGGGCAATGGACAAGGATCCCACCGACCTAAGCAGCTGTTTGCAAATGAGTCAGTTGTCCCCTAGTGAGTTCTGTTTTTCTCTGTTTATTATAGAGAGAGCACAAATGACTAGATTATACCTAAACAACTTCCACCAAGACTGACAAGGTCAGGGCAAATTAATTCCACTAGGTAAAGAATAAAGGTAAACTGAGATCTAACAGTATGCTATCTCTGTATGGAGTACTGAGCAAATGGCCTGTCAAAATGCCTCACTGATGAAAAGTAGTCTAAAACTGAGCCAAATCAAATAAAAGTGGAACCGAGGAGAAGCCAAGAACTTGAAGCAGATATAGCTCAGTCTTGAACAACCCTTTTAAAGGAGACACATACCCCAAAGGAAGGTAACTAAATCATGCTGCTCTTTAGTAACCAGGTTTTGATGACACTTGAATGAAGTTGGTAAATGGGTATGAGGCCTAGTATTTTTTCCATGTACATTTTTTGGTACTTTTTTTTTTGTAAATGTACAGCACTCTTAACCTTTCTGATAAAGGGATGGCCTGGCTTTCATTTTTGTTTTTCTTGAAAAAGATAACATGCTTCATGTATTCACAGTGGTCTTCAGGAACTAAGAGGTGATAAATTCCTGTTGCATTTCCCTGGCATGCCCATGCAGTCCTTGTTCCCCGTGCCAGGACACCTGCCGAGATTCTTACTGCTCTCTTGCTGCAAGTCAGGAGCGTTTCATCCTTGGTGATGTCCTCATGCTGAGGATCATTGCGTCTATCCACATTTCATACCACCACACCCACTGGGCTTTCACTGAATGCTCCTCAAGGGGGTTATCAATACGGCACAGTACTCCTACAGCACTGGAATGGCCTAATGGAGAATAGGGGGAAATCGTTAAGATTACATCACGGCTCCAAGCTATCTGAATCGCACAAATCTGGAAAGCAAATGTTGAACTCAGGAAAACCTTCATGTCGCCCATTGTTAAGTGAAAGCCTGGAGAAAAATGAACAAATACAATGCTGTTTTTCTAAATATTGTTGATCTGCTCAGAATAAATGTTCTAAAAATGCTTTAATGGAAGAATAGTGAATATAATAGATGCATTTCTGTTGGGACACATTCATTAGCATGAGGAACTAACCGTTTCCTGATGATTTTCTCTCTTACCAGTACATATTAAATCTTTCCAAGCATGTTTACCTTGTTGCCATCTGATCTGTTCATTGAGGAGAAAACGATTTAAATTTCATGTTTGCAGGGCATGTGAGAAGGCTTACATCAATGAATCACTGAGAAGGAAATATCCCAGATTGCTTGCAGAAGCATCAGCTGAATGGAATATTTTTGGGGCTTTTGGCAACACCTTGCTGAAGGCATTACTGGTTTTGGACACAAACAAGGGACATGAAACTTTGTCCAGAGGGGAATGATATAATATACCATGGTGGCCAGAATGTATCATTCTTTGTCTTCATAATAAATTAAAATATGGAACTATTAATTTCCCAGGTAATGACAGACGTTGATTTTTAAGTTTGCTCTTGATCTTGCACAATACATCAAAAGAGATAATTTGTCTTCTATATTTAACATTCAGATTTTTTTTCTTGCGCAGAAGAAGTTCATAGAAGATTTTAATAGGAATTGAGGACCCTGACATTTTCCTCAGCTAGGGATTTTTTCAGATGCTTTTGCAAGTGCTCCCAGCTAGAAGAATCTGGCCGCATACTTCCTGATGGGCACGGCATATCAGGCTGTATCTTCTGCAACTTTCCTGCTCACCATTGCTTTTACTTTTCAGTGGTGGTGCCTGTGAATCAGTGCTTCAGGCACGTCACACTCAGCTCTCCCATCATTACCAAGATAAAAAAGTCCCACAGAGAACTGTCCATCGAGCTCACCTCAGCTATTCACTGGTTCTTCCACTCCCTGCCTCATGTCCTGGTTTGCTCCTTACCCTCCATCCAGGAGTTTTCTCCTTCTTTCATGCCCTTTTGGAGAATGTGACCATTGGTTCTACTGTGGGCCTGGAGGATCTGAAGTAAACAGTTAAACTGAGCTCCACCAGGCTCCTCTCTGTCCTCTAGACTACTTTCTACATTGTCCCATCTCTGGGACATTTTTACTCCTTCTGAAATTTTCTTCCTCGCTCTTGTGGTTCGTAGCATCTCACAGAGGAGATGTGCTCTGCCTGGGCCCCATGACTACTCTTTGTCAAGGCTCATTGTAGGACTTTTCCATATCTCTGTTCCTTGCCTGTGTCTTTTTGGGTTTTCCTTAGTTTCCTTCTTGAAAGAGGATCCTAAAGTGTACTCTCCATACCTTAGGCCTGCTCCTGGTCTCTTCTCTTTGTTTCTATCCAGGCTGTTCTCTTAAACCCCAAATATATGTTTCCCACCCTGGCCAATCATTTGCTCTAGTGAACAGGAATCAATATAGTCCAACATCCAATCTGCAGAAATTCTTTTACAATAATGTTTTACCTCCCTCCAGGAATCACTCAGTGTCCATGAAATGTGACTGTCTTGTATTGCACTGATGAGTTGCTGATCTGTTGATAGGGTGAGCTGTTTCCAATGAATAGCTCAAAAAATTGTATTAAAAAAGAGTTTGAAAGACAGTATTGTGACAAGAAAATTTTCTCTTTAAGAACTGCATCCACTTTCAGGTAAAACTGCTTCATCATCTTTCTCTTTTTCATGAGGCCTATCATCCATCAAGTGTAACTGTTCTGTCTCCAACAATGAATTTTTCTTGTTCCACATTTCAGGATGAGGTTATAGCTCTGAAATGTTTCTGCCAAATCATTTCTCATGATAAATATTTTCTCTTCCAGCTATAAAATTGCATGATCCTGATTATTCTCACTGAGATAGGTAGGAATTTAGAGGTGTGGACCCCTTCTCCTTAGAGATTTTTAAGAACAGATCATGGAAGGTCTCACAGGAAGGGATGGACTAAGTGCTCATTGCTATTCCTACTTGTCTACAGTATCACTGTGTAGGCTGAGAGAGAAAGTAGTTTCCGTGAGTCTCGAACTCAGAGTAGGCTGTTACCAGAATAACTGGTGATATCGCTGTCACTCTGAGTCGAGATTACCTGGTGCATAAAATGTGCATCATCAGGCGTTTGCTCTATTCTTTCCTTTAGACTGGTGAGTGCTATGAAGCCACTCCAAAAAACTCCAGGGGATGTAAGTATCTGTGGTGGAAGTCCTTGTGCATAAATGGAACCTTATCCGCGTTCCAGCTTTGATACGCTTTTCTCCTTACCTGCAGGTATGCTGTGCCATTGCTGTTAAATTCAAATACGCTAACCTCGCTGTGCATTGGTGTTACTCAGAACTTCCTCCTGCCTGAGAAACCTTCCCAGCCACCTTCAGAGTGCTTGCTGTAACTTTGAAGTTACAGTAAGTCAGAGGAACCTGCTGGTAGGGAAATCTCAGTCTTTGTTCCCTTTCCCTTTACATCAGGTGTTGGTTTTGCACCTTCTGCAAATCAGCACAAGGCTGCTGAGGCCAGAGAAATGGTCTGTTCAAATCCAGGTGAGTTCTTGTTCCTGAGGGCAACTGGTCATAGAGAAAGACATCTGAATGACTCTCAGAGCCTGTGTTTTATTTATCTTCTTGTATATTTCCCCAGTCCCACCTTCCTATAAATATGGGAAAATAGCTTATTAAAATTTAAAAGAATACTTGATCATCTTCTCTTTCCCAGCTTCCTGCCTTTCCAGACAGCTTGTAATTTGTCTAAAATTTACAATCAGAACAGGCAGCTTTAGCTACCATAATAAATAGGAAAGGTTTCCTGTCCCTACTGGTCCCTGTCCAAACCTTTCTGTTATTTCACAAGAATGGGTCCACTGAATGGTGAGAGTGTTTCCATAGTTATTGTGCTGTATGGATATAAGGAAGTAGGGTTTGCAGGGAAAGCTTTATTAAGTCTTTATTAAACTAGCTGGTACAGGTGGAAAAATCGGGAAACATTTCAGAATCCCTTCTTCAGTTCAGACAAAATCGCTGTGTTCCACCTATACAGATATATATGAGTTTTGGTTGTTTGTTTCAGCCCTCTTACTGACGGACAAGGCTGTATGAGCCTGAAATCTGGGAGGAAACAAAAAAAATCACTGCTGTTGATGATTCAAGCTGGCAGCTTTGGTCACTTATCTTCTGGGAAGGACTGTGAGTTTGTCTGCATAAAAAAGCCTCTACCGTTCAGATTGCTCTTCATTCAGGGATCTCGGGTTCACCCAGAAAAGTTGTTTGAGACAAACACGTTTCCAAAGCTGAGCACTGGGATGTATGTGACACAGTCAAGTCTCTTAAGACTGTTTTTTGAAGGAATCTATATGCCTGCCACTGACAGCCCTTTGCTTATTAACTGACACTATTTGCTGTAAAGTTGATTTTCTCAGTACTGTAATGTCCTAGTGACATTAGACAAGAATAGCCTGAACAAGTCTATTACCACATACTCAGCAAGTATTACCAGAAAAGAAAAAAGAACAACCCTTCAAGTACTGGGAGAAAGGTTGTCCTTGTTCTTTGGAAATCTTTTTTGTTTCTTCTTTGACCTAGCAGAGACCTAAAACTGCCCAGTGGTTTCTTCAAGGTTTTGCAACTGTGAGGCAGAGTCTGGCAGAATCTCAAGTGCAGAATGAGTAAGGGCAGCTTTCTGGATTCACATGATAAAAGTGTCTGGAAACAAGATAACAAAAGAAATGAGCCAGCACTAGCTATATTGACTCCTGGTAAATAAAGGGTCAGAGCTGTGGCCCTCGGTGGGAAGGTGAGCTTGGAGCACTGCTCTGTGAGACACAGGCGAGGTTATGATGGGGCAGACAGAGGCACATCTGGACTTTCAAGCAGAGAAGAAAAAGAACAACAAAGGGCAGAGCACTATTGTGATGTTGCTGGCTCCTCCTGTTCGCAGCACGTGATGCAGAATGGCATGAGGAAAGTGCTGCAGCTCTGATGTCAAACGTCTTCTTCCGCGTGTGGAGCTGGCAAGCGATCTTTCTGTTGTCCTTGCACAAAATTGTGGCTCTCCTTTACTTTTGCCATATAAAGGCAACCCTGTCATCAATCTGCAGTGGGCCCAGTCCTGTCAAGTTAACAGACCATCTGGTACTGACACACAGAAATCTCTTAAACTGAGGGATTTTTTTAAAAGGGTTGGGAGAGGGATATCCTGTACTCCATTCTTTTTCTCTACAACACCTCTGGCCCCCTCCTTCCACTTCCACACCCTGAGCTCAAGTTTGTAAACCTTTTGAACTATTTTAAAAAATGTACAGCTTGTCCTCTAAGACATAGGAAATTACATTTGATGGTCTATTGTATAAGAATTTCCATATTTAGAGAAAAATCAACAGATACAATCTCTGATTTCCTTTTCCCTATACTCCTCATATTTGCCTCTTCTTGCATTGCTTGGTTTGGCTGCTGCCATGTTGTAGCAGAAACAGATGTCATCAATTAGAAGATGGATTTAAAACTGATGAGAGCTATGTTCCAAGAGCCTGCCTGCTCATCCAGCTACTGCGTACTCACCCTGGGCTGGGTTCTCCGCCCCAGCTCACATCTGGTGTTTTTGATGCTTTGTAGTGCTTTTAAAGGTACTCCAGAGATAAGTTTCTACTCAGCCTGTGCAAAAATATGTCACATATAAGGAAATTTTGGCTTCCTGCTCTACAAATTCTGAAGCAGTCTTTCCAGGACTCAGAAAAACAGAGGTCAGTGATATTAGACTGGATCAATTATGCAGCTAGACTCTAAAAAGGATTTCTAAACCTACAATTTGGGTTTATTGTGGTTAACTATTTGGTATAATCATAGTATAAGTTTTCTCAGTGAAAGTAAACTCAGCAACAATACTGATTAAGGAAGGAACTCACTAGCAGGCGCTCAATAACTTTGTAGTAGCCAGATCCATTTGTAGAAGGGCAGGAGAGGAACACTACCGAGCAGAACAAACCCAGAAAGATATGTTTAAAAATTAATGCAGTAAAAATTAATTTTTCTGATTTAAAAAGAAATCCCTCAAGATCTTTAAAAGTATGATTCTGGCTAATTTTAAAACCAAGGAAATAACTAGTAAATTAATAAATAAGTAAAAAATAAGCTCTCAAATGAAATGAAACAGCTACAATTTATTATCTGCCCTTGAGACAAGACTTTAGCCTTTTGTCAATTTAGACAAGAGTCATTCTTATATTCGGTTTCCAAACTGTGAAATGGACTCCCTTTGAAACAAAAGACACTTGCAAAGATCCAGCTTCTACTCTGACAACAGCACAGACTTTGATCTTGCTTTTCCCAAAACAAACATACATTTCTGTATCTATTACACACATAAATTTATTCCTTGGGTGGCATTTGTGAGGAAATACATCTCACATGGCAGATGCTGGTCACCTCTTAAGGCACAAATTGAAGGCGCCTGCACTTTAGTACCCAAAGTGATCCAGGTGCCCAGCTCTGACTGGCAGGAATTCCAGTGTGATTAAAACCAGTCTTTCATGAAATGTTGTTTAAGAAATTTGAGGGTTTGAGTCCGCAGGAAACAACTTGTGAGTTTTGTTCTGTTGCACTGGGCTTTTTATTGCAAAATGAGGCAGATCATTAGAAATGAAAAAGTTAATGCTTTTTGCTTTTCACCTTCCCATTAGTTTAAATATTTATGTCAGACTTCACTGTTTAGAAAGCACAAGTAAAGCTTGCAAACTGGCCAACCTTTTGTGTAGTATATCAATTTATAATATGTAGGTTCAGCTAACAACCATATTTTCCATTGTCAGCCTTCTGGCTCTTTTTCACTGGTCTACAAAGAATACTTTGCACTGTGAAATACCCATGTAACTACAATGTTTGTATTCACATGGAGAAAATTATAAGCACATGAAAGTAAAGCACATTCCTCATGATCTTTACACTGCCTGAAGATTAAGAATACAATAGATTAAAAGAATCCAGGAATAAATTGGTCTCTGTGGAGCATTCACAATATTTGTGTAAGTCTATGCTGCTTTAATATATGAATCACAAATAAAGCCCTAACAGAAATGTTTGAAATATTTTCCAAACACTCTCATTATATGGCCTCACCCCCCTTTGGCTTTTGTATTTCAGCAGTGGAGCTGATGAGAAGAGTTTGTGCCATGCATTTTTTTAAAAAAATTAAAACTAAAAAAAAATCAGAGTCCTTTCTGTGCACAGTAAGGCAGTTCAAGCTATGTAGTTGTACAAAAACTAGGAAATCATTCCCAGAAAACCACCTTTTCCAAAGAACTGGATTCCCAAAACAAATATTTAGTCCTTTCTTGCAGTATTTATGCAGCCTGACTTCTTGTAGATGATCTCAAAGCTCTGGTAAATACTTGGGGCTAGATTAAATAAATTCAGTGTGATTAAGTGTGATGGATGCACTCGACCTCTTAGCCAAACTAGTAGTAGTTTGGTACAGGCTCCAAAGGAGGTAAAGGCCTGAGCCATGGCCGGGCCAAGAACTCCTGGTTCCAATCTGTTCTCTGAGAACCCACGAAGAAGCCAAGTGGCACAGAGAACATTGATGCATATGAGCTTGGAACACCAATCATGCATGAATAGCGGGTGGCTTTTCCAAGACTCATTTATCAAGGAACAAAGAAAGTTGTGGGTACAAGGAGTCTCGTGCATACCTTTTGCATCGCATGTAATTTGACTATGAGCCAACCACTTTATCCCATAAATATGACAGCCTAAGTGACCCTTTTTTGAGCTCTCCCTGCTAGGCAGCATGGCTGCATGGAGGTGATCTCCCCTTGAGCTGGGACACCTCTCAAGGTTGCTCCTCGAGGCAGAGAGACCTTTTACCAATGGCAGGTCTTTGGTAAGCGACCGATATCGTGCATAACCTTGTAGTATGGTAACTTTGATTTTGTCTTGGTAGCTTTGATTGCATGCTGAATTGATAAATTTTGCATATATAATCCCTTAGACATAAACCGTTGTCCAAGTCTGAGACTAAGATTGGACCTAGCTGTACCTAAGCTCCTTCAGGAGTTTAGAAAGCAAGGGGGTCTATTCTGAACCTCGTGACTCAACGAGAGGGTCTTCCTTACTCTTTATATTCCTTCCATTAGACATAAACCGTTGTCCAAGTCTGAGACTAAGATTGGACCTAGCTGCACCTAAGCTCCTTCAGGAGTTTAGAAAGCAAGGGGGTCTACTCTGAACCTCGTGACTCAACGGGAGGGTCCTCCGTAAGTTTTTGTATCCCTGGTCTCTAATCTTTCTAACTCAAGTATAACCCAATTTTCCTTAGTATGTTTCTTCCATGCAGTAATTAATAGAGTGAACCTTGCCACTCTCTTGTACTTCTACATCATATTAAAACCACTTTTGCTAATACCTTTGACGGTGATTTTTTAAGCGATCTAAATCACTCACTCACAGCATTAAGTTGATTGGCACCATCTGAAAAGCTTGACCATCAACTGCTTCCATCAAGAAATCACAACCACCTTGTTACATGAAGCAAAAGCTGTTATCAAAAGGTGAATAATTTTGAAATAAAAGATTAAATTAAATTTTTAGATCTTGTTAAAATACAGTGGCCAAATGGTAGATATTAAAAACTCATCTAGCAGGTACCAGCTGAAAAGCAATAAAAGCAGCACTAACACAAAATCACAGGTGACACATTTCAGAAAGTTCATAATTTATAATCCTTTTGCCACAATATCAGCTTGAAAACAGTCTTTATTCTTTTAGCATTCAATATTATTTCAGAAATAAATAAGTGAAAATAGGTGTCTGCTTCTTTTGTATGGATCACAAAACTTTATCTTACTCTGACTATATAGCTCTATTCTTACTCAGTTTCAACAGCAACCTAAGTTCAAAGTGTGTTTGGCAAACACTACCAGTCTTCCAGTTATCAGTAAGAAGCCAAAAGCCCAGGGCTGAATGCAGATCTGTGCCCAGCAGAATTTGACTGTCAAGCATGCACTGCCATATCTGCTGCTTTCTGGAAAGTTAGATTATTTGGAATGACTCAAATAAACCTTTTCAAGAATATTTTGTTATGAGTGACTGAAACCTGTAAATTAATTTCCATGATATGGGAAAAATGAAATTTATCTGAGGTGACTGAGTGTGCAGAAAATATTTGCCTTGAAAGAAAATCCCCAATTTATTCATGCCTACTTGGCCCTGTGCGAGTATTGTCACTGTATGCATTCTCCTGCCTTACTTCTAAAACATTTTAAATGATTTTAAGTCATCCTCACCCAGAACCCAGACAACGCCAGGTGTCCTACGGTCCAAATGTCATTATTCCCTGTAAAAGTTCGGAAGTCAATTAGTTCATCTGACCGCAAGACAGGGCACAGTACTCTCCTTGGACACAGTATTGGTGCCTTCAACCTGACCCAAAGGCTTCTTTGATTTTAGACTTCACAGCCTGTTAACATCAGTGGACATAAGTGAATCACAGCTCTCTGTGCCTATCGGTGTCCTTTGAATCAGAATCGGCCTTTGAATGCCTGTGCATAAATTCAGTTTTTGGTCAGCACTGCTTTGATAATTTCTGCATCAAACTCCATTTTGTGGTGTAGACATCCCTGTGTTAGCTAATACAAAGAAAGCTTGCGAAACAGCCTTCGTGAAATGAAGACAGTGTTATAATCAGATGTTGTTAGCAATAAAGACCTAATTAGACTCTAGTCCCATGCGTGGTGCCAAACCCAAATAACCTCTTATGCATGCATTTTTATTGTGCGGCATATTTAATTGAATCCTTTGAAGCAATCTAGGATTCACAACCAGATGATTATAACCCCAATCTCCCTAAGAGTTAAATCCTCAAATGCTGTGGCCAGGAGGAAACTTCAAAGTAGAACTGCTGGTAGCTTTACCTCCTGTGCACACTCAAGGAGTGGCAGATCTGCAGCGCCCTGGTGGGACGTGCTTGGGGAGCAACATCAGCATGTCAGGGAGCACGGTGCGTGCACCTTGGCAAACGCTTCGCTCCGTCCAGCCATAGACGCTGCCACAGGATCCTCATGCTCCTGGCAAATATTATCCCTGGGAGTGCGGTAATGCTGCTGTAGCTGTGAGCAAGCAGAAGAGAGGTGCACAGCAGTGCTGCACTTCTTGCAACATTCAATGTACACATATTTTTTCTCTTCTTGCTGACAAGGAAAAAAGAGGAAAAAAAGTGTATTTTTTTTACAGAAGCGATGTGTAAAATCCCAACTTCTTGACAATCTGTGTCTGTGCAATAGGTAACATCCATCCTAGTAAATGAAACAGGGCAAGAGCACAGGCCCAAGCCCTCATATAGGATTGTCCATGCCGTCAAACAGTCACAGTGTTGTCCTAGGCTAGCTGGCACTTTTCACATTGTGGTTCATGGGGGTAGCATGGGCCAGGAGCAATCCCCACTTGGCAGATTGGATGTGGTCTCCTAGTTTGGGGGAACAGGGGTGCTGAAGTCTGTGCACACTAGCCCATGCCAGTTGCCTCACTGCCAGAGAGCAGTCACTGTCCCCTTTTATCTATGAGTACAGATGCAACCCTTGAGTCCTATTAAAACAATGCTACAGTGCTCTTGTTCACAAATATCATGCCCATGATTACATGTAACAGAGATTTGGCTTGGCTTAATTCATCAGCAGAAGGAACCAACAGGTAAGAAAAAAACAGAAAAAAATCTCCAATAGTTTTCAGGGTGCAAGGAGTACATGTCTCAAAAAACTATTGTTCATACTTAAATGAGTAATTAGTGGACTGATACCTAGAGCAGTTTTTATTGCGAAAAATTGTGTCCAAACCACTAACAGTCATGACTGCTTAAAAAGCCAACTAAGCAATTAAACATTTGACCGATAAGATGGGTAAATACAGCAAAGGTTGCTTTAAATGACTGTAATGTGTATTGGACGGGTTTGATTCATGTGTTAGGAATAAAGACATTGCCATGTTTTGTTAGACCAATGGGCAATCTTTTCTCATATATGATGCCAGAGGAGTAGGGAGGGTCTAAATGCTCTCAAAGGATGCTTCTGGTTTGTGAGGCTATTGGGCCCAGGTCTATGAACTCTACTCTACCGGTGCTTTTCGTCCAGTATTCTTTAGGAAATGCTAAAGGCAGAGCAATATGTCTGATGGGAAATGAAGCTTCTGCAAAACAATCCTTTTCTTGCTTTCAAGCAATTTTTTAGAAAGCAAGAGCATAGGGACCTGTATTTAATGCTTAAACAAAGCATTTCAAGTGATATGCCAAAATATCAAGCAAATACATTAGGTACAATTAGTCACAGATTTTACAAGGGAATTTGAAATGAGGCAGAGGTGCTGAAACAGCTGGTTTCAGATTCTAGCGTGCCCACCGTTGTCGTGACCTGAATGGTCTCTCGGGCTGCCTGACCTCAGCAGTGGGAAACTGATGGCCCTGTCTTCTGGCAGAAGTCAAGTACCTCCCTAATGCTTTGGGCAGGGCTTTCCTTTGTTGCTGGATATGCTTCAGCCCTGAATAGGTAATCATGTCATTTTCTAATAATTATAGCCATCCAGTGAAGTTAAGGGGAAGGGCCATTCAGTGCATTTTTATGAGTTTAAAGAAAGATAACAAATAAGTCGTATTCGATAGAAGTTCATTGAAAGATGACAGCAAGATACCTTTCAAAATTGTTTTCTAAGATACTTGTGCCCTTTTCATTAAAAAGCAAATGCAAATTTTCCTGATTTTATTTCACATCTCCTTGTTCTGAAGAGGGAGGGGCAGAAGCTTCTTTTAGCCAGCCTGGCTGGGCAATCTGGTAGAATATTAGAGAAGGTGCTTGTGTGGAAGTACAATTTCAGAAATGAAAATAATTTTGCTAAAGTCCACAGGGAATTTGAAATGTGACGCTCAAAAAGCTGCCCCCACCCCCGTTTTTTAAAGATGGTTTTCCTGTTAAGGTTCATATACTATCCTGGGAATTTAACTAGGAATTTTGTCTCTGATTCAAGAAGACAGGACCACATTCCCGGTAATTAGCTCACTAAGCTCAGCACAGGCTATTCTCATTCCTTTGTTGCACATGGCCGGTATGTTTCTATCTGCCACGGGCATTTCTGGCCTATTGTGATTTCTGCTTTGCAGATATACAAGTTGAAAAATGTAAAAGAGTGATTTATGTGCTGTTCTTCTCACCACTTTAGTGAACAGCAAAAGGTGAGCTCTTTCTTCAGTACAGTTTTTTGTTTCTCCTTAACTGTATTTATCAAGCTTGTTGCATGAAAACTGAGTTAGCAGTAGCATTTGCCATACAACACTGCTGTGTTCAGTGCAGCTGAGAATCCTGTAGTCTCCATCAACTTTGCAATGTCAGGAAGTTTACTAAAACGTCAGGAAGAGCTGAAACAGTTCTGTTAGGGGAGGTTTCCTGGACATTAGGGTAGAGGGGAGGACAAAATGTTAAAAATGAGCCTAATATGAGAACCCTCATTTTACAAATGGATAAAATAAGGCATAGAAAGATTGACTAACCATTTGATCTTTCAAGCTACTGTCCAACTTTAGCTTGTAAAAAAATAACCAGGCTCAGATGTGATACAAAGTCTACTAGACTTACAAAGTCATCTGTTGTCTGCGGAGCATGAAGCGAGAACGGTTGTTTTCCACCCTTCACCTTTTGCAGAATTCAAGAACTTCAGGAAGCTAACAGACAAGCACTGAAAAAGAGGCAAATGGCCATGATTTTCATGCGGTCACTAAAATTTGCTATATGGTGGAAACTGAGATCCCAGAATGGCGAGAAGGCCAGCTGTATAAAACAATTCAAAAAGCAGCTAGATTAATCTGGGGAGGGAAGCATCCAGACTCTTCAATTTAAGAATGTGCATGTGAGTTCCAGCTCCAGCAGTGCCTCATCCGTGGATATCTGGGGGCTGGGAGGATGGATGAGGGAAAGGACCACTTGGTACACGCCCTGCTTACTCTTGTGTGCTTTCCTCTGCATCCATAGATGGCCACTGCTGGAGATCCGGTCCTAAATACATTTTCAGTCTGATCCGGTACAGCAGTGCTCATGTTCTTATCTCTAGGTAAGCAATGCTTAAGCACAAATTTATTTTAATGCGTCTTTATCTCAAAAGCCCTGTCAAGCAATTTCTAAATGATTTGAATAATTTCTTTTCACATCCCTAGTAAGTGATGCCAGGGAGCATTTGCTGTTCAGCATTTGTGAAAGTGCTGATCTATAATCAGATAGTAATCTGTTCCTTGCTGCCTGAAAAAAAAAAAGTTGCAATAAATTCAAAGCTGTCTCATGAGGGCTACGAAGATCAAATGCTTTTTGTTTCCCCTTTTCGCCCACAATAGCCTGCTTCACAAACTCGCTGCAGTAGGCAGTGGCAGAGCAAGTGAATTCCAAATCACTCTGGGCTTTGTTTGACCTAGCAGTCAATATAAGACAGAGACACAACTGCATTATAACTTCCTTCCCACAACACAGCATTGTTTGGAAGCTGCCCAAAGAATATTACACCACCAACTACATTCTTAGCCCAGTGGGTATCGGTAGCCCAGAAAATTGGTTCCCTCCTTTGTTAGTTAGAGAACTTCCCATTTTGTTCCCAGTCCCTTAAGCTCTGTTCTCTTTCTAGTATCATCAGAGTCAGTAAAAACAGAGATATGAACACGACAAACTTGATGTCAGAGAATAAAAATGTTCTCAATAGGAACTTTATAACGTTTTTACTGACTGTTAATGAAACAGCAGCCTCTGCTTTAAATGTTATGTTTGCTTATTTATTTTTTTCTTCCTCCTTCCTTCCCCTGTGCCCATTTTTGTCCTCAAAACCAATATATTTAGTTACATTATCTTTCAAGCAGTAGGACCAATATGAGTAGACGATCACCGAAAATATGGCATCTACTGTGAGTTTATATGACAGTGACAGGTTATATGTTTTAATTAACATCATATCAGTGAAAACCATTGTTCACAGAGGCAAGAGCATTATAAACCCTTCCTGTATTCCTAAAAAAGGCAACAAGGGCACAAAGTCCAGGACATTAATTGCGTATTGAAGATTAGGCACAAGCTGAAATGCTTCACTGTTTCAGAGCTTAAAACAGCAAGATATGATATTGAATAAGGAAGATAATTTGGGATAATTAATGAAAAATTAATTGTGTAATTAATCCTGGCTACCACACAGGTTAGGTATTATAGTCCTGACACAAACGTCTCCTTATCTAAGGCCAAACAGTCTTTGGGTCTGATCCAAAGCCCACTGAGGACAGCAGGAGTCTTCCCATTGACTTCAATGGGCTTCCAACCAGGCTGTTTGCTGTTATCTATTTATAGGTAAATTTTGTTGTATTTTATTGTATTTTTACAATATCTGAACAGCTGCTAATTAACCACGTAGGGGTATAATGGGGAGCATTTACCAAGAGAGCGAAATGCCCCTGGCGCAGCTTGGGGCAGGAAGCCCATGCTAGGTGCTGATGGCAGCTTCCCTGGAGCAAGGTGCCAGGATTGCTCTGGCAGATCCACATCCCTGCAAAAGGAGGGAGGAGCAGGGTCCTGCCTTGCTAGGACAAGCCGTCAAACTGCTCAGGAAATGGCTCTTGGTCCTGGCCCCACTTACCAAGGGTTTCTATCAGGATGTCCAGCTTTCATGTCCAGCCCAGAGAGCAGTCCTGAGAGAGCAGGCGGCGGGCTCGCTGGCTTCCTTCGCTTTCCAAAGCTGTCACTTGCACCCCACCCTGTGCAAAATACAGCCTGGAAAAGGAAAGTGAGTTCATTAATATCCCAGCGTCCTTGCTTCAGGCTTCCTTGCCTTTCCCTGGCCGGGATGCCATAGCAATTGGTGGTGCTCTGGGTTTGCACTGGGCACATGGGCTAGCAATATCCTGTGAAATAGGTCTGGGCTGGCTGCAGTCTCTGGGACCCTGTGGCCACCAGGCTGGGCACAGGGAGCACAGGATGATGCTGGTCCCAGAGGTGGTCCAGCAGACGGGGGCCCAGTAGCAGGACTGGGTAGCGGTGCAAGGTGAGGTACCTCTGTGTGAAGTGCTCCCAGGCAGCTCGCAGAGAGGTGCAGAGACTTAGAGGGGAGCCCTGTGCTCTGACATGTGAAATTGTTCCATAACACTCCAGGCAAGGTTAGGATGGGAGATGACAAGTACCTTTTTCAAAATGAAACATCACTTGAGCTTAAGTAAAAACTGCAATTATCTGAGTTTCTTAACAAAGACATGGCATCTTTGGTGATCGCAGTAGTTCTGTACGAGTACAGTGCCATCAGTATCAGATTTGGAGTAATTTTGACTTATTCTGACTAGTCATCATGGAAGACCATAAATGTGTATCAGTATAAATAGAGATGAATTTATGTCCATGAATATTTATTAACCCAGGTTTAAACAGAATGGGGATTTAATAGCCAAGACCACAGATGTAAAATATTACTGTGTATCTCCTACCTGCATGCACAGCAGTTTTGCCACCTCACTTTAGGAAGGAGGAGCAGATTTACAGGTCTTTTTGGGAAGATGGTTTGGATGTTGGCATTTACCCAATGAAGCCAGTGCCACTGTCTGCTAACTCTAGCAACACTGCATTGCCCCTGCGAAGGCATAGCTTCCTTAGCTGGCATTTTTGGGTTCATTTGAGCACACAGGAGCACAGAGCTTCCTAGGGACTAGAGAAAAGGGGAGACTGTGACCTTCTGGATGTTTGAATGAGCACAAAGTGATGATTCAGGGCTCTCTAATTTTAAAAGGAGGTGTCCTGCCTGCCAGTTGCTTGGCAGCCCTGACAAAACAAAATGGTTATTTCACTTTTCCCATGTTGCCACTGGTTTATTAGCTGGAGACTTCAACTCTGAAGAGGAAATGTACTGAAACGATGCATGTGTGCACAAATTTCAGACCTGTTAGTACCACATATCTCAGATATGTTACAGTATATCTACTAACACATTTTGGAAGAGGAGATATCTGAGAGAAAGAGTGAAAAGGATCCTCTTTTGCAAAGTACTGTTTGGCCTAGAGAAAGTGTCTCCATCAGGAAAGCAGGCACGCTAACCACCTTTCTCCCATTGCCAGGTTGGTGTCACTGTTTTGGGGAAGTTCACTACAGTTTTCTCTGACCATGGTCTCATGCCCTGACACAGGCAGACCACAAAAATGGCTTTTCAAGGTCAGTCTGGTGAGACGTGGCTTAGGGCATCCATCTCAACTTCAGCCACAGGAGTATTTAGAGAAGCTGTGCTGAGCCTGTGCATGTAGCTCTCTACCTGTGGTTGTAGTTTTAATCAGCAGATCACAGCGTGTTCTTACAGCTTGAAGATCTCACTGCCCCGGATCACTTTCTTCTTCTTACAGTTTGTGAAAAGTGATGTTTGTGTTGTGCCCTCCCTTTAGATTCACAGAAAAGAGAACAACTTATCTGCTGCCAGGTGCACATTGAGCACAGTTGGAAGATGTCTGTGCCATTGCTTTTGTAGATATTGATTATAGACTGTGCCGGGAACCCAGCCAGAAAAAAACCCAATATGATCACTGAAAGCTCTATGTACTAAGCAGAGGAACTATTTCTACAAGGACATTTCTTAACTTCTGAGGGCTCGACTTGGCAGCTAGTAACATTCTTTTTAACATTTTAAAACATTGTATGGATAGCCTATACATTCCTCTCTTAATAAAGCCTATATGACTCAAGGCACAGAACGTAAGCTGTAGACTTTGCACTTCTAGCTTGCCAGCTGGAATCCAACCCAGATGACTTGTTCTCATCAGCAGCTCTTGGGAGGTCTGTGGAAGCAGAGTGAGCTGAGGGCCATTTTCTAGTTCCCATATCCCTTACTCCAGTGCCAGGCTTTGCATTATCTGCTATGTCTTTCCAGGGGTGGCCATAAGGATTAGATGTCTCATTAGGAATAGGCATAGGCATCCTAATAATATGCCAGGGATGACTTACGCTTGGAGAAAAAATATATGGGGAAATTTGTCCTACTCTGCACTTTATCTACCCTGAGTAAGTCAGGCTGTCGCACAGATGAGTAAGAATAGCAGTGGCACACAGTCAGTGTGAGTGATGACTCAGAAAGTGTTTTTTAAGCTGAAGAAAACCTCAGAGTTGTCACTGAGGATTATAGATGCATGAAGAAGGTAGCATTAAAATTTGGCCTTTTGTTTTTTGTTCTTTTAATTATTCGTCAACCCACACATTTCTTCATGCTCATCCACCACGCATTTCTTTTTAGAAGCAAGTTCATTGCCCTCCTGCCCTTGACAAATTCAATGACAAAAGACGTGGAAGAAGAAAATAAAGCTATGTATTAGGATTGGTTTTTAGGCCACTCATGTAGTTTCAAACACTTAAGAAAAGAGAAACAAAATACTAGTCCCTCTTCCCCCATCAAACTATGTTTCACATTACAAGTTTTCTGTATGCCCATATTGCAACTGGCAGGGTACAAAATGGACAGTACATCACAAGACAGCAAAAATCGTTACAAGTTCCTCATACCTTCTGAGCAGAGGCTGAAGAGCAAATGTTTTAGATGTCATTTGATTGTCAGGGTCTTGGAGTGTCCCCTTGTCTGATTACAGGCAGTAACTGTGGGATGTTGAGCTATAAACTTTCTCAGAATACTAAAAATTCTCCCATTCCTCAGCACCATGCTGGGATTTCTGTATGGTAATGAGTCTTGTCATTAGTGTAGGAAAGCACTAATTCTTAATGAATATAAGTTTCGTTAATCAGCTCCCCCCCCAAATTCAACAGAAATCTGCTGTAATACAGTTTATTGACTTCAAAGGCTTTGTAAGTCATGTTCAGTTAACTGCATCTTCCCCAAAACAGCTTTAAAATAAAATAATAAATATGATCAACAGAAGTCCCTGGCTTAGGATGCATGTGACTTTTTAACATAAACCGTAATCCTGGGCACCAAAGCATTCACATGATTATTTAATACATATTTAAAATACCAAGAAAAATACATGACTTGGTAAGATCACTGACTTACTATTTTCCCCTCTCATGTACAAATGAAAAAACAGCATTTTATACATGCAGCTGCTTTGCCTATTCTTCTGGGGCACCGTTCTCTGTTGGATAGTAAATGAATTGTATAATCTGTGATTTATTTTCTGCCAAAATGTTTTTTTCTGATTTCGCCCAACCTATCCTTCAAGCACATGTTAACCTGGAGAGTGCAAACTAGCTCAGTGCTTTCCTAGAGAACCAGCTATAAAATAATGGGTATATGTAGACAGAATATTTAATATGATGGTTTGCATTAGCACATGAATCACGTTGAGGTTTTTTTACATGCCCTGTGACCTTCTGTTCACAGACCCAAGTACTTGAAAGGGTAGCAGTGAAGATGAAGGGAGGTGCCAATGTCTCCCACACAGTGAAAGGACAGTAACACTATACACCCAGGAGGTCCTGTTGGGTGGCACCTGGCCACCGTCCATGGGGCATCCAGCCTTGCTATCTGCAGGCACCATCCCCCTGGGCACAAGATGGGAAAAGAGAATTTCACAACAAACAAAAAATCCGTAAATGCAGGAGTCATCTTGCAATACAGACCAAATTCCTATGCTGACATAGAAGGTTAATGTGGCCAAAAAAGCCTGTTCTTAGGATTAGGGTGTCGGTACCACTTCTCACCGGGGGCTGACCTGAGGAGATTTTTATCCCAGCAAGGTATTATGAGGAACAGTGATATAGCGAAGTCTATGGGATACCCAATTTTGCAAAATCTTGTCTTTCTGTGGCAAGCTACCTCAGCAGTGTTCAGTCCCAGTACCCCAGGAGAGTCGGGGAACAAGCACTATGTATGCAATCTGTTCAAAAACATGTGGGCTGACCTCATTCATGGCTTTTTTAATGTTCTGCTTCTACAGCCAAAACCTATTATTGATTTCTATGATTTAATCTAATTCTTTCCCTTCCTTTTCCAAACTGTTGAGTTTCAATGAGAGTTTGTAAATCCAAATCACATATTGCTGGACCTTTCAGATACGCTCTCAATGGATACAGTTTCAAAACGCACAAACAGTAAAGAGAGAAAAGACAATTCCCCTAGATTTGTTGTATTTGGTTGGCATATTTGATCTTTAAATACACACTGGGGATTTAGGAGCCTGCTGGACTTGGCTAGAAATAATACACAAAACATTAACTTTAAAGGTAGATACTCTGTTCTCCATTTTCATAGAGCTTCCAGTTCAGTAAGACTCATGTGTACCTTCAATGCTGTCACATGATTCTCCAGTTAAACATATAGAAAAGTATTTTTAGTCTTGCTTTTGTGTTTGTGGAGTCAGTCAGTTCTCTGCACATATTTTTTGAATTTCATTTAACCAAGTTTATTACTTTGCTCCTTTGTTCTTAAAACTGCATTTCCTGGAGTAGTGTTAACATACAAAAGCCTCAGCCTCATTAAAAAACAACAACAACAACAACAAAACAACCAGTAAACTATTATCAGAGGAAGCTTGAAAATGTGATCACTGGCAATGTGAAGATCAGAAGACAAAATGAGGGGTCCGAAGTACTGTGTTTTTGGACAATATCAGGGTTCCACGTGTTTGAGGCTAATGACAATAAAAGCACACACATCTTTAGAAAACACTGAAATGGCAAGGCCTAGTTAAGCATTTCTGAGAGATGGAATTCCTGTGCAATGGCATGCAACACGTGCTAGATCTGCACTTTAGGAAATCTCTCTTCCTCTGTGGTGGCATCATGTCTGTAGTTAACCTCTTCTGTCTCTGTATTACATAAAAAGCAGCTAGCTGTGTTAAAACATCCGGGTGGAGAACAATATTCCAGTTTCCTCTAACAACATGTTGTCTCAGAAGTCTTTTAAAATAGTTTATAAAAATTCCAGTAGACACAGCAAAACACTAAGGTGATAACTTAAGAAAATCATCAAAAGCAAACTAGGAAATGAAGCTTTTAGAAAAAAGCTAGGTATGAATGAAGACTGTCTATGCACTAGCTTTTTTTCATGTAAAGAGGAGGAAAATATTCTGTAGTTGGATAAGGTGGAGCTGTGCAGAGACTTTGTCAAGTTACCACTAGTGTTGCCTGCTATCAGTAATAACAAATGGCAGCTCCATGTCCACCAACTGATGTGTCATGCGCCTTGTCTTCATTTCTTCTACAAGTGATAGCAAATGTTTGTCAGAAACTTCATGGACAATTAACTTCTGTTACAACAGATTAAGTTTAGCCTCGCCACCTCCAAAATAGATTTTGATGGCCTCTGTCTATTGCTAATTTTGTATAAAGTATTCCTGTTTCTCCTGTGCTGAGGTTGCAGCATTCAGAGATATTTCAAAGGCAGATCACCACAGTCAAGAGACTAGTAAATAACACAGTTGGGAGATCTTTCCTGAGACTCATTGCAACAAAGCCTGGATTTTATACTAGATATGCTAGAGGAAAGGGGTGCCATACAGAGGGACCTTGACAGGCTTGAGGGGTGGGCCCATGCAAACCTCATGAGGTTCAACAAGGCCAACTGCAAGGTCCTGCACATGGGTCGGGGCAATCCCCAATATCGATACAGACTGAGGAATTAATTAATCAGCAGCCCTGCAGAGAAGGACTTGGGGATACTGGTGGATGAAATATTGGACATGAGCGGGCAATGTGCGCTTGCAGCCCAGAAAGCCAACTGTATCGTGGTCTGCATGAAAGGAAGTGTGGCCAGTAGGTCAAGGGAGGTGATTCTGCCCCTCTACTCTGCTCTCATGAGACCCCACTTGGAGTAGTGCATCCAGCTCTGGGGTCCCCAGCACAAGAAAGACATGAACCTGTCAGAGTGGGTCCTGAGGAGATCCACAAAAATGATCAGTGGGATGGAACACCTCTCCTATGAAGAAAAGCTGAGAGAGGTGGGGTTGTTTAGCTTGGAGAAGAGAAGGCTCTGGGGAAACCTTAATGCCGCCTTTCAATTCTTAAAGGGGGCTTATGAGAAAGATGGAGAGAGACTTTTTACCAGGGCCTGTAGTGACAGGACAAGGGGCAATAGTATTAAACTGAAAGAGGGTAGATTGAGATTGTACATAAGGAAGAAATTTTTTATGATGAGGGTGGTGAGACACAGAAACAGGCTGCCCAGAGAAGTTGTGGATGCCCCATCCCTGGAAGTGTTCAAGGATGGGGGTTGAGCAACTTGATCTAGTGAAAGATGTCCCTGCCCATGGCGTGGTGGTTGGACTAGATGATCTTTGAAGGTCCCTTCTAACCCAAACCTTTCTATGACTCTATGACTCTATGATTCTATGATTCTAAATATCACTCTAATCTTTGCAAGGACAAATCAATTTTTAAGAAAAACTTTAAAGTCCCTGGTTGTCCTTCATAACAGATAAATCTAATATGGCTTATATACTCTGTTATTAGCTGTTCAGCCTCACATAAGTGTCCCTACATATTAAAATATGTATTTCTGCAGTGATCTTTGCTATCAGTAGACTTAGGTGATAGTATCTTGGAACAGAAAACAGACTTTTTACAAGTGTCATTTTTATTTTCATGAAAGCATTTTGACCTTTTTAGTAGTATAGCATTTCTTTTATCCTCCTGCTGAACTGTATCTTCAAGCCTGCCATAGTCTGGAGTTTGTGGCCTCTCCAATTTAATTCAAAGCTGCCTTCTTCCAGGAAAATTTGGTAATACAGAATCACCTTCTTTGCTCTATTCCCTCCCAGGTTCATAGGGCATTATTATATATCCACGTGTATAAGCTAACCCATTAGAAAACTGACACAAAAAGCCCTGCACAAAAACAAAGGCAAATCTATATACACAGAAAGGCCATCACAGCTGTTGGATCCTATTTTTAACAGCTACCTGAGAGTAATGTTGGAAAATTCACAAAATGTTAGAATATGAAACACTGAGTCCTATCCAAGTGAAATCCTTGAAATCCTTAGCCTAAGGATTTCCTTAGCATGAGATGCCCAAACTTGTCACCTGCAGAGCCTGTGAGAGGGAAACCTGAGACAAGGAATAACCTACAGCCAGTAATGCAGTGCACAAGTACGTAAAAGGGCTTAGTTACCTCACCTGGGCAGAGAAGAGACTCTGGCATAAAACTCTAAAGTGAAGTATATTGGAAACTGTAATACCAGTGCTGAACATAAGTGGGATTTTTGTAAGAATTCTTTGTCTTTTCTTGTTCATTGAGAACATTTTGAAATGATTTTTTCTTCTGAGTGTTTTCAGTTTAAACAGTACTACTTTCTAACAAATGGGGCAATACTATTCGTCATTATTTTGCTTTTTTCTGATTGGAGAACATACAGGACAATAAGAGTATGATGTATTTCACAATTTTTTATACAGAAACTTTTAATGTTGGAGAAAACCAAGTGTTTTTATTTAGCTTTTATAAATAGCTTGTATTTCCTGGCTATAAACATTACATAGAGTTACTGTTCCACCATTCATCCATCTTGACTATCATGCTTAATATGGAAATAAATAATACATGTGTTGGATTTCATATGTTTGAACTTTCCGTTCCCTGAGGGCTGGATTTCCTGTGATTGTTTGTTACAGGTGACTATGTACACTCACTGACCATGCTGAAGACCAATGTTGTCCAAGGTGTTTTTTGGCCCAGTACCTACAGAGCCAGACTTCAGAGCACATCCTTCTGTTTGGGTTAATAGTGGAAAAACAGAAAATACTCTTTTCTTTTCATGGGAAGACTTTTATTCCTTCACTTTGAAATCAATGTCAACTTTTTTATGTGATTAAGAGCTAATTTCTTAACTAAGTGTCTTGGGAGACAGATTGTCACGCTGAGGTGAAAAAGAAAAGCAATGAGCTTTTTGCATGTTCAAGCTGCAGACAAGTCAGTGCAAGATACTCTGACCATGGGTTCTTTACAAAATGACAGATACAAAATTATTTTCCTCTCTACATCTTGACACATGGCTGCTTTCACCTGTCTGCCACAGCTACCATTCACTTGTGGTGACCACATCACTGTGTTCTAGTTTCCACGTGTATGAATGTAACTAGACTGTGCTTGGTGAGTCTTTGGTTATGAAAAATGGCACAGTAAAAAGCAGTTTGCCTTGCTGTGGATGCACAAACTCAGACCAGATCTGCTGAAGAAGACAGAACAGCAAATGCTGCGCTAATGGTGGGGAGAGGGCATGTTGTCTTTCAAATCTACAGTCTGCTTCTTTCAAAATGAGCATCACTTCCTAAGTGCTGTGATTAGCACCTACCACTAATTGCTTGTTAGATTTTTGGATATTCACCAGCTTAGATATTGTAGTTTGGTTATGCTGGCTGGGGAGTGGACACAAACCTCAATGGAAATACAATTCTGATAACATGCATGGAATCCATTTCGCAAAGAGGCGTGTGCAACCTGACCTCTGTGCAAGCATGACATTTCTCCAGCCTGTGGAAATCGTTTGTATTTACTTCAGAATGTCTCTCAGCTACAACCAGTGAATCGAAAAGGAGCAACTCAGTTTTACTTTTTTTTCTCCATTACTATTTAGCTTCCATGCAGCAGTAAATCTGAGTTCTTGGAGACGTGTGATACTCCAGGTCCTTGTTCCATAAGCTCCTTGGAGCAGAAACTGTTCTCTGTGTTAGCAGAGGCTAACACAAAGGGCGTTAGTCCTGGCTTCATTGTATTGTTGCCATCAGATTACAAATATCCAGAAGATTTGATAACAAATGCTTCTGCTTTCCTATTCCTAGCAAACAAGATAACCCTGTCAGATAAAGAATCTTTTTCAGGAATGTTCTTGTAAATTATCTTCCTGTATTTATTTCTTATTAGTGGAGGTGCTAGTCACATCCAGGAGAGCAAATTTGAATATATATAGAGAAAAAAACATCCCACTTTAATAGAGAAGAGCGTCTTTCCTATAGAAGTTGTAGACGAAGTTCTGGAAGGGATGAACAACTGTCTTACAGTCTATGGACTAATATCAAATAAATAAGAAAAAAAAAAGCAGGTTTGTTTCAATTAACATTGTAGGTTATAACAATTAACATTAAATCCTGTTGAGTCTTTTTACTTTTCCACAGACTCTTACTGACCTCACTTTTATGAGACCCTACAGGCTTTTTGTAAGACCACAGACTAGGCAGATGTCATACAGAAGCATCAGAAGGAAAGGCTAAAGATGTGTAGTGATGTACTCTTGCTACACCTTCAGATCCACCTCTTCCCTGTAAATCATTGCAGAGGAGTAAATCACAGTAATTATTGCATTTTAAGTTAATGGATTGCTTGGGTTAACTAAGGAAAGAAAAATTATCCTCTCTTCCTACTTCACATTTAGATGCTAAAGGGGATACCTCAGTTTTTCTCTTTTGGCCATGTTCTCTCTTCCTCACAGTTTGAGAGACTTCTCATAAATTTACAAGATTAAAAAACGTTATAATCTATGAATGGGTTTGTTAGCAGTAGGAGTACATCAGTCAGCGCTCTGTGTGTGTGTGTGTGTGTGTGTGATGAAAAGGATGTGTGTGGAAAGGCATGTAAATTACAAAGGATAGTGTCATCGTTTACAAGTTATTTCCTTTAACGAGTACTTCTATTCAAATCCAGATGGTGCTTGCAGAATTTTCTGCTGCCGAAAAAAAGAGTTCCTTTCCTCTTGGCTGTGGTACATCCTTGCACCACACCTGGGAGTGACGCTGGTCACATTCCCGTGGCCTGGCTTTGGATCTGAATGTTCCACCGTGTTATCATAATGTGGATGCTCAGCTCAAGTCCCTGAGGTGATGTCCCCTTTCTCTCTGGGACATAAGCAGCATGCTGTTCTTGAACTCTAACATCCTTTCTGTTTCACCCTTTCCCTATCTGCTGAAAGTACTCTCTGCAGACTTACCAAGAGAAGGGGAAGAAAAAGCAAAGACTACTCGGGAGAGTACTGAGTAATTTCCTGATTTAATAAAAAAAAATTGAGAATCCTGTTGCTATTTTGTGTTACTATTTTGTGAGTAGAAAAACTGCAGTATTTTTAGAAAGAAATGAGGAACAAGGATTCAAAGTTAGTTTTGCTTCCAGCATTTTGAGCGTTTGTCAGATTCATGAGAGTCTCCTGGGAGTCCAAACTAGGTTATGAATACAACAGCATATTGTTTCATTTAGTCAAGAAGGACCTTTTAGCCCCCCAGATTCCCACATGTTTTCCTAACACTACAATTGCAAACAAGTTGAAGCTACACTTGAGTTAGGATAGGAAACCAACTGGAAAGCAGCCATCAGTACTGCCCAACTGCTTAGTCCAAGGAGCGGGGCAGGCTGTCAAATCCATAGAAAGAGCAGGAAGCAAGGCAGCAGCGTGCATGCGGGGGCAAATGAACCGACACCACCACACTTTACAACGTATGCCTGCATGTGATCAAGACCACGCTTTCACATCCGAGTGGAAGGAAGCAGGTCACCTTCTCTGCTCATCTCGATAGATGATCTTCAGTCATGCTGACAGAGTTGATCCTGTTTAGAGAAGGTGGATTGAATTTTCCAGGTGGAAAATTTTCCATGGTGTGTCACTGGCACACAGTCAGAAATGTAGGAGGGTTTTCATTGCGTCACCAGCACACCACCACTTTCCAGCTGGGTGCTCCTTGGAAGTCTGACACCAAAGAAAGTTAATCCACAGACCTGTTAGCCAAAATAGTGGTGAGAGCTACTAAACCTTCAGCTCAGTGAGCTGTTACATCAAGTATCGGACAATAACATATATCCCTTAACAGACAGTGAAGAAAAGCAGGTACTTCTAAGCTATTATTCATCTCCTAAAGACATTTGAAATAGGTCAGTTAAATTGTTTCCTAAAGGTACTTATCATTCTCCACAGATTATATAGGAAAGTATTTCAGATGGAGATGTCTATGGTGGGTGAGGTGGAGATATCTGCACTGCATTGAGAAGAAGATCAGAGGTGAGGATTCAAAAGGAGAGCAAACCTTAATTCAGCAATTCACTTACATGGACTCAGATCAAGTAATACACATGTTAAAACTCATTGTGAAACCACGGTCTGACTGAGGAATGGAAATGGAGGGAAAGACATGGCTGAGTTACAGCAGGCAGAGCAGGGACGTCTGTTTGGGGTTGCTGAACTGAGTAGCCCCACAGAGATGAGGCTGCCTCAGCTCCATGGCCCAGGTACAGTCGGCAGCAGGGCTGAGTTTGTCTTCCCAAAAGGCGCACGTGCCCGCGCACACGCACACACATGCTATGCATACACCTACATGCATGGCCAGCCACACACACCAGCACAGACTGAAACACTCAGCATTCACACAAGCGCGGACAGGTCCTGTTCTGTTTCCCTCCCTGCTGATTGGGATGAAGGTGCATTAGTGGGAAATTAAGTTAAACCAGTCATTTAAATAGCTATGGAAAATGAGGAGTTAGGAGAAGAGGCAGAGAACAGATAGTGTAGACTGTCTGCCTGGTAAAAACAGATGGGGGGACAGGGTTTTGCGAGCAGTGTGGGTTGCCAGGAGGAACAAACTTGAGCTATAGGCAGAAAGGAGAAAGATGTGCTTTAATCCCCTTGTGTTTTGAGACCACTCATCTAAATGTTGTGTAGAGTTTTTTTGTTCGGTGGTTTTGGTTTTCTGGATTTTTTTTTGGTCAAAATAGATTGCTTTGATTCAAAGCCATTGTTTCTGCCAAAGCAGGATCCCACAGGCTGCTGGGGGAACCCCTGCCAAATCCCACCCTCCCTGGCCGTCCTGGATGAGGCATCCCAGTGGGGGCACATCCCAGACCTCTGCCCATAAGAGGTGAAGTGCTGTGGGTGCACTGGGTAAGATCTTGCACAGACGAAGCAATGTGTCTGCAACCACCACCTGTATTGGTGCACAGCACAGACAGCGTGTATTGAGCCACTCATATTTATATATATTAAAATATATATACTTTATATATTTATATATAAAATGCCTATCAACATATTGATAAACATTCTTTGAAACCACTCTGATAGTTAGCCCATTTTTGAATGGGCTAATTGCCATCTTCCATGTTAAGTGGGAGTTAAATAAAAATACCCATGCTGGGTATTTTTCAGGAATGGTTTATTCCCCCAGTGCCTGGGGATAGTCCCCCATCGGTCCATCTAGTCGCCAGCGGGCACCCAGTGTTTGACAACAGCATAGGTGACTATGAATTTGTCTGAGCAGCAAGATATAATCTTGGCCATTTTCCTTATCACCTTAACTATTTTTTAAGATATTCATTCTGATAGCACAGCCCTACATCAAAAACATAAATCATATTGACACCCCTATGCTGACCAACAAGAGCTGTCAAGGGGGGTTTCCAAGCTGGTTTCAGATGGAAAAGCTGTTGTTGATGCAGAGTTTGAGAATATCTTTAGTCCAACATGTGTCTTCAACCTATGACTGCCAATCCTCAAAGGCCTCACCAATATCACATAGGCAATCCCTGCCTTGGGAATCCAGAGCTGGTGCTATTGTATGGATTTCAGGGAAGAACTATGGCTTGCGTACAGTCAAAATTAAGTCAAAAAGCACATTCTTCAACTGTTTTCACAGGCCCCTGTGAATAATCTGAAACTTGTATCAAAGAACAATACAGCAATTCTTCGCTGATCCTAGAAAAGCTTTGGGAAGATGACACTTAATTACCATCTGGTCATTTCCCTCCATAACAGTGACAGGGTGACAAGCATAGATTTCTCAGGAGATACCGTGTCTTCTACTTTAGAAGCACTTCAGCATTTCTGAAATGACGACAGATTTAAGATTTTTTACTTATTTCAGATTTTTTTTCTCTCTCTTTCTTCTTTTTTTTCTTCTCTCAAACCGTTTAGCATCCAGATGCTTATATACCTTGAGCAAAGGAGTATCTTGTGCCAATATATTTCACAGGATCATAGAATCATAGAATAGTTTGGGTTGGAAGGGACGTTTAAAAGTCATCTAGTCCAACACCCCTTGAGTGAGAAGGCACATCTTCAACTAGACCAGGTTGCTGAGAGCCCCATCCAACCTGACCTTGAATGTTTCCAGGAATGGGGCATCTACCACCTCTCTGAGCAACCTGTTCCAGTGTTCACCACCCTCATTGTAAAAAATTTCTTCCTTCTATCTAGTCTAAATCTACCCTCTTTTAGTTTTGCATTTCAGGTGTAAGCAACTTCAGTCTCCTATTTCATATAACAGATCAGTTAGAGAATATGAGTAGTAGAAGGAAATCAGGAGTGTTGTTCATGCTCTGAGTAATATACTATTTTGCTATAGTTCTTGTTCAAATTGCCTCTTTTTCTTTATGTGTTGGGCTTTTGACCTATTAGCACACGTACTTGACTAGCTGAGGAGAGATCCACTGAATGGTGACTCTGACAGCAGGTACTGCAGAGGTGAGCTCAGTCTCAGCTGCATTGGCTCCTGGACAGTTTCAGTGGTGGAGAACAGTAGTCACAGGAGCTTGGTCCTGTGTCACTGGTTCTGACTAAAACCATGTTTATTAACAGATAATTCTGTGTGTGTGCATGTGTGTGTGTGTAGATCTACATATATTGCACATCTCACTTATCGAAGGTATTTGGTGTGTCGCCGCAGTCTTCTGTGCCCTTGGCCAGTCTCCCTTCCCTGAATCCCTTCTCCCTAGTAATTTTACACTTCCACTTAGAGCACGGTTTTTAGGTCTCATTGCTTTTCACTGAACTCTCTCCATTGTTCTATTCATTTTGCACTGCATTACTCACAACTAGGCTCGATAGCGTGCGTCCTGGAGGCTTTACTGGTGACAAGCAGGGCATGCGGATGACCCCAGCTCGCTGGCTATCCTCCTGACTGTGCATCCCAGTATGAGGTATGCCTTTTTTTGGTAATGCCACATTTGTCACTCATATTCAGTCTGTGATCCACTATGAACTCCCAGTATTTGCACTAGTTCTTGCTTGTTCCCCATCTGGTATTTGTGCTGCTGCCGATATTGTCTAGTGCATTTTTCCCTCTTAAATGTCCCCCTGGCTGTTTCAAACTATTTCCTGAGTTTGTTGAGATCATTTGAATTTGAACCCTGCCCTCCGGTATGCTTGCATTTCCTCTCATCTCTGTACAGTCTATAAATAAAATCCCGGTTATAGTGAGGAGATTGAATAGGACTGGACCAGCACAAGCCCACTTGATACATCCTTCCACTTTGACAGTGAACCATTGACAGTCCAAGCACATTTTTTGCATCAGTTTGTACCCCTTCTCTGTAGCAGCAGCTTAATCTAGCCTAAATTTATAACACGTCTGTGAACGTCTGCCTTATGGATTACTGTCAAAGCCTTACTGAAGACAACAGAGGTGACTACTACTGCTCTTCTTCCATTCACAGGACTTGTCACTCTGTGTAGAAGAAAATGAAGTTGGTTTGAAATTATTATCCAGATAGGCCTCCATCTTAAAAAAAAAGGGAGGGAATACAATCTTAAAATTATTGCTCTTCCTTGATCCAAGTTTTCCAAAGTCATTAGCTTAGACTATAATGATTGTCTTTTTATTTCACAACATGGTCTCTGCCCAGCTGGAGACAGAGCCAGTATAAACTGTGATGATGCTTCTTGATTACACCAAATTCCCCAGAAAAAGGAAGCGCCAGGGAGAGCCTTAATGTTGTTTCCTGTGCTCCTGGCTGGAGGGCTCAGATCCTATCTGGAAAATGGAGACATTTATGCACCTAACCTTTCATAATCTGGCTGCTCTATCTCTTGTTAACTTAAATGAAAACATCTGTGTTAACTGGGTAATTAGGGGCCTTGAATGTTATGTCTTAGAGAGTCAAATTGCTTTGTAGTTTTGTTTTTCCACTGTTCATAAAGAGAGGACGTTTGTGAAGGAATTAATATTCCTTTTAAAGGAATTTGCCTATACAAATTTATAAGAGTCAGTAAGCTGTAAAACTCTGAACACTGTGTGGGACAAAATACAAGAAGATGGCACAATGCTGTACAAAGCTGTAGGAGATTTCCTATACAAGGTGACTGAGGGCTCAACCTTCACTGCCTCACAGATTTTAATATCAAATGTGCAGAGCTTTCAAGTGAAACATGCATAGGTATTTTAGATTTCAGCTCTGGAAATTCGTGCTCGGATCTGAGAGATAAATTAGATTATTGTTGGCATGTATAAGTATTGTACAGTAGCTAGATACAATAAATATCTCTCCCTTCTGGTAATTATGTCTACAGATTTCCCAAAGAAACCCTAAAACTCTGTCAAACTTGATACAGGCTATGCTTTAGCTGCCATGTCCCACAGCTCCACTACAGATGTCTCCTCCTGTAGCTATAGCTGACAGTGAGAGTGCTTATAAGCTTGAAGCACAAGATCAATTCTCACAGTGTTTTTGACCCCATTGCTGGCAGAGGTGCCTCTGAGGAAGTCTCATCCACAAGGGATTGTGCCAGAAGCAGACACGTTCACTTGGAAGTAAATAGAAAACTTTTTTGCCCTCTCTTACACGTCTCAATAATAATATGATCAATATTGGTGATCACATTATAGCAAATAATATGAAAAATATTTTAAATACTTTCAATTAATACTCCACTGAGGGCCTGAAAATAGATCCAGCTGTAATCCAGTTACCCCGCCCTTCCTAATCCCTGAATCACCGTTTTCCTCCTGACTTTAGTTTTAAAAATTTTCATAACATTTGAGGAAAGTATATTTAAATACTGATTTGCTACTCAAAAGGTAAAAAAAGCACAGTGTATGAAAATACTGTATGAACGGTGTCTAACACAGCTTTCTCTCTCTGCAGGGTCTCATGGACTGCATTATTCCCAATGTCGTTGTGCCCTTTAGTACGAATAACATCATTTTCTAGTGTTTCCCATCTGCAGCAGGATGGCCAGTAGCCAATCACAACGTTTTGCATTGAAAGGGCAAGGATATGCTCTAATTGCCTCCCTAACAAAGACCTTGATTACATCTAAATTCCAGGATTTCTGAAGGTGATTTTTTCATGGCATCAGCTTATTTGTTTCTGACTGATTACCCCTTCAGCGCTGCTAACCTTTCACTCCTTTGTATCCCAGACATCAACAGAACATCTTTAATCCAAAATGAAAATTAGGGAAGGTAACAAAGTCTTACATGACACAGTTAGGTAATTTCTACACAGCACAGTGTTTATCAGCATAACAAGTTGTTTCTTTAAAAAAAAAATGTGGTAAATTGTGAGGACTTCTGAAGCGCAATTGAGCTTCATAACACAGCCTAATCCTCCTCCCCAAATCTTTGCCATTTCTAGAATTGCTCAGCCATATATTTGCTGTCTAGTGAAGCTGTCCCTATAGGTGACAAGGTTTCTGTGCGACTGAAATAGCAGCAAAGGCCATGTGCTGAGCCCCTGCATGGGAGTGAATTCGCTTTGCAAGAATACAGTTGCCCTCAAAATGAAGTTACCTGAAACAGCCAAGAAAAGTCTAAAGTTAGTACCTAAGATATCAGCAGGGACAAAGATTCCCTTGCAGGAGAGTCAGTGGCTTTGCCTCTTCTCTCTGCTCCACGCCACATGGAAAAGACCAGGGTGTGGGATACGGTATCCCAGGTTTAGCTATACATCACCAGGAGATGCTTTCTATCACAAATTGCCAAATTCTGCCCAGTCCAAGGCAACAGCTACGGTACCCAGAGTCCAGATGCAGCTTTTATTTGATACCAGTGCTCTGTGTGGGAGCACGGGGGCTGAGGCGGGCTCTTGTCATGCCAGCTTGCTTTTCCCGCCCCAGGAGACGTCAGGCAGGGCAGAAGCAGGCAATGCTGGCAGGTCTGTAGCAACCGGAGGACAAATACCCCATGCAGGTGGTTCCCACCGCCTCAGCAGATGCGGGCAAAATGAGGTGTGACAGAGCCTTACAGTACTCGCAGAAAGAGTGACTGACAGGAGAAGAGGGTGACCGTGGCCCTCTAAAATCAGCCAGGTTTTCATTACCTGGGGTGGGCACTAGATCAGGCTGATTGTTTTAAATAATGCTGTTTGTATGCCAGCATCAGGCTACCAATATTTCTAGATTAAGTGCATACACGAGCCAGGGAAATGGAAATGCACTTGTTCGTCAATGTGAAAGCACAGGTCAAGACACAAGCATTATACCTCAGTCTAGATGTTTGTTCCATAAGTACCTGGCCCATGTAAAATGTTTAGTAAAGAAGAAAAACTGATTTACGGTAAGACATAGAAAAGACCTTGAGATTTCACAATTCATATTCCCCCTAAATTCTCCTGGAGACTCCAAGGTTTGCTTTATGGAGACCAGTATCCCAAAGCACTCCATTTCTGTGCTGATTTGTACCACCTGCCTTATTGTTTTTGCCTTCAACACTATCAGTTCTGTTGCACTTTTCCTGTTTTGGAAAGGCTCCAGGTCTCATGACATTTTTAAGTAAGCTTTGTAGAGACTGAAAGTGCCAAATACTAGGCTCCTAATAGCATATCTGCATTTAGTTAGGAATTTAAAAACTCAAAGCTACCATTATTTTAACCTCAAATCTCTGGAAAAATCAATGCAATTAAAAGTTCCATATGCATAAGAGGAGAGAGATGGGTTATGTCACAGAAGAGGGGAAGATAGTAAATAAATAAATGAGGACTAGGTGAGCAGTCCTTTGTTTTTTCTTTTGTTACTGTTTCCAGACCTGGAAAAACCACAGTTTGTACCAAAGTGAATGTTTATTTCCTTTTCTCAGGGAAACCAAAAGCTGAAAACTGATTTTTTTTTTTTGAGATTAAAATTTTCCACTTAACTTCCTCAGAGAAGCATTTACAGGTTGCAGCAGGAAAAGCAAAGGAAATACAGAGCTTGTTTGCAGCAGTAACTACTCCCTTGCCTGTGGCTCAGGGGCAGGAGACGAGCTCAGCTTGAAAGGCTCCGGATGGCTTCCACCCTCCGAGAGCTGGGCTGGGGCGGGCAGCTCCAGCAGCCTCACTGGGACTGTGTTGCACTGCAAGGGGAGGGAATGAAGCAGCTACAGTGAAAAAATCCAGATTCATAAGTCGGTTTCAGGCCATTGCAGCTTCTGAGCTGTACGAAATGTGTTTTCAGTTCTCTGTTAAGAGTCTAGGAGAATAAACCGGAAGCTCAGGTACAACGGTTCACACTGTATGACTGTTCTTATGGAAGCCTGGTGGATGGTCTTCACTTAAAATATGTGATTACAATCTGTTTGCAAAAGATGATACAAGGGGTATCATGCTGCCTCTGTTCCTTGTTACAGTCACTGAGGACTTGGAGTTACAGAAACTCTGACACTCACAGAGGTGAGTTTTAATGGTAAGGCTAAAGATGCGGAATTTGTGCCTCCATCTAGGTTAGAGACCAGGATAAACTCTTCCTTAAAACTGCTGTCCATAAATTTCACAGCTTTCTCTTACAGCTCATATTTTCTAGGATTCATCCTGTTTGCCTTCTGGCAGCTGCCTCCAGTTAGTCTGCATCTACATAAAAGAGTGTCCAAAGCTGGACCCCGTCTCTAGCTTTTCCAGTGATGGGTAGAGAAGAAAGGTGACCTTTACGTTTCGCTTTTACATACGATACCCATCTCTTAACTATCTGCTTGGCCACACCAGTTGAGATTCTGATGTTCAGGATCTTTTCTAGCCTTGAGAATTCATGTCCTTGACTGTAAAACCAGTAGGTAAAGGTTCACATCAGCACTGCAGCTCCTAACAAGCCAAAATAAACACACGCGCCTCTCACAGTTGTTTTAACCCCACAGAGAAGGCAGAGAGAGCCCTGCGTGATGGCATGGAGGCAATGACAAGGGATGAAATACTCCATGTGGTTAGCACGAATGCTGTGGTGTTACCGAAAACCAGTTAATGGAGGCAAAAATTAATAAGCTGCTACAGTGCTTTTTGATTAAATAGATTTCCAGAAGTCTAGGTTTGGTTCATCTGTTTTTTCCTTAGTTAAAAGCACAGAGTAAGTGCAATGGGAGGAATGAACAGCTTAGCTGCTCAGCCAGGCTTGGTAGCAAACTCTACCCAACAAAATCTCCTTTGTGTGCTTAACATGAAGTGCATGGTTAAACGCTGTGCTAGAAATAGAGTGGACTGCTGAGCACTTTCCAAAATGAAGCCCTCTAACCTTAAGATTTCTGCAGTTCATTCACACCTGCTCCACACTTTGTTTCACAGTTCAAGAACTGTTTGGCAAAAAAACATGGAATATATTCTGATCATTTTTTCCTTCAGTAGCTGTTCTCTTCCAAATAAACACAGGATAGAAAAAGTGGTACTGAAAGAAGTATAAACATTTTGGGATGAGAGTGAAACAAAGATGTGGTAAAACTAAAAGACTGAAACAATAAATCATACTGAAAGTCAAAAATTCTGGTGGTAAAGATGATTTTCCCTATAGGAACTACTCAGCAATAAAATCTTTTACAGGAAAGGAATATTGAAGCCATGAGATGAGAACTTTTACATATATCAAGGAAGCGAAGTTAACCCATTCCTAGAGGCAGATCAGTTGTGTTTCAGCACTTTACTCAGAAATAGTCTGATCATTTATACAGACAGGAACAACAGAAAATATGGCACCATCCAAGAAAGAAAACATAAATCATTCATGTGGAGGCAAACACTCAATTTTATGGGTTGAGAAGCTTTTATTGGATCATCACAATACTTTGGATTAGTTACAGTATGGCTCTGAAATATCAAATTATAGTGTAGTCATTTTCCCAATAAAAGGAAATAAGAAAATAAAGAAGCACAGTGCATGAGGCTTTGGTCATTGAACTAAGCCAAGTTTTAAGAGCCAGTCCCAGTCCGGTACAGAGAGGGAATTTCTTCACACTCTTTCATAGACTCTAGTGCAGACAACTCCTTTCATGGCACATTCCTAAGGCACAAAGGGAAAGATTAATACAAACCTTTTGCTGACAGCAGGTGTGTCTGCTGCAGTAACCACTGAAGTCAGTGAAAATCCAGACGTCATATTTTACACCTTTACATATTTACATAATTTTACAGCAAACAGCAAAGCTATTTTGGCTTTGCTGGGAGTGGCTTCTATTTTAACATCTTCGGACTTAATTAAGTGGCATATAATGACAAACAGATTGCAAAACTAGGCTCAGCTTCCAGAAGCAAATTTACCTTCCTTGGTATTATTGCTGGCTTGAAAGCAATAATAAAACCATTCTATGATTCTATGATTCTAAATATCAGCACTACCCAGTTTATTATACCATGGCCCACAAACGCTTTCAATTTTACAAAGGTTTTTTTTTTGTGGAAGCAGAAGTAGCCTGGGCAGTTCAGAGGTCAGGCTTCTGGCCTAAAAAACTTTGCACTTATGAGTCACAAAATATTTCTCCTGACTCTCTCGCCCCGGCTGCCTTCAGTGGCTCCTGGTGAGTCACAGCCATGAGGTGCGTGCGACAGAGGTGATAGGACATTAAAAAAGACCTCATCGGTCTGCAGAAGACGAGAGCTCCTCCCCAGATTTGTTTTAGGCAAGGGGCAGATGGCAGGATGCCAATGGAAGAGGGACCCTACCTTTCTGTGTTTTGAAGATGGTTTAATAATTAGAACAAATTTACACAGAAATACAGCCATGATGAGATGCGAAAGCAAATCACCCTTCCAAATGTATGAGAGCTTAAAACAAAATGCAGTCAAAACAAGCCAGCACGTAAAGGAGTAATGCTGCTGATTCAAACAGGTCGCCCAAATTATTTTGGCTCCACTCTTTAAAAACTTTAATGAACAAAGTACTTTCCTTCATCCAAAAGTAAAATCTTCATTTTAGTAGTGGCCCTTACAACTAGGATCCCTAAAATGTGTTATCACCCTGGCTTGGCCAGCCCACGGCTTTCACATGGCTGCTAGAGAAAGGCAGGTTGAAGCGAGGGTGAGGGAAAGCCACCGTTCCCCCACCCCCGGGAAAGACGCGGTTCCCACACCGCGGCGGGTGTTTTGGAGGAGCCACCAGGACCTGCAGTCCCTGCCGCAGGTCACCACGCAGGCAGGCGTGGGCACAGAGGTGCTGGCTTTCACACAATAAACCTCAAGCACCTGCTTAGTGCGCTCAGCATGCTTGCGTGGAAAAAGCAAATAGAAGTGTGTGAATTGATGGACTTTAATGGAAATAGATGTGTGAAAAAGTGTAAAATCAGTTTTCTAAGGTGGACAGGCTTTATTCCAAAGATAGGAAAAAGGAAAGAACGAATCCAGGGACAGCAGTACCCAATTTGCAAACTTTTATTTGCATTTCACAGGTTTCTGCTATTTGAAAACCTCATTTATTTTAAGAATAATAATCTTGAGAGCAGTAAGTATGCTGTCAATTTATGGCAGCTCTGCCAATACAGTCACTTTAAAGACAATTTGCTGTATGGAACAATATTTATTTCCTTCCAGGTTGTTTCCTAAGCTTGGTTCCCTTCTTCTCCCTCTTAATTTATCTCATAAGCCAGAGAGAAAGCCAAAATTGACAGTCTATTTAGACAGAAGCAAACTGAAGGCTGCATCCTTCTGACCTTTATCAGCGTACAAGGAGCGTGAACTTACCACCACCATTTTCCCATCGACCAGTCTTCTCTTTATTGTGGTCTCCTTGCCATTCCACTTCTGCACTTGCACCAATGCTCCTTTCTCCAAGGTTATGACGCTCTGCAAAGGCCAAGAGAAGACTTTCAAACTGCAGCCTGAGCTTTGCAGATTATAGTAGCAATTCACTTTACGCTCAGCAAGATCTGTGTTCTTGGCTAATGACATGCTTAGTAACATTAGTTTCAGCACCATACTATTTCTTCTTTCAGTGCTTTCTTTGAATGGTTTGGAAAACTCATAGTGCACTAAGGGGGTAGGGAAAAACTTCTCCTGGTGCTCTTCTAGGACATCAAGATGACTCAGAGATCATCAACCCCCTTACCTTGACTTTCCGGTCATCTGCTGTTGTTTCATCAAACTGCTGGCCCAGTTTGAAAGAGATAGTTGTATTTTTGAAGGTGCTTTCAGTTCTGATCGTTACTATGTCCCCCTTCATACTGATGATCACATCAGGCTTTGCCAGGCCACCTAGTTTCCGGGTAGCTAAGCCCACACCTAGAGATCAGAAACAAAACTATCATTACATTCTAGCAAGCAAGAAACTCAGTATCCTTTCACAAATCTTCAGTGCAAGAATAAGGAACAGTTTCTTCTTGAATACAAAAATGCCTGATTCAGATGAGACACTAGTTCTTCGAATGTGGAAGTACTGATCAGAGTACACCAGCTGATAGAGTGCACCTTCAGCAAGAAATAAAGATATACATGAGTATACACTTGTGTACTTTTAGCTAAGAAGAAACATAGATGGTTACAAATCTACATGAATTTGTGTAGAGATAGAATGGGTAAAAAAATTCAGAGGAAGGTCTATTTCTCATAAAAGCTTGCAAAAATTATTTTTAAAAAAAATTCTCAACAAATCTGAGAATCTGCATTTTTGTTAACCAGCTGCATGGAAGAAACTGGATACGGAACTGCCGATGTGCTGGTGCTTGTTCATTAAAACATACTGGAGATTGGGCAATTCCTAGGTTGCTACTAACATCCCTTAAGGACCCTTACATGTAAACCTCAGTGAAAAGCACAAGTATGAAATATAAAAAATGTTGAAGTTTAAGAGCGAAGAGCTGCAGAGAGCTTCAGGGAAAATCCCATGTAAAAAGCCTTTTATATTGCCTAGTGCTTTTCAGTCCAGTTCATTGTCTAGAAGTTGTGAGGTCAGGGGCAAGTTAGAATGAAGGCCACTGACAATGTATCACTGTTTTATAAAAGCAGAAAGGGGATAGCTGTAGATATTGCCTTTGTTAATGCTATGCTATGCTCAGATGAAAAGATATGTATAAAAGGGTATAAAGTATAACACTATTTGCAGTAATTATTCTGTACTAAACAATTCTGTTCACAACTTTAGAAAAATATCTGTAGCTGTACTTTCATCCCACATTTACTCTGGTTAATTAATTAACTGCAATTCTTTTGTTATTCAGTTTAACATTTCAAATAAAGAGAATCAGTGTCCCAGTGAATCATTTATACAGCAAAAGCAACGCTGTAGCTGACTGTCTGTGCACTTGCTATATAGGAATGAAGCCAGCATTAAAGTGAAAAACAATGCCCAATTTATTACATTCCTGGCATTCTTCAGTAACAGATAGATTCATTCATAGGATTTAGACCTCTGAAACCAAAGCGTCATGAGACATCAGCTCCATTATATATCGTAAATTATCACCAGTCACGAGTTTAATGGTGCAATCAAGAGAAACATAAAAAAATGCTGCATCTCCATAGATTCTTCTCACTACAGAAAAACAAATTAGATCAGTTCAGTTCAGTTAGACAGAAGTAAATTTATTATAGTAATTCAGCACTTACCTTTCTGTTTTTCCATTTTAGATGCTAAAGGAAAGAAATTAAATTATGCTAGAAAAGTAATTAAAGTGCTTTTGTGTCCAGGAAGAAGACACTATCCATGAGCAAAGCATAAGATGAAGAAGAGACATTCCCAAAGAAAACTTATTGAAAAAAAAAAGAACATTTCTCACCCAATTCTTTCATATAGTCATCAAAATTTTCACTGGAGACGAGTTTCCAGGTTCCCACAAATCGGTTACACATCGTATAGGCTTTGCAAGGCAGTGGTCCTGCAGAGAGAGGCAGTGGCCACAGCAGCTCTTGGTGGGAGTCAGAGAGATTGTGTGCCCAACTCAGACCTCACTGGCCTCCTTTTAAAGATGCCCAGTCCCTGTAGCGGCCAGGACGGGCCAATAGGAGAGGCAGTGCCAGGGCAAGACAATGTGCACCTTGTCCAAGGCAGCCGTGTCAGTACCAAGGCTCCGGGTGATGCCTGCCCCGGCTTCCTCCACTGAATAGATCAGGACGCCGAGATGTGTGCGGGGATGGGGATGTGAGGTTACCACTGCCTCCACAGAGCAGTCAGGGGACACTGCGGTGGGGTCTCAGCAACACAGAGCCACCAAGCACAAGAGCACCGCATCCGTATGAAACCCAGCTCTGACTGTGCTCCCAATGCCATTCTCCTGCTATCACCATATAGAATAGAATAGAATAGAATAGAACAGCATAGAATAGAATAGAATGGAATAGAATGGAATAGAATAGAATTTCAGTTGGAAGGGACCTACAATGATCATCTAGTCCAACTGCCTGACCGCTTCAGGGCTGACCAAAAGTTAAAGCAAATTGTTAAGGGCATTGTCCAAATGCCTCTTAAACACTGACAGGCTTGGAGCATCGACCACCTCTCTAGTAACCCTGTTCCAGGGTTTGACCACCCTCTTGGTAAAGAAATGCTTCCTAATGCCCAGTCTAAACCTCCCCTGGTGCAGCTTTGAACCATTCCTATGCGTTCTGTCACTGGATACAAGGGAGAAGAGATCAGCACCTCCGTCTCCACTTCCCCTCCTCAGGAAGCTGTAGCCAGCATTACCACTATTGTCACCTGTGTGCTAGTCAGGTAAATCAAAGCCATGTGGATTTTGGGGAGGAGCTGTCAAGAAGCTGCTGTACATAGTGGGCTGGTTTTTTTTACTTTCATGATCCATCCTAGAAAGGGTCTGTGTGTTTTATCATTTAAAGGAAGAACTGATTTATACTGTTCTGTTTTCTCCCTTTGCATCAGAGCAATGTTCCCAAGCTGTGGGTTCATCCCTGCACATACCCCAGGCAGCACCACAAAGAGAAGCAGCAGACAAACTTTGCTGCCTCCCTTCTTCCACAACAGGGCATGTTCAGAAGATCAGTGTATCAGTGGAGATCAACTCTTGTGCTTGACAGGTGGATGACCTGAACAGAGGCTGAGTCATTAAAGGGCTTATTCTCAGTTCAAAGTCACTTGGTGAGAGGTGAGCAGTTTTACTGGGTTGGGAGGAGGGCATATACTGCTCTCTTTTTGCCTTTCTGCACCTGGATAGTTGGTCTGCCACAAAGTTAAGAGCAGATTTAAGGCAGTGCAGTCATATAAGGCATTGCATTCAAATGTGTCCTGCTATTATCAGATTTCTTCAAGTTTCCCTGCCCCCACAAGGAGACTCCACAATCTCCCTGGGTCCACGTCTCCCCTGTACTGGGGAGCCCAGAACTGGACCCGGCATTCCAGGTGTGGCCTCACCAGTGCTGAGTAGAGGGGAAGGATTATCTCCCTCAACCTGCAACACTCCTCCTAATACAGCCCAGGACATCACTTGCCTTCTTTGCCACAAGGGCACATTGCTGACTCATATTCAGCTTGGTGTCCTCCAGCACCCCCAGGGCCTCTTCTGCAAAGATGAGTTTGAAAGTTTGAAAAGTTTGAGTTTGAACATTCAAAACCTTTTTTTAAAATGTACATTTAGAACTATTGTCTTGTGGTTAGTAAAAACCAGACACAAAGAACAAATCCATAAACGGTATGTATATTTGACAGGCAGGAATCTGAAGCATTGTAATTCAAGACACCTCAAACTATCTGATACTATTTAGTGTAAGAGACCACATCAACTGTAATTCTGTCCTTCCCCTTCCTAAACCATCTTCCTGGAGAAAACTGTTACTTGCTACATGAAATGATTAGATGGCTTCTTTCTTATTTGTGTGAACGATAGTTGCCTGTTTGTCTTTTTCGCATGATTACACTTTCTGGGTTATGACCACTTACAGGGACTTTTCAGATCTACGTTGTAAGGACGGAGGGACACAGGGATTACAGGTTGTGGGACCAAATTTCTTGTGTTTAGGGTAGAAAGAGTGAGATGGATCTGACGCTGGGCCAAGGAGGATGAGGTTTGGGTCTCGTCTTGAAAGCTGTCACATGCAAGAGGAGGAACATGCTTAAACAGGAAAACAATACAGCCTGAGCAGTGAAAATATTGTAGTCTTTGGATTATACTGTGGTTGTGGGGAAATAACAAGATCTTAAATCACAAATTTTGGTTGTATATGAAAAATGTTTTTATCCCATCAGTCATAACATCAACAAGGGTAAGTTGAGCAGAACTTCCCAGTACTGCTCAGGTCTAATTACAGTGCAGGGTAGGGAGGGAAAGTCTAAAGTGATTGAAATGAAAACAAAGTAAAGAAGTCTTTCTCCCCCACAGTAGGAAGCAGATGCTGGATCTGTAATATATAAATAAAAGTCAGTCTTTGAAGGTGTTGTCCACACAAAGCTCTTCTAAAGCAGAGATGCATTATATCACATTTTGTGTAAAGAATAGCTAGCTCTTTTATCTAATCTCTGGTTATGAGAAAGCTCCTCCTAAATGAGACTATCCATTATTTCTCAAGGAATAATACGAAAATATTCTACCGTTGCTCCTCAGGCATTCTTTGTTCTTTCATTTAATTGTCTTATCCACATAAAGGCACTTTAACAAGACAAGGCTGGTGCCTTTGGGAAATAAAAGATGATTGGGATGTTGTCAAATCAGGCCCAAAGAAATTCAAGAAGAGCAAATTAGTCAGAATAGAACAGCTATACTGCAGTACCAGTAACCTTAAGAACAAAAGTGACAGAGAATTATTTATACAGACAAAACCCCAGTCTTAAGCAGTCTCAAACAATGTTGACATTGCTACCATCTATCTCTGTCACTAAGAGAAATCAGGACTTTCATTTAAAGGACTTACAGTCTAGAAAGAAGAAGAGCAGGGGATTATATCTCAGTAGAAATAATATCTGTGGAAACCAATCTTTTCTTCAAGTTCAAAGGAAAAAAAGTTTCAAGGATTGTGAGTACATGTGATAAGAGAGAGCTTTGATTCCCTTTTTTTGCTTATGGTTGGAGTAAAACAGGATTTGAAATCAATACACTTGGAGATTGTGAAGCAGCACTAGAGATACAGGTAAAAATTTATAAAAATAGTGAGTTAAAAATGTAAAGAGACTATTTAAAGAAATATGGAAAGTAAATTTATGTCAATTTCTTTAAAGGAAATATGATCTGGGCAAATTCAGTGCCAAAAAAAGTCTACATTAAATTCCTAGGAGAGTAATAAAGAAAACAGAAATAAAAGTGGAGAACAGAGGCCAAATGCCTGCCTCGCTGTGAGGACACCAAGGACATTTTAACACTGACTCTACGGAGCTGAGGGATTGACGCCGAACACGAGGCCAGCGGTCTGCCTCTTCCCACTAGCTACACTGGAGGGTGCAAATAGCCTTTTGTGTCCTTCGCTGGGGCATCCCACGAGACCAGACCCAGACTGCTGGGGCCGAGGGAACGGGTGGCAGCTCGGGGCAGACTGCAGAGCTGGGTGCACACTGGGCTTGCCTGGCCAGGACGCAGAAGTACTCTGAGTTCCTTCCAGTGGAAACAAAGAGTTAAAAGAAAAACGGAAAACTAACAGAAAGGTCAAAGCTCAGAATAAGCCTTGCTTCATCTTTCCCCTGGGTTGCTAAAAATCTGTGGGTGTGAGTCCCCTTTCCCTCTTGTCATCCAAGGAACCTGTAAAGGAGTAGTGAGCAAATATGCTAACAGGCAAAGATTCCTCTCAGCATTCAAGGGTGCCTGCTGCGATAAGTGTGTTTGTAGGGGTTTGTAGGCGTTTGGTGAGATCCTCCTTTTTCAGAGAGGAATGCTATGGGATTGTTTCTGATTTTGCAGAGTAGCACTACAGAAAAGAGAGGGGGACCTGTGCTGTTCTGCAGGCAAGGACAAGACACTGATCTGCCTTTACCCCTTAGAAATGTGTGCTGTCACCTCCATCCAGGTCTGAGAGCACACACCTTTGTTTGCCAGAGAGGAATTATCTTCATTTATTCAAGAAGTTACTAGTTTACTGCCTTTTTTAGAGAATAAATTTTGGCCTTCTTCAGAGAATAAATTTCAGATATGTTCACATTCTAAGAAAAGCATCACTAATACTTCATTATGGTGCTGGCCCTGTTAAAGTTTACAGACAGAATGTCACTTTATTGAAATTTCCAAAAGTTGAAGTTTTAAGTGGCTTTATTCATTCACAAAGTCTGAATTCATTCACCAGATACTAAAATAAATGGTGATGTTTTCAGAAGAGACTACCTACCTCTGAAAAATCAGGCTGTAAATGTTACAATTGTAACAGCAGGCTTTATTAAGAACGTAAGATTTCTGGAAAATAAAGGCTGCTATATGAATATTGGAATATTGGAAATTTGACCTCTGAAATATAGTATTTCCATGTCTGTGGACAATGGGATATATTTAACTATGGGGTGATCTTTAATGTTTATATATAGCTTATTTAAGTCAATGTTGTTGCTTCTTATGGTCATCTCTCCCATGTAGGTTTTCTGCCACTAAACTGTAGTTTTCTCCTGGTTTTTGTAAATAATTTTGGTTCTTGTTAAGTGCTAAGTATATTTAGTATTGTATATATGGGGTACTCTGAAGCATACTTCCTTCCCCTATGCAACTGCTGTTCTTTAAGCTGATGAGATTTCACAACCAATGAAACCAAGGTAAAAACAGGGGAGCTGTTTGTTCATGTCTTTTTTTAACTTTTTCTGCAGAATTTACTGGTAGTCTTTTGGAACTGCTCTTAAATGACTCCTTAGCTCATCCAGAGAATATAAGTCCTTTTTCTTTTCCCCTCTCCAGTTGTATTAATAGTGCAGAAACTTGGGAACAGTCTGAGTCATGCAGAGGAAAGTTCAAGTTTATGAGGTCTCTGCTGCTGGCAGTAGGGACTCAGCACCGTCGCCTCTGACAGCTGACCTCAGGAATGTCAGGAATATGTGGAATTTGGTTCACAGATCTTAATCGCAAAGCTTGAGATATGCTCATTTCCCCATTTTGTGGTTACTGCACACATTTTCAGACTCTTGTTGTGTAGGTTTTCCCTAGACTTCTCATTTTTTTGTCCTCAGTTTGAGTCCTCCGAGGTGTAGAAATCAGGGCTTCTGTGGATGCGAATTTTTGAAATAGGAGCAGTAGAAGGGCAGTAGAAGAAGGTAGTTGGAGAATAAGAAGAGTTGAAAAACATGGTGTCCAAAGGGCTTTGCACCTAGAGAGGCTCATGTTCCCAAGACTGATCTAACCTAACAAGCTAGTAGAGAATGCATATAAGAATTATTTCTTATAATTCTTATATTAGGAGGTTGCACCACTACCAAACTTTTACAGGCTTTTAGTAAGCCTGAGAGTACTTTTTAAGCTATGATTCTTAATTCAAGGCTTTTTGTCTAATCTAGGACAAAAAGAGATGTTAAGGAAAGGGATGTTAATGAAATAATTACAGCTGAGAGCTACAGCAGCTATAATTTCACTCTTCAGGTGGAAGAGGACAAGATCAAGCCACTTCAGATGATCCCTGGGTTTAAAATTGTTGGCATTTGTGTGAGAAGGAGGTGCCTGATTCCCTGCTCACGTTGGAAGCCAACGCTGGGCATCCACTGTAATCGCCCTCCTCCCTGCCTCAGGAGCAATGCCCTTCACTTGAAGCCGAGAAAAGCAGCCCCATTATTCCCCTTGCTGTGCACAGACTCCTTGCAGTGGGTAGCCCACAAGCAGTGCTCACAGGAGGATGTTTTTGTGTCCAGGTCTACGTCTATCACTGTCACACAACAAGTGCCACCCACTGGATCATCTCCGATCCTCTTTCCGCGGTGAGATGGGTCACAGTTACCAAACGTGGTACTAGCTCTCACGCGATGCTTTCCCACACAGCACCCCTTGCCATGTTGCATCCCCCCCAAAACCCCTTTCTGACAAACTCCAGCACAAGCACGGGCTGTAGAAAGCTGAACATTTTATTGAATAGCCACAACAAATTAGACTAGCCATGTGTAATTGTTTGGGAATATATCTGAAAAAAGTACAGTTCTCTTTAAAACAGATTTGTGGAGTTTTTCTCCTTTGGTTAAGTTGTTTTTTTCTCCAGCTTTAAGCATTAGTCCTGTGTGATGATGGCTTCTTCATGCTTTTTCATAAACTCTTTTGCAGATAACATTATTCATGGTGCATTCCTGGAAAGAAAGGCAAATTTAATCAGCTTTTAAGTCTCACTAAATGTTAGTCAGAAGGTAGAGAATTACTTATCCATTGGGAGCCAGTGTAAGAAATTATTGCATTTCTCCTCCTCTAAAACCAATTGCCAAAACAGTGAAACTCAAGTTTGAAAGCTTCAGAAACAGAAGTCTGAAATACAAGCACAGGACTGAAAGAACATCAAAGGACTGCTCCAGCGACCTCCAGGAGATTTCAAATCTCCTCTTAAAAACCTCTAAAGAAGGCTCCAAGGACTTCTGTGGAGGGTGATTGGGCTCTGGAGCTGGGCATTAGTCTTTTTTCCTTTCACCTTTTGCAGCTGTAGCTTGTCTTCTTCACACGTGTGCACAACACATACCCACACATACAGAGTCCTACACGGCTTTCAGACTTGCAGCTGCTGGTGTCAGCCTCTGCATGTTAGGCTCGGTCCTCATCTATTTTTCTGTTAGATCAAACTCTGTTTTGTTCAATCTTTCTTAATGAAGTTGTTATTAAAAACTATTTCTATTTGTTCTCCTCTGGTCTCTATCCAAAGAAATTTAAATATTAAATTTATGGACATATTATTTTTCTCTAGGGAAGGGCAGAAGTCTTCAGGTATTTCATGTATGTGTGTCATTTTGTAGCATATAGGAATCTCAGCTGCCTTTCATGAACACAGTTTTAGTCCCCTCCCAGATTCTTCAAAGTGTCTTTCCTAAAACTGGAGAGCAGTGCTGGGAAGCCCCAAACTGCAGGTGGGCCCCACTGGCACCAAGTCAAACACAATACTCTCTGACCAGATAACACCAACCAACAGAGCTCGGATACAGTCTCTTTTTTTTTGCTATAACATCATATTATTGGCACAGTTGTTGGTGATCCATAGTATGGTTCCCACAGATGGCTGTTAAGTCTCTACTGGGGATGAGCAGGAGTATTTTGCATCAGCACAGAGTGGATGCACTTAACATGGACTTTGTTAATGCTTCCTCTATACTGTCCAGGACTTAAAGATTCTGATATATAAAAATTTCCCTCATGGAGATGTTGTTTTTTTCTCCCTACTCTTTCCTAACCATGTCTTGCTATGAATGGAGAACAGGTACCTCCCTACCATTCCATAAGATTAACAGCATTTCAGTTTTAATATATACTCCAGACTCATTCAGAGAGTCTTCTCACCAAGTCCTCAGAGCCCTTTCAGATCCTTTCACTTCCTGTGTTTGAATCCAATGTGATACATCTGCCAAACATGAATTCTGCACAATTAATTCAGTGATTAAGTAACAAAAATTAACTCACCACCACCAGGTTCCCATCCACCACTTTTCTCTTTATGATAGTCTCTTTTCCATCCCACTTCTGCACCTGGTTCAGTATGCCGTTGTCTAGGGTTATGACGTTCTGCCAAAGGAAAAAAAGCAAAGTGTGGCTGTTTCATCAGGGTGCTCTGGGCTGAAGAGAAGACTGTCTGCATGTCCAAACAGCACTGAAGCGCAAAGCATCCACAGCACTCTTACCTTTGAAGGCAGCATTTCTGCACTGGATGTCAAAATCACAACTCCGTCCTCCTGCTCCCACATCCCTTTTACAAGATGTATTTGGAAAGTGCCGTTTTTGGACTCACCTTTGTTTTTCTGTCATCTGCTGTGGTCTCATCAAACTCTTCACCCAGCTTGAAAGACACCTCTGTATTTTTGAAAGTACTTTCTGTTTTGATGGTTATCACATCACCATTGATGCTGATAGTTACATTGGGCTTGGCCACACCAGCCATTTTCCTGGTAGCAAACCCCACACCTGTAAATAAGACAGGGCACTATGACATTTTTATCTTTACTCAATGTTTTTCTCTTATTTGTTGGAAAAAAAAATACTTAAGTGCTGATTTCCCTATTATTTTCTGAATTTTTTATTAATTCTGTGTTGCAGAAGTTCCTTTGTAACATCTCACTAGCTTGGTATGGTTATAGACTAAGCCGGGTGGGATGACGTAAGGAAATTCTCTGTTCTGTCATTGTCAGAATAGTACAAGCAATATTTTGAAGACTGAGACAAGATTTTAATGCCAGATATTTGCACATACACGTGTTTGAAATAACTGTGGTGGTTTGTACACTAACTTATATGTTAACTGTATCTAAAAGTAAATAAGCAGAAATATATGACAGTTTCTAAGCCACAAAAACAAACAAACAAACAAGAAAAAAAAAAAGAAAGCACTTTTTATATTTATCAGTGGCTAGGCTGAATAAAAGGAAATGATTAAGAAATAGCTGGCAATGGTTATGTCCTGAGTAAAAAGTGGGGTAAAGATTAAGAGTGCAAGAGTCTCACTGCAAGCTCTCTGAATGCTGCGCAAGTCTCAGTGAGTATTTTACCCCTAATCTCCAAATAAACCCCCAGCTTTTTAGCATGTCCTGATCCAATCAGTGCAAGTTACCTCATACTTCCCCCACACTAAAGAATGTGGAAACCTTTTAAAGCCCAATTTTAATTCTAAGCAAGAAGTCTACACCTTTAGAGAAGAGCGTTATCCCTCAAATCTTTTGCAAGTATCTGCATGAATCCATGCAATTTTCTTTGTTAATATTCACTGGAGGCAGCTACAGAGTTTCATGCACTATAATAGCCATGACAATTAATTGGTGTCCTAGTCCAGTAGCAATATAAAGAAGTTCAGGTGTGTTGCTTTTAGACATAGAGAAGCTTGCTGCATTCTAGCACCACACTGCTTTGTATGTCCAAGAATAAAAGCTAATCCACCCAAAATATTGCAGTGATGTGTTTTACTTCCATTTATAACACTACTAAGCAGGCGTGCATAGACTCGGCTTACCTGAAACTATTCCTCCCAATCAAGGTTTTTCTAAGTTATAGCAATTTTACCCCATTAATTCAAACAGCCAAGTTCTCCAGTTTAAGACCATCCCATCAAAATAGTTGGACTAAAACACCCTTGGTAAACAGCATAGCCAGAAAAAGAAAGTAAGGAATAAAGTTCAAAATCAGCATTCCCTCCCTGTCCCAATACAACAACTCCAAATAACAATTCTCACCCAGTTCTTTCATATAGTCCTCAAAGTTTTCACTAGAAAGGAGCTTCCAGGTGCCCACAAACTGGTCACACATTTTGTCAGGCTAGAGAGAAGTCTTCCACAGGATCAAGCAGAAATGCAGGACAGGAGGATAGTATGAGCTCCAGGAGATCAGGAGTTATCTTTAAAAAGGAGCCTTGGCCACATGATGCTCTAGGATGACCAATGAAGAGGGAGTCCCAGTGCCCAGTGTTTTCCTTCCTTCCCTACCCCTCCTTTGCCAGTAGGTCATAGTGTTATTATTCATATGCCCTTACTAGCACAAAGATCACTGTCTTGTTTTTATTTAATTATTTTTCTCATTCAAGAACACTCTACCTTAAAGGCAAATAATTAAGTCATATTGTCTTTCAGAAGAAAAAGGTAGGCTCAACCCCCAGAGGGTTATGTACTCTCCCATACTCTTTTCTTTCATTTCAGTCCACCATATCAAATGGACACAGCTAAATTCCTAGACTGTAAGATCTAAGGCTCATTGGGATAATTTAATTTGTTTTCTGCACCCCTGCGGTCAGAGATTTTCTCCAGAGAGGCACAGAATTACAGGAAGAAGTGAACTTGGGGCAGAAAGAGAGAATGCTGGTGGCTGTAGAAGGGTAAGACAATAAAATTGCTTCCTTGATTTGGATCTTTTTGTCATTGCACCATGTGAATCAATTGACCAAACAGGTCTGTATTCTGCTTTTATGTGATGGAGAGGGGATATAGGGCTCTGTGAAAAGCAAAGTAACAAAACAGATGATTTCTCTCCCTTTTGCTCCTGTGCCTTCTAAAGACCTATGTCCCAGCAACTAGCATTATGACTAGTTATGGCAAAAAGCTAAGCTCTGGTATCGACCCACCAAAGGTCCCTGGACACTTCCTTTGTTTTCTGTTCGCGCTGTTCAGGTAGTAGTCTGGTTGAGGCCAGGTATGTACAGGCCTGACATAATGAGGTCCACCCTGACTGATCCCCTAAGTTCTGTCATAGCTCAGATCACAAAAAACTGTATCAGAAAGCAGTCAAGCAATTTCTTAGACTTTCCTTTTGGCTGTAACATGCCATTCCAATGGAAAAAGCAGCTAATAAGTGCAGACTCCAGCCTCTGAATTCTCTTTAGGTGGATTTCTGGAAATACTCTGCTGGTTGTTAGGTATCAAATATGTTGGTCCACATATTTTTATACTTGTTGACTTTGTAAGTAACAATGTTGTAGAAAAATTATTTATATAGGATTGTAAGATCGTAGGGAAATTCAGAAGGGAAGGGAGGTCAGGAAGTCTCCAGCACAGCCTCCCACTCAGGCAGGGCCACCTCTGAGCTCAGACCAGGCTGCTCAGGACAGTGCCCTGTTGGGGCTTGGAAACCTCCAAAGGATGGAGCCAGCACAGCCTCCCTGGGCAACCCACACCCCTGCCCAGCTGTCCCGCCGGGGGAAAAGGTCTCCTTATCTCCTGACTGAACATCTCTTCTTTCAGCTTTTACCCATAGTGTCTCATCCTCTCACCTTTCACTGCTGTTAAAAGCCTGGCTCCAACTCCTCCATCGCTTCCCCATAGGTATTGGGGGCTGCTGTAAGCACTCCCAAAGCCATCTCTTAACCATTGCTGTGAGGGCTGTGAGGACTGAATATGTTTGTACCTGTATAATGCGTTACCCTCTTGTGCCTTTAAGACTGCAGACAGTGGGAAAAATTATTCTTTTTTACCTGTTTTTTCCCTAGAAGAGCTAATCTTAGGTTTGGTCTATTCTTTTTTGAGTTTTTGCATATTTACTGACTTTGGGCTAATCCCCCCCCCAAATAATATTCTAATTATTGCAGTCACTGATGCCTTTCCTGATTGGTTTTCTCAGAGTATCACATGCTCAGGTCCTCTTTTAAAGGAAACTCTGAGGGGCCCTCAAGTTTGTGTCATTATCTTGGGGTTTTTTACTTAGGATTATTGGTTTGAGAAACTGCACCATGTGTGAGCAGTTTGTAGGAACTTGAAAACTGAAATCCAGTAACTACATAATGAGTACTAGAAAGTATCAGGTGAGGACTGCTGCAGTGCCCCCAACAGAAAGGATGTGATCTGGCTGAACTCAGTTCCTGCACTTACTTTTCTTACCTTTTGGGAACTGTTCTGTGTGTGGCTTACTACAATTAGCATTCATTTCTTTGGAGGGGAAATAGGGCTTTTATATTCAAAACTATAGCCTGAGAGAGGGGATTGGCCTTCCTTTGGTGTTAACAGCTGTCTGCAGTGCTTCTGCTGCTGGAAGAGTTTTTTGGGAGAGAGGTGAAGCACCTGTTCCATGCAAATCTGTTTGGAGCAGACACGCACACCCTCCCTAGGCAGTCAATTACTTGCACCTATTTAAAGCGAATCTGAGCTATTTGTACCTGTCTTGCAAACATGATGACTCAAAAATGCAAGAAGAAAGCCAGCTTGTGGGCTGACTTGCTTGTTTACTTCAAAGCAAGCAGCTATCTGGGAGCAGGCTCATGGCTCTCACTTGGGAAGTATCCTACCGACAGTCTCCTTTCCCTTGGGAGAGACTTCCAGTGACAAGAGATAAGCTTGTGGGATTGATGTCATCTAATGCAAATCCTACCTGCTCTCTGGGGCAAAGGCCTCAAGTCATAAAGCCCTGCTGATAAAGACTGAAGTGCTTAATGGTCATGAAGAAATCAGTGGGGCTTCTGAACCTGGAAGCTTAGGCAAACCCGGGATTCGTGTCACTTGCAGAAGTGTCTTGCCAGCAAGAGCTGGGAAACCTGGCTAAACAGCCCTGTGGTCATCAGCACTGATGGGATCTAATACCATCAAAAGCAAGGGCATCTTCAAGAGTGTAGAAATCTCCTTCAAAATAAGAGGGAAATTTGAAGAAACCGCAGCAGGTAAGAGGTAAACCAAGGAAGGGAAGCTGGTGAGGGTCCCGCACAGTGAGGAAATGCTGGCAAAGTGAATTTGTCACAGAGGAAAATCCTGTCTCTTAATCCTGATATGAACTGATGTAGCTGAAGTCTGCAAACAATGATGATACACTGTCTGCAACGTGTTTTTGGGGTGCTGTGGCCTTTGAGGATGGTTCCTGATGCAGGAGGTGCAGAAGTGGAATAGGAAAGCAGCAGCTGTGCAGGGGAGATCAGTGGATGGGATGGTGGTGATGGTGGGTTAACTCTTGCTCTGTGAGACAGACCAACAGTGGAGATCTACTTGAGATAAACAGCTTTTTACAAAAATGGACACAATAGTAACCTCCCTTTGGGTCTTTCGGGCACGCAGGAGGAATGATTCTGCTTCCATTAGAGTACGTGAGAAAGAGGATGCTTATTCCCATAGTTGAGATCTGTCACTTAGGGCAGCTTTTAACTGAGGACTGTGACAAAGCTTTCCTGGTACTTGAGATATGCATGGATTTGTCAAAGTAAAAATACAGCTTACTCCCAAATGTGAAAACATGAATTAACAAATCACAGTTATGACTATTAGCAACACCCTGCTTAAATAAAGGCTTCTTTCTCCATTTCCTTCTTTTCCCAGAAGGGCAACAGTGTACAACTCCTTCGACTGCTATAGCTATTGAACTGGTGACTACCAATGAGCAGCAGTGTATTGGGCTTACACAGTTGTCTCCATAGTTCTTCTACACTTTGAATCAAAAACTGTGATGGAAAGGTAAAAAGACATCTGTGCTCAATTCTACACCTGATGCTATAGCAGACTATTAGCCTGTTGACAATGACTTCTGTTGAAAACTTTCTTAAAAGGAATGTGGCCTTTATGTGGGGTTATTAGTGGCACAGATGGCAATGTCCATAGTAAGAAAAAAATACATATTCTTGGAAAAGTTATTAAAAATAGGAATTTTCCCTTAAGCAGGGAAGGTACCGTGGCTATGCTGCAAGCTTTCTGTTCAGGCACCATAATGTCTATTGAGAAGATGGGCTATAGCAGCTCTTATGCCAGGAAGGAGGGACCACGTCACACTGTCTGGTACTGCTGCAACTTAGACTGAACAAAAAGTTTTCTTAATACTTGTCTGGCCGGATACCAGAGTGGGAATCTGTTCTAAGGCTCCAAGGTAACTTCAAGAAAGGTGAGCTAATGCTGGAGAGCAGACAGGAACAGGTAAAAGGATGCTCACCTCTGCTCGCCAGCTTGCTACTTTCATTTCTGATTAGTGTTTGAGACCAGTGAATTACTTTAGACATCTGCTTAGCCAGGACAAGGTGTAACTAAAGTTTCAGTACTCATGATGTAAGGCACTGACTTTACAAAATACTGGCTTCAGTTGGTTTGAAAGTTCAAGAGGCCAATTGGTTTTCAGTGTTTTTTTTCTCTCTCCTGGGGAAGGAGGTGAGCAGGAGACATGAGCAGGTCCTTTTTCCTATCACAGCAGAACAGTGCCCAGCAGCAAACTGATGCTCCCCCACTCATGGCTGTGGCTTCAGGCCTTGCTCAGGACTGAGGGTACTGTTGCAAATGGCCACCTTGCTGAAGGAGTCAAATTTTGCCAGCAGCAACAGCAAACCTGTTGTTTCCTTGAGTGGCTACTGGCACCACTCTACTCAGTTACATTGCTGGGCTGTGACATTTGGAGACCTCAGGCTGGTGGGCCCTAGCACTTGATTTTTACTTTTAGTGATTCTGGGTTCTTGTATTTCCTCCTGGACTTTCGCCCAACCAGTGAGTACTCCACACGCTTAAATAGGTTTCCAGTATCTGAAAGCAGGACTGTGAAAATTGAAACATCTAAAAGGTGTTTCTGAAACACTAAGCTAAGTTTGTGGTAATGCCAAGAGCAGAAATGAAATCTCATAACTCCAAGGCATAGTAAGATCAAGCCCAAAACAAAACCTGGTGGTTGACACCATTAACTTGCAATTAAAATACACATGATTACATTTTCTGAACTTGCTTTAAAGATGAAGAAAAAATGCAGATATGGCTGGGAGGAATGCCAAGCCTCTGGACCCTTGCCTGCGCTGGGTTGTCATGAGAGTAGTGCTGACAGCTGAGATTCTGGCTTTTCTCAGCAGATGGCATGGCAATAATGTATGCTCTCAAACATTTGTGGCTCATGCCAGATGACTGCTGATCCTGAGGGAAACACTGACTTCTCAAATACTGCTCTAACATGTATATGTTCCCTCATTCCTGGAGCAGATCAGCTGGCAGTGTGAATCCCATCAAGCAATGCTATGAATTGCAGGGAGTGAGTTAAAAGGAATACCAGAAAAGTAGGGAAGGAGGAGTATTTGCAAATCAGTTTTCTTTTCATTGCAATGAGAAGAAATGCAGGTACACTAGCTCTCTAGGCATGCAGGTGATAGGATTCCAGAACATAATGTGGTCATTTCTGTATAAGAATATTCAAAACGTCAGAGCTCTACCTCAGATATGCTGTATTCAGCAGATGCCATAGTGAGATTAATGATAAATCTAACTTAATGACTTCTGAAGGTTTGTACTAGAGAAGATCTTGTTTTGCTGACTATAACATAAGCATTGCAGATGTTTCATGTTTCTAACTACCTACCAATTTCCCTTGTCCAAAGAACAAGTTTAAAGTTGTCTAAAGTTTCTGATGCTCAAATTTGTCCAACTTTTTTCATGTACTGTACAAGTCTTGCATCTAACATCAGGGCATTTCCTCTTGAGAGTGTACAATGAAAGTCAGCCTTTTTCTGGGTCCCACTTTGTCTTTTCTGTGGACTTCATTGCCCTGGACTTGCCTCAGAGCACATTAATCCTGCCTGTTCTTCCCCCCCACTTCCCACCTCCCCCCCAGAAAAAAGAAAAGGTGATTTTCTTTTCTTACTTCTTTACCCCTAAACTTCTCTCTAGATTTAGGTATTGCAGCAGACTTGCAAATGAAGGAAGTAATCTGTTTCCTGAAGCACTTTTGGGTTTCTTCTAGCAATTTGAAGACTTGCTAATAACGTTCTGAAAAATCCCTTTGTAGTCTTTCCTCAGACTTTCTTCTGAATTATCCCAGATCATCCAGCTGAAACGACCTCTGGAAGCATCCATCTGATCAAAGCAGTAAGACGGATGGTTACATCTGCTTTGGGACTGCCCAGCAGGACTCCATCCGGTTCTGCCTTGTTACTGCAGCTCATATGATACCACCTGCACAGAGCCAGGCTTGCGTCTTATTTCCATGTGGATCTGCTTTTAGAATCCTTCCACTGGTTTTTCTTTGTTTGTTTGTTTCTTGCTATATGTTTTTTAGCCAGCTGCAGAAAAATCTTCAAATAAAGATGACAGATTAGTGAATCTTGGTAACATGTAATATCTTGTAAGTTTAAACTATTCCTATCAGTGGTCATCCTTCTCTTAACAGTTGACCTCTTGTGAAGCAAGAACATTCCCAGAATTTCACTTCTCTTTCTGAGAAACCTAAAGAAAGAACAAAGTGTAAGAACAATATTTCAACAAGACTAAAAGGACCCTGTACAAAACATTTAAGCTTTGCTGAACCTGCACTTTGAGTAAATATACATGTCTTTTCCCATCCTTGTTTCTGCATCTCTTCACTCTGCATGCCGCAGTTTATTGCTAGCGATGCTTTCATCTGACCGCTTGCTCTGAAAATTTCAGCGATCTCCTCTTGTATTTGCCAGAAAGCTATCTGTTATTACAGATGCATTTGGACCGCTTCCAAAGACCTATTGCTCCATGTAAAGGAAAGGAAAAAAAATCCGAGTATGAAATGCCCTGAGTTCAGAGACGAAGCCTTATGAAAGCAGCGCTCTCCCTCTGGTGGGTGTGAAAGCTGGCGGCTCGCCCGGCTCTCTGCAGAGCTCTGCAGCTGACTGCTGTCCCCGGTCGCTGGATGCTGGAGAGAAGGAGAAGGAGCCGACTTGCAGAGGCCGCCAACTGCTGCCCAACCACGCACCTTGCCTGGGCCCGTGGCCTCTTACAGCCGCCTCCTCTGCAGCATCGCCGCTGAATTTCACTGTCACAGCCATCTCGTTTCATCTCATCTTGTACCAGATAAAGTAGGTTAGGAGCAAAAGGATCTCTGAAATGCAAAGGGTTTTCTAAAGCAATCTATCACTACGGCCGTTCCCACTCTGTAGAGCTGTCTTGCCAGAAGCGAGTCAACATTGCTTATGTTCAGCATATAAAAACTCACATCTCCAGTCAGGGAGTGCCTATAAAACGCATTGCTTAATGTCAGGTAGTAAACCAGCTCCTCGCTTGGGATGCTGCGGAGGGGCTGGAGGCACAGGGCAGCTTGCACAGGGAGGATGGAGTTTGCTGTCACATGTGCTGCATCCCTCCCAGCAGGCATCTTCAGCAGATGTGGGCAAGGTATGTCCCTATGGGTCTTGGTGCCCAAATCCCTAACCACAGCCAAGCCTTAGTTTTGGCATACAGAGTCTCTAAAGCTGCTAGTGACAATAATGACACCTAGTTAAACCCTAAAATGGACCCTGCAGCCCCCAAATTACTGTAAAATACTCTCTGCCTTCTCCTTTTTCCCCTCTGGAGGATCTCATCACAGCTGGCAGGCATGGGAAGTTGTTGTCTCTAATGGAGACAACAAGGTCTTTCAGGAAAAATGAACATCTTCAGCTGTCCTTCTCAGTACTGGTAGCTGTTTCATTGATTTACCTTCCTTGTGCTTTGAAGGGGGTTTCTACTTATGTCAACATCTTCCCAAACTCCTCAAACTATTAAAGACCAAAGTGCTGCTTCAGCTTGTAACTGCTCAAACTGCTGGTTTTGAACTATTAGAACATCGTGAAGAAATAAACAGACCTGGAAGCCTTGTCCCATGCTAACATCAGCTATTTGTATTTGCATGCTAGCTATTGTAATGCTGGTGTGGCATTGCTTCATGGAAGCACCATGCAGGATTTAGAGCCACAGTGTCCCTCTGAGTTGCTGACTGAAGGCCTGAAGCACTTGAGGCCATTTGCAGAAGCATTGCTGCCTCCTTTTCCCGACAGCAAAGCCCTGCTGTCTTGGCCACCTGTATTTGTTTCAGAGCTTCTGATGTTTCCTTAAACCACGCTGAGTTCTGCCATTCCTCTTTGGGTGGGTTGTTGCAAACACTTGGTGGGGTGTTTGCTCCATCATGAGAGTACAGCAGTTCATGCTGCCTTAACAGGGACTCTTTGTACATGCTTTTGGTATCATTAAACACCTGGTGGAACCGCCAATGCAGTGTACAGAAGGGGACTGCAGCACATCTCCCCAGGCAAGAACTGAAGGAACCAGACATCAAGCATGTCATGAGGCTAGACACATGCTCTTTTTTAACAGACACTGTATCTTCCTCAGCCCCTGCAGGTATGGGTTCCTCATTCTCTTATATTGTTTTAGTCTTGCTGCCAAATTATTTAAGCTGAAAATAACTTAATTGCTTTTATGATCTGATATGGCTTTAGGTTGTACATATCCCTGTTCTAACAGTACTTTCTGCATTAGTTTTTTTAACATGAACTTCTGGTAAGCCAATACTAACTTGTTGGAATTATATTGAAGAATTTGGAAATCCCTTCTGTCATTTATAATTTACCACCTGGCTTATTGCTCCTTCAAACTGCTCACCACAATTAAGGCATGACTGTGCCCTCCTTGGTGTATATACAGATTCTGTAAAGAAGCTCCCTGCAGTTGTAGCACCTCAGGTTCTTCCCCAGCCTATATAAGTGGCATGAATACAATCATCAGCACCAAGAGCAGAAGAAGTGAATAGCAGAAATGCTGCTTTCGACTATTGAGAACACCTCCCTGGATCACAGGGGCTGAGCCACGGATATTGGTTGTTTCACGAACATCTAGACCAGTTCTGTTGTACAGAAATGGGCTTGGTAGAAGAAAATAGTTACTGTTTGGGTTGCACTGTTGTTCATCCAGTTTCCAGTTATTGCCTATGACTTGTTTAGCTTATAAACATTTGCTTGTAACTAAATACATGATAAGGTGTTGCTGGGCTCTCTGGTGACTGAACTGTGTTTGGTGTATACCCAGAAAAAGCTATGTTTCTTTCCGGCTCTTTTCAGTTCCCTATCCTTAAGGACATGAACCTGCAGCCTGATGTCTCCTTGCCTTGGCCTCCTGCAAAGCCTGTTACAGAAGTGTTGTGTTTATCTGATTTTTCAGTTTTCCACCTATTTTCTATAAAATGCTTTGGACTGTTAATACCAAGGGTAAAGGTTCTCAGAAAATATTGCATCAAAGTAGTTGTAAATAACTTCCAGGACCATGTATGAAAACTTTTGACAAAGGTGACTGGTATTTCATGTGTCACTTTACTGTTGGAAAACTAGGCCCTGGTTACCTAGCAGACCACTGGTTAAGCTGGAAAAACAAAAACACATCCCTTTTTCCTGGAATTTTCTAGTATTTCAACTTGGGCCTGGTGCTGTCCTGGGCCCGTCTTCAATGGGAGGAGTAGAGTGCCTTTTGCCCAGAAGAGCTGATACTTCGGGTGTGCTAGCGGGAAGTGGGGTCCGCAGGTTTGAATTCCCTTGGGCTAAAGAGGCTACTGAAGCTACGTCTCCTGATACTCAGACAGTGGGAGAGAGGGAAGTTTTGTTCATCTGTTTTGGTTACTTTTTTATTAGTGAGACAGTTGTCTGCATGTGCATGGAGCAAAAGCATGTTCACGGCTGTAAATCTTCATGGAGGTTCCCACACATGGAGAGGGCTTCAGAGAGATGCTCCTTCTCTCCTGCTGAGCTGGCGTGGGCATTTCTTCCCTTAGCATGGTGGGTAGTGGAGATCCTTCTCTTTAGAACCTACACTTCTTCATAAGTTGAATAAGAAAAGTTTCCCATTTACCTTGGCATTGAGATTTCTTCCTCCCAGACTTCAGCTTAAGTATTAAGCATCTGTTTTTTTGATCTAGCATTTACTGTTCCAGCTAACAGGTTATTATGTAGTGCAACACCATAAATTTGTATTCTTCTGGTACCATGTCTCAATCTCATTTACAGATATCTCTGTCATAGACTGACATTTATGAAGAAGGAGTACTTTACTGGAGTAAAGAAGATGAATTAAGATTCATACATGAAGTCTTTAAAATTAGTTCTAAATAAACCTGCTTTTAGCATGATGTTCAAGGTGCCCATCAAGTCAAAAACAGCAGTCCATTCACATTCCTTCCTACAGGAAGATGGGCTTGTGAAATGGGAAGACATTAGCATAGTCGGAGACCATTGAACTCTCATTAACTAGCAAGGTAGTTAATGCCAACACAAAAAGGAGTGGTAATTAGTCCTGGTTCAAATCCCCACCTGCTGTTACCTTGGTTCTCTTTTTGCAGGATGAGTTGAGGGAAGGGCTCAAGTGATCACCTTGATACACATAATCCCATTTCAGACAGATTTTAAGAGTTACAGGTCATTAAGATCTTTTCAAACTCTGTCATGGGAAAGTGCAAAATCTTGGCCACACTGAGGAAAGCTGTCTGTGAGAATTCTCCATCTACAGGGAAAGTGGCATTATCAAGCCGTGAAGGACTTGATGCCACAGGGGACCATCATGCCTTGAATGAGCTGCTTGCATCTCTGGGCAGATTCCACACATTGCAGCAGTGAACAATGCTGTATGAGTAACTATATGCTGTAACTATATGCTACAGCAGTGAACAATGCTGTATGATGGCGGATGTCGATGCTGTGAAAATAAGCTTGTAGAAAGGAGTGTCCCTGTGGTGAGTGTGGTGTTTAAAATCCATACCTGATCCCTGAAATGGTAATAGAATATCATTGAATATTGCTGAATTAAATACCTGTTATTAATATGATACACAACGCAGGAAAGCTTTTTAAGGCTCACTGCCAGTTTTTAAGAAACTACAGAAACACCAGATGACCACAGAGCTCCAACCCAATGAGTCAAGTGTAATTGTTAAGAAGACCAAGATCCCTCCAGAGTTTGTAAGTCATCAAGGGAAAGTGCTCGGTAATTCAGTTCATACAGGTACAGTCCTGCATAAATTTGCAAGGAAGAGGAGTCTGGTTCACTAATCCTAAATGATAATAGTTCTTCATGAGTTTCAGTGTATCCTTCTATATCTTCTTTGGAATACAGTATAAAATTATCTGCATGAGAACTGATGAGGAAATGCTCCGTGTAGCATCAGAACTTGCTGTTGTGAACTGCTTTGATTATACCTGAGATATGCAATCATATTTTTATTTAAAAAATCAGCAAAGCTCTTACAAGTGTATTGAAAGCATCCTTGTAACTAATCTGCCAGTTATTTTGCTTAGTAAAACTTACAAACATACAAAGCAATTCATTTGCTGAATTTACTGCCAAAGGAACTATCTGGAGCAATGCTGAAGTTGTTTCATATAATGGTATAGAGGTAGTCTGAGACTCTTAACTTCTAGCTATAAACCTATTAGATTATATAATTTGGTGCCTTGATTACCACAGTGTCTACTTAGGCTGAACTCTTTTTGCCTTTAGAAAGGCTGAGAGATCATTTTTCCTATCTCATCCCCTAGACAAATAGACATTTTCCGAAGTAGAAGAAACCTGAGATCCTTCTTGTTTTGCCTAGCAGCTAACTTCTCAGATACAACACAGTGTTAAGCATTTGTTCCCATTAGCAATAGAAGAACTTGGCTGCAACCACAATGTTGGAGAATTAAGCTTTCTTTGGGGCAAAGAGGCTTATTTGCCAGTTCCTGCAAGTAAGTCTAGTAGGATAACGATCACACTTACACTACCTGCTGCTAGACAGAAGGTGTGCAATCTGGGACAGTACTGAAGCTACTGGGTTTCCGAGAGCATACTGACATGACTAGCGAAACTCCTACAATCTCTCTGACCCTGTAGGGTAAGCGGTGTGACACATCTGGCAAGTGCTTGGAAGTGCGTAGCTAAAACTAAATCTAGACTAGTCCAGGACAACATATTGGCTCATTCTTGGGTGAGCATGGCTCTCTATAACGAAACAACTCATGGGGTCTGTTGGCGCCACAAAAACACTATGTGCCTAATATGATCTAATCTAGCTGCATAGCATCTTCTGCTCTGTGAAGCAGAAAATATTGGAGACTGCTTTCTCAACTGGTAGTGCAAATTACCCATGTGTTTCCTGAACATTTGCTGGTACAGAACCTGAGCATAGTAGCTGTTTAAGAAAAATGTTTCTGTCTGGTAACCAATAATGTACCATGTTCTAGGATCAAAGCAGATCAGGCTTAACCCAGTATCCTCACTGGCCCTTGATGAAACTGCTGTTCGGTGTTCTTTAGAAGTTGTGTCTATCATGTCTCAAAGTTATTGGGATTAGTATAAAGGCTGTAAGATAAGTTTTGTCCAGAGGGGATCTGTATCTTTCATACACATTTGGGCTAGTGTGGAATCTAGATTAAAATTTCTACATTCATAATCAACCTGAATAAGTCAGAAGTGGTGGCCTTTGGATTCACGTCTACTTACACAGCATTTTGGAAGATCCCTCACCTTCTGGTGTACATGACAAAAATCAGTATGCTAAATATATCAATACTTTAGGTTAGCAGAGCATTATTTTAAAGTTCTGTAATTAACACTATCCTGATTAGTTTCTACTTGTACTCATATTTCTATTATGAAGATAAATGCAAGATTATTAACATTGCATACTAAAAGAACAATTTAATTCTAAAAAGATAATTTAACTTCATATCTTGGAGATAAATGCAGTTCATGTCTGCAAGCACACACACCAAGATAATTCCAGAAGCTGAGGTTAAAGGTCTGCTTTACATGTAAGGAGAGATAATGACTTTTAGTCACTTGAGGCTGCAGTGATGTCAGCCAGCTGAAGTCTGAAAATTGAATATTGCTTGAATGACCCAAATAATCTGTGGAAATACCTTACTGAGTGCTCTGGCATAATAACAACCAAGAGCTGATACCAACTACGTAATTTAGTCTTCATACTAAAATGGCAACTTTCCTATTAATTCTGGGAGAGTGTCAAATGCAACTAGAATACTTCAATCTCAGATTTCTCTCTTGTGAATTTCAGAGGCAAGCTGATCTGCCTCCTGCCTTACCTTTTCCTTTTACCTTCAAATTTGATTGTATTGTTAAAAGTAACGTCTCTGAAGAGGAAAAGCTATGTTGCACATTGAGAGAAATCATTAATTCTGATGCTTGAACTAAATCTGTTGGTTAGTTGTATTATTTGGATTACTACTGTTCAAAGTCACAATGATGTAAATCTCTGTCGTTTTAGCTTATTGGCTGGATGGCCAAATTCTCAACCTGCTTTTAGGCAAGAGGGAGGTCTGTGCTTGGGCAACCTGGGCTAAATTAATATCTAACACAACTTCTGCAGAAAGCATGTCCCTCACACTTCGAAACTTGCTTAGTTTCTGCTGTGTGTCAAGCTACACTAGTAATGAGCCTCTTTGGAGAGAAGAAAATACACAAGATGATCTCTCTTCTCCTTTTCTTTTCCCTTCCCAACCAAGCAGACAGAAAAAACCTTTATCTTCTGAAAAAAGAGCAGTTGGTGAGCTTCAGGTGTGTCTGTCTGTGATCTTCTGTGGCCTGCTTTACAATGTGAACAAGAGGACCAGCGGTACCAAGAACCAGAGCGCCATTGCTTGGAGAGGAATGCGCCTCTCTTCTGCTTAAATTAGGGCTTGTTAATGCCATCAAGATGAATGGAAAGGCAGGCACTGACTCCAAATAGCCACTTCAGTGAGGCTGCTGAAAACTGAGCTAAATCCTCTCTCATTCAAGTTTGTCAAAAGGCAAAGGCAAAACAGAAGAGAATCGTTGTTCTATTTATTCCTCTCTGTGTATATTAGTCACTCTTCATGCTATAAAGTTCCTGATACTTCTTAAAGTTGCTTACACTTCCTACTCTCCAAACTCAAGCCCTTGCACTCTGGGAGCCTTTGTCTTCACTGCCTCTCCTGAGGCCCAGCTATTCAAATCTCCCTTTCAAGTACTGTGTCATTTTTTTTTCTCCCTCTACATGCCTACCAAATGGGGAACCTACTTTGGTGAACACATAAAGGTGGAAAAAGGCAAGGAAAAGCCCATGAACATTATTTTATTTTCTGAACAGGATGGTAAAGTTAAGCCTTTTACTAATTTGGTATAAAATTTCCTTTAAAATCAGATAGCTTTATTCCTTTTCCTGACTCATACAGCATTCTTTTAGTATAAGTGAGGAAGCAGCAACTTCTCTTCTCAGGAAAACCTGAAAATCAGGTTAGGTTTCTGGGGCCATGAGAGTAAAAGGAAGGTCCCAGACTTGTCCAGCTCAGTAAGGAATGAAGCAGGTATGTGGTGGAAGGTAACTGTTTACAGCTATAGGGACCAAGCAAATGGTCAATCCCTTTTTCCGTTCCCTGAAACAGCTATTCCCAAAGCACAAAGAAGAAATTTCTTACTACTTACATTTTATAATGCAACAATTTTCAGGGATTATCTAGGGATTTATTTCAAAGCAGTGTTTAGTTTCTGGCATCTGGAAGAGGTGAGCTATTTGCACGTGTTTAACATTCTTACTGTGTTGTGATACTGCTGCAATAAACCAGCATTTATAAAAGATTGTCATTATCACAAATTAAGCTCCAAACTCAACCCCTAAGAGCACCTGGACTTTTTAAGTAATCCATTTTTCAAAACACTGAAATAAATGTCCTTGTAAGTCATCTATTTCTGCATGTCCCAGTCTCAGAGTAGTAGCATGTACCTGTAAACCAGAAGGTGTTGTTGGCTTGGATCTTCAACTTCAGTTGTGATAATTAAAGGCAGATAACATTAATTCAGTCATAAGGTTGTAATTTGCTGAGCTGCAGTAAGGGTAATTCACCAGCTGTTCTGTGGCCACCAAGAGAGCTATCTGTACTTGGACTATGTCCTTGTGGCCCCAGCCTACGTCAAATACAGGGTTTAACTCTCTAACTGTTGGTTAAGGCAAGCTGAATCATTTCATATTTTCTGGCTACTGTGGCTTGGCTGATATTCTGGATGGGACTGTCCTGAATAAATGTGGATGTCTAGAAAATGTGTATCTGTATTAAAGCAGGTCACCTTGGATTCCCCTTTATACTCAACAGAGGTCCAATAGTGGATTACAGAGTACAAATGCTCTCATTTTAAGGTCAATGCCTATGCTAGAAGAATAATTTTGTAAATTGTATTCATATCTTGTAAAAATGAGTGAGAGCGCTCCTACATGAAGCTCTGTATCTTCCTGTCAAAACTTAGATAAGATACATTCTACATGATGACAATGATGATGAGAGTAGGATGCACTCAAAGCTTTAATCCGTTTGCATTAACTGAACTTGAGCAGTTGAGGGATTATAAAATTATGGTTGTCCCTGTCTCTAGTAATTAGTGCTTTTCTCTTGAATTAGAATCTAGATGATTTGTAGACCATCAAGTGTAATCTTCCAACCATACCTTGAAACACTGGTCGGCATTCAATCTTCCATGTCTAAGAGACAAAGCCATGCATCGTTTCCTTGATCTTCAAAGTCATCTTTGTCTTTGTAGTTCTAGTATCCAGATGACATCTTGGCCCTAAGCAATTGCTGCGTTGTATCCCTGTAATCATTGGGGAGCTAATAAAGTACAGTAGATGAAATAATCTCATCAATGTAATCTTTAAATTAAAAATTTTACTTTCTCTCTTCCTGTTTTAAAAAAACCCCTATATTGCAAAGACTGTAAATCCTGATTGTAATAATGTTATATAATTTTGAGAAAGAAGAAATATCCCTAGATAGAAGAATGTTGTTTTTAAAATTCTCCTGCCTTTATTTTATTTCTTAACAAAAGCTGATAATGTTGTTCTGCTGAGTTGAAAAATAGCCTTCAAATTGGCAGAAAATATGCTGCCACTTCCTTTGGTGAGAGCAGGAGGTTTAAAATTTGGGATTTTTTTTCCTAGGTACCTAACTCTTTCCATGAAATGTATAGAGGTCCGTTGTACTGGGTCTGGCTGGGATGGACTTAATTTTTGTAGCAGCCTGTATGGTGCTTCATTGCTGGCTGGTGGCAACTCACCACAGACCAACACATGTAAATTTGACTGGATGACTGCATACTTGATAATGCAAAGGTTAGCATTGTAGTACATGAATCCTTGGCTGAATTTTCCAGACAGCAAATAATAAAATTCTATAAAAAATATGAACTTGCTTGATAGTAATTTATTTTCCCTGCCTGATAGGCAGATCTGTGAAAAATGAATTCAGTTGCTCTGCTAATTTTTTTATCTACTAATCTCAGCTGATTTCATGAGATATCTATTAGATTATCTTAACAAACTAAAAAGAGTAGAGTAGATTTTTTGCTCAGCTGAAAGACTTGGTCAGATTTTCTTTCTTCAGATAACTAGCTGTGACTTCTTGTTGTGCTCCTGGTCCCTCTGCAGCAAGAAGTGTTAATATGGCTTTTGTCTGGGATGATAAGAAAGCTTCTGTCCTACCACCAGGCCTTCTTCTGACATGAACTAAATTCAGGGTAGCAGAATCTTTTTTCCCCTCGTGTCCTAAATTATTTCTGTACATAAAATCCTAATCTTTAATCATCTTATTTCACATACTGGAATCAGAAAATATGTTAAATGTTTTCTTAAATTAATTTCCTGTGAAATGTGTCTTGAGTGCCTTTCATCCCCTTTTATTCTAAGTTTTACATTTGGGGATTTTTTTAACTTCTCCCCCCCCCCCCCCCCCCAGTTCCTTTCTCCTTGCCCTCCAGCCATTAAAGTTCATGAAGAAAAAATAAAACAAGACAGGGAAGTTTTGTCAGCAGCCTGAGGCACCTCCTTATCTTCAGACGCACTTCCAGATCCAATGGGATCACAGTGTGAAGCAGGAAGAGGAAGGAGAAAGGAGCAAAGCATCACTTACATCCCAGGGTGTTGCCATCACCTTTCATTCTGAAAATTTGTCTTTTATCACATGTACTTGGTCCAACTTTCCCTTTGTGATCGTCCAATTTAAAACACGTTGCTCTGCACAGCTGTTGCAACTTTGGAGCCCATTGGCTCATCCAGATTCACTGAATTCAGAGCATTTCTTTAGTTATCAGTAACGTGCTAAGAAGAAATGGAAAGTGCAGTCAGCAGCTCTCCACAGACCTTTGTGAAAGATGAGAGATCTTAGCCTCCCAAAGAGGATATGAGTACACTGCTACAAAGGTGTCCAGCTTCAAGAGAGCAATGAGTAGTTCAGGCTACGTACAGCCCAGTGCCATTGGACCCTAGTTCTCTGCATAGGCTAACAGCACAGAGCAGGTATCATGACATCTAAGCCGTGTACCTGTGCTAGCATCTTAAATATGTGTATTGGGTTTGTATGGAAAGGTTCTGGTAGTGGGTGGGCTACAGGGCTGGCTTCTGTGAGGAGATGCCAGAAGCTTCCCCTGTGTCTGACAGAGCCAATGCAGCCGGCTCCAAGGCAGACGCGCCGCTGGCCAAGCCTGAGCCAATCAGTGTCAGTGTTAGCACCTCTGTGATAACATATTTAAGAAGGGGAAAAAGAAAAAGAAAACCTGTGCAATTGCAGCCAGAGGAGTGAGAATATGTGAGAGAAACAACTCTGCAGACACCAAGGTCAGTGAAGAAGGAGCGGGAGGAGGTGCTCCAGGTGCCAGGGCAGAGATTCCCCTGCCGCCGTGGTGAAGACCATGGTGAGGCAGGCTGTCCCCCTGCAGCCCGTGGAGGTTAATGGTGGAGCAGATATCCACCTGCAGCCCGTGGAGGACCTCACGCTGGAGCAGGTGGATGTGCCCAAAGGAGGCTGTGACCCCATGGGAAGCTCCTGCTGGAGCAGGTTTGCTGGCAGGACTTGTCACCCTGTGGGGGACCCACGCTGGAGCAGTCTGTTCCTGAAGGACTGCACCCCGTGGGAGGGACCCACGCTGGAGCAGTTCGTGAAGAACTGCAGCCCGTGGGAAGGACTCATGGTAGACAAGTTCATGAAGGACTGTCTCCCGTGGGAGGGACCCCACGCTGGAGCATGGGAAGAGTGTGAGGAGTCCTCCCCCTGCGGAGGAAGGAGCAGCAGAAACAACATGTGATGAACTGACCGCAACCCGCATTCCCGGTCCCCCTGCGCTGCTGAGGGGGAGGAGGTAGAGAAAATCAGGACTGAAGTTGAGCCCAGGAAGAAGGGAGGGGTGGGAGGAAGGTGTTTTAAGATTTGGTTTTATTTTCTCATTACCCTACTCTGACTGGCAATAAATTAAATTAATTTCCCCTAGTTGAGTCTGTTTTGCCCGTGATAGTAATTAGTGAGTGATCTCTCCCTGTCCTTATCTCAATCCACGAGGTTTTCATTATATTTTCTCTTCCCTGTCCAGTTGAGGAGGAGGAGTGATAGAGCAGCTTGGTGGGCACCTGGCATCCAGCCAAGCTCAACACACCACAATATGGCACATCATCTCTCTCTCACTGGACTGGATACTGAGAATAAGCTCGATGCCACCATTTCCCCCTCCGTTGCTTGTCTCTTGATTATGTACTCCGTGCTGTCCCATTTCTGGACCTGGTTCAGTGACCTGCTGTCCACAGCCACAACGCTCTGAGGAAAAGCAAAGATAATCACAAGCCTCCTGTTCATGCTACAGTTATACTTGAGATTACAGTGGTATTTCAGTTCGCTCCTTAGGATCATGTTTCTGTTCTGCTGTAACTACAGAAATATACAGGTTTGGGTTCATATTACTTAATTTCAGCCATTCAATAATTAATTAGTCAACTTAGCTAGGTTAGTCCACTAAGCTCTCACTACAGACAAGGTGCAGTGAGAGAGGCAGATCCAGGCCACATATTAACAGCGTATATTTTATGGCTGGATGCACCTGGAAGTGAATTTCTCTTTCCATTGGCTACAGACAGAACACAAAATGACTGTCTTAGAATTAAACCTCCTGTCTGAGCAGATTTGGGTCTTGCAGAGTCAGGGAGTGATTATTCAACACTCAGAAATGCCCGTATGCTCTCCTGGGGTTTCATGCTGCAGATCATTAGCTTAATAGGTTTTGTGTAAAACCGGTGGGCGGTAGTCAGTACTGGCTCAATCTAATACCTTTATTAAAGATGGAAATAGATATAAAATCCCTGCCAATAAAACCTGTGGATGACACAAAGACTGGCAGAATGATAAATTATGACAGATTAAGGGCTGGTAATGCAGCATGAGCAGGACTTGGTAACAAACAAAATGTGTTACAGTATGCATATAAAATGGGATACTGGAAAATGGTAAATTTGTAAAGGATTTTGACCAAACCACAAAGTGTTAACACCATTCTAACAGTGTGACAAACAGAGTTAATGTGATTCTTGAGGGTGTTAAGAGGAGTAGGGTATTTTTATGGTATTAAGGATGCTGAATGCAGACTATAGAACTGCTGCATGTCTTGTACAGGATCAAGAGAAGATTCTTTGAAGAGCTGCACAAATTTTCTGAGGGATGAAAAAATGTCTCTCAGTGAGGGGCATACATAGCTTGAGTTGCGTATAGAAACAAAGACTGAGAAGGAAGCTGAACACAGTATAATCATCTTGCCTTCGCTGCAGATACGCAGCAAAAGGATACTATTATATTTGATATAGCTCCTTATTCTAAGGCATAACAACAGCCTGTGTCTGAAAACTGAAACTGGACAAATTAAAAATAGAATTGAGGTACACTCCCTGAGCGAGTGAGATTAATAAAGCCTGACAGAAATTCTCTGTATCTTGTTTCCAAGTCAGTACCAGTTATTTTTCATCATCATCATGTCTCTGGAAGATATTTTTTAGTCAAATTAAAATTATCTATTCCACTTGCAGGCACTACTGTGTGAAGTTGAATGATTTAGGAAATACAGAATTCTGGCCAGATTAATATCTTAACTTCTGTGAATCTAATGCAGAAAACACACCCCTCATGGTTTTCTTAAAATCCCTGGTCCTGTCTGTTCCTGGGTATGGAATATCTATTTCCATTTCATTTCATTTCCATTTCCATTTCCATTTCCATTTCCATTTCCATTTCCATTTCCATTTCCATTTTTCCATTTCCATTTTTCCATTTCCATTCCCATATTTCCATTTCCATTTTTTCCAAAAGCAGTTGGGTTTCACAAATATTCTTGCTGATAACCTGCATGTCTTTTCTTGCTCTTCTGGAAATATGGGCAATCTAGTGGAAACCCTTCGTTCTTACTTCATTTTTACCATCATGTGGTGTGGTTTCATTGAACTCCTCACCCAGTGTGAAGGAGATTGTGATGCTTTAAAGGCACTTTTTGTTTTGATGGTGATCACATGCCTTTCAGCACCGATTGTCATGCTGGGTTTGGCTAGCCTGCCTACTCCAGAGACTGGCCTGTCACAGCTGCTTTTTATTTCTTTCCAGCACTGGCTTTTCAAAAGTGGGAGATGGGCAAAAATATAATGTATAAGGTTTAATTCCTGCTATGGCAAGTGCCATTATGTCTGTTGTTTGATGAGGTCTTTTCCTGAGCGTTGCTAGCACATTCTGAACTCTACCTGGCTGGCTTGCTCAGTGCCGGATAAAGACGTCTTACAGAGAACCGTTTTGCAAGTATTTTTTATGCAAACTTCAACAATTTTACAGTTCATAAAAACTGAGACAAAATGATCTCTTCAGACTTCATGCCTTACAAAGACAAGTCCAAAGAAAGGACCATCACAAGAAAATCTTACTAGAATTCCCGTAGGGAGGTTCTGGTACACCTCTAGGAAAGCAAAGTTTTTCAAGAATGATTAATGGAAAGCGGTTTTGTGCTTATGATGGGGCTCCTCAGTGTTCAGGGAACACCTACCAAAGCCAGATGGATTTGGGAAATTATTATTGAACAGGCATATCTCAGGGTAGAAAAAGTGTCTGAGATAAGCGGTAAATTTCTCGGTATTAGATTGCAGGAGCATTGCAAAAGAGGCAAAAAACAACAACACCCCCCCCCCCCAAAGTAATTTGCTTATTTCTAGCAACTGAAGAACAAGCGTCTCTGCTCTTATCTTATATTTCTTTTTCCAAATGTTTATATTTCTTCTTCCAAATTTCTTCTTCTCTTTTCAAAGTGTTCTTGGTATTTAAATGGATTTTCATTAAAACGTTGTTTCTTTGCTTTCTAGATGCAGAATTTCATCCTTTTGATTAGGCTCTTGAATTCACTTTTCTCATGGGAAACAAAAATGATCATTAAGATATTGAAACCTAGCTTATCTTTTAACACTATTTCTGTGATAAAGATACCATCTTTAGCAGAACTGCTTGAGTCAGGAGACTGACAGATGGGTTATTAGTAAGTGGATGTAATAGCAGAGACTTGACACTCTTTTCCAAGTGAAGCAGATTACACGGGCAGTTTCCTCACAAAATAGGTTACTCCCTGCAGTTTCATTTCCAGTCTTTGCCCAGTCTATTATTCCTTCTTTCCCTTCAGGATATTCTATGTCTTCATAGTTATTCCCTTCTTATTCTTGCAAATAACATAGTAAATTATTTCATCCCTTCTTCCTATCCCTATTTCTCTTATTTATATTTTTAAATGGTGTTGATTGATAAGAGGATTTTTAAAGATAATATTATATTTATACACTCACATACATATTTACGTATATACTATACATATATATATGCATATATATGTGTGTGTGTGTGCATATAAAACTATGTATCAAAACCATGTCTCATCTAGTTCTTTCACATATTATTCAAATTTTTCACAGGAGGTTGATCTCAAGTTCCCAAAAGATGATCAATCACCTTTCTGGATGTGGTGAAGTGCTGCTTCTGAAGGGTAAAAAGAAACAACTGTTTTTCTAGCATGATCCAAAGGCGACTCATTTGCAATCTGTCCCTAAGTGTCCGTACATGTGTGACACATAAAACCCAACATTTTCTAGTGTATGATGATATGTGCCACTTAGCCAGGACTGATGGAAAAAAATGCGTCAGAAGCCAACCCACAAGAACTTCACTTTCACGTCTCAGTCTTCACCCCACAACATGTCACTTTTCCGATTAACAATTCAGGAGGGTAAAACAGCGTAGCGGAGCCTGAATAAAAGCTGCAGCTAGAACCAAACACAAGCAGGACTGGATCTGCTTCTCATGCCTCCGCTCTGTTCTCAAAGGCATCAGGAGTCAAGTCTAGATAGGCGATTTTGCAGTTTTGGAGGGAGGCTGATGATGCTGGTATGGCTTCCCAGAGGCAATGGATGTTCAGAGCTCTGGTCCTTGGCTGAACATCAGGAATAGGCAGGAAACATCAAGAAGGGAGGGAGGTCACCTAGGGAGACATAGGGATACTTAGCAAATCTGAGTTTAAGATGTGGCAGATGAAGACTTAAGGCTAGCTTACAGTGATGCCGAAGAAAAAAGTAGAGGAAGAAATGACAGTTAAGAAGAAGATAAGAATTTGTGGTTTTGAGAAGTTCATTCCACAGTGACAAAAGACCATTTCTGGAACCTCTGAAAGACAAAGGGGGAGTGAAAGGTCTGGGGGAACTGGGGAGGAAGAGGTTGCAGTTGAAAAGGAGGTGAGGAGATTCAGGGATCTGCTAGAAGTGGAGAAGAGATGAGATCACTTCTGGATGTTGGCACTGAACAGAAAAGAAAATAACACAAGCATGAAGAGCTCTGCTCAAATAGTCTGAGTGGTTGGGGGGAAACCTGCCAAATGCAGTTTCAAGTATCCAGAGAAGAAACAGGAGTTGGGAGTTACCCAAGCAGGATTCAAGGACTTCTCTGTGTAGTTGCTGGAGATGCTGTTGTCAAGGGCTGAAAGCTGTATGTTTAAATATTAACCAAACTACTGCCCCTGCCTTTTGCTGGCGCTATACGTTTTTGATCCGGGTTTTGAGCCTGCTTCTCCATTACAGCATATGAGGGCTGGAGCTGGGAGACCCTACTAATGCCACTGTTCACTGCAAAGTGGGGAGGCCACATCACAAAGCCGTTTTCAGTGTCTCAGCAGGTCCCACCAGGTTGTCTGGCCATACCCTGCACTGTGTAACACAGTGCTTTTTAGCGTTGCCTTTTTTGCAATAGCCAACAAGAAGGTGAGCGATGCAATCTCTGAATAAGATTCTTATAGAGAACTAAGGAAAAATGAATCTGCTGGGTAGAGGAGTGTGCTGATAACCTCACTTGTGCTTTCTATTGCTTAGGTCCTTCCTTGGTGTTGGAAGCAGCTGCTCGTTCTGTCACCCTTTACGATCATCACATGATTGTTTTTCCAACTATTTCGCTTACTGTAGGTCATCTGACTCATAGCATTTTAAAATCAATTCATGTTTAACTCCTGCTGGATGAAAATAAAGGAATTGACCAATTAATTGTTCTAGAATTTGGCAAAAACCTTCGTGGTTTGAAGTGGCTTATTCCAATAGGGAGGTAATATATTTAATTAAACCAACTAAAATAATTGAGAACAAAGATGAACACACTGCTACTCATATAAGACTTTTCTTTAGATCTGAAATGGACATAATGGTCTGGAAAACTAAGGTTGGATTGGAAAGAAAAGGATTTTCTCAAAGGAATTTCTTACTGCTGTCTAGCTGTATGTATTGCACTGCTTTTTTTTCCCTGCATATTACATTCAGAATCCAGAGTTGTTTATAATCACACAGGACGGTTGAAAATTACTGTTTTCTTGGGAGTCATCTTGAAGGCTTTTTCAGACAAGCCAAACCTGTCACTGTGTAAAATCTGATGTGATGTCGTGGGTGAATGTAGCCCACCACCTTGGAGGTTTAGGAAGCTGTGTTAGACCCATGCCTGGGGAGATGGAGGGTGGGTGACCCTCTTCTCAATCCACTGTGCAAGGCAAGGACACCTGCACAGGGCTTGTGCCCAAAGCAATAGGGTGTGATGTAAGCAGCAGGGAGTGAAGTTAGCAATTACAACTACTAAAACAGATTAACACTTCCTACTGAAAGACTGTTGCCCCATGACTCTCTGTGAAAGGACCTGGGAAACTCAGGTGCATCGAAGCTTAATCCCAATGAGATGCATCCCACTACAGCTAATACTGGCCAATTATTCAGGCTGCCAGTGTGTTATTTCTGGTCGCAGCTCTCCGTGCCCTTACTGTTTCCCTAATCTTCTTTTCACTAAATCCCTTTCTAAACAATTACTTAAGAGAGAAAGTGGTACTGGGTAAAGCTGGATTAAAATACTTCTCAATGACTCAGGAAATACTGATCTTCTCAGTGAGACTCAGGAAAATGAAGGTATCTCACAAATATGAAAGTCACTAAGGCTTAGATTTACTTCTGCTGAATAGGATTAAAAAGAATTTGACAACCTGCTAATGTTTCGCCTAAGGCTTTCCTCCCCAAGACACTACCCTGGACAATCATGTTACATAAGGAACTGCAGAAACCTATTGAAGAAATTCAAGAGTACTCTGAGTCTGAAGTTTTACAATGAATCTTTGACTGGGGAGAGAGTGGGAGTCATGGACTTTGTGTATAAAAAACACTGAATATTGCCCAGTGGTGGATAAAGCTTTGTGATGTGGTGAAAACTTGTTATTCCAGAGGACACTCTTTAAACAGTGGTTTTATCATCCTTAGGGCATAACAGTCCAAATACTGCCTCCCACACATTCACAAGACATGTGCAGTTTGCCCTTGAGAATATACCTGGAAAAATACGTGCACCTTCCAGAACCTGATGGGACTCTTACATGTGCAGGTGGGGCTGGCTGATAAAAGTCTCACATGTGCCAGCGAGGCTGGCAGATTGCTGCCACAGCATTTTCTTTCCAGGGAAATGAAGTTTTTTTTAAAATGCAGCAGGTGCCTTGCTAAGAAAAGCAATTCAAGCTATGTGCCAAAGCCCTGACAGGAACTGATGATGAAAATAGCCTGTAGCTGGGTGGCTTCACCTTTGGTGAGTGCAACTGTGTTCTGGAAGTCTTGTCACTGATAAGAAGACTGACCAGCTGTGAATTAAAAAAAAAGGAAAAAAAAGAAGAAGAAAAAAAAAGTACCTTACCATTTATCTTTCCTTGCAAAACAGGATTTATCGTGCTGTGAGCAATAACAGAGCAAGCACTTCTTGCCTTCACAGAAGGAGATGAGGAGATGTGCAATTCTGTTATAACACAGATGCTGATGCTTTCTGCTATTCAGTTTCTCTTTCTCAATATCAGTTATTCTGTGGTATCATAAACTGGTTTTGCAAAGCATCCAAAACCAGTCAAAGCACTATAATAAATCTGACCTTTCTTATAGCTTTCTTTAAAATATTTTTTTCTAAGAAATGTGACTGTTTTCTGATTCCATCAGTTTTGGTAATATTCCCCATAGTATCTGCACACAATATCTCTGCTCTGCTATCAGTGTTGCCAGTTTACCTGCATCTCTCAACATTCAGCAGCTTCTTTCAAGTCCCATGGGAGACAGAGGCTTTCATTTAAAATCTGAGTTTTTAGCTTTGATAACTATGAAAAAAAAAACCTCCTGAAAATGTGTACTCAAAAAGAAATAACACATAATTTATTGATTCAATGTACATGTATTTTAAATTAGCTATATGAGCTCATGGTTGTTTGTTTTTAAAGTTGGGGACTGACTACACTGAATTTCCTTGTATATATTTATTTATTTATAGTGTGCCTAGTCAGAGCTAGGTGTTGATGGGCTGACTGACTATGTCTTTGCTAATATCAGTTGTGTGATGCCACCAACTAAAGAGGACACCTCGTCTCCTCTGTCTTGTACCATCAGGAGGCTGTTAATTTCTGCTAACCCAAACCCACAAAGACATCTAAGACAGTGGCAGGGTTAGTAAGGACAATAACAGTATTGACAGACCAGCTGATCTGTAGGAAAAAAATGGACAAGCTTTGAGCACACCAGCTCTTCAAAGGTTCTCTTTGTTTTTCAGTCTTTTATGTATGCAGGACTGCAGGTGTATCAGCCCTGGGGCCTACCACCCATGAGGGACAAGCCACATGTGGTCTCCCTCTGCCTAAAATCACCCAAACTCTAATGGCAGCCCCAAAGCTTGCAGAGATTTGCCAGTCTGTCCACAAGTTCTGCAGGCTGTAGCAAAGGTCCTGGTGAGCTGGGTTGCTCACTTCTTCTCGGACAGCTTCCCATCAGGTCATGGTAATGGTTCATTCGGGGAAATTCAGTGTCAGCTCCCAGACCTGGACAGGTTCCCAGCAAAGGGCATTGTGGTGGTACTGTCAGTTATGGTGCCCAGTGGTGCCAGAAGCATTGGCCACCTGCATTATTGCCATGGCATTCATGACGCTGGCCTTTTGTCCTCTCCTGGCTTTCCCAAGTCGCACTTGCAGTGTGTGGCGTGCGTGGTGTCTCGCTCCTATCACTGTGTGGCATTGCAGCCTCTGCTGCAGAATGAGGTCTCCTGAGGACAGGTCCCAGCTCCAGAGGTAGATCCGGTGGGCTGGTAATGGGAACAAGCTAGGCAGACAAGATGCCCTACCCACAGGACCTGTAATCTTATGGACCTATTATCCAAGAACTTTAAAGTTAGTAGTGATATAGCAATACTTTTCTGATATCATCATCTCATCGTGAGCATGACACCATATGGTATGGAATAGCCCTTTGGCCAGTTTGGATCAGCTGTCCTGGCTGTGCCCCCTCCCAGCTTCTTGTGCACCTGGCAGAGCAGGGGAAGCTGAAAAGTCCTTGACTGGTGTAAGCACTACTTAGCGACAACTAAAACATCAGTGTGTTATCAACATTATTCTCATACTAAATCCAAAACACAGCACTATGCCAGCTACTGGGAAGAAAATTAACTCTATCCCAGCTGAAATCAGGACAATCATCATGACAAATTCAAATGGGTTTTTCACCCTCATACGTTGTGCATGTATATGTATACACAAATAGCTTGGTGGGTTATTTGAAAAACACTTCCCAGGCTTTTTAAACTTGGCCTTCTGTTCCTGCATGAAAAGTAAAACTACAGGGCCCAAGCTACTGCCCTCTAATTTTGTCCAGTAAGAGGAGAGGGATTTTTGCATTTCAGAGACAAACTGTGGCAGAGCACTCAGCAAACAGAAAAAAATAAAACCAATACTAAAGTTCACCTGTCCCTTGCCTCCTCACTTCTATCACCATCCCCTAAAATGAGATTCCCTTAAAACAAACTCGATTTGAATGATATAGTTTGGTTTCTTTCCATTTACCTCTGGGTCTTCAGAGTATCCTGAATTTCTCTGCATCTAGAAGAGTGAGAAACACACTCCCAGACAGAAGCTGTAAGTCTAGTGCAATTTCTTGGCTTCTGACTCTGGGTTTTGAAAAAAAAATGTCCTCAAAAACAAGAAAGAAAGTACACAAATTTATGAAACACTCTGCAGCTTGAGATAAGCACATAGTTAGCTGTGCTGCAGCCATAAAAAAAGGCAGCAGCTCTTTAAGCCCAATGATGCTGTCAGACTGAAGGCTTAGGCAGGAAAAAAGGGGTTGCTTTTTCTTGATGAACAAGATGTATGTTATTGCCAAACTGACATACAGAAACAAGTAGCAAAAGCAAAGGAAAGGCACTAGATAAAGGGCCCGGCTCACTGTGGATGAATTATAAAATAGCTGAACAGGGAAAGGTCTCTAAGAACAGCGTGAACAACAGCCACCATGCTGAGTGACGGCTGCCCGGTCCAGGCAGAGCACACACATCTAAAAGTGAACTTGGGTGTGATTTCCTTTGGAAATTATTAATGTCAGTTAGTTTTACGAGTACCTAAAATTGAAGGGTCTAAACTCAGGGGGCTCCTGTAAACCTGCATCTCTGCCTTCATCTTACACACTAATACTACTGAGCATCCATCACACTCAGCATCACCCGCTTGTAATTAGCCAGTTTGTAGCCAGGAGCAACATATTTTTAACAGCATTTTTAAGGGAATCTTTTCCTAAAAACAGCAGAGGTCCAAAGATCTTACCCAGTAATCTTTCTCTCTCCTTTTTGGCTCCAAATTATGGTTCATACATAGCAGAACATCGTCAGGAAGGAAGGCCGAGACAGCTGGCTTCCACAATGTCCTGCAGCTTTTCAGCTAGGTCATTAGTCTTAAAAGGAGGCCTCGGTGTGCCAAATTAGGGGTAGAAAGTAATTTAGCCTGGGTTTCCCATTTCAAACTATTCAAGTTATGGAGATCCTAGATTCCTCACTAGCTGTTTTCCAGCATGAGCAAGAAATGATCTGACTCTAGGAAAAGAACTGGTCTTTGACTGGATGGATGAGCCTTTCCCTGACCTGGGTAAAAATCAGGTAAATCGGAGCTGTGTGGGGCTTCTTCCATCCTTGCCTGCTTTGAGTTTCTTCCAACCATGCTTAGTTACTCTTTCCTCTGTGTGCTGGCTTTTGTGGGTGCCCCTCCTATGGGCCTACCTTTCCCCCCCACTCTTTGCTCCTACCACTCTCAGCTCCCTTGTAAAGGAAGGAGACCTGGGCAGGCAGCTGGAGAGAAGACACAACATGCTCTGGGCAGCTGGAGTCAGGGTCCCTGGAGCCTTCTGGGGCATGCATTGGTCACCCTGTCAAGGTGTACACCCATATTTCTGTGTATGTTAGTTCTTCCTTTGTAACTTGGGTCCTATTTCTCCATTTGCTCACTGAGCACCCTTGAGCTTTCTCAGCACAACAGCTCTGGAATCCAGCTGTCCCAGAATACTTGTAAAATTCCAGTTTCAAAAATTTTTCAATTCAGCATGACTCTGGTCAAAATATTTATTTTTTTTTTTACAGAAGCATCTTTTTATTCCTTTCCTGTATTGCATAACAGGTAGAGTGTTTGGTTGCATTATGAAACGCCTGGGTTGGGCCGCTTGCATTTTGCTGCAAACGTGGCTGAGTGCAGAGGGAGAATGTCCAAAAAGCTGAGATCAGAAACCAGCAGGTCTTGTTTTAACAAGCCAGTTGAATTCATTACAGGCTTTTTGCTGAGTGTGCAAGCAGCAACAAAGAAGAAAAACAGTGCTCAAGTGGTGAAACTGCTCCTAGCTCTTCCGCAGTGGCTCACATCTGACAGCTCAGGATGATTTAACTTGCTAGACTGAAACCTGCAGAAACAAATGGGACACCTTTGACTCCCTTCATGAATGTCTAACAACATTTTTTCCCACCTTCTGCTGAACAAAGACCAAATCACTGCATCTGGTGCAGCGTACCTCTTGAAGATCAGGATTTTGTGTATGTGGCCTCAATTCTACCATTTTGTTAGAGGTTTAACTAACTCCATGATTAATATCTAAGGTCCTGATGGTGCTGTCATTAGAGCTGTTGGACTCACTTGACTGCTGTAGTAGTGATGCATCCTAATGATTAGAGGACCTCTCCATTCCCTCCTGGTGCCATTGCAGATAATGAGAAGCCTACTATTACCTGTTACTGTAAATATTTATACATATTCTAGCTCGGCAGCAAGCCCAAGCGTAATGGAAGTAGATTCTCTTTCCCATCTTCTAAGTATCTTTACGCTTATCATTTAAGCACAAGTTTTGGGTTTTGCTTCCATGTTTGTCTGCTTTTTATATTCAGACACTGCCCCAGGGACCTTCCAGTCTCCTGAGGCAGAGCAGCAAAGGAAAGCAACCTTCTAAATTTTTTAATTAGTTGGATTTTCTTCCAGTTGCTAATATCTCCTGTCATATCTGCATCTGTTTTGTATCTTATCATAGAAGTACAGACAATATGGCTGGAAAGGACCTTGAGAGGTCATTGTCCCTGAAGGAATGATCACTAACACCTCATTTCTGATGGGTATCTGCATAGCCTGTCTTTGGCAACTTGCAAGTAGATATTTCCCAATCTCTCTGAGATTTTTTTCTAATGAGAATTAATCCTTCTTGCTGCAGTTTGTCTATTATTTCTTGTTCTGTCTCCATTGAATGCTTATTCCTTTACTTTTTGCAGCAGCTGTCTGAGCATTTTAGGTAATAGAAAGTATGCCCTCAGTTTTCTCATTGCCATTTAACAGCATCGCTTCTTCACAGTCCAAGTCTTCCAGGTGCCTGATCCTTCCTGTTGCCTTTTCCTGAACTCCCACTGACAAACACCATAAGATGGGCTTCTCTAACTTGCTGCTTCTTCATTGTTGTCAATGCTTAGCACACTATTCACTAATGACCAGCAAAAAAAGCTTCAATATGTCTCTGTGGCTGGTCCTTTTGCAGAAATCAGTTTAAAATATACTTTTATTCTGAGATGTATAAAACCAGCTTATGAGGATAGTCTCAGTCTTTGGCTTTGTTTTCTTAATCATCCTTCTGGCAGAAATACAACAACTTTTGTACATGAGCAGCTCCAAACATCTTCCATGTACAGACCTGTGAGTAGGAAGAAAGGCAAATAATGACTTATTTATGCATAGAAGGAGAAGCGGGTTCTTTGTGAGGAAACTGAGCAGGATTTGGAGAGATTGGTTTCCAAATGAGGCATTAATGGTCCTAAACAGAGAGGTTTGGTCCCAAACAGAGAGAATTCGGGGTTGCTGCATGCAGGCACGCAAGGCGCTCCTTTGAAGCTATATGAACAGAGTGCTGATGCTCAGTCTAACCTCAGCTAGTTAGAAATGCTCAAACACTACCTGGAACATTTTCTCCATGACCAGAATATTTCCTTTTGTCACCAGAAAGCAAAGCAGAGGCTTCTGCTGGCTCCATGCCCTGTGCTCCTGACACGTGATGCACTTGGTGATGGTTGAGGCAGATTGAGCCCTTAACTAAATCAATCTCCTGGGAGAAATGCTAAGAGCATCCCCAGGATCTGGATCATGGTGTCTCTTCCCTATAAGCATCGGCTTATCGCCTGCATTCCTCTGCTTATGCTGACAGCTTTTACTGCTGAGAACTCAGCAGATAGATAGATATGTTCATCTTTTCCAGTGTGCCTTATCTGCTGCCTGGACATAGGGCTAACATCCTTGCGCTGTGGAAGTTTTAGATGCTGTTTGCACTAAATAAACCCTTATGAAACGTGAAGCTGCAAGTGACATAGTAGGTTTGGATCTAGCACTGTTATCAAGATCACAAGGCTATTATGCACACACAGTGTGAAGCAATCTTTGCAGTCAGAGGTGTCTGAATCATAGAAAATTATGGCTGGAAAGGGCTTCCACAGATCAGCCATTCTACCTCCCACCCAAACGCTAGATAAACTCTACCTACAACTTCCCTGGCAGATATTTGTCTTATGTCTTGTTAAAAGTCTCCCATGATGAAGCTTTTCACAGATTTCCTCAGGCAATTTATTCCAGTGCTTGACTATACTCACTCATTTTCCTAACATATAACTTAGAACTAAAGTGTAACTTATCTTTAGACAAGAAAGCAGTATGCTCAGAGAAAGGTAATGTTTCTATCTATCTCTAGTAGAACTGCAATAAGAGAGTAACACACTCAAATATCTTGGAAGAGCTAACTCAGAGAGACCTGTGTAGAGGCATACGTGGACCTGAGCATGGCAGCAGCCAACTTGTCAGGGAGCTATGTAAATTAGGTGGCTGGAAGTGCTGAGGTCTGATATTTTTCTTAAGTTTCTCCCTTTCTGGGCTGTAGGTGTCTTAGTGCTATGAAGTGATGCTTCCTTCCACGCAGGTTTCACAGCTCTAAGCATTCACCTGGAGCCTCTCCTTTGGCGGCAGAGGCAGAGCTCACTCCCTTTCTTCAACATAGATCGGCAGGAGGAACAAACTCTCTTTATAAATCACTCAGTTGTGGCGCATTCGTGCAAGACAAGGAAAATTGGGCTCAATGTGCTCTTTTGCCTAATGACTCCAGGCTCATAACTTGCACTAAGGTGCCTTGCCTTCAGATTGCTCACAATTTTCCCCTGTTGCAGTGCCCTGCTTGATGTGAAAAAAGTTTCATTGCACTGGAAAGCAAGACTGTGATTTTTAGCCTTGCAATTAGATGCCTGCGTTGAAGCTTAGAACAGTGGGTTTGGGCCTGGCCACAAGGATTGCATCAATATTTTATGCAATATTTGTTTTGTGCAAAATGCATACACAAACTTTGGCTGAAAGAGCAGGCATCACCCTCCACCCCCAACCGCTTTTCTCGGGAATCGTGCTCACTTTCCGTGACTCACTGAACATTTCACTTTTCCACACAGTGGAACAAGTTCAGCAGGTGAAGCAGAGCCTACCCTGCCCTCGGTTACACACCCTTTGGATGATGAGCAATGGTGGTTTGTATCCTTTCCCACAAAGAGAACGAACCCTGTAGCCCACTTTTCGGTGGCTGCTGCAGAGCATTCAACATTTTCCATACAGCTGCATTTTTGAAGGAAAGCAGCAGCTTCCACTGGACTTCATGCGAATCCAAATTTGGGAGCTCAGAGTGACCTTGCCTCCCCACAAGGCAGGCAGGGGGGTGTCTGGGGGCATTTAGACAAGTGAGGGCAGGGGCTGAGCTGTGCATTGCTGTCCCAACAGGCCCAGAAATGGAGCTGCTGCTGCGAGGGGGGAGGTCATGCCAGAAAGCCCCTTCCCTTTATGGTGAAGTATGAACAAAGATCTTGAGGGCCCCAGCTGGAAACAGCTGGATTTAAATTTAAATTGAAATTGCCTTCCCAAGAACTCACAAGAAAAGTAGAGATCTGAAGACTTCCCATGTCCTTGTCCAGTGAGCTAGCTCCCCAATGAAACTTAGTCCTATTACACCAATAATGTGTTAAACGATGTTGACTGCTTTTAAAATTGTTATCCTGCATCTTAGAGAACAGGGCACCAATTAATTAAGATAACCTTCTTGCTACTATTCATCAAAGAATTTTTATCTAATTATAGTAGTTTACTACAAACTTTTCCCCAGGGAGTTTCAGACTGTGGTATTGCTAGGTGTGCTGAATAAGTTAAGGATGCACATTTCTAATTCAGCCATTCAGGAGTATTTTGGTGTCTAATTCCCACAGAGTTTCTTATCTCTTTTGTTTTAATTTCAGATGTGCCCTTAGGAGAGAGGGAGAGAATTGGAGAGGAAACAGGGAATAACAGGCTTTACTGACAACAATTGAAAAACTAATTGTAAGTCTCTGGATGATGAAAAAAATCTGGTACTTGCCAACATAGATGTCAAGAGCAAATTATATCAATTCAACTGTATTTTCTTCTTCAAAAGGGTAATTGGTCTTCTGTCCTGACTTTAATAGGGGCTTTTGACACTCCTTTTCTATGCTGTTACATGGGTGTTAAGGAGGCACAGGTAGGATGAAATCAGTAGAAAAGTACACAGAAAACTGTATTTCTCCATGATTTGTTGTCAAAATGGAAGGACTGGGGTTTCTGTAAGGCCCTTACTTAGGTTCAACTCTGTCAAGTTTTCTACTCAATATAAGAATAATTTTCATTTTACATGCTTACACAGGATGGAACAAGAAGTAATGAGCTTAAGTTTTAGCAAGATTCATTTTAGACATTAGTAAACACATTTCTAACCATAAGTGGCACAAGGAGAAGGAAACAACTGCAGAGTGCCCATCACTGGAGGTCTGTAATAACAGCTTAAACAAAAACCTTTCAGGGATGGACAATTGTAGTTGACCCTGAATCTCCTCTCTCTCCCTTTTTGCTGTGATGAAAGGCATTCAAAGAAAACAATTTTTGACTGCAAATGCAATTTAAAAAATATTTTTTCCTGACTTTGAAAAGAGAAGAATCCTCCCATTGGTTTGTGGAGTCAGGCACTTACATAGCTTTGAGAATCAAACTCTCTATCACATCAAATGTTAGTGACGTTTGTGAAGATCACTATTTATCTGTATCTTTTATCTTTGTTTCTAAAAGCTGTAATCATAATTAAATTCCAACATTGCTGTTGTGGTTCATGTTAAAGCTTCTTGCTTTGCAGTGGCATAGCTGAGACACTGATCAGTCTCTGGAGCTGTTAATTAAAGGATGAACACTCATGGCAGAGAACTATAAAAAATGTGCTTGTTGTGGGAGACTAAGTAAGTGCTAAATGGAAATGCAGGCATTTATCAAGAGAAGCAGTAGCAACACGGAGAAAACCATTCCAATGAGTGAACATGACAAAAGAGCTTCAGCAAACGCAATTACCAAAAAGAAATGTCAGTGTTGCATCCCCAGGCTCAGCATGTGCACTGGTGCCTGCTGGGGTGGAGGGCTCTGCTCCAGCAAAACCCTGAAGTCTTTGCATGTCCTAAGGTGAACAGCCATAAAGGTGGCCTGCTTGGAAGGGTGAAAATTACAGAGCAAAAGAAAATGTTCTGCTGAAAAATACTGACAGAGAAAGGCCTGCCAGCCTGGAACTGTGAGCCAGGGGACCAGGCCTGGGAACCAGAAACACCCTTGAGAAGCGCAGCTGGCATCTTTGAAGTACAGCTGGATACCTAGAAACCAGAGACATCCTGAGATACTATTGGTAAGCCCCAAAACAAGAAACTGTAACAGCAACTTATCATCTGAAAAAGTGGAAACAGTCTGGGAAAATGAAATGGTTCTAAAAGAACAGAAAACAGCATTATCTCTTGGCTGTTACAGGTGAAAAATCGAAATTAACAGCATCTATTGGCTGCTCAAAGTGGTGATGTCCTACACCCTCTTATGGCTCTATGATCTAAGAGGAACTTAATTTTTATCCAAAATGAAGCCTCTCTCTCTGAGAACTTCCCATGCTGCATGTGCTTTTCCTTTCCTAAACAGGTCGAATCCCTCACAAACTTTCTCTGAGCACTTGGATGCTCACCAGGGACACCTGGCTGACTCCAGGCTCGGTGATGCAGATCATCTCCAAAGTGAGACTCTGTCTATTTATCTTATTGGACACCCTTTGGACCCAGTTTTGGGGGTTTGTCCTCCCACCTCTGGGGTGGTTGGGTTCCCCTCTGGGATCAGTTTGTCCTCTCCTTTGGGATGGTTTGGCCCCTTCTGAAATCTAATTCATTTGATACGGGCCAGTATTATATACACGTATTAAGGAATCTGTCGTAAGTATATCTGCTCCTGTATTGTTGATAAGTTGCTTCACTAATAATGTTTGTAGTAACCTGTAATAGCATATACCTACTTGGTTGTTGCTATACAATTGGTTGCTGCTGTTATTACCTGCTGCCATACTAATGACTGATACTATATTATTGATGGCTGATCGTCATTTGTAATAGCTTGATATATGTATATATTCACTTTATTAATCATAGGTATACTTGTTATTGGTGATTTTTGTGTTGTGCTAATCTATAAGTTAGAAAAATTTAGAAGATAAAAGCTTCCATGTCCTTGTGTATTACGGAGTCCTACAAACCATGGTCATGACCTCTACCCACCCACAAGTCGGGTAGCCCTTTAGGTCATGACATGTTCCCAGGCATGTGCATAGTTTCCCCAAGTGTGCTCCATGATGCCATTGGGAATACAAATGAACCTAAAGGTAAGCATGTGACAAAATGTTTTGCTGGATGTACACGAAGCTGTAAAAATCAATAGCATCTCACCAACAGACAGGATCATGTAGGAGGTTCAAGGAAGGGAAAATACACCTGCATTAATGAAATCCACTAAAGATGTTTGAGAATAGACTGCTCTCGTCATTCAGATCTGTGGTGTTGCAGGATCGGGCTGCTGAGCACGCAGCTACTCACAAGGCCAGCTGCAGCTGAAGAAGCAGCCGGTGATCAGAACACTTGTCCCCCCAGAAGCTGAGGAAAAAGGCACTGTTCACCAGTGACACCTGCTCCTCTCCGACACGGTGTTGGTTTGTCACTGCTAAAAGTGGAGGCTCAGTGATGTAAAGCATTTAGGTGGCGTTGAGCAGAAAATATTTGGCACCAGGTCTCCTAGCCTAGCCATGAAAAAAAGCAAATTGGTGGGTACAAGTTAAATTAGTATTACCAAGTTAAAATTTAAAAATTTAAACGTCATCATACATTAATTTATACATGAATTTTAGCTTCTCCAAACCAGTTTTGTTTTGATGCATGTGGACATTGGCTAGGTAACAAATATGTATAATATAGATGTATATGGATTTTGGCAGAGTAACATAACATTTTCACATGATGCTACCAGGAGTTGTTTCTGTGTCTCATGAATACATGACTTACAGTTGCAGCATGAAATCAATGGACTTACACATGGAACCACTTTGCCCTTCTAGGTTTTCTCCCCTACTTTCAGTCACCTGATTAACTCAAATTGCATCACCTACAATCTGGTTTACTATGACAAAGTACCTGTTGTATGTCTTTTTAGGCCCATCTATGTACCTGCTGTGAATGTGTCTGCTTTAAAAAGCCAGTGAACTGAGAGCCGAAATGAAGCCAAACCAAGCATACTCTGTTGCGTGAAGCTTCAGTTTACCCAAACATCTTCCCTCTAGTGGAAAGCTATTGCAAAATGTCCTCTCTACCATTAGCTTGCAAAATCTCCGCCACCGTAAGACAGCCCTCCCTTACATGCTCTTTTCAAAAATAAGTGCATTCTGTCTTTAATGATATTTCAGTCTGAGTTCATTAAGTTCATGTTGTCTCTGATGTTGTTGACAGAAGACATTACAACAGGTAGGGTGGGAGTGGATTTACAGTTACTGTGCTGCGTTTGGAAATGCTAGGGATGAATTTTCACAGACTGTAATGGAAGAGTCACACATCCAAGACACTGCCTCTGCATGTCATCTTGCATATCTTGGAAGATATGAAGCAAGTGGGAAGAAAAAAAAGCCTTCAGATGAAACAAATCTCTAATGCGGATGCTCAGGTAAAGATGAATAGAGCAGAAAATTTGATATGTGATTGATACAATAAAATTTCCTCTCCAAGGCAACTTAGGCTGCAAGAAAGACCATTATTGTCTGCCCACAGTGTTATCTAGTCTTTGAGTCTTGCCTCCATAGTCCAAATAATATTATTAATGTATTTGCAAATCTCATTTATTTTATTTGGTGCTTACATTATCTCAACAGCTGTAATTTGATTTGGGAGTTTTTTTATTGTAACGGATGCCTTAAGAAAATCATTAGTCTCTTTATAGGTTAAAACCATAACTGAGTCTTTCCTGCTTTCTTATCTTCTGTTCCATCTTCTATGCAGCTGGTGCCTTTTCTCATGAAGGTTAAGTCAATATAATAGTTCTAAATATTTGTGGAAAAACTGACTGATTACTTTTTTTCCTAGCTGTTCTGCTAAAATAAAATTATTCTTTTAACAGATGCAAATGTCTCTTTTCCAGAGAGTGCTCTCTAAAAGCTTCGTTCTGGATTACATCAGAACTGCAGGGCTCCTCATGGGTACAGACCCTTCTGGAGCAGAGCTACACGTGGAGTTGGAAGTAACTGGTTTTAGTGTTCATTTCACTTTCCAGGTATTCACTCGGACTTGTTACCACAGAATACAAGCTAAATAAGGAATATCTGAGAGATTTCATTCGGATAGTCTCTTAAATGCATGTGCACATGCTCAAGCAGTTGAACCATCTCACTGTAATCAGGGAGTATGTTCTTCAGTTAAATATGTACAAATGTCTTTGCCAGATCAGACTGTGGATCTCATCCTGTGCTGCTGAAGTGAATGCCAAATCTCTGCTAAGTCAGGATTATTCCAGAAATGGTTTCATTCTAATTCACAGTGAACAGGAGAATGGAGAAATAGGAGAAAAAAAACCCTCAAACATCACCACACAACTGCCAAGGTTATACTGAACCCTTTATACAAGTCTTGCATTACTTGCACGCCAGTGATTGGGAAACGTTGGGTTTTGTACTGTATGTTTGTTCTGTATATTGTATTTTCTTTTCCCTATAAGTGGAAGGAAAGATGTCTGTCATGGCTTCCCAGTTTTCAGGAACAATATGATTACTGAACTTCCCCATAGCGTCTGTTTTCTAGGAGTGAAGATGACAGCGTGACACCAAGGAGGTACCAACTGAGTGCAGTTGGCCGTGTCCCATTCTAACCCAGGGATCGGAGTCCCCCTACTAGTACCAGACACTCAGCAGTGATGGCTGTGGACAGAGAAGGTGCCAAAGCATCTGCAGCATGGTGAAATGTAGGTGTGTAGGTCTCCACATTCATTACCCCACAGATCTATTTCCCGATGGAGGCACCTAATCTCTCTTATTGCTGCATTATTTGTCTTGAGAGTTCCCCAGGTGCCCACAGGGTGCAAATCTGCAAATGCCCAGAATGGCCTAGTACTGCCAGTGCTGAACATCTTGGACACCCCAATTTGGCAAATATTTTACCTATCTGAGACCAAAAATCAGACTAAGCCTTTTGAGGGACTCTGTTCAGAGGTTCTCCCAGCATACTTCCCTGGAAGCACCAGGACCAGACTCTACAGAAAAAGCAGTTGTGGCAACCACCTTCTTTTGAAGTTTAAAGACTGGGATGTATTTTTATGGTCTTTTTTTTGCACTTCTTGAAATTCTGTCACTCTGAAGTGGAAGAGAGGAGGGTATCCTCGCCTAAAGAAATCAGCACTCCAGTGAAGAGCGCACTTACCTGAGAGAGGGAAGGAGGATGTGATTTCTCTCTCTGCTTCCCATTGTTTGTACAGTTTGTCTGTAATTCTTTCATTTAAAAAGCATAGCAGTTCTTGGACCAGGAACTGGAACCAAAGACTCTCAATTTCATGTCCAGCTGTGCAGCCTACCCAGCAAACTACACCCCTAAAGTCTTTCTTGCTTGCTCTCTAGTTCAATGAACCTCAAATTCTTCTTTGGTAGTTAGGAGACCCTCCAAGAATGGAGGTCTGAGTCTCCTGAAGCAGAGAAGGACAACCAGGTGATCACACCCAGTCAGCATGGGTTCAGGAAAGGCAGGTCCTGCTTGACTAACCAGATCTCCTTTTATGACAAGGTGACCCACTTAGTGGATGAGGGAAAGGCTGTGGATGGTGTGTCTACCTAGACTTCAGTAAAGCCTTTGCCACCGTTTCCCACAGCATTCTCCTGGAGAAACTGGCTACTCATGGCTTGGACAGGCATACTCTTCGCTGGGTAAAAATCTGGCTGGATGGCTGGGCCCAAAGAGCTGTGGTGAATGGAGTTTAATCCAGTTGGTGGCTGGTCACAAGTGGTGTTCCCCAGGGCTCAGTATTGGGTCCAGTTCTGTTTAATATCTTTATCAATGATCTGGACGAGGGGATCGAGTGCACCCTCAGTAAGTTTGCAGATGACACCAAGCTGGGTGGGAGTGTTGATCTGCTTGAGGGGAGGAAGGCTCTACAGAGGGACCTGGACAGGCTGGATCGATGGGCCGAGGTCAATTGTATGAGGTTCAACAAGGCTAAGTGCTGGGTCCTGCACTTGGGTCACAACAACCCCAGGCAACGCTACAGGCTTGGGGAAGAGTGGCTGAAAAGCTGCCCGGTGGAGAAGGACCTTGGGGTGTTGGTTGACAGCCGACTGAATGTGAGCCAGCAGTGTGCCCAGGTGTCCAAGAAGGCCAACAGCAACCTGGCTTGTATTGGAAATAGTGTGGCCAGCAGGACTAGGGAAGTGATTGTCTCCCTGTACTTGGCACTGGTGAGGCCGCACCTCAAATACTGTGTTCAGTTTTGGGCCCCTCACTACAAGAGAGACATTGAGGTGCTGGAGCGTGTCCAAAGAAGAGCAATGAAGCTGGTGAAGGGTCTAGAGCACAAGTCTTCTGAGGAGCAGCTGAGGGAACTGGGGTTGTTTAGCCTGGAGAAAAGGAGGCTGAGGGGAGACCTTATTGCTCTCTGCAACTACCTGAAAGGAGGTTGTAGAGAGGTGGGTGTTGGTCTCTTCTCCCAAGTAACAAGCCATAGGATGAGAGGAAATGGCCTCAATTTGCACCAGGGGAGGTTTAGATGGGATATTAGGAAAAAATTTTTCACCAAAAGGGTTGTCAAGCATTGGAACAGGCTGCCCAGGGAAGTGGTTGAGTCACCATCCCTGGAGGTATTTAAAAGACATGTAGATGTGGTGTTTAGGGACATGGTTTAGGGGTGGACTTGGCAGTGCTAGGTTAACGGTTGGCCTTGATGATCTTCAGGGTCTTTTCCAACTTAAGCGATTCTATGATTCTATGATTCTATAAATGTGGACTCCGGTGAGCTGTGAGCGTGCTCTGCTCCTGCACAGGGTAGGTGCCTTTGTCTCTGACCATGTGAAAAAAAACGTTTTCTGCTCCAGTACCATAATAAGAACAGGAGAACCACAAAAAACCCTCCCACCCTGTACACTCCTAGCTATCAGCCACTGTCAGATCAAGAACTTCCTGAGACAGATGTGATTTACATTTAACAACTCTCAGTGAATTTCATTTCACTGGCAACTTCAGTCTCTGCTGCATCCTTTTTTGAGGTCTGGTTTTAAATTTCTGCTAGGAACAGGATTCAAGACACATTGCCATTCTTCAGCCTTGCCTACTGATTAATTTTAAGAACTGCCAGCTGAAGACTGCTCTGTTTTGAAGAGTCCCTAGTTCTTCATGTTTATCGCATGGGAAAACTAGGCAATCAACTCTCTGTTCTGGATTCCCAAGGAGACATATCAACATTACTTCAGTTGAGGTGCATTGACGACTGCAATGAAAACTTCAGGAAGAAGAAGAAATAAATACTAGTAACAGAGCCTGCTGAACTGGAGTTGGGCTGGCATTTCCTAAAATGTCAAGTACTAGGCTTAATAGTTGGCAGGTACACAAGGGGCAGAAAGAAATACTTCTGATAAGAGTCTACTAGTTATTCATTTTCCATGATATTTAAATAAAAGGAGAAATTAACTGAACAGGAGTGCGTACTAGTGGAAAACATATTTTCTCTCTTAATCGATTCGGTTGACTGAATAGCAGTGTTTTTTAGTGTCAGATACACAAATGACTGTTGATGGGAATCATTATGTCTGGATTTGCACTTCCTTTCAGTGGGAACTGCTATTAAGATCTAAGTGCCTACAGAAGTAAAGCTTTTAACCTCCCCCTGCTATGACAGTTTATCATTATGAATTCCATTTCAACATAGTGAGCTGAACAAGGTGCGCAGATGAAGTGGCATACAAATTTACTTTTACACAGCTAATACATTGCTAATTACACCTGAATAAATATTGAAACAGGAATTTCTAATAACATTAGCCATTACTCTCTCTTAAATGCATTTTGCTGGAGGACTGTTCAGAACTGTAATCACAGTTTCAAGTATAATGAAGCAGAAATAAAGGGAGTTTTTATTATTTTCAGCGTTCAGTAGTGAGGTGAAAATAATAAGTATTTTTCAGCAGTTTACCTACAAGAGGCCAATGCAAACATCCAGTAGTGTGGAGGTTTCTGCCATTAATAATAAATAAAGTCATCCTGCTGAACTCATAGACCTGAATTAACTCTTTTTATTCTGGAAAAGCTATGGAAAATTGAAAATCTCTATGGAGGTTTCTATATGGCTATATAGAAAAACTATATGGATGTCACCCTGCCTGTTCATCGTGAGAGCTGGAAAAGAATGACCTTTCTACAACTAGAAAAATTCCCTGTAGGTACTAATATAAGGTGGTCCCAAACTAGGACCTCTTGTCACTTTTGCAGCTACCTGCTGTTGCACCTGCTGTTGGCCTTCTCTGGCTAGCCCCTCTCCTGCCTTCCCCAAGATCACACACCCCACAGATTCCCCAGGCTGACACATCTCCTCAGCTGGGACTCTCTTGCTGCAGCTATTTGTCCTCAGCCAAGGTCCCCACTGCCAGAAACAGCATTTGGAGCTTTTCTCTTGTCCAAAGGGGAATTTGCAACTGAGGATAGCTGGAGGAAGGAGGGTGTAGCTGTCTTGCAACACCATAGAGAAGTAATAGTAGAGGAGAGTTGTATCATGTTGAGCCACATCAGAGTTACTTGCTCATCTTAAGTCACCCCGACCTGTACTGAAAGCGCATTGCAGACACTCCAGGACATATCTCTCCTTTTGCTACTCGCTATTAGGAAGCAGAGTACCTTGGGGCCTGCCCAACAGCCTGTGCAGATGTGCTTGGTAGCGTGCTAACGCTGGGCATGTTTTGGATGGTGTGCTCTAGCAGGGCATCTCCAGACATATTACAGGGAGGGCAAGAAACTTTTCCTGAGAACACTGTTGAGGCAATCCTTAACCAGCCACGTTGACATAAATAGGAAACCTTTAGTCAGTAATGCATTGGCACTTAATCTCTAGGCCACTGCCCTCCTGGGCAAGGTCACAAATACAGAGAAACTTTTTATAGGATGCAGCACACAGATCTGTGAAATAATGAAATAAAGGGATGAGTTACCTATCCACGCTTGAACAGGTTCTGTTCATATAGTCTCAATATGCTATATGGTATAGGGACAATGCAGACACAGCTGGTAAAGTTCCTTTACATCATCACAACACATTTGGAGGTAAAATACTGGGCTTGTGTTCTCTTTGGAAAATAAAACAGCTGCATCTCAAAGATCATAAAGAACTGCTCATTTGTGTCTGGGTTTGTGGTCCCAGGGCTGTTGTATCTGCATACAGATTGATGCATGCTCACCCAGAAGATTATCTGGTAGGTTTAAAAAATGCTTCTAAAATCCATGTCCTAATTTATGACAGCAAAAACCTAGTGGAAATGACTGCTACAGAAATGATACAGCATTTAATGCAGTATAATCTGATCATTTGTACGGCTTTTATCTTATTTTAGAATTCAGATTCATGTTCTTGTGATAGATAACACGATCTTCAATATATTTACATTGAAAAGGAGGGAATGTTAATGCTGCTGACACAAGTCCTGTTTCAAATTTCTTGTCAAGTCATGAAACACAGAGCCCAAGTCCTCAAAAATTTGTCTTTTGAATAATTCTCAGATATGCTTTTAGTTGCATCCAACAATAATTACAGAGAGCAGAAGGAGGGTGGGAGTGAGGAGTGGAAAAGGGAATCTTACCGATAAAAAAGGAACCCTGGTCCTTCTGGTGTTTCCCTGGCTCTGGCTGCCATCTAGTGCTTGGTCAGGCACGATGAGCTGCACGGCTTGTTCTGAGTCTGAATCTTCTCTGAGCCTGAACTCCGCCTGTGCACACGGGCAGGATAAACAGCAGAGAAGCACCTCTCCAAGGGACAGCACAGGAGGAAGATTTAACACAGCAAGTTGATGAACAGCTCCTGTGAAACTAGTTCTCCAGTATTTGAGGCAGCATCACTTCTGCCGCATTAACTGCTTTACATGGTTTTAAGTGTGGCCTCTACTGAGCTAAGGACAGACATATCAAAACATAAACTTTGATCTTCCACTGCATAAAAAGGGGACAGGCTTCAGTTCTTCACTACTGTTGTGGTACAGTAGTTGCTGTTGTATTTTGGGCTTCTTTTCCTTTCACTTAAATGGGTGTACAGAAAGCCCGATGCCTAACTAAAGCAACACTGGTGTAGGGAGACTCATCTCAGTGTAAAACTCATCACTGCAATGGTGCAAACCAAGTGTAAGCATGCATGACACACAATGTATAAACTCAAGCTAGTGTAGTAGTCATCAGTTATAGGCTATAAGCTTCTGGAACAGGATGCACACACACCATTATTTTTAGCATCTTACTAGCTTGAATTGTGCTAGGAAATTATTTTTGCACTGCTGTGGCAGATCTAATCCATTCTCCTCAAACTGGCAAGAGTTTGTAGCTCTTTAATACAATGGCATAATGTGCTCTCAGCTGAGCTCACTCCTCCAGTTTGTTTGTTCCGGATGTTGCACATGGCTTTGAAGTGTGGCAGATTTTGTTTGCCCTGTTGTTATAGCAGGCAGACAGCGGATAGTGGACACAGAGGACATTTCAAAAGCTCCCGATCTTTGGGAAGCTGCAGATCTTTGTGTGAAGATTGTACAAACTGAAGAATGATGTGACAGACTACATTCACTGTCACTTTTGGTGCAGGACAAGCAGTAACCCAGAGATTGAATGGATTATGTTGTCCAAGAGATCTAACTGACTCTGGCTCTGGCAGAGCCTCTTGAGGTGTCACATCACTGACAATATCCTACTGATGCCTGTTTGTGCAAAGGAAGCCATGCCAACTGCTGTAGATCCAAAAACAATGTGCCGTTGGAAAGTTGCCTGTCAGCACTTTAGCAACAGGATCAGACTTGTGCAGCAATTATTTCACTCACAGGTAATGAATAGAGCTGAATTAGCAGCTGGCTTTGAGAGGATGGGAAGAAGCTCAGGAAAAGAAAGAGATCTCCCTTATTTAAATTGCTTCATACTGGGGTCACAGGTTGATGTTTTGTGTCTAGTCAGAATGTCTAGTTCACACCTCAGCATTAGACTATGCAGAATCAAAACCTAGCTTTGGGTCAAAGATATTGTAAGGAATAGCCCATATTTCATTGGGGGGCAGGCAGGGGAGATGTTTTCTGCAGGGCTGCTTAACAGGGCTGGACGAGAGCCTGAAGCCTTTTATGACTTTGTCTTCAGCAATATTTCATGCTGGGAAAAGCTCTGAAGGATTGAATCTACTGGAACACCCTGCTTTGGGTGTTATAGACTTTGGGACATATAACACAATGCTTTTGTGCTTATGATTTCTGGTTTTAGGTGACGTGAGTTTACTGAATATGATTTGTAACTGTACTCTTTAAAGTAAGTAAACGATAAAAGACATTCACGGGCGTCGTGGTGTACCGAGCTGCATGGTGCTATCAGTGACGCAGAGATACTCTGCTACAAGGGTGTCCTGCTAATTGTTAAGAACTTTGGTGTCACAGTTTGTTTCTCCTGATGATGCAAAACTCTGAGCTTTCATAGAAACTCATTGCTGTCAATAAACAAATGTGGTTGGTAATGGAACTGAAGAAAGTCTAAAGAAGGAGCAAAGCTTTGCAGGTTGTCATAGAAAACAATCACAAACTATCAGCACATCAATAAATGGAAAGGGCTAGTGAACAGGGATGACAGCCAGGATGGTAGACTAAGGCTACTGCCACTTTTTCGTACGTATCTGTGCTAAATATCAGTATTACCTATTTTGTAGTATTGATTATTTTAGTCTTGGGCTAAAAATCAGTACCCCTACTCTGAAGACCTTTGTTAAAAACAGCAGCAGGCTCTGTAGCAACTACAGCGATGATGTTGACCATTCAGTCAAATTCTCCAAGTAAAGGTGAAGGGACTGGTTAAATTTCCCGTATGGCCCATTAATTTCCAGTAGTATTTCTTGGAAACTTTCACTTGCTCCAGGCGGAGATCCGTCCGCCTGATCTCCTCCTTCTTGCACTTAGAAGTTTTGAGTGTTCTTCACTCAGAGTTGAGATTCAAACCATAGTACAATATGCCAGCTGAACTCCTGAGTTGTTCACTGAAAAGCTATAGAAGAAGGCTTCCTGTATACTGGACTGTTGATATCTTCATGAGGAATATTCATGATCTTAATTTGACAGTCTATCTGTTCAGTCTGTGGTAACTGGTTTTCCCTTCCAATTGTCTCATTGCCCAGCAAAGGCTATCTTGTAAATACATAGATTTTTTTATAATTTAATATAAAGTTAAGATGATTATCTCTGCCACTCCATCTTTCAAACCAACAAAACCAGGTATTTTATTGTTTTGAACATTCAGGGACTACCTCTCATATATAATCTCTCAAAAAAAATCTCTCTTCAGTCTTCTCTGGCAACCGCTCTCCTCACCCCTCCCAAGTCAATGGACAACATGTTGGGGATCAGGGGGGTAAAGCCCCTCCCACTGTAAGGGAAGATCAGGTTCATGACCACCTGAGGAACCTGAACATACATAAGTCTATGGGTATATGACAAGGTGCATCCCAGAGTCCTGAGGGAATTGGCTGAGGTAGTTGCCAAGCCACTCTCCATGATATTTGAAAAGTCATGGCAGTCAGGTGAAGTCCTTGGTGACTGGAAAAAGGGAAACATTACACCCATCTTTAAAAAGGGTAGAAAGGAGGACCCTGGGAACTACCGACCTGTCAGCCTCACCTCTGTGCCTGGGAAGATCATGGAACAGATCCTCCTAGAAGTTATGCTAAGGCACATGGAGGACAGGGAGGTGATTCGAGACAGCCAGCATGGCTTCACCAAGGGCAAGTCCTGCCTGACCAACCTAGTGGCTTTCTATGAGGGAGTTACCACATCCGTGGACAAGGGAAAAGCAATGGATGTCATCTATCTGGACTTCTGTAAAGCCTTTGGCACAGTCCCCCACAACATCCTTCTCTCTAAATTGGAGAGACATGGATTTGATGGGTGGACTGTTCAGTGGATGAGGAATTGGCTGGATGGTCACATCCAGAGGGTAGCGGTCAATGGCTCAATGTCCAGATGGAGGTCGGTGACAAGTGGTGTCCCTCAGGGGTCTGTACTGGGACCAGTGCTGTTCAATATTTTCATCAATGACATTGACAGTGAGATCAAGTGCACCCTCAACAAGTTTGCAGATGACACCAAGCTGAATGGGGCAGATGACATGCCAGAAGGACGGGATGTCATCCAGAGGGACCTGGACAAGCTGGAGAAGTGGGCCTGTGTGAACATCGTGAGGTTCAACAAGGCCAAGTGCAAGGTCCTGCACCTGGGTCGGGGCAATCCTCGGTTTCAATACAGGCTGGGGGATGATGTGATTGAGAGCAGCCCTGCGGAAAAGGACTTGGGGGTACTGGTGGACGAAAAGCTGGACATGAGCCGACAATGTGCACTCACAGCCCAGAAGGCCAACCATATCCTGGGCTGCATCAAAAGAAGCGTGGCCAGCAGGCCGACAGAGGTGATTCTGCCCCTCTACTCTGCTCTGGTGAGACCCCACCTGGAGTACAGCGTCCAGTTCTGGAGCCCTCAGCACAAGAAGGACATGGAGCTGTTGGAGCGGGTCCAGAGGAGGGCCACAAAACTGATCAGAGGAATGGAACACCTCTCCTATGAGGACAGGCTGAGGGAGTTGGGGTTGTTCAGCCTGGAGAAGAGAAGGCTGCGGGGAGACCTTATCGCAGCCTTCCAGTACTTAAAGGGGGCCTATAGGAAAGATGGGGACAGACTTTTTAGCAAGGCCTGTTGTGACAGGACAAGGAGCAATGGTTTTAAACTAAGTGACGGCAGATTTAGACTGGATTTAAGAAAGAAATTTTTTACAAAGAGGGTGGTGAGGCACTGGAACAGGTTGCCCAGAAAGGCAGTGGAGGCCCTATCTCTGGAAACATTCAAGGTCAGGTTGGACAGGGCTCTGAGCAACCTGATCTAGTTAAAGATGTCCCTGCTCATGACATTGGAAGGGACCTTCCAATCCAAAGCATTCTATGATTCTATGAAAAACATTTTGATTACACAGCAATCATGACTTCTCTGTTTTACTACAAAAAACACTTACTACAAAAATTTGCAAAATTGCAGGCTAGCACAGAACCAAAAAGAAAATGCCTTTAAACTTAATAATTACATTTCAGTGTCCTTTCACATGATGAAAGAAGTGGCCACATTATTAGATGAAGAGTTGTGAGAAGATAATGCTTAGCAAAAGTAGCAAACAACACAGGATTTCTGATCCCCCCTGAAAGGGAGACTGAAATTAAAAAGAAAGCAGAAAACTGGAAAAAAAAAAGCTTCCATTTATAGAGTCAAAAAAATTAGGCTGGTCTCCAATGCAAATAGAGTGAGAGGGTCAAGATGGGAAATTCATGTACATTTTTCCTCAAAGAGCATTATTAGGAAAGCTAACACTGAGAAAGCCACATGCTTCAACCAGCTGATAGGCCTCCAAAACAAATCACAGGCAACATAATCCGTAAAGTACGAGCTCTGAGGTTGGAGATGATTAATGCACCATGATCTCATTGGAATGTGTTGGAATATTCACTCTAAAAACCTACTACAGGTGTATACATAATCCCACTTCTCTAAAGGCACAACAGTTTATGACCTATGTACATCAGAGGCCAAGAAGAGAAAGTGTTCGACTCAGAGAAAGTTTGGAGCCCACAAATCCAGCTTGTTGGGACCCAGCATTGTACTCTGATGAATGTTAAGAAAGGAAGCACATCTGAAGCCGCTGCTGCTAAAGCATATTTATTTTGAATGTGTTCTCCCATCTCAAATATTTCTTAGACATGTCTCCATTTCACAAATAAATCAGTTTTAAAAAGTTATGCAGAATTTGTTATACAAAAGCCACAGAAATGGTACAATAGACATACTTCTCAAGACATAATGATGATCCCACATCATTTACAGCAATAAAGTTACAGGGAAATGCTCAAAAAGTTTCTATTCTTGTCAATGGGAATTTAAAAAGCAAATTAATGCAAGTCTGTCTTTTTGACAAGACCTTTAAATAGCAGGCTGATCGCATTGATGTTAATCATCTGCCATTAGATACAACTTTAAATTAAATATTTCTGCAAAATCTGCAAAAATCAACTGACATAAAAGACTGAAATTTATAATAAGAGATCTGTTGAAACTTGAAGACTGAGAACGCCATTTTCCAAAATAAAAATAGTGGGACAGCAGTACAAAAAGTCAGGTTTTCCAAAACATTGCTGTGTCTTGTCTGGACCACCAATGAGACAACTTTCTTTAGGAAACTCTAGACACAGAAAAAATCAAGTCTAAAAACTGATCTAAGTGAAATCTTTTTTTTTTTAAAGTGCATTAATTATTTGAACAGTACACTGATACTTTTAACAATCTTAAATACAAAAATTCAAAGAACCAGTATAGTTTTCAAAGTTTAGAACAACTGACACCAAGAATGAAATTACTAGTATTTCTCAGGTTAATAAACCCTTTAGGTTTAGATATGTGTCTTCTTTTGTGCCTGTACACTCCATAACGCAATGGAAACCTGATCCTGGTTGGTCACTGCTTTCATAACGTACAGAAAATGATGTAAAAAATGTGGACTATAGGCTTATTTTTTTGCCAGCTGAGTTACTGAAAACCCGCTTGGATTTTAATGATTCCTTAGACTTTGAAACACACTCATCCATGAAGAAACCCAAGCAAAATTAACAGGAATTACAACTGCCAAGAATAAGATAGAGGACCTAGTATCAGCTGATTCCAATGGTCAAATGCAAATCACACTTCATCTTACTTTAGAGTAAGTCCATTTGGTGATAGACGGTGTGCTCAGAACTTATTTCTGGGAGATGCACATACTTTCTGGCACAATAACTATTATTTTTGCAACTGTAATGAATTTGCAGCGTACTGGCCGCATAAGAGGCTAAAGAAGAGACTGTGTTTACCTATGGTAAGAAAGGTAGAATAATGACCACAAAACCAATGACAGCTAAGTAATAAAGACTTAAATTAGAGCCAAAACTACAAGCAACTACAAAAGTTTGGAAATGTGTGAACTACCTCTACAAAAAGTGTAACAAGGTAAGGAAATGCATACGCTGATGACACTGAAGAAAACAACAGATGAGATGGAGAAAGACTGGATAAACAGTAAGATGCCTTCATCTTTTTGGGTTCAGGATCAGATGTGATGATGTGGTGTTAAGACAGTGAATTTTGTTTTGTCACTTACGGAACTAGAGATTTTTATTTATCTATACATCAAAGAGTCTCTTGCTATGCCTTCCAGTGTAGTATAAAACCTGAAAATATTAGCCGTATATATTTGCTTCTTTTTATAGATCTTTATGTAATCATGATGCTAAATAAAATACTTAACAGTAAAAGCTTACTTAGAATGTTGGTCCAATCTCATAACACTACTTAGCAGTCACACCAGTACTGAAAGACTACCATCTATTTATCTACCTTTTTATCATGTTCAAGGTGTAGAACAACCGCCACATGGGAGTATGAGACAACACTATAATTACATTTAAGGTCTAGTTGTGGTATTCAGTTAGTTGCATCATCCCTTTTCAGAGGAATTATTTGAAGTGCTTTGGCTATTCTCTCTCCTATAGCTCGACTACTTGCTGCAATTATTCTTCGAGACATCAAATCAAATGGTCCACCTAGAAATCAAAGCAAGCAAATTAACTAGCTTATATCTGGAGAAAATTAAAAGTTGGTAAGAAAATGAGCATTGAAAAAATCAAGTGTAAATGATACATTACTATTTAGGACCAGGTTTTGCCCCTGGATAAAAATGTATTTAACATGACAGGTATCTCAATATGAGCTACATTTAAATTCTCTTCAGTGTACGTTTACTGTCTTTTTTCACTCTTCCAGGTGCTCAGCCAAGGGAGTAAAGGTTGTCTTGTAGCTTAAGAACATACAATTGACACTCTCTTTGTCTATTAACTGGATGGGAACTCTGTTCAGTAGTGGTAACTTGGAAAGCAGACTGAAAAACCTCTTCGCCTTCTCTTTTCAGCTATGTTTTGCTCCCAATTAGCTATTTAAAAGGACAAAAGAGTATCATGCATGCCCGTGTATTTACCTGATACATCTAGCAATACTCCGCCTGCTTCAGTAATAATGATTCCAGCCCCTGCCATATCCCAGCAGTGAATCCCCATTTCATAATAGGCATCAGCTCCTCCCGTTGCCACAAGGCACATGTTCACAGCTGCTGTACCAACGGCTCTAATCCTAAAGGAGACAAAGTTGTTTTTTTAATGGAGAACAGTTTGTACGAAAGTCACAATGTTTGTGTACACTGCACAGAGAACACAGAAGCATCATACACAAAGTGAACAGAGCTAGAGAAAATGTGATGGAATGCTGCAGTGAAACAAACAAAAAATTGGGAATGGAATTTTTGCTTAAGTAGCTTGAAGAGCTCTCAAAATATAGCAAATTTCCAGAAGTTACATTTATGAATTCTGTTAAACAATTTTGTTTTAGAGTGAAAACACATCTTAACTCAACCTAAAACATATTATGGAAGATATCTACCCATGAAACAATAATAGATATTCTACTTTGCTTTTTGAACACAAGAATTCAAGTAGAGTGTACACTGTTCTCAGCGTTGAAAAAATAGTTACTTCAAGTTTCTCTGGTGATGCCCAGTAATCACCTCTGATGTGCAAAAAACCCTAACAGCAGTAATCACAAAAAATAAATTACACAGCACAAATTTGGTCTGGATAACTTCATCAGAACCTTTGTGTTACAAATTCCAGTTTCTTTTGGAAACGTTGATGCACTCTGTAAGTAAGTGAGACTTGTACAAATAATTGCAGTTATTTAAGTTATCAGTAAAATGTACATTAAATTGTAACTGATAGCAGCTAAGTTACTGCACAAAGCAACCTAAATCAACTCCAATCTAAATTTATTGTTTACAAATAAAATAGAAAAGTTGAACTGACTACACACCTAAAAGGTATTCCCTACTTACAATTTAGCATATATTCTTTAATGACATCAGAAGACTTTTTGAAAGTAGAAAAAAATCTACATGTTAAGCATCAAAACAAGAATCCTGAGAATCTCAGCATAAAACTACAACCCCTTTTAGATCAGAAACATGAGTAGGGTTGAGTAACAAAAAACTGTCTACTGAAACCACCTTTAGATGTAAAATGGTTTGTGGAAATGTAGGTTTTGGCTTATCCAGAAGAGAGGAAGCAGGGAATGTAACCAAAATAAGAGCAGCTTATGGACAATTTCAACTACTTGGACAAATTAAAAAAAAATTGTACGGTGTTGAAAGAGGAAAGGGAGATGTATTTTTGTCTTCTGATATATATAAAAAAACCAACAACTATTTTCATTACTACAGGGAAAGGAAACAAAGAAATGTAATATAGCTTCTGTTTATCCAGTTTTACTCCCTGTGTGTTTGTGGGAAAAAAAAAACAAACAACCCAGCACAAAGTTGTATTTCATTTTTTTAACTAGTAAATACAATACTTTTTATTCCTACAAAACCAAACATGCTTCGCTTCTCAATCCTGATTGTTAGGGTTCTCTTATATATGTCCCAGCTTGAAAAAGTTAAACACACTTCGAACGTCTCTGCAGAAATCATATTTCACATTTAAGGTGTCAAATGTAATGCAACCAATCCTTCCTAAAAATGATCATATTTACATATTTACAATATTAACACTATCAGTAAATATAAAAAATAGCAAGTATCTTACCCGTGAATAGGAATACTGAGAAGTCTTTCCATGTTAGAAAGAATTATTTTTATAGTCTCTGGATCACGATTTGATCCCAATTCTGTTACTAAAAGGGATTTTGTAATGTCTGGAAAAGAAACAAAACCTCACTTTTCCAACACTACAACTTATATTATAACGGTAATTAGCAGAGTTTACTTCATCGCTTTCTTACAAGACTGAATAAAAGTAAGGTATTTTAATATAAATACTATATATATAGAATGTATTAAAATCTGTTCTTACATGGAAAATGGCAGGAAAAAATAAAATACAGCAAACAAAGCATGATCTCATTCAATTGTGCATTTACATTAATCGATGTTATTAGTAAATACAATTCTATTGCTATAAAAATTAGAACAGTCCTTGTATCTTTAAAGGTCCCACTTTAAGTGTGGATTTTACTTCACATAAGGTAGTAAGTACACAAGAGTGATACTGATTTAAATCACTAGTTCACACCTGGAAGGAGTTGAATTGTTCGACAGATTTGCAACAGACTCTAAAGAACAATCACAGATGGATTACAAACATACAGGGAATTAAAAACAAATAAACAAAAAACCACAACACACAGACACACAGGGAATAAAATCTTCAGTTGCTGAGTCCTGATTTTGCAAAGATCACAAGCATGTTATATGCATCAAAGAGAACATAAAAGCTGTTGTTTCTCAAAACTGAACAACCCATGGCCAAAAAAAAGCCTGTCTTTGCAAAACAAAACTATGAGCTAAGAAACAGGAATATATCCAGGTCTGAAACTGTTGATGCCTCATTTGCAAAATAAATGTAATTACTAGAAATAAGCTACTCAGTTCAGCTTACCTTCTTGGCCTGATACTTGAAGTTTTTGACCATTGCAAAATGCACCTTTTCCTTTTCTGGCAGTATACATCTTGTCTTCTATACAACTATACACAATTCCAAACTCTATCTGCAACAAAAAGTAAAGATACCTTGAGGTTTTTTTCCCTTTCTTCCTATTTACTGTGAAAATACAGATCTTAGTTATAACTAGCAACAAGGAATTAATTTGGTTTTGACTGATTAGATATTAAGTAATAAAAAGTATACCTTTTTGTTTACAACAAAGCCAATTGAAACTGCCACAAATGGAAACCTACAAAACAAAACATTTCACTAATTTATAGTGAGATACTATGCTTCTTTCATTACCATAAAACAATGTTCAGTTAAATGTAATGTATATTTCAAAAAGAAACTTGGACTATACAGGAAATAGTAGTTTTCTGGAACTTGCACAATTTACTGTGAAAATAGACCCAACAACACTGATTACCATTTAAAATACAAACTTTTCCACCCACTGAAACTAAGCCTATTACAGCTTAGGGACTGCCATCCCTGTAACAGCTGTTACTAGCTTAGGAACTGTCATTTTATTGCCAAAGAATACAAGCAAGCCTCTATGCTACTAACCTTTGTCAGAAGGAACAAGCTGGCCAATATGGTCTCATCAAAAGAAGCAAGTCACCTCTCCCCCCACCTCCACTTTCTCCACCAAAGCAACAAGAAAGACAGATATTGAAGTGGGAAGGAAGAATGCAGGGGGAAGAGTGAAGGCAGTGGGAGTATATAGGACATGGTGGGCTGCATCTCAGTCTAAGTTTTTAATGATCAACCAATTAATTTTTTTTTTAAATTACTATTTTTTACTCTTCAAAATTTGCAGTTCCAAAACATTCGCTTTAATTACTATCTGCAAAAAATACAGACTTTTAAGTCTGTAAGTCCAGCAGAATGGGTTCTTCTCTTGTAGCTTTTTGAACGTGTTAATTAGCAGGATTCAACAGCTGTTTAAAGCCGTGGTGCACACAGTGGCAGTCATTTCAAAATTGGAATTAAGTACGCTCAGAAAACCTCATGAGGGCCAAAATCTATCATGTTTCAAAGACAGAAGGAATAGGCAGTCAGCATTACACTAAAAGTCCCCTCCTCATCCTGGTGCAAAATACCACTATACAATTACTGGTGATATTCTGCTTTCTTTCATGGTAGCAGCTCCTACATCTCAATTAATTTGAAATTTCTTAGAAATCAGCACTTGGAGCTGTTAGCACCTCTCTGAAGATGCTGCAACTCCAAATTCTGAATCCTGTTGCTTTACTGTTAAAATCTGCCCACCTATCTTTGGCACCCATGCCAAAGGCTGCTGACCCCTGCTATATAGTATGGGCCTCTCATGGAACAGCTGCTGTTGGTTACAGAGTGAGACTATTAGAATACTTACAGAAATATTAAAATAATTACAAAAACTGCCCAATGGCTCTCAATAAATACAAACAGCAATTTGTAACTATTAACGAGTTCATAGTATCTCTTTCAAAGCAATTTAAAAGTGAAAAAACCTTACTTTCATGGAACTGGAGAAAGAAAAAAAGGTATTCAGTTGAAGTTGCTAACATAAAAAAAATGAAAGGTGGACCTGTGTACGAAGTTAGTAGTTCCGTCAATAGGGTCTATAATCCATGTGGGGTTATCTGTCAAAATGCTGCCCTCTCCAGCTGCAACAGATTCTTCTCCAATGAAGCTAGAGTAGCAAACACATTTAAAAGATACAAAGAAATTGTTTAAAAGGTTTGAATTACAACACTGTCCTTGAAATTAAAACTCTTAAAGTGAGATGTAGGGTTTTATACCATCAGTGATCATATTGAAAAAGTTGAGAAATACACAATTTATCTGGAAAGCACCGACCACATCTGACCAAGCTTGCATCGATATTTATGATGTCAGAGACAAGCACAATACGTGGGGAAAATAACTTTATGTAATTAACTTTATATTTTAGCACTGAAGTTTTCATCATTTTTTCCATCATCAAATTTTAGTCAGAATACTTGTAGCTATTTACAACTTTCAGTTTATTTGTGCTATAAAATGCTACTTTTTAGCCTGTGTTTTAACTGAAGAAAGCCTTTGTGGTCATATGCATCTGGTTAGACCACTGCATTAACTGTTAAATTTGTAGTCTGATTTCAACTCAAATATGTCAGAAAGTTCTTAGTCTCAAAACCGTTTAGTTTCACAAGCATTACAAAAATGGTAACATGGTAAAGGGATAAATTCCAAACCAGAGCTTCTCCTGAAGAAGGTGGCAGAGTCTTCTCTATGGCTCAACCATAATACTAAACCCAAGGGATACACAAGGCACAGCACCACAGGAATCAAAATTTCACAATTTTTGCTGCTCATGAAAGTATTTGTTTTGAACTACAAAATTATTGGGATGAGTGCAAGTGGGTGGAATTCTCTTCTATGCCTTTTGCATGTTGTTAAATTTATCACATATTACTCAACCTATGAAAAGTATGCATCAAACACATGCTTTCCTCCACAAACATGTAAAATGAGAACTGCTGAGAGTAAACAAATAAGGTCCCTTTAATATTGATTAGGAGTTTTATGATTAACTATGGAAGTGAACATGATTGCTCAGAAAGAAACAGCATGTTTCAAAAACGGGCAGATCTTCACAAAGAGAAGAGAGAGACTGAATAGTTATTTAGGTGGATGAGTAATTCATTAGAAAGAAATTCAACACCAGTATGTCTAATGTGATATAAGTTACCTAATATAAAAAGAAGCTAAAATATTCTAAAATGTTCTATCAATGTCACAGAAAATGTTATTTCAAGGTCATTCCACAAGTCTGTATGCTTACACTAACTTGGCTAGGTTACTGACATTTTGCATCACCTCAGTTGTTCCAATTCTACATGCATATTTATTTAGTTTCACATATACAGCTACAATAAGAAAATCTCCAAGAAAATGCAAGAAAAATTAGCAAACTCACTTTAAGGAAACTGTATTAAACTTGAGCCATTATGTCAAAATGGGAAAGAAAGTCCCATGTAAGTAAAAGTAAGTAAAATACATACAATTCACCCTTCAAGAATAAATTTCTTTCGGGAGGGAGGAGGGGCGGGGGGGGGGGGGGGGGGAAGGGAAGAACAATAAAAAAAAAAATAATCAGAATTTTGTATGACAGACTTTCAGTTATGCAGAATCAGAAGATCTTGTCTTCTTTTAAGGATGACTCATGTTCTTAAACAGTGTAAGATTTGCCAAAGGCACACTCAGTACCATGGGACCCATGCAGCATAGACAGCAAAGGCATGCTAGTTTCAACAGCCAACAGCAGACAAGAAATTTTGGGTTCCAGGCATCTTGAGGCCACCTTTGATTCTCCAACACAAACAACTAAGAAGTTAGTTATGGCTCGCTCAACTGGAAATGACTTTCAGCGTAAGTCTTGAGCAAGGCTAAACTCATGTCAGTAGACCCTGGGGACACCAGTTTTTTTTTTACTACAGCCCTCTAAGCTAATGACAAAATTACTTAGCAACTAATTTAGAAGCATTTGGGCAAAACTTCAACCCACTACTACCCTAAAATACTTAATATACTGAGGGTAAGAAAGAATTCTATAACTTTCTAGCATGCCAATGGTAATGAAATTTTACCAAGCAAAATCATAAACTTTCCATTTTCTTCTTCCAGTCATCTCTCCCCTTCTTCTATCAAAAGTGTATTAATAAGAAGCCATACCTGTGAGAAGGATACTTTTCTTTTATCGAAGAAATAATGAAATTTTCTACTTTTTGATCAGTTTCTGTCACTAGATCTACTGGTGAACTTTTAGTCATAACAGATATTTCTTCTTTGAGTGCTCCACGGATTATCTGTTAACAAAATAAATTAAAAAAGCTTTCCCCATTAACAGTATGGAAAATATTAGTTTTCAAAAAAATTTAAGCATCATTTTTACTGTAATTTCTATACTGCACATACAAAACACAAACACAAGCAGTGACAAAACCTGTATTTAACTGCAGGAACTGGAGCTTACCCTTGCCTCTATCTCCAGTCCCTACTCAGCACAAACTTTTACGTGACCTTAAATCTAAGTACCACAAGAAGATCCACTGGTACATGAAACTGAGCTCTATTTTGTTATGACAAGTTTTAGATTTATAAATTTAAATACCAGAGTTGAACAAAACACTTAAGACTGAGCTTAAGTCAGCTATTTTTAGCCAGACCCTGCATTTATGATCTTAAAAATATCAGGATCAGCTTAAGCAAGAATCCATGCCTCACAGCCCACAAAATTATTTTACTATAACTTAGAAAGATTTTCTGAGGGAAGACTTTAATGAGGTTGTTGCAGGGACAATGTTCTGCAGATTCTACAGCTCCAGGGACAGAATTAGTACGTGCCATCTTGTCTGGCTGCAATAGCATTCAAATGTACCAAGCAGAACTACCAAGAACTGAACATTTGGTAACCACTCTTACGCTGAGGCTCTGCCAAGATGTGCAAACTTTTTCTTGTTCTAAGTCATCTTAGATCACAAATGGGCAAAGTACCATCACTGCAAGGGATGCTTCTTATTTATAGAAGTAAAGCAGTCTTCATAATGAGAACACAATGTGGTATCCCGTGCCAACAACAAGCCACTGTATAAAGTTGACTGAGGTGTTTGCAAGACTGTCAACAGCTTTCAGGCGGTAAAATAAGGTAGACAGGTGCAGTTTAAGGGGAAAACCAGATGCTCTTTGTTTACCACAATTCAGAATGATTTTTTTTTTTTTAAATCAAATTTAAGGAACAAAAGATACTCCTTAGTCTTTAATCAGACTCTGGTCCAAAGAAAAATGCGAAGTTGTTTTCTTAAATTAACCAAGCTGTAAACATGAAAGACACTCCAATCTTGAACTTGAACATCACTGAACGATTCTGCTAATTTATGTTTTTGACAAAATACTCCTCAGAAGAATACCCAACATCAAACTCCTTCAAAAGCTATATACATACTAGACTCAATAAATAATGTTATTATTTATAAATAGTTTATACTTACCTCCCCAGCTTTCCTTGCTAAAGCAACTGCATAATCCATACATTCTTGCCAAGGATCTGCCATCTTTTCTTAGATATACAGCCTACCAAAAGGATAGATTAACACAAAAATTATTATGGCTATTTTTTCACAAACTCTAACTTTCTAGTCCCTGTTCTGGACTGCACTGTTTTCTCCTTGCTGGAATACGGAAGTTCGTCCTATCCTTTACTCTGAAAAAAGTAACTTAAAAAGTATTAAAAGCTTAGTCTAAGTTACCAGATTTTTCCCCACATTTGTGATTATCCAAAAGGCATAACATAAAAACATTAACAAGTACAGAGCCTCAGACTTGAAAGATACATGCATATACAAGATTCTACATTTAGACACTGACCTCTATGTACATAAAGGCTCTGAAAAGCAATAGTGTGGTTACACACAAGCACATTCTCAAATACGGTGTACAGCTGAGGGCCTTTTTGCTTAAAAATACTAGAATCTTCACTGTAATTTATTGCAGAAGACTGCTGACATACAGCTTAGACTATTTTTAAGTATGGTTTAAATGACTTTGACTATCTTAAATTAGAAGATTAGACTCTTAAACCCAAAATCTATCCTTTCTGTATTTTATTCCTCCATGCTTTGTTCTAGGGGTTTATTTCAAACACAAATATGAAATGGTTTCGATTCTACATGAGAAAGTTACAAGATCCCAAGATCCCACAGTCATTTAAAAATATCTTCTATATTCTTAAGTATTATGAAGCAATACAAGATACGTTATCTTCCAATGTGAAATACAAATCAGCATATCATCCATTATTTCTGATACACCCCCAACAGACCACAAATTCATTCAATGACGCAATGGTATTCTGAATTTTGGAAGTCTGTTTGCTTTCTGAGCCCTAGCCCTTTCAGAAGCCTTCTGGGTATTTCCTACTTAAGTGATCCAGTCTTTAAGTGATGACCTGGGTAACAGTTTTGTAACACTTGCAGATTCACAAAGATTAGGTAAATGATCATTAAAAAACCAGCACTGAAACAGTAGAAAAAAACCTGTGCAATTAACATGATCCCTAAGTCCCCAGTCCAATCATCCTGATCTAATGGTCCTTGCCCCTTTCAGCCTTGGTCCTAAACAGGTAGAGATGGCTAGAAAAGCTAGGTAAAATGCAACGGGTATGACGCTTCAGTTATGTTGATCATGTTCTTTACTTATCGTAGCCTTTAAAGTATAGGTTCTGTTATATAAACACAGAGATAATTTGTCAGCACACAGAACTGGGTACAATAGCACTAGATAAAGTTACCCTGTTATCCGTAAGAGATTGGTAGTACTAGTGAAGTCTTAAGGACACTGACATCCACTACAACGGCACAGCCTCACGTAACAGAGGAAAAAAATCACTTACATTTAAAACCCCACTAAAACAGTAACTCCAGAACACGTATTCTAGTTAAATACCAGCACCTACACGGACTGGAAGAAGTGTATTTTTTTCCCCAGCTTAATTTTGTCCCCTCTGGACGGCCCGTGACGAGTTTGTCCCACAAACTCAGGGCGTGCATGCAGAGTAAAGATTTGAATCCCGAAACAGAGTAGGGGTTTGGATCCCAAAATAGAGTAGAGGTTTGGATCCCGGGCTGGAAGGGCTGAAGGGCGGCCCACATTGCCCGGCCAGCGTGAGAGCACCTCCCGCCCCGCTCGGCGGCTGTGTGGCCCTGCCATCGCTCGGCCCGAGGGATGGAAGGGCCACACAGCCCCCGGGGCAGCAGCGTATTCCCCTCACGGCATCCCGAAATGGCGGCTGAGGAAGGAAGAAGAGGCTCACCTCCACCGCTGCCTCCGTTCTCCCTGAGGCGCGCAGCCGCGCCAGTACGCAGGCGCCAGAGGCGAAGCCGTTAACCCCGCCTCCTCCTCCCGGTGTTCTGTGGCTGCCGCTGCGCCTGCGCGGTGTGTGTAGGGAGGGAAGGGGCGTGGCCGCTCGCCGCGGCGGGAGAGGTGAGGGTGGTGGTGGGCGGCTGCCTGCGCCGTCAAAATTACAGGTAAGATGTTGAAATTAGCCTATGATGTCGACTTCTTTTTAATAACTGGACGTGGCAGGATGACGATACCCTAAATGTTCTCCCATGGAGCACGCGATTGGCGTTTATCTGGGCTTTTAGCAGCTGAAGGCGCCACTGTTGAAAAGGAAACTGCTTTATTCAACGTGTGGAAGAAATCGTGAAGGCCTGTGAAAAAGAACATGCATTTATGTGTAACAGTCCCCTCGAAGTAAAACATCGTTTAATCAATTCAGGTTACAGTGCTTAAAAATAGTAAAACGAGCGAGTTTCTTATAGATGTGGTTCTTCTCCATTAACGTCTTGATTTTTTTCCCCAAAAACTCTCAACACCCGTGAAACAGCTGCCTTTACCCCCTCACTAGCCCCTCCTATTGACAGTTCTGCTAAATACCAAATCAGTAACCAGAGACAACTGATATTTTAAAAATACACAGTAAACATATTTTCCAGAAAACTCCCTAGCTTTCAAACCAAGATTTTTGAAAACAATTTGCAGTTCAATGATACATTTTCAAGATTACTGTAATTAAAGTTATACAGAAGAAAAAAAGCTTTCCAAGACTGAGTGATACCAGTGTCATTGTTTTCCTGTGGTTTTTTAACCTTATTGTCTTTCATTAAGTAAAGGTAAAACACTGAGGTGTTGTCTTGTGTTCACAAATTGCAACTGATGTAATTTACTGTCATATGTAAAATTACAATCTACTGTAAACAGGCAAGGGTTGTAGTTTGCTTTATGACTTAAAATGATCATAAAATGCCTACATGACCAAAAGAAGCAACCTTACCCCATTTCCCCAATGCCAGTTCAACCCACAACTATGCACTTGTTCAAGGCCAAACAGGGGTAGTTTTGTCCTTTCCACATCAGTGAAGGTATGGTTTCCATTCCTGGCGGTGCTGCTGTATGGGGCAAGTCACTGTGCCTTTTCATGTTTCCTCCTTCCCATTTTGTAAACAGCGGTAGTCATATAAGCCTGTTTTTTAAAGTATTCACAGTCATTAAAGAACTGCAGAGATGATAAGGTGTGTTTTTATTAATTATTTTGCAAGTCATTCTTTGCAAGTCATTTAGGGTTATACTAAAAGCATACAGCCAATTGAAAGAGGCACTTTGGCTCTGATTCAGTTTTTGTTGAGGCAAGCTGACAAACATGTCTCAGTACAAGCTATACTGGACTGCACCAGAATTATGGAAAGTGGCTTCTTTGATGTGGTTAGTAGTATACTTAACATTACAGCAACTGTTTTACAGGCTCTATAAGGGGATTTCAAATTCTGCATTGCTCCTAAAATCAGCAGAAGTTAAACAAAGAGAAATGTCTGAAATTCTCTCCTGATAAGTGTAAGAATTTCCATAATCCAAACCACAATTTCCATTCCAGCTGAAAGGAAATTTTGTATTTCATGTTAAGAGGCTACTTTAAAGAGAACTGAGCTGCAAGGAGGTGTATTTTTATGTGACAACTGATAAGCAAGATGAACAGAGGTCATCTATTGATAAAAGCCTTCAAACCAGACTGATCACACTCCAGGGCACATACTTTTCTAAAACAGACACACAAAAGGAAACTGATGAAAATAAAAGTATGAGAGATTACTGCCTGCTTTCTTAGTGTGATGTATTATTTCTTGTTTGCTACAGCATTGCCCAACTGATCTAACAGGTCACATATCCAAGCAAAACTGAGCTCTTGATGTTAATATAACGCTTTCCAAACTGTGTTATGTATATCACAATTATATGCCAGGCAATTTTGTAGCAGGATTTGAACTGGAACAAGGCCAGGAGCTGCTACCAAGAGCATTCTCAGCAGTAAAATGTTTGCAAAGCCTTGATCTTGTGCATTCTCTAAAATTACTATACAGATATAACAACCAAAAAGCTTTATATTCACTTATTTTAATAGTTCAGCTGAAAGTACTGTTTATTATAAAATCATTAAGTATTTCTTTTGACAAACTCCTCAGTTAAGTAACGTTGCATACATTTTCTTTGCATCTACTAGAAGTGAGTTTAACATTTTATTTATTAACTTTGAAGTGAAACAGTTTGAAGAAGTTCATCAACTTCTAAACACAAGCCTGTAAAATTAACAGTGGTTTCCAATGTCAAATGTCCCCTCCAAAGTGTTTTGTTTTTTTTTTCAAATCCAGTTAACTTTCCCTATGAAAATGTGCTAAGATAATAAGCTTTAGAAAAACAAAAAATTGTATATGCTAAGTAAAGATATGCTAGAGTCTAAACAGCTAAAATGTGAGCAATTCTAGCGTAGGTAAGATACTGAAGCTCTGGGAAAGTTTCTGCTTTTGTTCCTAAAATCGATGATTAGGACAGAGTTTTCACCTCTCCTCAATTATTTATCTGTCAGACTGCTTAGTTTGGTTTTGCTTCTCAGTTTCTGAAAACTAAGTGGAATGAGCTTCTATATACAGTCCCAGACATATTCCTGGAATAAGATGAAAGTGAATGTGAAAACTTTTTGGAGTCTTATCAACTGTGACTTGCCATATTTGTACTGTCATTTACAGGCTGCTAGCCCTTAGCAGTAACTGGCGATTGATGAAAGCAACCTTCCTGGTAAAACCTTTGAGATATCCCCAAAGATTTTTCTGCATCCCAAGTCTATCTTCTCTCTATCCACAACAAATGTTATTTTAATTATTTCGCCTGCAACTGCTAGGGTAGAAAAATCAGGGGCAGAAGGAAGGGGATAAGGAGAGAATGAGGATTTTCTGCTGAAAAAAATGTGACCCTGTTCTGTAGCAGCATTTTCCACTGGCTTTGGTAACAACAGCAGGCGGAGTGAGTTTGGGGCTCTTTCCTGACTCGTCCCACAATGATGGTTGGCCTCTTACTGCATATTCCTTACCACAGCAGCCTAAGATGCAAAGAAAGGTGAATAGAGAATTGCGGAGGAAAGGGACAAAAAGAAATAACAAGGGAAAAGGAAACTGTTCCTCTTGCGCTGGAAAGGGAGATGACAAATAGCTGGAGAGATATGCGGGGAAAGTGGAGAAATGCGTGTATACTTCCTGCTGCCAGGAAACAAAGATTTCCAAAATATTCAGCCACTGAAGACCCTTTCCTTCATGGAAACCAGAAGCACCCTCCTTTTTGTGACATCCCCACCACATCCAGTAAAATAATTTATCAATACCTAAGTCATGTTAAAACTACAGTAAAAAGTACTGTGAAGCAAAATAAGAACAATTAAGTGACACACTTACTGAGATGTTTTTGGTTTTTATGCAAGTCCAATCAATATATAATAATCCTACAGATATTCCTAAGTTGTTATAAAGGTATACTACTTGGTAGTACTGAAAACCACGATACTTCACAGCCACTTCAACAAGACCACATTACTGTTCTGCCAATGGAGAGTACCTTTCAAAAAGATGCTAGGCAGACTCCTCTTACATTGTGGTATTTTTTTTTAATTGCAGCTGTGCCTAGAATGGGTATGTCATGCATGGCTATCTGTTTGTTTTCAAACTGGTACAAATGAACCAGAATCTATCATTATAGGCAGTGGACAATGGTTCCCTTTAGGTAAGCACGTACTACAGAAAAACCTGGACAGTTTTTCTCAGTTAGTGAACACAGTAACTGTATGAGCCAAAACGCCAAATCCAGATTTGTGAATGCCCAGGTGACCACTTGCAGGTCTGAGTACACCTCTCTGCCTCGTGTCAGCTGTCCGGAGCAAAACTCCATTTCTCCCAGGACTAGCAATATTCCTTAGCCTTATGTCCTCTGGCCTCCCCATAGAGTTTCTCCCCACTTCTATACAAGCAATGGCAAGATGATGTCCCTGAAATGCATCATACTGACATTTTTGAACAACGTAGACATTCAGACTCCCTGTGGCCCAGTTACACCTCCAGGCATTACAGAGTACATTTAGTCACGGTGCACGTACAAGCTGGAACATCCTTGTGAACATGAGAACAGCACACAAAGATAGTTGGCTGAAAGAAAGTGCCTTGTGTCTGAAAAAGAAAGGTAGCTCTTCTCTTTTCAAACTTGCTGAAAGGTGAGTCACACTGATCTAGCAGTGAGTCAGGCTGTGGGAGACAGATCTCTCCCCCTCTGTCTGAATACTGTGCCTTAATCACAAGCCACTTGGTCATTTCAGTAGCAATGGATCACACCTTACATGCTGCAGCTGATTACAGCTGAAAATCTTGCTAGCCTATTTAGTATGCAATGAATAGGTTTGCCTTAGTAGTTAATTCACACTGCACAGCACCATAGTGGTAGAAACACACTACAGCTTTGCAAATGGAGCTTAGGCTTGTGCTTCCCACTGCTCTGTTTACACCCGTTCACCCACTGTCCGTTCTGTCATTGTAGGATTGCCTTTCCAGCCCCTCCCAATGGGAGAACATTGGCTGAATAATTGTAAATAGATGAAAGCAAATTGGAGGGATTAGTCTTGAAAGGGTTCTACTCCTCTAGCTTAAATAGAGACAGGCTCAAGGCCGCTGCAGAATGAGTTTAGGTTTCTGACCTAAGGTCAGAAACACAAGGATGAAACTGCAAGCTGTTGAATGCTATGCTTCTAGTTGTATTGTATTTCTTCCTTTCTTACCATATTTCTTCCTCTTTTACAGAAGAATTAGAAAAGGATAATTTCAAGTTCTCTTTTTATCCCTCATGTAATCACACAATGATGCTGAGATTTACAAACACAAGACAGACATCTGTGTGAATTTACTTTTTGCTTCAGAAAGCTTTCCTTCTAAACGTTATGCTATTATAAGGAGAGAAGAAAATGTGGACCTGGGGCATGGACAGTGCTGGATTCCAAACTAAATTAAATCTGTTCTTGTAGATGTAGAAAAGATGCTGCAATAGTGTAATGTGTTTCTTTCCTTCAGAGAACTGACACACTGCAAGTTTACGTTTTCATTATTTGTTGATTTTAATACATACTTTTCCCATCATTTACACAAAAATAAATATAAAATTTAAGAAAAAATTATTGACATTATAAAGCTAAATAAAGCAAGAATTTATTCTAGAAAGTGAATATCTGTAATATTAGTTATTATAATAACTAATTTTCCTTTCAGGACATATTTCTGTCAGTAAAGCAATTGAGAAATTGATGGTAACTGTGTCTTTACAACTGAGGACAGATTCTGGCATACCAGTGATTTTAAAAGAAAACTGAATAAACATCTAAATAAACATCCATCTAAATAAACAACATTAACACCGCTGTCCTCCATTTCTTTCCGGTGTTTTAAGTACATGGGCCAGACGTGTCCGTCAAAGAGACCCGGTGGGTCAGGAACAGTGTAGTTACGTGTACTTCTCCTCCTTTTGCATTCATCGTACGGAACTGCCAAGTAGTAGCGTATGTCGAATAGGTCTATCAGTGGTTTGTAATTATAAAGCAGGAAGCCTTCAATGACCAAGATATGGATATCTTTGGAAGTGTGGTTTGAATACCACACTTCCAAAAAAATCTTTGATTTTTTTTGATTGTGATGATTTACTGATTAACTAAAGTATGACTCTGTATCTTCTATAAATAGAACATTATTATCAAGATACTCCAAAATTATATTTCCACCATTGTACAATGGATAGTCTTTGTCAGATAGCCATGTTTCCAATGTGTGCTCAAATGGCAAGGCTTCTCCAGATGCAGTATGGCATAATCTCAATTTCTGTAAGACAAATAGCACAGAAATTAACATCAAGATTTGCCTTTCTGAGATGCAAGAAGTGGGGTGGGGGAGGGACAAAAGGGTAAAAAAACCCAAAATCAAAGCCCAACACTCTGGAAAATGTTTGTTATTATTACTGATTTACCTGGGATGTTGATCTGTTGTTGTCATTTTTAAGGCTTGCTAAGGAAGCTGCAAAATCTACTACTTTGCCAATACTCCACTTACTGCAAAAGAACATGGGCTTGCTTTTCTCTTTGTTCCCCTTTGGTAAAAATACTTGAAAGTAGATTCTTTCTGTCTAGAAAAACATGAAAAAACACACAAAAAAATATTCACAAAAGAAACACACAATTCCAGTCATACACATCTAATAGTTTTTCAGTAAAAAACTTAAACTTCAACCCAAAAATTACCAACTGAAACTTGTTCTATTCCATCAGGACCAAGGCCCCATTTTACTGCAGAATATAAATGACTGAGATCATCAAGTCCAATCCCCTCCAGCTGCAGGGACGTATATAATGGACAGTAAGTTCACAAAGGTGGAGAGAACATCTTTCGCCAGAGTCCCACAGCTAGACTTATATATAGACAGACATGAAAAGGTTTCTGCCCTGGGTTTACTAGACAATAATGACTGCTCTGGGGAGAAAAAGGTGTGTTTAAATAAGCAGTGCTGGCTTTTTGGCAGCAGTCAAATGTCTCAAATTGGAATGCAAAGGCAGTTAAAACAGAAAAATTCACCATACTAGAAATGCCTGCTTCACAATCCAACATTCCAGTCATGGCCAGCTAATCCTTTATCCTGTTTTTCCTCCTTTTATGTACTAAACGCTCTTTCAATATCTACTAGACTGAAACATTTGTTTAAGAAATTTCAAGAGTAACCTATGAAGGAGAGATTTTAAATGGGATTGGGACAATCCCTTCTTCCGGTTTATTTCTGCTTGACATTCAACAGAAGACACAGAGCAAGCATGACTGGTATATTCGTCAGTTAAGACCGCCCTTGCTGAGTCCAAGCCAGACACTATCAAACAAGACAGAAGTCTTCTTTTTAAAGGATTTATTTATGCCTTCCCTAGAAAAATATGGAACTACCAGCTATGTTCATAAAACTGAGTCTGAATTTCAACCTGTGCATTTTCCTCAAAACTTGAGTGCTCTCCACACACAAGAAAATCTTTAACATCCAGGAATATTACAAAGGCACAAGGGAAGCAGGACCTCAATCTTGCTAAAATGTAAATGACCACAACTTGTAAGACAGCTAATACAACAGCCATCCTATTATGGACACACGCTAACATCATTCAACTGCTATCAATGCCCTGGCACCTTCCCACAGTTGCTCCTCCAGTTCTAAGGATGATGAGACAGTCTCGCACAGTTCACTGGAACTTAATTCACAAACCACCTCATTCTACTGTTGCATCCCTAACTATGGGATATGCCTCCTGGAATTTGTGCCATATCCAAGAAAACACTGGTCAGTCAGAGATACAATAACCAACACTGTTTTGCAGCATGGCCCTATGGCCCTCCTGTTTTGAGATGGTCAGTCCCAGACTCATATCAGGTCTGACACCAAAAGAAGCAATCATCTGCAGAAAGCTAATTTGAACAAAGAGGCCAGAGAAAAGATATTTCTAAGATAGCCTGATTTTCCTGATCATAGAATAAGAAAGGTCAGGAAGAACCTCTGGTGTCACGTGGTCCAAAACCATGCTCAAAGCAGGGGGAACTTTAAAGCTGGACCTAACTATAAAGGTAGATCACGTTGCTCCAAGTCAGATTCAATCAAGTTTCAAACATTCCAAAGATGTAGATTCCACAAATTTTCAGAGCAGCTTGTTCCAAAGTCTGATCACCCTCACTGTGATTTTTCTTCCTATTATCTAATTGGAATTTCACATGTTGCAGCTTGTCCCCATTGCCCCCTGTCCTTTTGCTGTGCACCTCCAAGAAAAATGTGTCAATCTTCTCTGTATAGTGATGAGAGAAATAATGTGCCTGAGAGGCATTCCAGAAACTTCATATTAAAAAAATCTGTCAAACTGGAACAAGCTGGGCAGAAGAAGGCTAGAAGAAGTCTAGGAAGCAATTTAAATAGAGAGGTGCTGAAGGTTATCAGGCTTAATTTATCAGTGTTAGAATTATCACTATTCTCGATGATTAAACAATTAATATCCAAATGAGAAAATGAATAGTAAGAGAAATTAGCATGCAGTAATTTGTGCTACACTTTTTAGAGCTTACTGGCTTTGGAATTAGGAAGCAATCTTTAAAATTTTCTTCTATATATTGAGGGTGGATTTTTTAAATTATGTTCCACAATTTTTGAAATTAATCACTTTTCCTCCAGCACATATTTATTGAAGTGGTACTATCTGTGAAGAATGCTACAAGCAGGTCTTTGTATTATGACTTCTGCCTAAGCAAAGTTATCTAATTCTAAGCATGACAAAGTATAAAAAGAGAAATTAATAAGAGGACTCAGTAATAGAATAGCTGTAGTTGTTTTAAAAACAATAATTAGATGTACTCTACTAAGATAAGACCTAACAATAAGACTATCACATAGAATATTTTCAGTATTATAAAATCAATATAAGAGGCCTAAACTTGGTGTGCTCCAACATAACAATGTGGTGAAAAGTAATTTAAATACAGTTCTTTTAAGAGGATGCCTAAGTACAGATCTAAAGTGAAACCCTAGATGAAAGAATCAAGGTGTTTGTTTCTAAACCCAACATAATCCTGATCGGTGGAAAAGACTTGAACACCAGGTTTGACTGGCCACGGCAGTGAAAAACAATAAGGAATCTGTGAAATACTTCAAGAATCAAAGAAATTAAAGGCTGAAAGAAACATAAAGCAACTGTCAAAACCCTTTTTCAACCCAAAGGCAGGAACAACTGACGTCAGGCCCTTCATACCTCATGCAGAAATGCAATAAATGTCTATTAAATCTGAGTAGCAGAAATAAGAGGGGAGCTTTGCAGAACACAAAGCTCAGTTTTGTATGAGACAGGTTCAATCTGACTGGTACAGAGTTGTGCAAGCTGTGTCCTGTCTGTGTCAGAAGCCTCTCAGTACTCAGCATGAAAAGCATCCCTTTGAGATGGGTTTGCCATGTGCGACTGGTACCCCCTGCTCCTGACCCCGGTAATATGGTTAACATAACTAATGCCATTTTATATGGCAAACGGCCATCCTCTATGACAGAGCTGGTCACGTGTTAGTCCCGTCCTCCTGACGGCCCTGAAGGTCCCATGCACCAGGCAGGCTTCTTCTCCCCCTCCCTATCGGCCTCAAGGGCCCTGGGTGCCAGGCTGACTACTCCCCTCCTTACCGGCCTTGAAGGTCCCAGGCACCCGGTCAAGCTGGTGGTGATGACCCTGTCACAGAACAGGGAAGCATAGCAGCACACAGAGCACTGTCCATAAAATCAAGCAGTTCCAAGCCCTAAGTGGGACTTGGACCAGAACTGGAATGCAAAACCTGTGATCCCCCAGTGGCCAGGGACGCCTCCACCGTCGTCTGCTTCCTCCAAGGACTGAGTGACTAGTATTCTTTTACGTGTTTTGAGTCTAGATGACGACTGTGATATTGATACTGCAAGCCAAGTATTAAGATTTGACCCGATCTGCAGAGGGTCCAGGTGATTAGGAACCATAAACTAAGATATGCTATAAAATTCTGTGCTACGCTACTTACAAAATTGTGCTGCACTGACTCTGATTATAAAAATCCTGTGCTACTCTGATCATAAAATTCTATGCTATGCTGATCAGCGAATTCTGTTAAAACAAAGCTTTAATTGTAATTACAACTCAGTGCCGTCATCATTCTACCAAGGATCCCCAAAAGAACCTGTCTGTCCCTGCAGTGTTGGGTGACAGTCATATGGCAGGCAAATACATTTCTGCTATAAAATAATTTGACCTGATTGCTCCAAACTCCACACAGAGACCTTATAACAGACATAAGACCAGTGAGATTGCTTTTGAATACAAGGCTGAAATATACATATAAATGATTGTGGGCTTGAGAATTAAATCCAAAACCAAACTGAGGGGACTAAATGAAAAACAAGAAATTTAGAAAACTTCCCATTTCATTTGAGAATTCAGTTATTGAAAACAAACATGACTGACCTGAGGCAAGGACTTGTCGCCACACGCATGCATTTTCAGTTTCATTAATGCCACTTTTGCTGCTGTCTCACTGTTTTTTGCTCCTTTACATTTTTTGCTTTTTGTTTCCTCACTTTTTTTAGAATCTGAAAACAATATTATTCCTGTTAGTGTGATGATTCAGACTGTCTCCTGAACATATCTTGGAACTAGCCTATTGGGCCTCATTATATCACCAAGGGTCCCATTACTTTCATGTCCCTTTCATATCCTCCTGAGGCCACGATATCAGGTACTCCTATTCAAGAATATTTGGAATTGTTAGTCCTAACAGAACTCCTTTACATTGAAAAGTAGGTGAATGCTATCATGAGATAAACACAGGTTGCAAAAGCTGCATAGATGCAAATTCCTAAGTTTCTACACCTGTGGCCATCACAGCATTCATATGGCAACAGTTTCAGGTCCTCCTTTCTACACATAATCCCACTGTCCAATTAGGCAGTGCTGTCTATTCTCTTTCCTGTCCTAGATCTTGTTTAAAAGCTGCAAAACATTACCTTGTAGACTCACATTTTTTTGCCATCTTGGTTGTGTAGATATAATCCCAGCAGATTGGCATGCACACCCAATACAACTGCATTATTTGCACATGAATTAATATGCAAATAATAATGGCTAGGTACAATCCATTACATTATAGTACTTGTAGAATGAGAACAAGCAATAATTCTGAAAGAAACCTGAGCCCTATTTAGTCTTTAAAGATTCTCTTTATAGACATATGCTACTGTTGTCTCAGTCTAGATGAACAGTATTTCATGCTGACATGTGAGTTTAGGGCTATTTAAACAAGGAACCCCCATCCTTTACTTCTTATATGGTCAAACCTGCACCCTCAGAGGAGGTCGCAAGCTCAAATAGCCTTCTGAAGAAAATTTTAGAATATATATCCCACTGTACTTGCCTATAATATGTTTAACTAGCTGCTGGGTGGCAGCCATTCGAGGTTTTGGTGTGTCCAGTTTCTCACATTCATGGTCTGATTGATGCCGGTGTCTGTAAACAACAGTGTAAAACTTTTATTACCTTTTCCATACACTAATGAATGAGTATTGATATTTAAACACTCTGTTCCACTCACCTTAGACAAAAATGTTTTTCACAATAGGGACATAAAACCGGCAAAAGCTCCTTTCCGTTGCAGTCCTTGTAGGAGCATGGGTAAGATCGGTGCTGATCTGGTTTCACAGAATTGTTTCTTACATTCACCTAGGCATTAGAACAAAACACTTAGTGTAAATAAACAGATATTACAGATACAAGTCACCACCCCAGCTTTCCAAAAGAACTGTGCTAGCTCTCCATTCTATAGGCAAAACTAGTCCAGCGATTCTGTCCTACTTGTGTCATGGTTAAGTTTAGCTCAGTGTTAGAAAAAGACCCATCATCCTACTCAAACTCAATTTACTTCTGACAGGCAGAAAAAGAGTAGATTCATTTTTTTAAGCTTGTCACATTCTCAGTTAAATAATTCACACTTATAAACTATGTGTATATATCTAATCCAAAAACAGACAGTTAAATTGCATGGAATTTTAATTTTAAGGTAGTCATATATTATTAGATTACCTCAGAACACCCATGAGCATCCCGGCTCCTGTGCTGAAGGCTTTGTGGCAAAAGAAGAAAATATCACACCGTCATCAACATTTCAGGAAAAGAAAACTGCAGGTGAAAACATTTAAGTGTTTAAAGAGTGATCTGACAAGTTTTATCACAGGTCCACTTCAATTAAATAATGAATCTTCTCCAAAATTTGTTCTAACCTATGCATTTCACATCTTGAACGGATTGATCATATTCTTCCTGGCTATGTAAAACATTTAGCTCTTGGAACTTATGCCACAAGATAATAAGGACATTAGCATGCTTAAGAATTCAGCTCAAAGCAACTGGAGTTTGTCTGTTTCAATGGATTTTGAATCACCTCCCAAACAGCAGAAATCCCTTGAAGGCTTCTAACATGTTAAAAGTGAAATCAGTCTATCTGAGTTTCTCTCAGCTGCCCTCTGCTAATCAGAAGTGTAAATCAAAGTGCAGGCCCTGATTTGAACCTTGGAAGAAACTTCAATTTTTTTTCTACAAGAAAAAATACCACCCCCCCAAAAAAAAGTCAGTACAAAACAGGGTAGCTAGATGCCTTCCAAAATAATCTACCTGTATTCTAAAGATAATCCCACTGATTTCAAAGCTCTACAATAGCTGCTTGGGAAAAAAGTGGCAAGTTCAATGAAACAATTATTTTTAACTAAATGTATCTGAATTGAGCCACAGAATGTTTTATATAACATTTAGGTATACACAACTGCCACACTGAGATCTTATAGGAAAACCAACTTAATTTCCTTTCATGACAAGGTCACCCACCTAGTTGACCTAGGGAAGCCAGCAGATGTGGTAGTTTTGGATTTTAGGAAAGCTTTTGATACTGTCTCTCACAGTATTCTTCTGGATAAAATGTCCAGCACACAGCTAGACAAGTCCATAATATGTTGAGTGAGCAACTGGCTGACAGGTCAGGCTCAGAGGGTTATAGTAAATGGGGTTACATCAGGCTGGCGGCCAGTCACCAGTGGGGTTCCCCTGGGCTCAATTTAAGGGCCAGTGCTCTTTAATGTTTTTATAAATGATCTGGACGCAGGAATCAAATGTACATGAAGTTTGCCAACGATACTCAACTAGGAGCAGCTGTGGACTCCCTCGAGGGTAGAGAGGCCTTACAGGGAGATCTGGATAGACTAAAGAGCTGGGCAGTCACCAACCCTATGAAATTTAATAAGAGCAAGTGCTGGATTCTCCCCCTGGGATGGGGTAATCCTGGTTATACATACAAATTGGGGGACAAGAGGCTGGAGAGCAGCCCCGCAGAGAGCTGGGAGTTTGGGTTGACGGCAAGTTGAATAGGAGTCAACAGGGTGCACTGGCAGCCAGAAGGCCAACAGTGTCCTGGGGTGCACCAAGCAGAGCACAGCTAGCCAGTCAAGGGAGGTGACTGTCCCACTCTACACCGCACTGGTGCAGCCCCACCTCGAGTACTGTGTGCAGTTTTGGGCACCGCAATATAAGAAGGACATCAAACTATTACAGTGTGTCCAGAGGAGGGCGACCAAGATGGTAAAAGGCCTTGAGGGCAAGACTTACGAGGAGCGGCTGAGGTCACTTGGTTTGTTCAGCTTGAGGAAGAGAAGGCTGAGAGGTGGTGACCTCATCACAGTCTACAACTTCCTCAAGGGGGGCAGCGGAGGGGGAGGTGCTGATCTCTCTCTGATGACCAGCAACAGGACACAAGGAAATGGAATGAAGCTGTGTCAGGGGAAGTTCAGATTGGACATTAGGAAAAGGTTCTTCACTGAGAGGGTGGTCAGTCACTGGAACAGGCTCCCCAGGGAAGTGGTCATGACACCAAGCCTGTCAGAGTTCAAGGAGCACCTGGATGGTGCTCTCAGTCATATGGTTTAGTTTTAGGTAGTCCTGCGAGGAGCACAGAGTTGGACTCAATGATCCTTATGGGTCCCTTCCAACTTGAGCTATTTTATGAACTTACCAAAAGACACCTGAACAGCCATCACATACAAAGGGGAGAAAATCTGAAACAAAGAGATTTGTTCTCAGTTAGACAACATTGTTGTTGTTTTGCTAATAGTTTCTAGCTTAATTTTTACATGATTAACTTTTTCTTACCTGTATCGTGGGGTAGGTATCTTTACAAGGATACTTAGCAACTGCATCTACACAGTACCTAGACGTGGCTTTTGTTACACAGTTACACTGTTAACTCCTCTAGTTAGTATTACTGAAAAACATACGAGTAGGTAAATTATACTTAGATACATTCCAAAAGTTGGAATTATGCTTTAAATTCAATTTTTTTTTCAGTATCAAACTTGGAAACTAGAACATTTGGCTAGCCATCAAACTCACCAGTTATGCTAAAAATTGAATTTACTGCAAGACCACTCAGTATACTATTTATTGATGGCTGAAGCACTGGACAATTTACATTTTTACTATACAGACTGCCAACTGGAGGACATGCTATCCCTTCCAGAAAGCCAGCATCTCCTCCATTTGATAGTCCTGATGATCCTGCTCCTTCCTCTCTATTCTTCGTAACATACATACCGTCCCTGTGTATTTAAATGGCACATACTTCTTAAGTCTCTGCGCACGTTCCCCACCTACTGCATCAATTCTTATAGATAAAATCACTTCACTGCCTGCTGAACTCGGCCACATCACCAATGGCAGCAAATGCCCACCTCCGGGCCATTACTCCATCCTTCAGATTTGGTCTTAATGGACCACCATGCAACTGGACTACACAGCTCAGGTCACAAAGATCTCAGTCACTTCATCTATTAGACGGAGTGCATCAGAAACCTTTCGGTACAAGTGTTTTTGCTGCCTCTTTCTGAAAGGTTACATTTTCATTAACATCATTCCGGAGATCACTGAAGGCAAGCAGGGGTGAAGAATGGAAGAACTGGGTAATAACATTTAGCAAAGCAGGGGATTAAACACCTAGTGACATAACTAAAACGACAGGCCCTGGCAATGGATCGTGCAGGGCTGCAGCAGCACGGAGAGCGCCCCGAGGGGGAGGCACCACCCCGCGGCCCCCTCACCGCCGCTCCCGGCCCTGCCGCCGCAGCGCCCCTCCCCGGCCACCGCCCCCGGCCCCGGCCCAGCGGCGGCCGGCGGGAAGCCGGGCTCTGTCTCCCTGAGCCTGCCGGGGACCCGCCGCGCCGTCCCTTACCGAGCTGGCGGCAATCCGCCACCCCGCAGTGCTGCCCCAGCTCCAGCTCCGCCATTTTCCGCACGTCCCAAAAGGCCGGGGGGAGCGGAAAAGCTGCAGAACCAGGGCGCGCAAGGGCTGTCGGGCCACTGGGGGACACCGCACGCCGGGAGGGGCGCGGGGAGGGGAGGGGCGGAGCGGAGCGGGGCGGGGCGGGGCTGCGATGCAGATGTGCCGGCGATCCCCGCCCCGGGGCGTGGCCGGCGGTGCTGCGGGCGGGGCCTGAGGTGGGTGGTGGCTGGGCGCTGAGGGGCGGGGCTCGGCCGGCAGGCGGGGAGGTGCTGGGGGCCCGGCGGGGCTGCGTGCCCCGCCGGGTTATGGGAGACCTACGCTGACGAGCCGTGCCGGTGTTAGCAGCGCCCCGGGCTTCCAGTCCGCCCAGGGCCGCGGCGCTGGAGCTGTTCGTGCATCAGGCTGCTGTCATCGGGGAGAAAACGTCTTATTTTTGTCGTTAGTTGCGCCAGCCCTCCGAACAGGGCCTGTTTCCAGAGGCAGAGGGAAGGGGAACACAGCCTTCCGACGTGCCTCTTGCACGCTTGTAATTTATGAGCGCCGCTGCGGTTTCCTTAGCGATGCACCTATACTTTTAAAAGCCACATTTCTTAAGAAGTTAGCGTTTACTTTCTCGGTCCTAACCCGCGTGCGTTCCTGCGCCTGAGTGTCCTCCGGCAGCGCGCTAAAGACCGTGACTAACGGCTGGGTCTGTGCCACCCCCGACTCTGCACGCCGTGCTTGCGAGGAGTCGGTGTCACCCGCTCGGCGGGCGCGGGGTGTTCTGCCCTGGCCAGCGCTGTTACAGCCTGCAGCCCTCCCAAAATACACCTTCTTGCGGTACGAGACTGAAAGAAAGCGGGGCGAAGCACAAACTAAGCGGCCGCCCCCGCAGCGCGGCCACGGCGGGCGCGCCTGCCCGGCCCCGCCTCGGCCGCCCTTCGCCCCGCCCGGGGCTCTGCCCTCTCCCTCCCGGGGACCCCTGCGGGCTGTCCCCTACACCTCGGCTACACCTCCCGCCGCTCTCCCCGGCGCTGGCGGGGGGCACGCCTGAGGCTTGCAGCGGGCAGCGGCCGCTCGGCCTCCCCAGAGCCGCCCCTGGGCGGGCAGCCCGGGGCCCGGCCGGGCCCGCCCCGCCGCCAGGTGCGGTGCCGCCGCCCGCGGGGCCAGGAAGTGCCGTCACGGCGGGTGCCGGGCGGGGAGGCTCCTGCGGGCCGGGTCGGGCCGGCCAGACCCTTCCGTCGGCGGGTGCCAAGCCGGGGCCGCCGCCGCGATGAGCAAGATTTCCAAGTTCTTCAAGGGGGGCGGCTCGGCCGCCTCCAAGGGCCGCGGGGGGCCCTCGCCGCAGGAGGCGCTGGCCCGGCTGCGGGAGACGGAGGAGATGCTCAGCAAGAAGCAGGAGTACCTGGAGACGAGGATAGAGCGGGAGCTGGCGGCAGCCCGGCAGCACGGCACCAAGAACAAACGAGGTGAGTTCTCGCCTCTCGGCGGCCGGGGCCGGACGCGCCCCGCTGCCCTCCGCCCGCCGCCGGGGAAGCCCGGGCGCGGCCTGCCAGGGCCGGCGGCAGCTCGGGTGCTTGCGAGGCTTTAAATCCCAGGGTTCAAACGCCGGTAGGTACGGGGCTCTCGCAGGGGCTGTTGCCGGGTCGGGCCTGCTGGCTCCCCAGGTATGCAGTGTGACTCCGAGCAAGCGTCACCACGGTGCGTGCACGCTGGGACACGGTGGTGGCTTTGGGTCTTTGGCATCTATTAGTATTTAATGCATTGCGGGTTCATTATGGTGGGCTGATAACAGGGTGCTTTATTCTTAATTAATTGTCTGTTGTTCCCTGCACGATACTTTTGTTCATGCCTTGCACCACAGTCGAAGCAGGTATCAGTTGGATAAATGGTGCTGCTAAGTACTGTTCAACGTGGGAAGGGCATCACTGCTTGGGTGTTGAGCATTGGTTGTGCAGATAGCAGAGGAGCTGAAGCACGTGAGGATCTCCTGCATATTCATGGATGAATTCACATTATCCCCACTGAGAGGGTTGGAGAATGTACTGCTGGCAACTGAGGAACAAAATGATTCAATGAGTTGCCTCAAATCACGTAGGAAGTCCATGATATCACTAAAAAAAGAATGATAGTTCACAACATTAGTGACTACAGGTCTGGGCTGCTGTTAGCTGCAAAGGAGAGGATACTAAGGGATAATAAGGTCTGGATCCTGCTTATACTGATGTTGTCTTCTCTGGGAAGCAAATGATGGTAGCCAATGTCTTAGGGATACGCAGACCTTTGATAAACAAGTTAATTACTTCCTAAAGTCATCTGGAGTCCTGTTTGTCTACTCTGAGCTTAATTTTTCTTTAAATACTTCAAAACAGAAGCAAAACATTTCAAATCAAAGGTTTGTGATATAACGAGAAAGTAGGTCTTTCATCTGCTCTTTCTATTGCTGGATGATTTAAAAAGTTAATGCCATGTAACTTAGAACTTGTGAGGAGTAGCATGTTAAAGGCGTTTTGGTTAGCCCTTTAATGTCTTTGTAATACTCTAGCATTTAATAATCATTAGCAAGAAGCATTTATTTCGAAAGGGTTTAAACGCATCGGTCAAGATGGGACAGATTTGAAGGCACAAACAGTTGGAGGGAGTAAAGCCAGTTCAGCAGTGTAACTGAGCCTGCTGCTCTGCAGCAGGGGGGCTGTCAGGGTTGTCCCAGTCCCAAACTTTCTACTCCCCTGGCTTCAGTTGGAGTGTCTGTCTTGTCCCCTTGTGCAGGTAACTGGCACCTGCATGCTGGCGCAGTGAGCTAGTTCAGGAAGGTGATTCAGCTGAAAACTAATATGCTGTGGGACAAAGTGACCAGATAGCTCCTGGGACTGGTTCACTGTGCAATTGCCCGAGCGATGGGGCTGATGCAAGAAAACAGGCCTGCTCCTGTGACTGTAGCAATTCCTGTTTAGATCCAGACAGGCTGCTGTGGAACTTCATCCCAAGGCTGGACTTTAAGCTGGCATGATTGCCGGAAGAAGCAATGCTTCCTGCCTTGCTCCTGCCCCTGTGCTGCTCACTTCCTTTCCTTGGCAGAGCTCCCTGAAGGGTGTGTTTCAGAAAGCTGGATGCAGCTGTAAGATGTCGTGGGGTTTTTTGGCTGGGTTTTTTTCTTACCCAAGGTAGGTTAAGTTCCACTTACCCAGTTGACTCCGCAGCTGTACAAGTGCTCAGGCACCTGTGAAGGAGAGGGTGGTGCACAGGCCGGAATGAGTACTTGTTGTTGGGAGAAGGTAGATCTGCTTCTTTAACTCAGCTGGTTGATGCTGGTTCCAGGTGTTCATCAAACTATGACCTTGTGCTTCAGGTGGGCAGCATTTGACATATGCAGCTTTTCTGCTAGATGTTTGTTTCCACTGCTATGCTCGGTATGCAATTCCCCTAGTTTTATCTATGCCATTATTTGTGGAGTCATGCTGCAAACTGGATTGTTGAGCTGATTGGGGTTAAAAATAACTCCTTTTTATCTTGTTGTTTGCTCAGTAACCTACAGTTAAGGACAGTAGAGAGACAGCAGTAGGGCAAGAAGTACAGAGTGGGAATTTTTTCAAGCCAAAAATGGCTCTAAAGCCAAAATGGGATAGCGTAACTACAGTCAGAGGAGAAACAAGAGAAACTAACCTTGCTGTGCAAAAGTGTTTGAATTTAACAGGCTAGTGAGTGAACTTAAATCCCCAAGAATACCCCTTCATTTGATATGTCAGTTGCTTTACAGTTTAATTGCTGTTGATTTACATATAACAGCATATTACCTGGTATACTGTACTGTATGGTTCAGAGGAAATCTGTGCTAACCAGCATTTATTGTAGCATTATATAAACATACACGCAAATGAGAGAATAAAAGTTTTAATCTATGTTGCCTAGTTAAAGTGAATGTTTCAAAGGAACCTCATAGGTAATTTTTAATGTTGTTTTTTCTTAATTGCATTTGTGGAGAAGCCTGTGGAACTAAAACGGGAGTGTCTGAGACTGGAGCAAGATGTATCTAGGTATAGAAAATGTACCAAATTAGCATGATCTCATCTGATATTTAGGCGCGTGAGTCTGAGTCAGTTATACTGACACAAGAGAGAGCAGATTCAAGCACCAGCAATTTTTCATGAGTTCAGATGATTCTTGAATGGGTTCATGTGGCATCAGTAGGCTTAACTTGATTTAAAAGCCGTGACATGTTAGCTATGTAAATAGATGTGAAACATCACTGAAATATTTTTGGCTTCTCCTTTGTGAAGTGAGTATCTCTGCAGTTCCTGTACCTAATCTGAAATTAGCTACGCTTTTGGGGTGATACATTTCCAGCATTCCCCATTAATATCTTACTGTAGCTAGACCACTTGAGGGTTTTCAAAGCAGCGATGTGTGTTGGAATTCCTCCTGCAGAGGTTGTGTCATAATAAGCAATATTTATTTTCACAGTTAGCACTGCCTTTTAATCTCTCCCCATTCCAGATACAAACTCATGATTTTTTTTTGATATCTCTTGCTGTACTTTTTTGGGTATCACAATTTCAGCCAGTGCACAGCTGCCAAGTCCATCTGCAAACTGGCCTTTCATCTTCAGTATTTTGGAGGTCATACAGGAAACTTTAAAGGACAGAAAGTGATACTGAATATTTGAGAACTCTGTTTAAAAGGAAATGTGTTTTCTGAAGTGTGCCTGTGCCCATGAAAATAACACACGCATTGAATGAGTGTTGTTTCAGCCTGGAATCTTTCACAGATCCTAAAAAATGGCTAAATGAAAAGAAGTAAGTTAAAAGAAGCCAGCGAGAATAGGATTAAATCTTAATCATAAAGAGCCACATAGTACTACTGAGGACAAAACCTATATAGGAAGCTGGAATAGCTTCCTATAGGTAGGCTTTTACAAGTAGATGCTGCTAAATATGTTGTGTGGTACATTTGGGCAGGGCTTATGTAGCTGTGTAGCATTCCTTTGCAATGAGTTAGTTGTAAGCAGAAGGCTGTTGAAACCCAACAATGATGTGGTAGTTGTGTATTAACATGAACCATAGGGCCGTCATGCCTATGGCAGGGTGTATGGCAGGTTGGGACTGAGGGTTTCTGGCAGGGAGACATCAGGAAGCCCTTAGTGTCTCTTTGTTCTGTGACTTACAGCTATTGTTCACTGATCTTCATGGTCACGTTTCAAGTGTCTTGCCATGAACTGGAATGGTTATAACAAGTCAAGTGCATTATTGTTCTTGAATTAGTGCCTCAGCTGTAACTGTATGTGGCTCCTCCCACAAGGTTTTAAGGATTACGAATGCTGATAATGAGCAAGTAAGGTCGTATGATTATTATGGCCTCAGCAGCATTTCTTTTGGTTGTCCCTTGTGTAAGGGAAATCAGAAGTTGTATTTATTGGTCCCTTGCAGGACTGAAGTGGAGGTTTGTGAACTGTATCCAAGCATGAGATCCAGTATTTTCACAGTGGTGTTACATCATCTGAAGAAACACTCTTTTCCTTCTTCACCAGTTTTCCCCTGGGAATTTTAAGGGTTACTAGACAATGTTTTTATTTCTGCTTCAGAAGATGAGATTGGTAATTTCTGTACTGATGGGTGTAGGTGGTGGGCTTGACAGGTAAAGGTGTTTTACCACCGTACTGTCTCTTCATTCTGATCTGTCATGAAATCATGAGGAGGGTGCCACAGCTCTTTCCATGTCACTAGTTTTGTCCTTTCCTTTAGAAACCTGGATATACAGTGTGGCCAGGATTACTATTGCCCAGTTGGCCATTTCTGCTTAATTAATAAAGTACCAGCATAGTAGTGATATTGGAAAAGTGTTGTTCTGTATGGTAGTAACAGTAGTTCTTTAATAGCATACTTAAACCGACATAATAGTCTGTAGTTGTTCCAGCCATTTATCTTGAAAATAAAATAAAAACTCAGATTAAAAGCAATCATTCCTAATCTATGAGCTGTGTACTGCTTGCTGGACTCAGAAGTAGAGCACAGGAAACATGCCAAAGGCCAGCCAACTGCTAACCACTCCGTTATGAAATGCAGGAGTTGAATCTGCTTCTTTGGAGCACAACAGAAACAGTGTATGAGATTGTTTTTTTCCTGGAGAAGACCTCCACCTCTTCATGGTTGAATTGGTATTAATTACACTTGCTTCCTCAGATTCTACTCCTGCTTAGACTCTTCCTCCCTGGGCTGTGTTCCTTCTTTGAAATCTTTGGAATGGGCAACACCCTTTTTCAGTGCCATTCTTAGACCTTCAGTGAAGTAAGTTTATGTTCTCTTCTCCATTTCTTTATTTTTGATAGATATGTTCTTCTTCAGTTTGGTTATTATAATGCAGTAGCATTTCTGTGAAGCATTTCAATCTTCTTGTAAGAGTTGCACACAAATTTTAAAATGCTTGTACACGCAGTAAAAAAAAGCACTTAAAGTTCATGATAATCTGTAAAACACAGAAAAATAGATTTCAAATAACAAGGTAATTTCTTGTATCTTAGCCATAGGAGCTACTATTACAAAACACCGTGCAATGAAGGGCATTCATTGAATATAAATGAGAAAAATAATATAGTGTGGTGTGGGAATTATGCCTTGGTTGATAAGGAAGGGGTATGAATTGATTTCCTATGAAGTGCTTTGTTCTGTAAGTCACTGGTAAAACTAAAGAGAATTAATAAAATATGTTGCACTACAGTAATTCAGAAAAGCTGTTTATGAATAGGTGAAGTCACACAGAGTCTAGCTGCTTCTGTGGTTTCTTAGTTTGGGTGTGGTTTAATTAAACCTTAATACAGGAACCTTCAGGATTTTGAGAACTGCTTTGTGTGTAACTGAGGAAATCCATTTTCTCTCTGAGCAGCCAATAACAGCAGCACCATTACAGAGTCCCATTTCTGAAAAACACTGGAAGTATTTTCCTGTGGTAGCTACTTACTCCAGCTGAAGCCTTTCTGCATCAGCCATTTAGTGCTCCTCAGTCCACAGGGCTTTAGAGTCTTCTCTGGCACAGCCGGTGTTATGCAGTTTCAGAGCGTTAAATTTACCTGGAATCTCTGGCTTCCCAAGCTAAGAATCCAGGATCAAATTTTGATTCAACTGAAGCAGAGGAAGGGAGTGGCTCATGTTCTAATGCTACCAATAATAAGCATAAATAAGTAGGGAAATAGTAAGTAGGTAAAAAGATTGTTTGGCATTAAGTCGAACTGATGTATTTTGGAATTGCCAGTGAGAATTTTACAGTTCTCGTGTTTGCCATTTGCGTGACGTCATCTCGGGTTCATGCATCTTTTTCAGAATATGCATGATCTTCGGACCATCCCCCAAAACCTGGGAAAATCTTGAATTTGAATATTGTGATTAATCTGTTGTGATTGTGGTTTGCTGTCCTGAAACATTTTACTGCAGGTGGCAGAAGGCATTGTGTATCTTAGCCTGTGCGAGCGCTTGTCCTTGTGCTGCTAATGGTGAGCAATTGTGACCATGTTGATACAAGCATTTGTCAACAAAGCACTAAATTTTTTAGTGTGTTGTTACACACTATAAATCTATGCTCCCTCCTGGGAGGGATCCTAACTTCATTTGAAAAGTTGTGTACCCCAGTGTCAAGGTTCAGTGTTACTATGTGTGGGCAATTATTTGAATAGGACAGCAACAGTAATGGCTGCTGTCGGTTGGTTGAGTGTGGGGGGCTGCAGTTGCTTGCTGGCTCTGAACCTGATTTAAAAATTAAATGTGAGAGACAAGGGAAAGGACACAGGTATTAACAGCGTTGAAAAAGCAATGGGTTATCTCAGTCTCTTGGTTTTGCTTGGTTTTTTTCTTGCCTGGCACATGTGTAGTTTGGAAAGGACAGTGGTCAGGAAATGCTTGTGGCAAGATTGTGTGTGTTCCACACCCAGAGGCTGAGAGAAACCCCTTTTCTTCTCCTGCTTGTCACGTGAATTTATTCTGGTAATGATTTACTCTGGGCAAAGTATGCTGCTCATAACTTAGCAAATATAAAAGACTAATCTCAACGATTTACAAAGATAATGGGGAGTAGCTGGATTTGACTGTGGCCGTGTCTACAAAGTTCTATATGTTTTCAAATTCTAAGGTTTAAAGATCATGCTCCTAAGTGATTGTAAGAAATAGATGCAGCTGAAAGCCAGAGAAATGTGAGTGCTCCTCTGATCTTACCTACCTGCTTGGTTAGGCCATTTGGGCTTTCTGTTGCACTTGACGGTTTCTGCTGCTGAGACCAAGTTTAGAAAGCGGCATTGGTGGAGGTGTGGTTATCATGACAGATCTTCTTACACTGTCTTCCTTAGTTTTTACTTATGTTTTGCAACCTCTTCTTTTCTTTCTTTCCCCTGTTTCCTCCTTTCTGACTCCTCTCTGATGTTTTTCCTCCCCATCTTCCCTGCTTTGCCTGTGTGCACAGGATGGAGTTCAAGATTTCCCGCAGTGGAGGAAGAAGCTGCTCTTCCCTGTGGTGCTAAAAGGAGTTAATCTATAAGAGGCTTCCCAGCATGTTCATGAAACAGCATGTTGGTGATAAACAGGCTGCTGATCTGGTGTGGTCAAAGTTTGTCTCCCTACTAGTAAGGTAGGAGGGTGAGAATTATAAATTCTGCAGGTCGGCTTGGTGCTGAACTACTTGTCCTTGCATTTTGCTATGAAAATACACAGTGCACTTTGCCTCTTCCCATTCCAGCTGCCTTACAAGCACTGAAGAGAAAAAAGAGATATGAGAAACAGTTGAGTCAAATTGATGGGACACTTTCGACCATTGAGTTCCAGAGAGAGGCATTGGAAAATTCCCACACCAACACAGAAGTGCTGAAGAACATGGGTTATGCTGCACAAGCTATGAAAAAAGTACATGAAAATATGTAAGTGCTTTCTAATAGCTTTCAAGTTGAGCTTACTAACCACTTTCAAACTATTTCGTCACTACAGACTATTAAATCAAGTCAGCCAGTTTTGACTTCATTTTTGGTTCAGGCATTTAATGTCAGGAATGCTGTTGGTGCTGTAGTGTTATATTTGGCAGAAAAATATATTTTCTTAACAGCAAGTCTAGAAGGAAGTCCACTTAACTAGAGATCTGTGTGGCACCTGTTTTTTTTTAAGTCTGCCTTGACAGTGGAGACTGGCCTCTGCCCTTGTTTTTTTCCAGAAGAAAACTTAGTTGAAGAAACTAAGTAGACTCTTTTCCTCAAAGTCCGTAAGCTGGACTGTGTGATTCAAAGTACTAATTAGACCTGAATAAAAGAGAGGGTAATTTTTTTGTCCGTGCAGTATTTTTATATGTCCTATATTGTTTCATGAGATGTTTTCCTGCCTGAATAAACGGAGTTAAATCAGAAAGGTTTTTCTGGGAGAAGTAAACAGGAACTGAAACAATAATGAAGTTAACAATAAGGGGAAGCTTTTAAATGGGGTATAGTCCTGTTAAGTTCCCCCCAGTTCTGGTGAAAGCTTAACATCAAAAAAGATCCATCTGTAAAGATGCTGACCTCGGGAAGGAGATCGGATCTGCCCAGGGGATGTCACTGCTAGCTGGCAGAGGTATGAGAAGCACAGAGAAGGGAGAGAGACACAGACTGCTGCAGTTTGACTTTTATTGTAATCCCAAAGTGGAAGAAATTGGACTGGCTAAAACACACAGAAGCTTGCCAAGAAACATTAAGGTGTAGGTGAGGGAGATTATTCCCTGTGCCCATGGAATGGGCATAAAAGAAAATAGGGTCTGTTCAAGCTTTTTGTGTCTCTTCTGCAGGATTTGAATGATACATCTTTAAAAAAATGTTTCCATGTTATCTTACTAGGGACTTGAACAAAATTGATGATTTGATGCAAGATATCACTGAACAGCAAGATGTTGCCCAGGAAATTTCAGATGCTATCTCAAACCGAGCTGCCTTTGGTGATGAGTTTGATGAGGTTAGTGCTTCAGGCCTCTGAGTTTTAGCTGTTAAATGACTCCGTAGTTATTTTGTTGTGGGTGGCTTGTTCCAATGGCTTGTTTCTCAAAAGGTGTGGATGTGAAATTCCTTGGTTCTAGCTTACCCTATCTAGGACATTTGTATAATTTTTATATATAAATTCAATAAAAACGCTAACATATATAAAATATAATAATTAAAATGTATACATGTAAAATATAAAAATATTTTTTATTTATATATAAACTTTAAGAAAGGTGATTTTCACTGCACTCCTGTAGTTGTTATTCTCATTTGTACCATGGAAGGAGGAGGTCACTAAAACATGTAATTTGTACTGCTCCAAGTGGACACTGAAACATATAATTTTTTGTGCTCCAAATAGACATCCGTTTGACTAAGTGCATGTTCCTATGCCGTGAACAGGCTGTTGTTCACGATTCTGAATATTTGGACCAGTTTTTTAAGGTCGTTTTTGGTGCTTGGAGATGCAGGTCCTTTTCCTGTTTTCCAGATTTTCTACAGAAGTAGATCCATTAGGTAGAAGTAATTCCTGTTGGAGGCTATAAGGTTTCCTCCTTGAGCTCTTTTCTTCTGAATGCCCCCACAAGGCACTTAGGAACTTCTGAAAATTTTTTGCAGTAGTTTTCATCCAGTGTCCCTGGACTTGATTTTGTATATCTAAGCAGGACATTACTTATTTCTGATCCAACCATGGCTGAGGACACAAGGGTCAAGTATACTCAAAATTCTTGCAATCTGTGGAATGCAGAGCCAGGGATCAGGATCAGTATCACAACCAGTTTGGTTTTGTTTTTTAACTATGTTTTTAAATGACCAAACACTAGGGATCGTTTGAAGAATGCCGTAAAGAGTCAAACAATTCTCTCTCCCCAACTAATTTGTTCCTACATGCCCAAATGGACAACAAAGAAAAATACATATGCTATATCATATTTGCTTGATTGGGGGGGGGGAGGTTTCATTCAACAGTTATAATTTGTTGAAAATTGTAATGATTCTTTGTATTTTGTTCCCATTATCTGCTTTCCTATTTTTCCACTTTGAATGTAAACAGATTTTTTCAAGAAACATTTAATCAATACTGGCACAAGGAATGGGATTTGGCTTGTATAAACTGGGCTTCAAACAACTGAAAAACATTCTGCCATCCCAAACAGCTATACAGTGTCACTTACTTTTTGTCAGCACTTAACTTTCAGGAGTCTAGACTTAGTAAGCATGTTGTTGGTTGACCTGGAAGTTCCTAAGAGATACTAGTCTAAGTTGATGGGCGTGTTTCCTGTTCTGGGAAAATAAGCCACTGTCACACGGGGCATCATTCATTGTACCAGCACTTGCCTTTGCATAGGAGCCTATTACTTACAGCACTTGTCCAGTAACTGGGAAACCTGGTTTGCAGGCCAGTTCAGCTTAAGAGAGCTAGAATCAGTGACTTAATTGCTGGGTTATGAGGTGATTTGTGTTGGAGGATGATATTTAAATTTTTTTTTTTTTAAGGATATTTTGACCACACACTTGGATTTCCTCTTCACATGTGTGCCATGGGTGTAAGGAGATCATGGAAGCATGTAATTTCTACTGCTCCAGATAGACACAAAAACATAAGGGCTCTTTCTCCCTGGGTTGACACAGTGTATGTCATGAAGAATGCAAAAAAGCTCTGTCCTACCTGAGTAGGATGCTCACTGGGAGGGGTGATCCTTGCCTAGAGGCCTGTTTCTGATAATCAAATGCGAAATACACACATTCCAGTGGACAAAGCTTGAAACCTGAGAGTTCACATGATAATCTTTCCTCTGCTCTCTTTTTGGCCTGGGTTTGAGAGGAGAAAGGGCGTTTGTTATAGCTATTGCAATACTCCACAGCCTAGTTGTAGAGCAGTTCCTGAGTTGTGGGAAATAGAAGTTAAATCTATGCTTGAGGATGAGAAGAACTTAAAAACTTGAGTCTCCCACTTCAAGAGCAAATGTTCTAGCCATTACATTATTATGTTAAAGGTGCAGGGGTCATGATAATCCTGACCTTTACCCCTGTCCTTTACCCCTTTCCTTTCTTTTTTTTTTTTTTTTTCTTTTAAAGAGAGCCTGTCGTGGCTGACACTGCCTCTTGATTGGTTACTTGTTCAGCAGAGGTTGGTAAGGACTAATTTGGTGTGGAAGAGGGTTAGATAACCATCTAAAGGTCTTCAGAAATACCTGTTTCCACTGACTTCACAACAACTTAGATACTAACTTTAAGAAACTTGTATTCACAGCACTGACTGAAGCACTTACAGACACATTTGCACCTCAGCTAAATGCCTAAGTTAGACATGGGGCCCCAACTTGCACATTTCCTTGAGAGATCAGCTGTGAATTGAACATTATCAGATGTAGACCTGATGCTGAAATTTTTAGATGAAGTGCTAGGATTTGCACTGTGAACTAGGTCAGGTAGGCAAACTAACCTTTTTTTTGACCTTAAAATATAAAAACATGAGAAAGTAATCTAAGAAGGCCTGTGGTGACTATGTAATTATCATTTTAACTTCCATGTTGGTGATAAGCAAGGTATAAATGGGTAGGCAAAGCCCATTTCAATACCTAGTAGATCTCACTTTGCTACAGCCACTTTTTCCCCAGCCACTTTTGCCCATTGTTTCTTTTTAAAGCATTTTATCAATGTGGTAAAGGTCCATTTCTCTACAAATATGTAATATTTGGCTTCCTTTCTTTGTGAAACTCCAGCCAAGGAATAAGTCTTTGGCTTTTTTAAAAAGTGTATAGCCTTTTTATTTTTAGTATTATTCAAGTGGATTAGATCATCTGTCCAAATCAGCTTCTGCAGCTAAAAGCCCAAGAGTGTTGTGCGCTTCAAGGGTGAATAACAGGACCCAGGAAGACAGCTGTGATTCCAGTGCTGCTTTGAAATCATATATAATCCCGGACTTGTGCGATAGGGCTGAAGCAAAATGTTTAATGACAGTCTACCTTAGAACCAGTGGAAGCTGTTTGCTTTTTAAAATGGGAGAAATCGCACATTAAAATTAGAATCTGTTAAAGAGTACAGGCTTTAGATTTGGAATAAACCTGAGGATGGCAGAGGGACCTTTTTTTTTTCCTGTGTTTGCCCTTCTGACGAGTATTACACTGCCATCAGTTTTCTGTCTAATTTTATTCCTTGTCCTATTCCTAACTTCCATTGTCCTTCTTTCAACTTTCAATTAAGGTTTATTGTTATCGCCCACATCTAGTAAAAATTATACTTGTGATATGCTGTTTTTTGATATTTGTTTTCAGGTGTAAACTTTTTTTTCAGTAGTGCTTTGCTTCATGGTGGTTAAATGTGCCCTTGCCTGAGACCACTGTCAGGACAATGAATTTGTAAATAATGTTTTCCTTGAATTTAGGATGAGTTGATGGCAGAACTAGAAGAACTGGAGCAAGAAGAATTGAACAAGGGAATGAGAGATGTCAGGTTGCCAAGCGTTCCATCCACATCGCTGCCTTCTCGCCCTGGTAAACTGCCTGCTTGCCATTTTACATTTCTCATGATTAAGCCATGCTGTGAGAAGGAGGAGTGGAAGAGAGAGTTCAGATATATATATATTTAACTCCGTTTTAACTTTTAGAGTATTACAGGTTCCTTTTCCTATTTTTGTATCTGTTTGTCAGAAAAAGCAGAGTGGAGTTCTGGTTTGCTGTGTGAAAGCATTTAGGACCAAATTCTGTGTAGACTTGGGGAGACAAACTCAGGGAACTTGACCTTGCACATATACTGATGCTTCTCCTACTGAAATTTAGTGAGATCACTGAGGAATGGGAAGACTTTTTTTTTTTTTTTATTCTTGGCAATTAAATCCTTAGTCTTTTTTAATTAGTCTGACCTAGATTCAAAATATTTGTGTCACAAGGATCCAGCTTTGTAGGGTAGTGGTTTGATATTTGCCACTGGTATTTTAATTAGAAATGAAGGAGGCAGCAGGAAGTACAGATTTAAAGAAATATTGTCATTCCTTTGCTTTCTTTCTACAGAACAGACATATTCCTGGTATTAAGCAGTAATCTTATTTTTCTGTAGTTCTGCCCTGTTCATTTTGAATTAAGCTAGAGAGAATCAACTTTTACTACACCTTTCACCGTGTCCCCGTTGTCCTCTATCAGCTGAAAGACTTGCTGTGTACTGATGTTAGTAAAAGAGTATAAATATTCGATGGTAAGGACAGCACACACGTGACACAGGTTGTTTATGGTGCATTCTGCTGCAGAACAGGTTACCTAGACCAGCTCAGCTCAGGGACTCTTATGTGTGCTTTGGCAGACAGCACTTAAATCCTGAGAAGCAGTTTAAAATGTTCAAACTGGGGTTGTGGCCTCATCTACTGAAGTCAATTGCAGAACACCTAGTTAAAAAAAAAAAAAAAAAGAATTTAGGAAAACCCAGTGCAAATTGCAGTCTGGGCATTTGTGGCTTGTTCATACATCCTCTTCCAGATCCAGCTGCGCCAGCTAATGTTTTCATTAAAGCCAGGCCATCTCCATGTGCTTCTTACTATCTTAATTTGCTACTTCATCCATCTATATGGCTGCTTCAAGCAAAATCAGCTGGTTACAATTGTATAGTTTAAGGCCTTGCAAAACCAGCTTATCTTTTCTGAAATTCGATGCTTACCATTACACAGCAATAGCAAAATAAGAACAGTTAATGGTTCTATAATGCTTCTAACTGGAGATGCATGTTACCCTCCTGATTTTGGAGATGAGGAAACTGAGATGGAGCAAGGCATAGTGACCTTCCCCAGTCACACAGTGAGCCAGTGGCACTTGCAGAGTAGGGACTGGACCCCTGGTCTCTCATGTCCTTCTCCCACCTTTAGTCCCTGAAGGTGGTAGTTGCAGCCCCTCTCAGGATGGTGGCTCCCAGCCATATGGCTGCCGCAGGTGGGAGCCAACTGGCTGCTGTAAACATACACACAGGGTATTGCACCCAGTAACAGTGTTCCACTGGTGTTTGGAGGAATGCAAATCGTGACGTGCACAGCCCACAGATGGAGACAGCCTGAGGTTGAACCTGGGCTGTAGGGCATCCAGTTTGTAGGTCAGTGAATGAAGGCTATTTGGGTGAGGTTTTAGTTCAGTGAATGCGAAAGATGTGTGATAGCAGATTTGGGTTAAAAAAAAAAGGGAGAGAAGGTGTGTGTGGGACCTGGTACAGAGCTGGGGATTGCTGTTGCTATGAACACAACAGTTAACTGATGTCACCTGAACAAAGTAAGTTCAGGAATTTCTTTCTGCCTTTTAGTAAATGACACCTCTCATTAAAATGGGGTGAGTCCATTTGGAGACCTGACCTGCACATGCAGAACCCTTCAGCACTATTTGGAAAGGTAGCAGGATGCACAACCGGCCGGGGGTAGGTCACTTGTGCCTGCTCAAGTGGCAGTGAGAGAACTGGCAGCATTCTTATGGACGCTTGCTCTCTGTGACAGCTTTTAGAGATTAAAAGTATTTTCTGTGGGAGTCTTTCAGTAGGAGTTACATCAGACCTATATTGTTAACCTCAGGGTTATATGTGAGAGAATGGTGGGGCAAAATAGTTCCATCTCATCAGCTTCATTACTGTATTACCTATGTTTAGCTTGCTACTCAGTAAATTGATCTGAGATCTTCAGACTGAAAAGCACTATGCAAGTCCTCATGCTAACAAATAAAATGGTTCTGACTGTTACATTAGTTGATGGTTATTGTTAATCTCTCTTTCTCTGCAGCATCGACCAGGAAGAGAGCGGAGGATGAAGATGAAATGAAGAAGCTGGCTGCCTGGGCTTCATAAGAGCATGGTCTTTTTATAACACTGAACATGAGAACTGTAATGCTGTTTTATAACTGTACTGATTTAGTGTGGTTGCATTTCATACAGACTGTTTTTTTTATGGCCAATCTTGCTAAGCATAGTGTTACTGCCATATTACAAAACTAGTTTAAAAACAACAAACAAAAAAATGCAATAGTTGCCAAAACCTCCAAGCATCTAAGTTTTTTTTCAGCCTTGGCCAGAGATTTGTTTTGTTATTAGTTGCAGTTTTTATTAGGTAATGTCTTACTATATCTTGCTGGTTTATAAAACCTGTGTGCTTCATTTATGCACATAGCTGGATTCATTGTTGAAATGAAAAAGTTCAATAAGTCATCGAGGTGCTATCCTAGAGGGTTATTTGGTTCAGACTATTTGAATATTAGCAAAACAGTTTTATACATGTCCTGACTTGCAAGTTCCTTTGAGCCCAAGAGCTAACAGCCATTCATTTGGGCATGGAGATTTAAACAATCTGTCTGGAGCAACTTCCGGTGTCCTAGATATTAAGAGGAGACTAGGTTTTTTGAAGTGGAATAGGTTTTTTTTTAATTTTGTTTTAAACTTTGGCCAGAATATCCCATGCACTTCTGTAGGTCAGCTTGAACCGTATTTTGAACTATTTCCAGCTCAGTTAAAGAACAGTTTTACAGTGATTGGGGAAAATGAAATGTCCAAGTTCTTATAGATCCCTGCCAAACAAAACTGTTTTCTGCTAACCCTGTCAAAAAATCCAGAAGAGATTTGACCTTCCTGTGTTCTTCTCCTCCACTGTGTCTTTCTAGGGTGAGTCTTTACTTTGTATGATAATACCCATCCTCAAAGGAATTAGTAAAACATTTTTATAATTATACAATTTCAAAATCATTTTAATTTCTGAGCATTTAGTTCTTTACACTTACTCAGTTTCTGAATGGAAATAATACCAGCGTGTTGTATTTGAAATGCCTTCGAACCCAGGTTAAGAGCTGATTCTGAACTACTTGTCAAGTTGACATGTTATTGTCCAACTGACAGCTTTTTAGCTTAAGGAGCAAATGCCACTCTGAGTGCTAAACTCTGTATACTACATGTATGTATACTACCTATACAAAGAAATTACTGTTCAAATGCAAAACAAAAATTAAATAGGCTGCTTTGTACTTACAAATTTTATTAAATAAGACCTAGGCTCTATGCTAGTAGCCTGCTGTCAATCACAAGGAAATACTAAAACACTGTGGAGTTCCTAGGAATGTGGGAAGCAGAGTCACGTTGATGTAGGTTTCTTGTTTTCAAATTAATTTAAATTTACTGATGATTGAACCACTTGGGGAATAGTGGGAGACTTGGTTTCTGCCGATCTATAGCAACAGAAGACTGACCCCTTCTCCTGTGGGCCTTAGCCTGTGATTTGCTGGGTGTTTAGCTTCAATAGGCTATAATAGGCTTCAGCTTACTGGATTTTAGGTTAGGCATAAGCTAGCATGTGTTTCTGGACATGGCGTGCTGGCGTGCTCAGAACCTTTCAAGTTGAGTTCCATGGATGAAACCCAAAATTTACAAACCCTGTGGAGAGATTCAGTTTTTCAGGACTCTTCCATGCTCTGTAGTGGAATTGCTTTTGGTTTGCATCCATATGAAAGGAGAATCAAGCCTTGCCACATCACTTCGGATAAATTTCCTACTGGAAAAAATTAAGTGTGTTAATTCTGTCCCAAGTTTGGAGGTACCAGGAAAATTGTGCCTTTTTGTTGAGAGTGGAGAAAATCTGGAACTATTCAATTTTTGTTTTAAAACAAAAAAATTAAAGACCTGCCTTAAATTTAAATACACATTTTGAACTCTCAGTAGGAAGCCAAACACTAACAAAATGTTACTCAGTTTTAATGCTTGCTGAAATTCAGGATGAGATGCCAGCTGAAAGCAGGCATATTTAATAAAATTATAAATATTTGGAGTTATTTAGAATCCATTTGCTAATCCTTTTGGATGGAATCCTGTTTTCAAGGTATGCAGTCTATGCAAGTCTCTGATTTGGGTACAGAAAGTATTAGTGTACACTATCACCATGCAAAGCTGGCCATGTGCTTGTGGACACATCTGGTATTTCTAAATGCGAGGCCGTGCCAACATAGTCTTGTGCTTAGCTTGGAAAAGCTGGCTTCCAGCATCTGTTCTTGGTCGAATTAGTCGTTTTCCAATACTTGGCACTTACGTAGCACTTGGCATATTTAAAGCACTCTACAACCTAACAAAAATAGGTCTCTAAGCTTCTAGTTTGAAACTAAAGTGATTTCAGTCTGCTTTGGAAAATGTGGACCTGCTGTTTTTGTGCAAGAACTTTCCATGTGAACACCCTGCAGGGGAGAAGAAATCCTAGGGGAAGGTCTTCTCCTTTGCAAGCTAGTGTCTGACTGCTGACCTCCAGCAATGTTTTGGCTGAGTGTTGATCCTGGGAGTCTTCAGGTGTCTTCAGCTTACTGATTTCAGACCAGGTAGTTTAGGAACAAAATTTCTGAAGGGTGAAGAAAAACTGTGGTCATTCAGGTGAGCTTCTCTAAAAGCTTGTGTGCAGTGGCTGGTGGTTCTGGAGGAGAGTCACATAGCAGTTGACAGGCTAGGACATGTGTGGTTGGTGAAGCTATACTCAGAAGTACTGTAGTCATGTCCACAAACCAAAATACAGTATGGGCCTCCAGAACTGGAGTGCTTGTTGCCATATTTGTTTGGGAGACAGTAAATGACTGTTTTTCTTCAAAAGCAAAGGGGTTCTAGGGATTTGATTCAGTTGAGGAGGTGGCTCTTTCCTGTGTAAATTCAGGTGACACTGGGACAAATGGCTCTACCTTTTTTGAACGTATGTCTCTCTTCATGCCAAGATGGTGTTTGTTTAGTATGTAAGCAGACGAGAATGAATAGTGTCAGCGTGTGATTCTAAATGTACTCTCTATTAACTGGAACATATTTTACAAGAGGACTGTGGCAGCAGATGGAGTACTGTAGCTGACTTCCTTTCTCGTTTCTTATTTATTTTGAGAATGTTTTCTTCTCTTAACAGGCTTGGACATTTTTAATCTGGATAGCTTTAAAAGGGGGAAAATATATTAATAAAAAGTAAAAAGAATTAATATATATATGCTGTAAATAAATACTTTGGTGTCATATTTGTGTTATATGATTGCATTACATTTATTTTCCTATCAGGCAAAACTGTAAATACTCTCCTTACGCTGTCATTAGGATACAGTGCTCTTTAGAGGATGTGAGGATATTTTGAAACATTTTTTGATGTATTAATCTTTCAACATCAAGTTAGAATTCAAGAATTCTTCAAAGATTATTTGGGTTAAAAAAAAAAACAAACAAAAAACAAAAATAACAAAAACCCCAGCGTATGCTATGGTGTTTGGGCTGCATTCCTTTACGCTTAACAGTTGTGTTGCAAGAGATTCTTTTATTTTACTATGTCCCAAATACCTACCTTCCCCCCACACACACCCGGAAGGTCTTGTCATTGTTTCAGAAATGTGTGTATTTTGCTTTCCAGGCTGAAAGGAAGAACAGTCAGGTCTTTTAAACATGAAAAAGAAAAATTACTATAGGCAAGGATGAATTGAAACAAATAAAATAATGCATTTTTTCATGCATCTCATTAGAATCTCCTTAAAGTTAAGTGTGTGTGTGTATAGTATCTTACATTTTATGTACACACACACATGCGTGTGTATTTAGACATATGTATAAAGTGGGGGAGCAGTGATTTAAGACCATCATTCGTTATCTGGTCTTGAAAGGGTTCAATTGCTTGGGCAGCTCGTCTTTGCCACTTTGTAAAGCCTAAAGGCTTCATCACAAAATGTCCAGAAACTGTTCCAGTACATACACATGCCTGCTGTGTATACAGCTGTTGGGGGGGAGGGGGGCGGAAGAACAGGATGGGCATGTATGGGGAATATTTCTGATGATAAAATCTTGTTTTATATGATGTAAAGCCTAAATTATTTTATGATGTAATTTTTTAGAAACATAAGGAGGAAGCTTTACTCTTAGAAATTACTTAACAGCAGGGACTAACTTGAACATATTAAGCAATGCTAACTATCACCAGTCTAATCTTACATAGCTGTCATATTTTCTCACATCTGTCCCCATTGCAGAGACAGTTGCAAGACCCACCAATGCAGCGCTGTTCAGTCAGATGTATATTGTAGGGAAAACCTGCCCCGTTCATATGACTGATCACGGTTTAAGTGATTTATTGTTTTGTTATCAACATATAATTAACTGGTCTTTGCTGAACTATACGCTTGGGATCAATATCTGCAGTGCAACAGATAAAGCTAGACAATATAGTTATGAAATGTTAATATGTGCCGAGAAATTTCTAAACATTCTTGTATTACTAGGATGGCTCTGTCTGGCGGGGTCACGCCAGCCCCTCTGCTGTGCTGCTCCCTCTTCTCCTGCACACAACACATCCTCATGTTTTCATGTTTTGCTTGTACGTCTGCTTAGCTGACGACTTCCCCCACCCCCCGCCCCCCCCGAAGTCTCCTGGTAATTCCCTGGTTGCTGTTTAATACAGTTGATTGTTGTCCTCCTCTTTAGCAAGATGAGCTTTGGGCAAACACCCTTTCAGACAGTTTGGGCATCTGCTCACCCAGCCCCCTTGCACCCCCTGTGCTATCTCACCAGCTGGTGTTACCCAGGTCGTTTTTAAGGCAGCAGGGCTGTGTAGGTACCCACTCAGCTGGCTTTCTCAAAGAGTAGGCATCTCATTCTCCTAGACTTGAATGGCAACGTCTGCCTAAATTGAGGATCTGCGGTTTGTGAGTGAGCTAAATTTAATAAAATAGGTGGGAGGCTGATTGGTCTGAGCTAGCAGTCTTTTCCCATGTAGGTAATGAGTCTCGATACCTCTCACTGGTATGACATCAGCTTTCAAAGATGTACTGTCTTACTGGATGAGGAGTGTTTTGTGGGTTCAGACAGGATTTACGTGGACCCCCCTCCACCCTGAGTTTAGCACCCTTTCCTCAAAAAATAAAACGTGCACTTCAGGAGGAATGTTAAGTCTTCAGAGATATTTAATATGTAAATATATTCAGATGTATTATCTTTACTTTTGTGATTGGATTCAGCTTACCAAAGGGACCTTGGTGCAGCTGCTGAACTAACTGAAGTCAGCTAGACTGCCTATGTATAGGCATATGTAGGGTTACTATATTACCCTATACCTACCTATTGTATATAGCCTATATGTATATAGGGTTGTTGAAGTGCCTGGTGCGCTGCTGTTTATGCGAAGCAGCAGTAATGAGCTCTGTCAGCAGCAGGGCTTGGACTCTGTGGACCTCCAGGAGGAGCTCTGGATTCAGCGTACAGCAAGAAACTCCAACAGGCTTGGAAGGTTGCGATTTTCACACAGATCCTGATTTGTCTTTCTTATTGCTCATGCTGGAGGGAAAAGGGCCTGCTTGGAAGTGCTGCTCAAAAACTGGGGGGGAACCCTCCCATCCTCCCCACTCCCCCCACAAATCCCCACTTTTTCAAAGCTAAAATGCTCTTTTACATACTAACCCGCCTTCTCGGCTGCTTTTCTGCCTCTGTCTCTTCTCTTACCTTCCCCTGTCCATGGCCACCTTGGTACCCAGCTTGGTTCCCTGCTCTGGACTTGCAAACATGTAGGACAGCAGGACCTCAGAAGCAGACCTTTGTGCAGAAGTTTGCCAGCCCCCTCCTTAAGTACCCACACCATGACAAATTGGAGCTACGACTCAAAGATTACATCAGTTAAAAGTACCCATTTTTGAAGAGAAGTTCAACCCGGCATGGTGAAGGGACTTAACCTTCAGCAAATTGTGCTTTGCAGTGACCAGCTGCAAGCTGGGTGTCATTGCAACACATTGAGGACACTGAACTGCGAAGAGGGATTTCTCGGTCAAGTGTGTGTCCCTCAGCCCTTGCTAGGGTTCAGAGCATGTCTGCAGTTGTGTGGTAATGTCAGTGCCACGTTGGGTTAGGTGGGAACGTGCCTATAGGAATTGCAGCTGTTGGTTTTGAGGCTGTTGAGAACGTTCAAGTCTAGAATGAATCACTTTGATTTACTGAGGACTGGGATCTTAAAGGTAATTTTACCAAGAAGGAGATGTCTTACTCATCAAAGGAAATTCAGTCTGAACTGACACAAGCAGCAGATTGGCCTCATTTTCAGGACTGGCTACGCAGTAGAGCTGAACTGGTTTTGGGCTCTTTGACTACTAAGAAGCAAACTCAGTAGCCCCATTAGTTGTTCTAGTGCAATCTCTGTGTGTAACTAGGGTCATTTACTGAACTCTCCAGAAAAAGCTTTACTGCGCTTGAAGAGAAGTATCGCTATACTCTGGAGCACCTCATGTATCCTCCTTCAGGTACTGTAAGAGTACCTGAAGTAAGGCACTGCAAAATGTTCCTCCTGAAGGAAGAGAATAGGCTGGAAAGAGAAAGCCATGATAGGAGAATATCAAGAGCAAGGAGAATAAATCATATAGATCGTGCTTTGAGTCTTTCACCATGCTTTGCAAATGTACTTTTTACACGGCACAAGCAAGAGCTTGGGAGAAAAAGCCCTTCAGATCTTCTGCAACAAGAGGCTGTTAGAGTGTCTTGGCTAAGCTAGAAATGGTGGTGGTGGCAGATACCAAATTTGGTCGCAAGAGCGGGGGGGGGGGAAATGCCGCCTTTGGCTCAGGTAATTTCTGCTACAGCAAAACCAAATACAGTGGAAACTGCATATGGATGCACAAGTAAAATGGATTATGTTACTAGTGACCATCCTATGGCTGTAATGGAAGTTTCAGAAGTTAATAGGTGAACATGGGTAGCAGAGACCACCTCACACTTTTCAGGTTAAAACCTTCAGCTCCCAATGCTTTGCAAGCTCTGTCAGCAAAATGTGTCTAATCGATTTAGTTGCCTGAGCTAGGAAAAAAATCCTCCTGCATGGACCAAGAAATTCTGGAAAAGGTTTGTAATAGCATTAACCTGACAACAGATCTTATCTATATGTTTTATCAGACACTTGTGGTTGAACACAAAGGGTTTTATTTCACAGAGAAGACAATAGGAGAAAAAAAATGATGAGGGAAAATGATAAGTAGTTGAGACATTAATTTATGTAGCCTGAGAATCTGTCTAGAGCACGTATTGTGTCTGAATAAACTGAAATCTGAGCCAACAGCTGCTTCACCAGAGCAGAACAGAGCAGCCTCTTTGTTGAGAGAAGAGATCTTGTGCTCTGACCTTTGGATGATCATGAGTCTTGTGTAACTCACATCATTTGAGAAGTGAAAGATGTTGGTCTTTCTGTGGTTTTCTAGATTCAGAATTGAAACACCTATCTCACAGAGGATGCTAGTAGTTGACTACAGCATGCTGACAGCAGAGACAGATAAAAGTAATTATTTGCACGTTCTGTTTCTCAGGTTAACTCGCAGCAAGGTTGAGCTTAATTTTTCATCGTTCAGTACTCCTTCACAACACATTATTTTGCACATTAATTTTGCAACACTCTCAACTTGTTTTTTAATTGCCTATTTAAGTAGGGATGATTGAGTCAGGTCTGACTGGTGTGAGATGAAAAAGCAGTGATCTCCACAAGAAACTGGCTTATCTGGGCTCTTCTTGTACATGTAAGCAGAAATAACACCTCTATAGGCACATCAACATCTTACTGAATGTCTGATTTTACTGTTTTTCAAAAGATTACATAGAATGAAACAGTTTTCTCATCTGCCTCTTCCCACAGAAGTTATCCCCTTGCCCAACTCAAATCTAAGAGGAATCGCATGATGTTTTTATTAGGTTTACATTATCCTACAGGCTATGCTGTAAGATTTCTAAATTAATGCTGCACATCAACACACAAAAAAAATTAACTTCTCAGGGCAAGACTTTCTCTAAAGGTACAAAGCAGCTGCTGTAATAGGGTAGATCTCTCGCCTGATGCCTCTGCTTACCCCTATAACAGGCATATTTATACTACAGAACGAGGGGGAAAGGGCGACCCTTTCACATCACAAACTATCCACCCCATAACCCGGTTATCAGAAATTCTGAGAACGTCTAGGAAAGAGCCACAGGAAATTTGAGAGGAGAGATCCTGTAGGAGGTTTGCCACATGTTGCAACTGCTTCCTAAACTACATTTATTTATCTATTTATTTATGTTTTGAACATGCAAAGCAGTAATGAGATCTTGAAAGGTCAATGCGCAACCTTCTCCCATTAGGCACTTGCCAGATGAGCAATGCTTGACAAACCCACGTTAACTGCCAAACAAACTTATAAGCAGCATTTTGTAGTCATCCTCAGCATTTCCATAAAACAGCTGTGGCAGCTGTGGTTTCTTCTAGATGAAAAGCATTAATCCACAGGGGGTTCAGAGAGCAGAGGCTTGTTTCTCTACCACATTAATGCAAATGTCCTAGTGTTTTCAGTTTGAACTGGTAGGAGAAAAGGATATTAAAAAATCTAGAAGAAGCTAATAATTCATGAGCGAGGATATTTAGACCTACTTGAAACCCAGTCGAGATATCCCAAGACACAGTTCCTGTATTACACAGACAGGAGTCTCACCGGATCAGCGAATCATCTAATTTTAACCTGCTAACAAGTCTATGGCATCAGCAGTAACACTAGGACTACACCAACTGACTGACTTACTGTGCAATTAGGGTGAATCACATAATTGCTTTCTTCCTCATTTTCCCTATTTGCAAAGCAGAGGGAAATACAATACTTATCTCTCAGGTACAAAGTGGGGACAAATTAATTATTTGGGCAGCACCTTGATGATCCTTGAGTCACAGGAGTGCTGAGTACGAAACAGCAAGCATTTAAGGTCTCCGTGAACAGCTTAAAAGGGGTATAAGGGGCAAAGGTCTCCTTGAAGATTGTGTTGAAAACTATGAAAACATAGGTTAGAGTACTACTCCTGAAGGCTTAACAAGGGGTTGTGCAGAACCTGCTAACTTCCCTTAAGACAGATGAGACTTAGCCAGCGCTGGGAATTGAGCCCAGAATCCCATTTATTAGGCCAGTGCTGTAATCAGATGAGCCACAATGCCACTGGCAGGCAAGACTCACGCTGATGGTTTCTGCACTGTGGGGGGTGATCTCTTCTCTGATGATGCTTGTTCCTGTCTCCTGAAGCCAAAGGGTTCAGCTCTGGCTAGCAGTGACAGCACTTTTGAGGACTGGACTGGAAGTATTACTCAAGTTTACCACTCCCACTTCCAAGTTCCTCTTTCTTGAGAGCCATGCTGCCCTGCTTGCAGTGTGGGACCTTTACAAGCAATACCAGAACTCCAGCCTGGGCTGGTCCCTGGCTGGTCCCCTGTGATATCCTTGGTGAGACAGAAAAGGCACAAGTCACACAAACAGGGACAGGCAGAGGGTAAGGATCTGGGTTACATGAGACAAATGCATTGCAGACTACTTTTCTGCCTGTCGGTTGGAGGTTGAAGGTATAAAAAGAGAAAGAGAAGCTTTGCCTGTTCAGCTAGAACATCATGAGCTTTCCTGAATTGTAATTTTAGTGTCAGGTGCTGTTCTGTTGCAGAAAGGATTCATGCTAAAAATTATCATTATCTGTTAAGTAAAAATGGCCTACACATCAGGCTTTCTGATTTCTCCAGCTACACGGATTGACATTTGAGGACTCAGTAACTGTGGCCATTTGCATAGCTCGCTCTTTCAGCCTTCCTGTTACCTCTAAATGATAGTGAAAAATGCCTGTCTTCGCACATCCTGCCCTCTGGGCAGCCTAAATGTAACTCAGACTGACCCTTGTTAAACAGGATCCTTCACTGCTAGTATCAGTTTATTTCGATGATGCTGGGCAAAACTGCAGTTTGGAGCTTTAAAATGTGCCCACCAGAAGAAAAAAGATGCTTTGTATGTGACATATGGGGGTTATGCTTAGACACATCTTGTGACAGCCTTCCCCTGACTCTGGAACGACCATCAGAATGGTTCTGAATTCATCAACCCAAGGATAAATTTAGAGATAAACATTTTCTATTCCAGTATAACACTCAAGCTATCCAACTGGAGAATAATCTATAAAGCAACAGCAGGACAGACATGGCCAATGGCCACTGTTACTCCTAAGTGGGGATGACATTTGTAATTTATGTCTATTACAAGAAAAGAATATGTTAATCTTTTTGTTTAGAATAAAAGACTGCATTTTCCCACCTCTCCACTCTTCCAAATCTGTAGTTGCATCAGATAACAAAAGATAAGTCAAACTTTGGAAGAAAGTTGAAAACATTTAACAAAAGCTCTAGGTCAGTTTGTTTTCCTTGCAATGCACAACCTGAGAAGACCAAATAGAAAAGGCTGCCCTTTGAAACAAGACTAGGATAAAAGTTAGCACAACAAGGGATTGCAAAGAAACGGCAGTGCTATGGAAGAAGAAACCCTAGGAGGAAGTTCCTGAATGGGTTAAGATAACACAGAACCTAAACCACTCACAACACAGAAACTAAGTTAGTGGAGAAGTGATTCTGGTTAGCAAATGATTGAACCAATTTTCACTTTTGAAGGGGAAAAATCCTCAAGTGTAAACTATGGACAAGGCAATCCCCTCTTACCTCCTCTGCCTTTTCTACTTTCTCATCTTTCTTTCAGTTAGGAAGTTAAGATCCTACACGTTAAAAATGTGATGAAGATAAAAAATCAAAATGTAGAACACAAACCTCCACTGCTCAGTACATTGACTGCTCACCCAGAATACAAATAAGAGAGACATCTTTTGGAGACAGCTGTGTTATCAGTACTCCAAATTCAAAGACACATGGATGTGAGGATATAGTTCGGTTACCCTAGCATCCCTTAAACCGAGCCCTGTATGATAGGAAAAGTACATATCTAGTTTTGAATGTTGGATCTGTCTAGAAGTCTGAATGTACTGATCTCTGGGACAAAGACTTAATTGAAATATAGAAAGGAATGATAGGAAGACTCCCTAGACCTGGTATTCCATAAAGGGAGTGTTTCCTACAGAATTCTTCCCTTCCTTGGTGATTCATGACCTTGGACTATTTATTTGTGTTATCTGACATTTCTTAAAAAACCTGATTGCAGCAGCAGCAACTTCAGAGCATAACTCTTCTGAATTCCTCCCCCAGTGTGTATTAGAGCCTGCTGTAGCATGGGAAAAAAACCTCCACAAACAAAACCACATAAAACTTCCTATAGAAAGTTGCATTTGTTACCAGTTCTACTAGACATGCAAATTTCTGGCAGGACCATTGCTACTGCTTCATAGCTACATTTCAACAAAGGACTAGAAACCCCAGAGATAAAAATCAAACTACTTAGTGGTCTCATGAGATGCAGAGTAAAAACAATTTGAGACAGATGTACCACCTAGAACAGGAGCTTTCCCTGTCCCTCTTCTCCACAACTATGACACCCCAGAGCAACAGAGATGCTTATCACAAAGAGATGAGGACAGCAGCCTACTGGAAAAGTAGCCACACTGCATAGGCTACTCCTACAAGTGTCAGGTGCAGTTTTGTGAATTAGTGAATTTGCTCCCTTCCTTCAGCTGGTTCAATGGGACTATTATAGTCACAGTAATTAATGGTTGTCACAGTGGGAAAGGTATGAAGTGGGAGTTTTATATGGACTCATTCTTGATTCAAGACTAGTCAGCATTTTACTTGATTTAGGAGTATACAAATCAAAAGCAGAGAAGTGGTATGGGCAGACTGCAAGTGCTTTGGAAGATAAAAAATCCTGCAGGAATGTTAAATTTAAGATGTAGCATTAAAAAAAAAAAAGCAAAACCCCAGTAAGATTAAGCTGGGTACAATGTATTAAAATAAAAAACTACAGGAAAAAACCCCATTGTAAATAAGTGGCTGAACTATTAAGACAGTTACCTTTGGAATGATTCAACTACAACTGAAAAGAACAAAGTGTTACCCATTGCAATTCTTGTAATTAGTTCACTCTGCTACAATTCCAGTTTGAATACTCCTCTGCTCATTGTGAAGAGCAGAGAATTCCACTGTCAAATTCCATGAATGAAATAACTGAAAGTTGGCTTTTTCTGTACTAACATTGCAGCAGTGAGTGACATGAGAAGGAAAGGGGTGGAAAATAGTGCCAGAAGCAAGCACACTTGAAAAAACACAATATGGGGAAGACTTGGAAACCACCTCGATCAGGATGTTAAAGGCCACCATGCATTCTACACCTCAAATTCTGCATGTCCCTTAAGGGGGTAACCATTCATTAACCAATAACATAGGCCAAGCGATACCACATGGCTGCTGAACAAATTCACATTTTTCAGCTCAGTTTAATTAAAACTCAAGGTCCCCATAAACAAAAATGGCTATTCATGTGATACTAAATATTTTGGGTCAGCAAAATGTCTTATAAACCTTAAAGACAGAGCACAACAAAATTTCCATTCCTTTGCCCTCTCATGACTAAACTGTAAATTATATTAATGCTTGCTTTGGTGACTAGATTTGCAGGTTTACCTGAAGTACTTTAGAAATTCCTAGCATGTATGACCCAAGCACCTTTTCAAGATTTTTTTAAAAACATTTTAGTTGTAAACCTAACACTATTTCAATATACACAGTTCAACCTTCTTTTCAAATATGTAAGTTACATCTGACAAGATTACATGAATTTTCAATAAGGTGTCAAAACTTTATTGAGTTCACTCAACATCTATGAGGATTCATGTAGAATATAAAAAAAAGATTAGTTCCTTTTTTATTTTAAACTTCAACAGAAGTACAGTAAGTTTTCTGGTGTCTCATTACAGAATTCTCATTCATTTTCATGCAGACAATTTTTGGTACAAACTCAGACCAAAAGTTGAGTAACTGTAGGAAATCACTGAAGTAAGAAATGTATTTTTCTAATAGTATTTTTATCCTTTTACTAGACAAGGCATTGAACATTTTTTCTACAATGGAAGAGAGAAGACAGGTGTTTTGTCCATAGTTTTATTTCACCAGGAAGGTTTATACAGTTCTGCATAAAGGTCATTGTATGCATAGCCTGAAGTACAAAGCTCCCTTTGAAAACTCCAGCACAAAGACACTGCATATTGACAACATTAAACAACGATGTGGGTGGTATAGGGCGAAAAAAATATTAAAACAAAACAGCATTCTTCCTATTGGAAAAGCAGAATAAAACAAGGCACTTTCAGTAAATAAGTGAAGAACAGAAATGAGCTGCATCAAAGATTCCACAGAGCTGACCCAGAGCACTGTAACAAAATTCTGCAGTAATGAACAAGTAAAATACAAAAAGGCACTACACAATCCTCTCCCTGCAACTCCCCTTTCTCAACCAATTAGCCAACTGAACTTGGCACAATGGAGTCTTAATTATAAAGTGCATCTCCTGTCTTAATACATTTTGAAAAATAGGCTATAGAACATATGTAGCAATATCCCCATGTGTACAATATTTTGAAACAAAAATACATTGCAACTAGATTCAATCTAGTTATGAACTGTGCAGGAAAAAATATGGCTTCTTTACAAGTCTTTCAATCGTCACCATATAATCTGGAATATTTTTAAACAAACATGAATGTATTAGCAAGATGGTAAGAGGTAGTGTTCCAAGTAAAAGGCAAACTCACTGATTTTATTGTTACATGGGTATATAGCAAAGGTATCCCAGATTTTAAAAGCAGCATTACTGAACAAAAAGTATTACAGCCTGCTATCTTGGGATGAAAACACACAGTGTTTTGGGGGTCTCATGTTAGTTCCTTCAGCAGAAATGACCAGTTTTTTTAAAATGTCCAACTATAATCCCATTTTGGAAGTATTTTTCTCTTGGTACTGTAAGTTTTCCTATTGCATTGCATTAAAATTTCCAGAGAAATATTCTTCAACTTTAGAATTTAAAAACAACACATTCTACACTCTTATTAAACGTAAGATGAGTCCATTTTTACTTCAACAAGCATTAATTTATGGCTATAAGAATATGAAAACACAAATACCAAGCAGATGAACACATAAAATGTGTCACATCAGTGGCAACATATGACATGCTAGTTAGATGTGTTTGGTGATTTAATGCGAAGTTTTCATCACTCCGCTAGGAAAGTCAACCAAATTGTATATGTACACCATCTAAACTTTAGCTGACTTTAGCCCTTATTAGACTTTAATATATTAAATATATAAAGGCTAGATAAAAACTGAAATCAAAGCAGCACTGGGTATATTTCTTATGTTAATAATTTGCAAGGATTTATGTAAACATTCAATATGTGCATTCTTGCTCTTCGCTGTATATTCTTCACAGCTACTATATGCCCCTACCCACAGAGTATGTCCCAACAGGTAACAGCAGCTGCTACTGATTTATTCGTCTTCATCAGCGGTATATGCTACTTCAGCGACTTCAATTTCTGGTACAGAATTTTCAGCCAAAGAGGTGCTCCAGCATGCCTCATGGTTCTCTTTATCTGAGCTGCAACAACAGATCAATAAGCTTTGTCAAATGATTGGAAACTAATATGGAAACTAATACGATTCTCCATAGTCATTTTATGCCTGCAATCCACAAAACATTGACAAAGCTTGTTCAACTTACCACTTATTCCAGATCTAAAATTATCTATCCTGAGGGCCTTTATGAAACATGGGATAGCTACAGAGAAGTGCAATAAAATGTTGAGTTCCTCAGCTGTTCAGAATTTATGCAAGACCAAACATTTAAAAACACACTTTAAAAAAACCCTAAAATATAATATAAGTAAAATAATAGTATTTACCAGCTGTCCTCAGCCAGGGTACCCTGGTCTGCTTCTACTGCAGAAGACTCCACCTCACCGCTGCACTCACTTTCTTCTCCTGACATTTGACGAGTCATTTTTCCTAAAGATAAATCCCTACAACAAATAAGAACAGAGTACCACCAATCCATACAGCAAACATCCATCACTGAAGAGCTGTTTGTTTCATTTTAAACTTTGCAGTTTCTGGGAACCTATCAATCTCACTCCTACATGCCCCATTTCTTTTATTACTACAGAGATGCAGGCTTGCACTGGATAGCTATTTAAACAGTTTATTTGCTCCAGCTGCTTATTCCTAAATTCAATCCTCTGGTTGCATCACAATTTAGTAGCTTTACAAAATTCACGTCCCCAAGGAGTGATTATGACTTTAGGTAAGAAATTACAAGCAGATGATCTAAGCCACACCCATCTTGCCTAAATGGCAGAAGGATTATAACCAAAACATAGTCAGAAGGAAGACAGGCAGGATGATAAAAAGATTTCTTCAACCATTTCCCAAGTTTCTCATTATAACTTTAGAGTCACATATTAAGTTTGAGCAATACATTTTCCTATTAATGATAAAGAGACAGGTAGCAATTTTTTCTTAACAGCAACACGAGTTGGCAGTCCGACTACAAATGGGAATACGGTCATATAAAATTATCAAAAAAACTTGTTTCCAAAGTATTACTCTGTGTGGAAAACATATATCAATTTAGTGTTGAAAGCTGCCACTTAAATTGGAAAGAAAAGCTTGTTAACAATTTTGTGTTACTACTATATTTCACCCTCTTTTTAAATTACTCTACTACTGTTTCTATAGTTTTATTTTAATGCACACATTTTAAGTAATACCTCAGCAGTATTCTTAACATGATTATTGGCCTATGTTTGGGCCAAAATCCAGCATGATACGTGAAGGCCTACAAGTCTGACACCTTGTCCAACTGTCCCCTCCTACCTCACACACATTTCAGGTACCTGGCCGTTAGAGTGTATAGGCAGAAGATGCTTAATTCTTGTTGGGCCATCAGATCAAAATTCGACTTCAACAAGGCCAAAGGCAGACCCATTTCTTTTGGGTTCAACTCCCAACAGACAAGCTGAATTTCTTAAACAAGGTCACGGGTTTACTTGGTAAGTTTGACAACTAAAAAACACAGGAGTTATTTTCCATCAAGACTTCAGATACTACTTGGCTGACTTTCAATAATTTTAAATGTCTGGGAAACTGGCAGGATGTTTGTGTGTTTAAAAAAAACACCCCTATTTTCAGGGAAAGCACTAAAAAATAAAATTCCTTTTTGCTACTCATGCCTTCTTATTTTATTTTTAGTCACACAGAATTTCCTATCATGATGTTTTAGCCAAATGCAAGTTATTTAATTTTTATTGGCTACTTCACTGTTTAAGCCAGCAGTAGTCCGAACTTTCTCGTCAAACAGGGACAGCATCTTTCAAATGTAGTTACTTGCCTTCAACAGTAAGTGACAAACTGAATATGGTATTCAGATCAGAATTTTCAATAAGCCACAACAATTCAATTTAAATCCTTTTCCAAATGTAGTTCACTTGAACCTTATATCCAAAGATATGAATTGTTAGTCAACCTGGATATGCTAGACTCAACAACCCAAAGCAGTATTAAAATAACTTCTAAAAAGGACCATGGGAATTTACTCCTTTGCTAAGGAAACCCCACAATGACTGACTTAGCAGGTGTATCGGGACACTAAATAGCCCAACATCAACACCCCTGGGCCTGCTACAAAATTTAGCAGACAGGCACCATAAAGTTTTATAATAAAACTCCACCATTTTTTTTCCTTAGATTTAAATGGACTATCTGCAGCATCATTCCAGGCAATTCAGAACAAAGTTAAAGACATTAATACAGATGTATAATCACTTGATTGCTATGCTCTGTCAAAGCTTTGATTACAGGTGGAATTTTATAACTCAAAGCAATTTTTCCACTGCTCTCATCTCTAGCAGGGCGTTTCACATATACAACATTTCAAAAGCAGAAGAGAGTCTTTGCCTTATCTTTACAGGACTTAAAGGATTAGGAAACATAATCCCAGTTACTTTAGAAGAAAAAAAAATGGGACAACACTTTCTCAGTCATTTGTACTAAGCAACAGCTTGTTAGCCAGCATATGAGAAAGAGCCTACTGAAAATATTGCTTTGTGTGTGGTTATGTTGGGAAAATTGTTTCCAAGAATACATTTGAAGCTGGTGTTTGTGACTATATAGAGAAAATGCCTTCATGGAAAGAAACTTGTAAAACCCATAAGATTTCTACATACCTAATTCTTCTTTCAATAGCATCTATATGAAGTTGCTTTTCACTTAACAATTTCTTCAGCGATTCAACCTCCCTTTGTTTTTCAAGCAGTTCTTTTTGTAGACGGTAATTTGTTTCCTCCAGAGTTTCACAGAAAGCCTAAAAGACAAATTTAAGGATATCTTACATTTACCTTCAGTGGACTGGCTTTATTGATTTTTCTTTTAGAAATATCCACCTGTAACAGAATTGTAGCTGCTTTTTTTTGTATTGATTACCATAAAGAGCTACGTAAACTTAAAAAAAAAGTTCTGTCCTTAATAAAACAGTGCCACTTTGCTTTGAACAATGACTTTATTATCCTAAACTGCAATGCAAATACTTTATTGCATCATTTGTTTGTCTCACAAGAGACTTTAGAAAGAGGTTTCTCTCCTTTGACGTGCAGTCCCTAATTTTGAACCTTTTTGCCTATATGGAACACCAGCTGAACTCCCTACTCCTCTTTCCCCTCATATAAGCTTTGCTTTCACATGACTTGGAAGTAAATTTCAAAGTATCCAATTATTCCCAAGATGCTAGGAATATTTGGATAAAGTGCATGTTCTTCCATTACCCAGGATAAAGACAAAGTTGTACAGTTCTGTACCAAATAGCTGTTACAAATATGACAATCACAAGAGTCTGAAGAACAGTACAAAAACATTTTGAAAAAGTTTAATGAAATGCTAAGAACACTAACTACTCAACCATGATAAATATGTTGTGTTACTCTACTGAGCATGACATGCATATATAGTACACCCTGATGAATTTGACAGTGAGCAATCTCAAAACTTAATGTGAAGAGCCAACGTATAATGCAATATCCACTGAATGCAGGAAGTGACAGAACCATTGGCATGGAGCCTGCTGATCTATTACTGGAAAGAGCAAGTCTACCAACAGTAATGTGCAATTCTGATTTAATAATTTACATGTTCTCGCTAAATAAGAAACCCACGTAGGAGGCTTTCTTGGCTTAACATTACATGCAACTAACCACTAATTCACAGAATCCACTGAATATAAACATTTCATATAAGCTCAGTTAAGAACAATGCTGTTAAGACCCTGTTTTGCTGAAGTTTTAAAGTGGGCTACAAACATCAAGAAGATACTGTTCTTTGCTTTAACTGAAGCAGACTTAACTTCTTGAAAATGTTAAGTTTTCCTGTAATTATACAATTCAAACAAATGCAGTGTTTTTCAATCCAATAACCATTTTTTTTTTTTGCACTGAGTTTTAATTTATTTTATTGACTCAGATAGCAAATTTATCTTGGTTGACAGGCATTGAAGAGCAATCATCAGTTAAGCCACAGCTTTATTTGCATCTACTAGAGCTGAGAACACATGGCATGCAATTCATTCTTCACACAGCATTTTTAGTGATTGCTTTAGCAATCATTCCAGTTAAGCAGTCATCCTGTTTCATCCAAGCCAATTAAGTGAATTCTAGTGTATTTTGTAAAACTGTTCAGGCAACTGTTCAGTTGCTTGTGCCCTAGCTAAAAATTGGCCATTATTTCCTTAAGAATATAATTAAATTATATTATTTCTACCTTTAGATTTATGCACATGCAAATTTCCCTATTCACAGAATAACTAAAAGTATTCCACATGTGTTATGAACTGTTTCATTGTTCTATATGAGAACTGAAAAAAGCCTTTTGGAAAAACTCATATCTAGCTGCAACCTGTGTATCAGCTGCCCAAGGAAAGGAAGTCACTCTTCACAACTGAGTAAGAAAACATCAACATATTCTGAAGGATGCCGTAATAGCAGAAAGGTGAACCAAAGCTGAGAAAGACCTATCAGGGAATTGTGTGTAATGAGATATCTTGCTCCTTGAAGAGCTGGACACCTGGAGTCTGGTACAGTTCTAATACCCAGGTGGGACCAATTTTCCCTGTAAGTTCTGAAAGAGCAACAGAACTAGGCCAGCTGGAAGAGAGCTTCACTTCCTTCTTCAGTGGATCATGAAACACTGATGGCTGGGAAAGGACCTGTGGAAACAATTACCAAGGATATGAGGAAAAAAAAAAAGATTGCTTTACTGAGTATTTTGTCTACATTTCTGTGATAAAGTTTCTGTAAGGCCTAAATGATTTCTAGTGGGGGAGGTACCTGTACCCCTCCCAAAAAAGATAAATATGTTCTGGCAAGTCCATATTGAACTGGAATAGCAGCATGGACATAAAACAAATACAGGATGTCCACATTTTCCATTATCAAGAAAACAATAATAGAAGGTGGGTTTTTTTGGCAATGCTTTGTATGCCAACAGTAACAGAAGAAAGGTGGAACAGAAGTGATTTTTGAGATACCTTTAAAAATGAAATCCAGGAATAAGTATGTGAACCATAGCGCTTGCCCCGTAGTTGGGCATTGTTAAAAAAAGCGAGGGATGGAAATAGATGCTCTTTGATATGTTCAGGACCCAGGGTAAAAAGCAGGAAAGCAGAACTACAACTATGGATTTTGGGTGAGCAGACTTCAATCCCTTCAGAAATCTGCTTGGAAGAAAGAATCCATGGGAAACCACCCTGCAGGGAAGAGCAGCCCAGGAGAGCTAGTTGATATTCAAGGATTACCACCTCCAAGCTCAGGAAAGGTCCATCTCTGACAAGCAGGAAATCAAGCAAAGGTCCTTCTGACAAGTAGGAAATCAAGAAAAGGTTGCAGGAGGCCTGTATGGATGAGAAAGGAACTCCTAACTGAACTCAGACATACAAAGGGAGTTTACTAGCACTGGAAGCATGGAGAGGTGACCCAGGAGGAATATAGGGCTGCTGTCTCATCTTGCAGGGACAGGGTTAAGAAAGTGAAGGCCAACCTGGAGCCAAATCTGGCAAGGCATGTGAAAGGAAACAAAAAAGGATTCTACAAGTACATGATCAGCAAAAGGAAGACTAGGGAAACCATGGACCTACTGCTGAATGGAGTGGGGGAACTTGTGACAAATGACACTGAATAGGTTAAGGTACTCGATGCCATCTTTGCTTGTCTTGACTGGTAAGACCAGCCTTCAGGAATCCCAGATCTCTGCAACCAGAGGGAAAGACAAGGAAGTGCAAGACAGACTTACCCTCAGCGGAGGAGGACCAGGTCAGGGAGCACTTAAACAAACTGGACATACATAAGTCCATGGGGCCTGACAGGTTGCGCCCATGAGTGCTGAGGGAGCTGGCTGATCTCCAGCTTGTTGTCCACCAGGACCCCAGGGCTCATGATTCAAAGATCATAATCAAAGATAATTAAGGGACTTGAGCATCTTTCATGTGAGAAGAGGATGAGAGCTGGGACTCTTCAGTCTGGAGAAGAGAAGGCTCAGGGTGATCTTACCAATGGGTATAAATACCTGATGGGAAGAATGAAGAAGAGGGAGCCAGACTCTTCTCAGTGGTGCCCACTGACAGGACAAGAGACAATGGGCACAAATTGAAAACCAGGAAATTCAACCTGAACACACAAAAACACTTTTCTTGCTGTGATGGTGATCAAACACTGGAGCAGGTTGCACAGAGAGGTTGTGAAGTCTCCTCTGTAGATTATTCAAAACCTGACTGGACATGGTCCTGGGCAATCTGCAGTAGCTGACCCTGCTTGAGCAGGAAAGTTGGACTAGATGACCTCAAGAGGTCCCTTCCAGCCTCAACCATTCTGTAATAAAGTGGGGTATCCCTTGGAAACCAGAATTTTACGACAGCTGTGTCTGACAACTTTACAGAAATGGTTAATAGCCCAAACTACAACAGCACAGCTATTTTATGAGTTTGCCTAAAATCCTATGGTGGAAGAATAACCCTGAGACTTCACCACTGCATTCAGGATCACAATCTGTATGAAGGCAGCACTTAAAAATTACAGGAATTATTTGTTCAGATAATTAATTAAGAAATTTATTACTTTTCATCAACTTAAATAGCTATGATGAAAAGTGATTGTATAGAAATCAAATATGAGCTCATAACACAAAAACCATACCAAATCCTTCAGATGTACATAGTAATGTAACAACAGCCAAGGCACTCCCACTTACATGCAAAACAAACTGGTAAATATAAATTTAGTTGAAGGAGCATCACTTAACATTCATAATTTCTGCAGCAGTGACAACGTATGCAATTTCAAAACACATTGTTACTCTACAAAGCAAGAAAACTAAGACAACCTGTTCTAGACAGACTTGGTATAGCCCTGCATGCCAGTGAAACACACTTCTAATAAAACAGGCTGCAGCATACAGTACTATTTGTTCAATGTGCTCACATGCACGTTGAAAGGCTGCTGTTTTACAAGACTACTTGACATTGCTCAGTTATCTGCAAGAATGCTATTTTTGGTGGTCAGAATCAATCCTTTCATTACATTTCATAGCAAGAACATTTTACTGCAAGACCTGAAGTCTAAGGTGTACGCATTGTGACAAGGTGTTGAATGTAAACCTACAAAAACTCTCCTTATATTCAGTAGTTGCCTTAAAAACAGATTTCATCCACGGGTCATAAAAAGAAAAAGGAAGAGGTTATATCTTGGGGATCAAGTACAGTAGTCAAAGATTATCAGTGTGCACCAAAAATCACACTGTGTCAGTTTTAGAAATACATCCATTTGCAAATTTTATGAAAGAACAGAAATAAAAATGTTTCATTCCTTACCATTCAGCAGATTTTACAATATCCTAACAACAGCTACTGCCTTTTGCATTCTCTTTTTATCATACTACGTAGCACTTACCCTGCTCTCTTCTAGACTGTCAAAAGGACCCGGAGGATCATCCAGACAAAGAAATTCTCTCACTGCAAGGCTTTACCAAATAAAAGAGAGCAAATTACTTGACGTACAAAAAAGCAACAATAATTAAATATGATTACACAAGGGCACTATTTCTTTAAGGGACACAAACATCTATCCTCAAATTTATTCCCAAGTATTCAAAATAATGTTAAACTATTAAGTCTCAGTTGTATGTGTTAATCAGGGGCAGTATTTAAAATGTGACTTAAAAATTTGCACAAGTACAGTTAAGAGTTTTCAAACAGAGAGTAAGTCAATTTAGAACATGATTTTTCAAATCTTCAGAGAATTTGTTGCTACATGACAGCTGACAAGCAAGTTTATCCTTTTGGTATTGAAGAGGTTTGAAAAATTCTCCTGGTGAAAAATAAATATTAACAGGTAGATGAAAAAGTATGGTGCTGAACTCCATACGCAGATCCCTTCAGAAAATATCAATGGAACTAAGCATGGGTACCTAAACATGCTTACGGGTCTCCATTTTGCTAAGATTATACTCCATGGACATATACACAGTATATAACATATATATATACACACACAAAGCATATAATTTTATATGTATATAAAAGAATGGTAAGTTATAAAAGAATAAGAAGTGATAAGGTTAATGTGCCATGATATACTACATAGCATCTCAACACACATTTCAAACTAATGCATTCAACTTAAAATTGTGTAAAACTGTGTAACAGTTGTCATTCCCCTCTATGCATTGTTTTGCAAAGGCCAGAAGCAGGAAGTATGTGCAATCCTGTAGTTTACTACAGAGTATTTTGAGCATCCTTCTCATTCTATGTTCCAAGTTTAGATTACTTTTCACAGAACTCTTCAACACCTCCAGACATGTGCCTTCACCCACCTTTCCTGCTCTGTTGTATTCAATCATCTATAAATAACTTCCAATCACAATACTGTATTCACAATCAATTAGCAAGTAGTAACTTATTAGCAATTCTGTGCTTGTACTCACTACTACAAATCTTTAAATTATCTCCCACTGCAATGAATGCACAAAAACGGAAGATGTGAATCCAAACTAATTCCCCATCTCTTCCTCCCACTTAAGTCCTGTGGGAAGGCGAGGGCAAAAGGAAGTAGTTTTCTGCCTTCCGCTCATTCTCCACATTTAAGGCGGACACAAAGTACAAACACAAGAAAGGAAGCTTCTTTTAGCCAGCTACTAATCTAATCAAACAGCTTCAGGTTTAGCAAGCAAAATGGGGAGAGAAGTTTTTTCAGCAAACACTAATCATTGATTATGCCATCACTTTTAGTTTTAGGAAGGCTTTGAAGAATATTTATCTGAAATACATTGAACCTTTATTTTGTTGCTGGATTTTTGTAAGCCTGTTTTGAAGTGCTTATTGCACGTGTGAAGATACAGGTGGGTTTTTTTGGCGAGAATTCTTGCCTTTGTATCCACTTTCACCTCATCAGCCTTTACACCAACCTGAAAAAAAATTATCCTATAATCATGATCATTCCTTTCCCCACTGAATCTATGTAACAAACATGATAAAACCTTCATTTTTCAAGCTCTCTCCGCTCGTTTGCACAGATCGTGGATTGATGAATGTAAGCCATAGCCTAAACCTGTACTATTAAAATAGCTTCTCCCACATACTCAAATAAATAATAAAAAAATTCTGCTGCTTAAACCAAGACTATCACTCCAATTAGCACAAAAAAATGATAGATTATACCAGGTCACTAGTTAAATTATTAGAAAACATAACCTCAAACCAAATGAGAAGTTATTTAGGCATATAAAGTACATTTTCAAGGAGAAGAACAGGGTTGTTTTTTTCCTCTCCAAATATTTTAATTTGTTTGAAGTGACCCTTTTCCAACATGATGCTCAAGTCCATTTTTTAATGGTTGAATTGTTCTTTTCATAAAGATGAAAGTCATGCTGAATGAACTCACATATGCCTAATGCAGAAGAATTCATTACATGGAAACGCTTCTGCTCACCATTTTTCTTCAGTATCTTCATCCTTATTCACATAGCTCAGTTCACACATATTTTAAAAGTATTTACTTTCTACATTTTGCTAGTAATTTTATTGTGTTATTAAAGGGTAACATTAAAATGGCATAACATGCAGTAATGCTTGTGAGTGAAAAAGGAAATACCCAGAAAAATAAGTGTGCAAAAATATCCAATCTACATATATCATCTGCTTACATCAGGTCAAACCTATTTTTTTTGTTTTCCCTACAGCTGCTGGCAGAAAACTGTGTCTTTTCCCTATAGTTTTCAAAACTTCTTGAAATGGAAAGCTTTAGATTCATTATTTTACATAAGGAAGGCAAGAAACTTAAAGCCACAGGTCACTGAAAATATCCTTTCTTTAACTAAAATATGCACCTGATGGCATAAACATTCATTTGCAGCCTAGCTTTACTCTGAGAGCCTGCTTTGACACTGCTCTCCCCTCCATGTGTTAACACCTCTTCCTTTCATTTAACAAATAGGAGTGCTCGCCTTAAAAGTATCTGCCTTAAAAGTATCATATGAATCTACTACATCATGTAACAGAGATTGCTGTACATGGCTTCTTTCTTTGCTCCTATGCTAGCTGACATCCTTCTCAAGAGAGGCAGCAATGCCAGTGTACACCAGCATTAATAAGGGCTGCAAGGGGCAGTGCTGTTCATGGGATCCCTGACAAGACTCAACAGCTGAGTTCCTCCTTTTCAACCTTCTTCTTATACAGAGTGGAGGCAGAGGAGAGCCCTGTCATCTATATAAAGCCAAATGACACTTCTGTTTAGCAGGTTAAACTTCTTTCTCACAATTTGTGGGTTATATGAAATTTTCTTGAACACATGAAACTCTGTGGGTGGATTTCAATTTGATCTTTCACTGAATCTTCAATACAAGGCAAAACATGAGAAGAAATCCATAAAATGCAGACTCTAAATTTAGTCACCTACATACCATCCTACATTTTATCTTTAAACTACTTTGTGAATCTGGTTTTATTAAAAAATAGGTATACCAAATGAGGTCTCCTATCCCTGAAGGGCAAGTATTTCCCACTGTCGATATGTCTCAATGATAATGCACAGTGCATAAAGGGAAATGAAAGAGACTTCTCTACAAAGAGAAAAGGCTCATTTGGTTTTGGTGCAACCCAAGCAGTTTGACCTATTTGCAAAACTGTAGAAGTAAATGGTGAACTTTTAATGAAGAAGCAGGGTCAGATGCTCACCACTGCTCATGTGAGGTGCAAATATTAATTTCCATGAATAGTTAACTTTGATGAGTAAAAAAAAAAGTTAGATCAAATCTCCCTCGTTTTAATCACTTTGTGAGGAATTCAGACCTTCCACAGATCCAAACATTACAACATAAGCTGTACCAACAGGTTATAATGTTTATTAAAAAACTTAATCTTCATGACGAGCCTTACACAGCCAAGATCAGAGTCTTCCTCAAAACCACATTTCAGTTAACTATCTGTTCATTAACCAAAATATAAACTGATTCCACAAACATTTAAATTCCATTTTGTATCTGATAAGCGATGCAGTCTAAAAGTTATGTTTTGGGTTTTTTTGCCTTAAATTATGACAAACACTATTTTGTCCAATATGGACCATCGTCAAGATACAAACAAGCTAGCTGAAAAACCAACCTAGCTGCAATAACATGAAGCATAAAGCTTTCAGATATATTCAAGCAGACTAAAAGTCCATCCAGCTCACTAGTCCATCTCCAGCAGCGTAACATAAGTGACATTTAGAGAATAATTCCTTTTTTTTTGGCACACCTATTATTGTGTAATTTAATGATCAGGAAGTTCTTAAACTTCTCAGCCACATATTTCACCCATATAATCATGTTTAATAGCCACTGACAGAGAAACACACAGGTTGATCCCAATTTCTTTTTGAAATAATTTAAGCTTTCTGTCTCTGACATCTCACAACAAAGTTTCACAACTCAGCACGACATATTGAGAGATGACTATGAATCATCCAAAATACTAACATTCTTTACTCACCTTCCCTATCCCCTTGATGATTTCATATGCTCTGTTTAGCCAGCCCTTTCCCAAGACAGACTAAAGAGAACAGTACTCTTTGCAGGGAAGTTTGTTCTTGCTAGCCTTCACTGTACTTCTAGCTGACCCTCTTTTGAAACTGAATGCTGCGTTTTAGCACTGGACTATGTGGAAGTGCAATTCAGATTCCCACAGCAATAACTTTTTTTTCCCCCTTTCAAGTTCCTCTTCAGCAATTTTTATGCAACTTTTTGACTACTGCTGAATACTGATGTAGAACACTGTATCAATACCAATAGTTACTTTCCAGGTTGGAAAAAAAAAAATTGAGTTTATGATTCTGTATCTATGTACTTACTGTCATTTTGCACTTCATGACGTGAAGTTTAATATTAGTAACTCAGTGCCTCAGGATCCTTCTACAGTACTTCATGATACAATACTCATTGTTCATTCCCTTTTCCAGATAATTTCCAGATATTCTGAACATCAGTGTCCATAACTGTGATCCAGCATTCCATACGTAATATCCCTAAACTTCCATCAATCCTTTCACCCTTGCCTTTCAACCATTCTATACGAGCTCCCTCATGACTATGTGTAAGATAGATTTCCCTCTGCAAAAGACATTATTACTTTTCCAAGTATTATTTTTGTTTACCTGCTTACCACTTTGGGTTTTTTATTACAAGCAGTACCGTAAGTCAGACTTACTTACTAATCTTCAGTTGCCAGACTCAGCAGTCAAATGCCTTACAAAAATGTGCCAAACGTAGTAATAGCCATTCTACTAAAAAGTAAAGTAGATACGAGCATTAGATGGTCTCACACCACAGCTCAGCAATTTTACATTTTAGTTCCTTTAAAATTCTTGAGGGAATGCTGTTTGCTCTAAAGAATTTATTACTTTTCATTTTTAATTAAGTTTCAGATGAAGACAGTTCCTCAGACTCATTCCTCAAAGTCTCTGGTACGGCAACCTCACAACTTTTTTGTTTCTGGTGTTGGAAAGTTTTTGGAACTAGATGCTCTGCCTCTAGCAACTTGCTTACTAAAATTCTCTTTTGGCCTATATTAAAATGATTTTACATTTCATTTGCCAGAATTATGTTCTATTCATCTTCCAACTTTGGAAAAATCTTCCACTTTGTATGAAAAAAGATACCATTCAAAGAGACTTCTGCACTTTGCTGCTTAAACACATTATGTTTTTCAGACTCTTCTTAAGCCTTTTTTGATTTGTGGTTTACATTTACTTATGTAAAACAATTTATAAAGGTATTTCTATTACTATAATGTAAATTAAAAACCTTTAGTTTAGTACACATTTTAAGAACTAATTGCATAATAGTGTAGGTACTTTCCATTATGAAAGCCTAACATTAATCTCAGTATAAATTAACAATATATCAGTTCTGCATTCAGCACACAGAAGTAATGTTTTACGAGTAAACGTGGGATTAGTCTAACATTTTAAGTATTACAGCTTTTAGTTAGTAGTTAACCATGTACAATTCAAAACACTGCAATTCCCCTTTTTTGCTTAGGTTAAGATGGGATTAATTTAACAGGACACTAAATAATTCACATAATGACCAAATGCACAACTGAATGTTAATGAAATTCCTTACTATGTTGCTCAAAAGATATACTGCTAGAGTCTAGGAGCCTATATGAGGAGTTTGGACACAAAAAAAATCCAAATCCACATGCAAAGTTTAATCACATACCAGTTAGCAATATCTTTGTGAGCTACTAGGTTCTGGAGGAATGCTTGTAGTCCCAACTGTCGATCTTCCAAGAAGTCAGGATTATAATTATCCTTGAACCAGCGCTTTGGCGGAAGGGCCAACCGAAAGCCCGGAAACATATCTTTTAGCTGAAATAGAAATCAAAGCCAAAGAAAACCAAGGAAAAAAAAAAAGTCTTGATGAAATACTGAATTTGACACAGGCACTGACTTTGCTCAGAATTACGGGATCTTTCTGTCTTCTGTTAGGTTCAAGCACAAGGTAAGACGCAACCATAAGTACAATCCAAATTATAGCATAAATTGTAGACACAGTTCTGTCACTTGCTATGTTGCCTTACACAATCAAATGACCTCTCAAATTTACCGTATAAAAATAGGAATGAAAAACTTTGCTTTGTTATTTAATGTCTCCAAGTGTGCTACTTAATGCCTTTGAGTCAGTAAGTGTAAGAAAATTGTATGTAAGTAAAAAGATGAGTAAGCATTTAAGTGGTGTTTCTTCTAAAGTACTCAGGGATAATAAGTACTATATAAATAAAATATATAAAAGCCCATTACGGATCTACAACTCTGCAACTCATCTTTTTTGGGGGGGAGGGCAGGGGTAGCAGAATGAATTACAACACATGCATGAGATACTTCTAGTAAAGAGTAGCTCCTTGTACACCCAGAATATTAAAATTTCTATTTGCATGGATGTGGCTCAAACCCTAGTACTAACATACAAAATTGTATTTTTGAGTTACTTAAATAGTAATGGGGTATACTCAACATCAGAAATACCTAGAATTTTTCTCTGAATTCAGAAATGAAATATGCAAATGAATGGAAGCATAAAAATATATAACGATGGACCTGTCCAAGGATGCCAATTAATTTTCTAATATGCACAAAGATCAAAAAAACATTAACGCTTTCATAAAAAACATTTTTTAGATGCCTTTTCTTAGAAGGGGTGCTTGACACAGAAAAATCTCGAAGAGAATTTACAGCCAACAGGAAAGAGCAAACAGGTTTTACAAAATCTAATGTTCCTTTAACTGCCACAAGAATTGTTTAATCTTTTTCTGAAGACAGGATCAAGCCAACTTCCATCAGGGATGTACTGCATACACTTAATATATTTGTATGAATGTTCCAGTGACAGGGATTCCAGAATCTGTCTTGAAAACAGCTTAGCACTCAATGTTTACGTAGCTGCAAGGTAGTTCTTCAGGGGGTGTCTTGGTCCTTGCATGACAAAATTTAAGCCTTCTGACAATAAGCTTTATTTATTTAACTACTCTTTATGGACTCATGGAAAAAGCTAATGGGTAGCTCTTTCAGCAGATTAAGTTTTAAAAAAGTTAAAACAGATAATGTATTTCAGCTAGAATCTCTCTACACAGTTTAAAGGAAGAACCACATTAGTGGATCACCCTTGCTCATATAAGTACCATTTCACAGCACAAGAAGGGTGCTTTTTTAACATCACAAGTATTGTATATTCAAATAGCCCGTGATAACTATTAGTTTCTTATTTATAGAATGGTTTATTGTCAAAGCCTTGCTCTTTATTTCTGCATTTAATTATTTAAGTATATGTTTTCCTTTTCTCTTACTGAATTTCACCTTGATATTAGACTCTTCTTGATATTTTTAAGTTTCTTTGGTCATCAAAAGTTCCTTCATCTCTTACCAAGTTATCATTAATACCATTTATGTAAGTATCCTCCATGCTCCATAACCCCCCTTAATAAAACACTGAATAGAACTGAACCCAGCAAAGGCAACAAAATGAGTTCCTGTGTTAGTTGGAGAAGACCACAGATAACCATTGCTGGGAAAGCTTTTCAACCACACAGATTTCTGCTTAATGGTAATTTCACTTGTCTGGTTATGTAGATCATGTAATTTATTTCTAAGCAAAGAGTATGCCTACCCACAGATTACACCTTTTGTGGATGAAGAGAGTATGAGAAAGCTAGGGGCTGTCAGCAGACTAATTTTCAACAGCACAGTCCTGGGGCATTTTTCTTGAACACTCCTCAGGCACAGCAGGAAAAACTGTGGGTCAGGCAAGTTATGCTGTCTGTGATTGCTTGCTTGGATCCAGCACCTTTTCTAGTTGTCTCTCCCCTACATCATCATGTGATACCTTATGCCCGTCACATGAGGCACAGTCTCAGGGAGAAATGGTTAACTTCTTGGTTCTTAAGACTGGCCATTTCATTAATCGTTCAACATCTCTACCAGCATAGTAATAAACTTTACAAAGTTCTTTTCCCACCATTTTTTGGGACCGAAGAGTATTCTTCATGTACCTCACCAATCCACTAGGTGTTCTTAAACAAAACCTATGCATCTAGCCAAATGTCTGTATCTTAGCCTTTGCTCCCAACCCCTCAAATTCTGTCATGTTTCAACATCCACTAAGATTAAATTTTTTGTCAATATTACAGCAAAAGGCAGTATTTCAGTCTTTGCTGTATCATTCACTATTTGCTTCCCATAGTTTTCTCTCAAGTAATGGATGTGTCATTTTACTGCCTCCTTCCCTTACTTCTGTCTCTAATGATTTATAGAACTTCACCTATTGCTCTTCACATCTTGTGACAGTCCATCTTGTATCTCAGCACTTCTGCCTTAGTCTTTAGAAGTCTGTACTACTCTCCTCGTGCTGATCTCTATAGTTTTTTGTTTTGGTTTGGTTTTTTGTTTTTAAGTACTTTTGACTTTGAAATAATTATGTGGCTTTTTGTGTACCCATACTGGCAATATCTCATCTTTCCTTTACAGTGGCTTACTTTGCCATTATCTTCTACTTGTCTTCTTTCAGTAGGTATGCAGTTTTCATAACCTTGTCATTGCCTGGTAAGTAGATAGCTTTGACATTCAAAGAACTTGTTGCTCACACTTGAAATCTGTTCTTTTCAAGTCTTAACCTGCTGCTGCACTTAGTTTCATTCATAAAAGGAGAGTTCATAGTTTTGAGCTCTTCTACTCCCATTCATTTCTATTTTATTAGCTGTTCCTTACTAAAAATATTTCAGAAACTAGTGGAAGTACAACACACTTTCTAGGATGTTACGGCAATCTATTTTGCCTTCTTTATTTCCTTTGAGAGATCAGGGCAAATAAATGCTATTACTAAGTTCACTAACTGTCCTGATTTTATCTACGCATGTCCCCATTGTGACACTGTTCCTATTCTCACATTTTCTCTATTCTTAGCCACCGCCAAAGTCCAACTCTCAGTCCAGTTTGGACTTGCGAGTACGTGTATGCCTGACATATAAAAACATACTGCTCTTTTGTCTTTACTTGGTCTTCCTGAAAAGGCATTCCCTCTCTGTTAATACTTCAAACTGATTCACATAGTGAGCATAGCGATCAATTATTCAATTCAGATGGCATTTAATGTCAAGTTTCTAATACCATTTCAGGGAATGAATAATTTGCCACCAACCTCAAGAAGGATGGTGGGGAAAAGGATTTATAAGATAGTACATTTCTCTTGTTTATAGTGGATTTCTAGGAGATAGGGTACAAAAAATCCTGAAAGTATACATGCATGCAACTTCACGTCTATATTTGGCATTAGAGAAAAAGGAATTTCAAGTGTTGCACTGTGCCTTTTCAACAACCGATGCATGCATATAACCATTTACTCTTCAGTTCGTAAGACATTATGCTTTCTGTAATACAGAAATGCCAGCTCCAGGAATTGAAACATACCATCATTCTGAAACTTCTAGAGAATTATGGAATAGTAACATAATAAAAATTCAGATGTATACTGAAAGATTAAAAAGCTTCAGTCAGTGACACAAGGGAAAAATAAAATTCTTCCTTTTACACAGAAATCCTAATACCTATAAATCGTCCCAGAAGCCAAACATTTTTGTTAAAGATTTGACTGCGATGACTAAGGACTTCACTTGTAAAATCCAAATATCTGTTCTAAAATGAGTACCTGTGGCATTTTAGTTTTTCAAACTACTGATAACCACACTAAAAGTCAATGCACGTAAGCCAGTTCTTGACCTATATCTGACATAGCTGACCAAAATACAAATTTGACTTCTGAAACTTGAGTTGAAATCCCCAGAACATCATAATTTCAAAAGAAGTCAGGCTTTTGCCAATACCAAGGCATTCCTTAATTTAGGATAGACTGAATTAAAAGACAGAAAGTTCTTCAGAAAGAAATCTCTAAACTAATTCACATTCAACAATTTGTGGCAGTTTTAGACTGTACTGATGTTTTAAAGGTAGCCTAAAAGATATCCAAACAGGTCAAACCAAGAACCCAGAGAAATTTATAAGTTCAAGTCCATATTCAAAATTTCAGCAGAATTAAGTTCTTAGTTGATTAGGCACATTGATCCAAGGAGAAGAAAAGGTATACAAAAAATCCCTTACTATGGGTAAAAAAAGGGAGTGTTAAAAAGTTACAAATTCAAATATGAAAGAACATAATAACAGAAAATGTGTTAAACTTGCAATGAAAGATTATTCTTAGGAGTGGACAGTAGGACAAAGAAAAGTATGATTCTGTTTTTCTACTTCTATGCTTCTATAGAAATAATGCTAAATGGGATAGCTAAACACTATTTAACAATTAAAACTTCTGCTTTTTAGACAAACATTTTTTGCTTTCAAGTGTTCTAAAAATAAGTTGCTGACCCAGAACTCCTATTTACCTGGCATCTCTGTCTTCAGCTTTAAAGATCTGATATAATATTTCACAATTAACTTCAAAGACACTGAAAACTGAAGACTGACCAACATACAAAGAACTTATGTTCATGAAACTTCAGTTTTATCATGAAAAAAGCAGAGTTTATTGCACTGAAAAGGACAGAATAATTACTGCATCATTCCTGCAAGAGAATGCAGGCCTCTAGTTCTATTTCCAAGCAGGGGATACAACCATTAAAGAGTTAATTTATTTTATCACATAGACTAGGAATAAAGTATGAGGCACACTAACAGCTTCAGATAAAGAAATACCTTCTTCACACTAGATGTAGTTATTTAATGTATCTTTGAAAAAACCAGGAATTGTATGTTTTTCATTCATTAATAATGGTATGTATTTTATATGAATTGAAAAAAGCAAGAAAATAAAAAAGTGACAAAAATGTGAGATACAAAGAAAATGAAACATGAAAGAAGAGTGAGGCAAGTTAGCTGAAAATTTACCAGTGTATAATTCTCACCTTGTCATTAAGCCTGGAGAAGTCAGTGTACCGTCTGAAAACCACCCAACTTTCCTCTGGACTTCTTTTTACCAGTATTTTGTATACCTGTGTGGAAAAACAGCAATATCAGAAAAGTGTGCAGAACTTTATGCTGCATTGGCTGGAAGGCTGAAATTATCCTTTATTTCTTAACGAAGCAAAACTTGTGGATAAAAAAAATTTCTTAATTGGATTTTTTTTTTAAACTTAATTATCAGTACAAACAGTACAAATTAATTTCAGAATTTAAGGAAGGAGCTTCTATAATTCCTAAATACAGACAGAAAATAGTTACATGTAAGAAAGAGTTTGTGAAACTGCATCCAGATTTCTTCCCCATGAAAAAAACAAGTCTCGGCTATCAAAGAAGTAAGTGAAGTATGTTTTAGTGATCTCCTTCAACCTTTGCTGAATTATAGTTTCACTCATTAATCCTTGAGGCCAATCTGTTTTTAAGATGACTGTAATAATCAGGTACTGAGTGTTAAATTCTTTTCAAATGTCTCATCTGACTTGCTTCACAAGGAAAAGTGATGCAGGATAAACATAACATCCTCCTTTGGTTCCATTTGTCTTGAACATTTGGTTTTGTCTTTCCAGGAAAAATATGACCACTTCCCTAGATAACTGCATCAGAACGATTATACTAGCACTGTAGAACTAAAGTAATGGATCCTTTGAATCAGATTTAGCAAGACAACAGCACAGCAGTACCGTTCTCCTATTTAAAAGCAAATGGATAAATAAAACGATAATAATAATAAACAACATCAAAAAACAAATAGTTACCTTTTAGGAGGACTGATACTCAAATACCTGAACACAATGAATCTAATAACACACAACTTCAACTAGAAAATATTAAACAGTGTCTAGGAAAGAAGGGTTCTTATGTCACAACCTTACTTTCTCCAATGTAAGGAAAAAGAGGCTCTGCTATTGTACTGGGTTAGCTTTCCCAGTCTAGGTGCTCTCTAGTTAAAAAAAATAGAATATAAGAAAAAAAAAAGACATTTTTTTGAATCATAATGATAAAAAATCCCTTATAGGCATTTAACCAAATTCTATTTAAAACATTTTCTAATCTGTTACATAGTAAAATCTTTTCAGGTATTTCATGTTTTCACAGCAGGTTGTCTTAGCTGATAAATGTATTTTTCTTGTTGCAGTCCCAGCATGTGATAAGCCCAGTGCTAGTGAACTTCTGTACACGTGCGAGACTGTTCTTAGCATTTTTGTATTCTATAATATATTAAGTTGCAGACAGTTACACAAACTACAGATAACTATGGTGCAAATTAAAAGCAATTTTTCAGCAAGTACTTCTCTTATCTACTTTTTAAATACAGAATTTCACTTTCAAGCAGCATCATCTGTGGAAGTCATGGACTGTGACAGAGGCAATACTTCAGTCATTAACAAAAAGCTGTTAGCTTTTAAAATTCAAGCTGCAAGACATGGCTGTGAAGCAGCATTAAAATGTGATTCTTTTGTCTTGCATTTTCTGTATAAATGTTTGTCCAAATGTTTTAGCTTTCTTGTCATACCAAAAGTATAAACAGTTTTATTTTATGAAAATTTCATAAAGCAGAACTGCTATATAAAATTATGAAGACCCTTTGCTAGTACACAGTAAAACATAGAACAAGAAGCGTTGGAATATGCTTGCGGATTTACTTGCTAATGCATACTCTATTCTATACTTTCATTCTACTAAAAGTTCTGCAAAGGCATTGCTTACAAATGCACACATGAAAAAAATCCAGTTAATCTGACCCTCACTTTGAACGGTTTCCAAGTAAATATTATACAACTTTAAAAAACCTTCACAAATTATGGTCAACTTAATTGTAATAAGGAGCACAAACAGCTCACGATTACTGGCCAAAAAAACTCACAGTCAACCTGAAACAAACATCTGGTTTTCTTGCCAAAATGGAAAAAAGTTGTTTTTTTTTTCTTTTTAAGATTTGTAATTAATAAACAAGAAAAACTAGAGTATTGCAAAACCAACTGTCAGTTCCTTCACATAAGGTCTTGGGTAAAAAGCTACAAATGAATTCAACAAATTCACGTTATTCCAGTCAATCCTGAATTGCCTTATTCCACAAATACAAAATATTCAATGAAAATATGCCAATATTTAGTAACAATCTCTGGCTGATTCAGGATCTCATTATCATATCTACTTGGCTCAAAAAAAAAAGTGCTAATTGAAAATTCCAGGACTGCTAATTCATTTGAGACCAATTGCTTAGAGACCTTTTTCAGCCTACCTTTTCTTCTCTCATATGCTTCAGCAGCCATGTACTCCAACATGCACTAATATTTAACTCTTGAAGTTAGTACGTCACCCAAATTAAGTAATTCAGATTCATATTTTTAGGAACTATAAGATGCTAACAAACAGTAAAGAAACTTCAGCAATTGACTCTCCTCTCTTTTACAGGTGATTTCAATTTAATACCCACTGTCTTCCATCTCATTGATTTTGCACTGCAGAAGCAACCAAAATTTCTAGGACTAATTATTTGCTGGTTTTAATGCACAACAGCAAGCTTATTTTTAACACGCAACTGAAAACAAACAGTTAATCATGTGCTTTCAGAAACAAACACAGCAACAGAACTGAACTCAGAAAGAGCAAAAATGCATCCAAGCATTTTAATGATGAAGAATGCTTCATTTGTACTGTAACATGGCCTTCTACATAAAATAAACAGTCAAAGTTGTCATTGTAACTACAGTTGAAGAACATCTTACACACACACTGGAATATGCCTTGGCATATTTTCAGACTAACCCTTGTCAACATAACAATACTAATCATTGGTTTAGTTTTGAAGGTATTATTTAAAAGGAATCTTTTAATCTACATGTAAAAAAAAAAAAAATTGGCTCTTCTCTTAGGCTACCATGCATGAAGATGTTGGAAACTGAAAAGCTTATGACAAGCCATCATTCTCAAATAATTAAAAAGCAGTATTATTTAATTCTTTGCAAAAAGAACTTGATTATTTTATTAGTATTTCAACTGTCATAAGGGTATTAGATTCCACGCATTTCTAATCTAAAAGAAAATAAGAGAAAAAAAGTTTGTCTGCTATTTCCTCCTCCATACCTATTCGTGATGAATGTTGCTCTCCTGAAGTAACATAATTAATAAATAATTAGTAACAAACAACTTCCATCAGTCCCACAAGCATTGCTGAATTATCTCAAAGAAATGTTTCAACCACATCCACAAAACCAAATGCACAAATGCATTAATATATTTATGGCATGTAAAAAACCTGAGTTGCCAGCTACAGTACATTTTGAGAAAAAGCAATACAAATCAGTTAAGCTGGTGTTCTGTCATCAGATACTGCATATCTGACATCTCACTCTGTTTTCAGAACAGATTTCCCTTTACTAGAAACTAAACCTAGCAATGCAAGAAGCTGAAAACGTGTTTGCACTTTTAATGCAGATGTTGTACATTACTAGTAACTGTAAAAGGCAAATACCAGGGTGTCTTATCATTCATTTCAAATAAAAAACACATTTTATTTAAGATATTTAACTATCCAGAACTTCCACAAGTTCAATTTCACAAGGAATTGTAACTTTGCAAGGAATTCCTGACTTTTGCAGCAGAAATTGATACCTGAAGTACAATGAATTCCTTTTACTCCATGTGCACAATTACTGGAAAGACTGCTTCTGAGCCTCAATTTTCCCACCTGTGTAATGGGAATGATATTTTCCTGTCAGACGGCAGTACTTTGAAGCTAAATTGGTATTTGTAAAATACTGCAACATCACTGAACTGCAGGATTAATTACTGAAAGAGAATTCAAAGTACATTCAATTGTTATCTTGTCATTACAGGATGAACTATACTATCCCCAAAACTTACAGTGAATTTTGCCCTTTCCTCCATCACCTCATAACCCAGTATAGTAGGCGTGGACGGTCGATCTTCCCAGCTCCTGGAATCTGTATTCTGCTCTATTTCTTCTGCGGGCTGAGTACAGTATTCTATGGATGTATCCACACCTGTAAATTTAGTCCTAACAAGTGGACTACTACACACAGATGACGTAGAACCAATCTGGTCAGGCACGCTCATCTTTTTAAAACTACCAATTGTAGAGTCCTCCAGCTGTCCTTTTGAGGAGCTGGAACTCGTCGAGATGCTCCCAAAAGAAGAACTTCTTTGGTTTCTATTTGTAAAGCTGGATGATGAACTTCCAATAGGAATAGGAACAGGAACGTATGGTGTTGCCATCCTTCATGAAAAAAACCCTCAGTTTTCGTTCCAAGAGTTTAAAGTTCATTCACTGTATAAGCCATGTTTTCTCTCCTTTTCAAGAACAGTACCTGCAGTGAAGGACAGAAAATACTGTTGTAATTTTTAAGTGAAAGCAACATATCGCTTCGGAAGAATCTGTATCAGCATTGAGATGGTACATAGCAGTATTGATGGTTAAACATTTTAACAAGGAATTTGGCTTCATATAAAACGCTGCTTTTAAATCGTATCTCTACAATTTGACGTTTTTACAGGCGTTCTCTGTCATTCACAGCTATTAAAATTAAAATGACAGAAAGTTAAAGTAAGATTACAAAAGAGAAAAATTTTTTGTCCTTTATGAATTAAGTGCTATTTTGTTTTATTGAAAAAGTCAGCAATTTTTAGGCATATAAGAAGCTGGTGTTGTTTTAGCGACTGTTTAGTATAAACAGTACAAAAGCTTTTCTCAGAATAGCTTCTGTAAGATACCCGGAGCAGACTACATGAGCCAAACATGCATGCAACTACACATGACATAAATCAAAAGACAACACAGTAAACAACTTAGGTGAGAAACATATTTGCATATATTACATATTCACTGAAGTATAATGGATCTGTTTTCAAAGCAAAATATTTTTTCAAAACAACTCTGTTGCATATAATACTGCAGACATTTGTAACAATGTTAACTGGGCACATTTTTTGTAGCTTGAATTGGAGCAATTAAGTTTTACAAGCATGTACATCAAAAGCAGTGTTGTAATAGCAGCTAGTTTTCCATTCCAGCAGATTAAAATGGAAAAAACAAGTTCAGGGAAAAAAGATAAGTAAGAGACTTGGTATTTTTTCTTCAAGAAAACCATTTCAAGCCAAAATTAATCTTTTGTGTGCATGTGTGTACATTTCTAAAAGGCAAAAGAAAATTAAGACAGCAGTATCAAACTGCCAAAAAAGCACCACCTCCTCATTTTAACAAAGTACCCGAAGAAGAGCTCTTACTAGATGCAAATTAGATGCCACCTCTTTGGATTAATAGGACTTGAGTCTCCACCCGTTTCACCCAAGAGTATACCAATCAACCACGAGGCTGCAGGAGGCTGTGAAATGGGAAACCGTCAACCCGATTCACATCATATATATAATCAATCATCTACTGAAGCAAAAACCAAATTAGTTTCCTAATTGCCAGGGTGAAGTGATGCTTTCGTTCTCTTGCTCTCAATAAATCTTAGAGAACATGAATAAGGAAATAAATATGAAATGAACCAGCATCAACAAGAAAGACTGAAAAATGCTCTTGAAATAACTCCTTGAATGAAGGGAAAAACAAACTTCCTCATCCTTTCAGCTACACAGGGAAATCTTTACACACTCTGTATGTCAGAAAGCTCAGGGAACTTGACCAGCAAGAACAATTTCAAACTGGCAGTGACTCCTTGGGAGCACCTCTGCTTCACTGTGGGATGAGGGTGGACACTCGGCAGCATCCGAGGGAGCAAAAATGTCAATATCATAAACGTCTGCTGATTGACTTTGCTGGTCAGGTACAGGATCCGGACTATCCAGCAGCTTCTGTTGCAGCATAGTCCTGCGCTTGGTTGTGTGACTTAACCCCACATGTCAGACAGCTGACCTGCTTCAGCCTCACATAGTTTGAAAGAAGCAAGTCACGCCTGTCTTGTTTCCAAGACATTCTCCTGGAGCTAGACCAAGATCTAAATCCCTTTTTCCACCTGTATCTCAGGAAGTGAATCTGTTTTCTGCCTCGAACAATAAACTTTGCAATATTTTTTTTTAATAGAGATAGAAATAACAAGACATGAAGTATTCTCTGGTAGATTTTCTCTAGCAATATTCTTGTCTGTATGAAACACTGAACAAGGCAACTCCTTTTTCACTTGCCACTTCAGTGACTCTTCCTCGTTACCAGCATAAGGAATTGAGAGCATCCCCTGAATGAATGCCCCACCCAGCTATGTTCCTGGGAGGTGTGGGATTACATCCCTATAAACAGAAGAACCCAGTTGAGTCCAGGTTTGCAACAAATCGAAGGATCTGTACATAAAAAAAGTGGTTGTTATCTTCTGCTGCATGACTTTATGAATATGAACCAGGAAAGGAAAATAAGCCCATACTTCAGGGAATCTGGTGAAGTTCACCCAGGAGTTCACGGAATTTTGAGAAGAAAAAGAGTCTGTGCTTTTCAGCACTTTTTTGGAAAAAAACCCACCAAACCAAAAAAACCAACCACAATCCGTGATGACATTTTCACCAGTTACAATACTTGTGAACAGCATCTTTTCTAGAAGAACTTTTTTCTTTAAAGTGAAACGCCTGTCAAGAATTTACTATCTTGAACTTATGTACTTACTACTACTCTTAAATGCACATGCATTAATGAAAGGTTGTACCTATACTGGCAAGCAACACAGCTCAACACTGTCCTGTAGCGTAAAGCACTTTGTGTTAAGCATCCAACATGTACAATTGTACATGCTTCAGCAGCTTTTATGTCAGATTAGCTGTAATTTGGTACCATTGACTGAATGCTTATTAGCAGCTGGACTGCATTAGGTCTGCTCCCAGGGTACATTTTCGGTTTTAGTTTCTTTTGTACTCTGCACGACCACGCCAAATTGTGAGCCAATGTATGTTAAATGGTGATGATCACAATATTTGCTTCTAAAGGAACTTCTTGACTCAATCTGACACAGTAAACATACCCATAGATAAATAAAAGGGGCTGATACTACCAGTGTCACACCCAGATTCCTCTAACTCTGAATAGTAACAGAAGAGTAATCTTTGAGTAACAGAAATGCCAGGTCAAGTGAGCAAAGAGCACACCATGTCATTTGATTTTTTTTTATCAAGAAAACAGAAAAAGAAACATACAAAGATACTACATTAGAACTTACCAGACTCAAATGCACATATATATGTATGTAAATCCATCTTAAACTGTAAAAGTATCACAATTTCCAAATATCTAAAATATTTACATGCCATGAATCACAACAGGGTTTAAACTCACATTCATTTGCACTTTATGAAGGCTAAACATTAGAAAAAGAATACAATGCTCAAATGAGGGTCACAACCTTAGGACTCTAGCCTTTTCTATGAACATAGAAGTTTACTGCCAATTCATGCAATAAAAGGAACAGAAAATAATTTGATAAAAATACCCTTTTAGACAAACCATATTGCTCCTTGCTTATACAGGTATGGCAAGGAGGGAAGATTTAAGTGCACAGTCTGCTACTACCCAAGCTTCACCACGGACTGGTCTCATACGTCACTGCACTAAACCAGTAGAATCGCTGCACCACAGCAACTTTCAGAACAAACAGATTGCTCATGACACCTAAGAGATAATCCGGCGCCTGCACGCTCTTTCTTGTCCAGATATTTACTTACTTTACTTGTAATAAATTTGTTTCCTGTTCAGAACGCCTATTTGGTTTAGACTGATTCCAAACTGTAAGTTAAGAATGAAATAAAAAGAAGAGAACGTTTGCTTGAAGTACTGAACTGCTAGGTCTGAAACAGGATAGGACAGAGTCCCAGGAACCCTACTGTCACATGCTACAAAACAGCATGACACCAACTCATCCTACTGGGTATTTACAACAGCCACCTCCCTTTTTGTGGGTAAAGCAAATAGGCTATAATAAAACCACTTAAAAAGGGTTTGCCTCCAGCTTGCAGCTATCGCAATTTCAAACCCTTTTAAGCTAATGGTTTGCATGTTCAGTGAGAAACATGTAAGCCACGCGATTCAAGGATAATAGATTAGAAACAAAACAATCCTTACTTAACAGTTCTAATTGGATTTAGAAGACTTTTAGCTATGCAATACTATTTGTGATCTGGTTACATATATTACATCTCTGTTTGAACAACGCAGTCAGGCTGACCTCTGTTGTTTAGGATTTAAGTGCTACCATGGAATGTCAGCTGAACAACTAGTGGAATATTTAAGGAGACAACTTGCTGAGTTTGGTTTTATAAAGTTTTTTAACTTTAATAATCAATTTGTGCCGACTTCAATCAAGTTACTTAATATCGTATTTCACCTGTTTATGAACTCAAAACTGGTGCCTATTTATCACACCTTGCACACACTCACAGGCGAGCAATTGCTGCCCCAAAGAGTCTGTTAGCGAATTAGAAAGAACTGAAAGTAACTCTCCCCCCCAAATTGCATAGTAGGATGTGCTTACGTTGCCTACCTCTGCCTGTGATTCAATGGTTCTGAAAGAGGTAAGAACCAAACAAAAACTGCAGTTATCTTCCAGTCAACCACCAGCCGCCGGCGCAGCCCTGAAGCGGAGGGAACCCGCTGCAGGCGTGGGGCGGGCAGGGCCGCCCGGAGCGCAGCGGCTACGCCGCTGACCGCGGCCGCCCGGGTCCGTCAGGCGCACGGCACCGCCGCGCAGGGGACGCGGCTCCCGCCTCCGGGCGGCCACGCTCGCCGAACGCCGCTCGCGCCGCTTTACGTAACTTCAGGAGCGGCCGCCGAGCCAGCGGTACCGGAGGGGCCGGGCTCGCGCAGCTGCACGGCCTGGCAAACCTTGCCCAGTCGCGAGGCTTCGGAAACCGGGCGGGCTCACAGCAGCGCCGGCTCAGGAGCCACCTCTGAGGTGAGACGCCGCTACTCACCCCCACCCTGCCCCGGGGAAGGGGTGGGGGGGGGGTCCGTCCCCGCCGTCCCGCCCGAGCGGGACCGCGACCGGGACCGGGACCGGCCGCGCCCGGCCCAACCGCCTGCGGCGTCCCCCACCGGCGGGGCCGGCGCAACCGCCCGCCGCCGCCTCCGCACAGGTGCGCAGGAGCTGCGCCACCGGCCGGCGCGGCGAGGAGGCGGCGAGGTCCGGCCGTGCCCGGCGCGGGACGGGCGGTGGCGAGGCTGCGCTCCCCGGCCGGCCCAGCCCCAGCTCCCCACCGCCTGCCTCCCGCATTCCCTCGGCACTGGCGGCGCCTCCTGCCCCGCTCGCCCCTTCCCGCCTGCCGGGCGGGCAGTGAGGGGAGGGCGAGCGCCCCCGCTCACCTGCTCGCCGCCGCGCTCGCCTCCCTCTGCCGCACCGCCGCTGGGGCCGCCCCTCCCCCTCGGCCGGCCCCGCCTCGCCCCGCCCCGCCCCGCCCCTCCCCTCCGCGTGCCGAGAGGGAGGCGCGCTGCGCCCCGGCCGGGGGGGCGGGGCAGCGGGCTGGTACCTGCGGCGCGTGGCGGGAGGGGACGAAGCGGGCAGGGGCCGCGGGGAGACCACGAGCGCCGGCGTGCGCCGCGCGCCCCTAAAGCCTCCACTTCCCGGCAGGCAGCGCGAGGCCGCCCAGGCGGGAGTCGGCCGCGGTGCATCTCGGGTGCTGTAGTTCCGTGGCGTCGCGGTGCCCGCTGGGACCTGCAGTTCCGCGGGGCGGGGGGTGGCTGAGGGGAGCGGGGAGCGCCCTGCGGGCCCTTGGGCCTCCGCGGCGGCCGTCGCCGCTGCGGTGCGCGCAGGCTGCCTGCCCGGGCGGCCCCAGGCCCTCCGGGCAGCCGCGCAGGGGGAGCGGGGAGGGGGCTCCGGCTCCCCCGGCAGGGTCAGCCTGTCCCTCGGGCGGGCGGGCCCTGGGCGGCCCCGCCGCCAAGGGGAGAAAGGAGCGGGGCGGCGAGGGGGCCGCGGGCAGGCAGGGAAGGGCAGCGGGTCTTCGCCCTGCTGGGTCCCGGGCACGAAAACCCCAGGAACTGTGTCAAGTACGGGGTGTTAACGTGATTTCACGTAACAGCACCATGAAGTCCTGCTGTACCGCGGGGTGTTCTCATACGGCAGCGTAGTAGTGGAGCGCCATGTGAAATTTAATGCATAAAAGTGATTAGTGAATTTGCTGTGGGAGAGGGGGGGAGGAAATCGCTGTTCTTAAATAGTGGTGGGAATAAAACGATGTCTTGCTATCTCATAGTGACCTAGGTGCATAAACAGCAATATGATATTCTGGAGAAAATGAACACAGCACAATTTGTGTTAAAAGGTACATTGTGTTACCTTTCTGTTAAAAGGTACATTTGTGTTAAAAGGTACATTTTGTTTATATTCTTTATACAACACAGAAAAATGTGATACCTACAATTTCTGAGGAAGTCTTTCTGTTGAGTTTTCATCTAGAGGTTACCACAAACCTGGTTTTCTGGGATTGCCTTTTTCCCCCCTTTGGATCTTTTGTCTGGAAACTACTTGAGCACTTTGGGACTTTAGGGTGCCAGCAGCCTGCTAGTAGTAGCTGTGACTGCGGCCTGACATTTGTCTCGTGTTCATGGGTCTGGAAGCTGTTCGATGCTTCCAGAAAATATTGCGCCTCTTGTTCAAATGCTGTGCAACTGATCTGCTTGTTTATAATAAACCTGATACTTTCTGCAGGACATGGACACACAAATAGTGTAGCAAAACTATGGTGGTAAGGTGATCTGGTCTGTGATTGCAAACAGTAGTACAGGCCTGTTGCATTACCCTTGTCAGTATATACTGCTCTGGGGGCTACTGTTACCACTGGAGTGTAATTCTTCTGCTGGAATTATAATCTTAGAGTCTCAGGGAATTCTGTTCTTTGTTTTTTTCCTGTGTCATATTGTTTAAGCAGTACATCGGACTGTTTGGAGTTAATTTTGAACTTAGTGGTTTTTATGGATGTTGGTCTTTCAAACAATTTCCTCAGATTTGGCAGGGTAGCTAGCATTCATCATGAGTAGAATTAATAGATTTGAAAAGCATTTGTGAATGACTAGTTCAGAAGCCATGCCACGGGGAACTTTTTTGGATCTGATTCTCTCTTTAAATTCCCAATTCTGTTTTGAATATGTAGTACTCAAAAGAGATAATACACTGGATTTTTGAAATGTGTTACATTAATGCATATATTAAATCAGAGGAAATTTAATCAATTGCATTTTGAAAATTGCACTGCTGAACCTGATAGGCTGAGCATATCTCTATTACGAACTTCAAACTTTGTCTCACTCAAGGTGAAAATGTCCTCTAACATATAGCAGCAGAGGAGAAAAAACTGCTAGAAACAAGAGAATCCTGACTTCCAGTTGTTCAGAACACTTTTTTTATAGTAGTTGAACATGTCTGAGGATTACAATAATTTAGTTGTATATTCTGTGGGTTTTTTAAAATTTTTACTATAAATAGTTAAAGTTTTCTACCTATACCAAGCTACTTTTTGAACACACATGAGATTTTTTTCACCTCTAGAAACATTTGATAGTTGTAAATGCATGTTTTTCAGTCTGTTAGTCAGCTGTCCCAACAGCTTGTGACATTACATTTATTGTACAGGTTAACATAAAATTTTTAACAGCCCCCCCCCCCCCCCCCCCCGCGATAGTGAGGTCAGTTTTCACTATGACACTGTTGATCAAGCAAGAGTCCTATCCCAAATCCTTTGAAAAGAACAGGGCATTTTTCAGCACAGTGAGCAGGTATAGGAGCAAGGTATGAGGCTGCATTTCTCTGGTCATTTGGAAATTCCAAGGAAGTCAGTGGCATTTTTGGTTGCTGAGGAATGTGGGCTCAGTGCCTTCATGTCATAAGGCGCTATCCACCCACAAAGTCATCAGGAATGACTGTTGCTTCACTGGCGTGAGACAAACTATGCAGGATTAAGGTGAATTAAAATTGGGTCTGTGCCCTTCCTGGTTTTCTCTTTATAGTAGTTCTTCCCTCTGTACTCCGGCTGTAGCAATCTGTAAAGCTTTGAGACTGCCTTGCTTCACCTGCTGCTTGTGTAAGCAGAAAATCTGTGGCTTCCATTGCAGGCTAGATGAGCCACCCTGTGGCAATATCGTGCATTTCACCTTTATTGAGTCGAAAAGACAGTAAAACTAGTTACTAAATGTATAAGAGACTGGAAAGTATTTGCCGTGGTTTTTTGCACATATTGGTACCAGATGCCGCCCATGTTCTGCCTCCATCCACTAGTTATTTGGTTTTCCAGAGGATTGGTATATATATTATAGGCCTGATCAAAATCTGTCAAGCCATTATAATCCTTTGTGCCAAACCCACGATTTTTGCTAATGCTAGCTGGTTAGCTAGCTTGATTTAGCCTTGTTTAGGGGCTAGGGCTTGCAGAATCAGAAAAGCCTATTAACATAAAAGAATTTTATGCAACCTCTGTGAACTTCCCAGCACTTTCTCTGCTGGGAAGAAGAGTGGAGGAACTACTAATTGTGTAACACTAGTGCTCCAGCAATTCCATCTTCTGTTGTAAAAAAAATACAAATAATCCTATAGGTGAGAAGTCTGGGATAATCAGTTATTGAATTAAAGGTAGCTTCTGCAGTGCTAGTTGAGGCATAATGTGATATGTTTTCAAAGTCCCACCTGCCCTCATGATCATGTGAAACACTGAGGGTAGATTTTCAATAAGGTTATGGGATTGAGGCACTCAAATCTCATTACATTTCAATTGGGTCTAGGCACTCAAATTTCACTGTATTTTAGAATAATTCAGGCATTCAGTCCCATTAAATTTCAATGGGATTTGGGCCTTTCTATCTCAGGATACTGTGAAATCTATGACTTGGAGGATATTTGTTTTATGACAAAAAAGCCAATTTTGTTTCTCAGCTGTAGAGTCTTCAGCATTAGAAGTGATGGAGTTTCTCCTAAAGGCCATTATTTCTGTTATTCTAGAATCCTAGAATTCTATAATGGTTTGGGTTGGAAGGCACCTTCAAAGATCATCTAGTCCAACCACCCCGCCATAGACAAGAGACATCTTTCACTAGATCAGGTTGCTTAAAGCCCCATCCAGCCTGACCTTGAACACTTGCCACGATGGGGCATCTCTGCGTAACCTGTCCCAGCTTCTCTGCGTAACCTGTCCCAGTGTCTCACCACCCTCATCATACAACATTTCTTCCTTATGTCCAGTCTAAACCTACTGTCTTTCAGTTTAAAACCATTGCCCCTTGACCTATCACTACTGACCCTGGTAAAAAGTCTCTATCTGTCTTTCTTATAAGCTCCCTTTAGTATTGAAAGGCCGCAATAAGGTCTCCCCGGAGCTTTCTCTTCTCCAGGCTGAACAACCCCAACTCTCTCAGCCTTTGATCATAGGAGAGGTGTTCCATCCCTCTGACATTTTTGTTGACCTCCTCTGGACCCACTCTGACAGGTTCATGTCCTTCTTGTGCTGGGGACCGCAGAGCTGGACGCAGTGCTCCAGGTGGCATCTCCTTCCAGGTTCAAAAACTACACAATTTTGAAGAAGTACAGCTGGATATTTTGAAAGTAGGCATAAGCATTGAAACTGGGAATTTCATAAAATATGGCATCCAGATCCCGAGTTGTGATCCTGAAATACTTTAAGCAGTTGCCATGTCATGCTAATCTGTCTCCACTTCATAAATACTGTGTCAGTGTGTGTGTATGTTGTATTTTAATACTTCCTATGTCTGTGAGATGCTACTTCAGCACATGTTTGGAGGGACCTTGGCTTTTAAAGGGCTAAAAAAGCTGACCTTTTATACATACCTTTTGAGAACTCCTGTCCTTGGGAGGTTGTACTACACAGTTTCAGATATCCAGTGGTCAAAAAGGACTGAGGGAAAGGTAAGAGATGGGATTTAAACTCCATTGCTGGCTGGCTCTTTGCAGGTTTGGTCTGACTTTCTGTGATTCACTGCTCTGTGGCTGGCTGTGTTCAAGCTTACTTGAGGCTTGAGGCATCTCGCTTGTGCAGTATGGGCTCCCTGGAAGCCTGCACTCCTTGTTCAGAGTTCGAAGTAGCACGCTGAGGACTAGGCTGTCCCAAAGTCCAGTTCTTTGTTAGCTCTAGATTTTTATGGTTTCTAGAACTTTTTTCTGGCTCAGGTTTTGAATTTCAGACTTGACCCTTGTCCAAAACACTCAGGTGTGGGATACTGATTGCCCCTTTGTCTCCTAACTGATTATTCTCAACCTGGGAACATCTATATACTGCCTTCTGATGCTTGCTGTAAACTTTACTCGTAATATAGTTTTACACCTAAATGGGTTTCAAGGTGGTGTCCTGATAATAGACATTTTATGGAATAAAAATAGACTTAATAGACTTTTTGTGGAATACCAGATTCACAGCTGTAGTTCAGCTGCTGTGTATCATTCTACCAATTCACTGAGCTACAAATGGGATTTACCAGCTTTCTATTTGGTTATGCCTGTTGTGCTTCTCTCTTAGGCAAGTCCTCAAGTTAGAAAGCAGAAGCAGCAGCCTCTAAGGAGTTAAAAAAATCCTGCCTGTCAGAGGCTAGGTCTACTTTGTTAGTTATAGGGATTTTTCTCTCTCAGAGATTGCTTCTGGGTAAAGCAGCTCTCAGGTGTTATTGGCCAGTATTTTCAGATAAATGAACTATAAGTGTGGATTTTGAAATAATATGAGAGTTATAACATTTGCTTCTGTCCTGTGGCAGGTATTCAGATCCCTAGCAAATTGTGTCCTTCCTTCTTCCTTCCTTTTTATCCTCACCATCAGCATTTTCAGCCCCTGTCCTGGCTGGGTATATTTTGCTTTGGCTTTAAAATACACAAGTAATTATGATCACCAACTGCTAATAATGATGTGTCGTTAATAAATAAGAATATACAGAAGTATTCTGATAATTTATTATATTGATGCTTAGGCAAAATTGTCCTAGAAATTGACAACTAAAGACTTGTTGACACCTGGCTACCCTCTGGAAAAAGATCAAAATATGTAATTTTGACAATAGGTAGATGTTATGATATTCCAGCGGGGTCCTGCTTTCCCTGCCTTCTTCGCCTTGGTCTTTACTGGTAAAATCAACTTGCAGGGACTTTCAGTCCCCTGTGAGCAGTGGGAAAGTTTGGAGCAAGGCAGATTTACCTTGGTGAAAGAGGATTATGTTGGGGAATGTTTAAACAAACTGGACATATGGAAGTCCAGTGGGATATGGAAGTCCAGTGGGACCTGGTGGGATATGCCCATGAATGTTGAGAGGGTGGGCCAATGTCACTGCAAGGCCACTCTCGATCATCTTTGAAAGGTCGTGGAGGTTGGGGGAGGTTCCTGAGTACTGGCAGAAAGAAAATGTTACTTCCTATTTCAAGAATGACAAGAAGGTAGATCTGGGGAGCTACAGGCCTAATGTTAATCCCCGAAAAGGTGATGGAGCAAATAATTCAGGAAACCGTTTCTGAACATGAAGGACAAAAAGGTGATCAAGAGTAGTAGTTAGGAAGGGAAAAATCATGCCTGACCAACCTAATTTCCTGTGATGAGATGACTAGCTTGGTGGGTGAGGGAAGAGCAGTGGAAGTTGTTTATCTTGGTTTAGTTAAGGCTTTTGACACTGTCTCGCATAACATCCTCACAGATAAACCGATGAAGTAACGTCTTCAATAATGACCTTGATGATGGCACAGAGTACACCTTCGTCAGGTTCGTGGACAATACAGAACTGTGAGGAGTGGTGGATATACCACACGTACTTGTGCTGCCATTCAGAGGGACCTTGACAGGCTGGAGAAATGGGCTGTTGGGTGTCTCATGAACTTCAAAAAAGGGAAATGCGAAGTCATGCCCCTGGGGAGGCATAACCTCATGGGATAACCAGTACAGGCTGGGAACGAACCAGAAGGAAAGCAGCTTTGCAGAAGAGGCCCTGATGGCCCTGGTGGACACCAAGCTGAACGTGAACCAGCAAAGTGCCCTTGTGGCAAAGAAGGCAAATGGTATCCTTGGCTGCATTAGGAGGAGTAATGCCAGCAGGCTGAGGGAGGTGATCCTTCCCCTCTGTTTAGCACTGGTGAATAACATCTGGAGTGCTGTGTCCAGTTCTGGGCTCCCCAGTACAAGAGAGATACGGACATATTGGAGAAAGTACAGCAAAGGGCTGTGATGATGATTGCGGGCTTGGAGCATCTGACAATGAGGAGAAGCTGAGACAGCTGGGATTGTTCATCCTGGAGGAGAGAAGGTTCAGGGGTGTCTTATCCATGTGCAGAAATACCTGATGGGAGGGTGCAAAGAAGCTGGAGCCAGGCTTTTCTCAGTGGTGCCCAGTGACAGGATAAGAGTCAGAGGGCACAAACAGAAATACAGAAAATTCCATCTGAACATAAGAAAGCAGATTTTACAGTGAGGGTGATCAAACACTGGAATAGGTTGCCCAGAGAGGTAGTTGCTTGATATTTAAAACCTGACTGGACACAGCCCTGAGCAACCTGCTCTAGCTGACCCTGCTTTAAGCAGGGCCTGGAGTAGACAATCTTGAGAGGTCCCTTGCAACCTCAACCCTTCTGTAATTCTGTGAGCTTAAGAGGCCCACCATCCTGCTGTTGCTGCAGAACAAAAAGATACCAGACACAGTTTCTATTTCTGTTTTCTTAAAAGCACCTAAAAGCATCTGCTCTTCAAAGAGTATGGGAGCAAAATTTGTTCTCATTTACTGTTGTGCGATGAAATAAAATTCAGCTTGTTGCAAGTTGACAGGTAATCTTTGAAGGTACTTTCTGATACTTTGTTTCTGAATAAGGTTTTTTTCTTCTTTTCTTCTTTTTTCCTCTCTGTAATCAATGTGAAAAGAAAAGGACATTGTAAGGAAAACCCAGGGAGCAGAGAATAAATAATTATTGTTAATTGAATAGTAGACTACATGGTTTCTTTTCAATCTAAATAAAATTATAGTGGCAGAGATTTCAGGCATTTTGATTGAGGAGTCATATTCACGTGCGATAATGACTTCATTATGTGCATTTGAAGCTTGAAGTTTAAAAATGCTTAGTTTGCCCTTAGCTGAAGAAGTGGTTTTAAATGTTCTTTGTTTTATATGATTGAAACATTCACTTTTGTTGCACAGAAGAGGCGGTTCTTTCCCAGTAATAACCTTTTGGACATGAGGGTACCCTGCATTGTAATTTGACATGGCAAAGCTTCTGGTCCTTTGATATGGCCTTTGTAGAAGGTTTTGGTTTTTCCTCCTAATGCTCTACAGCTTACTGTTTTGTATGGCACAATGTATTGTAGCATTGAGTTGTGAGAGGTCTCAAAAGTGTTTCTTTTTCTGTGGGGTAAAGAAGAAACTTGGTCTTGTTAAAACATGAACGGACACACAAGTGGGACAGATTGTTGTTTCATGGGTTTCTGTCTGACCTTGGACAAATGACTTCGATTTCACTTTCCTGTGGGCTCATTAAGCAAGCTAACAAAGTTACAGTGAATATAATCTTCTTCTAAATGTGGAAGGCATCCCTATTACTTGCACAACCCTGTGTTCTGAATTTAAAGTGATGCTTGTCTTTCCTGCACAAACACAGCTCTGTTAAAATACGCTCCTTCTGCACGAAGTCACTGATACAGTCCTATAAAGGGCAGTGTTCATTAACTGTATCCTGTGCACAAAGGATGTGAGTTTCATTGTTTTTAACAATAGTACAGAAACCTTTGTCTTTATTTCCAAAGTTCAAATAGCAGCAGTGGTGTGAAACAGCTTTGTCTTGAAGAAACATGTGGCGCATTGATATGGAAATGAGCACACCCTGTGCTTCAGTAAGTGCCAGAGTGGCACTGTTCGGTACTGCCGCACTTAAGTGAGCTTTTGGTTGTGCTCAGCTTGTGTTCAGCTAGCCAAAATTCTAGCAGTGTTTCCTTCTCTGTTAGAGGCAGACTTTGAAATACTGCTATACTTGACATCCTTGCATGTAAAGTTGGATAGAATCATACTCTTACCCTTTTCTTGTGAAGTAGCAACGTGTAGTTAGTTATTTTTAGATGAATGTTATACAATAATGGGTTTTGTTTATGGTAAAAAAGACCAGATAATTTGAACTTTTGGCTTTGAAGAAGAAAAAAATCTCTGTCCTTCAGAAGGACTCTATCTATTGCTTTCTGTTTATTTAGCCTTTTAGTCTTTTTCTATTTCAACTCTACCTTGCGATTGCAATTCGAGAGTATGTTGCACACTGACATGTTAATTTAGCATTAACATTTGCAGGCTATTCTAGGGCCGGAGGCTACTGTTTAGTGATTATTATTATTGCTGTCTTGCAGAGCCCAGAATTGTGCTAAACATGTGCAGATGCATAGAAAAACATCATTATTTTCTGGATGGATTTGTAACTTTATATTGAACAGGATGAAACAAGTGATGATAAATATTTCAGGCAGAAGTTGATAAGAGAGAACAAGGGTTATCACATGAAGATCAATCACTTACTCATTTTAGGCCTTGACATAGAATTTTTTATTATCAAACAATATTTATGATGATGGATGATTACACAGAGCAAAGACTCTTTTAGAAGAGATGAGCTCTAGTGGAAATGCCTCAGCCAATCTCAGCTGCAGCAAGTTTCACTGAGTGAGCATGGTAGGAAGCCCCCAAATCACAGAAACTGAGAGGCAAGTCCACTGCACAGTGTGTTCTGCACTACTTGTCTTGCTGTCATCTGGACATGGTCCCAGCGGCAGGAATGCCCATCCCTTCCCTTTGAACTGCCCACATGTCTTATTTCCCAGTGAATGTAAGAGAATGGGAGGATAGCAGCGGGTGGGAAGGTCACAGCATGCCGGTAGGACACAGCCACGTCTCACACCCTCACCCAAGACTGGGGAAGAGCTCCCACGTACCATGGCTTAGAGGTAGTAATAGATACCTGAAATGTCATTTCACCTAGAAACCTGGACACAACTGATCACTAGCATATTGAAGCATTCCCCAAAACTCAATAATTTGAAATGAAGGGGAAAATTAGACAGTTGGATGAGTGAATAATATCTTTTATGCACTGAGGAGGAAGGCGATTTTTAGGATACCTTTTGAATTAATACATTGCTGTGGCTGGTTGTAATGGAAACATCTGGCATTGCAAGTGTAGGGTGAGATGGGAAACATGAGGGCAGTTATAAGAAAGGCAAGCAAATATCAGGTGGAGTTTTGCTGTCAGAACTGTCACAGATATTTCTAAGGAGATATAGTATATGATGGAACAAAGTCAATATTAAAATGGTCATTTTTTTAATAAGAAATCAATATTGCCTTTTGTCATTACAGGCATGAATACCCACATTCCCACAAATGCATACTACCTGCATAATTTAAAAACACCATCAATTTAATTTTGATGGTGTTAACTTCAATGGAATAAGTGTTCCTAAATGGTCTGATGTGTTAGCCTGGCTCTCTCACTGTACAATATTAAGGACTTGGAGTTTCAGCATGAAGCCCTTGGCCTACTGAGTCCACTGAGTCCGCAATTGCCACTGAAAATTGTTTTACTCTTTTAATAGAGATACAGAAAAAAGAAGAAAAATAGTTAGAGCATTTGAAATGTAATTTATTGTGAGGTTTTGAAATATACATTTTAAAATAAAACCTATAACTATAAACGTACATAATACAATAAAAGGTAAAAAGTTTTCATTTCACCAGCATCCCTTAGTTGCCTTCCTTTTTATATAAAAAGATTTTAGAAGGAAGTTCTTCCTCCTGTTAAAATATATTATAGCTGATATTAAAGACTTTATGAAATGTCTTTTTGGAAAAAGAAAAATGTGTTTGAGGTGGATTCAAGCTATTGCTTTTCCTAAGTTTATGCTCCCATATGGCTTTACTGGGAACAAACCAAGACAAATAGACACAAAAGGGGAGAGAACAACAAAAGCTGACATTGAACTTTTTATTGTTGGTGCTGATTTTTAGTTTGCAGCTTCACAAGCTGGAATGGCAGGCACACTATGCCATCTTAGCATCCAGTCCAAGACCCAGCAAACCTGCATCAGCCACTTTTCTGTGATGGGTTGACAATGAAATGAAAAGAGGTTCTGTCCTGGTTGGCTATATCAGATATCTTTCACACCAAAGAGGAAAAGAGAAGTAGGAAAGAGCAAAAATAAACCAGAGCAAGAAAAAGAGAAATAGAAGAAATATTACTTGTAAGACCCAAATCTTACATGGATGTTCTGGATGATATTACAGATTAATCTAAAGAGCAGTGAACAATCATGTGACAAAGGGAGCTGGACTTCTCTTACTCTGTACAATGTAGAATACAGGATTTTACACCAGAAAGCTCTGTGTATGAATTCTCCTTGCCTGGTATTAAATTGAGTTTCTTTGGTGTGAAATGAATTGTGTGCTGTAATTTGAATGGTAGCAATCTGACTTTTGTGCAAGAGAGATGGTTGAGAGGAAGCATAAATAATAACCTTACCATTTCTTTCTGACACATAGATCATGCTGCACATTAGATGATGAAGATATTTCTGTCCTTTGATATCCTGTGTTCTCACAACAAATTATTATACATCAAAGAAATGAGCTCTGAGTCAAAATGATAGTAAAAGTGATGAGCTAGAAAATAATGTAAAGAGCTGGTACCTATGAAATTACTGCAAATGTCTGAAGAAATGGGGTAAAGGAAATTGCTCACAAAGTTGTTCAAATGACTTAAGCTGCTGTCTGAAAAATAAATAATCTGGGATATGACTATTAAAAATGAAATGTGGTTAAAAGCTGGAGTTTTTGAAGCACTGTATCCGATACTGCATTACAAGCCATTTTTCCTTAACCTCCTTCCATGATTAAAGTTTTAGAAAGATTGTAGCGGGGGCAAGTAGAGGGCAAAAAGATTGCCAATGTCATAAAGAGTCTTTCTTATCTAAGTCATTAGTCCTTTTCCAGCCATGTCAATAGTGGGTTGAAATCATTATTGCCAGAAGGCTGCTCAGAGGTCTATGTGAAATGAATTGATTGTTTCATTCTTGTTCCTGTTAGATATTTACATCACATAAAAGTTTGCTAGGATTGATACCACCCAGCTGATACCAGAGACTAAGCAGTGCTTGGGGATTCATTGCAGAGAGAAAACTGTAGTTAACGTGGGTTAAGTGAGTCATGTACACTGGTAGGGAAACTTGTCCTTTTTTGCTGACGAGTCTCTTGTGCAGTCTGGTCTAGTCTCACTTTAGTGGAGTGTCTTTTAGTACCCACTTGGGGACAACGCTTCTTCTTCCATGTTTAGCCATCTAAATTTATGTTTGAGGTGGTTGTCTACGATCCCTCATAGCCCATACAGAGACAAAAGCATTTTCAGAAGACTTCAGTTTCTGTGAGATAACCACTGTGGAGATGTTTTGGATCACTTTGCATGGGTTGTCCATGTACTACTGTTCAGAAATGTTGAACTCCAGGTTGTCCTCTCCTGCAGAAACAGCTGGGTCTTGGTTTTATTCGTACGCCCAGAGAGGAAATTAATGTAAAAAACTCTAAGTAAAGTGACATGTGGGTTAAACTTTTCCTTGATGGCTACAAGATTAAGAGCACAGATGAACAGAAGACAAAATGTTATGTATTCTGGGAAGCTCTTCCTATGAGAAACACAAAGAAGGAGAATGTAACCTTTTAGTGGATGTTAAATATTCACACTGAAAATGTTAGTGATGAAACTCACTCCGAAGGCAGAAAGCAGTGTTTCCCATTACTCAGAGCACAGACTTTCCACAAATTCCTGCAATGTAATCATGTCTTTGATAGGTCTTCTTTGTGGGGCCTCAAATTAGTTACTTAGCTCTCTAATTCAGTTTCTAAGTCAATAAAATGGGGATAATAGGAGTTTCTCTCTCCCTTGAAAAATGGTACTTAAGAACCCAGAGTTGAATTACCCATGAACAGTGGTAGGTATGTGCTGTGTGTGCTCAAAGGCCTGGACTAGCACCAAGATCTCTTGTAGTTGATGGTACAGACTTAACTTAAATATGTAACTGTCACATTTCTATCAGCAACCACTTATAAGCTGTACATAAATTTTTCAGCTGCAGCTTTTGAACCCTCTTTTGTACTTCCTTTTTGGTTGTGGCCTTAAATATATATATATATATATATATATATATATACGTATATATATTTTTCCCAGAGGGAAAATACAGTGCAGAAGCGTCACTCTAGACTGTGCTCTTGGTGATATATTTGGATGTTATAGAAAATTGGAAAACAAATTATTGCCATGTCTTATTAAAGATCCATGTGTCTGGACCAGATGTTTGTTCTACAGCCAGTTCTGCTAATGAGGAAAAGGGTAACTAACCATAACATGATTGATTTCTGGGTGAAGGTCCATCTTTGTCTCTAACCCTAGCAGGTGTGTGTATTTTCTCTATTGCAGAGAATACACATTTTCTATATTGCAGAGAATATTGTATAGCCTGTCCACTACCAGGACTTACTAAAGAAAATATGTTGGCAAAGACCAAGAGATCAGGGCTCTTTCTTTAGGACCGCTCCCGCCCCCGCCTTTATTAAAACTATCTAGACAAGTGGCAAGTGAGTTGCTTTGATTATACTTATTTTACTGCTTCTGTTGCCTTGAATTGTGAGTTGTGATTGCTTAGATAAATGCACTGAAAGACTGTCTGTTCTCACTTTGGCTTCCAGAAATACCTCTTTATGTTTTTCAGTGAGGTACTGTTTTGTAATTTACAACATCAGTCTCATTGTTCGAATCTCTACGGATATCTCAGCAACCTCTTCAGGAGTAATACAGCGTGGGTACCATTTCCCTCTGCTTTCCAACAGTGAAAGAATAATGCTCTCACAAAGCGGTGCTAAATTAGAAGACAAGCTTTTTCTGTGCTAACTCGCTATTGTTATGTATGATTTTAGTCAGTATGGTTAAAGAAAAGGATGAAGCATCCCAGCTTTCTGGGTGGTCTAAAAAATCTGTCATCTCCCTCAGGTTTTCCACAAATGTACTTGAGCTTTCCTTTAAGCCTCATGTCTGAATTTGAGAATCCCCATAAAGGAAAGAAAGATTCAAGCAATCTCTGAATGTAACTTTTAAAAGTTGGAAATAGGACTAATGAAATCTCAGTGTGGGTTCCTAAAAGATAATTTAGTGGTAGGTACTGAATAGAGCATGCTGTGTGATTTGATGATGAATCCTGTGAGATTTACTTAGATGCAGGATCAACCACACCGAGAGCAGAGAAATAATTCAAGCACTTCTCCTGTGTGGCAAAATTGCTGTCTTCCTGTAGCTGAGTTAGTGCTGAAAGGTGCAACAAGCTACTTCATATATTTTCAATAGGAATTTTTTAATAAAAGGCAATAAATTTAAAACACCCAGCTGTTCTATAAAGGCATCATAAAAAAGGGACAGTGTGTAATAAATTACCCATCATTTATTTTAAAAAAGGGTTCTAATGAAAGCTTAGCACTAATTGGATCTAATCACACTGGGAAAATTTGGCTATTTTTCAAGCTATGAACATTTAGATCCTGTTCATAGCTATTCTACTTTAACTCTTTCTAGAGTTTTATCTCATCTGCAGTACGTCCACTGTTCTTCAAAATTACTTTTTTCCTAAAGACTGGAGACTGCATATCCTCTTATAAACTATAACTTTATGTAGGCAAGCAGAATTTGAATCTTGACTAACTAGTCCCACTTACAGAGCTAACTTTTCCTTTTTGCAGCAAAAACCATGTGGACATATTAGTTGTTAGCAATGTATATTTGCTCTCACAAAGTCTTTAATCTCTTTCTCCATATTTTCTTAGCTTAGTGTTATGTTTCTGTTCAACAGAAAAAGTTTCGAGTTTGTTTTTTTTTTTCCCCATCAGTCTCATTCTAAATTTGTCCCCATTTAACTGCATGTGCTGTCTGCTTGCTTGAGGATTTAGTTTAAAGCTCTGCTGCATTATCTGTCATCATTTGCTGTGCTTCTAATTAAGTATTGTCTGAAAATTTGTCCATTTCCCAAGACATTTAAATAATTCATATTTTTCTTTTTGCCTACTTTCTTTTCTGTTTCTTTAAAACCACTTAAAAACTAAAGCAAACCAAAATTAACCTGATCTTTAGATAGGTTAACATCCCCAAAAGGGAGGAGGCCTTGTTAAATAAATGGGGCCCTGTTAGTTCTTGCAAAACTCTCTTCTGTTCCTATTTAACTTATTTCATAATGTTTGAGTCCATTCAATTATTTCTACTGGAGAATATAGAAATACATAGTTTAATGCAGAGTAAAGACACTGATACATATAATTTTGCATTTAATACAATCTAATATCCTCTATTTTTTCCCTCCATGCAAACAGAGGAGGCTTTCAAGGACAGTGACCATACATGGAAATTGACTGGTTTCCTCTTTAATAATGTTTAAAGATTTCATTAGATACTCCTGTTCCTGTGGTCTGCAGACTGAAAAGAAGACTTCTACCCTTAGAAACTCTCTGCAATGAATTGAGACATCAATGCTTCTTATCACTGATAAAATAACACCCTGTCAAATATTTGATGGTGGAGGGATGATGAGTTGCTCACTCAGATGACTTACCAAGTCACAGTCTCACGATTTCAGGGTAGAGGCAAAAATATTGCTTTTGTTAATGCTTTCTCTCACCTCAAGGTGCTGAGAAGTCAGGTGAGGTGAAGCTGGTCTTTTATAGGAGAGAAGCTTGCCTGAAGACACTTTTACATTTCTGCCTTATACTTGGTTCACGTTTAACTCTTTTGCCTTCATCTAAATAAACATTGCATATCACTGGTAGAAAATGAATTAATTTCCTTCAGAGCCAATCTTCTCAGGTGATGCTTCTTTTTTTTTTAGTGATGCCTTCCTCTTACTGACTTTTGAGCCATGGTTCTTTGGACCCCAGTCATGTCTCAACATTTATGATAGACCAATATGACTTGTTACAAAATTTGTATTAGAAAGCATTAGGAAAGCTCATATGGTCTCAGGGACTTCCACTGGTGGTCTAAGGGCTGCGGTGGCCACTGCTGCTGTTGTAGGGCATTTTACTTTCCCCCTTTTCTATGCAAGGATCTGTGACTGGCCATTTGAACCTCTGACAAAGAGGCAGAGCACTGACTGTTGTATTGCTTTTAGTCCTGACAACATTTTGTCACACACACCCGTTCAGTCACTCATTGTCTGTCTTCTGTGCACAGGAACACCATCTGTGTCTCCATCATTCACACTGTGCACCTTGCTAATGGCTTTGCAGTATGCATGCACAGAAATGTTTGTGGGATGGGCCTGGTTTTGATCTAACATTCGTATTTGCACCCATTTCAAGGTCCTTTTATGCTGCCAGAGCAGCATAAACAGGCAGTAGTGGCGTGTACCTGAGAATTAAGCCCTATTTAAACAGAAAGGACTCAATTCTCTCACCCTGACTCAATCTCATGTACTACCTTACTGTACAAGTACTACTAGATGCAGTGGATCTGTTTATGTGACAAAGCGCTGTTTATGGGAGAAAGGGCAGCAAAATCAGGCTGCTTGCACTTAAGCCCAATGGGAAATAGGATATTAACTGACGCTGTTACAGAAGAGCTGTCATAAAGAAATATTTGACACTGGGAAAGAAAGAACAGGTCAGCAAGATAACACCTTGAAGAACACAAGTGGTGATTATATGTCATTATTTGTCAGTATTCCTCTTCTGTAATCTAAAGCAGCGTTGGCAAAGTTAGCTGCAGAGCTTGGGAGTAATTCTAATGGGATGTTGGCATACCTGAATGGCTTAAGTAATGCGAACTGAGTGTGATCTACCTTTATCGGCAGCAGGCAAACAGAAGGCAATTTGGTCAAAATTCCTTCTATTATATTTTCAAGGATGTTCTCTGTAAAAGAAAACATTGTTTTGGGATGTACTTGTTTTGAAGCACTTACATTCACAGAGCTCATATTACCTCCGAGAGCTCAAGAATAAGGGTTTGAGAGGAACCTCTGTGCATAACAGACACTATACTTATGAACTACATTTTCCCAGCATGCATAATTCTAAATATTAAATGATGGCAATTACTAAGGGCATTTGAAGAGTGGGACATTGAGGAGTGTTGTCATATTATATTAGTTATGGGTAATAGCTGCTGACTTTGGAACAGTGATGTGAAAATCAGACCACTTCAGAAGCTCAATTTGGAAGCTGGGAGAGCCATGCAAGGTGACAGATCAGTACCGATGTAGGAAATGTCTTAGAGGCAGATAACTGCTGTTTTATGCATAAGTAGTCAGGGTCCCAATTTTTTTCCTATGCAAATCAATGTCAAAATTCAGGTTAACCTGATTAGGATCATCTCCTTGCAGAAGGATTGTCTGTTGCTATATTACAGAGGAGGGTTATAATTGCATTTTAGATGGAGAAAAGTTATGAATTCCATAATTTACATAATATGTTGAATCTAGCGGTCCCTAGGAAAGTTCTTAATATCAGTTATTGTTTGTATAGAACGATTCTTGTTCAGAGAAACAAATGAGGAAAGTGCTTTTCCATGAATTTAGGAAGGCATTTTGAATTGGTATGCATGGTATGCATTTGTGCTGATCCTGCAATGTGCATTTCTCACAGACATGTTCCTAACTCTCACATTTGGTGAGAGTACATTGAGCATTCCAGCAGACTGCTCACTCATCTTTGGTAGTTTGCCTAAAACAGTGTGATCTCCATAGCTAATGATGCTTAAGGTTTTTTGTTGCATCTCATCCCTCATCTACATGGGGTCACCTTTGCCATTTTTGAAGAGCGACTCCCGCAAAAGAGGGGTGTTCAGAAGAGATTGGCAGAGACCTGCAGTATGTCTCAGGGAGGAAGGAAGATTCCTTCCAGTCTGTGCTATAAGTAATAAAATGTGGCCAGGTAAATCATTCTTGTTCTCTGGAAAAGTTCAAATAAACCATAAGGGAGATATTATGAACTCATCCAGCATGTAAAAAACCTCATGTTCTCATTCGTTCATGAGGCAACAATAAAGAATTTGTTTTGTGTCTTGCATATTTATCATTTTTGGATGTCAGAAGCATTGCTTTCTGTCATCACTTAAAAAGATTTTCTGGTGAACTCCTCACATCTTCCAAGGAAGATGTATATTATACTGGGAAAAGAGTTCTTTTGCTATCATAATATAAGCTGTATTTTAGAATGGAATTAACTGTATTCACAAAGGACTGTTTTTTTTTAACAACATTAGGAGTGTTGCCATTGTAAACCGAATTTCCATATGGGAAAATTTTATAAATGTGGAATTACTTTGGACTATGTAGTGGTTTACCAAATGTAATACAGTATATCTGTCTCAAGATTTTCATAAGCTGTGCCTAGTTAGCAAGGAGTATATGTTGCAGTGAGATTGCTTTAGGAGGATGTTTCACTCAATTATAGGAGCACTCAATGCTCTTGGCAAATACATTATTTCAAAGTTAGTTCCCCTGATTTGTCCCTGTTTGTTACCTCATTCCCCTCTCCAAACAGTGAGGCTCCTATTTCTAGAATATATCTATTATCATCACCAACATTAGTCCTTAGCTGATAAATCCAAACATTAATGCAAATTTTTCACCACTGAAAATGATAGAAGTGTTTTTCTATATGTGCTTTTTCAAAGTAATTTCTTTGCTCCTTTTTTCCAGTGCTACTTTTTGCTTTTGTACAACCTGATTTTCTTTAAGTAGTCTGACAGAAAAATAAATGTGCTGCTGTTTAGATTATTGCTCACATTATTTTAGGATTAAAAATTGGATTGTTGTGCTGTGGTGTGTTACTGAGTATTTACAGTGATATGCATCACTGATTATTAGGGTGAGAAGCAAATTTTTTTTTTTTTTAAGAATATAAAAGGAAGGAGAAGCGGAAAAGTGCAGAAATTTTGAATATATGAATTCTTATTGTTATATCTTGCATATAGCCCCATTCTCTAAGTAGTAAGGCTCATGCTGATTGTAAGTACAGAAGAACGGTGTAATTTTTAGTGCTCAAAGTAAGGTTTGGTTTTGTGTCTTTTGACAGTTCTGGCCCCTATTTCTTCCTAGGTATTGCTTTACATTTCAAGCAAAGCATAATATAAGTGTACCTAAAATTCAGAAATAGAGCATAATATGCACTGAGTCTGAATCCATTATGTGATGGTAGGTGTTGCTTATGACAAGAGTGATTGTATTATTACCTGACCTGGACTACTTTTTGTATAATTTCTGTATTAATTTTCATAAGTTTTCCCTTTCTAAGTATTCTTCTAAAAGGGATCTTAGAGATGAAATAGTGGGGGGAATGTTTTCTTTTCAAAGCAAACACTCTGGCTTTACTCCTAGGAAGTGCTACTGGTATCTGTATCTTCCTCTCTTGATAACTCTGGGGAAGAGAGGTTAAATTGCAGTAAATCTCAGTGCATATTACAAATTATATAATTAATTATGCCTGTTCCCTGATAGATAGGTAAGAACTTTAACATTTCCAGGTCTGCAATCTAAAGTAGTTATTTCTTGCAGGTTTTTTTTCCTAAGTAAATGCAATGGAAGTACAATGAAGCTTCCTTCCTGGAAGCAGGATGGTGATTTTTTCTGCCATTCGAGAAATTTCAAAACAATAGGAAACTCTTGAGTTTGGTGCATTTGCATGTACTTGGAAAAAGTCTACTTTTAAATAGGACAGCACTGTATCATTTTAAAGCACTGAAGAGTAAGTAATATAAAATCAACCAAGAGGATAATCTCTGACATTTACAAACATTTATAATGGCATTAGTTCCAAGTAAGTTAGCTGAGGCAATTTGAACCTGTAGACCTGAACAAATAAATAAGTATGGCTTGCCATCAGCTATTTCAGAAATGTACCAGTATTGCTGTGGAGCTTTGTGCATCCAAATAAGCAGGGAGGGAGATCTACCAGATTTCTCTGGGGCTTCCTTCAGTCAAGACATAGTCTGCTTCACTAGGAAGTATTTCACAAACACGTAAAAATGCGATGTTGCAGAAATTTCTGGGCTTTCTGGAATTTCTGCTGCAGTGTTTTAGAGCTGGTCTGAAAATAATGGGCTTACAAAAGGCTCAGTGACAGGGCTTAAAGGTGAAATCAGTTTGGATGAAATGTGCCTGATTGGCAGGTCTGGCAATAGTTTCCCTTGCTTACCCGTGAAACGAATCCATTCTTTATGCAGCTGCATGTGGCAGTGAGACTGTGTTGCCAGTGCGGGCCTGAGCTTGCACTTGATCCCAAACTGACTTGACCAAATTCTCTGAACCCAAGCCAGTGCCGAAGCAGCTTTCTGCAAGCCCTGAGGAGTGCAGGAGAATAACTAAGCCTGTGCAACTTTTCAGCATGAGCTAAAGAGTGTGCTTAGTATCAGGAAGGAGAGCTAAGCATAGGCATGCCTGCTCTTGCTTAGCCTCTGTCTCCACCCATAAGTGCCACAATGACTTGCAGCTATGTAATATGGCCATATGTGGATCAGAAAGACTGATATTATGGTCAGCATGCCCTTATGGGAAATAGGTCACTGTGGCACAAGTGACCTAGGCAGTATGAGTGTGCGGAGCGGACTCGGGGAACACACTGTGCTTTAGCCCACTCTTTGGTTCAGCGGGCACTTAGCCGGGCAGGCATGGCTGCAGGGCTTTGCTACGCTGCCTTGCCACCAGTATGTATTGCTGTACAAGGGACAGAAGCACTCATACTCACCTCTTTGGACAGAAAAGATAATTCAGTTCCCCACTTACTCAATTGCAACCTGTCTTCAGGGGAAATCTTATTTATTAAAGATATCATCCACATTATTCCTCGGGGAAAAATGTGAAGAAGAGGTGTCTGAGTCAGCAGTCTAAGGGCCAAAGGAGTTTGGAGATTATTAAGCAGACATCCCAGCAATTTCTGCTCGGAGACTCAAGCAAGAGTGTGCAAAGTGGGGCTGACCAGTGGCAGAGACCCTTGGTAGGACAATATTCATCAGGGTCCCAAGTCCCTGTATCAGCAGTGATCAGGGAAACCTCTAGCACTCCAATCTCAGCTCCAGCAACTTTAAATATTTGCCCTGAGAACCGTTTAAGACAATTAACCTGATGTGGTGTTCAAAACTAGAAGCTTGATTTAAAAGTAGAGAATTTACAGAAGCACAACTGAGAGTTAAATTTCGCTTGTGAAGCCTTTATTTCTTGTACTAATGTTTAAGATGGAAACAACCCAGCTTGACTTCCAGTTCCCCAGAGTGAATTTGTAGGCCTGAGATTTAGAAGAAAAAGCCCTTTAACTGGTATATTGAGACATTTAACCTGCAAATCCATGAGAGAAGACAAAAATGCAATTCTCACAATGCTTTGATTATATTTTTTAGGGGAAAAACATATTTAAAAACTAGAAACAGTGCTAAATGCCAATTGTAAGATACATGCTTTAATGTTGATTTCCTGCTACCATCTGTTCTGTAACAAAAAGACAGTCGCTTAGTTTCTGGGTCAGAAACAAGGCTCTGGTAGTAACTTTGTACTTCTTGGAGGATATCATGTGCTTTAAACCAATTCACTCCTGTGGTGCTGTGCAGTGGGAGGTCAGCTGAAAAGTTTGAGATAACCCAGGACAATTTAAATCACACAGTTTTATCAAGGGTCTCTTAGTTTTAAGCACTAGCACAATTTGGCCAAGGACTATGTGTAGATTGATTCTTCAAAGTTGAGTGCACATCTAAGTAAGACCTGGAGGCTTGCTGCAAATGGTTTTATGTTTATTCTTTTTCAAGACTTCCTTTATAAAAGTTTCTAACTGGGTGACACTTTCTAGTTTATACCAAACTTTTGTAATGGTGATACTTAGAGTACAGGATGATTGTCCAGTCTGTAACTGCAATGACAGCCTCATGGAATATAAATCTGTTGTCTCATTCTCTACATTATTGTTCTAATGAATGCCTGTTTTTTTGTTGTGTGGTGTTTTGTTTTTTTTTCCCCCAGAGATGTGACAGCAGTAATCTTCTGAGTTAACAACATATTATATTTTCAAAATTGTTAAAAATCTGAGTTTTTAGAAGTACCCGAAATAGTTATTAACCATTGGTAAAAATTGAGAGGGCAAATTATTGGTATGCCTTAGTGCGTGATCTAATGCTTTTGTATGTATGGGATTTTGTGGGAGCTGAGACTTGCTTTTTGTTACCAACTTTCTGAGATTACTCTTCTGCCCTGTTTTTTTGTCTTAATTTCATTCCTTTTCCAAATGAAGTTCATAGATTGTTCATAAAAAAAAGGATATCAGCTGGTAAACATTTCCATCTGCTAGAATACCCTGTTTTAGCAGCTGCAGTTAGGGTTGTTTAGAAGAAACCCAGGAGACCAATATTTACAAGTATCACCATTTTGAAAATGAACATTGAGTATTCCAAGTAAGTCTGGAAATGTCTTGAAACTGGCAAAAGAAAAACCACCAGCATTCAACGGGGACCTAGGCTTCCTAATTTGAGCGTCTTCCTCTCTCCACTGGCAGCATAGGGAATGTAGCACCTCCGGCGTATGCTGGAGTTGAGTTAAACTGGGACTCTTCAGCTGGGAATATAGGAAACCCACAGGACACACAGGGTGGTCCTAGTCACCAGTCTGGTGTTGGCATTGCCACCCACCTTTTACACAAGAGTCAAGGAGCACCCTGGGGGAAAACTGACATTACAGGCCCTGCTCTTGGGGAGTGGCATGTGCTTTGCGTTGCTTGATTGCCAGATAAGCACAGTCGTGATTCCCAGCGAATGGATTTCGCTGACCCCTGTTCCCTTCTTCTGTGGGATGAGTGGGTGCCTAGGAAATCCCGCTGCCTGGCGCCAGGGCTCACTCTTCCTGGGACAGTGCCCTACGGCGCTGGCCCACCGCCCTGACGGAAGGCAGCTGGCCTGCTTTCCCTCCCATGCCAATGGCAGTAAATCACTCGTAACTTTTTCAGGGACTGGAGTCTTCATGCTTGTCTGCCTTGTCTTGTCCTGGATCTTTACTTTCAGGTTCAGCGGTGGATTCCCAGTGTATTTAGCAGCCTACAATGTTGATAGATGTACTTAGTCACTTAATCATAGATTATGCTAGAAAGTAACTGCTTGGATTGCTGTCTTGGACATTCAGTGGGTTTTCTGGAGCTTTCTGGGTATTTTCCTATCCTCTTTTTTCTCCTGTTAACCCGGGAATGCTAATAATTGAAATCCTCTCTTTATTCAGAGAAACGTGGGCAGTGGCCCAGCAAGGCTGCACATATCAAACACTTGTAATTTTACCTTGCCTATAATGGAAGCCGAGGACAGAATCCAAATGGAGAGATTAGAGTTAATCCTTGGAAGTAAGATGAAGTTCACAAATTGTTTATTTGACAACTTAGTTTATTTGTCTAGCTGCTGCCGCCTATATAGTTCACCTATCCTTTCGTGATAAAGAGATCATTTATCGTTCAGAAACATGGCTCAATTTTTTTCTGTGCTGGTGCACACAACTAATGCATGTCATTAATGCAATCCAGAGGGAGCAGTTCGGAAGATGAGAGGATAATTTACTCACCATGTGCATTCAGTCCTCGGCCTCCTTGCTGAGATTCCCCTGCTGGTTTGGATTCTGTTTTCTGACATAAACCTGCCCTACCTGTAATAACTAGAAATGTAGCAAACCTACTAGTTTAATTCAAGGATAGGATGGTACAAATTCTGTTTGAAATCTTCGGAATTCAGAAAGCTCAATTCTTTTTTAATCTGCAGACCCATGCCTAGTTCTGGCATTACTACCTCTGTATGAGTTGAGAGCTATGTTAGGAAAGACTGTAAGATAATTATAATCACTAAAATATGAATAAATTATTCATACTGATTACACTGGAAATAGGTCTGGTTTGACTCCACATGAGAAAGAAAATTCTGGGGGAGGTGAACCGATTTCAAGATGTGCTGTGCTGCAGGTGCTGTAGGTACCGAAGTGCCTTGGCCTTAGCAAGAGCCTGCTCCTTGCAGCCCTGTAACCTCCCCCTGAAGCCATTGAGCTGTTATCTAGAGCCTCTGTATCAGCATTTTTCCATTACTGTTTTCATGCTGTTATTCTTGTATCATTTGCATGGACTTGCACCTGCAAATCCTGCCAGTGTTTTTACGGTGGGCTTTCATGGAAGTAGCTACCAGTGGTTCGAGAATCACCCCTCTTTCCCCTCTTTCTTTCCCTCCTGTTTTGTAGATTTTAATTTATATTAGAGAAACGAAACACTCTGCACAACAAAGTAGGTAATAGCGATCCAAATGCTCAATAAACATTATCCAATAATATATGTGGACAAAAGCTTAACAATCAGTCAACATACAGCACTTGCATCTGATTAGCGTACTCTGGTCAGTGTTAACAGCATCATAAGCAGGAGCAACCATAGGGAGTTTGGGTGGGTCTCAGTGAAACATTTAGGATGAGGGGAAAAGTCCTTCTCCTCCTCTTCATCATCACCACCTACCTCCATCACCACTGGAGACACTGTCCAGAGGATGACGCTCACCTGGGACCCAATGGCTGCCCTTACCGGCTGGCCTGTGGAGTTTTTCCTCCTCCTCTCCGCATTTTCCCCTCTCCTGTCCTCTTTTCTCTGTCCTTCTCCTCTGCTTTTTTTTTGTTGTTTTTCTCCCCAAATTACTTTGTCTGTTAGAGTCAATGCGTGTCATCAGCAGTGGATCCTGCTAATAAATCTTTGTGCATGTAGCCCTGCCTCAGCATCCTTTGTGAGGCAGGGGAATTGATGATCAACGTTGAAGTAGCAGGCTGTAAAAGAAAGTGAACGGTTGTGATCCAGACAGGTAAAAGCTGAAGAGGAAAGAGGTGTCGAGCAGCAGGACCTTAGGCCAGACATAGGGCTGGTGTGGATATGCTGATATGGTTGTGCTGATCTCTGCTATAGAAGTGCTCTTGCTGAGGGTACAGTTTGTAACAGGAAATTTATGGGATGCTTTTAGCTCTCTCTGCAGAAGTGCAGTTTTTCTGGAATAAATGCATCTGTGCAAGGACTTCACTGGCACTGATATGTCAGTCACAAGGACTCTTAGTGCCAGCAAATGCTTGTAGGACATCAGTGTATTTGTGCATGTTGAAGAAAGCGGGATGCACGCAGAAGCACAGGCTTACATCCCCAGCTGGGTCCAGCATGTTTCTTCTGACAAAATGAGATGCAAAATGTGCCAAAGTTCTTTTGCAGCCCATGAATGACTCTGGCCTTCCTGCAGTTTGTTTATTAAATGCCTGTTAAATTGTTTCTCCTCCTTCCTGGTACAGAGGGTGCTGGACACTACGTACTCCCCCATATAGAGAGCCAAGCGTCCCAAGCATGAGCAGTCTTGAGGGTGTGTTAACCCAAAGGCTGGCTCGTGTGCAGGTGCTGCAGGGCTGAGATCCCCAGCATGGGCTGGGCTGGGCACTACATCACACCAGCGGTCCCTGCCTCTGCCTGTCCCCCCTCCCCAGCAGAGCTTCCAGCTCCTGTCAGAAGCCTGTCTGCAGATCTCTAGGGCCAGGAGACTCTGGAAAGTGGCCTATTTTCACATTTGCCACTCCTTTTGCCTACAAAAGCAGCTTTATCTTGGTCCTTATTTTGTTTCGATTCCATAGTGTATACACTAATTGTATATTCCATGGAAAAATATAACTAGCTGACTTATTCACAAAGAGATACAATATGAAATATAGTGTTATTTTTTTCTATTCATAAGTAACTGATAGAAAACAGCAGGTGTTATAGTTTGTCTTGGAGCAGATAACATTCAAGGAAGAAGAAAAGGAAACCTCTCCTTTTCCCACAGGTAAGGGACTGATAAATTATTCCATGATAGATAAGGATAGAACTCACATAGGTAACAAAGCTTTGGGAAAAAAGCACATAATAGTAATAGTGGTAGTAATAATAGTCATAATAAAATATGAATGTATGCTTACACTGCTAAAAACTTGTTTGGATGCAGAGCTCCAAAGCTTTCCATATTATTGAATCTAGAATAAAAGCTTTTTATTGTTCTTAAATTAAAAAATAACCAAAACCAAGCCACTGCACAAATGTAGTGGATTTGAGGCTTTGACTGACAATAGATAACCCAAAACTCTTCCATTTTTACTTGCTTTTCTACCTTTGTGTGTGGCACAAAATTGAAATTCCAGTATAAGAAGAATTTGTAACTCCAGCTGTCTTTGCATCTATCAAGTAGGGAGAATAAATATGTTGAACACTTCTAAAACCCAAGAAAATTCTTCTGGGAGAAAGTTGAAATAAGAGAAAAGGGGTATAATGGTACCTTACCCATTCCTGTCCGCGACTGTCCGGTTCGTCTCCCTTGTTTCCACTGGCTTGTTCTTCATCACGAGGAATATTCCTTCAGCATGTTTTCTCCCATTGCTCTTGAGCAGCTATTAGTGTCTAATAAGTACATCATATACCCAAAGAGTTGTCAAGATTCAGTCAAGATTCCTGGTCTATTACACAACATCTCTAAGTGCACTCAGAGCGCTTAGCTTGGGAACAAAATCAGAGTTTCCACCCCATTTGTTCAGTCACACTGAACTCTCCTTATTCGGGTGCTCCTCAATCCATTCTTGGTGACCTGCTGGGTGGTTTGGCCCAGGTCTGCTCTGCGGGAAGCTGTACGCCAGGTCTGGGTCTGCCGTGCCAGCCATGCAATCTGCTGACCTGTGCCTGGGACCCGCAGTGCTGCTGTGGCTGCTCTGATGGGCCAGGGGAATGGTAAGAGAAATCCATGTGGAGAACTTCACCAGTGAAATCCGCACCTAGGCCCTGGCCAAGACAAAATTTTCCAGTCATCTGGGTGTTGTCTAGAGTCTGTCATTGGAATAATTCTGCCAAGAACAAGGCAAAAACATTCACTGATTATTATGGGCTAGAGCATGGGCTCTGTGCACAGACTTACACTACTTAAAAAGTCTTGTCTTGTTCACTCCATCCAATTCATCAATATGAAAAAAGTGAAAAAAGATTAAAAGTTGGTTTTAATGAAATAGAAGAGAATTAACTCACAAAATGTGTCCACATTCTTATATTTCATGCAGTCCCCTGCTGATTACATCTTTATTGATATCCACCTGAGTTGGTGATGAATCTCTTCTATGTGTTCTTCACTCCTTCAGTGTAATTGAGCCTTACCTATCTGAGGTATATTTAGATAACTGGCTGACTGTGGTGCTGTGCAATTGATTTTAAATTGGTGCTTAATAGTGGAATAGTTGCTTGTGGTACAAAATAATAAACAGAAGCAGCTCTGAGGTCTGTCCAAGAGCAGTTTAGAGATCAGGGTTAAATCAGACCTTGTGAAACTGGGCACAAATCTGTGCAAGTCAATGGAATCACTTATGCCAGGGCTGAGTGTGGCATAGTGAGCTACAAGCTGGGTTGGCAAAGCTTTCTGGGTGCTCAGAATACCATTTCAACTGAACTGAGCTTTTCTTCTTGGTCTTCGTCTAACACAGGGAAAACTTTAGATATTTTGAAATTTGCTAGAAAATAATAAGAGCAAAAATGGAAACCTGCGATCTGGGAACAAAAACTATTCAGGTATTTAGGATACTAAAAGTACATAATGGTAAATAAAGGTCTGAATCTCTGCTTTCTCTGGCTTGGAACAAGGACTTAAACATAGTTGTCCCTCTTTTCAGAGGCCAACGCAACATAATTTGCCATTTGGCTCTCCTGTCCTCTGAAATGGAAAACAGATCTAAGACATGTTCTTAGCACAAAAATTACAAATTACTCATTCTGGAAATGTTTGCATGAAATGAACTTTTGTCAGAAATTAAGTTAAGCTTAACACTTTTTCACCTAGCTCCTTAGCACATCCTTTTACCCGAGAACATGGCCTGGCCTGATCTTCAGCCAGCTCTCTGATCTGCATCTTCAAATCGACTGAATTTTGTATTAGGCATCTAATGACTCTTTGGAGGTGAAAAAGAGTTATAACTTGTGATTTTAAAAGTCAGAAGTTTTAGTATGGATGTCAACATAGATGTTTAGACTTGCTGATATGGTAGGTAGGAGCTCATTGCAGCTTCACCAGTTATGTAAAAAAACTTTCCATTGTATTTACCCTGGAAAAATGATGCATCTCTGCTAACATCTGTGTGTCAAAGACAAGGATGGGCTTATTTTGAGCTTAGCTTATTAGCAAAAAACTCAGGATATACTGTCTTTCTTGGGCTCATGGTTTGTAAACAGGCTCAGGCCTGAATCAGAGATTTTGTATCATGTTGCCATTCATTAAGCAGACTGAAGTAAAAGAAAGGGCTGAAGGTCTGACTTGCTTGGCAGGCAGCAAGGAAGAAATCCTGAGCTTGCATCTCTGCCATTCAGTTTAAAAATGTTGACTGCTTCTGATGAAATGGAACATTATTCCTGCCCATTTTAATTCTCTCTCAAACTTTTGCAGAATCACTTTCCACAACAAAATGTGAAGTGTACTCTGCTTCTCTAGACATGTCCTGGAAGGTGCCTATTGCTCCCAGCTGCCTTTGAACTAACTGAGCTGCAGCTCAGACAACGGGACTCTCAGTTTTGCCAGTTGTATTAATTTGAACTTGTCGAGTAGGTGAGAAGAGAAATGAAAATAACTGAGCCAGAGTTACATTTTTGTGGCAAAATTTGACATAAGGAAAATGTCCTTTTACTGGTTCTAGCTGAAGGGGAAGGTATATTTTACAGATGCAAAGGAATTTTTGCTGAAACCATTCTTGTCCTTTTTTCTTGAAGTGAAAGGATGGAGTCAAGTTCTGAAGCAATTTATTTTAAAATCAAAAACTTACTATCAGGTTGCAAGGAATAAAAAATAGTAAAAGCATGTCTGTGGACTAAATTGTATACTTGGAAGGTTTTGTCAGTTATTTCCCTTGATGTGGTTTTCTGTTTACTTGAGATACTATATAGATAAGAATGTTTCAGATTCTTGACACGACAGTAGTACAAATGTTTAATATCATACTTCAGAAATTTTTAAATAGCAATATTTGTAGTAATATTTTGCAGATCCTAATGATGATTTTGAATTCTTACAGTCTTCCTCTGTTGAATGATTTTGTAGTAGGTTTTTCCATGTGATCATTATAAAATTGGGATGCCATAGTAAAACATTTACATTGGCTTTCACATTTTTTCAGTGATGGAGGCATGCTTTCTTATTTTTAGAGTATTGCATAGCTTTCACCTGACTGTCCTCTCTTCTATCCAGTTACATACTAAATATGTAATTTTTGATTAATCTTCTAATAGAAAAAATGTTTTGAGGTTAAAGTACTAAACTGATTAACAGCAGGTCTAGTGTTAGTGCCTGGCTCTGCCGCAGACTTCTTGACTGGTCCTTGGCAAGTTGCTTTATCTCTCTGAGCCTCCTTCCCTGTCTGTTAAAGGATGGAGGAAGGTTGATGGTTCATCCTTTCTCCCATTCTTCTTCTAGAAGAAACTTATTCTGGAGAGTGTTTAAACATAAATGCCACTGTATTGGTAGCTTAAGTACATGTTTACAGCTTTGCTTAAATAAGCATAGATTATGCTTATTTATCCTTTCCTGAACCAGGATCATGGACTGAAGGTTGTTCAAGGTAAGAAGCACCCTTGAGAGTGTGCCTGTGTTTGTACATTATGTAGGGGCACCTGCCAGGGAGGAGAGCTCGGAAGGCTTAAGGGGTACAAATGATTGTAAAGGGTGTCACTGTTCCAAGTGTTCCCTTGCACACCGGACCTGCATCAGTACTGCTACCGCGGCATGTCTGGAGGATGGGCTGAGGTTGCTACTTCTCACACTAAAGGATTCACTTATGGTCTATTTCTCTGATTTCAGCATGATTGTACCTGGGCTGCATGTGAAACTGCTCTGCGATCCTATTAAAGTGGGAATGACTTTGTCTCACCGTCCTGCAATGGAGGAGTCAGCAGCTGCTGTCAGGCTGTCTAAGAAACTGGGACAGTGACTTTTTGGCTGTTTCCATCTTGCTAAGCTAACGGTAAGCAGAACAGCCCAGTTAAGAGTCAGGTCTGGTCTGGTCTCTTTGCTGGTGAGTGCTGACCATGAGTGCTGTGAGAAGTGATGTTATTTAACTAAAATTCTCACTATGGTAGAAAAAGTTGTGCTTGAAAAGAGATTTTTACTGTGTTGAGCCCTGAAATGCAAAATAAGTATATTTTGATTCTGTATTTGGTTATGAGTATGATTACTTCCTTATTGCAAAACATGGTATAAATAGCAGCCCTAGATGCAGCCCTGGCAAGCATTATTGGTGTTATTGGCAATCTGTGTGAAAGGAGGATGGTTGGTTTTTTGCAGAATTGGGCTGTTTGTAATTGGAGTTGGTGGAAGGGAGGCTAGGCTGTAATTTTACTGAATTAATCCCATGCTTGGAAATTAATTTTAAACTTCTTTTTTTTTCCTGGGGGGAAGATTATCTGTTTGTTTGGCTTAACATTCAGTGGCATTTACACTAGGTCTGCATGGCTCACATAATTTCATTTTTAAGTCTGAAACTAATCTTGCATTTTGAATCCCCTTTCTCCCCCCACTATTCAGAAGGGAGCTGGAGATTCTTTCAGCTGTCTCATCACCTATGGGCAGTTGCATTATGTTTAGTTTTAATCAAGTTGTGTATAAACAAAATGCTTGCTCCTAGGCATTCCTCCTGAATGTTGAGGAGCTAGCATTCATATAATTTTGTAAGAAATACATTGATAAACTGAATGAATTGATAAGCATATACTTTTCCTTAATACATGACTGGTAGGAGCCGTATAAGAATAGTGAGGATTAGAATTATCCAAACAGCAACAGAATTAAAAACAAAAATCTGCTACTATGTTAGTTATAAAGGGAAGAGACTGTAACAAACTGTCTATCCCTTCTGAAAAAATCTTGTTACTATTTGTATTTTTAAAAATCTGAGTTATAGTTGGTGCACTTGAGTGTTTGCTTCGGGGACTGTGTATGTTGAATCTGATTTGGATCACCTCTGTGTGTGCAGCTAGGCATTCTTCTGGAAGGCAATGCACAAGCCTACTTTATCTATCTTATTGAGAATCACCCCTCTCCCCCCCCCCCCCAAACTGGCTAGAAAGGTACTGAGGCTTCCCTTTATTTTGTTTTAGTTGCATCATTTTTCACTTGTATTCCTTAGTGTTTCTTTTCCAGTGTAAACTGTGTGTGATTGATCCTCCCGTGTTACTAAAAATTAAAGCATGATCTAACTTTAATTGCACTTTCATTTGTAGATCAAGCTGTTCTCTCCTTATGTCCCATGAGACCAAGATGTGGCATCAACTGTGAAGTCAGTTTCCATCAGACATTTAAAACAAGGCAGAGAGATTACAGTGTGCATATCCATAAATGAAAAAAAAAGAGCTTCTCTCAGAGCTGGAGTTAGTTTCTTCATGTTTTTTTCCCCAGTCTCAGGTACCATGTAGACAGTGTTTTATTCTAGGTGAACGGGTATGTGAAAGGGTATGTTGTCCCTTTAGATGACGATTCAGATTTGAGTACAGATGAAAGCATGCTTCACATTTATTTCCAAGACTGTATTGGGAGACAGGGTGACTATTCAGCCGCTCAGTTTTGTGTTCATGCTGAGAGGCAGCAACATGCTAATGTATCACAGAATCCTTTCTTACAGGTCCTAAATAAACTGCACTGGGATTTCACTGACATAGTGTATCAGGCTTCAGCAAGGTAAATTTTGTTAAGGACTTACACATATTCTGTAATGGATGTCAGTGAGTGGACTAATATATTTATTGTGACAGTGAAAATGGAAGATTTTAGCATGTGTCATGGAGTTATTGTGCTCAGAAGCCCATAGAACAATACTGGTTCTTTTTCATATCTATCATACCAAATCATCTTTAGAATACAAAATTCAAAGTTAGCTTTATTGCACAGATATAACTTCAGTGGACACTCAGAAGCCCACATCTACCTCTAGCAAATTTTGTTATTGTTTCTGGTGGATGCAGGATCAAATCTTTCTGGTATGGATTCTCTTCTGCTGTGGGGAAAGGGAAAAGAGGAGGATTTCTCAGCTGCCATTATTGGTGGTGGCACAATATGAAGGTTAAAACTAATACAAGAGGTACCAGTTTGCGATAGCTTCCATGCCAGCTGGAGGCTGCCAGAAAGTATTGTGTTCCTGTTGGTTCCCATCACTGTTTCTAGAGCTTTTTGGAAAGGTGATGCTGAGGGTCTGTTTCTGCTGAGAGCTCCCTGTGCCTGGGGAATTACCAGCAGGGGAATGTAGAGCTCATTTCTGGTCTTTCTGCACACCATAAATAGTACTTAGGAAGTAGAGCATTTGGCCTTACGTGATGTAGTTGTATTAAGCTGCTCCTTGCCCTCAGATACTGCCAAAATATATCTATCAAAGTTAAGTTCCACGTCATTCTGATGTCTGCCCGTGAATACCCTGAAAAAGTCATTGCATCGTTGACTTTCAGTGTAAAGTGTGAGTCAGAAGTCTCCCGAGTGACTCTCTCTGCCTTTGCTGCTAATGATTTTATGGTTATAACCTCATTTGAAGGTGGCAGATATACAGAAAGACTGCATCTGTTTCCCAAACAATGTACAGGCTAAATCCAACAAAAGAAAGAGATGAAGATGTGTGGGAAAGGCCTATGGTATATATATAACAAGCAGGCAGGTTGATGGTAGACATGTACTGATGTTAGTTCCCACTCTTCATTGGTATAGCTTGAATAAATATGAATTACTTCAAACTTCCCAGTCTTCAGACCTCAAGAAACCAAACAGCAGCTAATTTCAATCATTTTTTCAGTGAGTGCATGTGGTGTGGAAACACACCCCTCCGTTCCTGCTTTGTGGTTGGAAATCCTTCTTTGCCTGACCTCCCACTGAGGCTTTCGGCTATTTCGGCTTGTGCCGCATGCAGCTGCTGTTACTCCAAAGTGTTGCTGCGGCAGAGGTGTGAGCTCGGTGTTCGTGTTTTGTGTCAGGACCGAAGGCTGTGGTGTGGATGTGCTGCTGGGAAGAAAGGACTTTGTGGTAGCAGCTCCTCACTTTGGCCTTGATCCTGTGAGGAGGTTGAGGCTGTTGCTTTCCAGTGCATGTATGAGCAGGCTATGGACCCTTGCTTCCCTAGTGCTTTAATCTCAGGGGCCCAGGATAAATAAGGGTGCTGAGGTAGTTGCAGACAAATGGTATTTTTACAAAGTTAAAGTGTAATCATCCAGGTGGGAGCTGGCAGGCTCTCACTGATGATGGATTAGGCTTTGCTGAAGGCTTCAGCCTGCTCACCATTGAGCACTGTGTTCACTGACTGTCAGATGAGCCCCTAGTTAACTTTACTATTTATACTGCTTTTTGGGAGAAATCAAGCAGTGCAGAACGGTACAGACACATTCTGATGACTCTATGCCCATGCCTCAGCTATCCCAGACCCAAGTGTGGAGCTGTCCCCAGGGGCAGCTCTATCATTGCTGGAGGTCAACAGGGACTGCCCTGTCAAAACCCCTTCATCGAAACATAGATCAAAAAGTACAAGTGTTTGCATAATGCCTGGTTATAACATGTGATTGAAAATTTTAGCATTCAAAATTTTTGAAGGGTTAGAAAGGGACACTTGTTTTCCACCTCTACTTTATAAGCTTATCTGAGCATATAAGCACGGGGAACAGGTTGACCTTGGAGTCACGTAGGTTCCTCAATATGGAAATATTTTTTGCTTGTTGTGGTTTGGTAAACTGTCTCCTGTAGTTCAGGGCTTGTCCTTGTACAGTTTTCCTCCCTTATCTCCCCTGAGCCTGAACTATGCTCCAGAAAATAAGTTTTCATGTGGGGAAAATTTGTTTCCAATCCTTTAGTTGCAGAGGCAACTTTTAAAGTACAAACTAGTAAAGTCTGGGTGAGTTTCCAGGCATTCTGGCTGTGTCTAAAATGAAGATATAACCAAGCTGGCTTTGAACAATGTAGCTTGCATATAACAAGGACAGTGTGCTGAATTAAAGTAGCTAATTAGCTGTGATGAAAAGCTGATACATGGGGCTAGGTCAAGGCAGCTACCTTGCTTCTGGACTAGCTTGTTCCAAGGAGCCTCCAGGATCTCTCTGCAGCACTGCACCATGCTGAGCAGACACGTCTCCAGCAATGAAAGGTTGCACGGCTGCAAGCTGCCGTTACTAATCTTATTGAGGTGCTGTCTGAGGCTGCATCCTGGCTCCTTGTTGGGCTATGACCCTGGAGTGCACAAGGCTGCTTCCTCGTTGCATCCCATTGCTCTGATTTCCCCAGAAAGGAAAGCCAAGCAAGCTCCAGCAGGATCCCAGCTGGACAATCAAAATCCTGGAGCATTACCTGGTTTTTCTTGGTAATTAGGTACAGCCTTAGGCAGTAAGGGTGGGATTCATCTCATTTGACTGAACGTGTTGGAAAGTTAGCTATCAGTTCTGGACTAGTTGTGTAGGTGGCCTCAAAAGGAGAGAGGCAGGTACTTCCCGTGGATGCTTTATCTTATCCTGGAATAGATGAGATGAATCACACTCTGGAGGTGTCTGTCTTTCTCCATTGACTGCATAGAAGAAGCCTCGATGATTACATTGAACTTGATGTCTTTGCCAGTCTTTTAAACAACTAAAGTTCAGTGAGGTGCATCTTTTGGTATTTAAAGCTGCATCTAAGCCATGTGCTGGAACATTTGTTGTTCAGGGTATAGTAAAAGAAGAGGCATGTTCCTAGTCAGAGGATCTGAACTACCTAGTATAAATAACAGATTCTTTAAAGTGATGAGAAGGTGATATGTGGGAATAAACCATTTGAGACCATTTAAGAACATTTAAGAAAAAGACAAACTCAAAAATCCCACAAGACCAGAGTTCATCCAAATCAGTATATGAATCTGGCTGGAGCAATTACATGAGTAGCTAAAACTACCACTTTATTAGATCAACTTAGCAGGACACATTTGATGGGTAGTATTCTATGGAATATGCTGCTTTACTTTCCTTGGTTTGACTCCTAATCTAGCTATATATATAACAAATGCCTTTCTATTTAATTTCCAATAGATAGCAGCAGTTCACAGAGAGTATTTTATTCTTCTTTTTTTTGGCGAATCTACATGTGAATCAGAGAGGACCTTAAAATGTCTCCTTTTCACTTGGAAAGTTCAGTATAATCCAAATTCATGCAATACGTGCTGATTTTGTCACCATAGCTAATTTGTGAGGAGTATTGTTGAAGGGTTGAATTTATCTTGAGACCGAGCCAATTAAAAACACTTTTATTCACAACATCTAGGAATAAAAAGAAAAAAAGAGGAAAACAGGGCTTTTCTTGGTCAATGTTTGTAGATTAAAGTTACGTTAAATCCATTAGTTCAAAGAGAGCATTATAAAGTGCATTTTCCTCAGAAGCTTGATTAAAGTCAACTCAAAAGTCATTTTAGGAGCTAGAAGCATCAATGACTTGAAATGTCCCCACAGACCATGTCTGGGCTGTTGAACCAAATTCTTCAGAGTTCCCGAGTTTGGTACACACCCTGGTTGTGACAGAGTGGTAGTTTCAGACTACTGAGTTGGAGTGGATATGTGGACATGCATCTGCCAGGTATCTCCTGGAGTGATTGTACAGACCAGGTGGGAGCCACGCTGTGCTCTCACAGGAGCTGGTTCTGTTTGGCTTCAGCTACCAAACAGACCCTTGTTGAACATTTTTTGGGCAGATTGAGAGCTGATTTTTGGGAAATGCTGAGAAAAATGAAGTTGTTATCAGAGGACAGGCAGATCCCTAGAGGGCAGGAAAAACAGATTATGAAACAGGAAAGTGAGTATTATCATTCTTATGTCACGCTGTACTTTTTTTCCACCTGAACGTCTAATTATATTTAACACATTTTGATATGAATAATTTCTTTATTCTTGCCTTTTGTATAGGTCATTTTATCTGCTGTAAGTCTTTCAATATGCTCAGAATTAAAATCGTTACTCACTTATATTTGTCTGAGATTCCTGCACAGCATTTTTCCTCTGTAAGATAGGCTGTAGCTCATTTTGGCAGAGGCAGCATGCTGTGTACAAGCACCTCACTTCCAATAACCAAAGGCAGTTGCGTAGAAGTCAGTTTTCTTTCATATCTGTAGAACAATTATAGGTATCTTCATCTGTGTCTGTGTTCTGAAAGTATGCAAGATATTCAGTAGAATAGGACAAGATGAAAAGATTTAAGATAAAGGTCAATTCCTTAGCATTTTTATTTTTTTAATATGTTTAGCTATTGTTGCAGTCCCTGTTGTGTATTTATTGCACTAGTGAGTTGAAAGCTGAGATTTTGTATTCATGGCTTGACTGTTAATGTTCTTTTTGTCTTCAGACCGTACATGAGTTGTGAGGAGAAAGATACCACATATGATGTAGTCCTTTACTTGGCAAGCAGTTCCACTGAAATAAAGGATGACAAAATCTGACTGAGTGGAAATGATTGAGTTATTTTTGAATTGTGCTAAATTCACAATTGATGAAGTTCAATACGGGAGTCTGACAAATGACTGAAATCTACATTTCTGCTACCTGGCCTTAAACTGTCTGAAGGCCAAACCAAACAGCAGCTTAATTTGCAGCTTGCTCAGGACTGAGTCTGGACTGAGATTCGCTTTGTGAAGATCTGACCTGCCTCTATGGCCCATCCTCGTTCCAGTTACCAAGCAAATGGGTGAATTATTTGGGCTTGCTTTTTCTGCTGTTTTTGAAAACACTGACTACATGGCTTTGTAGCTTATAGACGTTAATCAAACTAAATTAAAATGTTAGGAAAATGTGAACTACCTGTTTCTTGTACAGTAATCAAACATTGCATTCAGTTGCTACAGTGTGGTGCCAATGGCAGCAAAAAGCTCCATGTACTTCTCCAAGTGTAGGGCAATGTGAATAATGATGCTCCAATCTGATTCTGGAGCTTCTTGTATTTATGTTGAGTACTTTGTTTTGTAAATCAGTATACAAAAATAACAGCATGTATTAGTTTTCTGACCAAACAGAAATGACTTTTTCCTAATCTATTATCAAAGCAATTTCATGTGGATAGTGTCATTTCAATATTTATGGATACCTTCTGGATTTGTAATATTTATACACTTTGAATAGATGTATAAAATTTGTTAGATATCTGCTATTTTTTGTCAGGAGGAAAAAGGAAAACATTAAGAGCTAAACTCTTATGACATTATCTATCTTTTTAGGTGAGTTCTTTTCCCAAATGCTCTGAGGTCGGGTTAAATGAGTTAGCTCTGATTTCATCAGCGCTTGTAACTTGGTTGGTGTACTGGTTTTGGCTAGGATAGAGTTAATTTTCTTCACAGTACCTAGTATGGGTCTACGTTTTGGATTTGCGGTGAAAACAGTGTTGATAACACAGGGATGTTTTTGTTACTGCTGAGCAGTGCTTACACAGAGTCAAGGCCTTTTCTGCTTCTCACCCCACCCCACCAGCGAGTAGGCTGGGGGTGCACAAGAAGTTGAGAGGGGACACAGCTGGGACAGCTGACCCCAACTGACCAAAGGGCCATTCCATACCATATGACGTCATGCTCAGTATATAAAGCTGGGGGAAGAAGAAGGAAGGGGGGCACGTTCGGAATGATGGCATTTGTCTTCCCAACTAACTGTTAATGCATGATGGAGCCCTGCTTTCCTGGAGATGGCTGAACACCTGCCTGCCGATGGGAAGGAGTGAATGAATTCCTTGCTTTGCTTTGCTTTGCTTGCGTGCGCAGCTTTTGCTTTACCTATGAAACTGTCTTTATCTCTACCCACGAGTTTTCTCACTTTTACTCTTCCGATTCTCTCCCCCATCCCACTGAGGGGGAGTGAGCGAGCAGCTGTGTGGGGCTTGGTTGCTGGCTGGGGTTAAACAAGACAGTTGGCCAGCTACCATCAAGCTCTGGAAAACCTGCCCCAACCACTGCCTGTGCAGGTATCCCAGCATGCTTTGTACTGGTGCATAGAGCTCTGGTTTTAAGTAGAATAAAAACCACTTAAAATTTAAAATAGTTGGCCAAAAATGTGAAGAACAGTTGAAAAAACTTTGAATTGGTGGGTGTCTTGGCTATGTTTATCAAAGCTTAAACATACATGATTAATAAATAATTTTTGATCCAAAATAGAACAAGAGAGAGTCAATTGCACATCCAATAACTGAAACTCCTAAATGGGTCAAATTTGGCAACAATGTAACTGGTTCCTATTCTGTTATTTTTAATGGAATGCCTGAACCTGCCCCATTGTCCCTGTTTCTGCAAACACTTAAGCAGTTAGCTCCACATATAAGCAGCAAATAAAATAAATGAAAAACCTTTTATATAGTATCGGGGAGAATTCTTCTGTACAGTTCCATTACACCCATGCAATGTAAATTGGTTTATTCTCAAGCTCAGCAGACACATTAATAAACAGATCTCTGTATGACATAGCGGAGTATGTAGTTTGGTGATGGCAGCACTACCTTTTAATTAAGTGATTATTATTTATTTTAAGTAGATTTCATAATTGGAACATAACAATACATAGGTAGCATCAAGCTACCTACATTCAAACACATAGACTGGTGAAAAATCCAGCCTACTGGTTGCATTCTACTATGGTTGAGTAAATTGACTAAAAGAGGAAAGTTGATAAGAATAAAGTGAAACTAGAGAAAATGTGAAATTTAGTTTTACATAAAACCAGTAAATTTGATGTTTAGAACAGCATCTTGCTATCAATTCAAAATCCAATCCATGTGGAACATGGGGCCTTGAGGTTTTAGAACAGTACGAGTCCTTATCTAGTAATTTCTTTCCACATTTTTGTTGATGCTGCCCCTGAAAATTGCTAAATGCTTCCCTTTTATGAAAGGAAGAGTCCTAAACCACAAGCATTCTCTGAGCAAGTATATTTGCATGTGGTATCGACTGGCGATTTTTAGAATTTCTATTTTTAGAATTTGAACCCGTCTCAGAATGGACTATAAATCTCTGTTATTAGCAGAGACAGCTTCCTTATATTTAAATGTCTGGAATTCCTCACAGATAAACTTTTTATCATTATTTTGGTGAGCAGCAGCAGCATTTAGTGAGATGGCCTAGTGATATGGGTAATTCAGTGCTTATTCACCAAAAGGGGAAAAATAAAAGTCCTCAGCATAATGGGTAATGAATGAGTCTGACTTCAGTGACTTCAAGGGGTGGATGGTGAATCATCTTCCTGGGAGACTGAACACAGATTTTTTTCCCAGTACTTTTTGACATTTTTCATACTGGAGAATACATAAATCTATCTTTCTTTCATGCAGCTTGGCTTTAACGGCACCAAGCAAGTTATGCTGAACAAATCAGTCTATTACTTCATGTCTGTTGTTAAAGTTTATTATTCTTTCAGATTATGATGAAAGTTATTAAGTGTTATGATTTCAAGTGCACAGTTTTGCCTATATTCATTTATGTAGTTACTTTGCATTGTTTTTAAGGAAGGGATTGATTGCAAAAGACATGCAAAATATTAGGCCCTCAGTATCGCCTTGGAAACTACAGTTTCACCTTCTTATTTCACAGCTAGAAATGGGAGCACATTACTTTTCTCCTGGCAACTTCTGAATTCTTTCAAGGTAAACAGTACTAATTTCTTACTTCTGTTGCTGACTGCTGGTTTTGCTTTCCATGTCCAGAAGAGACCGTTATGACAAGATGATCTATCCCTCAGCAAAACACAAGCTGTTCACTTACACCAGGCAATTTTGTATCAACGACATAACTTTATGTTGTGAGTTATGGCAAATTTTTAGGCTATGTCATGCAGTAAACACTATCTTGGTCCATGTTCTTGCTCTCTCCCAAACTTATCCTCTCCCTGTCTTGAGGAGATCCCTTTTTCAATCTCTTTCTCTGTACTTCCAGCACTCGCCAACGTAGTTCACAGATGTATGTGGCTGTGGTGGACTCTGTGGTTGGGCAACATGACTGCCAGATTGAACACCATGCTACTTGGCTCTGGACAGGGCTGCGATGTGGACTGTGTCACACATCAAGTGACAGCATTTACAAAGTGTTTTCTTTTATAATAACATAAAACAGTGTAATTGTTTCAGTCTCACTATTTGGTCCAGATAGGTGCATAATTGGCTTAATTACTTATTAATCTTACCTATCTGGGATAATCTTTTTAGTCTAATGAATCATGACTCCTGATGAGGTCCCAGAAGACAGCATAGGGTTTTAAAAGCAAAGGAAAGCAAATTTTTTTTTTCCTTCCCCCAACACTCCTATTTTTCAGTGCCAAACACTGTTGACCTGCCAAACCCCCCCATATATAATACACTTATTCATCTGCTTCTCTTGATTATCTCAAAAGATGTGTCAGTTCCAAGCTTCTGAGTTGGAATCTGACCTGCTGATACGCTGGTGTGGAAGTTGTCTGAGTTAAGAAGAGAACAGATACTGTCTTTACACATTGTCTCAGTAAAGGGATGGGGCAGGAACTCCTTGGACCCATCCATGCTGCAGGATCTAACTGAGGATGCTAGCCTTTACTACCAACTTAAGTCCCTTCAATGCCAGTCCTAGATGCAACTTGCAGGTGAGAGACCCTTGACTTTGAAAGTGTTCCTGGAGGACACAGCTCTCACCAAAATGCAGCCTAATAGCTCTGATTTGGAGGCTTTAAAGAAAGGGCTGTCAACTTAGTGAGAAATTGCTCATAGACAGAGAATTTTTTCTAAAACAAATTGATATTTATTGATCATTCCTTTCACAGGAGAAAAAACACTTTCTGTAGAGACTTCACAAAAGTCCTTTCAACATGGGACCAGGCATAGTGGCTGTGTTCCTCTCTGGAATATAAACTGACTCCTCCTTTCTACTTTACCTAAAGCCATTATTTTTCTATGTGGTGTCATTTTCAGGGTTAGGAGTGCAAGGACTTAATAGGAATTTGTGGTTGAGATTTACTCTGCTTCCAGTTTCCAATTTAGAAATAAGTTATGTTATTGTCATTATGTAATGAACAGTATGTCAGTTAATGAGGTCTTTAACAGTTACTGAAAATATAAATTAAGACCTTACAGAACTTACTAAAGGACTTTAAAGGCCTGATTTGAAGGAAAGATTATTTTCTTTATTATCAAAATTTCAAAACCCAGTCAGATATTTGATGGTAGATCTGAGTGTCTAGAGAATGACAAAAAAATAATTTATCCCAGTGTTTTCTTTTTTTTTTCTTTAACTAAGGAAAAAGTTAAAATAGTGAAGGGTAATATAAATTAACATTGGCCCTGAAACTGGACATCGGGATTTTGTTGATTTGGGATTGACCCAAGTACAAATAGAGTCCTTGCTTTCTGACACTTGGAGAAGTCTGCATTCAGAGTCATACATCAACAAAAGCTTCTCAAAGCTTCTTAAAACCAAGTATATATACTAACACCTTTGAACAAATGGAACTTTAGATCCAGAAGGCTGGAGATATATCGAGGCTTGAATCTTACATTAGGAAGATCTTGGCTGATAACCTTCTAGCTGTTTCCAAGTCCTTCTAGCTGTGATTGTATGAGGCAGCAATGTGCTGTAGTGGTGCTGAGTCAGCTGCACTCTGTGGAGATTACAGAGCTTTTATCACCTGCAAAAAGTTAATCTAGCAGTGCTCAAAACCATAGGAGTCTTGCTTTTGTCTTGTCACCCTAGAAAACAGATCTGGGAAAGACCCATTTGGTACTTAGTCCTTGGCAACACAGCTATCCATTTTAGCTACCCACTTGAAAATGTAGACCAAAGCATTCCTTGTACTAACATTAGCTATGATGAGATCACTGGACATATTACTGGTGATTTCATAATTTTTGCATAACCTATTCTGCCAATATAAAATAACCAAATGATTGGTTAGGGGCTGAAATTTAGAGAGTGATGCTTTTCTTTTCTCTGTCCTGCTTCTGCTACTCAGGACATGATTGGTTTCTTTCTGATTCCTTCTTGGCACCCACACTTAGATTATTCCTCTTCCCTTCATGTTGATATATGCTTTTTGTTTCTTCTTGACCTTCAGGAAAACTCTTTTAAGATGATTGAGCTTAAGGCAAACTGAGCGTGAGGATGTGTCCTGAATGAGCAGGAGGTGCTACCCAAGGGATGAGGGAGGGTAGAGGGGCAAAGGAGCCTAGCAGGAAAATTCAGTATATTTCTTAATTTTGCTTTCACAAATTGCTTTTAAAATTGTCCAGAAGACCAGCAAATACTTTGGACAGGGAGCACTACTCTATTAATTTCCATTTTTTGGAATTTCTTGAGTGACCTCCATGGGCTGTTTTCTTCAGTTGTGTTTTTGCACCCTTTTCTCTTTGAAATCTTAAAGATAATTTATTTACATGAAGAACATAATTAATTCATATTGTATGATTATTTTTAGCCACATTTGAGCATATAGCCAGACATGCCTGCAGCAAAATAACATTGGTGCTGGCAGAAAACAGGTAGTTAAACAGGTAGGCTGTAAATATCTACAGTCATTACTTGAAAGCTGTCAATTATTTGTGTTCCCAAGTTTAACTGTTACTCTGACTATTTACCCTGCAAACTGAGAAACAGCAGCCAATCTAAGCAAGTAATTTGTTTTTTAGTATTAATTTCGCTTCTTGTGCCAGGCTCTGTAAATGTTTCCTCATACATCATTGTCACGGTGCCATACATTTGAAATGTCATATTATGCAGTGCCTGGTGTAATAAGAATAATATTAGCAGCAGGGAGGGACAAAAAATACCCTGCAGAGAATAAATACTTGTTTTCAGTAGCTTCCTTACCTAGTGTTGCAGTTGTACAGAGTTATCTGAGGGTTGTTTGGACGTATAGAAGATACATCCTTTGAGTATTTTAGTCACCCCTTGAGGAACCTTTTTCCTGTACTGAAAACAAATGGTTTGTGCATTTCAGCTGCAGTATTTCTTTCTTTCCCTAGGCTCTTGCATCCAAAGTGAACATGCCAGAAAGGGCAGATAAATGCCATTCTTTTTAGTAGTTGTTTTCCAATTATTGTTAGTTCACAAGCCTTTTATGAGAAATTATAGTACGAAAGCAAAGTAAGAGGCAAACTTTCAGATGACTGTGTATTGTATGTAGGAGACAAGAGCTCTGTTCTGCTCTCCTGCCCCCCATTTACCATTAGATTTATACCACACTAGCACAGCAACTGAAGATTAAGCAGGGATTAACCTTTCTGGTTATCCACAATTTCTCACACTATTTGTAGAAATAATATAATTTACCACTGGGTTATTATTTTCCTAGTGGAATAATACTGCTAGAGGTTAGAGAAGTCAGGGCTGTATAATAACCTATTTATAATAATAAGTGAAAGGTGATCACATTATTATCCTCAAGAGGCTTCACAGAAGGAGGTCCATGTTATGTTGTGTTTTGTCATTCAGACCCTGTATTTCTACCCAAAGCAACAGATTCTGTGCTGCATGTCCCTGGAGCCAAGCAATGCCAACTTGCCTCCCCCATCCCTGATCCCTTTTCATGTCTCTTCCCACTCCGTCAGAGGATTTAACAAGGAGGTACAGAGCTATTTATGTCAGCATCTGCTCTTATGATTTGAACATTTCTAGTCCAGTGGATAAGTTGAGAGGGCTGAAGTCCAAATTTAGTGTCCTTGGGCTTGATTCATTTGCTTGTGTGTGAACATCTAGTGCCATCTGAGCTATCTGAGGGGATCTCTCTAGCAGCGTCCAGAAGCGAATGGGTCTTACTGAGGTCTTGTGTAATATACACCAACTCTGCAGGGATTTGTCAGATACTCTAGTGTGTCTCAAGTGGCACTAAGGTATTTAAATATGCATCACCACATCAGGCCCCAAATATTCAGTCTGCAAATCGGAAATGCATCTTCCATTTTCTGAATATCCAGTTCTATAGGATAGCAATGAAGAGGCTGTGATGTTCCTGAAGAAAAAGCAATTACCTTGCAGGTTGTCTAAATGCCCCATGCCATTGCTCCGGCCCAGGAAGCAAACACAGAAAATGTTTAGCATTTCAACCAACTGCCTGTGTAGGAGCAGGGATGAGCTGGATGAGTGCCATCACTGTGGCACTTCTACAACCCGAGGAGACAGGTAAGTCTCTCCAGGACACAGCTCATCTTAGTATAATGTTAAAATTAATCATAATGTAACAATCTAAGGTAAGATGAACTGGTGCCTGCAAATGCCTATCTCTTTGCATTGTCTTTAAAGGCAGCTTGGATGACTTTCTTAGACCACACATCTGACTTGCAGATTGCTTGAGTCAGTAAAAATGAATACCTACTTTCAAAGAAAAAAGAAGGGCTAGTTTGAGTCAGATCCTTGACCCAGGCAGAGGTATCAGAACCCAAAATTTGCATGGAAGGTAAAATGTCCAAAGTACATATTTTTATACAGACTTCATATATAAGTCACTTGCTAATTTTTTGCTAGAGTTACCTATTTCTTGAATCACCACTTTTAGTGTTCCTTCTCTATTTCTGGACATTAATTATGACATCTCTTATACAATATAGTAGTTCATATTCAGATAAATTCCTAGTACCTTTCCAATAGCCTGAAGCCCACTGTCTGAGCTTTCCAAATAGCACAAAATGCTGGAGTTCATGATTTAAACATGTGGCACATCTGTTTCCTATAGTCGTGTGAAATTTAAGGTGTCCAATGCAGAAGACATCCGTGGGCTGCTGTACACAATACAGAATGAACTGTGATGTGTTGTGGTTCCTATTTTTGGTCTCTTCACTGGCCCCTAGTGTTTCATCTTGTGAGTAAATAATATAAACTTTCTATAAAATTCTCTGTTTCAAGCTATATGATTGTATTAAATTGTATATAGTTCTTTGGATGTCCTTGAGAATTTATAAAAGTACATTACTGTGTTACTCAGATTTATAAAATACTTTGAAATATACAAATGTAAAAATACTGCACATACTTAACAGTACGTATGTCTTGGTTTCATGTATGTTTGCCTGTTAAAAAAAAGATGTTGAGTATTTCTTGATCTTGATTTTGATTATTTGTCTTGATTCCAGTATGGTTAGTCTCAGTGTTAAAAATCATGAGTCAATCTGGAAGTCGTGGAACTAGCTTTGGCTTCATGAAATGTGAAAAAGAAATAATGCATATGTGTTTTCCTTCTGTATTCTATTTATAGTTACATTATGGTCATGTTTTTCTAATATACCCATGACTAAAGAGATAGTGATAAGAAATAAGCAAGAGAAATCTGTGATATCATTGAATTTCTTGAGCTGAGACTATAAGAACAAGTCCAAATGGCAAGAGTCCAAATAATGCTTCATCTGTTCTTAAAACCCTCTGAACGCAAGGATTTCTTTACTTCCCCAGCTGCTTCAGGACTTAACTCTCTTTATAAGCAGACAAATTTTCCCTACACCTTGCATAAATCTTCTTTTTTACCAGTGTTGCCAATTTCTTGTATACAGAGGGTACACAGAAAACAATTAATCACTGCCATGTTTATGACAATATTTCACATATTCTCATTATGTCTCTTCTCTGTTTGAAACTAAGCCAGTCCCATTGCTCTATACACTCTCCTCATACATTGTGTTTATGTCTTGCTGATTTCTGCTGAACTTAATTTCCTAAATTGCCACTTCCGTGTCTGACGAACTGCACCCACACCTGTACATCCCAGATTTGCATTTGCCTTTTTTGCATCAGCATTGCACAAGTGGCTCCAGCGCATTTTATAGCTCCCTGGTCCTCTTTTGCTAGTTTTTTTTGCCAGTTGGTGTTCATAATGGTGGTGGATATGAGGTGCCTTTGGTCTTTTGTCAAGAACAGGACCCGGCTGTGCGAGGTGCTGTACGAGCAGAGCACACCAGACAGCTCTGCCTCCAGCCAGACCCTGCCGCCTTCTCGAACCCCGGCAGTGCCGTGCTCCCTCGGGCAGTGAGACGGTTCCTTGCCATACAGTGCTCATGACTTATTCAGCTCAGCTGAGACTCTGTCTCATGTCTACTACTTGAAGCTTAACTTCCTCACTGTTTGTATTAAACATTGATTGTATTAAGCCTCCTTCTGTTTCCAGTAGTTAACAACAGTTAGCTGAAAGGAGCAATTCTTTGGAGAATATGTGCAGATAGTTCCTCCTTGTAACAAGGAAACTGCTGCTGTTTTTATCCAGCACGTCCTCAGAAGGTAGCGGTTTTGCCCCATGTGCAGCATGAAACTGTTGGAGTTGCTTTCTGCAACATTCATTTTTGCCCCTGACATTTACAAAGCGTCAATTAGGAAAAAATCTCCCATAGTCATTATATCCAGACTGTGGATATAGCAGGATAGTCACATGGATCAGTGAAAGCTTTGCCTTAGTGATCAATAGGGCCACGATTCCACATGGTATATCATAAAGTACATTTTTGTATTCACTGATTCTGCTTCCCCCTGTCTTAAGCAAGCACTGAAGAGGTATCTGGTGTCTCCAGGTGACATGACGTCGGTTGGCAGAGTTAGTTAAGTCATCCTGGGGAATTAGACTTTCTGAAAGCCAACTAATACTGTATTTCCTTTAAATCCTCTATTTCCTGTATCCATCTTTAAATACAAATATCTCATCCTTCTCTCTCCCCTTTCACGATCATTAAATTAAAGTGAGAATTTTAATTTGTAAAATGGTTTATTTACCTAGCTTTGCCTGGGGCTTATCAACTGCAGCAATGTCACAGGCAGAGAAGTTGTATTGACCGTAAACATTTGCCTTCTGTGGCTTTTTAGGCTGGGAGGTAACACTGCTGACTGCAGCCCGGCTCTTCTCAGCGGTATAGCACACGTTTATGGTCACAGAAACGTATGCACGCTTGGCTTCTTGATTTTAACTGCCTGACGAAAACAAATGATTGTTAAAAGGTCTGAGGAGACAGCATTTTGAGACTTTTTTGGGGGCAGCAGCAGCGCCGTTCGCCGTAGCTGGCTGTCCTGCAGGTGGCAATGCACAGCAAGGAGACGGCTCGGCGGAGGGACCCGAAGAAAGCGCAAAGTTAAAATTAGCTTGCTTCACAAATGTGTGTCAAAATGCCTTCTTGTGCTTCTGACTGGTGCACCCGGCTGCTTTTGCTAGCACCAATAATAAATCTGAGTTCTTGTGGAAACAAGGGCTGGAATCGTTGTTGGGATCGCTGTAATGTTTGCAGTTTGCTCTCCGGGCTCGGTCGGGAATGGGCATTTGTGATCCTATTCCCTCCCTTTTTCCATTTGTCATCTTTTCTCCCTTTGTTTGTGCTACGTACAGAAGTCATTGGTATAAGGGCAAGGCTGTAAAACACCTGCAAGCCAATTTATAGCTTCTGTTTCTGTAGGTGTACCAGAGGGTTTCTTTCCTTGTGGTATCCTTCCAGCTGGTTCTGGTGGGCACTTTGCTGCCAAATCATTCCTCAAACACCGACCGTGTTTTCCACTCTTGTTACCACAGTATTTCGTATTCGGATGTTCCCTTCACCATTGTCTTGGGGCTTATACTTATGTTTTCAGTGCAGTAAGAATATTCTGGAATGCACTTTCTTTGTAAAATATTAGTATCTTCAGCTTTAAACAGTCACTGTCAATTTTTTTCTCACAGAAAATATTTTTTTTTCTAATTGAGCTACTTTTGCAGCTAATAGTGACATTTACAAAAGAGAAACTAGAGAAGCTGTTGCAGACGACTCACTGAAATCTAGCAATCTTGATCATAGACTTCATTACTCTTCATGTAATTTTATTCTGTTCATGTTTGATTTGATTAGAAATATTTCCAGTGAAGCAGGTTGCAGTATTTGAAGTGCTTGATCTTCTTTAAGCCTTCTTCAGTGCTTAAGAAAATACAGAAAACCCTTGGATTTTTTTAGCCTGTGTTATTTTCTGCTGGTTTTTGTCTGTGGATCTTAGAAACCTTAGTAAGGCAAGAGACGGTAGTGAGTATGCACTGTGGTAATGGATATGCATGGCTCTTGTAGTGCAAGACTCTAAAATGATGCCTTGTGCAATACCATTTGTGTACACAAATGAAAAGGCTACATGTGCAAAGTTATTATTTCCAAAGAGGAACAAATGCAAGTAAGGCAGGTTGGTTTGCTACTATAAATGCTGTAATTTGCATGTCTGGGTGGAAAGCTATGAGTGTGACTCAAATTTTGCAGATATAAGTAGAAGGTTCAAATGTTTCCTGATGTCTTTGGCAACATTTCTGATTTATTTATTTTTATTTTCCTCCAAATGTATGTACACCCATTATTCCCATTATTGCCTTTAAAGTATCTAAAACAGGCTGCAATGTAAATTGTAGTAAGTTATTTTAAACAGAGTTTTACGTGATATTATACTTAGGATGGTGAACCCCAGAATTTGAGGCAACCTTCAAAATACATGGGTTTTGTATCATTTTATGTCTTTCCCTTTATTTCTTTGTACAAAGCCTTGTTTGTTGACTTTTACTTTTGCAAAATGTCACATATTTTAGCCACTGTCAACTTCCTTTGCCACATTTGGATCTGATTTGTGCTTTTTTTCAAGATCATATGAGGTGATTAATGAATTGACTAAACTATGCATCTCTCTTTTTCATATTTGTTTTTAGAGTAGTGGAAAGAAGTTCAAATTAATCATCAGTAGTCTGGAAAGAATTTAACCAAATTACTCTTCATCATGCAGTGTATTTTTATCACCTGTATCAAAATATATTTATGGTGTCCTCAGATGTGGGTTCTTCTGCTCTCTTACCATAATTTATTATTCTGGCAAATATGATGAACGTTCATGGCAGCATTGAGGAAGGGCATTCAGCAAGGTTCACTCACTTTCAGATCCCTGATTTTACAACAGCAAAGTTCCACCTGAGAACTGCAGCTTTGGTGATTTATTATTTTATAGCACTGACTCTGTGACCCACTTCTGCTGTTGTGATCTGTCTAGGATTCCCAGACATTGCAGGGCACGCTGTCTTGCAGTTCTGCCATTCGAAAAAAAGGAGCGTAAAGATGAGCAAGTCAGTTCAACCCTGAGTTTCATGGGTCTTTGCCCTGGGGCAAGGCATTGAACAAGGAGGTTACTGCATTGCAAGGAGCTGAGTATTTCTCATCCTTGGGAGGCACCCAAGCGTCCAATAGTGATGTGCAAAGACAGAAAAGAGTTGGGAAACCCAGGAGATCCCTTTAATTCAGTGCTCTGGCCAAAGCCAGAAATAAAATAATGTGGCACCAGACTGATGGTATCCAGCCATAGCAGTACTCTCAGAAACGGTGGTGATGCAAACCAGACTGGTCTTGTGTAGTGGCATCCATTAGAGCGCAATAGCCCAAAATAGCAATTTTGGCATCCTTTTTTCCCATTAATTTCCCATTCAGTAGTAGTAGTAGTAGTAGTAGTTGTTGTTATTATTATTATTATTATTATTATTGCTTTTTATTATTAATTTGATGATGATGCCAGATTTCGTTTGAACTTTTTCTCTACTCTTCTCACTCCCCTTGCTGAATTAAGCTATATTTGGAACTCTTCTAATGGGGTATTTCTACCATCTGCTCTCTGCAGCAATTATTCAAATTATTTGCAACCCTCTGTGCCAGCAGGGGTGAATCTAGCGCAGTCCTTTAAAACTGCAGATTTTCTGACTGACATATTTTTACCATGGAATATGCCACAACTGGTACAGATCTGTAATTCTCTGGGTTTGGGTGGGGGTGGAGGGTTATGCTTACATTTCCAATGATTTCAGTGTCTGACTCTAAGGAAACTATTATCTCTTAGTTTTTACAGGACAAATCAAGAGAAAGCTGGTACTTTTTTTTTTTCAGTTTGCTGGTTTTGAAGGTTCTCCTTCCTTTACAATCTCAGCCTATGCTAGAATCCTCCAAATCCTGAATACTGTAATTTGTTCACAGCACTGAACATAGCACATCATGTGCCTGCACTTGCTATTCTATCTGTCATTCAGAATACAGGTCCCTCTCTGTTTCGCTATGATTAAGGTACTGCAGTAGTCGGTCCTATGTTTGTCCTGCCTCTTGTGATATTCGCCTGCTATAATAAGAGGAATGATTTTCCTACTTCATGTCCTGTATCACTTCTTCCTAGTAAATCAGGGTTGTTTTTGAAATGCAAACCCAAGCTCAAGGTATCAGTGGATCTGCATAAACACTTCATATCCTTAATTTGGGGGGGGAATTAAAATGAAGGCAGGAAAAGTCATGTGCATGTTACTGTGAAAAGAAGAATCTTAAACTGCATTAGAAAGTGTCAGAATATTATAAAGAGATTACTGAACACCCTCTATGCTGATGGGCATACATGTCAGCTGAGAGTTATAGGCAGTTCTGGTCCATTTGTGGCCTCCTCAATTAAGGAGGTTTTCAGAACAGTATCAAAGTAACTCCACAGCCAGCAGAAATCTTTTTAGCTTTCAGCAAGTATTTATTCATTTTATAGACACACATACTTTAACTATAACATGAGCGGAACGTGCAGCCTCCACCCCACCTGGTGTTTTCAAAGCTGTGTAGGAACCACTGACCATGCTTGTGTTATGGGCAGCAATTTCTTCCGCCATTTAAGACTGATAATCTCTTGGTTTAGGCACTAAAATAATATAATCTAATACAATCTCCAGGCCCCACAGATGGAGATAATGATGAAAGATTTTAAAACATATGGCTCTAAATCTTTGTTTAGAAATATATGAAGATTTTTAAGAATTTCCAAATAAGTTACTCATTGCTATAGTTACAGAAATATAAAGCACAGTCAGCAAAGGAGAGGTCTTTAGCATGGTGCTTTCCTGAGTACCACAGGTGATTTCTAGGAAAGTTCCTGTTTTGCAGCTATTAATAGGTTCTGCCCATACTGTCGTTCATCCTCATCCAGTTGCTTTTTCTCCAAAGGTTGCCGTCAGAGTAATCACAAAGCTGCCAACATCCTTTCTGCTTTACTCTATACCATGTAGTATGAGAGGGGCTCAGGGTCACCATCATTGCTCTTCCTTTTCTTATGGCTATTATTTGTTATAATTTTAAAGCAATATTTTTTTATTACTAAGGAACCTGGCTTTGTCTATTTTAAAGAATTTTGACCTCTTTGCATATTGTGCAGTGCTACACATATATGTATAAAACGTCTGTCACAACTACTGGAATGCACAAGTGATACTACTGCTGCTTTGATAGTCATTCCAGCCACAGGCAGGTTTTATGTTACCGGGCTGTAAACCTCCTATTCTGTACATTGCCTCACTTCTGAGGAACTCAACTGCTTTTCAGACATTTGGACTTCTGTAGAGTTAAAATCTGTTTAGGCAGCATCATCAAAGAGTTACAAGACCAAGAGAGGTGGAGGTTGGCATCATATGAAGGTCTTAATCCCCAGAACAGAAAGCCAGGCTGAAGCTATGTGGAACTAACAAGACCTCTTGCTTTTTAGTACAAGGTTAGCTTTAGCAAAGGTGTTACATGGATAAGTTCAAAAAGCTGATAATTCACATTTGTGTGGTTGTATCTTCTGAGACACCCATTGCAAATCTCCTTCTGGGAAGACCACCCGCTAGCTAGTGAAGGAGTATGAGCTGTGACTCCATCTTCAATTAATAGTTGGCCTATAGGCTGAGGCTGCGATCAAGGCTTCCAATTACTGCCCATCATGAGACCACTAACAAATCCAGGAGCTGCGAGTCTAGTTCTGAAAGTAATAAGAAGTGCTTCAAAACAAAGGAAAATGCAGGAAAGAAATGAAGCTAAAGCTCAGCATAATTGAGACAGCTTCTATGGCTTATGTAAGTTTTTAGGTTAGGTGATATAATGGTAAGTTTTATGAATCTCTGAATAAAATGTCTCCCTAAAGAAGTTCATTGCTGTATGGAATTGTCTGTCTTCAACTAGAACTGGGTACCAAACAATTTTCTTATCGCACAAAATTTTCTGAGTTTTATCTTATAGTATTTTCCACCTCACACCAAGGTGAATCAGAGACTTTTCAAAGTGGTTCAGGGGAAAGAAAAAATAAATTCTGCAGTTTATTAAATGGCTTGTTGATCAGGAGAGTTATGCGAGAGACCAAGATTAAGTTTCCATCATGAATTGAAATAGTAGCTAACTCTGGGCTTCAGATAGCCCAAATGAATATTTGGTTATTTGTAGTTCAAATGTCCGTTGTCTCCTTATTTCTTATTTTTAGCAGAAATTTAATGCTGAAGCAGAGAAGCCTTCTTAATTATTTTTTTCCTGCATCTTCTGTGTTCTCACAGAAATCTTTGCTTTGATCAAACAACAAAAATACATCTCGACCTTTTTTTCTTATGGTATACATTTACAGTATATTTTTTCCCTTTTCATTTTTCTTGTTTTTTGTATCTCCTCCCTTGTACTTTCCAGGTTTCTCCTTTCATGATCCAAAACCACTGCTGAATATAGATGAGCCAATAGTTAGTCCAATTCCAGACGGTCTTTTGTTCAGGTAATTACTCGGAACCACAGCAGCTCTTAAGTGCCCTGACTTCCCTGACTGAGATTGACTGATTGAAAGATTAGGCAAGGCAGACATTTATAGCCAACCTGGTAAGAAGAAAGGAAAAATGTAGACTAATTTAAGTAAAGGATTTTTTTTTTTTTTTTCCTTTCTTCCTCCCCCCACTGCATCAAGGATGCATCCTGAATGTTAACCAAAGTTATGTATTTAGGTCGGAGCCAAGCTCGTTTGGTTGGAGCAGAGGCGAGCATCCCTCCAGCCACTCCTGAATGGCACTGGAGCCGTGCTGGTATTGCTCCTACAGCCGGTATCACACCCCACAGGAGGGCTAACTTCTTAAAGAAGAAATTCTACCAAGTTTCTCAGATAAAATAATGCAATTCTCCTTACAATAAAGCCAGTGATTTAGATTTATACCTGATTTATTTGCCTTGGTTTCTCACTTGCTAAAGACATTTGCCGGTATATACCAGCTGACACAACCCATTTAAAACAAATGAAATTGGCTTTGAAACCTTTATCCCCATCTTATCAGTACGGCCACAGCAGATTCTCAGTAATAGTAACATTTTGCAAAACAAACAGCAGAACCTAATTTCTATATGGAAACAAATAAACTCATCGTAATCCCTGCTAAAATATATTTAATGATTCATATAAAAGTGTTACCAGCCTATATCTAAGAGACATATTCATGAGCAAATACATAAAATCATATCCATAAACATGAAAAAATATCCCAGGGCTCACCAATGAATCAGAGTAAATGTATTTACTGTATTGCCAGCAGTGTTTTTTTTAAAGAAAATCTTGTTAATGAAGCACTGAACGACGGAGAAACAATGCTGTGTGTTGGCCTCTTTTTTAAAAGATTAGAATCTATAAAATGACTGGCATCTTTACATAGTCTGGAATGGCTACTATTAGAACATTTAATGTAAATTGCAATATCATAGTCTCTCCTGAATTATGGTCAGTATTACAGCTGTACAGCTCCAGGATACAACACAACATAGATGTCTATCCCCGGTGTAGACCAGTAGCAGAGGTCCTTTCCTCTGTGGGGCTCACCCTATAGATCAGCTATACTAATTTATGCTTGGGAGGTGGAGCCAAAGCTCCCCCCTTTTCTTGCCTTTGGACCAATGTGTGTGAGCAAGAGAGCAAAGGAGAACGATGCTTAGAGGTGGCTGCTTTCTCTCATGGCTTCCATGGGGACCTTGGGGTGAGCAGCCTGCAAAATTCACCATCATTCCCAATTCAAAGCATGGGAAGTGCTAGTTGTGCCCTTTCTAGCATGGCTGTTCACCAGCTAGAAGAAACCTTTTGTGTTGTCAGTCCTGATACATTGTGGCTTAAGAAGTCACAGAGAGAAAAAAATGCAGTATATTTTCGGTGCAAAGCTTTTGATGTCTAACCATGTCGTATGGGGTTAATCATTGTGCTCTGACATAAGTAAGATCAGTCCTAAGATTTTTAAAACTGAAGCATTATAATTTAACCTCTGGTCCTCAGACTACTAATATCTGTGAAGAATATTCCCTTTAAATTAGTAAACTGTTTGGGAATGACCTTGATGTACAAACAAACAGGCAAATATTCAGACTTAAATATTGAAAAGATGGAAAGATAAAGAACACAGAAGATATAAAAGTTCTAGATTTATGTACTCAGATGATTCTATTATCTGTTTCAAGAGTTACCCAGCATGATTTATAATTTCTATTAAAAATATCAAAACACTGTCTGGACTGTATCTCAGCAAATGAACATCCCTAAATCTTTGTTTTATGTCATTCTAAGAAAAAAGGTGCATGTTTACCCATGCACTTCACCTTCTAGTCTTCGCTCAAAACACGGCTTTAGCTACAATAACAAGGAGGAAATAAACCTTTCTTGAATCCTTAATTTCCCGTGGAATAAAATGTCTCTCCCTCTTGAGAAAAATGTTTCAGCTTGCAGGTTGGATAATCCCTTCACTTTTCACTCTTTAACTATGTAAAAAAAAATTGCATACAATACTAATCTTCATTCCCTTCTACAACTTTGTCCTCTAAGCCCTATGCAAAGCACATCTATTCTCTAAGAGGAATTCACGATAAGATTTTTAGTTAAGGCAAAGGTGGGGTAAAAAGCAGCTCTGTTGAGATTTCTATCTGGGAAACATATCTAAAATTACACTTTCAAAATCAGTTCACCCATTGTCTAACTGTGCTCCACTTTGATAATATATGTATTAAAATAAAAATAAATTCTTTGTCACTGGGTATATTTTGAAAATATTTTCACCAGGTATTATCTAGAAACAATAGAGTAAATTCCAAGGGCTAATCCAACATCCCTGTTTGTTAAAATATTATCTTACTCTATGAACAAACCTCAAGTAGGGTTAAATATGAAGTATCTTTGCTTCCAAAGAGTGAAAAAGTTAATGTGCAATAATGAATGATATGAGCTTTTTGAGATTTGGTTCAAGATATTAATTATCTAAAAAAAGTTCCAGTTGTCTGGATATGTGAAGGTTTCTCAGTCTCAGGTTTGCCAGCTGAATGTTGCAGATCTCTCCATACTCTCTCTTCTCACTCCTTCTTTAAACCAGTGCTGTTTCCTTAATCCAAACAAAGTGTTAAAGGCTGCATGGAATAACTGAGTTTGAAGGAAACGTTGAAATAAATTTTGGGCCAAAAATATTGATTGGGTTCTATAAGGAAGGGTCAGAAGGGTCCCTGTTTTATGAACTTGTTATCTATCGGTTCTGTCTGTACATGCAGAGGTCTGGAGAGAAATGTGCAGGTAGTCCCATGTCTGCTGGAATGTCGTTAAATTCATTATGTGGTGAATCTACCCTGGTCTTGGAAAAGGAAAATATCTACCAGGCTCAAATTACTAATGGAATAAATAAAGTGGAGATGGGGAGTAGGTAGGATTTTTTTACTCACGTGATGTGTCCTTTGCAGGAATGAAGCAGGATTCATGTTCTTATAGTGCTATTTAAAGCTGAAAGCCTGTTTTTCCAATTAGACGTGTGTATCTGCATTTGCAGTGTGCCACTGGCAAGGTAAATGGGATCAGCAGTAAGCGTTACTGAAAGCTGCAGCTGGCTGACAGTTGCAATTTCACAAAACTCCCTTTTTTCCCCTCAGAGTCTATGCAGATATGAGTTTCAGCAATACTTGCCTCCAGCCTCTTTCAACTTTCTTTTTAATTAAAAAGCTTAATTGGGAGTAATAAAAATTCCAATTAAGCTTTTTAAATAAAACCCAAAAGCTCAAAGTGGCTGCAGTTGTAGATAACTGCTACTGCAACCCATGACTAGCATTTCTATTTGAACAAGGCTTTTGTTTCACTATAATAAATATTGTGGTTTATGATTGTACCTCCACATCTTTCAAAAGTACTGTACCTTTAAGTCTTACGGAGCTATCGTTTGCATGTGAAATATGGGCATCCTTGTGAATTTTGCTAAGTGCAGCGCAGGGACTCAAGTCTCTGTAGGTTGCTATGCATATATGCCCCTCAGCATCATGCCACATGTTATATCTGTAAGCAGAAATAACAGCAGTAACAAGTGCTGATCAACCAATTTCCCTGTGAATTAATGTGATTTTTATAGGTAAGTGAAAAGAGAAAGCACCAAACTCCAAAGGATTTTTCCAGCCAAACACCTTTATTCATCCATTGTGTGTAATTATTTAGGCCAGCTTGGTGGCTTAATTTTATGTAACAATTTATGCTTTTTATATGCGTGACTCAGGCCAATGAGAAAATGCATGAATTGGATCCTGTACATCATGATATCTGACTTCAGATGTCATAGATGTAATCAAGGAGAAGTGTAAAAGACATGAAAGTACCTGATACTATTAATGTTCCTTAGAGGAATCACTTAAACTTTTACTGTTCTGCTTTTGGTGCAGAACTTCATAGAAAGTAGCACTTGTTTCCAGTGGTATGTCAGCAGCATGCATGGGGTATGACCGTGGTTAAAGCAGAGTAATTTTAAAATTTGGTGCATTATTAATGGATTTCTTTTGCCCAGTTCAACGTAGCATTCACTTCTGTATGGCAGGAGGTAGCTATAGATCTAGAGAAGTCATTAAATCACAATAAACCAGAAAGAAAATAAAGAAGCAGCTGGCGAGATTGCAGTTGTTAAAAAGGGAGAAACTTTACAGAGCACCAACTGGTGCTTACTGGTGCTGCACAGCAGCTCTCAGAGAAATAAAGCCTGGACCATCAGTGAACAGTGCTGCTGGCCCAGCTATGCTTCATTCCCAGCTCCAAGGGCATGTGCAGAGAGACGGCAACAGGGCCTCAGGCAGGAAGAAAAGAATTCTTGCTGTTACCTGCATTCATTGCAAATTCTAGGTTATTCAGTTTCTTCCAGCATAACCTACAAACAGGGACCTGGTCTGGTAGAAGTAGTGGCACTCAGTTCAGGAGCTTGAAGTAGCAAAAGGAGGAGGAAATTTAACTTTATGTGGCTATCTGACTATTTCCAGGGAATGCTCTATGCTGGTTCATGAAATACTTAAAGGATCCCTGGAGCGGAGAAATCATCCTGCGTTGTCACGGGAGGTAGGCCAAGCAGTTCAACAGGAGTTTTAATTTCTGCCTAACCGTATTCTTCTGTGAAAATGTCAGACTGAGTTGACCTTACTCAGGAATGTGGTCCCAGACAAACCCCATGGCTTAGTGCTTGACTGTCCATTTTTTCCATCTTTTAATTCAGTTCAAAGTTGGGATGTTTCGTGATGCTGACTATGCCTGAAATTCCCAGGACTGCTTCCCCTACAGCTTCATAGGGGTTTTCTTTTTTTTTTCTCATTTATTATTGACTGATTCCTAGCTCTTGTTTTGAAAGCCTACTTGTGTTGGCTCCAGATACCACTGGCATTAGCTTCACAGGCTTTTCTCATCAGCTTGATGGACCCAGGTGGCCTTGTCTTTCACCGCTGTTGTTGCTTTCATTTTCTCAGCCATCTGTTTCTGACAAGAATGAATTACAGCCCTGGTTTCCAAGAAGTACACTGATAGTTGTAGTTCAAATGACCACAGCAAAAAAACTCCAGGATGGCTTGAAAAGCAAAATATTCATATAGAAAATGTAAATGCATGTAAACACTCATAGGAATTTCAAAAGAATAAAAATGTTAATCTTCTGCTCAGCTAATATTTAATTTGTTAACAACGCTGAATTTAGTTAGTTAGATGATGAATAGAGTTGGTTAGAGAATAGATATATTACAACACAAAAATGTATTTTTTCTCCCCAAATTAAAACCTTAGTATAAAGAATTAAACCAAGTTTTTTGTACTTCTTTCCCCAAAATTTTGAAAACAAGAAATATTTTGTCTAAGAACTCAAAAAGCCTTGGCTGTCATTAGAAGGGATCACTCTTCTACCCCAGCCTGTTTCACTGGAAAATTTTCCTCCAACCCAATGATCTAATGGAGTAATAATGTGGTAGAGTAAGCTGAATAGTGTGCTTCTGACAGATATAATGCCCTGTGTCACCAAGTTGCATTTCTGTCCAGCAACCATACATTTGCCATAGGACAAGGGAATTGAGAGAGACTTACTGTAGGTTGGGCTTGCTGGGCTAGTCCTCGCTTCCTCTCAGTCATGGTTTTATCTGCTGGATCTGGGCTCTGACTAACAGCTGTATTCAAGGGGAATTGGCAGCTTGAATTACAGGAAGGTAGGAAAGATTATGTTTCAAATATAGAGCTTTCTGGGTTTTTTCCTGAGCTTTCTTTGAAAGCATTTTCTGGAATAAATCACAATATCTAATAACCCAGTGAGGCTTTTTAAGTGGAGTTTTAAGAGTGTACCAAGGTCTTATTGAATCACGTTATCTACCATTTCAAATCCTCTTGAAGTTAGTTACAAAGAATAATAGCTATATGTTCAGTCTGAAGACTCTGAAGATTTTACTGACTTTGGATTAACAGAAAGATTTCCGACTATCAGTGTTTAAGCTTCACCTCTCTGTCAGTCATTCCTGACAAGGCCAGAATAAGGTACTAATGGCAGTGACTTTAGAGAGGGTGGTTTTTCATTAGTTTAAGCAGAATGTCAATTAAAAAGGAATTGAGATAAAGAACCAGCAACTAGATTAAGTTTACACTTCTTCACGGATGATAAGAAAAATCCATTTACAGGTTCTATTTCAGACTGAATATACTTCCTAAGGTAAAGGGCTCTTATATTATAGCTTTAAAAGTCTACTGACTATTTCTGAAAAGATTTAATAACTATTGTGTGGGAAATGTGGAAGAATTTTTTAACCACTGGAAAGAATTATTTCTTACCTAAAATGAATATATTAAAATTAATTTAAATTTAATTTCACACATTTTATTACGGAATGTTATCATCTACCATCATTTCTTCTCTTCCTGTCTGACTATTATTTGCATTCTCTAAGAACTGACAAAGCCCTTTCAAAATCGGAAGAGAAATCTATCTTTCTATGATCTGGGGGGGGGGGGGGGAGGGAGGACAGCCTGGGGCTGATTTCCAGTTGAGTGTGGGACACTATGGAAGGCTACGTGTGCTATTTTTTATTATTTCTGTGGACCATTTGCAAGATTTTGAGCAACTAGGTAGGAGTTATGAACTCAGAATTTAGCAGACTGCACAGGAGCGTGGCAGCATTGAGCTTTCATCAGGCTTAAGGCAAAAGAGGCTCCTACAGGGATTCCCACTTCTTTGTGTCCTTGTTACTCCTTTGGACAATACTGGTCTTCAAGGTTCACATGAAAATTATTGTTTCAGGCAGACTCACATAGATATTTATTGCCCTGGACTCACATATTAAATAGTTTTTTTGCCTTCATGTAGGCTAGAAATGTTTTCTCTTATGGAAACTGAGACTGTGATTTAAATACTGTGTTCAGAGCTGGGCTAGTCATGGGTTTCTACTTTGCCCAGAAGTGCAGACTAATGCAGAAGAGACAAGTATTTTGAGGGATGCTTCCCAGTGAGAAGTACAGTATGCGCCACAGCATAAGAAGGGATGCTCAGACAGTTTGGGACTGTTGAGCATATCAGCAGATCTATAGTGCCTTTGCCTTAATCCACTTTGGCCCACTTTAAAAAGGCAGTTTTTCTGCCTTTTAATTGTAATCTGAATAGAGTGCAGTTTCAGACCAGATAGTAAGTAAAAACTTGCACCTACTCCTGAACTTGGGTAAATCATTCATTCTGAGTATTATCTGGGGGATTTAGTCCTCTTTACTGTTCCTGTGACTAAATCCTGAGCAGGTGAGTCAGGTGTGGGGTTTTTTTTGTTTTTTTTTAGTAGCAGAACAGCTTTCAGGTTTGATCCCTCTGCTATGAAATAGTAAAATACTAGCTGAAAGAACCAAAACTGTCTGTCACTAACAAAATAACAGGTAGTTTCTCTTATAGGTAACTAAGTTTTCTCTTATAGGTAACTAAGGAACAGGCAGCAAGATATCCACCTAACCTGGAGGAGAACTACCATTCAGAGATATCCAAAACCAGGAGGGATGCTGACAAACTCTGATTCTCCTATGCTATTTATACTGGCTGACAGAATGAGTCACATTATGCTACTTTTTAATAGCTTTCTCACCTTCCTGAAATGAATTACATGCTTGCAGAGCAGTGATGGTAAACTAGGATTCATAGCTATCATTATTAGTTTTGCAACATCCTTAACATCAGCGTAGCTATTTGTATTCAGTACCCATGAATCAGCTGTAATATATTGTGATAAATAATCTGTCCAGAGGGACATCAACATTGCATCTGAAGAACAGCCCAGACTAATCCTGTGAAATCTGCTTTGATGCAGTCTGTGAAGTTAGGCTTTGTTATATCTCTCTGAATCGGGGAGGTGGCTATTATCAGTTGATTCCTCCTGATAAAGAAATTATTGAGCAGCTTTTTCAGAAGTACTTAAATACCTTGGTATTTGTGATTTAAAGCTGGTATTTTCAGCAACAGGGTGTGACCCCACTCTCTCTATGAGCTACATACACACCATTACATTAAAACCTCACCTAAAGCAAAAGGAACATATTTGGCCATGATGGAGGGTATTCTTTTGAACACTATATTCCAAGATCTCTCTGCGGTTTTGGAGGTTTCAGTTGAATCAATTTTCTGTCACCAGGTTATGCAATAGATTCTGTTTCCATTACAAAAGATGTGACATTAAAAAAAGCATGGGAAGATAAGAGGGTTTGTGGCAGCAGCAAGCTGAATCTGTAAGGGAACAGCCTGAAGCCATTGCAGGTTACAGAAAATAGCCCCAGAAGATTGTCTGAGAGGTCATCTACATAGTCTGCATGCTGAGGCTCAATTAATGCTGTCTGAATTATTTCGTGAAATGTTTATTTAACCTTCTCTTACAAAGTTCCCACAGAAGTGGGGGAAGAAGTGAATTAACACCTTTCACCTACTAGCGAAAGCCAGAAGTGGTAAAGGCCAGAAATCCTGGCCTCATTGGTGCTGGCCAGACAGCAGATGCTTTTAGCTTTTCTCTGCTGTTGGCTGGACCTTCAAATTTGTATAGAAGGGAGCCACATTTAAGGTGCATAAGAAAACCTTACCTTTCATTTACTAAAATTTCTGCTTTGAACTGGCAGAGTAGTTGTGTCCCAATAGCACAAAGATCTGGGAGTGCTCTAAAAGCCCCTGTATGGCAACCTAAAGTAAATGAGATTAACATCCCTGTAGGGAACAGAAAACGTTCTGATGGTAACTAGTTTAGTAGTTAAGGTAGTGTGTACTAGTGGGTAACTCTCCTGACTCTCTCTTCACGGCTCAGGGGTCTGTTGCTGACTCTGCTAGTGATCTTCAGCCCCTTTCTCCCTAAATGCCCCTTATTCCACTGTCTTTCCATTTTCTATGTGGATACTGAGAGTTTATTCCCTGTAGGACATTTAGACAGCAGAATAAAATTATGCAGAGGGTCCTGAATGACCCAGGTGACCCACCTGACTTAAAGGCTGGAAGCTGCACAGTCCAATAGCTCAGCTGTGTAAGCACACAGTCCACCACAGAGCCGGAGGCAATAGGTGTCTCCTTTCAGTAGGACTAATTTAACTTGAACCCACCAAGGCATTGCTAGGGTTGTAAAGTGCCCAGGTCCTTGTCTTTCCTACAATCCTGCCATGCAGATGTTCTGGCTTAGGATTGCACCAGCTCAGGACTCTGAAAGACCCTTTGGCTCGGCACACGGAGCTGCCATGCTCTGAGCATTGTAGCTGGGAAGGGAGAATCTTCTTTGCTCCAACTGGTAAATCACCTTTAATCCGGTGCCACACACCGTTGTTTCCTGTATAAGCATTCCCACTATTTCATGCTAAGGCCTTGTACCTTGCCTGGATAATATGTGCTGCCAGTTTATTAAGAAATAAGATCACATTGTTAATACAACTTTTTTCAACCAGACCTCTAGAGTTCACCTACCAATGAAGAAAGAGCAACAAAAAAAGAAAGCTTATAGCCTGTCAAATACAAATTCTACAAAACAGCTTTTATATTTAAGGTACGTTTGTGTTTATTGCTGTAGTAGTACAAATGATGATGGTGTGATTTAATGGGCTGTTAGCACAATAATGCCCTGTGCCTTAAAAGTGACACAAATTTCTATCCTCCATTTGGATGTCATCAATGACTCTGAATGCAATGGGATGTGTTCTTCCATTATCTAGCTATTTGCCTTTTGCCTGATGATGAATTTAGGGTTTTATGGATTTCAAATATGTTTTTCTGAGTTTAACAGCTTTAAGTGTTGACTTCCTTTTGTGAGGACCTGATATATCAATATGTCATGGTTTAACCCCAGCCAGCAACTAAGCCCCACACAGCCGCTCGCTCACTCCCCCTCAGTGGGATGGGGGAGAGAATCGGAAGGGTAAAAGTGAGAAAACTCGTGGGTTGAGACAAAGACAGTTTCATAGGTAAAGCAAAAGCTGCGTGTGCAAGCAAAGCAGAGCAAGGAATTCATTCACTCCTTCCCATGGGCAGGCAGGTGTTCAGCCATCTCCAGGAAAGCAGGGCTCCATCACGCGTAATGGTTACTTGGGAAGACAAACACCATCACTCCTAATGTTCCCCCTTCCTTCTTCTTCCCCAGTTTTATATGCTGAGCATGACATCATATGGTCTGGAATAGCCCTTTGGTCAGTTGGGGTCAGCTGTCCCAGCCGTGTCCCCTCCCAACTCCTTGTGCACCCCCAGCCTCCTCGCTGGTGGGGTGGGGTGAGAAGCAGAAAAGGCCTTGACTCTGTGTGAGCACTGCTCAGCAGTAACAAAAACATCCCTGTTTTATCAACACAGTTTTCAGCACAAATCCAAAACATAGCCCCATACTAGCTACCATGAAGAAAATTAACTCTATCTCAGCCAAAACCAGCACACAATACAATCAGTTGATACAGGCATCTCATACAGTTGAAAATGACATTTGGCAGTTTGTGTCAAACAAACAGATACATGTGTTCAGTATTTCTTAAATGCAGATTTACTCTGTAGAAATAGTAGTTAAGAGTGTTTATTATGAATTCTAAAAAAATTGTGTTAATTTATTTTAAAATAAAATATACAAATCCACTTATTGCCCTACATCTGTTGCATGTCTTCTCCTCAGAGGTCAGGTGCAGCCTTGGGAGAGGCATGATGGAGCTGCTTCTGCACGTCCTGAGGGCTGCAGCTCCTGTGGGGTGTTCGGTGTATGTGCTGGGTCTAGGGGAAAGGGCTGCAGAAACCCACTTCTGCGTAGTAGCTAGTACAGGGCTATGTTTTGGATTTGTGCTGAAAACAGTGTTGATAACACAGGGATGTTTTAGTTACTGCTGAGCAGTGCTCACACAGAGTCAAGGCCTTTTCTGCTTCTCACCCCACCCCACCAGCGAGTAGGCTGGGGGTGCACAAGAAGTTGAGAGGGGACACAGCTGGGACAGCTGACCCCAACTGACCAAAGGGCTATTCCATACCATATGCCGTCATGCTCAGCATATAAAGCTGGGGGAAGAAGAAGGAAGAGGGGGACATTTGGAGTGATGGCGTTTGTCTTCCCAAGTAACCCAAGTTATGTGTGATGGAGCCCTGCTTTCCTGGAGATGGCTGAACACCTGCCTGCCCATGGGAAGGAGTGAATGAATTCCTTGTTTTGCTTTGCTTGCATGCGCAGCTTTTGCTTTACCTATGAAACTGTCTTTATCTCAACCCATGAGTTTTCTCACTTTTACCCTTCCGATTCTCTCCCCCATCCCACCTCGGGGGAGTGAGCGAGCAGCTGTACGAGGTTTAGTTGCCAGCTGGGGTTAAACCACGACAATAGTGTTCATGGACAGCTAGCTAAACTCACTCTCATCAGAATTTCATGATCATATTCCCATTAAGTTCAGCAGAAGTCAAGCTGAGGTGTCCTGGAGATAGCCCATGGAAAACCTCATGAGAGACAGCCTGTGCACCCAACCTATCATGAAGGACTTATTTACAAGACTTAATTGGAAAACCTAATTTTCAAGTTATATATCATGAATCAATTATTTAAATAATATCCTAATTTACTTAATAGTAATGTAAGGATTTGTAGTTTTGGTGACCTTTTATAAATTTTAGAGACAGAGAGAGACTGAGAAATGATTCACAATGTTTCTGTGCCCAGCTGGCTCACAAAAAGTGTTGCTAGTAGGCAGAGCAGTGGGGTAAGGAAACGTGATGGCTCACAAGAGCCAAGCAGGTATGCTTAATTTTTAAGCCTGCCAGCCTTCACATAATTCCTTTAATTTTTCTAAAATCCTCTTGTACATCTGAATTGTCCTGTGTAGTCTCATAGGATGGATTTGATAAGGACAAACACAAACTATTAATTTACAACTTCAGGGTGTTAAAATAACTGATGAAGCTTGTAATAAGAGAAAAAAGATAGGCATCTTGAGTGTCAGAATACAATGCTCTGTGTCTGATGAGCATTCGGTTTATATACTATACCCTCTAGCAACCTTTACATTTTCAAACCAATAGGAAACTGACCTTTACAGGAATGCAGGGCTTATGAAAATGCCTGGGGTAACTGACCTTCCTATCAGCAATTTGCTATCAGCTTTTGCAAGGTATGTTTCAGGTGTGATATCTATCTATAAAATTATGTAATTTCAAATATTTAGAGATAAGCACACAATATGGTACACGAGAGAAACACTGTAGCTGGTTAACCTAAGGGATGTGAGGATAGTTTGTAGACTGAAAAATACGCCAGTCTTTCAAATACAATACTTTTGAGATGCAGCACAAGCAAAGGTTATATGGTTAGAAGATCTATTTTCTTCCAAGTGCTTATAGCAAAAAGATAAAAGCAACAACAAAACCCCAAAGAAATCATGCCTGTTATGATTACCTCCTTAATTCTGGCAATCAGATAAGCCTCTAGTTGGGACAAGATCTGTTTAAATAAACTCGAAGTGCTCTAAGTCATATCAGTTAATCATTGCTAATTTACATCAAGTTAAGACTTAACTGATGAAAGAAGTTTCATCATAACAATAAAGTATTAAAAAATGTCCAGTTTTGTTGCTAAAATTCTGACTTCATTGTTCTGGTCAAACACACTCTGATGCTTCCAGTTACCTCATCTGCTGACCCAGTGCGGAACATGACCTGATCATCTTAAACAACTATCATGTAGATGGCACAAATGCAATCAGCCTCAGCCATAAAACCAACAATATAATAGAAATTAGACTTTTCCATTCTATAACAATAAGGTTGTGAGACTGCTGTATTAAAATCTGGGGTTTGGTTTTTTTTAAATCTATTTTATCATGGATTATAAAATAGGTATTTATGAATTCTAATAATGTCAGTCATTCCAGAGGTAAAAAGAAAGGATGCTGAAAGGAAGCAATAAATTCCAGGGAATTAGTGGAGAAACCAGCAGAAAATAATGATGAAAAAGAATGGGAAGTGGAAAGAGAAAGTACTACGTGCGGTTGTTAGGTAGAAGAAAGTAAGACTGATCATGGCAGCATGATGACAGAAGTGAGTGACTTATGAGTTAGTAGTAAGAGAAATTCTGTGATATTACCAGAATCAGGAAATGAAAAAGGTGTGAAATGAGAGGCTGTGGAATGTCTGGTCTTCCCCAAGTCAGAAGATGCATCATGTAGTACAGCCAATGTTTTGTCAAGTGTTCCCTCCACAGAAGTGGCTGGGCAGTTGAGGGTAACAACTGGCAAGAATTTGTGTCTCAGGAAATGAATTTTGAGATTAGAACAGGATCTTAATTTGATTGATTTGGTTGCCTGGACCTACTTCTTCCTACTTCTTCTTCCTACTTCTTCCTACTTCTTCCTACTTCTTCTTCCTACTTCTGTGGAACTAGAAAGTGTCTTGCTTGGACAGAGATAATTTGTAAAGCAATGCTTTGTGTTCCTTCTTATTTTGTATAAGTTAAAACAAATTTCAGATAAGAATGTTATGGTGGGAAAATGGATCTCAGTCAGAGCTAGAGGAATGTGTATTTGCAGGAGTATAGTTACGGATATAGAATGATTTGGCTAGAAATTTAGAAATACTGGTTATAGTTGCAGGACAGTTGCATTGATCTAGCAGTTATGTAGCTCTCTTTGGAATATTCTTGGAGTTAAGATGTTTACCCAGAATTATCACTTTTATGGGATAAAAGCAATAAAATGAGCATCCTTTATTTGCCTTTTTCCAACGTAGTGTATCAATGTAATGCAGAGGTACTGGTGAGTCCTGTTTGTCTCTATTTCATAAGTTGCAGCTCAAGCAGGCACATCAATATGAAATAAATATTTAATATGAAAAATATTAAATGTATGTGTTCAAAGTTCCAGCAAAAAGGTCACATTCTTAGGGGTTTTTATGAATTATTTGAATGAAGGAATAAACTCATTACTTACGGGCTTTATTTTGATTTTCTTTGTAAACCTGTGTGTTGCTATTTCTAAAAGAAAACACTAGAAGAAACAGTTAGTTTGACCTAAACAAAGCAAAGAAAGTTTATATGTAGATTTTCACTTCTTTAAACTATGTATATTTCCTTCAGGAGCCTAAAATCAGCATTGCTTACTCTTGCAAACTGGAGCCAGCCCCCCCAGATATCTGAGCAACAGGGATTGACAACTCTTAAATAGCCGTGGAATGCGCTATTTGTACCAGTGGGAATGTAAAGGGAGATGGTGGATATCTGTGTAGTCCAGTGTTGGAAACTTTGCTCAGTCATACCCTTTAGAATTTAGAAATGTAGCAAACCACTAAAACATACATAAATTAAATGGATCCTTCATATTCATAGGCTCCCTGCACGATGTTAGATTGTTTAGCTTTCATGGTTTATTTTGTTACTTTCAGTGGTGCTATTAATCATACTTTCTCATTTTCTCTCACTGCTAGGATTTGACAAGGATTTTCTTTCACCTTGAAAAATTGTGTATTCTGAGGCGTTTCTTTGCAATGCTCCCGTACACTTAGCACACCCTGCTGAGTAAAGGCAGCTTGTTTTCTGCACTGCACTTCTTTCTGAAAGATGGTTTCAAAACTGTGGGTTTGATCTCTCTCTTGGTAGTGCAAGATCATAAACAAATATGTCTTTCAAATTATTTTTCTACTGGAAACCTTTACAATTCCATCGAAGAGGAAACTGAACTAACTCAATAAGCAATGGACCATAAGGCAGTAAACTGATACATTGTTAATTTTTATTGCTAAAGTTTCTTTCTACTACTCTGGTTCAAAATGCTATTCATATTTTATTATGCTGATTTTTTATGATTGCAATGGCAAATCCTTCTGATATTCTACTCAGTATTTTTTGTTGAGATGCGCTGGCTGTAGCAAGCAACAAGGCAGGGAACGTAGCAATATCTCCATCCAAAAGAACAAAGAAAGAGACCAGACATGTTACAAATGGACCTGCAAGTTGTTGGCCAGGGATAACAGAGCACCTGGCTGGATGCTCTGGGAACCTGCTCGAGAAAGGCCTTGGAGGAAGAGCATTAAATGTCCAATGAAGAAGGAAGCAAGGGATATGAAAGTAGTACGAAAAATTGTTTGTGGTAGGTGCTCAGGAGCTACCTAAGCAAATATATGAGCTTTGGTAATCTTTCGTGCCCCTTCGCATTTTTATATATTATAATAGCGGACTGAGAGCCCAGGGGGAGCTGGGCCTTAGAGGTTAGAGATCTGTAGGCATAAGTTCTCATTAGGTTGCAGAGGTGGCTGCTCTGGTTCAAGTTATAGGGATAATTTCTCGCTGCTTGTTCAGGTGCTTCTGCACTGTGTTTAATAGCACGCTATAAGTGCCATGTTTGTTTTCCCTCCCAGCCTTAATTTCTCATGTTTGTTGCTTACCTAGCAGAATGAGACCCCAGTCTTGACTAGGCTCTGCCATGATCCATCTGGCCAATATAAAATCCTGTTTAAAGGTTATCAAGGTACTGATTTTGAAGACTCGTTTCACAATGTGTTTGTTAAATAGCTCTGAATACAAAAACACAATCTGCTCCACCAGATTGGGTTTTGGTCCTTCAGGTCCATTATTCTACTTCCAGCAGTTGCTTTGTCTAATGCTTCAGCAGAAGGGAGAGGACAGACGTAATAGAGCTTGCCATCAGTATGAAGGTTTCCATAAGGGCAAAATTCCATTTTTAATCCTATGTCATCAGCTCCTGCCCATTACCCACATTTGTCCCATCAGAAATAAATTTTAATTTTTTTTTCTGAAAATGATCACTTCCTTTCAAAGTCCAATATAAGACACTGTAATCCCTGCAGAAACAAATTTCACAGTCTATCAGCAAACTGCCTGGAGAAATGTTCTCTTTTCCTTCAAAATTACTTATTACAGTGTTCTAGTTCTTAGGGTTAATGTGTATTTGAGGTTAACACAGATATTCTGGAAATCTAACTGTCCTTTGAGGGTACTGATGTAAATCAGAGATAACTCAGTTTATCCCTAAGGTTAGCTCAGATCGATTTAGTTCCCTGTACTGGTCTCTGATATGGTCCCTGATTTGCATACTTTGTTGTAAATCGGATAATATTCCTCAATGAAATGAGTGTATGAAGAAAAAAGAGGCGCATCTATGCTGCATTTGCTTGTGGCTGTGGAAGATTATTTTCAAACATGCTCATTCAGGTAGCCAACATTACAGTTTTTTAGGAATTGCAGTCCATAAACTTCCTACTTGGCCCACCATCAGCGACACAACTAAACAGGCATAAACAGGGATTTAGTGTCTAATTGCTACACTGGTCATTGTAGTCTCACAGCTAGATCTTCAAAAGCCTTGGTCAGTCTTTGCCTAATCCTCAGAGCATCTAGGCACTCTGGCTGGATTTCTGCCAGCACTGTTCCCCAGCAGCCTGAACCTTAAAAGTGTTGAGAATTTTGTGTTTGTACCTTGGTGGCTTTGTATTGGGGTTCGCTAACTATGCATCCGCTTTCCTGTCTTGTTGGTGTGACCTGACAAGCTGACAGTTTGCAGCGTGGCTTTTAAGCCTAAAGAAGGAGGAAGTGGTGTTTTCCTTTCCCCACCCCATAGCCTAACACTTTGAGAAACTGCATGAGATCCATTGCCCAGATAAAATGCTATCCCCTCTGTGGAGACTTGGATCTTCCAACAGCTGGGGTCTTTTGATGTGATCTGATCTGTCACATCTCTGCATGAAAATATTCATAAATTGTGGGCATCAGCCTTTTTTTCCCCATCTTGTAGGCTTCTGTGTTGAACACGCTGCTTAGGTGCTCTACATGGGACTGTAATGTGTCAAAGCATCTCAGCTGTGAATATTACAAAGCTGAGTTTGTGGCACGCAGGTTCCTGTGTGTGTCCCATCTTAGGAAGGAAACATTTAATGAGGTCACAGGAATTCACGCTGCGTGGTTCTCCTCTGACTTTTAAAAGGACTACTTAGGTCATAAGACAGCAGTGGGGTAGTATTGGGTCTCAAGACAGCATTCACCCTTGCTTAGTTGTAAAACTGAGACTGGAAGGCAATTCAGCTTAAGCTCTGTTTTCTGTGCGACTTAGATTCCCATTTGGTGCCTGCTTCACCGAGAGCTGCAGCAGCAAATGTGTGATCGGTAACAGGCTGGACATAACATCTCTGTTTCAAGATGCTGGGAGGGGAATGGTACTCCTGTTATTCACTGAATCCCACCATACTCTTTTGCCAAATTCGTAATGGAAAATTTCCAAGGCTGGGTTGATTTTTCTCAGAGCAAACACTGGGATTCTAATGTTGCTCTGATATCTTCCTCATTGGATAGGTTTACAAACACTGGTGTAAGTCGATACAAACACCAGACAGGCTCAAAAATTGTTAAAGCTGCCTGGTTCAAATGAGCAAATTGCAAAGAAGTTTCTGCAGTGTTTGCAGTTTCATTTTTATTTGCTTGGTGTACAGACGCAGTGAAATTTACTGTCAGTCCATTTAATTCTTTAACATAGTGCTTAAAGTTTAAAACGTATTTCTCATAATTTATAACACTTTACTGAACTCATGTAGTCTTTAGAACCCTTCTTCAGAAAATATTTAAAATTGGATTTAACCAGTTTAATACATACTTAATAGATACTTGTTTGCTGCTAAAATAGCTGTTTTTTAAAAAGCCATACATGTGCTGGTTGCTCTTCCAGTCAGCTTATCATTAGGAGTGTGCAAAGAACAAGTATTAATGTCAGTTTAAATGTTCTTGTCAGAGAGAATGTAGATATTTTTATTCTATTATAATCATAAAGCTCTGAAAATATAAAAAATTATGGAGTGAAGTGTCAAATCAAGAACTATTGAAATAATACCAGAAAAGCTGGAATTCAGGTGAGACAGTATTCGTACTTATCAGATGTTTCTATTCACTACTGATGCTTACAGAAGGGATTCCTCTTGTAAAAGATGGAGGCTGTCAGCTTAATTTGTATAGCTGTGAGGAATAAAGGCTAACCCATGCCAATTTTCTTCTGATGACCTTAAAAAGAGATGGCTCAGTATTCCATTACCATTTCCCTGAACCACCTAAATGCACTTAAATTTTTTTAACATTGTTTGTAATGATAAATATGAATGAAGTCAATGCAATAGCAAAGGTAAATAAAATAAAAACCAAAAACCTATTCTGCATCTGACAGGGTGAGCTGAGTAACTCATCACCTTCAGGACTTAACTAACTAGGCCTACGGTTTGGCTTTTGTGCAGCAGGAGACAGTATGTAATTCAAAAGCTTTACTTTCAAGACTTACTGAAATTTGATTTCAGAAGTAGTGAAAGCATCATAAAACCACATCAATAAATCTATACATACTAAGCCCAGCCATCTATCAATTTACATGGAATTCAGCCTTTCCCGTCTCCCACAGAGAGGTAAATCTGTGTATTAAATTTTGTCTATGTCCATTTCCAAAGACAAAGAAGTACAATAATTATTTATCAAGGGATAAGTCTCTTTATAAAATATTCTATTTCAATATTTTAAAGCTCTCCCCAAGACTGAATCCAAATTTTCCTGATCCTTTCACTATGGTGCAGTTTTGCTGTCTCTTCCTCTGTTTCTTTGCTGCCTGCATGTCTTGGGAAGAAGAAGGAGGCTGCCAATGTGACCCATACTCTCTGCCCCTGGTGCTACACTGCAGCAAAAGGAGAGTTGTCCTTCTGTGATACCCTTGGGAGGCTTTCAGTAAATGAGGGAACCACTTGGGGTTTGATGAAATAGCACTTGAGCAGCTGATACTTTGAAATAGTAGCTTAAGTTCAGATATTCCTGTCTCTATACCTTGACAGCAAAAAGGTAAGAGCACACCTCCTTAGAAAAGGAAGCTGCAGTTTGTTTTCAGATGGTGTGTGCTGTTCAACTAACAAACAAGACATTAGATCTTCTCAAATCTTCAAAAAATTCAAACTCACAAGATGCATTTGCCCTTGAACATAAAGCTACTTAATAATTTCAGGGTACTGTCAACACTCAGGTAACAGAGAATTTTGAACACATACAAACAGAACGAGCGTGGTAATAATAGCTGATGTAAAATGAGTTATTTTGTATCTCTAGATTTATAAACATCAATGGCTCAATATATATTCTATCTCCAGCCAGTTAAATTAATCCTCTCAGCAGAAGCAATATAAATTTAGACTATATTTTCCAGATGATTTTGCTTACTTCTGATCCCCTTTAGTACATAATGTGCTGTAGCTCTAAGAAAATTAATGCTTACAAGTGTAGATGTTTATATGAGTCAGCAAAGCTGGCATAAAGTTGATGACACCTTGTATGCCCAAAGGAGCTGACATTCACTGCTTAATGAAAAAAAAAATCTGATCTTCAGGCCAATTATGGTGCTATAGATTAATGCGCCAATGAGTCTATTTGAAAACATTATCTTGTGCTTGCATAGCAATTTCTGTAACTCAGATTGCAAGAAAGAACAAATGTGAACATAACCCATTAAAGGCACAAGTCAAGAATAACCCAGCTGAATTCAAAATACTGCAGTTTCAGCTAGTATTAGCTGATCTGCTTTAATCTTTGCTAGCTCTCTTAGGCAGCAGTTTCCTCATGCTGAACTTGGTCTTCATTTGAATAAGATGCTGGTTGCAATTTCCACAATGAATCTATAAGGGTGCTCTCATTGTCCCCATCATTTTACTTCTTCATCTTGAAAACTTCCTGTTAGATAGCAAGCACAGTCTGTGACTTCGTACCATGCCTATGTATTGCACCTCTCTCTGCGTTATTTTGCTTTTCTTTCACCCGAGAAGCAGCAGATCCCAAAGTAGAAATTAAGGAATAGTAATGAACAAAGAAAAAAAAACCCTCCTCATTGCAGAGAGTATTGTTAGACGTGTTTCTTCCACAATTGTCAGTGGAAATTCAGCATTTTACCCTTGGTGCAGATATTGAGATATGAAAGTTTCAAATTAAAGGTATTTATCAAATTAAGCCATTATTTTTACAATGAGTGTAATTAAGGAATAGGTCTGGAAACTGCTGTGTTCTGAGTAACTGGCTCAGCCTTGTAAAGAAAAAAGATGAATCTTCTAAATGTTTCTAAGGTAAAAGCAGCAGTAATCAGCAAGTATGATGGGAGGAATGAGAAACTAACCATAGACTCAGGGGTAGGGAGACAGATGATATCTAAAGAATACCACAGACTGCTGTGTATTGGGGTGCCCAATTTTTCATACAATGTTAGCAACAAAGACTTGTTCATTTTTGATTCAGTAGAATTTTTCAGGGTAAAAATCATGATTAGTAAAATAATGTTTAGTAAAACAAGCGAAGAAATCCCATCAAGTTAACAAATGCACATTATTTTCTTTTAGCAGAAGATGTGTTTAATCTAGAAAAGTCTAGATAAGCAAGTGTTTTGATACATCAAGAAAATTAAATTTATTAATTCCCAAGTAGATTATTTCATTTGGGCTTAGTGAAACTCTCACAGAACCTCTTACTCAGTCACTTCTTGGGGAGAGACTAGCTCAGACTTCATGTTGGATCAGATGCTGTGAGAAGACAGTGAAGATCAGTGCTGTGCTCCCACATAGAAGATGTTGTCTTGCCAGGCAGAATTTTGGAGACTTCAAATTCCCTTGAGACATCATAGAAAAAATAGTGGAACTGTGAACTGTCTCATAACTAAAAGTTTACATTTGTCCAAATGATATAAGGAAGTTCAGTTTGGCTTGACTGAAAACTACTGTATTCAACTTTTAAAATGAAAACTTTCTGATTTTGGATGAAAAGTTAATCCTCAAGTAGTAGGCTGTGAGGTTTTTGTTTGTTTGTTTGTTTGTTTTTTGTTTCAGAGGTGCTGTTCTTCTACTGTCATCTGCTCAAAATGCAGCATTTATGACAAGTGCAAGAGAGTTCTTGAGCAAAGGCATAATCTTAGCTGGACTTGATATTTTGCTCTAGCCATGATAGTCTATGGACAAAAGCCAGAGCCAGAACATAGATCGAGGTAATTTAGTTTATTACTAGCTCATATAGCCCATAAGATTTAAAAAGCTTTGGGCACATGACCACTTCCTCAGATCTTAAAAGGAAAGCAGAGAGAGGATGTGTGAGTAAGTGAAGTTTATGGCATAAAAGAAGGTGTTGGCAACAATATAGTTGGTGATGGACTATTTTAAAAGACAGAAGCAGTTAAAACTCAAACCTTGTCAAGGTGCTGATGGTAGGCTGGTTGCCCCTCCTGTGGCTGCTGTGCATGGGTAGCAGGAAAAGGCTTTTGTGCTCACTTTTTCTGCAAAGGCCAGTGAACTTTGAATTCTCAGCCTCTTTCTGTACTGCTAAATAAAAGAGAGATGGGGAGTTATTTCAAACATGGGTCTACTGACCATTCAGACTGTTTATGCCCCCTGCATGGCCATCTAAATATTTTGTTCTGTGCTGGCTGGCACTTTCCCAGATGTTTTTTGGATGTGGCTCAGAGGGCAGGAGACACCATGACCAGCAGCAGTATTGGGTTTGTTTCCCACCACGAATGCCTCCAGCGCTCTCTCAGCAGGCTTTGCCTTCCCAAACCGCTCATGTCTGCGCGGCACACTGCCAGGCATGCCACATAGTTTCATGCTGCAAAGCACCTCTTTGATGGGCTGTAACACAGGCTTCATTTCAGACACTTTGGAATGAGAAAGCTGCCTTACCCCCATATTAGGTGCATCTTAGGGCCGTAAGGGTGCTAAATAGGGCTGTGGCCCTGTTTCATTTAGTAGTACACTGTGTGGCTTTAATGTCAACTCAGATGTGTCCATAGGCGAGTGGCAGGAGTAACAAACATGTTGTAGATTCATGCCCTTTGTGCTGCATGATAGCTTCTCTATGTATGTAAGAAACCGTTTATATAGCAGCATTCAAAGTTGTGGCTATAAAAGATTCCTAAACTTTTCCAACATACTTGTCTTTGGAAACAAATACGTTTGCTTGAGTGAATAATTTTTAGTCTGTGAGCTGCTTAGGAATTGTTTGCTTAAACTATTATTTCTCAGTGTTTTGCGCTCCCTGTTGCCTTCTCCTTGCTTTGAATGACAGAAAAATCTGAAATGGTTACTCCTACAATCAAGTTTTGAAGAATAATCTTCTAGGAAATAATGAATTCTTTTTTTTTTTTTGGGGGGGGGGGTTATTGTACGCAAATATGGCTACAGGTAACCTTATCTTGCATATTTCAACTGTGAAAATATTTATAAGTCAGGTCTTTACCATTTAACAAGCTTTAATAAGAATGCTATTTAAGTCAGGTAGCCTTCACATCACACATTAGATATGCAATGAAATACAAGCTTGTAAGTCTGAAAGATCACAATAAACATCTTACTCTCATCAACAAAAATCAATTTACTTAGCTTTAGTTTAAGCCTGGTCAAAAATGCAAATGGTATCTATCTCCTTCAAGGGCCAGAGAAACTAGCTTTTTCTAGGCAGATACACAGCTTTGAAAGACATACAATACACAGCTATTCTGTCAAAGGTACAGAGAATTTTAAACAGTTTGGCATTATCATAACTGTATTAAGCTGTGTTTGGTTTTATCATGTTGTGTTCTTTGACATTCTGCTTGGCGTGTGTGTGCTGCCTGTCAATCAGAGAGTCAACATGTCATGAGGGAACTTCACTGCAGAAATGGTGCTACTCGAAGAATTCAGATGAGCTTAAGGAAAAGGAGCAAGGAATGCTTGACAGCTGTGAGGAGAATTTTTGAGGTGAATCTCAGTCTCATTAAGTATATGGTTAAAATCATGAATAGAGAAGGGATGGCAGAGGGAAAGGCTCTGACATACTTCCAAGACTACTTGTACTGGAAATACTTTCTTAAAATTTGTCTACAGTTTTTCACTGGTGAGAAGCTTAGTGAAATGAGTGAGCAGCAATGCATAACAATTTATTTTTAAAGTTAAAAAGGTAGTTCCTGAATTATTTAAAGGATGCACGTATATCTATGTAACTTACACTCAACATGGAGAAAAACAAACTAGGATGAATTCAGCTAAGCTTCCTTTTGTGAACAACTTATGACAAATTTGTCCTATGCTGTGGCTTGGCTGTGGACCTGCAAGGGCCTAATGGTTCCAGAGCTTGCTTGCTATTGTATTTTGCTTAACTTTTTATCAAAACATGTGCCTGGTGCTTGCTTGCCAGTTTGAAGCTGTCCCTGCCTTGTTGGATGCTGCTATCACTGTATCCGTATGAATAAGTCAAGTGGTGGCAGGAGATGTTCCTGGGGCCTGGAACCTGACCAGCTACAGTGGTGACTTGTCTCAGTGGTCCCTGGGGTTGTTTTGCCCTTGCCAGCCATCTCTCAGCCTGTGCTGGGGCCTTCCTCAGGTATTAGCAAAAGGGAAGGACCTGTCCTAACAGGCAATCTGGGTAAGGCCATCTGGTTTGAGAGGGGAAAGGAATTCACTGGTATGGACATGGGCTGGTCCATGGCATTTAGTTTTGATGTCACAGAATGGTATTGCCATGTTTATTTTACTTTTCTGTAGATACCAAGTTTTTCTATACCTACTGGTAAGCTGCTGCTCTGACTCCTTCATTTTCTCCTCCACAGCTTTGGGGATCAAAGTGTGACTCTCGTTCACATTCAGAGGAACGGGGAAGAGAAATACAAGACATTGGCCCTATTTGATAATTATCTAGAGTGCAAGTGATGGTAGTTTCTGCTGCACAGTTACTCTCCAAATCTGGTAGATTAGGAGCAGCTAAAATGGATTGAGGATTGGAGTGGACCTTTGGCTTGGTCCTTCCTCTAACTTCACAGTCATCACAGCGATACGGACATTGCTCTGCCCTGGTGTAAACGGTTACTGTAAGTTACTTCTTCTCCAGGGCTTTGAAAAGGAGAGAGCTGGAAATTGGAATGCAACTATAAAAGCTGCACAGAAGTATTTGCAAGGTTAACGCTGAAGGCAAGTAAAAATCCTGATGTGCTTTATTTGGTCATAGAAAAATTACAATTTAGCTCCAAGACTATGCTAAAGCTGGGTGGTAAATATTTTGATGGAACCTTCTTTGTGGAAAAACAAAGCTCTGGCAAATTAAAAAGCTCTGTGGAACACGCTACAGTACTTACCAGATTTTTGGTTTTGGAGAATTTGAACAAACTAAAATATTAATGCGGTGTTGTAACATTCACTATTCACTCTTTTCTGAATTAATGTTTTGATTTTTTTTTGGACATGATTTTTATTGCAACTTCTTTCTATGTTATGGTATTATGTACTTAAATAGAATATTAAAAAAAAATCAGTTTGAAATCTCTAAATCCCCCAAATTACAGAACTTCAATCTTCAGCATGGCTTTATTAAATTTCAGACAAATAAAGACTGAAAGGAAGATTTGTCTCCTAGATGCTGCAAGTTCTTTCATTTTCCTCATCTTACAGAGACCAGGAACTGTGAAGCTTTGGAGGTGAAAAAACCTGTTTTTTCTTTCCTTTTAGGACCCAAGACACCCTGCAAAGACTATTCCAGTTCCAGGTGACTTCCTGATGCAAATAGACAGGTTTGAACTCCCAGCTTGGAGCAGGCTCAGCTCTTTTTTTGTAAAGACAAGTTAGGTGATACACCTGGGAGCTTTCAGAAGAAGGAAGAGATTTTATTGGTAGTGAGAGATAACTGGCTACAGAAGAGTTACTTCAGAAAAGTGAAAGCAGAACTGAGCTCAAGAACTATTCATTTTAATCAGACTAGTGTTGCTTTAACAAAGCATACTGAGTCTTTGCCGGTTTTGTGATATTTAATTAAATTTGGAAGGCTAGATAGAAAAGGTATGTTTTCCAATTAACCTTTACCTCATTAAAATTTCATTCTAAGTTGTAAGCAGTTCTTTAGAGTACATGCTGTTAAGCACTATCTGGCCATTTTATTTCCTGTTATACTTGCTACTTATCTGAACCTAAACCAGGATAGCTTTCTTTTAAATTCTTACCCTGGGAACATGTATTGCTCTACATAGATCACCACTGATTTATGTCATATTGTATATTTAACACCTGCAGAATATAATCTGATTGAATGTGATTTTTGCATGACATAAGGCGGGATTTTTCTTTGTATCTAAACAGAAGTTGCAGCAGGGATTAATATGACTCATAAAGAGCTAGCATCTCAGAAAAGAAAGCTTTTAAAGAACACAGCCACAAAGCTAAAACACTGGCACTGCTTTTCTTCCACCTGGGAGAAATCTGCCCCAGAACTCTGTATTTGCCTCTGAGTTCTCGGGTATTGTGTATATGGTGTTTTCTTGAACATCTATGATATGTTGAAGTTGCTAAAATTGAAGAGAGAATAGGAGTCTGTTGTAATGTAGTTTGAAACTTTTACGATTTGTGGAGATTTTGCCAATAAGAAGTTGATTTTTTTTTTAAAGCTATTGGCAGAAGTAATCATGAGAAAGCCAAATGTCATTTAAATAGAACGAAACAGTTATGTGTCACCAGCATGATTATGAACTCTGAATAACTGTTGTTTTTGCAACTGCAGTAAATCTGACTAGAATTATGTGTGCCCTGATAACGAACAGATAAGAAATCAGACTAAGATACTAAAAAGCTGTTAATGAAGCACAGAGCCTTATTGAATATAGACCTGGAGGTGGTGCAAAATGTCAAATGCAAGACAGTACTTCAGACCTCTCACAAGATCAGTGGAGCTGGTCTTCCCAAAATGATGGTGTATTACCTTCTAAAATAGTTTTGTTCATTCAAAGCTCATTTTGTTTCAGACCAAAATCTTTTGCAGATAGATTTGGAAGCTTACTACTTTCTTTTTATTTAGACCCAAATCTATACTATACTATAATATTATTCTGAGTATTAAGCTGGAACAAGGAATAGCCATTCACAAATATTTGACTTGGTAGAAAGCTAACACAGGAAAGGGAATTAATGGATTGTGCACAAGGACAAGGTAGCCGTCTTCATCCTAAGACAGATATCTTAGCAATCTTCATCCTTCATTTCCTAAAATCATCTTCCTGGATTGAGAAGGATAAAATTAATTTGTTTAAATTTACTCGTACTGTGAGCAGGTATAACTCCTATTAATACTGATGAGAAATGTACTGAACTTACTGGGGCTGAAGTTACTTAATTCTCCAAAGCAGCTTATATTTCTTTTTCATGGCTGTGATCATTCTCTTCCTCTACCATAATTATATTCCATGCTATATAGGTCTCAGCATTTTATCTTGGAGTTACTCTCCAGAATAATTTCTTCAAGGATTTCTGTGATCACATCAGAAAATTTCCATTGATTTGGCACATGAGAAAGAAAGAAAAAATAATTTTAATGAAAAATTTTAAAATTCTACAGTCTCTCTTCCTTGTTAGGATTATTTATCTGTGTTAAAAACTTGAAAAATACAATTTCGTATTCATAATTGACTCTGTTATGCTCTCAGTTGAACATCATACCTAATTTTAACATTTTGGGATTTTTGGGTAGCATTTCTCAGACAGGAGTTTAACAATAAAGAGTTTTAAACAAAACAGTACTAAAAACACAGGCAATTGCAAAAGGTAAACCACACTTTTATGTTCACTTGAGCCCAAGGTACTTAAAGTCAACCTACTACTGAGTTTCTTGTAATGCAATAAAAATTTTAGTATTACACATGCCTGATTTTCTTCTTACTGTTTTTACGTCTAAGAACCTTTACAATTTTAATGTGTTTAAACTTATCCAAAAGCCCATAACAACATTTCTTTATTTTATGCCCCTTGTGACACATAGGCAATCTTTAGGCATTTTTTCAGGACCTGGGAATTTATGGAAAATAATACTGTGCCCCAGCCCTTGTGAGAGACACATAGCTCAGGTTGCAGAGGGCCAGTCGTGGTCCTTGGCACTGGGTGACCTGCTGGCACCAGCTCATACTGCGAATTGCATGGTGAGAAAAGAAAAGAAAATAAATAATCCTTGCATTTCTTAAGTTAGTTTTCCTTTAGGTTACAGCTTGAGGAGCAGCTTCACATTTAGGTGGAATAGCTGGCCGTCAGTTTATTTCCCTGTGTAACTGCACTGCAGACTTGGTGCCTGCACACAGCTGCCCGTTCCTCTGAAAGCCTTTGGGCTAAAAAAATGTCTTCACACCATCAATCCAAAGTATCCCAGAAACATGGCAGCGCCGATGTCCTGCTTTCGGCTGGGATAGAGTTAGTTTTCTTCCTAGTAGCTGGTACAGTGCTGTGTTTTGGATTTTAGTATAAGAATAATGTTGATAACACACTGATGTTTTGGCTGTTGCTAAGTAATGTTTACACCAGTCAAGGACTTTTCAGCTTCCCCTGCTCTGCCAGGTGCACAACAAGCTGGGAGGGGGCACAGCCAAGATAGTTGACCCAAACTGGCCAAAGGGCTATGCCATACCATATGACGTCATGCTCAGTATAGAAACTGGGGGGAGTTGGCCAGGGAGTAGCAGTCGCTGCTCAGGGACTAGCTGGGCATCGGTCAGCGGGTGGTGAGCAGTTGTATCACTGTTTTTTTTCTTGGGTTTTGTTCCTCTCTCTCTCTCATTGTTTTCCTTTTCATTACAATTCATTATTATTATTATTATTAATTTCAATCATTAAACTGTTCTTATCTCAACCCACGAGTTTTCGTACTTTTGCTCTTCTGATTCTCTCCCCCATCCCACCGGGGGGGAGAGTGAGCGAGTGGCTGTGTGGTGCCTAATTGCTGACTGGGGCTAAACCACGGCAACCTATTAGCTCAAAAAGCCCTGCTTGTGAGTCTTTCTTCTCTAGAACTGTAAAGGGGGAGAGAAGACAGCATGTTTTTGGCACAGGAGCTTTTCACAGGAGCTGTCTGGGAGGTTCTTAGCTGTCCCCATAGCTGCACTGGTAGCAAAGTGGTGCAGCCTCCTCTAGTACCCTAACCACTCTCTGTATAGAAAACATCACAGAAAAAAAGATTTCATGCCAGGGAGGGTGAGTGTTTAGCCAGCTTGCTTTTCTTCCTTGCTGTTCAGTCTGCAACATTGGTAACCTCCATGACTGTTACCACACTCTAAAGTATCTGGCATTTTTACCTGGAAATGCACCTCAGGGTATCCTGTGGTGTGGAAGAAATCAAGATTCTACTAAAGAATCCCAGAAAACAGAAAAAAATCCAAAAAATTCCATATGCCAATTCCATAGGTTAAAAATCCAGTGTGTAAATAAACTGAGGCTTAATATGCAATTTTAAGACTTGGTGGTTTTTAAGACAAGCCATGAAGTTTTTAGAACTGACTTGTCACCTCTGAAAGATCACTGTTGGCAGGTAGCCAAATAACGGGACCATTACAACAGTATGCGAAATAAGGGCTTACTAAAGTCTGCTCTGGTCACTGAGGATATTTTCTTGATGGCTCCCTCAGCCTGACCCAGCATCCTCGATGTTCCTGAAGGATCCAGCAGGACATGAAAAGTCTATAGACAGCCTTGGTTCCTAATAAGCTTTTGTAAAAAAAACCTGGGTAAAGTCTGAGTAACAAAGCGATGACTCAGGCCCATGTCTAGCTTCTTAGGACCGACTGCAGTGCTCCAGACAACCGGTGTAATGTGAGTCCCTACAGCAGATCTCAGCACGTGTGGCACCAGGCTGACAGTGGACTGCCTGCCTAACGCATCCCAAATGAAAAGGCAGCTCACCTGTCAGCAGAACACATGCACTGCCTATATGCAAGATATTTTATAGCTAGGGGTGGACCTAGCTGTTTCAGAGAAGGTTACTCCTCTGAAGATGGGGTTACTGGACTATCCACACGTATTGTTGCTACTTTCACTAGCTAGTCATCAAGTCAACAAGAAAAGCTGTGTTGAGATTTCTGCCTCATAAATCCTCTTTGCTTGTTTGTTTCCTTTCGACATAAATCCAGCAAGGACTTTTTTGGTTTTACTTTTCTTTAAATGCTGATACTTTTCAACCATATGGGGCCCTGATCCTGCCTCAAGTCACAGGAAGCTGCAATAATGTAAATGTAGGTGTTCTTAGGAGTATTTCTATTCGCTAGAGACTGAAACATATCTGCAAACCCACATAATGTATTGTTTTAAATCAGAATTATGCTAGAGGACTCCGATGTTGTCTAAAGCATCTAGAAAGCAGAGAATTCTATGTTTTTTTACATTTAGTAGTCTAATGGGATTCCTTGACTGTTTGAAGGCAAATGGGTCTGGGATGATTTCTTAAGTAAACACAGACTTTACTTTGGGATTGAAATTATTTTTTTTGGAAACTATAATATTAGGACTATGGTATTGACACTGACAATTAAGATAAGCAACATCCTTTGCACAGAAATTTAATGAAAAGAATTGCTATGATGTATTTCAAAATTACGGTATGATCACTTCTTTTCATTCTTTATAACCATTACATGGCATATTTTTCCAGAGGTGCTACCTAATTATGTTGTAATTAAAGTGATTCATCAAATAGAACTGAAGACAAAACTGGTAATCAGTGAGTCTTTTCCATTCACAGAATCTGTAAAAAAGGTGTATCTTGTAATTAGTTTACAGATGTTTACGTTAGAACAAGTAAATCAAAATTATAATAATTTTTCTTCTCATCATCTGGTAGAATATTTTAGCATATATTTGCAGTGCATAACAATGGCTTTTATGGGTGCGACATTCCATAAATTATCAGCGTAGCCACAATAATAATAACTATTCAGAGTATAGAAAATGTAGCCTCTTACTAAAGGTAATGAATAAGACCAGGTTTTAAGTCCAGAGGCAATATCAGAAGCTTATTTCTGTTTGTACACACTATGTATAACAGAAACATCAACTATTTATTGTTTGTGTTGATTGAGTTTACTTTCCTGTGTAAAGTTGAGTAAATACTACTGGAAAACCAAATACTGCCATACACAGTATATTGATTAAAAGTGCACCTTCTTGGGAATATTTACAGGCTTCAGTTGTCTTTCTGCTAGAAGGGTTTGACCATGCTTCTAATTTCACTGGCTATAATCACTCAGCTTTGGGTAACTGAGAAAAATGGGTTCGTTTCTCCCCTGAGGTGCTCAATTGCAAAAATCTGAATAGACTTAACTTCTGAGTGCTGTGTACACCGAGCTGTAGTTTTGGCCCATTGCTCTGCACATGTAGTACAGAAGAAAGAGCAGCTGTCTGTCACTGCTGTTTTGGGAATGCCCCTAGCACACGCGAGTCTTGCGTGCACGCACATAAACACGCGTGCACACAGGCTGGTGGGCTATGGGTCTGCCCGCTTCTCCTGTTGGGACCAGTAAAAGGCACACACTGGGATATTTGATCGCACACCATGGCTATAGCGTGGAGCCTTCTGGCGTGTCCTGGTGGCAGAATAACCTTGGGGATTAGAGCACCTGTGGAAATTGCTGCCACATTTCTCTCCCCTACACCCTGGACCAAAGACAGACTGAACATCGGAGAGTGGTAGCTGTACCCTGGCCCCCTCCTGTCCTCATGCCTGACACCAAATGAGTGCAGCAGAGCTTTTTCAGAGAAAAGGAAAACTTAACTGAGATATCTTTTTTGTTTTGACTGCTGGAAGTATATTTAGCCTAATCATGCTTAAAGCAGGTAATGATGAGCCATCCTATTTATTTATGGAAATTGCTTTCTGCTGGAAAATAAATCTGTTTTCCTTCTGAGTACAGGCCCAAGCCCAGCCTATTTCCATCACTCACTGTGCTCCCCTATATTTATCCACCCCCACAATCTATTTGAAGCTACAACCATTTGTAGGACTCTTCTTATCTTCCCAGACTTTGCAAAGACTGTCTGGAGAAACAAAACAGCTTAAGTAAGCTTTGTTTAGGGTCTCCTTTTTTCCTATTTATTTGTTTAAAGAACATTTGGCTGAAATCTAACTTTTGCTCTTTTACAGCTGTTTCTGCTCTTTCAGTAGCAACAAATCTTTCATTTTGTGACAAGCTATTTCCAGGACAACCCGTTATGATATGACAGAAAATTACAGCTTAAGAGCGGAGGAAAGAGAAGGAGCAGATGATATCTCACAACCTCACAAACAAATCCTGTTGTCATGAAAAGTATGCCTATTAATAGCTATAAAGATGAAGGAAAACAGATACGTTTTACAATTTTAAAAGGCTGGTTGCTAAGCTGAAGATTTTCCTAAGGACTTTGAGCTGCTTTTTGATAGTGATAAGTCACTGTCAGTTCTGAAAAATGTCTGGCAATAGGCACTGAAGAAAAAGATACAGCATAGGCAGACAGGGAACACTATTGAAGCTTAATCACATGCAAATTGGAGATTAATAGATTACAGCTGACTTCAGTGCATGTGAGGAATACGGTGTAAAGTCTTAATGTATCTTAAATTTTAATTCCACATTAATCTCTTGGTGTGGATCATTCTTAAAAAGAAGATCTCAGAATTGGGAAGACAGACCAAAGAAGCCTCAACTTCTCTGCTAATGAAATCAATAGAACCATTTACAAAGTTGGGGGTTTTGTTACATACACATCTTTCCCTTAGAAGAGGTTAAAAAGCATTCCCAAAGATTACTTGCCCAGTAGGGTCTAGAAGAAGTTGCGGGATCTTTGGGGGCCACGACTGAAGTGGGATGTACTGTGCATCCAGCTGCCCAGGCCATGCTGGTCTGAAACTCTGCTGCACTTGCTCTGTCTGGGATTGGATGCTCATGCCCTTGCCAAGCACCACATCTACTTTAGTGATGAGTTGAGTGTCCCTATCCAGATACTGTTTAGGGGCAGAAGTCAAAGTAACATGCTGTTGTATTTGCAAGGCATCAGCTTCCTTTATTTTATTATTAAGATACATGGAAGACAGTTGCTGATTGTTACTTAAAGTATGGGCTGCAGGTGTTTGCAGCACCACATGAACCCTCCTTTACAGTTTTATCTCTGCCATGGATTCACAGGAATACAGACCTTAAGCCAGAAAGGACCATGATGATAAATGATCTGTTGTACAATTTTGAAAAAAATCCTTTGCTGCTTTGTGCCCCCTCTGCCCATCTGTGACATGATGGTAATCAGAGGCTAAGTTCAACTTGATATTTTTCAAGGAAACATTTTTCATATCCCCAAATGTAGTGGGACAGAGTTCTTTCTTTTTTAGTTGCCACTCATGTTAAATAATTGGTGGGAGGTAGGTACTTCCTCGCGATACTAAGAGGTTAGTCCTTGGTGCCTAACCCAAGTTCAACCTACTTTGAAAATTTGAATACAGTGACTTTGGTGAGGGCAATATTGTTATAGAGACAAGCAAACTGTGCAGACAGCCTTGACCTGGATACATACTTTTTGTGCAACCTTGGTCATACTACTTTAACATCCTTTTCCCCTCCATTATTTCAATTTATAAAATGAGTGCAAATGTTGTTTCTTTCTTGTATCAGGATGAAAACTGTTTTTATGTAGTAGTAGACCATATGGGACAGATCCTTAGCTCAGGAAAATAAGGGATGTCCCATTGCTGATTTATGCTAGCTGAACATCTATTTCCTGAAGTAGAAAATATTTATCCATAGAATGCTTTCTCCGTCACTGGTAAATGTATTAATGGATTTTTCTACTCCAATTTTGACTTACTCTTCAACCCTGATATGTAATTAGTACTTAAATCAATTTTTTAAAGTTTTTAAAAATAATTTTTTGCTAGTTCCAGAAATTCAGATTTTCTGAATTCAGAAACAGACGTATTGTCTAAAATAATAAAAAAGGATAAATTTAGGCCAACTGACCAGCATTCAGTGGTCAAAGGGAAAGATTCTTATTTATACAATAGCATTTCACACAATTATCAGTAAATTGTTTTTATATTATATGACTAGTACTATGTCAGTTGTGTGATCACAAATAAAAGAATTGTAATTATTCTGTCTTTTATACAAAAATGAATGCAATAAAGAGATTATGTACATATTCTTTCATAGCAAGAATAGCTAATAAATTACCAACCGCAGGAGTCTGTCAGCTGGATACAGGATGCAGCATTCATTTTTGTAAATAGTTCACCAGTATGTCAACTGCCAGTCTGACACAGAGAGAACTGGACAGTATTTTCCTCAAAAAACTTTATTTCCTTGAATGAAATCCTGGGCAAAATGTTATGTGGGAGCTGTGTTGGTAGGGAAGGAAGATAACCCCCTAAAATGGACTACTCACAGGTGTTATTTACAACCAGAAGCTACTCTAGGAGAAAATTTCTATTGAAAGCTAAAATGGTATTGTGGTTATTACAATAGCCATTTTCTTCAGTGTATAAAAAGATAGCTTAAAAGGCATCTTTTAAAATACTCTTCCTTGACAAAGAAATGAGTGTGTAGAGTTAAATAGACCTGCATTTTCCTCCATGTTGTAGACAGAAATTGTAAATATATGCAATTATCTTCCTTGCAAGCACAGGTTCAGCATATGTGAGGAGCTACAGAGTTGAAAAATGGTATAGCACTTACATCTGTTTGGGAATGACAGGAACGTTAAGAAGGAGACCGATAGGACCCAGTCCTCAGCTGGTGTAACCTGACAGAGCTCCACTGAAATAAATGGAGCTATTATGATTCATGCCAGCAGAGGAGCTGGTCAATAAGTGCATTGCTTTGAGACTTGAGCTTTTCTAAGATTACAGTAATTGTTAAGTGCTGTGGATATTTTATTTTTTCTTCAGGACTACATATATATATTTATATCTTCTGTGACCCACTTGGCATCCTATGATATAAAAAAAATAGAAAAAAGTTTTAAAGCTTTCTAATCTGTCAGTCCTCAAGTCCTTTTTCGGGCAAAGCTCTTAGCACTCAGACTTCGGTGAGCTTTCAGCCTCATTACAAACTCACACTCTGTGTGGAAACGAGCAATTTGCTGTGCATGCAAATGTGCGCTGAAGCTGGTCACTCCTTCTAGTGGGCTGGACTGGATTCACCATTTCACTTTCACGACCCAGAAGTGAAATAGTGCACTGAAGTCTGCCAAATACCTTATTGCATGCTGACCTGGTAGGTGTGCTTTTAGCAACCTGCTCTACATTACCAGCATCGATTCTCCAAGAAGGTGTCTAACTGTTTGTAATTTTTAAGTATTCTTGTGCCTCAGTTGGAAGTATCTCAATTTCTTTTCATCTTGCCTCTTCTCTTTTCAACAAAAAGACTGCAAAAATGTATCTGGGGCCAAAAGGTTTCACACAGATCCTTATCAATGGCAGCTATCAATGACAGGACATAATGGCCCTGTATGCCAGTACCCCAATATTGTCTCAGTCAACCATATTCCAATGAATGTTGACCTGTGTAAGGCTGTGTGGGGACAGATTTAAAATAAAAAGTTTACATATGTTCCTTACATACTTTACATGCTTCTAAAATTCATAGAATTGCAAAGAAACAAAGTTGTTGAAATCCTGAGTAACTCAGATTTTGAACACATCATCATGGATAATGAATACTTCTGATTAGGCTTTTGTGCCTCTGGAGGTCACTGTTGTTTTGCAATAATATAAACGATGTTATATGACAAAGCAACAAATGAAATTTGTGTAATCGTCACCATCTTATGTTTGTTAAAAAGTACAAGGCTGAATACACTAGAAATCTAAGAGATACCATTATTTCAGTGTAAGCGATGAACAGCTGAACATGTAAAATAATGCTTACTTCAGTTTAATATTAGGTAAAAAGGAAAAAAGCCCTATACAGTTCTTCCTAGATAAAAATCAACTTCTCTGGTGTTCCAAAATGTGTTCCTTCGGAAGGGCTTAAAATGGAATATGAGCCTTCATTGCCCTGATGTGGCCATGTCAGATTGTGTCAAGGATAAATATCGGTTTATTTGAGTCAGATGCAATGGGGAAATGTGTGAGGAGGAGATGGGTAAGTGTCAAGGACCATGCACTACTGTTGCTGCTCACGACTGCTCAGGAAAGGAGTGGAGCTTGCTTTTCCCCAGTAAATCTGTTATGCATTTGTTACAAAATTGGGAGCAAAAAGAAGGAAGGGCAAAATCATACCTTTTTTCTTTTACAGTCTCTCTCACAGCTAACAGTTCTACCTTCTGGAAATATATATAAAATTAATTGAGATTTGGCGATTAGGGAGGGTATTTTCAGAATCATAAATTGCTGCAATTACCCCAGTTATTTACAATAAAATGGGATGTCTGTCTGCACTGTGTGCAGAAAGTCTTCCTTGGAACAAGCAAGATTTGTTAGAGACTTGTAGGGTTAGTGGGGTGTGACAGAGAAATAAATAAGAGAGTGTACAATTTTCTAAATGTCTCTGATCTTTGGTTTTTGTTGACAATTCAATGGATTAGAGTGGCTGCCTTTGGTTTGAAGTATCCAATACTAAATAAAGATGGAAATGGACCATTTCCATGAAAAAACAGAATATATTTTATTTTTTAGAATCCTTGCATTTCATTTGGTCTCAATCTGAATAGGAAATTTTACCTGAAGGTCTAGGACTTAGTGATCAGGAAACACACCGGCATCCTGTGTTTTTGAAGTCAGTGGCCATTGACTTCAGTTTGGATAGGATTTCTTCTTTACAAATGGATCTCACAGGATCCCACTCTCAGTCAGAGTCCCACTGACTTCCATGAGCAATGATTTAAGGTAGTCGAGCTACTTTAGAAGTAGACTAATATGTGTTCCAGTGTCCTGGTTTTGACTGGGATAGAGTTAATTTTCTTCCTAGTAGCTGGTACAGTGCTGTGTTTTGGATTTTAGTATGAGAATAAAGTTGATAACACACTGATGTTTTGGCTGTTGCTAAGTGGTGTTTACACTGGTCAAGGACTTTTCAGCTTCCCATGCTCTGCCAGGTGCACAAGAAGCTGGGAGGGGGCACAGCCAGGACAGTTGATCCAGACTGGCCAAAGGGCTATTCCATACCATATGGCGTCATGCTCAGTATAGAAATGGGGGGAGTTGGCCGGGGGTTAGGGATCGCTGCTAAGGGACTGGCTGGGCATCGGTCAGCAGGTGGTGAGCAGTTGTATCACCTTTTCCCCCCCCCGTTTTTTGTTCCTCTCTCGTTCTCTTGTTTTCCTTCTCATTACAATGTATTATTATTATTATTATTTTTGTTCCAATTATTAAACTGTTCTTATCTCAACCCACGAGTTTTCTTACTTTTGCTCTTCCGATTCTCTCCCCCATCCCACCCGGGGGGGGAGGGTGAGCGAGCGGCTGCGTGGTGCTTAATTGCTGACTGGGGCTAAACCATAACATCGGTATGTCCGAAGTACTCTTTGCTATTATTCCTCAGCTAGACCAGAGCAAATGTATTAAAACATTCATATACTGTAAAGAAGATGCTGCTCTTAGACTGTATCTTCCTCTTCCCAGTAGCAGGATGCTAATGTCACATCACGCTGTGTGGGCGGGTTTTCATTCTTTTCTCTATTTTAAGCCTGCAGACAAATATCTTACACATTTCTTTTATGGTTTCAAACTGCTACCATTACAAGCCTGATTAATAAGGCTTTATGAGCTAATTAATATGGCTTTATCTATATGAGCTTTTATCTTTACGTGCCTGATTGCTACAGTAATTCTATAACATTACAGGAAGCTATTTATTTTCAAATTAGCGGTGTCACCACGACCTTTTACCACATGGATAAGTCAAGGTTCTGGCCTGCCAGGTACATAGAGGGTAGCTCAAAGTGTTCAGTGCTGGTTGTAAATTAAAGGCTGTTGAGAGTATGTGATGGTCTCTGTTCCTTGATGTGTATGCAGCAGTTTATTCTCCCAAACATAACTGACGATGGAATTCTCAAACACTGGAAAGATGAATGAAACAAGCAATTTCTAAAGTAGTAATGGCAGTAAGAGCATTAATGGATGTGCTTACTGTGGAGTGTGTGCCTGGGCCAGTCCCTGATGTTTCCTGTGGCTGGATCTCCTGGCCACCCAGGGACACCTCCGGTCCTTCCAGTTACTCTACCCAAGATCCTCTGCAGGGTGTGTTTTGGGTGGTCATATCTCCAGGCTGATGTGGATCTCCATTTCTGATCTGTGGTTCCCCCAAGCCTAGTATCTGCACCGACTCACTGGGCAAAACACTGAAAAGTCCAAGCGCAAAGGAACAAGACAGATACTTATATTACTGTAGTACATAAGGCCTCAGTAGAATATGGGTTAAGCTTGGCTCTTGGTAGTTAAGCTTGGGTTAAGCTTGGCTCTTTTGAGCCTCTCCCTTCAAAAAACTTAAAATCTCAGCAGTAACAAAAAGAGACAGGTTAGAGTAGAGCCACTGAAGAACAATAGTTCTGTTTTGTCATGACCGTGACTTCAGCATTTGTTTGCATTCAAATGTATTCAAAGATGCTTGTGGGGGGAATTATTTAGAAGTATTTATTTTCTGATATTGAAACCATCCGGCTTCTCAGGTCTTTTCCTTTGAAATGACTGGACCTCATCAATAGCAAGATGCCACCACAAATATTTAAACTTTAAGAAAATGCATTATTTTGATGAAAAAATAATCTCTAGTAAAGAAACTTAAAGGAAGCACATTGATTTTGGAAGGCTATTGGAAAACCTGGGAAAATGGAACTTCAGTCTCCTAAGTTTCAGTCCAAAGTCTTATTTTCTGACAAAGATGTTTTCCATTTAAACATTTTTCTTCCCCTCTCAGTTCAGCCTGCATGGCTGATTTTTTTCATGACTTTTTGCTTCATCCACACAAATTTGAAAGACTCTGCTGCTTTCCAGGCTGCAGTTCAGATAGTGATTCTCTGGAAAATTTTTAGCTTGTATTGGTAACTCAGATAATTTAAAACACAACAATAATATTAGTTGGAAATAATAAATATTACAATTATACTACTTATATAAGAAAAACATTTTTCTACTGTAGTTTCAAAGTTATGGATAAATAACTTAAAAAAAATCATTAGATTTGTTTCACAAGCAGTTTTGATTTGGATTCTTCAAAAGTGCATAAAGTCTGATTTCTGTTAGAGTTTGAACTGATCAGACTTCCTTCCATTAATGTTAAAATATCAAGTACTGGACTATTACACAAAGGGATTAAAAACTGTAGTGTGTCTAGGGGAAAATATTCACAAAAGGATGGAAATGAATTTATGTGGTATTTGTGTAACTATCATACATGCTTTCAAAGGATTTCTATTGTAATTCAAGATTAGTTGAGCATAAGTTAATGGACTCTTAAAGTATTACCCAAAGCTTATTATGAAAGACTATAGGAGCCTCTTTTTAAAATGTTTTTTAATAATATCAACTACAAGGTCCCTGAAGACGTGATATTTCTAGGCTTAGTATTTCTTCATCAAATATTAAAATAGGTCAAGCAATTTTGTTTCAGTTCCTTTTCTGCTCATTCTGCTGCTGTAGCGTGCATACCAAGTAGAGTGTATTATGTAGATTTACCAACTGTTGAGTTCCCTGCTTTGTTTCATTATACTGTTTATTTTGTAATCTATACTGAGAGTGGAAGAACTACAATTGCATGCTGAGGAAACCTGATATTTACTAATTCCATAAAGTTAAGGTCATCTTCCAAAGCAATGGGAGAATAAATTAATTGATCAGAATTCAATCTTGCAGATGCAGGTAAGCTGTAATGAAAAGACTGACATGAGAACAGATGACTCAACAAGGTTCATAGTTGCATGATTAAACTACTAATAGCTTATAGTATGAATAACAGTGTAACTCTGTGGATCAAATTGTGTGTTTCCCAGGGAATATTTGCGCTTGCCAATTAGAATTTGGCTCAATTGAGGGCCTCTAAATTTTCTTCTTAGGGCCTAGTAGTCAAAGACAACCCCCAAAATGCAAATCTTCCCACGCTGCTTTTCAGATGAACAATTTTCCACACCCCTTGCTTTGTTTCTGAGCACGAACAGGTATGTAGCATGTTTAAAGCTTAGTCCCATCAATCTGGCATTAAGTTCTGTACAAAGTTTCACAAACACTAGGCAGGAATCAGACAGAATAGGACAATGTAAACACAGTGAATTATCAATTATAAACTTAGTTTTGGTGAAGTATAAAGGAATGTGACCCTTCAGACCTCTTTTATTTAAAAACTGAAAGTACAAAGTAGTGCACAGAAATGACATGTTTAAAGTGGACATTTAGAATAGAATTAAAATATTTTGATGTTTTAAAAATGAAGATGCACACATTTTTATAGATGGCATGGAAAACAGATTCTTAGAGCATAAACTGCAGTAAAGACATGAAAGTGCATGACTTTATAAGCTTATAGTTCATCAATAACATTGTTAAATGAGTTTTCATACCTTTTGTTATACAGTAGCAAAATGCTACTGTCACTGATTTCATCAAAAGCAAGATCTGGCAGCAGAACTGTTGCTGAGCAATACATAAGGTTAAAGAAGCATTTGGCATGTTTGGTTTTGATTTTAAGCAATCTAATATTCAGCAACTCAACAACTTAGGAGGCTGACTTTTTTGGCTTGAAAAATGTTGCAGGGCTTTTATAGAGCAATGTCCTTGATCCAGGAGCAAGATCCATGAAAGAGTATGTCAAGTGTAGTTTGGAGTCTGCAGACTAAAATTATCCATGAGTCTTTGATTTGATTTTGATGCCAGAGACAATCTTTGCTCTGATATCCATGCCAAAGACTGTCAAGCCCTTGTCAAGTAAAAGCAAGATCGTGTGTTTCAGCGTGCCCCTTTTGACAATACTGGTGTATCATTATCTTGGTTTACCTTTCTTCTGTGTATGTGATTCTGTTTCTAGCAATTTAAAATACTTATCATGATTTCAAAGATGCCTTATTGCTAATGATATATTTCAAGATGAGCTGCTAGCTATTCTGATTGAATTTCTCAGGGTATCACTTTGAACAAACTTAGGTTTATTGGTTTTAGTAGCTTGCTGAGGAATAAACTTCGTGATTATCCTCTTGTCGTTCAAATCAGTCTCAGATTTATTTCTGCTCCAGGCAGTGCAAAATACAAGACAAAATAAGACTCATTTTTTGAATGGTGACTGTGAGCAGTAAAATAAAACAGTCATTCCTTAGGAAAGGACTTGATCCAACATCCCTGCAAGTGACTGCAATGCGTCTTTTGACTTGCAGAATTTTGGATCATGGTGTAAGTATGCAGACTCAAAGAGCTAACAATTTCTACAACTCCCTGTCTTTTTACTACCTGCTTTGTTACCTCTTGGTTGCAAATTGTGGCCAAGATTGCATATCAAGAGCTTTTGTGAAAGGATTATAGTTCCTCATTTATGTGAAGTATTTTGCAAATTTCTGGTGGCTCTAAAATAATTAATGATTGCAAGATAGAAAAGCGAATAACCGGAATGCTAATAACTGCAACTTCATTTTTTAATCAAATTTTAAATATTAGAAATTTGCAAAACTGCTTTTGCAAATGAAATTGCCCCATCTCACTGGCTATAATAATCCTGCTCAATTATGGTAGTGCTAAGACATACACATTTATCAAGTTTAAATAAATGTGCTTAATTCTTCAAAGGCTTTGTGTAATTGCTTCTAGATTTGCCATCAGCTGTACTTGTCTTTGTGATTGTATCTGTACTTGGTATGTTTTCATGTTGTAATTGTATGGTAATTGATTGTGATTGTATCTATGAGTTTTTTTATGCAGTAATTTTGAATGGCAATTTTCTGATTGTACCTTTGCTGGAAATTTTAGTACTACTTTTTCCCAGAATGTACTTGCTAACAAGCAATTCACATAGATCAATATATACTGGACTGAAAATTATATAAATACAATGGGAGGGCATTTCCACAAAGATAACACATTGTGAATTATAAAAGTGAGTACTTTAGTTTTTTATGTAATGGTCAGTATAATCTGCACATAAAAAGTGCTTCAACATGAGGTTTACATTGTGATTAAACTCAAATAAAGGATGCTGTGAATATGATAGCAATTTATATCACATTTATTCTCCATTAATTAGTTCTGTATCACCATGTCAAGTTTCACTGTATTAATAGCCTCATAACTGGCATATGTAAGGCTGAGCCCTCTTGCCAAGACCCAGCATAGACAGGTGGACTAGGAGAAGGAAGACTTGCAAGACTTTTTAGAATATTATCTTTTCCTTTTCCTTATTAGACAGGTTCTACATATGCATATTATGCAGCCTCACTGCTGAATAAGAAAGTGGAGTATCTACATAGTAAAGTACTGATTAACAGAACAGTTAGGATGCCACATCAGACTGATCAGACTGGCCCAAGTCACATCTTATCATCCTGAGCTCCTTCTTGGTACCAGCAGTTTCCCTATATCTGTAAAGATAGACATCAATTTTCTCTATAACAAAGAAAAATTTTGTTGCAAATTCTGCTTTTGTTAGCAAAAATGCTACAGCCTAAGCATAGCCTTTAGGTATTTCTGGTGAGGATTTGGTACGCCTCCCAGAAAATGGGGGTGATCAGTTTGTGAGTAAAGGACTGAAAACTTGTGGGCCACAGAGTTTGACTCTAAATGATCAGGTTTTTCCTGGAAAGCTGTCTTGCTGCTCCTCTTTGGGAGAGATTGGGAATGTCTTTTGTGTTTGAATATATTGCTTAGGGAAAATGTCTTGCATGGATTTTTGTGTCAATACACTGATTTTGACTTTTTGGTTTCAGACTATCGAGCTGCAGTGATCCCCAAGAATCTGGGCAAGGATCTGACCATTTTGTAAAGGGATCAGAGACATATCCCCCATGAGGCAACTGTAAGAAAGTTGGGGCTGTGCCACAAGAGTTCTGGAGACCTGTGGCTTGCTCTGGAGGAGCTGGGTGGAGGGGAAGAAGTGACTAGGTGGGTTAGTGTGTCCCCTTGCCATCACCTCTCCAACTCCTTCCACTCCCTGGGCAGCCTCAGCAGCAACAGGCTATGCAGGAAGGAACTGTCGATCCCAGCGCTGCCACAGACATAAATAACTCCTGTATCCTCCAACACTGTCAAGGCAAGCTGCCTGTCTTCCTTTCTGTCTTCCAGTCCAGATAATTGCTTACATTGCCTGGACATAACATCTGCACAGGCTGTAGTAAATAAAAAGTTTTCATTTGGGGGCTGATGAAAAAAAAAGACTGTAAGCAATACTGAGAAAATGGATTTTTAATGGATTTTTATTTTTGGAAGTCAAACTAGAAATTTATCCCCATAAAAAATGATTCTTGTTGAACCAAAACCAACTTTTTGGAAACATGAAAAACACTTTAAAAATCCTACAACAGTCCTACAATTATTTTAGATTAAACTCATGCTTTGCTTGAAATGACTTTATCATATTCAGTTGTTTTATTTTCAGATTTTTAACACTTTTACATGAACATTTTTCTTTAGCTTAAGTAAATTATGTAATAATTAATTCTAGTTCCAAATGAAGAACTGAAAACTGTCATCACCATAAAATACTGCTAGGCATATATCTGAAACAAACTGTTTTCTTTCAGAGATGACGGAATGGTAATATTTTGATGCTTTTGATCTCTCTCTACCTTTTAAATTCCCAAACATTGTCTATACTTGTTTTACAGTAAAAATAGTTTTAGTCTTCCTGAAACTCTTTTTTGTGGAGCACAGACTGTGAGTTGAAAAAAAATTTGCTGAGATCTATCCAAGATCTTTTCATTCCCTGGATATCTGTAATTTATTGTATTTAATTAACATCATAATTTTTCTTGTAAGGTAGTAAGACCATGTAGAGCACAGTGATAACAGCCATAAATCATGGAGACAGTTCCCAAATGATGAGTGCTTACCTTAATCATCCAGTACTGACCAGAGTAAATGTCACTAGCTGATAGGAGAAAAGGTGCATCTCGTTTCTTCAGTCGTTAGCATGTATAAGAGAAATGAAGTTTTCTCATTGCGAAATTGCTAGACCATTTTCTTGATTTTTTTTATAACTTTTCATTGTTATGCATTTGTAAAATAAATAATGGGTAAACTATCCTTTAGCTTTTGTAAGTTCACAGATGCTAAGCTCAGAAAATATCTCTGCAATAACCCAGATTGTGCCTCCACGTAACACCCTATTCTCTGCACTAGGACTTCAGCATGTCTTTGAGAAATATTCTCAATCTTTACTTAATGACTTCAGGTGACAAGGAATCTACCACAGCTCTTGGTAAATTATTTCAATTAACTGAAGTTATTTACCCTCAGCTAAAAATGAGCACCTTATTTCTTCCTTGAATTTGCCCAGCCTCAGTCTCCATTTGGTCATGTTATTCTGTCATCTGTTAGATTAAAGGTCCCTGTGTAGTATTATACCTCTTTATCCTGTGTAGTCCTTAAACTGTTTTATTAAATATTATTTATTTAAAAATACAAATTCCACAATAACTAGAACCTGTTGCTTGCTACCTGCAGCTCTTGAGAAGATAGCCTGTCAAAACAGTAGATTCAAATTTTGTTTTTCATGTAATTTTACCACTAATTCTTAATGAAAATTCCTTGTGTTCCTGCCTTGTTCCATAAATATAGCAGTTGCTATATAATCTATAATCAGAGTATTACAAATTGTAATCGCGTTGCTTCCCTTCCCCCATCTAAATAAGCATTATTTAGTAGCTTAAATCCCTCAAAGTAAGGGGAACTTTTTCTGCCAGCTGTTCCTTCAAATTAACAATGTATTTTTCGAATGTGGACGCTCAAAAAAAGTTGGTATTTCATCCATGAAGTTAAAAGACATAACAGCTGTTCTTTTAGATCAACTATAAATGTTGCTTCTTAATCCTCTTCTTACACATTGCAGAGATGGCTAAATGGACACTCAGGTCTGCAACGTGGGAAGTGCTCCTGTGTCCCACTGACCCTAAAAGAAGTCTGTGTCGGTTTTAAGGTTGACATCACTGAACATCAGATGATGCATGGCCTTTCAGAAAAAGATGATTCCTAGCCTTCTGTGACAAAGCTCTTCTTTGCACAAACCATTTATATTATTAGACCTTCCCTGTTTAGTTGCAAATATTTCAGTCATAAGCCTCAGGTAGTAAAAATGTGAAACTCCATATTGGATTGTGACAAAAGGTTTGTTATTTCTTTGAAGAAATAGCTTTTTGTAGCGGTTCAGCAATAGGTATTGCACTCCAAAGTGATTATTGGGTAGAACAATTAGTGAGTGTGCACTTACTAATGTCAGAGGACAGAGGTACTCATAAATGCTGTATATCTGTATATTGATCAGTTTGTAAGCTCCTCTTTGTAAAACCAAGCAAGCAAGCATACGTTGTAGAGAAAGTTAGTCGAAACCTAGAGCTAGCAGCTTAAACATTAATAACAGCTAGAGTAGACAAAGCCTATAGATTGTGCCATATGAACTGTAACGACCGTATTACAACATGCCGAATAGCTAACTACAGAATAAGCTGAAACTGACCTAAGAGGATGTGATATTGTATAAGAAGATGACGACTTAGCAACCACTTAGTAATGAAACAGCAAACAAATCAAACCAATAAAAAAGCAAGAAGACCCCAGACCTTATTATTACTATTGGTTCAAACTATTGCATGAGGGGTGGGGAACTTAGATTGTAAAGGTATAATTGCTCAGGGATTTCTTTGTTCGGGGTACCTCTTCGGAGGCACTCAGCTTGAGCTGTAGCATTTAGCTGTAGCACTATTAATAAAAAGTACTTTCATAAAGAAATCTATTTTTCCACTTATGTGGAAACCCTGAGTCGAACCCTGTTATGGTAGCTGGCATTCATAATTTCCATAACATGTACAACTGCTAGACACTCCATGAAATAAAAATTAATTTTGAAAAATTATTTTGTTTGCTTGTCTTGGTTTACATGCATTTTCTGCTATACTATTAGCATTTTGCTAACTTATAGTTCACCAGTAAATGATATATGTTTACACCTACTTACCATTGTTTTGGATAGGATTATTTTTAATGGAAGGAAACCACCAATATTTACAGAAAACATTCTTCTTTAAATATCTAATTTTCTTTTTATATTTGAGCATTGCTTTCTAATTCTATTAAATCTTATGAACACAGTGGCATAGAAAAGACTTAGGTGCTGGATCTGTTATTCACCTGAAGCCTTAACATAAGTATTTAATGTTGGAGACAATTAGTTTGTTTTGACTGTACTCAGTTAAGTAGGCATCACCCAATAAAGAAATTCACGTTCATGAAATAAGATTCAGATAATCACTAGTACCTTGTTTGTAGCCATTATGTGATATATCAATACTATGTGATAAAGAGCTTTAATGATTTATAACTTTTCACTTCCATTTTTTCTGCCAAAGAAAAACTGTTTGAGAAAGACTGGTAACTCTATTATGCCTCAGTAGCTTTGGGGGTTTTCACATTTTTCTGCTCATTCCTCTGTGCAATTTCTCATGGGCACTCTAACTAATGATATAATCTTTTACAAGGTAATCAGGTTCCGTTGACATTTGTTTTCAAGGCAGAAACACAGCTTAAAAGCAGAGCCAGGGCCAGCCGCAGTGGGTGGGCAGGCATTTTCCCAGGTGCCATCCAGCAGCAGGGACTTTGGCATGGGGTAGACACCAGCCACCCCTCTGCTCCTATTAACTGTTCCCCGGAAAGCCTTGCTATAAGCCTGTTCCACCTAGGTAATTTTGGTAGTGAGCATTCTGAATGATTTGTGTTGCCAGAGCATTTAGAGGTTCTTGATACAGCCCTGGAGCCCCTAGGAGTTTTCAAGACCATATGTAAGTATGGCTTAGCTGCACAGAATGACATAAATGCTAGGCTCATTCCATAAATACTGGTGTATGAAATATAATTTCACCCAAGCACTCACATAGAGGAGACAAAAACTAATTTATTGTCAGGAGTGCTAACTTTAGAATTAGCTTTTTTTTGCATATTTAGGAACTGGCTTGCCTCATTTTCATGCCTGGTAGGGCTAGAAAAAGAAGTAGATTTTGAAAAACTCTCTGAAACCAACACTCCAAAGTAAGTTTCAAGCTTACGGATTTTATTTTTTTTCTCTCAATAAATATATTTTATTTATTTTTTATTTTATTAGCTTTGAGAAATTATGAACTGTCTTTTCTGTTTCATCATTCAAGGTCAGTGGTAGGGAATTCTCAAATTCATTTTTTGGATAGATTACAATATTTAGATGTTTGATTTTTGATGTTTTTCTTACATGTCTTGATTTCAGATATGTGAAGTTGAATAAACCTACTACCCTCAGCACATTTTCTTAATTGGTTGATGCAACTTCATTCATATAATGTGATGAAAGATTCTCCTTCCCCTTAGAGACTGTTCATTCAGTTCTGACATTGCTTGTATTTCTTGAAAAAAATGATTGGCTAATGATTTTTTACAGCTAGTGTTTTTTCTGTTCCTCCACTTTTTTCCCCAAACTGTCTAACAACAGATGACAAAGATGGAGGCAGGCAAATATCAAAAGATGTCACCAGCCCAAGTTAGATCTACTCATTCAGTGGCCAGTATTCAGCAATAAACCAGCAAAAAAGGATTTCACTGCAGGCCATTTATGTTAGCAAATGCTATATGAGTGAACCATGAATAGGCGAGCCGGCAAGAGCAGATGCGTTATTTAAATGGATTAGGTGGGCCAGTTAACTATTATTAGGAGTCATTGCAATTCATTTAATTGAATCTGTTCTTTTGGCAGTGATCCCAATAAGCAGACATTTAATTGCCCAGTATGCCTGTGGTAGATAAACGATTTCAAGACTAAATATAATCTACTTCTAATCTATTCTGTGGTTCTCTTAAGCATAAACCATCCTTACTTTTTTTTTAAAGGTATGAATAACTTGAAAGCACTGGTTTTACTGCTTTTGTCCAACCTGTGGCGTGCTCTAGGGTTGTCTGAGAGAGATCGTGAAGGGTAAGACAACATGTAAGGAAAGGTGTGCCACCTTGCCAGGGAAAATTCAGTATTTAGTTAAAATAATAAGGCAGAGTCTTCTAAAGTATTGCCTGAATATAAATGTCCTAAAAGATTTAATCAAGATGTCAAGATTTATAGTTCTCCACAGTTTAGAATTTCCTCAACCCACTGGATCTTGTGAAACTTACCATCATGATGAATTGGAAAGATATGGATTTCGTACATTTCACAGATGCCTACAGTCCAGTAAAAAGGAAAGAATTAAACACTCGTGGCAAAGAGACTCGAAATAGAGAAAGGAATGCACAGTTTAAAACTGTACTTTCTGAATTGTTAATACACTTAACACTGAAGATGTTAAAAACCACCAACAGCTCAAAACACCTCAAGCCTGGAACTGTTTCTGGAGTCTCCTGCAGACTTCATGAGATCATTAACCAGTGTCTGTGTGGGGGCCGTGTCCCCTCCCTGATGCTTGTAGCCATGTCATTGGGCTATGGGAGCTATAAGGGGTCAAATGGGACTCAGAAGAATAAGCACAAGGAGGGAGACATCAGCGGAGCATGGAGCTTTGTGTACTGTTGTGCTGCCTTCTAGGGAAAGAGGATTCTGAGTTTTGGTGTCTATTTTCAGGATCATATCTGTATTTTACATTCAGCTAGCATTACCTGCAGACCAAAAAGCCTTCTACAGAAGCAAACTGCATCTGTCCTCTCTGAGCAAGATGAACTAATTACTTGCTACCCCTACATGCTATTGCTGGGGTTACCTAGCCTGTTGTCTGGCGCAATATTCTCCATTACAGGTTTTGAACCTTGTGTGGATGAGGAAGGAACAAAATCAATGTCTCCATTCATGTAAGACATCTCTAATCACCTGGCTGCTATGCAAAAGACATGTGAGGCTTTTAAAAAAATTATTAAAAATAATAATATTTTTGCTTGCTTTCAGATCACTAAATCTGCAACTAATTTTTTGCTTGAATGAGCAAATAAGGGGGTAGGTATTTTCCATGTGAACTGTTTTGAAGCTTTTAGCCCTCCTTTACCTGATTGAGAGAGTCCTGAAAATGAACTGACACACCACCCACAGCATTCCTGTCATGAAAGTAGCTCATGTCCACTGGTTTGAAGGCCTGGGACTCCACAGAAATTGGTACCATGTGAAGTAAAATTCACTCTTTTTCAGGAGATCAGCAAAAGGACTTCTCAAGCTCTCTTATGTACATATGCCCAAGCCTCCTGCTGTATTCTGTATTCATAGATCTCAATGTGCTCCTTGGAAAGTGGGCAATTTCCAACCTGAGGGAAACAGCTTCTCCTTTAAACTTCACAGCTGGCTGTGCTAAGAAGCGCATGTTCAAAGCAAAAATAAGCATCTGCTTGAAGAGTGTATAGGTGGCTGGGAACAGAAAAAAAAGAAAAGAAAAATGTAAGTTAAGAGCTAAGCCAAGTTGAGACTCAATGTGAGCATTTGTTTGTTGACTGCTGACAGACTTTGTACAGACAGAACTTCAAGTAATAAACCCTTCTGAGGAAACTGTGTCCTAAATATCAGATTGTTTGCTTGCAATTGTTTGTACACATTTACTGAGAATAACAAAGAATTTGGCCACTTTAAGTGGCGACAGTAAATTATATATGTTCACTGACACTTGATTACTTTATACTAATTGGTTTAGTAAGTACCAATTATATCCCTAAATGATTTTCTGAATGTTAATGTATCAGCTACATTCCTCATTTTCCTATGTATTTTGTAGTTAGAAAATGAAGCAGTAAGATTTCTCTTTCATACCTATTAGTCATCATTACATTCTCTAGTAAAATGGTATTTCAGATGTAATGATATTTGCAAACATATTTAGACTGCAGTTCTCAACATTCATACTAGATGTTAACCAATTATATTACTTTAGGTAGAAGCACGTGGAGAAAGACCATGAAGGAGAAAAACCATTAGATGAACTTATGAACAGAACTTGTTTTATACATTTTTCTACTATCCGTATGTAATGTTGGCTGACTAGTTAACAGAAGTATAAAGGCTTTATAATTACCTTAGCTATTGATAGAGCCTAATTCAACTCTGGAGCCATTTAGTAATGCATCACACTAATGGTTCCTCAGAATAGAAGTGGTCCCATTGGTATTACTATAGATGTATGGTTGACTTTGTGTGCTGAAGATTTTTCTGCTAAAGAATAATATTTTGTTGAAACTAAAAGTCTTGCAGGAATATGTCAAATCCAATGAAAATACAGATTGTTTCAACAAGAAATGTAAAAACAAATAGTTTGGTTTTGAACTGACATTTAGAAATGAAATGACAATCTTCATTTAGTTTTGCATGGAGCTTTGCTTGATTTTAGATAAAAATAAAGTAAAACAAAACCAATAGTTTGTGTCAAAATATTGATATGAAATGACAATGATCAAGTCTAGACTTCTCAGGCCCAACTTCTGTTTAACTTCCAAGTCCTAAAATACCCAATGTCCCCCTTGACTGTTTTGGGAAACACTATACATGTTTAACATCCACAAACAGCTGAAAAGGAACAGCATTTTGCTTGTGCAAGTAAATATTAAAAACATATATATCTGGAAACAATATGTACCTATTCTGCATATGATGAGGCAGATGAGGCTAGCTGTAAGTGAACTTGTTTGCACTCCTACAGGAGCCTAGCTGCAGTAGAATTGAACACCATGTGAATTAATTTCTCTTGCTTTCAGGTTGCTTGGCTGCTTTTGGCACTTGAGCTCGTGTATTTATGGCTGGCCTGAGGATGTACATGCTGCATGACAGTATGCAGCACAAGCATATATCCTTATTCAGTGTTTAAGCATGGGAGTAGCTGTTACTCTGAGATGTCAGCTGGTTATCTCTTAGAGAAGCTGTCATGGGGATTGCATGCTGTGGAATTTACATTACTGTCTTAAAATACTATATGATTTCTTTAGATTAAAGGACGCTGTCAGGTTAAATCAACATCACATTTTGTATTTTATGTCTTCCCTCTATTCTTAATGTGTTTTGAATTGAAAAATTTGAATTTGTTTTCCATTTGAGTTGCTCTCTCTGCTACCACACTTTGCTTTTATGCTAAGCTCTGGTTCTTTGCCTGTAAAAATGTGATTTGTCTTTGCTTTTAAATGACTGTGTTGTAAATTTCTGAATAAACAGTTAACATAAAAACATACCCTAAGAGTGTTTGACAGGAAAAATGTCATTTCACTTCAAAAACCTCACCTCAGATAGTCCCATTGCATTTCCTTTTTTCAAAGAAAATCTGACATTCCAGCTCAGTGTAACTGTAGAGTCTTGCAGTCTATTCTTATTATTAGTTTTTTGTATGGTGAGAGCACCTGAGCTACCAACCAGAACTGACATGTCCATCACCCTAGATCCAAGGACTTCGATAGACCTATTTCTAGCCCATGAAGAATGCATGAAATGAGTTATGTGCTAAACACCAGATACATATTAAAGGGAGTGATTATTCAGACGGACTACCTATGCCTGTAACAGATATAAAAATGCGAAGAGAGGAAAAAGTAACCTTCCTTATGTAAATGCTCACTCTTGGGACATGATATGATGCTAAAAGCAAGTTTATATTTTGAGGACACAGGCCTGAGCCAGTGTCCTGGTTTCAGCTGGGATAGAGTTAATTTTCTTCCTAGTAGCTGGTATAGTGCTGAGTTTTGGGTTTAGCATCAGAATAATGTTGATAACACACTGATGTTTTAGTTGTTGCTCAGCAGTGTTTATACTAAGACAAGGACATCTCAGCTTCCCATACTCTGCCAGCAAGGAGGTGCACAAGAAGCTGGGAGGGGGCACAGCCAGGACAGCTGACCCAAACTGACCAAAGGGCTATTCCATACCATATGATGTCATTCTCAGTATCTAAACTGTGGGGAGTCGGCTGGGGGGAGTGACCTTTGCTCGGGGACTGGCTGGGCGTCGGTCGGCGGGTGGTGAGTGGTTGCATCACTTGTTTTTTTTCCCTGGGTTTTGTTTCTCTCTCTCTCATTGTTTTCCTTTTCATTTCTATTATTATTATTATTATTATATTTTATTTCCATTATTAAACTGTTCTTATCTCAACCCACAAGTTTTCTTATTTTTGCTCTTCCAATTCTCTCCCCTATCTCACCAGAGGGAGAGGGTGAGTGAACGGCTGCGTGGTGCTTAGTTGCTGGCTGGGGTTAAACCATGACAGCCAGGGATCTCATTGAGTATGTGTATATAAAACGCGGTGCCGTGTGAAGGTACCTGAGAGAGTGTTTGAAGTGCTGTAATATCTCCTTGCACCATATAACTTGGTTCTAGAGGTGATATAGTCACGTTAGTACTGCACCATGGCCAGCTTGATTAGCTGTGCTAGTGAAAAGCTCTTTGAGTTAGCTTGGATAGGTCTACATGGAGCTGCATTGCAGATTAGACCTAATCTAGGTTGCTGTTGTATTTAGTAAAGTATTTACAAATAGATTAATGGGGAAAATTTCCATGCCGTATTTGCAGCAGAATAGAAAGAGTCTTTAAACTGCTTTACGCCCCTTCTGTGTTGAATAACTCCAACATTTGGAGCTGTAGCTGAGTTGAAATCCAATGACAATTAAGTACAAATACCATCTCCTTTTCCCTTTTAAAGAAACCGTGGTATTTCTTGGGTCTGTGATAACTTAAAAATCGTTGCTTGTCATAATACTTCCTACACTACTTAAAAGTCCTCCCCTGATTTTTCTTTGGCTTTGGTCTTTGAAGCTTCTAAAGCATGCATCGGTGGAGGAATAATCCCTTTTCTATTGTTTCCAAAAAGATGGTGTAACTGAAAATTACTAGAACTGAAGGGGAGAAAAATTGATATCCTCAAAAAAAAAAAGGCAACAAAGTCTAAAATTAAAATGTACTGAAGCAGATTTGATATAGTACATAGCAAACTTGAGCTAAATGGACTGTTGCCAAAGCTCGATATTACTTTCTTTAGAACAAGGAGAATCTATTTGGAATTCTATGATCAAGCTGGCAAAAGCATAACTCATCATAATGTTAAAAATAATATCAAGCTTAGTGCAAGATAGTAGTGCAGCAACTGGTGATGCCTACTAACATGTTCTTATCAGAGAGATGGTCTGTTTGGGAAACTGGGCATTGAATAAGTGTTTACAAAACCTAAGGTCTGTGATGAACCCTGCTATTAACCCTGCTATCTAGGTGATGAACCCTTGGCTGCTCTTCCTACCTGTTTTTATGTCTTAGTTATATAGGTAGTAAACTCTTTGGAACAGTGCCTATCTCTTATTTTCCAGCAAGCTAAGTGAGACCCTTGGTTTGTCCTCTGGCTCTGTCAATCCAAATTTCAAAATCCCAGCCTGATTTGCCCCTCTGCAAACCTGTTCATGCTTTCCCAACTCTTTGGGATCCTGCCTGTTCCTCCCGTCTGCTCTCCTCTGCTTCAAGAGCTGCAGTGATCTTTGAGCTGGCAATATCAGGACCATGTTTCTGATCTCCTGGGAATCTATTGTGCTGCACTAGTCTGGCTTGTGTCATTGTCAATGTACTTTGGTGTTTCAAGCACATATGTTGATGACTCTCTTGAATACATATTTGTTTCCAGAACTGAGTAAGTCAGAGGCTTTCTCAGTCACATAAATCAACAAGAAATCAATGAAAGGAAGGTCTGTAAAGAGAACACTCAGGTCTGGCCACGCTGCTTCTAGTTTTCCCAAAGTGAATATTTTATGCCTAAAGAGTAAAGCTGAACAGATTTATGACAGCTCTGAAACAAAGACAACCATTTTCCAAGGAAGTTTGTAATTAAGCAATGTTTAATGAAGTGTGGGGCTTTCAAATATTTTTAAATTCAGTAAGATTCCAACATTTCTATCACATCACACTGTTACAGAAAGGCTAACCAGTTCTGCTACATTCTGTAGGATTTTTCCATGAAGGAAAGAGTAAATTTCCCTTTATGACTAAACACCATCTGAAAAAAGACAGTTTGTAAGAAATTCTTGCTTTCCTACTTGAAAAAAAATCAATCTAATAATAAACTTCTATCAAAGGACTTTATTAGCTAAGCTTTTGTTTTCCATTTAATGTCAATAAAATATTCTTTAAAAAAACAACAGAGATTAGCTCTGTCTTTGAAAAATATTTTTATTTTAGAAAGAAATTGGGGATTTAATAGCTTTTTAATGAGGCCTGTCATACCCCTATCTCATACCCCTGTCATATCCCATATCTCCCCCAATATTCTATTTATGCACTATTCTATTTATAAACTAGGGGGTTTTCTTTGTTCATTTGCTAGGGAAAAAAGGTCATTTTCTGCTGGGATTAATGGTAGATTAATGGTAAGAGTCAGAGAAGGGAAAAAGAAATTACTTACATGAGACCTCTTTATAAGTGGTGATACTAGAGACCTTATTCTAAAGGATTTATGTTAGTGGGATGTCATATGCAATAAGGAATAAAACACATACTTAATGTGGGTAAAAGCACTGAAATAAAATAGAGGGAGGATTAGATCAAGCTTGCAATTATTTTTTCCTGACAGTAGCTAAGTTTGCAAAGTACTTGAAGAAAACAAGAGTGGATCATAAGGATTTAGACTAGCTACAGTTAAATGCTTGCAAATGAACCTTTTCAGTTTCAGTAACTTTCAAATAATTAATTTATATTTAATTGACATATGTATACCTATGCAGAAATGTACAGATGCATGCATGATTAAAAACCGAAAATATAGCCACGTAAAAATTATATAAACTAAATTCCTTTAAAAAAGGACCAAAACTCTGATTTTTTTGCTTTTAAAAACATCTAAAATAATTGCGTTAAATAGGTTTATTTTCCCCAAGAAAATGTAGCCAAGTATTTCTCAGTGAAGCTGAGAGGCAAAAAAAGCTTTAGCTAATAATGTTGCCCACTGCAGAGAGATCTTGAATTCTAGACGTGGTTTTAAAATTAAGGTCCAGAAGCTGATTAAGGACCAGAATCCCTGACTGTGTTTCTGATTAACATTTCAAACATGGATTGAAATACTCAGTCTCTGCATAATTACAAAATATAGGCATCAGAGAAGAAAAATGCCTTTGAGTGATCTAGTCTATCTCTTTGTGAGAGCAAGATTATATTTTTAAGCTGCTAGTTACAAGGGTTTTTCCAAATCTAATTTTGAGGGTTCCCATTGATAGGACGCAAACTGTTTCTCTTGGAAAAATATTCCATGGCCTAAAAGATCTTCCTGGAAAATTTTGCCAATTCATTGATATCCACAAATCTCTCCCACTTTCTCTCTCAGGTGCACTCTCTTTACACTTATGTTTACCTTTACCTTCATATTAAAATTTTAAGATAAGAATGAAAAAAGAAAAGAGCTAAAAAACATACAGAGTTTAAAAAGATTTTAAAAGTCCAAACTTGCATACAAATGAAGACAAATGAAATATCTTCTTAATATTCTGCTAGTCAATTCCCTGATACTACTCTTGAATTTCAAAGTGTCAAGGAACTACTTCTAACACAGTAAGTACATTGTATTTTTAAAATAGGCAATTTTACTCTTTTGTTTATGTAAAGAAAAATGTGAATTCTAGCTTGAGTAATTACATTTGGCCTATCTTTATTTCCCTGGGAGTTTACTAGGTACATTATTCTTTCCTGATTGCTTTAATTTAACATATGAGGCCACACACTGTAAAAAGAACTCAAAAACACATCCACAGCAGCAGCGTATTTTTTAATACATATGGACAATACATTGCATTTTATTTTTGGGTTTTATAACATTGCACTCATGCTCATTTTGGCTTGTATATTTAGGGATAATAATCAATATATATACTATCTGTGCATTCTCTTCCATTTTTATTCTGGTCTGTCATAAAGGTTTCAGAGACCTTTTTTACCATGTGCCATCATTACTGATTTTGTTCTTGGAAGCTTTCCTCTTTTCCAGTTGTCCCCTCTGTCCTCATTATGTTTGCTTTGCTTGGAAATTCAATACAAAGTGCACTATGAAAACTTCATACCATGCCATGTTTGCAATTTGATGTCAAAGAACATTAGAGCTGCTCTTTGTGTTGCAGAGCAGGTGTTAGAAATCTTGTTATAGAGGCTCCTGATATGCGGACTCCCAGCTATGTCCTCAGACACATAGTTTTGCTGCTTATTTTTGGGCTGCCAACTTCAAGATTTTCTTCTCAAAACTCTTCTCAAAAATAAATCTGAAAGTATAAAGGTTAGCTGTTTCCACGGTGTTTTTTTGGCAGAGAGGTTTCATAAAGTCTCTGACACTTAGCTATATTTTTTCATTATCTGTACGCTGTTGTGTAAATTTATTGAGAAAGACCAGTTAAAAGTGAGATCCTTTGAATGCACCTTGAAGATGCAAGTTCCCATTGAGTATTTCTGCTTCTTTCCAATAGTGCCAGTGTTCTCTGAGAACATCATGTAAAAACCAGCCCAAAATACAACTGAGTAGGTGCATTTGATGTGTACTTACCCAAAATTTCATTTGAATTGTTTAGTGTTTAGGAAAGCTGACATGCAATAAATATGCAAACTTTTTAATGCTTCTCGGAAAGCACTGATTGATTATATTTTGTAGAACAATAAGCATGTTAATTAGACAGGGACTGTTGACAGCACTATAAAATTGACTGCCATGTAGATATGTTCCACATGCATTATACTCAGTGGTGTCAATACCAATGTAGCATTCCTCCTGGCGAAAGTGAGCTTGAAAGTTATATGCTGTATGTAGACATAATCACAGAAGCTCCTGTTTGCCTTGGCTCTACCTGGAAGTCATACAGATGTTAAGTGACAGAAGGGAATTCTGCAACATTAAACATGAGAGACTCCTTCAACAGAAAATAGACAAATACCAGTAAGCTCTGTTTCAGCTCCAAGCATGTGTGCAGGCACTTGAAGGCAGCATCTGCTCTCCATATCGATGACTAAAATGACACTTCCATTTTCTAATAATTAATGTCATTTCTGTAGGGTTCAGTATAAACTCATCATAAGAACAACTCCATCCTAAGCAGGTGATTGTCATCCATATTAACTGGGGAATTTTCAGTGATATGAGATTTTCTAAAGCTTAAATGAGAGATGTCAAAACATCTGATCCAAGAGAAACAAATGCATATCATCATGGTATAGGTTGCTAAGCTAATCACTCTAGAGAAAACTTATACCAACTCCAGATGCTTATCTGCTTCTTGCTTGTATGGGAAAGAGTGATGATATTTTGACAGCAAGGGCAATTTTGCCTAAATCATAGAGGGTATTTTTGAATTATAGTCTTTATTTTCCTAATACTAATGACAGTAGAGTTCCCTTATTCTGCTCATTGAGGAGTAAATGGATACAACAATCCAAATGATACTCAAACTCTTATCTTTCTTTGTTCCTCTCAGAATAATCTGTTATGGAAATGAAATATAAGACCTGCTGAACTGACTGAGCTAATAGATGTTTTCCTAACAGATTATTTAATTTCTTGAAGCACTTAGATTTCATCCAGGAAAAGAGTGTGTGTGTCCTGGTTTCGGCTGAGCTTGAGTAAATTTTCTTTGGTATAGTGGTATAGTGCTGATATATAGCTGGTATAGTGCTGTGTGGTTTAGGATGAGGATAACGTTGATAACACAGGGATGTTTTTGTTACTGCTGAGCAGTGCTCACACAGAGTCAAGGCCTTTTCTGCTTCTCACCCCACCCCACCAGCGAGTAGATCGGGGGTGCACAAGAAGTTGGGAGGGGACACGGCTGGGACAGCTGACCCCAACTGACCAAAGGGATATGCCATACCATATGCCGTCATGCTCAGCATATAAACTAGGGGAAAAGCTGACCGAGGGTCTGCTGCTTGGGAACTGACTGGGCATTGGTCAGCAGGTGGTGAGCAATTGCATTGTGCATCACTTGTTTTGTATAGTCTTTTATCATTATTATTATTTTCACTTTCTTTTCTGTCCTATTAATTTGTCTTTATCTCGACCCACGAGTTTTACCTGTTTTTTGTCAATTCTCTCCCCCATCTCACTGGGGGGGGGGGGGAGTGAGCGAATGGCTGTGTGGTTTTTAACTGCCTGCTGGGTTAAACCACAACAGTATGTTGCAAAATGTCATACGCAAAATGTTTCCTATTCCAGTTTCAGCACTAAGGAGTAGGTAGGCTGCTTCTGCTTTGACCAAAACTACTTTCCAAACAACAATGAAAAGCCATTTTCACAAGTAACGTCATTATTAGTATTAGCTAGAATCTAGATGTATTAAACTTCAGCTTTGCTGTGAGTACTTATTATTTGTTACAGAATTCTGCAGATGGGACAAAAGCATTTGTCTGAAAATAGGTGTTGAAATAGTTCATTCTTATGGACTAAAAAGAGCTTTATTTTTCAGTAGGTATGTTTTCTGTTGCTGTTTGTTTTGATTGGGTATCACAATGCGCAAAATAGGGGATCAAAACTGCTACCTGCCTTTCTAATATCTAAACATGTATAAATATTTTAACACGAAGAGTTGAGGTTTTAAAATGCTAAGCACTACAGCAAAATGGATTAGCCTTTAGTAAAGGGAGCTTCAAATTGCTGGTGCCAGGGGGTTAATGGAAAGCAGTGTGTCATATTTCCTGATTTACCCTTTCACTATCTTTTCCAAAACACCTGGGTAATGTGTTACTCATAAATTATTATTCAATAAGCATAGTTTGAGTTTCAACCCTTATTCTTTTCAAAAGTTTCAAATAAACTGTACGGAAATGCTGGCTATGTGGAAAAGTACTCTGCTTTGGTTAGTGTAGATTCTGCCCATAGAAATACCCTATGGGCAGAATGAACATAAGGTAGAATAGATCAGCCTTTTTGATAACTTCAGAGTATTTGAAGATCTAGAGATACTCTAACGTTTTCACAGTGTGCTCATGGGAACAGATGTATTCATTTTAAATGAGTTCTTTATCTATATCTGTTATAGCTTGCTGGAAACACAGAAACATTTTATGTGAGATTGTAAGTTTGAAAAATATAATGTTTATTATTTCCATCAACACTTTTGAGTTTACAAAAACATGTGACATAATTCCTAGGTGATGTATGTCTAATTTAGATTGCCCTTTCTCTTCCTGACACTCTGACTGCAGTCTTCAGCACTGATAGCAGATGAGCTATGGAAGATGACTAGCCTGCCATGGATTTACCTTACCCTTTGTCAGCTTTGCAGCTAGCTGTGAATGCTATGCTGCTGTGGCTGAACCCCTTCAGTTATCCATGTCATCACAAAGCAGCTGAAGTAGGTAGTGTGAATGCATCTCTAACCATGCTGCTTCAAAATCTCTGTCACTTCTGAATATCTGTAATATAGTTGTGTAATGTAATTTAGTGTGGTCTAGTATTAAGAAATTTATTAGCCTGAACTTGTGGTATATGTGTTTCTCTTAATGGACCGATTCCCCCTCTTGCAAATGGTACAAAGCTGTCGTTTGTAGCCTTGCAAAACTGGGATATGATGAGCTGGAATAAAAGTATTAAAACGTCTACATCTTAAGAAATGTTTACTAGCTACTTCTGGCCCTTGGGTAATAGTACACCCATTTGAGAGTCAAGGAGTATTGTATATTGACCACGGTAGATTGCCCTCAACACAGCAAGGCTTTGTCAGGGAGAGGGTTGTGTCTCCCTCTTTCAATATCTGATCCTGACATAAACCAGTGTTCCAAATGCTAAGGATTCCTAAGGGCCCCGTAATTAGTAAGGGATAATCAGGTTCTGCTTCGTGTCAGCTGATGATCTTACTCCCCCCCCCTCCTGTTCCCCAGGAGACTTTCTGCCTCTCTCTCCTTATCCTGCTTCCCTCACCCTTTGCCAATGCCCAGTTCTGCCACTCGACAGATGGTATATTCTTTCCAGATATAACTCCAAAGAAGGACTAAGGAAATGGAGCAAGGGCGTGTTTTGATCCATATAAGTCATCAAGACAAGAATCCCAGGAACACACTTGCTAGAGAGACAAATGGTGTTGCTACCACCAAGTGGAGTGTCTTGTAAGTCATTGAACAGTTACTATGAGTGGAATCACTTGCCATTTCCATCTTGACATACTATGTTACTCAGATCCTTTAATATAAGGTTTTTAGCTGGCTATTTGGTATTAATATATAGTACACAGAATTTATATATAATATCTCTTACTGCTCTTTCACTTTCTTTCTTGTCTTTTGATAGATTTTTAAAAGTCAATCAATGTTACTGTTTTGCTTTCTGATTTCCTTTCCATTCTGCTCCTTTCTAAAATGAATGTCACGATATTTTTCTTCCATGTTGGACTTTCTACCCTTTCTCAATTTCCTCTGCAGCTCTTCCAAGAAAAAAAATCAAACTATTTTCTCGATGATGAATTCACTATATCTGCTCTGCCTCTTCAAAGAGCTTTGCAGTATTGAATGTACCTCTCAAAAGATATGCCAAACAAAGAGGCTTTTAAGAAGTGATTTTAATAGTAGACACAAAGAATGCTGACAGTCTCAATCCCAATGACATTAATGGGATTTTGGTCATTAATTTTCTATAAGGACACTATTTTGCCCTGGAAACCAAAAAGTTCTGATCCAATACCCATCAATGGAAGAAGCTGCACTGATTGTGTTCAAAATGAAACAGCAGTTCAAGGTTTCAGCTGCTGCTCACAGAAATGTCTAAATCCAAAGGTTTGTTTTACCGTGGAATTTTTGTTTAAAAATGTTCTTTGTTTTGTATTTTATTTTTGTACAAAGGCTATGTTGATTATTTTTTTCTGTTTTTTCATTGTTACTGTATCTTACAATATATCAGGCCACATCATGTTATTAATTCATTCCAACAGCATCCATGTCACAATATTAGTTCTTGAACAGCCCTATTTTATGATCTGATTACTCTCGTGCTGTAATGTTTCCTCTTGTACATATCAGTTTGAGAGCTCTGCAGCTCACTTATGCATGAAGATTGCTGAGCTAATAGAAAAGGGTAAAACCTGGGAACATAGGAGCACATGGGTTGAAAGGAAAGCTAGAATGCCCTTAGTATCAGTGCCTCTGAAGCTCCCCCAGCCTGTAATATTTAGTAATTTATAAGTTGCATAGTATGATAGCTTTAGTTAGTTTATTAAATCTAAATATGTCTTATGACTGAACATTAATTTTTTCTTAGTATCCTGCAGCAAACCCTTCCCTTTGTGTATATATTGCACACAAATTTTGTGGCTATATGCTGTAAGTTTCCACCATTAGGTATAGAATAAGAATCTCCTCATCAAAGAGTTTTCCCAAATCAATCTTTCTGACCGTTTTTAGAGATAAATCCTTTATGGTGACGTGGAAAGTGAGAACACATCACCCTGTTGACAAGGAAGGCTCGGTATATTTGGTAAAGATACATAAATGCACCAGGGACTCAACCTCTATGATGGTGCAGATACCAGTATGTGCTTTAGATACCTAAAGATATTAAACACAACTAGATTGATTTTGCATTTTTTCTACTTTTAGTAGTGACCTACTTTGTGTGCCATTTAGCTTATAGGAGCTCACAGCTCTTATTCTGTCTTAGCCTTCTCTTTCGATTATATTTACAATAATGATACTGAAAGCTTTATCAGACACTGCGTAAAATCTTTTTGTAGTGTTTCATATTTATTAAAACAGCAGTTATTTTTCTCAGGTATCTTAGTTTTTTTTAGAGCAATCAGCTCTAGTAGTTCTGTTTTGTATTCTTTTTAACTTCAACTTCTGTTATTTTTTCCTTTTCTTTCATCTTTTTCTGCCTCTGGAACATTTTGTTACATAAAATTTAAAATGTGCACTATGTTTACTGTACAGTATGCATCCCCTTTTATTTGGCTTCTTATATCTTACTATATTTTCTTTGATGCTACATAGGAAATCCTGGTTTATTTTTTTTAAAGAACTTTTAAAGATTTTTCTGACTCATGCTTCATGGGGTTTTTAAGAACATTTTAAATAAAAACAACAGATCTCATATTTAACTTTTTTTTTTTTCCCAATTCTGGTCAGCCTGAGGATATTTTTTAAAGAACGGTGAATAGATTGAGGCTATGATTGAGAATTCTTCATCCTTACCCTGTGGAGATGTGCAAAACTCCACCAGATCACTCTGATCTTTTTCTGGAGAAAAGTTTTTTTTTTGTAATACAATTTCTAACCCTACAGAGACATACATAATTCAGTACACAGAGGAAAGAGCTGGTGACCACAATTTGTTTTAGAGATTATCAGTAGCAAGATATATACCAAGATAACTTTTTGAAATTTAAAAGATTTCGTTTTTAAAAACGAAAGCACGTGTTGCATATTATGCTTAAAAATTTTTTTGTTTCCTTTCTTTTTGACAGACTGTGCTTCCATATTCCTAATGAACAGGAGTAGGTCACTGACTAGATGGAAATCCTCCAGTTTCTTAAGCCTCAGTGTACCTGTGAAGAAGCACCACAGCTACCATCCCTGCAGATGGGACAGGGCTCTGCTCTGTCCTCATCATCTTCCTTATGTACTTTGTAGTGTTCAGGGAGAAAATTGATATTGAAGGAAGCCATGGCTTAAAGGCTGGAGGTCAACATTTCATAAAGACATTTCTCAAAGCCTAGGACTAGTATATCCTATGTCTTATCCAGTTTGATTAGGGTCTCTCAGAACCACTGTCTTGGATATCTGAGGAAAGACACTACCTCAGCACCACAGACATCTGAGGCCGGATTCAATGTTCAGCAACAGTGAACGCTAAGGGTGACATAACTGACAGAGATCAGCTGACAGAATAATATGAATAATGTTTTTAAGAAAAAGCTGATGTTTTCCTGACATCACATGAGACCTGTGCCAGTGTTTAAAGGAAAGCATAGCAGATATTAGGAATAAAGTAAAGTAGAAATAGAAATTGAATTATGGAATAGTTTTCATTGTGCTCAACATAGAAAAAATTATAATTTGTGTAAAACACAGAAAATTTTATTGTAATTATCTGTCATGATAATGCAAATGGTCTGTGCTGACCACAGTATTCAGACTTGCATCAAGTTATCCTGTTCCTCACATCCATGTTCCAACATGATGAAAATCTACAGTGTAGGCAGAAATTCAGAAAATGAGATGTACATTATAACCCCATGGAGATTAAACTTATCCTGAAAAGTAGTCACAGACCAGAACATTATTTATAGACAGTCTGCATGGGACTCTAATAAAAGAAAATTACACTATAGGCAGAACAAAATTTGCTTTAAATTAGAGCTCAAAGATCAGCATGATGTCCCAGTTTTAAATGGAGGGGATGTGAAACAGTTATCATAGTAATTTTGAGGGTTTGAATTAAAGACAAATGAAACTGGCACCTCAGGATTTTTACTGAGACTACTAAATTGCACTCACCAGTGACAAAGATTATCCAGGACTTGGTGTCTTTGACTTCAACACTTGGAGTAGCACTGGGACTGCAGCTATAGTAATGAAGGAGAAATGAAAGTGAAGTTCAAAATTAGGATTTTTCATAGTAGGCAAGGTGTGTAGCATCTGTTGAGAGGAGCCACAGCAATGAGGTTTTGTAAGTATTTGTATTCCATGTGTCACCAAATATTGCCAAGATTAAATGGAGGAATCCCTCTTTACATACATTTAGCAGCTGATCACTACCAACATCACTGTGGCTGTTAAGACTTTTTTCTTATAAACACAGGGGAGCTCTGCTCCAGTCATTGCTATGTTAAATAAAAGGTACCTCATGTAGGAAAGCATGTAACTACATGTTTACCTTTCAAATTTCACAGCTTTATCATACAGAATCAAGGCCTTAGTGCACATTTATTCAAAACTCCTCTAAAATCATACAGCATTGACACCTTGATTCGGTAAAAATTTACACATGTCAAGGCTTCAGAGCTTCAAGGCATGAGTGTATGGTTTTAAGGTTAAGTTTGCATCTCTCCCACAGTTCATATGAAAAACCATTCTACCACCATTGGCAAGTGGAAGTTATCAATCATTCTACTTCACGTGGGGGCATAGGAGTAGGCATGTGTGTGTAAAGCTCAAACAATAATTCTGCTTTTGACAGCCCTAATACAAGTATAGCTGCAGTACTGTGTCCAGTTTTAGCACATTTTTCCACAAGGCATGGGCCATTTAGGCAAGACACAAAATAATGATCAGAGGTCTCAAAAAATTGTGTATGAGGAAACATTAGAAGAAATGGGATTGTTCATTACAGAGAACATGTCAGGAAGGCATAGTATCAAATTTCCAAATGTAGCTGCAGTATAAATGGAAGTGAAAAAAAAGTGGTTTCCATATGCAGGACGTTGGACATATAATAGTCAATTTGAAGAAAACAAAACATAGGTTATAAACTAAGAAATTATAAAGGTAGTTAAATACTAAAATAAATTGACTGGGAAGGTTATGGAATCTTCTTCCATTTAAGGTTTTAAAAGACAAACTGGATGGATGTCCCTCAGGAATATGTTGGGTATATATCTGGGAGAAGAGGTATGAAATAGCAATTTGCTCCCCGAAATGATATATAGGTATGAAGTAGAGCTCAAGCTGAAAAGCTGTGTGATTTTGTGCCAGGTCAAATTTCGGCAGATTCAGCTTTGGCTGCCTGGGCTGTTAGTTAAGTGATGCTGCAGTAATGCTTGGGGAAGGAGATGGAGCACAGAGAGCATGGTGAACCTAAGGGACAGGTAGAGACTGGCAGTGTGCTACAAGAGTTGAGATAGGGTTAGGCTAAGAAAAGAAAGCAGCAGCAGTGAGTTCTGGCTACAAAAAGTGAGGGGCTACTGGACTAGGTTGCATCCCAAGGTCACATCTAATTCTATCATGCCTGAACAGTTTCCATTAAAAAAAGAAAAACTTTGGGAAATTAAATTGGAACTGTACTAGTGAAACATTCATATTGTGTTTCCTTTCATTTGAAATTGTCAAGAAATGCAGCTTTATAGAACACTGCTATTTATGACATGTTTCTTTTAAGTAAATATTTTAAAAGTGAAAAACAGGCTGCAAAGCCTGAAAAATTACATATGAAATTTATTAGGTTTTCTAGTTTTTATTTCATTCTATATTCTTAGAAAAATAAATTCTACCAAGAAGTAGGCTTGCATCAATAAGGACTTTTGGCAAAAAATTGGATTGGCTTCATTTTTAAATCTAAGCTGTTGTTCCCTACAGATATGTCCATAAGTACTAATAACAAGGGCAAGACACATTAAGTAGGTTGTTGGAGTAGTTTCCCAAAGTAATTTCGCTTTAGTCTGGCCCAAAGCCAAACAGAAATTTATCAAATAGATTAAATGGTAAAGCTAACGGTAGCATTTCAGACCTTGGTCCTAAATGAGAAATAAAGGTTCCGCAGAAAATTGGAAAGTTCATCTTTAAATGGTGACTACTTAAATATGCAGTATGCCTGCAGGCACCCTTTAATATAGCTATAATTAAGATATGTAGAGGAAAATGTATATTCACTCTTTCAGCAATAATCAGTTTAATATTCAGTTGACATTTTCAATAAGTAGTATTGGTCAGTGTCAAGGAATAAATAACAGACAGAACTCTTTAAAACTAAGATGATCTGCCAAAAGGTTGTGAGATCAGATAAGCTCCTCAAAGTTTGATTTTTTTCCCCACATTTTTACTTACTTCTCATTTCTTGCCATTTCTTTCCTCAAGCATACCAGATACTTCTTTTTATTCTGTTCCTGTTCTGATCTCCATCATTCTTAGGGGAAGCTATTTGGTGAAACTAATCGTTCGCTTTGCAGCCACTTCTTTGACAATTAAAAGTTGCCACCAGAAAGTCCTGCTCCCTGTGGTTTTGGGTGTCTTTTGGGAATGATGCACCTTGTGAGTTATTCCCGTGAGTGCCGCTGGGGATAACTCTTCCTCCCCTCCAGATTTGCGTAGACTAGGCTTTGGAAGTCCATACTTCCCAGAGGACTCCAGTCCTTGCTGGCCTCATAGTGTCTCCCCCTCTGTCTTTTCCTATCCCCAGAACTGGGTGCTACTCTTTTGGCAGTGCTGAAAATCCTGTCAGGTTTCATTCTTCTGCAATCCAGAAAATTAAGCTTAATACTCTGCAGATTCAGGTTCCAAATCTCATCCTGCCAGCTATCATTCTTAATCTTTTTGGATTTCTTTTGCTCTCTATTTCTTTTCTCCTTATGTCTTTCTGATTCTGTCTTTCTTTATTGGACCTGTCTTTTCCTGGCATCTGATTTCCTTTTCTTGCATCCTATTAATATTCTGATTTTCCCAGCAAGTCTGGGACAGTAAGGATCTTCAAACTGCATCGATCTTAACAAAGCAGGAGAAAACAGAAGTGATGAAGGAAAATCTGACAGACTGAAGAGATTGTAGTACCAGGATATTAGGAAATACAAAAAACCAGTGAAAAATATTGAGATGGTATACTAAAAATATGCCTGAGTGATGATGATGTTTCTCAGAAATTCCTTTTGGAGCCAAGTCAGCTAGTACTGAAACTGATTTTGCTCCAGTGCAAACTGGAATAGACCACTTTCAACCCTAACATAGAAAATTCATTGGTGATTTGGTGGAAAACTGCATCTATTGCAATTCTTTCAGCAGTGCTGATAATGGATTTAGTCCCATCTCTACTAGCAATTAAACCATTTTCAAGTCGAGCTGAGGAGGATAAACAGATCCCACAGCTGATGCAACAATGAGCAATTTGCAGGTGCCTCCATATTGTTGTGGGACAGTCCTCAGCCAAAACCTCAAAATGATTATCAACCAAGTTCTAGATATTTCCATCTATGTTAAGACTTATCCTATTGTAATCTATTACTGACATTAGTGTACCTTTTTCTGTAACCAAATATAAAAAAAGTATAATATTCTCTATGAATGATTCCAACAGCTGTTTGTTAAAGAAAGCTTTACACTTAGTTCAGTGATTAGGTTTCAACTATATTTTAAACAGACATTCCCATTCCTATTTAAAATGCATTCTAATTTAGGCTATTGAAAACCATAATTTAAAACTTCCTTAAAATTAAATGAGGTATTTAATCCCACACCACAAATAATGTGTTATGTTCTGCTACTTCCTTGTTTTATCTTATTCTGGCTGGTTTTGCTAGTTTGTTTTTTTTTTTTGTAGTCCTTTGCAGTTATTTAGCAGTGATAGCATAGGAATTTGTCTAAACCAATGTCACTGTTATTATTATAGTTATTGCCAATGCTTGCATTTGGAAAAGCTTTATCTTGTGTCTCATTTACATATATGTAATGACATATCATGAAGTGTCTGTGATATATGGATATACACCTGTATTGTATGCTGACAAATGACCTGCACTTAAGATATTTCTTCTTTATCATAAAGGGGCTGATTTCAAAAACTATAAAAAGCCCATAAACATTCTCACAGAAGTATCTCTGAGAGGCTGCTTTATTTTTATGTTCTGCCTCATATGAGGCAGAAGCTTAGGTTTCCTTTGCTCTCTGTTTGCATTGTGATCTGTCATTGATATGTTATGAGTTAGGATATCTGCTATATAACACCAGTCAGAATGCAGTATGTTAATAAAAGAAGTAAAATGCAAGTTTGCAGTTCAGGGAGCAGTTTCTCTGAATCAGAGATTTGCTGTTAATTCACAAAGGCAGTGAATTCTGAAGGTAAGTTTTGTGCCAAAGTACATGGAGAAAATGTAGGTAATCTGGACATGTTACAAATGCAGACAAATTGGTGCATGAATAGTACATAAATAAAATAAGAGGATCACTAATTATTTAAATGATGGAAGAGGCTTTGATCCATACAAAAAAGAAAAATGCAAAGAGTCAAACCTTCAGTTACTGTGAAATGTCTTGTCTTTACTGATGTTGGTTGAAAGGGTTTCCTTTGTATAATGTGAAGAGAGAAACTAGTTCAGAGAGGTTTTAGTTTAATTCTTAAGATTTCATTTTGTCATTGCATATGTGCTACTGGACCAATATTGGAATTATAAGCATTTGGGGAGTGGATATCATAAATGATGTGTAACATAAGTCCTGCACCACAGGCAAATGGGGTCAGTCACCATGAGAATGCTATAAATTTCATGGCAGTCCTGGTCCAGGACTTCATCTTTTCCAGGATGAAGCGTGAGGTTTTATTCAGACATACTGCCATGTCTAGTAAGGGAGCAGTGATGAATAATTGCAAGTGAGGCACTCAGGGGCTTCTCATCTCAGCTGATGTTTGAACAACATAGCTCCACAATGTTTTGCCACAGGTTAGAATAGAAGGTGCAACAATTGCTCTGCTAGTGAAAAATGTATTCTTGGTTATCTGGCAATTAATCTGGCCTAGGTAATATCATAGGAGTAATTTAGGTGGAGCTGAGTGCAGATCAAGATGAAGAGAGGTTCAGAAAGGTTTAAGTCCTTAGTTTTTTGTTCTGGGAGAAAGAGACTTGTCACTTAGAGGGTGTTTTCATGCCTTTGTGTAATAAATTGTGTACCTACAGTGCTTATGGGCAAGTATTAATAGACAGGTGGGGAGTTTCTGGGGATATGTGTATGTGAACTTAATTTGAAAAGGGAATTAAATACATGCAGAGATGGACCAGCAATGGCTTTTGGATCCAATGACAGTTTTTGATTCCCTAAATATACCATTGCTGTTGCAGAAATACAGAGGAATTGGCAAGGTTAATTGGTTCAGAGATTGAACAAAAAGTTTCTGCTTGAAATGTGAGTCTTTGGATCAGCTGTCTGGATGGCCAGACTGTAAAGTCATAAATTTTAATTACTCTTGCTCCTATGGAGTTTGTAGAAGACCTAATCCCAATTTCTTTATGCACCAAAATGTCTAATGACTTCTGTACAAGTGGGTGTGCAGAGAATGCACAATCAGACCCCAAATGATTATACACTGTTGGATCTTGCTACTGTTTTCTGGGCTATGAACTGACTGTTGATTTAATTTAACCTGGAAAAATCATGCAGCTGAATTGATTAGCTCTGCATTTTTCTGGACCTCTACATTGCATTGTGTTCTCTCTATTTCTATCAGCTCGAATACTACAATGCAGTTTTGTCAAGGTTTCTTTGGGATGCCATTTCTCGAGGACCAAGTTAATAAGTTATGCTAGGAAAAAGAGGGGAAGAGTAAACATTTGAGTAACCGTAAAATTCTGTCCTAAATTCTGGTCTTTTAACCATTGTTTACATGAATATTTTAAGTTTTCCCTGCACCATCAAAATATTTAAAAAGGAAGTCTTTCTTGCATTTAGATTTATGAGTTCTTGTTTACGTGACTGCTTTCATTCTTGTGCTGTCACCGTTCCTCCTTGGATTGTTTTTTCTCGGCACTTTTTGTCACGTACAGAGAAATTCTGTGCAGTTTATAAGAATAAAGCAGATATTGCAGATAAAACACGTAACGGAGAGCTGGAGTTAGTGAACTGTTAGGCTAAGCATTGCCACCCTGCATAAGGGGCATGATGTGTTTTTGCCGGCCAGGTCATCAGCCAGGTGTGGAGAGGTCTGTGCCTACTGCTCCCTGCAATAGCTTTGATGAGTCACCATCTACAATTCCCTGATTGTTTCTTTAGGATTTTTTGCCTTTTCACATCACTTTTTTACCTCTTGAGCCCTTGGGCTTGTTGTGGTGCCGTGCGGGCCTGTGGCTCCCACTGCCCCAGCAAGAGCAAGGCAGGCGGGGGGCAGCCGGGGCAGCCTCAGCCCTGGGCATCAGGCACCTCCACAGGTCTCCCTCACAACTTTGCAGTCTCCTCAGAGGTCAGAGCCCAGGCTGCACAACAGGGTCACACTAAAACAGCCCTTGGATCGCAGAGAGCTGAACACCTAGGAAAGGGGGAGATCGCTGTCCAAACCTCCAGCTCATCGGCAAGTGATGGCTCTGATCTTCTTCCTCGCCACCTGCCCTTGAAACTTGCTTGTGATACTATCTGTAATTGAAACTGGGGCCAGTTTAGGGGGCAACAGCTAGAAAAAATGAAGTATGATGAGCAGACATACCCCATGATAATATTTAGCCATTCTGGTACGTCCGTCATCTAGACTGGAGGGAATGCCATGGTGAACCCCTTCCAGCCTCCCTCCCACTGGAAGGGGGATCTGCGGGGAGGAGATTGCTGCATGCGTGTCTTGTCTTGACCCAGAGGGAGGACACATCTGGAGCTGGATATCTGGGGGCACGCCTGACACCCACGATCTGCAGGCCTCTGGCCATCTGAGTTAGAACACACTCTCTCCAGTGTGAAGGCTTGCAAGTAACCACAGGTGGGTTTTTTTCTTTTGTACATCTAATATTGTAAAAGTGGTTTTGCATATTAATGTACAACAGCTGCTATTTTCAATCTCTCTTCCCCTCTGTATTTGTATGCCAACATCTTTAGAATTTCTTAGTTATATTTTACTTTTTTTTTTTTATTTCTTTGTCAGGAGCATTCATATTTTAGGAAAAACTAAGTAGCATTGCCTATTACTGAGGTTGCCAAGCATTCTCCTTGATACATGCCTTTTTTCAGTTACTTATAACTCAGCCAGACTCTAGCTGTTTGTGCTGAATTTTTCCATGCCATTTTCTGCCTCCAGCTGAATCTTTGCATCGTAATGTTTCAAGCTTTTCTGAGAATGATGCTAGGGGAAAATAGGTTGTTTTGTCCATATGATTCAGAAGCTTTTTTTTGAAATACTCAAATACCTTTTATTTGGAGGAGCAGGAAGAGATGAGGAAGAAGCAGAAAGAAAGACTGCGAGATATGAGATACAAGTCTCTTTTTTCCTGTAAAAATCGGCTGGACCAGGGGTTGAGGACAGAGACCCAGATTTTGGAATGTGGAGTCCTGCAAGGGTATATCGGGCTGGCAGGAAAATGGCCAAGGAATCTGGGTGTGAAGCTGGACCAAGGAAAGAGAAGGGGCAAAATGTGGCAGATCAGGGAGAGACCTGGGACAAATAGACCTGGGATTGCCCAAGTGAATATTTGGAGACAGGCAGCTAGGAGAACCAGGGTGTTTAGGCAAGGATTCTGGGATAGGAGGAGCCTGAGGAGTCCTGGGAGACTCATTGTGGGGCTGGGATCATGGCAGCTGGGATTTAGCATAAGCAGTCCTGTGGGGTTTTGCTGGATGATCACCCACTACTTTTCCATAGCATCCCAGTGTCATTCATTGTGCAGAAGGGATCTCTCCATGAAATTCTGCAGTTCTGTTTGGTAAAGGAGAGTCTTGTTTGCAGGATGCTACTCTCCCCACTTTATTTATGTATTTATTTTGCATAAGCTGCAAAAGTCACAAATGCCACACAAATTGTGCAAAATCTTGCTATTCAATTTTTCTGCAGTACAAACAAGTTAATGTAACAAACTGAAAAGAAACTATGCCTCCTAATGTCATCCAGAGCCTGAGGTTACATTACAACTGCTGTTCAAAATGAAGGTGGGGCTAGAAATCAATCTAAAACAATTGTAGGATTCTAATTAGACTTAATTATGAACAACAAGAACAAAAAGAGGATTTTTTTTTCTTTTCATGATTCTCTCATGCTTCCTTTGCCTCCCCAGGGTTGTTTCCCTCTTTTCTATTTTATTCTTTTTCCTCCTGTTTAAATACAGAGACTAATTTAACTAGCTAAGATTTCATATCTTGTAACAGTACTGTGACCCGTGACCAGACGGGCAGCTAACAGCACTGACTTAAAGAACCTGACTCTGGCATCTGCCGGGTCTTGAAGGGGCTGATAAGGCTGTGTGATGTGCTTGCCTTTCTCCAGCAGTGAGTTTGCAAGTAGGAGTCTGCAGCTCCAACTGAAAACATTTTTTTTTCTTTTTTCTTTCCTCTTCTGTGTGTGTTTTTCTTATCCTTCCTTCTAGAAATAACAGATTTTTTTTCCCAATAAAGAATAGTATTTATTTCTGTCAATTGATCAAGCAGGAAATTTTCTTTCTAAAACCTCTTTGCAGTAAAGATAAGGGAATAAGGGATACTGTTAAAAAGAAAACAAGTACTCTAAAGCCTCTGTATTCATTACTTGAGCATTATTCAACAATCTAATGCTGTATTGTGATATGGTCATTTCACACCTTTGACCTTTTAGGCTTGTTTAGTCCTTCAAAATTAGAAAACACACTGCAGGAAGAGAAGAAATAGCAGTTAGTGAAATCAATTGAATGGTGCTCTGAAAATTTGGATTTTTGTTCCCAGCTTTGTCAATTGACACCTTCAATTAATCAAGAGATTAAAAACAAACTTTTCATTTACTGCATAGTCTTTAGTTTCTGGATGTTTGACTCTATATTCTAAGGGCTGATCTGCACAAGTGCCAAGTGTCTCCAGTGCAATTGAAAGTAATGTGAACTGATGTTTGAACATTTAAACATTCTACATAATATTAAATTGCTTTGAAAAATCATGTCCTAGTTTGTATTCCGTTCTTCTGTTCTACATTTTCTTACTGGTAAGAATAAAGCTAATATTATTTCCTCTATCTCAGATTCATTCATATTGATAATGATAACAATGACAGTGATTATTCTGCAACAATAGTAATTTTGTGCTGCAGACGAGATGGATCAGTGGGCTCTGTCTTTTTCTCAGAGGATGTGTCCATATTTCAATACCAGTCACCAGCATCACCTTTCTTGATCATCCCGGCAACCAAGTGACACACTGAATAGGCCTAGAGCAGGTCTTTTTTATTTTCTGGATTTGCAGATCCCCAAACATTTTCCTGCAGAAGCACAGATCTGTGGACTGAATCGAAGCCTCCTGACAAGAGAAACTTTCTCTTCTTTCCTTACCCTTCACGGACTCATTAAAAATTGTTCACAGTCTGGTAGAGGTCTCCGGGCTGCAGGTTAAAAACAACTCCATAGACACTAAACTTTCTGTCTCAGCTCTCTGCAGACATGGAGTTTTCACTGCTGTTATCTGCATTATACAGGTTCTGGAGAAAAAAGGAGGTTTCTATGTACAGCCCTTCCTTCTGGACATTAAATCCGCTTAAATATCTTCATCTTTAATTTTCAGTTAGATGGATGACTTTCATGTTCATTTAGAGCATCTGGTTGTCCCATTAGAAAGAGAAGCATGTAAAATGAGTGGTGGGAATTCTACACAGGATACAAAATCAATGTGCATAAATATAGCTTTATATATATATATATATATATATATATATATATATATGTGTATATGGTGGAACAGCATTCATTCAAAGATGGTCCCTGATGACCATCCTGCTGACTACACATACCAAAAGACGTACTGCTAGGAAGAGATAATACTACTGTATTAGCTGAAATGGCAGTCCCATTTGGCCATCAACTGCAAACCTACCTGGAAACCACAAATGTGCTTAAATAATGCTAGAAGGGAAATAAAGAGAAATGAAAAAGCTATTGGTGCTACTAATTTGAGAAAGGATTAAAAGGCTAGTTAAACAGCTCTATTTTGCAGTCTCATTTTAAATTATTCATTGTGCCGGACATGCAGAAATAATGACAAAGCACAGGGGATATGGTTTAATTAGCCTAAAACTTTATTAACTTCATTCATCTGGGAGCTATCTGGCAGTAACTTGTGCAGTATAGGTTATCATGCCCTTTTCACTCTTTATGACCTATTTAAAGGGGGTTGTCTTCAGCCTCATCCCCATTCTCACCCACTGGTACTGGCTCATTGCAATTGCAAGCAAGTTTAGTGGCGTCTTAGTCCACATATGGTTTACTTTTGTCAGTCATCTCCCTCACCACACTGTCTACTGCAATCTGCTGCAAAATTCAGTTACAGGCTTTTTATTCTGCTCCGGGGAAAGGTACAGGACTTAGTCTAAAATATGACAGTGTCCTCTGTGTTATGCTAACCTCTTGCAAAGTCTCAGCCTCACAAGGTGCACAATAAGCAGTGCATCAGACTGTCCCCAGGTGCCAGATTGTAGAAATGACACAGACAGTCTCCCCTGGCTTAGCTGGGATAGCTCACCAGAATTTCTTACCTGTATCCAGTACCCTGGTCACACTTCCACACATACCCTACAATAACTCCCAGGCCTCTGAAGAGGGTGCAGGTAATAATATTAGTCATTCACTCTGCTCAGTTCTCATTCCCAGTGGTGTGGAGAGTGAACACATCCATATATGCCATGTGCACACTTGTTACTCTGTTGTATTCAGAGTAGCTTTGCCTCAGTCCTAAATGAAAATGCACAATCAGTACTGTAAGACTGTCCAGAACTACAATTAACCATAAGGAAGGAGATGCTCATTTTCAGCCTCTTTCAACTAAATATAATTCCTGAATACCTCAGCTAGCATAAATCCTTCAATAGAAACCTTTTGTAGTATTCTGTTTATCTTCTCTGCTTTGTATTTGATAACTCAAGGTCAAAAAACTGCTCCACTCCTGTGCTTTAAGTCTCCAAACCTCTACATGTTCAATCCTTGCCAAGACAGTTTCCTTTTCTCTGCTGTAAACAGTCCACAAATGCCACCTGGACTGTGGTTGCATGCAGAAGAAACACATTGTTATTCTGGCATATCTAAAGTAACCAGGGACAACAGATGTTCTTTAAAGAATACTAGGAAAATTCTTTTGACTTTACTAATTAACTGGCAATTTAAAATGGTTCTTTTTTCCATTTCCATTTTAACTGTGTTCATACTCATTTCTCATTGAGCCTTTGCTTCACTTGAGATTTTCTTCCTGAGCAACTAATTTGAAGGATCTGCTTAGCCTTTTACAAGCTTCTCCCTGAAGTTCTGACACAGAATTGTGAAGATTTTCTGTAGTATACAACAAAGCCTCTCTGAATAGTCAGTGCTGACCTGAAGCAGAGGTGAGAAAATTCATATTCACTGGGGAGATGGAAATCACTCAAAGTGCAGGCAACCTAAAAACATCAGGCAGCCCAGATATCTTTTGAGTTTTATTCTTCTTAGGTAATAGGTCTCAGATTTCCCTCTAACTCATTGAACTGAAATTCACAGACAAACCTTTACATATAAGGGAATACATAGATTGAACTTGCCTCTGCCAACTGTCAGGAAGCTAATCATAAGTTCTTTGGATTTCCTCATTACTATTCACATGTTGCCAGATATTTGCTCAGTATGTGTTATTATGAGCATGGAATGGAACACTTTAGGTACTTGATACTTTTTGTTTGACCTCCATGCTTTTTGCTTGACTGATGGATTTACCATGTGCGCTGGTTTTGGCTGGGATAGAGTTAATTTTCCTAGGGTAGCTGGTATGGGTCTATGTTTTGGATTTGTGCTGAAAACAGCGTTGATAACACACTGATGTTTTAGTTGTTGCTGCACTAGCCAAAGACTTTTCAGCTTCCCATGCTCTGCCAGGTGCACAAGAAGCTGGGAGGGGGCACAGCCAAGATAGTTGATCCAAACTAGCCAAAGGGCTATTCCATACCATATGATGTCACGCTCAGTATATAAAGCTGGGGAAAAAGAAGAAAGCGGGGGATGTTTGGAGTGATGGCATTTGTCTTCCCAAGTAACCGTTACGTGTGATGGAGCCCTGCTTTCCTGGAGATGGCTGAACACCTGCCTGCCCATGGGAAGGAGTGAATGAATTCCTTGTTTTGCTTTGCTTGCGTGCACAGCTTTTGCTTTACCCATGAAACTGTCTTTATCTCAACCCACAAGTTTTCTCACTTTTACCCTTCTGATTCTCTCCCCCATCCCACCAGGGGGGAGTGAGCGAGTGGCCATGTGGGGCTTAGTTGCCAGCTGGGGTTAAACCACGACACCATGAATATTAAGAATGTACTTACTCAGTGTGCTAGCAAGAGAAAAAAAAACTAAATTGAAAAAATGGCTTCTTGCACCATATTTTATGAATTGATAGATTTTCACTAGGTACATGAAAACAAAAATCTACACACAAAGAAGTATTTGGCAGGTAAAATTTGAAGAAAAAAACCCCTTAATTGTCTCTGTGATAGGGCACAAAAAATTAGGTATAGGTCGCTTTCGGTATTTTTTTCCAAACCAGGAGAATATTAGCAATACAAAGTATTTGAAGTTGCTAGGATAATTGCAGGTAACATCTTAATATTGGAGAATCCTTTGAAAATCTTGATGCTAACCACATCAAAAAGCCACATTATGTGTCAAATACAATATTACTGCTCAGTAGACTCTCTCAAAGGACTCTCCAATGTCAAAAAGCAAAAGAAGACCTTGTCTCTATATGATGCTTTATACAAGTTAGCTTCTAACAAATGAGTACTTTAATGAGATGTTAAGAGAATTTGGGTGATTTTAGACATTTTCTTTCCATGGAATAAACAGAATCAACCATCCATGATGCATAGCTCAATGTTGCACTTTTTCTGGGCAATGGAGTCCCTTCAAAGGATTGCCTGGATCCATCCTCAAACATGTGTGCAATTCCATGAAATCAATTTGTGACTGACTGCCTCATTCTGAAATACTGAACACATCTGAGATGAGGAAACTGCAAAGCTGGTGAACAGATAGTGGGAGCAATGTTTTACCAACTAGCGAGCCTTAAGCATTTGCCTTTAGGCATTTCAGTAGAACAAAACTGTGCTTATACAGCCTTTTTGAATACCAGGTTTGACTTACAGCTCACATGGACAACAAATCTATCAAACCTGGTTTCAAAATGTGCTTGTTATGAGTTTTGAAAAGGCTATGTGATGTTGTTGAAAAATCCCAAAACATCACTTGGCTGCATAATACAGATGAGGATATCTGACGTCCATGGCAGTCTCTTTGTCTAGAGTAGCAGTGTCTGCTGAAAGTCCTTTTTATGAAATCCTCAGGGTAGAGGAACAAAACACCAGATACTTGAATATATCAGGAAGAATTATTTTGATATTGTCATGGTTTAACCCCAGCTGGCAACTAAGCACCACACAGCCGCTCGCTCACTCCCCCACAGTGGGATGGGGGAGAGAATCAGAAGGGTAAAAGTGAGAAAACTCGTGGGTTGAGATAACGACAGTTTCATAGGTAAAGCAAAAGTCGTGCACACAAGCAAAGCAAAACAAGGAATTCATTCACTCCTTCCCATGGGCAGGCAGGTGTTCAGCCATCTCCAGGAAAGCAGGGCTCCATCACTCATAACAGTTACTTGGGAAGACAAAATGCCATCACTCCAGACATGTCCCCTTTCCTTCTTCTTCCCCCAGCTTTATGTGCTGAGCATGACATCATATGGTATGGAATATCCCTTTGGTCAGTTGGGGTCAGCTGTCCCAGCCATGTCCCCTCCCAACTTCTTGTGCACCCCCAGCCTACTCGCTGGTGGGGTGGTGTGAGGAGCAGAAGAGGCCTTGACTCTGTGTAAGCACTGCTCAGCAATAACGAAAACATCTCTCTATTATCAACACTGTTTCCAGCACAAATCCAAAACATAGCCCAATACTTGCTACTATGGAAAATATTAACTATATCCCAGCCAAAACCAGCACAATATAGAAAGACTGACAAACAGACACACCCAAGGAGATATCTTATTTCAAGCATTTGAAGGAAAGAAAGGGCAAAGTAAAAAGGAAGATTTGGCACTTAGTATTCATGAGTAGAGTTGTGCAAATAATAGATCTTTTGGTTCAGTGGCCTTTCAGAAGTGTATATACATAAAATTTCTTGGGGTCTACTGAACATACTCAATCCTTATTTTCTTTATAAAATGCACTTACATATTTCTGTTTGTCAAAACTGAGATGAGATATTTTGTATTTTCCACTTCTAATCCCTGTATTTTCTGCCTTATACTATTAACCAAATAATATCAACATCAGTTTTATTGCTCCAAAACTATGTTTTCAGCTTTTTTTTCTTCAGAGTACACTTTGAACAGCTCTGCTTATGAATATTGTGTGCATAGGGAAAGAATGAATATTTGAAATGGTGCTTTTATGAGGAAATAAAAAAAGAATAGCAAAACCTACAGATCTTGAAATGGTAAACCATATACATTCAAACCATATTCATGCTAAAGCATGGTCTAGATTTAAAGCATTCTCCAGCATGTGTCAAAGTTCATAAACTAGGACAGAATCAACAGCAACTTTCTAATGAATTTATGGTGCTTGGCCTGGGAAGATGCAGGCATAGGCTAACTAGGAATTACAGGGAAGTAAAATATTTCATAATAATTGTTGGTATATGGACTGTAGGGAAACAGATCTCACACATAAAAGGCACATTTTGTAAGTGATTGCTGCAAAATTAGTTTGTCTAGCATGGAATACCCAAGATCTTTAGTAACAGTAAATGATGTTATTTATATTGGCTAGTAAGAATATGCAAATTTGCAGCATCAGCAGAATTTTAACATGTCTTCCTTGCTTCAATAAAATGTCCACACTAACTGTCACATCTATCATGATATTATGAAACAAAGGCCTACTAGGCTAATAATTCCTCAGACAGAAATGCTGGGCCGTAGAAAAGGCAGACTAGTATAGCTACTCATGTCGTAGAGCGTATAGAGTCTGTTGTTTGCAACAAGTACATGTTTGAAATTATTAACTGAAAAATTCATCAGTGGTGGAAGCCATTATGGCAAAAATATAGAGTACTTGAAGCCAAGATAATTCAGTCTAAAATTAAAGATATCTGAGAGCTGGAGAGAATGGACATGCTTGCATAAAGTCAACAAAACCCTCCGAAAAGCTGTTTTGTGCAAAGTATGTTCATCCATACTGGTTACTCTCACAAACTGATAATGTTGATGTAAAAAATACACAGGATCAAACAAATTAAGTTTGGAAGCGACCTTTGGTGGAGAGATGTCCTCTAGTCCAACCGCCTTCTCAGAGTGGGGCCAATTTCAAGAGGAGATGAGGTTGCTCAGGGCCTTGTCCAGCTAAGTCTTGGATGGAGAGCACACAACCTCTTGGCATCTTGTTCCAGATAGGACATGAACCTCCCAAGGATGAGAAAAGGAAGCTACTCAGAATGGAATGAGACAAAGTAGACCAGCAAAATTCCTTTCTTACTTCAAGCACCACTCAGCTAGCAGAAATGATTTGGTTTACTTTTTGAGAGGCAAAGTGTATCAGTGAATACTCTGGGCTGGTGTGTAGGCAAACATGTACTGATAGTTCCATTGGGTGGTGCTTCAGAGCATTGAGATATTTCAGGGTTAATGAAACTGCTTGCAGAGCACTAAGAGGAACTCCCACTTGGTATTTCATGGAACAGGAGACACTTCCCCCAACTTGAGTTAACAGTATTGTAGCTTATGAAAAGTGTGTCAGATACATTGCATTTATCAGTCTGTAATTCTATGCACCACAGTGACAGACATTTGCACAAAATAGATCATCACTGTAGTTGTAGGTGTTAATTGGACATTCAGATCCCTTTCTGGCTAATTTAATTGTGTCTGTGATAGGGATTTTTTATAAATAGTGTTTAGAAAAACTGTATTTAGTGGTTATATTTTATTTCATATATCTATACAAGATTTAGTACTTTGGTAGATCTACAGATGGGCTAGAACTCATTCTTTCCCAATTTGCCTAAGAAATTGTCCTTTTTGGCTTTACTGGTACCAATCCCCTAGCCTCACTTTGTGGCTTATTTATGTCTCCTACCCTTCACAGTCATAGTAACAATAAGAATTTAAAAATTCAGAAGAGGAACAGGAATATACAAAGCTCTCAATGGCTAAAAGTCTAACATTGCAATGGGATATTCATGTGGCACCTAAACTTATGTTAGGTAGAATCCTAAAATCCCTTAAAAAATGGTGAGTGGAGGTAGATGCATTATGGAAGGTGACTCAGAGCTTGTAAGTGAGATATTAGAGGTTATTCTTTACTCAGTGTTAAAGTGTCTTTCAAAAGGAGGTAGTGGGGACACTTTTCCTGAGGTGAATGATACATTATCAGTTCCTCCATTAGTATACACTGTCAGTTCCTTCTTTAGTATTAATTTGTTCCTACGCTTTTAACTGTACTAGTATTTACTTAGGTCTTTAATCTACCCACTTCTTTTTACCATATTCTGTGCTCAGTATCATCAACAGTGATATCAGTGTAGCCCAAGGAGTAAGTGTGCTCCTGGCTTTAAACATTATTCATTATTTTTGTATGTGATTGCCTTTGCTTTTTATTTATTGGCAAATTGATTCCTGTGCATATCCCCTTTCTGATTAGTACACAATAAATGGGAAGGATAAGTGACAACATTTGACTTTGCCTATTCAAACAGTGACACAGGGTAGGACATGGGAATGGATAAACAGCTGTTTGAAATTAAGACACTGTGTGTGTGAAAATGAAGATGTGTCAGATAGGGAATAGAGCTGGGTCAGGTCTCAGACCTCTGCTACCTTTAATGGGACCAACTTGCTTGTGAGAGGAAACTGGAAGAATATAAAGTAAGTGGAGTGTGGAACAAATAAAAGCTTTTGGAGAACTGCTTTGAAAAATGAGTGCTCTCTGGCAAATGAAAGTATGCCTCAGTTGCATAATACTGCTACGTCCAGCAGGCTCAAAGCAACACAATTACAGCAGGAGTGGTATTGTACCAGAGACAGAAGATAAATGAAGTATTGATTTCAGAACCAGCAGAATGCCACAAAAGGGACATACAATATTTCTATGGGGCCAGATCCTCACTTGCTGTGATTTGGTATTGCTCCACTGAAGTCAAGCTGATTTATGCCAGCTGTAGTTCTGGCCAGGTAGGCATAAATAAAAGTCATGCTCAGAATGCTTGGTAGGAGTTGGTTTCCCAAAACAGAATTATGAATACACAGGCATTACAGTTTATCTGTTCTTTCAACTTACTGCAGTGCTCATCTTCAGATAATTTCTGATCTGTCTTTAGCCTTTCTGAATAACTCTTTCCCTTGCTTCCTGGAGTCTTGTCTCAGCCTGATGTTCTTCAACTGAAGAACTGATTTTGCTGCAGAGGTATAAAGACAATCGCTAACCTGTCCACTGCAAGCTCTCCTGCATCATGCCATTCTCTTCCTTTAGCCCCACGAAAGTGTTCATTACAATGGGGTCTTCATTTTGGGGTTCCTTCATACCTGCCAGAATGTGTCACTAAAAGGAGAGTGGCCAGTGTTGAAACATCAGGTATGTATCTTGCATGGTTCAATGACTGACAGCATTATAGGATGGACCACGCTTGTCTGCATGCTCAGAAAGAGATGACTCTTGGAAATAAATCACTTCATTCTAGTGGTTTCAAGAAGACCCTGCTATGAATGCAAGCAATGTGCTAACAGAACATCCCACAATGCATCGATGCACCACCAGGACAGAGCACCATGGGATACTCTTCAGAAAGCTGCATGCTTGTACCTGCAAAAAAGCCCATGCTGTGTATGCATGAATTGTTTGGATGAAGTAAGGAGCACCTAATAATTCATGGTGGAATAGCCAAACAAAAGCTATGTGGCAAATCAATCCCTATACTCTATTCTCAAACTGTTTATGAGTGCAGTGCTATTCTTTATGTTTTGAAGACCAGCAAGGGTGCTGCTGATGTTCCTATAGGTCTGCAGTTTAGATAACTTTCATATGCACATCCCAAAGGTCTGAGTGCCATGTTTCATGTTTGCAGTATATAGATTATCTGAGACAATCTAGACTGCCTGAGAGTCCACTTTGGTCACTTTTGGCATTGACTGACGTAAACAAGAACAGAGACAACGTTCTCATTTTTTTAGACTTTTTTTTTTTTAGTGGAGAAGAGGTTCCAAGCTCTTTTAGTATAAGTCTAAACTTGTCTAAATATAGGGGAGTGTAAAAATCCAGAGGAATACATGTCTTTGAAATATTTCTATTAAATTTTCCCCGAGAGAATCTTGGACAGTCTTTGAGGTTTCTTTTTTTGCAGACTTCTAAGTGACCTTGACGCCTAATATGCGCTTGTATGTAATTTCATTCTGACTACAGTTGATTTTCTCTTGATTTTCATCATTGTAAGTGAGATGAAAATTAAACATCAGGTTACTGAGGATTAAAGTGCATTTGTGGCACTGTTCAAAATATTTAGACATGCTGCATAGAATATATTTTTTGAAAAATTGAAGAATTCTCCCATAGTTGTATATGTGTAATAATCTTAGGTAATTGGTGAATGAAATGAAAAAATGTTCCCAGTAGATAAGGTTGCTTTAAAATGAGTTACTGAAAGTCCAGGTTTTTTTATTTGTTATAATAATTTGGGTTTAACTACATACCAACTTGTATAACACATGCTTCTTGAATATTATGTTAATATATTTTATTCAATCTATTGATTGAATACTATTCACAAAAGTCTTCAAACCAGAGCAGATCAAAGGAAACAAAACTTTGCTGACTTTTTTCCAATTTTTCACAAGGCTTTTTGTCTCTGTATTTGGAAAAAGCCTGTCCTGTTAGTTGAGTTTAATGTACAATATGTAGTACCAATACAGGAATCTACCTAACCCAAACATTAAAGATTCTATTACTCTATAAAACAGAATCATAAATCTGAAAGTCTGTATTGATTGGTTAGAAAATATTTCCCCACAAAAACAGCAAGTCTTTTGATTTCTTTATAATCAATGTACGTGTATGTCAGGTATTAGGCCCACTAGGGCAGACTAAGAAGAAAAGAGAAAAAAGCTCCACCTGCTATTTTAAGGGACAAAAAATCTCTCAATTCCATAACTGAATTCAGAACAATATTTCATGATGAACAAGCACTTACTTGCTGTGAAGAGGGGATGGGCAACAAACTCCTGGACAAAATATTTTTTTTTTCTTTTTGTTTTCCCCATTTTGCACATCCAATGGAAATTTGTCCCCCTAGATTTCACGATTTTTCTCTGATTAACCAGATAAGTGTTGTGGGGGTTTCGTTTGTTTTCTAAGAGTGCAAAAAACTTACATCTTCATAGATTATTTTCATTCTGCCTAGGATAAATCCTTAAAAAACTTGTGTGGTGCAAGAAGACTGAACACATAAAAGGCAATGTTTTCAGTGGTTCTCTAATTCATTGAACTATGGAAGAGGACTCCACACTCTTTTGGACATGGTGCATGCTTTCCTGGGGGAAATGGAAGAGGAAAAGTGGATAAGTATACACAGAATGGGATCATGCAAATGAAATCTCACCTTTAAGGAGAGGGCAGGAAAAATAACCTTGTCATAGCCATTTACTCCAAACAGTTCTGATTCATTTAATGAAGGAGGAGAAATCTTTCTTTCAGGATGAACTGGTTTAACACTAGAGGTTGTGAAGTTCCACAGCACAGACCTGACCATGAGGAAGCAATAAATTGGCTCAGCTGCTTCCTGCCAGAATCTTTATCTGGCGCTTGGCCATAGTCTACCACTGATCAAAGAGAAAAACTCTGCTAAAATTAATCCTGAGCTTTGTTGAAAAGTCAGTGGCAATAGATGCCCCTTAAATAATGGAAATATAAAAAATAATGAAACCTTTTTCACATAAATAAAGGATGGAAATCCTGGGTATCAATGTCATTTAAAAACCCAGAGTGTTCTGAAGGGCCTCTTGCAACAGAACACTTCACAAATGGAGAATAATCATTCAATACCTAAAGCAAACCAAACAGTTTCTTCCTTCAATGAAGGAAAAGTTACTTTTCCATCTAGCTATTTTTTCCACAAAGATGTGCACATGTAACTGGGATCAAGAAAAGAATTTTGTGGTGGTTTTTTTTGTTTTGTTTTTTTTTTTAGAAAAATAGGTCAGTTTTTAAGAAACACATCTCAGAATCATGAAAGCCAGAAAATTTCAGTTTACTGCTTTTAATCATGTTGATAACTTTCCAAATGAAAATTATTCCAGGTAATATTTTTATTTATTGATTTCTTATACAATCAGGATTAAGCATTGTGGAATGGAGGTACTCATAATATGACCTGAAGGAAGCACTTACAGTGATAAAAAATTAAACAGCTTGGTATTTTATTATTACTTATAATTTATATGGTATCAAAGGTGTCCATAAAACTTTGCAAACATGTGGAAGGATCTGTAGGAGCTATCAAACTAATTTAAACAGATACAACAGTATAAATTATCAAGTGTACAGGCAGAGCTGAAGAGGGAAGATGCTTTAATACTAGTTGATGGACGTGACGTGAATCCTCAAATCCAAAAGCCTTCATGGCCTGTCCACATCCAATCTATCACCTCCTAGGCACTACTGGGAGGTCAGCCCCTACCTTCCACTGGCCTAGGATATCAGCTGCTATCACTGACTAGTTACATTTTCAGACAAGCATTTTTCTGCTCTCTCCTATTTTACTTGTCTTTTGAAAGAGCTCCTTATACATATAGGTAAAGAAGTTCTCCTTTAAATGTCTCTTTAAATGTTACCTGGCAGTGATGCCCTGGAGAACATTGTGAAAAAATGTGTCTGCTTCTGGGTTGAGACTTTTGCTTACAATGTTGACAGAAGATGTCTTGGTTTTTTGGTATCTATTGGCTTTTTTTCTTTAAAACTTGTAGAAGATTATAAGGGCCTTCTGAAGTTTATAAGGCCTTGTAGAAAATTATAGGGCCTTCTGAAGACAGGCCCTATAATTTTGTTATGTATTTGTCCATCAGTGATTTGTTCCATGACTAGAATTTGGTGCAAAGAAAATTCAAAAAATAAATAGACCTTATTATAATTACCAATGAGTTTTAAGGATGGAGTAGAGGAAGAGAAAAGAGGAGGAAAAAAAAAAAGACAGAAAAACCACTGAGCAGTGGTCCTGTGACATAGCTTAAAAAAATGTAACTGTTAGAAGGAGTACAGTGTTCTTCCAAAATTTCCCCTTGTCACTCTTTCATTGCAGGTAATCTCCCTACAATCTTCCCATATTCCCTGCCTGTCTGGTTTATCTCTTCCCATTTAGGAGGAGCACATGCACCCAGTATAGATGCTGACATGAAAAACATGGTGTGATATTGTTCATAGAATCATAGTATCATAAAATAGTTTGAGTTGGAAGGGACCTTTAAAGGTCATCTAGTCCAACCCCCCTGCAGTGAGAAGGGACATCTTCAACTAGATCTAGTTGCTCAGAGCCCTGTCCAACCTGACCTTGAATGTTTCCAGGGATGAGGCATCTACCACCTCTCTGTGCAACCTGTTCCAGTGTTTCTCCACCCTCATTGTAAAAAATTTCTTCCTTAGTCTGAATCTACCCTCTTTTAGTTTAAAACCATTACCCCTTGTTCTATCGCAACAGGTCCTGCTAAAAAGTTTGACCCCATCTTTCTCATAAGCCCCCGTCAAGTACTGAAAGGCCCCAATAAGGTCTTCCTGGAGCTTTCTCTTCTCCAGGCTGAACAACCCCAACTCCCTCAGCCTGTCCTCATAGGAGAGGTGTTCCATCCCTCTGATCATCTTCATGGCCCTCCTCTGGACCTGCTCCAACAGGTTCATGTCTTTCCTGTGCTGAGGGCTCCAGAACTGGACGCTGTACTCCAGGTGGGGTCTCACCAGAGTGAAGCAGAGGGGCAGAATCACCTCCCTTGACCTGCTGGCCACACTTCTTTTGATGCAGCCCAGGGTACGGTTGGCCTTCTGGGCTGCAAGCGCACATTGCCAGCTCATGTCCAGCTTTTCATCAACCAACACCCCCAAGTCCTTCTCCTCATGGCTGCTCTCCCTTCATGCCTCAGCCTGTATTGATACTGGGGGTTGCTCCAACCCAGGTGCAGGACCTTGCACTTGGCCTTGTTGAACCTCATGAGGTTCACACAGGCCCACTTCTCCAGCTTGTCCAGGTCCCTCTGGATGACATCCTGTCCCTCAGGTGTGTCAACTGCACCACTCATCTTGGTGTCATCTGCAAACTTGCTGAGGGTGCACTCGATGCCACTGTCTGTGTCATTGAGGAAAATATTAAACAGTACTGGTCCCAATACAGACCCCTGAGGGACACCACTTGTCACCGACCTCCATCTGGACATTGAGCCATTGACCACTACCCCCTGGATGTGACCATCCAGGCAATTCCTCATCCACTGAACAGTCCAACCATCAAATCCATGTCTCTCCAATTTAGAGAGAAGGATGTTGTGGTGGACTGTGCCAAAGGCCTTACAGAAGTCCAGATAGATGACATCCATGGCTCTTCCCTTTCCCACTGATGTAGTCACTCCATCACAGAAAGCCACTAGGTTGGTCAGGCAAGACTTGCCCTTGGTGAAGCCATGCTGGCTGTCTCGAATCACTTCCCTGTCCTCCATGTACTTTAGCATAACTTCTAGGAGGATCTGTTCCATGATCTTCCCAGGCACAGAGGTGAGGCTGACAGGTCGGTAATTCCCAGGGTCCTTCTTTCTACCCTTTTTAAAAATGGGTATGATGTTTCCCTTTTTCCGGTCACCAGGGACTTCACCTGACTGCCATGACTTTTCAAATATCATGGAGAGCGGCTTGGCAACTACATCAGCCAATTCCCTCAGGACTCTGGGATGCATCTTGTCACGTCCCATAGACTTATGTATGTTCAGGTTCCTGAGATGGTCACGAACCTGATCTTCTCTTACAGTGGGAGGGACTTTGCTCCCCCAGTCCCTGCCTTGAGGTCCACCCACTCGAGGGATGTGGAAAGAGGGATTGCCAGTGAAGACTGGGGCAAAAAAGTTGTTGAGTACCTGAGCCATCTCCTCATCCGTTGTTACCAGTTTGCCAGTCTTGCTCATCAGGGTGGGTACACTTTCTTTGACCTTCCTTTTCTGGCTGACATACCTGTAGAAGCCCTTCTTATTATTGTGTCCCTTGCCAAGTTCAGCTCCAGCCGCACCTTGACCTTCCTGACTCCATCCCTACACAACCAGGCAGCGTCCCTCTACTCTTCCCAGGATACCTGTCCCTGCTTTCACTGCCTGTGAATTTTGTTCTGGCCCTTTAGTTTGACCAGCAGGTCTTGACTCATCCATGCTGGTCTCTCACCTTCCTTTCCTGATTTCTTACACCTGGGGATTGAGAGCTCTTGTGGTCTATGGAAAGCATCCTTAAAGATCTGCCAGCTCTGTTCTGCTCCCTTGTCCCTGAGGGCAGTTTCCCAGGGGGTCCTATTGACTAACTCCTTGAAAAGCTGCAAGTTTGCTTTCCTAAAATTCAGGGTCTTGAATTTACTCTTTGCCTGACCCATATCCCTCAGGACTGTGAACTCCACCAGTGCATGATCACTGTAGCCCAGGCTGCCTCCAATCTTGGCATCACCGATTAGCTCATTTGCGTTGGTGACCATCAGGTCCAGTATCACATCCCCTCTGGTAGGACTGTCTATTACTTTGCTTAAGAAGTTATCCTCAATGCATTCCAGGAGTCTCCAGGATTATCTACAGCTTGCTGTGCTCTGTGTCCAGCAGATGTTGGGGTGGTTGAAGTCCCCCAGCAGGACAAGAGCCTGCGAGCACGATGCCTCCTGTAGCTGGAGTAAGAAGGCTTCATCAATAGCTCCCCTTGATCGGGCGGCCTGTAGTAGACACCAACCACAAGGTTCCCTTTGTTGCCTTGGTCTCTAATTCTTACTGATAAGCTTTCAACCTGCTTGTGGCTATTCTTCAGAGACAGCTCTTCACACTCTATCCATTTCCTGATGTAGAGGGCAACCCCTCTGCCCCTCTTTCCTTGCTTGTCCCTTCTGAATAGCTTGTAGCCATCAGTAGCCGCACTCCAGTCATGGGATTAATCACACCAAGTTTCAGTAATGGCAACTAGGTCATAGCTTTCTAGCAGCATGGTGTCTTCCAACTCCTCCTGTTTGCCCATGCTGCACGCATTTGTGTAGGCACTTCAGCTGCGCCGTTGGCCATGTCACCTTCTTAGAGGAACACCCCTTAATTCCTTTGAGGTATTTCACTGGTGTTTCCCTGTTGACTCTTATTACCTCAGGATCCCTTGGATCATATCTGTAACACTTCAAGTGTGCTCCAGTGTAGCCAGCACGTCTCAGAGCAAGAGGCTGAGGGCCCTTGCTAGCATCGCATCCCTCTAACCTTGGCGTGTCATCCCACAGCTTGTCACAGGCAAGCCTGATATTATTCCCCTCCTCCTTCAAGTCTAGTTTAAAGCTCTGTCAATGAGCCCCGCTAGCTCATGAGCAACGACCCTCTTCCTCCTTTGAGAAAGGTGAATCCCATCTGATGCCAGCAAGCCTGGTGCTGAGTAGGCCATCCCGTTACCGAAAAACCCAAAATTGTGGCAGTGACACCAGCCATGGAGCCATGTATTAATAGACTGGGTGTGTCTGTTTCTTCCAATATCACTGCCCGCAACTGGAAGGAGAGAGGAAAAAATAACCTGTGCTCCAGATTCCCTTACCAACCATCCCAAGGCCCTGAAGTCTCTTTTGATCGCCCTTGGACTATGCATTGCGGCTTCATCACCACCCATGTAGAGAGGTAGTAATGGGTAATAGTCTGAGGGCCATACCAGGCTAGGAAGTTTCCTAGTGATGTCCCCAGGCCCCAGGGAGGCAGCAGACTTCCGTAAGAGGAGGGTCTGTCCAGCATATTGGACCCTTTGGTCCCCTGAGAAGGGAGTCACCTGCAACTATCACCCATATTTTCTTCCTCATGGAGATGGTCGTGATACAGGGGGTAGGCCTTTCTGACCCTGGCAACACCTCTGGTGTAGATGGACTGTCATCCACATGATCCATTGACTGGCCTTCCACATCCAGAGCCTCATACCTGTTGTACAGAGGCAGCTGGGAGGGTGAGGTGAGCAAGGAGGGGGTTCGCCTGCTGGCCTGAGCATGGACTTGCCTCCATTCACTCCTTTCCTTTAAGCTACTGCCTTCAGCCTGGCAGGGGGAGGATACAGGATCCTCTTGATCTCGTGTTTTTTCTGGTGGCTGTTCCTGTTTCTGTCTCAGGGAGGGCAGAGCATGGTTCCACCGGTCTATCTCTTTCTCAGACTCCCTGATGATCCTTAACCTTTCTACTTCCTCTCATAGCTCTGCCACGAGGCTGAGCAGATCATCCACCTGGTCATACCTCACACAGCTGTTCTCGCTACTGCCGTCTGTCACCAGTGGAAGGCTGTGGCAGTCCCTGCAGCCTGACACCTGGGTGGCTGCATGTTTTTACGGGAGCTCTGTCTGGGTTGCCACATCCATTCTGGTGAGTGCAGAGGACATAGCTTTCTGCCAGGTGGATACGATAGCTAAGCTCCTTCTGAGAGGTTGATGACCACCAATTGAACTCACCTCTTGAGCTGGTAGGGCGATGACACCCTTCCTGTGTGCCCTTCCGTGCAAACTGCTGCGCGAACTGCCGTGCCTGACTGAAGTGCCGTGCCGTGCCCTGTTTGCCCGCCCTGGTCCCAGCGCTCCTGGTGGCCAGCGCTCCCCAGGCTGCTTTCTGTCAGTGTAGGGGTGCCTGCACTTGCTCTGGCGATGCCCAGGCCTCGTCAGCATCTCCCACAAGAGCTGCCGGCTCCTGGCGGGTCTCTCTGCTCCCCTGGCATTTCCCTGCCTCAGGAAAACCCACACCACAGAGTTGGTAGGTTCCAAGTTACCCCTGGGATGTTTGTATTACATATGCTGCTTTAAAATACCATTCCTGAGAAGCAATCCACAGCTAATCCTAGTGTGTGGGTTCCCTTCCCAGGCAGCTCTGAATCCAGCAAATTCCTCTGCTCATGTTCCTGGGCCCTTGTTAGTGATGTGGGGATCATGGGGCAATATGAATTGCAGGGGGAGAGGGAGTGGGCAGTGGCAGAGCTCAGATACAAAGGTATTCATCAAAAGAAAAATTTGAAGTAAACTTCTACTTGTCTATATCTCCAGATAATTCATACTGCTGAATAATAAAGGTGTTTTCTTCTGTATTAATAGAAAATCTATGAATATCCTTATGAAAAAAACCTTACTCCTGGGTTACTGAGAGTCTGACTAGCTATAATGTCATTGTGAAAAGGCTTGAGAAGTCAAGAAAGATATCTGAGGGTCACCAGAACAGAAGCTATGGCTACAGGAGAAGGACTGAAAGAAGACAAATGGTAATATGTCAGTTCTTGAATGTGGTCCTAACCTACACGCTGCATGCAACAAATCTTGCCTGCCTTGCATCTGACATGCCTAAGGCAGTGGTCCCTGAGAGGGACTGCAGAACTGGCTGCACTCGTTCTGCCTCTGTCAGAAATGTGTCTTCCTTAGTGACAATTACATGAAAAGCTCATCTGGCCTGCTCTATGATCTCACCGTGCTATTGTAGCCTTTGGAAAAGGTTGTGGTACAGTGTGAATCCTGGCCAATACTTAAAGTTGGGGTTAGACTAGGCTAGGCTAGGATGGCAGCAATTCCAGATCTTTGTATCCACTCAGTTGTGTCACTAGTCTGTCGCTGACTCTGCCAAAGGGTCCAGAAGCATGAGAAGATAGAAACTGCTTCCATTTTTTTGTAATTTACTATAGGAAAACAGATCTTTTCATGGGTCTGTTTAAAATTCTGACAGCATATGTATTTGTCTCTATAAGCACAGCTTGCAGTAATATGGATTTTTTTTCATTTAACTTGCATATTTCTCTCTAATTATTTCTTGTTGATCTGCCAGTACTCTGGGGTTTCTATTGCTCTGGAGTCTACAGCCTTCTGTCATCCTATATACACACAACTTCAGTGCCTCATAAGAAACCATCTCATTGAAGTTTAAGAGTCTGGCAATCATTTATATATATCTTTGCAGCTTTACTCTCCACTGCTCCTTCTTTGTTTGTCATATTGATTTTGTATTTGCAGTAACCCGTTGGCCTTGAGTAGGACGAATGATAATGTATTGTTTACATTGCAGTAATGCCTCAAGGCGATGACAATTCAGTCAGAGCTGGACCCTGTACAAATGTCCAGCTGGATGGATAAACTCTGAAAGAACAGTCTACCAGAAAAACAACTGTCAAAACAGGTAAATAGGATGAACTATCCTACACAAACAAATGGCAGGATAAAGTCACATCAGTTTTATTATAATAAAGACAAAGTCAATGCTGACATAGTGAAGTGGTGAGAGTTTAAGAAGGTAATGATTTTAATGAACTTTAGAAGGGAAAATAAGCTAGATTTTAACATTGCCTCATTAAAGGTGCTCGGAACTACAAGAGATTGGCTGTGTCACACAGTCTTGTCCCTGGCCGTGTCTCGTCGCTGCCCCAGTCAAGACAACCTTGGCACTGTAACTCCTTTGGCTATGTGAGATGCCTGTCTTTTAGTAAGTGAACATGAAATCACTGGAGAGGACTAAATATTTTTTTTTCTCTGCAGGAAGAAAAATATCCCCATGAAACTCCTGCATGTGTACTTTGGGGCCTTCTAGGTTGCATGATCGCTGTGTGCTGTGACTTTGAAGATTACTCCAAAATCAAGTGTGCAGCTCACAGCTGCCCATATCAGTGAAGCTTTGGAGCAGAAGAAATGCTATACTAGCTTCTCTGTGGCTTCTCTGCTTTCCTTGTCACTTCAAGTTTGTCTGTAAAGAGAAGAGGTCTGTTTGGTTTAGGTCTTAGTTACCTGAGAAGACACCTTTTCTTCCCTGTGTAATACTGCAGCGATTGAGAGAGCCTGCCGAGGGAGCAATCTCTGGATTGAACAGTCTCGAGGCCAGCATCTGACCTTCACCTATGTAAGTGGCTTCCTCTGCTGATCAAGTGGATTCCACGTCACATCAATTATGCCTGAAAGCAAAGGGCTTTACTTAGTATCTGATGCCACAAATGGTGTTGCTGTGTGTGTATGATTATGCCAATATTAGAAATGCATGTATATATGTATTATAATGTCATGCCCCACTTCAGCTGATATTCAGGGCACAGCTGAAGAACATGCTCCCAGTCTCAGCTGAGCAGAAGGATGAACAAACTATCAAACCAGTTCATGACAATTTTATTGCTGCCCTCTACAGCGCTCAGTGAACATGAATAGTAGCTAATGGAGGGAATCAGGCTGCACAATTCTCCCCACCCACTGCACACCCAGACGTCAGGCAGCAGTGCCCTGCAGAACCTGGCCCTGCTTGTGTGAGGATCTTTGCCCTTTGCAGTTAATGGCAGCCTGCATTTGGATCGTTTCTTGAGGAGTGTTTCCCAATGGCCAGAACTGCAAGAAGGAAATTTCCGCGTAGTGGATCAACCACCTGTTTGCAGGCCACTTTGTGGAAGGAAAGTGTGGCCCTAAAATGTACTCTGACACTGCACAGAGAAAGGGCAATCTGTAGTGTGTAATTTTCTAAATGTTTTTTGCTTTCTTCATGTGTCACTAATCTTTATCAAGCTGCCCTTCTGCTTGTGGGTGAATCATCTGAGATGTGATTATGAGGCAAAGACCTCACTGAATATTACGCTGCATTTTACTATCAGTTTTGTTAGATCCCAAACTTAAAGACTGCCAGCTGGGGGAATCTAATTTTGCCATTTACTTCAGATGTGTCCTTCATAGTTAGTTTAGTTCATAAAGCATCCAAGCTTGCCCTGGAGAACATACCTAACAGGAAAACAACAACTTAGAGGCTGCTAGTGGTAGCAAACTCACTGCTGTTTGTCTGTTAGCTGCTAGTAACATAATATTGACACATGTCTGCGTTTTGGAGGATGAGCATTAATAAGTGAACTGACTCTGTAAATACAATTACATACATATTTGACACTGTTATTTTCTAATCTAGTTGGGCAAATTTTCTCTCTTAAATTGTCAAATTTTCTTACTCATTAAATCATAGCGATTATTTGCCAATATGAAGATTTATGCATCTAACTTTCAGGAATTTACCTGAACACCACATCTTAGTGTGGAAAATCAGTCATCATGTTCAGATCACTTTTCTGCAACTGTCATTCCAAGGACAAGTTCATTTCCCCAGCTAGTTCAAGGTAAAAAAAAAAATCTAGTTATTGAAAAATAATGGATGTAGAAAAATATGTGCATGGTTTCTGTATGTTCTGAAACCTAAAATGCCTAGAGCTGCCCTGATTTCAAGCTCATGAGTCATCTAAGCTCAAGCTGTAGAAGTTCCAGAGGGCATGTTGTTAAATAATGCATGAGTGATGTAATTTTACTGTGTATCTCATTAGCAAAAAGCTGCAGGAAAGAATTAGGGAAAAGAACCTAAACCAATCCTGGTCCAATCTCTCTACTCTTTTTATTTTTTTTCCTTTTAGAATTGTCATATCCAAAGGATTCATTTATAACTGACAGGATAACAAACCTATGTTAAATTACAGCATGACAATCTCACTCTCAAATGATGAGAAAAATTCTGAGAATCCTTTCTGCTTCAAGTCCTGTAACCGAGTATGTCTTGCACTTTCTCCTTTCCCAGAGTGTGGGTGTGTATGTATAAATATGTGTATCCAGTTAATGTAAAATTATAGAGAGAGAGAGACTGGGAGAGATCACTTTTGCAAGAAACTATATCATGTGCCTTCCACAAAAAACCCCACAAACCCAAAAAGAAAAAAATTACCTCTTGGTCTCAAAGTTATTAAAGCCTTTTTATTAGCTCTAACACTGTATAATATTCTAGTAAGCAATCAGGTTATGCAAATAATAATCTTCTTTTATCTACAGGTATGCATCTGTAATTAAAAATGTCAGTCACCTTATCTTGTAAACAGTCTGTTCTTAGTACACAAATATGGGATCTGGTGCAGATGTGTCTGTGTATGCCAGAGCACCAATATATCATTTTTGCTGCATCTAAAGCCTGCAATTTCATGCTTAGCACTTGGCATTGTAACCATGGTTATCTCCAGTTAGATGCAGAATACAGAGGCTTCAGCAGATGGGTTTTTTACTTAGACCTATGGCAATCAAAACACAGAAAAAGACCAGAATTCTAAATACACATGCATAGAATATGATAGATATAACAGTATTATTTACTACATGAATGAGGTTTAGAGTTTATTGGGGGTGCTTTTCCTGAAATGTCTTTACAAGCCAGGAGGACTGCTAAGTCATGCATAAGAGAAATTGACCTCTTTTTCCCTGAATGTTTTCCCTATGCAAAGAGTAGAAGCCAGAAGGCTGGTATTTCTATAAGTGTAAGGTTAAAGTGACACATTATCTGTAAGCATGCATACTCTCAAAGGATTGGCTACTTTATTTTTAATTTTATCTTTTAAAAATCTAGCATGCTATTTCTAAATTTTTGGAAAGTAATAGAGGTTCACAGCTTTGATATTAGCCTAGAATTTTCTACATTTTTATGGGGCTCCATATGGCAGTGTTTGTTGAGCAGAAAGAATTTACAGCAGAATAAATGAAGCAGATGACCAGTGCATCTTTACAGGTTGAATTAAATTGTGCAGTTTCTGAGGAGTGTGCATGATTGATTGTGATTTTTTCTTTCTGAACACTGAGTGGTTATATGCATGGTCTTAAAGTTTTGACTTCTCAAGAGCATAGAATTTTCTGTAAACTCAATGTTTTCTATGAAAAAGTGTAATATTATCAATCCTTATCCTAGAAGAATTTTCTCTTTAATTTGCAGAAAGTTTGTACAGGCTTGAGTGGGCTGGGTATTTTCATTAGGAGTCACTGACTACCATGCTGTAGACAGTATACATTTGCCGTGTAGCAGCTAGAGAATGTTGGTTGTCAGGAAAAGAACAGAGTCAAACTCACTTGAACTCTTCAAACCTCCCAGGCAGCTCTGCTGAAGAAGATTCTTTGTGCAGAGCATCCTTCCAAAGTAAAATTGGATTATGCTCTTAAATGACAATATCTACTGTAAGGAAGAAAGCTGGGCTGAGCATTAGCTCAACCTTTCAAACAAAAACATTTACTTCATATCTGTTATTTTTATTCATTTGTTGGGTCCCTGACCTGGTAAATGGAGGTTACTCTGAAAATTGTACTTAATAACTGCTGCTGTTATTCACCATACCCTATACTGAATGAGTGCCCTACTGTGACAGTGTACTCAGACTTACTGAGACCCAGAGTCTGCTGCTAGAAACATGTTCCCAGAGCCAAGAGTGAATTCCAGAAGCATTTGAAACCCCTGGCATCAGTCTGCCACTGAACTTGTGCAGAGAGATGGAGAGCGTGTGCTGCCTCCAAACAAATGCAGGCTCTTGTCAGCATTCAAAACAGCTGGCAATGTAGCATGTATTTAATCTCCACAGGTCTGAGGAGGAAGCACACAGCATGGGGAAGAGCAAAGTAAGAGCTGCAATGCTGGAGAAGACATGGAAAGGCATTAGACTAGCTGGAGCTGACCCACTTGCAAGCACGCATGAAAAAAATCAATAAGTACTTCACCTGAGGCCAAAGACAGAGTAGCTGTGGTGTCTGGAAGGGAAATGCGGCACTCAGTTAAAAGCCCTGCTTAAAGAAACCAAGCAGAGTAATTTTGCTGCTTCAGGATTTTTCTTAGGGCTGAATATTGAGCGACAGAGTTTGAATGTTATGCGGTGCCAGGAACAACAAGTGGAAATGCCAACTACAGAAGACAGAGAGACAGGTTCTGCCACGTCTTGGTTAAGTGCAAAACCCTATAGGGAAATAGGGAATTCTTTTCATGTTTGAATACTTTCCTTTTAAATATGGTGCATCCGGCAGGTCCAGCCCCACCGAGTAGTTCTGAAGAAGAGTCTGTTATTAGTGCTATGGTATGAAAGCTAAGGGCTGCCTTCACGCTGAACCCTTTATGCTAAACAATACAGTGATAAACTAGCAAAAAGCTGGTCCCTTCTTCAAAGAGCTTACAGACTTAAGACAAAATATAACAGCAGATCTCACAAAATAAGGAGAGGACAACAAGGGGAAGGGGAAGGAGAAAGTTTCCATGTAGAACACAAAGGAAATCTTCAGGATTCCACAAGGATGATATAATTCATTTATTAAGCCATGTGGATCTCCTCCATAAGTGTGCTGCTAAGTATCTGCTTACCCTTAAAAAGTGCAAACTGTGATCTCTGTTTTATCTCATTTGAAAATTTAAATGGTGTAGGATTTTCATTATAAAACTCAGTAGGTTTTAAAGTAAGCAAAAAAGTTACACATTGTTTCTTGAGTCCAATGGTTAATATGTCCTGGAGCCAAACCCCCACATTTTGAATTAGATTAGGGTAATGCTTGGTGAAATTTTATAGTGAACCAGGTCTGGACTATGCTTTTCTGTTCAAATGCTGAAATCGGTTATAACTACCTCTTTCATGCAGCCTGTCTGCAATGGCAAGAGGGTGTTGGCACTTTCAGATGAATTTTGCTTTGAATTTTTGGATTTATCTGAACATAAAATTCAAAGCATAACTCAGAATGTGAGAGATCAAATAAATCAAAAGCCAAAAGACTACATGAAACCCTGCGACATGAGATAACTGAGTTTTGCACAGATCTACTTACTATCTAAAAATAGTTTAGTCTCATCTCTATTCAGAATCTCCTGTGATAGCAGAAGGAGTGATAAAAAACCAAGAGACACCTGAGAAGCTAAGTCAGCAACTTGAAAGGAAGGCAAGGAAAGAGGCACTGTAAGTGTGATGTGAACTTTGTCCCTCCTTCAAATGGCATTTAAGTGCAGAGACTGTAGTATTTTCTGTAAATGGATTATCATGCACACTCCTAAAGCAGTACACGTGCCCTCTGCGAGTGATTGAGTTTGTATGTGCTATTCAGTAGCAGACTAGACTTTTCTTCCTTTAAAAAAAGAGAACAAAAAACTTTATGGAGATATGGTAGAACAAAAAAGAAAAAGAGCAAAGGAGAAATGTTTACTAATTTTAATAATAATAGCTCTCTTCTGTAGACAGTTCAGTACTGAAGCTGTTGCTATTTGAAATAGCTTAATTTCCCTGTGAATCTGAGGCAGCCACCATCAAATTATTCATCTTTTTCTCTGCTGGGTAATCCTTCAGCTATTGTTATTTACATAGCAGCCTAAATTACATTTGCTGCCTTGCAAGCAAGTGAGAAGACGGGTCACCTGCCTGAAGGGGCTGCAGCCTGAAGCCACCACACACTGAGGAGAATAGATAGGGGGACAAGACAGAAAAAAAAAGATGTCTTCTATAGCCAAGTCCCAATGTCCAAATGCAAGAAATGCTTCCCTTTCTTCAAGCTTATTTCTTTTGTCCCTTTTATTAGTTCTTTGAATACATTTTAGCTGTGTAAGCAGTTCCTCATTCCTTTATTTTTTCCATTTTACCCCAGATTTGACCAATACTAGACACTTGTTGAACTTTAAGCCAGCTGACTATTGTCATGCTTAACGCTGGGCCATGTGTAAATATTTGCAGGGTCAGGACCTTTTTTCAGACATTCATCTTTTTCATTCTTCTATTACAGCCAGTTGAACGGATTTCTCAATAATTGTTTTAAAAAGTTTCTAATATTTTCTATTTTGCACCATTGACTAATTCCCACTTCTGTTTTGACTCACTAGTAATCTATCCTAGTCTCTCTAGTTTACAAAGAACAATTTATTCTTTTATCATTATTTTGCTAGGAATGTACCCTTCCTACTAAAGATTTTAATAAGTATTATTAAAAGTTGTTTATTGTTTGTTCCTCTGGATAGACTTTCTGGTTGGTTTTTGTTTGTTTTGTTTTTTAAATGATGGATAAAGTGTCCCAAATCATACTTCAAATGAAGTATAAGCCAGATTTTTATATTATTTAATTTTGCCGTCTGTTGTGTTTTCAATCTCTCCCAGTTCTGTAACATCAGGGAATTTTTTAGTGTTCTGCTACACTTTCAAGTAATCAATGGCTTTATTAACTAGTCTGCAGTGACAGGAAAATCTCTACCAGTCAACAAGCAGACTATATTTTTAGCTCTTGCACACAAAATTCTGTACACTACAACTGGACCTTACATACATAATTACTGGTAATTGTAGAAAGAGCAATTCCACATTCATTATCAGTCTGTACATTCAAATGTAAAACATCTCAGGACTTAGGTCTTTACTTGCAGTGCAACTAATAAGATGCCCGATATTTTTTAGGATTCCAAATAGCCATTAAAATGGGGAAAAATATTTACCAAAGACCATATGCAACTGTATAATCCATTGGGAAACACACAAAACAGGTTTTCATCCTTAGCTACGTAGTCATCTCAAATTCGTACATAAATGAGGCAGTTTAATGCTTACCTTATGTTACAAACCACGAGAAATTAAAGCCACAAAGCAATGTGATATATGGACAAAGTCTTCAGACAATTTCTTATTTTACTATTTATATTGAAAATTAGCCAAAGACATTTCCTGTGGAAAAGCCGCAATCATAACTTAGGATTTATGGTTTTATGACCAGCTAGAAAATTTGGTTAATGTAGCCAGACTGCTAATTGCCCAGCAAATATCTTAGACCTTGATCCTTATTGCTATGATAATCCTTTTACCATAACATTGAATCAATTAATTTTTTTTCACACAATTATATTTCTATTAGGTCACTATGGGTTTTCAAAGTACTGTTCAGTTAACTGCATTTTTGTGTATATCTAAAGAATTCCTGACTGGCATTAAATACAAAAGGCAGCATCAATGAAATATTAAGGGTACATCATGAAACACTGTTCATTGATAGAGGGTAGGGAGGTTAGCAACCCAGGGAGCCTCAGCTCAGGCGAGGGACAGGCCTGAGCTAGGCAGCTTGTGGTTCTATGCCACAGCACTGGAGCCTGCAGATCTTGGGACGATGTGGGGGGGCAACACGACTGCACTGAGCAACACATCACTGCAGTTCAGTGGTGCTAAATGTAATGCTCCCATGCTAATAGCAGCCAGCAGCTCTGGCTCCCAGAAAACATCTTTTTTTTTTTTTTTTTTTCTTTTTTTCTGAAACGAAAGGTTGCAGAATTTCAATCCCATGATAGCAGTCGATTTTTTTTTTGGTGCTTTTTGAAGTGAAAGCTATATGGAAAATGAAAGTTTATTGCAAAGTGGATTTTTTTTCCCACCAGTTCTGCTTTACATAGTTCAGATACTACTGAGATGTCACCTGTTCTCAGTTATCTTCTTAAAACCATGCATCCTGGAAGAAACTGGGCTGCTATACCAGCATTGTTGCATTGTTATTTTCTTTGGAAATCTTCACATGTCAAAGTCTTTACTTCTACCTGTAAACTTAAGCAGGTTGAGGACAAGTGAGTGGTCAATCTTGCACAATCAGATGAAAGAGTAAGAGTAGGTACAGTACTTTCTTATTTCTGTAAGAAAACAGCAAAGTCCTGACTTGATCAGTCAGCAATGGAGTGTAATTGGCTGGAGGATGAAAGTTGAGCTAATAGTCAGAGCTGAGCAGATTCATCTTGTTTCCCTAACTTAAAATGGTTCAAGCATTTTAATTCTGATTTTTTACTTCATTTCTGGATGCAGCAAAAAGGCATATGGATTCTGGAAGAGGCGAGAGCTGAATAGCTCTATTGCCTTTGTACAGAAAATCCAAAAGCTTGAAATCCCTTCGCAGGTGGACGCTGTACGTATATAATCTTTTACCAAATGGATTAACTAACATAACTAGTTAATGATTACCTTATGCTGCAAACTATGTGAAAATAAAAATTTGAAGCAATGAGATATATAGACAAAGCCTTCAGACAATTTTAACTACCATTAGCTCGGATTAACTCTTTTACCGGGATTAACATCTGAACCTGTAAATAGGCCCTAATGTTAGGAGAAAAAAGCATTTTTGTCTTATTTTATAGGTCAGGGACTAAAACAACGGAAAGTGACCATCACATCCTCCAGAAAGAATAGTTAAATCCCATTTCAGGGTTAGAGGATTGAGTTTCTCCCTGGTGACCAGCCTGACTTGCGATTAATCCCAGATTTCAAGGGGTTGGACTTGATGGTCCTCGTAGGTCCCTTCCAACTCAGGATAATCTGATTCTATGTATGCAGTAGATGTTTGAACCATGTAACTGATAGGGAAATAGTACTAAGGTTGACCACTAACCTGCCAAAGTAATCTGGTATTTTTCTCAAGGTCATGCAAAACAAATGTAGCAAGCCCAGGAACTGATCTCCAATGTCTTTAGCCTCAGTGTGGCAAGCATAAAACCATTTTTTTCCCTTTCAGAAACTTTTCTGCTGAATGGAAAAGTTAATATTTGTTATTTTTTCTGTGTCTCTACCAAATTGCACTGCTAATTATTAGTCAAGGGCACCTATGCACTTGAGATACATATTGTTTTCAAAATAAAGGCATGTATTAAAAGGAAACATGGGGCAGCAGTGCCAGCACACCTTGAACAAAACAAATGGTGCAAACTAAGATGCTGAACAACTTATTTGCCTACTGCTGACAGCAGCAAGGGAAAACCTGGAAATACCTATTAGTAAATGAACCACTTTGATAGCTTAGGGAAACAAATTAACTCAAAGATTAATATGTACTTTTTTTTTTTTTTGCTATACTGGACATTGAAAGTGAATGTTATATGCAAATCCTATTTATTTAAGTCCTCAAAGCCCTTTCTAAATGGTATAATCAATGCCATTAGGTACCATGTTATCACTAATTCCAATGCTAAGCTCTTATACATCAGAGTGACATACTATTAAATTATTTTCTAGTTGAAATACATTTGTGCCTATGAACCTGTGTTGGATAATAGCAACACCTTTCCAGTTCTACAGTAGTTAATAAGTTCAGATATTGTACAATTCATCGCAGAAAGATTGCACTGCTTAATTACATTCTTGTGGGGATGCAGATAAAAAAGGATAAAGGTCCTATCTTAGTGTATCTATTTCCCCACAGGGAAGAAGACTATACTGTTCCAGTACACACACATACACAGATGTATTACAGCTGTGCCCACACTGAGGAAGGTAATAGCATAAATATTTCCGCAGAAAATCACATTCCTAACGGAAATAGTACTGGTACAACCACTGCATATGTGTCAGACTCCACTGACAACAGCTTTTGCCTCATTCCCATGATAACAACATTAATAATAGTGAAGTCCTTTGGAACTAATGTGGCATACGAGTGAAATTCTGAAGGACAATCGCCTCACTGTCCAAAGATAATCTGCAACAAGGTGATCAGGGCAAATGGCTGCACTAACAGTAATGCAAGTAAATGCTGTGGATAGAAATGGATATATCTTGCCTGCTCCTGATTATTGTGTCACCCAGACATATACTAACTTACAGTATCAATGGGCAATTTCAAAGGTTATCAAAACTTCATCGTGAATGTAAGTGTTCTGCTGGATCCATAATCTTTTTTAAAGGGCATATTTGTGAAGGTTTTGATGTTTTTAGTCATGCCTTATTTCTTGTTCTGAGAGTCCAGATAAATCGTCTAGAGTATATTTACCCTATTTTAGCAATGGGGAAAAGAATTAGGGAGAGAGAGACCTTCCAACATGCTTTTACTGTTTTAGATATTTTTATTTCTTACTTCTTATACTTTTTCTTTCAAAAGAAAAATCCCAGTCTTTCCAGTGCTTCTTCAGAGAAGTTGCTTATATATGTTTGTGTCCTTAATCATTACTATCATTCTTCTCTGAGTCTGCTTTTATTCCACAATATTCCATCTTTTTGGATAGTACAAAGCAAGGTATTTCAGATCATACTGCAACTCTGAAACACCTACTGGTACTGTGACTTTGCCTTTGCCTGCCATGTTTTCTGTTCTACTCCATTGATCTGAGAACTCACCGTTTTGAAATGCAATTTCCTATTAAATGGACATCTCTAGTGGGCTAGCAACTGAGTCCACCATTTCCTAAACTGCTCCTATTAATATAAAACAGTAAGTGCAAAAGTAATTCAACTTTCCTCTCCAGTTGTTAAGAGTGTCTCTATCTCTGGAAATCACTATTCTGGGAAGACTCCTTGAACTTCAAAGGGTAGCAGATAGGCTGATTATGGCAATTGCATATCACCTTCTAAGATACAGTAGCAATAGACTGTACTTACACTGGTACTCTCTTTGTTGTTATAAGTGGTCTAAGACTCATTTCAGCTAATTACACCTGCTGTAGCTAAAATGCTCCATCGTGGTGAAAGGAGACCCCGCTGACACACACTGATCTCCTGACGAAGGTGTTTGGGATTGACATGAGACTGAATGAGTGTAACTTCTGTGTCTTCTGAAGGATCCTCTGAATTTACACTGAGAGATAGGAAATGTCTCACATATTCTGTTGCTCGACTCTTTTATATGTTGTTCCACAAATTACATCCTTAGAGAGTAAATACCTGCAGAAATCTAACTAAAATTTCCAATTATTGTTGAATGGTGGTTATTGGATGATACTGTTTAGAAATGCCATGGGAAACTTCTAATTATTCTGTACGAGGCTCAGAAATTTTCCTGTAAGTTTCCTTTGTGGTGTGTTTTGCTAAAAAGTGTGACATAGGTTAACAGAGGTTAAATGCTGCAATCTGGACTAATTCAAAATTAAGCAAAATGAATCCTTGTGCCTGAATTAAGGGAGAGATATGGAAAACTTTAAATATTGAACTAAACTTGAGTTTGGTGATATTAGTGAACTGCTATCTATACAGATTAGAGGTTTTTTTGACTATAGCATAAGCCTAAGCAATGATTACATTAGTTGCTTGACTTTTAGGTAGATACTTTTAACAGAGATGGAAATCCATGGAAGCCAATCTAAAAGTATCGAAGTATATCACTGGAATTTAGGTCACAGCCTGAAAGACGAATATTGAACAGGAAAAGGAAAGGATGCTCGTTCACGAACTTCTTCATTTGAAAATTCTGAAGTCATGGAGTTGTTCTGCAGATGAGATACAATGAAAACATGCCAAATTCCTGAAAAAAAAATTCTGCTTCATACTTGCTGTGCCAAAGCTGGAACTGAAAGTTGACTGAAATTGAAAGCATATTGATATATATCAGGGAACACAGTAGTTCAGTTTTACTAAGGGAGGTCATACTTACTGCATATAAGAACAGATGTGGACATATTCTAAAGGACCTCTTCCCATCCCAGTGGTATTACCTAGCTGCAAGGTGTCCTTGCTGAACATTGCCAGTTTTTCAAGTATCAGAGAGTAAAGATGTGTAAGATGAGACAATACGACCTTTGCCCACTTGTAGCTCAGACAGAGCAGCACACACATTGCAGCTAATGAGGTGCAAAGCATCTTACCTGGCCTCATGTGAGAACAGAGATGACTACACTTAGGCTTTTATTCTGCAGTGTATGTATCATATTGAAAGGCAGAGTGGCGTGGTTCATAAAGGAACAAATTAAAGGAGAACTAAGTTGAAATAGAAAGTATTTGGGGATTGGAGTTAAGAAATAGATGTCAGTGGAGTTAGGAAATACTGCAGATCTGGGGATGTGGGCATTAGTGGTGGTGGTAAGACAGCTACGGTAATTGTTGATCCCCTTCCAAGGACAGCTGTTGAGTACAGATACTCTTTCCGTGGGGATCTGATTGCTGGGAATGAGAGAGGAAGTTCCTGAAGAAGCTGGGAATGAGACTGGGAGTCCTAAATCTAGTGCTGTAAACCAACAACTTTACTTCCCTAGGCTCTAAAGGCAGTGGGGAAATGGCATCATAGCAAAACCATGTAGGCGGCAGATTAAGGACAGCCCTTCAAGTGGAAGCAATTGACAAAGGACTTGTGAGAAGGTTTTTTAAAATAATTTATGATCTGAGTGACCTAGGTTAGCAAAATCTGATTAAACTGCAAATCTGCCACTGGTATTTCTCCCCATGTATCCAGGACATTTCCTTCTTACTTTTTTCCTTGCTGTCTCCTGTGTGGTTACAACTGCAGACACAGTTAAGGAAAATTGGAGAATATTAATTCTTTTATGTGTTTAGACCTGTAAAAACATTTGCTTATGGCCATTAGCTTTTCAGTTTGTCTCCCTTTGTATACTTTTCCTCCTTCCTCTTATTATCATTTCTCCCAGAAGGGTTGCCTGGTTGTGTGTTTTTTCAGATTTTTTATTGCTTTACTGTGATCTTATAAATCTGATTCCCCCCCCCCCGCCCCGTGTTGCTGTTCTGGCAATAACACAATAACATATTTTTTCCTGATGTGAGGTGTGCATCAATGTTTCATAGTTTTTTTCCTGCCATTACTCTTTCTTTAGTAAATGAGTTGTAAAAAAACTATCATTTTCATTTCAGATGCCAGCAGTGAGTTGACAAAGAAGACTTTCTGCATACCCTGCTGCTCTGCCTGGAAGGTAAAGAGGAATAATCTTTTTGTACACCACATGAAGCAGGTGATAGTCTTTTGCAACCAGAAGGATCTGAAAACTTTGTGAAAATGGTAATGTTTAATACTTTCCCATAGCAAAGGTTAGCTCCTACATGTGTGTGCTGGTTGAATAATACATTTTCCTATTAAAGCGATATGCTTCAGAATGATTTTGTAGCTGATGAGAATGTACGAAATGTACAGTTTGCCACTGAACTTATTAGTGACACATGCCACAGTCCTAGCTGGGTGCTGCATATCACAAAATACAGAGAGGCACACATAGTCTGTTCGAAGGCTGTTTATTTCTAAGGTGCAGACATTTAAAAGAGCAGTAAAGGGCATATTATTATTCAGCCTTTCAGACATATTAAGTCTATTTGGAGAAATATGATACAGATATATTGCTGGCAATACACAAAGAGGCTATAGGCATACCGTGTGCTAGACAATGTGGATTTTACAATATGGAAATAAAAATTGATTCCATGAATGCTTAGTAATAATATATGCAGTCTAGCAGGAAGGCTTGCTAAGTTGAACTAAAAAATACAGAATTTGTTGCAACCATTTTGGACTCTGGGAGGCAACATGACCTTGTCATTACTATACCTTCCTGATATCTATCTGATAGGAAAATAGAATTTCTCTTTTAGTTCAGGAGCAGTTACTTATGACTATATTTCCTTCCTGACAAATAAAACTGAAATGGAAGAAGAAACCTTTTACCTATGGGCACCTTGTTCTTATTAATTCCTGCTGGTTTTTGTCAGCATCAGAAAATATATTGTCAAAAATGTCACCAAAAATAAATTCACGTGGAAGGTATTTAATTTCCCCCTGCCATACTGCTGACTTCATGTGCGCTCTTTATCAATCAGAAGAGGAATCGAAATTCTTTACAAAGCAGAAGGAAAATCACCTGTTTTCTGAGGTTAAAAGTATGTATTTTTTTAAAGTGTTTGCATTATGAGGCCTATATTCAAAATGACAGATATGGATAAATTAATTAAATAAATTCTCGAGAAGTATAACTTTAAAAATATTGTCAAAGCTGTGCTGTTTCACATTTAAAAAAACCTGTATATACTGATTAGGCAGTTAGGTTTTATTTTCTCACTGTCTTGGCCAGTTTTACTGAAGTAAAATCCAGAGTAGGAGGGTAATACCTACCATGTACTTCCCTGAAAGAAATTCATATGTGAGGTGAATGAAGGTGAGAGCCGCTCTTATATCACACAAAAAAAATGAGATTGGGAGCTGGGCATATAATGGAGACACAAGCAGGAGAGCAAGAACCAAATGAGCTAGGAAATCAAAAGACAGCATGGGCATCATGAGGGCTCTTCAGATTTCCCAGTGACTCAGAAGTTGAAAGCCTCATGACCTGTAAGCAGAGGAACGTGAGAACAAGACTCCCCTCCCTCCTTTATTTTGTTACATAAACTACTTGGAATACATAATTTAAAAAGACAACACCTAAACAAAAGCCAATTTAACAAAAAAATCTGCCTGGTGAAAACAAATACTACCTACTGAACAACAAATGGAATAAAAGCAAAGGAAATCTTGAACTGAGCATGAGAGTCACTGCCTCAGACCTGCTTCTTGAGATGTGGTTCGGATTATGCCTGGTTCCTGGAACACAACCCATTGTTGGGCTTGGCTTTAAAGTGCCAGCCCAGCTCTGGAATGATTTCTGACACTTAGAAATAGCTATCTGTCATGGTTTAACCCCAGTTGGCAAGCAAGCACCACACAGCTGCTCGCTCACCCTCCACCTGCCGTGGGATGGGGAGAGAATCTGAAGAGCAAAAGTAAGAGAACTTGTGGGTTGAGATAAGAACAGTTTAATAACCGAAATATAACAACAACAACAACAACAACAACAACAATAATAATAATAATATTGTAATGAAAAAGAAAAAAATGAGAGAGAGAGAGAGGGGAACAAAACCCAGGAAAAACAAGTGATGCAACCGCTCACCACCCGCTGACCAATGCCCAGCCCACCCTGATGAGCGATTGCCGCCCCCGGCCAACCCCCCCCAGTTTATATACTGAGCATGACATCATATGGTATGGAATAGCGCTTTGGCCAGTTTGGATCAACTATCTTGGCTGTGCCCCTGCCCAGCTTCTTGTGCACCTGGCAGAGCATGGGAATCTGAAAAGTCCTTGGCTAGTGTAAGCATTACTTAGCAACAACTAAAACATCAGTGTGTTATCAACATTATTCTCATACTAAAATCCAAAACACAGCACTATACCAGCTACTGGGAAGAAAATTAACTCTATCCCAGCCCAAACCAGGACACTATCACAGCATATCATAAGAAAGGGTTTATTGCTGTGAGAATCCACACTGGAAAAATAGATGCTTTATAGGTTCTGCTGCTCCATAAAGAGAAGCATCTGAGTAGAGATGTAATTAAACATTTGGCATCTCAAGCGCTATGTGCAACATTAATCTAAGCAGGTAAATCAGCTCAGCATGGATAACAGTTTAGAAGGCATGCAGTACAAGAATATACATAAAAATAAAAACAAGAAAGCACATCCTTTTGCAGGCACTGAATAATAATCATCAAAATGGAGTCTGCAAGGACAGGTTACTAACACAAAAGGAAAGCAACCATAAAGCACATACACACCCCAGAAAACCAACAGAATGCAGATTAGAGAGATTGCTCCTGCTTTCCTATTCCCAAACTTCCTAGGTATTAGTACTTCATAAAAAGGTTCTTCAGCTCTTTCCACATGATTAAATTTTGGTTATCTCAGTGCAGCAGGATAATTGTATGCAGATCTGCAAGAATTTCATATTGTTATCTCCTTTTAAATCTTTAATATACATAACCCTTTGTTTTCCTTTAAAAACAACAAGAAATGTAATAAAACTGTTAAGCTGGCTCTTCAGATTTGAATTGTGTTATTGCTTGCTTTGGCAAGAGAAATTAAAAGTTTTGCTAGAAAAATTGACAGATTACCAAAATGAAACCCCCCATAGGTTTTAAACACTTTCAGAGAGCTGAAAAATTCACCTGAACTTTTATGATACCATTTGTTTATACAATTTATATGACAGTATGAAAGCCTTGGAACTGGTATTTTCTGGCATAAGTTTTAAGCTTACAGCAATGGTTATTTAATATAATTTCTTCATAAATCTTTCTGATCTGTTGACTAGGTTTGTGCTTTACCCAAGGGAGGAATAGGAAGTCAAGACATGAACTCCACATTTCAAGGTATCAGTCCAAGGACTACTGTTACTTCTATGTAGTCCCAATGAAACTAAAGCTGAGCTTCAGGCATTCCCCTCCTATGTACCCAGATATCTAGCCCTATGTTCTTTCTTATTTCTACTACTTCAAAAAGGAAGAATAACAAGGAACCACAAGGAACCACATGAGTTGCCACATCCCATAAGATGGGATGCTGTATCTTATTCACTCCTTCCAGTCAAGAAGACACAGATGAGACACCAACTCCTTTGTCATCAAGCATTTAAGAACCTAAGATCCTTATTCAATTAACAGAGAAAGGTAGGTGCCTCCTCCACTCACCTACAGATATGATCCAGAGAACACCTACTTTAGAAACTCAGAGCAAAAAACTTCTCACACGTGTTGAGATGCTGAGCTGAGCTCATGGATATATGTCATCTTCTGGAGAGAAGTCAAGCCACAAAGATGCTCACAGTTACCTGCAGGATCTATTGCGTTAAGTAAAATTCCCTATTTTCACAGCTGGGCAAGCCTTGAGGTGATGTTTTCTTCCAGTTTGTCATTGGGTACAAAATCAAGAGAAAGAAACTTAAAGACATCTTAAAAGTACTCCTTCCTAAGATCCTGTACAAGTGGTTGCTTATCAGAAATGACCCTTGTCACCTTTTCAATACTTTTGATCTGCTCCTTCTTCCAAGGCAGCAAAATTTGCTACAACTTTTTCCATTTTAATTTTTAAAAAAAATGGATTTTTGATGTTACAACGTTTTCCCAAGTTTTGTATTTTTAAGCAAACATTCTATATTTTTAAGCAAAATTGACTGGGAAAACTGCTCTACTTTATTTTCAGCTACATTTCTCTTCTTGCTTTGTCTTGTGCATTGCTACTGTGCAAGATCCTGCTTCCCCACACATAAAGTCACAAATAGTTCAGTGGTCCCTTGATGACAAAGTGTTTGGAAGACTGCAAGATGTTTAAAAAGTGAAATGTTAACATTTTGGGAAAAGAGTTTTGTAATTTATCAATCTGAAGATGAAGATTGCTGCTTGAATCATAAAGCTCTACAAAACCACAAAAAATTAAACCCCAAACTTTTACAGATAGTCAAACGCACACATGCAGAGCAAGCATAGATTTAAAATTCACAATTCCCATAGTTCTTTTGTAAATTATTTTGACTAGTAAAATAGCTCTCTCAATGGAGATTGAAACTTACTGAAATATCTAATCCATGTTTTCCCAAAGAATCCACTACTGTAAACGTATCCATCGAGTAAACATTTTTGAACCTCTCACATGCTTTCAACCTCACAAGTTCTTTTGAATTACATGCATACAATAATTATTTCTCAGTCCTCGGCCACAGTCTGTTTCCATCCTAAAAAGGTCTTCTGATGGTATATTTGTACTGCAACTATAGTGTTATCTTTATCTGTTTTCGGATTTTATATAACCACACATCATTGTTGTTGCTGAGCACATTTTCCATAACATGGTGAATGGTGATCTGTGATTAAAAAGAATTATTTTGGCAGTGTTAATTGATGGGGATGCAAATATTTTATGGTCTAAACCATTACCCTGATATGAGTTTTTCTGGAGCAGTATGGTCCTCCACGTCAGGAATCTCTTTTTTATATGACGAAAATACATCATATTAGAAAATGTATCAGCTACTCATGCTTAACACTAGAAGCACTGACATGTTTTCTATTATGATGCATTTTCCCATTATGGGGAAGTGATATATCATATTATTTAAAGTCCATATTAAGGACAAGAGTATGGACTGCCAGAATAAGAGTCAGATGTAGATGCTGTATGAAGGTAATCTCTTGATCTGTGCTCAGGTGCTCTACCAAGTGAAGCCAACTCCATCACAGGAGGCACAGAACTGCTTCCTGCCTGTTTCTAGCTTCCATACATTCATTTTGCCTCACAGCTGAAAATTAGATACTGCAGGTCTCAGATGATGTAAAGGCCACTAACTGGAAGTATGCAATGAATAATAATGTCTACAACTGTAGTCAGAGAATAGACCAATTTTGGAATATGCTTACTGTTTTTCAGAGAGGATTCAGTTAGTTAGAATGGCACAAATTATCAATAATTATTTATACTCTGCAATCATGACTATTCAAATTAAATGGCTTATGGTCTGTGCATAATCTAGCAAGCAACTAATCTTCACATTATTGCAAGCAGTATGTACGCATCTTGCAATATTGCATTCTTGTACTGCACAGTAACCAGAGGGAGATATTTTTTCTTTCCTGTATATTCCTGGAAATGAGGAAAGGAGGACACTAAAGTAAATAATTTTCTGGCTGGTTTCACTCAAAAGCTCCTGTGGAATCTGCTGATAGCTTGAAAAGAACTTAATAAAAAGTTGGAAAAGGAGAGATTGAATAGGATAAGTAATAAGAACCGGGGTGAAGAGAAACCCTGAAAGATAAATCTAGTGAAGTATACTGAGCTTCGACAGAATCCCTTGAATTAGATGGCTCTCAAACCACTTCAGCTGAATGTGGGCCCTGGAGTGCAATTTGCAGTGATACCAAATTGATAGAAATTGTTTTTCTATAAAGCACCTTGGAGTGTTAGCTTTGATTAATCAGAAGCAATTATCACAGCTAACAAAGCATAGCTACAAACACAGATAAACTGCAGTCATGGCAAAGTTCACAGCCTTCTTGCACCAAGACGTATGAAGTTCCACAGGAATGCGGTCCATATGCAGGTCAATTTGTTGTATACTATTGTATGTATAATTTCTAAGCACCACAGTTATCAGGTGTTTGCTTCAAAACTAGATGAGCTCAGTCACAAATGCCTCTGCACTTGGGAATTTTGAAATAACTTGACTAGTTTTCTGTAAACATCCAAGCAATAAGATGTATAGGTTTTATAGTGCACCTAGACCATTGCTAGGGTTGTAAGCCAACTTACAGATTTGGGGTAAATCAGTGCCAAACTGAATAAAAAATGAAATCTTTTCTTAGATGGAACAGTTACTGGTATTCCAGAGGCCAGAATTCCAGTGAACTATTTCATCCTTTTCCTCATTTTTCCACTTTAAAATATTTCAGGCTAAATATCACCTGGTATAGAGAAGTAGGTTGGATTTATAGTCTCTACTGAGTTTACTTGCAATGGACTTCAGTTTTTGTTGTCCCTGTCTTGGGGGGTAGTAACCCCTTCAACTGCCTCAGCTAACTCTGCCAGGGAACTGTGAATCAAGGTCCTGCCCCCCTATGCTAAACTTAGAGATACTTGCAAGTAAACTGAACCCATTGATGGTCTCTATAAATACAGCAAGTTATGGGTTGTGGCAAGTCAGGGTTGAACAGGAGGCTTATTCAGCCAGCTCTGCAATGAGACCTGTGATATCTGACAAAAGGATTGGTGGTCAGATGGAGGCAGCAAATTCTTATAGCTCCTTGGTCTGGACTGTGAGCCAGACTCTACATTAGCTGTTTCAGGGCCAGAAGGGTGACCTGAATCCTTATTGCCTGTGTTCAAGAGAACAATTACATCACTTGAAATGCAGGCTGACAAAGTTCCCCTGGGCTGTGCTTGTGACCACTCTCTGCATGTTCAAAACCAATCACTGAACTGCAAGATGCAATATAATCACTGTTTTTTTAAGTATTATTGTCTGCATTTCATCTTTTCCTAGGTAACGTCATAAACATTTATTTTAATGGGTAGTAGAGGTGGAGATTTTTTAATAGAATTTTACCATAAATCACAACTAGACCCTCCAAAACAAATAAAAGAGTAATTGTTTCCTTATGAAAGCTATCACAGCAGCTCACCTTGAAGACCTATTTCTTTCTTTTCCTAAGTGCTGTTCAAAATAGTCCAAATATACTGTAAGTTATGCTTTTTGTTTTGCAGTGAGGAAATGGAAGCATGGGGACATTAAGAATATAGCTCAGAAAATACTTTCAGAGCTGCAGAGCTGATCCCTGGTGTACATGGCTGTCACAGTGCAATCCAGCATCCTAGGCAAGGAGCCTGCATTCCCTGTGCTCGTCATGGGGTGGCCTCAGCTCCTCTGAATGGTGACACAATTACAACAGCTACTTAGAGGACATCCTTATCCTGGGGAGTGAACCTCAAACTCTGACTCTGAGCATCGAGGAGTAGTTGCTGTCCCCTGCAGTGAAGAGCCCTGCTCGATGCTGAGCACCTGTTTAAGAACAACCAGTGTCTCATGGTGATGCCACCACTTGCCTTTTCATAGCAGAAATAGGGAAAACGGGGGGAGGAGGGGAGGCACATAGCTTCACCCCCTCTCGGCCTGAGGATGTTCTTCGCCTCCTCTGAGAGCCTCCCCACCCAACAAGATACAGACAAAAGTGGCGAGGAAGGAGTTACCCCTCCCTCCCCTCTGCTGCAGCTGTGCTACTGGAAAGACAGAGATGGATGAAAGATCATGGCACCAAAGCCAAAGCGCCGTAAGAGACCATAATTGCATCCTACACAGACAATGGCAGGGGTGAGAACCCAACAGTCCCCAGTGCAAAGGCAGCCTCTTTGGCAAAGGCAGCCTTCACCATCACCATCACCATCACCACCTTATTTTCTTTCTCCTTACGTCTCACTGCTGTGAGGCAAGGAAGTGTCCTAAGACCGATTTCTGCCTCAGAGAGCTTACAACACAACTTCAGTGTCACATTTTATAATCCTAGATCTCCTTTTTACTAGGTTTTTGGAGGGTTTTTTTGGGGGGGAGAGGTGTTGGTTTGTTTTTTTGTGTGTGTATATGTGATCTTTTTCCCTGCACCATGGTTCACCTCTAAAATTAGGAGCTGGACTTAGATTTGGGACTGCAGCCTTCTTGCCTGTGATGCTGTCCTTCTTTCTGTCCAACAGCAAGCCATCAGCCATTCTGCACTGTCCTCTGCGGAGCAGGTTTCAAGAGAAGAAGGAAAGTCTCATTCCTTCCAGCTCTGCTGGGGCAAACACTGAGGCGGGGCTTTTAAGGCAAAATGAGTAGGATGTTTTTTGTTTGTATTTATTTTTCAGTGTGGTGGTAATGCTCTGAGGCTAATCTCTATTGTATTATGAATTGTATGTACCTCTAGCAGTGATGGCCAAGGAAATGTTGGCTGTTGCAGTCAACTCTGTGCAAAACGAAATAGCGTGAAGCAAGTACTGAGCAAAAAGACCTAGAGATTTCATTTCTTATTGAAAGGTATTGCCATCCCTGTAGAAAATTGATTCCTTCAACAGTTGAATCTACAAAAATGCATTAGGAATACAGAAAAAAATATCCTCCTTTAAAAGCAAAACCAGCAAAACATAGTTATTTTGTCAGGTTTGCAAGTTACTTTTTTCTTAAAAATGCAGTTGTAAATGAGTATATTTTTAAAATTGCAGAGAAAGCAAAAATGAGAAAAGTTTGGGATCCAAAAAACCTGAGGTCTATAGCTCAGCCTGCCCCATTAGTTATGGCTTAGCGATGTGCATTATGCAAATACAGCAACGTGCCTTTTAAAACCTGATTAAAGACCTGACCTACAGATTAAGTAGGGCCATCTTAATATTGCACATGAAAGGAATGTCCTGTGTTGCAGGCTAAGATAGTGAGGAATAGGAGGAACTACTCTGGGTTTAATTTTCCAATGCTTATTCCAAAAATAAATAGATTTATGGGAACAAATAAAGAAAAATGAAATTCAGAACTGATGACCTGTAAAGTCTTTGCTTTAAGTACAATTGTCCCTTATCTGCAGTTATCTAAGGAGCAGATTAATATTATGCAAAATGTTAATGACACAAGACAGAATTTTAAAATTTTTTTACTATCTTCCTTCTTTATACCAAAATTATAGCTATAAGGAAGCTTTAGTATTTCTTTCTAGATAGGCAGACAAAGCATTTTCTATTTTTTTAAATATTACCTTTCATTCTATTTATCTTCTATAAGAGAGAGTGAAGTACATTTATAATGTGATGAGATAAGAAAATGCAGACAATATGAAAATATCCTTTCAGTATTAGCTCAATATTATAAGAATGTTTTTACAGGTAGCTTTTTCCACTTTAAAAAAACTACTTGCTGCTGTTGTATTGCTTCATTTGTGATGTAGGATGAGAATTCGTTGGGATGGGATGCTGCTTGCAGCTCAGGCAGTTGGGCAGATGCCCTTATTTAATTTGATTGTATAAGCTTTCAGTTCTGAAACTGTAGGCTGCTGGCATAAACAGTTGATCAAATTCAAATGCCTTCTTGGACAATAAGGAAAGAAAGAAAATAGCTTTATCTACTTATTATTTCTTAAAACATCCTTGTGCTAAAGGAAAAAATAAACCAAATAGAAAAAGATAAGAAAGATAGGAAAAGTGGAGGCACTTTTGAGAAGGGAATTTTCTTATCATAAAGATGTTGTCAGCTAATAGAGGAATAGGTCAGTTGAACCAGCTCTTTAAAAATCCATGTGACACTGGTTACAGAGTGAAAGTGGATAAGCAATTTACAGAACATAATTTACTCTTTGAACATTAGTTTTACATTGAGGCAATATCCATGATCAGACTACAAATACTTTGGTTAGAATTACTGCATTTGGGGATAGATCTTTTATGATCCAATCAGAAATAATCCTGCCGCAGGTATATGTGTCTCCTAGTTTTGAAATAGGATCTTCAGTGTTTGGTTCACATCATAGTTTTTGAATATCCTGACTAAGTTAGACCCAGAAAAAAAAGGGCTGGAAGCCAAAAGGGTATTAATTCTCTGGGTTAAATCTGTTTAGGAATGGTACTGCATACAAAGGATTAAAGATTTCTGCCAAGTTTATATCCCTTTTCCTTTTCTGACCCCCCTTAACTTTGTTCTCTGTGATACCATTAGCCGAACTGTAACCCTAAAAAGACTTGCGTTTGATATGCTTCTAGAGTTTTAGACAAGGATCTCTAGCAGTTATTGTACTCACACCACATACAATTCACGCAGCCCAAGTTAAAGTGCAGAACCTAGTTCTAACTTTTTGTAGGAAATTCCGAGAAAACGAGCCCAACAAAAATCCTGCAGTTGTGATTTCTTGCATTTCTGTGTAATGATATTCCTGCACATAATGAGTATCAGTCCTGCAATTTTGAATTACAAGAGGACAACTTAACTCCAGTAAAAGTCAGTTTTCACTTTTGTTTATAATTTCTAAATTGTTGTACTGTCTCTTTAAAAATGATCAAGGAACCATTTTCATTGGGGTGATTCCATTTTGTGCTTACCTTTCCTGATCACCACATTCGTAGTTTTGATCAGATTTCACACCAAAATGCAAGGGCATTTCCACGCCTCTGAGGAAGCAGGTCTCTCGTTCAGCACAGAGGATCTCACTCTGGCATTGGTCCAGGTCTGCTGGGGCTCCAACCAACGCCTGTCTGGGGATGACGGGCCAAATCTTGTATCGCACGCCGAGTTCTTCTGGTACTTATTTGACTGTGGTGGCACAGTGAGACTGTAACGATCGTATTTGGCCCTACTTATTGGAGTTCTTGCTGTGAGGTTATTCTATATTCTGCTAGGTTCAGAAAAGGAAAATAAGGAAAAAAAAAAATATTGTGAGAGGCATTTACATTGCCTAATTTTAGACATCTATCTTTGTGTTCTGCATCTCCTTCTGAAGACCCTTTTTTTCTTTCTGGTGCTTGCATAAGACTTTAAGGCTGTAGGTACAGAAGCTCTGAAATGTGCTTATGTTAGACAATTAAAGGAGTTTAATGTGGTTAATGTGAATTTTCCCTTTGGCTTATGACAGATGTCCCCAGAATTTGTCTTTACTGTTGAACTAAGATCTCCTTTAACATTGCTGCTCATGTATGATTCAGCTTTTTGACTAAATAAAACTTATATTTTGCCATTTTAATTCTGTCATAACCAAATAAATTCCAGTTGCTGGTAAAATGATTTAAGCAATGGGGGTTCATGTTAGAAACAAAGGGAAAAGCATCCAGAAATTATTTGGGCTTTAACCCATCTGTGCAATTTAATATGGATTAAACTCTCTGTTGCAAACAAATAGACCACTGTAGGAGTGACTGTACTCATGGATTCAATCTAGTATGTAGTGTTAAATTTACTGTAAATTTCCTGAATTATTCTGTGGAATTCAAAATGGCACAGACATAATTAAGACTGGTTCCAAAATCTGGAAGTTGGACTACAGAAGACAGAATTTTTCCATGCTGGAAGTTTCAGGATTGGTTGTTCTTTCAGTTATAGGTTTATTTCACTGTGTATCCCATAAACAAGATTTTACAATAGAAAGATTTCAACAGCTTCAGCTTTAGAGTTCAACATTTCCATCTGTTAAATGAACTCTACCAAAATTCTTCCTCTGCTCTTTGTTCTGTGTCCCTCCCTCTGCAGGTTTCTGTGCTATGTTTTACAGGCTTGGAAGGTTGAGAAAAATTTACAGAATGAGTTTCCAATAACAAAAGATTGGCAAGTGACTAAGGCAAATTTGAGTAATGATAATAAAATAACCCACTGATTATCCACTGTCAGGCACTGACAGCTGATGCATGTTCAATACATGGTGAGTACTGCCAGTTCCATCAGACTGTCTCCATAATGTCATTGCTCATAACTCTATATGCTGTCGTTTTGGTCTGAGACATGAACAATGGCTTTGTCCTATGAAAAGCAAATATTCCCTGTGCTTTGTGTCTTCAGAATAACAGGAGACACTGGTCAAAATAAGGATGGTCTAAGTGAAGGCTGAAATAAATTGTCTAGCATTTTATTTTGCTAAGCCTCAAGATCAATAATGATTTGCCAGTCCATGTGTGGTCACCCTCTTGTTCTTGCTGCTAATAATCATACTTGTGGCACTAAACAATTTATATAGCCAGTAATATATCAGCCCAGCAAACAAATATGAATCAGTGAACCTGCTGAAAATTCTGTCTGAAATGCCCTTCCTCCACAAAGTCAGGAAAGCATAACACATCAAAATAAAGGTCAGCACAACCCCAATTTAAACATTGCTAGTCATCTTTGATTGGTTTTGACTCTGAGTCCCATCTATCAGTGTTAGCCACTGAAATAATCTCTGAATTTCCAAAGTGTTTCTAATTTGTTCCTCTGCAGTCCTTAAAAAGGAAGACAATAATTTCTTCCTCTTCCCTTTGTTCACCATCTTTTGCTTTCTCCAAATACAGTGTTCAAATTCACTCTTCAGGATTCCAGAAGCAGACAGAAATCTACATTAGCATTACTACTACTACTACTAGTACTACTTATTACTATTACTATTTCTGAGTTTTTAAGTTACCCTCAGATACACAGCAACAGAAGCTTGGAAAATAACAGAGAATCTTAAAGACCACTGCTCCCAAATATTAGGGTTTTCTTAACCAGAACCATCAGGAAAGGCTAAAATCATGAGGTTTATAAAGTTTTTCGCCATTTTGCTGGCAGGCAGCTAAGGAAAATGGGACTGAACATCTACAGTATGTAGTGCCTTTTAGCTTAAGGGCCAGTAAAACTGATTAAAAGGGTAAGAGTAGGGAATACCATGAGCTGAAGAGAAAGGAAAAGACAATAAAGATAAATAGATTTGGTAGGAAGCCAGCCTGCTTTTGCTAGTTCACAGAATATGGAAACTGCCTTTAGCTGAAGATCTTTCCTGAGTGGATCAAAAGGCACAAAGGTGTTCACTGTCATCCAATTTGTTTGATTAAATATTCATAGCACAGCTAAGGGCAAGATTTTCCTCCAGTTTAATCAATGGGAACATTGCCATTGTCTGCAATAGGAGTGCTTATGGCCTGGCTTGCCTAAATGAATAAGATGTATATTCCTCTGTGCAACATGAATATTCACAGGCTTCAAGCCCATTTGCAGCTCTGTTTTCCATCCGTTTGATGATTCAATTGCCTACACATTGTCGTCTAGTCATATTTAAAATGCTGTATGGCATCTGAGGCATCCAAACAGGGCTCGTACATGTGTCACAGGACTTAGTGGGACCTGTCCCTCCTGGACTGGCAACAGCTGGCCAGGTTGATTGCCCTAGGGCAATCACTAGACACTAGATTACTATATTTAGCCAAATGTTTCACCTCAGATTTGCTGACCATAGGCTTCCAGTCTTCTTCCTCTGCTAAGGTGGCTTGCCACTTCATTTAAGTCATAGAAATTAGTGAGGAGTTAATTTTGTTCACAAAGAAATGTGCAAGGCAGAGTACTGCTCTAAGCACTTGGTGGTGACAAGTCCATCTTCTTTTATCGCTCTTCCAAAGTGAACAGATTCTAAAGTTCATCAATCTCTTCTAGTGTTAATTGACAAGACTTTTGAACCACCTTACAGTGCAAAACCAGAAGGGAAGCACTTACTCTCTTGACATTTGTTTTCTAACCCAAATTACCTTTCTTTTCTCTTGCAGGGTCCACATACTGCTCATTCAGCTATGTATGCATTTTGGCAATAGTGTGAGAGCTCTTCCTTTGATGTCTGTCAAGGGTCCGCATCAGTAGGAATAAGGACACATCCTTTGCTGGTGTAACTTGACATATGCCCAATGAAAGCACCTAGTACATTAGCTCATCGCTTTTACCCTTGAATTAAAAGAAAGAGAAAAAGAAAGAATCCTTGGTTTTAGTGGGTAGCTGAAGCAGATAATATCCTTGGAAAGGAAACACAAACCTCTGTTTTTGTGCTACTTGGAATTCTGTATTTGCCTTGGCAACTCAGCTTAAAGGAGAGAATATGTTGGTAAACGTCAGTTGCATAGTTTGGTAAGGTCAACAGCAAGAGTGAATATCTCTTGAAGTGTACAATTCAAACATGAAATCATTGATTACCACAGACTTAGTGTGAATTTTTCATCCCACCTGAATTATAATGTGATTTGACAGTTAAAGACAGATTTGTTGTTAAGTCTGAAATTCATGGTTGAATAAAGCTTGAATATAAAGATGGAACATGTTTTCAAGCATGTATAAAAAGCAAACCTCTGAATCCCTACTCTGTGCTCTCAGATGCCTAATAAAGATCAGGAGCTGGAAAGAATATAGAGGGGTAGAGTGATTGGCTTATAGGGAGTTGTTCAAGGAGCTGAATGTTGATAGCTTCGCCAGGTAACTTAGCAGGATAAGGTAACAGTCTCCAAGTACTTTAACAGTATAACGATGAAAAAATGCAAGGGATTATTAAGGCTGACAAAAAGGATATCAAAATCACCGTACCAGACAGTAATTAATAGCACTGTTTCCAGAACATTTTGTACACAAACACCTTTATAATGAATTAAACCTTATGACATCAACATGAGAAAGCAAAAAGAAAGATACGCCTCTTTATAGCTGAGGAAGGCTTAAACAGTTACAGGCAATTCCAGAGTTATTCAAGATCACTCGACATGTCTTTAGACAATCCAGGTAGAACTTACGGTCTTTTTTTTTTTTTTTAAAGAGAATCAGGCCTGAAGCAATGGAAAGAAAACAGCCAAAAGAATTCCAGACAATATTTTCCAAATGTATGAGCTATTATTCTGAGCAATAATCTTTACAGGGAAACAGTAAGAGACCCAGCATTGTAGTCCAGACTCTGGAGGATATATTGCAGAAAGAAATCTTGTGCTGACATTGACATTGACTGCATGATTTAATGTTGAGACTTCCCCCCCCCCATCTCAAATATCTATTATTTTAAATTAAACAAGAACTATCTCACAGGATTCATGCAATTTACCTCGTAAAAAGAGAAACTTTGAGCAAGACTATAAATATACCTCTGAGTTTTTATGACATCAAGCTGCCTTGATTTACTGCAGTGTCTCTGCAACCCTATGCAGTACTGCTTGTAATTCAAGGCTTCTCATTGTAATACATAACAAACTTACTTTTCTGTCTTCAGTGTGTGTGAAATGGTTAATTAATATGAATCCAAGATGAATCCTGGCATTTTTTAAATGTATATACTAGTTATTTTTGTTAAGCTTGGATTAACTCCTTTAGGGTCCAGTCTTAGGGCTATTTAGAGAATTTTCCCAAAGTACTGCTTTGTCTGTGAGAGTCCTAAACCTTAATGTTCTTTCTTTTCCTGTTTAAATGTTGTTGCCTGGACTAGCCAGATAATCTGTCAATTTTTAAGAAACAAACATTTTGCAGTTTCCTTTGCTGATGAAACTGTAAGTGACAGCTGCATTGTGGTTTGTATAATCTGTTGTAATATAAACACATACTTTAGATTGCATAATATTTGGCCACAGATGATTTCCTTCTTGATTTGAAAATATGACCAATTAGCATAGAGTATTATTGATCACTTTATTAGCTATTTCAATCTATTAGGGCATTTTAAAATGAAAATCTTAGCTAATGCTGCTGTCCAATATATCTCTGATGATCTCAGTATGGTGATCTCAGTAGGGTGATGCATATTTTGATTTACATCATTCCGTGATTTTCATCTGAGTTACATCTGTATAAATGCATTTACTTCAGGGGAACTGTGCTGGAATTACTGAAGAAAAAAGATGTGACTAATATTTCTCATAAAAAGGAATAAATGGCTAATGGTGCACGAAAGTGCCAAGTGGACATTTGAATACTCTCTGCCTCATTGTTTAGCATTTATATGAAGATTGTGGATGTCATTCTGATCCTAGCTGACAATAGTTTTTGCTTTGTTAATAATACAGCTCATTTCAATATCTCAGTTTTAGGCATGACACTAATCTTTACTTATTTGGAGAAACCATTTCATGACATACTTTTAGGTCTGCCATTTGTATGCTATAATAGTTCTAACTTCTAAACTGAGAAACTGCATGGCTTATTTAAATATCTGATATGGTATAGCTATAATGAAGTCTCCTTTGACTGAGATATCAGTCAATCTATACTTTAAGACTGCAAAGGTTAGTCTAATAAGAGACTAAAATTTCTTATATCAACATCTGTGACTGGTATTTTACATAATCTTTTGTTACCTGGGAAACTCCATCCCACTCAGCTGCATGATATGCTTATTCATAGAATCACAGGATCATAGAAAGGTTTAGGTTAGAAGGGACCTTTAAAGATCATCTAGTCCAACCACTCTGCTGTGGGCAGGGACATCTTTCACTAGATCAGGTTGCTCAAAGCCCCATCCAACCTGACCTTGAACACGTTCAATGATGGGGCGTCCACAACTTCTGTGGACAATCTGTTCCAGTGTCTCACCACCCTCATAGTAAAGAATTTCTTCCTTATTTCCAATCTAAACCTACTCTTTTTCAGTTTAAGATTGCTACCTGTTGTCCTGTTGCTACAGGCCATGGTAAAAATTGTCTTTCTTATAAGCCCCTGTATTGGGTTTACATGGCAAGGTTTTGGTAGTGGGCAGGCTGCAGGGGTGGCTTCTGTGAGAAGATGCCAGAAGCTGTCTCCATGTCGGACAGAGACAGTTCCAGCTGTCTCTAAGATGGACCTGCCACTGGCCAATCAGCAACGGTGGTAGTACCTCTGTGATAACATATTTAAGAAGGGGAAAAAAACCTGCTGAGCAACAGCAGCTGGAAGAGAGAAGTGAGAATATGTGAGAGAAACAACTGTGAAGACACCCAGGTCAGTGAAGAAGGAGGGGGAGGAGGTGCTCCAGGTGCTGGAGCAGAGATTCCTCTGCAGCCCATGGTGAAGACCATGGTGAAGCAGGTTGTCCCCCTGCAGCCCTTGGAGGTCTATGGTGGAGCTGATATCCACCTGCAGGCCGTGGGAGGACCCCATGCCGGAACATGTGGATGTGCCCTGAAGGAAACTGTAACCCTATGGAGAGCCTGTGCTGGAGCAGGCTCCTGGCAGGAACCGCAGCCCGTGGAGAGGAGCCCACACTGGAGTAGGTTGTTTCCAGCAGGACCTGTGGCTCTACAGGGGACCCATGCTGAAGCAGTCCATTCTTAAAGGACTGCACCCTGTGGAAAGGACCCATGCTGGAGCAGTTCTTGAAGAACTGCAGCTCATGGGTAGGATCCATGTTGGAGAAGTTTGTGGAGGACTGTGTCCCGTGGGTGAGACTCCACGCTGGAGCAGGGGAAGGCATGAGGAGGAAGGAGCAGCAGAAACAACGTGTGATGAACTGACCGCAACCCCCATTCCACGTCCCCCTGTGCTGCTCACGGGGAGGAGGGTAGGGAAGTCAGGAGTGAAGTTGAGCCTGGGAAGAAGGGAGAGGTGAGGGGAAGGTGCTTTAAGATTTGGTTTTATTTCTCATTATCTTACTGTGATTTGATTGGCAATAAGTTAAATTAATTTCACCAAGTCGAGTCTGTTTTGCCCATGATGGTAATTGCTGAGTGATCTCCCTATCGTAATCTTGACCCACGAGCCTTTTGTCGTATTTTCTCCCCACATCCAGCTGAGCAGGGGGAGTGATAGAGAGGCTTGGTGGGGACCTGGTGGCCAGCCAAGGTCAACCGCCACAGGCTCCTTTAAGTACTGAAAGGCCACAGTAAGGTCTCCCCAGAGCCTCCTCTTCTCCAACTCTTTCAGCCTTTCTGATCAGAGGGTGTTCCAGCCCTCTGATGATTTTTGTGGCCCTCCCCTGGACCCGCTCTAACAGGTCCATCTCTTTCTTGTCCTGGGGGCCCCAGAGCTGGATGCAGTACTCCAGGTGGGGTCTCATGAGAGTGGAGTAGAGGGGCAGAATCCCATGCTTCTTTGTATGCAGCCCAGGATATGTTTGGCTTTCTGGGCTACAAGCACACATTGATGGCTCATATCCAATATTTCATCCTCCAGTATCCCCAAGTCCTTCTCTGCAGGGCAGCTCTCAATCAATTCATCCCACAGTCTGTGCTGATATTGGGGATTGCTCAACCCAGGTGCAGGACCTTGCACTCAGTCTTTTTGAACTTCATGAGGTTTGCATGGGTCTGCTCCTCAAGCCTGTCAAGGTCCCTCTGGATGGCATCCCTTCTCTCAAGCGTATCAACTGTGCCACTCAGCTTGGTGTCATCCACAAACTTGCTGAGGGTGCACTAGATTCCACTATGTCATTGATGAAGATAATGAACAGTATTGGACCCAGTACGGATCCTTCAGGGACACCCCTTGTTACTGGTTTCCACTTGGACATTGAGCTATTGACTGTAACTCTTTGGATGTGGTCATCCAGACAATTCCTTATCCATGTAACAGTCTATCCATCAAACCCATATCTCTCCAATTTAGAGGTAAGAATGTTGTGAGGGACCATATCAAAGGCCTTACAGAAGTCCACGTAGATGGCATCAGTTGCTCTTCCCTTGCCCACTGATGCAGTCACTCCATCGTAGAAGGCCACTAGATTAGTCAGGTACAATTTGCCCTTGGTGAAGCCATGTCTCTAATCACACCCCTGTCTTTCATATGTTTCCATATGTCTTCCAGAAGGGTCTGTTCCATGATTTCTTATTCCCACTTCTTGACAGGTCTGCAATAAATGTGCATGCTGAAGTATGAAATCTTTGATCCTTGGATGACATCAAATAGAGTATGTATTTTAAACTTGTGAATTTATAGATATTAAAAAAAAGGCAGCAAACTGAGTTGACGGTGAGATATCATGTTTAAATGAGTTAGTAACTTCCAGATGGAGATAATTATTTTAAGGATAACTGTGTACTACAGTTTCAAATATCAAAACTAGATTGTCTAAGAACACTGTGGACGTTGTTAAACACTACTATCAGGCACAAGGCAAGGCTGAGCAACCATAATAACTAGCCACTATTTACAAGTGACTAGCCCTTTTTGTCCCCTTACCCCTCTATTTCCTACACTTGTTCCTCCCTGAATTACCTAAATCTCTCCCTTTTCCTGCCTTGGGTTCCTCCCCAAAACATGCCATAAGGAATCCTGTGCAATCTTCAAATCCTCTTCCCCTGCATCCCATCACGTGTCCCACCCCTAGACAGCAACCCCCATTAGTCCGAAATGTGACCTGGAGAGCTGCTCCCAATGACTTATGGTGATGGGTTTCATGCCTGGACACTGGGACTGAGGATCTTCTGGGGCAGCCCTGAAAGGGGTCCAGACAAGGTGTTCATTCCTTGGATGTCCTTATTTTGGGTTCCCACCTGCCACTCTGCCCCTGTGCTCCTCTGGGCTTGTCATGGTCGTTGATGGGTTGATGGCTCCTGTGATGGGCCTGGGAGTAGCTGGGGCAGGGTATTGTTTGGGGTCTCCCCACCTTCCCCACTGTCTCTCTGTGCTCCTTTGTGAGTGTACAGATGAGCTTTTATCACATAAAAATCTCATGTTATACCATGAGTATACCCATAAAGGTGTTTTTGTTTAGTTGCTTTGATGGCTAAAAGGAAGAAGGAGTCTAAGGACTGGGCAGTGTTTGGACAAGCAGAAACCTAAGGTCTAATTCTGCCTTCCTCTTTGACCTTGGGTAATTGAATCAGTCTCCAATTATCAGTGTCTCAGTTTCTAAAAGGAATACAAGAAGACATACTGGAATCCCAGGGTGATTCTTAAGATAAACACATAAAAATCTGGATGATATTCAAATATCAGAACTATGGAGTCAAGGTAAGTTCCAACAGTCAAAGATCAATTGCTAAATACTCTGATGATTGTTATTGATATTGTGACAGCCTGCAGCATTTCGTATTTTTTGTACTTGATAGTTTTTTTCAGTATTTTTAGCTAACAAGGAGTTTTAGCTATGTCTCAGAAAAATATTCATATCAATAGTAGAGAAACACACTCAATATTTACAAAAATGTTGTCTTTTCTCATAGCATGCCTTGCAATTATAAATGTTTTCTCTTTCTTACAAAGTACAAAGTTCTGCAAGCTAAAAGCATGCAACACAAAGAGCCAAGGGACCTGCAAGATACTATTAATTGAGGTGTATAACCTTGCTGTTCCCTTGTCCATTTATTTCCTTAAATAACAGGCTTGCCTTACAGGGAAATGAAAAAAGGTGCTATGGCCAACCCCGACAACACATCTTGTTCTGTAGCTAAATTACTCAACATCAATCATTTAACATCCTACTGCGGAATTCAGTCTAGGTATAATTGTGGTTTCTCACTTGCTTTCAGTTAAAAAGGATTTCATTGTTCAGTTAATGCACTTCAGAAAAACATTGTGACCACTTTAAATAAAAATAATACCTCCACTATTCAAATCTGTTATGAAGCAACATAGTCTCTAGACATAACATGACCACCCATAATGATTTACCCTTGTAGATGCATTACTCAGTACATACCTAATGTTTTTAAAATGTAGTTTACCTAGGAATCGTACAGAAGTATTTAATGTCAAATGATCTTTTCCAAGTGATCCTTTTGCGCTTGCTCCTTTTTGCTCAGAGAGGGGGCTGAATGCTATTAGTTTCAAACATGCTTTGTCCTCATGCAAAACATTCAAACAATTCTACAATTTATTATTAGTTGCAAATATTTTCTGAAATTTCAGTTTAATTGTGAATGTTGATATCGGATTTACTGGTTTAGGCAATAAAAATATTCCATTTGCTATCATCAAAGGCAATCTCCAGTCAAACTCCTGTATCACTTTTTCAGCAGTGGACCTCTAAAGATGCATTGCTAAAAAGAGAGAGAGAGAGAGGGAAAAAAAAAAAAAAAATTCTTTGCTGTAGCTTACAGCTTTTAATTCTCTGTGTTTAGACTGCTGGCAAGAAGGACAGTGTTATAAGCCCTGGAGAATATATTTGCAGTCCATGTGTGCATTTGTTCTTTAAAGATGAAACTGAGGTAACCAGCTCATTTCTTATGAGCCTCCAAATAGCATATCATAAGATGAACTAAATTTGAATGAGTATGCCAGTTGAGAAACCACTTCAAAGAGAACCCCATTATATATATTCTGAAGTGTAACGTCTCCATCCCATCCCATCCCATCCCATCCTGGCAAATACATATGATAAATGTTAATTATAATGGGAATGCTAAAATTCCCCTGTGAAGAGATACCTGTTATCCCCAAAGTGACCATCATCTGTAGTTAGCTTTAATCAGAAACAGGAGAGGTTTTTACCTGCTTCTGGTACAAAAGTACCAGCTAGCTGTGAAAATGGGGCAAAGATCCTATTTCCTGTGTGCCCTCCTCCATCTATTGGACACACTTGTCTTAAAATACCAATTCATCAGCTCAAGAGGCATCAAATCCCCAAATAAGAAATTTCTTATCTCTTAAATGGACACAGCCTTTCCAGAGGGCATCATTAGGTACTACTTGTGGAGACTCATTTATGTCTTTCTCTTTCTGTGGGATAGAGGAGGGAATAAAGGAAATCAGGAATAGGTAAATCTATAATCCTGTAGCTTGGTATCAGTTCACATTAATTACAAGGCTGCATTTATAAGCTGTTCTATTGAGACATTTTATCACTTTGAAGCCAAATGAAATATTCCACACATTTTTTTGAACCAGCTAAGATAAAAGTAATATATTCTAACTCTGTCACTATCCAGCTCAGGACACTTCCGTCTCAGCTAAACTTTGAATGTTATCACTGAAAAGCTTATTCTTCTTTGGGTTACATATTTTTAATTGATTTTACTGTATTTCACATCTATGTGTTTTTCAGTTCTTTTCAAGTTTCCTCATTTTCTGTTCCTATTATCCCTTCATTCATCAGGTCTCTTTGTATTCCCACATATAGTTCAGAGTTTTAAAGACACTTTTCTCCAGATCTTTGCACTTTCATTAGCATATAGTCAAATGGTACTGAGACATCTTGTTATTACTATTTCATACTGCTCATTGCTATGAGACTAATTTCTTCTCTCATGGAACTTCAAACAATCCATCAACAATCCTGTCTCTTTATATTTAGATCAAATATTGAGGATTTGTTATAAACAAGAATTAATATCTCAAAGCATTCATTACAAAGGTTGTTTTGTGAAAGTTGTACTTGGACTTTAACATAGTATCTGACCTCAAATGGCACAACAGGCCACATTCAAAGCTGATGTTATTGGGTAGAATTGTGCTGAGCTAAATTAAGCTGAATCTGTTTATATGGGAACTCAATCTAATCTGAAGCTGAAATGTGAACATGAAAATGCATCAGATAAAGCACTGATATCCTGTTAACGAAGCTTGATGGCAACAGTTCATTTAATGTTCTAGATACACACCACAGACATTTCCAAAAGCAAATCTAATTAGATATGTGAAGAATTCCTATAGATCTGTTCCCACTTACTGAAACGTAATAAATGAGAGTAGATCTATGTCAATTTTCTATACTAGCTTTTAAGCTGGCTGCAGAATGCTGCATTCTGAAGTAAAAAAATCCAACAACTGTGGACATCTATAGAATAATAAACACCTCATTCTCTATACCAGGTCATTACTCAGATCTTTGTTAACATTGCTGTATATTTGAATTGAACCCTCTTCTGTGTATTGTATACATAAGCCTGAAAAATACAAAAAAGGATATATATATTTATAAATAAGCTTTGTAGACACCACGCAGTCATTTGGCCATATCTGATTACCCCATGCAATTAATTAAAACTAAATGCTGGCTCATATTCATCACTTATCAGAAGTTCATTTCAATAACAAAGGGGATAAAATACAAAACTCCCTCATCAAACAGAATGGGCATTCAGTCTGGAAAATACAAGTATTCATTAGGGCTGTATTAGGTCATGGCTGCATGAAAGGTATTTAAAATGCAGAAGAATTTGAATGAATAATAAAGAATAAGAAGCTGATGTTACAAATCAAGATAATTGTTCTTCTAAATAAACAAAACCACAAGTTGCACAGACCTTAGTGTATAACACAAGTTTCAGCCAATTTGAATTTTTTTCTGGAGATAACATTTTTTAATGAATGATCAGTTTCCAAATAGTTTTTAAGAAGAAGGCACACAACAAACAGTGGCAGACCTCTAACAAGGCATGAAATGTGTGTGTGTGCGTGTGTGTGTGTGTTGACTTAAAAAATTAGTGGGCTCACAACACTGCCTGAAGTGTATCTTGGGCAGATTCAGCTCTTGAAGAGGTCAAAAACTGAAGTATTCTGGCCAAAAAATCAGTCCATTCTGTAGAAATGGTGAGGGACTAGCTGTATATTGCAAAGATGTTCACAAAAAGAGAAAAACAAAACTGATGTCTTTGATGGAGGTATTGGTTTTTGATGGACTTGTGTGTCTTTTTAACCTCTGCCTGCCTGAAAAATGATGCCTTTCTGGTTGTAAATGCTGGGAATTTTGTGGAAGCAGGGAACTGACAACTTCAGTTGCAAATACTGCACTGTGTGAGTTATAGTACAGCTTTGTGAATGCTGCCCAGAAGAAATACTATTTATGTTGAAAATTTCTACAGAAATTAGAAATTTTCTACAGAAATTAGAAATTAGAAATTTCTGTTGTTGAAATTTCTATTTCTGTTGTCAGTTATTTGATTGACAAATGATAAATACAGATCAGGAGTATTGGGATAGCTATAATGAAAAGAGGTGCAAATATATTGGCAAAACCAGCCAATTTTGGTGTCTGTCTGTCTTTGTATGTATAGATGTATGCATGTACATATATATATATATATGTATGTATGTATGTATCTTATCTCATTTCATTATATATATTTCAGCAACAGTTACCCTTGGTTGTTTCCTTGTCCAAACTAAACCAGAAGATTGGCTATTTATCTTCCCTTGTGTAGTTTTCAGAAGCAGGAAACAATCTGTTCCTGCAGGTAGTTGTCTCCACAGTGTTGAGGTTACCTTTTTATATTTGGCTGGTATAGCTCTTTAGCTAAAAGGGAATCTTTTCTCCTCTAAAATGGTCTCAGCTGCCTCTTCCACTCTGTCTAGTAGACAGAGCAAAGAGTACTCTTTCTTTCACCTCAGCTGGAATCACTAAACTTCTTTTGACTTATTTAGTGTGCAGAGATGCCTCTTGTTCATAGGGCACCATTACTCTGCAAAAATGTAGGAGTGCAAAAATTTAATGCTCCTTTTCTTTAAAGATTCTTAAATAACATTACTGTTTCTATTAAGATACTTCTTGTTGCCTTGAACTGCCTTGCATTGCAGGTCTACTGCTTCCCCAGTACCTTTGTTTTATCTCTGTAGGATGTTTCATGTCTCAGAACTACGTGTTTGTGAACATGAATTTTCTCAGAATTTCTAACTAGTTTTCTGAAAAGCAATAGTATTTTAAATTGTATGCATTTAAAAATTGAGATTTATAATCACCTTATTAGATGTACAGCATTCATTCCTCTTTGAATGCTCAAACAGCACAAGAGTGAAATTATGAAAGGAGGCTTTTGTAACACAACTCTGCCTTCTGTTAGAGATCAAAAGTAGTTTTCATATGAGACATAGCAGACTATTGCAATTATTTGATTTATTAGCTGCTTTGTCTTAAACTTTTCTTCCATAGTAACAAAAGTAAATGAGCTTATGTTTACTTGAATATATTAATCTGCTTTAATTACTTCAAATAAAATAATAATGGTAATTTGCAACGAATAATACTGCACGCATTAGTTGCCAATTTGATTTTGGTTAATAAATTAATGTTGTGTATGAGCTCTGGGAAAAAGTGTTTGAGAATTTTGTTTTCTTAATCCACTTGTTTCATGAACACACACAATCCCCTTAGACATCAATAATTTTAAATTAAATGTTTTCCTTAATGGTACCCTGCTGACTTTTGGTCTCTGCTACCCCCAAATGAAATGTCAAAATATAGCCAAGTCTCTGTAGTTCAATCTAGTGCCAAGTAATCAAAGTTTAAAAATTATATTCTAAAAATGTGGTTTTATTCAAATCTTTGCATTCAAAGACATTTAACAAAGTACTGAAAAGACTTTCATATGCTGCCACAGAGATTATAATCACCTAGGGTTTCTGTATAAAATGTCAGTAGATGACCATTTCTTGTTACTCAGAAAGACTCTCACTTGTAAATTAAAATAATGTTGTTGGTCTGGAATGATCTATCTAATATAATTTTTTTTTCTTGAAATTATAAATCACATTTTATGAAGAATGAACTGAAATAGTATACCGAAATAGGTGAGTAATTTTATAGATGAAATTAAGAGTTTACAGTATTATTTTGGAGAGATACACTATTTTTTCCAATGCATTCTAGTCTTGTTAAATGCTGAAAGATCTTAATTATGAGCAAAAGACAATGAAAAAATAAACCTAGTGAATTTTCTCTAGTCTGTGATGAACAAGAAAGGCTGGAAAAAAAATCTCATTAGGCACATTTTATGTTTCTAGAAAATCCTCAAGTCAAGTGCTTTTTGAAACAAGAAACACCAGGCAAGCAATACTTGGGAAATAAGTTGTACAGATTTTTAAACAGATAAAAAAAAGCTAAAGAAGAAGTTCTGTCTTTGATATGCTTTATATAGCCTCCTTATATAATATGAGAGAACTGGGGTTGTTTAGCCTGGAGAAAAGGAGGCTGAGGGGAGACCTTATCGCTCTCTACAACTACCTGAAAGGAGGTTGTAGAGAGGTGGGGGTCGGTCTCTTCTCCCAAGTGACAAATTATAGGACGAGAGGAAATGGCCTCAAGTTGTGCCAGGGGAGGTTTAGACTGGATATTAGGAAATTTTACTTCACTGAAAGGGTTATCAAGCATTGGAAGAGGCTGCCCAGGGAAGTGGTTGAGTCGCCATCCCTGGAGGTATTTAAAAGACGTTTGGATGAGGTGCTTAGGGACATGGTATAGTGGTGGTCTTGGTAGTGTTAGGTTTACGGTTGGACTCAATGATCTTAAAGGTCTTTTCGAACCTATACGATTCTGTAATTCTGTGTGAAATGTCCCACTGTTTTTTAAAATAACACTCCCTTTAAAAGAAAACTCAAGAACCAGACTTTCACCAGGATGCTCAGGTTTCTGCAGATGTTCTGCCTTGTGGAAAACATCCACAGATTTGCTGTTTGGAAATCCTATCCACATGGGAAAAAAAAAGGAAGTAGAAAGCACTTGAGACACTTACCCATGATTTCTGTATGTCCCACAGAGCAACTGGAGCAGTTGCAGAAATGTCCAGAAAGTCCAGATTTTTCACTCTTGAGGATGTGCTAGTCCTACTGTGCAGAGAGAACCTGAGAATGGCACAGCTAGTCTGATGCATTTAGGATGTGTCTAACTTTGTGAGCATGAGGACATCGGGGATATTGGTCTAAGGCTTCCACAGTGCCTTGGTCTTATCTTTTTTTCTCAAGGACAGCATTTATTTTCTTAGAACAATATTTTTGTGAATATGATTTTTTTGAACATCTTGAAACTTTATACATAAGGAAGTAATTTTGTAGTATTTGTCAACTACTTTTTTACCACTTAGATTGAGGAGTAAAAAAGGAAGCATAATAAAATAGTAGTATGGAACAAAGAGAAAACACTTAGAAATATCGTGTAAAGTACTTGTGTCCACGGTGGTATTGAGTGGTAGAACGGAATCTCAATCCAAAATTTTCATGTCCTCTTCAAAATGTCTGATTATTAAATTTAAAATAAAACTTATGCTAATGAGGATTATTTTTGAATAAATTTCCAGGTAATCTTTAACATATAAACTAAGTTGGTACTAAAACCCCATGTATAATAGTGTTTAACTTTATGACCCAAAAGGATTTACATTCGATAAACCTACCTCATACAGCTATGAGGTACATAAGCATGGCTTAGCCAGTTCTAGTGTAGAAAAATACAGCATCAACCAGCTGAGTAAAACAACAATGGTTATCTGCAAATCTGTCATAACAATGGAAATGAAGCACAAAGCTATATCTGTACTGATAAACAGGGCCAGACATGAGTCTGATTACTGGGTTGACATATTTTTGTTTGTCCCAAAATTAGGGGGATTGCTTACATAATTTATTGGAGCCCTTGGTAGTTAAATTGTTCAACTATTACATTATTATTTTTAGTTATTATTATTTTATTCTTCTTCTTATTTTTATTAGTCTTTGACCTAAATTGTGCTTTCAGTAAAATCATATCTATCTAGTCCAATGACGTTTCAAAGTCTCTACCTGTAACCAATTAAGCTATAAACAGGCTTAATATGCATTTCAAACCTTGATACCTGTCAGACGCAACACTTTCGGGTCCTTCACAGAAAATGGATGTGAAGCTTAAAGAATCAAAATTTCAAAAAGTTGTATTCAGAAGGCAAAGATTAGCAAGTTGCTGCATCTTCATCATGGTTGGTGAATTGTTCTCCTGAGAGCCTATGTGTTATTTCAAGTGCTGAGTTAACTAAAAATGTGATTATATATCACACATTTATTTTAGTGATTGTGCTGAGAAGTAGTGAGGCTAGTTAAAATTCTACTACACCTCACAGAGAAGAAATAGCTTTAGTATTACTCAGTCCTCCCACTTCCTGCGATAAATGCATTAAAAGCATTGAGAAGCTGTAAATTAGTCACATGGTCACCTGATATTGGTAAAGTATATTATTAATTTCAGAAAAAAATATTTTAAAAGATGAAACTTCACAATCTCTTGTTTATCCTGCTTTTGTATCAATATAAAGAAAGGAAGCTAGTAGATAATTTAGTGACATCCACTGCTTAATTTAGAAAGAAGGTTCAATGCTCATGCCAAACAGCTATCCTTGTGCAAACAGATATATAAAAAAGGAGAGTCATGTATTTTGAACACTTTCTTTAGAAGATGTGATTTTCTTTTCAGTAACAAATCTGATGTTACCTTTCTGAAACTATTATAAGTATGCAACAGTTTGCACTAATCTACTCTGCCTATTTTGAAGCTCACTTCCTGCACCGTTCTGACAAACCTTAAAGTTGGCAGTCTTAGCAGTTTGGACTTAGCACAGTAGAAAAATGCCTTTTGTGATCATTATGTTCTGAACTACCTGAACTACAAGTAGTACAACTCTTTTCCTGGCCCTTAGCGAATATCCTGACAACTGGTTACAGAGTCAGCCTATTTGATTTTCTTCCAGATGTATGACTACTATTTTTTTGGCTGCATATTTGGGTAGTATATGGCTAGTATTCCTGTTCAGGCTCCTCTATAGCCTCAGTGTTCTGTGTCTTATTTAAATTATATTTAACAAAACCTGTTGTGCAGAAGATGGATTATGGCGATCCTATGATTTTGGAATGAGAATACCCATGCCACCTCTTTGTGCTGAAAAGGAGCCTACAGTGTGCTGAGAGCCCACCTAACAGATACCACCTGGCCTTTGGGCAGAGTCTAGCCTTCTTTCCTTTCTGCATATGAGTTGCTACAGATTTTATTTAGGGATTGGTTATAAATCTCTCCAGAATATCACTCCTAGGGATCTTTCAGATCTAGTAAGATTTGGGGTCTTTACTGTTTAGTGGCAGCAGCCTGGGGACAAGGGCTATGGGAACTGAGTAAGCTGTTCCTTATGCTTGGACATTGAAATTACACAGAATTCTCTTTTTAGGCATCAAAATAGACTTTGTGCATCTTGCCCTAAGTGACATTCCCAAGGCTGTGAAGAATGTGTGGTGAGGAAGAGCTCAGCCCAGCTCAGCTAATTCCTTCTCCTCAGGCCAGGCCCTTTCTTCATGTTTCCAGTGTTAATGCAGCAGTAATTGCCTGAGGGATGATGTTTGCATTGACGCAAATATCTTTAAGGTTTTTTTCCCCCTCTGTTCTCTCATATCAGTCCAAAAGACTGAAAATGACTGAAGCACTTCAACGCATTATGTTGAGATGGAAGGACTAGTATCTGCTGACTACTGGATGTATGCCATTAATGAGAGCTCCATCCTCTAATATCTTAGTATCAAATATATATAACATCAGCAAGCAATGCACTTGGTCTTGGTAGGCTTCCATTAATAAACCCTTAATGTCTTCTCTTTCCATTGCTGTCCCTCTTCTCCCTCTTATTCCCCCTTTTCTTGCCCTCCCCCAAACACATACATGCGCATTCCTAAGAACATCCCAGCATTTTGACTAAGACAGCTGGACCTGAATAGTGTCAACAATGTCAAATAAGACAAACAGGGGGGGAAGTATGCATCAGGAAACACACTCCTGAATTGCATAAGGTTTTAAACAGATGGGAAAATGGGCAGAAAACTGAAGCTTGAAATTTAATGTTGTTAAGTGAAAGGAAATATTTTGGTTTTATTGTCAGTTCCTCATGCTACTTAGCAGAAGAAGAGGAAGAGGTTTAAAAATAAACTGCTGTATAAGGGCTACAGAAAATGGGTAAGAAAGAATGACTTGCATCAAGCTTGTTCTAGAAAAATAAATAAATAAATAAATAAATAAGGCCATTAAAGAAGATGGGTGCAGTCATCAGAAAACCTCTGACATTAACTTTTATGAAGCAGTTAAAATTCTCACTGCAGCTCCAGATTTGCATGTGAACTATGACCAATCATTCACTCTGAAAACAATATGACATAAATTTACAATTTAGCTTGTGTTCTGTATGGCTCAATACAAATGAATCAAACAATATGCAATAAATTTCACGGACTGTTAAGTTTTAGTTCTGGTGATGTAAATCACAGGTGGGATCATATTACAGAGAGATATACTATTGGGTTGATGAAACAGTAAAGTAGAAAGCCAGCTCTTGTTCTGAGTAGCCAGGCATCAGTAGAGTGAAAAACACAGCAGAGAGATAAAAAGTGGTGGAAAAACCAGAAGTATATTGCCTTAAAGAAACTCTCATAAATAGCAGCTGTGAAACCACCTGTTTAACCCACCTGTAGAGAGACTGCAGAACTTAATCAGTGAGCTCCACTCAGTGACTGAAAATGCTAAGAGAAAGTTCGTGGAGTAACAGTCCAGAAGTATAGCTATTATTTCTTTCAAGCTCAACTAGTTCTGTCATATGAAAACAAAAGTATTTTATTCTCTGGTCTTGAAACAGTCATGAATGTTGATTTCACGGCAATATTTGTTCTATATTTTGCTCACAATCAGAAGAAGGTCAGGCATGTCATGAAGAAAAATGGGCTTATATTTCCACTATATGCAACTAAACTCTTGTGATGATTCTCCTGTTTGCTTAGATTTACATGAGATTCTGAAATAATGCACATTCCACAGTAAATTTGGAGTTTCCAAGCAGTTACAGATTCTGTGGGTATCGTTTATATGAATTTCATTGTGACTTTTCTTCTTAACATAATCTTTTCTATAGATATCTGCATAAAGTATCCACCTTAATTTATTCTTTTGGATTTCCTCAGTTTTCTTGCTACTTTAGATTTGTCTTCCGGAAAGCATCTCTTTGGGGAAGAGCCTTTACTTAACACCTACCTCTTTTTAGACGCTGAAAAGAAAGTAAACATCATTATCACAGACAAGATTTAAAAGGCCTTTGCACAGATTAACTTCCAAATATCCACTTCAGATAGATAAAGTATGTAAGGGATTTGCTAATTTGGGGTGGTGGTGTGTGTGTGTTTGTGTTTTCTGTTCTAAGATCACCAGACCTGTATAATTCAGTAACTGAGCTAGAAAACTAAGGAAAACATTCCCTCAGGAGTTTTTCAATGGCGTTGATTAGTGATAATGTATACTTCAGTACTCCTGATTCCAGGTTAGAACAAAATGAAAGACTGCTAAAATTTTACATTTTGCATGAGTAATTTTGACCTGTAATGAAGAATATTTCTGTTCCAAGTTCTAGGTGTGGTATATACCTCATTTATAATCTACTTATGCTGTACTATAAGATTGGTTGTACAGTACTGAATGATTACTGTTCTATAAGATTGAACTCTTGAGAAAGAGAGGGCAAACAATTCCTTTAAGTCTAATTAGTGACATGACACCTCTGTAGACCAAGCATGAAAGACTGTTGGTAGGCTTCAAAAGCAAGAAGTTCACAATCACCCAGGTCTTGCAAAGAAATGGTGTCTCATTGAAGATGGAGGTTGTTGTGAAACACCTTGACCCAAAGGTTAAATTTTGGTCTTTTCCTGCTTATCTCTGAGGAAGGGAACTTCACTTCAGCTGGAGGACTAATGTCCCCATAAGCACAGTAAAACAAAGCACAGCATTGGAAAAAAGTGACTCAAAATGATAACTAAGTTTCAGAAGGATAGCAAGCTCAGTTCTGATTAACTGGCCCAGTAGTTGTTAAGAAGTAAGTTCAAACATTTCAGAAAGAGTGAATGAAATAAATTTTAGGGAACAAAACCCAAGAAAAATCATAGGAGCAATGAAAGGAAAGAGGAGGGAAAAGGCATAAAAAGAAAGTAAAAAGAGAGGAGATGAAGCATGTACTTAAAGATTTATACCTAAAGTCCTACCAAATCTGTTTCTTTTGTCACCCAGCAGTAAATCCACTGACCACTATCTCTGTACAAAAACAAATCTGCAGCTGTGCCTCTCTGCCTATCGTTAGAGAAGCCTCTCTGATGTTCTCAGAAGCAACTCATTTAGCCTGCCTTGAGCAAATGTCTCATTAATAATCTTACTTCTTTGTTTTTGTTGGTTGGTTCATTAAGTTCATGCATGCATAAAGTTGCTGTTGCTGCAGATAATGTGCAAAGCCTTTATAAACCAGGGCTTTTCAAACTGTTAAAACATTTATTAATTCAGGAAAATGCTACACATTTCTAAAATCTTACTTCAACCAAGGCAATTGATTAGTCTTTTGTTTTTTTCTTCCACAACATGCTTATTGACTTTTCAAATTTTCTGTTTGAAATCAACTCACTGCTGTGAAGACATCTTTTCTAGCAAAAGCTTCTCTCTGATCTTTCCCCACCTATTTTTATTTGCACCATGAGCCCTTGGGGATGGGAGCTAGGATATTAGGGTGCTGGGCATGGCTGTGCAAGTCTCTGCTTTCTTTGCTTGAACTGCACTCAGAAAATAAAACAGCTGTAACTATGTATCCAAAATTTTAAAATGCTTTGTTATTTTCTCCATTGCAAAATTGAATCAAAATTTTTTGTCTGCTTCAGAAATGTTCCATCTGACACAAAATAAAACACCTCTAAAGATACTAGTGAGAAAAATAAAAACAGGAGAGTGAGAAAATTACTCTCCTGAGAGAGTGCACTAGCTTTCTAAGCTGTAGGGACATCCTGTGCAAGTGCTTTCAGTCCCTCCTACAGACTCTGTCACACTTCGGATAAATTGTTAGATATTTGATAGTGCATCAGCTGGAATCCATCAATGAGGCAAATGGCCTAACAGCCAGGCTGGAATCATTTATGCAGTCTGGCAAAATGACCATTTAAGTATTTTTCTACAAAGAGGAAAAGTATAAGCAGAGACTGTCTGAAAGCTCTGCCTCAGAGTATCTAAATAGCTAGTGATTAAGACATTCATGCAAGAAGTAAAGTATATGAGTTCAAATTCTGATTGTGTATCAAGCAGAGGCTTTGAATTTTTTTTTCCCCCATGTGAATTTCTATTCAACAAACTAGCCCGTTCTAGGACTGGACCACTTGCTATCCTTTTCATTTGCACTGTTCCAGTCTCTACAAAGTTGAATTGTGGGCTTGAATATGCTCACAGTGAGAGTGGAATTTAGCCCAAGTCTGTGTAACCAGCTCACTGCTGAGGCACTGAATACAAGCTCCTGACACCACCTTTTTCTATGGCTCTTCTTTAAGTTTAGCTTTCAAAATATTTCTCTAGATAAAATTATTGAACAAATTCAACCTGAATTCAAAAAGTAGTTTGCTTGTACAGAAAAGTAATTTTTAGCCACTTTCAGTGTTGAAAAACAAAAAAAAGAAACCTCAGATGTAGTGCCAAGAGGTGTTCAGACAAAGGTAAGAGGCATGCTGTTATAAAGCAAGATAGAAAAGATATGAGGAAAAGAGAATCTGAGGGAGACCAAACTAAAAAAACCCTTCATAGTACAGCTGTAACTAGCTCATGGCATTTATGAATTTAATCTGATTGTGTATGCAGGCATTTGAACATAAGACAATTATTATCAACTTACTTCTTCTTACAACTTACAACATTCTTAGATAGGTATCCTCTGCTCTGTTAATGTTAGCTGAGCAAGAGATAGTTCATTTATTTCTTCCAGAAGAAATCGTTACTTCATTGTGTTTCTGGCAGATTATGGCTGGTTTCTTCCTCAACAACATGTGAGGGGAACACTAGCAACAACCTATAACCTCTCACACTGCCCACAGAAAGAGCATCAATACCGTGATACTCCATTTAAAAAAATATTTGGATTATTCAATTATTATTATATTATTTTATTCAATTCATAATATATTATTCAATTATTCAATTATTATTCTATTCAATTTTTCACTATATTTGGAATGTGAGTCTAAAGAGACAGGACCACGTAGAACTCCCTATATTGGACTGGAAGTCACTAAATATACTATGTGGATAGCTTTAGCAGAGATTACTTTCAAACTTCACATTACTTTTCTGTCTTGGCAATTTGTCCTCTCCTCCCTTCCAAACAGGAATTTTACGTAACAGTTTCAAAAGTGTCTGAGTGATTTTAAATGCAGTTTCAGCTCCTAAACCACTTAAGTGATTTTGATAAAAAAGGTGCCTTTCTCTTCCATGCGTTTGAGTTGTATTTTACTACCAAAAGAAAAATAAAATTAATGACGCTTGTAGTTTAAAATAAAAAAATAAACCCCTGCAATAACACCTGAGAATTTGTATGGGAGGGCTGGATCTCATTATTTCAGCCATTCTTGCTATTTTCGCTTTTCAATCCTGAAGTTCGCTTAATGCAGTTGGAGTATGAGACAAAAAATGTTCTGATTTTCTAATTTACCAGTTCACCAGTGCAGACTTCGTAGACTCACTGCCTTCAGAGTAATGGAGTGGAATTCAATATATATTGTATCTTCTTTTAAAAGGAATATAAATAGCATGAAAACTGTATTTTGCTTGTTTCTGATGCTCAGATTTCAAAATCCTGCACACTAGGATAGATGGCGTCAGACCACACAAAGTAACATAGCTCCTTATGTACTGTTTCAGAAGAAATATGTAATATGGCAAGACTCCTTCTGGATTTAAAACTAGGTAAAGTTTTTCAAAAAGGGTATGAACGAATGCAAGACTATTGATAAATGTCTACAGAGAAGCACCTTGCAAGAATGCACTCTGAATGATTTGGTTCAGCACATTTATTGATTTTGCGTATGTTACATGACGAACAGCTTCTGCAGAAAACTATGGGCACAGGATCTCCCACCCCAAATGAGTTCAGTGCACAGTGCATTTGTGAGTGAGGCAGCAGATGAATGCTCCTGGTGCTGCAGTTTACATGTACTCCAGGATACTAGTAAGAGCGTGCAATCAGGTAATACCCTTGCCATGAAGGTTAGTGGGTTCTTCTATCATCTGTTATTGGTTTTATAAGCTAAAAGGAGTAGCTAAACAGAAAGACAGATCAAGGGAGAGAAGAAATCAAGCAGAAGGGCAGAGAAACCTGGAAAGATGTAGAGTTGTGGCAACAAAACTGAGGGAAGGGGAACAGTACAAATAAGCCAGAAACCACTGCACATCACAAGCATTTGGATGTGCAGGGATATCAAAACTGAAGAAAACTGACATCTTTAGTTCTGCTGAGTTTGTTTCCGCATGGGATTTATTTCGGGAGTAAGACACCAAAATGTAGGCATCTACATGCAGGTATCCATATGTGCATGGATGTCGAAGCTCTCCTATTTAACGGAGATCTAGTTAACAGAATCAGTGGAGCTTGGAGAACTGTTACATATGGCAACACTGGACAGAGAGATGATCTGCACCTTACTGTCTGGGCCAGGTGGGATGCAGCAGGGTGACCAAGCTGGCTCTGCATACCTGTGGGGGCAGCTCAGCTGAGTTGTCTGTGTCTTTGTGTAGGTCTGGCTCCTTACTTCTTTCTTACGAGGGTTACATGGATAACAGAGGTATATGCCATCTCCACTTCATTCTCTCTCAGGGGAGCAGCGTCATGTTTGGTTGACCTCTGTCTTACAACTTTTTTTTCCTTCCAGGGTTTCTGGAAACTAGATGTGCTTTAATTTCTGAGGTAAGGTTGCATTTCTGAGCAATCTAGACTTCTATGGAAATTTTTTTCTCTTGCCCAAACTACTTTGTTTCTTCATTATTTTCAAGGGTTCTAATACTGGGAAGTTAATTTTTTTTCTATTCCTGCACCTTTATTCCTAAGAAAACAATGGAACTGTATAAGAGAATATTCTGTTTTCAGGATGGAATGAAAGATGCTCACCAGATTGAAACATTTGTTTTGAAGAGAAAAGCAATCAAACTAAAAGCATGAATTGGGAAAATTTTCCATTTTTTTCCAAAAATTAGGATGACCATTTTTTGCAGCTAATTCACAAAATGAAAATGAAAATTTCTAGTGGTGATGTTTTTCAAGTGACTTCCCTCTTCTGGAAAAGTTTTTCTGTTTCTGAAAGAGTAAGGTGTAGTTAACTGGAGTAAATTTGGCTCCTAAAATATCCAGGCTCCCAAAATATACTCCAAAATCTCTAGGGTACAAACTTACCATAAACATATATACTGGTGTCTTTCTGCCCAGAAATATCATGGGTTAGTTCCACTCAGATCACAGATCACAACTTCACTTATGTCAGATTTTCTCTCTCCTGCCTTCTCTTCCATCTCTACTCCCAACCTAGAAATCAAACCAAACCAAAACAAAACTGTTTGATGTTATTTTTCAGGCTTAGCTTTCAGACCTGGATGATCTAGGAAAATACAGAGACTAGAGAGACACATACGTGGAGGCTCTTTTTAACCAACCTGAGGTGAACTGAAGCTCGTTTGTGTCCCACAATGGTACAAAGCAAAGATTCAGTTTTGCACAGTGATCAGAATACCCCAAAGGAAAACACATCCAAGTGTTGCACCGTGAAGCTCTTCAGCAAGAAAGCTGTTAAATGCACATTTGAGGTTCTTAATCATCTGCAATGTGGAAGTCCCCTAAGACCTTGGCAGTAATCCCAATTTATTGTAATGTTTTACTTCAGTTGTAGCCTGGGGTAAGCTTTAATTAAAAGACACATGCAAGAACTAGACTGACGTCATTAGAATAAATATTTTCAGGGTGATGGCAGGGTGAGAATAAGGGTATTTCCAAAAAGAGCAATAACATATGAAACAAATGGGAACTCATCATTAGTAATGGAGAGGAGTGGGGTCTAATACATTGTGACATGATTTACTTAATGGAATCTCCGTTGCTTGAGTGATTTCAAATCAGATGTACCAGGAGAAGCAACATTATACTATAGCACAAAGTTAGCAAGTGACAGACAATATTACACAGATTTTTATATCTCTGTTGCCATTTCTAATGAGTAAGCAAAGAAACAATGCCATTATTTTCAAAACATCATAGGAAAAAATGGAAAAAGTCCATATTCCCCTTTTCTTACTCCCATGAGAGTCATAGTGAAATCATTAGAAAAATAAAGTAAGCAGTGCTTAATTTATCTGTTTAGAAACATGGTCTGACTTTGGGAAATTATTGCATGCATTCAAGTGCCTACTAATTGCAGTAGCAGCAGCTTCTTTCAAATCAGGATGATTTAGTACTGCATATTGAAATCTTCAGTACGACCTCAGCTCCCACTCTCTTAAGCCTCAAAAATGTTTGTTTTAAAACTCTTCAGGTACATGCTTTTTCTGCTCAATAACATCCATTTCAATGATGGTCACAGTAGCAGAGGGTTAATAATAGTATCGTGGTATTCTGCAGTTCACTGGTTTGGCCTTCCATCTCCTGGTTTATCTACCCTAAGACCAAAATATTATCCTGTAATAAAATGAAAAGCCACTATTAGTGCTTAATGTAAGTATACTTAAAATTATTATTAGTAGTGTGCTTGGTAAGGTTAAATCATAAGGTCTTTGATGCTAACTTCAAAAATTACATCTCTGATTTAACTAGAATAAATGAGATGGTTGCTTCTCTCTAATTAAAGGCAAAAATATATCTATAGTACTTGGCAATTTTCTGTCACTTAACACTGTATTGCAGCAGCATTTATTACATTCATTATATTATAATTACAATTACCTTACATTTACAGAGGGTCCAATCCTCAGAAACCTAAGCTGTGTGAAGAAAAGAATCATGTTTGTTTAAAACCAAAAGGAAGCCTATGTACCAAACTGAAGGTGAAGTTCATGAACCTGTTAGATATTTCATCGGCAGAGCCCATTAGTCCTTTTCTCTGTGTACAGAATTAGGGTGATATTGCCAGCAGCTATAAACATCCTCACTGACCTTGAGTGCTCAAGGGCCCTGTTTGCAAGGACACACTGCAGCTGCTTTTGAAAAAGTGATGCAGTTCCTTTTGGTTGATCCCTGAATTTTGGGATCCCTTGTCAGTGGAGCGGAAAGACTGTTTCTGTTTCTTGTGTCTTTTTCAGGCAGACAGTGACAAACAGTAACTGGTGCCTGGCAAAGAGAAAGGGAACTCCAGCTGGTTTTAGTCTTGCAGGAAGCGAAAGCAGCACGGCATGATGGGGCACCAGCTGAGCTGAAAGTTGAAAAGAAAGAAGGAGAAGGATTACGTTGGAGTGAACGACTGCTAACCTGACTTAAAGGGCCATTTTCCAAGAAGGATCTCCTATTCATCTTTTTTTTGTGCAAGACAAATGTAATTTCTTCTTCCTCCTTCTTTCCTGACTCATTCTCATATTCATGTTCTTTCCATTTTGGCTCTAAACGTTAGCACAATCATGCTTTACTCGCACGAATACTCCCTGGAAAGCAGATTTAAAACTTAAAAGCCTGAATAATTATTATAAGATTTTTAATTTTTTTTTAATGGGGCATGATCTGGCAAGATCATGGAGCAGATCCTCCTGGAAACTATGCTAAGGCACATGGAAAATAAGGAGGTGATTGGTGACTGCCAACATGGCTTCACTAAGGGCAAATTGTGCCTGACAAATTTGGTGGCCTTCCATGATGGGATTACAGCGTTGCTGGATAACGGAAGAGAAACTGATGTCATCTACCTGGACTTGTGCAAAGCATTTGACACTGTCCCACATGACATCCTTGTCTCTAAATTGGAGAGACATGGATTTGATGGATAAACCATTCAGTAGATAAGGAATTGGCTGGATGGTCGCACTCAAAGAGTTGCGGTCAATGGCTTGGTGTCCAAGTGGAGACCAGTGGATGAGTGGCGTTCTTCAGGGGTCGATATTGGGACCAGCGCTGTTTAACATCTCTGTTGGCAACATGGACAGTGGGATTGAGTGCACTCTCAGCAAGTTTGCCGACGGCACCAGGCTGTGTGGTACAGTTGATATGCTTGAGGGAAGGGATGCCAACCAGAGGGACCTTAACAGGCTTGAGAAGTGGGCCTGTGTGAACCTCATGAAGTTCAACAAGGCCAAGTGCACAAGGGTTGGGGCAATCCCAAGCACAAATACAGACTGGGTGGATAATGGATTGAGGGCAGCCCTGAAGACAAGGACTTGAGGGTGCTGGTTGATAAGAAGCTCAACATGACCTGGCAGTATGTGCTTGCAGCCAGAAAGCCAACTGTATTCTGGGCTGCATCAAAAGAAGCGTGACCAGCAGGTTGAGGGAGGTGATTCTCCCCCTCTACTCCACTCTTGTGAGACCCCACCTGGAGTACTGTGTCCAGCTCTGGGGCCCCCAACATAAGAAAGACATGGGCCTGTTGGAGAGAGTCCAGAGGAGGGCCATGAATATGATCAGAGGACTGGAGCACCTCTCCTATGAAGAAAGGCTGAGAGAGTTGGGGTTGTTCAGCCTGGAGAAGAGAAGGCTCCGGGAAGACCTTATAGCAGCATTCCATTACCTGAAGGGTGCCTACAAGAAAGCTGGAGAGGGACTTTTTACAAGGGCCTGTTGCGACAGGACAAGGGATAATAGCTTTAAACTGAAAGGGGGTAGATTTAGATTGGATATAAGGAAGAAATTCTTCACTATGAGGGTGGTGAGGCACTGGAACAGGTTGCCCAGAAAGGTGGTAGATGCCCCATCCCTGGCAACATTCCAGGTTAGGCTGGATAGGACTTTGAGTAACCTGGTCTAGTAGAAGGTATCCCTGACCATGGCAGGGAGGTTGGAACTAGATGATCTTTAAGGTCCCTTCCAACCCAAACCATTCCATGATTCTAAGATTTGATTGCACAATGTAAAGTTCATGCTGTGTTAGTTAGTTTCTTAACTCAGTGGAGAGAAACAATTTAATGCATCTAACTATCACTGTGCAAATTATGAATATTCACAATCTCCAAAACAAGAGCTTTGATTTATTAGTTCTTCAAGAAACCTGTGAAAATTTCAAAGTCCTTATTCCTCAACACATACAGAAAAAAGATAATTATATGAATTATTCAGTTCTTGTTTTCAGTAGGAAGGAAACGCTTATAAAAGGTGAAGTGACTACTTCTGTTTGTAGATCAAATACAGACAGAAGCAGTGAATACAAACTGCTGAATGAGTGAGCAATATAATTATACTTAGAGCAAATAATTCAGAAAAGAATTATTCCAATGTTCGAACAAAACAGTGGGTCAATTCATCTGTGTAAGGCCATTATATTTTGTGAGTAATATACTTTCAAAACATTCAGAGCACAGCACAGAAGACATTTGTAGTCTCACAAATGTATCCCTACTTGTTATTGTTGTAATTTACCAGACAGATCCTGCTGTTTTGCTAAGATCTCTGCCTATGCCATTGAAATCAAAGGAAGCTTTGATTTTAATGGGAACAGGATCAAGGTTTAGCCACTCAACATGTCCTTGAGCCAAAACAAAACTTCCAAGGAGGTTAATGTTGAGAGTGCTGTTTTGATTGCATAATGACACCAACAGACAAGATAGGAAAAATCATTGGGCTGCACTGAAATTGAAAGTGTACGTGTCTATTTTAAACTGCTAATACTTCATGTAACCCACTGTGCTGAACAGTCACAAAATGAATCTATGCAGTGGCTGAATTGCTGTCCATAAAGCAAAGCAAGCAATGGAATGTTATTCCTTTTCTATAATATAGTTATTTCTATGTTATTGCAGCAATAGTGAAAAATTTACAGTACCCCAACACTGAGATGTTGCATTTTGGGAATCATTTACAGATATATTATTCTAAACCAGCACTTTCAGTGAAACAGTGAGATGCATTCTTTACAAAATTAAATTGTTCAGCAAGGTGATAAAAAATTTACTCCCTGGGTAGACTTTTCCACCAGTATGGTGGCAAATACTGAGTGAAACCATAATCTTTCAAAAGATTAAAGTACTGGGGGTTAACTTTTAAATTAAATTCCTGTATAAGCATATTTACTGCATCCTCAGGAACTGTCTGTGGCTTGAGATGGCATAGCATTCTTTAGGATCTGATTTTAGCAGGTGAATTCTCCTGAAGGGGTACGATACTACAAGCAGAAAAGCTACAGAAGCATATCCTGTTAAATTGCAGGAAAAATATTAATATTCTGCCAAGAGGTTTTAAAAAATAAGGGGATCTCCTAAACAGTTTGAAGGTGTTCACGATATACATTTTCTTTTTAAACTCTGTTTTCTTAATTCTGTTCTTGACAAAGCATGATTCCCATTTTAAAATAAGTTTGGGAAAAACATTTCCAGTAGTATATACCAATTTTAGGACTGCTGCTGGAGTATGTTCCTTTTTTTTTCTCTCCCCTTATGCCATAACTAAGGATTGGGAAAGACTGTCCTCACAGAAAAATGAATATGATTCCCTGCACTACCACATTGCTCAAAACTCAAGACAAAATCTGAATTTAGTTTCAGATTCAAGACTGAATTTTGCAATTTAATTTATCACTACAGTGAGCCAAACACTCCTATTCATTATGGTGAGTCAATCTATATATTTACTGGTCAGCTGGAAGTTATACTAAATAGATGTATTAATTTACAGCCACAGTTGCAAGAATATGTGTTCCATATTTTTTCACTTCATTTGTGAAATTTGTCCTCATATGCTCTATGGCAGTCTCACTGGAATTTTTTTCCTACATTCTGTTAACTATTATTATTTATATATTTTAATTTTATTCTACAGTTTCAAAGTTGCTTCCATAATCTTGCTGAAATACTTCATCCATTAATAGTCATTTTTTCTTGCTGAGAAAGATAATAAGAATAGATAGAAAGATATAAAAATTTAATAGTCTTTTCAGGACTTAATGATGTAAATCAGCCAATGCATCTGTGCATATTAATTCAAAGCAATCCTACAGTTATGAAAAAAACCCCTGTTTATCTAAAACAAGGGTAAATGCAATTAGCTGCATGTTTTAAGGAAAATTATACTCAGTTATTTTATTAAACAATTCATAAAACAATGCTAAGGTATTCAATGGGTGTAAACATCTGGTGTTTATGCTTCCTCTGCAGTACCACAGATGACTAACTATTTTCCAGGTGTCACAGAGAAAAAAATTAGTTAATCACCCAGTCAATTTAGCCTAATGTTCTGCAACTGAGAGCTGCTGCTTCAAGTTTTGTGTGTGTATGCATAGGCACGTGAGCACGTAACCATGTTCTGGACCTCATTACACTTCTTAGAAGATGGAGATGTCCAGGGTTTGGCAATGAATTCGCACTGATACAGATCCAGGACAAAGACTTTGTGGCACAGAGATGAACTTGATATATGGGATGAAGGAGCAGACTAAAGTATATATTTAAGTTCTTTACTGACACAGGTCAGAGAGAGAAAAAAGATTGAACTGTGTTGACTTTCTTCTGTAATTCATAATTGCCTAAAACATGCTGAAATGAAGACCTAGAATGAGAATAAGGTTTTGGAGAACTGGATGATCTGGCCTAATACTCATTATCACAAGCAAGACCGTTGCTGCAACATTCCCTCTTAGTTAATGGGCCCCTCACTGCTGTGTGTAGGAAGGGCAGTTGTATACCAAAAGTCATGATTAGCACTTCTCAGTGTCTTTTTGTCAATATTTGATTTTTGCACAGTTCAGTTACTTGTTTGAATCTCCCATGGACACCTACTGTTCTGCTGTTTCATTTAGCAGAGCGGGTAGATTCATGGAGCTACATACATCATTTTAGGGCTTAGGAACTGGATTTTCCCAGGCTGACCTCTAAAGGACAGTTATTCTTCTGAAGCGATACCTTCTTTTCCTCACCTGATGTTGTGACCCAGAATTCATGACCCTGCATATAATTTACACAGATAGATGTTACACATGCTTATTTTCAGAAGAACATTTGGAACTCTTTTTGGGTTCCCCCCCCTAAAAAATACCACAGAGTAACATTTAAAACACTATATAGAAAAAGTAAAGTTCTCTATAGTTCCGGATTAATAAAGGATGTGGAAAAAAATAGTATGAAAAAAGTGGTAACTAGTCAGAGAGCAGAAGTGGGTGGAGCAGGGTGGTGTGAAGTAGAAAGATAGTTGTGGTGTAAGTTGGCTGACACTGTGCTTCATCCCCAAGAAATTAAGATCACTCTTCCACCTCAGCTGTTCCCTATTGCTCTGCTTCTCTTGTCCCCTCATCTTTGCAGCCCCATGCTGGAGCCCCTTTTGCTCAGATGATGTGCAGCAATGTTTTGTTCAATTAACGTCTCTGCCCCTGAAAATACCTGACTTCAGAGTGTGTTTTCAACGTAATCACATGTGTGGACACAGCAAATTCAGACACGAAAACTGGGTTAAATTTATCTATTCAGGATGACAAGGGCAATGACATGCAGAATTTCTACTGTTCAATCCCTTTAAATTAATACCTAGAATCTGCGGCTTCCTATTTTTCATACTAAAGTTAACTTGATTCAGGCTAGCTTAGTTCAGTGTGACAAGTGCAACAGCGATTCTCCCCAGTTACAGAATATATATACACATATATATATATGCACATATACATGTATATATATACACATATATAGACATACATATGTGTGTATTATATACACATTTATGTATATCTATGTATTTATATATATGTATATATGTCTGTATATTTATATACATATATGTGTATATACATATAAAAATATATATTTTTATATATAAACATACATGTATGCATATATATGAAAAATCTCCTGGAATATACCTAAAACAACATGCAAGGGCCAAAATACTAAAAGCCATATCCAGAATAGTTTAAGGACTATTATATCCAAATTTAGTCCACTGGACTTCAGCTGCCCACCAATTTTCTTTTTTTTTTTCCTTTTATGTAATCTCCGTGTGTTGTTACAGTGTGTGTTTTGTTCTCTTTATAGGATAAAACACTCCTGGCCATATTTGTGTTGTTTTCACGTTATGTATGTTTGCTTTATTGGTTTTTTTCATTGATTTCTTTACTTTTTTTTTTTTCTCCTGTCTTCTAAATAATTCTGCCAAAAGTATTTCTTGGCAGCACTTTGCTTGCACAGGAAATACACAATCATCTGGGTTCCTTACAGATAATCACAGTCTGGATTCTTTACAGATAATTATTGGATCAAATTGTAAATTTGGGGTAATTTACAGGTGGAACAGGTGGGGTAAAAGGCAGGTAACCACAGGGGAAGGAGGAGAGGTAACACACCATCTAGGGACAGCTTGTCTCAGCTTGAACAGAGCAGGAACTGAGAGCAGCTCATTACTGAGCATACCGCTACAGCCCGTAGGAGAAGCAGAAGCACTGTGGACTTGCACTGTGGACTTAATCCTGGGCCTGAACCTGTTGTCATGGCCAGGCTCTTCCCAAAGCTGCAATTAGGTCTAGCAGAGACCACTCTATTAACACTCTGGAGAGCAAAGAAAGATGGACAAGGAAAGTGCAAGAGTAGCTGTGCTGATTAAACAAGGTGCCAATAGTAGGCGGTCTCAGTGTAACCCTTAGCAGATGCTGGGTTTTAGTGCTATTCTGCTCTCACCACCACACTACATGGACGACTGTCCTGCACTTCGTAAGGCCCAGACAGAGAGAAGAGTAGGCTCGATCCCTGAGTCATCTTCCTTCATCTACATTGCCCAATGCAGAGACCAGCCACAGGCTGCTTCCAAAACTGATGTAGCATGTGAAGGCTGGACCATTCTGGAAAGCATCCCACATCTGATCTATACACTGGACTGGTCTTGGGACAGCACTACGGGACCATATGGGATTTGTTGGGCATCCAGCTATACATTATACATAATCAACAGCCTACAATGTAAGGCAGGCAGATCTTGGTGTCTTTAAACTACATAGTCCTCTTGTGGTAAGCATCTAATTTAAACATCATTACTATATCTCTTCAGTAATGAAATGAAGATGTGGCATCTGGCTGCCCAGGATAGTAGAAATTCTGAATGCAGACCTCTGTTTAAACAGGACAAGGCAGAAATCAAGCTTGCAAAGCCTTTAAATGAAAATATAAAGTCTATTAGCAAACCTGGATCTAATGATTCTTTCTCATAGTCTGACATTAATACTGTTAGCATGTTGAAATTCAAGACATATTATGATATTACCCTTCTCCTTTTTCTCCCTCAAAAATGCTTTAATGGCCTTTAAAACCAGCATAATCAAGCCATGATTCTATTGTCAACAGTCTAGAATAAATCTTGCTCTCTAGCATTTAGTTATTAGGTAACATAGTCACGTTTCTTTCAACTGTTCTGTGAACACAGAATAAATGGCTTGTGATGTTTAGCACTCTTGGTTAAAAACCCATTTTTAAGGTTCAAGAAAAGTGCTATGACCCATGCACTGCAACTACTGATTTATCTGCACAGCAGCTTGGGTACCAAACCAGTTTTAAAATACTTTTGAAAACATCAAATGTATTATGATTTAAAACCAAACAACAATAAAATAACACTGTTGAGTTTCTGGCAAGTGCAAAAATTCAGAGAAATTCCTTAGTAAAAACTGAATGCAAGCAAACCATTGTATGTCATCTTAAAGGCACCTTGCTTGAGAGACAATTTGTAAACAGAAGAAACAAACTATCATAATGTCAAGGAGCAAGTTCAGAGATGTGAAAATGTCAAACATAATTAAATATTTAAATTATTTTTCCCCTAAAAAATTCTGAAAGGCTTCCCTAGTGAGCTCACACTACGGAATGGGCTAGGAATGGACTTATACTTTTGGCTACATCACTATAACCAGCTCAACCCACATCAGGCTGACTGCAATGCTGGCATGTGGTCCTACATTGTGGACTGATTCCCAGTTTCAGCCTGGTTTTGGATGCCTGTACGACTGTTGTTTTGATTTTTTTCCCAAATTACAGAGCATATAAAGCTAAACCATCTCACCTGTAGAACTGCCACTCCGAAGATTTCTTATGTGTGATTCAAAGGAGAGCTACTGCTCATTCCGATTTTCCTGGACTCCTAAAATTTTCTGCTGCATAAACTTTGCTTAGCTAAGTTGGAACATTTGTTCAGGAATAAAGATTAAAGCAGAGCAGATGTGAGCCCTCCCCCACCAGTCCTAGCACAGGACTGTACTCTCCTACTGTATAACGAACTTCATAGACATTCCTCTCCTCCATCACACTCTGCATCCTCCTTTATACAGTGGGAAATGCACTGCTAAAGAAATATATTTCATAAGAGAAAGCTAGTTTGGGAAGCAAAAACTGTCTACTGTAGATATGTGGAAAAGCTAATTTAGAGCTGTCTTTGGTATCTTTAACAAGACCGAATTTTACAGAAACTGCAACAAATCCTACCCAGATCATTTAATGCAGGTTTCTAGAGTCCAAATCCAAGTATATGAGCTACAAAAACTTCTATCTAAAGCCATGCTTTCCAGCAAAGACCAAATAACTACTTTCTATTGCTAGGGTAGTAATTCCTTTCTCATCTCCATACCTCCCTTGATGAGCTAGAGGGTTCACCTTCCTCAACAGTGATTCACTTTTAAAGGAGGGAGGTGTGTGTGGGGGAGAAGTTACAAAGCATCCCATTGTCTGCTTTGCTCAAACCTGTGTCTAGTCCCTGACTGCGCTAGGAGAATGATGAGCAGCTGCTCTGTCTCTGCTCCCGTACCCAAGAGGCTTCAAAGGAGACAGGGCTTCGGCCTTGCCCATATGCTGGCCAGCAGACCCGGTTGGCTGAGCTGGCATTCCTCCAGGAACAGAGGAATTCTGCACTGCCCAAAATCAAGGTCATGTCCAGTAAGTTAATACTATCCTTCAGTGATATAGCCATGCAACAAAAGCTCACTCACAATAGGTGTTCCAAAACTTTTCTTTAAAACAACACAGAGTTGCTGAAATAAAAAAAAATAATAATACTGTATTGTTTTGGGGAGGAATTTTGACAGCCAAAATACTGCTGAAACAAAGTGAGAAACATGAACAATATTGCATGGCTTTAATTTACAGGTAGAAATTACCTGTTTAACCTTTTTTTCCTTGACTTTGTTAAAATATTAACAATAATCTATTACAAGAATTTATACAGGGTATTCTATAGAATCCTAGAGCCATGTAGGTTGGAAGGGACTTTCAGAGGTCATCTAGTGCAGCCTCCTGCTCAGAGCAGTTCTAGTTAGGGCAAGTTGCTCAGGGCCCATTGAGTGAAATTTTATGTGTCTCCAAGAATGGAGATTTCACAGCTTTCTGAGCAACTAGTCCAGTGTTTTACTATGCTCATAGTGAATGCTTTTTTTCCTTATCAAGTCAGTTTCCCATATTCCAAGTTGTATCCATTGTCTCACATTCTTCTACAGTATCCTTCTGACCTCTGTCTTCTCTATACCTTCCCATCAGGGAAATGCTAACTGCAATAGTATATTCCCTGAGCCTCCTGTTTTTAAAACTGAAAAGAACCTATTCTCTCAGCTTGTCCTTGTATGCCACAAGCTCCAGCCCCCTAACCATCTTAATGTCCCTCTGCTAGACTTTCTCCAATCTATCCATGCCCCTCTTGCAATGCTGAGCCCAAGTATGAACACAGTACTTGATGAGGTCTCATGAGTGCTAAGTAGAGAGGAATAATTAGTTTCCTTGGCCTGATGGTTACACAATTGCTAATACACAGTTGGTCTTCTTTGTTGCAGGAGTACATTGCTGACTCATGTTGAAAACACCAAATTAACCTATACTTCCATAAATAATTCCAGAATGACATTAAAAATATTTCTATGGAATTTTCAGATATTCATTCTGCTTCAGAAAGCAACAATAACAAAGAGTTTTTGAAATTTCTTGGGAATAAAAATAAGGTTTCCCATAAGCTCTATTAAATAGACTTTTCAAAGATTCCAGTCTGCAATAATTAAAGTACTGTAATTAGGAAAATAGGACAAGTCCATTTCAGATACCACTTCAGACATCTGTTTAAATTGTGATGTCCCAGTATCTATGTTTTTTCTTAACCTGAATGCTTAAGGATATGTCATTGTTTCTAAACTGAAGTGATGTCTTCCCAGAGCTTCTACTTGAAGCGTATCTGCTTGTAGAGTAATATTTTTACGTCAAAAGGTTTTTTTTATGTAACAGAAACATATATATTCTGCCATGATATATTAATGGAAATATTTTCTTAATACTATACTTTTTACAGTTTTGTTGGCTCAATCAACTCTTCTAATCACCCAGAATGATGTGCAGCATATTTTATTAAATCAGCTACTGGAGCTGCACTGTACGGGAAACAAGAGTGTATAAACACAATATGCAGTACACAAATAGTTTTAACAAGTATAGAACTACACATAAAAGCCACACCACTGGGTAATATATAGACATTGAGCCAAAAAATCATATAGGAATAAATCACAGAGATTCCCTTCTCTTTCTTGAGCATCTGTGCAAATGGGAAGCACAATGCTAAAGCAAGTGCTTTGGTGCTACAAGAGGTACTGTCAAAGCACTGTACACCTCTCATGAGTCTAAATAGTTTTGGGGATTACACAAGATTGCCCCTTTCTTCTGTACATGTGTTGGCTACTTGAAGTCGGAAGGTGAAGGAAAACTTCCTCCATCACATGCAAAGACTGATGTCTATTTGTTTGCCTTACATCACTGTTGTCATCATAGTCTGAAAATAAAAAGGGCGATATATTTCTGAGCCTAAGTTTCTTAGGGATAAAAAACAATTACGCAAATAGCAGATGTAGGTCTTTTTAGACTATGCATTGTTGTTGATACTGATGGTTTCTGAAGCTCTGAATGAAAGTGACATTTTTTAAGAGTGACATTGTTTTTCTGGTGGTTCAGGGCGGGATTCATCTTGTCTCACTTCATCCATCAAAGCATGAAATGTGCAATCTAAAATAATTGTGCAGTCTAAGAATAATCATCTCTCTCTGTTGATCCTGGAAGGTACCTAGAGAGCTTGTCTTACAGTACATACCTATTTTTTTCTGTCTAATGTTACCTGAAGTACATCCTATCCACACTTGCCTGGATAAGTTTGTCATCTGACACTGATAACTTATCACTGGTTACTTTGAGTAAATTAACAAATTCTGTAGTGTTTATTATCCTCATTTATTTTTTTCATGACAGTCTCTGTCCATAAGAGTGAATATTAATGGTGCTGGACTGTTTGTAAATGTTTCTTAGAAAAGATATTTCTCAGTGTATGCCACTGTGGGAATTGTATCCAAAGAGGAAAAACTAGCAAGAGCAGGAAACAAAGCAAGTCTCAGGTGAAAACAGAAATTTATTTGTATACACAACAGTAATAATAAAGTCTGGAGATGTCTTTTCAAGTGTTTTTCACTAACCAGCTATGACTTCCTTTCTGGTCAGCAACCCTGGTGAGGCAATTGGCTTATAAAACCTGTGATTTAAAGTGAATCAGATCCAAAGGGACAAAGACATGTATGTCCGATCCCCTTCTGCATCTTCCTTACTCTTCAAGGAACCTGATGAATCATTCCTTTGTCCTTTATCATTAAAAACTTTTCACACTCCGAGTGGAGAATGGATTCATTGCCAGCTGATCTTCAGGTCCCTTAGTGTGATATCCGAGCAGCCTCTTCTCTGACAAAAAGGTTGAACTGGACTTATGAGATGGTGAACTTGTGACTGAGATTTCCATCCTGCTGAGAAATTTTGATGAACCTTCTCTCCCTTTTCAGGAACACAGTAGTTCTCGAAGTACTGAAAGCCATTTCTCTTAGGCATAGCAGAGTCTTACCTTGGGTCAGCACCAGCCTTTGTCAGCTCATTCATCTTCTGTTTCTTTCCTAATTACTTCATCTAAGCTTGACGTATTTGGCAGATATCTCAGGAGGAAGTCTACATGGGTCAGACCATCAGGCTCTTCTAACTGTGGCCCAAGGTAGGGTTGAGACATCTCCTTATATCACTCATGCTTGTTTCCCTTCAGAGCATAGAAAGGTCACCTGTACATTAAGTTCTCGATTAACTAAAAATAAGGTAGGAAAAATCCCCACAGCACAACATTACCTTATGTTTCTTTCTCAGTGTAGCTGAGAAAAAAAAAATTAGCTTTTCATTGGATTTGTTTAGCTCATGGGAATAAAACTTATTTTTTGAGAAGTACTAGTGGAGTAATTGCAAATAAGCCTATAAAAGTAGATTTTTTTCCCCTCAGGCACTAAATAATGTTTTGATAATCACACATTTTCCTTTGCTATCACAACTCAACGGGAGGAAGATCATTTTATAAGAAAACTTCAGAGACTCTCAGTTCATCTCAGATGTCATGAGATTATCTCTTTTATTAATTCGAATTTTTCAGACCAACAGTTATCTTATTAACTGCACATGCTGTCTGTGCATCACCCACATTGTGACTTGATAACAGGATGTTACTGAAGGTTCCCAAAGATACTCAGATGATTTTCAGATATCTACTCCTTCCCAGATAAACAAAAACCTTCCCAGCTGGTCTCACATTCTCTTTTTTTTTGGCCTCAACTCCACAAAAGTCAAGCAAACCCTGAGAAAGAGTGATATTGCAGCCTTTAGTTGTCCAGGTGGCTCCTTAGGTAACCAACACTCACTTTGGATGTTGAATGTCACCATGCCTATAATCCTTTGTGAATCTTGTCACAAGTCTCTCTGGTGAAGTTCTTCAAACTATCAAGGCAGTATTCTGGTTTTAACAGGAATTCAGCTGCTTTCATCTCTGGTGCTTTGAATCTCAGTCTTCTATCTGTTAAACATGGTGAAGGCATTGCTTTCTCACACAAAAGGGTTTATAAAGGCAGTAACACTATATTTTTTGAGGTCTTTTTAGATTCTTGTGGCAATGGGAGCTATATACATAGCTTAGATAACAAATTGGATATACTGAAAAAAGCAACATCTTGTACCAGGAAGACCTCAACACATCCTTATACATTAAAATAAAAATGGATACGTGTTTTGGAGCTAGAACAAATTATAACACACAGTTCAAACAAAACTAGTGCTCTGTTACACTAGGAAAAAGTTTAGATGTGCCATAGTATAGAAAATCAAGTGTACATTGACAGTGTCATGTGGAAATCTTACTGAATCACCCATGTGAAAAAGATTGTGCCTTTAGGGCATTGGAGTAATAAAACTTATCTTCAGTTTCCAAGAACACGCGTATCCATCGCATTTTCTACAAAAACAGGTAGTTCCATTAAATCATATTATAATTCAAAGATATATGAACCAGTCTAATTTATTACATGAAATAAAGGAGCGTAATTGAGAGATTAGTAATGGGAATTTGGGGTTACATCACCTTTGCCTTTGCTTCTTCCTCTCTTATCTGAGTTGGTGAGAACTGTCTATTCTTCCTTGGTCTCAGACAATGACTCACAAGGTATCATGTACATTTTTACTTGGTGTTTCTCTTTTCTTCATTTTTTCCCCTGCTAATGAAAAAATAGTCTCTGCCTCCTCCCTCCCCCCAACATTTTTCACTAGCGTTTAGGCTTTTTTATTTCAGGTCTCTTGGATATCACCCAAGTAGGATATTGTCGTGGTTTAGCCCCAGCCAGCAACTAAGCACCACGCAGCCGCTCGCTCACTCCCCCCTGGTGGGATGGGGGAGAGAATCGGAAGAGCAAAAGTAAGAAAACTCGAGGGTTGAGATAAAGACAGTTTAATAGGGAAAGCAAAAGCCGCGCACGCAAGCAAAGCAAAGCAAGGAATTCCTTCACTACTTCCCATGGGCAGGCAGGTGTTCAGCCATCTCCAGGAAAGCAGGGCTCCATCATGCGTAATGGTTACTTGGGAAGACAAACGCCATCACTCCAAATGTCCCCCCCTTCCTTCTTCTTCCCCAGCTTTATATACTGAGCATGACGTCATGTGGTATGGAATAGCCCTTTGGGCAGTTTGGATCAACTATCCTGGCTGTGTCCCCTCCCAGCTTCTTCTGCACCTGGCAGAGCATGGGAAAGCTGAAAAGTCCTTGGCTAGTGCAGCAACAACTAAAACATCTCTGTATTATCAACACTGTTTTCAGCACAAATCCAAAACATAGCCCCATACCAGCCACTCTAAAGAAAATTAATTCAATCTCAGCTGAAACCAGGACAGTATCCACCCCTTATTCCATACCATTTACGTCATGCTCAGGTCTCACACTATCCAATACATTCTCATTACCCACCGTCACCCTTCCCATCCTTTGATATAATACACACATATCATTCCCTTAGTCTATGGACCACCCCTACAAAATATTTGTAAAATGTCCACAAAATGTCCACTGAGTTCATTTAGTCCATGACTTTGGGCTTCATCTCTTATGGTTGTTACTCAGGACAGGAGAGGTGGTGTGTTGCTTGAGTTATTGGGCACCAAAGCCAGCTCAGGTCAGGTCACTGCTGCACTTGCACTGCTTCTTGTAAGGCTTCTCCTCCATTGGTTCAGGTGGTTCCGGCTGTAGTAATTCCTATAACATGCAACTCAAATCATGGGTTACAACAATTTAAAGGTATATCCATTACAATCTCCACCCCTGGTCCCTTTGGACCAGGATATAGGGTTTAACATTGCAATGAACTCCTCCCCTTGCTCCTAGCCTGGCTAGCAACAAGGGTTCCTGCTATAGTAATTCCCACAACATGCAACTCAAATCCCGGGATACAACAATTTAAAGGTATTTCCATTACAATCTCCACCTCTGGTCCCTTTGGACAGACCATCAGGTTTAACATTGCAATGAAGTCCTCCCCTTGCCTCTGCTCCAGCTTGGACTTATCCACAGAATGTAGTACCTTCAGAAGTAAACTTGCTCCAACATGGCCTTATGCACAGCCACAGATGCTTCAAGGTGTACCTGCTGCAGCATGGACTTCATCCACAGCCACAGATGCTTCGAGGTGTACCTGCTGCAGCATGGACTTTATCCACAGCCACAGATGCTTCGAGGTGTACCTGCTACAGCATGGACTTCATCCACAGCCACAGATGCTTCGAGGTGCACCTTATCCAGCGTGGACTTATCCTTGCAGGCCACAATCCCTTCAGAGGGATACCTGCTGTGGCACAGACATAACCATGGCCACAGACGTTTCAAGATATACCTGCTCTGGCATGGACTAATCCATGGGCACAGACGCTCTGGGGTGTCCTGCTCCCACGTGGATTCATCCACAGGTCACAGTCCCCTTTGACTCGAGTTCACACCGGAGTTCCAGCCTGTCCAGTACAGCAGCACAGAAACAGCAGTGATGTCCTGGCCATCTGCCAGCCCAGGCGCAAGGCTATTGCTGTTATCAAAATGTTCCCAGGCACAGCAGAGTAAGATGATCAGCAGTACAGCAGCACGGCAAGCAGTGAAAGCAAAAAGCAGCCACTACCAAGCCCTAGACTCTAACATACAGTAAGGCAGGCAAGCCCTATGGCAAGCACAGAAGCCTGCCGATTAATAGCTTAACAGCAATAACAGCTATAAATTTTATCTAGCACATTCCAATCAAATCCGTCATTATCTCAAACCCTTCGAGCCCCACGTTGGGCGCCAAAGAGGACTGTCGTGGTTTAGCCCCCAGCCAGCAACTAAGCACCACGCAGCGCTCGCTTCACTCCCCCTGGTGGGATGGGGGAGAGAATCGGAAGAGCAAAAGTAAGAAAACTCGAGGGTTGAGATAAAGACAGTTTAATAGGGAAAGCAAAAGCCGCACACGCAAGCAAAGCAAAGCAAGGAATTCCTTCACTACTTCCCATGGGCAGGCAGGTGTTCAGCCATCTCCAGGAAAGCAGGGCTCCATCATGCGTAATGGTTACTTGGGAAGACAAACGCCATCACTCCAAATGTCCCCCCCTTCCTTCTTCTTCCCCAGCTTTATATACTGAGCATGACGTCATGTGGTATGGAATAGCCCTTTGGGCAGTTTGGATCAACTATCCTGGCTGTGTCCCCTCCCAGCTTCTTCTGCACCTGGCAGAGCATGGGAAGCTGAAAAGTCCTTGGCTAGTGCAGCAACAACTAAAACATCTCTGTATTATCAACACTGTTTTCAGCACAAATCCAAAACATAGCCCCATACCAGCCACTCTAAAGAAAATTAACTCAATCTCAGCTGAAACCAGGACAGATATAAAGGTCAGTAGGCCAGTAAGGTACAGTACAGACGCATCTCTTCATTAGTTGTAAGTGCTGCTTCCAAGTTGCTTTAAGGATATTTCTTCTAATCCCAAATTGAATATGTTGGGCACACACCTCTCAGTTGCTCCTGACAATGAAGTCAAGGCAAGAAACAAACTTGACCTGGTCCCATCAGTAGCAAAGAGGTCTGGTATAGCATATCTCTGGTTTTGTTTCCAGTTTTGGAACTAAACTTCTTTACAACATCTTTTCTCAAAGACCAGATTAGTTTCATATAATGGTTTGCATATTGTCTTCCAGACAGGGACCTGAAATGCAAGTTGTACTCTCAGCACACTGACCTTGCTACGACAATTAGCTTGTCTCAAATTAGTTCCATACCAAAATGTTTTGAAATAATGCACCTCAGAAGAATTTGTTTCTCACTCACCTTGGAAAAGCTGCCAGACAGAGTCCAATCTGTCTTTGAATTTATCAGCAACCAGGGGGCATCCATTAGCTTTTGATATCCAGGCAGTTGCCAGGTGTTTGTTATTTTGCTGTCTGCTCTGCAGTGGCACTTACCATGTGGCAAAACAGGCATTTATGTGCAAGGCATATAGCATTTTGTTACTTATGTTTTTCTGCAGTTTAACAGCAAAACAACTCTCATTGCCATTGTGTACTACGCCAGCGCTATAGGATACTGTATGCATTTGTTTTACAGATGATCAATTTATGACAGAAATCAAGCAGATATTAGAACTACAAATGTTGAATCTGTGGCAATTGCTTTCAAAAATAGATCTGGCAGAAAGCTTATAAACCTAAGTAGGCATTACTCAAGGGCAGGGATGTTTACACTAAGACAGTTTGTGACTGAAACTCAGAAAACTAAAAGTATTTTGCTTATATCAGCATGTGAGATAATTCATAAATGTATAATCTGAGTATGGGAGAAACCAGCCTTAGAACAATGGGGTGATTGCTGTCTTCTTATATTTTAACTTGGGCATTTGCTTTATCTTTTTCTTTGCATTTAAACTTCTACATAAGCTTTGATTTTCTTGAAAGAGTCATTAAACTCTTTGGTTGAAGTTCACACTTGCATTTCTGCAGAGAACAGGTCATCTCATCTCATCAAGAGGTAACCAAGGTTTGTACACAAAGTTTTACTACACTGGATCTGATCAGAGGAACAACTCAAGAATCCAAACTGAAAAAGGGGAAATGCGTGCTGATTAATAAAGTCACAGTTTTATTGACAGTAGGAATATTTCAGTCTGGTCACTGATTTAGACTTCATTGTACTAATCATCATGTGAACGTCTGTTCCATGTGGCTAATAACAGCAGCAAATCTTTATTCCCTTTCACTCAGACTAGTTGTTAATAAAAATCATACTTTCTTATTAGAAAGGTAGGAAAAGAAAAAAAAGAGCCTCTTAGTTTTTTCACTTTGCATTAATTTCCTTTCTTTTTCCAAAACAAGAATGAAATTAGCATCGGTTCTTTAAATGAGAATTGACTTGTGTTGGGATTTTTGTTCTTGTTGCTTAGCAGCAGCAATGCAAGCATATGGGTGTGTCTGTTTCTAGGGCACTTTTTCTGATATTTGATCACTTCAGGGCATTTTCCACATTAACGAGATAATGTTGAATCTGATGTTCTTAAAAAAAACCAACCCTGAAGTTCAGTGTCTGTTTCTTAGTTTAACCATAAAGTGGTTAAAAGGAAGAACAGACAAATACCTGTAAAGTAATGCCTGTCTTGCAAGAGACATTCATATCCGTTGGTGGCAATGCATTTTCAATTTATTAATTGCATATCACTTTCTTCTGCACCTTGTTTTATACAAGCAAGACCAGTTCTATAAACTGAAATCATTTGAGCATCTGAGAGGATTAAGAATTAAATATGTAACTCTTTTTTTCTGAATATCTACCATTAAGTGATTAACAGTTCTATTTGTTATTAAAATCTAAACCCCTAAGCAGTGGGGAATTAAAACCTGGTATCTGGTCTTTGCATGTCTGCTATAAGGGTATGCCTGCAAAGATGACATTAAATCAATATCCTTTCTCTATGGTTTTCTGGACTTTGAGCCATATTGATATCCAGAGTCTAGCTACTGCAGATCACAGATTTGCTACACCCCCTTGATCCTCACAGATCAGCTGCTCTAGTGGATTTGGTAGAGGAAAAAACTTCAGATTTGCTAGAGCAGTTGAACAGTGCTGAAAGATTACCTTGATTAGGGAAACTTTTGTATACTTATAAGCAGAACTGAAGATTATTGTGCCCAGATCAAATGACAAAAAAATCAGCCTTAGTAAGCATAAGATCTGCTCCTAAATGTATAAGAGAACTAGTTCAGAGGAAAAAAAGAAATTATCACACAAATTTTTGGAGTTATTATGGGATTTTCAGAATGCAAAAAAGAAAAAGGGGGAAAAAAAGACCCGGGGTCTCAGCAAAAAAACCCCCCAAAACTCAATTGCATATACAATTGTGTGTCCATGGCAAAATAGGAACATGCAGGAAAATAAGAATATGCAGGAAAATATACTTAGGCAACTGACTAAATGAGTTTGTTTTGAACTGCATAAATATGCAGGCTTGCGAACAGCAGTATATTAATGTTGGATATAATGTGAGACTATTTTAGGTGCTATATGGACATAAATGTATGGACATAAACTATTTTAATGGACCATTAAGTTAAATGGACAATTATGTGCATTTAAAAATTAAATTGTTAAAATTTTTACATTCTTCCAAACTTTTTAAAAACCCACTTATTTTAAAGATTAAAAAAAAAAAAGTGGTTATGTCATAGGCTGAGATGCTTTTCCAGTAATTTCAGTTGTGACCCTTCAGGAGGCCAAGTTTGGCTACATTTTGCAGATAGGAAGTAGTTAGCAGACTGGTCTACTCAGTTCTGCAATTTTTAAAATGTTTATCTTTTTCAACGCTTCTAAACTACTCCTGTTTTTTCCCAGATTTAAGCATGCATTTAAATTCCATTGACTGAGCTAGTTCGGAGATTTTTATGGACAAAAGATCCTTCATTGCCAGCCCTATGTATCCCAAATTCTGCATTACTAATGATCTAACAAAATGGATTCAGTTTTGTTGTGTAAACATTTTAAGTCACTAGGAAAAATATTTCAGACTCTTGTAAATGAAAAATGGTAGTACACTGGAGAGAAATATTACGCTGTGGTTATTACTTTGTCTAGAAAAAAAACAATACAAATGGCATGAATCTGTAGGAAGTAGAATAAGAAATACATTTAAGGCCGGATGATGTTTATTTACCTGTCAGTCCTGTATATTCATATGGATTCTCTGGTATGCTAATGATTTTATGGACTAGCTCAGGTCCACATTGATAGATGATTTGTGTCAGAGGGAGCAAACAAATGTAGTGTATTTACCATTTGTGCCATTATAAATATTTTAGAAGTCTGAATACTTCTTGTTTCTTTTGGAGCAATTTTCCTAACTTCGTTTAAACCTTATTTTAACCCATGCAAAACTACTTTCTTACATATTTCTGGTAAACAACTACTGTTTCTGTGAGCAAAACATTTGTTAATTTGATCTTTTCTACCTAAAAGTCAAACCCGTTATCCAAACCCGGCTTTTGCAAAGACGCACTGCAAGAGAAAGTCAATTACACACTAAGACTAAAAGCACTGGCCCATGTCAGATTTTTCTGCCCATTAATTCACTTTTTTCTTTATCGTTAGACCAATACGTTATGTATTGTTTCTGCACTTCTGTTTCTAAGGTGACTTAGAACCAGAGTTGCTGTGAGCCATTTTCCAAAGCTATGAACTTTCCCAACTGGTACTTTCTTAGCTGAGCTTACTTGAAATAATGTATAAGTATTCAATTCTAACTGACCTTCTGCACAAAGCTACCTTCTTTTCCATATTAGAGAATCACAGAATCGCATAGGTTGGAAAAGACCTTTAAGAACTTCGAGTCCAACCGTAAACCTAACACTACCAAGACCACCACTATACCATGTCCCTAAGCACCTCATCCAAACGTCTTTTAAATACCTCCAGGGATGGTGACTCCACCACTTCCCTGGGCAGCCTCTTCCAATGCTTGATAACCCTTTCAGTGAAGTAAAATTTCCTAATATTCAGTCTAAACCTCCCCTGGCACAACTTGAGGCCATTTCCTCTCGTCCTATCACTTGTTACCTGGGAGAAGAGATCGACCCCCACATCTCTACAACCTCCTTTCAGGTAGCTGTAGAGAACAATAAGGTCTCCCCTCAGCCTCTTTATCTCCAGGCTAAACAACCCCAGTTCCCTCAGCTGCTCCTCATAAGACTTCTGCTCTAGACCCTTCACCAGCTTCGTTGCCCTTCTCTGGACACACTCCAGCACCTCAATGTCTCTCTTGTAGTGAGGGGCCCAAAACTGAACACAGTATTCGAGGTGTGGCCTCACCAGTGCCGAGTGCAGGGGCACGATCACTTCCCTACTCCTGCTGGCCACACTATTTTTGATACAAGCCAGGATGCTATTGGCTTTCTTGGCCACCTGGGCACACTGCTGGCTCATATTCAGGCAGCTGTCAACCAACACTCCCAGGTCCTTTTCTGCCAGGCAGCTTTCCAGCCACTCTTCCCCAAGCCTGTAGCGTTGCATGGGGTTGCTGTGGCCCAAGTGCAGGACCTTGCACTTGGCCTTGTTAAACCTCATACAATTGGCCTCGGCCCATCGATCCAGCCTGTCCAGGTCCCTCTGTAGAGCCTTCCTCCCCTCAAGCAGATCAACGCTCCTACCCATCTTAGTGTCATCTGCAAACTTACTGAGGGTGCACTTGATCCCTTTGTCCAGATCATGGATAAAGATATTAAACAGAACTGGCCCCAACACAGAGCCCTGGGGAACACCACTTGTGACTGGCCGCCAGCTGGAGTAAACTCCATTCACTACCACTCTTTGGGCCTGGCCATCCAGCCAGTTCTTTACCCAGCGAAGAGTACACCCGTCCAAGCCATGAGAAGCCAGTTTCTCCAGGAGAATGCTGTGGGAAACGGTGGCAAAGGCTTTACTGAAGTCTACGTAGACAACATCCACAGCCTTTCCCTCATCCACTAGGCGGGTCACCTTGTCATAGAAGGAGATCAGGTTGGTCAAGCAGGACCTGCCTTTCCTAAACCCATGCTGGCTGGGCTTGATCCCTTGGTTGTCCTGTACGTGCTGTGTGATGGCACTCAGGATGATCTGCTCCATCAGCTTCTCCAGTACTGAGGTCAGGCTGACAGGGCTGTAGTTCCCTGGATCTTCCTTCTGGCCCTTCTTGAAGATGGGAGTCACATTTGGTAATCTCCATTCAACTGGCACCTCCCCAGTTAGCCAGGACTGCTGATAAAGGATTGAAAGGGGCTTGGTGAGCACTTCCACCAGCTCCCTCAGTACCCTTGGGTGGATCCCATCCAGCCCCATAGACTTGTGAGTGTCTAAGTGGTGCAGCAGGTCGCTAACCATTTCCCCCTGGAATATGAGGGCTTCATTCTGGTCCCTGTCCCTATCTTCCGACTCAGAGGGCTGGGTACCCAGAGAACAATTGGCCCTGCTATTAAAGAGTGAGGCAAAGAAGGCATTAAGTACCTCAGCCTTTTCCTCATCCTTGGTCACTGTGTTCCCTCCCCTGCCTACTAGGGTCTGGAGATTCTCCTTAGCTCTCCTTTTGCTGCTAATGTATTTGAAGAAGTATTTTTGTTGTCTGTTACGGCAGTAGCCAGATTGAGCTCTAGCTCAGCTTTGGCCCTTCTAATTTTCTCCCTGCACAGCCTTGCTACACCTTCGTAGTCCTCCTGAGTTGCCTGCCCCTTCTTCCAGAGGTCATAGACTCTCCTCTTTTTCCTGAGTTCTAACCAGAGCTCTCTAGTCAGCCAGGCTGGTCTTCTTCCCCGCCGGCTCATCTTTCAACACCTGGGAACAGCCTGGTCTTGTGCCTTTAGGACTTCCTCCTTAAAGAATGTCCAGCCTTTGTGGACTCCTTTGGCCATTAGGGCTGCCTCCCAGGGGACTTTCTCGACGAGTCTCCTAAACAGGCCAAAGTCTGCCCTCCGGAAGTCTAAGGTGACAGTTTTGCTGACCCCCCTCGCCGCTTCTCCAAGTATCAAAAACTCTATCATTTCGTGATCACTCTGCCCAAGACGGCCTCCAACCATCACATGGCTCACAAGTCCTTCTCTGTTCGCATATCAAAAGATGACATGCGGATCACTGCAGTATTTGGTTAGATCAAGGAAAAGCCCTTGCATAATTACTTTTAGTCAGAGTGTATAATGCAGGCTTCCTTCAGCTCCTGTTCAAACATAAACCGAATGCTTCCCAGGGTCAAGGCTCCTGTGTTGCAAAAGTTGGTCCTGGATGTGAGCTAAGGAAGCTGAGAAACTCACGAGTCTAGCAAATTAGTCTGGCAGGAGTAATCACTGACATCAGTCATACAAGGTCTCTGCTTTCATGACTCATACTTTTAACCCCCAATCTGCCAGGTGCCATGCTGAGTCCTGCTACCGCATCATTATTTTTTTGAAAAGAGGAAATCAGGAAAAAAAATAAATGAGGTAAGGAGTTTGTATCAGAAAGAACAACTATTTGGAGCTAAAATGAAATGCAATATTCCTAGTTAGTTGCCTTTCCTATAAAGCATTAATTGACTAAAAACTACTTGTAAGCAATTAATTGTTCTGGGTACTCAAAGAGGTATTTTATATAGGCCAATCCCTTTGTTAGATGGACATATGAAGACTGCAGGTTGGGTTATTTTGTTAAAGCACTATGTTATTGAATTTCATTCTGTGCCATAAACATTTTGTTTCTCACTAGTCTTTGGTGGAATTCCACCTTCAGAGGGAGAATCTCCCTCTCCACACACGTCCACCAAAATAAAGTCAATGTGCGGAATTCACATATGTTTTTTGCACTTTCCCACAAACATGACTGCTTCCTAGAGGTTTGGGGGTTTTTTGTTTTTATTCTTCTCTAATTCATGGCATGGGAACTTCTCAACAGCCATGTCCAAAACATATTCTTGTTTAAATGGGATGTTAGAAAGATGCAGGAAAATTCTTATTCCATTTTAATCAAAAAGTAGCTATTTCCAAAGTAATTTCCAAACACAAACCAGTTATTGCAAAGCAAAGAGAAACAGTTTTCTAAGTGAGGCTGGGACAATATCTTTAGGTATGGAAATGTATCCTTTAGGTATGGAAAGGTATGGCTTCTAAGATAAGCTCTTGTATTTTGGTTTTTTTTTACATATTGTAGCAGCATATTCACACTAGTAAGAGTACTAGCAGTTTAATTCAGAAAAACTGAGTAATAACAACTCATGTTTATTTGGTGGCCACACACTAAGTCTCTGTTGGTTCAACAGCCACAGGACCGGTCTTGAAAATTGCTGACTTGGATCAGACAGACCCAAGAAGAGTATTTTATTTTTAACAGAATACTTAATACTGTCCTACTGTCTATAATTGGGAAATTGGAGTTATGATTTCAATTTCAGGCCCTATGTCTACTGCATTTCTTCAAAGATAATATTTTGTCTCTGTAGGTTTCATAAAATGCATTATAGCCCATAATACCTTCTTCGCCTCACTCTTGTTCTCCAGGCACCCAGCCCTGTGAGCTGGAAGACAGTGACAGGGAGCAGAATGAAGCCACCATAATCCAAGGGGAAATGGTGAGTGACCTGCTACACCACTTAGACACACACAAGTCTATGGGGCCAGATGGGATCCACCCAAGGGTACGGAGCAAGCTGGCGGAAGTGCTCACCAAGCCCCTTTCAATCCTTTACCAGCAGTCCTGGCTAACTGGGAAGGTCCCAATTGACCGGACATTAGCGAATGTGACACCTATCTACAAGAAGGGCTGCAAGGAGGGTCCGGGGAAATACAGGCCTGTCAGTCTGACCTCGGTGCCAGGGGAGGTTATGGAGCAGATCGTCTTGAGTGCCATCATATGGCATGTCCAGGACAACCAGGGGATCAGGCCCAGTCAGCATGGGTTTAGGAAAGGCAGGTCCTGCTTGACTAACCTGATTTCCTTCTATGACAAGGTGACCCACTTAGTGGATGAGGGAAAGGCTGTGGATGTTGTCTATCTAGACTTCAGTAAAGCCTTTGCCACCGTTTCCCACAGCATTCTCCTGGAGAAACTGGCAGCTCATGGCTTGGACACGCATACTCTTTGCTGGGTAAAAATCTGGCTGGATGGCCAGGCACAAAGAGCTGTGGTGAATGGAGTTTAATCCAGTTGGCAGCCGATCACAAGTGGTGTTCCCCAGGGCTCTGTGTTGGGTCCAGTTCTGTTTAATATCTTTATCAATGATCTGAATGAGGGGATCGAGTGCACTCTCAAGTTTGCGGATGACACTAAGATGGGTAGGAGTGTTGATCTGCTTGAGGGGAGGAAGGCTCTACAGAGGGATCTGGACAGGCTGGATCGATGGGCCAAAGCCAATTGTGTCAGGATCAAGAAGGCTAAGTGCAAGGTCCTGCACTTGGGTCACAACAACCCCATGCAATGTGGGAAGAGTGGCTGGAAAGCTGCCAGGCAGAAAAGGGCCTGGGCGTGTTGGTCAACAGCCGGCTGAATATGAGCCAGCAGTGTGCCCAGGTGGCCAAGAAAGCCAAGGGCATCCTGGCTTGTATCAGAAATAGTGTGGCCAGCAGGACTAGGGAAGTGCTTGTCCCCCTATACTCAGCACTGGTGAGGCCACACCTCGAATACTGTGTTCAGTTTTGGGCCCCTCACTACAAGAGAGACATTGAGGTGCTGGAGCGTGTCCAAAGAAGAGCAATGAAGCTGGTGAAGGGTCTAGAGCAGAAGTCTTCTGAGGAGCAGCTGAGGGAACTGGGGTTGTTTAGCCTGGAGAAAAAGAGGCTGAGGGGAGACCTTATTGCTCTCTACAACTACCTGAAAGGAGTAGCAAGGTGGCTCTCGGTCTCTTCTCCCAAGTAACAATTGATAGGACAAGAGGAAATGGCCTCAAGTTGCGCCAGGGGAGGTTTAGATTGGATATTAGGAAAATTTTTTTCACCAAAAGGGTTATCAAGTATTGGAACAGGCTGCCCAGGGAAGTGGTTGAGTCACCATCCCTGGAGGTATTTAAAAGACATGTAGATGTGTCATTTAGGGATATGGTTTATTGGTGGACTTGGCAGTGCTAGGTTAACGATTGGCCTTGATGATCTTAAAGGTCTTTTCCAACTTAAATTATTCTATGATTTTGTGATGCCATAATAAACTTTTATGGACAACAGTTGCTGAATCACTCAATATCTTCAGTTACACAGTGTCTCTTTATCTCCTTCGACAGCTCTTCATTGTGATAAAATGCATGGGAATAAACATATACAGTGAATGCTTATCCTAATTTGTCAGCCTTAAATGAATCCTATTCACTATCAGTTTCTTTGTAATTAAAGTGGGCACATTGTTATTGGAAATAATGGCTTAGTTGGTAATTTTTATTGATTACCAACATATATTAGAAAGAGATAAATGAGCAATCTAATTGTTTGTGGATTATTTTTTCCTGTGCACTCATTACACTGGGTCACACTGAAATAAGGGATATATTTCTCAAAGAGAACAAATACTGTTTTTTATTAACTGAGTCAAACACTTCTGAGCACCAACAGAAAAACATGTGGTTGCAGGTCTTCATGTGTACACAGAGGAAAAAATCAAAGGCAGGAGTGGACTTGTAGTCCTAAGAATACTGAGACATGTCAGGAGGACACATTCCTCAATTAAAGGATGAGTAACAGAACCAAAGAATCATTTATGTTGGAAGGGACTCCTGAAATCATCTGGTCCAACCCCTGACTCAAAGCAGGGTGTTTGGTCAGGTTGCTTGGGTTACTGCCTTTTCAACATCTCCAAGAACGGAGGTTCTGCAGTCTCTCTGAGCAACCTGCTATAGTATTTGACTGCACTCATGGTGAATTTTAGCTCTTAATATTTAGTCAGAATTTCTTTTATGATTGTTGCCTCTCCAAATGGAGTTTGACTTTATCTTCTCCATAAGTACCTAATATGTAGTTGAAGACAGCAGTAAGATTATTAACCTTTTCTTGCAGCTAAACAAACCCAGCTCCCTTAGTCTCTCCTCATACATCCTGTGCTCCAGCACCCTGACCAACCTCATGGCCCTCCACAGGGCAATCTCCTGTTTGTCTGCTCTGTATTGGCATCGCCCTAAACTGGACATAGTGCTCTAGATGCAGACTCATAAATGCCATACAGAATGGAATAACCATTTTGCTTCACCTACTGACTATGCTTTTGTTAATGCTTTCTCTTTTTTTTTTCACTTTACATATACTTATTATGGAAGTAATAAGGTTATTTTTCCTCTTTTAGACATGGTAATGGTGAACCCAGGCTCTCTGTCCATAGTAATTCAGCTCTTATCTTTATTTCCAAACTAAAATTAGTCTGGGTCACGGTGTTCTCATATGCTTTTCCAATAAATACATCTGTACACCCCTAGATACGAACAGTATGTTAGCCAACAAGTCACACATTTATTACAATGAAATTAATTTTGCAAAGTCTCTTCTCTTCTCTTTTCCTCTGCTTCTGCAAAGGGATTAGATTTTTAGTGCAGGTGTGCTGTGAGATATGATATGAACTTTAGGATGTTCAAATCAAAACTCAAAAATTTCAAGTTAGATCCCATTTTAGCAGGAACCTAGTGATCTGAGTGATCACTCTACTTTCAAAAAAAGCTTTAGCATTCCTTGATGGTGCCCTGTAATAGTGTCTTTAGGTTAGGACACACAGTTCATGTGAAAGCAGATATTTCCTACCTTGAAAAAGCTAAGAGTTATGCCCAGGTGCTGTGCACATGCTAGAAGCAATGAACTGTGAATCCAGCAATGCTCAGTTGAAAATGAAAAAGAAGTAATGTCACCAACTAAGAAATGGACTTCATGTTGTGTTTTAATCATGAAATATCATTTACAGCACAGGCATCTGGGTTTCTACTTGAATACTTTACATTTTATTTTCAATTTCATTAGCCCTACTTACAGGAAAAGAATTTATTTTACAAAATGAAGATATTTAAAAAGTAAAAGAGTAAAAACAAAATTCATTCCTTCTCCCCCTGCTTAACTTTAGAAGAACATACAACTTCTGAAAATTTATGGAAAAGAAGGAAGAAGGAGAGTGCCACCCCCAGGGGGAAAAAAAAAAAAAAGTGCTGGTTGAAATACTCATTGGTAATGTGGTTAAGAGAAGGTTAAGAAAAATAAGATTAAAGTCTTCCTTTTGCCAATTCGAAGAAAGGATTCACAAGGTGTGTGAATGTCCTAGTCAGCAAGTTTGGCTGGTTTCTCTTTTTCTCATGTTGGACCTACCTCAATTTTCTGCAAATAAAAACAGATTTTGCCAGAGGAGAGACAGAAGTGCACTGACAGCATAGTGCACTGCTTTTGGCTGGGATAGTTAAGAGATGCAACATAAGGTCAGAGCTTTGTTTGATTTGAAGTCTCTGCCTTGGGACTATGCTAGGATGACACTTTATTTTTTCTTGAAATGTTCCACTGTAAACCTGAGAGATATTGTTGATAAAAATTTATTGAAAATAATTTGTGGTTGCCAACAATTTTAGTTCTGATAGGTCAATATATTCTAACTGAAAAGTTTTTTTTTTAAAAACCACCTTCATTCAGTTTGACTACAGAATTTACTTCTGAAAGGGTCTGACCTTTGATGCCTATGTTGCAGTCATTCCAGGGGAGCAAAGTTACATACAGCTTAGACTTCCTTCAGCACAGAAGAAAAATCTGAGCAAGACGCATAGTGAATGGGTATATCAGTAGTTTATAGCTCAGAGAAACCTGTATGTCACAAGAGTGAAGATATTCATACTCCTGAACTCTGCAGTTAAGAGCTGGAGTTGTGGATTGTTGCAATGGTAGCACACTTTAGCATTTTTTTTCCTGAGAATTTCTTGGTTTGAGGATACACATTTCTGAGGGAACCAAACATGCTACAGATTTTGCTATATCAGGAGTATCAGACTTTTTTATTGCTTCATATGACCACAACTGAAGCAAGAGACAAATCACTTCTACTCTTAGGCTTGCATGTGCCCTCTAGCGTAACAACTGTAGGACTGCTTTATAATAATAATTTTAATTTAACATATGTATTCTATATTTCATTTTCTATGTGAATATATGTAGTATTTTCTTTGGGTTAAGTGTCATACAATGAAGGTATATTTTAAGTTTTTATAGTTGCGTTAAATAAAAGTAATTTAAAATACTGAAATATCTAATATACTAATAATACTGAAAAATCTATCTAATTTTCACTGCTTTTCCTTGCAAATTCTTTTTATTCTTTGTCTGCAATGGCATGACAATTAATTTTTTTTTCAAGTTTTGTAATGTCTAGGAATTGCTAATCTATTTCACCTCTTACCCTTCAAGTTCCCTTAAAATAATTTTCTACATCTTTTTTTAATTGATACTAATGCAGAAAAATTTGGTTTAATTTTGTTATTTATATGATCACTAAATCACTAAAATGATCACAAAAAATGATTTTTTTACTGATAGTAGCCAAGACTGATTTATTCAGTCCAGTTTTTGCAAAAGAGTAAGAAACATCTTGCAATAAATCTGACCACTCCTGCTCTGGCTTTCTTTTGTTAGTTTCATTAAGCTTTCTATTTTTTCTCTTGTATAGTAGAGAACTTAAGTAAAAAAAAATTAAAATTCAGACATTCAGAAAACAGAGCCACTGCTTTTTTTGCCTAGTTTACTATGGCAAGAATGTGCAATATGTTTCAGTACATCTAGGATCGAACTGTCCGGTCTTCTGTGTTATTCAGTTGTTCAGCCAGGCAAAAACAAGAGCAACAAAATAGTATCTTTTGAATCAGTATTTTACAGAGTCATAGATATGTGGTCTGGAAGGGACATATGGAGGTCACATAGCCCTGCCTCCTATGTGAAGTGGGACTATTGCTCACCCTAGATGAGTTTAGGGTTGGCTTTGTCTAGCCAAATCCCAAACTCCAAACAATTTTCCTAACATCCATTTTGAAGCTCCCAAGCTGGAATTTGTGACTGCTGCCCTTGTTATACCTTCTGCTACTACAAAGAAGAGTTTGGCTCCATCATCTGTGTAACTCCTCTTCAAATTAGTCATAAGCTGCTCTTTGCCAGACTAAACAAGGCCAGCTCTCTCAACCGCTCCTCATAGAGTATGTGGTGTAAATGTCTGCCCATCTTGGTAGCTGTCCACTGGTTCTCCTGTTTCTCAGCTCTCCTTTTGGATTGAGGACACCAAAAATGGACACAACATTGCAGGTCCAGCCTCACCAATGCCAAGCAGACTCCCTTCAGCCTTCTATCCATGCTTTGGTCATACTACAACCCAGTATCTGATGTATCTGACAAACAAGAGAGCACTGCTGACTCATACTCAGCTTGGTATCAACTGTGATCCCCAAGTCCATTTCTGCAGAGCTGCTACTAACTTAAGTTTCTCAAGGTCCCCTGAACTGAAGCTCTATCAACTGATAGGTCAGCCACTCCCTCTAATTTATTATCATGCACAAATTTTCTGAGAGTGCACTCTGTCTTATTTCTAGATCATCAGTGGAGGTACAGAAAAAAAGTGCACAAACAGCATGGCCTGTGCTCACAGCAGTGCCACTGCTTCTGATCTCTTTCAACTAACTGTAATCATTAGCATTTTCATGTCCAGTTCATAAAGTAACAACCAGGTCAGTTCCAGAGTAATTAACATGCTCACTTCTGGTGCCCAAAACAATGGCTTTTTTCACGTGTTTTTGTCCTGGTTTCAGCTGGGATAGACTTAATTTTCTTCCTAGTAGCTGGTATAGTGCTGTGTTTTGGATTTAGTATGAGAACAATATTGATAACACACTGATGTTTTAGTTGTTGCTAAGTAGTGCTTACACTGGTCAAGGACTTTTCAGCTTCCCATGCTCCGCCAGGTGCACAAGAAGCTGGGAGGGGGCACAGCCAAGATAATTGATCCAAACTGGCCAAAGGGCTATTCCATACCATATGATATCATGCTCAGTATAGAAACTGGGGGAGCTGGCAAGAAGGTAGTGATCGCTGCTCAGGGACTGGCTGGGCATTGGTCGGTGGGTGGTGAGCAGTTGTATCACTTCTTTTTTTTTTCCTGGCTTTTGTTCCTCTCTCACTCTCTTGTTGTTTTCCTTTTCATTACAATTTATTATTATCGTTATTATTGCTATTTTTTCTCCAATTATTCATCTGTTCTTATCTCAACCCATGAGTTTTCTTGCTTTTGCTTTTCCGATTTGCTCTCCATCCCACCAGGGGGGAGGGTGAGCCAGCAGCTGTGTGGTGCTTAGCTGCCGACTGAAGCTAAACCATGACAGTTTTGTAGCTAACTTTGTCTGATGTTTAAATTTTATGAACATCCTCTCAATTTCTTGCACGCTCACTAGTTCTCAGTGGGTATAAGTGGGGTTTCCGCTATCAAAACATCTCAGGGTTTTGTCACACTGAACGGACAATCGAAAGGCATTTTTGGAACTGAACAGCAGTGTGAAAAGCAGAGAGGTTTCCCAGACCAATGCCACTGTTGCTCCCACTGTTGATTTACAAAAGTTAGAAGACACTCTAGGTCTAGACAAGACCTTTTGCTGCATTGGCTTAATGCGTTTACTAAACAGATGAAATTTCTGAAAAAGAAGTAACTTCATGCCTTGAATCTAGGGTAGGTGTAAAAGCAGCAAATCCTAAGTAAAATGAAGAGTTTTATGGCAGTAAATTCTGGGAAGGATTTAAGACTGTTTTCTTTTCCCTACTTTATGTGCATATCTACCTCTATTAATTGCATAGAAACCTCCTAAAGGACTGCATTGTCACACAGAAGTCCTTTCCTGGATCCAACTTCCAGAAAAGTGCCACTGAAAGTGAAAGCACTTGCCTAGAAAGCCTTACAATTGGACCAAAAGAAAAAAATCCTACTGCTTATTACTTAACCTTTAGTCCTTTTCTAAAATATATATTTATCAGATAAAATAATATCTGTTCTTGAGCTAAACGTTTTTCCCCAGGCATGTGGTAAGAAACCAGTTCTCCTGGTGTTTTCTCTGAGGCCATAATGTTCTCTTAAAAACAAGGTAGGAGTGAATATCAGCTATGCACTTTGGTACAATAGCATATGCTGATCAGTGGAGCTCAGGATGTAATTACATATGTCTTTTATCCCATATTATGTCCTTCTAGATTCTTACCTTTTGTGTGTCACTTAAAACTCAAAATCAAACACATAAATCAAATTGCTTGTATTCCCTGTTGACATTTTATTCCTATTATTCCAAATCAACCGTGTCACCTAATTATTAGATTTCTCTGCATTATCCTTAAATGATTGCACTCAAATACTTCTTTTCTTAAGAAGCATTTCAGGAAATCTTTTTTTTTTCTTAACCCTTTAGCCTAATTTGAAACGTGAATAATTTTTTTCAGCAAATCTAATCTAAAATTTAGGCTGATAAACTGTTTAAGAATCCCCTGATCCATAATCTAGTTATGTCTTCAATTAGGTAAGGCATGCCTGGTCTAGGAATGAAAGCCACTAGTGCCTGCTATATTGAGTGGAAGATGTGAAAGTTTGAACGACTGTGGAGTGACAGAGCAGCTGAGGTTGGATGGCACCTCTGGGGATCCTCTAGCCTAACCCCTGTTCAGAGCAGGATCAGCTAGACCAGGTTGACCAGGACTGTTTCCAGCTGGGGTTTGAGTACCTCCAGGGATGGAAACTCTGCTATCTGGCTGGATAACCTCTTGCAGTGTTTGACTGCCATCACAGTAAAAAAACCTTATTGTTATTTTAAAATGGAATTCTCCATAATTCAGTTTGTGCCTGTTTCCTCTTGCCCTGTCACTGGGTGCCACTGAGAAGAGTCTGGCTGTCTTCTTTACTCCTTTGCATCTGTTTTTTATATACATTGATAAGATCCCTCCTGTGTCTTCTCCTCCATTTTTTTACGCTGTGAAAATCAAGGGCATGTGCTACTGGATGGACAGAGGCATAAGATAAATACTGTCCTATACTGCAGTTACAATATTTAGTTTAACAAGTATCTTGCCCACAATACACATTCACTTACACAAAAGTAACATTGGAAGTCCTGATGGCTAAAGCAGAGGATATTTTTTTTTTTAAACTGAGGTCCCTGGACTTGTTTAGATGGACCTCATGGTTCTGCCTTTTACTCTGTGTCATCCTTCCCCATTTACCTTCTATCTCTTGCACCAGCTTTACCATCATGGGCCCTCTCCCCTTTCCTGTACCTCTACAGACATGTGCCACTGCTGGTTTTGGGAAATTGTAGAAGACCTGAGACCTGGAGTGATTCTGCCTCTCTCCTCTGTTCAGCTTCCTAGTACCAGACTACTGAGACACGATGTTGCTGTCATCTTTCTGCACCCTACATTTAATGAATGGCAGCACTGCAGGCCCAGTACAGCAGCTGAGAAGTCCCCGGTGTTCTAGTCAATACCATCCCATAAAAGACACCTTAGCTTGTTATGCAGTGCTATTATAACGATAATAATAACACGGTTCAGAAGTTTTGATACCTGAAAAGATAAGGCTGTGTCAGTGAAAGGTTGCTCCCAGGCTAATTGCCTCCTCTTTTCAGTAGCAGTTAATTAGCTTTGACAGAGCGCTGTGTTTAGGAGACTTCAATAATTCTAGTTTTGGAGCTAGCTGAGGAATCTGTGCATGAAGCAGATGTACTCTATATACATATATTCTCTCTATATCTTTCCAGCAGTCCCTTAAAAGAAATACAATTTTCCACTTGCAGAATGGACTTATGCTACATACCTAGTGTGGAAGAATGGTGGAAGTGGTCCTGAGGTGGGCATGACAAGTGCATATGCTATATAGGTTGCTTTGGGTGGCTAGACAGGTTCTGCTGTTATGTGCTATGCAGCATCTGCAGGGTGTCTTTGCTTTCCTTCTTCTGGGCCTGCTGTTTAAAACCAGTGATGCAGGTTTGCTGGTGTTACACACAAGTCCTGTACAACACACTAGAAGAACCATAAGAATTTAAGTGGACGCTTGTACATATGATTGTGAACAATTCTTGGAGATGGTTTCTATACTTACAGAAACATTTCCCACCATTAGTGGAGATAAATGGAAGAAATGCCATCAGCTTCTGTGGCTCTTTGTTGCTAGAAACCTTTTAAGCCTCAGAATCCAGTATGTTTTGAACAACTTTTTTTTTTTTTAATTACAATATGATTGAAAACAAAATAACAGAAAATCCCAGGGCATCAATACGCTAGGCACTGTTCAAATTTAATGGGAAGCAAGAGTCCCTGTCCCACAGGATTATTGTCTCTGATGCTAATCTGGCAGAAAGATCCATCTCTCTCTGCCCTTAATGTGAAACACTGATACTTCAGCTTTCTGTCACGGTCAATTCAAGTGGAGCCCGATACAGATATACACATCTGTGTAAACTGTTCTTTGTTTTGCTTTCTAGGATAATTAAGTAAAAGCCTAATAGACGAGCACAATTACTCAAAATTAATCACTTTCAGGCTGGTTAGATCATGATAGATTAATTGCTTGTATCTATTGCTACATTCGGATTTTTTTTATCAGCAGAAATGCCTAAGTGTCTCTCCTGTCTTAATATATCATTGGTCTTTTTATAAGAAAATTAGAAATATTTGTTTATTATAATCAATTGTACTTTTCATTAATCTTTAAAAACAAGGTATTTTTAATTTTAATTACAAGGTATTTTTAATTTTAATTACAGTTTGTACTGAGCTTCTTTTTGAAAATTCATGGAAAGGAATGCCACTCTGAGCAAAACAGTCTGACATTATTACTGAACACACTTCATGACAAAGGATAGGACTCAATTTCTAGAATCAGCTCAGGAATTTGAACACATTAAGACATTATTTCAAATCTCTGGTAACTACATTTTACATTAATTATTTGAACAGTCAAGAAAGCAGTTTCTGTGTATTACTAACGTGAAAGATCTGTTACTTATTTGCTTTAAGCCATACAAAGCTTGCTCTATAGGAACAGCCCTTACAGTTGCCCAAGAAGGTTTGAATTCACCTTAATTTCAACCATCCAAATGTTAAGCTTATAAATGATTCTGCTTATCTCTTTCTGTAATCATTGGAAAGGAAATGAGAGGCATCCTCAAAGAATGATTGACTCCACCCAGAAACCCATACTATAATCACATTAATTAATTATTCTTAAGGGCCAAAGTTATGTGAGATGAACCCAAAGACTTGTTGTTAGTACCAAAGACTGCAGGAAAGAAAGACTGCTGTCTGCTGAACAGATCTTGTAAGGCTGGATAAACAATCCGATATTCTGCCAAACTAGCATTATATGGTAGTTTATCCTGCCTTTTGGATATTCAACTTAGAAAGGGAGGCATTGTGCTCTGGAGGTACATCTCTCCCCATTGGCTCTAAACAGATCCTGTACCTCTTAGTTGTCATGTCTTGCTTTAACATAGCTTACATTAAATGAATGTCATTCACAAGGTCTAGAAATTCTGCTGGTTATTCAGCTGGTTTTTTTGATCTTGGGTTTAGGGCAATTCCTTAATGGTAGGAAACACTTAAGAGCTAGAATAGCTGCCTGAACCTGTGTTTTTCAAGACATGGCTTTACAGTTTATGATTTCCATACCTTTTTAATGTCGGGAATCCCTATACCTGTCTAATACATGGAGTACTAACAACTATTAGAAAAGCTAATTCTAATGGATGCCAGCAGACCCTCTGCATTTTACTGCTATCGTGGCAAGAATGTAAAATTACTGCAGTGTTCAAAATTGATTTGTTAAAAGAAAAAACCAAAACCTTGACAATGTTGAATTTTATTTTGGGCTTCAAATAAAAGTCGCCAGAAATAAGCTGAGCTCCTTTGTTAGGTAGTGAATAGGAAAAGTACAATGCCAAGGAATAAGAAAAGGATATATTAGTTCATCAGATGAGCATTAAAAATTCACAGTTGAAGGTATCAGGATGCTGACCTAGAACAGATTGAGATTAATGATGAGAGGCTCTGCTATTGTATTGATCAGTGCCTGTGGCTATTTAGCAGATGATAAAGCACACGACATTGATTAAGGCTACTGGCAAAATGTTTTAGATGTCAAAGCTGCAGTAGTTTTCTTAAAGTTCAAAAAAGCCTTTAATTAGGTGTATACAATGGAATATATGTATAAACACATACATACACATGCTTAAAATACTTAAGAACTACTGGCAAAGACATTGGTTTAGTAGTACAAAGTGATTCAGGTTTATTACAGGTCCTTTACCACTATTTCAGCAAGCTATCATATAACTAGTAGATTATACCGTGACTTTTACCATAAAATTAACAAAATATTATATACATGGAAGACCAAAAGTTTTAACTCATATGGTATAGAGACTAGGGGAAAGAAAATATATTGAAATGTCTGTTTGTTACCCGAGAGATCTGTTTCACAATTAGAATCGTCCTGGTGAAAAAAGATACTTCTGAACTCATTAGTGACACAGTAGAAATTGCTGAAAAGTTGAAGAGATTTAAGAGAAAAGGAGTAAAATAGGAAGGAGGCATAACAAAATAAACATCTTCACAGTGTAGAGAACTAACTGTAGTAACATTGCACACACTTTGGCAAAATTTTGTCAGGATTGTGAGACATAATTGCAACTTCCAGAATTCACAGCAATTACATCAGAAATGAATGTCAGCTTTGTAGAATCTACCAGGGAGAAACAATAGTGCTGGTGCAAGCATACAAATTTGTTGTGCATTCACTAGGGATCAGTTTTATCTAGTTTTCATAGTTCCAGAAATGTCTATTCCATTTATTCTTAGAGCGAATAAACTCTTGAGGTAGTCCTGGTCAGAGCAATAATCAAATGCTGGACCAGCACTACCATACACTGAATTCATTCACAAACTGTATCAAAGTGTGCAAGTAAATGAAAAGCTCAGAATGGGCATATTCTGCATACAGAAGCTGTTTCTTAGCGTAAAATATGGAACTGTAACCTCCTTAAATGGGTCGCTTTTGTTCAGGCATCTTTTACCATTCACAGAGATCCTGAAAGCAGGATATACAACTTAAATATTCAAAGCAATTATTTATTGTCTCATACACACAGCTGATAGCAAAGTCATGCTACTAGGCTTAGCATTAATTTGCTCACTGGCCCTGATGAGACACCAGATGAGTCTCTGCTGGCCAGGCAGTCATCAGTCAGCTGCAGAAGTGCTGCCTCTTTGCTTCTTGCAAAGGGCTGATCCTCAGTCTTGCTAAGTGCCCATCTTCTATTTTGCTATGTTTTTTTCTTAGGACTTTATTCCTCAGGAGAACTTATCAGTCATTTTTCTAGTTGTTTGTTTTGTTTTTTTTCTTCCTTGAATCCTTGAATTGGTAACTATTATAATCTCAACAATTTTACTTCTGTCTGTGTTTTTGCTTTTCTTGTCTTGCTTGGCTTTAACTTTTCTACTTTGTTACACCTCAGCAACAATTTTCTCTGACAGAAAGCCACCCAGCTGTGCTACACAAAACTGGGCTTTTGGTCACAGACAGATGAACCCCTTGGCCATGGGTTACAGGGTCTTATAAATTGATGCTTCCTTATCTGGTAACTTGATCAAGGTCATGTGCAGAGCTCCATCTGGGTTGAGGACACATATATATTCCTGAAATTATCTCAGTGCCTTTCCAGCTTCCTGCTCCTAACTCCACCATCTTACATTCAGTCTGTCAAAAATCCAGACAAACATCTACAATATTATTTTGTGATCAGTGTAATCTAAATCATAGGTGGGTGAATAAAAATGTGATAAAAGATGTTGTGTTTCTTTTGTGTGTTTTTTTTTTTCCATGCAGGGCAGAGAAATGATAGATGTCAAAATGAAAATGTCAGCATCTGCTCTTGTTATATCATTTTATTTCTTCTGTGTGTACCTATTGAATAAATCTTTCTGCAAAATCTTTCTTTAGATTAGTCAATTCTGTCCACTGAGATGAAACAAAATGTTTTTGTTTCTGCTGTGTAATGGTCACTGGGCTGTTTGACCAGTTCCCAAAATTTAAATGTCAGTAAGAGGGAAGAAATAATGAAAAAGTAAAACTCGATACTTTTTGATCATAAAAGGTAGTGGTAAGGACCAGGGTAGAAAAGAACAGGCAATGTACGTGTTTATGTTGTAGTGTCTACATCTGAACTGTCACCCTAAAGTCCCTATATATTCTGTGTGAGAAATCATTTTGTATAGGAAAGATTACTTGTGCCCTATAGCAGACATCTAAAGTAAGTCAGATGTATTACACCCTAAATGGGCAGATGTAATTGCTAAGCCACTCTCCATCATATTTGAAAAGCCATGGCAGTCAGGTGAAGTCCCCAGTGACTGGAAAAAGGGAAACATCACACCCATTTTTAAAAAGGGTGAAAAGGAGGACCCTGGGAACTACCAACCAGTCAGTCTCACCTCTGTGCCTGGTAAGATCGTGGAACAGATATTCCTGGAAGCTATTTCAAGGCAAATGGAAAACAAGGAGGTGATCACACAGCCAACATGTCTTCACCAAGGGCAAGTCATGCCTGACTAATCTAGTGGCCTCCTGCGATGGAGTGTCTGTGTTGGTGGATAAGGGCAACTGATATCATCTACCTTGACTTCTGTAAGGCCTTTGACACAGTCTTGTACAACATCCTTACTTCTAAATTGGAGAGATATGGGTATGATGGACGGACTGTTAGATGGACAAGGAATTGGCTGGACCACATCCAAAGAGTGACAGTCAATGGCTCAATGTCCAAATGGAGATCAGTAACAAAAGGTGTCCCTCAGGGGTCTGTATTGGGACCAATATTGTTCAATATCTTTATTAATGACATAGTGGGATTGAGTGCACCCTCAGCAAGTTTGTGGATGACACCAAGCTGAATGGTGCAGTTGAAGATACACTTGAGGGAAGGGATGCTATCCAGAGGGACCTTGACAGGCTTGAGAAGTGGGCCTATGAGAACCCTGTGAAGTTCAACAAGACAAGTGCAAGCTCCTGCACCTAGGTTAGGGCAATCCCCAATATCAGTATAAACTGTGGGATGAAAGGAAAGAGAGCAGCCCTGCAGAGAAGGACTTGGGGATACTGGTGAATGAAAAATTGGACATGAGCTGGCAATGTGTGCTTGTAGCCCAGAAAGCCACTGTATCCTGGGCTGCATACAAAGAAGCGTGGCCAGCAGGTAGGGGGAGGTCATACTCCCCCTCTACTCTGCTCTCATGAGACCCCACCTGGAGTACTGCATCTGGCTCTGGGGCCACCAGCACAAGAAAGACATGGACCTGTCAGACTGGGTCCAGGGGAAGGCCATGAAAATGGTCAGAGACATGAAACACCTCTCCTCTGAAGAAAGGCTGAGAGAGCTGGGTTTGTTCAGCCTGGAGAAGAGCAAGCTCTGGGGACACCTTATAGTGGCCTTTTAGTACTTTAAGTGAGCTTATAAGAAAGATGAAGAGAAACTTTTTACTAGGGCCTGTAGTGACAGGACAAGGGGCAATGGTCTTAAACTGAAAGAGGGTAGGTTTAGGTTGGACATAAGGAAAACATTTTTTAATGATGAGGGTGGTGAAACACTGGGAACAGGTTGCCCAGAGAAGTTGTGCATCCACAACTTCCCCACCATCTGAAGTGTTCAAGGTCAAGTTGGATGGGGCTATAAGCAACCTGGTCTAGTGGAAGATGTCCCTGTCCATTGCAGGGAGGGCTGGACTACATAAACTTTAAAGGTCCCTTCCAACCCAAACCTTTCTATGATTCTATGGTTCTAAATAAGCCAATTTCTCTTTGCTTAATGTAATTGAATGAAGTACTTCACATGGAGATTTGCAATATAGATGTCTAAAGTTAGGTGAATTGAATTTTATCCATGGTATTTTTAATGATTAAATGAATAGGTTTGATGTTGAAAAAAGAGAGATCAACAAGGGAATAGAAGAAAAAATTAACTATGGGATTCCTTTCAATACTTGAAAGCCCTGTTGAGGGAAGTGGGGACTTGGCATACATAACTGTTTTATTATTTCAATTTTTTCCAAGGGAACTTATGGGAAAAGTGTTCTTTTTAAATAAAAAATATCGCTGAAGTAATATAACAAGACTTCAATGATTTTATTATAGAAAAGGGAAACACGGGAGACCAAGTAGCACTTTGTTAGCAATTAAAAATGTGACTTACACAAATATGAAACAGATTTTGAGTGTTTTTTTCCTGCAGGATAAAATACTACATAATACTTTAAAATTTAATAACATAAATAGTATTTTCTCCCACTTGAAGAATGTAGAAAGTGTTTTCACTAAGTGAAGAAACTTTCACAACAAAAGTGTTATTAGTCACAACAAAACTGATTGTGAACTCTAGAAATTATACTTAATATTTGAAGCTTGCAGTTGCAGAAGTATATATTACTCCCATTTGTCAGATTGAAGAAGGTATACGAGAGATTATATGATTTGTAGATGAGATTAGTAGGTATTGTCAAATCCTGTGTTTGTAACTCTGAGACATATCTTCATCTGAAAAATTGTTTTTAAAATAATGTTAATAAAAGAATACAGGAAAAAGCACCCTCCAAAGATTTATTTTAAGTAATTAAAACCCTAACAATGGAAAGTGAACTCACTGAACTAATGGTGTTTATTTATACCAGGGTGTGGATATCAGCTCCTTGTTAAAAGCGAGTAGCATATTGAACAAGAGATATTCTTCCAGGTAATTCACAGGATTTCCTATCTTTGCTAAAAGATATCAGAAGTTTGCACCTGTCTTGTCATGTCTGTTCTATTAGATTCTGTGCATGCATCTGCATGCAAGGTCCAAATGTTTAGCTATTAATAAAAAGAGCTCTTGGTAATATGAGAGCCATTTGTCAGAACCTGGCATTCAATATCTCCAACTATTTGAAGATCTCACTTTTCTGAAGGAATGTGTCGTGGGTTCCTCTGAATTTCTGTGTGTCATGTGAGAGACCTTTCAGAGCTTATCCAGTTGAGGATGCCAGAGATTTCCGCTGATGCTGCTGATGGCCAGTTCTCGTACAGACCTGCCTTTGGTGACTGCAGTTCTTATTTACTTTGCAACTGTTATGCTGAGTTTGCCAAGCAGCTGTATAGTTTCCTCCAGTAAAGAGAGAATATGCCATTATAGGTGGATTCCTCAAAAAACCCAAAGATGGCACAGATTTCTTCATGTCATGCTTCTCTCCTTCTCTTCCAGACTCCCATACATACACATATGTCTGTGGCTAGGGCATAAAGTGAAATGCAGGGGCCATGCTAACATGGGGCAGTGACGATTAGAGAATCCTGAAGCCAGGAGTCAGTTTAGAGCTGCCACACTCTCCATAGCAGGGTAACCATGCGTGACAATGTTCAATTCTTTCCTATTCTATAGGTTAGGTCCTTCATCCCACATCCCAAATTAAAAAACAGTGATTAAAATGCCAGTTTCAGCCTTAAACTATATATTCAGCCTTATATTATTTAACAATTGAGCAAAAGTAAACAAAAATTGGATAGCATTCTTGGAATCTCAGTGTGTTAGAAATCCATTAACAATCCTGGAAATTAGAAAAGTGCATGTGGTATGTTACCCAGGTAGATCCACGGTATGGTTCAGTTATCCTGTTGGATACATAAGCTATTGGTATTCTTCCCTTTCACCAATCCTTTACTGTTTAACTACTATAGTTACCAAAACTTGCAACACAATACTAAGAAATAAAAAATTGAAATATTGATTTTTCATGAATTCTTTCCCTTTAAGTCTCATTGTACACATTCTTGAAGTTCTTTAAGGTACATAATGAGCATTTTCATATCTTGGGTGTAAGGTACTAATTTCATGCATTCAGTTTGTATTTCAATACAATTTTTCTAAATGTCATTTCAGACAGTATTTCTTGAAATTTTTCCTTTCAATAGGAATTTTTTTTGAGAAAACCGAACAAAAACATACCAATAAAAATATTGCCATATGGAGAAAGAAAAAGATAACATTTAAACATTTAAGTTATTAAAAAACTGTATTGCTGAGCTAGAATTAAAAAAAAAATCTTGGCCTGTTAAATATATGACATCAGTGTAGTATTAACCAATGAAGAAGCAAACATGATTCTTAAACATATCGGGACCTTTCAGATGTTTGTCATGAAAAATTCCTCAGATATCTCTGAAGCTTACTGTTTGTTTAGTTGTACATTTGTCAAAGTATTCTATATTGTTTAAGATAGCATAAGAGTTTTTGTACAGATAAACATCAAGTTGATGAAAATGTATTGTCCCCGGTTCTGTCTAGCCTTAAATTTCCTGGGCTGAGAACTGAAGCAGAAAAATCAAATACTGTAAAACTCATCCCTGACAAAACTATTTCTTGTGTTTGTCTTGTGTGGCCCTTAATGTATCTGGAAATGTAGCAACTGTCCTATTCTATCTGGACTTGACTACACAATGAAGAATAATAGGGGAAGAGTGAAATAATTTTCTCTCCTGCTCATATTGGCCACGTGTTGTCTTTACTGTCTGTCTTGGGTCGTATAGTGTGCATAGACATTATAGTATTATCTGTCAAGTCATCTTGGAACTCAGACTCGTCCTTTAAGCTCAAACTTCCTGACTGTCTACATTGCCTACTTGGTAGCTCAAGCTCTTTCTCTGGCATGGGGTGATCTGGGGTTCACTGATCTGGGTCCATGCCTGAGCCTTCACAGCAGGCAACCAGAGTATGGACATGGGCAGCTGGAGTCACGGGGGTCTTGCTGGAACAGGCAGAGCAGCAGAAGGCAGTGGAGGCAGTTGTGACATTGGGACTGTGGGCTGGGAGTGGGAATTGAGCATGAAAATGGCAAGAGGTGCTCCTCCTCCACAGCCCTCAAAGAGCAGAGGATCCAATGCATCCCAAAAAGAAAGCTTTCAAAAACAGTTTTGACTAATTAGGGACAATACCTTTTTCCAGAGTTTGTGCTCCTTCCCTCCTCACACTGCTCCCCCTGTTAGATCCGGGATAGTAATTTCACATCAGATTTAGTGTTTACCTTTTGAACAAGTACACTAAAACATATGTTATCTGAAGAGGAGATTTTTCAGTTCTCTCCCAGGTAAAAGTTCCCAGATACAGAAACCATACTGAACCACACTAAACCATATATAATTTTTTAAAAGTAAAAAAAGGATGATTTCTGATTATGAATTCTTCTATTGTTATGATTTCAAGTAGGGTGCTCTTTTTTGTCCAATAATTAATTGTTTAATTCTCATAGCATATCCATTAAATGTATTTACTTAAGTGTGATATTAAAAGTGCTATACAATGTAAAAGTGAAAGAATTAAGTCTGGGTTTCAGGTTTTGAACAGCTCTAAATATAGTTTCTAATACATTTGTTATGTTTTTACAGAAATTTTGTATACTAATTGAATTATCTGTGAACATACTCTGTTAAACAGTGGGGGACTTACGTATATATTTGCTTTGATGATTCATAAGAAAGAAATACTGGTCTGCCAGTGTGAGATAACATGTGACCGTGCCAAGAACCTCACAGCAGCGGCACTTTTTCTCAGGAATTCCATCAATAATCCCAATTTTTCTTTTATCGTAGAATCATAGAATCATTTAGGCTGGAAAAGACCCTGAAGATCATCGAGTCCAACTGTAAACCTAACACTGCCAAGTCCACCACTAAAGCATGTCCCTAAGCACCACATCTACACATCTTTTAAATACCTCCGGGGATGGTGACTCAGATATTTTAGAAATATCCTGACTAACATCCACAGGTTGCTTCATCACTTTCTTGACCTCCAGATGACAACATAGACTACTCATGTATTTCAGCATTTTGTTGAATTGAGGCCACGAGAACGAGAAGACTGGAAACTGGATCTATGAAGAAAGTATGTTATATTTAAAAGGGGAGCCAATATGAGGTAGCATGACAATTTCATATGTTCAAATCCCTGTTGTCTGTTCAATTTATTACAAAAAAAGTCTGTGATCTGTTTAGTATATTTTATGTGTATCTAAATACCTCACTTACGTTCTCAAATCCATGTTTGCTTTCCTTGAGAGTACTTTCTTGCATGGGAGAAGTGTACTAAAATTAAACAAATATGTGGCCTCAGAGTGACTCAGAAAAAGCAATTTTTCTTCATTCCGGTCCTGGTTGTTTATGAAATATGCATGAGGCACAAAATCTGCAGCTGCAGATGTACACACACTAAGAATCCTACATCTGTTGGTTAAAATCAAAACAAAACAACAGTACCAAGAATGATCAAAAACAACAAATGGAAAATTTTATCTTCAAAAACTCTTAATTTAAATCTCAGGGGAATATTCAAAGCAATATAGTTTTTTGAGTTGTTATTGCTGAATGTTAAGTTTTTTGTAGGTTCTTTCTGGACCAGCCACTAAAAATGAAGCTTTACTAGCATCCTGTGACAAACAGCTATGTTCACTGTGTGTTGAAATATTACCTAATTGTCTCATTACCATGACTTCAATTGCTTCAGTGGCCTTGTGGCTCCAATGGTTTTGGTGATTGAGACAAACAGAGCTGTTCTATTTGCTGTGTAAGTTGTGTTACTTTGCTTTTTAATTTGATGCAGTTTGTAGAAAAAACCCAAGGATATTTATAATCAAGGCACGCGGATGCAGCTCTTCAGATTTGCCAAGATCTATTCCTGCTCATGCTGGTTTTGGCTGGGATAGAGTTAATTTTCTTCATAGAAGCTAGTATGGAGCTATGTTTTGGATTTATGCTAAAAACAGCGTTGATAATAGAGAGATGTTTTTGTTACTGCTGAGCAGTGCTCACACAGAGTCAAGGCCTTTTCTGCTCCTCACCCCTCCCCACCAGCGAGTAGGCTGGGGGTGCACAAGGAGTTGGGAGGGGACACGGCTGGGACAGCTGACCCCAACTGACCAAAGGGCTATTCCATACTGTATGACATCATGCTCAGCATATAAAACTGGAGGAAGAAGAAGGAAGGGGGGACGTTTGGAGTGATGGCATTTGTCTTCCCAAGTAACTGTTAATGCGTGATGGAGCCCTGCTTTCCTGGAGATGGCTGAACACCTGCCTGCCCATGGGAAGTAGTGAAAGAATTCCTTGTTTTGCTTTGCTTGTGTGCACGGCTTTTGCTTTTACCTATGAAACTGTCTTTATCTCAACCCACGGAGTTTTCTCACTTTTACCCTTCTGATTCTCTCCCCCATCCCACTGTGGGGGGGAGTGAGTGAGCAGCTGTGTGGGGCTTAGTTGCCGGCTGAGGTTAAACCACGACACTTCTGTATTTGGCATTGGTGCAGCCTCACCTTGAGTACTGTGTTGCAGTTCTTGGCTCCACAATTTAAGAAGGATGTGAAAGTCCTTGAATGCGTCCAGAGGAGGTCAACAAATCTGGTGAAGGGTCTGGAAGGCATGTCCTATGAGGAGCAGCTAGCAGGTTTGTCTAGTTTGGAGAAAGGGAGGCTGAGGGGTGACCTCATTGCTCTCTACAGCTTCCTGAGGAGGGGAAGTGGAGAGAGAGGTGCTGATCTCTTCTCCCTGGGATCCAGTGATAGGACACACAGGAATGGTTCAAAGCTGTGCCAGGGGAGGTTCAGACTGGACATGAGGAAGCATTCCTTTACAGAGAGAGCGGTCAAACACTGGAACAGGCTTCCTAGAGAGGTGGTGGATGCCCCAAGCCTGTCAAAGTTTAAGAGGCATTTGGACAATGCCCTTAACAATTTGCTTTAACTTTTGGTCAGCCCTGAAGTGGTCAGGCAGTTGGACTAGATGATCGTTGTAGGTCCCTTCCAACTGAACTATTCTATTCTATTCTATTCTATTCTATTCTATTCTATTCTATTCTACTCTACTCTGTGCTGTTCTATGGCATTTTTCATTATATCATTCCATGAATACCCGATGCTGAATGTCAGGTTACACAAGAAAGGCACTTCTCACTGCAACATCCTGGCTATGCAGCCTTGGGAAGCTGGCAGGTAAGAACAAACCAAGGATCTGATGCTGTACAAATACTTAGGACATGCTGCATTGTAAAATTTTATTTATAATTAATGTAGTGATAGAGCTTAATGAGATTAAATATAAAAATTGCATAGCTATTTTTCAGATAGTTGAATTTCTATATTTGTTCTAGTCATCTGAGGTTGAAAATGTATTTTACACATTTAAGTACATAATTTGTCAGGCAACAGTTGTCAGGCTGCCTAGAACTTTTCATAAGGATATTTCCTCCTACTGCCCAAATTAAATTTCCTTTCTGTTATTCAAGAAATTCTAATAAGATTAAGATGAGGTTAACCAGAACCTGAGCATTTAAGATGTTATTTCTCTGACAAGAAGATAGAGAGAGAGATGTTTTTACAAAAAGAATCGGAGAGAAAAGAAGCCAGCAGCTCTTGTCAACTTTTGTTGTGTCTTACAATTTTTACTTTGGCTCCTCTTGTCCACTGCAGTACATTTTTCACTCAAGGGGTCTGATTCTTAACATGTTCAAAATAGATGCCACTGAAGCCATAGACCACAATCATTCTGGCTTTGATGTGATGGTATGGATCTAAGAGGATGTTAGTGTTTCTAAAAACCTAGAACTAAATTGTTTCTATAGTAAATTATTGCAAAGTCAGTGGTTGTGGCTCGATCTTTTTTCACTTTGTGTACTTTGGGTAAAGTATGTTGCCTATGGGGAGATCTTGGAGGATGCAAGCAGACTGCTGTATATAGGCAAAGTCTGTGAAACGGTTAAAAGTATTAATGTTGCTGTGGAAATCTGAGTGTGATATAGCTGGCTCTTTTTGCACTGTGATTTGAAAAAAAAAATTATGATTAGTTGAATCGAATTTTATATGTGAAAGAGCATCAGAAGCCAGGCAATCCAATTTTAACAGCTATTTTTTTCTGTTCCAAAAATCTTAGGTGGTCATATAGACTGAGAGTTGCAGTAACTTGAGTTTGCAGAAAAAAATGATAGGAAAAATATGCCCACTTCAAACTGAAGCAGGAGAGCACCTAGCATCAGTTAAAGCCCCTGTGGAGGACTGGGAAGCCCCAAAGGCATTGTATTTCTCTTTTACAGTAACTGTCTCCCTGTATCAGGATATTTTACATTAGAATTATAAAGCGAAAAAGCTTCTACCTTTATTTAGTTTTAAAATAGTAAAAGCAGATCGACAAGGTCTAGAAGCTCTACTATTAAGTTGAAAAATAATAAGCTGGAACTCAATTCTGTCATCACTTGTGATGACAAACTCTTGTCATCACATGTTAAATAAATAAAATCATAAATCCTGATGGAGTTACAATGCATGAGATTAACTTTAATTTTGTCAGATCTTTGGTATCTTTAATTTGATGAAATACCTGCACAGAGCTACAAGGGACTATGTAATCAAGTAACTATATATTGGGGATCTGCAGTTTCCTCTGTAGGCTACCAAATGGATCAAAATACTTCTGCCTATGAAAGAAAAAAGAATTAGGACCCAAAAGACTCGGTCTGCTTCTTCTGTAATCCGTCAGTCTTTGCCTGTATTACTGTACTGACATCAATTTTGGGCTGTGTTATTGGAACTACAGCACATAGGAACTCAAAGAAGGTTCACTTTTTCATATTTCATGACTCTCATCCCCTTTCATATGTATATAGCAAAATGCTCTTTATCCTAGATGCATTTCCACTTTGACATAGATGAGGACTTAACTCTTTCGGTCAACTACTAACAGAGTGGAATTAAAATTGAAAAAAATAAACTCTTTTTAAAAAATGGTATTGAGTCTAACTGGAAATAACTTTTATTTTATCCATTCAATGCCCCAAATATTTTAACTGAAACTTTTTCAACTAAACTTACTATATAAACTGTATTACCTTGTTCAAGAAATATTTCTTTAAAAAACACATACTTTTGAAATTTAGCATGCAACATTTTGATGATCTGATGATTTTGATTTGATGATGAAAGTAATTGTATTTTTTTTCTAATTTCTATTTAGTTCCTTATTTTTTTGCATCAACTCTATCAATACAAAGCTATCATTAAAAGTATTTTATATGCTAAATTACAAATTATATGTAATGAATATGTATGCAACTGCCTGTGTATATAAAATTAAATAATACTGAAAATATTTATTAAAACTGAGGAAAGAGAAAAGCAATTAGAAATACCATAAATTTTGCAGTACTTTAAAGGACTAGTGATTTACCCATTTCCAATTGTACTGAATCTCACTTAGCTTACTAGTGTGGGTTGTTCTGTTGAAATTAAGAAAAATAGTAATGAAAAAGAATCTTTACATTTGAGTGATAACATTTGTTAAAAGCTTGTCTTTTTCTCTAATCATCTTTCTTCCGGAGGTTAAGATCCCAGTCATCTGGACTCATCAGTTTCCACCCTTTTGGCTAGGTGTCAATAGTTTCTGATCCTTCACTTCTGATAAATGTAGCTCATACATGTTAATATTTCTCAGTAATAACTTGACCAAGTTGTTTAATGGGTCTCTTGTTACATTTTCCTTTTTACCTGCAGATAAAAGTTATAACTTAACTGAGTTAATTTCCTGGCCAAATCCTTGTTTTAAATTATTTCATAAAAAATATAAGTGTTTTTTTGAACATGTTCAGAATCTGTTCTAGAAAGAACAAGCATGTCTTTTAGCTCTGGTAGTATGTTGGAGTTTTCAAATCTTAGTAAATATGGGCTTTGATATTTATTTCTATGTTGTTTTAAATTAAATTCCACAAAACAAAACTTATAATTTTTTAAAAATGAAAATATGTTATTCTGAAAGAAAGTTTAGCAGGCAATGTCTTAATGAAATTTGAATTTGTAATATTTTTCATTTCTTGTATATTCTATTTTTACTCAATATTTTTTCAATAGTAGTGTATTTGAAATGGTAGCAGGCTGTCATGTTAAATTCTGTCGCAATCATATATTATATCATCGTACTGAAACAGCAGATTTCTTCCATCAGAACTGGAAGGATTCCCTGGACAATCAATGTAAATGCCTTATCACTTACTGCATTATAGGGTTCAATTTATAAATAGATCAAGCACATCTTTCCAGAAAAATTCATACACTGCTTGCTTTGCAATGAGACAGTTGGAAGCCTGGTGTCTTGAACATAAGAATGAGTACTAATTTGAAGAACCATTGTTTTCAGTATTCTAACGTTAGCATGGATTTATTTTACTAAAATATCAATAATGTATTGCCCATACTGTATTTTTTTTTCTCATGGCTTGGTTATGTAAGTAATAAAAGGAGTATAAAAATGCTTAATGTAGAAATTTCTTTGCAAGATGTTCTGGAGAAAGGCATGATAGCAAAAATACCAAAGGTTAAAAAGAAATTAAAAGGACCCAACATTTATAATTTGGCTTAGAAATAATGAAGTTAAAAAAAACCCCCATTCATAGTTTGTTATCCTGGTGCATGATCTTTGACACTGTAGCGTTGGCAACAATGCATAAATAACCAAAAGATTATTCAAGATCAGAACAAAGCCTCGAGGAGAACGTATAAAAGGTCTTCTCAATGTCTTTGTATTTACTACTCTGATACCAATTCAGCAGTTCAGGGAAGAAGCAATCTCTACTCACTTGATATATTTATAATAAGTTGTTGCAGTCCTTAGAAGGTTAGCATATAGGGCAGACATACAGATTCTTCCTGTGGTGTTTTGGTTAACCTCCTGTGTCATGTTGTTCCCTATCCATCTCATGTACAATTTTGAAAAGGAGTCTAGATAAATTAGTATTTTCAGGAAATGCTACATTTCAAACAGTTATCAGCTGTTACCATGGATTACATTTTCCTAGTTTCATTTAATAGCATACACCTAGTTGCACAAGGACAGGCCATAGACGACAGACACAAAAAAAGTAGGTCCTTTAGTGTTGAACGACATGCAGAAAACAGGATTTAGTAAAAACTCTGTAAGCAAAGAGCTTCTCCCTAATGTGAATTCATTCTCCTTACAAATAAGCATCAAAACACTTGTATACCCAAGAAAAGGAGGATTGACAGATGACTTCAGCACTGGTTTTATGACAGCAGTTTAAAACCTTTTAAAGAATTTCCTTTCTGCATGCAGCTGAATGCTCAGTCCAGCCTACACCTACAGTAATGCAATGGCAAGGCTGCAGAGCAAAAAGGGACAAAAGGTGAGGAAATGTGAAAGCAGGGTTTGCAGTATGACTTTGCTGAGCATCCTGTGGTAACTGAATGATACAGAAGGCTTGCACATATGGGTATTTTTCATATGTTAGATAATGTCACTAGAATGGCAGGGAGACATTTTTAGCTCTCAGAGGCATTTTTAACTCTCCTTTTTCCCTCAGGCATCTTCTAACTACTATTTCTGCCTCCTACTTGCCAGACCTGTGCAACTGTTCTCCCTGAACTGCAACAGCAGCTATCAGCTTGGATCAGGCATATTTGCTTCAATTTGATGCCACTTTCCCTGCCTTTGCTATAGGTCACAGAAGATAAGAGATGGACTCACAGATGGACACAGTCTCTCTGCTTGCCCTAAGCTAGTGCGATCCCCTGGGCATTATACTTCTTGAATTTGATGTAGACTTTATTAAGTATCCATTGATGTTTGCGTAATTCTGCAGTTCAGGAGTCTGAGCATTTGCAGCCTTTATCAATTAGCATGGGCTAAAGTTGCAGCAGGAAGAAACCATCTACATTCCAGAGAATGAACACACTATCCATGGAATTAAAAGGGCAAGGTTTATGGGGAGAGGTAACATATTTCACTTCATTTTAATAAAGGCTATTCTTTCTGCTCCCATTCTTTGCCTTATTTTTACTCTTAGACCACATAGAATACAGGGTCTATTTTTCAAGTCAACAAGGAATCACAAGCTGCAATTAGGTCCTTGACATCAGTTTAGAAAATTAGTGTCACTATAACAGAAAGTAAATTCCTTTCCTTTCTTGGTGGCATGTGTATGTTTCTGAAATGGGGAAGAGTGTTATTGGACTTGTCCCTTCTTTGTTCAGCCTACTGCCCGTTCTACAACCCTTTGTCCTTTGATTAAGCTTGATCAAGGTGATTAAGAGCTTTATGATTTGCCTCTCCAGTTTTACTCCTCTTGTGAACACTGACATAGAGAAATAAAGAACAGAGAACTTGAGAACAATTACTGCAACCCAAATTCAAACTTCTACCTACACCACAGGGCAGAAAATGAGCAACGGTGAGACTGAGCATTTCTGAATCTTTTCAGGCTTTCTTTCAGTGCTCCCAAGAAATATGGGCATTTTCAGAGTGCAGACGGAGGAAGCTAGATTGTTCTGGCTTTGCTCATTCAATATCCAGTTCTTTATGGTGAAAGTGATTACTGAAAAAAGCTGTGATGTGTCAATACACACAAAAATTGCACTGAACTCAAGGATGAATGTGCACAAACCATGTGTCTCCTTTTTCCACTGTAGCATTTATATATTATTTATGTCTGCACTGAGAAAAATTTAGATATTAATACAGTCTTTTTTAATGCCACTTAGCAGTATTTCAGCATCTACTTTCCCACTGCAGGCCACTAACAGCAAGTTTTTATATATTCTCAGTCAGAAAGAGAACAATAACTAGATGACCTTCTGATTTTATCATAGCATATTGTCATTATGCTGTCTTGTGATCAAATATAAAGATAAAAATTTAAATGTGAAGAAGCCTTGGACTTTCCTAGGGAGAAATAACAACAGAAGCCATACTTATGTGTCTGTCCTCACTTTTTTGGCTTTTGGACAGAGCAAGAATCTCAGAAAGAAAGCACCCCTCCCTTTTATTTCACTATGAAAATGACTTTCGATTTTGTTGGCTGCTGACTATGTAGTCCTGTATAAGCATATTCAAAACATTTTGCTTAGGAAACAATAGTGTACCAAGCCAAATATGATCCTGTGCTGAAATGTTTCTGTTTTTTCCGAATATGATTATGATCAAGCCACAAGGTTTCCTAAGGTTCCTATACTGAAATAGCCAACAAGATGCAAGACCATGAATTTAAGCTCTGAGCAAAGCATCAAATATGGAATACATAAATGTAAACATAGCAATTAGGAAATGACATCTAAGAAATTTCTAGACCCTTCAACTGCACCTGTTGCCTCTGTTAGGACAATGGCAGTAACTTTACAATGCCTTGTAGAACCCCCAATCCTGTATCAATCTATGGACATTAAAGAATTAAAGATTCATTCCTTCTACATGTTCCTAGTAGAATTAAGAAGACCTATATCTCTATTTACTCCTTCTAGGCCAGATGGAGTAGCTAGGTAGCCTGAATAAGAATTTCTTATACAGCTGCATGAATAGTTCATTCTTAGATCCCTAACCAAACTGAAAAAAACCCCCGCTGTTCTTGTATCATGTCAAACACTTTTTTCCTGCTTGGGAAAAAAATAAAACATAACTAGGGGCTTGATCTAGGTAGTTCATTCCACCTAAACCAACATTTTTTCTATTTGAAAGTTTCTTAAAGCCTTTGCTATTACTATAAAATAAAGAAACTTTAAATGAGGTGTTTTAGACTAAAAAAATTAAATATCTTGACTTTCAAAGCAACTTCCTTAAACAGTTTAAACTGTTACTAAATCAGCATGCCTCTGGACATGCATTCAAGTCAGCTTTAAATGAAGTTTTTGAAATCCTGAATTTGCTTTTTTCCTAACTTGTGTTCATAATCCTTTATGCAACACTCTGAGGACTGTAAAGCTTTCAATAGATATGTTTAGATGTGAATAGCCTAATTACAGGACGGAGTATTAGCCGACCAGAACCTGGATAGAGAGCAGAGTGCATGAGAATCTGAAGTGAGCACCTAGGGTTGAGAAAAAGGCTGTACAGAAAGGTTCCTCATTATGCAATACTCTCTTCAGGTGAAGAGAGCAAGGTGAAGTTCAGCAAGGCATTTTGGTACATAATTAGAGTTTAAACTTAAACATCCTAGAAATTATTTACGCTTAATTTTAATTTTTTTTGGTTCCTTCTTTGAAGGCCTTCTTTACCAACATTGGCCCAGCAATCATACTGGCATCTCTCATGGAAACCTTTCAGTAGACCTGCCAGCTTTCCCTTGGTCAATCATTTCTCTACCATCCTCCCTAAACATATTTTTCAGTAGAACAGCTAACAAATAAATTCCCCCACTAACTCCTTTGTCTCTCCTATTATTATATTAGGCAAATTTCTCAATTGCCCCAGCCTATTCTAGCTTTCTAACTTTGGCTGTCCTAGTATTGTCCCAACTCCCTATGCATTTCTCAGCTGATCCTAGTTATCTACTTCCCTTAGAGAGCTCCTGCAGATATTGAAATTATATACCTGATACCATTCTCCATTTGTCAGGCTAATATGTAGATAATTTAGACTTGTCCTATCACAGCTTAGTCATTTTAAATAAAAGAGCCAGATACAGGAAAGCGTATAATGTCACAGAAATGCTTTGAGAGCAGGACAGAATAGATTTAAACTAAGTGTAAAGAAAGCTGGATTAAAAAAAATCTACAGTGTTAAAGATAGTGATATATTAAGTGGGGAATACAGCATTTAGCAGTCTATAAGAAGCATATAGAGCAACTACATTTATTTTGGATATTTCACCTGTGATGTTTTCTGAATTTACCAGGAAACAAAACTGTGCAGGTCAGCTGTTTGTGACCAGATGTCTTTCTTTTCTCTTTCCATTTGAATTGTTAGATTATTTCTTTCATATTATTTTTAACTCCTTTGTAATTTTTTTATTATTACTGAAAATATAAGTAAAGTGCATTCAACACCCATGAGAATCTCTTCCTGGTAGGCACTGTCACATATGACATTGTCCGTTATACTTCCTAAAGTTGACACAAAGCTCCCTAGTGTCTGTTTAGATGATGTAATTGAATTAATTACTTATAGCAAGCTGCTCATGAGAGGGTATAAAGTAACAAATGTCAAACCTTTGCCAGGAGACAATAAGATGTTATTGGTAAAGAGAGAGTTTGCACTATGCCCAGTGACAAATCTGGGAATAGTCTTCATATTTCATGTCAAATTTGTCTTTTGGTCTGACAAAATTGAGTATATACTGTAGTGGTTGAACTGAGAAAATTTCAAAGGTTACTTAATGATACCAACTGTAAAGACATATGAGTGAATAGGCAATTTCCAGATTCATATGTGTTTCTCTTTTGCTTGATTATTCTCTTTTCCCCCTCAGTTCTTGTTATCCACAAGGTGAATAGCAACTGGAATATCCACCAAGATAATTCCATCAAGTGTCTTAAGATGACATTGGGTACCCAAAGCAGCATCATCAAAGAGTAAAAGTAAAAACTACTTTGGATTCCAATATTATCAAGGCAGTTGAACCTTACTAGCAGATCAGCATGAATAAAAGAAGGAACAAAAGAAGGCAGATCCCTCTATCACGCACACTGTATTTAATTAGATGTGCAAAATGTGTTTTGGTCTTACGTTTTCTTCAGAGATGTTCAGAGGAAATAGAAGGAAAAAAAAAGAGAGGCTTTTTTTGTAACGTTTTCTAGCCTGAAATATTACTCTTCAGCTTATATTTCGTAGAATCATAGAATCATAGTCATAGAATGGTTTGGGTTGGAAGGCACCTTTAAAGATCATCTAGTCCAACCTCCTCGCCATGGGTAGGGACCTCAGTCACTAGATCAGGTTGCTCAAACACCTGTCCAACTTGACCTTGAACACTTCCAGGGATGGGGCATCCACAACTTCTCTGGGCAACCTGTTCCAGTGTCTCACCACCTTCATAGTAAAGAATTTCTTCCTTATATCCAATCTAAACCTACTCTCTTCAAGTTTAAAACCATTGCCCCTTGCTCTGTCACTACAGGCCTTGGTAAAAAGGCTTTCTTTGTCAATAGAATAGAATAGAATAGTTCAGTTGGAAGGGACCTACAACGATCATCTAGTCCAACTGCCTGACCACTTCAAGGCTGACCAAAAGTTAAAGCAAATTGTTAAGGGCATTGTCCAAATGCCTCTTAAACTTTGACAGGCTTGGGGCATCCACCACCTCTCTAGGAAGCCTGTTCCAGTGTTTGACCGCTCTCTCTGTAAAGGAATGCTTCCTCATGTCCAGTCTGAACCTCTCCTGGCACAGCTTTGAACCATTCCTGTGCGTCCTATCACTGGATCCCAGGGAGAAGAGATCAGCACCTCCCTCTCCACTTCCCCTCCTCAGGAAGCTGTAGAGAGCAATAAGGTCACCCGTCAGCCTCCTTTTCTCCAAACTAGACAAACCAGGAGTCCTTAGCTGCTCCTCGTAGGACATTCCTTCCAGCCCCTTCACAGCTTTGTTGCCCTCCTCTGGATGCATTCAAGGACCTTCACGTCCTTCTTAAATTGTGGGGCTGAGAACTGCACACAGTACTCAAGGTGAGGCCGCACCAATGCTGAATACAGAGGGATAATCACATCTTTTGACTGGCTGGTTATACTGTGTTTGATGCACCCCAGGTTGCGGTTTGCTCTCTTGGCTGCCAGAGCATACTGCTGACTCTTATTGAGCCTGCTGTCAACCAGCACCCCCAGATCCCTTTCTGCAGGGCTGCTATCCAGCCATTCCTCTCCCAATTTATACTTATGTCCAGTGTTACTCTGTCCTAGGTGCAGAATCCGGCATTTGGACTTGTTAAATTTCATCGCATTAATTATTGTCCAATACCCCAATCTATCTAGATCCCTCTGTAAGGCATCTTGTCCCTCAAGAGAGTCAACAGCACCTCCCAGTTTGGTATCATCAGCAAACTTGCTAATGGTGCATTCTCTTCCTGCATCCAGATCATTGATAAATATATGGAACAGAACTGGCCCTAGATTTGAGCCCTGAGGAACACTGGTAGTGACCAGCTGCCAGCCAGATGTAGCCCCATTCACTACAACCCTTTAGCCACTTCACTGAGTGTACCACGTACCTGCTCATCTCGAAGCTGGACAACTTCTCCAGAAGGACAGTATGAAAAGCCTTACTAAAATTCAGAAGAACTACATCCACCACCTTCCCTTCATCCACTATGCAGGTGATCTTATCATAGAAGGATATCACATTAGTTAGACAGGACTTTCCCTTTATATATAAGCTCCCTTTAAGTATTGAAGGGCCACAATGAGGTCTCCCCAGAGCCTTCTCTTCTCCAGGTTGAATAACCCCAACTCTCTCAGCCTTTTTTCGTATGAGAGATGTTCCAACCCTCTGACGATTTTCATGGTCCTCCACTGGACCTGCTTTGAGAGGTTCATCTCTTTCTTGTGCTGGAGATCCCAGAGCTGGATGCAATAATCACAAAAGCAGAGTAGAGTGGGAGAATCACATCCCTTGACCTGCTGGTCGTGCTTCTTTGCATGCAGCCCAGGATATGATTGATTTTCTGGGCTGCAAGCACACATGGCTGGTTCATGTCCGATTTTTCATCCCCCAGTATCCCCAGGTTCTTCTCCACAGGACTGTTCTCAATCCATTCATCTCCCAGTCTATATTGATGCTGGGGATATCTCTGTTACTTTGCCTCATGGGATCTCAAGCTGCTTCAATAAAACCCAACTGTAGGCCATGAGAAAATGAGAAATTATGAGAAATGGTCCAACCATAGGCCATGGAAATGTTTCTGCAAGTTGCTCTCCTATGTAATTGTTTTTAATCAGTATAATTTGTTATTCAATAGGCTAGTTAAACATTACTATTAAAAAGATTGCTTAATTAATTCTAATTTAATATTCCCCTTTTAGAACCAGACTGTAAACCAGTTAGGCGCATATCAGAGCATTTACTTTTTTTGAGTAATCCCATCGGAAAGAGTTAGGTGTTTGAATGCTTGCCACTAGGAATAAGAACTTCATACCTCAGAATTTCTCAGTTATATATATTATTTTAAATTTGTTTTTAATAATGCAGGAGTTAAGCCCAAGTAATGTTCATTATAAATGGGAATTTCTGAACTTTTGAGTGAAAAGATCAATAGAATATATAAGAAAAAATAAGACTTGGATTTGGCCTTTTTGTATACATGTTGTGACATCTGCCATTTCAAATATACTTCAATAAAGGGGGGAAAGGAACAAATCAAAACAAATCAAAATGTAACTGTACTGTGTTCAGAAAAAGAAGCTAAAAAGCAAAAATATTGCAAATGAAAAAGCATTTAAATTTCAAAAGAAACTAGGAAATAAACAGAGGAGGAAAAGGAACATGTTCTTCTGAATATGTAACAGTGAAAAAATAGTTTTTTAAAAATTCTTTTTTATTTTAAATCCACAAATCTTGCCTTGAAATTTAAGATCTTTTATTTGCAGGATCTATTCATTATCTTCTTTCAAATTTACTAGTTTACCAGTTACTGTAAGATCATCACAGACAGCTATTTTAATGTTGCAAAAGACTAGGAAAACCTATCCCTCAAAATGGTTAAGTATCTCAGCTCAACTCCTGTCACACAAATGTACAAGGCAAGGCTTACAAAGTTATCAGACAGTAAAACAAGAATAGCTAATTTCAGTTCCCATTAAAATACTGTGTTATGTAAATTGTCAGAGAACTGTGTGTTCAAGTAGTTGAAACGTGTAGCCAGCTGCTTTCAGAGATATTTTAATTATTTTATCAATAAAACTTCATGGTCATTGGTACATGTCCACAGAGCAAAGAATTGGTTAAATTATTTTACTAGATGATTTGCATTAGGTCTCTGGATTTTAAGCGTTTTATGAATATAGCCAATTTTATGGAAGAATCCCTGCAGGAAGCCCCAGATGGCACTTAATTTGGCCTTCTTCAATGTCAAATATGCTATGAACAAGCTTCTTCATAGTGGAAGATGAGAAATGCTTAATATGCTGTGAAGTATTTGACATGTGCACCATCCAATGAATTTTGCTATCTTTAAGAGGCAAATTCTACTCTCAGCACTCTTTCTTTGTTTTTAATTCCTCTGTGATTGTAGAGAACATTTCTGAGCAAAGGCAATAGTTCTTACTCTACTATCCAATGTTTACTATGTAAATACAGCAGATAAAAATAACAGATTGTATACAGCATAAATACTAAAATCATTTCTTAGAAGTTGCACAGGCTGGTCTTTATTTCTTGTCATAAATTCTTCCATACCAAATAGAAGTATGTGTGCAATAATATTAAAAAAAATCCCACAAATGTTATTAAAAATATACCATGTTATTGAAGTTTCCTAGACACTATTAAAATATTGAGAGCTAAACCTATCAGACTTCCTTCCCATCAGATGTTTTTCCTAAACCAGTCACCACTGTAATATGTGTGCCACCCTCTTTCTCCCCTACCTCTGTATCTCTCACTTTTTTCCCCAATAAAATAAGTTCAAAGAGAGATTTCCCTTTTCTCCCAATTTTGTCTATTATTCTATAGGTTCCTGAGGTTCTGTTTTGGTGTCTATTTATGATAAAGACTATTTATGATAAAGGAACCTGCTTGTTTTCAGTAACTGAGCTATTCAAATATTTCTTACTAGTTCTGCAGACACAATATCTTTCATTTAAAACTGCCTAAATGGACTTGTCCATATGGTCATAATGCCATGAAATAGATTTGATTTTCCACATCATAGCTTAGACCTATGCAATGCACGTGCTAGAACATATGACTAAAAGCCACAGGAACGGAGTGCAGAGGGAGAGGCAAGCAAAATATCCTGAATCAATCTCCTTTTTGTCTCTTCTTTGGAAGTTTGATTCCTAAAGGTCACTATTCTTCCTCAGCTTCAACTTTCTCAAGGAGCATGCATCAAACTCCTGCACTAATGTCATGTAAATTGTTTTTTGTTCTTACGCAGCTCTCCATGACAGCAGAATGCTCTCCCTGAGAGCAGAATGACTGATCGTCCTTTTCTGAAGTAACATGACCAACCCTTTGGCAGTCCAACCCTTTGACAACTTCTATCAGTGTCATCTGTTCCTCCCACTGAAGTAAAATATCTCCTTCTCTGGCAGTGGGAACTCATGTTTCTGCATGTTCACAACTAACCTCTGAGTAATGCGTTGCTCAATTTTTCAAATGAATAGTTTGAGGAAGCTATGAAGGTCTGCTTTTCAGAGAGCAGATACTCAGTCTTTCACTCTAAACTGTTTCACTTTGGCTACCTCAAATCACCAGTCACTTTTGAAAACAGAGTGGACTTTCTAGAATATCACATCAGAAAAAGCAAAGATAGCTATAATTATTACCTCTCTAGAAAGAGTCCACTGCAAAGCAAATGTTTTATACTACTCTGTGGTAATGAGCACACAGAAAAGTTGGAAGATCAACTGTGACAGCCATGCACTGCTAGGAATCCTCTATCAAGATGTTATGCTAGTTGAATTCTTGTGTTTTTCCACATGACACTTTAAGGAGTTCCCGTTTGCTTGTAGTTGCTGAACAGCTGTAGCTGATTCCCAGAAAGATTTTAACAATCCTGTACCACAGTTTTCTGCTGAGTTTAACTACAGTGATTATGACCATATTCAGGGATCAGTGCTTATAGTCCATAGTACAGAACAATGCACATAGAAAACAGCAGGGGAACTCACAAAATAAGGTTGTCGATCACCTTGCTTAAGCCTAGTTGTCCTTTCTATCCTACTTCAGAGTCATGACAGGAACAAATTTCTGCAGCAGTGTGATTGTTTCTAACGAGAAAGAACTGTAGTGTTTGAAGTTCAAAGCACTAGATAGATAGATAGATTGAAAGATAGGTAAATAAATAAATAAAAGCACAGGAACTTAAAAAAATTCCGGTCCTGGTCCTTGGAATTCCCTCTCCTCTTCAGATCAAATATGTCTTCATTCATACTGTGAATGCTGAGAGATAATAGTCAAATGGACAAAGGTGCATATAAATATATACATATGTGTATATATATGCCTATAATTAAGTTATCAGCTAAGGATTTCAACAATAAATGATTCTGCAAAGTGTCAGGAAGTTTAAAATTTAAACTATAAAGAGACATGTTCTTGACTTATTCCCATCAGCCTTCTGATGGACCGGAGAAGAAATACATGTTTATCAATGCTGACAGTAATTATCCAGGAAAAGAAAGTGATAACCTTTATCACATCGAGCTGCTTAAACTTAAAATATACACTTTCTGAGGTGCTGTCAAGTATAGTTAACTAATAAGAGCTCTGCTGGAATGCAGTGACAGTGTGCTGACAAGCTCCAAGTCTGTGCAAGATCAAGGCGACTTAGAACCTTGTACCAATTATCTGTCAGATATATAACAGTCTCCTACAACTGTCATGTTTGCAGAAAGAAAAGTGAGAATGAGGAGAGATACCTTAATGAGACATATGGTGCCTTGGTCTCTGGTGCTCTGAACTAGGCATGTATCATAGATACTGCCGAGGACGGAGAATCACCTCTACCTTCATCCTTCACGAGGTGCCGTATATTTGACTGGCTGCATAGGTTGTCTCAAGGTGTGCTAGCTCAGACAGGTTTTAGAGCTGACAGAAAACAGAGTGATGCTACTTGGTGCAGAAGAATCTATCACAAAACTGAGTAGGAATGCCGACTGGCATGACATGAATCGTTCTTTACACAACAAATAAATAACAAGAGCGAAAAATGAACCCAGCGTGTTTCCTAGCAGTCATCTGACAGCATGATAGGAAAATGTAAATATTTACAGTTATAGTCTTTGGCAGTGAAATCATAGTAGGTATTGCTACCAATACTCTATTTAGTAGGTCAGCCAGTTGCAGTTATTAATCTGGAAATATTGACAAAAATGAGAAAAGAAAAAAAGTTGTCTTGATAAAAAACTTGAAAAGTTCAGTATTATCTAATACTCTGAAGTTTTTAGTCTTGTTATGAATTTGTTATTAATTTCATTTTTCACAGAAACAATTGAAATTCTTTAGGGATGAAATGTTAGACTTGAGTTAAAATTTATTTTAATCTCAAAAAACTATTTTGGAAATAAATAGTTTGACTAACGCTACAACTCATAATTTGTATTGGCAAAGCCCTCCTGGATTAAACACACATAAATCCCCAAAGCTATTTGTGTATAGAAATGGATAGATTAAGCTTTTGAACAGCTTGCCTAACACAGTGAAATTGAAATAAAGAGGAGGTGAGCTAGTTCAAGATACTACTCCTGTGCCTCAACTCCCAAAATCAAACTAACCAGAAAATGAAATGCTTTCTAATTGCAAGCAGAAGTTCAAGGAAGCAAATGGTCTCCTCTTCTTTATCTATCAGTTAACTCCCCTTCCCCACTTTCTTAATGGCACTCAACTGTTGACATTTGAAAACAGTGTGAGACAATCCCAATCTGGAAAAACTCTGATTAAAAAATACCCCCCAAATCAAAACACAATCCTTTAAGGAATTTACAGTCCAAGAACATTCCTGATATTCTTTTCCCCATTGTTATTTCTTCTACCTTGTTTTCTAGGAAAGGCTCATACTTTGGAGAGAAATTATTTATTGATCGAAATATAAGAATAGGCATTAGAAATGCTGGGGGGAAATACATTTTCACTTTCTGAGTCCACCAGCAAAAAAATTATACTGTAATTTGGTAAACTGTATATTACAACTTATATTGTAGTTTGGCAATAGTGTATATAATATATATGCAATATAAACATGGACTTAATGTTCCATTGTCTTGAATATCTCACAGTAGTTTCCCTGCTGTTTAGTTCTAATTTTGTGTAGAAGATTTAGGATATTTCATTTAACAAATCTCTGCCCAAGCAACAACCTGAACTTTGTATCAGGAACAGTGTGGCCAGCAGGAGTAGGGAAGTGATCGTGCCCCTGCACTCGGCACTGGTGAGGCCGCACCTCAAATACTGTGTTCAGTTTTGGGCCCCTCACTACAAGAGAGACATTGAGGGGTGGAGCGTGTCCAGAGAAGGGCAATGAAGCTGGTGAAGGGTCTAGAGCACAAGTCTGATGAGGAGCGGCTGAGGGAACTGGGGTTGTTTAGCCTGGAGAAAAGGAGGCTGAGGGGAGACCTTATCGCTCTCTACAACTACATGAAGGGAGGTTGTAGAGAGGTGAGGGTCAGTCTCTTCTCCCAGGTAACAAATGATAGGATGAGAGGAAATGGCCTCAAGTTGTGCCAGGGAAGGTTTAGACTGGATATTAGGAAATTTTACTTCACTGAAAGGGTTGTCAAGCATTGGAACAGGCTGCCCAGAGAGGTGGTGGAGTCACCATTCCCGGAGGAGTTCAAAAAACGTGTAGAAGCCAGGGAGGTGTTGGGTTGACGGTTGGACTAGATGACCTTAAAGGTCTTTTCCAACCTTAATGATTCTATGATTCTATAAATTGCCTGGTACAAATAATTTTTCATTATTCTATTCCTAGAATTATCTTAAAATATTCTAAAATTTATTCTAAAATGCTAAAAATATCATGGAAAATTCTGTTTCACTGACCAGGTGTAGTACCTTGGAAAGATGAAGAATTGTGAATGCATTCAACATGACAGAGAAAATTCTCTTAATGGTGCTTTACAGGATTCAGGAAACCAATCCCTGTTGAAAAGTCAGGGCAAAATTCTTCTTTCTTTCATTTTTGATCAAATCCATTCTTGGAATCTTTCCTTAAGTAGATGTCTCTTTTGTAAGCCTGGTTATTGATCAAAAATGTTTCCACTGAGGAAGAAGAAAATTGGAAGGAAGTTGAAGACACTGCAATGTTGTGTTCCAGGTGCTAGCTAAAAACAAGCACAGTATATTTCTTTTTGGCAATAGCACAGCAAAGATAAAACAGCCTGCTAGGTAAAACCCATCCGTGAACTTCTCTCTCACATCTGGGAGTACAAAAGTGCAAGCATCTGAAAGCAGAACACTAAAGTTGTGTCTTAACTCTGGGGGAGAATTTGATGCAGACACTAGTGAGGCTGAGTTGTAAGTCTGAAGAGTATAAAAGCTTCTGAGTTGCTTTTACATTTTTTATAATAGGTGAAAAATAATGGGGAAGAGATATTAAGTAGACAAAGATCAGCTGAAGTTTATAGACTAAATTTAACTGGTAAATCAGTTTATATCTAGATGTTAGATTCTCAACTTTTATGTTTTTTTCTCTCCAGAACAAGGTTGTCATATTCTGTGGCATTCTTTATCAGTCACACTTAAGCTTAGAACCAGACTGAAGATCTCAGACTGGATCTGATCACTTTAATAACTTTCCCCAGAAAACAAAAACAACCTCCGACCCCCCCCAAAAAAACCCAAAACAAAACAAAACACCCCCCCCCCAACAGTGGGGAACAAATTCAAATTTAGTATTATTGTGATACACAGAACTTCAAGGCCTGAAAATTACATTCTTGCCTTTAGGAATAGCATTCACAGGCTAAGCTGACTGCACATTCCCCAGGTACCTGATGGTACCTGTGCTGGGGTCCATGAGGTTGCACTTAGAGCACCACTGCAAGGACAAAGCCAATCAAAAAAAAATCACCAGAGAGATGGTGCTTTCTATATCATGTCTGGACCGATGGTAATCAAAGTTTCTGCATGGCAGCTCATTCAGCTGGGGTACTGAATGTGAAACCTTCCTGCTCGGAAATGTAGACTGTGCTGACTTAGAAGATACATCTTCCCATGCTCTTTTACTTCCTATGCTCTTTTACTTTCTTTTAGATAGTCCATTTTAAAATGCTTCTTATGGTATAGCCCCTGTTTGCATTTCAGGTCATAGGTTGGCTTTACTAATGGAGTGGGAGACCTTAGCTCTGGATCTCACTCACCTCAACTATAAAGCACTCAAGGCATCCTAATGTTAGGATCCTAAACTTAAAAAGATTATTGTAAATGAGTACATGTCTACTCTTCCTTGCCTTCCATGATACATGGGTGTCACTCCCTCCAGAGGTGTCTCCATTTTACCATTTTTTCATTTTATGTGGTAAAACTGGTATCAGGCCCAAGAAAACTAACAAGTGCACTCAGGAGTGAAAATCAAAGATGTACAATTTTTACCGTGGGTTATAATTTTTAACAGGGAATAAAGTTCATGATCTTGACATCATAGAAAGTTATATTTGACAGTAAGGGGTGGATATATGAAGAGGACTTAAGCATAACCATGCCTAACTTAGAGATGCTGTTCCAGAAGGTAGAATATAAACTCCAGTGCATGAGGAGAGATGAGTCACAGAACAGAATTCAGGTAAGTGCTGAGCTGATCCACATCAGTGGGTTGCTGATAACCACTGGGAAATGCTGAAGAGAGGAGATGGGCATACATATCCTGGCTGAAAGGATGTTTGGTGCCTAACCTTCTCACAAAAGACTGGAGGAGGAAGAAGTGGTTGTGGTGATCTTACGTTTTGTATGATGCTTACACTTATCACTTCACCTTGTGTAATGGGATATAGAACAATTATCTGGGAATCTCTAGCCTGAGTAGTCTATTCCAGACCAGAAATGTAAACCGAAGTCTCCTATATCCCAAGTTGTACTGGGATATAAAAAACAGTTGCTGTCACTGACTTTTCTTCTTATCTATGTCTGTGTGGAAGTAGGTGTGCTCAGAGTATACTCATTAGTTCAGACATTAGAGGTGAGTTAGGCAGAAGAGATGCCTAGTTTGTGAATGACAGACAGGATTGATGCATGTGTTGGGTGCTGAATTTGTCAGACCTAAGAAGAGACCTCACATATCAATATTGAGAGGAGGGCTCTAGTGAAAATGTAAGTTACAGTGAAATCAGGAGCTTATAGTGTTAAACATCAGATTAATGAGGATACGGTCATTTCTAGTTTCTATATTTTGGATGTACAAGCCTATAATGCAGTTGGAGATGTGAATTTTCACTAAAATTTATATTAATTCTTAGCCTATAACAAAAATAATGAAGTCTTTGAAAAAATCCTGAGTCTTAATACAGTCATTTGCATAGAAGAAAGACATTCCAATCATAGGAAGTTTGCAGACAAAGGCGGCTAATGAAGCTTTTGTTCTGGTAACTTTGTTGTAGCTGTTATTGCTACTTGTTAAATGCGTTTTTTAAAATAAAGACTTTATCCTTTGCACAGACATGAACCTTCTGTGGAATGACTCAGAAAAAGACAAGCAAACCTACACCTCCATTGCTGGGGAAAAAAATGGAAAGACATCTTCTATGTATTGAGAGAAACAGTCAGCAAGAAATTATACAAATTAATTTTAAAAAGAAAAAGGTGAAATCAGAAGGGGTAAAAATCAAATGGGCAAAAATCACTTCTCAGCCACCTACATGCAAATAAAAACTTTGTGACAGTGTATTTAAAGGACAGTCATGTATCTGACATCTTAATTTTAAGTAATGTAAATAATTAATTACATTTAAATAATTCTGATTTATTCTTGTTTCCAGTAGTCTCAACTCAAGTAAAAAGAAGTAAAACTAGAACTATAGGTGCCAAGTGATATTGTTGATACATAAGAAAACCCAAATGGGCTCTTGTTCACACTAAAAGTTTATTTAGCTCAGTATCATGACTCTCTGACAATGGTCCACAGTGGAGGTCTAGGAAAAAATATAAGCACAAGTATGCAGTAACAGTTCCCCAGACTATTCCCCTAGTCTCAAACAGATTGCAGTTCAGGGACTTTCTGACTCAATGGGGATGTTTTCATACTTAATAGTCTGCCACAGATCTTTTTCCATGATTTAAGCCAGGTACCTCTTGTGCCTCTGTGGATTTTTAGCATGCAGTCTTTGGCAAGGAGCTCCACAGCTTAATTACATGAAGAACAGCTTCCTTCTCTTTCTTTTGAACCAGCACCTTGAGCTTTTTTTACCAGCCCTTAGTTCTCGTACTTAATAAGACCGTGAACAATCATCAGCTATTTGCCTTCTTTATATCACTTGGGACTTTATACATAGAGTCCAGCAGGTGCAAATACAATCCTTACTTCAAATGACTAGAACCATTTGGGTGCCAAACTATAGAACGATGGTGCTGAATGTTGTACAGTTCATGATAATGAAGAAATGTAGAGAGAAAGTATGTATAACAGAAATAAATCAATTGGAAAAACTGGTTGGTCTATCTGGCCTAAATGAATTAGCAGTTTTAAAATAATACTCTTGTAAATAACTCGTAATCTGATTTTGCAGTGAAAAGTCACAAGTCATAGCCCTGCTGAAAACAAAGAATGTTTGCTGTTGCTTTCATTGGCTAGTTTCACCATGAAGTTTCAGATTTATTTCTAGTGATCAAAATGTGCTATATCTACGGTGACATGCCAAACTAGCACTACAAGTACCTTTGTTGGCACTTTGTGTAGAAAGAAATTTTCATACCAGTATTTTGATGTGTCTGTATTAATGGCTGTAAATGTTCATTGTGGCCACAGATTCTTAATGCTACTATATCTTTTGCAAACTTACTGTGAAATTTGGGACCAGACAGATATTATAGTATCATGCTGAGCATATCTCAAGGCATATTTTTACAGGCTTCAAAAATAGACTTGTATTAAACATTTTTTAAGTTGCCTCACTTCTCACAAATAGAAGGAACTAGAATTCTATTGAATTTTTGAAGATTATTGGAAAGAGATGTGGTCTTAAGACCTAACAAAATAATTTTACAAGGGAATAGAATGTATTAATGTTAATGTTACTCTAGTAAACGTTTCTGACATTGACCACATTATGCCTAACAGATCAATAATTTTCAGCTACTTAATTATCTGGCTGACTGCATTTGCCAATTCAAACATAAATAAATGTCTTACCTGATCAAATACCTTACAGAGGCTGAGAGAATTGCTTCAAAAGAATAAAGTGTTGTAGTCTTAAGAAGTCACAATGTTTCCTACAGCATTGACTACTTGACATTTTTTATGTAAATGGATTTCATTTTTTAAGCATTTCTGTTTCAGAAGTGACATTAAGGAGCAGTTAGCTGTACCATAAAAGAATCACTCAAAATGGTGTTATATTCAGGCTTATTTTCAAATTCTCTCAAAGAGAATTGGAACACACAGCAAAGATGTAGAAGCTGGATAAACATAAGAGTCAGGACTGCCTCTGCAGGCGAAAATTCTACTGTATCATTCTAAAGAAACTGGAATATGATAAACTAAATTTACAAAATAGGCAAAAGAAAGAGTGTTGTTTGTTTTTTCAGTAATGCAAATAAATTTTGGCAAAGCTTTTGCTATGCTTTGTTTCCAGCTAATTAAAGCAAATCACGTATCTCCAAAAATGAAGGAAACATGCTATAGGGATATTTAAAATCTTATTACAGGTCTAGATCTTCATTTTATAACTGATTCTATGAGAAAATAATCCCAAACTCAAGGACTTCCTAACTTTTTGGGTGTTTAGACAGATAAACTACTGAGACTGCCATCACCATAATCCTATAAAAAGCAAGACTCTCTTGGCATTCAGAAGTAACTGGTTTCTATCCTAGCCTTTTAGTCTTATTATAGGAATCCATTTCATATACAGTAAATCCAACCAAAGCAGTATGTTTTTTGTTTACAGAGGCACAGAATGCAATGAGGGAATTTCTAAGCTCCTTTCAGAAAATGAAAACGAATAAAAACTCAACAGGAGATGTTATTTTTATGCAAAATTTACAAAGATTAGAGAAATTCCCTTGATGCTGCCATATTTGCAAAATGGAATGATACTCTCTACTTCATGCATTCCTTTCTTCTGGATGTGTGTAGAACTTAGTAGAAACACCAGGCACAAGGTGCACATAGAAAGTAAAATTTCAAGATTTGTGAATCTCTTCACTATATCTTACAGGAGAACTACAAGACCACTGTTGATACCTAACCATCACACCATAGCTCATGTTCTATTGGAAATGCTCACACTTTGAGGCGCTGTCTGAAAAATGTTAAGCCATGATATGCAGGAATTATTTTTTTTTCCTGTATGCTATTTCTGAGATTGTGGTCAGACTGCTTTGCTTACTTTTGGAGTCTGTTTTAAAAAGACAAAGATTGGAAATGGTTCAGAGAAGAGTTACTAGAATGATCTGTAGTCTGGTCTGGGAAACATGTTAGGAAACATCTAAGAACATTTAACTAATTGATTTATCAAAAAAAGGTAGTTACAAATTGAACTATAATAAGATCCACTGCCTAGAAGATGAACCACTGTACATTGAGAGCACAAAGCATTGAAGGAGTGTTTGAAAGAGACTGCAAATTTTTGCTAAAGGCAATGCCTCTCCTGACTACAAAGAGGCAAGGTAAAAGGCCTTTTGTGTAATCTTTAGAGCAAAGTGAAAAGCCTAAGCTGAAAATATTTGTTTGACTTACATCATATAAAGTACCAAACTGCAGACCAAATGGAGAAAAAGTATCTTAAACTTTTACTGAAAGACTTTAATAATCTTCCTAATGTGCAGAGAAACTGGGACACGGGAGGAAAGTAGAAGAATTTTAACACCTCCTTGCCCTTTTTAAAATTAGAAAACCCAGAATTCTAACTAAGGTCTGAAGAGTTTTATTGGGATGTTGTGATACTAAAGGGCACTTCTGAAATCTCCCATTCTCCCCTTCCTTCTCCTCCCACCTTCAAGAAACACTAATAAATGAATCACTGAAATTGCTTAGTTAGGCTGAATGTGAAATAGGTTTGCTTTTTTTTTTTTCCTGGGAATTTCCACAGACATGACTTTTTTCCCATTCTTTTTTCCCATTCCCAAACCCACAGAATTTTGAAATATCTTGTCTCATGAACACAAAACAATGTTTATTTCACTCAACCAAGATAAAATCAGAACACCTGTTGCAATGTTTACTTTTTAAGTTGAAAAAAAAATACATTAAAATTCATTTCCATTCAAAAACCATTTCTATGAAAAGATAAAATGAAAAAATTAGTTTAAAATGCCTCATCTAGCTATTTCCCTGAAGGAAACTGACATATTAATTCAAGATTGAACATTTGTTTGAAGGATCTGATAAATTTTATTCCAGAAATATCTATATAAAATTCTTCTGACTTGCTTAACAACCTCTCTACTGGCTGAAGATTCATTGGCAGGGAGCTATGACAGCTGAGAATCAGTCATTCTTTTCAAAATACATGTGTGTTTGAGGTTTTTTTATAGGCACCCCATGGACGTTAGTATAACAACAGTTCTGATATTTTTTCTTACTCATGAAAGGTAAATCCACTTCCCAATGCCTGACCAGGGTAGTTTTGTGAATTGAATAAGGAAAGAGAAAAATATTATGTTTCTCTCTGTGAAACTCTAGTGGTTGCAGTAGACCTTGAATCCTACATTTTTTAGTAAAAAGGACCTATATTTTTGGACGTTATATACAGAGTTTAACGTTTTGTCTTTCTTAGGTCTCTTTGTTACATAAGGAATGTAGGTCTGTTGAGCATTATTTGTAATCAGAATTGTAAGAGCATCTTGTTTTGGTTTTTTTGTGTTGTAAGAGAGGTGTCCAAAAGGATCCCTTAAAGAGCTGTAACTCTACAGGTATTTACACTTTGCTTTGCTTCATTTGTTTGGATGTACCTGACCTCAATAGCTGCAGTACCACTAAGGATAAGGAAATCAGAATCTCCTTTAAATAAAAGGATATTATCAGTCTTTTTAAATGTGATTTCATCTACTGTTTCACTTTTCTACTATCAGCTGACTCACTGATTTATGATCTGTTTTACTGAGAACTGTGATTCTTAATGTTTGTCTGAGATGTTGCCTGCTTGCTTGCTGGCTTGCTATCTATCTATCTATCTATCTGTTCAACTATCTCATAGTACTGGATATTGCTAAGGACTATCAGTTTTGTTTGAGGGTATCATTCAAGGGCAAATACAAATGTATTGTTTGCTAGTGTCATCGTTAGTATTGATAGCAGTCTGAATTACTGTGCTTATTAAAACATAACAATAGCTACTGTGTCAGGTAAGTGAAAATATTAATAACTTTTGAATGCTGTGAACTGAGAGGATGTTGGATGGTCAAATATACATATGCTATTGGGGGGAGTAATTTATATTTTTTTCCATAGTAAACCTTAGGCTTGCAGCACCACCAAATACAATAGGTGAAAATAGAGTTATAATCGACACGGAAGGCTGCAGCTTAGATCATTGTGCCTCAGACAACTGAAAGGACAGTCATGTTTCTCAATACAGAACAATCCACCCTTTTATTATAGTAGGGGAAAGAGACAGAACAAGTTGGCACATTGCTGAATAAAAGTTCTCCTGGCACAACTGCTTTGTTCCTTTCTGAATGGTATCTTGGAGTCACTGCATAATTTTATGTTTGTGTCTATTTCTGGAATTTTGGATGGCGAATAGCTTTGCTGCTATAATCGATTTGTGTTAAACAGTTTCAACTAAAATGTATTTATTGCAGGTGAAATGAAAACAGGAAAGCAGGCATTTGGGTAGACTGTATTGTTAGGTACCACCCAGGTTTATGGGTAAATAGTCTGGAAGGAGATCCATGAGGTGCTATGGCTCTTATGCCCTTATCAAAATGTGTATTAGCTGTCTGAGCAGCTCAGATTCCCTCTGTAAAGTAACATATCCACAATACGAGTGTTGTGCATCCAGCCTAACCCATTTAATTTAAAATATTTTGTGAGTCAAGGTGAACCAAATCTATTAAAATAGATACTGAAAATTTTCTAATGTCTTATACAAAGTCTAGCCTTTGAACACTCAAATGTTTGAAAATTCATACAAAGGTACGCCCAAATTCCATATACATGCATGTATGCAAATTCAGCATCTTGTTCTTGGGCAAACCAAGGTTGGTCTGTACATTTTGCAAAACTCAGTTCTGTGCTTTCTTTGTTTTTTTAAACTTCAGCTCCCCAGAAGTGAGTGTATGTTCCTTGACAGAAAGTCAGCAAGCTGTCAGATAGAGTTCACTTTATGAGAGCAATATGGTTGCATTTTGGAGGAACAGTCCTGAGAATTTTAAAGAGCTGTCGAAAGGAAGTAACTTTATTACTGATTAACATTAGATTCAGAACTAAAGCCACATAACATAATTCCAGGAAATAATAATAATAAAAAAACCAACAGTACTCCTGTCTTTCGTTTTGGACAGCACTGTGAGAACAAACTGTATTGCTTCTGTTTTGCTGTGGGAGTTTAGACTTGTACAGAATTTGCAAATTTGTGGGTACACTGATTGTAGTGCTTGAGATTTAATGTATTCAGAAAGGGAAATGTAGATGCGACAATATCAGTTATAGATTATAAAAAAATGCATGATCATATAAATTAATACTGCCTGATATTTTAAGTACATGGAATAAGCCTGTGTGATTGAAATAAATAAATCCTGAAATAAGTACAGCAGCTAAATAACAATGCTTTATGTAATGATGCATGTAAAATGAATGAACAAATAAATAAATAATTGCATTTTCTTGTTATGTGAGCATATGATATAATTAAAAAGATCTATGGGCAATATAAACTAGCTAAAAGGATGAAGCTGACTCCATTTAGATTCCGTGCAGTCAGTAAAGTCAGTATCAGATCTACAGGAAGTATATTCAATAATGTTGATAATATTTATTAATGTTATTGTAGTAACATGTACAAGTCCCAGGCAGGATCACATTTAATGATAGCTGAACTGTTATTGATTTTAATAGTCTAAATAGTCTAAAATAGTCTAAAATAGTTTATTTGAAGCCTGCAGCTCTCAAACTGACTTCAAAATGATACATGGACTTACACAGTTCTGGAATCTACCACTATCAAGAGTGGTGTTTGCCACCACATTTACTGCAAAAAGTTTCTGAGTATCTGGTCTGCAGAGAACAAGTTGAGAAAAAGATAAAATGGGAGGGAAGAACCAATTCTTAGTTTAATTTGACAACACCTGCCAAGGACTGGGGAAGGTACCAATGCCATCAGTGTGTTCTTTTGTATGTGATAACTTTTCTTTTCAGAATGAGATGCTTTTCAGGTCGTCCTGAAGTGTACATACAGTGGTTTCGGTATATTTTATTCTAAAGAAAGATAAAAAATATGCTTCAAAGAAAAAAAAATAGAAATAGACAATTTCCTTTCCTTGAAGTCAGGCTCTCCTTCAACAAAAAACCCCTGTATTGTTATACATGCTGCAGCAAGAAAATAGTGGCTGCTTTTGTCTTGTGTGTAATCTTTTTGCAATGAAGTATGTATTTCTAAATATTCTTATAAACTGCATCTAAGTTTTCTTATGCTTCTGATGAATAATATCCCAGGCTATAAAGAGAAGAATTTAATGAAATATGTCTGTTTTTTCAGAAGTCAGAGGTTTCAGAGTTCATACAATATCAGTGGAACAAGCTATGTCTTAGCTTTTGAAGATCTCATTTCTAAACCTGACAATATCTGTGGTGAAAGGCAGACAAAAAGTCCCAGTCTTTGGAAACTAGTGGAAAGGCAGCATTTCATCCTAGGATATATTTTACTTAGTTCAGACTTCAGTGTATTAGAACTTACTGCACAACCAGCACAATAATAATTAGGTTTGACAAAGGTAAGTGGACATTTCTCTTTACACTATGACTTGTTCAAGTAAACTGCATTGTTTATGACTGCCAACCTTATGGCACACATTTTAAAAAAGTATCTGCATAAGATAAAGGTATCAGCAATTAATCTAAGGCTCAGTTCTAGGTCTGATATTAATTTGTTGATAATTTTATATTTTTGTAGATAATGTTCAACTTTTTTTTTACCCTCCTGTGCATTTATAGAGGTTTAAGTTAAATGGATTATGTAATTTCTAATAATAAGTTTATAAGTAGCCCATATTTATTTTCAAGAATTTTTGTTAGAAATTTGTTTATGATATGTTTACAGAGACAAGGGAACTGCTCTTTGAAATTAAACAGCAAATACTAATCGACTCTGTATTTTCTATTCTATTCTATTCTATTCTATTCTATTCTATTCTATTCTATTCTATTCTATTTGATTCGGTTCGATTCTATTCTATTCTATTCTATTCTATTCTATTCTATTCTAACTCTATATTTTGTAAATTCATACAGAACATGGAGAGCAAGTGATGTTTTTAAGCAACAGAACAGAACTATAAAATGAAAATAAAATGGAATTGAATTGGAAGTTTTTCCAAGTTCTTCTATTCATCTTGGTATGATAGTAGACTAGTTATATGTATATTGTAAAAGTTAACACTAAATAGAAGCAGTAACTTAAGGGTCTGTACATCCAGCTGACATTTAGATCTCATTGTTCTTGAATCAAAGTGCTTTTCAGCACTGAGATGACTTTTTCTTTTTTTTTTTTTTTTTTTAACATATAGTTGGTATTAAAAGCCAAACATTATACCATGTTGTTTTGGCTGCAAAGAAGGTAGGAAGATTAATTGACTGCAGCATGTGATCCATGACTTCTTAATCAAATAGAGATTTCAGTGAAGGCCGGAGCTCTGAACTATATACAGAATTCATTTTTTTAAATCTTTCACTTAATGTATTTGCATAGGATAAAAATAAATATAAGGAAATATTCCTAAGCAAAATCTGCTGAAGTATTACATCAAGAAAGGTATTTTCATATATTAAAATTTAATTATGCAAAGATATTAAAAAAACTCGACCAAAAAAGAAGTACTTAAGTTTAAAAGGAAGCACGTAGGTGTAAAAAAGAAGCAAATATCTGATCTTATTTAAGAGACAGCAAGCTTTTATTTCAGCCTTAGCAAAAACAAGCATATTAAGAAAAAATGCAGAAACAGTTTTTTACATTATTCATGTCTGACTTACAGAAGTCCACATAGGCCACACTTTCAGTACCATTTCAGATATAAAGACAGGGGCTCACAGCCCTGAAATTCTCATCTCAGGCCCAGCCATAAAGGTCCCAAGCCGCGCACTCCCGGTTTTCAGCACCATGGATAGCCCCGCAGATCCCTTCTGGGCGGAGCACCACGTCCTTATCTTACTGAGCAGGAAACACGTTGCGGTCACACATCAGAGGCTGTAAAAGAGCATACTGTTTTTGTTGTTGTTAGCATATCTACCTCTTTGTTTCCAGCAGGTGGAGAGGCTTCAAATGTCAAAGAACACGCCCCGGGCTATTTTTTCATGCTTGCCGAAGGTAGTACATGCATGCATCTACTTTTTCTCTAGGCAATATGTAAAACCAGAAAATATCTTTTCAGTAATTTATTTTGTTTGAGTAATAATGTCTTCTGGCTTGGCCAGTTTCTGGTGTATAACGATCAGGTGGATTAAGACCCTAAGGCATTTCCTGAATCTTTGCATTCAGCCTTGATTGCTCGTTTAAAAATGAAAAATGTAGCTAGACACAAACATTTAAGCCAGTGGAACAGTGTCCTCAGGCTGAAGCCTAATGATGAAGCTGATAATTTATTTTAATCCACTCATATGATGGTCTTATTAACAGGAAGACAGTTTTTCTGCATTGTTTATTACTCACGAAGTTGATCACTGACAGATGTTTTTCTAAAATGGTACTTCATTAAATGTCTTGAAGTGTACTAGTAAAAGTGCTGTTTAACACTGTGGTTTACTGTTGTCATAGGTATCAAAATATATTACGCTACAGAACAGTGATCTAGAATTAAACAGTATGAAAGCAATTAGAAATATCTCCTTGAATTTCACTAAGAATTATAAATGGTTTAGATAATTAGAAAAGATGGAAATAAATCAAAGAGTGAATGGGAAAAGGTCTAAAAGACTATTATCTTTTAAATTTTATAGAGCAAGAGAATCCTATGAATGTCTATTTAGTACTCTTAAATTCTACACATCTTGCCCACATGGATATTCCAGAAGACTTTTTCTGGTCTTAATATCATATTGATCCAAAATGATTCACACTGTTTTATACGATCAGCCGTACATCCTGGGGATAGGAACAGAAATGAGCTCTAGTGTCAAGGCTACCTAAAGACAGTAGCATGTGTTTTAACACCAACTACTTACCTGTCCCAGATTAAGGCTATCTTGCTGTACTTAGTAAGGTGCTTTTCCATGCTAACATGGTAGTTCATCCTTTATGCCTAAGGCAGCTCATCCGCAGCTAGCCCTGATGATAAAACAGTGATAAAGCCTGACAGCTCACTGGACATAACTGTGTATATTTGAGCTTGATTAATTATAAATGAACTTGAATAGTCAAATGCAAAGAATCTCTTCTGACACAGTGGCATGAAAAAGCATAAGGATGCAGAAAAAGAAATTAACATTCATAACTAAGCTGATTTGTTGCATCTTGCAAAATGGTAAAATGATTGAGTAGATACAGCTCAAGAATATTTAGTTATGCACTGTGCCTGAGCAAACTGCTCATTTAATGAGCAAAGCAATGTATCAAGATTTGTGCAAAAGTGATATAAGTAAAAAGTGTTCTTGTCCAAAGTTGCAAAGCCTTTGGACTTTTAGCTGTGAGATAGTTGTACTGGCAACGATGATTTTGCCAGCAGTACAAGGCTGCCATGGTGCCTCTGATACTACCTCAGTCACAGTATTGATACTGGCTTAAGTTATTGATTAGAGAGATGGGAGTCCCTGAATAATGGGAGATGCAGACACTGGAGAAAGAGACAAAAGCTTAGCAGGAGTTCTCTCCCGTCACAATGTAGTGTTTTTAACTGACTATCTTCAAGATATTCTTTGAAAAAGATTGCTCAAATTTTAGAGGTTGGAAATGCAATTATTTATTAAATGTGTAAAAGTTATAAGTTGCTGTTTTTCATATCCACTTCTTGATTTATGGTTATCAACTAAGTGACCCCAACCAAGCAAGACTCTCCATTCCGGACTGCAGTAGGCATTTTGGCTCTGTGCTGCTTTTGGCTGGGATAGAGTTAATTTTCTTTGTAGTAGCTAGTATGGGGCTATGTTTTGGATTTGTGCTGGAAACAGTGCTGATAACACAGGGATGTTTTTGTTACTGCTGAGCAGTGCTTACACAGAGTCAAGGCCTTTTCTGCTCCTCACCCCACCCCACCAGCGAGTAGGCTGGGGGTGCACAAGGAGTTGGAAGGGGACACAGCTGGGACAGCTGACCCCAACTGACCAAAGGGCTATTCCATACCATATGACGTCATGCTCAGCATATAAAGCTGGGGGAAGAAGAAGGAAGGGGGGACGTTTGGAGTGATGGCATTTGTCTTCCCAAGTAACTGTTAATGCGTGATGGAGCCCTGCTTTCCTGGAGATGGCTGAACACCTGCCTGCCCATGGGAAGGAGTGAATGAATTCCTTGTTCTGCTTTGCTTGTGTGTGCAGCTTTTGCTTTACCTATGAAACTGTCTTTATCTCAACCCATGAGTTTTCTCACTTCTACCCTTCTGATTCTCTCCTCCATCCCACCGGGAGGGAATAAGCGAGCAGCTGTGTGGTGCTTAGTTGCTGGCTAGGGTTAAACCATGACAATTTGTAAATGTCATGAAGTAAAAGAAAATAAAATATTTATTGCCTTCTACAAGTGACATTAATTATTTAAAGTTTATGAAGTGCTCTGGAATGTAACTCATTTGTAAATACACTAGATAAATGTTAAGTAGTATTACTATAAATTTGCAATGACAAAAGAAATCTAATAATATTATTTTATTGATTTGCTAAAATGGCAGCAACAAGCTGGGTTTGTTCTACTGTGTAAATGCTTTTATGTTACATTGCTGTAGAACTTGTTTTTTTAAATCATCATGCCCAGCCCAGGAAAAATTATCTCTGCGCAAATGTGGAGCTCTGTAAGCATGCACCAAGACTAGGGCCTTTTATAACACATAAGGAAATAAAGATGTGGCTGAGGAACTCTGTGGAATATTAATTCCTCTGGTAACAGTTGCAACTAAATTACTCTGGAACAATCCCTGTGCAGTTTTTTTCACGAAAGGACCTTTAGACCAACATCAAGAAAACAGCAAAATGAAACTTAATCTGGAGAATTAAAGGCCAATGTTTCTCCCAAACCCAAATGGATCAGAGCAGGACAGCCACTGCATCTGAATGCATGACTTTTATATGGAGATAAAATCATAAACAAATAATTAGAAATTTAATACAGATTTGAATTTCTCCAGTGTTGTACCTTGGTTAATAAGCTGTGTTGTAAGGTATGTACTGAAACTGTATAGTGTTTAATTTCAACTTTTATAGTCTAAAAATATCTGTAATATTCTATTTAAATTACTTTTTAAAAGTCAACCAGAAAGTGAAAAACTGTTGAAACATTTTGTTGTTTTCTTTCTGGAGTAGTCAATATTTGTCAGGATATTTCTGTACAGTTAGGGTCAATATATACCCCTGTGGTTTTTTTAAACACTAAAGTAATGGGTGATCTGGTGAGTAGCAAGACAGTATTAACCAGAGGAGAAACTTTTTTCCAAGCTGTCCTAACAATGGCACAGTTTTCTTCAACTCACAATAAAATATTTATTTCTTGAATAAATGTAAATGAATTTCCTAACTCAGGGTAGAGGGTTTCATAACATGTTCATTTCAGAATATACTAGCTCACTCTTTTTTATTAAAAAATGATTTATCATTCACGATAAAGTGTTTTTAGGCACCACAAAAGGAACAATTTTACTTGGAATAAGATAGAAGCATAACTCAGAAGTGCAATGAAATGCACTGTAAATACAAGTTATGACCTCTATAATGCATGAGAAAACCTATTTATAACTGGACCAGGACACATTCTTTAGGTTACAAATCTACTTGGATCCTACTGTGCCTGAAGGATGTTTAACAGTAAATGAAGAAAGAATGGATTTTCATAATTGGCAGTGAAATTCACTCTGTTGATTTAGAACAGTACACCGATGCAAATGAAATAGAACAAGCATTACTGCAAAAGGAAATCTTTCTTTTATGAACATTCATTGCTTTAATACTGGGGTTTCATGTTAAATGTTTGCCTTTTGTATCCTGTTCAGCAGAAACCAAGAACTCTCAACACTTCTTGATGGCAGTCAGAACTTCACCAGGGAACTCATCAATATTGCATGGAGTATGTTGCTGAAACATACATATGTCTGAAGGAACAAGAAAACAGAAAAAAGGGTCAATGTGTTTTATGAAAGCCACATCTCTTACCTATGACTCCTCTCACTATTCTTTCCTTATAAAGATTTAAAGGAGAAAATAGGATGGTGTTTCATCTTGTACTAGTTAGTTTGTTGTGTACGTAGGTTCTGAATATGGAAATAAAGTGTGAGAAAGTACGTTGTGTTTCAGTCAGCTCTAGGACAACAATCACTTTTTGTGGGAACTCTGGCTTGATTAAAATATTACAAAATCTAAAGGCTATTTTTTTTCCCCAAATCACTCACGTAACACTGATGTAACAACATTACTGAGTAGATCATTATACAAACAGTGTAGGATTAGTGTATGCCTGAGCAGTATTTATATGACTATGACATTAAAGGAGTGATTCTGATGCCAAGATACAGATGTCTAGCACTTTTTGAGGTGGTGTGAAGTTTCTGTTGCTTCAGAAAAGCACAGATCTTCTGCATCTCATCTGCCAGCCCCATTGAGTGACTGGACATCCTAGGGCACTTATATGATATGTATTGTCAATGCACAGACAGCTGAATTGCATCCTAAACTGACCATCACTTACCCATCTAATCCAATTTAGTCGTGTAAGTTCCATTATAGTCAAAAAGACTATAAAAGAAAGAGGGGATCACCTACAGAGAATGATTTATTAAATAGAAAATATGAGTTTTCCTTTGGAAACACCTCTTTCTCTCCAGTAGTATAAAGGAAGAAGACTACTTGGGTCCATCCCCCAGGTGTCTAGGGAGATGAAGCTTACCGCAAGATATTTTTTGCAATCCTCTATTAAGAAGTATTTAATTTAAATTCAGTTCCAAGACACAAGAATAAGCCTTGCGGTTTCTTAAAAAAAAAATGTAGCCCCCTTCTTTGTATCAGTGAATATTAATGCAAAACTGTGCTTTATATTATGGGGGAAGTAATCAAATGAACAAATCCCTCACCCCAAGTCTCACCCCAAGGTTTCTCTCCTGAAGCATTAGATATTTTATTAATTCACAATTATAATGGTGTTACCATGAAAAAAAAAACAAACCAACAAACCCAAAACACTTTGTTGCAGTTACAAAACTTGGTAATTCTGCTTTGTAGAAACAAATATATTTCTTCAGCATCTTTCTATGCTTGCCAGGCTGACCTTAACACTTTCTTATTTTGTAATCAATACCAAGAATAGATTTAATATTTGGTTTCAAATATCCTTAATATTTTTCTGCTTACATCAAGTCTAGTTGATCCAATTGTACCTTTAATTTGATACAGAGTTTATTAGCTAACACAATACCCATGGGATGCAAGAAAGCCCTAGGTTTTCAATATTTTATGCAAATGTGTAACTTTTATGGTATGCACAGTTTGGAGTTAGTGTATAGAATTTATTTTATTTGCTGGTAAGAGAGCAACTACTTTTGCCTGGCTGATAATTTATTTTGACACACCACAGAGTTAAGTAGTAACTAAAAGGGCAATTAAAACAAGTGAAAACAGTTGATATATGAAATGTTTATTCATGTCCTGAGCCTGAAAAGTGATAAAACTATAGTTTAGAATGCATAATTTTATCTGGGGTTTAAAAATAGTTTAAGTCATAAGGACATGGACACTTAGATGAATAGTGTATGCAGTGAAGTGCACTGTGATATAATCTGGAATGAAATGACCTTCACTTTTCTGTCAGACATTTGGTGAATATTTTAACAATTTGGTCTCAGTCTTTCTTAGCTATAACAACTTTGTTTAATAGTGTTCTTCCCTTTTTCCTCCCCTTAGAGTTGTCAGTGAACTTCCCAAGTATTTTTGGACAAGCAGGTCTTCAGGCAATGTTGAAATTTCCCAAATGATAGAATGAGGAACAACATCTGCATAGATTTGATATTTGAAGGAATAACAGGAGGAAGAAAAAAAAAAAAAAAGAATTAGAGGGCATTGTTACTGTCCTTCCAAAATTTGGCAAAATTTTTAATGTAGACATGAATAAGTGGTGGTAGCTTGTAGTTCAGGACTATTGCTTGGACTCACCTGGAACAGGTAAGCATTGGATTCCATGGAAAAATGTGCTGATTAGGAGAAGAAAAAGAGTGTTTTTTTTCACCTGACAGGAGAAGGGAGTAGAGGAAGGGAAAGGGCGAAAAAGGCATGAAATAAAGGTGTTGGGCAAGACTGCTAGTTCACAGGCATAACTGCATGAGTCATAACCGTCATGCAGGCTTGGGAGTGAGGGCAACGGAGACATTCCAAAGGAGAGTGAATGTTAGTACAGTAAAAAGATGAAAGCGATAAAATTTAAATTTCACATACAATGATATATGATCTCACAGACTGCAGTTCATTCAAGTAGTGTGAGAAATTGCAAGATGACATGAAATCAAACAAGGTCACTTGAGAAAGATTATTTTAGTTAGTGTGGTATATAAACAAATACAAGGATGTAAGAATACGCGAAAAAGAAGGAAATTACCCATTTGAGGATTCCAATGGCAAAATGCTTAACTACCATGTGCATATTTTATGAAGCTTCAAGGAGCTCTTCACAGAATTACATTCATTTTTTACTTGGCTGCTTATCTATTATTCTCATTACATTAAGACTCATGGAATTACTAGTGCCCAGGTACAGTTGTTATGTAGAAAAAGGTCTAATTTCTTAAGTCCATGGAATGATAAATTGATTATGAATTTTTAAACAGGCGAGTCTTCAAAGAATGTAATTACAGAGCTGCCTTGGGAAATGGCAATACATTTTCACTCAGATATACTCTGCTTTTGTGTTAGTTGAAAAACATTCTGTTTGTTTCCAAGTTTCCTCAAAATAACTGCAAAGCTGAATGATGCCACCTAAGAAGGATTCTGAAACACTCTTAGTCTCCATGTTTGGAGAGAGGGGTGGAATCTGGCTCTCTTCTGATGGAAACATTAGGGGAGGAGTAGGGTTAGGAGTGAGTTACCGGTAAAGATATGAAAAAAAAACCAGTGCAGAAAAGTTACTCCAAATCTTTTCCTCATATTTACATCAGTGTATAGCTTTGTATATTAAATAGTGTACTGGTAGTCTCCATGGCATACACTAGTTGGCATAAGGCCAATATCGGATTACTTTATTTTACTCAAGCAAGAATTAGTGGCTATCACCATGTGTACACCACTTCTCCTTGTATGATTATTTAAATTGGGGTGTGCCTCTCCTGGAGAAAGAAGAACTCAGCTGGGCCATCATGACAGGCAGATAGAGCATTTACTTTCCACTTAACATTATTACTTTAATTTATCTGGAAGTTCAGGTAGACACTACTGAACTGGTTGCATATATATAACATTAACAATTGTTTAATGATAAATAAATAGGTCCCTTTTCATAAGAAAAGTGTTTCTGAGATTCTGATACAGTGCCATTATTTTAGAAGCCGGAGTGGCAATTACAGGATTATAATACATATGCCTTAACTCAGTACTGTTGTATCCCTGTACAAGAATGACCTCATTCTTAGTTTGCAAGATAGTTAGTTCTTTTTTCAAAAGAATATGTATAATTAGGAAGGCAAATAACCAAAGCAAAAAAGACTATTTATAAGCTGAAAAGAAGAAGAAAAGCTGTAACAGAATAAGTTTGCTAAACAATTGGAAAACAGAGAAGGTAATCAGAGAGAAGATGGCATTTCAGAGAAGCTCAATCTGTTTGTTGTATTATTGGCAGAAGTTCTCATTTCTGTCTTTCTTAATTTCTGTTAATTACATTGGTATAATTGTTGTTAGTAATGACTTAAAGACACTGAAAAGAAGAGGAAAAGGTATTCCGGAAAAATGGGTTTCACTGTGGAGAACTCAGAAAGATCACCAGTTTGCAGCCAAAAAAGAAAATTTTAAAATTGCTTCCCGTATTCAGCAATTGTTTCCAGTTTTGATTCTTACAGAATCTTGTAAATTCCACTCTTTCTAACAAATGGAGTACGGAGCGTCTTTTTAAACAAAAGAATGAAGTATAATGTAGAGGTACCCAGTGTATCTTGTGTAGTAGCACAGAGCAATCTAGGAGAGATCGTATGGGAAGTAGGAAGTGAAAATTTGACACTGCTTTTACAGCTAGACTATCGTGTGTTGGTGCTTTCTTCTCACAAAATGTGGGAAACCATTGGACCAAAGCAGCCAGAAATGGCATTTCAACTTATGTTTCTACAGGGCTGAAGAAGAAAAGAAGCAGTTTGTCTTGTAACTGCATTTTGTGTGACATTAAGAGTAATTAGCTCTGGGTGCTAGGTGAAATGAGCATGTGTCTAGACATGGGTTTGAAACAGCTCCCATCTCCTGTGACACAAAACGTGGTTTGCACTGGGGAGTGCCAAAGATAGAAAGGAAAGGAGGGGCTGCAGTACTTGTCACCTTCCCACAGACCTATCAATGAACACAGAGATACCAAGTTTGCAAATCCCACTAGGGCTTTTAAGATCTAAGTGGGATCTGAGGTTCTATTTTCTGGATTGCCTAAAGTGGCAGTTAGGTTCTGCAGTGTGACAGATGATGCTAGGCTTGAAAAAACAGATATAAAGAAACTCCTCTAAACCAGAGACGACTGGAAAGGGTAGAAGTGAAATAGACTAAAAAAACCCAGCCAGGCTACCTTGACAGTGATAATACAGCATTGATTTAACTGTTTTTAAACTGTGAGATAGTGTGAATGATGCTATTAAAATCAGTGAAAGAATGAAGTGCAGAGTAAATTGTAAATCTTTAAATGTAAATTTTTACATGGAATGTTATGGTTTGACAAGGGGAATTTTATCGTTTCACTATTGACCTCCTATCCTGGAAGCACCCTTGAGCATAGGCAATTCCTAGGTGTACTGTGATTGTGGCAGAAGCAGCTGTACCTTCTTTAAAACTGTCTGCTTCTCTTCTGAATAACAAAAATATTCTTTCTGCCCTTCTGCATAAAGGTTGCTTCTCAATGTGGCTTAAAAGCTACATACATTCTTACCTGATGCACATTTTCTAAAGCTCAGGGCATTTCTGGATTTTGCTCCTAGCATCACTTCAGGCTGCCGAAGAACCCCACTTGTCTTTGCAACAATTAACAGTGAGGGTTCCTCCGGAAACTGGTTTGACACCCTGATTTTAATGACGTGGCTGCAGTAAGGATGAAACGTGATGTTTTAGATGGAGTAGTGTGAAATAGGAAGCCAAGCCTGCTGCAAATTGATGAAACCCTCCGAACAGCAAGTGGACAGTCTTCTGGAGTGTCCTTTAAAGTGCAGGAACTTACAGGGTTACCCTCTGATAGTGCTAGAGGGATTGCTCCAGACCTGCCCATGCAGGCACTAAAGCTCGTAAAGTAGATGTATGGCAAATCTGATTTCAAGCCTTGCCTCAAGACTGTTCTGTACAGCCACGTAAATCCAACCAGTTAGAGGTGGAATTACAGCTACACGACTCCAGGATTCTGGTGCTACAATTATATTCTGAATATCAGAAAACAAAGATAATTTCCCATGTGTTCTTAGTTGTAACACTGATATTGAGGACAGAATACTTCAGCTGAGGGTAATACAGATGAGATGATTGGATTGTATTTTGTGAAGTTCATGTTTCATACAATGGTATTTACAAGATTTGATTTGAAAGCTAAAGATGATTTGACTAGAGTGAATGTTCCTTAAAATTTTATCTGATGTAAAGTAGCACTTCTAGTATGGAGGGGATAGCAGTGTAATCATCTTTCAGGTAATCATCTGGCTTGTATTCTTGGATCTGTTACTGATTATTGTTCACAAAATGGTGGAGGACAAGCCACAATTATTGCACTGTGCCTCAGTTACCCATTTATAAAACAAAGGCAAAGAAGCTGCTCTAGATTTTCAGATTGATACTGTTATATCAGAGAGAAGTTTTAAAAAAATAAATCTCAATACACCAGTTTACACCAGATGAGAATCTGACCTTGACTGACTAAAAATATTCAAGTGACAAATGGAAGGAATAAAAGTGAAGATAGTTTTCAAATTAATTCTCACCCTTTCTCGGATAACTTTCTGTAGGAAATAATAGAGAAAAAAAAGTTATGATTTGCCATCCCAGCTTGGATTAATATGATGATATTCACTTTCCTTTTTTATACAAATAGTTTGAAAAGGACTATCATTTTGAGTAATTTTCCAGTGTAAATGAAAGAAAAGGGTCATGGTTCATAGATACATATTAATTTTATTAACAGAAAGCAATTTACTTTTCCTTAATTAAACTTAACCACTGCAGTCTTTGTTTTAAATTGATAAAGGGATTACAAAATTATCTTTTCAGGTTTGTATAGCAGTTAGTGTTTGAATAAAAATGGCTTTTGCCTGAACTCAAGTTACATTAAAGAATTATAAAGAGAAACGCTTTTCAAAAAATTAAAGTAATCTTTATGTTTCTTCATTAAATGGTAGAGTTTCCTTTCAGTCCTAAATTATAAGGTTTGTATGATTACTGGAAAACAAAGTTGAAATACGTAGATAGAGCCTGTCACTCAAATTACAAAGTCCATTAATTAAGTACATAGCTACTTTTTGTGACTATGTATTCACCACTATTAAAAAACCCCCTCTATCCTAAAAGCCAGACACTCTCACTTAGTGATGAGTCTAAATCTCACCAGCTTCAGTGGAAGAAATTTTAATAAGAGCAGAAATGTCCATTTGGAGATACCCCTCTCTATCCATTGACTACTGAATAATACGAGTAAGCTATAATGACCTGATTTTTTTTTCTGACCCTACATCTGTTATTTGTCCTTGAGTACAGGGTAATGGTATTCAGTGACTCTGAAAATAAAACCCTGTTATATACCCCAAACAAAATACCAAATATATCACACACACACACGACATATAAGTTGAAAGCTGAAGCTTATTGTAGCTGACTTTTGCTATGATTTATCTGTTTGGAACATCATAGCTGCACTCAAGAGTTACATGATAATGAGCAGGAGTGCTTAGTTTGAAAGCATAAGGCAAATGAGCAGGGAATGGCTTGAAATTGAGACAGATGAATAACCACCAAAAAATAGAATTAAGAGGATGCTAAGAGCTAAAAAGTACAAAAAAAAAAAAAAAAAAGAAAAACAAAAGAAAATAAAAAAAAGGATTGATCAGAAAAAGGAACACATTTAGAAGACAGGAAAATGAGAACAGGATTAAAGTGAGACCTGACAAAAGCTGTGCTCAACCACATAAAGCTATTTAAAACAAGTACTAAGCATGTCTTTTAGCTACAAAATGATATAAGGACAGAACATAGGCAAGGATGAGTGAGGCCTCAGTTCAGTAAGGGTGAAATTTAATTTAACTGTAATGTACAGAGACCTCCCAGAAAGGAATGTTTTGCCTTTAGTTTTCAACAAGGACAGTTATACTGAGCAAAGTGGGTAAGCCAGAATGTCTTGAGGCAATGGCTGTATAAGGATACTACCAGCAGAACATGGGGAACAAGTCAAACCAAAATTTGGAAGGACCAGGTAATTCCTACCTTAGTCTTTGGAAAGAAGTGGTTAAAGAAATTGCATTTCCAGTAGCGAGATTTTAAAACATGAAATCTAGAATAATACATAGTAAGAATAGGAAAAAGAATTCTCAGACCTGGGAAACAAAGAAAGAGTGATTGATTTTATTACTTACTCATTAATCTGATCTTAAGTGGAAAGAAAAAAAAACAAAGAAGGAAGAAGGTATAGAAGATATGTGAGCAGAAAGAAAATGATATAGTCATTGTGTGTTTTCCTTAATAAAATAACTTTTTTGGCAAAACAACAGCAGTAGCTTTAATTCCTCTCTTCTTCCTTAAAAGATATGATAAATTGCCACTAAGGAAATTTTTACCTACATTGTCAAAGAAAGGAAATTAATAAAAGTTATGTAAAGCGATATGGAACTGAATAAAGGATAAAACTAGAATGAATTGTGCTGCAATGGTGTCAAGGTGCCATGGTGTTGGTGGCTGTCTGGGACTCAGGGGCTGGGGTTGGTAGGGGCTCCATTTCAGTCCTGGGGGGACTGAAATGGAGTCCTAGGCTGTGGGCAGGGTGGGGGGAGCCCTGGAGTGGCCGGGCAGGCATAATCAGGTCTGGTGGTGCCCAGGTCTCATAGGCTTTGAGAAATTGAAAATATCTGTCTGGAGGGTGATTATTAGAATTTCTCCAAGGCAGAGCTTCAGTATTAAGTGTGTCAAAAGAAGAGCAACGAAGCTGGTGAAGGGTCTAGAGCACAAATCTTATGAGGAGCAGCTGAGGGAGCTGGGGTTGTTTAGCCTGGGGAAAAGGAGGCTGAGGGGAGACCTTATCGCTCTCTACAACTACCTGAAGGGAGGTTGTAGAGAGGTGGGGGTCGGTCTCTTATCCCAGGTAACAAGTGATAGGACAAGAGGAAATGGCCTCAAGTTGTGCCAGGGGAGGTTTAGACTGGATATTAGGAAATTTTACTTCACTGAAAGGGTTGTCCAGCATTGGAACAGGCTGCCCAGGGAAGTGGTGGAGTCGCCATCCCTGGAGGTATTTAAAAGACGTTTGGATGAGGTACTTAGGGACATGGTTTAGTGGTGGACTTGGTAGTGTTAGGTTTACAGTTGGACTTGATGATTGTAAAGGTCTTTTCCAACCTATATGTTTCTGTGATTCTGTGATTAAATTTAAAGAGCTTAATTGGCTTTGCCTTTCAAACGATAACCACAATTGCAGTTTATAAACACATCACGTATATAAACAGAAAAGACACCTGATCTGTTTTTGGCATAGACTTTTAATATTCAGGAATACATGTAGGTGGAAAACAAAAGATTTTAAATTGTTAGCTTCTGTAGCAGCCTCAAAATAGTGCTCCAGTAGAAGTAGCAAGAGAAGAAATCCAGCCAATGTCAAGATGCACTAAATGAATTTCTGAACTAGGTTAGTGATAAAGGAGGTTAGAAACCATGTTTGCAACCTGTGAAGGGTGGAACAAATGTTGAAGAGGTCTCTTTGTGGTGCTCTGAATATATTAAAACCCTAAATTTAGAAAAAGGTAGTAAATAGAGAGGCATTAAAGAAAAGGTTTTAAGTGTTACAGCTGTAGCACCTAACTCTGGGAGAGGAGTAGGCAGCTTCAGGAGTGTAATTCACAAGCCTGACCTTAGACGTCTTAAGTTTCTTTTGGACTAAATGGAAACTAGAAGGTTTCTGGTGCTGGAGTGACATTATCATGGTAAGGTTTGGGATACCTATGACAGACAGTTGGAAATATCAGAGAGAAGGATATGTTTGAAATTCTGTGACCCAAAGGAATTCAGAGCTGCACTTGGGATGTGTTTATCTCTTTCTCATCAGTAGCGTGGCAGAAAACTTTGCTGGGGAGTAGGAAGAGACCTTCTAAGTGCTTCTCAACCTGGGAGTTTGAACTGGCAGCTTTTCTGTTTCATCAGATGTTTTGCCACCTGTCCATCACTGCTGTGTTCTCCAGTTAAATTTGATTTGATATGAGTGAGTTAGTTTACATGTTCTTAGGAAATGAGGCTCTTTTGCTGACATGTCTGGAGTGTCTTTTTTATCTCAGGGTCTATAGGTGAGAGTTAGGCCACTCAATAACTAGGATAGTAACTATATCAGCAAAGCTATTCGTCATACAATAGCATTGCTCAAACCATCCAAGGAGGTCTTTTTAGAATTAGGCTCCTGATTACATCTCAAATGAGATGTACTACCTGAAAACTGTTCTGTCTGTCCGTTGGGGCACTTGAGAGTTCAGTGCAACTTTGCTGGTTTACCTACAATCCATTCTCAGTTCATTGATTTAATCTTTAATCCTTTTACTTAAAGATTCTAAAGGGAGTGAGAAAAAACATGGGTTTCTATTAAATGAAAATCCATCTGTAAAAAACAAAGGCGTACTTGTACTATTTCATGTTGTTGAGTGTTTATTTATTTATACAGACTGCCCATGGGATTAGGTCATCAATGATGGTATGATTTGCAGTTTTGGTTTAATACTGTAGTTTAAGGGGTGTGGCAGCTGCTAATTTCCTAGCTAACATCTTGAAGTAACCTCTAGATCAAAAAGTAAAAGCTGATTCTGCTGGAGTTAATGGGTATGTGCTCTGCAGCTGCAGAGGTAGAAAAACTCACATTGTTTTTCACTCTGCAAGAGAAGACCTAGTGCACACCCTTCCTGTAAGCTGCAATAGCTTGCCTTGTTTCCTCAATCCATTACATTCAGTTCCAACTCTGCTTTTGTATCATGCTAGGAATAAAAATATACCATTTTCTAAATGTCGTGGTTTAGCCTCAGTCAGCAACCAAGCATCACACAGCTGCTCACTCACCGTCCTCCCACCCCGCCTCGTGGGATGGGGGAGAGAATCTGAAGAGCAAAAGTAAGGAAACTTGTGGGTTGAGATAAGAACAGTTTAATGATTGAAATAAAATAAAGTAATAAAATTATTGTTAATAATAACAACAACAACAAAATAATTGTAATGAAAAGGAAAACAATGAGAGACAGAGAGAGAGGGACAAAACCAAAGGAAAAAAACAAGTGATGCAACCACTCACCACCCACCGACTGATGCCCAGCCAGTCCCTGAGCAGCGATCACTGCACCCCAGCCAACTCCCCCCTGTTTCTATACTGAGCATGACGCCATATGGTATGGAATAGCCCTTTGGCCAGTTGGGGTCAGCTGTCCTGGCTGTGCCCCCTCCCAGCTTCTTGTGCACCTGACAGAGCAGGGGAAGCTGAAAAGTCCTTGACTAGTGTAAGCACTACTTAACAACAACTAAAACATCAGTGTGTTATCACCATTATTCTCATCCTAAATCCAAAACACAGCACTATACCAGCTACTAGGAAAAAAATTAACTCTATCCCAGCTGAAACCAGGACACTAAACTATATTGCAGCAGCATATATAGACTGTCTTTCATTTAATGATCAAAGCAAAAAAAGAGAACTTTGATTTTGGTTAGACTAAAGATGTTTAGGTTTTTTTTCTGCTTGAGAAAATCTTTGAAGCTTTTCCTGAAAGCCATATGCTTATTTGCATTAAGGTTGTTATCATTCAGTAGAAAAAAAAAATCACTGTTATTGTCCAGGTCTTTTGTATGTGCTATTCTTACTCATATATGCTTCACTATTTTACTGGTGACTTTCACTGTCAGCTAAGAAAATTATTTATATGCTATTCACTTACACAACCTTCTTTAGGAAATGTATGTATCTTATCTCTTTAAAGGCTAGAGCAAAGTTCTGAAATAGCTGATAGACTCATTACAGTAACCTACTTTAAAGAACTAGCTGTGGTATGTAAGATTAGAAATATTACTGTTACATCATTATAACTTTTCTTTATTTCCATAGGTCAGCCTTATATTCCATGCTTTTATACTATCTACAACAGTCAGGAAACCATGCTAGTACACTATACTATGGATAAACTGGATTTACACCAAAAAAGTCTTTTGACTCTCCTGTTACTGTCATAATTTTAAAAATGTTTCCTCTTTTTGGTAGCAGGCTAAGTGCCTTAATGGGGATTCAGAAGAAAGCTGATCTCAGAGAAAAATCATCTACTAAGAAAAATTTGGAGGTGAACATCCGAACAAATGGCAAAACTGTGAACAACACCACTATTTTACTAAAGCTCAAAAGCAGGTGAAAAAAAAAGTCAGAAAAAAGGGGTCTTTTTACATTTCCATTATTGTAAAAAAACAGTTTAAAGAGTACCTGCAGGCTTGTTGTATATGCAGTTGCCATAAGCATTCCTTAAAGTTAGGACAAGAAGTTAAATACAATCTCCCAAAAACAGATAATGAATTTCACTGAATAAGTATTTTGATTTGTCCCTGAGTTTTACCAGTGGAGAAAAGTATCCTGAGGTTTGTGTGGACCAGTGAGATTGAATGGACTAACAAAGTTTGTGGAGTCATTTCAGCATTTACAAGTAGTTCTGGCACACAAAATCTGCAAATCAGTGAACGGATGAACATCACCATTAATAATACAGAAGATGGAGGAACCAGCTTGTTAATAATGTTTATGAGAGATACTGAAGCAGGGAAGTGGTGAGTGCCAATTATGACAGAGAGTATGTTATGGTGAGTTCTGAAATTAGAAATACAGGGAGGGACTCTGGGGAAAATGACAGATGTGGCTGGTTGCAGAGGGAGTTAACTGGAGAAAATTGAATAGAAAACTGAAATATGTTTTAGATACAGTTTTAAATCCTTAAATAGTGTAAATTGTCATACTTACATTGATGTTCATTTACCAAGTTACCTTAACTCACAGTGTTATAGTGTCTGCTGAAGTATGTATTATTGATGCAGTTTCTGGTGTTAACATTTATTGACAATGGTTATGATATACCGTGCACTCATATTCTGAACTTATAAAAACAGAACAAATAACTGAATAAAAAGAAAATTGTTGAAAAGAGTTATTTTTGCAGTAATTAAGACAAGCTTTTAAAGAGTTACTAGAAAGAAAGCAATGGTGAGTATGGTAGAAGTTGTTTGGAAAAAATAATTTTATTATATAGCCAAAGACAGAGGTAGGGGTTTTTGGCCTGACATTCAAAAAACTTACTGTACCACATACTTGCTACACAGCTTGGCTTTTCTTATACTAAAAATTGTTCATATTTATCTCCTACTCAAACCAGAAATTAGGGATAGGGGAATTAAATTCCTTAGGTGATTTTAAGTGTCTTTGTACTACAGATTCTTGTTTCTTTGGAAACAAGTAATTCAAGTAGCCAGCCTGATGGTGTTCTATGTGTTATTTTTGAGCAGTACTGTTCTAATTCAGGATCATTATCAAAAAGAAATATGCCCAACAGGAATTGCCAGAGGAAATTTTTTCCCACCTGTGCTCCAAGAACAAAAGGCAATGTTTCTTGAGACCTCTTCTTACAGTTAATTACAACATAGAAATAAAAAGAAAAAGTCAATCTAACCCAAAATTGACTCAGACAGTACTGATAAGAGATGTGATTTAGGGGAGCACATGGGTCTGGTCTCTGTTTGTGGTTCCTCCTATTCCAGCTCCTCCAACATCCACAATTGTATTATGGATGATAGTGGGCAAACCCTTCCCGGCCTTTTAGTTTTTCCTCATGGACCATTTCTCAATAATGTCTCTATTTTGGTTTTGAAACTGCTGAGACTCTCTGGGCTGTCAGATTTCACTATGTATTGTGGCAATAAGGTGGAGAATTTTAATATTCACTGTGCAGCCTCCCGCACCCCAAACCTAAAGCCTATTTTATTTTCTTGGTTTTAAACTGATCTCATACTAGTTTCCTTGATTGTCCCTCATCTTAATATTGTTAAAGGATGTTAGGACCAGTGGTCGCCTCCAGCTGCTGGAGCGGGGGTCCTGAAGACCAGGGTCCTGAAGACCCGTGGTCTTTGCTCAGGCTGAGGGATGCAGATGCTGCTTTCCCATTTGCAGATTCAATGAATAGTGAGCTGAGCATCTACCCCACAAACACACCACACACAGAGGACACTGGCTTGGCTGCTCACACAGACTGCCACAGGCAAGGTGCTGCTTCCAACAGCAACCATATATAGGACCAACATAAAACATAAGCACAGACAGCAAAGTCCCTCTTCTCCACGCTGGGAGAGATAGAAGGTCACTAGCGCAGGCACACTCACAACACTCTCTAGATTCCCAAGCACATGCACATTCTTGCATCCCCTCAGTACCAGCACAATCCCTCTGTCTGCCCAGTACCCCTGCCTAGATCCCAGGCCCCTCAGAGCACACACCCTTATCCCACAGGCATCCCATGCTCTCAGGTCCCCTCAGATACCCTCTGCCCACTTTATACCCCTGCCTGGAACCAGGACCTCCTCCTTGCTGCCTAGTCCAGCTTGAGGTTTGCTAGCAAAGGACACATGCACACCCCCCCTACCTCCTCAGTTCAGGGAAGGTACAGACACTCACCCCTGCAGCAGCCTGCACCAGGCACATGGGTTGTGACCTGCGGTCCCGCTCCAGCCACCAGCACTGAGCACCTCACTTCCTCATGCCAGTCCCTCCTAGGAGGTGTTTTTTGGGACACACACCACTCCCGCCCCAGTGGCTGGAGCCAAGACCCCTACCTGCTCCAGTAGCTGGCACTGGTGTAAATCAGACCCCCTTAGACCTCCAGTCTTGCTCCAATAGCTGGCCTCTATTCTGTTCCACCAGTAGCTGGCACTTAGTCCTTGCAGCACACGTACACATGGGATAGAGTGAGATTACTCAGAGAGATATTATGTATGCTCAGAAAGGCTTTAATAAGAAGGCAGGACAGATGGTAGTGGTTGGGCACAGGGCTCAGTCAGACAAGCATACTGACAGGCCACATTTTACACACGACTGTCCCCTTTTATACTCTTTTCTTTCTATTCCCCACTTTGCTTCTCCCAGTTTCTTTCCCCTGCACATTCCCTCATCAGTTTGCACAGTTCCACCAACTCCCCTCCAACAACCCTCAGGTTTACATCCTTATCAGTTGCAAAGCCCTGGTTTGCCTGCAGTTTCTTGATAACCAACCAAAATTAGTGTGACTGACAAGCTTTGTTACTTGTCTTTGTCTCCATTAATTTTGGCTGTCACGTTTGTGTCTCTGTGTATTTTGTCCCTTTTTCTTAGTATCCCATCTGACAGGGTCCTTGATCAGATAATCTTACTGAAATAAACATTCCCATGTTTCACACACCCTTATCAATTAGTGTGACTGACCAGGTTTGGTTCTTACTACTGCCTCCCTTATTGTTTGTCAGCCAGGTTTGTGTCTTTGTATGTTCTTGTTTATGGCTTCCTCCTTTTCTTGTTATCCCCTTTTGCATTGAACAGGCCCTTGATCAGATACCCTTGAAAGAGCAGACACTTTCTCCTTCCACATACCCTTACAAGTATGACAAGATTTGGAGAACAACTATTTCTTGTTCCATTTATTCGTTATCTTCCTGATTTTGTAAACCTCAATCACACGCCCTCTCTGCATCTTCCTCTCAAATTACCAAACAGCCTGTTGGTCTCTGCTCGAAAAGAAGCTGCCCTATCCCTTTGCTGATTTTTTTGCTTTTCTCTCTATCTTTTCTCTAAGCCTGATACCTTAGGAGTGGAAAATCTAAACCTATGTCATTTTTGGTCACTATTTTTCTCTTCTTTTCACTTTCCATCAGGGGAGGGAGGAGAAGGAAGGAGAAGTAAGCATACTATAGTTACTAAACCCAATGTGTTTGTCCATAGGGCTTGACAAGAATTTCATGTCTTCTGTTCTCTTGCAGAACCATGAACTACAAATTAGTCTAAGGCAATGCTTCCAGTTTTATTGCAGCTTAGCCAAACCAGATTTCTGCAACCTTCTCCTAGCTGTCTTCCCAAATTTCTGCTTCCTCTCTTTCTTTTTCTCTCTCCTAGGGCTGTTTCTGCTTCTTCTTAGTCCTCCTTAGTACTGCTGTTTCCTTGCTCTACCTGCAGAGCTCTAAAACCTACGGCATTGCCTTTGTTTACCTGTGCTCCTTACACTCTTCCTCTCCTTGACTGCTCTCCTTGATAGCCCAAGCTAAGAGTCCCAGCAAAGTTTATGGGGTGAACCCCAAACCTCTCTGTGCCTCTCCTCACTTTTAACAATGGGCACCTAGATCTTTCTCTGGACAGGAGGTATTCAGTGAAAGCACAAAAGCCACACAATACGTTAACTGTAGATTGAAAAAGCCTTAATTTGCTGTAGTATTCTTGAAAACACTGGTATGAAACACCACATGCCCAATACCTCCTCTTGGTAATCTAATCTTAACAAATCATTGATAACAAAATATTTCACCCCCAAAAAAATTATAACTAGTGGAAAAATTAAGATTTAGCAGGGACAACAAACACAAATAAAAGTTAATTTGATACAGATTCTGATAGGATTAAGAATGGAAAAGCATTTATATTTTCTACTACTGTAAGTGGATGATTTATGGGGCAGATTTTTGTAAGACTGAATACATACAAAACATAAAGGCTGCCAGTAGAACAAGCAGACCTTTAAGCTGAAATATCTGTCAGTTGTGTCTCTAAAGAAACAGACAAATGAGCTAAAATATGCCATGTCCCAGTTCACAAGAGGAGCTCAAACAAACAGGATGTTTTCTCACTCCTGTGAACAAATCTGTTCAGCTGATACTTGATTTTATAAAAAGGTATATGCTATGAGTGCCTGGGATTTGGTCACAGAAGCTGGACAGGAAAATATAGCAAAGAAAAATAGCTACATGCTACCTTGGAATGAGATGAAAACCTTAATATATATGAAAAAAACAGAAATTATGGAAATTTAGAATACTTGTCACAGAAACAAGAAAGGCCTACTGAGGAAAATGTCTGCATAGAAAAGAATGACTTATATTCATTAGTGCTAGGAATTCAAACAGTCCTGAAATTGTGATTGAAGCAGGTTAAAGAGAAAGACATGGTTTTGGAACTGATCCATGTACATCAGATTCCTTGCTGATATAAATATTTTAGAAAAGATTTAAGAATGCATACTTCAAGATGTAAACATTTTCTGAAGTTAAATGGTGCTAATGATTGTAAAGCTAATAGTAACCAGTACAACTCAAAGAGCAGCCTTGTTGAGTATCAAGATGTCTTTATCAGACCTGTCATTGAGAAGTTGCCTCCATGTCTTTCAGAAAAACTGGCAGAATAACTGGCTAAGACATATACAAAATGTCAATTTGGAAAACTCTTTTCCAAAGATTGGAAACATGGCTAAGACTGTCTGTATGTAGATTACATTGAATATGATATTTTTCAAAACATGACCTCAAACTACAAGATAAAATGGAAGACCTGAGAAAGATGGTTCATAAGGTTATTATAGAGAAAGCAGTACCTGAATAGATCAGCAAGAATGGGAGGGATCTTGATATTCTGCCAAGATTAAAAAAAAAAACAACTCACTGTGAATGTAACACAAGTTCTTTATTAAAGACATCTCTGAATAACTAATAGTCTTAGAAAAATCCATCAAAGTAAGATGGACTGTGTCACTATATGAACCCTTTAGATTTGTATGACATTTTCTTCTGCATTGTGTAAATTGCCACCAACTTATTTACAGTTATTGATAAATAAAATGCTGTATTATTTATCTGGAAAAAAAGAAGACAAAATGCTACACATATATAAAAATATATATATGAAAATGTATATAAATATATGAAAGGAATAAACTTTCAGAATAAAGTTACTTATCCAGGGATTTTCCAAGAGATGACACAAAAAAGAAAAGATCGATTTAACACCAATATAACATTTTTGGCTGTAAGATATATTAAGCAAAGGAATACTCTACCTAGGGTATTGGTGATGGTTTATCATTTGATGTTTTTCAGGATTTTTTCAGTGGAAAAAATATGAAGAAATAGCCCTGTAACAGCCAGGAGTCACAGCTACAGGACCAATCTTCCTGAGTAATTATAGTATTCACTGACACCAAAGACATGATGATGCTCTCCAAATCTTAAGAATCCAACAGCTACATGAAAGCATGGCATTTTCAAATATTTGGGCAACTTTTCAAGAGAAATATAGTCCTCTGATGAAAATGTAGGATGTCATAAGTACACTGGGATGTCTATAATTGGTATTATCTGAAAAATTTCTAATGTATTTTAAGAATTTGATTTTGAATAACCTGCATGAAGTCTAATTAGCATAGCTTATTCTCAAATTACATTCTTAATTCTCAAGGCTAAGAAAATAAAGAGATAGTTTTGCAAATGAATAATTTTATACCTAAAACTTATAAGCAATTGATTTTGAAACATTTATGCAGTAATCAACGTTTCCTATAAATTCTTGAAATGTAAGTTTCTTTTTCATTTCTTAAGATGAATATTCACTGTTTAAGTTTTGTAATTATGTAATTCCGTTTTAAATAGATATGTACAAGTAAGAAGAATATAAAAGGATTAGTTGCTTTTGTTAGTATTTTCCAAATACATAGGCTCCAGTTCACAAAATGTCAATAAGTCATTGGTTTGAACTAGATTTTTTTTCTTATATCAGAGGTTATAACTTGGAAAACCTTTAATGGGCAGATAAAAGATTGATCTTAAAGGTAATTTTACCTGCATAGTGACTTTAAGGTTATTAATCTACTGTTATATTTAAAATAAACATATTTAAAATAGTTAAGCAGCTTTGGCTTTTCTAGCTTCCAATCAAGTGAAAAAAAGAAAAAGCTAAGGGCAGTGTAAGATTATGACACAGTCTATTGGCTTTAAAATTACGAATATCTATTCTGAAATGTAAAAATGCTTATAAATTAAGCATTTGAGAATCATTCTGGAAGGAAGAACAATTTTAGGGTTTTTACCAGTTCTTCTATTAGGGATTACCAAGTAAAAGTAAACTAATTTTTGTAACTTTGCTATAAAGATTTTCAACACAGTTTTAGACACATTACAAAGTAATATTTTTCTTCTCATTACAAAAAATAGTTAGCTCTTACATGTACTGCATTCTTCTGAAATAAAAGAAAATAAAAAAATCACTAGTGACTTTCAAGATATTTTTACAAAGTTCACAAAATAGAAGACAAATTGTAATATGATATATCAATCAATGGAGTGAATAGCTCCTATGTGAACTGTATACTTAATACCTGGTAAAAATTGCAAGCCTACAAACTGTAAACCCTAAGAAATCCAAACTGTAATAGAAAGAAAATCCCATATCTTACATGGTTTAGACAATGTAATCAATGGAAACACTTTATTGTGATTGAAATATGAGACAGTATGATTCAAAAAGTGGATTACTTTAGAGAGTAATCGATCATTTATTCTGAAGATATCTTTTATATAATAGTTATATGCCAGTGGGTAGGAGTTAAAATGAACAATGTAACCATATCTCACAGTTATAAATTAGAAGAATTTATTGTAATATAAGGCATATAATACAGAAATTTTAAAGGCTCATAACTTGGACAGATTTACTTGAGTTGATGAATACAGAAACAATTAAACCCATGATTCAAAGTATGGAGGAGTTGTATTTTCTTACAAGAAAAAAACTACGAGTAAAAATATAAAAAAATGCAGCCCCCCAAAACCCTAGAATAAGAAGACTCCATATATTCATATGGAAATGAGGGAACCTGTTTCCCTAATCACATTCTTCTAAACATCTGACTATGGCTACCACTATCCAATAATACCAGCCTGGAACATAATCGCATTTTTAGCCAGAACATTTTTTTACTGTCTAGTTAATATTGCCTTGCACTTCACCTTAACTTGTAACTTAAGATTGTGTGCAATCACCTCCATTACCTGTAATATTCACAGGTATTTTTTAAAATTACTTCATTTTGATACATTTTTAATGCTCAACAGAAAACATAGAATTAATGCAAATAGAAATACACAAAAATCAACATGGAACTAACTAAATTTGTGAGAGGTATATCAATAAATGATCAAATGAGAAAAGTATGCAATAGGAAAATTTTCACAGCTTCTGAAACAGATCACTTTATCCACAAATTTGCAGTAACATAATTAAAAGAACAGTAAATTATTGCAATCAAGATGATGAATATTTTTTTCTGATCACTAATGATGTGTAGTTGAACAAGAGCAAGAATTGATGCAGTATAACTCAGATGAAATTGAGTCTGATTGTAAGTTATTTATTTTGTTGGATAAGTTTCAACATCAAAGTAATTTTTTTTTTCTGTGGAGGATTTTTATATTGTAAATCTAATGTGACTCTAACCTCTAGGAGGTGAACAGCCATAGGATGAAAAGAAACAGACACAAATTAGTACACCAGAATTCTGTTTGGATGTAAAGATTCTTTTTATAGGGGCATCCACAACTTCTCTGGGCAACTTGTTCCAGTGTCTCACCACCCTCATCGTAACAAATTTCTTTCTTATGTCCAATCTAAACCTACTCTTTTTCAGTTTAAAACCATTGTCCCTTGTCCTATCACTACAGGCCCTGGTAAAAAGCCTCTCTTCATCTTTCTTATAAGCCCCCTCTAAGTATTGAAAGGCCACAATAAGGTTTCCCCAGAGCCTTTTCTTCTCCAGGCTGAACAAACCCAACTGTCTCAGCCTTTCCTCATAGAAGAAGTGTTCCATCCCTCTGATCATTTTTGTGGCCCTCCTCTGGACCTGCTCCAACAGGTCCATGTCTCTTGTGCTGGGCACACCAAACTGGACGCAGTACTCCAGCTGGGGTCTCACCAGAGCAGAGTAGAGGGGCAGAATCACCTCCCTTGACCTGCTGGCCATGATTTTTTGTATCCAGCCCGGGATACAATTGGCTTTCTGGGCTGCAAGTGCACATTGTTGGTTCATGTCCAATTTTTCATCCCCCAGTATTGCCAAGTCCTTCTCTGCAGGGCTGCTCCCAATCCTTACAGCCTCCAGCCAGTATTGATATTGGGGATTGCCCCAACCCATGTGCAGGACCTTGGACTTGGCCTTCTTGAACTTCATGAGGTTTGCATGGGCCCACTCCTCAAGCCTGTCAAGGTCCTTCTGGATGGTATCCTTTCCCTCAAGCGTACCAACTGCACCACTCAGGTTGGTGTCATCCACAGACTTGCTGAGGGTGCACTGGATCCCACTGTATAAGTCCTTAATAAAGAATGGTACCAATCCCAATACCAACCCCTGACGGACACAATATAATTAATTATTTCTGTCAAATCAGCAAATGGCTCTCCAAGGAGTCATTACGTGGGAAAACGGTAACCAATAAATAGTAAATGAACAAATAAAATAATTTTCCTTTTTCTACTTCCAGGTTATTTCCAGAAAGAATTCTCTGATTCAGTTGACTTTAAAATCAATGGCAAGATTCTGACTAAGTAAATACGGGATCATACTGCTAGATCACATACACCTGTGAAAAGCAACTACATCCATATTTCCTTTGGTTTTTAAATGTCTCTGTGTGCTTTAAATTTAAAATTTTGTATTGATTTTCAGGTCCAGGGGAAATGTGGCCATATAAAGATTCTAATGGCAGTCACAAAGACATCTGTTTTTACAAAGTGTTTCAATTTGTGATACCCATTAAGTGTCCTTTGTTGTTCAGTTTGAAGCTGCATGTCCCAGTCAACCTCTAAGTGTGTGTGAACTAAGCTGTTTGTTGAATGTATAAAAGCTGTCTTCAGCTTGGGTAGGGCCTGCTAGTCCTAGAGAACAGACGACAAACCATCCTTTCTGCCTATAGAACTTTTCCAATAGCTGTTGTATTTCTGTTATCTGTTACCCCAGGCAAATGATGTCTCTTGTCCCCAGGCTTGGGGAGCTTTCCTCATGGTTTAACGCTAGCTAACATAATGGATACAACCATTCTTTAAGCAGAACAAAAATGTGTTCCATGGATGCCAGTATATCAAAGCTGAGAGCGCAGCTCCTAGTTTTCCTGTGAAATTGCTCAGCTATTTTACCTACCTTTGGATCACACATAACAATGTTTTCATATTTTAAGAGAATTTTCTAGTAAAGTTAGTGATAGAATTTGGATTTAAGGTCTATTTCTCCTCCACCTTGAGATATATTTTTGTTCTGCATTTTGGTAGAGAATACATGAATATTTCACAAATTTTATTCTCTTCATTTACATCACTAGAAGCAAGGAATCCTATTGAACAGTAGATCACAATGAGTGGTAGATCCAAGACATAAATCATACAGGACCTAAATGCCCTTTCATTGCAGTCAGAAATACCACAGCCTTTGGCAGAAGTAGGAAAGACTCTTGGTATCCACTCCGGCAATGGCATTAAGCAAAATGTTGAAACACTTCCTAGAAAGTTGAGGGAAATAACTTTAAAAAGAAAGATTACTAACCCATATCTACTTTTACAGAAATCACTAGTCACAAGGAGACTAAATTCCCCTGTGGGTAAACAATATCAGTGGGGAACAATAGGACAAAGTAAAAGGAGGAAAGAAGCACTATACCATGATGTCCCGTTACTTTTAATGGGGCAGACTGTGTTGCCACTTTTATGTTGGAGGAAACACTGTTAAAAGTGAGATGTTTTTCTGAGTGGATACAAGAGTGCTGAGGTCTTCCTTCCCTTTTTTCCTTTCCAGTAGTAAAGAGGAAAAAGGCAAAGTTATTTTTTCTTGGACAGTGTTGATCTTCACCAATGTATCACCACCATCTGATGGACAGATCAGATGCCAATGAAGTTATCATTTGGCAGATAGATGTCATAATTTAATTTTAGTTAAGTTGTGAGATCTGTAATTAAAAATCACTAATGTTAAATCTACATTATCAAATATATATTTACAGATAGAAATGGACCAATGTAAAAAATAGCCTTATAACATTGCAAGAATAATTTGGGGATATTACCACATGAAGAATTATGTTAAGCAGGAAGTAATTCCCAGGGGAAACTCAAAAGGGACAAGCAGCACATGACTTCAATTTTATTTGTGAGTACAATAAAGATGCTGAGAAAATAATAAAAAATATGCAATTTTTAATATGAGTTATAGGATGGAACAGCTGGTACTGTGGGAAATAACAGCCGCCTCCCTTGACACAATCATTTTCCATCAGAACACAGCAGGTGCATTTATTTTCTTCTGAGAAGTCTGTATGTATGACACGGAGAAGTATTCCCTACAGAAAAAAAGTTTTATTTGACAAAAAGTATATGAAAAGACTATATTCCAATGAAGAGAGTGCACATTAAAAAATGTAAGAAAACAGCTCCTGCCTGCTCCTTAGGCAGGATAATTCCATAAATTAAGTTAAATGAGAGAGTGACACAACTGCTAGGAAATGACAGAAGGATCATACCAGGTAATGCAAACAAGAAGAATTAATAAGTTCTCATGAGATCCTATTAGTCTGGTAACTGAAACACCTTTTATTTCTGCAAAAAGGGATTCTGGGATATTCCTAGAATAAGAGCTGAATATGGATATTAATGATGGAGATATCCTTGAACCTAACAGAAGACTGGAAGGGGAAAGGCACATTGTATCCTAGCACTGCAGTGATAGTACCAGGGGAAGAAAATGATCACACAAAACACTTGATATAGAAATTAAAGTTGACAATATGCAGTCCTCAGTGACCAAGAAATGAGATGATGTGCACTTTTCTTTTGAAGGAATTCAAGCCTCCTATGAAAAGAAATTATATTATATGTTAATGACATATTTGGGATGCACAGTTATAAGTATCACAAAGCTAGAAAATGAGTCTGAGACTTTCAGTAGCTATCACAAATCCACCACATGCACAGTTGCTGTTTTACAACATATTTATCTGTAAAGATTTATCTAGTTTCTAGTATCCAGTTCTGCATATTAAACTTCTTTATTAAATGAGGTTAATCTTGTAAAATGAGGTTAATCTTGTAGTAGGCATGAGTAGTATGGTGGCTTTGAGATACTGTAAGTGAGAATTCTCAGAAAAGATGCAAAAGTTTTATTTTTTGGTAATCCAAAAGAAGTCAAAGAAGTGGATGGCCTCTCTATTACTAGTATAGTATTTGAGGCAAAAGATTTGAGTTCAGGGATTTCAGACTGCTTTCAAATTTGATGGCTGCGTAGTCCCCCGCATTTTTGTGAAGTCTAATCAGGAGCATAGGCTCTTTCCATTATGAGCTGACCTGGCACCATGTCAGTAGAATTGTGTTCATGTTTTATCACTGTTACGTGGTTTTCAAAAAAGCCAACATTTCTTAGCCTACAACTAGCCTTTGGCCATCTCATACTGTGACATAAGCAACAGTGAATTTAAGTTAACAAGATCTGAGTTTCAAAAGACATTTGATAAAGACTAGCAGGTTGGCAATGAGGAATGCTGTCACTTTTTAAATGACTTGCTTACATACTAAACTGCCTCTACATAGAGAAAAAGTGATACAAAACCAAACATTTTGACAGCAACTTCTCTGTTTCAGACTCACAGCTTTATGGAAGGAAAAGAAGTTATTAAACCCCCCCTGGAATCTGTTAAGATATAGAATCACATTCTACATATTCTCCAATTATATATGCTGATAGCATAATTCAGGCCAACAAAGTGGTAAAAAATGCATTATAAGCCCTTCCTCCTTCCCGAAAGAGATGTTATCGATTACTATATAATTTTTTTTAGTGCACAAAAATGCATACGCATACACATCACTTCAGATAGTCAACAAAAATAATTCATTCAGGAATCCAGATATTTAAGTACCTGTCATCTTAAATCAAAGCAGAAATGACATGGAAAATGAAATGTTACAACTCAAATTCCAATTTTCAAGTATATAAATGTAGCTTTGAAAATTAAATAAAGCTTTTACAGTCAACTATGGTTCAGCTTGAGCCCTTTTTCTGTAAGTACTCAAAGCAGCCTCATCACAAACTAATCTTCAAGTATTCTGTGTATTTTAACAGGAAATCTCAAAACACCTGGTATACAAAGCCTTTTAAAGCAAAAGGGAAGAAAAAAAATAATGTCCCTTTTTAATGGAACAGGTGACTGATATTTTCACTCATTCTTCCTCAGAGTTACAATACTACCATCTTAGATGTGGGCCTTCTTATACATAGATGAGCTACACAAGGAGAAAGGATAACAGTTTGGATTACTTTGATTCCTTACTCCCCCTCAAAACCTAAGACCAAAGCAAATACAAAGCTGTTATAAATTTTTTAAAAAATATTTAATTGAAAGAACTATTATATAGAATAAGGTATTATAAGAACTCATGTAAGATAACTTTAAGAGACAAGATAATAAAATGAATAGCAATCTAACAAATATTGTCATTGCCAAGAACGTACATTCGATTTAGCTTTAGTCGTATAGATCAACATAGTTATGCTAACAGAAAATAACTGGGAAACATTGGGAGATTATTCAGAAAGTGGGTGCCACAGGCAGTTTCGTTATAAAACAATTAATATATTTTGTACATATCATGGTATTGACAGCAGATAAATTTATTCAATGTATATAGTTCAAGAATATTTATGCTATTCATAATGCCTAATGCTATTCAAAATTCATAATTCATAATGCTATTCAAAATTTTATATTTTTCCTGCTAGTAATAATAAAAGAAGGTGTTTGTGTTCCTGTGACATTCAGACTTACCTGATTTTGTAGTTTCTCAGAGCCTTCTTATTCTCTATATTTATTTTAGTTTTTCAAGGTTTTCCTCATGAAAAGTTTTGTCACTAGTTGGTGTTCTTTGAATTACACTTTTCTTTTTAAATCTAAATATGTACTCTTCTTTTTCTTCGTCAACACCTGTGAATTAAAGTTTGGAAGCCTGATGTCAACCATTCAGGAGGCCTTGCAATGCTTCCCCAGATACAACAGAAGAGAAATTCTGTGGGTAAGCTTAGCTTTTCTGTTGCTCTGCTCCCTGCCCAGTAGGTTTTCTAGAGAAGGAAATTATACAAGTTCAAGTAATATAAATAAGGCAAACACAAGAATCTCAGAGAACCCTGGCCTACTAGATGGCAGAATAATTTCTTTGCTAGGATAATACTTGACCCACCCACACAGATACAACAACTAATGATGTTCTACCCCATCTATTGAATCAATGTCCAATCTGCTACAGCAGTCTTGTCTCCCCCACACACCCCTTTATATACATGTTCTGCTTTGTATTGAAACATCGACTTCTCTCACCAGCCATTACATTTTCTGTGGGAAGCAATTGCTGTCACAATGATAAGTCATAATTCTTGCAAATTCTTGCAAATTCTTGGAAATTCCTGGAAATTCTTGGAAAACTCCTGGGCATGCGTGTTCTATTTTGAAAGGTAGCTAAAGTAGGGCAGGGTGTTAGGATCAGTAAGAGAGAAGTATGTCCCTAAACGGAAGGTATGGCATTGCTTTTCCCATTAACTGTGTTTCACAGGGCATGTTTATCAATGCTAGGTATGTATTAAGTATATTAACTATGTATTGTGAATCTGAAGATTTGCAAGTTATATTTGGGTATGTAATTACAATTTATTTATGTAGAGCTACAAGCTATAGAAACTTTCATTAAACTGAACCAGGATTTTCAAAGGGGTTTCTGTTTTTTTTCTAATCCCACTGAAAGGTGATGAGATACTTGCAATCTGTTGTAAACTCCAAGTTTGTTTTCAACTCCAGCAATGGACAGCATTACTTGCTAGCTATAGTGAATATTATATGGCAGAAAGAGCTTGCTCTCTTCTTTGTGTCACAGTAGGCCATCTTCCAGATGGTGCTGCAGACCAGCCACCTGCTTATTTCTAAATGCTTCCTGCAAAGACACAAGGAACCAGAGGAGATTCATACTTGGCAGAATATCTAGTTTTTTCCCCGTCTCTTGTTTTTGGGCTGTTCCTATTTTTAAGCAGCACTTCCATGCTAGTAGAAGTTCAGGGAACATTGTTGTGTCCCATGTTTACAAATCTTCTCCAAAGATTCTTACTTATATCCTATAAAATAATCAGAATTTTTGCAAGTGGGCTGATTTTGTGCTACATTATTGGAATAAACAAGATCTAATATTCTTCTCCTACCCCCATCCCTTTACCTCTTTTTAATATATTGTCATGGTTTTATTCACTTTGCAAAGGAAACATCCAAAGCTTTAAGAGAATCTATGTATGTTCTACACATAGGCAAGGGACTGAATGTATTTTCACATTGTCCACAGAAATATAAATCTGGACAGAATATCCTGGTTTAGTGAAAACAGTCTGTTATTGTTTTCTTAGCATATTTGAAATGCAAGAAAAGATTTTTCCTTGTCACTTGCATTTTTTATTTCGAGTAGGGTCATCATGCCATAAATATTCTACAAAGGAATTGCAGTGAAAATACTACTCTGCTTTCTTTGCTCCTTAATACTGTTTAAAGTGGGTTTTATGCCTTACTGCTTTTATTGGCAGTGAGTGTCATTATGCTATACTTCATCTTTCATCTAAGTAGTTTGACCTTGGAGACAAAGCTATATTCTCAATTAGATTTTTCTGGTTTTCAGTGTTACAGAGATGATCAAAACTGTATATGTTTATCTCTGCCTCCTTAACAGCCCATGAATCTGGTTGCATTAAAGCGCTGGCTACTTGCTGAATTTTGGTAGTTTAGCAGTTTACCATATGGCAACTGACTGCAGTGATTGCCCATATGTACTTGCTGAGTTTGGGCAAATGTAAAAGCAACAACACTTCTGCTAACTTTCCCAATTGCCAGAAGTCTGGACGTAACAGTTTACGCAGCGGCAGTTATCATAGCTGAATTAAAGTGCAGCAACTTCCTAAACTGAGGTAATTTAATTATAAATTTGAGCTGTTGTTCTAAATCCAGGAGAGGCTTAGTGTCTACTCTTTGAGACTGATTCTTGAACAGAAAAACCAAAACAAAATACCTAACTCCAAGGACATGTAAAATGACAGGCTTTCTTTTTCTTTCTCTTTAGCTTGTAAATCAGAATAACTTAGATGCTTCTACCTAAAAATAGGCAAATCTGATGAAGTGAATAATTTACTTTGGGTCATTTGATTAAAAAGATCATCTTGGTCTGGAAAGAATCTTTTGAGTTAACCCAGCCTTACTCATTTGAACTAAATAAAGCAGAACATATTTCTAGGTTTTGTTGTTGGTTGTTGGTTTTTTTTTTTACAAAAAAGATTCAGTAGTGAATAAAATTTTATAAGAAAAATCAGTATTCATTATCCAAAGTAAATTAAGAGTTTCTGCAATTATGTACATTTATTTCTGTAGATAAGAGCGAGAAAGAACAATAAAGAATAAGAAATCACAGCTACATGTGTATATGGAAAAAAACAGGCAATAATTTATGGAAAACCCCCAAACTTTATCACGGAGACTGACAACCTACCATAAATTTACTTACTAGGCCTAAAGGTGACCAAATATTTATCTGTCTGCCTAACTGGTAAATTGGTGTTACATAGATGACTGCTGTCAGCTTTATTTTGATTGCTTGTCAAAGTTCAAAAAGTGTAGTAAAAACTATAAACACATTACAGTGACCTGTGTTTTCTGTAGCTTCTGTTTTTATCAGCAGACATTTTCACACCTTGGGGTATTTCTATTCAATAATGACTGTAGATGCATATTCATGTTGACTTTCTTTCATGCCAAAATGAATTCAGGAGAGGAATGGTCTGAAAATGAGAGTGAGAGTCATCTTAATACTAATATATATGACTAAAATAAATATGATTTTTATTTTTCTGACACAAAAGTAATTCCCCCAAAGTAACACATATTTACATTTCCAGAATATTTAGTGTTGTTGGTGTAGTTTTACTCAGTATATTTAAATCTTATAGCACAAGAATTATGTAGCTTCTGAACTTCATAATAAAAGGAAGAAATGCTATAAGAGCATGAAAACACCATTGAATTCACATGGTACCCTAACACCAGAATTTTCATAAAGCAAACCCCAGTTACTTATTAAAGCTAAAATTAAAGAGTCATAGCTAGGATGCTATGTTTGGATAGGGATATAAAAATAATAAAATTAACAGTATTAGTGTCGTGATTAAAACCCAGCTGTCAACTAAGCACCACACAGCTGCTCACTCACCCTCCCACCCCAACTGGGATGGGGGAGAGAATCTGAAGAGCAAAAGTAGGAAAATTCGTGGGTTGAGATAAGAACAGTTTAATAATTGAAATAAAATAAAATATAACAATAATAATAATAACAATAACAATAATAATAAATATAATAAAAAGGAAAACAAGAGAGAGAGAGGAACTAAACCCATTTAAAAAAAAAAAAAAAGGTGATGAAACCGCTCACCACCCACTGACAGATGCCCAACCAGTCCCTGAGAAGTGATCGCTGCCCCCCAGCCAACTCCCCCCAGTTTATATACTGAGCATGACGTCATATGGTATGTAATATCCCTTTGGCCAACTGGGGTCAGCTGTCCTGGCTGTGCTCCCTCCCAGCTTCTTGTGCACCTGGCACAGCATGGAAAGCTGAAAAGTCCTTAACTTATTATAAGCATTACAGAAACCAGGACAGTATTACCCATTATTCTATACCATCTACGGTATGCCTAGGTCTCACACTTTCCAATACATTCCAATTAATCACCACCACTTTTCCTGTCTTTTAATATATGCACAGATATCGTTCCCTTAGTCTATGGGCCATCCTTCTAAAATGTCCATTGAGTTCATTTAGTCCATGACTTCGGGTTTCATCTGTCATAACAGTCTTTCAGGGCAGGAGAGATGGTGTGTGGTGTTGGATTGTTGCATGCTGAAGCCAGTTCTGGTTCCATTGCCACTGCACTTTTCTTGGTTTCATCAAAGCTCATTCTTCATTAATCTGCATGATTCTTACTGTAATACCATTGATATGGCATATAGCAATCATAGAAGTGATGACACTCAGTATTATATAGCAATTAACATCATACCATTCAGTTCATTGGTTATTCTCACCCAAAATTAAATCCCCTTGAGGTACACATTGGACTTCCCCATCCTTCTGCATTACCCACCAAGTGCACCCAGGTCCTTGAGCAAAAGCAGTCCCACAAATGGGTTTTCCTTTGCCCAAGGCAGGAGGAACCCAGACTGTCTTCGCCAGCATGTTTTTTATGTGCGCTACAGGGACTTTATCCCCTTCTACAGTATGTAAAAGTTTTGATTGGGCAGGGCCACCTCGATTGAAAGATCCCCTAGTGTTGACTAACCAGGTGGCCTTTGCTAAATGTGTATCCCAATGTCTGAATGTCCCACCACCCATTGCTCCTAGTGTAGTCTTTAAGAGTCCATTGTATCGTGATTTTCCCAGAGGCTGGTGCATGACAGGGGATGTGATATACCCACTCAATGCTGTGCTCTTTGGCCCAGGTGTCTGTGAGGTTGTTTCAAAAATGAGTCCCGTAGTCTGACTCCATTCTTTCTGGGGTGCCATGTTGCCATAGGACTTGCTTTTCAAGGCCCAGGATAGTGTTGCGGGTGATGGCATGGGGCACAGGATATGTTTCCAGCCATCCGGTCGTTGCTTCCACCATTGTAAACACATGGCACTTACCTTGGCGGCTTTGTGGGAGTGTGATACAATCGATCTGCCAGGCCTCCCCATATTTATATTTCAGCCATCGTCCTCCATACCACAGAGGCTTTAACCACTTGGCTTGCTTGATTGCAGTGCATATTTCACAGTCATGGATAACCTGTGCAATAGTGGCCATGGTCAAGTCCACCCCTTGACTGCAAGCCCATCTATATGTTGCATCTCTTCCTTGATGGCCTGAGGTGTCATGGGCCCACCAAGCTATAAATAATTTAGCCTTATGTTGCCAGTCCAGATCCATCTGAACCACTTCAATCTTAGCAGCCTGGTGTGTCTGCTGGTTGTTTTGATGTTCTTCAGTGGCACGACTCTTGGGTATGTGAGCATCTACGTGACGTACTTTTACAACCAGGTTCTCTACCTGCGCAGGAATATCTTGCCACGATGCAGCAGCCCAGATGAGTTTGCCTCTGCGCTGCCAGTTGTTCTGCTTCCATTGCTGCAATCACCCCCACAAGGCATTTGCCACCATCCATGAGTCAGTACAGAGATAAAGTACTGGCCATTTTTCTCATTCAGCAATATCTAAAGCCATCTGGATGGCTTTCACCTCTGCAAACTGACTTGATTCACCTGCTCCTTCAGCAGTTACTGCGACTTGTTGTATAGGACTCCATACAGCAGCCTTCCACCTCTGATGCTTTCCGTCAAGACGACAGGACCCATCAGTGAACAGGACATATTGCTTCTCATTTTCTGGCAGTTTATTATACAGTGGGGCCTCCTCAGCATGCGGCACCTCCTCCTCTGGTGATATTCTGAAATCTTTGCCTTCTGGACAGGCCATGATCACTTCCAAGATTCCTGGGCAGTTGGGGTTTCCTGTTCAAGCCCATTGTGTGATCAGTGTGACCCACTTACTCTACATAGCATCAGCTGCATGATGCATACAGGGGACCTTCCCTTTGAACATCCAGCCCAGCACCAGCAGTAGGAGTGACAGGCAGAGCTGTGCTTCAGTACAAGCAGCTGGAACCCCTTCATATGCTGCCAATATCTCTTTCTCAATTGGAGTACAGCAGGCCTCAGGTCCTCTCTGTTCTTGACTCCAAAACCCTAAGGGTTGACCTCAAGCCTCTCCTGGTGCTTTTTGCCAAAGGCTCCAGGTACGGCCATTCTCCCCGGCTGCAGGGTAAAGCACATTTTTTACATCTTGCCCTGCCCAGACTGGCCCAAGGGCTACTGCATGAACTATCTCCTGTTTAATTTGTTCAAAGGATTGTCCTCGCTCAGGGCCCCATTTGACACCATTCTTCTTCCGGGTCACTTGATAAAGAGGGCTTACGATCAGACTGTAATTTGGAATATGCATTCTCCAAAAACCCACAATGACTAAGAAAGCTTGTGTTTTCTTTTTGCTAGTTAGTGAAGACATGGCTGTTATTTTGTTGATCACATCCATTGGGATCTGATGACGTTCATCTTGCCATTCTATTCCTAAAAACTGGACTTCCTGTGCAGGTCCCTTGATCTTACTTTGTTTTATGGCAAAACTAGCTATCAGAAGGATTTGGACTATTTTCTTCTCTTTCTCAAAAACTTCTGCTGTATTGCCCCATACGATGATGTCATCAATGTATTGCATATGTTCTGGAGCTTCACCCTGTTCCAGTGCAGACTGGATCAGTCCATGGCACATGGTAGGGCTGTGTTTCCACCCCTGGGGCAGTCAATTCCAGGTGTACTGGACGTCCCTCCAAGTGAAAGCAAACTGTGGCCTGCACTCTGCTGCCAAAGGGATTGAGAAAAACACATTAGCCATATCAGTTGCGGCATACCACTTGGCTGCCTTTGACTCCAGTTCAGCTGCAAGTTCCAGCATGTCTGGCACAGCAGCACTCAGCGGCAGCATGACTTTGTTCAGGCCACGATAGCCTACAGTTAGTCTCCACTCTCCATTAGACCTTCTCACTGGCCATATGGGACTGTTAAAGGGTGAGCAAGTCTTGCTGATCACTCCTTGGCTCTCCAGTCAAAGAATCAGCTTATGGATGGGAATCAGGGAGTCTTGGTTGGTATGATATTGCCTCTGGTGCACCCTTGTGGTGGTGAATGGCACCTGTTGTTCTTTGGCCCTCAGCACCCCTAGAAGAGAAGGGTCCTTCGATAGACTGGGCAAGGTAGACAGCTGTTTAATTTCCTCCATCTCCAAGGCAGCTATACCAAAAGCCCACTGGTACCCTTTAGGGTCCTTGAAATACCCTCTCCTGAGGTAGTCTATGCCAAGGATGCACGGAGCCTCTGGGCCCGTCACGATGGGGTGCTTTCACCACTCGTTCCCGGTTAGGCTCACTTTGGCCTCCAATACAGTCAGCTGTTGGGATCCCCCTGTCACTCCAGAGATATAGATGGGTTCTGGCCCTATATATCTTGATGGCATCAGGGTACACTGTGCACCGGTGTCTACTAGAGCCTTATACTCCTGTGGGTCTGATGTGCCAGGCCATCGAATCCACACAGTCCAGTAAACCTGGTGGTCCCTTTCCTGCACCTGGCTGGAGGCAGGGCCCCTCTAGTCCTGGTCATAGTATTTGTTACTCACTTCTTGTTAATGTGAATCAAAAATCCGTTTATTAAGATCAGAAGTAAGATCAGCCCTTCTACTCTGTCTGGGGAACTGCCCACTGGAAACTGGAGCAGCAATTTTCCTGGAAGAACCCCCTTTGGTGATTGTTTTTCCTTGCAACTCACATACCCGTGCCTCTAGGGTTGAGGTAAATTTTCCGTCCCACTTCCTCATGTCCTCTCCATGGCCATCCAGGTAAAACCACAGGGTGTCCTGTGGTGTATATCCACTATATTCTCTCTCTTCAGCAGAGGGATGCTTACTCCTAATGGCTGAGATACTAGTTCATACAGGTAGAGAGCACGACATATCGTCTTTGAACTGGTGGAACTCCCGGGACAGTTTCTTGGCTAGCATGTCTGGCAGTTTCTCCACAGCCAAGATGCAGGCGCATAGGGAGGAAGAGAGGCTTTCTTCATATTGTCAGAGCTGGCCAGCCAATTCATCCACTGTTGGCTCCTCTCTGTCTTTCCAGGTCATTACTGCCAATGAGTTGGCATGCAACAATGGTGTGCTCCATACCAACTTCTGCCACATGGGTCGTGTGCACCTGACTTCATCTGGATCTCTGGATAACTGCTTGTTGTCCAGGTCACCATAAATCATCTCCAGCACAGCTAATTCCCTCAGGTACTGGATACCTCTCACCATGGTGTCCACTTGCTTGGATGACATATAACATCTTCCTTGAAGGGATACCTTTCCTTCATGCCTGACAGGAGTCACCTCCAGAGGCTGAGGGCTTGTGCCCCTTTTCCAATCGCTTTGTTAATGTCCCCTTCCCTAGAAAGGGATCCCAGCTGTTTGGCTTCCTTACCCTCTAATTCCAGGCTACTGACCCCGTTATGGCAGCATCGGAGCAGCCAGGTGACAATGTGCTAGCCTGGACAACGGCCAAAATGTTTTTGCGTATCTTGCAGCTCACTCAGGTATAGGGATCGGGTGGTTACCATCTCATTTATGGGTTTTTGCCTCTTCCTCCTCCTGTTCTTGTGATGGCCCTGGTTCATCTTCATCCCTTACTAAATGAGCTGATTTTATTGTGTATTACTTCTTGTGTATAGGGGTGACTGATACCAGCACAGGCTGATTCTCTGGTTCAGCTGCAGTACCTGTTGAGGGAGTTGCACTAACTGCAGTATCTGTCACCGAGGTTGGAGTAACCGTAGTGCCTGTTGCTGGGGTTGGAGTATCTGTAGTGCCTGTCACAGGGTTTGGAGTAATCGCAGTGTCTGTCGTGGGGGCTGGAGTAGCGTGCCACTTTGTTATCAGATTCAGAGACCTTGTCTTCCTCTTGAGGGTTCTGAATAGTGTTGAGCAGGGCTTGGTAGGCATGGGCCAAGCCCCAGCACATTGCAGTGATTTGTGTCTCTCTGGAGTTGCCAGGGTGACAACATACTTTTTCCAAATACTTTACTAGTTTTTCAGGATTTTGCACTTGTTCAGGGGTGAAGTTCCAAAACACTGGAGGTGCCCACTGTCCTAGGCATTTGCCCATGCTATCCCACACACCCTGCCACTCATAACTATCCGGCCTTGGGGCAGATCTCTGGATGATATTCTTAAATTGCTTATTAACCTTAGACAAAAACAAACCAATATTCCCATGCAATACCAATAGATGTATCTTAAGTACCCAAGGATGTTCAAGATACTGAGAAGTTATTGTAATGAAGGAGGAAACATCACAGAAGAAGGTAGTGAAGGTGTCATTCTGTATTTCCTCCATAAAAAACCTCTCAGAGGAAGAAGTATAATTGCTAATTGTCTCCACGAGGTGGTACCTGAAGTACAGTAATGGCTTCAGTACAAAACTCAAATACCAGATTAAGCTCAAGGTCAATGTGTTATTAAAAAAATCTCCCAGGCAAGACATCACTAATCACTGCAGAGCACAGCAGACTGCAAAAACTAACACCGATCTTTAACATGTACAGCAAAAAAATGAGCATGGTTCAGATCAGATGATAAACTAATAAACAGATAAACTAAATTGCCCCACGTTGGGTGCCAAAAAGGACTGTCATGGTTTAACCCCAACCAGCAACTACTAACCAGCACCACACAGCTTCTTGCTCACACCATCACCCCCCATGGGATGGGAGAGAGAATCTGAAGAACAAAAGTAAGAAAACTCGTGAGTTAAGAAGAGTTTAATAATTGAAATAAAATATAATAATAATAATAATAATAATAATAATAATAAAAAAAAAAAAATTAAAAATTGTAATGAAAATGAAAACAATGAGAGAGAGAGAGAGGAACAAAACCCAGGAAAAAAAAAACAAGTGATGCAACCACTCACCACCCACTGACCAAGTTCCAGCTCGTCCCCGAGCAGTGATTGCTGCCCGCCAGCCAAGTCCCCCCCAGTTTATATACTGAGCATGCCGTCATATGGTATGGAATAGCCCTTTGGCCAGTTTGGGTCAGCTGTCCTGGCTGTGCCCCCTCCCAGCTTCTTGTGCACCTCCTCGCTGGCAGAGTATGGGAATCTGAAAATTCTTGGTTTAGTATAATCACTGCTTAGCAACAACTAAAACATCAGTGTGTTATCAGCATTATTCTCACGCTAAATCCAAACCACAGCACTACACCAGCTACTAGGAAGAAAATTAACTCTATCCCAGCCGAAACCAAGACAATTACTTAGAACAAAAAATGTGGTGTACTATACCTTCTTAAATTGCGGCTTTCAAGTTTCCATAGTAGGTCTTGGTTTCAGAAGCTTACTCTGTGCAGGGATGGAAGGACAGTGTAAGGACTCAATTAATTTGCTTAAATGAAGGTATCTAATGGCATTTGTTATGTCCTAAAGCATCCAGCTGCTATGCTGTTCTAAGTAGGCAAAGGTCTTCTGTAGGTTCTAGTTTGCATTTGCTGGCCCTGTGCAGTCTCAGGTACCACAGCGTGTCTCAAGTAGCACTAGGTGTCTATGCTTAGGCAACTGAAGTAAGCCTGTATTATGGAAATCACACTGAGGATTGCAGCTAGTGTGAAAAGTTGTTAATTCTTCAATAAAATGATGTAATTGAGCAAATATATTTTCTTGATTTACATGAATTTGACTTAAACTACTTTTCATTTGTGACTTCATGTGGATAGATGGGGACATGATAAAAGTAGTTAGCAAAACAGCTCAGTTAAATCCAATTTGCAGATACATTTGTCTAAAAAAAAAGTGATTCGTAACAGAACCTGATGTAAGGAGTCCTTAGCAGAAATTGCATGATTTAAATGATGTTTTGTATTTTGGAAAGTTATGTTTTAGAACTTTCATGATCTTATGGTATGGAACCCATTGTTACTGCAATGATCCTAATTTATAGGAGGTTTTCTTTATGTGCCTATGAAGAAAGTACTTTGTAGAAGCTCAATTAGCAAGACAACTTCTAAGAAAAGCTGTCAAAGAAATGCACTTATATTTTCAACTATTTAATTCAGAAAGATATGGGTAATAAGAAAAACTGATGTAGATAGGATCTCTTTTCTGTCATTAGAGAAAGGGATACATAAGAGGATTTGATGTTTGAAAGGAATGAGAATTAAAGTATGTGCCAGCTTCTGGGCTTTGGCAAGGGAATTCACACCCTTTCATGTGCAAATCAACACTTCACATTCAATTCATGGGTGAAAGTGTGGTTTATTAAATATATAATGAGCTAATAATTATTAATTATTATTTTTATAATTCTAATGCCATTATAATACATTTATAACAACAATGCCTAATTTACCATTTATATTATAGAATTATAGCATGGACGTATGCTAAGAATGATAGTAAAGAATGAGTTTGGCTGTCTATCTGACACTAAACTTATGGGATTAATGTAGGACAACTAAGGTCAGCATGAGGTTTAAAAGAGAGTGTAGAGTAGGAATCTGGTCTCTGGATAATCAACTAGTGCTAAGTAAAATGTACATACTAACCAAACGACAAATGTGTGATGAGTCCTCTCTCAACTTGTCCAGCTACATTACCTGGAGCGTTGCCTTATATTTCTGTGGTGGTGATCATACCTCATCTTCAATGTGCTACATATGCAACAAATGACACTTGCTAACAAAGCGGCATGAACCAGATGTGGGCCCTCACATGATTTCTAACTGTCTTCTCATTGACTTCAGTAGTTTGTTTCCCTTTTGCTCTGTCTCCATCCTTTAAACTCTATGGCCACTAAAACATCCTCAGAAAAAAGAACGGCTAAAAATTGGTAGCCTTTTGTTGTTCTTTGGCCTCAGTCAGCAATTAAGTACCACACAGCCACTCGCTCACCCTCCCCCCCCCCACGGTGGGATGGGGGAGAGAATCGGAAGAGCAAAAGTAAGAAAACTTGTGGGTCGAGATAAGAACAGTTTAATAATTGGAACAACAACAATAAAATAATAATAAATTGTAATGAGAAGGAAAACAACAAGAGAATGAGAGAGGAACAAAACCTAAGGGAAAAGAAAACAGTGATACAACTGCTCACCACCCACCGACCAATGCCCAGCCAGTCCCTTAGCAGTGACCGCTACTCCCTGGCCACCTCCCCCCAGTTTCTATACTGAGCATGACGTCATATGGTATGGAATAGCCCTTTGGCCAGTTTGGATCAATTATCTTGGCTGTGCTCCCTCCCAGCTTCTTGTGCACCTGGCAGAGCATGGGAAGCTGAAAAGTCCTTGACCAGTGTAAACACCACTTAGCAACAGCCAAAACATCAGTGTGTTATCAACTTTATTCTCATACTAAAATCCAAAACACAGCACTATACCAGCTACTAGGAAGTAGCTTCGGCTGTCCCAGCCTAAACCAGGACATTTTTTTGCAGCTTTTCACTTCAAAATTTATTATTGACTAGTGCGTTCATAATGAGATTATAATATGGGAAAAACACCCTAATAAAATCTGGATTTCTTTATTTCTACATAACCTGATTTCAACAGAGGGTAAGGATTAGCTGTGAAATCATGTGGGTGCCTGGTAGCAGCTTTTGTTATTATTTTGGGACTTGTGAGATCATCTGACCTCTGTTGTGTCCTAGACAGAGAGAATAACCTTATCTTGAGCCACAAAGAGAAGAATTTTCTATCCTCAGTAGGAAGATTAGATGGGGAGAAAAAAATCAAATTTTGCTTAAGGCCATCTTTTTTTTAAAAAAGTATCAAGGGAGCATTTTATAACAGATTGGCTTTGATCTTTGCTTGTTTGTTTCTACCTCCTTTCCCATTTACAGTGACAGACTAAACCCACAGCAGTGTGAGCTAACCTGCTCACTATGACACTGTAATCAATTAATCCCCTTAGCCTTCCTGCCCACCTTCCCATTGGTTAATTTGTAAGCATGCTGTAGGTCAAAAAGTACTGACTGCAAGCTTGTTCAGTAGTCCATTCACTATTTTAGACCATTTGTAAAAAATAAGCCCCCTGCAAAACATCAAAGACTCCCTACATAATGCTTTTACAAAGAGCAACTATTTGAATATGTAGATGTGCTTGATTCCTGCCAGCAGAAGCCTTACAGAGTATTAAAGTATAGGCACACAAACAGTGTGCTGGACGATAAATAGTTGTATAATATCCCTTCCATAAATATTTGATCAGAGAAGTGGGACCAAAATTTTTCACAGTTCTATATTGTTTTCACTCTTTGGTGTATGTATATGTATATATCTACACACACACACACCCAGGGCCATGTTTAAAAGTCAATGGGTTTGTAGACCCTCCACCAACTCTAAAGGTTTGACTTGAAGCTGCATTGACAAGAAACGGAAACTGATTCCTAACATAATCTGGGTCAGGATGATCCAGGTATTCCTGTATGCATGGCAGGGGTTTATATGTCATTTGCTGTTTCAGACCTGCTCTCCAGCTCTGCAAAATGGTTTGAAATGCATTCTTCCATAGAATTAGAGGAGAATCTACAAATGTTCTTTGTACTGAACTACAAAAAATACATTGCTTTTGGCTATGCTTGTAGTGAAACTTAAAAGTCTTTTTTTTTTTTTTTTCCCCCCTCCTTTTTTTTTCCCCAGAGAAAGAATTTCTTTGTGGTCAAGTTGAAGCTGGCATATCCTATCACATAGTTACTCATATTCAGAAAAGTAAAGGTCAGAGGGAGAATTATGAGCACCCAATCCCTCTTTCTAAGAGCACAGCAGCAAGGTAAATAAGACGTAGAAGTGTGAGGTTAAATTTTGATCTGGATTTTCACTGACAGGGGTTACCTGGGTCTCTCAGAGGTAAAGGGCTACCTGACCATGTTGTCAGGGGAGTGAAACTTGCTTTTTAGTCTGTTGGTGGCTATGGAAATTGTTGTGCCTTAATCCTGTACCTAATAAATGGTGCAGACTTGGCAAAATATTCAGTACAATTTTTGGAAATCTAACCTTACATCAAAAAAATCAACAAGTATTTTGACAAAAAGTTCTTTAATTGGTTTTGGATATGTCTTTTAGCATGGCATCCAGCATGTTCCTCCATTCCAATAGCTATCCTTTATGAAAAAGAAAGTGTACTTATTTCAAGTTTGAATTTTTAATATATTTTATCTCCTTTTGATAACTTACTCCACATTCTTATAAGATTTTTAGCCATTGTCAGACATGCTTTTCCAAAGTCCTCTGATTCCAAGGACAGATCAGAGCCAATAATTCTGAAAAACCCTCCTGCTTGGAGCTTCTACTATCATTTTGTTGTGAAGCATAAATAAGGAAGCCATAATTATATGGCTTATAATTAAATTAATATAATTATTTTAATTATATCCTTATAATAATAAGGACACCTTCAGGTGTCAGAAATTTCACAAATGTATTGATCTGCTTAAGCTACCAAAATAATATCCATAGCTAACCAAGCAATATTTTCCATCCATGTTCTTAGTGAATGCTATGACCTCAGCAGATCTACCTTTTTTTTGTAATGCCATGGTCCTTGGAATAACACGTTGCTGATACTGTAATTAAAACTTTGCAGAAGAGGGATTGCAATGAAGGCCAAAATTCTAGAAACAACTTGGACTGACTTTTTTGAGAAAATACCTCCTGACAGCTCTCTTTCAGTTATATATAACATACTGTCATTTTGTTATGTTCAATATTAGTTCATCTAGGCCAATATGTGTTAAATCAATGTTAACCTGAAGTGTCAGCTCACTTCATTTTAAACTTCTCAGGCTACTTCAATCAGTTACAGCAGCACAGTTCAAAGAGACTTGACTGATGTTTTAAAACACTGAATTGTTCAGGTTTGCATTTAAATATACCCCTTTCTCCTTTTTGGCTTGGCTGCTATTACCAATTAAATACTCTTCTCTTTTCACAATTGATAGTGTTACAACTTTTTATTCTCTTTGTGATGGCACCTGACCAGCACTAGAAAACACAGAGCTTTATTCCAGCTTATGTGACAGTCCATGGGCACTCACACTAAAAATGGCAGAGAACTGTGAAAAGCAGGCCGATATTAAGGACGTGGGAAAAGAGGATCTTAGGACTTTAAGAGACCTTTGTCCAGTCACCTGCGGTCAGCAGAAGGTCTCTGAGAGAAAGCATATAATACTAATTTTAGTCTTAAGACTAAAACCAGCTTTGTTTCCTGGCCCCACTGCTGTAGCAGTTAGCATGAGTTAGATGTAGTTAGCAAAGCTGTGGGCATGAACTGATGAACTTTAACTGACTTTTTGCTGTAGCAGAAGTAGATGAAATATGATCCAAACCTGTCACAAACAACAGAGTAGTTTTGGTGTGTTCAAGGAAATATATAACCAAACTACACAGCCTGTTGGACATCAACATGTCCAAAAGTGACCTGAACAGGAAGATTAGGAGTACCAACAATGGCAACCGCAAATCAGATAACAGTGCAATTTGAGAAGAGTAATCCTCGGCGAGTTATTCTGTTCCCAAACATATAATTAAGAACATGTAAGAATACTGGAGGTAACCACAATATAAAAAAGACCTTGGTGAGGAACCCCATGACAATCCCCAGGATCTAGGACCATGTCTCTAACCTCCAAGAAACACAGAGGAGCCCAGGAGACCCCACAGCTCTGGACTGTGCACGGCAGCACTGACACCACTGCACTGATCCACCTGACCTTCCTCCTGCTGCATTGTCTCTCCCGTGGGCTGGGAAAGTCATGCAATTAATAAAATTTTATGTCTATGATAAAAGTGCTTTGGTATCCCAACCCATTTAGCTTGGGATACAAGTGGTAGCCACACTACCATCTGGTCTTAAACCTGCTTCAACAGGAAGACAGTTCTCTCTTTTTGTCAGGAAGAAACCATTTCCTAGGACTAGCCTAACCATGTTTACAACCAGCAGACATATCTTTGTTCTTATGTTAGCATCATCCTCTAACTGAAATGCTTCTTCTCCCTGAGAAGAGATAATCTCATTCTCTCTGAATCTTGATGGGAAAACCATATTCTCTCCTAGCACTGACTTTGCAGGGCCCAATAATTTTCCTCTCCTTGTATAAGACAGGCACTTCATCTCGCTCCTAGGAAGATTCCTGGTAATGCTTGCCTAATGGTCTTCCAGTTTGAATTAATCTCTGTGGACGTTAGCAACAAAACCATAGTCCTATATTCCAGTATGCTGTATAATGGTATTCATCTTTTTTTCTATTTGAAATACTTGTTCTGATACAGCCTTGGTTTTTTTAATGATTACATCACACAGGCAAATCTTATGTTCTGTGTTGAGCTCCAGGTTTATAACATGCATCCTTGTTGACCTTTATGGAGACATAGATTTTATTTTGCACTATTAAATGTCATCTCATTCCCAGTTTTCAATGTCACCTAGTGCTTGCTGATAGTCTGACCCTTATATGTTTAGACAATACTTTCAAACTCTGAGCTATTAACAAATTTTGTTAGCTGGCAGTTTTTATGTCAGGGTCACTAATGAAAAGGATCTTGAAGACAAACACCAAGATATGAAAATGATCTCACTCAAATTATCTTTCCTTTAAACCATGTTTCACAATCTTGGCCTTAGCTTGGAATATGAAAGTAACAGAAATGTGGTCATCGTGGTAAATCATGAAAACTGGAACCGCAATCTTTTGATATAGTTCTGCATATACTTTTGTCTAAATGGCTGGATACTACCTTATCTGAGCATTTCTTAAAAAAAAAAATAGAAGAAAAGGTGCTGGAATTCCTGAACACAACACTTCAGAAAAGGTTTTCTTGTGTGTATGTTGATATTCAGTCAAATAGCAAATCAAAGGAAGATACAAACCAACAGAATTTTTATACAACTTTATGGACATATAAAAAAAAAATCTTTTGGAAGTCATGGACAAATCTTCAGATCAGTCAGACTCAAAATTCAGTATTTTTTCCTATTTTATGCGAGCAGTTATACATTTCTGTTATAACTAACAGAAATGTTAGTTATATTGTCTGTATTTTGTCTGTATTTTGCTTTTATTTTAAACTAAATTGGTTTCAATATGTGAAGCTATTTTAGATGAGCAGAGGTGAAATTCTGCTTTCATTTTTTAGGGTTTTTTTATAGTAGCAAGCTCTAGGGAAAAAAAGAGAAAAAAAGAATAGCCATCGAAAATTGAAAGCTGTTATTAAAGTGGATCATTGTGTTGTGAAAACAAAATTGTTTTGTGAGTGCAGCAATTTTTTTCTGTGCAAAATGGCAACAGTAATTCTCCATTTGTTTTGAGTGTCAGTTCAAGTCCATGGAGACAATGTCATGTCAAACTGATAGAAAAATTATTTCAATACAACTATGTTATGAAACATTACCATGTCAAGAGAATGGTTAAAGGACATCAGTAAAGAACCTATGGAAATCCAATAATATGTCAACCTAATGGTTTTCAATGGAGGGATTTGGAGATTATGCTACATTGCCAAGATAATAGCATGGTATCAATGCAAATTTTACTACTATTTAAAAGCAGAAAATTAAATCAACATCATATTAAGGAACATCATGTAAAAACTCAATAAAATTAAAGTTGTATTTATCATCCCTTAAACAACCTGCTGTCTATTGGCCAAATCCATGGTTGACTTTCAGCTGGCACAGCTTCACTAACTTACCCTAGCTGAAGATCAGTTCCTGTGTTATTATCCTCTATTAGACATCCTCTGAACACTAGGAGGTGGAGAAGGGTTCATTTGTATGAACTAAGTAGATAATTAAGCACAAGTATTTCATTAAATGTAGACTACGCAAAATATTTAGATCCTGCTGAGGGTTAAGTTAGCATTTGAATTTCAGGTCAAACCCAGTTTCTGTAGTAATATCTCTCATGAGCTGTCCTGGCAAGATACTGGCTTTGTCTAAATGGAACCTGGAAAGAAGCCTATTCTGTTGAATCCAACCCAGAAGGAAGTTATTATGACAGTATTAAAAACTAGTCCCATAAATAATGTGTCAGTCTGGGCTGCTTTTGGCCCATTTCCTTTTAATGCACATTTAAAATTCTATGACAGCCTTCTAGAAAAAAAAGGAAAAATAGAAAACTTTTTTATTTTTTTGGAAAGCCTCATTCCTCTCCATGCTCTGCAGGGAGGCAGTCTGCTTGCATTTGATGTCAAACAATACATGCTATGACATGGTTTCTGCTGCACTGGTCATGACAGTCCCTCTGACGGACCTTATACATTCAGTTTGCTTGAATACAGACTGGTAGGAGAGTTTATTTCTTTCTCAGCCCCGATCGTGTTTCTGCTTTGCCTCCCCCCTTTCTTTTTAATTGCTTTCTACAGAACATGACTTTTTACATCAGATTGTGTTGGAATATGATGCCATGACTTCCAGTTTAACCTTGCTCCCCTTAACATCTGGATAAATATACAATTACTATCTCCCTGTAATTCAAGCCAAATGTTGCCTTCATTAACTGTTATAAGCGTTTTTATTAAAGGAACCAGAGAAAACTCTGCTGCACTTGTGAATTTACAGCTAAAAGAATGAAATCCACAGTATTACTAAATCTTCGTATTGAAAACCTTACACTTAAAGGTCTTCAAATCCAGGACAGAACTGAATTTTGTGAGCTTTGTTTCAGATTTTTCTGGTATTAATTTTTGTGCATTCAGAAAGGGCATAGGCCAATGAGTTGCTGAGCATATTGAACTTCTTTGAAAATCAGTATTCTATTAGCTGAGTTAGTTCTTATTTAAGAGTGAACTGAAAACAAGAGCAAGACAATGTGTCTATCTTATGCCCATTTGTTAAAAATAAAATTATTATAAAATTATTTACACCTCTTCCTTAGAAGTAATAAATTTATTATAACATGTAAAAGCTGAAAATAAAAAATTTTCTGAGCCATCTTGGAAATGGATCAATAATTTTAAAGGCTAACATTCAATTGTTTGCATAGCAACAAACCCCAAAATATTGGCAAAGTTTCAAAATCAATATGACTATTGGAAAACAGCTGAAACAGCTACACGACATACAATTGAGGAAATCACACAGAACCAATTACTTATACCAGGTTAAACTGTACAACATAAGGAAAATATAGTTACTGAGTGTCAGAGGCTGCTTGTGAGAAATATCTGTTTAATATTTTTCTCTCTATTTTTAGAATATTTTTTTTTTACTTAATAATTCCAACAAAACCAATCAAAGTAGAGAAAAGAAAGATGGTAACACTGAAGGCTAATAATTTTAATAACAGGTGTCCAAAAGTTATCAAGAATTTGTATGTAATCAAACGTTTTAGTTTGGAACTGCTGTTCTGAAACAAAGGATCAAAATTTTCCTTAGCAACATAGTGTCTGTTAGCACAAAAGAGGCAGTGGAAATTTTAGAAAAACAATTATTATGAATCAGTTACTCTTCATTTTGAAGCATAGCCCAACTCAAGCATTACTTGAAATCTGTTTCTTCTAACTTAATGTGAAGACCAAGGAGGAATCTGAAAAAGACGTTCTGATGTCTTTTGTGTTAGATATTACTGTCAGGAGTGGGAAAGGAATGAGACATGCATGGCAAGTTAGGAATTTTCTCCACAGGAATGTGATCCCAACAGTCTTGTGAGGTACTAGAGCTGGGCAAGAATGCCTGAAAGTGGTATGCTGCATTAGCACTTGCTATTATGGGAACGGATCGTGGTTTCTTCTTCTAGTTGCTGGCACCATTCCCCTTACATTTGAGTTTCCTTGTATTTATTACATCAGTGCATTGCTTTCACATTCAATAATTAACCTTGCTAGTTAATATCTGTTATAAAGTTTTCAGCATATGTTCAAAATAATTAATGTTAATTGCTGCATGAACTTTGGGTGATCCACCAGGAACCAGATCATTCCAAAAAGAACATTTTCCATCTGAGCACACAGTCATTAAAATACATTCATCTACTAATCCTTATATCTTTATGCTGTTTCCCTTTTCTTCTGCCAGGAAAACAACAAAAAGAGAATTCTCCCAGAATAACCATTGATTTTGATTTTATAGGGAAGAATTCAAGAGAATACATTTTAAAACTTGGGAGCTGGAATTTCCCTAAGGGTAATGGTTAAATAAGGTCCATATTTGTGAAAATTAACAAAAACCAATGTTTTGTTCCTTTAAATATGAATTGCTGTGTTAATAACTAGCTGGAAAAAATGGGTGCTCATACTTAATTTACCACAGTTTTAAATACTGTGCATTTCAGAATGTGTCCCAAAACTTAACTTCCTAGTGCAAACAACAGGAAAGGACTGAGAAGCATTGAAATAATGGTTAAGTAGTATAGCTGGAAGTCAGAATCAGTGTTTGCTGAATTACTGTATGGTGGGATTGGTAAAGCTACCAAGCTCATACCAGAAAATAGAGAGTCATGTGCCTTCAGGCTGAAACAAACTTGTGTGTCTTGCTTACAACCATTCTTGTGAAGGGTTGTGTTCCAGTCTCAACCATCGGTTCTCCCACTGTTGATGGAGGCTCGAACCTCAGCAGCAGTGAAGCTCTCACTGACCTTCTCTGCTAGGCCATGCCCTTAGAAGACTAGCCATGAAGCATACTCAGAGCAGAGCACAGCACATGTTCTCTTGCAGTGATGGAGGAGCACTTGGAGTCCTCTCTGTATTTTGGTAGCTGGGGATCAGCTGTCACCTGGAGTGCAATAGCAGACTGAGTGCATTACCAGTTCTGCACCCAGGGCACAGGACAGAGACCTAATGGTAAAATTATATCCTCTTCGTCCTTCCAGCTACCTAAGTATGTATCAGAATTCTTTCCAAACTGCATAGAAGGATTTTGTATTTCTTATTTCCTTTTAAAGGTTATCTGTAGATTACACACAAGTAATGTGTGTAAGGTTTTAACAGCCATAAGTCTAAAGCTCAGGAAAAAACCAAAAAATTGCTAGATTAACTTGTAAGTTTTTTGGTTTTTAGCAGGCCCTTTCTGAAATTTTATGATAAACTCTGCAGTTAGACACCCACTGCAGCCACAATGAAATCAGCTGGGAGTAAATGACAGCAGTGTTTATCCATAGCTCTTTTCAGACTTCCAGTTTTTCCTTGACTTGTCAAAGGAAACAACCTTTCTCCAAACCTGCAATTGGCAATTTGCACTCCAATTCCGTGTTGCCCTGGTGCGACCTTTATAAGCCTAGGGGTTTCAGGAAGAGAATGAAACATCTGCACAGAAGATTACTGAGCAATTTCTAAATATACTTGCTGGATTTGACCATAACAATTTCTGGAAATGATGGGTAACTCAGTCTGGAGGCTAAACTGATCATTAAGTCCAGGCATTGCTACCAAATTCCTTTTTTTGATGACATTTTCCATGTAAATGACTGTTTCTGAATGTACCGTATCTTAAAGCTAAATTAGATTTTTTATGAAACCAACAGGAAAATGAAGAAAGATTTTAATGGTCTTGGGTTCACAGAATAATTATAGCCAGATAATACAGCACATACCTTAAGTCAGAAGTTTACGAGGACACAATTTTGTATAAAATAAACAAAAATCTTAAAAAAATACTTTTAGTTCATAAAGAATAAGGATTTAAGGATTTGTGCTGTATCAATTTATTTCCTTCAGTTCAGTTATAAATTAAACTATGGCACCTCAAAGCAAAAGTTGTCTCAAAAACTGGAATTTCAGGTAATTTTGGTACGATATCATAAACCAGGCCAATGATATATTTTGGAAAAAACCTGAAGTAAATTGCAATTATGTAGTGAATCCAAATCAAGGATCTTCAAGGTTTTCTTAAGCTCAGTATATAATAAAGCCACCAAATTCCATGTGCCCTGGCAACAAAACCTGGTCCACACAGCACACCATAGGAGCAAGACAACATGGCCAAAAATAAGGTGTTTTTCGAAGAATGTTTGGAGGTGTCAAGATCTGGTTTGAATTCATTGAGAAGACCAAGAGAAGAGAATCATCTGCAGCCTGATAAAATGATAAAGAAGTGTGCAGGGCAACTCCACAAGAAGACTGGGTTTTCAGTAAGATACAGAAAAGAGGCTGGGGATTTTTAAATTCTTTTTCTCAACTAGAGTATTATTTCCAGTTTATAAGTCAATCTTAAGGAGAAAAAATAAATATCAAGCACATGTGTAGTGGTTTTGGGCAGAGGGTGTGAGTAGAGGTCCCAGGTGAGGCTCCTCAGGGTATTTAAGCCCAATTAGTGCCTTCAGGGCCCTGACAGTCTGTGATTCTCTTACATGTATTTCTACAGACCTTCAAGTGGTTCAGATTGTACTCCCACACAGATAACTTGCATCTTTGTACAGGTTATATGGAACATGTTCAACGAAGAGCAAATGAACAAAGTGAACCTGAGTAAACCTCAGAACTGCTTGTATTTACTACTGATGCAGGCAGTGAGCTGCTCTTTCTTCCATCTTCTTTGCAAGGGAAAGCAAAGTTGTACATCTGTAAGCTTGTCTACACAAAAAGTTGCTCTATTTCAATGAAAACCGTATGTCAAATCAAATTAGGATGTGGTCAAAAGTTCATAAGAAATCAGTGTAAAGTAATCTGAAAAGCTATAGTTGTTACCTTAGGATTGATCATACTGCATCTTAGGATATTAACTTAAAATTACTTGCTTGCTTGCTATTCTCTCAGTTCTACCCACAGGAATGACTCACATACATTGAAGCAAACAGTTGTGCCAATCAAAAAAGTTACTTCCTCAAGCAGTATGTTCTTGCTGTCTGAAACAAGTGCAATAGAAGTGAATTTAAACCCCCACTTCAGCCGGTGTAGCTGAAATATAAGCATAGGCTCACTTGCACCTGTGGTTTGAGGGAGGATGTAACAACTACATTGGTAAGAATCAAATGAACATTTGCCTTGTGCTTACCCAGGGTTGCTGCAGATTGTGTTGTCCTTACATGTGTTCCTGGCCAACCTCAACACCCCCTTCCTGTTTTTCTCTGCTGAGCCCTTTCCACCTACCTACCATATGCACATCTAATTGACCCCAAGAAATTACATATTTTGGGAGTATAATGTTGTATCTTTCCACAGTAAATTAAAAAAAATAAAATAAAATAAAAACCCTAAACCCCTGGAGTTCCATCCTGATGCTTTTATTTTCTTTTTCATTACAATCCAGATGAAGTGTGTACCATCAGTTCACTATCAAGGACACTTTTGCCAAAGTTTTAAAGCTTTCTTTTACTGAACTTCTTTAAACTTGAGACATCCTCACGATGAACTATTTAGCATTCATTTATTTTTGCTAACTACTGTTAAGTATTGGTAAGTCTTTTACAACTTCTGTTCCAAATTTGATGAAAATATTTTCATTTTCATAATTTAATTATTAACAAAAAATAGAAAAGCATTTATCTGCAGACTTTTTTATTTATATAATCAAGTTTGTATTTAATTAAAATCATAATTGAAACAATTTAATATGGAAAATATCTAAAAATGTTCAGGTAAACATACTTTGATATTTTAATTAATACTTTATTTTATTTGGGTTTATTTTTATTGTCTGTATTTGTTTTGATAAAACTCTTTTTCACTACTCCAAGCATACATGTTCCCATCCAAATCTACATTCTTCCAAACCAAATTCCAAATGAAACATGATATAATTGATTCTACTTCCCTGTTTAGGCCATTTTTTTGTCCTTTTGAACTTATTCTGTGCTATTAAACAGTCAAAAGGGAATCTATGGGTATAATTTATTTTACTCTCAGTAGTGCACATTGAACCTGGAAGCATTTTGGTGTCACATAAATTGTACACAGTAAAATAGAATGGCAGTAGGTCACTATCCTCTTAAAAGAAACTCCAAAGAAAATGAGGTGATCGTAACATCAAGTGGGCAATCAGTAAATCTTACAGTGATGCTACCAATATTAAAGCTAAAATGTTACAGTGGGGGCTTGTCTACCCTAGAGGAGACAAAGAGGTTATAACCACTGGGTGAAGTACTTTGAAATACTGGTAAATTACTTTGTGATCACATACAAATGTGCTTGTCCTGTTTGGCTTGTTTTGCTAGAACTGTGTGTATTGGCTATGATTTGGTTTCTTCCTCAGAATATAGACTGGTAAAAACTCCTGGAACTGCTGGCTTTGAAAATTTCCCCACTAAAAAACTCCACTAGGAAAAGGATGACTTACCCATTTATTTTTATTAACTGGCCTATTTTAATTAATTAATTTTTAAAAAAGTCTTAGGCTGTCATTAAATGTTTCAAAATTGTTGAAACATATGTTTTGATTAAAAATCAATACTTCGATTCAAATCAAAAATATTTCTCGGATTTTTAGGATTGAGAAGAAATTGATTTGGAGTTTTTTCATTCTATACAAGTTAATGATGTTGCTATTTTGAGGCTTTGGACTCACCAAGGAGCTTTATTCACTGGAAGGACTGGACAGCAAGACAGATGAGGAAGAACTGGACACAAATTTTCAGAAGACCATCCTGAATTACCAAGCAAGGCCAATAAAACCATGACTCATACACACTGGAATGTTACTTCTCCCATAAATAAAGGCCAAAAGCGAGTGGGTGGTTTCATTGCTCTGAGAACTGTAGAGCAATTAGATGAACCATCACAATGAATATACTCCGTTGTTGCTGTAGAATAAAAAAAAACCAAACATTCAACTATGCGTAAAGTACTGAGTAAATAAATATGTGAGAATGACTAACGCTACCTACAAAGAGAAAAATTATCAGGGATATGGCTGATCATCTCAATTATTTTTCTATACTTTTATTCCTTTTTAAAATAGGTTTATGTCAGGGATTCTCAAGAAAACAAAGCCTGTGACTGCTCTTATTCAGTTTCCTTTTTAGGATGCACTCTTTCTGCAGATAGTCTTATGTATCTTATTAACACCTGACGTGTTTGATACGAAAAACCCACAATTTTTGGTGGTTTGTGCCATAGCGAAGTCTATGCAGCTAATGACTGACATTAAAGCAGAAAGAACAGAAGGCCAGAATGAGAAACTCAAGATCTTTAAAATGAAAGGCATAGCTGTGCGGCCATGATAAAATAGAGATGTTGAAGATATTTATAGAGGTGACATAGCTTGGAAAAGGCTTAGCAAGGCCAAGATGCCACAGCTGACAAAGATGATCAGATGATCAGCACACACGAGGCCTAAATCTTACATTAGTCAATGTTGGTGTGATTCACTCTTTCTTAAATAATTCATGAACAAATCAGTTTTTAATACAAAAGGTCTTGTCTTGTGTATTTCTTATGTCTTCTTACAAAAACATCTGGAAACTATAGAGTGATCATTCACTGTCCCTGTTACCCACCCACAGAACCCACATGTTAAAAGTCATGCAGTTAAAAAATAAGGTAGGAAATAATGATATTAATCATATGGCTCAGAAATATGTTGGAAAGAACAATTTGCTTATCATTGATAAACTACGAATTGTATACTTCGAAAAAGCAAGGGAAAGATATGCAAATATGTCATCTTTGTTTGCAGTCATCACAATATTGTTAAAATTCATGGCAAACATCTAGCCAATAAGAGTATCAATTTTTATATTTTACATAATTTAATGTATGAGTTTTTTTATTATTGTTTTAATGATGACATGATTTAATATATATGGGCCCTTCTTCATAACGCATTTTCTTGTCTATTTCCCTTTTAATATAATTTGATCACATTATGTAGAAGATATTATAGCCATTATGTCAAAGCATTAATGTCATGGGCAGAATAATGTCAGTTTTTATTAAAATGTTATTAATACACAGTTATTTTAATGTCTTTACAGAAAGAACTCTGGAATATTAATAGCTCTACCTTATCTTTACATTACGTGCTGTGTACTGTAGACTGTTTCAGATATGAATCAGAGAAGTTATTAATCTTGATTCTAAAAATGGCTTGTGACTCAAAAAAAAAAAATAGTTTAAACTTCCAAATTTATTCTACATTAATTGGTAGCAACAGTTCAGGGAAATTGAAATGATACTTCAAATTAGGTTGGTGGCAACAAAATGGAGTGGAAAGAGTGAATTTTCCATTCCTTGCATGGAAGATATCTAATTCTTTGTGTAGACAGGTTGGTCTCAGCAACATTCATCATGCTTGATGTTGATAAATTTATCTCATGTATGGAAAGCTTACACATAATTGACAAAATGGACAAGGCTTGTATGATAACTAGCAGTGAGTGAGTAATTAATAAAGAATAATTTATTTAGTAGAATTAAAATATTCCTGAACTCTTTTTTTTTCCTTTTCCAACTCTGGACAATCTCTTCAGTGAACAGTATTTAGTATACTGGTTATTTGGACAGGATGGACTGACAAACAAGCTGCATCCAGTGCTGGGGCTAAGGCCAAAGCACGTGGTGGCAGGATCTAAGCTTTGGGCTAGGAGCTGGGATTTCTATCACTCCGCTCCCCCAGGAAGGGAGAAGGAAGGAGCTCTGGTCCAGCCTGGAGTGGATAGGAGAAGGAGAAAGAGCCAGCTTCGGAACTACCCTGGGTGATGTATCTCTAAGGAGAGGACTAGCAGGGACAAAGACTTAGTTTTGTAGGAAACACAGAAATGCTTGCTCTGTCAAACTGCCAGGTGCACACTTTGCTTTGAGAATAATTCATTTACTAATACGTACCACAGAAAAAGAATTAAAGTTTCTTAATTAGAAAGGTGTGCGGTGTTGCTGCTTTTCTTCAGTGACCAACATAACTAATTGAAAGGAATTCCTGTTTTTAAGTTGAAGAGTTCTGTGTGAAAGGTTCAGTTGATATTATTGTCTGCTAATAATGCTTTCTGAAATTCACTTGTGAATATTCAGGTTTCACAATTCGTATGTGCATTTTGAAACTATTTGGCTGTGCAATGAAAACATAAAGGAAACATAACTGAAGATAAAGTATTTTAAAATTAATATGAACATTCATGAAATGTGCATTTTTTCTCCTATTTAGCATTTTAAGCATATATCACATCTTATTTGTATATCATCCATGTACATGAATGCACTAACCATGGATTATTTAATAAGTGACTATTAAACATGTCTGTATATTTTTAGAAAAGTGGAAAATAAAAAAAATATAATTTCATTACTTATTTGCGCACTAAATAGTCCCCAAGGCTGGTCTCAGAATATTGTCTGTTTAATTATATTCTTGACTGTTAGAACTTTAAAATTAATGCCTCATGGTACCTATATATTCTGAATAGATCAGATTTTATAAACATTTTCATTGAAATAACTGGTGGAAATTTCTAACCAGATGGAAATTATTTGAAATTAAAAAATTACAACAGGTTTGTCACCTATGTCTTGAAATTTGAATCTGAGGACATATATATTAATCAACATGTTGCTACAAATTTTCTGAAAAATTAGGCATCCCTGTAAGACCATCTTATCTGAATATAGTGTATTACTGTTTGAATTTACATTTTAAATCCTCAACATATAAAGTTATAAGAAACCAGTTTAAGTAATTTTACTGATAATCAAGTGTTTGTTGGTGAAGGACAGAAAATTCCTTTTTGCTGTAATAGAAAATGAAATGTTTGAATGTTTAATATATATAAAAATACTAGAAATTAAACCCATAGAATCATAGAATGGTTTGGGTTGGAAGGGACTTTTAAAAGTCATCTAGTCCAACACCTCTGCAGTGAGAAGGGACATCTTCAACTCAATCAGGTTGCTCAGAGCCCCATCCAACCTGACCTTGAATGTTTCCAAGGATGGGGCCTCCACTAACTCTCTGGGCAACCTGTTCCAGAGCTTCACCACCCTCATAATAAAAAATTTCTGCCTTACATCTAGTCTGAATCTACCCTCTTTTAGTTTAAAACCATTACCCCTTGTTCTATCGCAACAGGTCCTGCTAAAAAGTTTGACCCCATCTTTCTCATAAGCCCCCTTCAAGTACTGAAAGGCCCCAATAAGGTCTTCCTGGAGCTTTCTCTTCTCCAGGCTGAACAACCCCAACTCCCTCAGCCTGTCCTCATAGGAGAGGTGTTCCATCCCTCTGATCATCTTCATGGCCCTCCTCTGGACCTGCTCCAACAGGTTCATGTCTTTCCTGTGCTGAGGGCTCCAGAACTGGATGCTGTACTCCAGGTGGGTTCTCACCAGAGCAGAGTAGAGGGGCAGAATCACCTCCCTTGACCTGCTGGCCACACTTCTTTTGATGCAGCCCAGGGTACGGTTGGCCTTCTGGGCTGCAAGCGCACATTGCCAGCTCATGTCCAGCTTTTCATCAACCAACACCCCCAAGTCCTTCTCCTCATGGCTGCTCTCCCTTCATCCCTCAGCCTGTATTGATACTGGGAGTTGCTCCAACCCAGGTTGCAGGACCTTGCACTTGGCCTTGTTGAACCTCGTGAGGTTCACACAGGCCCACTTCTCCAGCTTGTCCAGGTCCCTCTGGATGGCATCCCATCCCTCAGGTGTGTCAACCACACCACTCAGCTTGGTGTCATCTGCAAACTTGCTGAGGGTGCACTCAATCCCGCTGTGTCATTGATGAAGATATTAAACAGTACTGGTCCCAATACAGACCTCTGAGGGACACCACTCATCACCGATCTCTATCTGGACATTAAGCCGTTGACCACTACCCTCTGGATGTGACCATCCAGCCAATTCCTCATCCACTGAACAGTCCACCCATCAAATCCATATCTCTCCAATTTAGAGAGAAGGATGTTGTGGGGGACTGTGCCAAAGGCCTTACAGAAGTCCAGATAGATGACATTCGTGTCTCTTCCCCTGCCCACTGATGTAATCACTCCATCATAGAAGGCCACTAGGTTGGTCAGGCAAGACTTGCCCTTGGTGAAGCCATGCTGGCTGTCTCGAATCACCTCCCTGTCCTCCATGTGCCTTAGCATAGCTTCTAGGAGGATCTGTTCCATGATCTTCCCAGGCACAGAGGTGAGGCTTAAGAACAATTGGTTGTTTTATTTTCTGTTTACTTTCACCTGTTATGAAGCCTGTAAAAAGGCTATTCAGCGATATTTATTAATAATGCTCCAAGACAATATTTTTAGACAGAATTTGTTTCAGAATAGAATATAATGAATTATAAGTAGTCAACTACTATTACGTTTATGACTGACAGTGTAATAGCAAAAATTAATAGTTTCTTTTTACTGAAGGCAAAGAGTATAAAAGTTCCAGGTAGGTTCTTGGTTTAGTTGTCTTTGTCTAGACATAAACAGCTGCCAAATCCTAGAGATGGGAAGCTGACTGTATTCCTATTTTATCCCTCCTTTGTATCACTTTTGAACTGATGACTGAGATGGAACAGTCATTTCCCAGATGGACGCTTAATGTTTGGATTGCTCATTTCTATGTTTCCATGCATATCTCATTTTTTCTCAGCGGTATTTTCTGTTTAATTAGTTAAAAAAAAAAGTACACTAGGTTATTACAGGCTACGTAACACATATGTTTAATATTCTGTACAATACAGTTTGTGGATAAATCCTCCCAAAAGGAAGCCCCTGTTGGGTTAATAGTAACCTATGCACATTTATTAATCTTCAAACAAGTATAGCCTCTCAGTCTTTTCATGGGCATTTCTTAGAAATCAAGGACAGAAAAAGGGAATCACAGGAGCTGTCTAAACAATTATGTCCAAAACTGTCCTGTGTCAATATAGCCTAAGACAGTACACCAAATGGACATACCCACTTTTCAAGCAGCAGATCATATTCTTTCATACTGAAGACCATATTGTTCTTCAGCTGCTTCTCACAGCTTTCTACTGATATCTCTCTCCCAAGAGAAGGAAATGGAGAGAGATTCCTCAGTTATTTCAAAGCAAAGTCAAGTGAGCTAGTTGAAGTTGATGACAATAATCTGAGTAACCCAGCTGACTCTGTCCTCAAACCAAGTGAAACAAAGTGCTCACAGGATCTCATTGGGAAAACTGGCATCTACCTGGTGGGTAACAAAAACCAATTGTGACTTTCAGTTTCCTTAAACATCAAGGGTAGGTAAAAACATTTAGCTATCACACAGGTAATAAGAAAAATAAGCTTAAGAAACCTGAGAGAAGTCTGACAATGCAAGTTTTATAGCACTGCAGCTGAATGTTTAACCACAGCTTAGGATTTCACAGAACCTCGCATTGTTGACATGGCTGTTTCCAGCTGGTGAGCTATGATGAATCTCAGTAACTGGAAAGGATTTAAGAAATATGACATTTTAGGTGCTAATTTTAATGCAAATTTTTTAGTACATTTGACTGCCCATTGACATGAGAATACAGCTCTAAGTTCTTTATTGGCAAGATTTGTATGGGGACAGAATTTTTATCTAGGTAGAAGATAACACTAAATTCTGTAATCAATAAACATTTCATTTTAATATTTTTTTGTGTAGATTTCATCTTTAGATATTTCCCATTTTCAGATTATTCCTTCTCCTTATATCATGTAGTACAAAATTACCCTTTCTTCTAAATCTTGTTTTGTTTGTTTAGTAATTTCTCCTATGCTATCTGCAAGAGTTTATTTACTATAGTTTATTGCACAAAAGGCAACCTCTCCCTTTACATCTTGCCTGTAATTCCACTGAGTACATTGTATTTTATTAGTGACTCTGCATACATTTGACTATGCCTTCTATTCAGATCTGATCTGTTGTTTGCCCACTCTGTTCATGCACACACAGAAACGGATCTATTCAAAGCCCATTTGTTTTGAAGTACTAGATATTTAGTATTATATTCAAGTTTACATTTTCTCCTGAAAACTATAGTTATTGTAAATGTTGAATGCTGCTTTTCCTGCAACATGTGGAAAGATTGATGCCTTCACTTCCACTTTTTTGCACCAACTGCCATTAAATATATTTCAAAATGCTTTCTGAGTATTTTCCAGTTCTCTGCAATGTTATTACCAGACTGGCTGAGGTGCTATTTTTTCCCTTTTGGGTTTTCTTCAACTCACAAACTGAGAGTTAGATTTAAGGGATCTGCAGTTAGGTACCATAAGCAGAGCCCAGATTTTGTCTGGTATTTATTACTTCGTGACTTTCTGCCTCTTCTTTCAGTTCTTATGCAAAGTTGGTTTATAGTTCTATACAATACTGCCTAGAAGCCCCATTCAGCAATGGGACAAGAGAGGTATACACATACACTAAGATTAGATGAGTTTGTAATCCAGATTAAATAGCTCTTGATTACAATTGTCATGCAAAACTAGCCAGGACAATGTTTTTGTGGATTTATGTGGGGTTCTGTTGTTGTTTTATTTTGTTTTGGGCATTTTTTTTTTACTGCTATTTTGAAGTCCTAAACCTGGAGTTTGCTGAGTGAATGCTTATCAGAGAAGAGGAACAGTTACACAGTATAAACACATTCTCACAGCACAAAGTATTTTACTCTTTTTTTTTAAGTTGGTTAGAACAGAAGAATTAATCAACATAATGCCATGGCAAAGGTAAATCCATTTTCTGAAGTTATAAAATAATCTGATTTTGGGAAGAGCTTTCTGAAGTAGGAGCGTTCTGTCTACTCATTCAGCTCAATTGAATGAGGACGCCTGGGTTAAAGAGAAGCAGCCTCAAAACTGAGAAGTAGTTTACAGCAAGCAAAATGCTCAAGCCTTCTCCATGTGAGAAAGAAGGTTCATCTACATTGCTCTGGTTAACAAAACAGGCACCTTAACATGGGCAGAAACCAGCAATATAATTGAAAATGACCTCTCTTGTGGCTAAGAGAGAATTATTACAGGAGTCTGGGAGGATTTTGTTCTTGCAAGTTCCCACAGATAAGATAATCAAAACAGGATAAGTAAACTCCTATTAGACAATGTTAAAAGATAATAATAAAAAAAAATGTTGCCTATCTGGAGAAGACTAAAAAGAAAAGAAGTTTTAGGGACTAGATCGTACCAGATGGAAATGTTTAGGGTCTTAGAGAGGTCCAAGAAGAAAGCTGGATAGCTCTAAGCAAAGCTTCTACTTCAAGGCAAAATTTCCTTCTGTCTTGTTATTTTTATCTTTTTTTTTTTTTTTTTTTTCAATAAAGTGATGGATCAGGGAGGACCCTTTTGGATATGTACACTATTTCCCTCCAGTTCCATAAGATGGTCTATGGAATCAAGAGCTCTCTTCCTTGCTTAAGTTCTAGTAAAAATTAGTACACTGCTTCAGCAGAGTATTTCCATTCCTTCAGCTCCATAGCGTATAGCTATGTCATTTTACAGAAGACTATAGCCTCAGTCTCTCCTTCCTGGAGAATAAACTTGACTGCCCTTGAATATTTTCATGCTAAAGACATCATCTAGTCTTTAATTTCTTGAATAACTCCTCTAACTAAAAAAAAAATAGGTTGATCTATCTGTATATTTTTAAAGTAGACAACAGATGATGTTCCCTGTGCCAGCTCAGTGGTGTTTGTGTTAATACTGCAAGGACCATTTGCATTAGTACTGCTTTCTGGGGATTGAGATTCCTCTCCACATGCTACCAAAATCCTGGTGGAGTTCAGATGTGAAGTGCACCACAAGTTCTTAGCTTGATGTTTCCCTTCATGCCTTGTGAGAGATTGGTTATCTCAGCAAAGCATTACTTTACATTGCATAGATTTGTACTAAACCTTCTCTGTCATGATTGCTTGGCTTTACCCCTCTTCTGTTTCTTTAAGTTTTTTAAGAATAATTTTAGCTTCACTATCACTTTTCATCCTCTGCTCCAACCATTGAGACTTTTCTTCAAGTATCCTCTTGAACACTATTTACTCCTGGCTAAATAAACTCTACCATTCCCCAAACCACAACAGACATAATTTGAAAACATATTAAATGAATACACTTAATGCTCATGTTGTTTATGTCTGTAATGCTTCTGTCTTTTCTATTTTCTCTGTAACTCTACTGCCTGGTGATTATACATCACACAATGGGCCTGGTTGACTCTTGTCTCTCTTTCTATTACTAGAAAAGTAGTAATATTTTTTTCAGTAACTATATTTCTGTTACACTAATTTATATGCCTGCTTATACTTTCTGTTTTACTTTTTTAGCCTATAGCTCACTCAAGTTCCCATTATAGCTTGTTCTGTCCACACTGACAAGTGAGACTATCTGATCAGTAGTGAGATGTTTTAAAGAGAACCTCATTAAAAAAGAAGAGGAGAATAGCCCAAGAGTAATAAAATTAAATGAGAAAGCCTCTGATTTATGTGGGGCTTGCAAACTGGCATAACTTTCAGCAGTTCTAACAGTTAAATAAGAAGCAGTTACCAGCATTTAGGCCTTTTATGATTGTCCTAAATTGTTGTGGATACAAATATTTGTCTTTTACTAGGGAACAGAGGAACTATAACAGGCCTTGCTTTATAAAATATATTTCTTCTGCGACAATATTTTTTTCTGAAAGTTACACTATGGTAGAGCTTACTCCTGTCTATATTTTCTCTAAGGTTCCCTGAGATTTAATGTCTGCATTTATTTCTGCTTGACAGGCTAGGATGAAATCATTCCAATATATTATTTGTTTTCTCCTGAGTGAGCTCCAGTGAATACTTGGCTCAAGCAATGCAATGACAGTAAGGCCTCAGTTAAGTCTCCCTTTATGCCTTGTTGGCGGTCACCATAAGCTACTGTAAGTTCAATTTAATGAAAACCCGCTGCTGCATCAAGTTCCATACCTGTCCAAACAGAACCGAAACCCCTTTGGTTCAATGGAACAGAATAAGAAATGCTAATAATAAGAATATAATGCTATCTGGGGGGAGAAAGGATCCATACTTGCTGTACCTTTTTTTGCCCAGGGTGTCATAGTGATTCTTTTGAAATTGCTTTCTTTTGGCATAACCTTCAGTCTCACTCTTGAAAAATTTAAATTGTTCATTTCCTGAGTTGCAGAGAATGGTTCACTAGAGATTTAGGCATGATCAGACAAGCCCCTTAGAATTTTTCAGGATCACTATTGTTTGCCTGTAAGACTGAAAATAAGGGAAAAGTTATGTCTAAGACTGAAAAATGGAGGGAAAATCACAGCTACACCAATATAAAGATCCACTATATTAAAGTTTCCTGACTTGTGAAAGTCCCAGTTGGCCTAATGAAGTGAGTCCTGGCTACTGTGAGTTGACATGTAGTAACTCTTATCATCTTTCTGTGAAAGCAGAGACCAAGTACTGTCTTTGAGTAGTACATGGCTTTTGCCATCTGATTGGGGCCCAAAGAGTGAGTACATTGGGTAAGCAGCATAAATAACATATCATAGAAGATTAGTTAAAATGACATTTATTATACAGCTGGAATTAGCAAGGCAGAAGGATGCTTCATTTCATCAACAAAGTGCTGATGCTGCTAAAGGTTATAATTCTTGCTGATATGTAAACTACCTACTGTATCCCTGTATAAAGAAATAAATCATAGTTATATACATTTTAGAATATGTGGAAATTAATCTGTATAAATCTAAGTCTAAACACTGGCTTTCTTATGCTCCATTATTCTGCCTTGGTCTCTCTTGATTCCAGTGGAGTTCAATGCAGAAATTATTTGCCAACATTTATCTGTGTAAATAATTAAGGCTGGAGGGAGAAAGACTGAAAGGGAGTACAATTTCTAGGAATCATTTTTTTCCCTCTCATTCTAACAAGATCCAGAGCTGTAAAAAGGAAGGAACTCATATTGTTTCATTCATGCTTTTCCATTTTTTTGGTAGAATTTTTCTTCACTTGACTTATCTTGAGGTAGATATACAGTTTTAAAGATCTTAACAGCAGTTCCCTAGTCAAGGGGAGACCTGACATTGGTCTCCTTGGCCAATCAGCAATATTTTTTCAAGAGAAAGTTGAAACTGTTAGCATACCTTGGAAGTTTGGATAAGTTCCATAGTCATCCGGAACTAATATAGCAATTCTAGGGTTATCCTGGCTATTTCTTTGTCCATTAAAAGCGAGCAAACCAGTGTAATCACAACCCCAAAGTTATGATTTGGCAATTAAATACAAATGCCCTACAGTACTTTTCCATAAAATCCAATGTGAAATTTCAAAGGAATACAATTAGTAATACTCCATGAAAATGCGGTATTACTGGGCAAATTAAAAGGTTTTGAAATACATTCTCATCCTGGTGTTCAATAAAATTTAGCTGAGCAAATGCTGTGGATGTTAAAAATGCAGATTGTTGTCCTAATAAAGGATAACAGCTCATTCCAATAGTTGCCATCCATCATGGAAATTCATATTTATGGACTTCTTTGCCACAGTCTATGGCTCTGGTATATCCTTTAGTAAGCAGATTTTAGACAAAATAGACAGTTACAGTATATTTATAACCTTCATAGGTCACTGATCATTGATACGATGTGCTGTTATGGCTCTCAGATGTTTCTGCTATTGGGTGACTGGTCTCTTAAGAGATTATTTCAGAGTCCAACATTCACAGTGAAATCACCCACTAAGTAACCCTGTGAAAATCCTGCTGCAACCTACTGTGTGCACAAACCTGGTAATCTTTTCAAAGTAATCTGTTTGCATTTATATCCTTTAATCTATTCATTTAGGACTGAAGCACTCAAATTCTTAATAGAAAAATAAATGAAATAAACACTGAAACCAAGATCCACTAAAAAACAGTGTTTGCAGTGCCTTTTTATCCTGCTAGAATTTCAAATGAAGAAGCAAAGGTAGGAAAATATATAAAAATGTGCCAGCTGTGTGGAGAGTGCATCTGCATTATCAATTTAATTTGGATCAGCAAAGAGGTTTGGAAATGAAACTTCCAATTCTTTCCACTTACCTCACTTCATTTGCATCGCAAAGTGTTCTTGAGGTATGGATTCATTTTAGATGAAACTTCACCAATGGAGCTGCATCAAGGTGGTCTCTAGCTGTTAGTGGAAGTCTGTCCTCAAGAATGGTCCAGAACTACTCCAGCATAACTGCTACACAAAAGGGGTAATGAAACACATGTGGTGTGGATGTCAGGCCCCCAGCACTGAGTCTTCTGCTTTACTAGCCTGCTTCTATCACAGCACAGTAGTTGCTAATATAGAAGTATCCTGTTGTTTTCAGTGCTAACTTTTATTTAACAGAGAAGTGCTTTGTACTATCAATCTCTGCCTTGACAAGTCATATAAGACTGGATCAGTCTGAAACTGGTAATATCAGATTATTGATGTTTGAACCTTAAAAAAAAAAAAATCAGCTAAATATTAATCATTGTGCTTCCATGTAGAGGTTGCTCAGACTCATCTAATTCTCTTTGGCCAGAAATAGCTTGAGGTCAAAGCTAACAGGAATATTGAAGTTTCTATTACTTCTAAATTCCAGCTGGAATAAGAAAACCCACAATTCAAACTTTTCCTGCAGTGTTCCTGTATATATGCTTTCAGTAACGATATTGTACTCTGCAGATTTCCTTATCCACCTTTGTTAAAAACAGCAATTTAAATTGATGTTTGACGTGAAGCAGCCTTTGGGAAATAGATTTCAGAAAGTTCAAGTGCAGTAGTGTCTACTAAACTCAAATAGAGTTTCATTTGTATTTCATATTTGGACAAATTTGTGAAGAAGGGAAGAGAGAAGGAGAAAAAGAATGGACATAGGTCATTATTTCTTCTCTAACCCCTTACAGATTGTTTGGTTTCAAGTATGTATATAATAGCATATGAAGAAGAGGTATGGGAAGATGATTTTTTTGGTTTTTTTCCTTGAAGCACAAAATGGGGGAAAAAAGGAAAAATCTTTTATTTGTGAAACATCATAGGATTTGCTTGTGAAGTATATATGGGAAATTACTTATTTTTACAATTACTATAAAAAAAATAAAATGCAAACATGGTTTCTCTGTTGAGTATTTTCTCAATTTTTTCCTCTTCAGCATTGAAGCATATTTTGTCAGTAAAAATAATTTGTATTCTAAAAAAGGAAACTTATGTTTCTGCAATATTTGCTATACAGAATCAGAGAGAACTAAATGTTCAACTCCATATATAGGAAGACACAGAGTCTTGCACAGTGTTTCTTTTACATCTTTGTCCATATAGCTAGATTATGTAGTTACTATTCCACAATAATTTAATATTATTATATAAAGAAAGACCAAGTCAGCCAAAAACTTTGGTGTCAGCAGCTGTTATAACACTAAGTTATAACATTATTAATCTGACAAGAGTCTGTTGATAGATTAGCATAATATAGGATCATACTGAAACAGTCTCACATATTAATCAAAACAGATCCCCACCTGGGATGAAATTGTTCCAGAGGTCACAGACAATGAAATGCATCTGAAATGATATGAAATAAAATAAGCAAAATTTGGTAAATAGGTGTATGTGTGTATCTGTGACAGAGAAAACAATGTAGGGAACAAATATCTGGCTGCTTTGTGACTGGTTCCTTTATCCTCTATACAGAAACAGTTGCTGTTCTGTGGTTATTTCAGATAGATAGTCAGGTAGCAGAATTCACTATTAAACTAAAAGCCTTTGACAACACAAAATAAAGCAGGCAGGTTGAGGTTTCCTGGGTAAATTTTTAGCTGGCACAGAAACTAGAAAGCTATTTTAATGTCCTCCTCCTTCAGAGGATGCGATACTTTGCAATGTGAAAGCCAGAGATGAAGGATGCAGCCAAAATGTACTATAACATTCATGCTACTCTAAGCTATGTCTGGAACAAAAGAGTGCTTACTCTTTCACAGGTGCTTTTGACTGTCCTGGGTTCACTAATTTCTGTGCTAGCATTCTGAGACCACAGAAGGGATATGCTTTTGCAAAACGCTGGGTTTAGGTAAGCTTGTTTTAAATTTACTGTGAAAGTGCATATCTTTTATTAAGAGAGTGAAGCTTTTAGGTGCAAGGTGAATCAGGTGTTCAGCTGTTTAATGGAGGACGTATTAAATAGAGAATTTAGACTCAATAAAAATAATTTCTTCTCACTCTTGCTCTACCACTCTTCTACTCTACTACTTTTTTACATTCCCTGAATATTTTTTTCTGCAGTCCTATGCTAAAAATATAAATTATGTTTAAAGAGTTCTTAGTCTTCCATATTGCAGTCACACAACTGCTTATATGATTGCCATAAAATGGAAAATGTGCAATTGGATAGTCCATTAAGAAACCTTTAATATGTCACTCAGACCTTCTACTGTCTGCCAGGCAAACCTGAGAAGTTCCTTTGAACTGCAGAGGTGCTGCTCAAAATAGAGTAGACATCCAGGTAAATCTTTGAAGACTGTGACTCAAGGAGTTTTGAGGTAGAGAAATACCTCAAGGGACAAGTCCAAAAACTGAGGGAAAGAAAACATGGTTTCAAGAACTGAGAGGAAGAATTCAACGCCTGTCCTTTGATTTCAATTTCTAAAAGAACTAGGAGAGACAAACAATCTAGCAGCTTCTTTGTAAAGCAGGATAACGGTGCTTTCCTTACTATTACTTGGAAAGAGAGTTATCAGTGTCAAGTCTGCTCGTGGAACTATGTCTGCTGTTGTATAAGGATGAGCTCTGTAAATAAGTACATCAAACAAAGAAAATACCTGACTCAGGTTTCTGTTTCAAATTGCAAAATGATCTAAAGGACACCAAAGTGCAGTATATCTTGAGAAAAGAAAAATTTGTCTTGAATTACCCAGATACTGGAAACAAATAACTATGTATTTCAGAACATGTATTTCAGAATTTAACACTATTTGATCAGTTTGGGCTTTACAAATGTTGATAAACAAATCATATTTAATATGTAAAACAAAGAAAAATGGGCTAATAGAATCATACAATCATAGAATTGTTTAGGTCGGAAAAGACCTTTAAGATCATCAAGGCCAACTGTTAACCTAGCACTGCCAAGTCCACCACTACACCATGTCCCTAAGCAAGACATCTACACATCTTTTAAATACCTCCAGGGATGGTGACTCAACCACTTCCCTGGGCAGCCTGTTCCAATGCTGGACAACCCTTTCAGTAAAGAAATTTTTCCTAATATCCAATCTAAACCTCCCCTGGTGCAAATTGAGGCCATTTCCGCTTGTCCTATGGCTTGTTACTTGGGAGAAGAGACCAACACCCACCTCTCTACAAACTCCTTACAGGTAGCTGTAGAGAGCAATAAGGTCTCCCCTCAGCCTCCTTTTCTCCAGGCTAAACAACCCCAGTTCCCTCAGCCGCTCCTCATCAGACTTGTGCTCTAGACCGTTCACCAGCTTCGCTGCCCTTCTCTGTATGTGCTCCAGCACCTCAATGTCTTTCTTGTAGTGAGGGGCCCAAAACTGAGCACAGTATTCGAGGTGCGGCCTCACCAGTGCCAAGTACACGGGGACAATCACTTCCCTAGTCCTGCTGGCCACACTATTTCTGATAAGAGCCAGGATGCCATTGGCTTTCTTGGCCACCTGGGCACACTGCTGGCTCATATTCAGCCAGCTGTTGACCAACACCCCCAGGTCCTTTTCTGCCAGGCAGCTTTCCAGCCACTCTTCCCCAAGCCTGTAGCATTGCCTGGGGTTGTTGTAGCCCAAGTGCAGGACCTTGCACTTAGCCTTGTTGAACCTCAGACAATTGGCCTTGGCCCATCGATCCAGCCTGTCCAGGTCCCTCTGTAGAGCCTTCCTCCCCTCAAGCAGATCAACACTCCCACCCAGCTTGGTGTCGTCTGCAAATTTACTGAGGTGCACTCGATCCCCTTGTCCCAATCGTTGATAAAGGTATTAAACAGAACTGGACCCCAATACTGGGCTCTCGGGAACACCACTTGTGACTGGCTGCCAACTGGAGTAAACTCCATTCACCACCACTCTTTGGGCCTGGCCATCCAGCCAGTTTTTTACCCAGTGAAGAGTACACTCGTCCAAGCCATGAGCACCCAGTTTCTCCAGGAGAATGTTGTGGGAAACGGTGGCAAAGGCTTTACTAAAGTCTAGGTAAAAAACATCCACCACCTTTCCCTCATCCACTAAGTGGGTCACCTTGTCATAGAAGGAAATCAGGTTAGTCAAGCAGGACCTGCCTTTCCTAAACCCATGCTGACTGGGCCTGATCCCCTGGTTGTCCTCTACATGCTGTGTGATGGCACTCAAGATGATCTGCTCCATAACCTTCCCTGGCATTGAGGTCAGACTGACAGGCCTGTAGTTCTCTGGATCCTCCTTCCAGCCCTTCTTGTAGATGGGCGTCACATTTGCTAACCTCCAGTCAACTGGGACCTCCCTGGTTAGCCACGACTGCTGGTAAATGATGGAAAGTGGCTTGGTGAGCACTTCCGCCAGCTCCCTCAGTACCCTTGGGTGGATCCCATCAGGCCCCATAGACTTGTGAGTGTCTAAGTAAGTGGTGTAGCAGGTCACTAACCATTTCCCCTTGGATTATGGGGGCTTCATTCTGCTCTCAGTCCCTGTCTCAGGGGGCTGGGTGCCTGGAGAACAACTGGTCTTACTGTTAAAGACTGGGACAAAGAAGGCATTAAGTACCTCAGCCTTTTCCTCATCCTTTGTCACTATGTTTCCCCCCGCATCCAAGAAAGCATGGAGATTCTCCTTAGCCCTCCTTTTGTTGCTAACATATTTATAGAAACAATTTTTATCGTCTTTTATGGCAGTAGCCAGATTAAGTTCTAGTTGGGCTTCGGCCCTTCTAATTTTCTCCCTGCATAAAGTCACGACATCCTTGTAGTCCTCCTGAGTTGCCTGCCCCTTCTTCCAAAGGTCATCAACTCTCCTTTTTTTCCTGAGTTCCAGCCAAAGCTCTCTGTTCAGCCAGGCTGGTCTTCTTCCCTATCGACTCGTCTTTTTGCACATGGGGATGGCCTGCTCCTGCAACTTTAAAAGCTCCTTCTTGAAGAATGTCTAGCCTTCCTGGACTCCTTTGCCCTTCAGGACTACCTCCCAAGGGACTTTGTCAACCAGTCTCCTAAATGGGCCAAACTCTGCCCTCCAGAACTCCAAGGTAGCAGTTCTGCTGACCCCCCTCATTTTGTGATCACTACACCCAAGACAGCCTCCAACCATCACATCACCCACAAGTCCTTCTCTGTTCACAAATAACAGGTCCAGCAAGGCACCTTCCCTAGTTGGCTCACTCACCAGCTGTGTCAGGCAGTTATCTTCTACACACTCCAGGAACCTGTTTCCTCTCTGCTGTATTGTATTTCCAGCAGACATTTGGTAAGTTGAAGTCCCCCATGAGAACAAGGGTAGCAATTGTAAGACTTCTCCAGCTGCTTATAGAATACTTTGTCTGCCTCTTCATCCTGGTTGGGTGGTCTATAACAGAATCCCACCATGATAGCTGCCTTGTTGGCCTTCCCCCTGATTCTTACCCATAAACACTCAACCTTATTGTCACCATCATTAAGCTCTAGACAATCAAAACACTCCCTAACATACAGGGCTACCCCACTGCCTCTCCTTGCTTGCCTAGCCCTTCTGAAGAGCTTATAGCCAGCCATTGCAGCACTCCAGTTGTGCGAGTCATCCCACCATGTTTCCATGATGACAACTATATCATAGTTTTCCTGCTGCACAATGGCTTCCAGCTCCTCCTGTTTGTTGCCCGTGCTGCGTGCATTGGTGTAGATGTACCTCAGTTGGGCTATTGATCCTGCCACCTTTTTGGGGGAAGAAGCCCTAATTTCTATGTGACCATTCTCAGGTGCTTCTGTGGTTTCTAACACATCAATAACCCTTGCATTTTTGCTGTCGCATGGATCTCCATCCCCTACCTCCACTGAGGCAGCAGACCGAAGGACCTCGCTAGCACACTGTCCCTCAAGCACTGGTGTGCTGCTCTCAGGCTTATCTCTAGTAAGCCTGGTTTTATCCCTCTCCCCCTTCAACTGTAGCTTAAAGCTCTTCAATGAGCCCTGCTAACTTCTGTGCAAAGATCCTTTTCCCCCTTTGAGACAGGTGTACCCCATCTGTTGCCAGCAGGCCTGGTGTCATGTAGACCGACCCATGATCAAAAACCCCAAAATTCTGCTGGTGACACCAGGCTCAGAGCCAGGTATTGACCTGCTGCTTCCTCCTGTTTCTTCCCTCATCAGTCCCTGCAACTGGAAGGATAGAGGAGAACACTACTTGTGCCCCTGATCCCTTAACCAGTTGTCCCAAGGCCCTGAAGTCTCTCTTGATTGCCCTCGGACTTCTAGTTGCAACTTCATTGCTGCCTACCTGAAAAATCAATAATGGATAATAATCTAAGGGCCCTACCAGGGTAGGAGGTTTTCTCTTCACATCTTTTACCCGGGCCCCAGGCAGGCAGCAGGCTTCCCTAAGAAGTGGGTCCAGTCTGCATATTGGGCCTTCTGTTCCATTCAGAAAGGAGTCTTCTATGACAATGAGCCATATTTTTTTCTTTGTGGAAGCAGTTTTGATGCAGGGTGTAGGTCGACTTAACCTCGGGGACACCTCCAAGCTAGATGAACCATTGTCCTCATTATTGTTTGGTTCCACTTGCAGAGCCTCAAACGTATTATGCAAGGGCACCTGGGAAGGTGGGGAGTCACAGAGGAGATGTGGCTGCTGCGCCAGAATATAAGGATATGATAATGATGATATTGACTTCTTGTACAGTTTTCATTAAAAGTCAGACTCTTGTTGCAGAAGCAGCTTGATATCAAATGGGCAAAACATGAAAATGATACATTCAGTGTAACTCATCAGAACACAAAAAAGTTTTGATCCCGTTTCCTCAGGAAATTCAGAATGATATCATTTCCATCCAAAATATAAATTGTTGTTACATGTATTTATATGCACATAAAAATGTGGTTTAATACCTTAGAATGTATTCTCCCTGGAAGACAGTCTAAACAGACAGCAGCTGGGAAAAAACAGGATAGAGAGAGTGCAGTAAAGAAGCAAAATGATGCAGAATTCTTACTGTATCAGATATTTTTGCAGTGTATTATATTAATTTTTACTACTTATCTGTACATACAATGACATCCCCATTTTAAAGATAAAAGTAATCTGGATCCCAATTTAAAAAAAAAAATTATAACATTTTTGGTCTGTTCACTTAGCTCAGTTTTGTATAAGACAAATCAAAACTGCAGGAGTTGGAGTTGGAGTTGGAGTTGGAGTCCAAATACAATCTCTGCTTGCATCCTGATAACTTTTAGAACAAGACCTGATCAAATGTCATCTCTGTAATTCTGCATCTCTGTGTGTGGGGCAGAAAACTCCAGCCAAGTATCCAGTCATTGACTACCTCTGACTTAGTCATAGATGTATCAAGACATGAGGACAAAGCTCCAAATTTGCTGTCTAAACATAGCTTGAATCCCACCAAGGACAGCACTAGGAGAATCAGTAAGTATTTAGATTTCCTCAGATTAAGATAGGAATATTGTTGGATCTCACTGTAGTTCTTCATATTGATCCAAACTGGAGTTACTTGGTTTTTAATGAAATTACAAGTGGAAAATGCAGAAAGTTAAGGAATCTATAGACTTCTACAGTATATTTCTAGCACTACAGATAGCTTTAGATTTATAATTAAACATGGATAATAGAAAATAGGGCTGATAGATGTCTCTACAAACCACTTAGTTGATCTCTGGCTCAAAAGATTGTCAACTACACAGTTGGTTGCTGGTCAACTGTCAAATATAACCAAACATTTCCTGACGTATAAGAGACCTGTTCTTAAAAATGTTCAATGATGAAGAGTCTGCTACTTCCTTATGTGATATATTTCAGTATTTGAATATCATTAAACTGTTGTTTCCAATATCAAAGCTGCAATTTATCTAATTACTCTTTGTACTATCCCAAAAAACCACAGGGAAGCAGTTTTCTACTTTCCTCTTTGCAGCAACTTTTTACATATTTGAAGGTTGTTAACAAATGTCCTTTCAGTCTTCTCTTCTCCAGAGAAACCCAACTATTTCAGTATCTTTAATAGGTTATATTTTATAGACCCTCCAATGAGCCATATTTTCTGAAATAATATCTCGAGGACATGGTAAGCTTATTTTTTTAATTGGAAACTCAGAAGAAAGTGGGATTAGTTCAGTCATCCACTCAAAGGTAATTACCTGATATTAGATGTACATTTTCTACTGTTTGCAGATATAAGCAGGAGTAATCCCCAGCAGACTCTGTCTAAGATATTTTCTTCTTTTCATGAAGCAACCAGTTACACCATGATGATAATAATTTCATAACATATACTCATCTGGCATATATTTTGTTCTGTTCTTGTTTTAAGAGTAGAAAAATGAGAGTGGAAGGTTACAGTTACTATGTGAAGTTATACTACAACAACAACAAAAAAAGGAAAACACTTGAAACAGAAGAAAGTTTATTTCACTTTATTAACATTTGACATATCTGTCTTGGCACTGGAAGTAATTACATGAGTCAAAGGTGTCACATTTGAAAACTGTAAAACAATCATCTTTGACTCATTTCTCATTTTATCTGGCTTTGTGGTTTTTTGGTTTCAGGGGGTTTTTTTGTTGGTTGCTTCTTTTTGGTTTTGTTTTTTTTTTTTTTTGGTTTGGTTTGTTTGTTTGTTTGTTTTTAAATGGGAAGAGGATTTGGTAATGACTTATTTTGCAACACATACCTGCAAATATTACTGTTTTAACCCAGGGAACCATGCAACTTGAATTTTGCTGATTCTGTTCCACATTAAACCAAAATTTATTCTGACATATGGCAGCCCTCCCCAAGCTGGAGAGGGTTCATCTTGGGAGCTGTGTGTATTTTCAGGGCTGGCAGAAGGTGAAGCCTTGGAGCAGCTTCACGCTGTCCTGGTAAGGAGGGCAGCAGCTGATGGGGCTGTCATGATGCTTGTTAATGCTCTCATCCTAGCCCAGGAGCTGAACCTGCAGGATATTCTGCATAACTACAGCTGCTGACCCAACTGCTCCCTAATAGGTGGGACAACAGAGACAAGGTCAGTGCTATCTTTAGTTTTATGTCTGCCCCAGCCAGCAGACAGTAGAGAGATCTGCATGGAGTGTCCCACTGGTTCCACCTCTCATGGTCATGCACAAGCCTGGAATACTTCCAGTCTGATGAACTTTTTTTCTCCCCCTTCTCCTTCTCTCTCCTTCCCTTCATCTCAGGGAGCAGAATATGTGTGATATGCTCCCTGAAAGCCTGGTTCTGACCTTTTCACTCCTGGGATGGAAAGGCAGAAAAGTAGCAGCTAGAGTGGTACCATTAGTTCCAGCTCCTGTAAGGGTTGACAGTTGAAGCCATGCAGATTCTTGTGGCTTTCCAAGGCAGGAGGCAAAATGTCTGACATCATTCTATTTTCCCATTTGTTTCCTTTCCTTCCTTCCTGAGATGAAGGACAGGGAATTACAAGGAATCCTTACTGCTCTTCCTTCTTTCTTGCTTTTTTGTTTTCTTTTTCAGTGCCTCCTCTCTCTGAGAGAGCTTATTATTGTAACTTCACCAGCTTGAAAAAGCAAAGGATAATTGTTTTGCTTGACTAAACTGTGATATTGCTACACTGACTTCCGTGATCTTGCTGCAGGCTGACAGGCAACATAAAACAAATGAAGCTTGTGTAATAAGTCAATCATCATTGAAATCGGTACTATGCATAAGAAGTAAGTCTTATTTGCACACTTATTCCATTTCATGTCCTATAATTTAAAAAATGCTAGGTAATTTTCTAGCCTCTGTTCAAATCTGGATGGAGTACTTTAGAAGTGTAATTGGGTGTCTGCAACCAAATTGGGGGTCAAAGCTCAAGGGCAATAAGTTAGAAAAGACTCTATATGTTCAGAAACTCAATTTTTTAGCAAACACTGGGTATACTTGAGGAATTAGATATTTGAGGGTAGAGGTATAGCTGTACTGGACTATTTTGAAAGGGTTAGGATTTCTCTCAGACTGCTTGAGACTAAACTGCCTTTAGTAATGGTGTATTCCCTATATAGCCCCTTTTTGGGCTTTGAGCATAAGATATCTTTCATTTAGCTAGTTCTTACAATACATTCCATCTTCCTTCATTTTTTTTGGTGTACTTGCAATATACATAATTTTTTTGAATTCTCATATCATAAACATATTACACCTAGAAGAAAACAACTTATGACAATATATTCTGCATAATGGCCTTGCCATGAGGAGTCTTTATCAGGAAAGGTCATATGCTTTTTAATATTTTCATTAGGGGTTTGCTATTACTATCTTTTTCGTAAATATTTTAAAATCTTGATACAACTTTTTTGACATAACCTCTGTTATCTTTTGAGGAACATCAGTTGCTTTTTAAAAAAATGAAACAACTTTGTGTCTTGTAAATCTTCCTTGAACATTCTGTGGGTTAGAGAAATTTGACCACAGAAACTTCATCTTTGTTTTTAAAAGTATTTTGTTTTAACTGAAAAGCAGAAAAAAGTGTGTTGTCAGCAGCTTCAGAAAACAGTAGTGACTGAAAAGCCTTGCACTAGAAGGAGTTGACAGTACAGTTTTATCTTCCAAGTTTATGTTGGTGAGGTTGGGTGATATCAGACAACTGATACTTGGTTCTTAGTTCAGGCAGTGGCAGACACTAGTCATTGCAATTATGAAAAGTTGATTTTCTGTTGTACAGATAGCTTTCTTCTTATTATTCACTATTTTAAGCAACTTTAGTTTGAAAATATACATTTTTGTTTTGTTCACGTGCCATGGAGTACAATGATGAAAGACTGGAGAAATATAAAATAAATACTAAGTGTAAGTGAATTGAAACATGTACTTGACTTTTTGATTCATATAATCATTGAGTTCTCTATAGCATATCCAAGAATGTGGCGGAATGAAGTAAAGGCCAACAACTAAGCTGTTAATTTTACAGGAAAACAATAACTTTCATGCTTTTCTTGCATCATCCTTTTATATCATCCTTTACCCCTGCCTGATGAGACTCAAGACAAATTATAAAGGCCAATATTGATTCCAGAGCTGTCACTTGTATTTCACTGCTCGTGACTAGCACAAAAGCAGTTTAGTGCAAAAAGCTGCTGGAAATGAATAAAAATAGTGCCTTATATTATTATTTATTTTATCACTTATTATGCCTGTATATAGCCCCAAGGATTTGCAAAGATTAGTTCCATAGAAAAAGCTAGCAAAATACCACAGTTGCTCTATTCATGCAAAAAGACAGAGGAAAGGGCAGGGCTCTCAAGAGAGAGAAGGAGAAGCATCCTGACGGCAAAAGGGAAAGGGACAATGCAGATACTTGAGCATCACTTAAGAGAAGATGTCTCTGCACCCTGAGCCAGTCAGAAAACCAAGAGCCAGAATTGGCTGCTGACAAACCTTTTACTAAGCCCATAGTCACCAAAAGCTGAGTGGTATGCAGCCAAACAGAGAACCTTCAAGCAGATGTGGCCATACTTGTTCGACAATGACAATCCAAATGTTTTCCAAACTGAAGATTGTAAATAGTTTTAATAAAAGACCTGGACTCAGGAGGTCTTACATGTCAACATATTTAGAGATAAGTTGCATTCTCTAACAATAGAACAAACTCATGCATACTACAGTTCAAAAATAAGAAGGCTTTAAAGACATCACTTTTCAGGTTAGATAAAGGATATTGGAAGACCACAATGGGATTACATTATAATCCATAGGTAAGAGCAAGATTCATGTCAAAGGATTCTAGCTATAATTTTATTAAGCTTTCCTCTTACTTTCAGAGATTAACTAGCAGGATGATATCTGACACCTGATATAGCAACAGAAAGGATTTCTGTGGTTTTCATTTTATATATTTGGCAGTAACACTAACGGAAGAGCTGTGAGCTGAGCAGTTTTGAAAGGTTTACTCTCTGCAGTTTGTTTAGAGTTTGTTTAGAGTTTGTTTAGAATGTGCTTTCAGAAGGAAGTGCATAGTAAGAGCACATTTTTAAACTACCTAATTTAAGTAGATTCAGGACTCAAGAGCAGTTTAAGAAACTTAATGGCCTTGATGTAAAAAAGAATTAACTAAGGTTGATATGAAAAGCAGCATTGTAGATACGTCTGAAATAAAGAATTTCTACTAAATAAGCCTCCTGAAAGTTTTTTCTTGCAAGCTTGAGAGAATAAGGGAGATTTCAGCATTTTCCTGTGCCATTCAGCAATCAGAACAGCAACATGTATGAACTGAATGTACATATGAAAGTGAAATAATCAAAATGCTAAATTTCATCAGGATGGAATAAGTTTTGTGCAGAGCTAGAATATACATAGATTGTAAAGAAAACCCATTTGAATTGGTAATGAATCATGGTATGATCTTTAGCATGCAATCCTCATTTCACATAAATGACATTAAAACAAAATGACCTCTTAATCTGAGAGGTCCTGCTTCACCTCATTTCTAATTCTTTTTTTTTTTTTTTAATTTTCAAAGTCTAAGATGTGGTTCTGCTCTCGATACAAAGAAGTGAGTACTGCTGATTTCATTACTCTTAGCATGTGTGTGTGTTACTTCCAAAACAACTTGTAGTGTTAATAGTTGCCACTTCTTTCTTGTCTTGTATTGCTAAAATAAATGGTATAGAGAAGTAATTGTAATTCAACTTGTATTTTCACTGTTGTTTTATACTAAATCTTCCTACTGGAAGGTAAGAAAGAGACGTACCAATCTGAAACTCCAAATGGGGCTCCAGGTATATCTAGAGCAAGCCTATCCCAAAGGTCTATGCTGTCAATACAATATAATTTGAAAATTCGATTTTTTTTTTAATTAGATGCTCTGATAACATAGGGGTGAAACTACATGAGTTTTTATTACCCTTGTTTCTGGATTCTCAGTGAATGTCCATGTCAAACAAAGTAATGTGACTTTCTTTTGTACTAATATAGGTGGAAGGAACCTGAACAGCTGCAATGAGGCTGCACACAAGAAAAAAAGCTTTTGTGCTGTAGCACACACCTAATAAAGAATCATAAAGTAATAATATTGGGGATTATTTGTTAGATGCCTAAAATGAATAGGCAGAAGAATACACAGAAAGGACTACCTGTTTTTGTTCCATTTGAGTGATATTTTAAAGAAAAAAAGAAGCATACTAATGCTGTTATCAGCAATTAGAATGCATAATAATAATAAAATTTGTATTTAAATACAAATATCACCTTCAAATTTTACCCTTTGCTTGTTGCAATAAATTATAATAGATTTTTATATTCTCCAAGATAGATAATCACTTTGTGCTTCATAGACTGAAGGCCTTTAGTATCTGCCAATGGAAGAGATTTAAAGTTTGACAGTCAGTGACTAAATTAATTTTTATTTTTCAAGAGAACTTTGCAGATTTCTTACATCTTTAAGGGCAGTAGAAACCACCAGAACTGTTTTGACTGGCCTCTCACTATAGAATTTCAAACCAGTTATTACAACAGCAAATTTATAACTTTTTTCTAAGCTACAGAACATATTTAAAGAAGCTAGCTAAATTTGATATGCAGACTCCAAGTGATATAAAATTAACCTAATTCCCATATAAATAATTCCAGTTATTAAACTCTGATAAAATATGTACATTCTATGTCCATCCTACTTTAAGTTCTGTTATATTTTCTTAAGTTTTGCTGTGCTAAAATAGTTCAGTTTCACTACAGAATCTCTTCTCCAATGTAAAAGTAACCTTAGTTATATTTTGTTCCTCTTCCTCCATCACCATCATGTATTCTCAGCATTGCTTTCAAATAAATGCTGGTCCTGAAATGCTTCATTCAACTGTAATGAGAACACCTATGCAGGAAACCAAAAGCCAGGAATCTGATGTTGCAGCTTAATGCGTCACCACAGAACAAATTCCTTTATTTTTTAAAACATTTGTTCAGTTCTTTTAGACCAGGTCTGTGGCACATTTGGAATTTAAAGGCACCTAAGGATTATGCAGATATGATAAAGACCAACAGCATACTAAAGAACCTATGCAATCTCAATAGAAATGACTATACATTTTGTGATTTTGGATAAACAGTCCATGGCTTGCATCCCTAAATATGGAAAAAAGAGTTTTATATAAGACATGTAAACTACAGTATTGACAGTCTTAGACTTGCTGTATATTTGATTGGATTTGGTGAAATACCTTGGGTTTTCAGTATGTTAAAATAAAGAAATTGATTTATTGCCCTGTTCATGCTTCACATTAAGCATTTGAGTAGCCTTATTGACACCAGGGGATTAAAGCTAAGCGTGTGCAACAGATCTGCATGACTCAAACTTTTACTGGGAGATTATAATTAATAATTACTTTTAACGGTTATAACTCTCTCAGTTTCTGTTTTCTATTAATAAATTAGCATTCCAAAGGCTAGAGCTTGATTTATACTACCCAAGATCAACACACAGATGTTTCAGTGCTTCATGCAGCTTTTGATACCTGCTTCATGGGGTGCTTGACTACTCAGTAACTCTGAAATTAAAATGCTTACCCATACAAAATGCTGGGAACATCCACGATTAACTCGAATATGTACAAAAAAAGTTACTGTTTGAACACTGAAGTTTTCTTAGTCATCATATGTCTATTATTTCTTCTATCCAAGTATCTAACAATAATAACAAAATCTTCTGTCTGTAATTAGCCTCTGAAATCTTCTCACATTTTCCTCCTTCACATACAAACACAAATTTTCTACATACTTCTACTACAGATGAAGGGAACTATTTGACAGCCTTCCTGATTTTTGTGCAAGATAAAACAGATGGTGTACAAGTTGTGATACTTCTCTTCTCTGTCACAGTTCTGCTCTCAAAGGATTGCCACAAGGGGAAAGAAAGTAATTTGCTTTCCAGCTTCATTCAACTATTGACAATGATACTGAGACTGCATAAAAGAGAGGGCCTGCTGACATTTCTTTACTAAGAAATGAAGGAGAAGACGGTAATTTCTGCAAGGTATGTAATAAAGTGTTACTCTAACATGTATGAGTGTAGGGTTGCTTTGGACCTGTAACCTGGCTTAAAATGTCATTGTTATTGCTGCTTTACTAAGTCACTCAGTTATCCTCCAGAATCTGCTTAATTGAAGAAGGCTGTATGAAATGTTAGTTACCTACCCTAAAGCTACTGTGTACCTTCCATGTTAGCTCAAAAAACAATGTGGTAAGCCAATCATTAAAGTTTGTTTTGTGTGTGTTCCTTCACATGTCCATCTCTTCAAGGTTCACCCAGTGATCTGTGAGGCAAGCAATTCTGCCTGTCAGCTTTCCTTACACATCCAGGAAAAATGAGCACAACAGAAACTGACTTCAAGCAATATTCACTTCTGATTTGTTACTTTTCATCCCAGACTTGGGCTATGCCCCATTACTTCCTATACACTGTTTCAGTGCTTGAATCTGTCAGAAAAAAAAATAGTGAGAAGGAGAAATTTTCTAGCGGAGCACTGCAGACAGGGAACACATTAAATTTATTTTAATTCTTTACCCAAAGAACTATTAGTTTCCAAAGTGTTTGGAAAAGATTATAAGTACCAATAAGGATAAAAAGCATTTTCCTGTAAAAGAAAAAAAATCCAGAAATTAAATGTGAAGTTTGTAGATATCCGAAGTTTAGAAATCTCAGTAATTTGCAAGGAGTTTTAACACCAGTGTATTAAAAAATTTCAGACTGAAGCGTTGATTCAAACAGCTGGGAAAATAACAGTGAATTATCACTAGCTCATGCTCATGAGGCTGTAATAAGATGTACTGTACAGATTTGATAGACCATAAAGTGAATATTATAAATGCAGTATCTTGCTGGGATAGTTTAACCTTCCTCAGACTATTCCTGCCTGCAGGATTAATTTCTAACTGTTGTTCAGTCCCTTTAATGAGAGAAGGAATTTGGTGGGCACCCCATCCAGGCTGGGTTCAAGGTGGCAGCCTTAATTTGTGCAGCAAGTTAAGGGGGGGGTAGGTAGGTAGGTAGCAGCAGTACTTTTCTTAACTAGTGGTTAAAACCATCAACTTTTATGGTAAATTTAAGTAGTCTACAGGAATCATTTTCCTGTTTGCATTCATGTCATTAGAAGGCTCTGTAGCTTCCTACTGCTTATGGTAGAATTTCTCCCAGGATTCTAGTGTATTGTATATGTCTTCTCAGTTTTATATGTTATATCTTATTAATGACATGACATTCATGTCAGCTTACTTGCTCCTTTCTCTAGTGGTGGAAGAAGAATCTTCATTGTCTCAATTTTTTCCACTCTGATCCAGTAGCACCACACGCATATTTGCAAGGAAATAGAGTTCAAGTTCATTTGCATCATATGACAATTTCAGTCTTTCTCCTTTTATTTATGAGTTTTCACTTTATCTCATTTGGCCATCCCACTGGAGCTGACGCATAAAGCCACTTCACTCTGACAGCAAGCAGCAGAAAACCATGTGATTTACTCACTATCCTCTGCGCTATTTGTGCTTTCACCACATTGAGAGCACCTTATTCAGTTCCATAGCCATAGCCTTCTGCTGCATATTTCGTGGGAGTAAGAAGCAGGATGAACACCATCTCTGCTCCAAGGACTGGAGAAATTAAGGGCTGGCTGTTGGAAGATGAATGTGAAAACAAAGTGCTTACTGAGATAGCTAGAAAAAATTGACACCAATGGGTAGAGGAGGAAGGATAAAAATTCTTGAAGCACCAGAATTACCTTGGTAAACTGAGTGAAGGAAGTGCAAGGAGGGATACTTATATCAGTGAAGAAAAAAAGGTGAGACTGCACAATGGAGGCCATGTGGTGTGGTGGGGGTAGATTCTGAAACAAAATTTGTGGATAGATGTGAAGAATAACAGAGAGAATGGCAAACTTCACAGGAATAAGGAAATTGAAGAACCTTTGTCATTGTAAAAATCTCATTTATTCAGTGTTGAACCTCTCGTTCTTCAGCAATATTTAAAAGCCAACTGAAAACTTCTCTCAACATTTTTGTCTTGCAAATTCTGCCTCTGGTACAGGAGGGCTGATGGAGAACAACAGCTTTACCTTTAATAGATATAAATCCAGACACATCCACAAAAATGTGCACATTAAATACTGTTGTGATGGCTCTTGACTCACAAAAATTCAGCAGCACAGAAATCTGTGGTCTGTGTTTTAAATTAAAAGACAACAACCATGTGAAAGGACACAGGAGTTCAAAAGTTAACAGGGAATGTCATTAAAATGACCCATGCTGCAAACATTTTGAGTTGAAGGAAAAAAAAACCAAACCAAAAATAGAGATGTCTAAGACTACTACTTTTCATAAAAGTTCTCTCTATGATGTGGATTTACCACAAAACTCGGATCAGTTAGCCTTTCCTCTAATATCTAATATGTTGAAACATATTAAAACAGTTTCAGTCTATGCTTACATAAAAGGAAGTTTTCTTTAACAAAATCTCCCCATGTATATTTATTCTTTAAGTAAAGTTCCAAAGAATCTGCTGAATTTTCAGTTAACGTTTCAGGCATACTAATAAACTCTTAAAAATAAAATCATAATACTTCAATTACACAGCAGTACCAAGAGACTTAAGATGGTACAACTGAGCCATTTCAGTATGAATTTAATAATCCTATTATAGTCCTAATGTTTCATCACTTCATGCCTACAAGAAAGGGACTGAGCTTTTAGAACAGTGCTTTTTGCAGTCTGTGGCCCATGTACTCTGAGTCAGTCCATGGACCTAATGTGTTCACAGATCTGGAAGATCAATGTTCAACAGCTAAGGAAAGTAGAGTCATTGTAGTTCAGTATTCAGAGGGCCAGTTCTTTACCAGGATAATAGCTGAAAACAGTCAAAACATAAAAAGCTTGAAGACTATTGCTTAAGAGTATTTGATATACATCAGAAACCAATGAGGAGATAGTAGATAGGAACATGAAGACTGCTTGCTAATTATTAAAAGCTAAAATCAATTAAACCCTACATAGCTGTTTATTAGTTCCAATTTCTTCTTCTACTTTTGTAACTTTGAGTTTACCAGATCTAAAAAGAAGGTGCCAGGCCACAACAGGGGATCTAAGCTGTCTTCTTCTACAGTCAGCTGAGACAGACAGCCATTTATGCTAACACCTGCATAAAGAATCTGTATAACATCTGCATAAAGAATACCAAAATGTTGAGTGGAAAGTACCTAAGGCAGGAAAGGGGTAAAGGGTCAAAAGCTCCTACTCCATGGCAGGTGTTTAGATTCCCTTTCTGAAGTTTTGGCACCTAACTCAAAGGTATACATTAGATAACTTCATCCTCCTCAAGACCCAGAGCTTGGAATCCTGAGGAGAGAGCTTTAAAGAGCTTCTCGTTTAAATCACTCAGAAGATATTCCCTACTTTTTTGCAGAAAAGCTGCATTGACCATGTTCGCATTACAGGAAGATAAAACCTGAGCTCCAGGCTGCTGCAGCCTGAGGGAAATTAAACCCAGGCTTTAATGTTTCTGTTCACCAGACATGAGTGTTATCTTGCTGAAACTGGCCTGTGTGTAGCCGGTGATGCAATATTTATGCGTCCAGAAGTAGGATGAGTGAAAAACAACCTAATTAGCAGGCTAGTAACCAGCATGACCAGCTGAGAGTGTGCTGGTCTGCTTTCCAGTCATGACTCCTTGGAATACATCTTTTTGTTCCAGGTATTGAATAACGTAAAATACATAATAGGGAACAGTCCAAGTGCAGGGACTAACGCTTTGATTCAGACACTGCCACGCTAAGGACAACCTGAAAGAGATCTTCCACCTCAGAGAGTTTCCCTTTCATCACACAGTGTGGGCCAGGTGTGGAAAGGTTGATAAGTAACCTGTTCTCAGCTATAGTTTGTTTTTACAGAAATACCATGTGATTGTACAGAACCACAGGAAGACTTGATGATTTTAAGTGAATTATGTCTTTTAGGGATCGGTATTATCTCTGAGGCTTCTCTTTACTGAACAACATTTTCAACATTCAGATTAAATTTTTTTCCTAATCAAAAGCAATTTATTTCTATAGAAAGCTATTCTTAACTGAATAATTCTGGAAGAATTATATGATTAAACTCTGACATTCATCTTTTGAAACAGGTAAGCATTTAAATTTGTCATATTTTGATACAGATGTACAGATCTGTCTGGAATCACTCAACTAAGACAGCTAAGTTTTACTATCCCCACATTTTGCATAAACAAACCAAGGCAAAATGAAACTAATTTGCTTGCCTGGGATGATAGAGAGAACTGAAGCAGATTTGGGAATATTCTTTTAACTCCTAGATCAATGCTGTTTCCAGAATACGTAGAAGTGGCCTGTGCATTAAAATACCATATCTGCTGGAAACTTGCCTACAAGTCAATGGCAGATCACAGCATTAAAAGCAGGACTTTCTTACTGGAAAGTCTGCACTAGTAATTGCAAGAGTACTTGTGTATCTAGGCTACAGAATTAGGAGAGAAGCTAGATCATAGAGCTTTACCTAAGATTTTATCTTTACACTAGACAAGATATTTACCTTGTATGTTTTCCCATTTTTTTGCTTCTGAAGGTGAATAATTTCTCACTTCAGGAAGTATGTGGAGTCTTTAGTTAATCAATTTTCATAGAATGCTCTGAATAGCTTCAGTGGAAGATGTACTCTGATTTACAAGGCTTTATTCAAATATTTCTGTACATAGGGAAAAAATCATTTGGGCTTGAAAGCTAGTGGCTTGGATTGTTTTGTGGTAACTCTTTTGGTTTTGATAGGTCTTGGCCAAATTCAGCAGTTGAAAATGGGGCCCAGAGATAAGTATAACTTCTGACATCAGCTCAGACTCTTTCTTCATTATTCACAGAGAGTAGTTAGTGTTGATTGCTATAAATAATTTTAACTGATTCAATTATGTGAGCAGGGGAATCTATATCTAGTGCTTCCTTCCATATTTACAGATGACATCAAGTAGCAGAAAAGCTTTCTAATGATCAATAAAGCTCATTTAAACTCACTGATTACATTTATACACTTTCCCATCAAAGAGGTTTAAATTAAATATCTTAACTCAAGTTTCTAAATCCATTCAAAATACTTCTGCACACTCAAGAACTTATTAGAAGTCCTATTATTGTAATGGTTGGATACATTACTGGATTCATGGCCAGTGAATAAATCATCAAAGTATTGAAGAGGGAGTAGATCAGAGTAGTGGACATGTCACTTAATATTAATTTGAAAAGGCTGTGCATGTGTTCACATTTTTTTCAGAGGTGATTGTTGATGGGTAAATATAGCTCCATAATGTAAAAAATCTGTGTGTATCCAGCAGCTTTTTAATGCTTTACTATATTTATAACCTTAACCTTAATAATTTTGCATACAGCTGAGCATACTGGTGACAATCTCACTCTTGCAGCTAATCATACTAAAACTTCTTCATATTGTCCAGTTTCTCAGCATCAAGTACATCAATGCATTTCCAACACATTTCACCACATTTTTTCAGAAGTTACTGTGATGAATCAACAGTTAGAAATGATCAGGCAGTAGAAGGCCAACAGCTGGCATAACTTGCAGAGGCCTGGGAGTTACCACAAGTTTTCTCAGTCTATCCATGAGGACTATAATCCACCAGGACTGCAGTACTGCTGAAAGAGACCCTGCTATTTTGCTACACACTTTCCTTTGATTCTGCAACTTACATGGAAGTAAAATGGGATTTGTAAAGACATCCTCAAAGATAGCCTTTCAGCTGTTTCTGCAACATCTGTGCTGGAGAAACCTTTTTATGGGAGGACATGAGGCCGTCAGAAGGTTTAGGACTAGGGATACAGATATAACCATTGAGGCACAAAGTCCTATTTTTTGGTTAAAGTATCCACAAGTCCTTGTATATTTTTCAATACTGCTCACAGGTGGTTATACTTTGTATTCTCTCAAGTGAGACCACATGTTCTGTCCTTTTTGAATATAGAGTGGCAAAAAGGAATGGAATAGGAATAGGATACTTTTTCCCTCTGAAGGGATGCAGCTGATGTAATTCAAAAGAGTAAGAAAAGTATTCTTCTTTAGCCACCAAAAGAAAATTACCAAATTAAGTCTTTGTTAGTACATTTGTCCTAGAAATAAAAGAAAACATATTACTTTAATTGGGAAACTATCAAGGACAAATGTAAGATATCATTCTTGTTGCTGAACTGATGCATATGGGGGCCAGTATCAGCTGATTTTCCAAACAGCTCCTTATCACAACTGGCCATGTTTCAGCAGGCCCACACACCAAACATAATTAAAACATCATGTAATTCCTGCAAATTAATTCTGTGTCTTTATTGTGCTCCCATTTTTTCTGTATCCACTTCTCCACCGAAGGAGAGCTATACTGGATCCATTCTGGCAGTACCTTCTTTACTTACCTGGGGATCAATGAGACATTTTCTCTTTACATTACTACTCATTTTGGATGACATACTCATATTAATGCTTGGATGACTCTACTCATACTTGGATGACACCAAGCTGAGTTACGCAGTTAACACGCCAGAAGGACGGGATGTCATCCAGAGGGACCTGGACAAGCTGGAGAAGCAGGCCTGTGTGAACCTCATGAGGTTCAACAAGGCCAAGTGCAGGGTTCTACACCTGGGTCGGGGCAATCCTCGGTTTCAATACAGGCTGGGGGATCATGTGATCGAGAGCAGCCCTGCAGAAAAGGACTTGGGGGTACTGGTGGACGAAAAGCTGGACATGAGCCAACAATGTGCGCTCGCAGCCCAGAAGGCCAATCATACCCTTGGCTGCATCAAAAGAAGCATGGCCAGCAGGTCGAGGGAGGTGATTCTGCCCCTCTACTCTGCTCTGGTGAGAACCCACCTGGAGTACAGCGTCCAGTTCTGGAGCCCTCAGCACAAGAAGGACATGGAGCTGTTGGAGCAAGTCCAGAGGAGGGCCACGAAAATGATCAGAGAGCTGGAGCACCTCTCCCACGAGGACAGGCTGAGAGAGTTGGGGTTGTTCAGCCTGGAGAAGAGAAGGCTGCGGGGAGACGTTATAGCAGCCTTCTGGTACTTAAAGGGGGCCTATAGGAAAGATGGGGACAGATTTTTTAGCAAAGCCTGTTGTGACAGGACAAGGAGCAATGGTTTTAAGGGAGGGAAGATTTAGACTGCATTTTAAGAAAGCAATTTTTTACAAAGAGGGTAGTGAAGCACTGGAACAGGTTGCCCAGAGAGGTAGTGGAGGCCCTATCCCTGGAAACATTCAAGGTCAGGTTGGGTGGGGGTCTGAGCAACCTGATCTAGTTGAAGATGTCCCTTCGCTCTTGCAGGGGCGTTGGACTAGATGACCTGTAAAGGTCCCTTCCAATCCAAAGCATTCTATGATTCTATGATTCTATGATTTTCCATTTCTTTAGAATCAGGAATATTGCTTAATTCGCAAACACAGAGCCGTGCAAATCAAGCCTAAATTGTTTCTGTCACAGTGACAGTAAACCACAGGTCCATCATCCTACTTCACAGTAACCTCTTTTATATTTAGAAGAGACATTCTTTTCTGTAGCTGTGTGTTATAGAAGGAACTAACAAATGCACTAAACTAAGTAATCTCAAACACATGTATCTATTTGTAGTGCTTTATTTTTGCTGATTATTTCAGACAAGCCTACAATTAGCAATTTTACAGGGAAATTATACTTCTCAGAATTCTAAAGTGAAATTGAACAATTTCAACCCCACCCTTTTCACCTCTTGGAGCATCCTACCAGACAGCCTGCTCAGCATTGAATTCAGGGAACTACAGGCCTCCCAGCTTCTGTTCTTCCTAGGCATTCTTGCTCTCTCCTTATGATTGAAAAGACAGAGCCAAAACCAAGCAAGAGAGAGAGTGAGCAAACTTTGTAGACATGCATAGCAAAAGAATAATTTCTTAACGAGAAGAAAGAAAAGAAGGGGCTCACTTCATTCACTACATAGCCTTTTACAGACATAGTCACTCCTAGACACAAGTCACTCCTAACAGTAGGGAAGAGCTCATGATCAAGCTGTAATCAGACAGAGAAGAAGGAAAGACCAAGAGTTAAGAAAGGAGCTAGAGTTCTTGGAGATTGTAGCCCAAATTTTCTGCTTGACCTTTTACAAACAAGTAATTTACCATGGTTGATGTAACTTTTCATTGCTGAAGATGGCTAAGATGAAAAAGAGAAAACTGGTTTAAGACTTCCTATGTGGCTATCGGTAAACTCCAAGCTCTCATAAATAGTAACCTGACTTTGTTTTCTCATTCTGTAGTTTTTTGCCTTGTAGATTCAAGAGGTAAAGCTGCTAAGAGACCACGTAGCTCCATTAGTTACTATCAAGCAGTTACACTTTCCAACAAGGAAGTGGCTGTATTTCAGCAATAAGAAAACTGTTTTACGGTCTATATATGAGCAACCAAGGGAACATTTCAAAGCAGTACACTGGAAATCAATTATATAAGAAAAATTAAGTTGACTCATGTTGCTTGAGGACAAGCACAAATGAAGACAAGCTTTTAATTGTTCAAATGCTTTAGAATTCTCTTACCCATTACTTTTCAAACCTATTACAACTAAAGAAATAAGGAGATGGCATACAGCCTGGTAGGTAATTCAGGAACACACAAGAAAGTTCTGAACTCTTGGTGATAATATTTATTTGTGTCAGAAAATGAGATATTTTATCTCTTGTCATATAGGCTACCCAGTAATATTCAACCTTTGTTGTGCTATCATCTATAGATTTTGGAATTCTTTACAATACTGAATATATATCACCATCAGATGCAGGAAAGCTGAAGCATAAAAAAGTAATGGCCTGATCCAATGCCTGTGCAGTGAGACTCCCTCTGGGGACTCAGCTGGACAGTGAATTAGACAAAAAATATTTACTCAAGGTCATTCAACTATATTCAATGACAGATGAAGACACTACCATTTTTCAATTACAAATTTCATGTTCTATCTGTGAGATAAAGCTGTCTGTTGCCTATTGAGGAAAAAATGAGTTAGAAACAGAGATTTAGTGTGAAAAATATTAAAAAACAGAAAAGGCCTCTGTGTTTATTTGTGCAAGATTCTTTTGGCACTGGAACGTATTCTGACTTTAATAATTATTCTGGCAGCTCAAGCATTAGATTCTCTGTTGCACATTCAAATCACCAGTGGCTAAGATGGCAATGAAATATTTGCTCTTCAGCTTCACCACTATCCATTCCGAACTACATTTCTGCCATTGTTTTTCTTACAAATCATCATCCTGAGATTGACAAGTACCATTTTTTTCAATTTTCAGAGGTTTCCACAGAGATTCTTAAAGGGGTTCTGTGGTTTTTGCAGTGTTAGGAGCCTGTTTGTCTTGTGCTCAGCAAGAAGCTAAGGAAACCCCTGCTCCCTGACTAATTTCCAATGTGGAATATTCAGTTTTAGAATCGGAAAATGGGGTGTTGAAGTCATCATTGGCCTTTGAGAGGGAGACAGGAAAAACACTAAGAACCTGAGTTGATAATCTCGTGAGTGAAAATGATAAACTTGTGAGTGAAAATGGTAAACTCATTAGTGAAAATTATAAACTTGTGAGTGAGAATGGTAAGCTTGTGAGTGAGAATAGTAAACTTGTGAGTGAGAGTAATAAACTTGTACGTGAGAATAATAGACGTGTAAATGAGATAATAGACTCGTGAGTGAGCATAATCATCTTAAACAATTGCTGGAAAGGGTTAATCGGCTGCTAGATAAAATGCAGCCTTCTGCTCCAGTTGAGCAGATTCATAGATTAATGCGTGGTGCAAACCCTGAAATTGGGGATGGTGATCTTTGGTTTGACAGTGATGATCATGAGGTCAAAGGTACCTCCGATTCCGAGCCTCAATTGATTTCCTTACGACCTTTGGTTAAAACTGAGACCGCTGTTGATGACAATAACGAAATCCGCACTACTGTGCGAACAATTCCATGGTCACCATTGGTCCAATCTCTGGGTAAAAAGAATAACCCAGCTGGGGAGAATTGCCTAGCTGGAAAACCCCCAACCCACAAGGAAAGTGCACCTTCTGCACCAGGCCTAATTGACGAGGCGGAATCTCAACGAAAAACTTTCATCCCTGGGGAGGGCAGTGAACCACGCTGCTCGGAGGATATTAGCAATTCAATGGCTCTCTGATGAATACTCTGACCCTATCATTGCCATTCCCATTGGACCCCGACAAATATTGGTAAACTTTCTTATTGACACTGGGGTCCAAATGTCAGTAATTACCCATGAAACAGCACAAACCCTGGGCATAAGACCTGGCCAACACAGGGTTAAACTCACAGGAATTCTAGCAACCCTGGTTGCTAGAAGAACAGAGATTAACCAGGGCAGAGGTATTAGCCAGTGCTGCATATACTAACGTTCTAGGATTTGACATACTGCGTGGGCGTATGTGGAAACTCCCAGATGGAACTGTGTGGAGTTTTGCAAGAGGTAAAAAGGAATCAGGCATAGTGAAATTGAGTCTGTTACAAACACCTATACCCTTACCCCCCTCTAAAGTCACTAACATTCGGCAATATCCATCTCCAGCAGCAGCGCTTATGGGGATTGATGGGGTGGTAACGGAACTGGAAAAAAGAGGCATCATTAAAAGGACTCATTCACCCTATAATTCACTGGTGTGGCCAGTAAAGAAACCAACCGGGCAATGCCGTTTTACAGTGGATTACCGACAGTTAAATGCTAACAATGCACCTTTGACTGCCGCAGTTCCAAACATGGCAGAAATAGTGACACTGATACAGGGAGCTGCCCATCCCTGGATGGCTGCCTTGGCAGGAAAAGTACACCGGATTAGCACCCGGTGCATCTCACTCTCTTTTTAACCCTGCCAGTTAAATACAAGTGAGCACGTTTGTTTCCTTTTTGTGTTCACAGGAATCCTGAAAGAAGAAGACTCCGATTGAAGTAGATGTCTGCAAAACGTGGCAAGGGGAGTTGTATTGGAATCAAAGTATACTTTAAATTCAGCAGCATTTTGCAGACAACTCCTTTGATGTATAGCCAGAAAAACCCAGAATGGCGGTGGTCCCAAGCCCACATTAAATACAATGGAATTATTGGAACATGTGCCATCAAAGAAAATTTAAACTTAGCTACTGTAATTATGTGTGGTTCCCATGTGTTCTCAAGACACAAGTGGAGCTGGGATAACGGATGGCTTCCACTCCTGAAGGGAAAAGCAGAAGAAATCCAGGTAGGGTGTAGAATGATCAACGGGTCAACCCATGAAAAGGTCACATCCATGACAATATTCAGCATTTCCAGAAATCCAATAGCATCAAAGTCTTGTGTCAGCGACGAGTGGGATTGTTGGTATAACTTTACTCTGGTGGGACCCACTATTGTGGCTTGTGTATGGCAATAACACTGTACAGGGCCGGGGCAACAGGGCTGTCATTCCAGTTCAAAATAGATATGATTGAACCTCATCCAACTACACCACCTGACCTAACCTCACCCACTCCGCTTGACACACTCCAATATGGAGTTAGGAATGTACCCATTTTCACCACGGTACCTCACAATGACCCTTGGGACCATGCATTGTCACGATATAGTGCAAGCACTAGAACACAACAAAACAGAAGGAACTTAAGTCTCTCTGTTCTAGTTATGCATGAAAATGAAGTACACACAAAAGATGAATGGAGTTGGAATGACTCTCTTTGGATGGCTAGACTTCAAGCCATTCCAGGGCAGACAATACAGATTAGCTGCCAAGTAACTAATGGGTCTACTTACCACAGGCCGACTGAAATTAAAACAGTCTATACTGACTCTTCCAGACTGGAAAATTATAAGGCTGAGTGTTACACAATAACCGAACCAAATTCAGATTGCTGGTACAATCTTACCTTTACCAAACCTATAATTGTGTACTGTCTTTGGGGTTACAGAGGCACCGAATTACTATTTGAATTTATGATTGATACAGCAACATCTGTTCTGGTTGCAAAGGATAAGGAACCTCTGCCCCCACAAATGTCTGAAAATGTATCGACTCGGCCTCCCATTAGTCTAACTCCTTTCACCTTCAACACAGGCCCTTACATAATTAAAAATACAGGTCAGCAACAAGTGCTGTTTAATCTGTCATACTCCCTCAAATGGGTGGAATTAGCAATGCAGACTAATATCTCTGCAATTAAACCTACCTGTTCACCATTCCTGAGTACTTCTTACGCAGGATGGTCAGCATGGTTGCATAAACGGACTCTCATCTCTCCAAAACGACCAAACAGAGATGTGACTGGTGTCTTAGGATCGGGACTGAGAGTCTTAAACAGCATAGATGCTGAAGTACTTGCTAATAAATTAGCCACAGTAACCAATGACTTAAGTGCCCTGAAACACCCTTTACAATCTTCTCTTTCAGCTCTGGGAGCTAACCAATGGCTTTTATCGGATATGTTGCCTCAGTGGGGAAAGGTAAATGAGAAGGACCAACAGTTAATTGTGGATGCACTTGGTGTAGCCCAAAACAATGTTTCTTTAGCTCTTAGTTGTATCCAAGCTCAACTGTGGATGCAATCTATAGTAGCTGCAATTATACGAGAAGGTGAGGAAGGCACCCGGCCCACTGAAATTCGAAAGGTAATTTGGGATAATGCAACTGAATTTGAGAAAGAATTCCAATCCTGGTGGTATCCAGTTAATTTCACCTATGACCCTACCGACAGCAAAGCCACAGCTTTTGTCTTAACAATATGCAATGCTTCGGTATGCACCATATACCCAATCATTGTGTTGGGGTTGAATCACAATGGAGCTATACTCTATCCATTAGAACATAGAGTATGGGCCCAACAAAATGGGAACCTATGGCAAACTATTGATGTGAGTGCATGCGTTGTATGGGAACAACAAGGATTTATTTGTGAGAGTAACACCCTCAAAGCCCAAGACATTTGTCTTGACACTGAACAAAATGTTTGCCATTTTGAAGTACAACCAGATGAAGCCCCTGAAACTGTACTTGTATATATTGGGAAAGGATGCGTTTGCATGAGAACCTTTTGTGATTTTGTATTTGTAGATAATGCTACTGTAGATATAGGTAATCACTCAAATATTTGTGTTTGCAATTTTACCAAAATTATGGGATGTGACTTCAACTATTCAGCTCCTGTCACAACTCAGCAACTTCTGCAAGCCGACTATACACTGCATCAAGACTTATTACCTGCCCCTATTGGAATGAACCTCGCATTGGTGAGAAAACTACTGCAACACGATGACCTGAATCAACTGCTGGAACGCATCTGGAATAATGGACATAAGACATTAGTCACTGTCCACCATCACGAGGAAGAGATACATCACATCTTAGAACAAGTGAAGCAGGATGAAGGACACCATTGGTGGGACACTTTGCTAGGATGGTCGCCAACCGCAACCGGAATTCTCAATAAGATTCTACATCCAGTTGTTGTTCTGCTAATGCTCACTGTGTTATGCTTCATTCTAACCATTGTGCTGTATGTTAGACTCTGGACTATGGTAAAGCATTTGTCTCATCGAATATCCCTGCAAGACGTATATGTACTCGATAATGCTCACCCCGAGAATGTATGTGACACACCCAAGGCATTCTGAATATCGTGAAACTTGAGTGACTATAGTCACGGGGTGGATTATGTGGGATAATAGCTGGAGGTGTCTTAGAAATTAAACTTATATTCACACTTTTAGGTAAGGTACAGGATTGAAGAAGATTCCCAGGTGGAATGCAGCTGACATGCAAGGCCATTCCATGGAAGTTCCCTAGGCCTGTAACCTCAGATGTCAGTGATGCCAGGGGAGCTTGGTGTACTGACTCTAAGAAGGTACTGTTCGGAGGGTGGAGCGGTGTGGAGACGCCGCGGCCAGGCTCTGCAATTAAATGGGAACTCAAAGGTATTGTGTGTGACCAGTAAGCTGCACATTTGCTACCCTGGGCCAAGAGTCTGTCATGTTTCTGACAAAATGCTGTCCTTTGATGAACTTTGCTCATTATAACATCATTATAATACCAAAAAACACCTCCATCCCAAAAGCTACCCTCCTCCAAGGTGCGACCACCCCTCACTGAGCTTGCACACTGAATTTTTCTAGCTTATACCTTTAAAAGCAAAGCGAGAAAACTTTACACCAATCCTAAACAAAGGTATGTATGACTAGAGTCACTCAAGCTCCACCTGAAAGGTGAAAAATAGTGTAAAATAGCTTAAGAGAGAGAGAATGTTAGGGAAGACACCATCGTGTACCACTCTGACGTTTGGGATCAGTCGACGGGCTGAGCCTCTCTTCCCCCCCAACAGGACGCGTTTGGGTAAGAGTCAAACACTTGGTTATACCAAGTGCCTCCAGGAAACTTAGAAATCTCTATATAGAGTGGCTTTATTATCTTTTAACGCATTTGTGTCCAGCCGTGTTACTCATATTCTTGATATACATGTTTGTGTCCGGCCATGTTACTCATACTCACATTCTTGGTATTTGCACGTGCTTTGCAGACAGTGCATTTATCACCGGTAATCCAAAGAATCTGTGTGTCTGTTGCTCTAATAAACTGCACTCTTCACTGATCTGGCCGTGATAGTTCCTTCAACACGACTAGACTGGGGGTGTAAAAATTAATGCTGTTGCCTTAGCGAAAGCCCTGAGAGGCCTCTGGTTCTGATAAGTGGCTATACACACAGTCCTTAAAAAATAAACCGTTGACCAAGTCTGAGACTAAGACTGGACCTAGCCGCACCTAGACTCCTCTCTGAGAAAGAGTTTAGAAAGCAAGGGGGTCCTGTCTGAACCTCATGACTCAACAGGAGGGTTTCCCCCCACCGCCCCAGCCACTCCTCAGACTCCTATTTGTACGTGACAGTAACTCTTAATGCAACAAGTTCTTATTCTGTGGCAATTCCTTCAAGTGAAACAAATGCAGGTTGCAGAGAAGAGGGTTACATTTAACAGAGGTATGCAGAGTATAGTGTACAGAAATGTACAGCTTTATTCTGAGAACACATTAAATGGAGAAACCTATTTAATTTTATTTTCTTTTTCTATTCAACTTGAATATAAGCATGAGAAACATTTTGGAGAAGCTTAGGTTATTGAACTTGTTCATTTTTCTTTTTTTTTTAATGTAGAGCTATATCTGTTCCTTCTGCTCAAAAAAATAAATGCATTGCAGAGTTTACAAAATAGATCAACCTTTCAAGACATCTTTGGAAAAAATGTAATTTATTTAAATTAAATTCTGAAAACAAAATGCTACTTTACCTATTTTTATAGGTGACTTGTCATCTCCAATTTTCAAGTTCACTTGTCACAACTCAGCAAAACACTATAGAATTTGAATCCTTTTAGCAGACACTGCATAGTCTGCTAACCTGGACAAGTAGTGATGTGATCTGGTTCCTGACAAGCAAGGCAGGTGCATAGAATTATTGTGAAAATCAGTTTCTTGACCTCAATCAATGTCCTTAAAAGGAGAACCAATACCTACGGCAAAACAAACTTATACAGTCTCTCTCTGTGTTTTAGAAACCCTTGCAGGACAGTGTGCTCCACCAGCTGTAAATAGGTGCAGAACATTAACTGACTACATAATTGAGACTGAACAATCAAAATGTTTTTCTTCAGGATTTTCTGTTCTCTGGACACAGTTTGAAGTATTTGTACTTATGAAGGTCAAGGCTTTCAGCTTCCGTGGCATGGTAGCACATCACTTTCTGAGTGTGTTGAATTAACTGAATATTATGTGCCACAGTTGGTCTGTAAGTCACATGGGAGTATATTCATAATGTGATGACACGGTGTTTCAGATTGCACTGTGCAGCAGAGACAGAGGAATGGAGGAAGAGGAGGATGAGGAACATTTTATTAGAACAAAGAAACAATGGATCAGAGTAGCTCTGAAGATAGCACTCTTGTCTACCTCATGGGTCAGAAAGCTTCCTAACCGTAAATAGCAATGGGACAATGTTGTCCCAGTTATTACGTCAATGTATTCCAGTGGAAAAGAACTTGGGCACAGACGTCCTATCTATAAGTCATGGGAGTAAGTCAGAAGTCAACAGGTATCTGTAAGTTGTACAAAAAGTTCTCAGAAATGCCTTTGTTATATGCACTAACCTACACTATTCAGCATTCAATGTAACCTTTAAAACATTTCAGGGTATCTATATTGCAGCAAAATAGTGGAAAATGTGGAATCTTTCACATTATCTTTTTATGTTGTTGTATATCTATTTTATGTTTTCTACAGTATTTGCCATTGGAGACTACCTGAAATACTTCAGTGACTATTCTGACCTTGTTTTTGACATTGATTCAGATGTTGACTGACTACCTACAATTATGGAGGAAGTACAGTATGAGAAGTGATTCAGCTCCTGAGGTGGACTGAGTTTTGTCCTCTCAAATGAATTCTAAATTAATCTCTTGTCACACACCAAGAAATAATTTCAAACAACAGGCCTTTTAGATATAGCTATTGAATTGCTGTCAAAACCTATTAAACCATCTACTCAGAGATCTCACTACAGAAATTTTAGGGAATTTATTTCTTTGGCAAGAGAAGGAATTGAAAATTCCACTGAGGAAGTGTCCACTCTGGTTATAGACTTTCTGTCAGGGCAAATTAATTCAATATGCAATTAAAATGTATGGTTAAAATTTAGTATGTCTTTCTCCTCTTCTTGGACTTGAAAAACAGTATGGTATTTTAGTATGGGAGGCTAATGCAGGTTTACGGTTTTATTTTCTCTTTAATATTCACATAAAGGAGAAATTATTTCTTAAAAATGTGCTAGTACTGTGTAGGAAGCACCAGAGTTTTGGAAATAATAGGACCTGGTTTTAAAACAGTATTAATGCTAGTGAGTTAAAAGAATATGGACCACACTTGTTGCTAGAAATTATTTGTGGAAGTTTAGCACCTTGCCTGTCCCCCAGATTTTTGATGCTTTTAATAATTATATAAGCCACTGATTTTCTTTTATAAGAAAGCAAACTTTAAAGCTTCTATATTTTCAACATAGCAAGAACTATCATGACTGTTGTATTTTAAGAACTTTAAGAATAAGAATAAGAATGTACACATAGCAATGAATAAAATTATGGGGAAAAATGAAAATTAAACGACTAATAATTAGCACGTGTATTATTTGTCTGGAAGTATTTATAATCAGTTCAACAGTATTACTCTAAAAATAGCGGGGTGTCAGAGATGTGATTTTTGTCATTACTGGCTGTCAGTTGGTTATCTGGTTTCCCATGCCTAATACAGGTTATAGTTAGTCTTTTCTTTTTTCCCCATACTGACTCACAGTTTTCTAATTTTGTGAAAATAGTGTTGTCCGTGATTATTTCCCCATTACTCTTTGTAAGCTTTTTTTTTTTTTTTATGTTGAGCACGTCATGGTTTTCCTTTCAGCAGAAATAGGCCAGAAGTATCTGATAACTTTGCCTAATAGCAGCAGGTTGATCTGGTATATAGGGTATTTGGCTAAGGAAAGGAAATTTTGATCTACTCTGAACTCTGTCACTAATGTCAGTACTCTGTCTAGTTTGTCACCTGTGAAATGGATTGTATAGTTTTAATACATGAGGTTTTATTCTTACTTTCTCAGTAGTTTTCAAAGATGTTCTCTAAAAAAAAATAAATATTGTCTTGTAGAAATGCATAGCTCATGTCAGCAAAACCTAATGGACTCAGGAGAATACATTGTACTGAAAGTCAATGGGATTTAGACTACATCTATATTTCAGACTGCAAGGACAGGAAAAAGAAAAAGAACTATAATGTATATTTGTGACTTTACTGTAAAGTATTAGCCAATGTTAATACGTAACAATTAAACTTAACTCCATCTTTCTCCCCTGTTGGACTTCTAGACTTGGACACGAACTGAGTCAGCCTTATTTCCTTCAGCTGCTGAAGTCCAGCTTTGATTTGTCTGATTAGAGCAATCAGTCCCTGTAGAGGCACACTGAAATCAACAAATGCAAGGAGACCTATACTTAAAATAGTTACTAGATTTGGAATATCAGGTGGCTGATCTTTTACTAACAAAGGTGCTTTTGTAATCCATCCTTCCCTGCATGGAACATGGATTGATCCATGTTTTCTCTTATTCATAATTTTCTGTTTACTGTATCTGATTCTAGAGAAGTAAGACAGAATTTAAAAAAATGGAACAGAGACATTGTGAATTAAACTTCATCAGAAGAAAAAATCATGTTGTTAGCCATCATTAATGCATTTGCCTCTTTTCTCCTATCAGAATCATGCTTTCAAACTGATGAGAGGGAAAACAAAACTGACATTTATCTTTCTCTTTGGAGCAGTTGTTTTCAATGATCAAACCAAACTGCCACTGGAAGAGCTGATGGCTTTATTTAACTAATAATCTCAGACAGAAGCTGTTTGACACCCCATAGTAAGTAGTTAGTTTTAGCTATGGAGTAATGCTGAGTGAAAGAAAAATAAAAAAGAATAATACCAAAGCAAAAAACTATTTGATAAGAGGAAGGAAAGAATTCATGTTACACTAAACAGAAGAAACTCAAGTAGGCAAAAAACAGAGGCATTAACCAACCCAGGAAGTGTTAGTGGTAGCAGACCTTGTATGTCTCAACAAATTTAGGACAGGTACCAACTAGTTAACTATGGAGTCAGTATAAACCTAAACGAAAAGGCAGTGTATCTTTTCCCTCTCTATAAGTCTCTCACAGCTGTCTATATTGCCAGAATTTTCCCATATAAAATGGAATTACCTAATCTCAGAGGGATATAGGTGTTAGATAAAAATAAAAAATATTGCTGTGAGAAAGGTACAAAGTATAAAAATTTTGAGACTGGGGGCTATGTAGGAGCTCATCTGCAACCTGACCTTACCTAGAGTGATCAACTAATCAAAATATGGAAGACTTCAGATAAAGATGGAGTTCTGCTTGCACCTCTGCCTTCTGCAGCTGCAGAAAATGTCTGTAACTGTATAAATGCACATCTAAATATAGATAGTGAAATATATACTCACTAGTTTATAAAAATTTACAAGCTCTGCTTCTCTATCTTTAAGATTGAAGAGCCTGTAAATTCCATAAACTGTATAAGGAATTTACATGTCAGGAGATTAAAAACTTCAGAAGCTGGAAGAAGTTGTAAACTCCATAAACTGAAGAGACATAAAGGGAGAGAGGGAAAGAGTGAGAAAGGAAGGAAGGAGGAGGGGAAGGAGGGAAGGATGGCTGGGAGGACAGAGGAAAGGTGGGAGGGGAGGAAGGAAGGAAGGAAATTACTCCGAGCTTTTGTTTTGCAGAGCTGAAATTACACATACTTTAAGAGACCACATCTGTGCCTCTTCTCCCTCATTGTTTTCCTTTCTCTTATTAGTAATGTTGAAAGAAGAAGATGAGGACTGTTTCCCACAGCTTCCTCATTGCCACTAGTTAAATATTTTCTCTGAATGAGTGGTGCCTTTGTCATTTTAAATAAGCTGCTTCTGCATGTAATCCTGACACTTATTACTCTTCCTGAAAAGCAGTCTGAACTAGAACACACAGCAACATTAATGCAGTAGAGTTGAAAGAAGAAAAGGAAGACATATTTTATTAATTATAAAAAAAAAAAATCAATGTAGCCTACTTCTGAATAGTTTAAATGCCTTCGATGTGAATAGAGACATGTTCAGTATGTGTAGAATTGTGAACGTTTCAAGGACAGAACCTAAAATATGTTGGCTTATGTTGCACTAATATATGAACAGAGTTTAAACCAACTGAGGGCTTGTTCCAGTGCTAGCTTTCCTTGCTGCAAAAGAAAAGACCCCCAATGTCAGATTGGAAATGTTACGAGACAAAGACACCTATAGCGGGACTTAGATGGAACTGACACAGCGGTTGCTGATGCTGTTGCCTAAACCTCACTTGAAGCCTCATTTAACTTTGAAACTCCCAATCTGGTTTGCGAGTTCTGATTCTGCAACACTTTCAGTTTGCCACAACTGAGCAATTTATCATCATTCTCCTCTACTCACAGTCTGTGATAAAGAAGTTAGTTTTTTCTCATTTATTCTGGATTTGATAGCCTCGACATTGGGCGCACAGGACTATAAGACTTTGGTGGATAACTGGAGCACTCTGTACTCTAATTTCACCAGGGTACCTGGAGGAAGAATCCATCTGGATTTCTAGAATGACAGGAGAATCCCAACTGTTGGCTATGTTGGAGGTGTTGGCTGAGGTGAGCTTAACAGGGAACAAGTGGCAGAAGCGTCCTGTTGTAACTGGCCTGGAGGCTCCTTGTATCCTTAGCATTGACTACCTCAGAACAGGGTACTGCAAGGATCCAAAAGGGTACTGGTGTAGTACCAAAGGCTACTACCTTTGATGTAGCCAATGTGGATGTAGAAAAGATTAAACAGATGCCTACCTTTTCCAGCCTCTTGGAGGATACTTATGTTGTGGGGTTGATGCATATTGAGGAACAGCAGGTGCCAATTGCTACCATGACAATGTACTAGTGGTAATATTGCACCTACCAAGACTCCTTTGTTCCCATCCATAAACTGATTTGTCAGCTCGAGAGCCAAGGAGTGATCAGCAAGACTTGATCACTCTTTAATAGTCCCATCTGGTAAGTGCAAAATCTGGTGGAGGGTGAAGGCTAACAGTGGACTATTATGGCGTCAATGAAGCCATGCGGCTATTGAGTGCTGTCATATTGAACATGCTAGAACTCCAGTATGAAATGGAGTCAAAGGCAGCTAAGTGGTATGCCCCAATTGATATGGCTAGTGCATTTTTCTCAGTTTCTTTGACAGCAGAGTGCAGCCACAGGCTGCTTTCACATGGACAGGTGTCCAATACACCTGGAACTGTCTGTCCCATGGCTAGAAGCAGAGCCCTACCATTTGTCATGGACTGATATAGACTGTACTGGAACAGGGTGAAGGCCCAGATCACCTGCAATACATTGATGACATTGTGTGGGGCAGCACAGTGGAGGAAGTGTTTGAGAAAAGGAAAAGAATAATCCAAATTCTTCTGAAAGCTGATTTAGCCATAAAACAAACCAGGGCCAAAGGATCTGCACAAGAGATCCAGTTTTTGGGTATGAAATGGCAAGATGGGTGTCATCACATGCCAATGGGTGTGATCATTAAGAGAACAACCATGTTCCCATCAGCTAACAAAAAGGAAATACAAGCTTTCCTAAGCTTTGTGGGTTTCTGGAGAATGCATATTCCACATTGCAGTCAGCTTGTGAGACCTCTCTGCCTAGTGACTCAAAAGAACTAATTTGAGTGGGATCCTAAGCAGAAACAAGCCTTTGAACAGGTCAAACAAGAGACAGTTTGTGCAGTAGCCCTTGGGCAAGTCCATACAGGACTAGCCATGAGAAACATGCTCTACACCACAGCTGGGGAGTATGGCCTCCCCTGGAGCCTCTGGCAGAAAACACCCAGAGAGACTCAAGATTGACCTCTACGGTTTTGGAGCTGGGCATGTAAAGGATCCAAGGCTGACTACTTCCCAAATGCAAAGGAGATACTAGCAGCAGGTGAGAGAGTTGAAGTTGCTTCAGGAGTAGTTCCTACAGAGGCACAGATCCTCTTGGCATTGTGATTGACTTTGCTATGCTGGATGTTCAAAGGAAAGGTCCCTTCTACACATCATGCAACCAACACTATGGAATAAGAAGGTAGCACTGATCACACTGCAGGCTCAAATGGGGAACTCCAACTACCCAGGAATCCTGGAAGAAATCATGGACTGGCCAGAAGGCAGAGACTTTGGAGTGTCGCCTGAGGAGGTGACTCATGCCCTAGAGGCCCTGCCATATCATGAATTACCAGAAAATTAAAACCAGTATGATCTGTTTACTGATGCATCCTGTTGTATTCTGCAAAACCACCAGAAGTATAAAACTGCTGTGTGGAGTCAAACATGAGGAGTGACAGAACCTCCTGAAGGAAATGGTGAACTGAGTCAGCCTGCAGAAATGAAAACCATCCAGCTGGCCCTGGAGATTGCTGAACAAGAAAAGCAATCAGTGCTCTGTCTCCGAACTGACTCATGGATAGTGGCAAATGTCCTGTGGGGGCGGCTACAGCAATGGAAATGGACCAAGTGTGCATATGTAAACACATCTGGGCTGCTGCTTTGTGTCAAGACATTGCTGACCAGGTAGGCAACATTGTTGTAAAGGTACATCATATAGGTGCTCACATGCCCAGGAGTTGTGTTACCAAAGAACATTGAAACAACAAGCAAGTAGATCAGGCTGCTAGAATTGAAGTGGCTCAGGTGGACCTGGACTGGAAATGCAAGGGTGAACTATTCGTAGCTCAGTGGCCCCATGTAACATGGGGACATCTAGGAAGAGATGCAACGTAGAGAAAGGCTCATGATTGAGTAGCAGACCTGACCAAGCCATCAGAGAGGTTACCCATGAAACATGCACCTTAATCAAGTGAGCCAAATGGGTAAAGTCTCCCTGGGACAAAAGATGGTAACTGGGATATCAATAAGGGGAGGCCTGGCAGATTGGTACTATTGGACCACTGCTGCAAACATGCCAAGGCAAGTGTCACATGCTTACCATGGTGGAGGCCACTACTGGGTGGCTAGAAACATACCCTGTAACCCATGCCAGTGCCTGAAAAAGCATTCTGGATCTTGAAAAGCAAGTCCTGTAGCGAAATGGAACCCCAGAAAGAAATGAGTCAAACAATGGGACTAATTTCTGAAACGACCTCATAGATATGTGGGCCAAGGCACACAGCATTGATTGAGTATATTGCATGCCCTATCATTCACCGGTGTCCTGGTTTTGACTGGGATAGAGTTAATTTTCTTCCTAGTAGCTGGTATAGTGCTGTGGTTTGGATTTAGGATGAGAATAATGTTGATAACACACTGATGTTTTAGTTGTTGCTAAGTCATGTTTGCACCAGTCAAGGACTTTTCAGATTCCCATGCTCTGCCAGGTGCACAAGGAGTTGGGAGGGCATACAGCAGGGGCAGCTGACCCCAGCTGACCAAAGGGCTATTCCATACCATATGATGTCATGCTCAGCATATAAAGCTGGGGAAGAAGAAGGAAGGGGGGAACATTTGGAGTGATGGCGTTTGTCTTTCCAAATGACCGTTATGCATGATGGAGGCCTGCTTTCCTGGAGATGGCTGAACACCTGCCTGCTAATGGGAAGGAGTGAATGAATTCCTTGTTTTGCTTTGATTTCATGTGTGGCTTTTGCTTTACCTACTAAACTGTCTTTATCTCAACCCATGAGTTTTCTCACTTTTCCCCTTCCAATTCGCTCCCCCATCCCACTGGGGGGGAGTGAGTGAGTAGCTATGTGGTGCTTAGTTGCTGGTTGGAGCTGAACCACGACAACCAGCAATACAGTGGACTGAGAATGATGGGTGCTGATGGGACATCGAAGCACTGGGATGCAAATTTAGCAGAAGCCACTTGGCTGGTTAACATCAGAGGATCTGCTAACTCACCTGACCCTGCTTAGGCAAAATCCCTACATACTGTGGAAAGAGATAAATGCCCTGTAGCATGCAAATTGACTAGGAAAGACAGCATGGGTTGCTCCTCCCTTGAGAAAAGGCAAACCCAGTTGTGGGACTGCTTTTACTCAATGACCTGGGTGCACTTGGCATGTAACGTCTGAGAATGGGGAAATCTAGTGTGTACCTCAAGAAGATTTAAGCTTGGAGGAAAATCTAACCCATGGTTGGAGCTGTGTGTTATAGCAAGTACTACAGCAGAGACCACCTGAAACAATGGAGGACGAATGCCACAAGAAACCAGGCAAGTGCAGCGATGATCCAACCCAAGCTGGCTTTGGTGCCCAATAACACAACACAACACATTGCCTCTCCTGTCCCAAGCAACCACCGTAACAGATGGAGCCCAAGTCATGGACTAAATGAACTGAACAGACTATTACAGATATTTGAGTAGATATTTTGATGGACTTTTTTAGATCAACATTTGTTGCACATTTGATGGGGATGGACTGTTAACTAAAGGAACGATATCTGTGTATATCTCAAAGGATGGGAAGGGCGGTAGTGGCTGATGAGGATGTATTGGACAGTGTAAGACCAGAACATGATGCAAAATATATGGTAACGTGGCATGGAGATAATACTGGGTCTGACTGGGATGGAGTTAACTTTCTTCATAGCAACCCCTATAGTGCTGTGTTTTGGATTTGTGCCTAAAATAGTGTTACTACACCAATGTTTTAGCTATTGCTGAGCAGTGCTTGCACAGCATCGAGGTTTTCTCTGTTTCCCGGCCTGCTCCCACCCTCCTGCAGGGAGCCCACTGGGGATGTACAAGAAGACGGGAGGGGACACAGCTGGGAGAGCTGAACTGAATAGGCCAAAGGGTTATTCTATGCCATGCTAAGAAATAAAAACTGGGGTAGAAGAAAAAGAAGGTGGGAGTTTTCTGGCTTCCAAGGAGTTCATTGCTTGTAGACTGGCTGGGCATTGGTCTGTTTGTGGAACATGGTTTGTGGAACATGGATTGCCTTTCCATCACTTGTTTTTTTTTCTCTTTCTTTCACCTATTAAACTGTTTTTGTCACCTATCAAAGTGCCTTTAAACACATTTTCTCACTTTTTCTCTTCCTAGTCTCTCTGCTAATTGAGCGGGGGATGGGAGGGAAGGAGCAGCTGTGTGGGTACCTAGCTGATGTCCAGGGTCAACCTACATCACAAGTCACATAGGCCTTTGTAAAGAATAATCATTTTCGTGTTTGTGCTCCATCCAGAAAGTGGAAGGATGGAAGAAGATGGAGCCACCCTTCTACAGATGTGTGGGTGGATCCAGAGCTGCAGTTCTTAGTGGTACTGTTCTGGTCTTGACTTTAGTGTCCCAGTTTTTGAGAAAGATGAAAGCATATGTTGGTGTTTCTAGTTTGTCACTTACTTAGAATATCTTTTCTTTAGATCACTGCCTCACTACCTATGGTTCTAGAAGATGGAGCGTAGATGCTTCACACAGGTTCAGATTCCTTGGTAGAAGTTAGATGCTGCAGCCTCTCTTGACTCTGGCCAGCAGTTCCTGTTTAAATTGATATAAAGACCACAGGAAGTCAGACCACACTGCAAAATAGAAACAAATGTAATCATGGGAGGATTCCTCAATCAGGATCAAAGTATTAAAGAAGAAACAAAATTAACAAAACATAAATGAGCTGCAGAACTTATCACAAGGACATGAATTAAAGATTCATTATAAGACATGGAAACATTTGGTTCAGGACTAACCTCTGCAATAGAAGTGCAATCTGTTTTAAGCAAAACATTGTTTACTGTAATGGAAGTTAGTTGAAAACAGAGTCTCAGCATTACCATAGACTGCAATGCAATCTTCTATCAATGCATTCACAATGTGTTAATCTTGGGAAGCCTAAAAGAACAGGGAAAAAATAATAATCTCTTTTGACTGGTGGTACTCAAGAGATTGAAGTTCCTTTTTGTCTTAGCATCTATTTTCCTCTTCCTTCTACATTTTAAGTTGTCAAAGAACTCCTCAGCCTGCCCCTTTGAAAAAAAAAGAAGAAAAAATTTCTGCAAAATTATTTCTCTTGGAATGGGGGAACTAAAGGATAATATAGCAAAATGCTGATCTGAGGCATTATGATCTTCAAGATTGGTGTGAAAAACCTTATTAGTGAAAACAGCAACACACATACATTGCTACTTCTGACAGATATAGTTTGTAAAGACTTTTTCAAAATATACATTTAACTTTCCTTTGAGAAATAATGCAGGTTAAGGATCTTGAATAGATTTTCTGATTTACTAATTGAGATTTGTCTTGGTGTTGGACTTAAATTTGTAGTTAATTGACAGTCCAGAATAGTTTATTGCACAATGCTGTTTGAATGAATGCAACAGAATCTGTTTTATCTAATTTTAAATATAAAGTCTTCTCTGCTAAAATTACTTGAGTCCCTCAATTATTTTCCATAAGCATTGTACACAGCTTTACTTGAAACTTTTCCCTTCCCTCAGAATCATTTCCCTGGATGAATAAAAACCCAAGAACAAAAATTATTTTTTCAATAAGTATCTGTTTATAAGTGGGTTCAACAGCTTTCTTCCTATCCCCGTGCCTAAGAGAATTGTTCTTTTCAGCCTGGCAATTTTGTACTCTAGTCGGGAATCGGTTTGGGGATTGGTTTTTTTTTTTTTTGCGGCTCAGTAGGACATAATGGTTCTCCCAAAAAGAAAAAAGAAATAATTTTGCAGCTTCTAACTATATGTATCAAATCGTGTGAGTGAGTCACTGCACCTTTAAGGAAGACTGCCTGAGTGTAGAGGCTAACACATAGCCATGGACAATACCAAGCTGCAGCTTGTCTGAAACTGTTCTGGCGTTTAAATGAATACTATGATAAAAAAGAAATGCACATTTTAAAATTATTTTTTAAAGAAACTGCTGAAATCAGAAGCAATTAAGGAAAGAAAAAAATTCTTGGAATAGTAGGAACAGCAAAGAAATGCACTGTAAACAAAAAAACAATTAGAAAGAGGGTTCTTTTGATACTTGACATAGTGCTGTTGCAGCCACCTACAGTTGAACTCTCCCTGTCCTGAAGGCATAGTTTTGGGCCTCTGACCAGGACATTTTTGCCACAGGAAGATAAAAGAGAAAGGAACGGGAAGCTCTGGGATGGAAGGAACTCTCCCCATATCTGACAGAAGAGTCAGCTGGCTCTCCTTGGCCCTGGCATGGGTGAAACAAGCAGGAAAAGCCACAGCCCTTTTGTCGCCTGCCCTTGACAAGCTGCTGTGCTAAGCAACAAATGACTTTGCCTGAAGCTGGCCTTGCTGCTTGGATGTTTGAACTTTTTGTGTGTACTCTACTGCATAACGTTCAAGGCAAGAGAATCAGACCAACTTGGAGTGACATATCAATAGAATTTGCAAAAAACTCTTTAGTATTGACCTAACTCCTATTTCATTGATATCAGTGTAAGCTTTACAGGTAATTTCAGTCGAAGACGAGCTAAGACATTGCTGAGCACTTTTGAGAATCCCACTTTAATGATATGGGTCTTAATTAACAAGGTAAAAAACATTTCTTACAATCTGAGGATTTTTGGCCAAACTATGAACCGAGGTTCATAGGGAGCTGTTGGGGAAGCTTTGGTAGAATGAGATCATGAATCAAGTGACATTCATTCAGTCTGTTACTGTAGGGATGAATCCTATCCAAATTGCTCTGTGTGGCTTTTTTAGATGGAAACCAAACCGAACTGGCTAGTGAAAGCTAACTTTTACTGCATTCTTATAGTTTAATTTTTTTAAAAAGTCAAAGTAAAATTACCAGGAGTGTACTCATATAAGGAAAAACTGGGAAGCTTGTTTGCACGAGCCCTCATAAACTAATTTCTTCACAGGTTTAACATTAAGTAATTATTAAAAACCGAAAACCAAACAAAAAGTATACTTGAACTGAAGCAGAATTTTAACTTACTTCATGAAGTAAGGAGAATCCGAGAGCAAAGGACAGATAAGAAAATTACCTGTAGTACTTCCTCTGTATTTGACTTAGCTGGTCTTGATTTTAGCTTCAAAAATATGAAAAATAGCATATCATTTGTTGAGACTTACACATTCCATATACAGTCAAGGTGTACAACTATCCCCTGAAATAATCATTTGCACTGGAGAGAACAGTTATATAACCAAGATCAGCTGAAACAGGGAGGAAATATTACAGTACAAATCCAGACAGACAGGACTGACACAGCCTAGAAAGAACAGCACAACCCTGGCTAATTACAACTATGCATCTTCAGTACTGCTTGAAACAGTCTGGGTAAGCTGTGTTACTTGCCTAGCTCAAGTGTGCATCTTGACACCTGGCACATATTACATGGACTAACTTCAAGTTTTAGTAGGTGTTGTGCTTATTTCCCAGCTATGTTTCAGAGATTCCTTTATGCCTGTCCTGGTTTTCTCTGATACCCTTGGTTTTTCTTTTCTTTAAATAGCAATACCACTTCAGATATAAGCCTAAAGAATATTCTGTATCCCAGTGTTTCTGAATTCTGTGGCCCATCACATTCAATTGGCCCATCCTACAGCCTCTTTGGTCAAGGTTTTCAGATTTGAATGTTGCTACAGACTGTTCCCTATTCTTCTCCCAGGATTAGAGAATTTCTGAAAGTTTCCTCCTTCCAGTTCACTGATTTTTGTTTCCTAGGATTTGCCTTTTTACTTTTCATTATTCTTCCAATTTCTTTGTTAAAAATGTCTATATTGCATAGGTGTCTATCTGTTAAGTCAACACCTGTCCTTTTGTCAAGTGAAAAAGCAAAAATCAGAAAAATTAAAACTGATAGGTGTCCTTGCTTTGAAAGATGGGGTCAATCTTAGATTCACAGAGACTGATATAAATATTTTTTTATCCCAGACAATTACTCTGTACATTGACGTCTATTTCTACTGCAATTCTAGTTCTTCATTCCAAAACTAATAGCAATGTTCTCTTACAGACTTGTTCTCTCTGTCCCTGTACTACTTGATTGTCCTCACAATAATAAGTTCATTCTTTCCTAGTCAATACTTCAGAGACAGACCCTTGCTCTAAAGTCTGGTCCCAAATGTACCTGCTACAAACCATTCCCTCCTATAAATTATTCTTCCTTCACTGCCAAGGTCCCAAAACTCTATTCATTCTTTGGAATACACCCAGCGGCTGAAATAACCCTATAAATGAATACATTAACCACAAATGTGTTAACCACATAAAAGAATGCATTTCTGTATCAAATTCAAGTTGTAGACTTTTCTTAAAATACAAGGAAAAAAAAAAAGGAGTTTACTGATGTGCCATAAGTAAAGCAGCCCTGTTCAGGGAATCCATTAAAGATGTGCTCATATTCCACTTAATTGCCCCTCAATGTTGTGTTCTTTCATTCTTTGTCATGTAACAACAGACTAGTGTTTATTAAAAATATATTATGTCACCCAGGGCAGAGCTGCAGAGCTATGCGTAGCAGGCAAGAGTGTGTCTGCATTGTTTCTGTTCTCCTCACGCAGCCCAGCACAAAGCACTGGGGAGTAGCAGTGAAGGGGAGCTGCCCCTTCTGCTTTCACTCTCCATCACACCTGTGCCTGTATCTAAATTCAGGGTCATCACCACTATCAGGTTGTTTCATCTCTGCAGTGCTCTCAGGCCTCTGCCCCTGGACTTTAAACAAGGACAACTCTGCAGCCTTTAAGACCGTGCCATTCCTGCCTGCTCCCGCAGGGTGACCTCAGATTCCTTCTGTCCTTTCCTAATTTCCTCAGGGTATTTCTGTCCCATCCATGACCATATTTTACATAGGCTACACTGCCCTCCCTTGCCCACTCTTCCCCAAGGTGTTCCCATTTCCTGGTTGTGAGTGAAATGGGATTCATTGTTGTTGCTCTTGCTTCACAGCCTCCTTTGGGTGATCTAGAACAACTCATTCCTGGTCATGGTCAACCTAGGAAGTCCCATCTTTACACCTGACTGAGAAAAGATCGTTGAGAAGGGATATTTAGGTGTTTACAGATAGCTGTAAATTTCAAAGTCACAGAGGAACATTTGACTATCATTAGAGTTATTGTGTAGTGAGATATTTTAAAAACTCAATATTTACCTGCATCCTTAGGTGCTCATACCTCTAAATATCCTGTGCTATGCAATAGACAAAACTAGGCCATCCAAACCCCAGTTTCACGTGAATCTCCATAATAAGGAAAGCGAGCAGTCAGAATGGATTTAGGAGAGAGGCCATAAAGCTATAAAGTTTCAGAGTTGCTGGACAGAGAGTGTAACAAGTGAGCCCTCATTTTCAATATGTCATAAAGATACATTTCTGCAATGCAACAGAAGAAAAGTAGTGCTCACAGTTATTCTTATACTTTTCACAAACCAGGAGCAGCTTTTACATATTAACATATTTTAATGTTATCAGGTACTACATTAGTTTCAGCATCTATTAATGAATTGAAATAAACACAAAGCATTTTCATCTACATTCATTTTTAATAGTGAGTATTTTTGGAAGAAAAATAAAAGCTATCTTAATTGCTAATAAATCTCAGATGTTTAAACCATGTTGCATTACACAACTGTATTGACTGACAGAATACAGCCTTAAAAACATTAGGTGTGCCATAACTACATCTGTAATTTATGATATTATAATTATATAGTAGTCACTGGTAGAAATTGACATTACAATGCAAAGAGACCCCAATTTTGCTTGAAGTCTTCACTCATTTATAAGTTTGAACAGAATTGCCCTTCTAAAGGTGGAAACTTTTCATGCTTGATTTCTGTTGAAGATCTGGAAGTGAGAAAGCAGGCAGTACAGGTACTTATCAAAGGATGCTTTGCATTCTATACCACTTAGTAAGTGAACAGCATCATCCTTTATTAGTTCTAACTCCTAAAATTAGCATGAGCAATTCATTTCTATATTAGGTGAGTCTAAAATTGGTTAGTTAGCAGTGAGGCTAATGGATCAAATTCAGTGAGAAGTTACACTATTTTGAGGTAGTCAAGTCTGTCTCCCTGACATCCCTGTATAATACGGTAATCATAGAATCATAGAATTGTTTAGGTTGGAAAAGACCTTTAAGATCATCAAGTCCAACTGTTAACCTAGCACTGCCAAGTCCACCACATCTATGCATCTTTTAAATACCTCCAGGGATGGTGACTCAACCACTTCCCTGGGCAGCCTGTTCCAATGCTTGACAACCCTTTCGGTGAAGATGTTTTTCCTAATATCCAATCTAAACCTCTCCTGACGCAACTTGAGGCCATTTCCTCTCATCCTATTGCTTGTTACTTGGGAGAAGAGACTGACACCCACTTCACTAAAACCTCCTTTCAGGTAGTTGCAGAGAGCAAGAAGGTCTCCCCTCAGCCTCCTTTTCTCCATGCTAAACAACCCCAGTTCCCTCAGCCGCTCCTCATAAGACTTCTGCTCTAGACCCTCCACCAGCTTCGTTGCCCTTCTTTGGACAAGCTCGAGGACCTCAATGTCTTTCTTGTACTGAGGGGCCCAAATCCCACTATTTGACCCAGTAGAGCCTACAGTCAAGAGGAATGATGGGGCTCATCCTCACCATTCACGACAGCTGCCTCTGAAGCCAAGTCCTGGATCATCTGTCCTCCAGGGATAGACTTTTGCAAGCCTTTAAGGAAGGCTTAGAAGATGAGGCAAGGTGCAGAGGACAGCATTTGGCACTAACGATGTTCAGGCTGCCCTATCAGGAAAATCTGTAGAACAGTTGAACTTATCTGGAAGTTCCAGTATAGCTCCGGCACAATACCTTCTGTAGTGAGCCTTAGCTACAGTCCTCAACAACTTCGTCTGAAGTACGACCCTCAGTTTTACAACAGCTGGTCATTAGCTAGCTATTGGAGAAAAAACACATTAAAACACATTCTGGGGATAAAACACATTCTGGGGATAAAACACACTCTCAGGGATACAAAAGATATATCTGAATAAGAAAAACCTAAAAGGCATGCTACTGGAAAAGATGCTATTGCTAGAATCAGAGATAATAGTGGTGCCTAATGGACATAATTACAAGGAGATAAAAGTTCCTCTCCATCAGCTGAAAGAGATTTGATGAAGCCCTAGAACTGATGTAGTGCTGTCATCCTGTTGGTTACAGGGGAGCCCATACTGGTACCTCTTCTCAGGGCATATTGACTTGAGCACAGCATTGTCCTAATGTGGCTGTACGGCTTGCTGACAAGAATTTCTTTAGAGAAGGCCAGACTGGAAAACTGGCAGAACAGGCATATGTCTGCAGGTACTTGGCAATATAAGGCTACCCCTGCATTCCTTCCTTATGAATCATCTCTCCCTGAACTTCACTTTACTCATTTTCATAATTTAAGCCCATCTAAGTGTAATTAAAAAGTCCATATTAATGAGTAGTAACAAACAATGAGCAATTTTTCTTTTACTGAGCAGCATTACAGTACTGTACATACCAAACAGAAGGGGCAGGCAGTGAAATATGATGCTAGACTAAAAAGAAATCAGAGAGTTCACTGCAGTAATATGTCATTGGTAGTAATTGTGCCATAAAATGAAAGTGTTTATTTCAGTCTGATTCTTTTATTAAAATAAATCCTGTTGAGGGAATTTACCTACAAAAGTTATTTTTCTATGTATGCAGCAAATCTTTCTAATTATCCAGTTACTCCTGGGAAAACTAGCTACCAGTGAAATGCAATGATATGTTTGTAAAAACAAAGATTTATATTCTTTTTCTAAAAGATAAGTCATTACTGACATTTTAATTATGTAATTCCTCCTTAGACTTCTAATTTCAATGTTGGTTCTATATTTCACAAGGAAATTGTTATGATACTTCTGAAAACAACTTGATAATATATGTACTCAGTGATCACACCAAACAGGTCTGCAAATTCTGAGCAGAGTGCTAATACATTAACCTCTGCATAAAATAGATATGTAAATAATATGAAAATTGCACTTCTGGATAACACTGACAAAATACAAGTTTTGACTGTGGATAAATTGTTCCCCATAGGGGAGGTCAGGAATAGTTTTTTCATTTAGAAACTGAGAGAAGGTACCTGGTGCTGTGCAGGTGGTTTTGCTAAAAGCCCTAAAATAGACAATGAGGTCTTCAAGCTCTGGGTGCCAGATTTTTTTCCATTAAAAGGGCAAACTGTTTCCCAGCTGGAAAACATAAAAGGACACTCTGTGAGAGCAATATTCTCCAGGGACAATAACAGGGCACTTCTGAGCCCAGGCAGTAATTAACAAGCTCCACTGTCTGTTTCTGCAATGTGAAGTTTCTTTGCTTACATATTACTGAACTGTCTGGATCTGCAAATTACACTGAACCTGGGACCTCCAAATTATCTTTAATATGGTCTTGCAAGACACTGAAATGATTAATTTATATTTCCATGAAGTAATGGCAAGTACAAACCAGCATTTTATTTTTATTTTTTCAAGAAAAAACAAAAAAGGGAAAATCTCTGAACCTTTGAAATCTACATGATGGGCAGAAAACAAAAAGAAAAGAACAATCTGGAAAAGACAACTTTCATGTCCCCTTACTCACCTACTCATAAAAAACCAAAATGCTACTACAAAAGCATCAAATCAGTGTTTTCAGAACATTTTCTCTTGCTTTTTGTTTCCCACATAGATGTATTCCTTTATTCTATCTAGTAAACAACTCATTTTTTATTCAAGAAAACAGCATGTTGCCACCTTCTTTACATTCTGTAGCAACCCTCTTCTTTCCTGTTGTCTTGGACTAATTCAATTACTGCAGAAGAGTTTATATATGTTTATAAAAATATACATAAACCTTAAAAGTTTTAAGGTACTTACATATGTACATTAAAAGTTTTGACTTATTAGACTGCTCAGATATATGCAGGACAAGACAGCAGCTGTTCAGTCTCTCACAAAGTATGCTCTTTCCTTCTAAGCTTCACATCCTTTTCCAGCATCTTCTAAACAAAAACAGCTTAAGGGATGAGCAGCCAGGGCAATCAGAATGCAGGAGGAGACACAGGCCAAGGCAGATAACAATGCAAGTCATGCAGCGTGTGGGATGATGAGGACAAATTTCTACTACAGGTGCTGGCAAAGTCCCTACAAGTCTAAAGCTGACTCAGTTCCCAAACATTCATTGCCTATGTTAGACATTGTTCAGGCCAGAGCTTTGTATAACACTTTTCCCAGCTTTGCATACTGCTATGAATAAATACATCCTGATCTTCTTTTGCTGAGCTACTTGTGTATACTCAGCTGGAGTTTGATTCATGCTTCTGTGCACTTCCTATTAATCATAACTGAATTAAAAACTGAAATGAATGTGTATGATATATCATCCTTGGCATTCAAATGTTTTCATATTGCATTGACTTGTAAAGAGTGATGTTTATAGCTATGCATTTAATTTACTTAACACCTAAAATCATGCTGTGAAGATGTGAGCCTAAGTCTTAGCAAAGTCAGAGGCTTCACATGTGAGATTGTCTTCCTCTCTATCTTCCTTCTCATTTCTCCAAAGTTCAGTCTGGAGAAAAAGAATCTGATTAAATCAGGCCAAGTAGGAATCAAAGGGAAGGTTTTCTGAATAATCTTACCAGTTGGTGAAAATTAGCATCTTAAATATTCTCAAAAATCATTCTCTTGGTCAAAGAAAAGATTTAAAGATCTGGGCATCGCATAGTCAGGATTTGTCTTTCACCATGCTGGAAGTGGTCCACTGCATGTGGAAGGTAGGGTCAGGAAGGAAGGTTAAACAGATCTTCACTTCTAAAAATATATAATGCAGAATTCACAGTCCACCTTCTATAGCTATTTAAGAAGTTGCTTAGGAAATCAGTGATGCCTCACTCCAACATCATCAAATCTGAGACCAATTTGAAAATACAAGCAAGAGCTAGCAGGGTATATAATTTTCAGCATTTCCAGAGACCACAACATAATCTCTAACATTTTTAGGGCAAACTGTTACTCCTTGTGTGTGTATAATTAGTGAACTGTAAACTTTGACATTATGTTAAAAAGCACATAACTGTCCATCCACATTCTTCACTAAACTACATTGCTATAAATGTGAGCTACACTGAGGAAGATCCTCTTGTTTAACATCAGTATAACTGACAGCAGGCTATGAGCTTTGGAATTAGGAAACTATAGTTCTTGTTGTATTTTTTTAGAATATTGGTTTCAAGCTCCTGGCTGCATGGGATGCAGGATGACATCATCCAGTCTTCTGAAACGGGAGTCACCCCACTAAAGGCCTGTCCTCAGTGACAACCATTCTTTGTGTGCAGGAAAACCCTCTTGGCTTCTGTGGAGAGAGGTTGTGGAGTCTTCGTCCTTGGAGATATTCAAAAGCCATCTGGACAAGGTCCTGGGCAACCAGCTGCAGGTGGCCCTGCTTGAGCAGGGGGTGGGACCAGATGACATCCAGAGGTCCCTTCCAACCTCAACCATCCCGTGATTCTGTACAGCAAAGAGCGATGTCAGAGAAAGAGACCTCTGGGCATGGCCCTGAGTCCCCATCCCCATGGCCCTACCTTGCCATCCTGGGGCCGTGTCTGACCATGGTTCCCCTCACCAGGACTGATCCCCTCACCCATGGGCTGACATCCCAGTCCAGCCTCAGCCTGCCCCTGCCCCCAGGGAAGTGCCTGAAGCCCCGGGCTGGGCCTGCCCCTGGTTCCCCTCACCAGGACTGATCCCCTCACCCATGGGCTGACATCCCAGTCCAGCCTCAGCCTGCCCCTGCCCCCAGGGAAGTGCCTGAAGCCTCGGGCTGGGCCTGCCCCTGGTTCCCCTCACCAGGACTGATCCCCTCACCCATGGGCTGACATCCCAGTCCAGCCTCAGCCTGCCCCTGCCCCCAGGGAAGTGCCTGAAGCCCCGGGCTGGGCCTGCCCCTGGTGCCCCCCAGCTGCCCTGCTCCTGGCTGGGGCGGCAGGACCGGCCCTGGCTGCCAGGCCCAGCCGTCTGCTGGACAGTCCCCTGTGAGTTAGCAGCTCACCACAGAGAATCATAAACTGTATCTCAAAACTTGTCATCCTCTGTTGTATAAATAATAGATTTATTCTTAGAGAACATGCTGGTAAATGGCAGTAAGCTGTTCCCTTCCCTTCTACATGTAAACATGAATAGGGCAGAATTTAGATTTTGACAAGCTAACATGTCCTAGCAGACTTGTAAAAAGCTAAGAGAGGTCTCAAACTGTTATTCAGCTCAAATTGTATCTGTACTTTTGTGTTCTGAGTGATAAATCTGAGTTTCTAAATTTGAGTGTACTTAATCACTTTGACTGTCCTGCACTTCCTAATGCTTGCTCATGCACCAAAGGAAAAAATACCATGATTAGTATTCCCTACCAGTGAAACAGATTTTTCTGTTCAGCTGTGAGATAGTTATGGAAAAGAGAAAGCAGATGAATCACAGTACACGTAGCTGGTGTTTGAGAATTTGAAAGTCTCTCTGAAACCATATGATAGCAAGCAAGTTCCTTGGAGAAGATGTGGATGATAACTATTTTTTCAGCTAAAGTATATGGCTGAATTCAAATAAGATATGATGATCCTGACTGAATTACTCATTTTATCCAAATATCATTATTCCTTTTTGTATTTTAATGAAACAGTAAACTCTATATTTGCTACGAATTTGTACAGTTCATACCACAATGTATGGTACATACCACAGATGAAGGCTCTAGATGCTAGAGCAAAGACAATAAAATAAAATAAATGTTTGCTGTAAAAGTAGAGTAAGCAGAACCCGGATTTAAGTTTGCCTCTTCAACATTTTTTATTCTTTCAAGACAGTACAATTCAGACATTCCTGAAGACAAGAGAAATAATCTGAAACATGATATTAGGCAACATTAGTCCTAATTTTATGTATTGTCACAGCTAATGACTATTAATATATAAATTAATGCAAATGTTATGTTTTAACATTGATGAACATACTGCACTAAATTCTGCAGCTAGAGGAGTTCCCTTTGGGGAGATGGGAATGAGATTTGAACTAAAGTTTCAACTAAATGGGTTCATGTGTGTTCGCAAAATAATATTTCTGTCCTTCATGCAGATTGAAATTTTGTCAGCCAAGTCAGACAAAATAGAGAACTATCCTATTCATACTGCAGCATTTCCTTCAGTGGCGGTATTAAGTTGAACCTTACTCCAGCTCCTGGTGTTCACCAAATCTGTAGAAAGTTAAAAAGTTTAAAGTTTCATTAAAACCGGACAGTAGATTCAAGCATTATGAAGATGGATGGATGGACATCCGGCAGTGAGATTACATAGGCCATATTTTTGTAGGAAATCAAAATGAAACCAGTAAATTCAGGCTCATATGAATGAGACACCAAATATCCTTTGAAAGTAGAGTATCTGCTTAATAATATACTTTAGTGTTTCTGTCATAGTACTGAGGAGTCATATCTACAGGCATTATTCTAGATGTAGTCTCATTGATGTCAGAAACAGAAGGTTTATCATTTTCCTGGTCTATAATGATGCCTTTGATTATGAATGTATTTTCCCAAATTGCATAGTTTTTGGTGGAGCTGTATCATGTTGCAAATGTATCTCTGGTTTTATATCTATTAATGCCCTACAGATTGCATCAGTATTTCTGCCTCTTATGTTTTTTTTTCCTTACTCCATAGCTGAATGTAATATAATAATTTTCCAAAGCATATTAACTCATGTTTTTTTCAGACTGAATCTCATTTTAGTGTTGCTCACAATGCTAATCATTGAAAAAACTCTGATTCTTTAGTATATGAAGTAGAATGAACATGGGTTAAAATGTTAGCTATAACTGGACATAACACATGTTGTTTTATATAAAAACAAAGTAATTTTTCAAATAAGATTCTGTGAAGCTGTGACTATACCAGCTTTATTAAAGTGAAGTTATATAACATCTGTTTCATTCCTTTAATCCAATATTATTCAACTTTATCTCTGTCTTGGGTTTAGGAGTGTTTATAGGATACACTGAAATGTCTGTGCTATCCTTGTGGAAAAAGTGACATTAATATGTAAAGACACATAGCAGACAACAAACAAGTAAATTATGAGGTAAGTTACCGTATTGTTTGGATGAGAAAGAATGTTACATGCAATCTCCCAAGGGGAGACACTTTCTAAACACATCATTTGTTGTAGAAATTAAAATAGGGTTCAGTTTCTCCAATGTTCTTTATTAATCATAAGGAATATGCAAGCAGAGAGAGGAGCTCAGTGTACCTCTCCAGTGTCTTTTGCATGTACCACTTGCTTTCAGATAATTGGCAGCTGTAGCTGCCTCTAAGACTCTACATATATGTTGATATATTTTTCATGGGAAGCCTGGGAATTAAGGATTCTCTCCCCCTTCACTCTTGCTATGTCACATTTAAGTTTGAGATATTTTTCATATTGTCTTAGCAGATTGAAGTCTGTTTAAAGGTTGACTTTTCTTGAAGACAGGTTTTACTGTGCAATCACATTTCCACATTAATACAAATGCCATGTGTAATCCAAGGATACTCTTTCTTTTTTTTTTTTTTTTGTTTTGTCCTGTGTGTCCACGGTTCATCACTGCAGAATTTTCCAAAGGGAAGGAGAAGCTTGAGTCTCACCCTTTCAACTTTGTGTCTTCCCTTGTTCTTACAGAAGAAAGCAATTTTATTTGAAAGGTATGCTACATTGCAGAAGTACAGAACTAAAGAATGACATAGAAAATAATTTATCCTGTAGTTCTAAGAGTGTCCTTGAAACTGTTTGCCACAAAAACAAAGCAATGTTTTATGTTCATACCAACTTCATTAAGACATCTCATAGGAGCACTGAGGAAACAAAATTTACTATATGTGAAATGAACTCCCATATAAAAGTGTTGAAAGCCATGTGAAGTGATTCTGAATGTTTTATTTTTTAAGAGAAAACTTATCTTGTTGTACCTGGCTTTCAACACTCTCCCCTCACTTTGACCTCTTAACAGCGTGAATTCACTAAATGAAGCAATAGTGAGTGTTCACATAGCCACTATAGCAGAAAAAAAAGCTGTGATTCCCCAAATTTTACATGTTTTATCATGTATTTTTATGAGATTTTGTTTTTTAACCAGTCATGCATTATTCACTATTTCCCATCTACTATTCATTATTATCTTATTAAAATTTTTAGTCATCATATTAGGGAGCAGAAACAATAAATAAAAAATGCATGTGGGAATCAGAATTCATGTCTGACTGATTAATGAATAATGAAGGAAGGAGGCATTCTAAAAATCATCAATGCCAGTTAAAGAACATTCATAAAATTATTGCCTTTCCTTTCTGAAAATCTCCCTTTCATCAAACCTAAATTAGGGTTTAACTAATCTGATAACCAGAAGGGAAGGATATCTGTAATATATACTTTAAACAACTCCACATTGTACAGAATATAAATAATGTAATACAACATTGCATTATTCTTAAAACCACATTAAAAATTCTGAAATTATACTGGGAATTATATCACTTATTTTTAGTGTGGCCTGTCCCTTCTGAACCTTCACATCAGCCTTTCTCAGACCCCTGCAGGGGCAATATCACCCATTCATATAGCCTGTTATTTGTACATTCCTCAGATTTAATTGTTTATTACTCATACTGTTTGGTGAAGGCAAAAGGAAATGTAATTAACTCAATACCTCATGCAGTATATGCCAATACTTTCTGCAACTATATAGTAAAATAAAATCCCTGGAAAAATGTTCCTAACCTATTCCTAGAATTTAAACTGCTTACCAACTAGTCAATTAAATTCCACATCACTACACTGAGAAAATATAAAGAGTAAAATACTCCTAGCTGAAAGCTCTTTCAGTGAAAACTTCAACCATTTTTTCTGTTTTTAAAAACTAAAAGCAAGACCAGCACTTGAAGTCATATGTACAACAGACAACTATCAACTAAAGATAAAACTTTGTCTCACATAAGTAACCTCATGAACCGAATATCTGCAACATTGGTCAAGAAACTGATTTCCTGAGTGAGTTTGTTTTGAATGTATTAGAATGTCTCTTTGCAATATTTAAATGTACAGAATGGCTGCAAAGATTTGAAAGTCAAGATCATGCTTGTTAGAGTTGCTCAGACAATTCACCTGGGCACTCAGATGATCTCTATGCAAGCTTAAGTGTCTATCTACATGAAGCACGTTGAAACCAAGGCTGTGGTTTGCTTCTGTTCTTTCGACAGACGTATCTGTAGACTGGTTCAGCATCTGTATTTGCAGCTACTAAAACAATGGTTAGTGACTCAAATATTTCCAGGAGAGAAAGTAAAAACTTTCCTGGGAATAGGGTTGCAAGCATCTAGAAACAAACTAGCTTAAAAATTTGCCAATATATCCAGGGGGTAACGTGTCAATCGAAAAGATACTATTGGCTGCATAGGCTTGGAGATCTGCTCTGGTAAGAGTGAACCTACCTCTTATTTACCATAAAGAATTTACCACAGTGAATTACTGTGACTTTTTGATTCCAGCAGTTTTTGCAGTCAAAAGATAGGGCTTCTAACTGTATGGAAGTGACTTGCGAGCACAGATATCCAGGCCAGAAGAGCCTCTGTTTTAGGCTCTCCACCCCAAACACAGTGTGGTGATGATATCACTGACCCTTTTCCACCAGCATTAAAAGAGGATTATGGCAGGTGAAAATGCTTGACAGGTAGCTAAGCAGAACTTCAATGTGTTAATGCTAAGGGACACCACAGAAAGTAATTTGGAGAGACTATGATGTTTCTGTAGAAGATGATGTACAACTACACCTTGGTAATTCATTTTAGCATTACCAATTTAGATCTGCTCACAGCCATTTGATGGCTACAGGTCTACGTGAACTCATTTTCTTTGTTGATATTTTCACAGTGAACAAAACATGGATGGGGTATTTGCAGAGGAGCTGAACAAAGGATACACATTTAAGACTCAATTAGCTTCCTATGCAAAAGGTAAATTAAATTGATGAATACTTTTTCCTGTCTGAAAGTATAATAATTTTCCTAGTTAGAAATTTTCAGCAAAATCCCACATATCGTTATGATACTGTTAAATCAAATGGGATAACAACAGTAAAACAACTATTTATTTGCATTATGTATATAATAATAAAGAAAATAGCTCTACCACAAACAATTTTGAAAGATTCCGGACATGTTTAAAAGTTTTATTTGGATAAATTATTTTTTATAGATGGTTTCTAAAAAAATCATGCACTTAGTTTAATTAAAATTACACCTTCTTATACTTATTGAGAATTAGAGAAATTATGAAACCTCTTTACTACATTACTTCGCAATGCCTGCCATAAATTATTTTTCATTAAAATGTTGAAAATTAGCACCTGGAATATTCATGTGTAACCCTACTCAGCCTATTGAACCAGACCTGAAATCTCTCATTGTGTTACAAAATTCTGTGAGCATAAAACTTTGCATTTTGATTACTCTTTATTTTAATTATGGCTATATTTCAGAAAAATGAAGTAAAACCAGACAGCAGACTATGAATAAAAGAAAGCTAACAAATTATCACAGAGGATTATATATCAAGTTGTTATGAAGTCACCTTTGCAAATGATCATCTTATTTTTGTGATTCCAAAACACTTCCATAACTTCTCATTCCAGTAAAGTAAGTGGAGTATTTTTTGTAAGAATAATGAGTTTTAAAGTTACATATTGTTTTTCTTGTTAACGCCCTATTTGTCACCCATTTACAACTTTAGAAAAAAAAAATCACAGTGATATAAAGGTAACAAGAAATACCAATATCAATTATAACACATAAATATTACAGCTAGAAAAATGGATTAGAACAAAATAGAACGTATATCTAAAGTTTTTTCCGAATTCTGAGCAAGAGGATCATCTCCTGTATATGGCACCTAGGAAGCACACAGATAGTCTAACCACTCTCACGAACCCAGTCATCTGAACAATTTCATATTTCCTTTCTCCCTGTTCTTTGATAGTAGCACTTGTTTGAAGATCACAGCTAAAGCTCTAAACAGGGATTCTCTTGTAATCTGGAGTTGCTATGCAATTTAGCATACCCTAAAAAGAACTGCACTTCAGAGAGTTATAGATCGAGGGTGGAGATGGCAGGACATAGCACAGATTCATTTGAGCCCCAGAAAAAATTGTTCCAAAAGTAAAGAAGCTCAGCTTCTTAATTTCAAAATTTATTAACAGACAAATGTCAATATAGTTGTCCACCACTCCAGCATCTATCCTTATTCGTCCTTGAGTGATTCAAACCCACAGCTTCAATTTTCTAAGCTCTGCTGATGCTTTTGGTGGTGATATACCTGGTTTGTCATCTACTGATGACCATTTTATGCTTTTACTAGGGATTCAATATAAAAGCAAAAAATGCAAAACATTTTCTGCATCTTTAGGATATTCCACAATGAATTCACAACATCTCCAGTGTTTTTCTTTTGTATTACCACAGCAGAAACATGTACGTGGAGGGTGATCAGGGAAACTGGGAAAATTAGCCATTATCACAGACTTCCTAGAATCCTTTCTGAAGGCTATCATGCTCCCTGAGCAACTGCTCATTACTAGTGATTTTGAATATGCGATGCTAAAAGCATAGCAGTGGAGGAAGGGGAGAGGAGGAAGAAACTGTTTTATGCCAGTTAGACACCTAACTTAGGTGTGATTCAGAGTGCTGAAGACTTACATTTTACAGATAATATGGCTACTGTGCCATGTGTACATTCCACTGTAGTACACAGCAATCACATTTCCTCTGTCATCTCATATTTCTGTACTTTCCCTAATCCAGTGCCATGTACACTGCTGTGGTTCAGCATAATCCAAGATTCAGTAAACTTCATGTAAATTAAGTCTCTATGCCTGCTCAATGTGAGGTTGAGATCATAAATATGTTGAACAGTAGTTATATTTACAAGTAAAGTTTGTTGATAGTAATTACAGTGCTCAACACAAGATAATAGGAAAGAAAAAAAAAGATTTATATCCTTAAGTATTTTCTAAATATTTTAAATATTGCTTGCAGGAAGCCTTTAAAAAAGCATTAAAACATGTTTTGTTAATTCAGGATATAATTTTCAGGAAAAGATGTTGTCTTTTCCTCTTGGCTATTCAAGTTATGAACAAGACAATAATTTTTAGCTACCACATAACCTTTTTTTTTAATCTTAGATAGTTAGATACTCCTGAGTTATTTTTATATATCATTAAAATATGTAACATTCTGACATTCATTTATCACCAAGAAACAAGATCAGGAAAAATGCAACATGATTAATGAGCTAGATTTACTTAGAACATTTTCCTAAGGCAGAGGAAGGGGAAATCTTAACAAAGAGTTTTCTTTCCCATTCTCCCTTTTCTAGAGAGAGGAATCAGCTGCCTCAGAAGGAGGAAGGAGAAGAATAGTTCACAGTACTTCATTTTGGTACTTCACCTTTCTTCTGACATTGTTGGTTGAGTGATGATAGGCTTAAAATGTTGAGTGGACTTTTGTAACTCCTCAGAGGTGGCACTTAGAAATATCATGGCATCAAGGTAAATGTATTTATGTATTTTTCAAACCATACATAGTCCTTCACAGGGTCCCAGGCTTACAGAGCATCAATATGTCCCATGTAAAATGATGCCAGTCAGTGTCAGATCCTCTCCGTGTATGTAAGCAGAAAGGATGCGTGAAATCTTGAGCACAAGGTCATGTGTGACCTGCACGAGAATCTGCACCAGAGTCTGGCTCTTTCAGGCACAAAGCATCGGCCCCTCATGCCTTGGCTTCCTCCTTGAGCTCAAGTCAGGACTGCAATTTGTTTTGAAACATTACATCCTACACCTTAGCCTTTCTCTCTGTCAGTCAGTGAGAGGAAATGTAAGCCATATACTTACAGAACCAGTTCATTTTCACAGTACAGGCATGACTCAAAGTCACGGACATTTCAAAGTCATGTAGGGCATGACTTTGCAAATGGCCTGGCACTTTTTGCAGTTTTGTTCATACACTTCTACCAAATCCAGATATAAACATTGATCTACTCGTTACATTTATTTTGGAAAAGCTGAAGTGAAAATCCAAGATCAGAGGAAGAATCGAATCCACCTACTTAAAATATAGGTCAGTGGTATTTCCTCAGGAAAAATTATTTATATTTGTATATGATGGTGAGTGTCAGCAGATGCCCACTGATGTATTACTGTTATTTTGTCTAGTCCTATAGTATATATGGAAAATTTGACAACACTTTCAGTGGGAAAAAAAAAGATGTGGTGGAAAATCTGACAGAGATTTTGAAAACAACAGCTAGTATTCTCTGAGGAATGGCAGGATTAGGAAGTTCTGCAGGTGTCAATACAGTTTCCATTACGTATGACAGTCATCCCAATATTTCCATGACAGCATCTCTCAACATTGCTAGTGTAGTAACATTACAGAGTAAGTATGGTTAGAAATAGTCACAATGGGTTAGATTCTTACACCTAGCCCATACAGAGGTGTGTATTTTAATGAGAGACAAAAGAAAATTTGCTCTTTGTTTTAGGTAGTGTGATCTAGGTTTCCTGTTCAGGCATGTTTGCTGCTGAATCCAGATACAAGAGAAGGAAAGCTCCTGAAAGGGTGAAAGCAAAGAGTTTTATGCCAGAGCCCTTTCTGCAGTGTCACTCAGAGAGAGAAAAGGGAGAGCTCAAGACTTTGCATACATTATAGAAGTATCTTTAGCTTGTAACCTCATAGGAAAATTTAACTGGAAGATGTGTTCCTGACCCAAATGCCAGCTGGTGTCTGAACACAGGGGGAAATAGCCTTCTCCCTCCCACCGTGTCTTCTGTGACACAACTGGTCACAGTGAGCTGTGTGGGATGACATCTGCTCCTGGGGTCTCTCAGTGACAGCCAGACCGAGTCAGAGATAGCAGGGACCCACGGTCATTTTTCCCTCTTCATCAGCCTGTTGTCTTTTGCTAGAATCAACTCTGGAAATATATATTTAAAAGGTGTCAAGCCTGGTCTATAATACCAGAAGAATATAACATTTTTAATTTAGAAAGCAAACAACTGGGGCACTTCAATGTCACATTAGCCTAAGAACTTCTTTTACTACAATAGAAAGCTAAACTTATGTTGCAGGAGGCAGCTGCTTATCCTGTAGTATATTAAACAATTTTCTCTTGTGCTCGCATGTCTAATTAAAGCATCCACTGTGTTCAAGACTGAGTGAACACCATCTTACTTTGGTAACACAACATCCTTTTTGGAACAATATATGCATATCTGAAGTGAATCTGTTCACTGTTATTATGATACAGGTATTTATCTAGCTGAATTTAGAATTTAGGCTATAATTCAACCTCCTAAAGGGCTTTCCTTAGAGTAAACAAGACTATCGTAGTGTAGACAGATGTAGACAGTACCTTTAGGAAAGTATCTGAGAGACAGAAGTAACTTTTTTATTATGGCTAACTTCTGTCTTCTATGAACATATCTTTATCACAAAAGTTGCAGATGCGAACACATTAATTTTAGTACTTCTCAGAAGTGAAAGATAATCATATCAAAATATTATGGATATCAACTTTATTAAATATACTAAACAAAGGGGAATCCAGGCAACTTCAGTCAGCCTAATCTCAGTCTCTGAGAAGATTATGGGGCAAATTCTCTTACAAGCTTGTTCTACATACCTGAGGGACAAGAAGGTGATATCAACAGCCAACATGGGTTTACTGGGAGCAAATCAAGTCTGACTCACCTAATGGGGTGGCTGGCTCTGTGGACAAGGGAAGAGAAAAGGATGTTGCATACCTTGGCTTTAGCAGTCGTCTTCATTCTCCTTATCACCCAGTTAGTGAGACAATGGCTGGATAAGTGGACAATAAAGGTGGTTTAGAAAACTGCCTTGACTGCTGGGCTTGATCACTATTGTTATCACTGGTGCAAAGTCCAGCCAGAAGCCAGCAAATAGTAGCATCCCTCAAGGATCAGTACTGAGACCAATACTGTTTAATGTCTTCATTAAAGACATAGGTGATGGGATGGTGAGCATTCTCAGCAAGTTTGCAGATGACACCAAATTAGGAGGGGAGCAGCCAGCATGCTGGAGAACAGGGCTGCTACTCAGAGGGATCAGGACAGGCTGAAGAAATAGACTGACATAAACCTCATGGAGTTCAGCAAAAACAAATGGAAAGGCTTGCAAGTCTTGCAAGTCTTGCATCCTGCTGCGTTACTAAGGATGGAGCCAGCAGGTCTAGAAGAGTGATCTTTCACCCCTATTTGGCACCTGTAAGACCTCACCTGGAGTGTTGTGCCCAGTCTGGGCAACCCCAGCAAAAGAAGGAGAGAGTCCAGAGGAGGCCTGCCAATATTATTAGGGGGCTGGACCACAGGACATGTGAGGAGAGGCTGGGAGAGCTGATGTATCTGACCAGGGGATACAGAGAAGACGGAGCCAGACCACGAGGGTGGTTAAATACTGGAACAGGTTGACCAGAGACACTGTGGAATCTCCATCCTTGGAGGTGTTTGGGACTTGACTGGACCTGAGAGATTACTCTGAGCAGTAATTAATAAGGCAGTAAAATGCATTTGCACTGGTTTCAGCATTCATACATAGTCGTGTAAAGATAGTGACCATTCTTACTGTTTGAACTTGTATAAATTATATTGCAGTTTGCATGCTTGCAAAGAAAAATGACAGATACTTTAAGTGAAAGTCCTTCATTTAGAAGGGGGACAGAATAGATACTAAGCATATCTGCCTCCTCTGTAAATGCGGTCTGACATGCTGATTCCCTGAGACACATGTATGTAAATATGCTTACTAAGTTTATGCAAAATGGCTGTGAAACTCATGTTTTCCTTGTTAAAAATACAGCTATTAATAACTGCTTATGAAAAATGTATTTAGGATAGAATAATAAAAACATTATCAAAGCTGCTGGGAAACCCTTGTGCAAGGAAAAGGTACAGATAACAAATGCTGTCAGTGTTGGCAGATGGAGCTTTATTATATGCAGCAATAGGTTTATCTTGCCTGTTTCATCATGTGGCATTTCAATAATTTTCTACCAGGAGAAAGCTTTACTATGCATCTCTTCTCCCAGACATGTTCATAATACCCAGAGCAGTAAGTATTCAGTCTACTGACTCTCTCTTGTTTCAGCTGATATTTTGGAACACAGGTTTTTAGAAATCCCCAAATGGGAGGGAGGGGGACAACAAAAGATGCTATTTCCATACCTACCTTTTTTCCTTGCTTGATCACAGAACATTACGGAGGCATTCATATGAATACAAAAAAGTACTTTCAACCTGAGAGGTTTGCCATTGATACAACTCAGCTCATAGTTTAGAGTTGCACAGCCAAAGACACTTTCAACAATTGTGATGCAAATATTCCAGATATGCAGCAAAAAGGAAGAAATAATAACACAGAATAATAAAGCACTGATACTGAAGAGATCTTTGTTTGTATTAATTTAGTTATCACTTCTCCCGATACAGTAATGAAATCCTAGTAACTATAGTATGAATGCTGAATGTGTATCTGAAAAAGTCCTTATTCATTTTTTAATATAGTTCAACCAGATATGGGCAAAATGTGAAATAACAGAGACCTAGAATAAATGGCACAATACAAAATAACAGAGGTAGAGTACAGTGATATTGGATCGTAATTTTTCTCTACACAAAATTCTCATTATACTGAACGTCATCATTCACTAAGTGCTGCCTTTTAAAAGGGACTCATTCATCCTTCTGAAGCTGAACTATTTTTTGGTTGCGCAGAGCAAAATGTCTCATAACCATACGCTAATTATGTTCTTAGGTGTTTACTTGATATATATTTATAAACACAATGTAAACAACGCTTGAAACGGGCAGATAATTATATAGCCAGTCCATAAAATTGCTTTTAAGTGTTAACTCCACATGCCAATGAATTTAATAACAAAAAGTGATACATCTGGATGTGAGATGAGTCTAATACTGAATAACCCTTTTATATCAGAGGTCAGCCAATATCTTCCCTATTATAAACAAATGGAAATCAACAGAAAATCCATAAAAGATAGGACTGATAAATCTTATGTAGATCAATTGAAAGTTGCAGAACAGTACATGATATCATGCATGGGAAGGTAGTGAAGAACTGAGCCTTGACTTGTTCTTTTTCGGGGCTGCACTACAACAGCTGGGTTTCCAATCTACTTTACCTGCATTTCAGGACTTTACATGAATATTTCTCTAGGATCAAATTGTTCCTGGTTTATGCTTGCTTATCTTTAAGATCCTCAGCAACATAAGAAAAATTGAATTTTGCTTTCCAAAGAATAAAGACTTGATCTAGGCTCTTCCCACTGAGGAATGGAAGGAAAAGGGAAGGGGTAAAATGAGGGATGGAAAAGAATCACAGGGAAAACCCTGGAGAGTCAAATTTACGAGTATTGCTGATGGCAGGGGAACGTGAGCAACAGAGGCAGCAATACCTGCTGCCACCAGGAGTAATAGCCCCTACACCTGTGCCTTGCTGGAACAGCAGCATTATGCCTATTTTTTTCAGATACACAACACAAAAAAAAAAACAGATAGAAGAGGCTGTTCTGACAATTGTGGAAGTCTGTGTATGTAACTGCCTACAATGTCAATGTTTATAACTAGACTAGCATACAAAGCATCTCTCTCACATCAGGATAACCAGCCAGAGAAGGTCATAAAAATCTTAAAAAAATCTTTCATGGAGAAATTTCAATTTAACATCTCCTACATCAGTAGCGAGCACAGAGCTGGGAAACAGTGTTTATGAATACTTTTTTTTTTTCTGTCCTGTGTTGCATTATGTCCTGAGTTACTGGACACAGCATTCTGTGGCAGCCTCAGGTAGGAAAAGGTATATTTTGCTTTTCAGTCTCTCTTCAGGGTTCTCATTTAACTCACAGGATTTCTTTTATCTTAATTTTATCAACAACAGAAACTCTTATGTCTGGCATATTAAATTCATCTGTTATTGGTGCATCACACTGCACAAGTGTAGTTCATACAGGGCAATTCACAGTTAGCTTAATTTTTGCCTGTGATTTGTTCTTGCAGAATCTTTTTGTGCTTTAATGCTCTTAAGATGTGTATTCATTTATTGAGTACTTGTAGAAATAATAATTAATAATTTATATGCTGTATAAAACCCAAGAAAACACTGTGCATAAGTGAATAGGTTTATCTTTGTTATGGCCAGGTAAGCAAAAAGTCAATATATTCATTAAGTTACTATCACATTTTGCATATTTCAGATGAGTCCTACTTTTACAGTGTTATATAAATCTATATTTTACCAGAAAAATGTACTGTCAGCTCTATAATTTTTCAAATTTTTATTATAAAGAAATACCAGCAAATTTGTTTTCTAGATTTTTTTTTAACTTTTCAGCTTGTCATCATGGAAATGGAGTTTCCTCCATTCCAACCAACCAAAGTTGATTTTGAGAGAATTATTAAGGACCCCAGGCTTCCTCAAAGGTCTATTTTCCAGCTCCTGTAAACATGATGTACCTTACATAAAAAGATTAATTTTAATGTTAAAACATTTCCATACCCCCCAGTCATCTTAACCATGCCTCTTTGTATCTCTTCCACTTTCATTTAATCTTTCTTGAACATATATAACTGATATTAAACAATCAGTTTCAAATGAGGTCTAACCTCTTCCATGTACAATGGCACTAATACTCTTCTATCTCTGCAGGAAAAACTTCTTTTGGTACATTGCTTGCCTTTTTTAGAGTTATAAAAAATATTGCCATTCACAGTGGCCTATTGCCCAGCAAGGTGACTCTCCTTTCCAAAGTGATCAGGCCCAGTTTGTAGAGAAATATTTTGGGTTTGATTCCCAAAAGTATGAACTTGCACTTTGTAAAACTGAATTTCATACCATTTCTATTGCACAAAGTCCAACCCTAAACATTCTTCTCTTTCTGTGTAATATTCAGAGCCATCTTTCCTTTGAATGTTTCATAACTTCATGCTAGTAAATTTCATTGATATCCTAGTATTTTGGGTAAAGAAGCTGAACAAAATTTTAACTAAGATACCAAGATTCCAAGTCCAGTGTTTAGGATATCCACTAAAATAGAATAGAATAGCATTCCTACATGCAATGCCTCAATTTTTAAAGCTCTCCATTGCCAAATTCTCCTTTGTATGATTTTGTACTTTTACCTAACTCCATGTTCTCCAACTTAGTATATACCATTTCTTTCACTGGTATATCAAACGCTTGACTGGAGTTCACAGAGATGAGATTTGTGAATGTCCTCTGTTTAGAAAACTCTCAGTGAAAAAAAAGCTATTAGGTTAGTTTAGCACATTCTATATTTACTGAGATGGTATTGTATTATATTACATGCCATTTTGCTTTAAGGACAATTACAGACATTCTCTCATTACTGATATGCAGGAATAATTGATACTTACTCCATCCTCTTCTTATATGTAGACATTACTTTGCTATTCTTCAGTCTGATTGCACCCTCCTCCAAAAAAGAATTATTAAAAATACTCATTACCAGACCCACAATTTCAGAAGTCTTTTTTTAGAATTATAACATGAACATTATCTGGTCTCCTCAGTCCTCAAGGGGTCATGCTTTTCCCTCAGTTGTGATTATTTCCATTTTTATATCCTTCTTGCTGTTGTCAGTCTTGCTTTTGTGTCACAGTGCATAATTCTGAGATGAAGAATTTGCTTAATTGGAGGGCAGTGCTAAGACTATCCTTAATCTTATTCTTTCCTCATAGCAACTGGTTTCTTCCTCCTTTGTTGTGTTTTTATATACCTTTAACTGAAAAATCTCCAATGATGTTTGTAAATGCCTGCTGCTAGTCTAACTCAACTGAACTTCAGGAATTCTCACTTTGCCTCAACACTTACTGACTTTTAAGGCATAATTTTCTTTGTAATCAGCAAAGGCTTTCACGGTCCTTGAAATCAGCCGCTATCACCACTTTCCCATTTATTAAACTGGAATAAGGAAGTTATACATTGATTTTTCTTTATATGTCACATTTAAAAAACTATATGCATAAGAGGAAAAAAAATCAAACATGTTTTAGTCCACAGTGCGGTGATCTGTCTGAACATATTTGGCACCTAGGCAAATTTGGCATTTCAGACAAATGCATTATTACTATCGGTGTAAAGAATTCCAAACATTTACTTAGGTACAGCAATTTTCAAACCATCACTGATGCCTCTGACATAAAAAATCAAATAGTTTAAGAGATTGTTTTTGCTATGCAAAATTCGTTGATTGTTTGCAGACTTTTTCTCCATGTTTCCTCATATTTTTTCATTCCATAAGAATGAGCTGGCTTTCAGTCCCTCTTTACACCACACACACAGAGCTAAGATTTATTTTGGAGAAGGATAAACATGTGGAGCTTCTTTTGCAGGTGAAGAAAATGGTTCTACTCAGGGTTGCCTGTGGCTCTCTGTTTTGTGCTGCAGTTTATAAAGCAGTGGTCAGGAAATCAGCATCACAGAGTCAAGCTAGCTGGATAAATAAAATACCAATTGTACTTTGCAAACCATTTCTAACAACACAAATGGGAAAGTAGTGAAAGATAACGGGATGAAATATTTTTCAATCAGTACACCACTGTTTAGCTTCCTTCTTTCAGCCCTGTAGTAACACTGCTGAGTAACTGATTAAATTACTGGCCTACTATGTGTACCTAAAAGAAATTAGCTATAAAACTCCCAGAAAAGTGGAACATTATTTAGTGTCTGAGAAGTGGCTCTGGTTACCTAAGTCTTTGTCCTATCATATTTACTGCAAGGCTTTGCTTGTTTTTATGTTTGCTATAGAAATTTTTTGTAATGTGTTCACATCTGTTAGCTCCAGTTTCTAATTTCACATTTAATTTTTCTCAATATAAATGTTAATTTTAAGATTATCATTATCTTAATTTACATCATATTGCTAATGTGGAGTTATGGATTGGAAAAAAACTACCAGTAACAAGTGAGGAAACTGAGAGCCAGCAAGCCACTCAAAACAGACATCATCTTCCATTAAAGAAAGGTCTAATTAAAGCTGATGGCTCATCAGGGGTGATCTCTTTGCTTTTCTTTTTCTTTCATTTTTAAAAGCATAAGAAAACTGCTGTCTGGCATAAAAGGATAAGAAAACTGCTATCTGGCGTATGTCCAACACAGACACAGTTCATTTGCAACAGTCCTTAAAAGTGTAAGTCAGGGCTTAGCCTAAAATGAAGAACAGAGAATGTGCAATAAAGAGTACAAATGCTGAATTGGCTTCATGAAAACCTAACTCCTGTATATGCAAAATAATGAGGTATGAGGTACAATGTATTAACTATAATTAAACATGTAACACTCTTCATCTGCTTTATTATAAAATAAAAGGTAATGAAGGGAAAGAGGAAGTCTAATGCCTGTTTTAGTGTCTGTTGGGCTCAGTTCAGAAGCTGTCTTGCTCAGCTCACCCTCTGCTGCTCACCACTGCTTTCCACATGGACATTATTATTCACCTTGGATCTGCATGCTGAAAAGCAGTCTGGGTTTTTTCCTTGTCACCCATCAATAACGAGTATTTAGAGTATAGTGGAGAGTTTTGAGGAAGTTAATTTCTTGCTTCCTTATCCTGTAAGCATATGTAGCAAACCTCCTAGCCAACAGCAATGCAATCTGTTCCAAAGCAATTGTGTTCAGGTAATGGGTAGTTAGGAAGATAAAGCCAATTTTGTAACTCTATTTTGAAGGATCCTGAGGCAATTAAGAAAGTTTATGCAGTATAGCTCCTATTCACCCCCATGACAACCAGTCACAAGAGGAAGCTTAGAATGACTTGGGTCTAAATGGTATCTATTTTACAATGCTTCTCTGACTATTAATGTGATTCTAAGTTAAGAAAACTGTGGAATAAATTGTAGAGCAACCTTACCAGTCCAAACTAAAACTCTTGGAATTATTTGGCATTTTTTCTTTTTCATGTTGCAGACTCCTTTCTCTGAATGATGGGTTAATATTAGGAATAGGAATAATATGATTGCTATTCCTAATTAAGTCCTGAGTCTTATGTTCAGTTTTGACCAAGATAAGATGCTTCTAAGAAAAGTACAAGAACCCTCACTGTGAGTGAGTTTGGGATGATCTGCTACCTTGAAGGAGAGCTCTAACTCTAAAGACCTGAAACATGAGAATTGTTTTTTATATTAACTCTTAAAGTTCTGGATTATTTTTTTCCCAATTAAGATCTAATCACTCTAGGTCTCTCTTATTTTCTGTGAAGCTCAAAGTGAGTCTAATGGTATAATACATGAGTATATAATTCCTTTAGTGTAATCTTTTTCACATCCTTGCATATTTATTTTTTTGTTCTTTGTCACTTCTCTCCTAGACAAGAGGACTGAGAAAAATGGGGTGATGAATGTGTGAGGATTTCCATATTCCACTCCTGCCAGTAGTCTGCTGTCTTCCTATTATGCCATCACACTGAAGAGGAAGCAGAAGTCTGATGATTATCTTACGTAAATACAAGCTGGATGGTATTTTCTAGGGGAATAGGAAAACTTTTGCAAGAATCTCCACATAAAGGAGCCTACTTTATACAAGTCTGTTAACTAGATAGCCTAAATCCTACGGAGAGCAGAGTGTAAAAAGTAAAATGAATGAGAAATTTTCTTTAGCTACTGTATAGGAACTTTTGCTTGCTGGAAGCAGGACAGAGAAGTAAGAGCTTTGGGGTGCAGATGTGCCCTTGTGGAAGATCTGAGATCCTGAACAGGCCTTAATAGCATGACATGCTGAACTCAGGAAAGCTTAAGCAGCTTCCTTCAAGGAAATACAGAAATTGCCTTAAAGGACAGGAAACAAATTACTGCATCTATAAAATCTTCTTTGGCGGGCCAACGGAATTACTGCAGGTATTCTGAGTTTATTGTTTATCCATCCCCCAACTGACTCCTTTCTGGGCTCTCTCCTGGAGCTCTGCATGTCATCAACATCTCTGTTCATCGGTGTGGGAGTGAGCACAGTGAGTGCCAAATGTGCTACACCTGCTGTGTGTGCACAGGAGGACCCTGATGAGCATCAGCCTTCCCCTGGTGCTGGAAGAAAACAACTGTCCTGCCTGACAGAGAATTCAGGTGGTACTAACTTACCCTGCTTGCTAACTGTCTTCTACAGGGCCATAGCACAAAGGTAGGTACTGTGGAGGCTGTAAGAAAAGTAAGCAAAGGAGCGATATTTCTAAGCTATGGGTAGTATTGTTTTTATGGATTTTTTTTGTCTGGGTTTTATGTGAAAAGCAGAAACTAAGAAACTGTTGAGAGGCTGGAACACAAATGTATTCAGGCTTGGTTCAGGTCCATTTAAACATAAAAGTTACGTTGAATTGGAAAACTAGGAATTTTCATTTTCAAATGTGAAAATAAGAAAAAAAATCTTGCTGTGGTGACTTGGCTGATTGGATCAAAAGATGTAATAACATAATTATTAAAGCTGTTTTTTATTAATAAAATTTACTCATTAGGAGAAGTATTTTTAAAAATATCAGTTTAAAGAGAGGATTGAAATAATAGTCTCTTCAAACTTTTCAACCATATATGAAAAATTGTTTTTTAAGGGAATATAATTTGTACATGCTCCCTGGAACACAGTGTCTTCCACAAATCAAGGGAAAAACATTTCATCAAAAAAGTTTTCTAGTAAGCTTAGTTGTATGAAAAAGGGGACAAAAGATCTCTGTTTGGTTTCACTGTACCAGGTTGTATTTTATGGGTTAGTATACTGTCTTTTACTTATTTCTACTGCTAGCTAAAGAGGATCAGTATACTTGACAGTTTATTGCTTGAAGTTTTCTATGGTCCAATATATTTCCAAATTCTTTCTTCCCCAAGATACTCTATATTAAGTTCCTGGGACCTCCCTTCCCCCCCCCCCCCCATCTATTTATGCAGATATAGGTTTATAATGGTTCCTGTTCTATTCTTCACTCTTTAGGTTTCTTTTAATTTCTTAAATATAAAGTATTTTAAAAGTATCAGTGAAGTGAACAACATTCCTTTGAAGTTAAGTGAATAAATAATATCTTTATTTTAGAAATACTAAGACAGAGAAGGATAGATAATTGTTTTATAAACTTTCTAGGTTCACAGAAATATTATTGTAAAAAAGAAGAAGCCAGGTCTCCATGAACCATCTCCGTGATGGTGTCTAATGGGAGTCACTCTCCTTTGAAAATTCACCTATTTTCATATAGCAGGCAGGCTTGTCCGTATCTAAAACACCTACCTGTAGTCTGTAGTTGCACTTACCTATGATCCACCTACAGAAAGACTAAGTTTAAGATAGATTCTGCAGTCATGTTTGAAACCTTCAAGGTTGACAGCAGTCATGCTCCCTTCTTAATTTATAGATATCCTACACAGTGCAGGAAAATACAGTTGTAGTGTCCAGAGAAGAATAAATGATTGCTCTGTCCAGTACAGACCCTCTCCTCAGAAAAAGATCTAAATTAAGCCATAGTCAATATTCAGTATTCTTTATATCTTTACTGGTCTTTCTGGAAGCTTCTACTGCTTATAAGCATCTTCCAAACTTGTCTCACTCTGCCACTCAAGCTCTCATAAAAAAACCAACTTTCTGCAGCATAGATAATACCATTTAGAACTGCTTTTCTGTTCTCTGAATTGAACTGATAGGTTTTTTCTACTCTCTAATCCTTTAAAAGAATACATTTTGAGGGGCTAATCCAATACATAATCTCACAAAGCAACTGGAACAAGCAGCTAAACATTGTCTCTTTGGTTACCCCCAGGCTAAATTCACTATCTTAGGACACTGCACTAGAAAAGGGTTTTTCATACACCATCTGTTGTTTAATGCAGCTCTAGCTTGTCTCTTCAGTAAGGTTATAATATGAAGTATTTGAAAGTCTAAAAATTGAAATATTTGAAATACCCTCTCAATAGCAAGGACCTGTTGTCACTCTGCTAAATCTTAAACTGTACGTTCAACTGCAACAGGAAAACAACCTGTCAGAGTAGCACCTGAGGCAGTAAAGGACAACATATCTGATATCTGCTTATCATGTGGTCCAATGACTCCTGGAATAACAGGCTTAGCCTGCATAATAGGTGAGAAGAAAACAAACAAAAAAACCCAACCCAGGAAAACTGGGGATTGTCTTGACCTCTCTTCATTAGCAAATGGAAGTTCTGTTCCTTGGTCTGCCCTCTTCTAATGCCCTTCAGAGAGAAGTTTTTGCTGGATTCTTTGCTTTGTATGGCATAAAAAAAAATCAGTAAAAAATACTGACAAAGGATATTGCTTCAATATAGATTGTACTGAAAAGGAAAACTGTTAGATAAATAGGAGATGTGAGAAAGAATACTTATTAGTAATTTCCCTAGTCAGTGTAGACAGAGATTTACTGTACCATATGACTGCTTCATAAATCACCTCATTAATCCATGTATATTTGCACAAGCCATAACACACTTCCTTTACTATCAGAAAATGAATATGAGGCTTTCCTTGTTAGGAGAGTAAGACAACTTTGAAAACTTATGGAGTACTGCTCTCAATGTGTAGGTTGTATGAAGACACCTTGGCTGTATCGTACTGATGAATAAACCAGTGCTAGGAAGTGAGACTGAGCATTGGAAAACTGATTATCCACACTGCTTTATACCCTACTAATTAAAACAGGTACAACCAATGGGTGCTGGGGCCAAGAGACAGACTATGTCCAGACTGCAATGCCCTTGGCTTTCTGGGCTACATACAATGCTCCTGGAATGTAGTATATAAATATTACTTTCTGTGTGCTATTTTCATTTCAGGATTTGTAGGATGGAGGGACCAAAGGTGATTGACATTTATTCATATTGTGCACTGGAAAAGATTCAAGGTACCTGGTATTCTCATCTGGTGCCTGGGCACTGTCTCAAAAATGCTTTTTGGCAAAAGTCATGGAAGGAAACATGCCAGCAGTTATGTGGTAGGACTGATGCAGGTGAACAATTGAGTCAATGTACTGGTTCTGTTCAGTTTAATGGTATAAACAGTCTATTGGTCCAAGTCAGTGTGCTGAAGGTTAAACAAGCCTACTAAGCTTTAAATGGGAAGGATAACATGTGCCCTGTTTTACTGTGTGAGATTTTCCAGAACAAAATGTGGGACCCCGATGTGCACTTTTCCATTGTTTATTTTTTTCTCTTATGCCTCCCAACAGGGCAACCTCCCGTCTCTGTTGAAGTCAGAGCAGCAACCACCCTTCTCTAGAAAGTCTCCAGCCTTTTCCCCCTGAATATACAGTCTTTTCAACTTGAATTAATTCATTAGTAATCTAAAAATACATATGATCATTAGCTTATGATAATTAAAAACTAAGTTTGCTGAGACCTGTGTCAGAATTGAACTGTTTCAGCTGGAGTTTTCTATGCCACATATTTTCCCAGTGCTGACCCTGTCAATTTCTGGAAAAGGTTTTTTGGAATTTAATAATATTTTCCCCGTTTGAAAATTTACTGGTGTTAATAAGTTTCAAAAACAACACTGTCCTACTAACCCTAGGATTTAAAATTCACTGGCCTTCTTCAGAATGAGATGAAACTAGCCATATAAGCTATTTAAACATCATTAAAGTTACTTAGTATTTAAGGGGTAAAAGATCTGTTATGGGTTATTGTTTAATAATTATATATTTAAAAACCCCTAAACTATGATATGCCCTCAAGTCAATGTTAAAATACAGATGTGCATATATTAGGCATGTACATATATGCATACAGTAATTTAAGGTAATATGGACTTCGTAATTATGCTCAATCCGTTATTGAAACTATGGGGAAGCTAGAGTTACTGTTAATCTGAAAAAATCCAAACATTTTTTAAGATAAGTAAATGGATGTAAGAATATGCAAGCAACACAAAACTTGTACACAGTGATAAAATGGAGTAAGTGCAGTGCAGGCAAATTAACTGCATTTCAAAATATTTTTTTTCCTAATGTGAATCTGCAAATACAAAAATGTCTTAATCATGATAATAGAGTTATCTTCAGTATGTCTTTCAGATCTTCTCTCAAAGTGTTTGATGCCTAACTATGTATTTGTGTAGTGCAATGTGTTTGGGTTTCTTCTAAATTCAACTTTATTTCTGAATTTCTGGGTTTGTTATATTATATCCAGGGATATATGCAGCATTGTCATTGTCTCTTTTACCTTAAGTGTAATCTCCATGTCATAATTTGAAAATATTTTTTATTCAATTTCAAGCTCTGTAAAAAATTATATTTTTCATGGCTTGCAATATGACAAATAATTTACAAATCATTGTCACCATAAGCAAATCTTTAAGATGGTTAAAGATAGCCACTTGTAATAAAAAGGATATTACTGCATATATGGCAGTGCAAGGAAGTGCTTTATCTGGATAATACAGAGATGGAAATGGCTGGGAAATTGAAATGGATGGGAAATTTTATGTAAAAGTATACTATCCACTTAAGATAATTCTTTTTTTGTTTGTTTTTTTCCTTAGAAATAAATAATAATTCTACTTGCAAATTTTTAATATAGAAAGTAGCTCATTGATATCATTACAATTTAAGCTTTAGCTATATTAAGAATGTATAAGAAGTAATAGGGAAAGAAAAAAAAACCCAACACAAAACAATCCCCACAAAAATAACAGAGAATGAAGTTCAATATGTAATCTACACCAGTACAAAAAACAAATGAAAGTAAAGCAAAATTGTGACCATTTTATTTGTTAGGACTTACAGCTTGGTTTTAAGAAATAGTTTTTACAGTGGATAAAAAAAATCTTTGACAACCTGTAGGTTGTGAAAACTGTATTTGAAAATGATTTGGCTAACAAGCTCTCTGTTTTGAGAGCAGTAGACTAAACACATTTAGACACTCCAGTGAAAGTTTTACCAATCACACTATACATCCAGTAGGCAAACAGCTTCTTAGGACATTTTATGGAAGTGAGAGATCCAGTGATCTTACAAAAAATATGCATAAGCTTTTGAAATTATTGGTGTGGAAAACAAGCTAGGAATTGATATTAGAACTGCTAGAAATATGAAAACTAAAATCTGAGTCTTTCACAGATTATTTTACTGGCCTTTTATTTCTATCAAGTACTGCTGTGTGAAAATTGCAAGGAGAGAAATTATGATTTGGTATTGGCAGGATACATTGATATGTATACAAATATATACTAATAAAGAGTGCAATTAACCACTAAAACTAATGACCTTTATTACTAATAAAGTCACAAATACTTATTACTAATAAGTGATAATACAATATTTTAAAATTATTTTGATTACCAACTTTATTTCTTTTTACTATATTTAACACCAACTATTTAGTGAACCTTTTTTTAATCCAACATTTTTTATACCACAGTTGCCCTTAAGGCATGAAGCTATCAGGCACCTATCTCTCATTAATATTAAAGGTGTTAACTACCTGGAATAATTTGGGACTATGGTATTTTGTTGTCCCAGGTGTCTCTAGCCTGTTTTCTACTCTGCTATATTTCAGACATGTCTACACCTTTAACAATGTTATAAATGTTTGGATTAACCTTAAGCTTAACCTGGCTAACTCTGTCACTAATAGAAATTCAACTACCGCAGGCTGAAGTTTGGTTGTGTCCAGAAAATCCATGAGGGAAGGTGTGTAGCAGGAGTGCTTGGGTACACCTAGGCACAGCTGTCAGTGTGACACTGCATTTTCAGTATGATGCTGTAGCCTTCCAGACCCACAGCGTCTTCAGCAAAGATCTACCTCTGGAACATGGAAATCACTCTTGGTTGTGGCAATAAACATTTTACCGTGCCTGCTAGCCAGAAGTGAAGTAGAAAAAGGAAACGGTGCTAATTTCAGTGAAAACGATGAAGGAACAGCTGTGGAGGAACTCCAGTAGCTCCTGGTACATAGACTGAAGTAAAATAAATAGCAAACACAAGATGACTGGTGACCCATCTCACGCTACTCTGTTTACTTAATACACTTAAAAATAAAGAATAAAGGACCATGAAAGTTTTAAAATGAGACACAGTCAGCTACAAAGTAGCTGTTAAATGTGCCACACAGTAGAAGAATTATAAACGCCTCTCCTTAATTAAAACTAAATGGTAACACCATGGCATTAAGCTATATATTTTTTTAAAATTATATATTTTACTGTTTCTATTAGACTCTTGAGCCAAATACATGTCTGGCATAAGTAAGTTTGAATTAATTAAAGTCAATGGAGTTGCTCCTGCTAACACTCATGTGAATTTGTCCCTTGATCTTCTAAATTGGCCATTTCCTCTAATGAGCGTCTCTGAACTGAAGATGAAAACTCAAATCTAGTCCACTTTGTCTCTGAACTCAGGAGAGGTTTTAAAGGTTAGGGAAACTGCCTCTAAATGTAAGAATCTGGGGGGAATATTTCTGTTAAACCTGAACTCTGAGCCTGAGCTGCTTGGGCTTGATGAGGAAAGCAGATATGAAATTCAAAACCGAAAAAAAATTATGCTTTTTAGCTTGGACCATAGAATCATTTAGGTTGGAAAGGACTTCCAAGATCATCGAGTCTGACCATTAACCTAACACTGCCAAGTCCACCACTAAAACATGTCCCTAAGTGCCATGTCTACACGTGTTTTAAATACCTCCAGGGTTGGTGACTCCCCTGCTTGACAACCCTTTCGGTGAAGGTATTTTTCCTAATATCCAATCTAAACCTCCCCTGGCACAACTTGAGGCCATTTCCTCTTGTCCTATGGCTTGTTACTCGGGAGAAGAGATTGACACCCACTTCACTAAAACCTCCTTTCAGGTAGTTGTAGAGAGCGATAAGGTCTCCCCTCAGCCTCCTTTTCTCCAGGCTAAACAACCCCAGTTCCCTCAGCTGCTCCTCATAAGGCTTGTGCTCTAGACCCTTCACCAGCTTCGCTGCCCTTCTCTGGATGCGCTCCAGCACCTCAATGTCTTTCTTAGTAGCAGGGGGTCCAAAACTGAACACAGTATTCAAGGTGTTGAGTGCCAAGTCCAAGGGGGTGTTGAGTGCTGAGTAAAAGTGCTGAGTACAGGGGGACAATAACTTCCCTAGTCCTGCTGGCCACACTATTTCTGATACAAGCCAGGATGCTATTTGCTTTCTTGGCCACCTTGGCACACTGCTGGCTCATATTCAGCCAGCTGTTGGCCAACACCCCCAGGTCCTTTTCTGCCAGGCAGCTTTCCAGCCACTCTTCCCCAAGCCTGTAGCATTGCATGGGGTTGTTGTGGCCCAAGTGCAGGACCTTGTACTTAGCCTTGTTGAACCTCATAAAACTGGCCTTGGCCCATCGATCCAGCCTGTCCAGATCCCTTTGTAGAGCTTTCCTACCCTCAGGCAGATCAACGCTCCCACCCAACTTGGGTGTCGTCTGGAAATTTACTGAGGGTGCACTTGATCCCCTCGTCCAGATCATTGATAAAGATATTAAACAGAAATGGCCCCAACACAGAGCCCTGGGGAACACCACTTGTGACTGGCCACCAACTGGATTTAACTCCATTCACCACAACTCTTTGGGCCCAGCCATCCAGCCAGTTTTTTACCCAGCAAAGAGTATGCCTGTCCAAGCCATGAGCAGCCAGTTTCTCCAGGAGAATGTTGTGGGAAACAGTGTCAAAGGCTTTACTAAAGTCTAGGTAGACGCCATCCACAGCCTCTCCCTCATCCACTAAGTGGGTCACCTTGTCATAGAAGGAGATCAGGTTAGTCAAGCTGGACCTGCCTTTCATAAACCCATGCTGACTGGGCCTGATCACCTGGTTGTCCTGTACATGCCACCTGATGGAACTCAAGATGATCTGCTCCATAACCTTCCCCAGCACTGAGGTCAAACTGACAGGCCTGTAGTTCCCCGGATCCTCCTTCCGGCCCTTGTTGTAGATGGGCGTCACATTTGCCAATCTCCAGTCAACTGGGACCTCCCCAGTTAGCCAGGACTGCTGATAAAGAATTGATAGTGGCTTGGTGAGCACTTCTGCCAGCTCCCTCAGTACCCTTGGGTGGATCCCATCAGGCCCCATAGACATGTGTGTGTCTAAGTGGTGCAGCAGGTCACTAACCATTTCCCTTTGGATTATGGGGGCTTCATTCTGCTCCTTGTCACTGTCTTCCAGCTCAGGAGGCTGGGTACCCAGAGAACAACTGGTCTTACTATTAAAGACTGGGACAAAGAAGGCATTAAGTACCTCAGCCTTTTCCTCATCCTTTGTCACTATGTTTCCCCCGCATCCAATAAAGGATGGAGATTCTCCTTAGCCCTCCTTTTGTTGCTAATGTATTTATTAAAACATTTTTTGTTGTCTTTTATGGCAGTAGCCAGGTTAAGTTCTAGTTGGGCTTCGGCCCTTCTAATTTTTTCCCTGCATAACCTCACAACATCCTTGTAGTCCTCCTGAGTTGCCTGCCCCTTCTTCCAAAGGTCATAGACTCTCCTTTTTTTCCTGAGTTCCAGCCAAAGCTCTCTGTTCAGCCAGGCCAGTCTTCTTCCCCATTGACTCGTCTTTTGGCACATGGGGATGGCCTGCTCCTGTGCCTTTAAGATTTCCTTTTTGAAGAATGTCTAGCCTTCCTGGACTCCTTTGCCCTTCAGGACTGCCTCCCAAAGGACTCTGTCAACCAGTCTTCTAATCAGTTCAAACTCTGCCCTCCAGAACTCCAAGGTAGCAGTTCTGCTGACCCCCTCCTTAGTTCTCCAAGAATCAAAAAATCATTTTGTGATCACTACACCCAAGATGGCCTCCAACCATCATATCACCCACAAGTCCTTCTCTGTTCACAAACAACAGGTCCAGTGGGGTGACTTTCCTAGTTGGCAACCATGTTGCTTTTAAATCTAGTTTGAATACAGGCTTCAGCTGATGTCTCTAGTACTGTATCACTTTGCTTACATCTAGTCTAGTTTACAGCTGTTTTGACAGCTCATGGACTGAGAATATGCCAGTAAGTATTTTTACACATTGCTGTTCAAACAGGTTGCAGTTCAGTAAAAAGCTAGACTATAAGCTAAGTCTTTTTTTCCACTTAAGTCAGAGTGAAGATATGCACATGTTTAAGAACTTTGTTAAAGCAAAAACATACTTATAGGGTTTTTTTTCCATTTGCATCAAACTAAATAAACAAACATGAAGAAAATTAGTGTTAGATTTGGTATTGTGAAGTGATAGGCACTTTTTGTGAAGTACTTTTGAACTATAAATGCTAATGTTCTTAGGTTCTTCTGTGGTCAACAGAGAGAAAAAAAAGAGGTTGTTCTCGGAGCACCTGAATTAAGGTTTCCCAGAATCACTCTCTTTCTCAAAAAAACCACAAGACCCACAATGCTTCCAATGACTGTAAAGGATATCTGGCAAAATAGCTACACCTGACTACAGCCATTGTCGAAATGCCTCCTAGTTTCTTTCATTTTTTTACAGAAATCACTAGGAGTGAAAGGCACACAATAACTTTCTGGATAATTGGACTACATAGGGGGTTGGGACCTTTTCCTTACTTCAGAAAAGGAGGTTTTGACTAGAGGAGATCTCATGGTATCAACTGGTAGCAACGAAGCATCTTGCAAGGTAAAGCTTGAAAGGCAGTGTTTTCTTAAAAGTAGAAGTATGCATTACCTGAGTTATTAATTTCTGTCAGTGAATAGTTAGGAAGGAGAGCTGTGAAAAAGATTAAGCATTTGACTGATAACGTAAAAATAGATTGCAGAATTTTTCCTCAAATTGTGGGTCTTGCTAACTAGGCATAATTATATTTGATACTGTGTTAAAAGTCTATAGAGAATAATATTTTTTCATGAAAATTTAATTTTGAAAGAGCTATGGAAATTTGCTTGACGTTTTGGTAAGCTGCAGCATAGTATGGAATTCCAAGTATGGAAATAAATTCTTCTCAAAATGATAGACTGTCTCAATTTTTTTTTTTTTTTAAACAGCCTTCATTTTCCTTTAAAAAAATTAATAAAATTAAAATATTTTATACTGGTATATGTCAACTTTTTTTAATTAGAGAAGTCTGTATGTTTTCAAGGCTATGTCCATATTCTCTTATGATAGCGGCACTGAAATTCACTTTGGTTTTACTTTTATACAAAAAAATTGTCAACATTTTATAGAAAGCTACCTATTCATGCATTGTTTTAAGCATTTCTTTGGTTCTAAAATACATGTTTGGATAGTTATAAAATAAAATATTAGCATTCCTGGGAAATGGAATTCTGATTCTTGTCTGATTCTTGTAGTTTATAAATTGTAAGAATTTTCTATAACTCCTGTTAAAACTAGAGATTCTGCTTAAATAATGGTTACCTTTCAAGATCATTTAAATTGCCACAGTCAGCCACCAGTGAAGATTCCTTTGGAGAGGAAAGTTGAACAGAAACCATGTGATGACAGACTGGAAGAGAGGCAAAACCATTTGAGGATTTTCTGTTGTGTTTTCTAAATAAAAGACTGCTTCTGAACCCTGTAATGCTGAGTGCAAAGCAGGTTTATGGTAAAAGCAAAAGAAGGAACCTGACCACAAGCAGGATTCACAATAGTTAAGGCCAGGTTTGTGTACCTTTACTTAAGGTTTCATTTTAGGCATTCTTCACCATTTCTCTAACCCCTGATGGAAAAGGTGACTCAATAGTTACTGTGCTTCTTTGGGAAGAGAAAATGAATACATTGTTTGACTGGATTCCTTTATAAAACATAGAGAGTGTTTTAAGCTGTTCAACTATTCAACTACCAATAAAATACTCCCAAGCGTTTCATTTGCAGGGCCACCTAAGAGGTTCCTTTATCCCTTCTCATACATCGATGCCCCAAGAACATGAGTTGCTAATTCCTCTCTAATATGATATCTATAAGCTTTTCTTTCTCCTTTTCCATCAAAGTGCATATTCTGATTTAAAAAAAAAAAGTTCATGCTGGAATTAGATACCATTTATATCAATTTTCACATGTATAAATGAGTACAGAATATTCAGAACTAGGGAACCACAGCTTTATGGGGAAATGTACATATATATTTAATTTCCATTTAGAAAAAACATCCAGACAAACTGAAATGCTGAAATTGTTCTCTTTGGTATTTTTTGCTTCAATATGAATTGAAGGTTTCCAGGAGGATTGTATATTTGAGTACACATCAGTGTTTGGTGGGTCTTGGATTGAAAAATAAATGTTCTTTGCAATTTGCAGATATTGTTTATACTGTTGAGCTGGGTTCCATTAAATATAACTCATGCTCACATTTGGAAGATAATCAGATCAAGAACATTAGTGATGAAATAATGTAAGAAAATATTTCCCTGAGCACACAGATAGGCTTTAGGTGAACGTGGAGAATACCTACTGTAAAATTAGTTTTCCAACAAAAATTAACATCAGGAAGTGCTATATCTGATGTTATTTAACATCATCCATATAGTTACTTGTGTAACTGTAAATTTTGAAAATATGAAATTAAGTTGGTGGTGTAGGATATATCAGGGTCAAATTGCATTATATGACCTTTATAGAATAGTGTACTATACTGCTACTTCAACTGCACTTTTTTCTTCTGCATTTTGTTTTTGGAAATCAAATAGTATTACTTCCTTGTTTCTGACAGAGCATCCTAAAATACAACATTTTGCATAATGAGTAGGTATAATTGATTTCTTAGTTCAATATGAGAGACAGGACTGTGCTTGCCTTCTATGAAGCTACTTCCCAGAAAAACTTGGCTGGTGAAGGAAAGGAATAGATTTTATTAGATTGTTTGATAGCACACCTATCACTCTTTCTGACCGAAAGTCATTTTCATTTGCAATGAGCAATTTCAGTTACATGGTATAGTTACAGTTGAGTTCCTTTGCTAGTCCAGTGTGCAGCAGCAGTCAATGCTCTTTAGAGATATATGCTGTAGTGAAAGAGGCAGATTTAGTAAGACAAGACATTTTTCCTCTGTGGGCTTTGTGATACACAAAAGTCTTGTCAGTTTGACATTTGCTACCTTTGCTTTATGATTTTTCCCTATTTTCCTCTTCTGTACCTATGCTGTCATTATCATCCTAGTTGAAAGGTTCTTACTGCAAAGTAAGGTCAGAAGGGACAACTATATGTTTCTGTACTTTTTACCAGATGACACAAAAAAATCAGCAGGGGAGGGAGCATTTTTATCGTGTTCTGGTTATTACAATACAGTTAAGACATATTAGCCATCTTCTGTATAATCTTGCTTCCAGTCACTGATTGCTCAATGTACATTTCTAAATGTCAAACACAGTCATTTATTACCTTGTTATAAATTCTCTTTCAATTCAAGAAAAAAAACCCAAACCCAACATTTGTAGCATCAAATGCTTAGTTATCAGTAGTTGGAGGAGCCTTTAGCAATCTCAAGCCCTCTGTACCCAAAGGAAACTATTTAACCTGTCAGTGCGTTCAAGCAAAAGGCCCATCCCTATCATTAAGGTTCTGAGATTAGCTCACAGAATTTGAGCTGTTGGCTAGATATACTTTTTATTTATCATATAGCTTGACTGCAGCCATGAAGTAAATTTCATAAGCATATTCAATGTAATTTAAGAATTTGTCTCAATCCAACAACAATTTCCAGTGTTGTTGCTGTAAATTCAATTTTGCAAGAAATGTTATTTGCTTAATCACAGAAATTTGCAGCAAAACAGTTGTTATTTTTGCTCATTATAAGTAGTCAGTTATGGAGATGTTTCATACTGAAATGTCGAAGAACATTATTTACATCACATGTCATCAAAAAGAGCAATTTTCAAAAAGCCATCATGGGTAAAACTATAGGCAAAGGCAGCCAGTGAGGTGCTTATTCATCCTCATATATGTAAGTTGTTTTGACTTTGTCATTAGATTATTTAATCAACACATTTTACGTCTTTGTCATGCTTAGTCCAAGTCAGTCACAACCAAAACATGTCACTGGAGCGTAATCTAAAACAGGAAACTGTATATATATCAAACTGCTTTCCACTTGATGTGGAAAAGACTTTGATGTGGACAAATTTGAACCGAGTCCCCACTTAGCTCTTGGGACATGTCATTTTGCAACTTTGCAGCCTGTTAAGCTCACAGAATTGGAAACAAACACGGAGAAATAATGTGGAAAAGATGACAGAACATCATCTGTAAGTATAAACACTCTCAAGTCTCCCAAAGGCACTAGGACATGTGAACTTACTAACCGTCTGAGTTAATCAAATGTTAAATTTAAGGAGCAGAACAGAAGTGAATACATTTTTCACCTCCATTTAACTAAAATGGTTACACAATTTTAATGAGACATCCATGTGAATAGCTGACAAAACCATGTGATGTTGTATAGTAATATATCAATACCTATAAAATGCTGCAGCCCGGAAATATATTTTGAAAGACTGTAACACATAAAAACTGTAGATGTAGTTTAAAGTCACTACCCATGGGTTGAAAAATTCTCACCAGGGGCCTATAAAAAAGGACAATCTATCCCATTCTCTTTTTCAGTAGTTTTCTTCTATGCACTTCAGCCCTATTCAAATAAATATTGGATTTTGGAGTCAACCTCAAGAGTTATTGCTCGGTCTTTATTTTATACAACAAGCTCCTTTCCGTGGGAGCTTTTTCAAGGCAAGGATTGGAAGACACATTCCATTTTGTATATTTTTACATATTTCACTATGTTATTATTATTCTTTCTCATTAAATCTTATCTATGTAAGCAATGAGAGATAAACGTATTTATTTCTATTGTTAAGTATGCACTGAAAAAACCTACTCATTATGTATAACAACACCTTGCACACTACTTAAGGATCATTATCTGTGTGCGATACCACTTGTTTGTTTCACAGGTCTGCATTTACAAATAATGAAAGACTAAATGTCTTGCCCAAGGCTGGGCAGAACTACAGTCAAAATTATTTTTCAGCATTTATTGTCATTGCAATTTACTTTCCTGCAAGGCTCCAGAGTGGAAGGTTTGTCTAACTCACCATAAAAAAAGTTGTATTAATCTGTTCTTCTGTTATGCACTAAAACTTTTGTTTTGCCTTTTGTTGCTTCAGATGAGTAGATCCCAAAGTCCTGGTAATTTTTTATTCAATTGCAAAGCTACTGCAAATAATTTCTTTTACCATTCAAAGCACTGAAAAAAATTGACCTATACTAGCTTGGCTTTTGTACCCCTGTGTTTAATTCCTGTGTGTTTGGGGTGCTTGGATCAAGACATTTCTGATTCATATTAGTAACCTCAGACTGCTTTTTCTCAGTGAAGAATCTTTATATAGAACCAGAAACTGATAAAATCAGTCCTAGTTCACAGCGTGGGCTTATTTATGGGCACAGGGCACCTGAACTGAGTTCATTTACTTCTGCAGTCCACTATCACCACTGTGTCCTGGAATTATTCACTTCCAAGGCCTTCTGGACCATCTCTTCTCTCATTTTTAAGTATAAAGGCACTTATGAAGACTGTGAATGGAGGCTAATATCCCTCCCTCTGTAACTATTCCAAACAGCTTTTATATAATGTCCCTTCTGTGATGATGTTCGATTTCATAGTGCATATTTCTACTATTTAGAAATATTCAGGAGTAATTATTAAAAGTTAAATCTCTACAGGCAGGACTCTATAGCAGAAAGCAAATTCCAGGGCAAACCTCTTGTGCTGTAGGAACTTCTATGCTTGTTACTACTGGTCAAAGTTATGTACCAAAAAGAACACTGTGAGGAAAACTTGAAGGAAATGAATAAATTTCACGAAAAATATCTGCCCCTGAGGAAAATAAATTTTGTCAAGAAAATTCTGAATAGCCTTACTCAGAATAATCCTCTTAATGTAGAAACGTACTTCCCTCAATCTGCTGCTTTGTTTTTCCCAGTTAAACTATTGTTCTGAAGTTATAGTCTTTATCTTGGCACATCCAATGGAACATCATTTATTAATGCAATCAACAGGTACTTCTGCATCTCAGAGAGCTGCTATCTGTTTAGAATTGCTATTTTTCCCCTTCCGTATGGATTCCCCCAGCTGAAACACACACACAGACACACACACAATTTTTTATATTTATAAATTGAGGAGTCTAAAACTTACAGAGCTTTTGAAACAAAAGCAGAATTTTAATGGAAACAATTTTTGCAGTCTTCTTGCCTGTACTAATAATGGATCAATACCAAATTCAATACATGATTTCATTTCTTCTGCAGACAAATTATACTTGTCAGTTTTAGTAAGTGAAGAAAGAAGAGTGAAAGCTCATGACTTGAGAAATGCAATTCAAAAATAACTTCATAAGTTAAATCTTATACTGAATTGATATTTGTGCCAATAAGGGAAGATTTAAATTGAAAAGTGAAGGGTTGACAATGTGTCTTTAAATTGACTTATTCTCTTTTAGTATCAGATCAATGAAATGTGTATTAAGGACACATGCTTATTGTGCAAAAGAAGCCCTACATCAACTGTGCATGGATGTCATGTAGTTTGTTACACAACAAGTCAAAGGCACTGAATCTTAGAAAAAGAAATGAATCTCATAAATATTGTATAATTTTAAGTATGCTATAATCTATTCTGAAGTTGAAAGGTGTCACAAACAAAACCACTATGTTCACCATCACACTGAATTTATTTGCTTCTTATTCTAAACACTATGTCACATTTCTAATTGCATTTTCAGCAATTTATTTCCTTTGTCTCTCCTACCAAATTCATTCAATGTCAGTGTTATGATGCCACAGTAAACATTGTGAACTTAAATTATTGCATTTATTCACACTTACACTCCCTAGAAATTGCTGAAGTGGTACACTTAAAAGCATAAATGTCTTATTTCAACAGTTTGGGCTTTTTGTTCTCATCAAAAATTGCAAGAAGAAAACACAGCATTACTTATTTAGCTAAATCATGAAGAATAAAATCTCCACAAATTATTCATTGCATATTCTTTCATAGAAAGCTGTATCTAACAAGACAGATGGTGTTTTCCCTGATTCAGAAGGTCTAATAAATATTACTTGTATCATATTAGCATGACACAAGCAGGTAGACTGAATCTGTCATAGAGAAAATACAGAGGTGCCTGGTATTTTCTACTCATGTGCAAATATCCTTTCCCCTGTGAAGTTCCTGTGCATTTGAGTAAGAAATAAATGTTCTTTAATGTGAATAACACCTGTCTAATCACAAGATGAGGGAGACTGATATTGTAGAAAGATCTGTCCAACAGTAATTTTCCATTTTAGTCAAGAAGAGTATTTAAAATCTGTGTGTCATGAAAGGAAAAAAAAACCCAAACAAGTATTGTATAAGAAAATAACGTTAACAGTGGTAGCTGTAGGTATTTTCAAATATTAGTAGTATTATGAAAAGGGAAATAAAATTTCTCTGAGTAGTATTGTCATGTTTTCTGTTTTGATTGAAGTAGACATAGCACATATTAATTAGCTAACTGGGAAATCTCAAAATTGAAGCTTAGAAGAGAAAAAAACCTCTTTCTCATGGTGGATTTCAGTAGTTTGAAATGTTTTTCATTTGGAATGAAATGAAGATGATGAACTATCACCCCCCAGAATGTCTTCTGAATGCAAAAGTCATCGATTATCCATGTTTAGAATGGTTTGCTAGGCTGCTTACCCCTGAGCTGAAGACCTGGACAGATCAGCAAAGAGCTAAAACACCAGGATGATTTGGGCAGACCAGTTTTAAAACAAGGGTGTTTTTGTGGGGGAATATTTCAGTTTTTACAGATTCCCATGGAAGACTCTTCTTTTGGAAGTTGTCCAGTAAGCTCTACTCCAGGCTTCCTTTTGGATGGGAAATGCTCACTTGTGTTTCCACTACCGTCACTCAAGGATCAGTTCTTGGGTCTACACTATTGATATTTTTTCTCAGGCAGCTGATAGTGCCATAAAAAATATTACTCATAAAATTGCAGGAGGAGGTAAATCATCGAGAGGACAGGTCCCACCGACACATAGTGTTTGACTCAGTAAGCTAAAAGCAGGAAAATCATACATTTTTCTTTTCCTTAAATGAAGAGGTCTTTGTTGAGTTAAACATCATATCCACACAGATATACTTTTAGCACTTCAGAGTCCTCTGTTCAGGCTTGTGCTGTTACTTTATTGTTGTCCCATGGAAAGGATTAGGACATCTTCTGGGATAAGCATGCTTTATTTTGAGAAGTAATGACTCTGGAAAACCCTCTGAGGGCTGGGTTATGAAGAATAGTCATGTATGTTAACCAGCAGCACAGCAGTAAGGGTGAGGCTTCCTGAGAAGGCTGCTCTTCTGCAAACACACAGGCTGCTAGAAGGGGCTCGAGAAGCCCGTGCCCCCATCTAGCACAGACCTGCCACTTCCTTTGCCCTGCCTGGACTGTGCTTATCTGCTCAGTGAGGTCATGCACTAAGTAGGCACAAAAGTAATCTGACCCCCTCAGGATGTTTTTTCCTGGTTTAGTGACCTGAAAAGCTCGCCAAAGGATCAGCCAAGCAGCAGAACTCAGGAAAGAAAGGAGGAGGAACCATCTCTTCTCGCAGAAGCCAGCTATTAGATTGGTTCAGACATTTTGAAAAACCTCGGCCTAAAACTGCTACTTTTAAAATCAGCTTAAGTCAACATAAGCTGATGCTGTTTTCAAATAAATGTTTCAGCCCTCCTTTCTGCCACTGGCTGGCTGCCTATATTTATCCATTCTTCTGCCTAAGCAAGGATCTACAGAACCACATTCCTGGAAACATACACTTTAAGCCAATTGTAGACTTTAGAACAAATTATTTGATTTTACCAGGATTATTTCACTAACAAAATTAATCACATAGCTGCACAAACATTTGTGCCAACAAAAATAAGATGATGTGGGGAGAAATGTCCAGGAAGAACTTATTTGGCAGTAGGTCTAATTTATGCTGTACTAGTCTAAACTGCAGTTTAAGCATAAAGCTAAAAGGGCTAATGCCGCCATACACCATTTAAACAAGGTCTTCTTAAATAGGAGGAGGGCTAGGGGCATAACATTGCAATATTTTGTGCAATTCAATTTGAGAAAGAAGTTGCAGTAACAGCGGGGGCAGAGAAAGAAGTTCTGAGAATCATTAAAGAACAAGGAAACATGATGACTGTTATGTGACCAAGTGAGCTCAATCTATTTTTAGTAAAAAGAGGACAAGAGATTACTTGATTGTAGACAGTATGCATCACACATAAATGCAGATTTGACTTTTCTTAACTTTTGAGTGTTTGGCTTTTAATCTCAATATTCTCTTAAAGCATAAACTTGTGTGTGCATACAGAGTATTCTCAATATTTTTTTGTTATATTAATTTTTTTCAACTGGGTCACTTGGGCCCACATCTGTATGTAAAACATTTCCTTATTCACATAGTTAAAAAAGTTATATCTATGATTGGATTTACATGCAAGATCATTGCATATTATGAATAAAAAGAAACTTAAACTGTTTTAATCACTTCAGGAATAAAGAAACAGAGGTCTAACTCATTAAATGGAATCATGATGTGAGTAGTAAGTAAAATAGTTTCCAGTCCCATATTTTCTTACTTTTAAATAAAAATGTTAGAGGGACAAAGTACACACCACAAATAAAAATTTAAAATAATAATAATTTAAAAAATATTTTAGGAATCTTTCAAGTGTTTTTGCTTTGAGGAGGAGCAGTATCAAAGATGCTTCTTTGTTAGCTTTGCTCACTTCAGTATCCTAACTGATATACAAACCTATTTTTTTAAACATCCCAAACTGTATCTCCACATCTTTTAACAACAGAAGGGAATATTTCTGCCCAGCCAACTCCAAGTAATTGCCATAGTACAATATACAGGTTTTCTTCATCCTTGCATTGTCATTAAAGATTCCTCACATATGCTTTATAATTTACAACAATTTAATAATTTAAAGTCTTTCAGATTTTATATAATATCAAACAAAATACAGAATGCTAAAACAAGATGGGTTTCTAGACTGTGGAAAAAATTCCAGACTATTAAATTACACCTGGATTTGCAAAGTAAGGTCTAATTCTTCTCTTCAACACTTTCAATGTCTGTCATTGAACAACAGATTAAGTACAAGTTAATGAAAAAGAACATTTCATTAGTAACAAATGGAACATGAGATATTATTCTCAGCATCATATTTAGAAATATAATGGTAAGTATTCCTAAAATCCAATAAAGACAAGTTTACAATAACCTAAGGTTACTTATACATATATTATGATTTTATTTATTTTGCAGGTTTATTTCCTACAGACTATTAAAAGGAGAATTACACTATATTGTCCTTTTAAAATGAAGTATTGCTGGGAAAGAGAATGAATATATCAATAACTGAAAGTACTGAATTTAAAAACTTTCTTTAAGTGCAGGTGGAAGAAATAAAACTGAAATGAGATCATAAATTGGTATAATAGTCAAAGTGGAGAAAGAACAAAAGAAATTCATACACCAAAATATAGCAGGAGACAAGTGACACCAGGTTGTTTGTTTATGTCTTTCATTGCTTTTAAAAACTAGAACAGGGACTTGGAAAACATTTTTCTTTGTGGACTTAAAATGCAGTTTAATTTAATGAACACATCTTCACTAAGAAACATTTTCTAATCACGGTAACTAACCCAAAATTAGAAACTATGTTGTTTCCTTGAGGGTCTTAACTGATGAAGGTTGTGGAAGCTATGATTCATCATCACCCTAAGGGCTAATATGGATGGTAAGAGAGCTGTGTTCTGCATTCCCACCTGATAATATCACCTGAGAGAAGGAGGTAAGATAGAAGGAATGTGAAGATGCCTGAAAGTTGGGCATTTTCTTGTTCCTTTGTAATGTTGCCCAAAGACCAATGCACAGGCCATCAGCTAGTCAAACCTTTCTTATCCCCTTTAAGAAAAGCCTTCAAAACAAATCTATTGGATATACTGTAAAAAATAGATGTGTTAAGCAGAAAATGCTTTTGAAGCATTTGAAACTTTTGAAGAAAATGCCTATCACATCTAGTCTGAGGACTTACAACATTCAGAATAGGATTGGATCAAGCAGTTTACAGCTTCTTTCCTGCCCATGACAACCAAATGCAGTACCTTTTCTTGTGTGTCATGGGCATCACATTGGATTGGATAATGTCTGTTATTAACTGTTTAGGATAGGAGACACTGCATAGACCAGACCCTGGTTATTACATGTGATATCCTTCCGTAACAGTGGCATATGGCAGAGGAAAGAAATGCTATAGCAGTCACATGAATCATCCGCAAGCCTGAGGGAAAAATCAAAAAGGAAGCAAGACGGGCACTGTTCCTTCAGATCTTCATTTCCTTGGGTTATGCTCTTTCCTTGTCCCTAAAAATCCTTTACTCTGCTTGACACTTCTCCAAGATGCACTGTACTGAGAAGTAATGATCTTGCCTGTACATCTAATAACAAAAACTTGGTTTACCCCTACCAAAATCCTCTCAGGATCTCCGGTTCATAGGCACTCTTAAAACACTCTCAGAGTACAGGGCAGAATTAGCCTTTTCCCAAAGTGCAATTGTGGACAGAACATTCTTTTAAAACATCTCCAGAAGTGGTGATAGCAACTCCATTTCATGTAATAGCCTAGGCTAGAGCGCTCACTCAGGAATTGATTTATATGGTTTTAATTCCCTTTACTTCCTGAGGAAATTCAAACTTGTACCATCCAGCAGCCCACAAAATGTTCCTGTCGTGGGGTTACCTTGAGGTTAAAGCACTCACCTTGAGGAATCAAGAGACAGAAAGCAGGATTCATGAGTTGCAGTTCCTGTTAGGAGGACTATCCCTGTATTAAACTTTCAGCAGTTGCAGGTGAAACATGTATACTAAAATTAAATTAAACATTCAGTGATTCACAGAAAGGCAATAAAAGATTCATTAAGCAGGAGACGGAGAGAACTTCTGTGAGACTAAGTATGACTGTCACTTGGTGTGAGGCCACATTTGTAAGGAGAAAAACCTAACCTCTTTCTGTTTCCAGACTGAGCGTCCTAGTACCTAATATCTTTTTTGGATGTTGATGCTTTGGAACAGTAGTACTATATAATGCACAAAACCAGCAGAAAATACTTTCTGAAATAAAATCTCTGTCAGGCAGTAGCAGGTATGGGCTGCTTAGCAAGGAGGGAGGTGAGCCAGGAGCTGAGGGATGAGCTAGGCAGGCCAGGCACAACGGATCTGCAGCAAAGTCCAGGAAAGGACCAAGATGAAGGATTGGAGCTTGAATGTTGTTATGCTGTGCCTTGCCTTGTATTTGGCTGATCTTAACCTTACCTTGTGGGCTGACTTTCAGGTACAATTCATCTCTACAGACTCATCCGGCTATTCCTGGTCTGCATCTGACCCTGCTCATCATCACCACCACTGGTCCTGCTCTGCTTTCCTTGTTGGATATGGTGGGATGGTGTTCTGCCAGCCCTGCACTCCCCTTGTGGCTCCTGACTTGCTGCTCCCCTCAGTGGAGCAGCCCTCTCCTGCTGTTCCCCAGCAGTAAGCTCAGGGCCTGAGCAGCATCATGTAATCTTTACATGTAATGCTGAATAAACTTCAAGGAAGGGATAATAACACTAAAATAATTTCAATAATAGATTTTGCTCATACAATCACATATTTTAAATATTGAACTGAGCACAGCTTATTGGATATATACAGAAAACCTTTCTTGGATTCTTCTCATGGGAAGCATGGAACCAATCCAAGTCTCGGTGGAACACTAAATAGACAGAACCTCATGTGACTGATAGATGCGCTGTTGGATGCTTGTGTCCGTGGTATGTCCGGAAAGAATAACTTTTTCAGTGAAGGCTTAATCATGTTGGCTTATCTTCTATAACAAGAGAATTGAAAACTAGAAATAGATTTTGGCCAAGAGTGACTTAGGTAAGGTATAGACATGAAGAGTTATCTTTAAAAGTTAATTCAGTTTTTCAATATATGTGACTTCTTTCATTCATAAAGCAAGTAAAACCTGTCTTTTTCACCCCCCCAGAAACTGGAAAAAATGTAAACCCAACCCTACTATAAATTAAAGTAGAAAGAATAATTATATAGCTAATTAAAATAGTGTTCCTCATTTATCAACACTTAGCATTTTTGTCCATGGCTGTTACTATGCTAGGTATACATGCATGTAGTCATCAGTGAGTGTGAAAACACAGGATCAGAACTACTCTAAGGTCAGTCACAGAAAAGAAATGGAGAACAATAACTGAGAAAGGGCTCAAGCATATTTCAAACTCTCTTGGCAAACTGTCCCTTGCCCTACCTGTCACCCAGGATTTTCTCATGTATCTAGAAGTAAGATACATATCATAACTAAAAATGATCATGTTTATAAATGGAGTCGGAGACTTCTGAATGCTAAGATACATGAATGATAGCTGAGAATGAACATAAGATGAGGACAGGGCCTGGCAGAAATCTTTGCCATGAATTAAGGGATGACTAAACCCACCAATTAGATTATCTAGGCAATATAGAAAAGGCAAGAGTTATCTCTAAGTCGTTTGATAAGAAGGCTAAAACAGAATACTTGAAAAATTCCCCTCCATAGACAGACATATTTTTAATGGTCCTTTAAATTCAAAATTTTAGTCAATTTCTTGCTTTGTAAATATGATAGTAACACATGAGTAACTAAAAAGAGAAAATATTACAACAGGAGGCAATTGAGTGAAAAACAAGTTTCATAATCATCAAAGAACTGAAGCTGTAATAGGCAGTACTGTGAATTGCACATTATCTCTATGATAAGTGATATTTTGTGATGCTCCTTCTTCTTGATTAAAGGTCAAGCTTTCTGTAGCTTTAGTGAATATGACAGTTGAGAATGATTATTAAGTTCTACAGACAGCACTTCTAAAAGCATTCCCATAGAAATACACTGCAGCAGCAGCATGCAAACTGAGACTGTACCCCTCTGAGATGTGAATCAATGAACCTCTCTACTGTTTTCTTATTAGCCATAATGACTACAGAGGTCAAAGTTCCCCTAACCTCAGTAGAGCCCATTGAAAAATCCTGAGGGAAAAATACAGTGAAATCCTGCCATATGAAAATTTTGTTCATTCATATTAATCCACACAGACATTCACACACATGCACAAGTGCTGCTCATACTTAAATCAATAAGATCTGGGTGAATAAAAGAGGGTAGATAAGAGGGTAGAATTTGAATTTAGTCTCAGCGAGAGTCTTTATAAGCTTTATGAAGACTGCCTATAGGATACAAACAGCAATTAAAAATCAAAAGGACTTGTACGCGCTATGCTTTGTTATTCTGAAAACCTCTCAAACTTCTATAGATTTTATAGTTTGTATGATCATGCTCCCGTACCTGTGCTACAGGAGCCATGGCTGAAACCTTGGTGTGAAACAGTCATTAATGGCCTGAGTTAAGAAGTAGTATTTTTGTGTGCCTATCTGCACGTTTCTAGTAATTTGGATTATATCAGAATCAGCCATTTTTTCTTATTATCTGCCAAACGTTCTCTATATTGTATATCCTTGCTTTATTCTATAAAACCTATAAGTTATGGAAAAAAACCCACAGATAAACACAAAGGCAAAATACTTTCATTTGAAATAGCTAAAAATCTTCTCTGCTTAGATAAGTACAGGATAAATGCATCTGGAAAATAATAATGAAAATAAGATAATTGGTTCAATGATGTGAAGAATTTGAGGAGGCAACAAAAATTATTTGGGTAAAGAAATCACTAAATAGAATATAATTTATTTCTGGAGAGTAGAAATCAGCAGTAAGAAAAAGAATAATAAGCCTAATTTTGTCAATATTTAAGGCTTCAAAAAATTTTTAACATTGCTATGACAATGTTAAAATGAAACTATTAGAGACAGCTTGATTATTTTTTATGATTGCAGCATGTTGACCTGTATTGAGGAAAAGTACCTACCTAATACTTTAGGTAGCATTTAGGTACAGATGGGGGAAATGACCAACTAAAATATTGAACTCCGATAATTCCATTAGCATGAAATCCTAATGGATGTCTGAGCAGACAAGCCCTTACTCACGTGAGTTGTACTTAGACATATGGGGTGATGTGGTGGTGGCCTGTCCCTCACTGTTTTGCACTATCAGAAGTAGACTCACTGATGCAGTATGACCGCTCATAATCTTCCCAAGGAGTTACAAAACCTCTCCCTTTAGTAAACTGATTTCTGTAAGAGGACTTTTGAGTAGAGAATATTCATATTAACCAGGGCTACATTGTTGAGCCTCCATGCCAACAGGCCACAGCCAAAGATTGTCTTTGTTTTTCATGTAATGAATGCAGTGCATCTAAAGTTGAGTTGCTTGTATTTTCTGATCTACTTCTTAATATCAGTCATGAATGAGAGCAGCAGTAGCAGCAGGCACTCACCCACCATTGCCTTCTCTCAAGTTCTCCACCCTACAGCTGCAGGTTGCTTTTTCCTCTTTAGAGTTGATTATTGATGTTATTATCATGAAGGTAATGCTTGCTCCAGGGATAGCGCTCATCTACACCATAAATATAGTTTTCTACACATGAAGACAACATTTTTCTCAAGCTGATAACAAACATAAGCCAGTCTTCTAAAATTAGCATTCTGATTAGATGAAAAGCAAGGCAGAAGTGGGCATTTCAGTCATATTTGTTGGTTTTTAAACTCTTCAAATTCAGATGCTTGAACAAGGTGCAGAGCAGCCACAGTGTATTCCTAATGTTACCCACACTGTACGTAGATTTCCTTCCCAGCATGGCTGGCACAGCCCCAGAGGAAGAAATGTCCAAGTAACTGCCAGTGCTTGTCATTGCTTTGCTGTACAGCATCATTGTAGTCTACCAACTGGGCTCCTCTAGAGTGGGGCTGCTGCATGATTGGGTAATGTGCACTATTGATGACAATGCAGTCCCCATTATTTGATCTTTTGCTTATTTGTATGGAAATCTCCTATTAAAATTACTCTTTCACCATAAATACTTAACTAAACAAACACAGTTTCTATCTCATACCAGTGTGGAGATTGCCTATCACTGTAAGGTGGACCTGTTGCTAATGTATGTAAAAGTCAGCATCAAACCCAACAGTGGTGGGTTGGAGAGTCACCTTGGTTTTGTAAAACTCTCTGAGAGCCAGTGATGAAGATGCTAAATAAATGGAACAGTCTTTGTTAATTCATTAATTTACTTAATGTCATGGCAGTTGTCTGTGATGTGGAGAGAAAGTACCATTTAGAAATAAATATCTGCTTTCCCATGTTTCTGTTTTTAATTCTTTCCTCATGGTCATTGCAGAGCAATTATAGAAGTACTACTTCAAAAGTTAAGTTACTATCTTAAATATGTCCTTTGTTTTTTTCATTTGCCCCACCACAAGTGATTTTTTAAATTTTTTTTTTGGTAACATGAGAAAAGGAAAGTTTATTTTTTGAAAAGTTTTTTGAAAGTTTTTTGAAAGTTTTTTCCTTTGCATCATACTAAGAAAGCCATGGTGAAGAAGATATTTTGGAACTGTCCCTCATTCTTGAAACAATCACTTTGAGACACAGTGGAACAATCAAAGTTTCCTTTCCTGCTTCACCCAGGCTCAGAGCTGGTAATTCATCTGCCTTTTCTATGAATGATATCATGCATCCAGGAAAGTCTGGAGCCAACACACTAAGAAGGTCTAACATAGCAAGCACTATCATTCTTTCTGCTTTTGATATGAATTTTCATATATGTAAAAAAAAATTAGTATTGATCAGTAGCAAGAGTTATAACTTTATCAGCTCTAGCATAGTGACAACTATGCACGACTGTAACTTCTTAGTTTATGGTAGGATAAAATGGGGAGTGACAATTTTGACAGTCATTGTCGTGGTTTAGCCCCAGCCAGGAACTAAGCACCACGCAGCCGCTCGCTCACTCCCCCCTGGTGGGATGGGGGAGAGAATCGTAAGAGCAAAAGTAAGAAAATTCGAGGGTTGAGATAAAGACAGTTTAATAGGTAAAGCAAAAGCCGCGCACGCAAACAAAGCAAAGCAAGGAATGCATTCACTACTTCCCATGGGCAGGCAGGTGTTCAGCCATCTCCAGGAAAGCAGGGCTCCATCACGCGTAATGGTTACTTGGGAAGACAAACGCCATCACTCCAAACGTCCCCCCCTTCCTTCTTCTTCCCCAGCTTTATATACTGAGCATGACGTCATGTGGTATGGAATACCTCTTTGGTCAGTTTGGATCAACTATCCTGGCTGTGTCCCCTCCCAGCTTCTTCTGCACCTGGCAGAGCATGGGAAGCTGAAAAGTCCTTGACTGGTGCAGCAGTAACTAAAACATCTCTGTATTATCAACACTGTTTTCAGCACAAATCCAAAACATAGCCCCATACCAGCCACTATAAAGAAAATTAACTCAATCTCAGCTGAAACCAGGACAGTATCCACCCCTTATTCTATACCATTTACGTCATGCTCAGGTCTCACATTATCCAATACATTCTCATTACCCACCGTCACCCTTCCCATCCTTTGATATAATACACACATATCATTCCCTTAGTCTATGGACCACCCCTATAAAATATTTGTAAAATGCCCATAAATGTCCACAAAATGTCCACTGAGTTCATTTAGTCCATGACTTTGGGCTTCATCTCTTATGGTTGTTACTCAGGACAGGAGAGGTGCTGTGTTTCTTGGAGTTATTGGGCACCAAAGCCAGCTCAGGTCAGGACGCTGCTGCACTTGCACTGCTTCTTGTAAGGCTTCTCCTCCATTTGTTCAGGTGGTTCCAGCTGTAGTAATTCCTATAACATGCAACTCAAATCATGGGTTACAACAATTTAAAGGTAGATCCATTACAATGTCCACCCCTGGTCCTTTTGGGACAGGTTGTAGGATTTAACATTGCAATAAACTCCTCCCCTTGCTCCTAGCCTGGCTAGCAACAAGGGGTTCCTGCTATAGTAATTCCCACAACATGCAACTCAAATCATGGGTTACAACAATTTAAAGGTACTTCCATTACAATCTCTACCCCTGGTCCCTTTGAACCAGACCATCAGGTTTAACATTGCAATGAAGTCCTCCCCTTGCCCCTGCTCCAGCTTGGACTTATCCACAGAATGTAGTACCTTCAGAAGTAAACTTGCTCCAACATGGTCTCATGCACAGCCACTGATGCTTCGAGGTGTACGGTGTACCTGCTGCAGCATGGACTTCATCCACAGCCACAGATGCTTCGAGGTGCACCTTATCCAGCGTGGACTTACCCTTGGGCCACAATCCCTTTAGAGGTATACCTGCTGTGGCACAAACATAACCATGGCCACAGACATTTCAAGATATACCTGCTCTGGCATGGGCTAATCCATGGGCACAGACGCTCTGGGGTGTCCTGCTCCCACGTGGATTCATCCACAGGTCACAGTCCCTTTGACTTGAGTTCACACCAGAGTTCCAGCCTGTCCAGTACAGCAGCACAGAAACAGCAGTGATGTCCTGGCCATCTGCCAGCCCAGGCGCAAGGCTATTGCTGTTATCAAAATGTTCCCAGGCACAGCACAGTAAGATGATCAGCAGTACAGCAGCACGGCAAGCAGTGAAAGCAAAAAGCAGACACTAATGAGCCCTAGACTCTAACATACAGTAAGGCAAGCAAGCCTATGGCAAGCACAGAAGCCTGCTGATTAATAGCTAAACAGGAATAACAGCTATAAATTCTATCTGGCACATTCCAATCAAATCTGTCATTATCTCAAACCCTTCGAGCCCCATGTTGGGTGCCAAAAAGGACTGTCGTGGTTTAGCCCCAGCCAGGAACTAAGCACCACGCAGCCACTCGCTCACTCCCCCCTGGTGGGATGGGGGAGAGAATCGTAAGAGCAAAAGTAAGAAAATTCGAGGGTTGAGATAAAGACAGTTTAATAGGTAAAGCAAAAGCCGCGCACGCAAACAAAGCAAAGCAAGGAATGCATTCACTACTTCCCATGGGCAGGCAGGTGTTCAGCCATCTCCAGGAAAGCAGGGCTCCATCACGCGTAATGGTTACTTGGGAAGACAAACGCCATCACTCCAAACGTCCCCCCCTTCCTTCTTCTTCCCCAGCTTTATATACTGAGCATGACGTCATGTGGTATGGAATACCTCTTTGGTCAGTTTGGATCAACTATCCTGGCTGTGTCCCCTCCCAGCTTCTTCTGCACCTGGCAGAGCATGGGAAGCTGAAAAGTCCTTGACTGGTGCAGCAGCAACTAAAACATCTCTGTATTATCAACACTGTTTTCAGCACAAATCCAAAACATAGCCCCATACCAGCCACTATAAAGAAAATTAACTCAATCTCAGCTGAAACCAGGACAGTCATAAAAGTCTTCAGTAATGCCATGTGCCTGTTAGAGTCTGGATAGTAAAGTCGAGCTGAACTGGTGCTGGTGCAGTTAACAATAGCTCTATGACTGGCCTCATGGTAAATCTTATTGCTGAAAACCCATTTATAGACAGCATGAGCAGAGGTGTCAGACTGAAGGTAGAACAATTACTTTCTTTGCATTCATAAACATGATGAAAGTACCTTGCAAAACATTTCTTAATGTCAGTAATTTTTTTTTTTAAATTTGATTGTAGCACAGAGGGAAAGATTTGTCCAGTTCAGACAATGAAAGGCACTTATAGAGGTTCAAAGACCAAGTTGTAAGAATATAACAGAAAGAAGAAAATAATGTGGATTTAAAAAAAAAAATAGACACAGATTTAAGAGATGTTGCAATTCACAAAAAAACCCCAAAGCAAAACTAGAAAGAATATTTCTTTCAGTTATAGAAAAAATGAGTTACTTTAATAAAAGATAACCAGCCAGTGAATAGATGGCTGCAGATAATTGATTTCACCTGAAGTCAAGACACAAACCTTTTTCTATCAAATAAATACAAGTAATACATGTTCCAGTATCCAAGAAACACAATACTATGAGACAGTTTTTCGAAGAGTTGTTCAAAAACATGCAGAAGCAAAATGACTAAGAGATTTCTACAAAATAAATTCCAAAGCACTAGACAAAACCAAAGTTACAACTTCAAATTTGCTTCTATATGTCCATGATGCTTTGCTCTGCCAACTTGGTGGCAGTCTGAATGCACCTGATGGCAGATATTTAGATGCTTACATTTCCTGAAAGCAACTTAGATGCCTGCTTAAGTAAATAGACATTTAGTTCTCAGACTTGCCATTTAACAGAAATAACACCTCTTTATGACTGTGCAGTTCATTTAGTAAGTAAAATAATAAAATATGAAAGTGCTCCTCTTGAATCTATTCTTTGATGCAATGTTAGGCATCCATAATGTAGCCTGCAGTGAAATGCAAATTATTTAAGATTACTTTATACTCTGGTTGTTATGGAAACTACATAAAAATGTACTATCCTTCTATCCAACATAAAATACTAATACTGTGCTAGTAACTTTTACGGAGTTGTGATTATTATTAAAAAAACATTCAGGAACATACGTAACTCAAGAACTCACTTGTATGTGAGATTTTTTTTTAATGTTGACAATTTCCACTTTAATAACATCAAAAAGTTAGAATTAATTACTCAGCATGTTCAAAGAAGTTACAGGTACATTTACTATTTCATATCAGAACAAGCTGTGTATGGTTTCTCTATCTATGGTCTAAAACTTGCATCTTATACCTATACACTTCCTATACAATTCATAGGGAACCTGAGGCACTCATGACTAAAATTCACCGTAGTCAGCATGCTGAGCTGTGGAAAGTCTAAGCCAAACTATTGGAAATAGCAAAGACAGAGTATGACTAAAACTGTTTCTCTGTCACGGTTGGAACTCAAATGCTTCTAAATCACCTCTTCGGATAGGAGAGGTTAGGCCAACTAGCCACTTCTCTCAGTATGTTGTGATGCTGCTATCTGTCTTTTTTTGAATAACATCGTAAGCAAAAATTTGTTAAATAAATGAAGGATGCCAGACTTCTGACTGTCCTTCTGAGAAACGTGCCCTTTACAATGAGATGTAGGGTAAACTGAACCTTCCTTTAAATTTTGTCACTGTGAAACTGAGAACTCTGTATTCCTGACATTCAGAGGGTGTGAGCAGGAACAGGGATCATTCCCCAGCTTTCCTGGAGCAAGGAGTCCCTCAATCTAGTTTCTGTTCTCAGGACTTCTTGCACATTAAAGAAAGAACACATTTGATAAAGCAAATACAGGTGAATTTATTAATATATAAAGGCATAATCTTTTCATGCATAGCAGCCCGGACCACACAGTAAACTTAAGTGGGGCAGCTAGAAATAGGTGTGAGAAGGTTACAAGAGAAGTTGTCCTTCGCAGCAATGTCAATCTGAACATGTTCAATAACATGCTCGATTGCCTTTCTTTATTGATGAAAACTTAGGTGGCTGCATATCTTTAAACACATAAAGCATTTGGGTTTTGTGACAAACACCCCTAGGTACATCTGCCGCTGAAATGTTGTTTTTCTTTTGGAAAAAGGGAGAATAAAGCCGAAACAGAACATCATGGATTATATACCTTTAAATGTATTTGGATGTCTACTCTGTTTCTAGTACCATGGATGAACAAAGGCTAAGACATGCAGATATTTCCTTATTCTATATTTCTGGAATTTGTTTTGAAAGTACTGAAAGGATGGTCAGCAGACTGCCCTGTACATGTTCGTCAGTGAGCTCATTCTCCATTTCCTACCTACATTTCAGGTAAAATATCCACTATCAGTTTAGTGTATGAGACAGGTGTGACAGTGACATACAATATCAACAATAAAAAATGACAAATCATCGCTTACACTATGGCAATTCTTGTTACCTTAAAACTTAGGCTTGAAGTCTACAAAATATCTGTTTAAACTGGCATATATGAGGTAGTAGTGTCAGAAAAGTGACCAGTCTGTCTATAACAAAACTCTTCTCTAATGGACCTTTTAAAGCTGGGAGTTGAGGTTTTAATGTAAATAGGAATGGCAAAGTTTTACTGGTGATTGACTAGCCCTGTAACCCTACTTATCATATAAACATGAACAGTTTGACAGAAGTCAAATACATGCTCTTTTTCTCTTATCTGAGAAAGTCATGCTGAGCTACTGGCAAATGTGATAGCTTGACTCTCTCTAAGTTATGATGTAGTATAGATGAGCCGAAGTGAAATCAGAATATTACAGTATATTTTAATATGTGTTCTTTTTTCACTTATAATTAATCTAATTTGGAAGTTCATATGTGACATACATATGGACAAGACTTGAATGAATGAAACGAAAATTCCTCAACATTTTCTAGATGGGAAAAGACATGAATAATTGTAATGTAGCAAGATTACTAAGGAATCCCTATAAGACTACATGAAGAAAAGAATGAAGACCAAAGGATTTATCATCATATTGTCTTGTATAACTAGCCTCATAGTTCAAGAAACAGTGGAATTGGAGTAATCCACATTAAGAAAGATTGCACTCTTATAGATGCTTAAAAAGAAATACGTATTTTTTATCAATAACATTATATAGGCTACCCGAACAGACTCCATAAGAAATCATCAATGAGCAGAAAAGGCATATCTCTTACGGGTAGTTATAGCCAACTAGGAATAAACACAGACAGCACAACATGGAAAAAAAAAAGGCTCAAGAATGAGAGTGAGAAGAATTTTTGCATAAGATCCTGAATAAACAATATAGTGCATCCTCAGAGCATGATGAACATCAGGACTTAACTCCCATTTAAATAAGATAATTATCATTTTAATCATCACATGTGAGAGCCTTCAAAGGCTGCAAAAGGATTATCTGGGAACATGTAGCTGTGTGGCTAGCACACAGCTGGTTTGTTACATAGGTATGAAATGCTGCAGATACGGATACAGTAGGTAACGATGAAATAAGTTCAGCCTCTTCCTTTGCTTTGGCTTTGCAGGAGGGGAGAGTTTAGCTAGGGCCAACGGAAGGAGCTAAAGCATATTAGAGTAACACTATGATCACATATATGCAATAGTGGAGAAGTTTCTCCTGACTTAGAGCAGTTCAGTGTTCATTCCTGTTAAATTTAAATGCAACTCTGAAATCCTACCCTAAAATGAGCATGCTAGGGTAATCCACTTTATGAATATTTGTAATCTGGCCACATGAGTATGTTAAAGAAAAGCAAAAATGGTCTTCTGAAACTTCAAAAGGCACAGATCAGACTTCAGTAACACCAGTGTCATTTCATTTGCATCAACATAAGGATAAAAAAAAAGATTAGAAAATAACGGCAACTTTATTTTACATACTTGAGGATGATCACAATTGTAGCTGCGCATGTGTCTGCATAGACCTTTGCAACCTGTGGGATGCCAGTCAAAAGAAATATTGAGAGGGACAGCAAGGCAATTTTGCTTTAAAGTTTAGAAAGGTGGATTTTAAACTGCTTAAGTGGACAGGATTTATAAACAGAAAGTTCTATATTGCTGTTGGACTATTCATGAAAATAAAATGGTATGTTTATTATATGACTAATGTTAGTAGAGTGTTAACAGTGAACATCATGTAACAGAAAACTTTCATACTTTTTTCAAACTTTCAAACTTTCATTTCCATTTGCAAGAAAAAACAGAGCCAGTAACAGTGAGAAATTAATGTTCTGATCGTGGTTCTAAATACATTCCTTAGTTTTTCTGGCACATTCTGGTCAATAATTGTAGATTATGGGAAAGGGTAAATGCTGTTGGAGATATTTAGTGACAAACAGTGATGTTTACATTCCTAATTTAAAATTATTAACTCACATAATTAATTTTCTTTTTATAAATTGAATTTTCACTTTCTTATACTCTACTACCTCTATTGCGTCTTCACACACATACAGAAACACAGAGTGGGAGGAACAGAACAGGAAATTGGACATAATTTTCTGCTATTGATCTAAAATATATTTTCTGTTAAAGCTATGGCATTTTAAAGAAAAATATGATTTTAGTATAACCACATATCTGTTGGTTTGGTGTTTGTTTGTTTTTATAGCACATATTTACTTTTAACCAAGTTATTACTTTTTTTATAGCATGTTGGAACTTTTGTCTGAGGGGTGGCTTAAAACCATTGTGATTATTATACCTTGTTATTGACTGGCTGAATATACATCTGGGAATACATTGCTCATAGTATAATACTATATGAATGAAGGATAGATTTGCCAGCAGGGAAAAACATGTTCAGTATCAGGCCAATTGAATAACTTTGAATTTTAAGCATTGAACTCATAAGGAAAAAATATGTAAGCAGTTATTCTCACTGCAGGATCAGTAATTTTAGTGGAACTACCCCAGAGATGAGTGAGACCCAGGAATTTTAAATGGCATGAGTCTTCAGTGAAGAAGTGTAACGGTTCTGAAAGGAAAAAAACCTTCTCAGACACCCTTCAAAATCCTTCTCAGGCACCATCTCTGTGCAGGAAAAAAATAAAATAACACTCTTCTCCATGGCATATCATCAGGGCTTAGATGTAGCAACCACGGTGAAGACGGTTCTGGCCTGGCAGAACTAAGTTGGATCTAGAAGACACACAGAGGAACAGGTCATCCAAAATGCTCAGATACTGAATACCCAACATCCTCTGTTTAGTCCTGAGCTGGGGGCTAAAGGTGCTTATAAAGTGAAATGTGTTAAGCCTCTAAGAACTTACATTCAAAACTCAGCTCAGGAGAAAAGCAGTTGACCTAGACAGGACTAAAAAGCTAAGGAAGGCAGATGAATTAATTTTCCCATTGCTGTCCCATCAGTTACTGTCTTTTCTGTCCAGAAAGACACCCTCTTCTATATTAGATACTGATCTATAAACACACTCCTAGAAGTAAGTAAAGAAGCCTGCTCCTGCGAATGGGGAATAAGCTGCTGGATAGCACACTTTGGATATGTTATCATACAGATGTCACATAGTAGAAGGCCTTCATGTCAATTTGCTGTTTCCCATCTCTCTCGATTATTAGTCTGCCTTTTTAATAGCCCAATTAATACTTAATTATTTAAGTAGTCAGTCAGAACCAATTGCAAAAAACCTACTTCTTAGTGTCAGTAACTGAAGCATTTAGGACTTTAATCCAAAATGTGGGAAACTGAGGTTCAGGTCCTTGTAAGGGCTATGTAAATTTGGAATGGAGTGGATGTGGATCTTATTTTCCATTGAGTTGGTACTCAAATAATGTCTCAGATATCAGGAAGGGAGATATCTGTTTTGTGGCCATGAGTTGAAGTGTCCAAGCTTCAGCTTGATCTGAATTATAAACTGTAAAATAACCTATAAAATAAAAGAATTTAGGTAATGTCATACTCATCAGGAGGCTAATGTATCACTTGAGTCATTAGCAGCTTACAAAGGATGTAGACAAGGATGTCAGTAAATCCTAAGAAGGAGTTGTAGATGCTAAGTAGTAGGTGACTAAGCATAAAGATGACTGAAGATGAGCTATGATGACAGAATGGCTGATTCAGCTGAAACTAGGATATGTTTAAATCCTCACCCCATGTGATGTATATCCCATATGATATATACCTGTTACAACCCATAGTTCTGAAGCTATACAACTATAGTCTGCCTGTAGTTCTAGACAAGAGGCAGCTAAAATGCCCGTATCTGTTGCACTGCAGCCAGAATAAGACTGAAAGATCGTTATATGTATTTCCTACAATGTAATATGATAAATATATGACACCAAGATTGAATTCAGATTTCTGAACATGCTTTCCTATTGAACACTATTACTGTAACATTGTTTGAACATAAAGTGTTGATATAATCAGTAATGGAGGAAAACTAATGATCCCATTAACAATTAGAGGCATTAAAAGGAATAATGGGGAGATAAGCTTTAAGTGGGGGTTTTTGTTTGCTTGTTTGTTTGTTTTTCTTTCAGTATCTTAGCAAGTCAATGAAAATCTTATTCATTACTTGTGCCCAGTGTTTTGGATTTCTAACATATTATCTATTCTTACAAATTCTCCCAACTGCAGGTACAAAACAGTTTTTTGGTAGACAGAGTCATGTGTTCAGCAAGTTGTTAGTACAACCACAAACTAAATAAAAAACTGTCTAGCCCTTCTGAAAGCAATCCAGGAAGATCTTAATAGCCTTTGCGGCATGAAATGGAATATTAAAAAATGTCAGCACTGGGAATTAAAGTCCTAGCTGATTTTAAGTCTCATGAAGAATGCAACTTTGCATAGAGAACTTAATCATATTTCTGTGCAAAAAGTTGGTGCCAATACTATCATTTAGATTTTATAAATCAAAAGCTAACATCTTCAAGCACAATAGAAAATTAATTCATAATCATTAATTCATAAGTGATAATTGTATGCAGAGGCCCTTAGATATTTTATATACTGCATATATAAAAATCCCAGGTGTCTTTTCTGAACACTCTGGTATTCTCTTGTGCTTCTGTAATTTCTTTTTGCTTCACTGGGGACTAAGAATGTGCAAAGGATGCAAGAGAAGAGCTTTGGCTTTTTAAGCATACCACAGTACATACATACATGACTTTCATCAAATCTGACTAAAAGTGTTATAATTCAAACTAATGAAATTTTGTATGCATCCCTGAACAAATTTTAAAGGTACAAAACCCAGAGGGACATAGTTCCTAATAGAAGTGCTGACAGAGCCTTATGAATGAGCATAATTATTTCAAATATATTAAGCAAATACCTTTAATCAACAGCTGAATGGTAGCATGCTGTGCTAATTATTTCTGGTTGATGATGAGAAGACTGATTGCAATTTCCTCATTAACTTGCTTTTTTCCTCTTCTGTAAATTTCTCCACGTTTACATATTTTCTTACTTTGACAATTGTTATCTTCTTCCTGTAACAGTATTTTTGAGTTACAAAAGGTATTAAGTCTCATATGACTACCACCTATATTGAGGATTCATAACATTCTTTTCCAAACAGGATATATTCCCGCATTTCCAAAAGAGGGTTTAATGTCAAACCATGGTGTGCTACTCTGTCTGTGTTACGATTGTGGTAGTGCTCCAAAAGCAAATAAATTGAACCAACGCTCTGCCCACTCTTTTAAAAGAATGTTCCAAAGAAGGTCAAATAAACACTCTAGAAGAGTATACAATGTATTTAAACACAAAGATTTTCAGTTTTGTATTTTTTCCCCCAGTGAGTAGGTTTTGGCTCTTTTGAGCATTTTTACTGATTTTTTAATAAGGGTGAAAGAAAATGAAATTTAAAAAAATCGCTAGGTTTTTTTTCTAGTTAAAATGTATCTCTCTGTCCCTTAAAGACGGAAGGGGTGGATTGAGGGAGGAATCAATTGCCCCAAATCTTATCATTATCAGTTAATATTTTCACTATAACATTAAGCATAATCTCAGTTATGAGTCAGTAAGGAACTGCATAAATGATTTCTGTGAATATGTTTGAATAATAATTATTAATATATTCTTTTGCATTAAAAAACAATCTATGAAAAAAAATTGTAATCTGAACAGAAGAACTCAGGATTTCTTGCTGTAGGTTACCAATGTGATTGTGGTTAGTTAAGCCCCAGTTTCTAAGAAGTTGTATTTACTGCCTGAATAAGGTAGAAATTGATTTTGTCTAACCAAACCTAAGCAGCAAAATTTCTAAAAGTCGACAAAGTTAGGAAGTAAGTCTTTGGGAAAATAGTGAGATCGCGAGAGGGTGGTCAAACACTGGAACAGGCTTCCTAGAGAGGTGGTCGATGCCCCAAACCTGTCAGTGTTTAAGAGACATTTAGACAATGCCCTTAATAACATGCTTTATCTTGGTCAGCCCTGAATTGGTCAGGCAGTTGGACTAGATGATCGTTGTAGGTCCCTTCCAACTGAAATAGTCTATTCTATTCTATTCCAAACATCCTGTTATGCTATCTTAGAAGACCTCCCTTGCTGATAGGGTTTCTGTCTGAATGGGACAGACAGACCAAAAGGTTTGGGTGGGGAGGTTGCTGATGCCTCAAAAATTCCATTGTCTTCTGTGAAGGCAAACTCACATCATTGTAGGGCTTACACAAGAACTGGATACCCAGTTGGGAGGTGAAACATCTCATGGTTACTTTACTTAATCAGTATCCAGTCATGCTTCAATCATGCATGGTATTGTGATAGCAAGCCAATCTGAGAAAGGCGATCTGTCAGTTATCGAAGATGGTTTTCTCTTTCTCTAAACCTGACCTTATCATCTTTGTAACTATACTGTGTATATATGGGTTGCGTAAATAAGCTCAGTTTTATTGTTAATTTACCCCGAGCCTGTGTGAGGAGTGGACCCAAGAGTAACTAGAATGTGTTTAAGCACTCCATTCCAATATATTACTCAACAACCTGGTACAATTTTCCAAAGAAATCTAAATAATGTTAGGGTGAAAAAATGTGTTCTGGTCCCTAGCATTTGGCAAAGAATACCTTTTATGAAGGGGGATAGTGGGAAGATCACTTAGACCTTCTGGGTGCCCTGGCTCTTATTATAACAAAAGAAAAAAATCAGTAACACTATAGAATGCCTTATAAGATCTTTTAAAATGTATTATGATGAAGTAAATCTCAGAAGGCAAAGAGTAAACCTATCTTATACAAATCAGTGCACACCTTACAAAGCTGTTGAAGTGATTCTTCTGTCACTTCATCATTTCCATACCACCAAAGATTGAACAGCCACCAAGTCTTAAAGCTTATTCGCATAAAATATCAAGGTAATATAAGCATTAGTTCATGGTGGACTGCTGTCATTTTACTCTTTATGCTGCTTTTTGCACTTGTTGTTGCATAGAAGTCAACTCTGTGTTATATAAATAGACAAGTATTTAAGTCTCATATGCCAGTTACATGGCAGATTATTATCCGTCAGTTAACAATGACAAACTTGTGAGACTCTTAAATAAACTTATCCCAAATAAGAGTGAAGAAGTCTTGATCTTCTGTGATCATGTATGTGCTATACATGCTAGATACTTCCCATGACAAAAAACCTTAATAGGCAGTTTCAGTCCTTCTAGGTCACACTGTATGTTTACTTATAATACTCCAGGCATAGTGCCAGAATGTTAGTGTCATAGCTGTGTGAAGGAAAGTCCTATCTTCATCTTCTCTAAAATTACTTTGCTATTACTTAAGTATGTATTTAGCTGTTTGTATTATTATGGTACTTGGGTATCACATCCATGGAGAAGGCTGGGGTAGGCTAACTATGAGCTGGATTACCCTCAGTAGAAGAGTAGTGCACTCTGGCTACCACTGGCCCAAGGTAGCCAGGGGAACTGTGGAATCTACACCCTCAAAGCTTTTTATAAGTCAGCTAGAGAAAGCCATGGCTAACCTGAGACTGTGTTAGCGATACTCTCACTTTGAGAGGTAGGCTGGACTATGGAAACTTCAAAGGTACCTTCCTAACAACATTTCTGTAATTTGACGGGTCTATGATGAGGTCACGGGTGATGGATGTCACATAAACAGAATGTGAAAAAAAATCCAGCATCCCAGAAACTGGCCAAATAAAGAGGAAAGATGAGATGTCTGTCAGCATGAAAAGTAATAGACTAATCTCCTAAGTGATCTGCCAACAATATTTGAAACTAAGTTCAGATATCTTAGGACCAATTTTAGCAAAGAAGAATGATCTGTGACTTAACAGGGATTCTCCAATGTCCTCCTGAGAGTCAGCAACATATGTGCTTCTTTTGACACTAAAACTTGATAGCTAGAATAACTAATATAAGAACCAGAATAACTTTGGAGGCAATATTTATATAATGAAAGGAGAACAGTCTGGGTTTGGCTTCCTTAGAATGAGGAGTACACACGCTACATATTTGAAGGGAATGAGATATGGTCTCCAGTGTTGGTGGCAAATCAAAAACCCTTTATTGAACTATTACCTGGCTTATATACTTTCTAATTATTTGTACATGCCCTACTGAAAGAACTCTTATTGGTTTATACGTCTTGTCCACGCGTCCTTCAGGCGTTCCTTCAACTAATACAATTGGCTATCTTTTTGTAACCTTGCAGCTCCTTTCTTCACAACAAAAAATCACGCGCTCGCCTTATCTCTCTCCAGTCTCATCCACTCCTACTCCTGACACACAGCCTCCTTCTCTCAGACATAACCCAAACCCTCAGCACTTCAATCTTGCCAACCCTTTCACTCCTTCACATATTTAATTTATTTAGGAAACAGTTTGCTTTAAGCCAAAATACAGATTGTGCTTAGTCTTACAAAGTTTGAGTTCTACCAAGGTTTTTATATATGCTTAGCTCTAGGCAACTTTCCCAAAGTTGGAGTAAAGTTTTTTCTTACTACTAATAAAAATACTTTGGATTTGAGTTTCTTGCAACCACGCTTATAACAATAACCAGTTCAGAGTAGAGAATAGGCCAAAAACATTCACACTGAGGCATGGAACTCAGAACCAATCATATGGAAAACAACCAGATTTCTTTTATATAATCTTATTAATTATGATTGGCATTTCAACAAGATCTTTAACTTCTCTGGATGCTTTTTGATAGTTGACATCACATAAATCTTTCAGTTCTAGTATCTTTACACCTAGTTTTCATGCTTAAACTTCTTTTGCGTATCCTGCCTATGGTTGCATTGTTATTGCTATTAATTTCTTACATTGCTGAAGCATGCAGCATTCTCAGAAAGGGTCAGAGTTGTGTTACACCAACTGCAGGTGGAAAATATATACCAGTAGACTGTCTTCTGTCCTAAGAACCTAAGCCAAATCCCATTAAAGTCACCTGGAGTTCTCCTATTAACTCACTTGATTTTGGATTTGGCCTTAAAAAAATAATTTGTTGGAACAAAATCTCTGTATTAGAGGGTATGTGTGTTTGTTTTTAAAGATGAAGAAGAAAGTAAACAATGATAATCCCCAGATCAGCCAGGAGTTGAGGAATTTGCTATGTTGAAATGCATGTTTAAATCTCTCTCAGATTCATCCCTGGGGCTGTCATTTTGAAAATGAGTTGTAGGCTATTTTTAGCTAATCCTCTTTTATATTTTGCCATGGAGCATGGGTATTTTTGCAATATTTATTTTCTGCATTGACATAATGTATCTCAAAATCAATATTTTTTAAAAATGAAATTGTTCTTTTTCTGGTCATTATAGAGACATTGAGTAAAGGTACAAACCCAAATAAATTATTTTGGAAAAAAAATCTCAGCTAAAAGGCTGAAAACATGCCCTCTGAGAAACACGTTGGAAATTTGTTTCTATGATTTTGGAGACTGAGGAATTTAAAAGACAATGTCAACATAAAAGAGAGTGGACGAGGAAGATTTAACAATAACCAAGGTGGGTGATAACTAGGTACCACATACAACACTGAATATCTGGCCAAAAAATAAAAGAATACAGTAATATGCATGTAGTCTTGTTTGCTGGGCCAAGACAATGCAATACAGAAAGGAAGAAAGATAATCTTTCACTTAATGAATAAAGCTCCAGTAATTTGGTACAGTTCCCTTTGCTGTCTTCTCATTAGAAATACATCTATCCTGCTATTATGTCTTTAGTTGTTCAGCCACCTTACATTCACACAAGATATTAAGAGGCATAGCTTCAGGTCTGCATGATTGTCAACTACCTTCACTTGCTTTTGTGTTAAGTTGCTCTTCTTAACTGAGTACTTTAAAAAGCTTTTGAAGTGAGAAGCCTTTTCTAGAATATCCAAAAAGATATTTCTCAAGGGTGACTGTACACATTACGGAATGACCTACAGAAATAGAAAACAGGAAGATCCATCAGTAATTTGCGAAAGTATGGCAAAAGGTTTTAAAACAGAGAACACAGAAACTGGTTTAATAAAAGTGTTGAAATAGTACATTTTTAAACACAGTGTAAAATATATTTCTGTTTTTCTGAGCCAAATATTTTCCATTTTATAATGAAAATCATGTTTCATTCAACCGTTCTTCTGAGATTAAAATCTGTAAAGCTACTTCTTTTTCAGTATTGGAACAACCAACAATGGAGGAAGCTTTCCTTCCTGATATTGCAATTCGCCCTCCTCGCCCCACCTCACCAGGCCAATTTTTACAGCTTAAAGACTATCTTAAAAGTCCTTAACTGTTCTTACATTTAGCTTAATAAGTAAACTATATGCTTACATTTATGACATAAAAGGAATGGTGCCTTGTCTTTTGGATAGTCTTCAGAGTTTTGTAGAGTGCCTGAAGTTCTCATTACACTGGGAGTGGATTTTTCTTACAATGAACCTTAATAAAAACTAAGTGATAAATGTCTACAAAAGTAAATTTGGCTGTTAAGCATATGCCTACAAACATAATTCCAGAAAAATCTTCTAATATTTAGGATACAGTACTTCTTCAACAATTGAAATGCCTGTGGCTGTTGTAAAACAGGAGAGCTGATATACCAGAAATTATGTGTGTTGTGTACTGGATTGATTGGAAAAACAACAATGTTAACAGAATATTCTGCTATTCCCTATGTATTTGGCTAGGAATATAACAAATAACATAATAACATGGAAATTTCAAGAACTCTTGGTACATTACAGTTCATCATGGTAGGCATGGCTGGCAACATCACTCTGAAAGCATTTACGTTATCTGAAGGCGAGCATGGAAAGACAACAGGTACTACACTGCCATTCTTTTGGTTCAAAGGAGAAAATCCACGAAAACACAGCAGGGACACAGTATTACAAATAAGCCAATATTTAACCTATTTGTGATGCTGTTATCAGAGATGGTTATTAATTAATTATCCTTTATCTTCACATAAAGATATTTGGAGGATAGGCCTGCCCTTCCCTGTTTTTAGTTTTAGACTACAGGTCTGGCCTTTACACAGAACTATAACTCCAACTCAGAGAAATTCTAGCATAGCTTTGTAGGGACAGTACTTCCATACTTATTTTGTTTCAGTTTATATTTTTTTCCTACTGGAAGAGTCCCACTGTTACCAATTACCCACAGTTAGCCAGGAGGTCAAGACCTTCTTGAATATATGAGAAAAACCTATCAACTACCCTCTGACCTATTTGTTTAACCCCCTTTAAGCCAGAGTTCTGCTCTCATATTCTCTAGCTGTAGTGACCATAAATTGGACTATCACAAATCTTATCCTTTGAAAAGACAAAATGATATTTGAAGTGTGATGTTTCTTTACAGATCTACTCTCAGCAGTGTTTTGCCAGATATTTATTCATGGTTCAAGCTGCGATTGGAAGAGGAAGAGACCAGTCACTGGCACAAGTGACACAGGAGCAGCAAAGAGCCTAAAGTAAAAATTGAAGTCAGCGTGCGTTGACTTCATACATCTTTCTTCTGTATGGACTACACTTTGAGCTAAATGTGAGAATATGCATTTTGGGTTTTTTTTCAGGCCAATATGCAATAGAGCAAAGGATCTTCTTGATCTCACTTAATTTTTTTCCTTGTTGGTCTCTGTGTCTACTGTTTTGAGTTGGAGCATGGTAATACATGTAGCAGTAAACAGAGAGATATTCTAGGTACCAATGTTCAGAGAAAAACCCTTAGATTAGAGTCAGACAATATTCACTGACATTTTCAGGATCAATTGCTTTGAACATCGCTCTCTGCTTTACTTCCACTGGCTTGCCAACTTTACTGGTTATGCACTACAGGAAGTGGGCACAGACTTCTCCAAACCCAGATTTTGTTACAATTAGGTTATAGATTTTTTTTTGTGACTGGTAATGGTAATTCTTATTGGAAGTGTCACAGACCATGAATATTATCAAAATGACAGTCATCGTCTTCCAACTAAACCCCTCCTATTCTGCAAGATTAGAAGCATAGTGAATTCCACGTGGTTCTTGTTTTTACCTTTTATTTCCTGAAAAGAAAAATGGGAAAATACTTTTCTGGAAAAACAGTTTCATTACGTTTGCATTGGTCAATAATTTTTATTACACTCAAAATGTTTATAAGGACAAGAAGGGAACACACATTATGTGAGGAGCCAATAATCTGTCACAGAGTAATTAATGTTCTAACAGTCCAATCAAAATACAACAGTTATTATTTGTCAAATTACAGTAATACCTACACTTACAGTCCAAATGATCTAATTCTTACAGATAGCCTTGTTAATAACAGTAAAAATTGCTATACATGAAATTCTGAGTATCTACCCCTTTTCTCTGGTGTAAAGCTCAACCTTTCAATGTCTCTCTGAGTCCTATAGTCAACAACACCTTTTGCAGAAGGATGGGGGGATTTGGGGGTTGCAATATATCATTGGCACATTGAGGTCTTCACCAGGGAGGGTATGATGCTCATGGTGGGGCTTTCTTCTTTCTCAGTCTTGGATTCATGAGGACAGTCTACTTCATTGTTTTGTCATGACTGGTTTTCACTTGCAGATTATATCTGTTTCACTGTTCTTATTATTGTTAAAAGTAGTTTCATCTGATTCATGAAGATGCACTGCTGCAGTGACCAGTGTGATTTTCTGCCTAAGCCTGATTTCTTCTACACTACATTTTATTTCTAGGATCATAGATCTAGTTATAGAATAACTACTTGTTATTACTGTCTATTAATTAACAATAAATATTATAACACAAAACTGCATTAAGTTAAACTAAAGTGAAAACAAAAATGTAGGCAATAATGCCTGAGCACTAGGCAATTGTTATTACAGCCTAAATCAGTTCAAGCCAATACAAGTCTAGACAAGTCCTGAGACTTGTTATGTCAACACAATGCCTGTGGGCTTTTACTAATAATGGCAAAATCCTATTTCACACAATCACAGAATCACAGAATCATATAGGTTGGAAAAGACCTTTAAGATCATCAAGTCCAACCGTAAACTTAACACTACCAAGACCACCACTATATCATGTCCCTAAGCACCTCATCCAAACGTCTTTTAAATACCTCCAGGGATGGTGACTCCACCACTTCACTGGGCAGCCTGTTCCAATGCTTCATAACCCCTTCAGTGAAGTAAAATTTCCTAATATCCAGTCTAAACCTCCCCTGGCACAACTTGAGGCCGTTTCCTCTCATCCTATCGCTAGTTACCTGGGAGAAGAGACCAACTCCCACCTCTCTAGAACCTCCTTTCAGGTAGTTGTAGAGAGCAATAAGGTCTCCCCTCAGCCTCCTTTTCTCCAGGCTAAACAACCCCAGCTCCCTCAGCCGCTCCTCATAAGGCTTGTGCTCTAGACCCTTCACCAGCTTCATTGCCCTTCTCTGGACATTCTCCAGCATCTCAATGTCTTTCTTGTAGTGAGGGGCCCAAAACTGAACACAGTATTCGAGGTGTGGCCTCACCAGTGCCGAGTACAGGGGGACAATAACTTCCCTAGTCCTGCTGGCCACGCTATTTCTGATACAAGCCAAGATGCCATTGGCTTTCTTGGCCACCTTGGCACACTGCTGGCTCATATTCAGGCAGCTGTCAACCAATACTCCCAGGTCCTTCTCTGCCTGGCAGCTTTCCAGCCACTCTTCCCCAAGCCTGTAGCGTTGCATGGGGTTGCTGTGGCCCAAGTGCAGGACCTTGCACTTAGCCTTGCTGAACCTCATACAATTGGCCCTGGCCCATTGATCCAGCCTGTTCAGGTCCCTCTGTAGAGCCTTCCTACCCTCAAGCAGATCAACACTCCTACCCAACTTGGTGTCATCTGCAAACTTACTGAGGGTCCACTCGAGCCCTTTGTCCAGATCATTGATAAAGATATTAAACAGGGCTGGCCCCAACACAGAGCCCTGGGCAACACCACTTGTGACCGGCTGCCAACTGGAGTAAACTCCATTCACCACAACTCTTTAGGCTCAGCCATCCAGCCAGTTCTTTACCCAGCAAAGAGTACACCTGTCCAAGCCATGAGCAGCCAGTTTCTCCAGGAGAATGTTGTGGGAAATGGTGTCAAAGGCTTTACTGAAGTCTAGATAGGACAACATCCACAGCTTTCCCCTCATCCACTAAGTGGGTCACCTTGTCGTAGAAGGAGATCAGGTTGGTCAAGCAGGACCTGCCTTTCCTAAACCCACGCTGGCTGGGCTTGATCCCTTCGTTATCCTCTACATGCTGTGTGATGGCACTCAAGACAATCTGCTCCATCAGCTTCCCCGGTACCAAGGTCAGGCTGACAGGGCTGTAGTTCCCTGGATCCTCCTTCTGGCCCTTCTTGTAGATGGGCGTCATATTCGCTAATGTTCGGTCAACTGGGACCTCCGCAGTTAGCCAGGACTGATGGTAAATGATGGAAAGGGGATTGGTGAGCACTTCTGCCAGTTCCTTCAGTACTCTCAGGTAGATCTTATAAGGCCCCACAGACTTGTGAGTGTCTAAGTGGTGTAGCAGGTCACTAATTATTTTCCCCTGGAATATGGGGGCTCCATTCTGGTCCCTGTCCCTATCTTCCAACTCAGGGGGCTGGGTAACCAAAGAACAATTGGTCTTATTTTCTGTGTTAAATTTCAGTATGGCTAAGAGTGTCCTCGAACATGTTCCACTAAGGCATTCTTGCTTGAGAATCACATTGATGCATAATTTTCCTTCCTATGCTGCATGTCATGAATAGCATTCATCATGTTGATGCCCAGGGTTGAGTCTGCTGCAGATGCCCAGAGAGGTTCTCACACTTATCCCTGTAAAGTTCTGTCCAGATATATGGTAAATCCATTATAATCTCAGTTTGTAGGCTGCTGATTTGTGGATAGGTTAGATAATTTGATGATGGGTTAGGTAATATCCTAGTGGTATTACCTGCCAGATTAGCAAGACCAGATGTTGCAAAGTTTCAACCTAATTTCTGGTGATCTCTCCTTGTACAGACACTCCAATGGCTTTAAGTCAGCACTGAGCAGAGAAAACTTTCTTTCTACAAGCAACGTTAACACATTGTTTTCTCAAGAAACTTGCCAATAAGAGCAGCATGGTGTAATGTCATATATTACTATGACAAAATTTTTAGCAGACTCACATTTTTCTTGGAATCAGGAGGAGATTTGCCTCCCTTGTTCAAGTCTTCTGGGGAAGAGATAAATGTCTGTTAATTCTTGGAAGAATAATACATTCTTGCTTTTGCAGGCAAAAGAAAAATAGATAGAATGATGTCTACAACCTGTAACCCTGTCAGATCCAGGTCAGACAGAGTTGAACTGCTTGCAGTAAGTGCACAGGACTAATCCCTCAGGTCATCCAATCAGGTATAGCTTTAAGTAATTGTTTCTAGAGTTGTTTTTTGTAGACAGCAGCATCTGAACTTCTGGCTTTAGTTTATACATTTTCTTCTCTGTGAATTGTGCAGAACACTGTGAGCATATTCTCTTGACACTATGAGACAACACTAACATTTGATGTTTCTTGCTTAAATAAAAAACAGCCATAAAGCTCTGGAAATTGCAGATTGATCACCTTTCTGTTCAGCACCTGAATAAAGTGAAAAGTTAAGCTAATTTTTTTATTTTATCTGCTAGCAGCCATAATCTAGAAACCTGTATGTAGTTATTTGAGTGTAGTGTACTGATTTATGAAACAGAATCCTGGAAGTTTTGGAAAACAAAGGAAAATGGAAAGTACTGGTATTTATATTGAGTAATTACATCTTGATTAGAGTGAATTTCCAGAAACCGGAATGTAACAGAAGAATTTCCAGCAAGCCACCTCTGTGACAACTGCTTTTCCCAGCATAGACTGAAAAGGGAAACAGCAGTATTAAAAAAGGAAGCCTTGAGTCTGTGAGGGGAAACAGATAAGGGGTATCAGAATGAGTTAAGAATATTTCCCATATCTGCAATGCAAAAGAAAATACATTTCCTTTTCAATTTTTTCCAAGCATCTAAAAATCAAAGGTTTCTTTTACCTTTTTCAGAACTCATGGTTCCCAATTTTAATACAATATAGAGTTTTAAGCTGAGTTTTAAAGTAGACCAAATAACTTGCCCAGTTCAGGCTGCATGCTTAATAATGTCTATATCTGACCTATAAACAAAATGCCATCTGCTTAAGTCCTTATAACACATTCAGTAGCTCTTCATTGTTGTTGGTAGTAACTCATGCCTAAACAAAAATGTCAGACTTTTGCCAGGAAGACGTTTTGCCCCTTTACCTTGGTACTGATCTATACCCTGTACTATGTCTCAGCTTGTGTACTTTGCTCTGGTCTGACTCGTCACTGAAGGAGTGCATTGGACACTGTCTCTTTGTGGGACCAGTCTTAGAATTTTAGCCAGCTTTTCTCTGGATGACATAAGTGAACTTTGGTAAGTGTGTGTGCAGGTACATAAGTGTATGTGTATTTTCATCTGGTGTTTCACTTCTGGGTGAGAAATATGTAACAGTGTATATAAACATCTATACAAGATGTGCTTATATTTATATTTATATTTGTCTATGCTATAGATAAAGATTGGGCAGTATGTCTGAACATTGTGTAAATATGCCAGATGGAGAACATCCCCTAAAGTGACTGGTGAGGGAAAGGATTGAATGTTTGCTTTCTCCCTCTTCTACAGTGTTTTTGAGAGCCCCACTTGTAAAAAGCACTCAGTAGAACACCAAATGAAGGAACCTCAAATGGCAGTGTGTATAGAGAGATAAAAGTACACTATCAGATGACTGAAAAAGTAAAATTGAAAATAAATTAGATTAAAATAGTTTTCTGATTTGATATATTTACTGATGGCATTATGTACAGGATAGAATGATATTGCTAAACAAAATACAATCAAATCATGATGAAAGTAAATTTTTGTATGCTTCAAAGTCTGGGTTGGTTGGTTTGTTTGTTTTGTGTAGGTACTAGCTGCTTTGTTGTTTCACAAAAAAACTACCCAAAACAAAACAAAAAACCAGTTACTTACTTTCATTTACAGAAAATGACATTACTACTGATGAGCAGCTACCACCTTTTTTTTACCTATGCTGTATGGACTATGTTTAAAAAATACAGTAGAGAGTAAAATATGAAAGGTCTCCCAGAGCTGACCACATTTGAGGACCCAATGCTGTAGATTAAAATATTTTTGAAAATATATAGTAGTAGCTTCTTTGAAACAGAACTCTATCTTAAATATTACAACAAATGTAAGTAAAACTTGTGTCCAGGTGATAGTTCTCTGTGTGGCTGCCCACCAGTTTTACATACAGCAGACAAAATAGGTGCTGTTGTGCATAAATACTATTTCTGAAGTATTACAAAGGACAATACAAGTGTAATAAAAGTGAATGGAAGTACCACAGAGAATGATAAAGATTAGTTTTTTAAAAGCAACCATTAAGTTAGCAGAAAGAAAAGGGCTGCAGATGAATCTTAGGAAAGAAATAAAGAAATAGATCCCTTGTGTTTACTTATAAAATACATAGAGAATCAGGTATGATGATGAGAACATCATAAAACCCCAGAAAGAAGTATGGATGCAATAGCAATTTAGTCAATCTTGTTTTTAATGACTTATCTTTTGCCAAACTTGGTAGTGGAATTAATTGTTTCAAGCTGGGCTTTTGATTAAGATTTATTCTTATCCAACATGAAGAATAGGAAATTCACCTTAGAGATCATATTTTCTGGGCAAGAAATTCATGAATTTTAGACAGCAAGAAATTTAAAGGGCTGATTGCCCTACTGAGCACCAAATTTTATGCAACGCACCTGAAAAATGTTTTGTTTTAGTTAAGATGAATGATGAATGATTTTTTCTTTGCCAAAGTCTAGCTATTTGTTCTAGTCTGGCACAAAGACATTCCCAATTTAACAGCTTCCCTCTACAGTACTATGCAGGCCCTGCACAGTTGCTATGTATCCTGCTGACAATATGATTCATATACGTGTAACACTGGCAATTAAAAGTGTGGTTTCCACTGGCACCCCAGGGAATAGTATGTGAATTCATGGTGATATTCCCAGAGTCAAAGAAATTCTCCTGTTAAAGGTGATTTAAATTGTTTTCATTATCTGTCAAACATTGGTAAACCCCCAGCCAATTCAAAAGCCAATTCAATTAGTTTCCTTCCACTTATAATCTTCCAAAAGTCATATTGTAGTTAAAAGCCCTATTCATCAGACAGATCAGTTGCAGTTGAGCTACTAAATATCTGTGGGCCATAAAGCCATCTTTCTGAGCAGAGCTACTGTGTAATAAGCATGTGAGTTATTTTAAACAAAAATGCTACAGAATGGCTTTTTCAAATAATAGATGAGTAGATGAGTAGATACTCCTAGGTTTCAGGAATCTCAAAGTAATAATTTTTCTCAGGGAAAAAACTTTTTTTGTAAGGTCATTCTTCAATAACAAAATAAAAGACTGTATTTTTTCCTCTTTCTTTTTTTCAGGTTTGGTGGGGGTTTTGGTTGGGTTTTTTCTGAGAACTAAAAAAACTACTTACTTTTGAGCAACACAGTGATACGTACAGATGAAAAAATGCATATAGAAATAGCTTGTAAGTAATATGGGAACATGACAAATAAAAGCATGTGCTCAGAACATCTGTGCCCAGCCAACTGTCTCAAATACAGTTAGGTATATGGACATATTTGACAAGAATCTATTATGAATGTGAAAGTAATTAGTAAAAGGGTTATTTTTCCTTCAAAACTTCATCTTTGCAGTGCTGTTGAAGCTGACTTCAAATAGGGAAACAATCTAAAAGGTGTAAATATAATAAAGCATGATGAGCCATGTAATGTGCCACTCATTTTTATTGCTCAAGGGAGATCATGCATGAAATACTTATGGCCTTGCCTGATCTGTTGCTCATAATTTATATGATTCGCTCTAATTTATTCTACTATGTATACATCTTGCAGTATCCTATTGCACCTTTTTTCTTGTTTCTTGTCCTTCACCTCCTGTCTTTCAAAGGCTGACAGGAATTAACTGCCAACTATTGTTTGATAAAGTGGTGTGGCTTGCTATTGTTAACAATCATTACTTACTTTATTTGAGGCATTAAAAGCTGTGACCAGGCAAGAAAGTCAGGGATTAAATCCCTTAAAAATTAATGTGAATGACTAGAGAAAAAAGTTTTCCAATTCACCATTTTGCCCCATTCAAAGAAAACTGCTACAACTTCCTTGAAATCTTAGTTATGCAAATTCATGGAGTTTTTGAAAAAAATGAAATAAAAAAAAAATGGCATTGCATTGCTAGCAAAGCCAAAGACAAGCATTCAAAAAAATTTTTACTTAAACGTTTTCTAATCTGAGAACCATTTTTCTTAAGTGTAAGACCAAACTTTGAAGACACTTAAATTAGTCAGACTAGAAAAGTTCATACTTGTTAAGACATCACACTTTGAGAGGTTTTATGTACAAGTGATGAAATGCAACTCAGCTTAAAAGCAAAATAGAACTACATTGATAAGAAAAGTTTTCATGTATAGATTTGCATAAATTATATATTTGCCTGAATTATTAGAAGACCTTCATAATCAAGGATAGGTTATGTGGTGCTGTAAACACGGAATTCTGGGTGAGTAACATTTTTTAAAAAAATTTGTTGCCCAGTGGGATAACAGAACCTAATCAGGGATCAAGACAACTAAGTGTCAAGGGCTGCACAAAATCATGTCATGCAGTGATCACTACAGCTCCTGTAAGCTTATTTTGTTAGGTCTTGAATCAGCAAAAATTGAAAAAGTGAGTGAATTTTAATACCTGAGAAATTTTATTGAATTAAGTGACACAATTTATATTAGTAAAATTAAGATTGATTGTAAATATTTACAAGATGAAGCTCATGTTTACACAAGATGTAGCAGACTAGATTAAAAAAAACCTTAGCAGGAGAAATTACAATAAACCCAATATAAATTATCAATAATTTCAGTCCAAAACAGTGGCTAATATGGATCACAGAATGGTGGACAATCATTTGAAATTAAATGCTCTGCTCTAATGCAGAAAGTGACACATTCACAAATAGATTATACATAACATTGGATATAGGGGAGGAACTATTTGAAAAACATAATTTTCTTCAGGCTTGCAAAGGATGAAAGGCAAAGTGGAAACCACTTAAAGATGTTAAAGGTTTTTTGACTTATACCTCACTATTTTCAAATCTAGGATAATGAATAAGTTTGATTAAGCCAGATATTAACAAGATCAATGATCAAGCAAGATATTTGTCATTTCAATGAGTGACATGATTTAAGTTTGCCATAAGATTCAAAATGACAAAATGTTGCACTTTCATTATGAAAGCTTCTTTTTATAGATTTTCATTCACATTATATATGCTAATAAAAAAGAACATGATTCTGTAGGAGGTGTCTTTTATATAGACAAAAATATCCTTAAAATAGTTTTATTTTTATGATCTTGCAATGGGAAGTTTTTACACGAGAAATGACAATACCTCTTACCAGGGATCAGAATAAGAATACTCACATTTGACATCATTTTCTGATCTGGTATACCAAGTGTGGTTCTGATTGAGAAGAATGAGCCATTTTTGTGAAATATCTCTTGATCTCAGTTAATCATTCACATTGGCTGGCTGTACAATGTTTCATAATTTACAGACTGTGTAGAGAAAAAGGTGCTTGTTTCATTTCTCTAGGTGCATAATGGATGAGAACTGAAATGATTCAGGAGAATGGACACTAGAGGGATGCTATTCTGCTGTAATATATTACTGCTACCCTGCAAGTAATAGAACAGGAACAATGTGCCATTGTCCAAAGTTGGAATTTAAGCTTTAGTAAAATTCATCAAGTATATCAAGTGCTTCCTATAAAAGCAGACATGAGGTAGTTATCTTCTATCAACCAACATAAATCAGACTGGAAGTGCACCTTCGTGCCTTTTGAATGATGTTTTGGTTCACAGCATCCCACCACACCTTGAGTCTTAAAACACACTATCTACTTAATCTTTTATCAAAAATATAACACACATCCCCCCCCCCCCAATAACTGCAAAGCTTTCTGCACCACCTAACTCATAATCTCCTTGGCTGCTGAAGTAAAAAGATTTTCAGAATATAGCTGGACTGTCTCTATGTTGCTTTAATTTTTGTTACTTTCTAAAGCGAGATTGGCACAAATTATGAAAGATAAATTGTTTTTTTTCTTTATTCATAGGTTTGAATATTAATTTCCATTTTTTATTGTTGCGGAGTTCAGTATTTCTATTCTTCAGTGGAATTATTCCATGTTAAAATAAGGTAAGTTAGTGAAAGAGAAGGATTGGAGACAGAAATGGATACTCTCACTCACGCTGAATATTGCACTCTTTGAACAGCCTCTGCATTTTCACTGTGATTACTGGATTAAGATCCTACTGCACCAGACTACAACTGTCAAATTCTGCCCTGCAGACATCAAGTGCAAAACTGTTATTCTGAATATCTAAATTATAAAAGAAGTCAGACAGAACAGTGTCTTTCTTTGAAAGTACTTCATGCTTTTAATGTGCTTATGACTTTCAGATCCCTTTCCTATTCATCTGTCCACCTGAGGACCCCCTGTTTTGCCTGTCAGCTATGCTAGTTTTAATTGAGTATTAGTTTTCCTGCCCTGCTGGTATCTCTTTGTGCTTTTTATGCTGTTCCATACATGCATATTTGTGTCCAAAGGAACTCCTCCTCAAAAGCTAGCAACTCACAACCTGAGATTCCAGCTCCATTTAGTATTTACTGTGCTGGCAATAATAAGCCTAGCTGTGAGGTCAATAATGAGTTAAAAATACTGTTTTATGCTACACGGACTGCCATTTCCTGACTCTCCTGTATTGTACCTACTCTGAACTGGATCTTCCAGTTCTACAATTCTACAGTTCTACAGTTTCTCCTGTTCTACAGGTACAGGCTGTCCTAGAGCTACTTGATAGCAATATGAACACAGATCCCAGATGAGAGACTTTGCAGAAATAGGCTGAGCCCTAAGGATTTATAATGGGTCCATACTATTTCCTCCCTTCATAAATGAACTAAGCAGTTCACACAGAAAGTCTCACTCTGTCAATTCAGGGCAAATTAAAGTGGAATGTAATCATGGGAGGCAACAAATCCAAATGGCAGAAGGAAGTAGGAGGAGTCAGAAAATTGAGAATGGTTTAATTGCATTAAATTGATTAAAAGGATTTGGGGAAATAATATGAGAAAACTGAATAAAGAAAAGCAACACTCTGATGAGCTACTTCCACAGTTATGTGCATAGTTGAGAGATTGTACTGGATACATTAGTAAAAGTAATTTTTACAATTTTTGTAATTTTTTGTATTTTTATAATTTGTTATAATCAAGGAACATCGCAGTCTTTTAACACCATCTTTGTTAAGCACTAGCTACAGGGCTAAATTTGCATTTGAACTCAGTAGTGAAGAAAAGACATTGACTAGAGAAAATCTAACACATGTCAAAAATCCTCAAAAGGTTACAGAATGTACTCTACAGGGAAAGAGAGGGGATGAAAATGATGCATTTTGGAGGTAAGCCAACAAATAAGTGATGTAGTGTAATAATAACAAACCCACTCAGGGTAAGTAAGAAAGAGGGGACAAGAATTGGGTAAAGTAGCATAGAGGGAAAAGAAAATAAGAGTAGAGGTGGTAAGGTGATTCTAAATAAAGCAGGGGATGACCTGACTCAAAAAAGAAAATTTAAAAGAAAAATAAAACAAGAAAAAGAAAGTAGGATATAGAAGCTAAAATTTAGTTCTAGCAAAATTGCTGAATCACTATCATTAGCTGAATTCAATGGTAATGTAACATTGCATATGAGGAAAGAACGTGCATAAACGAAGGTTTGGACAAACTGACCAAACCATAGCATTGGAAGGACTAGAATCTACAAACTGTTGGATGCAAATACCATGTTTGTTATCATCCGCCAGAGATTTCTCTCTGTGTCTAGGATGAAAAACAAGACAAAAGGGCTTTGGCTTAATTAGGGTATGAATTTACTAGCTCAGCTCTTGTGGGAACTCACTGGCAATAAATTGTACAGTGCATATCAAGACGCCTTCCTTAATTGTTTTCACATACTAGAGGTATATCATCAGCCATCCTTTCTCCCTTATTCCTGACTCCTATTCATATTTCTTTTACTCATACACAACTGCCTGCCTTTTTTACAGAAGTACTAAAAGGCATAGGAAGGAGAATCCACTCTTGTTACTCCAGACAGCACAATTAAACTTGTTTCTCAGCTCTGGGGTATCCCTTCATCTCCGTCCATTTCCAACTCTGATTAATCATGCGTTAGAGCATCTGTAGAACTGACAAATGCTTTGGACTCTTGCTTCAAATAAGACCTTCAGATAAGATCTAGTGCCTGGTACCTCCTCCCGTTTCAAATTAACTTTTCAGATACCTTAACAATTTCCTTCCAAATTCAATCATCCTCATCCCTGAATAACCAATGTATTGAACATGATATTTTTGGTGGATGCCCATTAATCCTCCTGCTCCTAATAACTGACACGTTATCTGGCCTTGTCAACCCTGGAGATAACTCACCATATCCTTTCTGAAAAATGTAGCCTCTGGGAACAACTGGCACTAAGAAAAATGTCCCTGACCTGTCCTAATTTATTTTTTTTTTTAGTTTATACTGATGCTTTTGAAAATCTCAGTAGCCTGTTATGCAACCCCAGTTTCAGGAGTCTGCCTTTAGTAAGTGGAGCAGGGTCAACTGCAGCTTTCTCTTGCAGAATCTGAGGACAACTGGAGAGACAGGGGAAGTGACCACCTGCCCCATGTAGTGCAGAGCATTGCCTCTCCAGCCACCAGCCAGCCTGACTTGGTTTCTTCTTTTCTTTGTAATGGTCCATCACCCCTCCAGCTCAGGCTGAGAGTGGAAGTGTAGGGCTGTCATCTTTGGACCACATCAACACTGCTGTGCATGCCTACTCAGACATCATATTTTGCTCATGGGGCTGTGAAAAAAACAGTGGAGAAGAAGTATTTAACATCCATACATGAAAGAATCAATCTCTGTGTCAGAAGTCACTATGTATTAAGGCACCGTTCACAAAACTATGAAGGTAGAGATACCAATCTGGATTTCCTGCTACGCTACTGCAGGAATCTTGAATCAAATCTTGAATGAACAAAACCTCCTGTTTCTGTAGGCAAACTATAATAACAGACAGTGCTTGACATGAAGTGAAATATTTTTAAGAGATGCTTCCCTTTTAAATCAATGAAAAAAAACTGTTTTCACATGTCCTTCATTATCCCTCTAAAGTCTTCAAATGGCAGCTGATCTGAAATAATTAACCATGTTCACAGAACACATCTTCAGAGTTTCAAATCAAATAAACAAGAAAACTGTGACTTCTGTTTATGGGTTCAAAGGAACAGCTTTTGGATAGATTTTTAAAAGGAGATTTGGAGTCTCTCTCTCTTTTGAGCGTTCTACATACATGTGCTATAGGAAGAATTGTTTCTATGCCCAGCACATCAGAGAAAGAAAGCCTAGATGACCAACATTTCATTTTTAGGTGATTTGACTATTTTTTACTATTAGATGTGGACTGTGGCAAGGCTATAAAATTGGTTTTTTTAATAAATGGCACTTATATTGGATCTCATAAATTTATCCTTAAGATCTAATGAGTTACCAGTTTATTACTTTTTAAGTAAGATTTAATTTGTTCTTAACATAAGACCTTGCCCTTCCTTCTTTTTTGTAGACATACAAGGTCCAGTTGTTATCAGCTCATTGTTCATGTTAAAAATGAGTTGTCTGCTCTTCACCTCTCTAGGAAATCTCAAAGAAAAGGCAGATATTGACAAGAACATTATTTTGCTTGTTTAGAAATGACCAACTTTAATGAAAATAACTCAAGCCAATGTCCCACAGTCACTGTTTCAATTTAAGTGTCCCTTCTCTGTTGAAGTGTAGAGATCTCTCCTCTAGATCCATCTTTTGCTGGTACAGAGAGACCAACATTCTACAGAAATTCTATTTTTAGTAATGACTATATTTTTCACTATTTATTAGCGTTTCCCTTGTTACTTTTTTACCTGATTAAGTTGGCTAGATATCTGCTCTCAGGATCCAAACTCAATATTGCAGAACAGACTCCCATAATTCTCAATTATTTTAATGTTTTTCAGGCATCAATAGTTAAATTAACTTCCAATGCCTCAGTGTTCCCACCCATAAGAAATTGTGTAATTCTACCTGGCACAGGACAGTGCTTCTTCCATAATGGCTTAAGCTACCGCCACTAGCACCAATCTCTATTACCTGTAAAAGCTTTGTCTTTCTCTTGGATAACTTTTGCTTTCTTTTGTTTCATTTTCCTCTTCTGTCTGGTCTGCGCAGCACTATTGTCTTGCTCAGATGCCTTTGATTGAATAACTTACCTCATACATGAAAGGAGAAGTTACTTGTTCTTCCATGTTGTTTGTTTGCTGACAGTGATCCATGCAAAAGCATTTCTTTAAGGGTTTTTGTTTGTTTGTTTGTTTTCTGTTCTTTAGTTTTTCTTTATTTTGTTTTTTATTATGCTTTTCTTTGACACATGCTGAATTACTGGTCTCATTTTTTCCCAAGCACTGTTATTTCTTCTCTGCTTAAAGTGTCCATAACCTTACACAGATGGATTTTTTTAAATAACTTTTCAATACAATTTAAGTAAGTTAAAAAGTAGTTCTTCAGGTTGTCTCAATCTCTACCTGTCATATATATATTCTACAGGCAGTAAAGTGGCTCAGATCTCCTGTGGCCTCCATACAGACTTCTATAAATCTGATCTGTGTGCTTGCCTTGAGTGCTTGAAAAGTATTTACCTTAAGGCAGAAATATGGCCCTGTGCCTGGTGTGTGACCTTTCATCTATAGCTGGTGAAAGACTGAGAAAATATTCTTTAAAGAAAAGACTATTGCGCTGAGTTTTTTCCTGTATGTGCTCAGGCAACAGCACCGAGGAGCCCTTTCATTCAGGATAGACTGGAGCCAAAGAATCAATCTAGAGATTTCTCGTGAGACCTGCAAAGAAGTTTAAAGAGTTATTAGGTAGGACTGTTATGAGGGCTTATGCCTCACAGCAAACACTTCAACTACCATCCAAAGTGCATCAACTTTAAGTAGCTTTTAGAAAGCCAGTGAAGTTTAGGATATAGGGAAGCTCCTTTGAACCTCTGCTCTTAGACTGGCATAAGACAGTTCTTTGACATGCCATAGCCATAAAGTTTAATGTTTTACTACAGAGACACAGAAGAAAGTGAAGTCTCAGTTATCCTTGGTTTGTTGGTGAAGGTATTGGAATATTTCCAGTCTCCTTTTCAGCGTTTAGCATTCAAGATTCTTTTGGGGAAAAAAAAAAAAAAAAGATTTATTGTTTGGAAAAGGTGTTAGCACTGTGCAGGTGGTGCTTTTTGACTCACAGCTTGTGTGTCTGTGTCCTTGTGATATTATGTCATCATAGAAATGTTAATACTGATGATTTTAAATTATGCGGTATGGACACAGCAATGTATCACAGCACTAATGAGTCCAGTATAATGCACTTGCTATTTGAAACTAGATAGTAGCAAGTATTGTAACACATCTCTTCCACAGCCTTCCTACATTCTGACACATTTTCTGAGCTGCATGGCATGTGGCAGACTGTTTGCTAAGCACAGATAGCGTCCTCCTACAGAACTTTACAGTCTGAGAGAAGATTTGATGCAATACTGTCCCTATAAAACATCCATCAATCAAGGTGATGTATTATCTCTAAATGATTTTTCTACAGTGGTCAAATTAATGCTAGTTTTTAAAATTTAAAATTTGCTCAACACTGATTTTTTCTTTTTCTTCAAAGCTTCATAATCGCATTAATAATTGATAGCCTAGGACAAGCAATAAATTGTTGCTGGTTCAGAAAGCCTTTCTGTGTGTGAACTCATGAACTACTGCTGGTAGACTGCAGTTATTGGCAGAGTTGACAGTAGTTGTTGGTCCATAAAGTAGTTGTTAGAACCATTCACCCATAGAACATCAATTTGTGTAACTTTTAAGTAAACCTGAAAATTATGCATGTTAGTAATGCTTCCACTGAGTGGTGATTTCATGAAAGTGAAAGCTGCCTCATTCAAATATATTCTCAATAACATACTCAAGGGCTACTGCATGCTTTCTGCTCCAAAAACTGATGTTGAAAGAAAATGTCTTATGCCATAAACAGGGCTTTTAGGGAGAAGTGTGCTTGGGGATTCTGCCCATATCACAGATTCTGCAATTCAAATCCTTTTCCCTATGTTTGTCTTAAATGAAAAAGGAAAGGCCTTCTCAGAAAATACAGTTGGAATGTTAGGGGGAGATTGATCAGGCTAAGACTGAGTGGCTGAAGCTGAGCCTCTAGAGATTAGTTATCATTAGGCAAAAGAGAACATTTAAACTACCTTGAAATAAACAGGGTCACATCTAGTCTCAGGAATAAATTAATCTGTAGATTTGTTGACACAGCAAACCATTCCTTCCTGGCACAATGTGTACGAGGGGAAATTAGACAATAAATAATATTTGACTTTGATCTGATTTGCACAAAACATAATATTGTGCTTTCCCTTCCTTCATTTGTCATATCTGATTTCATCCTAAACTTTCAGCATTTCTTTAGTTCCCCCTACACATTGTTTAAACAGACTGAATTAAAAAAGAATGCAGGGACTAGTTGATGAGTTAAAATAAATTATATATATCCATGCCAGAAAAGAAATTAAAAATTTCCAGTTAATGTACAGCTAGGAAAACATGCATGTCATCAAGTAATAAGAGTAAGTGGACTGAATAAATGTCAAGATGGGTTTAAAGAAATTGAAAAACAAACTATCATCAGAGGCAATTGAGTGTGGGAGGTATAGTGCATCTGATATGGAAAGGAAGATTAAAGAATAAAGTTAAGAAGAATAAACAGGGGGATGAGAGAAATGTGTGTAGTAAATATTAGAAAGTACATCAGAGCTGAGATAAATAATATTATTTCTCCCAATTATGTAAGATTCAAAAGATCGCTAAGAAAAGACCAATGTATTTTAAATATTGAAAAAATAAGTAATCGCCCATATAGGTAGACTCTGCCTCGAACAATAATAATTTTGTTTTCCTTAATTTGAAGTTCACAAAGGAATGTGAAGGAAAAGATCCTGAAAGCAGTGCTAGAAGATTTGCCTTTGGTGAAGCAGAAAGAATATGAAGGAAAAACTGCATCACAAGTTGATTAATAAATTACAATCAATTAGAATTAGTCAAAATTGCCATGTCAGGTTGGGTTTGTCCTCTGCTGGTGGGTGTTGCTAATGGATTTACACAGCAGTGTCAATACAATCCCATCTCTAAAGCCCATGGCTCATACCTACAGCCCATCCTGACAAAGGCAGAAATACAATGAAAGAGCTTTTTGTATCCTTCAGAAAATTCCTGATCAGGGAAACATGACAATTGTTTTGTGTGTTAGGAATAGATTGAGTTATAGGAATATGATTTCTTTCATAGGAGTTTACAATAAAAAAGCAAAAATGCAAAATTTTGGTCTAGTCAAACATTTACAGGACTCCTTAGTTTTAGGAGAGTACTTACTTCATCTTTATTCTCCTTATTATTATACCCCAAACCCTGATTTCATAACAAAACCAATCTGCCTTATGGGAGAAGATGGGGACAGTGACATATTTTATCACTTACAGTAGTTATCATCCTGGTTTTAGTCTGGATTATTCTAAATTGTCCATTATCAAAAGTCTCAACACTTGGAAATTCAGAGGTTCTGAATTTCTGATGCTGGATAGGTCTCATCTCACAGAATTATCTGCAGACACTCCACTTATATCAGCATGGCCTGGATAAATATTCTGAAAAATGACAAAATGAGTTGAAGCATTTTGTGAGAGCTGTGATTGTGTTGTGAGGTGACCCGAGCAAAACCAAGAAATGATGGGAATGATTGCCTCTACCTGAAAGTCATACTTATAGTTAAAGTGAAAATAAGAATGTGTCCTTGAAAAAATCCAAGATATCTCACTTCAGCTGTATGGGGTAGCTTGGGTCAACAGTGTTATATGGGCATCTGCTTGCTATAGGAATGCTCAGCAGTTAGAAGATATAAAAACAGATCTGTGAGGTTAAAGAAGGGAGATATGTTTCTACTACAGAGAAAAAAGTGGTGGGTTGTAAAATTTCAGTTTGTAACTCTTTGTATGAAGTAGACCAAGCATTATGTCTGTACAGGCTGCTCTGGTCCATATGCAGTTTATAGACAAAATGAATGTGTGTAACAGTTAGACTGTATGTCTGCCCTATTAGAAAAGAGTAGAAAATATTTTGTTCTGAACCTTAATAATATATTACTGAGTCATCAGAAGTTGTTTTGGTGAATATGGCAGTAGGAGAGATCGCCATCAGCCTTTCTTTGAAAGGAATTTGTTCATTTTTTGGAGCCATTTCATCACTATAGTATTTTTTTCTTTTAATTTTATTTTGAATGGAGTAATTTGTAAAAGTCAGTGTTAATTTCATCAGATCTTTGCTGGCAGTTACAAAGGAGTTGTGATGTAAATGTAATGTGCAGGGATTCCTGCTCATCTCTATTCCCATCCCACCCACAGTGGATATTATTGTTGCTGTTTCAAAATGCCTGGAATTTATAGTAACTTGGTTAGTGAGAGAAGTCATGAGCACCAGCTGTGTCCTAGTCTTGAGTGGCTTATAATATGGAAGTCTGTGTAAACAGGAACATGTGACGTAGAAAAAGCTGTTAATTTCCTTCACCATCCATACCTCTTTTGAACATTTCTGGCTCAGCAATTAAGCTATTAGAGTTTTTTGACACATAGCTACAGAAGACTGTTTTTTCCTTGCTGTGTGTCATTTGCTGCCCTTTATACAAAGTACAGACACCATTTTCATGAATGGCCACTCATTTTCCCTTGACTACTGTCTGTTTCTCCAGCACATAAAATAGTGGAACATTACTATACATTATAGATAGCTATCACTGAGTTCTCTGTTGTCTCCATCTCACTAATCTTAGGCATATTAATAAACTATTTTCTCTCCTAGTGCATGGAATCTTACTTACTGAATCACAGAAAAGGTGTGGAAGGATGCAGGAGTTGGGAGTGTCATGATGTTGGATTATGTGATGAAGAAGTGCCAAAGCACAAAAATTGCTACGCAAGTCTGCACCTGTGTATAGGTCTTGTGAGGCTGGGACACTGGGGTGAAAACAGAGAGAGCATCGATTCTGCTGAGTCTTTTTGGATGGAAGACAGTGTGAAAGGGATAGCTCTGACTGCACTGCACTACCCTTTGAAGAGACTGTGAACTTCAAGGAAAGTTATTTCACATGGTCAGGTCTATCATTGTTTGAACTTCCTTAGAGCTTGGACATCAAATTTGCCCACAAGGCACACTAAATGAAAGAGCATGCTTACCAAGTATGAGCAAAGTCAACCTTTCAAGAGAAAAGGTCTCTCAGAAAAATTCTGTAAAGCTTTTGCTTTATTATAGCAGGGCATCAGCAAAAGACTGAAAGAAATTAAAGACAACCATGAAAATAATGGACGTCTATCACACTGTAGATCATTGTCGCAAAGGGAATGATAGAGTCTCAGCCACTTGGGAAATTCTAAGTCAGAGTGAACAAAACACTTGAAAAACTATTAGTTGCAGTTTAGTTGAAGCAACTGTCAGATGAATGAATTAAAAGAGTCTACAATAATGAGTCTTTTAACTCATTTACTTCAAATAATTTCAATAGAGGAAGCAGAAGAGAGATGTGCTAGGATGGGGAAGTAGGAGGAAGTGATGAGGGAAGAGGCAACTTTGAGTTAAAGCAATTTAAATCCAAATATATATAAGAAAAGTAGATAACTAGGAATCAGAAAGTTTTCTATAATCTATAAAATGAGAAGGAAAGGTAACATAAGAAAATGATGGAAGAAATAGGAGTAGGAAATGAAACTGTATACATAAGAGGATTTCAAACTGGCAGACTTAAAGTATGGCAGAATGGGAGAAAGAAATAGAGACCAGATGTATAGAACAATATGAGAAAACAGCTATTAAAACCATGAAAGAAGCAGTTAGCAAAAAATAATCAGCTGTTGAAAACAAACCATTCGGACAAATACAGAGAGAAAATTGAAGTTTTGTATTTTATTGTCACTGACTACAGCAAAGAAATTATTTTGCTCAAATAAGACACAGCAACATAAATTGAGAAATGATGTGTAATACCCTCTGATCTTTACATGCTGAGACAGTCTCAGAAGACAATTTATTACATCTTAACAGTAACTAGTAAACTAAATTGGGTTTTCACTACCACCAAATTAAAAGTTTATTTTTAGTGTTTATATTTAGTGCTATATGTCTTAACTGGGGTTAGACGAGCTTCATTAGATTCTTTTTCTAATAAATGGGGGTCTGAAAATTAGCCCCTATTTCAGGCTATTCTACTTTCCACAGAAGTTTATTATTGACAGAATTATTTTTAAATCAATCAATCTTTATAGTTGATCTTTATATAATCACATTTTTACTTGCAGCTTTCTTGAAGTTACAGAACTCAGAGCTACTCTTAGCAATTGAGTCTTTTATTCTGTTCTTCTCCCATCCATTGGGAAGGGAAATAAGAGAAACATGCATTTTCCAATACCTGTAGGGCAGGACTATTCTGAGGAAACCATATACTAAGGCTCTAGCTTATTAGCAATGGGCTATATGCAAGAAGAAGTAGCAAATGCATATTATCATTTCTAGATATATCAGTGCTTAAGTACACATTGGAATAACAAAGCAAACAAAGAGGAATGCCTTATAGACTTAAATTTAAAAAGAAAATACTTATCAGCTTGTCACAGATGTAAAATTCAAAGTGAACGGGTCTATTACCAAACATGAAGATGAATGATTTAACACATATAACAACAGAGTAATGATGACATAAATACCTAGTTGAGGGACCTAAATCTATACTTTTCCAGATCTCAGCCAGAGGTACTGTGCATGTAGTTTGGAGGGTGGGATTTATCTGGGGTGCTTGTAAGAACTCTGGCCAAGCCTAGAACAAGAGAAACTGGTTTAGGTCTAGCAGTTCTGATTTCCAGGGTGCAGCAGAGACCTCCTGCTTCTTTTGGGGCCAGCTTAGGTTTTTTTACTGTCAGGGTGATGGATTAATAACAGGTTTTACAGTTTGGCCATGTAAGCTACTGGCCAAACACGTTGTGAACTATTTCTCAAGTCACTACCATTTTGCTACTATGCACACTGCAAGTAGTTCACTTTTCCGTTCATATCGCTCCACTGACAAATATCGTGAGATGTACTTTGGGAAGAGGCCTATGTGCCTGAAGTGCCTTGCTCTGCTCAAAGTAAATGCAAAGTTGAGATCTCAATCAGAAACTACAGCAAAAATTCAGATCTGGAACTTGTAGGTAAGAATCTGCTTCTCTGTTTTCTCCTGTCTGTTCCACAATGGGCAAGTGCTGGCTTGGTCCTACACTTCTGCATAAAGCAGCAGCCTGAGCAGAAGTACTTTTCCAGAGTAAGAGCATTGTCTGGCTAATGATGGGAGGTTACAAATGTCGATCCTCAACTGTCCACATTCATTATTTCTCGTGAAGAGTTTAAAGACACTGTGTAATGAATAGCTATAGTTTGCTAAACCTACGATTTCTGAATGCCTGTTGGATTCGTATGCATGCTTCTTTATCATGCTTTTCTGCAGGTTGGTGTTGCATCATCCTTAGGAAATGAAATAGCTGAATAAATGGAGTTTGTCTGTACAAGTGCAACATTCAGTGAGTTTGGTCTAATCATCCTTGCATTATAGTTTTGACTGGACTTCTGCAAGAGATAGATTTCATTGAAATTTAGGGATTTCAAGAGATCTGCTCTGAGCTAGATCTAGTGTATTCTAGTGTTTAGAAGAACAACAAAGCTGATGAAGGGTCTAGAGCACAAGTCTTATGAGGAATGGCTGAGGGAACTGGGGTTGTTTAGCCTGGAGAAAAGGAGGCTGAGGGGAGACCTTATTGCTCTCTACAGCTACCTGAAAGGAGGTTGTAGAGAGGTGGGGGTTGGTCTCTTCTCCCAGGTAACAAGTGATAGGACGAGAGGAAATGGCCTCAAGTTGTGCCAGGGGAGGTTTAGACTGGATATTAGGAAATTTTACTTCACTGAAGGGGTTATGAAGCATTGGAACAGGCTGCCCAGTGAAGTGGTGGAGTCGCCATCCCTGGAGGTATTTAAAAGATGTTTGGATGAGGTGCTTAGGGACATGATGTAGTGGTGGACTTGGCAGTGCTAGGTTAACAGCTGGACTTGATGGTCTCTAAAGGTCTTTTCCAACCTAAACAATTCTGTGGTTCTATGATTCTATCCAGACCATCTCTGACAGATGTTTAGTAAGTATATTCCTTGACTCCAAAGGCAGAGGGATCATAACATACCTAAGTATCCAGTACCTCCTCCTCGTACATACCTGAAAGCTGAAAATGGCAACGCAAGCTATTTACTGCTCCTGTGTGCAGTAGAAAAGATGTTTTTCACCCTCCTTAACATTTTTCTCTATTTCTTTCTCCTAACAGAATTTTAAAAGGAAACATAAAAGAAAGAGGAAAAGAAAAAGAAAAAAAATGTCAAAACAAAAAATGTCATAGTATTATATGAATGTGATGGAAGTAGAATGGTCCCAGGGAATAATCAACAGTAATTTACACTTGGCATATTAACTAAACAGACAAGTCTTCCAAATTACAGTACTTGTGAATGTCAGAAAAGGCTATGAAGACTATTAGAAAAACATTTGAGATTTACTCAGTAATGACATGAGGTTTATTATATGCCAGCTAGGAAGAATATAAATTATCTTATCTCAATACTCTAAATTTTTGGAATACTTAAATTTTGTCATCTTGAAACTGCTGCAATAATTGTATAGCAATGAATATGTTGTTTTGTTAAAAATAGAATATCAGCATATGAACAGAATAAGAAATGCTTGACATTGAAATAGGCCATGAAATTCAGTCCAACTTTCTTTGCTTTGTGGCGTTTTAAATTCTTAGCAATGCATATGCATGTTTTTCCTGCATGTCTACATGAATACAGCATTTGACTCTTCGATAAGACCAGGTTGTTTGCAAATTAGAGGACTATTTTCTTTCTTTTTGTTTGACCCAGTGCTCCTGTTTGTAAATATGGTACCACATTTACAAAGTAGTAGGGGCTAGATAAAAAAAAATTAAGCTAGCTCTGTGGTTGGTGTTTTTTATAGCCTAAATGAATTCCACTAATTTGAGTCAGAGAAAGGCAGTCTCTTGCGCTTATAGGTCTAAGAATTCACCTTCATTGTTCCATTTTACTATAGGAATTAAGAAAAGCTGTAGCTTTTAAGTAACTAAGACCAAGACTCTTGAAAGCTTTGTTTATCAATGAATTCTTGAATTGTAACTACTGAAGAATTTTGAGGGAGAACTGAAGTTCATTGAGGCATCTCAGTCATTTATGTATAGAAATCTGGCTTGTTCAGAAAAAAAAAGAGGAAAAAATAGATTATACATCAACTGAGTTGGGTTTTCTCATGCATTTTGCACATAGCCACATTCACTCATGATTTGTACTGGTGATAATACAATTGACAGAATAATAAAGATGTTACAATTTGGTCAGTATCTCCAGTTTCATTTCAGTAATACATGTCCTGAGCAACAGCTCAGAGAATGGTCTAAAAAGGTTTGACAGAAGAGAGCCTCCTATCTCGCTGTGTCTGGAAACTGAATCCAGAAAGGGTCCTCTCACACGTTAGCCTTCTGCTTTAAATCAGTCATGACCAACTGTAATGTTTTCTCTGTGGAATGCCTCAGTGGTCTGGGTCCTACTGGTTATGGTCAGGAGCAGGCTGTCACTTTCTGGCAGCAGACTGTCCTGGCTGTGTGGAGGGAGGCCCTTGGAGAGGTCATAGTCAATCGTGGCTTCTGCATGGGAAGACTTGCCTCGTCTGGAGCAACTCTCCACATTCCTATTGGCCAGCCTGGCCTGGGTTGTTTGGGTTTTCTAGTAGAAGTAGTGCTTTCCCCCAAAGATCACTCAAATTCTTCCTTGATTTGGGTAATGTGGGTGTGGTAGGCCTGTAGGACATATGAAAACAGAGATGGGCCTTCATTCTTGGTGACAAAGGAGAAGACAGCTTTAGAGTAAAGAATTTTCCATTTTAAGTTCAGTCTCTCTCATTTCCAAGGTGTTCTCCTCCTCTTCCTTGCACTCCTCCTGTACCCCCAGATAGCCTGATGGGGTCTTCAGGCTGGAGGTGACAGCAGCACTGGAGTTGTGTTAGCCTGTAGCTCAGCTGAGACCTTGTCTGGGTGCATGCTGCGATCAGTTATGTGTTTTGCTCCTCGGTGAGCAGGTTGCCAGTGGGCAGCCTGGCAACCAGGCAGAGGAGCGGTTGGCACATGAGAAAGAGGAGCATTTTAACCATCAGGTTCTTATGCCCACTTCCAACTCTTTCTTTTGAACCTCAGCTAATAAACTGAAATAAAGGTGACAAAATCCTCAGCTCTGCCATGATGGCAATAGTCCTAAGTACATCCAGCAACAAAATGTAAAGTTCCTAGGTAACTTTGCTGGCAAACATATGGATCTTGATAGCTTCATCAAGAGAAGATTTTGTAAAGGTATAGTGGGTATTAAATACTGCCTATTGTCTAATTTAGGTAAGTATGTGCATTTAGGATCTACTCCCTACAGCCTACCAAATGAGGCTTTGAAAAATCTACATTTTGGATGAAAGAAGCTTGAAGTCACATTAATAGGATTCAAGTGCCTGAGCCCTAGGCCTGTGGGTTATGCAAAATGAATGTGAACTCCTTTCCTTATCCATGCACGTGTTCCCCCGTACACAGAATTTTCACAGGAAATAGTTCTTTACAGTACTTTAAACAACACTTTGATTGATTTTAATTATTGTTTTGGAAATTTTACAGTCTTAAAATATCATGTAAATGAAAAAAAGAAGATGGTTGAAGATTATTTATTCACTTTGCCTGCTTTAGAAGCGTAACAACTCAAGTCTTAAGGGAAAATATAAAACACAATAGGCAGTCTGTAAGGAGGAAGATAAAATGGTTGATAAAACCTCAGCAAATGTCATTAGCTAAATCCAGGTTCCAATTTCAAAATAAATACTCACTCAAGTGTTAGACTGAATTAAACTAATTTTGATATTGGTATTTTTAGAAGCTCATTTTGTTCAAGTGAAAAATAACCCTTAGCCTTCATCCTCACCCTATTCTCCACTTTCTTAATTGCTACAGACTCATTTACTGGATGAATTTCAGGGCTGCTAACCTCTTGTGTGGATGTCACAGAATTATACCCATCCCACGTGGCAGGTCCCTTCATACCCCAGCCTTTGGGAAAGGCAGAGCACATGCCATATCTGTGCTGGTGGGGCCATGCTGCTGAGAACTCTCCTACTGATAGTTAATCCTGGGATTCCTGTTCATTGACTTATGCTCAAGCCTTGGTGCCAAAGTGCTAGAAAGCATCTACCCTGGATGTTACGACACAGCAGGTAGCTGCTGATGCCGCCAGGCTGGGACTGGGCACAGACCCATTAATACCAGCTTGCTCGATCTGTCTCTCTGACTCTCTGGATGTTCCTTTGCCTGCCCTGCCTGTCCCCCAACCATCCTCCTGATCACAAAAGCAGGGAGACTCTAGTGGTGGGGTCAGAATGACAGATCTGGTTTATTGTTGTCTTCCAGATGTTGTGATCAAGCACAGGGCCGCCCAGCAGATATTCATGGGCAACCCCGACAACTTCTGCATACCTTATTATCCCTTTTTGCATTTCTCAACCCTCCTTTTCAAGGTGTTTGTGGCTCCCTGTCTCTTCCCCAGTCTCATCCCAAATAAACTACCTAATACAATTGCTTTTTCTCTATTGGTCCCAGTTTTGCAATACCCATACCCAAATTTAGTATTTCTGATACCTTTACCTAGGTCATCTTAGCCTCATATGGTGCAACTGATAGGGTTACCTAGGTACAGGTAGCCCCGAAAGATCCTCAGTACTCCCCTCCAAGTATCTGTGAAGTTCAGCCATTTCTCACATTCCTCCATGGTAACCATGTGTAAAACCCAGTGTTCCCTCATGGTACTATCTACAACTGTTGCCTGCTTCTCACACTGTTATCTATCATGTTCAGCAGCTCCTGAGGTCATATCCAATAGCATTTAATAGTCTGTTCTGTTAGGTAAACCTCAGGCCAGGGCCTAGTCAATGGTGTGGTTATTTACTTGCAACCCTAACCTGGTGCTTAGCCTCTTTTCAAGTAGCTTGAGGTCTCAGATAAATTATATTTCACAGTAGAATACAACTTTCCTTAGGAAATCATGAGGACTGTGCCATGGTTTAACCCCAGTCGGCAACTAAGTACCACACAGATGCTCACTCACCCTTCCCCCACCCCAGTGGGATGGGGGAGAGAATCAGAAAAAAAAAGTAAAACCTGTGGGTTGAGATAAAGACAGTTTAATAAGACAGCAAAGGAAGAGATAATTAATAATAATAATAATAATAATAATAATAATAATAATAATAATAATAAATGTACAAAACAAGTGATGCACAATGCAATTGCTCACCACCCACTGACCGATGCCCAGCCAGTCCCTGAGAAGTGATCGCTATCCCCTGGCCCACTCCCCCCAGTTTATATACTGAACATGACCTGATATGCTATGGAATAGCCCTTTGGCCAGTTTGGATCAGCTGTCCTGGCTGTGCTCCCTCCCAGCTTCTTGTGCACCTGCCAGAGCATGGGAGGCTGAAAAGTCCTTGATTTAGTATAAATACTGCTTAGCAACAACTAAAACATCAGTGTGCTATCAACATTATTCTCATACTAAATCCAAAACACAGAACTATACCAGCTACTAGGAAGAAAATTAACTCTATCCCAGTTGTAACCAGGACAGTATCCACCACTTATTCTATACCATCTACGGCATGCCTAGGTCTCACACTTTCCAATAGATTCCAATTAATCACCACCACTTTTCCTGTCTTTTGATATATACACACAGATATAATTCCCTTAGTCTATGGGCCATCCTTCTAAAATGTCCATTGAGTTCATTTAGTCCATGACTCTGGGTTTCATCTTTCATAACAGTCTTTCAGGGCAGGAGAGATGGTGTGTGGTGTTGGATTGTTGCATGCTGAAGCCAGTTCTGGTTCCATTGCCACTGCACTTTTCTTGGTTTCATCAAAGCTCATTCTTCATTAATCTGCATGATTCTTACTGTAATACCATTGATATGGCATATAGCAATCATAGAAGTGATGACACTCAGTATTATATAGCAATTAACATCATACCATTCAGTTCATTGGTTATTCTCACCCAAAATTAAATACCCTTGAGGTACACATTGGACTTCCCCATCCTTCTGCATTACCCACCAAGTGCACCCAGGTCCTTGAGCAAAAGCAATCCCACAAATGGGGTTTCCTTTGCCCAAGGCAGGAGGAACCCAGACTGTCTTCGCCAGCATGTTTTTTATGTGCACTACAGGGACTTTATCCCCTTCTACAGTATGTAAAAGTTTTGATTGGGCAGAGCCAGCTCGATTGAAAGATCCCCTAGTGTTGACTAACCAGGTGGCCTTTGCTAAATGTGTATCCCAATGTCTGAATGTCCCACTACCCACTGCTCTTAGTGTAGTCTTTAAGAGTCCATTGTATCGTGATTTTCCCAGAGGCTGGTGCATGACAGGGGATGTGATATACCCACTCAATGCCGTGCTCTTTGGCCCAGGTGTCTGTGAGGTTGTTTCAAAAATGAGTCCCGTAGTCTGACTCCATTCTTTCTGGGGTGCCATGTCGCCACAGGACTTGCTTTTCAAGGCCCAGGATAGTGTTGCGGGTGGTGGCATGGGGCACAGGATATTTTTCCAGCCATCCGGTCGTTGCTTCCACCATTGTAAACACATGGTGCTTGCCTTGGCGGCTTTGTGGGAGTGTGATACAATCGATCTGCCAGGCCTCCCCATATTTATATTTCAGCCATCGTCCTCCATACCACAGAGGCTTTAACCACTTGGCTTGCTTGATTGCAGTGCATATTTCACAGTCATGGATAACCTGTGCAATAGTGGCCATGGTCAAGTCCACCCCTTGACTGCAAGCCCATCTATATGTTGCATCTCTTCCTTGATGGCCTGAGGTGTCATGGGCCCACCAAGCTATAAATAATTTAGCCTTATGTTGCCAGTCCAGATCCATCTGAACCACTTCAATCTTAGCAGCCTGGTGTGTCTGCTGGTTGTTTTGATGTTCTTCAGTGGCACGACTCTTGGGTATGTGAGCATCTACGTGACGTACTTTTACAACCAGGTTCTCTACCCGGGCAGCAATATCTTGCCACGATGCGGCAACCCAGATGGGTTTGCCTCTGCGCTGCCAATTGTTCTGCTTCCATTGCTGCAACCACCCCCACAAGGCATTTGCCACCATCCATGAGTCAGTACAGAGATAAAGTACTGGCCATTTTTCTCATTCAGCAATATCTAAAGCCAGCTGGATAGCTTTCACATCTGCAAACTGACTCAATTTACCTTCTCCTTCAGGAGTTTCTTCAACTTGTTGTATAGGACTCCATACAGCAGCCTTCCATCTCTCATGCTTTCCAACAAGTTGGCAGGACCCATCAGTGAACAGGGCATATCGCTTCTCATTTTCTGGCAGTTTATTATACAGTGGGGCCTATTTGGCACACGTCACCTCCTCCTCTGGTGATATTCCGAAATTTTTGCCTCTGGCCAGTCCATGATCACTTCCAAGATTCCTGGGCAATTGGGGTTTCCTGTTCAAGCCTGTTGTGTGATCAGTGTGACAGCTGTTCAGTTTGCTCCGTCTCCAAGGCAGCTCCACCAAAAGCCCACCAGTACCCTTTTGGGTCCTTGAAATACCCTCTCCTGAGGCATTCTGTGCCAAGGATGCACGGAGCCTCTGGGCCCGTCATGATGGGGTGCTTTTGCCACTCATTCCCAGTTAGGCTCACTTTGGCCTCCAATACAGTCAGCTGTTGGGATCCCCCTGTCACTCCAGAAATATAGATGGATTCTGCCCCTTTATATCTTGATGGCATCAGGGTACACTGTGCACCGGTGTCTACTAGAGCCTTATACTCCTGTGGGTCTGATGTGCCAGGCCATCGAATCCACACAGTCCAGTAAACCTGGTGGTCCCTTTCCTGCACCTGGCTGGAGGCAGGGCCCCTCTAGTCCTGGTCATAGTATTTGTTACTCACTTCTTGTAGATATGAGTCAGGAGTCCCTTCATTAAGATCAGAAGTAAGATCAGCCCTTCTACTCTGTCTGGGGAACTGCCCACTGGAAACTGGAGCAGCAATTTTCCTGGAAGAACCCCCTTCGGTGATTGTTTTTCCTTGCAACTCACGGGCCTGTGCCTCTAGGGTCAAGGTAGATTTTCCATCCCACTTCTTCATGTCCTTTCCGTGGTCACGTAGGTAAAACCCCATGGTGCCCCGTGGTGTGTACCCACTGCATCCTCTCTCTTGAGCAGAGGAACACTTACTCCTAATGGCTGAGATACTAGTTCATACAGGTAGGGAGCATGACATATCCTCTTTGAACTGGCAGAACTCTCGGGACAGTTTCTTGGCTAGCATGTCTGGCAGTTTCTCCACAGCCAAGATGCAGGCCCATAGGGAGGAAGAGAGGCTTTCTTCATATTGTCAGAGTTGGCCAGCCAATTCATCCACTGTTGGTTCCTCTCCGTCTTTCCAGGTCATTACTGCCAATGAGCTGGCATGCAACAATGGTTTGCTCCATACCAACTTCCGCCACATGGATCGTGTGCACCTGACTTCATGTGGATCTTTGGATAACTGCTTGTTGTCCAGGTCATCATAAATCACCTCCAGCATGGCTAATTCCCTCAGGTACTGGATACATCTCTCCATGGTGGTCCATTTGCCTGGGTCACATATAACATCTTCCTTGAAGGGATACCTTTCCTTCATGCCTGACAGGAGTCACCTCCAGAGGCTGAGGGCTTGTGCCCCTTTTCCAATTGCTTTGTCAATGCCCCGTTCCCTAGAAAGGGATCCCAGCTCTTTGGCTTCCTTACCCTCTAATTCCAGGCTACTGGCCCCATTACCCCAGCATCGGAGCAGCCAGGTGACAATGTGCTCACCTGGACGACAGCCGAAATGCTTTTGCATATCTTGCAGCTCACTCAGGTATAGGGATCGGGTGGTTACCCTCTCGTTTATGAGTTCTTCCTCTCCCTCTGAGGAAGAGGAGGAACTTTCCCACCGAGTTCTTCCTTGGGGGAAAGCGGGGAATTCTTCCTCTTCTTCCTCCTGTTCTCATGATGGCTCTGCTTTAGACTAGTCTGCCTCCTCGCTGACAGGGCAGTATGCTTTTTCCTTCTGCTTCCTCTTAGGAGAAGCTTCTTCATCCCTTACTAAATGAGCTGACTTTCGCTTCCAAGATTTCTTCTTGTGTATGGGGGTGGCTGATACCAGCACGGGTTGGTTCTCTGGTTCAGCTGCAGTGCCTGTTGCCAGGGTTTGAGTAGCCACAGTGCCTGTTGCCGGAGTTTGAGTAGCTGCAGTGCTTGTCTCCAGGGCTGGAATATCTGCAGTGCCTGTTGCCAGGGTTTGACTAGCCACAGTACCTGTCACCAGGGTTGGAGTAGCTGCAGCTTTCTTAAATAGTTGTTTAACCCTAAGCAAGACCTGACACACATTCAGGAGACATAGCAATAGGAACATGCTGATTTGAACATCCCAAAGATATTAAAAATTCTCAAGAGCTATTGTAATTAGCCTGGAGAACAAGGGGAAGATGGAGGAAGGTGTCTTCCCCATAGGCTGGCTCTCTGAGGAGAAAAAGTAAAAAGCGTAATTATTAATAATTTCCGATAGATGGCTCCCAAAGTACAGAGGTGATGGCAATGCTGAGTACAAATACCAGATTGATCTCACAATCAATAATTTTATCATACCATAAGCCAGTGTTACACAGCACAGCAAAGTGATAACCTTAATCCTCCTCCCAGAGGTGATAAACAGCACATAAATACTGATAAACAGTATATACGGCAAGTAAGGAGTTACATAACACAACTCTGAGAACAAATACAACAACTTTGAGAGCAAGTGAATCAACATTGTGACCAGCAACTGCTAAACTAATATAATGAATGCTTATAACAAATTTGTTTTAACATGCTCTGGTCAGATCTGTCATTATATTTCACAGTAGAATACACCTTTCCTTAGGAAATCATGAGGACTGTCATCTGAATAAATGGGAATTATTCGTATAAATCTATACACATTTTGAAGAGAATAAGCTCCTCCATTAACCATTCCCTGGTATTCAATTTTCATTGACAAAAAGACAAAAAGGAGTATTAAAACCATGCTGCATGTCACATAGATTGCTTACAAGCAACTGCAGAACTATGCATTCTTATCTGAACCCCATATTACTTTGCTGAAAGTTTAGTTATGACATTTGCTAAAGTATTCTGTGTGCTTAATCAAGTGTGGCTTCAACACAAAAAGAATGAAATCAAAATGGACATTTTGTCTACAAAATCAGGTCATACATTGCATCATTTAGTTGTTGTACTTTCTCGCAAAAATCTGTGCTTATGTAGCATGAAGGCTTTTGCAAAGTTTGACTAAAGCCTGGAAATCTAAAGTTTGCCTAAAAACTGGAAATCTAAAGTTAGGAGTGACACATACAATACACTGCAGGTTAATCTATATTCCAGGCAGTGCATGACCATTTGGGAAGGCAAAACTGGAGACATGTTCAGAGCTCCTGCTGTTCACAGAATAGGTCTGTTTAAACAGTCCTTTACCAGTTATGCATCTACAGGTTCAAAGGGAATATTCTGACAATGTTGGATGAGGCAGATGAAGGGAATTGTTTCCTTCTTGAAGATGAGTAGGTTCATTCTTTGTTTATCTGTATCAGACTAGCATAGCTTTATGTGCTCTGTGAACTGGTAGGGGGAATAATGCACATCAGTTGGTAACTATCCAGTCATTCAGTACACAGGCATATAGTTTCAAAATACTCCCCTGTGGATGTAACTCAATGTATATGTACAATGAGCTCCTCATGGGGTCTTGAGCATCAAACATGATTCAACTTTTATCTGCCAGCCACCATGTCTGCTTCCCTCTTCTGACTCATCTTACAAAAATGGAATTTCCCAAGAGAAGCACTGTTCACTCTAAGTTTTCTAAATAGCACAAAGAAAGTATTGTGGGCCAGAGGATCTGGGTCTTATATGTTCATTTTTTCTTCTAATACCTAGTACTGAGTAGGACTACATAAAGCTGAAACACAAAGTTTCTAAATGCTGGACTAAAACCATTTTCACTTTCTTCAGGTTCCTCAGGCAAAATTAGGAAGAATGATTTCCCAGGAATTAATCTAGTTCATACTTCTGTCCCATCTAAACAATTAATCCTAAAGGTCTGTCTAGAGAAGATGTATATTCAGCAAAGTAATGGTATAACGTAAATGATACTAGGTTGCACATAATTTCGGGAGAGTCAGTGTATATTAGGGAGTACTGGACTAAGACACCATGAGCAAAATAGTAACTGGACATTAATGCTTTTTATACTAATACAAAATTATCTTTTAAATGCAATTTTGACTTTAGCATCTGCAAAATGTTGGGTATCAAGTGGAAGAACAAGATATCACTAAATGAAGGCCACAGAACGTACAAGAATCAAAAGAGGTTTTGAGTCTTTTTCTTCCAAGTCTGTACATTTTTCTTGTCTAGATATTATTTAGTAACCATTACCTCACCAACATGTTTGACTATGCTCATAATCAGTTAGCATTTTCACAGCTTTTACTAAGTTGTACGCAATATCAAAGTGTGTAAGTATCCAGAGTTCAAATAATTGTTTATGCCCTGAAATACATAGCTTTTTGTGTGGAAATGCTTGGGATGTTTGAGATGGAATTATCAGATTTATCCATCCCTTCATAGTTGCATGACAAGTGACGCAATAGGAAAAAAAAATGTTGCCCTTTTATTACTATCCAGAAAGGATGTTGCTGTTATGCTCAAAAATCTTTATGTTAAGGAATGAATAACTACAGCATATGTAAAAGTGAAATAAAGAACAAACTAAAGGTAAATGGAAAAGATAGAGAAAGGGCAGTTGTGGTAAACAAAGAGCAACAGAATTGGGAATGGCAAAATCAATACTCTATTTTAAGTGGTGAACAGAGACCAGGCTTCAGGTACAATTCAGTGACTAACAACACTCTCTAGTGTGCATAGAGCCAAGTTTAAGGTGAAATGGATGACTTATCTTAGGGAAGGAAGAATCTTCAATTGTACCCTGCCCTTGAAAATGCCCTTTGAGTGTATGTTTATCTAAGATATAGATAGCTCAGGAGTTATTTTGTCTTAAATGTGATCTTAGAATTAAAAATACAGATAAATATATATCCATGCCAATTTTGAGGACTGCTCTCTGTTGTGCATACTTCATGAAATTAACTGAAATGCAATATTTTCATTATGGAAGGCTGCTTCTTTAGAAGGATTTTATATTCCTCATATTTACTGAAACAAGGAACCTCATCTGTGTAATTTACAAGATTAATTTCATAAGACCATAAATGTAAAATTATGTGAAGTTAGTGGCAGGTAAAATTCATAGGAAAAAAAAAGCAGAAGTTTTTTCTCAACTCTTTTTCCTGTTATGGTTTAGGAGATGATATGGAGTAGAAAAATATTTGGAAATATAGCACAGGTCAGCATGCTGTTCTGTACATTTGCACTTTTACATGTCCACATGTATAAGCTTTTGCTTAATTTCAGTGGGACCTTACATCTATATTTACTCTTTTGTTGTTTAGCATATTAAAATTTTACTAACCACCATAACTTCAAAAGGCCATTGAATCCCATACCTTTAATTTACTGCAATGGACCTTCACTTCCACTTTGGAAATCCTCAGATTCACACTGGTAAGTTGATGTTTGTTGTACACTGATGCTTATTTCGGCAAAATCTTCTTGCCAGGCTGAAGGGGAATAGAAAAAGTTTAAGATTTCCCCTGGTATCTCTTTGATGCAGCTTTGATTTGGTAAGCTTATCATACCACATTATGAAGGTGATGTCTGTAAACCTCCAGCACTTACTAACTATAAATTTCATTGGTTTTGTAGCTGGTCTGCATGAGTACAGATTAGACTTTTGCTTTAAAGCTATATGTGATTCCAGATACTACTTTCTTCTACTCAGTCAGCAGAAAAAATCTCTAATTATGCTGTGGGCTCAGTCAACAGAGTCAGCAAAACAAAACTCATTATGTATTACAGAAAATCTAGCAGTGAACAGCTCACACAAATTCTTCATGGAGTTACAGAAAATAGATTCTCTATTAGCAGAAAAAAGTTCTGACTTGCTGTCACCTTCATAAGTTCTTGAACTCTTTTTGTTTTCTTTCTTTGGTACATTCACATTGCAATTTCATACATTCTCATTTATATTATTTTGGCAAAGTTTCTTTGTTATAGACATTGTATGGAAATGCTACTAAAACACTGAAAATTCATTAACTCATACTTCATAAAGATGCTAGCTTTAGAAATATATGTCGGATATGGTTGGTTTGCACTGTAGTAAAATACAGTTCATGTTTTCCTACATAGTCTTTTTTTTCTTCTCCCTGTTCTACAGAGTGAAGAGGACAAAGGAGCAGGAGAACAACATATGCATAATCCTGTTTAATCATAGTCTGCTGTCCTCTACTTTTCCCTCTGACTTCCAATAATCTCTGTAAACTTTGTGAAAGCAATTTGAAAAACCTCATGATACCAAGACAAGTCTTGAACTATAAATCTTCATCATTTTCATGGACTCTTGAACAATTTGTGGGTTTGGGATATTTTTCTGGTTTTATCTGCTTTTCTTCTGTTTCGGTGAATGGCCATTTACACTTAATGTCTGTTTTTCCTCTGCCTGTATTTCCAGTTTACTTATTTTTCAACTCTGCCTCTGTGCTCAGACTTAAAAGGAGAAGGATGACACAACCACCTTCCTCCAGTCTTCCCTGCCACACACATTTATTTAAAAAAAAAAAAATTATTTAAGGGGGACTTCCTTACAGTATACAGAGGGAGATAGCTTGTTGATTGCCCTGCATTTTGCTCTCATCATATCTGCTGCTCTGTTTTTTAGTCTCAGATTCCAGCAGAGATGACAGCAGTCAGAGAACAGGAAAGAAAAACTAACAAAAATATTGTTAGGTAGATTTGATTTATGTTAAGGTTTATGTTAAACTGGATATTTGATCAATTTCATACTGTACAGGTATGAAGAAACCCCTAATATGGACACTGCTCAGAAAGATATTAGATGTAAATAGTCAGATATCTTTTGAAGACCAAGACTACTACCACCACCCCCCAAAAAAACCCAATCAACACTAATGTTGGTTTCCCTGCAACAAAAACTTGCTAAAAAAACCCCTTAAATATTAGAGTAAATTTTAGTGATAAAGTGTTTTGGAGTTGGTTTGGTTTTTTAGGTATTTTTTGTCTTTGGTTGTTGGTTGGTTTTTGGTTTGTTTTTTCTTTCTTTTTTTTTTTTTTCCCTTTAGCAAGTGGTACCCGTTTTTTTGTCTTTAACCTAACTAGGCTCTGGGCTCAGCTGTAACTGTGCTATTTCTCTTTTCTGAAGATAAACTGAAACATTTTATTTTTTTCATGGAAGTTTATAAATATTTTTGCAAATTATTATGATGCTTTAAACTCCAGATTAGTTTTTGTCCCTCAATCTCTACGTTTTTTCTGAATCCATCCCTAGACAATTTTTTTGAAGTGTATAACCATTTTTTACTCACTCAGTCCCTGAAGAACATTAATACTATATGAAACTATGAATATTTCATAGAGATGTACTTGACCATGTATGTCTGGTCAAATCTTTTGAGTTCCCTACTGAAACAGAATCAACCTAAAATATCTGATATCTGAAGACTGGAAAGTCTGATATAATTCAGCTGATTTCAGCTATGTTGTTCCTGATCCACACAGATAATGAAAGTAGGATCAAGTTCTGTGTGTGTCCCCTTTCATATTCTTTCAAATATACTCACTTTCATTTTTGTTTGCATTTCATTTTAAAAAGGTGAAGTGCATTTGTAATCTTAAATAGTACTTTTACATAGTTTCCTAACACTAAATTTTATCTTAAATTTGTAATATATGATTGACCTCAGGTGAACAATATTGCCCTGGACAGTCAGCAGACGGTGTTATGACACTACCATTGGCAGAGACTTCTGAGAATTATAAATGTCAAACTTACAAAGCAATTCACTTTAACTTTGAATGACAGGCTTTGCAAAAAATGCAAGGAAGTTTCAACTGTAAAGTAAATAAGAATTTTTAAAACTGCTGTGAATAGGGACCTCACTCAACAGACATTTCAGCCTTAGCACAATTATGTGAAAGAGGCACTGTAGATGTACACTAAAAGTAGGTTTTCGTACATGTAAGTGGGCACCAACACTGCAACTTCCTGCTGCAAACTTTCTATTTACAATGTTATTTGCAATCAGACACAGATCCAAGTCAATGCTGCTTCTGATCTGTTTTCACATGCTTAAATTCCACTTGCAATTGACAGCATAGCTATTATGTTTCTCACAGCAGAAAAAAAGGCAGGATTCTGTTGTAATAGTATTAATCAAAAAGTGATACTGTGGCATACTATTGAACAATTTATCTTCTTTTGTTGACTTGAAGATGTAACATTGCAGTCAAATCACAGGAAAAATCTTAATTCTACACAACTTTCTCTTTTTACAGTGATCAAACAGTACAGTCTTGGAAGGCAAGGAAAATGAGGAAGAACAGGGGAAAATGACAGTGAGGAGATAAACAGATATCTATTTCAACAAGGTAAGTTTGTGTGAAATTTTGAATATACATGACTGTTGGATTTCACACACAGAGATACTCTAGTTTCCTCAATTTTCAGTCTACGAAACTCCCCAAACCATATCATATTTGTTCATATAGAAGTGCTTTGATGACATACAAAGGTATATTATCATCACCCACAATTAGGCACCTGCGGAAGTGCTTGCTTAGATAATGGTAGTGTTGACTGAATTTGTATTACTATGGCTCTTTGTACAACATTTTAACAATAAAAGTAATTTTGCTACTTTTTTTCCCCATAGAGTCTTTGGATTAATATCAGTAGAGAATGTATGGTGTTCACTTCTTTGACAACTGTTCAGTTTCAGTTTTCTCTCCTTCATTCCATTTATGGGCATGTGCCCTGCTCATTGAGCACCATCCCAGTTTTCCTTGTAGACACAGAAGTAGAGTTTAATCTAGGTTGCCCAGGAAAATCTAATTGCTGTACTTCCTAACTGTGAGTGCTCTACATCAGAAGTTTTAAAATGCTAGTCATGCTTTGTCAGTATATGCTTAGAGTACCCAGTGAATGACTATAAATATTTATATTAGAAAAAAGTGACTAGAAAACAGAGCAATAGATCCCATTTGATTGTTTCCTGATGATTTCTCTTAGCAAGATGAAAGTTTATTAAAAGTAAGTCTAATCAGGAAGGCATGTAAAGAAAAAAGTGGCAGACATTTTCTACATTCTTCAAAACATCTTTATTTTAATGATTACAAGTGAATGAACTCAAGTCAGCATGTATATTAAACTTAAATATGTTCTGGAGCATTCAGTTATAAATATGGGTAAATATGAAACTCTTAAGTAGTAATAATGTATTTATAATTATTACCTTATGAAGAATCTTTGTCTGAAATTTTGCTAACACTGAAACAGATAACTTTTAAAAAGAATAGCATACTTAAGACATCCATAGAAGATCATTAAAGATGCACTGCAATGGGGCATTAACATTTTGCCAGAGAACATGTACCAAATGTTGTTTTGTTGGGGCAGTAGATTATTACTTTGTTTGCATTCTTTTTCATTCAAATAAACTATTTTTTCTGTCAGAAATTATATTCCCTTTAAATAAACAAATGGTCATCTTTCAATGAAATTTTTTCAGGAAAGCTTTCAGGTTAAGAAAAACTTCTGTGAGACAGAGAAATAGGAGAGACAATTAAAACTGTAAATTACAATACTTACCTGAAACTGAATCTTTGGCAGTCATACGAAGTGTCTATCCTCCAATCTTTTTACTACTCCTGTTTTATTGTGTGAGTTTTATTTTTCTTTTTGATTAAAAGTTTTGAGAGGTTTGGGGCTTGTTTTTTTGTGTTTGTTTTGTTTTATTTTGGTTTTCTCAGAACAACAACAAAAAAAATTCAAGAGCTCAGTTCTTTTGTGTATGACAGTTGTTTTTTAGCCTCTCCATTTTTTTAACATTTATTTTGTGGGTTCACATTCAGGTTTTATTTTCACTTAGTTTCTTCATGTCAGTTTGTACCTAGGAGGCTTTGTTAATTTTTCTACTAAGTGTTGAAACACTGGGTACCTAAGACATATGGTACCTTCTCCCAGGACGAATGACTGGCAGAAGCTATTAAGCAGAAAAATCTGGGAAATGGCATCACCAGTACTGCTGCAATGGATTTGAGTGTGCAAATGTATAGGTCTGCTTATCAGTACAAAAAATTATTCATTCTGGTTACTGTTTAAGAGTATGGTTGCATTAGCATTTTGGTTACACTGTTCTACAATGATTCTGCACAATGCACCAAAGCCTTTCAGATCGAAACTGTAGGCAAAAAGAACTCAATTAAAAGGTAAAAATCTGTTTAATCTGGTTTGTAAACTGAACACGAAAAAGGTTCTTATCTAAAATACAGCATTACCAAATGGACAGGTAGCATACCAGGAGAATAACATAGAAACACAAGCATTAAAGTGGATTTGCTATAGGATTTAAGATGGTGATCTCAGAAGGACCATAAATAAGAGATAAATCTATAATAATTCAGTGTTAAGGAATTTGATTTCTTCACTTTAACACATGCTCCATAGGTTAATCTCTTCATATACAACAGTTCATAATACAGTATATTCATAAATAGTTTATCCTAAACAAGTGGACTTTCAAACTATAAATAAATGCTTTTATTTTCAAACTGTTTAAATAAATGTGCTATCACAGGTACAAATCACAGATTTCCAATAAGCCACTTATTCTAATTGTAGAAAATGACTAGAATACTCTGAGATGAAAATGACATTGATCAGTAATAAAGGTTTTCCATGGTGAGGGGTACTTTTGTAAGAGAAACAGGACGCTGTTCTTCTGCAATGATCCAGGAACCAGAGACATATTGTCTGGTATGAAGGAGTGCATCAGGTTGCTCCAAACTAAACTAAAATTCAAAGAAGATTTCTGCCTGTTTTCTGTGAGTTTTGAATCAAACTGTTGGATCCTAAATTAAAGGAACAATAGGAAATGTTCAAAAATCTGCTTTCATTAGTAGCTGTGGTACTTCCCCATTCTTTTTTTGCATCTCCACACAATCTTGCAATGTATTGCTAGAAATCCCCATGGTTGTCTGACCCACATGATGACTGAATTCGCCACCTATGGAGATGTGAAGAGACAACACATGACCAATACTCTGCAGCCAGACACAGAGAGGTCTGGGCTGCTCCTCTAGCTGCAGATGTTAGCAGCCATAGTGTCTCCAAATGAGACATGATGGTCAAGATCCCCTATCCTACTTTCAGGTTCATAGCATAGAAGGTAAAGCTGCTTTTCAGTGTAAACTCAGAGATGCAAAAGCAGTCTGTTCTCAGGGACCACAGGTTTTATTCTTTCGAAGAAGAGTGCTTTGTTTGGTAAACTGTGGAAAATAATTAATTCACTTTACCTTTGAGTTCATGTCCTCTATCCGTTACCTCCCACCAAATTAACCCCAGCTGATCTTGTGTCTTCTTTGGTGGTCCCATGAAGCAAGGAAGAGCACTTGCTATGGCTGCCCTCACTGGCTGTCCATCTCACTCAGACTCTACTGTTAATGAATTATATTTCCTTTTCCTCAGTCCACTAATCTGAGTCACTCTCACTATCTGCTAGCCTTCACATAACTTGTGGGAACTTAATTATCTTTTCCACTTTTATCCATTATTTAAATTTGGTTGAATGTGCCTCAAGGACTAAGAAGTTGCCAGTGGGGTCTGAGAGCCTAAATTGCCTCTGTATACCACTTAAATTGATGGTGTGCCTAGAATAGTGCAGCTCATGAAAGCGTGACAAATCGTGGCCATTACATGTATATTACAAATTCTATTTATGTGATTTTTCTGTTTTATATTATCATTACTGCATTGCCTATTCATTTTATTTAACTGAAAATAAAATTTGGTACACTGCATTAACCCTGTTTAAATTTCTTTGTTCAGACATACATGATATGTAACGCATAGGCTTCCTCCAACAGGGAAGGGAAGAAACTATTCTCTCTAGGTCTTTTCCACCTGGCATTAAGCCTCATTTCCAAGCAGAGGCACCTTCTGTTGAATGAAGAGGGAGCTGATCCTGAACTATTATTTTACCATGGCTGATAATTCTTTTCTGACCCATTTTATGACATAATGACATTAGGAAATCTAACTCTCCTATTATTTTGAGATTTTTGTCTATCATCTAGGATTTATTTTTAATTGAGCTCCATGGGCTAGAATATGAGTTTAGGATTTCACACTCTTTCTTCCAGGATAGGACTTCCAATAATATAGCTAATAGCTTCAAACAGTAATAATAGAACAAATGCAGATATCTTTCCGTCAGAAAATGTGTGTCTCTTATTATTTTTTCAGTTGCTTATGCAGGGACTCTCCATAAGGAAATCCTACTCCCTTTAGTGCCACATTTTCAGTTTTCTTTTTCTTATGTTCAGTAGTCCTTACTCATGTCAGTTACTGTGACCTTTTTCTGTTCTGTTTTTCATTCTGCCACTCTCAAGCCTCATTTCTCAAGGATTTTGTTAATTTTCTCTTTTCTAATTTATCTGAAAAAATAATCAGCAATTGAATAGTTTATGGTTTCATGGGCGTGCCTTCTGTGGCCTGCAAACTTGACCCTTCAATGAGATTAACAGGGTGTAGAATGGGGATTAAATTCCTCTTAGTCAGACTTCCTACAGTGTTCCATAGTCATAATAACTTCTCTTTATACTCAGTTCACATCTGGAAAGCTTGCTTTTATGGCTAGTCTTTTTAGAAATCAAATAAATAAATAAAAGCCATTGCAGAACCTGAGAGGGCAAATAGGTTTGTAATACATGATGTGAGCTGGATGCTTTTGTATTTGGACCCCTTTACTTAGAGGATTTTCTCTACATTTTTTCATGAACGCAAAATATGAAACTTCATTCAGACACTACCTGATAAATTCTTCTCTGACTCGTTGCTTCTGTACCCCTTATTCATTCAAAAGTTGCATTTGGTCTTCAGTATTCTTCACCAAACAGCACCAGAATCACAATTAGCTATTTTATTTGCAAAATAAGGATGTGGGAGTTACTTAATTTAAAAAAATTCAAAAATAAATGGAGTTGTCCTAAATAAGTACATTATATATAGTCTAAATTCTAATTAAATGCAGGAAAGTTACATATACCAATTAAACTGAATGCTGGTGCATACCAACATGAATATTCTATAGTTTTCAGGAGTCATTCAGCTGTTAATTTTTCTAATAGATGGATAGCCATTATTTAATTAAAGTAATAATCAATTACCTATTAATGCTGCTCACAATAAGAAATAGAACTTTCCGACAAAACTGCTCCATCTGCAGTACGGAAGAAGCATCAGCTGAAATTCAACTTCATGAATAATTTTTCATCTATTTTTTCCCTTGATCAAAAAGTTATTTACATAAAGTTGAAAGAAGCTATGACTGCAGCCTTTTCCCCATTTGTGTCCCCAGAAAACTACTTAGCTAGCATGGAGGAAATCGTGGAATGATTTCTTTTTCTGGAAGGTAACTGCCGAGTAAGAGTATGACAGCTGCACTACTATAGCTTTTCACAGTTGTCAATTAAGAGGAAACAGATCATCAAAACTTGAATGCTTCATTTTATAATGATCTTCTATATTGTGTTATTTTAAAAAGGCAAGTGCCTCTTGAAAAAGCTAAAAAAAAGGAAAGTGCTGGCAACTGACACTGTGGAAAAAGTTTTTTCCACGAGAAATTGAAAATGGTGAGGTTTGTTCTTAATTTTCCAGTTCTTCATGTTAACACAAACAATAATGAGCACAATAACAGCACAAAAGATTAGATTTGAAACAACTCTATGCTGCTGCTTTCTGGAGAAATAATGGAATTTTTGTTTGTTTGTTTGTTTGTTTTTCCATAAAAGATATCTGGCAGAAGTTTCACAGACCTTGGTAGGAGAAAATAAGGACATTGCCTGCTTATCCTGTTCAGGGCAGTTAGTTTCTGGGTTGACCCTTTCAAACAAAAAGAGGTAAAGGAAAAAAAAAATTGGTCAGGAATGATACTGAGATACAACTAATACTATGACTAATGCTGTGGTCTGGGAGAGAATTTCTTACTCTGGGCAGATGATCACTCAACTTTTTATCTGGGTGGATCATCACACAGAAAAGATGTCCGCACAACCAGAGTAGAAGTATCTGTTCAACAGGACCCGCTGTAGTTCCTGACAGACTGTACCAATCAATCCAAGAGTTGCTTTTCTCCCTTTTAGGCGGATATCTGAAAATGTCACATTCACTAGGGAATTGTGACTAAACCAGGAGACGTAAACTAGGCAATGTAAACACTTCTGGGTGGAGTCAGTTGCACGTACGCTCTGATCACAACCATGAAAGCTGTGATTCTGAGCAGCTGCCTGTAGGAGATGCTACAGAGATGGATGTTCCAGAGCAGTGCGAGGGGAATGAAGAAAGAGGGATATGCTCTGAGGACTCTGTGCTATCTTACTCAGAGCCAGACCACCCTTAAGTGTATTGTTCATTATGACACTGTGCCTGTCTCTCATAAAATATTGATAGTCTGTACATAGCTGTAAGACAATTGACCAAATTACTGTAACGGAAGTCCTTCAGAGGAGAAATCCAAAGGGAAAACACATTAGAAGAAGATATAAAATCCCAGTGCCAAATCCAAAACCACATTAAATTACTGAAAATTAATCTGACAATATTTCTTTTGTTCCTCTCATTTTACACATTTTATGCCCATGTCTTATCTATCTGCTATATCTTATCAGTTGGTTTCAAGATTTTAAAAAGTGGTTGTACAATGTTTAGCATTGCGGCCTAATCCATCCGAGGACTCTAAATACTATGAAATGAAAAATGTGATGATTAATAGTATAACACATGCTCCTAAGTGATTTCAACACAATTTCAGAGATGATTCTTCTCTTATCTCAGTTTCTTGTCTTAGCAAACATTTTTTTCTGTGTTTTATTTCCTTTGTTAATGGTATTACGTACGTAAAGAAATCACTCTGTCCACGTGCTTTGGAATGAAAAACAAATCAGAGGGATGCTCCTCTCAAGTAATATGACTATTTCCAAAAGCACATAAAACAGTACTGTGTAAAATTTAACAGCAAAATTATGCTTTAGACCTCTGTGGTTCCACAAATACACAGCAGGTAATACGTACCTGAGAACCTGTGAATGGCACATTTTAAAGATTTCTTACTGCCAATCCAGGTTCCAGGGAATGAAAAATATCCAACAGAGATGTTTCTCCCTTAGAATAAATGGCTTAAGAAGTTGTGGCGTAAGCAAAGTCATTATTTCAACCAGTACAGAAACACGTTGCAATCCACAAGAGACAGCTGAAAATTACACCACCGAACAAGTGGCACAGAGTAACAGTAAGTAAGATTGCTTCTCAGTAAGCATCATATATTCAAGCATGTCTTGAGAATTACATAATAATGAACTGTATAATTATGCATAATTCTCTACAGTCTGTATTAACTATAGTCTTTTTTCCTTTTACCTCAATAGTCCAAATTAAGTCCAAATTAATAGTCCTTTTACCTAAATAGTGCAAATTAATTACAACCTTTCAAAAATATAAACATTGGCCTAAAGAGAAATCACCACATTTATAAATTAGGGGGGGGGGGGGGGGGCGGGAGATAAAATCTGGGTTTAACAAGTATTTATCAAGTACGTATGTGCTTATTTTTTAGCTCAAGTAGTTTCTTTGTTTGGATGGATCAGTACCCTTAGTGTAGCAGTGGTATTAATAGCCATAAGGCTCTAGTACATTGTTCAGATTAAGATTAATGACACCAAGCTGAGTGGTGTGGTTGACATGCCTGAGGGATGGGATGCCATCCAGAAGGACCTGGACAAGCTCAAGAAATGGGCCCATGTGAACTTCATGAGGTTCAACAAGGCCAAGTGCAAGGTCCTGCACCTGGGTCAGAGCAGCCCCCAGTATCAATACAGGCTGGGCATGAAGGGATTGAGAGCAGCCCTGCTGAGAAGGACTTGGGGGTACTGGTGGATGAAAAGCTGGACATGAGCCAACAATGTGCGCTCACAGCCCAGATAGCCAACCGTATCCTGGGCTGCATCAAAAGAAGCGTGGCCAGCAGGTCAAGGGAGGTGATTCTGCCCCTCTACTCTGCTCTGGTGAGACCCCAGCTGGAGTACTGCATCCAGTTTGGGGTGCCCAGCAAAAGAGACATGGACCTGTTGGAGTGGGTCCAGAGGAGGGCCACAAAAATGATCAGAGGGATGGAGCACCTCTCCTATGAAGAAAGGCTGAGAGAGTTCGCGTTGTTCAACCTGGAGAAGAGAAGGCTCCAGGGAGACCTTATTGCAGCTTTTCAGTGCTTTAAGGGGGCTTATAAGAAAGAAGGGGACAGACTTTTTAGTAGGGCCTGTTGTGATAGGACATGGGGTAATGGTTTTAAACTAAAAGAGGGTAGATTCAGACTAGATATAAGGAAGAAATTTTTTACGATGAGGGTGGTGAAACACTGGAACAAGTTGCCCAGAGAGGTGGTAGATGCCCCATCCCTGGTGTTGTGGTTTAGCCCCAGTCAGCAACTAAGCACCACACAGCTGCTTGCTGACCCTCCCCCTCCCGTGGCATGGGGGAGAGAATCTGAAGAATAAAAGTAAGAAAACTCGTGGGTTGAGATAAGGACAGTTTAATAATTGAAATAAAATATAATAATAATAATAATAAATTGTAATGAAAAGGAAAACGAGAGAGAAAGAGAGAGGAACAAAACCAAAGAAAACAAGTGATGCAACCACTCACCACCCACCGACCAATGCCCAGCCTGTCCCCAAGCAGCGATCGCTACCCCCCGACAAACTCCCCCCAGTTTATATACTGAACGTGACGCCATAAGGTATGGAATAGCCCTTTGGCCAGTTTGGGCCAGCTGTCCCAGCTGTGCCCCCTCCCAGCTTCTTGTGCACCTGGCAGAGCATGGGAAGCTGAAAAGTCCTTGACTAGTGTACGCATTACTTGGCAACAACTAAAACATCAGTGTGTTATCACATTATTCTCATGGTAAACCCAAATCACAGCACTATACCAGCTACTAGGAAGAAAATTAACTCTATCCCAGCCGAAACCAGGAAGCCTGGAAACATTCAAGGTCAGGCTGGATGAGGCTCTGAGTAACCTGATTGGGTTGAAGATGTCCCTGCCCTTTGCAAGGGGGTTGGAGTAGATGACCTTTAAAAGTCCCTTCCAACCCAAACTATTCCATGATTCTATGATTAAATTAATTTTCACAATTTTTCCTTTGCAATTAAGTTTTCTTTAATTTTGTCACTGAAGAGGACTAGGTTAGATCAATTTAACTAAAACAATGGACAGAAAAAGACACCAAAGATTTCTTGCTTAAATTTCACGCTTCATGCTCTTCTCATCTTTATTCAACTTGAATATGCTTCCCATGGTTTATGTAATACAGTGGATGGGTTGTTTTTATTAGATCACCTCAATTTTAAATGTTTTTTCTAGTAGAAGAAGTTTTTTCTCTCCTGTAATGCATCTGTAAAGGCATGGAGGACTATATCTTTTGTTTGGGCACTACAGGATCTTTCCATTTTAAAAGGAATGCTTGTGTGAGGTGATTTGTTAGATATACTCTTAATCCTTGAGCACTACTGCTTGAATCCAGTTAGAAGGTCAGCAACTGTCATATCTGCTCTACATCAGGAGGTTTTATTAACCTTGGACTCCTGTTATTGACTCTTCTGCCCTAATATTTTGATGCGATTACATCCGAATGCAGTCCCATCTTTTCCCAATCTCTCTGTTAGGAGTCACTCATCATTTTGCAAAAATATTTTGGCAATGACCTTTTGTATTTAAAAAATTGCTTGAACAATTTTTCCAGGCTTTATGTTTGTTTTTCTGTTTTGCTGGAATATTTAGTTGTTAGAAGTAGTATACTGTTCTTTCAAACTCACATGCTTAGTTTTGTGTATGCAGCCCAATATTAAATGGAAAAAAGGCACATAAATGTCTGAGAATATCAAGTCTAAAATACTTATTCCAGAAATACTTTGTTACGTGAATGGAACCTATTAATTTGGAGCACGTATATTCAAAGGAGCACATTCATTGTAGGATATGTAAACCACCCTAGATCATAGATATTCTAGCAAAGAGTACTTGATTTTCTTGTATATGCATATACAACCTGCTCAGATTTTGAAGGCTGATTTCATGGAACAGAACGTTTGCCCTTACATTCCAGTTATAATAAAACTTCAGTTTGAAAATGTATCTGAAAATAGCTTTATGGATTTCAAGCATGATTTTTAGAGAAAGCTGAATACTGTGCATATCATAAATAAATCAACAATGAACATAATTTTTAACAAGCAATACAATTTATTTTTGGTAACACTGTGCAGTTGATGTCTCTCATCTCTTCACATGCTTTTCTTTCAGGGCCTGTGAAACTGTCTCAGGAATTTGTGCAGTAACATATAAGACATAACTACTTCTTCCATCTGCTTCTAGCTCTGAGTTAGGTCTTTCCCTCAGGATCAATCGCTTTTTCTAATAATTCATAAAGTACCTACAATACTTCTGTCACTTAAAAAAAAATAGTCATACTTAATATCATAACTCTTTTTTTCAGGTGGGAATCCAATTTTTTTTTCAAAAAACTATATTCAAAGAGTAAAAATGATAAATAATTATTTGAAGGATGACTTTACAAGGAAAAGGCATTTTGACAACAGTAGTTTTACTTCCATTCTGATCTGCAATATTGCTTTGCATTTCGGTGTAAGACCTAACTGTAACTCATTCTCGTCAACATGAATTAATATCTTGGTCTGACAGTGAACTAGTTTGTATCTCTGAATTTTTAAACATATACATGCAAGTCTTACAATGGTGTGTCTTTTCATCTTTGGCAGTTTCCTTCTTTGAAAATTTATGCTACTGATCAGATTTCTGGCATTTATCCTAGATATGAATTAATTATCTGCTACCAGTTTTTTGATATACAATTTCGAGTGGTTAACACAAAAGTTCAGATCTCAGAGACACATACAGAAGTAACTAATTTTATACAAACTTACACAAGCATATGCAAAATTATTTGCATGACTATCCTGAGTACTCTACATTTCCTCAATTCACTATAACATTTCTCCGTGGGAATTAATCCACATGTTAAGCACTTAAATTTCAGTTCCAACCATTTCCCTACTTTAAGTAATACAGTGAATATTTTGGGTTTCTTTTTCTATGTAAGGTAAGAGAAAAATAGAGCTGGATGGACGTTTCAAGGTCATATAGTCTAGCCTCATATACCAGCAGAGGATCATGGTATTTTATATGCGCTCTTAACCTCCCTTGCTAAAATTTACACCCATTACTTTTTGCAGTAGCTATTATGGACAAAAAAGAAGACAATATCTCATTTCCTTATCCTTTGTGGCAGCTTTTTATCTATTTGAAGACTAATATAGAATAATCCCTCATCCTTCTTACCTCTGAATAACTTCTGTTCTTTTAACCTCTCCTCATCAGTGACATTGCCAGAACTCTAGCCATTTTAATTATTTTCATCTAAAGTTCATTGAAGATCAGAGCCTCAAACTGAACACAGGCCTGCAAGTGAGATCTTGCTTACATGGAGCAGTGTGTCTTAAGAGTATCCTGCTATATAGAAATCACTAATTTTCCTCTGTAAGAGTCAAGTTACATAATCCTTGTAAGCAGAAATACTGATTAGCTCTTTGTTTCCTTAAATCTTGTTCATAAAGCTGAGTATTCTTGCCTAAGTGTGGGTGCTTGCACTTGTTAAATAGCAATCCATTTTAAGTAACTAATGCTACTTGTTTTCTGCTATGTCTGTACAACTATTTGGGTTAATTGTTCTTGTACCATGAAAGAAATTTAAGTTAATTGAAGTTCTATAATGTTCTGGCTTCTAATCTCTTGCTTTTTTAAAAAATAGACCCTTGTCCTGTCACCTGCCTCTGTGGCTTCTCATAGACTATTGTTAATGTTGCTGATATTATTTCAGCCAGTATCCTAGGCACCCAAAGGTGCATTTCATCAACCCTGGGTTATCCAACAAATACCTAAATTTTCTCAGTACTTTAAAACATCTTCCTTTAGTGCAGTCTGAGATCTTATCTCTTTTTCTATTACAGAAATACCCATGCAGTTAGACAAGTTTACTTTTTACTAAAGATAAAAGCAAACAATGTATTACAAACTTTCATCTTTACGGTATCATTTTTAGTAGCTTGTAATTCTGCTGATCAGAAGAATGTGTGAGGACAGTTATAGAATTAAATGTTTCCCTTTTATCTGTCATTGCTTCTTAATTTTTCCCAGGAGCTCTCATCTAACACTTTTCTATGCTCATTAAGTCTGCCTTTTCTGAAATCCATCATTTTCAGTCTGTCACGCTCCTTCCTTCCATTTCTGATGGTTAGCCACCTCCAACAGATGTGGCCATTCATGGTGGCCCTCATCACCCAGCTCTCCTTCAGGGTCTGCATTCTCATCCAATTACTCCCTAGTGTTTAGAAGCAAATCTAGACAAGGTTCTCTTCAGGTTGCTTGCTCTACCTGTATTTCACGATCTTGCTGGATTCTGCTTTCTGACATATTCCTTTTCTAGCAGGACTGGACTTTAACTCACCTGGAGTTTAGTGTTTATCACATGGGTAGCTACACAGACCTAGCTGCGAAACTTCCATCATAATAATTGGCTATTCAGTCATATAGTTTGTAAGGTAAATATCTAATCATAATGTCAGTATATATCTGAACATGAGAATGAAACATACACTTTCTCTGAATTTCACTGGCCCTCTTAACTGATCTCCACAAATCTTAAAGGGAACCTACTGTGACTTGTTAGCATGTAGAAATTTTTCTTGTTAACACCTGTGGAGTAAAATGATGTGTCTTCTTTTTCCCCTTTGCCTATCCTTTCTGAGTAATATAAAGCTTTTACATTTATGAGTCATCATATTGCAACTGAAAAAATATATCTAAATATTTTGTTTATATATATCAGTATCAATTAGAGAACTAGAGATTGTTGTCATGGGAGAGTCTGAAAGACTATCAGGCCATTTTCAGACTCCAAGAAAACACTTTGCTGGATTGACAATATATCATTAAAAATACACATTGCCAATGCTGAGTTCTTACTTATTATCAGTTGTTATCACTAAACAGTCAAACAATTAATCCTCAACAATCTAGATTAGCTACGGGTATACAATGCCACTGAGCAGATACCCTGTGATTAATGCTGACAGCTACAGTTCTTGATCTTTTCAGTCCAAGGCCAAGGTCAACGTCATGAGGTTTGAGAGCTTTTCCACAAGGAAAGCTAGAAAAAGCATGGGCATTTTCTAGCTTGCCTTCTTTCCTCTCTCACTGTTGATATTTTTTACATTTCTTAAACCCTCCCCAAAAGAAAAATGGTGATCATATTTGCTCCAATAGTTCATCCTATTTTTGGGACAAAGACTTGCTTTGGTTTTACCAGGCATTTTTCTTGCTTGTTCTCCACGATTATCTTTATCTTTTTTACAATGTATTCTTTCAGTATAAAAGACAAGAGACAAGCAAATGTGGTCCTGAAATAAACTCTCTCATGTCTGTTCTAAATCCTTGTTTTTATCTTGCGGATTTTACTGCTTGCACTTTTTCCTTTAGCCCACTTGTGCAAGTGTCCCAAAAGGTTCCATCTGCTTTTTCTTGGTTACATAGTATTTGTATATTTATGTTTAAATGTGTTACAAACAAGCTGTGCTTGTTGCTGGTTATAACTATTAGTAGTGCTACATTACAAAATGGATATACACTGTCCTCAGTTACAGTATTTAAGTATGCAAATATCTGGGTTCAAGGCAAGCAAATAGTAACTACATCTTGGTTAATATGCTTTGCCTCTATGGGTGTAACTGCTTTGGCTTCAGTCTCAAGATGTGAATAATCACACTAATTCTCTGACACAACTGTTAGACTATAATTTCTTTTATAAGTATATAAGTGCCTTTGGGTTTGTATCTATATCTAACATGCATATTTTAAAACAAAATTTCCTTTGATAATAGCTTAATGTATATACCAATAAAAATAAACCACTAAATAATCTTACAGAATTGCCTCTGACCTTGAGCAAAAATGTACCCAATACTGCATTTGTTTTTAAATACACCTTCAATGTAAGCATGAAGTTTAGGGGTGGAAAAGCTCTGAATTCAGCCTTAGGATACTCTCTTGGCAGACAAACCACAACACTTATGCCATGCTTATTGCAAAGACATTGGATCATTTAAGTCCATTGCATAAGAGAGTTAAGTCCTCAGGGTGTCTCTGTATTGTATTTCCAGCTGACAGAAAACCTGACCTACGATGATGTGTTGATCTGGAAGCATAACAGTAAACAGAAGAACTCCCCAAGGAGCCAAGAATGCACTTTTGTTTGATAGACGAGAAAAAGTTCAGACTGACGTGTAGGCATTGCACTTTCTTATTAGAGAATGTGATAAGCCTGTCCATGACAAGATACAGAAATCCCTAGAACTTTTTTCTGTACTTGCCTCTCACATTAGCTTTTAGAAAATTGGTGAGGGAGAAAAATGTTAAACCAGTGGAAAAACTTTCTGTGATAGAGACAGATTTGAAATGTAATAGAAGACTGTCCCATGGACATTGTTAATGTGCTCATTACTTCTCATAGATAGGATGCCTATGCCTATTACAAATATGTGGCGTGTAAATGTCCTTCAGCTGTCCATTATAAAGCATTTGGGCTTGTTGCAAATTAGCTCTTTCTCTAGGGTGTAAAGGATGGTAATTATGTGCTGAAATTCCCTGACAGTTTTCTGCATGTTGTTGGGGAGAGTCAAATGGAGTAATACATTGTAACGTGGTTTGCTGTAGCATTCACCTTTATAAACCTTAGTAATCCCCTGAAATGCTCCTCATTCCAGTTAGATGCACTCAGTAAATATATACCGAACTAACACTTATTTCCAGTCTATTATTTCTGGTGTCAACAGAGTTGACATTAAGATAACCATGCTGATTGAAGACCTGTGCTGTGTGAAGTGTCTATTGCATTTATGATATTATTTAGAATAAAACCCAGAAGTTCATTTTAAAAAAATGAAGAAAATTTACTCCCACTATAAGATTCAAGCCAATACTGACACTTTAAATGTTTCTTCACTGATAAGGACATCGTCAGTAATTTGGATATTTGAATAGAGTTAAAATTTAGTTTTAAAATAATTAAGAATACTTGTTTTGATAGTTTATACACCTTTCCAGAAATGTATGTTTCTACTTGTTTTTTCTTCCATGTTGATAATTTGGTTTCAGATTATTCTGAATAAATAATAAATAAGCTGTGAATTATGCAAGGTGGTAAGGTAATAGGAAAATGAATCATAAATACATTGCAAAATTCTTATCCAGAGATAATTGCGTGCGAAGTAGGTGACTCACTCTTAACTATTGTATTAGTGACTTCTGTGAGTAAAATGAATACAAACCTCATTAATGCTATGAAATCATGTTACAATAAGTGAAAATCTCTATTGAGATGATAACACTACAGTAAATTTATGCTGCTTCCTGCATAAGTATCTTCCATATGTAGTTAATATTATTACAGTAGTAGCAGTTCTTTCTTTGATGGTCCAGTTTTTAGAAGCATGACAACTCAAGTGGCCTGATACAAAGACCAGGAAATATCACCCCCAATCCACAGGGACAACAAAAAGATAAAAGACTTTGAATCTTTGGTCTATTGTTATCTATTTGAATGTATATTGCTTGCAGCTGAGATTTTGAGAGATTTATTATTTGGTAAATCAGAGCTTGCCCACAGTTTAACTTCAAGCTGGGTGAAAAAGTATTGCATAATACTTCAACATGAATCCAGGGTGAAAGTTGCCCGTAGTGTGAAGTGAGTAAAATGGCAAGAACTACTTTCCATCCATTCAATCTGGGTTGCTTGCTTTCTTCTTCATCTATGTTGGCACCACTTTGTGCTTGGCACTGCTGTTTAGTAGCCAGGCACTTGAAAGAAATGTCTGGAGAGCACTCTGCTTTGTTTCAAGAATGCTGTTACTGAAAGAAAATAAAGTGGATCCTTTAACTACTCCTATCCTGGTAGGTTGTTTTGAAAATTAAATTGAAACAATGCAATTAATATCACATGGAAAGTAGAAGTCTTACCTGTTGAAGTCATAAACCCTTACTGAATACATGGGAAGTTGGCCTAAAACCTGGGTGGGACTGGATTCCTAAGGAATATTTGTGCTGCTACTCCTTGGACACAACATACATAATTCCAGTTTTGTCATGTTTAGATTGCTTTTGTCTGGTCTAAACAATTATTTAAATGGAATTCCATAAGGAGTGGTATTAAAAGAGCAGCTAGTATCAACAAATGCCTCCAGAATATCAGACCTACTGTGTATGCATATTTGCAGTGATCTGTGCATACTCAGAAAATCTGATGTTTCCTATACACCGTAGGTTCTCCATGGAGCTGCAGGCTGACTGTACATTACATTTTTTATAAATGCAATACAATTTGGATGCAACAGATTGAGTATGAATTCAATGTAAAAACACTTCATGTTTGTGCACTGTTTTTCCAAGATTTACCTCATGCAAGATGTTCAGGAAAACAATAACATAGCCACATAGCTAGGTGCTAGATTACTAGCAGAAATCAGAATTTGGTTATGCGGTAAACGTATTCCAAGGAACAATGTTAGAATTTGAAACCTACATGTGACATAATGGTGTACAGCAACCTATTGCAACCAGTGGGTCTGAAATTGTGATATACCACGAAAATACACCTTAGATTTCAAAATGCCCTGTATTTTACACAGGAGGTTATTTCACCATACTGCAGAGAACTAGAGAATGGCTTGAATCCATTGCCAATACATGAGTAAGTAAATAAAGAACAACACAGAAAAAATAAGCATTAAAAAGCAAAACTTTGAACATACAGTAGCCTTCCCCTGTTGTTCAAAACTCTGGCATGGGGCTCTCATTGATTAATTAGTCAGGATGGGAGCCATATTCCTCTCATTTTCTCATTAGTCAATCTTGATCCAGTTTTGAATCTCCTCAGGGTTCACCACTACTACTGTTTCACTCCATTTAGCACAATGACTTATTTTCTGTAAATCAGGCCTTTCTTCTCTGGTGAATTAATGTTGCACCAGTGTGGATAGCAGTGAAATAGTAATATAATAGGTCCATTTTTATCACAGCTTGTTGAATAAACTTTAATAGAGACATATGCCAGTAAAAGGAACAATTACTTTGAAAACAAAATGATTATTGAGATCTAGTAAATTTAATCAGATTTTGTCATTTAAGTTGATTACTTGTTTTGTCATAAAAGCAGGAAAACGGCAACTTGCTAGAAAACTATAATTCAGGATTCTCAAGACAAAATATTTATTTTATTTTAAAATTAATTAGTTTCAACATTTTTTGCTGTATAAGTGACATAATTCATAATAAAAATACAGAATTCAAAAAAATGTCTTCAAAATAACATTTAAACCTGAGATATTTCTCAGAATGGGACCTGATGAGAGTTTTGAACCTTCTTTCTTCTCAAGTAAAGCTTCATTTTCAAATTTTAAACTCTTCACAAATTTGAGCTTTTGCTTTTGCAGAAACTCTAGTAATCAGTTTGTGGCAATGGAGGAAATATTAACATAGCAAGATAGCTGCAGAGTAGTTTCAAAGTCCAGTTTCTGTATTTCTGATTAATAGATATATAATGGAATAACATGGGACCGCAGGGTAATTCTTCCAAATGTAGCACACTACTTTTCCATATGGTTAGTTTGCAACAGTGAGAGTGCAAGAAAATCAGGCAGAAGTTAGCGCTGACTACATGGGGAAACATAAAACAGTACTGTCTTGTCATTAACGTCTTTGCTAGCATCAAAGTGACCATGCCTGAATAAAAGAGAAACTGGAGCCAAGGAAACTCCAGTAGTGACAGATATTCAGCTGCTCAGAATGATGAATTTAAAGTGTGCTTCTTAAGTCTGTATACCTTAGGTTCCCTAAATATACCCCTGCCCTCTTCCTGCACCAGTCAGGGGAAGACCAAATTGCTCAGCTAGATGTCAATAAAGGAACACAACCTCTTGCAAGTTAAGGAGAGAGATTCATAGAGCAGTCTGAAGATTTTTACTTCTCTTAAAATACAACTTTCTTTCCATATCTCAAGAGAACATTGATATTCTTCTTTACACCCCATTCAGGGTCAATTTTTGTTTCCTCAGATGTGTTGATATTGGACATTATTGTTTCCTGACAATTTAGTTTAAAACTACTGCTGTTCTTTTAAGGACATACTTATTATTCCTCCAAAGCCTCCAATTTCTATAACAATATAAATAAGCTTCATGTACATATACAAGAAAACTATTTAAATTCCCAGAAAGTTAATTACCTTCTTTCCTCTATTCTGCTACAGTTTTTACCTTAGTCTTATGGGACACAATCTTTTTAAAAAGATTTTTTTTTTTTTTTTTTCCCCAGCTAGTAACCTAATATTTAATGGGGACAGTTCTTAACACAATAGTAACAATATGGATTTTGTATTTTTTCATTTATCAATTCTGTAACTGCACAAGTTACAAAAAGCAATATAGTTTGGGTTTGACATTAAAGATCTGTTTATTGTAGTTCTGGAGAACTTTAGAGACAGATAAATGCAATTAAAAATATTTCTCTAAATTTATATTTGGCTAATTGGGGGAATACTGTGCACTATTGACATGTACTGTAAAACCCATGTGCTCAAAGAGAAGATGATTAGTACAGGAAAGTGGATAAAAATCCAAGAAAACATTCATGTTCAGCTCAAGTCTGTCTTCGAATTGCTTTTGGCTCCTGTCTGCTTGAGGTGGAGTTATGCTAAACAGTTGTTTTGTCCCTAGAAGAAGGAGGAAATGAATAGACAAACACAGAAACACCAAGAGAACAAAGACACAGCTCTGTCCTGACTTAAAACGAAGACAGAGAATTAGTCAGAGAACACATGGGAAAAGAAGCCTTCGCCATGCTTAGGGAACTGATGCAAAGCTCTTTGAATTCACTGGGGAAAAAAACAATGATGATATTTACTAAGTATTGGATCCGGCTCTTGGTGAATATCTGTATAGCTGCATCACAGTGGCATTCAACATTTCCAAGTTCAAATCCCAAATGAACCATTTGTACTATGGTAACTAAAAACTGGGATGGATTGTTTAATCTCTCAGCTTTTTCAGTCCTAAAATCAACCTACTTGAACTTAAGTTCAAAATAATACCATTTATTTTCTTGAGGTCTAGTTCCAGAACAGTAGATTTAGTGTTTCCAAATTTTTCAATATTTTATTTCATAATAAGACTAAGTCTCTAATATTGACATTATCTCCAAATCAATGGAGATAGGAGTGTAAGGCAGTGGAAACCAGGACAAGGAGGCATAGCAAAATTGGATTCACTGCATCTTTGAGTCTATATTAAAAAGTAATGGTAACGTCACTCTGTCACTCTCATCCTGTCAATTTTTAATTTTTTTAATAGTGGTTATAAATACATATATTTGACTAATTTATATCTCATAGGCTCATCACATGAAAGATGTTCTGGTCATCAAAACAATATGAGTTCAAATATTGCACTCAGTTTCCTAGTATAGAAAGCTGCCTGTCAAAGTAAAACAAAAGGAAGTAATCTGGAAAGTATCACTGTATCTTTTGGGAAAATTTAAATACTATGAGCAGTCAACAGTTTGTGCAGATTTCAAAACATTGATGGAATATTTTGGAGATGACAATTTTAATTTTAAGTAAAATACATCAGAAAAGTGTTAAGAAAAAAAACAGACAAAAAAAAAAATTATTTCCTCCTGTCAGCAGTGTTAGTTATTGTGATGAAGGACCTAAATTCCATTTGCACTATGTTAAGTGAAATACTGACTGAAAAAAAGTAAAATTAAGGAAAATGGATTTTTCAATTATTATTATTTAGTGCTTCTATGTTAGCTGTGGAGACACATAAGGAGATTCCCATGTCAGGTATGTAAGATATCTACAGAAGAAGTGAAATTATATGTATGTTTTGGAAACATTATTATGTTTGAGGGGAAGTAAAGAAATCAGACTTGATTCTATTCACAGTATGACAGTAACTTTATTTCCAAATATTGTGTAATGTAGTATTTTTTGTTGCAAAAGCTGAACAATATAATGAAGTTGAAGTTCAGCAGATGACCTATGTTCTTTATCTTGTTTTTTTTCCCCTCAAGAGATAAAGCAAGACACTCTGGTTCACTGATGAATGAAACAATTCCCTTCTGTAGTTTGTCAGGGCCATGTTTTCTTGTCTCTTAACTTTTGCATTGAAGAAATACAGAAAAAGATAAAGGGCATGGTGGTGGTAGCATTCCCAGACAATTCAATTAAAGTTGAATATTGTATATAAACAAATTTAATTTATTTTATTGAGTATCCCTTGCTGTAAAATATTAACTACTTTTAAAGAGGTATTAACCAATTATTAGGGTAACTACTTTTCTGAGGCGAAGATATGTGCATAGAAGAAAAATTTTGGCAAAGAACTGGAGGATATATTTTTGCATAATAATTAGGCTAAGCAATAAATTAAATGTAAATATATTAAACCCAAATTCAGGTCTTTAGGCATGGATGATGAGTGGAGGTAGGAGAGACAAGAATAATATATGTGTGTGTGTTTTTCCAAGGCATGACAAAACCAGGCAGTACAACTGTTCCAGTTCAGTCTTCCAGGCCAGATACATCTTTTGTTTTGCTAGGCACAAAAGATGGTCCTTACAGTCTGGCATAGTAGATGATGGAAATAAACATTTCTGACAAAAGAAAATGGGTAAACTATTCAAATACATGATTTGGACAAACAGCGTGAGATGCAAAACATAGTAAAGACACTCCTCTTCATTAGGAATCAGTCATTAGATAATGTTATGATTCGTTGTGCTAAATAAACTATGTTATGGCAATACAAACAACTGTGGCATGTTTGACCTATAACAGGCTGTGAAAAAGCTTTTCCGTCCCAAGAAAATTTTCTTTTTTTTTGAGAAAACCTGATATGATGAACACAATATCTTCCAAATACTTTGAGAACTGACAGCATTCCTCTCATTTGTGGTAAGATAGTCATAATGGTTTTAGGATGAGTAGGTTCAGATCTCTGCTCTCCTTCTTTTCACCTTGGCACTTATTTTAACATTGGTGAGTGCCCCAGACCACAAAATCAGTTTCTTTCCTCATACGAGATGTTTAACAAGATAATTCATACACTCAGATTGCAGAATACCTAACTTCAGCTCCCTTATAAATATCAAGTAAACCAGACATTTGGCCAAGGATCTTCTTCCACACACCCGCAAAGCAATACAGCCACGGAAATATTCGCTAGACTTAAGAGGATCTACTGGTTTCTGTTCATAAAAATCAGTAAGAGAAGATCCTTTTTGACTGTACGGAGTTTGCCCAATAAAGGCAGGTGAATAGAAGGATATCAAGAATTCAGGTTTACTGAAACCTACTTTCACTCTACTTGGTGTTCTTCAAAGCTCTCTTGCCTCAGCAAAACCATATGCAAAAGCACAATAACAATACTGAGAAATCATAGATTTACCACTCAAATATTTGTCAGATGTACTGTTTTCTATAAAACCCTCATATTCACTTGACTGAGAAATACAATATCATTGTACACTGAATCACACCATCTCTCATCTGAACTACTATAAAGATTCATAGAGATTACTTCTTTTTAAACTGTTACAGTGTACTGTATTTCACTTTTGAATCTTTAACTAGTTTCATTATGCAAGATGAAAATTCAAGACTTCAAATTGTCAATTTAAAGTTTATCACACTATGCCTCACCTAGGCATAGTGTGATAAATGAAGACTTTGAACAGCAGCCATTCCATATTATTCAAAGCTTATGTATGTTCTGTGGGTTTATAGCCACTTTTTTTTTTGCTTTACTAAAACTCCATCAAAAACTAAAGTTACTGAAAAAGCATTAATTTTTACTTTAAAAGCAAATATACAATAGTGCTATTCTAATTTCATGGAAAAACAACAGAATTTTAATTTTGCTTAAGAAGAATCCTACGCAATTCTTCTGATTCTTTTCATCTATAGGAAACTCATGTTAGAGTTTAAAAAATCTCTCTTCTTTCTACATAAAAAGGTGTAGACTCTTCAGAGCAAGTCTCAAATCTCAAGAGAAATGTGACATATATAATTAGGAACAAAAAGCTTGCTATCCAGTTTTAAAATCTGTTTGGACATTTATTTTAGCCATATCTAGATTTCCGTGGATAATTAGATAATTTTAGAGATCTAGATTATTTTAGCCATTATCTAGATTTCTCAGAGCTGATGATCTTTGCAACAGGTATGGATGTTCCTTGGGCATACACCAGTTAGAATTTATTTACCGTACACCAACCTAGTAAGACAATGTAGTGTGTAAATACATGACAAGCCATCTGCACTAAACTGCCAATTAAATACATATTTTAACATGAAAAGCAAATTGTTATTATTGCTATAATTTTATTATGTTCTTCAATAAAACTTTGCATAAGATGTTTTTCACTCAAACATCTGTTTAGAAAAGTAGTCAATTATATGTAATTATCCTGGCAAGAATAACTTCGTTAAGAGAGAAGTTATACTTTGTAAAATGTTGATGCAAGGGTTTCATTTTAGTTATGAAAATTAATTTAGTTAGCTGAAAAAATGTCAGTATAGGAATATTTCTTATCTTTCATCATGAGATTCCACCAAAGAGAGAGAAGACTCTCTAACGTTGATGTTTGCATTGTTCACTAGATATTCTTTGACATGATGAATGGAATTATCATCATGTGCTCCTATATCCACAGCATGGTCTATTTGCTGCGTGAAACTCCTAAAATGAAAGGGTTTCTAGAGTCCAGTTTTTTGTTGGTGAGTTGCTGTTCTGATGTAGTGCTGCATCCTTACATAGTGCCTTGTTTACAATCCTATACAGGGCTTCATTGTCAAGCACTTCAGTTCACTAACTAAAGTAGAAAGCTTAGGCTAGTTCTGGTCAACTAATAGCACCAGACCAAAAAGTCAGTTCTGTGGCTGGGAAGAACAGTAAGCAGATCAGCCAAGTTATATAGGGTAGGAACCATTGCAATAGAAGTCACATTGACCAAGCTCAGTTTAATCATGGAAGTTGATTCTTTCAGCCATCATGGAAGTCAATTCCTTCAGCAGATGACTAGAATAAATAATTAATTAGGATAAGATTGTTAAGAACTAGTTGCATTGAATATGTATGTCAGTCAAGGAAAGTTTTGTTTTAGAGTATAAAACTGTCGTGATTTCTAAAAAACTCCTTTGCAGATATTTCTGGTTCTCTAAATCAGTGGTCTCCAAACTTTTTTGATCACTCATCCCATTAGCAAAAAATTTCTGAGCACGTACCCCAAATAGATGTATATTTATTTATTCATAAGTTTTAGACATGTACTACTGAAGTTTTAATATTTTCTTCTCACACTCCAATAGATTGTCTTGTGCACCCCCTAGGGTACCTGCACATACACACACATCCTTCTGGAGACCACTGCTCTAATTAATTGAGTGATAGATGTGTATACATGTACATACACACACACATATATACATACATCTACACATATATATATATATAAGTGTGGCTACAACATTTTTTTTCTTTTCAGAAAGATCATCACTACTCTCAATAGCTATCTTTTTGTCATTAGTATTGGATATATAGACCCACAAAATGCTGATCAAACAACCAGCCACTGGGACTGCAGTTTACAGACAAACATGAGGGATCTCACTGGAATGGAAATAAGGAAGCAGCATAACTGGAGAAAGTCCATAAAACTTTTCATCTACCTAAGGAAAAAAAATGGCATTACTTCAGCTAGAGAAAATAATTCTTTAGCCAACTGTTTGCAAGTCAGCATGCACTATTTTCATATTAAGTGTAAACAGGCTTTGCAGTATTAACATTAAAATTTCGCCACAGCTGAATTTGTTAGGAAAATCAATAATCCTCAGCTGGTGTGGGATAAAATAATCAGCCCATTAGCACTCACCCTCCAACATATGGAGAGGAAAAGTTTTCTTTGTTACAACTGAGAAACAAAGACCTAACGCTTGGTAAAGACATTCAGCTATAAAATATGATTCTTACTTCACATTTTTCTCAGTGCCTGGTATCACAAAGCTGTTCAAGTCAGCAAATAAGCAGTAGAAACATACAAAGAAGACACTAATTAAAGTTAAGAAAAAAATACCAACAAAGCACGGGACCAAGTTCCTTCAGAGACATTTTTTTTTCCCCAAAAGGCCAAGAAAGGTATCTGCTTGCTAGTCTTCTCCGGAAAGATGACATCCTCACCTCCTTCATTAGGGGTGTCCCAGAGGTGATTGACTTTATCCCATCTCCCAGTAGCTGCTGACAGTCCCCCCATGACTCTCTCATGAATCCCACCTGATGCTGGCTGTGGTCTGTGTCAAGACTTGGGGGAGAGGGAGAAAAAGGGAATCAAAAGCGAGGGATCTGCATTAGACCTTCTCTGCACAACCAGCTTTTCTGAACTAGATAAAGGGATCAACCTGAAAACACAGATCACCAAAAGAAAGGTAAAAGATATTCGTCTCTCTTTGTTCTGTAGCAAAGCAGCTAAAATGTACTCAAGGGTGAAAAAGCAAAGATAGGCCTCATCTGTGCTTTGCCTGCAGTCCTGTGCCCTTATTTTTTATTAGACTGTTTCAGGAAAAGGGAATCCACTGGAAGTGCAACTCAGGTGTTGCATTTGTAAGGGGTCCTTTAAAATGTGTAGAGATAAATCAATATAATCAGTAGTCACATAAAGGAAAGTAAGAGTGGTCTCTCTCTCTCTTTTGCTTAAAAAACACCTTCCCCCCCCCAGTTGAGTATAAAAGGATTTAGTATAATGGCAAGATTTTCATTCTCTTCCATGGTATGTTATACTCTCAGATTTGCTTTTCTGAAAAAAGGAAAAAAAAAAAAAGAAAAAAGTGTATGATTGTTTTGTCACACTTGGCTTTAGGGATTATTTTATGATGGCGTAATACTCAGGAGAGATGACATTATAAACAATGAAAAAGAAGGCAGGAAAATAAGTAAAAGAAAACACCTACAGAAAACAATCCCATCACCCAATAATTTATTTATATTAACTTCAACAAAACTATCAAACACTATGTTTTTTCTATTTTTATGTCAATTGAAAAAAAAAAAAATTAAAAACTCATTTGAGAAGAAACTAATGAACATATATAAGTAACTTAAATAAATTACTGGACCTAATGAGCACATGGGAACGTGTTATTTTAGGTAATTAAACTTCAAGCTAGTTTGAGTTCTAGAAAATAACTTTTTTTTCTCCAAATACTATTAGTGTCCTACACCAGTAGTAATGTACTTTATTCTTGGAATGATATTCCTGAAACAGTTTCCAATTTCTTTTTGCGAGAGATCTGGTCCACAGAAAAAATAGTGCTTTCTATACTTACTAATGTTTTTAATTTATTTATCTTTTTATTACTGATAATCTCAATACAACTTGGCAAACTGTAGACCTGTAATGCCCTTTATAACCTTCCTTAGCTCAGTGTCATGCTGGCAGGTGTATTGAGGAATATTTGGATGTAATTAATGCAAGTAAAATAGTCTCTCAGCAATGCATAAAGCTGTAGAGATTTTCTATTTATTTTTCATGTAACTGAAATTTTGGATTTTATTAAAATATCTTTGGGATCTTTCAGGTTTTAGCAGTTCAGAGGAGTTCTACATATGAAATGATTCAGAAAAGAGATCTAAAAATATATATATATTTTAAAAGTAGTTGTCCAGAAATTAAATACTCCTGCAATATAGTCAAAATAAAGGGGGGGGGGAGAAACCCATGTCCTTTCAGTGTGTGTTCCTTACGTGTACGCAAATAAATGAGTAGGCATTTTAATAAGGTGTCTGTTGAAATTCTCTACTTCCCTGATTAAAACCCTTAAGTGTATTGGAACTGGCTTTCTTACAGGCACTGTATCACTGTAAATTGGATTTCTGCATATCACGGTATTTATTATCAGCATTGTGACGTAATTCCTAAAGGTGCCATTTTTCAGATATTGCAATATAGTACAAATATATTTATTTCCAATATTTTAGTGAGTTTACTGTCATATAATATACACTATTAAAGACAAAAGGAGGAGGAAGAAGAGGCCCCCTTTTAAATATCTGATATTCTGCTCACCAGTGAGTAGGAGAAGACACACATGCGCACAGATGGAGCTCTCATCCTAGGACGGATGCAAAGACTGAGCCTAGGATCTGGCAATGGGTATTAAGCAAGCTTGGAGCCCATGCTAATATCAAAAGATGTGCAAATGTGGGTGTGCCTGTGGATCAAGTGGGTCCATGTGCATGTGTCAGTAGTGAACCTCCATCCCCATCAGGTGACAACAGGAGTGGGATTAGGCCTCTCATGCTCACATGTATGGGAGTGTTGTTGGTGTTCACCTGGGTGCAGGTAAAGGCATTGCACCCCGTTGTGCTGATCAGTGTGACTGGCCATCTCTGTATCCATGTATGTGTGCACATAGGCACCTGCGTCTTTGGAGCTCAGCCTTGCTGCTGGCTCAGTCGAAGGTCCAGAAGATGCAGCTTCCCTTAACACTTTGACTAAAGACCTACTATCTATTACAATGATGAACAACTGAAACTAAGTTTTCTCAGTGGCATAACTTCACTGTGAAATTAATGTGCTAGGCACTGTTGTATAGACTTGTTGGTTTTAAAAATAAAGTCTTAGTCTGAAGACCATGTCATTGTCCTCTGAACTATTGTTTCATCAAGATGTCAATGTTAGACTTTTCAGGAAACTGATTTTGGTGTTCCCATCTCTACAAATCCCTGGAGCTACCAGTTATATTAATCCTACACAATAAGATTGGGCTTTTTATACTTAGGGAACTCAAAACTCTGTGGACAGCTGCCAGAAGTTAAACCAATCCTATTAAGCAGAGCAAAACAAATTTATAGTTTAAAATGCTCCACGATAACTTTATTCAACAACAAAATGTCTAAGTGAAAGAACAAAAAAATCCAGCTAACATTGTAGGAGTTTTAATATTTAAACTAATTTGAAATTATAAATATAGGCTCCTCTGAAAAACTATGATCATGGGGATCCTGTGATAGAGCCATCAAAAGGTCTTTTTGACATAAGCCGACAGGTTCTGATTAATGCTAGTACACCAAATAGTTATGCTTTTCCAAATAATTACTGAAGAGTAAGATCTTCAGCAGATATATTAAACAAGTTCTGGGGTGAATAAAAGACAAACTAGAAGTTGTTCATTAATTTAACGCTAACATCAGTCACAAAACATACAAAACCTGTATTAATCTATGTTACCAGATAGATACTCCAGCAGCTTCTTCAAAGATGGTACTGTGAGAGCTCACACCCCTAAAGTCCTGCTCGCTATGCAGGCAGCAGAGCAAACCTCACCTTGCATCTCTTCGACATGTCCTCTTACGCTGTTGTTCTTACCATTGGAGTTTGGCTTCAGCTGGCTTGATCTGGCTTGCAGCAATGCAGTTTCCTTGCTGCTACGCAAGTGCTTTGAAGCAAGTGAAAGCAGCTAGACTGGTTGTGACTGGTTTGCAGTTCTTTTTCTTCTTTTGGACTATTCAGATTTTTAACAGTCATATCATAAATGTTTAATCCTTTGTCTATACCATCACTGAAATTCAGGTAAGCAAAGTCCAGCGATATGACAACTCTTACCTTTTCAAAGATACTTAACCATCAAGGAGTAGCAGGGTGAGCAGGGACTCCTGGAAGATGCAGCACTGCATGAGACGTTGCACGTTGGCCATGTGCTCCAAAAGGTCCTAAGGATCAGGCAGATAAAACAGTTTCCCTACATCCTAGGAATATAACCAGTGTCCCAAACTTAGAAGAATAAGTTTTAATGCTAAGTCTTGCGTACTTTTCAGATTCCCTCCTTAAAGAAAACTAGCATTAAATATAAAAAAATATCTTACCCCCCCCCCTAGATGTATGATTACCTTAAAATGCTAACAAATGAGTGTTTTCAAACCGAATCTTCAGATTTTTTTAAATGGTGAAATTTCGTTGTTAAAAGTTATGTAACACAAGTGACCACCTTGCTTTTTGCCTAACAAGTTTTGTGCTGCAAAATGTTCATAGAGAAAATTTTCATTTTTCTTACATTTTTTCCTCCCTAAAATATCATTTGCATGTTATTTCAAATAACTCTAGTCATTTTATCAGTTTTGTAACTGCTTCTGTCCATTTTATAATTTCACGCATGACATTTTCCATTACCTTTAAGTAGCCAGTGGCAGTTATTTAGAGAGTTTTTCCCTTCAAAATATTTCCATGGAAACTAGAATTAAATAGTCATTAAAATGAGCGAGTCCTTTTGTTCCTGTAAAATAGCTCTTGCAGAGCACTGAAGTTGCTGGAATTTACTATTACATGTAGGAATCTAGAATCTATGTGTGTGTGCATGCATGGGTATGTGTGTATACATATATGAGTTGTGATGGTGATAGCCTTAAAACCATCAAGATCAGGGTTTAGATAATGACTAGTTCTATATGCAGACTGAACATAGCTGCTCCAGTCCTTCTGAAGAATAAGGCACCAATGTACTTAAGAAATTTGTGTATTGCAATACCAAATAAACCTCTCTTCATTTGTCCAGTGCATTAATCTACAACAGCCCTGAAGAACAAACAATGACCATAGGTGCTTGTGTGGAAAAAAAAGACAAGAATTAAACTTCAAATGTACTGTGGAACAAAAACCATGTAGAAAAACAGCAAAGGATACTGGGGAAAAGAAATCCCAATATTGATGAATATGAAAATAATTTTAAACTTAAATGCAATTTAAAAAATACAAGACCTGTAAAAGAAAATACTTGCCTTTTCAAATACAGAAACCATGAAATAAAACATTTTGTTTATTTCAGGGAGCCAAGAGAATAACAGAAATGGGACAGCTGACAGCTGTCTTTTGTGAAGAGGGAAGGACTGACAAATTTTCAAGCTGAAGGAACTTGTGAAATCTGTACTTTTAGTTAGAGTGCATTGTGAGTTTCTAAAATACTAACTGCACTCTCAAAAAATGCTTGGTACTTATCTAAGAAAAAAGATAGTAACAACACAGCAAACCAGCAGTTATGACAAATATGAAACCAATAGGTACCACAGATGTTCCCAAAATGAAAGTGACCAAGACTAATTATAAAATTAAGGCAGCTGAATACATTTAACTACATTAATCCTGCCTGTAAGGTACATCTCATGGTTATTAAAAGCTTGATGGCATCTGCCATCATTGTGCTACAATTAAAAAGGCTCTAGAAATTTCTTCTGAAGAACAATCATATTTGTTAAAAATATCTGATGGAGCAAAATCTGTAACCACCACACATTCAACTGACAACAAAACATTATGCGCTCTGTAAACAAGATTTTTCTTTGTGTTTTGTAGGTGTTCAAGTAAAGTTCCAAGCAAATCTCAGTTTGGAATAGATGATAAAAGTTTCCCTATTTCTGCTGTAAGACACAAAACAATGCTCAGAATGAACATGTAAAACTAATTTAAAACCAGGGTGCTTTTAGTTTACTTTTATTTGCATCTTAACTTTACATATGTTATAGCCAAGCACTCCGCAATACAAAAGACCCACTTAGTCTTTTGGTAACTTTTCTAGACTCCCTCTCTTACATAAAACTCTCTGTTTCTTACATAAAACTCTCACTATGTCAGAAAGAAAAATCCACAGCTGTGAAGACATAAATTCACATGAAAGATTAAAATATTGAAAGATCATAAAAGCAAACAGTAAAACAGTAGGGTTATCTGAAGGTTTCTGTTTAAAAGTGTTTTTAAAGGGAAAAGTAGGTTTCCCACAACTACAGTTTTTCACCGGAACATTTCACCTTGAGTATGTATTTATTTAACTCAAAGCAAAAAAATTTTACTTGAGGAACAAGAGATGCAAACTGGAATAAAAAGTCAATTCAACTTTGTTCTGTGACCATCAGAGTTGCATCCCTGCCTTGTGAAAAATGTAGTTTGGATTCCTCATGCTGTTGTCCTCTGCCTATGATAAGATTGTGCTCTTGTATCAGATCTCAGATGTGAGATCAGTAAGACTTGCGTGTTTAAAGAATATGTTTTCTAAATGTGCCACCCGTTAAAAGTATTGGCTGAAGATACAATAAAATTCCACAGTGCATTTTCTAATAGTCCAAAACTCTAAATCGTTTCAAATAGTTAGCACTGATATAATTTCATGTTTAAATGAGAAAGTTTTTATGGTGTTCAGAAAAGATCACATACATATCTAATTAGTTAGTGAACAGACTCACCTAATTTAGAGAAGTTAATCATAGGAATAAAGTTAGACATTTGCTTATGACTTTGCAACATCAGATCTCCAGTTTCAATACACTGGGAGGACTGAGGGTTCCCTAATGTGCTTTGTGTGCTTCAAACACAATATTGTCTCATTAAAAGCAAAAAAATCAAATCCCACAAGGCATTTACCAATAATTTGTAAGCAGTGTTTATTTTATCCAGATTACAAAGGTACTTTTTGTTTGTTTGTTTTCCCTAGAAAACATCAGACTCCATCAAATCTGTAAATTTAAAACAAGTATGGAAAGAAATTTTGTAAAGATATAACCCAAATGTTTTCACATTCTCAAGGAGAAGTATCTCTGCCTTTAAAATGAAAAGAAAATAAAATTAATGTTATTCTTTTCATAGGTCAAAAATCTCTTTTCTTTGCACAACAATCCTACCTCAAGCTGCAACAAATCAGGTACTTTGATTTCACAGAATATTATGCTTCCTCGTTGACTGATGTATGAGTAGAGATTTTATTTAGAACTCAACTAGATATATTTCTGGTTTTGCAAAATGCAAAGTAAGTTTTGTACTGAACGAAATGTATTTAAATTACAAATAGATGAAGATGATACAAACATAAAGATGAAGATTGATACATAGACGATACTACAAAATAGCCCATTATCTTGGTTATTGCTATCTGGCACAAAATAGGAAAATTTTTTAATGTAATGTCCTGTATTTAGCACTACCAATTCCTATTATGGAAAATACTATATTTCTATGTTATTTCTCTTTTTTAATCCTGTTTCTATGGTAACTACTATAGCTGCAGTTTGTTAAAACGTTTTACAAACATTATTCCATCAGTTATTATAATCAGATACATGTCACAATATAAAGTTATTGACCCAAGGAAAAAAACTGAAACCTTGGTTCCATATCTAGTTATATAAAAATTCAGATGATATTAAGAGGTGAACTTTTCCTAAATTAAACTTCAGTAAATGTTGCAAAGGTAAGAAGAGCTTTCAAATTGCCAAAATCTGCCATAACACCTTCTTATCTAAAAGAAAATTTAAAGAATGAACTTGGTCAATAAAGGAAAAAAGTGTTGTTTCACTCAGGAATCTGTGATATTCCATAGACCCTTAACAGTGACACGTAGAACGTAAATGCTGGTAAACTAAGATTAAACTATATTATTTAAGTGGATGATTGCATTAGTATATTTAATAAGCATATAAATTTCATTTGAAAATTTCATGCATCATGCGTAATCTGACATTTCTTCTTCCAAAGCACTTATTTCAACTCATGATATCACTGTAGGATCACACAGTTTGCATGCACAGGAAGTTTCAAAGCTGTTTCACAAGAATAAATGTACATCCTAGCAGATGTAATTATGCCAGCAGGTTATATCTACATCTGGACTACAGGTAGATTTGCAGTTTCAAACTAAACACTAGCACTTATTTATTTGCATATTTGGTTGCTTGGTTTTGGGTTTTTTTTAATTTTAATATTTTAGCTTTAGTATTGTGTTAAAGGTCTGGGTTTTTTTTTAAATTTTATTTTATTTATCCATTTAATTTGTTAATATATCTAAAAAAATGTCAGTATGATAAATTTCACTTTCTTCAGACAAGCATGACTTCAGGCACTCTGTAATGTTTTAGATTATATGGTCACAATTGTGTCTTCCATCCACAGAAAACACATTATAAGTTCCGAATGATAGAATTTAAGTTAATGCTTAAAAATCATAAAGCATAGATCATTTAATGTGCAGAAACACAGCTGAATTCTTTTCCCTGCTGGCAAATGAAAGACTTTTAATCTCAGAGAAACCTCACACTAATTTATAGGAGGTTGACGATACAGTTTGCCCACTATACATTATGATTTGTTTTCTGAGAATATCTGTGGGATCAATTGGGGTGTGCCCTTATTTACTTCTCTACAAATAGACAGGTCCAAAAATATTCTCATTCCCTAGAGGAATATCAGTTACAGATAACTTTATTTATATTAAAAAGCAAACAAAAAAACCCCAACATATTAGCTCATCAAGATTAAAAATAGACCGTAAGCAATAAGCTCAGGCAATAGTGTTTTGAATGTCTATTTAAAAAATTTTAAGTCTAGGAATATCAGTACTGGAATAGCTGGACTTGTTCTCTCTTAAGTGTAAACCCTAACACCTAGCTGATTAATAACAAAGCACATCTGTAGAAGTAAACAAACAAAATTTAGAAATAAAATCAAGGCAAATAAAATCTACTGCAAAGCACTGACATTTCTTGACTTTCAGGAGTTGCACAGAGGATTTAGTTATATGACCCTTTCCTTGAAAATAACCACCAGTTTATTATTCATCAGCGTGTCATGTTTCTCGGTTTCCCTGCCATTCTTTTTCAACTCTGACTTCCTTTACAATATTCCCTTCTCGTTTTAATTCATACAGTTTTCTCCATTGCTAAATGATAAGAGGTGAGATTTTTCTCTCACTTTAAACTTGGGAATCCATCTAGAAGGCTACGGTATTCTTTTCTACCATCTTCATTAATCTAAAGATTTCACATTTAAAGAAAAATTCTGGGAAAAAATGATGTTCCTCTGGGGCACTTGTTTTCCAAGATTTCTCTAACCTCATGTTAAGTGTAAACAAACCCTGTTCAGAATTTGAGTTTGAATGTCAAATAACATTAATATTATCAGATAGCTGAGATACTAGGAGGCTATACACCCCATTTAATTCCTATTTAAATATCTGTTCATTCAAGATGCAATGCTGTATTAAAAATGTAATTACAAAGTATTCACCCTTAAGCCTTTTTGTTAAAATCAAGAATAAAAAGAGTATTTTTGTACATTAGTTGATAAACACTTAACACCACTAGCTGTTAAACCTGGTGGAGTCTATCCAGTCCTGTCCATAGGAGAGCATTCATTTAAAAGGACATGACTTGATGTTCCTGCCCAGGAAGTTCAAATCCTCAGGCACGCTTTCCATCTCCCTTTGCAACTGTGAGAAGACAGACTATTCTGTATTTAAAGATCAGGATCGGTGATAGTGCTTCTGAATGTTAATCCCCTGCTCCAAAAGCAACTGCTACCATGGCAGGGATTTTATCTGTGACATGGAAAGTTACTGAGCTTGTTCTGATGTTGATCATAGAAAGGACACCTTGTGCATTATAGTTCATTTTTGGTTTATAGGAAAAAAATGCATATATGATAATTTCCAATGACCATGATGTAACAGGACAATTAAAATATTTTCATTTAATAAAAAGTCAGTTTATTTTTCCCTCTAGAACAATAACAGTTAGAAATGGGTATACATAATTAGGATGAAGAAATTCAGATTAGGCAAAGAAATATTTTTAAAGTATACCATCAGAAATGACACAACAGCAAGAAATAGCTAGCTGTAACAGCAAGAAATAACAACGAACATTTTAAAATAATGATCAGAGTTAATTAATGCTGAATGAGAATCCTCCAGAAATACTCATGACATTCACAATAATACTAAATGAGTTCATCATTGCTTTTATGAAACCAACATTAAGCCAGTGAATTAGGAGTAAAAGCAATTATGTGCAGTATAATATTTCTATTCCTCATTTTGTATCTATTTTATCTTCCCACAACTTCAGTCCTCCAAACAAATTCATGAGTAAATGAGTACATGAGTACACATTATTCTTGTGCATAATTCCATGGAGTGAAATTTATGGAAATTCAGGAAGATTGTATTAGTGATGAGCCATTTGCAAATCAATTCTGTGGTCTTATTCTTTATCTTGTATATATTTGTAGTTCTTGCTAAGACATCTAAACTTGGAATTCTCTCCATTCCTTGCAGATGGAAATGGTGCATGACTAATTTGCAGTAAGCTAGAATTAATATAGGTAGACTGAGTCAGACTAGGGAACAAGTCTGTCAGAAAAGATGTGGGTATCATTGTTCTTCTCTAGTGATTGTGTAGGTTGTCTTCTGATGTCCCTTCCATCTTAAGAAACTTGATGTTGTATGAATGTAAATCCAAACCAAACTATCTGATCCTTAGGACCAAGAAAGATAGAAATATATGGTTGTAGGCAGGAAAAAAACAGTGTTCAATAAGAAATGCTTCAGTGAGGAGGATGAACATTTGAAGAAAAGGGGCAAAGATGCCAGGTGCCCACCCAGCCCCTCTATCACTCCCCTCCTCAGCAGGACAGGGGGGGAAGAAAATAAGATGGAAAAAAGCCTCGTGGGACGAGATAAAGGCAGTTTAATAAAGCAAAAGCAAAGGCCGCACACGGTTGCTCAGGAAGACAAATGGCTTAATGATTAATGCCCCCCCCCCCCCCCCCCCCTTTCTCTTAGCCTTTATTGCTGAGCATGACATCATATGGCATGCAATATTTCTTTGGTCAGCTTGGGTCAACTGTCCTGGCTATGTCCCCTCCCAGCCTTTTGCCCACCTCCAGCCTACTGGCCTTTGGGGGTGAGGGGTTTGTTGGAGAGATGGCCTTCATGCTGTGGGAGCACTGCTCAGCAGTAGCCCAAACACTGGTGTGTCATCAACACCTTTCTAGCTACCGATACAAAGCATAGCACTAAGAGGGCTGCTATGGAGAAAGCTAACTCCATCCCAGCCAGACCCAATATATGGTGCAAGAGAGAAGTTTACTTTCTTGCCCATATTTTTATGTATAGTATAGTATAGTTCTTTAATAGACTGAAGGATTCACTGGCTACATGCTAAGGGATGGAAAAGACTTTTCTGCCAATGTAGTACAATGACCTTGTGATAGTCACACATACAGCTTTTGGTCTCTCATTTCATTCTAAATCAGGAGAGATGTGCGATGTAATCCCAAATGAAGCCAGGACCTCCTGATATGAAATGTATAATTTCAGTACAAACTATTATATTCCATGAATCCATTCAATTTGGACACTAAATATATGGTGAATAATCCCATTTTTCACATTCACAAGATGCTACATAAGATGCACATGTTTAACTACAAAATAAGTAGTTCTGTAAGTAGCAAACTGAGAAACTTTGTCTTCCTAGAGATCTGTATACTAACCACTTGATATCTGGGGAGAAGTAAAGGATATGTGGGAAGGTAGCAATTATGATTAATTTCTCCCATTTCCTCCTCACTAGTTAAAGGTGTGTTCTGATATTACAGCTAATAGTTTCATTAGAGCTATTATAATCTAATTGCCTATTTTCATCCCACTTGTAGAAACTTCAATTCATTTTGAGGAAGGGGAAAGAGCTTTAGTCAAACAGTCAGTAAGCTGCGAAGGTATTTATGGGGATGACCACTCAAAATGTGATTACAAAACCGGGAGCAAAACTCATAACCTCTCTTCCATATTCTTATTTAAAGATGTTAATTAAAATACAGATATGATTATTTAAAAAAAATTAAAATCCAGGAAAAGAAGGCTAGAATAAACTGACATAGTATAACTTGTTTTCCTTCACTCAGACTTACCCTCCAGTGAAAAAACTCTTTCTCCAATCATAAATATAAAAAGTTGGCAGCTTTCAAGGTTGCTTTTCATTCTGAGCCTCACAGGCAAATGGCAGGGAGTTTGCAAGCTTTTTCAAGTAAGCTTTAGTGGGTCTGCTTAGTTTGAATCTCTGTCAAAACAGCTTGCTGCACTTCAGTATTTTTCTAACACATTTTGTGTTTCCTTCTATATATCCTATTTTAATAAAAACTACCAGAAAAAAAGCCTAGGATAATTAGATTTAATTTGGATATAATTTATCAGACAGCACAGACATTCCAACTTGTTATAGAAGCACGGAGGTAGCTGATGCCTTATTCAAGCCTCTCCTCTTTCTTTACCCTTGAGTTTGAAGTAAGAAAGGGGTTGTCTTGCTTTAAGGAAAGCTAGGACTTGCTTTGTGGAAAAAGAGCAATATAGCCATTTTGTCTTTGTAGATGTTTCACCTTCTCTTTGTATTAATATACAGTCATTTCCTTCTATGGAGGTGATATCAGCCTCCCTGTTAGTCAATGTCTCATTTCAGATGCCTAAACACATCTACCATCACTTGCTCTGCTTACATGTGATGCTAGATATGTGACACAGGATCTCTGAGAGACCTCTGTCATTACAGACTGTCCTGGTTTCAGCTGGGATAGAGTTAATTTTCTTCCTAGTAGCTAATATAGTGATGTGTTTTGGATTTAGTATGAGGCTAATGTTGACAACACACTGATGCTTTAGTTGTTCCTAAGTAGTGTTTACACTAAGTCAAAGACTTTTCAGCTTCCCATGCTCTGCCAGGTGCACAAGAAGCTTGGAGGGAGCACAGCCAGGACAGCTGACCCAAACTGGCCAAAGGGCTATTCCATACCATATGACGTCATGCTCAGTATATAAACTGGGAGGGATTTAGCTGGGGAGCAACAATCGCTGCTCAGGGACAGGCTGGACATTGGTAGGCAGATGGTGAACAATTGCATTGTGCATCACTTGTTTTGTACATTCTATTACTATTATTATTATTATTATTTTCTATTCCTTTGCTGTCCTTTTAAACTGTCTTTATCTCAACCCATGGCTTTTACTTTTTTTTCCCAATTCTTTCCCCCATCTCACTGCAGGGGTGGGGAGGGTGAGCGAGAGGCTGTGTGTGCTTGGTTGCCGACTGGCGTTAAACCACTACAGACCTAACCTATTCAGTACCTCAGTGTAATCTCAGATGGCACCTGGTGCCTATGCTTAGGCAAGGCATTGCCCTGGCTGTCAAATCAGCTGATGTCCAAATTATGGGTTGTAATAGAAGTCAGTACAACTGAGGGCTGGGGAAAATTAACACAACATTTTGCCTTCCACAGCTGAAGATGAGCTGAGATTTAAGCTTTCATTACATGTACTCATTTCATTACTCGTTCTACTGGGCATGCATTATAGCCTAATGCAAATAAGAGTGCTAAAATACAAGCAAATTCCTTAGGAACTGAATAAATTGTGTTGTTATGCCATTGAGAAGTTACAAAAATAAAACAAGAGTTACATATGAAGTATATTCACCATATATCCTATAGTCCTGTCAAAGATATGGAGTCTGTAGCTGGAACGTGACCATAGTCAGAGGTACATAAAACTAATTTTGTGCCTTGCTTAATGATCATCATGGTAATTTCTATTTTATGGCCTTACTGATGATATTGCCATTCTAGGATATAAAGCAAACTGTCTCTCAAAGCTTGTTTTGTACAAGTAATCACTTATTTAGTATATGATTGAAACACTATGAAAAAAGTTATTCTCTGATATATTGTTTCATCTTTTATTAATTAAAGATAATAATGGATCTAATGAAAATCATCTTATGTATCATCTTATATTATATTTGAGGAATTAAATTTTAGTTTCCTCCATGCTCTTTTAAGACTTCTCTGCCTATTTCTCTTTGATATTCTCTTTGCACTAATCAATCTAGTGCTGAAATTCTAATCAGTGTTGCAAATTAAAAGACAGATTCAGATTAACATCATTCCAGGCCATCTGTTCTGCTTGAAATAAATTGAAGATAATATCATTCCAAATGCAAAACAATCTTAACATAATACTTTATTTAAGAATTAAAAGTAGAAAATCCACATTTCCACACAAGTCATCCCTAAGGAGGTAATGTTAACACTTCAACTTACAAGAGAGTTTATACTTTCTGTTTTCCTATATTTTCCGTCCTTCCAATAGTCAGAAAGGAATGTACATCCTGATTATTATTAGCAGATACATTTTTAGTCTTCCTTTCCCAACAAAAATTTCCAAGCACACACTAAGATAAAACACTAAAATTTGTTTCAAGAACTGGGAACTTATTTCAAAGACTGACTTCTGCCTGAAACCATGTTAAAAAAAAAAAAGCAACCAAACACACCACAAACAAACAACAAAAAACAAACAAAACCAAACATATACACGTTTTTTTCCCTTGTAACTCTTAGGAAGAAATGTCATACCAGGTCGCATTCAAGGTTTTTAATTTTGCATACAAGTTAGATCATAAACAAGCAGTAAATAGCATAGAATAGTTCTCCAAGTACCGATGTCTGTCAAGCCATCCTACATTTGAGGGTTAATTCCATCTGTGAAGTATTTTATTCCATTGTAAACTATTTTCCATTGACAAAAAAAATCTACATCACAAATTTGCGGAAATTGTTTAGGTCTTTTTCTTTCTGTTCTTAAGAAATAAATTATCTCTTCTCCTATGTTTTGTTTTCCTATCAATTTCAGAAAGAGTAAACCAGGTATTACGTATTCTTTTATACTGAAAATAGTGTTAAATTCCCTATAAAACTGTAGTTGCTGACCAAACTCTTTGCATTTCAAGCTTGTAAGCTTAATTCAGATGTTTCTGTGATCCATGATAATTGTTCCAGTACAGAATAAAAAGAGTTACTTCTCAAACTACCCCTGATACAGCTACATCCTGCAGTAGGCAGGATGGACAGTGCATCTCAAATGGCATGGGACACCAAGTGTAGGCAAAAGAATCAAGTCCCTCCTGAGTGGTGAGGTCTAGGTTTCACTAAATGTATGGAATAAATCGCCCCAGAGCGTAATGGGAAATTCAGCTTCTATAATAACTTGTGTAATCACCCTCATTTTGGTTGTCTTATCCAGAATGGAATACCATATTTTGTTTCCTCATGTCATAATTTTGTGACCTCTCAAATTAGAAAAATATTTTCTTCCATTTTTCTGTTTATCTAAAACAAAAAAAAACAAAGTGAAGGTTCGTCCTTCCTTTCTTCACTAAACTGTAATAAAAAAAGAGAACATTTCAGGCTCTTATGAAGCCTGTTTTTCTACTGTTATGTCAGAAAAAAATACCAGGTACTTCAAATTCTGTAGCAAATATAAACTAATTTCTACTTATACATTTTTGCTAGATCAAAAGCAGTAGTTTAATAACAAGTTAAAAAAGTAAATGAAAATTATTTTAATAATTTCTATCATCTCCTCTGTAAAAATATCAACTAAAAGTCATGTCCTTCATTTTCTTGAAGAGTGAATCTATGTTCAACCAAAAGGCTCTGTCGTGGTTTAACCCCAGCGGGTAACTAAGCCCCACACAGCCGCTCGCTCACTCCCCCCTGGTGGGATGGGGGAGAGAATCAGAAGGGTAAAAGTGAGAAAACTTGTGGGTTGAGATAAAGACAGTTTAATAAGTAAAGCAAAAGCCATGCATGCAAGCAAAGCAAACAAAGATTTAATTCACTCCTTCCCATGGGCAGGCAGGTGTTCAGCCATCTCCAGGAAAGCAGGGCTTCATTATGCATAATAGTTACTTGGAACGACAAATGCCATCACTCCAAATGTCCCTCCCCTTCCTTCCTTCTTCCCTAGCTTTATATATTGAGCATGATGTCATATGGTATGGAATAGCCCTTTGGCCAGTTGAGGTCAGCTGTCCCAGCTGTGTCCCCTCCCAACTCCTTGTGCACCTGGCAGAGCATGGGAAGCTGAAAAGTCCTTGACTCTGTGTAAGCACTACTCAGCAACAATGAAAACATCCCTGTGTTATCAACACTGTTTTCAGCACAAATCCAAAACATAGCCCCATACTAGCTACTAGGAAGAAAATTAACTCTATCCCAGCCAAAACCAGCACAGGGTGCTTTTAACTCATCCCCAAAATAAATCTGCCTCTTTTATTCTATTGAACCTTCTGTACAAGTGATTTGCTAGTTACCAGTAGCTATTAATCATAATATTAAGTAATAGGTAGAAAGACTAAAAATAATAATTAAAACATTTTTTCTGTATTACTGGTAGTTTCTTTTGCTAGTTTTTCAAAATGGCAGACATCTTCAATTAGTTGTGAAAAATATAAAACCCACTCAGCTTCTGAAGTATTACTAATTCCTTTCTTCATACATGAAGGGGAAAAAAAAAGATAACAGAAACTTGCAATTCATATTCAAATTTCATATTTAAAGTGGAGCTGATTAAGGTGTTTTTAAAACATTACATCTTGACATCTAATTGGTGATCACTCCGCATGTCACCAGCCAGACTGTATTTGATTCTGATCATCATCAAAGAGAGACAGAAAAGCTGAGGGAGAATTCAGAGAAAAAGAGAAAAAAAGGAAAAAAAAAGTGTTTAAGGAATTACGATATAGCAAAAGGAAGAAGAGTAACCAAGGGGATAACTCTTTTAGAATGCAGTGGTATCCTCCAGTGACTTGCGTTCCTGGCAACCTTTTGTGCCTTTGAAAATTTTCTTTATAAGACTTAAGGCGATAGAAGGCAATATAGGCACATTTATATTTCTGACACAGAAAAGTACTATTGTAGGCTGTAGAATAACCATTGCTCATGCTTTTAGAACAGATTAAGCACAGCACAAGAAAATGTACTCTTTGAAACAATCCTGTATTGGCAGGAAGATGATAATTATGTAGTATGTGTGCCTACAGCCGGTGGAGAGGACATTCTTCATGTTCCAAATGACTAAGCTCCCAGAGTTCTGCTCTTCTTATTACTGTTGAGCCAATTTTAATTACTAAGCATTGGCTTGATGTCAGCCCCTATTGAGGGACCAAAAGAATATAAATTCAATCTCTTGGCCAAAAGGCCAAGAACCTTCCCTGCATCCTCACATGCGTTCAGAAGTTCTTCCATGCATCAAATGTTCATAAGGAATAATTCATTCAGTACCTCAGGCCAATGAGATTAAGTCCCTGCTGGTTCTAGTGTAAAGACTGGAAAATTCCATTACATCTTCCTTTTCTCCTGAGGCTTTGAAAAAAGTCTGCAGGGCTTTTCCTGATTTATGTTAGATTTCGCAAGTAAGGACCATGATTTTATCTTCATGGTTCTTAAGTGCTTAAGGGTGCATGGTATATAACCAGTGTGAATTTACTAAGTGTTAGGAAAGTAATTCAATAGTCCATTTTATGACCAACCCCTTCCTTTCTATCACTGAATATGTCCTTTCCTGGGTTTTAACTTTAAACTTTAATATAAGATGGGGTGTTCTTTCCAGGTAATCTCCTCAAATGGCACAATTCCTAATCCTGGCTTCAAAGGTTTCAGTTCTGAGCACAAATGCCTTCTGAAAGACTGAACTATGGAATCTTCTTTCCTGTTACATTACCTGACACTGTGCTACAGTTTGTGGTTCATATCAAGTTCATTGGAAGGTGGATTTTTCTTCCTTTTTTTTTTCCTGGGGGGGTCAAGTCAGAGAAAACAAAGATATCACAGCAGAAGTAAATCTCAGAGGAGTTCATAGCTCGCAGAAAAAGGACTGCAGCCCATTCCTCATTTTCAGAACTACATAAATGGCCAGCAAAGGAAATTTGTTGACTTAGGGGTTACTTTCCACATCTGGCAGTCTACTCAAAATATTATGTCACGTTCTCATTTATCGTCACATGTTTCTATTGGCAATGAAGCCTCTCCTGGCTTTGGCTGAGATAATTTTCTTTACAGTAGCTAGTATGGGGCTACGTTTTGGATTTGTGCTGAAAACAGTGTTGATAATACAGGGATGTTTTTGTTGTTGCTGAGTAGTGCTTATACTAAATCAAGGACTTTTCAGCTTCCCATGCTGAGCCAGGTGCAGAAGGAGTTGGGAGGGGACACAGCTGGGACAGCTGACCCCAACTGACCAAAGGGCTATTCCATACCATATGGCGTCATGCTCAGCATATAAAGCTGGGGAAGAAGGAGGAAGGGGGGGACATTCAGAGTGATGGCGTTTGTCTTCCCAAGTAACCATTACACGTGATGGAGCCCTGCTTTCCTGGAGATGGCTGAACACCTGCCTGCCCATGGGAAGTAGCAAATGAATTCCTTGTTTGCTTTGCTTGCGTGCATGGCTTTTGCTTTACTTATTAAACTGTCTTTATCTCAACCCACAAGTTTTCTCACTTTTACTCTTCTGATTCTCTCCCCCATCCCACCAAGGGGGAGTGAGCTAATGGCTGTGTGGTGCTTAGTTGTCATCTGGGGTTAAACCACAACAAGCCTGAGGTAACCATAAAATAGTTATCAAGTGCTCAAAGCACAATTCCAGTTTTCATGAAAAATCACCAAGTAATTTTTCTATATCACAGTATACTGAGGAAGGTTTTCAATACGTTTCTTTTCCGTCTTTGAAAGATAACTGCAAACCCATGAACCCCATACTCTCACAGGTTTTTTTAGATTGTGAGTAGCCCTGGTGCAAAGCAGAAGAAAAGCAGGGATGGTTGTATAAGAAATCTCCCATCAGTATTAGTACCCTTTTCCAGTATCTTTTCTTCATTTATCTGGTCCAGTCACACCAGTAATTTCTATAACAATGACTTTGAGTTGGGCTGTGGTAGTAAAGCTCCTTAAAGAAGTGGGGGGAAAAAAAGGGCTCTGCTATCTTATTTCATAAATAAAATAGCGGTTCTATCTACTTTTCATGTCTGCTTGATGAAGACACCATAGCAAACATCTTGATGCTTATTAGACCTTATCTCCTCCTCACACTGGACCATATCTTCTTCTCCAGGACATCAGTCAGAAAATATCTCTGTACACATTTTATAATTAAAGGTTTTCAGTGCTCCTCTCAGTTAACAGAATTTCTCTTTCCACCAATAAAAAATGGACCCACAATCCCATGTCTAAATCAGCTGAGCAGATGAGTATTAAATGCAAATGCATCAGAACACAAAGCCTACTTTAATACTCTTACGCAATGTTTTTATTTGCCATTAGGTATACGGAGGATCACTAAAGAATGAAAATGGTGAAGAATAAAAAGAGAGTAGTCATGGAAGAAAATAAGAAGGAATGTGAAAGAATATAATGAAGGACAGACTAGAACAATAAATATTTTGAAGAATAAAGCATTAGGGAGGAGAAAGGAGATCAGAATAACAGTTAAAGAACTTAAAAATTGAATCAAATAATTCTGAAATTCTTTTAAAGCATGGTCCATTCTGTAATAAAAAACAATGATATTCTTAAAGGCAACCCTCATTCACTGGAAAAATCCTTTTCATTTCTAATAAGTGACTATAGAAAAAGAAGATGCAGAAAAGATTGCTTAAAATCCCAAGAAAGACCACCACCAAAACCAAACCAGTAAACATGGAAGAAAGATGGGAAAAGAGTAATAACATGGGGGGTGGGGGGGGCAGGTGCAAACTAAAAACCAAACAGTAACAAAAAACCCAAACCAAACAAAAACAAAAACGCACTGCACAATTACAACTTCACTCTAATAAACCAAAACAGAATCTTCTTAGTGTCCATAGTTCCACTGAAACTATATCAGTCTTGAACATTTAAAATGAGGACTGGAACAGAAATATCTCATAAGGAGATATCAACTTTTAGGTGATATATTTGACCTTGATGTAACTAGAAATATATTTTTATACCCATATATTTACTCTCTTATGATTTATAAAGGCCAAATTTTATTTTTAAAAGAATGCTTCAGCAGTTCACATAACTAATAATGAAATTAATCCATCTAGTAATCAGGGATTTCTTTTTTTAAATAAAAGATACAAATCACAGTATTCACAAGTAAAAGTGACTTGAAATCTACTTTAGCCTGAACACACTGTATGCTATCAGTAAAACTCTTACTGCTTTAAGAGAAATATGCCTGCCCTTGGCACAAAGGTCATTCACAAAATCAACAGCCACAACACTTTTTGCCTAGGTGATTGCCTGATCTCCTGTTACACTGAAAGCATCCTTGTGGTTTCGTGTGCTTCCTTCAATACTCCCAGTGTCACTACAGCATATATGTTACTTAAAATGCTTCCAGCATCACTTGCTTGACCATGCTAAGTTCAACTACAATAATTTCAGTACTGTTTGGATGCTACAAACATCACCAGCTTTAATCATGCTAACCAATGCACTTTAACTTGTCCTGAAACATTCACTTAATTTTCACTTTAGATAGAAATGTTACTTTCTGATAAAGCTGAAAAGCACAAAACTGATTTGAATACATTTTCTCTTCCTCCCTTTTCTCTTCTCTCACCATGTTTTAACCATACTTGTAATTTAAGGATTGTGTCAGATGCAAGTCTGTGGCACAAGTGAGACACATGATATTAAATAGCAGGTCTTAAATATTTCTGATCTACTATAAAAGGATCTGTGCCAAATGCTTGGTTTCATGAGTTTTAGCATCCTTTCAGGGTACTGGGTAGCCAATAACATCATGCCAAGACTATTGTGCATTCTGAAATCATGGAAGTATTTTTTGCAGTACAGTCAGTTTAAACAGCAGTAAAGTCTATACAAGATATTGATTCATTATCTCAGGCAGAGAGACTTAGCAAGCTGTTCACCAGACATTTGAATTCTAGCACAAAAGTCCATCACCTTCTTCAAAATAAACTGTCAAAGACTTTTGAAGCCATTAAACTTCAAGTAATGAAGAATTTAAACCAGAGAAAATAAGAAAAGCAAAAAAAATCAGAAAAAAAAAATCACATTGAGCTGTAGGTCTTTCCAGCTCCATCTTTAATGCCTAGCCTAGATAAGGAGGATAGTAAGGAGGATGATAAAGAAGTTATTTTAGGTGCAGCCTGTAACCTCCCTGTAATACTCAAATCCTTAGGACACTCTTATCTAAGGATCTTTTATGGTATACAGCCTTGAAAGCAGGACCATACAAACAGCTGATGACTACACAATAATTATCTTATTCATTGCCGGTACACACTGTGATGGGCCAGGACTAGCATGGTATCAGCACTAAGCATGAACGTGCTCACTTTTCCTGCTGCAGTCAGACAAAGAGCCTTACTGGTCACGTGGTCCTCAGTCAGGTGGACAAGTGTCAGCCTCTTGCTCCTTGAAATGTGTTGATCATCAGTCTTGCTGAGCTGTTATCTTCTTCCTTTTCTTTTAGATTCCTTTAGATTTTTACATCCTGCCACATCAGACTTTTTGTTCTAATTCTCTGGTGATTTACATCTTTATTTTAAATTGTTACCAACTAATATCAACTCAGCAATCTCGGCTCTGCATTGTTTCTTTGTTTCTCCTTTGTCATCTTGCAGTTCTTAGTACCCCCAGCAACTTCTTCTTTACAGACATCAATAGTAGATATTGCTCATCATTAGCATCAGTTAGCAAAACTGGGCTCTCAGTCATATCAAAATTTGCAGTTCTGAATTGCACTGAAGGTAGCGCTATTTCTCAGTTGTTTCTTGTAAGAACTGAGAAGGCCTAATGAACAAGGTAAACGTGTGAAGAAAGAAGAATGGTTGTAGAAGAGACAGCTGTACCCAAAAATTCCCAATACTCAGTAAGTGTGGAAAAAAATTCCCTAAGGGAAAAAAGAATACAGTGTGAATGAATCATTGTGAGTATAGAGACTGGGTAATACTGAGGGCATAGACAAAAAGGTCCATATATTATAATAGCCTAAAAGATGAAGTGGTTATTGCCTTGGGAAGATGACCTAAGTGACCTTCCCTCATTTAAATTAAGTAATGAAAAAGCCCCTGCTATTCCATGTAGTTTACAACTTTTGGAATTAACTCCCAAATCTTCAGCATTCAACGGATGCAGTATTCAACATCTAGGACAGAAATCAGCAATGTCTGTTACTAAAGTATTTGTAATTTAAAGTTGTCACCTAACTTGCAGAATTTGGCTTTATTCCAAGCAATTACCTTTGATGTAGCTTTTTTCTCCAAAAATAAACAGTGCATATAACTACACAGATAATTACCTAATTCCTGAAAAAGTTAGAAGGGGAAATTCAGGAGCATTGTATTCACTCACCTAAGACATACGCTAGTATCACAGTATTGCCATTTAGTTAAAACTTTGCCTTTTTGCTTACCAGGTTTGCATGGACACAAGATCAATGCCACATCTTGTTTCTCTTCAATTATGTGTACTTTCCTGTATTCCATTGGACAAAAGAGCAAAACACTAGGGAGACTCAAGCAGAGTCCTATCTATAGCTGTGGAAAGAGAAGAGGTCAGTCTGGTGGGCTGATCAGCTACACTTGGAAGTGTTGCACACATTGCTAGACATTGTGATGACTGACACAATTAATATATCTGCACTTACTTTGTTTTCTCTTAAGATTTACCATTACTTACTATAACCTGATAATTAAAATATAAGCTTTGTTATTAGCTACAAATTATCTCATCTCTTGCATTTCCTAGATCAGCCATCATGCTGGTATCATGGCCTACATCATCTATAGCCTTTGCAGTTGGAGAGCTGTTCATTTTGAATTTATTTTTACACGATTAGAAAAAAAACCATTTATTTTAAGATAAGCATATAATAAAATCAAATGGCAAATGAGAACATGACTTTTGCTCTATGTAGAGAGTGTAAGTGCAGAACAAATTTGAAACCACTCAGTGAGAATTTTTTCTTTGGATACTAATCATTATCTTGTTGTACTAACAGTACAACTGGACTTAAGTCCCGGTTTCTCAACTACTGACTTACTTACAATCTAGTTCACCTTTTGGCTTTTAACATCAATTAAAAAAATGCTATTTGTATTTCAAATATATATGTCCATCTGTTGGCATTGATAACAGTACTATGGCCAAATAGAATATAGGAAAACACTATGTCTATTAGGAAGGATCTTGTTTCCGTACTGCATAGCTACAGTATTGGGTATCTGTACAATATACAGTCTATACACAATACAGGTATCTGAAATTGTTCAGTATCCTAAAATTAATCTCCTTTGTAAGTGCTGGACATGAGATGCTCCACTGAGATTTCATTGGCTAGTATCAGAACAAATAGCAAATTTAATAATAAGCTTGCTCCAATTTAACTCACATGGTGTGGTATGGAAATTAGTTTGGAGGCAAATAACTAAATTCTTGGACACTACCATGATATTTCAAAGCTATTTTGTTGCTCAGATGTGTTTAGTGAGTTCTCATCTTCAAAAAAACAGATTAAAGTTGTCCAGCTACAATTTTACACAATTATATGCATAGATGCTATTCCACATCCTACTTGTAATCCAAGTCCTCTATTATTGAGGTATATTTCAGAGAACTAGCTTTGACATTAACAAGAGAAAGTCCTGCTTTCTGGATCTTTTAAAGTTTAGCAAATGTATAAAAAATATTAGCTAACACCACTTTCTGTAATGGCTTTTTGGAATGGCTCGTGGAATTTTATTTTAAATTTAACTCACTATTACCATGCAAACATTTTAATGTTTATCATGATACAAATCATGTATTGTTGCTTATTATATGCTGACTGAAAGCTACCCTTCCCCCCAAAAAGCCATACAATTTACAGGGCATTTTTGAACTGTTTTATTCATACTGTTTACAATGGACCTTCCCTGTTTTTCATAAAATATTCCCTTGATATTGATTTTTAAGATAATTTTTCAAAAAATATTTACAAACTATTAAATTACCAGCATTTTGTTTTGTTTTGGTTTTGATTATAAGCTTTATGATTATTTCTTAATTGATAGGCAAGAATGGCAGAATTTTGGGGCAGATTCTTTACAAGGAGAGATGAAGTCAAAAAAGAACTGTCAGCTCCCTGATTTCCCCAGGGACAATGTTGATGTCTACAGGTCATATATGACAGAGTTGTGATAAACTGCTCTAATAAAAACTGACAGCAATAGACTATGAACAGAAATATAAGAAAACAAATATAAAGTCATTTGTCAAAAAAGTATAATTCAATTATGAGACTCATTTTTATAAAGCATTACAAAGGCAAAATATGAATGAGTCAAAGCTGAAAAAAATATGAATAATAGGTCCATTGACATCAGGTAATCAGAAGCACTAACCAAGGATTGCCAAAATGGTGCACTAGGGGGAACATTGTTCTTTCTGTATAAAATACACCCCACTTGTTGTACAGCACCCTGGACACCTGTTTCTTGTCACTATTGTCATTGCAACATTGGATTTTTGGTCTGACTCAGTAAAGCAGTTCTCACATTCTCAGGCAAAAAAAAAAAATTCAAGGGAAAGCAGAACTAAGTTTTGCTATATTTCAGTGAAATATATTTTAGAGAAATATACTGAAGATATCTTCTGGCCCAGTAGATTTTATTTTCTAAGAGAGAGAAAAATTCTCATCCAGAAATGTTATCTTAAAAAAAGGATTCCAACTAGCCAAACTTTGCCTTATAAACTTTGCCTTTAGAATGAGTAGAACACACCAGAACCGCCATTTCAGCGAAGCCTCTGAGGCGAGCAGCTCTGAGACAGAGGACTGCGTCGGGGGACTGCTGCTGGATCGGCTAAACCACGGCAAAACCACGCAGGGAAGGGAGGAAAAAGAAAAAAGAAAAAAAAAAAAAGAAAAAAAAAAAGGGGGCACAGAGGGAGAGGGCTAGCGCAGCCATGCCCCGGCCCCTGAGCAGGAAGGCGGGAGCTCCTGACGAGGGCCCGGCTCTGACTCAGCGTGGGCGGGGACAAGAGTGACGGCAGCAATTCCCTTCCCATACAAGAGCATCTCCCAGGGAGCGTGAGCGACCAGGAGCGCGGCGACCAGGACGGCCAAACAGGGCGTGGCACGTCAGAAGGGCGTGGTGCGTCAGTTTGCGCGGCAGTTCGTGCAGGCAGGGCGTGTAGGGAAGGCGAAGGCACCTACTAGCTCAAGAGGAACTGTGGAAAGTGAGTTCATTTGGTAGTCCCCATCCTTCCAGAAGAAACTCAGCTATGGTCTTCACTTGTCAGAAAGCGATGCCCTCTGTGCTCACCAGAGTGGATGTGGGTACCTAGACGGAGCTCCCACAAAAACATGCGGCCACCCAGGTCTCGGGCTGCAGGGAGTGCCTGGGCCTCTCGCTGTTCACGCATGGCAGCCATGCGGACAGCTGTGTGAGGTGTGACTAGGTGGATGATTTGCTCTGCATGGTGGCAGAGCTACGGGAGGAGGTAGAAAGGTTAAGGAGCATCAGGGAGGCTGAGACAGAGATTGACTGGTGGTGCCGTGCTCTGCCCCCCCTGAAACAGGAACAGGAGCAGCAGCAGCCACCAGTAAGAACCCACAATCAAGGGGATTCTCTATCCCCCCCCACCGGGCTGAAGGCAGCAGCTCAAAGGAGGAGAGTGAATGGAGGCGAGTCCACGCTCGTGGCGGCAGGCGAAGGCCATCCCTGCCCACCTCGCCTCCCCAGGTGCCTCTGTACAACAGGTATGAGGCCCTGGAGGTGGAAGGCCAGTCAATGGAGGATGGGGACGACAGTCTATCTACACCAGAGGTGTCGTCCAGGTCAGAAGAACGTACCTCTCGTATTAACACCACCTCCACAAGGAAGAGAAGACGGGTTATAGTTGTGGATGACTCCCTTCTGAAGGGAACCGAGGGTCCGATATGCCGGACGGACCCTTCTCTTAGGGAAGTCTGCTGCCTCCCTGGGGCCTGGGTGAAGGATGTCACAAGGATACTCCCTAGCCTGGTACGGCCCTTGGACTATTACCCCCTACTGCTCTTCCATGTGGGGGGCGATGAAGCTGCAACACGAAGTCCTAGGGCAATCAAAAGAGACTTCAGGGCCTTGGGACGGCTAGTAAAGGACTCTGGAGCACAGGTTATTTTCTCCTCTCTCCTTCCAGTTGTGGGCAGTGACACTAGAAGGAAAAGAGACACCCAATCTATTAACTCATGGCTCCATGGCTGGTGTCATCACCACAGATTTGGTTTTATTGACAACGGGATGGCCTACACAGCACCGGATTTGCTGGCATCTGATGGGATTCATCTTTCTCAAAGGGGAAAGAGAATCTTTGCTCAGGAACTTGCGGGGCTCATCGACAGAGCTTTAAACTAGACTCGAAGGGGGAGGGGGATAATATCAGGCTTGCCCGAGGAAAGCTGAGGGACGACATGCCACGGTTAGAGGGAGAGGGTGCCAGCGAGGGCACTCGGCCTGTGTCTCTGAGATGTGCGGGGTACGCTGGGGCACAGCTGAAGTCGAATGGAGTTGAGCTAGGGGATACTGAGGCAATAGGAGCCAAGAGGGAAATGCCAGGGAAATGCCTCAAAGCACACAAGGGGTATTCCTCTATGAAGGAGACACGGACGACAGCCCAGCTGAAGTGCCTCTACACCAATGCACGCAGCATGGGCAACAAGCAGAAGGAGTTGGAAGCCATTGTACATCAGGAAAACTATGGTATGGTTGCCATCACGGAAACATGGTGGGATGACTCGCACAACTGGAGTGTGGCAATGGATGGCTATAAACTCTTCAGGAGGGATAGGCGAGGCAGGAGAGGTGGTGGGGTAGCCCTATACGTCAGGGAGTGTCTGGATAGTTTAGAGCTCGATGGTGATGATAGGGTGGAGTGTCTATGGGTAAGAATCAGGGGGAAGGCCAACAAGGCAGATATTGTGGTGGGAGTCTGTTACAGACCACCCAACCAGGATGAGGAGACTGACGAACTATTCTATAAGCAGCTGGGAGAAGCATCACAGTCGCTAGCCCTTGTTCTTGTGGGGGACTTCAACCTACCAGATGTCTGCTGGAAATACAATACAGCAGAGAGGAAACAGTCTAGGATGTTCCTGGAGTGTGTGGCAGATAACTTCCTGACACAGCTGGTGAGGGAGCCAACTAGGGAAGGTGCCCTGCTGCACCTCTTGTTCACGAACAGAGAAGGACTTGTGAGCCATGTGATGGTTGGAGGCCGTCTTGGGCAGAGTGATCATGAAATGATAGAGTTTTTGATATTTGGAGAAGCGGCGAGGGGGGTCAGCAAAACTGTCACCTTAGACTTCCGGAGGGCGGACTTCAGCCTGTTCAGGAGACTGGTCAAGAGAGTGCCCTGGGAGGCAGCCCTAATGGGCAAAGGAGTCCAGGAAGGCTGGACTTTCTTTAAGGAGGAAGTCCTAAAGGCACAAGAGCAGGCTGTCCCCCGGTGCTGAAAGACGAGCCGGCAGGGAAGAAGCCCAGCCTGGCTGACTAGAGAGCTCTGGCTCAAACTCAGGAAAAAGAGGAGAGTCTATGACCTCTGGAAGAAGGGGCAGGCAAGTCAAGAGGACTACAAAAGTGTAGCAAGGCTGTGCAGGGAGAAAATTAGAAGGGCCAAAGCTGAGCTAGAGCTCAGTCTGGCTGCTGCTGTAAAAGACAACAAAAAATACTTCTTCAAATACATTAGCAGCAAAAGGAGAGCTAAGGAGAATCTCCAGCCCCTAGTAGATGGGGGAGGGAACAGAGTGACTAAGGATGAGGAAAAGGCTGAGGTACTTAATGCCTTCTTTGCCTCAGTCTTTAATAGGAGGGCCAATTGTTCTCTGGGTACCCAGCCCCCTGAGTTGGAAGATAGGGATGGGGACCAGAATGGAGCCCCCATAATCCAGGGGGAAATGGTTAGTGACCTGCTACACCACTTAGACACTCACAAGTCTGTGGGGCCTGATGAGATCTACCTGAGAGTACTGAAGGAACTGGCAGAAGTGCTCACCAAGCCCCTTTCCATCATTTACCAGCAGTCCTGGCTAACTGGGGAGGTCCCAGTTGAACGGACATTAGCAAATGTGATGCCCATCTTCAAGAAGGGCCAGAAGGAGGACCCGGGGAACTACAGGCCTGTCAGCCTGACCTCAGTACCGGGGAAGCTGATGGAGCAGATCATCCTGAGTGCTATCACACAGCATGTAGAGAATAACCAAGGGATCAAGCCCAGCCTGCATGGGTTCACGAAAGGCAGGTCCTGCTTGACCAACCTGATCTCCTTCTACGACAAGGTGACCTGCCTAGTAGATGAGGGAAAGGCTGTGGATGTTGTCTACCTAGACTTCAGTAAAGCCTTTGACACGGTTTGCCACAGCATTCTCCTGGAGAAACTGGCTGCTCATGACTTGGACGGGTGTACTCTTCGCTGGGTAAAGAACTGGCTGAATGGCTGGGCCCAAAGAGTGGTAGTGAATGGAGTTTACTCCAGTTGGTGGCTGGTCACAAGCAGTGTTCCGCAGGGCTCTGTGTTGGGGCCAGTTCTGTTTAATATCTTTATCAATGATCTGGACGAAGGGATCAAGTGCACCCTCAGTAAGTCTGCAGATGACACCAAGTTGTGCGGGAGTGTTGATCTGCTTGAGGGGAGGAAGGCTCTACAGAGGGACCTGAACAGGCTGGATCGATGGGCCGAGGTCAATTGTATGAGGTTCAACAAGGCCAAGTGCAAGGTCCTGCACTTGGGCCACAACAACTCCATGCAACGCTACAGGCTTGGGGAAGAGTGGCTGGAAAGCTGCCAGGCAGAGAAGGACCTGGGCGTGTTGGTTGACAGCTGCCTGAATATGAGCCAGCAGTGTGCCCAGGTGGCCAAGAAAGCCAATGGCATCCTGGCTTGTATCAAAAATAGTGTGGCCAGCAGGACTAGGGAAGTGATCGTGCCCCTGTACTCGGCACTGGTGAGGCTGCACCTCGAATACTGTGTTCAGTGTTGGGCCCCTCACTACAAGAGAGACATTGAGGTGCTGGAGCGTGTCCAGAGAAGGGCAACGAAGCTGGTGAAGGGTCTAGAGCAGAAGTCTTATGAGGAGCAGCTGAGGGAACTGGGGTTGTTTAGCCTGGAGAAAAGGAGGCTGAGGGGAGACCTTCTCGCTCTCTACAACTACCTGAAAGGAGGTTGTAGCAAGGTGGGGGTCGGTCTCTTCTCCCAGGTAACAAGTGATAAGACATGAGGAAACAGCCTCAAGTTGCACCAGGGGAGGTTTAGACTGGATATTAGGAAATTTTACTTCATTTAAAGGGTTATGAAGCATTGGAACAGGCTGCCCAGGGAAGTGGTTGAGTCGCCATCCCTGGAGGTATTTAAAAGACGTTTGGATGTGGTGCTTAGGGACATGGTATAGTGGTGGTCTTGGTAGTGTTAGGTTTACAGTTGGACTCGATGATCTTAAAGGTCTTTTCCAACCTATACGATTCTGTGATTCTGTGATTCTGTAATAGTTTATTGAGTGGAGTGAAACTGTGCCACATTCACTTCAATTTACTATATATTATGTTATCACACAAATAATTGGAATAATGTGTAATAATTTTATAAATCCGACATCTTCCTGGATCTAAGGTATTCAGAGGTAAGGCTGTATACATTGACTAATAATTCATCCATAATTTATGTCTTTGAACAAATAGAAGGAAAAAAAGATAAAAACTTGTAAAAGTGAATAATGCAGCATTTATGTTAATTTATAGCTCACAGTAAATTTTCATGTCTAAGCTGTAAGCCAGTAACAACATAAGGCATATTATGGAAATTCAGATGAATTCTTAGCATTAACAGCATGCCCAGTGCCCCTGCAATATTGGTTTTTGTTTACAGTTAATAAGATACACAGAAACCTTCCTTTGTTACAGCAGATAAAGTGCAATGACAGGTATTATCGATTTGCACTTCCACGCTCTAGCACACCCTGCTTTGTAGGCAGCTGGGTGATCCTCTGCATCTGTGGACATCATGATTTTCCCCTTTCTACTGCTCAGGGTGAAATAGAGAGTTAGAATGTCACTTTTCTCAGTTAATCTTCACCATAGGCCTTGTCCTGCTTCTGCTATTAGAGTTTTCATTAACTTTTTCAAGTAAGCTACATAAGCAGTCAAAGGTAACAGCTGAATTGGAAAGAAAAAAAGAGTTACTTCTTAGTTCAGTATTTTAATTAAAACCAGGAGGGGAAAAGAAAGAAAGAAAAAAAAGGAAGGGTCTAGTTTAATTCCAGAGAACTCCATAGAGAATGCAGAGAAGCTGAAGCAATTTCAAGGGAGCCAGAGCATTATTTACCAGGAAGGCAATAGAGTCAGAGTAGACAGAAACAGCTTTCAAATGTGACCAGTGAGGCAAGTTAGATCTTAAATAACATTTGTGCCTTGCTGCAGGAAGAGTTTCCCATTCCAAATGTGACTGGTGAGACAGGTTAGATCTTAAACAACAGTTGTGTCTCTCTGCTTAGATAATAAATCAGTGTTTAAAGGAACACTGTTACTTGTTTACAAACCTCAGTGTGACAGAATTAATTGTAGTAACATTAGCCTATAATTCTAATCGTATTTTACAGGGAAATACTACAATATTGTCGTACAAAGACCTGAAGGTTTCCAAAGCTTCAAAGTGGAATCCCTTTTCTACCAGTTCTTACCTGTAGAAAACAAATTATATTAGACTTCCCATCACTTAAACTAAGGTTTTATTAGGAAGTAAAGTAAACCACAGCAGGAAAATTTGTAAAAATCGACAACACAGGACTGATAATCCAGACAGAAGTAAACTAAAGATGTGAAAGGAAATCTGTAACCTCACCCTAGACTCAATGTTAATGGAGGTCCTTTCCTTATCTTCACACTCTAAGTCCACTCAAATATCCCATGTGAAATAGAGTTCCTTCTCCAACACCTCACTTAGTCCAGTGTGCAGCATCAGTTTCCTTCCTTCATATCTTGAGGGAGGAGAGGGGGGCTTTATCAATGCTCACCTCACTGAAAAGTTTTGGGTCCCTCTCAGAAAACTCTCACTCTGGATTTGTGCTACATGAACTACATATTTGGGTCCTACTAGTCATTTGTTCTTAAATTTTAGAACAGTCTCCCACTCTGAAGAAACGTGCCTGGTCTTCATGAGTGGTCTTCTCCTCCTCTCTTCCTTCACCTCTGGAGAACCCAAGGACTGGCACACAGCAGTCAGGGCAAAACCATCAGCCTGCTCTCTCTGCCACCCACTCATGCACCCAGCTTCTTAAATAACAAACTTGGGAACAAACAAATTAAATTTTCCTATAATCGGTCAGAATGATACAAGTGCCTTTGCACCCAGGGCAAAGCAATTCATATTATTGAGAAAACTCACTAACATTAATGTGAGAAGACATAGACACAGACAGGATAAGTTATATACAAGACATTTAGGTACAGAGAGTATTCATTTGAATTTACAGAGTAACTGTGCTTGCAAAACTGCAGATTTAACTTTTTGTTTAACTGAAAAAACATATATTCTTGTACCCAACCCTTCAGTTAGTGTTAAGTCTATTTTAATAAGTGTAATAAGTGCAATACAATGCATACTGCAGGGTTGTGCAGTTCTGGTTTTGTTTTTGTTTTTTTTTTTTTAAATTGCAGTACATTTCAGAAGCCAGCCAAGATATGACTTTTCTGGAAACTGGTATAGAGTAATATGAAGATTAAGAAGATAGGTTGTAAGAGCAAGAATTAGATATAGAATATCAGATATTTAAAAGGGGACCTCTTCTTCCTCCTCCTTTTGTCTTTAATACTATGTATTATATGACAGTCCATTCACTAAAATACTGGAAATAAATATATTTGTACTATATTGCAATATCTGAAAAATGGTGCCTCAGTTGTGAATCATGTGCCAACCCAAACACAGGGAGCATAGAGTAAGATGACATAGTGAGAGCTAGGGAAGGTGTTTAACACGAAGGCAGATGAAGAGTGTTGATGAAGCAACAGCTGTAGCCAGACAAGTGTACTGACCACAGCTTGTTGAAATGATACCAGCCCCTTTTATGCTCCCATTTCCACTCCACTTTCCCAGACTTGTTGCACCCCATCCAATTTGATCCTTCCATTTCACCTCTTCTTTGGAGACAAAGTAAGATGAAAAAGCTCATAGGTCAAGATAAGCATGAGGAGATAGCTTGCCAAGTACCATCACAGGCAAAACAGCCTTGACTTGAGGAAAATTAATTTAATTTATTGCCAATTAAAAATAGAGTAGGATAGTAACAAACAAAGACAAGACTAAAAACCCCTTTCCCCTTTCCCCTCCTTCCCAGGCTCAACTTCACTCCTTTGTTCCCAGCTTTTCTACCTTCTCCCCCTGAGCAGCGCAGGGGGATGGGGAATGAGACTGTGGTCAGTTCATAACAATTTGTCTCTGCCACTCCTTCCTCCTCATGCTCTTTCCAGTGTGGGGTCCCTCCCATGGGAGACAGTTCTTAATGAACTTCTCCAATGTGAGTCCTTTTCACGGGCTGCAGTTCTTCACCAATTGCTCCAGCATGGGTCCTTTCCACAGGGTGCAGTCCTTCAGGAACAGACTGCTCCAGCGTGGGTCCCTCATGGGTCACAGCTCCTGCCAGAAAACCTAATCCTGCATAGGCTCCTCTCTACAGCCACTTCTCCTGTGTGGGTTCTCCATGGCCTGCAGCTTCCTCCAGGGCACGCCACCTGTCCTGGCGTGGGGTCCTCCACAGGCTGCAGTGTGGATATCTTCTCCATTGTGGACCTCCATGGGCGGCAGGGGGACAACCTGCTTCACCATGGTCTTCTCCACAGGCTGCAGGGGATTCTCTGCTCTGGTGCCTGGAGCACCTCCTCCCCTCCTTCTTCTCTCACCTTGGTGTTTGCATAGTTGTTTCTTTCACATTTTTTCTCACTCGTCTCTCTCACAGCTGCTGCACAGCATTTTTTACCCTGTCTTAGATACATTATCACAGAGGTGCCACCCGCTTGGCTGAGGGGCTCAGCTGTGCCCTACCATGGGTCTTTTGGCACCGGCTGGAACTGTCTGTGTCCAGCACAGGCAGCCCTGGCCTCTCCTCACAGAGGCCGCCCTGCAGCTCCCCCCTACCAAGACCTGGCCACCGACACCCCATATAGTAACTTATGAAAAAATACTAGTTAGTCAAAAAGTGTTTTAGAATTGGCCTTCTTCGTTAATCTGAATATTTTTTCTCAGTATTTATCATACATGTGCAATCTAAGTGAGATTTCCTTACAAAATCACATAATCTTATCTTTCTTGCACAGATAGTGAGAAAATTAATGAGGATTATTGCGCTTAGTTTACTTTAACAGAACTTTCAGTAGTGAATAACAGCTAAAATTGCTCAGCTGATGAATAGAACTGCATTCAATTGTAAACCGCCTTGAATACTTACCATACATTCAAACCACATGAAACATTTATGCAAAGAAAATCTACTCTATGACTAAGGTAATATTGTGTTTATCTAAGGTTTGCTTACATTAATATCACATACCTAAAATATATAAAAAAAGTTTAATTTGAAAACTAATTCAGAATTAAATCATAAACCATAAAATAGCATTCCAAAACACTGAGGGACAGATACTCTAGCTGTATAAATGTACACATGCATAATTTTATTCACACCAGTTGAGAATCTGGTTCTAGCTATCCAAAAGTTTCGGGTAGACAGAACAGATATTTGTAACAGGAACCCACTGGATGGGCTAGCAAAGATGTTACTGAAGAATGTGTGATGTGCTTTCTTTTTTAGAAAAAGCCTTTCTTCTAACTAAAGGAATCTGAAAAACAATTTTATAGTTAAAGCAAAACATTCTTCCTGTAAACATATTGAAACAAAAGAAGCAAACATTTTGTCCATTTTGGTCTTTGTATGACTTGCATTTTCTCTTCTTGAGAATTTTGTTTTGAAAGCTTCAGACAAATCAATCTGCACTGCAAAGCCACTGATACTGATCAACCAGATCATTGATTTGGTCAGTGGCATTTAAAACTTTTCAGCTTTTCTTTTTGAAGTTCATCAGAACAAGGATTTCCCTAATGCAAAAGCTCCTGAAGACAATGGTGAGGCTGTAGATTACAGTCTCTGTTTAAGAGCTACTGCCAAAAAAACCATTTAGGATCAGCTAACTTAACCCAGGAAGCCCCAAAAAGAAAGCACTCAGAGCCACTTAAAATTACATTGAATCTTAATGACTGCCCAAGACAAGGAAACAAAAGTGTGACCTGAAGTCTGATCAGTCTCTTGATCTTTCATGTTTGATTGCTGATGGGTTTTTTTTAAGTGTGCAGCTACTCCACTTTTTAAAGTCGTTTAAATTTTATGTCTGCCAGGGGCAGTTAAGCTTTTGTTTATAAGTAAAACTTATTTTTTCTCTTTCTCTCCTTCACCCCCGCCCGCATCTTTAGTAATATGTTTTCCACTTTCTGCTATTTTTTTAGTCATCTTGTTAAAATAGAGAAAATTAAATTACTCTTTCTAAATTGGAAAACTGCCTTAGTAAGTAGGAACATGGAAAAAGAGTAATAAATGTTTCCAATGGATCAATTCCAGTGGTGTTTATCATGAGGATAGGGATAAGAAAACAAACAAACAAACAAATTATCCATTGTGCCTGTGTATTTACCAAAAATCTTATCCAATCAAGGAACAGTAAAAGATATGGGATATGTTTTGTTTTGTTTTTTTCAATTAACCAGCACAGCAGTGATTTTTTACAAGATGTGCTAGATGCAAAGAATTATTAGAGAATCTGGATAGAATTTACAATGACTATTTTATATAAATATTTGCAGGTATTTTTTCCATTTTGAACACAAAAACAAACTTATCACAGCTCTAAGCAAACTGTCCAGATCTGGTTATTTTATGGTAGACTCCATTGCAAATGAGAAATGAGATTCATCCAGGAATAAGTAGGAGGAACTTGCATTACTATTGCACGGTTGATTTCAGGCTTCAGTTCAACAGTCAGTGATTTTGTATTGCATAAAACCAGGGGTGAGGGACAACTACTTTTGTCTATGAAGGAGGACATTGGATATGGCCATTAAAGCAGCACGTGCCGCTAATGTTATAACTGAAAAGAACTAAATTCTATTTCATACCAATAACACTGCTATAATTCAATATTAATAATAAATAGCTAAGAAGGTATTCTATATACATATAGAATTGTCTGTGTGTACGTGCGTGTGTGCATGTATATGCTTCTAAACACCATTAGTCTGTAAAGGGAGCTATCAATGACATTACAGTAAGAATATGTGTAAAAGTGAATAGTCACAAAGCTGTAGCACAGAACTTTGACATTAAAAGATAGTGGAGACATAGAAAATACAGGAACAGAATGATAACGGCATCCCCAGGGCTATTCACAGAAAATGACCAATTACTGATACAGAATTGTGTGACAGCCTAATGAAGTTGCTCACATCTAAGAGCATAGGAGAGCTTGCTTTAATGTGTATATATACCAGAACCAGCTAGTTGTGCTGGCACCATGATTCAAAATCAGATAAACTGAACTAATCAGAACAGTTAAAACTAATAGAGACATCAGAACTAATATCAGAACTGATCAGAGCTATACAGAACTGTCCGGTATGGTACTACTACATACATACATAGTGTTTTATTATCACACAAGGGAACTGGTTTAAGGTTTTGTTAATGGTGTTTGACTGGTCTGGTTACCAGCCTTCAAGGACTGGTTGTTAAATCTGAGTGCAGCACTAGCTAGTTGAACCCTGACTCCAATGCTGCTTGGGGAAAGTGGGATGAAGAACACCAGAGAAGAAAAACAAATGTGTAATACAGCAGGTGTTTCTTTTCTGTTGCTCTACTTCCAGACGACTCTCTAGATCTAGCTGTTCTTCTAGCAATGCTCCCCTTATCCACCCTGACCCTGGCAGCAGAAACAGCGAGCCCATGCTCTCCTGGTGTCTTCCAGGTGATCAGGCACTGCCCTGCTCACCTCTGTGGCAGGAGCAGGCCCAGCTACACCTCTTCTCACTGAAGAGGATAAAGGCAGGGACTTTTTGTGGAAGAGTGATAAGTGGGTTTGGTTTTCCTAAAAGGAGCACAAGGAAGTACCTTTGGAAATGGGTTTGCATGCAAAACAAGTTGAGCAATAGGGAAAGGTCTGTTCAATACAGAGGCAGTATTTCACATCCTATCCTTACCCTATCCTTGGGCCCACACTGAATTCACCCCTGGAAAATCTAATGGTCTCCACAGCCACCCACTTTTGTACAGGCTTTGTGGCAAGTCTATGACCCCAACAACAATTTGTTCTCCTACCACCTCTAAATTGATGGCTGCCTTTAGAAACACAGTGAACTGGCTCTAACTGGATCTACAGTACTACCACACAATAATTCTGCAACTAGTCCTAGAATGCAAATATTTAAATCTGAGAGGGCAAGCCCCCCCAAAATATCACCTGGACATATAGTTCTGTGCTTAGGTGGTAAGAGCCTTTCAGGGCTGAGATCTTCCTCATTTGTCTATTGCCAAATGAACCAGTCATGTTTTCACTTACATATCCCAACAGGCAATGCCAGAAGTTACTGCTTTCAGCTTAGGACAAAGTCTCATAGATGTGTAATAATGGTGGCAGCATTGCTACTACTATTATCAGCACTTACTTTTCTCCTTCCTGCATATTTTTAAATAAGCAGGCCATTTGGAGTTTAAGGAAGAGAAAATTTTATTGCTGACATTGAGAAAAAGATTTGGGGCTTGGATCTCCGCTATGTTGTACATCTGGTATCTGGAGAATGTTGGGATTTCTGAGGAGAAGAATTAGCATGTCCCTGCTGTGAGTCCTACCTGAAGGGGCTCAGCTCTATGAATGCATCTGAAGTTCAGGTGCCTGATTTGGAATTCTAGATTCTAACCTGCAATCAGAGTGCTAAAATGTTAAACACTGCTAAAACCCAGCAAACTTAAATCTCTTTGTAGATTGATTTTGGTCTGGATAAGGATTGGACTTTTAATGATATTTCAGTGTCTGTCTCCCCAAATGTATTATAAGCTAATTCAACAAATAGATCTGTCAAACTGAATTGTCAGCATATTTGAAATACAAGATTGTGTGCCTGTATGTGTTTTATCAGAAAAAGAAATAACGGAATATATTCTAAGTTGTAGTCGCTTCTGAAACATTTCAACACAATTTCAGAACAAAGGTACATTTTGCTCCAGGTGTTTTCTTTGCATTCAATAAACATATGTAAAGAGGTCTTAATTAAGAAAGATTCTATTTTATGCTTGACAAAGTCCTTGACATCCCTTCTAATAGGAATAATCTATAACTATCTATAGCAAGAATAATCCCATTTTATCTAACTGTAGGATTACAACCAAACTCATCATAACTGTAGATACTAGAGAATGTGTTTTTGTGATATGTCCTGATACCAATACTCAAAATTGTTACTTTTTGAAATAGTGAATGCCAATAAAGGCATCAGAGTGCATGTTTTCACAAGCAGTTGTGTTTAATGATAGCTTTGCCGAGTCCCACAAATCAAAATTAAGCTATTGCTGTTGACACAAGTTTCAGTAATTTTGAGACTATATTAGTGGGCAGTGTACCCTTCTTTAGTTAACAGAACACAATGACTTTGTTGATAGAGTCCTTAATGATTATTATTTAGGTAATAGTGGAAGCAGATTGTGCAGACCTCTTTAGAGAGGACAAAGCTGCAGAAAAGATGTTAGAACTTGAACAAAATTGCTGCTTTCCTCTTTTAACAATAATAACATTTTTTGCAGGGATTCAAACATTTGTAACTTCAGTAGTTGTCTTGCCGAAATGCCCAGGTTGAAGGTAATACCAGTTCTCTTCTGCTTTCTTCCCAGATGAGCATCATTATGGGAAAAACAAGAAGTTTAAGTTCTTCTGAAAGCATTACTGAGTTTGTTGACTTTGCCCATTGCTTACGTCAGGATAGGCAGGTCACATCTACATTGTTATAAATTTGATTCACAATTACAACTGAATAATGCTTCAAAGAGGGACAGCAAAAAGCCAGAGATAGTTTTGTATGCTACAGGAACATTATGTAGAGCCAGCTGTATCAAATAAATGCAGGGTGGTTTTATAATGCTATTGTTCTTCCACATGCTTGGTCCTATATGCAGGTAGCTGAACAATACACAGCTTGAGTATGTGTGACAGCTTATTTATGTGTGTATCAGTTCTGTCCACTTTCAACAAAAAAGGAGTAGTTTAATCAGGAAACTTTGCAGCTGGAATCCTTTGTTCCATTCTGCTCATGTACCAAAAAGTCTCTGATTCTAAACTGAGAATCCTAGCAAATATTGACAATATTAAAATTTTATTCTCTTATTTCTCTATAAAAAAAGCAATGGGACAGATCCTGATAGGTTCTGAGTGTTTCCCATAATGGCAGAACAACCTATGTTCTTAAAATTTAAGAACTGGAGTTTTTCAGTGAGTTACAATATCAATAGTAATTATATTAGCATATATTTTTCAGTGAGAAAAGACATCTTCCTCTTAAATGTTTGTTAAAAGAAAACTAGAGGCAAAGAGAGTAGCAGTAAACTGTGACAGCCACAGCCTGAACAGAATACTGACTTCAGTGCATTAAGTTATGATACCTATGAATATGTGTTAATTTTTCCTTCTATTTTCTCAGTCAAGCCATGCTTAACAAAATTCCCAGGGGAAAAATCTGAAGCAAAATGTCACAAAGTATAAAAACAGGTGAAAATACTATTAATGAAATGAAAGTCATAATCACTGTGTAAGTGGCTTTCTGAGTTTGTGGAATAATAAGAACTTTTGTATTAACATTTACCACAATATGCAATGAAGGATTTACAAAAAACCTGGCCAATTGAAAATGTATTCTTATGATTTTAAAATCAATTGCCATTAATTTTAATTAATTTGTTGCCATTCATTTTATACTGTAACGGTGAAATCAGCACATAAAATGGTAACAGAAATGTCCAACTCATTTGATACCTTATTGTTTGATTGGTGTGAAACTTGTTACTGTAAAATATTGGGTGGCTGGTGGATGTGTCTAGCATATGAAAAGGAAAATGCTATAAAATTCCAAAGCCCTAAAATTCCTGCTATGCCTGCAAATCATCTACAATTGAAATTCAGGGTACCTTTCACAAATTTGAATCTGATTTGAATTGCTAATTATATTTAAATTGGACACCATTCTAATTTAATTGTTAATGCAAACAAAAAATGATTACTTAAGAAATGCATATTCCAGAGATTAGCTGGTCAAATAAATCCAGTAATATACTTGTATTCATAATCAGTGACACAATAAACTGGTATTTAATTTGGCATAGACTTTCTTCAACCTCTTTCTCCTTTGTCTAAATCAATATTATCTCTATGACAGTTGCAGTTATATGAGAAAATGTTAGTGTTGTGCATTTGATGTGATCTGACCTATTCTTAACAAAAAAAGGGTATTGGAGATTATCCATTTGTGTATCCTTGAAAAGAAAGAGCAGTCCTTTCAGCGTCATTTTTGCAGTCATTATCTAAAAGCTGCAGTTCCTGGATTCCTTATCTAAACTGAGAAATAGCTAAGCAGCTGATTATTAAACTGTGAGGTATAAAAGATATTAAAGAAGGACTTTGCGTTTTAGGTAATTGAAACCTTTTGGAATAACAATATTTCACATCAAAATATAGCCATTTTAGAGCATGACAATGAAGCATTGGGGCAAGTGGCTTCACAAAAAAAAAATATCTGTCATTTGCAATAATTATTGCCTTAAGTTTTCTGCTCAGGCTTGATTATTATCAAAGGAAGAAAGATGTCCATTGTCATGGTTTAACCCCAGCCAGCAACTAAGCCCCACACAGCCGCTCACTCACTCTCCCCTGGTGGGATGGGGGAGAGAATTGGAAGGGTAAAAGTGAGAAAACTCGTGGGTTGAGATAAAGACAGTTTAACAGGTAAAGCAAAAGACAAGCACAGAAGCAAAGCAAACAAGGAATTAATTCACTACTTCCCATGGGCAGGCAGGTGTTCAGCCATCTCCAGGAAAGCAGGGCTCCATCACGTGTAATGGTTACTTGGGAAGACAAACACCATCACTCCAAATGCCCCCCTTCCTTCTTCTTCCCCCAGCTTTATATGCTGAGCATGACGTCATATGGTCTGGAATAGCCCTTTGGTCAGTTGGGGTCAGCTGTCCCAGCCGTGTCCCCTCCCAAATTCTTGTGCACCCCCAGCCTATTCGCTGGTGGGGTGGGGTGAGAAGCAGAAAAGGCCTTGACTCTGTGTGAGCACTGCTCAGCAGTAACAAAAACATCCCTGTGTTATCAGCACTGTTTCAGCACAAATCAAAACATAGCCCCATACTAGCTACTATGAAGAAAATTAACTCTATCTCAGCCAAAACCAGCACATCTGTTTTTTACCAATCCTAATCATTACTATTAGAAAAGAGGCCCAGTTTGCAAGTGTGTGTGAAATTTTCCTGACCGGGAAATGAGCATTTGGCTGGTGTTCTTTAATGACTGCACAGGAGCATAGTTTATCACAAAAAGGTCTGTAATGACTAAAGTCATTACATTAACATTTTGCTAATAACTTTAGATATATCACTTCTATTTAATAATTCAAACAAAATGTGCCAAATAGTGATATTGTAGAGTCTGCAATTTCAACTTTATCTTCAAGACTCTGGTTTAGGCAACCAGTAGCTTCCAGGAAACACAATGAATATTAATTAAGTTTTCAGCTTGTGCTGAGACTTTTAATATGTTCTATGTTTTGGGGAGGTATCAGACTAGTGCATTTATCCTCAATTAGCAGAAATGTCAGTTGGTGGATAAAATGAGTATAATCTGATGCTAATCAAAATTTAATAATCCCTTCTTATTATAAAGGATTGTCAGTAGGGAACTGAAATTCACCAATAAGATTGCTCAGCAAGAAAGTACTTTTGATTAGAGAGAATGATTTACTTATTATGCAAAATAAACTTGAGGGTCAGCGGATTAACATACCATTCAAATGCCTAGCGATTCACTTCCAATTTTACAGAAGTTTCAAAGTCTCACTGGAAATTTAAGGGTACAAAAATTATATGAAATATGCATACAAAGCAAAACACTTCTTATTTTAAGAACCTTTTTGTGTATTTGTTCATTTGTTTGTTTGTTTTAGCAAGTATTAGTGTAATCCTTGGGAAGTTTTTAAGTGTAGAACTTGACTTAACTTGAGGTCTATAATGTGTGATCATATTTTTGTTGAGAAATTGTTCACACTGAGGTCAGCTGCAAAATTTGTATGGATTTAACTGAGGAATGCTGCAAATGAAAATGTGCCCTTCCAGTAATGTTGTTTAAAACTGGTATTGGAATGTGGAATATTTAACTTTGAAATCTAATTTTGAAAATTTTATGGTATTTCATAAAAGACAAAATATAAAAAGCATCACAAATATAAGATAAAAGTTTTATCAGATTTTTATTTTGGCTCAGAGGTATACACGTAACAGAATAACAACACTGGGGATAATGAAGTTTGGTCCAATAAACATTTCCTGACCAATGACAATAAATAGCAAAATCTTCAGAACTCTAAGAGCTTTCAATAAACTGTCATGTTATTTTTACTATACAAACAATAAATTTTGAGATGAAAATGTATTGCTTTTCTTACAAGGAGAGAGATTTAAGAAGGCAGTACATAGATTAATCCTTAATTATTCCATTTGGAATTGAACCTACATCTGCAATAGACAAGGACATCCTTCCAGTGGAGGCATTAACAGGTAAAGAATTAGAGTGTCCTTAATCAAGGACAACAACTGATTTAAATTTAACAGAAAATACAAGATAAAACTTGCTATTAGCATTTCCTTACAGGAATAGTATATAGTTCTGTGTATTCCCAAGTTTTGTCAGTCTTTATTACATTACCCTGTTTTGTTTGTTTATAATTTTACCGACGTAAAGTCCTCTAATATTGATTCCTCTGAGAAGCAGTAGAGAAGTGGTTTGATTCTTCTGGGGACAAATGTGGGCATAGGACAAATGTGGGACAAATTCTTGGGCATAGGAACTTTTCAAGTGTAGAACGTGAATTTACTTTGTGCAGATTATCTGTGGTTTCTGTCAGATCTACCTGATATAAAATTCATAGGCTAATAATACTTATATTTAGAGACATTGCATTCTTGAAATACTACTCATCTTTTAAGAATCCCTTTTTTTCATTGGTCTACTTAGTTGCTAGTGCTTTTATAAGATGATAGCATCACAGGATGACACAGGTGGGAAAGGAGGTCAGGAGGTCTCCAGTTCAACTTCCCCCTTAGGCAGGGCCACCTCTGAGCTCCGACCAGGCTGCTTAGAGCTGTGCCCTGTCAGGGCTTGGAAATCTCCAAGGATGGAGCTGGCACAACCTAGCTGGGAACCTGTGCCCCTGTCCAGCCCTGTCCTCCCAGGGGAAAGGGTCTCCTTATCTCTGTTCTGAACCTCTCTTCTTCCAGTTTCATCCTCCTGCTATGTACTGCTGTGAAGTAGTTGAAGCCTGGCTGCAACTCCTCAGTCACTTCCCTGTAGGCGTTGGGGAGTGCTGTGAGCTCCCCTTCCCCTCTCCCCCACCAAGCCATCTCTTTTCCAGGCTGCATAAGCCCAGCGCCTGCAGCCTCTCCTCACGGGGCACGTGCTCCAGCCCTCTGAGCATCCCAGGGGCCCTCTACTGAACTTGCTCCAGTTTATCCGTGCCTTTCCTGTCTTGGGGGCCCAAAACTGGATGCAGTATTTTAGATATGCTCTAATGAGTGCAGAGTAAATGGAGATAATCACTTCCTTCAACTGTGTTCATACAGCCCAGGATGTTGTTGGCCTTCACTGCTGCTGGGGCATGCTGCTGCCTCACATTCAACATGCTGCCTACCAGGCCATTCATGGCCTTTTTCACAGAGGTCCTTCCCAGAGAACATAAAATCTAAGAATGAGAAAGTGCTGTGTCTGTGACAACAGTTAGTTTAGGTCCAGTCAGGCAATCATTTGTACATTTAGTCAAGTTTATGCACCAGGTAGCCCTATTTCATACATGGCTAAGTGATATCTAATGTTTCAGTCTAAAGAATAGTGTAGGAGTTTAATAAAAGTGTATGCTGAGCAGCTCTCCCTTCTTGTGTAAAGTATATTTTTTCCATAATATGCAAATTAGAAGTTTACCTAAAGTGGGAATTTTTGCACAATAAAAATTCTATTAATACACTTCAACCCTACTCATTAATTCTAATTACATAAAAAAAAATCCAAACCTAACATAAAGAAAAGAGAAAAACAATTAATATCAAAAGTTAATTTAATATCAGGAAAATTTAAATATTAACTGCAACTCATAGAGTGGAATTTGTGAACTCAGAAAGAACATTTTAATATAAATTTGCATGGAAGAATAAAGTCTAATACAACCTTCTTCCTTTAAAGCATAAGATAAAAAGTTAGTGTTTTGTCTTTTGGGCTTTTTTGTTTGGTGTTTTTTTTTTAAATCTGAGAATACCTTCTTTATTAGATGGATAATGACAGTGACTAAATATTTACTAAACCCACACAAATGTTTAGGATCTATTCTGAAATCACTGTAGTTCTGCTCCATTTGAAAGAGCTTGAAGAAACCTCTTAATGATTACTACTCCAAAACAATTGATTGCTGCTGTACCTACTCACAGTCAAGATCCAGTTATATGCAACAGAAAAATAAACTGTTTAGATATTTGTACTGTGTTTTAAATGTAAAATCTATTGTAATCACAATCAAAGATAAGAATGAAAGATATGCTCCTTACTGGGTAATGCTAAGTGTTCATCAAAGAGAGGGGCATTTCATTCTTCTAGTAGACAAAATATCGCTTACTAATTAGTTACATAAAGGACATGACTACCAGCATATTTAGAGAAACAGCCTCTCTTAAGATAGTTCTTAATGAATTAAAGGAGGTTCTTTTATTTCTTTCCTCCTGAAGGATGAAATAGAGGGAGTTTGGAAAAAAAAAAAAAAAAAAACATTAAACTAGACCATATATTTCAGAAGGCTTTGAAAGGATGACTGGCTGTAGGAGCTGAAGAGCACCTAGAGGGGAAGCAAAAAAAGCTGAAAACTTGACTACCAACCTATCAGGAGGGAATAACAAGGGAACTGAGTAGTGCAACATTATGCAAAAAGATTTAGCATACTTTTTAAAATGTGTTTTTGTAAGCTTTTATAGCTGTTGTCAGTTTTGACTAGTATGAATTAATACTTGTATTTGAAATTTTATTACTTTATTCCTCTGTGTACTATTTGCCCCTTTCTATAGGTCTCTACAGTACTCAGACTGGCCGCATAGAAAGACAGGTGACATACCTCTTTCTAAAAATATTCCTCTTTACATGACTCATTTCTTGCTAAAACTATTCTGTCCAACATATCACAATGGCTGATCATGATGATTAACTCAAATATGTTCCAAAAATATCCTTTGATGCAAAAAGTATTAAAGCATCAATCAGTCAGCCTCTAATTGTGATTTATTAGCCTTCCAGTAACTTCAGTAATTTTGAATTCTTATTTTCTTTTTCTGTCATGGAACAGCTACAATCTGTTCCCTGAAAGAAAATATGTCTAATTTGCTTCTTTATTCAGCAAGCACATATGTTTAATGGCTTCTACTATTAGTATAGCTGGGATAGCTAAAAATATGATTCTTTAACTTCCTTGGAAGGAACACAAATATAAATTTCCAATACTCTGTGTCACACTGGATTTCTGTATTATATAAAGAAGTATGTTTTCAAATGTGGTTCTACATAGAAAGAATGTGGGAAGATCTCATCATTTTACTTTGGTAGGAATGTTGTGTAAATTCATAGCAAATTCCATTTTGATTTTTGTGTTTAAAATTAATTTTAAAGTGGTGGTTATGCTGAAGAAAAACATATCTATTTTAGGCTATTTTAGGCTAGGTTTAGGCTATTTTAAAGTTAAGCCACGTAAGAGTTCCACAACATATTGTTTCAAAACACTGTCTGACCTAACCCTAAGGAATTATCTGAGACCCAACAGGAGTAGTGATTAATTTACTGCAATGAATCCAGTGTCTCTGTAGAACTATTCAAATGTGTTAAATGCACTCAAAATGCTTCTATCTTTCAGTGCCACTGATCCAAATTATAAGCCTGATGAAATATTTTTCTCCATAGTGCTTCAAAACCAATTCTTTCTTTTTCTGAAACTGAAAACAGAAATAGTAATGACACACAGGGAGCAATTCACTTACCTAAGCACAGGTAGGGAATGCTATGTGAGATATTTTAGAGTTTCTGAGCTGACCATAGAGGATAAGGCACCAGATAAGGCACAAGCCTCCAAGAGTTATGCACACTTCTGCAGCAGCAGCCAGAGCCCAGCTGTATACCTTCTGGAGTCTCAAAAGGCACTGCGTACCTATTCTTGCTCAAGTGAATTGAACCCTCAGTCTTTATTTACAGTAGGTTTTTACTCTGTGGCGGTAAGAGCATGTGGCATTGAAGATCAGCAGATGTATTCAGTTCCCATCTCCTTTAAGAAATAGGAAAACAAAATTAATGTTCTGAGGATTCAGATATCACTGTAGAAGTGTTTCTCTGCTATTCATGACGCAAGGGTATATCCAACTTTTTTTTCTTATTTTTTCAGGCTCCCATTTTTGCCAAGTTTTTAGCTTGGCTTAAGGCATAGATTTCAGCCTCAAGTTAGACATGAAACTGATAGGAACTGTTGTATAAGCTGCCAAAAGACAGCTTTGATCAAACTTGTCTCATTTATTATGTAAAAGATGCTTAAAAGGAAAACTAATATCTGGCTATAGTACAGTACTAATCTTTCAAAGATTAAAGGTCTGATCTAATTCACACAGAAGTCAGTTTAAAGGTGCCCACAGAGTTGAAAAGGACTTGAGCGGACCCCTGAGATGATATGAATAAAATTAATAACACCTTGCAATAGCAAATACATTTTCCTTTGTTCTAATTGTATTTTAATTGACAGACTTTTTTATAATCCTAATGATGGGAATGACAAAATATGGAAAGTTGCCTTTCAGCTCTGCTAAAAATTTGCTTGGTTAACTGAGAGGGAAAATATTTTTTGTTAGTTTTTATGAAATACTGCCCTCCTTTATAAACTCAGTGTATATGTATATACATATATACACAAACATTTTTTTAAAAAAACCCCAACATATATACAAATAAATCATTCTAAGACTTCTCTTTTGCCTGCACTATTGTTGACTCAGGCTAATTCCTCTAAACATAAGTCATTTGTCAGACTGGAGTATATGTGCAAATGGTATTCTGGAAGAAAGTGAGAGAGGGAAACAGAGACCCTCTGGTCAAATATTCTTGTCTGCAAGTGCAACTAAATTCTGCTGTAATTCACAACCAACAATGCAGTTAGAGAAGAACTGTTGAACATTCAACTTTTTAAAATAAATTTTAAAATATTGTGTAAGATATTGTCGGTTTTCAGCCCAGAGACCCAATCCTTCACTTGAAAGTTCCTAATTTTATCTATTGTTTATATGTCATTTATATCTATTGTCTATACAATCCTTATGAGATATCAACTGAAATCTAATGGAAACTTTTCACTGACAGGGCATTTATGGAGTCCTTGACTTAATTCATCCCACCTCACCTGAGGCATGTAACTGAGGTATCTAGGACAAGAACCTAAATGCTCTAACATCCTTTAAAATATGGCTTTTTATAAATTTTAAATATTTAAAATTACTACTCATGTTCATTGAATAAATTATATTTATAATAGCTCAGAGTATTCAGAACAAAGACTGGAAAACAGCATTCACATTATTCATTTTACTTAGCATTAGCTTATGTAGTTTCAATGAAGTTGAAAGTTGATGAAAGATTTATACCCTTTGGATCCAGTCACTTGAATTAGATTTGGAGTGGTTTTGAATCAGTTTGATGCTGAGAAACGAAAAGACATAACAAGAGTAAGACTGAAATGAACGAGATGAATTTTTGACGAGTGATAGGAAAACTCTAATATTTTGCTGGGGCATTGTACTCTTTTCAAACCAAACACTTTCATTTTAAGTGTACCTAAAGATATCTAGCATTTTGTATTATTGTAGAGATCATGTTTTCTCACAGAAGTTGTTTTTAACCTCTTTTTAACCATGTCTGTATTTATCTTTTCACATTGCACACAAGAACTATCTCCACCTGAGGAGAAAGGTGATATACCTATGCAATAAGGAGAAAGGTTTTCAAATGAAATTAAATCTCGGTTACTATATACAGTGTACTTATGTTCTGCTTCTTTGTTAGCATCCTAACAAATTAACTGTGCATGGAGTAAGTAGATAGGTTAGAAGCATCTTAATCCTATCCTGATACAGGAAAACAAGTCCTGATAGGAAATTTAAATAATATAGTTGTACACACATCTTTGAAAAAAAGAATAACATAATAAAGATCAAGAAGCAGTTACTATAAACTGACCCTTACTTCTCTTCAAGCACAACATTCAAACCCTCAGTCATGATTTCACTATCGTTTCCTCGACCATGGTAAGTCTACGAAGGTAGATTGTGTAAGTGTGGGGAAGGAACACAATTTTCACTCTTGCGTGTGTAGGTGTTGAAGCTTCCTTAGAACCAGATTTGCATAATTATGCATATAATGGTTATACATCTGTCTCTTACTAGATGGAATGACACAATGGTGGGGTGGGTGGGGGAAAAACAACCTTTCAGGCCTACAAAAGCTTATTCAGATTAGACAGGGTTTTGGGTTGTGGCGAATACATGAAAAACACTCATAAGGCCAACTGAGGTTTCTTGCCAACGTTCAAGAGGGTTTTTCACATTTTCTCCAGTCACGCTGCAAGGGCAAAGAGCTCAAGCAGTCTGTGACCCTGGACCATGAAGCTGCTTTCAGTAACTATGGAAGGAGGAACTGTGAATTTGGCAAAATAAATTAAGTATACAGGATGAAGTATAAGGGTACTAATAACACAAATTCAAAATAAAGTAAGTTTCTCACAAATGAGGGAGAAATAGGTACATTTTTTTTGCTTAGTATTTAATAAAACTATGTAGTAGAAATAACAAAACACACGTTTTCATGGTTTAGCTTCAGTTGGCAACCAAGCACCACACAGGCGCTTGCTCACCCTCCCTCCTGGTGGGATGGGGGAAAGAACTGGAAGAGCAAAAGTGAGAAAACTTGTGGGTTAATATAAGAAGAGTTTAATAATTGAAAAAAAATATAATAACAACAACAAAACAATAACAACAACAATAATAATAATAATAATAATATTGTAATGAGAAGGAAAACAACAAGAGAGCGAGAGAGGAACAAAGCCCAGGAAAAAAAAAACAAGTAATGCAACCACTCACCACCCGCTGACCAATGCCCAGCCAGTCCCCAAGCGGCAATGCTGCCCCCCAGCCAACTCCCCCAATTTCTATACTGAGCATGCCGTCATATGGTATGGAATAGCCCTTTGGCCAGTTTGGATCAACTATCCTGGCTGTGCCCCCTCCCAGCTTCTTGTGCACCTGCAGAGCATGGGAAGCTGAAAAGTCCTTGGCTAGCGTAAGCGTTACTTGGCAACAACTAAACCATCAGTGTGTTATCAACTTTATTCTCATACTAAATCCAAAACACAGCACTATATTAGCTACTAGGCAGAAAACTAACTATCCCAGCCGAAACCAGGACACACATCAACACCATCTCACTTATAAAAACTGTTTAGAAATATGTATTTTTATTTTTGGTGTTCTTGTCCTTCAGAACTAGGGTTGGTAAGCCAGGAAGAGCTCATGTTTACAACACACAAGACTCTTTCTCTCTTAGCTCTTTTTTTTTTTTTTGACAGAATATAGTAGATAGAGACATCTTGCTAAATATAGCTTTCCCGTATAATAACTTGACAATTGCAAGCTAAAACACCACAAATAGCCAAAATACTCCCCAAAATCCTTGTAATCTTTACTTTCAATTGACTACTGTGCCAGACTGATCAGTTGCACAAAATGGTGGTGCTATTGTCATTTATGAACATAATTTTGATCACAATTTTGCAACATTTTATATAAAAAATGTTAAGGAGGAGAAAAGAACTGTATGTTTTTATTTTTATGATTTTAACATATAAAACAATAAATAAATTTATTTAACAGTGTTGAAGGGAAAATGTAAATCTGTAACAAACTAACATATGGTCAGTATTTGCAATGATATGTTCAAACTATGTATATATAGTTTCCATATGTTTTTAGAAACAACAAGTCCTGAAGTGTTCACGTTAATTTGCAGTTATGCACAAAACCAGAAGTATTTTTCAGGTTGATTTACTGTTGTGGTAAACACAGCTATGTATACATGAATTCAGAAAAGGTAGTGTAAACTAGTTAGTCACAGCACCTATGTTATTGACAAAAGTTGAATAAATAATCATTAGAGTTATGCATAAACATTTGCAGAGTTTATTAAATGCATATTTTGTAATTTTTTTTCAAGTTTTTGCAAATAATTGAGTAAAAGATTTCTTTGCCTATATAGTGGCTGATACTGAGTTTTAGTAGTAATGGCTAAGGCTAGATTAAGAATTATTTTTCTGCTAATAGTTTACAACATGTAGTTTGCTGTACTGATCACTGAGACTTGGTATTCTTCTCTTTCTTCCCTCTTCTCTTCTCTTCTCTTCTCTTCTCTTCTCTTCTCTTCTCTTCTCTTCTCTTCTCTTCTCTTCTCTTCTCTTCTCTATTTGCTTGTTCAGGTACCCAATTTGATATATTTTAAAAATAGACATGATTTTCAGAAAGGGTCATTGACTATTGACTAAAAAGTTGGCTCCTGAGTGTCAGCAGAGTAAGTCAGAGCAGAGTGTAGCTGACAACTCTTAAAGGCAAAATGTGTTCTTAAGAGGTCATTCTATAAAACCTTCAGGTTAGCTTTCTCTCTGTACACTGGTATTCTTCCAACTGTAAGTGCTACACAAATTAAGTAAGCAGTTAAACTTTTAATTGCTCAAGTCTTTTAGATCATATAGAAAATTTATTTAGAATTGAAGAAACAGCTTTGCATTGTTGTTACCTTGTTTTCAAAGACTTATTTAGCTTACAGTTTTGAGTTCCTGAATAAAAGTCCTCTTTCTTATCAAATAACTTTTTTCTTTCACAGATGACAAAAATATAGAAATATACAAAAACTATTCAACAGAACTTGTGTGTTTCATCCTGCTGTTGCCCACAGCATTTCTTCAAGGTTTAGAATTTTATTTTGTTCTCTTGACGAATTCAGTTCATATAAAAGCATTAAGAAAACAAAGGAACCTGAAAATAATTATACACATATGATCTTTTTTTTTTTTTTTTTGTCTCCAAGGACTCCAATACATGTTTGTAATTTCTTTCTTTCCCAAAATAGTACCGGATTCTCTGCTCTCTGTTGACACACTAGATTTTGTAGAGAAAAATGGCTACTGACAAGTGTGTGTGTGTAACACAATACCAGGCATCTTTTTTAAAAGGTACTGATCTTCAGAGTGTGCTGATTGATAGAGACTGAAAAATACTTGAGTTTTTATTTCGGTATTGTGTCAGATTTTTAGGAATTCTATATCTTTTAACATAAAAAGATGCAGGGAGTGGCATGGCTCTTGAACTGACTGTGATTCTTATAAGGATCTTATTCTTCATGTTTAAAAAATGACACATAAAAGTAGATTGATTCCTACCTTTTCAGACTGGCTTTTTGTCAATTTTTGATAGTCTTCTACTGTTAGGTTACTTACTGTCGTTGTTCTCTGCACTGTAAATGGTAGTGCATGTAGTGTATCTATTTGTCTAATCTCTTTCCTATTTTTTAAGCCAACAATGAAACCTACATGCTCATAAATGTGGTAGTTGAGTGTTCAGTTTAGTTTAGCCATACCAACTTTTGTTTCTGCTGACTTACAGCAGGTCAATACTACTGCATTCATATATGTTGTTCCTCAACAAACTGGTAAACTCTCCAAGATCACAGAGCAAGGATAATATCAGCCTTGAAGGTATATGGAATTTCTTGCAGAATAAGGTGCAAATATGCAATTTCCGACAGTAGGTGTCCATAATAAGATTTTTATGAATCACTGAATTCAACATTATAATTAAAGAATTAAAAATGGATACACTTCTGTAAAAAAAAAAAAAGCTAAAATAATTTTCCAAGTGACATTTATTTTCAATAAACAAGGAGAAATGTATTAAGTGTAAAAACTACCTTCATTTCATACTTTTATTTTTATTCTTTACAGATGAAAATAGTTTTAAAATTAATCAAATTATTTAAAAAATGCAGAAGAAATTTTGTGTAAAATTGCAAAATATGGGTCCAATCCTATTTTTCTGCCCCTTTTTTCCAGCTATTCCATCTATGGAGTGCAGTATCTAGTGATATGAAGTGGTCTATGCCTGTTAGTTATTCATCTACTGTACTGCAGTTTGTCTTTTATGATGTTTATACATTCTGCTCAATAACTGGAACTCAAGGAGATAGTTTCACCCCCAAAAGAGATAATTCCATGTACGTTTTATAATGTGTGTACTTTATAATGAAGGACAGCACCTATTATAACTTTTTGCTTGATGGGTGTGAGAGGAAGGTTAATTAAATTAACAATTTTTAATTCAAAGATAAGTCTACTTAAAAATAAATGGCTTTCTGAAAGAGATTCCACTTTCTTGTATACCTAAAACCTTTCATTTGTTCATGACTGCAGGCTTGCATAAATGGGGGTTTATGTCCTTTCAGCGTGTTGGTAGCACAAATATTTTCATCTAAGGCCAAAAATATCCATGTAGTCTTGATTATCAGTAAGGATATGCAAGCAAATGATAAGATGAGAGATGACAAATATTTTCCTTGTCCTTAAAAATAAACTCTGATGATAAGGAAGATTTGGGAACATTCATCTGGATCTTTCCTGAAAAAGAAATCAGGTCCTAGCTATCAAGTTATGCTATGTTCCGTTTCTGTGCACTTTTTGCTCTATTCCACCAAACGAGTGAATAAGATGCCTGATCAGTCACCAGTCTTAATCAACTAAAATTGGCTAGGATTTGGAGGTGTGCACCACAGATCAGAGTAAGCTATGATTGTATGTAGATGAGTATACTACAGAGTAACAACCATGAATCTGTAATCTGCATACCGGATGAAAAGGAAACATACAGCCAAGGAATTTAATATAATGATTTTTGTTTTCCTATTAATCTATCAGAACATATAGATACTGTTATTCAACAGAAAAAACTGTGACATTCAGCCATCATAACATTTAAAAAATCACAAGAAAATTTGTCAAAAATTTATTTTGAGGAAGAAATGAGTGTTAAATATGTTGAAACATCTTATTTTAACAAGAAAAGCAAAGTAAAAAAGTAGAAGGTAGGTATAAAATGCAATGTTTAGAATAATCTAAATCTTTGCATTTTACTTAGGAGGTGCGATCATTTTAGCAGAGAATATATCAATTTTTTCGTTCATTATAAGTGTGAGAATAGTTGCAAAATGGAATTTCTGTCATCTGAAATAGTGGATACTGAAGCAAGTAGTACCATAATCAAGCTTTGAGAGAAGAAACAGAGGGGTATTTATTAATAACTAAGCACAAAAATAAAAATAAGATTAGTTGCTGAAAAATTGTTCCTGTCAGGTTTACCATATGCTTTAAGGGGACTGCTAGTAACACCTATGATCAGTAAGATAAAAAAGGAAGGATAAATCTAACAACCAAGGTAGCAGATGGTCCACGATCAGTAAAAAGTGATTCATTACAGAAATGTGTCCAGAATTATTTCATTGCTGTTACCTTATCAAAATCCTGATAGAAATTTAACAAAATTTTCAGCATATGTGAATCAATGACTGAAATTTTACAAACTTGGCCAGAAATTGTAAATTTGAAAATGCACTGGTGAAAACTGGTAAACTTTATGAAACTAATTTGTTATCGCAGGTAATAAAGTGGAATGTTGATACAATTAATGATCTGTAAAAGAGGTCTAGTTCAATGTACAGGAAGTCATGATGAATTAAAGAGCAAAAGGAAATTGCTGGGAAACTATAGGTCACCAGTCATTTTTTGATGCATTTACTGTCATTGCCAATAGCAAATCTAATATGAAATGTAAATAAAATGACATTTGTAACACAGTGTTGTTTGTTATCTTCTAGTGATGTTAGTCAGCATAGAGTCAATGATTAATTCTCATTTAAAAATGCCAGCAGTCTGTTATTCCTCAGAGCAAGTTTGCAGAATGTTATCACGTATTCCATGCTCTGAAGTAGGACTTCATGTTATTTCACTGTGTGAAAAATCTTAGTTATGGGAGCACAGAAATTGCCAAATTGTTCCTTTTTAAAATTTTTTTTTGCAAGTGACAGGGATAATTTGATCTATAGTCTGTCACCATAAAAAAGTAAAGTAATAAGTAATTAAATAATGTAATGAAAACAAAGCAAGGAAAACATAGTTCATAAACTTCCCTCATCTCAAAGTCTAACACATAATCACTCCTTTTAAGCATAGGACTGGAATGTGGCAGGAGAGATGAAGCCATACTCCATTCAATTGTTACAAAAAAAGGCATGATCTTCTGCAGCAGATATACAGAGTATCAGATATGCACATCAGATAAAGTAGCCTTTCCTACTTTGAACTGAATGCAGTAATTTCTTTGGTCTGCATTCACACACAGGTCTAAATATCCCAGTTCTGGGGAGCCAAATAATTTAGGGAGCAGATTTGAGAAATCTTGTTGTATATATTAAGTGACTGGGTTGGTGGAACTCAAATTATCTGAACAGTACTTTATTCACATATTGGTTGTAAATTTCCACCCCCTTTTTAAAGATAAGCATGGAATGCATCAGTAGTCACAGAATTTGTTAAATACTCTTAAATAATGGTGATAATTATTTAATACAAATGAATAAAAATAGTTACAGAGAACTGTTAATGTTCAGAATCGGTGGGACACTTTTCATCTATGGCTGATATAATCTCAAAATATTCAAAAGGTAGACCAGAAAAGATGGCTTTGCCTGCTTATGTAAATATCTAAGACATATTAAGTGAGAGACTGAGGCATCATTGAGAAATAAATCAACTTTTATAAGTTGTTTTTTGAACAAAATATGTCTGTTCTTCATTAGTCCTACATAAAAACACAGAAGCCGAAAGCACTCCACAAAATAGGAGAAAAGAACCCAAAGCTTCACAAAGCTATTAACCCTTTTACCTTCCTTTATTCATATTGAATTCAACCTATTAACCCTTTTACCTTCCTTTATTCATATTGAATTCAACCTCCAGTTGTCCAGATATTTCTCTTTAGGGTTTATCTACAGAGAGACGCTTAGGGAAATTAATTCAAATCAATTAATGAGTTTGATTTATGGAGAACTAGTTAAACACTATTAGCTCCCTGTGTAGACATTCAAAATCAGAACTGAAGTAAATTAAAGGGATTCTAATTCACCTGGAAATGAAGTGAGCTAAGTTGAATAAAGGATACTTTCCTTGGGAAGAAAAGAGTCACAATAAATGTATAATGTAATCTAATTAATCTATTTAAAATGTGTAATTTTGTTTAATTTGTATGAGCTTTCTTGATTGTCTTTATAGACTCAGATAGTGAGGGCTACTCTGCACGGATCATTTATTAGAATATTTTATGAACTTCAGTGTGCTTACTTCCATCTAAAAATGGAATTATATCAGGGGCTTCCTAATTAAAAGCAACACTTCAAAACATTCATTACAATGATCAGGAGCAGTAATAAGCACTGCCAGAATCTCTCCACACATAGAAACAGTTAAATTATATGATCTGAAGGAAAAAAGTACTGATTAAATGTGCAAAAGAGAAATACCTGATTTGAGGAAGTAAAAAAATTCTGAGAAATGGTGATTTCTTCTTCTACTTTTTTTTGTTCTCCTGATTCTATAGCCCTGCCTTTTAGCAGAAAAATTGCACTTGCATATTTTATGTGGAGGAAAAACCCACCAACCCTCAAAAAAATTAAATGTATTTCAAGTCTGCAAAATAATACAGAGTATTTTCAGGAAGTGTCTTTCTTCTGAGAACTTAAATTGATGTTAGGCATGCATGTTCTTTAAACTGATTTTTGGGTTTGCATAAGCAATTGCTGTTCATCATCTTAATCCGTATGAAACTGTTTACCTGTTGACAAAGATGAAGCTGTATCATTTATTTCCAGTACTATTTCTAATAGTATGATGTAACAATCATATTGAAATCTCCAATATTTATTTTTAAACATCAAGACAAACTGTGTAGCTCATATCGTCCTTTGCTGAAATAGAACAGCAATTTAGTCATGGAGTTTTATTGCTAATTTTTTTATGTGGTGTATTTTTATTCTTATTTTAGGTTTATTCTAAAAGAAGTCAACATATTGGCCAGGTACAATCCCATGCTGGATTTTGATTCTATTTTTAAAATAGCTGTAATAAACTTCAATTTCCTCTTTAGTTTGGTTTTCCATTAGGATATACTTCTGTACAAATAGTGATAGACAATTCTAATAAAAATTGAGAGGTTCTGTCCCTCAGAAACATGAGTTACTATCATAGATTAAAAATTACAACTTTTCATTTCTCCATAAGGAAGGAAAGATGTTTGAAGGTTTCATAATGTAAGGATTAAAACAAGTGAGAAAATAACATCCTATATATTGTCCAAATGACCTGTGGGTGATGGGAAAATACAATTTCCCTCTTCCACCATAAAACCATTTTTATTTCAGTTAGTGCAGTTTGGAAGTTACTTTTATTTAATAAAACCATATTATTGCTTGGTGTTTTCCCTGAGTGTTAGAAAATCCAGCAATGTGCTGGAATAGCCATTAACAAAATAGTCTAGATTGCAACAAATAGTTTGGCTTTTGTTCATACTCATAGCAGATTCTGGAGAACTTGTTAAGTATCCTTGTTTTAGAGAACTTACTAGCTTTTGTACAAGCCAGAATGACTGAACTTTACCATAGGCAATGTAAAAAAATTGAGAAGATCCTCCTATAACACTAACATACTTATAAAAAGAATTAGACAAGTGGGCTAGACTTTCTACATTTCTTAAACAACAATAAAAGTGGGGGTTTTGGCATTGAGTGGAAGAAATAGAATGGCCAGACTTGGCCCTTAAAATGTCTAACTCTGATCACAAAACAAAGGTAACTATTTTGTGAAAGTAATTTGAGACTGTAAATGGAGACTAAAGCACACAAGCAATTCTGAACTTTTTTATGATTCCTTTTAAGACAAAAAATGCCGTTTGAGGAACTAAAAATCAGCACAAGCAATACAGGTGGAATTCAAATTGTATGTATCCGGCTGGTATCATGGTAAGTAATTATGTTTTTCGTCCTATCTTTCTTATAGTAGCAACCTGGTGAAAAAAATATTTGTTATGAGATGTGTGTGTGTATTTTTGGAGTTATTTCAAAGTGGTCATATGAAAACTTTAAATATATACTATATTTAAATCACTAAAACAGCATAACCAATATAATTACATCAGTTATACCTAGACTGTTTTCTGTATTGTCATCTGAAGACACAATGAATTGAAACACATCTTGTTGGCCTGATGCTTCATTTTATGAAAACTTGGCCATTATGAGTTAATAGTGAAAGGTTGAATGCATGCTTGAAATTTCACACATAATTTTTGTTCTTATTTCTTCATTTTGTTCATATTTCTTCATTAGAAAAGAGGTTTTGGAAAAAAATGAACCAGAAAACCTGGTCTGAAAAGCTTTGGCGTGGCATGGTAGAAAAGCACTGTGCTTACAGAAGCTGATAGAGTCCAACCACATAAATAGAAAAACAGTTAAATTAATCTGTGAATTGTAGATTGGCAACATATTGTCCTCTCAAATATTTGAATTGTGTTAAAATGGAAAGCCAGTATTTTTGGCCAATATCTAGACATTCCGACCCTGATATCCATAAATTCAGGCTGGCCTGGAAGGAAAGCGGCCACTGAAATTCATTGGGCTAAATGTCCTGGACAAGTATCTATTCTGTTCAGCATCTGGTTTTCTGAAACAATTCAGGTGGACATAAGAGGAAGTTGTCTGTGTATAGTACAATGTCCAGTATGTAGAGATGTCATCAGTCTTGACTCCTGTCTCATAAAAGGAATATGGGTTATTACCCTCAAGTGATTGAGATGAAGGGTGGAAATGGGGAGGAGTAACTGAAGAAAAACTGAAGCAGCCGAGAAACAAATGGTGCCCTGTACAAGATGGTTTATTCCAACTTCCTGAAGGTTGTTTTGAATGCTGGAGGAAACAAAATATTCAGGCCTGTGCCAACATTGCTTCCTCCAAACTGATATGATTGGGATATACTAGAGCAGAAAACAGGTAGAGCACCAGGTAGCCCAGGGGTTAGGTGGTGAAACACAAGAGGGGAGTTTATGATTTTAACATGTTTTTGGAGGTCCATAAGATGGTTATGAGGCTATGTCTATTTTATGATAATAGATCACACTGAAGATCGAGATTCTTGATCCTAGACACTTGAGTCACACTTCTGATATGCTAGAATATCTCTCTGTTTTTCTGTGAACAATAAAGAAGTCTCTGTGGGAAGGGTGGTGGTGGTGGGGGATGAATATTGATTTTCCACACTGCTTTAGAACAGCAGCTCTCGCTGAGCTCTGTGATTCACAGAAATAAATTTATCCCTAGAGAAGGTTTGCCAACAGTCATTGCTCCCTAATTCCCCAGAGTTTCTTAATTGATAAATTAGAATTTAGGGTAATGTATTGGGTTTGTGTGGCAAGGTTTTGCTAGTGGGGGGGGCTACAGGTGTGGCTTCTGTGAGAAGTTGCTAGAAGCTTCCCCTGTGTCCAATAGACCCAGTGTCAGCCGGCTTGGAGACAGATGTGCCGCTGGCCAAGGCCAAGCCCATCAGTTACGGTGGTAGCGCCTCTGTGATATCATTTAAGAAGGTGAAAAAAAAACCAGTGCAATTGCAACCAGAGAGAGAGGTGAGAATATGTGAGAGAAACAACTCTGCAGACACCAAGGTCAGTGAAGAAGGAGAGGGAGGAGGTGCTCCAGGCACTGGAGCAGAGGTTCCCCTGCAGCCTGTGGTGAAGACCATGGTGAGGCAGGCTGTCCCCCTGCAGCCCATGGAGGTTAATGGTGGAGCAGATATCCACCTGCAGCCCATGGAGGACCCCACGCTGGAGCAGGTGGATGTGCCCAAAGGAGGCTGTGACCCCGTGGGAAGCCCGTGCTGGAGCAGGCTCCTGGCAGGACCTGTGGGCCCATGGAGAGAGGAGCCCACGCTGGAGCAGGTTCGCTGGCAGGACTCGTTACCCTGTGGAGGACCCGCACTGGAACAGTCTATTCCTGAAGGACTGCACCCTGTGGGAGGAACCCACGCTGGAACAGTTCGCGAAGAACTGCAGCCCATGGGAAGGACTCACATTGGAGAAGTTCATGGAAGACTGTCTGCCGTGGGAGGGACCCATGCTGGAGCAGGGGAAGAGTGTGAGGAGTCCTCCCCCTGTGGAGGAAGGAGCAGAAGAAACAACGTGTGATGAACTGACTGCAACCCCCATTCCTGGTCCCCCTGTGCTGCTTGGGGGGAGTAGGCAGAGAATTCAGGAGTGAAGTTAAGCCCAGGAAGAAGGGAGGGGTGGGAGGAAGGTGTTTTAAGATTTGTTTTTATTTCTCATTACCAATGTCATTGGTGAATGATCTCTCCTTGTCCTTATCTCGACCCACAAGCCTTTCATTACATTTTCTCTCCCCTGTCCAGCTGAGGAGGGGAGAGATAGAGTGGCTTTGGTGGGCACCAGGCGTCCAGCCAGGGTCAATGCACCACAGGTGCCTATGTTTTGTTGAGATAATGCTGCTTCTTGGAGCTGTTCTGCAACATTTTCTGGGTTTTTCTTTGTTTTGTTTGTGGATTTTTTTTTTTTTAAGTAGACCTGAGTATTTGCAGACAGAAATAAGAAATATTCTCCAGAAATATTTTCCAGAATAATAGCCATCTTATTCCCACTGTTTTGTCTAGTCCTAAAAAGGCTTGATCTGAAAGGCCTGTTATTTTGTCTAGTCCATTTCCCACTCCATGATTGTACTCTAAGTTATATCTACTAGCTATTTGTCTCTCTATTTCTTCCCCCCCAATAAGAAAGCAACCTTCCACATATACATATATATGTACATTAATATATTTTTTATTTTCTATCATAGAATCATAGAATAGTTTGGGTTGGAAGGGACGTTTAAAGATCATCTAATACACCCCCCCCCTGCAGTAAGCAGGGACATCTTCAACTAGATCAGGTTGCTAAAAGTCCCGTCCAGCCTGACCTTGAACGTTTCCAGGGATGGGGCACCTATCACCTCTCTGGGCAACCTGTTCCAGTGTTTCACCACCCCCATCATAAAAAATTTCTTCCTTATATCTATTCTGAATCTACCCTCTTTTAGTTTAAAACCATTACTCCTTGTGCTATCACAACGGTCCCTGCTAAAAAGTTTGACCCCATCTGTCTAATAGGCCCCCTTTAAGTACTGAAAGGCCGCAATAAGGTCTCCCTTGGAGCCTTCTCTTCTCCAGGCTGAACGACCCCAACTCTCTCAGCCTGTCCTCGTGGGAGAGGTGCTCCATCCCTTGGATCATTTTCGTGGCCCTCCTCTGGACCCACTTCAACAGCTCCATGTCCTTCTTGTGCTGAGGGCTCCAGAGCTGGACGCAGTACTCCAGGTAGGGTCTCACCAGAGTGGAGCAGAGGGGCAGAATCACCTCCCTTGACCTGCTGGCCATGCTTCTTTTGATGCAGCCCAGGATATGGTTATAATTAAACAAGGCACCATTTGACTATCCCACAACTTCAAATAAATATATCTAAACACAAATGTTTATCACTTTGACAAATAAGGAAAAAGGCAAGAAGATATTGTCCTTTAAATGTGGTGTTGCTACAAGCAATGGGTGGAACATAAGACAGTATTACTGGATATTACTGATATGTTCAGAATTCGTGGCTTCACTTTTAGTATTGCCTACCATATAAAGAAGTTTTTCTTTTTTTAAAAGATAAATACCTTGCATACAGTTAATAACTTACCAAGACGAAAAGCAAGACCAAGTAGTTCTCTCTGTCAAATAGCCTCTCACTTTGAAAAATGCTTTTTTTCTGTCTACTGTAGGCATTTCAGAAGGTTTAGCCTTTTGCAACTAGTGAATTAATATAAGTGGGGCTAGGCATGTGTTTAAAGGGAGTTACTTTCTACCTGTTTGTGGAATAAATTGTGAGTTGTGTGTGGCTGCTACATACCTAGCCATTTATAGAGATACACCTTATTATTTTCCACTATTGCTTGTGCAAGTGCTTATCTTCTTAGTTCACTGCTTCAAATAATTATGGAATAAATTAACCACAATTATAAAACACAGCAGAATTAATGAAAATATACTACCTCCTTTCACTGCTCAACTTGTATATTTAATTATAGTGAAATATATTACCAGTTGCATATTCAGAATGCAAATATTCGTAAATCTGCCAAATGCCATCAGATACTGTACCTAACACTCTATTTAATAAAAAATAGCTAAATAAAGAAAATATGCCATTTAACATACTATGTCATAATTAATGAGAGGAGTATCTGGGCTATCAAATAAATAATTGCTGAATATGAGAAAGAAGGAAATACAGTTGGAAGGGCTTGATTCTGATTTCACCAAACACGATAGAGAATTTTTGCAAGCAAAAGCACAACTCACTGCTGCAGACTCTTCTGCACTTGCAATGTGACAGACTAGTAAAGGGGAAAAAAAGCCAAACCTAGCGAAGAAACAATTTCCTAGAAAGTTTCCTATCAAGGGACTTTCCAAGAAAGTTTCCTATCAAATAGACTTTCACAATGACAAATGGCTGTAGGCTATCATGAAACAAAACAATTTACTACTCTCAGATATTGGTAAGATTTTACATATTTCTCATTTTTCTAAGCTAAAGTCACTTCTGCTTTATTTCTGTTTTTAAAACATAGGGTTTAACTTTATTTAAAAGTTTTATTCCTGAAAGCATAATTAACACTCAGTTAAATAACATTTTAATCAGAATAGCCTGAGTATACACAGTTCATGCAAGTTTTGCTACCTTCTCTCATGTAGTTTTAATTTTTCTCATACTTATGAAATCCCCAGAGCTAAAGGATTCTACAAAATCAAACACACCCATAGGCTCAGCAAATCTGAAGGGTCCCATTGCCCATGGTGTCTGTAGGGTCAAACAATTTTTAAAATGTTTGCAGAGAATTCTGGTAGGAAGTGCACCCTGGGTGGCATTAGCAAGAGCAATGCCTTGGCAAAAGCCCGCAGGCCAAGGGAACTGATTATTCCCCTCTGTTTCACACTCATGATGCTGAGGCTGAAGTACTATGTGGAATTCTGGGCTCCTCAATAGGAGAAAGATAAGGGTAGCCTCGAGAGAGTCGAGCAGTAGAGGCTGGAGACCCATGAGGAGGAATTAGGCATTGTGGGAGTGAAAGGGTTAACAAGATTGAAGTACTGAGTGTCTGGGTCATGTCCGAAAAAAGGAGACAGTGCGTCTGGAACACCTTTGTTGTGGGGGAAGGAACTGCAGGGTTGCAGGGAGATAGCCAATGGTATTAGCTGAAGGGACGCATGGGGGGCGCGTGGACAAGACATGTAGACCCATAGGAGTTCTCTCAGTAGCGCGTGTGTAAACAAATAGAAAGTATATAGGCCATGGAATATTTCAATAAAGGGTCTTCGATTTACCCCTTGATCAGAGTCCGTGCATCAATCCGCTACAAATGGCGCCCAAACAGGGGACTTGAAGTCTGTGAACAGGGACTTTAAGTCTGCGAACAGGAGACATAAAGTCTGCGGGACATGAAGTCTGCGAACAGGAGACCAGAAGTCTACGGGACCTGAAGTCTGCCGAATAGGAGACTTGAAGTCTGCGGGACAGAAACTTGAAGTCTGCGGGACAGAATCGCAGGAAAGAGCGACCAGTAGCGGAGCCTGGCTGAACGTGTAATCAAGTGGTTGGAGAGCTGAGAAGTCCGGACAAAGTAATCGCCTAGATCAGGTGAGCAGCCAGGGACAATGGGGGCAACAATGTCTGCAGAAGAAAAATCGGTGGTAACTGTGTTTAAGAAGATATTAGAAAAGCGTGGCATTAAGTACGATGAGACGCAACTGCGCATGCTGCTCGCCTGGCTTAAAAGCCGAGGTGTAGCTCCAGAATTGACTGAGATATTTGAAATATGTACATGGGAAACAGCTGGACAGGTTTTATGGGATGTGGCTACCAAGGGGGATTCCGGTGCCATGGGCTTGTTAACCACATGGCGCTTAGTTACAGACTCATTAAAGCAACAAAAGGCAGATCACGCTGTAATGGCTGCCGCTGCAGCAGCCACTGTAAGAGAAAGACAAAAAGAAGTGGCAGCTGCCACAGCTAACGAACTAGCGCCCACTGCACCTCCCTCGCCCGATTTTCCACCACCACCATCACCTATGAATATGGATTTGTTGTTTGCAGGGGACCCGTACAAGGAGAAAAATAGAGGGTACTTTGAATGTGTTGAAACAGATTATAATCCAAGGAAACATTGGCAGGAGTTGCGCCAACAAGCCGAAAAAAGCGGCGATCATGCTATTATTGCTCTCATAGCGTGTCCTGTGATTCGAGACACTCAGGGGCAGACAGAATGGCAAGGGTTGCCGTTTGGACTAGTGAAAGAACTGCGAAAAAATGTTATGGATTATGGTCTTGGGTCACCATATGTACAAAGTTTATTGAATAACGTGTTTTTTAATTATGAACTGACCCCGTATGATATTAAACAGATATCCATGTTAATATGTACACCTACACAAAAGGTAATGTTTGACGCACATTGGCGGACTGCCTGTGAGATGGCTGCCGTAACTAATTTTGAACGGCTGGATGGCGACCCCTTGCGAGGTGCAGGAATACCGCAGCTAATGGGGGAAGCACCAGTACAGACACCGCAATTACAAGCTAGATTGAACCCTGCTATTCTGCAGCAGTCTAGCCAGTTGGCATACCAAGCTCTGCTGAAAACTCCCAATACAGGGAAGGCTACTCAATCATTTGTCTCTATAAAGCAGGGGATAACTGAATCATTTATGTCATTTATAGATAGGCTGAAAGAAGCAATAGAGAAACAAGCTGAAAATGAGACAGCAAGGGAAGTGTTAATGAAGCTAGCCATAGAAAATGCAAATGTAGATTGTAAAAGGGTGTTACAGACTTTACGCAATCCCAACTTGATGGAAATGATGGAGGCCTGTCAGAAGGTTGGGTCATTCGAACATCAGGCTTAAGCCATGGCCTCCGCATTCGAAGCCTTGAGATTTGATAATAGAGCCTGTCTGGGTGGATCAGTGGCCCCTCACAAACGAAAAGATCCGCGCTCTGAATGATTTAGTGCAAGAACAGTTACAACAAGGTCACATTGTTCCAACTACAAGTCCATGGAATACCCCTGTGTTTGTTATAAAGAAAAAAAGCGGTAAATGGCAATTGTTACATGACTTGAGGCAAATCAATGCAGTGATCGAAAGCATGGGGGCTTTGCAACCGGGACTCCCTTCTCCTACTATGATTCCTGTGAATTGGCCAATAATAGTGATGGACTTGAAGGATTGCTTTTTAAAAATTCCTTTAGCGGCCCAAGACTGCCCTCGATTTGCTTTTTCGGTTCCCTCAATTAACAACAGTGAACCCATGCAACGATATCACTGGACGGTCTTGCCTCAAGGCATGAAAAATAGTCCCACAATATGTCAAATATATGTCGCAAGAGCACTCTCTGGGGTTCGAGAACAATACCCACAAATACTAATATATCATTATATGGATGATATACTCATCTCTGGGGCTTCTGTAGACAATATACAGTTAGTAGTAAAAGATACAGTTCAAGCATTACAGAAATTTGGATTACAAGTGGCACCTGAGAAGGTGCAAAATGAACTCCCCTGGTGTTACTTAGGGTGGAAAATCTTGGAATGCGCTGTTGAACCTCAGAGAGTGGCCCTGAAGTGGGAAGTCAGCACTCTAAATGATGTACAAAGAATACTTGGTGCCATTAATTGGATTCGACCCTTGCTGGGAATCACAAATGATACACTACAACCTCTCTTTGATTTATTAAGAGGTGATCCCACACTAGATTCCAAACGTATACTGACTCCCAAAGCGAAGGAGGCCTTGGCTCACATCAAACAAGCAATACAGTCACGACAAGCCCATCGCGTGCACGATGGATACGGTCTCCAGCTCTATATCATTAACACTATTACCCAGCCGTTAGCTCTACTGGGGCAATGGGTAGCAACCAATAATGATCCTTTGCTTTTGATAGAATGGATGTTTTTGCCATATCAGCCTGTGAAAACTATTACTACCAGAGTGGAAATGTTTGCGATGTGAATCCGTAAAGGGCAGAAATGTGCTGTATAGTTACAAGGTGAGGAAGTGCATACAATTTACATTCCATTGACGAAAGAACATTTGGACTGGAGTTTAGCTAATAGCATACCGTTACAAACTGCTTTGCTAGGCTATGCGGGAACACTTAGCATCCACATGCCAGCTCATAAATTATTTATGGCATTTAAAGACATTGAAATAGTTGCTCGACCCAGATGCAGCCCTGTACCAGTCTCTGGAATTACTGTGTTTACCGATGGGTCAGGGAAAACGGGCTGAGCAGACATAGTTTGGAAAGAAGAGGAACATTGGAAGGAAGAGATCCATGTGGTTCAAGGCACTCCTCAAATAGTGGAATTAGTAGCAGTCATAAAAGCATTCCAAAAATGGAGTGAACCATTGAATATAGTGACTGATTCACAATATATATGCGGGGTAGTCCAACGATTAGAGAAAGCATGGTTAAAACATGTTAATAACGATCAGCTGTTCTCTCTATTTAAACAATTATGGTATGAGCTAAATTGTAGGCAAAATGATTTTTATGTACTACACACCAGGAGCCATACAAATCTACCAGGTTTTATTGCGGAAGGTAACCGTAGAGCAGATCGCTTGACCGCTCCAGTTTGGGCAACCCCAGTACCACAAACTATAAAACAAGCCCAGCTATCCCATGAGTTTTTTTAGCAGTCAGCTAAAGCACTAAGAAAACAATTTGGCCTCTCTTGGGATACAGCCCGTGCCGTTGTACGTGCGTGCCCGGATTGTCAACCTTTTGCTGCTGTCCGCAAAACAGGGGTAAATCCGCGAGGTCTCTACGCATTACAATTATGGCAGACAGATGTCACTCATATAGCTGAATTTGGGAGACAAAAATGGGTGCATGTTTCTATCAATACTTATTCGGGTGCTTTATGGGCAACTGCAGAATCTGGAGAAAAAGCAAAAGATGTCATTCGACACTGGACTGCAGCTTTCGCAGCCATGGGGGTGCCATCTACTATCAAAACAGATAACGGGCCCGGGTACATTAGCCAGAAAACCCAACGCTTTTTACAGCTATGGGGTGTAGTACATGTAACAGGCATTCCACATTCCCCACAAGGCCAGGCTATTGTTGAACGCAGTCACCAAACCCTAAAACATATACTTGAAAAACAAAAAGGGGGAATGGTGGGAGAAAGCCCTCAAGTACAGTTATGGAAAACAGTTTATACCTTAAATTATTTAGATATTAGGGAGGCTGCACTGGAACAGTGACCACCAATTGTTCGACATTTTTTAAGTTTTGGTTTGACCGATAGGATAGATGTATCTAGCAAGGATGTTAAAGTGTGGGTACGGTCTCTACAATTGGGACAATGGGAAGGACCATATACATTAATAACATGGGGTCAAGGATACGCTTGTGTCTCCACAGAGCAAGGACCACGCTGGATCCCTGCTCGATGTGTAAGACCAGCCCTTGAAAAAGTGAATCATGAAGACACCGACAAGCCTGCCCTTGCTAATGACATGGGGACTGCTGACGCTGACGACCATAACAGCAGCGAACCCCATGTCAATGATAACCTGGAACAGTAGCAACATATGGGTGTCTTTAGCGCGAATGCTGAATCATTGTTAAAAACTGGGTTATTGGTTATCGGTATATTTTTTTGTATCTTGCTGTTTGTACCTTGTTTGTTGTCATGTGTTCAAGGAATGTTGCAGAAAATGGTGCAAAAAATATATGTTGTTGAAAAACAAAAATGGGGAATTGAGGAGGAATTAGGCATTGTGGGAGTGAAAGGGTTAACAAGATTGAAGTACTGAGGGTCCGGGTCATGTCCGAAAAAAGGAGACAGTGCATCTGGAACACCTTTGTTGTGGGGGAAGGCACTGCAGGGTTGCAGGGAGATAGCCAATGGTATTAGCTGAAGGGACGCATGGGGGGCGCGTGGACAAGACATGTAGACCAATAGGAGTTCTCTCAGCAGCGAGTGTGTAAACAAATAGAAAGTATATAGGCCATGGAATATTTCAATAAAGGGTCTTCGATTTACCCCTCGATTGGAGTCCGTGCATCAATCGCTACAGACACAGCTTTGCTTAGCCAGTAGACTAGAAGGCTGAAGGAGAATATCATTGCTGTCTTCAACTCCCCATTTTTTGGTTGCAACAAAGATGGAGCCAGAGTTTTCTCAGAGATGCAGGGTGAAGAGGTAATGGTCACAAGCTACAGCAAAGGAAATTCCCATGAGACTGAAGGAGAAGGGTTTTCCTCAGAAGAGTGGTTATGCATAGGGTCAGAGGCTCCAGGAGGCTGTGGGAATCCCCATCCTTAGAGATACACAAAACTTGACTGGAAAGGTCCTGAGCAACATGCTCAAACACTGCCTGACTTTGAGCAGGAGGATGGATTAGATCACCTCCAGAGCTGCCTTCCAGCCTAAAACATTCAATACGTCTATGAATTCAAGAAGGATATGTAGGTTTTAGAGCAGCTGGTGTATATATTAATTTCTGACAAGAACAACACTAATAACGTATGCTGCATAATCACTCCACTGTTTTCTTTGCAGAACTCAGGGCATTTTATTCACAGACTTCATTCTTTTAGTTAGAAACTACAAGTTTAAATTCTGAATCCTTGCCTTCTGAGTGTTAGGGTGGAGACACTCTGTTCTGCTTATACCACCAAAAATGATGCACATTATAGTGAACCAGAGTTATGTGCTTTCAATAAAATTTTAATAATTCAGTGAAAACCTATGTTATTTCAACAACAGAAATCCTGGATCATTATTACAATTTTTCTCCATGACGGATGAGATAATTAATCATTCTTTTGTCTTTCTTAAAGCAATTCTTATTCCTCTGTTCTGATCACTACTTTTCAAAACCAAACTTAAAATTTTAGAGGTGGTTGTCCAAACGTCTCTAAAGCCTTTTTTCCATGACATAAAGTTTCAATTAAATGGAAAAACATTGCAAAAAAATACATAGAATTCTGCTTTAAAAGAAAGATGAAGGGAAAAAAATCTGAAAAAAAATCCATTGGAAAATCATACTTTTATAGCTTTACAATAAAAATGCAGTCTTTCATTTTGCAGAAATATACATACATGCATGTAATTTCCAAATTAAATTTATGCAAAAAGTTTGATTTTGACTAATCAGAACACCTCAATAGTCTTGAAATAATTTAATTTTCTCTATTTTTCCCTGTACCTCACTGATAGCATCTATATGGTGGGGTTTTATTTGCTTAAATTTTGGTCAAGTGCATTGATATTTCATTCCAACTCTGCCAGAATAAAATTATTGAAATATGGGTACATTAATGAGTATCATAGAAAACTTTGGAATAGATTATCTGTACTACAGTACAGAGGCTTTTGGTTCACTCTTTTTATTTGTTTGTTTTTAATACACAAACTTTTTTTCTTCTTTTTTCAAAATGCGTGTGCTAAATATAGGGAAGGTATCTTATCTTGCAGATTCTGTTATCTTCTCTCACAATTTCGAGTAAGGACTAAGACTATATGTAGTATTTTTGACAAATATGATTTTCTCTGTTGATATTTTATTTATTTATGAAGTGTCATGCTTACCTATGGTGCTACAAAAGTAATTAACAGTATATAATGAGTCATAGTGGAAAGCTGACACAATGGATGTTATTTGAATTCCAAAAGGTCTTGATTTACAAGCCTGGTTCCTAACTTCCCTTCCAATGATAAATAATATCTTACCCTTTTACATGTAGTTGTCATAAAAGGGGATCTCAAAGCACTTCAGACATAGACAACTGTTGCACTGCTTTGCCAGGATCCTGAGGTTTAGTATATACACTCAGTGTAAAAAAAATGGTGAAAATTAAAAATGGAAAGAAGAATGGATATGCAATATAACTGTCTTGAAAGTTGAAATGGCATTTTGACATTTCAATAATGACAAGGTGTACAGTAGCAGTTAATGGCAACTGCTGAGGGGAGTGAGGGGGCGACTGGATAGGGTGCTGACTGGGTCAACCCACCGCTTTTTTATAATTATAATAATATAATATAATTTGGAAATAGGGAGAGGAATAAAGTTTATTGCCCTCTTGGGAAATGGAAAGTTCTGCTGGCCAAAGCCCATCAGGTCACATGAAGTAATCTGAAAACCAAATATCACTGATGTATGCTGAAAAAAAATTGTGGAAATGGCTATTTTGCAGACATTCTATAATTTGGATATGAATCTTTCTACTGCTTGAAAATATAGATTTTGTCATGTACTCTATCTATCTTCAAAACCAGTCTGCTTTAATAGAATCAGACAGTTGTGAATTATTTAGATGATGATTTGACACCCTTCTTCACTTTATAACTTTCTTGAACATGTTTAGCATTCAAAAATGATTCTGTTTTGGCTGTCAGCATTTGGGACTTGATCCTAGATGACCTGCTTGTGTACTTATTATCACTACTGAAAGTAGTCTAAGGAGTAATCTTGTTTAAGTATTCAGCATTGTACAAATAAAATATTGTGTACAAGTCTTATGACCTGATTCTAAGAATGTGGAAATAGAGAAGGGTTCCCAAAGGAGGACAACAAAAATAACCAAGAGTTTGGGAAATAACCCTTATCTTCAGAGGCTTGTATTGCTGAGTGCCGGGAGGGAACACTGGATCATGAACTCTTAGTCCTCTACTGTAACAGAAAATCAAAACTATAGAGAAGAAATAAAAAATACAGCAAGAAACCACTTTAAAAATGGATCAAACCCATTTTAAAACTAGTTCTGTTTTGTCTCAATCTTCCCTTCAGAGGGTTATTCTGGGAATTTACAAATCTCCTAGTGGCTAGAAAGCTTGTTCTGGTTTCTGTCTTCAAAGTACGCAAGGCTGATTAGATCCAGTTTTTTTCTTGCCCTAATTCTCCCATTAGGTTAAAGAATTCATCTCTGTCTCTTGAGTATGCAGTTACAGAGGGAAAGTTTTTTGATGTATCTTGCTTTTTGATCTTGGCAACTTTATAGTACCTATGGTTGGAAATTCAAGTTTGAAAAATTCATTGTCAAAATCAGATTCAGTATTTTAGAGAGGTGATTTAGTTTCAAAACTGCCTCACTAAAAGAGGTGGTAGAATCCTTGGTCTTTGGCAAAATGGAATTTCTTGCAAAAAGATATACTTTGAAGCAGTTTTTTAGAGAAAAAGTTTGGATTCTTTGTGTAGGAAAGATGAGGCTAGCACTGGTCTATTTTGGTGTCAGGAGGTCTGAATATATGTACAGGGTCTGGCTGTGATGGGGTTTACATTCTTCACAGCAATCCATATGGTACTGTATTTTGGATTTGTGTCTAAAACAGTGTTGAAAAAACACCAATGTTTTGACTATTGCTGAGCAGTGTTTGCACATCATCAAGGTTTTTCTTTTGTCTTTTTTTTTTTTTTTTTAACCTTTTTCCCACTCTGCACTTTCCTCCCCCCAGCAGGTAGGCCAGGGGTGTGCAAGAAGCTGGGAGGTGTGTCAGCTGCATGTGTCTGACACTAACTGACCAAAGGGATATTCCATACCATATGATGCCATGCTCAGTAACAAAAGCTCAGGGAAAGGAGGAGGAAGGGAGGATCTTCAGGGTTATGGCATTTGCCTTTCCAAGTAACTGTTACCTGTTAAACTGTCTTTACCTTGACTCACAAGTTTTCTTGCTTTTGCTCTTTCAATTCTCTCCCCCATCCTGCTGGGAGGAGTGAGCGAGCAACTGGGTACGGGCTTAGGTGCTGACCAGGGTCAACCCACCATGGTATCTTTTTACAATCTACATTTGAGGTCTGAGCAGTTTATAAGACTGCAATACTAGTAAGGCATATTTATACCAAAACTGTCCTCACCTCTCCAGAGCAAATGAAAAATCTCTATACTATGAATAAGCTACAATAATTTAAACTTTCTCAAAATCTTAAACAAGCTTAATCAAGCTCTTATAATAAGAGGATGAAGATGTACTTTATGTATCACTGAGTGAGTAATATCCAAGGGAAAGGGAAAAGAAATAACAGTTTGGATGGAAAGGCAATTGAACCACAAGAAGAGATCAGGAACAATATCAGGAGGCTTTCTGGAGAGGTTCACAGAACTTCTTCAGAATCTGATATGGAAAGACTTTGGGTTTTTTGACTCATTTTCTCCTTATTAGAGTTATTTTCTGGAATTATGTAGAATGATGGAAAGGCTAAATACAGTCTCTATATTGTTTTGTTCTTTTATTATTTATAGAAGTCAAGTTAAAAATTAAAAGTTCTTAATCACATCTTTGAAGGTCATTTAAAGACCAGTCTTTGAAGGTCACTTCAAATTGTGTCTGAACTACTGTGGCTTTTTCAGTAATAGTCTAGAAGTGAGAGGTAAGGTCCTAATGCTCCACTACAAAATGGAATGTTAAACACTGTCATCTCGGGGAAGCAAAATAGAGCTTTTTGTAGGAAAAGGAAGTTTTGCTTCAGATAAGCAAAATTTTTAGAGTCACCTTGATCTTGAAAAAAAAAATAGATCCTTTATTCTATTGTGACAATATCTAGAGAAAATTACCTGCTTTATGTCAATAATAAAACAAATACCTCCTGTGCCTTCTTACTACATTATTTAAATTATGCACCTTTTACTATAAAAAATAAATATGAATAATGTTCCACATGCAAGTTATTCACCATCTTCTGCCATATTTATGATACTGACAATGGGTTATTTTATTATGTGCCCTTTGCAAAACATAGTAAAGTTATATCCACAAGTGACTATGATTGAGGAAGAAAACATGAAAATCTTACAGGGAATAAAGCATAGTCTTGAAGCAATGGCAATAATAGGAACATACAGAAATTAAAGGATATGCTGCACCATGACAGGCATACTATTTTATTCATGCCTTTAGGTCCAGATCTTCTTACCTAACTACTGAACAGAATTTGTTATTGTTATGAGTGCCTGAAACATATGTAATTTGCAGCATGTTATCTTGCTAACATGAGAAATCAGCCATGAAAATATGCATACAGTACAGCATGTGGAGAAGGGGACAAGGAAAGGAGAAAAAGGGAAAGAAAGCATTTTTAGAAAAGTAAAGCAACTGGACAACAATAAATATGTAGTAAAATGCAGAGAATGACTGAAAGAAAAACATTAAAAAGGAGGTGTGGCTGACACACCGGAGGTTTGCGCTGCCATCCAGAGGGACCTCAATAGGCTGGGGCTGGGGAAATGAGCCAACAGGAACCTCATGAAGTTCAACAAGGAAGTGCAAAATCCTGCAACTGGGGAGGAACAACCTCATGCACCAGTGCATGGCTGGAAAGTAGTTTTGCAGAAAAGGACCTGGGGGTCCTGGCGGACACCAAGCTGAACATGGGCCAGCAATATGCCCTTGCAGCAAAGAAGGCGAGTGATGTTCTGGGCTGTATTAGACAAAGTATTGCCAGCAGGTTGAGGGAAATGATACTTCCCCTCTACTCGGCACTGGTGAGGCCACACCTGGAGTGCTGGGTCCAGTTCTGGGCTCCTCAGTACAAGAGAGACATGGGCATCCTGGAGAGACTCCAGCAAAGGGCCACCAGGATGATTAAGGGACTGAAGCGTCTCTCCTATGAGGAAAGGCTGACAGAGCTGGGACTGTTTAGCCTGGAGAAGTGAAGTCTTAGGGGGGATCTTATTAATGTTTACAAATACCTGAAGGAATGTGAAAAGAGGATGGAGACAGGCTCTTTTCACTGCTGCCCAGTGTCATGGTTTAGCTTCAGTCGGCAACTAAGCACCACACAGCTGCTTGCTCACCCTCCCCCCACGGTGGGATGGGGGAGAGAATCGGAAGAGCAAAAGTAAGAAAACTTGTGGGTTGAGATAAGAACAGTTTAATGATTGAAAAAAAAATTGTAATGAAAAGGAAAACAACAAGAGAGTGAGAGAGAAGCAAAACTGAAGGAAAAAAATCCAAGTAATGCAACCACTCATCATGCACCAATCGATGCCCAGCCAGTTCCTGAGCAGCGATTGCCGCCCCTGGCCAACTCCCCCCAGTTTCTATACTGAGCATGACGCCATATGGTATGGAATAGCCCTTTGGCCAGTTTGGATCAGCTGTCCTGGCTGTGCCCCCTCCCAGCTTCTTCTGCACCTGGCAGAGCATGGGAAGCTGAAAAGTCCTTGGCTAGCGTAAGCATTACTTAGCAACAACTAAAACATCAGTGTGTTATCACATTATTCTCATACTAAATCCAAAACACAGCACTATATTAGCTTCTAGGAAGAAAATTAACTCTGTCCCAGCCAAAACCAGGACACCCAGTGACAGGACAAGAGGCAATGGGCACAACCTGAAACACAGGTGTTCCCTCTGAACATCAGGAAACATTTTTTCACTGTGAGGGTGACCGAGCACTGGCACAGGTTTTCTAGGGAGGCTGTGGAATCTCCATCCCTGGAGATATTAAAGAGCTGTCTGGACATGGTCCTGGGCAACCGGCTCTAGGTGGCCCTGCTTGAGTAGGGCAGTTGGACCAGATGACCTCCAGAGGTTCCTTCCAACCTCGACCATTCTGTGATGCTGTGAAAAGTCACTAAGCACATGAAAATGTAAGTAAAAGAAAGGAATAGCAAAACCCAGAAAGTTCAGTAATAGAACAACATAGAAGTAATGATGTAAAGGCTGAGGACAAAGTGACAGCAGTATTTGCAGAATTAGTTCTGCCTCTGTGCCAGCATGCCCAATATAAATGTTTCAATAGTATTCTGATGTAGGTTCATTGGGATGATATATACCACAGTTTGGAAATATAAAATGTAAAAATTTGAATCCAGACAAAAATCAGTGTGATTTGTGCTTCAAGTTACATATGGGTGATTTTGAGAATCCCAAATTTTGGTAATGATCACAGTGCCTGTGGAGCTGATCAAACCAAACCTTCCTTAAATTCCTCTCAGACTCTCCTTTCCCCTTACCTGTGATTTGTCTTCCCCTTTAGCATTCTGTACAACTTCACAAGAACTTGCATCTTGTAACATATTTTTTCCCCTCATATCCTTTTGTCTTAATTTTTTTCACATGATCTCAGTACAGGTGGCCCTTCTTTCCTTTTTCCACTTTTTTCTTTGCTTTTTGTGCCTAAACACACAATATCTGTTTGTTAGGCAACACCTTCTGAAAAATCACTTCAGTTGCAATATACAGAAGAATACTAATATTAGCTTTAAAACTGACCACTGCATTTCTTCCCTAGACTGCTCAGTGTGTCCTCCTGACATCCTTGTTTGTCTCTAAGATTTTAGGTTCTTTGGGGTACAGATTGCCATTGCTCATTCTGCACAGCTGGTAATGCTTTACAATTAAGGAGTAATATTAGAGTCTGAGGTCTGGTTTCCATTTTCATGCAAGACACACCACCTAGACAAGAGAATATATGTATTAGTATGAGGACAGGAATTAGTGTTCTCATTTGCGATTGGCTAATGACACTGTAGAGTGATTTGTAAACCTGATTATACCTAGTGATTGATAATGGTTAATTTATTTCAAAGAGCGCAGTGCCAAGACTAAAAGAAGAATCAGCCAACAAAAACATCACTTCATCATGTAGATAACTCACATCCACTTTTTTTTTTCACTTTCAGCTGTACTAAAATATTTAAAAAATAAAGTCCTTGAACAAAGAACATCATGGTGCTGATTCAAGGCTCTATTTAGCTGAAAATTATTCATACCCAATAGAAATGACATTTTAGTTTTAGACTGCCAAAGTGAACTTTATTAGTATGTCATTAATCATTGTCTTGGAGGTGACACCTGGGGAAAATGATTTAGTGGAGATTAGAGCACTCAAATGTAACACTGAAAATATCACATTTATTTCCAGCATCAATCAGTCAATGAAACACATATTAACAAAAAATGACATTTATGTACATTTAAATCTGCTCATAAGAAAATGCACTGCTTTCTATTCAGGAACATTTTCTGTTTTTTTCACATATTATATTGAGTTTATAGTTTAAATAAAAATCTGCTGTTATCAATGTATTCAATTTTAAATCTGTGTAATAGAACACATTTGAAAGAAGACAGAAATTGGAAAGTTGTGCCAAAGAGAACCATTTGTTGGAAAAACAAGCATTTCAGAAAGAAATTCCCACCTCTCCATATAGTCTACAGGCATTGCTGCATAGCTAATATTTAACTCCAAAAGTCTGAAATTCTGTTCACATTCTTCGACTTTTGTTGATGTTGTAATAATAATAAAAGTCAACTAACCAACCAACCAACAATTTTTATTTTGAGATGAAAAAAAAATCTTTTAGAAAATCTCCCATGAAAAAGTTGGCATCAAAGTAAGGGCATGTTAATTCTTATCTTTCAAAGAGCAATAACTTTGTATAGCTTATTTAAGTCATGTGACTTGGACTAAACAATAAAGTTTCTCTCTTTCTCTCCTTTGCTCTCTGTTAACACTTGTCTGTCTCTCACCTTTACCATACTCAGGGTGCCATAACCTTATAGTTTCTAACTTAACTTATTTCCCCTAATTTTCCCTGGGAATTCATTGTTAAAACTGAAGAAAGCAGAAAATTACTTTTCTAAAGGACGTGTTATACTTGTTTTTACTAGAGGACGAGAAAATCAGCTGTTTCCTACTCTTTAGGTTTTTAAGCATTAAATACTGTCCTGATACGAAAAAAGGGTATCTGTTACTAAGAAATAAAATAGTATGTCACTGAAAAATAAAATCAAGCAGACTTGGTATACACATTTACAATTTTACAAATAAAACTAGAAGTATTCAACACTAAATTTTGCTTTATTGTAAAGTTTTTTTCATACTAATGAAAGTTGTTATTATCTGATTCTTAGTGGAAAACTTTTTTTAAAAAATCTCAGTATGTTGTACTCTATTCTGAAAATTGATTACCTCCTCCATTCTCCCCTCTTGCACTAAGGTAGTGGGTAGAAACATAATTTCTTGGCAATATCAGAGAAGCATGTCTATAAATAACTGTATATACTAAATGTTACAGAAGTGCATACTATTCCATAGTTATTATGACACAAACTTGATTTAAAGGCTGCGTGTATTATGTATGTATGCAATACAATTAAGCATATTAAAAGGACACAGTAATAAATAGAGAACTTTAAATATAGTACTGTTTCAGAGAGAAACTGAACGTTCATTTTCAAAATGAGTGGCTACTATGGAATCTGTGAAATAAATATGATTCAGACGTCTTAGCATGCAGAGGCAGTTCAAGAAAGTGAGAATGAATTGATATCTATGACATCGATTTAGAAGGTACAGCTGAAAAATAATAGTACCCATCTAGTTTCTTCAGTCAATAAAACATGAGCTCCCTGGAGCTCCCTGGAATCAAGGTGTATTTGCTTTGCTAAACTTAACAGTAAGAATTGTCACCACAAATCAGCAATCCACAACAGGGAGGAGTTTGAATAGCTATAGCTACAAATCAAACATTTATTTGAGAAACAAACATTTCTCCTTCCTAAAGACAGATCCTTATCATCCACAACCCTGCTTTTCCTCATGCTGGCAGCAGTGGCACTGTAAGAAATAAACATTTGTGCCTCAGTGAGGGCTCTAGGAGTATGAGATGCTAGCTGAAAGACAATGAGAGAAAGTACTGGAAACTATAAAGGAAAATGAGTTATTTCAGAACTAAGTCATTGGGAGTAGAAGTTACAACCTGAAGTCTGATCTGATCTAAAGCAAATACTTCCTAAATGTACCTTTCATTCCTGGCTTTAAAAGCACGTTTTTCCTGTGCAGAGGCACCTCATCACTGAGAACTCAGCAATGTTTCAGGATCAGATGAGGGCAGGGTGCTCTTTGGGGAGCAGCAGCAGAGCTCAATTTAGTTGTTTGTCTTTTCAACCAGACATAGGCTTCCCTTATTGATGAACTATTTAGTCCTTCACCAGTCTAGAAAAGATACAACACTGATGGAAGTAATGCCCTTTCCTTTAGATGGTGTTGGAGTCTTTCCATCAGCTCCAAAGAGCCCATTTTGAGCAACTGATCTTCACTGTTCTGTGCCTCACTTTCCTCTGTGGCTACATGAGAACTATAAAGTTTGTAAAGCAGAATGCTCTTCAATAAAGGTGCTTTATGAACATATAGTAGAGCTCAGAATGATATAAACTGAGAAGAAAGCACAGCAAACATAATATTTCTCCAAAGGTATGTGAAGAGTGGTAACAGCAAGCCTCTTTGGGCCTACCACTTGAATCTTTATAGTGGTGCAGAATGATTATTAAAAAACCCACCACAAATAAAACAAAGCAAATAAACCCACAAACCACTGTATTTTAGTCAACATGAGAATAGACTCATACAGAAAAGAGCACGTGCTACTAGAACGTGCTACTAAAATCGACCCCTAGCCAAATGAAATGAATTAAGGATATCTCAAGGTACTACAAGTATTAATATTTAACAGAACTTATTTTGCTTGAGATAAAGGTCAGGAATTCACTTACAGTACCATTATCACAAATGTGAAATCTAGCATGGATGGAGAATCAAACCATAGCTGGCTGCTATAGGTTGCTACAGCAACCTGTAAAGGTTGAAAACAAGGTTCAATGAAGTCAAAAGTCAGGAAGCTGAAGTTAGAACAGACTTTGTTCATTTTATCTTATTCTACCAGACTGGTATATTCCTGATATTTTAAACACTGTCAAACTAAATGTGTTTCATTTGTCTATGTGTGATTTTGCTACAGGAATATTAACTGTTTAATACATCAAAATGTATTTTGTTATACTGCAAGCTGAGGTAACTTGTTTTCTAAGTATTTATTAATATATTAGTGAAGCAGTAACAAACAGGTTGCATGGACTGTAACTATGAAATTAGCTTTTGAGTGAAGTTGACTCCTGCTATGCAAAACAGAGAATATTTTGCCTTTAGGCTTTGTGAAGTTTTTTATATTTAAAAAATAAATTAGTTCCCTTGTTCATCTGTGAAAGATGTGCTTCAGTATGGAGAGAAGTGACTTTTATAGATGTTCTTGGCTGGCAGGAGGTCTCTTCTAGGCTTAATAAGAAACATGTATTTTGAAAACATTTCTTACAATTTCACGCATTTTTTAACATTCTTTGGGAGGTAAACTTTTTTGAAGTCTGTTTAATCAAGTTAACGAAAATTCCTTATAAATGTAGACTGTTGTATCACTAAATAATGATGATCATAATGTGTTGGTTTTTTTCTGAATACATGTAATAATTACATTTGCAAAAGCATTTCAGAAGTTCCCAAAACACACGTATTTTCTAAGTATGTTGTCTAAAGAAAAAGGATTGTCCTAACACAATCTTGATAATTAAAAGAAGCAGTTATTCCAACTAGAGTAAATACTATCAGTAGAGTGAATGTAGTGAAGGCATGGTAAAATGGCTTACAGTTTCTTCCTTTCTTCTGGAGTTTCTCTTTTGATTGTTTCTCAGGTTCACATTTTATTTTATTTTTCAGAATGTAATTATTAAATATGACTCAATAATCTGCCATACGGTCACTGTTTTTCCAACTGTCTCTGTTTCCATTCCATGAAGAACAACGATTTTCATATAGGTCCTTTTATTCATTAGATACTTAGGATGAGATATTAATGATTCCTCTCTCTCTTTGCTGTTTATGCACTGGTCTAAGTGATGACTGATGTTTCATATAATAACCTCTGAATAAACCTTTTGCTGTTTTCTGAAATTTTGTCTGACACTGGCCCCTCCATCTCAGGCAAGTTCTAGAGGAAACACAAAAGTCTTATGAGGCTGTAGAATAAATGATTAAGAGTATGGTATTCATATTAAGAATTAATAGTAACATTAAATTATGCCATTAGGAAAAGAGATGTATGAAAGGACACAAACATATAAAAACGTTAGAAAAGTAATATGGTAAACTTTCCAGACCCTGACTTTTTTGTTTTTATAGACCTGGATTGCTTTCAGCAGTGACTATGATTTCTAGTTCTAAAGTTATTACTTGCTTTTGCTTTTAATGTTTTCTCTAGCATATGTAGCTGTGTCACTAGTACACTACTGAGAGTATTCAGTCCCCTCAACAGAGATCTTTCAAAACCTGTTGCACAAATCCAAGCAGGAGAGGTCAACAGACATATCCTCACCACCTGATGTGTTTCTAAACACAGGTTTCCCCAAAATTTACTTAATTCCCTGGATGAGATCTTGACAGGGTGATAACAACGTCCTTTGGGTCGTTAAACAAAGTTCTTTCCACTTTCCTAAAAACTTGAGGAAAGATATAGTAGTCTTTTACTGACTTTTACATTTTTCTCCCTACTCCTCTTTAAATCATGCACCACATTTGCACTACTCTTTTCTCACAAAAAAAACCCCTGAATCTTTTTTACTGGGAACATCCCCTTTCAGTGAGTTTCACCTTTTCGATTGTTTCAATATTTCATCATTTCAGAGTTGCAAACACTTCTTTGGAAAAGCAACAATTCAGCAAAATGTTGATTATTGGTTTCCTACTTACTCCTTAGCTTGTGTAATGTAATAGCCATAGCCACCTTTGGCTACTCTCCTTATGGTTAGTAACATACAGTATGCATTAGAAGTAAGCTTTGCTGGTCTAAAAGCTCTGCATTTTTATGACTGGAACCTATACATCAGAAAATTAGAGAAAGCCAGTTCTGGTACAGCCATGGTGTGATGATCTTTATGATATGGTATTATCTGTGCAATATCCGACCCTTCAAACTGAGATTCTATGTTTGTGCAAAATGTACCGAAATATGTAATGAAATAATCAAATGTATTGCAAGTAATAAGAAAGAAGAAAACAGATCAAAAGAGAGGGAAAGAGGGGTACACCAAGCTCAAGAGAGATTTAGGGATGGCTGAACCAGCTTCTCAGGAATTATTCAACTCCTATGACAGTAATGTTTTAATCACATATTTGTTCACCAATATCGGAAGGTAATCACAGGTTCAACTCACTTTCTGTAGTGTATTAAAGTTTTTTCACTATTTTTTTAAAAATGAGTCTCTCCTCTTCACATGATACTTTTGTAATCAAAATATCTATTACAGTTACTGCTTTACCTTTAAATCCTTCACATGATCCTTGCGCAAGTGGCCTTCATTTAAGACCTCTGAGCTGCACAGCCAAACTCCTTGGCGTAAAAACTGCTATTAAGAGTGAGTCTTTACAGTGGAAGTTGTGGACAATTTTCACAGTGCAAATTCCGTCTCCTTCCCATTTCAGTTCTCAATAACTGTAAACTGAAGATTAAGACTGTAGGTTTAGATCAGTAGAATCACACAGGCATTAAAAGTGTGGAAGCAGATTCAGAATTTGGCCACAGATCATCCTCTTTATACACTAAGGAGTACAAGTCAGAGTTTGGAACAAAATATGACTGTCTAAAAGTAGCTTTTTGTCCAATGTGGGTCATTTGACTTCATTGGCTATAACTTTCTCTTGCTCACCATTTGATTAGTCCTCCTGCTAGCTTCTTACAAAGGGACAAAAAAAAAGAAAAGGTTCCTATCATTGCAAGTCAAGGACAAATTGACTGAGAGTTTTACAGAAACTAATTTCTTTACTAGATCATACACTTTTCATTTCATTTTTCAAACATGTTAACCTCCCCCAATTTTTTAAACTAGGGCATTTTTTCTCTAGAGTAAGCAAACTAATAGAGTATATTGAGCAATAGCATAAAAGAACACCTGTGCAGTAATGAGATAACAGAAGATTTCCCAAATGAATATAGAAAAGGAACATATTGCCTAACTAACCTCTTTACCTTTTTGAAAGAGATAAGAAATGATGACAATGGCATCTGAGATGAGAGCATTTACTGGGATTTTCTTAATCCTTTGGTAAATTACAGGAACATATTTTGGGTTGCTTTGGCAGTCAGAGTGAAAGAGGTCAAGGGATAAAAAGTTGATTTAAAAAATATCATATAAAGACATTTTTGGTATCGATGGGAAGTTGCACTGCTCACTACCTACAATCAAAGCAGGGAGTGGTACATAGATGGAAAGAATATACCAAACACATGATAGAAACTCACTGCTCACACCCTCTAGTCATGTATAAATTTCTTGGCAGAAAACCCAGTTGACAACTTGTTGAATTTTCTGATGATTCAGAACTTCGAACAAATAGTTAATGAAGACTGCATGCATCAAAAAGAGTTCAGGTAGATAAGACTTAACTGTATAATTGGTTTCACACATGGCAAATGAAATCTAACACTGAAGAACTTGAGGTATCACACATACAATTTCAAGAATATAGTAAGTAGAAATTGAGTAGGACTGTTCTGAAAGCAGGAGGTTTTGAAAAGTGCCTGTAAATTAAAATGGATGGCAAAGACTAAGCCTAAAAAGTGTACAGAATACTGGGCTGAAGCTGATGTAGAACATGCTTGCATACAATAGTAGTGAAAACCTTGCCATTTTTCTAACACAATGAAAATGCATATTAGAGAAGATAGGCAAATACCAGCTCCAGTGCTGCAGCATAAAATTTATGCAATTTGTCAGTACATAGGTTCAGTTCAGAACAACTATGCAATATTGCTCTGAATTTCAGGAGTCTAGGATTAAATCTGACTTTGAAGATGGTAAGGGCTTTTGAAGATCTCAACACTGATGCTTTGTTTAAAAACAGCAATATGAAACTGAAACAGGCAGGCCGCTAAGTAATTGTGCTTTTTTAATTTCAGTTGGAGGCCGCGGACAACTGGAAGATCCAAACGATGGTGTCACATTATCGTACTTTGCTACTTGTGTTCCCACCTGTCGGAAAAAAACCTATGAGGCTGCTCTCACCAAAGATTCCTTGGTTGTCAGAGAAATTCTGGATTTCTGGATTCTGGATTCAAGGGTGAATGCTTGTTCATTTTGTGAAATATTTCTAAAGAGGGATCTGCTCCTAAATTCTGAGTTTGAGAGAAGAAATGAACTCACTGTAGTAACAACTCGTACATCAGATGTGACAGATTCATCATGGATATACCTGTTCACTGTTTTTCCTGTTTTCTTTGGTTGTTTTCTAAAGATCTAAATTGCAGAAGTTGAATCATAGGGAATTGTTTATCTTCTATATCTGCTGAACATATAAAATACATTCCCACAGCATACTGACTAATGAATTAAAGGCTTTATAATTAAATTAATAAACTAATTAAACCTTTATACATTACATGCATCTACATTGTTAATGTATTTATCATATTGATTTTTCCATATGTGAGAGCTTTGTTATGTGTATTTACAAAATACATTTTTAAGTTACTTTGAAAATAACATTAAATTTTATTATTTGCACACTCCCAAAGTCTGTGCACTAAATAATTCCTAAAATTAATTACATATAATAAATTTAAGTTTTCCACAAGAAAGAGTAACATTCCCATAGGAAGACCTTATTGAGATTAAATTATTGTGTGTTTAGTTTGTTGAATGTAGAGCATCAGCACCAAGAGCAGTGGAGCTTTCACATTTAACATCTCTGTAATGTCATTACATTGGAAATGGAATGGGGAAATGTTACAACACTGTTTAAGACCTTCTTAATACAGAGGAAAGCAAAGATGGTGCATGTCTATATTACTGGAGTTGTACCATACCGACAGTAAATGAAATCATCTCAAGACAGGAAAAAAACCCCAAACTTTCTTGATAGTCTCCCCTGTCTGCATGTAAAAGGATTAATGACTGAAATCTGGAATCATTTTGAGCTCACATACAGAACAGAAAAACATAAGTTCTTTGTGAAGGAAAGCATGAAGCTCTGGACCTTGCACTATAGGCAGCTGCTGCAGTTTGGGACTATAAATGCATTATTTTCCTAGAAAGAAACGTTAAGAGTGTACAGTCTATCCAGTGGTATTTTAATTAAAGCAAAAAGGATGAATGTGTAGAAGCATTAGTTTTGTTTTTCTGTTTGAAAAATCAAAAATTATATTATATTAACCAGGCTATTTAAGTACATTTCCAGTCTCAGTAGGTTCAAATGAAACCTATAAAATCAGTTAAATCTAAAAATGGTGGCAATGATAGATGATCCTTCTGGCTCCTGCAATGCTCTCACCAGAAATACTGCATCACCACCAGGGTATCTGGGATTCTAATAAAAGATTTCACAAGAGAAAGTAATGAATATTACTCTTTTTATGCTTTAGGAAAATTGCAGATATCCTATTTCTGGATACTTGCTGGCTGGGCTGAGCCAATACTTTACAATTGTTAATGAAGTGATTTGGAAGCACCATGGACTTTTTATAAACTAGGATGATTACTTTCAAAATTATTTTCAGTGAGGGAAACCATCTTCCACATGCCTGTGATCTTTTTGGTCAGTGCAAGAAGTAAAATCATTATGTCAAATAGCCTTTGTGTGGGCATGTGTATATGCACACATACATGCATATATATATGTGTGTGTGCATATAAACGTGAATGTGTATATCTGTGCACTCATTTGTGTATATATGTATGTATATATCTATATAATGTATTTATATAAAGTTCTCATCTGTAACTACTCCTTGCCTTGCCTGATCCTCTAAAGATTTTGGAATAAAGTCCCTGACAGGCAGCTGGGTAGATTGCTACAGCCTCCTAACGGAAAGACTGACAATGTAAAAATGCAGTATTGGTCAGCAACAATCAGAAAAGGAATAGCTCTGAGAGGCCTTGATCTTTCTAATAAACAGACAAACACTGGCTTTAAGGCAGTCATAAAAGAATTCTACATGCTCTAATACATGCTAATGCTGAATACCAAAAGGCTATGCTATACTGGCTTTTTTTCTTGTGATCAAATGGACTTAGCAATGTGAGGTGGGCAGAATATGAGGGCAGAACCTCAGGGAGGTCCATGGAGTCACTAGAATGAACACAGAAATAGGGAGGTAATAGGGTTGGGTAAATCTTTTGTAAAAACTACCTATCTTACTACAGAAAATAATAAGAATTTGGGTTTTATTTATTTTTCTCTGTCATGCAAAAATTATCAGGATAAATTAAAACTTTACATTGACAACAACAAAGACCTAACAAAAAATTTCTGGGTGACAGAATATTATCATTCTGATAATTTCTAATTTGGAGTTTTTCATTAAAAAGATATCACTGGCAAAACAGATAGGAGAGTTATTTGAAAAATAATCCCTCCCTGAATCAGAATGGATTAAGTCTTTTAATGGAACTGAAATGTCTTCTATCTGAAAAGGGTACATCTCTGCCTGAGCTCATCAGCACAAAATGCCTTACCAAGAAATTTAATCTCACTGTTATCAAAAATTCAAGAGGCCTTAACAAAAAATGCAATCTTAATATCATAAAACATTATTTAGTTATGTGTTGATTTCCTGTCTTGTAAGCAGAGCTGATTGAATAATGGATTTTTAATTGAAAAATTGAAAACATAAAAAATGATAACTTTGTACCAAAATATCTCATTTGAACTGAAATTAATATATTGTAATACATTAAAATGTATTTTTATATATATATATATATAAAGACAATGTGTTGGATAAGTTAAAATGATTTTGCAGAAGTAACATGACTTTAAAATGTTATATAAAGTTTAATCTAAAAAATTCCTTTCATATTTATAGTTTTGAATTATTTTTTTTTCTGGACATTTCAATGTTTTTAAAAATTGTGGTTCAGGTCAATCTCATCAATGTTTACAGAGAAAGTAATTATTTGCTATTGTTTCTAGCCTGAGTGAAGTATTCAGGATATATATTTCCACCCTCTGTATGAAGATAATTATTAAGTGGTATCATGGCTAGTTTTTTATTCCCAGCAAATCGTTAGCTGTGATCAGCAATACCCTGTCTTGAACGTGTAGCACAATTTCAATTTTAGTATAGCCAAAATGAATTACACATTATTTCTGTAAACTACAAGGATTCTAAAGGGTTATTATACCAGCTGAACTTGATGTCATATTCTCCATCTGCTATGGCAGATGCTCCATTCCAATGTGGATATTTAAGTCATTCTGAAAACAATTTTTGTAATTGTAAGAAACATTCAGAACGTGAAAGGAAGATGCTGCAGTTTTTTGATGATGTGTATGTTATCATTACGTATGTCACAATGAATGTAAGAGTAAAACATTATAGATCATATTTAAGAATGCAGTGCAAGTTAGCTGTTGACAACTATATTCTTAGCATTTAGTGCATTTTTCTATTCAGTCTACAATATACTATCTTAAGCTAAAATATTTTGTAATTACTGTTTTAATTTGTAACCCTGACATAAGTCTGTTGTGCCACCTGCAATGTATTTGTGTTAAAATAACCAGTCACAAACCTATCCTTAAATTACTTCAGAAAATAGGGGTAGAGTGGACAGGAAATCTTTCCCTTACTGAACTGAGTCTAGAGGTCTAACAGCATAGAATGTAAGAAACAGTCAACTAAATATACCTACCAGAATGAATAATAAGAGACTAAGGGTTATTTTGGTTGTACTTTTATAACATCCAGTAAAGACCTACTCATAATTGACGTACATGCATATGTATTAGAACACTACACAATATAGGTAACATTAGCTAAAAATTACCTAAAATTATCATAGAATCATAGAATAGCCCAGGTTGGAAAGGACTGCAAAAGATGTGGTCCAACTTTTGCTGGGAAAGGGAGCCGTGATGAGATTATCAGCACCCTGTCCAGTCATGTCTTGAAAACTTCCAGTGATGGGGTCTCCACCACGTCCCTGGGGAGGTTGTTGCAGTGAAGGATTGTTCTTACTGTAAAAAGTTTCCTTCTTATATCAATATGAAACCTCTCCCAATGCATGTTGTATCTGTTGTCCCTTGTCTTCTCCATATGGCTCCTCGTGAAGAGAGAGCCTCCATCCTCTTTGTAGCCACCCTGTAAGTACTGGAATACTGTGAACCTTTCCTCATAGGGCAGGTTCTCCAGCCCTTTGATCATCTTTGTGGTCTTCCTTTGGACCCTCTCCAGTCTGTCCATGTCTTTCTTGAATTGTGGGGCTGGAACTGGACACAGTACTCCAGGTGCTGCCTGACCAGTGCTGAGTAGAGTGGGATGATCACATCTCTCTCTCTGCTAGTAATCCCCCTGCAGATGCAGCCCAGGATCCAATTTGCCTTTGTTGCTGCAGTGGCACACTGCTGATTCATGTTCAGCTTGTTATTGTCCACCAGGACCCCCAGGTCCCTTTCAGCAAGGCTGCTCCCCAGCCACACAGATCCTAGCCTGTACTGGGCTCTTTGGTTATTGTGTCCCAGGCACAGGACTTAGGACTTGTCTTTGTTAAACTTCATACTGTTCTTACTTGCCCACTCTTCCAGCCTGTCCAAGTCTCTCCCTAAGATGGCTCTCCCTTCTGACGTGTTCTCCTCACTGCGTCATCAGTCATCACTCAGTCATGTTCTCCTCATCAGCAAACTTGGTGAGGGTGCTTTCAATCCCATCACCCACGTCATTTATGAAGATGTTGAACAGTGTGGGACACAGTATCATTCCATGGGGGACCCAACTTGCGATAGGCTGCCAGCCTGAGTAAAAACCCTTGATCATCACCCTTTGAGTATGGCCTGTTAGCCAATTCCCAACCCACCTCGCAGACCATCCATCCAATCTGTATCTTGCCAGTTTGTCCAGGAGAAGGCTATGAGCAACAGTGTTGAATGCTTTGCTGAAATCCAGGTAAACACCGTCCACTGCTCCCCCCACATTGACAGAAGATTTTATTTTGTTGTAGAATGTGATCAGGTTAGTCTGGCATGATTTACCCTTGGCAAATTTGATTTCTGTAGGATGCCAAAATATCTGTTTATGGCATCAATGCACTCCGAACAACAAAGCTTTGCAAACAAAATAAGAAAGGATTGAATATGTCTTTTTTGTTACATTTTATTATTATTACTAAATTACATCAAGAGAAGAAAATGAGAAAAAAAGGAGCTTGGGTTTCTTACATTTTTGTGATACCTGTTTTCACTGATGGTTTCAGTGAAATTACACTTTTTGAAGAACTTTCAAGAGTAAAGGTCACTTCTGTAGTATGTGCTTTTCAAGTGACCAGTTTCGATATCCATTTCTTTGCAGTTATGCTCTTAGTCTGTGGGAAGAACACATACATTAATCTACTGATCATCAGATGAAGAGTAAAATGTGTCTCTTAGGACTGCTGGGATGACTCTGCAGGTCTACAGCAATTGTCACGTACTCCTAGTAATTCCAGCACTGCCAGATTGACCTGAAAATTTTCTGTGGACATGCCTAGGGCATCAGCAGATTAGGTGGGCTAATAGCCAACCTTAGATAATTCTAAACAAATATTAATATTTTTCACAAGCATCTGGACAAATTTTCCAGGGAAAAAACTGAAATGTGTGGTAGTTCTTATTATCTCAAAATTTTTGTTATTTTTTTACTTGCGCAAATATAAATCAGACTGTGTAACTTTGCTACTGAAAATATAGAAGCAAAAGAGACAGACATTCATAATTCTAGTAGTGCAAAAAACTCTTTTGAGGTCAACACCACATGTTCATAAACATTTATCTACCTAATTTGATCTTACAATGAGGTGCAGATTCTTGTCACTATTGTGAAGAAGAGCTCCTTTCACCACTTCGGATTTCTCAAAGGAGTTGTCATACCTGTGTCTGCTGCCCTGCTCAGTCCGTAATCAGTCTTATTCAATATTTTGACAGCTATTATTAAAAGTTTCAGGGGCAGATGCAAGCTGTTCAGAGCACTGAGGAAAATATAAGCAACATAATCTATTCATTAGGTTTTACCCTAATGTTCATCAGCTAACAAATTTTAAAACTTCAGCGATGACGTTTACAATTCCTTACAAACTCACTACAATAATTATGATAACTCTAGATTTTCTTGAAACCCACTCTAGATTTTCTTGAAATCTGCGTACATATCAGTCCAGTATACTGCTGATTCTGAAGGATTGCTTACTAGCCTGAAAGCAATGACTTCCTGCTTTAATAATCCCCTGGAATCAGAACAGGCTTTTCTCAGGGTCTTCATGTGTGACCCTTTTAAACATTTACACACTGTAATCCAGTCATTTTTCATTCTTGAAAAAAGAGGAGTGAGCATATTCAGCACTTGAAGTCTTTTCTAATAGGACTCCTAATCCCCAGATAAGCCTTTTAGTCTGCCCCCTGCAACAGTTTCTGTCCAAGGTCACAAACAACATGCCAGACCTGGGCTTCTGAGAAGGTGTGTAATTGAACCGTTACACGTCTTAAAACATAACTAGCCCCTCTGCTTATGCACCTTAAGACCTTGCTAGACTGTTTTGAACAATCTTTATGTTTGCGCTTTTTACCATCACAAAACTATGTCATTATTTTGTTACCACTGTTATCTATTTCACAGCATTACTTTTTTATGTTTATTAATCCAAAAGGGATATAATGTACTAACATTAAATTTTCTTCCCCTCTGTGGTGGGTTAGCTGTGGTTAACATCCAAAATCCCACCAAACTGCTTGCTTACTTTCCCCCTCAGCAGGACAGGGGAGAAAATAGGAAAAACAAGAACAAGAAAGCTCATGGGCTGACATAAAGATAGGCAGATCACTTACCAATTAGAACACTGTCACAGGCAAAACAGACTTCATCTGGAGAAAATTTACTGAATTTCTTGTCAAATAAAATGAATAAATAAATAAGACTAATTTAAGTAGTGGGAAACTAAAATATACTAAAACAATGCCTTTCTTTGCCCCTTTCCCAAGCTCAGCTCCACTCTTCTATCCTTCCATTAGCAGTGCAGGCGGATAGAGGGTGGAGGGTGACTGTCAGTATGTGGCAGTTTCTCTCTGCTGCTCCTTCCTCCTCACACTTTTCCTCTGCTCTGGTGTGGTCTCTCCATGGGCAGCAGTTCCTTCAGGAATATCATCTGCTCCAATGTCATCCTCCATGGGGTGCAGGGGAATCTCTGCTCCAGTGCCTGGAGCACCTCCTCCCCCTCCTCCTTCTCCCACCTTGGTGTCTGCAAGGCTGTTTCTCTCACTTCTTTTTTCTCACTCCACTCTGCCTGCCCAGCATTTAAGCCTTTCTAAAACACGTTATCACAGAGGCACCACCAGCTTGGCTGAGGGGCTCAGCTGTGTCCTGAGGTGGGTCTGTTGGAGCAGGCTGGAACCGGCTGGAACTGGCTGTGTCTGGCATGGGGCAGCCCCAGCCTCACCTCACAGAGGCCGCCCTGCAGTCCCTGCTGCCAACACCTGGGCACCGACACCCCATACAGCCTCTATACCTGCAATCCTAGTGCACCTATAAGGCGTTTTCACCTCTTTTCTTGCCTTTGCACTGTCTGCATAGATTGATACCACATCAGAAAAAGACCCATATAGCTTAATGTTAAATTTTGCAGAGTGCAGTTCTTGCTGAGACAGTGATTTGTAGATGTACCCTGCAGATATTGTGAAAAGCTTCAAATTAAGGTAGGCGTTCACAGCTTCTCACCAGGTACCTGAAACTGGAATTTCTGAAGATTCTTCATTGATAATATGCTGTTACGAATGACAGGGTTAATTTTCAGATTTATTGTATGGCAAAAACTATAATTGCAGATTTACGAAATGGTCTGTGAATGAAATTTACTTAAATTAGTAAGGGAGGTTTACATGTCCTTTTTCACATTTTTCATTTGCAGGACGTCAATAGCTGAAGTTTATTTACAATCCTTTACTGAGAATTGAATTTTTAGCATATTTCATCGTTTGTCTCTTACAGGAGTCACCGGTGCACACATTGTGTGTATTCATTATAGAGGTGAAACACTCCTGCCCAGGAATGTGTGCAGAGTGTGCTATTCCACAGTAAAAGGACTGATCTTTGCTAGAAAATGTTATTTGCTCAAATAAAGAAAATAAAGAAATGAAAATGCAGGGAGGAAATACTTCATAGGATAATTATAAATGCCTATGAAGCCATCTGTTCCTGCTGACATTGAAGACTTCTGAACTAGGCTATACATTTATTGAATGCGAACATATATAGAGCATCCAACTATCATGTTCTTCTTAGAAAACATACTGTTGGTGGATATTATATACTAAATGTCTGAAAAAAAGGAGAAAAATAAAAATCTAAATACCAATGCTTAGGAAAGACCTTGATTGACCTCCCTGGAGCAAATCCTCTTCTTTGCACAGAAGAACTAGTAATTTATGATTAGTGATTAGTTGTACCTAGTGTGTTGGTTCAACCATATATGCGTAGATTCATAGCATGGTTTTGGATGGCTTCAGTCCAAAATTTCAAGCTGATAAAACTCTGCTTAGCAGTTGTATGACCCTTGGACAAATAACCTGACTTTTGCTTTTGAGCTGAAAGTTCTCTCTGTACTTGTAGTCTTGCCTCTGATTCACCATGAAATATAAAATACATGACCAATTAAATAAAATTAACATGGTTGAAAAAAAAGCTTTTCAAGGAAAAGCCATGCAATACTATTATACCTCAATATTTCTTGTCGTTAATTTCCTTTTTAACTTGCAAGATTCAGTGTTTCATCTCTCATTTTCCAGACTTATGTCTTCAATAGTTCAATATAGACTTTATGAGGTAGAAGGGATGTTGCACCTTTCTGCTGAATTGGGTGATAGGGCAGTACCATAGAAGTGTGCAATTGTAATGAAGCTGGAATACAGAAAAAGCAAGAAGCAGCTTGGTGGCTTTGTAATCTGTCAGCTTGGACAGTCAGACCTTAACAGGCAGACAAATTTTAGTTCGTATGTTCATGTATATATATATGCTTTATTATTATTATCTCTTTTTTTTTTCAATAATATGCTTCTTTAAAGGGAACACCACACAATCCTGGGAGCAGAAACTGCATCTCTGCAGTCCTTCCTGACTCTGCCACATTCATTTATAGATTTCTGAGTTTCCCAAGTGCCTGCCCTCCCTTCTGCACAGGGAACCGGAACACCAAAACCAGAACTTTGGATATCCTCTGGGGAATCGCCCTCTGGACCCATTTCTTCCTTTCTCCATTTCCATCTTTTTCTTTTTCTTTTTCTTTTTTTTTTTTCCTTTTTCTTTTTTTTTTTCCTTATCAGATGTGGAATACTGCAGTGAGAAAAACATTGTTACTCAAATGCATGGGAGATGTGTGTGTATGTAGGTTCATGTTCAGGCCTTTGGAAATATTAAACCATATTAAATTTCTAACATCAGTTCCTCTTTTCAACAAATTTGGCACTTAAATAACATGGTCACATTAGTTCTCTGCTGCAAGTGTTGTTATAATCAGCTCTGGATTTATAAGGGAGGAGGGCACATTTTGACCCCTATTTCTGAACATAAAGCTGTCACAGCAGCATAGTTTTATTCTGACTTTTGAACTTTGAGATCAGATGCAGGGAGGCAAAGAGAATTGGTGGTGCTGGAGCAAGCTGAGTAACACGTGCTTTTCCCTTCTGCAGTTCTCAGTGACATGATACAAGAAGACAAGGCATCAGGGCTGTAATCACCTCTGTTTTTGACAGCCTGACAAATGCTTGAAATTACTGTAAGCAGGGCACATCTTCAACTGGCATGTGACAGAGTCTTTCCATTAAAGTTTACATAATAGTGCTCATTTATACAAGCTGATAATAAGACCAAAACACACATTTCAGTTTTTCTTTCCTGTCAAGTACAAGACTTTACAAAGAAGCTGAAAAAGATTTGGCCTCTTTGTGTGAGGTAGGAAAGCAAAGGCAGAAGTTTTGTCTTCTTTCATATTCTGGTTTTCACTTGAGTGGATATAAGTTTTTACACTTACAGCTGCATATGTACATTTCTAGCTTATGCACTTACACATGCATAGGTGATAGACTTTCCCAACACAAAAACCATTGAGTACAAACAAAAAGTAATTACCAGTAGATGTTGGGGTGGTTTTTAGGGATAAATAAAGCCAGGTTTCTTTCACATTATGCCCTGCATCTCTTGGGAAGTGAGGTTTATTCAAAGTTGTTTTAAAATTGCTAAATCCAATGCTCCAAAGAGAAAATGGAAGCCATGCTTAAATTATGAGAAGTATTTTGGAAAGAAGTGTTTTAAAAAGGGTTTAATACAGATTCACCAACAGAGCACTAACTGTGTGCATTAGGATGCCTAGAATAATAAATGTGTTCTCTAATTGTTATGCAATAAAATATTGAGTAAAATGGAGACTTCTTATCACAGTAACCCAGGACTCATATAGATGGGGTAATCCATCAGCCTGGATATTGACAAATTTTGGATGAGTGATTCATATATTACCTCCTCCCTGTTTTGCTCTGTTTTCTGGTATAAAGTAGTTTCCTGTCTGATTCATTATCTTTACACTGTTGTGTTTCGAAGACTGCCTCCATTTTTTCATGACAATCCCCAAAAGTCAATTCATGTTTAAAGAGTGAAACTTCCGGCTGTTCTCTGCTTTCAGTTCTTCATTCCTTCTGTTTGACTGTAGGTTTCTTCACATCTAACAGCCTTTCCCCAGTTCTGCAGTTGCAAACACAAATGAAAAAACAGGTCCAAAGGTAACTACGGTTTTTCTTCTTCCCTATTTCACACAGAATTGGCATTCCGGATCCTAGTCCCAATCATGTTTTAGTCTAGTTCTTCATCTGTGCCTGCTCTAATTCAGGTCTCTCTTAGTTTACCTCCTGTTGTTGCTTATCCTGCCTTTAATTCTCAGTTTTGTGCTGTCCCCCCTGATTTTCAAGGGACTAGTTTTCTATCTGTAGTTTTTGTATGGGTTTTTTTGCATTTTGCTTTTTTTTTTTGCCTCCACATTTCAAACTTTAACTGATTTGATTCAAAGACCCCAGCTGGGCTGGAGCTTGTTCCTGCTGCTTAATGGGACTGTAGCTGTTTACCCACACAGTCTCCCAGCCTCGATGTTGAATTGATTCTTTCCTTTGTAACCACATCCATTATATGATTTTTGGTTCTTTTCATGGCTGACTGGTAGAACTGACCAATTAGTTGTGACTTATTTAACTGCTGAAGGCTTAAAGTTACAGAATCACAGAATCATACAGGTTGGAAAAGACCTTTAAGATCATCAAGTCCAACCGTAAACCTAACACTACCAAGACCACCAATATACCATGTCCCTAAGCACCTCATCCAAACGTCTTTTAAATACCTCCAGGGAAGGTGACTCAACCACTTCACTGGGCAGCCTGTTCCAATGCTTCATAACCCTTTAAATGAAGTAAAATTTCCTAATATCCAGTCTAAACCTCCTCTGGCACAACTTGAGGCCATTTCCTCTTGTCCTATCACTTGTTACCTGGGAGAAGAGATCGACCCCCACCTCTCTACAACCTCCTTTCAGGTAGTTGTAGAGAGCGATAAGGTCTCCCCTCAGCCTCCTTTTCTCCAGGCTAAACAACCCCAGCTCCCTCAGCCGCTCCTCATAAGACTTCTGCTCTAGACCCTTCACCAGCTTCGTTGCCCTTCTCTGGGCATGCGCCAGCACCTCAATGTCTCTCTTGTGGTGTGGGGCCCAAAGCTGAACACAGTATTCGAGGTGCAGCCTCACCAGTGCCGAGTACAGGGGGACAATCACTTCCCTAGTCCTGCTGGCCACACTATTCCTGATACAAGCCAGGATGCCATTGGCTTTCTTGGCCACCTGGGCACACTGCTGGCTCATATTCAGGCAGCTGTCAACCAACACGCCCAGGTCCTTTTCTGCCAGGCAGTTTTCCAGCCACTCTTCCCCAAGCCTATAGCCTTGCATGGGGTTGTTGTAGCCCAAGTGCAGGACCTGGCACTTAGCCTTGCTGAACCTCATACAATTGGCCTCGGCCCATCGATCCAGCCTGTCCAGGTCCCTCTGTAGAGCCTTCCTCCCCTCAAGCAGATCAACACTCCCGCACAACTTGGTGTCATCTGCAAACTTACTGAGGGTGCACTTGATCCCCTCATCCAGATCATTGATAAAGATATTAAACAGAACTGGCCCCAACACAGAGCCCTGGGGAACACTGCTTGTGACCGGCTGCCAACTGGAGTAAACTCCATTCACCACCACTCTTTGGGCCTGGCCATCCAGCCAGTTTTTTACCCAGCGAAGAGTACACCCGTCCAAGCCATGAGCAGCCAGTTTCTCCAGGAGAATGCTGTAGCAAACCGTGTCAAAGGCATTACTGAAGTCTAGATAGACAACATCCACAGCCTTTCCCTCATCCACTAGGCAGGTCACCTTGTCATAGAAGGAGATCAGGTTGGTCAAGCAGGACCTGCCTTTCCTGAACCCATTCAGGCTGGGCTTGATCCCTTGGTTATTCTCTACATGCCGTGTGATAGCACTCAGGATGATCTGCTCAAGTTATTTCTAGAAGTTATTTCTACTTAGATTAGCACATGGTACAGTGTGATACGATTGCATCTATAGAAGCAAGTAGTTGATGTGAGTATTGTCAGGGAATTTTTGTTGTACCCTTTGAGGAGAATTGAACACGTTTGTGCTTAAATGTATATATATATACAAATAAATTAATAAACAATGCATTGGAAAGAGTCCTACCACCTTAAGTGGTTCTGCAAAGAGTCTGCAAAGTTGTGTCATGATCCAATTCCTTGTATACACTTACACCAGTACCAATCCTGTGAGCGTTGGCAGGGAGAGCCTCAGCCTGGCCTTGGGTCTCTAACAGCATTGTAGTTGTCCTTCAACAGCATTGGAGTTGGGTGTTCTGCTCTTGTTCATTCCCTGGTTCCTCAGCTGTTCCAGATCCTCTTCTGTGGCTGGCAGTGCTTCCCTGCCATCACCCTGATTCCAGTGGTGCCAGTCACATCTGGCTCGGGGGTGTGGAAACAAAAGCCCAGTGTATTTAGATTTTGGTGACCTTGAAAGGTATGAGGGAGCAGTCAGATGCGTGTTAGGTTTTTTAGTGCCCCGATTTATTGAATCTTGACAGTCATGGCCAAGGAATACCTAGTTATTCTATTAATGAAAATCACAAAATTCACAGCTGGCTAAAGTAAAATAGAAATTCAAAACAATAAGAATTCTCAAAAAGGCAATTACTGTTTATAAATGACAGATAAAGTGAAAGCAAAGCTACACGGACTACTGCCACTAAGTCAGAAAGACACCCCACTCTCTCTTTATCTAATTTCTTCACTCTTTCTCTCTTTCTTTCCCCAATTCCCTGAGCCTTCTTCCTCTTCCCAAAGACTTTTTGTTCTTCCAGGGAAGGCATTGATCAGGGTTTCAGTCTGTGAGTGCACCTGGAATCTCAGGATGCATCTATTAGGAAAAATTCCTACATCTGTCCAAGAATTTACCTGTCAGATAAAAGTTGCCTAGTCCTACGTATAAAAAAGATTCACTTTTCAGTTCTAAACACTCAGTTTTATATTAAATGTCTCAGTCAAAAGTTAAAAGCATTTACAATTTCAGATCAGCTTTCAAGGAAAGAAAAAATGGTGCATTGTACCTTTTTTCCTAATGTCTGAGAGGATTTCGTAACATCCACTACTAGACGACAATCATTACCCTCTCTCTTGGACCCTACCTGTATTTGTGAACTGTGTTTATCTTTTCTCAATTTTCCATCTATGCAGAGCTATATGATGAAAGCAAATCCATTCAGTCTTCTAAGTTCCAACACAAAGACTTGAGATTTGACAAATTGTATTGTAATTACGATTGCTAGTACTTATGCTAATTGTACTAAAAAGTTTCCGCTTCCAAGCCTTAAAATAATTATATAGCTAATTATATGGATTTAATCCTAAGGTTTATTGTCTAATTAATGGCATTAATTAGATAATGACACATTATAAAATATTATATAAACCTCTGAGAAGGTTTGTCAGGTTAACGGGGTGGAGAAGGATAGATATATTCAGATCTTTCTTCTTTCATTTTTAAAAAAACTGCATTGTAAGGCAGGATTTTTCAAGGCTGTTTAAGGGGATTTTTACAGTGCTTGGAAGAGGACAGAGACAATCACATTGTGTGTAGTTCTGTGACTGAAGCAATACAGCCGTATCATGCTTGCTTTCTGCTTAGGCTAATTAGCTTTGTGGAGATGTAAAGCTCATTCTTTTTTGATGCTATACTGCTCTAATGCAACTATGCATTTTGGAATTCCTGGTTCAACATACTGCTCAATGCATTGCTATGTATTATATTATGTGGCCATGTCAGCCCTCTTTGCAACATACCCTTTAATAAGGTAAAAAAATAGCTGAGAGCACATTCTTTTCAAAGAAACTATCCCCAACGCTGTAGGCACTTCTGAAAACCTCCAAATTTCTCAGTCCAATGATACTGTTCTCATTAATTAATCCAATTATATTCCCAGTGTAACTAAGATGTTTGCATCCAATATTTAGGAATTGATAAGCTCTGCCAAACACTGCTCAACTGTAGCCTAACCCTTAATTTGTATTATTGGACAAGCAATTTTACCAGGTACCTGACACTATTGATTTTGCTCAGAGTTCTAAGTCATAGCTAACTTGCTCATCTTTCTGTATCTGTGGGGTCTTTAGAAGGACAACTCTCTGTGAGTTGCATGAAGAGTCTAAACTCTGATGAGTTTCACCAGGCAGCAGGACACCAAAGTCCCTTTGTAGTTTTAGCTGTGGGAATTTCTGAGACAGATAAAAATTTTTGCCTTTTTTTTTTTCTTTTTTCCCCGTTTCCTACAGCTAAGGGATCTGTCAACACAGATTGCCTATACTTTTGCTTGTGACATACCATCACAAAACTTATACGTTAATACTATTGTTTATGTAAACATATGATTCCATTTATAAATGCAAGCAAATGTACTGATGACAGTGATCAGGGGATGAATTTCATCACATTAACGTGGCAATGATTTGTTCATTTGTGTGGTATTGACTATATTAGTCAATATTTGTCTTTTTTGGTCAGTAATGTGTATGTTCCACCTGTGTTGGTCTCTTTTTGGTGTTTGAACTTTAATTTGTATTAATTTGGCATGACACATAATTGCAAGTTAATCTTAATTGTAGGGAAAGGGTCATCTAATTCAAATGGATAGATCACATACATGATGGTTTTAAAATAATATTTTCTATCACACACAGATGTTCCTTCCATTGCAGAGGTTACAAAATACACCTTTTTGAAAAATTATCCCTTCTTCTACAGCCAAAGTTTGAACACAATCCACCACTTTCTGGCAGCCTGTGGATTAGACATGTTCTCAGACAGATTGGTTTGTAAAAAAACAAAAACCAAAAGTCCTCTCCAGAATTTCATGCTGGCCATCTGCTCCCGTGTTCTGCTTTTTGTTTGCTTCTTTCCTTGTTTATAATACCCAGTTTGTAAGGTCGTCTACATCCCTTGCATTTTCTAGAACGTGTCTTTGTATGAATTTGTCCTTGCATTATTTCATCTTAGGCTATATTTTAAAATTCAATAAATAATAAAAATTAAGGAACACGTGCAAGCATCTTGCAAATACTTTTTAAACAATTACTCTTGCTTTGATTATTTGTTTGTATTGCTTGGCAGAAAAAGACCAGGGTTTTTTGTAGCAATCTGGTATGTTACATTTGACTGAGGAAAGCAGGAATCTAAAATAAGTTTCTATCACTTAAAAATAACAGTTGTGGGAGGAACAAAGCTGTCATTCCTCAGTTTCTTCATGCTACAGTATTTTAACAAATCTTTAATCTCAATGGATGTAACCGTCTAATTTGGTTATGGTTCTAGCTCTTAATAGAGGAAATCTTTTAAACCAAAATCATGAATCTGAGATAGTGGTTCACTAAAATTTATCAACTTTTGAAGTTTAACAAAGTCTTTTGATTTTTCCTTGTTTGAAATTTTTATAAAGAAGTGAAAGCATAAGGACTAAAAGTAGAATTTGATACTATGGATGTATTACTTCTTGATGAATATATAGGTCATGATCCCTAAAGCTCTTTGTTCAAATCTGAAACACTGATGTGATGAAATATAAATACAAAAGATTGTGTTCTTAATGCAATTTACTGTCACATATTTAACCCTTAAAGATGCCACAGAACTGGTCAGATGTGTTCCTGCTAAGCAAAATTTTTGCTAGCGCAGTCCTAATTATGTAATTAGAAACTTCTCTTAATTCTCATGGTACTAGGCAAGTGAGCTACAAGTGAGCTACATTATGTTTAATGTTTCCTAATTTAATTCCAAGAACTAATCAATATAATGATAAACCTAAGTTTTTCTGAACCTGAGATCTTTCTGTATATATTCCAAAATGTGTAACTTAGGGCTGGTAAGATGGTATACTCAGAAGAGAAATCTCTGTCTGGGATGGTATTTTAATGTTTAATATAGAAGGAACTAATTTCTGTGTCACTATTTGCCTGCCTACTGCTATTGTTACTGGTTGCTTTCCTCTGTAAAGTGGAGATATCAATACTTTGTAAAATGCATATACCCTGATAAAAAGCACTGTTTCTGATTTTTCTGATGCACCTCTATACCTAATACTCGTGATGGAGAACTGTTATTGCTGAAAAGCCTAAGAGGAGCCACAATGCATTTCTTCACATTCTTTGAGTTGCATGTGATTACACTTAATAACTTTGAAAGATTAAGTGTTAGCGTGACTCTTCTGGATAGTTAGATTTTATGTCCAGGTTTCTGAGGACTGTTTACTAATTCATTGCCTGGGGAGTCTTGTTTCTTAGGTACTGAAACAATTCCGAAAAATGTTTCCAGTATGTTAAAATAGCTTGTTTTCAGATGACTGTATCCATACAACTAGTACCATACAACTAGTACACATAATGGTGTGGCTTACCACTAGATAGGTAAGTATTTTTTTGGAAGCAATTAGGGAATTTTTGTAGTTCGTTCATAAGTAATGCCACCAGTCCATTGATTAAAATCCTGCATGCTACTTATTCATATGCTTTCTCACTCACAGAGCAATGTGTTTATTTTTACTTTCTTGAAAAGTTGTAGTATGAAGTTTATACTAAAGGAAGTATGAAGACAAAAAAAGCATAAAAGCTTGTATTGTTCTAGCAGCCTCTTGTAATAATGCTTATTGTCATGAAGATGAAAATCAAATTCTTCAGAGAGATCATTTCAATTTTAATGTCTAAAAAGTAAAGCTTGAGTCAATCCTTCATTTGCTCATTTATCTATCGAGTCTAACATTAATCTTGGATTTGAAGAAACGTTAAAAAACAAGTTCTGAACATTATTTAATGAAATCAAAGAATCATGCTTCTTTTCTTTTAAAAGAAAAAAAAGGATAATTGTCATGTTCCAATGATCAGAAAATTAAAATCACAACGAATGGAAGTTTTTCTAGAGTATACACTACTCAGTGCTAATGCTCATTTCAGTCTTTTCTTATGTGAATGAAATGTCATTGAATTTTTCTATAGAGTATGTTGAAAGGCCAGCAAAATTGAATGGGTTCCACCAGATTATAGAAGTTATTGGTCATGTCCTCTCTAACAAAAAACAAAACAAAACAAACACAAAAGGCAATTTTCAGACTTCTTGCATATAACAAGACAGATTAAAGGTGAGTCTTCAGTTTAGCACTTACTTCAGTCTGTGAATTGAAATTAAAATTATCAGGTTTTTGTTTCTAATAGTAGGATTTCCCTGTAAGTTAGTGAACTTGAGTAAAAAAACCAAACAAACCTTTTTTTCTTGTAATGAAAGTGAGTATCCTGTATCCATTATGACTTTCAGTAATATTTATTTATCAGATGATCATAGCATTTAGAACAATTAATGTAGCTTAGGACTCTATTTTCTTATGTGAGCTACCAATAGCTAAAAAAAAAAGTCTTCCTTAGAGTGAAAAGAGAAGTAAAAGAGGGGTCTAGATGGACTGGTGGGGGAGTAGAAGGAAACAATAAGACAATAATGTGATGTAGAAATAACCTTAACATTCTCATCATTATATTGTTTTACTTATTGAGTTGTGTAAATAAACGGTTTTAAGAGCAATCTGCAAGAGAACAGTAAATTAACTCCTCCAGAATGGAAGAAGCATTCTGGGTAAAAAAAAAATAGGCACCTTAAAAAATAAACAGACAAACAGATAAAGGGATGATAGGGAAAACAGAGATAAGAATCAGTTGATGAGAGGTAAGAGTTTGTACTCTGTTAAGAGCCTTAAATATGAAGAAAGTAGAGTAGTTATGCTGCAAGGTCAGCAAATACTCTTTTGAAATATTTTCTCAGACCTCTGCCAAGGGAAATGAGATGCTTTACTCCCAGATGAAATTGCAGTTGGCAGCAAGTTGTATGTTCCAACTCAAGTTCTGGGCTTCCATGATGGAATCCTGGATCTTTGGAAGTCAGTGGCTAGATAAGAAGAGACAGGGTGTGAGAAAGTGTTTTACTCATTTTCTTTAATCTCTTAATACCTATTCATGAACAATTAAAAAAGAAACATACAAATACAAAAGAAATTCCCAAATTAACAACAACAACAAAAAAGGTAAAGAATACTATTTTGCAAAGAGTTAATGTGAAAAGAAAAAGTTAAATAAATCAGAATTTTCATGCCTTTGATAAAATCTTCTCTTTACTAGCAATGCAATGTACAAAACTGATAAAGGTGAAGTACTGAAGACATTTAAAAATTGGCCTGAGTATTTTGGACAGCTGATTATCTGCAAGTCACATTGGTTTCCCTGAGAAACTGAATGATCAGTTTTTTCCAAAAATTTGTCCCACATGGCTAAGAATCTAAATGTAGGCCTGAGTTTCAAATGTTTGTCTAAGTCCTTTTTTATTTTGTTTTCTGCATTAAGCAGACTTCAGATGAATGGGCAGATACTTTAAGTGACATTTTGAAGAGGCAATCGTTGAATCACATTAACTTAAAATAGCTATCCAGGTCTAGTTTCCTCATAGGTATTTCAAGAATAGTGTCCTGTCTACCTTGAAAACTGAATCTAAATTGATGAACAAACCGCTGAGCTTGGAGCTATCTTCTTTTAAATATGATTTGTCAGGCTCTGTCCCAGAAGTCAGGAGAAATTTTAAATGTAGATGCAGAGTTCAGTTACACTTCTGACACGTATTTGTCTGTGTGTGTCAACTTGACCGCAAGCTGACATTGAATTTACACAGGTGAAGAGAACATTATGTATCTGAGGCTACCACTGATAACAAATACATTGAAAAAGATAACAAGGTATGCTACACAACCATGAAGGAAGCAAGTATAAATAGAGAGGAGCTGAATCTGCTGCATAGCTGGGGAGAAGTGTTGGAAGAGAATTTATTTCTCAAAGCAGAATAGGCATAGTGTCACCCTAGGCTATCCCTGGTGACCTTGAGATTTAGAGGGCAAATACAGATTTTAGGGCTAATTTAGCTTTTAAAATAACTTTTCATGAATTCAGATATTTCAGAGTGTATCTGTTCCTATTTTCAGTGGAAACAAATTTTAGGGTTTATTCTTCATAAGTAAGCCTCTGGGCAGAGTGTCACTGCAAACGTGCACCTCAAATAGGTATTTCAGTAGTGAGTGGATGTTTACATGTACTACTAGAAGAACCAGTTATCAACATTGATGAAAAACGTAGTTTTGCTGCTACTCTTAAACAAAGTTGTTTAGATATTAAGTAGACATCTTTGTTGTGGATAGCTGGTACCTTCTGTAACTATGGAGGGTTTGAATTCTAGGAAATCTGAGCATTATTTCCAGATGTCAGAGAAAAGTCAGTTCTCCTTAGTGTAACCAGAAAAAAAGGAATTTGGGATCAGTTTTTATATTTCTACAACAAAGTGGGTTGGAAAAATTTTTTCTCTGGTGAATATGCTGGAGGCACGCCATCCTTTTCAGACAGTTTTCTGTATAACAAAGTATTTTTTGTTGCTATCACTAAACTAGATTAAAAGAAATTGCAACTCTATTTGCCATTCTTTGAAAAGTGACAGTTACTAAAGGGAAGAGAATTGCTATGAAACCTACAGAATCTGTTCTAGGAAATCTACTAAGGGCTTAATTTCAAAGATAACAGTGCTTTATTTTCACCAGTAGAGGATGGTACAATTTTTAAACTCCTAATTCTGGGAAATTATTTTTCTGTTCTCTTTATGCTCCTGCTATCTCACCTGTGTCTTTTTATGTGATAGGCAAAGTTATGCAAGCTTGGAGAAGCAAGAAAAGGCTCATAACTGGGGGAGAGAGGAAGTAGCAAGTAGCATGGTAGAGGTTATTACTTGAAAGAAAGATTAAACATTGAAGGGTAGGAAGAAGTGAGTAAGAGATTTATGGTGAGAGAAAAAGTGCAAACCCTGGAGGTGCTGAAGATCAGTATATAACTTTCCTTCATTTTTGTTCTAGAAATGATGCCTTTTATATAGCAAAGAAATCTGCTAAGAGAAACGGGCAACAGCATTTTCAGGAAAGTTTTCAGCCTAATTTAAATGGAGATATTTTGCAGGCCATTTATTCTTATTCATATTTTTTGAAAACATTTAATGAATCATTCTAATTATATTTAAAATATGGATTAATAACTTCCCCTGTAACCTATTTTTTCTCTATATATTTGATCATTGGAAGAGAAATATATATTTATATGTTGCTCATTTCCAGTTTATTTTAATTCAGCATATCTGAGTTTGTACATTATATTAGATGAACCAACATTAACAAATTCTCACTTATATGAGCTGGTCCTTTTCACGATTCACAAATACATTTTATAGTTAATTTTTCTCACTTTTAACATTGATTTCCTTTTAATATTTTGCTAATTAATAGTGTGAATTAAAACACTGTATTCCCCTACTCTAAGTTTTATTTACCATCTCTCATTCAGTAAAAATACAAGTCCACTTATAACATCCTTTGGGCAATATGCTGAAGAGTATGGATCTTACTTACTCCATTGTAATCCACAAGAAATATCCTTCTAAGTCAGACTGCTGGCCCATCTGGCCCAATATTCTCTCTCTCAGAGTGACAAAGGAAATTATATTTAGGGCAGGACAATAGATGTTATTATGCAGCTGCTTCTTCATAGAAAAAAGCCTTTTAAATGGGAGCAATTTTCATTTGCACTCTCTTCTGTATTGTTTACCTGTCATGAAATGGTCCTAGTGTTAATGAAAATCGGGGTATATTGCCCAGTGGCATAAGTGTAATTTCACATTTCTTTAAAGTGTCTTCTGGGCCCAAGTCTCTTGTACGTAGCATCTGTTATCAGCTTTGCTGAATTAGGCCTTTTTTTTCTTGTTTTTTTTTTTTTTTTGTCATATACATCACAGCAGTCTGAAGAATAGAATTTGCTCTTCAGCTACTACATAAGTGAAAGGAGAAAGATCACTCTGTGTTTCTTTCAATGGGTCACTTAAAATGATTTTAATGGAAATAAATAGAAATTTTGCAAGTATCTTAAATTACAGTGAGGTCACATCTATGCTGGCTCTTTTTTAAAATTGAAGGCCATTTAGATGGTTTATAGTACATAAAACACTTGCAGCCATACTCTTTTCTTAAACACAGTTGTGTTGTCCTCAAGAAACATCACGAAAAGAAATTAACAATAAAACATTGAAGTAAAAACCAAGAACTAACAGGAGTTATTTCCGACTAATACTTAGCCCAAGATAGGCATAGTTGTAATTTTGACTCAGGGAGAAGGGACCAAGAAGCGGAAAAAAACCCTCACTATATCTGTCAAAAGAAGGTAGGACATCATGATATTCCGATGTCTTTCTGTTATCTTTTACACAGAAGTGGGAAAATAATGGTATTTAAACAAAATAGGAAGATTTCCCTTCCTTCTTCTTTCCCTCTTGTGACATTTTTATTTTCCTAACAATATGAAATCTATTCAGAGATTTCTTTCTCTTTCAGCTGAATTAATTATTTAGCCATCATCAGCTATTGTTCATAAATTGTTGAAAGCAGCAGGGAGGCACTAAAGCAGAAGCTCTGATTACTTTCTAAAATTGCAGCTGTCTACTCAGGTCAGCAGTCATTGCCATGTAAGGTCACTTAGTGATGAGGTGTAAAGAATTGTGGGCTGGGAAAATATAGGTTGAAGAGCATAATTTACCTCTAAAGTATGTCTCAAAAGCCTGATCCTTCAAGGTGCTGAGCACCTCCAAAGAGACTAGCAACTTCTATTGAAATTAACCTGATTTAAGGAGACGTAGTACTTCTGGGGATACACTCAGAGTTTTCTAGGAACAGTGCCTTGTTTCAGAGTTATTTTCTTTATTTGGCACAATCCACAGGATGGTTTCATTTTTTGCTACTCAAATTCACAATTTTTTTCAAACAGTTTTAGTGTGCAGGAGAATGTAATTATATTGAGGAAACATTTCTCATTCCAGTGGAAATAGTCATTCTACCTTAAAAATTAACACGGTTGCAGAGCACCTAAATTTTTGAGAATGTTTGGCAACGTTCCTATCTGTCGCATTGGGACCTTAATCTGAACAATGTCCTATTTTCTAAAATGGTAAGCCCAGTGCCAGCACCCAGCCTGTCAGCAATGACTAGTGGCACACACCATGAGGTGGATCAAAACAGAATTAATTTCAATATCTGGCATCTTTATGATTCTCAAGATACATTTCAAAAAGCAAAGCCCAGAGATTATATTAATTCCTTTGAGAATCTTAGTCTTTTTTCTATTCATAAAAGAAATATAAAAAATAAAATCCAATAAAGAACTTCCCAGATTCATCATTCATGTTGCCCCACTATATATCTGGTATAAATCTTGGTAATATTTCTTCTACAGCTATTTCATTCACTGTATGGCATAACACTACAGACTGAAATGCAGTAGAAGCAATTTGCCCATCAGAAATTTCACTTCTGAAAGACAAGATGTGCATGCATGCCTAGGGCATTATTTTTTCCAGATGTATGATAGGAGTAACTACTGCCTACTACTATTGCAGGATCTGCTTGAATCCTGAATGTAAGAATAGTGTCTCTGGGAAAGTGTCTTAGATGTGTTTTTATTTGCTTAGTCTTGTACTGCCAAATAAATACTATTGCCAAAACCAGATTACCAATCTTCAGTAAGTATAGTTGAGTACTTTAGAGAAGTATTTTTCAATCTTTTTTCTCAGAAATGCTGGAGATGTGTAGACTATGTTTAGTAAGTGTGTGAGCATTAAATAAACAAAGCAAATCAACTCTCAGTAGGCTTTCTTTTACTCTTTGGTAAGGTATACCAATATTGGGAATTAGCTGTCTCACATCAAGAGCTAAAAACACCTCTTTAAGTTGATTTCTCTTAACTTAAATAGTTAATAAATAGAACGCTTTCAGAAAATAATACAATCTTTAATATAGTTCTCTTAACCAGAAAATAAGTGTGCACTGGTTTGATTGTTATTTCATTATTTGTGTATTTTTACATAGAGGAGATAAGAAAACAGTAGAGTTTGCATAGAAGGAAAAGATATTAAAGGAGATTGAGATTTTGGGCTAAAAAAAATTTGACCTCTTTTTTAAAGAGTGTTAGTTTTAAAATATACTAAAAAGCATTTTCTCAATAACTTAATTCTGAATGCAGTTTTTTAAACTGTTGCATATCTAAAATTTATTTGGGTTTTTTCCTTCCAGGTCAGAACAGACAGGTTTTCTCTGACGTTAAATTTTGCAAACAGCCTTTTACTCAGTAATATCTATTGTTGGTGAGACATCTTTAGGGCTTATACAGGAAAGAAGATGCTGAAGATAGTTAAAAAAAAAAAAAAGTTTTAATTGTTAGCAAACAAGCTGTCAGAAAAGACTAACGATGTTTTTCTACTAACCTGAGTAGAAGCAGCTTACTAGATAGAGAATATTATTTCTCAGCTTGAACAGCAACTTTGATATAAATATAAAATTACTAGAAGCAACATCCCCTAGTGATTTTCAGCATTGCTTGACATATATTTTTCTTGACTTCTCCCATCTTATCAGAATGTTTTGTGGAAAAGTATTTTTCTATAAATTATTTCTTAAAAAATAAATGTCCAAATGACAGATCAAAAAGTTAATTCCCATATTCTAGCATATGGGTAATTAACAATGACCTTGATGACTAGAGGTTTTCAACACACTTCAGAATAATGTAAGAGAGAAATGAAACAAATTAAATAATTATATGGCATGTGTTAGTCACTGAATTTTGAGTGTAAGGCAAATCTTTTGAATTACATCTTTTTAAACACAGATAATCTATTTCTTCATATAAAAAACATATTCGCCCCTTTTGTAGTGAAAGAGTAAAAGTTGAAACTCAACCACCAGCTCCTAGGAATGGTGCTTAGAATCATAGAAGCATAGAATGTTTTGGGTGGGAAGGGACCTTTAAAGGTCAGCTAGTCCAACGCCCCCTGCAGTGAGAAAGGACATCTTTCACTAGGTCGGGTTGCTCAAAGTCCTGTCCAGCCTGACCTTGAATGTTTCCAGGGATGGGACATCTACCACCTCTCTGGGCAACCTGTTCCAGGGTTTCTCCACCCTTATTGCAAAAAATTTCTTCCTTATATCTAGTCTGAATCTACCCTCTTTTAGTTTAAAACCATTACCCCTTGTCCTATCGCAACAGGCCCTACTAAAAAGTCTGTCCCCATCTTTCTTATAAACCCCTTTAAGCACTGAAAGGACGCAATAAGGTCTCCCCAGAACCTTCTCCAGGCTGAACAACCCCAACTCTCTCAGCCTTTCTTTGTAGAAGAGGTGTTCCATCCCTTGGATCATTTTCGTGGCCCTCCTCTGGACCCACTCCAACAGCTCCATGTCCTTCTTGTGCTGAGGGCTCCAGAGCTGGATGCAGTACTGCAGGTGGGGTCTCATCAGAGCAGAGTAGAGGGGCAGAATCACCTCCCTTGACCTGCTGGCCACGCTTCTTTTGATGCAGCCCAGGGTACGGTTGGCTTTCTGGGCTGTGAGCGTACATTGATGGCTTATATCCAGCTTTTCATCCACCAATACCCCCAAGTCCTTTTCCACAGGGCTGCTCTCAATCCCTTCATCCCCCAGCCTGTATTGATACTGGGGGTTGCCCTGACCCAGGTGCAGGACCTTGCACTTGGCCTTGTTGAACCTCATGATGTTCACACAGGCCCATTTCTTGAGCTTGTCCAGGTCCCTCTGAATGGCATCCCATCCCTCAGGTGTGTCAACTGCACCACTCAGCTTGGTGTCGTCTGCAAACTTGCTGAGGGTGCACTCGATCCCACTGTCTGTGTCATTGAGGAAAATATTAAACAGTACTGGCCCCAATAGAGACCCCTGAGGGACACCACTTGTCACCGACCTCCATCTGGACACTATGCCATTGACCGCTACCCTCTGGATGTGACCATCCAGCCAATTCCTCATCCACTGAACAGTCCACCCATCAAATCCATATCTCTCCAATTTAGAGAGAAGGATGTTGTGGGGGACTGTGCCAAAGGCCTTACAGAAGTCCAGATAGATGACATTCGTGGCTCTTCCCTTGCCCACTGATGTAGTCACTCCATCACAGAAAGCCACTAGGTTGGTCAGGCAAGACCCTTGGTGAAGCCATGCTGGCTGTCTCGAATCACCTCCCTGTCCTCCATGTACTTTAGCATAACTTCTAGGAGGATCTGTTCCATGATCTTCCCAGGCACAGAGGTGAGGCTGACAGGTCGGTAATTCCCAGGGTCCTCCTTTCTACCCTTTTTAAAAATGCGTGCAATGTTTCCCTTTTTCCAGTCACCAGGGTCTTCACCTGACTGCCATGACTTTTCAAATATCATGGAGAGTGGCTTGGCAACTACCTCAGCCAATTCCCTCAGGACTGTGGGATGCATCTTGTCACGTCCCATAAACTTATGTATGTTCAGGTTCCTGAGATGGTCACAAACCTGATCTTCTCTTACAGTGGGAGGGACTTTGCTCCCCCAGTCCCTGCCTTGAGGTCCATCCACTTGAGAGGTGTGGGAAGAGAGGTTGCCAGTGAAGACTGGGGCAAAAAAGTTGTTGAGTACCTCAGCCTTGTCCTCGTCCATTGTTACCAGTTTGCCAGTCTTGCTCATCAGGGTGGGTACACTTTCTTTGACCTTCCTTTTCTGGCTGACATAACTGTAGAAGCCCTTCTTATTATTCTTTGTGTCCCTTGCCAAGTTCAGCTCCAGCCGCACCTTGGTGTTCCTGACCCCATCACTATACAACCTGGCAGCATCCCTCTACTCTTCCCAGGATACCTGTCCCTGCTTCCACTGCCTGTGCATTTCCTTCTTGCCCTTTAGTTTGACCAGCAGGTCTTCACTCAGCCATGCTGGTCTCTCACCTTCCTTTCCTGATTTCTTACACTTGGGGATCGAGAGGTCTTGCGCTCTATGGAAAGCGTCCTTAAAGATCTGCCAGCTCTGTTCTGCTCTCTTGTCCCTGAGGGCAGTTTCCCAGGGGGTCCTATTGACTAACTCCTTGAAGAGCTGCAAGTTTGCTTTCCTTAAATTCAGGGTCCTGACTATACTCTTTGCCTGACCCATATCCCTCAGGACTGCAAACTCCACCAAGTGCATGATCACTGCAGCTTCATTCTTTGTACTTTTCCTCAGAGCATAGGAAGGAGAGAAATGGCAAGTTAAGAGAGAAATAAACCAACTCTTGTTCTCACTCTTCCGTGAAGGCTATCTCCGTACCATGAGGCTTTCCTTTTAGAGAGACCATAGGGACACCTCAAGCAGGACCAAGGCTTTCAACATGGCTTTTGGACTCTCATCACTGTCATCATCACAAAGAGGAAAAGAACTGAAGAGAACTGAAGACTGTAGATTCCTAAGACAGATTTTCTAGTAGGAGAGGCAATCAAGCAAAAATGAGGTTCTCATGATATATTTTATGATTCGTATTTCACTTGCTAATTCATTTACATAAAAAGGCTGTATCCTTAATCTGATTATATAATGATTGTGAAAGCCAAATTACATTAATAACATTTTGTATCACAAACTATGGATGGAGAAAAAAAGTACAATTTTGATGATGCTGAATATTCAGAAATAAAGAAAATCATGCTGTCAGCTCAAATATGCGGGAAAGTTATATGCTTTAGGCAAAAACAACACAGAGAACATAGTGATGCTGTAAAGGCTATAGAAATAATACGTTAGTGACACTGATGAAGTAAAACCAGCAACAGCTTAGTCACAGTCATCTTAATCTAAACTTTTTGTGTACTTTTTTCAGTCTGAATAGAATTTTCATTGTAATTTTATTTAAAACATGAAAATTCACAATCAAGGAATATTTATGTCATACCAAAGTTCATATACCAATTGATTTTTAAGAGATTTATAAAGAAGAAATATACTAAATAGTGTTTAAATTTTATTTAGAAACAGCATCTTTTTTATGCCCTTGAATCTCTTATTTTTGCAGTCAAGAAGGGAGATTAGCCTCTTACTATCCTCATAACTAGTGCATAATCAGTTCATTCGTCAGCTCTCTTATTTATTTTTGTACATATAAGTCAAGAAGAGAATCATTACTTCAAAAATTACAGGCAATGAGCAATCAAGATATAAGGCCTTTACTGAACATATTTTAACAAAAACTTCTGGATTCCAAAATTTAATAATTCCACACATACTAGGACAGACTATTCTATAATGTTTAAAGATTACAACATCCCAAATAACACATTAATTGCTTTCAATACTGGGCTTTTAGCTTTTACTGTATTAGTTTTCCAGCATAGATCTACTCAGCAAATGAAAAATCTTTTTTACATCAGGCATTGGTCTCTGTTAGAATCAAGAAATTACTATTGCATGGTGTAAACACAAATAAACATCTGTTTCTTTTGTCCTTGTACAAGTAATTAACACAAAATCAGGAAGCAGATTTCTCACAGGAGGAATTCTTGCAACCTTCTTACAAATGAGATTTGCATGCTGACGTTGCAGAGGGTTTTTTTAAAATTCCGAACAGAAAAACCTTATACCAAAAAGACATTAAAATATCCTCAGAACAAAATGCACAAGTAATAAACTCCCCTAAATTATATATTGCTATGTCTTATGATAAATTATCAAAATATCATTGCACATTGAAAGAGACTCTTTTAAATGCTGCCACTCATCTTTTTACAAGTTCTCTGAAATATTTTTACAATTGCAGAGTTTGACCTTTGTATCACAGTCACTGAGGTCAATCTTTCTCTCTTGTTCCCATTTTTAGTGTTCTTCCCTGGATGAGGGATTATTTCAGAGATGCTCAGCACTTCTTGTGAAATGTTTGGCTTTGTCACCCGTAGTAGAGCCCTGGCTTAATGTGGTGCAGTGCCTATTGTAGGATGAGAGAGAGAGAGAGATACTGACAGCTGTATTAGACTACAGCTGTGGGTGTCCACAGTTCCTTTTTATTCACTTTTTAAATTACATCTCACATACCTTGCCTATCATAGCTAGATGGATTTTGGAAATATGTAACCTATTCAGCACCCGGTGAAGTAAATGAAATAAAAATCAATTGGCTTCAAGAAGTTTTGGAATGGGAAACAGAGAATAGCATTATGTATTTAGGCAGATGTTCCTAATATCAATTTGAAAGCACACATGAAGACATGACACAGGCAGTAGATTTAGATGGCACAATGTGTATATGGAAGGCAGGCAGGAAACAGGAAGGCAAAAAGTTATTTATGAATTATGAAACTGATAAATAAGCCAGCTGATAACAGCCTGTCTTCCTGAGGAAAGGCAATCTCTTTGGTAACCTTAGCAAACACTGGAGTTAAGACATGCCGTACTATGTGTTGTGCAAAGGGTGTGATCACTGATTTACCAGCCTCAGTCCCAAACACAACAGCAAGGCTGGAGGAGCAGCATGGCTAAAGAGCCCGCTGCTGGCACTGGTGAAGAAGCAGGGCCCTCCTTTGAGCCCACCCTCTCCTCCCGTTTATCTCTTCTCTCCCCTCTTCCCAATGCACAGACACATACCTGGAGGAAGTTGCTCCCCCATCTTCTGTGAAGTCACAGACTAAGCTCTTATTCACACAATGCCTCAAAGTATTGAAACAGATTAATGGGATTTCACTGGAGATACTAACAGGTATAACTGAACTTAAAATTAGTGTTTTGAAAAACTTGTCTCTTACTAAGCAGTCCATTATGTCACCTCTTTCTGGTAACCTCAAAAACCTTTTAAATTTGTTTAGCAACATACAACATGAGAGAAGTCAGAAAGGATGCAATTGAAGTGTATGAGCTAATGAGGATTTCAGCATTATGAATGGAGAAATATCCAGACCTTGGAGATACTACATGGGAAGAATCAGCAAAGTTTATGCCTGCATGACTTGAAAAGGCTTAGCGGAAAAAGTGGCATTTCTTTACCAGTGTACAGGCAAACCAAAGCTGCCCTGGGCTGTGCTAACCTTGCAGACAGCAAGGCAGCACCAGCTGTGCCCAGCCATTTTCAGACCCAGACTGGTAGGTGTTGTCAGCAGGGTGCTGAGCTGTGAGTATTTCTGGGTACAAGTCAGTGCTGGCTATGGCATCTTTGAGCTACTCTGTGCAGTAAAGATTTAATTGCAACTTGAGTGTCCTGCTAATCTGTTCACAGGCTGATCAAACGCTGCCGTGAGAGTGGGGTGGAAGAAAGGTGGATGAGACTGTCTCAAACTTGTAGGTCTGAGAGAATGGGGTGTAGTGGGTTGACCCTGGCTGGATGCCACATGACCACCAAGCCTCTCTATCACTCCCCCTCCTCAACTGGACAGGGGGAGAAAAACACCATGAAAGGTTCTTGGGCCAAGATAACAACAGGGAGATCACTCAGCAATTACCATCATGGGCAAAACAGACTCGACTAGGGGAAATTAATTTAATTTATTGCCAATCAAAAATCAGAGTAGGGTAATGAGAAATAAAAACAAATCTTAAAACACCTTCCCCTCACCTCTCCCTTCTTCCCAGGCTCAAGTTCAGTCCCAATTTATCTACCTCCTCCCCCCAAGCAGCACAGTGGGATGGGGAATGGGGGTTGCGGTCAGTTCATCACAGGTCTCTGCCACTCCGTCCTCCTCACTTTCTTCCCCTGCTCCAGCGTGGGGTCCCTCCCATGGGAGACAGTCCTCCATGAACTTCTCCAATGTGAGTCCTTTCCACGGGCTACAGTTCTTCATGAACTGCTCCAGCATGGGTCCTTTCCATGGGGTGCAGCCCTTCAGGAACAGACTGCTCCAGTGTGGGTCCCCCACAGGGTGACAAGTCCTGCCAGCAAAACTGCTCCAGTGTGGGCTCCTTTTCACGGGGTCTCAGGTCCTTCCAGGAGCCTGCTCCAGCACAGGCTTCCCACAGGGTCACAGCCTCCTTTGGGTGCATCCACCTGCTCCAGCGTGGGGTCCTCCATGCACTGGATGTCTGCTCCATCGTGGTCCTCCATGGGCTTCAGGGGGACAGCCTGCCTCACCATGGTCTTTACCACTAGCTGCAGGGGAATCTCTGCCCTGGCACCTGGAGCACCTCCTCCCGCTCCTTCTTCACTGACCTTGGTGTCTGCAGAGTTGTTTCTCTCACATATTCTCACTCCTCTCTTCTGTCTGCTATTGTGCAGCATTTTTTTCCCCTTCTTAAATATGTTATCACAGAGGTGCTACCACCATTGCTGGCTGGCTCAGCCTCGGCCAGCAGCGGGTCTGTTTTGGAGCTGGCTGACGCTGGCTCTATTGGACATGGGAGAAGCTTCTGGCATCATCTCACAGAAGCAACCTCTGCAGCCCCCCCATGCAAACCCAATACATGCGGTCAAACAGATACTCAAAGTATGAATGCCGAACAGGATGACAGTGGCTCTCAGAGTGATATAAAAATGGGAAAAGTTTATGGGGGAAACTATGCAGGCAGTCTTAGCCATCCTGGTCTTCAGGAATGATCAGTTATCTAATCCAATAGCTAACTGATATCAAACTAATTCAAGCAAATGAGGGGGGTTTTATTCTTTAAATAAATACATGTAATGGAAAATGGAAAAAAAACAATTAAACTATGATTAAGCACTAAACTATTGTGGTCAAGATATTATGTGATACTATCAAAAAGGTTATGCACTATCAAAAAATAATAGGAATAAATAATTACAATATAAACGGTCGATCAAATTCACATCATCTTTCCTGAGAGTAATCAAATTTATGTAAAATTGATGAGAAACTTATGACTATGTACATTCAATAAATGTAAAGTCTTTTGATATTTATCACAGTAAACATTATCCTTTAATATGAGTTTTCATAATTGGTATTTCCAGTAGAGGTGGGAAAAAAAGTTTAGATTGATATAGTAACTACTTTCCAGATCAAAAATGCTCAAGTCAGCAGTGATAATTTGGAATATGTACCTGAGTACAGCCTATGAATTCTGACCATTTTAGTCAGCGCATGAAAAAATTGCTTAGTGGAATACTTGTGGTTTCGAATAGAAAATCCGATCTTTGTGGATGGAGATTATAGCATGTGTCTACATAAGCAGGAACAGGAGGCAGTTGTTAACCAGATGTTCCAATCAAATATTATTCACCTGGTGCTTCAAACTGCAGTGCAAGAAGGTCAAGCATGGAGATCCGCAGATGCAAACAAAGAAACTAATTTTTGTTTTGCTTGACCAGCTCACAGAAGTTTGTGTGGGAGAGAAGAAAAGATGAGCATATTTCATAGCAGGAGCTGTAGAACAGAACAGGAATAGAATAGAATAGAATAGAATAGAATAGAATAGAATAGAATAGAATAGAATAGAATAGAATAGAATAGAATATTTTCAGTTGGAAAGGCTGTAGCACTAGCACAGATTAGAAAAAATGAGCTGACTTAGGACCGTTCTGTTATTCTGAGCAGAAGCCAAGAACTGCTTAAGCTGCCACAACAGTGGTCCCAGCCCAAAAAATTACTTGAGTAATTATTCTAATTCTAGTTATTCCATGCAGAACTTCATATTATTGTTTTTCTCTGAACAGTTAACTCTTAAACTCAGAATGGAAATTTGAAAATCCTGTATATTTTGAGTTTCTATAAAAAATGAAGCAGTAGTAGTAGTGATGTGAATTGCATACATTAATCTTAATGGAATGTCAGCTATAGTGCCTATTCTCTACTATCATTATTTAAGTGAACTTAATAAGAAGCTTCAGCTTTAGATTAAAGGTCAATGAACAATGTTAGAAAAGTGAAGTCTTATCTAAGATATAAAACTGCAAAAACAAAAATAGCTGTAACTAGCCTTGAAAACGTTAGAGATTAATCACAGTTAAAGCTTTTGCTTCTTAGGGAACTTGAATGAAGAAGTTCTATGAAGAAAATTTGTAAAACACACTTTAGAAAGTCCACCAACACGCAAGCAGTAAGTTCATAAAAGTAGAAAATAGGCATCAAATATAGAAGGACATAGAAGAAGGACCACTTTCCCCAGAATCTAGTAAGCTCATAAACTGTGGTCTCCAACAGGCTGGTTATCACACATAGAGGTGTATTATTTAATAAACCCATATTTCAAAGCAAAAATTTCGTAAGGTTTAGCTATGTATTCAAATACTAGCAAGCCCCTCCCATCCCTGAGCTGTACTGTGAAAAGAATTTCAGAACAGGACAGCGTGCTGTTTTCTTCCCCATTAGGTCATCATGCCATTGCCATTCTCTCTGTAGCAACTTGAAGCTTAGGTATTTATAGGCCCTTCAGACAGGCACCAAGGGCTCCCGTCAGCTGATCCATGGCTTAGCTACTGATGTGTCAGGGTAGCCACATGCTCTTGCCACGAAGGCAATTTATCAATCTACATGAAAATGCTACCTAATACAAAAGTCAGAAGTAATGGAATTACTCTTCCCTTTAGTTCTTTAATACGAATAAAACAAATCCTTAATTTACCAGCTTAGATTCTGAGGTCATACATTCAAGTTTGAAGTCATTTTTGCAGTAACATTTTTTTCTGTCTGACTGTTTACAAGGCACTAACCCATATATTCCAATATATATTAGAATTTTGCTATAACAGGCAAAATGTGGACGTTTATGTTTCAAGACTAAATAAGAAATCATAATAAAATAAAGCATAAAAGCATAAGCACAAGGAAAAAAATAGGGAAAATGTATGTAAGGGTTTTTTTAAACTAGCAGATATTGTAAAGTATAAAAAATAACAGGGCTCTGAGTGCAGTGACAAGCCCTAATGGCCCTGAACAGCCTCCCCTGGACCTGCACTCACTCCCTGCCCGTGGGCCTGGGGCTCTGTTTCAGCTTAGTCTCATTCCCCCAGTATTTGCTTGAGCTGTACTGCAAGTAGACTTCTGCCCAGCTTGTCCCCTGGCATCCCTGCCTTATTGTCTGGACTTCCCAGGTTGATCTCACGTCTTTTTTCTCACCTTACTTTTTGGGTCATTGGGTCATTTGGATCATTGGGTTGTTGACAGGACTCGTTCCTGTCACCAGCCCTGCTCTGCTCACCTTGCTTGGGACCATTGCGCCTTGCAGGAGGGGACATTGCCTTTCCCTTTGCTGCCCTTCCCTGCTGGAGCAGGGAAGATGCCATTCCCTGACAGTAAACTGCTGCACCCATCCTGGGAGGGTGCCAGAGTTAGCGAGGTTTGGTTTCAACCATTATTAACATTCTTTAAAAAACTTTCCTGTTCAAAGTAGTAATTTCTATCTATAGTTATGCTGTGCAGTGTGATTGTAATGTCTTTGAAGCGTTGCTCTTTGCTCTTGTATTTCCTTTTAAAAGGCTAGCAAATTTGTTATTAGGACACTAAGATATTAATGTGGCAAAAACATTAGCATGAATTACAGAGAGGTGTTAGGGAAGAGGGATGTGAGAAAAAAAGTGAAGAAGAGGAGGGATGGATTAGTTAGTAGGATATAAGTGCCTATAAAAATTGAATAGGTGGCAACAAAGAAAATGGGGAGGAATTATTTAAGATGATTAAAGGTGATAAAAGCAAGAGTAATAACCTGAAACTCAAACAGGAAATATTAATTTACATATTAATACACAAAGTTGAGATAGTGAGGTCAATTACAAAAAGGAGTTATTTGCTGGAGAGTATAGTTCTACTAATATTGCCTAAGGTGTCAATGAGACTAACATAATCCAACTCTGCATTAACAAAGGCAATCCTTTTATAGAAGAGTGAAATGAAGATAGAGTTGATTTGCAAACTGCTCTTCTATGATAGTATATCCATGGATATTTTTATCTGGAAAAGGAAAGTATAGTTTCTTGTTTGTTTGGGTTTTTTAAATGGATTTATCTTTAAGTCAGTTTCATGATTAATCTTTATTCTGTGACACCCTTTACAGCATAAAACTCCTACATTTTGTGCTTGAAGGTTTATCTTTGATATTTATTCTATATATTGCATGATATTAATTCCAGATCATCTTATAAAAATGTTGCTGATTCTCCTTCCTGCTTCTGTTTTTCACTTAAGAAAAATTGAACCATACTCACTCCAAGTCAGTACACAGAAATCTGATTATATTTTCTTTCTTTTTTCTTTTAATTTTGAAAATTAAATATGAATCTTCAACACTTTTGTAAATATATAATTATTCACTTATTAGGTAACAAATAAATACTCTTGAAGACATTGATATTTACCTTCTTATCCATGTCATGTTCTTTGTTTAGTTGGGCTTGCAAATCAAATTCTGTCATTAATTTTAAAGATGGATATTAATGCTTATTTATTTTAATACAATAATTTATCTGGTAACTTGCTCCAAACAAACTAAAGTGACCCACAGTGCTGTGGAACTCATTGCCATGAGATGCTGTAAATCCCAAAGTTTACATGGAACTGGTGCAGCACAAAGAAGGGACTTGAGTTTTACCTAGCATAATCCATTACAGTTCTTGTATTGTATGTCCATATTAAAAATTTGCTAGCTATGAAGATCACTGTGGTTGCTTGTCCTAGATAGGTGCACATGCAGTGCATGCAGGCAATGCGCAAAGTACTTCTGTATGCCTTCCTTGTTGTTGCTAACTGAATCCTAGGTGTGTTGTAGAAGCTAAACTACAAGGGAGGCACCTTGTGATATGGCAAGTAGGATACAGAGTTTTGCATGCTGATGACTGACTTCAACCTTGATTCCAACAGAAAAACTGCTTAAACAACACTAATGTTCACTAATGGCCTCTGGAAGCTGGGATAATGTAATAGGAAAGTATTCCTGTGTATTTACCCTGTTGTTATATTCTTTAGGACTCCACTGATGACTAACATAGGAGTTAAAATATTGGGATGAATGGACTTGACTTTGATCTCTGTTCTAGTATGGCTAATCTTAATTTTTATGTTAGGTTTGTTTTGTTGTTTTTTTTTTTAAACAAGAGATCCTACTGAATTAATGAAGAATGTATGTAGGCTTTTTTATGAGCAACTGATGATAAACGTGACCTTAGTATATGCTCTTGCAATAGCAAATTCCTTTATAGCTCCTGCATCCAAATAAACATTAACACAAAAGACCCATCTAGTACCAAGTGGACATTGAGGTGCTTATTTATGATTATCCTTCTGAATATTTTAAGAACTGGATTTAATCTCTGCCTTATACCTAAGTGTTTTACCATTTTTTCTGGTAAGAAAGAGGCTGTGTGGTTGGAACTTTGTTCAAGGTGATGCTTCCTTGTGTTGAACCTGTGTGACTGATGGAAGATATAGATGCTTAAAAATATATTTGATATTCAAAGCATTATTATAATATCTGTGGTGAGGGAAGAATTGTGATGTTCAGCTGCTGGTCCTCAAAGAGGCAAACAGGCAAATTTTTAAAGTTTGTTATTCAAGCAGTCATACAGCACCATCCAAGACTTCATTACACAACATACTTTTTTACTGTGTAACAGTGTATTTCATACTTGTTTCATATTACTTCTAAATACACAGAGAATTCTGAGTACATTAGTATCTGTCATTTCCAGCATAGTTTGCATACCATTATTATTCACAACTTCTCAGAGGACATCACAGACTGATTCTTGGCTAATGTAAATAAATATAAATGACTTCACAATAGTTTCAGATGTATATAAACATTCTAAAGACTTCTTTAAGAATCTAGTTATGAGGTGGTCTAAAGGGTGAAAATTTCTTCTGCTATTAGTATAAAAGGTTGCTACATCCATACTATAATGCATGGAATAGTTAGGAATTTTTATGTTATTCTTGTTGGAAGGAAAAGTAGGTGTTTGTGTAAGGAGGGCACTCCACTTGGTTTTCCTTTTCTTTATTCCTTTTTTCTCTACCACTTCACACCAAAGTGAAGAAAAGTCTGAAAATAAGAATAAGGAAAATTCCAACTTATAAAGATTTTTACTTTTTCCCTCACTAATAATGCCTTTTGCTTTTTCTGAGGTGTTCATTCAGTCTTTTAAGTGGACCTTCGCCACCAATTCTTCCTTCTCCTCTTTTAAAATGGAAGTCTTTGCTCAGCAATGCCACCAAAGGTGATGAGGGAAATTAGACTAAAAGCAAAATAAAACAAATGCTTTGACTGTTTACTAGCAGCTATTCCCAGTCAGTTTTTTAATTTGAAAACTTAACTTTGAAATGATGGTTGAATGTATGTAATTATTTTTAGTATTCATTACTGAACGCTGTTTGCCTCCTGTCCAAGGGGTTTCTGACAAAACTCTAATAAAGCTGATAAAAATCATTGCTTTCTTCTAATCCCACTGAAGTCAATAGGAGTCTGCACTGATTTCAGTGTGGGCAGAGTCACACTCTTTTCCACATTCTAAAATTTACATGTCTTTCTCAACCAAATTGCATAATGTAGATGATATCCATCATACCTCTGTCCAAAAGTTTGTTAATTTGATCTCAAGTGGACTATGACTTGCTTCTTTTTCTCTCTGTTCTTCTTGCTACCAATGCTACAGATGAAAAAGTAATCAAGTAGGGGGTCTTTTTCTCTGCATATATGTATTTATATATCTAATGTGTTTATATTTGTTAGTTGCCTTAGTATAATTTATTAAAATTAGAACTAATAATAAGCTTTATGAAGTTTAATAATTCATATTTTCTTTTTTCTAACATACTGTGAATCTGATTAACAGTTCAAGTACTAACATTTTTAATAATCTTTCATGAATATACTGTTTCATATTAAAATGTTCTGTCTGATTTTAATGTGCAAATAAAGTCTGTGACAACTTTTATGAAGGTTAACTTGGAAATATAATTAAAATTTGTTGAGAGTTAAATTGAATGGTTTATTAACCATCCATTTACCTCTGAATTATGTTGCTCTATTTAGTCACTAAATGTATGTTTTCCTGAAACATTACTTAAATTAAGGTGCTTAATTCTTCCAAGAAGTCATTACAGTAGTCTTTCTCTGAAAGAGAAGCAGCAAATAATAATAAAGCATGTTAAGCCATGTTTTCAATTAGAAAAGCAGAATGCTTTGAGAAGTTACTTTCAAACATAAGAAGGTGTGAATTTACCCCTCATATGGTCCCCAATGAGTAGGTTATAAGGAAGCAATACAATGAGGTACAGATCACTCATAATATTTCTATGTTAGTAGTTGGACTGAAAAGAGAGACTCTATCAGAAAGGACTAAAGGGTCAAAGTTTCATTACAGTTCTGCTAGTATGTCATCACTAGAAATACTGCTGCTGGGTGTGTAAAGCTTCAAGAAATTACATAAGCCCTGATTATTTGGAATTCATACATTATGGTGTGTAGAAACGTGCTGCTAAAATGCCCCAAGAATGGTTTCTAAGCACTTAACTCATTCAGTCCATTGGAAGGCCTTATTAAAAAAAAATCTAGTGGAATTTACTAGTTGCATCTGACTGAATGTCCCTAACACCATGGAAGATTCAAAAATTCTTTGCTTATCTGCATTTTCTTAACAAAGAATTAAAGTTACCTTGTACACAGGTATGCAGTTTTAATAGCTTAGCTGATTCATGTTAATATGGTAATATGCTCATGACATCCGACATGGAATCTGAGCCTTAATAGGAGCAAAGGGAAAAAAAATAAAAGCACGATGATTGTAGGCAAAAGACATATTCAACAAGCAAGACATACTACTGCTGTTCAGAAATGATATAAAAAAATAGATAAAAGACACTGAGATATACAACCTGGTCTTATTCAAAGTATATATGTCAGACCACAGTATTACTTTCTTTTTCTAAAATAATTTATTCCTTGACAAGAAATGTATCAGATAGCATCTGTCAGAATGTTAATAAAATAATTAGGCCACATGATTTTGTGTGTGTGTGTGTGTGTGTGTGAAGGTATTGAAAATGTAATCTAATACAAGAACTGTAGGATATTTAAAATACCTACCGCACATTGGAAGTCATTGCTGATTGTGAAAAGGAGAACTTATGGGCTGGATGTTTACAAGTGGTGTCCTAAAGAATCAATTCTGGAAACGTTTTGAAGAATACTTTCAGCGATGATCAAAGTAGGAAAGTACAATGAAGGGTATTGGTGGCACAAATTTGAATAATATATACATAGCAAGATGAGAAAAGATATCTTGGAAACTGGAGTAATAGGGATGAGGTGGATTGTAAAGGTGTAAAGTTCAAGGTCATATATTTGAGATTAATGAGAATTCTGAATGGAGCTATGATCTAATCCCTTAGAAGCAAAAGAGGGGGAGAAATACAATGAATAATGAAATATAATGAAAAATATAATGAATCACAGAAGAGATACAGCCATAAATGAGGAGAATACGACCACAGAGTGCAAGAGACAAATAATTGCCAGGGTAGAAAGTGTGAAACGTTGCTTTGGAAGGGAGATGTTTTGGTTCTGTTTCTATAGAAGCCAGAATAATGAAACTTTTTTCTTGACTGAAACTTCTATCATTGGTGTAATGCAAGTCAGAAAAGGACTTAATCAAAATGACACAATAAGGCTAGAAAGCTAGTAGAAAATATATAACGTAGAGATGTCTTGACTGGGAATACAAGAACACAGTACTCATAAATTCAACTTCACATCCTAAGAAGAAGGAAAACATTATTTGCTGTAAATTTAGTTTTGCAAGGTGCTGAACAATCAACTCCATCTATTACAAGAGTGATGTGTATCCCAAAACAGATATACATAGGCCTGTTAATGCAGCTCTGAGTTTACATAGTCAGTTTTGTGTTCTTTAACATAATTTTTTAGCTTTTACTTTCACAACCATATGAAATCCATAAGATTAACTCAAAAACATTGTTAAAAGGTAAGAAGTCATCTACCTTTAAAAATTATTTCTTACTAACTCATTATTCTTGAGTGCTATGAAATCAGCTTTTGTGTCATAAATATACAATTCATGAAGAGAAAAGAGCTATTAAAGAGAAAATCATCCAGATTCTGAAATACTATAAATTATCATCTGAGACAGATGTGTTTGAATATCTCATTTCAATTTGTTTAAACTGCACTGCCAGTAAATGAATGATTAAATCCATGAGCAATAAAATAATGAGTGAATTTTTCTCAGTAAGACCAAAATCAGTAGGTATGAAATGAAGACTATTACTCCTTGTAGTATAAATTTTATACCCTGGTAGTACGTATGTATAAAATTCCAATTACAATGAAACCTATATTTTAATGTAGTGTAGTAGATGTCAAAAATCTGTACAAAATTAGATCATAAAATCCTTGAAGGTCATATGTTATTTTTGGTAGAGTTCAGATGTTCTGTGAGCCAGAAAAAAGAGAGAATCAGTAGTTTGCCATCACTACTAAATAAGTCTCTTCCTGAATACAAAGAAGAAAAAGTTTTTTTCAGTTTGATATAACAGCAAACAACTTTTGGAAGACTGCCAATTTCCAGATTGATTATAATTGCTATAATTGGATATTTTAAACTCTAGAAAGCAGGGTCTGATTTAAGCTTGTGTTTGTGTGACTGCATAAAGCCAGAGCCAGATTTCAGTTTTGCGAGGTTACTTAGGAACTAGAAATATTGAAATGTGTCTGTGTATCACCAGCAGTTTTTCAATTCACATAGATCAGTATGGACCAAATCCTGACATCGTTACTCTGGAAAAGTATTCAGTAAAGTCATAAAGTGAGAGAATTCTGTGGTGAATTGTGGCAGAAACAGAACATCCATGGAAAGATATTGCAGGCACCGGAAGGCAGTGGGAACAATGAACTCCTTGGGCTACCAGGGCAGAGAAGACACTAAATATTGATATGCAAAGGAAGTCTTAAATAGATTTTAGTCAATTGAGAACATGAAGAAGTAAAGATAGCTTATTATTCAAACTAAAGATATGTTATACATAGGTGAGGGAAAAATACCAGAATCTTCTGATAATCCGTGATAGAGGCTTTCTGTTGTACTCAGTCATGTAACCTGCATGATTAGAAGTGGTCTTCTGTTGATGTTGGGGGGGGGGAGAAAAAAGGTTAATGAGCCTCCATGAAACTGAAATGCAGTTTATATGTTTTTACATTCCCTGATTCTTTTATCTAAAAAGGGGTGAAGAAAAGGTAGAAGGCCTCAGCACATTTATGTTCCATATTATTACCCACAATGTATCAGAAGAAAGAGTTGTATTTTTGTATTCTGCTCATACCTACCTCTGACAAGTCCTGAGACTGTAGACCCACTTAAAAACATCTAAAAACCCAGGGAATTGTTTCAATGCAATGCCTGGGTATGAAGTTAGGTCATTAACTTTTGATCCTCAGATATGAGAATACTGGCCTTAACACCAATATGTGTGAGTTCACTGTTCTGTGAATGAGCATAGCTGTACTGATGTCTTTGGCTGCTTGACGTGTATAAGAATAATATTAGTGGAAAATGTGATATAAAATCATTTATTAAATTCAATACTGTCTTCTCCCTTTTTGTGATGAGCCTATTTTCATGTCTGCATTCAGTTGTAAGAATAAATATTTCACTGAACAAGTTGAAAGTACATTTCTAGTAACATTCTGTTAAAGAAATGGAAAATGATTACATTAACTAGGCAAAAATCAGATGCCATACGTCACAGGAAGCTTCGAAGAAGAGTTGCTCTTTCTACCCATCTGATCCACTGAAATTCTTCTGAGAATGTAAGATTTGATGTTATTTTCTTGGAAAAAATTCTATAGGTACCTAAACTTTCCAAAGTCTGGTGTCGAGGGAGGTGATTCTGCCCCACTACTCCACTCTGGTGAGACCCCACCTGGAGTACTGCATCCAGCTCTGGAGCCCTCAGTACAGGAAAGACATGGACCTGTTGGAGCGAGTCCAGAGGAGGGCCACAAATGATCAGAGGGGTGGAACACCTCTCCTATGAAGGCTCCAGGGAGACCTTATTGCAGCCTTTCAGTGCTTTAAGGGGGCTTATAAGAAAGATGGGGACAGACCTTTTAGCAGGGCCTGTTGCGATAGGACAAGGGGTAATGGTTTTAAACTAAAAGAGGATAGATTCAGACTAGATATAAGGAAGAAATTTTTTGCAATGAGGGTGGTGAAACACTGGAACAGGTTGCCCAGAGAGGTGGTAGATGTCCCATCCCTGGAAACATTCAAGGCCAGGCTGGACGGGGATCTAAGCAACCTGATCTAGTTGAAGATGTCCCTTCTCACTGCAGGGGGCATTGGACTAGATGACCTTTAAAGGTCCCTTCCAACCCAAACTATTCTATGATTCTATGCTTCTATGATTATAAAGATTGCAGAGGTAAATATGGTGTAAGTTTCTTAATCAGCTTGTTACAAAGAAAAAAAATACTGGTTTTGTGCAGACAACTAGTCAACTTTCTATAGTGACAAGTTTTCATTCATCATGTTTCCTTTTATAGAATACCCTTCAGTCAGCAGGAGATTCAAATTCAAAGTTTTTCTTGTGGCTTTAAGGTCTCAGACTCAAAATGTAAGATGTTCTTAAGCTGTTTGTACACAAATATGCAACAATTAAGAAGAAGCAAAATTATTCCAGAGCTCTGCTGTAGCTATGGCAACCACCTTCCACTGTACTTCATTTAGATAAATAAATCTGACAGCTAATAAGAATGAGTTTTAACATTTTTTTTCATGATGAAATTTCTTGAATGTTATTTTCTTGGTAAAAATAATATTATATTTTAAAAAATTATTACATCTCCATTAAGAGAAAAGTTTTCTACCACAAATAGTCTGTTCAATAATTTTATGTTCAATTTTAGTTCCTATGTAAGAAGTTTAAAATGTATTGTTTCTTTGTTCTTAATTTTACTCAATCAAAAATGGATTTGGGCTGAAGCCTTTGTTCTAGTGAAATTATGGATTTCAAAGTATTTCACCAACTTGCCTTTGGTATCTCAAGCTCCTCTAACTTCTGATATAACGTGTACATACATATTTTATGTATAGCAAAAGCCCAGAGAGGCCCAAACTCACAGTATAAGTAACCAAATTTATAAATATGCTGTGAAATCAGGGCTCTGTTTAGTGCTGTTCAGTGCCAGTTTATGCCAATTTGGGTCAGCATTGCCATCATCCCATGTATACTTGTCCACAACCTTTTTCCTTGTGATGATACTGATTCCTCCCTGATGCCACAGTGAGATTAACCCCTGCAGGGTATTAATCCAGCTGAAAACTCACCTTACAAAAAAGGGTAGCATGTGTCAGTTTAACCTTCAGACTGAGATTGCATCAGGTGAATGCCAATGCTGGGCTAAGGGAGGTAAAACTACTGCAAATGAAGTTTGGCTTTATTTGTATTGCAGTAGGTTAAAAATATCTGAAAACCTGGAACAATTTGGCTCAGATCTTAAAAACCATTTAAAAATTTAACTGCCAGTTAAATGACTGTGTATACAGGACTTCAGAGAGCAGATTTAGACAAGGCCTAATTTTAGGTGACTAACTTTGGTCAATGGAGATGATTCCCCATAAATACTCACAGAATGAGACCATAATGTAATCCTTTGAATCACCTGAAAGTCTCTCTCAAATCAAAAACTTTTTCACTTCAAAAATGTATTCACTAAACATCTAAATAACTTTGAAATTCTAGACTTCAAACCACAATGAAATCAGGAGGTAACCTTCCTATTGACTACAGCGGACTTTAAAGCTATAATTTAATAATTTTTTTTTCTGTATTTTTAAAATATTGGCTTTCATTATCTCAGTATCTATGACACAGTTAGAACAATAATGCTTAAATAAGGTGTGAAGAACACCAAGACTCCTCTTGTGCTCAGACTGAAAAATAATTTTCTTAAATACTTCCAAAAAGGTACATTCAAGAGCAGTGCATGTGCATTATTGTTTTAAAATCTAACAGTGCAAAACATGCTAAAAAGTATGTCTTCAATATAATTTTGCAAATCCTCATGAGAAGATCAGCAAAAATCAAATTTTTTAAAAAGATTTACTTTGAAGTGAAATGAAATTCTGAAACTCTCTCGGTTCCCCACATCAGTAACTCAGTTAGACTTCAAAATAGCATGCATGCTAAATATGTGACTTACAGTACCTTAATTATTTGGACTATTGTCTTAAAAGGCTACAGAGGCAAATAATAAAACGCAAAATTCAGAACTGAAAATCACTTCCATTTTCATTTTTGTCCATCTCTAAGAAAGGCAGTGCTATCTCCAAGTATTTTTCCTAATAATGTATAATATATAACTGTTTCAATCACATTCCATTACTTTGAAGCAGGATGGAGTGTCACACATAGTCATCTGATTGCTTTTCAAAGTATGGAATTATGTACAAGATTAAGAAATCATTCCAGTTTTTTATTATATACTCAGTGTCATGGGTTGACCGTAGCTGGCTGCAAGGTAGCCACCAAGCCGCTCTCTCAATCCCCATCCTCAGTGGAAGAAGGGGAGGAAATAAGATGAAAAACTCGTGGGTTGAGATAAAGGCAGTTTAATACAGAAAAGCAAAGGCTGTGGGCAGAAGCAAAGAAAAGCAAAAAGATTTGTTCTCTACTTCCCATCAGCAGGCGATGTCCAGCCACTGCCTGGGAAGCAGGGCCTCAGTATGCATAGCAGTTGCTTCAGAAGACAAATGTCTTAATAAATGTGTCCCCTCCTCTCCCTCCTTCTCCTTCTCCTTCTCCTTCTCCTCTTCCTCCCTCCTTCTCCTCCTCCTCAGCTTTTATTGCTGAGCACAACATCATATGGCATGCAATATCTCTTTGGTCAGCTTGGGTCAGCTGTCTTGGCTACGTCCTCTCCCAACCTTTTGCCTACCCACAGCCTACTGGCCTTTGGCGGTGAGGGGGATGTTGGAGAGACGGCCTTCATGCTGTGGGAGCACTGCTCAGCAGTAGCCCAAACACTGGTGTGTCATCAACACCTTTCTAGCTACCGATACAAAGCATAGCACTATGAGGGCTGCTATGGAGAAAGCTAACTCCATCCCAGCCAGACCCAAAGAAATGTCCACCTCTATTTCCTCAAGAACTTAAGATTCTCTGAGGCTTTTTCACTATAATATTAGAAAGACATAACTACAAGGTTCTTACCAAGCTGTCTTTTATATGGTAAATTAAATAAAATTAAACAAATTCCTGTGCAGGGATATGTATAATCCCGTTATGTAGAAGGCTTTACAAAAGCACCCATTAATACTAAATTGTTTATTGTTTTCTATAAGGATTTAGTTGTTAGAATTATTTCTATTATCATAGTGTAACTATTTACCTTCCATCATACTAGGTCTGGTGCTATTTCTATAAGGAATCTAGATTTTGAGATGTTTCTGGCTGAGCTGAGAATGAAGAATTCCTTGTTGAAATAATTCTTTATTAGTTCACTGATACTTCACTTTTGAATGACAACAAGTTTATAATTAATTAAATTTATTTTCTTTTAAAAGAAATACCAAATTTCAAGGAACAGACATTTAAAATATTCACACTTGGTTAGAGAATATATTTTCTTAGGTAAAAGCAAATATACATGTATAGTTGCACTTACAGTCTTTAACATTCAGCCAGAGTAAATCCGGTAAAGATTTCACATTCTTGATACAAGACACTTTAGACCACTAGAACATCATTATTTAATATAGTGATATACTTTTCCTTTAAATTAATTGTTCTTATAGTAGGAAAAGCATTTGTTCCAATCTCCTAATTGCTGAAATCATGCTACGGTATTGTGCGAATACTACTAAATACTGAAAAGAAAACCCAAGTTTCCATGGCAATAGTTCAGCGCCACAAAAGATTAAACTGGTCAGAAATATTTTTAGGCAAACTGAATTTATTGTTCAGCCATTAGCAGTTTTCCTCATATATTGTAGGGAACTCTGAGAGAAACAATTTATTTTCATAATGTAGCTCTTCTTCCAAGAAATACTGAATTTTTTCAGTCCTATATTTCAGTCCATAGCAATTCAGAATTCACTTCACCTGCATTTTCTCTTAGATGCAGAGTTGTTATTTTGAAGATGGTGATTTTCTTTTTTTTTCTCTGACATTTAGTGTCTTCCCTCTATAGATATAAACATATATAAAAGCCATAATTCACATGTATAAATATGTTGTAAAATGTATAAATATGATTTGAAAATAAGCATGAAAATTTAATTGTAAGCATGTTTCATGAAGTTACTAATTCTGTAACACTGGGTTTGAATTTATTTGTTTTAATAGATACATTTATAAGTAGTCTAACACCTGCTTGAATGAAAGGATTTTTGTTTCCAGTTATACAACAGCTGAAATAGCTGACATATTTGAATGGAGTTCTCAGCTGCAGAACTGCTATCGAGATAATTTTGTGGGAGCACTTTGAACTTTGGTTTTGAATCCTTCTCTAACATCACATGTAGCAAACAATATTTTCATTTATAATCATTTAAGGTTTTTCAGGAGGATGAATTTACAGACAGATGTATTACAAAAACTTCTTTTTGTTTGCAGTTATTTTCAATGAACATGGTAAGTATCCAGAGCAGTGGATTGATGCTAGTACTCTTTAACTTTGAAGTACAATAACAATAACAAAAAGTAGAATGCTTTTTATTATTATTTATAAACATGTTTAATCATGAGCTCTGCCTTACTAATATTACATTAATGTTATGAGCAATAACATTCCTCTAACTTCTAAATAGAACAAATAATAAATATTTATCTATAAAATGTCTTGGAAGCAATCTAACTATTTTTGTAAATAAATTGTTAATTTTGTGTGTATGCTGGTGAGTTGCTTGCTACTGCCATCCCTAATCTCCCTTTCCCAGATCTGCCTGATCAGCAGAAGTGATATAGTCTTAACTAAAATGTTAAAACATTAATTAATGCCCATGCTACGTACTTATCAGATATTGGGCATAGAGATATATTTAATTTATCACTCTTTCACAGCTAATTAAAATCACAACTTAGTATATTCAACAGGATATTTCCTGTCAGCTAAGTTAAATTTAATACAAGAAAGGGAATAGTAAATTCTGAGATGGGATCTAGCTGCAAATTTTGAACACATTCCAAAGGAGACTGTCATGAATGTACATTTACAATAATCTGCCTTTATCACTGAATTGTCCATGCTCGAAATAATTGTTTCTTGTGACCAAAATAAGCATGTGCCAAATATATGCATGAAAGTACAATCTGATATCATGCTAGCTTTAAAGTGATTATACTTTGTTGTGAATAGTAAATCTCAGGTACTAAGTCAGTAATTTAAGGTATTTTTTAAAATAAGTGGATACATACTACAGTGAGTTTTCAAGAAAAGTTTTCTGAAGAAATTATGCTCTCTGTTCTCCAATTCTGTCTCAGTGATATTTTTAAAATTTTCTAGGAGAATTCTGGTCAAGTGCATCACATATATATTAATAATACATAATTTAATTGCATGCCAAACCCCCCAAACTACTTTACCTGCTAAAATATGTAAGCAAATGAACAAGATACTTCATGGGGATGACATTATTATTTCTGGAACAGAAAATGGGGGTATCAGTTATGTGGAAGGTTTTACCATACCTCAATAAGTGTACTGCTATATCAGAATCCTGTAAATACACTATAACAAGGGAGAAGCAGGAACGAATGTGAAATGTATAATTACAATTTGAGCCTTATGGATTTGGAATTATGCAGTATGCAAAAGCCATCTGGGGCTGAGACTCTGTATGCTTGCTCTTGCTGTCTTGAAAATGCTCACTGTCAATATATGAAAAAATTGCCAGCTCAACACCAGGGACATATCTTGTGGGACATAGGTCTAGTGAGAACTGGTGCCGTTGGACAGCTGGGAGATTTTTCACAAAGAACATCTTGTCAGGAGGCAATAGAGATAAATGAAAAGGAAAGAAAAGGCCCCTTTGTTCTGCTCTTTGTTGAATACTGGCTGAGTTCAAGGCATGCATGAAATCAAAATCTGGCATATAGACAGTAAAAGAGAGGGTTGTCAAGAAAGATGGGCTGTCCTGAGGGCTAACAGCAAAATTATGAGAAAGGGGAGACCAATACCTCAGCTTCTCTTTGGTCCCCCTGAAGTCCATCCTTGGATCTGCATATGGGAAAGAACTGCAGGAATTTCTGCTAAAGCGTTAGGAGGAAGTAAGGTGACATTACCTGACAGGCCTCGAGGAACACTTTGAATTTTATTGGTTCATATCTTCAGTTGTTCTAAGACTTGAAAACTTTACAAGGGCCATAGTAAAATAATGGTACTATGTCTTCAAGGCAGATTGTGAATGTCTGAAGTTCTGAACAGTTCTCAGAAGCATGCTGATATTGGTTTATGGGCAGGAATTTTTATGCATATTCTTCTAAGATTCCTAACCCCTAGTCTACCAATACTATTAACTGCTGCCTGGGAAAGAATACAAAAGAGAAATGGGCAGTCTCCGAAAACAGAGAAAAAATATGAATGCATACAAGAAATAGAAAATAGTTTACAAATAGTGTCTAGAAAGCCAATACAAGGAGGAATAAAAATGCTTAGAGCTGTGCAAAGCTTGTCAAAATTTACTTTTCTTCTAAGGAGCAGCTGTTTCTTAGAAAATGTGATGTATGAATTCCAAGCAAAGGATGAGCTTTCAAAGTTTACAGAAGTCCCACTAGGATATGGATCATTCCATGAACTCAGTAAGACTACTGTTAGGAGAAAGGTCAGCCCCTAAAGGACTGTCTGTACAAGACCATGTTAACCCAGTAAAGCCTCTGCAGCTCAGTGACTGCTCAAAGAACCAAATATTTCTGTAAGGTCTTAGTTTGTGAAATGCCTGGAAGTTTAAAACCCGGCAACATCTGTGTTTGTAGGTAATTTAATTAATGAGCTTTTCCATATCTCTAGTGATTGTTCATTTGTATTGTTCAGTTTGCGGCATGTTTGAGAATGAATAGAAGTCCAATATCTTTTCTTCAATAAAAATAGCTCTAGAGATATAAGTGAGCTATTGCTGAACACATATTTACTTTCATAGTCAGTGCCTTGGCAGTGTATAACTTAGATTGTAATATACTCTAAGATATCTTCAGTATGAAAGGTGCCGTATAAATCCAAATTCCAATCTGTGTTTCTGCTCAAATGAACATAAAACTGAAGTCTGTGTATGGCAATTCATCTTCTATAAAATTATATTAATTCTGTTTACATTTGTTTTAACTTAGTTCTGGCATCAGTATGAAAGAAATGTACCTGAAGTTGTTTCATAAAGCTGTTATACAGTGTCAAAAATAAAGTAATAGCTATCAGGCTCAGACCTTGACTGGATGATTCATCTTCTTTTCATCATAAGTGAATACATCTTGGTCAAACTGGGAAGGAAATTATGTTTGAGGAAGAGGGAAAGTAATACCTATTCTCTGAAACTGGACTCATGATAGTTTTACAGACTAGCAAACACAGGTTTTGAGTTTTCAGAGTATAAGGTAATTATAGCTGTCACACACTTTCTTAAATTCACTTGACATTGAAAGCAAGACTCAAATGTAGAGAATTTTTTAGAACCTATTGATTTAAACATAATTTATTTATGATTACAAGAAATTTGGTAGCCATTGATGATAATTCTAGGAAGTAATGTGCTTGGGAAAGACGTATTACAGCAGCGTTCAAACCTACATTAGTTCTGTATTTCATTATGACAATTTAGGGAGTGGTAGTAGAAACAGCTTTGTTGTACTCAGCATGTTACCAAGTAACCTGATTTGACTTTAGAATTGCTTTTTCTAAACAGGTTTTCATTTGGGCACAGTGCAGTGTCACAGACTAGCTGTTGATAATTTTCATAAAAACAGACTGGTTGACTGGGGTTTTTTGCCCTTTGCTAGTGTGTTTTAACTTTGGTGGAGGTTGAAGCTAATGATTTTTGCAACATTACATTAATGTATCAATTACAAATATAACAGCTCTTTTAGTCTCACAGATCCTCACTGTTATAGAGCCTAAGTAAAACCTAATGAAATAAGTGTGGGACTCTCATGCTTATTAGACATGTATATGCTTTTCAGAAGTTCCTGAAATATCTCAGAAGAACAACACTACATTTAAATGTTGAAGAGAAAATTAAATGCAACACCTACAAACTCAAAAGAAAAGTAGAAAGGACGATGCAGAAATATCTTGGCACAGTCACGTCTGAAATTTTTGCGACTGGAAATCCTGGAGTCACATAAATATTATTTTAATTAATTACATTCTGGTTGCACACTAGCCCTGCATGATCATCCACACTGTTAATATGCACGCTCACAGTCTAGTTCAACTCTGAAGAAAGCCAACTGACTTTTAAGTTAGGGGAGGTGTGGGTGCTAAGGAGACAGTAACTGGCTGAGAATGTTTTCCACCTCTGTTCTGCACTTATGTACTGAATGGGCTCAAACGGTAATTAATTGTATTAATCTGCCTTACCCATCCATAGCACCCACACTGGTTAGGCCACAGTGTCTCACTCATACTTCTCTGCCTTCATGCCCTATACTGTGATCAGTATTGCACTACAGAAGCTGAGCACAGCAAGGCTCAGAAGACTGGAGGTTCAAATTCAAGGCAATCTCTTTGGAAACCTGTGAGTATCAATACCCGTTCTTTGAAGACTTTTATAAAATCTAGGAGATAAAATCTTGCATCAAATCACAGGGCCTTCAGCACAACATCGTTCTCTCTCTCTCCTCCCTCAGCTTAGATGGACTCCCTTAGGAGTCATAGCAGTCTAGTAAGTACATGTAATGGCTATCTACCCTTACATGGGAACCTGGGAATGTCATGATGGAATACAAAATCATTTAGGACAATTTACAGCTCTGAGTTCATTCCTGCCAAAGGACAGTGATGACTTGTTTGAAATACGTCATAAACAGGCCAAAGGCAATGGAGTTCTCAGCTCTCTTGAACTACTTGCTTTCGGCAACTTAAACATAAATTTGGACCCTTTTGTCAAATCAGGAAAGACACAGTTAACATAACCATTAAGTACCGGCGAGAACATCTTTATACAACCTAAGGGTTGCAACAGAGGCATAAAGAAAGAGACAGAGAGGGAAGGAAGCATGGGAGGCTCCTCTCTGTCACAAGACTAGGGGCATGGGTGGTCTTAGGCTCTGTTAGTGAGAAGTGAAGGACCTGTGGTCATTTAAGCTCTCCTGTCTGGTAATTGTGTTTTTCCTTTTTTTTCTTTGCCTAGAAGAGGGAGGAAAAGTAGAAAACAGGGCAGTATGTGGAAGTGGAGACAACTGACTTTCCTGTTCTGTCTGAACATTTTTCACATGCCACCAAAGGAGAAAGGACATTTGGCAATGTAGGGGCTGCTTGAGGAACACATAGAGTAGGAATAGGAACAAAACAGAAGCTAGCATATGGCGTGAAAGATACTTTGCTCTACTACAGAGCCAAGGATTAGGAAGTTGAGATTTTTCAACCTGCACATCATGAGAGCATGTGAAGAGACAGCCAAACATGAAAGAGGAAGGAACTCTAAAAATTATTTGGTTTTGTTTTGGTTTTGCATTTTTGTTTAGTTTTGCTGGTTTTGGTTTTGGGGTTTTTGGTTTTGCTTTTGGTTTTAATAGAGAGGCGAATACACATGAATATTTGTATGGTTTAGAAGCATCACACTGAGATTTCCTAGGTCATAATTTAACAGACTTAAGGCATAGACACGTTTAGGAATTGAAACTAGTTTCAGAGGAAGCCAGTCTTTCCAAAACTACTGCAAGACAACAATACTTCTGCAGTCCTAAATACGAAGAGATATACATAAATCTCCTACAAGAGGAAGACAGGATCCTACTGACAGATGCATGCACCAAGTAGAAATTTTTAAGAATATTTATTGGAAGTTCATAGATTAATTCCACTGATAAATTAATGATAGTTTATCTACTGTGTCTACTTCAGTCTGGTCATGTTTGTTGGATCTTGGCTGTCTTTCCACGTGTCCAAGCTAATAGCCAAACATATCATAACTAATTTGGGAAGATATAGGGAAAGAATGAATTATTAAAAAAATGACAGTGGCGTTTTGAGACATACTACTTTTCTAGAATGTGGGTAACACAATAGATATATTTACTCCTCATTGCTGTCATACGTTATCACAAGTGTAGTGAATAAATTACAGTGAATTACATCAGGAAATACTGCCGTTATGTAGCATGATCACATAGTGATGTATGCACAATAGTGTGAAGTCTATCATCTGTGTACTATATCTGAAACATTAGCCCCTTGATGTTGGCTTTTTATACAGTAACTCAGAATTTGGTGACTCATTTATCCCCATCCTCTCTAATTTTTGTAAATATAGTGGACTTAACATGTGAAATATTCATACCACTTATATAAAATTAGCTTCATGTCTATTCATGTACATTTGTAGGTCATTCCTATTGGAACTTGGCTGAAATAATTAGCTTTAACAATAGGTTATGATATTCTATTATTATCAATTGCTGTTTGAAAAAGCAGCCATTTCACCTAAGCAGCACATTAGTGCTTTGTTCATGGAGTACTGTAACTGAAAAGCCCCAATGACAGATAAAAAGTCCAGATTTTATTTCATTTTATTCAGTTAAAAGGCACTGAAGCTACAGAGAGAAAAAAATCTACTGCCATATTACTAATTGTGGCTGGAATAGGTTAAACTGTTAATTTTATCTTCCTCTAATCAGAGATTTCCTCAAGATTGCTCTCATTTGTCACGCACCAGAACAAAGACAGTGTTAATTCAATACTGAGAATGAATTCCTAGAAACCATTTAGTCTTTGGGGGGTTATTTTAATAGACCCCCAAAGATATTATTTGTCTTCTGATGTATAATAGACATTCAGTAATTATGGATCCAAAAATTGCTGCTGATGGAAGCTGGTATACCTTCATGCACTTTGATGGAGATGATTCTTTTTAGACATAAAGGTCTTGTCCCAAATTAGCAGTGTGCTGATGTAAACGTATTTACATACATTTAGGCACATTAAGAATTAGGAGCAGTTTGGCTGGGAACCTTACGTCAATCTTACCTTGTTCAAATCCTTCCCTGATTTACACCTATCACACTTAAATACAGAGGATTCACTGTGTGCAATAAAGGCATCATTTCATCCTCTGCTAACAAGTGAATAAAATGATCAAGCTTCTAAGTACTGTCAAGAATGATGAATTTATAAGCACTAAATGTTATGTCACCCTTACGATAGTTTTGTAAGTGAATGCATCAAGACCAGTCACAAGATTGGCCACTAATACTAGCATGAGTCTGTTTAGATTCCTCTGTGGTCTTACTTCAAGCTATTTGGTAAAATTAAGGTTTAGGATTTAAGGAAATCAGGAATAACTGTTAATGGCAAACAGCACTGACCAGCTCTGTACACAAGTAAATATTATTTCTGGCATTTCTAATGGAAGGCCATAGGCTCTGTACTGAACTGACAGTGCAGGGTCCTGCCTGGGATTGCCTGAGCCCAAGCTGGTTTCATTTGTTTAAAAAATTGTCCATAAGTCAAGTGACTATTACCTAACCTGCATTAGCTTAAGCTCTGTGCATCCCCTTCATGGTGTAAGTGTGGCATACCCAGTCAGTTCCTATTTAACAAACAGCTCTTTAGGTCAACTGAGGTTGAGGAAGACTATTGGTTAACTTCCAAACTTTGGCTGGGAGTCAATGAAAGGGAAGCAGACTGTGTTAGGAGAACTTATAAAAGTAGACCCAACCTGACCTCAAGAATGAGGAAGGGGAAATCCCCACCAGGAACATGATCTTCTGCCAGGGAAGGCCTCAGTGTGCTGGTGACACCTGGGAACCGGGCCCCTCCCTCCTATTCTGCTAAAGGAAGACTGAAATTACCAGCTGTAGGACCCTGGGAACACATGTAGGGTGGCCTGAACACTACACCTAAGGCATAGAAACGCAGAAGCCTTTGTCAAACAATTTTAACTTTTTATTAATGAGGCTTCTGGGTCTTAATTAAATAGTTTAGACTATTATACTGCTAAGATACTAATTGGAGTAAGAAATTTTTGGCTCTGTCTGTATGGTGTATTCCCTTTTGCCCACTGCAAGATTTTGAGTGCAACAGCTCCTACCGGTCTCAGATGGTTATTTTTCCAAAGGCTGAAAATCCTAAAGAGATGTTCAGTTCATAGGTTGAATAGGGAATAGATGTTTGAGAAACACAAAGGGAGATTTCCTTGCAAACCAGTAGCTTTGAGTTCTCTAAGTAGTGCAGTGTGCAGCAAGAGATGTGGGTTAGGTAGGCTGATGGGAATTTAGAAAGAATGCTTTCTTTTGGAATGATGTTTCCATGCCACTGAAAACATGGTTTTATATTCTCCCAATGGGTAATGGCTTACGCAAGCTTGGAAGAAATCTTTTCATTCTTTGAATCCTGTCTCCACAGGCAGTCATGTAATATAAGTGTAGAAGGATGCTCAGGAATAATTACACAAAACACTTCCATAAACAGACTGAAGACCTTCAATATAAAAACATAAAAAGCTTCAGTGTAAGCAGAAGACAGCAGGAGAATCCAAAGCAGTCTGAGCACATTTCCTTTAGCCTGTTTGTTACCAGGGTAAAATGAATGTCCAACATAATTGTGTTTGTTGTGTTGACTGGGTCTTCTGATCTTATTTCCATCATAAGGAGTGGATCCATCCAAAAGGAGGTTCTTCTGTCATTCTTAAAACCCTTGGTCTTGTTTATAGTGAAATCAGAGTAAAAAGACATACTTCAAAGAACCAGATATGTTTTGCTTTTTAGTAGATATATGACAACATAATCCCCTGAGTGACTTAAGCCACTGTTTGTCTGGGTTTTGCATGTGAACAGCACAAGAAGAACAATCACCTTCTGTCAAAATGCTGTAGGAGGCAAGTCCTCATCACTGTTTGTCACATCTATGTCTACTAAACTACCAATTGAGTGGGAAAAAGAGAATGATTTTTCAAACGGTTGCCTGTGTGCCTCCTCCCTTTGATAAAGCTTCTCAAAAATATTTTCAATAAATATTTCTATTCTGCTAAAAATGTTAATGTGCCATGGAGGTTTCCTGTCACGTAGATCAATGTGTCTCTGTGCTTTTTCCTCTCATCTGTTTCTCTCCTTTTCTGAATTACAGTAAAAACTTTTCACAAGAAAACAATCCCCCTTTTAGGTCACAAGGGTGAAGTCAATATAAATGGAAGGAAACCTGTTGTGGCATAAACAAATTTCGCTGCCAAATACTCTTATGCAGCACAGGGAGATATTGGTCCATGACTAAGATTTCTAGCCTACTATTGGAATAAATGTCTTATTCATCATTTTAATAATTTCAGTCAAGTGTGTTAACACTCTAGGAAAAAATATCTAGTTCTTTCTATATCATTATAATTCTAATCAAATGTAATATGCATGACAGACATTATAGTGAATAGGATGTTCGGTATGTTATTTAGCCAAACAACCTTTTCCAGTGAAGTCCTTGCTGGAAATTATAAATATTCTTTGATATACTGCAGTGGACTATGACGTATCTCCCTACAAGATTTTACTGGTTTTGCATTAAAATATCAAGTAATTAAAAAGAAAAAAAATGAAAAAAAGAAAAAGAACCCACAAACCAAAACAAAAAAACCCCTCACAACACCTGGAACATCTGGAACATTTCCAAAGCTATTCAGTGTATGTCCAGGTTTCATTATAAATGTTTTCAAAGCACTATTTCAAAAATTGAGTTATAAAAATATTCAGTCTTATATTCATATTTCCATTTTCTAGACCCAAATCTAAAGAAATATTTTGTTTTTCAAAATATCATACAGATATCACTTTGTTTTCCTTAATTTTTCTGTTGGTTGGTTACTTGCTCATTAATTTCATCTTTGGTTCCCTTGCTTTTACTGATGCAATATAGTACTGACAGTCACTATTCACAAATGAGGGCAGAACTGCCACTTCCTTTTATAAAATAACAAGGTAGTGGCTGTATCCTAATACTTTAACTATTACCAAAGAGTGAGTCATTACTACAGACTGAATCTTGATTTTTTTCCTTCGCTGCAAATAGGTGCTTAAGTTAAGGCTGGGAAAAGAAGTCTTCCAATGCATAATACTAAAATAATCCCCCTTCCTCTAGGTCTTCTATTTATTAATAAACACTACATGGTCATTTACCCTTGTTATGCTCAAAATCTTGTTTATGAGCAAAGGGGAAAAACCTCTTACATATAAATCCAATAATTTGTTGTTAATATAATTGAAATCTTGGCATTCTAAGTCAAGAATAATTATTTTTCTAGATCTAATTATTACAAAAAATACTCCATACAGAAAAAACCAGCTAAATAATACTAATAATACAATTAAAATTATAATGCACACACTTCTTGGTTTCCACTCTTTTCCCTGATGTTACTCTCACTCCTCCACAGCTCCTTTTAAGGTGGGTAGCTTCAGGCTGCTGGGGTGGGCACTACAGCAAGTCACCAGCTTCTGGAATCCTTCACTAGGAAATTATGATGTTCACATTGATGGTTTCTTCTTCCTCACTGAAGGATCCACAGGTTTTAACACCTTTGCTTTTTTCATTGGTCTGCAACTCCATATCACATACAAATTTACTATATATGGTGCCTTTTGCTTATGTTACTTACTACTTCATTGCTCTCCTTGTTACCCCTAGAATTAGTTCTGTTGTGCTCCTGGTTTGCATTTCTTTTAACTGACCATTGGTGAGACGTTTATTGCCACGGGGTCTCCAGTGCCAAGATTCTACCCCAGCTCTTATCATCCTGTGCCCACACTCCTCTACATCCCGTCCTGTTACTAGCAATGGCACTACTGGGCTACATAGTTACAGCCTTCTCTGAACGTCTGGCTGCTTCTTGAATTGCTTCCATCTGATGTTTTCTCTAACCTTCCTGGGTATGCTATAGAGCCTCATTTTAAACAAGGAGAGTGAAACTGAGTCCTGAAATGAAGAAACCTAAAGTATCTAAATGATGGATACAAGCTGCCTAGTCCCATCTGAGATCCCCACTGGCTCCTAAGCTGCCTTTCCAGACATGAGAAGACTCTTGTAAGTTTTTTGTCATATCTTGCAACTCCATCCAGATGTCCTGGGCAATCAGTGCATCTGAAATAGTATTATGCACCTATGTTTAAGCAAATAAATGAAACCATAGGTGTTACATGTTCCCCATATCCAGTGTTTGTGAATCAGTGGAACCTTCCCTCATGCGAAAGGACACTGAGGATCAGCTGCAGAGACCTACAGGTTCACTGGCTGCTCTGAGGGAGCCTAAATACCTACCTTATGTGTATCTACTTACATTTAAGTGTCTGCACTCTGGTATTTGAGGTGAGCTGCCTCATAATGGAAAGCAGAAAACACCTTTGACCTCCTTTGCTTACCACAATGGGCTGTTACAAGCAAACTCATTCCACTTGCTGCATTCATCCACCCTAATTTGCTACTTGTAATTCAGATATTCTGAGCACTGCTTTTCACGTTCACTTATTAGGAAAACACATTCTTGTGAGAGATGCGGATACTGCATGACAGATTTTTTTTGGCAGTTCCATGTGTCAGTAATAGTTCTGTCATTCCCATGTAAGCACATCTATGACCTTGTGGTTTGCAGTTAGTTTATACTCTAATAAAGATGCTTATATTTATAGTTGCTTCTAGTGCTATGCCAGCTCTTGTTTACTACTTTGTTTACCTCTCTCTGATCTGTAAGACAGTGCATAACTCAGGCAATGTCCTGACAGCAGGGACAGAAAACAGCAACACACAAGGACTGACGTACACTTTGATTAACATTTCAGTAAGTTTATTAGGCATGAAATATCATCAAGTAACTTACTGTTAATGATAAGTACTAATACGCCTACTCAATGCTAACACTTAAATAACTTAGTACCTGAGTTTGATCTGTTCTTTATATATGATTACATGTATATTTGGTTACATTTTTAACTGTTATTTCTTTATATGTGATTCTTTTTCAACATGGTTACTTTGGAACAACAACTTCTCTTAACCAGATTCACAGAAAAAAATGAATCTACATAGTTCTTGTTCCTTTAATCTGTTAGTGGTATGTGATTAAGTCTCATCACATAAAGGTCTATGATACGCATATCCTTTGAAGCTCTATAGTGATAGCAATTGATTTCAAAGGATTTTGGATATGTTTCTATCTGTATATATTAGTTGACTGACTTGTATCTCAGAGAAAATTTGTGTCCTCATACTGGTCTCTGAAATTTTCAGTAGCTCAGCTGTTCAGCCTCAGGAATTCTTATTTACCTGTCAAACCTGGACCTTGTTTCTGCCATCTTTCTTGCTAACAAGGAACTTCTGCTGACCAGAATCCTTGTTTAATGGAAGATACTTTGCAGTAACCAAGTGTGCCAGTATTAATTCCACAAGGAAACTTCACCTTATTGCTGCTTCTCAGTTTGTCCACCAAGTGATCTGTCTGCAGAATAAAGTTAAAAACTCAGTCAAGTCACGAAATGTAGGATCTAACCAAATGTGTGGGAGCAGACTGACCAGCTTCTAGTTTCCAAACCCAGTAGCTATCTACATTTCTCTGGATAAAATGTTCGGTGTCAATTTTGTCCTGCACATGGACTTTCTTGCTTTCATGATTTGCCTTCCTCTTCAATCTTCCATGCTCAGACCTGGAAGGAGAGCTTGGTTAAAAATGTCAACGGCAAACATAATGCCCAAATGAGAAATCTACCACCATGGTACAGGAAGAACAGTCTTAATCAACCCTGGAAAGTTACACTGCATCTAAACATAGAAATCCCCTCAAAATCATTATAGACTATAAGAAAGTAGAGATTAGCATCTACATTTTAATTTGTTCCTTATGGGTTAAGAACTATGTTTTTAATAGTTTACATTAGAATTATTCAACATTTATCATCACTATGAAGGAAATCACACATTCAGATAATTCTGCAGACCACCTTTATTTAATTATTCTGAAGGAAAGCTGTTTTATTGTACAACTCAATTAAAAGGTGGTAGATCATACATAATTTGCTTCCTTAAATGGATTGCAGATTACAGGTGACTTTATCTAAAACATCATTTGCAGTTTTAAATTTGTAATTTCACTCACAGTAGAGTGTGATAAAATACACTTACCTTTGGTCACATAAGCTCAAGTTCTCTCCCTGTCTTTGGTAGGACTAATTTTTATTTGCCTAGCAGACAACATTAACATGTTATATTCTCCTGCTCTTCAAAAAGGATTTTTGTGAAGATCTGACATAAAATTAAGCCTGTGACATTACAAAACTACAAAAATTACCTCTAACTCTTTTCCTTTTATTTATGTGTGGAGGTTTGTAGTTCATTGTAGCTAATAAATATTTATTTATTAAAGATGAACTTATGAGGGACTTGTATTATGTCTAATAAAATATGACAGAACTGCAGCTATATTTTGCTGAGCTGTTTTGAAAAACAGTAACAGCATTGAAGAAAAATATTGTCATTTTATTTTAATGCAATTTTGCCAGGATGCATCCTGAGCACTACCTTAATGGACTATTGGCCTCTCCTAAAGCAATGCCAGCCCTCAGTTGGAGCCAATATAGAGCTTTAACCATGGAAAAGACCTGGCAAGTGATATTGCATTCACAAGAAAGGACAACGTAGTTTTGAAAGCTGCACTTCCATGCCTGTTATTGTTTATACTTTGCAACTTTATTCATTACTCTGTAATTTTTCTGGAGGTGCTAAGATCAGCATCTTCAAAGTAGATGTAGTATGAGTCTCTTGCAAATAATTGCACTTGTGTTCCTTCCTGCTGCATCCTTTTGCTTCATCTTCATTTGTTTCCTCTCCTTTACCTATGTCTGTATATTTTCTTCTTGCCCAGATTGTTTCCTTCCTTCTAAGTCCAAAACAACTTTTACCTATCCACCCATTTTAGCCAAATGATGGGAAACTATAAAGAGTGGTTGACCATTTGAGGCTGGGTAATCTTCATCTATGGAGTTTTGACCTTTACAGTCAGAGTCTGGTTTATCATAGCAAGTTCACTGTGCAGAAATAAAACAATTGGCTACTTTGGACCACAGCAATCATTCAGGAGTGCAGAGGGGTTACAACCCTTTTTTTTCACCAGTTCAACTTCAGTAAATCACCATGCTTTTCAACTGCATACAGAGTTTGCTAGAACTCAGATATGGAGAGGTTTTCTGCTTGGCACAATGTTGTGAGATTTCAAAATCCCACTCCGTATGGTGAGATCTTTCAAAGTTTTGTTGCATTTCATCACAAAAAGAAGCACTAAAACTATGGAATTTAATCAAAGAAAGCTATTTCCTATTAATGTGTTTGATGTTTTTTAGGGGAGAATTTTGTGGGGTTTTTTTTCATTTGTTTCTTTTTTTCCCAGACAAACATAGTCACATATAATATATTATTTTAGACTGATCAACTTCTTTTTGATTTAGGTTTCCTTTGTTTATAGGAAAAAGTACATTTCATTGCAAAATTCCTGGGCAATTAAAATTTTCAGATTTAAAAAAAAAATTAAATTTTCTCTGTACCCAACTAAAAATCATCATTGGCAGAAAGATCAAATTAAACTGTGGTGTAACTTAGCTGGAAGGAGTGTTATTAAAAGGATGAAATAGGTCAGGTGTTTTAAACAGATGTTTCAGACCGTTTTAATATAATGCAAATAGATATTGAACACCTCTTCAGAACACTAGTGGTAGGGTTTTGATAGTGATACAGCAACTATCTTCTGCTACCTCTCTTAGAAAATAAGAATATTGTTAAAAGTAAACTGCTGGACCATATGTTAAGAGAAATTATAGCTTCCTGGATGGCTTCAAGCTACTGAGACGGATGACTTTTTAAAAAATTTTACTGACCTCCACAAGCGGTGGCATTTACATGTTGTCCTGTTGGACATGTTGTATTGAAATATCTATGGACCTGACAGCTAATACATAGAGAGGTTTTGCCTGGGTTTCTCACTAATCAAAGACACATCTTTCAACAATTTTTCCTAAGGAAAATCTTTTTATGCAGTTTCATCTTATTTTTTTAATGGAAATAATTTGGAAATTGATTTTCCGTCTCTATCTGTCTCATATTTTTTTTCTGAATGTGTGAGATAAGTAATTTCATTAACTGAACCTTCTTAGCTAAAGGATACAAATGGCTTCAGGATAATATTTCTTCAGCTTATTCAAACTTCTGAAATACTGGAAAGTTAGTGGCACAGAAAAATCTGACCTAGCTTGTTAGGTACAAATCTTTAAGAAGTTAACAATAGACAGTCTTAGATCTTCCGACTGAATGATAATTGAAGCTTAAAAAAAAAAACCAGAATATTGCTTACAATATTTCTAACCATATATAATTACTTGAGCATTATTAATAAAAAAAATATGTCTATAGTCTTACTTCTATTAGGAGGACAATGAATATGGATAAGAAAACAACTGTGAATTAAGATATCAAGAAAAACATCACACCATGGAGACAGAATATGGTTGCCAGACCCTACTAGAGATTGCACAAAAACTGATCTATTTTTTCTTTTGGTAGGAAACAAAAAAGTGTCTTTCCACATATTCAGTGTATTTCATATATGCATAACAATATGTACTGAGTTAATAAAGCACAATATGTGAGCACATCTTTTTCATAATCATACCCTCACATAAAATATAATCATAAACCATTTGATTAAAAAAATCAAGTAATGGAGTTCAAACAGTGCTCTAACAGCATGTACACAAGACCTAATTTACTGTTTGTTATTTTCTTTAGCAAGTATTAATTCCAATTTTTTTCATATGTTTCTCTACCACTAGACAATCTAATCAATTATGTTTCAGAGTGTGATGTTAAAGAATTTAAGAATTTAAAAATAATTTAAGATTACTGGGTTGATACAGTAAACTAGAGGGCAATATATTAGATTTCCCATAAAGTTTAGTTATCAGTGTAATGTCTTTTCTGCATGTTAAGTGTACATGTATATTTGGAAAAGGACTGCAGGCTATATTTAATTTCTGCCACTGCTTAAGAACACAGAATTCTCTTCCAGCCTTTTGTAGGAATAAATAGGAAATTTTCATCAACTAAAGGAATTTACCAGTGTCTTCAGTAAATATTTCCACTGTAGCTTGATTAAACCAACATCTATTAAAAAGTCCTTAAATCTTACATAATGTGAACAGAAAACAGCAAGGAATGAGAAATCCATCATAAATAGCTAGATCAACAGCCAGTCAACATTCAGTGGCAATACCTTGGACATACACCTATAACGAATAACACTGAGACATCACACTAGCAGGCCAGCCCTGGGGTAGGAGGATCACATTTAATGCCGTTTGTGTAATCAGTTTTGTCAATGATGACCTTTGTGGGGGGTTTATAATATTTACGAGTTCCCAAGTGAATTACCTCACAGAATTAAAAGGATGCTGTAGTTCAAGTCCTGCACTACTACATCTTTGGTATTCTTACATTTGTGTTTATCCACAGTAATATTTCTGCAGGAAAAGATGTGTATGGGCTATATTTATTATCAACTGTATCATGGTGTTCCACAGGGTGCAACTAAAATCTGCTTCAGGTAGGAAAGTCATGACATCTGCCTCCATTTGTTGCAATAACAATTTAATTACAGAACTACGGCAATTTGCTCTGGCAAATTGTCCTGATTTGTCCTGATTTTTTGAAAGGAGCACATGTGATCATTCTTAAAAAGTCTGAAGACTAAATTCATAAGCAAGCAAAATAAAAGCACAACTAGTTCTATAATGCATGATAACACAAAATAATAAAAGATACATTATTTTTGTGAGTTATGTATGATATTAACACTACGAGGAGATTGGTATACACAATCAGATGAGATGCATCTTAATGTTATAAAAAGGTATGACAGTGATACACCTGAAGATATATCCCATCTGCAGAACATAATATTTTACTACATACATCTTTTCTTCTTCATTTAAAGTTGGGGGTCTTTTTTTTTTGGAAATGGAAATTATAAGTATACATGCATATTTTTTTCTTTGGCAGCCTTTGAATTTCCCTTCTGCATATCATGGTATGCTTAACCAAGCCTATTATTTCAATTGCTCTAAATGAACAAATAAACAAACAAAAGCATTGGCATATCATTGATTTTCTTTGAAATCAATGAATTATTTTTGTGAGTTAAATACTTTCATTTGCATTTTTATTTATATTATGTTGTTCTATAACAGACAGTCAACACAGTAATGGACTAAAATTTTTCCATAGTAAGCAAGCTAAGCTGGCACAAAAGAATTTCAATAATTTGAATTTTAAGATAATAATCAAGATAGTGTTCAAGACATTCTGCAAGTCTGTCCACTGCCTAATTATATATTATAATAATTATTAAATATTTTATAGTCTTATTTTGTAGTGGAGCCTGAAACAACACAGTGAAAATACCTACTATAATCTACTCTGTCCTGGTTTCAGCTGGGATAGAGTTAATTTTCTTCCTAGTAGCTGGTATAGTGCTGTGCTTTGGATTTTAGTATGAGAATAATATTAATAACACGCTGATGTTTTGGCTGTCGCTAAGCGGTATTTACATTGGTCAAGGACTTTTTTTTTCCTTCAGCTCCCCATGCTCTGCCAGGTGCCCAAGAAATGGGAGGGGGCACAGCCAGGATAGTTGATCCAAACTGACCAAAGGGCTATTCCACACCATATGATGTCATGGCCAGTATATAAACTGGGGGAGTTGGCCGGGGGGTAGCGATCGCTGCTCGGGGACTGGCTGGGTGTCAGTCTGCAGGTGGTGAGCGGTTGTATAATTTTTTTATTTTTTTCCTTTTTTCCCCTCCCTTGGGTTGTGTTCCTCTCTCTCTCTCTCTCGTTGTTTTCCTTCTCATTATAATTCATTATTATTATTATTATTATTATTATTTTGTCCCAATCATTAAACTGTTCTTATCTCAACCCACGAGTTTTCTTACTTTTGCTCTTCCGATTCTCTCCCCCATCCCACCGGGGGGGAAGTGAGCGAGCGGCTGCGTGGTGCTTAGCTGCCGGCTAGGGCTAAACCACGACATACTCTCTCCAAAAAATGCCTTAAGATATATGTATATATGTATATGTGTATGTATGTATGTAAATATATATCTGTGTGTTTGGTTTATATCTTTATATGTGTATATGCACATATATATATATATATACAGTCAAGTGTGTGTGCATGCTTGCATATGCCAGCCCTCTCTCAGGTGTGTGTCAGACGCTCGTGCCCCTATTGCGTACTCCCACTGTTGTCTGTCCCGACGAAGGAAGGCTGTGATGAAAGTGCAGCACTAACCTGCACCATGGAGCTGTACTTTTGGGATGCAAACAAACCACAAATTTGGTGCAACCTCTCCCTGATTTTTATTAATATTCTTGTTAGTAGACATTTCTGCTAGATTTAAACAACGAAAACTCCTCCCCTGCTTCCCTTCTCTCCCTGAAATTGAACCAGACTTGAATGCATTACGTGTCCTGTATTGCCTCTACACCTTCTTACAACTTTTTCCTGCCTGGAATATAAAAGAGATTTTTGAAGTGTTAGTATGCACAGATTGTATTTTTAATGCACTGTTTTACATTCTTCCTTTGAAACACCCATGGATTTTAAATAATACACTATTACCTTGCTGTCATTCCCTTCATGTTCAAATTAGTAAGATTTTTTGTACATGCATCAAAATTGTTTGATGTTCTCTGACAGAGATGCTTTTAAAGGTTTTCATGTCAATACAGATGTAGAAGTTATATAATAATCATATTTTCAGCTGTGACAATCTTCAGTATTACATAGAACTGGTACTGTGAAAAAGGAAATGTTTGTTAGTTTTCTAGCTTTTGTAGATCTTAAAGCAGTTTAGAGAACTATTCCAATGAAGAATTAATTTTTCCAGATCTAAGGCTAGTTCAATACTTCAAAGCATTGTATTTAGTATATAAGACTCATTTAACACGCACAAGTCTCTCCCTAACAATGATTAATGATAGGGCATAAAAAATTGGATCAAACAGTTTTCTTGTTCTTTAATGTCATCTTTATTCATAGAAAATGCTGCTTAACTGCTTAAAGGTTTACACCTACCATCCATTTTTATACTTATAAATCTGTAAAAGGAAAGCTTAATTGTTGTATTTTGTTAACCTCCTTGCATTAAAAAAAGGAATGGAAATTCTGATATTTGCAGTTGAACCTTAGTACCTACATATGCTCTCATTAAATACTAAATATAATAGTTCACTTTTTATTAAAACTGAGTATATTTGTTACAATAATAATAATTCCATTTCAGGACCACTCAAACTCTTCCTAAAGGTAGCCTAAGAAGGTTCAGGATAAAAGGGAAATAATGTACAGAAGAGGCAGAAGAATTTTAAAGTAGATTTCAGTCTTTTTTGTACTTGGCATTGAATGAGATCAGGAAGACAGGTAGCAAAGCTTGATCATTGGGCAACAAAATTTAGCTGTGATCCTAAGTCATACCAAGTTAGTCTTCATTGTCCTTAAGACAAGGACTATTTGGAAATCAAGTAAAAACAGGAGGGGAGCAGAAAAGAATAAGGTATAGCCTTGAGATGCAGTGGATATGACAAAGGCCCTGACATTTATCATACTGAGACATTTACATTTTAAAAGGTATCTCAAATAGTCCATATTTTTAGAGAAGAATGCAAATAATATAATAACATTAGCTGTAAAGAATGCTAAATATTATTTCTGAAATGGAATTCCCTTATGGAAAAAATTCTGAGGCTTAGCTGTTTCACTGTGTGGTTTTGAGGATGTCATTTTTCCCAATTTAAGAAAGAACAAAATTAATTTAAAGTTCATATTCTCACTACTGTTGTGAAGGCACGTGATTAGGGTTAGCTTATTTCCCTGTCTTTCTTTATTCACAATTATGTTAGTTACATATCAAATTATGAGAGTTAATGGACATGCATAAACCAATCCCACAAATACTAAAGGTATGTACACAAAGCTGTTGCTTGTATATGCACAAGGTGCTTATGTTATTTCTGGCCCCTCTTATGTGCAAATGTATCATCTGCATTTGCATATTTCTAAGTTTAACTTAGGTTGCTTTAGCAATAATGAACAAGCCTTTCCAATTTTTGATACCCTTCTTGGCATCAGAAACGAACACAGTTCTTCAATGAACCTAATGTTATGTACAGAAATTTCAGCATGTCTTTATGTGTATGTTCAAGGATCACATTAGTTCTTTCAGCAAGACCTCTTCACTGGAATGTAGTCATTCTACTGTAGTATATAGTTCAGATTGATCTTATACACATTTTCCTAATTTAGGGGTTGGGATTCTGTGAATGCTCTTTTTTTTTTCTGTCTGTCATGCTTTAGTCCCACTCAGCAACCAAGCACCACAGAGCTGCTCGCTCACCCTCCCCCCACCGTGGGATGGGGGAGAGAATCGTAAGAGCAAAAGTAAGAAAACTTGTGAGTTGAGATAAGAACAGTTTAATAATTGAATAATAATAATAATAATAATAATAATAATAATAATAATTTGTAATGAAAAGGAAAACAATGAGAGAGAGAGGGAAGAACAAAACCCAAGGGAAAAAAACAAGTAATGCAACCACTCACCACACACCGACTGACGCCCAGCCAGTCCCCGAGCAATGATTGCTGCCCCTCGGCTGATGCCCCCCAGTTTATATACTGAGCATGGTGTCATATGGTATGGAATAGCCCTTTGGCCAGTTTGGATCAATTATCTTGGCTGTGCCCCCTCCCAGCATCTTGTGCACCTGGCAGAGCATGGGAAGCTGAAAAGTCCTTGACTAGTATGAGCACTACTTAACAACAACTAATAATATGAATAGTAATATGGATATCAAAAAGATTCTAGTTGTGTTGAGAACAATAACTATGTCATTACCCAAAGAAGATATATAAACATTTGCCTCATAAATTTTATGGTGTGTTGTGCAGTATTTTAAATTCTAGTAAAAGTAAGATCTAATACTTCCCATAAGATTTCCTAGTGGACAATTGAGACTATTTTCCCTGGCTTCCGAACTTCAAATCAAGTCCATTGACAAGAGTCTTATTATTTTTTTGATCAATCTACTGATGGGAGCAGTGCTCTAGTATGATCAATGTGACTACATTTAACTCCTTCTAAGCAGAGATTTTTATAAATAAAGGTCCATTCAGCTGTGGATCATTCCTCACTTGTGAAAGGCTGGTTCTTTCACAGTACAAGCAAGATTCTGTCTACATGGATTTTTATTTATTTTTAATCTGTTTTGGTATTTTACCACGTTATATTATGTAAAGAGTTATGTTCAAATATTATACATTGATAGCAAGGAAAAGACGTGTTAAAATTTGTCAGGAGTTGCCCTGAATAATTTTCCTGGAAGAAATAAAGGAGCTTTCTTACATTTGGAGCTTGTGAAATTGCTTCATTTCTTGTAAAGGCTTTCTCAAGGCTTATTCATTTCAAAATGAAAAATGATGTAACAGGTTTCTTGGCCAAAATACTACCTTAGGTAATTATATTATCTCAACCTAAAATCCCAACCTATAATTTTATTTCAATTGTTAAAAATATATTTTTCATTTTCCCTCATGACTGTTGTGTACCATGAACTGAGGGGTTTCTGACTGGTAGTCACTCATCACCCCATAATTAATTGCATTTTGACACCCTGGTGTACAAAGGAATGGAATTCAAATCTGATGACATAAAAGCCAATATTATTCACAGGATCTTCAATGGGAATATAATGCACACTAACTTATGTGCTATCTGCGCAGTACTAATTCTGTATGAAAGCAGATGCACTTCACAAAAATGAGTGTCCAGCAACAGTCCATCCTCTTCTGCACAGCACAGTGCAAGTGAGCACTCAAGCATACATAGGGTACCCGTGAGGATGTCTGAGCCATCACTGCCATTACTTTTTCTGCCTGGATGAAAATCCAGTTTCAGGTATCAGACTGACAACCTGCACAGTTCACAAGTGCATTTTCAGAAAACCCAGTAAAGCAGTTACTTAACCACTCTTTCTGTGTGAACAGCTTTGAGAGGGATTCATTTTACCTGAGGTGAGATGCTGACAATGTAGATCTCTCCACATCTAGCCACCATCACTTCCCTTTACAGTAACTGCGGGGGGGGGAGCATTTTTAGAACACTGATCAGCTGATCTATTTGAGGTACTTTTAGTATATGCTGAATCAGACGCTAGAAATGGCTACCTATCCCTCATGATCATAAAGGGTGTGTTTTGATAACTAGTTCAGATGACTACACTTATTCAGAAAAAAAATCCATTTCCTGTGTTCTATATTCCACCTTAAATCCAGGTTAGTATTGTTGATTTTTACTCACTAAGATAAAAATTACTATTCTCTGTGGAGTATATATGCAGGGCTGGATCTTGGTTGCTATAGTAATACTAATTCTTTCAGATTTACATTCAGGTCTAAAAATATATAAACTAGGGAAAGAAAAAAACAAGCAACCAAAACTTGATATATATTTAGAATGCGTTGCTCGTACAAGCATAAATAATTCAGTTGCTGTCTTTGCTCTGTGAATTTTTCCATATAGCTTCTCTCACTTTTCCATTTTTGAAATTTCTGAAATAATACCATTATGAATTTTAAAGCCATGAATGAATGTTTGAAGGAATCTCTTTTAGCAGTATTTCTAGACTGATCTAAACAGATGTTATTATGGCCATTTTTCAATACTTTTTAGTATAATTTTAAATAGTATTTTTAGTTTTCCATGTGTCAGCTTGAATTCTCAGGTGAAAAGAAAATGCTCTAGTTGTTCATTGCTGTTAACAAAATATACAGCTTACAATGAAACACATACTATCTCTGATCATACAAATCAGTATATAAAACTTTTAAAGTGAGTATTTTTTTTTCTGAATTAAAAAATATATATTTTTTGAAAACCTATTACTATTTTTCTCCTTTTCAGGACACATCCTGCTTCATGTACATGATGTTGCTGCCAGTGGGTTCCAACAGCAATTCACGAAACTGCTGATTCTGTCCTTCTTCCTCTTCCAGATAAGAAATGAATAGTGCCTGTACTTTGCTGCCAGCTAGGCAACGCTATCGCTTTATTTTTTGTGTGGTATAAATACTTTGGTTTTATGGTGCAACTTCCACAATCATTTCACATGTTATCATTGTGTATATGTGTGCAGAAAGCCAAAAGCAATCATTTTTCAAGTTCTTAAAGTAGTAACACAGCTGACACATAAATACTGTTTAGATCAAGAAGGTATAATGATCCCTAGTCACCTATCAGTGACATCTGTCACCTAGCCCCCACGGCTGTGAAAAAAACAAGATCTTACTGGGATGAATGAACAGGAAGGTTGTCTATGAGAAATGTGAAGTACTCATAATAAGGTCTCAACTGAAGTTTTGTGCCCAATTCTTACTACCCTGTTTCAAAAAAGGCATGGACCTACTGGTGAGAGTCAGAAAGAGAAAAAGAGGAGCAACCAGAGTTTAGAAAACATGATTTATGAGGACAGATTGGAAGAATGGAAGTTGTTTAGCCGAGCAATGACAAGATGGGGGAGAAAAGAAATAAGAATGTTCATTATTTAAAATGCAATAAACTGTTTTTCATGGAAATGAGATAAATACACTTAAACTAAGATAGATGCAAAGTCTTTAGTATAGGCATTACAAGACATTACTGATAAAAATTTTTTAAAGATCAGGACCTTTTGCACAAGGGAAGTTAAGAAAGGATTAAACATTTCTTGGGAGTGTAGTTCTGGATTGTCCAGCCTGCTTGGATCAAATTGCTGTGTTGGCTATTCAACACAGAGAGGACTATGACCTTCTGTGATCTTGCATTTCTAAATTCCTCTCATGGGCTAAAATGTTAAAATTAATGTAGAACTACTTATAAAATCCTGTGTCATTGTTCATTATAACTCCAGCTGCAGGAGATACAATAGGCATAATTTAAAATGTAGTATTTGTTCATTTGAGATTGTATATTCCCATTTTCCAATGGGAAATAATGATGTCTGATGATAAATGGGGATTTTTGTTTTGTTTTCTGAGAGTTACTCTTTGTGGTATCATTTTTCCTTCAAGTTATGTTTTTCTTTAGTGTATCCATTTATTGAAATCATTCAGTAAATAATTTCTACTATTAGTTCTTTTTCTGTGTTGCCTGAGAACAAATTGTGAACTCAGACCGCTCTTTCCCAGTCCTGCCTAATACTGGCCATGTGCTTATTTCTGCTGCACTTAACTGCACAGTGGTTATGAATCTGCAGTCTGAAGGCTCTAGCTCTTTAAGTCATATTAGGAAAACTCACATTCTTCTCCATGGATCGATCCTTAATCCAAACCTTCTTGTTGAGCAGAATGATCATCATATATTATGGTTCAAATCAAGGTCACCTTTGAATAATGCATGTTGAAACCGAGTTATAATTTTTCAGGAATGTTTTCATGTCTGAAAAAATGGTAAGGCATTTCTTCTGGAGAAGGAAAGAAAAAGATGGAGAAATATGAGGGAAATACAAATTTCAGTCATAACCAAAACAAACTTTTCCAGTACAGGTTTATGAATTCTTGCAGGAGTGTTAAGGCTAATCTCTCTTTGGCTCAACAGGAAACACTATGGATGAATCTCAAATTTCCTGCTATGATATGCACATTGTAAATTATCAGTGCCAGCAGATGGGTGATTTAGAAAGAACGAAAGCTTATTATTACATTACTGTTCTAGTTTTCCTAATCTGAAGCCAGTGGGGAACAGTAAGCTCCATGCATAAATAAGCTAATGACAGGTGATATGCATTCCTGGTCTGCCATTGTGCTTTGTCCTGCCACAACTGACCAGTCATTTTATGCTATTTCTACTGACCCATCAGAAGAATTCTGTTAAGGAAGAGAAGTTAGATACAATTTGGGTCTTAACTTAAATGTGTCCATCTTGCTTATTGACCTCAGTACAGACTTCATCTACAGAGATGCTGTATAAGCTAGTCACCACAATCAAAGTCCGTCATATCAAAGTAACAAGGTATCTTGCTTTGCTACTTTATTTCATCAGACAGAAACTTTAAAAACATATTGTAAAAGGGTAAAGACATATTATTAAGCAAACTTTTTGTATTGTCGTATTTCTGCTTAGTATACAGTTAAATTCCTTTTTCCAAATACAATGTAACCAACCCTTTTAGCAGACAACAAATTCCTTCTGATTAAAACATTTAGAAACACCCTTGGAAAAGCTTCCTTCTTCCTTTTCAATCAATCTTTTCCATCTATTGGATGATAGCAAGGTGTGTGGTGAGTTTCCATAAAGGCAGACTTTTTCAGTGAGAGAGGCATTTAGTAATATTCAGAAAATGTGTAAACTAAGATCTTCATACTATCTTCTGGCCCACAGATGCCTGTTTACAAAATGATCAGTTGGACTACGACCTCAACTTCTTCATTCTACCAGAAAACCATAGGTAGATATTAACAAGACTGACGATCTGGCTTTCAGACTTGAACTTAAATTTTAGTTATGTCTCTGAATGTTTTAAATTTTGCCATTACTATCCAGTAAGATACTGTACATATTCTGAACAGAGAATAGCAGTCATTGAATAATACATCATGAATAAATATTTTCATTCTGCACAACTTCTTTCATATCTCTAAAGTCTTCTGTGACTGTTAGTAAAGAAATCTGTGCTGAAAGGACATCTTTGAATTGAGTTATATTCTGAGATCTTAAACTCCCTGGACAGAAAGATTGGACAGAGCCAGTCTTCAGCATGGCCTTGAATTACATCAGAAATAGTTGTATTGTGATTTATATTTCCCCTCTCTCATATTTTTCATGGCATTGATGTTTTATTAATGAGAAATATTACCTCACAGTATTTCCTTTTCTTTCCTCTGTGAAGTTTAAAGTCAACTAATCATTACAGAAGTTCATTCACTTTTTTTTTAAGAGAGATCTGAACTAAAAATGGGACATTTTAAATTTCATCCATCATTTGGAAAACAAGCAGCTTTGTGATGGAAGCCTTGAGTGAACAGTCCTGTACTTCAACTGCAAAAACTATGTCAAATATATGGGTCAAGGATTTTATAACAGGAAGATGAAAATCTCATTAACATTATGTTTTAAAGCTGTCCAGTCAGAAATGCATAATAAAGAAAAAAAGAAAAGCAGATTTTTAAAGTATATTTACCCTTATGAATGTTTATGTTTACTCAGGTACATTTCATTCAACAAAGAAATAGGTGCTACTTCAAGAGAACAACCACAGCTACTCAGCAGCCTTTGGTTTTCTTGCAATACACAAAACAACAGCCTCTCTTAACATGCTTCCTATTACCAGAACACTCTCTCAGTTAGGCACATCAAAGTATTGATGACTACACTGCAATAACCAAATGCAACTCTGATATCACATTGTTACTTGGTAACTTAGTGGCAGTGGTGTTTTAAACATTATAGTCCCAATACATTGCAATACTACCTGCCAGAAAATGAATAGTCAGCTGATTGTATGTTTAATACTTTTTCCTTTACAAACAACTTAATCTTTCTCACTTATTATTTAATCCCAGTTGTAAACACTATAGATGTACAATCTGTAGTATACAGCTGAATTCTATCATATTTCTAATGCTACTTGAGAAGATTTTTTTTAAAGGAAAAAGCAAAAAGTTCTGTGAATGACCTTGTACCATGGAGGGAGAGCAAGGAGGAGACTTTCTGTTCCTAATGGAAGACAATTCCATTTTGAATAGTGGAATAAGAAAGACTGGTTTGTTTTCTTTTAATGTATTGCACCAGCAAGACATTACTTGCCCAGCAGACTAACTGAATTGACTCTCAGGAGGTGGCTGGATATTAATCAAAACTCCTTAGTGTTTTCTAAGTTTTTAGTGGTTTCTGGAAACCTGTGTTCAATTTCCTTTTTGTAGTACAGTTTGTCAGGCTTTCATCATTTTTCTAAATAATTTGGGTTTGATGACAACAAAAATAACAAAAGTGAGAGTACATTGTTTATATCATAGTATATAAGTGATGTTAAATTTATATAAATAAATACTTCAAGCAAATGATGTCATGCAGTCACCAGGAATTTTACTTTAAGTCACATTGACACCTTTTGAATAGCTGTTCCTAAAACTTTTAATGAACAGATCTATGAGACTGAATTACTGACAGATAATGTTATGACAGTGATTAGTATTAGACAGAAAGTGAAATATTTGTAATAATAGCTAGTAGGGACAATTGTCACATTGCTGATCCTTAGAAGAAATCTCAGCATGAAGCAGAATACAAACCAGGATTCCTGATTAATAAATCCCGTTGTTTTTCTGTAAACATCATACCATCTCTGCCAAAATTCCTAAATACTATCAAGACGTTTATTAAAAACCCTTGTGCTTCTGGATTATTGAAAACAAAATAACCTGCTGCTTAATATTCCAGTAAGATTAGTAACATCCTGGAAATGTGAAACTGTAATAATTGACTCAGTAATATATATATATATGATTCCTAGTTGCTTTTTTATTCCTTCAGAAGTGATACAGTATGACTTCTACATCTAGAAAAGCATTTATTTCCATCTCACTAGCTCTGATGAGCAGACTGGGTATAATACTGAACTATCTCAATTCATTAGTAGCATTGTTTCTTTTTCCAGACTGTATTGGCTACATGAGGGCTTGAGGAATAATAATAGTCTTGGCCTAAGGCCTGTGATGAAGTCTGATTCTGATACTCAGCAATTTGAATTGTTCCTGTGTGACAACTTCATTGTCATGATTGTGAACTGTGCCTGAGGCACTTCATCCAGATTATGTAAAATAATTGAACAGTAGGCACTAATAAGACTTACATATTGAGGATGTTGTAAATTTCCTAGATTTCTTTTCCTATATTTTATTATGTCTGGATGATAATGAAGTCTATAATTATAACAAGTTTCTTTCCATTAATGTTTCTGCTCATTGTCTTTTTCACAATGAAGCAATTGCCGAATGTTACAAGTTTCAGGTGGGAGTCAAGAACTGCAATCCTACAAGCTTTGCCACTCAAAATTAGCTCTGTATTTCACCTTCCCTCTAAGTTTGTTCTCTTTCTTTCACAACATTTTATTTCTGCTTATTGAACTACAATATGATGAACTTCCTATGTAGCTCACATCTGTAGAAGGTGAGCAAACTCATAGTTATTTCCAGACTTTCAGTTGTTTCTAGAGTCTCTGGACATTCTCTTGCACATCCTTTCTTTTTTGAGGCAAGCCCACACGTATTTAAAACTAACAGCAACATACTTCATAACAGCATCCTTTTAGTGCTAAGTTTCAATATTATTTCTACCTACATTTTGCCTCAAAGGATAGAGTCTTTTTACTGATTTATAATATATAATACATAGATCCTGCCAGTTCTTCTGAATGTATGTTGAAATCTATCCACAAAATCATATGAGGTCCTTGTATTTTGTGCTGTAAAGGACACATTATTTTGTAACTTGGTTGACATAGGAGAAAAATTATGGTCTTGTTCTAGAGAGCATATGATACCTTGTGGAGAGAAATCCAGATGATTTTCCATATAAAGGTTATCATAATTTTAGAATAATACTTATGCAATTTGGGGAAAAGAATTTTTAATTAGTGTCCAGATAAATTTTACAATTAGCTCATAATATAAATATGATCCAATGGTGCTGTCTTAAACCCAGCACTAAGGATTCTTTCCTCCCTTTATTGGTGTTTCTTACTTAATATCAGAAAGACATTTCTAATGCGTGTTATTTATAGTTTTGAAATGTGAACACTATATTCATTTATGGTATCATATCTCTATACTGCCAAGAAGCCAATATGTTAAGTGTACTTGAGTGCAGGCTAATAGCTAAGTGCAGGTCATGAGCAAACTAGTGCACATACATGGTTCAAGCTCAACCCATTCAGTTTCATATCAAGGTAACTGAATGACCTGGACTGCTGTGAAAGTTGATGACATGACAATATGTCTACACTGCATGAAATAAACAGCAACTTTTTCAATTTTTTCTCTTGTCAAAATGAATAATCAATTAAAATATTGCCAGTGCGGTATTTATTAGATTTTAGATAAAAATTGTAGATAAAGTCCCAGGCACATAATGAGGGAAAACTGAGAAGAAAATCAGATTGTAGGAGTAACTTTTCTTCCGTCTTCTTCATGCCCATGTACCAGCAGAGCTTGAACTTCTCCTAGTATTTACCAGGCTAGCCTGACACCATAACCACAAAAGGCAATAACATGGCTAAGCCTCAGCTGCTGGATATGGTTGTAGAGATGTATAGCAGAGTCTTCAGGCCCATGGTCTTCCTTTTCTGATTTTTTTTACCATTGAGAGTCCAAGAATTGAAAAGAAAGTAACTGTAACAGAAAACTATTGTGTAAGTAGACTTTTAAGCCTACTATATACTTTTCCATACTTTGGCAACTTTCAAAGAGAAGGTAACTTACTTCATCTGGTTAAAAAAAATCATTTCTGTACAGCAGATAGGATGCAGCACTAATATATGGGGGTTTTTTGATTCATGCTCTGTCACATTTGCCTTGCAAAAATTATCTGGCCAGGCACATAGTCATACATCTTAGAAAAACAAAGGTGTCATTCACAGAAACCGATACTCTAACCCTTGACTACATTCAAAAATCATCACGTCTTGTCAAAGAGGATGAAGCATCAATCTGAGTTCATAATTAAATAAGATTATTCACTGCAGTTATCACATCACTGCTGGCTTGTTTTCTCTAGTAGCAAAAGGAGGAAAAAAGAAGACATTTTGATCCCAGATCATCATCAATTCTCCACTCAACTAAACATTTAAATGCATGTTTAAAATATGTCCAGCTTAAAAGAAGGGAATGGAAATCAAAGTAGTCTTTTACACATATTCTTGATTCTGATGTGCCTATAACAGCATGACTCATCAGAGGACAGGAATTTGATTATGCAGATAGCAAAACAAATGTCCAAATATGAGGTTTCACTTCAGGTTTTTTTATGAAAGAAAATATTTATCTAAAACCAGACTGAAGTTTAACATGCACTTGCACATGTTTAACTCCTTTGTCATAGTAATTTTCTCTATTGTTCTAATTCAGCCTTTAAAAAGTTAAGTTTTTGTCTTGGTGCATATTTATGGATTTTATGTTTTTCTGCCAGGGTAAATATACAAAAATATACATATGTGTATGTGTACATATATGCAGAAATCTATATGTTTTTATATATGTTTAATATTTATATCATGTATATGCATATGTGTGTGTGTATATATAGTGTATATGTGTTGCACGTTAATGCCAGTAGGCAGCCAAACACCACCCAGCTGCTCATTCACTCTCCCCCAGAGGGCTAGGGCAGAGAATCAGAAGGACAAAAGTGAGAAAACTCATGGGTTGAGACAAAGACTGTTTCATAGGTAAAGCAAAAGCCGCGTGCACAAGCAAAGCAAAACAAGGAATTCATTCACTCCTTCCCATGGGCAGGCAGGTGTTCAGCCATCTCCAGGAAAGCAGGGCTCTATCATGTGTGATGGTTACTTGGGAAGACAAATGCCATCACTCCAAATGTCCCCCCTCCCTCCTTCTTCCCCCAGCTTTATATGCTGAGCATGACGCCATAAGGTATGGAATAGCCCTTTGGTCAGTTGGGGTCAGCTGTCCCAGCTGTGTCCCCTCCCAACTTCTTGTGCACCCCCAGCCTACTCACTGGTGGGGTGGGGTGAGAAGCAGAAAAGACCTTGACTCTGTGTAAGCACTGCTCAGCAGTAACTAAAACATCCCTGTATTATCAACACAGTTTTCAGCACAAATCCAAAACATAGCCACATACTAGCTACTATGAAGAAAATTACCTCTATCGCAGCTTTACAGTTACTTTAACTGTAACCAGTACAATATATATACAGATTTTTTTAATGTAAAAATCTGTATGCATGTGTATATCTACATACAAACACATTCACAGTGGCTAAAATGGAAATGTACAAGTTCCAATATGAAACCTACTCATTTAGAGTTTCCTTACATGAAAAAATTTTCATATTTCTATTGGGAACAGGATTCATCTAGAACGGGAGTAACTACATCTGCCTCTGTTCTGATATGTCTGAGCAGAGATACACTGTGCTGCTATTATATTTAGTGGAGAACTAATCAATAGGGTTACCAGAGTTTCTGGAGTGAGTCATCTCAGCGCCATAAAGGTATTTACTTTGGTTCAGATAAATAGCACTTTTTGTCCCATTTACTCTATCGATTATATCTCCACCATTTACACTGGTCACTTAGACAACTTACATCTACATTGTAGGCAACTACAGTTAGGTGAAATGAATCCTCTCAATCTACCACGTTCTTTCGATCTCTGAGTAGGACAGAGAAAGTAAGGACTCTAGGTTCCATCCATGCACACATACACATTGATATAATAAATAATGTTAATCCCCACTGATAATCAGAAGATGCACTTAATGTTCTCTGTCATTATTTCTTTTATTTATTTTAATTTAATGACAGTCTTTTAAATAACAAAAATAATGTAATGCAAGGACCCACGCTAAAGCCACTGAAATGTGTAACTAAGAATAAAATATTTAGGAGTGTTTGCTTGTTGTTTTTTAAATAATTCATACATTGATCTTGCCCTCCACAAATGGTAATAAATGACAAGGTGAAATTGATTTTACCATGTCAGAAAAATTTAAGGTCATAGAGAACAAAATGTCTTATATGAAAGAATTAGCTTTCATAATTTATAATTTGGTGGCAATTAGAGATATGCTAAATATTCAAAGCACTAAAAAATGTTGATTCTTTCAAATAGTATTTGCAAAAACATAATGAATTTAATAGACTTACCTGTACAAAGATTTCAATATTCAGAATGGAATCTGACAAAATCTTAAAAAGAGAAACATGGCATAGTGCAGTCCTTAGGATGTTGCTCCAGAGCTGAGAAACCAAATTCCTTTTTACATTCTTTGACTATTATTTTATTGTGGGTTTGTTTTCTTCTTCTCTCTCTTTATTTTTTTTTTTTTATTTTTTTCAGCCCTGCATATGAAAACAGAACAGAAAAAGGATTGATCTTCCCTCTCAGCAATAAAAGTCACAGAGTTACTGTGATGACCAAGAGTCCTTAAAGTGTAGAGTTGCTACCATTTAATGTTGGATGTTGTGTGGATTCTAACCTGCACTTTCCTTTCCATGATTTACAAGGAATGGGACCCACAGGTCCTCATTACAGAGCTTTACAGTTGCCTCACTAATTATTTCTCTCTAGTATATACTCAGGACTCACTGATCTCCTTTTCCTGGCTGAAATTCCTGCTAGTTATGTCCAGTAGAGTTCAGTATTTTACAGGTGTCCATCAATACATTTTGCATCATGCTTTCAAGGTAAAAGGGAGCCTTTAATCTTCCCAAGCCTCCAGGTTTCTTGTTTTATCAGCTGGAGGGGAAAAGGAGGAGGAGGATTTACTGCTCCAGCCTTTCAGGATCAGGCCTTACTCGACTTCAGGAGAGCACCCCTTGTGAGTGTTAAGAAACACGTAGTGGCAGTTTTCATTTTTTAATTACAAATAGCTTTTTAAAGAACACATATGTGATAGATGATGCACATTTTTTTCCTGCGTCTTTCCTGCACAATCTTTATAAAACCAGTTGGTAGGGTAAAAAGAAAGGATTAGGTCTAAAATACATGAAGCCTTGTACATTTGAGCTCATTAATATGGGTATTGTTCTGATTGTCAGAAAAATAAATAGTTGATATTCCTAATGAAAGTCAATATAGGTTGTACATCACTTAGGATCATGTAAACCTTTTTGTAGTCTCAATGTTTCATTGGTATTAAATGTGTAGACAGAGGTAGAATAGGGTTCCCATATCTTTTAACCGTATGAATACTTTAGAAGGTGAAGACTTGCATGACTAGTGAGTTGAACAGATGCATGATTAAAGTAGGTAACATTTCAGAGGCTTTCTTTTAAACTAATTTGTACATAGGAATAATTTTGCCATTGTTTTATATCAGTGCTTTTTTAAAATTTCAATTTCTTATAAAGGCTGCAGCCTTACAAACACTTAAACTGGTCAATAGGTACATTACAAGTATCAGTGTGTGCTTGAATTGGCTATAGTGACTGTGGTGTTTTAATTCATTGACTTCTTCACTCTGCACAAAGTAGCCTTTATATTTATACAGATTGCTACATTTATTAAGGCTTCTAAAATGACATCCTGAAGATATATACTTTTCCCTCAAGTTTTTTGAGAGATCTTTTTTTCTTCCTCAAGGTTTCCATTATCACAGCATTTTTTTACTGCTACAGTGCCAACTTTTCTGCCACAGGAAATATAAACAGACATTTCCCATTACAATCTGCACTGCATTGACAATAGTTAAGGCTGCCAACAACCTCCATTGAAAGTTACTTATAACTTATAACGTTAAGTATTTTGCGCTGAAATTTTTGTGCCAGGTGCTTACTTCAGGCTGAGAATCACTCATATCACTTAGATGATTCAAAACTTTACAAATACTCTGTTTGAAAGCAGGAAATAATACATTTTATTTGTCCATAGTAAAACATATTTATAAATATCTCTTACACTGAGAAACTCTAGTAGTTTCATTTTTCAGAAAAAAATTAGAAATATCTTCAACAATGATCTTACTGGAAAATTGGGAATGTTCGCCAACTAAATTCTCAGCGTCTCCACTTTGAGACTGGGCTAATACTATACATTTCTGGGACTCTGACTTGTTCCATCAATGACATTGCTGAAACCACACATGAGAAAATTGTTAAAGTTGGATGTTTAGTCCATTTGTCTTGGGCACCTGTCTTGCACCTTCATTTTCAGTACCCAGTGAAAGATTCCTTAGGAAGTTCCTGCAGTCTTTGGACTAATTCAAATGACTAACTTTAGGCAGCAGGATTGCCCCTCAAAGGCCTTCAGTCCTCCCTGTCTCTTCCTAAATTATATAAGGAACTTGGGCGCCCGTTTCTTTAGACATCTACAATTTCAACAGAAGAGGTGGATTAAGTTAGGCAGAGGGGACGTTGCCCATCTAAGGGGAGAGCAGATGCTGTTGTTTACCTTGACTTGACTTGAGGTTGTTTACCTTGACTTTTGACACTTTATTGCATAACATCCCCATAGACAAGCTGACGAAGTATGGATTAGACAAGTGCACAGTAAGGTGGATTGAAAACTGCCTGAATGTCCAGGCCTGGAGGGTTGTGGTCAGTAACAGAAAATCCAACTGGAGGCCAGTCACTCGTGGTTTACCCCAGGGGCTAATCCTGATCAACTTCTTCATTAACAACCTGGTTGATGGGACAGAGTGCACCCTCAGCATGTTTGCAGGCACCAGAGGGTCATGTTGCCATTCAGAGGGACCTCGACGTGCTGGAGAAATGGGCCAACAGGAACATCATAAAGTTCACCAAGGAGAAATGTTAAATCCTGCACCTGTGGAGGAATAACCCCAAACAACAATACATGCTGGAGGCCAATCACCTGGAAAGCAGCTGTGCAGAAAGGACCTGGGGATCCTGGTGGACAGGAAGTTGAACATGAGCCAGCCAGTGTACCTTTGTGGCAAAGAAGGCTGGCAACATACTGGACAGCATTAGGAGGAGCATTGTGAATAGGTCAAAGGAAGTGATGCTTCTCCTCTACTCAGGACAGGTGGGACACATACAGAGTACAGTGTCTAGCTCTGCAAGAAAGATACTAACTTACTGGAGAAAGTCCAGCAAAGGGCCACGAAGATGTTCAAGGGGCTGGAGCATCATCCATATGAGGAGAGGCTGAAAGTGTTGACCCTGGAGAAAAGAAAGTTTGAGGGTGATCTTATCAGTGTGTATAAACACCTGATGAAAGGGAATGAAGAAGACGGAGACAGAATCTTTTCAGTGGTGCCCACTAACAGGACAAGATGCAATAGACACAAATTAAAACAGAGGAAATTTGATTTGAATACAGGAAACAATTTTTAACTCTGAGGGTGGTCAAACACTGGAACAAGTTGCCTAGACAGGTTGTAAAGTCTCCATCTGTGGAGATATTCAAAACCTGACTGGACATGGTCTGGAGCAACCTGCAGAGGCTGACCCTCCTTTGAGCAGAGGAGCTGGACTAGATCACTGTTGGACTAGCTGAACTGTGGTCCCTTCCAAGCTCAACCAGTCTGTGATTCTGTGGTTCTGTGTTTGCCCTATTCATGTTATTGAAGGATGGAATAAGTAAGGCATGGAAATATACTCTGAATATGGAAGATCTAAAAATAAGTGAAATAATTTGAATATTTCAGAAATTCAATAGAAAAAAAATTGATTATGAAATAAAAATCCGAATATTTCTTTATAAAATGGTTAAATTTTGGCATTTCTTACCTTTTGAATGCTTTGCTTTTCAAACTAAATGTCCTTTTAGCATTGTAAAGCAATGATACATTGGTTTTGATTGATGATGTCTTTTTTCAAGCCAATGAATAAAAAGTTTTGTAGAGTATTATTCCTCATCAAGAAAATGAAATTTTTGCAAATAAATATTAATTACTTTTTGCTCTAGGTGCTGTTTGTTTCATTTCATTATCATAATGAAGAATAATAGTGTAGGGTTGTTTTTTTTAAGGTGACCTTAAAATGTCACTTACAAAACTATCACAGCAAAATAATCGTCTCTGTCAAATAGAATCTTAATTTCTTAAAAGAAATAAGGTGAGAAATTATTGGAATCGGCTTGTGTGCTTTAAGTATGCCACCCATACAAAAATAGTAAAATGTGAAATAAAGCGTATCTTTTCTCCTAAGACTGGGGAATTACATAAAATTATTAAGGCAGGCTTTTGTATGGTCTTTATATCTTCTCCTTGCAAGACCATTTCTCCCCATTGTACTCTCAAATCACACTAAGCCTTCACCTTTTCCAAGGCGCTTTTTCAAAACAGGGCCATACCTTCAGGACCACAGTGAAGTCATTCAGTGAGTCCTGCTATTTTTTACTTCTGAGTTTTATAGGAAAAAGAAAAACATGGATATACAGGGTTTTCATGATGATAATGATGATGGCCTCAAATACCTTACAGGATATCCCGACACTTCAGGTTTTCTTTCAAGATATTTTCATGTAGTTACTCTTCTTCAGCTGAAAGACATTTGTTTGGTCAGTGATCTTCTACTGGATACCCAAAGTATCAATTCATATGCTGACACATCATAATTCAATCAAATTAACCAATATATGTTTGTCTAGCCAAGGTCTATTTAGATCCTGCTTTTGTATACACATAGATACACATACACAAGCACACAACCCAACGTCGCCACCCTTCAGTCTTGCTGCAACAGCATATCTGTGAGATGGAGTTACGTTTCACATTTGGCACAAAATTTCAGTTTTAACTCTTGGCAACTACGCTTAGTTCTGAGTTTGCCCTTGGTTCACAGCTGATAAAAATAAACACAAAGTTGAAAGAAAGCCAGGTTCTGAATGCTATTGTAGCATAATGGAGTTCATTTGTGGGTTAGCTTCACAAAAGTTAGTAAGGACCACAGAGTCCAAACAGCCTGAGGCTGACATGCAGGTAATACTGTTGTGTCATCAGCTACTGTACTTTAGTAGAGTACAATCAGGTGAATTCAAAATCCAGTGAAATCAAAAGGAATCTTTCATGGACATTACTTGCAGTGGCTTGAAGACCAAAGCCCATGTTCATACAGTCAATGACTCAATGTTTCCTTAAAGTTATTCATACAAATCCATGCCAGTGAAATAAATATACACAAGCAACTTTAGATCCTATTTTTGGCAGTCTGAACCATGTAACCAAGAATTTCAAAGAGTAAGTAGAAAGAATGTAATACTTAGACATCACATTGATTTGACTTTTTTTTTATCTTTCAAGGGCAAGAAAATAAAGAAGCTCTCTATAGTTCTAGTGAAAGCTCCATATTGCACAGTGCTCTGCCACAACTCATAAGGCTCAAAGTCTCTAAAGCAATAATGCAGTCTAGCTTGAGAAAATTGTATGTATTGTAAGTGTTTACTGATCAATTTACTTTTTATCCTAGTTCCCAACTGGCATCTATTTCCTAATACTTCTTATGGTATTTAAGGCTAATTTCACTTCAGCAAGAATAGTTTTAAGTATCAGAGGGTGCTGATAATAGGAACCATATTGTTCAAGATAGATGGCTTAGTGTTTCTGCAAGACAGAATGGACTAAAAATAAAAACAAATCTGTGCAGGACAAATGTCATGCAACTGAAAGGAAGATGCTTTGAATACCAAGTATTTCAAGCTATGCTGCTGTCCTGTGAAATCACCTCTATGAACACCCTTTCTTACTTCTTCAGACATATTTCTTCATAAATTACATATTGTCAAATTTATTTCATGTTGTAAAAATCTTTGACAGATCTTGCAGCTGTGATAAATAACAATCAGTGTGGCTAAAATATCCACCTACAATTTGCAGTGTTTATTGGACAGTATACTACTTGCATGCTAATACTAATATGGTTACTACAAAGGTAAATAAATCAATGTATTGTACAACTTTTTCTGGTTTTGAAATATTTTTTTCCCTATTTTTTCTTGTCTGATGGCAGGTTTCTAATTCAGTCTAGAGTGAAGCATGGGTATTAACACTTTTCTGGACTGGTGTCAAAGAAATTCTTACCTAAGGTGGTGAAGTCTATAAACTTATACATATGAAAGCTATCCTTATAAAGCATTTTTGAGTATTTTCAGTAAGTTAAGAAAAAAGCGCTATTGTAAATGTATTTGTTTATAATATGAAAGTACAATATATATATAAATTATTGAGATTATATATAGCATTGCATTTTTTAAATTATTGTAATAATCATACTGCTTTGTCATTATCGTATTAATTAATTAATTGTATTAACTAAGAAGGTATCTTATTTACAAAGAGACGTCTAGCGTAGAGTCAATATTATTTTGATAGCTGGGTAACCTTTGGGTTTCTTACTTGTTCGTGAGTATCCTCTTTACAATGACAGTGGATTACAAGTCTTAGTCATAACAGTAAAATACATAATTTTCTTGGTTAATGTACTTTAACAGTTTTATCTCCGATTTACCATTGGAGATAAATGGCACACATCCACCCAGAGTGCAGTTGTCTGTATTTTTGTTTCTTTTTGATTTGGATGTGTTGTTATGCTACCATGAACCAAAGTGTTAAATATTGCATGGATGTATTCATATATATCTGCAAGCATATATATCTGTATATACACATACATGTATATATGTGCGCATGTGTATATATATGTAACGGAAACATTTTTTCACATCTGTACTTGTGAAAACATATACAAGTTTAAGCAAGACAAAAAAAATTGAAAATTCACAATGTATTCTTTCTTCTGTTTTTATGCTTTGAGACTCAATTATTATAAGTGTTACAGTATAAATGCTGAAGAAGGGTAATTGACTGCTGAGATAGCTTGTTCCCTTTTCATTATTCTTAATAAACACAAACGGCACCTAAATTGTATTTGCCTGATTATGTTCCCCAAGAGGAGCTCTATAAAATACAGTTTATATAACACAAAATGTATCTGCATACTTCATTAAATGACCATAGTACAGTTAGTAAGATAAAGTAACAAAAGCAATGATTTTATTGCATTCCTTGGAAACAAGTAACTGTATATAATTTTTGAAAGTAGCCCTAAAGGATGAGGCCTGCACTAGCACATTTCCTTTAAACAATATGATTCAATCTCTGTGAAAAGAGTGCTCCAGTGAATTGATAAAGATTTGTCCCAGTCTTCTCTCTTAGTCTTTAGGTCTGAGCATATTTAGGTCTATGAGCATAAAAGTTACTTCACCTCCATGCCTGAAGAAGCTAGGAGCAAAATTTACAGAAGACCTTACTACATTGGTTGCTAAGGCATTTTCTGTCTCATTTGGTCACTGAAGCAAGCATGAGTTTGACACCTAAAACGCTCTGACAGTTCGGGCCATGGTGGCTTGGGCTTTCAATATACCTAAGACACACTGCGGAACTTTACTGAGGACATACACCTAAAGTCTTTTGTGTAGTAGGAGAACCTCAAAATATCTAATAATATTAAAAAGCAAAACAAACCAAACAAAAAAACCCCAAACAAAACACTCTCAACTTTCACCTAGATGAACTTTTTTGTTAACTTAAAGGTCCTATTGTTTTTTCCTTAAGAATAGGCCAAATTCAGACACGTGGAAGTTCAAAACAGGGCGAGGCTCAAGTCCTGAGCATAAAAGAAGGAAAATCAACTATCCTGATTATTGATGATCCCATTGTAAGGAATCTCAGTCAACTGATGTGTCACATTTACAGTAAGCAAAATAACATGTGTGTCTTGCACACAGGATTACACTTGGACTACACAATTTGTATTATACAAATATATCTAATTCTTCCAAGTTAGACTATTTCTTTCTGCAGTGAAAACTGAAGACACCTTGGTATCAATGAGAATAATCTCAAGGACTGCAAAAATGAATGAAGTCAGTGCTGGCCATCGTCTTTGATGTGCTAAGCAGAAGTAATGAATGGAAAAGATTCTCACTGGTACCAATAGTAACAACGCAAAATAATGTTTTTGGTGGTTCATATTAAAACACACAGGTTATCAACCTACTCTACTTCTAAAGCAGCAGGCCATGTTAGAATATGCATTAAGCTTGTGAGAAAGGTGTTACATATTCCTAATCTTAAAGAGCTGATAAAGGCAAAAACTTTTAAGGCAAAAACTTAAAGGAGGAGATAGAATTTCTCTAAGGCAAAGATAACACAGTTTGAGTCACTGGTTTCCAGGGTTGTAGCTCCATTGACTCTGGTATCGATCTCTAGTAGTTAGTTATTCCTCTGCTGTACCAGAGTACCAGCAGTACAACAAAAATGGAGGGGATGGTGCACAATTATTATCTTGCTTCTTTTGTCTGTTATTCAGCTCCTGAGATACTTGTTACAAGTAAGAATGGTACAACTGGCTAATTCTGGGAGATTTGGTCACCATATTGTTTTAAAATACTGATTACTAGAAGAAAAAGGAGAATTACAAGCAGTAATTTTCAAGCTTTGTCTCCTCAAAAAGGAGAATTACAAGCTGCAGTAACTACAGCTCAGGACGTGTGTGAGGCTCAGGCATATGAACGGTTATTCCAAATAGATCTTACACGTATTGTAGCTACCAGGCTGGAAATAGAGATATGAAGCATGGCAGATAATTGGGATGGATAACTGACAGCTTCAATCAAGGTAGTCCATCGTATCAGAATAGAGGTAGCAGATAACCAATGAAATCAATCCATCACACTCTTACAGCATTTTGCCATGTCAAGTTATCTTTCAAGGCATTTTAAGGCATATGTTCAAGCATCTTAACAATAGAGGCCATAATGACAAACCAACTATTAAAGGCAAAAGCAAAACAGAAGTTATTGTTTTTGACTGAAGAGAGTAGTGTTTAGTGGCACCACAGTTTAAAGTGAAAGTTGAAAAGGGAGAAGACATTTGCCACGTTTTGTCAATTACATGTCATGGATGCACACACGCATAAGTTTTGTATGACATTAACTGGCAGTAAATGCTGTCGTAGATTACTTTATTCTGTGTAGAAAGGTCTCTGTGACTAAAGAATGGGAAGACAGGGTTCACTATGAACAAATATATCCCTAGCAATTTGTACCAGTTGAAATTCTGAGCCTGAATCTGAATTGTTTTTTTCTGTAAATTCAAAGCATTCAGACGTCCATGCTTTTATTTTTTTCTTTATAATTCTTGAATTCATGTTGTAATGACTTAATTTACAGCACTGAAGTTTGGGTGACAAAACTTAAAAAAAGCAGACTGAAATTTGTGTTCACGAGTGACTCTACAGACAAACACAACATTTAACTTTTTCCTACCCTGCTCGGTAAGCCTGCCAGAACTTTTTTCTATGTCACCAAACTGGCTAGATTTGCTGCAAATTCTTTGAAAACAGAAAAATACATAAAATAACCTGAATTATAAAAAAAAGGAAGATTTCACAGAATCACAGAATGGCTGAAGTTGGAAGGGCCCTCTGGAGGTCATCTGCTCCAACATCCTTTGCTCAAGCTTTGCCACCTAGAGCCAGTTGCCCAGGACTGTCCAGATGGCTTTTGAATATCTCCAAGAAGAGAGATTCCACAGCCTCTCTCAACAACCTGTGCCAGTGCTTAGTCACCCTCACACTAATAAAAAAGTGTTTCCTGATTTTCAGAGGGAAACTTGCGTGTTTCAGTTTGTGCCCATTGCCTCTTGTCCTGTCACTGGGCACCACTGAAAAGATCCTGGCTCTGTCCTCTTTACACCCTCCCTGCAGGCATTTATACATGTTGATGAGATCCCCCCTGAGCCTTCTCTTCTCCCAGCTTTCTCAGCCTTTCCTCATAGCAGAGTTGCTCCAGTCCCTTAATCATCCTGGTGGCCCTTTGCTGGACTCTCTCCAGTATGTCCATGTCTCTCTTGTACTGAGGAGCCCAGAACTGCACACAGCACTCCAGGTGCAGCCTCACCAGTGCTGAATAAAGGGGAAGGATCACCTCCCTTGACCTGCTGGCAAAACTTTGTCTAATGAAGCCCAGGATACCATTTGATGCTTTTGCTGCAAGGGCATAATGCTGGCTCATATTCAACTTGGTGTCCACCAGGACCCCCGGGTTCTTTTCTGCCAAGCTGCTTTCCAGCTGGGTGGCCCCCAATATGTATTGGTGCATAGGGCTGTTCTTCCCCAGGTGCAGGACTTGACATTTCTCCTTGGTGAATTTCATGACATTTCTGTCGGCCCATTCCTCCAGCTTGTCAAGGTCCCTCTGGATGGCAGTACCACCCTCTGGCTTATCAGCCACTCCTCCAGTCAGGTGTTGTCTACGAACTGGCTGAGGGAATTTGAAAATTCTTAGATGTTCAGTAAGTTTTGGCAAATTTTGTACACTAATGTTTTTTTAAATAATACTCTTTTTTTCCCCAGGAAATAGTCTTTGCTATTCTTTTTTATCTGTGAGACAGTTTTCTACAGTATGACTCTCTATGAAATTCCCTGAACAATCTTAAACCACAAGACTTCAAAACATAAAATGATTAAACAAATAAAATACATAATTTATGTATGTATCATACTTCCTGAATAGTCATCATTTCAAGGACGGCCGCTTATTTTAGCTTCAAGGTTACCTAGATTTTGTATAAATTTTCATACCTTCTACTACTGTAACATTATTGTTGGAAATTATTCACCTTGCAAAAACAGAATCAAGGAAGTTAAGTTATAGGAAGAGGGTTTTTTACCTCCTACATACTTCCTGAACATTCTTTTTATGCCCGTCATTTCTTGCAGGAGTTGTTTTCTACTGCTGACCTTACTAGACTGAAGGTATAGTGTTTATCTCAAAGGATTTTCTAAACCTTTTAAAGCTTGTTTGTCAGAAATCTCTAGAACGCTCTGTAAGTTCTAATATATGAACAAAATGTTTCCTAATTACACACTGGAGTGGGTGATTGCAGCATATAAACTCATACTCTAACGTGAAATTGACACATCTGGTATGTTTCTCCCATTCATTATGTTGCTGTTTTCAAGGCAAATTCAATTTTACCTAGTCTGCCTGAAGCAAGTAGGGGTTAATTCCTGTCTATAAAAAATGAAGCTGCATCATGAATAACATATATTTGTGGATTTCATAATAGTAAAAATTTGAGCTATGTGAACAATTCATGTATAATTATGAACTCACTCAAACTAAGGATAGGCTTTATTTCTAGCTTTACTTTCAGACATATATGTGAATGTTTATAGTCTTAAAACATTGCATTCAAAGGTTCTAAAAGAATTCTCCATTCTGTAACGCTATTTCCTGAATTGTGTCTTAAATTAATGATTTGGCTCTGGAAAGAATTATTTTAATAAAAAATATTAAGTAACAAATATTTATGAACTGTATTAGAATTCTAACATATATGTCTTCTAATTCCTTTCTTCTTTCCTTCCTTCATGAGGGTTAGAACCTGTCAGAAGTGACCAGTTATTCTTTATATGACAACTCAGGAGTGGTATATTATTAAGAAGTACACATGCTCACCTTTCTGATTAATCAAGCTAGGCACTGGGAAATTTCTCTGCTTAAAAGTGTGTAACCATTGCATATCAGTGTTTGCCACTAATGACATTATTTCATCTAATATAAGTTTGTCTTGATACAATTTGTTTTGGAACTACTCTTTCAGCTCTATATTTTCTAGAAAACCAACCAATTATTTTTAGAAATTGTCATGACTAAAGAGATCAATGGAAACTTAGTAAGTCATGGCAGTGGTCAATAAACACATGTATCGTATTATATCTTTCTTCTAGTCTAAATCTGTAGAATAACAAATTCTAAGTTTTTGTTTTTGTCAAAAGTACAGTGAGGAAAAAAGTTTTATGTGTTGTTTTTTTTTAATCAAGCTTCTGTTTTCTGCAACAGCATAGAAGCAAATAACCTGATAATTTTCACTTTGTTAAACTGAATGGATGGAAGTCCTTCAATCTTTCTGCATAAATGAATATTTTAGAGTATTCTGGTGACTTTTTCTTTTTATGGTATTCGGTACATTATTGTTCTCCAGGAAAAAATAGAGCTGGAACTTGTGCATGGCATTTTAGCATTAGTCACACAAATGGCATATCCAGAGGTACTATAATACCTTTCATCCTAATAGAGAAATCTCTAGTAAACCAATCCAGAGGACAAGCTATCCTTGCTGAAACAGTGTTTGCAATTTATTTGTAACTGGAAGCATAAATTAGCAGCCCAAACCTTGAAAATTATAATTAAATGATCTAGATTAATTGGCTTTGACAAGGGAAGTTCCCTCAAAAGTAAGAGTTCTGAAACCAGACAGTTAATGGGTACACTTTGTGTCCTGCATAAGACTTCTGTAAATTGCATCTTCTGATGCTAGTTTGTTGCTGCTTCTGCCTTAGTCTCTTGTTCCTGAGTTATTTTTTTTCAGTTCTTGCACCGCACAACCCTTAAATAGGATGTGGAAGAACGTTCTGCATTTAGCAAACAAACAAACAAAAAACCCCCCACCAGTTCATTTTCTTTGTGGATTAAAAGAAATCATAGCAATTACCAAAAACACAGAAGACTCACCAAACAATCTAACTTTGGCAGTGGAAGTCTTTCAGGGAGAGTGACTCATAAATTCAGGGGCTGGCTATTGTTCAATAGAATATGTATGTAAAAAGAGTAGCAGAAAGAATTACAGAGAGGCAGATAAAAAGCTGCAGTAAATCAAAAGTTGCCAAGGAAACAATGATATTGCACACCTAGAAGAAAATTAAAAAATAAAACTTCCCAGAATAAATTCTTCCTGAAAAAAAACAACCAACCAACCAACCAAAAATCCCCCAAAACATGAAACATACTAAGGAAATCATGTTGTGTTGCATGATCTCACTACATTCAGAGGAAGATTTACATACCAGGTAAATATACACATCAGCTTCCAAGAACTCCTTGTTACATCAGCTGTTTCTCCTCTTAGCAATAACTGTGCTAGCTAACCACTTTTGGCAACCATAATAATTTTATTACTGATTTAGAATCACAAAACAATTTAGATTGACAAGAACCTCTGAAAGAGAGGAGCTCCTTCTCCAAAGTCAGATCAGGTTGCTCAAGTTTAACTCAACTGCAGCTGAAATTTGAAGATTGTGCAACCTCTCTGAGCAACTTGTTTCAGTATTTAACCACTCTCATACAGAATTTTATGCAAATGGCATTTATGGCTGTACTAATATAGAGAACTTATATGCAGGACTTTCTGAAGATCAGATCACTCAGCAGTTGCAAAGACATACTACAAATCATGAAAAGTTAACAACCTTCACCAGTCTTCATATGGCATCCCACATAGTTTATAAATTATCTGTTTTATTCAAACCAGCACAAGTTTTTCAGCCAGCTCTGTAATTCTTCAGAAAACTGTGGGGTTTGTGTTTGTTTGTTTTAAAAATAAATCTCTTGTTATGTTGCTCAGATCCATTTGACTTATATTTTTAGGATAATTGTTTCAATAATTATGGCTCTGAAAAAAAGCATGAATGCCCCATTTATCTCCATGTGTGGTAGATTTTATGCCCACAGATAACATTTAGTATTAACTCTCCGATTCTCATCAGAACAAGTAAGAAAAAAGAAGGCATGATTAACATATGAAACGCCGATGGACAGCCTCTATTGCTATCGCAAATAAACTGGATTAGCAGATAACAGCTTTTTTTTTCTGCCACCCATTCAATATAAAGTGTAGGAAAGCCTAGTGGGGCATTAAGGCAGTTCAAATAAATGTTTAACTCAAAGAAACAACAATGAGAAATGTATGCCTGACTGAAAGGAATTCAAAAGGCCAGACAGCAGGTATGGTCATAGCTTGAAAAATAAAGTATAAATTACAAAGGCCAAATGCATTTTAACAGATTTTTTTAATTATTTTTTTTTTCTGTTATTGGTCTTTGAATTTTCTTAAGTTATTAATGAGAATGTGTTGGGTCCTTACAGTTTTTAAATCTCAGTGCTTCAGTTCTGTGAACAGCTCTGCTGCACACTGCTGACAGCCAGAAAAGGGGAAACATCTTTTACAGTCCTCAAGAAATATTTTACAGCCTGCAATAGTAATAAATAATTTATTGCATTGTTTTCCATTATCTAAGGGTCATATCTGGCAAATTAAAGAGAGATCCGGTGTCACTTTAAAGAAGTTCCAGTCTGATACAGTGCCTCCTCTCTAATAAGTGATATTTGATACCATTTTCTTATACAATGGTGTATTGTTTTGTTCTCTAATGATTAATATTCATAAACACAGGGTATTCAAATCCCCAAAGTTCTTCCAACATTGATCAGAGAATGACATAGACATTTTGCACAGTTTTCTGTCACATAAGTCTGCAACAGATTATTTCTAATATTGAATTTCCAGAGGAAAATGTGTGGTTTTCATGGTTTTGAGTAAGAACGGGCCCAGACATGCTGATCTTTTTCCAGACTATTCCTTTTCAGCATATGTTACAGGGCACTGATGCAAATATAGGATGTTTATAGACTCAGCTATCATTTTCCTAGCTGTTAATATAAAATGAAAATACCTTAAAGGAATTCTTACTTAGTTGAAGGAAAAAAAAAAAAGGTTGGATTGAAATGAAAGTGATGTTAGACAGTGAGAACTGTGCAGGCCATTGCCTCTTCTGCATGACATTTTTCCACTTCTTGTTGGTGAATATATTAAAACTCTTTTGTCTTATGACTGAAGGGCCATGTGAGGAGAGAATGGGAAGATTATATGGCAAAATTAGGCTGCAGCTTAACAGTGGAGCCAAGTATGAAGTCTTACAAGTCAAGTCTTTTTCCATTACACGATCTTCTCATCCTTAGCAAACCGAAATTATTGATCAGTTGCATATCAAGCCAACCACGTATATGCCTGACGTATTGAGTGATGGTGAGAGAGGGTAGAGCCAGAGCACAGTGCTGAAAATGTATGAGCCAGAGGCCTGGCTGCAGTGGTGTCTGAGTCTGACTCACTGAGATTTGACAGACACACACACTGCATGGGGAAATGCTAATGGTCAGGGAATGAAGGGACCCAGTGTCTGACTTCCTGCAGATGAGCCATTCCTCCTCAGAGAACTCAAAATACATGTTTCAGACTCTGCTGTATCTTGCATTAGTAGCAGCCTTGCTGTCAGAGATGTTTCATACTGCCCATAAGGCTGTTAGCCGATTAGGGAAAAAGGATGTAACAAAATAGCTTTATTCTTTGCGACCACGGAGAAAGGATAGAACATACATATCCGCCAACACTTCTATGTATGTTTACATCTCAGATTAACACATCCATCTTTCAGTTTTCTTTCTTTCTTTCATAGGAGCTTAGATAGTCTGATTCACTGGTTTCATGGTATACATGGTCTGATGCATGGAGATCACACAGCAGGTTGTTAAAGCTTTGTCCACCAGAATGGAAGCTCAATTCAGAGAGAAGTGTTTGTGGGTTAACTGAATACAAGTAATATTAACTGCTGATTGCAGTTTCTTCCTCAGGCATCATGCCGATGATATTACAGTTATAGTCAGTCCCTGAGACCCATGAAGATAATGGTTTTCTTGAAAAGTAGCAAAAATGAAACTGCAGATATGTGCAGTAGAACCCATAAAGACAGATATTCAGAAAGGGATATTAAGTACTTGTAAATGTGTTTAATAATGTTGATAAATAGACTTTTCCATTTCTGCCTAGATTTTTCAAACTGCTGACAACAGGAAAACAGAAAAACAACCTTTCTAAAAACATAAGATTTTTTTATAAAAGAACTTATAGGAAATTATATTGATATATCAAAAATATGAATTTTCAAAGTAAAAATATCTGAATGCAAAAAATATTAATTCTGTTTTGTTCCTTTTAGTTTGTGAGGAAAAATATATATTTAAGAGGGAATTAATATTTCTGTAGCAATATTATTTCACAACTTCTTGGGTTTTCCTTTTTCATTCATACCTAGAGAGCTCATCTGCATTAAATTGAGCTTTATTCCATTTTCCAAAGGTGCATTTTTTTCCTGATATCATAAAAACAAAGCTGCGGAGGTAATTGGGGTTGGGCTATAATAAAATGTTTTCTTTTTTTTGAGAGCATGGAAAGTGACTGGAAATACATATGTCTTCTTTTTTTGTAGCTATTAGTATTGAACTAATCACCATTTTCCTTCTCCTAAACATAAACTTAAACCTAATAATCATCTTTGATTTAGTAAATAATATTTCAGCGCTTCAAGACTTGCTTGTACAAGGAGTCTTTACAGTAATTATAGATAACTCACCTCTAAATAACTTAGTCTTTCTTAAAATATCAGCTTCATCTCAAAAGTCATTTAACTTTTGCCTCACTTTTCCCCTATCCTTCATTCATGTCTGTATTAGTATGTTCACCAGTTTTTTACTACTTATGACAGTAACTAAACAGTTAATTCCACTTGAAATAATTTTAAACAATAGATGTATCTGAGATGCATCATGGAACTTGATTTTAGGAGGTATAAATGCGTGTTTCATTGAAGTGTAAGGCCACTTTACTTGAACTGAGAGTCTGGCCCATAATCTGTTAATGAATTAGGGCAAAAACTGAAAGGACAAAAACCAAAAGTTGAAGCTGACTAAGTGCATTGCTTAATTTTAATGATCACATACACTCCTACACTGCTTTTACTATGGTGAACAAGTAGGGTCAGCTACAAAGCACTTGTGTACATTTTGAGAAATACATTCCTCTGATAGATTTGGATGACTTCCCAGATGTCAAGCGGCAATGTGTGCTGTCAAGCTGCCCACTCACCAGCCTCAGTGTACATTTACCAAAGCGTGGCAGGGTCGTGTTTCCCAGGAGAAGGTGCAAGGGATCACAGTCTCAGCTGCTACAGTTTGCAGGTAATTGAAATTCACCTCATTCACCTGTGTAGGCTCAGAGATGAGTAAGACATAAACCGGATAGATGGCTCAGGATTTGCCCTGCATTCATTTGCAATTTATGTGTTTCACTATTAGCAAAATACTAGGTCCTTTTAGGAAGAGTACAGGCGAGTGATCCCCCATTATCCCCTTCCAGCAGAGACTCTGCTATGTCATTTGCTACATCAGGAAGCAAGGGAGAAGAGGAATAGGACAGTTAAAGACAAAACCATCTTCTAGGTTCCTTTCCTTCGGATTCATTAAAAACAGGACCAGTGTCTTTACTTACTGTCTGCTGTCATGTAGAGTTCCTTTATTGGGGAAAGAAAGAAGACAGCGACAGCCTTGGCATTAGAGTACTTCAAAGGAAACAAACATCCTTGCTTTATTCTCTACAGTGAAGTTTAAACGAGTAGCTTGGTAAAGAGTTTAAATGCCTCAACAATGATTTTGATAGTATACCGTGGTAGCAATATGTGCTGCACACAACCACATACACAATGAGAATACCTGCTGATACATCCCATAACTCTGAGAAAAACACAAACAAAAATTCTGATCCACTGATGTCTGGCACACTCTGCCTTGTTATTCTGAATCAAATGCCACATTGAGCTTTGACGACTTTCAGCAAAAGCCAGACTTTACTGATGTCGATAGAAGTTTGATCTCAAGAAGCTGAAACAATGTACTTTGGGTAGAGGTTCTTTATATTCAAAAATATGTAGAACATTTTCAGGAAAATAAAAGATATTTACAGGTACTTTCTGTTTGGACTTAAAACTAGTGTTTAACTTGGAGAAAAATACGCTCATGTTTACATCATTCTAGGATAAGTACTATCCAAAGAGATTACTGAAGGTTTCTGGGACCAGGGAAAAGAAAACAAAGAATTATTTGGGAAAAAGCTTTTCTTCACAACTTTTTGTGTTTTAGTTGCCTTAAACCTTTTCATCAGTACAGAAAGCGGAAAAACTTTCATATATGCCCCCCCAAAAAAAGAAAGGAAAAGCTTTCATATACCCCAATAAAAAAATAATGCCTTGATCTTGACTTTAAAGGAAAGAAGCTTTTTCATGTGCCTTTTGTACTGCCCAGATCTGGGTACAGTACTCTAGGTGTGGCCTTACCAGTACTGAGTAGAGGGAAAGGATCACCTCCCTTGACCTGCTGGCAACACTCCTCCTAATGCAGTCCAGGAAGCCATTGGCCACCTTTGCTGCAAGGGCACATTGCTGGCTCAAGTTCAGTTTGGTGTCCACCAGGACCCCCAGGTCCTTTTCTGCAAACCTTCTTTCCAGATGGTTGACGTCTCAGCCTCTACTAGAGCATGGGGTTATTCTTGCCTAGGTGCAGGACTTGACATTTCTCTTTGCTGAACTTCATTAGATTCCTGTTAGCCCGTTTCTCCAGCCTGTTGAGGCCCCTCTGAATGGCAGCACAATCATCCTGGGTATCAACCACTCCTGCCAGTTCTGTATCATCTACAAACTTCCTGAGTGTTCACTCTGTCCCATCACTTTAATCTGTTCCATCATTAATGAAGATGCTAAATAGTATTGATCCCAGTATCGACCACTGGGGTACAACACCAGTGACTGGCCTCCAGCTGGACTTTGTGTCACTGACCACAACCTTCTGAGCCCAGCAGTTCAGCCAATTTTCACTCCATCCCACTGTCCATTTATTCAGTTCATATAACACCAGTTTTTTCTATGAAGATATTACTAGAGACAGTGTGAAAAGCCTTACTAAAGTAAAGATAAAAAATTCACTCTTCCCCTCTTTGATCCATTAAGCTAGTGATTTAACTATAGAAGGCTATCAGGGTGGACAGGCATGATTTGCCTTTCATAAATCAATGCTGACTACTCTCAATCACTTTCTTGTTCTTAATATGTTTCGAAATGGTTTCCAGGATTAGTTACCTTCCCAGGGATAGAGATGAGGCTAACCAGTGGTCTAGTCCCCTGTCTCTTTCTTCTTGCCCTTCTTTGAGAGAGGGGTGACATTTTCCTTCCATGACCTTTCAAAGATAAGCAAGAATGGCCTTGTAATGAGATCAGTCAGCTCCCTCAGCACTCGAGGGTGCATCCCATCAGGTCCCATTGGCTTGTGCATGGCCAGTTTAAGTGCTCCCTACCTTGATCCTCCTGAGCGGACGGTAAGTCTTCCTTTTCCTGAATGAAATGTGTGGACTAGTCATATCTCATGCTGAGACAGTTATCTTTAAGACAAAGTGTTCTTATTTATTCTTACAGTGGAAACAAAGCATTTAAAATGATAGGTAGTCTATACATGCTCATCTCTCTTATTTAAGTCGTAATATCACCAGATAGGATGCTAGTCAGGTCTTGCTTCTTCATACTCCATAAGCCAGTGTATCCATCTAGTTTATCAACTCTTTCCCTTGTCAGAAGATTCTCCTTTTCAGAATCTCTGGAGATCAAGAATTGCTTTATTTCAAGAGTGTTTTTCATCTCATCAGTCCCTTGCTTTCTTTTCTCTATTTCTTATATCAAATTAAGTCAAAGTATTAATATGATAACCATGACAAAAGCCAAGATCAAATTCCAGAATTTATTTTAGAGAAGTTCAGATACATACTTTTTGGAGTGTCAGGGCCAAAATAAATAAACAAGTCAATGCTACTGAGAACAGACTTGACTTATAGCCACTTCGGATATTTAGAATGTATCAGGTTTTGTTCTTATACTTGATGTTGCATCGTTTATCATAACTGCTATTATCAAGTTCTATATAAAGCTATACATAAATTGCATGACTTTCAGACATTAAAATTAAATAGTAACATCTATTAAATAATAATGAAAGGCAAGTTAAGCCTTTACAAAATCTATCTGTATGGTAAGGTCCATGTATTTGTCCCCTGTTGACTGCAGGACTGAATCACCTGGCTGTGAAACAGTCATGCAGACAGATGGACAAGATGATAAACTCCATAGTTAGTGTTGTGGTTTAGCCCCAGTCAGCAACTGAGTACCATACAGCCGCTCGCTCACCCTCCCCCCTGGTGGGATGGGGGAGACAATCGGAAGAGCAAAAGTAAGAAAACTCATGGGTTGAGATAAGAACAGTTTAATAATTGGAACAAAATAATAATAATAATAATAATAATAATAATAATAATAATAATAATAATAATGTAATGAGAAGGAAAACAACAAGAGAATGAGAGAGGAACAAAACCCAGGAAAAAACAAGTGATACAACCACTCAACACCCGCCAACCAATGCCCAACCAGTCCCCGAGCAGCGATTGCTACCCCCCGGCCAGCTCCCCCCAGTTTATATACTGAGCATGACGTCATATGGTATGGAATAGCCATTTGGCCAGTTTGGATCAATTATCCTGACTGTGCCCCCTCCCAGCTTCTTGTGCACCTGGCAGAGCATGGGAAGCTGAAAAGTCCTTGACTAGTGTGCACATTACTTAGCAACAACTAAAACATCAGTGTGTTATCAACATTATTCTCATACAAAATCCAAAACACAGAACTATACCAGCTACTAGGAAGAAAAGTAACTCTATCCCAGCCAAAACCAGGAGAGTATCCACCCCTTATTCTATACCATCTGTCATGCCCAGGTTCTACACTTTCCAATACATTTCAATTAATCACCACCACTTTTCCTCTCTTTTGATATATACACACAGATATCATTCCCTTGGTCTATGGGCCATCCCTCTAAAATGTCCATTGAGTTAATTTAGTCTATGACTTTGGGATCCATGTGTCATAACAGTCCTTCAGGGCAGGAGAGATGGTGTGTGGTGTTGGATTGCTGCATGCTGAAGTCAGTTCTGCTTCCATCACTGCTGCACTTTGGTTGGTTTCATCAAAGTTCATTCTTCATTAATCTGGGCAATTCTTACTGTAATACTGTTGATATGGTGGCATATAGCAATCATAAAAGTTATGACATACAGTATTGTATAGCAATTAACACTATATCATTTAGTTCATTGGTTATTTTCACGCTGTGGGATAATAGCTGGAGGTGACTTAGAAATTAAACTTATATTCACACTTTTAGGTAAGGTACAGCATTGAAGAAGATGGAATGCAGCTGACATGCAAGGCCATTCCATGGAAGTTCCCTAGGCCTGTAATCTTAGACGTCGGTGACACCAGGGGAGCTTGGTGTACTGACTCTAAGAAGGTACTGTTCGGAGGGTGGAGCGGTGTGGAGACGCCACGGCCAGGCTCTGCAATTAAATGGGAACTCAAAGGTATTGTGTGTGACCAGTAAGCTGCACATTTGCTATCCTGGGCCAACAGTCTGTCATGTTTCTGACAAAATGCTGTCCTTTGATGAACTTTGCTCATTATAACATCATTATAATACCAAAACACACCTCCATCCCAAAAGCTACCCGCCTCCAAGGTGCGACCACCCCTCACTGAGCTTGCGCTTTGAATTTTTCCTAGCCTATACCTTTAAAAGCGAAGCAAGAAAACTTTACACCAATCCTAAACAAAGGTATGTATGACTAGAGTCACTCAAGCTCCACCCGAAAGGTGAAAGATAGTATAAAATGGCTTAAGAGAAAGCGAATGTTAGGGAAGACACCATCGCGTACCACTCTGACCTCTGGGATCAGTCGACAGGCTGAGCCTCTCTTCCCCCCATTGGGACGCCTTTGGGTAAGAGTCAAACACTTGGTTATTCCAAGTGCCTCCCCAGGAAACTTAGAAATCTCTCTAGAGTTGCTTTATCATCTTTAACGCATTTATAGCCGGCAGTGTCACTCATACTCTTGGTATTTGCACGTGCTTTGCAGACAGTAAATTTATCACCGGTAATCCAAAGAATCTGTGTATCTGTTGCTCTAATAAACTGTACTTTTTATTAATGTGGCTGTGCTGGTTCATGCAACACGACTAGACTGGGGGTGCAGCGCGTTTAAATTAACACTGTCGCCTTTACTCTGATGACTGGCTGCATATATAGTCCTTAGAAAATAACCGTTGACCAAGTCTGAGACTAGGACTGGACTTAGCCGCACCTAGACTCTTCTCTGAGAAGGAGTTTAGAAAGAAAGGGGGTCCTGTCTGAACCTCATGACCCAACGGGAGGGTTCCCCCCCCCTCAGCCACTCCTCAGACTCCTACACAACAGTAACTCTTAACGCAACACACGCAAAATCAAATCCCCTTGAGGTACATGTTGGACTTCCCCATCCTTTCGTATTACCCACTAAGTACACCCAGGTCCTTGAGCAAAAGCAATCCCACAAATGGGCTTGCCTTTGCCCGAGGCGAGAGTAACTCAGACTGTCTTCGCCAGCATGTTATTTATGTGTACTACAGGGATGTTATCCCCTTTTACAGTATGTAAAAGTTTTGATTGGGCAGGGCCAGCTTGATTGACAGATCCCCTAGTATTGACTAACCAGGTGGCCTTTGTTAAATGTGTATCCCAATGTTTAAATGTCCCACCACCCATTGCTCTCAGTGTAGTCTTTAACAGTCCATTGTATTGTGTGATTTTCCTGGAGGCTGGTGCGTGACAGGGGATGTGATATATCCACTCAATGCCATGCTCTTCGACCCAGGTGTCTTTGAGGTTGTTTCAAAAATGAGTCCTGTTGTCTGACTCTGTTCTTTCTGGGGTGCCATGTCGTCATAGGACTTGCTTTTCAAGGCCCAGGATAGTGTTGCGGGTGATGGCATGGGGCACAGGATATGTTTCCAGCCATCCGGTCGTTGCTTCCACCATTGTAAACACATGGCGCTTGCTTTGGTGGTTTTGTTGGGACTGTGATAAAATCAATCTGCCAGGTGTCCCCATATTTATATTTCAGCCATTGTCCTCCATACCACAGAGGCTTTAACTACTTGGCTTGCTTGATTGCAGCACATGTTTCACATTCATGGATAACCTGTGCAATAGTGGCCATGGTCAAGTCCACTCCTTGATTGCAAGCCCATCTATATGTTGCATCTCTTCCTTGATGGCCTGAGGTGTCATGGGCCCATCGAGCTATAAATAATTCACCCTTGTGTTGCCAGTCCAGATCTATCTGAGCCACTTCAATCTTAGCAGCCTGATCCACCTGCTGGTTGTTTTGATGTTCTTCCGTGGCACGACTCTTGGGTATGTGAGCATCTACATGATGTACTTTTACAACCAGGTTCTCTACCTGGGCAGCAATATCTTGCCACAATGCGGCAGCCCATATGGGTTTGCCTCTGCGCTGCCAATTGTTCTGCTTCCATTGCTGCAACCAACTCCACAGGTCATTTGCCACCATCCATGAGTCAGTATAGAGATAGAGCACTGGCCACTTTTCTTGTTCAGCAATATCTAAAGCCAACTGGATGGCCTTTACTTCTGCAAATTGGCTCAATTCACCTTCTCCTTCAGCAGTTTCTACAACTTGCTGTATACAACTCCATGCAGCAGCTTTCCATCTCTGATGCTTTCCAACAAGTTGGCAGGACCCATCAGTGAACAAGGCATATTGCTTCTCATTTTCTGGTAGTTTACTTTACAGTTTATTGTACAGTTTATTGTATCAGCACGCATCACCTCCTTCTCTGGTGATATTCTGAAATCTTTGCCTTCTGGCCATTCTATAATTACTTCCAAGATTCCTGGGCAATTGGAGTTTCCTATTTGAGCCCATTATGTGAACAGTGCAACCCACTTACTCCACATAGCATCAGCTGCATGATTTGTAGAGGGGACCCTCCCTTTGAACAGTCAGCCCAGCACCGGCAGTCGGAGTGCCAGGAGTTGTGCTTCAGTACCAACCACTTCCAAAGAGGCTCGAATCCCTTCATATGCTGCCAATATCTCTTTTTCAGTTGGAGTATAGTGGGCCTCAGATCCTCTATATCCCTGACTCCAAAACCATAAGGATCGACCTCGAGTCTCCCCTGGTGCTTTCTTCCAGAGGCTCCAGGTAGGGCCATTCTCCCCAGCTGCGGTGTAGAGCACAATTTTTACATCTTGCCCTGCCCAGACTGGCCCAAGGGCTACTGCATGAACTATCTCCTGTTTAATTTGTTCAAAGGCTTGTCATTGCTCAGGGCCCCATTTGAAATCATTCTTCTTCTGGGTCACTTGATAGAGAGGGCTTACGATCAGACTGTAATTTGGAATATGCATTCTCCAAAACCCACAACGCCTAAGAAAGCTTGTGTTTCCTTTTTGCTAGTTGGTGGAGACATAGCTGTTATTTTGTTGATCACATCGATTGGCATCTGACAACGTCCATCTTGCCATTTTATTCCTAAAAACTGGATGTCCTGTGCAGGTCCTTTGTCCTTACTTTGTTTTATGGCAAAACCTGCTTTCAGAAGGATTTGGACTATCTTCTTCCTTTTCTCAAAACCTTCTTCTGCTGTGTTGCTCTATACGATGATGTCATCAATGTATTGCAGATGTTCTGGAGCTTCACCCTGTAGCATACCACTTGGCTGCTTTTGACTCCACTTCGTATTGAAGTTCCAGCATGCCCAGCATGGCAGCACTAGGTGGTGGCATGACTTCATTCAGGCCACGATAGCCTACAGTTAGTCTCCACGCTCCATTAGACTTTTGCACTGGCCATATATGACTGTTAAAAGGTGAACAAGTCTTACTGATCACTCCTTGGCTCTCCAGTCAATGAATCAGCTTATGGATGGGAATCAGGGAGTCTCGGTTGGTGCAATATTGCCTCCGGTGCACTGTTGTAGTAGCAATCGGCACCTGTTCTTCGACACTCAGCAACCGCACAACAGAAGGGTCCTCTGAGAAACTGGGCAAGGTAGACAGCTGTTTAATTTCCTCCGTCTCCAAGGCAGCTATACCAAAAGCCCACCGGTACCCTTTTGGGTCCTTGAAATACCCTCTCCTGAGGTAGTCTATGCCAAGGATGCACGGAGCCTCTGGGCCAGTCACAATGGGGTGCTTTTGCCACTCATTCCCAGTTAGGCTCACTTTGGCCTCCAATGCAGTCAGCTGTTGGGATCCCCCTGTCACTCCAGAAATGCAGATGGATTCTGCCCCTATATATCTTGATGGCATCAGGGTACACTGTGCACCAGTGTCTACTAGAGCCTTATACTCCTGTGAGTCTGATGTGCCAGGCCATCGAATCCACACAGTCCAGTAAACCTGGTGGTCCCTTTCCTCCACCTGGCTGGAGGCAGGGCTCCTCTAGTCCTGTTCACAGTATTCGTTACTCACTTCTTGTACATACGACTCAGGAGCTCCTTCATTAAAATCAGGAGTAAGATCAGTCTTTCTACTCTGTCTGGGGAACTGCCCACTGGAAACTGGAGCAGCAATTTTTCTGGAAGATAGGGATGGGGACGAGAATGGAGCCCCCATAATCCAGGGGGAAATGGTTAGTGATGGGCTACACCACTTAGACACTCACAAGTCTATGGGGCCTGATGAGATCCATCCGAGAGTACTGAAGGAACTGGCAGAAGTGCTCACCAATCCCCTTTCCATCATTTACCAGCAGTCCTCGCTAACTGGGGAGGTCCCAGTTGAACGGACATTAGCGAATGTGACGCCCATCTACAAGAAGAGCTGGAAGCAGGATCCAGGGAACTACAGGCCTGTCAGCCTGACCTCGGTACTGGGGAAGCTGATGGAGCAGATCATCTTGAGTGCCATCACACGGCATGTAGAGGATAACCAAGGGATCAAGGCCAGCCAGCGTGGGTTTAGGAAAGGCAGGTCCTGCTTGACTAACCTGATCTCTTTCTATGACAAGATGACCTACTTAGTGGATGAGGGAAAGGCTGTGGATGTTGTCCTATCTAGACTTCAGTAAAGCCTTTGCCACCGTTTCCCACAGCATTCTTCTGGAGAAACTGGCTGCTCATGGCTTGGATGGGTGTACTCTTTGCTGGGTAAAAAACTGGCTGGATGGCCAGGCCCAAAGAGTTGTGGTGAATGGAGTTAAATCCAGTTGGCAGCCAATCACAAGTGGTGTTCCCCAGGGCTCAGTATTGGGGTCCAGTTCTGTTTAATATCTTTATCAATGATCTGGATGAGGGAGTTGAGTGAATCCTCAGTAAGTTTGCAGATGACACCAAGTTTGGTGGGAGTGTTGATCTGCTTGAGGGTAGGAAGGCTCTACAGAGGGACCTGGACAGGCTGGATTGATGAGCCAAGGCCAACTGTATGAGGTTCAACAAGGCTAAGTGCCAGGTCCTGCACTTGAGCCACAACAACCCCATGCAAAGCTACGGGCTTGGGGAAGAGTGGCTGGAAAGCTGCCTGGCAGAAAATGACCTGGGGGTGGTGGTTGACAGCTGGCTGAATATGAGCCAGCAGTGTGCCCAGGTGGCCAAGAAAGCCAAGGGCATCCTGGCTTGTATCAGGAATAGTGTGGCCAGCAGGACTAGGGAAGTGATCATCCCCCTATGCTTGGCACTGGTGAGGCTGCACCTCGAATACTGTGTTCAGTTTTGGGCCCCTCCCTACAAGAGAGACATTGAGGTGCTGGAGCATGTCCAGAGAAGGGCAACGAAGCTGGTGAAGGGTCTAGAGCACAAGTCTTATGAGGAGCGGCTGAGGGAACTGGGGTTGTTTAGCCTGGAGAAAAGGAGGCTGAGGGGAGACCTTCTTGCTCTCTACAACTACCTGAAAGGAGGTTGTACAGAGGTGGGGGTCGGTCTCTTCTCCCAGGTAACAAGTGATAGGACGAGAGGAAATGGCCTCAAGTTGTGCCAGGGGAGGTTTAGACTAGATATTAGGAAATTTTACTTCACTGAAAGGGTTATCAAGCATTGGAACAGGCTGCCCAGTGAAGTGGTTGAGTCGCCATCCCTGGAGGTATTTAAAAAGACGTTTGGATGAGGTGCTTAGGGGCATGGTATAGTGGTGGTCTTGGTGGTGTTAGGTTTACGGTTGGACTCGATGATCTTAAAGGTCTTTTCCAACCTATACGATTCTGTGATTCTGTGATTCTATGATTCTGTACCTGTGCCTCTAGGGTCAAGGTAGGTTTTCCATCCCACTTCCTCATGTCCTCTCCATGGTCACGCAGGTAAAACCCCATGGTGCCCCGTGGTGTGTACCCTCTTTTTACTCTCTCTTGAGCAGAGGAATACTGACTCATAATACCTGAGATACTGGTCTGTCCAGGTGGAAAGTAGGACCTATCTTCTTCGAGTCACTGGACCTTCTGGGACAGTTTCTCCACAGCCAAGACAAGGGAGGAATAGGTACTTTCTGGATATTCCCGGAGCTGGCTAGCTGCTTCATCCACTGTTGGTTCCTCTCCGTCTTTCCAGGTCATTACTGCCAATGAGTTGGCATGCAGCAATGGTTTGCTCCATACCAACTTCCGCCACATGGGTCGTGTGCACTTGACTTCATCTGGATCTTTGGATAACTGCTCGTTGTCCAGGTCACCATAAATCACCTCCAGCACAGCTAATTCCCTCAGGTACTGGATACCTCTCACCATGGTGGTCCGTTTCCCGGGGTGACATATAACATCTTCCTCGAAGGGATACCTTTCCTTCATGCCTTACAGGAGTCACCTCCAGAGGCTGAGGGCTGGTTCCCCTTTTCCAATCGCTTTGTCAATGCCCCCTTCCCCAGACAGGGATCCCAGCTGCTTGGCTTCCTTACCCTCTAATTCCAGGCTACTGGCCCTGTTATCCCAGCACCGGAGCAGCCAGGTGACAACATGCTTGCCTGGACGATGGCTGAAATCTTTCTGCATATCTCACAGCTCACTCAGGGATAGGGATCGGGTGGTTTCTTTCTCATTTATGAGTTCTTCCTCTTCCTCTCCTTGTGATGGCTCTGCTTTTTCATCTTCCCTTTCTAAACGAGCTGAATTTTGCTTCCAAGATTTCTTCTTGTGTATAGGGGTGACTGATACTGACACAGGTTGGTTCCCTGGTTGAACCGCAGTGCCTGTCACCGGGGGGCTGGAGCAGCCGCAGTGCTTGTCGCAGGGGGGGTTGGAGTATCTGCAGTGCCTGTCGTTTTGTCACCAGATCCAAAGACCTTCTCTTCCCCTTGAGGGTTCTGAGTAGTGTTGAACAGGGCTTGGTAGGCATGGGCCAGACCCCAGCACACTGCAGTAATTTGTGTCTCTCTAGAATTGCCAGGGTGACAGCATACTTTTTCCAAGTATTCTACTAATTTTTCAGGATTCTGCACTTGTTCAGGGGTGAAGTTCGAAAACATTGGAGGTGCCCACTGTCCTAGGCATTTGCCCATGCTATCCCACACACCCTGCCACTCATAACCATCCAGCCTTGGGGCAGAACTCTGGATGATATTCTTAAATTGCTTACTAATCTTAAACAAAACTGAAACAATATTCCCATGCAATAACAATAGATATATCTTAACTACCGAAGGATGTTCAAGATACTGAAAAGTTATTGTAACAAAGGAGGAAACATTGTAGAAGAAGGTAGCAAAGGTGGCATTCTGTATTCCATAAAAAACCTCTCAAAGGAAGAAGTATAATTGCTAATTTTCTCCATAAGGTGGTATCTGACGTACAGTAATGGCTTCAGTACAAAAATTAGATACCAAATTAAACTCAAGGTCACTGTTTTATATAAAAAGCTCACAGGCAAAACATCACCAATCATAGCAGAGCACAGCAAACTGCAACAACGGACACTAATCATTAACACGAACAGCAAAAAAATGAGCATGGTGCAGATCAGGTAAACCAATATCAAGAACAGATGAATCAATATGGTGGCCCGCAACTACTAAGATATCTAAATTCCTTAATACTCTCTGGTTAATCTGTTATTATCTGAAGCCTTTTGAGCCGCAAGTTGGGCACCAAAAAGGGCTGTTGTGGTTTAGCCCCAGTTGGCAACCAAGCACCACACAGCTGCTTGCTCACCCTCCCCCCACGGTGGGATGGGGGAGAGAATCGGAAGAGCAAAAGTAAGAAAACTCATGGGTTGAGATAAGAACAGTTTAATAATTGGAACAAAATAATAACAATAATAATAATAATAATAATAATAATAATAATAATAATAATAATAATAATAATAAAATTGTAATGAGAAGGAAAACAACAAGAGAATGAGAGGAACAAAACCCAGGAAAAAACAAGTGATACAACTGCTCAACACCCACCGACCAATGCCCAACCAGTCCCCGAGCAGCGATTGCTACCCCCCGGGCAGCTCCCCCCAGTTTCTATACTGAGCATGACGTCATATGGTATGGAATAGCCATTTGGCCAGTTTGGATCAATTATCTTGGCTGTGCTCCCTCCAAGCTTCTTGTGCACCTGGCAGAGCATGGGAAGCTGAAAAGTCCTTGACTAGTGTAAACATTACTTAGCAACAACTAAAACATCAGTGTGTTATCAATATTATTCTCATACTAAATCCAAAACACAGCACTATACCAGCTATTAGGAAGAAAACCAACTATCCCAGCCAAAACAAGGACAGCTAGACAGCTACAACCACCCAACTTCAACAGACACTGGAGTGGAGGGTGAACATAGTTTATAAACTTCCTGTAACAACTCCAGACATTTTTCTCTATATAGAATGTGGCCATTGTGTCACCTTATCCAGTATCTTATGAGGGAAAAGCAAAATCTGTGGTATATTGGCTTTTTTTTTTTTTCACACAAAAATGCAAAACCATTGTATACAGCATTTGTAAGCAAAATAAATTCATAAACAATGGCTTAAAACCAAAACACATATTTTTTTTCTTGGGAAAAATGTTTATTTCTATATTAAGGGGTAACATTCTTAAGAAAACTTTATTTAAAAGGCTTTTCCCATTATTTTCCTTCCTATCTACCTTTCCACCAATGCATAAATCTTGTGATTTTCATATGGGTTGCAGATAGCAGGCACTTTAATACTCCCACATCCCTGAAATTAAGATTGGCTCTTTCAGAGGTTCATTTACCAAGGAGGTAAAAATAACAACCTATTAGGAAACACTGCTATCAATTTTTCAATGCTTGCTCTGCTGGAATAATGTTAAGTAGTGGACCTTTTTTTTTCAAAGATGGTTTGCAGAGGAAGTGCTGAAGCAAAGAGGAGTTGCATGAATGTTTAAAGCAGCCACTGGGAAAAACAATCTAAACTATAGATGCTTAAGGAAGGTCAGTGCAGTGGCATATATGACAAAATGCAACATGAAAAATGTTCTGTATTCATCATGTTCTTTAAAATCTCTGACACTGTTCAAAAGAAAACTGTATTGCTTGCTTGAGAGCAAATGGAAGGTTATTAACTCTCAAACTCTTATCATTACTCCAACCCTGAACTGCTATGTGGCCTTTGATAAATAACTGAATTTTTGTATTCAAAAATGAAGACTGTTTTGGGTTTCCAGTATGCAAAATATTTTGAAGACATTACTGCAATGCTTTGTGCTTTTTGTCTTTATACCATTTTCTGTCTATACTATAACAGTTTATTTTCTCTAGAATTTTTTCTGGTTCCCAGTGAGAAGTTTTAATTAGGTTGTATCTAATGGCACCCAGATTTTCCTCCAGCTTTTTCTCCTCATGTAGGCCTATTGTTTGATTTCAAAGGTTGGTAGACGGGAGGGGTCTATCTGTAATGTCCACAAGTTCACTTCCTAATTGCTTCTGTTTCTCCTTCTGAAAGTAAGTTTTCCCTTTTGAACAGAGCAACCCATACACTGAAGAAAGTGAACTGATCTTTTCTTTATGATGGAAAACTGAAGTGACTGGTAAATGTAAAGTATCTTGGCATTAGAAGATTGCTACTTTTATATAGAACTCTTTGTGTTTCCAGGGTACAGATTGTACATCAAATTAGCAGATGGCTTTCTATATATGATGGCACAGATGGAGATCTAGATTGTAGGATTTCAGTATATCTGACCTTAGGCATCACTCATTTCATAAAAAGGAAAACTTCCAGAGAATGAAGGACTTGACTGCCCATGAAAAATATCATAAACTCTTTTCCAGTGTCTCTCTACGTTGGCTTTGAGATGCAAATGATGGTTGCAGGGAAGGCTCCAGGTCTGGCAACATGTAAAGCATTTTCTGTTTACAATGAGTTCTTGAGGGTGTGCAGGCACAACTGAGACTTTGTGTTTTACTCCTGTTCTTTTTTTTAAACAAGTGTGTTCCTTGAGGATTTAAAAAGCATACCTTGCATGTGCTCTAAAATCTCATCAACCTGGCAATTGGTTTATGGAAGGAGGACACACAGTAGTATTTTAGCAGACTATGAATTCAGTTTTTACAAGTGAGGTAGCATTGCCTTAAGTAGTCCACACAGGAATCAGAACTCTGAATCACTGAGTACTTTCTTAGTAAAAAGGTGCTGGACAGGGACCCCCTTTCTTCTAAAGTGATCAACAGAGTAGAAAGAGCCACTGTTGATAGAATTGTGCAAATTCAATGGACTGGAAAACAAGCGGATTTCCTCTTCCCTCGTTCCAAAGTATAATTTTATGGTAAGGATTCATAATTTTAAAATATTCATTTGTATATATAGTCATAATATATATATTCACATAGTTTTTGAGTAGCAAGGGCATTAAAACTGTCTCTTTCTTTCAGTGTCCAAAAAGCATAGCTTTCTTCATCTATTGAAATAGTTGTTTACTAATGAGTTGGGAAGTGGTTAGAAGGTCTCAGACTCAATTCTCTTTCATGTTTGCTGAAATATTTTGCATTCATATCTGTATTCACAGTAAATAGTCACTGTCTACACAACTGCAGTTTGGAAGTTCACAGACATGACTGGACAGGGCAGGCAAATTTACTTTTTGATGATGCTTTGGAAATGCTTCACTATCAGTGCTGATGTTTTTGTCCTTGAAAGCTTCCCTGCAACGTCTGTCCTTCAATGAAATCTTCCATTTCAGTTAACCTGAAACAAGCCCTATGCAGTGGAATCGTGCCTATATAGAATTCTCTATGTACAGAGTTTTCCAAACCACTCACAAATTCTGTGAGATGAGGAAGGAATGCTTTACAGCAAAGCCATTGATAGTAAGCATTGCATAGAAGAAAAGCACTCTAGCTTGGTAAAAGATTGGCTTGACAGATAAATTAGTGATTTTTTTCACTAGATGAGACATTATTAGGAAAGGGAGTTACAGGAATTAATATTTTTGTCAAACTTTTTTGCCTTTTTCCTTTCTTTCAGTTGTTTTAGGGGGAAAAATACAGTATAAGCAGGAAATTTACAGTATTTCAGTCAAGTCTTCTGAGATAAGTGACTGAGACCAAAGGTTCAAGTTAAAAAAAAATGGTTAACTGTTAAATATTTTCACCTGAAAGACATGAGTGCTAAAGCATATACTAAATTAGTTTTATCATGAAAAAAGTAGGATGATTACAGTATTAGCTTTTCCTCCATAAATAACAATTTACAAGAAATTGATTTTTTTATTTCCTTTGAAAATAGAATTTGACTGCAGTTTTTCAGCTGACTTTGCTCCTATTTCTGAAACAGAATTTCTTCCAAGCACACTTTTAAAAGCAAATTAATGCTTTTAGGTCTGCATGTTTCGCTGAATCAGCACAAATATTGCTGAGCTGATGACATCTCCTATACTTAGAGGAGCTGAAATCCAGCACTTAATGAAGTCTTCCCTAATCTTTTGGCAAGTGAAGGAATAGTTAAAAGTTTTCCTAATTTGCTGTCATAGGAAATAGAGAGAGGATATATGTATTATCCTAGCACCATGTTTGTGCCAATACAGTTTAAAATGATCAGTAATATTTTCCGTTTCCTAATGTTTATAAGCCAGCTCAAGACAATTGTGCAGAGATGAAAAATCACCCTGGAAGTTTCCAACTAAGCATCAATCTCCAATTATAAAAATTTTATTAATAAGGTTGGTTCAGTTTGTGAATAATTATGTATCAATATATGGAAGAAAAACGCAACTGTAGGGGAGGTTTGTGTAATGGAGCCTCAGGGAGAAGAAAAAAAAGAACACCATTTTCACGGTCCAAATTATCAGTGCTGATTCTTTCCAGCAGACTGAATGAAACCTCTATAGCCTAGATACAGATGCAGAGAAGTATGTAGGCATCTGCATCTCCAAAGGCAATGTCCGTTTGTGACAATCGACATGGAGAACAAAAATATTTGTGTGGACTCTTCCTCTACTGTTTGAACTTGGTTATAAAGCAGGGCTCAGAGTGGTGAAAAGTAAAAGATTTACTTCTGGTTTTGTGGGGGATCCTGTCAAAAAACGTTTACTGAATTAAGGTAATCTAGTCAAAATGCCAAGCGAGACATTAAAAAAATTAGAAGCAAATAAGGAGGAAAAAATTGGAGCTAATGGAGAGATACAAGATCTTCAGTCTTAACTCAGAGACTTGTAGATGTCATTAGGACCCAAACCTTAGATTTTTCTTAGAGAAGAAAAAGAATTTCCTCAGTGATTTACATTTAATAATCTGCAGTTTGGTAGTATAATTGTTATACTTCATATAGACTCCGTAAATGAAGGTGTTTGAGCTGTTGAACAGTGTAGCTGGGAAAATAGGGATTTTTCCAGAATATGGATGTTCTCGTGTGTACTTCTCATCAGAAGCTCTTAATAATGCTGCCTGGGAAGATTTTGTATTTGTCTTGCTGTTTGACATTACTTGCTCCTGCATGTTGATATGAAACACCACATACCAGACTTGCCATGAGCTGTGGATACTCCAAAAGTTTCATCTGCAGATACCATTAAATTTATTGTTTCCCATGACTGTCATTTTCATTTGATATTTAACAATGGAGAAGCCCTATATGAAAACAGCATGCTTTATTCTAAAAACCAAAAATGTTTTAATTTCTGATTATGAAACTGGAAATATGACTGCTCTATATAAGTGTAAAACCAGAAAAAGCAGACATAAAAATATTTGATGTTAATCTATTTGAACAATAATTTAGGACTTGGGGGGGGGAGGTTTATCTGTCATTTACATGGAACTAAGATTCATTGCATTCCTTTCAATCATGACACTCTTATGGATTGGGATCTTACTCCTCTGGAGATTTTTTCAGAACATGGAAATGTTCTGGTTGCTACCTACTACAGAGAGCTCTCAAATAATTGAGCTTTCAAGAAACCTAAGGGATCTTTCTTTGGGCTATATATGCTGTATAGGGAACATTAACTTATTTGATTATAAACATCTTTGATGGAGAAAGAGGGAATTTGAAGGACTGATTCTGATACTCATATTTATATTTTACCCTTAGCCACACTCCACTAGAAACTACAGGATCACATCCCTAATCAGAGCAATTGTTGAGCAGTGGCAGAGTAAATCAAATGGACAACAAGTTGGGAAGAAAGTCAGTTGAGCTGCAGTTATAAATTTACATTGTAAACATTTTACAAGGTATAGTTCCTAAGTGTTTTGCAGCAGTCTCCCTTTTGCTTTATTAGCATGCCATAGAGACTACAAATATACTAATGCATGTTGTTAGTCTTCCATAGAGACCATGTGTGACGTTTTAATAGTGCAGATGACAATCTTGGCATTTAGAGTGGGGTTTTTTTTCTAAATTACCTTTCCACTATATTTTGACATTTTGCGGATGGTAGCCATCACAATGGTTACAAAAAAACTCTGACACTGTCTTACTGAAGTTTTATTGCAGTTCTACAAATTGTTATTGGAATGAGATCTATAAGCTCAAATTCTCCACAGCATTAAATTTATATCTATATTAGTGATCCTTCTTCAAGTAAGTGTAACTGATTCAAAGCTGGAAATCAGAGCTTCTGTTTAAAATTGGTTGGTAGTCATAACTAGTGGCAATTTGTTTCTACATTTAATTTTTATATCACTGAATATTTTTCTATGAATAAATGTTTATTAAAGAGTCGAATTTTCCCCTGTGTTTTCAATATTATTCATTAAATATCTGATGCTAAGCCTAAAAGTTGTCATTGTTATCTATATGGAATTTTTCTTTGCTGTATTTCCAATATACATATTTTATGTAATACTGTGAATGTGTCCAATTTCGTGTTGCATATATAAGAACCTTAAAGAACCTTTCCCACTGTTAACAGATATATTTCACATGTATGGATACTAGTGCTTTAGAACTATTTCAATTATTGGAAGAAAGGCTGAACACATGGATTGGAATTAACAAGAGCCATATTATTTGCTTTTGAAAAGGAAGGTTGGACAAAATTTTGTGCCATTGTTCAATAAATTATATAGCAGAAGAACATACACGGTAAAGCAAAACAACCAGAGCTACATAATAATAATACCAGGGTTTCAGATAATATCAATTTAATTATGAAAATGTACTCACAATTGTTTGTCAGATCTAGGCCCTGCTTCTGCAAAGTACTTCAGTTTCAGGTATGTCTCATTGTAAGCATAAAATTATTTCATGAAGCTTCCTACCTTGCTATGGCCCTCAGATATTATCCATTATTGATTTTTCAGGTAGGCAGTGATGAAGTTGCAACTAGGAGAGGGCAATCAAGAGAGACTTCAGGGCCTTGGGACAACTGGTTAAGGGATCAGGGGCACAAGTAGTGTTCTCCTCTATCCTTCCAGTTGCAGGGAATGATGAGGGAAGAAACAGGAAGAACCAGCAGGTCAATACCTGGCTCTGAGGCTGGTGTCACTAGCAGAATTTTGGGGTTTTGATCATGGGTCGGTCTACACGACACCAGGCCTGCTGGCAACAGATGGGGTACACCTGTCTCAAAGGGGGAAAAGGATCTTTGCACAGGAGTTAGCAGGGCTCATTGAAAGAGCTTTAAGCTACAGTTGAAGGGGGAGAGGGATAAAACCAGGCTTACTAGAGATAAGCCTGGGGGAAGCACACCAATGTTTGAGGGACAGTGTGCTAGCGAGGTCCTTCAGTCTGTCTTCTCAGTGGAGGTAGCGGATGGACATCCATGTGACAGCAAAGACGCAAGGGTTATTGATGTGTTAGAAACCACAGAAGCACCTGAGAATAGTCACATAGGAATTAGGGCTTCTTCTCCCAAAAAGGTGGCAGGATCAATAGCCCAACTGAAGTGCATCTACACCAATGCATACAACATCGGTAACAAACAGGAGGAGCTGGAAGCCATTGTGCAGCAGGAAAACTATGATATGGTTGCCATCACGGAAACATGGTGGGATGACTCACACAACTGGAGCTGCAATGGATGGCTATAAACTCTGTATGTTAGCCCTGTTAGCTACTCTGTAGGTAGCCCTGTATGTTAGGGAGTGTTTTGACTGCCTAGAGCTTCATGATGGTGACGATACGGTTGGGTGTTTATGGGTAAGAATAAGGGGGAAGGCCACAAGGCAGATATCATGGTGGGAGTCTGTTATAGACCACCCAACCAGGATGAAAAGGCAGACAAAGTATTTTATAAGCAGCTGGGAGAAGTCTCACAATCACTAGCCCTGGTTTTCATGAGGGACTTCAACTTACCAGATGTCTGCTGGAAATACAATACAGCAGAGAGGAAACAGGTTCCTGGAGTGTGTGGAAGATAACTTCCTGACACAGATGGTGAGTGAGCCAGCTAGGGAAGGCACCCTGCTAGACTTGTTGTTTGTGAACAGAGAAGGACTTGTGAGCAATGTGATGGTTGGAGGCCATCTTGGGCATAGTGATCACAAAATGATAGTTTTTGATTCTTGGAGAACTAAGGAGGGGGGTCAGCAGGACTGCTACCTTGGACTTCGGGAGGACAGACTTTGGCCCATTTAGGAGCCTGGTTGACAGAATCCCTTGGGAGGCAGCCCTGAAGGGCAAAGGAGTCCAGGAAGGCTAGACATTCTTCAAGAAGGAAATCTTAAAGGCACAGGAGCAGGCCATCCCCATGTGCCAAAAGACAAATCGATGGGGAAGACCAGCCTGACTGAACAGAGAGCTTTGGCTGGAACTCAGGAAAAAAAGGAGAGTTTATGACCTTTGGAAGAAGGGGCAGGCAACTCAGGAGAACTACAAGGATGTCGTGAGGTTATGCAGGGAGAAAATTAGAAGGGCCAGAGCCCAACTAGAACTTAATCTGGCTAGCTACTGCCATAAAATACAATAAAAAATGTTTCTATGAATACATTAGCAACAAAAGGAGGACTAAGGAGAATCTCCATACTTTATTGGATGCGGGGGAAAACATAGTTGCAAAGAATGAGGAAAAAGCTGAGGTACTTAATGCTTTCTTTGCCTCCATCTTTAACAGGAAGACCAGTTGTTCTCTGGGCACCCAGCCCCCTGAGCTGGAAGACAGGGACTGGGAGCAGAATGAAGCCCCCATAATCCAAAGGGAAATGGTTAGCAACCTGCTACACCACTTACACACACAAGTTTATGGGGCCGGATGGGATCCACCCAAGGGTACTGAGGGAGCTGGCGGAAGTGCTCACCAAGCCACTTTCCACCATTTACCAGCCATTCTGGCTAACTGGGGAGGTCCCAGTTGAACGGAGGTTAGGAAAAGTGACACCCATCTACAAGAAGGGCTGGAAGCAGGATCCAGGGAACTACAGGCCTGTCAGTCTGACCTCGGTACTGGAGAAGGTTATGGAGCAGAGCATCTTGAGTGCCATCACATGGCACGTACAGGACAACCAGGGGATCAGGCCCAGTCAGCATGGGTTTATGAAAGGCCGGTCCTGCTTGACCAGCCTGATCTCCTTCTATGACAAGGTGACCCACTTAGTGGATGAGGGAAAGGCGGTGGATGTTTTTTACTTAGACTTTAGTAAAGCCTTTGCCACTGTTTCCCACAACATTCTCCTGGAGAAACTGGCTGCTCATGGCTTGGACAGGCATACTCTTTGCTGGGTGAAAAACTGGCTGGATGGCCAGGCACAAAGAGTGGTGGTGAATGGAGTTAAATCCAGTTGGCAGCCGATCACAAGTGGTGTTCCCCAGGGCTCAGTATTGGGTCCAGTTCAGTTTAATATCTTTATCAATGAATGTTGATCAGCTTGAGGGGAGGAAGGGTCTACAGAGGGACCTGGACAGGCTGGATCGATGAGCCAAGGCCAATTGTATGAGGTTCAACAAGGCTAAGTGCAAGGTCCTGCACTTGGGCCACAACAACCCCATGCAACGCTACAGGCTTGGGCAAGAGTGGCTGGAAAGCTGCCTGGCAGAAAAGGACCTGGGGTTATTGGTCGACAGCCGGCTGAATATGAGCCAGCAGTGTGCCCAGGTGGCCAAGAAGGCCAATAGCATCCTGGCTTGTATCAAAAATAGTGTGGCCAGCAGGACTAGGGAAGTGATCGTGCCCCCATACTCGGCACTGGTGAGGCCGCACCTCGAATACTGTGTTCAGTTTTGGGCCCCTCCCTACAAGAGAGACATTGAGGTGCTGGAGCGTGTCCAGAGAAGGGCAACGAAGCTGATGAAGGGTCTAGAGCAGAAGTCTTATGAGGAGCATCTGAGGGAACTGGGGTTGTTTAGCCTGGAGAAAAGGAGGCTCAGGGGAGACCTTAATGGAAATTTACATAAGAGATTTTGATATAACCCAAATATTTAGAGCTTATTTTCATATTTTTCAATTCAAGCAAATGAATAGAATCATCAAATAAACCAAAATGGTTTCAGTCTTATATCTCTAAGTTAGTGAACTTATTTTTTCAGATCAAGTTTTGATGTCTCGTAAGTGTTGTACATTTAATCTGTCTTTTGTAAGCTCTATTTGATCAGAAAGAATCATTGGAAATGTCCTTTGGGTTCCTATGAGCTGCTGCATGATTTTGTAGTCAGATGAATTCCTGCCTAGTTTACGATACAAACATGTTTGGGTAAGATCACATCACAATAGGAAGGATGCCGTAACGCAGACTTGTTAGTTATATTTGCCTTCTAGCAGTCTTATTTACACATAAGTCAAAGGTAATAATGCAAGAAAAATTGATGGGTCCAAGAGTTTCTCATTCTGTAGAAAGGATATTGCCTCATTCAGCCGTGCACCAGTTTTCCCTTCTACTAGATGCTCTGTTAATTCTTCCAGCTTCACCAGATAATAATTATTTCTTATTGGATTTGTTATTTCTAATTAGATGCATTAGTTTGAGAGATCGTGATGAAACACAGAACTGCAGAACTCCCTCGTGTTTCTGGAGGACCATCCATCTATATTAATTTCAATTTCTGTTGAACTTCTCAAGGAAATTGTTGAGGTCAGTAAATGAACTTTTACCTTCCTTCTCCCCCTGGCATCATTGCTCATATCACTGCCCCTCCTTTCAAAACATCTCTGGATACATGTATTCAAAGACTGACAGTTTCAATTTTCTTTCATCCAATTCTTTTCTTCACTAATAAAATGGGCATTCACCCATCCTTTCTGGTCCCCTCATCAGCCTGCATGATCCCCTGCAGTCCTAGACAAACAGGTGTATCTTAAAAGATCTCTGAAGTTTCCTTAGCCTGAACTGTGAACCAAACAATGAAAGAGGGGTGAGGGTTCAAAGGTACCAAAGTGAAGATAAACCTTTTTGGTGTCAGTTTCTCTCTTAAATTTCTCTCAGTGTATCTGGATAAAAGCATCCAAATGATTTTTATTTATTTCACTATTTATTTCCTCAGAACAATAATTTTTTTTAAAAAATGTTATCTTTATTTCTCATCTTTCTTAAGTCATATCTGTACTAAGGAGACTCCACTGCCTAAACTGTTTTGTCAGAGTCATCAGTGGAGATCCAATACATCAAGGTAACATGGTTACACCACTTCTGCCAAAGACAGAATCAAAGTCAAGGTAGCTTCCTACAAAGCAGAATCTTTCTGGCACAGCATTGCCACATTTTCAGTATCCATTTTTCATACATTGAGATAGTACAAAAGCTGGCAATATAGACCTTGTCTTAAAAAGGAATTTTTATGTGATGGATGATGTTTCTTCATCATAGTAGGGTACATTGTACACAAATTAAAGCTAATAATAAGTGGGATTCATTTATTATTCTTATTTTGGATTGATTTAAAAAAAATCAAAGAAATAAAGAATAAAAAGAATCAAAGAAATCAAACCCTATAATGAAGAAAATATTTATTCTGGAACATTCTTTCTAAGGTAAAAACTCCTCCCTAGTATTTAACTCTATCTCCATATTTTCTGGAAATGTCAAAGCTTGCTTCATATTGTATTTCCATAGCATATGATTCCCTGTCTTACCTTTCCCCTTTCCCCTTCCCCTCCCCTTCCCTTTCTCCCATTCGTGGAAAAAGGTGCTCCAGCTGAACTGTCTTGCAGATTTGTTTTGCCATCCAGGATACAGTTTCCTTTCTCTCTCTTTTACTGTCAACCTCTCCCTCTTTCAAATTCAGGCTTCTGAAAATCAAAGTTCTTGTCAATCTGCCAAGTCATGGGCATGAAAGTTTCATATGGTGAGCTTTTCCATTTTATTTCCATTCATTTCCTCTTAAAAGGGAGCTGACAGTAGGTGTTCAGAACAACTTCAATTTTTTTCTTTTTTCTCCTGATCTTTCTAGGAGTCCCACCTAGTTAAAATCATCCCTCTATGATTTCTTCCTAAATGTCTCACTTTCATGAAGAAAAATACTTATTTCTTTTTTATTAACTGTTTTAAGTTATGAATATGATCTGTATCTTCCTGTTTATATTAGTTGTCTATGCTGCCATACCTAAGTCTAGTCATGACAATGCTAACAAAAATAATAATTGACTTGCTTCTCACTATCTCTTAGTGCAAAGCAGCTTGTTTCTCTCTAGGATATCTGATTACACATTCAGCTTGATTCTTTTTCTAATGAGATTAATAGAAGTTGCAATCTAATTTCATAGTATTCATTTTGTATCAAGAAGAACTTCAGAAAATCATGTTCCTTTTTATGTGTTTTAATATATCTGTCCCTATAAACTTAAGCATGCAAAATATACTCATCCCTTTTGAAAACCTTAACTAGATTTTCAAAAGGCTAACAAAGATCTAGACTCACACTGAATTCCCAAAGCTATTAAAACCTAGAATGTTCCATCACATCTGGGACTACTTAAGATAATTATTTTTCCTTATACTTTTCCCAAAATCATAATTCGATGGGCTTGCCTGAACATCAATTTGAGTTCAAACAAAACTTTAGATGGAAAAGAAAACTCATATATTTCAAAACCGTATCAATTAGTTTAGAGGAATCCATGTGATTCAAATTGCTGAAGTGTCAGAGATTGATTCTTTTCTGTCTCTGTGAACATAGACAGAAGGAACAAACTTACTTACTTTACAAAACAGACATGGTCCAGTGGGGCGAGTCAACATTTTTTTAAAACAAACAAACAAACAAACAAAAAAACCCACCCACCACCCCCCAAGGCAAGACAATTTAATGTTGCTTTACTAATATTACAAGGTTGTGTGCTGGCAGGAAATTTCAACTAATTTCTAGTAGGATGTGTATTTTTTCCACTGAATTTCTATATTGGTCATTCCAAAGAGCAAATATTAATACATGATAAAATATTTGGGTTTTTGACTTGGACGTCTATATTAATATGCTTATTAAAAATGTTTAAATATGTTATCAGTTATGCCATACCCATACTAACTAGGCAGTAGTGAAAATTAGGCCAGATTTAGCCAAAATGACCTACATAGACATCAGTGTTAAACAGAGGAATACAGAAAGAGAATATTGGTATTTGGGGAATCTAAATCAGTGCGATCAAACTTCTTAAATGTAGGTCAGAAATCCTAATATTGCTATAATAATTCAAATTGGTCAATTTTAAGCTATTCGGTAAATATGCCTCTGTGCATGACAAAGATAATATTAACCCCAAGGGATACCAGCTTTACTTATTCTCAGCATGTGTTGCAAGTGAACTGTATCTAAAAATTAGGAAAAAAATGCATGTATTCAATGTCAGTAATAAATAAGTAGCTTTTTTTTTCTTTCTTTTATTCTGTAGGATTATTCGAATCTCATGTATGAAGCTGGACTTGCCAAATTACAGAAAAATTAATGGAAACCTGGGCTAGTAAAAAAATGGAAGCTATTTGACTGTGTAAATCAAAAAGGTAGTAGGAAATTGCTGTACAAGCAGTTGTGTGTTACAAATTAAAAAAGGAAAGGATTTAGAAAAAAGAGTTAATAGCATTACTGGATATATCTTTGTTGATTGCCCTCGCAAGAAAGTTTGAGAGAACTGGGCACTGTTAGTCTGCAGAAGATATGAATAGAGTGGAAAAAAAAGTTCACAGTTTATGGCAGTGAGATTCATATAACGTAGGCCCAATAGCAATTCTGCCAGAATTTTCTTGTAGGAGCAGAGTACAGTAATTAAGCTTGCTGTAATTCAGTTTCCTGTGCATAAATTGAGGAGTAAAGCACTTCCTGCCTTTTAATTTTTTTTGTCTTTTTAGTTAGATTGTAGTTTCCTAACATAAGCAACTATTTTTAGTAAAGTCTTTGTTTAGGGTAAGGTTAGTAGGCGTTATACAACTAATTATAATAAAGATCAACAAATGAATACTGTTTAAACAACAGATTACCAATGTCATGTTCTTCTATGGGCACAGATTTTCAAAATTAAAAAAAAAAAAAAAAAAAGACTGATCAAACTTTTATTACCTGATAGCAAGTATTTGCTGTTTCATGGCATCTATCCAGTGATGAAGGAATAGCAAAGCTAATGCAAACTGGTTCATTTTCAGCCTGCAGTGCCGGGGCTTCCAGAGCTCCTGAACCAAGGCATCTGGGAGCTAGGAACCTTGGGAGACCCACCTGTCAGTTTCCAGGGCTCCAAGGTTGCTATCAACTGGCAAACTAACAAGGAAACACGATAGTGCAACAAAAATAGTTTGAAATATGGAAAGAAGTTTATCACACGTCCTGTGAAACAGCTCAGTTTCAATCAGTTGATTCCAGTGACGATGAAAATGAAAGTAATAAAGGAAAAAAAGCAAAAAGATTTAACACTATTTCTGACCATCTCTAAAACCAAACCATTTGGGGAATCTTGTGTCTGCTGGGCTTAACCTGTCAGTTTTCTAAGGAAAAGAATATGAAAAAATGAAAGACTGAACAAACCACTGAATTGATTTGACTGGATTCAGAAAACTATTCTTAAAGTCAGATAAAATCAGATATTTATACAGTACTACTAATCAAGGAAATGAATTATTTTAAGCTTTCTCAACTTCCTATTGTTTTCTAGCTTCAGCAAATCAATCAGCCTGGTCCAAGCCATACAAAGGTGTGGAAGGAATAAGCATGTGAACTGGGCTTTGTGGAGGGGCTGTAAAGATGCCAGTTAGAAGGCATTTTGCCATGTAAGTAACATGTGATGTATATATTTTATTGAAGGATGTCTTTTGTAATTAGTTCTGAAATTGCATCAAAAGGCAACCATCTTACTACTACTTTCACAGTAACAATCAAACAGATCGGGGGGGTAGGAGGGGGGAAATTAAAACCTAATTTTCTGTCAAATACTGGCTTTAACTCTCCAGAACAAGTTAGACCACTCAAAGTCTGACAATTATAATCTCCTAGGGGAGATTATGATCTTCTGCATACATACAAAGTACCTGAATGTACTCCATTTCAAATTGGTAATTCCAAGCAGCTGTCAAGGCTTTTATACTTAAATCTAAGCTAAACTTAAGTTACATATATTAAAAATTTCAGACCTGTGTTAGCAAGTTTATGGAAGCAAGAATCACCTGCAAGTGACTGCATAAGTAAAAAATAAGAGTGATCCTAAACTAACTAGGTGAACATAAATAGAATAAATGGAGATGAAAACTCCAGTCTTTTAGTATGTAGTCCAAAGCCTATAAAATGAAAACTGAGAGCCACCATTGTGAAGGGCAGATGGTGTTTTTGGCTTTTTTTCACACCAGATGTGTCTTTTCAGATAAACAAAGGCTGAGGTCTTAATTCATACCTGTATTCAAAAGTAAAGGAGCTTCTTTGTTCTCAGATTCCAACCACTTTCTCTTACCTTTAAAAATACTTTGCAATGAAATACACAATAAATTATATCGCCTAAATAAGAAATAAAATGCATGTTGTATGTGTGCAGTTCATTGTCACAATGTACAGCTTTGTTAAAGATAAACAGAGATGACATTTTAAAAAATTTTTGCTTTGTCTGTCCTCTGGCTTGAACTCCCCTTAAACGAACCAACATGGTAAAATAAAGCATTCACTATTTTGATCTAAATGAAAGGATTTTGTTTGGGTTTTTTTTACTTCTAACTGATGAACACGAGATGGTAAACCAAATTTCTCTTGCTTTTCTCATTGGCATTATTAGAAATAACCTTTGTGTTTAATATTAAAGGTTGTTAAAGTTATTTTGGAGCCAAAAGATCCTTAGAGGCTAAAGATAAAAGGTACATAGACATACAGCTAGTTACAAAATTAGAAAATCATTAACTTTGCTCTAGCCCAGGAACCTCCAACATCATCTGCACAATAGGGTCTTTAAGGACACACTTATACAGGTAAATAAAATAGGCCATGTCCCATGCTTTAGTCTTAAGTGTAGACAATATTGCTTGAGATCGTAAGGCTAAACTCTCTGCCTTTGCCCAACGAAGTAGACACAACTTTATTGTTCATTGAGAATACTCACTGGTTCACTCTGTCCTCTTGCTTTTAAACTCTTAGAACTGTAAAACCAGAGCAAGAAAATACCTTTTCAGAGATTCATTACATGCAAAGTACAGAACGTCAAGGACCAGAAAAAAGCAGGACAAATTTAATCTGGTTTAGTATAAGCCAAAATCATGGAACAATATCAGTTTTGTCAAAGAAACATAAAAATCTGAATTCCATTCACCAGAATTTTACAAAGAAGTCTTCAGATGTTATTTATGCAAATATATGTGTAAGTAGTTGTATATTTCAGGCTTCAAAAATGTTCTTGTGTGTAAAGACTAGATATTCAATGCCTTTAAAAATTTGAATATAACATGGAAATGTCTTTGGAGGTGGAAACTGAAGGACTAACAGTTGTGAAACTTTTCATTCAAAATGAAATGTTACTGTTTGAGTTTTATATACATTTAGGATTGTCTAATGGACAGTATGCACTGTGTGCTGGTTTTGGCTGGGGTAGAGCTAATTTTCTTTATAGTAGCTAGTATGGGGCTATGTTTTGATTTGTGCTGAAAACTGTGTTGATAATACAGGGATGTTTTAGTTATTGCTGAGCAGTGCTCACACAGAGTCAAGGCCTTTTCTGCTTCTCACCCCACCCCACCAGCGAGTAGGCTGGGGGTGCACAAGAGGTTGGGAGGGGACACAGCTGGGACAGCTGACCCCAACTGACCAAAGGGCTATTCCAGACCATATGACATCATGCTCAGCATATAAAGCTGGAGGAAGAAGAAGGAAGGGGAGACATTTGGAGTGATGGTGTTTGTCTTCCTAAGTAACCATTATACATGATGGAGCCCTGCTTTCCTGGAGATGGCTGAACACCTGCCTGCCGATGGGAAGTAGTGAATGAATTCCTTGTTTTGCTTTGCTTGTGCACGCGGCTTTTGTTTTACCTATTAACCTATCTTTAGCTCAACTCACAAGTTTTCTCAGTTTTACTCTTCCAAATGTCTCCCTGATCCCACCGTGGGGGAGTGAGCAAGCAGCTGTGTGGTGCTTAGTTGCCATCTGGGGTTAAACCATGACAACTGTTAGTATTGATCCATCAGAACATGATACTGGCAGACTGTAAAGGCTGAAATATTTAATTTGTGATTTGTTTTGGTTTGGTTTTAATCTATTTCATATCTTTATTTTGTTTTATTTTATTTTTTTGTAAAGTCTGCTATTACAATGTACTGATTTTGGAAAGGATTTCTCAATAATTCATAAGGCTGATAAAGCTTGATCCATTGGTCATTGTGATCAGTGTCCTCCCAGTGACCATAACAGACCACTACTGAGATTTGAAAACCCACTGGTATATGACTGGCAGTAGGAACTACAGCCATAGTACATTTTGTTCACCAGAAAGCATTGTGCATATAACCTTCCTGTACAACAGGTGGTTTGCCTTTTTAGTTATTTAAATTTCCTCTTTCTTTTTGCTGAAGGAGAAAATCATGTGTTAAAGAATGAACTGAAAAAAAATTTAGTACAACTATTATAGTTTTAACTATTGGCTTTTCAGAGTGAGATTACTGTAGGAGTCCTGTTTTAGTGTGATGTCAATGCATTGACAGACCGTCAGTTATAATAATTAACAACTCTGTTTTGCTACATTTCCTTATCACAGCCCCTTTAAACTTACTGTCTCTATTCTGCTTTTAATAATGGATTAATTTACTTCATGTTATAATTTAGTGGTTGTATAAAAATAGAATCATAGAATCATAGAATATCTGAAATTGGAAGGCACTCACAAAGATAGTTGAGTCCAGCTCCTGACTCCACACATGGTGACTTATAAGTTAAACCATATATCTAAGAGCATTGTCCAAACACTTCTTGAACACGCTTGGGGCCATGATCACTTCCCTGGGGAATGTGTTCCAGTGCTTGACCACCCTCTCAGTGAAGAACTTTTAAAACCTTAGTGTTGTTCATCCTAAATTTCTAAACAAAGGCTGAATTTCAAATGCACAGCAGCATCCAATTCAGGTGTATTGCGATAAAGTTAAGTGGTTTTTTGATTCCCCAGTTCAGAGTATATAAAACAAACTGAAAAATTCTGGTATGAATACAATTGTATACAATGTTAGAGATTTAAAATGAGAAACACCAGCATACAGGAAATTCTAGAAATTAACACAGAATGTCCTTCCTTCTTGTCTTCTTTATGTCTACAATGTTCTAAGCCAATAATAGTGTTATTTTTCAAACCAAGTGTTATTTTTTCCTAATCAAAAGAAAGATATGTTGAAAACATTAAAAATTATTTAGACATTGAATTTTATGTTAGCACAACTAAATTTCTGTATATCTGGTCCAAGTCACGTTACAAATGAGCAGCCTGTAAAATACATATGCTAATGTACTTTGATCTCTCCATAGAACATTATACTGAAATATCACAAAACTGTGTGACAGAAATCTCTACCTTAGCTCTTACTTTTATGACTGAATGACCAATATTTCAGTGTCCAAGTTTAGTTCCCCACTTCATTATCCAGTTTATATATCCCTTTTCATAAAATGATGTTTCCTGAAGAATTAGGTTATCATGATTTATATCTTAGTAAGTTAGTAACTTTACTACATATTCTCATTAATATGAGTTGAATACATTAAGCTAAAGTTTGGTAAATGTTCTTATATGGAGATCTCCTATTGTTCAGCACTACATACTCTGCAAATCATTCTTCAGACTTGAAATCTTTATCCCTAAAAGGAACACACTGTGGGACTATAATAACATCAAAATATCATCAATAATTATTACAATCTAATTCAGTAATACGCTATTGGACTGGGCTCAAAGCACTTTGAGAATATTCTCAGAAATTTCAACAATCTGGGATATAGGAGAAGAAAAGGGTAGTGTCTGAGAAATCTTTAGAGACGTCAAAGAAGAAAACAAGTAATTCTGAGCAAAATACTTCCTTTAGTACTCTTTTTGCATATTCTTAAAAATTCCAGTGCTGGTTTAAACATCATCTTAAACAAATATGTTACATAACATCCGAAAAATAACCCCCACACAATATGCCTGGGACAGCGTTTTGTAAGCTGTCAGCTTGCAACCATACTGACAATACAAACTATAGCTGAATTGGGCGACCTTTTGTTAATATAAGTGTCAAAAATCTTTGTTACTAGCCTACACTTGTGATAAGATATCCTAGGTTTATACAGCTACTGACAGGTTCCCCAGGAGATACCTCTCATTAGTTACAGGGTTTTGGTGCATACAGACTTGTTGCTGGGCTGATATCCATTGGAGTCCAAATGAAGATGAGCAGAAAGAAAGATAATACAACTGTGGTCTTATTAGAAATCCAAATTCAGCTTAAAATCCAGCAAAATTATGTTTGTTTTAAAATTGTCTTTCCTATATATGAGTCCCTTTGTGGATTTGGGCCTAAGCGCCTTCAACTAACAAGCAAGGCTGATTATCTACAAATGAGAGAATACTTCACAAATCAAATATTAAATACTTTTTATAATTGCTGTGAGATTTTAGACCAGCTATACAATTTATTATCAGGGAACGCACAGAAAATAATTTCCGGTTCATCTCTGTGAAAATTGAATTTCTGGAGTAGCATAGTTAAGATTAAAAATACTGTATTCAAATGACTACTATTACCTATGTTCCTCATAGCTATTTAGTTTGTTGAATATTTTGTGTTAACTGAGAAACAATTTGCCATGCAGTACTGCCTATTTTAACATGATGAGCCTCACTGCCAAAATTCTAATTAGCTCCAACCTATCAGCCACTTTTGAGATTAATTGTACTCCATGTGGCACCATGTAGGGTTAGGATGATTACTGTAGGATTTAAGCATAATACTCAGTTCCTTCAAGAAAGCTCTTACTCAAGAAAGTAAAAAAGAACATGTACTTAAAATTCATTGATGAGCTAGGGTGCTTTTCACAAGTTTTCCATAGCCAATGGAAATACTAAAAGTATAACTCTGAATTTCAGGCGCATTTCAGTCACAGCAGACTCAACCATGTATCAACTGGTGACACTGAAATGGGTGAGAAATCTGGTCTACGTTTCATTGGCTCTGGAAACAGAAAAAAGGCAGGCACCAGTGCAGTCTCCTGACATCCAAGTGAACATTTTTTTAATTACTGTCAGAACCTCTGTAATCTGAACTCTGCTGCCCTACAGAAATGCTAACAGTTTCAGGAGCTCACTTCAGACACTACTCGTCAACATCACAAGATGACACTGTAAATAATATTTGGAAATATAACTGTGTTTTAATTTGATGTTGCCGAGCTAGACTCTCTATTCCTGTGCTGCTCAGATCTTCATCACCCCTCATAAATCACCTTTGCAGTCAAGCATGATTTTCAAGGAGACGTTGACTGAGTGAATAATGCCTTCCAACACAAACATCAAAACAAACTATCCCTTCACAAAGTTCAAGAGATATAGGACGTCAAAAGTCAGAAATTGGGGTGAAAACTTTAGAGTCAAGCTCAACAACACAGTGTAAGAAAGCTGTCACATGGCAGAAATTAAATAATTGGTATGTGCCTCAAAAAAACCCCAATTGTCTAAACTCTATTATTGAAGAAAAATACCACTCCACCTCCAAAATCCCAGAACATTGCTGCCTATTGCAAAGCCTTTGCTTTTTGATTATTCAGCAGAGCTTTTGGGTACTATTTTTTACACACATGGAACACAGCTGCTGGGCATAGCTTTCCCTCTCTTGCATGTGAAGTAGAGCCAATGAAATATGTGGGAGCAGTGTAGGCTGGGCATCTTTCCCCTTAGAGCTGTGGCTGCCCTGAATGATGACAAATATTGAGTGTCTTTCTCAGTTGTGGAAGAAATAGTTGGAAAAAGCTGATGATGAAGAAAGATCTCAGAAAACAGGAAAGATACTAAACCAAGTCTCCCAGAAATTTGCATTTCCAGTGCCTGAGGTAAATAAGGACACAGTTGCTGCATAGGTACCATTTTGCAAAGGTAATCTTGTGTCCCTACTAATGTAGTCATTCTTTCAGCTTCTAAAGAGGCTTCTGAGCTACAACTTTCATGCTGCTTCTCTGTGGCATTTTCACAGCTGATATAGCACATGTGTAAGAGATGCCCATTATTGTCATGTGAGTGAGTGTTATTGCTGTAAGAATCTATGCAGAGCACAAAGAGCCAGAAAAAGCAATGTACCTGCAAACTGACCTTGTGCTACCACATAATAGGAATTTAATATGTTGTTCCTTTCATCAGAATAGGATTTCATCAGAACTCTTGCTGTTTATCAGTTTGTTTAACATTAGTTTTATGTGTCATTTAAGTTAGAAGAACTATAGCGTGGTATGGTAAATTAACTTAAATTAAGGAGGGGATCATCTAGAGTAACAGCAAGACAAAGATGCTGATTAGTGTAATATTTTAAATCAGAAGTATTCAATGTTGTTGGTGACGGTTTTTCAAATGAAATTTTATCATCTTCTAATATGTATGTGTGCACATTCATACACACATGCATCTGCAGGAAAAAGTAGTAAATTTTCCATGAAATTATGTATTAAAGCTTTTGTAGTTTTTTTCTTCTATTTGAAGAAAAGTGTGAGGTTATTTCTTTTAAAGAAACTTGCAAGAATACTTCTCACTGATCTGGTAACTATTTCTTAGGTGGTTTTTTAATTTATTTTTCAGCTGAACTCAACAATATTTCATCGATACACACCAAAAAGAACTCCAAAAAAATGTCAACCGTAATACTAGATCACATGGTTTGGCCCATGTATTTCTTTCAAATTATGGTTTAGGTGCTGTTTCAGCAAGTTTCTCCTGCCTTTGTCAAGACACTTTCAGCAAGTGAATGAAAGAGCTCAGGATAGCTTATGGCACCATCCATCACCTTTACTAGCCAAGTATCACTGACAAAACAACGTCACAGAAACTGATTTAATATCTGGGCAAACAAAATGAGGTAAACAACTGTCCTACACAGCAGAGAACCACTCTGTATAAAATATCCTGTTTTCCACTACAGCTCCACAGACTTGCAACTAGCATTGCTTGAAGCTGTATTCCTTATGTCTTGCCTGAAAAGTGAGTGTTTGTTATGCTGATACGTTCTATGAAGAAATAGTCAAATATTAAAAAGATAAAATGTAGATTACTTCATTAATAGCAAAAAAGTTAGGCTATCCATTATACCCCCACATATCTTGATGAATGGCTAGAGAATTAGGTTGACTGCTCCATACTGTAAATCTCTGGGGACCAGGATAAGAGCTCTACAGGGACAGATAGCTCCTAATGAGTTTCTGGGTAGGCTGCAGAGCTAGGGTTCTGTTTCGGTGTAGGATTAGAGTTTGGGACAGATATGCATAATTCATTATTAGATCCTGCCAGATACACGGAGCTAGGATGCATATTCTATATACAGAAATGTAGAGTTTTCAGCTGCTTATTGAGCTGATGCCTGGATCTCTGCTGTGATTGCAGTTAGGGTTGTGATAAGACTTACGAAGGGTTATGATGCTTAGGATTAGGTTTTGGAACCAAGAAGTAAAGTACACACTTTTCTAGTTTGGCAGGATCCATTAATAACAGCAGCAGAGTGTTGGTTGAATGGTTCCTAATTAGGTGGGGGCAGAAAGGGATGTCATCGTTATGGTTAGGAGCAGGGTTATGACTGGGGAGGCAGTACTAAAATGCATAATTTACTGTTAGATTCTCCTTGATCAATGCTGTGAAAATAAGAATAGTGCAGTAGACTTGTGGTTCAGTACCCAGAGCCTGCAAGTGATCTTTCTTAATGAGTCCATTAAGTAAAACTCTGGTTTTGAGTGTATCCCACATAGTCACAAGCAAGATTATTTTGCTTAATTTGGAAAAAAATACCTGAGGAAAGTCTTATGAATTCAGCAAATGTAAACAGATAAACAGCAGGCAAAAATATATAGTCAAACTAAAAACAAAAAAACAAACACTTTTTTTTTTTTAGTGTCCCTTGGTAACACTTTGCAATATGAGAGTCAGAATATACTTTGTGGAAGAGCTTTTGTGTCCATTTTCACAATCATATATTTATTTGTAAACAAAATTGCATATCAGATTTTGGCATTTCATTTTAATTGAACATATTTATTCAAAACAGTCTAAGTAAAGCGTCCATGCACATGTAACAAGTATCAGTGCTCAAATGCAAAATCCTCAAAATGGTGGACCAATAGACATAGTTATACTCTAATTTCTTACTTCTGTTGAGTTATAAAAATTAGCAAGTCATTTGTATTATCATATTATTAGCAATTATATAATGTTGGATTTGATGATAACAGGTTATGATTTTGCTTTAGCAAGACACACATCATTGTACTGACTAGGATTTAAAGCAACTAGGTGAAATAGTTTAATTTCTAGTTTTAAAATAGAACTATTTTATCCCTGTCTCTATATTATTCTGTCTTCTTATGAAATTTTACTTATATGTCTTTAATACCTTTTCAGAGAGAGTTTTAGAAAGAGCTGTCAAGAAACTGAATCTGAAGCAGGCTTATGCGCCAAAAAATGCCAATTTGTCAAATAGATTAGAGCAAAAGATTATTATATTGTCCCACAACACTGGTTGAGGTTTCAAAAGTTTTCCTATTCCATCTTGTAATGTCATCAAAATCTTTAATAAATCATAGAAAAAATAGTGGCCATAAAGACACTAGCAATTGAGGTACTAGTGGGGATTATGAAAAAGAGCCTTCAGGACCTATTTTCTTTTATACCCCAGAGAAATAACCACTGAAGTTTTGCCTGGTTGTCACCAAGGGTACCAGGGAAGAGTCATTCAGCCTACGCACACTAGTGTCTACTCTAGCATTGCAGATGGGATAGGCTGCAGCAATAGAAGAAGTTTTAATCTATGGCAAACCCCAACTTTATCCACAGCTCGGTAATTCTCACTTGCCTCAGAACTGCTTTTAGCCAGTTACTACATCTGCCCCTGACAGCCCTCCTTCTACTCCTGGCTGCCTTCTAAGATCTAGGAGAAAGCCTTCCAATGTCTTGAACCCCCAAATTATCCTTTATGTGAACAACACTCCGTTCATCTCTATCAAACCTACAAATATTAATAAGATTCACCCCTGTGGGATCCAGGCATTTCGGTTTCAAAGCAGTGATCCACAAGGCTACTTCATCTCAGAAAAGTGGACTGACAGGATGTGCTGAAAAAGCTGTTTGGAGTCTCTGGAAAGGACTGTGATTCTTCTTCTAAGGAATTTGCGTTAATCAGCTGTAGAAAACCAGCATGTGGCAGTTCTGGGACAAACTGGATTGAAAGGAGTGATGATCCTGCAGTTGACTTTTGTGGGGGCAGTAGACATGGACTCAATGAAAAATCCTAGACCTGGACAAGTATCGGGATGAGGTTGGAAGGATGAACCTAAAAGACAGGGCAAGAGGAGAGATTGGAGAGAGCCCCATCCAAAAGCCAAGGTGTGTGATCTGAATGGGCCCTCCTGGGCAAAGGCTAAGTTGAATTTATTTCAGGAGGACTTTGCTAGAGATTTTTGTGCAAAAAAGGAAAGGTTAGATTGCTCTGTTTGGTGGGAAAGGACTGAAAGTATGGGACCTGGGGTCACAGGTTTTGAAGTACTCATTGGGGAGTCAAGGCAAGGAACCAGATTGGAAAAGGAAAAAAAAGTCTAATTTTAACAGGTAACAATTCACTGTTGCATCTATTGATACTATTACGTATCAATTCTGCAGTGCTGCAGAAGACAGCAAATGGTGGTCAGTGAAGCTCTTGTGTGTCAGAAAAGACAGAAGAAAGCTGTTGTCCCTTTGTAACAAGAGTAAGTTAATAGTTAACTCCAGTCACATCACCTGTTTTTATTGTTATAGTTATTTTTTGTTACTCTATGGTATCAGGAGTGAACAGTGAATACTGAGAGAGAGAGCAGGGGTGTATTTGACTGCAAAAGACACCGCAACTTGGATAACCAAAGGCTTCTGATTTTAGTCATCTGGAGCCTTTTTTCCCAGAACAGGAGATAAACAATTGTCTCTTCAGTTTTATATTCTTGAAATTCTTTTTGAGAATAAAATGTTAATCAAACTTTTCCACTATTGTTTTATAATCATTTTCATAATAACTTTGGAAAAGGAATTTAGCATTTTTTTTCCCTCACATTGAGAAAAAAACAACAACAAACACCCCTCAAACAAAGAAACAAAAAAGAAAAACCAAAGCAGTTTCCAAGAAAAAGAATCAGTTTAGAGGCAAAAATTTGTGAAGAGGTTTTGACCTATGTGTTCTCAAATCACTAGACTGTTAGCTAATCAGGACTGGAATCTTTCTCATACACACAAACATAAGCTTATTCATTCAACCAATACTGTCAGGGAAGAAGGGAGGCAGAAGGGAGCATTCTGACACTGAAAAATCAGCATTTTAGTTATTACAATATGATTTTGTGATATCAAATGACCACACTGAAGTGTCAGATTTAGATGACGTAAAGCAGGAGCTTAAACTTAAATCTTCTGTATTCCAGGTGGATCTGGGAATACTGAACTTTCAGCTGTTGGGTGCAGTTTCTTCTGGCTATTTTGAGAGGTCTCACATTCCAATAAAGACTAACACCGAATTCCAAAACTTTGATATTTTTTACAAAATAGACTTCCTGTTTCCAGTCAGCCTTTGTGTTATGAAATTTCAGAAAGCAAACAAGTGCACGCTATTGGCAAACCTGTCTTTAATCAGTCAAAAATATTCTTTCTGAGAAGAATTTCAGCTAAAACCTGATCCTACTTTTGAGGAAAGTGAACAGCATCTGTGTTAGTCTCCATTCATAAAAAGGCAGTAGTATCAGGAGGTAGTACAGCCCAGGCAGTCAGACCCTGATGCTTTGAAGTCAAACTCATAGACTGTTGCACATCAGAATCATTCCCTGATGATAAGTGCACTTAATAAACAAGTACATTAATACAATACAGACTGTTTTGTCCAAATATTCAAATGCTACTTTTGCAGGAAGGAAGAGCAACAATATTTCTAAGTATTAAAGGAAAAGAAGTTATGGGTCTAGAAAATGAGAATGTACCATTCAGTCTAGACTCAGTTTCTTGCCCTGTTAATTCAACTGAGGGAACTAATGTTAATTGGCAATTGTACTACAGTTATACTTTAAAATGCATTTGTGAAATACATATTTACTCAAAATAACCTTCCTTAGTTAACACTAGATAAACTAGCAAGGAAATTTACCTTTAAAAGTGACTTCTATTAGGTACGTATAGAAAATCTATTTTTTTTGCATTTTTTTTATAGACGTACGTACACATAGACCCACATATATGCTTTTCATCATACAGAGAGGAGCTTTGGTGAAGCTACACTTTAGCTGTAGCTATAAGGTTGATTTGATAATCTATGATAGCCTGTGAGGCTGAATAAGTCAATGGGAACATAATACAGATACTACGCACTGGGCTATCAAGCTTAGCCTTTTTCAGTCTTAGGCAGCCATACCATGGAGTTACATCTAAATATATTAAACTCCATTTTATAATAATTTAGATTTCTTGCCTTGTTAATGAAAACCCACTTCAGAAGCTTTCTCCTCTGATGGTCAAACCTCTCCTAATATCCAGCTTAGCCTTCACTATGGACGGTTAAATTAAAATGCATATACTTACATTTAATTTAAAAAAGCTTGACCTTTGCACATACCAATGCAAATTCCTCAGGAAGTAGCTGGCTCCTGGGCTGATAAGCACCCTCCCTACAGAGGTAAGGAGTTGGCTGTGAGTTAGAATACCTGACAAGGAGTAGGGTAAATTAGTTCCATATTGCTCTGCTTATAGATCTATATGTCTTCAAGCTATCTGGGGTATCGCTACACTGTCTTTAAGCCATTTAAGCCTATTATCAAAGCACTGAATATTTTTCATAAAGCTGCTCGTGTTAAGTATATCATTTTCATAGACAGCCATATTTTCTGTCTAAACGACATTTGCTATATCAAAAAAAAAAAACCAACCCCCAAAAAGAGAGCAAATGAAATAAATTTGGTAAAAGATGTGCAAAACTAGAAGAAAATAATATTTAAAAGATATCATTGAAGCAGTTCAGGCAATATGTGCCTGCTGGAGTTTGAAACATGAAATTGAAAAGTGTATCTATGAAAATGTAACAAAATAAAGCAATATAACAAGTTTTCTATTTATTTTGATGATGCAAACCCACCAGCACAAACAGAAAACTGGATAAAAACCAAGGAAATAGCTACATATGTTACTTTATTTCTTGCAGCTTTGAATTTGTATTGCATTGATGGACCCGTTAATGGATTCTGTAATATTGGTCTAGATTCAGAATTGTCTGTATTTGGTTGTTAATGATTAAAATGAATAATTCATAAAACATGAAAATTAATCAACTAAGTCTGATTTTAAAGGCCCTGTTGAGGGAAAACAGATTCTTCACATGGCTGAGTTCTGTTAAGTATCTGATTTTTTATGTATAACCTGGTCCTAGAATTCTATGTAAGATACAAGACAAATAAAGTCCTGTTTAAGAAGAAATGTTCCTTTGGCTGGTCAGAGTATAAACGCACATTGAATTATGTATGAATATTAAGTATGGTTATGAGGAAAGACCCACTTCTTTGCCATTTTGATCTAGTTTTGAATGACAATAAATTCTAAATGGTATCAACTGATAACTGCTAGAAAGAGAACATTAAAAATGAAAGTAATATTAGTGTATTTCCTAAAAAGCTACCTTACAGTGTTAAATATTTTTTCAATGGTTATGGCCTCATATCAAAGATTTACCCATCTGTGTTTAATGCTGCACATTTTTTTTCAATTAAAAAATATAATTGTTTGACTGTGAAAGGACTAGCATTTATTGCAGCAGGGACATTGGATCCACATTCACTGGGAATATTTCTTAGATTTGCTCTACAGACTGATGTTCTAATCTTGCCACCCTACCTTTATACTGTCTCTTTTGGACATAAATTCACAGAAGCAATAAATACGTATCATAGACCTGACATACACTTAAAAGCAAATTTATATATGAGTTAAGAAGAAAAAGGATAGATTTTTAGGTTTTGTTGTCAGTTTTATCCATAGCCATACCTCCTTGTTTGCAGTCTTCTCAGATCTCCCTAATGAAAACACAATACAGCCAGGTCACTAAAATGTCATCTCCCAGATTTGAATGGAAGGAAATGATATGGATCATAAAGTGGTGCTATAAAGTATCAGTCATGGAGATATGATGTAACAGAGACCATGTTCCATGCTCTGCTCTGATTTAAGTCGTTTAAATCAGTGCAGCTGAAATTTGAATAGTGTCACATTTCAAAAGATTGTTCAGCCACAATATCAGAAGTAAATTTTCCTTTTTAAGGTCATCTTCAGTTAGGTTTATTTACATATCTTTTCTAAGATACAGCTTTCATACTGTCTTACCTAACACTGTTTTTTGGAGAAAGAAATCAAGTAAATATTCAGACGTGTAGACTTTCTTACAGTTCCTCAATATAGTAAAACAGATTTACATATCAGAGCAGCTATTGACTAAGGTAGCTGCATAGATATTATTTTGTTCTAAGAAAAAATGAGACTAAAACCAGACAGATGAACACAGAGCCTATCACTAATGGAATGCATAGAAACTAACTTTCAAAGTAGTTGTGAAGCTTGTCCTTTTATTTTTATTTATGAATTTACCTAAAGATTAAAATAAATCTATTTAACTAAGAACTTATTTTTAATATTCTAAACATTTTCCCAGTGGAAAAGGAAAACATTTTTAAAGGTTTTAAAATAGGAAGCAGATATTTATTGATTTAAATTGTTTCCATTTAAAACTCTAAATTACTTTACTTTTTTTTCTATGTTAATGCCAATTATAACAAAGTGCTTGTCCCGATATTCATCATAATCACAGATCACTCTATTTCAATACATGCCATTTTTAAAGACCACTCTAGTTTCCTTCATTTTAGCTTTGTCTATATTTTACCTTTTAAACTACAGTTAAGTTTAACTTGTACAGCTTCTGTCACAGTCGTCTTCAACATTATGTTAATTTTGCTATCATGTTACATAGATAAAAGAATTTTTCTGTATTTTCATCTTTCATTGTAAAAACATATGGTCTTCTGTTCAGGCCTCAGAGTATGTTATAAATTTGTTGCATCTTCCAGCATACCTTAATTAATATCCAAACTTCATTCATTATCCAAAAAATTTTTTGTCCAAATTTTGTCTTAGCTTTGAGAGCAAAAAGTCAGCCTAAGTTGATTCTCATATGAAAACCAGATGAAGGAAATATATATCTAATAAGGCATCATTCAGTAGTGAACGTAGTAAGGTTTGGCATCTTGTTTTCCTTTTCTTGTAATTCTGTTCATTAACTCATTTTTGTATTCAAACAAGCTACTCACTGAAATCACCAAACACTTATGACCAGCAGAGACTTCAGTGGCACAGAACTGAGGTTTCTTATTCAGGGCTGTAGCAAGGCATTTAACTGTTCAAGACAGTCTCCTATTTCTTTTCAGTTCCTTGTAGCTATGACCAGAGAGATTTCTTCTCACTTACCCACTGGCACAAATTTAAAGGCAATAGCAATAGCAGTGAGACCAGTCCGGCTATGCCAGCAACCTTGTTCTTGCACAGGGCTGTCCATGCTCAACCAGCACTGGGCTTCCTCCAGGACAGTGGCCTGCCTTGACAAATGTGGAATGAGAGCACAGCGGGACAGAGAGAACAGAAATCTTATGACACCAGAGGAAATTAAAGAGATTGTCTTGCCTAGACAGGGGAAATAAAAAGGTTAATAATGGGTATGATTATTGTAATCACACACAGGGCAGGCATCACAGACGGTGACAAGCTATTGCAACTAAAAGCAGTGTATCAGGTATACACTGGCCATGAATGAGTTCAGAGGTTGAAAAAAAAAAATGTTGCTGTTTCACTCCTAAATCTTATTCTCTTACTGCCAGATTTTACTACCAATAAAATTTTGAGTGCAACATCCCAAGGAGATTACCTAGGAAAAAAGTCCTGAATATTTCCTTTAAGTTGGAGATAACTTTCCAAGTGGAATTTGTATGTTATGGTGCCTGAGGTAGGAAGGGACTGAACTGACACTAGATGTCTTCTCTGCTTCTGTATTCCCAAATAATCTGATTTGAACTATCCAAATGCTATGGGATGAATAGAGGTTATTGTGTTATTTCACAGAGGCCTTTAAAAGAAAAGTAGTGTGATTTGATAGACCGGCTCTCAGTAGGTCTGGCACCAAGAAGACCTGAGTGCCATGATGAAGTTTACAATGATCACAAAGCTGCAGAACTGAAAAGGGCTTTAAGTAGCTATGCAAAACAGATTGTTTCCGTCTTTATTTATGTGGAATTCTTTCATGTACTTGAGGTCTGATATAATTTAATTTTTCCTTAATTCTTGAGGCTAAACAACAATTTAAGCTTTCCTAGATAATTTTTCACTATGATCCTCTTGACTCATTCAGTTGGTCTACATCTCATTTGAAGTATAATTGCCAAATGAAAACATAATTTTTCATTTGGGGTCTTAGCAGCGCTTTGGAAGGGGGGCTTCACTTTTTTTGCAATCAGTGAAATTATAACCCTGTATGAGAATGAATAGTTTACTTTTTTCCTCTGACATGTATTGTTTAATTCATTTACTTGGACAGTAAACTTTTTGAAACAGGGACTCTTACGTGTTTTTACAATACCTAGCACAAACTGCTCCTATATCTAATTTTAGGTTCTAAGCCAACTGTAATACATGTAAAGAGTTTGTGAATGACTGCAATTTCTATTACTGCTAATGGGTAACATGCTTCAAAGTTATTTAGAAATTAAAAACTTTACCATCTAACTCCCTCCCCTCAAATTCACTGGAAATTGCTGAGGTGTCAGCTCTCCAGTAAGACGTGCCATCGTTTCAAAGATAGGCACAGACTGCAGACAGAAGTTATTCCAGCACACTGGATAAAGACTTCTGCATACCTGATTGTCGTGGTTTAACCCCAGCCAGCAACTAAGCCCCACACAGCCGCTTGCTCACTCCCCCCTGCTGGAATGGGGGAGAGATTCGGAAGAGTAAAAGTGAGAAAACTTGTGGGTTGAGATAAAGACAGTTTAATAGGTAAAGCAAAAGCTGCGTGCACAAGCAAAGCAAAGCAAAGCAAGGAATTCATTCACTGCTTCCCGTTGGCAGGCAGGTGTCCAGCCATCACCAGGCTCCATCATGTGTAATAGTTACTTTGGAAGACAAATGCCGTCACTCTGAATGACCCCCCCTTCCTTCTTCTTCCCCACCTTTATATACTGAGCATTACGCCATATGGTATGGAATATCCTTTTGGTCCGTTGGGGTCAGCTGTCCCACCTGTATCCCCCCCAACTTCTTGTGCACCTGGCAGAGCATGGGAAGCTGAAAAGTCCTTGATTTAGTATAAGCACTACTCAGCAACAACTAAAACATCTCTATATGATCAACGCTGTTTTCAGCACAAATCCAAAACATAGCCCCATACTAGCTACTATAAAGAAAATTATCCCAGACAAAACCAGAACACTGATGTCAAGCTCATTGAGCTAATCTAGGTTTCACAAGTTACTATGACTTGGTTTATCAGTTTACTTTGTCTCATCTTAGACACCCTATTGTCTATGAAAGAAATACATATATAGGGGAAAATCCCTTAAATGAGAACAAATCTGCAATATCAGTTTCCCCTATATTTTGAGATCACTGTGTCATCTGAAATAAATGGAGGGGGGGGAGACCATCAGTAAGTAAAGATTGCAAAAGGGCCATGTTTGCCATTTTCTGTGAGCAAGTGGTATGTGGTTTTAATTTTGAAAAGAAAGAATATTTTACTTAGCAAAAGCCTCCAGTATTAATAACAGAGGGAAAATAAGCTCTTTAGCTAGAGAAAAATGGCTTTAAAGTTGTCACTACTTTAATTCATATGGTTGTAAGTTCTTCATATTAATGTGAGTAAAGGACCTATTACAACCCTTACCTTCTCATTTCCTATTTTTATAGGTTTGTGTCACAACATTACTGTTATTTAAAAGTAGAAGGTTGCATTTAATTGCTTAATAATTACTCATTTGCAGAGCATTTGTAGAGATTAATGACAGACTGACAGAGGTTGATTATCCTTGATATAGCGAAGGCTATACTGTACAGAATCAAAGTGGAATATGGAGTTACAGGAGATCTATTCAATTTCCTCTATTCCCAAACATGGTCACTACATTTATATACATATGTGTTTGTGTGTGTATACATATGTGTATATATATATGCATAAAACTTCTTTTTTTTTTTTTTTTACCAGTCTATTTTGTGACCAGTAGAACTGCAGTCTTCCCAACAGTGATGACAGAGTGTAGATTTGTTCGTTACCTGTGCCCTGTACGAGTAACCACTCTATTCTCACTAGGAAGAGGTCTATATGAAACAACATTTAAAATACCAGCTTGTACTCATTAGTTCTGTCTCTTACTATGGTTAGTGAAGTAGTATCAGCATTGTGCAAGAAAGGAATACTTAAAAAAAAAAAAAAATTAGAGGATGTGACTGGAAGTGATTATAAAGCAAAGTTCATCATAGATAATGACACTCTTACATGGTAAAAGTGATGGAATGGAATGGAGTTCCACATCTCTGCAGTATTCACTCTCCTCTGAGCATCCCGATTAGCACCGAGCCTGCCCTCAAGTCACAGGTTTCTCTTTTTCACTCAATCACATAAATCAAGATCACAGAAGTTCAGGACCTTAGGACTCTAATAATCTATTTCTTAATGATTTCAAACAGTAACATCCTGTCTATTCCATGCCTCTAGTGGGCATTGAAAAAATCTTTCAATGGCAAAATTTCTGCCTTGTGGGCCCAGAGAAAGATTTAGAGTTGCAAAGCTAAGATTTGACAAGACAGAGATGGATGTAGTCACAAGGTTTCTTAATTATAAAGATAGTACAGACAGTCATTTGTTCTGAATAGTGAGTCAATCATACTGATTCTTTTTATTATATACATAATGTTTATGTGTGTGTGCATATATATATATACACACACAACATATACATGGTATGTATTGTACTGATATATATATACACACGTGGTATATATTATACTATATGCTATGTATTATACTACAATAGTTATATTAATTACTATCAGATAAATAAAATTGCAAAAAGCAATCAATTTATAGTCTAAACCTTTTGGTTTAGACTCGGATCTATTTCAATCATAAAATCTCCCTAACAGTTATTTTTAAGTTTTTTCAGACTGTCCACTCTGAATTACTTAACTTTTAGAACTGTGTTTAACCAATTTAAATATAATACAGACTAATGATTTCATGAGGACTTTTGGGCAGAAAATAATGACATCAGCCATCCACTTTAGCAGCCTGAATGAGGTATTGTACAGCCTTCAAGGCATGGCACCTGCAGTTCCCTGCTGCTTTTATCCCTGTGTTTAAACTTTCTGGATTAGAGGGTTTTGTCCTAACTAATTTTATTTGCAAACAGGTTTTAAAGCTCCTAGTGCAAAGTTTATTACTAAAATATTGGGGTCTAACTTTCTTCCACTGTTACATCTTAAAACAGAAATGTTAACAGTGAACATAATTACAATGAGGGTTTGAAGGAAAAAGATGTCTCAGTTCAGACCTAGCATAGATCGACTCTCACAAAAGTGTATTTCTGTTAACTTCCACAGAGACATTCTGGATTAACAGATATGGAAGTGAGGCAACAGGTAAGAAATATCGCCTATCAGATTCAAAGGCAACCTTGCCGTCTTTGGTTAAAATGATGTTAATGAAGGAGTCTAACCAGGCCTCTCCTTTCCCATTCTCCTTTCAAACCTGTGTTGGGTTAATATAAGAATAATAGTACCTTATTATTCTTTCATGTACCACAGTTTGTGCCTCCAGTACTGCTTTTACCTGAACATACCTAAACATTTTGATTAAGAGGTTTAAAGAGTGCTTGGGGTGTTATGGGCTGTTTGCATTAGCAAAGAACAAATGAAAGAGGAGTCTATTGCTCTAGATGAAATCTTTTTTGTTCATTTTTGTTCATTCTCCTGCCCTCTGGAGCTGGAGTCACCCCCAGTTTGGAGGAGGGGCATGTTTTACAAGGTGCAAGTCCTGTCCACAAAGCCATGGCAATGTGACAGCATTCAGGATTTAGCCCAATGCCTCTGCTCGCAGTGCTCAGGCTCATGACCAGGCTGCATTTGGTTGGTTGCCTGATTGCCTACTCAAGGAAGGACTGGGAAGACAGGAGCAACATTTATCCTGATTTTAAAAGGACTTCTACTTCCACCAGCTCCAACAGGAATGTAGCCATCTTCCAATGTTACATTTCATTCATATAGAAAAAGGATGCTATCTTCTCTGTTTTTTTCACAGTGACTTAAGCTCTCAGTTTTCTCAGATAAAAGACAGGCTTTAAACAAAAGCAGTGGCATGCACATGATACTGCCCCAGCCATGCAGATGACGTGTTGAAGATGAGCAATGGATGCACATACAGTAACCTATCTGGAAGTGTGGGCCCCAGCACCATTGTAGTAGCAGCACATGTAGAAGAAGTAGCAGCATGTTTTCCTGAAGAATGGAGAGGTGAAAAATGCTATTCTCTGTCTTCAGCAGTTCTTAAATACAGCTCCAAAGTGCTGTCTCATACCTCAGTCCAGGAAAAACTGGATTGTCCCACTTCTGGCCTTACACTACATTCACCAAATGAATGCTTTATTCTGACAGCAACTATAGTAAACTAGTCTTTCAGTATAACTACATTTAAACATACCAGCTTACAGAAAATGGGCTGTGTGAGTGATCAAACAGAATATATGGATGCTTTGCTGAATCAGGTCTTAGGATTTTAGTCTTAAATGTTCTGTTAGTGTTTCAGTTTAAAACAATATTCCCACCATCTCTTCCACTCCTGTACAGGAGATGGACACTGGTAAAGGTATCTCACTATGCTTCCAGCAGCTGACAAAATGGCTATGAACAGACATTAACACAACAGGCTAGACTGACAATTCATTAAAAGGAATACCTTCAGGAATCACTGACCTTCTGGAATTAGCAGTCATCTTCTATTATATCCCATATATCATGGCTTCAATGAATTTAATGTTCATCTAGGCTTAGTTTATCACATCTCCTTCTGTTATATTCTGAAGTGCAGCTGCTGTATTTTTTATTTTTATTTTTTTCAGTGAGTTCCCTAATCTACTGCAGAATTCTCATTGCTTCAATATGTCATGTATTGTTGATTTTTCTGTCTGCTGTTTTGCATACAATTAATCTTACTGTAGCTCCATTCATGATCTATGAGGCAAATGATTTCACCTGTCAGCTTGCAGTGCCTCACAGATCCACTGAAAATGAACACATGGGAAGCTGAGCTCAAGGAGCACCCCGTGATTTGCTGGTTTCTTGGCTGGATCTAAGCTATGCACCGTTCTTCTCCATTTATATTGAATGCTGCAGTTTCATCATCTGGCCCAATAAAACAAAATGCCTATATGAAGTGTTAGTTTGCTGCTGTGTGACATGCAGTGCTGAAAATAAGCAAGAGAAAAACACATTTCTTTCCTATATACAAAGCTTACAGGAGTGATGCTGTGCTAAATATAGCTGAAACACAGAGCTCTAGATGTGACAGTTTTAATACGATCACCCTGTTGTTAGGGGCTACATCTGAGAGGTGTCTGTGTTTAGTTAGAGAACATATGGGCTGATATTTCAGATGTTACCAGTGACATGGCTGTGTGTGTTTATATGTATAGAACTAGGTGAAAATGTTTCTTTCTACCCCACAAAATATTTTGAAATTATTATTTCCTGCGTGAGCCTGGAACTATTCTCTGAGGAAAGAGACCCTTCTCTCAGAACAGCCAGAAGCATGGTTTATGGGGCATTAATTTGGGATGTGAAAGATGTGTATTCAAATCTCTTCCTGGCTGTCCTGATCACATGCCACTAATTTTTTTTTACTTTTTTTTTTCCCATTTCAGTTTTGAAAAGTAAGTTTGTTGAAAAGTAAGTTGTCTAAGAAAAATGTCAAATGGAAGATTTTCTACAGCAAGAGTGGCTTTTATGACTAGGTAAAGCAATAAAAACTGCATTACAGAAATGTTGATTAGCCACAGTTATAATTGAAATACAGTCAGGGAAACTTGAGTGTTTTTACATAATTTAAGCAATGTATATGTGCAGTATATGTCATTCCAGGGTAGCATAGATTTGACTGAGACATTAGGCCATAATTCTGATACCATCTAGTGCTTGGTGTTTAAAGAGATGATCAGCCACTGCTAAGAAAGTCCCCATCAGATAGGGTCAGCTACATAGATATGTCTGTGCTTACAGCCCTTCACTGCTTTCTTCACAGAGACAAATCTTGACCTCAAAATACAGAGAGATATCAATGCTTTGAGCAGTACAAAAATACAAATACCTTTCCCATAACTGTACTGTGAGTGATAATTATTACACCTGTCTACTGCCAAGCAAAATCCAGAAGTCATAATTTTCTTGAGTGCTTTTGCAATATTACTTTAATACTTAAGCATAAATGGTATAAGAATCAAGTGAAATTATTTTCTTAGTACATTATGCTGAGGTGTAATAATGGATTTAGCAATGGTGAAATAAGAATATTCTTCACAAATCATTTTTCCCCCTAATTTGCCTTTTTGTGTGATCATGCTGGCTGTCTATCAGTCACCCACAATAAATTCTCACCAGTCTTAACCAACCACCAAAAAAAAAAAATCTCAAAGGTAAGTCCTTCCTTGTCCCCTTGCTCCACCCCCCTAAACAGGTTGTTGAAGAGAGAGAATCAGTTCCTTGTTCATGAAAATAAAAATTGTGAGAACTCTGTGATTATCCATTTATTCTGGTAGCAGCGAGTTAGCCAGTCACCTGGGGAGATCCATACAGGAGAGAAAATTAGCATGAACCAACAAAGTGTTCTGTCTTTTAGAAAGGATGTCACACTCAATATGGTAGGGTGAATTAGAGGGAGTTTAGAGGCAAGGAACCACAAATTTCTAAGACACCAGGGTTCATTATGTTGGCTACTTATGGAACAATCACATTGTGAGCAAAATACTTTGCTGAAGCCAAAACACATTTCAGAAACATTCCAGAGGCATTTATTTTGACAAAATTTTCAGTGTAAAGGTTTTGATCGTGAACGAACACTCAGGAGAGAAAGGCTTGCATCAAAAAGTTGACCTTTTCAACATGCAGCAGATATTTTGACACACTTCCATTTTGCAGTAGGATTTAAAAGGCTTTGTTTTCATGCCAAAGCAGAAGAAAACAAATATCTAACTTGAAAACTGTCAGGAAACCAAATCATTATTTTCTAGCAAGCTCTACTTATTGCCTTTAACTAGAATAACTTAACTCAGTGCTGGCTTCACCAGGCAATAATTTACCATCATCCAAAATACTCTACCATTTATCCCTTATCACTGTATCACCTTTTCACTACGTGGTCTTAGCATGCTGTGTTTCTTTCCATGCAAAGATATTGTTTTGTTCTTCATTATATCAGTGAAACTAAAAGCAACATTTCCTTGGTTTTGAAATCTGCCCTTCCAAGGTCATTAACACCATGTCTTAGTTACTTTCTGAAGTTGCAACAAGAAACTCATTTGCCTGACTGCACATAGTGACAATTACCACAACAGGAATTGTCAGAGAAATAAAATAATTGGTCCTAGCTTGACTAAAATCATATTAAATTATATTTAAGTGTAATAACACACCATTTGAATATTAATATAATATTTTTGTATGCAATTGGTAATTTCATTATGAATATCAAGCATTTCTTAGAATCTATCAAGTAACTGATCTATTTCACTCCATCATTAATCTTTATTTGTTATTTTAAAAAAACAACATCTGTTGCTTAGATTGATGTACCACTGAGAATACGCAAGCAGGCATATATTTTAGAACATTGAGTGACAAGTCAAGTTCGCAAGTGGATAGATACATAACCTAAATAATCATTGCTCAAATCCAAAAATATTTGTAGGAAAAAAGGTTTTGATTATGCTTTTGTAGTTCTGCAGTAGTAGCTGAAATCCATTTACTGAAGTGGATCGTACTAAGCCTTTAAAAAATACATCAGGGTAATCCCAGCTGAATGTAGCATTTCGTCATTGTTGATTTCTATGCAGGGATTGTCAAAATGCATGGGAGTTCTCCACTGAAAAGCTCAGAGTCTGAAAATCCTACCTGGAGCATGCAGGTGCACAATTGGTGCTAATAAAATAAAAAAGACATTTCAAAAGGTTTCCATTGGATATGCAAAAGTGCATTCGAATAAAAAGGAAATCTCATACAATCACATTTCCATGCATGTGCTTCTCATACCAATTTTTTTCTTCTTTTTGTCATAATTTCATATAACTTATTATCGTGTCTATGTAGTTATTACAAAAAGTGTGAAGCATGAACCTTGATTTAGACTTGCAATATGGGGATGTGTGGTTCAATTAAGTGAAACTTTAAATAGTGTTTTTAAAGTATTTTATTATTATTATCCTTAATGGATTAATTATTATTTTTTCATCTTGTGAGGGTATCAAGAGTCTTCAATCCCTATTGTGGACCCAGTTTCATAGATGCTGCTGAAAAAAAAAAGGAATGGCTATGAAATATGGAGTGATAGTTCTGGAAAACGAAGTCTAGAAAGCAGGCATAGGCTATGCAATAAGCACTACCTTTTGCTGATCTCTCCACATGCTTGGTATTTAATCTGACTAAAAGGAATCACTCATATAAAATTTGTATAGACTCTGGGTCTATATGAAATGCTTCCATATCTTTCTGTATATAAAATTTAGGTCACCAAAATGTTATTGTCAAGATGCATCAGCGAGATCATGGGTGCAGAGACACTTCAACTACATGTGTGTGAGGAGGATATCCTCAGGTATGAAGATCAGGGCAGTGCAAAGACCAAGTGCAGGTGCCATGAATCTGCTAAAACTCAACAGCAGCAGCCACCTTTGCCAGCCCTCAGCTCTGCGAGTGAAGTGCTGCGGAAGCAGTACAGTTATACTGCTTCTAGAGTCCATCTGGTAAATTTGGGGCTCTCCGGTGCAATGCAGACCAGTTTAAAGCCTTTCATTTTCATAGGTGAAGTTTTCTTTGCTTGCCTCAAGTGCCTGTTTGGAGGGAACTATGCCATCAAGCAGGAACTGCCTAAACTTTCTCTGCCTGCATGAGTTAAATATTTCTCAGCCTTTCTTGCTTGCAAGACCATTGGCATTCCCAGAGTACTCCAACACACAAATAAATGCATAAATAAACAGCAGCGATTTGAAGGCATGACTTCTTTATGCTGGTTCAGTAGCTCAGCGGTAGGACTATGCAATGTGAATGTGGGAGACATGGATTCAGTTTGCTTCTCTGAGGCAAAACCATATGGCCCCCTTTACAGCATACATCATTTAATCAACGTATGCCAGGGGATGCCAAGTAGGTATTACTTGTTGCCTTCTACTGAAGTTGTTACCTATTATGTGCCGTAACTAAATGTTCACTGTGTATAGAGAAGGGCACTTGGATTGTATTCTCCTGCACGCCCCACATAGTACTTATTGTATTAATAAATGAGAGAGGGACAGTACTAGATATCAGCACCAAATGCTTAATTACGCTTTGCAAAATATTCCATAGAGTAAGGATGACTTGTCTTAGAAATAGTTAATGTTGCTGCTGAACAGTCTGGTTACAAACATTTAGTAGTTCTGAATTCTGCAATGGTAATATTTTTACTCAAAAGCAAATAAATGTGCATTTCCCACTGTAAACATGCCCAAATTTTAAGGCATCCAAAGCATGTAGAAATTAATAGCAATCTTCTATCAGTCGCTTCTAAAATAAATACTACAACAGACATTAAAGCAATAATTCATGCAGGAAAGAAACTGAAGACAGTCTGACACTTTTTACTTAGTACATTTCAAAAACATACAAGAAAAGAAACTGAAAAAGGCACTAACCTTCAGAAATTAAGAATCCACCTGGAAAAACTTGGTCACCCAAACCGTCACACTGAATGCACTTTAAAGCTAGAAAATGTCTTACATAGTAGTTGTAAAGTTGTTCCCTACTACATTTTTTCTGAGACAACAGTTGGACATGTCAGAAAACATTGAATGCTTTTTGGAATTGTTGGTTGTCAAGCAAAGCAATCGGAATCACAGTTTTATGGCATTTTTTATATGTTCTGTATTAGAAATCTACATCAGGTATTTTTAACAGCAGTTTTTACCTTCTAATATGCCTGAGATTGAAGTCTCTGTGCATCTCTTTGTTGCATTTTATTTATTTTTAGGCAAGCTACTTAAGGAAAAATTACAGTTGTCAGTCTTAGCCGTTTAATCTATTGCAGCACCTAGATACTCATAACAGGGACTATAGTATGTCAAACAAGCTTTTCTGATCTTTAGAGTTTTATCACTTTTAGACAGCCTGGCTAATGAATGTTTATGCTTGATGTAAAACAGTTCTTTGAACAATTAATAGAAGACATTCACTATAGTAATGATTTTTAAATTTTATTTTAAATAAGGAAGAAGATAGATTTCAGCAATTTTTGCAAGTAGTTTGTTTATAACTCTATTTTCAGGATAGGACACCTTTTCATTTGTCTATAAAGGGTTTGGCAGAAAATAGGCTCACTGAGAAGCAAAAGTTGATATACAATTTATAACATTTGTGGAAAAGGTTTGTAAAAATTCCTGTCTTGCAATTTTTTGCAGTTTTTTTATGAATGTGGAAAGAGAGGCAGTGACAAAGACAATACGGCTAATGTAATACAGAGCTAGTTCTCTGTTTCAGAATCTAAAATTTCTGTGGCATTTGAGTCAACCTTGAGCCTTCATAATAATTTGGTAAAAGGTAAGCAACTGAATTCAGTATTTAAATCATCTGACTCACCAGCAGGAAATAATCAGTATTGTTGTTTATTGTTAAAAAGAAGAGGACAACTAATGTCTCTCTAATACATCTTTTTGAAGTGGTCCTTGTTCTTGAAAGATGCAGAAAATTGAAAAATAAATTTGATGAATAGCAAAGGGACATGCATATGCAGTAAGATGTGTGTTGCAGAATATGTCCCTGCCCTTCTTGTCTTCTACTCACTTTCCAATTTCTCCCAAGTGCCTAAATCTACTCATAGAGAAAGTGAGAGGGACAAGGAAAAATATAAGGTTAGGCTGAATGTTAGGCACGATTCTGTAAGGATAGCTGCAATGTAGAACATCTGTTCTATAAGCACATCTGGTTAAAAGGCCAAGACAAGAAACAGGAAAAGCAAAAAACTGAAGACACAGATCCAGAAACCCTAAGGAGCAGTAGATAACAAAGCCCATACCAAAGAACAGAGCTGCTGGATGGGCTGTTAAAGGCACCAGGCGTGTGTGACCTAGGGCAGAACCAGCCACAACTTTATAATACGTCAGAAGGGAAATGAGAGTATCCTAGATCTGATGTGAAAGAGCAAACTTACTATAGGATGTTTAAGGGGGGTCATGCCAGTGTGTAAAACTTCTTACGAGATACTTGAGGGGGTTATGGGAACGTGAAAAACTTATTATAAGCTGCTTAGGAGAAAGATAAAATGTCAGAAAAGAGAGGAAAAAATGGAGAAGAGGGGCAATTATATAAGAGGGCAGACTCATGTAAACAAGCTGCAGGTCAGTACACTTGTCTGAGTGCCTGTCCATGACCATGGCACAGTCTGTCCTCACTTCTTGGTAAATTCTAGTCCTGTTTCTGTCCATAGAGAGAACCCTGTGAGTGCTCACCCTATTTTGTGTGTGTGAGAGATGTTAGCAAACTCAGGTCAGACTAGCTGGCAAGTAGTCTGTCTGCCTGGTCTTGGAGCTGGATACTGGAGGGGCCAGGCCTGGGCCAGCCTGGAGAAGGTCAGGACATTCGAGTAATTTATATGAGTGCTGTTTGTGTGTATCTGGTGCACTGCTCTTCTGTTTATCTGCTGGTGGTCAATTGCATCTACTCGCATGTGTGTGTTGGGGAAATATGCTCAGCCTTATCTTGAACAGGGAACCACAGCAGCTTCAGATCTCCCTGGGGTCCTGAGGTTCACTGGGTTCAGTTTCTTTTAACAGGCATCATGTATGTTGGCCTTGGAATGGTTCAAATTTTGCTTATCTTGAGTTTGCTTTTTTTTTTTCCCCGAGAAGTATTACACCTCTATGTGCTTACACTGAGAATTAATCTTTTCCAATAGAGGGATGCATTGCTATAAAATACTACAATGTTATACATATTATGATGCAAAAGGGGGGGTTTTGGCTTGTTCTTTGTCTTTTTTCTGTGCCTTTTTTTTCCAGGTTTGTATATATGGTCTGTGTTTCCCACATTGCCACTTGTCATTTTCCTGTTATTTTGGGACTGTGGCATTTCTTTTAAGTATAATCTAATTCTTTCCCTTTCTCGTTACATTATTACTAATCTAATAACTAAATAGAGCCTCCTTGAGTGTAGGTGTTGGGATACCTGCTTTAATTCTTCTTGCATAAATGTGGTTTTGTACAAATGGAATAGCAGAATTCCTTTTCAGAACATAACGGATTGGGTGTTTTTCAAAATGCATGTCATGTCAAGGGTTTCATATAAGCTTATATATTTATATGTTCAATATTTTGCACATGTGAATAACACCAGAAAATTATGTTTGTGGTGACCTATTTTCCTGTTCCCATTTTCCACAGGATGTTGACCCCATTCTTCTCATTTTACTAGTGATTATTAGAGTACAGAAGGATTATTTTCTCCTGGCAATCACTCGCTGATGGAAAGAAGGTGATGGTGTGTGCAGTGTAGGAGATATCTGCCCAGGAGTCATCGCATCAGAAATTGTGTTTCTGATTTTTCTTTTATGTTCTGTGATTTACCTATTTTCATACTACTTAGCGCTGCATAGAGACTAGTAATTTGCCCTTTAACTCTGCCTGTTTTTTTGGAGTCTTTGCAATTTATTTTCACACTTGGACATGGATTTCTGTATGTCTGTCAAAATTGATGATATTTATGAAAACCTCACCTCTGAAGGTTGTATTGTTGGGTGAGCTGTTCAAATTATTTCAAGTCATAAATCCGTGAGAGTTTATGTATGCGAGTCTACTTTGTTTCCATTTAACCCTAGCCTGGCAGAGAAAGAGACACAAGGTGAAAAAGTGTTGGAATTCAGAAACATTTGGCAGCTCAGCTAGAATATTCCTTTTTTAAAGTGTTTTTGACTGCATGTAGATTATTTTAACCAGGAGCTAGTCAGAATTTATGGATGGGTATGCAGAGATAGAAAGCTAACAATTCACAATGACATAGTGCATTAGGATTTAGTTGCTCAGAGCCTGGATGTGTGTGTCTACAGAGATGGATACAAATTGACCCAGCTTCCTCTGCCCACATTCTGAGTTGGCTAAACAGAGCCAGTTTCAAACTATGCTAGCATGTCGATGTCGATGCAAATATATTCTGCTAAGGGACATACACTGAAATACAGTGCATATTGGCGTGGTCATAAGAGTTACCCAGCTCTGGGTAAAGGTAGAGGAGTCCAGATCTAACTGCATGAACACAGGTAGAAACATTCTTTGGCAATATGTCATTTAAAGTGTTTGAAAATACTATCACTTAAGCTTCAGGTGCTTCTCTATAAAAAGGGTATACACTCTATCTTTTATTTGTTTATTCTTTAGCCATTTTCTCTTTGCCTTGTCTAGGGTTACAGACTATTTCTTTGTGAACAAGTAGTGTGAAGCCCAATGAAGTCCAGTTTCATAGAAAACTTCTAAGATCTGCTAAAATATGAGCAAACCGATTATTCTGAGAGTCGATTTTCCTGTTTTCATTGAAGCAAGTAGGGTAGTGCCAAGAATACAAATTCTTAACTTAATAAGTGCTTAAAAATTAGTAAAGCCAAACAGCATTCAAAATATCCACTGCAGAACATTTTGATATTTCAGTTCTTACTTTCTTCTAGCAAGGGAGCAAAAAGTGGACATCCTGCAACTTCTCAGAAGAGAGGAAAAAAAAGATTTTTTAAAATATTTTCAAAATTTAGTATGTACATATTCCCAAATAAAACCAGCTATTTCTGAATTATTGAATCATACAATCATAGAATACCAGGTTGGAAGGGACCTCAAGGATCATCTGGTCCAACCTTTTTTTGCAAAAGCACAGCCTAGACAAGATGGCGCAGCACCCTCTCCAGCTGAATCTTAAAAGTGTCCAGTGTTGGGTAATCCACCACTTCCCTGGGGAGGTTATTCCAGATTGGCAGATTGTTATTGTGAAAAATTTTCCTCTTGTGTCCAATCGGAGTCTCCCCAGGAGTAACTTGTACCCACTAACCCTCCTCTTTTCCATGTGACTTGTAAAAAGGGAGTCTCCATCTTCTTTGTAGCCACTCTTTAATATTGGAACATGGTGATAAGGTCTCCCCTAACCCTTCTTTTCTCAAGGCTGAACAAACCCAGTTCTCTCAGCCTTTCCTCACATGGCAGGCTTCCCAGTCCTTTGACCATCTTTGTGGCCCTCCTCTGGACCTTCTCCAGCCTGTCCACATCTTTTTTGTATAGCGGATAGGACCAAAACTGAACACAGTATTCCAGGTGTGGCCTGACAAGCACTCAGTGGAGTGGAATAATGACTTCTTTATCCCTGCTGGTGATGCCCCTGTTGATGCAGCCCAGCATCCTGTTGGCTTTCTTTGCTGAAGCAGCACCCTGTTCACTCATATTGAGCTTGTTGTCCACCAGGACCCCCAGGTCCCTTTCCACAGAGCTGGTCCCTAGCTGGGTAGATCCCAGCCTGTGCTGCACTCCTGGATTATGTTTTCCCAGGTGCAAGACCTTACACTTGTCTTTGTTGAACCTCATAAGGTTCTTGTTAGTCATCTCTTCCAGCCTATCCAGGTCTTCCTGCAGGGTGGCTCTCCCTTCCCAAGTGTCCGCTTTCCCACTCAGTTTGGTATCATCAGCAAACTTCATCAGGCTACACTTGATCCCATCATCCCGACCACTTATGAAGATATTAAACAGCGTTGGGCCCAATATCGATCCCTGGGGGACCCCACTTGTGACAGGTTGCCAGTTTGAAAAGGAGCTATTTACCACCACCCTCTGGGTGCAGCCTGGCAGCCAGTTCCCCACCCACCACACAGACCACTTGTCTAGAGCGTAACGCATCAGTTTCTCTAGGAGGAGGCTGTGGGAAACCATTATCGAAAGCCTTGGAGAAATCCAGGTAGACAATGTCTACCACTCGCCCCACATCAACTGAGCAGATTACTTTGTCGTAGAAGGTGATCAGGTTTGTCAAGCACAACAGATTATTGATAAGATCTGAAATGTTTGCTTGAGTGAGTTCACCTTTTTGCTGCACATTTCCATTGTGGTTCAGCATTGCAGGGGAACGCTGATTTTGGTTGCAGAAGTCATTATTGCATCACCATTATTTCTATACTGGACAATGTAGGAGTCCATAATGCAAGTGAAGTCAACCCACACAAAAAAATTTTTGGTGTGTTAACGTGAAGCATTTTCATGCTGCTCTAATGAATTTGAAAAAATTGTTGATTTTTTCATATTTAAAAATATACTTCTTATTGCCTTGCTATACTTCCATAGAGTATTTAAATTCTGGAGAAACAGCCTTTTCTGTTAAGTAATTCCTGGAATGATCTGTTAGTAGAATTAAGTTACAGTAATACAGATATGAGATCTATTTTGGCTTATAAAAAAATCTTATCTTATTTATTAATGTTAGAATTAAATGCTTTAAGGACAAAGCATCAAGATTTGTACGTAAGAGAAGTTATATTCTAGCATGACATGGATGAACACTGCACATAGTTAGCATTCTGAAGTCAGTTACAATTTATAATCATTATTGCTGCAATTCTAAATTACAGTCCCTACCTACAAAAGCCAGTCTAAATACAATTTCTTTTTGATGTAGAGAATTGTAACCTAGACAAGTAGATAATGTCAGAGGATTCATATCTGAGTGGTCATAGGCAATGTTTTCAAAAGCATACAAGTGCTTTAGGAGCTTCAGGTTGTTAAGTTTCATCAGGATTAGGCTCCTAAATTATATAGATCTGTTTATGTAAAGTAGCCTTACCATTCAAGACAAGCATCCTGGCATATATTTTTAGTTTATTTATTTTCACATTTTGTTTGACTGTATTTAAATAAGCAATCCATGGGGTGGGGAAGTGGAGCTTTTCCCAGAAAAAATAGTTAGGGATTTCTTAGCAGTCTCAAAACAGTAGTATATGTTGAGTCAATTGAGACGAGTCAAGCATATTTTGCTACAGCATAATAATCCAGCCTCAAAAGGTCTTCCCTGGAAGCAGAGGTTGGACTAGTGAACTCTCATGTGTTGTTTTATATAGAAATCTGATTTAGGCCTGGAATTGGACTAACCTACACATTTTACTAATGACTAATGAGAGTTCCTCCAATAAATTAACCTTTTGATCTCTCTTCTCTGCAGTAAATCTTTTATAAATAGGATTAGTAAAAGTTAATTTAATAATATCACAGGAGTTTACATTTAATATTGTCAGTATGGACAGCAAGTCAGTTTATAAACACAGAATTCCTTGACTACACCACAACATTTTGGAGTAACTAGTTATAACAGAAGTATACTTTATATATTTTTAAACTACCAGCACTACTGGATCAATTCAATTCTTTTTGGGTCATCTAATCTATAAACTTTGGTTGACATATTTAAAGCTGTTTGCCTGAACTGAATGATAGAAGAATGTCAAAGCCAGCCATCCTGTAGCATTTAACCCTGCGGGAGAGAACGCAGTGTGTCCACCACAGTGCAGAAGGGTGTCCAACAGGCTTTCATAAGAGTGAGAGAAGGGTATCCCTGAACTCTGCTGTGAAAGTCTCATGCAAAAAGTGTCGACCTCTGTGTGAAAGACCGAAGATAAGAGTACATAACAAATGAGTTCTCCAAGTAATGCATAGCTTTGTAGCAAGAGAATTACAACCAAAATTAAAATAGGCATGAAAACATATGTTTATTTAGGTCTGTTTAATTTGCTAAAAAGTACCCCAAAGTGATTACTGAAAAAAACAATGAAACAACCAACCCACAAAAAAAGAAACATGTTCTAGTGAAAAAACAGTACTGCAGAACAGATCTTTCTTGCATTTAAGCAGAGACGTCAAGATTACTCAGTGTCTTTTTCTTCAATGGAACAGAACAGACAGTGCACCAAACTGGATGCCTAACACAGGACTTATCCAAGCAGCTCTATTCTAACCATTTTGTCGATAGCAACCAATTATTTTAACAGAATAAGGCAGATAAAATGGAGTGGGATAGGACAGAATAAAAAAAAAAAAGAAATCATATACTCATTTCACCTCCAGTACATAGCTGGCCTCAGAAAATTATTTTGTAGGTGTTATTCAGTTCATTCTGGTAGATCCCAAGATCCATGGCTATCACAGCCTCCTGTGCTCTTGCATAGCTCTTCCTGATATTTTTCCATAACCACTGTTGCCAAGTACACACAGTAGCATCTGGGAATAAACACAGGTCACTACCCATGGATAAAAACAGAAGACAATCCAGCAAAACCATGAATATCAGAAGATTTTCAAATTTTGTCTTTCCTTCTATTGGTTTTTTAATTCAGTTACGAATGTTCTGATTTCAAAGGAGATTTTCCTTCATTGGTTTTACACTGGAAAGAAACATTAAACAACATTAAACTATTAAAAATAATTTAGAATACATTTCCAGTCCAACCCTGAAACACAGCTTTAAAAGAAATTTGAAATGTTAGTCTTTAGTTCCAGATCTGACTAACAAGTGGGCACTGATCCACTGTGTGTTCTGAACTTTGTTTTCTTAAGGTAATTCGTTGGGAGTTATGAGAGATCCTCACCAGAAATGAAGGTAAGCATAAGAACTCTAAGACTTTAAGAGGATAAATGTGTTCTTTACCATAGACACACAACATAATCTTTAAAATGCCTCCTTCCTTCATATTTGTTATGAAATTTCTTTCAGTTATTACAAAGAATGTCCTTCAGTATAAGATAAAATACTGATTTGTTTTGAACTGATTTTAAACTTATATTTTAAACTGAAATAAAGATAAGTAACCACCAAAATGGAACAGTTAAAAGTAATTATGGATTTATTTTATTGCATGCTGTCATTGCTGTATTTATGCACAAGGAGAGACCAGAAAAAATAGATATATCAAAATATTTGCATGTGTTATTTAAATATAGATGAATATTTTATTTTACCATATTCTGTGAAGATTGATTAGGTTTATCTTAAAGCACTAGCTGTAAATTCTTCCATCTGTTAATGCTTTATACTGGCATACCGAAGCCCTGCAAATAAGAAATTTAAATATTTAAATTTTAACACTTTTGTCATGTGACTAAATCATATCCTGATGTTTCCTTTACTTAAAAATATTTGCATGCCATTGCTAGCTTACTGCTAGCAAAAGTCTTCCTGCAGAAATTTAACAAGCAGTATCTTAATGAAACAGAATTGTTCACATTAAAATAAACTGTATGTGAAAGGTTAATTAAATCACAACTACTTAGTTATGCACCCCACTTCCCAAACCTGCACTGACTGTATAAGATAATTAAAACTACAAAGTTAAGACTTTGTCCCAGCAGCTCATTTCCATACAGCTTAACATTTAAGCATGTCTAATGTAAAATATGTGTATGATTTAATGCTGCACTTAATGTTATGATGAAGTTAGGTTAATGTTAACCTTTCTGAAAACAAATGGAGTCCTGCATATGATTAAATGCTTTTCTGGAATTTGGAGGGATTACGGACATAATATTCCACTTCAGAGTCATTCCAAAATTTTTCATAACATGAAAGGACTTTTTTCCTGATAAGAGAAGGAATAGGGCTGGCAGACCTTGTACTATGCTATGATAATATTTTTGCTAGTTATGTTTTCACTCCATAACATCAATTAACAAGAAAAGTATAATTTTACCTTCATTAAAATCCTGAAGTCTAACCCCTGTAAAAGCTAACTAGATATACAATGAACTTAAGAGAGCAGAACATTTTTTTAAATCCTCTCATAAGTTTCCCAAAAAATCTAGACAAGTTTACACTGCTGAATAAAACTTGGCAGGATTTATTTGTTTGTTTTCTCAATGAATAAATGATTCCATGAAAGAGGGAATGCTGGAGCAGCCCAAAATCTTCATGAATTCATGTTAAATTTATGAAATTAGTTTGGCTGAAAAATAAATGAGAGATAAAAAAGTAATGGAAATGAATAAACACAATTGCTGCCTGTTCCAGAGTTTGCTAGCACCAAAATATCTGAGGGGACAAAAACCCAGCCAACCTACCAAAGAAACAAACAGACAAACACCCCTCACAAAACAACAAAAAAATAAGACCAGTACTTGGAAAGGAAGTTTGGAAATTTCAGAAATTAAGTTCAATTCCCAAAGACAGGAAAGGAAGCCAGTTGTCCTACATCCTGGCAAAGAAGCAAGGTCACTTGAGTCAAAGGAAGATATTGTTAGGCTTTGTGATAAAAGCTCATCTGCACACAGACACACAAAGGAGCACAGAGAGACAATGGAGGGCAGGGAGCAGCCCAAATAATACCTTGGTAGGATACTCCCAGGCCCATCACAGGGCACAATGGCAGGCAGAAATCCAAATTAAGGACTCTGGAGAAGCAAGCACCTTGTCTGGCCTCCTCCCAGGGCTTCCCCAGGGGAGCCTCAAGCCTCATTGTCCAGGCATGAAACCCATCACCATGAGTCATCAAGAGCAGCTCTCCAGATCTCCTCTGGCACTAAGTGGAATTTGGAGCCTGGGGACACATGATGGGATGTAGGGGAGGAGCGTTTTGAGATTGCACTGGATTTATTATGGGACATTTAGGGGAGGAAACAAAGGTGGGAAAAGGGAGGGATTTAGGTGATTTGGGGAGGAGCAAGTATGGGAAATAGAAGGGTAAAGGCATAAAAAGGGCCAGCCACATGTAAATAGTTGGCTGGTCCGTACATTTCTCTGGCTATGCCCTGTGCCTATCCTCTTATTAAATTCCTCTCTAACCCTTTCCTGGGTGAGGGCTCTCTGTTCAGTGTACCTGTGTGCACATGGAGGTCTGAGTGCAGCAACTGGAGCCAGACCATGGGTCAGAGGGCCCATGTGTCCATGGTGCAGTGACTGGAGCAAGTGCGAGTGCAGGTGTGATCACCAGCAAAGATGGAGCCAGCGAGTAGGTCAAGTGGCCTTAGGAGCCAGGGGGATGAGTGAGTCCATAAGGGTGTGAGAGTGCCTGTATGTTGCTAAGGGTGAGAGCACAGGGACATCAGCTATGGGAACTGGGGGAGTTTGGACCAGCTCTGTGTGTGTGTGCATGCACTTGCACAAGTGAGGTGCCAGCAACAGGTCTGGGACATCCACATGACAGACTGAGTGTCTGAGTCCAGCTGCTGATCCACCTTGTACATAGCTATACGTATTCCCACTAATGGATCTCCATCCTGCTCAGCCAGAGGGGAGAGCAGGATGAGGCCACTGGTTCTGTCTGTGTTTGTGTGAGTGATCTGAGTGTCCGTCTGTGATCTTTGTGGCCAATCATGTATATATATATATGTGTGTGGTGTATATGTGTGTCTGTGTGCATGCACTTGCTGGGAATACATCTTCAGCCTCACTACTGCTTGGACCTGGGGACATGGAGCTGCAGCAGCCTCACCTCTCTTGGGCTGATGAGATCCCACATGATATATTTTCCCTAACAGGTATCCTCATTGTTTATATATACATATATTCCAAACCAAAAATTTTTATTTGGTTCAATGTGATATTAGGGTGAGGAGTGGGTGGAAGAAGTTTTATTTTGGGGAAAGAAAAACGGTCAATCAAACACATTTTTGGCTCTTCTGTCTAGGCAAATCAATGAGTGTTGTGATCATACTCCTCATTTCTAGGACTCTTTTAAAACCATAGATCTGTGCTCTAAGGCAAGTTCTGGAAATCCCACCTGTTGTTTGTAGTGTTTCAATATTTTTCTTCTGTCAAGAGACAAATCAATTTATAGAATATAATTTATCAACTGTGCAAAATCATCTTAGTTTAGCAAATGAGGAAATTAGCTCACTGGAGCACTGAAGGCAAACATTACAGGTAAGCACTACAGGTAAACCAATCTATTCACTATGTAATTGCTTACCACAATGGCTTTACCCCCAGACAGCTGCAAGTCCACAGCGTACTCTAGTCAAAGTAATATTAGGGTAAGGGAGGGAAAGGGCATTTCTTTAGCAGTTCAAATGGCTTCCAATGGCTTTCACATGTTGTTCCCAAATTAACCCAGACCATCATGAGGTTATTTCTCTATCACCAAATTTAAATGTCTTCAACAAATCCTTGTCATTAAGAAATTGCATTTTGTTGGGATTTTTTTTTTTAGATATTGTCTTCCCAAGATGTTGGACCTAGTTTATTTAGTAAATCCCATGATACTCTCCTGTGAATTGTTATTTAGGAGCGTAGCACTGAAATTACAGCTGAATGTGCTTTTCCATTATAAGCCCATGTTTTGAAGCACACATAATTTTACAGAGAAATTATTTATAGAGAAAAATTTTAACAGACAAAATTTGTTTTGCAAGAAAGAAAGGCAAAATGCCTTTTCTTTTTTTCTTTTTTTCTTGTGTCTAGAATATGACAAAATTCTGGTTTGTTGTATTTGATCTTCATCAGCATGAAATGCATTATGTTGCCCACAGCTTTTAGATTCCCAGGGTAAAGCACTGCTTGTTTTATGAAGCAAAGCTTAACCCTGCTTCTGCTTAGTTGAGACATTGATGTACATATTTAACTATCTAGGTGGGTATTCAAACTTCAAATGTCCTTTTATGGGAATTGTTTCAAGTTCTGAGGAGGTTTGAATGTCTCCAAATGTTGTGAAGTGTTTCCTTTTTAGCTGTGTATTTCAACTCTGGGCTGCCATGTAGGGAGGAGATGGTAGTGTGTGACTAAATGTGGGTGTAATAGAACATCTATGCTAGCTGCTGATAGTGATATTTCCACACTCAGCCTGATGATCAAAGAAGAATACAAGGAGATAGAAGCCAATATGAAGTTCTTTCAGGCTGCAAATTAATCACTGAGGTTAGTCTCTCAAGTTATCTCACTGAAGTCTTTACTAAAGGTGCAAAGAAAACATGTAGTTAGAGGCAGTAACTGTATCTTTCAAGAAATTATGAATTTAAAGCTTAAAATTAATATGAAACCTATGAACACAGAGATGGCAAGGTAAGCGAGGTGCTGTGAAAACACCACCAAACTTGGAAAAGGGTTGAAATTGAGGAGGATGAAGCAGCTTGGATTTCCAAACTGAAAGCTTATGAGCTACATTCACAGTCAAAACAAAATCAGGAGGGCATAATGACCCTGCATTTCAGATTGGTGAGATCACATTGTAAAAGGTCCCAGTTATATCTCACAATCTGACCTCCTTTGTAGTACAGAGTTCACTTTGCTTCTGACAATATGGACAAGTGCTCTGCATCTGATGTTGCTGCATACACTACTCTTCCTTTGTGCCTATCTAGTCTGCAATGAAATGCATTTCTCCTTGGTGAAGGGACTGTGCCACCCGCAGTCCTTCATGGCCATAATCCCTTATGCAACTGCTTTGCAAAATAACGGCAAAGACAACTTTGTGTAGCACTTAAAATATAATAAGGTAAGCCACTAGAGGATAGAGAACTGTATATTCCTGCAGCTCTGAGATGATTATCGTTATGAAGACAACTGCTTTCAAAACTCTTAAAAATGAGAGTTTGTAAAAAGACAAAATAACATGACTTATCCTTCTTACCCTGTCTACAGTATGTACTGTATAAGCAAATAGCACATCTGGCAGCTGACAAATATATTTTTTCTCTCTAATTATATGTATTTTCATGAACAGGAAATGTCTGATTGCAGCATATGCTTCTAATGACGTGAATTTTAAACCAAGTGTTTAATACTTTGTCATCAGAAAAGCTTGCATGACTGATTTGGGATGGGTAACACCCCCAAAATACAAGGCCTATTGAAATTTGATCTTACATATCTAAATCTGTTGGCTATGCAGAGCTGGATTTGCAAATCTCGGAGAAATTATATGAATTTATTTTTAACTCTTTCATCTACATTTAGAGACTAGTAAAAAAAGGCAATTTTTCTTCCCATGTCTCTTGGTCAACAAAAATAAAATATTTTAAGTTTGATATCTAGTGCATTTTACATTTTAGGCCAGATATTCAAACCTCATTGTCTCATTTATTTAGCAGTACTGGAATTATTGATACATACTAGCTAATCTTGACTTCATAAAACCTAATTGATCACATAATACAAAAATTAATAAACCAGAGGGTATTTATTCACTTATTCTGAATTCTTGAAAAAAATTCTTATTAAAACATTGACTGGCTAATATGTTTAGATAGTTTCTGGTATGCAAGATGAATGATTTAGAAATATCTCTTCACACTGTATTGTGCAGCATAGGTATATTCTTACATGATGGAAAATTGTAAATACCTGGATGTGAGGAAAGTTGAGTGAGGACCAAACTATGTCAGATGATGTGTAGAAATGCTTAATGTGCAGGTTACTACTTTGTATTCAACAAAGATAGCAAGGGGCAGGGAAGTAGTTCCTGTTTTTCTGTTGAGGGGTAAGTCATTTCCAATTAAGTCACCATCACTTTTAAGACCTTCTTCACATGATTTGTTCTACTGAAGTCTATGTAAAAGCATTTTATTAATAACAATGAAACTATCACTTTAAAAATAGAGGCAATCTTTTCTGAAATGTAAAAATCTGAAGTGAAAGGTCTATAATCTGTTAGTCACTTCAAGAAGTCACTGAACTCTGACTAGGAGATGAACCCTGGGATCCCTGGGTAAATTCCCTGCTGATGTCAATGTTACTGATGTCAACTACTGCAAGCTTTCCAGTAGCGGGGAATATTTTACTATAAGAGAATTGACCTTTGCTTGAAAAATCAAGACCATAATATTTCTCTCTAGATTTTTAACACATCAAGAACTGAGCAGTATAATTATTATTTATCGTGTTGATGCAATGATAGTAATAACTTTCAAGGTCTGGTTATGTGCCATAAAGTGTTACTTATTTCTAAAAATGCAATTTTCTTTTCAATTACTAGCAGACTTCCCAGTTCTGACAGATGTTCCAGTATTACGACAAATGCCAATGTCAGTGGAAGATCTTATTTCTCAACCCACTTCAGAATCAGGGACATTATAGACATTAGACCCACCAGATGAGTTATTAATATGGTCATGTGATACAATCAAATTAGGGCATCAAATTCCAGGGGTGGTGATGGCCTTGCCCTCACTTTATTTTTTGTATGGAGCAAAGCATCTTCAGTGTTGAAGTTGCCCCAGGAAACAAGTCCTTATTGTATGAGATGAACAGGTACATATTCCTTTGACCTGCTACTGTAATATACCTGTATCTATGTATATTTTAGGACATGGCCAGGCACCAGGAACTTCTGCGTAGTTTTCAAGATAATTCACCATTATTTTCTCTCTTCTCCATTTTGGTCATCTGTTTTTTATTATTCTTGGCAGTCTTTCCCAACGTATTATTCATTGTCTGCAGGTCATCCACTTTTGAGAAATATCTTATGAATCCTGTCTGCTCTAATAGCTCATTAAAATCCATGTCTCCCTGCAGCACTTGGTCAGCAGCATTTTTGTGAAAATCTTGTGTTACACTGAGGAGGAGACTTGAAGTAATTTATCTTCCTTTCTCTTTGACTAATATTAAAGGTATTCAAGGAAGGCAAGGGGAAGGGTAATTGGGAGAGGGAAGAGGCAAAGAAAAGTCAAAGACAGGGACTATCCTTTATATAGTCTCATATACTAAGGCGATATATAGTGTAACTCCATATCAGTTATTCTTATAATGAATAGTTTCAGGAGTTCTTCAGTAATCTACACTATAGACTCAAATGCAGAAAATAGACTGGGAACATAAAATCCTATCTTTTAGTTAGAATTATTCAATAGCTTGTGTTACAGAAGTTCCACAACAAATCAAGCCAAAGCTCTATCTAGCTCAGTATTCTGTGTCTGACTTAATGTTCTATCATATGTTTTAGACAAGCATGAAGCAAGGCCAGGTGTAGCTTAAGACTTCCCTTGGTATAGTGTCTGTTCACTAGCCAAGTTTTGTGACCTGAAAATTGCACTCAGCCAACCATGCTTTGTAGTGATCAATACATCCTCTTCATTGAATATGTCTAAAACTATTTTGAGTCAATTTATATTGCTCGTAGCAAAAAGATCTTTTGGCAAAGAGCTTCACAGTTTCATTAAGAATTGTGTCAAAATGGGTTCTATTTTCCTTTGTTTTAAATCTGCTACTTAATTATTTTATTGAGTGTCCCTTGAATAGAATAGAATAGAATAGAATAGAATAGAATAGAATAGAATAGAATAGAATAGAATAGAATGGAATAGAATATTTCAATTGGAAGGGAGCTACAACAATCATCTAGTCCATCTGCCTGACCACTTCAGGGCTGACCAAGTTAAAGCATGTTATTAAGGGCATTGTCTAAATGCCTCTTAAACACTGACAGGCTTGGGGCATCGACCACCTCTCTAGGAAGCCTGTTCCAGTGTTTGACCATCCTCTTGCTGAAGAAATACTTCCTAATGTCCAGTCTAAATCTCCCCTGGTGCAGCTTTGAACCATTCCTATGTGTTCTGTCACTGGATACAAGGGAGAAGAGATCAGCACCTCCGTCTCCACTTCCCCTCCTCAGGAAGCTGTAGAGAGTAATGAGGTCGCCCCTCAGCCTCTTTTTCACCAAACTAGACAAGCCCAAAGTCCTTAGCTACTCCTCGTAGAACATTGCTTCCAGCCCTTTCACCAGCTTTGTTGCCCTCCTCTGGACACATTCAAGGACCTTCACCTCCTTCTTAAATTGTGGGGGGCCCAGAACTGCACACAGTACTCAAGGTGAGGCTGTACCAATGCTGAATACAGAGGGATAATCAACTCTTTTGACCGGTTGGTTATACTGTGTTTGATGCACCCCAGGATGCTGTTTGCCCTCTTGGCTGCCAGAGCACACTTCTGACTCTTCTTGAGCCTGCTGTCAACCAGCACCCCCAGATCCCTTTCTGCAGGGCTTCTCTCCAACCACTCCTCTCCCAATTTATACTTGTGCCTGGTGTTACTCCATCCTAGGTGCAGAATCTGGCATTTCGATTTGCTAAACTGCATGCCATTAATGCTCCAATCTATCTAGATCCCTCTGCAAGGCCTCCTGTTCCTCAAGAGTCAACAGCACCTCCCAGTTTGGTATCATCAGCAAACTTGCTAATAGTGCATTCAACTCCTGCATCCAGATTGTTGATAAATATGTTGAACAAGACTGACCCTAGAATTGAACCCTGAGGAACACCGCTGGTATCTAGTCACCAATCAGATGTAGCCCCATTCACTACAACTCTTTGAGCCCTGCCCTTCAGCCAGTTCTTCACCCAGGGCACCGTGAACCCACTCATGCCACAGTTGGACAGCTTGTCCAGAAAGGTGCTGTGAGGGACAGTACAAAAAGCCTTACTAAAATCCAGAAAAAGTACATCCATCGCCTTCCCTTCATCCACTAGGTGGGTAACCTTATCATAGAAGGATATCAAATTAGTTAAACAGTATTTCCCTTTTCATTATTCTTTAAATGCCTTTCAATAGTACTCAGTATAATCTTCTCCATAATTTTTCCAGGAACTGAGGTTAGACGAACAGGTCTGTAGTTCCCTGGGTCTTCCCTTGCACCCTTTTTGTAGATTGGAATAGCATTGGCTGGCTTCCAGCAGTGGGGACCTCCCCAGACTCCCAAGACCTTTGATAGGTGATTGAGAGGGATCTTGCCATAACATCCACTAGTACTCCTTCAGTAACTCTGGGATGAGTTCCCATCAGGCCCCATGGAACTTCATAACATCCTTCAGTACTCTGGGATGAATCCCATCAGGCCCCATGGAACATTCAGCTGATACAGCTGGTCCCTTACAATTTCAGTGTTCACAAATAGAAAGTCACTGTTCCCACACTCATAGTCCTCTGACTCAGGGGACCAGGAAGCCCAAGGTCTATAAGTTTTATTAAAGACTGAGGCCAAAAAAGCATTGAATCCCTCTGCTTTTTCATCCCTATTAGTCAGATGACCATCTTCAATGAGTATTGGTCCAATGTTTTCTTTAGACCTCCTCTTGCTATTAACATACTTTAAAAAGCCTTTCTTGTTATCTGCAACAACATTGGCCAGTTTCAACTCTAATTGAGCTTTGGCCTTTTGTGTCTTCTCCCTGCACATATGAACCACCACTCTGCAATCTTCCTGCGAAGCCTGACCTTGCTTCCAGAGATGCGCTGGTGTACAAGCATTTCAGATATGCTCCTGAGCCCTCTGTGCTCCTAGAAGCAGTGTAAATGTTCCCACTAGGATTGCTACCCTCTGGCGATGCCATGCCAACCCTTGGCTTACCTACTGCAGTCCTGTTGGTATCCCTTTCCCCCACTGGTTCTAGTTTAAAGCTCTCTCGATCAGCCCCACCAGCTTACGCCCAAAGACACATTTTCCCCATCTGGACAGGTGGATCCCATAAGGGCCCAACATACCTTGTCTTTCAAAGGCTCTTCGATGGTTTAAAAACCCAAAGGTTTGGCACAGGCACCAGTCCTGGAGCCAGGTATTGATATCCTGGGCTCGCCTGTGTCTTCCAAAGTCTTCCCCCATTACTGGGAGGATAGAGGAAAACACTACTTGTGCTCCCAAATGTTTTAGCATTCTTCCCAGGGCTCTGAAGTCTCTTTTGATTGACCTCAAACTTTTTGTTGTCACATCATTTGTACACAGGTGAAAGAGCTTGCATTCTGAAAAAAAATACAAAATCATTCCCCATACCACTTCTCTATATCACAAGTTATTTCGTAGATCTCTGTTGTACTTTGCAAGCTAAAAAATTCTTATTTAGCCTTGCATGCATGTGATTATTCAGCTTGATGGTTAGGGAATTCAACAGTCAGTTTTCTGTCTCTTTCTTAATATATAATTCTTTACATAATTTGGTAAATAAAGCCAGGAAAGACAAGAGCTGATCATCCCGTGCTTCTTATTCAGAAAGCTTGAACAACAGGATATGAAATGGCCTGTGTCACATTTCTGCCTTGTGTCCTAATTGCTGGATTATTTGTGCTTTTAAGGAAGTTTTATAACAATTTTTATCAAAATGTCATTCCAGACTTTCTCAATCAACATTTTATGAAAAATAATATTTCTATGGATAATACAGTTTAAACAGAAATAAAATATAAAATATAAAATGTTTTGCTAAAACTTGCTCCTGAGCGAACACTAACAACTTTGATGAATAGCTAAGAAAAAACATTTTCTCCCGTTTCATTTCATTCCCACTACTTTCTTATTGGAATTATAATTTGATTTTTAGGCTGCCTAATTTGCTGCTCTCAAGCAACTCAAGAATGTAAAAGAGCAGAAAAATAGTTTAAGGTCAACCTGTGCTCACACTAGCTCTCTAGCTTGTGCTCAGAGCATATGGCTAGGAGTTTGATCTCTGTACACTAATCCAAAATATTGTAGGAGTTAATGAAATCTGATAGCTACATATTATTTTAATGTTTCAGTGGCTATGACATGCAATTCATATAATTGATATTTGTATCAAATAAATCCTGTCACAGATAGTCCGAATGATTTACCTTTGACAAATGCCCTACTTACATGTTCTCAACTTGTCTTCTGTACTGAAGAAAATTTTGTGCTTTGAAGCAGTATGTTTTGACTAGAGATGCAGGACTGTGTTAGTCTGACTGTACTCATTACCTACAGAATAGCAATATTGCCATTCCACTCTTCTCCCCTGGTCTGAAATGTTTATTAATGTGATTGCAAACTGGTGTTGGATTCTCTTTTTATGGAGAGATAAATCCAGTTGCCTAATGGATGAATAAAAAGCTTTAAGTATTTGTGATGATTTTTTGGAATACAGTGTTTGAAATTTCATGGAAGTATTTTTCTTAGAATCATCTATTACAACTTAATCACCTGGTGGAAACTCTGACACATTTGGATCAAATATAAATACATAAACAGATAAAAAACTCTTTGTCTTGGAACAATATTAAGTCAGCAGTCTTAACCATGCTGTGACTCTTATCTGTCTGGCAGAGCAGTATTACATTTAATAGTATTAGTAATTCTGATTTATTAGGTCCAATAACATACCAGAAGAGATCTGCATCTTCAATACTGCCAATATATTTCTCAGTGATTCCAAAGTGGCAAATATTCCCTGAGGCTTTCCATTTGTTTGTTAAGACACCTAAATTTTGATGTCTGGATAACATGTCAACCTGTGTGCTACCTATCTGAACTCCCACTGTAGTCCATAGAGATCAGTACTGAAACTCAGTATTGTCACTAAATACAGAGTCTGCAGGAGATGGAAGCTGGGGGCTGACTTAGCTCAATCCAAAGCAGAACCTAAAGCTCACCCTGAAACAAGACTTGATCCTGTTACTTAAACATAAACATCTAGTGACATGTGAGACATCCTGGTCTGTGGTCTGAGGCACAGGTTCATACATAGATCTGTGGCATACCTGCCAGCTCCATGAAGATGTCTTGGATATCCATTGGTACTGTATGCATATTGAGACAATCAAATTGTGCTTCAGCTGGCTGGTTAGCCAAAGCAGTCTCTAGACTCTATTAACTGTGTTGATCAGGATCTTAATTCAGTTGCCTAAACAGTGATTGTAGTGAGAAATGAAATATCAAGCACACATGTGTATGCATGGATACACCTACATGTATGGTTTTAATTTATGTTTCTATATTTTGAAACAAATCCTTCCACATTAATTTGGGGAGGAGTAGCTGATTCTTCACCAGATTTTGTTCTCTGACTTGAGGCATATTAGTCTCTGAGTACTGGCACACAGTGTTTGGGGATTGAAAAGATGGAGAAATAGAGTTTGCAGTGCCATCATATGGGTCCTACTAGATATAAGAAGCTCAGAGTTAGTTGTTGAAATTGACATTCAGGCATGGAACCGAGTAAGAAGGAAATGCCATGAATTACTATGTGCCTTGTCTTCTCTCAGAGGAACAGAAGTTAAAATAGCTGAAGCCTGAAGATCATTTGTTGGACTGTGGTTCCATAAGAAGAGTTTGTGATGTAACAGGCATTTAAGAACAAACAACAATATGCTGTCTGCCCTAAGACGCAGCAGAAAGGTGAGTCAGGAAGGGTCATCAGAGAAAAAGCAATGAGAGCCTTCAGACTTAGCTGCACTCTGGTGCATTTCTCCAGTGAGTGATGTGGTGGAACATGCTATGGCCTTTAGCAGAAATTAACTGTTTGCTGTTTATGTTAGTACAACAGTTGGTTCATATCTGTATACTTATCAGTATATGTCTATCAGTATACATCTACAATAAGTCTTATTTCAGGTCTGTGCTTTTGTTTGGTTGGTTTATGATACATGAACAGTCCTTCAGCACACCCAGATCTTACGTACGCCTTTGCCAGGCACAATGTCCAGCTCACCTGCAAGCATGAATCTTTGAATCACTATAATTTTGAAGGCAGACCTAAAAAATATTTTACCTAAGACCTTCTAAATGTAGACACATACGATTGAATATTTTTCTGCTTATTTGCTTTATCTTTTGGAATTTGCTTGCGTTAAGCAAAGCCAATGTACTTTTAATGACAAGGTTTGTTTTAAAATTGAACAGTAGCTGTCATTTTGAATGATCTAAATACGAACTAAAATAAAGCAAACTTAGTTTTGGACATAACCATATGATAAATGTCAAATAATGGAAGCTTAGCAGCTTATGTCAACAGGTTGCCCAATGCTAGGTAAAAGACATTCTTTTAAACTTCATTGTAGGCAATTTAAGTATCACATTCTGGTTAAAAATTGTATGTAACATTTCTATCTTGTAGTGGTGGTTTTGGCTAACTTCTAGCTAAAACTTGGTAGAAATGCTGTGTAAACATGAGAGCTTTTAAATCTGCTTTAACTGAGGATGTTGTGTAGCCTGCAGGGAAAGTGTTGTTGGTTTTGTTTGTTTTTTTTTAATATGCATAGACATTGTCTGGGAACTCTTGGAGAAAAGCAGGATGCTGAGGAAGGACCAAGAACCTGCTCAGACCTGTCTCATTTTCTGCTTGTGATGGTGAAGCACCAAGCACCAAATGGAAACAAACTCTGAAATTTCACAGACCAATGAATGTTTGTTTCTCTAAGCTCTAGGAGAACTGAACTAAGTATGTGTAGACTGCTAAAGACAAAAAGGCAACGAATAACTTGCGCTTTTGACGGTTCATGCTGCTGAACTGTTAGCTCTGTTTTAGACCACTTCAGCTTGCAGTCTTAGTGATGAAACATGAACATTGCTTGGGAGATTTTCAGCATGAATCACTCCCAAAGAGCAGACAGCAGGAGGCTGAGCCAGGTTTGGCTCCCTCCACCTCACACAGCAGAGTTTATGCATCCAAATGCTCCACCTGTTTTCCTGCTACTCCACAGAGCACACTACAGGCACTATAACTTCACACTATAAAAACTGCAATATAGAGTTTGCATTGCTTCAAATAATTTGAGCAGAAGAAAACATGTCTAAACCACTTAAATTATATGTCGAGGTCACAGAGAAGACCCCAGAACAATTTCTATGTTGTACATGCAAAAAGGTAACCAGACCTAATCAGTGGGGCTGTAAGCCAGTCCACACCATTTGGTCTACTGCCAAGGTCACCCCATACACCTCTCCTGTTTAGCACACAAGTTTTAGTACTAAATTTATGCTTATTTTTTCATGTGTTTGCTTATATAATTTTTAATCAAGCTTTTAGTCACAATAGCCTTCTTTCAGTATCCCATTTAATTAAAAGAAATGTTCAGAGAAGTTAACAAAAAGGAATCCCTTGTCACTGAGTTATTTTTTGTGCATGTGGGGAAAATTGTATTTCCAATTGCATAAATAAACAAGACAACTGTCTTCTTGAGGTTTATTGTACAGAGCAGGGATGTCTTTACTGCAGTGAACAATTTGAAGTCACTATATTTGCATATGTTGATGACTTTTTCTTACCCTGCTACGATTTTCAACGTTGATATGATATTTGCTCTCATCCCACCTGCTGGAGTCAAACTTTCATGTTGGAAAGTCAAGGGATTGTTAAATAATTTACTTATGGGAGGAATAATATGTGGAAACCCTTATTCAAAACTGCAGGTGTTATATGTGCTATAAAATAAATTTTAAAAAAGTAGCCATTTATTTATGTTTATTATCCATTTTAATAGAAATGAATTGTTTAAGCTAAAACAAAGGAAGTATAAAATAGTCCTGATAGAAAACAATTTAAAGACAGAGTGGCTATGCATGTATCAATGCATATCTGCTAATATTCGCACTCAGAGGACAGGATTTATCTCACCATCTGGCTGTCCAAAATTTGGTTTAATTTAAGTTAGTAGTTTAGTCTCTCTTTATAGACAAGAGAGAAAATAGGCAATTCCAGAGGATGAGTCATTCCATCCCAGGATAGCAAATATATATAACTTTCGGAAGTGCCTAGAGGTTCTCTCCATTAACTTGACATGGAAAATAAACCAATTGAGACTCTTTGCCTAATTTTTAGACAGCTGAAGTTGGCTGAGATTAACCATGGCCTTTAAAATACAGATGCTTTCTTTCTTACTCTTAATTTTTCTTTTTCTCCTTAAACAAAGGAACCTCCCTCATACCCAGGCAAATTTATAACATTCACTACTATTCGCTTCAGTCCATAATGAGAGACTGGCAAAATATGTAATAATTTAACAGTGAAATAACTCCCCTCTTTTGTACTGAAAAATCAAAGTGTGAAAAAAATAGACCCATATAAACCCATGTTTTGCAGTCCAGACATGGAAATCACCAAGAGAATCCACTTATTTAAAGAATAAAAACTCTAGAATGACAGCCAAATTAAAGATAAGTTGCTTATTGAACATAGATAGTCAGCTATGTTCAGAGGGGACAGACGTCTGAGCTGAAAAGACAGTTCTTGGAAACGAGACTGATTTTAGAACATAGATTTCATTAAGACAGTAGTATTAGCTTGTTTCTGGCTAAGACTGTCCAACTACTTGGTAGAACAATAATGTTTCCAAATAACCAGCATCAAGGTCTGCTGCAGCAGCCAGTGGAGCTTGCATTGGCTGGTTCCCTCCACTCACACCAGTAGGCACTGCCGACAACCCCTCGCAATGGTTTGGCAATTGCCATGGGCACCATGGCCAGCTGCTCCCCTCCACTGGTGCAGTGGAACTGACAGAGAGGAAAATAACCTTCATCTTTGAATAAAAAGTTCAGTGTAAACGACAGTCATTTTAATTATTTTTCTACTGAGTTACTGAGTCTATTGTTTTAGCTTCCAACAGAGTTCTTAAAATCAAAATAATTCATCTTGTTTAAAGGAATTCTTTTTAGCCACTGAAGTTACTCTGTTCTGCTGCATCTTTTATGACCAGATTGCAGTCTGTTCTCCACAGAGTATGCACGGAGAGTAAAAAATGTGTTGGTTTGGGGGTTTTGGTTTTGTTTTTGGTTTTGTTTTGTTTGGGTTTTTTACTGGAGGCATAAAAGATTCTGGTTTCAGCACAAAGCATGTAAAAAGGAAAATAAATACTCAAGCAGTACTTATTAAAACTGTACTAGAACAGTAGACTTTACAATGCACTTTTTTCATGTCACTGCCTTATTTTTATTATCTATACCATGTTAATCAGAACAAAGCAGTTCTTACTGATGAAAAAAATCTACATGTGACAATTTACTACCTCCTACAGCTTTTGCTTAAAATGAGTTGCAGTGGGTGAGGGAAAGATACAGCTTACTTTTTTTTTTTTTTTTGGTACATCATTCTTGTCCTTAGCATTAGTCTATGGAAGTATTTGTCATATGTGGGTCATAATTTAAATAGAAGGACAAAATGTTATTAATATTTCATTAAAATACACTCATTTTCAGAGTAGAAGATAATTTTAGGTAGCCCTATGATTATTTATCCCATTTATCCCATTTGTTTACATAGATCAAGGTGGTTTATTGGTAGCAGGTAAGGTAGAGGTAGCATTGCTCACTCTGTGTGTTAAGAGCTGCACAGCCTGCTGCACCAGTATAGTATAATGCCCTGTGCCACTGCCAAAACCCACAAATATAAATTTGATTAGGTCAAATTTTCTGTAATGGCTATACCATTTGCTTTTGACCATAACAATTTTCTTTAGAAACTCCCTGAATTGTAACTGTTATCATACCATTGAATGCCTACAAAAGAAATGTGACCTTCCACTAACAACAGTTTTTATCCAATGCAATTCATAAAGTTTCAATGCAATTCATAAAGTTAACTTAAAACTCTGAACACCACTTGAAATTGAGGACATGTCAGCATTTGGACAGTTTTGAGATAAGTGAGCTAAAACAAATCTCTTGTTAATGTTCATTGCCTTACATCCAGACCAATTTTTCTTGAACTTTTACTATGAGACACCAGAGGAGAAGGGAAGGGAAAGGATAGGAAAGGATACAGCTTTGGTAAATGCAGACTATGAATTACTAATACGAAGTACTAACGAATAGATGGAGATTTGTTTGGTTTTGTTTTCCATTACTTACTTAAATATTGTAAAGCACTAAGTGAAATAACATCATACTTTGTACATTTTAAGACCCATCTAGATATGAGGTTTCATTGTGTATGAAGTATTTAATAAATATTTTTAAAGTGTTATAATAAAATTGCCTTTAGTCCAGTGACTTTATATTAGAATATTTTCACATTTTGACACCAGCTTTGACAATTTCCATGAATTTAATCACAATTTCATTAAATTCAGCAGTATAATATAATAGTCGTATAGTACCAATTTTGTAAAAGCTAGAAGTTGTTTCATATTAAAGTGAGATAAAAAAATATAAGCCTCTTCTTTAACGGTGATATGAAAATAATTATATTCATGAACACCCTTTCAATGATTAAGTTATAAATTTTACTAATCTTCAGAAAGTTAAATACTTAAAACCATTATTCCAAATTATTCTTGCCCAAGGTGATGAGAAAAAGTCAGTATCAGTACATTTCTCATCATCAGTACATGTCCTCATTAATATGAAACAAACTACTGTTGAAGATTTTCACATAAAACAACAGGAGAATAAGTGCAGAGGAGCATATGGGTGAGGGCAGGAAGAAGGAGAGAGAAGGTACGCAAAAGTGAAGAGAGAAAGTAAAGCTCAGCCCAGGTCTATGTATCTGATAAAGGAAGGAATCAGGCTGGTAAACTATTAATATTGAAATACTTGCATACTCAGGTGACTGCCTGATCATCAGCCTTCAGGCTTTACTGGGAAATACAGACATATGTTGATATCACTCTATTTTATTTTTTGTGGTCTTTTGCTGCTATTTCACAAATCAGCACTTTCAAAAACAACAATTTGACAAAAAAAATTCCAATCAGTTCCAATGGAAATCACCTGACACCCTGTACAAAAAAACCCTAAACAATAAAAAAAATAGAGCATAGACAACTTTAGATTTTTTCCCTGATTAATCTGATTCCTTTATATCCAGGGTGAGGGAAAGATGACAAGGCCAGAGCTGCTGCACAGGCAGAATGCTATTACTGGAATAAAGAAAGGGAAAGCAGTTAGAAAGAGAAGGAGAAAATGACTATGTCTCCCATTTCCCTGAAATGTGCTATGGCTGCGATACCTGTGAGATTTTTTTTCAGAAGTTGCAACACCTCCTTCATCAATTCATTAATGATTGCAACTTTAGAATTCAACATTTCAAACACACAAAAAGAGATTTTTCATAGTTCATTTCCTCAATAGTCTTGTTAACAACATTTTTGTCACCGATTAACTCTTTTGAAATGTCATTATTCTCATCCAGACTGTGACCTTGAGGTTGGAAGAATCCAGGATGCTATAGGAGGTGAGAGGAGCACAGCTCAGAGCAGAGCAGAAGAAAAAGCCATCATATTTTAGTGCTGTCGTGGTTTAGCCCCAGACGGCAACTAAGCACCACCCAGCCGCTCGCTCACTCCCCCCTGGTGGGATGGGGGAGAGAATCGGAAGAGCAAAAGTAAGAAAACTCGAGGGCTGAGATAAAAACAGTTTAATAGGTAAAGCAAAAGCCGTGCACGCAAGCAAAGCAAAGCAAGGAATTCATTCACTACTTCCCATGGGCAGGCAGGTGTTCAGCCATCTCCAGGAAAGCAGGGCTCCATCACATGTAATGGTTACTTGGGAAGACAAACGCCATCACTCCAAATGTCCCCACCTTCCTTCTTCTTCCCCAGCTTTATATACTGAGCATGACGTCATGTGGTATGGAATAGCCCTTTGGTCAGTTTGGATCAACTGTCCCAGCTGTGCCCCCTCCCAGCTTCTTGTGCATCTGGCAGAGCATGGGAAGCTGAAAAGTCCTTGACCAGTGCAGCAACAACTAAAACATCTCTGTATTATCAACACTGTTTTCAGCACAAATCCAAAACATAGCCCCATACCAGCCACTATAAAGAAAATTAACTCTATCTCAGCTGAAACCAGGACAAGTGCCTTCTTTAAAATTCACTGCAGTATTTACAGCACCATATTAATGTAGTTTTGTTTGGAACATGACCAAAACCTAAGTTTTTATTTAAAACATACAGTTTAATTTTGATCATGTTCCAAGCTAAATTACATTAGTAGAGCATTGTATATAATGCAGTGTATTTTAACAGAGGCACGAAAACATGACAGCTTTTGCTTCTGTCCCTCTCTTTCCATTACATCATTGGCTCTTCCATAGTATCCACCAGCTGGAGTGAAACTGCATTCTTCAGGATGCCAGCTTCAGGATCTCTTCAACTTAAAGTTCAAAAGAACACTCTGGCAAGTGAACAAGTGTTAATATGTCATAAAAATGTTAAAAACAACAATGATAAGAGAGTAGAGAAGAGCAGCATGATAATGTGACACTGCCAGTCTTCATTAGGCTGAATCCTCAGTAGGTTTCAAGGGCTGAACTACAGGAGATGCATGAATTTAGCCATCTGCTTTGAATTTCCCATTGCATGTTTTTATAAAATCAGTCCTTTAGCACAGTGTATATATTTTTGTAATTTTTAAACTTAAGGAGATACAAATGCACAAGTCTGTTAGACTGAATTGGATTTCTGCATCAATAATTCTTAACTGTCTTCAAAATACCAACCTCACTGAGGGGAAGTGCATCTGCTTGTGTGATGTATAGGGTTATACAATGTAACTATGGGATATCTATATTTCTTATGTCTGAAGAAACAAATCAAATGACCAAAGTCATCTTAAATAAATACTAATAAACTCCCTATAATACATATTTCCACACTTTGGTCTCTATATGCCATATTTTATATACATTCATATAAGCATAAATTGCAAATATTTGTTTTGTTTTAATTTTGATGACATTGTATTTCTAGTCCCTCCAACTAGAAATATCTGCAATGCAGCTGAGATACTTCCACAAGTAGGATGATTCATGCAAACTAGTCTTAAGCCAGATAGCTTGAACATTGTCACTGGGACAAAATGTCTAATCCACACAGATCCATTAAGATCAAAGTGGTTTACTGGTTTATTATCAGCATATAATTAATCAACAATCAGTGAATTAGAAATTTAGGGTCACTATCAGCAATGCAACAGATATACCACATTACCAGACAGCTGCAAAATGTTATACACATAAATAAATACTTATCACCATGTTCCAGTATTTAAAGGGTGGCTACAAAGAAGATGGAGACTCCCTTTTTACAAGGAGTCACATGGAAAAGACGAGGCGTAGTGGGTACAAGTTACTCCTGGGGAGGTTCTGATTGGACACAAGAGGTAAATTTTTCACAATGAGAACAATCAGCCATTGGAATAACCTCCCCGGGGAAGTGGTGGATTACCCAACATTGGACGCTTTTAAGGTTCAGCTGGAGAGAGTGGTGGGCCCTCTTGTCTAGACTGTGCTTTGCAAAGAAATGTTGGACCAGATGATCCTTGAGGTCCCTTCCAACCTGGTATTCGATGATTCTATGATTTCTAAAACCCCTTGTATTACTAATCCCAAACAGGTACTCCCCCAACTATAGGCCATGGAGAGTGCAGGCCACCCCTCATCTGGGCATGTGGGACCCCCACAGCACAGTGCTGTGGGGCCACATCTAGCAGGGTCACAGCAGCTTCCTTGTTTCCCTGCTCCTGTCTTCTCCCACCCACTAAAAATCCTTGTGTTTTGCTAAGTCTCCGTAGGTCCTTGGATAGTTTTTAATCCAGTTGATGGTCATCTTCCTCTTCAGCATTATCAGTCTGGGGTGGAATACCCTCTAAGGCAGTTTGATGTCACACCCACCTGCACTGTTACACACATTCCTGTCCTGCCGGCTGCTTTTTCCCAGATGGACCATGCAGATGCCTATGGTGGTGAAACCACCCCAGCATGAAGCTCAGCATGAAACCTGTCCAAGAAGCAGAATAAGCTCTGAACTGAGCACCTTATATAAGGCAGTGTGTCAGAAACATTTTCATACCAGAGATTTTAATCTCAATTTACCTGAAATAATTTGAGTTGCAATTGCATATGAACCTTTAGGCACTACTGTAACACAGACAACTAGCATTTGTACGGAAGCAAAGCTCACGCAGGAAATTTACTGTGGGTATAATGGGTAATGCATATGCATGCAATGAGTGGGGTCAAGTGAAGATTTTTCTTTTAAAGAAAAATTTTGAGTGGTTGTTACTTTTTATGCCTTTTATAAATTAACTGTAGGCCAATAGTACACTACTGATTTCATCACTAAGCTTACATTGCTTGCATATGCAAATAATGCCATACATACCTACCACTTCGTTAAAATTCACATGCCCAGCTTTGTAAATCTGACATACATATGTATAACCCTCAAAAACAATAAATGTTCAAAGAAAGTATTAAAGTAACATAGGAAAAAATAAAGAAGAAAATATGAAATGTGGACTATGAAACCTAAGATCTACTCATTTGTGTTCTCTTCAGTACCAAGAAATGGATCATGTAAGAACACCTATGAACCTAAACCTAGCTGAACATGCTAGAAAGCAGAGAACACAGACTGTTCCTACATTGATTTAAAACCCTGACTAGTGAGAAAATTGAATTGCTTTTCCATTCCTATTGAAAAAAAACTTTTAAATATATCAACACAATGAACTATTAGGGAAGTCTGGTGTGCTCAGGTTACATGGTAACTTTTATCCCCCTCTCCATCCATAAATAGAAAGTAGGACAAATTCAGCCTCGGTATAGGTCAGCATGTCTTATTTCACATTGGACTTTGTTACAACAAAGTCTCATTTTGTACTCAGCCAGCATGTTATTGGTAGGAATGCTAGAAAATATCTGCATAAATTAAACATATACTTGAATGATCATTTACAATTAGTAAAATACCCATTATGTATAAAACAAAAAGTGCCCTCTTAAGCTTTAATACCCACACCACCAGTATTCTGCAACTGCAGGAGTAGGTAATGGCAACTGGAATAAATCTTTGGACAAAATCAACAAGCTCACACAGATGAAAAGTATTGCATATACCTACCTGACACGTTGGTTCTGTTTATTGCCTGGAATTCACCTTTGTTTCATGGCCCACTTACAAAGTAGATGAAAGAGATATTTTGTTTATAGCTTATATTAAATGTTGGTAAAATACAACCCTTGGTTATTGTAGAGTCATTAGAATTGATGAGGTCATCCCATCATTAAATGTAGCTGCAAAACCAGGCCGTGAGTAGCAAGTCTGTTGTAATGAATCTTAGGTATTATCATATTTTCTTTTTTTAAAAGTTTTAAACTTTTTTTAAAAGTTTTAAAAGTTTACTTTTAAAAAAGTCTTTTAACTCCCCTGTCATAGGGAAGCTCAGATTCTGCATATATTCGCTACAGCTTACAATTCTAGCATAAATAAATATAACAAACTTTTACTCAAGTAAAATTTCATATTGGTTTTAATAAGTTTCACTTAGGAGCTGTTGTGTCAGAAAGAGGTAGATGCTCAGCTCAATGTACCTTGGTTTAATTTCTATATCTGACACAGGCAGCCAGTAGGATTCTGAATATTTAAACCCTTTTGGGGTGATCAGAAGCCTACTCAAGTCATTACACTGACTTGAAATAATTCAAGTCAAGTCATTAGTTCTTCAGCTGCCTGTCTGTAAAAAAAGGAGAAAATTATCCTTTTCTGTTTCACAGTGGTGATTTGAGTAGGTTTGTGAAATGCACAGATAATAAAGTAAATTCAAGTTAAAAGTGATTCAGAACATTACATAGACGTGTACATGTACCATATAACCTACACAGCCAATGGTTAGAAACAATCGTGACACCTTGATGACTCACTTGCTTAATTTAGACACTGCTACTGCTTCTTGTATGTGGCAAACTAGGATCTGAAGCTCGGACAGTAGAACCACTATTGCTACCTTTACCGTTAACATTATGGTATTTGTAATACCTATTATGGACACTGACTGGAAGCAGTCTTAATGCAATCTCTGCTGCAACCATTTACAGTATCAGAGAAATGTAAAGCATCCTGGGTGCAAATGAAGCACATGCATAAAATTTCAGCTCTTTCAAAAAGAAATAAGTATCTTTTTTAGATAAAAGTTGCAGACAAATGAAAAACTTTTCACTGGACAGAAACAGATTTAAGTAAATATAAATAATATTTTATTTATGTATATAAACTGTATATTTAGGTATATATTAATTTATATACTTTTTATACATATTTTTTTTTCATCCTAAACAAGGGAAAGATATTAAAAAAATGCAGTGATGTGTTGAAGGCATAAGCAGATTATCAAAAATTTGTTTCAAGAGAAGGGAAATGTAATCTCTCAATCTTGCTCACTATCAGTGCAGTAACAAGTGGTCTGCCTGCTGTCCTTCTCCATAGCTTCATTACCAGACTGATGAGAAAAATCTCAAGACAGCAGGGTCCCAAGCAGTGTGGGGAAATGGTCAGTCAGTTGACAATGTGGTAAATAACCTTCATGAAAGCCAATCTTTTACTTGGTGAAAGACCATCTACCAAGTGTTTGTAAAATTAGGAGGTTTAAAACTGAGTAAAATTTCTATGGAAATTCTTATCATTTGTTATTTCATGTTCAAAATTGTTTCAGCTTGCCAAGCATGAAGACAGAATCAGGTGGAAGTTTTTCTCTTCTTTTAGGGCTAGGAATGAGTACTGTGTCCCTTGTATGGTGCTGTACTCTTTAGTCAGGGTAAGATTTCCAGGTCCAGCTCCTGATTCAACCACTGCATTTATTGAATGAGATTTTTTCTGGCTCCTATGAAGTGTGATGACAAGATATTCTCAAAATTGGCCTAAAACATTACTTGGGAACCATTATTTCTCTCAACTGAAACTAATCTAATGGTCTAAGATGCTGCTTTTGTCCTCATCCCAAATCCAGTTCTGTAACACTTTCTCCAGCACTAACAAAATCCTTAGAAAGGGATTATAAACTTTAAAAAAATAAGAGAACTCTAAGAGAAGAGGGGAAAAAAAAGGTGAAACATCTTTGAATTAATTTTATAAGCAGGAAACCTTTTTTTCCAATGATCTTACAAAGTTGTTCATAGACAGAAGTAATCAGATCCAAGTCTTATTTGTCTATAATTAGACCAGATCTTGGTCCTATCACAATCAGTAGCAAATGTCTCAATAACTTCAGCAAGTTCATAGTATAGACAGACTGACAATACAATGTTGATCCAATGAGCTAAGCAACCAGACTTCACAATTCCTGAGGAACAGATAAGGAAATATTCATTCTGTGTCTATTTTTTTTCTAACCTAAGTCACTCTACAAAAATGTTATGCATCATTATGTAAGCACCATGTTTTACTACACAGTATTTCAGGTTTTGGATTAATCAATTATTATGGTACAACTTTATCACTTTTTACTCCTTGTAAAGCATTTGGGGATTCTTTCAGAAACAGGCATTGGTGAGCTGCTACACCTGATGATCTGAAGGCAGATCTCAGATCAAAATCTATTTTTTAACTAAAAATTATCTGTCTTTAAGGCAGGCTAAGCAAAATATTGATTTTACAGATTAAATAAGCCTGTTTTACAAATAACGAGATGTCAAATGAATTCAATCAAGCCATGTAGTTAATCAGTAGCAGAGTTAAGAACAGTATAATTTGAATTCTGTCTTGTGTGTGCTATGTCTCCTTCCTTGGTTGATCTACAAAGGATATGACCTTAGCACTAGGTCCTAGTTCCCTACAGCAAGCCATTCGTATTCACTATTTTAGCTCTGAAAGTTTTCTCATTCACTTCCTGCTGTTGGTCAAAATGTCAGTTGCCATACAGTCATCTAACTCTGGAAAAATTAAAGATAATACAATTCTCTTGAAAGTCCAATACTGGTGAACAGCTCTCAAATGTTTTAAAAGACTTGCAACTGGGTGTATATATAGGAATATGCAGAGAATTAGAGACCACTGTGTTCAAAAAACATCAGAACACCACTTTTCCAGATTGATGTTCATTAACGGCACACTTTGCCAATGGGTAGTTCTTGCTTATCATAATTCATTATCACTGGATAGTCACACAATTATTCCTTAACAATCTTATCCTACATTACCTGTGAGTGTAGGATAATAGTATATTGCAATACATAACACCACCATGGAGCTGATGCCACATAGTGCTGATGCCTACAGTCTTTGATGTTCTTAGCCAAGGTGAAGGTGATTGGGTTTGAGAGCTCTTTCATGAAGGAAGCTAAAATACACTTGGATGTCTCCTTCCTTTCTCATCTTTCCTCTCTCATCACTGATGGGTTTACACTCCTTACATCCCTTCTCAGAATGAAAATGATCTCATATACTCCTCACATAATTCATATTGTTTCAGAAACTGGGACTTGTTCTGTTTCTGCAAGTCACTGTCTTGCTTGTTCTGTGGATTACTTCAGTTTCTTTAGGCATCTTTCCTGCTTGTTTTACATCCTTTGTTGTTATTTTACACATTCTTTTTCTACTTGCACATGTTTTCCTGTACTCTAGTTGTGCAACTGTCCCACAAATGCCTGTTTGCCTCTTTGTGATTATATACCATATTACATTACATTAAACTTATTTTTATATTTCAAAAAAGGAAAAAGACCATCAAGAGAAAAAGAACAAACTAGTGGCTTTCCCACACTGACAAGCAGTAACTATTAGCCTCAAAAATCATATCTGAAATTCCTAGAATGAATGAGGAGAGCAAAAAAGAGAAAGGAGATTATTGTCTGGGGCTGCAGGAGTACACTCTGCAGCTAGTGATGAGGAAGAAGAATCTAGTCCTTCTAGGCCCTGACAAATCCAACGTGAGCAGAAACTGGAGACCTTTGCTAAGAGGAGAGTCTGGACAACTCAACAGCAAAAGGAGAGAAGCACCTCATAATATGATACAGTCTTGTGAGGGCCTGGAATGTTCTACCAAACTCTCTCCTACAATTTTTCTCAATGCCTTTGTGATACCTTGGTGACAGAAAGAGCATAAGGCATTGCCTCTTCTTAATAAGGCATACTAGATATTGCTGATAACATTAATACATGTTTTTGTTTTATACCTCAATAGGCATTTTTGTTATAATAGTTTTATAAGTAAACATTTAATAGAGTAACTATAGGGAAGGGATTGATTTACTGTAATACTGCTCATATGCTTACAGTAGGTCTGTATGTGAATGTATGAAGGTCCATTCTCAATGCCCAAATTACTATTTCAAAACAGTACCAACTCTAGAGAGCTGACATTGTCCCTCAATAGCAGGGGTCAGTAGGGAGACAGACAAAGATGGCCTTGTTGGAGAGAAGACATTTTACCTGTGGTAAAATTTCCTAAGACAAATGCATAATCAGGAAGACTAGAGTGCAAGTGAAAAGCTTCCACTGTATGATGAAGTATATGGCATGTATCAGTATCTTAGGGAACATCCACTTGACAGTGATGCCCGAGAACGGTAAGCTGCAGTTAAATGGAAGAAGGTATTTCAAAAACAAAGCTGCCTGCTGTTGTTTTGCATTGCCCATGTGGCACTGGTAAAAACTAGGATTATGGCAGGATTACACAGCAGGAAAGGCAGAGGAACACTGGTGGTTCTGTTTTCTCACAATTAATTGAAAAAGGCACTATACTCTTCTGGGCACTGGAGGAAGAATATTTTTCTGGCAGGTTGCCTCTCTCCCCAGCCCACAGCTGCCTGAGGTTTTGCCCATCTCCACTCTTTACAGAGAAGGCTTCTGGTTCCGGGAGTTGATGCACAGAGTCTTGGCTGCCAGGTGGGGACAATGGGAACATCAATCATAGCCAGTTAATCCCTTTTGGACATTTCTGAGCTTGGAGACTATTTTAACAGAAGAGGAAGCTTGTTTACTGTCTTGAAGCTCTTCTAGTTCTGGGAAACAAGCTATGTGCCATAGCCTTTAAAAATCACAACCATATATTTATGAAATAAAAAAGAGTGTCTAACTAAATGTTAATCAGAAAGTTTTGGGTTCCCCCTTAGCTTGCAGATTTTATGATGGATGATGACTACTTTCTTTATTAAAAGCCATCCCCCCTTTCAGTAAATCAGTTATCTCTGCTTGTTGCTGGACAGTTGCAGCTGTACGGGCAACACAACAATTTTGCATCTGATGTTGGACATTCATCTTTTACATAGACTCCTGACACTTGTTCTGCCAAAATCTGTAGCAGAATATATTTTCCAAGAGCACCATGTTATAAAACCTTAAGCCATAAGAGCATCTTTTAAAATTTCCAGCTGATGAGCAAAACAGAAAGTAGCTGGGGAAGAAAAGTATTGGATTGAAATAGATATTAAGAAAGCTTTAGCTTGCAATCTTTTGATTGATTAGGTGACTACCAATTTATGATACTTTTTTTCTGAATAAATTTGATGCCTTTCCCTGGGAACAGGATACATTTTTTTTTGTCAATTAAGAAATATAAATCTATCATTTTGAGAAGGAAAGCATCTTTTCTTCAATTGAATTTTGAATCACATTTCCAACAACTGGCTTGGAAAAAAATACATTCTTACCAGAGGACTATTAATTTCAGCTTGGATTTAGGGCTTTACTTCATCTCTGGCAGAGTCTGTCCAACCATCATTTTCCTTTTGACACCAGCTGCAATACTGTTAATTTAAAGGACCATAATCAAGACGGAGGTATATATTTCAGCAAGTCCTTACTTGCATTACTCACAGCAAACCAGTAAAACAAAGATTTTTAAATGCATAATTTAGTTTTCATTATTTAAACTATTGATTCACTTTTAGCATTTCATCCATCTTGGACAACGAATCTCTGCTGATCAATTTTGCATTGCTTCATAATAATCTTCCTCTTGCCCACCATTTATGCTGCTTTGTCCTGTCATGTCGGACAAGAACTGAGAGCCACACATTGCTTTATTTATTTTTAAGTAAAGCATTTCAGTGATTTTCAAGATGACGGACAAAAATTTATTATAAAGGTTATGGCACATTTCTCTAAGGGCACAGCAAAACTTTAAAGGAAAGCTCTTGACATTTTTGAGAGTGTTCTTTCAGGACCTAAGAAATAAAAATATCAGTCCTATACTAAAGGTGCCCCATGTTAATTACACTATTCCATTATAAATTCTCATCTTGTTGGCTTAGCTATCATAAATTTTGGAATCAGATTAACTTTCTTGTTAGCACACTCTAAAACCAGTATCCCATTTTGCAATAAACATCTCCATGGTACTAACAATCTCCTAGCAAAAGGAACATTGTCTATATTTTTATATATGCATATACATATGTTTGTATGTATGTGTGAATGTTGGGAATTGATTGGTCCTGAACGAAAGTGTGTCCTTCCAAATGCAAATTTTTTTCCACCAGCAGAAGTCTGAATATGGTATGAAAGGAGGAGATGATAAAATAAGAAAGTAGCAAACTATTACAGTCTATTTCCTTTTTTCCACTGTCAGTTTCCATGAGAATGAAAATGTGGTAACTATATCAATTCCAGTACTAACTTTTTAAAAAAGTAAAATGTAGTTCTTCAGGACTGTGCAACGGGAATAAAGTTAAAACCGTGGGATATCAGAAGGTGACCAGGTAATCTGGTGCACAATACTAGTATAAACATATTTCCTGATAATTTATTCTGAATTTAAAGAGAACATATACATAAACCAAGATTGGATTGTTATTTTGATCAATTTAGAAGATACTATGAGGCCTGCTTGTGGTCGTCCTTCTGTGTGCTCACTGATTTACCATGTAACTTGATGTTATCTGACATGATAGTCTATCCCAAGCCAGCACTTTCTCATAGCAGATTTAATGAAGGAGTCTGCAATAAGTGAAACACAAGATATTCAGTTACCTTAAACTGATCTTTGTATTTTCAAGTGATTTATCTTCAAAATGAATTATGGAATTTTATGAAGCTTCTGGAAGATATGCCAGTAGGATTTTTTTTTTCTTTACTTACGCTACTTCACCCAATAAAGAATGGGTTTCTCCCTCTCCCCATCTCCATTTCATAATTCTACCTGCTGTCTAACTTTCAAAATCAGGCAAATTAGAAAAATCCACACAAGTCCTAGAAAAATTTCTAATTATGTTTTTCTTTTTAATAAATTAAATCAAGCGTATCTGAGGTTTCACAAATAAATTACATTATTACTGTAATCTCTGAAATGTTTTGCATTGTCCCAAATTTAATGAGACAGGAATATTTTCAATAAATTATGGGCAGGAGTATTTTCAATAAATTTAATTTATTGTTACTTAAGAGTCACAAATTATTATTGAATCAAAGTATTCTATTTTTGATAAAAAGTTTGAATGCAACTCATCATAAAAAAATACATGTTTTATTACCTGTTGTCCTGAATGTGAATAACTTGGGGGGAAAATAGAATTCTTTATTGTATAGATAATAATTCACTCAATCTTTATGAAAAAAATAGTATATGAGCTTAATGTACCCAGTTATGGGAAACATTTACACCTTCTCATATTGCACAGCTTTAATATATTTTTTAAAAATCTCTTATTTATGTGATGGAATATTGATATTTTCTTTGATAAACATTGCATCCTATTACAGGTTATACATTTATATTAGGATAGAGATATGTTTCTCCTCCCTCTCTTTTTCCCTCAACGTATACTTAGATGCATAAACAGGAGATTCCACTAGTAAAAAATTTAACAGATTCTACAAATTAATTCAAGGCAGATAAGGATACTTTTAAGGCACATGGGATACTTAGGATTTTTAGTTTGATTTCTAATGTAGGCCAAAGATCTCACTCCAGCAAATTTTATACCAAATACATAACTTCTGTATCTGTTTCAATATAATTTTTTCAATAATAGAAAATGAACTTCATTGCTAGGTAAATTCTTCCATTCATTTATTTTTACCATCTCAGTTTACTAGCTTCAGCTTTAAATAAGATATCCTTGCACCTTTTCTTTATGGATTGTCAGAAAAAAATTACTATGAAGGAACTGCTGTCAATGACCAAGTTACTGTTTCTCTCTCCTTGACAGCTAAACTGCCAGAACTGTGCCCTGTACCTTCAGGATTAAACTACTGGTGTTGCTAATAACTGAGCAAAAAAAAGTCAACACTGAAGGCTTTGCTGGTATGCTTGTGCCTGCTATAGCAAGTCAAGCTCTGCCAGCTACCAGAGCTAAAAAATCTCTCTTCTTTCCACACCTGCTGAGCACAAATGGGGCAGTAGGTAGTAATAATATCAATTCTATACCACAGCTGATAGCTGTGGATAACTATGGACAGGTTACACCCCTGCACTTTTGCAGAGGTGGAGGACACAGTTACCTCTTCATTTTGTAGTGACTCTGCTTAAACTGGTACAAGCTGATCCATCCCTTTCACTCTTGCTTCACTCTACTCTTGTATGTATGTCAGCACGCTAAATGCGTCAGCATAACTTTTTCTATGGTCATGTCATGAACCAGATCCAAGCACAGATATGGCTAAAAAATATCCTCCTGGGCACTCTGTACTATGCTGTGGGTCCTGCACAAATTCCTGCAGAAGGCTTCAGAAATGGGCATTACAATGTTGATCATAAAGCCTCTTTGCTGTCCTTACTGCTAGTTTACATTCTGAAAGGCTTCACTTCCTCAGTGCATGACTGCAGTGTCACTTCATGTAAACATTTCCACTCTGTTGATGTTGGCTAACTTTAGCAAATGGCGGTAAGCACCATGTTTGAATATGAGGTACTGTTGCAGTCTATGAAGCATGTATGGCATTGTGCTGTGTTTCCTGCTTTATATTGTCTAGTGGATGCTGACGGTAACTGCAGCGGTGGCTGGATTTCCCACGCAGCTTGGTGTGACAGAGCCTGCTGATCCATCACAGTCTGTCAGCGCTCTCACAGCATGCCTAATGAGGGGGTCTGTGATAATGTGGAAGATAAGCTATTCCCTTCCCATCAATTGATCCTTGCACTTCTAGGTGATTTGTCTTTGATGCTTCTTGCAGCATCTTACAAAGCTGCAGGCTAAAAAGCCAACAAATTTTTCTTCCTTAACTTAGAGGATGCCTGGAGTCAAGTACAAAGACAAATATAACAACAGATGATGTGTACTCAGAAATCATACATTGGACACTAAGCAAAGGAAACAAAGCTTCATGCATTTCTACTGGGGTGTCTCTTTCTTTTATTTCCCTGTAATAAAGGATTTTAGGAGAAATAGCTATGAAATGTAAATAAAATAATAATTTTGCAGATGTCAAAATCATGAGCAAAAGAAATGTCAATATTTGAAAGAGATTCAGCAGAAAGTTAGAAAATAAAACTCACCAGAACATGTAATTTGTACCCAAGCTTTCTGTTAGATTTGCCAATTTTACTATTTACATACCTGTGCCGGGAACTGTCACTGAGTTCCAAGTAAAAATTAAAAACTAGTTTGGCTTGCTCTTGCTTCTTAAAACCCATCCATTCCCAGGCACTAGCAACCTTCAACTTAACTGCAATGTGATCATTCATATAATAGTTTCTTTCTTCCTTTAAAGCTCTTACAGCTGTGGGAATACAAAATTTTTGATAAGAAGAACATTGGTTTCAATAATAAACTGAACTGGGAAAACCTAATGAGTGGGGAGTGGGAAATATGAGTAACTAGTCTTAGTCGCCTATTTTGTTCAGAACTTATTAATGACTCCCTCTATCCCTTAAACTGCCTCAGGAATATAGTCAAGGAGTATTAAAAATGGCTCCACAGGCTTTTACCATATATTCTGAAACTGATGCCTCTTACTCCCAGGAAGAGATGTCACCACTATTTTCACAAAGTCAGCTCCACCATCTTGGCTGCTGCCAGTCCTAACCAACAGAAATGGTCTCTCTGCCATGTTTTTTTCTGTCAGTGTAGATTTTACAAAACTATTAATACAAGATGCCAGCCTGTTCCACTGATATCAGACCCCTCAAAGTCAATTTTGTCATCTTAAATGCTGTTAGGTTCACTTCTGGAGTGGCATATCAAGGCAGAGGTCAGATCTCTCGTTAGGAAACCCAGAACAGAGCAAAGAATCTTGATACAGACTTCACTGTTTCCTAACAAAAATCTTTGTTGCTTTAAGTACTGTACAATTCTCATTGGGAGTTCAATACCCATTAGTTCTATATGATCTGTTTTAATAAGCTGCAAAAGGCTAAGAATTTAATTGCTAAATAGCAATAAACATTGATTTTTTTTTGCCTTGCTGCTCTCCCCAGGATGAGCCACAATGGCTCTTTAGCCTGGACTGTCAGGTTTTAATTTCTAGTTGTTTCAGCTGTTATCTCCTTCCCTGCTCTGACTTTTTTTTTTCATCACCCAACTCGTTACAGCCTCCAGTTATAAACTGGAAACCTTCCAACATCGAAATCATATGCAGAGAAAAAGCTGCAATGGAGACAGGAAGAATGGGAGACAGAAATTGAAATAGAAGACTAATGAAGGATAAGTGTCAACAATCAAAATTCAACCTTGATCTTAATCATGACTTTTCAATAAAAAATAAATGTTGAATTTTAGTTATATATTCATGTCAACTTTCAGAAATACACTATACACATTATGTATCATTTCTTCACATCCCTTTATAGAACAGACATACAAAATCTTTACAATGCAATACAATACTAAAGCATTATATAGATATTTTCTGTTACAAAATGATAATTTAACTATCTTAGATCTATAAGAGCTAGTCTTTACCTGGTCTTTGGGGGAGCAAAAAGTTCATAATGCTGGGACTCACATTTCTTAGCTTTTTTTGACAGGCAGACATTATGACACTGTCTGAGCAACATTGCATAAAATTGCAAAGTCTCAAGTGTATATTCTGGTAATTAGAGGCTTTGCTCTAGAATACTATATGCACAACCTGGAATACTATAAATAGTTAATTACAGACCAATAATTGATTCTGTATAAAAAGAGATATGGGTTGGCAGGATAAATAATGATTAGCCAACTGAGCTAAGAAATGTGCAGTGATATGAATGGTACAAAAAGTCCATTTGTCCAGCAACCACAGAGGAATTCTCAGGATAGAAATAACACGGCAGTTTGATTTAAATGGTTACTGTCATCTCAGTTTTTTTAAATATAGGGGTCTATAGTCTCTAAACTGTGCCCAGTAAATATATATTTAAAAAAAAAATCACATAAGGAAAAAAAAAGTCAAGAACAACTTTTTTTTAAATAAGAATAACAGTATCTTGAACTTGCTTGTCCCTGAATTTCATTAAATACTAACTTTTCTGACTGACATTAAGACACTGTGGACTTGTAATGGAACTTTACTGTTAAAGTGTTTTTTTAATTAAACAAAAAAAATGTTGCTTTTCTGTAACTTTTAAAAATCACATTATTTTCAACTAAGTTTCCCATGGCATAAGATCTTTCTCCAGAGTGCATAAATGAAACTCTTTGGGTACAGGAAATAAAATATTTCCTTCTGTAGCAGCTTCCTTTCTTACTTTTTAATAAAACCAAAATTATTTAATGGTTTTACTACTATCACATGTTCTATTGCAACTTGACAGAATATTTTAAAGCTACAGATGTGTCCTGAAGAACACCATTATAAGAGAACCAGCTTTACAATAAAGACATGTTAAAAAGATAAACATTAAAATTAATTTAAATCTTTATATTTTAAATTAACATATGTATTTAAGATTTAAGTCCAATCTATTTTTTGTATTCTATTTTTATTCTATTTTCAGAAACCAAACCATGATTTAGTTCAAATCTGGAAATAAAACATGTTTCAAATTATCAACATTTCCATCAAAATGCAAATATTGACTTTCAATCCACTTCACTAGCTTCTCCTGCATTCTGTTTGAGAAGCCTTCTCTCATCTCACTCCCTGATCTTGGGCAAATCATTTTGTGTCTCTCAGATTCCCCTTTTATAAAGTGAGTAAAATATTTACCTACTGTTCTTACCTCCCAAGGGGCTTTCTGTGGATTAATTAGTTAATGTTTGTATAGCACTTTGAAAATCTGAAGTGTTATATTAGTGCCAAGCATTATTATTATGAAACCTATTAAAAACACAATGCATGATCAATTAGCTCAGATCAAAGGACATGTAGCTGCAAAGGATCTAATTAAAAGTTGATAAATAGAATTATTGAAAGCAGACGAACTTTTGTACTACCGCACACTTAAAGTGCACAGAGACCTATTAGTCACCACCATGCCCTGTATTCCTCCTGTCACAGACCAAGCAGCTAGAGGTTTGAAAAAAGCCAATATTTTCCTTATTTGTTTAAGAGCTCATTAAGCAGACTGAAAAGCCCTGTTCTACAATATCTAAAGGCCTTTATTTAAAGTGCTGTGTGAATGCGGCTAAACAAATAGGAGGAAATGCCTCTGAAATAAATTAATATAAGGTATATTTAATATTTTAACTAATCGGAAGGACATGCCACTTTCTCTAAGTCTAAAACCTAAAGGTGGTGACTTGGAAATTTAGTGACAGAGTTTTTTAGCAACAATAGAAGCTCATGTAGTAACGTAGCATTTCAGATAATATTGTCAGAACATTTTCATTGTCTAACTCAGGCCTTTCTTTTGCTTCAGAGATAATAGTATGGCATATTTGTCTATGGTTTTGAAGTTGAGAAGCGGCATCACTGCCTTTTAGCATTTTTTGTCACACTGATTTTTTGATACAAAATGAAGGGAGGAAGGATTCTAACCATAAATATGTATCTATACTCTTCATATTTTGAACTGCATCTATATATCTATCTAGCTCTTGGCAGTTTCATCTGCCAGGATACCTATTGTGTGAATCCTAGTAAAATATACTTATTTTAAACAAGTTAAAAATTACAGCTATAGTAATAAAAACAAAATATGTTACTGAGGTTCACATTTTCCTTCTTCACTTGTCATGTTCATTCTTCTACCTGTGCCTTTCTTTATTCTCTTTGATTAGGAATTTATCTACCCTATTATCTTTTTTTTCTCACTTCTTTATGAATATGCCTTGCAACTCTGGACCTCTGAGTACTGCATGTCATATAATATTGTATTTTAAAATTAATTTCTGTGAAGAAAACTTCTTTCACACTTTTTAGTCTACTTCCTCACCTCCTTTTTGACATTATAATGTTTAAAATGATTCAGAGGCTTCAATTCAGCAAATGCGCTACTATTTACAATATTCAAGGTATATTTGTATGTCTATACCCATTTGTATACCTACACCTATTTGTATACTTAAAGGGCTTTAGCTCTGCATTCATCTTTAATCCTGGATTTTCAGGAAAAAAGCCAACACTCTTACAAATTTTTAGTTTCTCTTTAAATTCAAAGTAATCCTAGAAATACTAGCTGGAAGGAAATTAGGAGATTATCTAACTCAAATCTCCTACTTTGAATGGGATATATTGCCACTATCAGATTAGCAATAATTTTATGTAGGCAACAGAGACAGCTACTTAAAATACAGGCCTCTCTAATTTTGTATTAAACACATTACAGGGACATACAATCTTTCCAAAATAAATCACCACAAACTGAAAAAATAAAATATTTAAAAAGCGATCACCTAAATGAATATACTGATGAGACATTAAAGCAACTTTTTTACAGCAATGATGCCTCAGACTGATTGAAAATGGTTAGGGAGGACATATCTCTCATCTTCCTCTCATTTGTGCCCAAATCATACGCTCTGGGACTTTTTACCTACAAAAATCCTTCAAACACACCAGAGAGCAAAACTAAACATTTATTTTAAAACAGGATTATTGAGTCACTTCCATTATATCACTGGGCTGGATTGCTCATCCCTTTCATTTTTTTAAAAGCATCCTTATTTTCAGGATGAAGCCTTGTGTGCTCCGGAAGAACAGGATGAATCCTTGTACATATCAAGTCATTACGAACTCTGCACCATCCCAGTATCAGCTTTCCCAGCACTTCTCTGTTTCTTACACACTTGAAACTGGATATCCTTTAAGCTACTATGCACTGCTCTTTCCTTATCTTTTGTGAAGCACTTTGAACTATGTTTTACATGGTATTTGATATAAAATATAAGCAGTGGGTTGCTATCCCCTTCCTTGATTTATTGTGTATTCTTCTTCCAATAAAAGTTAATGTCCTGTTTGCCCTCTTCACTGCAGCAACATATTAGGTTGAAAGCTTTATGTTTTGGAGCTTTTTTATTTTTTTAATAACAACTCCCTAATCTCTTTCCTGCTAAGTACACTGAAGTACGTCACAGCTTAACAGACAATTTTTTTCATTGCATTTTCTGTTTAAAAGTTCTATTGCACTTATATCCTACTTGAACAGCATTTATCATTTGTTAGTCAATGCATTAGAGCTGTCCAAAGCTTTCAGTGCACATATACTTTTTGCCTTTTGGTATCTATATTGAATGAGCATATTGTGTTTAGTATCAAAAAAGAAACCCAAAACAAAGGCTCAAAGTCCTCTTATTCTTTATGAGTGTTATCACCCCAAAACACTCTCATAATTTTTTAATAAAAGTTCAATAACCCCCTTGGCTGAGATTTTTAATATTATTCTCATACAATATTTTGGCACCCAGGGTTTTTTTTATAGACTTGCCCTGAGCATCTTAAATCACAGAGCTTCTGGAAAGGCCTGGGAGATTACTGAGGAATTTCTATGGGTTTCAAATTTTTCTTCTTCGTACATATCTGCTTCTGCTTTAAAAGCATCAGATTACAGCAGAATTTGAGATTACTTTATTAATTTATTAAGACATTTTGCCAGTGATATTATTTGAATGTTTTCAGTGTTAGGTCTTCAGAGATCTGAAATACTGGTTGTTGGAGGACTGGTCTTCTTTGGTTCTTTGGAGGACTACAGCATATCACTGTTAAACACTAAGGGAGATAGCAATGGTAACCCTGGTAGCCTATGCTCTCCTGATCATTTTACCTATAGGTCAATGTATTTTTCTCATTAAATGTTATTCTTTAGAATGAGAGAAGGCATCTTTTTCTCTAACTAGATGAAAGCTTTGAGCAGTAGATAATATTGCACAGAATGTCGAGATAACATACTCTGATCAGTAGAACCATGAATACTTACATAGTCTTTGTGATGTACATGAATTGTTAAGATACTGACTTTTCACAGATTCACTGGAGGTCACCTATTATTTTAAAAATGCAGTAAATTTTTACCAAGAATATCCACAATTATGTAATATCTGTGGCATGTCATGATCTATATTTCTTATGTCCCTTATCAGAATGCAAGTCAGCATATTTACTCTAAATTATTAGGATCCTGGAATCAAGAAAGCACTATCCAAAATCCAGAGTGTGTTCACAGAAAGATTCAAATCACAAGTATTACCAATGGAAATAACCCTGGTTAAACTACCTAATATGTTATGCTACCAATGCAGATTTTTCTTGTCTCTTTTAGTCAGTTTTAAATAACTCAGATAAATGATCTGCAATTAATCTATTTGTAAGTCTGTTGAGACATAATTCTTGAAAGGATTTTTTCTGCTTCTCTACCCCAGTATTTACCAATAATGTTCAGGGTGTACTCATTTGCTCCTCATAAATCTGCAAAACAAAATGTCATTGTTTGTTCGGCATGTGTGATCATCTCAGAAATGTCTGTAAGAAGCCTTATCTTGCTCTTTGGTAGCAAGCTTGTTTCTTCTGAAGGAATAGTATTAATAACGACAGCAGTGCAGAAACTAGTAGCTTATTTACTTTATCAATAAAGACAAAGATTTCTTCAGGCCAAATATGTGGGTTTTCATGTGTTGAGTCTCTGTGAGCATTGGGTGCTAAAAAACTAAAAAACTCAGAGAAATCTCAAGCAGAACTGGTAAATCTTTCTTGGCTTCCAGCAACACCAAAATATCAGCCCAAGATGACTTGATTCATCCTCAGCCAACTGAAAGTTCTGCAAACCTGAGTCACACCTTCAGAAAAAAAAACCACTTCAAGGTTTCTAAGAGGGTTTTCTTTTTATTTTTCTTTTTTTTTCCTTGCAATAGCATTTAGAAATTTTGCAAGACCTCTAACTTCCATTTGTTTTTAATGTGGAAGTTGTACGCAACCAACTACCAATTGAAGAAACTGTACAAAATTTAAGCCAGTAGATGATGTTTCCTTGAAGCATCGAATATTAATGGTTCAATTAAATTTTGTGAGGGTTTCCACAACAGATTTGTTGTCTAGGATTTGGTTTGGTTTTTTTTGATCCGCCCACGTCCCAGTCTTCATCACTATTTTTGCACAACTGAACAAAATGAACCATGTTTGAGTTGGAAAATAGTGTAAAATCTGCACAGAGGCCTGCATAAGTCATCAGACACAGTCATACAGAATGACCAAGGGAATTCATTCAATGAATATATTCACTGACATTCAGTTTAAACTGTAACCCAAAGAAACCAGGTTATTAAAAGCTATTCAGACAGCCAGATTGTGATGTGCTCAGTACCTGTAGCTCGGATCAATGTTCCAAAAAAGGTCCATTCTTAATTAAATGCAAGGTAAAGGAACAGATTTTTAAATATTTGCTGTTTAGATTAGTGCTAAATACATACAGCTACATTTTTTAAACATTAACAATGCTAAGCTATTGACCAACTTTCAAAATCTTGATCTTACTTTTAAATATTATACAGGATAACTGAACTCTCTTGAGTATTCAGTTGTGTTAAGTGTGGATTAAGGTCTCTCTCATAAAATCTGGTCTAAATACTCATAATAATAGATTCAGAGACTGAGAGTTTTCAGTAACACTATGGATCACCCCTGCAGACTGAAAGCATTTTGCTTTTTTTTAATTAAAAACGATTTTAACAGCTGCCAACAAAAACAAACAAGAAAAAAACATACATTCAGACATATGCACCCCGTAACTTAGATGCAAGAATGAAAAATTGTTAATAGCAGATGGAGTATTCTTTGACGATAAAGGAAAATAATAATTCTTTGATATTTGCTTTAATCATGACATCTCATTTCTTCACACCATTTTGCTACGGTTGTGTTCTTTATTTATTTCTTAAAAGCAGATGGCAAAAGCTATGGAAAAATATCTTAGGCCTTTGTTTGAATTCTCTACGTCTTCCTCATCTATATTTCAGCTTCCTTCTAAATTTCAGCATATGTACCAAATTTTCCACAAATAGAGCACCAAGCCAGCATGTGCAAAATGTCATAGTTCATCTGCCCTATATATAAAAATATAGAAGTACCAAAATACAACTTACATAGCTATACAGGGATCAGAGCAAATGTTAAGACCTTCTAACCAAATCAAGGACTCAAAAAATCCCTGCTCAGCTACTGCAGAACTGTGGTGGCACCTTAGCACTAAGGAGAAGGTCTTCAGCTTTGCTGGCGTCCTCCCTCATGTCTCAGTCTCCCCAGTGACAAGACTCTGCCCATTCAGTTTGAGAACCTCAACATGATATATGTTTCAGGCCTCACCTAATTCATAGCAATAGGGATTCACAAAAGGCATTTACAGCTTCCATTTTCTTTCAAATATTTCTAGAAGAAAACGGAAGGTGACATATCAGGTTGTAACTAAAGCACTCATGCCAGGACAGAAAAACCCAGGTTTTTGTTTGCACATAAGAGGTATCAAGCTTCCTGCAATCACAGCTGCCACAAGTGAACCATAGAGGGTGCTGTAGCCTGGTTGCATTGAAAAGGGGGGAGGAGGAAGAGAAACCACCTGCCTCTTTAACCTCTTTTGTAAAAGCTGTGTTCCTGTGAAGAAAAGAGTCCGTGGAGCATGACTGAAGTCTTGTGACTCAGTGGGGCACAGACCACCAAGCTTTCGTGCTCAGGTCAGTTGTATATTTTACTCAGTGACTAATCGATGTAAAATGAATGCATCAAATTAGCGCTTTTCTGCTAAATAACTCTGTGACTGAAAATTTTTCTACCTGCTCTGCTTGTTTTTGAATGCTTATGGTTTTAACCCCTGCAGCCAGTAAAGCCCAACCCCTACTAACATCTATTACACTCAGTCTCATACACTGAGCTGAGCAGGAAGTTAAAGCCAAAGATGCTGGGCTTGCCAGGTTCCCGTTTCCCATAGGTGGGAGTAGCAGACTATCTACCGCTGCTGCTGCTGCTGCCCTAAAAGAACTCACGAAACACTAGCATTCTCAGCCAGGCATATCACAAAGCATGAATGTGCTCCTGCCTCTTTTGCAAGCCAAGAAATGAGAATGAAGAGCTAAAAGAAAAAAGTTAAGTATACCTGAGTTAAATGCTTTGTCTTTTTTCATCATTTCGTATGGATAACTGAATAAAAACTACTGCACATAAAAACACACAGGTGGTTCTTTTGGTCAACACCTCCAACATATAATGTCACACTGAGTTTTTATCAGCATTGGGAAAAATTAAAAAAGATGGAAAAATTGTCAATGAAATTTAGAAATGTCTGAATATGCATTTCTAGTTTATAGTCAGAAATCCCCACTTAGTTTTATTTTAAATGGCAGCAGTTCTAGAGGAAATCCTCTTTAAGCAGTGCTAAATTTCTGCATACACACAGCTAGTAAGAAGTCTGTTCAAACCATGCAGCCATTCTATAGTGTATGTCTGGCGCCCCACTGAAATGCAGAATCAGGGCTTTAAGGCAAGCTGCTGTCGTCACTCTGCTGTCTCTGTTCCAGCTTAATGGAATCTTCTGACAGATTCTGAGCAAGAGATGAAAATTACTTAGATAATTTATTCTTCCATCATTTTAGCATCTATTTAAAACTTTTAAACTATTTATTCCTCTTAATACATTTTGATATTCTAATTGAAACCTAGTCTGTATTTTGTCCCACTCAAAGTACAAATTAACATTTTTGGGGCTATTAGCCAGAGATACAAAGGAAAAAAACTAGGCCATTTTTTCCCCCTCTGTTGCAATTTTCATTATAAATTATATAACACTAGATTTCCAAGCTGAGGTTGAATTTAGATAACAGCAGGTCTACATTTAAAATTATTTTGTATATTAGTATTTCCTTAGGTGTCAAATCAGAAAATGGTTTGTGTTGTGTTGGTTCTGCAGAATACCTATATTGAGTTTGATGTGAAGTACAGTTGTCTAAAATATTACATGCTATTTAGTCTAACTACAGAGAAAGAGAGGGATATATATTTTGTTCACATTTATTGCATCCTTTAGGTCTAAACCCAATAGGCACTTTTTCATATTCTAGAGCACTTTATATTTATGAACTCTAATTTGGTTCTTCCCTTCTATACTCTATTATACTGGAAAAGTCTCTCTCAAAATTGGAATTCTTAGCACTGAATGATGTGTAACATTTATCGTCAATGAAGAAGCACACCTTCACTTTACTGAATTTACTTTATCTTTCAGCAAGTTTTATTTTTATTTTAAAAGCCCAAGTCAATTTGTTGTTTCCTGTGTTCTAGCCCTTTTCATAAGTGTATCACTGATGTGTTTCATAATACACCTCAGTCAGGGTTTCTGTTCTGCAAAAATGTAACTCACTGCAAAGACATTTAATGTCTTTAAGCAGTCTCTGCACATTCATACTTCAAGCATGTTAGCAACGTGGTCTACACCTGTGGAAACCTATAGCTATGGCCTCATGATTGTACTTTTGCAACATCCTTGGGTAGCCCTGTTGCTTTGAACATTAAATGGCTGAAGTTATTAAAGCAAGCACAACATTCTACTAGAAAGACTGTCCTCCACATTTAGACATCTAAATTTAGGTTTTGCTTATGCTATAGATGTCTGCATTTCTAATGTCAATGGAGGGTGTTCAATGTAATTTGTAAAACATACCTACTAGCTAGCCAGCTGGACAAGTAGAACTGACTGCCACACTAAGAAGAGTTTCTTTTTTTTCCCAGCTATGACAGCAGATGGCTCATATCAATCATTGGAATTTACTTCATGGGACTGGATCATTTTCAATAAATTTATCTCCTTAGGACTTTGGATGCATTGTTTTCCATTTGTATTTTTTTGTTTGTTTGTATGTTTGTTCATTTAATTTGTGCTCTTACTTTCCTAATGCAAATCCTTGGCTTTAAAGGAAGTGTTGTAGTTTAACCGTGGTAGGCAGCTAAGCACCACACAGCTGCTCATTCACTCCCCCACAGCAGGAAGGGAAAGAGAATCAGAAGGGTAAAAGTGCAAAAACTTATGGGTTGAGATAAAGACAGTTTAATAGGTAAAGCAAAAGCCATGCACGCAAGCAAAGAAAAATAAGGAATTCATTCACTCCTTCCCATTGGCAGGCAGGTGTTCAGCCATCTCCAGGAAAGCAGGGCTTCATTATGCATAGTGGTTACTTGGGAAGACACATGCCATAACGCCAAATGTCCCCTCTTCCTCCCACTTCCCTGCAGATTTTATTGCTGAGCATAATGTCATATGGTATGGAATATCCCTTTGGTCAGTTGGGGTCAGCTGTCTCAGCTGTGTCCCCTCCCAGCTCCTTGTGCACCCCCAGCCTACTCACTGACAGGGCAGTTTGAGAAGCAGAAAAGGCCTTGACACTGTTCTGGTTGAGTTACTGAACAGTTACTGCACTGTTCAGCCGTAACTAAAACATTGGTGTGTTATTAACACTGTTTTCATCACTTATCCAAAACGTAACACCATACAAGCTACTATGAAGAAAATTAACTCTATCCCAGCAAAAACCAGTACCAGAAGACAAAGAAAATAGAGTTTGAGAAGTGATCCTGGCTTTTTTCTTCCTCGGACTCAATTTTGCACAGCTTGGACTGTGTGGAAAAAGTTCATTCACCTTCCCATTGCTTGTCTACAGAAAATTTTCCCCAGAGACAGAAAGAAGACTCACAATCACATCCAACATATGTGTCAGTTCCAAAATACAAGTTTTAGAAAACATATGCTGCAACAACCGCTGGCAAAACCTGGCATGGAAATTTCGTTTGTTGAGCGATACAAAATGAAAATCTTGGGTCACTATTAAGCTGCCAAGGTCTGTACTAGTTTCCCCATAAAAGCCTCACAGGTTTTTGATTTCTGCTGAGAGAGCATTCCACTCGGGACTGGACACTTCCAGAACTTACAGTGAAAGTGTAAAAGTATACTTAGGAGGCTTTGGCCTTAGAAGTGAGAGTGAGACTGTCCTCCAAGAAACAAGGACAACACACAGGACCACAGTTGTGTCAGAAACACATCCTGCTTCATAGGCTATTTGTTCTACACATGAAACCATAAAGCTTTGAAGGCATCTGTTCCTACCAAGTCCCTGGTGGATGTGGCTAAGGTTCATCAGACCCCTTGTAGCCCTTCCTTCAGACCTCTGTGTGAATCCCCTTCCTACCACTGTTCATGTTATCTTTAATTAGTTGTATCCAGTATATTCTTTTCTGAAAAAGAAAATTTAAAATTTTGAAATTTTTTTCCAAAATTCAGTTTGTAAATTCAGCTCCAAAACTCACCATCATAGCATCCTCTAGCCTTTCTAACACAATGGCACAACCTATGAAATTATATTTTTCTTTGAGGAAAATACAGGGTAATATTTTTCGGCATTTCCTCTCTAAGCAAAAGCTTGCACAGATTACTTCCGACATTAGTTCTAAACCATCAGCTACTACAATTGCTGTTTTTCCTCCCCGATCTTTATATTTTACCAGGTACTCATTGTTTCATCATGTAGTCTTCCTACCTGGACCATATTTTGAGCTGGACTAAAGCAATGCAGTTTAGCTGTGCATGAAGGCTTCAGCCCATAGAAAATTCCGCTGAATACAGAGTGTTGCAGCAATATGGGCTGCTCTGAGCACATCAGACCTGTCTTTCCTTCTCTGCACTGGAGTCTCCTAGGAGTTTTTAATTCTCATCCTAACAGATGAGGTGAAATAGTACACATATGCTCTGACTATGAGGGCTTCATGCTCTCCAAGGAATCAGCGATATTTTGAGGGCTGGCTCAAGACTCTCATGAGAAGCACCAGAAGAACTAGAGATGGTCACGGACCTTACTCCCTTTTATGTTAGTGGAAAATTCCATTTTGACCTTGACTTCTTTCAAAAAAATGCATAGCCATATTTGTTTTAGAGATAAGGAAAAGAAGCTGTAACAAAATGATCCATTGCGTACATAACTCTGGGGAGAGAACAGGGAACAAACACCAAGTTGTACTTATTGATCATACTGCTTAAAACATTACTGAAAGATGTTCAAAGAATCAAATAATAAAGTGATGCGAATAGTTTATGAGCTGTAATAGAACTGAACAGGGTTTCAGTAAGATGTATTTACTATGGTTGATAAGTTTCTCTTTTTTTAACCATGCAATGCTTGAAACTTGAGACCAATCATATTAAAGCAAGAAACTACCTTCCCACATAATTCCTTAACAAAGGCAATTATTTCCTGAAATTGTCAAATGCTGATATCCAAATGATTACAGTAATTTCCTTAAGGGTCCCAGAAGAATCTAATTTATACAGAATATCTTCATAAATATATTTCTGAGTATTTTGCAAAACGGTCTAATATATGGTACACTTTACAGGCCTCATTTCTACAATAGAGTGTCATCATTGAAAATCAGGCAAAGATCACAACTACTCTGGTTTGGGTTTTTTTTCATAGAATCATAGAATAGTCCAGGTTGGAAGAGACCTTGAAAGATCATCTGGTCTAAACTTTCCTAGGAAAGGGAGTCTAGATGAGATTATCTAGCACCCTGTCCTGTTGTGTCTTGAAAACTTCCAGCGATGTGGACTCTACCACATTCCTGGGGACGCTGTTCCAGTGAATGATTCTTCTCACTGTAAAAAATTTCTTTCTTATGTTGATATGAAACTTCTTCCAATGCAACTTGTACCCATTGCCCGTTGTCTTCTCCACGTGGCTCCTTGTGAAGAGAGAGCCTCCATCCTCTTTGTAGCCATCTTCTAATTACTGGAATACTGTGATGAGGTCCTCCCTGAGCCTTCTCTTCTCCAGGGTGCAAAGACCTAACTCCTTCAGTCTTTCTTCACAGTGCAGGTTTTCCAGCACCTTGATCATCTTTGTGGCCCTCTTTTGGACCCTCTCCTGTTTGTCCACGTCCGTGGGGACTGCAACTGGACACAGTACTCCAGATGCAGCTTGTCAAGTGCTGAGTAGAGCGAGATGATTATGTCTCTATCCCTCCTAGCAATGACCCTGCAGATGCAGCCCAGGATCTGATTTGCATTTGCTGCTGCAGTGGTGCACTGCTGACACATGTTCAGCTTGTTGTTGTCTACCAGGACCCCAAAAATTCCAATAGCACCATATGAACTACTATGAAGAAAATTAACTCTATCCCAGACAAAACCTGTACTGGTTATTCTGTTCCAGGTGCAGGACTTAGAACTTGTCCTTGTTAAACTTCATACTGTTGTTGCTTGCCCACTCTTCCAGCCTGTCCAGGTCTCTCTTTAAGATGGCTCTCCCTTCTGACGTGTTCACCTCACTGCATGGTGAGTTTGGTGTCATCAGCAAACTTGGTGAGGGTGCTTTCAATGCCATCACCCAGGTCATTTATGAAGATGTTGAACAGCGTGGGGCCCAGTATCGTTCCTTGGGACACCCTACTTCTGACAGGCTGCCAGTCTGAGTAAAAACCGTTGATCACCACTCTCTTGAGTGTGGCCTGTTAGCCAATTTTCCACCCATCTTGCAGACCACCCGTCCAGTCTGTATCTTGCCATTTTGTCCTTGAGAATGCTACAGGAAACAGTATTGAACACTTTGCTGAAGTCCAGGTAAACAACATTCACTGCTCTCCCCATGTCAACAGAACATGTTATTTTGTTGTAGAATGTGATCAGGTTAGTCTGGCGTGATTTGCCCTTGGTAAATCTGTGCTGGCTTTTCCCAATCACCTGCTTCATTTGGTTTGTGATATTTTCTAGGAGGATTTGTTCCACTACTTTCCCAGGGATTGAAGTAAGACTAATGGGCCTGTAGTTTCCTGGGTCCTCTTTTCGGCCCTTCTTATAGTTGGGTATGACATGTACCCCTTCCAGTCATCAGGGAGATCTCCTGATCTCTTCAACTTTTCAAAGATTATAGACAGTGGCCTTGCATGAATATCTGCCACTTCTCTTAATGCCCTGGGGTGGATTCTGTCCGGGCCCAGATTTATGTGGGTTGGGATCTTTGCAGGAGGCTGCAGCCCAGCCCTTCCTCCACTACTGGTGGGTCAACAGGTGGTGTTGTAGCTACCTGATCCTGTGATCTGGGGTCAGAGGCAAGGGCAGAGGCAAAGAAGCTATTGAGAACCTCTGACTTGCAGCATTCCTAGTAACTAGTTTCCCTGCCCTTTTTAGTAATGGGCCTGTGTTTTCCCTGTGCTTCTGCTTACTGCTCACGTATCTGAAGAATCCTTTCCTTTCTTTGTCACCTCATCATAGCTGGTCAAGAGAGAAAGTTTTATCATCCAGAGTGAGCAATTCACACACACCTTAAGGCCTTTGTGTCATTTAAGAGATTTCTAAGCTCCAGATTAGTAGTTTTGTCTAAAGTCTGGATCCCTTTTTATAATTTGGTGTTCTTCACTGTAAATGAAATCCAGATGTATTTGTAGTTTTCTTCTAGGCAAATCAGCCCTTTGTATTAGCATTAATTAATTGAGTCTCACTATATCACTCTGCAGCAGACTAGTTTTTCTATCAACTAATGTTGATATGAAAGCCTAGATAATTAACTGTAAGTAAAGAATTTTTGCATGCTTCATATGAATACAGTTTAAAAAAGTGTGCGTATATATATATGCACACACTGTTTTTTTAATTCAGGAGAAAACCAATTAAGCCTGCTATATAATGAGCAATCATGCCAACAACAAATCAATTTCCATATAATTTGTATGATGCGGTACTATAAATTCTACAAGCAGGATCAATAATTGGCAATAAAATACCAAGCTATAATTCTCCAACGTCCATGGCCAGACTACACATACTTATGTAAAAATAGAACTTAATTTTTAGTTTACTGTCTGTATAAGCTAATTTACTACATAAGAAAAAAAAGTCAGGGGTCTGACCATTAGGACAATCTAAAACACTCCCAGAAAAACTAGAAAGCTTTTTGAGTGGGGTGCAAGTAAGCATTTAGAGAAATTAAAGGAATCCAAGGATATCTCACCTGGTTTATGTCACCACTACAGAGTTGCACAGACCCAATAAAAAATCTGTCTATCTGCCAGACCCATGAAAGAGTGCTGATTACAATAAGGCATTGAAAATGGTAATAGACACCTTTGTTGAGGTAGCCACATACCATATACCACTTCTGAATACCTGAAAAAGTTCTCCAGCGGAGCACAGATTCACAAGTGAGAAACAGTTAGTATAAATGCAGAATGAGATAATCTGATCTTCATTCTGAATTCCTGTAAGGTGGAAAATCTATTATGAATTGGTATATCACTTTCTTTTTCTAGATATTTCATGAACTACCTGTCTCTAGAATCTGGAGGGACTTCCAAAGAGATAAGGAACAGACCAAAACCACTGATCTTACTTTTGAATGCCAGTGTTTTGGGGAGAAAAACATACAGGAGAAAGTCCAGAGTCTAATGTAAATGTTTGCAGTTGACAGAGATGATGATAGAGTTTGAAGGGAATTCCTTAGGTTCCACACGAGCCTTCTCATTAGGCATGGTTTGTTCCTTGAAGTTCTTGAAAACAAAAAATTCGTCTTAAATGTAATTAAATTTACATTTCACAATTTTTACTTTCTTTGTAATATTTTTAGTTCTTTCAAATAGGGGAACAGATCAGAGTTGGTTGCTCTTCCTTTGTAGCTTAAAGATAGTCAAATTTCATCTTTGAATAGAGACTTCTAAAATTCTGGCTAAATCACTGTGAACTGATTTTGGCTGGAGCATTACTAAGCTATTTACTAACTATTATAAGTATTTTAAAATTATGATGATTTCTAATTGTAGTGGATAAGATTCACTTCTGTATTAGACAAGGATCATGCTGACAATTTGATATGAAAGATGTAATGAACATCATTGTCACAGAGATAAGCTTCATTCATCGTATCAAGAAATGTTAATTTTTAAGTAACATTATTTCCAACTTGTTTGCTTGTTCAGGTATCTAAAGCCACAAAGCAAGCGCTACAAAACATTCCATAACACGGGGGTACAGAAAAATAAAGTTAATTAATAACCAGATGGAATTTCTATTGTTGTCAATAGGTATAAGCAGAAAAATACATATTTCTAACCACAGTCTAATAGTCCAAGGTTAGTATATAGTAATAAAAATTGAAATATTCTTTTCAAAAATCATCTGTTAGCTTATCAGGTTTTTGCTAATATCACTTTTTACATTTGATAATTCCTTTGATCAATGAATTCCAGTAAGAAAACCCCTTTCATTCCTGAAGATTGCTGTTGATCACCATACTGTTGATACAAAATAGCATTTTTCTCTGGCTTCCCAGAATAGACAGTAACAAATTAAGCACATAATATATCATGACTATTAGAAAAATAAATGTAAAGAACAGATTGCAGATTCTCAAAGGAGGGAAAGTCTGCCTAAAACAGTACTGCCTATGCAATCTCCAAGTATAGGGCTAATATATATCAGATTTCTACAGGTATATCTCCTTTTCCACCTGTAAATTTTGTGCAAGTAGAATTTAAAGATTTTTTTAAGCTGTCAGAGGGTACCAGATGCTTGTGTCAGAGCTATGAAACTAATTCTGACTAAGCTGTCATACTTTTAGAATTGTGAAAGTACACAGTGCTGAACAGCAGAGTACAAGTGCAGCAATTTTGACACTTCCTGAAAACATCTGATTTTTTTTTTTCCCACAAGTGTTGATTTATGCATACACAGTAAATATAAATTTTTTAGGAAATATCAGACTTATGGCAAATTCACCATAGTTATTCATATTACTTTCTGGGGGAAAAAAATCTGGTATCCTAATCCAAGTAGGTAGGAATTATGGGAGTCAGGCAGCAGGGGAATAAATTAAGATACAGGTCATTAAATGTACTCATCTGCCTATACACAGGAAAAAAAGTTCTGTCATGAAATAGGACTACTCTATAGTTCTCAGATACAGGCAAGTTTGTGCTCTGGCTTTTCTGTTCTCAGTTAGAGGTGGGTTTTTTGGAAAATCTTTTGAATCTCTAACCACTCTGTAATATACTTTAAGGCCAACAGAAAGACCCAGCTAGCAGAGACACCGCAGTCGCACAGCAAGGGCACAGAGCACCTCTGATGATGATGATGCTTTAAGATAGGGCAGTAATGGTCTCAATACAACACAGGGCACGTTCTCTGTCATTGACTGCTGCAAATGTCCATGGCGCAGGAGAGATCTCTGGTGGGGAGGACACCTCTGTCCAGGTCTGGGTCTGGAGAGACGGTTGGTCCCTCTCCTGGGGACAGGGCAGAAGTGGCATCCCCTGTGCCTTGGTCACAGCCCTGAGTCACCAACTGAAGGAACTGCAGGAGGAGGTGAGCAACAGCATGGGTTCCTGATGACAGGAAAAATGCAAATATCACACATCTTTAAGAAGAGCAAGACATAGGATCCAGGTAACTGCAGTCAGCCAAATTTCAGTCTCTGGGAAGGTTATAGAGTGAATCCTCTTAGAAGCCATTTCATAAGCCACACATATAAAGGACAAGAAGATGGTTAGGAATGGCCAACATGGGTTTAGCAAGAACAAATCATGTCTCACTAACCTGATTTCCTGATATGATAACTGGCTTTGTGGAGAAGAGAAGGGCAGTGGATTTTGTATACCTTAACTTTAGTAAGGTCTTTGAGCTAGTCTTCTGTAGGCTCCTTATCACCAAATTGGTGAGATACTCACTGGATAACTGGATGATAAAGGTGGGTTGGAACCCTGGCTTGATTGCTGGGCTTAAAGTGTTGTGATCAGTGGTGAAAAGACCAGCTGGCAGCCAGTAACTAGTAGCATCCCTCAGGGATCCATGTTGGGGCCAATACTGTTTAATGTCTTCATTAACTACCTGGAGTGGAGGGGACTCTCAGCTAGTTTGCAGATGGCACCAAACTTGGGGTTGCAGGACAGTCAATATGCAGGACACAGCAGCTATTCAGAAGGTCCTGAGCAACTGACTCTATGTGGCCCTGCTTAAGCAGGGAGGCTGGACCAGATGACCTCCAGAGGTCCTTTCCAACCTCAACCATTCTGTGATTCTGTGAAAAGCAAATGTGAAGTCTTGCATCTGTAATGGAATAACCCCACGCACTAGTACAGGCTGAGGGCCGACAACCTGGGAAGCAGCTCTGCAGAAAATAACCTGAGGTGCTGTTGGACAACAAGCTGAACATGAGCCAGCGATGTGCCCTTGCAGCAAAGAAGGCCAGCGGTACACTTGGCTGCATTAGTAGGAGTGGAGCCAGCAGGTCAAAGGAAGTGATTCTTCCCTTCTGCTTGGCACCTGTGAGAGCATATATGGACTGTCATGTCCATTTTTGGGCTCATTTAAAGAAAGATGTTGACATGCCACAGTGAGTCACATGGAGGGCAACTAAGCTGGTCATGGCTGGAGCACATGACTTATGAAGGGAAGCTGGGGGAATGGATTTGTTCAGCCATAAGAGAAGGCTCAAGGGAGACCTTATTGCTGCTGACAACTGACTGGAAGATAGAAGATGGAGCCAGACTCTTCTTGAATGTACATGGTGATAGAACAAGAGGCAATGAAGACATGTTGGAACAAGATGAAATCTCCATCCCTGGTGGTGTCCGAGACTCAACTGGAAACAGCCCTGAGCAATGTAATCTAATTAGACCTCCTTTGAGCAGTGGGTTGGGACTAGATGACCTTCAGCAGTCCCATCAAAATGGAGTTATTCTATAAATCTCTGGTAAGATTTATTTTCCATTATATCAAGATATTTTTCTGAAGTAATTCTAGAAGAAAAACTGGAGAAGAATGAGAAAAGTAAGCAGGACAGGAATTGTCAGTCAAGTCCTCACATCTGTTTCTGGCTGCCAATGGCAGGAGAGAGAGCTTTTTGCTTATCTCCTGAAGATGGTAAGTGAACAGGTTTACAAAGGCTGATATGGCTCATATGGAAAATGCTATGGAAACTAAGACAACAATTGAAACAGACTATGTACAAAATTATGCTACAGCATGCTAAATGATAAACATTTCCTTTATGAATGAAAAGCTTATGTTTATACAGTTTTAGGCTAAATACTCTTAGACACAAAAGTAAAAAGAAATATTGCTTTTGCTAAGAGAAATAAAGAAGATAGCTCTGGGAAGTTCAAGTCTCTCCTACCTTGACGCTTTCACCTGAAATGCTATCAATGGCTAGAAAACTCCTAATAACACCACTCATAGAACATTTAACAAAAAACCATCATAAATTAAAAAGGCAAAGCAAGACCTTTTTGGATATCCTTTTACATTCATGTTGCACCTGTTTAACATTAATGCCTAGTAGCATTCCAGTTACAACTGGACAAAGAATCCTTAAAAATATGTAACTATTCCAGCTCCTTAACTCAAAGATTGAAAAGACTCCTAGACTTTTTCAGAATATCCACTTTATTTGACAAATACAGGAAAATCAAGACTGGAAATTCCTGATTTTTTTTTTTTCCTTTAAGATGAGATTCAAGAGTAACTGTTTCTCCTTTACGGTACACAGGTTTTTTCAGATTCCTTCTACAGAAGACAGAAAGAATAACTTTCTTTTTCTCTTGATCACCTTTAAGAAAGCAATTGTTCCTACTCAATAGCTTAGTAGTTTCTAAGGAAAACAGGCAAGAAGGGGCTAAACTCTTTGATAAGCAGAAATTATCTATGACTACAGATATTCACAGCCAGTTGGCAGACAGACAGATTTTGTTATTCTAGGCGTGAATATCAGTACTGACAAGTAAAACTGCGTGTTGAATTCTCCTGTCCTGTACATTGAGTAATAAATAGGATACAAGGTACCTTGCCTTATGTATTATCATATTGGACTAAATATAAAACTGATAAAGCAAATGAAGTATTTGTTTAATAATTATAATTGCTGGGGATGTGACTACTGCTTCATCCAAGCAAACTAAAAGGAATGGTAGCTCAAGAATGTAAGTTAGACGAGAAAAAATTAAAACAGTGTGCTTCACAAAGAACATATACAGTCCAGAACATCTCAGGAACAACTGCTGGCTGATCTATTGAATTCCCTGAAGGATGGACCCAGTGAAATTAAGACTACAGTCATAACTCCAATTTTAGCTCCTGAATATGAAAACAATGTGATAGGGACACTGGACACAGACAAATAACTAGCCCAGCCCTTCACAATGAATGAAATGGATATTACTTCACTTTATTTGCAGAAGACTTATCAAGCTACTGTGGTTGCAGCAAGATATCACATCTGCATCTCTGAAAAATATCTTCTTAGGTCATGTCTGAGAAATGTTCCAGAGGCCTATGCTAAAACAATGTTCCATTTTTTATGCTTGGCTTATATAAGTCTAGACCAGTAAATTCCATAGGATACAAATCTGTCCAAAACAATCATTATTTATTTTGTTAGTGTTATGAAAATTTCACTGTTCAAAAAGCCTGAAGCATCTGAGGAACTGCAAAGAATACTAATACTACTCCCAGTGTATGTACATAGATAAAGAGCTGTTTTAAGTCAATGCCTTACCCAGAGACCTGGTGGATGTTCCATGAAGCTGAAGGAGAGCACAGCCTATACAGCATGTGTAGTGGAGACATAGTCAATATCTTAGAATCTCTAGTGATGATGGAGATACCCTACTGGAGAAAGACAAAATAACACTTTATTAGTGTAGGTTAAAAAACCTTTGCACTGAGGTCAGAGAAATAGCTACAGAATAAAATAGCTACAGAAATAAGGGTAGGTTTGGTTTTTGATTGACAATTCACATCTCCAAGAATAGCTGGGAAAAACTTCCACATTACAGTAATTCAATATCCATTTTGAAAAGCATTGCAAGGTGGTTTATATGAGAGAAATTGTTTAACTGCAGAATAGTATTGGCACTTAATAATAAACAGGTAAAAAGGTAATAACCAAGTGTAAAGGTGTTTTCAGTAGGCATCAAATGTGCAGTGAATGGATAATAATCAAGTATCATTTGTTAGGTTGAGGGTCAGACAGGCAATGGAGACTGCATATGGTGAATGGAAGTCTGATGTATGCATGAGCAATATTTGATTGAAAGATATGTTTTAACCATTACATATTAGGAAATAGAAAACAAAACAAGGATAGTTCCTAGTTTCACCATTATTACCCAAATAGAATAGGTATGCTTGAAATACCATTAGCATAAAGTTAACAATATGAAAACAATACCAATTACCTCAAAACATGTACTCCCCGGGTGAACCTCTAACTCTGACGAAGCCAATGACAAAACTGCTACCTTCCAGGAAGCTGAGATTTCATCTCCTACATTTATTTGGAGTCCTATCTTCCTAACAGTTGTCAAAATACACCTGTATGGTACCAGTTCCTGTTCCCATTCCAGACAGGACAGGCAAGGGATAAAGAAGCTTGTGTTATATGTGCAATATGATTTTTGCAAGCCATGGCATACAATGCACAGTGACTTTCAGATTGCAGAGTGAGACTGACCACTGACAGATTGGAAAAAAAATCTTTGTTTCTATGTGATCTTAATAGAGCTGATGTAATAACCACTAAGAAACAACACAGACTGAGCACAACAGAAGTATAGGTAAGCAATGCTGTACTGTGTATAGTCCATGCAAAACCTTGTCCTAGAAGAAACAATTTTGAAGGAAATAATTCTACTGAAAAGGTTGAAAGAAAACTGTGAACAGCCCTGAGTATATTCTCACACACCCACCCATATTAAATATTTACAACTGTTATAAACTGTTTAGACTATGACCTTGCAGTTTGCTATCAGACTTGCATTTTAGTGATGATGTTTAGAGGACATTTTATTAAAGATATTAAAACTTTTAATAGCCAAGTGTGGAGAATGCATCTGCAAAAATAACATAATGCTAAACAGAGCATTACAAATATGTACTGGAAATCCATTAATAAAGGGAATTGGGTATTTGTTTAAATTAAACATTTATCTTTCACTGTTGGTGGCAAAGGTTTAAAGCCAACACTAATAAGAAGAGCTAAACTATTGGCCTCATCAGTTGCTTGAGTAAGCTGTCATAAAATGAATTTCATGACCTCACTGGCTAGCTGTTTGCAAAACACATCTTTACAGCAACATAATCCATAGTCCTCATGCTATTGATGAAATTATTGATACTAATGGAAACTTTAGTCTAAGAAATACAGGACTTAGTGGTAACAGCCTGTGAGTATTAACACATAAACCCATGGAGATGGTTTTATCGCTACATCTGCAAAACTGTCTTCTTAGTAGAAACTGAAAAAAGGTGACTTGTAAATGAAGAGTAACATGAAACTCTGATCCTGCAAGATGATGCGGAGTACCAAATCTTACAATACTTTAGAATTTCTTTGCAGGATTGGGACTGTACAATGAAAAGATACTGGTTTAAGGTATATATTCGGAAATATACTAGAAGATCTGGATGTCCCAACACAATAGAAGATACATAAAAATAAGGCACTGCAACACCAAGTATTGCAACACCTAAGGATTTTTGTCTCTCTAGTTCATAAACTGTTAGTAAAAGTTTACAAAAAGTTCTGACTGGTTATCAATCTGTGGCCTATTTCCTGCATAATCACTTAATGCTATGATAGCTCCCTGCATCACTCTGTAAAGAACATGATGTTCTTGAACACCTTTCATGTATCCCAAGTGTCTCAGTCATGCCTTTCTGTCACAGCTTCCTAGGAAAAGAAATAAAACACCAAGTGCCTGATTTTCTGAAATGTTAGCCATATACCTATGTAACTACATTCCAAGGCAGCTGCAGATGCCTAACAGTTCAGAGAAATCAGATTCTACATCATTTCAGCCTTCTTAGCTAAAAAGAAAGTACTGCTTAGGTGCTTTTTTTCACTCAGTGAATTAACATTAACCCAAAGGTTCGTCATTATTATTATTGGGTTTTGGCTATCATGACTATGTAGTCATGACTGGTATATCTATATCATCTTGGTTAACAGCTCACATAGATTCTCCACTATAACAAACAGACCTTATTTTCCCTCTTGTCCCACTCAATAAATCTGTCCACTCCCCAGCAAATATGTCTTGGCAGCAGTCCAATCATGGGAGTCACTAACAAGATGGTACACCTGAGGTCAACCAAATCACTCTTTAATACAATAATCACATCTCGGCTTGGCAGTCAATCACCTATCATTCTCCCCAAATGAACAAACAAAACTGCAGGAGAAAATACTCCTGGGCACCAGCTTGCACTGAATTGGTGGCAACAGCTGGTCCAGCAGATGCTTCTCATGTGATTCAACACCTGTGCTTTTGCATATCTGCAGTAGGCCATGTTAGTAGATATTTCTTTCCCTTTTTTCAAAATCCTGAAATATTCATACCTAAAATAAATGCTCCTGGAGATTTACCAGAACACTACTTCTGTTGCTTGAAGGAAAACATCCAGTTGTAGAAAAGAGCCTGAAAGAGCCTTAAAAGTCTCTATTAGTATAATCTCTGTACTTCATAATTTATGTGTGATATAGATCTGAGACATCTCAGTCCTCCTGGTATCCTGTAAGACTGAAACACATATGGCAAAGAAATGCAATTAACCAGAGTGTTAGGCTGAGCTAATGTAGATGAGATAGGTACATATATGTATTTTTAAAATTAAAACTCTTAAGAGCTTTTGATTTGGTAAATGCACACTTCATTATTAGTATAAATAATTTCTTACTTCCTGAACAGAATAGCGGGGGCTTTGTTATCTTATATACATGTCAAAAATGTAGAACAGTGACCCAGTTTTGTATTAGAGGTTTATTAGACCTGTCTGTCTAGATACGTACAAAAAGAATGTGCATATAAAAATCCTTTGTCCTTAAATAGTCTTGTAAATCTTAGTACTACATGGAAACATTTAGTCATGACTAACAAATCCACCCACTTGGAAATCTGATGATTTCAAAATGTACATTTCAGGAGTTAGACTAGATGATCCTTGGGGGTCCTTTCCAACTCAGGATATTCCATGATTCTATAATTCTACTTTCCATGTACTCAAATCTGTCAGAAAAAAAGGAAATACAGTTAAATCATGCTCTTCTGTTCATCAGAACTGCCTCCCACAATGGGATGCCAGGAGACAAGAAGAGCATTGTATAACCTCACTTGCCCGTATTAGAACTGCCTCTTTGCCTACTACCATCTCAGTTCCAGATGAGTACTCCTGCTCATATCTCTAATGGACCCTTGAAAGCTTATGTGTTTCACCACTGTTATGGAAATCACTTGCTAACGGATTTCTTAAGATGGAGATCAGACTGGGCAAAGTGAAGATCACAAAGGGACGGTCTCCGGAATTATTAATTTCCTAGAACTGAGCTTTTGCTTATCCTGTTTTTGCTTTCTATAAAATTCTCACATCCCATGAAAATACAGGCAGCACAGAGCTTGGTGGGGCATTAATAACTTAACCTGTGTGTTAGTAAAGTGTGGAGGCTTTTTCTATGCATATAAATAATGTCTGAACTCTGTTGCTCTCTGAAGTGCTAAATCAGCATCACAGTAAGCAGTGACCTGGTAGCCAAAAGGATTTAGGGCTCATTTGGCATTTTCAGTGTTTATGGCAAAACAGGAGTATTGCTGAGTGAAAACAGAAAGTTGAAACTATGGTTTGAAATGTCATTTCCTATTGTTTTCTATCTAATTCCTGGGATAAAATTCAAACTGTTTAAATTAATGAATAGAACTCAAGGAACTATATAAAATAAGACTTTTTTTAATATGTCTTGGTTTGTTATTTTTTTAAAAATAATATTAACAGTTATTGTTAATAGCAACATTACTTACTTTTCTGAAATAGTATAATTCATAAAGAACCCATTTTGCAGGTAGAAGACTGTTAACTATTTCCAGTACTACTCCGGTAATACTCTTATAAAGAAACTATCTCAGAAGGGTGATAACTTTTGAGAAAGAGTTAAATGTATATTGAAAATGAAAAGGAAAGAAAATGGAATCTTTCAGGACAGAAATATCTTGACATAGAGTGAAATTAAATGTCTTTCTGAAGTTCTTAAAGTTAACTTCCACCTTACTGTGAGAATATAGTACATCACAGATGAAAAATGTAACTAAGGTGTCTGGAAAACTGCAGAGCACTTTTAAAAGTGATGAGGCCCTAAACTCCATTAAGATTGTCCATTATTCATTTAAAGACTTCTGCTTTGAAAATATATGAACTCAATCTGTGACAGAAGCTCTGCCTCAAACATTTTCTTCCTATCTGTTCATAGACAAAGACACAGTGATTGTTAGCCACTATCTAGACATTTGATGACCTCTCTGTTCTAGAAATAAGTGACTTGTCAGTTCTCACATTTCTTGCTGATATTGTTAAAATAGATAACAAAACAATTGAAAGAGTTAGCCATGAAAAGATGTGTGTCAAAGGAGATATGGGCAGCTCAGTGATGTGAATAAAGCATATTCTAGCACTTAGAAAAAGCAAGAATAGCAGACTTAAGGAAGGAAAAAAATTACAAAGCACTTAGTGTCATAAAGTGCTTCTATGCTTTATATAGATTATAATTTCAAAAGTCAGCTTTTGCCAATGTTTTTCACATTCTGTTGTAAAATGTATTTTCTAATATTCAGAAATAGCAGTGGCTGGTAGAGGCCCACTTTGAATGGCAGCAGTATATATTGTTTCACATTGACTAAATCAACTACATAGTAAATTAACTAAACAAGTTGCAATATCAATAATTTCCAGTGTGATACTAATGGGAAAACTTAAAGAAATGTCTATCTTTTCACATTTGTCCATCAGATATGCCTAAAATGTACAGTAAGTTCATAAAAAACCTCATTCCCTATGTAAACTTTTTTTCTTATAAAAGCATAAAGTTTATGATAAAATCCTGAACAACATCAAAAAGAACCTTGTTCCTAAATCCACCACAAAAACCCAGTTACAACATTATTCAGTCTTCTGAAGATGCATTAGCTACTAGGAGAATTTTCAAAAGTGCTTAAGGAGGTGCCAGGTGCTTAATATACTTTATTTGTAATATCACTAAGTACCTATCTGAATCTTTAAACAAATACTTTTGTTAAGCCTGACTCTAAGACTCAGATCATCAAGGGACTTAAGCATCTAAATCAATGGAATTCTTAAATTACTTAAATACTTTGAAAATGTTCTCCCTAAACTCTCATTAACTGTTAGTGATACTGGAAAGACAATCTGGATAACTTTAAAAGAGACTAAATTTGAAGTTTACTGAAAACGAGTCATACAATTGTCGGGAAAGCCAGACAGGCAGAATCACTAGGGACTCCTAGAAAACTAGGCCTTTTTTTCTTTCAAGAATTGAGTCTATACTATTAAAAGCAGGTTATCAGAGTAAATACTAATGCCAAACTTCTCTGGCTTTATGTCCTGAACGCTAAACGAAAATGTGAAGCAGGGACAATTTATTAAATTATTTGCCTTACTATGCCTACTCATAAGGTATAGTCAAACAACTCATTTTAAATTACTTACGATGGGTATAGTAGTTGTGCTTAATTTTCAGTCAACAAGGATTAAATTATCTCCTTCGCATTAATATGATAAAGAAAAAATAAGAAAGAATATTAATGGTTCTTCAGAATGGGGTAAAATACACTCCAACTCAGAAGGCCAGAAAAATCCCTATGAACTTTTTAAGACCTCAAATTAGATTGCAATTGCTGTCAGAGATGCTTTGTGGAGACTAGCTGTAGCAGCAAAAGATAGCCAACAGAGTTGTTGATGGAGGAGACGAAGCTCAACATGTAAGTGTTACCACTTTGGGAATACACCATACCCCCGGCTATCTTATGTCAGGACTATTTTGAAGACTTTTACTGACACAGCTATATTGGTCACAGATGGATCATTCAATGATTTCTGTATAGCATAGCTTGTGCTGGGAGAAGCTGCTGGCATATATTAAGATATGTGGTCAAACTGGTGATGTCTTTCATTTTGGCTGTGAGTGTTTCACTGCATTGATATAAAATGCACCTTTCCTTATCTAATTGTATCATACCATGAGCTCTCAGAATTTCTTTAAGAAAAGTGATCCTATATGAATAGAACTTCATTTTTGCTACTTTTTCCTGTTATGGTTAAATTTAAAATTCTTGAGACTAAAATATTGAGAAGGAAAATTACTGATCCTTTTCCTCTATTTTACATTATTTTAGGTACCTTATGTGATTGTAAAACAATTTTTAAAAATTGAAATAGAAATGTCGTAATTAGCATATGGAAAAATAGAATTGATGATTGCAGCATAGGTTGACTTTAGTTGGAGAAGATGACTTGGGATTCACTGGTTCAGTAATAAGAAAAGAAAAAAAGCAGAGATTTTAAACTCAAAAACCATATTCTTTTTATCTGAATATCAGCCATGTGGCTCGTGCCTAAGAAGTTGCATCAGAATCAAATCTATCCACCAGTACAGTGATCTGGCACTGGATCTCACTGTTCTTGTGTATGTCTTCAGTGTAGATTTCCACCTTTTAAATAGAAGAAGAGTAGTAGGGTGTATATATAAAATAAGTATATACATATATACACACTTCTTATACATATACATAGATATATTATATATATAGGGTGTATACTAAGAGAAGAGTAGTAGGGTGTGCTTGTACACAACAAGCACATTTTGAAACACTTGCATGGTGCAGGATTTCTGTCTCTCACTAAACATGACCAATTAACCCTCCAAAAATCTCTGTATTATTCCCTTCCTGAATGCAGCTATCAAGTCTCATAATTGGCTCTATAAAGGTTAATAAAGCAAAAATACTTCCCAGACAGGAAAATTATCAAATAACATACACCATTTAGGAATAGCTTAGGAAAGAGCAATGACAATGATTAGAGGAATAAAAAACTTCATCTGTGAGGAACAGATTTTTAAAAAATCCTAAAAAAATAGAAAGGGTAGAGGTGGAAGTGAAAGATGAAAGTTATTGCACTCTACAAATACATCACAAACAGTAAGAGTTTAGTTTCTTTTTCATGTCCATGTTAGACAGAATAAGAATTAATGGCCACAGGTTGGAATAACTCAGAATATTGTCTGAAATTCAGATTAGGAAATAAAACTTCCTAATGGTGAAAATAAATTAGACTGAATGAATTTCCCATGAATCTCCATCATATAAATCTTTAAAAATTTGAACTACCCACAAAAGACTTCATTCTGGCATTTTAAGAAACTAACTCTTGAAATTCTTAAGTGCAAACTTACATTAACTTATTGAAAAGAGACCAAGTGAAAAGATAGGTTGATGTATCCTCCCCAGTCTGGCAGAAGCTGCTATTGGATTTCACATGCAGAGACCAAGATGTGCTCGGGTGTGTGTTTCTACTGCTTGCTCAATTAGATCTGATATTCAGATAGCTTCAGAGAAGCTGCATCCACCAAAATTTGGGTGGATTTAAGTGACCTAGCTCATGTAAGAATTTCCTTTGACAAGCATAGGCTTGTCTGTTGAGCTTCTGTGGATTTTCATTACAGGTGCCATGTTTTCATTAACGACACCTATTCATAACGCTAAATACCTTGTTCCACTTTTTGAGCTATTCTGCCATTGGGATCTGGCAGATTCAAAACTGAAGCAAGAATGGTGAATATCTGTTTCCTGGAAAAGATGCTAACTCTTACACAGCTTCACAGGAAAAGGCAGTAAGCAGAATTCACAAAGGTACTTCAAAACTGGAAAGCTGCGTACCATAAAACCTAAATCTTGGGAACCTCGTTAATTCAGAGGCCTGTGCTAAGCATCTAAATTCCTTCTAGATGGGTGGGGGAGGCTGAGAAGCTTCAGAATGGGATCCACAACAAACAGCTGGCTGAATAGGGGGTACCTGTTCATTAACTGGAAATACTGTTCTGCCTATCAGCTCATTCACAAAAAGCTCAGATATTTCCAGCATAAAACTGCATTCCATAGCATAACCATGCCCTCATTTTACAATAGAGCAATACTCCAGGTAGTTTTTCTTTAGCTTAGAGATAATCTCATACAGCTGTCCTGTCTGACCCATCTGTAGGCTTTTATCATTTCTATTAGCTGTTTGGAACATAGGTAAACATCGGTTTAGTGAAAAGATTATTGCACTTGATATTCATTAAATTAAGGGTGGACACTGATTTAATTTCTATTGCAGTTGCAGAAAAAAAAAAAATATCAAGAAAGAAAAGCTTTTATTAGCTTCCTGCTCACTGCTCTCTGTCATTAACCTTTCCTGCTCCTGTACCTCTGAGTCACAGACATAGTCTGCCCTAGGTTTTGCGTAGGCAGAGAGTGTTCTATCAAGAAAGTCCTGTGTGTTCAAAAAGGATAGCATTCAGGGTATGGATCTGAGCCATTAGATTAATAATGAAAAACCTCCCAAACCTGATCTCTCCAGTGTCAGTCTGGTAGGACTCTGGAAATTTACTTCAGTCTGCGAACTTCCACAGTAATGCCCCAATTCCTCTCTGCTATTGAGAAAGGAAAATGTGCTTCCCCACTGTCTTCAGTTGTTCATGAAGCTACCCACTTCTCTAACATGAATCTTTTGGTATAATTTTCACTGAATGATTTTAAAGCAAAGGGATTTTCTTTTTAATTGAAACAATACTTTCTTGCATTAAGATCTGCAGGTTCCAGAAATTTAAGATCTAGTAAATAAATCCAGCCTTTTAAAACAACAATTTTTGCTCAGGAGAAATCTGAACAACTTTGGCCTCTATGTTTCCAAACATTCTGAGCTTTCTTCAAAGTTTCAAACCTGAACAATTTTTCCCTTCAATAGCTGCTCCAAGCTACTGTACCATTAGAAACTGAAACAGCAACTTGTCTCATGTAACTATGTTCACAGTGTTTCTATTGCGACAGCAAGGAAGAAAAGTGTATATGCTTGGAAAACAATGGGGAGCAAAGATCAGGAGATAGAAGATAGAGCATACTATCTGAAACAAAGATGATAAGCAAAGATGGTAAGATAGTGAAACGGTGGAAAGAGAGTTTGAAGAGAAAGAACTGTAAAGAAAAGGAAAAACTGTGAGTCCAAAGCCAGTGGTGAGTACTAGAATTGACTCCTGGACTTTATAAGGAAAGAATGAAATGAGGTGCCAGTGTGCGTGTGAAGTTTGTCTAAACAAGGACATAAAATGCAAATGAGCAATTCTAGTATATAAGTAATTAGTCACTAATATGTATATATACACATGAGGATCAGTGGAATATGTATGGGATTTATAGTTGAAATCAAGATCAAAGCTTTTAAAAGGCATGACAGAGGAGGAATCACTTGATGACATTTTATGACCTATATTATTCAAGAAGTCAAATTCAATTATTATAATGGTCTTCTCTTATCCAAAGACCTGAAATGAATATAATATTTAGAGATTCCTTCTAATAGAAAACTGTTAGTAAATCACTTCTTCCTCTCTTGGATATGAGGCTGCTGGTATGTGCGTGTTATACCTCTGATTCTGGAAGCTGGGAGAGGACATCAGAAGATGTTGATTTTTCTGTATTTTCCCTAATACTCTTTCCTTAAGCATCTTCACCAGGGAACTGTTGGAATACTAATCTGGATAGAGCTTCTGCTTTTTATGTTTTTTTTTACCCTTTTTCATTTCTCATGAGACCAGGTTATAAAACTTCAACATACAAGTTGGAGAACATAGGTCATTTACTAATTCCAGTGTCTACCATTCGTCTACTCACTTGCTTTCCATTTTCTAATTGCCCAGGAGTAGTACAGGGCAAGAGTTGACCCTGATGTCATTACCAACCTTATGGGGATGATGATTTATTTAAGAAAAAAAAAAAAGAACAGTCAAATAAGAAAGCTGGAAAGATAAGACTGAGTAGGATTTCTATGTTGAGCACACTGTTGACTGGGACATAACAGATTCTCAGTATGCAGTATGTTGGCTTTCAGGTTGGTTTTCAGAATAAGATGGGAGAGATCACCTTACGCCAGATAAGCAGGAATAGGTTGTGTCATGCTGTCCATGAAAAATACATAAGCAATATTACAAAAACCTGAATGAAACAAATTTTTAAATGAGATCCAGTTGCATTGAAAAACATAGGGAAAAATTGTCTCTAAAGTCTGAGGAGGACATTGAAGAACAGAAGGGCGATTGGTGATACATTAGAAAGCAAGAGAAAATAAGGCTTATTTTTCTGAGAAAATGAACCTGATTGTGATTAATTAATCTGTGATTTTTATAGCCTTAAATGCCTGTTTTAGTCATCCAGGCCTTGCATATCTGAAAAGAATGTTAGAAACAATGAGCCAAAGAAGGTATGATTAAGGCCTTCCCAAATATTGCAAGTTTTTTCTTTGTTTTGGTGTGAGGTTTTACCAAGAACAAGGGAAATAGGCATTTGAGTTGATAAGGCAGATAAAAAATTCTCTAAACAGAATATCCATGTAAAATAAATGGACAACATATCTAGAAAGAACTTAAATTTATTTATGATGTTAGATTCCTGTTTTAGCATCCTAATCTCTGGAGGGCAATCTAGCTTCCATCCCAATCAGTTGCTCTCCTGAGATGCAAAAGCCATAGGTTTTAAGGTTTCTAGGCCAAGCAGAACATAGGAGTCTCAATTCCTGGACAAAGCATTTCAATAGTGAGCCTAATAAGACAACTTCTTTTTATCCTTCAGGAACAGCTTTTTGGAAGGAACCTAGGTCTATCAGCATGTGTTAGGTATATTGCTAATGTGCCACCTGTACCAGCAAGGGAAATATCAAATCTGAGATATCTGCAAACCTTCTCACAGGACCTTGACCAATGTAGAGTACTGACAACTTTGAACTTACTGTCCTTCTGTGCCTTCTGATCCAGCCACACACCCGTCATGTACTAACAACTTCAGATTACCTTGACTGCTCATTACTCTTGACGTAGTTATTGCTTTTTTATTTCCAGTACAATGATAACAAATGCATATTTATTACAACAAAATGACAACGTCTTGCCTAAGCAGCAGTGTGATTTATTTTTGTTGTTCATGACTTGAATTGCCAGACTGATACGTAATTAAAATGTGCAGCTTGCTGTAAAGCAGAGTGCTGTCATTCTAGGTGAAAAACTATCAGTTGTTACCATTACCAAACAATGAAATTTGTATCAAATACTTACGTTAATCAAGAATTAAAATAAACAAAACAAAAAATCCCAAAGTAAGTGCCTTTAGAATTATAAAATGGCATAGGGCGTTGGTTTTTTAATCAGTGAATCTACTGCTTAAACAAACAAAAAATTTAAAAAATTAGCCAACCAGAATATAGGGAAAAGTGCAAGTTATCTTACTTTAGGTATCTTACTTAGGAATACCAATAAAATTACATTAAAACATGATACACTGATGGCAAGAAAATCAACTTGCTGGATGCCACTATACAGTAATGCTGTGATATTAAAGTCTAACTGTAAAGTTTCATGCTGACATACAAATTTATGTCTACATGCAGAATTATAATTTGGTTGAGCCATGTGCAAATCTGTACTGTTAATTTTGTGGAAATTTAGCAGCATTCAACACTTACCAGTCAGTTGAAATTTTTGGGGCAACCCACAGCTTCTTACTTTTTCCTAGGGTTTCTCTTTCTGTTCTAGAGCTTATCCACTTTGTTACTCCTTTATTGCTCATGAAGTTATATTTTCCTGAACCTGTTTAGAAAGCCAGTCATATAACTAATCTACATGAGTGTGTCTATCTAGTGAAATGGAACATTTTCCAGAAGATAATTAAAATATTTTTTAAAAGCAGCATTAAGAGAATGTCAGGAAAAAGCCTCTGACAGAATGCCTAAGCACTGCACAACCAAGCACTACTTCATGATGCTGCTTTTAAGTCTAGAGAACTGGAATTATGATGGAATGACACACTTCCAGAAGCACATTAGAAAATGAGGAATCTTGGCATTCACCTTGCTAGTCACTGTTAATTTTCTCAAGAAAAAAAAAGGTAGATCTTTATGTAAAGGATTCTGAAGTAAAGGTAATTGACTCTAAAGCTGGAACACTACAGTATGATGAAAGTGAAAGATTGAGATAAAAGACAAACAGAGGAGCAAAATAGCAAAATGAACAAGTAGCAAAAATCAAGTGTTTTACTAGAGTATGGAACGCTTTATGTAAATTAAAAGAACAAGTGAGACAAACATATGAGAGCAATAAATGTGTCTGTGACCACAGAGACAAGTAAGAATTTTATCTGGAGTTGGAAACTTCCCAAGAAAAGCAGGGACCTGAAGTGACACTGTGTCCCCACACAATTTTATTGATAAGGAAGTTTATGCTAATAATGAAATGCATTGTACTTATAGCCACACTGTGCCTAATTTTATAAGCCTACAAAATCTAAAACCAGCATTAATGATATCTAAACAAATTATTCTTTCTCACAGTAGCTAATGCAACCTATAGCTTGTGATATAGCTCAGCGATTTTATTTAATAAGCTCCATAATTCTTCAAGTAATTAACCTTTAAAAACCTATGGCTGGCATGAGTCTTTGTAGACTGCATTTTAACTCAAGTAAATACTTGTGGCTAAACTGTACCTTTCAAATAAACTAACACTGGCAAAACTGTTAGATTCTTAAATATGCCATTGTGCTTGAGTCCTGTGAAATCCTCTGCGTTCATCTTACTTCATTAGTTTTTTTTCCCTGGGATTATTACAGAAATAGAAAGATGGCAGGTGAATTCAGAGATTAATCCATTAGACTGTACATGCTTCCATTTCAAAGTTTGTTAATTTTCTTTCTCCTTTGTCAGTTTTAATTTGTCACTAAAACAAAAATGAAATAATTGCACCAGTGTCTAAGTTCTGTTGCATAGTTAAGGTTTTAGTGCAGGTATAAAATTGGTTTTTGGATTCAACTGGCACTGGTTAAATGATTACACAGTAACACATGTTGAGACAAGGCTCCCGACATGTCAAATTGAATCAAAATCAAAATTAGTTCAATCACAGTTTAGTGTTTATGCACACTGGTAACATATCTTGTAAAATATCTATAAAGCTACTGTTTGCAAAATGTTACAATGAAATGTAATCATTGCCTTTGGAAACCAATGGCAAGGAATTATAAAAAGTGAAATTATTTAGACTCATACTTTGAAATACCTTTTCCTTCTAGTAAGTCACTACCTCCGTTAAAAAAGGACTTTACAAAGCACCTGTCTGTCACATTAATATTCTATGCAATGATTAGGCACCAACAGTATCAAAGTCATTCTAACCTTTCAGAACTCTCTTTGGCTAGTTTCCCACATTAGTCATAAAAACAGTACAAAGCCTACTTCCATTCAGCCTTTTACAGCTATTAAAACAAATTAGAACATCTAATTCACACTCTGACATCCTTACAGAAGAGAGTGCAGGCAGAGGCATTCTCAAGGCTTTTGTAGAGGGTCATCAGATTGAATTCCAAGGCTAATCCATATGCATAATGAAAATAACATCTTCCTTTCTGAAAATAGCTATGAAAACAAAAGGATCACATATTCATATGAGTATCTGAAAATAAATGGCAGGACTCTGATACCAAATTGTATTGCTGTAAGTCTTACTGCTGCAGACAGAGACAGATATTGAAATGCATTTAAACATGAAGACAAGGAGATTAAACCCTAATAAGACCTTCTGTTGAGATATCTAACCTTGACAGAAAACAGCGGGAATTAATTTTTTACTTGTTTTAGACACTTCAATAATGTTATCCAGAGCTCTTACATATGGAATAATCACATGGGCAATAATATGTTTACCTTTATGAGTATGAGTTACTAATAAAATTAAGAGCTGTTGAATGAAGACTTTGATTTCTAACATGTAAGTGATTTTAAGATTGATTAATTAAAGATAATTGAGATTGTGATAAAATTCCCAGTGATTTCAATGGAAGCAAAGCTGAGTCTACAAATGAAAATGCAGTGTTTGCTCTTAAAGGGGCAACAGAAATGTTCATTATTAAAAATATTTGCCATACTTATGACCTGTCCAAATTAAGTCAAATGTATTGCTCCTGCTAGCTTAGGCTCTCTAGGACCCCTTCAATTCAGGCATTTGTATATGCTGTGTGACAATGCTGTTTAGTGAGAAAACTCTGCCACATAGCATCACGTTTCAGCATCTGATGCACTGCATGGTGGCTAAACTGTTCTTTAACTGTTTGCCAGTTGGTGCTTTACCACTGAATTCACCAGGATCCAACACAAGTAAGGAAAAATAAGTGTCTAACTTCATCCTCAGATTTTCTTACTGCTTTGGTGATAATGGACCATTCTGTTGCTGAATACAGCAAAAAGAATTAATAATTCCTATCTATGAGATAGCACTTTATATAAAGTAGGTCACTATCAAACCCATTCAAAAATGTAGAGAGACCAAGGCACAAAGAATTGAAGTGACTGGTTCCAAATTATTCAGGCAGCCCATAGAAAAAAGCAAATAGGGGAACTCAGACTATTTTAAAGTGTCAGTTCAGCAGCTTCAAAAGCCAAGCCTTTGCCATTCTGAAGGAAAAAGAAATGTTGCCAGTTGTTTGAGAAGTTAAAATACATGGTGGTTCCAGCATTTTGATACAGAGATTAAAAGATGTTCCTTTCAAGTAATCTGAACTCTGGTCCCTTCCCATCACACACACAACCAAGACCTCTAATGTATCCAAGGTACATGAGAAATTAAGCTAAGGGTCAGATGAAATTCACGGTTTGGTATTAGTCAATCATTTTTGCCATTAGAAAATCCAGATATAATGGAAGTAAAACTTTCAAGGGAAAATACATTTTCAAGGGAAAATATATTCATCCCACTGAGTTTTTTTTCAGGAAGATTTCCACGTGCACATAATACATAGTATAATGCCATTCTTTAATGATAATGGTTTGGCCTGAGTATTTTTTCCTCTGTAGTGTGTATTTTCTGCCAGTGTCTAGTAGGAGTGGATTTTTTTTCACCTGCTTTACTATATTCTTTGTAGGTGAATCAGTATGTTACTTTTCCCTGCTATGGGTAATAATAATAAATAGGTTAAACGACTACAATGAACTATAATAAAAATCAGAATGACAACAGACCATTAAAAAAACCCACAACAGTAATCATGGGTTCCTAGTTGTGTATTTTATTGTTAAGACCCATCAAATTCATTTTTGTAATCAACATACATTAGATTAACCACATTGTATGGTTTTGTGGTTTGACAGAAGTTTTCTCATTCTTCTTCATGTATATACTCTCTCTCCACTGCATTCCAGAGGCTATACAGTGTCTTGAACTCAGTTAGCTACACCTCTGAGTCACAACACAAAATGAGATATTTAGGTGCATAATAAATAAGAATGCTCACTTAAGGGCTCTTATTCTGAAATAATACCTATATACATATATACTATATTTATTTTGCTAGTGATACACTAAACCAACAAGATTCCTCTCTACAAGACTATCCTTTATGAAAAAGTGCTACTTTAGAAGTCAATAGAAACAGTGTCAAAGCACTTTCCACCCCAAAATAGACTCAGCTCTCTCTAAAAAAGCATATATAAATTTCACAGGGATAAGGAAAAAAGGCCATAGGTGTTTATATCACAGTTCCACATATCCAATCTTTCATTTCCAGGAATTAAACCCAAAAGTTGCAGGACTTCCCTAATTCATTTTTGCAAGCAGTGAATATTTCCTACACCAGGGTTACCACAATGTGTTGACTGCATTTTTCTTCCTCTTGACCTCCATCTGTCTTTGAAACTTCCCCTAAGCAGCTGAGACCAGATGTGGCTTCTGTGTGGCAAGTCTTGTCTACATGCACCAGCTGAGAACTCTCCTCTGTTGTAGTGAGCTCCTCAGCAGCTGAATTAAGCAATTTAAATCTGCTTTGTCCAACTCTAGCAGCACAACAAGGCCTTAAAAGGTTCTTTTAAGAGGAGATTATGTTTTAATCATCCTTATGAGCTCAATGCACTCATATGGGACTTATTGGCATTGTGTGCATTATAGAGCTTTACAAAAACCACACCGCTTCTTTCTATTTTATGTAATTTACAAATAATAATTTAAATTTGGTAAAGCAATCCAGTTTATTTCTAGTGTAAGAAAAATATGCCAAATTCAGAAGTGGTAAGAAAGAAAATAAATTAAATCCACATGTATGCATCCAAGGATGAAAAAAATCGAATTTGACATTCACTTAATTGAAATATCTGAAGTAGTAGAAGTTTCAGTGGGGCAGATGAGTCAGATTCTGAGTCAGGATATCTGGTCCATAAGAATCAGCGTTCCCGGGACAAGACACCTTCAAAGATACAGTTGTCAGAGACAATTAAAAGCTCCTGCACAAATAGCTGTTGTGGAAAGAAAATGGCTCCAGTTGCATTGCAAAAGGGTTCCTTGCAGCTTCTCTGCAGTAGCTTTGCAGTAGATGTAAAGATATTCATTAAAATCAAGGACCTCCACAGACCTTCATTTAAGAAAAAAGTAGTTTAATATGCTGAATACAGTATTGTAATGCTGAGACTTTTTCTAGCTAGACTGTATTAATCATTAAGGGCTTAGCGTTCTTCCACTATGCTTTTTAAAGAGGTTCTACTGTTCCTTCTTTGAACAGAAGCCGAGATTTTCTGAGGTTAATCAGTGAGAGACAGGTGCTGATGTACCCTTAGACTATGTGGCTCAGATCTCTTCCTCTTTCTCTGCCTCCTAGAAGGCCTGTCTATTTTCTTTCATAACTATTGAAGTTCAAGATGCAGTTCTATGCAGTTCGGTGAAATTACTTTTAATTTTTATTTACAGAAGTAGTAGATTCCTTCTTTACTTATAATTATGCCTGAGAGTGACACCAGCAAAAAAAAGTCAGCAGTAAAAAACAAAAACTGTTATATGCTAACTAAGCATGAAGAATCCTAATAGTATGAACGTAAACTCAATTATACAGCACAATAGCAGAGTAGCACTGGGGATCTCCGACTAGGTGCCTATTAAGAAGGAATACAACCTTACGAGGCTGCAAAGTCAGCACTCTGCTCCAAAGCAGCACATTGAGTGCCTGACATCTGTCTAGGGTCAGAGCACAGATGTCAGTCCTCTCCCTCTTTGTAGAACCTTCATTTATGTTCTCTAGTAGGCACTGGGTTCACATGTGAGAACCTGTCATTAGTATGAGGGACATTCTAATTCAACATCCTACCACAATAATCAACTACAATATTTTTAATTAAGTTCCTGATTCACACATTTCATCCCAATTTGCTTTTATGGTATATTGGGAATATTAAAAGTTATTATTCATTAAGGAATTTTCTTTTGATCTTCTGTGGCAAGTTGGTGAATAGTCAACCAAAGAAATTCATCCTATGCTGATCACACTTAAAATTTCTTCTGTGTTATCAGTCCTTGTAGTAATCTTCCTTTAATTATAGATATAACATATATGTATATATAAAAGATAATAAAATATTTATATGCATATATAATTATATATAATAGGCTATTATAACTGAGATATACAGAACTCAGGGGAAAAAACAAACAAACTCAAGAATATCTTATTGTTACCAGTCTCCAGCTTCTGATTTTCTGAGCAAATAGGCCCTCTCTAGAAGGGTCTTTTAAAATAAGTCTGCAAGAATGGTGAGGAATAGAACAGGTTAAGGAGAGGTGTTTCATTTTTATTTTATTTTGGTTTAGTTGTTATCCAAATAAACGCTCTTGGAGTTCAGCCCAGTTTGAGCTCTGCAGCAGGGCTTATGAAACTCTGACAGTGCTGGCTTCAGCCAAGGTTTCTGTCTCTCCTTTCTTTCTTACAGAGCTGGGGAGCTGATCTTCAGCTAGAACTGCAGCTTCTGAGACCTTCAGCCCTTGGTTCATCACCTCAGGGTGACAGGGGCTGGTGTGTTCAGCTGAGCCTCCAGTCAGAGCCTGAGAGGATCCATACAAAATATTTTGCAGTCAATTAACCATAATTTTCTTACAAATAGCTATTTAATCCTAAATATATCCTATTGCTTCTACTTAGAAATGATAAAACAAAATTAAAGCATATTAAAACATTCTGTGACTTCCTTCATTCAGAAGTAAAGTGACCTTTCTTCACTAGCTCAAGGAGGATTAAGATAAAGTGACCCAAGACCACTCTACATCTGAATTAAAGCATCCATACAAAGCTTTAATGCTCCGTAGCTAGTGTGCAATGGTTAATTTCTTTTAAGTTCTCCTGAATGTCCTGTGCCTTTTTGATGTTAATGGGCTTGTTCCCTCATTACAAACCTCTTAATAAACTGTCGTGATTTACCAAGGTACTTAAATATGTGGTTAATTTAAAGCACATAAGTGAGTCCATTCATTACAATGACACTTCGCTTGCCCTTTAAGTTAAACATATGCTTTCTGAATTGTAGCCTGAAAGTGAGTCTGTTCACAAAGGACGTTTTTGGGACATCATAGTTTCCAATTCTGCAAGGTACTGATCACTCTGCACTCCTAACCATTCCAAGGGCAACAGCAGATTCTCAAAATTTCTTAAAAGTTCTCAGCACCATGCAGGGACAAATCTACCCTCTATCAGTCAGCAAAATCAAGGCCTGATTTACACGTGTCTGGTCTGCCTGCCTTCACAGTTTCAGGCAATTTTGTGTTCACAAATCATTGACCTGAATTCATGTGCCTAAAGTGAATGTGAGCACAAACATTAGCCACTATCTAATCACCCAAAGAATATTTGCACCTGTTATGAATTATGCATGCAGAAATTCAAGCTCAATTATTTGTATATGCAAAGTTGAATACACAAAAAGACCATTTCTTAAAATCTAGGACAAGATGTTAAACTCACTATATTTTATATAACAAGTACTGACTTATCAGAATATTGAATATTTTATGCCTGGGTAAGAGCATATGCTTAAAAGTGGTAAAATATGGATTAATACAAGATCCCTCACATAAGAACAGGATAATGTTTCTTGCCTGAATTCTGAACATTTTGAATGTATTTGGTAAACTTACTCAAAGAAGACATTAGAGTCTCTGTCATCAGAGGGGATACATTTTTGTGTTTGTGTATGCAAATTATGTTGTTTAAAAATAAGATCTTTAAAATGTCAGTTCAATCTAGGCATAAGGAAGAAGGCAGAAATCTTTAAGAAAGTGAAATGGTGACAAGAAGCAGAAAATGTCCCTGAACTAAGGTAACAAAAATTTCCAAAAGAAAGAACATTTTCTAAGATGGTTGTGGTCTTCTGTCTTGTTTCCATTGGTCTAGCTGCTACTGCAAATGGACAGATGCAACAGTATGAAACTAGGAAACATTTTTTCTCATCATTTCTTTGCTAAGGATGACTCCTAGGAGGTAAGTCAGAATAATGCATATTACCAGATAAGACAAGGGAAAAGAATGAGCTAGGACCTCAGAAGAGTACTCGTGTTTTGACAGTTGACAAGGAGAGATCAAGAGAGAGAGAGAATTGAACAAGTAGGAGAGGTGGAGAGAGTTACCAGAAATCCTACACAGCCCCTCAAAAAGAATGTCATGCTAAGAATAAAAAAACCTTTGCAAACAGGGATTCCACAACATTTATTGAGCTGCACAGCTGAATCTCTGATGCCCTGTCTTTGCATCCTGTTTAGCTCCCTGCTACAAGTTTACAGCAAGAGCCTGGTAGTGTAAATGATGTGATATAATTTTAGTAGTGAGAATGAATCTGGCCATTCAGTTTCTGTCAATGAGTAAGTGAAGAACAGTCTCAAGATAACAACTCACTTCTTTATATTCAGTCTGAAAATAGGGTTTTGACTTCAGACATGTGAGAGGCATAGCTGAGAAAACATGACCCAGATTCACACTTTTCTGTGCTATGAATTTTGTTTTCCTTGACGCACAGTGAGCAATCTAAGCTGTTCTAAAAGAGCTACTTACAGTCACTCAAAAACCACAGTTGTAAATATTCCAATAACAATATTTTTCATTTTTTTGCAAACAAATGACCATCAGAAAAAGTAGTCACTATTTTAAATTTTGGGCCAGCAGAGACTTTAAAACTAAAATATGAAAAAGAATTTATTTTGTGCATATCCTCCCAAATTGTTGTCCATTAACTGTAAGAATATCTAAGTACTTCAAGTCTGAACAGGAGAGGAAGAATTTAGTTTGTGCTATTTTAAGTTCAGAGAAATCTTTAGGCAAAGCAAAACACCCGAGTAATCACCACAGATGAAACAGAATTGCTTCAAAGAAGTAAATTTGCAATTTTCAGTCTATTTTTCATTTAAGAAAATGTCCTGGAAGTCCTTGAATTTTGACAGTCTTGCATCAGCTAGCTGCCTGCAGCATTCCCCTGGGCCTGCTTTTCAGATATTCTCAGGTTGGGATCTATAGTAACACTGTTTCATATCACAAGTACAAACAGCTTTTCTGGAGTATTTATCTCATTGCTATCTTGGACACTGTATGCACAGCACAATAGCTTTTCAAATATTGAGGGAATATTCAGTTGTTATGTTATCTCCCTTGCAGCACTCCCTCAAAAAGGAGTACAAACATTTCCAGCCTTTGCTTAATGTCATATATACTGGTTTCTTACTTTCCATTGCACATATTCAAAGCTAAAATAACAGTTGAGTTAAAAATAACTGACAAAGAAATAAGTTCTTAAATCCTCTAAAAGACATAGGCCAAATCTTCAAATGCAAGTGACTCCATATTACTGAATATATTACTATGACCAGATGCAGATTTACCAGGACGGACTCTATCAGAAATTCACCTCCCGAATCACATGGCTGGTACATCATGTTTCTACACAGTACAACATGATTGCATGATTATGCAGCCTTATCCTCCACATTTATTTGTTTTAGAGATATGTCCTTTCTTGATTATGGTATAGGATCCAGTACCTGGTAAACACACCTTTGTTTGTTTCGATGTCAACCAAGAGTCCAATTAAGATGCTCAAACATACGTATCTACTGCCATTTGAGATAGTAGGATAGCCTGCTGTCCCTGTTGGTGTCTAGATGCTGTTCTTGAAGAGCATAGGCATGCGTGTGAGTCCCAAAAATATTGTGTCTATCACCTCTATGGAGAAATGAACATCCCAGGATAGATTAAATGTCATGTGCTGTCTATGTTTGGACACCGGAATCAAGCTCTTGGTGCCTAATCTCCCCTTATAATCAATGAATATCTGGTCAACACAGTAAAAAGAGTATGGAAAACTTTGCCCATTTGTTGTTCAGATTATTATCTCTATAGACTCCATTGACCATATCAATATAACGCGAGTTTGGACACATGGCTCACATGAAGATACTGACAATGAGGTACAGAAGGTAAGTGTTTTATTTCATAAGATAACCCCCAACCCCTCAATTTCTGTAAGCAAGGACACACAGTCTTGCTGCGAGCTGGAGTTCTATGTTCTCATGTATAAAGTATGTAGGTATCTAAAATGGGATTCATGCCCTTTGAAGAGGATAATCTACAAATCCATGCTTCATTTGATGCCCAGATTTTACCAATGCATTTAATTTTAGCAAGCATTTCCAGGTCTGTTTTCCTGCATACTCCAAACTGCCACAGTCTTGGACACATTTCAGGGCTAACCTTGATTTATTAAATACTAAAATATACAAAGTTTTGAGAGACTAGTCTCCCTGCTACAAGAGGATAATTCTCATTATTGGGCAGCACATTATGAAACCTATGCTTTCACAAAACACACTGTATCAAGCCAGATAGATCACTGCCTTGGAAAGAGCTATAAATTAGAACCTTCTTGAAATGTTGAGGCCATTAATCCCTGATCATTATCTTAAATAGGATGAATCTCTCTCTGTGAGTAGCTGTTCTTATGGAAGTAGTCTAGGTGACTGGATGAGGCTGGGTGAGTGTGGTGGATTGGCCCTGGCTGGCAGCCAAGCACCCACACAGCTGCTCGCTCACTCCCCCCCACCCCTTGCAAGCAGGATGGGGAAGAAAAGAGTGAGAAAAACCGTGAGTTAAAACAAAAGCAGGGAAATCATGCAGCAATTACTGTCACAAGCAATGCAGACTCAACTCTGCTTGAGTCTGGGGAATTCAACTTAATTTAAAATATTTAATTATTGATTGGGATATTGGGAAACAAAGAAGACAAACATTTAAACATTTAGAGAAAACACTTTTCCCCCCCCTTTCTCCAGCTCACCTTCACTGCAGGCCTCTCCTCCCACCTTATTATCACCGCAGGTTACACTCAGTCCCTTCGGTGAGGTGACGCGTGGGGCAGGGGGTTAGAGTCAGGGCACAGCGGTGTCTCCTGCAGCTCCTTGCTCCTTACTCTCCCACTGTTCCTTCCTTCATGCTCGTTTCCTCCTCTCTGGTGTGTCTGGTGTGAGTCCTCCATGGTCTGCAGCCCCTCTGCAGGTGTGGCCAGCTCCATCCACCATGGAGCACTTCGTATGCTCTGACATCATTGATCCTTTTTTGTGTGTTTTACTGTCTTTTCATAAATATGTTTTCCCAGAGGCACCCCCCGCTAGGCTGAGGGGCTCAGCTGTGTCCTGCAGTAGGTCCATTGGCGCCACCTGGAACCGGCTGGAACCGGCTGTGTCCAGCACAGGGCAGCCCCAGGCTCCTCACAGGGACCAGCCACCCTGCAGCCCTCCGCGGCCAGCACCTTGCCATTTATACCCAATACAGTGAGATGTATCCCCTCTAAAACAACTCATCATCCATTTGCAGAGGAGAATGTGCAGTAAGTCGCCTTTCAGAGGGTAAAAGGGTCAGCAGCACTTAGTTCCCTGGAGTCTTTGATCCTCTGAGGCAGCGTGCGGTGCCGGGCTGCTCGCCTGGGAGCAGTCAGTCCAGACTGTGGACTTAAACGGTGGCAGCAAAACTGGCTGGCAAATCTCGGGACTAAACACAGTGTGAGCTACTAACACAATATCCACAAATGTTTCTTGCATTTTTTTCCTGGTGTTCAACTTCTCCGCTGGCTTTGTTTATATGTCTGGCTTCAATTTTAAAATAAATACATTGTTTATCAAGACTCCCCTGAAGTGGCTGCAGAGCTTTACTGAGAAGCTTGGAGTGACAGCTCCCACTGTGTCCCCTTGTCTACCTTGGTGGCAATCGTTTCAAAGGATTTCAACAAACTAGTCAGGCGTGATCTTGATCCTTTCCTGAACCACATTGACAACCCATAATCAGACTGCTTTTCTCATACATCTCTTCCACTTTGATCTCAGGGTTTTAAAAACTCTCCAAGTTGATGTTAAACTACCTACTTTGTAATTTCTTTATGTCTGTCTCTGTATGTCCGCTAGCCAGTTTAGCACCAGTAAAATATTAATCTGGAACTGTTGTGCTGAAACATATTATCTTCTAAGTGTGGTCCACACTCAAATATTTCCCTTAGTGTCACTTTACCTTGAGTCCTGGAATTTTGGTCTTCCTCTACAGGCAGGCATATACTCTGGAGTTACAGAGCTGCATTGACCAGAAGCAGGTATTGGAAAATTATAAGGAAGCCCAACAGATGTTAACAGATGTGAATTTTAGGTAAATACAGAAAGGAAAGTTACCATATATAACCTTTCCCGATGCTTGCTGCATTCATTAGAGGGGTGACAAGGAGGGTCCCCACACACTCCTGCTACTGTCTCCCAGTTAATACAGCAGAAGAGCACTGTGCATGCTTTCTTCTGTTTCTCTGACAGCTTGGCAAAAATACATGAGAGGCAATTGTCATGGCTATCATCAGTCATTTATGAAATTTCTGCTGTTAGAAATTACATAGAGTGGATAGATGGATCCATCTACCAACTTTCCCTGCAATTTGCCGTGACACCTACCTGATGAACAAAAGAAATTTTGTGTACTAAATATATACGGGAATGGTTTCAATACCTTGAGTAGGTTTAAAATTCATAAATATACCATTTCAAATTTTGTGAGGCAAAAAATTAGAGTGAACTCCAACAGGTGGAAGGCTGGCAGACATAAAGGTACTGGAAACATGATTGCAAATATAATGTCAAAAGTCTAAAGACAACATTTAAAATTCAAGGTTCTAAAAATTATTTTTAAGAGTAATAAATTACAATTATAAGTTGAGGTTTCTGTTTGTTTGTTTGTTAGTTTTGTGGGAATACACATTAGTTTAATGAAATGTATATGAAATTGGGGAAAAAACTCTTACCACAAGAGGAAAATATAGCATAATGTTTCAAGCTATAAAATGTGTAAGTGCAGAATTATCCAGCAGTACCTTTATTCATTTGATTCTTTGCAATGTAAGATTTATTAGATTGCTCACTTACCATGCACATGTAACTACAGTTTAAATTTATAAGGCTACTTTGCTTAACCATGCATATAGTAAAAGGTATAGGTATATTCTATTCTCACACACATATGTAATTGTGATTACTCAGTTTATCAAGCAAGAAGTGAATCAACAGTGTCACTGGGTTTGTTTTAGGCTGTCACATTCTTCCATTGTTGCTTTCAGAGTCCAATGGTTTCTGAGCTAAGAGGGCAAGAACTTAAACATTCTGAGCAGTGAAGCAAAAATTGCTTTTTGTCATTAAAACCAAACCATCCTGAAAAATAATGATTTGCTTTTAATGGATTTTTTTTTCTTTACACAGGTGTTCACATGCATCAAGCTACCTTTAATTTGAGTGCTTTAGGATTTTGCAGAAGCACAACAAATATATACAGCTGTTAACAGAGCATAGAACATCAATGGGTTTACTGAATCTCCACTAGAGCTTGTACAAAGGGAAGGAATTGTCAATTTCTTCTTGATTATAACTAAACTTGTTATGCTTTTCATTTCTCTGTAGTGGCATCATAACTGCTCCGTTTCTTCTGCAATCACAAAGTTGTGACTTGTATTATGTAGTCTTCTCTTTACCTTTAGGGTTTCAGTACAGCTGTAAATATTTTCTGAATTTGTGCAGTCATACTCTTTTCTGTTCAAAAAGTGGTATTTCAGTTCTCCCTCAGAACTGTTAAAATATTTATAAAGTGACAGAAAAGCATCCATTTAAAAAACCTGAATCTAGCTGCTCACTTGCTTTGAGAATGTAAAGGTCAGCTGTAACTACTGATACTTGTTCAAGAACCCTAAGTCATAGCAAGATAGAAAAAAGCAGATGCTATATTTTGGAAAAAGATTTGCTACTACTTTTCTGTAGCTGCAGACATGGAATTTATTTGTGCAAATATGACAATAGCATAGAAATTATAGATGCATAAGAGCTCTGTCTCATTGCCACTTCTGATCTCCATGGTATGTTTCGATGGTTAATAGCATGATGTGTTACCAGCACTTGGTGGGCCCAGCCTTGGCAAAGAGTTCAGAATAACAGCAACGAGCAAGACAGGAATGTATGTGTAAGAGTGTGCATGAGTGGGATGCCCAAATTGTCTGAGTGGGCATTTGCCCAAAACTGATCTTGGTAAAAAGGAAGACAATCATCAGTCCAATTAAACAGTAACTGGGGAGTTAAGAGACCTCTGGGGAAAAAAGTCATCTAAACAGATATACAAGTGAAACACAAGGATTTGTAGCAGACAGGAGAAGAGGGGAGCAGGGCAGCAATGGCGCTGGTGTCACCCTGCCAGTTGTGGCCCCACGGCACCAGGGGCTCTGCCTGGGACTGGCAGCACAGCACCCGCATGGGCCACTGCCTCTGCCCCCAGCCACTGCCTCCAGCTTGCCCACAGTCATCACGGGGGCATTTGGAGACTTGTACCCTGGGGGTGTGGCGTCACCCACCTCTGGGAGGATGGGGGGGCAGCCAGTGCACTCACATCTCCCAGAGCAGGGGGTGCGGGCAGGGTGTCCCACACGCCTGGATGAGGGGGCCTGCACCACCCATGACCTCTGAAGGTGTGCATGTGCATGTATCACTGTGTTGGGGACAAAAGGAGGGATTAAGATTTATTGGGATTACAGAAGGTATTTACAGAATGGTATTTACAGAAGGTATTTACAGAATGCTTTGTTGCTTATTAACATTTGCAATAGTATTGTGGTTTATTTGTTGTATTGCTAATATTGATCCTGAATATATAGTTCACTGATTCACAGTTAATTACACCTCATTAATAAATCAGCAAAACCACTTCAGTTCTGATTTGGTTTAAACTACATGAACTGAGCAGGTTTTCCATGGGACAGGGGCTTGATTTACTAATAAACATTCTCTAAACTGTGACTGAACAGTTTGGAAACATGAATGCTTGTCTAGCTGCACCCACCACTTTGCTTACCATATCAGAGCAGTCTTCACTTGCACTGCATTTTAAATGTAGTTACATGAAGTGAAAAGTATTTTGCTGGCAGTTCTGCTCCTCTCAGTTGAACAGTCTGGGACAGGATAGAGGGCTGAAAAGACCACATTTTTTTGTTTGGGGTTTTTTGGGTTTTTGGTTGTGGTGTTTTGGTTTTTTTTGCATTTCAGTGTACTTTTATTTCTTTTTAATTTTGTAGGTCTTTGGGTTTTGTTTTGTTTGGCTTTTTTTTTTTAATTTTACAGCCACAGAGTGACACTTGGGACAACCTCTTAGCTCATGCTCTCTTCCTTGTCTCTGCGTTGTATTCTTTTCTCATTGATTTGCTGATTGCAGAGAAGGTGATAAATTATGTTTAGTATAGAGAAATGGTCTTCTACAAGTTAAAGATGCTTTGCCTTTCAGGCTGTGAGCTATAGCTGAATAAAAATACCTCTGATTGGTTTTGACATTATTTCCAGCACATTTGATCACTTTCATAGGCTTGAAGGTCCAAGCATGTTAATCATGCTTGGCTGTTTGCACTGAAGAGTCAGAAGTAACTGAAAATAATAGCTAAATCACTCCACTGTATGTTGAGGTCTACAAAAACTGGTGCATGCCTTAACTTGACAAGTCCTTTTTAAGCCAGAGGCAGATCATGATCACCAATCATAATTTATGGTGTGATTCTAAGCCAGAACCAAAAGTTGTTCAGTGAATTCTGAAAGAGATATAAGAAAAGATTTCTATTTCCTGAGAGCTTTAGGTGAGTCATTTGATAAATTCTTTTGAAAAACAGTGAGGTTGAGGTTTCTACTGGTTGAAAATGCATTTAATAGGCTAAATACCTTGGCAAACCTTCATAAGTTAATTTACCTAATTTACACTAAATGTGTAGTTGGAATATTTATTTTGCCCTCTTCCTACAACACTACCAAACTGATCTTTTATATCAGAAAATACAGTCTGGAAGGTCAGGCCTGAAATCTGGTATTTAAAATTATTTAATTCTTTCTACACAGTTTGCATCCCTATTACATTTAGCTTTTGCAAATGTATGCTTACTGGTATAATGTCCTATTAATGTTTTCCTGCAGACTATTATCTGTTCTCATGCTTCTTCACCTTCTACATCTGTCTTTCCTCCCTCTGTTACTCATTCTTTGAAAAATACTCAACCCTTTCATGTTAAAGAAACAAGTAGCATCATTCTTTATGTCTACTATTTTATATCATCTTAAATGTAATTCTTATCTTGATTTTTATATATCACAAGTTCTGTCAATCCACATATACTGGTTCCACTACATTCTATGTGATAATTTTTCAGAATTCATTATTTTATAATTTTCAGTGCATTGACTATTTGGGATGAAAAATTGCCCTTGATATAGTATTAAATTGAAATTACAGAAGAAGTTACTGCCTCAGAGATGTTTAATATGCCATCCTTATTTTGAATGGCAAACTGCCCAATAGTGGTGGACTGATATATAATTTAACTATTATTCATATAGTAACTTGCATCTATTAATTTTTCAGTGATGACATTAAAATATATCAGAGTCCCAAAATTATAGTCAGCTTTCAAAACTAGGGGATCAGATCTTTAAGTCTTTGGTGTACGAATCCAGATAACTATCCAAGGAGGAATGAGGTCATCTGATACAAGTGCATAATGGGAATGACAGAGTTTCCTTCCTTAGGATAGACCACATCTGGGGGTTTTTTTGAGCCTTGCAATTATTCTGACAAAAATCCCAGGGAAGTGACAGAAAGGTCAGTATCAGGTGCTTCAAAAACAGAAAAAAAATATATCACTGCTTGACACTTCTGGTATAGTAATTGGCATGTATTTTACTGGAACCTGACTGACTTTCTTAATTTTGACTCTTAACACAAGGGACATTTATTACCATTATACTCTATCCTATCTACTCTAGCTGTGCATATTCATGTTTTTCATTTTTATTAATCCTATTAATCTCAGGATTCGATAATATCTCATAACAATACCTACATATGGTAATTGTGTATTCTGTAAATTAGATCTCCAGGTTTAAAATTGCTTCATAATTAAATTGATTGGCCTTTTTTAAAAAAAAAAAAAAGAATAGCTCTATCTTTTAATTTACTTCCTGTAAAGTGTTCTTTATTTGTAGATTTATATTTTTCCACTTGGTATTGATCTTATCTTTGAACGTTCCTAATCCTTAGAATACCTCCCTCCACTAAAGTTCTTCTATATGTTTAATCCTTCAGGACCTGATTCAGATCCCACAGTAGGAAATAATACTCATAGGAAGTTTGATATTCTACTGTTTTTTAACAGAAGAGTGACCATACTAAAGAACGTCAAGGTATACTTTCTAACCAGCAGATCAGAATACATATTTTTAACATATTCTTATCAAGCTTTCTTCCACAGGTATTCTAGTACTACAGAATCACAGGATCACAGAACATTGAGGTTGGATGGCAACTCTGGAGATCATCTAGTCCAGGCCACTGCTCAAAGCAGGGTCAGCTAGAGCAGGCTCCTCGGGGCCATGTCCATCTGGGTTTCAAATATCCCCATGAATGGAGACTGCACAGCTTCTCTGGGCAACCTGTGCTGGTGTTGAACCACCCTCACAGAAAAAAGAAAATTCTTATATTTAAATGGAATTTCCTGTATTTCAGTTTGTCCCTGTTGCCTCTTGCCCTGTCACCGGGCACTACTGGAAAGAGCCTGGCACCATCCTTTTTGCATCCTCCCTTCCAGTATTTATATATATTGATAAGGTCCCCCCGACCCTTCTCTTCTCCAGGCTGAGCATTCCCAGATTCCTCAGCCTCTCCTCATAGGAGAGATGTTCCCAGCCATTAATCATCTTCATGGAGCTTGCTGGACTCTCCAGTATGTTCATGTCTTTTGTATTAGGGATTCCAGAACTGGACACAGTGCACCAGATGTGCCTCACCAGGGCTGAGCAGAGGGGAAGGATATGCTAGCAGTGTTCTGCTTAATGAAGCCCAGGATGCTGATGACCTTCTTTGCCACAAGGGCACATTGCTGGCTCATGTTCAACTTGGTGTCCACCAGGACCCTCAGGGCCTTTTCTGCAAAGCTGCTTTCCGGCTGGGTGGTTCCCAGCATATACTGGTGCATGGTGTGTTCCTCCACAGGTGCAGAACTTTGCACTTCCCTTTGTTCAACTTCATGAGGGTCCTGTCAGCCCACTTTACCAGCCTGTCAAGGTCCCAAGCTGGTGACACAACACATAGGTCCTTCCAACACATAGTTTTGCTTGCTTGCCTGCTGATACACATCAACCAACACTTGGTAGATCTGTCCTTGGATCTGTCCAAGGTAACCAGTTAATACAAGTGAGAATGTCATCTCTGATATGTTACTCCTATCATTAATGTCTTCTTTTCATTATTGGCTGGTGTGTTGTGGAAGCATACTGTGAAGATCAGTCATTTTCAAATAGAATATTTTCTTATTTCATTTATAATTAATGATTTATATAAACCAGAACAGCTCCAGTAAGGAGGCTGAGACAGATAGAGTTGTGTCCATGTTGGAAAGGTATTGGTTTGAAATATGTTCAGGTCCTTGCTTCCCAAAACCCAGGTGGGCAACATGATCTTCTTCACTGTTTTTAGGACAGTAGGTTTCACTCTTTCTACAAATGACTTGAAACATGAACACCTTAAAATTGTTTCTGTGAAAGAAGTGGTGTTCTAGCCAGCTGTCTTCCAAATAGTTGATCAATGTTATGAATTCTCAAAGGGAGGCTGGAATCCAACATTTAGGTAACCTGTGGTCTTCCTAGTGTCCTGTCATGACAATTTATGACAAAATCCTTGCCACCTTGTCTATAGTGACAGCTGCTGATAATGTTCATCCTAGCTATATTGCTTGACTTCAGTCTCAAAAATGTTTTCACAATTACCCTGCAGGCCATTGTTTTTAGCAATATACAGGAAATCTGTTATTCAGCATATTGAACATTGGTGCTTTATGTATTAAATATACTTGAAGTAATCTCTGACCTTACTAGGTTCTCATAGAATAATGTAGTAAGATTGTTATTTGCTATCTGAAGGAATATAAAAGCTTTCTTTCATCATTTGATAGTTTAGTGTATGGTTAGTGGTGGGATCTTGAAAGTGCTCTGTGTTGGCTTAGATCTGTTCTCCGTTAATTCAGTGGGAGTCTTATTACTGGCTTCAGTGTAAGCACAATAAGGCCTGCATGCAGCCTGCTTTTGAAATCCCACCTAGCAGCAAATACTGTTTATATTTGTTCTTATTTTTTTGTTTCATAAGCCTCTTTATTTTATGATTCACTAATATCCTTTCATATTCTCTTGTACTGTGGGTTTAAGAGTTTTTCAACTTTTATTGTTCCACTTGTTCCTTTCATTTGAACTTAAGCTGAACATTAAATTTATCCACTATTTAGATTACTATTGTTTCATCCAGTTTGGCATATTTCAAAAGACATTCACAAGCAAGAGAAATTGAAATGCAGACCTTTACTGAATTGTTTTAAGAAACCTTGGAAGTTTAAAAATTTTGATTGCAAGCTTATTTAATTTTGTAAAAAGACTCTTCTTAGAAGTATTTTATGAATGGGTCATATATTTCTGTAGACACACATCTTTATAAACAAGTTTGTAGAGTGTTTAAATCAGAATTCTTTCAGAGCAATAAAGAAACTGAGCTCTTCTGAATATACTTACAAAAGCCTGAGACTGAATTTGTTGCTTCCAACACCACTACTGTTCTGAAAATTCCTATATGCAAAGCACATTTAAATTAAAAGAGTCTTAGCTGCTGTAGTCTTGTTATTTTCAGGAGCTACAGGCATAATTTTAGTTTAAACAGATAGGTAGCTTTATGAATTAATTTGTTATTTTGACCAAATATCTAACAATCAGAGTGAGTGTCTTCACTGAGTTTTCCTAACTTTCTCCAATATCCTTTTCAGTCCTCTCCTGGCTTCTGTATCTAACATTAACAAAAGATTTCCACCAAGTTTTCTTTCCTCTGTCCGTTTGAATTTTTGAGGTTATTTTACATTAAAAAATAATAATTGACATTGCTCTACTGCCTGTGACATTTTTTTAGGTAAAAGCTCACTTGTAATAATAAATAAATGAAATTAAAAGTATTCATAGCTAGAGAATGAAAATGGAGAAATCCTTTTCTTATGTTCAGCTTGTCTCTAGAGAACCAGAAAAGAGATTTTTAGTGCTTCTCAGTATGGTCTACTAGAAAAGCAAGGCTCAAAATGAATTTATACTAGTGTGTTTCAAGGTGAAAGGAAGTCCTTGTCAGATCTTGGTAGTGGGTGAGAAAGATGGGAGATTGCATGGTTAATAGTCACGGGGAAAATTCAAATAGCCTTGGTACTGAATAAGGAAAGAAAAATGTGTTTGAACCCTGCATTGATCAAACAGTTGCATATAACCTTTGTGACTTTACCGTATGTATTTTTATTCAAGTTGTTTTTATTTTAACTTGTTCAGATTTTCCACTCTGAAATAGTCCTTAGTTTTACTTATTGCTCTACTTGTTTTATTGCTGCAAATACACAGAAGTGATCTACAAAAATGTTTTGTTATATATCTGAATGTAAGAGTGAAGTATGCTGATTATGCCTCTAAGTCATGCTACCGAGGCCCCCACAAAGGTCACAGAAACCAGTGTGTGGGAAGCCAGACTCCTCAGCAGAAAGGTCATGCTGCCACTAAGAAAAGAGGAATGGCAGGACCAACAGAGAGGCCACTCCTGTTAAAGGAAGTTAGAACCATCAGACAATAGCAAACTGTCTAATTTTCAGTTTGTAACAACTCATCCAAAATACGGTACCTTTTTCTTTCTTCCCAGCTATTGTAAGGAGGATTCCACCTTACAGAAAGACTAGTTCTGGTCAGTGGGCAGAAAAAAAATAAACTTTTATAGCAAAAGAACAGCATTCGTAAATGTCAAAAAGGACAGTTAGGCATTTAAAGTGAACTTGTTTGTCAACTGACTAGCACACTACTGTGATTTCCTTACCTGAGGGAACAGCTGTTCCCTTTCACTATGCCCTGTCCCAGGTCAGGGCAAAGCTGAGCAGGCAGCCTATGGCAATCTGAGTTGAGCCACTTCTCTCTCCCCATCCACAGCTATGGGCATTTTGCATTTACCAATTTCTACTTTACTTGCAGAACGGATGCATGAAAAACAAAATCCTTGAACAAGCCATGTCCCAGTTTAAATTGTTGGATTGGGCAAAAAATCGTATTTGCATGAGCTAGTGGCTCCAAAGAGATTCTCTTAAGAAATCTTAAGAGACCATCTTGTGAGATTTTAGATCAAGTTTTCAGTCCAGCTCCCTGAACAGCTCACCTCATACTTGTATTGCCAGCAGTCCTGGAGAGGACAGAAACACACAGCAATGGAGGGGAAAGTTGGGGGAGAGCAAGGTGAGTTCATGTCATATGAATTTAGGTCACTGTAACTGTCATGAATTACATTGCCCATGCTTCGGTTATCTGGGAGAACAGACTGATGGGGAAACAAAACAGACTTTGCTGTGTTGCAGATTTGGGTTTTACCAAGAGCCCTTCAAAACTTACAACTCAATATTAGTAGAAAGGGGCTGAAATACTGGTCTGTGTTTAATCCCAACTCAGACCCTTCATCCATCAGCCCTGTCTCAGCAGTCTCAGGAGAGGCTCTCAAGTGCTCTTTCCTCTGCATTTCCACCCACTTTTGCTCACTTTTGTATACAGTGTAAAGTAGTTAAATATGAATTACAATATGTTCCCACTTCTCGGTGCAACATCATAAATACAGAGGTCAGTTTGGGGACCTCTTGGATTTAGATGTTAAATCATTTTTCTGGCACTGTGATCTTCATGCTTGCTCAAGTCAGAGAGAGTTAATGAAGACCTACGTGTAATTCTGTATGAAATTGATTGTGCTCAGAAAATCCCAGCTTCTCTTTGTATTGAATGAGGTGAGCAAATGGTTTATTCCTCATATTTGGCTTTTTGGGGACTGTCGATATAGACACATGAATTAAATTGAGTAAGGAAATTGTGAGAAGTTAGCACAAGGAGAATTGAGCCCTATTTCTTTGTTGTCTGTTTATTCCTTTTCTCAGTTTAACTGTACATTTGAGGAATTCTTGATTATGGCTTCTCAAACTAAGGTGATTTTTACCATTTGTTTCTTTGTTATGCAAACTGGAAAGTTTTAGGACAGTATGGATCATCCAGATTCCTTAGATAGGCAGTGACAAAAACAGAAAAAACAAGAATTTACTTTTCTTAAGTGCTTAAATTAGTATGTTTCTATCTACCTGTTGCCTGTACAAGATAAAGTTATCAAAAGATCAGTTCATCCATATGTATTTTTCATTTTTACTTCACTCTCTTAGGCAATTGGAATCCAATGTATTCAGCTAATCGCTTCTTCAGCAAAACCTTCTTCTATCTGCAGTGCTAATCTCCCAGTTAAAATTCAAAATGAAATATACTTTGTTTGGGGGGGTGCTCTGGTTTAGTGATAATAAAACTAATTCTTTTATGACAGCATTCTTTAATATCTATTCTGTTTTCATCAACCCCTCTGAAAGAATTTTTCATAGCAGTCTCATTTAATTTAAGGATGGAGTGTACTGCAGAAGGACCCCTAGCTAGTGAGAACAGGGGACAGTGGAATGTGATGGGACTGGTAACAAAACCTGCCTGTTGATTGTTATGTTACTCTTGGTTTATTTTATACTGACCATTTTCTGAACATACTGGTTGCTTGACTGGCATATTCAGAACTAAGACTTTTGTTTTCACATACCAGGGTTACAGCTTTCAGATACATTGATGAGTTTAAAACCTTATTATTCTTATCCTCCCTTTGTCAGTCTTAAGAAACAAAACACTGCTAGGCCTTGCTGATATAAATGTTGGGCAAATATCAGTGAGCTCAGAAGCAGCAGCTATTTACAGGTTCAGGATGATGCCATATGGCCTGCACTGGTACAGATGTAGGATGTTTGCTCTCTCTGTTCATTGCGTATCTTCACCAATATTAACCATTCCTTGCTGTATGATGAGAGCGCATCAGCAGTTGAATTCTGGTTGTTTCTGATAATAAAACAGATCTGAGCATTGTCTCCTTTTCAACTGCTTGCTCATACAATTGTACTCGGGACAGGCAGATATAACTTCACTCCAGCATCTTTTTCAGCTCTATTTTTAGTAAGGGTAACTATTTGAACTCCTGCTTCTGTCTACTGAGAAAACTGAAACAAATTTCTCTTCTAAAATATAAAAATAGTTGTCCTGATTCTATGAGAAGTTTCATCCAGCTCAGTGTTATAGGGGCCAGTAGCCAACACTCAAGCAGATGATCCATAACGTAAAGCCAGTAGTGGATGTTTCTCTGAAAGTAAGAAAAATTTTGTTCCATTTGTGCTCTTTATCTTTTATGTCAAAGCTACCTTTTTAAATCCTGAAATAAATGTTAGCAATGATGAAATAATTCATCAACAGTTATTTTTTTCTATTTCTACTTTTTACTTCCAATGAATTAAATTATTTTCCTTTTGTTTTATTAAGATGTATTTGTAGGAATATTTATTTCAAATAATATTTCAGGCACTTGGCCAGTAAACAAAAGCTATATATCCTACCTAGTCCATAAAAGTAAAATGTATAGGATATGGATTCAGTAGACTCTGGTTTACATATGGTGTGATTGCAGCAGTACAGCTCCTCCATTTAAGTCATCAGAACATTGAGAAGGTCAGAACTTGGGTACATCATCTTTGTCTGTGATGTTTCAAGTTACTTTAACTGCTGAATGCAGAACAAATATAAAGATTAAATCTAATTTACTGTAAATAAGTTTTCTTTATTAAAAAAACCAAAACCAAACCAAAATTAAAACCCAGAAACATCACCCCCCAAGAAAAAAAACAAAACCAAAAAGACCCATGAGGCTCAAATTCTCAAAAGCAACTTGTATTTTTTCTGTCTGTAAAAGCATTTTATGAAACATTGATTCCAGTCTGTCAAATAATTTTTTTCTTTTAAAAAAAACAAAAAGTTTATCACTTATTTTCTTGTCTTGACATATTTCGGTGCTGGCCACAGTAAAGAGGAAAATCATGTCATATAACTCTCCTGTGAAAATTTACATGAAAACAACATTTATCAAACACAAGACTTTTACCACACTAAGGAATGTTTTACCAATGCAAGTTAAAACCTCTCCAAACCCAGGTGTGACTACTGCATGTATAGCAGACAGATAGGCCACTCAGATATTGATTTTGGCAGCATTATAAGTTTTTGTCATAAAATATTTTTTTCTGAAACTGTTTTCTCTGTTTCTTAACATGCTGTGTCTCTGTATTTCTAATATTGTCTATCCTTCATGCTGAGTAAAACATGGCTTCCTCACTTGATCTGGGCATGACTGTAGGTCAAAACTCCCCATTGCCTGGGATTTGGCATTATTTGGCATGAAAAGCATAAAGTCTAGACCAAATTTATCTTCAGTCTTGACTGCTCTCATACTGCCTACTTCAGGACTCCTTTAGATTACCTAGGGGTCTTTTTTGTATCATATCGGGGTATATCCTGGAGGACAATTTAAGGAAAGGAAGCTTGATTAAAGATGAGAGGAAAATACAACATGATGAAGGTGTGAAGATTAATGTAGTAAAAAAAAATGTAAATAACATACGTAAGCACAGGGACTAACTACAGTAAAGACATGCCAGAATATGTTACCATCAAGGGCATGTGTTCAGGTCTCTCTCTTAATAGTGCAACAGTACTTTCCTGATTACAGCAGAGGTGCTTCCCTTACTTTTGAAGATGGCAGGATTTTTGAAACAGGCAATCCAGAAAAATGAAGTAAGAAAAACCTAAAGAAAGCAGGTGTTCCCATCTAGTCTGTTACTCTATTTCTGTCTCCACCAAAATGCCTTCTCTCTGGATATGCACATCACACAGGTAAAATACCCAATGAAATTAGGATGATTACACGTAGAAAATACAAAGCATTAAACTGATGAACAAATAAATTTAATCACTGAGAATGTGAAATGATCATGTGAAATGCATTTGCATAAATGTCATCCTGGTTATATTGAACTAATCTTTATATAGTGTAATAAAGAAAAAATATATGTATCAATGCATTATAAACTCAGACTATGATTCAGCTATACTACCTCCCTAAATGCCCTCTTCCTTACTTGTATCAACAGCAGAACACATCTCACCCTTTGATGAGTGAGCTCAGCTCACTGAGACAGTAAGAAGACACTCACTTGTTTTGTGGCTGGATTAGTTTTCTCCTTGCTTGTGATGAGCTTCACAAAGGGGTCAAATAAACCACTCAGGTTACATATAGGAAAGATTTAGGACCACATAACTAGAGATGAAGCTGTAAGGGCAGGAAGAGAACTGATTACTACAGTAGGCTCAGCTTAAACCAATGTGAAACCCAAAGTGTGCAGGCCTGGGAAATCACAGTGGATAGGGATGGTTACACTGAGCGCTCAGAAAGGTACTTACATCCCAGTCAGTTGCATTTATGTTAATATTTCGAAGGTAATTTCATGAATGAGTGCATATTCACTGTCTTCTGAACACAGGATCTGACCTGTTATTGATGCAAAGTAGCATACCTGTGCTGCCTTCTGTAAATGCATATTACTTTAGGTCAGCTGCAGCCCTCCTCTGTGTGATTAGCACAAAGAGTCTGACTTGGAAGACTGAAATATGGAGTGAACCAAGCAATGAAAAAGGGTAGGCTAGGACTGATCCAAGCAAAAATGAGAATTAATTACATGATTAAAAGAAAGAGTTTCCTAAAAAACAGTAAGTCTGCTTTCTGTCTAAAGCATCTGTGATTCTGGATTATAATATGAAAAGCAACTGTTAATAGCTTCATCATCGTAAATTTAGTACACTTTTCATTAGAAGAATCCTTTGGTCTCTTAGGACTAAATCAATATTTTAAAACTTTGCAGACCTGGGACACTGAAACTTCTCTTTGTTTTCTTTGGACATCTGGGAATCAGATTTACTGATGCCTGACCTAAACATGGGCCTGACAATTTATAATATGGACATGGCTGTTTTATGAGTTTTTTCCTGTTTCTAGCTATGGTAATGGTGAAAAAATAACCACTAAACTCTGACTTAGTTTTTCTGATGCTTCCAGAATGCACCAGAGTTTGGTGTGTTCAGCTGCCTCTTCTTTTCTGCAGGCAGTTTATTAAGCAGTCCTTCACTGCTTGCCCAATTTACAATTGACAGCCAATACAGGTGAAGTCCAAAAAACGAGCAGGACCCTCTCATGTTCACTGGTCATGTCTGAAACCATTGGCACCCAAGTGACTGTGTCCTTCTCTACTCTGGAATTTTCAAATTATTAAATAACATGTTCAATTCTTTGTATTTCAAGCCATAAGCAATTAAATTATAAAAAGTCTCAATGAGTCTGTTTTCAAAGAAAAGCAAGATTCATCAGGACACTAACAAACTCAGGACAATTTGTCTTCTGAAGCAGTGCTCTCCTGGGTCTGTAATGCTTGGAGCTTCTTCAAGATGTATAGCTTTGTTCCCAGACAAAATATGTTCAGAGCTACATGTAGCAAGAGCTAAATGATGGGGGGAAGAGGGCACCAAACAGAGAGGAAATTCGCGTGAGCCAGCTGTTGGCGGCTACCTGGCAAGAGGTCGAGGGGTGCGGGGGGGAGCAGAACCACAAAAAACCTGGAAAGCCAGCTGACTACTCACTGGTGGCAGGAAAAGTTTTACAAGGTTTGATTCTAAAAACTGACACCATGATTTTAGAATTCATATTCTCATGTGCATTTTTTTTTAATCAGGAACATATATTTCACATAACAGATTGCATTTCAAAATAACTCTCAGAGGAATACAGAACTGATGAGAATTCATTAGTTAGTAGAGTGACAAGCAGCAAGTTATTTTTAAAATGACTAGCATAAGGGCAGGTGAATGAATCTCATGGAAACTAATCTATATGAATGATTTAAAATGAGATTAGATTAAATGTTAATTATCCATTGTGCTATTGAAACACTGCATAGTTGCTGGTTTTATTCACCAATAAATAAGTTCAGTGTATTGTAAATCAACATTTCACATTTTTCCTGGAGAGGGGTAGATCTAGTATCATGCATCAACACAGATGCCTATACTTTTCCTCTCCTTACTGTTTAGATTTTAAAATAAAGGATCCCCTATAAAAAGCCTACCATACATAAAATAATGAACCAAAAAGGAATGCTTCTCTAATAAGAGATGCAGGCACTAGTGAAATCAGTAGACTCGGCCTTTTGCATTTTTTTATAAGTCACCTTGCTGAATGGCAGAGTGGGATTGTTTTGTTTAAAGATTTTCAGGACTCTTGAACCATAGCTCTGTGTTCTAGACTCTTCTGTGCTTTAATGGCATTAGTCAAAGCAGATCTATAGCTGGACAACTTTGCTAGTAAAACTTTGGAGGGATGTGCTAGTATGAAAGCAAAAGCACTGTGTATGCATAAATATGAAAGTATACATACATATATATGCCTGTGTGTATAAGAAAAGCTACAGGAAGACTTTCTGAAAGATGTCAATCAAATATTCTTATTACCACTCATCAAAAAACTATGCCGTAGAAAATTGTCACATAGATTTGGCTTCAGTTCCACGTTCTTTCTTCATATCTGCCACACAGAATTTTTTTCATAGATTGATTATGATGGGAAAGTTGAAGTTTTAGTTGCTGACAACTTCTCAGCAGTTGATGCTCTGTGGACAAATGTTTCAGGACTGCGTAGTCACATTAATTCAATGTCTCAACTAAGGAAAACTTCAAAAACTTCAGCATCTGAATAGTTAAGAGCTGACATTTAACATACCTGGCTTAGTTTTCAGAGTTCTCACTCTGAAAGGAGTGAGGAGCAGGGCAATTTACACCTCTCAGTCCTACTGGTCCTGCAATTTTACCACTCACTGTAATTCTTTTACACTGTTCCTGACATTTCTTCTGTCCAAGAGAACTGTAAATTTAACTTTAAAAATTAGCTACTGGGGAAATATCCTACTGCAAGACGTGGATCCTAAAATAATTTTCACAGCAGTGGGATTCTGATTGTTCTCTATGAATTATTCACTGTACAAAAAGCATGTGGTCAGATACATCGTTTACTCTTTGGTCTCAGTCTCTCCAGCTATTATCATTAATCACTGTTTCTTCTTCTTGCATAATATTCTCTCATTTCTTCATCATTTTTAAAGAGAAAAACAAGTAAAAATAGCTTTTTAAAAATTCAGTCTTTTGTGTTTTTTATTTACTTCCTACCTACTGCATTTTCCTAGAGTTTCTGTCTTTTCACAATGCTGTTTTTCTTCTGAATATGTATAGACAATGTTTTCTTACTTCCTTTGGTTCCATTATCTGGCATACTCCAATCCTGCTGTATTGTATATATTACTTTATATGTGTGCACACCTTGGTAACTGCCTTGTATCTCTTTCAGTCTCTCTTCTCTTCTATTTTCGGTACCATTTCATTCTGCAGTCCAACTCTTGCTAAAATTTATTTCAGTGAGGTGTTGGAGTTTTAAAAAAAATTTCTATATCATGTTTTAGTGATGATGAAAAGCTTGGTTTTATCTTTGATTTACCAGTCTTTTCAAGCAGTCTGCTTGTCTAGTTAGTGCTTTGTTCATTTTACATAGCAAAGTTTACATTATATATATTATAATAGGACTAATATACTGTATAACTATTCTTTTACAGATTCCACTGTCACAGAATTGGTCTAAATATTTCATTGACTATTCTGTCTAATAATTTTTTGATAAATCCCTCAACAAACAGCCAGTGCCACACCTGGTCTGTGCTTGATAAGGACCAAACCTTGTCCCTGTATCTCTGGCTGCAGAGATGCTCGTGACTGCCAAGAAGAGCATGACAGAATCACAGAAACATTGAGGTTGGAAGGGACCTCTGGAGCTCATCTGGTCCAACCCCCCTGCTCAAGAAGGGCCACATAGAGCTGGTTGCACAGGACCACGTCCAGACAGCTTTTGAATATCTCCAAGGATGGAGACTCCACAAACTCTCTGGGGAATCTGTGGCAGTGCTCGGTCAGCCTCACAGTCAAAAAGTGTTTCCTGATGTTCAGATGGAACCTCTTGTGTTTCATTTTGTGCCCATTGCCTCTTGTCCTGTCACTAGGCACCATCGAAAAGAGCCTGGCTCCATCTTCTTTGCACCTTCCCTTCAAGTGTCTATATACATTGATGAGATCTCCCCTGAGCCTTCTTTTCTCCACACTGAACAGTCCCAGCTCTCAGCTTCTCCTCATGTGTGAGCTGCTCCAGTCTCTTAATCATCCTGGTGGCCCTTTGCTGGACTCTCTCCAGGATGCCCATGTCTCTCTTGTACTGGGGAGCCCAGAACTGGACACAGTACTCCAGTTGTGGTCTCACCAAGGGTTGAGCAAAGGGGCAGGATCACTTCCCTTGATCTGCTGGTAACACTGTTCCTAATGCAGCCGAGCATGTTGATGTCCTTCTTTGGCACAAGGGTGCATTGCTGGCTCACGTTCAACTTGGTGTCCACCAGGACCCTCAGGGCCTTTTCTGCAAAGCTGCTTTCTGGCTGGGTGGTCCCCAGCATATATTGGTGCATGAGGTTGTTCCTGCCCAGTTGCAGGATTTTGCACTTCCCTTTGTTAAACTGCATGAGGTTCCTGTCAGCCCATTTCTCCAGCCTGTCAAGGTCCCTCTGGATGACAGCACAGTCCTCTGGTGTATCAGCCACTCCTCACAGTTTTGTGTCATCAGCAAACTTGCTGAGGCTACACTCTACCACAGCTTCCAGATAATTAATGGTGTTGAATAAGCTTAGACCTAGTATTGGCCCCCGAGTTACACTACTAGTTACTGGCCTCCAACAAGACTTCGTACCACTGATCACCACCCTCTGGGCCTGGCCTTTCAGCCAGTTTTCAACCCACTTCACTGTCTGCTCATCCAGCCCATACTTCAACAGCTTTTCTATAGGGATCTTATGGGAGACAGTGTTAAAAGCCTTACTGAAGTCAAGGCAGAAAATATCCACTGCTCTCTCCTCATCTACCAGGCCAGTTATTTCATCATAGAAGGTTATCAGATTGGTCAAGCATGACTTCCCCTTTGTGAATCCATTCTGACTACTCCCAATCACCCCCTTGTTCTTCATGTGCCTGGCAATGGTTTCCAGGATTAGTTGTTCTGTTACTTTTGCAGGGATTGAGGTAAGGCTGACCGGCCTGTAGTTCCCTGTGTCCTCCTTCTCGCCCTTTTTCAGGATAGGAATGACATTTTCTTTCCTCTAGTTTTCAGACACCTCTTCCAATCACCTTATTCATTCAAATATTATCAAAAGTAGCCTCACAATGGCATCAGCAGCCCCCTCAGCACTTGTGGGTGCATCCCATAAGGGCCTACGGACTTAAGTATGACAAGTTTACTTCAATATTCTCTGACCTGATTCTCTTGCAACAGTATGTCTTCCTTGCTTCAGATTTTCTCCCTGGCCTCTGCACCCTTGGATTTCTGAAGGCTTCTCTTACTAGTAAAGATAGAGGTGAAGAAGGCCTTCACTATCTCAGCCTTTTCAATGTCTTCTGTCAGCAGGGCCCCTGCACCATTCAGCAGCAGGACCATGTTTTCCTTAATCTTCCTTTTGTCACTGCACCATTCAGCAGCAGGACCACATTTTCTCTCATCTTCCTTTTGTCACCGATGTACTTACAGAAGCTGTTCTTATTGCCTTTGAGATCTCTCACCAGATTCGATTCCAGTTGAGCTTTGGCTTTCCTAACCACATCTGTGCATGCTTCAGCAGAGGTCCTCTTCTTGTTGGCTCCTCTGTCTCTTGGGTAAGGAAGTTGTCATTTATCTTCTCCAGGAACCTCCTGGATTGCTTACATCCATGTTGTTCCTCCAGTAGATACTGGGGTGGCTGAAGTCCCCTATGAGGACCAGGGCCTATGAACATGAGGCAACTTCTAGTTTTCTGCAGAAAGCCTCATCCACTTCCTTGTCAGGTGGCCTATAGCAGACACCCACTACACTGTCACCCACAGTGGTCTGCTTTTTAATCCTTACCCATAAACTCTCAGCTGACTCATTATCCACCCCCAGGCAGAGTTCCATGCACTCCAGCTGTTTTGTCACGTAAAGGGCAACTCCACTTCCTCATCTTCCCACCTATCCTTCCTAAAGAGCCTGTATTGCATGCTGTTATTGCAGCACTCCAAGCTGGGATGCAAGCCATCCCACAATGTCTCCGTGATCCCAACAAGATCACAGCCCTGGAACTGCACACAGATCTCTTAATTCCTCATGTTTATTCCCCACACTGTGTGCATTAGTGTACAGGCACTTCAGAGAGGCTCCTCATCATGTTCATTTCCCAGAAATTATCTGGGTGTTTTTTTCATAATGGTGCTTAGTAGGCACTTTCTTGCTTACATGCAAATGCTTGAGGTGACCCTGCTTAAGTCCCGTTTTGTTGATTTTGTGTTCCCTTTTGTTTACATCACTCCAGGCCCTTTACTCATCCACCCTGTCCACCACTTCCTCACGGGGCTGCTGGTAACTCTCTCCCTCCCCCATCATTCCTATCTCTGTGAAGGGTTTGTGTCACACTAGCAGATACTAGGAAATTTTTTGTAATACTCTCTGGGAAGGTGTTTAGAGGGAAGATGAGTCAGACTACAAGTATTGGAACCTATAAGATATAGAACCCCATAACCAGGCTTCTTAGAAACTTTCAGATTCCCCTTCATCTCAATAGCCTTTGTCTGGCTGGTCATGCTGGATGCTTTACTGGTATTTTTCCAGAGTCTGATCTTGCATTCATTTGAAATTAATGTAAGTTTTGTTATGAAATGCAGTAAAAGTAAGATTGATCCCCAAATACCCTACTTATTCTTGCTTCTATCGAAGCATTTGCATAGAAATTGATAACTAGTCAACACATCCAGACACTTAACTAATAAATTCCTCATTTTGTTATACATACTACTTCTATGTCGACAAGAAAAACACTTTAGCCTACCTTATTATGTGCATATATTCACACTTCAGCTTCAGTTGTCATGCTCACCCACTTTTTTTTTTATTATGTGTTTATTTTCAATTTGCTACAAAAACAAGACCATATTAGAAAGTAATTGCCAGCCAGCCAGTTTTCTCTAAATCACAGGGTGGTAGGTCATTGCCAGAGTTTTCCAAATTCAATAAAGTCTTAATCCGCTACACTTCATTTTGCATTTTAAATATATGAAACGTAAAACAGAGAAATCGATTTATTGAGGAGAAAAAAACAAATATTTTTGTAATGATGTTCCATTTACAATTACTTTCTTTGTTTACTTGTAAGTGCAAATTTATTGGAAAAATAATTTTATAGAGGATCCCAACTCAGTCTTCTCAGTAAGTTTGTGAATGAACCTCTCTAATATAAGCCAGACATGATAACAGCTTTTACATTACTCTTCAATGGACTGCAAGGAACACATAAGCAACACATTTATATTCCAGCCATAAACCAGCTGTGATGGATAGAATTTTAATCTCTTCTTTGCCAGTGGAGGCTGCTTTTGCAAATAGAAAATTTTAAATGTGACAAAATAGACCTGCTTTGGTTTTTTTAAGGAATTTAGGATTTGACTGTGCATCGAAATTAAATGGAATAGAATGTTCTTGGAAATTAAGTTAAACCTCTCTGTACACCCCCCCCACACATAAACAGAGGAGAATAATTAAGATACAGTACTCTTATATGACTATTTCTAACTAAAAACACTCATGTGGTTGGAAGTGATAGCGTTAACCTAACTAACTTACAGACTGTATCATCATGGCTTCACTGCTTCACATTAGTGTTTCATATCATCTCCACGCAGACTAGCCCCAAGCTGGCCAGTTTTCTATTTATATGAAAAAACATACAGCAAATACGCAATAAAGCCTGTTATGTTTAATTCAGTGCTGTGGCAAATTTGTCTAAAGAACAAGAAATCAGTAGTAGAATGATTTTTAGATGTATTGTAGGACATCAGTTGCAGAACTTTTGGCAAACTGAAGTTAATTTGATGATATAATGTCAGCACACCAGAGGGACAAAATGCCATTTAGTAAGTCAAGAAAGAAGTAGCTTTTTCCAAACACCAATGGAGCTTTTGCAGTTTAATAATCTTTATGGACTGTTGAAAGTCAGTTCTTTAAATGCACTGGTTTTCAAGTATTTCTTGTAGGCAGTTCTAATCAGAAAAATATTTTCATACAATTTTTCAAGTTATTTATTTTATGTAAATTTAATATAAATAGAAGATACTTAAAGTGCCTGTTCCAGAATCAAACTGAAACTTACATGAGTTTTTCTCTTGTCCTCAGAAACCACTGGAATAGTTTTTTAAGATATAAAATTAAGAAATGTAGTATTTTGTTATAAAAATAAATTTAACAAAAATAATTTCTTGATGCTGTAAAATACATGCCATTTATTCAAAAAAAACCACTGAATATTATTAAAGAGTATATATAACTTAATTTTAAGAAACGAATGGATTCTTACAGAATTTCATAGATTTCTAGAAAGCTTGTAATGCCTATAAATTACAAACTTCAAACATAAATTAATTGGAATATAGAAACAGAAATTAAATATTTAGTACAATGAATGATAATGATACAATTATCCATCATTCCATGTTAAAATTTTTAGATATTTTTTCACATATCAATACTGTAAGAAGAAGAACAGAAGATAATTGGGCACAGGACATTCTAATTAGCATATTTATGTTTTCACACTGCTACTAAACATATCAATATCTGAATACAAGTTGAGTCTTGCTACCTATTTTATATGCTTTTAAAAAGGGCAAAAGTCAGCATTGTAAGCTATCTGTTACCCCATTTTGTTAGTCTGTATTTCAAAGCAAGTAAATTAATCAATACCATGGATCTGGAACCTTTTCAGGTCTTTTCCACACAAAAAACCCCAAGCCAAACAAGTCATTCCTGCTGTGAAATGACAAGGAAAATGTTCTGAAATATCTCCCTCAAAGAATGAAAAATATTCCAACTTTTCATTCAAGCATAGATTTAGTTTAATCACACCTAGCTAGCTCAGCTCTCTGAAGCTTGCAATGATGGTGCCGCTTTCTGTAATGGTTAATTTACCTGCAGAATAAATTGATCCTCACAGACACCTGTGATACTGCAACTATATTGCTCCTAATATTCAAATATTACTACCCTGCAATGTGTTCTGTGGGATGCATATATTTTGCAGTACTGCATATTCTCATATGCCTTTAATTAAAGCTCTGCTCTGGAAGGGCAATTAAAACTCTACTTGTAGAAAGCAAAACTTCCACAAGTCAGGATTTCATCCTTCAGATGTTTCTCAAATGGAGAAACAGGGAACGGAACTACTTTGGATAGCAAACCTTTTTCTAAGTAATCTGTATTCTTGTCCACATGCAGCCAATCTCTTTCTGAATAACCATAGCTTCATTTTATCCGTGTTCCAATCCAGACCATTCTGATTACAGCATTCTCAAAGAGAGACAAATATGTTTCCATGTAACTATGTTCTACGTATGTCAAAGTCCTAGAGAAGTCACAGTATCACACCTGCAGTTTACATGTTTCACAAAATTTTGTATATCTTGATAACATATTTTTTCATTTGTTTTTACAGTCCACAGTTGTCAGCAAAGTTGAATGTGAAATCCTGGACCTTCAGTTGGCCTTTTTCACTATTGCTTTCTCTTCTCCATATATAAAAATATTAGCATCTATTTTGCCTTTCTGTTTTTTTAAATTTTTAAAAATTAAACTCCAAATAGCAACAATTTTTGTAGCTTTGTGGACATTTTTCTTTCAATCTCAGTTAATTATAGATTTTGCTCTGTAGGATGATAATTTTGCAACTGAATCAAAATTTTTTAATGAAATTTATCTTTATATTTAAACTTTCTTTTTTCCTAATTTTTTCTTTACTTATTGACATCCCAATAACCTTACTTTGTTTTCCGTCTAAAACTATATGCAGTATTTCTTTCCAATTGGAATTTCTGATTCCAAAAGCTTAAACACGATTAAGATGTTCTTCTACTGTGTCATCATTTGACAAAATTAGACATATTTAGTTCTAGTATTTCCTCACTGGAAATGAGGAAACCCTTTAGTCATATTTGTTTTCCTCTGAAATTCTACCATTGTCTTCACATCTTTCTTGTATTGAAATGCCAAGAAGAGAATGCAGCATTTTCCAAGCCAAGTGAAAGAGCTGCCTTTCTCATCCTTATAGCATGAGATGTCTGCCTCTCTCTATAAAATAGTAGGTGAATGATCCTAAACCTGCTGTACAGAGGATATACATTTGGGACACAGCACATAGCTCTAATAAGCAGTACCTTCAAAATAAATGTGATTTTATCAGAACTAGCTGTTATGGAATATTCTTCATAGTGCCTGAAACACTTTGAGCACTTGATTGAGACTTTATTAATGACTGAACATACAAGACAAGATGGAAATTCTTAGTCCTCTGTGTTAGCTCCCTGCATAAAGCTGTCCTATTATTGTGTTTGGTTAAACTTGGTAGAAGAGGTGTCTTAACATGCATAACCATCATTACTGACTGTGTCTATGCATTTTCCAATGACGTATTATTTACCTGACTAATATTTTGGTTTGGGTTATCTACTCTTTCTCCTCTTTTTCTGCCCCATGTACATGATATGAGCATTGTTTACACAGTCTGTATGCATACTTTGAGCAAGGTTAAACAAATGCTTGCTTCAGACCTTAATGAAAATATTTGCTTCAATTTTTTTTCTTACCAAAAAAAAAAAGTTATCTTTGCTGAGTTTTCAGGTTTTTTTCCCTGACCAGCACGCTCTGAATATCTTGCTTTTGAAATAGCAGTTGGTAAAATTCAGGCAAAGAAACTAGGAGTGATCTGCATTCATATTTTGAAGGCATGTTCAATCGTAAGTATGCAGCTGGAAGATCTTCTCTTTCTAGCTAAAAGAAATTAGATGGCTCTTGTAGTTTCAGCTCAATCTATTATGTGTTCCTGGAGTAGTTAATCTATGCACTGTTTTTACACAGAGTTTGTAGCAAAACTATGGTTCAAATGTAAATCGCACAGGGAATTCTGCAGACTGAATCATCCAGACATCTCCCTGTTCACAGGGAGTACACTGTACACAGCAAGAGCAGGCATGAAGCAAAAGAAGTACACATCCACGTGTGTGCTGGCTTGTAGAAGTAATCAAAACATTAAAAAGTGAAGTAATTTCACTTGTTTGTTTCACTTGGTAAAAATGTGATTCTTTACCAAAGAATCATAAAGGTCTATAAATTTTCAGGTATCTTGGCTATTGATGCCTTTTCCTTCTTTGGTCATGACAAACTGCATGTTGGATCATTTATGTTATGCAAAATGTTTCTGGAAGCTCTGTTGTCCTGATATACTCCACTGAGCATATTTGTGGCATCTCCATTAGCTTTCTTCTTTTCTATTTTATTATCATAACAATGTACAAATGCAGAACATAGACAGTGTCTCCATCAAAGGGCTGATAGTCTAAGATCATTTAGGTAGAGGATTACTAGGAAAGCAAGCCACTGCGAACTCCATCTCAAATGCAAGCACAGCTACCAAAGGCCAAAGAGACAATATAGCATGAAGGGACATGCTATTAGCTGAAAAAGATCTGGGAGGGGACCATTTAGCTGCTGATGGAGAAAGCATGAAGGCTCAGGCCTTGAAACTTTATTAGTGAATAAAGATGGCTGTCACCATCTTTATTCCATTATACACCCTTCATTTATGGAGATGATGACTTTTTCATATTGATTAGGACATACCAACCATCAGTGAATGGTCTTTAAAGTTAAGTAGCCTATGTTTGGTCCCATAATGACAAAAGTGTCATGTGAAGCAAAAGAATTAGAAAAATGCAGTAATGTGATAATTAACAAATAAAAAAGTTTTATGGGGAATTATTAAAGTTTGGAAATGAATTAGTTGTGTGGAAGGAAAAAGTATGTCATCTTTCACACTGCATATAACTATTTTTGTAATCTTTTTCTAAAATTATATCCCACTAATGCACATATCATCTTTTGAGATTAGTCAGAATCATACAAATAAGTTCCTTAGTCACCACTTTTTACAGGGTTTAGTAAAATGGGGGTTTGGTTTCTAGTTACTACCATAAGTTATAGAACAAAAAACTACAAATAAGTACATGTTGTAGGATTTTTATCTATATTGCAGCAGTTATGTGCCATGATGAGTTCCTGGAGTAGTTCATCTATGAATTGTTTTTACACAAAGTTTGTAGCAAAGCTATGGTTCAAGCCTGAGCCACACAGGATGTTGCCTCCTGATAACACAGTTCCATAATCTGGCTAGAATTCCCAATAACGTTTCTCTCTCTGCAGCTTTATTTACTGATCAAAAGGACCTCCAATTCTGCAGGGTAATAATTTATCTAGATGACCTCTATTAACTTCCTTCAGAAAAATCTGGATGAAGAGGATAAAAGCAGTCATCAGATTCATAAGACCTGAAAGCTCTTTTGTTTTCAAAGGACTGTAAATATAAGAAATGGCTTTTCATGAAAAATATCACAGAAGTAATGGTGAAGTTGTATTTTACTAAGGAAGAGATACAGATTTAAGTCTGAAAGAACTAATTTCAGTGGAAGTTACCCTTGACAGAAATGTATGCTCCTTTTCCTTTAAAGTTCAAAATTTACATTTAGTTGCTAGTGACCAAACAACAGATTCATATGGATATGTTTATTGCCTTTTCTGTGTTGTAATGAAAAACAAAATAAAAATATCATAAGATTCTATTCTACATTAAATGTCTCGTTTCATTTCCAAAGCACTAACCACCTCACCCACTCTAATCTCAATAAAGGGAAGTTATTTCTTTACTTAAGGCTTATTATGTTTGTGCTTCGTTACCTTTTTCTGTATTCCAGCTGGAACTTGTCAGTCATTATGAACAGCCTGTTAAGTCTCACGCCTGCAGCAACTTTTAGCCAGCATTTCTGAATAAAAAGAGGAGAGTGAGATATCACTGCATTATAAAGGGAACTTAACTCCTGAAATATGAAAGCACAGTATGTATCAGTGTGCTCTTTATAAGCTGATTCTCTCTCCCTTAGAGAAGCCTGGGCAAAATGCTTCACTATAAAGTGTATTTGGTGTGTATTTGAGCTCATGTGCTTTCAGTATATATTCCTGTTCACTGTTTCACCATGGATGCACAATACCTCAGATATTGCAATGTGTGATTCTTTGTTTCAGCATCTGTGCTTGAAGTTAGCTGATTATCACTGTATATCTCCTAGAAGCAATTTCAAATTTTATCCAACCTAGTGTAAACATAGATGCTATTCTATCCTCCTTTTAATCTGAATACTTGTTTCAGTAAAACACAGCAAGCTATTATCTGTTATAAAGCAAAATTATGTTATAAAACAATGATATAAAAGCAAATTACTCTTGGCCACTCACAGTATGATCAGTTTCTGTGCCAATTTTGTTTGCTCATTTTTCATGGGATTTCAAGAAAATATTTCCTTAGGCTCAAATGAGAAAATACAATTGTAGCATATGAGAAAATAATAGGCATGGTGTTTTGATGTTGAATTGTAATAGAACATGCCACTTTCATCAGGGCTGGCCTGAGACTTCTTAGCCAGATGGACTAATTTTACCTTCCCTTGGATAAGGATCAAAAGTCTGCCTAATGCCTACCATAGAAAGGCAAAAGGAGTAAAATTAGAATGGAAAGAGTAGACAAAGGATCATGGAGATCCACGAAGGATGGGCTTGCTGTTGGACATGCATGGAAGAGCAAAGGATGTCAACTACCATTTCCCGGAGCACCTACCTATCCCCTTCTCCATCAGCATTAGCCATTGCACTACATACTGTGCATTTTTATTTCCATGACAAAGAAAAGATCAAAAAACAGGATTATTTTTTACCCTTGGCATGCCATCCTAGGCAGCTAGCTCCTTTTCCATAAACCTAGAATGTGCATTATTTTTTTCTAACTGAATTGAAGAAATCCTTTTTTTATATGAAGGAATAGGTGATTTTAAGTCATCATCTTGTCTATGGGGTCTAGGATCATAGACTTCTCGTATACTCACAGGTACGCACCTGAGTAAGTCTCTTCAGGAACAGGATCACCTTCCCATTAAATGTACAGTACATTTCTTTCCAAGAAAACAAAAAGTACCGGGATCAACATGACCTACTGTAGCTTAGGGCACGCTAACTTTTGTCAACTAAGTTATCTGTACTGTGGAGTTGGGCTCATTCTTATCTCTAATTTACAGCTCCTTCCCTCACTTGTCTCTTAATTGCCTCTGACATGCCATGGTGACAATTGACCTAGTATCTCCAACATCTAAGAGCTGTCCAAACTGCTACTTCCCCTCCAAAACTGGTACCTCTCCTCCTTAATGAGAGGAATCATTAAATGAGTTTTCTGCAGTGCTATGGAGTTGAATCTTAGATTTTAATTTAAGGCATCATCTGTAAAGTTTGCTTTAAAAAAGGCAATTAATTCAATCATCCTATGTGAGCACATAGAAATTAGGTCAAAATATAAATATTATGACAACTTATAGTTGCCTGAAAGATAAATAATATATAGATCCATATAAAATGAAATGGATGAAACAAGGAGTCACACATAAATTATATTCTGACTTTTAGTTCAGCTTCTAGTCTTGTTTTATAGTCCAGTTAGTTCAGTAATCAGACAGAGGTCTGATGTCTCCTTCATCAGGACATAGTAATGCCCACATGAACGTGTGTGTGTGTGTGTGTGTGTGTGTGTGTGTGTGTGTGTGTGTGTTAAGCAGTGCTGCTTCTTTTTTGACCAGTCACATGAGTTTTACAAATACAATATGAAACTAATGGGTTTGGTTATCAGGAGTTCACTAGGCCCTTTACCAGTGCTTCAACTGTTACAGATGCACCATAGGAAAACCTTCCAGGTGCAGGAACCACACTGCTGGTTTCCCAGACCCACGTTATGTTAGTGTAAGGACTGCACAAGAATCAGGAGGCTGGAGTTGGCAAGGGGAGGTGGTAAGTCTTGATGGCAAGACAACTATGCCCATGGAAAAATACTATGGTCTTTAGAGAACCCTGGCAACTGAGACTGTAGCAAGTTAGTCTTCATCTGCTTGTCCGCCCTCTCTCAGACTGAATTCTTTCGGTGAGACTCAAAGCAGCAATGAAGAATATCTGGGATTTTTTTTAGATTCTCTCAGAAAGGGAAGACAGGAAGGTTAGGGGAGATATTATTAATCTTGCTTGTGGGTGTCTATGTGGGCTGTTTAGTTGGTTTACTGTACAATGTTCAGATAATTTTGTACAATGAAAGCCAATGTGTGAATTCATCCAAAGGATGGAATGGTATATCATGAATCTTGTTTTAATGATAAATGAACAATTTTAACTCTTTGCGTTGGTCTCATTCTCTGTATTATCTCTAGTATCTATCCAGATAGAAACGACTAGCGAAATTAAACTTACCGTTGCTATGAAATACATTTTAGTCCCATTTAGAGATGCCCTAGACACAAATAAATAATAGAGCTTTTAACAATGTTTATGAAAGTGTCATTCAGATTGTACTGGAAAATGAAAGAAAAGCTAGTCTACAAAAGTTATTTTCATTTGTATGTTTTTGAAAAAAATCTAAGCCTTAAAATCTAAGCAGCTTTATTTTCTTTTTTGCTGTGAATCTTCTACTTGGCTAAGTACTATCCATTATTTTGGTGAATTTTGGGAGAAATGCATGGGGAAACTGAAGGTGGGAAAGTCATGCTATAAAAATCTGGGATCTTCTATATGTTGGTTACAGATTGCTTGCAATACAATAAAGCATTATTAATAACAGTGTGCATTATTAATAACAATCTTTTCAAAAGCAAATTGGATGCACTTGCTTATATTATCCAATCAAGTGTGCAATGGATCCTGGGAGAAAAAATAGGTGTGCCCAAATTTGCTTCAGAAAGAAGGAGAAAACAGGGAGTTTTGTGCCACATTGACGCCAAAATAAGCACAAAAACATGGCAGTTGTAAACATTTATCTTTTTGTGTTTTGTTCCCCAAGAATAATATTCATGGCTTTCCTAAGAAATTGCTTATCTAAGCCTCTTTCCTTTTACTGTGTTAAACTGATCACAACTGTTACAAGAAGGTGGAAAGGACAATGAATGCCTGGAAAAATATCAGGTTTTGCTGGGTTTTTTTAACTCTGTACAGTGCTGACATCATTCAAAGATCTAGTAAAGCTGAGCTGACCTTTGCCTGGATGAAGACAGCTGTCATTTCTTGCCATGTTTGTGCTATTCCAACGCTACCCATCACTCACTCAACTTTTGCTACATGCAACAACTAGAAATACATGTTATAGTGGTTGGTATACTGCAAAAGCTTTTATAAGTTAGCTAGACCAATATATAAAGTTATTTTCTACTTCGTCAGACAAGAGGCTGAGGATGCAGATCAGATGATGAGGTGGTTCCAAGACAGTCTCATTTCATGTCTTTTTGTTTGTTTGTTTTGAAAGTCATAGCAAATAAGCAATTGATTAACAACTTCCAGTATGGTACTGTGACAAGGCAGGGTAGAATGAGGCACTACAGGGATGTAGAATTAGGGGATCGAATTTTTGTCTGGTTTTGGCACTGGTAAAGTTAATGAGAGAATAAAATCCAGTCTTGATATTTACATTAATAACAGATACTGAAATCCCAGGGTCTGTGAAAGAAGTACACAGAACATTTCAGGGGCTGGAGATGATACCTTACTATACCATAACAAGCTTAAGAGAACCTACTTTCTTTATCCAAAACTATGAACGTAAATTGACTATCCTGAGTAAGCACAGTTGCAGAAGAAAACCAGTGGGTTCTAATTGGCTTTTTGGCCTAGCAAAGAAAATACAGTTTAAAAAACCCCTAGTGTCTAGGAGCAAAGCTAAAATAATTCCAGCTAGAAATAAGCCAGAAATTTATAACCTTATTTTCTGTTTTAATATTGAGAGAGAACAGTGACAATAATTAACACTCAAAAAAAACAGTACTGGGAAGCAGAGGATCCTCTGTACCATGACGTGTTCCATTCAGATCGGGAACCAGACTGAGGGAGGAGTTTTTATCCAACAAAAGTTATTAGACTCTGCAGGCACAACTGAGTGAAACTGGATGGCCTGTTATCACAAGAGGTGAAATAAAATCTATTGGTTCCTCTTGACATCTGGTTGTTTGGGGACAGATATGCTGTGGGGCCTTGTTTTAAAGTAGATAGCATTGAAGATCTGCCTATGAAGTTATATTTACTAGGCAAATATATTTTCCCTCAGCTCATCAAACTATCTTTTTTTCTGGATTGGTGACACACACTGTAAGTCTATCTTTCACATCCTAGAGAAAAGAAGCTCTGATTTGTGTTGCCCCCAAGACATAATAATATGCCACATGAGGCAATGGATAAGCATCAGTGATTTGTACTACATTCTGAAGTGACATTAGTTCACAGGTATAGTGGTTGTTGATTTTATATTTGAGATGAGAATGAACCAAAAAGATGAAACTAAACAGCTCCATACTTTGGTCCTTTAATACAAACTACATTTTACAGAGAGCTTGCTCTTCTGTTTATAATATGGAGGAAAAAATTAGCGATATGAGTTTTCCAAAAGCGGTGAGATGCAGTTCCAGATCTGGAAGTGAATTTTGCAACTTGACACAATCTGTAGTGTTTATTGTCAATATGTTATATGAGATGAGTTGAAAAACTCACTGTTCTTTGCTAAGAAGGGTTTCTCCCAAGAAAGATATTGCCACATATTAACCCAGATGGATCAGCTTCCCAATCTCAATGCATATTGACCTATATATTAAAATTTTAGCAATTTACTATTTAAAATGCTATCAGGGCATTTAATGATATACCCATCAAGAATTAACTCACATTTTTTATTAATAATACTGAATGTTTCATAGAAAGTTTTGCAGCCCCAAAGTGATGTTCTTTGATTACCTATTCAGTCATTAAACTCCTTCAGCATTTGAAATGCATGACAAAAACTAAAATATCTGGTTACAGCAGATATGCGAGTTAATGTATTTTTTCCTGAGATCATAGATTATTGTCAGAAGAAAAAAAAATACAGTGATTCTATTTCAAGACTATTTGCTTCAAGCAGAATTGTTTTAGTCATGGGATCAATACTTTTATAGTGTGTAGCTGCTCAGAAATGGATCCTATGTTTGAAAGTTAATCAATCAATTAATTGAAGAATTAATGAATATTTCCTATGCACTTGTTAAATGATGGATATACTATAAGCATAAGAAACCCTGCTGTGAGATGTTGTTAAAATTTGCCTCTAGTAATTTTCTAAGATGTTGTCATTTAAGCCATTATATGTATGCAGTAAAAATGTACATTACCAGGGCTTTTAATACATATAGAAGCTGTATCATGATGCTGTCTATTAGCAACTGAACAATGTTATTAAGTCATTAAGAAAATAACATTTTTAGAAGGATTATGTTTCTTTATAACTGAGCAATCCTATTAAAGTCATTAAGAAAAGGAAGACCAAATAAATGAATATATTTATGTAAAAATTGTATCTTCATTCTTATTTTAACTTTCAACCTTTTTTTTTTTTTTTTCTGTTGGAAATAATGTCATATACAAGATTTTTACTAATGTTCCCAGAGGTGCAGCTTTATCTGAAGCTTAATTGAGCCCTGGAAATAAAATATTCATTACTCTGGACCTAACTCCAGGTCCAGCTACTATGACATCCTGTCTCCAACAGAACTCAGTGCCAAATGCTTACTAGGATTGTGGAATCAACACTGGAGGAAAAAATATAAGAAGTCCTTTTTCTTTTTTTTTTTTTTTAATTTGGGAATACAGAACAGAGCAAAGGTGAAGCTATAGTCAGATAAGACTACCAAATCATCTTGATTAAAAAGAGAAGCATTATTCTTGTTTTCATATGACTTGATGTGAAAATTGACATTTCATAGAAAGAGTGCGCAAGTTTAAAAATGCACAGTGTCGGACAAAAATGGATCATCAAACAAATCGGGAATATTCTCTTCTTCAGCCTTCAGTATACTCGGAAATGGACAACACCTACTTTGCTTTCTAAAGGATATAAAACCAGCCTATAAGCATTATTACATCTTGAAAATAACCAGTCATCAATTTACATGTGCTTAATCCAGGGAACTCAAGTGGCAGCACTGAGGATGATGGTCTCGCTCAAGTCAACTACATGAACACTTAACCTTATGCTATGCAAATATTAATCCATAGTACATTTAAAACTGCAGTGGTTTCTTCCTATACCTAGAGGTAACTGCCAGTGGAACTAGAATTTCACCATACTAACGTTTTTCCAATCAAATAATCTAAGATTAGATTAGATAGTTATTCATTTATCGACTATTTAAACTAGTGTCTTGGATATTCCAAGCAAAGAAATTCAAGACTTCAGTCATGGATGCACTTCTACATTTTCACTATATTAACTATCAAGAATTGTATTATATTTATTTTCATTCACCATATAACTTCAGCTTTTAGGAACAGCTTCTCTTCCTGTTTTAACTGAACTCCATTTGAGGTAATTTTGTGTTTACACCGCAAATACAGAAATGTAGTCTTTCAGTATCCAACCTAACTGTACTCAGAATAGAGGTCCTTCAGTCTGAGCTCCAGATTTCTAGTTGGCTGGGTTTCTAGCCAGCTGGGTAATGCTAGACACCATGGCAGCAATCACAAAACAGGCATGATTTTCATGATTTCATTATTTTCATGAATAGAATTTGTTTAATTTCATCATTTTCTAAAAATGTTGTAAATGCAGTTGAAATATAAATACTCATTACTGATTTTGTTTTCTTTGACCAGCTTGGTCACTTTTAACTAGCCAGTAGAGTCAAATGCAAAAGGCATTCCACCATTGCTCACATGAACTTCTTAATAAAATATGAATGTTAGGTGTTCCTTCATTATTTTCTCTAAACTATGAACTGATGCAGAAAGATATAACAAAGTATGAAGCTACTCAAAGGCTTAATTAAAATATTTCAGAATGAAAAAGATATTAACTTTTAGTAATACCCTTCTGGTAAAGATTTTTCTGGAAGGCTGAAAAACTATCACTGGAAAATAAGTAGCCCAATGATTCTTTATTGTCATCCTATAGTATAAGATTTTTTTTTTTTATGAGTGGTTATTCAGTTCAAAGGACAAGGTCAGACACCAATAACACTATACTGTACATTGAGTTATTATTCAGCTGTGGTCTCCCTTCTATGCCAAGTGATCACAAATGTTTCAAAACTTAATCTGAAATTTATTTTTTCAGTAAAAGGTTAGATTTTATTTGTTGAAATGGTACAACAGACAACCTGAAAAAAAACTTGTGAAAAGTATGTTTACTTGAAACATGGGAAAATACTTCTACAACAATAAAATGTATTCACTAATCGTTTTATTACATGAAAAAAGGAAAGGTGAACTTATAGATGGTCCTGTGTCCAATAAGGCTCTATACTTCCCTAAGTGCGTGTGTTAGCTGTTAAGTTAAGGTCATGTTTTTTTCTCTTACTGCTCTACAAGGCCGGTAGCATGCACTCTTCCCAGGCTTTTCTTTAAGTGGCTAGGCACTTTCTTGTTCAGAAAATGGAATTAAACACAGGCTTTCCTACTCTGGGTAAATAGCCTGGTCAGCAGGTTTCTTATGTTGAAACCAAATGAACCAACCAGACAATCCAGGAACCACTACTGCTTTCTTTTGTCTGCATTTCTGAGTGTGACTGCTAGACATGCTGAAGACAGTTTAAGCATCCCCACCAGACTGTCTCTTGTGAGAACTTGGACACCTCTGCTAAATGTCAGTGTTTAGAGGTGCTTCCACATATGTTCAGAAGTTTAATTTTTAATGTCTAGGGTATGACCAGGTATCAAATTAATTTCAGCTTAATTAATATCTCTCAGGTATCACCAACTTTTCATCTTTCTTACCATATAAAGAATTAGCTTAATGTTGCTTTGGCATGGGCTTTCTTTTATCTTTAAACATAATAAGCTGAAGGTTCATATAAAAGCACTTATTTTACTTTCCACTTATAGCCATAGCTTGCTGTGGCATTAATGGGAGCTATATATGAAAGTATTGAAAAAGGAAAAGGCCCTGAATAATTTATAAAGGTGAGCTACAAATAAGTGACTAAAGTACCAGAATAATAAAATAAGCACATGGGGACTAAATCGCTCAAGAGCTGGTAATGAAATATGTAGCCCTTCACCTATGATGTCTACCCATCTATCTTACCTGGTTAATATATTTCTGTAATCTCTCTGAAATGTACCATCCAGATACATTAGCAGTTATTTCTGTAAAAAGCTATTAAAAAAAGATCCCTTTTACTTGCTATTAAAAAAAAAATCAGTTGCCTATTCAGAAAGCATAAATTGTCAGAATACTTGTTAACAGCCTTGTTTCATGTCTTCAGTTAACTTTAGAAATGAAAGCCTAAGATTCTCCTATAAACAGAAAATGTCTATAATACACCAGGGTATAATGAAGTAAATGATTATTTCTGAAACACCTACCCTGCTTGTCAGCCCCTAAGCACTTCAACAAAGCACTCTGAGTCATTCTTATAAAGAGGTGGTGTGACAGAAGAAATGAGCCACAGGTTGGAGATCCTCAGGCAAACGCAGCCCAGTGCATATGGTACATCATTACCAGTCTGATTTTAATGAAGTTTTAGAGCCTTAAATTTCACATCACAGTTGGTGCTCATACGCATTTTACTGTTATTGCCTTTCATTTGCCAAGTAAAGATAATTGATGATCTTTACTTAGAGAATTTGTAGATTTTGGAGCTGTCTATTTTTAACAGTGATTTCTACATTTTTTCTTTGTGTATGTGTGCGTGCTTTCCTTTATGCTGATTTTTATTGGGCCTAATGATTTTTTTAGTGTTTTTAAAATAGAATCAGCAAAAGATAGACTTCTTTGTCTTTACGCAGCTGAGCAAAATTTCATTAACATCTCCACTGACATGAATGAAATTATGTGTAAGGAAAGGTTACGCTAACCTTGAGTAAAAAAGGAAGAATATGGTCCTTACTGAGTATGTCTTCTACAAACTCACACAGAATCTAATCTGTCATGCCATCACTTAGCTAAGAGATTGCATTAAAAGAAATGGAGGAGTTCTTGGTTTCTATTTAATGCTTTTTTATAAAGAAAATCATTGAAAATATTGACAAATAGTGAAATGAGTAAGACAGAAACAATCAAAGTTGAACAGAAATAAATAGAAAAAGAACCTGAAAAATTGAAAGAAATGAGAAAAGCGGTTAAAGAAAAGGAGCAAATAAGAGAGTAAAGCTTCAACCATTAACAATCGATCTCTTCTAGAGAAAGACGTATTAAAATGACCACTCATGTACTGCATTGCATCACATCTATCTTTCGCTTGCTTTGTTTTTCTCAGTGATCTTCCATGCCTCATTCAGAAGTCTCCTGGGTCCTTGGTACTTCCCAGGTTCAAGATCACAGTCATTGCTGGTCTACAGTTCTTTGCCAAAATAAGTTTTTAGATTGTTACCATCACACTTATAATAGCAATATTTGTGGGAATATAGCTAACAGCTAAAAATCCAAATTAATATGATCATTCTACCTGTTTTGAACATGCTATGTCCTAGATCAACCAATTCCAGGTTCTATGCTCAATGAAACCAACATATAGGTTATGAGAAAAACACATTTTTAAAATACTCTTTAAATACTAAAAGCCTGAGCACAGACCGTAGCCCTCACTGCAGTTTTTTGGTGTATGCTGGATATTCTGAAATGCATTTCAAATCTATCCTTTTGTATATTAATAATAGTTTAAAGAAAATAAAAATATATTGGTTTTAAAGGTACTATCAACATTCAGATGACTGTATTTCAGATGACTGTATATCAGATGACTGTATCAGATCTGCAGGGCTTGATTCCAAATGACAAGGTTTTGAGGGAATATGAAGAAGACATCAGCAAAGATAGCTTGGGTTTAGTCACCCATTTAGCTCTTGAAAGAGTGTCAGTGGTAACAGACCTTCTCTTGGTTTCCCTGGTTCCTCACCTCACATTGGCCTGGTTCCTCAGGCTTCAAACAGTAGCATGTTATAATGTGAGTATCACAGACTTTTAAAACCATTTTCCACCTCACCTGTCTCCTACACTATTCAAGAAGTACTTGTCTGGTTTTCTCACATAGCTCTGAAGCTCTTCTTCAATGCCATCCTGATATTATAAAATAAAAATCTTCAGAGATTTTAGTCTTCCTGTACTTACAGGATACTGACTCTGGGTAAATATTTCCAGAAGGGTCTTATAAAGCTTCTAGCTTTAAAAACTGTGGCCTGACAGCTCTCTACCGTTTCAAAGCTGAACCACACACGCAACATTCACTGAAACTTTGTAATAAAGTATACAGTTCCTGTACAGGAGAAGCATTTCTTACTTATATTGCCATAAAAATCACATTAATTTTATTATTTATATATAATTTCTTTATTTGAACTGAAAGTGCAGAAGGCCTTTGGAAATAGAGTACTTAGGCATGCAGTCCAAAACACAGTCATATCTGTTAATTTTATCTCAACTGTGCAACTCAGTGCAGGCTTAGGATAACATAAAAGAAAAAGCTTTTTTTTCTTTCTTTTCTTCTCATCTCTTTCGTAAACTGTACTAAAAGATTAAGTTTCTTTAGGCTGAATTCTGCACTGAAAACAAGGTTTAATCAAGCATTGCATTGCTTAATGTTCCTCTAGGAAGGGTAACTATATTGATTCAAATTTGGAGCTATCAAGACAGTTGGTCATCTGAAGCATAAAAAAAAGTGTGGCCCCTTCAAAAGGGGAAAAAGAGGGGAGTTATCCTAGTTACAGAAGTTTTTGTTGTTTCTTTTGATGGTCAAACAGGAAAGAGGATATCTAAACTGATGAAGTTGAATGCCCAGAACACCCCGATGCTCACATTTTTAACATTAAGTCTGAGATTATTTATGCTGTGGCACAGAAATATGGTGGAGGGATTGGACCAAAATATCACAAAAGGGTTGGGATAGATTTATATTTGCCTCAAACCATACTGAATGAAAGAAAAGCAGTTTACATTAGGATGATGAACCACGCTTGCTAGAGAAAGGTGTGATAAAGTCCTTCACAGCAAGATTCCTCTGAAGGTTGTGTCTGCAAGAGATGCAAAAGACGCTATTAAATGATGTACCGAAGAAAATGTCTGCTCCTTGGTGAAGTTAAAGACTATGGTTGCTGATATGGCCATCTTCAGGAGACCATAAATTAGAGGGACTAGAGGGGAGGAGACACAGTGTAATATATTACAATGGTCAGAGACACCATCTTGTTTCTTACCAGACATCAGTAATATTAATACAACTGTGTCCTGAAAAAAAGCAGTAATATTTCCTTAGACTAGAGGGAAAAGACAGTTAGCTGCCTTTCATACAAGGAAGCAGCTGTTAGTGCTTTAGCTTGTAAAAATGGTATCTATATTGTTCATTAATAACAAATTAATGTGTATTTAACAAAGCAAGGCTGGAAGGGAATGAAAATGGGTAGTGCAGCATGAAGAGGAAAAGGAAAAAGGGATGGAGTCTAATTGCTTTCTTCAACTACCTCATGGGTAGAGAAGGCAGAGCTCAATTTCTCCAGAGGTGCACAGTAAAAGGACAGGAGTTAGTGGACACAAGTTGCAGCAAGGGATACTCCAATTAGATAAAATGAACAAATTCTTTACGATGAGGATGGCCAAAGAGTGGAACAGGTCACTCGGAGAGGCTCCACCATGTTCAGAGAGCATCCAGACAGGGCCCCGAGCCACCTAATGTAACTCTTAGGTTAGTCACGCCAGTAACTCTCGTGCTTTCAGCAGGATGTTGGCCCAGCTGACCTCCAGAAGAGACTCTTATCTCTTAGATATCTTGTTTATACAAACATTGAGGCTTCCGTGTTAAACATGAAAACAATATGTCTAAGAATATAAGTCCATCAGCTGAATGCACTGTGCAGGCAGGCACTCATCAAACTCCAAATTCAGCTTTGAGAGACTGATTTTCCTTACAGAAGGCACCAGGCCGACAGTGGTGGCAGCTCAGGGGTGTAAATATGTGGTAACAGTACGAGACCACTAGAATTGTGCTCTGGGTGAAATTTTTAATCCTGATCCCTAGAGAGAAGAGACTAGTGCACTGACCCACTTCCCAGTTATCCCTGAGTCTCTGGCTGTGACTTACTATGAGGATGACTCATGGACCTGCAGAGAAAATATTTACTGAACAGCCTGCCAGCAGAGGATGAGGTGGGCAGAAAGGAGAGAACCACGTTAAACAGACATCAGCGTAATTGAATTCCATTTGCTTAGTGATCTTGCACCTCTCTGCTCTGTGCAGATATTTTTTTCTTTAAAGATAATATTAACCACAGAAAACCCAAAAGAAAAATTGTCAGTGTTTAAAAGGATCTTTAAATAGCATAAACACAGAAGGACAATACTTCGAATTAGTTAAAATAGAGGGCAAAGTAAATCCCAGGCAGATAGTCACCCAAGGTTGTAGCCTGGGGCTAACAGCTAATGGATAGCTAGCTAGGGGCTATCTGCAAGCTTGAAGGGGAAAATAAGCTGACAATTCCCATCCAATGTGTTTGTGGTTGAGTATTTGCTTCACAGACTGACTCTTCAGCCTTCTGGTGTGGTGTCAGCATATGAGACGGGATTCACAACCGCAGCAAGCAGTTTATATCCTACCTTTCAAGGTAAGTTCCTCCAACTCCTGGAATGAACCTGGCAGAAAACCATGGGGGAGCCAGGACTTCTGTTGCTGTGTGGTTACAGACAATTTTCTTTTATTCTTCAAATAACCAAATTATACTAATCAATCAAATTACAAGAGAAAACTCCAAGGCAATTTTTTCAGGTTCCACCGTTGGCAGTGTTTTCTCTGAAATGAAGACATTTTTCAGTATGGAATCTCACAGGTTAAGTAGTGTCACTGGCAGAATTACTGAGCATGTGGGAAGACCACTCTTTACCTCCTACTCTGGGGCAGTAGGATAGCCCTGTATTGGTAGCAGGGGTGCAGAGTTTCACAGCATTTACACAGGGGAAATGGTGTCCCACATAAAATTTACTTTAGATAGTCCTGAAAGAGTTTGTGTATTCATGTGGCAAAGTGCAGCACTGAAAGAAAATATTTGCTTGCATCCTGGAAGCAGTATTAACTGCATTAATTTGATTCTGTTTCCAGGTTAATTTACCCTTGTCTCTCAGCAGAGATAATTATCTGGGGCATGACACTAACATTGCTGTATTGCTTCCAATTTCTGAGCCAAATGTTGCTGAGCTGTTTCAGGAATCTTTCTACAGTTTGCATCTGGGACCTTATGTCTGAGAAAGCCAACACAGCCTACTGTTTATTTGACAGGTTCAGTCCTATGGATGGCTTAGTTTCTTAACTTGTGTTAGCCTGTCTGCACTGTGGAAAACTGCCATAACACCTTATTTTGGGGTTTCAGTTTTTCTTGTAATCTTTCTGCATGGATAATGAAACTTGGAGGTAATCCAAATGGAAAGTCAGCATCTGTCCCTAGACCTAGACTGTAAATAGGGTGTTACTGGAAGGTAAAAACTCTACAAAACTCTGTATTTTGTATTTTTTATGGTACTAACCTCTCCATACCAGTGATTCTGAAATCTGAGACTAATACATCAGGAACTGGCACTAAACTGTACCTTACTCAATACAACCACAGAAGTTACCAAAACATGCATTAAAGGATTCTCTACAAATTACTTGTTCACTTGGAGAGTTTGGGATTTATTTCAGGTCCAAGATCTGTTTGATGCCAGAGTTAAGATTACAAACCCAGGAATCCCTGATCAGCAGTCTCATGTGTTGTCTAACCAGTGAATCATATCTCTCTTTTCCATGATTAGGTGTGCAAATTTGAAATTAGCTTTCCTACCTCCCTAGGAGAATTTGACATACTAGTAAATCAGGATTGGTGTGGTGAAGAGGGAAACATCTGACACTGACACACACGAGCAGTTTATGGTATAAATGCTGGAACTGTACAACAAGTCTCTATTCCCATATAATTTCCAGACAAACATCACAAGCACAGTTCCAAATGTATGGTCATGGTCACCAAAAATATTTCTGCCTTTACAGTGGAATTTTGCTATGCACATAAACATGATACATTAGACAGTGGTCCTTGGCATTGAATAATGACAGATAGCTCCTTAATGATGGTGTTTCACTATCTCCCACTTGCAGTACAGGGTATTTTCTCTTGATCGATTGAACATTTGGTCCCTGGTTTGTGTCAGGCTTTTCTCATGACCCCTAGTACAGACTACCAATATATACAATTTTTTTATGTCCCTGTGAAAAGTGTGTTAGACCCCAAATGCAGATCTTAGGAAGGTCACCTGGAGCTGGGATGAGCAAAGCACCAGTGGAAAAATCCACCTGTATAGATGCACAGTTCACTATTAAGAGGCTGCAGTACTGGACTTTGGAATTCATTTTTAGAAAGCTCCCTCAAACTGAGGAAAAAGAACATTTTGTTACAGTTACCAATTCCTGCTGCATTTAACCCATCTTCTTGCTCCAAAATGTACAGCAGCAAGAGAACCATACATACAAGCAACTGTCCTATGAAATTCTACATCACATTCTTACTGCAAACAGTATAGAAAATGAGTCAGGAAAAATATCTTTGAAAGCATTATTTCTTAAAAAATCACAAAGATACTGTCAACCATATCTCAGTAAGCAGTAAATGAACCCTGCTTGCACCATAAATCATTAATGTTTAATCACCAGTCAATGCCTCAATAAACTCACTGGCATGGAAACTCTAAGATACTCAAAGGATAGTTCTAGCAAATCTGGCATGCATGGTTGGCTTGTGTGCTTAATTACTGTTTATGCATTGGCAGTATCCAAGCAGTTGTATGTAATAAATAGAACACTGTCACACTGTCCAGATGGTTTTAGATTCAAGGCCTAGGGAGTATGTTTGAAGATTACAGGCCTGATTTACTAACAATTCACACCAGCTCAATTGCTGAAAATCATGCTAATAGCATACGTTTCAGCAATTTCATCAATGCAGAAATAAATATGCTATTAATGAGTATTTAAAAACACATTTTATCTTCTATTTAGCCGCTCTTCAGAGGACACATAATAATTTTATTTTGGTTTGAGACATGTAGCAGCCTTATTTCTGTAGTGTCCAGTAGGTTTGAGAGAAATGTGTTCTTTCACACAGAACAAAGGAGTGGCAAGCAGAAATAATCCAAGCTATCTTTGAAAATGATAGCTTAGGTATTAGAAGCAGTATAGCCGCTTTAGACTGGTGATCTGCCTTAATTAATTTACACTGTCAAGAATTAGGGGCAGAATTACATGTCATCAAATTAAGAATGGAATCATTAATTGTTTCAGTTTTTACCTTACGTATAAATGTGAAGCCAAATTATGCTATCATTTTCAAGCATTCAGAAAACATTTTGGTAAATAAGTTTATGAAGAACTACTGTCTTTTTCTTCCCAAAACTGGATTTGATCCAAATTTGTGAAATTGCTTTAAGTAGATTTCCTTTGGGGAAGAAGAGAGAGGAGAGAGGAGAGAAGTTGGGAGGAAAGAAAATGGATTTAGAGATGAGATGTACTTTTATTTAATAAATTAACTCTTAGAGTTCCTTCCAAGTATATGGGCAACTTGAAATCAAGTTTTTATGTCTTTGAGAGTATATGAAGTTATCTCCCATTTTTCACAAGAATGTCCTGTCTGAAAGATTATAGGACAGTCAGGATGGAAGTGAGTATGGAGATGGACTTTATTCCCTCCACATGAATGGGAAATGAAGTGCATTTTCTTTGCAGGGCATGAAAAAAAAAAAAAAGAATATGCCAGCAGCAGGTAGTTGAACACAGTAAGAGAGATGAAGCCAAAAAGACTGATTAAAAGGGTAGCAGTCATAATTTCCCCCTACTTATGTGGGTAAAAAACATTACTGCCAATCTGATAAATGATCTCAGTAACTGGATTATAATTTGAAGTTTGTTTTTGATTGAAAAGAAAGCACTCTAAAAAACAAATCATTGACCATATTCGGTAACCATCAGTCTTATTTCATTGTGTTTTGATCTCTCTGTGATGAAGACACTGTTCTGTAGCTTCTTTTTCACCATAAAACAGCTACCTGAAATTTTTCAGGACTATATCCAAAACAGTATTTATGGTCATAAAAAGTTAGGATTTATGTTCATAAACATACAGTCTTAACTGCGTAATTGATCTGTTCATTCTGTAATATTCACTAATCCTCAGTTATTCACCTGCTTATCCATTCCTTTATAGCCAACTACTCCTAGGGTGCAGTTCATTTTATGTTAAAAGAGATACCTGAAATAAATAGGTGAGTAACTGCCTCTCTACTGGCCACAAAAGGACTCTAGCAAACTAGTTCAGCTGTTGATATTCACAAGGTAAACAAACATCTTTAAGTGAGAATTATAGGCCTGTCATCTACACCCAAAATATATCCCAAAGAAATAATTGTCCCACTAACCTAGGAGCCACCTTTTAGCTTTATTTAAATTAACGCTGTACCACTCCTGCACTGCTCTTGCCTATGGAGTACTCCAGGGCAACTGGAGTACAAAATGAAGTAGTGCCTACATTTTTTTAGGATCTTGATGCAGTAACTGTATTCAAAGTTCTCCGAACACATACCATTAGACCTTTCAAAAATACATTTATAATTTTTTAAAGTTTTTTTCAATTAGTCATGGAAAAGTAAAAAAAAAAAGAGACATTACCTGTATTCAGTGCTTCATCTTGGTTAGCTGTAGTTAACTAGTTCAATGTAAGAGTTTCTGAGATGGCCATAGAAGCTCATATCTCTTTTTCTAGACTGTATAGGACATATCTACCTATCTAAGTGTCTAGCGGGGGGTTGAACTCTACAGCACAGTCAGACCATACAAATTAAGAGTGGTAGTGATCAACTTCCAGGTGTTTTAGTCATTTAGTCGTTCTGCATTGTTGTAAATTATTAGTTTACATTGTTTTAGGTCAGAGCAAGAGCTAGAAATAAATCTAACTGGAAGCTTTCAAACATTATTATTTATTAAAACCCTCTTCAAAAGGGTTTTGAGGTCCTGTCTGTAATGGGGGGATTTGTCGTGGGTATTATCAAGACTGTATTTTAGATGGTCATGGAAATGAACTCTAAAGATTCAAAATGCAGAAGATATCTTTCACATTTTCAGTGCATTAAAATGTAAAACAAGAACCAAATTTAAGAGCAGCTTCTCTGTAAAGGCAGTATTTGAGATGTTTCCAAAATCTGAAGAGCACAGAATATGCCTGGCTGCTAATACATTAAACACTCACCTTTTTTTTTTTTTTAAATTACTAATTCTTCTACCTTCTAATTCACATATAAAATCCATCAGCCTGCCCTCATATCTCAGCAAGTATTTTATAGCAGAGTGGCTGCAGTGAATTCTTAGGTTAACTGACACTGTTTAAGCAAATTTTGGGTCAGGACAATAGAGCCTGTTGGTGCCCTTACTATATGTGCCATATCCTTCACTTATACCCTGAGATGTACTGCTGTTAAAAACTAAGTCATATCTGTTGCAAATAAAACAGAAATCTGTTATCCTTCCTCTTGGTTTTGTACCTTAATTGTCAGAATTTTAGCGACGATGACTGCTCTTACCTGCTTCAGAAAGACTAGAGATTCTCCATGTCGATCACACAGACTATTACTTATTCTAAGCAAAAGAAGTTAGATTATCTAAACCTGTAATTGCCACTACAGATTTTGCAGTTACATTTTTTTGAGATATAGATACAATTCAACTGACCACACTTTAGACATTATTCTCTTGCATTCACTGTTCAGCCAGTGAATGCCTTCATCTGGTAATGTGCTTTTTGTTCCTCGTTCTTGAATATGTAACCTTTAAATACCTCCTTTTTCTTCATGTTGTTTAGAGATAAAGTTTCAGAAATGTTTGCCTATTCTTACTGAGATTTTCACTGCTTAGTGATTCAACTAAGAGACAGAATTTTACTGAGTCTTTCTCTTTTATGGAGAGTTAATCAAACAGATTAACTATTTGATCCTTTGTTTATTCAAAATTTAATGACCTGACTAGAAGAGTTGTTTCTTGCAATCTGCTAAGAAAAATTTGAAGAGGACAAATTTCATGTCAAATAAGAGTGATCGTCTTCTGGCATTTGAAGTCCAAATATAACACAGGTTGGTATAACATATGTTGGCATAACATGATTGTTCTTCTAGAAAATGTAGTATTTGCTTTCTCTTGCACCATGTTCATCTTAATTTTATAAGAAAGGAGAAGGCTCTGCTTTCATTTACAAAATAGTTGAGCAGCAACCCCAAAATTGGAGTGATTCATCCCGATTTACAGTGTAAAAAGGACAACAAAATTTGCCTGTTGACATATTTTAATAACAATAGACTCAATTCTCTAACAGGTTTATCAAGTCAGTATTTTTCCATGAATACTGCAGTACATCCAAAGACATATTTCTGTGTTTATTTTCTTTATATAACTTTGTACTTTTATTTGATTAACTATTGCAACCTGATGATCAATCAAGATAACCATGTCTCAACATTTTGCCATGTGCTTTCTCCAGGAAAATACACCTTAATTTGATGAATACATTTCCATTTGGGGTAAAAAAAATTATCTCTTGGTACATGTTAATAACCTGAAGCTAACACTTCTGAAGATTCTTGCTCAAGTGAGACTATTTCACTATATTTTGGTCTCAGACTCAAAAGTTTTTCTCTACAAATCCTGCACAAAATCATAGTGGCGAGAATGAAGTCACGAGAATGAAGAACCTTCCAATGCTTTCACTTCCCATTCATAGTAAAGAAAACCATTTGCTCTGAATGTTGAAAGAGCAGCTGACAGATGTGGTAGAAGACAGAAATGAGAAATAAGTTGGGAGGTAGGAAAATGGGAAAGAAAGTAAACAGGGTTGTGAGGTACAGAGTCTAAATGAAGAATGGAATTGAAAGGTGGGAACTTGATGACTCCCTGGCAAAAAGAATTCAGAAATAGCACAAATATGGATAAATGTTCAATGAGGTGGTTACACAGAATCATAATGAACACAAATAAAAGGACCAAATTAAAGGAGAATGGGCAACTTGAGTTCCAAACAAGTTGTGCAAGATGACGTCTACTTGCATGATGGCACTGAACTGAAACAATCAAGTTAACATCAACTCAGTTGTTACAGTCCTGATAGCAAAATAACAGAGGGGTAAGACCACTCTGACCATGAATTATACTTTTTTAATTTCTGTATTGGAGATAGCTTGGTCTCCATTGCTCCTGGCAGTTCCTTACTATGCTTTGTTTGGTGTGTGGGTGGGACTAAAGACATTTGCTACAAAAATACTGTTTTTTAAGAAATCCCAAATTTATTGAAAAATGCTTATTAAATACATCACATGAAAGGGCAAGACCAGTGAGAAAGGTAGCAAAGGGAAAGGATCCAAGTCTTCAAAGTTAATTGTCCGTGGCAGTTCAACTAGCTTTCACTTTAGCTGAAAAGGGATTTCCTCTGTCGGCTGGATTTTCAAAGTGCAGCCATTTATACAGATCCTTAAACTACAGTACCATTCATTTTCTGGGGCACAAGCCACCAAATAACAGTACTTAAAGATGCTACTGAAATGTATTTACTTAAAGGATCTGTCTAGAGGTTGTCATTTCTTTACATTGTTATCTTACATTTTGATAAGGTGTATCACAAGTCCAATGTATTCTTGTTTCCTTGTGACACTGTGCTTTTATAGCCAAGAGAGGCTGATGAGATAGCTGTATAAAGGTTGTCAAGAGGACGTAATGGAAAAATATCTTTCTGGCTCTTCTTCTGAATTTATAGAACAGTTTTATTTAGTTGAAAAATAAAGATTTAAAATTGTATTACCATAAAAAGTATCATCTTTTTATGGTTAATGGTGGTATAGTAATATGTTCTAGAACACAAGTAGATCATACGGCATTCTCCAACTAGCAGCATTATTAAGTAATGACCTACAAATATTGACATTTGTAAGATATAGAAGGACATTCTTGCACCACAAACTACAGTTGTGCATTTATCTCCTTTCACTCTTTTCTTCAAATTAAGTTATGCAGTGATAGCATCCAGAAGGCTATCTATTGCAAAGGCTATAAATGCTGCAATAACAAAGTTAATAGGATAATTCTAAGTTGTCATTCTGAAATACTGATTAAAGCAATTGTTAAATTGAAATGGTTGTGCCTGTTTATAGGGCATAAATTTGAAGACAATTCTACATAAACACATTAAGAACTGTATTTCAGTGGCATTATAGCCTTCCAAGGAACTGAAAACTGATAACTAGTAACTGATAGATAAATTTAGCATTACTCAGACTCCTAGAAACAAATTAAAATGAAATAAAAAATAAAATCTCATCTTCTCTAAACATCTGAAATTTTAGCATATGTATTGCTTTTGGAGAACTGGAACCTATTCATAAACTTTATGCAGAAACATATTTTTACAATACTATGGTAAGAGACTCAGGCATGATAAGCAAATAAGAAGTGAGATGGGGAAAATGAACTGATTTATCAAACAATCAAAACTAGTATGAATGAGAAAGGGCTTGAATTCCTGACTCTCAGAAGAAGGTATGATATACCAGATATTCTGACTTCAATACTTAAAAATTATGCAGCTAAAATCAATAAGAGACAGACCTAGACTGAATATAGGAACTGCATCAGTCTATGTAAGTTAAAATTTCTTTTGTTTCTTAGCTAAAAAGAGATTTAGAGACAGCAAGCTGCACGTCCTGAAGTTCACTGTAACAAGTGTCACTTTTTTTCATTCTAGCACATGATGTTATCTCCTCCTCAAATCACTCTATCAGACAAATAGGAATTCACTGATGGACAGATCATAATTCACAGTCTGCTTCTATAAGTGTTGAATATTGGTGCTACTAGGATGCTTCTCCTCTCCTACCATAGAAGCCTGCAAATGCAGAGAATAATTCTCATATCATAGGCTGTTGCTGTCACAATTAAACTAGCATGGAGGCAAAAGCTTTAGGACCTCCTTTCTTTCTGAAAAAATAAACATCAAGCTGTGATTTCCCAAGTCACATTTTGGTTACTGCTATGTTATTTGGGCTGTTTGGAGAACTATGCACTGCCTTTACTTAGAGCTCACGGTATGTTATTTACCCTTGAGTTAAATCTCTGCTATTCACAGGGCCTGCATCACTCACAGCTCTAAAATCTGATTATAGCAATGTATTTTAATTTTAAACTCTATAGGAATATAATGATAAAATGGTGCAGAAAGTGCATAAGCATGACTGCCTACATTGGCAACAGACAAGCATACTGCGCATTGTGCATAAGCTTCAAGAACAAGGGTGTCTTCCAGGATGACAGTAAGTCTTGTGCCCATGAAGCTGTCCTTTGCTGATGTGGGAGGGTTACAAATAGAAAAAAGGGTCAAATCTGATAAGCCAGTATAAATGACAGGTTCCCAAAACTATTTATGCCCACAATCACCACATTTAAATATGATCTGAAAATATTGTAAGCAGTGATTTTATATTTTTCCACAAATCATCAATAAATCATAAGAATAATTCAGGCCAGTACTAGACCTATGTGTCATGCTTCCTCTCTGTAAAATAATTTTCCCATTTCTAAACATTTTATCTATGTGGTATTTTTTTATTAATTTAATTTAGGTAACATTTATTTTATTTTTAATTGTGCTTCTATTTTCAATTAAAGTACTATACAAACTTCATTAAATGCACTTATTAACCAAACTCATAATTTCATTTTAAAAATGTATTGGATTTGTTATTCACCTATTGGCCATAAAACTACACTGTTTGGTCAGTTTGGTTATGTTCCTTTTATTCTGCACTTATTGCTTTCTGTTTCACTTTTTGCATTGTTTAGTTGTTAGTAACCATCCTAAATTTAATTACATCATCCAGATCTGTATTTTTGTTCAAGTAGTGGTACAGGTTTTTTTAGTTGTTCCATTGGGCCTTAAACGGCTTACTAGCTTGCTACTTGATGATAATAAATAGTACTCATGGTTTCAGAGAGCTCATCAGACTCACTGACAGATATTTCAGTAGTTTTCACTTTTGGTAATCCTAGACTTTTATGTTATAAATATTTAGCAGTTGCTCCTCAAAGAGTCCCTTGGTAACTACTGTATCTGCTCTTCTTTCCAAATACTAAGTGGGCATTTTTTTTGACTGCTTAAGACTGTTCTGAATTATTGTAAACTATCAGCTTCATCTATGCTAGTAGTGATAAAATTGTTAGAATTTCAGGTGTCTGTACCATATCCACATCCTTAGTAAAGCAAATAGGTCCTGACCATAGACTGGTTTTCATAAACACTTTTAACTTACTTATACTCCCAGATATTTTCCCATTTGTTATTTTTGTTAGGTTTTTAATGACCACTTTCTCTCTTAACAGAGATAGCTTTTAAAATAAAAGAGCCATCTTCTGTGAAAGCAGAATGGTGTGTTTTATGAGGGATGGGTGGCATCTAATAAAATGTGTTCACTTTCTCCATTATCATTAACATTCTTCCCACCCAATTTTGTAGCTGATGGGTTTCAGCATCAGGAAAATGACCCTTTTAGAGTAGCAAGACTTTTATTATAGGCTGGGACTATGCTGCATTTTTCGCTTAACATAATAAACTAGCATCCAAGCAAACCATGATTTTTAGGGCAGCAATCAATGAGACCTTCTAGAGTTTGAAATGGTATTACTACACTTTGTTGTTTTATTTTTTAGAAAATTAAAATATAGTTTCAATAGATAATAGAGGCTTAGTATTTGAGCTATCTGAGATAAAATATAAAATATGTAACTCTGTATGTAATATGGATAGAAATTTAAAGAGCTGCTCATCTTGTTCTGTCTTCCAAACTGATGATCTGTAACACATCTTTCATTAGCATCTTCTCTGATGTATCAACTAGAACACTGATCCATGACAATATCACAGGTCCTGTTCATCTGAAGGGTCAATCATTCTAAAATGCTTTATGACTAGAGCTGTCTGATATATTATTTTTTTCTCCAAATATGAATTTTGGGACAAAAGTGCTCTTCTGCTATGTTGTTATTGTATCATTTTGATAAAGTTTCACAGGAATATTCTGTGTGTGAAAGAGACTTTTGAATCCTGGACAAATGAATTTATGGACTGGGATGTGTGAGAGCCTTGAACATACCCTTTAAAAAAGCAGGCTTACATATATTCTCCATATATAAAAATTCAGATGTTTTGAAAAGTTTGAAAAAAACTTCTCTATATTCCTGCATGTGACAAAAGCCAGTTTTGAAACTGCAAATGGTGCCACAAGATGGAATTGTCATCCTGGCAGAAGTATTTTAAAGATGTCATCACAATTACCTTTTAGACAGTCCTTTTTCAGGCAGTTATATCTTTTAATTTGTTGTTTTTTATTTAAAATTTGTTTTGCTGTTATACAGAAATTTTAAGAGTAAGTAGTCTTGTAATGGTTCTGATTCTGCTACTCCAACATTATCCAGCTGCAAGTTATGTGTGTAGAGAAGGTTTGCTACCTTGGCTACCAGTCTGGTTGAGGAAGAGGGCGGAGGACTTTAGTCTGAGGGTAGTTCATTTCTTCCCAAAGTGGCTACCTAGTTCGGACTAGTTGCCAAAATTATGAGTTGAAAGCCAGTCAATGCAATTACATAGCAAGCAATGTTGTGTATTCTTTTGTTCAAAATAAAATTAGAAATCAAAATTAGCAAAGACTAAAATACTATGTGGTTTAATCCATAGAAATTTTGTTGTAAGTATGTTATATAGTTACATAATTTCAGTACATCTCCAAACTTACTATATTTTCAGACAAACAGCTTCATGTTTTCCTAGGAAATGTAGTGCAAGATAAGATAAATATTGTGATTCACATAGAGTTAATATCACTGGGATTTTACCCTCTTTCACTAAAATGTTTTTGATGAATATGCTTTCATTTCCAAGAAATAAAAAGGATTGGACAAAGAATGGGATAGTTATAAAAAACTGGGACAATATCAATATAATTTAAGAGCTGGATTTAAAACAGTGGTTTAGACCATTTAGTCTTATACAAAACAAGCAAAGAAAACATGACTAAGAACTACTCCCAGATGAATTGAACTGACAACAGCATGGGAAATAGATCCCCACAGATCAATAAGTAAAGTGAAAAATCAAAAATTATTAACTAATTCACGGACTACTTGAAACTCCAGATAATACAGCCAGCCTTTTTGCGTTATGGTTCTCTATTTAGGCAAGTAGAAGCAGTATGCAATTTTTTTTTCATAGTATTAGTTCCATTTGTTAAAGTAATCTCATGTTTGCCTGGGCATCTGCGGGTGACTTTGGACTGCTGTAATCAACTTCACAAACTGATATGGTGTGCTTATGGGAAGAATGATATTGCACTCTAATAAGCTCCAGATGGTAGAATAGTCTTTGAGATTTCATTGCTGTTTGCTGCTGTAACATCTACCACCCCAGTCAGAGATCAAAACACCACTGTAGACAATATTAGACAAGCACAAAAGAAAACATCACTCACTCCAAAAAGGCAACAGACAAATGAGGAAATAAAAAGTAACTGCAAGACAGTTTGAGGGAGAAAAACAATCAGAGATTTCAGCATAACAGTGCCAAATAGATCAGACCTGTTGCTGCTGCATCATACATTTCATGCCAAAAATGAAAAGGCTTTGCATCGACTCCTAAGTGGAGGGCTGTAAAAGCACTGTCCACCAATAGACTCTTAATTCTGAACCAGCTGCCCAGTTAGAAATAGATCTCTGTAACTGTGAGTCTTGAATTCCAATAGAACAGCCAACAAAGAGTCTCTACTGTCTTAAAAAATGACAGTTTAGGAAGTGTAGTAATACCATATACTATTACTGTATCTATATAGAATGTAATATCAGAATTCCCTTGCATATAAATAGGGTATTTTAGTGTTCACATCCTTGCGTGTACGCATGACAGTTTGGTCATAGCTAAGATATGGTGTGCATAACCTCTGAAGTTGAAATGTAACATAGTAAAAATGTATTTTTAAACAGGCATATTATTATAGATACAAAACCAAATATATACAAATAAGCAAGAATGAAAAAATCACATTTAGAGAAAAATAAAATGAAAAATTATCAGATTCTATATCATCTTCTTTTTCCAGATATTTAGGATCTCAATATATTTAATGTTACCAGCTTTCAGAGCCCCCCAATGTTTGATACAAAATTTTCTCCATTTTTAAAAGACAAAAAATATATGCAGTAGTTTTCTGATGATCCACTACAGAAATGCAGAATGTTCAAGTATCAAACTGTGTATAGTTAATAAGCCATTTCTGTCCATCCTTCCACTGCAGTCTACTTTATCAACATTTTTTTAAGTTTGTCATTAGAACTGTTAAATCCGAAAGCAGACTCATAAAGTTTAAGAGTATCCATCAATATCTCTAAGAACAAAAAGGAATCTGGAATAGGTATGTTGAAAATTCATCTGAGACAAATGAAAGAAAGCAAAGTGAATAGTTTGCTGCCTCATCCAGGTACACGAAATACATTATGTGTCTTTTCTGAAAAATCAGGAATGAGTCACTGTTTAATATAACATTTCCATATCTCCATTAAGATAAAAAATGTTAATATATTGAAAGACATCTGAGTCTTGGAAGTGATTAGAAAGGATGAGCTAAAGAAACAACAGTATGCATTTTGAAATGGACAGGGAGTGTGAAAGTCTTAGGGAAAAGAATACTTTCTAGAATCTGAGAAAATATTAGTAAAAAGGGTCATTCAAATAACTACAGATTATACTAAAACATCTATTAGCTAAAGAAGTATCATATTGTGTCATAAATTCAAAATAAAATTTCACAGTTTGTATTTGTGTAAATATTTTTTCTGCATGTGGGAATTTGCAATGTCATCCAGGCACATATGAGTTGCAAAATCAAGGCCTAAAATTAATTGATTCATTCACTCTGAGTACCTACAGGTGAATCAGAATATAAATATAGTAATAAAAAAAAATAGATTAGCTCCAGTCTTTACCCTCTTCTCCTTGAAAAAAAAAGAAAATTAGCTGCAAGTTTTCAGCCTTCTTGTCAGTGTGATTGGCTGAAATTATCTCTGGTTCTGCCCTTCCTTACATAACACAGCATCCCATAGGTGCTTCAGTAGCAAAGACAGACTTATAAATACACAACGTAAAAATACTCAACAGTCTCAGGAATGGCTTTGAGCAGTATGATTGTGAACAGCAGCAGCACAGAGTAGTAGGCAAAGCATATTCCTTCAGACAGGCTTCCCAGAATAGCAACAACAAGCCAAAAGAGGTTCAGTCCCAGTAGAGCAGAGGTGGAAAACATAAGGGGAAGACAATCTGCCTATGGATTTTGAATAAAATACTGAAGTGTTTTAAGACTGTGTCACATGGTAGATAGCATATAACAGTCTAACTGGACACACTTCTATTAGTACTGGGGGGGTGGACAGCCACAAGGTTCCCATCTCAGTCCAACTTTTTACAATTTTTGGGAAATCATGTCTAGAATTCTCATTTAGGGCTCTCTCTAGTTATAAGTAGCGTAAGAAATGCAATATTCCATCCTTATCCCAAATTCAAAGAACATCACAAAAAAGGAAAAAAAAAGGAAAAAAACCCCACCATTTTATTAATCTGTTTTGTTTTGCCTTATTTATTTCTGACTGTGTGGCAGCTGTGTAGACCATTATGCCAGCCTGGAAATTTAAATAATAATATGAAAGAAAAGAATATGTTCCAGAACTCCAAAGATTCTTGAGATATTAGATAAGTGTGAAATTTTCATGCTTCTCTTCTGAAAGCTGAACACATCCCTCTTTACTATGATACAGAAGTTCTCAAGCCATTTGTGTGTTCAGGAAACCTTTTCCCAGAAAGTTATTTATCTCCTCCTATAGCATTTGATAGAGTGATTTCTCAGAATATGAACTGATAATATTGTTCCCCAGAATTACAGTTTTTAAGAAATATCTCTTGACTGACATTCAATTTTAATAACTTTCCAACTTTTAGGCAGTAGGAGTTATGGGCTTCATTCCCTTTAGCAAATACTTCACTTGTGTTCAGTAGAGCCTCATGCAAGCACTGCAGAGCTGCTTTTTGATTTTTCAAGGTCTGGAAAATTAAAACAAAAAATCCCTCTTGTAAATGAGATGCAAAGTCTCAGTAAAAAAACAAACAAAAAATATGAAGCATTTGCAGTATGGCTCATAGTGGTAATTTTTTCAGTGTGGCTATTTCTAATTTATTATAGCATTACAGAGGCTCTTTTTTTTTTTTTTAACTTTTCAGTTTTCCATGTTAAGAGTAAAACTAAATTTCTAGTTTAAAATGCTGGAATCCAGTTTTGGGGTTCTTTTAAATGTATGTTTCTAAATTGTTGCAAGAGAAACTTTTTCACAAATTGTTTCACTTTTGGTAAACTGATGTCCTCTGTCCAAAAGAAAAAACATTATCATCTAACTAGCTGAAATACTTAAGTCTTTAGTTATGGTTTTATGCATTTAATTTTAAGATCAAGGGTTGAAAAATGGGTTCCAAAGGTTGTCTTTCTCCTTTCTTGTGTTTTGATTTTTTGTTGGTTTATTGGGTTTATTTTCCCCCAATAAGATAGAAAGGCAGATTTTCATAGTCTGTGTTATTAAACTCAGAGATAATATGATATTCTGAGACAACAGATATGGGCCACTGTACCTGACAAACATTAAACATTAATAGGAAACTACAGTCCTGCAAAACTTAGGATGCTTCAGCGTCATCTGTCTCATGCCAGACCTATCATAAGTGACAGGATATGAGATGCCAATAAAGGGCACAATGACATACAGATTTCACAAAGTGCTCCTTCTTTCAAAAAAATAAGATCTGGAGTCCATAACCAAAAATACGAAACATTTTTAAAATGGATCAGTGAAAGCTCTGTATTAAATTTTACAAAATATTTCTTTTTTTTAATATAATATTCTTCCTATTGCCCTTCTAAAATGTGTTACAATTAATATATTAAGGTATTTGAACAAACCTTTTGAAATTCAGAGAAAAAAAATGAGTGATCTCTTAACACCAATAAGCTCTTTCCGAGATAGTGGAACACCTATCCATATTTTCTGTAAATATATGTACTTCAAGGCTTCCTAATTTAGCAAGGTAAGGAGAGAGACCTCTCAACAATTAAACACATAAACCATCTCTTTTCTGCAAAACAGAAAGTGTACCTGTGACTAAATTAATCACATGGTTTCCTCCACATTCTTGAATCCTATTTAGCAAAGTTAAAAAGCAATTTTTGTGTTAGTTAAATATATAGGGGTGTCCGATAAAGAAAAAATACAAAAAAATCAGCTTAGTGTATCATGCCAACAATGAACTATGGAAATCATATAAAGTAACCCTTTATTTTCAGAGGACTTTGAACATAGCAGTGAACATATTTGTTTGTATGTATATCTGCTCTCCTTATAGTCTGTAATAGGGGAAAATGAGATTTTCATGGCGATGTATATCTTTGTATGGATAACTAGACAATAGTAAAAATGTCAATGTGTATAGATAAAACAGCATTACAATAGAAATACTTTAATTTAGAAGTGCTTCAGCTTTAATAAAGAGAAAGGTCTAAGTTTTAATTCTGCGTTGTTTGTTTCAAGTCTCAGACAACATTTGAATCTTCCCTTTCAATTAAATGGCAATGATGCAAGTTATGTTCCTGCAGTTGTTGGATATTAATACTAAACAAATGGAAACCAGATGTAGGGCATTTATAACATGAAGGGCAATTCATATTTGCCGCAAATATGGAGCTATTTGCACATAATGTTTACAGCAGTCTGAGTATGACACTAATAAAAAAAATCTTAGAATAAATTTTGACTATATTGGTTGATCACTGAAAGTTAATATATTTTATCAAAGGTTTAAAGACAGTTGTTCTTTACTGTATTTCACCAAGGATTCCTTAATAATCACACTTGCTCCCCAGTTCTCAGGCACCAAAATTTTCATCAACCCTACCCAGACTCAGTGCCTTCTAGAAAGAGGCAGTTTTTAATACTTAGACTGGGATGGTAATACAAAAGAGTACGTAACTTAACTGTTAGACTAAAGGTTGGTTTAAGATTAGAGGCTGTAGCAACTTGTCTCAAAAGTCAATGAAAATGCTTTTGTTGATATCTGGGGCTTAGTACTGTGCTCCCTAAGAAACAATTGGTAGAGTTCAGAAGAAAGCCCAGACAATAAGGTAGGCATATTCATCTAATTTTTGAGGTGGGCATGCTAAGCTCGTTGTTACCACCCAAAGTGGAAATAGGCAGAATTTGGTAGACTTATTCTGAAGGTCATCCAAAAATGTTATGAATTGTCCCTAAGGCTTCACTGACTCCTATCAGTCAGATTTTTATTAGTTACAGAAGGAGCCTACGATGACTGGCTCTGAATGGGAGGTCCATATATTATCAAGTTAATTCCTGATAGTCTAAGAAATGGGCATGGGATTCTTCTGAGAGGTCAGAAGGACTTAGATATCCATCAGCTTATCCATTACTGTTCCTCTCCATATGTGACCATAATTGTAAATTAACTGGACTGGCTACAGTGTGTTGTTCTAATTTTTTTCTCTGGTATCTTAGAAAAATTATTTTGAAGTCTTTTTCAGTGTTTTTCCACCTGTGTGGCTACTACCCTTCTTGCCCACCTGATGATCCATGATGCAGTTCTTTCATAACAGACAATGTAACGCATTTCTATGTTTCAATCTGAAACTGTCAGTGGTTATAAAATGCACTCGGTATAGTTACACTAAACATGTTTTGCACTTGTGATGTTGTATTTATAGATGTCAGACAACACAATTTTTCTTTGTAATCTGACACTGAAATTAATAAATTTACATTATATTAATTTTTCATTGTAGTTAAAAATTGATATTTTAGCTATTTGCAGTGAGATCATGCTAAAAATTTCACAAAACAACCATAGACTTTAATTGATTTATCACCCTTCTTTGATGGAGTTCGCTTCCACGCTCCAAAAACCTACTGTGCAGCGTTATCAATTGATTTGTAATGATTACTCAGAGCTGCTACTGCCTTGTAAATATTAAGCAATGCAATAAATGAACTTAAGTCCTGAAGAAAAGTAGAAAACATTTTCTGCTGCCACACAGAAAAATATCCTAATGGTTCCAACTATACTGATCATTTTTAATAGTAAGGAAAGAAGCATATACTATATCATACAAGGAGAAAAATCAAAGGAACAGAAGTCTGTGAGCAACCACGATTCTCCAAGGAAATTCATAGATATTTATAAGAACATTTTACTTTGTGTAAGAAATGCTTCCCTTGCTGGATAAAAGTAAATAACTGAATATGTTCAAAGAATTTTAAAATTAAGCTATGAGATAAAAAGCAGTTTAACAGTTCAAAGATTCCTAATGAGTAATACATACTTCTAGAACATTGACAACTCCAAAGTTACTAAAAGCTGTTATCAACAGATATGGCAAATCTCTTGCTGACAAAGTGCGGATATTGTATAAAAATCATGCTAGTGTAGGAGTTCCGTCTGCATAAAATTGAATAAGATTTCAGGATTTAGTTCATGCAGTGCTATTTCTTCAATAACTTATTTCAACCTCTGCAAACACTACTACACTGAAACTAAGAAATAAGTAGTTAGGAAGAAAAAACCAAGACAACATAACAATACATTTCAAGTTGTTAATCAGTCAATAGTCCTTCTTACTTGGGCTGCCATCTTACCCCTTTACGTACTTTCCTATGTGGGGGTCCTCAAAGCCCTGCATGCTTAAAAGGTCAACTCACATTCTAAAAAAGGACCTAATATTCCTAAATTTCCTGCAACCAAAGCCTTCTGCTAAATTTTAGTGAAAAGTCTGGTTAAGCCTTGAGAATCTCCTAACCTGAAATGTCATATACTGGGGAGATAAAGAACCCCGCTGAGACAGGGACATTTCATTCCTCACTCTCCCACACTCATGCCATAAAGTCTGTTCCCAGTTCCAGTTCAGTCAGAGGCAATAATAGTAATACATTCATTTCCTATGCAAATTATCATTAAAGAAAATCTCAATATTTACCTCCTTTGCAAAATAATTTAGTTAGAACTCAGGGAATAACAGATGGTTTTGTTTAATTGCTGAACCAAAAATCAAGGGAAGAGGAGGTGAGTGACCCCGAACAGCAAAGAAAAGCACAACCAATTAAATTTTGTGTCAAACTGAAATCTACAATTTCATTGTAAATGCAGGCATGCTATGCCTTCTTTATTTTAGATTGCAATCAATTGCTGAGTTATATTGTTTTATTTTTTTATAATACATTGTTTTATTTTTTATAATATACAATATTTTTTTGGCTTAGACTTAGCTGAATTTTACCCAGGCTTGTGAGTAGTTTGAGTCCTCTGAATCCGCATATTTCTGGTGAATTTAATATATTTTTAAAACAGATCTGCCACCTCCAATATTATTAGTCCTATCTCATAGCTAGGGCAAGCTGAGATACCCAGAGAAGTAGCTTTCCCTGAATGAGTCAGCATGTCCCAGCAGACCTGGGAAAACAAGAAAATCTCCTGGGGTTTCGTTAAGAGCCCTAGCAGTGCCCTGCCTGCACATTGCCTTTCTGCTACAGCAGATCAGAGCAATGTGGCTTACCAATACTAAGCAGCTAAATAAATTAAATCCATTCAGATACTCTGAGGTAATGTCCCTGTGGTCTCTGACAGAAATCTTGAAAATATCCCCAAGTTAAAATATGAGGTTAGCTTTGGTTCCTGGCTTTTGATTTGCATATTAGTAACCCTCAGGTTTCTTATTTAAAAGTAGGAAAAATTAACTTCCACATAATCTAGAAGCTAGTTTTGGAGGAAATAAAGCTTGTTTTGCTTCCAGTTCTCTGCAAGGGCCTTATTTTCTTGGTTTTGTTTAATTTGATTAGTTTGTTTGCTTTTGATTTGGACATAATATTCAAAAGCTCTTATCTCAAGCTCTAGGCATCCTTGCCATATAGTTAACAGGCAATCATGTATTAATTATAAAACCAACAATTTAATTTTAACTCCCACAACAGAAGATAACCAAACAAGAAAATTAATCTAATTTTTCCCATCCTATAAAGATAATTTCTTCTCACATACTTCCCAAAGATCCAGAGAAGAAAAAGTTAATGTCCAACAGATTTTTCTTCAAGTTAAGGAGGAGGTTCAGAACAAATCAGAGGACCTCACACGGACTGCCAAACTTTATTAAATTAAGAGAGATCTGCTCAAAGATTTCTTATGATCACATTATCCATTTTGAAAGACAGTCAGGGTCCTATATTAAATGTGACTCTACACTGGTCCAGAAATGACCAGAGTCAGAAGTCCTATGGACTAAACTAAAGAAGCATGTTCTGACTTACATCTTCCAGGCCTGGAAGATGAAACAGATAAGAGAAACAAAACATTAGAAGGATAGATGTATATCTGGCAAAGGAGGCCTGGCAAAGGAGGCAAGAAAAGACCTAGAGACTTCACCAGTGAAGCAGCCCAGTGTACACACCCAGCTTTTTATGAAGGGAAGAGGAAGTAAGAAAAAATTTACAGCTAATAATGCCAGAGTAAATTCATCTACTCCTGGATTTCTTGGAATGTTATCAGGTAGTTCCTGTAACAAAAATAACAACTACCAAACCTCTCCATGTAAGCAGTTTTATAAGATTCAGGTTGAAGTACTCTGTAAACTTCCATGGTACTTATTGGCACTCTGGCCAACCCCAGTTTCAATTGCAGTGTAAGTTTTTGAGACAATCCTTTCCAAAAATCCCTGGCACCATCTGGTATCCTAAGACTGTACTACAAGGGGGATTGGATGACACTAAGGATGCTAAGTAATTTCAAAGCAAACACCAGGATGTGGTTCTTTGTGCAAAAGGTAGCTGAGCTATGAAACATTTTGTGAAAGGATGTTAAAAGTTTACATAACCTCAAGGCAAAGCCTGACTTGTTCATGGAGATCTGTTGAGGGCTACTAAATAGAAAATATATTCAACTCTGGAAGTTCTTGAGATGATGGTGCTTGGAGGTTAGAAGAGTGCTATAAGAGAAAGTATCATATATTCTTGTCCAGGTCTTATGTTCTTATACTCTTACCTTTACACTTGCTTTTGACCACTTTCAGAAATAATATGAAGCTAGATAGGCCTTTGATCTGTTGAAGCATGGCCATTCTAACTTTTTTTATACTTAAAGTCCAGTGTAGGAATTAAGGGAAATAGGAAACTTGCAGAACAACAAACTGTAACTGAAGAGAAGAAAAAAAAAATCTGTCAAATATGTGAAATGTGAAATAATCACAACAAAGATTTTATGTGTGTGAAGTTGTATTCTCCACCTGAAAATATTAGTATAAATAGTTAGTGCTTTGATGTTGTACATTTACTTTTTATCACAGTTAATTCAGAATTCTGTACTCGATTTGTTATCGTCTTCTTAATTTCTGCCCACAAAACAATATGGATTGGTATATAAAAGTTGTGGCTTGGGGAATTTTCTTCACCATAAGAAGATTATTTTACAATTTGTCAATATCACCATGCAACTCATCTACAAAAAGGTAGCAAAGGCTCTCATGGAAAGTCATAGAAAGAAATGTATTTTGGCCTACACTTCGTCTGAAGTGTTTTTATCATACTAATGAAACTAGTAATTTATTACCTAAGGCTTGAAGAAATAAAAAATGTGAATATACATAGAAGATACCTCCTAAATGTGCAGATTTCAGCCAGAATGAACCTCCTTTGTACTTTAGCTTTCTAGCAGAAATTGAATTTAAGAATAATGACCTGCATTTCCCAGGTTTGATTGCAAACAGTGAACTGAACTGAAATTTCCCCTTGTCCTTTGCTCCAGAAAGGAATTTTTAACATGATTATGTTTATTCCTGCTGTCTTCTAAAGACCCTGAGCAAGTATTCTGAAAAGTCTAGAAGCACTGATTCAAGAATTTCATACTTTTTTGCTATGAAATGTTCCCTGTATACAAGGAAATATGTTTCCAGTGGGTAAGCCTGGATGTGCCTGTCACAGGATATTCAGCAAGATGAAATGAGTTACAGCAGAAAAGAATCTTCCATTGCAGTCCTACTGACTTTAGGCAAGAGACTTCTGGGAACAACTTTCCCCAAACTAAGAATTTTGAGTTTAATTTTAATTTAATGCCCCAAGCGTGTTTTTGCAAAACAGGAGCTCTTTGTAAAATTCCAGAATCTCCCTATGCTCCTGTCATCCCCTGCAATAAATTGATCACAAATACCATGGTAGGAACTGCAGTATGGAAGGATGCTTTTCCCGTCATGTGGTCATGCCCTTAATTCCATTCCCAGAGTTCAAACTGGAAATCATAAAAATAAATAAATATATAAGGAAAGTGAGGAAGGAATGCATGTGGAGAGATTATTCTGGCTTTATACACAGAGGAGGATTTTACCCAATATAATGAAATCCATCAGAACTTTAGAAAAATACAACTGTTAATCTTTGCATTTGTAAAACAAGATAATTAACAAGTGTACAAAACACAGCTGACATACCTGGAAAGAACAATTGTTTTCTTTGTTCTTTGTGAGTGAGTTGGGGGGGATTTCTTCTAAGCTTCTTTGCTTCATTAGGCATGTTGAAATTAATTTTCAGCTTTTTTCTCTCACATTTCCTGATTATATAACAACATCTGTTTAACATGGACTTTTTATGTCAAATTAATTTCAATACTTATTTTGCATCTGTAATCGCCATTTGTTAAAAATGCATCCTTGCACTTAAGGTTCAGCTTTGCTCTCCAATTTTTGTGCAGTTACTCCCATTGACTCAATTTTTAATCAAATTAAGTTAATGGCTATTGTAAAGTTTGCTTGAAAAAAACCTAGTGTCAGCGAGGTCAAGATAGATTCCATTCCTTAATGTCACTTAAATTCACAATACATTCCTCCTTTTCCTATATTCTGTATTTTATTCATGGATCTGAATAAATAAAAAATAACGATATTATGCTGACTTGTAGCTGCACTGAACAAGTTGCTGTTAGGAAGTCACTGGGTACCCACTTCCACAATGAGCAAGTTCAAATACTGTAGCCAGTATCTGAGATGACTTTATTTTGGGAATCAATGTGATAAATGTTCCCACACAGTTTGTTTTCAAGGCCAAACGAAGAACTAGAAGGATTCATAAGTATTTTTATTGTTAGCAGTTCTGGATGTTACTGTTTTAATCTTTCATGATGCTGATACCCAAAAGTACAATATTATCAAATATCATGATATTATATCAATATTTCTCTGAACAGTGAGTGCTCAGTGAAGATTTGGGAGCTGTGAATGAGGATGCAGATCTTTTTATCTCTCTGCAATGCTAGTCCCTCTGTTGCAGGACTTTCATCCCCTGGCTAAAATTGCAGCACAAGACAGAGTTGGGTCTTTTCTATTCTGCCGATCACCCACCGGACCTCCTCCTTCTCTTCCATTCATCCCATAGAGGGGAATTAGTGTTTTGACTGTGTCTCACTCTAGGTGGTGGGCAGACATGTGGTTGAGGAGATTGTGTTGATTGGGGGCACTGAATAATGAATTGCTGAAGGGGAGGACTGTGAGAGGACTTGTGCCACAGAGCTGAAGAAAATGGAGATGGGGGAAGCAGAAGGCAAAGGAGACTTCTCACAACGTAGCAGATCAGGACAGTGTCTATAGCAAGACTAAAGCCACCTGATGTCTTTATCTAATGCTCTATGGCTTTAAATACCCCCAGGACACAGAGGTGAAATTCAGAAATAAAGAGAAATGACATAAATAATTCAGTGCTAAAATAACGTTATTCCTTGAGGGACAGTCTCTTGAGTTTGGGTGTATGAATCACATTACTTAAACTCTTTGATTTGCCTGGGCCTTTCACAGTTTTAATCCAATTGCTGTTTTCATGGCTTCACATACCACAGTGGTAGACACTTTATAAATGCAAAGTATTCATGATGAAATAAAATGAGACTCTGAAAGTAGAACAGAAGTGATAGAAGTTCCTTAGAAAAAGTGTGTTTGATCACTCTGCCCTTCTCAATAATTCAGAAGAGTTTCACCTTCTCCCTTCAAAATGAATGTTCATCACAAATCATCTTTCCTGGTTGCATTACTGCTGTGTGCTCTGTTATGGTCAGGATTCTGTATGGAATAAAATAAAAAAGCGAGGGATTTAATTTTTATGTGATACCCATCATGTAACGATAAGGAAACTTAATTTCTGCTGTATCTCTTTAACACCTACCTTTTAAAATCTTATTTTCTGTCCCACTTTTAACTTTTGGAATCTCTTTAGATTTAGAAGACAAAGGGGAAATATGTGAAGATCTGGCAGGAATTAGGCAGTCAAGGCTCTTGTAGAAAAGCCTGAACACTGCCGTTCCTCTCGACAGGGATTTGGCAGGGACTGGCCAGCTGGAAATTAAGAAGTACAGACTTTTTCCCAACAGAATGCAGGGGTGTAAAAGAGAAAAAGTTGTTCCAGTGCTATTCAATAAGTTATTCCTACCCAAAAGTATTTCCATATTAACTTCAATCTTTTTTTATGATAGGTTCCTCCTTTCTAGATGTAACGTTGTCTTCATGGAAACACTGTCAAATTCATGACATGTTAAGAGCACTGTGTTACTTCGGTTCTCTTCTTTAAAGGATCTACTATCATCATCATCATCATCATCATCTCATGTATAGATTTCTTTTGCAAATCAAAAACTCATTCCTCTCAAACATGTTCTTTGCAGTCTCTTCTAAGCCACAGCATCTGAAGAATATTGTTTTTCTAAATCACTTGATGTTCAGAAAAGTTCCATGCAGAAATTATATGTAATAAACTATGATTTTTAATCACAACTATTCAAGGACACTTTGTTCTAGGACAAAGTGTTAAGGACACTTCTTAAGAGGGCCATATTAAATCTGTCTTGCCTTCAGCAATGCAAGCACTTGTGTTTTAACTTCCAGCGGAAAAAAAACCCACTTCTAAAGACTCCTCTCCAATTTTTTTTAATGTTCCAGCAACTTGTCTTGTTTTAATCTATTCTCTTTCATTTTTCTACTGTTTGAGTATTGATGAACTAGACAATCTACCACAGTAGTTACAAAGAACCTAAACCTAACTCCAACAGCTTAAGTCAAAAACCTTAACTGTTTTTGATCACCATCTGTGTGATTTTATAGGCATTAACATACCATTAATGTTACCATTAACTTACATTAACAAACAAGAGGTACTATGATAAGAAAATAATAGAGTGATCCAATGAATCTTGCTCATGCAAGTTAGATTAACTCTATTGTGATTCAGACCTTGAGTAGAAGAGAGAAAAGAATTATAATGAGAATCTTTAAAATGAGAATACTTTAAAAAACACTTTCTCTCTACATAAAACAATGTAGTTTTAACATTATGGTATTTGCACCTTTCCATAAACAAAAGAAAGCTTTGGACAGGAATATAGAACTTTGGTTGACTGAATCCTGTTTCCACTAGAATGAGGTGAATTGAATGAACTCTAAAGTAGTCAGCAGTTACTAAACCATTTCACTTATTCAAGCATTTAAATATGCATGTAGGAAGCCTAATATATAAAAGTTCATATTTTAAAGATCTTGGTGTAGCTATAATGAGACACATCAGCCCCACATCCAAAAAAAAAAAAGTTCCACACAATGGAAATCTCATGGCTCACCTCCTTCTCTCCTAATATTTTCCCTTCTTGAATCCAGCAATGTCACCATGAATGCCAAGATCTAAGAACTGGTAGTGTGTTAGAAACTAATAGATTGTGAAAGTGAACTCAGTGTAGAAGACAGTAAATACTTTACATAGGTTTAATAGACCAATATAACACTAGAAAACAAGAGATTTGTTTGAATGTAACAACCCAGATTCTGCTTTCATTTACACCAGACCAAATACAGTTTCAATTATGGCGGAAAGCTGCTTCTATACTATTTATCAAAATGCAATATAGTCAAATATTCAACATCACGTTTTGCAGAAACAGTAGTAAAACCAAAGATGAAGTTTACACACATGGCATATCTCATACAGACAGCTGAAATAAAGGGAATCAAAAAGTGGGCGTAAGTAAGCAAGTGACTGTATAGAACAGAAGAAATCTTTTTTCCTTGGATTTAAGACCTGATCAGTGGTTTCAAAGTTTCATAAAAGTAAATGTACTGAAAAATAGTTCAAATTATTTATTCATATAGTCTAGTGTTTTTATGAAATTGTATTTTTCAAAATATTCAGTTTCAGCTGTTTGAGTACATATGCCCATCACTTCTTATTCAGGACATGACAACAAAATTCAGTCAACAAAATTCCAGCAATCTGAAACAATCCCACAAGAAGCAGAGGTTTACTGACACTTTCAAACATCTAGCTTTATTTTCACACTACAAGCTGGCCAAATAAAAGCATCTGTAAAGACTTGATAAACACATTTAGAAAAATTATTATCCAATTTTGACATTCCATCTTAAAAATTATGCCAATCAAGGAGCACAAGCTGTTGCTTCTTTTCCAAAAAGCAAAACAAATGTGTGCTTATTAAAACTAATAAAATTTAAAGAAGAAAGGAATCCAAACAAACCTATCTTTCATTAAAACTTTTAAAAACTCAAATGTACATAAATAAGCCTGAACTCATTTGTTTTCCTGCACAGTGCTCAGTTTCTCAGAGACTGTTCACTACAGTCAGGAATGTCAAGCATTGATCTATACATATCTGAGCTGCCTTTGATCATTCCTTCTTGTCACAAGCATATTCTGCACACAGAGGCTAGGCAGTTGCCTCATGAATAACATCATTCAAAAGTTTTATATACCATGCTAATGCATTTAACTGATTTACCAGTTCTTATCATTAGGAAAATATACCCATTCAGTCAGATACTATACTATACTATACTATACTATGTATATATGTTATTGTGCATTTATAGAAATTACAAACTAACATTATTAAAAGCTGCACTCAGCTGAAGTCTGAGCTTTTTGGGTTTGACCACTGAGCTTTCAAATAATTACATAGCTTGACTTTTACAAAGCCTAAATCCTGACTCTAGAGCTCTGAGTTTTTAAGAACTAATCCCAAAGATTAAATTCCAAGTTTTGACAGCACCTTTGGACGAGTGAGGAGTTGGATGTGACACCTTCCTCTCTGCCCTTCTGTAGAAGCTGTCATTATGTTGGCTCAGCTGAACAAGTTCGCATAAAGGAGAGCTGTAACGTTAGCACATACAGGGAGGGCTCCCAAAGGCAGGCAGCATTGCTGCCACTGATCAAAAGTAAAGAAAAACATTGCTGTAGTGCTATACACAATCGATGAACTACACAGGTCTACAAAAAAATCCTAGCAAGAGTTCAGTAAGAATTGCAGGTCTGGTTGAAAAGTCTATTCCCTTTATACACCCTTGCAGAGGTACAATGTTTACCAGGGTGTGTTCTCCCATTAGTAAGACTGGAACTCCAAAGACATCTGTCTTTAAAGACATTGACTATACCTCACATGCAGTCTTACCTTTGCTTGTTCATGCAAAGTATCAAGGTGGGGTTTTTCAGGCAGCTAAGAGTTCATAATCTTTTATTTCCTCTGCTCTTCAAGGAAGGGAAATACATAGTAGAGTGTTGCTTGTTCGTCACATCTCCTTTCTGGAGGGACGACACAGGTTTTGTCCTGGCTTCTGTCAAATTCCTCTTGTCTCCAGCTTACTCCAACACAATTTCCCATAAAGGGAAACTAGTGTACTGCCAGTACAGAAAGTGCTTTAAGGCATAATATTGATATGCTCTTTATGTATTTAATGTCCTCAAGTTCTGTGCATAGTAAATTTATCTATGCACAATCTTAACTAAAAGCTATAGTTTCTATAATCTTTGAGAGTCCCTAGCCAATGTTCATGACAAAGCAAGAAACAATGCAGCATTATCCATATTAGAGGATCCATTTCCAAATAAAGACTGTACTTTCAATATTTCAAATTTAGAAAACACGTTGTTCGTGTCCCTGAGAAGAATCATCATATTATCTGTAGATCTTGCGTGTAAATATTGAAGATTCCTATTTACAAACACAAAAGCCACTAGTCCCAAGGTCCCTTGATTATCCCTGAGGAAGTAAACACTTTTCTGGGCTGTACATCCACTGCTTTCCATTAGCGTATATTACCACATGTGATTCCAGTCCACTTAGTAGGAAAAAGACAAATAGGACAGTACTTCCATTATGACAAATCTGTGCTAGTCGAAGTAGAAAACACTGAAGATGCTATTTCTCTTGACCACATTTGTTGCAACCAATGTGTATGTCTCTTACAGGACAGATTATGGCTCATTTGAGTAAGGAAAATTGATATGTGGAAACAGAGAGAAGCACCTAAACATCAGCTCCATGCTGTGTTCTTCATCCTGTTCTAATGATCTGATAATCTTCCAGTCCCTCTAACATTTAGTACAATGCATTGGCAGGTTATAGAAATGTACTGCATGCTTTTCTGTGCAATGAAGATTTGCACAGGGCTAATTACAGTAAACAATCTTAAAGAATTACACACTAACAAAAAGGAGCTATTGAATTTGTTCACACATACAGGACATGCGCTGCAAAGACATGCAGTGTAAATTTCTCTTTCTCTGTAAAGATGTATTCATCTATGCATAAATAGCTAAAATTACTTGTGAAACCAACAGATGTCTGAGCCAGAACCCGGTTCTCACTGAAAAGACAGTTAAAGAGTGGTCCTTTCTCCGTGCACGCTTATTTTGCATTCAGTCAACAGATTCAGAGGGGATTCTATCAGACTGAAGAAAGCTTTTTACTCTCATTTATGCAGGCTCAAACTCTGGGAATTATAGATACTCCTGAGACATACTTTATGATTGTTCCTTGTCTTTGGAAAAGGGGAGACAATAGAGAGCTTTAGTCTTTGAGCAGATTACAAAAGCAAATCTAAATATTTTAAGGGATTCAGCTGCCATGGTAAGGAGCTACTGATTCATAAATCAAATAAAATTAAATTCCTTTACTCTTCCATTTGCCAATTCAATGACTTACAGCTACACAACACAAACATTACTGAGGCAACTTGTGTTCCTGACTCCTATCTTGTTGCCAACTGTCCTGTCTCCTAATCAAGTCTATTAAGCGCTATGCACGTTTTGAGACCATATAAAATCTCAGCAGACACAGATGAATACCTCACAACCTATGACTTTCTACTTTACCCTTCCAAAAATGCCAACGGGCAGTCTCTGGGAAATTATCAAGAGGAATATTACTGCTGTGAGGCGCACTCCATTTTTATTATCAGGTCAATATCCTCCACAGCACTGCTTATCTTTTTAAAACTTTCACATAGTTTCTGTGATTACCAACGTTTTTTACATTACCACAGTTTTGAATTCAAAAACTCCTTTCCATACTCACTTTACTAGAACTGCCTATGGCCTGACCTAAAATATTTCACTTCTCCTACTTCAGACAATTTCTACCCCGAGCCCTAATTTTTTTACTCCTTTTACTTTCTCAAGTGCTCCTTCCATATTTGCATTCATGACTTCCTCTTGGCTTTAATTCTCTATCCTTTTTCCTCCAGTTCTTACAGGTTTCACCTATATCTCCTGCAGCTTCTCCCTAACCTCTATTACTTGGTTTATTTTCTCATGCTCTCTCAAAAATGTTCAAAAAGATCTTGAAAAAAACCCACACCTTACTTATCTTCTGAGCCATTTTGCAGGTTATTTGCTGGTTTATTACCTGAATTCAAACCTCTTCCTTTAGTCCTCAACCTTCTCCAAATTTTCTTTGGATTTCTTGAGTCTATATCTTCCATTATGTTTCGGGATCTTTTTTTTTGAAAACAATGGGAATTTAAATATGCTGATCTGGCTACACAATGAGAAGGTTACCATCTACAAGACGATTGCTTGTCACCACTAATCCTTTCCAGCTGGTACCATCACTTCAAACTTCCCAGCATAACACCATGTATAGCTAGTATTTAGTGATCTTTATCCACTTAAACACTTTAACAGTGGATCCTTTTTAAAAAATCTGGATCATTTTCACAAAACCAGATCAACTGCATATGCAGTTATGTCACTGTATCTGAGGAACCTCTAGCAGGAGAGAGGTGGGGAAGCAGAGATAAGTAGCCATGAGTGTAGGCTGGTTACCCTGTCTAGGCTCAAGTCAGAGTGGCATGCCTACCGGTAGCCTAATTCTTTAACTCCCAGTCTCATCCTCAAAGAAACAAAACTAAATAAAAAAAGGAGAGATAAACAAAATGTATCATGATCTTTTGCTCATTTCTTTATCCCTCTACTCCATCATTATTTCCTCCTGAAACTTCAAACTCTTTTTAAAGCAGGGATCTTATCTTACATATTGATGAAGCTACAAGAGTATTTTCAGCTTTAAAAAGCTAATGGCAATCCACGTTGTAAAAGTTCCTCCCACAGCTTGAAGTGGTGGTGGGGCCAAAAGGGATCTCCACTGAGTCGGAAATATTTCCTGCAAATTTTTAATAATATAAGTAGTGTTTACTCACAAAAGCATTCACTTGAAATCAATACTGCTACTTGTATGACGATCACTTAAATGAATGCTTGCAATACAGAGACTCCTGTAATTTTGAAGAACCTTGGTTTTCTACAGATTTAAATTATTTAAATGGTATGTTTTGCTTCTCTGTGTGCATTATGTGTATGTACATTATTTTAACTCATAAAAAGAAAACAGACATGAAGATGTATGTGCTGCTTATATTCAAAGTTAAATTGTTTTTCATATTGATGAAAAACATTTTTATAATTGGAAGATTTTAATATCAGATAACAATCACAAAATATGCTTCTTATATGCAGACAATTACAATGTGTAGACAGGGGGTGGAAATGTTATTTTGTTGTGATAAATGAACATCATATTTACAGAGCACAGATTTATTTGTTGCTACAAATTATATGAATGCTTATGTTCTAATTATGATTGTAGAAACCATCAATAATTAGTATTTCTAGCAGAATGCTTACATTATCAACAGTATTACATTTGGCAATCTTCAGACTGGTTCATTTTTTCTCGATTTCCTCCTTTTCTCCTCCTTCTATTTTTGTCATTCTCATTCATAAAAATGGTCACCAGAACCCACTGGTTTCTCCTGGGTTTATATTATTCTTTCTGAGCTGCAGTGCAACTTCCTATCAGCATGACTATAAACCAAGAATATATACTTCCTTTTTGAATAGATAAGTAAGATAGTCTGTAGATGAGAGAGGAATATATGAATAGAAATGCATTTTATTCCAACTTGCAGTCATGTTGTGGAATACAGAGGGAAAAAATACTAGGCAAGTGTGAGAAAGTAAAAAAAATATATATTACTAGGCTACTTTCTTACTTCTACCTTCCATTTGTATAGCTAATATAATCTAATTACAATTTTCTTGATACTGATTTAATGCTTCACTGTGGGATTGCTATGTTACTGGTATTACCAATTGCACTGCAGGTGACTTCCTTGATATGGTAGATGTTGGCTAAGAACTCGCATTCCTGTAAAAATCTATAATTCTACCTTGAGAGATCTGTATTTGTTACTCTTAAAAACCTCTAAAAACAGGGCTATCAACAATTGTTTCCTCCAAAGTTGCCTTGATGCTTGTAGTTGTATTTCCCATGTATATCTTCAGAAATGAAGAAACAGTTCTGCTAGTGACACCTTCCGAAGTTTTCTGGTAGACATTCCCTTGTACCTGAACAGGACTGCTGCTGAGAAAAATGTTGCGTGTTAAGAATTTCAAAAGCCACAGGAGGAAGGATTTTTCTTTAAATGAAGTTCTAGGGAAAAACAATACCTTCTCTAGAAATAACCTGTGATGTTTTTCCCTTCATACTCATGTTCTGTTTTGTATTCTAATAGAATTGAAAGTTATCTAAAATTTTCAATTAAAGTTGCAAGGCATTTCCCAATTTAATTAGGAAAATATGGGCTTCAAATTTTACTAGAAATGAATATCATAGGTCACTAGCAATAGGTTTGTGATATTCTAACGAGTTAAGTGCTGGCATGCAGGCTTTCCTGACATGGTTTATATTTTGGTTTTGTTTTTTTTTTTTTTGTTCAGGGACTTCCAGTTGACGAAAGTGCTGTAAGAACTGAGGAACCTGGAAGGCAAAGAGCACAGAATCATGTTCCCTCAGCATGTGACACTTAATTTGGGATTTTGGAGACTAAGCTTCTGGTAACAGTGAAGTGACCAGACTAAAACAGTGACCAGTGCTGTTCGGTCTGTGTAACCAGTAGAGGAGATATAGCCCATTCCACCTTAAGTCCTCCCTTTTCTCTGCAGGTACTAATCACTGCCAGTACTAGACTAACATTGTCCTCCCTGCCTGCAGACATTCTGTTCCACTAAAGATGCCCCAGAACCAGGTCTGCAAACTGTCTTTGGGAGTTGTTTGGAAGTGTTTGCCTAGTGTGAGCCAAAAAAATCACACTAATAATTCAACAATATAGGTGTTTGAGCTATAAATATTCCCTAGCATTGTTTCATTTCCCGGCAGAGACTTAGCTCTTGAGCCTTTGTTGAAAGCAGAACTGTTCCTACAGTGCAGCAGCAATGGGTGTAGTGGGTGTCACGCACCAGCAGTTGAAGGGTGCAGACAGCATTCACTTGAATACTTGATTCTTTTACTATTACTTCTTTGGTGTGATTAGGCATTTTATTTAACACATTTCTGGAGTTTGCTTTAAGCCTATCCTGTTCAAAATGTTCTCATTTGGTGTGTGAAACTGGGGAAATGGTTTAGCATGTGGAAAAAAAGAAACAGATACTAAATCTGCTAGGTTGGTGGGGAAAAGTGAAGTTTAACACAAGTGCGAGCTACTCCAGTCCATTTTTTTAACAGGTATGATATATCTTCTACAAGAAATTTTGTTCTCTGGCACAGAAACGCTGTATATGTCAAAGTAAGCATACTCAAACACAATTAGATAGCATCTAAGTACTTGTTTCTTTAGCTGTTATTACAATAGCAAAGTTACCCATTACAGGGTGAGCACAAACTTGTCCCTCTTTCACAGTGAGGTGTATTTTAACAGAAAAGCAGAAGTTTTTTTGGTATCTAGATTGGTAATGCTCTTGAGCAGCATGGGCTTGATTGTCAGAAGGGTTGGGTACCCATAACAACAATTTCATGGTCACTTGGAGTTTCTAAAGATCAGACTACACCAGGTTCTTACATAAACGGTGATTTCATGGACAATTTATGATTTTTTTTTTAACTGGAACACACATTGCAAATTTGCAGATTCCTTTCTTTTAAGGGAGATGGGCGATAGTTGGTAAGCAGAATATAGATTGAATTGAATATCAGTGGTCTTTGCAGCAATTAGCTAGCTAAAGGAGCAGGCAGATGTGAAGAATCTTGATCTTTCCAAGATTCATTTGTGCTTAAACTGCTGCTTTAATCTCATAGAAAATAATGGAATTTATTTGGATGGCTTTGTATAGCTTGTCTCCATTTGCTTGTAACATAGTCCATTCACATCAAACACAGTAACTGCCAGTTATTAACATCTACCAAAAAAAGAAAACAAATTTTAAAAGTTTGGAAAGGTAGACCTGAAAGAGATTTGGGTTTAGAATTGTAAATGATTCTAGGTATATAACTTCTGTTAAGAGCAATTGTATTTGTATGTTTCATGATGACTATGTAGTTCAGGCTGGATTGTGCCTTTGGGCATCATCCTGTAATGGAAGTCATTTGTGATGTAAGCCAGAAGGAGGATCATTCCCAAGCACAGTTTTCCAGGCTTTCTCCGTGTTGGCTAGAGGGAAGGGAGTGTGCCGCATGAGTCATTTACAAGCTGCAAGGCGCTCAAAGAGCTGCAGCAGTGCAGAGATTTAGCTATATGAGAGCCAAACACAAAACCTGAAAAATCTTGGTGCAGCTGCACTGAGAAAGGGGGGGAAAGAGAAATCTGTCTTGTACAGATTTGCTAGATGGTCTCACAGGCTAATGATTTACCTCAAAGGAAAAATGGGATGCTGTCCTAGAACATAATACTTGATAAGTAGGACGTGGAGAAAAGACATTGTGATTGTGAAAAGAGCTTGTGTTATTCAGGATAAAAATAAGAGAAGATAAATTGATAAATGCTACTCAGCATGCTGATATATGTTTTCAAGATTACTGACCCCAACATAGCTGATGTAATTATAGAGTAAGTCTTCTCCTGTCTAGAAATTCTCTGCATTTATGCAGGGCAGATGAGGTTAGAGTCAGACATGCCTCTATTACAAATTGTCTTTCCATTAAAAAAAAAAAAAAGTTAAATTTTATATAATTTTATTTTGAAGGAGTCCTTTACCTGTATTTTGCCTAGAGGCTGACACTGAGTGCTTAGCACTTTTATGTGATGTTTCCAGTCCTCTCTAGGACAACACACGAATAAAACAACATACACAAAAATCTTCTAGCCTCCAGCCTTACTACTATGGACTGCGATCATGTTAGATCTCATTAGCTAGCTAAGATTAGCTCTTGTTCATGACTAGAATGCAGGGTCAAAAAAAGAAAATGGTAGAACAGGTTATGTGATGCAGGTGTACCTATGTATGGACATATGTGCATTTCCTGCATGCAGAAAGATGTTTATGAACAGTGGAATGATAATAACAACTTATTTTTTCAGGAAATTCCTGGATTAGAATTGCCTGTGCAACCTTATTTCACCTCTTAGTGCACAATCATTATGATAAAGACCAGCTGTATAGTCACATATTTATTTCTTCATCTACCCTTGCCTTATGCAATACTCATGAATGGTACTCAAGATGCAAAACAATGTCCTGTAGTAAAGGAGCACACTGTGTGTAGCTCGTGTCTCATTCACATCTCTGAAAACTGAAGCAGCTGAAGGCAAGAAGAACAAGGATTGTCGTAAGTTTAGGGAGATGAATGCTTTGCTGGTAAACTGAGTTCTGACTGACACAGAGGCATGTTATGGCTGCTGAATCACTTAAACTAGACTTAGAAAGATTAATATAATATATATTTGTTCATATTATGGGTGTCCAGCTTGAACATGTGGGATCTCATTCACAGAAGACAAAGCTCTTATTTCCCATTGTTTCTACCAAAGCCAGGTTTCTCAGTTTAGATTTCATTTTTTAAAATCTCTCCAACTCCATTTCTCAAATTGCCAGAAATTTTTAATGCTCTTTTTTTCCTCCCTCTTTTTAATCTTCTGCACCACATATAATTTTCTTCTGGAGTTACTACTTGTTCTTGCAAAGGCATGCTTTCCAGTGTTGTGTCTGATTAACCCTATAAATGCATGCTCTCAGCTTTCAGTGTCGTTATGTTCAACCATAAGTGCCAGTCATCAGCCGTCATTTAATTCTGGCTGATACACCACAATTAAAAAAAAAAAAACCCAACCAAAACCAAAAAACCACATAAACCCCCTGAAAGTATGTTTTGAATTCTCTTTCTATGGAAAGATTGTCATATAGAAAATTAATGCATAAGAACAGATGGTGCACACCAGTGAATTTGATCATAAGCCGCCTTATCTCACACTGTTCCCAGACTTATTTATTGCAAAACTCACAAACCGAGACGTGCTCATTATAAGTTGTACTCGTTAATTAACCCTTTCAAGAAAAGAACAAATTAAAGGAGCAAAAGGCAACAATTTTGAAACTAGGAGGGTGTTTGGGGTATACAAGATTCTCACTGATTTTTAATGTAGATGTCACTTTTTGTTTATTTATATAAAATAGCATGTGAAAATAGTAATTTTGAGGACATAAAGCTTGTTGTATGCTGTGTGCTCTGACCATGATTGTTTCAAAAAGCATAGTACACAAGGGCTGAAAGATTGAATTTCCCAGAGTACAAAGCATTCGATAGTTAAAAACTCCTCTCTCTCGAAAACCCCTCTAACCTAACAAAAGAAGTTAAAAAGGGTGCCACGGAAGTGTTGAAGATTTCCTATTTTTTATTCTGTTCCCCTACATAGTGGGTGTAACATTCAGGTACTTTATTTGACCTCCTTTAAACAGAGCTGCCTTGCTTTTATTTCTTCTGTCACTTATTACTGGACTTTTTTACCTGCTTTGTGCTCTGCCACTTGGAAGTTTCAGCTGAAAAGGTGGTAATAGAACATGTGAGTTAGCTTCACTATATAGATAAATAGTGTCTTAAAAGCACTGTAAGACAAGTAGAAGGAGAAAAAGTGCAGAATTTTGTGAAAATTAACAATGATTCTGTAGAAAAAAGCAAGAACGACAATGATAACATGCAGAGAAAAACAGATGAAGGAAAATTCTTTTAAAAATATGTTTCAGTCTAAAGTAATATCCCATATTTATCAACATGGACTGGAGTTGATTTTAAAAATGTGAAGTAGTTCAGTTTGATATTCTCTAAGGTATAGCAATTTAATCAAAATAAAACCAAGACATAAATGGATTTAAATTATGATAGCTAACTCTATATTAATTTGAAAGTTTGAGAAATGCAGAGTTTTCTCTTCCTTTAACAGTTTAACAATGTAATACTTTGGCTAACTTCAAGTAATTCTTTAATTTAGTATTTATTGCCAGTCACCTAGTTTCCCCTTCCCTGTTGTCATGGTAGACACAAACGACGTACAAACAAACCCCCCCACCACCACCTCATAGCCCTATAGTTATACTGGATTGTCTCAAAGGGATTACATACAAATTAGCCATTAAAGCAGGGTCAGGCAGCTGTATCTGCAAAAAGGACCACTTATTATTTTATCATTATTGTTATTATTACTGTTGCTATTTTTGCATCTTGAATTGTTTTAGCTGACTTCTTCCAGTGCAATAGGAGGAGGTACTAGTAAATGTTTGCAACTCGAGCTCAGGCTTGCAGGCTGCTGAGTCATGCTGACAGATCTGTGCAAAGCCAGTATGTTAGTGCTGGACTCTAACTAATTGCTTACTACTTGCAAAGAGGAGCTTCTTTATGTCAGGAAAGTGTAAGTGCAGTGAAAGTGATGTAAAAAAAAAAAAGTGTATGTTTCTCCGATACTAGCATCAGTAGAAATGGAAGAAAATTGCCTAAGCAAGGTGTATATACAGCAGCAGCCCTGTGCTGAGAGCATAGATGTTTCAATGTAATGAAGAAAAACAGGTTATAGGCAATGAGGTAATCTTAGCATGTACTTATTTCTGCTCCTACGGGGGGGCGGTAGGGGGGGAGGGAGTGGTACTGCAGAGGTGCAGGAAAGGGATGTGAAATACTGGGATTGCATGGCATGACTAACAAGGGTAGCGAGCCCAGCATAAGCCACAGAGCACTGGCTGTGAAGTACAATGTTTTGGGAACCTTAGGAAGCATCTCTGTGCTGGTAGCCAAGGCAGAGGCATGGAAGTACTGGTTCATACACTTTCTGCCCAGAGTTCTTGGTTACTTTTAAGGCTAGCTCTTAGTCATGTTGCAATGGAGCTCAGTTGCTGTCCTGCAGAAGGAAAAATGGAAAGCCTAAAAACCACCAGTAGGCACTTTATTTGCATGCATTGGATTGCACATGAACACTTATGCCCTGGAAATGATCTAAGTGATGCTCCTTTTCCTTCTTTTTCAACTGCATTCTTTTACTGTATATTTTGTTGAGCACTGTGCATAACCAAGCTATAATGTGTGCAAGGTGCTGAACTTTCCCTCATTTTGGTCCAGCATCAAGTGTACAGCTACTCTTGGAGGAAACTTCCAGCAGGAGCAGCCAGAAAGTAGACACTGATGAATAAAGGCTTCCTGGGATTCTGTGAAAATAGCATTCTCCCAAGCTCTTACTTGCTTGCTTGTAACCTATTCCAAACACGTATTCTTGCCAAGCTTCTTGCAGCTTTTACTCCCTAATGCTTACTTCACCTTAATGGATTGTAAGCAGAAAAGTAACAGAAGCATACTTTGGTGATTCCTTAGGTAAACCTAAGGTTAAGTCCTTAGGAACCAGTTCATTTTCACAGTATTTCCAAAGCTAACTGTAGATATGACTATATATTGTGATTTTGTCACAATTTCTGAGTCTGGATCCCCTCAGCTCTGTCTCTAGACCTGTTCTGGAACAGCTCACTGCACCTCCCCCAGGACTTAAAGCCTTGCACATTTAAGTGTTTACTTCCAACTTTACCCAATGTATCGTAATGACTTTTTAACTCACTTATAGTATGCCAAATCAATATACACACATTGAAAAGGAAAACATATCTATTTGCATATTTACCTTATTCCTAGTTCTTGGAATCTACTGTGTAAATAACACATAAAATATATTGTCCAAGATGTACCTATCCAGTTTCCTACATAGGTATTAATGTGATCCAAATTTACAAGTCAGATCTATTATACAGCTTTGGATTACTAAAACACCGTCTTTTCACTGTTGTTATTTCAGGAAGACATATGTGCTCAAAATTACATAAACAGTGATGGAAATCGAAAAACATCAACAAAATAGGATTGTAATTTAGGCCTTGATTCTGCAAATACGTTTTGATGTTAAATATCATTTAAAAACCCTCAGCCATTGAACTGTTATTTCTGCATGCAGTATCTAATGCTATTCAAAATCAGAGTGCACCAGCCAAGGAAATACATGTCCCACACCTGAAATCTCCAGACATGATAGTTTGTGATACTGTCATGACAATATGATTGAGTTCATTGTCATATGTATGTAAAACATTGTACAGTTAAGTTGGTTAGTTTTCACACCAAACATTTTCATTTCTTGTAGATTTTTGTATCTTTAAGGACTTCCATTTGTTTGTTTATTTGTTTGTTTTAAACCTTCTCAGATATACAGCTCTACTCCTGAGAGCCAAACTTAGCAGGGGGAGAACAACCAGGACTGGTATGAAATGCCAGAACAAGCCCAGTGCCAAAATAAAAAGCAAGCAAGAAAACATAACTGTTTATATATATTTTTAAACCTTGGCCAGTGTTCTTTTTATACTTCATAAAAGAAGTTGAGAGCAAAGAAGAAAGGGAGCATTTCTTTTCATTCTCTGGAAACACTGGGGAAGAGATACAGGACAGGAAAGAAAGAAAGAAATGGTCAGGGCAAGGGAAAAAGGCTTTGTGTAGAGGACATGAAGAAGGCAGGCTGGTGCCCTCACCAGTCTTTTATATAGCAGGGCATCCTCTTACTGGCCAGAGTAATTTTTATAGAGTAATAACCTAACTGTATCTCCTGCCTCCTGACCCGGATGAAAAGAGAGGGGCTGTAAAAAAAAAAAAAGTGAGTGAGGAAGAAGGGGGGAGGAGGGAGCGGGGAAGTATTGCCTAGATCACTCCCTCCATCACAGTGCCTGGTTTATGGATGCACATTTCTATTCCTCTGTTAATTTATCTCATACAGATGTCTCTTGCTGCTCTTCCTCCTACTGCTGAAGCAGTAATTAAGTTTTGGGGGAGACTGTTAGTTGTGAGCGTTTTGGGGGCCAGTGAAGTGAGGAGACAACCTTTGCCGGCCGAGCCGAGGCGGCAGGCTGGGGCCTGGCGGTGCTGTGCACAGGTCTTGCTTCAGCTGGAGCCGGAGCAAAGCTGCTCTCAGCCCCAGCCGCCGCTCTCTGCAACTGCTATGTTTGTTAATAAGGAGACAGGCGAGGAGAGCTAAAAAGGGAAGAGCAAGCGTCTTGAGGAAACTCTCAGCAACAGTAGCATACAGCCTGCTCCAGTATATTTCTTGTCTGCTAAAGGAAAAGGGCGAGAGCTGCCATCCGGCCAACCACAGAGCTGCTTCAGGGCCATTCCTGTGTGCTTTGGGGCCCAACCCCAAACACTTCCACCCGATGAGAGGAGGCTGCAGGCAGCTGCCCGTGGTGCCGTGGGAGGGCTCCCGCTTGGGCTCACCCTGCTGCTAAGCCCTGCCCTGTGCCGCGCTGCTTGTGATTGTGGGCTGCCCTCGGGAGTGCACCCCCAGTGAGTGACCCCCTCTGAAAACACTTGTTTCCCTCCCACCTCGGCCAGTAACTTTGTTATGAGAAGCAACAGCCCTGCCACTGGAAGCAGGGGAGGAAGGCGAGTCCGTGAAGCAGAGCAGAGGCCAAGAAACAAAAGCAAATAATAGATGGGTCTGCTGGCACCTGTCCTTCTCTCCCCAGCTGCACATGTGAAACGCTCTCCGCAAGGAGACGGAGCAGCACTGCTCAGACATGACTGGGTGGCACGGTAACTGCAGCCCCAGTGCACGGCATGGAAACGCTCCGGGCTGCACACGCACCCGGAGCCTGAGTGGCAGCAGGGGAACCCCCGTGTACACCCCCCCAGCTGCAGCGCCAGCAGAGATGCCCCTGTGCACAAACCCCGAGCTGGAGCAGCAGGAGGGGGTACCCCTCCGTGCCTTGTCTGCGTGTCGGGCTACCCCCGCGCACACACGCCGAGCCGGAGCTGCAGGAGGGGCACCCCCGTGCGCACGGCGAGCTGGCCGGTGGGGCTACCCCCGTGCACAGCCCCCCCCGCCCCCCCGCCGGAGCGACAGGAGGGGTAACCCGAGCGCACACACCGCGGAGCCCGGCGCTGGACTGGGGCCGCCGCCGGGGCACGGCACCCCCCAGCCGGGCAGACCCCGGGCCCGCTCCGCTCCGCCCGCCACCAGCCCCAGTCCGGGGGGCGAGCGGCGCCGCACCGGCGAGGCCCGCGGGGCAGAGGGCGGCGGCGCCGTCGCGGCCGGAGGGCAACAGGCGGGCGGGCGGGCGGGCGGCGCCGGGCGGCAACTTCGCGCAGCGCCGGCGAGCAAGTTGCGCTGCCGCGCAAGACGCGCCCGCCTCCGCACCTCGCCCGCGCGGCCGGCTGCGTGCCCGCGCCTCGCTGCGAGTGTGTGCGTGTAAGTGCGAGCGAGCGAGCGGCACCTGCCGAGGCCGGGCGGCCGCCGCGGCGCGGGTGCGGAGCGCAGGGCGGCGGCGGGAGCCGGGCGGCCGCGGCGGGCTCGGGGCGGGCTGGGTCCGGGCTGGGTCCGCGCCCGCGCCCGGCGCCGCCGCCGCTGCGCCCTGCCGGCTGCCAGTCCGCCCGGCTCCGGATCACGTGGCGGTTGCCGGAGGCAGAGACTAGAGAGGAGAGAAAAAAAAAAGCGCCTCATTCCTTCTTCCACCGCCATACTGTATTTTATAGTAACTCTCATTTTTATTCCTCCCTTTTACTCCCGCTCGGTGAGTACCTTTCCGCTGACATTCTTGTCCTCCTTTTTTTGTCCTGTTTTTTTTTCTTCCTTTTGGTTTTTTTTTGGTTTTTTTTTGTTTTTTTTCTTCTTTTTTTTTTCTTCCTCTTTGATTATTGTTTAAATGGATTTGATCTTTTGCTGATGACAAGTTTTTTTCCTAGCATGCGATGGTTACTAAACTGTGAGCAAAAGGTGCTGCTGGGGCCGGGAGTCACTGGGAATGAAAAATGATAATATTAATAATACAGACTTGCCAGTCCAGCAACAACTGATATACATTTAGTAGCTATATATCTATATATGCAACTGGTTTTGTTGTGGCACGGAAAATCGATGTGAAATATGATGCTTATTTTTTAAAGATAAGAGAAAAGGCATGTTTCTAACTCTTTTTGCAGAGGATTTTCTCTGGTGTTGTTTTATTTTTATTTTTGGGTGTTTTTTAAGGGTTTTTTTTTCGTAAAGAGATGGGAATTGCAAATGCATTTTACAGCAGTGTTTACACAGAGTTTGTAATCTTGCAATACTGGTGGAAGCCACAGAGCAAGATGTTAATTTTATTATTTTTGTTATTGTTTCTTTTTTTTTGACACTCAGTGCAATCAGCAGGGTTTTTTTTTTCTTCTTTTTCAGTTTTTGATGCCTGTTTATAATGTGAAACTTTTCTTGCAGCGTGTTACAGTTATCATTTTTAAATACTTTTTTCCCTCCTTAAAGATAACAAAGCAAAACAGAAAGCCACAGAGATGATCCTTACTTTTGCACATTTTGCACCTTGACTTTTTTATTCTTTTGCCAGCAGTATTTTATGATGGTTATTATTATCGTGATGATGATGATGATGATAGATATATACATATATACAAATAAATACATTTTCAAATGATGGCAGTGGAAGGTTTTCCTGGAGAATGAAGTGCGGTTTGGTTTCCTTGTCAACGGAAGATGAAGTGAACAACTGAACATCTCCCCAGTGCAGGTACTTCATCTCCTTGTAGGCGTTTCCACGCTGTGTAAATTACATTGTGAGTTTTTTTTTTTTTTAAGAAATCTCTTTCCACCCTTAATTAAAGGTTTCTATGCAATACACATGAGGACTGAACTAAATATCTCTGCCTTGTGATTGCTTGGATGTGTGCAAAATGTTGCACTAATTGATCCTACGTCGGTTAAGCTGAAGAGAGGTGTTTTATGTGCTGTGCTGTATAGAGGGAAGGCAGCTGGGGAAAAAAAAATCCAGACACCCTCCCCCCCCCCTCCCCCCCCATTCCCATTTAAAAAAAAAACCCTAAACCCCAAATCGAAACTGGATGAAACCTTGAGATCCTCATTATGAGTACAAATACTTACAGGACTTTAAACAAAACCAAAACCCCCATCCCTGTATTGTGGTGACTCGTGTGTGTTTGTGTGTGTCTGTTTAAAAATTACCCATTAGAAAATAGCTGTGAGAGAAACAGCAAAGGAGGCTCCCTCGGAGAGCTGGCTCACTGCCACATGGGGCATATTTCGTAGCCCTAAGGGCAGCAAAACCCTTATATCCAACTTCTGCTCCTCATATTAAAAAGGCGTAAACAAGGCAGCAGGTTGCCTCTTATGAATTTAATTCACTGGGATGGAGATTAATCAGAAGCAGATATTTGCTTGAAGGTGTTTCATTTTGTTTTGATGATTATTAATGCCACTGGCTGGCAGGGAATGGGAAACTGTTACTTTCCGTGACGGTCACTGAGAGTTCAGTATTGGGGAAGAAACTGTTACTTTTCATTGAGAGCACTTAAATGCTTAACAGAGGCTGCCCCTGATGTAGAGACAGGATATTGGTTCTCTAAAACACGATTTGGAAAGATTTTTCCAGATGACAGGTTTTGTTGTTTTTGGTTTTGGGTTTGGTGTTGTTTTTTTTTTGGTTTGGTGGTTGTTTGTTGTTTTGTTTTGGTTTTTTTTTTTCCAGAAAGAGATCTAGTGCGATATTATGCTAAAGTTGAAGTGCTGAATGCTTGGATCTGCAGCGTTCTCTGTAGTTTACTTTATTGTGATGGGATTGCTTAATGAGATTTTAGGGATCTGTAACTGACTATAAAGATATGCTGTGCATTCAGATGTGGAAACTAAACTAAGTCACAGGGGATATTTTCTCACTGTGGAATAAGCAAAAATAATTCACAGGACTACAAATGCATTTGGAAGTTTGAGGCTTCTATATTTACATTCTTGTAACTTAACAGCTTCCTTTAAAGTAGAAGTGTGTATAAGAAGTCTTCAGCATTGTCTCATGCAATTAGTCATGTTGAAAAATAAATAAATTCATTTGTCATTGTAGAAACATATCTATTATGTATTAACATTGGCTTTTTCCAGCTTAAATGTAATAAAAATATTTAGTATAAATTTATGCATGGCTTCTGCTCTGACATGATGGAATACTTTTGGCAGTATATCGGGGTCAATAATCCATGCGTCTAAAAAATACTGTCTAGATATTTGCATGATAGATTATGATGACTTCTCTGAAATAGTTATGATCTCTTGGGTCAATACTCCACATTTTAAGAAGACTCAGCCTGCTTGTTTTTTCATGATTTAATTTGAAAGCAAGCCATTAAAATACAAGAGTGATTGAAGCTTTATCCTCCACCCCTCTTTTTATTTCCATCCGCCCTTATTTTTAAATTAAAGTTTTTCTTTAAATTATATGGAACTGCCAGTAAGGAAAATATTTTTGATATTGCTAAAGCACTGAAATAAAGTAACTAGGCTAGCAGTTTCCAGAATGATGTTCCTTTCGTCCTTTCTTTTAATAGTGCAGGTGTGTTACGTGAGTAATTTTGTACAGATAGTTGCTGACTGAAGATCTAATCCTGCTCACCTAGTCTTATCTTGAAGTCTGAGAAACAAAGTTTTAGGAATGCACTATTTTCAGCACCCAGATTTCATCTACAAAACACCTGTTGTCCGAGTAGCATGGTAATTAATATACATACATTTCATTTGCAGCAATCTGAGATTGTCTGGTTTCATATATATCAAACAGCCTAGGGACTTTAAAATAGGAATAAAGGAGCTAATTTTGAAAGAGGATACCTCTATCTCCTTTAGTATGTGGGCACAGTAGGATTTGGGTTGGTGGAATAGGTTCCAGCTTGGTGTTTCCATAGTTGTGCTATAACTAATGCTGTTGAAAGCATGTTTGGAAAGCCACAGTTAGTGTAAAAGACAATTGTCCTTTTGTACTTTTGAGATGAATAAAAATTTTGTCTAAGAATTGCAGCATTGTTTCTACAAGTGATGACATAATTACATTTCTTATATTTAGTATGAGATGCACTTGTACTGCCCTAACTCCTGAAAGTGATGAGTGTCCAGACTTAAATGGCATCTTCTGTTTTTCTTTACATCTGTTTTGATATTCAGGAGAGCTTAGGAATTTAAGATACCTTTATAAAGGTTTGTAAACTGAAAACTTTGGAAAGAAATTTTTTCTGTTCTTCCTCCATAAGCTAACTATTATTAGCAGTACTTACTAGCAAATAAAAATGTGACAGGTGAACAGAAGTTACTAACTGTATAGTGCCCAGAATGCTGACTCATAAATACATGTTTTTAGCCACTGTAGTGGCCTGAATCGGCAACAGAAGCGTATCTTCTCACGTTTTTCTACATAGGAAATAGTACTAAGAGGCCTGAGGAGTAATCAGCTCCATTTGGCTGTGATGCTAGGCTGGTCCTCTTCTTTTGTTCAGATTCAGCAAGCTCCAGTTTACATTTTTCTAGGGCACCACTCCCACTGCACCTCTTCGAAGGCTGGGCAGAGCCTCACTCTTCAGGCTGTTAGAAACCTCATTCCTGTCCTAAATGCATTCTCAGACAGTTTACGCTCCTTTATTTTTGTGCCAGTGCTGTCCCTAAACAGTAAGGTTCCTTCTCCATGTCTCTGCTCCTCTTCAGAGTATATTTCTAGAGAGCAATCCCAGCCCCTTTTCACTCACGTTTGCTGGGCTTACTGGGGAGAGGTTCCCGATGGTGCTGGCCCGTGTGGCCGCTGCAGCGCTGGGAAGGGATGTTGAGGCTGGCTCTGACCAAAGTCATGCTGCAGCAGAAGCAGAGCAGCTGCATTCAAATCCTCTTCTGCCCAGGCTGGTCTGTTCTGCTTTCAGCTGCAAACATGGCAGTCCGGTTTCTGGCTCTCACATCAGCTTGAATGTTTCCACCTGGAGCTACGCTGTGGACATGCCTTCTTCTGGTGAAACAGGCTTTGCACCGTGCAGACCTTCCCTTCGCTCTGCCTAAGCAATCTGAATTTCTCTGGCTAGAACATAACAGCAAAGGACTCTCAGGAATTTCTCCTGCAACTCTGATTTTTAAACTCCCAAGAATATTCTACTTACTGTTTTAAGTCTTTTGTATTCATACCAGTCAGGGGAACCTGAATGGGCTTGAGCCAATGCTCTGTCAGGGACTGTCTTCTATTAGGAATAAATGTGAAAGTTGGCTACAATGCTTTTTAAAATATCTTTTCCTTATTAGTTTCTTCCCAGGTTGCTTCTATCTTAGCTCTCTAGTCTTCTAAAGCATTATTCTAAAAGCAGTTTATTTGTCTTTTACAGTGTAATTTTTTCTATTTTCTTCATTCCCTGCACTGTGGGTTTCGAAAGATAAAAAGATAAAAAAGCTTAGTAGTGTTTAAAGTGTAGGATTGTAAAGACTGATAGGTCTGCCCTCAGATGAATGTTTTTAACTTCCCTTTGGTCTTCTTAGAGGATGTGGTGCTCTGTCAAATTCTGGAGCTGAATCCTTTATGTTTTAAGTACTTATAGAATTTCTGAACAGAAGGCTAAAGATGACTATTTCCTGATGAAAAATTATGTAATGTGTGACACTGTCTACACAGTCATCCAGTTTTTAGCTTCCTTGAACTCAGATCCAGACTGACAGAAGAAAACAAAATTCTACTTTTATGTGGTATGAAGATTACAATGGAACATTTTCACCTTTGTTAAGGTACCAATATTATTTTATGACCTTTGAACAACTACTGGAGTGAAATGGCTTGAAGATTATTGTTTTGCATATACATTAGAATAATTTGTACCCTTTTTTTTTCCTCATCTTTACTCTTTCCTGTTTCAAAATGATGCTCTAATCTCTATAAATGCACTTAATCCTTCAAAAGCATTTATACTGCGGTTTTGGAACTATTTTCTGAGAAAGTTTATTTTTGCACAATGAAGTGTGATTTTTCCATCCCAATGAATCATCTGCCAACAATTAAAAAAAAATAATCAAGTAGACCTTCAAATTATTAAGTAAATCTCAGGTTGCTTAGCATGAATACAATTAATTTGTTTTTATCATTGTGATATTCTGGGGTAAATAAATAGATAGGGCGGCGAATAGATAGAATCATATAGATAGATATTTTTAGAGATGTTTTTAGTGTGATAGAGAATTAACAGAAATCTTACATAATTAGTTATCCTTTAGGGCTTAACCAACACTTTTGTTTAAGAATGAACAGTTTAACTTTGTGTAGTAAATTTATACACATCAATATTATCCACTGCCACTTGACAAAAGCTACAGAATTAAACTGCCTCCAGGGTACTCCTCTGTGTGCCTCCCCAGCATCCAGCCTAGGCTCCTTGTGTGCCGGCTGGCCTGCCAGGATGTCAGGGTTCAACCATTCTGCAGTTGCATTTCAGTTTCAGGAACAGAGTTTTTTGCTCTGGTGTAGTTCCATCATGGTTATGGTAGTAACCATAATAATTTCTACTCTGACGTGGCTGGTAGAGGTTTGAAGAAGCAGAGGTGGATTTCATATGAGTGATGACCAACAGTGGGTATGGACATGGTGGAATATGAATGACACTCCCCAGGCTCTTTATTTTTCCTTTGCACACTCATGAGTCTTTCTCCCAAAATACTCAAAGCTCTGATTAAACTTGGTTTACATCAGTGGCCCTTCCCAGGTGGCCTTCTCCTGATGTCAGTGATTATTGCCTCTACTGACGTGCAGTCTCTGAGCAACCAAGTCAATGTGGAGCTCTGAAAACAGCTGAGACTTTGCATGGGCAATTCTGTGGTCCTCTGAGAACAGCTTACAGTCCCTTGGACAGCCATAGCTTATAAAAGGCAGTACAGGCTATTATTATTATTTAAGGAACAAGAAACCATAAAAGATCCACTGATAATTATTGGACCTTGATAATTATTAAATGACTTGATGAAAGTCAGGTCCCAGTCTTCCAACTGTGTGCCATACCAAAAGCCTTTATTTCAGCCTTCTCAGTCACATCAGTTGCTTTTGTCGAGATCCTCCCTTGTCAGGCATGTGCTTTGTGTTGTGCAGGGTCAACAAAAGGGGGCTATCTGGCACAAATCAAATATTAATGGGATTCTTCACCTGACTGAAGCAAGGCTAAATTTGTTCTGTAGAAAAACATCGCACTAGCACAGTTCATTCAGTAAAAATATGTTTCCATTTTTGCTGAGAGTTTTCCATAGAAGCTGAACAGCATCTATGTCAAATAGATACAAGATGCATCTTGTTAAATAGTGGTAACTTTACGATTTGGAAGAGGTACTACACATGTATACCTTGCATGCAGTATTTTTAGGCTGACTTAAGAATTGGAGTTTCAGTCTCAAAGAATTATATTTACATGGTGTTGACAATGCTGGTCCTTCTTTCTGTTTGGTTGTGTTGTAATGGAGTTCAGAAGTACTAAAATGTTTGCGCTGTCCTAGGCATCCTCTTTATTAGAACAATATGAATGAATAAAATGCAAAAAATTAAAATGCATTAATGTAACAAAGATAGTTATTTGCATTTTTGCACACCAGGCCCGCTCTCAAGGGTTACTGAATGTTAACAGCTCTTCTTGTGGGTAGAGGGAGTTACAGTAACTCACTGACTGTTTACAATGAAACTCTGTGCTTTTAGTAATTGCAGCATCATGCTTCTGAGCTTGATCCATAATGCAGAGTTACTATTTATAAAAGAAAAGGAATTTTACCTAGTTAGAAAATCTTTTATCAAAAGATTCTTCACCCAATAAATATTAGGATAGAAGTTATAACATTTAAAAATGTGCTGTGCAAACTGTCATGCAGTGTCTATGAAACAGACAACATGAAGGTATAATTAAAACAAAAATTCCTGTTTGGGTACCTATAAAAGGGATTAATTATACTGTGTTCTAAGTAACAAAAATATCAGTGCTATTATCTCATTTCTTATCTTGTATTTGCCACTGATTTCACAGGGTAAAACCCAACACTTGAGATGCACAATAGGTCATTTTTCTAATGTACCCTCTACTGTATAAATTCACATCCACCTTTTTTTTTTTTCAAACTGCAGAAGAAAAAGGATGTAATTATGTTTTCTTCCTGCATATACAACTTCCAGTTAAATGGAAGTTCTGTAAATGGGACAACTGCAAGACTGGCTCTGAAAAGGTTAGCATCTTCTATTTGTGCACTTGTAAGTTGTAGACAATTAATGTACATTATGCATAATGAAAAGAGTAACTACATTTAAATTTTGATGTTATGTCACTTTTGCTCTAGGGGGATAGTTCAACAGGACATTGATGATATTTTTATTGTTTATTATTTTATGAGAAAAAGATACTGTGCTACCATCCATCAGCGTGTGCCCTGCTGTGGTGAGTGATGTAGAAACATAAGGGTGCAGAATTAAACCCTGGTCCTATTAAAATCAGTGATACATATGCTGGTTAAAATTTCCTGTCAAAACATTTTTTTCTGTAGATTTTTGATAAAGTGATTCACAGGAAAGGCTCGATTCATCTCACTTAACCTTGCTGTTTAAAAAATAGGTTTTCAGAGCTAAGCTAGTCATCATTTTAGCCATCTAAAAGTTAGTCATTGAAGTCTAACACAGTCGCTCAAGGCTTTGTAGTCAACGGAGATATATAGACACCTCTAGAGAATTACAGATTACATCCCAAGAGAGGCATCTATGGATAGCTGAGATGAACAACCTTCCTAAAACGCCTCTCTCTTTTCACTGATGAGAGAGAACCTAGATGGAACATTTAAACTAAATTCCTAACTTTTTGATGGATGAAGTTAGAGGAGATGAATCTCATGCTTTTTTTCCCCCCATCTGTCAAAATACTAATTTCTTAATGAAATACTTTGTTGAAAACTTACTTTTTGGCCTCTAGAATCTTCATGGCTTTAAGTTTTTATTTGAATTTCTTTTCAACTTCTGCAGTAATTTTTTTACAGACATGCAAATGTCTTTCTAAACACTTTGAATCAGTTCTAGACTATGACAAAATTCCCAAAGATTTCTGTTGAGGCTAAGATTTCACATCTTTTTTCCATTGCTTCACTCAGTTTTCTGACTGTTTATAATGTAATCCTACAACCTGATCTTTCAATGAGTTCTCCTCACAGAGTCCTATTCTAAAATCCAGGGACTTGAGCTATTGAGTAAAATCATGGATCTCACTTGAGAAACCTTTGAAAATAATTGAAAGATAAGGATTATGTGGGTGGCAATGGAATCAGCTGCTTGCACTTTGCATATGTAAATGAATGTAGAGATATAGTCACAGTGTTAAAAAATCATTAGTATATCAACAAACAGCAGAAGACTTGAATTTGAAAGTTCTAGATGGCTCTGAAGAAGGCTTTTTAAAACATAAAAAAGCAAAAATAATAATTTGTGAACTGAGGTGATCTAGGCAACATAGGTTACATATTTAGCTATTGATGGCTTGTTGTAAAAGATTCCAGTAAAACCTGTATTTTTGAATATCCAGATAGATTTTTTTTTTTTTTTCCCTGTCTCAGGTAATTTGCTAGAGAAGATTGGAACTTTATAAGACTGAGTGTTAACCTTGGTATAAATCAGCTCTTAGACAAAGTTATTTCAGTGACTTGCTTTAGATCCGTCCCAAGTCGTTGTGAGTAGCAGGATGCAAAAGCACCGGCCAATTTGTGCCACTGCTCAGTATGCTATGAAATCATCCTCTCTTTCCACAAATTATGAATTCTGCTATTTCTTTCAATATGTGTTTGGGCTTTCTGTAGGATTTTCTATAGGTATTGAAATATGTGAACATAGTATACATGTTTCCACCATAGGGTTTGTATTTCTTACTCTGAGTGGCATTATCTGAGTGCCTGTGCAAATGTCGTTAAGCTGCTCACATAGGCCATGTTTTTCACTGGCAGCATAGTATGAAACTGAACAAAAGCTGAATCCAAATTAGAAATTAACCTTTTGGTGTAATAGGAATAAGCACAAAAGTCAGGATAGTAAGAGTTAATTGCCCAAATACCATAGTGTTACTACCATGATAAGGTAAGATGCAGTTGTGAGCTCTAACAGCCACATTATAATGGTTTGTACAGATTTGGAAATCTACCGGGCTTGTCAGAATTAGAAGAGGAGTTAAAATGTTGGAGTTCTCAGCACTTTGAAATAACTATTTCAAATAAGCGCAGTAATATGCTCTGGGGACTATAAACTGTTAGCTGCAGCTACTATGTCATGTTATACGCTTCACCACCTCTTGGTCTTCATCTTTGTTCCTCTCAATGTATCTATATTTCTACCTTAAGTTTTTGTGCTGTCCCTCAAAAATGCATTTTCTGAGCAGTATTCACATAAAACATTTACAAGAATTTACAAGGATAAAACCCTTCGCTGACTTCATGAAGTTTTCGCCTCTTTTCCCTGTTTCATTTATGCACCATAACGTTTCCTTTTTCACTCATGCGTCTCGGCTCAGAGTTAGGAGCACAGCGTTGTCACGGGAATATAAAGGTCTCATGACCATAGATTGTCAGGACATAGACAAGCACAACTGAATTTCTCAATGAGAGTAGGGCATATAAGTGAAACTTTGCTATTTGGTGTCACTGGGTCTAACACTGCCAGCTGCTCTGGGTGAGTAGGTGGTCCAGGGACCCTGAATGAGGAATACGTGTTCAGGGACATGCTTGTGAAGGGCGAGATTACAAGAAAAATAATTACAGTTTAGTTTAAGGAAACAAGCTATTTCAGGAATGCCACAATTTTTATTTGATGCACAAGTTAACGTCCTATATAGTGTACATTTCCTCTCAGAAATTTTGAAATGGGTTCAGAAATTCTTGATACTTGGTCACAAATATTAATTAATGTTGTAAATATTAATCATAATCAGAATAAGACTGGCCACTTTTCACTTTCAGATCTTTTAAGATCAAAATCAGCCCTGCCATAGAGACCTGTGTCACACTAGTCCGCAGTGACAAAGTATATTTTAAAATGTTGGGTGTGTTCATTTGAATTTCTGGATCCTTTTTATGTTTTATTTGTAATGTTTTCTTATTTCAGACTTGCTGGACCTTCCCTCCTGCTCTGGACCTCTCCCCTGGCGTCGGCACAGCTCAGAAGGATGAAAGAAAAGGAAGCAATAGGAGAGGGATGGAGGAGGGGAGAGGAGTAGAAAGAGAAGGAGGAAGGTCAGCAATAGAAATGGAGAAAAAAAATCCCCAGCAATTCAGTTAAGGCTCCAGACAATGGGGATTTTTGCAGTCCCCGCTTCTCCTCACCTTCTCCTTGGGCTCAGGCCCCTCTCCCTCTCCACCACCTTAGCTGTCATCAGCACTACAGATATTTCACTACTCCTTTCCGTTTTTTATTAAAGAACGAAACCAGAACAATTAAAATCTTGCAAACAACAAAATATAGCCCTCTCCTCACAAATTATAAGATGACACTATTCATGTAACTGGTTCTTGAGGTAGGGTTATTTTTCTTGTAGTAAAGTAGACTTACGACTTTAACTATGAATGTATGAAATGGTTTCGTACTTCATGAGTGAGACAAAAAAAAGAGGTTAGGTTTCTCATTCCTTTTATACCCAAGATGAGCCCTTTAAATCAGCATGCACATGACTCTCTGTTTCAGTTTTATTCATCTAGATCCAAAAACAGACTTTCTACTGGTCTTTATTTACTTATTTATTTTTTACCTTCCCTTCTTTCAAAGCTTTACTTCCGGGGTCTTTCTTACTCCTCATCATCTTAGAGTATAAATTAAAAACTATTCCTAATTCTTTCAGTTAGTTTGAAATTTGCAGTGTATTATTCAGCTTTGTAGGCCAAATACTCCCACCAGAGTAAAAAATGCAATCTGATTTTTTGCTGTGCAGTGTGACTGTCAGACAGACAAGAAATAGGGACCCCACTACTCTGTGCTGGTCCGGCACTTGGCTTGGTCCCAGCATCTGGCCTTTCTTCCCAGCTGGACTGCCAGCCACTGTGAAGGTGGAGGAGTGCTCGGATTAAAAGGGCTCTTTGGCCAAACCTCTTTTCATTCCTTATATGTACCTGCCTCCTCACAGCCGTTCCCACCAGGAATCCCTTCTACCTGACAAGGTTGATTTGTGACTGTTAATGGAAAGGGTAGGTCCAGTAACTGGTCTTTCTAAGAAGGTATTTCCTAAATCTAGAGCTTAAGTTGGTCCTGTGGCTCCCCTATACCAATCTGCCTGATACAAAAAAGCCAAAGGGTAGCCACTGAGCCAATACAAACCAAAGCCCAGTTGCAAATTTGCAGACTTACTTCTTTAAATGGTAAATACTAAGAATTGCCGATTGCTTATTGTATACTATAATCAATTATGGTCATTGAGTGAAGAAAGGTGTTAGATTTCAACAGATTCTGTTGGTATTCACTGTTGGAATTCAAGGTATTCACTACAGATGCTGGTGGAATAGGTCCGGAGCAGAATGGTCAGGTCCAAAAGGCTGAAATAAATTTTATATCCTGAAAAGACTTTTAAAAAAAGTACTGTAGGCAAAATTGTTAGGTATTATGCGTTTCTAAATACAATAGGTCAAATGCAAACATGATATTAAATAAAAATACAGTACATAAAACTTCAAGAAAACAATGACTTCTTTCAGGGGTTTTCTGTTTAAAGATATGTTAAATTTTATTAACATTTAGGAGAACTTAATTTTACATTTTCTTAAAAGATGCACAGTAAACAGATGCAACTGACTGTGGCCTCATTACCTGACTAGAAACTTTAAATTTCAGTTGGTATTGAAGTCTGCCTGATGTATTGTTCTTACAGTTTGTTTAGATTTTGATTATTTGTGCCCACTTTACTTGAGTCACTTGAATAGTAGGTTTCTGATTTCAGCAAGGTACTCAGAGCCCCTGAACTTGGTACTTCAGGTCTCTGGGAAGTCTCTACGAAAAACAGGCACCTTGAAGGAGCCCTTTGGGACAACTCAGTGAGGTACCCAGATTCCCCAGAGAACTGTACTGAGAGCTGTCCCTCAGGATAAACAGGAGCTCCTGCATGCACCAGGACATGCTTGGTAGAGAACACGTCCGTCCCCCTCCTTGAACCAGGGAACTGCTTTTGCCACATCCCTCCCCTAGGATTTGTTAAGGGGGAGGGTTCACAGAAGACTTCCCTGGGCCTTCAGGAGCTTATGGTCTGAGGCGGAGCTTTTTTTTTTAAGGCAAGTAGCACTGGTGCAGGCAATCTGCATACCTCTTTGAGATTTAGACTATGTTTTCCAGCCTTAAGTGTCATTTAAGAAAAATTAAGGGAAGCCTACCTTTAGATAACTTTAGCCGACAGTATGACAGAAGTTATGCAGTTTGAAATTCACCCTCCACAGCTGTTGAAATGTGATGCAATGCATCCCATGCTTCAGAATTGAGAGTCATTTGCAAAAGGGAGGAGAAATCTGACTTTCTTGCTCCTGTAAGTAGATATTTTGAAGCCACTGGTGTTGGTGAGGTCAGTAAGACTGCCCACACAAGTAAGATGAAGAAGGAGCTGTGGAAACGGATTTGAAGCAAATATTTTTCAAATCAGGTGTGGAGTGATGATGACTTCCTTGGACTAACTCAAATCCTTTGCCTTTTCTCAGTCCTACCATCCTTTCATCTCTGCCACAAATATTATATATTTTAACTCTGTTGTTTGCTTTGCAACTTTTATCTTCTTCAGAGTGCAACAAAATAATTTCATATAGCAATTGCCATTTCACTTCAAAATGTAACTACAGTATAATCCATAATCATCAATTTCTTTTATGACCAGCTGTTTGCTATTATGTTTTACAGCCTTGCAGTGCATCAGTAAAGTATCTTTATAGAAGTGGAGTAATAGAGTTGGCACCTTTGAAGCTAGGAACTTCCTAACGAAAACTTTGAAAGCTTTGATCCTTTCCTGAAAGGACAGTGCTCTTTACATATGTTTATAGTCTTCCTCTTTCAAATTAAATACTTTGTGACCTCTGGAATGTGATATAAAATGTGTCTCATGGTATTGGATGCTACATGTAACATGTAAGTTTTGAAATAAATTACATTAGTTTTCTGGTATTAGACTTCATCCATGAAATTCAAAGCAAGATTTCCAAATTATGATACTCACCTGTTAACTGCTGCTCACAGAGAGCAACAAGCATGAGTACTTTTGAAAGTCAAGAGAATTTTGGCCATCTCTGCTAAATACAGACTTAAAGGCCTGACCTCAGCATCTTTATGGAAGATTTACTGTGTGTAGAATGTAGATTACTGTATATGATGGCAATCTCTATTTGGCCTAGAAAAAAAGAATTGTGGTGGAAACAAGGATGAATGAAGGCTGCCATCATCATCAATAAGATACTTCCTATATGAAAGATATTTTAAGTAAGTATGCCAAGGACAAGGCATACCAGGTACACTTTGAACATAAAATGTGTAGCTTTCTATTGTGTAGCTTGTAGCAAGACGGAGCCCACATAGGAACTGGGAGTCAGGTACTGCTCTCACTTGCAGTTTTGCAACACTTTGGACATGAGTCCATTTGGATTGCACCATGACAGAGATTTATCTGAGGACATAATTTCTTGTTTCGATTTTTTTTATATTAAAGATGAGAAATCGTGCATGATATTTTCTCATAAAAATCTATCTTTCCCAGTCTCATGTATTTTGAATAGTACAGAGCATACCATGACATGTAGAAGGTGTACCTATGTAACTATATCCAAGGCTACTCCCCGTCTTGTAATTAAGTCTATAACAACTTTGCTATGATTTCACTGGGAGCAAGATCAGGCTTCTGTTTTCAATACAATAGGCTGTGTTTCTGATATAAATGTAGAACAGGGTATTAACTCAATAGAACAGACAGTCTAGCACCTGATGAATCAGGGGTTCTGAAGATGGCATAATAAAATGATTTAATATAAAAAATGCTATGTTGTTTTTCCTAGTAAATGAGTTAGTATGTATTTTTTCTGGTAGTGAAAAAGAGCTGATGTAGCTGGTCAAACTCAAGGTCCAGATAGCTCGTTGTTCTCTTTCTGCTGGTAGTAAAGAATAAGAAAAAAATAGTATCCTCACAAGAGGCTACTTTCTAGTAGAATACATGGAATACGAGAATAATAATGCAAGAATAAACTATACTGGCCTATAGTTTATTTTATAGTTTGTCAATACTAATACATTGATACAGAAATTGATACCTTGTACAATTAGATACATATTAGGACAGATCACACTATCTTACCAAAGTAAATATAATAGCTATTAATTATCATATCAATTAACAGCAACTTCATATTCTGTAGAAAAACATACCTTAAAATATACTGTAGAAAGTATGCTTACAGCAGAAATACGTTTTTAAAAATTAAAAAATAAATATTCATTTGCAATATGTCTGCAAGATGACGAAGTAGGAATACATTATTAGATTAGTATTGCAGCTCAGACCAAACTCCTGAAGTAATTTCAAATGACGTGAGTTCGTAATTTCCTAAATGCTGGCATTTCCTAACTTTGTATTCCTTGACTTTGCTAACCTACTTAAATTTTTTCAATATAGTGTTTTTTGAATGTATATATGTACAATCTATATTTACTATATTGAGGGAGATTACATGTCTAGACACATATATTTGAAGTTTCATTATGAAATATGTAAAAATGATAGCATAAAAAGACAATTATTTATGGGATTTGTTTTGGAGCAGTGCCTTGTAGCTTCTCATTGAAGCTATAAATTTCTATTTGGACCATTGTACGAGGAAGTAAAACAGTAAGATTGTAAAGTAGAAGCATGCTTTAATGAACAGAGCAGACCACTCAAGCTGGGCCATATCTGTATCCCAGCAGAAACTCTGGGAGCAAGACCTCTGGTTTTTGTGAACTTCAGCTTCCTATATGTGTTCACCTATTTATATTTAGAACAGTAACATTTCTTTAAGGACTTACTTTATTAGTCAAATTTCATCTAAGAATTTTAAAGCCTTTATGCTTTACAAATGCTTATCATTTAAGTAATGATAACATAAGAAAACTATTATTGATTTGTGTTGCCAAAGTGCAGAGAAACCCAGCCATGAAACAAGACTAGCAGCTTATTAAAAAAATAGAGGGCAAGCTCCAACCTCAAAACCATATGATTCATATGCAGCTTGCAGCTCACCATGAGTGCTCAGGATTCTGCAGTAGAGTGTGTATTCAATAATAAAAATTATTTTTTTCGAAATAATGCACACAGTGTAAATATTTAAATTCTTTTCAATGTGAAATCATCTAAAGTATTTGCATTCATTACCTCTGTGAACTCATTCAGTCACAACCTCTCACCAGCAGTATATTGAAAAGATAATTAGTGAAAAAATCCTTATCCATTTAAAAATATTCTTTCTTACTATTAGCGATTTTTCTCTCATGCTATATATTTTGTATATAAGCCTTCTGTTATACTTGAGATATGGTATAATTGTCCTTGTATCCTTTTTGTAAGTCCCCGGATAGTTCTTTCACTTGGAGATTTTTTTTATGTTACTATCTTTCTCAACACCTTTTAACAGCTCAACCTAAAAAAAAAAAAAAAGGAAAAAAAATGGGTCTTTATTAATAGAATAATAACAGCGTATTTCAAAGCAGATGGAGCAGAAAGAGACATCAAAGCCAAGCTAACAAATAGTGAAATTATCACAGTGAAATCTTCAGAAAAATCCTACAGCCATTTTGTCGGCAAAATTTAAAAAACCCATGCAGCTAATTTTGATTTTTAAATGAGCTGACATTCATGGGAGCAGTTATGTCCCAACAGTTAAAGAGAATCTATGAGAAGCTGCTGAAGTTGTTCCTTCATTACCATATAGGATATATATATAAAAAAGATACTCTATATCTTACATGGTCTTATCTTGTATGATATATGGTGTAAGATAAGATGTAAATTTCTGTTTATTTACAACAGAGAGAGTCAATTTAGTTTTTTCCAGCACCTGCTATTAGACCACAACTGAGTCATTAAAAAGGAAGGTGGTTGTTTTCAAAAGCAAGACTAAAAGGAATAATTTTCTTTCAGTGAAACCAAATGTTAGTTGTATGAATTCATGGAAAGATATTGCATGAGTTAATAGTCTGGCTTAAACACATGGTTTCATTTCTGTGTTTAGTCTTCATCTAGATGATGCAAAGCATGCAAGGTCTGTGGTGGGGCATGGAGTGATGTGGCTTTTGGCTTTGCTTAGGATTCCCCTTGGTTGTGCAGGAACTCACTCCTGAGGCAAGGACTTTTCTCCTGCCAACCACCACACATGCACACGTGTTAAGATTTCATATTGTAAGTTTATACTTTACATGATCACATAATTAAATATGGTTAAATCCTACAACTCACCAGTTTTTCTGTGAATAATATATAGATATTTTGTGGACAAAAATTACTATGCAGTTGAAATGCAAGTGTTGCATCTTGGGAGAAAATTGCCTTCATAATACCTTATTCTGCGATGCTATATTGAAAATTGCTGTAGTACCAAAGAAGATAAAGCGTGATTTCTTGTAAATCAGTATTGATGCTTTCTGTAGTCAGATTCTCATCCAATTACTAAAGTCAGACTTAATTAGCTAGTAAGATTTTTTGAGATTCTAGATTTAGCTGGCTGCTATAGAAGGACATCTACAATTGCCACTTTTTGGCATCCAAAATTGTGTGCCAGTCATAGCCAGAATTTTATAACATTTAGGGTGCAGTTTAAGATGAACTCTTCTTGCAAAATAAAAGAAGCCGGAATTCTGTAAGTTATTTTTCTGTAAAGACTTGGAGAAATGTTGCTATCATCTGACTTCTTATTAATGTAAAACACTTGTCCTTTGCCAAATCTCAACACAAGGAATTTTCCTCATCTCACTATAAAAACTGTTTATAAATTAAAGTATTTTGGACTGTGGTGATATTGTATGTATAGTGTATAGAAAAGGGTTATAATCTAAACCAGTAATTTTCAAAAATGTGTTACAAAAAAATTATTTGAATATTTGGGGTTACATAGGTTCTTTCTGGTTTTAGATAATATTCTTAAGGGAACTGATTATTTTTATGGAGTCACATTTATTTAGAAAAATGAACAATGAGAAATTTTCTTGTTCCCCCTTGGGGGAAAAATCCACCAAGATTTTTCTCCCGAATCTTTTCCTTAACCTTTGTTTCTGAGGACACATCTACAGCACAGAAACATGTGCAGTCCCTCTACCCACCCCAGCTTCAATGTCTCTAAGAAGTTATAGTGTTTATGTGACTTTCAGAAGACTCTGGGTATCGTTTATTAGGTCAAACTCAGTGTTGGGTTAGTATGGCCTCAAACCCGCAGCTCAAACTTCTCTTTTCAATTCAGTCCTCTGTAAAATCTCCCATCTAAACAAGTGCTCCCTAAACCCCTTGCAGAGGTTCAGTGTTTTGGGCTGCGGGCATAGTTTTTCCATAGCAAGTTACAGCACAAATAGAATTTTCTTGTCTGTTGTACTGGAATGAAGGGCATTTGCTGGAAAACAGGAGGCTGGTCCAGCAACACCTGTTTCTTTTACTAAACATATATTAATTAATTCATCTAGTGGGGACTTCCCTATTAGTCTCTTCCCTATGATCATTAGGGCTGAAGGTGATACTGATTGCACTTTGAAAATAAACACTAGTATTAGTTACCTTTCTTTCATATTTGTTTAAAAGCACAGAAATAAAAAATCATTGGATTGCAGATAGGGGATATCTCAGAAAGCTGAGAATATGGAAATAATTTTCTTGTTGATGTAAACTGTCCATTTATTATGGCTAATTTCTTCTACATACATGCACTACAGTTAACCTTCTTTGAGCTAAACAAAATAATCCAGTTAATTTCACTGATGGGCTCCAACCTTTGGCCACCAATGAGAGTACAGTCACATCTTATGGGACACGTTGTGGAGTCTTCCCTCCTGCAGATATATAGGAGAATGGTGTAAGAAAGAAAAAAAACATGTAGAAACTGCAAAGGTACTGGACAGTTAGAAGAGCATAGTATCTAACAGAAGGATGTGTATGCATAACAGAAACAGTGCCTGGACCTTCACTATGATTCCCCTCTCCTCTTGCCCTTTCCTCTTTTCAGTATTTAAGGTTAAATTTCACGTGGAAGCCTCCTTCTGTCAATTGTGTGTGTCCCTTTACAGACCTATTAACATATCTGAAATCTTTTCACTAATCCTGCAAAATCAAATAAAAATAATCCCATAAGCAAATAGGAAAAGGCAGGAAGGCTACCAAATCTAATGTTTTTTGAAGTTAAGCTAAAATTTTAAAAATATTGTGGCCTGGACATTTTTAAACATGATGACCAATATTCGCAGCTGGTATAAATTGGTAGGATGTCTTCATTAAATCAATGGAGAATTGATTACCTGGTTCTATTCTCATAACTTGTACATAGCATATGTCATGGGGCTTGCTTCCTTTTAGTGATAAGTTGTGGGAAATACACTGATTAGTTCTATATTGGGAAGACCATTTCAGCCTTATTGCAGAATGACTAATGGAGCTTTGAAAATGTTGAGGTAATGCACCTGTGTGCTGTATGTGGAGGGTGGGGGAAAATGTGATGCACATGAAACCCGAGCACAGAAATTATAAACTTGGAAACCATCTTTTCAGTGAAAGCTAGCTCCAGAGCCTCTCCTTTGCATTTTGAGAGGATTTAGAAGAATGCATTATTCATAGCGAAAGAAAAGTTAGAAAGTCAGTTGTTTCTGATGAAGGGTGGTGGGCACAAGCTTGCATATCTTTTAGCCATTTTATGTTACATACTACTGCAGAAAAATCTGTCTTGTGCCTTGAATAGTGTATTGATTATAATCAATCAGACATTTTACATAGACTAAGGTACGCCTTATTTAGCAAAAACTGCATTGACAAGGGGAGTGTATTAATGGATCCTAGAAATTTTGGCATTAATTAGGCCTGCTGAGGTCTTAAATGTAAAGGATTCTCTATAAATGTGCCACCATTCAATAACCCATGTTTTAGATTGATTATTAGAGATACAATAGAGCTTGTTATTATGTTAAATCTTGAGAAGGGTTAAATAACAGAAGGGTTCAAGTGATACAGTTATCAGATGTTCAGCTGTCAAAACACCATTTTCTGATTGTTCTGCTTTGGATCAAGAATTGCAATTTGGTTTGGGAAGTATGCTTTGGAGCCAGTATGGCTGAGAGGGGTTAAAGTATCATGGCATGCAAGATGCAATTTTAACTGTAGGATTAGATCTTTTGAGAAAAAAATATGGGCTCTTTCTCTTTTGATAAAGAGAAAAATATCCATAAGTTGCAAAAGTCATTATTGTAATACTTTTTTTTCTCTTCTGTGTTTTAGAACCAATATTATTTTTTTTCCATTGGTATGTGTAATGAGCCATAGTTAATATATGCTACTTAGCTTAATCTTTCTGAAACTCATCTTTTCAGTATGAAAGGGGACAGAAGGAGAAAGAATATATACAAGGGATAAACCCTGAAAATGTATGCATGGCACCTAAACCTCAGCTGTCACCTCATGGATAAAGTATAAGATAGGACAGTAGGTAGGATTTGGTTTTGCTGTTGACCTTGTGGTGTGAGCATATCACGTAGTCTTTCTGAGCCTCTTTGTACTTGTTATTCAAATTAGTTTGCTAGTTGGAACCACATACCTTCTTGTTGATGTAAAGTATCATAATGAAACCGCAATTATAAAAGAGGAGCTGTGCAGCAATAAATGCTGTTAAGACGAATTTCTTACACTTTATTAGGGAATGCCCACACTGCTGGAAGCTTTTTCAAGACTGATAAATTCAGATCTTTGAGATGATATTGTAACATCCCTGAAAACAATCAAACAAAGGACAAAATCTGAAATTTGAAGCTTTGTGAATGTGTGAATAGGAAAATGTAATGACTAAACATTTTCACAGCAATTTTTATTCAGCTCCTTTCAAATGCGCTTTTGGAGCTTGAGGAAACTGCACTTAGTGAAGGACCTAAGAGTTTGGACAGTCGAAATAGAGGTATCTGCCGGCCTGCTTCTCCCTCTTGTAAGTCCTCGGACTAGCAGCTGCTTTGGTTTGTGCCAATGGCTCCCAAAAAGGATTTTTTAGGCAGGAATTGTCAAAGTATGGGACATTCTGGTCATAATTTTTCAGGATCCTGTCATGTTCCATTGGGTAGAGGGGTAAGATATGGTTACAAGCTATAGCTGCTGCTAATTCTCCCATACTGGCGGGATCCTTAAATGTCTTAAAAGGCAGCTTTTCCTGACCTCTCTTCAGTGCTAAAAAAGGCAACGTTGTTGCCAGAATGTGGCTGTAGTCAGTCTTCTCTGAACATTTCTGAGATCGTAATATCAGCATGTTAAACTGAAAGAATCTACGTCTGTGAGTTGTTTCAGAAATAAGTGGTGTGCCAAATACCGTTGTTTATTGAACAGAAAAAACTTTCAGACTACTGAATAATAAGTATGGGATTAAAACCTATGGGTGACAGAAATGTGGTATAAGCATTCCCTATTGTTCCCTCAAATTTTTATGAAATAGTGCACAAGAGGTCCTTGTCATGTGGTTCCAATGGTTACTGCTTAGTTGCCTCACCAATGAAGAGACATCTGGCAGAGGAATCTCAGATTTGCATTCGGTGATTTTATCCGTGAGAGTTTCTGTAAACAGTGTCTTAAAGTTGATTTGTTGGAGTTTTCAATCAATCTTGAAATGCAAGCCCCATTCATGTTTCCTAAACATCATTAGTTTTCACCATGGACAGAACTAGGTTTGCAGCTCAGTCTATGTCTATTGACTTGTCCTGGCTTTTCTAATGCTTTTGAATCGTGCCTTCTCTGCTTTGTTTTTTTCCATCATTGAAATGGGAATAAAACCCTCCATCATCAAAATTATTGTTGATGATTTGTATATTGAGTTATCCGTCACTTTGTAAGACTTAAAAATAAATATTTTAGCAGCTGTGTTTTCAACCACTGTCACAAAGTTGTCTATAGATATGTCAAAAAGGTAGCCAATACCCCCAATACTAAACCTACAATCTGTTCTGGATGTTGTGCTCAGCTGAAGGTCATTCAGACTGGTAGAAAGAGAAAATAAGTAGCTGGAAGGTGTGGAATAACTGTCTTCAGCACTCATTCTTTCCTTTTTGGCAAAGCCCTTGTAGCGAGCAGTATTCTCTACTTTAGCATTGGTGGACACGTTCTGAAAGAGAGGGGAAAAAAACTTCTTTCTTCTGGAATAACACATTAACCAGTTGAGACTTGAGGGAGCCGAGTGGTTTAAATGAATAGGCGGTGGTCTCTGTGAGAGTGATATTCTCTTATATATAGGTAATAGCTTTTTATTGTTGTGTTAGAATGTGACACAAGAGAGGCTTTGAAATGAATCAGACGTAGGTTCTGCTCATGCTGGACCTGTGTCTGAAATTGTCTCTGATCAGCAAAAAAGGAAACACTGCTCTCCCTGTGAAATGATGGATGGATTTGTCTGGTTAGAAAAAAATACTGTGACAGGCAACCAAAATTTTCCTACATACATATTTAACCAAAAATACGAAACAATATGTTTCATTTTGTCACTGGAAATATTTTGTTATGAGATGATGATTCATCATTGATCTTTGCTCTCTGACGATGGAACAGCTCTCTTGGGAGGAAAATATAATCTATATCTGTTTTATTTGTTTGACAAGCCCCCCCCAAAAAATATCAAGAAGCAGAGTTCTGCTTTTGTTTCAGTGATTTAAAGTACATTTTCTAACTTTTTATTCAAAGAAGCTGTTTGTAAATCTAGTCTAGAAAAATGCTGTTTTTACAACCTTCAGGAGCATGTTTCATTTGGAGTGAATGAATTATTCCTTGCCAACAGACAGCTGTAAATACATAAAGCACTCAAGCTTTTTGAGACTTGGCTCAAATGCCAGCACAAAATCAATGATAAAAATCAATGCCTTATGTGTGCAGTACTTTACTTAATCATTTAAAAAAATTATTTCAGTGAGACACAGAGGGCCAGATCCAGAGCAAATTGTCAGAAATAGTTTAGCTTCTATAGAGTTGTATTGATTTACTCCTTTGCTAGATCTGGCCCACTGTGGAAACTAAAGTTAATATAACTCTATTTCTTAATGTATTTATTTATTAGTACTGAACATCATTGCATTTTCTGCAACCACAAAAGAGGATTATGTTCATGGCAAATTCTTTACATACATAGAATGTGTAGTAGTGTCTGACATGCAACAAAATTACACTTGACATTTATGAGTTTAGGATTGAGTTTTCCATTTCATTTTGTGTAATTTATAAAACAAGTTCATTTCTCAAGTTACACCACTGATTACAACTGCTAATTTGCATGGTTGATTAGGACACCCTTTGTGAATTAGGGATTATAAATAAAAATTGCAGCAAGTGTGATCTTTCAGAAATATACTTTCTATGTTGATTTGATATAGATTATTTAGTTTTAATAATGCAGGATAAACCAGTTAGTATCAATCTTTAAATATTTGTAAGTATATCTTAGAAAAGTACAAAACTACTAGTAGATATCACTACAGCTCTCTGCTATTGAAACATTGCTAATAAATAGGGGACACTATTTAGAAATTGTTTCTTAAACTTAGTTCAGTAAATCCTGTGCTTATCCATGCACTGGGATTATTAGGTGGTGCAAATGCTGTGGATTGTAATGCTGGGTGTGGAATTAACCGCAGAGTAAATTCTCTGGTGTAGGTGAAGAGTCAGACTTTCAGAAATTATAACTATGATGCTATTGACTATACTTGCAGCTGATAGTGCTCATTATCTCTAAAAAGTCAGGAAATAACTCAAGTGGAAATTAAAATATGTTACATTATAAAAACAATCATGTTAATATCATTGTGAATGCGCTTTCTCAATTCCTGACATCACGCATTTGAAATTCTTTACTTAATACTTCGTCAAGGTAATTGCCCTCATTTAATATCAGTCAGCCCAATCCTCATGAAAAATATCTATTAAGCTCAGTAATAATTTTCAGCCAAGTAAAAAAAATGCAGACTGCATCTTGTATGCTTTTCTTCCTTTTTAGTGGAACATCCCTTTCTAAGGTAAGTAACCTGGCTATTGTCATCTCTTTAATTGTTATACTGTTTTCTCTGGTTAATAACTAATACTTCTTTTAATTTGCTTTCGATCTGTGACACCTCATTTATTATAAATTGCTATAGCCAGTATTTAATACCTAGACTTATTATTGCACAGAACATATTAATTAGGTCATACAGCAGTTTATAACACTGGGTGAGAAAGATGAAGCAAGGTAATTTATCCTGCGTAAAAAAGGAGTTATGAATCAAGGCCAGTTGCTGTTTGTGCACAAGTAGTTAATGTGTGTTTCCATACTGAAAATATGAAGTTGTCCTATGGTGCTTTTGTCACACTTTTGAGACAGATTTTTGTTAGTAATATAAGGAAAATTGTGTCTGTTCTTCAATTTGCAAAGCTGATTGATTACATATTGAGACTAATCCCCAGATCAGACATCACATGCCAAGGCATAGACTGGCTGAGTTTTTGAGGTCTCTTCTAATTCACTTTCATGATTCTGTAATTAAATTGAAGTAATGAATAATACAATGCATTTTTATGTTTATGAAAGATTATAGGTAGCCCCTGTTAAAATTCAACAGTGTATGACCATGTTTATATTTTATCTGTTATATATTTGTCTATTCTGCTTATTTTTCTCTTCTGTCTTTTTAGAATTGCACTCTTTTGTAAAATATTGGAAATACAGAATGTTATCAATGTTAGTTGTTTCACTTCATAACAGCAACAATACCAACTGATATTACACTCAGGAACATAAGACGACATTAATTAAATTTTGCCATCAAGAAGACGAGTATTTCTCAGCAAGGAAAAATTAGTTTGTGATTAAAAGGGTTGAAACCCTGTTGTCCTGAAGTTCAGCGTTCATGGCAATGTGTAATTTAGTTATGCCTTGGAACACCATTGCAGTGTTATGAAATAAATGAATATATATATCACGACCAGGCATTTTGTTGTTAATTATATTTACAGTTTGGAGTATATAGATTTTTGTTCCATTTGAAATAATGGAACTTGGTTCACTAATGATATACTTGGATACATTAAAGGGGAAACAGTTTCTTTAGGGTAATCTCATGAAGACTGTACAGAGACTGGAAAAAAACTCTGTTAAAAATGGAGACTGTACAGGGACCACTTTGAAAACTGAGGAAGACGTGTAATACATGGTCACGAGAAAACATTTTGCTTCGTACCTGGCATTCATTCACAACAGCTGTGTGTGACATTATTTGTGTAAAAGGGTGTACAGTTATCTTTGCACTCCTTAAAGTGATTCTCTGTGCCGGAGGGCTGCTCAAAAATTCCTTTTGCTGCCAATAGCCAAGGAGTTATTACCACATTCAGAGACTGCCGTGAAGGCTGAGTCCTGTCCTATTTCCCCTGGCCATTCTCTGTACTAGTTGGGAGGAAGGGAAATTATGTGGTCCCGACTCCGGCGGCTCCACGTCACTGCGGGATCTCTCTGCGCTGTGCTCATCACCCCTGCGTCCTGCTTTCTGCCGTTAGCACACTGTGAAGCAACTGCAGTGCTCTGAAGCCTGCCTGTTGGATGTAGGTGAACATTTATTCACAGTTGTAAAATAAGCCTTGTAGAGACAAGTGTTAAATCTGAGAGAGTGAGTGAAATCCTCATTCCAAGGTAGTTAAAGGCAAGGTTTCCATTAACATCTGAGAGCCCATGATTTTGTCTTGGTTTCATTGCAATGATCTTCCTGCCTGAAGCTTCTTCTCTTCTAGACAGTCTTATACTGGGATCAGCCTAGGTAGCAACAGATCCATTGGCCAAATTCATTTTGCTTATGCAAAACCAAAGTAAAGATCTGCAAAGAATCCTACAAGCAGAAGTTTTGGGAATGGCATCGTGTCTCAAGATGAATTGCTAGAGCTGTCTCAAAACATATGGCTTTGTAAAGAGGGAACATTTTTCACATTGGCGGTACTGAGCTAATTGACATTCTCTTTAATGCTATAAAAACTTATATTGTCTTGCTCAGATCTGTGTTTTCCAAAGCACAGCATTCTTATCATGGTCTTTTAATAACTGGTGCAATAATATAGCATTGCATTTCAGTAGATGAGGAAGACTTGAGGCTCAAGTCTTACGTGAGTGAAACTCCCTTTAGCTTTAAATAGGGATTTGACTGATAAATGAAATAACCTATATTTGATGGAACTGCTCTTTGAGATGGGACAAGGCAGACTGCACGGTAGTTTTTCGGCCATAGAGTCAGCTGTATGAAGGCAAGGTAAGGTGACAGATTGAATGGCACCACCAAACCCATTATTAGTATTGCTTTTCTGGGTCAGAATACAAGTCTAGTAAAGGCAACAACTACTTTCACAGCACATGAGATTATAGTAGCCCTGCTATAATCCCTGCTTTTATAGAGACAAGGAGAGGTGTTTTTTCTGGGTGAGAAGTCCATGTTTAGTAAGGCTGGGTGCAAAAGAGTGACCATGGTCTCCAAGGAAGCATGCAGGAGTCGAGTAAATTTGCCAAATATGCTCAAATTAGAGCTGTCGTGTCTGTGAGTGAACAGATGGAAATTGTGAATGAAGACCATAGCCTTCAAATGTCATCGGGAAAAAAAATTCAGGTAGAAACAGAAAGCTCATCTAAGAGAAGCAACAGCATGATAGCCCTAGGCATCGTGTTTGTTTAAAATTTGAGGACTGATAAGACAACTGTTTCAGGTGGATCTTGTATATATGTATGTGACTGAGGAAAACTAATTTTTCCAGTAAAAGTGTTTTATGACTAAGAAAGAATGGCCAATATTTTTTCATAAATGACTAAGCTGTGGTCTGGGAAAGGAATCCATGCTAATAGTAGAACATTGCTGTACATCATATTTAATTTTAATATGAATTGAAATGATTAATTAAAGTAACTGACACTATAATTCCTTTCATTCTTTTGACTTTTCTGACACAATTTCTTCCTCTGGGACTGAGCACAAGTTTTCAACTGAGTTCACAAGGTATTAGGTACCTCAAGTTTTGTACGTATTCACTCTGAGACATTTACAACCATATTTTCATATAAATGTTTTCATTGCAGTCAAATCAAGATAGATATCCAGAAATGCAGATTACCCAAATTAATGAATATTTTTAGATATTAAAATTAGTATGGAAGCTAATATATATGTCGAGTACAGTGCTGCACTGGAAATAATTAGAAAGGAAAACATGGGGTTTAGTAAAAAGTCATAAAGAGGGTAAAGAATTTGCAAATAAGCAGATGATAGCAGTGTTAAATTGGGATGTACTGCACTGCAGGGAGTTTACAACTGGAACTTTTATGGAAATGGTCCTGAGATATTTTTTTGTTTAATAATTTCTCTATTGGTTTTGGCAAATATTGGGAGTGTGCCGGTGAAATTTGCTCATATCAGATAGGCAGAATGGCATCAATAATACAGAGAAGGACTGGGATATCATATAAGAGAAGGTGAATAGCCTTTAGGATGGGGGTAATAGAAATGCAGTTAAATATTACGTGAAGGTCACTTATTAACACCAGTTTTCAGCTATAAGATCCCTGCAAGTCCTGTATATTTTTGCTCTTATTAATTTTGGGTAGTCTGTATTTTGTGCTGCGTCTGGTTGATTTTTAACTATTTTGCAAATCACACCACTTAGGCACTTTTTTCAACAAAACTGGAAAATGGTGAAATTATTTTTACAATAAAAATCACTTCTAAACAAAATTACTTTAAACATGAAAAAGTAATACTCACTGAATTGTAAACCCCCAAAAGCAAAAATATGCAATGAAAGCTGAAAAATATTTCAGCTTTTGTAACACCAGCAGCCAACCTCAAAGGAGCTGAATCGTCTAAAACAGATGCTGTCTTGTGATGGAAGATAGATTGGCCTATGAGTCTGAATAAACTTTGTCTCTAATTAGTATGCAAATCTCACCTGCTCCAGGGTTCTTCCTCTTTCAAAAACTATGATCTATTTAGTGTTCCCATGTTTTCTGGTGAATAATCTCACCCAGGAGGTTTCTTTTTCATTCCAATTTTCTTCATACCTGTAATTTTCAAAGCATGCTGTACTATTTTAGGTCAATATTTTCTTCAAAGCACCAAGCTGAGAAATGTTAGCATTTCTGAAATTAACAAAATCCTGAAAACAAATGCAGGCTTTTAATAATAAAAACATTTTTACTTAATCCTATAGAGTAAAATTCTATATTGCAACATGTGTTTATTATATATGTGAAATATATACAAAAATTAGAAAGAGGACTATAGCTGTTGAATATAAATTTAATTCATCTTGTAAGCTTTTGACTTGATTAGCAGAATATTTACTACCAGAATGTTCAATAAAATATATAAATGCCTTTAAAGTCCATTCATATACCATCAAAAATGGTGGCGCTTTCAACAGAAGCAGGCTCACATCTTAGTCAATGTCATTGACAGAAACCATGTCAGCATGTTATGAAGTATAGAAGTTTTCTAAATTTCTGTAAAATTCTGAAAAAAGTTTGCTTACACAAACCTGATTCCTCCTTCCCCTCCCTTTTTTGCTGATACGATTCCCTGTGTGTCAACATGGAACATAAATGAAGCATCTAAACAGATGGACCTGATTCGGGATGTCGATCTCTTTGAGTGATATATTCACTTCATTCAACTTCAGACAACTTCAGTCCCTTTCGGGACTCTGATTACCTTTTGAAAGAACCAGCCCTTTTTCCGCTGTCTAGATAGGAAAGTTAGTCTTCTAAGCTTAAATGGTCAAAATCTTCATAACCTGACTCCCCTCCACTATGCAAGTAATCCTCTGGGGCTGAATGCATGTGCACATACACACTCCCATGCACACACACGTGTGATCATGACCTGTGATGGCAATTCCTGCATGTTTAGAGGTCTCTCCAAATGCAGTGGATGACAAGACTATACATTACACCTTAGACTGTATATACTTATATACAGTGATTGTCTATACTTGCTATCATGAGGCAACAAGCTTATTTGGAGTGTCATATGAGTACTATGGGACTGTATTTGATGGAGTAGTCTCTCTTCTATGAATTGTATGAAGTCATTTAGCTATGCTTGTTCTATATGTATAATTCCTCTTTGGTGGCCTTGAAATAATGAAAAAGGAATTTATGACACCTGTATTTTATTTTCTAGTTGTGTGCAGGCTGCATCCTTGGACAAGTCACTTTAGATGCAGATCCTGAAAAGTTTTCAAGGCTCCAATTAATTCCAAAGGCATCTTTAAAGGTTTGGGCTTTAATCTTTCTAGCCTTTGATTTCCTTGGCTGTAAGATGAAAATGTTAGTATGAACATATCCCTGCAGCCCCTTGGAGACTCTTGGATGAAAGGTCCTTTAAATGTGTAAACCATTTTTTTATTATTTTCTTATTGGCCACTAAAGGGAATTTTGCATGGAATATAAGCATTTGGAACTACAAGGGTTTGCAATGTTTATCAGAATCAAGAAATTTGCCCTACATATTTATGTAACTATTATGAAATAGAATCACCAAACATAAATAATGCATGAAAATATTTAAAGTACATTTTCCCTACTATTTTTTTATTATTTTATCTGATTGGATGGGCAGCACTGTTGAAGGTCTGTTGAGAAACTGTCTCAGTCTCCCAGGAATGGCGCTTCTTGGTAAAAGGTAACTATAGAAAATTGTTTTAGCATTAGGGATTCACCTGATTCTAGTTCAGCACTGAGAGGTGGAACCAGCAATCTTGTTTGCTAAAGACAATTCACAGAAGTATATTACAGTTGCCAAACATAAAATTGTCTGAGATGGAGAAGAGTAATAGGTCAAAGAGAAGCTGTAAGCCCAAATAGTCAAGAAAGAGAAGGCTCTGCATCACCATTTCCGGAATGATCACTGTGATTTTGATTTGGGGTATAAGAATGCACAGAAATCGGTGGAAGCTTTGTTTTTAGCAACACATAAACATGAAGGAATCAGTCTGTGCTTTTCAGTGGCAGACAGGTAGACGGCAGGTCCTTTGCAGCTGTAATCCATTGGCCTGGAGGAACAGGAGTGGGGGAGTGTGTCCGGAGCAGTGTGCGCTGCCCTGGGGGCTCCTGCTGCTGACCGGTCACACTAGTCCCTGCTGCGGAAGAGGTTTATTTTTCCCATCTCACTGTCTTGCTTGCAACAGGTTAGCCCTGTGCGGCCCGTTTACATGGCCATTTTCCTGCTGTGCTCACCAGAAGACCAAGTCAAATTTGAACTGGAAAAAGCCTGTAGGTAGCTAGTTCATCAAGTCTTATTTTAAATACTCAGGTCTCTGTCTTCATTTCAAAGCCTTTCTTAGGCATGTTCAATAGCTCTTCAGAGATAACCAGGCTTTCTCAAGTTTGAATTTTAGTTAAGCTTAGATAAAGATTCTTGACCAACAAGTGTCAAAACTGGGATGAATCCCACCTGGTTCAGAAACAGCGCACAGCGTAGGGCTGAGCATTGGGACTGCAAAAAGTCATGCTGCAAGTAAGCTGTATTATATTCACACAATGAATAGAAAACTTCTCAGATGTGCTCTGTCACATATTAACAATACATTAAAGGTACATAGAAATAAAAGGATATAGGGAAGTACTTGTGTCAGAGACGAATAATCTTCAGATCAAATAGATGTTTTGTTTACATCAGTGGAAGGAACTTCCTAGAGTTTGGACTCAATTTATAATGATTAAATATAGAGGATAAAAAATATTATACATGTTTATAGAAGTATAGTAGTATGTAATACCTGATATACTTCACCTGAGCTGTCTGAAAATGCTTTACAAACTGTTAAGGTATCACTGGGGATGAAACTCAGACTTTTCGTATGAGGCAGTGTCAATCTTATGTCGGTTAGTGAAATTTATGTGAGAATTATAGACTAAATATGATTTTTAGAAGGAGAAAGACCTCATTCAGTAAAGTAGGAAAGAGGCCTCAGCTCTGCTGAAAGAGGTAGAAACTCTCGGTGCCTCACCAGGTTCAACCCTCAATGTTCAAAATAACTCAAGCCTCCGGATTGACAAGATAGTCTTTTAAAATATTCATTTTAATGTAGGACTTTGAAAATTGATTTCTGGAAAAATTAAAATGTTTTAAATAAAATAAGAGTGCTGAGATTTGTTAAAAAAGAAAGTTAAGATTTTTTTTCACAGTTCAGATTAATTTAAGATCGGGTAATAAAGAAACCACCCCAAACCTCAACGTTTCTGTGACATTTTGAACAGTTTGGTGCTTTTCATCTTTATGTTTCCTGCTTTAGTTCTGTATTCCTGTTTGTCAAATTATTTGCCTTATGGTAGGCTTTTATACAAAAAAGGCTTATAAAATCAGGTCAAAGCAGTGTGGGTTTAAGGAAATCTAAAGGAAGACCAACAAGAACATTTCTACTGAAAGTCTAGGAATAATTTGCAGTAATGCAGTAAAAATTCACACATGTAATTAAGGGCTAAAGAAAAAGAAGCTGAAGTAAATTTACTCCTGAATTTAATGCTGAGAAAGCAATATTCAAGAGAATGCAATGAATTACCTTTTCAGCTCATTATTACAAATATATCTTTGGAGCTAACATTATTAGTTATAATTCTAACTCAGCTGATTAGTGTAACTATATTACCTTCAAAACATTACTGGCTAACGGAAGTGAGATTCTTTATATTCTGCTTCATCCATTCCAGACTTGGTGTTTCCTATTGCTCTCCAAAGGGTTAAGCTCAGAAGGAATGATAAAGTGGCCACACATCCTGGGAGATTTCTGTTTCTTTCCCTTTCCCTCTTGCACAGATGGATTGAGAGAGAGAGCTGCTCTTGAGGCAGGTTTCTCAGGCAGACATGGAACCAGAGCAGATGCTAGCAGACCAGGCAGTGATGCATATACTTCACTTGTTCTCTTTTCTTTCTGTTAAATACATTTGTTATCCTGAAACAAGTCTTTGTCCTCAGATGACAATTAATACATTTTATTTAGAAAGCTGAGCCATCAGCAGCTTTAAAGATGCACAGTGGGTAGGGTGAGTTTAACCCACGCTCTATACCTCATTAACTTTAACCTTCATTCATTTTCTATAGCAAGAAAAATAAAGTGAAAACCTCTTTTAAAATGGAAATTTCAGAATTTGCCAGTGATTTTTGTGGAAGAATAAAATTAAAAGAAGAATTAAATAAAATGCCTATGGGGGGGGTGCTTATTAGACTTACTTATATTAAAGAAGAAATCAAAGCTAAGGATAATATTTGATGCAAAGGGAAGGAGACATAGTGTGTTTTGGTACTTAAAAACAGCCTTTAATTCACTTAATAAAAACCAGAATAAACTGGTTGCTGTCAAAGAAGGTTTATACAACTCCTTTGAAAATGGCATTGAAAAATTGTCACTTGGGCAAACTTTCAAAGCACAACATCCAATCTGCTGTAGCACACACCTGTACCCCATTTGCTCCCACCACAGCCAAAAGGAGGCCTGAGTATCACACAAATCTCCTTTCTGTCAGCTAAAGAGATTCGGTGAAGATGCAGAAGCAATTTCACCCAAAGGATACCACAGTTGCTGCTCTAAACAAAACATTCTCCAAATGCCTTGCCAGCCTTATAATTTCCCAGTTTGTGTTTGGGAAATGCTGCCTTGAATATAAAAATTTCAGCTTTCGCAAACAAACTTTCTTTAAAAAAGTCTACTTATATTTTTATCAATAATACCCTGTTCTAATTTTTTTTAAGTGTTTTCCCTGGGTACTCCTTGGTTTAGATGAACAATCAAAAGAGCCAGCACACATTTTTAGCTTCATCCCTGTTTCTTTTTCATTCTAGCCAAGTTCACCTGTATGTCATAGAACTGTGAAACAAAGAAGCATTACTTTCAAATATTCACAAGGGAAGGAAATGATGTTTTCCTTGTATGGGCTTCTTTTTGGTTTTGTTTTTGGTTTTTTTGATGTTCCAGTTTGCTGTATAGCTATAATCTCTCCTGCTTTGTAGGGTGTGTGTAATAAATGGGGTTTGAAATTCCTTAAACACTTTAGCTTCGCTTCAGCTATTAATCTCAGCAGCCATTTATTGGTTTGTATGCTACAAAGCAATGGAGATTACCCTTTAATTAATTCCATTGAGGGGTTCAGCTGCCACCATCAACCACAATATGGTTTCATAAATTAATCTGGTAGGGGAAATATAATGCAATTTATTATAACATTTTTATTAAAATGCAAGTAATAATACTAGAAATCCTGTGTAACAAAAGGATATATATGTATATATATGTGTATCTCCCAAATGCAGTAATCAAAAGAACAATTGCATATTCCATTTTAATATTTTAATTTTATTTAACTGTGTAAGTATATTTCAGAATCCATCAGAAAAGGAAAAGATAATATTTACTTGACTCCTACGTAGGTAGCTGTCTTAAAAATTATGAAAAGGCATCTTACATCTAGATATATGAAAAATATATCATTGATCTTTAGGGGTCTGCTTGAGATCTGACTTTCTCACTAATTAGTTTGTACTATTGTAGCTTAATCAGTTATAATGTATGTTTGTACACATTAATGTTTTTATGTTATGAGTACTTGAGGGAGAACATCAAATACTGCCTAAAGTATTGCCAAAATGTTTTGATCTCTGGAAGCTGAAAGTGTTGGCATGGGCACCTTTTCTGTAACAGGGGACTGATTATGTTAAAAAATATGTTAACTAGGGTGTTTTCTTTAGCATGACACTAGGCTGAGCTTAGCTGTTACTTTGAAAAAGGCAACAACTATGGCCTGGTTCAGAACTAATTTGTGTGCTAGTAGTGTTGGTGTAAGCAGAACAAGTTTGACTGCCAGGACAATGCTGTGCAAATTTACTTTCTTTGATGTCGTTAAGTGCTAAGATTTCAGTTGTTACCTAAATTCTAATGGAGGTAGCAGAAATAAGTAGGGAGGTAAGATGGTTCTTCTGTGCTCACCCGGACTAAAGTCGGAAGCTGGGCAGACCTCAGGAATTCCAGATCAGTTCAAGCTGGCAAAATAAGGTATTATTATCAGTGGTGCTCCTTTCCTGAGTACTGCTTTCAGTAGGATTTCTTGCAGATTGGCAACCTTATCTGTGCTAAGAAATTAACCAGAGTGCGTGTTCTCCCTAAAAGTCTTCATATAGCATTATTAATTAAGTTAATTAATTAAATAGAATCCTGAAGACAATCTGCAGAAATAGCTTTATTAAACCCCTGAGCATTGTAAGATATTGCAAAACCTCTTTGTGGATTCGATGTAAATCCTAATATTTCATTGATCTGGGCAAAGAAATGCGAGCTTAAAAGGGAAAATTTTTCTATACTAATTATAACTTTTTTTGGTTATACAAATCAGAAGTGCTGAGTTATTTTTCATCTTAGTAGATAGACATTTCTGTGATTAACTAATTAATAATTTGAGGAATTATTCCAATATATAAGTTGTTTTCTGTCAGTATAGGTCCGGTGTATTGATCAAGTTTTGCAAGGACAGAAGCAGAGCTCTGTGTTTGCTGAAATTTTATTGAATGTGCTGCTTTGAGAATTTGCAGTGTATAACAATAGAAATTACAACTACTCAGTGTCACATAGAAGCTGATGGAAAACACTGTATGGCTTGGAAGCTTAAATCATCGCACAGGGTTGGTGTAAAAGCAGACTCACGCCAGCTATCCAGTCTCTGATGTGTCAGTGATGTGCAGACATATTTGTGTTGTGAAGAATGTTGCACAATGGCAGCAAAATCATGTTCTCAGCGAAAGCAGCCCTGGGAATGCATGTGTGTATCTAAGTAGCTAACAACAGAGACAAGATGCTGCCAGGACATGCTGTTCAAATGCAATCCACCTAGCAAGAGCTACCTCTCAGGTCTGCTCAGGAACTGATACTACAGTCCATGGGCTACAGTCACCATCCAGGCTGAATGTGTTCACTTAGCAGGAGACCCAGGGCACGAGGTTGTTCCCAGGAGCAGATCCATGGTTCCACTCCTTCCTCTGGTGATTGGCATAATTCACTCCAGAAAAACAGCATGTACAGCGGAAACAAACCCACCAGGACCTGTTTAGTACTTGTAGATGAAATGAGCATCTTAATTTCTTAATAGACAAAATACAATTTGGGTCTTATTTGCTTGTTGCTATTTTTGTTTGTTTGCTGTGGTATTGGTTCCTCTTAGATCTCTCAGTTCATGCAAAGCAGCAAGGCTCTGCAATATGTATTATAGAAAATGGTAACAACTACTTTAGAAATTGAAAACTACTCTTGAAACAACAACTTTATGATCATCTTTCCATAATTTCTATTTTATTATTTGCAATAGCTGTTATCATTTTTTTGACTCAGGTTGCTTATATATTTTCAGTTAACATGATATGGTCATATGTTGAACTGAAAAACACTGGATCTACTGATAAATCTGATTTTCATCAGATTTGTGTTAAGCTTTTAATGCTAATATGTGGAGCAGGTCAGAAACATTATAAGATTATCTTCATGACCGGCAATAGCTGCAAAGTCATAATATCATATATGTATATGTAGTTTACCATCTGCACTGACTAATAATATTAATTCATCTGATGACTGGATGAGAAGCAAACCCAGTTTGTTGAATAAGAGAAATTGAAAGCATGGTTCAAAGCCTCCTCAGTCAAATTGTCCAGGAAGAGACACGATACACCCAATTTGTTAATGCTGGGTTTGATACTGTATTTAATTATTTAACAGAAAAACTTTGACAGTTTAATTATAGTGTATAGTTAGATTTTAGTGAACCTGGGTTTTCTGGATTCTAGCCAATAAAAATGACTTAATATTTGCTTGTCTTATTTTTATCTGTAGAAATTAGTACATCTGAACAAAAGGATATCCTTTTAAAAACAAAAACTAATGCCTTACAGGTTTATATCTTCACCCATGATGGACTCTTTAGTAGCTTGTTATCATTCTCATGTTATAATATTTAATGAATAATCAAATGAAAAAGCTGGTTGCTACATGCAAATCCCCATATATCAATAATGATGTATTTAAATCTTTAAAATAAGGTATTTTCATATCCATTTTATCCATTTCATGGATAGGGCCATAAAATAGCTCTCCAATACGCATTAAGTTTTAATTTAGGACCTTGAAAGGAAAATAAACTTTTTTTGAGAACTGCTCAGTGACAAATTATGATAAGTAGGAATGTTGCGACTGTTTGTATATCCTTTTAAGTAGGCTTTTCACATGCAGTGGTGGGAGGGTGCATGTTCCATTTCGCTTGTGGGTCTCTGCCTGCCTTGTTCTTTTTACATCTGTCTTGGACCAAGACTCTAATAGCTGCTGGCACAGGGCTAGCAGAAAGTGTCACTTGTGACTATTCTGCCACAGTTAAGCATGAGAGCACTGGAAAGGACCCAGGAGTATCACTCACCAAGTGATACCTGGCCTTTCACATCTGTCCTGGTTTTGTCTGGGATACAGTTGATTTCCTTCCTAGTGGCTGGTGTAGTACTGTGTTTTGGGTTTTAGTATGAGAATAATATTGATAACACGCTGATGTTTTGGCTGTTGCTAAGCGGTTTTTACACTGGTCAAGGACTTTTCAGCTCCCCATGCTCTGCCAGGTGCACAAGAAGCTGGGAGGGGACACAGCCAGGATTGTTGATCCAAACTGACCAAAGGGCTATTCCATACCATATGACGTCATGCTCAGTATATAAAGCTGGGGAAGCAGAAGGAAGGTGGGGACATTCGGAGTGATGGCGTTTGTCTTCCCAAGCAACCATTATGCGTGAGGGAGCCCTGCTTTCCTGGAGATGGCTGAACACCTGCCTGCCCATGGGAAGGAGTGAATTAATTTCTTGCTTCGTTTTGCTCGTGCGCGCGGCTTTTGCTTTCCCTATTAAACTGTCCTTATCTCAGCCCACGAGTGTTCTCACTTTTACTCTTCCGATTCTCTTCCCCATCCCACCGCGGGGGTGGGGGGGAGTGAGTGAGCGGCTGCGTTGTGCTTAGTTGCCGTCTGGGGCTAAACCACGACAACATCGCATTGGCTGCATTGACTCATTGAAGCACTTGGTACTGCATGCAATGGCTTTTCCCTCTTCATTTAATGCATATGAGCATCAGTGTTGGGAATATGGGTTGAGATGCTGGAACAATTGATCTAACCCACCACACAACTGGAAAAGGGAATTTGTGTCCTCCCGCAGAAGACAATAGTGTTACATTGTGTCTTTCTGAATATGAAGTTTATAAAAACAGAAACCTTGAAAATCGGGGTTGTGGAGTTAGGGTGCCTGCCAAGGTACAATTTCCGAACCTTCATCCCTGAGATGGGTACTAGGCAACCAGAGTGGGTAGCTCTTACCCATTTTGATATGAAGAAGTGAGGATACATGTGCCACAGGTGCATGTGGTGTGAGGCACTGTGAGCAGAGTTAAGGTTGATCATCAGCTCCATCATTTGTGTTTTTCAAAAGTTTTGGTTTGGCTGATGTTTTAAATGTGTACAATTTTCCACTAATCAGTGTAACGTCACATTCATGAGCAATCATTTATGAAATTATATTTACGAGTTAAGATTGCAGTTGAGGCATGCCTGTGATTAGCTAAAGGCAGAGATGTTATGTGATTCTTAAACGTTTTTTCCCTTTCTTAAATCATCTTCCAACAAAGTGTTTGAACAAACAGTCTATGACAGACCAGAAAGAAAAATCACAGAAATATCTCAAGTGTTAACAAGTGGTGTTTACTGCCAGACTAAGATGTGTGGATCTCCTTATGCTTCTTTGCGACATCCTTTGACTGTCCTGCCACTGTTTCCCCTTCATTTTCTCTCATTCTCATCCAGTTAGACCATTATGCTTTAAGAACCCAGAAGCAAGTAAAAGGTCTGCTCCTTGTTCTCTCATTCCTTTTGCCTCATCTTGCACCACCGGCAACAGAAACAGCATGGTAACTCATTTCCCTTTTTAAATTTTGCTCTGCTCCCCCGCAAAAAAAGCAAAATTCTCAGTAAAAGTACATGCTGTGGAGTAACTATAGAAGTTAAAAACAATTAAGAAATGTTTTAGTATTATCAGAGTTATGGCTTGAACTTTATGCCTGTGGAAAATATAGGTGAATGTGTTAATAATAAGATAATTTGGAAAAGCTAGATATCAGAATAAGATGACTACAAGCTGAGAAGCTCAACTATATGGAGTACTTTTTGAAGCACACCAAATTACAGGACAACCCAAGTGAACATGGTCTTCAGGGTATAGAAGTACCTAGCTTTAAGCCCAGAAGACAACTCTGAAGTCTTTTTTTACACTGTACTATTAAAGAATTGCTTTTTACATAAGCCTTGAATCAGGGTGAAGTAAATTCTTCCTGTAAGTGGTTCCCTTTCTTCAGAAGGCAATAAGTGGTAAGTTTTGATATCAGTCCTCTTACTATATCCACCTGTAGAGTTTATGATACAGGATGTAGAGCTTTCTCTGAGTCGAGCATATGCAGCCCTGCAGTCAAAAGGTGGGGATGGAAAAGCAGCCTGGCCAGCCCTGGAAGTATGATATGCTTAAGACCTAGGATATCTTACCTTTGTAATGCAATGGGAATGGTCTCTGTGTTGGACTAGGTGATAAAGTCCTGGTGCAGGGCAACATTCAGGGGAGATGTTTATTCACTGCATTTTTTCAGGTCTAAAAGCCAATACATAAAATGCAATCAATAAAAGGGCTGATTAATTATGCCTGACAGGAGCACCATAAGGAAGGCCTGAGTACAACACAGTTGTACACAGGACTGATTGCCAGCGTTACATCTGGGGATGAATGAGGAAATGGGCACTAATGAGACCTCCACTAATGCTTCCTCCTGCCACCTCTGTTGCACTGCCCAGCTTCAGTGGAAACAGAATGTTAATTAGACAGCCGAGGAGGTGATTGTGCTGAAGGATTTTGAAGTGTTTTATCACACATTTACTACATCATATACTGAATTCCTCAGCGTCATGGCGGATCAAGGGATATGAGAGCATGATGGACAGGCAAAGTAATCAAAAAGCAAGGTGTATGGACAAATTGGACAATAAATATAAAATTAGAGCACCCAGATTTCATAGAGAATAGGGCTAACTACAGAAATTTCTTTGTTTTCACAAAGGTTTATGCTTTCAAACAGAGTAATTATTGAAGTTCTGTTAAAATCAGTGTAATTCTGTTGATTTACCTAAATAGGAAAACAGGAAAAGAAAAACATTTCCTCCCCTCTCCTCCAGTATCTAATCTTCCTTGAAATGTGAAAGGGTCTTCATGCAAAATGAAAGCAGATTTAGAAATAGTGAGAACATCTGAAAAAAATAGACCATTCCAGGGATTTGTAATGAGGATTTCTCCTGACTATCGCACTCTCTTAGATAAAATAGAAGAAAATTTCTACCTGCAAACAGCAGATTCAGTAGCTCTCTAGAGGTTTAATCTTTCACAGATAGCAAGAAATCTGAGTGGAGTAAAAACCCGGAGCTCTGCAAAATATAAGTTTCTGATGGAATGATGTTGTTCTGTTTTGTGAACTACACCATTTATCTTTATTTCTTTGTAGGTGATGGTTTCTGTGAATACTTCTGAACTAGGCCATGATAAGAGTAAAAGCAGATGCAGAAAGTCTGTATGATATAAATAATGATTCTGCTTGACAAAGTACTTTTGACATTTTAAGAGGGATACTGTTGAGCAATTTGCTCCGGTTTGTTGCTCTCCCATGAAAGAGCTAATTTAGTCCAGTTAAAAGACAGCTTTCTTATTGGCTCTGAAAAAAATTAGTATTTCGTATGCAGTCCATATCCACAGCTTCCTTGGGAGCTGCCTTTATTAACCAAATGCTAGCCCACTCTTTTTCTGGTATGGCAAAGTCCTGGTGGATTTTTTGTCTAGCACCTATGTCTCCTCCTGTAGACACACACTCTAAATCCACTTGTGCAGGGTTAATAAGCCAGAGCTATGAAAATCTGCATGTCAAAGACTGGCAATAATAGTGATGATTACATTTTTTCTTGCTGTTGGGTTTATCTGACGTGTTTTATGAGGTCGCTACAGGAAAAAGAAAAACAAAAAAACTCCATGCCAGCTGATCTAAGGAAAGTAACTAAGGAAGTTTAGGCATCAACTTTTGCAGCTAAGATGCTAAAGGGACGCTTGTCAACAGGGGCATTAGAGAGTGAGCTGACAATATGAGCCGCACTCCAGCATCCCTGGGAAGGTTCCCAGGGCCATCACTGACATTAGCTTTGCAAACCTCATGCCTGTGAATTCACTTCTGGTCCTCCAAAGGATCCCACGTGCCATCCTCAGGGCTCAGCAACATGGGTGCTATTGGTACAATATTGGAGGATCCATCACATTGCCAGCCACTGGTGTTTCAAGCAGGTACAATACATTCTCAGCCATACTTGAGACAACATGTTAAGAGTTATCTAGGATATGGAGAACTAATTAACCCTCTCTCCATCAACCACCTGTAATCTCAAAGAAGATGAGTCAAGAGAAGGGCCTGGCATCTTTACTATATGCAGGAATAGGGAAAATACAGTATATAGAATTTAGGACAGCACAGTGGAGGTCTGCAAGTAGAGCTTTTAGCTGATTGATAGAAATTATAACTATCAATAACAGTCAATCCCCCAAATATTGTGTTTTGTCTGTTGTCCTCCCTCTTCTTTAAATAAACCTTTTCTTTTAACAATTAATCTATTTTTTGTTTTGGTTTGATTTCTTTTGATTTTCTTCAGAAAACAGTAATTCTGTCCTCTGCCGATATATCTATAAGACTGAGTCTACTTGGCATCCTTTGTTCTTATACTCTGATTATCAGGTTTCATTGGTGCTTTGTTATAATAATTTGTTAATAAACTACATTCATGCTCTCTGAGCATCCAGTCTTGCTATCTAATAAGGTCACAGACCTTATATAATAAAAAGACCGTTAGCTGAGGTGATTATTTTGAGAGATTTTGCCTCACTGACTTTGCAGTTAAGATAGCTTAAAGCCTATCCATTAAAATGTTTTTTTTTTACCTCCATTAATAATGCAGCTTAATGACACATCTTTAATATTTTGTGGGTGAGAAAATAAAGTGGGGTATGATATTTACATGTATCCTAGCCATTTCAGGTATATTCCTGAAAAAAAAGGATATCTTTGTGGGTGTTGTGAAAAAGGCTGTACAATCCAATGAAAAGGAATTTATTTGGTTTTTGTTTCCTTGCTTTTTTGTAAATCTCATTTCCCTAGACTGGGTTGCATCTTTGGCTGATATTGGATATTCTATTGTCATTTATGATGCTAATTTACAAAAATTAAAATTGTTTCAGGTCTGAAGCCATCTTTCTGTAATAAATATGTGTATTTGAATGGAACTTTGTGTAGTTTTCTTCAACCAGGAAATTTTCCTTAAAATTAAATTTGGCAACAAGCTCATTGGGCTTTTATTTTCCTTTGAGGATTTTCAATGAATGTGTTATTTAAACTCTGACATACACTAAAAATACTGAAGTTTCCAATTTATTTACAAAAAAGTGCATGGGTTACAAGTGTCTCTCAACACATCTGCTGTTTGGGAGACAGCACACAGACGATAGATTTTTGCCTGATCTGTGGTCAGCTCTTGACTGTTGGATGAGTCTCCCAGAAGAGTTAGCTGCCATTTAATGTGCCTGTGATACAGATGCATGCCATTTAGTATCTAACAACAAGTGCTAACAATTTATATAGGTTTCAGTTATTAAGACTTCAGTTAAAGGATACTTGATTTTAAACAAGTGGCTGATCATATATAATGGAATTTAGTTCAGATTTTGTTGTGAGGAAATACCATCTTTTTTTCTCTCAGTTTATTTGATAAACATGGTAGAAAAATTCCAAGATGTTAATAAGACTGTATTTGGCAATGTGAGTGGAGATGGGGAAATACACTATAAATCACAAGTTTCAGTGGACTACGAGGGAGACTATGACATTCCAACTAACTATGCACAAGGAAAATGGTAGGTAAGGCAAAACATCTGTAAGTGAGCTCATTTGCCTTTGCTCTTGAGAATTTTCAGTACAGTCTTTGTTTCAGCTAAATGGGGCTTTATTATTTTAATTAGCTTAATGTCTTTGGCAGGGAACTGCTTTTGGAACAATACAGGAATAGGATGGGGATAAAATATAAGGAAATAGCACCTCAGCATCACTGAATTAGCCCATCAGTAGAAATAATTGCTGATGTTAGGTATGCTTGACAGAAAGCTTGCAGCAGCACTGCTATGTTAGTTACCAGCCTAGATCTATATTCATTACATCCCTAACATGACAAATAATTACTTTAGAAAAAGAAAAGGCTGGATTATTTTTTAAAATCACTTATAAGCAAAGGAAGTATCAAGCAGGATAATTGCAAGAAAGATTTAAAATGAGCATAAAAAGACTTTGGCAAGATGCTATCATTTTACTGGTAAGGCTTTACTTAAAAATGGAGAATAATTTTATTCTTTGTGATGTATTTAGATTAAAGAACTTTTTCTCTAATATATTAGACATATTACCTCTAATTATTAACCTCATCTAGGTACAGATTCTCTGCTGTGGGTCATCCTGAGAAGCTCATGGAGAGCTGTTTTGCACCTCAAATAAATCTAGTCTTTCCTGTAGTGCAGTGGTCAAGGGTTTATCACGTGATAGAGCAGACTGTCTAAAACAGTCGCCCCTGTGTATCGACTGGAGCAGTGCCTCTTCATTGGCCTGTACACAGACTTACAAAGAAAACACTGTAATTGCTCCTGGAAAGGTGAGCAGAGCCCATGGCAAGGCAGAGAGGCAGATGCTTTGTTTCATTCAGGACTAGTGGCTGGTGCTGGGCTGCAGTTGCTCACAAACCAGAGCTTTCTGCTCGGATGCAGATGGGAGCAAATGACTGGTGTGGTCTTCCGTAAGGCTTGCATTGGTCTTCTTGATGGGAAGGAGTAAGAAAAATAGTAGATATATTGCACTGTTAGGAAACAATTTTTAAACACACACTACTCCGCAGTCTTCTGCTATTTTTTCACCCTCAAGTTACTGTATAATTCAATTCCAGGCATCATGACTTTTTGGTCAGTGGAAAGAAATATACTAAAAACACGTTTTGGAAAATGATTGCTCTCACTGATCCTCCTTTTCACTTTCCAGCATTTAATTTGATTTGTAATCGTTATTTAAAGAACAATAAAGATGAGAGTCTTTATATATTGAAAAACTCGTAAATTTGCGGTGAAAATCATTTCAGGAAGAAAGAAGCTATACAGCAGAGCTATTAAATTTATTGTCAGTAGGATTCAGCCTGTAAGACCTTCACATTCACACGAACAATGTTGGTAAGAGAGTAAAAAAAAGCATTTTATACAGTGCCATGTTATGCACCTAATAAAAAACTACAAGTGCTGGGAAGTTTATTGCAAGATTGTATAATTAACCTTTTTGCTTCTAGTCCTTCTTCATACTGCTTATGTTTTTGTGAATCACTAATAGTTTGTGGCAACAGTGTGTGTGTGGGGTAGTTACACTGTGTTTGAAATCAGAAAAAAAGATTTTATAAAATGTGGATGGTGTTTTCAATACAAGTTGATCTTAATGCTGTCCCAGCCAAATGTAACTTTTTTCAGTAGAATCTTGTATAAGATATTAAAGTATTTCTGTACATAAACAAGTGGCGTTCTTCAAGTGGCAGTTACAGGTAGAAAATAATCTCGACTATTACTTTTAGTATTTTACCCTTCTAATAATTTTTAAATCCTTAAACATTATTAACTTTTCATGATGGGAGCTTTCCTGCATAAGTACCCCAGCACTGTCCAAAAGATCATCTTTCTTTTTCTATGCTGTTCATTTACATTTGTGGGGATCTGATTCTAGTTTTACTTCTATTTGTCTCCACTGATTTCATTGATTTCACTACTCCTTCTACATCGAGAGTAAACAAGATTTACCAGAATAAATAACAGCAGAATCAGACTTATAAAATTAAAGCCTATATTTTAATATTTGTACAAATGAAGGTACTCTTCTCTTCCATATCATTTTGTGGACTTGTCCATTTTTATGGACAAATCACTGTGGACTTCCTCAGTACTTTCTAAAACTTAACATATTAAATGTGACTTAATTTCTGATTATACCAACTCCTCCTTCCCTTTTTCTCTTCCTTGACATATTCTACTTGGGCCAAACTGTAAGAGGTTTATTATACTAATGAAAATGCAGCAGCATTACCTCATTACACTAGAATTTATGTGCAAGAATTAAAAGAAACATTTGGAGGGCTATTTAAAATAGATATAAATATATCTGCCATGATTAAAGATAAGTAATTTAATTTAACAGAAACTGTTAAATAAACAGCATGTTGTAATAGGTGGCAGAATTCTGATGCCAATAAGTGAGGCTGCCAGAGGTTTTCAATCATAAGCTTCTGTTTTCAGTTGCTGATAGTTCTGCCAAATGTAAACCATTGTGGCTCTAATACTCTATGCTGAATATATCCCTCAGATATTTTGTTCAAGTTTTGATTAAAATAAGCTCTTTCTTAAGAAAGCTTAAGAATATAAAACTTGTCCCTTCAGCGTTGCCTCCTCATGCCATGTAGGAAAGATGAAGGGGAGAAAGGAAATGGCCAGAGACCAGGAACAGGTCTGTGTGTGGACAGGACAGGAGGAAGAGGGCCTGTGGTAAATAAAGATGTTAAGGGGAAGAATATAGATAGAGCTGAAATAAACATTCCCAGGGAAGATTCAAGAAATTGAATAGCAGCAGGGGGGAATAGCAGCAGTTATGCTAAGGGGAAGAATGCAGGCTTGCATGGGGTAAGAGAGCAGTAAAGGTGTGGGGCAGTATAGGAAGAGGCAGACAGGAGTCAGCTGAGGAAATAAGTTTGGGAGCTATAGTAGGAAAGGAACTAAATAGGATGTCAGGGTAAGGGAAAGACTCACAGGGAACTTGGTGAACAAGTGCTTAAAACCCCCAGAATATACTCATTTTTGTTTAAGATATAGAAATGAATTCCATTATTCATGAATGTCTGCTTTCCCTTATTTAGAAAATAGCAGAGAAATTTAAGTATGCCTTCATTCCCTGAAGGATAGGACCAGCTGGAGGCTAACAGTATTACCAGTGTCATCACTGGTTCAAGTACTTGAAGAAACTTCAGCATGACTACTCTTGCTGAGTGTACCCAAAGGGATCAGCTTCTTTCAGCAGCTTTATATGGTTAATTTTTTTGTAAAGGCTTATTATTACACTGCCAAAAGAACACTAAGGCTGCAACTGAAGAACCCAGAAATTATGAAACACCTAAATTAAGGTTACTCAGGCAAACTGAATTATCCCCCCAGGCATGTATTCATTTTGATCCAGTCTTTCACTCCACCACCACCACGTCCTTTTCTTCCATTCTACATCTCCATTCAACCTCTGGATCTTTACAGGGCAAAAAGCCCTTGTCCTCTGCCCTTGTCACATCCTTCCTCAGGACCAGAACCACATGTCTGCTTCATGGTGGGGGATTAAAGACTTCCAACTGGTTTTCAGTAAATGGGTTTTCATGGTCAGCCTTTTTCTTGCTCATGTCTTAAGATCTGTGTGTGAAAACACAATTATATACCTACCTTGTTGCTTAGTGAGTTTTGATAAATGTCATTGATCAAGTACAGCATTATGCCTTCTTTTCTGCCACAGATTAAAAAAAAAAAATTACTCTGTAAAGCAGTAGCACATACATTTAATGATAAATGATTCTGCATCTCTTTTATTATATTACTAAGATATTACAAAGGCATTGCAATAATCAAAGAAGAAGAATTATATGCAACTGTGTATGTAAACGTAACACTACACAGATTATGAACATTTCACTGACTTCATCAAAGACATTAAAATTACCAAAGCACCAAAACCACATTATAATAACATGTTTTGAACTCTGTTCTACTCTGGATGCCTTTTTTTTTTTTTAGTCCTGTTGTTGGGGAGGCAGGTCATCCATGATAATGTGAGACGATTGTTGTTGGTTATTAAGCTGCACCTCCTGATCCGTGTCTGTTAGTAGGAGCAGGATGAAGAACTGTATAGTGGAAAGGGTGAGGTGTGTGATGATACAGGAAATATTCCCCAAGGCAACTGTGTTTCTGCACAGAAAACCTTTGTGAAGAGCCTGCAGAGGTTTTGCTTGTTAGAGTACTTTTAGCTGAAGCAGTCCCAAGCCTTTTTTCTAGAAGGCATCAACTCACAGGCACTGAATATCTCACTGAGTGCTCTATTGCACTTTGGTGGAGAAGATGTTTTGCAAAAAAGTTCTTCTTCCAGTAACTTAAACCATTACAGTCTTAGCAGGGATTGTAATGCTGCCTGTTCCCAACTGTGGCAAGTATTTGGTTGAAAACCATTTGCTATATGATGTTAAAACCATCATTGTAGAATGAAACCCATTGTAGAAATCGGTGTCTTTGCAAAAAATCAAAGAAATCAACATTTTTAGCAAAATCAGTATACATATTACAGTCATCCACATTAACAAAATGAAGGTTATATTAATTCATAGTTAAGTAACCCTTCTAATAGCTTGTTAAATAGTAGAATTGTTGTGGCTGTGACAGTAAAAGAATACAAAAGTGACAACACTTCTTCCTACAAGCACCTTTAAATAGTTGCATTCTGTCTTCTTGACATCAACTCGTGTCATTCCTAGTTTTAATATGCATACAAAAATAGCATATTTTTCCTACCTCATTAGCACAACTGTATAAAACCCTGAAAATGAAAGCGATACTGGCATTTTTTTTTTTTTAAGAGTTAAACTCAGATGAAGGAAAAAAATATATAAATCTAATACATCTCTGCCTAGGCTCTCTCTGTTGTATATACTAAAGTAACATGAGCTCATATTAAATACCTTCAAACCAGAGCCAGATCAGAACTAATTCCCATTTATCACATTAGTAACTGAATTATTTTAATGTTTTATGGAAGGGCAGAATTTTTTAATAGTAAGAGTTTCCAAATTCTTTCTGTTGCAATATTTAATGCATTCAATTTTGCAGTTTCACTAAAATTATAAAGCGAGATGCATATCGTGCAAAGAATAAGGTTATGGAGTGCCTGCAGAAATACCTGGAAAGAAACAGGAGAGTTCACGCAATTCTTGGATAGCTCAGGAAGACTATAAGTTTATTAATACTTGCATATATATGTTTTTTTTAAACTTTGGTATCAATGTTATTGCAAGTACAGGTGAGTTGTGGATATGCTAAAGAAAAAAGCCTTTACCCCTTAGTGTTGATCACACAGGACAAGTGCCAGGTGTTGACTCAGCTCAAAAATAGCACTACAGATGTCTCCACAACTAAGTCGGTAGTCACCACGCTCCAACCAGAAGCTGCTTTTGAATTCTTCTTGCACCCACTGATCAGCAAGACAGTTTCATTTCTCAATGCGAGGATGAAGTTCAGGTTGTGCCTGCCCAAAGACAGCAGGCCCCCAGGCATGCCGATGAATTTAATCTAGATTGGCCCATCATAAAGGCACATCACAAGGCAATGATACCGGAATGAAGCAGACCCCTGAAGGTGCAGGACCAGGGAAAACCCTGATACTTATCTTGAGGAGGTTAATGGACAAGATTGATCTAAATGGTATTTATACTGAAAGAGTTCACAGGTCTCTGGCCCCAAAACCTTCCTTTTGCTTGTGTGCCTTAACGGCTGTATTCTTTATGTTCACAAGAGAGAAGACATTTCACACACTGCAAAAGAAAGAAAAACCTGCTTTGCTGAGGTGAGGTGCATTTAACAAAACTTGCAAGGCTGTTGTGGAGGTGAAGAGTGACTTTTGGAAGTGATAAAGAAATGACAAAATGAACAGAAAAACTACTGAAAAGTTAAATAAGGTCCCCCACCTTATTTCTCTGGAAGAAGAGAATTATCAATTCCAATAGCTTCATGAATCATAGAACTTAATAAATATTCTATAAAATATTTTTGGATGGAAGGAGCATGCTAGCTTTCATGAAGTGATCTGGAATTCATGAAGACATTTCATGAAGAAGTCAGATGCTGTTTTCCTGTAGTTCTCAAAGAGACACATAGGTAGAGTTTCTGAAAACAACCCTCCCTCTGTAGGTCACAGCAAATTGTCTGTGCTGCCTTAGGACTCCTTTTCTGCTGTCTACTCAGGGCTAAGAAGGAAAATCACAGTGGATCAGGTAGGAGGGGAGAAAGAGTGAGCTGGGAAATGGACAGGAATAATCAGGAGGAACAGAAGGATAATTAACTAACATAATTATTTGTCACCACTTGGACAATTATATTTCTCAAAACTATATTTCTTGAAGTAATTGGATAATTTATACCCAATAATTTATATCCAATTAGTAAGAATTGTGCATAAAATGAGAAAATTATTTTGGATGAGTGCAACCTGATTGTTTTGAAATAAATATTCAAGAGATATAGTTATTGCCCTAAGAAAAATCAGCTAGAATGGGATTTTCTAAAGATTTAGCAAGGAAGTTGTTCATAAAGATATATTATCTCTCTGTTTTACCTAAATGTTTCTTGAAAAATAGCATGAAAATTACTGCATATAAAGAACGCTTTGTGTTTTTTGAAAGTCACCATTCATTTTCCAAAGGAACCAGTACAGGAAACACAAATTGGAGTTAGATGTGAAAGAAAAAGGAGACAGTCAAGGCAGTAATAATATTATCCTCTCTTTTACAGAGCTGAGAATGAATGAAATGTCCATTTTAGCAAGCCAGGAAAAAACATGATTTTTTGTGCATATAACTCTTCAAAGTCATATATAACCACTAGCAGAGGTGTTAGGGGGCATAGGACAATCATAAAAGGATAAGTCATTTTGTTTTTAGCAAATCTCAATACTTTTTTATTTTCTGTAATTGACATTTCTGCTTAAGATTTGGATAATAAATTTTAACAGTATTTTACTGATTAATTGGTTTAAATTGGCAAGAAATATGGTAAAGGGGGTGACAAAGAAGAATTATTTCTATATGATAACTCTGACATTACAAAATAGTTTGATTTGATTATACAGGGCATCTCTGACTTTGAGATTTAATGAATTCTGCTCCATCTCATGCAACCTGTACAGTCTTAAACTGGTAACTGCAGAATGCAGACTTCTTCTGTTGGTCATACTAGAAATAAGCATATAAAATCATCCAGACACTCAGTGCTTGTGTACTTAAACTGAATTTTCTGAAGCCTACTATGGATTCCTGTAATGGAGCAGTGGTATCTCTGAGCCTTGCCATCTTTCAGGAACATAGAGCAGAGTTTTGGCAAAATGAACTGCGAATGAATGATAATGAGTGCCTCGAGATTAGGTTTTGAACGGTTTCATGGCCCCAGTTTAAAATTGTATAAAAGGGCTCCACAGCTTTGTGGAAGCCATTTGAATGTTTCTTGTTTACAATGAGCTCTGACATCACTTCTTTCTGGTGTTAATGCAAAATTTCATCTCATGTTTGAACTATAGCATTAACTGGGAAATGTCAAAGCTACTTGAAATGTCTCTCTTTGTAGCAGAAATTTCTCCCAATGGGATTTTCATAGGCAGTCAAAGTAAATCAAATGCTTGGGATAAAAATAACAAAAAATCATGAAAAACAGTGTAAAGGTGTTAGGAACCCACCTTCTACAGCTAGCAGATAATGCCAGTCAGTGGCAATTGCTTCCTCTGAGCCTCTGGGAGGGAGAAAATTAGCATCACTAAGCTGAACACCTTACCTAGATTTTTGCACATTTTGAGCTTCCTGTCAGCAGCTTGGATTTTTAATTTAAAAGACTTAATAAATGCTCAACATTTTTTGAAAAGACCCCAGGATGACCCTCGCTCTGTGCTAGAAGAGGCTGCAGCTTGCTGCTATAGGAGTGGTTTCAAATGCCCAGACCTTCAGAGAGATTAGGTAGCCTCTCTTCTGTTCTAGCATCTCATTTTTTCAGTGCATAAATATGCATGGAGATAGAAGCAAAATTAACTGTGTCATTAAAACAATTAATTGAAACTACATGCCAAAGAAAGAGAGTAACTCTATTGTGGTTACAGGGAAAAATAGGTCACTTTGGCCAGCAGATTCAGTTTTCATTTCTGACCCAATTAAAAAATACTTTGTTGAGAATAACTGTTACTTGCAGATTAGCAATCCGACATCATATGTCTTTCAATTAATTAATTATGAAGGATATTTTTATTCTAGATCCTACAACATGAGGATAAATCTCAGTTTCAGTGATGTATTAATGAGCAGTGCCAGAATATATATTGATTCATTACTTTCATTTAATGACTTGGAAATGTTTGATACTTGTACAGTATTAGGAATGTTCCACCATCCTTCCATACTCAGATTTCTAATATGCTTTAAGGTAAGGAGCTTGAAACTTAGGATAAATATTTTTCTTGAAACTTGGGATAAATATTTTTATAAGCTTTAATAACAAGCTGAATATCTTTTCAAGGTTAAATATGACTGACTGGATTATACAATGGAAAATATTATTTTTAATTTTATCTTTATTTAACAAGAGATTACTTATAATGTATGGGTTATCTCAAACACAACATATGATTAAAACTGTCGGGTATACAGTGGTGTTATCATACCGATACTTTTGCATTTCTTGCATGTCTTGAGAGAATGCCTTCTAAGTGAATAAATGAAAAATGCTAACATTAGAAATAAAATTATTTAGTATTTACAGTAGCTTTATTTTTAACTTCCAATGCGTGTATTTTTAGTGAGGGTGCTTAGTTATTAACTTATTAATAATATTTTGCCCATATACCCTTATATATGCATTACTTCCTCTTAAAATTATTCTATCATAATTTATATTTTATTGGCATAAATCACCAATACTTAATAGAATTGGCTATAGATGAATAGCAGTACTTAGAGCAATGAACAATGACAGAATTTAATTAATGTTTCTAATGAAGAGGAAGGAAAAGTTTTAATGTGGGGGGTTTTATCCTTTTCTTAATTTCTCTATTGAAGCTAATGGAAAAAAAATTCTCTTATAAAAGTGGATTGTTGGAACAAAGTTTCCAGTCATTATTTTCTAGACCAGTAAATAAATAGTAAAGAAAACACCATAAATTAAAATACCTATATAATGGAGTTTCTTGGACAAATCTAATTGGAGAAAAAAAAAAATTGTAACAATTTTACAACTTTTTCTGTTGGCTGCTTAAAAAGTTCATCTTCTAATGTGTCTCTTTTGATCATTGTTCTAGTTATTGTTAGCTGTTTTTTTCTTTTCATTGTTTCTTGTGTATAAATTTGCAAGTTCAGTTTTTCCCTTGCTGGAAATTTTTACAAACTTTCTTGGTTTTATGCGTTCTGTAGGACCTGAGGAGTTGTATGGATTTTATTCTTACTTTATCAAAATAAATAATGGATCAGGCTCATTTTTTGATCTGCCATTCGTGAAACCAAGAAGAAAGAGTAGAAGGTGAGGAAATAAGTCAAGAGACAGCTACAATTGCATACCCCTGTCAACCAGTTTTCCCTCAAGAGTGGGGGTGTCTACAGAAATCTAGCCCCAAAATGGTGCTTGATATTGCTGCATTACTTTTCCCAGAAATATTTCAAAAGCTGTATACCAAAGGCACGAATGATTTCACCAGCCACAGAATTGCACCTAAATCTGAAGTAGCATCTCTAAATAAACAGTTGAACTCTGAACAAAGAGTCTGTAATAGGAAGAAAAGCTACCATGTCCAGTTGAAACTGCAGCAAGAGTCACTGTAGGCCAAGTACTAACACCTGGATTGCAATTTGCAGAGGAAAACATGGTTTAAAAATTGTGAAATCTTTGGAATCAGTTAAGCAGTACTTATTTCAGTAGTGCTGACAGTCTTGCTAAAAGTTACTCAAGATGTTGCTCTTAGCTCTAGTAAATATCTTTCCCTGAAACCAAGGTTTTAAAAGGTGATTGGTTTTGTCTTTTTGTTTCTTTTAATCAGCTTTATATGTATATATTCATGAATATATACAATGAAAATTAATCTGTTTAAAACAATCTTTGATCTTGATAGTTACATTTATGGCTAAACCCCATTTCGTTTACTTACATTTTTTATTTAAATGAAAATCACGTATTACAAATTTAATTACATACAAATATAGAATAAAATCAACCTATTCAGTATCTCTATTTTCATACGTTACAACAGCAAAAAACCTCAGAATTCATTATTTTTACTCCTAACTATAATGTCTTTCTTCAGTGAAACCTTTCTATTTCTTCACTGGTTTGGATTTGTCTAACAAATAAGACGAAAGAAAATGTTTTTCATTTAGACTCAGTCATTTGAAGTTGAAGGACAAATAGAGAGAGAAAAGTACAGGAAAGTTTTTTTTATATATATACTTTTGAAAACAAACTAAAACAAACGACCAAAAAAAAGGGTGGGAGAGGATGGAACCTATTAGCACCCAAACAGGCCAAGAAAGGAGCTCAGAAAATCACTTAGTCCAAGCTGTTTTTCAGAGCTGTGAGCTCAGACCAGGCTGCTCAGGGCTGTGCCATGTTGGGGCTTGGAAACCTCTGAGGATGGAACCAGCACAACCTTTCTGGGAACCTGCGCCCCTGCCCGGCCCTGTCCCCCTGGGGAAAAGCGTTATGATCAGTTCTCCTGTCTTTGCTGTGAGGAGGTAGCACCTGGAAGAAGGGAGCAATAACAAATTACAGGAATAAGATGTATTGGAGGTCACAGGTAGGAGCTCTGAGCTCCTTCTCAGTTTGGCTTCTCACACATCATAGGAGCGGACCCTGAAAGTGTTATGTAGTGAAAATGCAGGACCCAATGGAAACAATTTTGACTCATTCTTCAGATTCACTGTAGAACTAGAAAAAAATCTTGACTTCAGCTAGAGTAGTGGCAAACAGCTGTTTTCAAGGGCAGTATCTCCTGTTTTTCTCTAATAGAAACAATATAATTAATATGTAAAAGAATTATGTTATTGCACATTAAGACTAGACTTGCAAGACTTAATATGTTAGATTAAAAAGATAATTGAATTGAAACTTATGACCTGGTGGCCATTTGAGCAATTACTTATAAAACACTTTCCATTGTATCTGCAATGTATAGACTAAAATTCCATGGAGTATTTGTGCTGGATTGATTTACAAAAGCGTATAAAGTGATCAACTTTATCAAGCAAGAGAAAGCTTACCAAGTTTGTTATTAATTAAAAGGACAAGCTCAGTTATGAAATCTTACTTTATTGTGTGAGTAAGCAAACTGTTGAGGTTTTGCCCTTTTAGCATTACTTTAGCCATGTTATTTAAATTCCTGTGTAATTATAAACCGCATTTTGTCAATAACAGAAAGATTCAGGTCATTAAGTTTTAATTAATATCACAGACTGATTAGCAATGGTTGAATACCATCAAAGTGACTTCTTTAATCTACTTAATGTGTATCAAGCACTATAATTTTATTTTTATGTAAAGAAATCTAGTGCAGTTAAGCAACACAACTTCACCATTATGACATCTTTACAATATTATTTGAAAAATATGGGTGGTCACCAATTAACTAGTATTTGTTTATTGATAATTTTCACAGAAGTAGTGATGATCCATAATGATAGAACTTAAACATAAAACAGCAATGAAGACAATTAATAATAATGTAAAGCTATGTAATAAAAGATGAAAATAAGCAAAGCTGACGTGAAAGACAACAAATAGTTCCTGTGATTTTTTGTATAGAGTTACACTAAAATATATTATATTCACAGAGCTATGAATCTGTGAGAAAGTTTTGTCCCAAACCTACAAAAACATTTTGATATTCTGGAAGAGTTTTATGCACAAAACTGTCTTAATGTACTGAACTTTGAACACATAATTTTACTGATCAGTAGGACTCTTTGTGTGATTAATTTTCAAGAGCACTCTAGTAACTTTTTAGAAGTTTGATACATGAATAAATGTGTTCAGAATTCAGCTTAAAATTTACAGATACAACCTATACTCATATTATTTCAGCTTTTCAGTGTCTGTGGATGTAAGATTTCTATGGGGGACTTCATTATTTAAGAGGAAATCTGTGTTACTTCTATCGTGTATCTGAAATTACTGTATATTATAGATCTCAGTCTAACAAATTTTAGTTCTGAAGTCTTTCTTTATATTACCAATCTGTTACATAATTACATTATAATTTATATTCTTCTAAATTTTGGTGGTAATGGCCGTTGTATAAAATCTTTGCTCTTAGAACATTTGTGGAAGCTGTTTACTGCCTAGTATATTAATAGAGAGGTAGTATTATAATTTTACAGCTAGCTAAAAACAAGAATAAAAGTCACCTTTATTTTGTGACTCTCTTTCTTTCTCCTCTAGTGTGCTGTTGTGATGAGAATAAAGTAGTCTGTTAAATTTATGGGAAATCTGTTTGTAGGGAAACAAGACTTTATAGAATACTTGACTTAGTTTGGTGAACAATTAACATTTTTGGCTTAATGTAGGATAAATTCAGTATTTCAATAAGCTGACTTACTTAATAGTTCAGTTCTGGAGTTTAATGTAGAAAAGGGAAAACAACTATCACAGTAATGAATAAATTTTTGTTGAAACCATTTATTAAAATTCAGACCCAGAGTAAGAGTGTACCTCTCCTTTTATGATTACGTTCCCTGTATCACAGCATACTATAACCACAAAAAATATCTGAGTTCTCATTTAGGGTTATGATTGAAAAATATTGGATTCAATGATTAGGAATTCACAACTTGAAACTATTTGAGATTTCTTGGAAATTGAAATGCACACTACAGGAAAAAAACCCATCTTTTCTTGAAATAAGTTCCTTGCCATTTAACTGATGCAGTAAAGTGCGAAAGGAATAACACCTGAAAGAACTTTATAAGGTTTAGGATACTCAGGGTTCTGTTCTTATGTTATTACCAGCAGTCATGTGTCACTTTTTATTATTGGTTGTTTATGGTTCCAATTCCTCAGCCTCTAGGCCCTGACACCAAAATTTTCAGAAATATTTCGCTAAGAGACTTAGCATAAGACATGAGACATTGTTATCCAAGAATAAGCCATAGCTCTGGCTTAATCTTGGAGGAAATGACATGGCGGTAAAAGAAAGGGAAGAATATGAAATGGATCCTGTTGGTCAATGTTTTCTAAATCCCTAAGGCTGGGTCTAAGTAAGAATTGTGTGAACAGCTCTTGGCTCAGTGCCCCTGGGAGGCTTGGCTGTGTGCGGTCACCCTTTGGTGCACTGGTGTGTCAAGAAGAAACCTGCACATATGGGGTACACTGCACTGAGCCATTGCACAGTCGATCAAGTCTGTGAGCGGGACACTTGCAAGTCAGCCAACTGCTAAAGGTCCATGGCTTACCACGTAGACATGGACTGAGATGAGATCCATTGTGCAAAACCAGAATGCACTGAGTAAATGTTCCCTAGGCAGCATTTGAGAAGACTTAAACACAGGGCTGGATGCAGCCAGAGATAAGAAAGAGCGGCGCAGCCTCTTTCCCAGTATAGGACGCTGGATGTTGATGATGGAAAGCTGCAGGTCTCATGGCTCCCCCTGGTTAGATGCCTCAAAGAGGGACACATAAAAACCAGCCCAGAGAAACGCTCCCTGATCTGCAGGGCTTCCCACTGGGGCAGCCGCAAAGACAGAGGAATTTGTGTTAAGTTTCATTTGTCTCCTAGGCCTCATTCAGAATTGTAGGTAGGCAATCTCTGAATTCAGGAATTGCAGCTTAGAAAAAATACTGGTAAAGCATTTTATTCAATAACTTTTGACAAAAAATACTGAACTAGAAGAACAGGAGAGGAGAGGAGAGGAGAGGAGAGGAGAGGAGAGGAGAGGAGAGGAGAGGAGAGGAGAGGAGAGGAGAGGAGAGGAGAGGAGAGGAGAGGAGAGGAGAGGAGAGAGGAGAGAAATAGAATAGGAACAGCTCAGGTTGGAAGGGAGCTCAAAAGATCATCTGGTCCAACATTTTGTGGGAAAGAGAGGCTAGATATTGGCCCAATATTGGCTGGGAATTTGTACTTACCTCATCCTATGTAAGGGCACTGGCAATATGTACATGGGAATAATAACTATTATTATTAAATCCATATGATTGTTGGCGTTTTTTTATTGTTGTTTCTAATTTAAATCCTCCTTCTTCCAAAACACAGGATTTACTTTTGACAGAGTTTCTGGGAACAAGGGGAAATGTACTTCTAGGCTGCATGGGGCGGGGGGTATGTGAGAACTGTAGGCACTTATGGTGGTTTTCATGTTGAAACCACATTTAGTAACAGGAGTTCTTGTGTAACTGAGTACCAAGGCTTAATAACTGCTTTGAGCATAGATACCTATATTCTGCCATACTCACATTGTGAGCCCTCTTCTGGATCTGGCTGTCACATTGTCTTTCAGGTGCAATTTAGATTAAAAGTGTTCAAGGACTTAATTTTTGAAAATACTTAGACAAAGAGAGACAAATAGCAGAATGCTCAAAATATCTGATTATATTATGTTTCTATTTCCCACTTGTGTTCAATCCGTCAGCTGATTCTTACATGCTATTATGTATCTGACTTCATCTGTGGGTGCCTGGATAACTATAATCTGACTGTACATCTCCCTTGTTTTTCTTTAATATTTTACCTCAGTTTAAGAAATCACGCTGATGTGGGGGTCAAGAAACTTTGAAGAGCCAGGCTACACACAAGGAGAGTTGCTTTCAAGGCATACCACAACGGGCGGTTCAGTTTCGTTTTGAATTGTGAAGATCTAGTTTTCTTTTTAATCATGCTAGGCATTTGATGCCAGTATTATCTTGTGGTAGTGTTCCACAAGTGAATTATATGTTAGGCTGGTATGCTTCTTTGACATAACGTGTGTGCGGCAATAGCTCTCTACCTAAGCATGGGAAACTCAATCTTGCAGACGCTACGCTGCATATACAAAAAAAAGGAAAATGTCTGCTGATCTTTCAAGCAATAAGATAATATGTTCCAGATATAGAAGGCAAGATTAACACTTAAAAAGAGATTCAACAGTATCTTAAATTAATAGAAATACAATCTCCAGACTTTAATATTTAATGCATAACAACATTCACCACTGGTAATATAGCAGTGATAATGAACTGCAATAACAAATATATGATTTTTTTTCCCCTACTGATAAACCTCTACAAGACAGGTTGCAATCTCTCTCCCTCTTATTCACTTTTGCTTTTGTAGCATGACATGTAGTATGTATAAACTCTATTTAGAGAGATAATGTGCCACAAAATTTTTTGCAATGTGAAAGGTTACTTATTCACGGAAAGTCAAGCAGTAAAGCAGAAAATGTCTGTTTGAATGAGATTTTTTTTTGGTGTATAATGTCATATTCTCTGCAGTACAGAAGGAAGTAAATTGTGATAGAAGCAGCAAAACTCATTTCTTCTTGTTATTGTAATACTGACCTTGGCATTTTGCAAAATAGCCCCCCATTTAAAAATAAAAAATGAACAAAATAAATGAACTGTTCAGATTAGGAAACAAATGCTTAAGACATACTTAGGGACCAGTAAAGAGGATTTTAACTTCCTGTGTTTTTCTGTCCTCTAAATAGAGTTTTGAAGTATAACATCATACCTAGCCCCTGGGAATTTCAGAGCCACAGCACTCTACCTTGTTTCAAGAAATAGAAATAGATGCTGAAGATTTTACAGCAAAGATGTTAAAAAACCAAGCCCTCCTGTTAAACACCCAAAACATTATAAGCCATATCAATATGTAAGAAAACAAGAAAAATAGAAAATCATTAGAAAATAGAAACACTTAAAAGTATCCTAAAAACAACATCGCAGAGCAAAAAATCCCCAAATTTGAAACATGTTCTTCTTACAAGAAAGCACACTGTGTTTTCCTGCTACTTATAACCCTTTGAATATATAAATGACTGTATGTATACGCAGTCAAGATGTCTGCATATAAGATTGAATTTACTCGCCTGAACATAGGCATCTTGAGACATCTGAGGCATATAGACTAAGGCATACAGGCACCAGCAAGTATGGAGCTGTGAGGAAGCTACACATTTCTGGAACAGGGCTAGGATGCAGGAGGGATGCTCCAGATTGTCTCCTATGGCACTATATACCTATGTTTAAGCAACTGAGTCTTTCACTAGGCATCTACATAAAAACCGCTTGTCTAAACTGTCATTATACCTAGCGGTGATGCAATCGTTGACAAAATGTAGGTCTGTTGTCAGATGATGAGAATATATCTCTAAGCTCAGTTGCCTGTGTATAATGGGTACTTAGACACCTAGTACATAAACAAGCACCAAAATGTAGGCACCTAATTTAAGTGTCTTAATTTGTGAGCTGAATCCTACTCTTTATCTATGGATATTTATAGAAAGTATTGTTTATATCAGAATGTGAAATTCAACATTTCAATAACGTAGATAAAAAAGGACTTAACATATTCCTGAATAAACAAATCTCCATATCTAAAGGAGATCTCCATCAACTTAACAGAGGCCCAGTGACTTGATTTTATCTTATTAATCAAATGTGAAATTCAGATAATGTTTGTGGGCTTCATTTGGATTAAAAAAATCAAAGAGAAAATAATTACATCAGGTTCAACATAACATTTTTTATATAAATGTGAGCTCAAATCCAGTGCTGAATGACCCCTGATTTTTACGTGAAGAGAATAAGGGTGCAAGGGTTCTTATTTACACTGATAGACTTTCCTGAATCATGCATTTTATCAACAGCTTCTTACAAGTGAAAAAAACTGGGAGAATGTAATAATGCTTATAAAAAATGACGTTGGGAAATTTCTGGGGTTTAGGAAATGCATAGCAAGAGACTCCAGTCAACTGGTTTGAAAGTTTCATTTCACATGAAATACAGGAGAATTAAGTGAATGTTTCAGAGCTGCTCAGTTCAGACTCTCATTTTCCATTCCAGATATCTTGCAAACAGGTACAGTTCTGGGGCATCTCAAGTCACAGATCAGTGCTTCAGCCCTCAGGTTGCAGGGTAAAAGACTGATTCTTACTTAGTTCTCAGCTATACCCGAGATTTCTGCTGTAGTCAGTATGGAGGATAAAGCATGATCCAGCATGAATGCAAGAAAAAAACCCCTAAATCGCACCTAAATCGCACCAAGCTTTTACTTTTTTTTTTTAATAGAAAGGCAAAGTACAATTGATACAAAATGCAGTCAATAAGAACAATTTGCCACTGTGGCATAATTTTGCATTAATAAAACATCTTTGTTGTGGATATGCATTTCCTCTCTCCTTTTGGAAGCTATTATACTTCATAAAGCTACTCTAATATTCACTGGATGAAAGGGAGAGGGGTTGACATTTGTCCCAAGGTTGAGGGTAGTAGCCTTGAATATTGCAAATCAAAATTTATGTTTGTGGCTACCTTAGAATGCCAGGGTGAAAACACCTGAGTTTGGGTTTCCCACTGAGCAACAAGATAGTGCCTGTTCTGAGGTGCTTCCTCTCACTAACTCATCCTATTTCCCCTTTTGATTTAGTGCTAGAAAGTTATATTCCATTGAAACTAGAGTGGACATTCAAAGTGACAAAGTGGCAAAAATGGCCTGGACTCTTCCTGTTTCCACGTGGTCTGGCAAACACCTCTAAATCATACCCAAAGGGCCTAGTGTTGCCAGCAGGAGTAGGGAAGTGATTGTGCCCCTGTACTCGGCACTGGTGAGGCTGCATCTCAAATACTGTGTTCAGTTTTGGGCCCCTCACTGCAAGAAAGACATTGAGGTGCTGGAGTGTGTCCAGAGAAGGGCAACGAAGCTGGTGAAGGGTCTAGAGCACAAGTCTTATGAGGAGTGGCTGAAGGAAACGGGGAAAACAAAGAGAAAAGGAGGCTGAAGGGAGACCTTCTTGCTCTCTACAACTGCCTGAAAGGAGGTTGAGTCTCTTCTCCCAAGTAACAAGCAATAGGACAAGAAGAGATGACCTCAAGTTGCGCCAGGGGAGGTTTAGATTGGATATTGGGAAAAATATCTTCCCTGAAAGGGTTGTCAAGCATTAGAACAGGCTGCCCAGGGAAGTGGTTGAGTCACCATCCCTGGAGGTATTTAAAAGATGTGTAGATGTGGTGCTGGGGGACACCATTTAATGGTGGGCTTGGCAGCGTTAGGTTAACGGTTGGACTCGATGATCTTAAAGATTCTATGATTCTATGATTTACAGCAGCAGAGTTTCTTTGTTCCCCTGACTGAATCATTGCTCATTAGCCTTATCTTTAGTAACAATTTCCCTTTCTCATGCTGTGCAGGCCCAGTGAATCTTAGGTAATATGGCTTCAGGCTCGGTACGGTACTTATGCACACATCCTGTGGTAGATTTATTAAGATACAAGAAGATGCATCTCAAGGGCAACACATACAAGCCTGGGCAAGTCTCTTTTACAGATTCCCTTTTAATGTTATCATTTCAAAGGATCATTTTTCATATCCAGTCATAAATTTCCAAAAGGCTATTTCATTTAAAAAAATAAGAATTAGGTCAAGTATGGGATTTTGGTGCCCAGTTATGCAATAGGCAACAGTTGCATTGTCTCATATTGGTTATAAAGATCATAAATTTACGGGACAACATGGACACAGAAAGTCAGGGACAGGGAGTTTCATGTGTAGATGTAGTAGTGCTACCAGCTGTTATATAGCTACTTTTGCTTTGAATATTACTGTGCATCTTGACACTGTTATAAAAATTACAAGGGTTTTCCTCTTGAAAATTCATTCTGATTAGTCTTTTTGGTTTGGAATAGCTTTTCTTACTGAATATAACTGGCTGTTTTTATTGCTACCATTAACCACCAATCCCATTGTGTCCCTTCTCTTGTTCCTAAATGCAATTAAAAAAAAAAGCCCATGCCACAGCAAAAACCATATAATTTTTAAAAGTTTAAATTTAAAAATATAAAATAGAGAGAAAATTCAATAAAATATTTGTTAAAAAGTTCAGCTGTCACTTTCTGATAACTTCTCTGACTGGAATAGTGACACCGTGTTAGCTAATGCTTATAGATTTATGCAGTAGCTTTTCTTTCAAAAAAGAGTTGCAGGGGCTGCTCAGGTGGAGCCAGTTCCTGTCTAACATTATTAGATTTTTATGAGCCACAGATATCCAAATAAAAAAGCTTCAAAAACTTTTAAAAATAGAATAATTTAGATGGCAGAATAAAGACTGATGCTGAATCTGCAACAGTTTAGATTTATTCTATTCTAGTGTTGAATTTTTACTTTGTCTGGAAAATAATAGAAATACTAGAAACCTGTGTTACAAAACATGACTGGCAGTCACATGTTGAGGGTGAAAATTTAATTCTACATTTATGTGTTCTTTCAACTGTGGGAAATATGTGAACTTGTGATAGACAATATATTCAGCCCACTCATAATAAAGAATGGACTGATACAAAGATTAATGACAAGGGTAGAATTTTAATTGTTGTCTTTTTATTGAGCACAGAGTCAGTCCTGAGTATAATTACATGAATAAAGAAAGTCTGCCTTTTTGAACAAGAAGTGGATTTTTTGTTTTTTTTTTTTTTTTTTGCTGACCCTGTTTGGCACTTGTTGGAAGTTTCGTTCCTGAAATAAGAGTTCTCTTCTACAAACAGAGAGAGCAGTATTTTGCCATGGAGATCCAGAGTTATTTGAAGCACTGGGAATTGTTTGTATTTCTGACATGAAATGAAAATGGTTCTGAAACTAGAATATCACCTTGAAAAGGTGAATAAACTAACTTGTTAATAATCACCTTCAAGAGCTGGTCAAAGTGGACAAGAAAGGTGCATCAGAGCCAGACAAAATTTTAGCCAGCTCTGACTTTTTACACCTCAAATCTCCTCAGGATAATAATAGCACTGTGTCCATTGCAAGCAGCCCACTGGCCCACAGGAATAGCAGAGCACAGAAACTAGCAGAAGGGTTAATTCTGCTCCTCATCTTGCCATTACTTTTAGTAGGATAGCAGGGCAAAATACATTAACTGTTATTCTAATATAGCAATGAGTAAAGAAAATTATAGGGTACTTCCTTAAGTGCTTAGATATGCAACTGAAAAATCAGTCCTAACTGGGCTACTCACGTTAACACGAGACTTGTGTCTATAGAAGTCAGAAGTCATAGCATTTCTCTGCTTCAGTTTCCCTATTTTTACAGTGAAGACATGATCTTTATTTATTCCTCCCTAAAACTGTTGCAATGATGACTTGATTAGTAATCACAGACAACTATGAACAGCTGAAGGACTATGAAAATACAAAGTTTTTGTTCCTGTTATTGTCTTGTATAATACATTGTTCTCTCATCCTCCCTACTATTAAGTATCAAATGCAATTTGTACAATAAATGTATTATGGCCTTAATCCATGCTATTATAACTTTAGAAGCCATAATGGTGTGCTTTACTTGCTTCATAAATATACTCGGGTAGCTAGATTTAAACTCTTTTTTTAATTAAAGGGAGGGGGGCAATAGTTTCCCCTCAGCTTTCTGGTTGTGTGCCAGCACAGAGCTTTCCTGGGGCTTACTCCTGGAGTCAAAATGTTCTTAACACTTGACTTGGGAGCAGCATTAGCTCCCAAGTAAGTGCGTCTTCTCCATTACACCCCTAGACTTTCCTTTATTCGCAAGATTAAGCAGAATCTCCTTTCTACTGGGGCTAACAATTCCTTTTTATTTAAAGATAAATGAAACTCAAACACCATAAATATCACAGGCAAAACAACGCAATGCAGGCTTATTTGTATGTTTATAGCCTCATATAAATTTATAGTTCTGCACAATTTTTTAATCACTTCTGTAATTAAACCTCCTTATAGAAGCAATAAGAGTTTGTGAAGGAAAAAAACAATGTTTAGCATTTCATAGCAAAAAAAACCTTCAGCAACTATCTGTAGTTTCTCAGCTTGCCTTGAGTTTACTTCAAAGGAAAAAGTCAGTGGGCAAAACTTGGAACTCTTAGATATCTCCTAACCTTATCCCCAACTTAAGACTTCAGATAGCTAGAAAGGTTTCTGGCTTTAGCTGACCATTTTCTGTGCAAGCAAAGAGAAAACCGAGGGAAAAAAAAGTGAAAAGTATCATAATAAAGCTGAATGACTTTTTTCCTTTTTATTTTTAGCTTTGTCTGCTTTGTGGGAGCTGAAGTGTGCAGAGGGCTATAAGCTTGCCTCCTGCTGTGGAAGGCAACGATTGCATTCGACAGCAGCCTGGCAAGCACCAAAAGGGCTTGCCAAACCATGCTCTTGTGCTATGTTAGCTGAAATTCATCCTCTGATTCAGATAAGATCCTTACTTCACACTTTCCAGATCACTGTATTGTAAGGAAGGGAGATCGTAAGTGTGGTGACCAGAGACAATAATTTTACTAACAAGGTATGTAGAGAGAATCACACGTTCACACTGTGATTCACAAGATGAAGGCTTTTATTAGATATATATTACTGCCTTAAGGAATATCACCAATTTGACTCATAGACCATATTCCAGGCAAACTTTCATACAATTTATTGTGTACATATCAGTCAGCAGAAGTCACAAGTTTCAGATTACTCACTTCATCAGATTAGTCTGGGACTTTCTATATCTAAAGTAGAAAAGCAGTGATATCAACTCTTTATAAATACATTAGAATTTCATTCTTACTCACTGATTTCAAAACTGTCTATCAAGACCAAAAATGGTAGATTTTTTCTGCACATATTTGTAAGACGCAAGTTGTTTTTTTGGTATGCAAGGTGATACTATTTCTATTTAAATTATATGTCTGTTGAAATGCAGATAATAACTAATCAGCAGCTAATAACAGATCAGCATCTTCAGGATATTTGTTAAGAAGTGGTATTCCTCATTTCTTTGACCTGAAGGAATTCTCTCAATGAGTGCTCTTACTTAAGAAGCTTTTAACTGAGAAAAAGCCATTAAAGCAGACTGTAGTTAAGTATACATTTGATGGCCAAGAGTTCTTGCACATGAAGGTTGGGAGAATCTGCAGCACAGACCCCTACAGATTTATCCCCAAAACTGCTGAAACAATGGGAAGTCTGTCATTATCGTGTAGCAATTTGGGCTCTGCTCCAAATGAGAAAATTCCTTTCAATGTGTGCATACTGCAACTGTATTAAGTTGATTATGTGTTATGGAATTTAGGTGCTTGCTTAAAGTTGCTTACCCAAAGTTAGCACTGTCACATGAAAAATATTAGTGAGAGAAGAAGGGGACTAGGATTTCCAAGGTAAAATGAACAGGACAGCGGTAAGACAGTGCAGGAAAGGAAACTGCTGTGCCAGGGGGCGGCCCACAGGGAGTTCTCCAGAATCAGCTTTAATTAATGTTCCAGTCCACAACCGTTGTACAAAAGCTGAGATCTGATAGAGATTGCTAATAGCATAAGGCTATCCTTTATCATTTTAACTCGAAGGAATACATCATAAATGAAATTAATGACATTGAAGACTGGAGTAATAGAAATGGCCTGAAGTATAATAGTGTAAAAAGGCAAGGCCAGGAATGTGGGGTTACTTAATGAAACCTCCAATTATAAATTAGGTGTTTAACAGTAATAAATCACTGAGAACAAGGATGGGTCATCCCAGAAATACTATCAGGCACAAATATTTTGCAGCCATGGGAAAGACAAGTATGTAACTAAAATTTATCAGAGATGTTTTCAACAGAGCAAAGGTATAACTATACCTACTGACTAGCCACAGGCAAGGCCTCATCTTAAATACAATATCTTTACTTAGGAAATGTGATTTCAAATGGGAATAAGTGCAGAAAAGGGAGACAGAACCTATGATACCAGGTGAGTGTGAAAGGGATTGTTTCATTTAGCCTAACAAACTGAAGGCTGAGAAGGGAGAGAATTGCTGTGTGTAGGTAGAAGAGTACATGGAAACTCTAAGGAAATTTAAAAAAAAAAAAAAAAAGAAAACAAAAACATCTGAAATATTATTTAGTTTGAGCAGTAGAACAAATGCATCTAGAATGGCCCAGAATAAATTTTGATGGGAAGCTAGATACTGGATCATTAAAGCAGTGGGGTTCTGGAAACGCTCCCCAGAAATAATGGAAAAAAAACCCTAACTACTCTCACAATGCTAGAGCTGGCATCTGCAAGGGATGGCACTAGTTTTCTCTTGTGACCAGCGGAAAGCTGGGTGTGCTTCAGGGAAGCTGGGGCTCAGCCATTTTCATCTCAATGTGGGAACAAGTAGGTGGGGAATTCACCCACAGATGTATATTATATATCCCTTGGGATAGTTACTTGCATGTTTTAATAGGGATTGAGAAGACATTTCTGTGAAGATCAAGCAGGTTAAGGTTGACATTTCTTATCTGCTTTCCTAATAGTACCAAACATACATTATTTTCACAATATTTTGCAAGCTGGTGATACTGCACTGCTTCAGTGTATTCAGAAATTCTCCAAAGTTAAACATCTGCTACCATAGTGGTAGCATACTGATTTTCCACATCTCAGAGATTCAAGACAGCAGATGGAGACTACATCTCAGCAGATGAGATCACTTTACCTATCAGGGCCCTTTTTACCTAACAAGATTCATAACTGCGATGAAAAATTGCTGATTTTTAACATCAATGCTTTCAAAATGCCCAAAACTGTCCAATACTGAACTTAGCTTATAGCTGAACAGCTACTTCTATAAATAAAAACTGTGAAGTAATATTTAATTCTGTTACTTCAGCAGTTATTTCATCCTTTCATCTATGACACAACCAAACCCATAAATTTACAGAAAGAAATATTTGCCCATATTGTAAAAAAAAAGGAATAACTGAATGTTTCTAAATAAAAATAGAAAAAAATATGAGTGAAAGATCACTCTGATTTTTAATTAAAATTGAGACTGTCAGTATCAAAGTGGCTTCTTCCAGCAAGACGTGTAACAAAAGACAATGCACAATTCTGAAAGACGGTCACAAGCCTATTAGCCGAACATGGCAAGCTGATCTTGGCATGGCCAGTCTCACATATCTGGAAATTTAAGTAGTCTTAAAGGGAAAATAGTCTATTAAGGCTTCAGTAACTATCATTATGGTAAAATAAGTCTTTAGTGTGGTTCCTTTTTACACCTTTTTTAGCTAGTAAATTTACTTCTCAATGACAGTTTGTTTCCTGAGACTTAAAAGTCAATGTCAAAAAATGCCATTTGAAATTTTTGAGAGTCCACTGTAACTGCCTTTTAAGTTTTCTTGACTAGCACAGAAAATATGGAACAGCTTGCCTTTTAAGTTTTCTTGACTAGCACAGAAAATATGGAACAGCTATTAAACTGCTGTTCCCCTAATAAGCATTAATTATAAGACAGCAGGTGATTAATCACTGATAATGAGCTATAGATGACTTTTAATGGTCAGCTAATAGTGTCATGGGCCTTTAATACTGAAAATAATTAAAATTAATAACAGATTGTATGGTGAATATGCATGATAAAAATGCGCTTACAGTACAAAAAGCAGGCACCCAAATATAGGGGGAATATCTTTCCCTGTGACCACGACACTTTAGCTCAGTGCTTAGGACACTTGCAAGGGGGGAACACCTGAATTATTGTCCCAGTTTCAAGGACCATTTGAAACAGGGTTTGGATTTGGGTTATGACTTGCAACTGTTGTTTTTTTCTCTGAAGGTGAAAGTCCTAACCAGCATACTGCAGTTATTCTCCCTTGTTGTTCTTCCTGGCACAAAAAATCTTTAATTATAGCATGGAGAGTGAATCTTTAATGGGAAAGAAACCTTTTCCATCACCTTTCCATTTCTGGAACAACCTACAAATGATTACTAAGGCACTCTTTTGAAAACAGAGATGTGATTTGAAATCTCTCCCTGGCTGCAAAGAAAATGTAATCCTGGCTTTTCCTTCCTAGATGGAACCAAGTGTGATACTCCTCTGTAAGATTCTGTCTTTTGGGGAGAAAAAGGGCAGCAGCTCTTTAACAGAAACAGAGTTACGGCCCTGAAATTAATATTGAGAAATATTTTGCACCTTAATGTTGTTCAGAATGAAAGGGCTTGTCGGCACGTCCTATCTTGTTGGGTCTCTTCAACACCCTAGCATTCAGCTGGCTGACTGCTATGAACCAAACTCTGCCCATGTGCACTGTGATAGCCTGAAGATTTGCCAATTCTGGTAAATTCCCTCTGGCCTGATAGGCACAAAGCACAGCACAGTTTACATCTATAGGGCTAGATTTTCTCCTGAAACAGGTCTAAGCTTTGTCTTCAAACAGGTCTCATCCATACTGACTGGTTCCTTGAATACATCATCTCCCAAACCATGTTTGGCATTGTTGGGAAAGTGTTAGTTTGCCCAGGCCAAAATGGTGTCAGGGAGTGTGCTAATAATTAAATAGTACAGGCAATTGTAGGATGGTGCTTGAGCCCATGTCCTGCTGAGCATTACAGATTGTGGGAGAGGACCTACACATTAGGTCTTACCATGCTGGTATTAAATCAGGTTTTTCAAGGAGCGTATTCAACCATTAGTAGCCAAATTAATAATTAAGAATTCTCATGTTAAGGCCATCTAGAAAATCAATTTTCTGAAGCAATGAAAATTCATGACAATTTGGGGAATAAAGTTTTGCAAATGTTATTTTTAACATAGTATGTGAAAGCCACCAGCAAGTTCAGGGTTTTATACGTCAAAAACAAAAGAACCAGTTCATCAAGGTGGGAACAGATGTGAATTCAATCTCTAAGTGGTCTTGATTTTGCAATAATTTTCCTACTTTATGCTGTCCCCTTCTAATTTTTCAGCCCCTGTCGACATTCCATGTCACACATAGATCCTGATCAGTCAAATGTTTACACAGGTGAGCAGCTTTGCAAATGCCAGCAGCCACATTGAAATGAATTTGACTGCCCATGTGAGTAGTCTCTTGGATTTGTAAGCTTTTCTGAGAGTTCACATGAGATGATTGCAAGGTTTTTGCAAGTGGTACAGTAACAGTGAAACTTTGGGTTTTACTCTAATTTTACACCAGGGCTATACCATTCACATCAGTGAAGCTACTTCCACTTTGCAGTTAGGTAAACAAAAAGGGCATGGTCTTCAGCGTTTTTCTGGGTGCTGTAAAAACAGATAACGTAACATATTTTTAATTAAAACCTCAGTAATCTAGTCTAATTAAGAAATCACATAGAACACTACAGAATTAATATTATTGATTTTTAATACTTCTTCATTTGCTTTTTGGATTAATGAAAGATTCTTAGTAATCATAAATGAGCAACTTGAAAAGGTCATAGAAAGTAGGTGAGGAAGGGAAGGAGAAAAGAAAGTCTGGGAGCAGAGATGCAGGGAAGAAGGAGGAGTGAAAAATAAGAAAAATATGAAAAAAATCAAGAAAAGGAAGAGGAGATGGATAAGAAAGGGAAGAACATAAAAACAGGAAAGAGAAAAAGTAGAAAGATGAGATCTATAGTAATAATCTTTCAAGCTGTCTTGGATTGGATTTTTGTGATTTTTTTTTTTTAAATCAATGGATTGTTCATTTATCAATAGAATGAAACAAAAAAGAAAAGGCAAATGTGAAAAATAAAAAAAAGTTTTAATATCACCATTCAACTACCAGTGTTGACAGTTATAGCCGATGTCCTAAAGCCTAAATAATGAAATAAGAATGTTGTATTTAAATATGCCTTGACAATAAGCTTAGGGTAATACTCTATCAACAACAAAAGGACAATTTTTTTTTTAATCATAATTGAACATAAAGGATAGAAAATCAATCATGATGTTGCCTTGGCAAAAGCGCTATTTTCAAGGCTGAAGATTTGGCAATATGACATATTATTATTATTATTACCATTGTTATTAATAATATTATTACTATTAATAATAATAATAGTAATAATGATAATCTTAAAGATTATCCTTACAAGGACATCTGGGTCATTTGAAACTTTCAGAAAATTGTAGTGTTTTGGATGAGAGCTCATATGAGCTTGTTGCCAGATTTCAGATGAGACAGAACACCAACCTTCTGACTGCTTGTAGTCATTAAAGAGCAGAAGATACTTTTTGGAAGAGTTGCACTGTAGAGCACCCACTGTGCTGGCCAAATTCCAATGTGGAAATTTACATTCTGCCTCCTGACAATCGCCTCTTCTATTTCAAAAGGCAAGTCCTGGTTTTTACCTACTGTCCTAGATATTAGACATGTGGCTAACCTGAAGCACAGTGCTAAATCCACCACATGCTTATCTACCTTGCTGAATTGTCACCCTGATCCATTTATTAACTCTATTAAAGAAGTGTCCCATTTTAAATCAGTGGGATGGCAATTTAACTTCTCTATAAAGAAAGAAACTTTCTCTATAAAAGAAACTTCTCTATGAAAGAAGCTTTCTCTACAAAAAGTATAACATGTAACATTCAGATCAGAATTATAAAAGCCAATAATTCAGGAAAGTGACATGCTAGGTTTCTTGTATTAATGATACTTCTGTCTCAATGTACTTTTTGTGTATCCCGTGAAGCACATTTAAACACATAAATAAGATGCTCTTCCTTAAAACAGCTGAGTACTTAAACAGTTTTAGGCACCTGCAAAACCCCATCAACTCTGAACTGCAGATACACAAATTGCATTTTTTATTTATAAAGAGGAAAGATGCAATTTTTAAAAGCTCAAATTACTTAATTGGTCTTCTGCCAACACTGAAACTGGACCAGATTTAGAATAATGTTGAACCCTTCCACAAATACCTCAATTGCAAAGGCAAGTGATTAGAACTTCCTTAACTCTTTTTAAAGACAGTCATGTTGAAACAGAACCTGTCTTTTCAAGTAATAAGGTGAATGTCAGTGGAAAGGATAATGCATATACGCAAGCCAACATAGTAATATACAGTTCCAGCAATCCCAGAGCTCAAGAGGCAGCAGCTACAATGGTTCGTCAAAGCACCGTGGGATCCTGCAGGAGGAACAGCAATGTACAGCGAGATCGTTGTCATTAGTTTAGTAATAGGGCTCCAATTAAGACAGGATTGTTTTTTCCTTATTTTGTCTTCTAATTATATATAACATCCTTGATAAGATTAAGTGCTGTGATAAATTCTGCATTTTTGCTTAGCTGAAAATAACAACTGTACATGTTTTCAGATGAGCAGATAATTTAAAATCTCATCATCAAACTCATGTGTCAGGATTTTTTCAAAGATTGAAATCAGTCAGATTCTGTTTCATGTTCAGGCATATAATTTTTGCAATGGAAGGAGACATAATGCTTCCATAGCAACACATTAAATACATCAGGTCCAAGCCTTGAGAACTACTGACATAAGTTTAACACGAATGTTCAACTATCCTTAAGAAAAAAGGGGTTTTTTTGTGCTTATATGCAAGTATATGCTTATATGCAAGTATATCCAGTATTTCTTATTAATGATTAAGTGAAATTTATTCTATACGCCAGTGAAGCTAGAGACAACCCCTCACCCCCACCTTATGTATTGTACAAAATCTATTAGTAGATGGACATTTAATAGCTGTACAAGTGTATCTTAATGAACCTCAGGATGGTATAGCTTTCTTTGTAATTGCTGACAACTATGTTGCTTTAGGTTTAAGATCATGCATGCTTATCAGAGATGCCATTGACTTGTACTTGTTCTGTTTATTGATTGCTTAATTAGTTTCCAAGATAGCTAATCAGGGACAGATGCAAGCATTTAAGCATCTCTTGCTGTTTCTTACTCTGAGCACAAAATTGTGGAGCAGCTGTGTGATTTGAAGAAATAAATTAACCCCAGCATACTGAACTAGTTTGAATCATGGTATAGGGTACAATGTTGGTGTAGGAATACCATCTATAATGTGAAATTAATTTCGAGGAAGCTGGTATGCTGACTCATCTTCCAAAAAGTAACTGGAAAGAAGGCTTTCTTGACTTTCCAAATGATAGCTCAAAGATCTTTCTTCCTCTTCCTTCTATGCTATTGTTTGCTAAATGTAGCCTCTAACAGTCAGAATAAAAAGGTTTTTCCTCACAATAACAACCTCTAGGGATTTCTCTGTCACAGAAATAAAATCAAGTAAATGTCAACATTCTTAGTAGGGAACGTTATACATCACTGGTAAAGCTGGGTAAATAATGGACTGTGGAGGATGGTATCTGTGTCAGAAATTTAAAAACTCAGTTTAAGCTAACACAATGTTTTGTTTTGACGAAAGCAAAATTCTTTGTTTGAAATTGGCTCTTTTAAAGTGGTATCGAGTGTTTATCTTGAATAAAATTACAGAAAGTATTGAGAAGAAAAACAGTTTCAAACTAAAAAATCCAAATGGTTTTGGATGAAAAGCTTGATATTACATTTATAGATTTTCTGAGAGACTGTATTCCTTAATGAATAGTTCAGCACAACTGACACAAATTCACATTATTTGGGCTTATTGAATCTGCTTTATAAAACAAAGTGCTTGGTGTAAAAGGCAGCACACAGCTCTACCCATAGTAATACTAATGCTATGTATAAGAATAGTCTGGCTGTCTAAGCATCGACCTAAGGGTAGGCATTCCATATTTATAGTTAGGTATTACTAACTATTTCCCATGCTGTTAAAATCTAAAAAACCCCTTTTTTCCAGTTTTGTCCTCATAATAGAAATGAACCCATTCAGAAAACAATTTTTCTCAGGTTTTAATTAAGTATTTGATTTTAATATAGGAAAGAACATCCACTGCTGCATAACTGTTTACATGGAATTTATGCCTTCCAGTGACTTCTGATAGTTTTACCAGGGGTTCAATGTACTTTTTACAATTACTTTTTAAAAGATGGTCAGGAAAGCACTGCACATCAGCAGAGAGCTGTCAAAGCTTAACGCATATTTTCTAGTCCTTTTCCCAATATAGGCTGAAGAGTCCAGTACTCAAAAGTATGTCTTTATTATCTGAGAAACTGCTCTGCCATGCTACCCTCAGCTGTTTAATATGAGACCATAGCAGTGGTGTTCAAGGGTCCTATTGTTTCTGTACGCAGGAGAGATGTGAAGATTTGTTTAGCAATTAATCTCACATTTAAACTCAAAGGACACTGACCCAAAACAGCACTTTAATAGAAGTCAGTGGAGAAGAAAAGTAAAAAAAAAAGAGAAAAAAAATCTAAAAATCTTTACTAAAAATAATTTGTCACAAGTGAGACTTTGAAATACAGAACACCTTAACTGTTGTCAGAAAATCCATACATCGTTTTTATTCTCAACAAATATATCAGCCTATGATTAACTTACACAGATATATAAACATTTAATTTTTTTCTAATGCAAGATGTATGCAAGGTCATTTATGCACTGTTTAGTAATAGTGCATTACTACTAAACCACCATTTAAAAAAAAGAATAAACTCAGAAGAGAGCATGCCTGAACCTAGTGCTTGAAAGAGGCTGTGCATGCTAATTATCACTCACCAGTATTTTGCCTAAAATTCTGAAATAAATCATTAGATAATATCAAGATAATTAATGATTTTGAAACTCCTTAATTTGGGTAGCAATGTTTTTTTGTCTTGAATCCTACTTCTTCCTGAAGTGTTTCTGCTACTGAAACCACTAAGGATTCAGATTTCATTCTGACTTTTTGTTTGCATGATAAAAATGAACCATCTTGCTAAGTATTCCTAATAAAAGACATACCCAGATGGGTAATTGTCCATTCCTATGTATGGACAATTTTATAATTTTACAAATCCAGGGGTTATTTTATTATTTGAAATCAGATTTCAGATGAAAATTTTATTAGACTGAATTCAGCAGGTCTTAGAATAAAAATGCTTGGCCATTTCCATTTACCTACAACAACACAAGTGAAGTCAAGATGCTTCCTGTGAATACCTCTACTGGTTTTATTATCTCATCTATTTCTACTTTAATATGAGCAGGAATTACAATTCCATAAATATTGTGAATTTACATTCAAATAAACATAACTGAATGTAGGACATGGAGTAAAACAAACTCAGGAAATACTACCACTACACTGTTTTTTTAACTGTTTCTTTTTCATGTCCAAAGAATCATGATTCTGATTAGTAGAACTAGAGAAAGAACATCTTACAATCGTATCTTTGGAGAAACTGAAAGTTAAGCATCTCCAGAAGAAACCCAAAATATGTGTTGATTTTTCAAAAAGGGTACAGTAATCTGCTAAAAAATTTTGTTGGTAGAACACAGAGAACACAAAAATGTGATGGCATTGCAGTCTGACAAAGAAAAACTGTGGAAACTTAAGAATAACTAGTCACAGGATCGGAAAATTGGAGGACTGCAAGATTTACTTGATAGTCTTTGTGTGACTTGCATAGACAGGTCTTGTAATAGTTTGGGAACGTATAATACAATACTCAGTGTGGTACCATTATAACCCTCTTGCAAACCCTAACTACAGATCAAAGGAGTAAAAATAACTTGTGGCAGTCATTTGTTCTCCTGAGTACAAAGGGCATCCAAATCATCATATACTATCAACACCAAGCGATTTCACGACACAGTAAGAGATTACACATTAACATTAGGCTCTCCAGAAGCCATTGGATCTAAAGGATGAATTTAATAAGTCTAGTTGTAGGCAACATCAGGTCCCAACTCTTAATAAAACAAACCTAGAGAAAAGAGAAGTTTAGAAAAATTTCAAATAACAACTGGGATGTGGACGAACATTTGATCATATTATTGCTATGGCTCAATAGCTATTTTCTAGAAAGGCACCTAGCCAACACATTGATTTTCAAAAATAACCTGCTATATACTTCATTTCTTGATGCAATAAGATCATGCACTAAGTGATGTTTTGAAAAGTTGAAAAATAGGGTATTTGTCTAAATGCTAGTCTAAGATGCTCAGTGTTATCTAAAGGAATATGTCATTAGTTCCCTTAACTTCATTGAAGCTCTTCAAAACTACCAGCTTAAAATGGACAAATAAACGGGTCACTTAATAAAGATCCAACATTTAATTATAGCCAGCCTCAAATCATCTTAAACTGATAATCTAACTTTTTTTCCAACCTTAAAACAACTACATTCCTAGAGCATAGATAGACATTTGAGAAGCCAATGACTTTCTGCTCTCCCTAGTGCCACTCAGGAAGCACGTGGAGGCGACAATAGCATGAGTGCTTCAGCAAACCGTAGGAGCAGCCAAGAACAAACAGTTCCTGGAGTCTCCAGTGGCACAGGCAGTAGCAGGGTAACATTGCCTCCCTCCATTTGCCAAGAGCATTTCAAAGATGATGTTCTGTATCCTTGGAAATGTCAGGATTAGTTGATTTCCAACACTGCAAGCCCACGCTTTACAAAAAGTCTTCTAGTGTTGCACAGTTTAATTTCAAATCTACCCCAGGATTCCTGTCCCTGATAGTGGATGCGTGCATAGATTAGATAGCTCTGCAAGACTGAATTCATGTACATCTGGTTTTAATTGCAAAAGTGGATTTATTGGTGAATGGCTTTTCTCAGTATGATAGTTACTATTAACTCCGTAGCCTCTGGAAAATCGTGCTATCTTTTATTTAAGGTAAAAATAACCCACTAAAAGCAGATTTCAAAATTTATTAGACTTGATAAATTAAAATTCTTCAGTCTATGCCTGAACAACTGAATAATAGCCTTCTAACTCCTCAAACTACTGAATTTTAAGTATTCAAATAAATTTCTTTGCTCTATGGGATTTTTAGAAAGCCACAAGGCAAACATCTATTTGCAATTTGGGCCAGTTTTGCAAAGATTTAATACTGAGGAAGAGCAGAATGAAAAAGAAAAAAAAATCAGAGAATTGTAACAGCAACGTCATACTGTGGTTTCTTTAAAATCCCAAACATTTTTTACTTTTCTGCAGTGGTGCAGATAACTACAAATCTACTTTGGTTCTGATGAAGTAGAAATTTTTCTCATGCCAAATCCACCTTTTCTGACAGAAAGTAAAATCCTGCTTATTTACTGGAGTATAATCACATTTTTCTTTTATGCACATGCATCACAGGGGCATTTACCTAATTAAGAAAGAAATCTCATGAAAAAAATACTTGCTTGAGAACTGTACCCTGTTGTCCTTGTAGTTCCCTTGTTTTCAAAACTGAATTCCATGAAAGTATTAAACTGTCCAGCTTGTCATATCTGGAACCATAAATGTTTCCAGAGTCATGAATATAATGGTTTAAGTTTCAGTAATGACAGAGTCTGTATGTTCAGAAAGAGAAAAATAACAATCTGTTCATATAGTCAAACAGCTCTTAATGATCTATACTTAATGCAATTTCATACGTTGCTTGCCAGGTGAGAGAAGAACACTGAAGTGTAAAAATAAAAAGAAGAATCTCATTCCCTCTCCAATCTGCTCAACAAGAAATGCAGGGATGGCAGAAGCAGCATTTGGCATACAGGTGGTCCTGAGGCTGTTCCAGTCCAGCTTCAGGACCACTCAGCACCTGGTGCTCAGAGGCCTCCACAACACTTAGTTAATGCTGCTTAAACAGCATTAACTTTGGCCCAGTTACCATGCACTGAGCTGCGCTAAATATGATGCTGCAGAGAAAAACTGATTTTTGGCTGTTAAAGCCCTGTCCTCCATTATGCTGAGAAAGCTCAGCTGAATACCCATGGAGATGCTTCTAAGGTCTATTAAGAGGGAACAGCATGGAGCTTGCAGTTGCATCAAAGATACTGTATCAGATCAGTGCTACATAACAAATTACCACAGTCTTAAATGGTGAAGAAAGAACAGCATGAATATGGGAGGCCGATATAATTAATGTTTCCACTTTAATAGTTATCATTTGGAGAGTTTTAGTTTCACAGAATGTAAGTAGCTTAAAGAAATATTTCTGTTGGGTATTGTATTCTTAGTGTTAACTTATAGACAATCATTTGCTGAATCAAGTTCCAACTTTGATAATGATACTGAAAACTATAAACATGCCAAACTAATTCATACCTTTCATCTTTTTTACTTGTCAGAGAACTATTTTTCTGTGTATTATACTCACTGATTGATTTTTGAAAAGTTTGTTGGTTTCTGTGGAGTCCAACTAACATCCAAGCTTCTTGACAATATGTCTTATTTCTTTTTTTAAAAAAGCAATAACATAGGAACAATCAATTTAAAGTTCAAAAAAGTTCCTTTCTTAGTTTCTGCTTATGGAAACAAACACCCATCATGCTCCAGGCAGTTCTGCCTGGGATCCTTTCAAAGGAATTCTTCCATTCATGCTACCTGCATGCCAGGCTGCATGCTGCATGCTCCATTCATGCCAGACTCTTCTCAGTGATGCCCACGAACAGGACAAGAGAAATGAGCACAAATTAAGAAATGTGAAATTCCATATGAACACAAGAAAGAAACCTTTTCTGTTGTGAAGGTGGTCAAACACTGGCACAGGTTGCCCAGAGAGGTTGTGGAGTCTCTATACTTGGAGATATTCAAAAGCTATCTGGACATCGACCTGGGCAAACGGTCTAGCTGATCCTGCTTGAGCAGGGGGGTGGACTAGATGATCTCAAGAGGTCCCTTCCAACCTCAACAATTCTGTGATTTGAGAGTATCATGAAGAATTCTAACTCCATGGTATCATAAACCAGCTGTGAACTGTGTAGCTTCTAGTTTCTGAAAAAGTTCAATGAGTACTTGCTTGGGACTACTGCACCACAACAACCATGCAGCAGCTATTTCATCATATTTCCATTCTAGTCACATCTGAAAACTTGCTTGCTTGTGAAGCTACGTCTCTCTGTGGACTTTACAAGCAGCTGAGATACATAGCAGTATTTGTGTTGAAACTTCATTGATATGAGTGCAAGGTGATGGCAAACAATACTAATCTGAAATATGCAGTTTTTAAAAGGCACCCACAGTACATCTGTGCTAGGGAGGAGCAAGAGGCCATCTGATCTGTGAGGGAGGATGAGCTGGGAGATGAGAGTAGGTATGGCACGGGTAGACCAGTGCCCTCCCTGATGATACATCAGGGCAGGGTGGTGAGAGAGACAGGGTCCACCAACAGTCCCAGACAAGGTGAGGTAATGAGTTAAGTCCAAGGTGAGACCAAGGATCCCTTCAGGAAAGGCAGGAGGCATGGCTGGAGACAAGGCTACCTACAGCATAGGTGCAAGGTCTACCCAGGAAACCCACAAACCAGGACAGCAGGAGACAGGTTTGAGCTCAGGGACACCTACAACTTAACTCAAGGCAGGTCTGGGTGCCCAGGCATGAGCTTTAACAAAACCCCTGTGCCCATGGACAGAGGAGGTGGGTTTTAGAAGTATATGCTACGTTTATGTACTGTTCATATGTATCAGTGATCTGAAACAATTTTAATTAAACCAATTATTTTGATAATCATGTTTGCTGCTTATGGTCAGAAGTAGTTATTGATCATTAATGCAATATATTTATCCTTTTCTTTAGTTTTCTTTCCTCCTTTAAAGATATACACTATCTAGTGATTTTCACTTTTCCTCTAGCTAGTTGGCAGTTCTATTACATATATATAATTTTAAAGAAAATTCCATATACTTCTGAATATTTTTGTTAGTTTTTTCTATTATTATTTTTATCATTATTATTAATAATAATATTTTGAAGCATAGAAGAGGGGAGGTATGAATGAATTGCTAAATGTTTGCTTGTCTATTTAAAGCATCTTTTTTGAGCTTCTCAGAATCCCAGCCAAAATAAAAGCCCTGGCAATAAGAGGTAGGGTATGCATGAAACCAAACCAAAATCAGATAATTAAGCATACCATCATTTTTTATGCAGCCAGAAAGAGCCTACTAGAAGAGTGAGTCTAAATCCTGGTCAGTGAAAGCAAGTCCTTCCACTGACTTTAGCAGATATACGTCATGTCCTGGTGCAGCATAATCTAAACAAATAGAGAAAAAGCCTGTTGGCAAAGAGACATTTTGATATACAGGGTCCAATTAATCCTTAGATGAGAACTAAGAATTAACTTGTGGGTTGCAGCCTCTTCATTCTGATTTTTTATTAGATATAAATAACCTTAATTTTTTCCTCTGAACCAGCTTTTCAAGAGCTCTTCTTGTAGTTGTTATGCAGTTTTAATATACAATGAACGTTCATTACAGCAACATTAATCTGGCAGACATTACACTTCAAATAATTGCTGCCTGCCTTAATTCCTGGTTTGTCCTTTTGTAAGCGTTAATTACATATGTCAACAACAATCAGTTTAGAGTAAGATAATTGCAGGTATTGAAAAAGGTTACTCTTAGCAAATATGTACTTGAAAGATAATGTCTTCATAGTATTAGTATTTTATTTACTTCAAAATCTTTATGAATTTGTTGGAGGCCCCTTAGCTTAGCTATATAAACAAAATGGACAGTCCATTATAATTTTTTGTGTATGCATTTATCATACTAGCTAACAGATTTGGGATTTCTTTTCATAGCAAACAGGACATGGAGACGTTTGTTGGTGATTTGGAACAAACTTAAAGATATTTATAGATATTTATTTCACTCCAATATGTTAAAAGAACTACTCAATAATATGTCTTTTTGAAGATACACCTAACACTTTTTGCCAGATTGCCTCAATTGCAGTAATTCTGATAAAAATTTCCCGTGTCAATGCCATTGCTCCTGTATTTCATCATAGAGATGCTCAGCATTCTGTTAGCTGTGGATCCTGTGTATTTTTCAGGGTCTACAAGCATGCCCTGCATCACAAATTTGGCATGACTTATTTTCTTAGATCCTTCTTGTTTTCATTTGCTTTACTTACAAAGTCAAATCAAGTGTGTCTTCATCATCCATGACGGACTTGTTTTGATACAGCATTTCATTATTTTTACAGGCAGAAAGCCTCTCCTAATATCTTATCCCTTTGCAAATTAGAAATCTTCTTGTGCTATTCCTAGTGTGCATAGAGGAGAACTGACCACTATTCTGATGTAATAATAAAATTTTACATGCTGGAAGAGTGCTTTAATGTCACTACTTCATCTCCTTCACAGTGGATGTTTCCAGTTTCTTCAGTTTTTCTTCACAGGTCATGTTTGATAAACTTTTGATAATTTCACATACTTCAGGTTAGTATTAACCTCCCAGATCTCTCCAATTTGTCTTTGGGCATACTGGGACCCATCTCCAGGCTGAAGGTTCACCAACATCTAGCAGAATGACATAGCACCTCTCTGTTCTTCATAAAATATTTCTCTTTAAACCTGTCAGGGTGACATTGATTTCTCTTGAAACAATAGCACGTTGCTATTGTTTGACCAATATGCAGTTTGTGGGCCAGTATAACTTCTAGGTCATTTTATGCTGCAATGCTGCATACCTACTTTTATTCAAATATTTCATCTGCTCCATCTCCCTAGAGCTGATCTTTTGTTCTTGTTCAGCTCAGCCACTTGCACTACATAGTAAGTCTCTGGAAGGTAGAGCATAAATAGTTACAGACCTAATGTGCTGTCCCTGAAATAAGGGAAAAGACGTAACTGTTACGTTTCAATTAAAAAAAAAAATAAATCTGCAAGACAAATTTTGCTTCAGACTACCAGAACCATCTCGAACCATAGTTATGATCTTGTAATGAAGTAAATGATGACTTTTTTAAACATATGTGATTATACTTATGAGAATGCATAAAATATTTTTTTCTTGCATACACTGAATTCAGGCTAAAACTCCAGGAACGACCATAGGGAAAACTTGCTTTTGAACTGTAGCATGTTCAAAGTCACAAACAGTGTAATTATGAGATACCTCTTTCAGCAGCTGGGTGAATACATTATACATCACCGGTACAAGTTTTATTTTTTATTATCTAGAGTTTCCAGAGATTTATTTTTCCTAGTCTGTTTTACTCAAATATTAACTACATAGAAAGGAACATAAATTACTTGTTTGTCTGTGTCTGTCCCCACCCCATCAGTGGTGTATTTGGGGCAGCTGGAAAAGGCTGTTTGAACAATTTCTCTTATGATAACTTATATTGAAATGTCTCAAGCTGACAACGAACTGAAGAACAGAATATTGATTAAGCTAAAATGGATAGCAACCTTCTTGTATAAGCTGCTTAAAGCATATAAATATATAGAAGCTCATTATTAAGACCTTATCAGATTTGAAGTTATGAAGGGATTTTTTAAAGAGAATTACTTTTTATCTACTCATGTAATCTACCAATGCAGTGCATTAATGAAACATCTAGCACTTTCAGAAAAGGTTGATAATTAGTTGTCGGCACTTAACTACTACTGACAGCTGTAAAGGATATATTCTTAACTTATATTTTATTCAGGTACTAATGGTTAAAGTTAGAAGCATAATTAGCATACCAGGACATGATGATTCATGCTGTTATTGATTTTGTTGCAGCCAACTTTATGCTTCCATGCCAAAATTGTCATATTGATTATTTGTGGCTACTGGTATGCAACCTTACATCAGATTTCTGTCTAGACGGTAACAACTTTTATAAAATATTTAATAAGAGTCTCCACGACCCAGGAATTTTCTTGAAGCTCAGTTTTACTTGCATATTTTCATTTTAAAGACTGTCAGTAACTGAAAATGCAGTGTGATTTTCTGATTTGGAGACTCTGAATAATCTTTTTCTGGAGGCTATATTTTTCTGAATGTTATTTTAAATATGCAGAGTATATTATGGAGCTGAAGAATTTTAGTATACTGTGTTTATTAATCATAAAGAGGGTGCAGGGTACTGGGGGCTGTTAAGTACATTTCACATCAGCAGAAATTTAGCTGGAACAAAAACACTTAAGCCAGACATCTTGAATATAAAGAATACATATTTTCTAGTATAATATATTTAATCTATCAGTTAGCTCTGAGGAATTAAGAGCTAAATGGTCTTTCATGTGGGAAATACCCATGCAGAGGACACCAAAACCTGTCAAATTCTAAACAGGTCTTGCTTTCAGAAAAAAATTGCCTATCCATGTAGTTGAATATAGTTGAGACCCACCACAGTCATCTTTCTGGAAGTGGGAGCTCAGGAGAGTAATCACACACTCCTCTCCAGGCTTCTGGGACCACCTAATTCAAGTGTGATGCAGAGGGGCTCAGGCCAGAAGCATACGGAGAAAAGGAGAAAGAGAGAAAGGTACATCTTGAGATCTGAGACAGCTGATGGCATCTAAAATAGGGGAATGTCAAGGCCGTGGACATTTTTTCCATGAATCTTCATTCTTTGATATCATAGCTACAACTGTCTATGTGCTGTTATTTGGAATAGTTGCAACACAAAAAGGTTTTTATGTGGGGGTCTTGTTTGCATAGGCTGTTGGACCCATATTTGTACTGAGTTCGTATCCTTGAATTTCAGAGGAAGAAGACCCAGATACAGTGCAGGGAAGGAAACCCAAGATGCTAACAGGAGCATACGATATGCTCACATTCCACCCAGAAAAAACAAGCAATTAGGATTTAATGTGGCTTATGAACCACATCTGCCCTGACAGACATAGATGTTGGTCAAGGGACTGGTAAATGGAGCAAGGTTTCACTGCGGTTAGGAAATAAATTATGGCATGTCTGGAATACAGGAGTTTTTCTTCAATTACTTCAGGAAAAAAAAGACAAGGGCCATTATCAGAACAGAAAGAAGTGTTTAAGAGTTTCTTTATTCATTCAAGGTAAACTGTGACCAGGTAAGGCTTGTTACAAGAATGAAAGTAGTAACAAGGTAATGCTACATTTAAAATAAAGGAAAAACATCTTCCAATCTCATATCATCTAGGTATATATGAGCTATTGCTAACACAATGTTTGTAAGCATTTGTTACAGTTCAAAATACCAGCTGAATCAATACCCACCAGTGTGCTCAGTATTTATGAGCATTTATGTGAATGTGACTTGCCTTGCATATGCTTTTTGGGAAGATTTATTTGAATTAGTAATCTTATGTACATGCAAACACATGCATTAGAGGGAACAAGCATATCTGCTATCCATTGTTCATCATTTGTCATTCTCCTTTTTAAAAGTTTTAATCATCCAATGAAGGCACAAACAGTGCTACGTGCCTAAAGAGACCAAACACACAAGTTAATGGCTAACAAAAAGCTAAATTGAACAACATTCAAAGACCTCATAGAGTGAAATATTTTCTGTTTTTAACTGAATACTTGCTAAGATCACACAATATGTGCAGTAACTGGGCCATGTTTTGTAATGTTTTATTGACAAAAAGAAAGGGTATCATCAATTTAGACTGCAGTCTTTCTAGGTCAAAAAGTTTTCCTCACATTGGAAACATATAGCCACTGTTAGTACTAAATAAATAATAATGGTAATCAGAGTACAAAGAGGGACAAAGTCAATTTCAAAGATATAGAGAAACATCTTTTTACAACATTGTCTCTGGCTACAGAAAGAAAAGTCCTCATGGTGAAACATGAATGCTGAACCATAGAAGAGGGTCTGAAGTCACAGGTCATATCACTGGGATATTTGTAGATATAACACCAGCTTTATACTGCAATCAGACCTAAAATAAAGAGAAAATGCTAAACATTTGAATTCTAGTTTATAGCTAAGTGGAGACACTTTAAAAAGAAGCAATTTCGTTGTTATTTATTTCATGCAGAACTCTATCAAATTAGCTCGCAACAAACTGGAGACTGACTAAGCTGATATTTCGTTTAGTTGCTACAGCCTTCATTCTAGTATTTAAAAAATAGTCTGAGCAAAGGACTGAATTTCCCAGTCCCACCAGAACTAGTTTAAAATAACATGATGGTGGGGAGTTCCCATTTATGAGTGTTTTCTTTTATGATATCAAAATAAACTGTAACCTTTCTGCTAGGAGTCAGCAACAAAAAGTGCTATGCTGAGAATAGCTAGAGGATCCCCTATAAATTTAATCAATAAATGTGCTTCAAACTTCACTTGGAAACTGGAAAAACTAACTATCTCTCCTGGGCACTCATGAAAGCTAATGGTTTCTCCTCTAGTGAGCTCTCACTCTGGAACAGAAACCTTATTGATGGAAAAGGAAAAGAAAATGGATTTGGGAAATAATAGCTAAGGATACCAACAAATATAGGAGATTTATTAACAGCCTTGCAGTTTCTTGGGCAGCAGGTTTTTCCTCAGTATTCCCATCTGTCAGATAGGTCAAAATAATAAAAGACCTTTCATGTGAAGTGTCTGAAAAATGAGGTTTTTATTTAAATTTGTTTTTATCCAGTCTCAGTTAAAACCAAACTGAACCCCCTTTTTTCTTTTTTTAATTTCCCATACATTTTAATTTCTACAACATGTTACTTAAAAATGTGGCAGCATACATTACCAATATCAGATGAGTTTACTTAATCCTTTAGGGCCACAGTGACAGTGATATCTCATCTATACCACTGTGGTATAGCTGAGTTTAGCTACATAGCTGCAGTGAATCCAAAGACCCTTGGCAGATGGGTCAGATGGTTCAGATGGGCTGCTCCAGAGCCACAAGATTACAGACATCTCTTCAGGCTGAAAAAATCCAGGTCCCTCAGCCTCTTATATGGCCCCAGACCATCCATGTGGCTCTCCATTGGGCTCATTCCAGTTTGATTGCTCCAGTTTGTAGTGGGGATCCCCAGCTGAACACGGTACTCCAGATGCAGCTTCACACACACAGAATAAAGGGGAATAATCACCTCCATTTACCTCCCCCAGACATCAGTGTAAAGCAGGACCTTATCTGAGCTGGTATAACTTTGTTGCTGCCTTCTGCAACTTGGTCTCTGGTGTGCAATTTAAGCCATTCCCAGACCCCTAGAGGTCTTCAAAATGCAGCAAAAGCACTCCTCACCCATATATTGAATAATTATTTTTTTAAAACTACTAGTTTTTGCCTTCAGAGTGCTTCAGGCTTTCTCTGCCTCTGTGATCTATTGAAGACTAAGAAGACAACTTCTCTCTGCAACATCACTGAAGATCTAAATAAGCACTCCTCAGGCTTCCCCACATACGCAAATGAGGGTGTGTTTTATGTCTTCTGTTTACAAGAAATCTGTCTTTTTTATTTTATTTTTTTTTCCAGGAAAGCTAGCAAATAATATATACTGAGATACTATTAATTATTTATTTATTTTGCCCATGGTAGCAGTATCCAAAATGAACAAACTAAAACTAATAAAATGTTGACCCTCCTTCTGGAAAAGATTACAGACATCTCTTCAGGCTGAAAAAATCCAGGTCCCTCAGCCTCTTATATGGCCCCAAACCATTTAAAGATAAAATAGTTCATACAGCTTTTAAAGTGAAGAAACTTTCCGAAGATTATCCATCTATATAGCTATTATATCTGGATACATAACATTTGTGTTATTTTTTTTGCCTATACGATACATGTCTAGAATAAAAGTGAGGGGTTTTGATAACTTTTCAGTACATTGGATGAAAAAGAAGTATGACAGCAGAAAATGTCTGATAAATTAAATTTGACATGTTTTTTATCTATATAAAATGGATGCTGAACAGCTGGTAATTGCGAATATTTTAGCAGTCATTTTTGATGTGGAATATTGCTTCTGTACTCAACATTAATGAGATACGAGTTGTACTTCATCAAATTGACAGTTCCTAGGTTTTTTTGATGAGCACATGATAAATTTCTCAGAACAGTGGATAATGGATACATTTACCTGTGAAGAGAAGAAAAAAATCTCAGTTTCATCACCTGCTAGTGACCTACTTTGGCCATGCATTATGAATCTGTGCAAACAAATATATGAGTACATATAAATAGAATAGCTAGAAAAATTATGGGTAAAAATAAATAGAAACATCTATTCAAAATAATACAAAACATGAGCACTTTCTCTAAAGGAACAGGAAATAAAATACAGATCTTAAAAAGAATGAGTAGACCTAGAATCTATTCAAGAAATTAGAAACATTTATCTTTGCTGAATGACTAGGATTTCCTCTTCTGTAAAACCTTTTGCTGCCATATTTATTTTATCGTGTCTGTATTGTTATTATAGAAAAAACATGATACATGAAAGTAGTTGTTGGCTCATTAGAAGTTTTAGAGAGAAGTCACAGGGATTATTCAAATGTTTAACGTTATTCACCCACATAAGCAGGATTAGTGCCTTTGATTGCACTGTGAAAGGAATATAAAGGAACTACGACTGTTCATACTCCTGTCTAGGGAGGTGATTATAAAGCCATCCACAGTTGCCTCAGTCAGATACATATATGATTTTGACTAGATCTGCATAAGGTCAGTGGGTGAGCTGTCATGTCTCAGCATTACAGTTCTTGAGTTTTTAAATGTTTTTTTAATTGTGAGTCTTGGTTGCGTGCACACGCACTAGCATGTAAAATTAATCTGGCCATCCTTACCTGTACAAGGGGCCTAAGACTTTGAATTTCTGTTTCTGGTGGTGATCCTGCAAGTCTAGAAAATCCCAATAGAAGCAATGGGAGAAAAGACTAGGCATCTTTAAATTGATTTATCAGCACTGCTGGTGGAGACTGAACAGGTAAAAATTTGTATGACTGAAAATGTAAAAAAAAAGATAATATGCTCCTGACTTCCAAATATAAAAACATATCAATATGTAGGTATTCACATTCTACCAAATGTATTCAGGAGTATCATATGGTGGACGATGGTCACAGTAGGAAACTGATAAATAACCAACTGCTAGGTTTGAGGTTCTGCAGTGCCAAACTCCAATGGAATGAACTGAAGATATTTTGAAGAATTTACTTTGGTTTTCTAGACAAAGGAAGTTTTGAACTTCTCATCTCTCTGAACTTCATAAAATGTTACATAGAAAAATATTTGTTACAATGTAATTCTTAGGAGAATTGTAAATGAGAAAAAAATGTGTTAAAGGGATTAATCTGCTGAAAACAAAAATTAGGAGGTACTATAAAAATGCAGGGACTCAGATATACAGGAAAAACTGGATGTCCTTGAACACTGGAGTGAAAGAATTTGAATAAAATTCAATAGTAGAAAACCCAAACATTATTTTCTATTTTCTTTATTTTATTTTTTCCTCCTTTTTTTTTTCTTTTTTTTTTCCTATGTCATTGATGTCTCATCTGTTTTAAAATATCTGTGTACATTACTTGATCACAGATCATAAGCTGAACCCAAATGTTTTCTGCCTCCTCCTTTGTTCAAGATAAAGCCATACATGAGGGTAGCCTGTCCCCAAGGCATGCCACAGTGCAGTCCAGAAGTTAACTTTAGAAGCATCCAATTTTACTACAAGTATCCAAATATGAAAAAAACTAAATACTAAGTTAACATATATCAGGAAAATATTATGATGTAGATAAGGGATTGGTAGTGCTGTAGTGTTGATGATTCCAGATACCCAAGTGTAAAGTGTAGGTATTCAAAACAGTACAAGTATACAAAAAAACTATCTCAGGGATTTTAGCCTAAGTAAAATCTGTTCTTATTGTCTGTATATGCATCAAGGAATTAAAAAGATCATTAACAGCAGTGCTGGTACATATAAAAATCAATTCATTCCAGAGAGATATTGGAAGAAGTTTCCTAAAAGTTATTACAGTCGGGTTTTGGATTAGCTTCCCCAGAGGAGTTATGAGGAGCGTTACATGTTATGAAAGAGACTGCTGGCTGCTGGTGACAGCAGAGCATACTACATTCTATCATCCAGAAAATCCCTTTGGTTTTAGAGTTCTTCACTACAAGGATGTTTGCACAGAAAAAAAGGAAACCATGTGTTACAGAATATGGAGAAAGTAAATATATTTGGTATTGATGGACTTATATTACTGGCTGATACAAGTTCTTGGTATAGTCATTCCAACTGTTCTAAATTTTGTGTGTTCAGTACCACAGGTCAGCAAGAGCATGGTCCTGTCATTCTGTAGTATCTATTCTTTTTTACCAATAACATTTGAAAAATAAAAAAAACCCAACTGATCTTGTAACAAAAAAAATCTCTGTATGAAAAATAATAATAAAATTCTTTCTCACTCATACAGCATTTTAAATATTTTTTTTCTGGAACAATCCATAAATCCTACATAATAGAATGGGACTGGGAGGCCTTCCTTGGTATTTCAGGCAATGACTTTATTTACAGTAACACCATCATAAGAATCTCCAAGATAATAGACAGGAAAAAATCCTGGAGCCTAAAAGAGTCATAGGACAGAATTGAAAAGTGCTGAAAGCAGAACAGTACCTTAGTAGCCATCAGGTCTGTGAATGAAACCACAACAACATAAGAATGTGATAGCTAGGTGAATGTAAGCTCTCAGGACATAATTTCTGATTTAAGTCCTAATGGCAATAAATGGAAAGTATATATGCTTTAAACTTGCTAACTACCAGTCTAGGTTGCTAAAAATCTGAAATCTTGATACCTTACAAGACTTTCTCTCTCATCTGAAATTAAAAAAAAAAGAAATAAAGATTGCTTTAATTGTCTTGGTCTCAGTTTACTTTAGGTGAAAATTCTCTCTACCTTCCACATCTTCACAAAGGTGTAAATGACAAGAAAAGGCACTGGAGACCTTTCCTCATCTTTGATGAGGATAACAATGAAAATGACTTCTTAATGCCACAACACTAAATTTAATTCCTAAAACTGAGAGCTTCCTTGCAAGGAACAGAGGCATCATCTAAAAGTTTATTGCATTTTTAAATATGTTCTGATTAAATGGGCACAGTTCCACCCCATGAAGACCTGACTTAAATCTACCTATGGAGACAGATTTTAGTAAACCTCTACAGGAGTTGACGAGTGCAGGTAATTATTTTCCAAGTCTAACATCTCTTCAAGCATTACGCTCATCGAACCCAGGTTCATTTTTTTTAAAAATTGTAAAGCTACGAAGATTTTATAGGTTTCTGCTATAAATATAGAAGAGACAGTAAAAAATTACAAATGGAATTTTAATTACTGTATCTATAGCTCTATTTTAACAAGGTTTAAGGAGCATAAATATTTGATTCTGCTCCTCAAATGAATACAGCTAAATAAGTAGAAGCAATAATTATTCTATTTCGAATACTGATTTGAAAGACCTCAGCAGGTTACAGAACACAGTTGCAGATTCAAAGGTGAAATATATGAGTTTTAATGAATCCCAAGAATCTGCTGCAGCCTTGCCTCAATTATAATAAAATTTCTAAACCTGTATTTTTTAAAACAAAATCACAAATCAGGCTTCCAAAGCCATGAAATTTTTAAAAATGGATAAATATTGAAGGTTTTGATTGGTCTCTTGATGTGAGTTTGTAGCATATATTTTGCTTACAGCTCATCCACAAATTGTAATCATAAACTTCAGACATATAATCTATTCAAACTGAAAACAAAATATTCCAGTGATTTGCAGATCTTTGTGGTGCAGGTTTTAAGAAAAACACCATATATTGTAAGATGCATCATAAAATTAAGTCATATGGCAGTGCTGCACTGTTTGGGAACATTTTCACTTTAGGAGGCTGGCAGACTCCAGATGAGGCACAGTTTGTGGTACCTCTTTGGCTTCATCACATTAACTTTGGAACTGTGCTGTAGGAAAACACTTTGTGGTTGTACAAGCAAATAAATTACTAATGATTTTAGTACTTGCATTTAGTGTTTTATGAAGCAAAGATCAAAACTAGCAAAGTGGAAATATTTTCAAAGAGTATATTGTGAATTATAATGATGAGAACAACACTTAGACTATTGATTAAAAGTGACCAAAAGGTCTCTTTTAAGAATTTTAACATCCTTATGAGCTCAAAAAAGTCTTAAATAAATGTTAGGTATGTAGAAATTATTTATTTTGGATACTTACACTCAAAATTTACATAATGAATTAATTTATTTAACAGTACATGTGTTTCTTTTTCAGGATTTTTCTCTTTTTAAAGATAATTTCATTAGGAAGATAGAAAAGAGTCTCAGTTTCAAATAATGTAGTTTGCAATTGTATTCAGTACAATTCTTTGTCCAGTCACAAAGTCCGTTTAAAATCCGTTGTTGAAATTTCATCTCTGAAAATTTCAAAATTTTTGCTGTTATGCTGGATAAATCTTAGAAATTTGAAACATGTAGCTGAAAATGTTATACTGTGTTCAGAATGACTGTGTGATCCCAACACTACATAGTGCTGTGCTCCTCATATTTTGGCTGAAGTTAGTAAGAACTACAATACTCAACATTTTGCCCTACAGGAAAATTATATACTTAACATATATATTACATAATGTCCCTCTGAAAAATGTTAAACAATCACTGTATCCTCTCTCTTGCTATATTTCTTATGTTTTTTAACAGAAGTGTCTCAAGAGTTACAGCAATATACACAGAGAAAGAATGTCTCAGTCCCATAATGTACAATTTTGTGAATCCTGTTAGGAAGCCACATATACGGTATCAAATTTTGTAAGGGTAGAGATGAAAGCTGATTTCCAGAATTTTTAAAAGTAATTTGATATGCTTACATTGTACATCCACCAACTTTTTCTTCTGGATACGTTACTCAGTGAAACTGATGATGGCATTCTACATAATACCAAAACCTAGTAAATCAGCCCCTAGTTAGTCAGTAATTATGTATGACTAAACAGATGAAAAAAACATATATACATGATTCTGAATACATTAGCACTCACCTTTCAATAGGATCATAGAACCAGACAGGTTATGGGTGTTTGGGCTACTTCTTATGGTCAAATTGTCATTTCACAGATAGACTCTCTTAAAATATTATGGCAATATTTTTCTTTGTATTCTAATTTATTTGTAGGTTGAAATAGGCATCCTCAAATAGAATTTAATCCTGTCCTTTATTTTTTCCTCTGTGTGTTCCACTTTCCACATCTTTATGTCATAGCCAATTATTTAAAAATGAAAGTTCACTATGTCATTTTGCCTGAGTCTAACTTGACTGCAATCCTGCCTGTTTTATCTGAAAAAATGTAGATCCTCCTCATGGTTTCCAAGCAGATGGACTACTGCTAGTACATCGAACTGCCAGCCAAGACAGCTGATTTCTGACAAGCATAAATAGAGGTTAGAAAAGGATTCTTCAGATACAGAAACTAAACAAAGTATTTTTAACTGTGCTGCTTTTACCACTCATTGCCTTAAAAATTAGGAGTCCATGCTTCTTTATTTTGCTTGGTAGCTTCATAAATATAATATTATAAGAATGAGGTTTACATTTTAAGTAGTCTGTTTAAAATATAGATATTTCTCTGACTGCCTCCAAACTCTTTAATAAAATCTGAAAAATATTATCTGAAATATTATTTTCTTTGCTGTTGCAGTCTTACCCTGCTAACTGCATCTGCATCATATTCTGCTCATCACCATCTTTTATGGCTCCCAATTACTCGTTTGTGAGGCTACAGATGGCCTAATTTTGAATGTGATGTAATAATTATTGTTCTAGAATGATCAGTTTGTTTTTTTTAAAGTTACTCCAGAAATAAATATTATGAAATGTTTCAAACAAAATTTTCAGTTATGACAAATAAACCTTTACTTTGACTTTCAGAGGATGGAAATTACATCCTTACAGGTTTTAGAATTTTGCCTTTTAACTGAAAAAGCAATGCTGATGTAGTACAGTGGTGATATTTTTTCTCTTTTCTATAGTAGAAGTTTAAGAAGGCATCATCCTATTCTTAAGAAGCTTAAATGGCGGAAGTCAAATTATAGAGGAGATATGGAGAAGAGTAAACTTTTTTCTTAGCACATAACAACATCTTTCCTCTTTTGAACACAATCACAGTAGAATATACATATTTCAAGGCTTAGTAGTTTGACACTCAAATCAACGATATTGCTGTTTCTCTAAGAAGTATCCCATTCTTTTTGTGCCTAGACAGCTGAACAGGCACAAGAATCAATATTTAGAAGAGGCATATGATAGTACATTCTCTTCAAGGTACAGTGTCAGGAGTAAAATGTGCTTGCTGATATACTGTTATTGGTTGGCTATATGTTCTGATTCTGTTTAGGTAGAAATAAACATCCCAGATGTGCATTGATATTTGAAAGTTGCATTTCCACTTAAATGTAGCATATGCATTTCAGTCAAGGTATATATTCAGAGCATTTAGAAAACTATCATTTTGAAGCTGTAAAAAGAAGATCCAAACTCTAATTTGATTCCCAATATTGTTTTTGCCTACTTCTCCATGCATCGTTATTTTATACTGATGAGAAAGACTGATGCTGAATCCCAAAATAATGAAAATCAGTGTAAAATTAGTATCAGATTTGATATGCTTTGCATTAAGTTACAGAAGACCAACTGTAGCAGGTTATGTGGAAACAGGCTAAACTTTACTGAGAATTAGGTGAATTACAAGATCGCTTGCCATGAACCTCTGTCATCATGAGTCATAACAGATTCATATAGGGGGCCAGGGCAGTACTAACATAACTTAATAGATAGGCAGGACTGATGGCACACAATGCCAAATAAATGACAACATACTGAAAATAGACATGAAATCCCTATTTTGTAGAGTGGAGACAAATCCCTGTAGTAGGAGAGGCTGTCACGAAGATTGTGAGTAGTATACTGAAGGTTTGAGAGGGAATTTTATGGTCAGGATAATGCCAAAGGTCTGTACTACAAATATAAATATGGAGTCTGAGTTAAGACAGCAAATAAAAATTATTACAGATTTAATTGTCCTTAAAAAACCAAACAGTGCTTGGACTAAAGAGGTAAAACAAAGCCTTTACTTTGCTTGTTCAGATCAACCCCACTCAAGAATTGATGTAAGGTGTTCACTAAACATTTTAAATGCATTTATCAGTGTATTTTACTTTTGTGAAAATGATCACAAGTAGCTAATGTTAAAATTAGAACTAAAAGAACAAAAAAGATATTTAAGTCGAGTCTTGGCTCAAAGGGTCTATGTCTGATACAGGTGAAGTTAGAATTTTTTACTGTAGCAACAGAGAAAGATGATAGTCAAATAATTCACTTACGGGTACTCTTCTATAGGACACTTCCATGCAAGTTTATGGTTTGCCACAGGTAAAAATAATATAAAAAAAAAATAAAAAAGAAGAGATTGAGAGAAAGAGCCTAAAGAAAGTGCATGGAGTCATTGTTATGGGCAAACTTTCCTGAGACAACTGTAGATGGTGCCTATAAATACTTCGTGTCTAGCGTTCCATTCACAAAGTTTGTAACAGTCTAGAAAAATAAGTATAGGATCTAAACAAGCAAGGAATGGCGGGTACTTTAGAAGAACCTAACCTTCTCTTTCTTTGCTAAGAAGAAAAGGAAAGTGTTATGACTGAGTTGAAGAAGGAATATAGTAAAAAAGTTAGGACCTGAGGAGATCTGTGGAGAGGTGATCTAGGATGCGAAAACAAATGAGCTGAAGAAGATGTTGACCACAGGAAGAGACTAAGCACATAGAAACTGAATAGATGAAAACTAAACAAGTCAATAGAGAAATTACCATTGACAAGAACAGAAGACCTGGGGTATTTACGTTAAGGCTGTCGGAGACCTAGTTGGTTTTTGGCACTGTTTTTATTTTTTGTATATGTGCTTTTCCATATTAAATAGTAAATATTTAAATAATAGAATGATTGCAGCTTACGCAGATCCAAAATATAAAAAATAACTTGACTGACAGAGGCAGATGGAGTTAAAATTAAAAAATGGAAACTTTACCACTGCAAATAGTAGAAAAAAACTCCAAACATAAAATGGTAAAAAACATAAGATCACAAAAACTGTATACTTTATCTACAATAGGTTAGAAAGCAGTGAAGAAAATAGAGTATTCCTAAAACTGTTCTGGATGTTTCATTTTCAGGTGTCCAAGTGGATACACATTAACGACCTCTTAATAATAGTAAGCAGTGTATATATCTCAGATCCTTTTAACACCTCTCTAGTTAGTTATTTGGAATTGGAGTCACTGTATTTTCCAAATATACTCTGACAGTCTTAGCTTATATGTCTTAGCAAGCAAATTACCACTGGAATTCAAGGAAATGAGATAGCTGAAATAAATGTTGCAATCTGAACATTTATTCAGACAGTTTAAGACAAGAGGAAAATTTCCAGCCTAAAAGTTTAAAAGACTGATAAATATCTACTAGGAGGAAATAGAGGGAAAATCCTTACAGAAAGCACTTCTTAATCCTACATCACTTTGCCTGGCCATACATATTTCAGGTCATATATTTTAGCCATTGAACTAGTCCGGTCGTTTCAGAATACAGCTTCTTTGGTTACAGATCAATCAAGAGAGATTCTTCCTTACTGCACAAAGTTCCTGAAGAAAGCTTCAGCTATATCGGCTCCTGAAGCAATATGCTTCTTCTACTCTCTTATTATTGGCAACAATGGAAGCAAAAAGAGAACAGAAGAACGACCAAAAAAATCACTGCCATGTCTGGCTTAGAGTGCCAGTTCTGCACAGGTTGAAATCTGAGCCTGGCTAAAGCTACCCATGTGTGCAAAATCTGTCTAGTGGGGTGCTAAATGACTTTTCTTTTGTCTCCAAAGCAGAGATTCTTTTCAAATTAATCAGATAAATGTGCTACACTCTGAATTACCTAGCTATACCACCAAACCAATTCCACGTCCATTTTCTGAGTGAGAAAGCTCCCAGTGACGCCCCAAGGAACAGTAATGTGCTCAGCGCGCAGCTGAGGCACACAGGTTGTATACAACAGATGGTAACAAGCATGTATTTTAGGCAGAGCTGCATGACATTTACCCTAAAAGTGTTACTTTTTCTTAATATCTTTTCTTGTTGTTTTCACTACGCCGTCAATCCTCATTCAAAAGCCAGGGAGTGTTTGCCTCAGACAGGAAGCTTGGGAAGGAGCCTTCTTCGGCGGTAGCCACTTGTTCCTCTCCCAGTTGGGCTTTAACACACTGCAGAGGCCTTTCCCTGAATCGTAGTTTGGAAATTATCACTTCTTATTACTCACTACTGTGACATTACTTGAAAATAAGAAAGCTGTATAAAAAGTTGCAGGAAAAATAGTCTACCAAATTCTGTGCACAGAATTGCTTTGTTACTTGTCCATTAGAAATGCTTCTAAGTGAGCTGTGTTAGCTCAGGCCCCTATGTAAGAATTCCCACTGCACAGAATAAGAAAACCATTACTTTCTGAAATAATCACTGCATTTATGAGACTTATCAGGCGATGAGGGCAAAGGACATTCAACATCCCAGCCAGCTCTTTGCTGCTTGTGAGCACCAGGTGCCTCAGCAGTGTCAGGTACAAATGAGCTATTTAGCAATCTTGTCATACCTGCACTTATAGCACTCTGAGCTTACAGCAGATATACTAATGCGAACATAGCCTCTCCTGCTTTATGTTGATGCACAGTCTGCTTTCTATACATATTCAGGGGATTTTAGATTTGATTTGGGGGGAATATTTCCTTTTAGGGATGGAAATTGTGATGAATGTCAGGAAAACCTGAGAACAACTGTAGTGAGCAGAGCATGGTCACATCAATGCTTGACCTTCCAAGAAGTCATCTTGCAGTGCATTTCCATTGTTGCATGTGTGTTTCTTGCCAACGTTTCACAAAAACATTTCTGTCTAAAACAGCTCCCTAGTGTGGAGATATATCAAGGTCCATTAAAAAGGAAGCCAGCTGTACTGTTTATAGGTGTATTAGATTTTTTTGATTATGAAAAAAGTTTTATGCAGTAGATGGGAGAACTTGGTCTTTCGTAACATAGATATTCCTGAGAGTTGTCATTGTTAGGGACTTTAAAGCAAGGGTTTTGCAATTTGTAGAACTTTTTTCTTCAAGCTTCAGATCTTTCATTCATGTTTTTTCAGACTGCTTAGGTTTCACTACTAAAAAAACTCCCTCCTCCTCTGGAGAATTGGAAACAGAAGAGAAGAAATTTAAAAACCAGTGGCAAAACAAACCAAAACAACAACAAAAAACCCCATCCCTTCTGAAATTTAAATACCTTGCAAGCAAGGGCATGGTCACTGAACACTAATCAACATGCTGTGACCAGAGACATAAGCTTATTCCTCTAACTTTTTGCCATTCAAAAACTCAGAGAACAATCCAGCCTCTTCTCTCCCACACTCTCCCCAATCTTTGATCTGTACCACAGCCAGGAGTGGCCCAAGTGGGACAGAGATGCCTAGGGTGCAGGAGCTGACACACATCCAACCCCATCTCTGCAGGCTTCGCAGGCTACCGCTCTCTTGCTTTTCCAAGCAAGGAAGAAAAGGCACCTCACTAAGGTCTTTGCAATTTTTTCCTCAGAAGAAAGTTTCAGTTTTCAGACAAAAACTTCAATTGAAACAGTCTGTAGGAACCCAGAAGTTTTAGGACTAACTTCTTTCTCCAGTGAAAACTTTCCTTTCTTGCTAAGCTCATTCAGGATTAAACAAAGCACTGTCCCAGATGAATCCGATAAGCAATCAGAACTGGCTAAGTCCACAAATGCCTTATTACAATCTAGTACTGCCTTTTATTTCTTTTTCTTCCTTTGAGAAGTAGATAATTGTCATCAGGGCTTGAGCTGAAAAAAGGTTTCTTTTATCCTTCCTGTGAGTGTGGAAAGATGGTAGAGAAATTAGGCTTTCAGTAGTAAAAAGATAATATCGTGGATTACCTTTTTGCAGAACGAAGGTGTGAGGAATTGGTGCTGCAGTGTAAGTGCTGAGAACTGTGTCCGTTGGAGAATTTTTTCTGAACGAGCCCTCTAAGCTGAGGCCAGTCCCTTATTCCCGTTAGCTGGCTTATTTGTTTTCCTGTCTCACCCAGAGGTTTGTTGGGGTTTCTTAAATGGTTAATGGAATTGTAGCAAGAATGTTCCGTGCTTAGATAGTTCTTACGCTAACTTAATTTAGTCAGTATTTCCTATTTTTCCTTGTTCTAAACAAAAATGAGAGCCTCTGAAGTTCCAATGACTATATTAGTATGTCAAATAGGAAAATAACCTCTTTGTCATTTCACACACACAAATTGTTCTTTTTTTTTTTTTTTTTAATCTCAGGTTGTTTAACCTTGCTTAAATCATGACAGCAATTGAGGTTAATTTAAATGAACTGCATACTCCTATAAATTAGTAAATAAGACAGTCAATTAACCAAATTAAATCTTATTGGAAACTGGCTGCTGCCATCTGGAAATTTTTTATTAGACTTTATAGTTGGCATGACCTTTAGAGTTGAGCTAGCAGGATTTTTTATTTCTCTAAGAAATGCTTGACTTAGAAGAATGAAGTATTTGTAAAGCATTTTTAATATTCCTGCACTTGCTGGATAACTATAGTAGGATATAATATATTCCTGTCAGTGAAGAGGCAGCTGAATAGGTATGGAGTTTCTTACTCCAAAATCTGAATTACATGTCTATGTACTGGAATCTGTTACTCTGTGGTTGTTTTTTTCTCTATTATATTATACATTGCTCTTCCAGGGAAATCAGAGGCATGCTTATATTGAATAGTGATGTTTTAAGGTATTATTTCAGTGATATCCAAGCCATCCTCTCTATGGGCAGCTCAGAAGTGTGCTGTCTGGACAGTGTTGCATATATGTGCATGCTTTCCCTTGCCCTGGGAAAACAGCAGGGTGATGAAGTGCTGGCGTGTAGCTTGTTCAGTGCTAGCTTGGGGTCACTGCACCCTGCTTTGTGGTATGGTATAATTTTGAGGCAGATGATAAACTGTTCATGTTACTGCATGCAGTTGCCCTTACCTCTAGTTGGTGGGAGCTCCTGTAGTTTGCTGACCTCATTCAGGATGCTTAACCTGCAGCCTGTATTTTTGTAGACACCAATTTATATCGAGGTTAAGTATCCTCCTTCTGGTAGCCCTGTTTCCTCAGGTACTTTAGCAACAAGTGATAGACTGCCCAGGTAGGTTGCCCAGAAAGGTTGTGGAGTCTCCATCCTTGGAGGTATTCAAAAGCCATCTGGACATGGCCCTGGACAACTGGCTCTAGCTGGCCCTGACTGAGCAGAGGGGGATGTGGACAAGATGATCTTAAGAGGTCCCTTCCAACCCTTCCGCAGCCGTTCTGTGATTCTGTGATTGAATAACCCATGCTCGTGGCCACTGCAGCTCGTTATTAGTTGTCTCAAAGTGCCTTCTCTATCATAACATAGGGTCACATTCTCCAACATAATCAGGTAACAGACCCTTGCAAAGAAAGCAATGATAGGAAAGAGTTGCCAGACTCCTGAGTTGTTGACCTAAGCCCTGGCCTTTTGCCTGGCTCTGAGAAGCCCTTGGGATAAAATGATTTGCTTCAAGTCATAAACTGTTTTTGCCTCTGTCAAGAAATGTGCTACATGATGCATGACTAATACACAGTAAAGCTGTCACTGTACTATACCTATATGCATGAACAGACGGGTAGTGGTGCCCAGATGCCACAGAACTGGTCGTACGGCTGTGAAATTCCCTTAACAGGGGGAAGAGTTCTGTTTATACAAGCCAAAGAGAGCACTGGAGATATACAAACACAAGTAGGATCTAGCCCTACATGTACCATGAATGTGCTTTCGTTTTACTATATTTCCAGTGATATCCTATGGGTGAGTATGTTTCTAAAATGGACTTGAGACTTTGTGCTGTGCTTACTTCCCTAAAATAATTACCACAGATAAGCATTGCTTAGTGTAAGATCTCCAGCTTTTCATATTTAGAGAACTTGCTTGAACAAATCATGGACAGTTCAATAACTATTTTGAATGCTTCAAATTACAGGGGAACTAGAAGACTGGGTTGAGCAAAATCTTGATAGTGACTGAGGTCCAGAGTGTAAGACCCTCTAACCTGTCTTCCCTACCTGGGTCTTAACAATTTGGCAGCTGCTGACAACAGGTAGAATTCATGCCACAGTTCCTGGAAACGTATCTGCTACCAGAGCCATGTCCTGGGGGATTTTTGTGTGTTGCTGACAGAACTGAAGAGCTCCACTGTAGAAAAATTTTATGCCCTCCTGAGAGGCAGCAAGTGGTTGAATGAGCAGGGAGAGAATATCTGCTGCAAGGCTTTCATGTGATCTCTTCTACAAGGAAACAAGGGGATGCTAGAACAGCTCTGATCCTTAGGTGTATCTATTTTTCCTCAATTCCAGAGGGCTGTCAGTATATTGCAAGAGAAACTGGGGTCTGGAGGCACTTAGAGTGCTGAGGTGTCCTAACTGTGTTCCTTCTTAGAGAGGAAAGACTCAGATTTCTGCTAAGACTTCAGAGGTCAGATTTATCTCAGTCCCTTTTAATTGAGAGGCTGAGTATCTAGGGAACTTTGAAGAATGAAATAATGTGGAAACAAAGCTGGATACAACGGTCGAAAGGCTTGTTTACAGTGAGGTAGGGATCCATTTCATTGCATGTATTAGGTGATATGAGAGCATACATATCGAGCGCCTGCTGCATTCATTCAGGTAGACCCTTGGGACTCCTGTTTTTGGGGGATGACTAAAAGCTAGCTTGCCCTGCCTCCATCAGAAGGCAGAGTGAGGTGCTATGGTTAATATATACTATGCTGTTTCCACACTTCTGATATTACTTTGTAAACCAGTTTTCCAATGCACTGTTCCACAACATAATGTTATGTTTATTTTAAAAGGTAGGGTGGTGTTTTATTTCTAGCTGTTTTCACCACAGAACCTTTATTTCATTAACTTTCTTCAGAGTGCCTTTTATGTAATATTTTTTTATTTGCGATAAGTAGCAGAGAAGAGGTTTTTGAATTCTGCTAAACTACTGAAAATAATGATTGGAAATGTCAATAATTTATACCACTTTCTTGCAAGAGTCTCCTGTATAAACATGAAAACTAGGTATTAATCTTGTGCTCTTGCACGCTCTATACTGGACAAAAACATTAGCTGATCTCTCTTGCAAAGACATGCTCAAATATATAAATCACACTATGTTAAGGCTAATGTGAAGGTACACTTGTTGAGATTATAATAAAATACAATGTATATCTGAAATGTGCATCAAAATCTTATAAATTCTTAATGTCATTATCTCTGCCCAGAGATTCTAATTTCTCTTGGTCTCAAACTATAGCATTTGTTCGTTTATAATTGTAACAGTATTTCTGCTTGCTTCAGAATTTTGCCTAATTACCTGATTTGATAGATCTGTGGAACTGAATATGTTTATACATCTACCTCCATGCCTGGGAGCATGAGAAAGCAGTAAATATATAAGCTGTCTCTTCAGCTCCACTGGTGCTTTGCAATCCCTATGATGTTGTATCAGAGCTCCAGAATATTAAATTACCTGACAGTCATTAAGTCCTAGAAACTGGATATACTAATAGGGTGTATTAAATATTTGACTTAAATTGAAGCCATATGAGCTGTCTTTGTCCTTGTCTTTTTTACTAAATTTAACTAATATTAAATTTTAATGTTTTTCTCTAAAAATATATGCATAATAAAAGATTTCATAGCAAGGGGTGAGTTTCGGGGATGAATGAAACCTTACTATGTACTGAGCACAGGTAGTTTGTTTGCTCCTAAACTAAACTGTCCCTTGCGATTGGAATTGGGCTTCCCAGGTATCTCTGTGCTGTTCAGCAGCCTTAAAGTAACATCAGGCTATTCTTCAAGGAGAAATTTTATGAAGTCACTCGGATTTTTAACCTCTTATACTACAAAATGCCAGGCTTATGAATATTTCTTTGCCTGAAAGCATTCAGTGGTACATTAGTGTAATGGGCAAAGTTTTGTTGGCTTCCTCTTCTCTATACATATCCATCATAATGTTGCAGTTCCTCTGCTGAAAATAGTTCAATGTGAAAACAAAAATAAAACAAGTGACTGATGTGTTGTTTTTTTCTTGTCAGCACTGCGGAAACCAAAGTCAATATATTGGAATAGGGATGGGAGGAGTTTTAATGTGACGTGGACTCTTTGGTTTTTCAAAGGCAACCCTGCTACTGCTTTCTATAGGAGGCAGTTCTTGTCCCTTCTTTTTCTATAGAGCTGGAATTCCTTCCCTTTGGCCAAGGAAGAGATTATAAACCATTTTGCATCCTAATTTAGTTATCACCAAAAGATAATACTATGTAGCTCATGAGGTTTTTGTATGTTTTTTTTACTATTATGCTATAGCAAAGAGGGAGAAAGCCTTCCAAAAGAGGAACAGAAATTGCCTTCTCCTGTAGTGTGGTGGGGAGAATTAATAGGAGACTCAAATTCTCTTCCCAAAAGGCAGTTAAGTAATTACTCAGTGGCCCTTTTTACTCCCTAAAATTAAAATTTGTTTGCTTTGACTTCTGAAAAATAAGAGAGAAGAAAAACAACCTGTCAATGTTGAATGTATCTTTCTGGGAAAAGATCTGAAAATGAGAAGTTAAGGACTTCTATGAAAGTGATTGGGAAGCCAAGCCAATATTATTAGTAATTATACTTACAGATCTATAGAAGACCAAGTGATACTGGGAAAAAATATAGCAATTATTAGTTAATTTTCTCCTGTGTTCATGCGGACTTTTATTCTAGCAAATGTGGTTAAGTTACTTAGCTTCTCTGTATTTCATGGTGTTTCAGAACAGCTTGTTCACTCTACAGAATTCTTTCTTATTAAGAAAGAATTATTTCTTTCTTATATAGCTATTAGCTAAATTAAATAGAAGGCAAGCTATTGAAGGTAGATAGAAAAAAATCTTAAAACCATTTTAGACACTGAAGAGGACAAATATAATTTTTTAAAGCTACATAATTATCACTTAATAGCCTTCGAGAGACTATAACCTTTCTTGCAGGAATATTAATTGCTAATGTATAGTTTGAAATTATTGAGGGTTAAAATGCTATGAGGGGCACTTTCAGTATAGGGTGAAATAATCAGTTGTTTAGAGTGTTCTTTATCTTTTAACTTTCTCAAAAACTTTGTATTTTATGCCTGTATTACCTCAGTATAGCTTTTTCTGTGAGGTCTTATCTGACTGAAGTTGTATGGAATGGGACATGCATGTTTCGACAAGTAACCCTTGTGCCATATTTATATCTCAGTGTGGTACATAGCAAGTTTTGCTTTCTCCACGTATTGTAATTTGTTTGTCATAAACTTCATGAAACATCAAGGGAGAATATTGCAGCTGACAGAAATGGGTGCTGCACCACTGATTTAAATGGATTTGTGCCTGCCTACATCCATCATAGATTTGGTTGTCTTCCAAAGTATTTTTTCTGTCGGAAATGACAATTTCAGCCTGTTCCACTGGTAATATTGCTAGAATTAATGATGGTATTATGCAGTGAAATGTAACTGGCCAGATTCTGCCAATTGGTTTTCTTATTAGGCAACCTTATTTTTGCTTATATTGCAATGCTTCTATTTTATGGCAAATGCAGGTTTTTTGAAATTAATTCCAGTGCAGAAAAAAATAAAACCTTTCTGGTTTGATGGTCTTACCCGACCTTCATTACTGTGTTGATATGCATAGAGACTGGTGCTGCAAACAACAATTTGCTAGCCAGTCATTCTGACAATATTGCTTTCCTTTTGCTGCATCAGATGTTAAATTGACTTTGCTTTCAAGGCCCTTCACAATATCACTCCTCCCTGCTTATTTCCCACTCCGTGTCAAATGCCTCAATCCTGCTCCCAGATGGCTCCTGATGTCAGCATCTTCCCTGCTTCCCGCTATGTATTTCAGCAAACTCTCCTTTCTCTTGCACCGTCCCTCATGCTTGAGAAGAGATTTTTGTAAATGCCTGTTGGGCTACTTCATTATCCCCTTCAAATCCCTCCTTAACTCCCCTTTGCTCTGATGCCTGCAGGGATCGTGCCGACAGTTAGCCTGGTGATGTGTTATGACTACTGCCAATATGGTCCCACAGTTTCCGTGCGCTCTCCTGTCTGCATCCATCTGTTCTCTCTCCTCTCGCACTCAGGATATGCTTATGTGCCTGTCACTGTTGCTGGGGGAATGACAGGAGAACTGAAGTAACTTCACATTAGCTACTGAGGACACAAGCAGCCAGGAGCTCAGCATGGGTGGACCTCGCCTTGTCCCGGAGTGCAGCACAGCTCTAGCCCTGGCCCTAGGGTGCAGGCGCTGTTCATCAGCTGTCCTTCCTAAACGTGTATGCAGGGATCCTGCCCTATGGTCAGGGTTCCGTACTGAACTTTACCCTTCTCCAGGTAACTCTCATCCAGCTTTAAAAATCTAACTTGTATGAGGCAATCATCTGAAACTTAGTAAGTGGTAGAGAAATCAGAAGGGAACATACTTTTTTTAATCACTAAATTGCTACTGAATTTCTGATAAATCAGATAGAGGCACACAAAGTGAAAAGGATGTGCAACTCCATTACATATCAAATAGAAATCAGAAATTTTCAAGTCCAAGCTAGCAACATTGACTAAAGACTGCGAAGGAAAAACTCCATGTGTTGGCGCTGACAAGTAATCTCAGTAAATGAGGAAAGATAACTTCACAAAATCAGCAACGCTTTGACATAACCAAACTATTGATGTTTTAAAAAGTTGTGCACAAATACAAATAGAACAAATAATAAATAGATGATACAAAGACCAAGTTCTGCACCACCAAAGATAGTTTAATACCTACTGTACTGGGTAGCATGTCTTGGCTGTGATCTGGGCATGATCAAGCCTGCTTCGGGAGCCTCTACTACAGTCGTGCTTATCGCCTAGTACTTTCAGACTATAAAGTAATCATGTGCATTCTTGGAAGTCAAGTGCTCAGGTACCTTTACCTGTGCTTAGGAGCCCTAAGCAGCTATTTAATATTAGTACAACACGGATTTATTTTGAAGATTTGAGGAATGGATATCCTAAAGTCTCAGAGTTTATATGACTCTACCTAATCGAATAGGCAGTTAACTTTTGGATAGACACTGTTTAGAGAATTTCGGTTTAGGAGGGCTGCATTCAAGGCTTTCCGTGGATTCAGCTGGATTACATTTTGTTCAAAAGGCTTTGGATGTATTGTGAAATGTTTATTTTGCTGATTTTCTAGAAAAGACAGATTTTTATTTGAAAAATGTGTTTGACCTTCAGAGTCACTTCACCTAATACAGGCCAATTTGTTTTTATAGAATCTTTTGGTATATAGGGGACCAAAAATAATTTCTAGTTTTTTAGACAGATAGCTTTGGAGTTTTCAGGAGAAAGTAAATTACTATCCATACCTAGGTTTAACAAAACTAACAAAGAAAACCAAACAAAACTCCCCAAAGTACCCCCTGCCCCAACTTTAATACTTGAGTATAATTGAATATTCTTGGCCTTCTCTGGGCAGGATAAGAATATTTTTTCCCTCTTGAGTAATTCTGAAGTTCTGTGATGCTTATATGACTATCTCAATTAGGAATGGAAAGAAATTGCAATCAAGTACTGCTTCAAATGAGAGCTAGGCAAGACAATAGATAAATTATTCTCTGGAAAGATTATGAAACATCTAGACAACTGAAGTGTTACATAAATTCAATATGTAACCCTTATTCTTAGCAAGAATTATAAAAGGAATCTATTTTAAGATCATTAGTCTGAAATCTGGATGTAACTGATACTGGTGTTATTACCAATTAGAAACTTGTGACATATGGTGGTAGCATCATTAGAGATAATAATAGGTAAGGCTCTTAAACGATACTTGCAGTTCTGCATTGCTAACTTCTGACTCAAATGGACCAAGAAATTGTTCCTAACAGAGTCGAGCATTCTGCCTAGGAGAATAAAAAACAGTGAAGTGTAGGGATATGGGTCTTTGTCTTAATCTGACAGCAATATTGTCATTGCTGATGTATTGGCTTCCACACTTGCTTATTCAAATAAAGTTTTAGAAAAGTGACTATAGCTGGTACTGCAAAACTTCAAGCTGTTCAAATAAAAGCAAGTTTTGAATGCCTTCTCCTGTATTTTTCAGTGGGACATGGATGTTTGTCTTATTAGTTGCAGGGCTTTTGGGGAAAAGTAATGTATTAGGTGGAAGATTAGGACACTAGTAACAAAAGGGAGAGCTGAATATGTCTGACTACAGACATAAGTACTTTCCAGGAATGCTTATTAAATATGAATTTTTGCTGGAGTTAAATTAAACACATAACTCACTGAAGCTGGAAGTCTAAAATGGGGAAGTCTTTCTAAATTTGAGGTGGTGAAAGGGGCAGTATCAGTACAGCAGATGTAGTGACTTGTTGTAAAAAGACTCTTTTTTCAGATGGTCCCTGCTTGCCCACCCCTCAGTCCCTGTCTCAGAACAAGTATAACCAAGAAGTTATTTTTCAAGGGATAATACAACTCAGTGCTTAGCCGACTTCACTGTCACATTGGGAATACTTACTTACATATGTCACCTTATCTCCTCTGCAGTTTAATTAGTAAACATAGACTTCCACAGTTCATAACAGTACCCTTTAACACCTATTTTGCTACTTAGTCTCACTCTTTCTTTAATTAAGTGTTTTCCCCTAGCAAGTACATAAATAACCTGCATATAATATTCCACCTCGACTTTGTTTCTGGGTAGTATCTAGAAATAACACTAATATCTCCAGCTATTATGTTTTATTACATGATGATTTCAAAATGAATTTTTGGGATATTGAATACATGTGAACATGGAAACAGAAAATTAAGAGCAAGGTTTTTAAAATTTGTTATTGCTTTTGGTTTGCTTTTAAAGAAAAGGGTTTTTTTGAGAAAAGTAGCTATACATAACCTTCAGAGAAAGGACCAATTCTCATTTGAAGTCAAGTAGTCCTATAAATTTTTCTACTTTTTCCTATTACTTACCAATAACCTCCAGAAGTGGTTCATAACTAGTCATCATATAATCCAAACATTAAATACACCTACATTCCCACTGAGATTTTTCATTTTTCCTTACAAGCAAACGGTATAATTACCTCTTACAAGAAGCACTTGATTTTAAGGGCCTGATTCAAGACCCATTAATGCTAATGTGAGTCTTTCCATTGACTTCTGTCAAATTTCAGATGGTCTTGCATATTTAATTAATGAGATGTTACTCATAGTTTTTGATAACTTAGTCATGCTGAGGACCTAAATATATACTGCCGATATGCTTTTCAGTACAATATTTATTGGCATAATATAGACTGTATTACTCTAATACTGAAAAATATCATCTACCCTGTCTGAATGGAAAAGCAGGCTGCAAAACGTTTCTGAATTTCTAGATTCACTTATGCTATGTTATAATGCTGTTTCTGGGGAAATACATGCCTAGAAAAACATGATTTAAAGGGAACTTAAGAAGCTTTTCAAGATGATCATGGCAGGAAGGAATACCCACTTTCTCCATTAATTATTTCAAAGGGCCATTGTGGCTTCCTGAAAAGCATTCTTGTGAGCAGAGCAGTTTCAGTCATTTAAAACAAGGGGACATGGTCAGTTTTTGGAAAGGGCACATCTCAAAAGTCGTGTGAGGGAGAAACGGCCTGGTGCTGCAGTCAGAGGTGGCTCTAACCACGTGTAGCTCAGTGCAGCCAGCAAGCACTATGGTCTCTTAGGATTGACAGCTATCCACTAAAGCTCCACATCTTTGAACAGGTCTTCAGATGATGCAGGATTTGTCATAGTGATGTTGGCTATAGGTCTGCCCCTAGCATTGCTGACCTGCCAAATCCCCACATAACTAATGCTTGTTCTCTGTTGACATTTGTCATCCTCATGAATATTTTTGTTAATTCCTCTGGCTCCTTTTGCTTTTGTTAGACCGATGATGTTACCTTAAATGCTGCTTTACTGCTATAAATAGCTTAAACTTTTTGTTTTAGTGCACAAAGAACCCTTTATAGATGATAGTAACAGATAATCAAGTAGCCTTACCAAAACTGGTATAATTTTTACTGTATACTTTGGACCTCATACCTAGGAACCTTTCAGCATCGGGGTTCCCAACAGAATACTTTCTGCTGCTTCTTGCCCATATTGATGATTTCCACTGGATAACCTATTGTTGTACAAGATAATTATGTATTCAGAATGTATTCAGGAGTGTGAATGGTAAAGCAATTCAGTAATCATGAAAAAACTTTCATTTAGGGAAAGAATGCCGTGGTCTTGCCTCTGGTCTTGCTGTGGTCTTGCCACTAAGAGCTTAGGGAGGTCTTCAAAACTGTAGCTGAAAATCAGTAACAGTTTGATAATAACTTTTCTTCAGAACTTTAAGATTTTAAAAGTAAAACTTCATTCTAAAACAGATTTTTTTGACTGAAGAGTAGATCAAAGGAGCGATGGAAAAAGACTTGATACACTTGAAGGGAAAATGACTGTGCAATATGTGTAATACTTGTTGGTCTGACTACTCATACAACAGCTTTGCCGTGATTGTAAATGGAGAGAAGGTGCTTCAGTGTTGAAAGGTTGAGGTGTGGATAGTCCTGGTCTGGAGTTGCAGAGTCAAGGAGGGAATGTAGGAAGTTTACTTGCCATAAGGTTTTTCTCCAAAAAAATCATAATAAACCAGTGACTGACAGAGGGGAGGAATTTTTCCTTCTACTCCTTTCTCCTTCCTTACTCCAAGTTCCACATCACAAACATGGGTCTATATTTATATCCCAAAATACAAACTGCCTGGACACGCAGCAAAGACTATCCACATACTATAATGATTTGGATGGTCTGGTCTTGCCACACCATGATAGCTTGAAGGAAGAATCTGTGCCTTTAGGCACTATACACATCCTTGAATCGCCATCTTTGCTTACCCTAAATACACTACGCCCTGTTTTATCCAGATTACCAAAGATTAAGTCTTTGAGGCCACAGCAGTTACTGTAATTCTGTCTAATTTAAAAGGCTTGAACCCAATCTGGAACAATAAATTAGAGTTTCTGATATAAAAGAATGACATTTCAAGGAAAGATAGAATTCCCAGTAATTGCATTTTGGGGCTTTTTGGTGGGTTTTTTTGCAGGGGGTGGAGACTGGTAAGCTTAATTTGGAGAACGTGTGATTAGCAACAACTAATTGAATACACACAGAGCTGGCTCATAAGAGTAGTCTATGTGGAGCTGACAAAACTTTTTTCACTAGTAAAATTTACATATATGGAGAATGTCTCTAAAATGTGGGGAAAATATATTTGGAAATTGTTCTTCAAAAATAAATTTTTAAGGATTTTTTTTTCCAAGAAAAAAATGAATATTTTAGGGTTTTGTGCCTAACTAGACAACGCAGCAAAAACTGTTCATGTGATTGCAGTGGAAAAAACTAGTTCCTACAGCTTGTCTTAATGGACTGTTACTGCAGCAGTTTTCTGCAAAGGTCTGATCATTGCTGATTCAAAAACCTTAATTATAACAAAGCCTTAATCTTTTTATTGCAATCTTTAAAAGACTTGATGTAGTTTGACAGTTTACGAACTTGAACTGACAGTTTCTGTAACACTTTCAGCACCACCGTGAATAGGATGCAGGTTCTGTTCCCATTAGTTATTTCCACAGAAGTGCCTGTGTCATTCATTAGGGAGGAATTCAGTTCTGCACAATGTCATTGATGAAAACGAAATTTATTTTAATAAAGGTCTGTCTTAAATATTAACAGGTAAGAGCTCTTATGTTTCTATCATGGTAGGTGGTTATCCAAAGGAAATCCTTGTTCCTCTCTCCAGTTCTTATGAATTTCTTTTTCCTTCCTAAAGGATACATTATTCAATAAATTACAATAAAATTCTAATAGCAGAACTTCAAACAGAAGGACAGAGAGATTCACTTCTGTACTAACAATTTATCCATAATTTACTGAAGGTTTTGTACCTAGCTTTTCCTCACTGATTGATAAATTGTTTAAGAACACAAAATCTAGCATCAACACAATAAGCTAAAGCTTGTAATAAATTGAGAAGTACGATAACTTCAGTGTTATGTCATGTCATGTCCTGTTTTATCTTAAAATACTTTTCTTTCTTCAAATTCAAGGAAATGTAGTTACCCCAATTTTCAACGTTGCACTCATTTGGCGTATCATAATTTTGGATCTCTTCACATAGCTTTTATGTGATTACAACAGAACTTACAAGATTTTCACATTAAGCTTTGAGATGAATATGTAAGAGGTGTGCTACTCAGTTACAAAGTAGTGTGACCTTACTGCAATGTGCATGAAATAAATAGGCTTTTCTGATGGGTCCTTTCCCTTGTTGCTTCTGCTTCAGGGACGACACAGTAGCACTGAGTTTCTCTGATTTCCTGCTGTATTTCTGGTAGCTCTGCATGAATGGTGCTGGATGAGTAAGTGTTGCCCTCCTCTCTGAATTGGCTAAATAGGAGACACTGTCTAAACCTGAAGTGGGTCTGTAAGCTCAGGCAGAGAGCTGTACCCTCCTGTGTCTGTAGGGCATTCAGAGTGGAGCTGACTTTGGAATTCAGCTACTTTGCTTCTGGCCAGCTCCAAAAGTGGAACACGGGACCTCTATGTGTCCAAGGATTAACTTTTTATGTGCCTTCATCATCTTCAGGTCTGTGCTTTATAGGATGAATTTAAATTCCCAATGTTAAGCACTAATTTAAATCAGAATGTCATAAATCCTACCTTAAAGAACTGATTTTTTTAATTTAACTTTTAAAATTTTTTAAATTTTTTCTAGTTTTGATTATTTTTTGTAAACAGCTATAAAACCCCCTCTGTTTTAAAACAGTGTATTGTAGCATAATACAGCGCTGGAACTGGGTACACTACTGCTTTCAAATGACCAGGAAAAGATCATGTATTGTAGTTGGAATAAACACTTTCACCTGAAGAAGCTATTCTTTCATCACATGCCAGCTAGACTGAAACTAATAGTATATAAGCTGAAGCTTTCATGTGCCACCACATGCATACACATGTGTGCACACACATGCATATACATATGCTATATATATATATTTCAGGTGTAAAATATCAGTACTCACTCCACTGGAAATGCAAAGTTCTAAGTGTTGCAATCAGCTCAGAGATCAGGGCCAGTACTTAAATCCTTTTGGAGAACACTGATATTTTCCCAGAACACTGTCCTTTCTTCTTTATCTGTGGTATAGATGCATATACAATATACTATGTTGGCATTTCCAGTGTTTCAGTTAGTTAAAAAAATTATATTTTTGTCTGTGTAACTAAGGCAGAAGCACTTGACCTGTACTATTTTAGGTGGAATTTCTGAAGACCTTTTTAATATTATGTAGTTACTTCAACAATGTAAAATCTATTTTTAAAAGATTTATTTAAAGCACAGTTGGATGTTAATATATATTTTAATCAATTCCACCTAGCCATGTTTTTTCAGAATATTAACATGTATCATTCTGCTGCTGAATCAAAGTCATTCTTAGAGAAAACTGTCTCATCTTTTTGGAACACTTGAATAACACAAATCATTATGCAAAGTACATACAGATTCAACCTGTTGCTGAATATACTGCTGTCATGTTTTAATCCCAGTTGGCAGCTAAGCACCACGCAGCCGCTCACTCACCCTCCCCTCTCCTAGGGGGATGGGGGAGAGAATTGGAAAAGCACAAATAGGAAAACTCGTGGGCTGGGATAAAGACAGTTTAATAATTGAAATAAAAAAAAAACAAAAACAAAAACCAACAACAACAACCATAATAATAAATGGTAATGAAAAGGAAAATAACAAGAGAGAGGAACAAAACCAAGGGAAAAAAAACAAAAAAAACAAGTGATAAAACCGCTCACCACCTGCTGAGCAGCGATCGCTGCCTCCCGGCCAGCTCCCTCAGTTTCTATACGTCATATGGTATGGAATAGCCCTTTGGCCAGTTGGGGTCAGCTGTCCTGGTTGTGCCCCCTCCCAGCTTCTTGTGCACCTGGCAGAGCATGGGAAGCTGAAAAGTCCTTGACTAGTGTAAGCACTACTTAGCAACAACTAAAACATTAGTGTGTTATCAACATTATTCTCATACTAAATTCAAAACACAGCACTGTATTAGCTACTAGGAATAAAAGTAACTTTATCCCAGCCGAAACCAGGACAACTACTGTAGACAGGAACAAACACTTTACCTGTCTCAAAAATGGGCCAGGTATTTAACTTTTTGATAACTATAGGTTATCAGATTTCCCTTTCATATGTTGATGTGTTTTGCTGTGGTGTGCATTCAGGAGAGAAAATTGAGATTAAAGAAAATGGTTCAGATATTTAGAAAACGTAAAATAGCAAGGAAAGAGATGCTGTGTTGCACTTTGGTGAATAGTAATGCGTATGATGCACTTAAAGCAAATAGTTTATCTCAGAATTAATTTGAATCAGAAATATGTTGTATAAGTGCAATGGATTCATGATGTTTAGTAAAGAACTTCACATGTACAGATATTTTTAAAAAGCTTACATAGAATAAATAGTAGTCTGTTCAGCGCATGTTTTCCTTTCTGAAGAAAAAGACACCAGAATCAAAATAATACAAACAACATTTTGAAGGCCCTTGAGCCACTTGAAACAAAGTATTAGTTTCTAAATTTTCCCGTATATATATGTGTGTGTGTGAAAGGACAAAATATTGTGCATCCCTTTCTCAAAACTTAAACAGCAGTAATTCCAGCCAATTAGAGGGATAGAAATGACAAGATTTTTTATTTTACTGGGTCTTTCAGTCTCATCAGACCACAAAGATTTTAAAGGAAAAGCTACTAATTTTGATTCATCCAAATGGCTTTCTGTTCTCCTTTAAAAATTCATAGAATTGTTTTAAAAAAACCTTGAGTGGATGCAATTTTCATTAGGTGGATCGATTTTTTTAATTTTTTTTTTTTTTTCCTAATCTTAAGAAAATTAGGCTCAGGATTTATGATTAATGTTTATTTTATATAATAAACCTGTGTTGTTTTTTTTTTAAACTCTAGGGTGCCAGGTTATGATTTCTTAATATTTTTCCTACTTCTAGATATTAATTAGATTTGATTTTGGGTATATGTCAATTTAACCAATATGAAATATAACAAAAGCTAGGTATCCATGTCATTGGCAGCCTGTTCCAATTCCATTCATTTTTGGTGACTAGATTCCAGTGCCCTGTTTATGCATAGAATTCCTTGTTGATTGCCACTTAGATGTTATGTTATTCACATCTGGTTAGGTGGTTCATGTCAAAAATGATGCTAGTACTGTGCAAACAGCATAAAGTATCCTCACTTACTTGTAAATACCCATCTTTGTTTATCAGCTGGTACATACCTTCTTGAATTTAAATCTATCTTATATTATTCAGCATGCAATGTTGGTCTACTCTGGTAATAATAATTACTTTAATAGGAGAAAATAAAAAAATCCACAGAAACATATGATATTATAGTTATCTCCACTTACTAAAGTCTCTAGTTCTTTAAAGGAGGAGAAGGTTTTGGTGGAATATAACTGTTAAAGTAACTCCAGTCTGAAGAATTCATGCCAAGAAAATAGGTTTTTTGGGTTTTGCTCTAAGATGATATGTAGTAAAGTGAGCAAAATCTCTGAATAAGATGGCTGAGAAGCAACTGGGAGCTATATGACCAAGAAGGAGTGAGGTCAGCATCCTGTGGCTTGGATACCAATATATCTTATAGTTCGTACAATAACGGATTGTGAGAAAGAACGTGTAGCTTATCACTTTGTGCTTCGGGTAGCAACCCACAAATGCTGGAGAGGGTTTTATTCTAATGCTTTTAGCCTTTCTTGCTGTGATATCTCTTGCTACACCGCAGAATTCTCCATGCTAATCTATCTCCCCTGCACTTTATCCTGTTACTCCCTTCATTCTCATATTCCCAGCCAGAAGGTGGAAAGCTTTGTTTGGGCAAATCTGCGTTAGGAAGAAAGTGTTCTGGCAGCAGCCTGGAATTGAAAGATACACATATGTGTGTATGTGTATATAAATATATGTGTGTGTATGCACATATATGTGTATATATTTTAATACTTGTCATTCCTGCAGTAGTTGGCTCATGGATAGGCAGAAGGTAGAAAAATAGGTGTGGAAGGCAGAAGGCAGAACTTAGAATAGCTGTGAATTAGTGGTTTAAGGAACTGGCCAGGAACTACAGTAACTAAGGATGCAACTAAGCCATAATCTCCTTAATTTCTTTGGTTTTAGGGATAAACTGACTAATTGCTGTCTGGAACTAAACTCTTTCTCGGAAGCTGCTATTAAGATCCATTTCAGAACATGATTGTAAAAGTTTCTGTATTATCTGTAAATGGATGGCTTTTAAAAAACACAACAGTACTTTCAGTGAATAGTGTTATGACTTTGGGAAAGCTGTTCCAACTGAAGTTCAGAGGACCTAAAATTTATATACACTTTCTGCTTATCTCAGGATGCAAAAAACAGCGTAAGCACATAGAATGGGCAACATAGAGAACTTTGTAATCAACAGACTTTGTTGCCAGACCTCAGTTTGTAAGACCTGGCAGGCACAAAGGGATAAAGAGAGTTTTTAAGTCATACAAGAGAGAAATTCACATAGATGCATACTTCGCACTTTAAATCAAGGATCTTCTACAGCTACTGAGTTTTCCAGTTGAAGGAATAGCTTCTTACAAATCTCCTAAGGCTTCTAAAATAATTTTTGTATGCAATTTTTCCTGTTACACCAGATGTGATGCATGTTTCAGTGCTGTGCATCTCTCCATATATGAAGAAATATTGGATAAAATTCTGATACTATTGAAGTTGATAGGAAGTATCCCACTGGTTTCAGCAGGTAAAGTTTTTCATTTCTTTAGTCTCTATTGAAGAAAAAGAAGCCAGTGAACAAATTGTTTGACATTTTCTTCTTTGGAACTCCAAGCAGTATATTAACATGCCTTGTTTGACAAGTTTCTTACTCTCTTTTACAATAAGGCTCCAGAGCTTGAGCTGTGCCCTTTTAGGAGCATGGAATCAGCCTTAAAGAACGCAAACTTCACAGCTGCAGCACTCGTAAAACAAAAAGTAGCTGAGATTTTGGTCCTAAGAAGAGCACCTTTTAACTGCAGTGTCCACATCAGTCAGCCTCGGTGCTGAGGTGAACAAGTATTCAGTTATTTCTCATGCTACACTGCAAATAGCCCAAATCCCAACTAGAATTGATAGCCATGGGCTGACTTATCTTCCTCTCCATCTAACATTGGTTTTACATCTTTCAACAACTGTTCTCTCATGATCCTTCTCCAGAAAGTGAAATCTTACACTGCAAATGTTATTTGCATCCCTAGCTTTCCTCTGTGGCAAAGCAGATAGGATCTGACTGCAAACAATGGCTTGTCACTTATTGTCTCTCAGCTTCCTTATAAATATACTGAAGGGCATCGCAGAAAGTGGGGAGTGTGCTGTCCTCATAACTTGCCAGTGTTCTTGCTGGAGGCACAGTAAGGTCTGCAATATATTTAGGCCACCAGTCTGAGGATAGCTACTTTCAAAAAAAACCAATCAAAAATAAAACCTATGTAAGGAGGAATAGGAGGTAAAAATAAAAATACACTCAAAAGCACTCTTCAAATAATTCTGAGGCTAGGGAAACTGATGGGATATAATAGCCATGAAAATGTTCCCCCTTCCCAATGAAACGTCATGGGTTAGGTTTTAATAAATGCTGATATTTACTAAGCAAAAAATCTGGCTAGCATTATAAAACTCTTACTACAAGGATGACCTTATTTGATAAGGTGTGGTTGCAAATTTACTGTGCTTGAAAACAGAAAGCCTGCTCTGAAGCTGTTTGGCATGCATAGATAGCCTTACAAAATATGTACATTTTTTGTAAACAAGATGGAAAGACAATATTTCAGCTAGCAGTTTTTTATATAAACTATTAAACTTTAGGTTTTATTTGTTTAATATGTACTACAATAATAATAATTATTTATTTAATATTTAAACTATTTACACTTTAGGATGAAGAGGGAAGTCCCTGTTATCAACTTAAAGCCTTACGTAGAGGTTACTGAATTAACTGTATTGGTAGTTCTATATGCAACCTGTTTAACTCGTAATTTGAAATATGATCTAAAAACCTGGAAAGAGCAAGAAGTGAGCAGACACAAGATGGCAAAAATAAAAATGGATGTATAAGTCTTCTTCACACAACCATAACACTACAGTTGTGATTGTAATCTTTATATTTTGATTGGGAAACATAATGTATTTTGCGACAAAGTGAGCAGGAAGCTTTGTATGTCTCATCTGTCCAGCATTTCATCATAACTCCTCCCCTCCCACTGAACTCTATTTTCTCCAAAACTGACAGATACTGATCACCATGTAGGAACCTTCTAAATTTCTATGTCACTAAGGTTGACTGAACAGACTATTAAAGACCAAGGAGCACTCTTTAAAAAATTAGGGTTTACTTGAAACTTAAAAGGTGAAAAATCATTACAAGGGATGAAAAAAAATCTTTACAGGTTTTATAGTGATTGGATTGACAAACAGATGTGCTTTTTGGTGTTCTGGTCCAAAATATAACTAAGCAGCAGGATCAAATAAATCCAAGACTTTACAAATACTTGGGCTCTTTATTCTTTTAATACTTGAGAGGTTAGATTCTAGTTTTTAGTAATACCAAGTAATGCATAAAATAACAATGATCTAATTTTTCCTTACCCACATTAACTATAGAGGTATTATAGAAAACATGTATTAGGTAAACAAGAATATTAACAATGTTCACAGACAAAATGCATCTTCAGAAAGCACTATTTCCATGATTATAAAGGTTTTCTATTTCACCATTTATCATATCAAAAGTTTTCAATTTGCCAAACACCATACATCATGCATACAAGTGAAGAGAGAGAATTAATTAGGCAGATCACCCTGAAATGGATAGAATTGGCAACATCTGTAAGCTCCCATTTTCAGTGATGCTGAATTTAAGAGTTATCACATGAATCATACATAATTTATTTGGATCCTTAGTGAATAATAAAATCTAAGAAGGTAAAATGTACGTACAGCTTTACATTAGAAGAATTACCAGTTCACTTTAATGCATCTCAAAATCAGTTGTCTCCCGAAATCTCCCGTGTAGATTTTCCAATACACACGACTGGAAAAATAGTTGTTATGGATCTTCTGAAACTACAGTTGATGAGACAAAACAGTTTTTTTATATATGGGTTTAAATATTCTAAACCATGAAATATGCAGGGACTGTAATATTTAAGCAGTGTGTTTTACTGTGGATCAAAGATAAAAAGTAAAAGATCAAACTGTTTTTAGAAAGCCTAGAAAGAAAGTTTAGTAAAATCATTATTAAAGTTGAATGCAGAGGTAGAATATCATTGTCACTATGGGAATTTGTTTCACAATGGCAGCCCTGAGATCAAGAGAGTGGGAGTTCAGACCTTGCTCTTTTTAAAATCCTTACAGATTTGCAGGAAATGAGAACAAATAAATTAACATCTCTTGCTTTGAATTACTCACCTATATGTATGGATAGAAGATTTCTGCCCTGAAGGGTTTTACGGCACATGAGTCAGTCATGTGAAGTGTTGCGGGGGGAGAAGGTGGAACGTTTCAGAAGGGGAAAGTGCTTTTTGTTGAAGCACTCTCATAAATGGATTATACTGTTATCTGCTTGAAAGTGGTCTTTGTTTCTAAGATAATTTCATTTGGTATTCTAATCCTTTCAGGTGTTGATGTTTGCTTTCCCTTATTGAATCTGGAATAGGATTTTGGCATGCTTTCTTGATTTTTCTAGCCATTAAAGCAGCCTGTGCCAGTGAATTGGCATAAAACTAATGTTATCCTTCCATGCCATTCCTTGCATATTCCTGTGAAGCTCAGCAGATGCCTTCTGTAGTTTGCTTAAAGTGTGGCTGCAGTTGCAAAAGTGTCTCCATGTGGAAGAGCAGTTTGGGAATCAGTTTCCATAAACAAGGGGTGTAAAGGTGATAAAATTGGCTCCTTGGCTTATTCACACTGATTCTAGGCAAACAGTCTGATGAACTCGGTGTCCACAAAAGGTTAATTGTTATTTATGCTACTCATGTGAAATGCATGCAATAACGGGAGAGGAGCGTGGATTTTGTACCTATTGCATAGACTATTAGAGAACACTGTTCTTTCATGTTGGTGACTGAATTGAAACTTGCTAAAGTTATTTCTAACACATTTTTTTCATTTGTTTAATAACATGGACTGAAGATGCAGAAGCCAAATCTTGAAATGCATTTCAGTGATCACTTAGAGCATTAACAAAGGAGGCGAGTTGTGACCACCAAGCAATCTTTAATGCTGTATCTACAGCAAAAGCAATATGATAAAACAACTGTAAACACTGAAAGCTAACAGTCAGCAAAATTATTCATCTTTTGTGGGGAAAGGCTCCTACTTTGCTAACAGATGGCTAAGGACAATATTGAAACTTCAGCATGAATTACTTTGAAATCAAAAGTACAAGATAAACACAAGTGGTGGCAGGAAAGCTTTTTTTTTTTTTTTTTTAAAAATTATGCTGTAGTTTTCCAGAAGAAAAAGAGCTATGAAGTGGGGGTGGGTGGCACTGTTTTTCTGCTTTTGTTCACCTAGGCTTTTCCTTGTTGTTCTCTGAAGACATTTTATGTTGTTTAGCAGAGTTTTGAGCACAACAGTCTTTTTAGGTAGCTTGCTGCCCTTGGCCCTTAAAGCATAGCTACTTGGCGAGTTATGCTTGCCTCTCTGCCCAGAGCAAGACGTAGCAGGAGCCTCCCTTTGCAAGAGGTCAGTCCAGTATGTGAGAGACTTTCTATATCACAAACTGGACAGGAAGGAGTGAAAAGTAACAGTACGCAGAGCATTTTCTGAATTGGCTTATAAAGGGTATGGTAGTGAGCATGTCCTACTAGAATGCAAGGTAGATTCACAAATGCATCCCTTTGTCACCCTACCATAGGAGACAGAAATAGCTAGCACAGGCTGGATAATTTGAGTGGCTGCGTTTTTATTTTAATGGAGAAAAGTGGTGTGTGTTGGGGGAGCAGAGGTGAGGGTGTCAAATTAGAAGTCATAATTATCAGAAGTTAGTCAGAATTTCTTCTTCCTCTCCTTTCTCCCAAGCAAAGTCCTAGGATCACATCATTCATCCCCTGCCTACCAGCACTGCACTCTTAGTGGTGTTCTGACAATCTTCTGCACTGGGTTTGGTTGCTGCTAGGAATAGCAATCCCTTTATATCAGGAGTTAATCATGGAGGGTAGGAAAGGAAATGGTGATAATATGACTCCTTCAGGATAGCAGAATAAGCAAAATGGAGATGCAGTCCTTCCTCAGCTGTCTGACATTATTTCCACCTCATATAAGTATATTTAGTTCTCCATTTGGTAGACCTCAAAGCATAGACCAGATTCTTAATGTGAGACTTCTTGGTGTCAGCACTTATGTTAATTTTTCTTGGCCTACACCAACGTGGATGAAAACTTTGCTGTAATAATTGAGGGGTTTTTTGGGCCTTACTCTTTGAACAGGTGGTTTGCCTACATTGGCATATAAGGTGTGAGACTTGCAGATTTGACAGGCGTGGAGACAGATTCATTTTTTGTCCATCCCCATCTCACAGTTATTCCTCAGTCAAGATGAATTTAACTACCTTTCCTACACTGGAGTGCTAGAGAAAGAGTACTCCTCTCTCACTTTGGCCCTAGCTCTGCCAGCTGACTTCTACCATCTCAGCAGAGGGAGCAGACGTTTCAATTTTGTGTATGTAATGTTAATTCTACCCAAGTGTCTCAAGAGTAGGGGGCAAAAGTTCCTAAAATTCACTTAAAATAAATATGTTAATCCATAGGTAGCTCTAATAAGGTATATTACAAAATATCTCCTTGATGCTAGAAAGGAATGTTTTGCCAAATTATTGTTATTTGTACTGGTACTGAACAATTTCATAAACTTTCTGTGTTTAAAATGCTTGTCTCTGATAAGCATTATTTACTATGGAAGTGATGTGAATTTTTCTCAAAGGTATCTGTAGTCCCTATTAACAGATGTATAAGAAGACTCCTTATCCTTTCTAAGAAGTACAAATAACAGTGGGGAAATAAGACCTGAAAAAATTAAGTGACTTGCCTTATGAAAATCTTTGATCTGAAAACTGAATTTAGATGTCCCAAGCCTGAGATGTCTTGCACAGAAACCTGTCCTCTTTCTCCAGAATAAAGCAGACTTCTGCATGTAATTCAGCTTCAAATTGCAACACTAATAAGTGAACAACTTTCACATATTAATACTCTAAATGTATACAAAAGTGTTAACTCTTTTGCTTTACTACAGTTGAGTCAGATGCAAATAATATGTACTTCAAAATTGAAAAATTCTTCTTCTCCAGTATGCCATTGTAGTATGTAGTACTACACCTTCATTAGTGTTGTCTAGGAGAATACCTGTTTCTAAGAGACTTTTATCACAGGTATACTACTGTGCAAAAGTAAGATTTATGTTCTTATTATTGAGATAGAAATGTATTTTAGTCAGCAGTCCAATTTCTGAAGGAATGCTGGTTTTTCATTGTGTAAAACAGTAAAAAAAAAAGAAGAAAAACAAATTAAAAATTGCTGCATAGACCCTCTCAGGTATGTGGTCCTACACCACAAAACTTGAATGAATTATTCCCATTAGTTTAAAGTAATCAGGTTGTCCATGCATTGATATTGTTAATCAGTAACACAGAAGAATGAACTCATTTGCCAGCAAAGCAGAAGAACTTTGACTGAAGACACCAATTTCCCTAAATTTCTGAAAGTTAGTGCTATTGCTGAATTTTTGATTCACAACCTCTCTCTTTCCTCTTCACTTTTTTGTGGATAAGTGGCTAAAATGAACGAAATTCAAATAAGTCAGCAGCTGGCTTAGAAAGCAGATGCTATTTGATGACAGTGCTGACTTGTCATTGATATCCCAGTCAAATCAACCAAGGATTTTAGGAGTATCTATTTTATAGAGAGGATTTGCTGAAACAGGAAAATACAAAACCTTGATTCCCACAGTGAAATGACCAGCTATGATACATAATAAGTGATTTTTTTGCCTGGCCCTTAAGAGCTGAAAAATTCTCGTTAGGTAAGTGCCATCATAACACCAGCCCTGTGTTCAGTGCATTTTCTTGACTTTCATACTTTATTCTAATTGAATTGCAGCTTATTATAGCTATTTTAAGGATCAATACTCTTTCACAGGGGCAGGATGAAGAGGAATCAATCTGAACACTTCAGACCCTTTGTCAGGAATTACTTCAAATAGCAGCCCTTTCTGTGCAGTAATCTGTGCGATTCTGTTAGCAGCATCAGTCACTGACAACAAGACACCTGAAATGTGTTTCTTTTCCTGTTCATTGGGATCTTTCATTGTTACAGAGACTGATATTCTTTCTTATAAGTTTAGAAAAGATCCATAATAGCTTTTATACCATTATATTTGAAACTCCAGACTTCATTAAAACACTCTTCAGCTCCTTCACTTCCAGCCTCCTTGCTGCTTATGAATTATTCAGGGTAGATTTCACTTCAGGTAAATAGTTTGATTTGAAGGTTTTTGTATCTGGATTTAGATGCATCGAGAAGTGTTAAACGCTCAGAATTTTAAGTGAGGAGAATTGCAGAGGCTCGGCTATTAAGATGGAAGACATTTGCTGTTAGTGCTCTGGGGCTGCCATTGAGATCTCAGCGCGGTGCTATTTGTCATTCTGAAGTAGGTAGGCATTATGATGCCTGGAGTATAAATCAGCCTTTACATGGTGTCGAGTCCTGAAGCACTTTGAACACTCTAATCCACTTCTGAGTTAACAGAACATTTTTGGTTTTACAAGCTTTAAAGTTTCCCTTTTTATTTAACCCTGTCATCATGTTATTAATCATCATTATTTTCTAGAATTTTATATACCTCCCCAAATACAGTTCTTAATGTTTTGCTTCAAAGTTGTGGCGATGTCACTGAGATGTGCTTTAGCTTCAATCATCTAGAAGAGATGCAGTTTCAGCAAAATTAATTTTATTCATTCTCCTCACATAAAGAGGAATATTGGCTTTTCCTACTAGCAGGCTGGGCAGGCCAGCATTGTTCGGCTGCTGTACCAAAGGATGCTGTCTGTGCTTTTTCTCCTTCTCCCACTTCTGTGTAGTATCATGTTAGTGTTACCTCCTGGACAAAGCTGAACTGGAAGAGTAGCAGTTTCCATGTGGCTGTTTTTACCATATGTCTGCAGTCCTGTAGTCAATATTAGCTCAGCACAGCAAAGCAAACTCTTTTAAATGCTGATTACCTTCTTTCATCTGGGCAGCTAGCCCACATACAAAGGGTCAGTTCAGAAACTATACAAACCGTAGGATGCCAGTTCATTGAATCTCAGTTTCTGTTCTTGCATTGCCTGACTAAATGTTTTAGCCATCAGAGAGCATTTTCTTTATCGCATATTGCTATATATAGTATTATATAGACTTTAGTCAGACAGTACAATTGGGCAGTCAGTTGAACTTGTAGTGTTCTTACAGGTGAAGTTGTTAGCACTAACGAAGTCCATTAAAATCACTTTATTTTCCTGCCAGGCAGCAGAGTCTGCATGCACTGGCTGCATGCCTTCAATTGCTAATATGCAGTGATGGAGTCAGTGTTATGAAACAGTCAGTCACTCCCTGCGAACTGACAGTAACCCCAGTTCGGCTGGATATGTTAGTACCAACCTACTCCTGTGCTATGCACTAAAACCCCACCCTGGTGCAGTGGTGTTAGGAAATCTCTGCCATGCCAGTCAGCTTGGGTGGAGGGAGAAGAGCTAGGCTCACTCAGTTCAAGGTATTACCACTCTCTTTGGAGCAATGCAAGTTACACTTTCAGTTTTTTAGTCTATGGGATAGAGACTTCTGAAAAGGCAGGAGATCACTGAGGACAGTGTTGGCAGATTTATTTATTTGTGTACTTATTTAATGCTCCTTCTTAACTTTCATACGGTGGAACATAAATGTTCCAGATCTAGTTAATCTAGATTGTAGTCCAAAGTTAAGTCACTGCTATCTCTGCTAAAAAGCTTCTTTTCCCATACAGCCACTTAAAGTTGTTGTTTTCATTAAAATGCTCATGTTCAGTGAGGAAGTATAATAGTTCAGTGGCAGAGTGATTGCTTGTGTTAGCAGTAGCACATTGAAGTTATATGACCTCTCATTAATCTGCACTTTGATAAGGTCCTGGAGTGGTAAGGATTAATGACATTCCACTGTAAATTATTCAAATCCCTGCCTGTGCACTGACTAGCTCTTTGGAGAAACATGCAAGTGATACTGAATCTTTTACTACCTTAGAGAATAACTACAGTGGTCCAGAGGCAGAAATTTGCTCATCTGTTTTGTGGGTCATGTGAATCTGCCTAACGGTAGGCAGACTTCCTTTTTTTATTTTTCTGCATGTGATTTTACTTCTAAAAGTATTCTACTCATACAAAGGCTACTTCTCCTATTCCCTCATCCTTTTCATTTCAGCTTTTGTACTCCATACAGCATTCTGAAAGCTAAGTACCTAGACTAGCTTGGTGACATTAACTTCCTTTGGTCCACAAGGCTTTCCTGGCTGCTTATGTTTCCCTTGTGCCACGTCAGCCTCATCAAATCTTATTTTTCCTCTTGGCTCCTTTCTGTCAGCCTGCATTCTTCTGTCTCTTCAGCCATATCTCATCCCATGCAGTGCTTTCAATTCTTGTTACCAGCATTACATCCCCTGTGAGGATTATAAACCCTGCTCCTGGTGCAGCAAAACTATGTGGATTTCATGGCCAGGACAACCTTTCTCTATGGAAAAGAAAAATAAGCATGTCCCTCTCACATTTTAAGATCTCTTCCAGAAATTCATGGACCTGAATGTCAGAGGGACTATTAGTATTTCTGGTTCAGTCCTATATAACAGCTCATAGAATTACATCCTCAGTCATCCCTCTATCCAGCTGAGTAAGCTGTGATTAAAAGCTATCTTAGATCAATTTACAGGAAACAATATATCTAGCAATGTAGAGTTTCCCACATCCTTTAACCTTCATTGATTAAATGTTTATCAAGTGTTCAGCTGGGAGTCTAACTCCTACTCATGACTTTCATAGCTGTTTCTTAGACATAAGAAAAATAATCTTAAAAATAAAATAGTTTCAAGTAGCACTCTTCCGTGTACTACTGTGTACCATATTCATGTCACTTGGAAATTTTTGTCAGGTCAAAAGCAAATCCTTATGCATGATAAGTTAACTCTAATCTCTTTCAAATTTTCCATCTTTTAAGTAAGTGTAGAAACTGAATACAGTACAGACCGTTGTCTCAGTGTTGTACAGAGAGTCATCCTGCCTGAAAACTTCTGTTCTCTGTATTGAGGAATTGTGTTAGCTGTGTTGCAGTAGCTTTCCATTGAGACTTAATATTCAATAGAGGAAAGCTCAAGTAAAACCAATTGGCAATACTGTCAGAAGGTGAACTTCTTGCAGTGGAGTGCATGGTCGAGCAATGTCAGCTGATAGACCTCCCTGGTTAAGGAGTGTTTTCTCCTCAGCACAGCACCATGCCCAAGTTCTACTGATAATTTCTACTGATAGGAGTCATCCTTTAATTTGGTTGTGTATGGCCCTAAGGCTGCTGTGCTGCTCTGGACATGAGTGAGTATCACTGCATGAGAAGGGATGGCTCCCCAGGATCTCTACCTCACCTATCATCACTAACTACCTGGGCATCTCTGCACCATACTTAGTAAACATTATGGAGTAATCCTGTGCTGAGTTGCATTTTGGTATACAGCATGTGTGCTGCCTACACTGCTTCTCAGCAGTTTGCAAAGCACTGCTATCCCTTTTTCCAGTCCATAGCAGAGTGATACTAATGAAGAGGTTCACAAACCTTATCTCTACTCCTCTCCTTCCTACAACTTTTAGACTGTTACCAGTGAAAAGAGAAGCTCACTTTTTATTCTTGATGTTCCATTGTTACTGGAAAAAGCAATCAAGAATTTCCATTTTGCTGTCACAAAACAATCTTTAGAATTAACCATTTATGTATCTAGAAGTTGCTGGTAGACTTGCTATACCAGTGCCTTTGGAATGCTTAGTGTTCTGCAGCCCACGAAAATACTGCTGTTTGCTGAGCTCATAGTTCTCAAATTACATTAGCCTGTTTTAACAACACAAAAACAGATTTCAGGGACTTTGCCTAAAATCTTTTACGGCAGTTTGCCTTTGAAACTGCTACAAAATTGTAATGGCTTTTCATTTTGATTTGCTGGCAAGAAACAAGTTGACTGCCCTTTCTTTGGAAAACTTAAAGGCTAAACAGAAAATTATTTTGCTGACACACCAACTGCTTTTTGCAACTGAACTGATTTTGTTCAGTAATAAAAGTTGATTGGTATAATTAAAGAATGTTTTATGTAAGCATCATACCACTGCAGGCCCCCAGCCTTCACTGAGACACTCAGGCCACACTCTGAACCTATTTGAATCAACAGGCTTATCCACATGGTACATACTGCAGAATAGAAAGCTCAGAGCAGAAAATGCCAACCTCCAATTATTTATCTTTTAATTTTTTTATATGTCCAAATTAGGTAACATGGTGTTCCCTTCCATCCTCTCTGAAATGTATGCATGTGTATATGTAGAGAGAGACATATATATTAACATATAAAATTATGTAGTAAAATTATGTATGTAAAATTATGTAATTTTATATGTAATTCACATATAAATTTATGTAGAGAGAGACATATATATTCACATATAAACACACATATATGTATGTACATATGTATTATTTATATGCTTTCTGTTTATTTTCAGCAGTCTAGTTTCTGTTTGACTGGGGACCTGTGGCTGCTATCTCACTGTTAACTTAGCGTTAAGACATCATTGTCCAAACAGAAATCTCCTTTCTTCTTTCTATTCCCCAAATGGGTGATGGAATATTCTAGGGAAGAAGGCCTGAGAACTGCTAGCATGTTAGTGGTTGGTAGTTTCTAAGCAAGCTTTCTGAGAAGCAAAAAAAAGGCACTGTTATACTTCCCAGAGTATGGCAGGAGAGGAGGGAGCCATTACACAAACTATTGCTGTTTTCTTACTGAAACTCAAGAAATCACTGATGTTTTACATTGCCAGCTCTGCACCAACTAATATAAACTTAAGTTAAAGATAGATGCTTTGATAACTGCCTGTTCACTAGTGGTTTCTACTTTTGCAGTTTAAGATTGCTATTCATTCATTCATTTAGACATTTCTCTTTTTTCTACAGCCTTCTTTGTCTTCTGTTACTGAAACATTTAAATCTAAGAACTTGTACTCCCGTATGCCATAGTTGAGTTTAAATGTTAATTTTCCCAATTTCCTGAAATGTAGGTTAACAGGAGTTTCATATCTTAAGCAATAATGATTTTTTTTTGCACTGGAACAATAGAAAATGCTCATCCAGTTTCTGTTTTGAGTAATGGAAGATATCCTCTTTGCTTAACTACTAACACACCCCTCATTTTCTCTGTGGAGCTGATGAAATTCCTCTGAAATCCCAACATAGCTTTATAGAAGGTTCCCATTGCCTGATGCTGTGGACCATAGAGGTACCTGACACTTCGCTTACTCATTACTCTCTCAGTTCCTTTTTGGCTTGAAATTTATCTCAGAGTATTGGATTCTTCTTTTTTTCCCCTTAGATTATTATTAAAAATCATTTCTACTCAGTTTGTCAGCTTAGAAACACAGAAATGGAAGGATCTCTGGGCTAACCAAGGCTAGTCCATTGCTGCTGTTGTAAGAACCAGCTCATATAACACTCTTAGTTAGCCAATGAAGCTGCTAAAATCAGTATCTCTTTTGCTCAAGGAGTTTTGATTTATTCAGCATTCCAGTCATGCAAGTGACTGCACTTCCCTTGTCCGTGTATACTCTATTTTGGAGTTGTTCCTGATTGTGGCTAGTTTCTGGCTTCACAGAAGAAGGGAAAGATGTCTGCATGAGCTTAAGAAGGCTTCTTGATGCAGGACTCTCAGTCCTATGAATTTATCACAAAAAACATAGATTTTACTCAGAGGGGCCTGTATTTAATAAACTTATTTACTCCCTCCACCTGTTGTGACAGGCCAGATGTGCCACTGTTGCTATTTCACCCTTTCTAGGGGATGGAGCAGTTCCAACAGTCTCTGTAAGTGCACAGCAGATTTGTTTGGTTTTCATGCTGGTCACACACAGTCGAAGGCTCCTTTAAATAGGGCTGGCAGAAGTCCATGCTGTCCCTCACTGTGGGAGCAATTAACTCTATTATATAGATAACCAAGCTCATAGAAATGAGGTATGGGTACCATTACATGCCCCTGCAACATTTGTTTAATTGCTAAAGCACTTGTTTATGCACCGCTTTGCTGGAAGAAAATGTATTAAACTATAAAACAATGATCTGTCAGGTATAAAGCCTGCAACCTTGGGGGTATCATTACAGGGCTCAGATCAGAAGAATTTAAGAAACTTTGTCGTATATCAAATGTCTGAGATCTAAGCTTCATCTTGCAGTTAGCTATAAGGCAGTTTTATGGACTGTCAGTATGAAGAGAGTATTTACATATTTTTATCAGCCAGTAATTGGGTTTTTTACCATTTGTGTTTTCTGCCTTCTTGAATTACACTATATCATGTTGTTCATAAGAAACTGCAGCATTGTCATGTTAACAGGCATTGCTATGTTACCTCAAAGCATCTGATTTACTTCCTTGCAGTTGTTTGGTAGAACAATGAAATTAATGAATTGTGTTCAAGCCAGTGGCAGCTTTGATGCTTTTTAGCTGGCAGAGATATCAACAGAAAATTTTATGGTAGATGTGAGTATGCAAATATGTATAATGCAATGGAGGTTTAACAGATCAATATCATACAAAAAAGAAGTAGCATATGTTCTTCATTACCAAGCTAAAACTAACTACAGAAGAATCAGTAATTGCTATACACAGGTAAAAATGAAAAATGATCAATACCTTGTAGCTTTCTCCTATATGTTTCTTTCCGAGCTATCCTCGTTTGCCACATGCCTGTTTCTGCAGGCTTGGATACAGCCAGTGAAATCACCACTGAAGGCTACTGCTCAGGTTGATATGGAAATTCAAATATGAAACTTGTTGCATGTTGTGATACTTGCATTTCACAATAATTTCTGGAGACAAGTAGGAGAAAGTTGCAAGGTCCTTTCAAGGTAATGGCCATTCATCATTCTGCAGAACAAATTTTAGCACGGTTTATGAAGTTTTAGGGGAGACTGAAACCACTGTACCCTAGATAAGAGCCATGTCTGGTTGAATCCTTATTAAATTAAAAGATACTCATTCTTGCAAACGTGTGCCAAACTTGCATCTTAAATTTTGTGTGTGCAAAATGTAATAGCTTATGTATGTGTTCATAGTGAGATACACTGGTCTGTCTTTCATTTGTTGGGTTAGCCACATAATTCTAATTGGTGCAAGGCAAACAATAAATTTACTGCTTTATGATTTCTGATAAACCTTTGTGGAGCATAAGCTGCTGTACTTAAGAAATCTAGCCCCCATTATGTGGCAGTTGCATCTGCTTTAGCACAAGCTGTTGTTTAAGGCTGAGAGTTCTTTATTAGTAGTCTGTTATGTTTACTGTGTTGCCTTTGTTATCATGTATTTAGATGCCAAAATTAAAAAAAGTGGAAAAAGTAGTATACTTTCTGTCCCTATGGGCTTGTTAGAGTAATTATGACTCTGTAAGTAAGTTCAAGCTTCTGGAAAATAAAACATGATCTTAAGTCTAAACAAATTGTCTAAATTATGATTTTTTATTTAAGACTATTTTATTATGTGATTTTTTTAATACTGATTGTTCTTGGGAAAGTTGATGCAGAAGTTACTTCTACTGGGAATCTACACCTTCCAATACCAATGGTATTAATTTCTTCCAGTCTTCTTAAGGTATTAGACCTGAAATCTGTCAGTTCTTGATGGTTAAGTATAAAATACCATTTTCAAGCTATCTAAAGGCAGCTGTTGATGCTAACAATCTTTGGAATGGAAGAAGGTCGTACGATTGCTTATAGAGGAGGGCAAAAGATGAGAATATCTGTTTTAAATTATGGTATGTTCTGTTTTAGAATCTGTTGTTTTACATCTCATCTGAAGACTCTAAGCTTGTTGTTGAAACTCCAACACACTTCAGAAACATCCAAATCATTTTCCATGTTGGTCTGTCACTCAGGTATTGATCCTGGCTTCCTCTGACACTTTGAAATCTAATGAGCTCACAGCCCAAGGTCTTGTAGCTGCAGGCTATTTCTTCCAATATCTCATCATTTTCCTGCTTGTTTTTAAAACTACCTATATCTATTTCTCATTTTAAGTCAGATGACCTTGGACCATCAAACTGTAAGCTGTTAAAATGAATAGTCCTTTGACTTGCATAGTGACTTTCTCAGAGCCTTCAGCATTGATGATATGCCACTTCGCTCAGTGTGACTAACTTTCTTTGACTGTATCTTTCAGTTGCGCAGATACGAGCTTTAAAAATTCATTACCGACTTTCTTCAATCCAAAAAATAAAAATCTACATACACAACCCTCGTTCTGAATTTTTTTACCATCTTTTTCCTCCTCCACTCATAGTACTTTTTTTAGAGAAGGTGAAACTCTCCAGAAATAGGAATAGTTAGTATTGGTATAAACTGTCAATTTTGGGCTGATAAATGATCCCAGATATTACTTACAGTTGGGTATCTCAGAACAACTCATTCAAACATCTTTGAGAGGTAAAATGATAACTGGGGAATACTATCACATGTACCTCAGGTTTTCCTGGTTCTATAAGCTTCTTGCTATGCTTTTATAACAACCACACATGCATGGAGCTATTTCTGTTAGCAGAAATCTATCTCTGTTACCTGGGAGTCACTTGGACTTCATTGCTTCTGAGAGCTCTCTGACATGGAAATTGGAGGTGGTCCGTCTGCTAGCTTCTGAGTGAAATGCTGCAGCTACAGGACAAACCTCTAGACATGCAGGCATCATTTTGGAGCAGGAGAACAAGTGCTTCTCAGTGAGGTCATATCGGATCTGTATAACAGGGACTTCCTTATACAGAAACAGACCGTTTTGGATCTGTTGAACAAACTTCTCCTGTGTCACAATACAAGCTTCCAGAAATGGGCTGCTCTGTACACAAAATTACTTCCCCCAGACTGCTCATCATTGCAGTGGAGAAAGTAAATTTTTAGGCTGACCTAGAGAAGTTGTGATGTAGTTTTTAAGTGGCATAGGCTGAGAAAATGAGCAAATACACCTGAATAATAGATGTTTTCTATAATACTGGGATTTTGAGTTATTCTAAGAAAAGTCATGCACTATCCCTCCATAGCTTGTTCTGAAGTAATTGATCGAGTATGAGTGCTGCTCCCTAAACTCTGCATGCTTTGGTGGCCACGAAGGATAGATGAAATTAGATATAATACTTAGACATTTGTACAAGACATTGCTGGTTAGTGACATTTTAACCAATGACATATTAGTGGCCATTGTTTTGAATGACCCCTCCCAGGCTGTCCTACCATGATCAATCAAGCCATAACCTGAACACATAACCTTTAGGAAAACAGAACTTAATTACTCACCTATTAGTCACAAATTTTTAGGTGGAGTGAGCTGTTAAGAGGCCAAAGGCAATAAAGAATTGCTCATACTGTTGTTTGGATGTCAACAGCATGAATGTCATAGTGTAAGTGTGTGCAAGACTGTGCAGGCCAGCGTGTGACCAGAGTATTTTTCTCAGAGAGGGGATCCTCAGCATCGTTCCTTCCAGAATTGGTTTCTGCAGTGACGAAGCAGTCTTTCAGAACAGGTGTAGGGAAGTTAGCCCAGGGCATGGCCCTTTTCCTATACTGCCAAAAATGCAATACTTGTTTAAATATCCTTGTGAAGGGCATCATCTATGTTTTGATATGTTTACCTTTCAAACTGAGTCAGGAAGTAAATCATGGCTGATATTTTGTTATGTACTGATTGGTAGCCTCTACTGACTTCTGTATCTGTCCTTGTGGCAATTCATGTTTGCACATTTTTAGATCATGCGATTCTGTTCAACTAGAAATGATTGTTTTTTCTGATGTTTGTTTTCCTCTAGACTTTAGTACCTTAACCACCAAGCTGTCTTCTATTATGTGAAAGGTATTTCAAGAACAACAGACATTTAGGAAGCTCATATCCCTGTAATCAGTTTTCAAAGTATTTGCTTAGAAGTCTAATGCAGTGCAAAACCAATAACCATCATCATCATCATAAAACACAATATATTGAGGAAGAGAGTCCATCCATATAGGCTGATGAACTAGCAGCTATGGCTGCTGTTCTGCTTGTTACCTTGATAGTCTTGCACATGTGGTATAGTTTACAAAGAGGTTAATGCAATAATTTCTTCCTCCAAATGAATAGAAACTGGTGGACATTTGACTTAGGGATTTACTTTCCTAGTGTGCTAAGACAGCAATTCTAAACACCTGTGGTCACTGCTGCATTTTTACCTCTTTAGACTAATTTAAAAAATTCCCACTTCTTCCATGAAGAATGCTGTGAAACACACAAATGTCCTTATTGACCTCACTTAGGTTTTTGACCTGACCTTGCTGAATTCACATTCATTAATGAGAGAAAATAAAAAACTTGGAAATGTTAAGGTCTATTAAACTAGACCAGCCTAATGAGGTTGTGTGTAGATTACTGAAGATTGAAACCCACAACTAGTGAGAAGCTAAAATCACTGGCAGAGCAATATTTGCCTGTGGCAAATTTTCAAATAAAAACTCTACTCTTTTTTATTGTAATAACCTGTACTGACAGCAAGTGGAAACATATAGTTTCTCATAGCTTAAAGGAAAGCTTGTGTATTGTAACAGACCCTTTATGGAAAAGAAAATTAGCAAACTATTCATATAGCATAAGAAAAATCAATTATCCCATGCCAAGTAAATGATTAATTTCCTGATAATTTACTGCTTTTTACTTAAAAACAAACATATTCCTGTTCATCAAGCATAACTGAGAAAATCTATTACTGCAAAATGGTTCTAGGGAATTGTTCGCTTCTTCAGGGGTCCAAGTCCTCTTGCACAAAGAAAAAAAGAAAAAAAAACCCAAAACCAACTGTCAGATGTCTGACTGTGCTGAGGGAGAAGGAGAGGATAAATTTCAGCATAAATCTGTCCTGTATGCCTTCTGTGTAATGTCTGGACCATAGATGTAAGGAATAAATTATTTTGCCCAGACACTTTGCACTTCTATCTACTGCTCTCAAACCAAACAAAAAAGTATGGTGAAATAAAAGTCTGATCCTAAAATACTTTCATAAAGTTGTGTAGTCTTTTCCATGCTACAAGATTAATTGCATAAATATATATGTTGTGTATTTATTCAGACTCTAGGAATACAAAAAACATGACTTCTCTCAGCCTTCTTATGCAGTACAGAGTAGAAAGAAACCAGTGTAATAAAATGGTATTAACAAATTACTTAATTTCCACAGACTGAGTGTAACTATGGCCTTAGGCATTTTTTGTTTATTTGCCATTTCTAGGATTAGCCAGTTCTAGAGCAGGAGGAGAGAAATTAATATCAAAACCAGCTCTTATGTTTTTATCTTCATTTTATTGATCCTAAATAAGCTCAGGATATTTGGAGGATGAATTGTATTAAGCAGAAAAAGTCTAGGGATTTAGAAAGGCACTCATGGAAAAATCTCACCTTTTGACTAACAATTCATAGTCAGCATGGAGGTTACTGAAACAATCATAAGAGGTATGAATATTCCTTGCACAGGAGAAGGGACAAAAGAGGACCTTGAGCTTATATTGTCATGAAGTCAGGTATTTATTAGAGGAAGTATTTCACTCTATCTAAGACAGAGGGAGAAAATATGTTACTATGTTTTGACAGTTTTCTCACTTCATGGGAGAGAAGGGAGATGAAGGAGAAAAGAGATAGGAAAAACCAATCCTTCTTTTTCACTGTTTAATAATCTGACACTGGAGGCTTGGACAAGATGAGCTCCAGAGGTATCTTCCACCCTCAACCATTCTGTAACTTTCTGTTTAAAAGTGAGGGGCAGAAAATGAGATTCATAATTTTCATTTTATGTAACAATTCCTTTTAAACTGAATTTTTCCTTTACAGTATATTGGTCTGATCTATAAGTATTCCAGGTTAAAGACATGGCACGCATTTCGGGATACTGAAAATATTTCCAACTACAGTATTTTCTGGAATGACTCAGTTCAATGGAAATATAAGTAAGTAGCCTACTATAATGATGTATTTTAATCTGTTTCAGAAACACCTGCTATTAGCTAGTCTTGGCTACCGGAATAGGCAAGCCAGTGGTCTAAATCAATACAGCAATTTTATTAGGACCCTGCAATATAGAAGCAAGGTGAGAGCTGATATCCTTCAGATTAGGTTACTTTTTGCATGTATTTAACTTCTTCCCTATCTCTTGACTATGATAAATTATAGCAAAGAGATGCTTATTTAAAGGTTTTAATGATGACAATGAAATAAACCAAGTATATTTTAGTGCAACGTGAGGGGGATAGAGCTCATAAAGGTATATTCTGCCTAAATTCCCACCTTTTGTCATGTATAAAAAAGGAGCAAGAAGATATGGGTGAAATGAGTTATTCTTATGGGGACAAGAAAAGTCTCATTTTTAAGTCCATATACATAGACTTTATTTTTCCTCTGAGTCAGAGAACGATGCAAGCTGGCTATTGAGGGGATTTTATGCACATGTGTTTATATTGTTTAATAAACAATATTATATGGAGAGGAAGCTAGCAGCTGTCCTTTTTTCCTTTCTATCCATAAATCTGCCACATCACTGAATCTGACAAAGTGAAACTCTCTAGCTTTCAGTTTGTGCATAACACTGTTGCCAAACTTCATAAAGATATTTTATGGCCTGTTGAAGTGCTAAGACGCTAGACTTCATGAAAAATGAAGTCTCTAAATGGATTGGAGCTATATCACTTGAGGAGTCTAAAAAATATCACTGAGAGTCACAGCTATTAGTGACAGTACTGTGGAGAAATCTCACCCTGCTTATGACATAGCTCTGTTATAAAATATCCAAGCACACAGTGCCACTAATTATAAGCAATTTTCATCCAGACATCGATACATATGGTATCTAGGTCCAGGCTGCTTGGGTCATTTAAGCTTCCTTTGTATGGCAAATAGAGCGGTGGGCAAGGGCTTTCTCACTACCTTGGTCTGTGTGAAAGGTAGGGTACAAGGTATGGTTATCCATCAGCACAAATTCACCGAAGCAGGAGCTGCTGTAGTCCCATGCTTTCTACTGCTCTTGTTCAGATATTTCTGGTTTTTGCTTGTACAGATACTGGTTCTGCACCCCCAAGCAATGAGCTGCTTCAGAAAGATATGTTCAAAAGGTCAAATAACCTTTTTCTTGAATTAGCTTCTGAAATTTCTTTGTATGCAACCACATGAATATCAGGACTTTCACAAGAAAAGGGGTGAGAATGCATATTTCGGGAGGCAGTACTGTGACAGTCCCAGTATATTGTACCTTAAGCACTGTAAAACCTCCCTAGTAGTATCTCTGCTGTTATTTCACGGTCTCATAACTTCATGTCCCATCAGTCCAAGTCATCCAGCACTGATTTCCACCCCTCTATCCCCCAGGAACATGTTGCCAACATATAACCACTGCCAGAACTCCAACTTTGTAGGAAGTTCATTTAGAGTTCACCTCTTCAAGAACACACACAAAGCAAAAAACCCCTCTGCACTCAGACCTAGCAAAAACATACACTGATCCAACAAAGCAAAATGTATGTGTTGATTTATTTTTTTCACTCCAAGTATATTTTGGTTCAAGTCAGTCCTCCAGTGTGCACATGAATCTAATTCTTCCCTTACTTTCCTGTAGGGAGATTTCTACTCTAGGATGTGGATTCAGCCAATCCCAAATTTACCACCTGGCTAAAACATGTTTTTCCATCCTTGCCTCCATTCTCTCCTGTAACTGGTTGCAGACAACTTTATTCTAGATTTTTCAGTAATCTGTCAAATAACAATGTTGCTGAGGTGACCAAAGCTCCGTTATGAGGTGATACGTTGCTCCTTTACCTGGGATTCAGGATGTGAGTTAGTAGCTACCCCTGAGTCCTTTCACACATCCCTTGGGGGAGATCGTCTGCCAAGTTTAACATCTTAGTTTCTTGGCCTGTATCAAAATTCTTAGGAAGCTGACTTTCATCTGGCGCAGATATTCTTATATTAAAATTAATAACTTTTTTCTATTAATTTGATCTTGTTTTAAGAAGTCCTTTGTTTAAGTGGTTGATTGCAGTGGGTTGACCTTGGCTGCTTGTAAGGTGACCACCAACAGGTTCTATCACTCTCCCTCCATCAAGAGGACAGGGGGAGAAAATATGATTAAAAGCTTGTGGGTCGAGATAAGGACAAAGAGATCACTCAGTAGTCACCATCACTGACAAAACAGACTTGACTTGGGGAAGATTAATTTACTTTATTGCCAATTAATAACATAGTAGGATAATGAGAAATATGAACAAATCTAAAAACACTGTCTCCCCACCCCCTCCCTTCTTCTCATCCGTCTTGGAGCCAGCTGGACTGGGTTTGTCCAACATGGGGGCAGCTTCTGGTGCCTTCTCGCAGAAAGCACCCCTGCAGCCCCCTCCTGCTACCAAAACCTTGCCACTTAAACTCAAGACACTGATCCAAGAAATCACAACAAGAATAATAGAAAATTATTTTCAGTAAAATCAAAAAGAAAAGAACTAAAATAGTATTCCAGAAGCCCTCCAATTTGGTTTTGGATCAATGAGACTTTTAAATTTAACATTAACTGAAGCCATCATGCTTTTTATTTTTGCCAAGGTACTAGAACTATGAAAAGTCTTTGGAATACAGTTCCGTTCCCTTCCTAATTAGATGAGTAGCCCAGTCCAACCTAAACAGTTGCCTACTCCCTCAGCATCCTTCATCTTAGGTCTGTGCAGCAACCTAAGAAATAATAAAAAGTATGTGTATATATTTTGGAGAGCCAAGGGGAAAGTGCATTACTCCTGAAAGACAAACCTAAAATTTCTTCTTCCTTTCCCACTGTCTCAAAACAGGTTGCTACTAGGTTCAGCTGAGGAAGAGTGGAAATTCTGCACAAGGCACTGGCTCTGGTAGAGGGTGACAGAAGTTCATCTAAACATGTGAGGTGTTCGTACTCTGCTAGACGCTGCTCTCCTAACAGCCATGACAGCCTAAATGGCCATTGTCAGTGTACATCAGTCCTTGAAATCCTCATCAGATAGGGTGGTAAAGCCATCAGGAGGAGCAGACTTGAGGGGCAATAGAGTTCAAAGAAAACTTAAATCTGAAGGTCTATCAGGGATGTTACTGGTAGCTTCCACAGAGCAGTGATGGCTGATGCAATGTATTCTCTGCATGGTTTAATGTTTAAGCAAGAAAAATCGTCACATAAATGATGAGGTTTCAGGTGTGCAAGTCTCTAAGCATAATCCTGTGTAAAGAATTCTGCAGTACTCTAAGCTCAAGGCAGTAGTTGCTATGACCATATGCCCATGCAATTGGGAGTACTTCACAATAACGTTGCAACTCTCGCTCAAGCGTGGTGGTGAAAATGTTTCTCCATCACTGCTGTTTGTCTACCAGTCAGAGGACCAAAAGAAATAGTCACGTTGTGGATTGGGCTTCTTAGAGGTTTTTGTTTACCTTCTGGGGGTGTGGGTTCTTTTATTTTCTCTCTTCTGTCATCATCCTGTTTTTATTTTCACCAGACTAGCTGTTACATCAACACTTGAAAATTTTGATTCTTTGGAGCAGCTGTATGAACTTGGCTCATCACCAATGGCTGAGTCATGAGGGAGGCTTTGTAGATGATAGATCAAAAAGGAGCAAACAGTGAGGATATTTTGTTCATATTTGTTTTTTCTGTCTGACTTAACTTCCAAAGTCCTCTTATTTCCTCTTTTGTTTCCTGCTGCCTAGATTTTGCTCTGCAAATATCAGTGTATCATAGAATCATAGAATCAGTCCATATTTGTTTTTTCCCTTACCTGAAGAGAAATAAAATTGCTCTTCAACTTCAAACTTTTGAACAGGCTTGTATGAAGGTACATGCAGTGCTTTTGACTTGTATTTTTCTTCTGTGGAACAGAAGATCCTCAGGTTGCTTCTACTTGTTCTCCTCCTAGGGTTTAAAACCTACTTCCTTCCTATGCATTAGGCTTTCCTTCTCACCACACTTGATTTTTGTGTGAGGATTTTTTCCCCATTTTTTCCCTTTTAATTACTATTTTAACAGGATGTTTATACTGAAATTGAAGGTAATTATTCTGCTGTTTTCTAGTAACTCATTCCTTAAGGTGATTCCAGCTGTTCCAAATTGGATTAAAAAAATGAAAGAAATATCAGCTGTCATGCTTCCAGGCATTTGGTGGCTTTGCAGGATTAGGAATACACTTATATAATAAGTGTTTTTTTCTATAAAACTGTCTGATACAGCAGTTCAAAACTTGCCTGGAAGCAGCTAATATTAGCCAATGTTGAAAAGAGGATAACCACACTTCATATATCATTGATATAATCAACATCACAAATCCCCTCTTCTAAGACTCTGTTCCTTGTGCCTATGCCATTGCACATCGCAGCTGTACAGGTCTTCATTTACACTTGTTCTGTAAGGATATTTGAGAAAATCACCTGCTTTAAGCTTGTCTTTTGGTTTCTTAAATTTGCCAACAGGTAGTAGTAAGCACAAGCCAGGCTTCTCTTAACGTAGCTCTGAAACACAGAAGAAAATCAAGAAACTTTAACACTGACAGTAAATGGGTATTTAATCATTTGTTATAATGATGAGGCATTCTATAGTAGTCAGTATAATGCTCATTATCCAGTGTAGAGAGTGATTTGTATTCATTAATATATTCACAGGTTCATATTCCAACATCTTCATGAGCTGGGAAAGTTAATGTACAAATGAAACAATAAAAAATATATTTAGAAGAAATCCTGTTAGGGGTTAGGTGAGAAATAAAAACTACTTGAGGGAAGGTAGCATGATTTTTAAAATTAATTTTAACTGTTTGAGTATAAGCTGCTGCATTACATGTGCTAAATCAAAGGGACTTTTTACTGAGTAGAAATGGAGACAGTTATTGATGATTATTATCTGCAGCAATAGTAAGAGCTATCAATTATTAAATTCTTATGATGAAATTAAGAAACTAGTTAGCATAGAGGGAGAGGTGGAGTAGCCCAACACAGACTCAGCACTATAGAAAGACTGGGCCACCACGGCAAGGATGTTTTTCTTTTTCTGCCTCCAGCCTTTCTCTTCTCCTCCCCTTCCCCCCCCTCCACCTTAAGTTAGAGAGCAAAGGAAAGGTTTCGATGACCTTGATGATACATTTCCATGTCTCTTCTTTGGAGATGAGAACAGACCTTATAAAGTTCACATGTGCATATTAAGCCTATAACCATCTGCTGTAATTATGAACAGTGTGGTGGTTAAGTTTAGCATTTGGAGAGGAGGCCTGAAGGTCAGCTGCACTTCAATTGTAGTGAAGTATCTTAGGTTGACTTGAATAAGTGAAAAATAACAGCAGTAAATGAGCAGCTAATTTTTTTAAGTGGGTTAGCTTGTGGGGTATTTAAGATCAGGAATATGAATATGCTTATATCTCAGATATAACAGGAATTAGAACATTCTTAATGTCCTTAGGATGCTGAACTAGCTTCGTCACAGTTTTTTTTTTTCTTTTTAAACTGTGATGTTATAAACAAACTAGACTCATACCTTAGCATGCATTTGCTGTGTTTTGAGTAGAACTCTGTTATTTAGTTGGTTTTTGGAACCCATTGCTTCCTTTCCTGTGTGAGGAGATGGAACACATTAAGTATCAAGTGCTCCTGGTGCACTGTGGGAACAACCAGCTCTCCAGAATATGAGTGCCTGTTGTGTAAACTCTGGGTGTTTATGACTCATATTTTAGTATTCTGTGAAAGCATGCATCTAGGTAGCTCTGGGGACTTCATATGTTTGTTTTCTTTATTTAGTTGCTCATTGCCTAGATGCTAACAAGTTTTTGTGAAGTTTCATCTCTGAGAGGTGCCACCTCATGTTTTTTCTAGAAGCCATAATTACAGTAACGAAGTACATTCTTTCTGAGAATGTTTCAGTTACTTAGATTAAAAGGATATCGAGAATGAGAAAATAGTCTCCTTACAGAAATTCCCTGTTTGGCCAGCGTTTTCTGTGTTCAATGTGAATGTTTAGTGTATCCACTCAGTTTTGGCAAATTAGGGGAAAGTAAGTTTAGCTCCATAATGACTTGATAAACACTTCTTTTAAAGTGTTCTGCGCTCTTGGGAACAGGTGATCAAAGTCTGGGCATGCAGCCCAGGGACTCTGGAGGATGGTGAAAAGTATTATAAGTCCAAACAAGTGACAAAATGATTCAGTACAGTGTTTAGACTCATTCTGTTGCATGCGCAGTACAAGAAAGAACAGGTATGCATGAGCAAGGGGCAATGTGTAGCAGGTCATTATCCTGAACAGTTTTGGAGTATCTAAAGTACAGTACGGAAACTAATATTGCTGCAATAGCTTCTCAGACTTGCCAATAGCGTTAACTGGCATGGTGTGAAGGAGTACAGAAAGGTGGAGGACTTGAAGGAACAACCTATAATTTGTAGGCTATGTTTCTTTTATGAAATTGAATATTTAGAAAATAGCAATAACTTTATTGAAGTGCTATTAAAACCTGCTAAAGTTCACTGGAAAATATTTTGACTGTAAATACCCTTGGTTTTTTTCTGGGAGGTGGGGGAGGGTGTGAGGAAGAAAGGGTTGTTCGATTAGTTACCCCAGCCCTCCTGATGCCCATTGAACTTGGTCTTAGCTCCTGATCTCTTCATAAATCAGGACAATCACAGATTGTTAATAACTTCAAGGTATTGCTTTCATACGAGTTTGCCACTTGGTTGTTCAACAAGTGTGATTCTGCAGATGTTGCTTCTTGTTTTGCTTTTATTTTCTTACATAAGGAACTGCATAAATATGACTCAATGTGTAGTGTTTTATCCAGGATTTAGAGAACTTTGGATATTTTGAAATTAATGGGTTTCCAAGACTGCCCTTCTAGAAACTTGGTTCAATTCAACTCAAGCAATTGAGTTACTAAATTTTTTCATGTGCCTTCAAATCCAAAACTATAAAAATATCTTAAATTTCTGATTATGTAAAAAACTCACTTGACATAAACTTTTAAAACAAAATGAGAAAATGCATCCAGAAATCTTATTCTGTGCTGTTTGCTCAGTACTGAAACATACTTGCAGTCTTGTTTTATATCTACATTAATGATTCTGTATGTTTATAAGAAGTTTCCCTTTTTAAAAAAAAAAACAAAAAACCACAAACACCCCCCCCCCCAAACTTTTAAGTAGTTGACACTTCTGCACATTTTCAGAAGTCCTTTTCAAACCATGATTTAAAGAGAGCACAGGCATTCATCTGGGCTATTTTATGTTTACAAAATTATTTAATTCTCAGTGGGTCCTATTCTGGTCTTTCATAGGTTTTAGATGGTCTTAGTTCTGCTGTGAAGAGTAAATGAGATAATCGGACTTTAAGTTCTAAGGATATAACTTGGAAATATTGTTTAGTTTATTAATATTGGGGTTTTTAGTGCTTCTATAATGGGTTCCAACTCTGTCATAATCCATAGAAAAAAATTCCTAATAATTAGTTTCAGCTGTTAAGATTTCAGTGCTTGCTTCTTTACTGAATATTCATTTCTGTCTCAGCTGAGGTCTTTGTGTTGTTCTCAAGGGAACAAAGCTTTCAGAACATTACTTCATAGCTGTTATTTCTTTCAGTATAAAGAGTTAGGGCCTAATGTCAAAATAAGGCTCTGTGAATCCTCATTAGAATGCTTTATTCAGCTGATCCCTCCCACAGTCATGGTACTTTTGTGCATTAAACTGCTGTGTACATTTAAACTGATCAAATACTGTATTAGCTCTGGAGGAAACTGTGGACTGCTCCAGTCCTGGAACTGAATCAGAGCTGTGTTCAACAGACAGCTCTGCCCTGTTCTGTCTCAGCACCAAGACACTAGCCTAATTAATCCTTAAAAAAAAAAATCAATCTGTGTAATATCCAAAAAAGGTTAAATTAAGAAGTAAATGTTAATATATATGGGTAACAGATATTACTCTGATATTCCATGTTTAATATTAAGTAGTGGCTTATGTTATCTGGAGCTGAGAAGAGGAGGAAAAGGGAGGGTCAGTCTATCTACTAACCGTCATTAGGTTATATACTTGACGTCAATCCCATAGAAATTGTAACAACTTTTCTGCAATCCTCACAGGTACACTGCTGGCTTATGTGAGTAGCTGGCAGTATCTATCATGAATAGTTACACAACTTTTCTAGAAGAGCAAGCTGCTCTGTTGATTACAAATGAGCTATTGCACTCTAAATTATTCTCTAGGTGTGTAAACCGACCGGTGTGTGTGGACTGAGGCTGGGAGACTGCTAATTTTTACAGTTCTGAGGATCTGGTATTTCTTCTGCTGGGGGGGGCTGTCTTCATAGAAAAGGGAGCAAAAGAGAGTCAGCTGAAATAATGCAATGAACTATTTGTACATTCTCGGTCTATTATTTAATGGTAAATTTAACTCACTGAATTGTTTCTGAAAGATTGCAGCTATTTCAACTCCTTAAGTAACCTGGGAGTAATGTTCATTGTTAGAACAGTTAAAAAGGTAACAGACTTAAAACTTATGCTGTAGTATTTACCCTTCCCTGCTTACTTTGTGATTCTGTAAGTATAAATGAATCACATCTTACCCTTCTCAAAGTGCCCATTTTGCACTTCTCAGTGTTGCACTTACGCTGAGCGGAGAAATTCACGTATGCCTTTTAGCTGTGACTTCAGTGACGTCTGCAATGTGTGATTTCAGGATTGTCGCCTTTGTAAACAGGCTGACTTCTAAGCTTGTGTTAGTTTCTGCTCTGTGATACTGACCTACATGCTTTTCTATTGCACGAGAGCGTTTTCACAAGGCCTTCAAAACTGTGCTTTGTAGTTGGCATATGGTGTTTCTTAACTAATCTATGTTCTAATTAGCTGATTCAGTGCTTGAAAACATAAGTATACTTTTTATTCAGCTATTAGCTACCCCTTGGACTTCAGATTGCTGAAGTTCTTTATGCAGCATCCATTGCCATTCTGCTAGTGTTGTCTTGGAGGAAAACCTGTAAGTAACTTAAATGCCACATGCAACATGCATCAGAAATATACCCTGGTGGGTTTTTCCTGTTCACAATAACAGATAAACCCTCCCAGTAGTTAGAAATAGCAACAGATTGTAAATTGAATATTGCCTAGTGCCATAAGGCTTCCTGCTTGTCTTAGCATATGACTGGAAATGTTAGGTGGGGAGAGGTGAATCTTCTGCATATTTTGTGTACAGTTATGAATAAAACAGAACAGGGAGTAAAAAAGCTCTGTAGATCATCCCAAACAGGAATCAGACCTTGAATGTTCACCACCTTCATGAATGATGTGTGTGCTTTGTTTAATATGGGACTAGAAAAATGAATTAGTGTGAGGCAAAACTGCAGTTTTGCCTGACTTCAACACTCAAAATATTAGATATTCTCAAATTGTGAAACTTTAAACTGCTACTTTTTCAGAAGTTTCAACTTGCAGATATTTCTTTCAGCCATGAGACCTAAAAACATCAGTAAGATTTTCAGTTAAGAAAACTGTGATTGTCAATGTCTCATGAAGGGAGGAAAATTTCAATAATTCAAATGTCACCATTTTCCAATAAACTGCATGTATCTAATATTCTGTGATTTGAGTATTTTTGAGTAAAAAAATCCTGACAATTGTGGTTAGTATATTAATTTTTATAAATATTTCTCCTTTTTCTATCTTTCCATCTGTTTATTTCAATTAAACTATAGTGATGTGGTCAGAGATGGAAAATGAAAGTAGTCGACTTGTTTTGGAGGAGAATTCTTCAGTTGATTTTCAGCCTTACTCATGTTATCTATCCCTTTGAAACTTCCCTTACATATTATCATAGAGCTAGTTATAAAAAAAATAAATAAAAATTTTTAAAAAACCCAAACTGAAACTTCAGTGTAGCTCTGTAGAACACTGCAGTGTTAATATATACACACACATATGTTTGGGTTTTTGTATATGTGGGGATGGAATGAGGAGGAATTTTCTTCAGAAAGAAGTCTTGCAAGGGTGTCCATCTTTCATGCATATCAATTCCCAGATCTGTAACTAGAGTTCATAGATATATGAAGTTTTCACTAATTCCTCAGTTCTTATAAACCAAAATCACACTGATATGAGTTGGTTTTTCATACGTATTTTTTATTCCAGAACTACCAAATGCAATGATCTGGGCCTTGTAATGCAGCATCTTTTTCAGCTTGTTGAATCTGATATTTGAACTTTCTGCAAAATTAAACTCAAGTTCTAATAATAGCTACTCTTTAGCTATTCTTTTTTAAATCTACTGTAAGAGCTATTTTTATGAGCATTGAAGTGTCCACTGGAGACAGGATTCTAAGGTTATGGTTAAGGACAAGTAGACAATCCATCATTTTCAAAACTTCTGGTAGGTCAAGTTGTATACAAATGCTTTTTTCCTTTGGGGAAGACAACTGAACATTTTTCCCCTTATCAGAAATAAGCTTGCAATGTATCTTTCCAAGAGAGAAGTTGTCTGGTGTTTTTAGGACAATCTAACCCCATTAATAAAAGCATAATTACCCACTGTTCATTGTTGACTTTGATTACTTAGGAAAATATTTGGATTTTTCTTCCTTTTGTATTTTTTTTGTCAGCAGTCAGTGCTGCAGACAACCATTATAACACTTGTCTCCTGAAGCTTTAACACCATGATGTTTGCCCATGCTAAACATGTTATACTAGATATGAGAATACTATCTCTGCCAGCAAGCCTTACTGTCTTGGAGACTGTTTCCTTGATTTATGCTGAACTGGCTTCTCTGAAAATAGCTTAGTTGTGCAAACTTTGATCCTCTCTGAAATGCTCTTGATGTAAAAAGAAGGCAGAGATATGGGAAGAAACTGTACAGTGGTAATGTTGATGTTGCAAATTTCTGATAAGTTTGTGCTAAACCTAAACAGGGAAGCCATAGATCCCATAGAGGTAGGTGGCCACTGAAATACATAGCTACAGCAGTATGAACTGATAAGTTGATGTACAGGTCAGTAGCTCAAAGCTATTCAATGCTCTTTCTGTGAATATTGTGTTGTTTTTGTCTAACCCTTTGAAATAAGATTTTGTCAAAACTCCCTAGCACAGGAAGCTTGATAGTTCTGGTCCTGTTCATAAGTGAAAATTTCATAAACTAGTAAAGTTAACTGGAACAGTTCTTCCTTTAGGGGCACGTGCTCTTTTACCTGCTAAGACTTAAACTTCAATTCTGTCTTCTCTTTTATGGAATATACTCAAACAACAAAAAAAACCCCAACAAAATAAACATTACTTCTGTCTAGGTTTCACTGTATCATTTTGCTTATAATGTTTTTACTAGCACAATGTGAATCTGAGGTTCTAATGAATAAGTATAGAATAATTATTTGTATTTCAAAGCCTTACTAACTTTGTTTCTGTGTCTTTGTTCTGTATTTAGTACAAATATATATGAAATGAATATTTACTTTCTAAAATCTGAAAAAAGAATACTGTGAAATCAGACTTTAATCTAAGAGATTAAAGTACTTGTGTCTATTTTTTATTGTGATTGTCCATTTTGAAATGGAGCAGGTACACAAAGACATTTTCTTTGAAGTATTTTGAAGTTGGAAATGGTGCTGAAAGAAAACATTTCAAAGAAGTATATTGAGCTTTCCTGCAGTGCCTGATATTTCTGTATGTTGTCATTAGAAAATGGATACATTACAACTTTTGAAGGATAGTTGTTCAACCAAATGAATGTGCAGTCAAATGTTGAACTTGAGAAAGTAGATGTCAATCTTTGAAGCAATGCTGCCATCATGATGTTTGGAATGATAATGATAATTGAATTCAGTGTCAGATTTAGGTGTGTTCTGCAGCAAATGTAGTGTCTATCATAAAATGACAATAACTCTAGTCTTCATGCAAGCTTTTCTGTTTCTTTCTGCAAATTAAAATATAAATAGCAGATAAATTGGTGTATTTTGTTTAAGCAATGCTTGAAATCAAATGAAATTAGGTTTTTATATGGAATATGTCTGAATCTTCATTTCTAAATACAATAGATTTTAATCTATTAAGATTTTAAAACCAGCCTAGAAAAGGGCACAGTTACAATGCTGGAAGGAATGCAAAGTTAGAAACTTCAGAGGTTTTGCATAACATATATTGTATTCTGATGCTGAGGATATGAAAGCTTGGTGGCATGATGGTAATTTCTAGACCTCTTAGTGAGAACAGCCTTCTTAAATTATCCCAAAACAAATCATTGCAGAAAAAAGAACAATATCTTAAGTTGTTTATACTTTTACAAAGTAAAAATAGCATGAAGAACAGTGGTTAACCATAGATTCAAAAGCTAGTATGTTTCATAGCTGAAAATTTCATCCATAATCTGTCTTTATTAACTCAAAAAGTATAAGCAGTGCAGAATGGTAAAAATAAGTGCTATTTACCTCCAATATAAGAAAAGAAATTTATCAGCTTTATCTAGAGAACTGGATAAAAGCTTTTGTTGAATTTTATGTTATATGCAATATATATTTATATTGGATTCTAATCTACTAAACTCAGCTGCTGCTCTGTCAGCTTTGGTACTGTGCCCCCTTGGTGTCACATTTAGGTGTGACCCCTTTGAAGGTTATGATACTGGCCTTTATTTTACTACTTAAGGGCAAATTCTGCCTTCAAAACGTGTACTGGACTCCAGATGCTGAAGTGTATCTGAGGGCATAATTTCTGCCTTGTTTGTCATTGGAACTACATATTTAAAACCTGGGAGGAATTCTGCTTTCAGTTGCAATCACGTAGCTAGGTTTAGTCCAGGAGGGGACTTTAGGAATAAAGGTGCTTTTTAAAAGTGTGCTTCTAAAAGTGCCTTTTGTTGTTCCTTTCATTATTTTGCTGTGCTGGGAGGTAAACTAGATGTGACATGTACCAGTTTTAGACAAAGAATAAAACCTGACGACATTTAGAAAAGATTTCTACAGAAACTGTGGGACTCTGAAAATGTGTCTTCAAATCTGCCATCAAAGTAGTCAAGTTAACTTTTCCAAACTAACATTGTTTTCTGTCAGTTATTTTAATCTCAGAAAGTTAATTTGTGATCCTTTTATCTGACTTCTGTTTTATAAGAACCTTTTCTTTGTAACCGTGTATGACTTCAAGACTCAGAATAGGATAACTCAAGGTCTCTGTCTCCAAAACATTTCCTCCCCCTTCAAAGAATATGTTTGTCTTCCTTTTCCCTTCCTGTTCCCAGAAAGCAATGTGACAGAACAATTTGCATCTAAAAAGAGATCAATTCTGCCTTTTTTTTTTTCCCCACCCAAAGATTTAAAACCCAGTGGGATCTTCACTTAGTAGGAATTACACTTCCAAGATCGCTCCCATAAGTTATGGTATATGGCTCTTAGAGTAATCACAGGTCTCATTTACCCAAAGCTCTTGGGTGTCAAAATTCCCCAAAAGTTCAGGTTTGTTCTCAATGAAAGGCCGAATACCTTATCACCTGAGGTTTACGTATTTATGTAAAAAATGGTTAAATGCATGGAAAGAGGTGAGAAAATTGTTACCAACAGACCTGTGTGGTCAGTGATTGGAATAACATTTTAAAGACTGATTAGATAACCTTGGGAACTGAGACAGCTGGTTTTATCACAGTGATATTTTGCTGTAATTGTGGTGGCATAGGATGCGGGTAAGAGAACCTGTGGTTTCAACATGAAATTTAGCCCAATTCCATGTCAGGTTAGAACCAACAACTGCTAGCAGTGTGGAAACGGAAGGCAAGAAACCTTTATCTTGTTCAGCCTTAATGAATCTCAAAGTTCAATGTGATATTTGAATAAAGGTTACGGCTGTGCTTTAAATGATAGTGTATAAAATGAAGTTCACACTTAGGAACAATATTTAAGAAGAAACATTTACATCCATTTATGCCCTCTCTAGCTGCTTTATACAAAGATGCATCTAGAGTGCAATAAACCATAGTCATTTGATGCTTTCCAGGATTAAGAGAGGCCACAGGCAACAGAACAATTAAGGGATAGTATCTTGCCAGCAGGACCAGACTGGATGCAGAGGCATCAGTCAAGCCTCACACAGTTCTGGTGAAACCACAGGAGTAGAACCAGAACTAGAGCTCATACATTTCCATATTCTAGAGTATTTTTATATTAACTTGCTTCTTCTAAGGTGGTTAAAACACAAAAACTTTCTTAACTTTGGTGGATTTCTGTTTGTGTGTATGCATTTTGTAAATAAGTGTACATATAACACCTTTTTAAACTTTTTTCAGGATGCTATTTGTCCAAATTTAAATTGCAAGTCAGTGTTTCTTCTTAATGCAGCCAAGACTGACCTTTTTAAATAAATAAGTTCCAGTGGGGAAAAATAGCTATTGATTAGAAATGTGTTGTGACATAGCTGTCAGGTATGAAATCTACCAGCACTTGATTGGAAGGAAAATAATTTTAATAGAAAATGTGTAGAATAAATGAAGATACAGACTGATTAAATCTTCATACTCACAGAATGTGAAAACAAGTAGATTTTACATAGTAGAAATAGATCAGTTGTCAGAGATATGGAAGAGTTGATAAGGAGGAAGCATCAACTGCCAAGAAAGAGCACATATGAATGCAGCTAGTGGATGTTAGCACTCTACCTCCGTTTGTTCAAGGCCAGCCTTGCAGGATGTGCTACTGGGAATGGTCCTACTCTCACCAATTTCAGTGAAACAGACAATGGCTGCAGGACTCAGATCTTAGGAAAGAGTTCTTTGATCAAGAGGTTTGAGAGGTTTTTAGGAGATCAAAGTGGAAAAGCTTTACCCCATCCGTGTGATGTGCATTTTGAATCAAAATGCCCTAATTCTCCTTTTGATAACAAAAAGAGAAGGCAGGATGAAGTGAGGAGATGAAGAAAAAAGAAAACAGGGAACTTCATATTTCTTGAAAGAATATTATCTTTCATAGTGACCACTTGACATCAAAGAAGAATGCTATAAATCATTCCATGGAAGGATTACATAAAGATGAAATTGCAGTGAAAATAAAGGCTTGACTTTCATGGCTGCATAAATTAAAAAAATTGTCCAGTGAGGAGAATTGGTGTAAGTATAGTCAGAAATTTAATCTGTGATCCATTTGAAACTTGTTTCCGGACATCTGCCTTAACCTAATCATTTACTAATTCTACCTTGTTAATGTGTTTTTTAAACAGCAAAATTTGGATGCTTGGGAAATGCAATAAGCAAAAATACACAGGTGAGGTTGAATTTGTAATGTCCCCTGAAGATATGCATGGCAATATGGAAGTCATAATTATTCCAAATAAAAATGATATAGTAGTTCACAATCCTAAACTTGGTTTATTATTTGCAGCATCTCGCTAAAAAGAAATTCCAGTAACTTGCTAAAAATCACATTAATTTTTTTTAATGAGGTTGAAGAAAAATTATGTGAATTCAAAGTTCCTTCTTTCTATGACTAATAACACCCCAGTTAAAACTATGTGCTTTCTGAAGTGTAATGTATTTGTTTCATAAAGATAGCTAATAATCCGTTTTATTCTGAACTCTGTATATGCATCTGCTTAACCTCAATGAATGTACTCAGGACTGGGGCACTAGCATCTTAGATACTATCTAAATGTAAAGACCAATGTAAATCTACCGTCCAAAGCCATGAAACTGGTAACTACAGTGCAAGGAAGCTGCTGTCATGACTCCTTAAGACATTAATTCAAAAGCAATGCATCTGCAGGAGTACTTGACAAAAAAGAAAATACAATAAAGTCTTTTCAGCCTACCATACCAATATGCACATTTAGATGTTTGGGCGTGAGCAGTTTCTTGACAGTGGGATTCTTTTCAAATAAAAGTAACAGATTCTGCAAACTAGTGGAACAGACTTAGATTTGGCTCAAGTAGACACTTTATCAGTCTATTGAGAGAGGGGCTACTGCTGACATGTGGATACTAACTAAAAAGTAGATGCAACTCATAAAATTTCTGTTCTGCTTTTTAAATGGAGCAGCCCTGATGTTGCGGTCAGTGTTTGCTCAGCCACGAATGCTAATTGGGCACTAAATTATGTTAATCTGTTTTTGGGAATGTGGGCCAAACTATTATGTGCCAAATCCTGGCCTTTGTAGAAGCACAAAAGTAAGCAAGCAAATGATGTGATGAAGAGCCCATCCACAGGCAGGCTGGTCAATAACCCTGCACTACAATTCTCCCTTTCCTTCCACCACAACAGTAAATGTTAGTGTCACTGCAAGTTTCAAAATAAAAAATTTGGTGTGGGGGGAAGGGGGCTCTACTCATGTTGATATATAAGTTATACCCTATTTAGTGAGGAGATATCTTCTTGAAAATTGTTCCAACGATTTCTGCATTGTTGCCATATTGTATCAACACATTGCAAGGAGTTCAACTCTGGTAGCTTGGTATTAGCTCAGATCCCTACAAGTAAGGACTTGGTCACTCCATAAAAACTTGATAAACAGCCAGAGCCCTTGACACTTGGTGGAGGGCAGAGGAAAATTTTGCCTGAAGCTGCAAATGATGAAAGAAAATTTAAACATTGATACCTAATAAATTATTAGTGAATATTATTTATCATTATATCTAATATTAACATACTATAATAAATAGATAATATTTAAAACTGTAGAGTTTTCATATCAGAGTAGTACTTCCTTCACTACAGCATTGTGCTTCCACCAGTTTTCATAGGAGATCAGCTTCTCTGCTGATGCATAGGTGGTCCTTGAACTGTGCTGCAAAAATGCAAGGGTATTGGTAGAATCTGGCTTTCATAAAGACATGTTCTGCTGAGCTCCGTGATATATTCTTCAGTATGTGCATGTACAAAAACTTTGAACAAAATAAGAGGCCATCAGTAATGTGAAGCTTATGACAATATGACATTGGCTGAGAATAAACTTTTGTATTCAAAGACAAAGTTAAGCCAGACTCCAAACAGAATGTACTAACTGAGGAATCTGGATTCTCTGTACTATCTTTTTTCCAGATAAAAGCAACATTTGCTTGTTTTTTGTAGGTTTTATTCCTTGTTGTGAAGTGTGGGTGTTGAACTCACTGGAAAAAAATGGGTTTTCTCCAAACTACCTTTGATCAACAGCATATGTGGGTATGCACCATTGTGGGTATGCACCATTCAGATGGGTTGACCATCTGAAAGGTCAACATTAACAGCCTAAATCCCCTCTACGGTCTCTGGATATATAGTTTTATGCAAGTCCTCCATTTTACACTGTGTATAATGTCCAAGTGCTATAGAAAACATGATCTATAAGATGCAGCATGTGTTCACAGACAGGAATATAATAAAAATAATAAAAGAGGCATGTAATTTGATTACCTTGCAGTTTACATTTATGCTAAGGCCAAGGTGGAAATTGTGAAGATGATACCTGCTTAAAAGAACCCAGGAGATCAGGCAAAACTTTGACAGGAGAAATCAGAAGTGTGCAGTCCAGTGAAGAATTAAACTACTGGGAGTAATAATATGGGCTGATGCACTCAATATAGCAGTAATGCCCTCCGAGCAGGGTAGGAAATAATTCAGTTCCTCTAGGCTGCACAGAAGCTAAATACAGTATGACAAGAAATAGTAGCAGTACTCATTATGTCTGATTGCTAATTACCCCTTTGAATGATTCAGTTATGCCTGCTACTAGATAATTAGTTTAGTAATTTATGGCTGCAGCACAAACTAGTATTTTAATTTTCATTGCACAGTTTTCACAACACCTACAGTTCAGATAATATCTCCCTTTTTATTCAATTTCAAATTGCTTTTTTGATAGCCGTTGGAGGGGAAAAAAACAAGCAATTCTTTCAATTTCCTAGCATAGCTTTAATGTTAAAGTACGTATTTTTATGTAATTTTATTCAAATGTAAACTATATAAATGTAGAAAACAACTTACCTGAGCTCTTAACATGGTTTCTTTATAGATTTGGGAACTGGTCCTGGAAACACTTGCACAGGAATATTTGCTGTAGTAAAATTATTCATTGTCTCTGCTCAGACTGGAATAAAACTACTCCTGTGTATGACTGTTGCCAGGATTAGACCCTTGGGATAAAGTAAGTTTATTTTTTGCATTGTTTTTGTAATTGCACAGATATTTCTACACTCCCCGATTATTTTGCTTACAGGGGTTGATTCTTCTACGTAAGGAACGTACAGACTGCAATCGGTGACATTTAGAGTGCTGCCTGTAGTGTATTGGTTGGTGGGATTTAAAAGGTTCACCAGTTTTTGGGAATAGCTTTATATTTCTTCTTATAAAATCAACTACTTCTTAGTTCACTCAAGCATGAAAGCTAATTCTAAAAGGTATTCAGAGATATATGTTTGGTAATATGTGAGCTGTGTTGTTTTTCTAATAAAGGTACCACACGGTAATTTGGACTGTCAATGGAAGATGCGTATCTGAGTACCACTGAGGATCAAGGTCATATTTTAATTATTTGTAAAATGTTTTAAACCTCAATATTGCTTTGCTGTTTTAACCAAAATACTTTTCTTTTGTCATTATGTGACTTTGTGTGTGACACATGTGACTGTTTCCTCCCTTCTTATGAACAGACCTACCTGTGTTTGATTCACACCATCACTTATTACCCGTAGGTTTATTTTGTTCATATTTCAAAAAGTGTAATAAAATCTTTCATATAGACAGGACACAATCTGATCCTTTTAAATTATTATTTATTTTTAATTTTTTTTTAAAAAAAAGCTTTCTATGCTCTTTTTCCCTGTGTCTTTGGAGAGATGTACTCCGGTAGTGCCTAGGGACTAGTTAAAATGAGGCTATCCTGTGTGGAGCAGTTCATAAAGTAACAGGCAGTTTACCCAAGACACTTTCAATCTAAATAGACTACGTAAGTATAAGGTTTGTTTTCAGGTGTGGAAGGGGCAGCAAATGAGTCATGGGGAAGCTGTATGACTTGTCCCACTGGGTGTAACACAGCAGCAGCGAAGGTTGTATGGGTAACATAGCATGTGGAGTAAAGGGAGGGAGGGAGCAAACAGCCAACCAAAAGAGCAAAGAAAGTCTACTCAAAACCACATACAGCTTTGCACTGCTGAAGCATCTACTTTTTCAGAGATCTCAGCAATCTTTGGTTGCTGTTGCTCCCTCTCCTGTTGCAGTCACCTTAGTTGTAAGCAAACTGCTGCTGCTTTACTTTAGCAGACACAGTTTGTCCTGCTTTTCCTCCTATATATCTTGCTTTTTCCCAGTGACCATTCTTTTTTCTCTACCAAGAGAACCAGAGTGAACCAAGCAAGTTTGCTCCTAAACTTCCTATTAATCTCTGTGCTAGCTAAGGAGTGGGTGTATAGAGAAATGAAAGACGGTTCTGTAGGATGCATCTTTTCTCTTTTCAAAGGGCACAACAATTTGTATACTTCTCCCAGCCTCAGAGGAAATCAGCAAAGCTTTTCTTGTCCCCAGTGATGTTATATTTCAATGGTATTTTGTCATCCTTCAGAGGCAGATTTCAGGGCCAGGTCTCTTCCTTTGAAGAACAGCTTTCTGCACAGAGCAATGTTGGTTAACCTTCAGAGGCAATTCGGGAAGGACATCCTTGAACTTGACCTGTAAGGTCCTACTTCTTGAAGAAAGCACTGCTTTTTGAGTTTTCTTCCCACAATGCCCAAGGAGCCAAACACAGGGCCATGGCAGAGTCTCAAGCACAGCCACAAAACAGTCAGGACTGCTTAGTAAACGGCATGTGCCCTGCTGTACTGTGTCCTGTGCCAATCAGCCAGATGCAGTCTGCAAGCAGCACAAGGCAGGGGTGGTTCAAACATAGCTGCCTCATTTTGGGAAGGGAAGGGAAGGGAAGGGAAGGGAAGAGAAGGAAGGAAGGAGTTTAGCCAGATGAAAGAGAGCTGTCCAGTGCCTCTCACCTTCAAGGTCAGAAAGCAAGCCTTGGCAACCTCTAATTTTAATATACCTCTAACCAGCAATTCTTCAAGCATGAGGTAAAGCTAGCAAAAACATGTGCCTGAAAAAATTTTCAATGAATTCTTCATTTTTTGTGCAGAGTGTATTCTTTGTTATGTTGGGGTACTTGTTCCCTTTTAGTTTTTGCTTCTCACCCCGCTTTGCCATAGCCTGTGTGTCCCATGAAGCTATGCTATTCTGTGTCTTGTTTTTTCTTATTGCTAACTGTTGAATCATGAGCAAAAATTGTGGTTATAAACAAATGAATCTCATCTCAAGTTCTTTTTTATTGTCTGGCCTTTTATCTGTTGTGTGAATCCCTTTCTTCACCTTTACTATATAATGGCAAAGTTCACTTGCTGTATCACATTTTGGTCTCATGAGGTCCAGTGCTTTGTGGGAGGTGAAGAGCTTGGAAGGAGAAAGAAGTGAAACAAGGGGAAACTGGTGCTGAGAAATAGAGTGGTTCATGTTTGTTGATTTCATATAAAAGACCAAATAATTTGAATGGAGACCTTGAGGTAACCTATGCAAAGGAAAAACTTGTTAGGAAAGTCGCATTGTTCAGCTTTCACATTCACATTTATCAATCTAATAGGTGCATTAGCAGGCTATGATTTTGTCAGCACAAGACCATTTTTATTGAAAAATGTGTGCATTTGTTGGCTGTTTCCTATCGAGCTTAGCATTTTGGAGTTCACATTCTAAAGAAAGAAGAGGTCCGTACTAAACATTGGATTATGACAAGCCTCTTTGCAGAAGTAATTATGTGATTTTCTTGTTCAGGGACAGCAACTGAGATGCTTGGAATATCAAAGGAAGCATAAAAGTGTGTTTGAAATCATTGCATTACCATTCCTAGCACATTAACACTGTTACTGACAAATCAGTTGGGACTAGCGGGCAAATATTTAGATTATCAAAATGAATTTTTCCTTATGGGCAGCAGTGCAGATTGTTTGCAGGTACTACATTACTGAGAAAAATATTTGGCATTATGAGTTTATCAAGCTTGCTTTATTCATGTTATTTTCTTTTCACTGCAATTCAATAACATAACGTCCATGGCTTGTACTTGCAGCAAGTTTTCTGTCCTCTTCCTGATGTTTACCAGCACTGGATCAATGTTCTAAAGGGCAACTCTGACAGTGTTATTTCTGTGAACATCAAGCTCGTGTTTATTATAGAATGAAAGTACACCCTTTATAGCCAACAGTCTAACTTTTGAAATATGTATTCTCTGAACCATTTAATAAGTGGTTCCCTACAGACTGAATGTAGTGACTCTTCTCCATTACCAATTACACAAAGAGGCTGTTCCCTGTAAGGCAAGCTGTCTCAGCATCAGCTTGACCTTTCCAACTTTATTTGGAGCGACGGTTTAAGTTTTGTTTACCTGGCAGAGATTTCCACTTCCGGGGTCTTAACAGCCTATCTGTCTGCTCTTTCTGTTAGCTGTCTGCTGCTAGCCATGAATATTACATGAGAATAAATGTATACACTAGTAATCCAATTGGAATTTTCCTTGTTGGTGCCACATTGCCAGATGAAAGCACCCAGATAGCTTGTCACAAAACTACATCCACTGCATATTTTCTGCAACAGGGAGGTAGATGGTAAAGCAATTAGGGCCACTTCTGTGTTCTGAGGATGCTGTGGGCAAAAGCAGCTTGGGAAACATAGTACGGGTAGATTTAGACTGGGCATAAGGAAGAAATTTTTTAGGACAACGGTGGTGAGACACTGGAACAGGTTGCCCAGAGAAGTTGTGGATGTCACATCATTGGAATTGTTCAAGGTCAGGTTGGACAGGGCTTCGAGCAACCTGATATAATGGAAGATTACCCTGCCTGTGGTAGGGGCAGGGGTTGGACTAGATGATCTTTACGGGTCCCTTCCAACCCAAAGCATTCTGTGATTCTACGATTCTATATGGATGCTTCTTCCTAGTATCAGTAGTAGCACTTTAGAAACCTTTGACAGTCAATGAAATTTAAAGTAGCCATAAAAGTAAAGTCAAGCTGGTGCACAGCAAACCGAAGGTGGTAAAATGCCAAAATACTTAAGGATGCTTCCATACTGCAGACTCATACTTAAGGATATTGTTGATTCATTCCTGCAAAAACGACAGAAATGTTTTATTCAACAAAAGAAAAACACAGAAACTAATGAACTGTGCTTTCTAGGACTACAGTCTTCATTTTGGGTCATTTATACACTTGGTAACCCTCTTTATTACAATGAGAAAGTGTTTTGGTTGCTAGTGTCTCAGCTAAAAACCAATGTTCTCGATGTTTCATAGTTGGAGAATAATCATTAGAATGACTCTTGAACTCATAATTCCAGGCTGGATACTACCTCCACTGGAACGGAGGCTGTATAACATGGTGGTTAAGCTTGTCTTCAGAGGTGCTTTAATGTAATTAATTTAAAGCAGTGTTTTGCTCTAAACTGAACTGTAGGCTGCTAGTGTGGGATTATTGGGTCTACTGGCCCTTCAGCTGATTTGAGTGCACTGCATCTTGATCTGCTGGAGGTAAGTGACTTAGATACACAGGCTCTGGCAGTTCTGGACATGGTCCAAAGGCAAAACTTCATAGGCAACCACCATACTTTGAGTCATAAAGTGATTTAGGGGCTGGTGATTCACCATACCAACACATAGAAAGTCAGAGTAAAACACCAGAGAAATTGATAACTTTGTGCATATCAGCTTCAATTCTGTCATTATGATGAATAAATTGTAATAATTAGATTAGAAGTCACTGTAACTGGACTAATAACAAGTCTTTGATTTGTCTGTACTTGTATGGATGCAAGAATTAATTATTACTCTGCAAGATATTTCTGTAGCCTACAAGTTACATGATTGTATGGTTTAGTATGCCACCCTTGAGGCTCAGTTATAATTTGGATGCATGATTGACTATGTCTATACTGTTATACTTGCCTTGCATACACCTCTGAGTGTGGGCTTGCCTCACGATGCCGGTTTTGTGTGAACTCTGGATGATAGCTAGGTTGGTGTAGAAATAAGCACCACCTACCCCTTCATTTAAGCTAAGCACTCTCTTTCCTGTGTGCTCTCAGTGCCTTCTGACAGGGTACTATAGGAGTACTGCAGCATAAAGGAATTGGTTGTTTTGTAATTTTTCTGCTTATGTTATTCTAGAGTAGACACAAGTAAGAAAGCTTTTTCAAGACTGTGTTGCTGGGCTAATATAGGCATAGCCTTTCAAGCCAAAGAAAGAACCTTTTTAAAATGTGGGATGGGAATTTTCTACTGCAGTTTTGTGCTGAAACTCATATATCATTTGTAAATCCTGTTTTCTGAGTCATGTGGCTCTGGGACAGATCCAAAGGGTAGTCCTAAATTGGTGCCTGCCTCTAAAGAATAATGCAAATTAGAGGGGAAAAAAAAAGTAGCGTGATACAGACAGGCTTCAAAATTCTGTTGTTTTTTCTTTTGCCATGCTTATAGTAGGAGGTGCATAGTAATAGATAGCAAAGCAGGTGGTTCTGAGTAACCTGTGTTGAAATTCCAAATTGTTTTATTTTTTGGCAGTGGCCCAATCAGATAAACATTGCAAGGGATTGTGTAAAGTATCCTAATAAATCAGCCGGCACACAGAATACCTAGAGTGAAAACATTTTCAGTTATTGTCTTGGGAAAAACCTTTGTATTAATATTCTATTGTATTTTAGCTGTGGGAACAAAAGCCATAATTTTATGACCATTAAAATGTTTTCCATGAACCTTTAGTGCTGAGAATTTTTTTTCACAATCAGAAATTCCACTGAATTTCAATTTCTTCCTGTTGAGTTTAGATACAAACATTGTAGTGAAAGGTAAACACAGCCAGTAAGGCATTAAAGTGATCCTGGCTGGTCATATGGCTGCTGGAGCAAGATGGAAAAACGAGACTGTAATCAGAGGGGAGAGTGTGACCCTCTGTCCTGGCTGACTGGAGCTCGGAAAGCCTCTGGGGACCATTGCCACGTGTTTTGTGGTTGCCTTGCTGTTGCTTTGTGGATAATAAACAAGCGCCGAGGAGAAGGTTCTCAAAGGATTACAGCTTGGAGCCTTGTGCTGCTTCCCTGGCTGTAGTGAGTGCCCAGTGGCATGCAGCAGTGGCACCAAAACCGCCTTTGTGGTCCTGCTCGGCACATGGAGAGCTTTCATCCCAGTTGCTAATCAGGGTGTAGGGAAAACCAATTAGGGTGAAGGATCAGGGCCTGAGGAGGAATCAGGTCAGAGATAAAGATAAAAGAGAAGTGTAAGAAAAAATGGCAGTGTTCTGTCTAATCCTGCAGAACAGAGATGCTTCAACCTCAGAGGCCTAAGATGCCCACTTACATCTCTTCAAAATTGAATTAATGTACGTGCCCTCTTTCTTCAGCTAAATTGTTCTCTTCATGATATCAAAAGACTGTTTGCATTTGCAGTACCTTCATTCCATAATCCGCTGAAAATAGTTGGAAAGAGCTGATAACAGGGAAAGCTTCTGAGATCAGGGTTACCAAGGCATTTTTGGATTCACCAGTGGGTAACGGAGTCATCGGCCTTTCATGCTGTCTCAGCTCTCCTTGGGAATCAGACAGGTCTGGTTTAGTGAGTGTTTCAGGATCGTGTAAAAGGCAATGAAAAGAAACATTTGAAATTAATTGATGCTGTTGTTACATCCACAACAGAATACACTTTCTACATATCATGTAATCTCTAAGTGGCAACAGAGATGGTTTCAACATTGATTCAAATATTTTATTTTCTAAGCACAACTCTTAAGGGCATTTGTTTTTCAATGTCAATTACTCTAAGAATGTAAAATGGAATGATAATTCCTTTATATGATGAATATTTCAAACTTGCTTTTTTTCAACCTGCATTATTCTTCATAATATTTTTACTTGTAGCACTATCTCTACGATATTCATTTAATTTAGACCAGTGAATATGAGTTATTTATGATTTCAAATAAAATCACTTAGTAAGTCAGTCTGTCAGCAGACCAATCTTTTGGAAAAATGAAAGGTACGGTGCAAAGAGAATCTACATTTATCTTTATTACAACTTTATTGCACACAGTTTATAGCCAGTGATATCTGTGTGTGTGTCTGTGTGAGGGAGAGAGAGAGAAACTACTGTGCAGTGACATTTTGTTAAAAGCATTTTAAAAAATACAAAAAGGAAGAAATGGTTTGGAATTTAACTAAACTGGAAGTATTTTAAATTGCTAAGAATTAGAGTGAATTCAGCTGGAAGCATATTTTGATCTGACATTTGATTTTGGGAATTAGAACTGTTTGTTCCCTCTTCATCTACATTGTGGAAGGGAGCAAAAGGAGAGAACTGGCAAAAAATAGAAAGTAATGTAAAAAATAAAGAAGGAAAAAGGGCAGTAAAGTCACTATTCATTTTATTTCATGGTAAAGGTTCTGTAAGCAAGCACTCATATGAATGAACTTCAATCAAAAGTTACAGTTCACCTAGTCTGCAGAAAGGGTGCCAGTCACGTGGAGCAAACCTGGACAAGAGCTAGGGAGTTTATTTTTACTAAATTTAAAATTCTTGTCCTCTGAAGCCCAAGTGGAGGATGTGCTCCCAGTTGCAGTAATGTGTAGTCCGTCTGTCGAGGACTGGGAGCATCCGGGGTCCGTCTGTCGAGGACTGGGAGCATCCGGGGTACAGGTTTTATATCATGTGCTGCGGGTATGTCTGTGCTTGTGTGACCCTATGCCCTGGATGCTCGCCTTAACTGTGCCAATGACTGCAACTGTAAATGTGGTGATTCTCGAAAGCAGAGGTCTGTACCACCCCAGTTTTAAGTTTCTCTTTATGCAATAATTGTAGTGCCCATTCTGTCATTTTGGGGGAGATTTAATGACCCAATGTGGAACCACTTAAACTGTATTTTATACAGTAAATGGTTCTCTTTCTGTGATTTTCTAATCCAGACAGAAAAAACCAATCTGCTGAACTATGGATACCGGTGATGCCCTTCACCTGAGCTCACTGTACGAAGACAAGCAGGGCAAAGTTGGGCCTTTTCTGTCGCCAGCTTCAAGTCTAGTGGATTTCCATTCTGAAATATGTTAGAAGATTGTTGTTAGAGATCTTCTATTTAATCATCAGCAAATTAATTTAATGTCTGAAGACTCCTGTGAATTCAGATTTTTTTCATCTGATCTGATTGATGGTCAGTGTCTCTGCCATCCAATTTCCATTGGCATAAGGTTTTGATACAGGACTGAGGATTGCTCTGAGACCGTGACTGGATTTTAAATTGTAATATCTCTCTACAACCTTCAGGCGAGGAGTGTGAATAGTTACTTCTTTCCACTAGTGTCCAATCAGCGATGCAAAGTATGATGGTGGAATCTGTGCCCGGGAAAGTTTTTACATGTTTGTTCTTTCATTCACACATTAAAAGAAAATGCTATCCCTTCAAAGGTGACATACAGAAAATGGATTAACTTATCAAGAGTCTCAACAAGAACGCAGAATTTTGCCTGTGTAGGTGCATTTAATCTTATGCATCTTTTATTTCTGAAGCTCCCAAAAGAGCAGAGTTTAATTTCTGCAAATATATTCCCAAAGCAAAGGCATGAAGACAGCTTTCTTATTAGAAAAAGCTGCATACTTGTATTCATCCCAAAATATTGATATAAAAGTATCTGAAAAATGTAGGCACAACATTATTTGTAGGAAGGCTCTACTTTGGATATTGATTACTGCACATTAACTGCCAGTTTCTAAGCCAATAGCGATGGGATGTTTACAATGTAAACTTAAACAAGCCAGTCTGGAATTTAACTGATGGCTTTAAGATGAACACTGTAAAAAACCAGATACATGGAATAAAATGTTAATTGATTATTTCTAGTAGAGTTATAACTGGTATTTGAGAGATGTTCACCTACATCACCTCTCCCCATAAAAAAGCTTTAAGTTATAGATCCTCTAACTCTGTGGTTTTGTCTTAATTTAATGCAGAATTTCAGGCAGAATTTGCCCTGCTTATTGCTTTTGGATGCAGTTCTTCGGACACTAAATCAAAAGTATTTCAGACTTTGTCAGAGTCAAAGACATTTTCAGTTAATACTTCTAACGTTGCAAGCTTTTCTAATTTTCTAATACACCTTCTGATTAATTGTTGTACGCATCTATATATACAAAAAACCACATGCACACACATGTGCACATGACTTACTACATTAGAGATTCACTAGAATTTAACCTTCTATTTAAAACAAGCCAACAGGAAAATAAAAACACATCTACTTTCATTCTATGTGCAGGAAAACCAACCTTGAACATGTGACCTTGTGACCCAACACATAAAGTAAATAAAATAAATATGTTCTAAAATAGTCCTGGAGCTTCTAAGACAATTTGTCATTTCTGTGGTTTGACTTCTGATTTTTTGACTATTTTGCAGTGACTTTGTTATTTTAACTGTATCATATTGAGACAGAATTCTGGAGAAAATGGTTAAAAGTCTGGATTAGTCTCTTTGAAGATTACTGTTACTTCCAGCTTAAAACAAAGATTTCTTTGAAGTTAATTTTAAAATATACATTAAATTAGTAGCAAGTGTATGTATTTATGTTAGTTGTGAACCAGAATATTTTCCTCCACTGTTGTATTTAAGTAAACTTGTTCTGGAGAGTTTCAAGGTTGCGTCCTGGTTAATACTACATACCAGCAGCGATAGCCCTACTACTCTAATACTTTATCCATCATTGAGGTTGAGCAACATGTCATCTTCCTGCCTGTACAGTTCCATTGCACAAAATGTCAGCCTGGGACTTGGGTTGCATCTTGTTCCATTCAAGTTTATAAATAGCTGAGTCTTCCTGAGTGGAGTAATTTTCTTTATATACCAATTCTTCTTAGGAGGACCTGTTTAGTGGGGATCATCTTTACCAAAATGGAAAGTAAAATATGTCAAATATTAACTGCAACTCACAAATGCAATTTTCTTACTGTTTTCTTTTCCCTAGAGAGCCAGATATGATGGTAATGAGTAATCTTAAAAATAAAATGAACCAGTTTTATTCTTTTTTACAGGACTTTCCTTCCTTTATTTTAATTAACCTTTCTCTAAGGCATCTAACTTGTCAAAAGGTATGAACATAAAGAATCAATAACAGCTTTCAAATGGGTCCTATCATAGGTTATGGAAACTCCAGAGATACAAATATGTAACCATTTCACTCCCTTTCCTACACTGGAAAAAGAATTTAGGCTGCTGACTGCATGTGTAGACATTGTTCTGGATGAATTAAAGAAAATTATGTCCAGTGCACTCAACTCTGTACCCTTAATTGGAAAATGAACATGGATTGTCTTTGCTCTAAATAGATTATGAAAAACTCCGTTTGAAAGTAAAGCTTTTAATGCCAATTGTTATAATTTTTATTTTCAAATTAATTTCACAGTTTATTCATAGAGATTATACATTTCTACTTTGAACTGCTAATTCTCTCTCTCTTTTCTGGTTTTGGGCCAAACAAACACAAATATCTTAAAATACAAGTTCAAATAGTCCACATTTATAAATTACATGTACCAAAGATATAGATCCATCCTACAATTTATACTGCATAGGCTTAAAAATAATTGTGTGCTTATCTGCTGGGTGGTCTTCTTTTATGGAATTTGACAATAATGAAATCACTTGTTAGCTATATCTGAGAAGATGATACCACTCTTTGTAAAAATACAATTTGAAGATTGGGACAGACCAGCTTTTATACAGAAGAGAAACTAACAGTCAAAGTATCTGGCAAACATAGGTTGCAAAAACTTTGTTGGTTATAGTATTTTTGTGTGTGTGTGTATAAATAAGTAAATGTATATATTTAACATATATATTTAGTGTGTATATATATGAAACCAAACTTCATTGGTTATAGTTTCTTAGTTGCAGTAATTCAGGAAAGCTTCTTTACTTTGGAAAACACCTTTGGAAAAGTCTAATATTTTAGCATGGCAGCTCTAAAGCCTTCATAATACCAGGACTCCACAATGAAATACAAATTGAACTTCTCATATTTTTATGGAAATAGGACTGCATGCCTGTGCCCACCCACCTGGTCTGGTGACCAGGTGAAGTTCCCCTATGTAGCTGCACTCAAGGGGGAGCAAGGTGTTAAAAAGGCAAAATGCTTTTCCTTCTCTGCCACATGTTCATGGCTCTCTCTTGGAAGATTTTCTGTGATTCATCTAAGCAATTCAATTAAATAAACTGGCAGTTTTCTGGCTTACCCCATGGGACCACTGTTATTCTTATGCTCAAAGAAAGGCATTTTCCTTCTGAGTTTGCCTGTCCTCAGGGATAATATGAGTTATCTCATATTGGTCTTGATTCTTATCCAGCCATTTTTTGAGTGTGTGCGTCAACATGTGGCCACTTTGGAAGCCATTTCTATGTCCAGTCTAGCGACAAGGGTAATACTGCTCTGACAGAAGGTCTCTGACAGGGCTGTCTAGGGTACTGAGCAATGTCTCATGGTTCGCTGGTGCTCCCTAGTTCTCCTGCCAAACGTGCACAGCTCAATGGGAGTCTGGTCCATGGTTCAGAATCAGAACTGCTGTGGCCATGCAATAAATGTGAGCATGACGAGAGAAAACATTCATCAAAAAATGACTTTTCATCCCCCTTTTTGAAACAGTAGTTAAACTCCCTGTTTTCTTGACATGTTTGTACTGTTATATTTTGAAGTGTGATGCTGGTTCTGGAGTATTCCATATGATTCTTGCAGAGAATAATCCTGAATAGAAAGAATAATGCATAGTAAAGCCTGCTGAAGATGAACAATGCATTTCAGAAACCTCAGGGCCCCTACAGGGATCAGAGTTGCTGAGATACCATCATGCCAGCTACCAGAGAGATTGTGAAAAAGGCAGTGAAAAAGCAAATATTTTTTATATGGTAAGAAAAAATGTCTTAGTCATACCAATGGATGAAAACAGATAAAGATAACCTTCCAGTTCCAACGAGTTCATTTTATGAATGAATGAGACTTATCAATCGAACAAAGCTTTGGATTTTAAAAAATGAGGTAGCTGACAGGTATGTAGTTAGTTGATTTGTTTTGCTTTGCATTTCAAAATCAACTTTCATAACAGTTGCTGCATGTAAATTCAAGTTAATACTATGTGCCCCCAAGACAAGAGTTCTGCAAAATCTCTGTCTTACCTTACTTATCTGGAGATAAGTATCAGCAGAAATGGATAGATAGTTATTCCAAGATAAGGGACACAGATGATGATCTGATGTATTTATTTCAGATGACCGTGGAATGTTTTTCCTTTTGATGTAGTGCTGGGAAATCCTACTGTTTTAGGGTCAGTACTTTTGCAACTTAAAAAAAAAAAAAAAAAAAAAAAAAAGCTGTTCAGAGGTTTAACTCCCTTTCCTGAAGTTAATAAATATTCTAAATAAGAATGTTTATTTTTGGGTAAGGAGTATGAAGAGGGGAGTGTTGAGCTAGCAAGAGAGATTAAAGGGGAAAGAAAAAAGAAATGAAAAAAGAAATAGAAAAGTATTTCTTTCTCCACAAGCTGCAGAGAAGCAGGGAGTGATGGAGTGGGTGTTCAAGAAAAGCATCAAATTGTCAGAATAGAAGCTAATCAGGCAGGAAGGAGAAGATTATGGATGATTATGGACCTAGGCAAAAGCTGCTTATGTTGCTGGAGAAGGGGGCTAGAGAGCAGATGTGGCCTGTAAATGGCCACTTCTTTAACTCTCCTATTTGACACAAAGCAGCAAGGCTGTAGGTGCACTGGCTAGGAGAGCAAGTCACGATGGTGTGAGTGTGAAACGGCTGTGGGAGGGAAGGGACCAGAGTGCTGCTGAAAGGAATGGAGGCGGAGGATGCTCCAGGCCTGCGGGGAGCGGGGAGCTGCTTGAGTAGCACTCTGCAAAAGCAGCAGCTCCGGCTGAGCTGCCTGTCTTGCCTGTGGCAGAGCCATGCAAAGGCAGCCTGGTGACAGTTTCTCTCGCTCAGAGGCAGGAAATATGGAGGAGGTTGCAAATCTGGGAGGGAGATTCCTCCCTGTCCCACCCACTCTGCTCGCAGTGGGTGTAGCAAACCAGACTCCACGTCTCACACCATGCTTTTTTGCCTTGCTGCCTCTTCAGCTTCTTTTCTTAGGACAGAAGTAGCAAGGTCTGTCCCTGAGGCAGCAAAATTCAGCGTTGCCTTGATCTGGGTTTTGCAGAATGAAAGGACGGGGGGAAAAGCAGATTTGGTGCAAGGTACAGAATGGGAAACGGTTGAAAATGGAGCTGTAAGACAGGAGACAGAATCATTGTCAAATGAGCAGTAGCCCTACTTTGGGATTGAAAAGAAATGTATGCTTCAGGGGGAACATTTTGACTCTTCTACGCTAAATATTCCACTCTTTTCCTTAAATCCTTCAAATGCAAGTTTGACTGCACTGTTTGCTTTGAAAGCTCAGAAGGAAATTGTTAAACATATTTTACTAGTCCTTTTATGATTCCATATCACCTCCAGGAGTTACATGTATGGTTTCTAGTTTGTGTGTGGTGTGACCTCAGTCACACACAGACCTTGGCTGCTTGTCACAAAGGAATAGAAATTATTAACAATTATGAGATACTGATGTCTGTTTCTTAAACATTCTTTAAACAGATGAATCAAGTCTGTTAATTTAATAATTAGTCTTTTTGCTGTCTCACAACTTTTAAAAAACATCCCCTTGTGTCTTCATCATAAGCAAGGCTAATTTTCTGCTGAAAAACTTGCTTTTTGGTCATTAGTATTCTTCTTCCTCTTTTCTCAACAAAATTAACCTGGGTTTAAAGATTTCAATGGAACTTTATACGGTTTTTAAGCCTTGCTTATTACAGCTTTAGATCAAGTTGAAAGTGAAGGCAAGAGCACATCTGTTGTGAGTGGGCACAAGTGAAAATAGTCATTCAAGACTTAGCTATCAGCAAAAGAAATAAGGCATGAGGTAAAGTTAAAATTTCTATATAGTTCACAATTCTGTTGTAAAATCAAATGTTTATGTGTTTTCTGAAATTATACGCTGCTTGTCTGCCTATTTAATGTAAGTTTTGTTCCTGACATGTTCCTCGTTTTTTCCCAGTAACTCTTCAAATTGTCATTTCCTTTGATCTTTTTATGTTATATCAGCAATATTACAATGAATCACAGTTCTCACCAATCATCTCACCTTTGGCTTGTGTTCAATAGCCTGCTTTTCCGTGTCTGAAAGTTATTTCATGTTCTTTTTCTTTGCTTCTAATTCAACACACATTGTGTATAATTGCAGGGTAGAGTGATGATTACTCTCCAAAGAATTACAATCAAACTTGGCTTGTTAGTGTGTAAAGCTCTGGCTGTTAATCACAATCATTTAAGCAGTAGCTAACCCTCACTAAAACACAGATGGCATGTTGTTAGCATTTCAAGCTACCCAACTCAGACATTGTTGATGTATCCCAGAGAGGACTTTGTTATGCTTTTCAATACTGCTTCTCTTCTGTAATGCTGAACAGTATCTGCTGGGTTTGATACCCTCTCAGACGCTTAGGATGAACACATGAATACTGTACAGCTGTAGCAGCTCATGCAAATAAAAATGCATAATTTTTTTTCCACTGAAAATGAAGAATTTAACCATAAAACCCAGAATGAATACAAAAAGAAAGTCTATGAAAGAAAAAAAACAATATAAACAGGAAGTTGTCTTGATTAAAACTAGCAAGTAAGTTGAAATATGTGCATATTTGACTTAAGAAAACCTTGGCAAGCTTGATCAGTAATGGTAATTTGAGAAGGTCCCATGTTTGCTGGCTGAGAGTCCTAAGGTCTGGTGATTTTCAACAAGCCATAAAATAAATAGATAACTATTTTTTCAAGTGCTACTGACCTAAATAAAAACTCAAATACTGTACATCAAAGAGCAGAACAAATCATACCATCAGTGCCAAGCCCCTAAGCAAGGATTTTTAATAAGAATGATAAAATGCTTGATACTATATGACAATCCACTTCATAAAATCCTGTTTTTCTTAAAAAACATGTGTTTTGCAAAGGTTTAAAATGACTACATGCAGAAAAGTTGAATTCTTACACTGTAGAAAAGGATCCTCTGAAAGGCCAGGATACAGTGATGTGAGCAAAAGACAGAACACAGACTAAGATTCTTGCTACTGCACAGTCTCAGTACATTTTTGTATGCCACCCTGTCTCCTTTCAAAAGCTTCCCTATCAGTAAAATAAAGATTAAAAATGCCTTATTCAGAAGATACCTTTGGGAATTGACTTACAGTTTTGAAAAAAATCTATTGTTTTAGATAAACTATGGGGAATAGAAAAAAAACGGTTCTCGAATGAAGAATTTATTATTTAACTGGAACTAACTGTGCATGACTTTTCATGAGTATGCATCAAGTTAATATCTCAGGTGTCTGGGTATGTGTGTTCCAGTGCTGCCAGAGTATGTAAGCACTTGCACCTTATAACTTCCACGGTGCTGTGAAAGGGGTAGGCTTCACCAAGGAGCACAATCATGGAGACATCCCTACTTGAAGCCTCAGCCATGTATTAGGTCATGGCAGGAGAAGTTTTGTTTGTGAACTGAATAATGTACTCCTTACATTGTACCAAGGTTGTTATTGTTTTGTCTACATAGATGCCATTCCATGGTGAAATATGGGCTTGTCAAATCCAAATTTCAGACAAAAATATATGATTCCTGTATTCTCTTTGGCATGTAGTTTGATAAGAGGCAACTAGTTTCTGCCCATGCTCAATTTCCTTCTACCACCTGCATCCTTTGTGTATCCTTCCTTAGAGACTACTGCTTAGTTTGAGTGGGCAGAGAAGAGTTGAACTGGCATCTAGACCTAGAAGTATCTTTTTGTCATTGACCATACACATTTCCTAGTAAGTGGCATCTCTGCTACAAGAATGGGAGAAATTTAAATTTTCATTATTAACTCCTTTAGCACTTACAATTTGAGAGACATCAGTCACTTAGCACAAAATGTAGTGAAGTCTAAGGTAAACTGGATTTCCAGAGCAGTCATTCTGTGTTCTTATTATCCATTCTCCAAAATATTGTTCATATTGATGAAATTCTTTACCAAGTTTTAATTAACATATTTTATAAAGACCCATCTAAGCAATTTCTTTGCAAAGTTTTCAAGATCAGATGCCATCTTCCACTTCTCTTTCACCTTTAAGTTTTGGATAAATGTGAATTGTCCATAGTGAACTTTGTATGGACAAGCACTGAAAGAAATGCTTGCCAGCTCTACAATTGTGTAGCTACTCGGGTTTGCTACATAGACACAAAAACTTGTTCTCTTTTTGTTCTGGAGTGCTAAGTGTGCAGCAAAAAATTACATTCACTGAGAAGCTGTGGTTCCTGGTCCTATATCATATGATTCTTCAATGGCAGTGAAATAGGTTAAAAGTTGTCACAGAAGCCTTACTGATGAAATCCACATTCCAGCCATGTTACATTTATGGTTCAGGGACTTTTGTTCTCAATATAGAGGCACAGTACAATGTACATAAACATCCTTCTGTCGTTTCCCAGAGCTGATATGCTTTCAGATTATTCTTTATAGCACTGAGTATTGGAAGTACACCTTCATTTCATTTCAAATAAGGTGTAGAACCCACATAGTTGTCTACAAAGAATATACTACGTGTCATATATAGCTGCTTTTCCACTTGCAATAAGTGTGTTGTTTCTCTGTTATGCTCAATGTTAATCTTGATTTCTTTGATCTGAAATGAGGGGTGATTTGAATACAATATGATTTTAATCCAGCATCCTCATACCACTGAGGACAAAGGTATGGCTTTTCTTACCTCAACGGTCAGGGAATTGAAGTTTTGAGACAAATTCTGACCTTCTTGCAACATGAGTTTCTACATCAAACAGCTTGAAATTGAGTTTATTAGTACAGCAGCAAGTTTAATGTCAAGTACTGGAATGAAAATTGAATTAATTTGTTGCTTTCTTTAATTGACCTCCTTTAATTTTCAAACTTTACATGTTTGTTTAATCTTAATACCTTTTGATTTATTCATGAAATGTTGCTCTTCTGCGCTTTGTAATAATCTCTGTCTATTCAAGCATTTTCAATGTGATATTCTCCATCCCAAGTTTCTAATGAGGTTTCTTATGTATGTATTTTTTAAATAAAAATCATGGAGGGTTTTTTTATATTCATTAACTGAATATTAGAAACCATGCCTGGTTAGGAAAATCTCATCAGTTTAAGGTTCCAGAATAGGTCACCAAGTGTCATTCCAATAAAAATGGAATTTGCATGCAATGCTTCATTTGCAAGGAGTGCTTGTTTATCTTCTCTGGCATTTATTACAGTGATCAAGCAACTGAAATAATCTGCATATTATGCAAACCAGTCCTTTTCCCAGGAAAGTTTTCAGGTTTTTTCTATGAAAAAGAAATTAATGCAAAGGCTTGTTGTAAGATATCATGAGAAAAGAATTGGATCTTGTCACAAGAAATTCTTGTTGCTGTCATTGCAGGTGACTAACCTATTTTGGGAAATTAAAAGTTCTGATATTATGGGTTACATCATAGAAATGTTTTATTGTGAGTGTTCTTAGCAGCATGAAGGATTGCTCCATTTGCTTCCTGGGTAATTGGATTATTGCCCATTCTACCAGTGTAACCACAAAGATGACTAAAAGAACTGGAGTTTTAGAAAATGGAGATTTGACAATGAAGTGAGTTCTTAGCCAAAGAGAATTTCAGTGGGAAGGGTTAGATCAGCTGGGAAAAGAAAGCTAACAGTACCTGTATCTTTACAGTCAAGAGCGTGAAGATATTGAAGGAGGAAAAGGTTGTTTGTAGCAAATTGTTGAAAATCACTGTCTATAAAAATATAAAAGGCTTGATTTGGAGACATCTTTTGAAAAAGCTTTTCCTACCAGGTAAAATTATTAGCTTTAGCTTTATAAAAACAAAACTCACAAGCCTATCAGAAGTAAGTAAACTGTTCCCAAATTACATGTTTTGTTGTGGATGTTTAGGTGGTGGAAAGCGTTTTGGGCAAGGTCTCTGGAATCAGGCTCCTTTTTGTACAGTACTTGCTGCAGAATCCTTTCTACATGAGAATTGTGAGTCATGGTGGCAAGTCTTATATAATAGAAGGAAACTTTGCAAAGGAACAGACCTTTACTAAGAAAAAAATATACTTTTTAACAAAACGCACAATTCACATGGCTTTAATTACAACCTGGGAGAGAACAACCTTCTTGAAGTGGAACTTTAACAAATACTGAAAAACTCATGGTCATTCTCTTAGTTTACCTGTTTAGTCTCCCTGACTTCTCTATGGAGAGTGAAAGTCCCCTCCAAAGAGCAATTTGGAGCATTAGAATTGAGCTTCTGATCTGAGCTGCCCTCAGGACTGGGTAACAAGCTTGGGGAGACCAGATAGATATGTAAGGTGCATATGTGTGGGAAGGAAGAGCAGGCATATTTCTGCCTATTGTGATATTACAGCAGAGACTGAATGGAAATTATTCCCTCCTGGTGCTCCACACTCCTCAAGCTAACGGGCCTATTTGTCAGAATAGGCGCTACTTGCATGGATTTTGTCAGAGTAACTCATCACTCAGAGGTACATGGTTGGCAGATCAATGGCTGTCTATTTCATGAAACCATCTTTTTTTAAGAGCTTTTACATGATTGAAAGCACAAATTACACTTTGAAAATAACAAACTGTAAAGTTATTGTCTGTCACTGTTGTGCCATCCGCCATTCCTTCAACTGTTATAACCTCTCCTTGTGTCTTATCTGAAATGAGATCATAAATTCTCCAAGGAAGGATTTGTCTCTTAAAATAGCACTTGTACAGTGATTAGCACTTTGAGGTGCTGAACTTTAATGGACTTTTCTGATCTTGCCATAACATACCAAATAGTCACCGAAGTATGGAAAATAGATCCAGAAAGGATTTTGAGACCATATAATCTGTTCACCCTTGGAAACAAGGTTAAAATATATCTGTCAAGACTGATACTGATAGATGTCTAACCTTAAAGACCTCCAGTGATGGAGATCCCACAGCCTCACAGGACAGGTATATTCAGGGGCTTTAGTGTACATTTACATTGTCTTTACTATACACATTTTGCTAATGTTATTACCTGCATTCCTTGCTGTAATTTAACTTGGCATTTTTTGTCCTTTCCATCAGGGATATGGAGAGTACATTATTTCTTTTATAGTAGAAACCTTTTATGTATTTGAAGTCTGACCATCTTCCCACTTGGTGGTCTTCATTTAATTGTGAATTAAGTGCAAATAGCAAATAAAAAACCCATGATGCTTAAAAAAAAAAAAAATAAGCCTGTTAGGAGAGGTAAAGAAGATTGGGCTAGGCAGTATAAAGATAGCAGATGAGACATTGAAATTTTCCTTCTCACCCAGCAAACTCCAGAGATGCAAACTGTGTGGGTAATTGTTTCACTTGCACAGTTACAATAGAAGGTGCCTGACAGTGCTTTGTGGACTTCAGAGGATATCGCGGGCATGGTCTCAAGGGCTGTAGCACTAATGTGGATGTTTCCACTTCATTACTTTCAATGGACCACAGTCTTATCTGTCTGCATTAATGAATGGTTTACCCCTCTGGAAGACATGCTACTGGTTATATTCTAATGATGACATAATTAGAAAGCAGAAATAGATCTCGGTGAGAGGACTGCCTTTAGCCATGACCCACGGGCTCCTTGGTATGATTGTGCACAAATCCAGGATTACTGAAGCATGGAAGGATAAACTGTATGGCGTTAGAGAAAGTGTCAGAGCGATAAAAATTATTATCTGTATTTTTTTTAATGCACTCTTGTGTTGCAGTTTTGGAAGGAATACAAATTTTTGGATGCTGCTTTTCAAAACATTTTCATTTTAAGATGATGTCTGGAATGTAGGCTGGACACCAGTGCAGCAAGCTACGTGAGTAGCTGTAGCATTAGAAATATTTCCTTGTGTTATTCCAAATTATATTAAAAGAGAAATTTTATTAAAATGTTTTAATAATAGAAAAATAATGCATTACAGTATTGTATAAAGAAGAGTGGGTGGGTTTTTCTGGGAATGAAGTTATGAATACAAAGCCAGCATCTCTGGATAGTAAAAATGGAGCTGAAAGCAAAGTGTTGGTTTGAGTAGGACTTACCAATAAGCATTAGAATAATGCTGTGATTGACAGAACAAATCAGATAACAGGAATAATACATGACATATCTCCTACACTGGCTGCTAAGAATTTGGCCAGCAAGAAAGTAAACGTAAGGCAATTGTACAGACCACACTGTATCTCCTGTCTTTTTGTTTGCATGGCTGTGGCAACCTGCTCGCAGTCATTACTGTTTAAAAAAAAATAAAACCCAAAACCAGAAAATGTACCCAATGCAATGATAAACCTTGAGACTCAAATGCCCTGCTGTGTAGTATCATCTTACTTTCATATGTAGTAGATCATAATTCATAAATTGTCTCACATTATATGTATCCATATTCTAGTTTTCTTTGATGCAATAATCCAACAGCAACTTAGCTGACATTATGGGAAGTCTAAAATATGCTAATTCAGTAAACTAGCCAGGTCTTCAATTCTGAGATTATTTTTTATTATTATCACTGTTATGGTAATAAGTTTCATATATTTGCAGCTAGACATGTCTGAAAAAAGTTAGTCTGTGTTCTGCTCAGACACTGACTTTTCTGCTCTACATGGGAGTAAGTGGACTATATTTCTCCAATCTTTGTGAGTGCTGGGAACCAAGGAATTGAGCTGCTTATGCGATAAGATGTGTTAAAATGCATTATCCAGAATAATTAACACTGCTAGTTGTATAATTATGATTAAATATGATTTAAATGGCTGTTTAGAAGTAAGCAACAGAAGGTTCCTACCAGAAGTAGCCTTCTAATAAAAGCAGCGCAGAACAGAATGTTATATCAAATTGCCAGTTCTTTTCAGATCCATGTGTAAACTAGATGTCCTGACTAGCTATCCCATTTACTACAAATAACATATTTGCTTTGGATTTGAAGTTTTTATTTCTTATATTTATAGATCAAATACAATTAGTTGAATAACGTCAGTAAAACAAATGTAATGATTTCATCTCTGCCTTTATCTTTTTGTCAAAATGTCAAAAGTATCATTTTGCTTTTTGCTGTGATCTCTGTGTTCACATATGATACAGAACTGTCCAGATTATTTATTGCAGTTTGTGAGTTACTGTGGAAGTCCTCCCTCTGCAACTTGAAGCTTGCTGTTTGTAACAGACTATTTGCTTTCTGAATTGGTTACTGTAGTCACATCATGTTGTGTTTGCTACTAACCATCCCCCAGATCCCTGAGCAATTTCTGAGCAGGGTGCTGTACATTGCCAGGGTGCTGTACACTGCCACAGATTCTCAGACAGGGCACATTCATATATAAATTTATGAAGTTCTTTGGTGGAAAATAATCACCAAAAAAAAATTGGTTTTCATCCAGTTTTGAAAAAGCAAAATAATATTAACACATCTTTATGAAAAAATGACTTGATTTTTGTAAATTTCATTAAATTCAAGCATGTCATTATGTTGTGGCTGTTTTGTATTTTCTGTTACCATAGCTCTGCATAGTGCCTTAGGATCTTGTAGGTTTTAACCAAAAGAAATATTCTTTCACCTTTCTTTAATCCTCCACTGCTTAGCCCCAGTTCTTAGACTGAAGTAATTGAGCTAGATACTGCAGCTTGTACTCAAAGTACAATCATACTCCATGGTCCCATTGAAATAATAGATATTACTTGTGCAGTAATCTTTGATTCAGCTTGGCTGAAGGTATCAGAACTGATTTCCTAGTTTTAAATCCTAGGCAAATTCATCTATGGATGCACTGGATTTAGTGGTAGCCTATAGAAGTTATTATTATCCCTTGCTACTTGCAGGTAGAATTTGATACTTGCAATATCCATTTGGGACACTTAACCTGAGACTGAGACAGTGTTTAAAGTAGGGGAGGGTGGTATTGCCATCACCCAGGATAAGTTGCACAGGGCACTGTGCAACTATTCTGGCGTTAAGGGACCGACAGGCTGAACAGAGACTACAAACTGGATCTTCTGCCTCTTGGAAGAGGGCTTTAATCCACGTCCTGTCACTCAAAGGAGTGGTGGCACCACCAATATCATGTCAGCTGGTTTCAGTCGTTGTCCCATTAAAGTTACCCTGTGGTCATGGCATGAGATAGGCACCCATCTCTCCAGAACAGGCACTTCTGGCAGATCTAGGAGATTATTTGTTTGTGATTGCATAGCTGTGTTTTTGTAACTTTTCCCCATTCTTTTTTATAAAAGTATTGTAATAGCTTTTCTACAGATTTGCAGGTACCATTCTGTCTATTACATACGTGTGTGTCCATTACTTCACTTTTTTAACACTCTAAAACACAAATTACTCCTATTTCCCCTACTTTTTGTTGTAAACAATGAAGCTGGGGGAAGGGAATTTCATTCTCTTCCTTTTGGAGTATAAAATTAACACAGATGAAAAGCAAGGTACCTTCTGCGATGACTTCTATGATTTCGGGGAATACCTAAGCAGCCTTGGTTTTGTCATCAGGGTATGTATATGTAAATTTGGCATGACTTCCGATACAGAGGCAAAAGCTCAATAAGAATAAGTGTACTTTCTTCCAGTTACAGATGAGTAGCTCTAGTCAGTTCCTACAAATGCCTTAGAGAGGGTATGCACTTTATTTTTTCCCAATTCCCACTTTCCCTTACTTGGCAGGGTAAGTTTCCCAATAATAGGGATTCTTCTGAAATAGGAATCTTTAATTTTTTGTTACTTTTTAAAGTACAAAAATGAAAAAAACATTAATATTCATGCCTGAAATCTAAAGTGTGTATTAATTTTTGAACCCAATTCCGTTATTGCTAAAAATGTAGTGATCACCAAAGTTATGAAATCAGTAAGAATAATTGTGAAAGTGATTTTTATGTGACAGAGAATATTAATGTGACTGACTGGGGTCTAAAGTTAAATTGTGGCCTGTTTTCAACTTCCCATAAGGTGCCATTTTAAAGTGCAAACTAAAATAGAATTTAGGCTGCCTATGTAATTATTCTAATCTGCAGTATGAAAGTGCAGTTTTTGAAGAAGCAATTGCCTGTCCTGAACTATGTAATCTAGACTAGTAGCCCAAGCTGCCTGCCCTGCTAGCTGACCTCAGTTACCTCTGAACTCCTTGGACTGGCAGGACACTCTCTGCCAAGCTGCAAGTAGCTAGGCTGGGACTCATTTCAAAGACATGCCAAGCAACAAGGGATATCTCATTCTATCATACACATTTCAACATATTCACTTATTTTAGTCTTGATTGTCCTCCTCTGAATTTGGCTTTATTCAGTATTTCGAATTTGTACATGTAATAAGCTGTCTGATATCTTATGAAAGCAACAGATGTAAAAGGCACATTGCAGATTATTCTCTGATTGTGCTTTGCTTGTTGGCCATTCTCAGAAGAATAAATTCTAGAGATATATATGCTTTTTGCACAGTTTTAAACAGTTACTTCTGTAGTTTGCTGCTCTTTCAATGATGCAACTGGTAGAAGCTGGAGTCTAGAGGACAAATCAAGGTTGCTTCTTTCAGGAAAAAGGAATTTGGAGTAATATCAAGACTTGAGGAAACTTATTTAGGACCTATATTAAAAAATCACACCAGGTGTTTGTAAAACATCTGCCTCTATGGTGAAAATTTTTCTGATGTTTTCATGGGAAAAAACTTCTTCCCAATGCACTGGTATACAATATCTTAAGAGTACATTTCCAGCTCAGTCTCATTTTCCAGTGATATAAACTAAAAATAAAAATATAAACTAAAAGTATTTCAGGGACACTGCTTTGTAAGTGCTGGCCAGAATTCTAGTACATGTTTTTATTTATTACTCTGTGGAACAATAGGTAGAAGAGGTAGGAACATGGAAGGAGTTATAGGCTGAGCTTTTGAAAGGAACCTCAGGGAGGTTTAGGTAGATAAGTGAAGATTAAAAAATAATTCTTTTACTGTGTAACTTGATTCCCCAAATCTTCAACTTGCCTCAGCGCAGCTCTTCTGTCCTCTGTGAAAGTACTATAAAGTTTGAAGATTTTCTGTTTGACATCTATCATGAATATTAAATTTACCTAGCTTTTATTAACTACCAGAGAAAGGTCAAAGTCCACTACATAGCTTTTTCAAACTAACAAGGTTTATTTTGACCTTTGTGTCGTGGTTTAACCCCAGCGGGCAACTAAGCCCCACACAGCCGCTTGCTCACTCCCCCTTGATGGGATGGGGGAGAGAAACAGAAGGGTGAAAGTGAGAAAACTCGTGGGTTGAGATAAAGACAGTTTAATAAGTAAAGCAAAATCCGCCCACGCAAGCAAAGCAAAACAAGGAATTCATTCACTCCTTCCCATCGGCAGGCAGGTGTTCAGCCATCTCCAGGAAAGCAGGGCTCCATAATCGTTACTTGGGAAGACAAACGCCATCACTCCCAACGTCCCCCCCTTCCTTCTTCCCCAGCTTTATATACTGAGCATGACGCCATATGGTATGGAATAGCCCTTTGGTCACTTGGGGTCAGCTGTGCCAGCTGTGTCCCCTCCCAAATTCTTCTGCACCTGGCAGAGCATGGGAAGCTGAAAAGTCCTTGATTTAGTATAAGCACTACTTAGCAACAACTAAAACATCTCTGTATTATCAACACTGTTTTCAGCACAATTGCAAAACATAGCCCCATACTAGCTACTCTAAAGAAAATTAACTCTATCCCAGTCAAAACCAGCACACCTTGTTAGCATACATAAGCCATGATCTGGAAGATTTAATTACTGTAGATCTTTCTATGTTTGTCTTCTATTGCTGAGAAATACAAATTTTATCAAAAGTTTAATACTATGTTCTTAAAGACTCTTTTTTTCTTTGTATCTCAGCTTACAGTATGATATTATTATGTGAAAATACTGTTTTTTTCTTATGACTTTTTTCTTCCTTAATCTATGTTTCCATTCCTATATATTATGGAAATAAAAACCCTCAAACATCCAAAATCCAAAACCAACCAAAATTTAAATTGCAAATTGTAAAGTTTCAAACTCTGGAAGATACATGTAAGGGATTCTAAAATGTTTAAAGACACTTTTTTGTTTAAATAATTTCCTTTTAGCAAACAGCTCAGAAAACTTGGATTCTTGCAGTTGTCATACCTTTGAAAACTTCTTGGAATAAGCAGTTTCATCTGAAACCATTAATATAAACAAAAAAACCCCCTCATTTGATTTCAGAAATACAGAATCCTTCTTGTAGAGATTTTGTACTGTAAATATTGGTCAGGATCTGTGTATGCAAAATATGTTTATATAGTACTCATCTTTGGGTACCAGAGATGGTGGTATCTAGACAAAGGTTTAAATGGGATCACTTTTAAGATATCCTGCCCAACTTCAGTCTTAAGAAAAATTTCAAAAAATGTTTGTATGTGTTTACAAATCATATGTGACTATAGAAAATACCTAGAATAAATTGCTAAGTACAGCTGCCAGTGAGAAGCTCTGAGAACAAATTTATTTTGTAGGGAATTGGTATCAGTGCTATTGCTTGAACTAATTGTGTCTTCAGAGTTCTATTGGAGGAGAGGACCATGCTACAAAATGTGCCTGATGTGTGTGATGGATTTATATTTGTTGAATATTCACATGGGCGGCAGTGGTGGTGCGATGAATAGCTATTTTACTTTTTTTCTTTTTTTTTTTTTTTTGGCGAGGGGTGTGGATTGATTTGTTTCATTAGTGTTTCTTTGTCAAACAAAAGTTTGTTTGGTGTTTTTTTCTGGTTTGGATGCAAAGTCAACCTCAGAAGTTGGGAAATTACAGCTTTTTCACTGTACTCTTTTAATTCTAATTTGCCCTGCTTTGGGTTATATGTCATCAGACAGACTTTGGGTTAAATTATTCCATAGAGTCTTTTTTCCACAGGGTCACTGCTTCATTCAGTTCCCAGGACAGATGCCAGCATTCACTTAATTATCAGTAGTCAATAACTTTTTCTAATTTGTTCAAAAAGTGGCTTTTTTGCATTCAAAACATGTTTTGCATATAGAATTTTTCATTTCCTCATGAGCTTTCCTATGGCACTGGCCACTATATTAGCTGAGTTCTCATGCCATATTGCTGGGGGAAGACATTATTCTATTTTCCTATGGAAAGAGAGTTGCAGTAATATTAGAGATCAGAAGCATCTGCTGGCTTTGTGTCAAAATTTGGGGCACTTAAGGCTAGATTCTTCAAGGTACGTAATATTATCCAAAATATTGTATGTTCTAAGAGATCTTGATTGTGCCAATGTGTTTGACCTGGAAAAGGAGGAAAAACTCTTCAACACAAAAGCCCATCAGCCCACCAGCAAATTAGGACAAGACTAAACTTTATATGAAATGAGAAGCAGAGAAATGGGGATTATGTTCCAAGAGAAATTTGGCTTAAGTACCACATTTTGCATCACAATGGAACAGGAAGAGGAGGAAGAAATAGATTTTCTGGAGTGGCATTACTTTTATTCTGAGTGTCCACACTCATACTACAGTCTCTTTTTTACATTGCCAGTTCCAGCAAAGGAGAAAAGAATCACCAAAAGCAATGATTTTTATTATAAAACCTGATTCACTCAACCACAGATGCATATGATGCACTCTATGCAGATGAAGCAGGTTTTGGTATCTTTACTGCTTTTCTAACTTAGGATTTTGTTTGCACATAATGAATGTTTACAAATGGGTAATATTTCTCACCATAGATGTAAAGTGAAGCTTTTGAATCTATTAAAATAACTTTTTCTTGGGCAGGGAGAGAGCACCTAAGACTCTTGTTGTGAGAGGCATTTCTTGTTTTCACACTCCTGAGAGAAAAGTTACTCCATCTATAAATGTTTTTTCCTGAATTCAACTTGGTTTTCTATGGTGCTTTTTAACCATTTTGATACTCCCTGGGTTGAGCATTCTGTTTCCTTTCAAAGTTAGACCCCTAGTATTTCAAAGCTTGAATTCAGTATATCATGTTTTTGCAGTTACTCGCTTGAAGTCCAGAGCTTTTGCTGTGACATTACACAATAGAAACCAGAGAAGTTTCTGATGAGGTCTACCGAGTCTCAGGCTGCTTTCATAATCTAGTGGATGACACAGTGACATCTTTCTACTATTTAGTAAGAACAGTTGCTGGGCAGCAGCAAATTCTCTTGTTTGTTAACTACCTCGGTTTTTTGGGTCCCAGAGTGGCAGTCAACTTAAGGGGAAACCATCTTTAGATAAAGAGGTTCTGCCTTTCCAGTGGGAGAACAGAGATCATAAAGGAAAATTAGAGAAAGAAGCTATTACATCTGTTAAAAATCATGAGGAGGGAAGGTAGGAAGTGATGACGAGAGATCAAAAAGTTAAATGTTATTTGACTTTCAGAAATCCTATTAAACCAACTATTTCTATCAAATATGGTTATGTTTCTCTGTCTTTATTTTATTTCTTTTATACTTACCAGGCAGCATGCCAAACCCTCACAGAAATCAATAGGAGCTTTGGGTATAAGGAGACTGCTCCACCATTACTTTAAAGAACGACCTTTTTCCTCTGGGTGCCCATGGCTGACACTGTGCTTTTGGGGTTGCGAAGAGCTCCTGCTCCTCTCTTCTCTGTCAGGACGGGCAAGGCGAATGAAAAGAGGGAATGAGAGCCCAAAATATCAGTGGTGAGAGCCCATAGAGCAATTATGCTAGAGCTTCTTTCTGCACTGTAGGTACATGCTCCAGTGGACTCATTTTCAGTGTTTTCTCTGTCTTATATCCCCTAAATGACATATTTGGCAATATCAGCCTCATGAAATCACAGACATTCTCTGAAAACATCAGTGGAAACACTGGAGGGAAAATAATTCACTTGGAACTTGGGAGAGGCTGGACAATGAGGAAAGTCATGCAGATATGTTTTCTACTTTTTAGTTTTTCTGCACTGGTCTGTCCTGAAAGGTTGTGACAGGGAACAGGAAGGCTGTTTGCTGTACTGAGTGCTGTTAGAAGGAAAGAAAAAAGCCAAAATGAAATAAGCAGTGGGTACAATTCATTGCACTATTTCAGTTGGATATTGCTGCCACATGGACTCAGACTTTCTAATGGCTTTTCACAATCAGCCATCTGTAAGCCTCCAATTGGTATGGTGCCTGCAGTATTTGTTTTGAAATACTATATAACCTCACAGCATCTGGAAATACCCACAGTACATACTGTGCAACCATAAACTATATAAATGCTGGGGAGGATTCAACTGACTCTTCTATAAAAAAAATTTTGTTGAACCATGCAGAAGAAGCAAGTCCAGTATGGAATAAGGTTCATCCAAGTGTAGGTGATACTGTGTGCGTCCTTTTAAAATTGCCCTATCATTGTGGACATTCTCGTTCTTTGAGAAATAATAAAAAATCTTGGTGACAACTTTAGCTAACAGATATTAAAATGGAATAAAACAAAATATTCATAAGAGAGGTTTTGCAAGAAGATCTAATGGAATAATGTCATTATACTGTTCTCCATTATCGTTTAAGTCTTTTTGTTAACCAGTTTGGCTATATTTCGAATGGAGTTACATTTGTGTATACGTACTTGATCAGGACTTAAGGCTGAGTCCATGTGTCTATAAAGATATTTTGAGAAAATTACTTAAATTTTAGAACTTTTCTAGTCTGTTGTTACACTGGGATAGAGAACCTCTTTCCCAGCAGGAGACATTGTGAAAGCAAATTTGTTAATGTTTGTGAGGTGATGCCACTTTGCAAATGTGGAACAATCACTGAAAAACTGCAAAATTTTCAAGCAGCTGCACTTATAATTTTGTTGAATTTATCATATTATTTCAGAGTGAAAAATGGAGAGAGAATAAAAATCAAAGCGTTTCAGATGGACACTTCCCAAAATTGAATTTTCCCATATACTGATGTTTTAAAATGTCTGTCTTCCTGTCTTGTTTTGTCTTATAGCTTTTACCTAAGCCAATATGTTTCCCCCATTTTTTCACTTTGGTTTGAGAGGGGGAAAATATTTTTGTTTCAAATTGACCTGAAATATTTCTTTTTTCCTTTCAATCAGCAGCAAATTGAAAAGTCTACTCTTTGCAGCTTTTTCCTGGAGCAGATTCTGTTAAGAACAGGTGGAATAGGTATTCTCTGGGACCCTTTATGTCATTTAGTTGATTCTATAATAACAGACTACTTAAAAATGTACCTCAATTTGCAAATTATGTTAGTTTCTAAAGATTCTTTAGATCTTACTAGCTGGAAAAAAGTTTGTTATGCATCTCTTCAACATTTGTATAATAAAGTCTTTAAAGTGTGTATATTTGACTTCATAAACTATACATTGAAAGAGAGAAGGAGGATATGTATTTGAATTTAGAGGATCATTAACCAAGCTCATAGCAGTTGCTTTATAATCCTTACAGTTGAGTTGTCTGAGAGAGTGCTAATATTTTCAGATTCTCAGCAGAATTTTTCTGCTATTTACCTTATAGATTTAGTGAATTTGTAGCACAGAGAAGGAAAAAAACAATAAAAAGGTCTCAAGATCTTTCTGAAAAGGTAGCTAGGTAGTTGTTCAGATAGGTGGCATGGAAATGCGCTTTTCTATTTTTGGACATATTTGCATTACAGAAAATTATGACTGCATGTGGATCTATTTCTTCATTCTTTACTTACTGAAGTGTAGGATGAAGGCAAAAGCTGTGAAAGTATTTATGGTAGCACTAACGCCAAGAATCAGGAGATGATTTTTATACATATATGCCATGCTTTTGTCGATGATGCTTTGTGAAGAAGTTCACTACATAGTTCATAACAAATTCCATCATCAAATTTAACTTATGATAATTTTATAAAGTGGAACTTTTCATACAAACAGGGATACAGAGGCAGAGATAAATGTTTTTCTAGCATCTATGATACTTTAGTCAGGCAAGTTGGTAGAAATGCCCTGGTTCCTGAGAAATCAAATACAATTTAATATAGATATAGGTAATTCTATAAAAGTATGTAAATAACCATTTGATAAGTCACCTTAACTATAGGCCAGAAGTTACATTGTCAGCAGTAGAAGATATACAGTATTGTTTCAAAAAATCAGAGTAAATCATTGAACACATTTAAAATTAGTGTCCAAATCTGTCCAAATAAAACTTGCATTCTTTTTACTCATGTGAGAATCCAAGGCTAAAAGTAAAAATATAATATCTTAGTGACTGAAATAAAAATACTCTTTAGAAAGAATCTATTTGAGTTCTATAAAATGTTTCATAAATTTTTGTTAAATGGAGCCTGAATTCCTCATAACTCCAGTCTTGCATTGCATATGCTGCTAGATGCATCAACCTGTCTTACCAAGAGAGCTGAGGAAAGTCCCTTTTCTGAGACTGACACCTATACAAATAGACGATGTCTACAGCTTTCTTCTCAGTAGCATTAGGAAGCCTGTGAGTTATAAAATCTTGGCAGATTCATTCAGCTCTCTCAGACACAAATGTAATAAGGACATCTCATTTGTTTTAATCATATTCAGTCTGTCTAGACTATTTTAACAACCACAGGTTGTGCTTTGCTCTTGGTGGGTGGCATGCTTATATTTGCAGATTGTTATTTCAGGTTAAGTTTCTAATCTGGAATGTACCAGAACCTGAATGCAAACATCTGCTTGACTTTGTGCTACAACACATTTTTATATAGAAAACATGCAGTTAGAAACTGTAAATTCCCCAGAATTAAAGACCTACTTTTCCCTTTCAGAGTTCCTTTAACTGAAGAAGCAGTATGCCTTTCTCTTGCAGCAGTGAATTGTAACACCCTGGATGAGTCCCTGGAAAAAAAAAATTATAAATGTCTATTTAAGTGTATTAGATACAGATCATGTTAGGATATTTTAGGATGTCAACATCACTTAATTAAATATTGATGGAAACTTATTTAGAAATACATTTTAAAATGAGAAGTCTAATAATCCCATCCTATTTATCCTTAACTATACAGAATTAAAATATAAAAAAACACCCTGCAAGTAAAATGGAAGGAATTACTTCTGCATATTTTACGAAGATAGAACAGTACATATACAGATAGGAAAGATGATTACACCTTACATTCCCACCCTGTGTTGTAGCAATCACCCTTTAAACTGTCAGGGGTTGTTTTTCTGTTCTTAATTATTATTTTAAATTACTCCTTCCTACCATATTTCCCAAAAATGAAACTTTCCTCGGAAAAGGCACATGGAAATGAGTTGTCCTCTAAATCTTCAGGATATGAGGAAAAAGCATCATTTTCCACAATGCCATTGTTATTAGTAACAGTACTTTCTACTTAATCCCACTATATTTTGCTCCTCCGGATCCTTCAATATTTCAGGATTTCACATCAAAGAGGTTAGAATATTAATTGTTTCTGAATACTTCAAACTTCTTCCTAAACCAAGGACACAACTAAATACATAGTTTCTACTGTTTTGAAGGTATTTCTCTTCAGTTCTCAGTCCATTTAAGTTTAGGTGGGGAATGAAGTCACAGAGATTTAAAAAAAACAGAGAAAGAAGGTGTGATACACTTTCATAGAGCTCTGGTGGTCAGGGAATAAATTTAATTATAGGAGGTTCAGGTTATTATATTTTTAAAGCTATTTTGCATGGTATTTAAAATTAAACCATAATTTAGCAAGTTAGTCTTAGAGTGAGAGGACAGTATTTTCTCCATTTGGGGAGATCTGTCAAGTTCTGTCTCCTGCAAAGAATAGGATTTGTCTTGAGTTTTTATGTTGTAGTTCTTTTTCCAAGACAAGATCTGGGGGTAAGAGATAATTTTATGCATCCAACATATTAGCAGATTTAAATGTTACATTAGATATTTTCCCATTTTTCTATGGAACTTCTTGGAGGGATTGTCTTGGTAGCCAGAGATTGAACTGTGCAGAAACACTTCTAAATGTTTATGCTTTGCAAAGCAATTGTTCTTCTGGACAAGGTTATTTCAAATCTCTGCTTTAGCTATTGTGACTGGACTGCGTGTATTACTCATACTTTCATGTAGATTAATGTATCCCTTCATACTCATGTCAAGCAGTCCAAATGCGTAAGTTACACACCTGAGGATTTATAGGTTTTTGACTCTGTCAGACTTCTTTACTGTCCTTAGATCCTACAGTCTACACTTTACCTTTGATATTAGTCACAGCATTTCACAGGTCTCTGCTATACTGCTGCAGCAAGGAAAGCAAGAATTAGTGCAGATCTACATAATTTGTTGCTGTTCTGAAGATGTGTGCATACATTAGAACTCCCAATTCATTTTGCACTGGTAGTTAAGTCCTCAGTGTCCAAAAGAACTTCAGCATTTCAGAATGGGTGGCTTGCTCAGAGCATTTTCCAAATATTTAAAGACAGGAAAATGCATCAAATAGTAAGTTGTTATTTTTAGATTACCAATATATAAAAACTGGAGATGGCTGCAATTTTCCACTCTTTCTTAAATGCGTTTCTTTACACTCGTTTTTTATTATACCCTTTAGAGGAGTTGACAGACAGAAAAAGAAATAGCTCGATAAAAACTACTGGAAACATCTGAGGAAATCACTTTTGAGAAAAACCTACGTGGTGAAATGTCATCCAGATCCTTCTCCTAACCATGACAAACATTTTTGTTGTGAAGGTACTTTTGCTTTTCTAGAAGCTGTTAGCACTTAAATTTCCTTTATGTAAATATTAAAGATAGGGATGAAAGTCACTTATTGATTAAAGTAAAAGAAATAAGGAACTAGTAACCATTTCTTCAAACACCATTTCTTAAGGGTCCTAGCTCTTTCTACAATGAAAAATATAAAAATAGAACAGTAAAAAGCATTAAATCAGTACCTTTTTTCCATAAATATACAGATAATTTTAAAAGCAAATTCTTACATATATTGAAAGTGGGCTAGTTTAAAAGATTTAATTTACAAAAGTAGGTGCATTCCAATTTCTCTTCAAAATGTTACCTGTACCTATTGATCTGCCATTCTGGTTTCTTATTCCACAACATCTGTATTTTCCCAAATAATCAGGAGTTGAATAACTTATCAGAACATCTGTAATCAACATGCAATCAGTTTTAGAGAAAACATTGCAAGGATGGATAAAAATAATAAAAGGCTATTTTAGGTGGCACAACTTAATGATGACGTCAGTGATGTTACTCAGCTACAGCTTACTCTTAGAATTTAAAATAATTCCAGTTACGGTTTCCTTCAAAGGGATTGATGTAACATGTGCAAGAATTGACAAGCATATCCTTCCTTATATGACAGTTCTCATCACTTACACAAATGAGATACGTAGGAATTGGTGGTGTACTGCTAACAAAGCAGCTATACACTTTTGAAAAGGAATAAGATGCTCTTTAGTAGGATTTTTTTTTCCAAAAGGAATATAAGAATACATAATCACATTAGGAAAATAACTAACAATACTAACGGAAATCAAAGGCTGTATGTTGTATGCAATGTAGTTGGGGAACTGAGACTTGCATGTTAAAAGACCGGTGTGGTCCCTGCTGAGTATGTTTTAGTTTCAAAATAATTAGCTCTGTCAAATAATTAATATTTGTTGACAAGACCAAGTTAAGCGCATGCAGCATCACATGTGTTGTAATTAGTTGGGATGATAAAATCATATGGACTGAAAATAATCAATTTGAGCTGCCAAAGCTGATCACTTAAGCCAAGTGAAATAACACAAGCAACTGTCTTCCATAGATCTCATACACAGTTATAATTAGCTTTGCCTGCTTTTGTGGTCTTTTTATACTTCAGCTTTGAGTAGCCAAGTTTCATTGGTGTGAATGTTTTTTAACATTTATTTGAGAGCTTTCTGAGCAACCCTCGTGGAAGAAACACACTAAAAGTCAATTGGAAGCAAACAATAATATTGGACATACTAGATCAAATTAAATCTAGGTAAACTAGATAAAATTAAGGAATATATAGAATATTTAATATTGAAATTCAAGTGGTGTCAAAGAGCTGTTTGTAACTGATCTATATTTACAAGAAAAATCCTTAGTCATTGCAAGTTGTCGAATAACAAAAGTTAAAGTGCATCTGTTCAGATTCACTTGGGGGAATAACACAAAAACATCAAAACCCCTCTCCTTTCAATTTATACCCTTTCCTGTCCCAGTTAAGTCAATTAAAGCTATGCTATGCTTTAAAGAAGAGTTACTTTAATAATGAATCCTTCTAATAATATCATCCATTAGACCAGACATTAGATATTATGACAGCGAGAGCTATAGAAAAATCTTTACAGGGTAGAACATTTGAGGGATAAATTATTCATTGTAAATTATTTGCTTTAACCAGTTTTTACTGCACTCCTATCAGATACTTTACAGCTCTACAGCACGATGTTGGAGATTGAGTATAATCAATAGAATAAATTATTTAAATGTAAGATTCACAGGGAGGTTTCTTTACACTCAAATTTGTCCAATCGGCTGTGATACAGGGGAGATAATATGAAATATATTTATGTTAAACATTCTGGATTTAATGATTTCTACTGAGGTTGCTAAAAATGTTCTTTGCAGGTTGGTATTTTTTGGCTTAAAAATAAATCATAATCCACTTTGCACTTTGAAAATTTAGTGGAAATATTTTCCTTTTTCTTTTTTTTTGTCCTGTCCCATATGTATCTACAGTGTGGAAAGAAAGAGAAAAAGCAATGTACTACATACTCTGTATTACTAGAATCATTCTTTTACAGTCTTTGAAAAAGCTATGCAGCTGAAAGATCTAAGTGCTGTTCCTTCTGAAGCACATTAAGAGGCAAAAATTCCATTTAATTGTAGTTAAAATTCTACTTTTTTGCCACTGATTTTGGCAGGACCACAATTTCACTCAGAGTGGTAACACAGTCAGCTCCTGATAGAGAATGACAGATTATGTTTGCTTCACATGTGGCTGGTCTCAGTGCTTGCAAGACCACGATCTTTTAGGTACAATATAGAATAATAGCAAGCAAAAAAAAAGCTTCTGGTACAAATAAATTAGCCAGTTACTGGGTAGGCGCATAGGAAGAGAAAACAAAAGTACTGTGACAAACTTCATATGAGTGTCACTCTTCTAAGGTTGAGGAAGAGGAAAATCTGTAGGAAGGACTCCGCAGAATGGAAGAAACAAAGTGGACTCGAGTAAGAAACAGCGTGAATGGACTTGAGCAGAGTAAGGTAGACATGGGAAGAAGCAGAGAATATATGAGACAGGTGATATAGGAGTAAGGCAATGAAAATATGACATTTATGATACAAGAAGTCAGTACAAGAAAAGAGAATGACACTTTAGACTTATATCTGAATATCAACTGATTTTTTTCTGAGCTCTTTGCAAAGGGTTAACCAAAACCAGGAATATGCAACCAGCACCAAATTCTAGAGCATTCAAATGTACACAGATTTGGATCCTAGAGGCCGAGGTACCTGCTGACATTAAATTATTAGGTGCTGTCCTGGAAAATCACCATTTGCTCAAATAACATACTGCTAGAAAAGATATGTTGACAACAGGTTTTGTTTGATTTGCATCAAAAAGTCTGCATTACTGTGGTTGATTAATGTTCAGATAATGTTTTAGGAAAATATCTTTGTTGTATTATTTCATTGTGTTTGCTTAAATGAGTCTCTAAAAGAGCATTATATAAATAAAACAATTATCTGAGTAGGGACTATTATCACTGTGTTTGGGCATCAGATGTCTGCTAGAGTAAAATCACAGCTTCACTAAGACATACTAGTATCCTAGACTAAATTAAAATCTTACTTGTATCTACTTGCTGCAGCAAAAGTTACTGCTGAGACTACAAAGCTTGAGAAATACTGGAAAAAAGTTTCTCATCCAATTTTTGTTTTGCTTTTCACAAAATGGTAAAGAGGGAACAGATAAGACTTTTTGTGCCTATATACAATGCATTTTAAAGAGAAAAATGAAAGTAGAGTATCATTTCAGGGGTTCTCAATGATACAGTATTTGAAGACATTGCCTTTAACACGTTTCTTAAACTATCTAGCAGATTTTTTATATGGTGTGGGGCATAGTATAGGAACCACAGGCTTTGTGATCTCTCAGTAACAATGGCAATGTGACTGTGCTAAGTTTAATTTAATTCCCATGTCTCAGCACAGGAGTGAAAAACAAACAGCCAGATATTAAAATTATTTTTGCAGTAAAAGATAAGTGCCTGGTAAGGCTTTGGCATGAAAATTCCCATAGATTTCACTACAGAGTAAATGTCAAATGCTTTTGAAGATTGTCTAGGAAGAGAGATGTAGGGGTAAGACCCTGAAGCAGCCACGCTACATTGATTGCCAAGAGAGCCAAGGCACACACCCAGGAGACCAAGAATGCACATTCTAATTTTCACCAGTAGAGAATCGAATAAAGTTTTCCATTGTCCCAGAGAATGTTGAACTATCAGTTAAAACATGGGGAATGGCACCACACTGAGTTTTGTGTCCTTAGTAGTCATGACAAAGGAAAATTACTGAAATAGTCTCTGCAGGCAAGATAGGTGAATTTGGGCAGTTTTAAACATGATATATATATATATATATCAAGCCACTCAGTCTTGAAAAATTTTAAAGATATTTCTGCAGAACATGAAACTACTTGTTAAGCTTTAATGTCAGAAACTGAAGCACAATTAAACTTGAGATGCCTTCAGGATGAGATGTTAGAGGAAGAACAGTTCCACAGATAGCTTTGGATTTGTGTTTATGAAATGGTAGAAGCCCAGGAGAGTTTATGGATCTAGTTTATAAGAACCTTGCTCATGATTGCATGATTGTGGTGGAAAAAGGTGCTGAAATCACACCCAAATACAAGACTGACTTTAGGATTCTAACAACATCATTAGATCCATATTCAAATTTTCTTTAAGTTTTTCTTCATCAGATGCCTGTATACTGTATATATAGATGATGGAAACTTTCATAATCCCATGTGGAATATTTCATTGCCACATTGTGAACACAACAAACTGTAAGGTCTATCAAGGAAAGGAATTTCAAATGTCTTGTTGAATATCCTCACTTGTGAGAATATCTCTTGTTTCTTGACTGCCTTTGTAATCTTAAACTTTGATATATGCACATGATATTCAGAGTGTGAAAAGATAGACTACACTTTCCAGATAGACTAGAAAGGCATTCAGGTCTTTTGTGGTGAATGATAGCCTATTACCTTGGGTTCCTGACTCAGGATGTATTGTATAGGCTAAGGAATAAACCCAAGGCTCTGCAGGGATGTAACAGTCTACTACATGTTGCCTGCAGATGTGCTTGGGTTTTAAAGATGCAGTTCACTCATGACCGATACAAAAATCTAGCCAGGCTGAATAAATGGGGTAAAAGAATGGGATGCATAAAACAAAAGCACAATACGCCAGTGATTCACTGCATCGTTTTGGGAAAGTTACTGGCAGAGCGAGAGTCAGATATCAGGATTACTTGGTTGTCAGTACTAGCTTTTATTTCTGTAAATCAGATGCACAATATGGTCATCTGGCATAAATCTCCAAGACAGACATCTGAGAGGGACATTATGGAGCGAATGCAATAGAAAATGTGATTATACTTTGCCTCTGATTATGAAATTCAAGTACTCTTAGGTATCCCTCTCCATTATGAAAAATCAAATAATGATTTTGATCAACTAATATGGGAGATGATAGATACATTGTAAAAAATACCCATGAACAGAAAATACAGAAAAATACTTAGAAATATACAGGTATAAGTGGTATGGACAGGAAAAACAAAGATATCACTAAGCCTCAAAACAAAGTCCTATGTTTTCTATTAAACTGTACATTTTTTATTAAACTTCCTAGTGCCAACAGCATTTTTGCAGTGTTTTGCATTCTTTCATTACATTCATGCAACAACCCACTGAGCTGGAATATAATCACTATTATTGCCAGTTTCTGACAAAAGAGGACAAGGTGGAGAATGAATTGTGAGCACCCCTGAGGAGAAGGACTTGGGGGTGTTGGATGATGAAAAGCTCAGCATGACCCAGCAATGTGCGCTTGCAGCCCAGAAAGCCAACCACATCCTGGGCTGCATCAAAAGAAGCGTGGCCAGCAGGTCGAGGGAGGTGATTCTGCCCCTCTGCTCTTGTGAGACCCCACCTGGAGTCCTGTGTTCAGCTCTGGGGCCCCCAACAGAAGAAGGACATGGACCCGTTGGAGCGAGTCCAGAGGAGGGCCATGAAGATGATCAGAGGGCTGGAGCACCTCTCGTATGAAGACAGGCTGAGAGAGTTGGGGTTGTTCAGCCTGGAAAAGAGAAGGCTCCAGGAAGACCTTATAGCAGCCTTCCAGTACCTGAAGGCGGCCTACAAGAAAGCTGGAGAGGGACTTTTTAGAAGGGCATGTAAAGGACAAGGGGTAAAGGCTTTAAGCTGAAAGAGGGTAGATTTAGATTGAATATAAGGAAGAAATTATTCACTATGAGGGTGGTGAGGCATTGGAACAGGTTGCCCAGAGAAGTTGTATGTGCCCCATCCCTGGAAGTGTTCAAGGCCAGGTTGGACGGGGCTTTGAGCAACCTGGTCTAGCGGAAGGTATCCCTGACCATGGCAAGGAGGTTGGAACTAGATGATCTTTAAGGTCCCTTCCAACCCAAACCATTCTATGATTCTATGATTCTATGATATTGACCTTATTCTATATTGACCATATTCTATGATATTGACCATAAGGCCTCTTATTAAGTCTGTACCAGAGCTAGGATTACAATTAGGAAGCTCTTGACTTCTAGTTTGGTATTCGGCAGCCTAGACCATGACATACCTCAAATCCAATTTCAAACTCCTATAAAATAATAGAGGAAACATAGGGATCAAAATAATGTTACTGAAAGTTTTCTCGGAGGCTTCAGTAGAATAAAATTGGCTGAAATAGTCCATCTATGAGTCACTTATAGCAATTCCATAAGCAATAAAGATTGGATGCTACTTTAAAAAAGCATGACAAATTTGACAAAATAATCTTCTCCCCTTAAGAATAATTTGAAAAATTAATTTATATCAGCCTAGCTACATTTAATGTCATGTGTCCCAAAAAACAGCTTAGTACATAACAGAGAAGGTTTGGAATGAGAATTGTGTTGTAGGGAAAACATCTAACCATGCCACAGGTATCCTTATTAGACCTGGTTTTAAATAAAGGCTTTAAATTCTAAAACATTAAAACAATTCACTGATTAAAATTTCAGAAGACATTGTACTCTGAGACTGTAAACTCCCTTGAGAGCAGAGAAAATTGGTGAAGTCTATTAGGAAGGTTAGAAATATAAAAATGATAGTAGGAGACTGTCTTACTTGCCAAGGATCATTTAATCCTCACAGTGATATGAAGCTGAAGAGAAAGCAAAAACACAGAGGAAGCAACACTGCCAAATGAGACCAAGCAATCCTAGTGAACACAAGATTAGCTTGAAATGCCATACGACAGCAAATATAGCTAAGATGATTGTTTTTAGGCAGTCCATAGTATCACCAAGACACCAAGTGAAGAGAAAGACAGCAGTCCTGTTACTGTCACTATACCTAAAACTGAAGACTGAAAACAGATTTAGGCCACAGAAACTGTAGAAAGTCAGAAATGCATTAAAAATTATTATGAAGCCAGCAGGAATGACTGATGAGGGAAGATTAAAATAGCTTGCTGTATAAATGATAAATGATAACTCAGAGGAGATGAGATAGTTGGCTACAAATAGATCTGGTCAAAATATTGGAAGTGAAGGGAAAAGTCACCAACTTTTGTTTGCCTTTTTCTAAAAATAAAATAAAATAAATAAATTTTAAAAATCTTACTCAGTTCTATCTCCAAGAGCCTGACTGACAGCATATAAAAGCAGCACATCCCAAGATGAAAAGTTTCGGTTATTAGTTTCCTGGATAGACATATCCAACACATAGATTGTAACCAAGACACGTTAAGAAAAGTTTGAAAGTTAACCCTTTATTTTACTGCCTAGCATTAGTGTCAAGATATCGCGATTGCACTCTCTACTGGAGACATTTTAATAGGTGAGGTGTTACCTGAGGGATAATACCGAAGGTCCCATTCTAGAATTTGCTAAGTGACCTCAATTTCCAGGTCTCTTGGGTATTCCCTGGAAGGGCGTACCTCTTTATGGGATTAGACAGATAGGTAGTGTAACATCTTTACCCTATTTCAAACTCTTCTTCACTTAGAATCACAAATAAGTCTAATTTTTGTTTTTAGATTTGATTTTAGTAGTTTTCTCCTGAATTCACTGTATTATTTACACAGCTATACTGGTATGTGTTATCATAATTATTTTCTTATCCTAGCCAACAGGATTATGGTTTGATTTTACAATTGATAAATAAAGAAAGCCTTGTATTTAACAGGGGTTAAGTTTGATGGGGGAAAGAGACCCATATCTGAGTGCTCATCAAAAAATTATATTTGGGATCTGCATTTCTTTACATGATTATGTATGGTTATTTTCTATATCCTGAGAACAAAGAGCATGTGAATGGGAGTGAAAAATCCCCATAACTCTCTACTGACGGGTTTCGTTTTCGTCTGCCCATTTGGGTGGGCAGCATAGGTCTCAAGGTCCCAGCACCATAAGCAAGTGCAGGGCAATAAAAAGGTATAGCTTCTGTCCACCTGTACAGACCTCAGACCTCCTCCTCTTTCCTCTCCCTCCTTGGAGGTGGTGCTGCTCCTGAGACAGGGTGTGCATCTCCTCCTTACTCTTTCAAATGATTAAAACAACTAACCCAAAATAATGTATTCCTAAATGTGTTTTATGGTATTTGTCTGTATGGTATTATTAACATCTAATTATTTTTTTTTTAAGTAGATAAATTTTCTTCACCTTCCACAAAGACAGAGTATTTGTTTCTTTGAGAAGAGTGACAACAGGAGATGAAGTGCAATCTGCTACATAATTTTATTTTTTAGTCCTTCATTTTCTACAAGATGTGGCATAGCAAGTATTGATGCATTTTGTCATTTATATGGCTCCAGAAATGCCATCTTGAAGGGAGTGTTGTCTGTGTTATAGACATGATGTGTCAACCCCTTCTTAAAAATAATTGAAAGGAAAACTTAAAGCTAAACCATAAAAAATAAAATAAAAATGAATGTAAAAGGCAGGATATCTTGGGGGGAGACAGGAGAAGCAGATTCTTTGATTTTAATGAGGACTGGAAAAGCCCAGAATATTTTGATGTGGATTTAACTAACCATCTTATGAATAAGTTTTTTCTTTATTTGTGTGACCTAGATATAGTAATTCATTAAAAATGAATTTAAAATATAAAGAAGAAAGGATTTTCCAAGACAAAATACATTTTATCTGATAGCATTCTGTTCTCTCTTTTCCCTCCTTCCCTCCCTCCCCCCATGATATATCCAATATTCTTACTTCCAACAGGTATGTAAAATTTTATAGACATTTGTCAAGGACTGATTTTAGCTGAGATAAAATAGTTTTTAATGACTGCTGATTAAAGGAATTAAGATGAATATTGAATTTTCTCCATAAAATATTAGTACCAATGCAAGATAAATTCATGCTGTAGGAGATTTCACCCACAGAAGGACACTTCAAATGTTTAAACATCTTAAATTTGTATGCTACACTACAAAAGTATTAATGTTGTCTCTGTTGCTAAAAAGTAATTCAAAAGGAGAGAAAATATATTATGGCCTTACATTTTTTTTCTTTATAAACATTTTAATATTTATTGATTCTTAAACCTTAAAGACATTAAGTCACAGAAAAGCTCAACTATTAAAACAAGGATTGAATCTTGATATTTACAAAAGTTCAGGTATTATCTGAGGCTGGATAATAGAAGAGCAGAGATAAATTTCTTGGAAATGCCGAAGAGAGCACCATGTGTTTTAGGTCAGAGACTGACTACGTGTTATAGTGCTGCATTTTGTTTGAGGATCAATACCATGATGTTTGATATTTGCCAGAATGCCCATGTTCAGCTTGACCCCCAAACATCCTAGCAATTAATTTTTTACAGTCTGTACTTTTTACTGTGGATTTCATTGTGGAGACAGACTTCACTGTCCAACCACATGTGTGTTTAGGTCTTTCTCTGTCTTTCTTGAAAGGATTTGTAATTATAAAATGTGGACTATGCATCTTACTGTGCAAACTTTATCATTATAAATAGCAAAAATTAAGATTTGGCATTTAATGGTGCTTAGAATAAGCTGCCAATGATGGGAATTTTCATATTTAAAAATCTTTCTCCACAGAATTAGTCTTTTCTTATCACATAGATCTAATACAGAGTGTTGATTATTTCCTGGCTCAGCTCTAGACATGATCTCAAAGCGAATTTCTGGTTTTGGGGGGAAATGAAAGCATGTTTCATTTTTCCTAACATTTTCTTTGTAAAAATAATAAGTACATAGAATTGTGATGTTAAATCTCTCTATAAAACTAACATGGTTCTAACGTATTTTCAGAAAGCATTTCAGTTTTCTTTAAAGACTTTCAGTTTTCTTGTTTCAGTTTTTCCTCAGTAGACCTTCATTCTTCCTAAAGTCACTGCAAGTAATATTTAGTTCATTTAAATATACAGACTTTTTCTATTTGCTTAAAAGAAGCAAATTTTTATTTACAAAAGGGAAGAAAATAGCTCCAAGATAAAAGCACATAAATATGTAGAAGCTCCTGAAAATATTACTAAACTTGTTGAAGACAAATTTTTTAAAAGCGAAATTGAGTATAGATCTTACTAAAAAAAAATCCCCAAACCATCAATGTAAATCTTTCCTAACCTCTTTTAAAGAGATTTATCTGAGATTTTATTTCTAACGGAATTATTACAGGTTGGTTTCATTGGTCTATTCAGCATAGGAAAATGCATAATGATAATTTCAGAGACAAATTTTCAGTATTCAGTAGGAATTTAACGGGGCTGATGAGTTCCAGTCAGTCTTTTAAGATGAGAAACAGTTGTATGACTAGGAAGGTGCTGAAGTGAATCGGTCTCAAAATCCCTTCAAAGAGCTCTGGTCCTCAAGTCTCCATATGTCCCAAATCGCTTTGCAGTTTGACCAAAAAGCTGCCTCTTCAAAGACAAATTTTACATTTTCCTCTGAAGAGTCATTGGTAAAATGCATAAACAGCATTGGAAGCAGTGGTCCAATAAGACTATCATGGTCCCTTCTTGCCCCCACCTCCCAAAGAAATGCCTGGGAGTTACTGGGATGTACAATTGGACAGCTTACTCCCTTTCCCTTTGCTTCAGGTCCTGTGCTCTTCCCTGTACTGGGACACAGCCCAACTCTAAAAGGGATCGTTGTCTTCACTATTCTGCTGTTAGCCACAGAGCCCCAGGAGGAACACCTCCTGTGAAATGGGAGATGTGGGTTCAAACATTCATCTTATGGACTGAAGATGAGTTTCACAGCCACAAAGCAATGCTTTGTCATGCTGGTGCTTAACTGAACTTCAGGAAATGCTGGAAAAGTGAAGGAAGACAGGGCTCAAAATCTGCCTCCCTCTTGAGCACTTCAAATTGACTGGTTTAGACTTATCCCGTGTTTGTGCTGGACAATAGGAATCTCACTTTAGTAATTTACGTTTTCATTCCTGTTTAACATGTTAGAAATTTTAATGTTCAAAACAAGTTTGCAAACTTTACTATTCGAACCAGAGATCTATGCAGTAATTGAAACAGTCTAATTTATAATTTCTATGTTCAAGTATACCAAGACTTAAACTAGTTAGTTCTGGATGGAATAATTAAATCAGCTACAGCATAAAACAATGCTGTATATAATGAAGTGTATTGAATAAATAAATGTAATGAAGTGTACTGACAGCTAGATGCTATTCGTAAAGCATTTCTTAAAAAATATTTTTGGCATATAGAGGATATTTATTGCCAGAAAGGGTCACTGCAATAATAGGAAATTAGCAAGACACCTTATTAGAGGCTGCAAGGAAATGAGATGATTTTAGATATGTTTCTCTCACTATTTCATTTATTTCTGTGGTTGTATGAGTTACAATGTTTGTGATTTTGCTGATAGCTCAGAGAAGATAGGTATAATTCAGTATTCACAATGAAAATTGTAAGTGAGGTGTAAAACTAACCATAAGTTCTTTCTCATTGTAATGAAGATCCCGTGTATCTTTGATTTTTATGAAATATTCACAATAGTATTGTATGTCGACCAGCAAGGCAATCAAATCTCAATTATTCACATGTTAATATTATTCTCTCCCTTTGAATTTCTGCAGCACGTTTTCCTGACTGCTTATTTGAATATGAGAGAACCCACCAGACAACTACTTTTCTTTGTGTTATAAAAATATTGTAAATTTGCATTGCAAAGAACAACTACAAGAGAGAAACATTCAATGTCCTATTCAAAGTCTGTTTAAATTAGTGCATAGCAAAACTGGGCATAAATAAAATGAGAATTTTTATTAAATAAAAAAAGGAATGGTACACTAAATCCCATGTTAAAAGGCTAAACAATAGAGGAATACAGAGTGTAGTACTCTGGTGTTTTGAAAACAGTTGTGCTGGTAATAATTAAAGAGTTTTGTTGTGTATAATTTTCATGCAAGTCTTGCCTGGCAGAAGATTTTCTGTAGATTTTGTCCCCTTGTCATTTTTATTATTAGTGTGTCCATTGTGCCCAAACGTACTAGCTGAGGTCACATCATTGTGTTAGAAGGTATATAAAGGTACATTGAGAGACAGCTCTTAGTCAAAAAAAAGCAAGTCTGAAGTCTAAAAAGTGGAAAAAGAGGCAGAAAAATGTGTCTTACTGAGAGTCATATGGCAGGCTAGAGAAAGAGACAGGTCTACCAGCCAAGTCTACTGCTTTCTAGACCAGTGGTCTTACTTGTGAGACACTACCTCTGTGAGTTTAGTAAAATCAGTTCAGCTACACAGCTGATAAATGTACACAGCTGACATCAACAAGATGCTAAGAATTATATAAGGACAGATACAGCTTTTTTGCTGGATGTTCACAAAGATGAACACAATACTGTCCATGTTAATTTTCCCCAACGGAAGTGGTATTTGTACACTGAAATGTTGTGCATCTTGGCACCACAGGGGATGCCAGTGGTCCCCTGTTCACCAGCTACTTGACTGCATTAACTTTTATCTTTATGCCTAGCTACTCTGCCATGTTACCTCTTCAGTTTGGGTCATTAGGGTTCTTTAAGCTAACATGGCTATGCTATTGTCACTTTGATTCCTGTGTAAATATAGTTATATCTAAGATGGGTTTAAACTTGCTAGTTCTCAGACAATATCAGCAGTCTACTTTATGCCAACATGGAGCTCAATGTGCATTATATTTATGTTTTGTAGGTGGTTTATCTTCAAACTATTATGGTAACAAGTGTACTATTATGACTGTTCACAATATTCAGGTTACCTATATATAGACATGACTTTAACATCCATGATCTTCACAGCAATCTAGAAATATACAGTATTGAGTCTGTCATATGGTAAAGCTCAGAGGCTTTTGGTCAAGGCAGTTTTCCTGGTTTTCCATCATGAAATTTGTGCATGTATACAGTATCTTGTGTTTCCAGAATGTATTTAAAATTGATAAACTTACAAGAAAACATATTTTTTCTTGTTTTCTACAGTGTTTTCTCTAAATGTTGTAATATGAATCTGTCATATTAAGTTGTTAAGCAAGTGAAAGCTATTTGACTGATAGCTCCACTGCATGCATTCTTTTATAAAGCAGACCGTTTGCTAGGATGTGGGAGAACTGGCCACATGTCTCCGTTGTGCGTTCTTACCTGAAGGGTGGGGTTTGGATCCTGTGTGATGGAGATGGTCGAAGTGCTGATGGCTGTGGCTACGACCATTTTGTTCACCAGGAATTGTGTGGAGTTCAGTAACAATGGTTTCTTTTTTTGTCAGTCTAGCTTAATATATGGTAGCTATTGATTTAAAATACAAAACTTCTGCCAGTTAGTGTCAAGCTTTAGGTGTCCAGAATAGAGGTCATTATTCCTTTTCATCTTGAGAAATGAACTGAGCTTTAACTGTGAGCAGTATTTAACTGGATTCTCTTCTTGCCTGAGCTGTTACTGTGATATGATCAAACATATGAACAGGTTAAAAAATAGTAACATAATTCTTAGCTGTAAGAGATGGCCTATATTTGACTGCTGTCTAAATGACCTCCTTCTTACAAAATAAGTTTTCACTATGTAGAGGTATGCATATTTTTGACATTTCTGTTGTCTAATACAGCTAAAGAAAACCCATGTCCCTCATGGGACAATTTCTTTCATTTTACCTCCACCTAAGCAAACTGATGTGAATGGAGGGACCTGCTGGCAGGTAGAATTTGCATACATGTTAACAAAATCAGGTGTACTTCAGAAGTGGGAGGTGAGATGAACACAAAAAGTGAGGTTTTTTTCTTTTGCCAAATCTTTCCCAGGAATGATATGGATGTTTCCATTTGAGATATGCCAGGATGCATTTAGACTTGTGACCTCAGAGGAAAGAGCACAGCAGCAAGCAAATCTGTGTTCCTATAATTAAAGAAGATTGTTTTCATACTTTTTAATTCTAGGAACATAAGCCACTTGTGCTTCACCTGTCTTTTCTCTTTTTCTTTTTTGTACTGAATTAATAGGGAAAATTGTTCTGACAGAAACATATTGATTGCAGTAAAGAACTGTATGCTACCTGCCCTGCACTCCTCACAATGGTCAATGATATTTAACTGCTGAGAAATGTGCTCTGCCTGACACTTACCAAACAAAAGCAGAGTTGTCTTTCATTGTTAGAGTTTGTTCTCTACATGGCCTTGAATGTTCGTTTCTTTGGCATAAGATAAAGATTCATTCTCTTGCTTTGCAGTTTCTAGATGGCTAGGTACTTAAAAAGTCAATACTGAATTTCTAAGCAGAAATCCACATATGATTACAGTAAAAGTCCACTATCACAGCATTGTATTAAGAGATGTATTGGTATATTTTATGTCTATAAAAATAAGAAGTTTTAATTTGACTTATCAACAGTATTTTAAAATGTGCTACCTTGGTTTTATTGATAATCATTTTTAGAAAGTATAAGCCTTCTGCGTCTAGGTTCATCCTAAGTGAAAAATGAAAAGTGAATTATTGATGGAAAAATCATCCAAAGTCAGGGATACCTGTATGCTTTGAAACATAATTCTCTTTGTTCTTTATTTAAGGGTTAAAGCCAAGTGAACCAACCATGACCGGCAAAACACAGACCAGCAACGTCACCAATAAGAACGACCCGAAGTCCATCAACTCCAGAGTCTTCATTGGCAATCTAAACACAGCCATTGTCAAAAAAGGCGACATTGAAGCAATCTTTGCAAAGTATGGGAAAATAGTTGGCTGCTCAGTGCACAAAGGTTATGCGTTTGTACAGTACATGAGCGAGAGGCATGCGAGGGCTGCAGTGGCGGGAGAGAATGCCAGGATCATCGCAGGGCAGCCACTAGGTAAGGGCTTGTTCATATAATTGAAATATTGTTTTCTCTTTCCTTTCTATTTGAAATATCATCTGCTGCTGGTGCCTTGGAGACTAGTAATTACATTTTGCCATTGTTCCATCTAAGCGTATTTCTAGGATGTTGGATCTGGCAGAATTTTCAAAGTATTAGATGTTACCTAGATATTACAAAATGTTTAGTGCTATAAACTGCTGATTTATTAAACACATCACTTCTGACTGCTTTATACATCTCTGTGTAATCCCATTGCAGTGAACATGAGTATTCATGTGAGGAAAATATAAGTATTTTCTCTTAGATTCTAGTTAGTAGGTTTAATGTAATATAACAAGACTCATCTAATAGATGTTGTTATCTTGCATTTAATGAGTTTAAAATAATATCCAGCCCAGTGGTATGTCGTATTTTATACAGAAGCAAAAGAATGAGTTTTGTTAGTCCTTGAAATTGTACCAAATCAAATTGCAATGCTGTTATTTATTTAGAGAAGTTTATTATGAAAAACTTAGTTTGAAGTTATTCCCGCATAATGTTGTGGACACTGTTCATCTGAACTCCAAATTAAAAAAAAAAAAAAAAAGTGTAACATTTTTATTTTCTAGTGCTTTGTCATGAATGCTTATGTAAGGCCCAGTTGTTTCTTATTGCAAGTGTTACCACTGAAAGCTATTTACATTTAGATATGGAGGCTGTCAATGATAAAATCATCTGGAGTACAGTACTAACCTCATCTGTCGTATATATAGTAATGATAGACAGTACAGCAAGCTGTTTGGTAGGAGCCAAAGATCTTTCACTAGATGTCTGAACTATGTTGCTCAGATCCAAACCCATGTGTGTAATGGCTATGTCAGGAGAAGGTGAAGTGTAGCTAGTGCTTTGGTTGTAACAAGACATAAAGAATGGATATGGCTTATTCATTTTCAATTTCTCAGGCTGTGGAAATCTGTTTTTCTGATTATTTGTAGAAATTGACGTATTTGTGTTAGATGGGTTGTTGTTTTGTCACAGTTGCTCAACAGTAATTTTAAGTTTTATAACCCCTGTATTTTGGGTTCAAAAGAAAAACAGATTAAAGAAATCCAATTACATTTTAGGGGAAATTACTTTACAACTTTTTTAGGAATAGTTATATATATGAGTGAAATAAAAGAACTTAAGTGATAAAGCAAGGCAGCAAAGTCAGTCTGTGGGATGGCATTATTAGATGTTTCCTGGAGCAGTGGTCTCCGAGCAATAGGCCATGTAATGCCATCAGTGCATTATTTACAGCTCCTTGCACACTGGTCTGACCAGATTTTTTAAACTGTGTTTTCCTAAGGCAATAGATCTGTTATTACTATGACTACTGTTGCTAGTCTCTTTTAGTATTCCTTGTGGCATCTATAATATACCAAGTGCTTTGTACAAGGAGATGCCCTTGCTGTACTCAGAGTACTTTTGTGCTTTGTATAGAAGGTAAGTGAAGTTGTAGAAGAAATTAAGGGACCAATAATTACTTGAATTGTTCAAATCTTTTAATAATAACAAAAAGTTTATTCAATACTGTTTCAACTGTATAATCTTAAAATACTTTGATTATTCTGCAAAGTCTTGTGATGGCATATTTCATGCTTCAATTCCTGATGTATCAAGGAATATAAAGAATAAGCAAGGTGAAATTTTATTTTAGCTATTCCAAACTTCATTTACTCTTTCTGTGTATGAAATGCAGTTGTCATTGGTATTGTCTGACAAACAAAATGAGTTTGTAAAAGTGGTACTTCTCATTAGACAAACTATTTCTATGAATTCTTTTTATTAGCAGTAGACATTAACAATCGCCTCAAAATAATGAGGAGCTGATAGACAAAATCTTCTTGGCATTATGACCCAGAAGAATAACTTAAGTGAAAATTGTGCATTTGAATGGAATGAAGTAACAGGTATACTCATTACTGTGAAACTACTCAATGAAAAAAGACTTTGTTCTCTGCCTTAAGAGCCTTGCATTCTGAAATAAACAGAACATATGATTTTATATCAAGTCAAGGTACGGAAAGGGGACAAGAAAAGCCTTTTACAGATGTACAAATAAATTTGATTAGCATAGCTGAATTTTATTTTAAATGGAATTAGAATATATTAGTAATATAATGAGGGCTGGATGGTAGTCAGTTTTGGAAAGCTGTTTGAACAAAGGAATATTTGAAAAAGATAACCCCATAGTATATGCCTGATACTACTATACACTCGAGTACTCAGTACCTCACAAAAGAAGGAATGACATAAGAAGACTGCATTATTAATCTACATTAGTTCTTTCATGGTTTTGGCAAACTGATCATTTATGTTAGCTCCTGTCTTCTATGGAGTCCTGCCATTCAAAATTATATCTTCTACAGTACCTTTATACATGAGTTAGAAACTGTTAATGTGTATGCAACTGAAATTAAAAATTGAACCTGTAATTTCCTATAGCTGTGTACAGTGCTGCACAATTCACTGAACATACTGCTGCAATTCCCATCCAGTTGTAGGCAATGGAATCGCATTAATGGTGTGCATTAGAGTCCTGTCTAAATGTTTCTTCTGAGGTGGAGTCCCAAAGTGTTAGGGTCCATAGGTACATAACAAGGCATTTTGTTTAACAAATTCCTCAGAAGTACAAATCTAAAGCATTGGTAGTGCCCTCAGTCTTGCCAGCTTCCTGTGGGTCATTATAATTGGCCTGCTGGTCTCCTTGGACAACTTTCAAGGTCCTACCAATGTGTTTGGTGGCCAGTGATGTGTAATGGCTATGCCATGGATATTGTAACTTCAGGGAAATGGATTTCATGAGCTGTGTGGTTATTTCCAAGTTTTCTGTCCCATGAAGTCCAACATGCTCTGAAAAGCTGTGGGGAAGAGATCGTAAAGGAACACAAAAAAACATGCTTAAAAAATGTATTGCTATTATTGTGAAGTTCAGTGAAGTTTCTTGAAGTGATATTATATCTTCATGGGAATAACATGTTTTCCTGGCCCACAGCAGGGCAGGGACAGGTCAGTATTGAGAACAGGAGTCTACTTCACAATTATTATTTTGTGAATTACTTCAGGCTGGAGCCAAGAAAATGTTCAAGTTGGTCTAGGACAAAACTGCATGTTCCCAGTTGTGGGAAAACACCCACATAATCCCCTCTGCTGTATCACCTCAAAAGTTTTTCATCCATTTAAACACATCTACGAGTTAGAGAACATTTGCCCATATTTGCCTCCTTGCCACACAGGGCAAAGAGATGGGGTGAATAGGAATTATTCTGAGGAAATACCGAGTCTATCCATAAGCTTTACCAAGGATGATTTCACCCCACTGTGATAACAGGAGGACTAGAGACCTGCTTGCTCCAAAGCAAATGGTGCAAGTCCCTCATTGCAGCTGTGGGCTGAGAAGCGAGCTGCAGCAAGAATGAAACTTTTGGGTACATGATGGAGAATACAGTTCTTCACCTGATGTTTTCTCCTGCCTTTGTAGTTCTTCACAAGGGTCACAGCAATGATATTTAACTTTTTTATCCATTCAAACACACATGAATTCTGTGAAGCCAAATACCACGTAAAAGGCATTTAATGTTCTGTAAGCTTATATTATATATTCCTGTTTACCTTATGCATTTGGCAAATATATGTAACAGCTTCCATCTAAAATTCTGGTATAGCTATCATAGCAACTTCTACATCATAATGTCCCTTTGATTTGCTTGGTTTATAGTTCATAGCCTTATATTTTATAATTATATGATCTAATTATTTTTCCTCTTTCATGCACATTTTTCAACCACCGTAATTCCTTTAACCTCAGAATATGTTTTGATTTGCACCAGAATAAGAGTTGAGCCACCTCACAGGCACCTTGAGAAAGCAAGTTAAATGCTGCAAGGCTAGTACTTTTGGTCTCTTCTGTTGCTTTCTTTAAGACATCATGGAATGTCACTCTTGGATGCTGAGAAAAAGGAAAAAGGTTACAGTACCAAGAATATGAAAGACACTGTAGTTCTTCGGTTGATGCCCTTTTTAACTAATAAATTAGTTCCACTGTAGCTTCAATCCTGTTTTGTTGCTGTAAGTATTATTCACGTATGTCTGCCTTCAGGTCTAAATTAGATGCAGTCTCCGAGTACCAAGTGAGTGCATATTGACATGTAGCCTAAGGTAAGATGGTGGTTGCAGATAATTATTTTGGGTGACATATTCTATTGCACATCCTTTTGAGAAGCACAGAAGCCCTGCAGGGGCTTTCTAAATGATGACTACCCAGTAGAAAACATCCAAGGAGAAGAGCAGGTAATAAAGAGAGTCTTTAGAGAGACTCAACATATACCTTTGTTGTAAATTGAATTGATGTGACAATTGGGCTGTTTTTCCTTTTGTTTCCCTGGCCTCTACTCAAAACAGATCTTCTCTATTTTATATTTGTAATGTCTAGCAACACTGAGAGACTTAACTATATATTTGCGGAACTAGGACTTTCCAGAGTGAATCAATTCTTCACCTCAATCTGAAAACCAGACAACATTAATTATGTCATGAATGTTTGTATATAAAAAGAATAAATACTTATGCTGCTTTACTGAACTCATGTATGAAAAATTCACTTTGGCATGAAAAATGACAAACCTATAAAAATTTCCTTGATGGCTTTAAATCAAAGGTATACTAACAAAGGAAATTCAAAACTGAATTAGTGATTGTTCAGTTCTAACTTTGCTATCAGCCTTCAGTCAGTAGCATGCAAGTACAACAATCCTAGAAGACATTCATTTGTACGAGCATAACTCATGACTTATTGAAGCAATCCTGTTACTCTTACGGACCTACCTGCAGCTACCATAATAGCAAGATATACCTATGCAGGATAACAGGAAAGCAATGTTACCTTGTTTTAAAGTGTATAGTGGATAAGCAACTGGAAAGGTTCCTTATTTTGCTTCTGGCAAGTCTGTAAAGACTGAAGTTTTAATGTGGGTCAAAACATTCCAGCCAAGGACAATGACTGCCTTAGAGAAACCCCAAAGATTGTACCAATACAATTAAAAAGTGGGAATGTTTTGGTATTTTAACATCTATTTTAATGAGACATTAAAAATAAGATATATTACATACATGTAATAATTAATTATATATTAAAAATTTATTTCAAGTCTTATACTTTTAAAAGATTGGATATTGCAAGTTCACATTACTGGACCAGAAAGGGCAATATGCTTCATAGAAAATTCTTTGGCTTGTCATAACTTTTGCAGATGAATTTTAATGTTTTGTACTTATCAGCATTGCACCATGAGTAAATAATCTAAGAGCTGTAACTCTATAATATGCATGTAATTATCTGTGCAAGTAAACCTTAGATAGCAAGGTATTTAAGTCTTGATAAGTCATAATAACTATATATTGTATGGTTTTCAACACTTAAATGTTGTACCTCAAAGAATATTGTATTCTTCTGGTCTAATAATCTACATTTTTCTGAATAGTGTTTAAGCAAAAGCAAAAACACACATGTGAAATGCTGTATAAGGAATTATCATTATCATGTAAGTTTAAACAAAAATATATGTTTAAATGCACAAATACTTGAATAAGCAGAAATTATTTATCCATAAACCTATCCACAAACCTATAAAACCCATGAGATGCCATAAATGTTGGCTTATTGTAGGGATGGCTTTTAAATTTGCTGAACTCATATAGCTATTTGCTGAATACCTTCTCAATCGAGATCAATTACTATTGTAAAATAGCTGTCAACATCAGGGCCAGGTTTTGAGAAAGTTTATTTGATCCAATATTTTTTATGTTGAAGAAAACATAAAGTAATGATAAAAAATAAATTTAAATACTAAGTGGTCTTCTTACAAAAGCAAGCAAACAAACAAACCCCACAAGAACTGTGTATATGTAGTCATGATGAAAGTAATGCCTTTGATGTCTCAGGAACGTAGAGTGAGACTAAGGATATCAACTTGTGCTGTCTTTATTAAAGTCTTTCCCACTATATCACATTTTAGTCAATGTCCTCATCATCCAGCCCTCAGGAATGAACAGAGTATTACAGAACTTCTGAAAAATTATTAATTAACCTTCCACAGCTTAGTTCAGAGGTTGTTAAATTTTACCCACTAGAAATGACGCTTTAATCCTATTTCAATCTGTTCCTATATTTGGGAACCAGTGTAATCCTGTCTCAGCCTGCTCCTGCATGCAGGAACAGGGACCCTGTCTAAATCTATCACATAGGTCTCCACCTTGATGCCTACCCATGCCCTTGTGGTCTCCGTGCAGCCTGTGTAACAGCAGACACTAGTGTCAAGTCTCACTGTAGAGGACCTTGGATACAACCACTGATCATTGCTCATGGGCGTCTTCTGATAATGGATAATTTCCATATGTCCGTTCCCATTGCACACTTTGGTGTCTCCCAATACTTTTATACCTTCTATTGTTGCATCAGTAAGGTTCATTGTGGCTATAGCCTACAGCCATAGCAGCAGACTATGCTACAGCAGTATAACGCAGCTGTCTTTCCTTATGCTCTTGAACTCGAAAAGATTATTAACTCTTGTTGTAACTCCACAGTCCTGTTCGTTGTGGGGTTTTTTAATCAGTATTTTCTCATCCTATAGTCACATTGATGTGAACCATTTGAGATACTATCCATGCATATATATATGCCAACCAAGCAACTCATATAAAGGAAGGAAGCGTTCTTTTTAACAATTGTCACTCTATCCATGGTTCAGGGCAGAACACCATTGCACAACTGATGTATGTGTGTTCCAGACGAGCAAGCTGAATGTTTCATCGCATAACAAAAATCCATATTTTAATGGAATGAGCCATTTCATTAGATTGAGAATACCTAGAATAAGAGTTAGTTTTACTCCCTATATCTTACAAAATGTTCTATTTCCCTCTTAGTGGGACTTGGTCACTCTAACTCATTATGAAAACTGAAACTACAATTTAGAACTGACTTTACGGCAGAATTAAAACTTTTTCATGTTCAGAAAAGTAGCAAGTGTATATTAAGAAAATAGTTTAGCTATGAGGTGAACTCATGAGAGCAAAGCTTTACTTTTTGATTACCTGGGGTCTCCTCCTGTGAAATTCTTCATATATTCCTAAACTATGATAAACTAAAATTTGCAAAGTGGTGCCTGGCACAAGGTTTTGTACTCTGAACAGCCTTATGTCAGCTCATGCAAATGTTATTTCCTCCATCATAACGCCAAGAATAATGATCTGATCACTTGCCATCAACAACTGTTATTGAAAAAAAAAACTTTCCTTCAAGGCTGTATACAGATGCATATTAAGATTCACTTAGTCTTCTGCATGGCCAGCTCATCTTTAAAATAATGGACAAGGTGTTGTTATGGGATCTTTCTATGTCCTTCTCTGCTGCTTGACATGCCTCTATATAGCATAGGGTCTCACTTCCATTAAATGCTACTTTTTTAATCATTTCATCCTTGGGTTTCATAACATGCTACACTTTAAGTCCCTCAAATCTGCTTGTGACAAATATTTACATGTTCATGGGTCTGATATATCCATTGTAATTTTGTAAGTAAGTGCTTTTCAAAACCTTTAGACAATGTTACTTCAAAGCGCCCAGGACTTCAACCTTTACTCCATGCATATCTTGATGAGATTTTTTTTAGCAAACAATATCCAGTAGTTCCTTCTTGATTTGAAGATAACTATGCTTTATTTCGGTTGCAGCTCTGTAAGAAGTTACAAAAATTGTTTTCCTTTGCGGCAGACAAAATCCTGTACCTTTTCTTAAATATACTTGCTTTGATTAGTGACTGCGGGGATCATTAAAATCTGTATAGCTATTCTATAATGTTTTATTCTGAACTGTCACAGCATGCAGTGATAAAACCACTGTTATGATAGGTTCTCTCATAACATTTGTCTCAGTGTCTCGTGTGGGACGTACTGTATAAAAAGAAGAATTACCTCTAGGATGCTCTGCAGTTTTTGGTTTTGTTGTTCTAGGAGGTCTCATGTTGTCTACAGCTTCACTTCTTTGCTTGATCTAGCTTGATTCAGTTTGGTAGACTATCTTCCATGCATTTGGCTTCTTTCACTTCAAAAAGAATCTTACCTGGACTGAGTTTGATATTTTCTTCTTGATCATTTGACAATACCTGCTTCACTATCTCATCATGTACTGCTGGAGTTGTGCTCCTAAGCTAATACCATGTCAATTGGTTTTGTATGTATGCCTGCAATATCTCCATGTTTTCTCATGCTTTTGTTAAAACATTACGCTTGCTTACCTTGCTCCAAAAGGCATATGGAGAAATTCATATCTGCTCCAGGGTGTATGGAAAGTACCTAGGTCAGCTGATTTCTCATCTAAATCTGACTTGCCAATATTTATCTTTCTAATCTGCAATTGGAAGTATGGGGATTTTTTTACCAGGTATTCAGCACTGAATGGATGACAGGACAGACTAATGATATTTTAGTGTATTGCAGAATCCAGGCAAATCCCAACCCTGCTATTTGTCTTTTGGACTATGACTGTTAAACCTATGAAATAGCTTTCCCTCCCAAGACATCACTCAGCTGTTTGGAGGAGAAAGTATAGCAAATATTCCTCCTACCAGAATACTGATGTGGCAGACAAAAATCCTTCACCTGGTCATAGTCTCAGTTCATGGAGGTAGCTCTTTAGCGTGATGAACTTTTAGGATCACTCTTCCTCTGTTTCTTTCCCTTCTTAACAGTAAGGTCAGCTAAAATGCAAATTTTTTGTTTGTTTGTTTAGCTTAACTGAGACAAGAAATGCTTGTGAAGGCATATTTGCTACCCAGATTTGATTTCATGTCTTAAGCCTACTTTCATTTCACACCTAAGGAAAATAAAGCAGAGGAAATCTGTTTATTTCTCATCAAGGGTCTACCTCAGGTTTCACACTTAATCCTACAATTCTTTCAAGGATAGACAACTTCATCAGCAAAACTGTGTAAATCATGTATATGGGGGAAAAAATAATACTGCCACTTTATTAATAACTCAATTATTTTTCAGCACTTCATACAAAGTGAAATTCACAGGTGAAAAAAGGGAGATTTGACAAATCACAGAATCACAGAATCATATAGGTTGGAAAAGACCTTTAAGATCATCGAGTCCAACCGTAAACCTAACACTACCAAGACAACCACTATACCATGTCCCTAAGCACCTCATCCAAATGTCTTTTAAATACTTCCAGGGATGGCGACTCAACCACTTCCCTGGGCAGCCTGTTCCAATGCTTGATAACCCTTTCAGTGAAGTAAAATTTCCTAATATCCAGTCTAAACCTCCCCTGGCGCAACTTGAGGCCATTTCCTCTTGTCCTATCACTTGTTACCTGGGAGAAGAGACCGACCCCCACCTCTGTACAACCTCCTTTCAGGTAGTTGTGGAGAGCGAGAAGGTCTCCCCTCAGCCTCCTTTTCTCCAGGCTAAACAACCCCAGCTCCCTCAGGCACTCCTCATAAGACTTGTGCTCTAGACCCTTCACCAGCTTCGTTGCACTTCTCTGGATGCGCTCCAGCACCTCAATGTCTCTCTTGTAGTGAGGGGCCCAAAACTGAACACAGTATTCGAGGTGTAGCCTCACCAGTGCTGAGTACGGGGGCACGATCACTTCCCTAGTCCTGCTGGCCACGCTATTTTTGATACAAGCCAGGATGCCATTGGCTTTCTTGGCCACCTGGGCACACTGCTGGCTCATATTCAGGCGGCTGTCAACCAACACGCCCAGGTCATTTTCTGCCTGGCAGCTTTCCAGCCACTTTTCCCCAAGCCTGTAGCCTTGCATGGAGTTGTTGTGGCCCAAGTGCAGGACCTTGCACTTGGCCTTGTTGAACCTCATACAATTGGCCTTGGCCCATCGATCCAGCCTGTCCAGGTCCCTCTGTAGAGCCTTCCTCCCCTCAAGCAGATCAACACTCCCGCACAACTTGGTGTCATCTGCAAACTTACTGAGGGTGCACTTGATCCCTTTGTCCAGATCATTGATAAAGATATTAAACAGAACTGGCCCCAACACAGAGCCCTGGGGAACACCACTTGTGACTGGCTGCCAACTGGAGTAAACTCCATTCACCACCACTCTTTGGGCCCGGCCATCCAGCCAGTTTTTTACCCAGCGAAGAGTACACCCGTCCAAGTCATGAGCAGCCAGTTTCTCCAGGAGAATGCTGTGGGAAATGGTGTCAAAGGCTTTACTGAAGTCTAGGTAGACAACATCCACAGCCTTTCCCTCATCCACTAAGCAGGTCACCTTGTCGTAGAAGGAGATCAGGTTGGTCAAGCAGGACCTGCCTTTCGTGAACCCATGCTGGCTGGGCTTGATCCCTTGGTTATTCTCTACATGCCGTGTGATGGCACTCAGGATGATCTGCTCCATCAACTTCCCCAGTACCGAGGTCAGACTGACAGGCCTGTAGTTCCCCGGGTCCTCCTTCTGGCCCTTCTTGAAGATGGGCGTCACATTTGCTAATCTCCAGTCAGCAGGGACCTCCCTGGTTAGCCCAGACTGCTGGTAAATGATGGAAAGGGGCTTGGTGAGGACATCTGCCAGTTCCTTCAGTACTCTTGGGTGGATCTCGTCAGGCCTCATAGACTTGTGAGTGTCTAAGTGGTGTAGCAGGTCACTAACCATTTCCCCCTGGATTATGGGGGCTCCATTCTGGTCCCCGTCCCTATCTTCCAACTCAGGGGGCTGGGTACCCAGAGAACAATTGGTCTTACTATTAAAGACTGAGGCAAAGAAGGCATTAAGTACCTCAGCCTTTTCCTCATCCTTGGTCACTGTGTTCCCTCCCCTGTCTACTAGGGGCTGGAGATTCTCCTTAGCTCTCCTTTTGCTGCTAATGTATTTGAAGAAGTATTTTTGTTATCTTTTACAGCAGCAGCCAGATTGAGCTCTAGCTCAGCTTTGGCCCTTCTAATTTTCTCCCTGCACAGCCTTGCTACACCTTTGTAGTCCTCTTGACTTGCCTGCCCCTTCTTCCAGAGGTCATAGACTCTCCTCTTTTTCCTGAGTTCTAGCCAGAGCTCTCTATTCAGCCAGGCCAGTCTTCTTCCCCGCCGGCTCGTCTTTCGGCACCTGGGGACAGCCCACTCTTGTGCCTTTAGGACTTCCTCCTTAAAGAATGTCCAGCCTTCCTGGACTCCTTTGCCCATTAGGGCTGCCTCCCAGGGGACTCTGTTGACCAGTCTCCTAAACAGGCCGAAGTCCGCCCTCCAGAAGTCTAAGGTGGCAGTTTTGCTGACCCCCCTCGCCGCTTCTCCAAGTATCAAAAACTCTATCATTTCGTGATCACTCTGCCCAAGACGGCCTCCAACCATCACATGGCTCACAAGTCCTTCTCTGTTCGTGAACAAGAGGTCCAGTGGGGCACCTTCCCTAGTTGGCTCCCTCACCAGCTGTGTCAGGAAGTTATCTGCCACACGCTCTAGGAACCTCCTAGACTGTTTCCTCTCTGCTGTATTGTATTTCCAGCAGACATCTGTTAAATCGAAGTCCCCCACAAGAACAAGGGCTAGCGATCGTGAGTGTGCTTTGAGGCTTTTCACTGGCATTTCCCTCTTGGCTCCTATTGCCTCAGTATCCCCTAGCTCAGCTCCGTTCGACTTCAGCTGTGCCCCAGCGTACCCCGCACATCTCAGAGACACAGGCTGAGTGCCCTCACTGGCACCCTCTCCCTCTAACCGTGGCACGTCGTCCCTCAGCTTCTCTTGGGCAAGCCTGATATTAACCCCCTCCCCTTTCGAGTCTAGTTTAAAGCTCTGTTGATGAGCCCCGCAAGTTCCTGAGCAAAGATTCTCTTTCCCCTTTGAGAAAGATGAATCCCATCAGACGCCAGCAAACCCGGTGCTGTGTAGGCCATCCTGTTGTCAAAAAAAACAAATCCGTGGCGATGACACCAGCCATGGAGCCATGAATTGATAGATTGGGTGTCTCTGTTCCTTCTAGTGTCACTGCCCACAACTGGAAGGAGAGAGGAGAAAATAACCTGTGCTCCAGAGTCCCTTACTAGCCATCCCAAGGCCCTGAAGTCTCTTTTGATTGCCCTAGGACTTCGTGTTGCAGCTTCAAATGGGGTGCTCAAATTCTACATTACTGCTCCTCCCTCCTCAAAAGAAAATTTAGTATTACTGAGCTCCACCATGTTAACAAAGTTTTGAGTAAAAGTCATTTTCTAGGTATTTTAGTGACTCAGAACTGAACACTGTTCATGTTCTTGATCATTACAACTGTTTAGGTGACTGACTTTAGTCTCATCTAGAAAATTCATGGCAGCTGAATCAGACCATTTTTTTCATGGCAAGACTTGTCATTTTCAAAAGGCCTACTGGAAAAGGATTAGTCTGGTTTTAAGTATAAAGCTGGATATTTCCACTTCTATTCTAAGTTGTGCAAAGTCCCTCTATACCTTGCAGAATACCTCATATTACTTACAAAATGATAATGTATTTGTAAGAAGACACTGATCATGTCAAACCGAGCCTGGAATTTCTTATTTGACATACATGTGAGCTTAGATATATGAGTCCTGAGCTTTCTCCCACCAGATGATAACAGCCTGACAGCAGAAAGCTGAGAACATACACTAGCTTGTTCCAGAAAGAAGGACAATCATTTCCACAACTAATCCACACTAAAGCCAACTAAAACTTGTCTCCCAGCTACCAATGAAGTTATCCCTCTTCATGTTTCTTAACCAGCCTGATAACAGTTAGCTTCCTTTATGCCCCACTTTGTTGCACAGCACAGATATCTTTTACTACACTTCAAAAAAAATTTTAAAAAGGACACATTTTATTTTATGTATCTATGAAAGCTGGACCGAGCTTGCTTGAACGTCTCTGCTACCATGAGTAAGATCTCTTTTCTTTTTCTTTCTTTTTTTTTGAAGTGTGAGATCGTGTGCTTAAACATTTAAACTACTTCATCTTTGTTTGTATCAATCTCAGTATTTAATACCTTTTTTTTTGTCTACTTCTGTTGTTTGTTTATCTAGTCTTCTTTTAGTCTACTTCTGTGGCTTGTTTATCTAGTCTTCTCCCTGATGGAAGTGTTCGCCAGTTTGATGTTATCCAAACACTTTTGTTATGATCACAGTAATTCCTAAGCATTGTTAAAATCTCATTGACAAGACAACATTTCCAATTGACTGCTGTGGTAATTTGTTGTAGACATCTGTGCCACCTCTCTTTCTGTTTGCAGTTAAATGGCAAATTTTAAGCCTCTTGTGCTTTCTTTCAGTGTGCTCCTGATGCTTCATACAAATATGAAAGAGAGAGGAATAGAACTTAATGAGTTTGAAGTGTGGTGGCGACTTTCAAGTCTTGAAATTAATTTGGGAAATGTATAATGTTTTCTAGTTCTTCTACTGCCTTAAGTTTTCTGGACTCAAGGTCACTGCTCTCTTCATTAAATCTATGTCTGTTTAATTAGTCTGTCAGGTGAGGAACACAAAATTTGACTGAAAATAACAAGTGTGAAACAAACAGTAGATAACAAAGAAATAGATACTAAATGACAGGAAAACCTGTGCTTGGCAAAATCTGAAGCCATTTCAGTATGTGATTAACTTCTCAGCTGTACACTATGTGATAATTCAACATCTTTAATTTTAAAGAGACACTTAAAAATACTTCCTTTTTTAATTTTTTCTTTAGCTAAGCCTTATCCCTTGGTTTGATACTGTCATAGAATTGTTGAATTTTAGAGTAATCTCAGTTGGAAGGGACCTCTAAATGTCATCTAGTCCAACTTCCTGCTCAAACCAGGACTGACTCAAAGCAATGAGAGTCCAGACTGTTTTTCAGCCACTTTATAATCCACCCATGCAGTCCATACCTCCCAATCTTTGGCTGCAAGGATGCTATGGGAGATTGTGTCAAAGACCTTGCTAAAGTCAAGGTGAGGAGCACTTACACCACCTCTTCCCCCATCCACTAAGCCATTAATCTCATCATAGAAAGCTCATTGGGTTTGTCAGGCATAATTTGCCTCAGTAAATCTGCTGGCTGCTCCTAGTAGTTTTGTCTTTCTTGAGGCTGGACATGACTCCCAGGATGATTTGCTTGTAATTGTCCAGTCTGTCTTACCTGATTGGTCCCTTTTCAGCACTGAAGTCCATCCTGACCACATATGTGTTGGAGCAGCAACAGATTTATTGTTCTGCTCCAAGCTGCATAGATCAGGCACAGGGCTCCTGAATAGGGATGTCCAAAAAAAAACCTTAATGACATTATTTTCTTCTCCTTATATTCCCTTTTTACCCGTCAACTTTTCCCAAGTTCTGCCCCTTTACCACCATATTTCCTCCTCAAAAAGACTGTCCATGTCTACCCCTAACCCATTTTTCCTGGTTTTGTTAACTTTACAAATTTATTTGGTATTTATAAGAGATTGTCCTGGAAATGTCTTCCTTATTAATGAATTCTGTTAAGCTCATACCACCCCACCTTTTTTTTTTTAAACTGCAGTGTTTTGCCATGTTCATGTTATGCCAGAGGCCGGGATAAGCTATCTACGTGCAAACCTTAATGTTTAGCCGTCCTGACCTCAATTATAATGAAATTCTAACAATGTTTTCAAAAGACCATGAAAACTGAGTTTTTGGAAACACTTCTATGCCACCACTTTTGTGGAAGACAGTCTAGTTGTGTAGCTAAGAGGATGGTTGCTTTTCTAGTTTTTTGCTTTTTGAGGATTCACTTTGTTTCTTGGCCAGGTTTTGTTCAAAATTATTAAACAAAAGTTAAATGCAAACAATCAAATTACAGCAAGATAAAATCAACACTCATACTAGCATTGCAGCAGCTGGAAAAGCAGTCATGAATTTTTACAGCCTGACTTTAAAGGTCTTTATTTTCTGTTAATTGGCACTTACTGCTGTTTTATTTGTTTCCTAGTCTTAAATTTTGGTTTTGATGTATTTAAATCCACAGGCAGACAAGGAAGAAAAGGCAGAAAAAAATGGGATTTTTTGGATGTAACTAATCAAAGTGGTTATGATTTTTTTTCTTTGGTCTTGTGGACAATAGTGAACATATAATAGTGGACAATAACAATACTACAAAATCCAACTCTTTTTTTTCTTACCAACAGTAGAACAGAAATGCATTAATAGCAACAAAGCTAATTTATGAACAGAATGTTCCCATTATATCACTTTTTCTCCTTTTTCCTTTCTTTTTGATTCTGACATCCTTGATTTTTATCAACACTTGACATACTTATGAAGAATAATTTCTTTGTTCCTTACACTGATATCATCACTTTGCTCATCATCATACATTCACTCAGTCCAAAATAATATTTTGACACTTTCAATAAATTCCTCCATTTCCAGTATTTATTCACCTCTCCCAGAAAAATCTACTTTCTTACCGTATTAAGTATCTATTTAATCAACATTTCTTACTCCCTTGCTATTTGCCTTGTTCCTTGGAGCTGTTCCCTTCAGTTTCTCACGGGGAGTTTTGGCAATTCTGCGCACTTTCAGTTTCAATGAGGAATCAGCATCCCAGTAAGGACGGAGGTGCAGGACTGTGTGGTCATACCAGGTATGGCAAAAGCCCTGATGCAGGATCCCATGGCACGTTTTGCTGAAAGACAGAAAAAGGGTTGGCAGTTCATCACTGAGTTGCTTACCCAAAGCATGACAAAAGACATATTAAATCCAATTTTCTTGTAGTAACAGTGTCGTAAGTGCTATCATTTTACAAAAGCAAAAATGTGATTCGTTTGGTTGTGTTCAGACAATATGACTAAAGCACATAAGCTACTGGACAGGAATGTTTTGTAAAAAGCCGAACTACAGGGGTTTATCTCCCCATGATTCATATTCAGCTAACTGGAATAGTGCACAGAGCAGAAAGGCGAAGCATCATAATCAGTTGTAACTTCATGTCTTTTCTCTCTGAAATTGCACACTGCCTTGGAAGCACACTCCCTTGAAAGGGAGGAGGGTTCAGGGCCTGGCTTGGTGTCGCAGGTACTAATGGATTTAACCACTGTCTCCGTAGCAAGACAGCAACTTTATCTCCTGCAAGGGTCAAGTATTCTCCTGGTCCAAGTCCACGTGCTCCATGAATTCTGTGAAAGGGCAGTCCTGGGATAGTAATTCACAGGGAATGTAATCTTTTTTTTTTTTTTTAGTGACTATGTAAAATTACCAATAGTACTCCAAGCCATCTGTTTTAAATTTTGATGGTATGCAGTATATCTGTAGTGAGATACTTTGACAGTGAACTGCATCACCACTGCACACAATATATTTATTCCAGTAAAAGTTCATTAGTATTCACAGGAATCCTCTGGCTTGGTGATACTAGCAGAAAATGTCAAATTGTTCTTAGAATTTATAAGAAGATATAAAATTCATGAGCTGAGACAATGAAAATCCCAAAGAAATGATGGCTACCGTATTTTGTACTCGTTTTGGCATATGATTTCTTTATGACTACAGAAATTAAGGCTAGTCACCTAACCTTTTATCGAGTCAGCATTTTCTGAAATACAAAGACATGAAAAGTGCTTACTAATGATTGCTTGGCACCCATCCTAATATATCTAGAAAGAGAACAGCAAGGAAAAAAAATACAGCAAGTTCCATAGTATGGCATTCAGATCCCAGTTTATTCACTTCAATAAAGCTTCCTTTAGACTACATGCCATTATGCTCTTGGCATCTTGGTAAGAGGAGGATGTCTCAGTGACTTGCAAGAATCTAGAAATTTAACTTGAATTTTTATTTTTTTAAATAAAGTAATAGGAAAAAGAGAAGGGTACCAAATCTGTGTAAAAGGACAGAAAATAGATACTTCACTGAGTCTTCTTGTGCTTAATTTGGACCCAAGCCAAATGTCTATCTATTACAAAATGCAATTTCTTAATTCCAGAACCTGTTGCAGAAGAAATCAGTATTGATAGATAGAGAAGAACCAATTACGGAACAAAAATACAGTGGTTGCTTAGGTACAAATGGTCACAAGTTGCTCTTATTTAGTATACTTGCTGCTCATAAAGGCCAATTTTATAAACATTGAAAGTAGACATGAGCAAGCTCAATTTGGAGATAGAGCTGAAATGGGCAAATATGAGGCTGATCAGGAATGATTAAACTATTTTAATTGCTGCCAAAAGAGAAATAATCATGAAAAGAAGCTAGTCTGCTTAAAAACACACGATTAAAAACTCATGATCTGAGAAAGCTGTAGGTAACTGAAACAACAGAATATCTAGAAAGATTAAATTAGATTAGATTTATGAGTATTTTAAGTATAAAGAACAAAGAGAATTTGAAAGAAGGGTATCAGTGCATTGCTGGGAAGAAATGGGGGGGGGGGGGGGGGCATGTTTTGGTTTCAAAATAGTTCTATAAGGGTTTTCTCTCCTGTATTTGGAAACTGCCAGATACATTCTGATCACAGAATGATGATGACATGGTTTCCATTCCAGATTTCATTACAGAGCTATAAAGTAAGTTATCTTTAAATGCTGAAAATTAGTTTTCATCCTTGAGTTTCTAAAGAACTAGCAGGGATGTTCTCCAGGGAGGTTCTCAGTTGCTAATATTTGGGGGGTTACCTTCACTAAGTCTTGAACTGGAGTAAGAATTTCAGAAGGGTAGAATTTTCACGGGGAGAAATTGCTCAGTTTGCACAGTTTAAACAAAATCAGGATTGAAGCCGTTTATTGATTTATTAATGACTCAAAATTATTTGGAAGTCAAGACCCATAATGATAACAGAATATCAACCTCAGTGCTAGACACTTGCAAAATTTTAATAAAATACTTCCAAAATTTCTAAATCCCTTTCTAGAACTAATATCCAACAGAGCACACCCCTGCTGAGGGAGATGTGTGCCCCGGCTGACCCCCACATCCCCCAGAGGTGGGTGGCAACCCTCAGGAGGTGACCCTGCACCCCCAGGGTACAGGTCCCTGGGTGCCCCCATGCTGGCCGTGTGCGAGCTGGAGGCAGCAGCTGGCGGTGCCCCTGGTGAGGCCACGCTGCCCAACCCAGGCAGAGCTCCTGGACCACGAGGCTATGTCTGGAAGGGTGACCTCATTCCCCCTCTGCCCTGCCCCCCTCTTCTCCTGCTCACTACAAATCTTTGTGTTTCACTTGCATTTCTGTTTAGATGACTTTTTTTTTTTCCAGAAGTCTCCTGGTAATTCCCCAGTTACTGTTTAATCTGGCCAATGTTTGTCTTCCTCTTTACCTAGATCAGTTTTGGGAAAATGCCATCTTGGGCTGTTTGGCCATCCCACTCAACCACAACATTACACTCATTCCTGTCTTGTCAGCTGCTGTCATCCCAGCCTATTTGCTAAGGGTCGTCCCTGTGAGTACACCCACTAGAAGAAAATGAACATTCTGTAAATAATTTAAAATGGTAAAAGAGTCAGGCTGCATAAGAATACTCCTGTCATAATTGTTTTAAATTGCAGGAAAAAATAGTGAAATTGCTGGCACAAGGCTTGACTGATCAAGAATGAACATGGGGATAATGTTACTAAGGTTGGTACAACTTTACTGAAAATAGGGCTTGAGAAATTAAATATGTATCCTTTTTTATCTTTTAACTCCATATAGTAAGGTTGAACTGATGTAACATACTTCTGCAAGGCATTTGATTCATTCCAAGTGGAAATTTGATTAAGAAACTGTCTTACGACATTTGTATGGTATGTATGGTACACACCAAATGGATTAAAAACTAGTCTCAAAAGACTGGTAAACGGGAAGTAATCATAGAGCAGGTGTATGTCTTTTATGCAGTTCTTGGTAGAATCAGTTTTTTAATCATTCTTTCACCCAATCTGAAAGACAACAAAAATCACTGATAAATTCTGGAGATAGCACAAAGATGCTTGGGCTCATTAATGATGAAGAAAACAGGACATTGATATCAAAATAGAAAATAAATACCAAAATAGGGAGTCAGAGTAAAAGTGTGACTGCTCTAAGTATAACATCTAACACGTTGATGATCAGCTCTTCAGCATGGGAGAGAAAGGTGTAACAAAATCTGAAGGCTGGAAGCTGAAGTGAGAAAAAGCAAACCTCAAAATAGAGCACATTTTTAACAGTGAGGCCATTAGGAACAGTTTACCAAAAGTTTCAGTCAAAATTTCTAAAGTAAGCATTGGATGTTATTATAAAGGATATGTCCTATTTCAGCCCAGAATTAATTCAAGGAAGTTCTGTGTTCTGTTATACCAAACCAGACTGGAGTTTTTTGTCTGGACAGCCATGGAAACCTCCAAAGACGGATTCTGCAGTCTCTTTGGATAAGTACAATAAATCAAGAAAAAAAGAAAGGCTCTTAATTTGATTAAGGATCGTAGTGATTTATGCCTGATATTAATAATAAATCTATAGAAATTACACAAATGCTCTTGTTGTATCAGCACCTTTGGAAATCAGCTTAGCAATATCCACCTAACTACAAGCTTAGCTTAATTTAGCCAGCAGAAATAAGTAGCTTTTTCCAAGTGACATTTACAATTAAATAAATGAGGGGATGAATGGAATTTAGAGAACTGAGTTTTCTACACTATGGATTGTCTTTTTTTTATATCTTTGTCACAAGGTCTTTTTTATATTTAGGTAGATATTAACAAGACTGGTAATAATCTGTAAGAAAATTTAAAAATTTTGAATAAAATCAATCTTGGTTTAGCTTTCTGAGCTACAGAAACAAAAGATTTCCCCATCAGGCCCATAACTTCTATTTTATTGCAACCTACTTTTTCATTCCAGACAAGCAGAGACATATTTGCACCCAATTTTCTGACCATCGTAGTCATAAAGTTATATGTCCTTAGGAAAAAAAAGACAAACAACATAATAATGTCATTAGCTTAATACCATCTTAATGTCTTAAGTGTTATTTTCTTGGGATGAAATTAACCCTGGTGCAAAGGGCTACAATCGAATTCGTTTGGAGAAAGTGCACTGTTCTTGCTGGAATCACTGCTTCTTGAAACTTCCATTAGTGATCTCCTTCTTCTTCTGTAGCTATGTTCTACTTGAAATTACCGCAGTATGTCAAATGATGATCACACATCCACCACATTCCCGAATGTTTTCTCTTCAGAGAAGTCTTGCAAAATTTAACAGAGAATACAATAACTCTTCTCAAATTCCTTCCTCAAATGATTAATCCCTGATAGTTCTTTATTGTGTGCCTGGGCCGACACCAGGTCAGAAAAGATTAGGGTTTTACTGCCCTCATATTTCAGATCCTTATTTTAGTAGTTGCAGCCAGGATTCTTTCTCTTTCTCTTATATCAGAGTGTAGCAATTACAGTCCTCACACATTACTCTGAAATGCTGTTCCCCTCATGGGCATCCTGTAATTTCTCTTCCCAAGCAGCACATCTTGCTGGATGAGAGCTCAGCCACACAGAGGTCTTCGAATTATTTGAAAAGTTTCATTATTGTATTTTTTTCAGTTAGTTATTTAGCCCAAGACAGGTTTATAAAAGCATATGTGGAAAAAGAGATACTTTTGCATGCATCTGAGTAAGAAGTATTTTTAACATGGAATTTTACAAACAGTATAATACTTGAAAATATATAATTTTTACCGTCTTCACCCAATTCTAGTCAGGCTGTAGCTGCAGAGGCAATTTGTTTTACAATGCAGGCACATCTCTGCCAATATCTTATGGCACAAAAACCCCAGTAGATTTTTAATTTGCATAACATTACACATATTTGCATAAAATATTGCCCAGTGGTACTAAGAGACTAAGAGCACCAGTTTCTCCCTAAGCCCCAATTAATTAATCTGTGTCCCTCCAGACCTACAGCAATTTATTATGCATTCCTGGTATAGCAACATCAATTAATTATATGCTTCCCAGCCCCACATCAATCATTTTGTGCCCTCCAGACAGCTTTGCACCTCTCCCAGCCCCACATCTGGCTGAAAACACACCCTCTTCTTTTTCCATAGCTGAAGAGGCCTCTCAGCAATTTTGCCAGTCAGCAGAGAGCTCTAGGAGCTCCCTGCTCTTGCTGTAACCCATCAAGGCCTGAAGCTTTGGAGATGGTAGGGTAAAACCTCAGCAGCCAGACTGCTGTCTGTCCAAGAACTGGGAGAGGACAGTAGTACAACTCATTTTTTGTCCCCTTTCCTTTTCCTCCATCCCTTTTTGTGAACTGAATAGAAATGCCTGCACATTGCTGGTATTGACATGTATTTGTTTGGTTTTGGTATTATTTTGCTCCTGTTCCTAGCACATTTGTTCCAAAAGTTTGAGCTCTGACTGTGCTATGTACTGAAGCTGTTGTGAGAGTAGCCCATTGACTACACACTCAGAAAATATGGGACAAATTTAACTTTTTTAGTTTGATCCTTGCCCACATCCCACAGGCCCAGATGCAGTCACACTTGGGACCAAGAACTTCAGTCAGCCTCAAATGATCCAAACATTCGAACCACGATCCAGACATTGGTTCAGGTTGAATGGCACTTGCTTAAGTGTAAGGAATGCAAATGTGACAAGAGGGTGAAAGGACTTATGCAAAATGCAGACTATAAGTGGTGGCTGGAAACAATGGTGAATGAGGAATTCCTGACTATTTTGTATCAACCTTTTTACAGAATTGCCTTGTTTATTTATTTCTTTCTTTATCATTTATAGTCTATGTGAAACTACACCCTTTGCACTTTGGGGAAAACAGAAATTCACGTCACATGTTCATCAGAGTGTTCTTGGACTAGATTACAAATTTTAGCTGGCAATCCATCTTATTCAACAAGGTTTGCAGGAAAGGTGAGGCTTTCCAAAGATTTTCCTTTACTGTCAGTACAAAGGTCAAGCTCATGGTTGCAGGAAAGGAGTACGAGGCAACTGAAACTATGGCTTCTTTCCCAGGGCACCCCTTGGCTGAGTAAGGTCAACACACCAAGGAGCAGCACGCTGACCTGACTGAAATATTTAATGCTTTTCTTCTGTCCTTCCTCTTTACTTAACTTCTAGAACAACTTTAAATCCTTCTGTATGGCATCCATTACTTGTATGGCATTTCTAGGCCCCTTTACGTGCACTGTACATCATCCTTCAGTTCTGTTCATTAAATTTAAAATGTGCTTGCCATAAGTAGTTATGGATTTTAAGTTTGCAGGGGGAATATACTTACTTTTACCCTGCAACACTCTTTATATGTTGAATATTTATATCCATTTGTGTTTGTTCTGACATAAGAAGGGTAGGCCTGCCAAGGGTCCCCTTGTGACTATAAACTAATGCTTTAACAAAAGTAGCTTAGCTAAGTTTTTTAACTGCTACCTATCACTGTTGCATTGTCCTTATGCCCCCAGGGCTGAATCAGCACCTTCAAAGCATTCCTTTGTCCCTCACTGAGAGATGCATATTTCTTTCACGGATCCTGATGCAGCACAGCAGGAACAGGGTAGTGTTCGGCCATGACTTGCACAGACAGGGCAGATCATGGAGTTATTTTTAAAGAGCAGTGAAAGTATATATTAAAAACTATAGGCAAGACAATTTGATGGGGATGGGGGAGAACAGACATTTTTCTGCCTTAGCTTGATACCCTGCCTCTTATTTATGTCTCTCTACTCCTTACACACTGTCATAAAAACAGAGACCTGAAATGTATATATTAAAATCCAGGTGTTCAGCTCCATTAATATTGCACAGCTCAGTAACAGATTTTGCTAAATCTGCAACTTGCCCAGAAAATTGATTGCTTATTTTCATTTTCAGAAAAAATAATACTTTTTTTTCTGATTCATCAAGTATTGTTTCATGGTTTTGCTACCAGATAGCATTCATCAAGAGCTGTATTAAGAATCTCTTTCCCCTTTTCTTCTCTGTGTGGTCCACTCCGGCATCAGTGATTGTCCTTCTTATTTTAAGAGGGAAAAATAACTTAAGTTATAGCTATCCTTGAATCTCAACAATATAAACTGATCTTTTTTTCCCCTAGATTCCCCTCCAGGAAACTTATTTCACTTAAGTGTAGGAGATTTCTGTAGAGTACATCTTTCCCTATAAACAATATTTAACATCTGGTATGTGGCTTCTGAATCACATCCAGTCAATGAGGCTGAAATAGATGATCTACTGACTGAGCCACAGTAGAAAAAAAAAATAAAGTGTGTCTAGCTGAAGAGGCCTGTCTATTGTTTGTCTTGTAAGGTAGAAGCAGAGGAAGCCTTGATGGCTGCTGGAGGCTTCCCTGAGACTAGTGCTTTCTGTGGGAAACCAGGCATGGCTTCCAAGAAAAGCAGTAAGAGACCAGACATAATGTGGGGAGCGGCAGATCATACCCAAAAATTAGTCCTTTCCCTCCTGTGGGGGTCTCTTGGAGAAGCTGGAGGAAAGTCAGGAGGGAAGGAGAGTCTCAGGCAGCCTGGGAGGGAAGGAAGAGGTGAGAGGTATGTGGATAGCAGGGGAGTGAGGTGTGTGGGCTGGGGAGGATGGGCAGCTATGCCTGGAGAAGAGTGGAGCAAAGAGAAACTGGGGAAACTGGGAGCCTGGGGCACTGAGAGAGATGCAAATGCAGCCGCGGGAATAGTGGCAAAAGCACATGGGTCTCAAATCTTGGTTTCTTTCCCGAATGGGAAATGGAGAAAAGCAAGGCTGTCAAGAAAGCTGTGGGATTGCACAGATCACTGTGAGGTAGCTGCAAAAGGAACAAGAGGATATTGCTGAAAACAGGGCACGAAATAGCAAATATTAGATCTATGATGCAAATGAGGGGGAAATAATTTGGAAAGAGTATGCTTTAGAAAAGTTAATTGAACAGCTGATAGTCACTAACTACATCTCAATAGTGTTGTTATTTGCCCTTCTTTGCTGAGTTTCAGGCAATTGTGGGGATCCAGGACAACAGATATAAAGCTGAATAAAGATAGGCAACACTTAAACCCTTTCAAATCTAGAAATATTTTGCTCTCAGAGAGGTGTTGAGGATTCACAAGGTTGCTAAGACCCATTCAAACACTCCCTATCATATTAAAACATGATAACTTCTTCCAAAAACTCTCAGCTTTCACAGCTGGACCTGTCCTCCTTCTCTATGCTATATGAAGTCCAGCGATACTGCTGAGAGAGGGTACCAACAAAAGTATATGGTCAATGTCTAGTGTTACTGCACTCAGTATCGCTCTCAAATTGCACTGAATAATCTTTCTCCTCAGTTCAAGGCCTTATGAAAGATCAGCAAGTGAGTGAAGATAAACTTTTTAACAGTGAAGAGAAGGTTTATATGGGCAAAAAGGAAAGACACTTAAAAATTCATAACCTTGAGATTTCATTCTCCACTGAACACATCCGCCTTTAGATCATATGGACAGTCGAAAGTCTTGCTATTTTACTGAACTTCTGCTGCTTCAATAGTTACTGTTGCTTTTGGACACTGAAATAGTCAGGGATACAAAAACCACTTATTTCCCACTATGCTCGGAAGGCTGCTCTACCCTGTGACATTAGATTTAAACTTGTCTACAGTGACGCACACCTCTGTGACCTGCAGGCATGATTACATGCTGCACCTATGAATGAAATCACCATGCATAAGGGCCCTAGCTGGTTCAGAGTTCATGAAGAGCACATTACAGTGTGGCTCTGTGCTCTGTGCATGCTCCTCACAAAGAGAGGAGGCTTTGTCTTCATCAGGGCCTTCTTTAACAGCATTTTCTTTTTTTAAGTAATTATTTTTAAGTAATTTTAAGGTCCTCCTGCAAATGTTAGAACTTGCTGAAGCAACAGGATGATTGGTTCAAGACATATGCATATGTTTAGGAGGTGGGTGTTTCAAAGATTGGCTGAGGAGCCTAGTTGGAGAGGAGATCTGCATGGCAGTGATTCTCTGACAGAGCAGAATGCAAATATCACATCTTGGTCAGAGTATCCCAGAGAATCACAGGGTCACAAAACTCTTCTGACATCATCTAGTCCAACCTCCCTGCTCAAGCATGCCTTCAAAATAATTGCTTTTTGGTAAGGAGGAGACAGGAACTTGGAGTTACTTGAAAAAAGGAAGGTTGGACGATGCTTAGATATGTTACTAAACAGAAATAAATAAATATGGTAAGGCAAGGCTGTCTGCTTGGGTTGTCCAATTTGACCAGCTGCACAGTACGCTACCATCATGTCCAGGCCAAGTGCCCTAATCTGCTCATATTTTATTTTGGTTTCTATTCTTATGATAGCTGTTGCTTGTTTGCTTTACTTCAAATTATTGCCTCAGTGGCGCTTGCCCTGGTCAAGGTTGCTGTTGCATTAGTTTCCCCACCTGCTTAAAGCTCAAAGCATTATACGGACAGTGATACGAGAAAATTGGACAGCATGTGTGCACAAAGTCCAACACATTTGGGAACATTCAGATTTATGCACACACCCTACAAGGGACATTCTGACCAAATGGTAAAAGCACTAAATCATTTGGTTTTATTGTAGAACCATCTGTGAAACACAAATAAAGTTGGGCTGATACATCCTACACACATCGGACTCATTACGCATGCTCTCTCCTAGGAATAAATATGGCCCACCTAAACTTGCATACATCTGACAAAATATATCTTGATCTCATATAACTTTAATTTGCTGAAAGTATTTCCCATTTAATAAGCATAGGATTGGACAGATCTGATAAATATTTTTTTATTGTAAGTACTGAGCACAGCAAATATTTCTGTATCTTGTTCTGGATTTTTTATTCTTAAGCCTATCACACAAAACTTAATTTGTCTTCTTTTATTAATTTATTTATTTTTGCTTTTGCACCAGGTGCTACAATTCTGGTTTATTGTTTATATTTATTATTTACATGCAATTATGTTTATAAATCTACTGTAAAAAAAAAAATCTATTCCTTAATCCAGGAGATGTGTTTTAGGAACAATGGGTGGGATTTATTTCATTCTTATCAGCAAGTAAGGCTTTTTCTTTTCCTGAATCATAAAAAAACCTGTGTTGGGCAGGTTGCAAACTGATTTTTCTGGTGCTTGAAATTTTTTAGTAGCCTGTTTAAGAGTGTTGCCTAAGATTTAGAAAGTGCTATCAGTTATCTCTCTACACCATAATACAGGTAATGTAATCGCTTTGGCTGTTCTTTTAATGGTGGCAAATAATGTAGAAAATGAAATATGTTTTCTGGATATTTTGAACACCTCAGCCACTGCCTCTGAATAAAGAATAGTTCAAAGTTTCTATCAAAATAAATCAACTCCAGTTCTTATTTGAAACACCAGCTACAGGAATCAAAGCAAAGAGGTTTGTACCATTATTTGACTGGTGAATCATTTCAACTAGAAAAAACAGAAAATCCTTTATTTCTAGATAATTAATTTTATCTTTTAAAGTACAGCTAGAGTTAGTGATTACTAATGTTTATTTTCAACATTTTAGTACATGGGCTTACTTAAAAAAGATTTTGTAGTAGAAGGCATCTCTAGATCACAAAACTCATTCACATGAGGATCAATCTTCCTTTCATGTCCACAGAATCTGTGAATGTGTTTTAGCGTTATGAAGTCAATCTCCTTAGCAAAACCACATTTGATTTCCAGGAGTTCAAGAATAAACCTGATCACGCCAAGCACTCTCAGGTATTGCGTCACTTTACACCACAAATGAGAAAATAATAAGTGTTTGAAATCACACAGGAGCTATAATCCTTTTTGCACACCTTTCTGGCTTTTCTGTTTTGGAATAGTTATACAATCTACCTCTTTAAGCCAGCAGTAAGGACAGCCACACAAAAAAAACGTACTTCTTGAAGCTTCCCTGAACAATGCCTGGAGCCAGGAGCCCAGCTGCTGTGCACAGCCTTGTCTCTGCTCATACGCAAAAAGATGCCACCATCGGGTTGAGGCAATCTTGCAGGATGCAATTGCAGTTAAATAGAGCAATGTAACTTTCAAAAGGTTGTCTGATGTGATTAGGCCAAAATAAGTGTAATTAGGCCATTCATAAGAGTTAAAATGAATATTTGCCAGAGTAATTCCTGGTGAAATATCTTAATGCACCTCTACTGCCAACTGTGTCATTTGACTGTACTCGATTCAGATCTTTATTTACATAAAAGCAGCTTTAGATTTTTTCATTCTTCATGACCTTTATATCTCATTTGGTCTGAAAATTGACTACTGCTCAGCATATTTCTTCTATATTAAAAGCTGTGACTCTGCAGGGCTCATATTTACAGGGCACTAAAAGAGCTATTTCCTGGGAAGCGGGAAAAAGGGTTGCCAATCAAGCTACTGACAGACAGGTTTTACTATAGCAGTTGATTTGGAAATTGTCAAATATTTTAGTAGACAACTTGTTTGCACATTTGTGGGGTAGAACTGGGAGAACTTTACAGGTAAAATTGTGTTTGTCTGGGGTACTACTCTTTAATCTAGATGTTTAAACACGGATTTGCAGAATAAGGAGCAAGAGACCTTCTTTATGTATTTTTGCATTACTAAATGTTTACACAGAAGTGGTTTTTACCTGTGCAAGAACCACTCTTGAACAAAAAAGTAGTATGCATGGACTCAGTGTACTTTATACCAAAATCTGTAGTTCTAATATCACACCATTTTTCAGGTTATACGTCCACACAGTCATTGACCCAGAAGACACTGCAGAAAGCTTCCTCTGAGAAGTTAGTACGAGAAATGTTTTTTGTGGGTTTTCAAATTGTAAAACACTGTCATTAAAGCTGAGGCTTTTCTGCAGAATTGTAACAGCTGAATGAAACCTTCCCCATAAAGGTCATCTTGGATCTAGACAGGTTCTCTGTCACCACCACCACCACCCTGTTCCCCCTGAAACAGGAGAGACACCCATTTTTGGGAAGAAAGACAGATTTATGCTGCAAAGCAACAGAGTCTGCTATTTAGGGCACTGACCTGGATTGAAGTCCTTGATCAGGCTGGTACAATAGAGACCTGAATCTGGTTTTCTCAATTTTCAAGTGAATGCCCTAATTACAAGGCTCTTAGCTTCTCTGCAGTCAGAATCATTCTTTTTCATTAGAGAAAGTGTCTGATTCCCATTATGGATTTTGAAAGGCAAACATTTTTTGCAATATTGAAATGGAATGACATGTTTTTCAGTCAATAGAAAAAAAAAAAACACAACCAAGAAAAAAAACCAAAACACCACAACCTCAAATATGACAGAAAGGTAGAGAACAAAATTACTTGGTTGTCTTTTCTACCACGACATTTCAATATAATTCATTAGAAGGTTTTAAGGGTTCTTTTTGTTTCATTTTGCTTTTGTGTCTCTGTGTATTTGTTTTGTATTCCAGTTCAGCATTTAAATCAAGGATCATTAAAATACTATCCTGTTTTGAACTTCCATTTCTTGCAATAGATTGGTCAGCATCTTGAAGATGAGGGTATCAGAAACAGATAGAAATAGTTAGGTATTAAACTGAAAAGGAGGAAAATAATGCAAAAAAGGAGTTATCTTTTACTGCAGTTCTAGTAAACTACACTACCATTTGAAATTTATATATTTGCTCTTGACACAAATGCTTTTTAAAAACACATTCAACTTCTGTTACTTATAATAGAGTTCTGAGAGAATGAAAGATGGACCTTCATTATTCCCATGCCCTAAAATGCCAGAACTTTCACATTTAAAGATGTTTAATCTCTGAAACAAGCAAAAAGAGGAACACTCTTATAAATATGTATCTGCTATGTCGATTAGTAAGTATAGAAATCTGGATGCTGAAGAAATTATTTGCTTAGGATTGGAATACTTCTGGACAGCAAATTACAGAACCAAATTGAGAACATATTAACAGTCAAGAAACAAATTCCACTTTCCACATATTTTAAGGAGACAAGGGTCCACTACAATAATTTAGGCAGATCTCTGAATAATACAGACTGTAAGACTCCCTAGAAATAATTCCTACCATAAGCCTGACACCTGTGACCAACCACAGAGCACATCTTTTCTAATAAACATGCTTCTTGAATTAAAAAGAGAACAAACTAGAGGTTAGACACTTAGCCATCGAAACAATAAATTCTACCATGTTCTCTACAGATAAAATGTATTTCTCGAGCCTGAGTTTTGTGTAGTGTCAACTTTCAGCTGCTAGATCTTGTTATGCTTTTGCTTGCAATGCCCTCTTGCCATATTATATATTATTATATCCATATTTTATGGGAGAGACTCCATCTAGAAATTTTAAGGGGAAGAAACCAACTGCTCTGCTATAGAAACTTTCTCTGGTTCAAGTGCATCTACTGACTCCTCTTTGGGTACCTCCAGTGCTCTATTCTACACTTTATTCATTATTTCTGAGTGAGAGAAATTAGTTTAAATGAGGAATATATTAAAATAAATAATATGAGATCCAAGTCATTAGTTTTTCTGTTGAGTTCAATAGGACCTGGTGAAGAACTATTATATCAAGATGGCATCTATGTGTTTGAGGTTGATTTGCAAACAGACACTGAGACCTGTGAGCACTGTTTTTTGCACCAAAGGACAGTCCCAAAAAAAAGCATCTTTTACTGCTTTATAATAACGAACTGCAATAGTGGGACAGGAGAGAATCTTGCAGACAAGATATTTTGCCATAATCAGAGAAGGTGAAAAACATCTATATAGACAATTATAGTAACACCTCAAGACCAGCAGAATTCCTACTCACATTGCTCCTGGAAAGGATGGAAAAGTCACCTGAGCCCAGACAGATTTTTAAATACTCATGCCTTTTATTTGGAGGATATTGTGTTCTTTTAGCTCTCTAAAAATGAGATTATAAAGGCTTGGGGCAGAAATATTTTGCTACTTAGTACTTAGTCATGCATTTGACTTCGGTGAGTCCACCTTCATATCTGCTTTTCTAGTCAGGGACTGTATTTACCTATTCCCATGGGGGAAAACCTTTATACCTTTTTCATTGTTTCTGAATCTTTTTTTCCCTGATTTCTAGCTTTAGGGACTCAAAAGCTTCCTTTTTTTTTTTTTTTTTTTTTAATGAACAGAAGGAATCTTTTAGAAATTTAGGTACATATTTATAGCTTGGGAGAGGGATTGTTATGTCCTCTTTTCCCCACCCCAGTTTTTAATCCCGTATATAGCCTTTCATATTCATAAACAGTTGTAGTCAGTACTATTGGTATAGAAATACACACAATCACAGTTCAAAGTGAATTACTAATTTTAAGTAGGACTTGCTTACAAATCACATGTTCCAGGGTCTTTTGTACAAGGAGGAATTTATTTTTTTGTGAGGATCTGAACTAAGTTCTCTACTCAGGGTAAATGTAGGCTGAAAACTTGTTAGTGTTCTTTGTCTCCCTGGAGCAACAGGTTTGATGGGCAGGTGAGGAGGGACAGCACTTCTTTCCATCATTTATGTATAGGCATGTATGAGTCCATCATTTTACATTTTTTTATAAAAGTAAATGCAGCCCGGAAAAAAATTAAGTTATGTTGGGGCACTAATAGCAATAGCTGGCACCAGGAAATTAAGCAATACAGGTCTTACTGGCTATCTCACATTGGTCTTTTACTCATTTCATCAGTGAAGAAGTTACTTTTCACATTTTCTTTGTTGCTAGATACAGAGGGAGTGTAATATCACAAAAAAAACCCATACTTTTTCCTTGTTATGAAATTGGTTGTGCTAAAATTCCTTCTTGTCATGTTACCGTTATTTGTTGCTTAAGATTTCTTAAATCTAAATATGAAGATAATCAAACTACACAGATATACAATGCATAAGTATGTATGCTGTCTGTATGTTTATATATTACTTCCATAATTCTATCATTTCTAATTCCGTCACTTCTATTGTAAACTTAGGTGTCTAGAGGTAAGATTCATGAAATATGAATGTACGAGAGGAAATAAGAAAAATGTCCCAGCCAGACCCTGGTAGTATATAAGATATTCATTTAGATCAAATTTTAAGTGGTGTTAGTAATTTATTTTTATTAAGATGAAATGTTAAGTAGATAAAAATTACTACAGACAGAACTTCAGCAACTACGGAGGTTGATCAAAAGCTTCATATTTAACTTCATCTTAACTGAAATATTCTGCAGTAAATGTTTTGCTATATCTTCAAATGTATGTTGTTCCCACCTTCCTCCTGCATCCCAGAACAGGAGAACTGTATGGTGGAAAACATATGCTAATGGGGCATTGTATGAACATTACCGGTGGAATAGTTTCCTTAAAAGTTTTTATACTTGCTTGACTATTAAGTTGTCTTTGCGAAAGTGTTTCCCTGGCTGCTGCTCTTAGAACTTGATTAGCAATCCCTAGCACAAGTGGTTCTGCTTTCGTGACATTTTTAACTAAGGATTTTGCTGACCTCTTTATATTTATGCAAAAAATATTGTAATAAAGTTTCAAAAAAATAGAGATTAGATACTAAGTAACATTTTAAGATAATGGCATTTTAATTGCAAAATTACTGAGTAACTGTTGTAAATTAAGTTACATATCACACATAACTGTAAAGTGAATTAATTTATCATGATTAATGTTACAGTGAAAACCGCATGAATTAATGATGACTGGCCACCTACTTTAGAATGTTTCCAAACTAAGGTAATATCATTGTGCCTCTTAACTAATTCTGAATTACACTGTAACTTCTAAAGAAGAGTAGGCTCATTAACAAGTGACTGAAAGCCAAATGAATTAGATACTAGATGTCTGGCCAAATGAACAGCAAATCAATTTATTGAGAAAGGTCATTTTAAAAACGCAGTTACTGCTTTCAGGCCTCATCAACAACATATGTATCATAGGTGTCCTGCTAAACTATTGCATTAAATATTTTACATGCAGGATATTCCTGCATTAGAGCTGGATGAGTGCTTTCCGTTCCTGACAGAAGGACAGTTTGCTGCTCAGGTCTTCCCAGTGCTCCTGATGTGGCCAGGGAACTTCTTGACTCTGATATCACCAAGTCTTCTCTTGAAGATCTTGTAACAGTGCTCTGCTGTCTGCATGGTAGCACAGATGTACAGCATGTAGTACAAAACATACTGTGTCTTAGCATTGAGAAGTAACAGGAAAAGTATGCCCAGCAGAGCGAAAGACTCTTTGTGGCTCAAACTTATAATACCTGATAGCACAGGCTTCTGCACAAGTTGACATGTGCTATATTTTGGGCCAAGGGTGTAACAGTTAGCAAGCGAAGCTAAGTCTTTGCCTCATCCAACTCCTCTGGTTAACTGAAACTCCTCCCTAAATACATTAAAACAAGATTAGGGTAAAATAGTCTTCTGTATTTCCTCATTTAGAAAAAACAAATAAGCAAGACAGCATCCTTTTAACTTTTAGAAGGATTCCTACACTTAGAAGTATGTTTTCTGTAACACAACAGATTCACCTATAGTGGGTCAGAATTGAGAAACTATTTAATTAGTGAACTTTTAGGTGTTTTTCCAAATGCCAGACTGTTTCTTCTGAAGTCACATAGCAGACCACATCTTCACCATTGGATTATGCTAATAGTTATTAGCTAATAGTTATTTGCTAATAGTTATTAGCAAAATAGGGAATCTGAAGAGACAGTGTTAACTAGCCTAAGGATATCATAAAGTGGGAAAGCATCACAAGAGCTTGTCTAGTTACCCTTTCATTCCTAAGGCAATATTTGTAATGCTGGATTATTTATGACAGTTACTTTCAGGTCATTCTAAACTAGTTTTAAACATCTTTAATGATCTGACAGAGTTAAGGGTGGGTGGCAGAGGGACTTCAAAACCTCCCTGAACGATCAATTGCAGTGTTTTCTAATGTTTCCCATTAGAAGGCTATTTCTAATAATGACTGAATCTTCTTGTCTGTGATTTGAACTAATGACTTCTTTTCCTGTCTACCATGGACAGAGAAAACAAAAAATACCTTCCTCTGCAACAGCCCTTTGCTATTTGATGCCTATTATTATCCTTTTCTTAATATTCTCTTTAGAGTAAACAGGGGCTTTTTTCCTGATATAGTCGTTTTCTCAGCAAGAGTTGATTTAAGTATGAACCACCTTCCCTATGCATGACCACTCTCCCAAAGCATCATTTCCATTCTCCACCTGTAAAGTGTCTAGAACATGAAAAAAAGCCAGTTATTGATTAAAAATCAGGCTCTATTTAATAGGCTCTCAAAAAAATACCATATGTTAAGTCAATATCCTATGAGCTTATGGCTGGATGAGGTGTGATGAGACAGACTTCTGCTTCCCTTGGTCAGCCAACAGTTTTGGAAGGCTTTGTCCCTTGAAAACGGCCATCAGTTCACTTTTTATGTATGAAGCTGTTTTCTTCTAGCCTGTCAATCAACCACTATTCTCCCTAGTAGGAAAGTAGAGATATTCTGTTAATGATGCTTCCTACCATCTCCCACTTCACTTCCTTGGGGGCTAGATCTGTTCTTGCCCTCTAGAAGAAGATTGTATGTAGTCAACCTGTTCATTTTCACACATAACTGCAAAAGGTATCCAAATTAACAGTTTGCAAACTTCAGTCGTGCTGGTTATGCTGCTGTAGTCAGAAGACTGTTGTGCTAGCAACGTGCTGATGAGTTCAACCAGTCACCTCCAGTCTGAGCCCAAGAATAAGTATATTATATTCATCATTCAGGTTTATCAGTTCTGTGCACATAATTAGAGGTTACTCAATGTCTTAAATCTATTCAAAAACAGATTGCAAAAATAGATTGAACTAGCATTCACTTATCAAAATTAAATACTTATTTGGAAGCCTAGGTGTAAACATTGCTTACAACAGCCTTAAAATAAGGCTCAGACTAGAATTCACCAGAAGACAATTACAGTTTTGGTGCCAGGTTTTAAAATTATACTTTTATTCAGTACAGAAGGTTTATAACTTTCAGTATAAAAGATACGGGCAGATCCTAGTTCAATTCTCTGCTTCTGCTGGGTCAAAGACAAGGCTTTAAAGTTTTGATCCTTAATCAGTCTAAATGAGGCTCAGAGAAAACTGTAGACCAGTCCTTGAACCTTTCAGCTCTACAGATGCACTTTCTCTGAGAGCGTGTGACTAAAAACTCCTTTCAAATAAATCACAAAATATATTTTCAGTCAAAAACAGATTTGGATTAAATAAGACTTTATACAGGAGTGTTTATCTTATTTGAGTGCAGCAGTTACTTGGGTCACTTGTTTTTATACTAGCAGGAGTTTCCCTTATTTGCTTAATAAAAACAAAATCTTAAAAACAAGCTCTCCAGATATTTTTGTTAAGTAAAAATATTTTCCAGACATTGTTGAACAAGAGGACTTATGCCAATTAGAACTAGATGAATACCTCTTCTTCAACATCTCCTGAACTCTGTTGACCCTGAGTAGCCAGAAAAGCAAAGGGCAAAAACTGATTTCTGCCAACAGTCATTGCAAGTTAATCATTAGAGCTTGTGGAAGCACAATCAAACATATTTGTTTCTACCATATCATTTTCTTCTTTTTGCTTTCCTCTCCCCAAGCTGTAAACGGTTACTACTGCCTCTTTTTCTCCATATCTACCCTCGCCAATTTACAGTAAATTTTCAGTTTTGGAATGTTTAAAGGTCTGTGGAAACTATGTACAAGTACAAGGGACTTCCTGCTCAATTTACATTGAAAAACATGTAAATATCTATAAAAGATATACAGTATTTCTGAAAAAAAAGGGAAACTTTAATTTCTTTCCACAAGAACCCATCATCCTTCATCACGGTGGCAGTTTTTCTGTGCTGTTCCAGGCACTAGCTCCAGTCTATAATTAGTTACTTCCTTGCAGCTGCAGCAATGGATGTGCACTTTCAGTACGCAGATGTAGGCGGACAGCTCGGTCAATACCAGGCTCTCCCTTCTAGTGCCAGGCTCTCCAGCACAAGGAAGGGCTGTACTTGTCATGCAGGTAAATAACAGAGAGAGCTGTCTGCCATGACAGATACAGGCTTGGACATCTGCTCCTTCCCATTAATCAGTCAGAGGGGCTGATAGGGAAATTTGTGACAGCCCAGTATAAGTTGATGGTTGAGGGAAGGTGAAAGTGAGTTCTGCAGCCTGAAATATGCTGACTCTGTTTCAGCCAGAGAGAGAGAAATAGACCACATTCTTTGATAGATACAGGAAAAGAAAATATAGGGCTATCTTTGAATATTTCCAGTTTCAAGGTTGTTCAGCAACTTCTAATAGCTCTGTTTGGACATGAGGCTGTTCCCCAAGGCAAATACCAGTGCTGTCTAGGGAGCAGAGGTTTGAAACTCTGCCCACCAGTTTATAATGTGGATTTCCTCAGTCACTTCCAGTTGACTTTCCTTGCTTGCCCAAGTTTCTCATAGTTATTTTCTTAGAGTGCATAGTATAAGGCATATGTATTTGGTGTACTTTAAAGGGAAGTATGGTGCAATATAAACTCCTAGGAGTCCTCACATAGCAAAGCTATGACTGCTATGGGTTTCTCTTCTTTGTGTGATTGCCGTAGGCATATTTGGACATGTAAGGGTTTATACACATTTACAGCATCTTCAGGTGGAATCTGTTCACCCGAAGTGGTTTCCAGGGAAGGGATACTCATGTTTTGCTCCCAGTGCTACAGAAGGTATAAAAAAAGGTTGACTCAATGGGAGGCATTGTGTAATTTGCTGCTCTTTATCCACTGATGCGGTGGTGGCGGTATTTGATTTGAAGCTTTCTGGTTTGTCTTCAGCATAGCATATTGTTTTTTGGTATAGACTGGTTTCCTATGGCATTTCAGCTAAGCCTACTGAATTTAAAGTCCTGCGTAGCATGTGAGGGTTCTCCCATTTATGGCCACATTCCCACCAGGGGTGGGAGGAGTGTTGTTTTTTAACTTGGCTGATGACAACACACAGTCTGAAGTGCTGCTTCTGTAGCACTAACGCTGATACTTCTGAAGCAGCACATGGAGGGAAATGGTCTTTGACTAAAGAGCCTGAGACCTACAGATACTTAGGGTACCCATTGTGCAACTGTTTATGCAACCTTGTTTATGGGCAAAAAAGACATATACCTTGTTTATGAAGCCAATAAATTATTGTTAGTATAACTGAAATCTCAACAGTCTAATCATGTAATTGTTTTTTGTTTTCACTGTGGGTCACTTTTGTTTGCTAAAATGCTTTTACTTGTTTCATTGGTCTGCAACTCCATGTGACATCCAAATGTACTACATAGGGTGACTTTCAAATATTTTAGACACTATGTTGTTGTTCTCTTTGTTGACACTATGTTGTTGTTCTCCTAAAATCAGATTTGTCCAGCTCCAGATCTGCATTTAGTTATCTGACCAATGGTGAGCCTGCACCCCATCTCTTAGCATCGCATGCCTGTACTCTTCTGCATGGCTTCCCACTTCTCAAAGCATCTGCTATCATAATGGGACTGCATTTACCGATGCTGTATCATTACATTAGAGTCCTAGGTTTCTCATTCTACACGGAGTAACTACTTCTTACTTATAACTGTATAAAACTGTAGTTGTGCCGTAGAAAAATAAACAAAAGTAAAAAAATAAAGAGAAAAACCCATAGCCATGTATCTGGAATAAACCTGATGTTAGAGCTAGGCCAAGCAAGAACAAAGTGCAGGCAGGCGGAGACAACTGCAGAGAGAGCAAGGCTGACAGCCTTAGTTCTGAGGCCTTTCAAACTCAGTACCTTCAGCTTCAAGTTTTTTATTAAAAATCATGTAGAATTTGGGAATATATAGAAATACTACTTTTGCTTCTCTTTCTCTGTCAAGGACATTATAATTTACAGTCCACTCTCCTATGTTACTGTTTAGAGTCCTACTAGACAAACTCTGGAATTGAAGGTTCAAGGGATGGGGTTTCATTTGTTCTTTTACAAAATCTGCATTTGGAATGCAGGAAGGGACACATCCATGCCAGAACCAAAATTCTTTCAGAGCATGACTGTGCACAAACCACAACATATATATAAGCATGGACAATAAATCTCAAAGTGTTACTTAAGGTAAGTAACCTTTCTGTATGCTGATGTTTTAAAGCAGTCTGCTAAGAATTTAATCACGTACTCACTTTTCATCATAATAAACTCCCTCTTGGCAGAAGCAGAAAGCTACTCTGCCCAAAATAACCTTAGGCATGGAAACCGCATTCTTTTTGCCCAGTGGAGCAAGCTGGTTTGTGTATATTGCTGCTGGGCAAGTGTTAAAATGAATCTAAGCCATGCACAGAAAGCTTCTCACAGGCACAAGTAACTGCTTGGCCTATTAAAGCACGTAAAGTGCCAAACATAGAACCTATGTATTTTTGAATCTTTAATGTAATACTTAAGGAAATGCCAATTGATATCATTTTGCTAATGGCATTTGTAAGGAAGCAGGAGGAAAAACATTTCCCAAATTTTAGAAGGTTTTTCCACAGCATGCTACTGTACCCCACTGTCTTTTATCCCTGGCTCAAAATTTAGAAGACTTTAGAAAAGGGATCTTTTTCTGGATGTTGAAGTTTTATCTATATTAGGAAGCAATTTGGCAAAACAGAAATGGACCAGTAATCAAAGCAGTTGGCACTGTAATTCCTACATTTTCCCTGTACGTGATTCAGGGATTTACTCCAGCCAAGATTTGGGTTGGCATTGACAACACATGATTGAAGCCGTCTGAAGTACCTCTCTTTGGTTCAGTCTCTGTCCTCATTAGGACAACATTTGGTGCATGCTTGGAGTAGAGCTCCCATTTTAGCTGGTTATCATGGCCTGGTTATCATGAACAAGAAAAACAATCTGTGAACTGAGACAGCACAGGGTAAGTCAGGACAATCAGGGCTTTCACTCTGAAACCATGTCACTGTACCGAATGTAGCTGTGGCCAGAAATGCTCCGCTCTGTAGAAGATTAGATAAAAAGGCCTTAATTTTAAAGCAGAAACAAATGTTTGCTTTCATCATCCTAGTGTTTGGTCACTTGAACTTTTTTTTTGAAGAGGGAATAGGGAAGAGGGAGGTTGATGCTGTCTGAAGCTCCCCAGGCAGCATCCTGTACGGGTGCAGAGCACTTAGGCCACCTCAATATTCAGTTCAAGGAAGCTTCACCTGCTGCAAGCTTACTGCTTCCTAACAGCTCATTTGTCAGAAAAGCTCATGCTCAGCTTATTAGCAGCCCATTTTTACGGTCATTATCCATGCTTCCACAACATCTGGCTAAGTGTTGTACTCCAGATTGTGGCTGTTCTGGGAAGTAGTTTTAGCGACTTGAAAAGGCTGTTTAAGTTATGCTTATAATCCTCCCTCTGCCTCTTATCAGTGGGGTGATTCTGGGGAAGTGGCTGTCTCTTCTACCTTTTGTATGCCCTTAATAGACCCTGAACTACTCTGAGTAAGGACCATTATTTTATTTGTTCCTGTAGGCTAGCTAAGTGGGTAGTCAACCTCAGATGAAAATTAATTTTTGTAAGAATTACTTAACGATATAGTTGTCCTTTTCTGAACTATTGTCTCTGCATAAGTGGTTTTGTAGTGCCTTAGATGATCTTGTAATGAACTGGAAAGGTTTTATTCATCACTGTGTGTTCTTCATGCATGCTGTGGTTAGCAAATAACTTCCTCTTGTAGAAAATCTTCTGCAGAATTAGGACCATGCCCAAAGGTTAATTCCAGAAAAAAACCTTTCCAGAACTTCTGGATATCAATTCTACATCATTGATTTAGGTTTGTCTTTTTAATGCCAAAGAGGTAAAAACATTGTTTAAATTTTGAACCTTTTTTTTTCATTCCAGGAAAACAATACCTTAATTTTCTGAATTCCATGAATATGTAGCCTTTCTTATTTCTAGTCACTATAATTTAACCTGTCTTTTGTTCTCATTTAAAGCCTTTTTTCCTTTTTTTAATAAAGCAGATAGAGTACTCAGTTATGCAGGTAGTAAAATACCTATCTGCTCATTAGGATTTCCAAACTGCCCAGTAATGCTTTGTCATTTCTCACCCATCCATTCTTGGAAACAGCATTCCTACAAACAACACTACAGCAGCAAAAACGTGATTGAAGTCACTTGACTCACAGAACATGTCCTAGTCTACTAGCGAGATGCATCTGAACAGTCCAAACATGAAACAACTGCCAATCGAGACACCAGTTGGCACAGCTAGCAACGATTTCTGCCCAACCTGCTTTCTGACAGCCACAAACTAGTTTTCTTCTCTTGATTCTATTGCCTTCCTTGTCGTCTTGCTTACTGAACTTTGGGCTGTACATAACAGCTGACAGGTGTTTTCCCAGGGGTGATATACATGCCCTGGCTCAGCCATTATCTGACAGTTTTCAGCTCGTCCCGTACCAAGCGAGTGATAGATAGGCTATAGGACAAGTAGGCAAACAGTTACACTTGGCACAACTGCAGGCTTTCTGGAGGGAAAGAAACAGTCAATCTCACAATTGTAGTCTGCCTGACAGTACCCAACTATTTGCAAAGTGCATTCGGGGAGTTCAGACAAGGAATAGGGTTGACTGACAAAAGCTAAGCAGAAAAGGCTAAATGTCAGACTCTTTGCGGCAGCTCTGTAAGAGCCTGGCAGATGAAGTGAAGTCTGGAATGCAGAATGACAGCAGAGTGATGAGCAGCAGAAAGCAGAATGGCGGTAGTGCTACAAAGGGTTATTTTAAAAAACTTTTATACTAGCTTTAATCAGTACTGCTTTTAAAATCAACCATTAAATTAACTGCTATTATTAACACTGTTGAATTTTATTAAAAGCATTAAGAACTTTTTGAATTGTTACAGAATAGGACCTATACAGTTGGTTCTCTCCTACTGAAGATTTTTCAGCCTTTTTAAACTAAGAAAGGGGATTTCAACAGCAGTTCAGTGTTAGAAGAAAACTGACTGCACGAGGGGGCCACATTTTACAGTACTGTGCAGGAAAATGCACAAGGGATGTGATATATTCACAAGTCTTACAGCACGATCTCCCACAGTATACTTATATATCCAAATTGGTGACATCTGCATAAATGAAGTATAAAGTGGGTGGAAAATTGCCTAAACTGCCAAGCTGAAAGGATTGTGAACAATGGCACAAAGTCCAGCTGGTGCTTGGTTGCTGGTGATGTATCTCAGGAATCAATTGTGTTCATGCTTTTATTTTTGACCCAGATGATGGAGTGCCCTCTCAGCAAGCTTGCAGATGGCACCAAATTGCTGGTCTGGGGTGGTTGATACACTGGAGACCAGGGCTGCTATTCTGAAGGACCTGGACAGCATGGAGAAATGACCCAGCAGGAACCTCATGAAGTTCAACAAAAGGCACAATTAAATCCTGTGTCCTGTACCTGTATATACCCACACAACAGTACAGGCCAACTGGTTAGAGAGGAGCTTCCAGAGAAACAATCTGGAGGTCCTTATGACTAAATTGTGCCTCTGTGTCGAAGAAGGCTGGTGGCATACTGGCATACTGTGCTACATTCGAGAAAGTGTAAGCAGCAGGCAGAAGGAGGTGTTTTTTCCTTTCTATCTGGCATTTTTGAGATGGCATCTGGAGTACCGTTTGGGTCTGGTTTGGAGCTCCCTGGTACAAGAAAGATATTGATGTACCGGAGAGTGCCTAGTGAAGGGCCACCAGGAAAGTAATGGGCATGTAGCATAAATGACAGCATGTAGTATACAAAGACAGACTGAGAAAGCTGTGTTTGTTCAGCCTGAAGAGAACATTCAGGGAGATCTTATTCAGCTGCCTAGTGGAGGGGCATAGAGGACAGAGCTATACTCTTCCTGGAGGTGCACACAGAGGAGAGGCAATGGACACAAGTTTCCAAATCAGAAATCATGACCAGATATAAGGGAAAAACTTATCATCATGAAAGTGATCAAACTATGGAATAGGTTGTCCAGAGAGCTGTGAGTTCTCCTTCTTTGGAGATATTCAAAACTTGACTGAACAAGGCCCCAAGCAACCTAAACTAGTTGTCCTTTCTTTGAGTAGGGGATAGGACTCGATAACCTCAAGAGGTCCCTTTTAGCCTTAATTATTTTAAGAGTCTATATAACCATCAAAAGTGGTAACAAATAAATGAGGAAGTGTTTATTAGGAGAACGGGAAAACTTATTTAAAAGATAAAAGAAATTTCCTTTGTTTCATTAGTCTCTAAAACAAAACAAAAATTCCAGCTTTTAGAACTTCGAGTTATTTCCAGTGCAGCAAAGGACAGCTTTTATTTCCATGAGGATAGCTACAGTTAAAATATACACATATAAAAGCAGATCAACACTGTAATAGCAGCAAACATCCTCAGTCTAAGGTGCAAATACTGTTAGACAAAATCAAAGTTTAGAGTTCCAGTAATTATTTTCCTTAGTACAGGATAGTTTTAGGGAAAATGAGGGCAGATTTGCCCAGCAGATTGCTTTTCAGTGAAGAGCACACACTTTACAAAAGCTTATCACTGAACTGCAGGTACCTAGGAATTTGCCTTGGGACAAGCCCTCTGCTTTCCTACTGCTTGTATTTGATGTGTATTTGGGATGGAGAAAGGAGTGGGGTAAATCTCTGGATACTTTCTCCTTATTACTGGGAGAAAGATAATGGCATCACTGATATTTTTAATTTACATGATCAACCCTGAAATGGTAATCTGGTTTTCTCTTCATTTCAACAGAAAGACAAACACATCAGGGGAATGACTTCCCTGAGGTGCTATATGTGCATATACATCTTGGCATTAAAAGTATGTATAGACACTTTAAGAGATTTTAATGCTTAACAGAGGTGTTTTATGGTTGTAATGTAAGTTGTTGGGCTGGTTCTCAGAAGCTTTAAGCAGAAGTGTCAGTGCCAAGATCAGCAACTCTAGTGTCAGAACACAAATACCTTTTCTTTCTTATTTTGTTTCCAGGTTTTAATTTTTGTCCACACTCCCATAGCTGTTGCTTTAGTATTATTTTCAAACATTTTCATATAATTTATTGAGCTGTTCTTTAAGTTGAGAGCATGTTCATACTAAGCATCAGAATAAGAAAAGGAATAAAAATTAGAATAAGAAATTAGCACCTGTATGATTAATAATTTAGAGATTTGGTCCTTAAAAGAATAAATGTTACTCATTATAATAATCCCATGAACTTCAGTGACTTTAACTAGGAGTAGGAGATGGTAGTATCAAACCTTGAAAAGATGATATAATCCTACAATTTGAGATAAGACACAACTTGAAGAATTTCAAATTGGTAGTCTGGTTTCTGGGATGGAGAACAGAAATACTTCATCTAATACAATGTGAATACCTAATACTTGTCGTACTATTGAACTTTTAGACAAGAGTGAGGAATTACGGTGTTTATCATTCCCCCAAAGAAGTTGCATTTGCAGTTGGAATTTAAAATTAATTTTCTGAGAAGGCACAGGTTTACCTGTTAATTAGATTTTGTAAAATGTGCTTTTTTAGAAATTCAGCTTTGTTTTTAGCTCTTTCATTATTTTATTATGGATTAACTAAAGCTCTTTAAAGTCCCACGGAGTTTAAATTCTATATACAGAAAACTAAGGTTTATTATTACGCTAAATACTAATCATGACTGCATCTAACTAAAAATAGAAATGGTCTGAATTATTGGCTTGTCCCTAAATTGTATATTACATGTAGCCTAATCCAACCTGTACAAGGCCCCTTGCAGGCCAGTTTTTGTATTGTTATACTGGTTTCTCACCATTAATAGAGAGTGATGGACTAATACAAGTATATACAGAATCAGATCTAGTAGAAATATATATATTTAAAAGTAAGGGTAAGAATTTTAAATGCATGTTCAATGAGCTCCAAACACCACCATGCTGAACATGCTTCCTGAAGGTCTCTCCCTATTCTACATGCAGATATTTTGACTACCAATACTTCACATCAGGACACTTGGTGCTGAAAGTGAATTTATCCACTTTGGGAAGGAGGGGAAGAGTAGGAGCTGCTTAAAAAGTGAGGTCAGCATATCTTAAATTCAGGATTTTAGTTAACCAAAAATTAAGTATGTTTCTGAATCTGGCCCAAGTTCTTTTTAACATCTAGTATTTTATATTGTAGGCTGATGGAGAAAGGAAGGAAGTCACAGCACTCTACACTACCCATATGAAAAAATGTACAGAAGATAGTGGGAGAATTTAAGAAAGCTCATCAGTTATTAACTTAATAGCTCCAATTAGAAATAATACTGAATTATGAAACTGGGTATTCTGAGGCTCAAGCAGGAGATAAAAAGCTTGTGTTAGTAGTTATTAAATAACAGAATTCTGAAGGAAATTTAAATGTTATATATATTAAAACAATAATTGAATTTAAAACCTAATCTCAGCTGAGAGTGGACAGTGTGTATAGATTAGTGAATGATCTCAAACCATGGTCAAAGGTGAAATGCATTTATTGTAATTGTCACTTACCTTGGGTCAAGTAGGAAAGACTCTTTTATCACACTAATATTGGTAAAGAAAATGTTTATTTGAGCCATAATATTTAAATATTTTTCAATTTCATGACCTAAAGTTCACAGAATAAAATTATCTCTATAAAACTCCAATTTTACACACATTTCTGCATATTTTACCTTCTATTTTTACTTTGGTCAGCGTAGTAGTTACTTTTAGTTTATTATGAAAGTCAGGAAGATGGAGTATGTGGGGAAGATAAGGGAGGAGCGTGACAGGATTCTGTAACATTAATGACTTAGAAGGGCAAATATCCTTCTCTGAGATTTAGATCTTTTAGAAGGTTTTGAGTGATTATGGTATTACAAATATGCTGTTAGTATATCATTAATTAATCATATATTTAATTTGGGCCATAAAGAAAACAAATTGTGCATTTACCTTTATCAATCAATAATACTTTGTCGTTATATAATCTGAGTTTGATTTTCTTTGATCAATGTTTGTAACAAAAATGTTTAGATATCTTCCATATGAAAGTTTTTGATCTTGGTAAGACTTCTAGATAGGTTATGGCACTGGCAGAACACGAGCTAGTGCTGTCCTCTGCCCAGTTTTGCTTCCTTTATAACTGTTTCCGTCTTCCAGCTCCTGGCCTTACTTTCAATACTTTGGTGCTGCTGCTGTCTTCCCTCTCCTGTGCACAGGGACCAAAGAAAACAGCTGCGTCCCAGCTGCAGGGCTGTGAGTTTGGAGTCCAGCCTTTCCTCACTGTCCTCGGCTCTGCTTTCTTCATGGAGGATTCTGTAGTTTCATCTCAACTTAGTACTTCATATCTCGTATTGTACTGCCACCCTCACTATAACTATTTTTATAAGTTTAGAGCTGGCATTTAAAAAAAGGTATGCTGTTTAATGCTCAGTATTTGTCGTGGTTTAGCCCCAGCCGGCAACTAAGCACCACGCAGCCGCTCCCTCACTCCCCCCCGGTGGGATGGGGGAGAGAATCGGAAGAGCAAAAGTAAGAAAACTCGAGGATTAAGATAAAGACAGTTTAATAGGTAAAGCAAAAGCCGTGCACGCAAGCAAAGCAAAGCAAGGCATTCATTCACTACTTCCCATGGGCAGGCAGGTGTTCAGACATCTCCAGGAAAGCAGCGCTCCGTCACGCGTAACGGTTACTTGGGAAGACAAACGCCATCACTCCAAATGTCCCCCCCTTCCTTCTTCTTCCCCAGCTTTATATACTGAGCATGACGCCATATGGTATGGAATAGCCCTTTGGTCAGTTTGGATCAACTGTCCTGGCTGTGTCCCCTCCCAGCTTCTTCTGCACCTGGCAGAGCATGGGGAGCTGAAAAGTCCTTGACCAGTGCAGCAACAACTAAAACATCTCTGTATTATCAACACTGTTTTCAGCACAAATCCAAAACATAGCCCCATACCAGCCACTATAAAGAAAATTAACTCTATCATCTCAGCTGAAACCAGGACAGTATTCTAAAAATCTAAAAATTCTAGGAAAACACCATCTTAGATGTATGTGTTATAAGCATATTTCTTGCAGACGGGAAGAAATTCTGCTCTTTCAGTGAGAAGAAACTGATGCAATGGGAGTAAATGCTGTTTGTGATTTTGTATCATAAACTAGTGAAAAGATTTTACTAAGAAAACAACCTCCTGAAATCAGATTAATTGGTAGTGATGCCCCTATAAGAAAATAGTTTTTATACAATGCTTCGCCTTAGAATGCAGCGTATTTTACAACAAAAGCTGCATCTCTCTTTTATACTGAAAAAGAGAGAAAACACGTGGCCATTTGTCTGTTACTCTCCAGTTAGTGAGTCTGCTTAGTAGGGCACAGTCTCATCAGTATTATGTCGGTGTACCATCCCTTAGGCAGCACTTGCTGAATTATTATGTTTCACCTCTTAAGCCTTGATTCAAAGGATGAAGGGCCTCTGCTGTACCCTTTAAAATATAAGGGTACAGTAGCATGTTTATTTATAAATGTTCAGTTAAAATAAATAAACATGTGAGGGTTGGTGTTTTATTGGGTTTTTTTCCCCATTTATTATTTCATTGTTTGATTGGTTGGTTGTTTTTTTTAAAATAAGCATATATCCAGTCATTTGTTCTTATAAGGAAAAGGGAGAATAAAAAATTAAATTCTGATGACCTGCTAAGACTATAGGTGGTAGTGCTAAGTAAAGTATAAAATATTGCAAAATTATACAAATTGACCACCACTATCACAAGGTCAATGAGAAGAATGAGAAATGTATAAAGATGTCACATTGCTGTTCTTGTTTTTAGAATGACATGATCTAATACAAAATCAGTGTAGAAGAAGAAGGGTTTGAATGATGTAATACTCAGACTGTAAGAAGTGTAGTATACGGAATACATGCTAATTCTGAAAGTGAAGGGGATGTGTAGAACAGCCTTTCCTTGCAACACAGACAAATCAGGATTGCTGAATGTCTTTCAGAAGAAATGATTAGTTAAAATGTTCAACCCTAAGTTATTTTGCCTGTTCGTGAGTCTTTTTTTTTCTTCTTTCTTTCTTTTTTTTTTTTTCTCCAAGAAGGTGAGGTTAGCTTTCTAAGAAAAAGACATAGTATTAAATATTATCTCTTCTCTTCCTGGAGAGCAAACCACACATAAGCCTTCAGCAAGGGACCGTGCAAGCCATTGTAGGAAAGCTGAAGCATAAACATACTAATTGCAGAAAAAGGATAGGGAAAGGTGGGCAGCTCTGCAATGTCACTGTCCTGATAGTGATATATAGACATTTTACTTGGAAAAATACAAAAATAGTAGATTCTCGCATTCCTCCTTTCTTTCCTGTTCACTTTTTTCATCTTCTCCAGAAAGGAGCAGATCAAGACAGTGTTGGTGACAGGTAAGAAGGGATCACGACATTGGGTAAGTGTCCAAAGTCACAGGCCCAGGTGTGCAGACCCTCAGCTGAGCTGCAAGATGTAGGGCCAGCTGATTATTTTACAGACATGTCAATCATCCACCACAACCTTCACAAAGTATGCAATGCCAATGAATAATCCTTTGATATCAAAGCTAGCTATTCATCACATGCTTACAGGGACTAAGAATTTCTCAGTGCCTGGAGGTGGCAAGAGCCATCTCAGCCCAACCTCTGGTGACAGGCAGCTCCCTGCTTAGTCTTCTTTTAAAAGAAGACTCCAGACAGACCCCATCTGGAGGACTCTGGGCAATAACTTTTCAAGTGTTTGGTTGAATGTAGCTATAGTGCCTCTGGACAGAAAAACAGGGTGGTTGAGTCACCACCTTGAGGGATAAAATGGTCTTAAGCATACTATTTTCCAGTGTCCCCAGTGTGTCTCTGACAGGAGCAACAGAGGATGCCAGGCAGATTTTTTTTTGAGGGCATAACTGACAGTTTTGAAAGTCATATTCATACTGAGTTGAAAGAATTTGAAGATGTTCTTGTGCAACATATACATTTGGGGATATATTTGTGTCAAAATATCATTTCAAGTAGATCTTGCTGCAGTGAGGGAATGGGCCTTTGAGAGTGCTTTGTCACTGATCCCCTGCTCCCTTGTAACTGCAAGTCCGTATCCATTGCAAGAAATGGATGCTCTAGAAAATGTCACACTGCAATTTATGGTATCAGTCAATGGCAAAATGTGCAACTGTTTAAAAAGCAGGGTTTGTCATCTTGTAAGAGAGACTAATCTTTTCCTCTTAGTCAGAAAGCTAGAAAGCATGAAGAAATCCTTGGAGAAAAGTGGAGTCTAAAAACCTTGAAATTATGTAGAGAATATTGAAAGCTCAGAGGGAAGTCTGTAGTAAACCTGAGTAAAATCAATCTATACAACTCTTGTTATTTCCACAAAACAAAATCAGTTTGTGCATGTCAGGTGTTGCGGAGTTTGAATAAAAAAAAAATAGAAGGAGGGGAAAGAGGGGAAGGGAGTAACTCATCAGCGGCCATGTTTACATCTAGTCTATGGTGCTAATTTGTTTCTTCTTAATTTTGTCTTGAAAAGTCTTGAATGCACCATGCTAGGTAAAATGGGAGGAAACCAAGGTGAATATCCTGACTTCTTTCTCCAAAGCTGAAGGTCTGCTAGCCTATGGTGCACGTTTTTGTCTGTCATGAGACATTTCCTCTTGACTAGATCATTTGTCTCTGGAACTCCTCTATTGGACCTCAGAGATGTGACAAATGTGAAAGAGAGAGAGCTCTTCAGCTTTTCTACCTTCTTGTTTTCTCACCAGCTCCTGATCCAAATGAAAATCACCAGGTTCCTTAAGTGCTGGGCTCTATAAAGTCATCATCCTCTTCCTTCCCTTCTTCAGAGTGAAGCATCCATTATCTATAGCCCTTCCCTGGGTTGGGGACAGTGGCTGGCTGCCACGAGCTGCAGACTTCACTTCACTGGCTCCAAACAATCCTTGCATCTGTTCATCACATTACTATAGGTGATAAAAACCAGCAGCAAAAGTAAGGTGAGAAGGAAATACATCTCCCCTAGCTGGTGGCAGGAATTTTCTAGTCTTTAGTAAATGTAAATATGTAGGGTCTTAATAACATGGAACATTTTAATGAACCTACTCATAGTAAAGATGATGTTTTGCATCTGTGCAGCAAACAAAATAATTACATTTATAGAACTGCTACCCAAGTGTACCACGAAAATGCCAACAGAAAAAAAAAGCTTTATGCTGGATTGTTATTGAAATCATGTCTGTTTTGATAAGAGAGGGTCCAGTGGCCCTACTGTGTTAATGTTACACGGCATGCTTATAATGTGAGTGTTAAAGGGATTAAAACAACCGTGCATGCATGCCATGTTTTGTAAAATATTAGAAAGTCACATATTTGCATATTATACAGCTGGTTGCAAAGCCATCAATCATCATATTATCTGTACATTGAGGATGATAAATGGTTTTCATTCTAATGAGAGAATATAATCACATGGAGAAATGAAGAGGGCACGCAGCATAAAAGCTTTGGCTCCAAAAGCTATAGATTATTATTAATATTATACATTTCTCTCTGATTTGGAAACTTCTGCTCTTCATTTGTACACATGCCTTTCTACATTCATGACTTTGAGAAAAGGTCAGGTCATTTTTTTTTTTATTCTTAACAAAATGGTACTGGAAAAGCAGGAAAAGGTTAAAAATATTAAGCAACTTGGAATCAGCTTATGTAAATCTCTCTAAATTACCCAGGACAGACCATTTACATCCCTAATAAGGTGGCAGCAGAAAAGCAAAGGCTAAAACCAGGAAGGTAGAAGCCTCTTACCTAGGTATTTTTGTAAACTACCTAACACAGCTCTATAGCAAATGACTGTGCACTATATTGCTTGCCTGGTAAAGGGGAAAGTGAGTTATTTCTAAAAATGTTACAAAATATAAACTCTTTCATATGTCAGTAGTTATAACAAGATAACTATTGTCATTAAAGTAATGCAAATTATTATGTTTAGGATTCTGACTCTTACAATCCACTTGGATGGTAAGATAATACAGTACCATGTGAAAGAAAAAAGGACTATTTTTCTAATGGGGTGCAATGGGTAGAGACACTTGTGTGGGAATGGAGAAGAAGAAGGCAGAGTAACAGAGATACAAGTGTTAGCACACTGGCCGGCTGCATGAGTGAGCAATCAAGGAAAAAAAAAAAAAGAGTACTTACAAAATAGTTGTATTTCTATATGTATTTTTCAGAATTAGTATGTGAGTTTACATAATTCCTCAATGTATGTAATGCTGTGCTGAATTCAGAAATTTAGAAAAAAGCAAGTAAGCAATCTTAATAATAAGGCCATACTAAATAACCTGCTATAAAAGTTTTCTCTAACATATGAAAAGCTTAAAGAGTACAGACCAGACTGGAATGTGCATTTCAACTGCAGATTAATGAAGTTTTGTAGGTTTAACTTTGTAAATAGAAATAAACATGTATGTTCCAGGATGCTGTTTGAAAAGAAAATTTCTGAAGCTCTTGCTTGTCGCCATTAGGAAGTGATGCTGTGGCAATGATCTTTATTGATTGCTGCTCATCTGCTTTGTGCCAAATAGTATCTCTTCCTAGAATGTTTTAAAAGTAGCAGATTTGGAACGGTCAGCTACGAATAGGAGAATTCACGTCCAGGAACTGAGTCTAATGTTGAACCAGTGATGGTCTGGTGTTTGATAACTTATGAAGTTTTAAAGGAACATGTTCAATGGGATTTGGGGAATATTTATTTCCTAGAAATAGGCATGAGCATGGGAGAAGGAGTAGGAGAAAAAGGAAAAAACCTGTGGAAAGACTGTTCGTAAGCAGCAAATATTGGGTTTGATCAGCCTGTAGCACTTAGATGTGTTCTGTCATGAAAACTCATATGGTACCTTTCCTGAGGGACCACTGGATGCCCTTGTGTCAGGTGAGGGATGTAACTGTGCACGCCAGCTTAGAGGATGGGGCTCTGTGCGTCACTCGTGTTCTGAAGTGGACAAGCTAGTTTTTGAGCATGAATCTGCACTGCTTCAGCTGGAGCAAAGGATGGCACTCCATAGGGATGTCTCTAGGACAAGTATTTCCAGTTATAGATGGCAGTCTGGACACGTTGTTGTCATGCTCGCTGCAGTTCTCAGGTTACCTGCAGTTTTCACTCCATCACGATATCTTTGGGACACACCAGTGAGATTCTCTTTAAGACAGATTCCAGTGATTTTTCCTCTCCAAACTCATAACTTTTTCCAGAGAAGAAGGACTAAAAGAAAGCTTTAAAGTATGTGTGTTGGTCTCACTTTGATCCAGAGTAGGAATGCAGCTAAGCAAGAATGTGGGCCTAAGCACCTGGGCCAGACATAATCTGGGTCTTGGAGAACCTGGTAAGTCTCATAAACTCTTATCTTCATCTGGGAACTTGTTTATTGGTCATAGCCTGTCAGAACTGTCATAGCATTTATTATGTCACATCATAACAGTGCCATCACTTTTCTTTTTCCCCTTTCTCCTCCTACCCCCAACTCCTCACTGCCATTCAATACTGTTTCAACTCTTCTGACGTACTAGACCCTGACCTGCAAAAAAAGAAATAACTTCCAGGAGAGAGGAAATTAAAAGATACTCATATCAAATAAGCAGCTGTTATCTGACCACTATTACAGACTTTTCTTTAAATTTGGAGGAAATATTTTTTTAAGACATTTGTCCATGTATGCATATTTTAAAAGGTATTTAGACTATAAGTAATGAATAGAATTTGAATATCCCCTAATTTCTCTCACAACTTCCTCAAAAACTGTATATATTAGGTATAGGAGAACTGGATCGTCATATAGCTGAATGTCTCCTTACAGAGACACCCTTATTCAGCTATGTGTCTTCCTAATGTATTTCTTGTCTCTTCAGTTATAATACTGCAGCTGTGAAACATTCATTAGTATACTGATGCTTTGCTGATGTGTTACTTTCAAAATATAAGATCTAGCAATGTATCTACAGTATTTCTTTTTCAACTACAAAGCTCAGCAATATTCAGTTCAAAGTACAGGCAGAAACACTCACCTCTGGTTTTTGTAGTCCCAAATACAGTTTTACCTGATATACTTTAGAGGTTTTTGTGGTTTAGAGTCTTCATTAAAGAGTGTCGTTATTGTGCAAGTGTCACATGAGAGAATAAAGACATATAGAAGATTATAGTTAGTGAATAACTACACTATACAGTTTATTTTAAAATATCATGTGTTTTCTGATATGAAAGTTTGTGCAAGGATGAACTAGGAGAGAAGACCAGCTATCCCATGAGATAAAAAAACTGCACTGATTTGCTTTTTCATTACAGAAACAAAATCAGTGTTTGTGATGAATCCTCTTGATTAAACAAAAGATCACAAAAAAGCAGCATAGCTCCCTAGTGCTAAAAAGTGAATTTGCACTACTACTCTTCAGGTTTAAAAGCAGAACACTTTCTTGGTTGACTTGAACTTAGTGAGGAGGCCAGGTATACAATAATGTATCCTGTCTGCAAAAAAAATACAAGAAATTTGCCCTGACCTTAAAGTATTTTTTTGTTTGCAGAGAATCTGCATAGGATTTCCTATGTGGCTTGTCCTGGGAAAAGGGGACTGTGAAACTTAAACTGCAATTTAAAAAAAACCAACCACAAACAACATAAATTGCAGAAGGATGCCATTTTGTAAATCTGTTAATCTCGATTCAATCAGAAGCTTCAATATTGAGGTTTCTGTATCCAGGACTCATCCCATGTTTTTATGATCAGTCATCAGTTACACTGACCTGTACTTAAGTACAGTACTTCAATACTTAATCTTTGTATTTCCACAGTTACCCAATAAGCTTCTGAACAGGAGTTTAATTAGTTTACAAAAGGGATTAAGTGATGCCACCATGCAGTGGTGGGACCCTTTCACAGGACAGGTTTCTCCAAGCACACACAGAAGTGCTTCTAGGCATGAAACATTAATCTGTAAATGACAACAAATCTGGAGAGTTAGTAGAGTGTCAATGTAATCAAGATTTGGGAATTTGAAATAAGATCTGAAGCCTTTTCACTTAAGACTGGTTGTGACTTTTTAATACTGCTTGCACAAAATGTGTATGTTATTTAACCCTGTAATGCTCTCTGCTGAATTGCTCAGGACATCTCAAAAGCAGTTTTGTTCAAAAAAAAGAAGAAGAAAAAAAAAAAGGAACTATTTAATTTCAGCAGTTTGACCATGGCTGGCTAACAACTGTTGGTTATATAAGGAAACTCTTTTTCCTTTTAAAGAATAACAAAGAGCTCAGCTATAACAATGTAATATTACAATGTAATGAATACTTAAAACTTCTTGCATTGTCATTAAGAAAAAATGTGTAACCTTAACTAACCTTTCTTTCTCTGATGCAGTCTTTAAATCTGCGATTGTATTACCTTCAGTATACATCTATCCAAGGTTATTCGAAACAGATGCATTGTGTAAAACTGTATTATGTCCTTCATAAATATGGTCTTGCATAATGTGCATATGTATTTGTATGTAGTCAACAGATTAATAGACATTTTAGCCATACCATAGCCAAATTGCTGAAGCTTTGCATCAAATTCAATCTGTACATGAAACCTTGGCTTTTTCAGTGCAATTTTTTTTTTTATATTGAATTACTTAGTGTCTTCAAGATCTATTTTTTTATGCCTGTTTATCACACGGCAATGTACATTAGCAGCAGAAATCTATCGGCGAAATGGAATAGAGTTTGAAAGTGAAGACAATAAAAACACTGTGACCAAAACCACACATCTCCAGGCCTGTCACAGATACCAAATTAATCAAGAGAATGTGGCACTGATAGGGCTTCCAAGTCACACTGAAGAATTAACCTTCTGGCTTTATTAGTTGTTCCTATAACCCTTTTTATGCAAGTTTCCAGTCTATTTGACTCCAGATCCAAATCTACAGACTGTAACCTATATATTTCACTCAAGTAGAAGTAAATCATTAAAACTAGCTTTCCAAATAGGATGAAATGTCTGTGTTTGGAACGTGACCTTACATGCACACTTTTTTATTAACCTGGGTGTTTACAAGTAGATGACACTTAGAGCTAGAAGACTGAACAATAATTGTTTTTATATCTGGTTCCTGTAGGTTAACATACATAGCAGTGGGAGAGAGATGGTGAAAATTTTATCAGTCTCCCTGTGTTTGAAAAAACTCTAAATGATTTCAGAGGAAAAAAAAAAGTGTTTGTGAAGAACAAAATAACTGAAATAATGTTCACTTACAATTCCACAATGAGTTGAAGGATACGGTAATAACAAGACCATTACATTTACTTTCAGGGTCAAAACCAGGCAAATTCAGTTCTTGTGTGCTCAAGGCAATAACATCCTGATGATGAGGCTGTGTTAACGAGCATGTGAAAGAGACCTCACAAGCTTTCATTATATTTTTCCCTAAGTTCTTGTACTTTTCAGTGTACAGCGTACCAAGGATGTCATTATATCCTCATTGATTTGGCTATGAGGTTGTAGTTCTTAATAGAAAAGGTAATTTCTTTCAAAATGAGGATCTTATTTTAATCTATGCTTTCCTGCTTCACAAAAGTCAACCTTTTCTAGTAGGTGGTTAGTCCAATAATTCCAGCTGAAATCAATAACAATTAAATCATCAGTACCTTTCACTTCAAAGATTGGGCTCACTGTGAATAATTCAATTTTAGCGCTTACATTTAACAGTACATCACTGTACTGTTAAAACACCTTCCAGTACAGCAGTAAGTACTGTGGCTAATTTCTGTTCCATGTGGTCCCCTCTTTCTAATCTCACCTTCTTAAAGGAAAACTGAATGTGCAAGCAGTGTACCATGCTTTGAGAGCTGGTAGTTTCTTTATAAACATTCTGCCATACTTTGCTATTACTGAAAACAAGACATTTTTGTACTTGGAATGGAAATCTATGGAATTTTTTATTTTCCTGAGTTCTTATGGAAGTTTTCCATGGCAAAAGAGTGATCTTTGAGAAACCTATCTTTTACACAAATGAATCTGCCATTTATAATTAAGAGTTTTAGTGTCCAAAACTGAAAATTGGTTTTAAACTCCAAGCCCCTGTGCTGGTGTTCTAGACAACCATTCAGCTGTTCCAGTTCCAAGCCATTCAATACCTTGAATGTGAAAATGGCCCTCCCTGTTTCCAAAAGGAGGAGCCTATCCCAATTACCTCTTTGGTTTTCAGTGCTTCTACATAATGTATATCACATCACTTTAAATTCAAAGGTTACCAGATTAGGCCTGGTATATTCATTAAATGCAAAACAGGATTCAAAGGTAGGCAGGATGAAATGCCATATGAGTAATTTGGCTGAGAAGTGATACACTGCCCAATTACAGTAATATCACATATTCTTATATGGTGCCTTGTTTTACAAAGATCACAGTGCAGTCTGATTCCACCATGTTTCTATTCAGTTTCTCCAGCAGGTGGGAGACTGATGGGATGGAGACAGGCTGTGCACCCTTCTTTTTTCCATTAATGCCTGAAGAAGATAGCCCCTTTCCCAAGAAAAAGGCTGAAGCAGACCAGAGCTGTAATGTGTTACAGGTGTGTATGTCCCAGAAGGAATCCCAGACCATAGGAAAAGAAGGAGGAGAAGTGTCCCAGTTTAAATGGATTGTCCTAACTGCTATGATCACAAATGTGGGCCTGGAGAGATTCTCAGGAGGTCCATTTTCCTACTCTGAGTCTGGATCAGTACTTTTGGTTCATCCTTGGCAGCTGTCCAGTTCATGTCTCGAACTTCCAATAAGGGGAATTCCATAATCTCCCTAGGAAATACATTTAACAATAAACAAGCCTAAATATGTAATACAAAAATCTCCTTATGTACATTAAAGTGATTACTTCTTTTTATATTCTATGCAGACTTAAATAACAATTGATCATTTTCTTTTTTAATATTTGGAGTTTTTAATGTCCCCTTCTTTCTCTTTCTTTTTCTAAATTAAAGACACTAGATCTTTCAGTATTTCTCAGTACATCATGTTTTTTAAACTTTGGATCATTTTCATGTTCTTCCCTGTGTTGTTTTCTTATAGTACCCCAAAAGTGGATGCTATCCTAGTAGACGCCAGACTGCTGACTACTATAAAGGAATAATATGTACAAACTTGCTCAAAAATTTTGTCTTCATATGTGAAATTTAAAGAAACAATATTAATGTAGTTAGAAATTTTTAAAATGTGTTTCTCAACCCCTCAAACTTATTCTCATTGCCTAGAATTTACGTTCGCATGTGCAAATCCCACATGATCAGTGCTATAAGTGTAATATGAGTCATTTACAACAGAAAATATCAGTTCCTTACAACAGATAGTCTTTTGCAATGCTATCCTTAAGGAATAATTGTCAAAAAGCTTCATTTATACTACAGGTTGCAACTCAAACAGCTGCGTGATGATATATTAATAATTAGTTTAACTCTGACAAGTACCACAATGACAAGGGAAAATCTATTCTCAGTCATCTAAAATGGTTTCCAACAAGATACCTATGGATTAGTACTCAGAAATATTGGGTAGGCCTAAATACTAAGATTCACCAAAAGTGTTATGGTGATACTTTAGATTTAGCATGCTCAGACACATTGTCACTGCTTGTACTTTTTCCACGAGGATGATAGCTCCAAGATGACCTTTACTGACTTTATTAGAGAAGCGTTTACACTTAACCTAAACCAGGAGGACAGAAATAAAACACAGCCTGTTAAATGTGCAGTAACGTATTTCAGCTAAGTCTGATGAAACCCTTTGCTAGGTTGTCTCAGCCTGACCTCCTTTCTTATGAAGGTGTTTTTTGTGACTCATAAAGAGCTTTTGCATTTAGGGCATTTCAAAGCTGCAAGTCAGCAGGAGTCTGGTTAAGTGCTTCTGAAGCAGCTCTGTGAGGCACATGGACACAACTGGAGAAACTGTAGACTCCTTCAGAAGTACCCACAAACTAGGCTACCATTTAACCAGCCATCTTTCCCCCAAAAAACCTCCATGGCCTTTCCCAGTTCTTCATATCCTTAGTATCTGATAATCTATTTTGCTCAGCATCATGTGCATACACTTGTGTTACCAAGGAGATTATTTTTCTTCACATTACTATTCTGAGAGCCCCCATAGACCAGCTGTATGCAAAGCCTCCCATGCAATGGGAAGGTCACTCCATGACCCTACTAAATATAGGCTCAAATATTTTTAAAGGATGTGTAATAATTCCAGATGGAATTGTTGTTATTGTGAAAATATTGCAGTGCTACCACTGCAATATATTCATGGGGAGAAATGAAGTGCAAGGTGGGAAAGCTCACAGGTAGCTAATGTGTAGTTCTATCGTATCATATAATACATGATCTCCAAGTGTGTGGTTTCATCATTTTCATCAATGTAAATTATCACACAGTTTTTACAGGAAAAAAGTGATATTTTTCATATTACAGTTCATAGCCATACCATCATCCCTCCAAACTTGGAGGAGATGTGACAGCTTCCTGTGGATGTTTAAGTTGTGGAAGGAAACAAACTTGCAAGCCTGGGACCTACATATATACTGATATGATGGCATTAGAAATCTGCAGATTAATTGCCTGAGACTTACTGATAATGTGATTTCAGTCTGTTTGTGTATGAGTCCACTTGCTACAGTTTTTCTGCTAGTAAACTCCTGTGTTTCCAAACTCTTTTTGTCCAAAGTTGCGCAAAATATGTATGTATATTTCCCAGACACTATTAATTTTCAATCCAGCTGCAAACAGCCATCCTTCCTTACAACCTCTACTTCTTTCGGAAAGAACAGGCAGGCAGAGCAGCACCGATTCCTAGTGCTGCTGCTGGCTATTCTGTCTCCCTCTCAATGACAGAAACCTTTCCAAGCTGCTCTCTTCCCATTAAAACTGAAATTTTGGCTCAAGGGATGGCCCCCTTCATGATGCAAGGCAGACCTCAGGTGTGCAGAGACCCCGCTTCAGAACTACCTGTTGAGTACTGACAGTTGCTGTGATGGCTTCAGACTGAAGGAAGTTTCTGAGCTGCCTAGGTATAGATTTAATACCAGGAAAGCAGGAAAGTAATTAAGCATTTGAGCACCAAGGTGGATACCTACCTATTGCAATTATGAGAGTGTATTATTTCCTATTTTTCTAAAAGTCCTAATGAGACAAGTACATTGTTCTCAGTGGGAGCAGATTACACTCTGAATTAATTACTCACTAATTAGTAGACTATCCCCATGGTTTCTTGCCCCACACTTTCTCCTGCTGAATTGTTTAGCATAAAGCACTACCTGTCTTGTAACACATTTACTGGGTACTGTTTGCATCAGGAACTGGTTGCTTTTCCCTGCCTTTTCTTGCTTTCTAGCCAAAGCACTTGTATGACCCTGCATTACTCTGGCATTCAAACATTCTGCAATCTTTAGTGCGTTTAGTTTCTTATTTTGAAAAACGGGAATGCAGCTGCCTTCAAAAATGGATGAATCAGACAGAGACAGCATAGGAACTAGATTCACAGAGAGAGTGGGGGCAACAAGGAAAGTTTGTAATACCTGTATTTCAGCTGACTCCCATGGGGACTCTATAGTGCTGACTTGGGCACCTAACATTCCTCTACAACTTAGAGATAAAGTTAAGTGCTTGCAAAGGGATTTATAGCAGCTGGCATCCTGTACTGGTGAATGTCCAAGTTAACCCACTGTTAATATCAAGGAGAGGCACAGATCTTAAATCTGCCCTTCCTGGGAGATTTGGTACTTCATTCAGAATTACCAAAGGCATTTTCTCCAGCAAGAACTCTGTCCTTCTGTACACTGGTTGTTTCTGTCTGAACCAGATAAAGGTCAGTGTCTTTCTTAGAACATTATTGGAGGAAGGAATGTCCTTTCTTCACACTTTATCTACAAGGTCAAGGTTGCGGTATCCACGCTGTATAGGGGAGACTCATTTCCAGTGCCACCATAGGCTGTTTGCTATTCTGATGAGGACAGAGAGGGCTCATTATTTCCCTGTGCAGAACTGAATCAAGTTTAAAATCATGAACACCTCTGCAGAAACCTTTCTGGGTTTATTAAAGTATAATAGACTTAACTGTGTATCTTGTAGATGACAGAAAATGATTTTATGTAAAGCATGGAAGGCTGCTATTAGATGTAGTGTTATTTACACTCATTGCTGACAATAATGCCTCATGTATGTCCTACTCATGGCCGACAAGTCAGTACTTGGTAGTCTCTTAGGGAGTAGGCAGAGAAGTAAAAAGCCCTCCAGCCTCAGAGGAATAAATATTGTTAATATAGCTCTGTGAATCATAGGTTGCCACTTTGGTTTGTGGCAACAGTCAGTCATGTGTTCTGTTTCTTCACAACACAGGTTTTAGGGTCTTTAGGATTTCCACTGCCAAACCTTCCTTAGTATCTGTTTTAAGTTTACCTTGCCTATAGCCACAGGACTCCTGAAGCTGAGGTTTAAAAAATAGATAATTAAATAGATAAATAATCTTGCCATTCAAACTTTTAGTTACTGGTGTTAAGATTATGTTAATAAAATAAGGAGGTCTTGAGGTGACTTATTTCTGGTAAGTGCCAATGGCAAAGGTTGAAAGAAGTAGTGAGCACTTCAATGTCAAAGCGCCTTGTAAGTTTCTCACTGCTGTAACAATTTTAATAATCCCTTCTTTAACAGTTTTAAAGTTTATGGATCAAAAATGTTTTATAGAAATTTATCAGGGAAGCAATGCAGCTTATACTTCCCTTACTTTACTTCCTTTACTTCCTTTACTTCCCTTTCCCTTCCCTTATTATACTTGTGTCAAAGACAAAGGAAAAGCCTCATTCAGAACATATGACCTTGAAATCATGCACAAGATTTGGTCTGTAATACTCCAGAGCTATTCATATTTTTCTCATTGCAGCTGTGGGAAATTTTTCACAGTCCTATTGTAGACTCTGCTCCTTAAACAGGAAAAATCAGAAATTTCCTTAAAATCTTCAGAAATAGAATGCTTATAATTATGCCACATGACCGAGTTGTCTGCCTTTACCCACAGAAAGCAATCTTTACTTTCTTGTCTAGAAAACACGCTCCATTCTTGCATTGTCTCTGCAATGACACTAAGTTTGAGAAAGATGGAACATGCAGCACCAAGAAAAAAAAAAAGCTGTGTTTACTGAAAGCACAGCAGCTTTCAAAAAGAAAAGGATGCTGTTCTCTTCCTTCCTGACTTTCCTTCCTGTTGAGGGCAGCTTGAAATCATCCTAGATTCCTGCGAAGATTTTTCATCCCTATTAGTCACTATCTGCAAACCTTCTCAGCAGTACTTATTTCTGTAGAGAGTTTAATGACTCTCAGGTCATTCTTGGGTTGGAATTTAATTATTACTTTGCAAATCTTTGCCAATTTCTGTTGATAATTCTTAGTGACATGCAGACTTATATGTTTGTATGGTGTTTTATGACACTATTTAACTTAATTATTTGTAAAGCCGTATGGCCTAATTTAGGGACTCTAGATTAGTCCTATTTTTAGGTATCTATCGGATCTTAAGCTTTATCTCCCCCCCACCCCTGGTACATAAAACAGCCAATACTGTCATGGGTTACACTGCATCATCCAGGTGCAAGACTTCAGAGATCCCCAAATGTGACATTTTTTTGAACCATGTAAAATGGCATCATTGGGCTCTATTAGCTGTGGCTATGTTCTGGGATTTCTCTAGGGTATCCGAAGTGTTTTAACTGTAGCTATCTGAAACACTTTGATTCTTTTCTGTCTGAGTTGTTCAAGGTACTGACTGAGTGTGCTACTAACTTCCATTTCTCGTTTCTGTTTATTACACTTTAGTATTATTTTCTGTCCACAATATTTTAAAATAATGCATATTTTATTTTTAGTGCCATTATAATTTCCTCATAGCTCCTTTACAATTTATTTTAATCCTGGTTTTTTTCATGGTATGAACTACATATGCATGGCCTACATTTAGAATTTAAGAAAAAGTATGATTGCTTGCACAGACCAATCTAGTAGCATATGAAAAATAAAATGAAATAAGCTGGTGGAATAATAAACATTAAGATGTAAAGCATATTGGCCTTGGTGTTTATTGATTTTCATTGAGTCTGGATGTAATATCATGCTAGATAACACTGTTCATGTACAATGTCTTAATAAAATCCCATGAAATGTCCTGTGCCTCTATTATTTGGGAAGATTTCTTTAGCTTTGCCGAGGTGCTTGGTAAATCAGTAGGGTAGAAGAGAATGTTTTTTGCTTGATTTTCAAATGTTTGTTTTGCAGCTAGGCATTTTGATAACAAAAGAAAGATTGATACATTTCATTTCTGTGGCTTTAAACTTGCTATTTGTGTTCAGAGTAGCTTGTTTCCTCACTAGTTTATTGATTTTCAGCAGAGTTGCCTTATACTAAGTTTAGGTGGAAGTTACCCCAGATGCCCTAGCATATCAAAGGTGGCTGTGAAGGGAGCACAGCTGCTCCCCGTGCAGATGGAGAAGCAGTGGTGAAACAGAGATGGAGGATGGGGATATTTCCTCTCAACATATTGACTATTCGAAGCCACGGTGCAGAGGTTACTAAAGCTGCACCAGCTTAAAGGGAAGAAAAAAAAGGTTTGGATAGACTGCTTAGAGCTCAAAGAAGACACAGTGTCTGAAGCAGAGCTCAAGGTAGCACTTTTCATGGAGGGGACAGCATGGTAGAAGTTTAAATTTGCCCACCTATAAGCTACAAAGACATAATACTTGGTTGTATTCAATTGAATGGATTTATGCAAACATCACTAGCAGACTTTCAGACATAGGACAGTTGCATCACTACACAACCAAAGTCAGTTTTTGACAATTTGAATGCATCGCTCTGTTTGGATGCTATTTATGAATATTTGTATGCCTCACCAACTCCAAGGTGTTTGGGAGTGACCTGAGCTATAGTGGGAAGGACCTTGCTGATCTGGAAAAAAACTGAAATACAGAAGAGAAGACCACAAGGAATCATTTTTGTCTTGAATTGGCTTACCAGACCCAGCAACTACTGTAATTAGCTGTTTTGGTGTCATTGTCCATAGACCAAGGAACAAACTGATGGCAGTTCTGCATGTCCAAGATAAAGATAATTAGCTCTTTCTGTCATCTCAGTCCTCTCAGAACAGCTGTCTGTGCTGATACTTTATACGACATTTTCCACTGAAAAAAAAATGTAGGAATTGCAGAAACCCACTAAAATCCTGCCATAGACTGGGATACAGTATGATGGAGGACATACAGACAATATTATGGAAGGAATGGACTGGCAGAAATATGCATGAAGTAGAAAAAGGAAAGTGAGGTAAATAGTGGTCCTAGAAATGGATACTGGTAGTATTAGAGCAGCAGAGGTCTTGGGAATGAGACAGCACAGAGCCTTCATCAAGAGTGTGTGTGGAGAGTGTCAGTGCATTCTTAAAATGCAGAGGATGAGAGGCAGGTAGGAGGTAGTGTGTGTGCTCAGGATGAAGAATTAGCAGACAGAGGGATGCAGGCAACCCCTGATGGATCCAATGAGTTCAGCCTATGGAGGTGACAATGTCTGTTGATTCTATCGATGTCTGAGTGGAATTTGCAGGTAAACAGGTGGTGTGATTGGGAAAGGGTATACATAATTTCTTGATTTATTAGGATATACTGTCTCAGTCATCCAGCTCCTTCTGCATGACCAGTGGGGATCTCACACACTCGCCTTGAAGTCCTTAAAGCTCTGTGCCAGTACATATGTCCAGCCACAGGAAAGCCATTTGCAGAATGAGAGCCTTTTTCTGAAGTTTAAATCTAAACTTCACTCTCACACTCCACAGAGATTCAACTAAACTCAGCTAATGGTAAACCAGTAATCTGAATAGTAACTGGAAAGGAATGCTCAGAACTAGTTTGGTGCAAGTTAGTGCAGTATGATATGAACTGTATTCAGTTTTCAGGGTAGCTAGCAGCTTTCAGTGCTGTTTTCTTCTCTTTGTTTTTCCTCTCTATTAATTTCTCAGCTCTAATTTAATACTACTTTTCTTTTGCTTTTCTCTTCTCCTGGATCCATTTGCAAGCCTCTCCTAGGCAATAGCTGACCTTGCTGTTAATTATTTGCCCACAGTTGTGCTAATGGAGTTGTAGCATAATGCAGAGCAATAGTATCAAACAGGGCCATCCATCTTCAGCCTCTTAAATTATGAAATCTCATCTACAAATAATGAAAATCTTCTATGCCCTACAGGTTCTAGATTCAGATTTGATTCTTTACTTGCAGCTGAGATCTAGCAAGTACACAAAAAGAGACCTGCCTGTTTTGTCAGTTTAATCGGTTTTATGTCAATGATACTGACAACAATGTTAGTTATGAAAATAATACTTCTTATGTCAGTCTATGTTGGAATTTCTTCTAACACCTAGACAAAAATATCCAAGGAATTTCTCACTGTCTGGGGGATGACAGAGTTATTTCATCATTCTTTTATTTACTTGTGTGTTTTGTTTGCTTCTATTTACCCGTTTGGTTTTTTCTTCTATTTTATTTGACTGTGCTATGAGAGTTACATCCAATTTCAATAGGTTTTTTTCAATAGTTTTTTTCCGAGAAACAAGCAATAAACCATGTGCTTGCTATTTTGACTCTTGTTGAAACAAATGCAGTGTAATGTTTGCTCCTAATCATAGGTGGTTCTTGAAAACAAAACACAGGATGAGCAGTAAGTATGCTGGATGCACACCACTGAAGTCCAAACATCGGAAGGTCTTTGCTGCCACCATCTGATACAATCTTCAATTACATTTGTTCATATATTACCTAGTATTGAGAACTTCAGGGGTTAAGAAAGCGCAGAACTATGAAGGAATCCACGGATGATCCGTTATTACAAACGTATATGGAATTGATATTAAAAAAATAAATTATTGATAACATAATTCCCAAGTTAGATTCCTTTACAATGAATAGCCCAGTTTGTCAGAAAGGGAGTCACACAGCCCCAGTAGCCAAATGGGGAGTACGGAGGCTAACCAGGAAAACACACTGGAGGGAGGATCCCAATTTCCATCTTAAATGCCACTCCGAGCCTGGGCTTCACATCCTGCAACAGATTCTGGATTGAGGTGTGTCTTTGTGCACAGGCAATTGCCTCATGTTTTCTCTGAAATGAATGGTTGGAGGAAGTTAGAAATTTCCCAGAAGGTTGGACATGTGGGATCAGTTCCCTCCTCAGCTGAGTGGCTTCAAAAAATATGCTTTCTCCTTTCAAGTGTCACCAAATGCCAGGCAAGCCTGGGACAGCGTGCAGATGGGACTCCTCCTGCTGAAGCTGTCAGGAAAGAATGAGGCATTCATGGGCCAAATTGCACCAGGGACTTTATTGCAATGGTTGAGACTATTTACATGATTTGAGTTAAAGCTTCAGGGAAAAGCTTCAGGTACTCCATCACCTCTTCAAGTCACATCTTTTAATATAGTCTGTGATCTTTAAAAGTCAGGGTTAAAAGTAAGCTCTTGCATTATTGTCTAGTTATGCAAAGAATTGGTCTGTTTTTCAGGTATATTGGACACCTAAGATGATCCATGGTAGGAAGCAGTTATCCTCTGCGTTAAGTCTGCAGCACTCAAGTATAACACCCAAGGAAAGGTCATTTATTCCACAACAGAGTTTGCTTTTTTAATTCCAAATGCGAATAATTTTCTTTGTAACTTTAAAACATCGACTAGTCTTACTATTATAGGCCAGACTGCTTTACCCCTAAGTGGCATGTCCTTTGCTTATGCTGTATGTGATGGGGAAGCAGAAAGTTTCTATTGATCTTCAGTGGCTCAGCATCTCAGCCAGCTCCATTCTGGCAACTCCTCTATTCCCTGAGCTGTGTAGTGGCCAAATCTGAACTTCTGGTTCTACTTACACCCTGCTTACAAAATTGATATTTGTCCCTGCACTTTTTTGAACTTTGTTTTTTTTTGGTTGTAATGGTGAAAAGTAAAAGTGGAAATAGAATTCAAGCAGTACTTTTTGTGAAAAAAAAGGAATTGAGAAAATGACAGGATGAAGCAGAGCAGTGAAACAGATGTTTGGCATCTGGCCATGGTGGAATGAACTCTCTCCACACTGAATTCTGTATTTTCCTTACGCTGAAAAATAATTAACTTGTAGAGCAGCAGGTTCAGAGAGCCCTGAGTGTGGTGATCGAGGCAATTAGCCCCTATCAGATCCATTGTTTCAAGCTCTCTGAAAAGTCAACCGAGTATTATTAGTTAGCCCTTTGCAGTTAGATGAGCCAGACACAACTTTTCAAAAATAGAGTTGATGTTCCGGAGCACTTTTCTGTGACAGGGTGAATTCGGGAGCAAGCTCCAGTCATGGCATGTATGAGGTCTTAATTGTGATATTTACAAAGCTGGGAGAAGAGAAAAGGTGTTTTTTTTGGTTTTGGTTTTGTTTTTTTTTTTCCCTGATTGGAGTCCTTTTATGTACTGCTGACAACCCTCTCCAATCATGTTATTTGAGATCCTCTTTTTTTACAGTCCTTTCCCCCATTGCTCTGGGTGTAACAGGTTTGCCGAGGCACAGTGACACCCAGTAGCTCTATTAAGGCTCCTTTGCATTCTTTTCTGAGGTTCTTTAACAATGATATGTAAAATATATGTAGGATATCTCCTATGAGGAAGAACAGATAATTTCTATCAGCTCAGCAGAATTTATAACTTTGACATTCTCTGCCCACATGTAATGCCCTGACTCCATCCCTCAAAACATGATAAAACAAGCAGGCTTTTCCCTTTGTTCTGAAGTTTTACCTCTTTCAGAGGAGCAGAAGCTTCACAGCAAAGGACATTTCACTGGGAAGCACCTCAGCATCATAGTTCAACTGCCATAAGCCCCAAGAGGAAAGTACTTCATTCATGGTGCCTTGGAAATGAAATCTTTCAGATAGCTTTGTTGGTTATGTGGTTACTCTTGCCGAGGCAGAGCTATTGGTTTACAGAGAATGGAATGGATGGAAACAGGAACATCTCAAAAGCATTTCAACAGTCTTGCTTCCTGACTGCCTTACAGCTAAATCTCTTTCAGTCATGCAATTTTACTCCCCTGCCAGCCACAAACATAGTTATTTTGTACAGAAGCTTGCAGTCCCGTGTGCTTGGTCTAGCTTTGTGCACTACCATACAAAATGTTAATTACTATGGGACACACTCACCCTTCAGCATTGCAGAAGACTTGAAGAGCATTTTGGAGATCTAGCTACAGAAGAACCCTGAAGTATACATAGATATGTGCAAAAGCAAAATAGTTGAGTGCTATGAGGAAACAGATGAATGAAGAATGAACTACTCTACTGGTTGTTCAGGCTGGCAATTGCATTTTAGATTCCTTCACTGTATATTACCCAAATGACTTATTCTCAGTGATTAAATGTTTTAACTGCATTATATGTTTACTTTATAGCAAGAGAACATATAGATGCTTAATCAAAACAAGTTTTTATTAGTCATGTTTTGCTCAAATTTCATGTGCTACTCCAAGATAGTGTGCTGCAAAGACTTTTTAAGATTCTGCTAGCATTCTGCAGTATATACGATATAGCAAGTGGTAAGGAATTTTGCTAGACATGTTTAATAGTAATTTAATTACCAACATGCATGGTAATTTCTAGTCAATCTGAATTCAGCTTTTACTTTCCCTGTGCTCAAGCAACTGTGTCCTATGTAATATTCAGGAAAACTTTCTGAGCTTTCATAAAATGCCTTTCTTTTAGGAGACTTTCTCTCTTAGCAGCAAACAAAACTCTTCCTAGCCTAAAAGATGACATAATGATTCTGTTTAAAGAACTGTTAAGTTATTCATGTGGTAGCATAGTTTTTTAGTTACTGAAACTGGTCTTTGAATAAAAGTTTCTTAAAATCTGTTGAGACTAGAGGAAATAGAGAGTTTTGCTTAACTCCTTGATAGGACTAATTGTGTATAGCTATGTAATCAGCTAGGCTGTGAAGTCTAAATTTCAAATCAAGCTAGGCTGTGAGTCTATATTTGGACCATAGTCTAGGCAAGCTCCATGGTTTGCTTGTAATCCCATGGTGATCCTAATCATCCAAATCAGCAAACTTGATGGAATCTGTCAGGAGTAATTTCTGTCCTACAATTAGATTTTTTTCAGATGAAAACTTCAGGTATCATGTAGGAGCTAAGCTTGCCTGTGGTTAGGATCTTGTTACAATGTATGACTTGAACTGAGATTTTTGGATCCATCATGCTGGAATAGACTGCTGTAAATCCTTTAGTTTCTATGATAAACAGGCACTGAGCCATTCCCTAGGGACAGAATAAATTAAATCTGTACATGCCTGATGCTTCCTAGAGTGCCTGGGGCTCCAGTGAGGTAAGGCAGAGGAGGGGTGCACACTATCCCAGAGCCATACCCAGTTCTTTTTTACTCCGTCTACTCACCCCTGCTCTAGGCATGCAGAAGTGGTAGCCTGGCAGAACCCGCCATCTTCTTGTTCAGTACTTCTGGTGATGAAATTGTTTGTAGCCAAGAACACAGGGACATTGCTGGTAGAAACTGTCTGTACCCTTTAGGCTGTTTTTTTATGTGCAGCCAGCAATGGTCAAAAATGAAACATAACCAAAGATACTTCTGTTTATACTTCTATGTATGTTTTTTAGCATCTTCATTTTTTTCTTTAGAATGAAGCTTCACAGCTTTCAAATGAATTCTTCAGATATGTCACTAGTGGGATCCCAGCCCAAATATTGCTGCCTAGGTTCAGACTACTGAATTCTTGTTACATTCATGCAAAGAAGCTAATTGCTAGGGTAGACATTAAACTAAATCCTCAATTCAAAGATAACCCATATAGTTCTTACATGTGACTTGCTTCATTGTAATGATTGTTGCCTTTGATTGCAAATAAATTGCCTCTACTTCAGTTTCAACACTGTTCTCTTAATTTTGTAATGGAAATTTCATGAATCATGCAAATTTCCTAGAAATAAATCTGTTGTCTTGTCCAATGTACCATTGCCTGCAGGTAGGATAGAATGGATCTCATTTGCATTGCGAAGTATTTGAACATTTTACTGGCAGTATGTCTTTTCTTTTGTTAACAATGTAGAAGTTCTCTATCATCAACAAATATGCAGTTGTAATTTTTTTCTAATTCACCTGAGCAGAACTCAAATACAGCATATCATCTGCAGGCTTCTGTGTCCTAATTTTAGCTGTAGTGCTATGATAGACATTAAAGAAATAGTAGAAAAAGAAAAAACCTTTCCAGCACCATTTGAACCATACCCCATATACATTTCTTTTCCTCATTCAACAGAATTCCCCTCAGCCTTTTTTCTCTTCTTCAAGCAGGTAACAGAGAGTAAGGTGAAAAATTACTTTTTTTCAGACAGGAGCTTCATTACAATTAATGGCCATAATGCTTTTTTATGAATAACAAAATAACTCACTGTTTACCTTCAGAATTCAGAGCCAAAGTTTTCTAAAACAATTTTCCACTGCTATTGACATAAATCTGGGGATAAAAGGGTTTTGCTACACCTCAGAGTCATTAAACTGAACCAGGGAATGTTCCCAGGCTCAGGACCTCAACCATCTACAGCGTAAGTTGTTAGAAAAGTCCCTGGGATGACTTTGGCTTGAGCCAGCTATCACTTACCTGGCAACAGCAAGGCATGGTTTGGGCTGTAGCTTGAGCCAAGGACCATTTTAATAGGTACACTGGACACAGCCACCTTGTCTTGGAATAAAAGTGTTTTAATTGTATAGACATGGGCTATTCCTAGTTAGCCTTTGGTACAAGAGAAAAGTCCTAGGTGGGTTTCATTTTCAAGTGTCCTCTATGGGCTCTTAAGGGGCTTTCAACATCCAGAAATTCTCAAACACATATCACTGCCAGTAAGCATCATTACTTCAGGGGCTTACATGAGAGCTTGTCATTTGAAGTGCACAAAAAGAATGGCTTTTTTTTTTTTTTTTTTTTGAGAATTTTTCTTCCTTAACAGAACAGTGACATTAACTGCATGGGATGGTATGCAAAAAACCCCACTGAATTCATTGCAAGACTTGGGGAAAAAATATTACAAGATCATAGCAGTGGAGACAAACTGAACTTCTTCAAGGGAAAGAAGAATTAACTGTTCCTTCACATTGCACCAGTCAGTCAAGTCTCTGTATAAGCCAAATGAATCTGAATTTATGTCTCTTGTACTGTGGGAGGTCTAGTCAGGTGGCCAGGGGAGGATAAGGCTGACTGCCTGCATAAATTAGAAAAATCTTTTTGACTGTGGACTGTTTTAGCAGCCATAAATCACCAGAGCATAGATATGACCTTTTTATCTGTCCACCATGACAACTGAAAAGGTTGACAGAGGACCTGCTTTGTTAAGTGTACACTACCTGGAGATTTTCTCTCCTTGGGGACCTCCCTTCAAGCAGGGAGATGGCCACTACAGCTTGTCCACATCTTGTGAGAAGCACCTGGCAGAAAAATCTACTGCCTTTCTCTTCTGTCTTCATTCTGAGAGTTACAAGTCTTAAACATTTCACATGTTTGGGGTCTCAGACAATATGAAAAACAGCTACTTTGCTGCTCCATAGCAGCCTTAAGAGGTTTTCCCAGCTCACCTAAGTCTAAATTTTTGATGACAGCTTGTGAATTTGATGATAGAATTGTTTGGAAAATGTCAGCTATTTGCCAAAAGAAAATATTCCCTGCATCTCCAGTGGTTAACTGTTTGTCAGCTGAATCTGAAAAAATGTACAGCCCACTCTTTCATTCTTTCTTGCTCTGAGCCATTTCTATTCTTGTTATCTCTGCAGCACCGGTAAAAGTGTACAACGCTTTCTTTATACTTAAAAATATTGTTCTGTTCTGTTTTTTCTTTAAATTCACTGAAGTTGCAGCTCCCCACATGGTGACCACTATAGTATTTGCAACCTGTTTCGTGTTTTTGTTTGGTATCATAATAACTACCATTGACCACAAGATGGCAAGGTTTCTTCATTTTTCTGTGATGAGAAGCCTATTTCAGGAAAAAGAAAGAGGAAGGGATGCAACAAGGTGGAAACAGGGTAAAAGGAGGAAATACGCATAAGGACTCTGATTCCTCTTGTCACATCTGGATTTCCAGTCTCATGAGTAAGCAAAGAAATATGGTGGGTTTATTATACGATGACATTATATGATGATATTTATTTTACTGACATGAATTTATGAACATTGCAAAAAATTAGTACAAGTTTATTGCTCTTAACAGATGCTAAACTTTCATATACATTCAATCAGTGATTAGAACAGAAATGCTAAGCCAATAATAGCAGACTCTTTGGAGCTACATGTATGTAAGATTCTGCTCCAAATATATTGCATTTCAGCAACAAGAGTTCCTTTGATTTGCACAGAAACAGGTAATGTATTGATTGCAAAATTGATGAGAGAAGGATGGAGGCTTTGTTGCTCTGGGATTTTGCAAAAATATTCTTTTTTAATTATTATTTTTACCTTAGAATGTGTGCATGGGGGGGAGTGACAACTCCTCTATCCTTTTTTCCTGTTACATGTCTATTTTTTATGAATATTAAAGTATATAACTTCTGAATCTAGCATGTTATTTTCTACACAAGAAATAATGAAGAATGCCATTATTAATTTAAAAAACTTTTAAAATTATTTTGAGATCCTTTCATGATGAGACCATTGAGAAACACTTGAATAATTTCCAAAACGTATTTTTCTATGATAAGATTTTTGATTTGCCCAGCAACTGATGCAATGTTTCTCAAATTCTGTGTAGGTAGCACTCACCAAAGAGTTCCTCTTAAATTTTCTCTTGCTACGTCACAGTTACAGGGACTTTTAATTTGCACTTCATTCAAATTTAATTCTTCATTTTTCAAATTTATTTTCTCATATGTTTTCTATACTACCCATTGATTAGTTATTTTTCTTTCCAGAAATCCATAGCCGTAGCAAGGTATACTGAAATTCTGTTCACTAATCAAGCCTACGAGCAGACAGTTCTGCTGGCACTAGAGGCCAGGCAGTTTTGTTCACTGCCTCCCTCTTCACAGACTCAGATCCACACTCACTACTGCATGCTCTAAACTGCATTAATATAGGTGTTCACTGGTCTCATTAATGCATTTAGAGAGATGGAGAAGATTCCTTTTTGATCCAGCTATCCCAGTGCACAGTACTACCATGTAGGAGGAACTTTAATCTAAAAATCTGTGGCATTGCAATAAAAAGCCTGGGAGGTGATGGGAGCATAGCAGAAAAAGTAAAAATATGAAAATAATAAAAATACCTTTTAGCAGGAAAATAACTTTCCTCCTTTTTTTCTGCACACCTCTTGCAGCCTGTTCTAGGTACCTGTTGTGTCTTGGTTCTGTTACATTGTGTGGCTAATGTAAATTAGAAAGTGTTAAGTTATAAACTGTTTTTTAGAACTGATGCTATCAAAAAAATGCCAAAGGTTCAGATACAATCCTTGTAAAAGTAGAACTAAAGAATATTTAAACTTTCCTGGCTTGTTAAGATAAGTGTGTCTGATTTCTTCAGCATTTTAAAGAAAACTTTTAGTAGACAAGTTCTCATCAAGGAGATATTTACCTTGAACTCCCTGAAAACAGCTTGATGCAAAGCTCATTGAAGCTTATTCAAAAACTCTCACTTATTCCAGTGGGATATGCACCTGGAGCTTAGTACATAAAGCTCTTCTGTTCTTCCAGGCTTTTAATTTAATAATGCATTTGCCTATTGCTAGTAACCCTGTATCCTTGAGAAAGAACTCTTGCTCAAATGAGGCATTTTTTTCTGATTTACTATGATTATTCTACGAATCACCTGCTGTAAGTAAGATTGGTTGAATTCAGACCAATGGGCTCTGATTTCAATCATTCATGTACAGTTTCCATTGAAATCAATGTGTGACATGGAGGGACAGAGGAACATAGATGTTTTGAAGATGGAGTCTAAAATCTGGTCTTCAGCCCTGACTGATCAGTTTTTCTGACTCCTTAGGAGGTAACTTCTGTACTGGTCTCTCTTTTTCCCACTATTTCAGCTTGTGAATATTTTTGAACTTTCCCCACTTCTGCCATAGTCCCTCTCACGAAAGTGTCTGGAATGCCCCACTGAAAAGACATCCGTCAGGCGTTTCTTGCTCATAACCAGGCAACTGCAGGTCAAGAACATATCTTACTGTCTTGAGATGCAGAACTGCTCTTTAAAGGCAGCAAGGATTTCACTTTGTAGTGAAAACATGCTTTAAAAGACCTGAACTTGTCACCAACTGTCTCTGCCTTTTCCATTTGTTTCCTGACAGACATTATCTTCCATTTGAAGAAAGTGTACTTGTCTGTAGTTGCTGTGATATTTCAGTCTCATTCAAGTTTCTCTGTGGACATGCTTATGTTTTCAGTTTAAAATACAACTCAGTTGCCTATTCATCTGATCATCACCAGAATATTGATCTGTTATAACTCCCCAAATGCTTTTTGTCTCCCAAAGCAGGGAGTGCTCTGGGATACCAGTGTAGTTGTTCTTCCCATGATTAGCATGGGAAGCTACCATTTTCATCAGAATCAATATGTTTCCTACACGTCATGCTAAATCTCTCATATAGGCTGTAAATCTGAGCAAATTTAAGTATCTGCCACAGCTATTACCAGGCTCACAGTTGTCTGAAATTCTCCACTCCAATAATCAATTAAGTTTTCTTTACATTTAATTGTTTCTGTCACAAGTTCTTATTTCACTGCTTCTAACAGTTTTTTCAGCTGAGACTTCTATAGAGAAAAGGCATGCAAAAAGTATTAGTAACGGGAATTTTGCCTGTACTCTGTATGAGATAGGAAGAAGAGAAAGAGTCCTCTATTTCTTGGAGTTCCTCTGAAATGATTGCATAGAATCTGACTTGCACCACATTTGTGTAAAAATTCTGGTGAGCTGCCTTAGAGTTTGAACTAAGAAAAAATTTTCACTGTTTTTGTCCTAATGTTTGTCAGGCAACTGCTCTCTGCACCTCTTTTTTTCCAGTATGTCTTGACCAGTTTTTTTCATATTGGAAAATGCAATGTTTGCATTTTATGCCTTCCCACTTTGAAGTGTCACCTTAAGAAGACCTCTTCAACTGTAGTGTGATTAAAAGCCAAGATCTTCCTTAGGTATAAAGGGTTTTCAGATAGGCAAAAAAGTACCTCAACTCAAAAACAGCAGATCAGAGAAAACAATTGTAATGTCAAAATACAACCCCAGGGAATAATTTGGGCATATTTATTCGAATTTAAGCAACCTGGTCATACTGAATCCGCAGCTGGCTACTACCGAGAATTACTTTTTCTCTACTATAAATTAAGTGCCTACTTTAGTTTATAATATAGCTCCAAGATTTTCATATAGTAGCTTTTTTTTTCTCATTTGAATGCACTAAGAAGAATCAGAATCCTCTAAATATCTTCATTTGTAATGTATGATGGCAACACAAACAAGTAGCACTACTGAAAACCCCCATATGCCCGCAAAGAATAACACAAAATTTTAAAAAGCAAGTGGAATTAATCATAGTTATAATTCCGATAATAAATTTCTGATTACATCAACTACCACAGGCACAAAGCTCAGAGGAACTTGCTTCTGGAGGAACTTTTTACTTTGGGAGTTGCAATGGAAGCCCTTGTCAGCAGATGGCACTGGAGACATAGCTGTGAGACTGAAGCTGTCCTCAGAGCAAGTGTCTGGAGATTTAAGTTTAAAGATTTTATTCTTTTTAAGTTTTTCCTTAGAGCCAAATGTCATAGCTGAAGGTCACTCCCTCTGCCTTGTATTATAAACCCTTGCAATACTGCGTCTGTCCCATCACTCGTGTGTCACTGATGCCGCTTCACGATCTCTTTTTCCATTGGTGAAATTCAGGCAGGTTGCAAAAGCAAATTTTGTTTTGTCACATTTTGATCTGTTGAAGCATGCTGTTTTGGAAAGAAGATATTTCCTTTAAAAAAAAAGTAGGTGTTTGATGAGGAGGAAGGAAGGGAAATCAGGAAGAAATATTGCTGGAGAGACTGACTATTATTTAACAAAGCCACACAAGTGTCAGGGGGAGAGATTTAGAGTCTGGCTGGAGAACCTGCATAACCAGCTGGAAGCCGGGCTGATTTTCTTGGAGATATGTGCTTGAGATGCTGAGTGTTTGTTATTGTTCTGAGCTCCCTCAAGCTCGGGTCTTAGCCTGCACTTCATGTAATGTCTAGGTCCTCTGGGCCGTTTGAATCTCACACAGAAGCTGGGAGTCCTTGCACTTTCACGGGCTCAGAAAGGATAAGCAAAAGAAACTAAAATGTAGGAAGACACCCCAAGAAAGACACCACCTTTACCTCAGTCGTTATACAGACAGCAGTGAATTACAATTAACTGAAACAGACTTTCTCAAAGCAGTACTCCCTGTTGATCTGAACTGCTGAAGACAAAATGCCTTGGGTCAGATTGTTTTGGCAAATCTAAATAAAACTTTCATAACAAAAATAAACCTTCTGCCTCGTTCCATCTTCTCCAGAATGTTATCAGTGTTCTTCCCTTTCTCTCTGGCTCATCATGTTCAACAGTTTCCCCTTGCACTCACATAGTTTCTCTGATTCTCCATAGGTCTCATTTAAATTTTAACATCTGGTCCTTGAAACTACTGTTATGTAGAATTTTCTCGAGCATGCTGTTTTATTTGATTCTTTATGGATCTTAAATATGCACATGGAAATCCCATTCTGTGCATATTTCCCAGCTTGGAGCAAACATGATTTTTTTTTTCCCCCCATTTTTGTAATGGCTTATGGAAAATTGAGGAAAAATATTACAAGAGATTCAAGTTTTACATATTTGGCTATAAAAAATGTTTCCCAGTCAAAAATCTTAGACAAGAAAGGAGCAAAAGCCACCTAGTGAACAGAATAAAAGTACGTGAAAGATAGAGACTAGGAATTTCTTATGGAAACTATAATGATGAAAACATGACCTATAAGAAAAGCAATAGATTTGAGAGAAAATATTATTGAGAGAAAAAGGGAAAAGCAAAAAAAAGGCCAAGTTTGCTGGTGACTGCGCAGCTGCCAGACAAATACTTAAAGCTACGTAAGAAGAATTTTCTGTGATAAACAAACTGACAAAATAGTATTTTGTATCAATTTTGATTTTGGTAATAGAAATAAGTGAGGAAAAAAAGATAATTTTGAACTGACCTGGGAAATAAGTGAAATCTAATGACTGAAAGAATGTGCATGAATATGAATGACATTTCAGTGTCAAAACTGGGAAAAAAATAAGCTCACTTACTGACCACAAATGGTCCCATCTATCTTGCCCATTCTGGCAAATTGGTGTAACAGATAGAAATGACAGCTTAATGTAAAGAAGTAAGAGATTTCTTTGGGGCTAGGGTTGAAGAGCAGCCTTCAACTTGCAGAAGAATGAACACAATATATCATCTCCAGGAAGAGGAGGCCAAATATCATGCAAACAATCTGCTGCAGAGCACTGAGTGTTGAAAATGCCTAGGTGATTTTGCCCAACAGGCCATGAACCACATCTTAAAAAAGACATCACAAATCAAGCCCAAACAAAATAGCCAATGATCAATTGTGTATGATTTGGAAGGAAATCATCTTTCACCCTTATTTTCTTTTCGGTTGATTTGCCTTAGGTTCTTATTAGCATGTTCAGAGTACAGATGCCTCATATTCCAGATTTTGAGGCTCACTGGAGTGCAATTAATTGCTAATCTAGGTAGGAAATTATGAATACCTTGGTGATAAGTCTCTATAACGGACTGCAATCTGTCAATGTAAAGAACTTAAAATTTAAGGAAAAAATGTTATCATCTTGGTCATGACTGGATTTTGATTTAGAGTATCTTAAATTTGCAATTCATATCTCCATTTCAAATACATTCCCATTTTTCATTTAAATGGTGAATCACCTTTTGAATCTTACATCCTTTTGAATAAAGGAGTTTATCCATTCATCCATGTTGATCACTTTAAAATAAAAGGTTAGATAAGCTTATTCTACCTATGTTCTATTAGCTTCTTTGTGTAAGTTATCATACACATAACTTCACAAGTGATAGGATGGACCAAATTTAGCCTAGGTTACCTCTCTGTGTCTTCCAGTTTTTTACAGATTAGGTCCAAGTGACATGTAAAATCAAGCTTGGAAGAGTGTTAGGAGCTTGGAAGAAACATTTTTTGTTATATAGCATCCGGTACAAGTAATATTGCATACAAAAATGAAGACAATTCTTAATTAGTAAAGTATCAATTTATTTAAACTACATAACATTTACTGGGAGAGATTGAATACTTTACCTGTTCAGGTGGTTGGGGTTTTTTTTGTTTTTTAATGGTGCCTTTGTAGACAAATTAATATATTTGTTTTAAATTGCTATGTTTTTAAATTGGATTATAATGAAATGCTGCAGAGATTTCTAGTGAGGTGAGACACTAAAATGCAATGACATTTTTGTTTAGGTGGAATGGAGCAGTCTCAATGTATAATAAGCTGTGATGATAAAGTTTCAATAGGCGTCATTTATTTTAAAATGCTAAAAAACTTTTTTTAATGATCTATAACTTTGCAAAAAAGTTAATATGCCTGCAAGAAAATATGCAAGAAAATATGCCTGCATTATGAAAGGAACTTTTAAAGCTGTATTTGTCATCATGACAATTTAATTCTACTTTCCTTCGCAGTATTTTATTTTGCTTAACATGTGACGATTCATATTTGCTAGTATTTCAAGACAGATCCTAGATCATGGTTTAAGGGTACATCACTTTATAGGTGCAATTACTAAGGGAACTCCTAAAAGCTTCTTCATTCAAATTTAGACACATATTTTTCAGCAATTTTCTGAAGGGCTCCACATTTGTATATGCTAGTGCAGTGTATATGCAACCTTGGAAATATTGACTGCATTGAAAATTTCAAGACTACTTCAAATAAGATGCTTTTACCAAAAGATAAAAGATTGGGCAGTGAAATGGCATGATTAGTCATATGTTTAGCCAGAGATACATTTACAGATCAAATTATCCCTCTATTTGAAAGATTAGGCTATTAAATTCACTGAATTGGAAAATTAAGAATTGTGAGCCAAATGTTCAGTTAATTTAAATTAAAATAATTTTGATGATTTTCCTGAATTTATGCAGCGTAACATAGAACCTCCCACATCATGGAACTCAGTCATCCATGAATGCAAGCAACTAAGTCATATAATAACTTCTAATTTACAACAGTCAAAAATTTGACTATTTTCTTCATCTTAAACCCATTAATAACAAATACTGCATTCTTGAACCTCACTGTATGTTTTCTGTATGATAACTTAAGAGAAACATAATCCTATTTCCCCTTCTCTAAAGTCAGGTGTTCTAAAGGTTATTAATTTGATGTTATTCAGAAGCAAATCCACTATTAACATTTGAAAAATAATTTCACAAACATTTATTAGTTTGAATGAGGTCTGCTCAATAGACCTGTGTCTTGTGAGCCTCTTTAAAAATGTTAATCTCTTCAAAAACAATCATCACGTATTCTGCTGCTGTCAGAACAGTGTGGAGTTTGTGGCACTGTTCTGCAGGGGGGGATTTAACCATGCAAAAATTTATCAAAAATCCACTTGATAGGACTATATTTCTACACTGGACCCTTCCATCCAGTATATTGATTTCCAACACTTCGCCTTCCCATTTGGTCACATCTGCTATATTTTAAGTGCTGTTCAAAATATTCAGCAGTAGAGTGTTGACAAAAGCCATATGAAACTCTGAAAATAAATATTTCAGTGTATTTTGGTTTTCAGGTCCACAGTACAGCTTGGAGAAAGTGTAATGTTTTCTGCAATAATTCTTGTATCAGTTAACCCTATGTCAGTTTTTCATGTGGATTTATTTTTGCATTTACTGGAAGTCACTGAAAATGTCAATCATAGTTTTCATTGTGTGTGTTTTAAATTAAAGTTGGACCGATTTGATTTCATCATATGTTTGACATGATCTTGCATTTCTTCTGCTTTGCCTTTTCCAAGCACAGAGTAATGTTTGCCAAATAAAATCAGTCTGCTCGCTCCCTGGGAAAATCTGACAGTGTAATTGTTTTTTCATTTAGTCCTTTGGCAATCTCAAATGAAGCCCCTAACACCACAGTGAAAGTGTCAAACCACCAGGAAAGATGACTGAGACTAAGCTCAATGCCAATCAAAAAAGAAAAAAAATTCTTCTCATGCTCGTTTTTTCTAGCATTTGATTCCAAGTTCAGCAGGACCTTTATTCTCCGAACCTCATTTTCTTAAATATCTGGGTCATAAGTACTGTATCCCTCCAAAATAAATAATGTCCAGGGCTTATCTCTCTGTTTTTCGAGTGGAATAGTCCAGGTTTGGGATTTATAAGATAGCAAAATTGCATGGTACTGGTTTTCATTTGGCAAAAAGTAAACTGAATCCAGACTGGCTTGGGTCTGCATTCCAAACAGTAATGTGTAGGTGGCCTTAAATGAGAGATTTTGACTCAGTGTAAAATGTGGACCATTCATAGCATTTTTTTATTGTGCGTAAAAAAATCTGCGGATTAAGGTTTTGTCAGTTTTTAATTAGCCTCCCACAAAGTTTAATGTTCCTGTCATCCTTCAGAGCAAAGGTTCTCATTTTAGTGTATTCTAATTATAATTCTCCTTTCTGTATATCATTGCTCTGAGGGAGGAAAGAAACTCTTTTTGAGAGGACTTGTACTTTTTCTTATCTTTACCTTTTGGAAGTCAGTGTAGTCAACACTTATGACCAATCTATCTCGTGCAAGCTTCTGAAGCTACCTTACTGTTTCAGTAATGGCAGGAGGGAGCTATGGGTTCAGTGCAACATTAGCTAAACTGGATCCTGTGAATATTAGTCTCAAAATAATTTGTTATGCCTTTTATATTCTAAAACATGAGCAGGGATTTCAGTCTAGAGATAAATGGTGAGTAGTAACACTGCCTTTCTTAAATCCTTCTCTTTCTTATTTTGCTGCAGCATCACAAAGGATTTTTCTTATCTGTAAAGCCAAACTTCATTAAAAAATATAAGCATGTTTTGTCTGATCTAACTGAGCCAAGAACAGAAATTTTCAAGAATGGAAGTGATCTGGGGACAGATTTTTCAAAAATTACTTTGGATATCCCTGTGGTTTTGGTATCTTCTCTGAACACACTACTTCCAGAACCTGTTGTTCTCATGCTATCTGAAATGGTTTTACCCTTCCAAGGTGCCACAGAACAGAAAATAGAAATCTTGGCACCTAAATTCTTCAATGCCTATGATTTTAGGCTAGAGTTTAATAAAGCATCTTGCCTACCTTTGTTTCACATTTGCACACACAGTCTCTTTAACTATTTACCTTGATGAGAAAGCAGTGTTCCTGCTAAGTCCACAAGGGGATAAAAATGTTCTTTATCTCCTCTACTCTACTGACATCTCTTTTCAATTATTTTTCAGGTCATTGAGAGCACACTTCAGTTTTCTGGGTTTCAGTATCCCATTGAAAAAGGTTGCTATGTGCATTTTTAGCAGTTAATTCACAGTATGATCTGATATTTAGTAGTAAAACCTCAAGGTCAGAAGTACTAGTCTTTCCAAGTTCCTCTTACTTCTTGTGGTTTTGAAACATCCTCAACAGAGAATGTATTTGATTTGGAAGTACTTTATCATGCAAAAGTGTATTCTGATGCTCTTTATTACTAACAATTATTTTTTTGTTTCTTTAAAATGTTGGGTTTCTAGCTATTAGCTAGAATTTTTAAATGCAAAATGTGTTTCAAATGTTTGATATCCTTTTCTCAAATGGGTAAACAACATATTTAAAGCTTTTCATTGAAAAAGTAGAGCTTTGGGTCCTAAATGCTACATAGCACTATTGTGCTATAATACCAGTCTTGATTAAAAACTTATTTGAGCTTAAAACAAAACCAAAGAATTTGGCTTGCTATAATCATAGAGAAAACATCCTATTTATATATAGGATATCATTGACTCAGAAATTGTCTTTGATTTCATTTTAATGTTTAGAAAAGTTGCCGTATAATTGGCATATTCTAAAAACTGAACCTATGAATTCAGCTGACTCAAAACATATGTAATCCCACCACAGGCATGCAGCCTTATTTAGACCAGGGAAAAGGTGTTTCCTCCCCACCCATCCACCAGTCTAATTAAGACATTAAATCAGATGCATTAATAATTTTAATGTAATCACTTCTTGTTAGCACTTTCCCCACCCTGCCACCCCACATAGGCAAATGCACATGCACATGAGTCCTAAAAATTAACCCCAAAAAAGTAGGAGCAGTTGTGAAGTTGGAGTCACACTGGTATTTTGCACTGAGCGAGCAGACTGCTGTGATTCAAAGGATGTTGTATGTGTGCCGATAGTGTTACATCCTTTCGCATGGTCTGGTGGTGAATTGATATAATACAGCTTTTTCCATCACTCCAAAAATCAATCTTCTTCTTGTACTTTCCGTCTCTGTCAAAGGCCTTATTCTCCCTCTCAAGCCAGCCATTACACTGATTGATTATGACTAAAATTGCCTTGAGTCCTAGAGAGAGAAAGAAAGATCCCATACAATAAGAAAAGAAAGTGGAACATTTTCAGCTTTCTCTTGATTGTTGTTATAAAAGCATTGGTCTGAAATGAAAGGTTGAAGCAGCAGCTGTTCATTGGCTGTACCATAAAACATCATCAGTGTGCATTGCTGTGAGCCCTAAATTGACATTTTAAGTGTCTCATTTGTTCACAAGAGATTCTTTCTTAAGCTCTCCCTGTTCTGTTTTGTAGACAAAGTGAGACAATGTTCACGAAAGTGAAGAACTGAAAATGCATTTTGAACGTGTGTTAATGCTGTTTCAATAAACATATAAAACCTTTAAAATAGGATCTCATAGTGCAATAGTGATGATAGAAAATGGTTTCTTCAAATGGCTACATCTGAAAAACCTGTTTGAGGTGTTCGAGTACTTCTGAGCCCTTAAGCAGAATCAAGGTACATGAACTTGAGGTGTATTTTTGCAATGTTCTTGGGTTATGCAAGAATGGTTTCTGTTCTGAAAGTTTGTCCCATTAAATTTAGCATGCCTCATCAGTGTGATAATTAAAAGGAATGTGAAAAGGAAAACAGGGCAGCGCTGAATTGCATGTCACTAATCAAATTGAAATGGATATCATCTGTTTGCAGAATATGACACAGTGGGTGTAATTCCCATTAAAAACAACGTCTATGTTGAAGTGGAATGATTTTGTTACTTAAGCAGAATCAAGATAGATTGATATAAAAATCTGTCTTAAATCTCTCATGAAAACTCACCAATATTCAGCCCTTTGTTTCTCTAGAAATGATATGTATGAACATTTTTTATTGAATACACAGTTGAGCACTTGCTAGTCTATTAAAAGCTTAATTTTTTTTTTTAATTCAGCAGAGCTGCTTTTGCTCCACATCTGGTATTTGTCCACCCTTTTACATTTGCAGTATAGTATAAGATCTACCAGCTCTGAGATGATGGAAACTGGTGCCTGCTACAGGCATCACGACTTATTTCAGATTTAACAACAAAGAAGAAAACATTTCTATTACTTAATGACTTTCTGACAGTTTTCCACTAGGATTAAAAATTTACCAAGTGGATAAAAACTATTAGATTTTTAAATGCGAATTCTAGACTCATGACCTAAGCTAATGAAATTCTTAATGTGCTACTAACTAGCACAGATAAAAATTGTTACCATCAAAACTGATAGCCACTTTTCTACAGTTGTGTATTAAATGAATATGTTTCCAAGTACAGGATTGTGTTTGTGCTGTATTTAGGAAAATCTGTGAACTGTAACTTTAGTATGTTGTGCGAAACATTAAAGATCACAATAACTGAAAGGATTACTGTAAGGTGAAATATAGGGAAGCTTTTCTAGTCATATGGCTTGCAAATTGAATTACTGAGAGTTTAATGATGAGAAAAATGCAGACCACCTCCTTATGCATCATTTTCATTCTGAATTATATTACTGAAAATCCTGAAGAAAAGATGTTTTTGAGTGGAATCTTGGTTTACATTAGGAAACCAATTTCAGACACAAACCTTCTAATTCCTTTTAATGGAAGGGAAGTGTGTTTTCATCCCATAATCAGAGAATTTTGAAGCAGAACATCTCTTAAGACCGTCTCAATTGTTAAACAGGTGTTTAGAAATAGCATGAAAGTAACTAAGAAGTATTGTTGCTGGATGGTGACAACCTCATCAAGACAAAATAAAAGATGATGAAAACTCCTGGCCAAACTAACAACCAAAACATGTAGCAGAACAAAAGAAAACCTGTCAGAGCTAGATAAAACCTAGCTAAAATCAAATTAAAGATGAGATGAAAAGAAGCCAGGACTTAGAAAAAACAGAACAAAACAAAAAAAACCCAACAAAACAAAACATTAAAATTGTTCAAAACCAAAAGGAAACTAGCCAAGAACAAACTTGTCAAGAACTGAGATGAATTAGGAAAGAAACTGATCTAAGATAGGAGGAACAAATCTGGATCTTACAGAGTGCGTAAAGGAAATGAAAGGAGTCAGAATGGCATTCATCTGAGATTGATTTACCATTTTTCCACTTGCCAAAGCAGAAGGGAAGACGTGTTTTTCCACTGTAGAATCTATCAGATAGAACTTCTAACTCTAAGCCTGAAGTTTAACTGTTTTTTCAGACATTTCAGAGAGGAATATCTTATTATACCTGGTTTAAAATAATAGCTAAATGTTCCTCAGATGGAGGAACAGAAAGCTTTATGTTATTGCTATCAGTCTAAAGGGACCTGTACTTACTGTGCACAGTACTTCTTTTGAAAAAAGGAAGAGCATACATAACTGCATGCAGTTATGTATGCATGCATACATAACATATGTATGCATGCATACATAACAGTTATGTATGCATGCATACATAAATGCAGGCATACATAACTGCATTATTCGTTTTGGAACTGGGAACGGAATAAAATTGGCCAAGTTTCACTCAAGGGTTATGTAACACAGTGTGAATAATGAGGAGGGAGTTAGAGCTGGGAAAGTATCAAACCTCTCTAGAACCCCTGTCAGTCTTTGGGACTGGGGAGAAAGTTGCAGAGCAGCTCTTTGTGTAAAACCGTCATTCTGAATTGCAAAGTGGAAGGTTCCAGCATATCCATGTGTTGTAGCTCCTCTGAATCTTGTGGCAGTTACACAAATGTAATTGAGGACACTGCAATTCAGTGCAATTCTGAAGAGTATTCATAATGTGTATCCATAGGTGCCTGAGTTAGCAAACCAATATCTGTATCTGGAAAGATTCAGAGCACAGTTCAACCACAGGTGATCTCATTCATTCCCAGTTGGAGAAGCCGCTCCAGCGTCAAGAGCAAAAGTTGGTCTGACAGGATTCCCTAACAGTAGGTACTGGAACTTAGATGCTTCACACTGGTTGGTGTAAAGTCTCCCCATATGTCCTGGTTGCAGCTGGGGGAGAGTTAATTTTCTTCCTAGCAGCTGGTATAGTGCTGTGTTTTGGATTTAGCATGAGAATAATGTGATAACACACTGATGTTTTAGTTGTTTCAAAGCAGTGTTTATACTAAGTCAAGGACTTTTCAGCTTCCCATACTTTGCCAGCAAGGAGGTGCACAAGAAGCTGGGAGAGAGCACAGCCAGGACAGCTGACCCAAACTGACCAAAGGGCTATCCCATGCCATATGACGTCATGCTTAGTATATAAACTGGGGGAGGTGATCGAAGGGCAGTGATCACTGCTCAGGGATGGCTGGGCATCAGTTGGCAGGTGGTAAGTGGTTGCATCACTTGTTTTTTTCCTGGGTTTTGTTCCCTTCTCTCTCTCGTTGTTTTATTTTTCATTATTATTATTATTATTATTATTATTATTATTATTAATTATTACATTTTATTTTATTTCAGTCATTAAATTGTTCTTATCTCAACCCAAAAGTTTTCTTCCTTTTGCTCTTCAGATTCTCTCACCCATCCCACCAGGGGGAGAGGTGAGTGAGCTGTTGCGTGGTGCTTGATTGCCGACTGGGCTTAAACCACAACAGTCCTTTTACAAGAAGTGAGTAACAAATACTATGACCAGGACTAGAGGGGCCCTGCCTCCAGCCAGGTGGAGGAAAGGGACAACCGGGTTTACTGGACTGTGTGGATTCAATGGCCTGGCACATCAGACCCACAGGAGTATAAGGCTCTAGTAGACACTGGTGCACAGTGTACCCTGATGCCACCAAGATATATAGGGCCAGAACCCATCTATATTTCTGGAGTGACAGGGGGATCCCAACAGCTGACTGTATTGGAGGCCGAAGTGAGCCTAACTGGGAATGAGTGGCAAGAGCACCCCATTGTGACTGGCCCAGAGGCTCTGTGCATCCTTGGCATAGACTACCTCAGGAGAGGGTACTTCAAGGACCCGAAAGGGTACCGGTGGGCTTTTGGTATAGCTGCCTTGGAGATGGAGGAAATTAAACAGCTATCTACCTTGCCTGGTCTCTCAGAGGACCTTTCTGTTGTGGGGTTGCTGAGGGTTGAAGAACAACAGGTGCCGATTGCTACTACAACAGTGCACCTGAAGCAATATTGCACCAACCCAGACTCCCTGATCGCCATCCAGCAGCTGATTTGTTGACTGGAGAGCCAAGGAGTGATCAGTAAGACTCGTTCACCTTTTAACAGTCCCATATGGCCAGTGCAAAACTCTAATGCAGGGTGGAGACTAACAGTAGACTACCGTGGCCTGAACTAAGTCATGCTGCTGCTGAGTGTTGCTGTGTCGGACATGCTAGAACTTCAATATGAACTGGAGTCAAAAGCAGCTAAATGGTATGCTACAACAGATATCGCTAACGCGTTTTTCTCAATCCTTTTGGCAGCAGAGTGCAGGCCACAGTTTTCTTTCACTTGGAGGGGCGTCCAGTACACCTGGAATCGACTGCCCCAGGGGTGGAAACACAGCCCCAACATTTACCATAGACTGATCCAGACAGCACTGGAACACAGCGAAGCTCCAGAACATCTGCAATACATCAATGACATAACTGTGTGGGGCAACACAGCAGAAGAAGGTTTTAAGAAAGGGAAGAAAATAGTTCAAATCCTTCTGATAGCTAGTTTTGCCATAAAACAAAGTAAGGTCAAGAGACCTGCACAGGACATCCAGTTTTTAGGAATAAAATGGCAAAATGGACATCGTTAGATCCCAAGGGATGTGATCAACAAAATAACAGCTATGTCTCCACCAACTAGCAAAAAGGAAACACAAGCTTTCTTAGGCATTGTGGGTTTTTGGAGAATGCATATTCCAAATTACAGTCTGATCGTAAGCCCTCTCTATCAAGTGACCCGGAAGAATGGGGCCCAGAGCAACAACAAGTCTTTGAACAAATTAAATGGGAGATAGTTCATGCAGTAGCCCTTGGGCCAGTCCAGGCAGGATAAGATGTAAAAATTGTGCTCTACACTGCAGCCAGGGAGAATGGCCCTACCTGGAGCCTCTGGCAGAAATCACCAGGGGAGGCTCGAGGTCAACCCTTATGGTTTTGGAGTCGGGGATACAGAGGATCTGAGGCCTGCTATACTCCAACTGAGAAAGACATATTGGCAGCATATGAAGGGGTGCCAGCTGCTTCGGAAGTGGTTGACACTGAAGCACAACTCCTCTTGGCACCTCGACTGCCGGTGCTGGGCTGGATGTTCAAAGGGAGGGTCCCCTCTACACATCGTGCAACTGATGCTATGTGGAGTAAGTGAGCTAGCTGCACTGATCACACAATGGGCTCAAATAGGAAACTCTAGTCACCCAGGAATCTTGGAAGTAATTATGCACTGGCCAGAAGGCAAAGATTTTGGAATACTGCCAGAGGAGGAGGTGCCGCATGCTGAAGAGGTCCCACTGTATAATAAACTGCCAGAAAATGAGAAGCAATATGCACTGTTCACTGATGGGTCCTGTTGTCTTGTGGGAAAGCACCAGAGATGAAAAGCTGCTGTATGGAGTCCTATACAACAAATCGCAGAAACTGCTGAGGGATAAGGTGAATCACGTCAGTTTGCAGAGGTGAAAGCCATCCAGATGGCTTTAGATATTGCTGAACGAGAAAAGTGGCCAGTACTTTATCTCTGTACTGATTCATGGATGGTGGCAAATGCCCTGTGGGGGTGGTTGCAGCAATGGAAGCAGAACAACTGACAGTGCAGAGGCAAATCCATCTTGGCTGCCACATCGTGGCAAGATATTGCTGCCCAGGTAGAGAACCTGGTTGTAAAAGTATGTCACACATACAATGATGGTGCGCTCCGTACCAACTTCTGCCACATGGGTCACATGCACTTGACTTCATCTGGATCTTTGGATAATTGCTTGTTGTCCAGGTTGTCACAAATCACCTCCAGCACAGTTAATTCCCTCAGGTACTGAATACCTCTCTCCATGGTGTTCCACTTGCCTGGGTGACGTATAACAACTTCCTTGAAGGGATACCTTTCCTTCGTGCCTGACAGGAGTCGCCTCCAGAGGCTGAGGGCTTGGGCCCCTTTTCCAAGCACTTTGTCAATGTCCCCTTCCCTAGAAAGGGATCCCAGCTGTTTGGCTTCCTTACCCTCTAATTCCAGGCTACTGGCCCTGTTATCCCAGCACCGGAGCAGCCAGGTGACAATGTGCTCACCTGCACAACAGCTGAAATCTTTTGCATATCTTGCAGCTCACTCAGGGATAGGGATCAGGTGGTTATAATCACATTTATGGGTTCTGCCTCTTCCTCCTCCTGTTCTTGTGATGGCCCTGGTTCATCTTCATCCCCTACTAAATGAGCTGATTTTCTTCTGTATTTTTCTTGTGTATAGGGGCGACTGATACCGGCACAGGTTGGTTCTCTGGTTCAGCTGCAGTACCTGTTGAGGGGGTTGGAGTATCTGCAGTGCCTGTCATTTTGTTGTTAGATCCAGAGACCTTCTCTTCCCCTTGAGGGTTCTGAGTAGTGTTGAACAGGGCTCAGTAGGTATGGGCCAAGCCCCAGCACATTGCAGTGATTTGTGTCTCCCTCGACTTGCCAGGGTGACAGCATACTTTTTCCAAATATTCTACAAATTTCTCAGGATTCTGCACTTGTTCAGGGGTGAAGTTCCAAAACACTGGAGGTGCCCACCGTTCTAGGCATTTGTCCATGCTATCCCACACACCCTGCCACTCATAGCTATCCAGCCTTGGGGTAGATCTCTGGATAATATTCTTAAATTGCTTATTAACCTTAGACAAAAAGAAACAATATTCGCAAGAAATACAAATAGAAGTATCTTAACTACCCAAGATACTGAAAAGTTATTGTAATGAAGGAGGTAACATCACAGAAGAACATAGTGAAGGTGTCATTCTGTATTTCCTCCATAAAAGACCTCTCAGAGGAAGAAGTATAATTGCTAATTGTCTCCACGAGGTGGTACCTGAAGTACAGTAATGGCTTCAGTACAAAACTCAAATACCAGATTAAGCTCAAGGACACTATTTTAATAAAAAATCTCCCAGGCAAGACATCACTAATCACTGCAGAGCACAGCAAACTGCAAAAACCAAAACCAATCTTTAACATGTACAGCAAAAAAAAAGAGCATGGTGCAGATCAGGTAAACCAATATCGAGACTAGATGAATCAATATTGTGACCAGCAACTGCTAACAGATCTAAATTCCTTAATGCGCTCTGGTTAATCTGTTATTATCTCAAACCCTTCGTGCTCCAAAGAGGGTGCCAAAAAGGACTGTCTGTGGTTTAACCCCAGTCAACAACCAAGCACCACACAGCCGCTCGCTCACCCTCCCCCCCTGGTGGAATGGGTGAGAGAATCTGAAGAGCAAAAGGAAGAAAACTCGTGGGTTGAGATAGGAACAATTTAAGAAATGAAATGAAATGCAATGAAATAAAATAAAATAAAATAATAAAATCAAATTAAAATATGAATAATTGTAATGAAAAAGAAAACAACGAGAGAGAGAGAGGAACAAAACCCAGGAAAAAAACAAGTGATGCAACCGATTACCAATGCCCAGCCAGTCCCTGAGCAGCGATCACTGTCCCTCGACCAACTCCCCCAGTTTCTATACTGAGCATGCTGTCATATGGTATGGAATAGCCTTTTGGCAAGTTTGGGTCAGCTGTCCTGGCTGTGCCCCCTCCCAGCTTCTTGTACACCTCCTTGCTGGCAGAGTATGGGAAACTGAAAAGTCCTTGACTTAGTATAAACACTGCTGAGCAACAACTAAAACATCAGTGTGTTATCACATTATTCTCATGCTAAATCCAAAACACAGCACTATACCAGCTGCTAGGAAGAAAATTAACTCTACCCCAGCCAAAACCAGGACACCATGTGTTCCCCTAGCATGATCCATCAATATTAGGTAGGCTGAAGGACAAACATTGACCAAATCTTGGCTAGTGTTGGATCTTATGATGATTTCTATTTTATCTGGACATATGGGATCACAAGTAAGGCTTGGAAGAAACTACAAGGTTTCATCTTATCCATCACCTAGGTAGGCTCCTCTGAGATAACTAACCTATTCTAAAATCCTCCAGTGATACAGATTTTAGCACTTCTTAGGCAATGTAGATCTACCCTTACCAAAAACAACTTTTCCAAACAACTAATTTAAATGTCTGTTGCTACAGTCTATGTCCATGACTGTTCTAACCTCCAGAGACACAGAAAATGGCCTATTCACTAACTCTTCCCTTTTTTTTTTTTTTTTTCTTTTGTGTGTGTGTGTGTGTGTGAGCCTTTCATGTATTTAAGGACATTTATGAAGCACCTCTACTTAGTTGGGGTTTTTTCCCCTCATGTTTTGTGATTTTTTGAAATTCCTCTTTACTAATAAAGATTTTACTTTCAGACATGCAGATGGTGATTCTAACCTTCCATTTCTAGGAAATGACACTGTAAACTTTGGAAATTGTTAGTCATAGAAAAATATCCAAATGCTTTTCTAATGCTTTTGTTGGAGGAATGAAAACGTGCTGTGAACAGTGCAAGGGATGGGAGGAAGAGCCAGTATGGGCTCCTACCTGAGAAAGAAGGTAGGAGCTTTGTTTCATACCTCTGTGATCATAGTGCTAAATGGTAATAGTGACATCTGATAAAAGAGCTTAGTCTAATGAGGGAGGCTTGACAATGAATTCCTTAAAGATTAAAGATAAATGCTAGTATAACAATGAGACAAATGATATTCTAGTGAAGAAGCTTCACTGAAAAAGCAAAAATTCCTATGGTGAAAGTAGGACCAGTAACTTGGGGGCTTTCTCCTGCTATCTAAAGAAGAATCTTTTGTGGTGAAGTGTCATTACTGTCTGATAGTGCTGAAAAAATGTAAAATAGGTCAGCAGAAAATAGAGACAAGAAACAGCCAAATAGTTTCCTAAAAATCAAACATCTCCAGAAAAAACTAATTTCTTCTGATGTTTTTTTCTAAATTAGTAGATGATGGGAATGTTGTGAATGTAACAAATTTCATTCTAATGCAGCTTTTGATGAGTACTTGAGGTTTTCATGAAAACTTGCAAACTGTATATTCTTCTGGATATGAACACTTGGGCGGAGTAAGTACTGGATGAAGTAAAGGAAGACTGTTAAAACATTTTGACAGTCTTTTTGGCTTTAGTAAAAGGAAGTATTGCTGATTTGAAAGTATTATGCTACATTATTTCTGTTTTATCCACACAATTTTTTAATCCACACAATCAGCTGTGGATTGTGTACTAACAAATAGTGGCCTCTTTGAGGATATTTAAAAATTCTTAGTCATAAGTCTTATCATTTTCTCTTTCCATATAATTCCTACTGCAATCAATCACAAGGCTGCGACAGGCAGGATTTTGTCCTCTTCCCAACCTGGATTTCAGTGGGTCTCTGTAGGGGTTCTCCTCCATGTGTATCCATCGACTCATGTAGGGTCAAGTCCTGAGAGTTCAGGTTGGGACCACTTTGAAACAATGACCCTAAGTATAAAAAAGCCAGAGAATAATGACAGTTATCAGAGAGAAGGCAAAATATAAACTCTTTGAGCTGGGTTGAGTTGCCTAAATATTTGCCTAGAGCCATTTAAGATGGATTTGGCTTCAGCAGAGTGCTCCAGAAGGTCGTAGGTTTCATACAGGTCCTGTGCCATATTTTCTGGCACTGTGTAGATGTCTCAGAAGCCGTAAATCATCAAAGTATTGCTAGACATCAAAGTTTACGCAGCTGAATTGAGCTCTTTAGTATATAGGTAACCTTTTAATAAAATTTTCCTTCTTTGGCACTCTCATCAGCCTTTTTTTCTGGTCTGCTTCAGGACTGCTACCCAGCTTTGTTGTCTTGTAAAGCATTTATGAAACTCTAACTTATAGTTGTAAGCATAAGAAGTACAAATCTTGCTCTTTCTTATTCTGCTTGCTACAGCATGTTCAGTATTGTAGAGGTGTTAGTCATGGGTATGGTTTAGCCAATATTTTATGCTCTGTCCTCATTACATCATAAAGGGAATATGTTATCATAAACCTGCCTTAATAGCTAAGTGGCATTTCTTGGTAAAGTGAATTTTATTTATCTAATATAACACCATGTTAAAAAGCATTATTGTCAGATGATTGTCCAAATTTTTACCAGTAAAAGGTGCACACATGTCAAATGCATAATTTTAATGTATCAATAATTGTATTAAGGAGTATTTATTACTTGGAAGAAGTTAAATGTTGATCCCTACACTTATTTATTTCAAGAAAAAAAGTAATTAATATTCATAGATGTAATATTTTCTTAGTTGACATCATAAAAATAACCATAGTGGAAGCCTTAGAAGAATATTGTCTAAGAAGACTCCTTGGGTGCACTGAATTAAACACTGAGAGACAGAACATACTTTAAGCCTCCCCCACCTTCCTTTTTTTCTCTAAGATCTGCTCATTAAAAATAAAATCGAGGATACAGCTCAGACTAAGTGTTTATTGATGAGTAATATGTGACATTCAAGTCAGCAGTTATATTTGTAAAATATCTGTATTTTTTATTTCCCTCTGCTGAGGAAAGAGTTTGATAAATTTCTTGAAAGAAAAACTCCTTATTGGGACCTGTAGGGTGGGGAGGAGAGAAAGGTGAGAGGTGAGATGGGATGTGCAGATGTGGGCATTATTAATTCTTTTACTACCAGCAACAATGAACTGAAAGAATTCATTCCAACAGACTGTTTTAAGAATATTTTAAACTTTTGTAATCGTTTAAGAAGACGTATCTTTGTAGAAAAGTAATAAGCTTAATGTGACTATGTGATTTTTGTTACTGAGACGTTCCATTCATTTCTTCCCACCTCACTAAGCTTGCTGCATTTAGCCAGCCATATGCAAGATTCTGACTTTTTTTAAAGCTGTAATAGTGTGAAAGTGAATTTTAAACTCCCCTAGCAGTGAACAGTAACATAGAGAAACAGGAGGCTGTGGTGCCCACTCAAAGCTAGCCAGCACATTCAAGTACTTTTTTTGCAATATTTTTTTATGAACAGACCTAGAATGATTCACCAAACAGAGTGTATTCACATTATTTTTAGCAAATGCATTTCACTGTACTGAAAAAGTAATCAGAGTTGCAATTAACACAAAGTAAAACCAATAAAGACTGTGTTTTCAGGGATCATTGATTTAAAATAAATTAATTCCTATCCCATGAAATTTCCATTTAGTTTATATTTTTATTTTATACCATTGCCAAGATATTTGCATACAAATACATTGTTGTAATAGAACAATGCACAAAAGAACAGTGGAAAAAAATATATTTTGTTGCATGTGCTATGCATAATATAATATAATATAATATGGAGAGCTAGTAATATATGTCTAGGTTAAACAGATGATAAAATTAACGAAAAATTAGCCATTAATGATAAGGAAAAGGAATGAGTTCTATAGTTAAGATCTAATGTGAGCTGAGGAAAAAGATTGAGGACATCTTACCAAATCAATTAAAGAAGGAAAATTTGAACTGAATAATGCAGATGAGAGCCTTCAGGTAGAAGTAGGAAAAGAGCAAGAAAAGGGAACAAAGATTGCTACACGAAGCAGCAAATCTAAAGGGAGACCACAGATCTCTGTACTCTGAGTCAGATCACAGACCTGATTCTGCTGGAAATTAACTCACAGAAAAAAATAAAGCAGGAAAACTGAGGAATTATCCTCCGTGCATATAAATGACTGCAAAAATACCAACTTCAATGGATATAAACTGCGCAATGCTGTTTGAGTATACGGCATGCAGGGTCTTTCTATATGGTACAGACATTTTGTCTGCCGCTATGTTTAGCAATGACTTAGCCAAATTTTTTCCTTCCTGTCACTGTTGATGTGCTTTGCAATTTCCCACATTTCTGCTGACCTCCACAATAGAGATGGTGTTATTTCAACTGTGGCATTTTGAGACGACTGTAGTTGAAATACTAAATAAATCTAAAAAATGCATCCGTTGCTTTCACTTTCTTCAGGCTACGCTTTATCATCAGCTATGCTGATACTAATCCAAAGCAAATGAAAAGATATGTGGTCAGGTTTTGGCAGAGGGAGGAAAAGTAGATGAATAGAGTCAATGTAAAGTAAAGATTTCACTTCAGTAGCTAGAGGTGTGCCAACGTGAGGATATGTGAATAGTGAACAACTGAAAGGAAAATTAAATTATGTACAAGGCTAAAAATGGCTATAGTGGAGATATAAACAAAAATCTGAGAGGGGAAAAAAGATGGGAAAAGTATAATTTTAGGGTAGGCAGTTTGAGAGAGACACTCTTTTAATTTCTTTTAAATTTTTTTTGTTAAGAAAATAATTGTAGGTCAATGTTTTTAGATAATGGATGTTGCAAACTGTTCCTGTCTTTGAAGAGGATTGTTTTTTACTTTCTGAAACATGAATGATCCATAGACACCAGATGTTAATTTTTTTAATGTAAGCCAAAGATATTAGCTTTAGATTTCTTTGAGTAGTTTAGAGAGCTGTTGTCAATCTATGCATTTTAAACAGCAATAAGACTATTATTATTAGTTTTCAAGATATTTCAGTCACTGTACTTGTTATTTTTTCATTACTGCACCTTCTATCTCTAATCCTTTGACACCTCTGTATTTGTGGTATCTGGGATCAAGATCTCAAAACATGAAGGGCATCTCAGAACATGAATTTCCTAAAACATTAAGAAATACTTTCACACAATTTTATTGAAGGCAGATTTATTGTTGAATGAACTGGAATTTCCACATCTTTCCAGCTCCATAGCTGCCACTGGCATCTTCTTTCTTGAATGTCGTCATACCTCTCATCTCCCCAACACGGCAAGAATTTCTTCCCCTTTCCCCTGCTCCCTTTAGGAAGATGTCTGGATTCTTTGAGATGGTGACACATATGTATGTGGAAGATCATACAATGCTGCCACTTTGTTTCCCATGACCTGTGATTCAACAGACTAGTGGGCAATGAAGTAGTTATAAAAATGAGCAATCAGCAGAATGTTGCTTAAATAACTTTCCCCCAATTAAATCATTGAAAGGTAATGCAGAAGTAAACATACGCATGAAAAAAATAATCGCATTTCATATGTTATTTCCTGAATAACCTATTCATGAGCTCAGACCTGCAGTCAAGATTTCACTGATCAACACGTGTTGATTTTTTTTAATAGTAATTTTGCTTGAAAATTTAACCCAAAATATTTTAATGTCCGCATATGCAAAATTCTGAGACCTTTCAATGAAAAGTTATTTTTTATTAGTTTATGAGGTAATTTATGCAATTTTGGTTATATCAGGGCTTTTTCGAGGAATCTTGATGTCAGACTATTGAATAACACATTACCCCACTTTGTCTGATTACACAATTCTATATGCCTTCTGGATTTCATTAGCTGGTTTCAAACACATTGGAAAAAATATGAAAATAAATATCTCTGAGCTTTGTAACAGAGAAAATAGTTAGAACCAGTAGCATCTCCCCTGGATTTTAGGAGAATGGTATTACCCTGCCTTTCTCTGAGAGATTGCTGGTTACCTTCTGTCAGTGAGCAACTGTCTCACTGCAAAGCAGAAGCACGATCTCATCTCTTTTGTCTGTGTGCAAGACAATTACTTCTTAGAAAGTGGAATTTCTTCAGAATGACTATGTACAAGAGCAAACGCAGAAACCAAAGATGTAAGTAAATTGTAAAGTTTTTTTAACGTTCTTACAGAAGAGGGAAAATAAATCTCCAGTTTCATTGAAAACCATGCTTTACTTTACCCTGCTCTGGTTAAATAATACCAGGAAAGCAGGAACAGTATTCCCTGCCAATTATCCCACTGTATCTGTATGTTAAGTGCATGAAAGAGCTTTAAAATAAAAAAATTATCTCACTTGTTACTATGGAAACCCTCAGTAAGTGAGTGCTTTATAATATCAACAAAGAAATAGAGATCAAATATAAGTTTAGTTCAGACCAGCATCCTTTACTGAGGGCTTAATGACTGGCTAGCTATAGCCTTTGACTTGACAGGGTTGACAAGCTTTCACTTGGTGGACTTCTTTATGTGGTTCGCTTTTATTTTCCTTCACAACTTTCAGAGGCATTAACTTGTTTGCTTAAACCACAGAAATAGAAACTGGGGGGGGAAGCATGTATGTGTCTCTGTTGTGTATTTAAGACACTCCAGCCCTGAAAATTCACTGGCTTCTAAATGCACGAGTTTCCAGTCAAGCACCTGTTTGACTTTTTAAATTGCTATAGCATCAGCCAGGGGAATTTCAGTACTAGTCTTGTCTTCCCCAGAACATTACGGAAGGGTGACTGAGGCAAGTAAAAATGAAGTGCTGTGGGTCAGGTCATGAAGTATGTGTTACTGTAAGGAAATTTAGCAAAAGGACAAGTTATAAATGGAGATCATGTCTGAGGCTGAGAAAAAAGACATTCCTCTAAGAAAAATGCCATGTAGGGACTGTGTGCTTTCAGGGAGAAAGCAGGAGAGGAGGTATATAAATTTAAAAGAAGATAAGTTTGGACTTTATTTGGACAGTAGCATTGTTATGGTTCAGGGTTGAAGCACTATATACAGCTATATCACTGACCTCAGTTTCTGGTCCTTAGAGCTTAATCTGTACAGGTCTCCTTCAGTTTTTCTTGCCCAAAACAAATGGATGTGCTGCATGTAGAAAGTTTGCAGGACAGATCTCTGCTAAAACCTCTGCAACAGAAATCAATCATCTGCTTCATGTTCAAATAAGATAAATTATCATAAATTTTGTTTCCGTAGCAGCAGTGAAAGAAAATTATTGATATACAGGCAGATTATAATTAAACTAGTTCATTTTAACATACTAATTACTATCACTGTTATTATGTAAACCAGGAGCTTTTTCTATAGCCAGCTGCATCGTTGCATTCTCTCCTGTTCAAGCCTAGTTATGGTGTACAATAACAAAATTTGTGACTGGGTAGCTGAGTTGTTAGTTTTTTTTGTTGTAGGGATATAGTCATTCATGAAAACTGCACGAGATGATTTTAAGAATGCTTTTATGAATAGAATCTGCCTTCTTCCCCTTTCCCCTCCACCCCTGCTGACCCTGAGGAAAATCAGTGATTTACCAAGAGAAAAAAAAAAAAGAATTAAACATAATTAGAATCAAATTTGTAATTATGAAGGTGGCTGTTGCAATGTTTTTTGTTTTTAAAACTGTCTCTAATTTTAAGATCCTAATCAATAAAACATCTCAATAAAACTGTCTCCATTATATTAGATACCAGTACTTTATATATGGATGCTTCATTAATACCTCTTAGCTAATTATCCACTGCAAAAGTCTTAACAGACAAACAAAACAATTTGAGTAATTTTGATATTGCTCCTATTCATGTCACTCAAAGGCTTTTTGAAGGATAGATTTCATCTAAGTAATCGTTATTCTGAAATAGAAGGGATAATGGTAGCAGCTGTGTTAAACAGTAGACAAGTACTACATTTTCTGTCCATTACATTTAACACATGTTCTATTTCAAACTTCAAGGCATTTTTGGTGTCCCTTAATAAACAATAATAAAAGATATTTAGTATAGAATTTCCAATATATGTAGGGTAAACCTTGGGGTTTATATCTTCTCTCTACCTCTCAATAAAACACTTGAACATCTGGCATAAAACAAAAGTGAGCTTTGTGGCTTTTTCTTATTCATTGAAGTTCTGCTTCTGGATTTGGTACCTTCTGAGCAGTATTGTAAGCATTGCTTTGCTAAACCATTTTTTTCTTTAATGTTTGAAGAAGGATGTGAAGGCATTTTGTGCTTAATTTAAAAGTACATCAGATTACAGAGGAGGAGAGAAAAAATAAGAGACATGATGACGTTTTTCTAACATAAATTATAAGGAATCCCCATTTCCAATTTCTCTCCCAGGTACAAAACTCTTGCTAGAGGACTAGATGCAAAAAAATGGGTCTCCTTATCTCTCTATATGAATGGAATAAAGGTTCCCTATATATTTTTTCAGCTGCAGCATCATACATAAGACTTCTAAGTTCAAAACTAATTTAATATTTCACTTTCATTGTACCTTTGTTTTTGATTCTGGTCAAAGTGGAACTCATGGTTGTAACTAATGAGAATTAAAAATAAATATCACAGTAAACTGTGAAACTTGCTTCACTAAACAAAATTCAGATTAAGGCTATCTCTGTATGTTTGTATGTACCTACCTACACATACACACACACTCTCCATGCGTACGTGTGTCTGCACACCCAGATTTATAGCACGCTTTATCCTTAATTCAGGATGTTATCCAGCTGATAGGCTGCATTCTCATTTCATTGCACAGACCTAATGGCTGAGTGAGGGGAAACCATCGTAACAAATGCAATCTTATAAACACTTGTGCTAGTTTTGTAATTGGAAAAATTGGTAAACACATGTGGTAAAGCTTTTCTGAAATAAAAGGTTTGAATCTTAGACTGACCTGCTTTGGGGCTGCAGCTGCTGAGGAGGATGGTGAGGGTAAGCCTTGTGGTAGGCTGCAGTGCATTTGTAGGTCTTCTCCATCGAGAGGCAGTCATTCACATCTTCTGGCAATGCCATGCCTCCAAGCCTCCTCTCATGAAGCAACTAGCAGGCATCCAGTTTTCACTGGGGTCTTTCTTGTAGACTTCACTGTTACAGGAATCAAGGCAGACTACTACCCTTGAAGACAATAACATTGGAAAAAAATTGACTTGCCTATAAACCAACTTTTAGAAATTCACATTATTATTATTTATTCATGGTTAGTGTAGCTTCACAACTTAAATCAGGACCACATTGTGGAGGGATGTGTATGAAAAGAATGAAAAGATGATCCTTAATGATGCTTCAGTCTAACGCTGTAAATTTGACTCAGAAGAAATGCAAATGGAGAAAGAGACAGTAATGGCCAGTGTGGCAGGCAGCCGTGTTTTGAGGAAGGTGTGCGGCAGCACCCGGGAGGAGACGGCAGAGTGATGCCTGGAGCACAGAGGCTGGTGTGGGACTTCCCTGCTACACACCTGAACCGAGGGTTGGAAAGTTAAGGCAAAGATGGAAAAATTAAGGGGAAAAATAGGATTTATCTTTTGCTTTCTTAGGCTTCATGTTTTTGGTGCTTCATGGGATCTTTTATGCACATCAGCAATGGCAATCAGAGCACAATGGCAGTTGAGGCAAAGAGCAGTTACTTTATAATATTAGGAACAGTTGATAAAGTTAACAGTTATCATAAATGCAGCCACAGATCCTGTCCCTTTCCAAGGGGTTAATTCCAAGGCATTGATCCCAAACTTGTTCATGACAATGTGAAGAATCCTGTCAACATAAAATGGCCTTGAAATTGTGCTCCAAATGTATTAATGACTTCTGCCATGGCTTGGCTACCAGCTCCATGTAAAATATCTGTTTCCATGGCATATTACAGTTTGCTTAGCTGAAATAGTCATTGCTATTTTTTATGCTGACATGCTGTGAACAGTAATTTTTTTTTAAAGTATCATCCAGATCTTGTGAAGATTTTGCTTCTTTTAAAACCAACAGATGATTAGTTTAATTTCAGGGGGTTTTCTTTAAAAGTCATGAGAGGGGAGACATCATACTTCCTTTTATTCTGGCGATTTGTCTTCTCATAGGAGACATGTCACAACTTTATGTGTAATTGTCAAATGTATTATGATTCTTTGCCTTCAGTCCCCAATTTTGTTTGTCCAGTCCTAGGTTTCCGTGCATGCAGAGTGCTGTAGAAAGTAGCATGTGCATTTATTAAAGAGTTAAATAAGTGATAGTAAAATGAAAGTAAAATAAATTATTTTCAAAAGTTATGCAGGTAGCTGCTGCAATGTAGAATGCATGTGGCTGTTGCAGAAGGTCATAATATTTTCGGCTTAAAATGGTGCAGTTATTAGAGGTGTACTACCCACAGGTGTCACCTGATGTGTGCTTTTCAAGTATCCTTGTCTTGCTGGAGGAAGAATTTCTTGTATACTGATAATGACTGATGACAAATTTTGTGAAATTCCAGTTTGAAGGAGTATTTTGTCCTATCAGCATTCTTTGATCTATTGCTTTGCCTACTATATTTTCTTTTATTGATAAGGTCCCACTTGCCATCTTTTCATCATGGATTTGCTGTTCTTCTGTGTCCACGTTTACAGATAGCATAATCACTTTCAGCCTTAAAAAATAGAGTTGGCATCTGTTAAGTCTTGTTATATTACAGTTTGATCAGCCCATGATTACTTCCACCTCCTTTTTGACTCTTAGGGCAATAAAGACCCCCCAGTACCGAGGCTGCTGCTGCTCAAAGAAAATAGCAGCCTTTAATACAGTGTGTGCTAGGAGTTAAAGTGACTGGAAAATGAAACCTCATTGGGGAAAACAAGTGTAGTTACTGACCCAGATACATATAAGAAACTCTGCCTCTTTCCTTAAAACATCAGAGACCAGATAACAAGGGAATATCTCTTCAGCATGACATAGAGACAGCTTTCTTCATGTAAAGCTATCCTAGAATAGCCCCAGGATATTCCTATTGCTGCATACCTTTTGAGGAAGTAAGAGTTCAGCGCAATTAAGTGTATCAGTAATAAGGCTGAGCAAGAAGACACTCATGACCTGCAGGAGTACAAATTTCATTGAATATTCACATCACATGGATAACATCTTTATACCAAAAAAAAATATAATTCCTACTCAACAAGTCAGGGGTTTCAGGGGTAGAAGCACTCTTCTCATACCTTTGAAGGGAATTCATTGTGACCTGAGAAGGTTGGCTTGTTTGAAATTATTCATTTCCCAATGTTACTAAACAGTAAAACTTAAGTATGTCCCTCAGTGAAGCACGCAGGGTAAATAAGATAGAATTTTTTCTTTGACACTTTTTCAAGTGTCTGTGTAGATTTCTAAAGCAGACATGGTTTTTCTGCTTCTAGACTGTACAACTGAATCAAAAGTATTGAAAGGTCATTGTTTCAAAAAGCATCTTTTCAGATATTAATAGTCTGACCAAACCATACATGCACAACTCAAGTGATGCACCCCACTGCTCAGTGGGAGTCTGCCTCAGGAAGAAAAGTAGAAAATTTGTCCCTGTAGAGTAAATGCCGGGTGGAAATACTAAAAGTGAGGAGGAAAGCTTGGGGAATCAAGAACTTACAGCCTGTCTTGAAAAAGGGAGAGAAAGGAATAAACAGTGCAAGTACAGATTCAGAAGTGACTTCTGAAAAAATTGTCTGAGAGCAGAAGTCAGAACACCTGAAATGCAAGTGGAGAACATCAAAAAGAAATCCAACCAGTCATTTCAGTTTTATGGAAGAGAAATTTAGGGCAGCAAAAAACCTTAATAATAGCTTTGGCTTCATTAAAAAGGTTCTTGTTTTAATGATGGGAGGAGTTTCTTTATTTTGTATAATTGAGTTAGTGGAATAGTGGACAATATACAACGCTTCAACAAAAAGAATAATTGGAAAGCTAGGGAGATCTCATAAAAATACATCAGCTATTGTTAAGGATCATAAAAAGGGAATTATTAAAAAAGATGAACACATGCAAATCATGTAATTTGGATTATGTGATTTGAAGTGTATTAGGGGAATTAGCAAATGAATGTACCACACCATTGAAAGTTTGTATTTGAAAGGTCATTGAAAACTAAGAAGGTATCAGAAATAGAAATGTAATACTGGTTTTCACACACACATAGAATTCCAGTTCTCAGCCCTGCTCAGGCTGGCAGCAAATGTTGCTGTGTTCATCAATAACACCATTTATCATTAGTGAAACAGCACTTACTGTATGTTGGTTAGTCTTCTACAAGGAATCAAAACTTATAAGTTCTGGGACTGCACTCCAGTAATGACCTGAGATCTGGGAAAACCAATATTTTTTTTTAAAAGTGAAGTCTATTAAAAAACAGGTTGAAGATAATAATAGTCTAAAGCAATCTATATAGAAATACAATTCTGGCTTTTAAATTGAGCAAAGAGAAGTCCAGTGGTTAGAACCTAAAGTTAGATGACTGCAGGCTAAATTAAGATACTGAGTGTAATCAGTCATAGAGATAATTTACTAAAAGCATTTGCAATTTCTCCTCTCCATCACTTAGATTTTGAATCCAGATTGCTCATCTATTTTAAAAAGTCTCTTTTAAACACATACTATGGACCTGATTACAAAGTATCTATTCAAACCTTACAGTGTATGTGCAAGTTCAAAAGAGTATTATTGTCATAAAACCTCTAAAACCTATAAAATTCTGGAAACCTTGAAGGAATTCCAGCCTTCCTCTATTAAAATCTCTGTATGCTGCTGTAGCAGTGCCATCTACCTGTCTAGCCAGAAAAATGAGAAAAATCATCAGGGTCAGAACACAGGTTCAGAACACAGGTTCAGAACACAGAGAATCTGTTCTCGTAAGGGAAAATCTGCTGTTGCTTATTTTCATATGAAGTACCAACTTTTTCAAAGAAAGGACTTGCATGACTGCATATGTAAGCAGTACAAGTCCTGATTTTAAGCACAGGTTTTTTTGTTTGCATAGCCAACCTGATTTTTTTGTTTCCTTTCGTGTACTTTCTATGTAGGAACAGAGCAGGAAAGTCCCTCCATCCTACCTCCAGTACAAGTCTTAACTTCAGACAAAACCTGTGTCTCTGCCTCTGTCCATAATCAAAACTATTGAAAGGCTGAAATCTCAGTCTTTCTGATATGTGCAATCTGTTCTCAATAAATCACTGAGAGGGCTTATTACAAAATTAAACATGCAAAATGAAAAAAGCAGAGGACTTCTAATAAATATTTCAGTGACATACCTCCAGCTTTTACCAGTGGTAAGACCAAGCACAGTATGTGCATATTGACACCTTCACAAGGAAAAAAATCATAAAGTTTTAAAAAATACCTTTCAAGTCTCTCAAATTATTATCCAAAATCTGATAAACAATTAAAGGGATATTTACCGGTTGTGAAGCATCAGCCAAGATCCAAATGCTACATAAAGTCCAGCATTTTTTCAGCAGTTTTATCTTTGAGATTCTTCAACGATAAAATCCAGAAACATTTCTGGATGTTACTTTGGAAACATTCTCCCTCCTTCCTCTGTACACAGCCCAGAAGGGACAGAGATCTCAGGTACGTTACAGAGGCATTACAGTGACTGTGAGAACATATGACCAATATTTAGACTCCATCTCCTATCTGTGGAGCATTCAGCATCACATTTTTAGTTTTGAAGAGCTCACATTTCAGCCTTAAATTTCTGTTTTCCTCTGTTCCACCTCATTTCTTCTGATTTTTTTCAGTTAATAGTGTGTTAAACATTCTGAAAAATAGGCTGTGTTGTCAGTTTATGTTGTGGATTATGGTCATAGATTTTTCTGCCCCTGCTTAAAACTAAGGTGGCATCTCTTCCTCATTGTCCTTTGCAGAAGCCTGCAATGATCTCTGCAAACTATTCTTTGTTTTTTTCTTGAAATTCCCACAAAATAAAGTCTGCCTAGGGCTGCTTTTCACCAAAAATAAAGAAATAAATAGATAAATAAATAAATAATGAATACCTATTGTATTATAAGACTTCTTTTGACCCTGGTGAGTTAGAAATTGCCTTAGAAAATCATTCAACTGTAATTCTTTAAATAGAATACACATTGTTCTCCAAATTGCTGGTCTCTGTCTTATTAATAGTTTCTAAAGGCAATTCTATTGCTGATTTTGGTTCACCTCCAGGTCTGTCATAAAGCTAGGTCTAGGTGTGACCTTCTAGCCTGGTTTTACTGCTTACATTCAGATATTATTTCCGTAGGACTCACTGAAGGTTTTGCACAGCTATTTGCAGCACTTTGTTTTTGCTATATTTTTATGGCTTTACTGCAGGGCAACATGTGCTATCAGCACAGAACTGAAACCTAATGCCAGAGAGTCTCAACACTTAGCAGTCTTGTTTATTATTCTGAAAATGGTCTTCCCATTTTATGAGCTATCTTTTTTGAAGGGAAGGGTTTTTTTTAAACTTACAGTCTATCATTTAAAAAAAAAAAATCAGGGAGAGAGTGCTAGGGTAAGGGAGGTACCTTCCTGCTTGCCCTCAGTGGCTGAACTAAAAGCCAAAGCAAACCTCAGTGATTTAGTACTGGTCACGTGTAAAATAAGATGCCTGTCCTGAGAAACAGAAACATACCTTATGACTGCATTTCTGGTGCACTAAGTACTGATTTGATTGGCCTTCCCACTGGGTGTCTTTTTATATCTTCCATTTAACATATTTGATGAGGACTAAGTCTTATAAAGATGGACTCATGCCAGTATGGATCTAGTTCTAGCACTTTTTTCCTTACTCTGATATTCCCTAAAATTAAAACAGTTTTCAAGCATTAAGATATGTTTGTCTACAGATTCCTTTCATGAGAGCAGAAAATCTGTCAAGCTTTTTGCCGTTGTCCTTACATCCTTGTTGGTACTCACTGATCAGCTTTCTAGGAAGAACAGTCTACAGTATCACAGTCCCCAGTAATGTATATTTTCATATATAAGTAACCTGTGATTTACCACACATACTGCGTTGCACTTGGCAGTGATCAGCTGATGCAGATGTCACAAGTAGGAAAGCAAACTTTTTTTAAAGCAGGTTCATTAGTGAGTAGCTAGACACATGCAATGAGTGGATAGCATACAGCCACCAGTGCCTTCTGTAATAGTTTGAGAGTAATTGTTCACATGGAATGATTTGTAATTTTTTGTAAAATCTGGGATAAAAAGCTTTCTGAGAATGTTTGCAGAAATTATTGTATATGTTACAGATATTTCGCGTGAATTTTTAGTAAATCCTGATTGTCACAGACAAGCTGTTGTAAAGTCATGTTCAAAATGAGCCTACTTGGGTTCTTTTTGATCTTTGTCAAAAAGAAAATATTTTCCTGCTGTTCACACACATTTTGCTTATACTTGACCAAAAAATTCCTGGACAATAAATTATTTCTAGTTTACAGAGGTGTGAATATTAATATATGTGGGTTTATGAAGTATCTCCTGTATGTGAGAATAATCCCTTCAGTGATTAATTGAAAAATCTTTCTTTCCAGATTAACACTGTGATAGCAATGCTAGCATGATTATGACAGTAAACACAAAATATTTTATATTGCCTTCTTATAATAAGTTGGATTTGTGCTTTGACCAGGGTCTTTTTAAAAAATGAGGAAGGAGAGTATCTCATGAAATGCAGATTCTATCAGATGGACCTGCCCATGAATGCTACGTGAATGTCCACTCTGTAAATGTTTGTGCGGTCACCATGAAATCTGATTTCTTTCTTCCTTTTCATAAAAATATATTAGTAAGCATTTTTACATCTTTTATTTACCTTTGCTTGAATATATACGCAATTTATTGCATTAGCTCAGAATGCTTAGTAGAATTCAGTTTTCAAAATATTTGATTAGTGAAAAATGCTGTTATTAATGTTGGAGAACATGTTTACACTTGAATTTAAAACCTACTTCTGCAGAATGTACTGTACATACTCAAACAAAAGAGATCTTCCATAGAATTATCTATATTTCACTATATGGTCAGCTCCTGTCTACAGATCCTGGTAGCTCAAATAGGCAACTTGAAGCACGTAAACTGTCTACAAAAAATTTTACTTTCAAAAGAAGATGTAGGTATATAAACAGAAATGCAGATAAATGGGGAAAAAAAAGAAAAACCATGCATGTAACTGGCTTACAATTTTTGCAGAGGTTTACATTTCCCTTATGTATCATCCTTCCTGCCAGGAATTTATAACCCAGGAACATGATGAACAAGTGCTGTATGTTGAGAATTTAAAATTAAAAGGAAGTGGCTGATATATATCATTTCACGTTATAACTTATTTCCAAATCATTTAATGCAGTTAAAAACCAAAGAAAGATATTCTGTGCATAGTTAGGTTACATGTAAGTGATACACACTATCAATGGCTGTCTGCAGAATTTAGGACATGCATCAGAGAGAAGGGAAAAATGTCCAGTGACAATTTGCCAGCTAATCTCTGATGAAAGTCAGTTCCAACAAGCAGGCTTTTAACAGCGTTTTGTGCCTTTTAACATCTCCTCCAGGTGTTCTTTTTGTTTCATTGATTACTTTTATATGAATCTAAAGTTTTGGTCATGCAATACTGAAATCAATGGCAAAATTCACATTGACTGAAATAGTATTGAATCAAGGCTTTATTGCTTAGAAGAGAGAGACAATTATGTTGTCCTATACACTATGTTCCTAAAAAATAGCCATGTAACATGCCCCAGGAGCCCTTCCTTTGGGATTTAACTCAGATTTGAAGGGATTGTCTTACAAGAGAATGCCTATTTATTCTGTTTCGTCAGCCGCTTGGTTGGAGCACCTGTTGAAACTGCTATAAAAGTGTCCAATTTACTACTATTTGCTGTAGCGGTTTGCTGAGAAAAATTAATACAAACAGCTACTGTTGTTATATACAAACTACCGCACAGCCATTTAGCATTAATGTTTTGGAGTTATTAGAGACTTAGATGTTGCATCATCAAAACATACTTTAGTCTCCCAAGTAATCTGATTTTCCTACCTGTGCCTTTCTAAAAAGTCCAGGATCTACTTTGTATGTAAACAATCTTCCAGGTTATTATTGTTCATATATGTAGATATAAATACACACTAAGCCAGCATTTAAACTGATTTCTGAAGTCATTTCTCCCCAGGCTGTAGGTTAGGTAAAGACATGATGGTCCCATCCATCTATATACTCAGGTTTTCCTCTGTGGAGAGCAGAGTCTAGGAATGGCCAAAATTGAGGACATTGCTGGAGCTCTCCCCAGCAGGGAGCTGGGATGTTGGCAAGACAACAACTACATCTTGTGCTCAAAAGCACACCTGGATCCTTTAATTTAGGCCATGTAAGTATCTTGTCATGGGTAGCAGCAGAAGCCAAGTTGCATTTACATAGTTGGCAGACAACTTGTTTCATTGCAAGAAAGAATTTGTGAAATAGTATATTATGAGATACAATATTTTAGGCAGTCCTTCTTGGGAAATTATGTAGTAAGGCCTTAAGAATGCACTGTACAAAAGATTGATGCTTTTTAAGAGGCACAGGTTGTTGTTGTTGGGCATTACCTGAATCTTCAAAGATGTGTCCCCCAGTTTGGTCTCTCTTCACCTAATAGAGGTAAAAGAAACTTGGCAAGCCAGTTTTGTATGCCTTTTATCAGACGGGCATTGAAAAACAGCAGAAAAGCGTATGTATGTATTTTCATTCTCTCAGTTCTGAAAAGCCACCAGCCAAATCAGTTTAAAATACATTTAGTAAAGGAATAAGAAATGTTGGGGTTTTTTTTTAATAACCACATATTTGTCTGTGCTTCAAGCAAATGCAAATTAAGCAGCCAATTTATAAACCCTGCCATAAGTGTTTTTTTAAGGGAAGCTATAACCCATTTGGAATACACTCATACTGCTCAGTGTTATATTATAAATTTTCTAAACATAAATTATTCAGAAACATTAGGAGATTAATGTAATTTAACACTTCATATGACAGTGCATGAAAGTGGTGCTCTGGGCTCTAGAAAATATGAGATGAGAACAAAATGGTTTATGACAGAGTTCATGTCTGTATTGAAGTTCAAAGCATTTAATACCATCCTATCAAGGTGAAGATTTTTAAAAAGAATATTTAGTGGTCTTTTGCTGGAGATGCTAGAGTCAAATGGCATTAGTGATCTTTCTTTCCATTTAATGCTGTCATGGCAGAGTCAGTGTGATATATTGAAGGATTTGTCCAATGCTGAATGAAAGTTCTAGAAATTCTTGTGCTGTCCTTACTAACTTGTTAAAGGTAACACCAATAATAATAATAAAGATCATTGAAATGTTCTATGGAGAGGCTCACAGTTGTAGGCTATATAAATAGAATATTGTCTGAGGCTGTGATCTCTGGGCTTGAATCTAAACTCGTAATGATCAAAGGTAATGGTAGAACAAGCTGATTAAAGATCAGCCTCAGAACCAGAGCAAGCCTCGTCCCAGATCCCTCCCATTGAATTGCATCATTCACAACTTTTCTATAACTCCAGTAAGATATAGGGCACATACCTCAAACGTGCTTTTGTTTTACTCTCTTAGTAACAAACTCTTTCTATTTATACTACTTTAACAAAGCAACTATTTGTCACTTATTTCTTCAAAACTATTCTGTATAATTAAATGCTGTTTGATCTTTTATCCATTAATTTGCATTTCTTTTTATGTGTCTTACAATAAGTAAGTCAGGTGCAGGGAGAAAGGAGAATGGTGGAGAAGAGAGGAGAGTATTTGAGTATTTGAGAGTAAAAGAGAGATTTTGGAGAAGTAACAGTTCCCCTCTTGACTGTGAAAACAAAGTTGAATCCAGCCTTGGAAAAGGAAACAGCATCCCTGTTTTTTCCTTGGAAGGAGATCACACGCTTGCAGCTATATCAATGTCCTAACTGAGAGGATTTAGGGGTAATCTGTGCAGTGTCCTCTTTTTTTTTCTCTTTATGTAGCAAAAAAAGTTCACAAAATTGGAACAGCACAAGCTGACTTAATGAAAGATTATAAATCTACATTACTTCTGCTATGTTTCTCTTCAGCTCGAAGCTCTACCTACAAGGACCAGGGATTCTCTACCTGAAATATAGCTCAAACAGCTGGAAACTCAGCAGGTTGCAATGAACCCAGAAATACTAAAGATATCCTATATGTCTCCTATCTCCTATATGTCTTTCATCAATTTTAATTAATTTCCCCAGTGGAACGATTTCAAAGCTACTTCAGTAATTCAGGTGCCATTTATAAGGCCTAAGAAAGTTGTACTCTGAAGGGATTCATTAATTATGGAGCATAACTTCATCAGTTTTCTCCTGATGTGCAATCAACCTGCTATTTATCATGCCCTTAATTTTATGGCATGTTAGCCTGCTACATAGTCTTAAACAGTGTGTGTCTAATTAATGCTCCCTGATTTCATCAACACACATGAGTTACTCCTTCTGGCATCTTCCTTCCATTATCAGTGCACTGATATTGTTCAGGTGTGGTACATAACAAGCATTATTTTTTTCCTTGACACACAACTCATAGCCTTATCTTGCAATGTATAACTACTGGCAAGGTCCTTCAATAAAAAATGAGACTGCAGTCCCATGACAAAAGACCAGCCAAGAATACATGCAGGTCACACCTGTTTCATTTCCACAGCTGTATAAATTTGATTTGCCACAAAGCTGGTTAATTATTTTCATCATTGAATCAGTCTAGTCAGGAAAGTAGAGAGTATTAAACAAGGGCATTGATAAGCTTGGGATGTGCCTGTGTGAAAGAGTAATTAGCTTGATGCATGTTTTAATCAAAACTGAATGTATGTGGCCTTTGCCAGATATTACTTCTGCTCATGCACAGAAGAAATATGTTTCTTCAAAAATTTTAATTTTAAACTCCTTTAAGAAATGTAATTTTGGTGTTTACCATGATCCTGATAAGTGTTGCTATTAAGTTTCTCACTGAAATATAACTGTGAGTCCTCTGGATTTAGGAATGCAAGTCTCTGTGACAGATCTTAAAACTGTCAGGCCCTGGATATAAATGGTGAAGTTCATGAGTGTCACTGAAGCTCCCGTGCTAAACCCATCACTGTTAGCCAAAAAGCAAAAGGCTAATCTGGATGATAAACAAACCACATAAACACAGCTTAATCCTTCTCTGATTGTAAAAATGGTCATAGGTAATATTCTTAATCTTTTAAAATTCTTAAGTATGAAATCGCTGCAGCTTATTGGGGATGTACCCTGAAATTTGTATATACAGTGCTTACTGCTAAATTGGTTAGCACCAAACTAGGCTGTTCAACAAACTGACACCTCAGAGGTTAGATGCAAATGAAGTTTGACTATAACCATTGTAGATTACTAAAAAATTTGGTTCCATACTTCCAAAAGTTTGTATGGATTTTGAGAAATGAAATAGTAGATTTTTTTAAAAAGCGAAATACATGCTTATGTTAATACAAAAGATCAAAAATGTTCTTTTTGTTGTATGCATCTTTAAATGAATGAAGCTATATATATCTCTCCATGTTTTGTGGCTGATTTATTATCCAGTTTGTGCCATTTCTAGTTATACTGGCTGGTACAAAATCCTGTGAATATATTAATCCCTCTGTATTGGAACTAAGCTGATTGCTAGCTGGGGCTTAAGAAGATATCCCCTTTGTAGCAGATATGTGCTGACAGTACTTATCACAAGAATCCCCGTACAAGGTGTTTATCATGGGTCATGTGCTTCCAGGGTAATGTAATTTTTCCCATTTGAACATAGCCACCTATGATAAACACGCCCTGTGCAGGAGACAAAATCCTCTATCAGACCTCCAAGCAGATACACTCAGATGCTCTTTCTGAACAAATATTCTCCCTCTCTGGAGTTCCAGTGAAGTTCTGAGGACAGAAGTTTTTCTGGAGCATGCTGACAGTTTCCATGGGGAGTCCATTTGAGGTAAAGGAGTCTCCATTTTGGGAGTAAAGTGTTTACCAGTTCACCAGTGTTTACAGATGGGTGCTCTGGGTCACCTATGAATTTAATCAGAGATGGTGTAGCAGCAGAGGCGAGGAATTTGCTATGCATCTGTCCTTGGATTTGGAAGACCATTTGATGCCTCCTTTGAGAACTTCATTGCACTATTGGGAAGTATTAGAGATGTGGAAGAGGAAGGAGAAGGATGAGGAAGTAAGACCTATGCATCACTTCATAACTCAAGTGTGAGAGGGGGAAGTGTTGTTCTCAGTTCACGGGTGGGTGTCGACGGTTGCTCCCCTGTATCCCACAGATCGCAGTTCTCCTTTTCCCCTGAGCTCTGCCTTTAGTCAATGTTGTGTTGATGGTCTCAGAGGCTCCTTCTGGCTTGCTTAATCCTACCAGCAGAGATCCAAATTGCTTAGAAATAACACAGCCATTACATTAGTCATACAATTTGACACCAGCATGGGAATCAAACTATGCAAAAGCTTTTTCCTGTCTGTACCATACAATAGTTATTTATGTGATCAAAAGGCAGATATCTCGTTTAGCGTAGCAACTTGTGTTGAGAGATGAAAGTGCAACATTTTTAATTAATTACCATGCTAGAAATTTGAAATTAGATATAACTGGTTTTGACTAAGAAATTAACTAACTGTGATGTGACTTTCTTCAGGTTATTTGCATTAGAAGGGTAGATTGCTGGCATATTGCAAATTGTTTGCCATCCTCTTCAGTTACAGTGACTTTACAAAATCAAGTTTTCCTGATGGCAGAATCTATCAATAGAATATTTTCACATGGTTTCAAATTTCTCCCAACCAACACTTCATACAGGTGATTGGGTTTGGCTTTTTCTCAGGATCGTGATTTTGCAACTATGATGAATTCTTACTACTTCTTTACCTTTTTTTCTTGTTTTAAAATTGTATTAGAACAAGTTCAAGAAAAAAATTACAGATATTTGCTTTTATGATGTTCTTTGCAAATGGCAGTACTGAAGAAAGGTACTGGAGCAGTAATACTCTAAGTGACTCTTACAGGTTTTGAAAACATATATTTTTAAGTTGTAAGCATAACAAGCTTATATTATTCATAACAAATTTCTTTCAATGTTTGCCTTTTGTAAACTAAAGCAACTCAATTAGTAGTAGCAACAGCAAGAGCTTTGTGTAATACAATGGCTAAAAGGATGAGTTGTGCCTACATTACAACTTCTGCCATGGCTATAGCTAGTTTTGGATTAACCTGAATATCTAGCCATTTTGTGTTTTAAAGTATAGCAATAAATGACAGTTTGGATCCTTTAAACTTGATATTTATACTCTGCCATTAATTGCTGCTGTTAATGGGGAGGACTTGAATATGGAAGCAATAAATATTACAGAAAAGAACTCATTAGTCAAAGCCTTTTATATGGACAATCTTGATAGTCCAAGTCTGTTGGCTCCTTCTTTCCTGAGAGATATGGTTTCTGGCAATATGCACAAAATTGCCTAATTCCATAGCTATGGGCAGGAATTCAGGGATGCAGAGATTAAAAAACAGGTTAAGATAAAACAAGTAGAATAATTAAGACACCTGTTTTTAAATTGTTATCGCTAAGATCAGTTGATGCAATTTGCATTTTTTGGAAAAAAGTAAATAATCCCTTTACCAAGCAGGATCACATCCTTTTTCCCTCTTTCACAGGAGGTTTGTCAAGGCCTCAGTCTATGAGTTTGCACATGCTATGCCCTCTTTCTTGTTTGATTTTTCTCCTTCCAGTTTGCTTCTCGCTCAGCATCACTTTGTATGGTAAACAGACAAAAGAATTATCATCCTCTCAGTCAAGGTCGTATCAACATTACAACCATGTCACAGCTGATCTAAGGTACCTCAAGTGTATCTGGGTATTCTCTGTCCTCTGTAGAACATCAGTTGTCCTCTCTTTCATTAAATATCCCTGTGAAGACTGATAGCTCAGGACTTCCCTTGTTTCCTTCTCAAAACCTCCTATATTAGGTTCTGCGATCTTACTTGTATCTTTTAGAAATAACAATTTCCTGCAAAAATAGTCAGAGCACTTATTTATTCCAAATTTACATACTTTGCTGGTGGTCTTATTGGTGATAGTTGAAGGTAAGTGTTCACCCTCATGAACCTATTTTTAGAGAGACAAGATGTGATTTTCCTACATCATCTTAACTTTATTTTTCTTTATATTGAATAGGAATCAGAGGTGGGTATAAATCTGCTACATTCATAGCTAGTGAAATATGCACAAAGGCAGGTACTAAACATGAGAAAATTAATTAACATGTAAAGACTTTTCAAGCAAAATTGGAAAAAAAAAAAAAAGGGTCCAGATAACAATTTAAATGTTATAATTGCTATGTACAAAGTAAATTATGCAATTATTGGATGTATTTATGCAATTATTTTGAAATCTTAGTATCTTCAGTAGTAACATGTTCAAGATTACAGTAAGTAATTATTAGTTTACTGTCAGAAAATTACAGGGCAATATGTAATCTGTGGCGTTTCTTTTATGAGAACATAAGTCATGTTTGGTTTTTGCATGTCAGTGGCTTTGTCTTGCAGGATGCTCAAAGGAGATCAGCTAGTAAATGTGCTAAGTCATAGCACAAGGGGTATCCATGCAGTCAGGAGGAACATGCCCAGAGCTCAGCCTGAATGTGATGTAAGTGGAACTGACAGGACTGGGTGCAGTGTCAAAGTACGAAAAGGCGACATTTAGAAAAAAGTGACAATGGTCAAGTACATTGTATTACTGATCACTAAGCTCAGAGCTGCAAAATCCACACTTTAACACCTGTTGAAAAATTAAAACATGTTTTTCATACCTATGTTGTTGAGGATTTTTTTGTAGGGGGTTGGCAGGAAATGGCAGTTTATCACAGCATGAGGTTGTGTTGGTTATTCATAGCTCATATACTTGAGCAGTTGGATATAGGTCAATAATAAAAAAAATTATATTTTATTCCTTTCTTTGTTCTTGTGGTATTTCTCATCCTCTGTGATTGTTTACTGCTCCTTCCTGTTTGCTGTTACGGAGTTTCTAGAGCATATATGATAACTTACATGTTAATAACTTACATATGATTACTTTCCTCCACTGCTGAGATGGTAGAACGAGGTAATCATTGTAGTGTATAGGTATAATTAGTCTTACTTTGTGATTTAGCATAGTACTCACAAATTGGTTTATTGAAGTGTTTGATAAGACCACAGATATGCAAAGCACGTAAAGGCCATTTCTATGTTCATGAAAGATGATATCTTAGATCATGTAAGACTAGCTAAAAGTGGACTTCTTAGGAAAGTTTATAGGATAATTTTCGTCATATTTATTATCTTGTGTATACAGTAGAGTGGATGAGTTTGCACTTGAACTGTCTGTTTCTTGACTGCCTCTGTCTCTTCCCACCACCATTACAGCTTTTAGACCTTCTTGCTAATATAGTGGGGTGTTTTTCCTTTTTCTTGGTAGTTAAAGTAACAATATTCTTAATTCTATGACAGTTTTAAAACGCTACACACAGTCATCCTTTAGTTGATTACTGTTTCTTTAAGAAGAAGTAGTAACACAAGAATAAATGCATAAACTTGATAAAACCAAGCAACAGCAAAACTTTCTTAGCTAAATTTCAATTTCACAGGTACAAGCATTTTAGATATTAGGAGTAAACAAAGAAGCAGTTCTCTTCTTTTGAACTAATTCTGTTTCTAGTATAACTAAACGACATGCTCCACTGCCCACGCTTCCTATGCCAAATGGATTTTCCCTTCAGCTTTTACAGTATTAATATCTGTCATTTCTCAAATGTACACCTATAATTTGGGATTTCTGTTACTTTCAGTGTGCAATTTGGGAAGACTCTGCCCTTTCCTTTGGTCACCATGCTAACAATTATTATCTAAGGCTACAGATAAAGTAAAAGTATGTTCAGGATGGAATTTAGAGACCAGTGGTGTCAAGATGAGGAAAATAATTACTGTCAGCAACAGGCTGCTCATGACTAGAAGGGAAAGAGTAAGCCAGTAGTTCCCTACTTTTCCTTTTTAATCTCCTGTTCACAAGGCCTTCTGTTTATTATCATTTCCAATTTTTTTTCAAAATGGCAGGAAGACTCATATATGTCATATGTTAAGAGTCTTGATATTCAAATAAAGACCAGCATTTAACTGTAGTGAGCTTTTTCTTCAGAGAGAAGCTTTTCCTTCACAGAAGAAAGATAACAAACTCTTCCTTTGGGTACTAGTTAAAATGACAGAGTGCATAAAATGTTGTTTCAATAAATTATATGTACATGAGAAATTTAAAGAAACTGTGTAAAAAGATAGACTCCTCATTGTTAATCATTAAGCACCTAATCCTAATTGTAATTTTCTTTCCAAAGTGTTTACAGATTTGACTGTTTTTCTGAAAGCTATATTCAGTTCAATCAAAATCCAAAAAGAATTCAAGTAGCAGCAATAATCCCTTCCCTCTCAGTGGAGTTAGAGCTGAAAGAAAGAAAATCTGTTTTCTGGCTCTGTCTCCCTTGCTGTGGGAGAACCTAAATCCAGAAGTACAAAATACATTAATACAGTCAAGTACTTGGACATGGTTGTAGGAATAAAGCCATATGACACCTTTCACATATCCCAGAGAGCTGAAGAGAACTGCCATGAGGTTCAGAAATAGACAGTAGGAGCAGCTCCACAGATGTCCTTCTCACTCCCAGTGTGGACTGGAAGTTGAGCTAAGACAGCACTCCTTGCTAGTCGTCTTTCTTCCCTGCCCAGGCTTTGGATTATTCAGCTCCCACATGGTAGCAAAGGCTCACTGCAGACACACCCCAGGGACAAAAGCCACCTTGATTTTCTCACAAATCTGTGTTGACCGTATCTGTGCTATCATATAGTGATGGGCACAGGAATCAATTTTATTTGCAATATGCAAATAGCCACAAAGGAGAGAGTGGAGAAAAAGATAGAATGGTGTCTTTTTTTTTTTTTTTTTAATAATGGTTTGACAATTTGTCTTTTGGAGTAATTAGTTTAGAGATGTGCATACTTGACAAATTAAATTATAGATCTTAGGTTTTGGTTGCTCAGTAGGCGAAACCATTGGGGCAAATAGAAACTGTGGCACTGCCAAAAGTATTTTTAGTTTTGACAAAGTTACAGCCTGGTTGTAGGGAGATAATTCTAATGCTATAATTTAAAACAGCTTACCATTTCGTATCTTGGTTTTGGATTGTAACTCATGTATGGCCATTTCAGTAAAAGGAAACTTCTGCTGTTGTTGATCTGTGAGAAAAATAGTGGGTTTACTACTGAACTGTGTCATGCAGTGACAATGTCAATAAGTCAGTATTTCAATTAGCATTGGAGAAACTTGTATGAAATATTCCTGGTTTTGTGGACACACCAACACTTCCTCAGTGTGTTATCCCCCGCTGTGACATGGCATGATACTGCTGGACTCAGGGGACACCACAGCGGTGTGTGAGCCCGGGGGGACGGGTGGCTGCTCCTGGATGGTCGGAGGTCTATGTGGCTCAAGGGTTTGCGTGCCAAAATGGGTGTGAGGTATGAAAGGTGGAGTCCCACGCATACCAAGGAGGCACCATTTATTTCAGAGTGGCACAATAAATATCAAAGCTCGTGACCCAATACAACCTTGCTTATGACAGTCTCAGATACAGCTGTTTCCAGGGCACCCTGTGAAATGTGTTCAGTCTTCACAATATGGATTGCCTATAAGAAAGCTCAGCTTTTATGTAGCTCGCTAAGAGAAAAGACCGATTTTTCAGAAGCTATCGGCATACAATGAGTCCTGTTCTTGGGAATAAAAAAGGAAATGAAGGGTGCTGACTTTTGCAGGTATGTGTATAAGAGAAAGAAGGGGAGAAACAGCTGAATTTTGAAAGTAAATAAAAGCTGAGTTCTTCTCAAAATACAGCTGGTTCTATGGTTCTGTTTTGTTTTGTTGTTTGTTTGTTTTTAAATACTGGTGCATAAATGGATACCTAGATTAATGACTGAAATATTTTTTTCCAAAATGCAGACTTTTGGCTATGCTACTCAATAGTTAGTAGTGCTATGTCTTCCCCATTGCCTGTTTGACAGAAGTGTGGATATTTAGCTTCCTACCTCTGTTCACAGTACAAGGATTTAACACTGCAAGTTTCTTGTACAGTTTCTATTGCTGGATAAAATAGTAGCCATTGAAATAATTTATTGAGTAAGTAAACATAAATATAACTAGTAAACAGTAGAATAAAATATTTTATTATTTTATAAAAAACCCAACACTGTATATTTAACTTAGATTAAACTTTAAAAATCTGTGCCAAGGTGTATTTTCTGGAACACGCAATTTGTATTTGACCTTTGGATAGGTTCCTTTCATTGCTGGGATGCCAGTAACTGAACTATAGAAGTGACTACACGAGCAAAAGACCTGTGATTCACTTCTCTCCCAATATCATCATGTATCAGAATAGATGTTCATACTTAACTTTTAGTAGAACCAGTGAAAGAAAAGACTAGTGAAAGCTCCCATACTATTCTGCAGATACTGCATTCTGTAAAACTGCAAAATTTTGCTAAATACAGATTTAAAATTTAAAATATTAATATTTAAGATATATTGGTACCTTAAGTATATTTACACCTCTTCCAGTGCTTTATGGTTTTGTACACAGATTGCTTTTTTTTGTTTTTTCTCTCAATTTAAAAAGAATTAAATAAAATTGAATTCAGCTAAACATGTGATAGCTAGAACCTTTCCTAGATTAGAAAAACTTGGAACCTGGCAATCTGTGTATGGGGGAGGCTTTTCATATGCAGATGCTCCGACAGTTAGCTCTTTTGATAATGCATGAAAAATGCATTCAGGTATTTGCAAATGCAAGATTACATGCATGCACCATAAAACTTCATCATACCTCTCTGTGAAAATCAAGACCTCAGTTTCATCCTCAGAGTCCTAGGGGATGTCTGTGCCATGCTAGATAATTTCTGCATCTGCACTGGTGTAATACGCTGTCACACATGCCAGAAAATTTTTCACAGGCAACCCACAGGCTCGTATGTGAGCTGCCTGTGAAGCAATCAGAGGTATGGAGAAAGGCAGAACTAAAGCAGGACGTACCCAGTTTATGAACATTATGAGACCTGAGTGGAATATTTATATTCTTAATGGGCTGGTCTTAATTCACTTGCCCTCCTGTTCCCCGTCTACTATACAACAGGCTGTATCCCTCTCTGACAGCTGAAGTCTATGTCAATGACAGTACTAATCCCTACCACACCTGCCCTCGCTTGTTGTTCTGCCACGGCAGCAAAACCATTTCAGTTTTGCCTGGCATCCTAGCAGGAAAAAAATGTGCTGTGCACCATCCATCACCACTGTCCTTGTCAGCATGTGTCACCAGAGGTAGCGTATCCTGAAGAACCTGTTGAACCCAAAACTGAGCCACTGTTATCTGCAAGTGGATCTTGTTTTCCTTTGGGGATAGTCCTTCATACTCAACTGTATTACCCACCTTCCCAAAACTGCAACACGTACCAGAGAAACAAAGAACACAATTTTAATTTAAAGAATACAGCCAGACATTAATTATTCTATGTAATAACTTGTGGGCGTGTTTATTTTGCACATCTTGGAGAGAGGGATTTATAAACTTTCAGTATCTAAGCAGCATTTCGGGAGCTGTGATGTCATAAGTGCAGTAGGTTTGAGCACTGTTTTCATTTAGGAGGAGTGTCAAATATTAAACTAATTATTTGAATGTAAATAAAACAAAGATGAAACATTCTGGGTTACTTGCTGCAAACAGAACAACAGTTAGAACAGCCTCTATTTCCAGACAAACCTAAATGAATAACTGTGCTGAAAGAAAACATGATTCCACTCCAAATAGTGATGCATCCCTCCCACATCAGAACTCGGGAATATCTTGAAGTGAGCACTGGATTTCTGGTGGGTAACTGATGCTTGATCTTGGCCGGCATCCACTTACTTATATGAGCTGAAGCTGAGAAGCATTTCCATGTTCTGGTTCATGATTTTTTTCTATTAATCTCAGCCTTTAGAACTCTTTAAAGTGTGAAAAAAGGGTTTCTGGGGGATAACACCAAAATAAAGAACACAATGTGCACACAAAAAGGATTAATTGTCATTATTGTTCCTGGCGCCATTATGGTGGTGAATCAGTATCCTAGTGAAGGGCATAAAATGAAGTAATGAACGCATTTACAACAATTCAATGTTTCCCAATGTTATTTTCATTTCTTTGTGGATCACTGTATAAAAGGTAAATGAGGTGGGAATGGGGGATAGCTGCTGCTAAGACAGCAATGCAGTCCTGCATGCAGCATACTGACTGGACAGTACAGATAACAATGCCATGCGCTCAAGCACAAAGCCATTCTCTATATAACACTTTTTCCACAAATACAGCTGCAAACATCACACAATCAGCCAGAATTTCCCATTATCACTTTTGGAACACCTCCATTACAGGCCGTGACACCCTGAATCCCTGGGAGGCTTTGTTGCTGGATGCACTTATTTCCCTAAAATAAAGCAGCTCAGGTTGCATCTTGTGAATGAGTAAGAGGCAAATGTAAAAGGCCATAATGTTCTTCCTTCTTATTGGAAGTCACCTCAGTAAGTCAAAAAAAAAAAAAAAAAAGACAAGTCTTCTGATTATTATACAATGTATGATTGAAGAGTGAAAAGTAACAACACTGACCTAAATCTGATTGTACCGCAGACTTAAATGGAAGGTTGCACTAACACTGAGAGCTTTTGAAACTCTCATCCAAAGTTGTGTCCTTTCTTACAGGAGCACTGCTTTTCCATTCTGGCCTTATTTCTTGGAATATAGGTACAAATATTTTTAAGTATGGAATTATAAATGCCTATAAGATTGATAAATAGTATCAGGCATTATGGGAAAGGATTGTAAGGCGGAGGTTACAGCAGAGTGAAGGTATGCACAGCTAGCTGTAGACTGTGGGCCAATGTATATCAGGCCAGCATAAATATTTTTAGGGTTTAGTTATATCTCTGGCTCTGCTTTCAAGCAAAAAATACATCATGATGTTAACAGCAGTGTCTGATAAGGAGCTGAACATTAGGAAGCGAAAGATTAGGAGACAGCGTGCTGAAGCAATGTTGCATTGAATCACATTCATTTTTATTCAGAGGGATCATTCAGACCAGTGTTTTTCTCTGGCCATTTTTGTTTGTTGCAATGCAAGATTTAGGAATCTTCTTTCAGACTTAGAATGAATTAAAATAACAATGCTAAGGCTTTAAAAAGTCCGCCTGCATCTTTCCTTGTACTCCCTTCCTCATTTTAAATGACAGGCATGAGATTAGTGATTTCTGCAGTATGTCCAGAAGATTAATGTTTCCAGGTAAGCTTAGAGGGCTGTTTCATTTGATCAGCCACTGGAATTTCTCATTGCTCTGGGAAAAAAAAAAAAGGAAAAAATAAAAAAGAAAAAGAAAGAAAGAATCTAACAGTTGTAAAAGCTGCAGGTACTGAGGTTTAAGAAAGGTCTATGGCACCAGTCTTCCCTTAGCAATAATGATAGATAACAATTTCAGATATGAGATTTCTGAGAATAAGGGATGTTTTGTTTGCTATATTAAAGCAATTGACTCCAGCATCCACTTCAACAGCAATAATTTAATTCCAGATTCAGGAATTCAATATCCCTCAGTGTTCCTTTGCAACCTTCTCTTTTCCGAAACTGTGTGATAAAGATGAATTGCAAAACTTAACAAAAATTGTTCCAGTTGAAAATACATGCTTCTATTGTGAATATTTTCACACACAAGCATACACGCACAAATATATGAGGGAAAAGGAAAATGCAGGAACCTTGGGTAGGGGTTAGCAACCTGGGTGAAAAATTTTAATTTTGGGGGTGTGGGGTGGGGTCATGTCTTAACTTCATGACCAGAAGAAACACTATGGCTTCGAATGAGACTCAATGCAAAAATAAGGATTCGGACTCTTTACAGGAATCTGATATAAGCCCAAAAAGCCTTTGAGGAAGAGAATGTCCAACAGGTGGTTTTTGCCTTGTCTAGCTCTATATATTTCTTATGCCAAATGCAGTAGAAATTCGTTTCTGAAGCTTTTTCACAAACATTTGTGCTGTGTGTTTATGTGTGGTTTGCTCAAAATAATCACATTCTGAAGAACTAAATTGGAAATCTCATGGTCCCACAGATTTCTGGGGAAAAGAATTAACTCAGAGTGGAGGAGTTCTCGGTTCCTATTGTCTCTGAGCCAAAATGACGTATTTTCTTTGTGGGTAATAGAGATCTATTGTTTGTGTGGCAAAGCTAATGTAAACAGAAAATGTTACTGGGAATCATAGAAAAATGCGGATCCAGTTAACGTAAGTGAATGACCAATTTGAGAGCTTCACTAGCACTATGTTTTAATATGCATGGTAATTTACACTTTTACTTTTTTAAAATTAAACTGGAATATGTCATATGGTCTTTTTGGTAGTACCTTTGATATTCAGACTCACTTTATTGAGTTTCAAAATAATTACTTTTATTTCCTAATATGATTTTTAGTAATCTATTACAATGATTCCTGTTATTGATTCATGATATATGCAAATTAATGTCATTAATAATATGTAGTACACCTTAAACAACTTGCAAGAGAACCTCTGAAGCAGCATATAAAGAATACCTGCATGCAAGACCAAATGTAAATCTACAGAAGTGAACAGCAAAATTCCAATAAATTGCAGTGAGAAAGATGATGGTTTATATTTAGAGAAAGGGTTTCTGACATGACTTCTATGATTTTGGTTATTACTGATGGGTAAAATGAATAGTGGTTGAAAAAGGGTTTGAGGGGATGAAGGGTGGGGGGATTATAAGGCCAAAACACAGTTCACTTCTTGCTGAGAAACAAATTTTTTTGTTAAAAAAATACACCAACATGATATATTAGTAAGAATAACAGAGTAACTGGACATTTATGTAGTTAGCAAGGCTATTTGAAGTTGTAGTGATTTCCAGTTCCAGATAGCACCAATTAGGTACTAACCAAATCAGTATAGGAGGAAAGATAAAACATCATGCTTTAGGACTTAAAGTAATCCTAAACTACTTAGCATTTTAGGAGGAGAATCATGCTGAGATGATAAGAGAATAGAAGGAAAATAATCTTGTTTCTAACTAGTTTGAGATTCTTGCGTCTCCTTCCAAAGCATCTGGGGCAGCTGGAGGCAGAAAACTACAGTATATGAACCATCAGTCTGACAAGATATTGCATTTTCTCTATTCCTATCAACTATTTTTATATTTTCCTTGCAGAAATGCCAAAGAGACCTGAATAAAACAACACTGCATATCATTCATTTTGAAGCTTGTCCGTATTTCCCATTATTAAATGTCCTGCTTTTGCAATAGGCTTCTATGCTGTGGTAGTTCGGTTGCCAAATTGAATCCACCAGGGAACTTCATGCACTGGCAATGAAAGAGAGTTAGTACATGGCTAGAACCTAAGCATTGCTAATACAGAAATATTGGATTTGGCATATCATTTGTTTGTACATCCCCTCCACAATAATGTTTCCTCCAGTGTGCCAAATTTCAGTGGCATTATGTCCACTTCCACTGTTATCAACCCTGACCTGTTAATAAAAATGGTAGACTTTAGGTTAGTGAGTGTCACAGCACATTTTCCTTTATATTACTGCTATATTATTTTATAATACTGAAACTGTGATAATGTTAAGGGAATATTTAAAGTTTTTACATGAAAACATATGAGCTAATTCTGTGGTTGTCCATCATATGTTTTACAATGGTTGTGTTACAAAGACAAAACTTTTCAGAACCCTAATATGTAATATAATGTATATAAGGAAAAAAATTTTACAATGAGAGTGGTGAGACACTGGACCAGGTTGCCCAGAGAAGTTGTGGTTGCCCCATCATTGGAAGTGTTCACAGTCAGGTTGGACGGGACTTTGAGCAACCCAAGCTAGTGAAAGATATTCCTGCCATGGCAGGGGAGTTGGACTACGTGATGTTTAAAGGTCCCTTCCAACCCAAACCATTCTATGAGTCTATAATTTGGGACACAAATTTTCATAAAGTTGGCACTGAAAAAATTACTGTATCTCATGGGAAATTCTGTAAGACTTGTGCTATGCAATTCCAAAGCGTATTTGGAGCTTGAAAAGAACCTCCTCTATAGATTCCCTAATCCAGATAAACCTTGAACACAAAGATCATGGGTGGAAAGAGGGTATATAGAAGGCAGAATTGAACAGCTGGAAGTAGTTGAGAGAAGTTGTTTGGGGCAGGGGGCTTATTGAAGTGAGGTGGGGCCAAGATGAAACCTTAGATCACAGCAAAGAGAACAGTGAAGAATAGAGGCAGGATTTCAGAACAAAGAACAAGGATAAAATTAGGCATGTTTTGGAGAGGAATAGTAGTGGAAAGTGGTGGAAGTGCACTTGGGGCTGCAGATGTCCATTCCTGTCTCCCCTGCCAGCCTCCTGTGATCTGCGGACATCATTTTTCAAGACTTGGTGAAATCCACAGCGTGATTCCTCTCTGATCTGTTGTCAGCCTGGATGAAAGCCTGTAGCCTGTGGGAATACCCTCAAGGTCAGACCTACCCTTGAAGATTTTGACAGCAAAGTTCAGGGTATCAAAAATGTACCTACCTCTCAGTGGTGACTGTTATGCCAACAAACCCCAGGGGCAGAAGCAGGTACAGCACCCAACCTTTCAGAGAGAGACACACTTTGCCCTCCTACCTAACAGCACCTTGAAGGTGCCCATCCACATCCTCTGCCCCATGCTGTCCCTTGCTGCCTCTGCCCCGTGCCCCTGGGGCTGCTGGGCCCTCCTGTCCAAACCAGGACAGACCCCAGGGCTGCTGCAACGTGCAGAATGAGCTGTGCATTGGAAAGCATTTCTGTGGAAGCCATTCTGCTTATGCCACCCAGAGAGCCTTGGAAATGTTCACTTTTCAAAATTATGAGGAAATGCACTTCACATGTAAGCAAATTTTGTTGGAATGTCCAAGAAATATGGTTAATAAATGCAGACAAAAGAATGTTGGTAATTTTTGGCAAAATATTGTTATTGTGATGGTTATTTTAAGAAAAATACTTTTTGTTCCTTTTTACATTAATAAAGTTGACCATCTGCAGGAAGAATAGTGAGAAAGACAAAGGGATTGGGGCAATGGGGATAGTGAACTCTTTTGTACACTACAGATTTCAATTGTCATGAAAAACTATTGCTTGGAGCATGAAGCTAACATTAGTAGGAGAGTTAGATAAAAGGCTGTGAGGCAGAGAAAGTAGCCAAGTATTAGAAGAGAGAAAAAAAAATGTATTTTGAGGAAGAGTTGAAAATTACTGAGGTTCAGGGCATGTTCCCTAGAATAAATCATACTGAAAACTGAAAGAGGTAGATGAGGGACTTTCATACTGTATCCCCACTGCACTGTTTAATGTTGCTGCTCGAGGCTAATTGCAATGTTGAGAAACAGACATCTAGTCAACATTAAGCTTTGTCTGAGTCTCATGGTAATAACTATCTTTTGTTACCAAAGAAAAGCAGCAGAGAGTTTGTTGCCTGCTGCCCTGTAATGACTGCGCTTGATCTGAAAGAAGACAGGTGCTCTATTTTCTTTTTGTAAACAGCATCTTTATTGTGATCAAGAGAAGGCAAAGAATGAAAGGTGCTCCTTGCACACCTCACTGTCTGAAAAAAGCTGTAACTCAAGGACCAGTTCTGTTTCGCATTAATAGCAGCAGTGAAAAAGTACAGTGCGAGCAGGGACTGGGATCATATGAGAGTCCCTGCTTGAACTTTTTTTTTTTTTTGGCTGGCTAAACTTACATTAAACCAGCTCTCTTCTTTTTCTGAAGGTAGCAGAAAGTACCTGATGTATTTCATTGGTTTCCTATATCTTTGTGGCAATGTTAATCGTCTGCATGTGCCAGTCTGCATTAACCTGCTGGTCTGCATTAATCTGCCAGTCTGCATTATATAGGATATATCCTACATCTTCGTGGCAATGTTAATCTCCTGCATGTGCCGGTCTGCGTAATCTGCCGGACTGCATGTGCCTGTCTGCATTAATCTGCTGGTCTGCATAATCTTTTGCATTAGCCAGTCCGTATGTTAAAAAGTACTTGTCAGGTAGAAATCTTGTTCTCTGGGTGGGAAACAGAGCAGTTGAGAACTTGATTAAGTTAAAAGGATCTTCTTAGAGGAAGACTATACTCGCCTGCATCTGAGCAGATCATCCTGAGTGCTATCACACGGCATGTAGAGAATAACCAAGGGATCAAGCCCAGCCAGCGTGGGTTCAGGAAAGGCAGGTCCTGCTTGACCAACCTGATCTCCTTCTACGACAAGGTGACCGGCCTAGTGGATGAGGGAAAGGCTGTGGATGTTGTCTACCTAGACTTCAGTAAAGCCTTTGACACGGTTTCCCACAGCATTCTCCTGGAGAAACTGGCTGCTCATGGCTTGGACGGGTGTACTCTTCGCTGGGTAAAGAACTGGCTGGATGGCCGGGCCCAAAGAGTGGTGGTGAATGGAGTTTACTCCAGTTGGCAGCTGGTCACAAGTGGTGTTCCCCAGGGCTCTGTGCTGGGGCCAGTCCTGTTTAATATCTTTATCAATGATCTGGACAAAGGGATCAAGTGCACCCTCAGTAAGTTTGCAGATGACACCGAGTTGTTCGGGAGTGTTGATCTGCTTGAGGGGAGGAAGGCTCTACAGAGGGACCTGGACAGGCTGGATCGATGGGCCAAGGCCAATTTGATGAGGTTTAACAAGGCTAAGTGCCAGGTCCTGCACTTGGGCCACAACACCCCCATGCAACGCTACAGGCTTGGGGAAGAGTGGCTGGAAAGCTGCCTGGCAGAGAAGGACCTGGAGGTGTTGGTTGACAGCTGCCTGAATATGAGCCAGCAGTGTGCCCAGGTGGCCAAGAAGGCCAATGGCATCCTGGCTTGTATCAAAAATAGTGTGGCCAGCAGGACTAGGGAAGTGATCGTGCCCCTGTACTCGGCACTGGTGAGGCCGCACCTCAAATACTGTGTTCAGTGTTGGGCCTCTCACTACAAGAGAGACATTGAGGTGCTGGAGCGTGTCCAGAGAAGGGCAACGAAGCTGGTGAAGGGTCTAGAGCACAAGTCTTATGAGGAGCGGCTGAGGGAACTGGGGTTGTTTAGCCTGGAGAAAAGGAGGCTGAGGGGAGACCTTCTCGCTCTCTACAACTACCTGAAAGGAGGTTGTAGAGAGGTGGGGGTTGGTCTCTTCTCCCAGGTAACAAGTGATAGGATGAGAGGAAATGGCCTCAAGTTGCGCCAGGGGAGGTTTAGACTGGATATTAGGAAATTTTACTTCATTGAAAGGGTTATCAAGCATTGGAACAGTCTGCCCAGAGAATTGGTGGAGTCGCCATCCCTGGAAGTATTTAAAAGACATTTGGATGAGTTGCTTAGGGACATGGTATAGTGGTGGTCTTGGTAGTGTTAGGTTTATGGTTGGACTCGATGATCTTAATGGTCTTTTCCAACCTATATGATTCTGTGATTCTGTGATCTATAGTTTAGTTCTGGTGGGGTGAGGTGCTCGTACGACAGCTAGCTTCATAGCTGCCATGGCACAAACCGAACTAGGGGTTTTCACAGTTAACATCGAAACTCCCGCAGCTCTTACAGCTGGTCTGCAGATAAGTGGCTGTGACCATGTAGTCCCATGTAGCTGAGTCTGAATCTCTTGCACACGCAAAACAGCAGTGTGGATTGTCCTGTAAAGGAACCCACAAATCCGGTGCTGAGGGGGAGGAGTGGGGAGGATTGCCATCAACAGGGCTTCCTTCCCATAGGAAGCACTTCACAAGACATGCCCTTTTCTCTGTGACCTTCCTTCCCCTGCAGCCCAGTACTCCAGCCATCCCCCAGAGTGATCTGCAGGGATTCAAGCACCGGGAGAGAAGCAGTTTGGGAGGTCTCGGCCACAGCCTCTGCAATCTCAGCAGAATCCATGGGTAGTCTTCAAGAGGCCACAAAATTAGCATTCTCCCCTTCCCCAGACAGGATGGGCAGGCCATGGACCACTGCTGGTCACACACCCAAAGGGGCCAGGAAGGTCTGTCCAGTGGCTGTGCCGTTACTTGGGGTGGGAGGTGCAGGGATGGCAGCAAGCAGACAAAAGCCAAGGCAGGCCAGTGCTTCATGTCAGCTGTGAAGCACATCAGCATCTGTTTGGCAGCTAAGGGAGAGACCACTGTCTCCAGGACTCTGAAGGAACGGTTTGTGACGGGTGTATAGACAGGACAGGATTTCCCCTTTTAGCTGTCGCCTGTCCTCACACCAACCCAGTTCCCTGGGGAACAGAAAGAGACTTTCCAGCAAGACAACACCCGACACTTCTGTTACTGAATGGTGTTAAGAATGATAGCTTATATAATCCTATAGCCTCATTTCATTTTAGCAGTATTTAATGAAAGAAGAGATGGTTGAACAAAGCAATTTCATATACTATTCAACAAACGCCTCTTTCTGTATGAAGCATTAACAATAGCCGTCATCTTTGTACAAAAAAAGGTTTCCAATTATTTCAATGCTAAGAGAAAATCCTAATGCAGCTGAGACCTTCACAAGCAAATTATTTTTAATACCATTATGGAAAACAAAAACGTGTGACCCAGACCTTCATTTAATATTTTACTAGCCTTGAAAGTTAATTTGAGTTTGTGTTCAATTTTCTGGGAAGTTTCTTCTTTACAGCTGTGCAATTTGGGCACAGAATTGAACAGAACTAAGACTTGTCCTTTCCTCTCCACTTTTTTCACATTTCAGTGCTAGACACAGGGAAAAGGCAGGAGATGACATGTAATTAATGTAGCATATAAAGAAAAAAGGAAGTCTATGATGTAAAAAATGTCATATGACTTCTTCATTAAAATTCCTTTAGTATGCAGCAGGGAGATTTATAGGACTGGTAGATGGAAGAGTATAAAAGAAAGATAGATTAGCTTTAGCTTTGCTGGTGTCCGCTTGTGCTATAAATCACATGACTAGAGGCTTTCTCTAAATTGCATCTACCTCTTGGTCTTCCTCTGCTGTGCCATATACTTTGGGTCACCTGAAAAAGGAGAAAATGCCTCCTGATCTCCCTATATCCATATCTCTGTCTGGATATAAATTATACATTAATTGTGTGAATTCTTTCGCTGTATGTTCATTTTAATTACCATTTCTTCTATTAAAGGTTGGTCTAAAGCAGAGCTGGTCTGGAAGTACACAATGACACCCTTTCTCATCTAAAATTTTAAGTCAAGCAACTGTGGGATTTTGCAAGGAATGTCTCAGTTTCTGCAACCATTCACAAGAATGGGTGGAAGAACATCTGATGAAACGTGTCTTAGAAAATTAGTTGTTGAGCTATAGAGGCCCTTAGAGTTTTCTTAGCTCCAGGTCTTGATTCCCAGTCTTTCTGACATGGAGTCCACACTCAGGCCACATCAGTAATACTTAATTATAGGTACTTGGAACCATTCTCTTTCACTGGGTCTCACCCTCCAAAGCAGAGTGGCCACAACTAAAATGCCAATTCCTAATGGCGCCTAGCTCATGTCAATTCTCTACCTGTGTCTAGAAATTCCATGGGAGAGTACTTGTTAACTGGGGCTAAAAGGCAAGCCAGGAACCACTCTAACAATTTAATACAAGAGATAACTGAGTACTGGTGTCTGGGAAGGGCACTATTTAATTTTATAGTACAGATGTAGCCTGAGGCACAGGTCCTGGATTTGCAGCAGAAAGCCTCGAAGTCCCAGTTTTCATGGGCTGAGCTACTGCCTGTTGAAGCTTCTAGTTTATGGCATTCGTTTTTGTGAACCAAAATGGTTGATTGGTTTTGTTGGGGTTTTTTTCAATAAAAGTTCTTAAAGAATCTGGAGGGCAGGTATCCTGAGAAGTACTGAAACACTTCTAGGGTACAAACACTCTTTAGGTATCATTGCTTACACTTACAAAGGTTGTTTAAAGGCAACTGTTGTCTTCAGGACCAGATTCTCAAATTGTTTTGGCAGCAAACCTATGAGCAAAGCCTCAAGGCTAGCTGATACTGCCTCTCCAAAAATGGGAGGTTCATGCACCAGAGTCTCCTTGGTCATTACTATACCACCCAGAGGAGGTAGGCAGGCAGTGGTAGGAAACGGTGATAAGAGAAAGGTAGATCACGCTGTGTCGGGCTGCTCTTTCAGACAAATTTATGTAGCCACTGAATACAACCACTGCTCTCTCTAAATGGTTTGCATATTCTTTTAAAGTTTTTTTTTCCCCTCATTAATTGCTACGCACTTTTCAGTATAATTAGAAGTAAAAATATCATGTTTGAAATTAGATATAGTCTACTGATGACACACAACCTTGAGTGAAATCTAGATCTCATACCTTAACTAACCTCTGCTGTGCTAACAGGAATAGATAGACCTGAAGATACATTTCTTTTAATAAAGAAAGCAATCTCGTTTGATTCTGAAAGCAGAGAGCGAGCAGGTTGCTGCATTACAATGTGCTGTTGTCTGCACAGTCACTTTCCTATTCACAGTGATTCCTTAATATTTTGAATTTCAGTGTTGAATTCATCTTAATGTTGATGTCTAACCGAACATTTATAGTATATGATCAGTGAAAATAATGTGAGAGTCCCTGGGCTGCTCCATTCCCACATAGAAGCAATGTGAATGTCTGTGTCCTTTGTCAAGTTGTCTGGTTCATATTCATGTACAAGTGCAGTAGCTAATTTTACAGAATAAGGAGTGATACCTCTCTGCATTCCTTGGGGTGGAATCATTAGTGCAGGTAAATCTCTGTGCTGCAGCCAACAAATTTATTTGACACACAGTTTATGACCTAGTAGACGTAAATGTCTGCTGTGAAACTAATGATGGATGAAGCAAGAGAACAAGTTATCTCACAAGATTTCCAGTCGGGCTAGAAATAATCTATCCTGTGAAATGTTGAAAAGTTCACTTCTAATCTTAGTTAGAAAATTGAGGTTAGAGTAGATAGTGCTGAAAAATAATGGGGTGAAAATCTGTTCTAACTTTTCAAACCATTTCCTACATCCATTCTTAACTTACTACAAGGGGCTTGGGGAGTTGCAGAGCTATTCAATCACTTTCATATTAACAGAAAAACCCCATGTGCACAGCTTTTCTATGAACTATTTCCCGTGCTAAAGAGAATTTCTGGCTATTACTGTCTGTATAACATAGTTCAGTGTTTTCTGCTAGTGCATGTAGAGATTTATTTAAGTGTGAGGACCTCAACTGATTCTGAGCAGCTTTACAGCTGTGTTTTCTTACAGCGTTACCTTTCTGACAGTATTTGATTAAAATAAAGGGAACACATAACAAACAGCCCTTAGGCTTCTACACTACTCATCTTTGTTAAAAGTGAGTGTTGTAGAGCTGCAAATGTAGGTCTACAAGAATAATCATCAAGATAGCATTGATCTGTCCCGGAAGGATGTGCAAAAGTTTTTAAAGTCCTTTAATGTTCATATGTCTAAAAATAGTGACCTGGGCTGTAGCTCTGAAAGAGAAGCAGATGAGAGGCATGCAAAATATGTGAAGATTAATCCTCCAGCCTCAGGTATTTCCCAAGAACAGGTTATAATTCTACTTTTTTTCCTAAAACCTGACCTAGTTGTAGTAGGAGATGGTGAAAGTCAATACAGTCAATGACCTTAAAGCTGACATATTAAAATATTGTGTAAAGGTCTAATTATTGTAAAGGTCACAGGATAAAAATTTCATTCCAATTCTGTTATTTCCAGGAGTCAATGGAAATGCAGCACAGCTATCAAAATTCCTCAGTGGTTTTCAGAAATGTTTGACGTTTACTTTGTTGGGTCAACATTAGTAGAATTTATATTTCTTTAAATAAGGGAATCATAGCTGAATTTTTAACAACCATGGAAGAGAAAGATTAATATATATTTAATAAAGCACTTGCTTAAAATTAAGGACAGGAAAGCATTTCAAGGAGGTACAAAAACTGTCTCAAATATTCATCCAACTTCAGAGAGATAAATAAAACAAGAAATTTAATATTTTATGGAAAACTATGATTTAAGAGTAATACAGCTCCTACAAAAGGAACTACAATCAGATTTAATTCCAAAATTCTTTATATGGAGAAAATTTTACCAAAAAGTATATTTTATATGAAATAGTTCTACACAAAAACTTTTCATTTCAGGACATTTTATAATTTTAAATAAATGTTGTTTTAGCTCAGAATATCAAATTTAAATGGAAAATATGTTTAAAATTCTTTTAAATGTTTGAAGCATGAAATTTCCAATGGCAAAATCTTTTCTGTCAAAAAATCTGAGGGATGCACATTTTCCGTGTTTCTGATTGTTAAAAAAAGTGAGATGGATTATTTTTTCCACTTTGTGTGAAATAAAAGTATCCAGTCAGTAAGTCTCAGGCTTTTACTGCAGCTTTTGAGGTCAAGAATAGCTTAAATTAAATAAAAATGTCTGCGCTCTTAGTATCACTATGCTGGGCAGTGATGCTTCCTCATTCTATACCTCAGCTTTCTACTTCTCTTTTCCCTCCACTACACTCATTTTCAGGTCAAACATAGACTTTACCAAGAACATGTGTTTCCTTGAAAGTCTTGATCACCAGGTGATTCCATGGTAAACGGGATATGTTGTTCTGTCACAGCAATTTTACACTGAAATAACTCTGATGATTTTGTTGAATGTTACTCTTTTGTATACTAATGAAAATGAGGAGACATTTAGCTGCAGCATCACTCAGATGGCAGGAAATTTGTTTCTTAATCAGAAGTTTTACTTTATCCATGTGATTTGTTGTAATGTTGACTTTGCAACATCTAATTGGAGGTGGGGAGCTTTTTAATACAGGTTTGTGTTTATCCAGACAGCTTCCTAAGCTCAAGCAAGGTTTTCTCCACAGAAGGGTCTGTGCTTCTTTCTCCATGGGTAACTGTTACAAACAATCAAAATGGTGGACATGTATTTCCTGGTATGTCTTCGAGTATGATTCAAAATAAGAGAGTAATTTGAGAACCAGCATGACTAACGTCTATATAAGCTTCACATATTTTTAAATTTCAAGGGTAAATAGACAGGCATAATGTAAGTGAACTTTTAAAAAGTGTGCACAAGATTTCTGGTGTTCTTGAGAATTATAAGTACCTGCCTAAGACAAAGTATGTGCAAAAACAGATTTTCTCTTTCTCCATACAATTTTTAAAGCCAGAGTGTTTTTGTAGTCAGAACCAAAAAAAAAAAAAGTATATGAGGTAGGAAATAGACGCTCTCATTTGCGTTTGAAAACTCTCTTTTTGAGTGGATAGTAAAGTGGCAGTTAAAGATCAGTGTGCATTTCTCTGGATACTAAATGGGAACCTTCAGAACCATTATAGCCCTCCACAGCAGAATTTGACTTGCGATCATAGTTTGTCTCTACATCTAAGTTACCATTCAAGTCTCCTTCTGTAATAGAAATATATTATTGGCTTCAGCTTCCTGATTGGAAACTCATGTATGTTTAAAAAACGTCAGTTACCAATAACTGACATCTTGCCTAAAATCCTCATGCATTACAATGAGAATTTTTAGGAAAGTTTTATAACATCAATTGAGAAGTGGTAAAAACTAGATAGGTTTTTTAGGTATGCTGTCAATTTTCACAGAATCACAGAATCATATAGGTTGGAAAAGATCTTTAAGATCATCAAGTCCAACCGTATACCCAACACTGCCAAGTCCACCACTACACCATGTCCCTAAGCGCCTCATCCAAACGTCTTTTAAATACCTCCAGGGATGGTGACTCCACCACTTCTCTGGGCAGTCTGTTCCAACACTTGATAACCCTTTCAATGAAGTAAAATTTCCTAATATCCAGTCTAAACCTCCCCTGGCGCAACTTGAGACCATTTCCTCTCGTCCTATCACTTGTTACCTGGGAGAAGAGACCAACCCCCACCTCTCTACAACCTCCTTTCAGGTAGTTGTAGAGAGCGAGAAGGTCTCCTCTCAGCCTCCTTTTCTCCAGGCTAAACAACCCCAGTTCCCTCAGCTGCTCCTCACAAGACTTGTGCTCTAGACCCTTCACCAGCTTCGTTGCCCTTCTCTGGACACGCTCCATCACCGCAATGTCTCTCTGGTAGTGAGGGGCCCAACACTGAACACAGTATTTGAGGTGCGGCCTCACCAGTGCTGAGTACAGGGGCACGATCATTTCCCTAGTCCTGCTGGCCACACTATTTCCGACACAAGCCAGGATGCCATTGGCCTTCTTGGCCACCTGGGCACACTGCTGGCTCATATTCAGGTGGCTGTCAACCAACACCTCCAGGTCCTTCTCTGCCAGGCAGCTTTCCAGCCACTCTTCCCCAAGCCTGTAGCGTAGCATGGGGTTGTTGTGGCCCAAGTGCAGGAACCCCACTTTAGACAGGAACCCCACAATAGACAGGAATTTTCACTGCGTATTACTCATTTTCAGTGTCTTGAAGGTGCCTTTGTAAACTCACTCTAACTTCCAGATGTTTGGCTTACTAATGTCAAATATGTGCTTTCAGATATCAACATGGCAGGAGAACCAAAACCATACAGACCAAAACCTGGCAACAAGCGGCCACTTTCAGCACTTTACAGGTAAGTGAGATTTCATCTTAACTTACTACAATTCAATTTTTATTAGAAAAATTATGGTAACCTGAAATGTATCTGCCAATGTCACTGTGTAGCCCATTAACAAGACAAAGGAATTTTTTTCCATTCACTCTTTGATGTTTGTACAAAATACAATCAAGCTCCTGTACACACCAAAAGGTTTTGAATGTGAGTAAAAGAGCCAGTATTGTAGCGTCTCACACTACCTGTATCTGTTGACTCACTCCAGATCAAAATGTCCTAACTTCCAGAGAGAAAGACTGTCCATAGGAAACCTGTCTTAAAAAACTAACTTATGCCAACTAGGAGTAAGCCCGGCAAACAAAATTCCTGACTGATACTTAGATGCAATGATCACAATATGCACACAATGCTCCTCTTTTAGTTAGAAACAAACACCAGCTTTTCTGTTTGCTGTAAAAAAATTAAATACTTGGGATATTTAAATGATAATGCAGGCATTGAGAAGAATAGATAAAACTAAATCAGTCGGACCATAATTTTATTTCTTAGTAAAAATACCTTATGTTTTACTGAGGCCAAAATGCTGGTGTCTGCCTTCTCAGTATTCACATCACGGATGTTATCTGCCAATGCAAGAACAATGCAAAGGAAAGGACTGCAGCTTTAAACTGTAAGAAGTATTACACATAGCGTCTTGCTATACTAAAAGGCTATTTGAAAAGCTGTTTGACAGTGACACTCCTTTAGGATGAAGTAGCAGAATGCAATCACCTTGCACAGGTTTTGTTCCAGGGATGCTAAAGCCACTGGGGTTGTGCTTGGTGAATGTTAGGTTCTGTAAGACCCCTCCCAAGTGCTGAGTCTGGAATTCAAGCTTTGAATTTAAATATATGTTGCATTAAAAAGATGTTGTTTGGTTTTTTTTTTAATGCACTGGTAATTTAATTTTCCTTCACACCTTTTTCCTTTTTCTGAAGTGAAAATGGAAGTGTAAGAGAAGAGAAGCAGACGTTAGGCCCATATAAAAGTGTAATGTTTAACAAAATTATAATGAAGTACGAAATTATAAATCTGTTATTTACTAGACCTACTGACAAAAAGACTGGTGTGGTGATTTGTGAAGTGTTTATTAATGTCTCCACTCCTAGTACTACAATCAATGATTTTTTTTTGTTCTTTTTTTTAAATTGAGTGCTATTTCAGTTTTTAATCCTTATGCTTTATTGCTTAGCTATGGCCTCGTTTTTGTGACTTTTATTTACAGGGTTCGGTGAAATAACTAATAATTTCAGAGCAACAGAACTGGTTTATCATTGATTTGTGTGTCAAGGGTGAGAATCAACTTCTAACAAGACTGGACTTCTTCCTCAGGTGTTCAGGAGGCCACTGATAGTGCCTTTCTCCTATTCCCAGGTGCCTTTTTTCATACCGCTTGTACAAACCTGAAGAAACCCCCACCTTTTTTTTCAAAATCAATTAAGGTTAGTGAAGCATTCCAGATTGTTAGGGGGATTGTCAGACAGACATGCATACATGCATTTCTGCTCAATAAACCTCACTTCTCATAAAAGTACTACAGAATTTATGCTCCAGATCCATGAAAGGAGTTAGAGCTGATTTCTACTGTGGCTGAAATGCAGCTAGACTTGCTCTGAGAACAACAGCTCAGTGCTGAAATCAGAGACACTTGAGCAGGTCTTTTTCAAGCCTGGTCTGGTCTGAAAGCTTCAGATGGAAATTCAAGGGTGGGATCTTTAGATCTGAGCCTGTGTGCTACATAATAGTAATGTGAAGTTTTATCATATAGTTGCCATTAGCTGAAGTGATAGGAATATTATTTTTGGAGAAGAGAACCCCTGTTTTCTTATTACTCTCAACTGCAAGCTGTTAAAGTCTGTAGGTGTTACTGGTAGCCATGGTCTACTGTGCCCCTGTGTCAGTATTTCAAAAGCTTTTTGAAGATTTTCTGGGGTTTCTGGCATTTATATGGACTTCCACCTATGATCTTCTGAATGATTTCTCATAAATACTTGTTCCACTGAAAGGGATAAGAGAGACACCTGTGGAAAGTTCTGAGGGAATTTTAAAGAGAAAAAAGGTCTTAGATTGTGTCCTTTCATGGATCTAGTACACACTATTTCTCTAGAAGATTATGAGAAGCTTTTTTGAGCTACTAACAGAAACCTTCACCTGATGGTAAAGTAGAACTTTCATTATCTCAGTATCTGTTAGCATATTAATATGTGAGGAGATCAATGGCTTATAAAGTTCTTGACAATGTTGAGAACATTTACTTATTTCAAAACATTGTACTGGGTCTGGCTGGGATGGAGTTAATTTTCTTCATAGGATCCCATATGGTGTTGTGTTTTGGATTTGTTACTAAAACACACCAATGTTTTGGCTGTTACTGAACAGCATTTGCACAGCCTCAAGGCTTTCTCTTTTTCCTATTCTGCCTTCCCAATGAATAGGCTGGGAGTGGGCAATGCAGCTGAGGCAGCTGACCCAAACTGGCCAAAGGGATATTCTATATCATATAACATCATGCTCAGAAATAAAAACTGGGGAGTTTTTTCTTTCCAAAGTAGCTGTTGCTTGGAGACTGCCTAGGCTGCTTGTGGGAAGTGGAAAGCAATTGCCTTTGCATCACTTGGTTTTTTCCCGCCTTCCTTCCCTTATTAAACTGATTTTATCTCCAGGCATGAGGGTTTTTCACTTTTGCTCTTCCTATTCTCTCCTTCATCTTGACGGGGGACAACGGTAGGGGAATGAGATAGTGACTGTGTGGGTGCTTTGCTGCTGGCCGTGGTCAACCCACAAGATGGAGAAAGTTAAGAGGGAAGTAGTTACTTTAGATTTGATTTTGACTAAGAGAGGCATTGGTTAAAAATGTAGTTATCACAAAATATTCACTGTGAAAAGGGAGGACTGAGAGCAGTAGGAATAGGATAATGTATTTCAGAAAGGACAAACTTCAATGAGCTCAGAGAACTGGTAAGTAGGATCTCTTGGAAAGAAATTTTAGGGACAAAAGGAGTGCAGAAAATCTTGCACAACTGTGCTTAAGGTAGAACAGAAAATTCTCCTGAAGCAGAAGTAGAACAAAGGAATAATATGGCAGCATCAAGTTTCTTTAACTGAAAAGTGAAAAGGAATTGTACAAAATGTGGAATCAAAACCCCATGACTGGAAGTCAGTAGAAAAGAACAGCAGAGTCATCTAACAGGACATCAGAAAGGCTAAGGCACATAACAGTATAAAAGGCAACAAAAAGATAGTCATTAGAGTAACTTCCTCTGCTTTTTTATACTGCTGTTACTTAGCGGGAAAGGAGAGCAGACAGCAGATGATACAGAAAAGGCTTCTTTTGCTTTAGCAAAAGAGGTTAGTTGACCAGCTATTTAAGAAAATCAGTTTTAACCAGAGGGTATGGAATAAAAGAATTGGCTAACCAGTATTTGAGTAAGTGAATTCAATGGAAATGGTGTGGTGAGATTCACCCTAGAGTGTTTAAAGGACTAGCTGAATCTGTGTGTGGACTGTTAGTGATTGTTTTCAAAAACTTATGGAGGTCACATAAGGTAGAAAACCAGTGGGTATGGGCAGACATTATACCTATTTTTAAGAAGAGGAGGACCTAGAAAATTATCAGGTCAGCCCAGCTTTGATTCCCAGAAATGTACTAGAACAAATTATTAAACAATCAATTTATCAACACCTAGAGGATAATAAGATGGTTAAAAAAAAATCCATTGTAGAATTATTGGGAGCAAATTATGTTGAAGCAATATAATTTCCTTCTCTGACAAGATAGCCAATTTAGTGGATAAAGAGGAAACAGTAGATGTGCTATATGGTCATTTAAACAAGCTTTGACACTTACCACATGTGGTGTTTTCATAAGCATGTTCAGGAAACTTGGCTAGAAGAAACTGTCTTAAGGTAGACATCCAATGGAAAAACAGTGACTGTGTACAACATAGTATTAAGGATAACAACTATTGTTTGTTCAGCCTGCTTTGTTACAGATTTTTAAAGAGTATTTTTGGATATTTGAGACACATTTAAGAACAATTTTAAGGAAAGCAAGCAGGAGTGCTGCACAGGGTTGCATGATTTTATTTATTGTGAAGTGCTTGAGGCTTCAAACTTGTTCAAAATACTCTGCATCTCTGAAGAGAATCCTGCATCACATTTATAGCTGGATATGCACATGAGTAATTAATACAGAGCAACCAATGTCCTATGATGCATTATACCCATGTAATCTGCTTATGTGTCCAAGTAATTAGATCCACTTTTGCCTGGAATGGTATAAGAATACTTGGTCATGCCTCAGTTCAGGATCTACATTCTTTTTTTATCCTTTATAGTTTTATAATCTGTGTAGAAATAATCTCATTTAATCTCACCTATGTGAAATTTAGCATGAGCCTAAATGTGAGACACATCACTTTTTTTCAGCTATAGGAACAACTAGATGCAACACAGACAGATAAGTGTATATCATTTATTCTTCAACTTATACATGCAGTCATTGACATATCCAGACTCTCCTTTGTTCTCCAGTTTATTATTCCACTTATACTTCTTCTTTTCACATCTTTTTGATGCTAGCATTCCTGGTACAGTTCACAGAAGAAAAGGCTGCAATTAAAAGTGATAGAGAGAATTTAAAAGGCATCATGGACCTAATGAAGTCAGCAAAAGGTTTTGCCATTCGCTAGACTAGAATTTACTTCCACTTCTTCTCTCTTAAATGTAATTTAATACCCTAATTCCTACCAGCTGAAGATCCCATTGATCACAACCCTTGACTGTTGGAGAGCAGACTTGCACTGCTTGGAATAATTCCCTGCCACTGTGTCCCTAACACTGTCCCAGAGAGAAGAGGATGCCAGGAGAGCTGGCTGATTTCCAAAGATCACCTCCGTCAAGTTCAAGAACGGTTCATCCTGATGAACAAGAAATCAAGCAAAGGTAGCACATGGCCTAACAGATGAACAAGGAGCTCCTGAAAAAAATTAAAACATAAAAAAGAGTCATAAAAAGGTGGAAGTAGCAAGAGGTGGCCTGGGAAGTATATAGAGACACTGTCTAGGAGTGCAGGGATGGAGTTAGAGCGCTGTGGGAATGGGTCAATGTCATTGCGAGGTCACTCAATCCATAATAAAAAAATTTCCATTTTGGATTAGGCCTTAAAAATACTTGGAGAACAGAAAGATTAAGCCTTTGCTTCAGAAAGCTGCTAAATGCATTATTAACTTTAAGCAGACTCATTGAGCAACTACAGATATGCTTAGGGTAGTGCCCAGGAATCAGCTTAAATCTAACATAACTGTTAGCTCCAGCAGCATTCCTCCTGATTTGCATTGCTGTTCAGCGTGTGAGGGGGGACTTTAATCCCAGAAGGTTCCAAATTGTTGTGAATTTCCTTTTTTAGCACAGCACTTCTGCAGAAAACCAAATGCCTGACAAATCTGCATCTTAAAATTATTTTACATCTTGTTATTTGGGTCTAGCCTCAAGCAGAAGTTAATTTTACTGGCTAATCTTCATATCTTTGAAACACAAGGTGAAGATTAAAGGTGCTGACACAAATGTGTTAAAGCACTCTTTGGGAGTATTGTTGTGGTAAAATAAAGGATCACACTTTGTCTTTTTAATTTAGTGGTGTTTTGATCAGTATTTCACTAAAACTGTTCTGTGTCAGCAGATGAAAGTCCATTTACCGTTTTTTTCCTCTAAGTTTATAGCCAACATACCGAAGTAGAATAAACCGCAAATACTCTGACGGACAGGCATTTTGTTTCTATACATCATAAAAGAATATTTTAACTATTTATTGTTCATTTCAGTCCCCCACCATGTTATATGAGGTGTTAAACATATGGTCTGAAAGCTGCTTCTCCATTTCAGAGGTCTTTGCTGGGGTTATTAAAATAGGATGAGGCTTTTATCGTTCTTAACTCTGGAGGTTGCTAATGGCTCCATCCCCAGTTGCTCCAGGAGTGGGCCCGAGCACCAGGCCAGGCGGAGCAGAGCGGCCATGCACACACTGCCTGTGGCTTGCCTTGCCTCAAGATGGACTCACCACGTCCCCTCTGTACAGCTGTCGGCATGGGGGTCAGCTCAAAGTCTTCTCTGGCACGCCTCTAGCAGTAAAAAAGATGAGGGGATTTGAGAAGAATTGGGGGGGGCACCTATTTTTGAGTCTCTTGAAATAACAAAAGAACTGTGTTATGGGTTAGCAGAATGGTGGGATTTTTAGTGTCATGAAAATGAGCGCAGCTACTGCAGTCCCCGCTGTGTGAGGTGCTGGGGGGGACCTGCTGGAGACCGTGCGGGCATGGGGAGCCGAAACTAGTGCAGTGATTCTGGTACAAGTGGGAGGGAGCTGGGAGGAAACTGCCTCAGGTCACATCTGAGTCTGCTTTCTGAGAAAACTAGTTTGTTTACCAAAGATGAACCCCCCCAGGAGTGAACTAATATTTGTATAATGTAGGAAAGCAGGGGACTAGGATTTGGAAGTAAACTGGAAAGGCGAGTTACTCAGCACTGCCGGGGTTTCTAGTCACTCTCTTTGCTCTACACAATTTAATATTGTAGTTGACCTATAAACATTTCCGAGGCCTATTTAGCTAAGACTAACTGTCCCCATGTGAGTTATTTTCACCCTTGCCAAACTCCAAGCTTCCTCATAAGGACGCAATAAGCAAAACTGTCCTTGCCCCAGTGTCACATCTTGAAGGCCCAGTAAGGAGTTATTCAAGCCCCTCTCCTCCCAGTATTCCCATTGCTAGCTGGGCATGAAGCCACCTAGCCTGGGTTCCATCAAGCAGAGGCACGTCCTGGAGTGAGACAATTAGCAGGATGGATTTAGTGGACAGATTAACAAGACCAGGAAATACTGCGTGAAATCATCTGTCGCCACGTTGCCTTGGCTGGCCAGATCTCCACCCAGGGGTGGCTGAGTTCCCACAGCACTGCCTGTCTATAGCACACGGTGGCCCTGGCAAAGGCTTTCCTCAAGGGCAAGTTCTTTTCAAGCTGGTCTCTGAACTTTCAGGCTTATGGTTCAGCACTCCTTGAGTGGTATTAGATACCGCAGTCATTTCCCATTCCCAACCACTTCTCTATGTAATGCAATTGAAATGTATATTCAGCATGCGTGATTTAACATGCTACTAATCAGCTATATTAAACAGCCTTTACTTTACAATTTCATAAGTCCCATGGCCTCTGGAGGAAATTATTTTATTTAAATGTCTAATATTAATAAGCTGGAAAGAGATGCTCTTTTATTCACAGGGTATTATTATGTTTTTATATCAAGATTTTATTTTTCTTTGACAAAAATACTTTATCAGTTTCCTCAGTATATTTTACTTTTGTAATCTCCATCACAAAACTGATTGGATCATGTTACACATCTTGCATTTCCTTTGGCTTTGCAGTTTTATTTTACAGCAGAGGCTTAAAAAATTGCTTACAGTCTTTCTCTACTTGCTCTCTGCTTCTCAGATTTATTTTAAGATATCATTTACAGAGTTTGGTGTGGCTTGGTTTGCCTCTCAGTCCTCAGAGCCATCCATTATTTTGAGCTGTTTTTCTGAGCACTCCTGGGCACCCTTCATTTCAGGAGAAAGTGTGAAAGGCACAGTGATGTGCAACGTGATCGCTGCTTCTTTCAGGGTAGGAGGTTTCTTGAGATCATTCCTTCCATTTGAAAGCATAACATAAACTCAACAAATTCTGTGCCAAACAAGCATTACTATTCTATTTGAATACTGCAGTATTTTACATAATTGCTGCTGTAGTATGCCATTGGCAGTGTATTAGCAATATGGTTTAACCTACTGGCATATAATAAAAATAACTGCAGGTATAAGGACCTTTCTTGATTGAATATTGTCCTAGATTTCCAACAACTTGCTTCTTTATTCATTCTTTTTCTTAATGCATTTGTGTGTCCATTTTTATCACTGACCTACAAGAGCCTAAAGACACAGTCCAGACAACAGAAAATAAACCTGATCAGTTATTTTCTGATACTTTACATTTGCATTAAATTGTGATTACGCCTCTTACTTTCTTCTACATACTGAATGAAAAAAAAATCATTTATGCTTATGGAACATAATCTTTTGATGAATACATCATATTAAGATTATATAGTGTGATATTTCTTTTGAATCAAAGTGCTTCCTTTCTACAGAAATGTATCTTCTCGATGCCTTTGATTACCTTCCTTCATGAAATAAGCTATTTTATTTCAGTGCAATGGAATGACTCTCAGATGAGTGCTGCTCTACAGCTCTTCTCCTGACAAAAGATCTAGCTTCCATAAAACATTTCTAGGTATGTTTAAATTGAGATAATTTTAAGTCCAGTAGGATATTATTTACCTTCATTTCATCAAAGAATGTTCTCAGTGATCACATTTGAAGCAGTCATTGCTGTACAGAAAAAATGATCATTTAGTCTGAAATTCTCACTTAAAATTCACAACAAACAGTGCACATTTTGCTTGTGTTGAGAACTTAAGTAGCATTCTCAATTATATTAAAAATGTTAAAAGGCACAAATACAAAGCTACAGCAGATCCAGTGATTCAGTTTGGTCTGAATTTTTGTTTATTTTCTTTCAAGGAAAAAGCCGGTGTCAAATAACTAATACCGTAAGAATAAGAAAAAAATATCTGCTGATGGAAGGCAACACATGCAGCTCTGCATTTCTGAATTATGACAGTGTAACTGCAATCAATTTGGTCCCAGAGATGTTTAAAGAACAAATCCATGTGCTCAGAGGGGTTGGGAGAGCCAGCCAAGGACATAAGTTTGCCCTTTCACATGATCCAGAGCATGAATGTGCAGCACCTAGTTTAGAGAGGGGAAAATGGGGGGGTCTCAGGTCCTTAGTAACATCCAGGAAAACCTTTACTTCTGGAGACAAATTACAGATGATAGATAAAAAGTTCAAAAGACCAAAATATATCAAATACACTTGTCATCTTGATTTGTTCATTTAGTCATATTATTCCTAATCTGTGTGGTAACTCCAATAACAACTAGGACAACAAAACTGTCTTTTTTTCTTTTTTTTTTTAATCTTCCCCTTCACTATTTTAAAAATACTGCTAACTCCCTTGTAGAATCTATCTCTAGTGACTAGGGCAGATATTCCTTTTCAGATTATCAGTATATCCTAAATATTACATTTTTCTCCTGTTTGTTTGTATTCACCTTCACCAGACTTTTTAAACTATGGTCTTGACTTGGATCCATTTTGAACTATGTCCTGCATAGACTGAAAGACTAGCACTTGCCTTTCTTCCCATCTCCCCTCAAGTTATTCTTTAGACTTGCACAGTTTTTTCTCAGTTTTTTTTTTTTTTTCTTTGTAAGGGGAAGCTAGTGACACCAACTTACACATCCGTAGAGGATCTGCATTCCTTTTGCTAGCTCGGTACTTTTCCTCTTGCAGAAGATGATATATGGTATCACATCACATGACTGATGTTGTTTTCTTCCACAAAAGCCCAAACACCATAATCACACTCATGCTCAGAGATTAGCAAGTTTGGAGGAGAATAGCGTGTTCTCTTATTATTGCTTTTTTGTTGTTGTTTTCCTGGTGTTTAATCTTCTTTCTTTCTTACTTTTTTTCCTCTCCTGTGAAACCTGAAGCAGTATACTATAGCTAAAGTAACTAACTGTAAAACCATCTTATTTTTTTCAAGTTTTTTAATCCCTGTTTATACCACAATGGAACAGAAAACATATTCACAACCTTCTGATGGCATTGAAATTATTATGACTCCTTTCTTATCTGAGAATTTGTCCTGCTAATACAAATAAAAAAACTTTGGCTTATAATTCAAAAAGTAAATTCCTGAAAGATCCAGAGCACAGATGGTTTTGCCTGCAGGCAAACAGAAATAGTACTTTTACTCATTCATTCAGTTTAAATCTTGACAGTCTGAGCCTTGTTCCTATCAGCTATTACATGTGAGATTTCCACCTTTTATTACTGCATAGCTTCTTACATTTGATTTAAGAAATAATCAGAATTTGGACTCAGTGTGTTCTAGCAGAAAGATGATGTCTTCTGTAGATACTCAGCTCTGCTTCTGTTAGCTTAAAAAGAAAAAGGATAGTACTTACAACGTATTAAAAAAAGTCAGAAACCGACACCATGGTCATTTTTCCACATTTGAGTTTTAGTGAAGCAGGCATCATAGAAACAGTACCTGGTTTTGCAACCACTATTGTTTGGTAACTGTCTTATTAACTTTATAGAGGTCTTAAAAGTAAGGACATAGGGTTCATGACACAGAACAGAGAAGGGCCTGTCCTAAAATGGCAAATGAACAGCGGGATTCTTCATTTTCAGGAATTTAGTAAACCTTTAATTGCAGCAGTAATCAGAGATGCAGGGGAAGGCTGTGCTTCAGAGCACCACTTTGTGGGCTCATAATTAGGCATTGGTTCTCACATAATGTGACACCTCTAATTGTATAGAAGGCTGTAATTCACTCTGGGAGCTGCTGATGTACTGCAACGGCATGGTTTAGGTGGCTTACAAACAGCAGTAGAAATATGATGCTGGATGATAGATGTATTTTGTGAATAAATAAGGAAGGCTGGATAAATGAAAGGCTGCAACTTGTTATATATTTTAAAGTCTTACGAATAATATCAGAAGAAGAGATTTAAAGTATACTTAGTTTAAGAGAAAATGGATTATTAAGTAAGATTACAAATAACACGGAAGGCTATGCTGTGTGCAGCACAGAGGGACAATAGCAACATATTAATATGCAGTGAATTATTAACAATTAAATTACCCCACAAGTTTATTTCTTGGTGAATTCTGGTAGTCTTGGAGTATACTGTCTGGAAATATGTTATCCAGCCTGCCAGGTCCGATACTTAAGATAGCGTTGTTGGTGCATAACGTCAAATGCAATTTTATTTTTTAAAGAGTAGGTTACAAATTGGATGCCTTTTTGGTAGATTATGTTGCTAGTATTCGCAGAACTTCTGGCAAAAGCACTGGTTATTTTACTGAAAAGTAACAAATGTATTCATAAATGTGTGTGAATTTATTATGAGTCCTAAGGAATGAGCAATTTGTAATATCTATTGGCATAAAAATGTATGGTGTATTTTTCAGTCTTGCAAGAGTGAGATTATTCTAGGAAACAGCATGACAGACACAAATCATACATTGTCAGAGCAGTGCCCCTCCTGTAACTACTTTTAAGTGTTAGTAGTGTCATTGAGGGAAAAAGAGACTAAGCCTCTACCCTCAAAGGCAATGCCTGCATTAACCTTCATCTCTTTGTGACTACAAATAGCCGTGCAGTAAAGTAGTATTGATTGTGTGCATTAGATCAGTCAACATTGTTTTGTTCAGCCCACCCTGATGAACTCATTCCAGACGTTTTTAGACCAGTACATATTGACCTGAATGTTCTTACTCTGATTTAGAGCAGAAGAGGGTCAGGTGACATCAGCTTCATGCAAAGAATGATTAAAGCTGCCAGAAAGAGGACTTTAAAGTAGATAGCTAAGTACACCACTATAGTTTTTTCAAAATTCGTTCTTTTGTTGGGAGCATAGATTTTTTGCAAAATTTAGCAACTCTTAGCATATCACAGGGAAAAGCAAATTAAAATTGACAGTGGTGGCATGGAGTTACTTTCATTCTCCAGAGTTTGCTTCCTTTGTTTACTTGAACAAAGGTACCAAACTGAGCATGTTTTCAGTTTGGGGAAGGGATCAGAGTTGAGAGCATTCTTACCTGAAGGAAAATGAGTTCTTATTCTTGATTCTTGCAAGACTCTCACTTTGAATTTGAGCATTCATTTCTGCGTGACCGGAAACATACAGATGTGGTGTACAGATTAAATTCAGTTTAGCTTCCTTATCACTCTCTTTGGCTTCAGGAGACTTCTTTTGGGTGGTGTGGAAAGAAACTGTAGTCCATAACTATCTAAGGTGTTCATATGAAGAGTCTGAATTAATTTCTCTCCAAGTCACAACTTAGTTTTTCTAAGACACACCAATATTTATCTCAGCTATGAGAATCCATGCCACTGTTCATATTGTCTTTGTGATTTATGGATTCATAGAGGAAAATACAGTAAAGTCAGGTACAAACGATAATTAGCTACTGAAATTCTGTTAGATGGATATGATACTATTTTTTTTAGTTTTAGCTCTCTGAAAATATTATATTATTATGCAACTTTCAGATGACTTAGAGCTTTTGTGTTTTCCTCTCTTCTTGCTGCCTAAAATTTAGACCACCCATTAATGAGGATTATTGGAAACTACTTCCTTTACTGTTCTTTCCCATGCCTCCCTTTCCTAGCACAATCCCAAAACTCTTCCATCCCATATGTTATAATAGTAGTGCACTCAGTATCCAACATGACAAAGTACATTTTTACCAGTATATCAAAACCAACTTTTGCATACGCTGATTTATGTTTCATCCTAGCCTCTTGCTGTTGTGAAAATTAGCATAGGGAAGAGGCAGTCTCTTTAAAGCACTTCCTCCCTGTATTGAAAGCTACCTTTTATTCAGTTTTTCAACTGCCAGATTGTAGAGATAATTCTGGACAGATTATTCAGTCATGCTCTGCTAACTGATGGCTAAAGATTCTGTCCTATTAATTAATGCGGAAATGAAACCTAGGAGCCCCTGAAACTTGTACTTATGTCAAGATTTGATGTTTACAAATTATATAACAAGATTCAGATTTTGCTAGGAAACTAGCTAAATTTGATCATATGCTATGTATCTCTGTAACAAAACTATTTTATAGAGTAAGGCAGAATAAATTAAAAGGGGCAAACCTTGCTTTATCTTGGGCTGACTTTAAAAACCTTCATAATATTGCATCTGGTTTTCAGTGCACAGTGCCAGCATGCTAGGTTAGACAGCTTGACATCAGGTACTGCAGACAGTATCCTATGCTAAATGTTCCCTGAAAACCTTTTCCTGCACAGAATGCCCTGGCACTACCCTATCACGGGCTTAGGCACTAAGTAGAACTGGCTAAATAAAATGTACTTTATTAATAGTCAGTGATTTTTGCAGGGTTTTTTTAAATAAAAAAATAATTTAAGAAAAACCCCTTTGATATTTTTGCACATTCCTTTTTGTTGTCCAGACATATAAAATGCTTAAAAATCATATGATATATATGCTGAACCAAATATTCCGTTCCTTTCACTTCAAAACTCTGAAAAGGATAAAGGCAGCTCCATCTTGCAGCATATTAAATGTAGAGTAACTGCATTAGTGCAAACCACACCCTAGGGTAAGCACAAGAACTCAAAGACAGAAAATGCTCCAACCATGCTGTCTCATGGGGACCAACCATAATTTCAGTTTTCTGTATCACCAGAAATTAGGTTGTGTAAGATCCATATCACCTACAGATATATTGGAAATTTAATTCCTTTAGGGTGCAAATTTTTCCTCATGGGGTTGGGGAAAAACTGATGCTTCAAAAAGTGATCTAAATTATCCTCAATGTTAAATAATTAACCTTGTCAGAAATCATAAGATATTAGAAAAAAATGGGGGTTTTTTTTGTCAGTCAGAATGCATGTGTGTTGCAATACTTTCATAAGAGACTAAATACATATTATATATATTAAGGATTACACACAGATCTGCATATAGAGACTCTGGCAACCAAAGGGATAACCTTATTTAAGTAAACCTCTGTTCATCCCTAGAGTGCTTATTAGTGTAGTAGCTTACTTATTGAATAAATTCTTCAGTAATTAGTAAAATTTAGTTTTAGTAAACTTAAATATTCCAGTTGTGAACTTTAATCAAATTTGGATTACCTGTGATTTGAGAGTAGAAGAGATGAAGCATGTGCTGATTGAAGGACACTGCTCATTGCCTCTGCAATGATTCAGAGGAGCTAAAGGACAAAAATGCAGAACAAAGGAGAACCTAAAGTATTTCTGTGTGAGTTGCAACATCAGTTTTTACTGTAACATACAACATACTTGTGTTATGGCATCATTGTGGTTCCTCACATAGTAGCTGTGCCTCAAGCAAGATGTTGGGACATGTCAGTAGTTAACACAGGCTGAAACGGAAGTTAACCTGAAACATCCCTGGAATAGATATTGGAAAGCATCTGTGTGATTTAGGACCTGCTTGGCAGGCAGGGATTAGCTCCTGAATGCTAAATACTTCTTTCAAAATGGGAATTAGATAGAACCAGTAAGGGATTACATGGCAAAAATTATTTCTTATTCAATAGCTTAGAGGCATGCTTATTTAGACTGGTAGCCTTTGTACTTGGTTCCTCCTGTGTCATCTGGTGTTTGTCCCAGACTTTCATATTCTATGACTCCAGTGAGCTGTTGCAGACAGATAGCCCCTAAGGTCTGTATATGCAGAAATTTTAGGCTTCTTGTCACGGAGCAGAAAGGATCTAAATGACAGAAATTCTAGCTCCTAGATCACTAGCAAGAATCCCTAGAGTTGGAAGCATCAGTTCCAGGTGATATTTTCAAGGTAGACATTCCTATTTCACAGAGGATATGTGGAGGACCTAATAACCTCTACTTCATATAGCATTTCCATCTCATCTTTTAAACTCTTAATTGCTCTCCTTTTGATTCTCTCCATCTACCCCCATCCTCTTATAAAATGCTGTGCCCAAAGCTGGCACAGTGCAGCAACTGAGGGATTCATAAGCTCCGAGGAAAGATGTTTTAGTATGTCCCCACACTAAACAGTATCCTGTTACTCAGCTCTTGCTCTCTCGAAACTTGTTTTTCTGCAACACCTAGCCAGTCATCCTCTATTCCATATATGTATAAAGTAGTTCTTGTTCTCAAATTCTCACTGGACTTATCTTTCTTAAATTTCATTACACTGATTTCAGACTATTTCTCCAATTTATCAAACAAATTTCAGATTTACCTCTGTTCATTGGACTGTTTGAAAACCAGCTTTTTGTCATCTATTTTACAGGCATAGTCTCTATTTTGTTGTTCAAATCATTTATGCAAACCAAAACTGAACAAAACATAGCACTGAGTGTTCCTAGTATTTAATGTGCCCCCTTTCCTATTGGCATAATTCTTTGTGCATGGGCATGTTGGGGTTTTTTTGCTTAATGTATATTTCCCTTAAGGTAATTAGATCATACTTTCCCAGCTTGAATATGAGACTCTCATATAAGGCAATATCAAAAGCTTTAAAAATCAGACTAAGTCTTACCTATTATCTGTCTCTTTTTCTATGCAGTAAGTCAAGTTATCATGTCTAAGGAGTAACTTTGCACTGAGAAACGACATTTTGAGTCTGCAGTACCCTAGTTTCTGTCCATGGTTTGAAGGATATATTTTATTTTGTACTAGAATTTTTATGTTTCAGTAAAAAACAGAAGCATTTAGCTCTGTGGAAAAGAACTTCCCAGGGCACTCTTATATTTTCATATTAATACAGTATTTGATATTACACAATAGTCATGAAAACAATACAGTTTGTGTTGTTTTTCTAACCAGAGTCATCAATTGCAATGTCAGCCACCAGTTGGAAGTGGAACTTATTAAATTTATTAAGAACAATTGTAAAAGTTGACATAAAGCTGTAAATTATTCCTTCACACCCTCTGCTTCTGAAACACTTCTGACAAATTAGATCTTCTATACAGCTGGTCTAACATTTATTTATTCCAGAATATGACAGTGCTTCTTAAAAAACTTGCCACCGTTTATAATGATATTTATGGAAGTTTCAGGAGACAGAAAGAGTTTCTTCCCTAATTCTATCTGACAATGGTTGTTGATGTCCAGAAAAATTGTATTGAGATTACTTTAAGTCACATAAACCATTATAAATGTCAAGGAGGGAAGGAGGGAAAGAGGGAGGGAGGGAGGGACGGAGAGAGGAAGGAAGGAAGGAAGGAAGGAAGGACGGAGGGATTAGCTAGTGTACACCAGCAATGGCTATTTCAGTCTCAATAGACAGTGGAAGTTACATGAATACTGCTTAAAAATTTCTGAAAGATGTTTTCTGATCGCTCCTGACTGTTGACTTCAAACCACAAAGTCAACATGCAGAGAAAAATGCAACCCTGCTTGACCACTGTGAATGGCAAACTACCTCAATTTCTTTTGAAACATCCCTTGAGTTGTCTTTGGTTATCATTTTAAAATTAAATTCATTGGCATATAGGATGAGCCATAAATATGAATATTCTTTGACTTCACATATTTTTGTTAAATCTTTGGTTCCTAAAGCTGTGCAGTGCAAAGAGATAGACATGCTTGACAGGTAAATAAGTCAGCCACATCAATCATACAAAATATACATTAACACTCTACTGCCAATCCATCAAGTGGCTAAAGTCCAAAACGCCTTTTAGTTGTCCTGACTTTCCTACATGGCTTGAATGAAAAGCTTGAATCCTCTGGATTCCTGTTAGAGGTATTAACTCTGCCGGTCCCCCTGAAAACTGCAGTCACTATTCATGGGGTTTACAGTCAAACAAGAAAATGTGTGACATCAGCAGCACACTCAGTTTATCATCTTTGGAAATTCTGATTTGAAGATTGTAACCAAAACCAGTGACTTGTCTAAAAAAATTTTGGTTCCTGACCATCACTTTCCCTGATTCAAGGTAGACAGTTTTATTATCTTAAAAAGTCAGAATAAGAACCCTAACAAACACCTTAAATTCCGCATGCTTTTCTTAATTACTCCTCAGAGATTAAAGGAAGAATGTATTGATTCATAATGAGTTATCTTGGAGAATGCTTGGCTAAAATCCATTTGCTTGTGTACAGTGCTGATATTGTTAGAAATGTTATCCACTTTGTCCTGTAAATAGGTTTTGGGAAGGAGATGCGAGGATTCTCTAACAAGAAATGATATTGATTTACGTGTCTTGGGTCAGGCCTCAGATATAAAAAGCCATCCTGCCTGTAATCTTAATGGGACAATTATTCAAGGAAAGTGGAGTTTACTTTGGGATCTTCCTGTCCTTAAATGTTTTGTTTACAAGTCAAAGAGGAATTCACATACACTTAGTCTAGTCACGTTTCCTTGTATGTTTGCCTGCAAACCTTGAAAAATTTGTCCATCTACGTGTTCAGTCCATGTCAAAGATGGGATTTAGATAATTGGAATTAATATAAGCAAACTTAGCAGCAAAAAAACACATTACATACACAATTATGTTAATCAGATCTCATAAAATGTCTCTCCAAGACAGGTTGCAAGGGGTAAAATGCTAAATAGGAAATTTCTAGGGTCCTTATTTTAAACACAGAGTGTGATAGTACTGTAGCATATCAATGGGTATAAATTGATTGCCTATGCCTGTTTGGTTTACAGTGACTGATTTTAATTGAGCAATTTACATAGTGTAAAAATCCTTTTTCCTCCTGCGAAAATTTATCCATTATATGTAGATAAGAAAGTCAGACTTTTCAGAAAATCTTAGCTCAGAATCAAAGAGAAACACAACCTCAGCCTCCCATGTCCCAGTCATGCTACCGATTAGCCTGCCTCCCTCCTATTCATACTGATATGTCATGTTTGACATTTTGACAAATTGAAATTTTCTGATGGGAAAACCATTTCAGGAAAGAAAGAAAAATCCTGATCACTCCAGCTTCATTACCATTCCTACATAATTAAAACATTATTCCCTTTGTTTACTGTCCAACCTAGTATTTCTTGCATGCTCAATACATTTTTGCAAGAAAGAAAATTTCTGTTTTAACATTTTTCCTGGTGGTGTATGACAGCCCTTCTCACAGCTTATCAGGATTACTCTTTTTGAGATACCATATTTAATTATGCGAGACTTCCTCAAAACTCTGGAGAATTTGGTGTACTGCAGGCTAGAAAAGAAAGGTAAAAAATCTATAATATATATTGATAAATGTCACCAGTAAAGATTATATAGGATGTTATTTTATATGGTGTTGCAGTTTTAAAACCTTTATATTAATTTGCCATATACTGAATTACCAATTTAAATAAAAGGCCAACAGATAATTGTATTCCTTTACTATAAGGAACACTTGAACTAATTTAAAGTAATGCAGCAAATTATCTAAAACCATTTAGTCAAATATACTAGAGAGGGGTCAAACCTAGGGCAGTACTATTTAAATCAAATTGAATTCCATCTTGAGAATGGATTTCAAATAGATTTTTAATTGCAGTATTTTGTCCACAGGGCATTCTATCACACACTTTTTGTTTGGAAGTAAAATCCACCAGAATATCCTCCATAAGGATAGTGCCAGGTCTCTCTTCATTACAAAATTTCTGTATTATGAAGTACGTAAATACATTCTGAGGATTTAATTTTTTGCTTGTTTTGCTTATCATTAGTCTCTCGAGCCAAATACTGGGTACTTCCCAGGTCTGGCTCATTTCATTAAGCAGAAAAGCAGGAAAGAAAACAGTAACACTAGTTGGGCTTTTCCTCATGCCCCAGAGAGAAGCTGCAAAGATGGTGCAGACATATTCCTGTAAAGGCGTGATCCACAGCAGGAAAAGCTGGTCCGTGAAGCTGGCACAGTGGCTGCACAGAGCCTACAGGAGAAGAATGCAATCCCGCACATGAAGGGCCCCGTCACTTTATTGCTCTCTGGCAGTACTGCCTGAGCACAGAGGATGCCAAGCTAAGCATTGTCCTGGTGCTATGAGGGTTTTGGTGTGCAGTATGGCAGTCTGGGAGGGAAAGCATTCGTGACAGCACTGGGACTGCCCTGGAGAAGTGTCCCCCTGAGCGCGGGGATACTCAGCTTTGGGCTTCCACTGTGCTTCCAGGTACATGCAAGTCCATCAGTGGTCCCCTCTTCTGTTCTTTTACTTCTATGTGGATCACAATTCCAGAAAGAAATGGAAAGGTGAGGTATAACCATGAGGACAACAGAAAAGTTACTACGTTTTGGATACATTTTTGCCTTTCCTCAAGCCTTATGAAAGATGTTCTTACCACTGCTGGAAATCTAATCCCAGGAAATTAGGTTTAACGTACATCGGAAGACGACATCGTAAATGAAGACAGGCTCCTACGTTATTATTTCCACTAATGATTCTGGAAAAGAAGAAGTAAATGCTTTGCAAAAAGATGACATGCTGTATTTTTTAATTAAAGACAAAATCATATAATACTTTCAAAAGCACAGTGACAAGTTCACCTTTTGTAAATACCCTTCTGAACAGATGGCAATAACTAAACTGGTCTATTGGTTTGTGAGCTTTTTGGACAAAACCTTTGCTAAATGAATAATAACTACAAATGTACTTGGTTTTTCTACAAAGAAGACTTGCAGGAAAGGTTCATTGTTAAAATATTGACAAATTATTTACAGTCCTTTTATTTACCATTAGTCCTGTTGTTTACAGTTCTATTTCAGATATTTTGTTGTGGGACTGAATTGGTTTCCGATAGCAGGGGTCATCACAAATGAAATGTTCAGTTCCAGATATGACATCCTTCACTTTGTTAGAAACACTTTCTTTAAAGGCTACGAAAAGACATTAAGTACCTAGGTTTTTATTTACTGTTCTTCCCAACACAGTACTCTCAGTGCAAATTAGCACAATAGAGAACTTTTGCATCATTTGCATGTCATGTAACCTCTCAAAATAATTGAGTTGTAAATTTGCTTTAAATATGTTTATAAAGGACCCTAAACTCACATACTAACAGTCCTAACAAGTAGCTGATATTAGCAAACTCACTGCAGCCACGACACACGACAAAATTAAGGACAGCCAGTTGCAGGAACTGGAGCAGAAATACAGTACAACAACTTAGATGAGGATTTTTAAATCTATCCTGGTTGGGAGGAAACTGCTAATAGAAGAGGCTCCTGCCAGTGTGCAAGCGGTGCAGCTCCTCACAGAGACAGCAGCAACAGCAGGGAGTTGGAGAACAACACTTTTAACAACTGGGTTTAGAACTGGGCGTGATTCTGGGTCTACCAAACCAGCGGCATCCAGCTCCAGCGCAAGGCAGATTGTGGCAGATGTGTCAGAAGTTCTCATGATGAAGAACTGATCATGTCACATGAATAGAGGATGTTGGAAAGCAAACAAAATGGGTGTGGAAGTCCTCAAATCAGGAAAGTTCTTACACCCATACTAGATTTTATATTAAAAGTTTAAAAAAAAAAAAGTTTTGATCTCTTCCCTAACTCATAGCCACCAAGAAAAAAACATTTTGCATGAAAAAAGAAAAAAAAAGGACAAAGTATTACTTGTTCGCTCTAGTCTTTCCATGTAAATACTTACACAAGTCATCTGAATCTATGAAATTTAAAGGGCCTAGATGTGCTGCTTTGTAAATATTTGATTTCTAAACCAAAGTTCAGTTAGCTAAATGGGATTTTTTTTTTAATTAACTTCCTGGCATAATGGATCAGGCCCTTCTGTTGTTGTTAAATTGTGTATTGGTCACCAAGTAAATTCGATACTGAGAGTGGCTGTTTTAAATTCATCGTATAAATGTTCTGAAATACAATAAATATATACATATTTAAAACTTCTGTTATTTACTTGACAGACTTGAATCAAAGGAACCTTTCCTGTCCGTTGGGTAAGTAGGAATATGTATATTTCCATGGATATTTATATATTCAACTACCATACAATATAATTTATGAGATTATGTTGAGCATAAACATCCTGTTTCAACATTATGGTTATTTACTATACCTAAGCTTAGAAAAAGTAGCTATTAGTCAATAGAGTGAGCAGTTGTGGATATTTCCCTTCTTAAAAAATACTAAGAAGTATGTTTTGCCTCATTGACTACCAAAATTTATACTAAAAGACATGTAGGAGCTAAATGCTGCATTAAAAGGTAGCTCATTTATTATTTTGTTTTCACTGATCTTTCAGTCAGAAACCATTTCAAATATTGTCTATACCATTTGTCTAAGCCTCTGAACAAATAATTGATAGTTTATTTTAAAATAAAAATTTTGTGATACTTCAATAACAGAAATAAAATCAAATTCATAAAATAGAAAAATATCACACTTTTAGCCTAATTATAGATCACTACACTGATTTTCATTTTACAGCTATTGTCTTCATAATCTCATAGCCGCTTAAACAGTTATATGGTCTACATATTAAAATGATTAACTCATCTTTCTAAAACTTATTTTTAAATGTAACACATTCTGAAAAAAAGTATAATTCTTTTATAAAATGTAGACTATTATATATACTAAAGGTAAGTATCTGTATTTTACTTCTGAGTCTGAAGTTCACTTTTCATGCACCGTTTTCCTTTTAGCTTCTTCCTTTAAAACTTTCCTAAGTTTCCTAACATACTCACTCCCTGTTTTCCTTCAGAACTGTATATTCTTTATGTCTCTTCATTCTCATTTTTCTTTGTTCACAACACCATGCTTCATGCTACCAAGAACATAAACTGCAGACAAAAGTTCCCATGCAAAATAGCTATTTCAGAGTTAATTCTACCATGTAATTATCAGTAGCTTCCAAATTGTTGTATTAACTGCAGATCAAAAAACTACTTCAAGTTCTGAAGTGCAAATTAAAGTTAGCAAACAAAGGAAGTGTGTCAGTTATGAACAGAGAAACTCAACAAATCAGCATAAGCAGGACTGAGATATGCCTGTTTCTATAGCATAAACTAACTTGGGTTTGTTTGAGTACATTTTGAATTAATTGCTTGCCATTTCTATTTTATACCAACTCAAAATTATTGAAAAATAAGGTAAATGTTGGTCAGATTGGGAGGGGGGGTGCTCTTGGTTTGCATGCTTTGAAATGCCCAAATTCATTATCAAATTCAGTCACTTCTGTTATTACCTTTCATTACTCTACTTTGTAACTTGTCCTATTGAGTGGGTTTTTTGAGGCCTCCACTCTCGTAATGAAGTGATTACCTGAAAATCTCAACTTTAAGATTAAAAAAGAGGTTGCATGACATTGTGGCTGAGGAGCAAACTTGAAAGTATAAAAATTCAGGAAGCAAATAAAAGACAATGGTAGCAATTATATTAATAGTAATTGCCACAAAATAATAAATCCTACTTTTGCAATTCTTGTCATGATCTTAAGAACTGTGCTGGCAGTTTTAGGATATTTGGGGATGTCTACCTAGGAGGAAGCGTTATGTTTATGGTTTGGGTTTGGGTTTGTTTCCAGATGAGCGGATTGGTGGCCACTGTGTAAATCCACATTACCTCCACATAGCCATTGTATGTGACTTTGTCGCTAAACTGGATTCCTCTTGGGAAGTCTAATCTGAGCAAATAGACTTTAGCCTCTTCCCAGAACTTCCCAGAAGTTTGCCTGTAATGTACTTGAATTATTTTTTGCAAGTTCATAATGATAAGGATAGAAAATATAAAAATCAGTCCCCACCTCTGTGTTACTTTTGCCTTTTTACTGCTGTATTTCCTCCACCCCAAAGGACGGCTTCAGACAGAGGTTAGAGTGCCGTGCTCTGAGGAGGGGCCCAAGCCAACATCCACCTCCCTGGTACTAAGTCAGAGAGATGCTCCTCCTAGTCCCACTGTAATCAGGGGGTTCATTTGTTTAGAGGATAAGCTCTTGTGCCAAGACCTGTATCTAAGGTTTTAACTCAGACTGACAGGTTCAACTACCATGCTTTTAAAATACAGTAAATATTTGCAGAAGAAATGCTGACTCAGCCTCAATTAGACTAACACATGGGGGCCCTTCATGCCTCTTACAGCCAGAGTTGGTCAAAACACCAATCTAAATTACTTTAGGTTGCCTACAGATGACTTGGTCCTGCACACCATGCTTTCATTCATCTACCTTCTGCAACAGAGATTTCTTTCCACATTTTCGTTATACTGCCTGTAGGGGCTAATTATGTTTTTTCATTTTGCCTCACCTAAGCTAACGGCTTCTTGGTGCTTTTCCATTGTTAATTCTTTTGGTGGGGGAAGGGAACGTGAAGTGTGGCAGCCTCAGAGCTCGAGACTGCCACAGTTTGTTGAGCTTTGCATGTATGTGCAGGGCTGCAGCCTTCCCATCAGAGACCCCACAAAAGAAAAGTGGTTTTTAAAATGGTACATTGTTTCCCCTTTCTCAGAAAGCAGCCAGCTACAGAGAGAAGCAGACCCCACCTTTTGCTGCTGTAGTTTGTGTCTCGAATGCAGGGACAGAACAGCTCCTGTACTCCCTTGGTAAAGGAAATTCCATTTACCCTTCTTTCTATGCAAAGTGCATAGCAAAGAAGAAAAATCCATGCCCCTTTACTCCCTGTGCAAGACAGGGACATAATTTGGCACTGGAGTAACAGTAACCTCTTTAATGGAAGTCTCTAATGGTAGCAATCAGGAGAAAAAATTCATTGAGTATGTAATCTATTCAGATAAGAGTACTTGAATTCACTGTTATGATTTTGGTCTAGAATACGAAGTTGAATTTGAGATACATATTGTCTTCCTTTGTCTCTTAGAGGTGAAAATGACACCATTTCCCACAGCATTCTCCTGGAGAAACTGGCTGCTCATGGCTTGGACAGGTGTACTCTTTGCTGGGTAAAAAGCTGGCTGGATGGTCGAGCCCAAAGAGTGGTGGTGAATGGAGTTAAATCCAGTTTGCAGCCAGTCACAAATGGTGTTGCCTAGGGCTCAGTATTGGGCCAGTCCTGTTTAATATCTTTATCAATGATCTGGATGAGGGGATCAAGTGCACCCTCAGTAAGTTTGCAGGCAACACCAAGTTGGGTGGGAGTGTTGATCTGCTTGAGGGGAGGAAGGCTCTACAGAGGGATCTGGACAGGCTGGATCAATGGGCTGAGGCCAGTTGTATGAGATTCAGCGAGGCTAAGTGTCAGGCCCTGCACTTGGGTCACAACAACCCCATGCTACGCTACAGGCTTGGGAAGAGTGGCTGGAAAGCTGCCTGGCAGAAAAGGACCTGGAGGTGTTGGTTGACAGCCAGCTGTATATGTGCCCAGGTGGCCAAGAAGGCCAATGGCATCCTGGCTTGTTTCAGAAATAGTGTGGCCAGCAGGACTAGGGAAGCGATTGTCCCCCTGTACTCGGCACTGGTGAGGCCACAGCTTGCATACTGTGTTCAGTGTTGGACTTCTCCCTACAAGAAAGACATTGAGGTGCTAGAGCGTGTCCAGAGAAGGGCAACAAAGCTGGTGAAGGGTCTAGAGCACAAGTCTTATGAGGAGTGGCTGAGGGAGCTGGGGTTGTTTAGCCTGGAGAAAAGGAGGCTGAGGGGAGACCTTATCGCTCTCTACAACTGCCTGAAAGGAGGGTGTAGCGAGGTGGGGGTCAGTCTCTTCTCCCAGGTAACAAGCCATAGGACAAGAGCAAGTGGCCTCAAGTTGTGCCAGGGGAGGTTTAGATTGGATATTAGGAAAAATTTATTCACTGAAAGGATTGTCAAGACTTGGAGCAGTCTGCCCAGAGAATGGGTGGAGTCACCATCCCTGGAGATATTTAAAAGACAGGTAGATGTGGTGCTTAGGGACATGGTTTAGTGGTGGACTTGATGATGTTAAAGGTCTTTTCCAACATAAACAATTCTATGATCCTATGATTCTATGAAAATAAAATCCTTAGGGAAGGCTGAAACATCTTTTAACAGTGCTCAATGCTGCATGTTAGCCTGTAAGGGCACAGGATGCTTCTCCCCACAGGTGTTATTTCCACACTTCTGGGGTTTTGTGTCCGTATTCAACCTGAGCAAGACAAAGTCTGGACTTTCTTTCCTCTTCATGTTATGTAGCATTCATGTTCATGTAAGGTTAGAATAAAAAAGAAGTCATGCAAATGGCCAGAATGCCTGGAAGACTTTACCATCAGAGGCAACAGTTCTGGTAAAACTCCACCAAAGTGAAGACGACAATGCATCAAATTAACTTCATGCAGAAGTCTTTGAAAGATTCAGACCTAGAAAGACCAGGTAGGTCAAGAGGTACAAAAAACTGGAAACTGCAAAAAGGACAACCTAAAAGCCAGCTCATATTAAGTTCATCCCACTTTGTGGCAAAGGATGGATAATATAAAAAAAAATATTTAAAATGCCAACAACTTTCAGTTATCCACATTTGCTCTCCATATTTGGCATTTTGTTCTTGATAATAATGATGCACAATTATCCCCTCAACAAAACTGTTATCATTCTCTGTAGATGATTAGATTGATAATCCAGTTACTAACCATTCACCCAGCTATTTCATGGCAGCTGATTCATGGTAACTATCTGCATGTAAAAGTTTAGCCCTTGATAAATTCCAGATAATACTGCTTGCAGATTTGTAATTGGTCATCAGCCTGAGCCCTAAAATTAAAAACTCATTTTGTAAGATACAGCTGTTGCCACATCTTTTAAGACCTGTGATAGTATTAGATGGCCAAGAGAGACCATACATATTTTTTAACTGTCTCACACAGTAGAAATTCTTTGAATTAATTCTTGTTTGTATCTAAGTGTAATTGTATGTAACTTTCATAATGACATCCGGTCTTTAACACATGCAGTGGTAGAAAATCCATCACAGCAACTAATAAGTTTGGTAATCTTTTAAAAATATTTATCTTCTTTGTTAGGTGTCATTTAATAGTATGTCCCATATTGTTGAATTCAGAAGAGACAGGGAGAGAGAGTAAGAAAGAGAGCTGATTTTTTCTGAGGCTAGTGAGAACTTAGATTCATCTACTGCCAGCTGCAGAGAGTGGGATTACTTCTGGATAAGCAGGCAATAGCTCTTCAGTGAGATGGTCTTTGAAAATGCATGTGTTTTATACATCTGGTTGTCAGCTGAGATTCAATCTATTTCTCTTTCGTGTAGATGTTAAAAAAATACAATACAAACTGCTGACTTTTTCACTCTTTTTTTCTTTTTTTTTCAAGATTGATTGTTTGCTATAAACAGTATAAATTTAGGTGGAAGGCCCCAGAGAGAGACATAAGTGAAATGAATGCATTGTATGCATTTATTACATGATGAATAGTTCATCATAGTGGGAGAAAGAAGAGAGATACAAGTAAAATTGGCACTAATTGCTGCATTTTTTTACATTCTCAGTAAAAAGACTAGAGATCTGTATGAACTACTACTTTCCTCACCAAGGTCCTGTTTCTAGAAAGTATATGACAATAGAAAATAATGAAAAGCCGTGTTTTTCCAAATCACAGCTTAATCACAGTGCCTTTCAAATCACAGGTACTTACTTCTAGAAGAGATGGAGGAATTTTGGAGCATTAGGAAGGGCTTCCAAAATACAAAAAGTAAAATTCCTTCATTTTCTTCTGGCAGAATTGTTCTGAGAAACATCTAACAACTGGGATTTGTCACCCACATTTCTTCCTCTTACTTAGTAGTGTTTTCTTTCCCATAAGGCCATTTTGCAGAAGATCTATAGGAAATCCTGCACTCAAACACTGGTTTGAGGGATCCCATTCTGAAGAAGTGATATAGTTTAAAAAAAAGCCTAGTCCTTGCAGGTTCTGTTAGCATAATATTCAGTCTACTTCCAAAATATGCAGGTTGTTTCAATTCACAGTCAGTTTTTGTGTGGGTTTTTTTTTTACAGACAATAGGTTATAAGGCACAAAACAGAATGTAGCCACATCATCTTCTGTACAACAAACACCATAACACTTGTCCCTCATCCTGATTATCAGATAGCACCAGTGGAAGGAGCAGACACTATTCCTACTATTCCCATCCAGCTTTTGAAGACAGATAACTAAGAAAATTATTTTCCTTCAGCAGAGGAAAAATATAAAAATAAGATGAGATACTGGGTGCATTTTGCACTGTTAATATGAAACCAATAAAACTACCAACCTGAACGTAATCTTGTAACTCTCATTCACATTCAGGCCAGGTATTCAAGAGCTGTGTTTTCATGAAAAGCATGGGAGGACTGAACACACCTGACAATTATTTAAACTAATTGTTTAGAGACAGGCATTTGCAGGGAATACCCTCTAAAACAACCAACTCTTTAATTATGTGTGAGGTTTAGCCTGGAGGCCAGAAGCAGAAGTCAGGGGACTGCAAGGACTCTGGGCATGCTGAGGCTGCCAGGGCAGTCCCCAGAGAGACAGGAGGGATTTGGGAGACAATAGCACTTATGGAAAGCTGGGGATCTTCATGTGGAAGACACTGAGAATCTATACGGTTTAATTTCAAGCAGTATTACTGATACACTTCTCTTCCAACGATTTACCAAAACCCACAAGGATTAAGCTTTTCTATAATTACCTGCTTTCCATTATTATAAGACTCTGAAACAGTGGATGAATATCACTGTTTTATAAATTTATAAAAAGTTTTTTTGCTTGAAGATATCTCTGAAGAAGAGATTACAAAGCCACGGTAATAATAATGTTGGTCCATTGCTGTTACTGCATTTGTCATTATTTTTGTGTCATTACTCAGTGTTTAAAGATCCCAGATTATGTATTTTTCTACTCATTTGCAATCTAAATAATTATTTGAAGGTTCCTCTATTTTGCTGATCTTTTTAATTCTACACCACTTCCACTTTCACACACAGAAGAATATATATTGCACAGAAAACAGACTAATACTTTTGTCCAAAAACAGAAAAGTATTTTCCTAATTCCATTAACATTTATTAGCAACAAACTGAACATAAATGCACCTTAATAAATTCTTTTTCCCCTTTCTGACCTTAATAACATCAGTAACAATGAGCTTCATAATTGAGAAAGGCAACAGAGCATGAGATCACTTTTTTTGTCTTCTGGTTATTCTATTTGCCTTTCCCTTTTATTTACTCTCTGTTACTTCTGTCATCCAAGACTACCCTTTCATTACTAATTCTAGGAAAACAATATATATGCAAGTCATTTACATTATGGGCTAATGACGAACAATTCCTCAGTACTGAACATCTGTAGTCTCACCTATGTACAAGACAGGTTGTTCTCTAGAGGAGGGAAAATGATGTGCAAGAGAATGTTTCTGAAGGAAAGTCAGTAGGCTGAAACATTCGGGGGGGGGGGGATGAAAGGAAATGAACAGGGATGCAGGGCCGTAAGAATAGAAAGGAAAGTCCAGGGTGTTATAGTAGTCACTTTAGCATGAGTATCAAGGCTTGCTGAAGTTTTAGGCCCCAAGAACTTTCACCTAGATTCACTGACTGTGCACTGAACTTTTACTTGGCTACATGAAGGAAGGCCCCCGAAACCGGTGCAAACCAGAAAGATAAGGAGGTTTCAACCCTAGCAGAAGCTGTGATCTTAGAGATAAGAGAAGAATCGGCCCGCCTAGAGACGAGGAAAGAGCCCAATGAAGAACGGGAAGACCCCAGACCCAAATACTACTATTGGTCCGAACTGTCTCCTGAGGGGAGGGCAATTTAGATCGTAAGGGTATAATTACCCAGGGATTTCTTTGTTCTGGGTCCCTATCCAGAGGCACCCAGCTCCAGCTGTTTTCACTGCTGTACCAATAAATTCGCCTGGCATATGTCGTATCGGAGGCTCTGCTTCGGGAAACCTCGGGTCGAGCCAAGGGGAGAGGAAGTGCCCGAGAGTGAGTGTGTGCGTGAGCGAGGAGTCGAACAGGGGCACCCGTCAGCTCCATGGAGCTGCCACTGTGAAGGGGCTCTGGTCCCAGCAGGTAAAGTCTCGGGCGGTGAGTGTGCTGCCCCCTGAATGGTGTGTGAGTGCTCGGGCAGCAGCTTCTCCCTTAACAAGGGAAAAGGACTACACAAAGAAGCCAAAAGGGAGGTATTTTCTTACAATGGAAAATGGAGGGAGGAAGGAAGGACATTATTTGCTGGGTATGTAACATCACTGTGGAACAACACTATTTATTTCAAACTCACTGATCCAGGAGTTACAGAAAACAGTGTTTGGAGACGTCTGTGTTAGCACAGTATTCCTATTTCCTATTTCAGAGGTATCAACAGAGCATTTTGGCCCACCAGTGGCCATTTTTGGAATTTTGGCTTCTGTGAATAGGCACAGCTTCCTGTGGCAGGCTAACAGGCATGTGAAACAATTTCAAAAATGAGACCGAGCTCCCTATTCACAACACCTCTTAAAATCAAGACAGTTTTTCATCCTTTGTATGGCTATTGCCATTTATATGGCTATTGCCATACAAAAGCCTTTCTTTATTTTCACAGGTTTCCAGATCATTACAAAGAAGTTTTAATTGAATATCTTCCCCTTGATAAATATATTGAAAGGTATAATAATTTTGAAGTTTGATATTTTGAATTTCAAATTCCCTATAATGCTGTTCAAATGAGTCCATCTGTATTTGCCCATTGCTCTTCTGTCTGTGCTGCTTTTACTACTTTTGTATGATAGTAATAATTGAAACTCTTCTTAATATTAAGTTCTTAGCGTGCTAGGGCTTGTACAAATATTCGGAGAGGATCTGATGGCTGATCCCTCTGATTCCACCTTTGAAATCAGCTTAATCTTTTTCACTAGCAAGTGAAATCTGAGATTGATCCATCTACCTAACATGCTACTTGCACTTGTGCTAGAAGAGAAAGGTGGGACAGCAAAGAGAAATGTATGCTTAAAAGACCAAACCACAGAAAGACAGCCAGTACTGCTATGCTAGCTTTTACTTGAAAGTCCACTTCACACTCTTTTGCACTAATATAATTTTCAGCTCCTTGATAAAGAGATTTCTTCTTTGGAGATTGACCACCCATGATCACAACAGCAATCAGCAACTGGCCTTGCTTCAAAAGTTATTGCTCCACACCAGTCTCTATATACCTTGGCTTTCTAAAATGGCTGGGTGTTTAAACTTTGACATTCTCATAAAAAGCCCCATCAAGAGCACTGTCACGGCTCCTAATTTAGTTTTTTTCTCTTCTTATCTTTCTGGTTTTTTAAAGCAAAGGGAGCACATCAAAGAACAAGACACATGTAAAACAGTGTTAACCATGCTGGCCAATTGGCTATGCTGAGTAAGGATGAAGAGAATTAGGGATGCAGAAGAAAGAAGATAGTATTACCTGGATGCCTTTTTAATACATATTTTTTCTTTGCAATGTAAAATTATGAAATGTATAAAAAAGGGCATGTTTTCCCTTCTATTCATGTGTTCTTACCACAGTATGTAAGCAACCTTTCTCAGTTTAAATGGTACCATCCTTTCTCTTCCCTGTCCTAGGTTTTGTGTTGAGGGGTAATGTACAACCCTAACGATGAAGGTTACTACCATGAATAGTGATGGGAAGAGGGAAGGGGTTTTTTCTTTATTCTATACCATTTTAAACTTTGATAATTTCACTGAAGTGTTGTGTCCCACAGAGAGTTGCTTCACCAGAGTTGAGATGAGGGAAGAAATGAAGGTGTCCTCCAGAGAGGTTGTAGAGTCTCCATCTGCTGAGATTTCCAAGTCTCAGCTAGGTAAAGCCATGGCTGACCTGGTCTAGCCCTGGGTCTAGCCAGTTGGGTAGGAGGCTGAACCAGATACCTTCTAGAAGTGCTTTCCAGCTCTATGAATAGGCAGGGGAGCCACATTAGCTGTTGGATGTGTGGCATGTACAGTGATACTTTCAGCCTCTGACTCCCTTCTGTGAAATCAGCAGAATGGCCCATTCCAGGGTGCGAAGTTTGTTAAGAGAGGAGGCAGTACAGAAAGAGGCACATCAGAGAGAAGCGTTGCTGACACAGAGCAAATTGGAGCTCCTACTTCTCTCTCATGTTTGTTAAAGGTTTTTTAAAAGATATTAAGCTTTAGGCGGAGACATTGTCTTTAGAGTTGCTCTGTTGATAGCCTTGTGTATGATACTAAGGAACAACTCACATCTTGCCTTATTGGATTGTTCAGCTGTGCATTAGCATGCTGTAGTATACCCCTAATTCAAAATAAAACAAAATCAGGGTATGTCCTGATACTAGGCAAGCTTTCAACAAGTAAAATGGATCATATCATAGGTTGTTTTCTACAAATTTAGCTTAATCTGAGATCTGACCTCATTTATCAAACCGCTTTTCAACTACATTGGTATAACGCCTTTACACACCTTAATTTAAAAAGAAGCAGGATAGTGTTTAGGGTATTTAGGGTCATATTCAATAGCCTCTCTTTGGCCCAAAATGATGTTGATTTCAAGAAGAAGGGTCTTGATTTTGCCTTTTTGGTTTTGGTTTGGTTTGGGGCTTTTTGCCTTACTTCCAATTATGAACTGCAGTTCAAAAGTAATCTGCAGTTATCCATTGAGTTTGGGGATTTTTTTATTTAATCTCAGGGCCAGGCTACATTCTTAGAATTCTTACCATTCTGCAGGCCAAAGTGCAGCTTTGTCAACATCAGCCATACACACTCCCATGGGGGTGTACACACAGGTGTAACAGATTGCAAGAATTTTGCTGATGATGTACACAAAAATAAATAGAAATTAGGTCACATTCTGTCTTGCCACTAGTGTGCTAAGAGTTTTATTGCTAACAGTTTAATTAGTGTGCTTCAATTACTTACTTTTATTTGTAAAGTCTTCAGCTTTGGTTCTGAATTCATGTAAGGATCAGTTTTGTTCAATAAAAAGAATTCCTTCACAACCACATATTAGAGCAGGATTAAAAGTTGGAGGATGTGCCTTAAATGTGAAGTAGAAATATCAGAGTGGATCTGTCATGCACGACCAGCAACTGCCAGTTTATATCACTATGGTAGTGAGTCTATAGCTAATGCCAAAGCATTTGTTTAATTTGAAAAGTATAAACCCATTTCCAACAAATATAGAGTTACTGATTTTTTTTTTCTTTTCAGTTGCCTCTAATGCTTTATACAAAAACAACCTTTCTGAACTGTCTCACACTTGGGCCCTGTAGCTCTTACTCCCAGGGGTAGGAATGAGAGGCTGAATCAGCTATCATCCAGTAGCTACTTTTGTCAAACATTTTCATAACCACCCAGATAGCCACCAGAAAGTACTTGTAAGTCCCAGAAAATTAGGAATTTTATCAAAAGCAATTCTTTGCTGAAAAGTACCTACTAGGTATGGCCTTGTTTATTCTCTTGCCATCTAAATCAAGGGATAGAAAGTACAGATAGGTTTCCAGGCACACGATGAACAACAAACAGTCAAAACGAAAAATTACCAACTTTCAGACTGCATTTTTTCTATGAACTATTGGTTGACTACCTGAAAATAGCGAATACCTTCACAGAAATTAGGATCAATACATAAAGGAGGAAAACTGAAGCTTTTATCAAGTAATGTAATTCATCCTGCAGATCTATCCTTTTTTGGTGTACAAGAGGATATGGGATAGAAATGGAAGCTACATCTTCTGAGACAGTGAAGTTAGTGAAGCAAAACTGGAGGTCGTTATTGTGGGTTATATAGCAGTATTATGCCAAAGTGTTCACATTTCTTTAGTGGAGATGGAGGAACCTGAGAGGTATTGAATAAGGCTTTGTTTCCTTGCAGAACTAATCTTATTCACGTACGCATACACACATATTAATCATGATTACACTTTAAATCTGGAATCAAATATGATTTGGTTTCAAGCAGACCTTGTCTAGGTGTCAGTAGTTAGGTGTATTTCATGTTCTGGCTGATACTTTATAGGCTATAAAACTGTCTTGCTGTGTAGAGCATTCATAGAAAAATAACATTCCAGTCATGTAAGTCGTATAAGAGTGAGTAATGGTAATGTGGTTTTGCTGGGAGAAGGCAAAAATTGTGTGAGGGGAGTTCAGCCAGAAGGTAAGGGAGGGAGAAGGAGGAGAGAGAGAGACACCTTAATAGCTTTAATTCCTTCACAAAGTCTTGTGGTTTGCGAAGAGATGCTGGAGGCAATTCTCAGCACTAAATTGTTATGGTAGCTTAATTCAATAGACTATATAAAACCAAATTTAGTCTAAGATGTGTCTGTATTGCTAACTTCTAATGTGCATTTCCCACAGTGATAAAACACTTGAAATGAAACTTTCTATAAATGTTTACTAGCCCTGATGCATACTGGTGCAAGGAAAGCCCTAATCTGACAGGGACTGTGACCACATGAAACAGGGACACATGCTACAGAAAATGGCAATAATGGAAATATAAAGCTCCCTGAGCCCTCTTTTGTTGCAGTCATTTTCTTAATATCTAAAATGTTATGAAATTAATCTGTATGGAAGAGAAAAGATGGATATACAGATCATTGTCTAAGAACCATGATGATTACTATATCTTAGTTAAGAGTGATTAATGTCTTTCTAAATGAGAATCTGAATGCATTAATATTTAATTTTTATATGCATAGAATGATTTTGCCAGGGTTGATAAGACTAAAGAAATGTTTGTAAATGTTCTCCCCAAGCAGGATAAAAAATATTCTCAATTCTACTGTTATAGCCATTGAATGGAGTATCTTATGCACAACCATTAGTATTATGTTCTTAACAGACAATATCAATAAGCTAATGAAACTTGCCCACCTGCTGTAAGCAAGTTGTCAAAATGTGAATCAGTGCAACTGTTTCCTTGGAGCTTAATACAGTGATATGAAGGAGTCTCCACAAGTCCTGTAACATCCAGGGAGTGCGAGGGAGAATATGAGATCACATAAAATACATACTGAACCCCCCAAGTTTATTGTTGTGGTGGTTTTTTTTTTTTAATATAACAGTCAGACTGTGGACCATTAAGTTAACATCAGTTATGCTACCAAAATGTTTGACAGAAATTACAACATGTGATTTACAAAATGTGACTACTGTGTTTTCAGGAGCTTAGATTTAGGGAAAACAGGTTAAACCTGAAGCCAAAAATGTAACCTGATCTAACTCTACATTGGATATGCTCATGAAAAAATCTTGAATGAGGAAGAAAGGAAATGTTTAATAACCCATATTGTTGGGTACCCTCACAGTGAACCAGGGAGCGGAGTAAGCCGAGTGGAGGTAACCAGAGAGTTAACAGAGTGGAGGTAACCAGAAAGAAATGTACCAGGCAGAGTACAGCAGGAGAGTACCCAGACTGCACTGTCTTACCTGCATGCTCAGGAAGGCAGGAGCACCACTGTATGAGGAAACTTGAGAAAGATCCCTCCCAAAGCACAGAAGACATTCCTCAAAAAAGACAGGCACAGAATCTCAGTTCTTGCCCATTGCAGACAGGAAAATGTGTCTAAGCTCCCTCCAAGGCACGCCATGCCTAAGGCAAGTTGCAGAGGCCAAGGGGCCAGCCTTGCAAGTCAGCTGAGATACTAGAGCAGGCAAAAGACACCTATATGGGGGTTCTCTAAGGGGAAGAAGGTCCTTTGGTAAGTATCAAACAACACTTCTTTGCAAATTAGAAAAGATATGTAGAAAGTTTTCAGCTAGATGATTCATACTCTCATCATATCTGTGTGACAAGAAATCAGTAGCTCTACCATATGTCCAAGACTGTATAGGGAAACTGCAATACCAATACCATGACAAGTCACCAGGCTGTTTTGCCACATACTACACCCAGATGAGTCATCTGGGACAAAAATCCTCTTTTCCTTATGAGAATGAATATAATGGAAAAATCCAGACGTACATTTAAGATAAATAATTATACCCGATCCCTTGATTTCAACAGCTTTATTCTGCATTTACAGTGGGGGAGTTCAGAGTGGTGACATTTGAATTCCCTTATGTAAATTGAAAGTTCTTTCCACTGTTATTTTAGGAACCCCTTTGTTTTGTGACTTTTTTATTCCCTTACAGAAAAGAAAGCTTGTTTTCTTCACTGTGTATACAGAAAGGGAACAGACACATGCCCTTCCAGAGCACTGAAGTATTAGGAGGCACAGATTTTTCAGAAACGAAGGAAAGTGTAGTCAGCATAGTTAGCACTGCTCTAGAGGATACACAACTGGCTATGTGATGCACAACTGCCCTTTCCACTCATTTCTGACAAGACTGGAATTGAGTCTAGTCCTGTGCTCAGTTATAGAAGAATCTCCTTTGTATCAGATGCACTTCCCATATCCATTTACCATGGAAATTATTGCACAGTGGGTCGGGAATACAAGAATGCTTTCTTAGATTCACAGTATCTGGTATTTCCATTTATATTGTATCTTCACTTGCAAAGTGTACTCTTGGAAAAACAAGCAGTATGTCTTGTCTTCACAAGCCATACTCAGGACACTGACAGTTATGGTCTCGTACATGTCTCCATTTTGCTGGTTTAAACCTTGAGTTGCTCAATCCAAAATAATTAAATTACATCAGTAAACTTAGTGTAAATGAGAACAGAATAAAATTTAATTTAAGCCTTCTAACAGTTTGAAAAGGGGAGAGGAAAGCATGTGTTGCAATTTTCTATAAATATTTTTTTTTCTTTACATACACTCTGACACTGTCACATTGTAATTGATTAATCTTTTGTGAACTGTGCTTTTCTGTTTCATTCAGTGCTTCTAAGACGGCTCCTCTGAAGAGTACATAAAGTTTTCAGAGATCTGTTTTTGTAATCTTAAGTGGTTAGTCTTTCAGCTCCAGTGCTACCACTGTGATTTTAATTTATCAATGTGCTGTTCAGTGAAATGCTGTAGAAACACTTTAAAGCCTAAACCCATCACTTATTCCTACACCTGTCAATGACAGTCTTCTGTACTTGTCAAACCAAGTTAAATGGCACTCCTGCAATGTATACAATATCACTAATAAATTGGATAATCAATCACACATGTATGGTTTGACAGTAGTACCTTGAATACACTGAATTCAAAACACATTTTTAAGAGGCAGGACTCATTACTCTTGTACTAAGAAAAAAAATACCATATAGACATCAAGAATTTCCCAGCCACTCTGTACAATTAAAGGACACCTTGGGAAACAGTTAGGCCACTGGTTAGGACACTGGAAAGGTTTTTCATTACCTTACTATAAAATGTTCCCATGGGAAACATAAGTCATTGGAGATTACTTTACATGACAGAAAAATAGTTTAACAGCAGGAGGAGAAAGGTCGGGGAGACATTAAGTAGTTTTACTCAGGTTTCTTTATATACAAATGTACTATTTTGTTTCTAAAAAGCATCAGGATAAAAGTGTTAAGCATAGACTGTCCCTGCAGCCACAGTAAGTATTTTTTATCAGGAGTAATTGTAATTCTAATACTTAGCCCTTAGCTGTGCAGAAAATTGTTGGGGCTAAATTTTGCCTTGAAATTCCTGCATCCCTTGTGTCTGTCTGGCTGCCATAAACAGCTCCCAGATCAGCTGATCCCCAGAGTCTGAATATTGACCTTGATATCTTTGCTATCCTGTGCTTCACAAGCTTTGCCTAATCCTCTACAGGAAAGTGTCTAAGTAACTTAATTACCTGACTGTGTATATATAACTTTGAATATTTGTGCAAGTTTTGCCTAAAATTCAGGTTGGAGAGTAAGTTCAACAGTTTTCCCAAAATACATTTCATTGGAAAAATAGTTTTTGGGAGAGAGGATGAGGGTAAAGAAGGGATGTATCTGAAGACAGAAAAAAATACAGCCTAATCATGTTGCAAATAAATTCTGCCTAGTGCCTGCAGAAAGATACTTTAATGGAAAATGGTGTACTGTACGTCAGCTATTTTATGTATACATGTCTTTCTTGGACAAAATGTACCTCTTCAGATTAGATTTGCCAAAAACTTTTCAGTTTTGCTGAAAAAGTTCTTCATTTACAGTAATACATTCGTTGCTGTACTTTTTAAAACCTGAATCCACACTTCTACCCCACCTTAGGGAAAGGAAAAACCTATCTTGCACTTATTAATTGAATGAACATGTGGAATTAGAATAAAACTTTTATTAACTTATGGTTACAAAACTACTATGAAAATTGATCAGTAATTGAAATATAGAAATAGTAGGTTATGTTCAATCATTTGGCATTTGGGGAAAAGTTGTTGGGGATTTTGGTGGTTATTTTTTGGTTTTAGCTATACCTATTTGCTCTCATAACTGCATTATGGAAATGAATGTAAAATACTTTTCTGCAATTACTTTTCCTCTTCTGGCTCCCTCTTTTTTGCTGTAAACCTCCAAGAATATATTAGTTGAAAGAATCACTGACAAAATTTGTCTTTTGACAGTAAATATGTCAGCAAAAAGCAGGCTCTGGAGACTATTCTCTTTCTCTGCAGAATACACAGCCTGAACTGCAAAACAGAATTGTCCTTCCTCTTCTATCAGCATCCTCAGCCTTAACTAAAATCAAATGATCTCTGAAGTAAAGGTGGGATTCAGCCCACCAATTTAATTCATGTCTTTGGGGAATGTAGGTAACCATCTACTGAAAAGTTGACTGAAATCTCTACCTTTTTTTTCAATAGCTCATGAAAGTCATTGCCATCTGATTGATTTTCTAACAGGGAAAGTTTCCATCTCCCAATGCTTATTCTCTAAATCATCTAGTTACCCCCCCTCGCCCCCTTTTTTAACATCATATCAGTTTAGACTGATTCTCTTTTGCACTCAACAAGAACAATTTCTAGCACTCTTTTTACATGACAAGAGAAATGATTTTACAAGTGACTAGAATACTAGTTTCAACCATTAGGTTGATATGTGCCTCCTAAAAAGAGTTTGATTGAAGGAATATTGCTTTTGTATTTAATATGTTTATCCAGCCTTGACAACAGAGAAGCAATTGACAGTATAAATGGTGATAGTGCTGTGAATTGAATTAAGATACATTATGTCTGGTTTGTCAACATTTATGATTTACAAATACATCTCTGTACCTGTGGAAAGAAAAGGAGATATTAGCTAAGGGTGACTCACATGTGAGACAGAAATTCTTGTTGCCATGAAAATAACAAAAGCTATTTCTGCTCTGTTCTGCATTAACTATTCTAAAGTCAGAATAGTTTGGAGTGTTTGGAGCTAAGTGTTTGGAGCTAAGTAAATTAAAACAGGATGTGATCATTAGTTTCTAAAAATCTTCTGTGGGCATAGAGCAGAGAACACAAGAAAGATTACGCTCTAATAATCTATTTTCAATATACAATATCATCAGATAAATAAAGACATAATAACATCCATAGGTTTATTTCAAAGATGCAGAAGCATAATTTTGCATTTGCCTGATTGACATATGTGCAACTGCTGATGTCCATAGGAAATTTGAAGATGTACAGCATTATAACTGAAAATCTGGTCTTTGAGGAATCCTTTATTCTTCAGGCATACATAAGTTAAAGCAGGCTTAGTGTTAAGTGAAGTGAAGCTAAAAGAGACAGCTCATACAAGATTGACTTGGTGATACTAGGTCAGAAAAAGGAACCGTGACTTTTGCTTAACAGAAACACACTTAATTGATGAGTTTTCTTTGCCTCAGCGTGAGCATTACAGTGTGTTTTACTGTCTTCCATTTTAATAGCAGCATCATGCACATAGTTCTGTTGTTAATATTGCAGAGATGGCATATGTTTGTGGGTAAGTAATCTGCCTGTTTACAGTGCCATTAGGAAACCGCTGACTCCACCAGTTCACAGGCTCGTTTAAACCTTTCTCTGCTTCCGACTTGCTGAGTATTTGGTATTCAACACCGTGCGAGTGATTTCCTGCAGCCTCCCTAACACAGGTTGGTGGGTTGCTAAGGAATATATCTCAAGAGGTTAAGAGCCCTGCAGTCACCTTGATCTCAGTGCCAGTGATTATCTGTGTAATTTTCTGCTTCGTGTTTTATACTGCAGCACTGACCAAAGCTTATGTTTGTCCTCTGGCATCCAAAGGTGTGAACAATTATGGCTGTAGATAGAGATATGTACTGGTTGCTTTCACAGTATAATCTCTTTAACATATTATTACAAATGAAACATCATCATTCAACTTTAAAAAAAAAAAAAAAGGAATGAAAAAGAAAAAAGCCAAGTGAGATCAGTTGGAGAAACAGAAGATATTTTTTTCTTCTAGTCATCCATTTTGAGTTCTCTTCATTGTCTTTGGTTCATAGCCTTTTCAGTACACATGCAGGACAATTGCTTCACAGCCAAGAGGACTAGGAACTGCCTTTATAAAACCCCAGACCTCTAAGGGTCTCACATGATGTCTTGCATCATAAGCTGTTAACTCAACAGTCACAGTGAAGGACACTTAACCCCAGGAGCTACAGCATGCTGCCGCTGAGTGGCCTGTGCTGCCACAGCTGCAGGTAGAATTTCAGGGAGGGAGAGAGAGACCCAGATCATGGATATAGAGAAGGATCCACATCAAAATTTCCCAAAGCTTTAAAACCATTCTCCTTTACCTGTCTTATTCCATAAGGGTCAACACCTACAGATAAGATCCTACAGTGCCATTCCCCTTCTGTTATTTTAACAGATAGCATGGAAGGATAAATGTCTTTCCTCCATGACCAACATTTTAATTCAGTCAGCTGGGAAAGGGAAAAAGATTTGGGCCACTTGCTCTGTTGAGAGCTCATAGCAGCCCATCCACCTCTAGCACCTCTGGGTGCTATTCCTACCTTAAAGGTGAAGTAGCTGTTGCCACATCTTTGCCAGTGGTCCCAGGTAAGGAGTCTCTGTATGTGCAGAACTGGCTCTTTCCCACGCCATATGAATGGTACTTCCACACTGCCTTTTGCCAGTGCAGAGAGATCCCAAATGGCCTGTGGGGAAAGTGATTCCCTCCCCACCTCCTGCTGGAGTCCCCAACACTCGTATCGTGGGACATGGGACTTAATTACCAGGGATGCCATTGAACTGTGACAATTTCACTTACAATAAACTCAGACTAGAAATTTAAGCAAATCATCTCCTGTTAGCTTGTCAATTGTGCTAACAGGTTACACAGTTAGAAGCCACAATATGTTTGCACCTCATATCCCAGCCACGGGGTCAGTAACCTTTTGGCAGAGAGGTAGATAAGAAGGATAATGTTTGGTGGAAACTGGATAATGTTTGCTGCAGATAAAGCCATGTGTATGCCTGTTTCAGAGGCTGACTGTGATGCAACATACAGAATACCTGCAGTTACTGCTTATCTTGGTAGCAATGAATGCTACTGAACTAAGCCATGCAAAAATGCAAAGCACCTTAACTTTAAGATTAGAGGCAACACCTGTAGCAGAGCTGTTTAGATAGCTTCAGCTGTAAAACACTATATGAAAACTGCTGGGGTTTCTCCAGCTGAAAATTAAAGACATAATAACAGTATCAGATGCTTCTGAAGCAAAGAAATATTTTTAAAAGGTAATATAAGCAACCCATAAAAATTTACAAGAATTCATGGATTACACTGCCATGTGATAACCAGACTCCAAAATGTGCTTCTACTTTTTCCTGCTCTGGTCCCACAGATAAGCATTAGACCATGTGGGCTGAAACTGACATTTGCAAAGCTGAAGGAACATAAAGAACTGAGTTCAGTTTCAAGACAGAAGTTACCTGAACAGGGAATAGAGCAAAAGAATTAAATTCTTAGGGGCTTACTGATGTGCAAAACTGCTTCTCTCAAAAGAGAAGTATTATCCGAGATGTTACACTAAATTAAAAATTAAAAAAATATATACATAAGCCACATTTTTCAACAATATAAAAATATTCTATATGAAGAATGCTGTGTGACAGGAACTTCTCAGTGGTACAGTGACAGAGTGAGAGCAGAAGGTAGGAAAGGAGAGAAATAATCGGTTGCCACACCAGAAACCCTTTCCTGCATTTTCCCTACCCAAAACCTCCACTGCCTGCAACTACCCTCATTTGAGGAACCTGTGAGCCTTTCCCAACCACTCAACCCTCTCTCAAGCCTACTGACGTTTTTCCCTAGCACACTCAGATCTTTGCCTGAGAGCTCTCTCCCTTCTGTGCCTCATCAGTGCCACCATTCCCAGGGATGGCTTTGAGCTATCTCTGTCATGGCATTTGTATATGAAAAGTAAGTTCCACACTCTGAAAGCCCAGTGAAGGGCCAGCAGTCCTATGGGCCAGAGCTGAGTTGTCACAGAAAAATATAGCTGCCTTTCAGCCTTACTCTAGCTGGTGCAAAGTGAATTATTCTTAATCAGCTTCATGGTCTTTAACCTTGAAAAACTGAATTTATCTGGTCTTTATGCAAATTAAATTAATGTCACTCCAGGTGAAAGGTTTCATGTGACAGGCCTTTTAAATTTAATCTTTTTTCTTCAAATTGTCTGTTATCTTCTACTTAAAAAAACAGTTTGAATATTAAGTATGGGCTTATTGCAGCTATTAATCATTTGGCTAAATAAAACCACTAGCAAACTGTGAATAGCTGTAAATAAGATAATAGGTCTGCTACCTGCTGCCTCTTAGTCCCATGTAGACTGGCTACGGAGTGAAAGATTAAATAAGAGCTGTCACATAGTTTAGGGAAAATTTTGCTAGTTTTGTGTTAAGGTAAGATACAGAAACATGATCGCTATACAAGGTCTAACTATTATTACTTAATGTTATTTTGCTTCCTCTGCCACACACAGCTTACCTGCTGCTGGGTTCTAATCTCCCAGGGCTGTTTTATTTAATGAGTGTTTCATATAAAATGCATATAGGGCTTTCTTTTCTCAAATAAATTACCAACAGGACTACAGTTGCCCTTCTCACCTGGTGAGTCTCATGATCTTCACTGCTGGTCCACTATTATGTGGGTAGACAGCACAACTTACCCTATCACTAGAAGTTTGGGCACTTGCATCCAAGGCAGATGTGGCAGAGGTGGAAATTGTTCCCTGACGTCCTGCTTCTTTGATAGATGTTTTTGCCAGTTACAGACAAGGCAAATTTCAAATGCTCAAAATCAAAACACTGGGATGAAATTATTACTGAGGTAATTTAAGCCTGCCAACTCTATTTTTTCCCCCTTTTAAGTGGTCAGCCTCTGAGACTTAGCAAAGGAAAGAAAAGGGGAAAGAGGCATTATGTGATGAGGAAAAACAAACCCAAGGAACTCCAGAATTCTTGACCCATTCTTCAAATTATGTACTAAAAAAATTGAAGATATTTTGCTCGATGTTCAAGAGCAGAAGTTATCCAGAAGTCCATTCCCTGTGAAGACAAACTTCATTAATACGTAGCTACCATCATTCATCTCCCTTTATTTTCTATTAATGTTTTCTGTTCTTTGCACTTTCCGACTCTCTTCTTTCTACCTTTCTGCTTTCTTATTTAAATCTTCTCCTTTTTTGTGATACTTTCTTCATGCCTCTCATCCTTTACTATTCATAATTGTCCTTCTCAGGCAAGTGAAAAACTTAGGGTTTGTGTTACTAGCCCATCATCAGGCAGAGTACAAATCCTTTGTGACTTTTCTATGCAGATCATTTATTAGCTCTTTGGTTCTATTTTTTCAGATGTGTGAGACAGATAAACTTCATAGCTATTTCTTCACCATAAAGGTAGAAAGTTATTAATGGAATGCAAAACAAGGAAGATCAATCTAGGATTGACGTTGCAATTGACAGCTCAAAAACAGTTTTCCCCTGGACCTTTGCAATTTCCTACCTATATTTGTTTCCCTTGATGGTGCCTTTCTTTTCCCAGATTGGTGTGTATATTCCTTTCCGAACCTGAGAGGAAAGGCATCTCTGTAACATTATTGCTTGCATCATTCATTTTCCTAACTTTTTTCCTTTTCTCTTTATGATGAAAGAAGATTTGGCGAACTCGAGGACCAACAGTCCAACCCTTTTCATGTTTCTCATAAATCAAATTCATTGTCTTATCTCTGCTCACCTACTCACTCATTTACCAATCTTTCATGTATTTAACAGTCTTCCTAGTCCACTGATTATGCTATGTTAGCCCAGCAAAGAAGGCTTCAGTATGAGTGCTTGCTTCATTTGATCACTCAGAGAATTACACTATAATGATCCTCTAATTACAGAGCTGTCGCACTGTATTAAATTGTTTCTATATGTGCTGTCAACTGTTTATCCTGTTCTGTTTGCCCCAGACTTCACATTTCCAAATATACTACAGTGACAGTTGACAACAGCATTGACAAACATAATGTACAGTGTATGGTTGAGGAAAAGAAGTGGAAGGGCTTGAAAAAGGGCTTGGAATGTGAGAGTAAGCCAATATTACCACAAATGTTTTAATCAATGTGTATTTTTCTATAAACCAGTTCATTCTTGTTTTTCTGTGTTTTTCCACAGTGGTTATGTCTTTGATTATGATTACTACAGAGATGATTTCTACAATCGGTATGTGTGGTTATATTTTTTAATACCTACACCATTTCTACTGTTTGTTTATAATGTAATCACATCATTTGGTTAGACATGTCTGTTCTGATTTTACATATTATTCATTTCACTATTTCTATTGTATATCAGAAGAAGACTATTTGAAGATATCACAAACAGAAAAGATTACCACCACCAAATGTATGCTCATTAAAAAGCTCTTTTGGTCTTATCCTTCTCTGAGAGCTTTTGGGGCATTTTCTGTGCTAACAGTTTAATGGTAGGTTAATTGCTCAGTGTTTCTTCCTACAAAGTTCTTCTAGGCTTACTGTCACTGGAACATATAGCAGCTGTAAAATTCTTCAGCATGACACTCATGTCTTTGTCTTTTCATCTATGTGTATGAAAAGATGTAGAATGTCTTCTGAAAAATGTGTCTTCCAAGAACATTTAGAAGTCTAGAAGGACCTTGAGGGAAGCAAGACCACAAGCTGAACAGCATATGTGTTTCTATAGGAGGAAAAGAAGTGTGGATACCTGAGCAACTGGAGATTTGTGCCTTGAGTACGTATGCACAGTCTAGCTCAGAACTGTGGGAATTTATTCATTCAGATGTAGCAGAATCACCACAACACAGGGTTAACATGGATGACCACGGATAACCAACCTGCGATGCAGCAGTGTTGTGTCTCTGTATTACAGCACCCTGGTTTAGCATAGCCCAAGTGAGTCAGAGGGAAACAAAACATTGCTCCACCAACCTCTCCTAATCTGAGATTTGTTTTATGTAAAGCAATGGACAATAGCAGGGGAGTTAAGTTACCATGTGCTATGTACCTTTCTGCTTAGGAACACTGTAGGAAAAATTCAGAAACAATGCTTTTTGGTTTTGTTTTTTTTCTGGGGTTGATTCAATTCAAGCCACTAGTTTTGGTTTTGCATGTAAATGACCGTGCTCACTTGTCACTTCAGCTCTGTCCACAGAGCTAAAAATAGTGAGCTATAAACATATGGAGTAAAAGCCATCAATGCAGTTCAATCCTGCTCAGTCCAGCCTTGACAGTAGGAGCAGCTCATATCCTGTAAAAAGTTAACTTCCACAGGCTTGTGTTTACTTTCCCCAAGGTTACTGCTCCAAATTTCATCAGTGGATTTGTATGTTTTTAAACAGAGTACTGTTTCTGATCTATGCCACCTAATTCTGTGTATTATGGGTAGCACAAATGAACAACTATAACAGTTACATTTCCACAGCAAAAGAAATACTTACAGGGCTTTGAAGATTGTTTCTGTGGAACCTCGTGTCTATCTTGCTGATTGTCTTATGGAAAACCACTGATAGTGAAATGTGTCCATAATCTATTCAATAGTATAATTTACTGATTTCGAAATCTTTCAGGATTAAGACAGCAGAAGTTTTATGGTCGAAAACCCAAATATGAGGTTGGCCTCACAAGGCTGGACATGTTGATCTGTTGACATAAAAAGCTTAGGACGTTAAGGGCCTCTGTTAGATTCAAGTTAATGGAAGTGGAAGATGAAAAACTCTATACAGTAGGCATGGAAAAGAAAATCCCATGGCAAGTTTGATGCTTATAGGCTTATGAAGCATCAACATGCTTATAGGAAATACAATTTAAGAAAGATAGTCATGATTCTTTGAATTTCTGAACTTCTGAACTTTCTGAATTTCTGTGTTTTATCCCAAACCATAGGTCTTGTTTTCTAATATTCATTAATTTTCCAGCCTCCCTGAAGGGAGACTACATCTATCTTATATTGACTAAAGCATTGGTGGGGTCAAAAAAGGCTGACAATAATGGTTAGTGCTGTAAAATAAAATCTGTTTGAAGACAGATTGACAAGATCAGGACTGCACAATTTAGAAGTCTGGGTGAAAGAAAAGGTACTGTTATATGCACATTAGTGATTATTGGGACAAAGAATTGCTTTAGAACTGAGCATTTCTATTTATCATTTCCATATTACAAGCACAAGGAAAACAGGCAGGGTACTTCAAAACTGATAAAAGTATGCATTTTTTTAAAGAAAGCATATCATTGAAACATGTAGAACTCGGTGCAACAAAATAGCAAGCCCAAAAGCTTTGCATAATTTAAAAAATAGAAGTAAGAATAGTAGTATTAGATAACAGTCCTTTTATATATTTCAAAAAAGGAAGCATAGTTTTGCATTTCACTACATCATCTAACCATGCACTATTGGAAGCTAGAAAAAAATTACCTTTGAAGGAATAATTGCATGATCTTTTGCATGATAGCTTACAGTTCTTCTGAAACATTTTATTCCAGTAATGTCAAACAGGAGACTGTGACCAATCAGCAGATCATCCGATATGATAAATGATGAGTGACAACAATAATATTTCTGTTAGAAGTCCCAAAAATGTTTTAGGGTTCATCTTTATACACAATTGTTTAGTTATGCTCACAATGGCTAGATACTGCTTATTCAGTAAGAATATCCACAGCCATGGAGTTCAAGTTCAGTGGGGGTGACAGGATCTCTGTGACACATTTTGTAGGCAGCTATGGAAAACGAGGGAGCTGGTTATATTGTCTGTAGGATTATGGTACAGACAACATTAAAGATCCTGGGATTTAAGCATTAGGTGTTTACTTGCCAGAAAATGTGCTAGAAGACTTTCTGCTTCCTGTTCAGTCTGCTGTTAGACACTGTGGTGAGTGAATTACTGTTTCTTGTGTGTCTGTTTTCAAATGTGTATCTATCTGCCCAGCTGGGTGACAGTAGTCAGAATTGTGAAAATTAAACATGTAGTTATAAATTTCCATAATTACTAGTTGCAAGTATCATTTGAAAGAAACTTGAGAATATTTTGTGAGAATGTTGCTTGGCCCTCTACTTCAGTGTCTGAAATCTTAATTTTCTGAACTTTCTTCTCGTGACCTGTCATATTCAGAGCCCATAGCTTTTATGTTCTAAATATATCTGTAGCTTTGAATACCTTTTCTACTGCCTTTATTTTCTTCTGCGCAGGTTAGTTAGCTGCTGTTGATAACTGTGGTTTTAGGATTGGAGTATTCTGTTTGGAAACACTAGTTCATTTTGGTTGTAGAGTATCTTTTATTGACTGTAGTGGTAATTCTCTGAACATCTACATGCTACAGTGGTTTTGGTTTGAACAAGACTTTTTTTTTATTAAGCATGCTTGAGTATTTTAGTGATTCTTCATCAATTCATTCTTCAATAAAGAGAACATATACTAGGACCTCTTTTCTATACATTCAGAAGGATGTACAGGTCCCTCACTATAAAGACTCTTTTGCTATTTTACAAACTGCAGGATATTTCTTTATGGTGATGGTTGGCTTCAGAAAAGTTAATTTCTTTTTCTATCTATAAGGATAGCAGATAGAAAACTAGAATTTAAGCCATGCATGTAATAAAGGAGCTGAAATGTCACCACAACGAAATGTACTGCTGTTAGTTGTGTGCAATGAAATGGTGTGGACCTGTGGAAAGCAGGTTATGGATTTTCCATACTGCAAATAACAGAGTCCCATAACGCATCCCTCATTTAAATTATGCAAAAAATCTGGGCTATGCACTGGTCTGTGACTGAAATCTGAATATGGCACTTAATGTGCATAGGTCCTTGAAATCTAATTTGACTGTGATATAAAGTGATTACGGTTTCAGAGGGTAATTTTCTCAAAGATAACATGAAAATTTAGTTGACAGGGCTTCCATGACATGAAATCACAGAAGGTTTTACAGAGTCCAGCTGACTGAATCTTTTCTAGGTTGTTTGATTACCATGGCCGTGTCCCCCCACCACCCCGTGCAGTGATTCCATTGAAGCGTCCTCGTGTGGCTGTGACAACAACTCGCAGAGGCAAAGGGGTTTTCTCCATGAAAGGAGCATCACGATCCACCTCAAGTGGGGCTTCTTCCTCAGGATCCAAATGTGAGTTGCTCATATCAGTTGTATATTATTGAAACAATGATCCTAGTAATTTCTGCAAGCAGACAGCTTCCACTATATAGCTCTGTTGTAGTCATTTCCTACCCTCAGCCTTTAGCTGGAAAAACTGGTTTGATTACCAAAGCTGCCATGCCTTTCCTGCAAGTCAAAGAGCACACTGATGTAACTTTTGAAGGAAATCTCTTCTACAACATGTGACCTACAGGTCACTCCCTTGGCCTCAGAAGAAGCCTGTTTAAAAATCTCCTATCATCCTGACTACTTATGCACCATGAGGTCTTGTGAACAGCTGAATGATAATAAAGCAAAGCTAATAATCTTGTTATAGAAAGAGGCACACTGATTTCTGTTGAGACTTGAGGATCATATGTGAGCTGGGGGGGGGGGGGGGGAGTAGGGGGAGGTTGGGTTGTGTGTGGGTTTTTTGACAGATTCCTCTGAGGGTAGAAAGAGGCAAAGTGTCTCTGCCTGTTCTAAATGGAGGGCAAAACAGTATTGGCAATTTGGGATTATTCAACCCTTCCTTAGTGAGTTGGCCTTAGAAGAGCTGATGAACAATAGGCATTCCCTCCTCCAAGCTCACCAAGCTCCCCACCCCATAGTATTGTCCTGGGAACTTCATCTTCCTCTCCATGCATCTTTCAGCACCCACCTGTCTTCCCCTGCCCCTTATGTGGAGTGATACTGTCCTTGGAAGCGTCACTGGAAGAGGAAGAGAAAGATCAGGTAGGGATCAGATATTAGAAAGAATGAAGGGACTTCAATAAGACACTTGCAGTACCAGACTGGTCGCCAACGCATCATGCTGTCTTACACACAACCATGAAATAAGTGAATCCACCAACACTACACCTTACTGGAAGAGAGGTTAATTATGTCATCAGCTTGAGCCCATTATATACGCTGCTTGAATAACCTATCTAAATCTCACATGCTAGCATCTAACAAAGAAGATGGACCTCTAGTGAGCCCACTAGGATCCATTCTTGATCCTATTGTATGAATTGATGGTATCCAAGACCTTGAAAGAAAACATGTAATAAATATGCATGTGACTGAAAGAATGTAAATATGATAAACAGAGCAAAAGATAATGTTTTATACTGAGGAACAAGGAGGTCGGGCCATTCCTTGGAAAGGATGACATTCTGAGAAGGGGAGTCTCTGTTGGCTGTACAGTCGAATCACACACAAGTCTTCAGTGAATGAATTGGCTAGATGGCTATTACCAACAATGGGAGCTTTGATACCTACCACACAGGAAGACATCTAAATTTAGTTGTCATATTACGGAGCTCACTCACACCCTAAGAGGATGTCTGGGAGTAGCAACACTTCCTTTGTTCTCTGGAGGATGAACATGAGTCTAGACATTTTCATACACATCTTGAACTAATCCACTTGTCTATAGCTACTTTTTTTCTTTCCTCAGTACTTTAAGTAAAGAATTATGAATCCTTATATTAATTTAAAAGAAAGCATACAGCTCAAGATCTTTACTTTAGTAGACTTTAATTTAAATTATTTTGTTAGTCTTTTCCAGCCCTTGAGTCTTTGGGTTTTCACACAGTGAATCAAAGCTTTAGTAAGTATATACACTTACAGATTCATTAATTAGATCTCCTTTATTGTTGTTTTATCCATATGAAAAGTCAGTAGTATCAGTGCATTCAATTCACTAATTGTCCTAAAGCATGATCTAATGAGAATGGGCTTTTTGGACTCATTTTACGTTGAGAAGATTAATTATTTTCAGATAAGTTTTTATATACATATTTCTCATTGACCAGAACAAGAATAACTCCAAAATTCTTCTAGAGAGCTAAGGACCTTGGTATATCCCAGTAGATGTCAAGGAAATCTCTCATCCAGAAATCTGGATTTTCATTGTAGTGAATGGGACAGAGCATATTACATTAACATATAGATACCTGTTCCTCAGAATAATCATCAAAGTTGCTTTATTACTTATTCTGCATTTCAGAGAATGTTTCGTAGTACCACATCAGGACTTAAGTAATGCATAACATAGATTACAGGATTCAACTCTAGATTGAGTACCCATAGCCACTTGCCAGAAGACCTCCAAAACACTGTCTGCATAACATGGCAAATGTTGCAGAACCTGTAAATTATTTAATGGAAGTGCAATCAGGAGTGTAGAGATCCTAACAGACAGTGTTATGCCCCAGCGAAAGTATCCTTCAGTGTATTCAGGTGTGATGTGAATTCTAAAAATGTCAGTCTTAGAGCTCCAGGTGACAAGATCATCTTTGGATCCAGCTCTTTAGCACTGAAGGGAGAGCTGCAAGCTGCATCACTAAAAACGTGGGCGGATGTTTTGACCCCTGTTGAGTTTCTACCCTCAGTTCTTTACAATGGCAAACAGTACACAACTGCAGAGACCATTTATTGTGCTGGAATAAATTGCAGAAAATATTCTTTCTGCATGCAGCACACCTTTAAAAGGAGTTAGACACACAGTATAAAGACTTTCATGCTTGATTTCCCCATAGAATTGCTTCCATTTTTGTCAAGTCCAACCAACCCATCATAAAGGTAGAAACATGATTTTGTTGACTTGGACAGGAATGTAATCAGCTTATTGTAAGACATTTATCAGAGAAATAACAGAGCCATTCCCTTAGGGGCTTCACGTTGGAAAGTAGAGAATGTGTGTTTTGCAGCTTCTTTTGCCATTTCATTGGAAAGGTTGGTTATATTGAATTGTGGGATGAAGCAATTTAATATTTTGTTGCCCCTTACTGTACACTGCTAATCTGAACCCCTTGAACCAATGCACTGTTGATTCTAATTGTAATTTATTGCTAGTTAAATAAAGGATCTCTTCAATAAGGAGAAACATAGTTTGTAGGAAGGAAGATATTTTGGGTTTTAATGTTATTCAAGATGGTAAAACAGCTTAATCGCAGGTTCAGAATTAACTGTGTCAAAATAGTATTGCCTATGCTTGAAAGATTTCACCCCAAAATAGCAAAACTGTCATGAGATCTATCCCCTAATAGACTATTCAGATTTAAGTAGAAATCTCATAGGTATAAGCGTTCTATAGCTGTTCTCCACACTCAGATTGGATCCAGAAAATGAACCCATACATGTAGCATTAAAGGTCAGAACACAGGGGACCCCTCAGTGAAATTATCAGGATTAGAGGGGCTCACTTCTGAAAACCAGCAATCCAAAGACAGAATTTTGTTGTGGCACACAGCAAAGATGTTACAAAAACATAATACCAAAAACGCCTTGCTCACTGATGAATACATCTGCAAAAATAATGTCTGCCCTCCAGTGCAATAAATTCTTGTTCTACCAAAAAATGGCAATATGTGTTCTAAGTTTGCTTCCAAAACACAAAATAAGTTAGGAGGATTTGATTTCTTTTCTGAATCTATAATTTTTCAAGGACCAGTTGACAATATTTTGCCTTCTTTTTAACTCCAAAGACTAGAAAAAAATAAATCAACCTTCCCACATTATCAGAAGTAACTCACAAAATGAAACATGTTGGTGTGAAAAGTACACATAGTAGTTCTTCATGTTAATGGTAGGAAGCAGCAGATGCAGATTGCTATTTAGAACTGGGAAAAACTCAGTTTTTCTGACAATATAGAAACTGAAGCTCTTCGATACGCATTTTCATTTTACACATCTGAAAACAGGAGGAAAAGACTAATCAAATTTTTTATACCCTGTGTGCTTGAGATTAAGGAGTAGATACTTAAGATGTTACAATAAGTACTGAAGTATGCCTTTAAATTAATTCATTTTGACTTGCATAGTTTATATTTAGCTTCATCAGCTAACCCATTTTTCAGTGAAATCTAAAGTTATACAATATTATAAAGTATTTTATATTAAACATGAAGGGCTTAGATAAAAATACATGACATTTCTTTCTAAAGGAATCTGAATCATGCTTTGTGGATGAATCAATTTGTAGTTATGGCAAAAAAAATGTTTCACAAATATAGTTGTAATCCAACAGTAGCACTTTTATTTCTAAAAATGTGATTTACCTCAATTTTAAATCTCTTGTTTGGAGCTGGATGCAATTTGTCTCCTTTGGTGCTAGATGCTTCAATGAAAGATGCATTCTGTAAGGCTCTTGTATTCCTGGCAGAGGGCTGGAAAGGGTCACTGAATCTAATTCCTTACTGTTGCAAGTAGCCACATCATCTAATCCTTTAAGCTTTATCTTAAAGCTAGTTAGGTTTTGGGTTTTGTCTGTCTCTGTTTCTTCTACTTTCCAGCTTAAATTTGTTTCTCATTTGTTCATATCCATTTGTTGTGCCAACACTTTCTCAGCTTAAAAGTTTTATTTCCTTTTACCTTCTTTTGTCTCGGGCAAACAAGCAAAACTCTTTTGTCACACTACAGGCTTTTCATTCTTATGGTCATCTTCATGGCCCTTCTCCCCAAATACCTGCCAGAATTCAGTGATTCAACCTGTACACATCATTCCAGATGAGCTCTCACCAGGTCCTTATACAAGGGTACTGTACTTCCCCGTCTTTAGCAATACATCATTTGACACATCCTAGCACTGCATTTTCTTTCTCGTGGCTGCATTATAGCGATAGCCTATTGTCAACCTGAGACTACAACTACACCCAAGGATAATTCTGTTACTGTCTTTTTCAGCTGATGAGCTTCCACATTAAGAGTAAGAGTTCTGCTGTTAGTCAATCAAGTGCAGGACTTCTCAGTGCAATTGCATTTCCTCTTTTTTCTAATGTAGCATTCATTAAAATCACCTGACGACTCCTTCCATTCCAGTTCACTCTGAATAGATGATACCTTCCAATTCTATGTAATCAGCAAATTTCACCTGTTTATTTACTTTTTTGCATCAAAGTTCTTGAAGATATTTAGCCATTTTGGTGCCAGTGCTTGAGGAATTTCATTAGTAATTTCTTTCCCTTTCAATACATGCATTTCTGTCACCTGCTGGCCTTTGCTTATCTGCTAATAGGAAAAAAAAAAGCAGTAAGCTACTTTATTTTCCTATTCTCAAAAGCAGATGAACAGATATTTTGGACACAGGCAGCTCTGGTTTCATGTTTATCAACTGCTTTATTTCTTGCCTGAGATCAATTTAAAGAAAAAAATCCATGAAGTTTTAAAGTAGAATTTATATACTCAAAGGAGGACACCTGAAGTACAATATTTACAGTCTTTGCATTTTGTCTTTGTCATAACACTGTGCTTAAAAAGCCTAAAGTTCTTCCCAAGCTCTATACCACAGAATCACAGAATCACAGAATGGCTGAGGTTGGAAGGGATCTCTAGAGCTCATCTGGTCCAACTGCCCTGCTCCAGCAGGGTTACCTACAGCAGGTTTCCCAGGACTGTGTCCAGACAGCTTTTGAGTATCTCCAAGGATGGAGACTCCACAGCCTCTCTGGGCCACCTGTGCAAGTGTTTGACCAAAAAAACAACAAAAAAAAAGCTTTTTCTTGTGTTTAAACGGAATTTCATGTGCTTTAATTTGTGCCAATGGTCTTTGACATGTTAGTGGGCACTACTGAGAAGAGTCTGGCTTTGTCTTCTTCATTCCCTCTTGTACTGGGGAGCGCAGAACTGGACACAGTACTCCAGATGCGGCCTCACCAGTGCTGAGTAGAAGGGAAGGATCATGTCCCTCAACCTGTTGGCAACACTCCTCCTAATGCAGCCCAGGATGTTGATGGCCTTCTTTATCACAAGGGTGCATTGCTGGCTCATATTCAGCTTGTTGTTCATAAGGACCCTTCGTAATTTGTCTTTAGTAATTGCTGCTCACTACAGAAATACCCGGTACAATATAACTGAGAGTGGATTTTCTCTAGGAGAAGGATTTTGAAGCTTTGTACAATTCCCTGCAAATTAAGACAATAAGCAACTCAAATAACTACACCATTGCAATGTTGGGACTAGGGTGGAAATTTGGAACTTGTGCGGATTTGTTGAAAATCTTTCCCCTTTTTTATTTCAGTCCTTTTTAGTGTTCACTTAAAGTGATTGACTGTATGATGGAATCTCCTATTTAATGACCTTATTAAATGTGAATGATAAATTGCAGATTCAGTGACCAAAGTCTGAGCAAATAGTTATGGCATAGGGGAATCTTGCAAGGTAGCAATAAAGCTCCTCAGTCATTTATAGCATCTTTGCTTGCTGTTGAATCCCCACTGTTGTGTCTGTGTTCCCTCTAATGCAGTCTTCTTCCCAAACCGATTTCTCACTGAGACACCGCAGGGAAGCCCCTGTGAAGCAGAAGGTTTGACCTGAGTTGAACAGTAGCCCTACATATGTGCCTGTTTCCTCATCAAATTCAGAAGTGCAAATGTTTTCTGCTTTGCTTTTTAGACTGGGAACAAGTCTCACTAGGTCCTTGTGGTGTCGCTTCTGACTTTTGACCTTTTAGCCTTGGAAAGCCTGCTGTTTGCCAGTCAAGGGACCACCTCTAACACAACAGCTTGGCCGCGCAGAATCTGTTGCCAGCTGGCTTCATAGCGGGCTGCTGCAGACAGTTAGCATTCCCCGCTGGACAGACTCACACCACTTCACCCTGGAATCTGCGCCGCTTTGCTACTCCAGCACTGACCAACCACTGCCTCCGGGAAAGCAGTAACCTTCTAAATATATAGTTGTCAGAATCTTAATGTTTTGTTACAGGTCTAGGGGATTGGACAGTGAGCTGTTATTTCTCCAAGAACATTTTAAGGCCTTGCTCTATAAATATACTGAATAATTCCATCAAATACTGTATAGCATATAAGGGTCTAGCACAAAGGTTACTTTTAAGCTTTGTTCTCTAAGGCCTACCATTCATTCAATAGGAGATCAGAGGTTTCAGCGTATGTTAGTGTGAGATATGCAATTTCTCAATATGAGCACGTGATTAAACAAGTTCATTACCACATATAGCAACCTACTGCCTTTAGCTGACTTGTTATAACTATAATGCACATGACCCAAAGTCTAAGATAAAAAGCCTTGTTTTCACCCTCAGTGAATGTGCTCCAAGTTTGCAACAAGGCTGATCTAGAGGCAAACACATACTCACTGAACAAACACGCTACCACTGAAGCAAGCAGTAGCTTGCCTGCACACTTAATCATCAGATTTTGACTGTCCAATAAAAAATACCCATGAGACACCATGATGAGACACATGCCCATGAGTCAATGAACAGGACTGATAAGGCAAGATGCAGCCAGGAGACCCTTTGGACAGAAAGGGAACATGTCCTTCTCCATGGCAGAATATCCCTTTTCCCAGGCTCACTAAGGGCTCTCCCATTGCTCCGGATACACATCCCAAAGTCAATGCACATCCTGCTTCAGCAACTGTAAGGATGGAAGAGGAACACTGCTGTCCTGGTTTTGGCTGGGATAAAGTCAATTTTCTTCCTAGTAGCTGCTATAATGCTGTGTTTGGGATTTAGTATGAGAATAATGTGATAACACACTGATGTTTTAGTTGTTGCCAAGTAGTGCTTACACTGGTCAAGGACTTTTCAGCCTCCCATGCTCTGGCAGGTGCACAAGATGCTGGGAGGGGGCACAGCCAGGACAGCTGATCCAAACTGGCCAAAGGGCTATTCCATACCCTATGGTGTCATGCTCAGTATAGAAACTGGGGGAGTTGGCCAGGGGGCAGCCATCATTGCTCGGGGATGGGATGGGCATTGGTCAGTGGGTGGTGAGCAATTGCATTGTGCATCACTTGTTTTGTACATTCTTTTATTATTATGATTATTATTATTGTTATCATGATCATTGTTATTGTTATTATTATTATTTTCTCCTCCTCTGCTGTCCTATTAAACTGTCTTTATCTCAACCTACTGGTTTTATTTTTTTTCTGATTCTTTCCCCCATCCCACTGGGGTGGTGGGGAGGGTGAGTGAGCGGCTGTGTGGTGCTTAGTTGCTGACTGGGTTTAAACCACAACAACTGCTCAGTGCTTTTCCATTGCCAGTCCCTCACAGTTTAAGGTGATGGTCCATTTCTTCCTACAAGAGTTGTGAGAGTGACAGCTGTGTTATCTACTCTTGACCTTTATAAATGGCTTTATTTTCCCATGCTAGCACAGGGTTCCCATTTTCTCCTCTTCTCCTTTTCAACATGATTTCCTAGCACAGATGGGGCAAGTGGATCTGTTTTGACTGTCTTCTGAGCATAAAAACATGTCCTGATAATGCCATAATAATGAGATCATTCATGAGTGCTGCAGTGCTGCTTCTTCTGAAGCCAAAACACCTCCAGAGCAGTTACTCCTTCTTATGTTAGACAAGAGTGCAATAATGCACATAAACGAAAAGTAATGCAATGCAACAAAGATTTGGAAACTTCACCTCTTGATTTGTGGGCATTGCCTCCGTGTCCCTGGATGTGATCATAAAAAGAAATATTTTCATATGTTATCTATAGCTGGAAAAAGTACAAGAAATTACCAGAACTGAAAGCTTTTGAAGCAATAATACTTAACACCTTCTATTGCAATTAAGTTGTTGACTGGAATATAACATTGCATTCCTGGCTCCCTAACATTTATGTTACCATTCACTCTTGTTGAAAAATACCTACTGCTACTGTGAGGGATCTTTTTATTATTGTTGTTATTATTACAAAATAGTCCAGCAAAATAGCATTGCAAGACTGTGAACTGTCTGTCATATTTGAATCATTCTTTCACTATAGGCTGTTTTTCAGTAAAAGTTATTTGGATTTACTAAGAATGCCCTTGACATGTTTTGCCTGAAATACTTATTACAAAGCAATACAACTCACATAACCCTTTGCCACTAGGGTTTAGTATCTTGTGATTTCCTAGGATTCAGCATTTTTAACTAACAATGTTCATTTTTAAAGTTAAATCTCTAAAAATATTGACAGAAATGAGACAGTAGACTTTGTACTACAGAGGAAAGAAAAAAGAACATGTTTTGGTCATGGGGAGCTGCAAATGTAGTTTATTTCATGTTTTGCATCTTTGCTCTCTTTCCACAGTGAAATCAGATGAGTTGCAAATAATCAAGAAGGAATTAACCCAAATCAAAACAAAAATTGACTCCTTGCTAGGGAGACTGGAAAAGATTGAAAAGCAGCAAAAAGCTGAAGCAGGTAGGTGAAAGAAATTTGTTGTCACATGAATTAAATTAGAACCTCGTTATCAGTCAAGCAGACAGACCAGAGAGAACAGAAGCCTTCCAGAAATTTTGCTACATAACAGAGGCCTGAAGCAAGGTAAATTAACTCTCAGGTAGAACTGTTGGGAGTATAAATTAATATTCTTCACAGAGCATGCAACATCATTGCAAGAATTGTTTTCTATGGTGTAGTAGGAAAAAAAAAACTAAAAGATTCTTACTGGATGTTCTGGAAACAAAACGTCACTAAAATATTGACTGAAGAGAATTAAGTTAGAGGTTGTTGACCTTGGGGATGCTTGTGCTATCCACATTAACAATTATTAGATGGTCTATATCAGGAATTATTGCCTGGACAATAGGCAATAGTCACAAGTTGAAGCAAGGGAAATTCCTGTTTGATATAAGGAAAAGAGGTGCAACTAAGCAATGTAGCAGGTTGCCCAGAGAGTCTGTAGTAGCTCCATCCTTGGAGGCGTTCAAAACTCATTGGGCCAAGGCCCCATGGACCTGGACCAAACTTTGAGTTTGGCCCTGCTTTGAGGAGGGGTTGGACTTGGAGAGTCCAGAGATCCCTTCCAACCTAAGCTATTGTGTGAAGCTGTGGCATCTCTGTAACACCAGCCATGCCTCTAGTTCAGCTTTTCTCAGGCTTGAAATGTTTTGTTTTGAGGCAAGCCTTGGGAATGACAAAATCCAACACTGCTTTTTAATTTAATCAAGATCTTTATTTCTATCATTGCAGTGATAATTTTGTTAGCTGAATGATCTCAGCTGGCAGCACTTTAAAGCCATACTGAGCAGTTATAAGGGATTTATAAGGTTGTATTTTCACCACAGTATATATAGAAAACAATCTCAGTTCTTACCACTGTCTATGGTATTTCCTTATAAATCACATGGTATATCTCTGTACAGGAGCTGTGTACTAGCAAGCTGATTTTGATGAGAGCCAGTGGTGAAATGGAAGCCTTATCTCATGAAAAATCTCAATGTTTCTATTTTTTTGCCCCCTCCATTCTCTGATGAAAAAATTTTATGTATTTTGTGTGAAATGTGTGAAAGGAATTCTGCCTCAAAATCCACAGCTGCCTGGGTGTCTGGGCATTCAGATTTGTGATCGTTGCCTAACTCCAATCAGCTACATGTAGCCAAAAATACCCAACAGGATACATACAGAGAGCTCCATCAAGACTGTCTAAAACATTGGTGGGAATTAGCAGTTGAGGTTCATAAACCTGACACAGGCAAAATAGATATTTAGATCTGGATCCCTCCTGTTCCCGTGTCCGCCCTATTTGCTGATCTCTTGCAGGGCTATCTCTCTGAACCCAGAAGTTTCCTGCTGGCATTCAGAAATAACTCTAATGAATGTCTTCCTAGGGCAGAACACTACAGAAAAATATTTTGCAGTTAACAATTTTAAAAAAACCCAAAACCCCAAACCTCCAAAACAGCTCTTTAAAAAAACCTACCTTTTATTGACAATCATTTTCTAAGTTGACTGACAAGACCCAATCCCTCAGCTGTTATAGTTTACCCCACAAAATAAGCTGAGTGCTTTTTTCCAAGTCTAAGGTAAACCATTAGTACGGAGTGTGATTATCTCTTTTAGGAGAACTGTACACAATATGTATTCATTATATTCTATTTTGTACTTTATGCAAGTTAGATAAAAGTTGGTGTAATCAGTGAAGATGTAATTGCGAGGCACTCCATTGAATCACTTGCGTACTGAAATGCTCTGAGATGGTGCATCCCTACTTCAGGGAGCTTTTATATAAAATCCATTACTATGCAAAACAACCTGCATGTCATTGTATTTTGATATCCAATTTTCACTTTTGCTAAAGGACTGTAGTGAACTCATTTAAATAGAAATCAGCTCAAAGAGGAAAATGTTGATTTGTATTGAATCATACTGTTATGCCTTTTGAAGACAAGCAATGAATAATCTCCTCAGAGATTAAAAACTGTTTTTAAATTCTTGATGTTTTAAAACATCAGGTGCAAAACCCGTCCCCCATATTCCTTGCCTCTCATCGGAGGGCATGAGGAGAAAAAAATACCTCAGAGACACCAGTAAACCTGGATCCCCATTTAAGTCTCCTGAGCTGATGAAGAGACTTATGCAGCCTGGTTAATTAGTCTGCAGATGATTGCTTCCTCAGCTAAAAGATTTGTATAAGATAAGGCTACATCAGTGGCTGAACTATTTCATTTATGGTGTCAGATGTGAGATGATTTTGTTCCTTATCTATGGTTTGGCAATATTACTTCTTACTTTCCTCTGCCAGAAGGTGTGGCCTCACTAAGACTGGCATCAGAGAGAGGATCTATGTCTTGTTTATACAAAACAAAAATCAAGCCATCACCTCGTCCTTCTGGTTTTTGAAGTTTGCATCACTTTCATGAAGAATATTTACTTATTAATCTTAAAAGTTATACATCTGGAGGAATGTGACAGGTTAAACAGATAAGCTGGACAAGCTCAGTGCATACATTGGTTACTGCTCTACAGCTGGGTGAAAACTCTCCTTACAATAACGGCTGATGTTCTGTCTTTTATTGTTATCAACCCCTGACCATTCCAATAGGGGGAATATAGATAGGAGGATTTCCTGTACATAGGGAGACTGCAGGAATAGCTCCTTTGTTTGTAAAAATCGGAATCAGGAAGCCAGAGATAAGAAGCTGTTCTGATGTGAAAAAATTGTTAGAGGAGAATATTCTCCCTGTAATATCAGAGATGGGTGCTGAAAGGTAGGATCTTAAGTTTAGCTTCTCAGAAGAGCCCAAAAGAGTTAGATGCTGAGCTGGTATTTTAGACTCCTCTGAAGAACCCAGTCTACATTCTCATTCAGACAATTAAGTAAGTGAGCCAATTTTTTTGCAGCTGTATCCTAAAAGTTTTCCCATTTAAATGTATTAAGTCCATAATTTCAGGAACCCTTTTTGAAAGCCTTGACCAAAGTTGATTCAGTTGTCGCTGCCACAGCTGGGTTAATCTCAGAAGTGGCTTGAAGCAGAAGGTGATGGGGCAGGACATAGTAGGCATAGCTGATTCAATCCACATTTCCTTGCGCAGTAAGGCAAGTAACACAATGACTTATAACTAGCATGGTATTGTATAGAGCACCTTACCAATAAATGATGAGACTCCATGGGCTGAATCTTCTACTAATATGCGTGACTACTGCACTGTCAAAGCAGTTATCTAAGATGACGTTTTATTCTTTAAGTCCAAGAATCTTTCTGAAGAAATTATGTGACTAAGGGAGAAAAGCTTACTTGTTATGTGTCTTCAGTAAATGAATTTGAAAATGAGGGATTAGAGACTAACAAAGGCTGAAGAGATGAAAGTAAGTTGCAAAATAAATGTGCAGAGGTAGAAGGAAAACCGAATGTGTTAGTTTAAGACTATGATACAGAAAAGTGTGAGCAGATACAAATATTATATGCAGCTGGCAATAATTTATAGTAAAATAATAATAAATTCATAGAGATTAATTCATACAGCTTCACAGGCAATCTACAGATTCATTGTCTGTCCAACAAGATAGGTGATGCACTACTAGTGTTACAGAACAGTCAATCTAACAAAGAAAGAAATGTTTTTGTTCTAGAAATTTGATCATTGATGGGTATTGTCACCCTCAGACTGAAAAGACATTGGTATTCCAGCTACAAGCAACTAACTCTCTGGCCTGTATTCACTTTGAGTACATAAAGCTTTTCATCTAAACTCCTGATGTGCATAGGAATAAGACTCTGATCCCTCCAGCCACTCTTCTGGCCAGTCTGTCTCTGCCATTCCTCTCTCAATCTTCCTCTGGATTTCTGCTGGCTGGATGAAATGCCTCAGCGTATCCAGGAGTCTCACAATACATAATCACAACAATGCAGCTATCTGCACTAAGATCCTCTGGGCCTCTACGGAAATAGTCTTTCTTTTCACCACTTTGCGGAAATTATAGGAAGACCTATATTTGGGTAACTGGAGGGGGGCATTCTCCAGTTACCTCAGCACATTGTACCAACGGGGAGAAACTATTACTTTACTCCATAAAAAATATGTTCAGTTGTCTAGAAGGATTTGTTGATTATCTGCATGGTTGTTGAGCTATATTCACAGCAAATTTATGCAAATCCTTGTTCACTTATTGGCAATTAACAGCCTTCCACTTCTCAGAGCATAGAGATTTATATACTTCTCATTGGCTGCAGATAAATAAATACATGGTGACTATGCCAATTGGATTCCCAGGGCAAAGCAAAGTCTAGAAAATCAAAAAGCTGGATCCGCTGGTAAATCATGCCTTCATCCACTGCATGGGATAGATGAGCATGTTGGTGCTATGGTTGGTTTATGCATTAATTTTTGAAAACAAGGGTTTTGATCGTATTTGCCTGGTAGATGTTAACACACTGATTTTTACAAAGCTAGCTCACCTGGACATGGGAAGCTTAGGTTTCTTCCTCAGAGCACTTTTTGCCACCACTAGGGAAGGCTACTGAATCTCTATAGAGTATGTTTTCCTTACAGAAGCTCAAAAGAAACAAATGGAAGATAATGCTGATTTGATTCAAGAGGAATGCATATCAGAGAATGCAGATAACTCTACAGAAGAGCCAATTGAAGGAGGGCCAGATGCAGATGGGGATGGAGAAGAGATGACTGATGGGATAGAGGAGGATTTTGATGAGGATGGCAGCAATGAGCTGGTAAGGAATAACCATGCCATGTCTGTCTATACAGTTGCTACAAGTAACCACAGAGAACCAACAATCTGGGTTAACCAAAAAAGCTCACAGCAGTACTGTGATGTTCTGTAACTAGTGCCTACTCTTCATACACTGTAGTATCAAGCATAGGGCCCTCTGAGGATAAACAAGACATATATTTTACTACACTTGGTGATTTTAGAAAGGAAATGAAATGTACTTTAAATTGGTTTACATTTAATGACATGTAGATCGTGGGGGCAGGGGGAAGCAACCATGTTTTTCTAACTGAAGCATTTCAAAATCAAATAAGATTCTAAAATGGAGAACTTTCTCATTAGTAAACATGTGTTCCCGCACAATTCCCAGTCCCTGTCTTCCATGTGTATCTTCTGCAGGCTGCATTGGAGGCTACAGATTTTTTTGATGGAAGGATTTTTCCCTAAGAAATGTTTGACTAAGAAATGTTGGGTTTTCAGCCTGAGCCTGTACCTTTCACGAAATGCCCATCATGTTGTTAAACTTCTAAGTTCTTCTAGAGAAACATGAAAAAATATTTTGAAAGTCAGATTTATACTTTTTTCTCCATTCTTAATAAGAATGGATCAGTCACATTGTTTTAGACTCTATAATACTCTCCCTCTCTTCCCAGCTTTGATATTCTTTTGCTTTGAGCAGAAATCACTTCTGTTCCTCAGTGTCACTCTCCCTGCTTGCTTTTTAACATACATTTAATCATGTCTGCACTGTAAAAATCATTCAGTGATGCCAACAGAAGTCAGTCAGCAATGGGCACATCTGAACCAACACCAAGTCTGGAGTAATGCAGCATGTGAATAACCAGTGTTTTGTACTGCTTACTGCAAAAGCAATTTAAACCTACTGCTAATTTGACAGTCTGCATCCCTTTAGCCAGCACAAGGCCCTCTTGAATTTATAAATCCTGAATAGCATTATGCCCAGAAGAAGCTACTACAACCTGAATCCCCTCATCTTTTAACCTGTGATGTCGAATAGATGACGTTATCACTTTTTCTCAAAGGAACAGGTTGTCCTGTACAGGTATGAGGGAACTCTGTAAGCAGGTGCCACTCTGAATTTGTAGGCAGTTGAAATTTTGTAATGAATAAATAGTTGTAAATATAATATCCCACCATGGCTAATACTTGATCAGCTGAAGTGGTATTAGCAATAGGGGTGACCACAGTTTAGCAAGACTGGTGGGTTTTGCACTAATTAGGTGTCAGACTCCCTACTACAGACAAATAAGTGGGGAAGTTAACATACAGTATATTAGCTTCTGACTGTTCAGTGCTGTCATTTCACCCTGTGGGTATGACATATTTAGCATATATCTACACTGTATAATGAAGCATGATGTAGAAGAAATTTTTCATCTAAAAAAGGCCTAAGCAGGAAAGTTTCTAAGAAGCAAGCAGCACAGGAAGACTTCATTAGCAGTGAAAGTCTGGAATCAGCACAGCCACATCTGCTGCTTCCAAGCTAAAAAGCCTTTCCAAGATTTATGTTATGGCATTAGTTGAAGTGCAGTGTGTTGCAGACACAGCTCCAAAGACAGGTCAGAGGCCTGAGCCACACATCTAAGGCACAGGGAGGAACCAGCTCCAGTTTCTCTGCGTGCCCTTACTGAGCCCCTTGAGTGCCAGGAGGAGGTGGGTCCCTGCACATGGAGAGAGGTGTCCTCTGCCTTGCGCCCCAGCGCTCATGAATGATATTCCCCAAACCCCGGCATGGTGGTAGCAAGGAAAGGCCAAGGAAGAGCGCTTATATGCATCGTCTCGGTCAAGTGCACCCCGTCCCAGGGCCAGGGCAGCGGAGCCAGGCAGCCTCATGCCTTCCACCTTCCCAGATGCTGGGACCCTCTAGCTGAGAAGCTGGCAGTATTGCACACTTTAAAGCTCAGAACCAAGACTGCCACTGATGTAAAATCCTTGTGTTTTTCACCCTCCCTTGCCATTTTCCTCAGGCTTTGGAAGTGGCTACTTCACCTTAGTTTTCCTCGCTGCTAGGATGGGATAATAACACTTTCTTTCGCAAAGCCTAGGGAGATCAGTGAATGAAAAACTGCTATGGATTGGATAAAGGATTGTTCTGCAAAGGATTATTTCAAAGAAATCTCAGGCAATAGGTGTTTCCCAGGGAGAGGCAATTATAAACTGAACTGTGCTTCTTTTCTCTACAGTTTTTACCCAAACACTTAGCAGTATTGGCCAGTACTGTTATAATACGAAGCTGGTAGTTTATGATACATATTATAATTTAGTCTGGTTTTCACTTATACTTACACATATTTATGTAGATATAATTGCCAATTCCTGTAAGTTTTACTTTCCACTCCAAACAGCTGTATAACTGGAAAGTCAATAAGACTGCTATCAAATATGTAGTGAATACCCCAGTAGGAATACTTGGGATTTCAGTCTGCTTCTACCTGTTCTGTGCCCTGCTATCTGGCATTACCCTCCATTTTGTGAAAATTAAAGTAGATATATAAGCTTGTTATAAAACAAGAAGTCCTAACATATGTTATTCTCCTGTTTTATGAAAACTAAGTTATTTAGGAAAAAGAGCTGACTAATAGCTAATGTGTCATTTTGGAATGGAGCCAGTTACAACTCATTTGAGGAAAAAAAAGGGAGTTTTAGCATGAAAAGTGTTAGATGTGAAACAATTAGGACAAACTTTCCATGGGTAAAAATATAACCTCGGACTCAGAAAAATAAATAACCCTCCAAAGGGCATTTTTTCATTAAATCTATAATCTTTTCCAAATGTAAAGCTAAAGGGATTTAGGATGATGATGAAAAAAAATCTTTTGTTCATCACTAAGAGCAGCAGAGCAAATAGAAAAACATTTGAAATGGGCATAGCTAATGTTCTGAAATCAGTCAGCACCAAAAATTGGTAGTGAGTCTGCTAGTCTGAAAAATATTATGAGAGGGAGAGAACAACATGACTTAAATTTAGATCTTAACGTTTTTTGCAGTGCTTCATATTTAGCTGTAAATCTCCTGCCAAGCCATTTGCCAATAACCTGCTGCAGGACTCTTTTTGCTGAACACAATACTCTGTTGTCTCTTTTTTGTTTCCCCTGTGATCATCCCTAAGGCTGTCAGTAAAGGGAAGTGTTTAAGGACAGACCTGCTGCCAGAGTCCAGATGCTGCCAGAATGGAGCCTCTGAATCTGTGTGTGCGGGTCTGCGTCTTTGGACCAGAGGACTCAAAATATATTTATTTCTCTATTGTTAATTCTAACTTGCAGAGGAAGTCACTATGCAGGATGCACGCTGTGGGTTTAGGTGGTAGGATCAGTTCTCTAAATTGACACACTGTCTGTTTGGAGGAACAGGTTACTGCACATTAACTGAGTGATGGCAGCTGTCCTCATGCCTGCTTTCAGCCTAGACCAACTGTAAAGAAATGCAAAGTAGTTTAGCCTGCAGTCTAAGTTAAGTCAGGCACGGATTTAAGGAAGCTTTAGCCTCTTCATTTGCCTGCCTGGCTGCACACTCAAAAACACATCACATTCAGCAGCTGTACACCTTATTCATCCACAATTTAGATCAGGATGTTGTTCATCCCTGCATTGTCATTTTCTGTGGACTAAAGAGATGCCCACAAACAGTCATTATGGCTCAGCTGAAGTGTGAAAAAGTTTTACGCCACAATAACTTGATTGCCCATCTGAACTCTAATTCAAGACATGCTGCATTTGAAGTATCTGCTACAGTCATCAAATGTCACCTCTTGGGAAAGTTTCTTTTGTACCAACTGTTTGCCCACAAACATGTCTCAGTGTCTCCAGTGCTGCAGACGCTCCAGCTTGAGGATCTTTTTAGAACAATCCCCAGAGACTTTTGCTGCATCAACACACTGAAGAGTTCTTTAAATGGTGATTTCAGATATATGATCCATCTATGTATGGATATGCTAGGAGAGACTGACAGAGTCAAATAGCTGACTTCAACTTGCTCAGTGAAGAGTGTCATATGCTTCTCACCCACCTGCTCTTACACGTTGGCCTTCCACTGCCCCTTGTAAAAGGGCATGTGATAATATATTGTAGCTATATATATATAAAATAATCACTAACCTGGAACGTAGCTCCTGAGCTTACTCTACATTCATGTCATTTAACTGTTCAACAGAGGTAGCTGGAGCAGATGAAAATTTCAGGTCTGTTTCCTTTGCTCCTTTTAGATAAAAAAACAAGTAGTTGGTTATCCCAGATTTTACAGGACCCATGAATCAGGCTTTCTATCTGCTCCTCGCATTGAACAGTTTCTAGCTGCAGTGAATTAAAAATCTTTGTGTTCCCTCCTAGCGCGAACACATCCACTCTTACTGCTTTTAATCTAAAGTGTCCCTCAATAGTGCGGTATAGAAAACACCACACCTACGCAGCTTCCCATCTTACCTTACAGACAACAAGCTCCTATGAAGAAAGATCTTCATGTTTACTAAATTCACCTCACACACAAATCACAAACAGGCCACAAATCATCAGAACACAACTCATCAGTGATACCAAGCAGTTTTCAGGTGCCTGGCATGGCTTTAAATTGTAAGGAGTGGGAAGGAAAACCAATAAGCTCCTCTTATTCCTCTGGCTGCACAGCAGAAAGCAGAAAAGTCACCTTTGCTTCACACTCCAACATGTCTTGATATTTGTAAAGCAGCTTGGCCTCAGTGCCTCTAAAACCAGCCCCTTCTCTTTACTACAAGTAGTGTTAGCAGTGTGTGGCATGCCTGAGAGCATGCAGGAAAAGCGTTTGTGAATCAGCTTGCGCGTTAGTTTCCTTACTCTGATGATTTAGCAGCTGGACAACCCAGTGCAGGTCCAGAGCATTTCATATAACTTCTCTGAACTCGTTTCAAATGGTGCTAATCGATCATTGAGGAAGCACTGGCTGAAAATGAACTATAATTTATCATCGCAATCCCCTTGTAAATAACAAAAGTGGCATCCAATTAATTAGCTGAAAGCCTGAAGTATTGTAGATGCAGAAAAAAATCACTTTCGGCTAATGCTTAATAAAATATCAACAAACTAATTAATTGGAATGAGTTATACACAAACACTCATATCTACATTACATTGCCTGAGAAGAATAGTTTCTATCAAACTGTCAGCCTTTCATAATAAATAACTATAATAATAATAGCACAGCAGTGGTTCACTAGTTAAGCATTCAGTAGAGCAAACAGTGTTTTCTGGTAGAGCATGTGATCCCAATGATTTCAAATACAACAGATTTACGGTGTCATAACTCAGATCAGACTCTGGTTAGTGCTTGGCTGGAATTTGAAGGATATATTCACAGTCGCAACATTGTGATTTTATGCTGGTGTAGCTACGTTAAAAGTAATGAACCCACACAAGCATTAGGTGGGAGTTCCACAATAATGAGTCATCTTTAATGAGATGTCTTGAGAGGCATTTTTATTAAATTATATCAGAAACAAAAGGTACAGAGACTGTGCAAGGCCCAGTTCTGGTTACAATGTAGATTTACCACAGTTATTTCAACAGCAATTATAGTTCTCTTTCTATTAAGTAAATTTCAGTTACATTTACCTCTCAAGGATATTTAATTTATTGCTCTTGTCCTTTTCTCCACCTCTGCACTGCATGTTTTCAGTCTATCGGATTTGTTTCTAATGTCTGACAGAGAATCATGTTTCAAACATAAATACCAGAAACTGCCAAGACAAAACACTCAGGATAATCCTCTTGCTGCACGGAGTTTCATTATGCAAAAGTAAAAAAGTTATGATACAATAATGGCTATATTTCTTGTAAGAATTGATGCAAATAGCATTTAAATCAATGGAACCAACTAGTACTTTGGCTAAAGCTCATCAAAAACATTTTCCTCTCCTATAAGTAGTTAAAGGGAAATTAAAGTAATTAATATCAAATCTGTATGAAACAATGACACTTTCTTTACTTTCGTTACTTTGCATGAGAATTCAACAATGAAAATACTCAGCAGAGAGTAGAATAAGATCTACAGAAAAGGAAAAAAAATTGTCTGATGAATTTCACATAGTTTAAGCTAATTTTGCATATCTCAAATATCAAGATTGATAAAATATGTGACTGTGATAGGATTGATAGTACTTAATTTATTATTGTAATCAAACTGGATTTTTCATTGCCCTTTCAGATACATTTTTTTTCTGTCAATAGCATCAGGGCAGACCAGACTGACTCTTCTATTATCAGCAGAATTATGCTGATTAGGCATGTCAAAAAGATCAATAGCTACTGTGACAATTTGCAGCTTGCTGAGTGCACTTATACAGAGTACTAAGAAAAAAAAAGGACAAAACTTCTAACTAATGGTAGTGGCTGAAGCAACATTGTGCCAGAAATCTTATTTAGATTACTTTACATATCATTGAGACCAAGAAAAATTTAGTCTTTTCGATGCACTGAACATTTTAGACTTCATTGGAATCTTGCTTTCTGTATCAGGGGAAACATGAAGCTCTTCATTCCTAAGACAAATGAATAGCTAAAAGATTGTGTTCACTTGATAAATATCAGTGCAAGATGTTTGTACTTGAGCAAACTAAGAAAGTCATTAGGGGCAGCATACCCGACAGATACTAATGTGTTGTACCTTCCAAAGCTGCAGTAAATCTAATAACCTGTGACTGAAAAAATGGAGAAAGTAATAAAAGCATGTCATGAAATCAAAAATTGTAAGAAACTTCCTGGCATGCCCTTTTGTTATATGCAATATACGCAATAGCACAGTAGACTTCGTTGTTCACACGCTGTTGTATGAGAGTCATTGGAAAGGCCTTGCTACCAGCTCCTCCTCCCCATTTTTCCTGGCAGTCAATTTCTCAGAGAAAGACTTCCTAAGTGGTGTTCAGGGTTTTAACCAGGTTACTCCTGACTGACTAGATAATATTTTTCTAATTATTATTTACATCCTGTCCCGTACATATCACATGGGAACCTGCAGAAAATGCAAGCACTGTTATCATGCACTTTGTGTCTCTCTTTCTGCTAGACTTTCCTGCCTATAATTGCATATTTGTAAAATGAATGAGCAAAATAATTTCCTCACCTTTCACATCTCTTCCTCTGAACTTGCTCTATATTATTTAGTCCCCAATTTAAAAAAAAAAAAACTGAAAAGCATAAAACTTTTAAAACATTTATAATGTAAATAATATAATTAATTTACAGCCATTAGAATCTTACAGTGTTGATGCAAAAGAGCTTGAAAAGAATGTTGTTTTCTTCTGTTTATCTTTTTTTTAAGCAAAGGATGGGGAATCAGGAAGTTTGGGTCTCATTCTCAGCTTTGCCACTGAGCCAATGCGGTGGGCAATGCATCTCAGCAGATGGAATGTGCATGTAGACTCAGCCCCTCTTTCTGAGGTCAGACCAATAGGTGCCTTTGGGCCTACAGCCAACATGTGGGAAAGGAGCATTCCCCAAATATACGGCTTAAACTTATAAAAATTATATGCTTTCCAGTCAAGAAAATTACAAATTTTATTTTTCCCATTGAACAACATCGAATATACTCTTCAATGAATTTGTTTTACTTTTTCATTGCACCCTGCCATCAGTCTTGACCTGCCTGAAGTTTCAGTCATCATTTAACTTCCTACATTTTCTACCAAGAATTATTAGCATGGCCTCCCTTTTTGAGGTCTGTCTATATGCAAGGCAATTCTGGACAGGTCCCTTCAGACCCAGCAGGATGAACATTAATAAACCTTGCCAGCAGCTTCCAGCGTAATGCCCAGGCACATATAGCAAGAGCAGGAAATGTGTGTCATCTTCTCCCCTTAAAGGGGGCTTATAAGAAAGATGGAGACAGACTTTTTAGTAGGCCCTGTTGCAGTAGGACAAGGGATAATGCTTTTAAACTGAAAGAGGGTAGAGTCAGACCAGATACAAGGAAGAAATTTTTTACAATGAGGGTGGTGAAACACTGGAACAGGTTGCCCAGGGAGGTGGTAGATGCCCCATCCCTGGAAACATTCAAGGTCAGGTTGGATGGGGCTCTGAGCAACCTGATCTAGTGGAAGATGTGCCTGCTCATTGCAGGGGGCTTGGACTAGATGACCTTTACAGGTCCCTTCCAACCAAACTATTCTATGATTCTATGATTCTCCTACACCCTGTTAATCCCACTGAGCACAGAAGAACCACCCATGTTCAGCAGTTTAAATGGGGTACATCCTTTCTGAGACAATAAATTGATATAAATAGTAAACAGAGTGGGGGGGGTATTTTGTTCGCTTTACTTGCTGAGAACTATTGTAAGAAATAGTCACAAAATTAGGGTATTTAGACTAATCTAAGTAAAGGCTGGTTATAGCCCAATTGCTGCACGAGGCTTGTCCTAAGCACACTCATTTAGCAAGTGCTTGTCAACACAGAGTACCAGCTTGCATGGGGGATTTACATTCTCACAGAAGTTTGGTGATATGTCCATTTGGAAACACTAGTACGGGTGATATCTTGGCAATATATCTGATAGGTAAAAGAATTTCTGATTAATTCTGCACCGCTTAGCATGTTTTAATGTTTTTTAGAAATTGTCTAAGTACTTTGTGTCAAGCTCATGCACTGCCTTTCTGTGGACCTGTGTTTGGAAAGGTTAGCTTGTGTACTTTCTGTATTTTGGGGGGAAGGGGGACTCTGTTGTTTGTTGACCCACTGTCAGTAGATTTATCATTATTTAATATTCATTATTTATTTTTGTGCTAATTTCACCTTGAGTTTGTTTGGGGTTTTTCTGGGGGGGCTATGTGTTTTTCTTAAGCTTTTAGGTAAGAATAAGATAGTCATGGTGCTTGATGTTTCTGAGACATCAAAATATTTAATGGCTCAGCTTCAACTGTCAAAAACAACTGTTGTGCCTCCAATTTAAAAAAAAAAAAAAAAAAAAACCAACCTGTGAATTGATTCAGAGGCAAATAATGTTGTCAGATGAGGCCAAAAATTCTCTCAGATGTGTAAACAAAATACTTGCCTAAATGAACTGAATTCCTCTCTGATATAATGTAATTGACCTTAATATTCAGTACTAGTGGCCTGGTTATGTTTATTCTATCTAAGTAAATCAGAATTAGCTCCACAGATTTTGCTAGCCTAAAATTCATGAGAGTAGAGTCAACCTCTGAGTGCAGTACAGAAATGGGGACAACCAAACACTTAACCACCCAGAAGCAAACCTAGATCCCTTTTCAGGGGAGGTGATGAAGGCTTATAAAAAAAGATCGCAAGCTTTTTGCTGTAACTTGTGGCTGGTGAAGAAACATCAGATTTAATTGAAGTAACTCACCACTTTAAATATGAAGACTGTTTTCAGTTTCCACCCCTGAATATTTTTCCCAATGTAATTTTCACCAATTCTGGTGGAGTCATTCTTCTTTTACATCCCTGTATTTTGGTTAATTCCAGTAGACTAATTTGGTTAATTCCAGTAGTTAATTCCAGAGTTTGGTTCACTCGTTATTTGCAACCAACATTCTCCAGTCCTGTGTAGAGAGAACAGGCATCAGAATGGTAACCTAGCATAGATACCAAAGCAGCAGCACAAGGGAAAGTGGTGAGAGAACGGGAAGGGGACACTGGTGTTCTCTAGGCTCTCACTGGGACACTGAAATCCTCCACAACAATTCAGGCCAACCATTGGGTCTGTGTTTGGCTATGGATTTGAGCCTACCAGCTTAATCCTCAAATTCTTAGATTTAACTGAAATTGAGCAATTGCCATGCACCACACATTTTTCCTAGTGTGTCAGTCTTTGAAAGTAAATAGCTTTAGTTCCCCTAGAAATAACTCATTTCACAGGCTTTATCAGTATGCTTGAGCCTCAAGAATGCTGAATGAAAAACCCTCAGAGGAAACATTCTTCTGTCAAAAGTCTTCACGCAAGTAAAAAGGGGTAAACACTGAAAAGCCGAAAGGTGGTTATTTTTCCATATAAAAAGACACAAATTTTAAATGTTTTTATTTTTTCAACACAGATTGCAGAGCCACTGCAGTTAGTGACCCAATTGTTCCAAAAGGTCTCAGTTTTTTGAGAAAATATAAATGTGTTACTAAGAAGATTTTCTGCATGATTAATACCAAAACATGAAAGGCAGATTGAATTTATCTCACATAGGCATTTACAGACCTCAGAAAAGGGAAGTTATTTAGAAGGTGATAGAACTGTAATTGCCATTTCAACAAAAAAGCAATCAGGGAGGAATAAAACAAGCTCAGTCTGCCAAAATGAAGATTTGGAAGTTAATCAAATGCCATCTTAGCCAGCCTGTTATGCTGATATGTGTATCTGAAGTTTCCAAATTGTTGTTGCTATTGATTTCTAAAAGTACACTACAGTTTTATAATGTCTTTCAAAAAGAGTAAGTTGTGTTCCAGCCCCAATAAACAGAGAATCAAAAGGCTAAATTCTTCTCTGCTTCCTCTTTGCAGGGTTATACTAATCCCTTCTCAGCTATTAGAGGATTCTGCACCATTTGCAGACCACAATGTAACCCCGAGTCCACCATTTTGCTTTGTAATTTTTATTTTTAATGGAATGTCTCTTGAAATCCTCACAAAACAAAAATGCTATGCACTACTATGCACTTTACATTCAAATAAGTATTATGCAGGAAAACACCAAGCGAAAGCTGTTTAAAATAGGACCAGGTTTTATTGTCATTTCCATCTGGATCACATTCCCAAACCAAGTCTTTCACAGGTAACAGTCTTTCGCAGGTAACTCTACATCCTGTATGTTTAATTGACTGTCTTAATTCAGTACACTATTGTCACCATTTAAGTATCCATTTTGCATCATTGTTAGTCTCATCCCTCTCCTTCCTACGTTTTACTCTGAGCTTTCCCGGTATCTCTGTCATCTCACGCTAAATGCTTCCAACTGCTTCCTCCAGCAAGCTCTCCTCCACATTCCTTCTCTATTAATTTGCTTTTTATGTTGCTCCACCTGGTCTTTATGTCAAGTAAAACTTCTGCCTCCAAGTAGCTGAAAAATGTCCTGTTGATTAGATAGGACATTCCTGCTCTCATTACCATCATTGCATACAATTTCTTTTTCCTGCATGGGTGCACTTTGTTTTTTGATACCTATCTAATCCCTAATTTGGCAATGCTGGGAAACTTTACCAGGTGCTTTCTGTGTAATTAGTTTAAGGTAGTTCTAGTACTACATAAGCTCCTACTTTCATATATTTTAAAAACATACTACTTAAAGTGTAGACATAGTGAGTGGCCTCAGGGTACAGTTCCTTTACACATTAAGCCATGTATTCAAACCTACACCCTTGGCATTGGTAAGACAGGAACTATTGCCTTTGGCATTCATACTAATTGGACCACCACCTCACACCGGGGAATTCCTACTCCTCACATTGAGCAGAGGTTAAATCAGTAGGAATTTTATTCTACAACTTTTTGACAGAAGCCTGCATCCTAAAACCACCTCCCTCATAGCATTCAGAACGATCAAGGACAATCCTTACCATGCATCTTGCTAGCACTGTTAGAATTGCTTCTCATTGAACAGGCCCAATCCTAAGAAGCAGAAAACACCTAGTGATCTCCAATGAGAGTCATACCTCTGGGAAGTCGTTATGAATATCCACTCATATTCAGGGTTAAAGGAAAGTAGGACATTTTCCCCTTTGCTATATTTGGCACTGGATCCCAAGAAAGTGTTGAGTTGCTCTGAAGGCACACTGGTACAAGCTGACAGAATTCTGTGGACAGCATCAGTGAGGCCTTACTGCATTTGGTTTAGCTTTTGTGCTATTCCCAATCTCACCTTATATCAGCAAAGAGAGAACATTAAATGGAGTGGTGGTGGGAGGAGCATGGCTTCACCATGGGGTAGCCTTGTGAGTATATTCTGGGTAAAGGCTTCAGGGCAGCAAGTGCTGAAAAAGCACCACCTTCCCACCTTCCACGTTCTCCTACTTGGAGATCCCGCAGCCCACCCCACACTCTGCAGAAGGTCCAATGCCTCCAGCTTCAGATCACTCCCACTGTCACCAGAAACTATGCTACCAGTCCCTCTGTCTTCTCTTACAGCTAAAAAGGACCCTGTAGAGAAAGATTTTGCTGCAAAAAAGCAGTAGAGTAGGAGGAAAACTCACAAAGTGAGGTGGACAGATCCACTTCTTTCCCTCCTCCTCCTTGCTGCCCTCATAGCCCCTCTCAACAAAGCTCTCAAATGACCATGGTAACTCTAATCCCAAAGTTGTTCCTTCAACCCCGCACCTGACCGTCATCTCAACTGCAGTATGTCCTCACTGACACCCTCCAAATATTAGATCCTGTCTCCACCACTACACCCAACAGTATTCATCACAAATCTGCCTACATAGGACTCTGAGAAAGAAAAGATATGTTGGTCTAGGGGAAAAATCAGTATTTGATAGGGCTATCTCATTCTTCCAGTTGATTTTTATTGGGCGAGCAAGTGAAACAGAGCATGTTAATACAAAGGAGAGAGAAGTTTGTTTTCACTAATGAGTAAAACAGCCATTCTCACATGTACTCACATAAGTACTAACACTTCAAAGCAATTAAACTGTTCATTGAACAGAAAAACGACTCTGTAGTGTTTTCAGCAATTAAAGTATGATTGACAGAGTACAAAAGATAATGAGTAGGTTTCATCATTTGAAGAAAGGTTTGAAGAAGGTGCAACTGCTTCCTTTAATTATTCTTTATTAATATTTACCAAACTGTATAATTCCTCCCATTTGTTGTATGCAGTGAATATTCTATCACTAGCTCATTATAAAAAGTTTTGCTTTAGTGTCATAATTTTGTCTGTCATGTTTTACAAGTGTTACGAATGACAGCAGCAAACCTGTAACGTACATTCATACTCTCCTGCTAACATCTACTGAACTGAGTGTTTACATTTCATATGGGGGCATTATACAAAATCACCTATATAACTGTGTTACTTAATCAGAGATTTCATCCTTTAAATCAAGGGACAAAGTGCAAGGTATATTTCAAATGAACACAGCTGTGGAGTCAATGTGATAGCTAATACAAATTCAAGGTTCTTTGGTAAGCCCTATTAGTTGCTTGTGGATTTCCATTTATGATTATGAATGCTGTGTAAAAGCCAATAGAAGCACATGCCCCCATGGTACCTCACAAAAATAAATTACTGGGTTTTGCACTCAGTGTGAGCTGCCTGCTTAACAGAAAGGAAGGATATTGTCTTGAGTTAGAAGCAGCAAATAAACAGAATGGCAGTTTTCTCTACTACTTTCTGTAATGCATCCTGATTTTTCTCATTTTAGAGAAATAATCTGGATCAATAATGGCTAACGAAGATTTGGGTTTTTTTTTAAAAAAGTCTTTTCTGCAAACACATTCAGTTTTCCACCTCCTTGGCTGTCCAGAAAGTACATTTCATAATCAAAAAAAATTATTACAGATGAAACAGAGTATGGCATCCTAAAGGACATATTAGTGGCATCCATGGACCTGGATTCAGTATTCTCAGTTGTACAGATAACAGTATAGGAGTGAACATCGGATGCAATCAAAGCAATCACACTACAATTGCCGTTTGAGGTAGTGCAAGTATGAGGGCCAGTGTTGTGAGTGAAAGGACAGTGCAGCAGCTGCATTTTAATGGGGCTTGCAGTTGTTTTGCAGAAAGTGATGTATGGCAGTCACATAACCCACTGCCAAAGACTAGTCAGACACCATCAGCAACCTGGGAAGGTGTCAGGCACTGAGTCTCCTACTCAACAGAAGCTTGACAGAGGTAGAAATGTGATTTTAGCTCAAACTAAGCAATGGTCAGGATTAGCTTCAGATACCTCCCTTACAGCTATTAAATTCAAAAGACCAGTCCTAAGAATGGGTTTGTCTGGAAGGAAAAAGAGGCAGGAGAGCAAAAGGAAGGATTTTGAGGCTTTGGGTTTCAAGCTCATGTATATATGTGCACCATCATCTATCCATCCACTGTTTAGCTGCATTTTCTGGGAATTTCTAAGATTAATGTTATCGTGAAAGCCATTCAGAGAAGCCAATTGCTTAAAAACAGATGCATTTTGTCAGACGAACTTCTTGCATATAGAATCACAGAATCATAGAATGGTTTGGGTTGGAAGGGACCTTAAAGATCACCTAGTTCCAACCCCCTACCATGGGTAGGGACACCTTCCACTAGACCAGGTTGCTCAAAGCCCCATCCAACCTGGCCTTGAACACTTCCAGGGATGGGGCACACACAGCTTCTCTGGACAACCTGTTCCAGTGCCTCACCACTCTCATAGTGAATAATTTCTTCCTTATATTCAAACTAAATTTACCCTCTTTCAATTTAAAGCCATTACGATTGTCCTATCACTACAGGCCCTTGTAAAAAGTCCCTCTTCAGCTTTCTTGTAGGCCCCCTTCAGGTACTGGAAGGCTGCTATAAGGTCTTCCTGGAACCTTCTCTTCTCCAGGCTGAACAACCCCAACTCTCTCAGCCTGTCTTCATACGAGAGGTGCTCCAGCTCTCTGATCATCTTCGTGGCCCTCCTCTGGACTCGCTCCAACAGGTCCATGTCCTTCTTCTGTTGGGGGCCCCAGAGCTGAACACAGGACTCCAGGTGGGGTCTCACAAGAGTGGAGTAGAGGGGGAGAATCACCTCCCTTGACCTGCTGATCATGCTTCTTTTGATGCAGCCCAGGATACAGTTGGGAGCTGCAAGCACACATTGCCGGGTCATGTTGAGCTTCTCATCAACCAACACCCCCAAGTCCTTCTGCTCAGGGCTGCTCTCAATCCATTCTTTGCCCAGCCTGTATTTGTGCTTGGGATTTCCGTGACCCATGTGCAGCACCTTGCACTTGGCCTTGTTGAACCTCATGAGGTTCACATGGGCCCACCTCTCAAGCCTGTCAAGGTTCCTCTGGATGGCATCCCTTCCCTCCAGCATGTCGACCACACCACACTTGTTGGATGCTCTTATTGCATATGATTACTGTGGGGTAAACCATACAATACATTCTATAACATCCATATTCTGTGGGACATTTCTCTAATCCACAAGGGAAGATGTTAATCATGTACATCTTTTGTGTCATTTAGTCATGGTGCATTCCTAATACTCCCTCCCAAGAACATATGCTGAATTTACGCTCTCATATAGTAAGATTTATTCCTGTACATTTAGGTCTGGAAGATGAGCATGGTAAAGAAAGTCCATCACACTTTTACCATAAACCCTGTGAGAAGGAAACTAGATATTTATGGGGAAGAAGGAATATATCCTGTTGTTTACCCTTTTTCAGAACTGTAAGGAAAAACAAATAAACCAGAGCAGGGAAGAGGCTGAGCTCTGTTTGGATCCAGCTAGCAGACATCAAAACTCATGCCTCCCGCAGACAAATAAAGTCCACCTGAAAAAGTCTAGAAAATAGCAGCATCCCCCCTGCCACAGAAGCGGTGGTCACCATTACAACTTCCAGTTGCTCGAGGAGGCTGGGGAGAGGCGGGTGACCCACCTCGTTCTAAAAGAATGGTGCTTGCAGGTCTTCACCATATATTGAGTTTGCCTTCTCATAAAAGGCTTTTAGGAGAAATACAGAGTGCAAACTATTCCTACTGCATCATGCTTGGTGACTATGAAGCACAGAACTTGGAGGAAATGGTCACCTGGCATGTGATCTGATGGCCAGGATCTCCCACATGTAAAATGTCCTTTACATGCAGGGCATTCTTAAAGATCTACAGATGTAAAGATTGGAATTATCTAGGCTTTGAGGGGAGGTAAGTGATAAAACCATTAAACCTCTGAAAGAAAAGGTGGAAAACTCTCTAGATTTTTACTGAATTTCATCTGATTTACTCCATCATTTTTAGTGATTATAGTTTGGGGCCCATTAAGTAGAACTGCACTTTCATTTAGTGAGGTGTTTAATATTTAATGTTGGCTTTCCAATGTTATATACATTGTAAGAGTGTAAATTTAAAATTAATTGAATCTGGTATAATTTGAATCTGGTAAAAATACTAGAAGGCTCATACTGGAACTATAATAACAGTAGCAATAACATTTCTGGAAGACTGAATTACAGTGTTATGCCTAAGAAGAGCGTTTCCAATAGCTCATGCTCAAAAAACTACCCAGATAGGGAAAAAAACAGCAGAAATAATTTCAGGTGGAAAATGAACCAATAAATATTCCATAACCTATCTCCAGCTTTTTTCAGAGATTATGATGGCAATTAGGACAGTATATACTGTTTCTTTGATATTGTCTACGGCTGCCAAGGCTATATGCTCAGTCGGGTTATTCAATTCTTAAGATGCACTATGTTCAAATCACGCTTTCTAAAGTGGTTTTCTGTTAGAACTACATCAAATGAAAGCCATATTGCTGGCTTAAATGTAATTCAGTTCATCCTTGTTGTGTCAGGATGTTTTTTATATATATAACGGGAAGGAAATGAAAAGATTTAAAAAAGCATTAGTCATCATGAGGAGTTTTAATATCATCAGCACTAACACAAAGCCAGCTGATAAATTGCATACTATTCAGAAGAAAGAAATAGAATAAAATTAGTATTGCATTACACTAGATTAATCATAGCCCAGGGTTACTGTCATTCTATGGAAAATAAAAGCTTGACTATTTCAGATTTTAAAGTTTCTTCTCAGCCTTTAAGGTTATTTGCCTTAAGAGGCATATAACAAGCCCATGTACTGAAGGAAGAACACAAGATTTTGGGCTGGTGGCATTGGTAAATTTTTATCATTGTTTCTAAACAACAGCAAAGCAGCATTGATGACTGGGATCCAGATGGTTAGCAGTAACACTTCATAATAGTAACCTAATGAAGCTTTTTAGTGCTGGTGACAGGTAAATGCTTGAAAGGTTTATGGCAGGGAAAAAGCTTCAATTAAAAAAACTTGAAAATCTGTCTCTCTTCTTACTTGCATAATTATTGCTTTTTATAATGGCATAATGGAACAGCAAAGCATAGGTGAAGGAAAGGCTAGAAAAGAGGAACTCTCTCTGGAGCTAATAGGATGTACAGTGGGATTTTTTTTACTTCTTGTAAGATGAATAGCTACTTAACAACCATTAGGCCTCTCTCAGACTTAAGGAGAGAATTTAAAAATCTTTTTCATGTAGTTAAGTCTGTCTAGGGATCAGGAGCTAAAAATAGAGGAGATGAATATTTTTCTCTATGCAAGTAAAGAATAATAGTTTCAGGATATTTTAGCTGAATGAAGAAAGTTCTGGGATCTCTCACATGAGCTTTTCTCCCTAATCCTCGTTACCCGTGAAGAGTACGACCAGAAATCTGGTGCTCCCTTTGCAACAAGGGAGAAATCTGATGGCTGGCTGCTTCAAAGGGCAGGGGGCCAGTCCTGCAGGGACTCTGATGTTTCTGATAAAACCTTTTTCATTGGAAAACCAGGTTTTTAATAAATGGAAATTTTAACAAAAATCATCCCTCTTTTTCTGGGGAGGAAAAGAAAAAGGCAGACTTAAAACTCACTGAAGTAGGGGGAAATTGGTTGAAAAGAACATCTGGAAATTTTTCAAGTTTTGATCAGAGGTGCACCAGGTTTTGTCAGCTGTTTTCTGTTTCAGTTATAGAAAATGATACTACCAAAAAGAAAAAAAAAAGTGAAGAAGAAATTGAATGAAAGATATTTTTCCTGTCAAAAGTAAAAAAAACTTATGTTGAAAATTTCACTTAAAAAAAGAAGCCATCTATTTCTGTTAACATTTTCTACTGTCAGTTTTCCAAACAGATGTGATGACTGGGAAAGTGTTGTCAGTTTTTCTATGGGTAGGTGGAGCTGGTACGTCTTAGGCTCCCCTGCAACATCACTGAATGCCTAGTTGAAGCTGGAAGCATTAACGGGTCACATAGCAGGACTCTCAGATTTTTAGGTCCAACCTGCTTCCCTCAAAAGACGCTCAAAAGTATTGGCTGACACTGGAATTTTGCTGTTTCACACTGTGGCTGGTAAAACAGCAAAAGAGATCAAAGGATATGCAATTAAAGCCTATGGCATGTACACAACAAAAATAACAAAATAGACAATGTCACAAGGGAAGCCACTGAGGAAAGATCCATCAATCTGGTAACTATGAGCATTGGTGAAAGCACACAGTCAATGTAAATGGTCTAGAATAAGGTGTATAAACAGTGTGATGGGACTGAAGCAAAGAATCCTAAACACAATTTATTTAGATTGAATTCTATTATGCAAATAAAGCATCTCATTGCAAAGCGGCTAAGATACATTCTTCTATTTTTTGCTGCTAAAACAGAAATTATTCAGCAGTTGTTCACATAGCATTATTGAGGGGAGGTATACTTCAGCCTCAACAGCTCCTGCTTGATTCACTGTGGTTATTTTGGGCCATGCAGTCTAACTTAGGACTGTTGCACAGTCCAGATTGTTCACTGCTGTAGAGACATGACTTTTCTTTTAGCCCTCAAAGGTTTAAGGTGGGCAAGTCTGATAGATATCAATATTTAATCGATTTGTGAGAAAGTAAAGTCATAGTCCTCTTCCCTCCTTTCCCCAGTTGTCTTGGCTTCCTTTTGAGGTTCTGCTGGAGGAAATTCTGTGCCTTCATACTAAAGCGAACATTTCATTTCTCAGTTTCTACAGATCAAGTGATGAGATGTCATGTGTGAACCCCCTGAAGGCTGAGAAGAGAAACTCTGACTTCCCCACAGAAAATTGTGAACTGCAGTTTCTTACTGGCTAGCAACACCTTTGATTCAATTTGTATGAAAACTCAATTTACTTATTAAAATGGACGTTATTGTTCAAATATTAGAAACTCCATTTCTTATATGTTCTAAGCTGTACAATTGTCAGATTTTTATGGTTTAGATTGTAAATGTGTTTTTCTCTGGCTAATTATTGGTATTATTTTTTTAATTTTGATGTCTTAAAGGCCAATGTACTGTATCATAATAATATGAAGGACATATTTAACAGGTGTGGGAAACACTGTATACAAATGTATATTTCTAAAAGCTATTTTTATGATTAGCATGTTTTACTGTTTTACCATATTTAGAGTCAGGTGATATTGCACTTCTTTGTTTACAGCTTAATTCAAACAAGATCACAATTAAATACATTGTATGGTATTTTCCATTATTTTATTTATTATATTCGTCATTGGAAATAATTATGTTTACTAATAGGGATAGCTGCTAAAAAGTGAAAATGTCAAAATAAGAAAGCAATCTTTGATAAACTGTAAATTGGATCCTCCTGTAAGTCCCTTTCTTCAGATAAGCACTCTGTGATGCCATTCATCAGACAGTTGTTACAGCTGTTCCTGCAAGTCTCTGAAGGCAGTTTGTTGTTACCATATGGAAAGTTTACAGGACAGTCAGTCTCCTGTCTAGCCAGGTAAATTACTTATAGACTGACAATATCTGACAACCTGAGGTAGCCTACTGATTACTTTTTGGTTTATTTTCTGGCAGTAGTCTTTCCATTCCCAAACACCTAAAGCCCTCCTAAAAGCCTGCAGCTGGAATAATTAATTATTACAGATGTTGTAGGGGGAATCTCAGTATAGAATTTCTTAATAAACCATATTTCCTTTCAAACAGAATGGATGTATTATTTCTCTTGTGTTACTGAGATATTAAGGGTATCAAAGTACATATGATATAGGCACAAAGTCTTCTCTAATGAAAGTCCCAACTTGTTCACCATCCCAAAGCTAGACCTCCTTAGTGCTGCCGATGACATGAAACAAGGAATAGATATTTATTTATCTACATCCTTATATGAAATATACTCCTATAGAAAGAGACATGTCTTTAAAGTGATTGCAGGAGAAAAAATTATTTAATAGCTACAGCCTTCCAAGAGGGAAAGATGTTAATTTAAGAAGTAACTTACACAGTCAAATGGAGCTCACAACCAGCTGTGTGCAAGTTTGCAACACGGAGCCCTGATGTCCACTGATATTCGTGGCCACAGATATTTGGTATTTGGTATCATCCAGCACCACAAAGATGAACCCTTGCATTGCCCTTTCAATCATTCTCTGTACGCTGAAAGCAAGAGAAAAATAAAGGTACCAGAGAGACTTTTTAATAGATCAAACTTTCAATTTCTATAAAAAACAGCAGTTTCTGAGACAATAGGTTCACCTCAAACAGTGGGGGTATGAGGAGGTGGGAGCTCAAGGTCTCCAGTCATGTTTCCAGCATGGGGGCCGTCATCAAAGAAGAACTGATATTCTTCAAACATTTGGAAGAAGAGCATACATTTGAATTTAATTATCTATTACTCAGTGGGAATTTACTTCACGAGGAGACTATGTAACATAGCACTCTCAGTTATGTTTTTGTATCTTATATTTAGCTTGTCTATTGTCTGTGGAGTTACATGGTTTACCTAAGTGCTGAGTAGTACTTAGCTACTTAACTAAGGAAATAATAGTATAAGTAGTTACGCCTAAGCATAAAGAATCACAGCTTCAGAATCCACCAAGGCTGACTCTCTCAGAAAAGTGCAGCAAAAAATATTACTTCTGTGTAAGCGAAATGTTAGGTCAAATCAAAGGGTGAAATATTTCTCCACTTTCTATCTATTAGTATAGGTAATGATAATTTTTAACTGTAAAAATGCAAAAAGAATTGCCATTTTGGGATCTCCATCTTTGGCTGACAGCTAAAAAAAAGAAGTCCAAACCTTAGCAGCTCAACAGGCATTTTGCCCATTTCAATTACGTAAACTCTTGGCTGACTTAAAAGATGCAGAATGTCATCCAAGGAGATCAGTTCTGATGTTGGTGTTAATAAACTACGTATAGAAACAGCTAGGTGTATCATCTCTTCACCACCTCCATTCCAAATGAGCTAATAATCACAGAAAGCACTCTATTAGATTTTTACAAATTCTTTCCAATTACCCTTAGATTATATATTCACAGAAATGATTGCACAGTCATAATGTCGACACTGTTTCACACCACAGTTTAAGTCCTGAATATATTTTGAACACAAAAAGGCACTCTGATAACACCATGAGGCACTACTTCATTTGCAAGCCAGAACCCTTCTGTGCTGTGCAGTCGATTACTAGAAAGGTTTCTTAATGGCATGTTTGCTTCAAATCACTACAGAGGATGCTGGTAGCTTCAACAGAGCTTGATAGTTCTTTACTTTTCATGTATGCGGTATGCTCAGTGGTGTTTGCCATCACTACCTATACTTGTTTTACATGGGTTTTGTCAGTTGTGGGGTTTTTTACCATTGCTCATCCCTTGCAAAATGGAAGAACAGGAAACATAAAGGATCTTGTCAATCAGTTTGGATAGTCAATAGTCTTATAAAATCCTTTATGGACAGTCCTGAATTAAACCAATTCATTTTCTACACAGACCTATATGCTCTGTGTATTTCAGATATTTGTTTCAAACCTGTGCAGCTGCATGAATGGAAGATATTTACTAAAAAGCTTTAAAGTTTGGATCAAGAAAAAATATTTTTACTTTTGTAAACTCTTGTATTACATATTGTTGCGGTTCTTATTAGTTTTCTCTGTAGATCCATCTTTAGTTCTGAAAAATCATTGTACTTAAACTATGTAGATAGCTACAATCTTGTAAGCAGTCATATTTTTAATAGGTGCCACTGCAAGTTAGAATTAAAACATTCAGGGTTTGCCCATGTAGAGCAGATTGATGGTTCATTACAGTCTTCTTTAAAATGTTGTAACATAATTTTTACATGTCTGTAAATAAATATTTTCTCTGATTTATGCACTAATTCAGTTTTGTAATTTCTTCTCTTAAAATGTGACTGTAAGAAACTTTCCAGGAAAAATATATTTCTCTCATGGAAAAATACCATTTAAAGCTCTGTAATACAACTGTTCTTCGCAAACTTTCCAAGCAGAACAAACAGAAACAGGCATCCATAGTATGAAGCACTTATCTTAAGTAAGAAAGATGTAGAAAAATGTAGTAAATACTGCTATTATTTTAACAGTTTCAGAAATTCAAGGACCAGTCCTGTGCTAAAAAAGACTGAGAAGAAATGAGACAAACTTCCTAAAAAGAGGAAATTCTTCAGTGGAGTGAGAGAAAGAGAGAGGCCCAGTGGTGGTATTTCACTGAATTTGAGGAAAGCATTTTCTTAATCTTGGAAGCTTCTAAGTTTCATGTGTCACTAAAGTAGGATTAATATAACTTACGAAAACCATGTTAAGAATAGTTATAATTTTCTGTTCGGTATTCAAACACATTTTTTATTCATAGTTTATTATTCTATTCACAAGGTGCTGCTATACAGGCAAACTAAGGAAAATTGGTCCACAAAGTCTATGAGAATGTTTTTAAATTATATTTGAAATGTTGGGAAGCAAGACTATTTCGAAATGTGTGTGATTTATATATGGCACGTAATTTTCTACATTTTTAAATGTGTTGTCCTTATTGTTACAGCTATGCCAGATTTTGCACAAGTTTGTGAACTTTATAAACAACTTACTCTTATTATGCATGATACAGTGCCAATTCCTCATTCAGAAAGAACCCTGCTACAGATTAAATAGTAGCCAATTAAAATAATAATTTCTAATTCCTTTTTAGTAGACAAGGTATCTTGAGAACTTCAAAAGTTTCCAGTCTCCATGTTCAGAAACATCCTCAATAGTCTAGAAAATTTAAATAAGGAATACATCTGATTTGAGAGGAAAGAGGATAATAAAGTAAGATAATTTCATTTTCTGTACTTGCCTGTCAAGATCTTATGTAATAAACATAATCAGAAAAATTCACTTTGATAATCTTAAATTCTGTGTTTCTGTGTTGGATGATACTGGGCACGAGGGCAATTATTACTGAAATTAAGGCATCAATCACCCAAGAATAAGCAGGGAGAGCATCCTGCAGTGTTAGATGGATAAAACATCAAACAATGTAACATTTTATGGGCAAAGGAGCAATACATTACAAACATTTTTGGAACAGAAAAGTACTTAACCCTTTGCATGATTAGTAATAAAGTATAGAAAATATAATTTATGCAATTAAGTTTTAGTCAGGACTATATTCCAGTATTTTTTAATTTGCTCATATGAAGATCCATTCTGACCCTCATTCATTGTCATTAGGGAGAAAGACAAATATTTTTGAGTTTTGAACCTCTTGGGAAAACCATTATAAAAATAATGGAAAATTATTAGAAGAGTGGAGGAATTTTCCATATAAGTAACAGAATCCTGTCTCTTTGTGTTAAGAGTCTGAGTGGCTCCAAAGCAAAGCATTGAAACTATTTTCTTCTTTCATAAATTCTTTGCTCTGAGACAGCGTCGTGGTTTAACCCCAGTTGGCAACTAAGCACCACACAGCTGCTCACTCACCCTGCCCCCCACCCCAGTGGGATGGGGGAGAGAATCAGAAAAAAAAAAAAGTAAAACCCATGGGTTGAGATAAAGACAGTTTAATAGGAGAGCAAAGGAATATAATAATAATAATAATAATAATAATAATAATAATAATAATAGAATGTACAAAACAAGTGATGCACAATGCAATTGCTCACCACCCACTGACCGATGCCCAGCCCGTCCCTGAGCAGCAATCGCTGCCCCCCGGCCAACTCCCCCCAGTTTCTATACTGAGCATGACGCCATATGGTATGGAATAGTCCTTTGGCCAGTTGGGGTCAGCTGTCCTGGCTGTGCCCCCTCCCAGCTTCTTGTGCACCTGGCAGAGCATGGGAAGCTGAAAAGTCCTTGACTAGTGTAAGCACTACTTGGCAACAACTAAAACATCAGTGTGTTATCAACATTATTCTCATCCTAAATCCAAAACACAGCACTACACCAGCTACTAGGAAGAAAATTGACTTTATCCCAGCCAAAACCAGGACAGACAGTAACCTTGTTCCATGTCTGCATAACTTCAGTCTTTTATCCTCCCTGAAAGAAACTTGCAGGACTTCTCCATAGTAAGTGCTCAGCAAAGTCGCCCACTCAGATCCAGCAGCCACAGATCAGAAACACAATGTCTATATGGTTAGGCTCTCACACAAGAGGAAGGATAGTGTGTGTATTGAAGCTAAGGTGAGTTGGACACCCTAAACTAGGAGATAAGATCTGTTTTGGACAGTGGCTGCCAATCTTAACAGTCAGCTAAGGACAGACCTGACTACGGATAGTCTATTCCTAGAGAAAGGAGAGTCCAGCCAAGGCTATGGGTAAAGATGTAGGAAAGATTATGTACACTAAGTAAAACCAGCACAACTTGGCAAGTTAGTACTGTAGCTCTGAGCATTTCTCACCAATGAGATGTTCTGGCTATGAGGATGAGAGAGAGAGAGAAAGTAAGGGCGCCTGTGCACAGCATTTGCAGCCCTATTCTGGCGATCCATGCCCTTACAATGACCAGCTCTGGAAAACTGGTAAGAAAACCCTTTGAGCAACTGCTTAGAAAAAACACTGAGTGCTATAGGAAATAATAGTTACTGTTTTTTGGATGGTGGAGTTTGAGACTCTTTTGAGACAAAAAGAGCTTGATGTTTTTCATTGATACATATTTTGGGGTTGCTATAGTATTTATTTAGTTAACCTCCCAGAGAAAGATTGCTGTTCCACACTTGTGTAAACAGAATTAATTCACAATTATCACACTGTGTTTTAACAGAAAACCTAATTCCCATATCATCCATCCCATATAAATCCAACAAACCAAGCAAAAATGTTTCTAAAGGTTACATTTAAAACTTTCTGATACTATCCTGGCTACGTACATTTAACAGCCTAAGGTAATGGAGAAGAAGCTTTGCATGACCACTCTGTGGTGCATTATTATATGTGAATATATGTATGATGTGTAGCTATGCATATATGGAAAAAAAAAATTCTGCCATTGCTTTGTGCTTTAGATAATTAGAAATGTTTCTCCTCAACTAGAGACAACTAATGTTGTGGAAAATAAGAATCAAATTCATCCCTGGGGTAACTCTGCTGATAGCAGTCATTAAATGAGTACTTTCGGTGTCTACTCCAACTGGATTTTTAAGCAGAAACTGTGATCGGTGCTCAACCTATGAGGAGTTACAGCAACATTTAGGATGTTATTTAAAGAAAAAAGAAGTGATAACTCATATTGCTGTTGCTAGTATTGCTACTGCAGCAGGAACATGGTGGAACACGGTGGAGGAGCAGAGGAAATACAACAGGGTAGGGCTGCAACTTGAATGGTGCACTGAAACTTGAATGAGCATTGAAAGGGCCTTACCTGGGGATGACTGAGGAAATTACTGAAAGGGGATGTGCTGCACTTGTATTCATTTTACTTTTGAAGAAACCTTCCCCACATGTTTATTTATTTTCACATTCCTACCTGTAATGCCATGATTCTGACTATTCTTTCAAGGGCTAAGCCTCCAAATTTCCAGGTGATTTTGGTTGAACTTCCCAAGAATTCAACACTTACCAATGTGTAGCCAATCACATGGTAAATTAACCCACTGTTCAGAATTTTGGCCTTGTTGTTTAATCCACAAGGTGGGGGAGGGATTTACGAAATGTCTGCTTACTTGAGTGGCTACATTAACTGCAAATCTATGCTTCCATTGATGGGAAAACTGTAGATGAGATAGCTACACTTCTGACACAATCTAAATGCCAAACTCCAAGAGAATGTACACTGGTCCTGTGAGGAGAAGGGCTATGTAATCATAACAAGATGGCAACTGGGCACTGCCAGAAAAATTAACCTAGACAGCAGCCCATGCTTGAACCACTTCTACTGAGTGGCTGACTGTTTGCCAGCAGCAACTGGACACTTTACCTTATATTAGCATTCTTCCATAGGTAAGTGGTTTTATATGTTATGCTAGTTTTTATTGTGAAAATAGGTAAAACAGCTCTTGGGTAAATGAGGTAACACTGTCTTAAACCAGCAAAGAATTGGCTTAATGTTCTATAAAGTTATTTCAGCTTTAGTTATTTAAATTATTCCCATACAGGGTAAGTAATGTTCACTATCTCTAACTAGAAGGGGAAGACCACAAACATTTATTTTCAGCATATTCTTGAGCTTTTAAAGCACATATTCTTAATTTCTTCTCTTTTTTAAATCTCATTTTTCTCTCTCTTTACTATGTTAAACTGGAAGGAATTATAAAAATATAAACATTTAGCAAACACAATATTCAGAAAGTATTTGCAAAACAGAGAAATTTTAATTCATAAACACAAATAGGAAACAAACTTAGTAGAAAGGTATATTTTTAGACTGACAAGTAGAATTGATAAAAATAGGCAAGATTTCAGGTGTACAAGCCTATCTAGGGGTTTTTTTTCTAATTTTCCCTTAGACCATCCTTACATGTCTTGATCACCTTGTCTATAAAAACACTGCTGTTAAAAACAGCAAATCAAAATGCAACAGATCTATTCTTATCAGCAACGGAGCTATGCCACAACTCATATTTCTAGTCAGTCAAAGTTCTGATTTATATAATTGTTACACAAATCATTGTGTATAAAACATATACATCAGTGTCTCAAGTGATGTCTTTGGGTTGGTTGGTTTTTTCTCTTTTCTTCGTTTTTGCCGACAGACAGTCTTTTATATCGTGGTCTCCATCAGTACTCTACTTAACACAGGAGGACAAAGTTTTATGCAATATGTGATACCAAGCAAATAAATGCCTAGACATTTCTTTTCTTGGTTCTATATAGGACAATTTTCAGTGATATATGTCGCGAGGTTTACTGTGTTTGTGATGACATATCGCACTACTTGTAATCAATGTATCAGTGTATAAAATGTTGTTTTACAAATCTATTCATTAAGCACTATTATTTAAGGTAGCAGGTTTCAGAGTGCAAGTGTATCAGGTCATGTCTCAGGAACACAAAAGTGTTTTTTGACAGCAAGCTATATAAAATCAATTGTGCTGATTTCAAGGATGAGTGACCTTCCAGATTTGGATACTTCTCCATTTACGTGAGGATCATTTATAAGTGAATTGCAAGTTCTGAGTGGGTTTTGTGGTAGACCAACAAGGTGGAAAAACAGTAATCTAGGAGTGCTACCAGCTTAAATGTGGCTCATTCTGAACAATTTGTTCCACACTGGTTTTGGAGGATCCAAGACATGACACAAGATAACATGATAGCAGCAGACAATCAATAATGGCAATAAGAAAAATGACAAAAATCACTGCCTGTGGAATTGCATACGGGCAGCCATGTAGACAAATGACAGGTGTAGATTTTAAGTACAAGAGAAGCCCTGTGAAACCCCATGCAGTGCAGAGCTACAAAGAGAGCACATCTGCTGCTGCTGCCTACTCAAGGGATCAAAGAACCTGAGCAGATGTTAGATTTCCAGCAGCTTCCTCAGACAGCACTTTTCAAAAGTGTCTTTTTACAGGGGACAAGCTCAAGCTTCTTACCCCATCACCTTCATCCCCCTTTTGTGTGTGGTTTGTCTCATCTGTTAAACTACAAGGTTTTTCAGAGAAAAGAAATGCAGTTAAGTGATCTTCTCCTAGGAAAGAAGAGCATGAGTGAGTGGCTATGTGCACGCACACACACACGACCCACAGACTTGCAAATGGAGGAGATCCCTTCCCATCTCCACTGCTCAAGGCAAACTCCTTGAGGAGCGTGAACCTTCACTTTTTTCAGTGAAGTTGCAATAGAGTGAGTTTTGGAGGACGTGCTAGTTTTGGCTGGGATAGAGTTAATTTTCTTCATTGTAGCTAGTATGGGGCTATGTTTTGGATTTGTGCTGAAAACAGAGATGTTTTCGTTATTGCTGAGCAGTGCTTACACAGAGTCAAGGCCTTTTCTGCTTCTCACCCCAGCCCACCAGCGAGTAGGCTGGGGGTGCACAAGAAGTTGGGAGGGGACACAGCTGGGACAGCTGACCCCAACTGACCAAAGGGATATCCCATACCATATGGCGTCATGCTCAGCATATAAAGCTGGAGGAAGAAGGAAGGGGGGACGTTCAGAGTGATGGCATTTGTCTTCCCAAGTAACCGTTAGGTGTGATGGAGCCCTGCTTTCCTGGAGATGGCTGAACACCTGCCTGCCCATGGGAAGCAGTGAATGAATTCCTTGTTTTGCTTTGCTTGCGTGCATGGCTTTTGTTTTACCTATGAAACTGTCTTTATCTCAACCCACGAGTTTTCTCACTTTTACTCTTCTGATTCCCTCCCCTATCCCACCAGGGGAAATGAGCGAGTGGCTGTGTGGGGCTTAGTCGCCAGCTGGGGTTAAACCACAGCAGAGGAGTAAAACTCTCAGAGCTTATGAGCTCCTCTTTAAAACAGTTTTTATAGATTGCTTTTCATCTGCAGACCTCAGGCAGTCACAGAAGAAGAAGGCTGAATCCTTTCTTGGTTATAGACAAGGAACGTAGGGCATAGAGAGGCCATTTAGCTGGTTCACAGGCTTTCCCTGTTGATAACAGCAAGAATCTCAGAGGACTACACACGATCCTGGCCTGGTAAAATCACTACAGATCAAAAGACTCTTTGGTGTTACAGTAGATCGTATCTTTCTGTTTCCTTATGGGCAGAGTTCTAAAACTAAATATTTCACATCATGCTGGGTATATATTTTTACTGCTGTGAATAATCAGCATAGTAATGGAGTTTGAGTAATAAATCACATTTGACTTTCTAGCAAAATGCCCCAGTAGGGGTAGTTCTAAGTTGACAGTGTTAACCAGGTTTTGGAGCAAATAGTGTTCAAAAGCAAAATTATTTAATCTCTTCAAGCTAAGGTGGTGTTGTATATTTCCTTCAGCAATGATAATCAGATTTTAGCGGTCTCCATAGCAATGCACATGAAAATTTAGAAAGCCATGAAGGTATCCAACAACAAATACAGAAATGCATAATATTAAGAATGCACCCCACTGAGACTTGGTTTTCAGGAATGCTGAGAAAATTAAGCCAACATTTGCCATTGAAAAGAATAGGGTTTAGTTACCATGAATCACTATAATTGAGCAAGGATCATGCTACTGTGGCATGTTGCCTCTCTGAAAAAGTATCTCTACTTTCATATTATTTGCAGATGTTTTTGATTCAAATGAATATAAAACTTGCTGAACTTTTTTTTAATCTATTTTCTCTTGTAATTTAGTCAACACTCTATGCTTTAATAAATAAAAATCTCCAAATCACATTGGGCCAGAAATTTGCCAAATGGATTTCAGCCTAAAGTCTTGAAATTTTTTTATTATTTTCATAATTTTTTTCCTTCATATATTTCAAGGCCAAAAGGAAGTATTATGATAATCTGGTCACCAGCATAACCTAGAATACAGAATTCCTCCTACTAACTACGGCAATGCAAAAAATTAATCATCTACTCTGTTCTTATGTAACATTAAGATCCTTCATAATACCAAAAGTATTTTTTAGATCCCATATCATCAGACTCTACCCTTCACAGACTTTGTTTTTAATGAATCTCCCTGACAAAGTCTTTAATTTGAACCTAATATGGATCCTTTCAAGCAGACGGAGCAGCAGCAGTCCCCCCCCAAGAAGGTTGCTTAATGCAACACATGGCTGAAAGATTAAGCACATTTACACAGAGTAGCAGAGAGTGCCAGGGAGAACCATAAGCTAGTAAAAAGCTGAGCCAATAAATCTAACATTGCAGCCTGTGTTGACCCTTCAGCTGAGATGTAGAAGCAGTATAACCACATGGGTACTTTGCAGTACTGATATACCTATACTGCTTTGCAGGAGTGGGTGTGTTTGTGGTAACTTATGTTTCACACTGTGCCCCACAGCTCTCCCGGTACTAGTGTTAGCACATGTGCTGTCATCTCACGTTTTTCAGCCCATCCACAGTGCAAAGGAGGGCCAAGACTTTCCCTGCACCTACTGGTGTAGATGTGCCTCAGTGGCACATAATACAGCTGGACAAGATGATCTCCCGATGTCCTTTCCTACCTCAACTATTCTGTGATGCTGTGATTCTATGTTATAGTAAAATGACATCCATAAAGTCTACATTAAAAAAATACTGAAGGTGCGCAGGGAACATGCCAGAATCAGCATGTAACACCCATCCTATATATATTCTTTATCATCATAATCTCGTGAATACTCAAAATAAAACACATTCTCACCATGATCACTTATTGAAGCAGAAACCTTCTTTTCTCAGTAGAGTCCTGCAGCTGCTGAAGTCATGCTCAGATTGCTCTCTCTCATCCTATTCAGGATTAATACTTATTCATTCATTCAATGAGCACTTAGTTTACGCAAAGAGGAACAGTTTCAGCTGGAAAGAATCAAAAAACTCTATTTCAGAAAACTCTGCAGCGCTGCATCAGGGAAGTGGTAATTGGAGACTCAAAGTCTGTGAGGCAGTGAGGGGAGCTGGTCCTGCCTATTCTATATCTGGGTTTTCTATGCTAAGTAATGAGCTACTGGACAAAGCAGAGCTACAAGAAGAGTGGGATTAGGTAAGCACTCATCCCAGCTGTTCCCATGGGAGAAGAGAAATATTCCTGAGATCCACTGGCAGATGCTTCCCAAGAAGACAGGTTATGCATCTACTTCAGGGAAGCAAACAGAAATGGTAGTGGCTGGAGGGCACTGCAGAGGGAAAAGCAAAGGGAAGACAGAGAAGGAGAGACTAGCAAGGGACTGCCAAGGAACCAGTGTTTGGCCCAAGGAGCAGAATACAGGGGTAAGTATCTCAGGGAAGACTGTAGGGCTTTTGGAAGGCAGAGTGAGAGGTTATCCCATTGCCAAAATTCCACTGGATAATAATTGATGTTTTGTGCAGAATCCAGTGTAGAACATCTAAAGACATATGTGAGATTGTCCTACGAAAAATATAAGGGCAAGGACAGTTCCTGTATGCATACAGGCAGGGTGTGGGTATGAGCTATGTGAGCAGGGCACACAGAGTTATTAAGTCTAAGGCAACTTAGCCCAAGCCCAGACTGAGCATTTTCTTGCTTCCTGAACCAAAGCAGCACAGGCAGGACTATAGTTGAGGACAGGCTCTGATGACTGCGAGATTGAACTGAGGCATCTATATACCACACAAGTATTTCAGTGGTTGTAGTCCTCATGGCTTGACTTGGAGAAGTACTGAGAGTCCACAAGTCCTACTGGAGTCAATGGCAATACCATACACTTAACTCCTCAGGCATCCCTCATTAGGATCCCAAAACAGAGACACCAAGGAAGCAATTTAGATGCCCAAACACAGGTGTCTAGTGTCATTCTAGACCCCCCCCCCTTTAGATCCTCCACAAAGGAATAAGGCTCACATAGTCCTGTCCATACCTGCCAGTCCCAGGAGTGCGTTTCAGTTACTCGGGACATTTGAAATGGCATATATGCGGATGTTTAGGTTCCTGAATGGGCCCTCCAATTTTAACTGTGGTGTTTTGATAGGATAACTGAGGGAAGATGCCAGTAAAAAGGGCCGAGGAACACAAGGAAAAGTTTTGACCAAGGGAGTACATTTTCAAACTCTAACCCATATAATTCACATTCATGTCAGCAACAGTTTCCAAAAATCTGCTCATATAACTAAGAAAGTAAGTCATGGAAAACTGGAAAAAGTAGGTTGGACAAAGCTTATGAAAAAGTAAGTTGGCAGCAATACAACTCAAAGTTATTGGTGAGTCCTATAATAGTTAACTAAAGTAACTGAAACCCTGATCTGGTGTTACCCACTGAAAAAAGAATTAGATATAGCATGTGTTAAATTATCCTTTTATCACCTATGAAAGAACGCCAGACTTTGGCACCTATTATTGCCATTAGATGGACTATACTTTAGTCACACCTAGACTCAATTATTGCCACAGTGCTAGCTGCAGCAGGCTATTTCAAAACATACTCCAGCCTGTGCCATCTTTGTACTGCTGGGCTCCCAATTAAAAGAAAATTACTGAAGACCCATTTTCTCAGCTTAGCACTCTAGGAGCTTGAAAAATAAGAATGATTTCTCACCATGAACTGTGAAATTAACATAAAAGTGGTGTAGACTTGTTTTTTCCCTTTGAATTACAGGTTCACCTCTGGTTTAGAATTAGAGACACTTTGCTCAGTAAAGCTACACCAAAGCAGCCCTGTAACCCAGCTGCAAATGTGGCTGAAAAGCAGTCAGCACTGGCCAACAGAGTCACTTTCAGCAAAGGAAGGGCTGAATCCCAGGGGCAATCCCTACCATGAGGGCTGTAGGATCCGTCCCCACCAGAGCTTTATGAACCTTACAGACATCTTTCTTTGTCCTTCTGTCTTAGCAGCAGCAGAATAATTCAAAGGGGGTAACTACAGCCTCATACAAACTTGTTATGCATGAAATGCAATGAATTCTTTTTCAATAGCAGTTAAATTCATTATAGAGGTCTTGTGCATTCTTGCTGCTGTGAAGTAATACTCTGGTCATTTCTCTGGCTGTCACGGGGACAGCCATGTGAAAGACCGTAAAAAGGGGCAGGTAGTAGAAAGGTACAAGATTTTTTACAAGACACTGGTTTTTTTCTGTGTTTTTTCAAAGACCTACCTATTCTTATATTAGTACTACCTTGATAATTAATATGTACTGTTCTTGTTTTGTATATTGCTCTGTTAAACTTTTGTTGCACTATATATTCATGCTCACATACTCACATACCTGCTACAAAGTTTCTGTTGAGAATTCCATTAGCTAAAAGAGCATTAGAGATACCAGTTTTGAGAAGGATGTAACAGTTTTTGAACCATGTCCAGCTTTATAATTTGCGTACAAAGCAAAAATATGAATACAAAACTGCAGAGCCTTTGCATTTCTTTAAAAACTATTCCTCAGCTCCCAGTTTTCACAGTGTCCTTCTTGGCTAAAACTGAGGATCTTGATAGCACTACAGTATCTGAGCCAGCTTCCCTGAATTATAATTATGTCATTTGTTTCTTTGTGAATTAGATAATAAAAGCCAAGAGCTTGAATAGCATTCAGAAAGGGATTAGCCATTCTGTGGATAATGAAAACTTCTACAAGAGTATTTAAACAGGAACAGTTCTTCTTCTTTTAAGAAGGGCATAAACTTTTTTTCCCTCCAGTGCATAAACCAAACACTAACTGACAGCACAAAGGGAATGTGGAAGCAGGTTATTCCATCACTGTTTACCTGGGGATTTCTAGCACCTTTCTCTGCACCCTTGAAGTGCAACATGATCAGACTCTATAATAGGACGTGATGGAGGCAAGTTGAGGCTTAAAAGACATAGAGCAGAGATAGAGAAATTACAGCTGTATATTTCTAGTGTTACTGAGCAAAATTGTACTGTAATGACTCCTTCACATCATAGGGGAGAGAATACTATTGTGTTTCAGCTTACAGTGCACTTCTCATGCTTCAGAGAAGTACAAATACACTGCTAGTAACTCAGGAGGTGAACCTACACCACAAGCCAGGTCGTCTATCCAGCATTTCCTGCTTCTTTAGAAAACAAAAGGGCACAAGAGTAGTTCATGTGCTTAGCTGAAAGACCATGTAACCCATACTACAGCACTCCACTGTCTGGTTTCTTATACATACAAATAATCTAGTGATAATTCCTAGCTGTTCTGTATATTGCTATTAAACCGTGCACACAGGAGTCTTCTGGCCTGCTGTGATTAGGCATAATGTGATACAGCTTTTCTTATCAGCATGAAAATGAGAGTTTTCCAGTTGAAACTGCATAGTTTTGCACTCAGTTTTGCAGTGATTCATCCTATTTATTATGTATAAAGAATGCACTAAATCATACCCAAATTACTGCACTTACTCTTTGAGTAAAAAGTTAATTTTCTGAGAATTTTCAAGGGAACTGTTAATTTCTTCATGAGTTAAATTTATTTAGTGATGAGACCTTTAATTTAGCAATCAGTGTCAGACCTCTTCTCTGTCCCTGATGACCTGCGCATTGGCAAGTCTGCATACACAAGCCCTGGCAAAGGAAGGGATCTTGAGAAACACTGGCTAGATTTCTTCTTTGTATTGTTTATTGTTGGGTTTGAGGACTGTAAATATCAGCAGTTTGATATAACGGAAAGTTTTTCTTCAAAGGCAGTCTAAAATTATATTCTCCTTAAGAGAAGCTTGCAACAGTCTCTTGAACCACAAAACTGAGGGTACATGATATCCTTGTTTAAGCTGGTTGACTTAATCTGGTGACCATCACCTAGTAAGGTGTAAAGGAAGGGAGGAAACAGGCTGTCCTGGTTTGTGGATAGACCTTGCACCTAAGTTGTAGGTAGCCTTGTCTCCTGCCATAGCTCCTGCCTCTCCTGAGGAGATCCCTGGGCTCACCCCGGACTTGATACCTCACCTTGCCTGGGACTGTAGATGGACTCTGTCCCTCTCACCACCGCCCTGCCCTGATGCAGTGGGGCTGTGCCTTCATCACTGCCCTGCCCGTGCTGTGCCTGGTCTCAGCTCCCAGCTCATCCTCTTCAGTGGACCAGCTCTTGTTGCTCCCTGACATGCACAAACAGAGTCACCACTGCGTGCAGAGAATCTGGTAAGTTTACTGCAAAGGATCTGCTGGAGTGAGCACGCTAACGAATGATGGCACCAGGGTTATTTATTTAACTTGGCTATTAAAAAGAGCTTAATGAAAATCAGAATTTTTTTATTCTGTGGAGAAGAATAATTTTTCAGCATTTGCATTAATGTTTCAGAGATTTTTATCAATAGCTTTAATACTTCTATATCTTAAAAGCAAGAATGGAAATATCCATACTTCTTATGGAATGAAACACTCTGGGAAAATTAGAAAATGCTGAGCATTTCAGTTGAGTGTTTGCTTTTTAAGAAAAAAATGGCATTCATACATCTGCATAATTTATTTCAGATCATTGAACTTGTTTTTCACCAAATATCTTGTTCTAAATCAGTTCAATTTAAAACTATAGTTCCTTAAGGTAATTCACTAGACCATAGAAGTTATTATTTATATAGTAGTTCCTTGTTATTTTCCTATAGATTATGTTTTACCCTATTTCTCATGCTGCATGAGAAGGATGACACAACTTCATACTTCTGCAGAGGTGCATTACAGAGGTCAGTCAGGGAAGAGATGCATGCATCATGACAGATTTCAATTAGAGGTGATTCACATGTATAAAGGTTACATGTATCTGTCGTGCACTGTAAGATCAGAGTGAAGGGCTGTAAACAACTCAGATATTGGTGAGAGGCATTTTATGACAGAGAGAAACTAAGATTACATTAGAAACAAGATAAAATCTAGTTTATTTGTGAGCTAAATGATTGGAAGTATATTTAATTAATTATTCACAAATTTAATCAAGAAGAGAAAATGCACACTGTTGAGAGGAGACCCAAAGAAGTAGATTGCAAGTAATTATATAAAGGCAAGATACAGAATGTAAACAGTTGCTTTGACATTTGTATTTTACTCTTCATACTGGATTATAAAAAGGAGCTACCAAGGCAGGCCAGACACCTTCTGGGAGACTTTGCAGTGGCCTTGTGAGATTCTTGGAGGTTTTGGGGCTGTCCAGGCCAGGACAGTGTCAGCCACATACACCAGTGGGAAAGTAGAAGAGTTGGAACTGGCTTGCAGCTAGGACTGTTAGTTGCAAGTTTTACTGCTCTTTTTTTTTAGGGTAAAATAAACTAGTTTAAACTAGATCAATCTGATACCTGCGGGCGAGGTGAAGTTCCCTGCCTGAGGACTACCCCAGGCAGCAGCAGTGCTGCCCACTACCCTGTATCCACCACAGTGATTTTATGGAATGGGTTGAATAAACTGGCTGAGCTAATGGAAAGATAGTCCTAATTTGTGGGGGGAGGCAGTGGGGAGGGTGTTTGGGGTTTTTGCAAGGTCAGACTTCCAGTCTTCTCCCAGCTCAACTGCACAGTCACAACAGATTACACAAAGGAGGCAGTAGGAATGTGAAGCCAGGAAAGGGAAGAAGAGCGGGAAAGCCCCTTTGGAATTTGTGATTTTGCATGAGGTGAAGATGATCTGTCAGAGCTTTTCATTTCCTTCCAAGGTTAATTCAAATAGGTTAGTTCAGTCCGATGCAACCAATGCCCCAACACTTAGAGGTGCAGCACAGCATGGAGCAGAGTTCAAGGTACTGTGTTCTGGGTTCTCCTGGGATTGCCACTAAGGTGATGCCACCAGAAAGCTAGTACTTCAAGAGACAAGCAAATTTTTAAAAAGCTATGCTCATATCCTTTATTTGCAATTTCAATTACTTGCTTTGCATATGCGCCCCTTCTGTTTAGTGTAAGACCAAAAGTGTAGATAGGTCTGTATTTTCATACTTGAATGTGGAAGCAGTTTTCCCACAGTATTGACTATTTAAAAAATTTTAATGTTCAAAAAAATGTAGATAAACATGTATGTAAGACCTTTTAGATTATTTCTGATTATAAGACTCTGCAAGCCCTTCAGTTAGGGAGACATTCCTAGATTTTAATCCTGAATCTTCCCACGTTCCTCTCCTTCTTGTAATTTGTAATTTAATACACTAAAATCTAATATTTTCATAAACAAAAATTCACTTCAAAGGAAGGAAATCAGACACATCTTCCACCACCTACTGTAAGTCTCCAAGCTGGGATTTTCAGAGAAACCCAGGGAATCTTGATCCCTCCTGACATATCAGAGCAGCTGAGTACCTAATTCTTGTAGCTCCCTTTAGAAAAACCTCAGGTCTGAGGCAGCTTTGGGCTACTCTTAAAAAAAAAAAAAAATCAAACTTTCCTCTCAGACACCTATTTACTTGCTAAAAGGAGTTTAATCTCCTTCTCCATTTAATAAACCAAAAAATTATGTGATGCAATCATCATGATTGCCTTAATATTGACTCGGGTACCTGTGAGGCATTTCTGGATTTCTGGGGACTGAATGTTGTTTATGAGCAGCTTGATTTTTCAATATACAATTTCATTTTCTCTCACTCTTTTTAATTCTACTTGAAGTTTATGTATTTTCCATTACTGTAAAATTGACAGTCTTTGAATACACCAAATATAAAGACACTATTAAATGGCATTTATAAGCATCACTTCATGTGGAAAGAAATCACTGAAAGATCTATTGAGTTTATAACTGGGAAAGCAGAACAATTCTTTCTTTCCAACATAAAAAACCTTTTTTATCTAAGCAAAGACTTATAGCAAGTGGAAGTTCAATATCATCCCTTTGAGAATTACAATCTGTTTAGACCAAAGTAAAACTATTTGAAAGGAAGTATTAACTAGTGAGAAGTAGTTATGTGTGGTAACTTTCTAAAATATTTGGATTTCTCCTTCCAGTCTCAGTCACTTTTCTATCTGCAGTATCCTTTCCACTTCATATCCAGTTCACAATTTAAAATCTGAAGGAGTCTTTGAAGTATGTCATTTATAGCGAAAAGCACAGGCAGAATACTACTTTTTTTTTCCCCTGGTGCACTGAAGGAAAAAAAGCATTGAGACCTTGACTGTGCACCTAGACCCATATGGAAAAAGCATTGCCTAAATCCCTGCACTGAAGGAGTGATAAAGATATTTATTCAGTCACAAGGTGGAGTTATATTTATGACTATTCTGCTTTTACTGCTGATAAGCAGTCCTCAAGATATGACTAATTTATCTTAACCATATCATGTCAAGATATGATATCTCAACAAATCTTACCTATATGTTACGATAGCTGTTTTGTTAGGAAGAGGGTTGACTTCACTTGGAAAAAGCAGGCAGCAAAGTCTGCTTCCCAAGGGTGCTATAAGGGAAAATATATTCCTTCTCCCTCTGCTCTTGCATAGCACTGCAAATACATGCAAACTCAGTGGTCATGTTTTACCTCTAGATAGGTTTTCTGCATTGCTAGCTTCTGCTGCTTTCAAGGGTCTGACGGCTTCCCTAAAACAAACCAGACAAACCTAGTACAGAGTTTCTAAATTAAAATGATATATATACAACACAGCATCATTATTAGGTTTTCTGAGAGATTATACATATAGATTAGATGTAGATATGAGACAGAGAGAGATCCCTCAAAAAAAACCAAATAGTTTTTCTTGAGTATGTACAGGCACTGAGCAGTCCCAGATTGCTTCCTGTCCCTGTCCCCAGACAAGCATGTTCAAGCACAGCCCTCAGAAAGCACGTGTGCAGCTGCAGTCACACATGGTTAACATATCTGCCTTGCTCTGATCCAGGTCCTTGGTAGTATGTGGCAATCTTAGACCTTGTGGCTGCAGTATGAGAACCTGCAAGCCTCACAGAGCACCACATCACGTCTAGTTTGGGACAAGTGTTACCTGATGTGCCTGTTTCAGAAGGGCCTATATGATTTATAGTTGTGATCCTTCTCCTGTGCACCTCAGTAATACATCTTGGGTGTATGAAACGGTATACCAGCCTTACCACTGTGCTCTGCATGTCTAGGAGACAGGTTGAAGAGACACTGGAGCTGTGAATGCATAGTTAGTTTATATCTGGACCTGAACACAGATTACAAACTTTGGAAATACCAGTTTTGATTCCCTGACCTGCACAATACACGCATATGCGATCCGGTGGAACTGAAGACAACATTGTCTCTTCAGCTTGTAATAACAACACAGGGAAGCAAGGACAATGTAAATTGGTCTTCCCTCTTCCCTTGCTATGCATTTCTTCTTGTTGTTATTGCAATAAATACAACTGCTCTTTCTAGGGCCTTTTAAGTACTAATTCCACAAAGAAGGGTGAAATTAGTTTCTTGAGGAGCAAGTTGCATGGAGTAAAAGCTATGGTTCCAGGCAAAATAGTACACTGCAGTGCTGCTTTCTGCACTGTTACCTTCCCTTTCAGTGTATATATCTGAATAAAACCCAGAAATACTCTGAAGTCAGTGAAATGGCATTTTCATTCACTTGCATATCTTTTGCAAAACTTTTTGTTAACCGACACTACTAAGTACTAACAATGTAGTGTTATATTGCCTTCTGCGACAACAAGAGAAGGAAATTTTATTATTATGCACTTATTAGAAGCATGTTAGCATCTTTGAAATGCTGTTTTGAAGCATAATTCATGAAATAATGCATGTAATTAATTAGCTGGTTTGTTGAAAAGGTAGGATTACTGCTCACTCACATCCTGTATGGGCAGTCTGAATACCTTCACACAACTACCTCTGTTCTACAGCAGACGACTCTTCTGTTTTGTCCATCATTTGTAACACTGAGATTAAATTCAGTTTAAAAATCCACACTTGTGGATCAGACAAAATAACACACCTGCCTTTGGCTTTGCCATGAAGTTCTACATATCTCCCTACTCAAGATACTTGAGAATTCAGTGGTGACACCTGCAGGTTGATATTAATTTTATGACCAATATACTCGTCCCTGCAGTGTTGGACAGCATGTCAGATCTATCTTCTGGAGCATATCCTCCTTCTCACATACTCTGGCACAAATAGATTTCCCACCAAAATGTTCTTCAGCAACTGCAGCCCCATATGTTTGCAAGGGCCACAGCAATGCAGAACTAAACAGTTCTGGTACATGCAGGTAGGACTGTGTAACTTCTCCTTGTTTCTCTCTGTGGACATGACACTACACTTGCTCAAAGCCAGTTCAGCCAAAAGGATGGCAGTTGTCCAGTTAGGTTCTGCTAACTGCTGTGATCTGCTTTGCAGGAACCATCAGGAAAAGAGCACATCTCTGCATCCAGTTTTTCATCCAACAGATTCATACCAAAGCACCTCTGAGACCTGGAGAAAATTGTGTGAGGACTGCTCCAGCACTGGAAGGCAGAGACCTTCTCCAGACTAGAAAGTCAGCGTATAAGGAGCTACTTATCTTCCAAGGATCCACAAGGCAGACTACCTTTCAACCCTTTTTTTTTTTTCCAAGTTCTTTCATCCTTTCATCCGTACTCAGTAGACCTGACTTTTCTCTTTTTAAAGTTACTATGTGATAGTGAAGTGTTTCACATTCCAATAAAACAGTGCTAGAAGGAAAAACAAAGGGTGGTGGGTTTCGTTTCTGGAAAGGGTGGGTGGTTTCATTTCCTTGCTCTGGCTGACATGAGTCCCTTGTGGTTCCCATTCCCATACAGCACGTCTGCCAACCTGCTTTTCGAGTTGGGCTCAGGTGATACACTGCCTAAACAAGGCTGTCTGCAGGTAAATTGGGGCCAATATGGAAGTTTGGGAAAGCAATATGAGGGCCTTACAGTCTGTGTCTTCTCCCACTACTGACTGTGCTGATTAGAGAGTGACACCACCAGTATGATTAGGCAAAAATATGGTGTGGAAAATCTTGCAGTCACTTTCACAGCAAAATGTATTTTGATGAAGCAGATTAATTTTTGCACTTCTGTGGTACTTTACTGCTATTTCTTCTTTCCTTGTAGCACTTAGTGGTAAATTGAAATTATACAAATGATATCCAGGATGTTTTTTCCTGCCTTTTTCTCTGCATGTGTGAATATGTGTTCTAGCTCTTCAGACCTGAGAAAGCGTGTAAAAGCTACAAAATGACCTTTCCCAATTCCTCTAAAAGAAAAAAAAAAGAAGAAAGAAAAAAAATCAAACATAAGTGATAGACATAATTTACACCACAGTAAAAGGAAGGAAAACCATGCCAGTAGTGATATTTTTAAAGTCTGAAATTTCCAGCTTTGTGAAATGGGAAAACTCTTATTAGACCAAGAACTGTAAATGAGTTTCAGTGGGTTTGTATGATTTTGAGAGTAAGAAAGCTGAATTAGACTATGTCAGTTATGCCAAACAGTAGGGAGGGAAGGTTTGTTGGCTGGTTTTCTTTTTTGGATCCTGATCAAATTTCTGCAACTTTACAACTGTACTGAATACAGTTTGAAAATACAGAATGGTCTTTATTTCTTAAGGGCTGCCTTGGCAGATGATGTAAACTTGGATTATTTCCTTATCAGTCTGTGCATGAGAACATCTGGAAAGTGGAGACAGTTCTCTCACGGGAGGGACATCTGCAGCTCCTTTCTTCTTCAGAGATTGAGGTTGTTGATTTGGGCGTTTCAGTGAAGTTTCACAGTGATATTTTGGCCAATGAATACACAGTAAAATGTTGCTGTTACCCAAAATCAGCATAGCAGCCACAGTACCTAAAATGTTACAGGACTGCTTTTTAGTGAGTTGTATAGTTCACTTGTGAACCAGTCTTCAGACATGCAGATCAACTAATTGTACCTGCATAAACTCCTTTGCTCCTGTACATTAGTACAGGTCCTTAAATTTCAGTGGCCTTGTTTCAGTTATCAGGAGAACAAGAACAGGGTTTTTTTACTTATTAGGCATTCCCCAGAGGCCATATAAGAGGTGCTTCTCAGATAAAAACAAATAAATAAAGGGGCTTCTCAGTCGGGTGGCCAAGTGAACCAATTGATTTTGAGTTGCTAGTCAGACAGAAACTCCAGGGTTTCTTTTCTACTGCTGTGTTATTCTTTCACAGAGTACATAAGTTGTAGAAATTGAACTTCACCCACACAAATCAAAAGATAGTGAGAACTGACGGATTCTGTATTTATACCTGAGCATTGTCTCCAATACCAGCATTTTGACAAGGCTTGAAAAGACAGAAAAATACTCCTAGAGCTTAGCTGTATGAAGTGAATGTGTGATGCTGTTCTGTTTTTATCTCAGAGGAAGTGAACTTTTTCTTCCATTATTGATCAGTCCATTTTAAGCAAACATTTCCAAGAGTGTTATATCAGCTGGTGTGCTGTATGCAGGTGGAGCAAAGGATTCGAAACAAAGATAATGCTCAACCCTCATTGACTGTTGCAAAGATGGATCTGCAAATACAAGTCACTACGCTGAGGCAGACCAGTAGCCTGTTTATTTAGCATCTAGTTTCTGCAAGTGGCCAGTGCTGGATATTTCAGAAAAGCTGCCTGTGGCTTCAGCTTCTCCTTTTGCCTAGGCAGACGTATCATTGCTGTGAGTGGGCAAGCTACCTGTACAGATGTGATGAGATCTATGAATAGTCCTTGACACACAAGACTATTCTTAAGAATCTAGATAAAATCTGGGGGTGGGGAAGTTGGTAAACACATTAGAAATGAGGATAACTTGTTAGAATTAACAAAAGTTTTATAGTGATGCTGAGTAATAAGTGGACAGTAAGTGATGTCTGGTACCTAAAACCAGCACATCTAGCAATTTCTGACAATGCCATGTGCTATTGAGAAATAGGTCTAGCAATATTTTCATGTTGCTTTAAGAAGCTGCAAATAGTGAACATTTTAAACTCTGAACAGAATGTAGAGAGTATCTTTCTGTAGCAAAACCACACCATATCAGAGTATAAAGTAACCAGATCCTTTCAATGTAGTTAATAGTCTCCCATAATAATTAAGATTTTGAAAAATTTTATAATGAGGAAGACAAAAATGAAAAATGTGATTATTAAAAAAAAGATAGTTATTTAGTAAAATTTTAAAATTAACTGTCTTGTTGAACAATTACTACCTAATTATTAATATCACAACTCTTGACCTTCAGAAGACACTCACTTTCATCTGAATCCACTTTTTACTTGTACTGCATTTTGCTTCTTTAAAAAACAATGAGGCTTTCTTATTAAAATCTTTGGCTCAACAGGAATGCATTCTCATCTGGTAGAGGTATTTCTAGCATACACTGAAGTACAGATACTAATTTACTTCTTTTGAATTATTTGGTCATAGTACTTGATTTTATCTGAGGCAGGTTAACTATACATCATAAAAACAATCTTCTCTTAAGACTCATCAACCCCAAATTTCTCTGTGTGAGGGATACAGCACAGAATGAAAATTATTTAGCTTTACTGCAATTTATTACTTGACCAAGACAAAAAATAAAAGGATAATGGGGGTGGGGGTGGGGGGGGTGGATAAGAGTAAATTACCAGTCTTTAATAAATTTTGGAAGTGAAATCTGATTGATTTTCATCTTTTTTTTTTGTCTCAGTATACACCCAGGGAATTCTAGAGAGTTCATCTTTCCTGTAAAAGAAGGGGCAAGCACTGGCTTGGCAGAGACGTTGCAGAATTGACACAGTTCCTGAAATGGAATAGTTGGTGCTACCTTGGGCAATTTGCACTCTACTGTGCTCTACAATGCAGTCTTCAGTCTGAAAAATGTGTATGTAGATCTCGTGCCAGTTAGGAAATCACTTCCAGTCAGTGCTGGAAGTGCACTGTGCAGTGCAGTGCAGAAAAATACTTTCAAATCTTGTTTGGCAAGCTGGTTGGACTGCCACATATTTTAAACAACTAGGGAGACATTTTCTCTAGGAATGTATTTTTATCCATGGCATTGCTTCAGATGCTACGTAGAGAGATTTTTGTTGAACTCACTTTTAGTCTTGGCTTTGAGCCAGACCCTTAGATATATTGATTCTCCTATTGCTTTACACTATCCCTACAGATCTCACAGGAAGAAAGAGACAGTGATTGAAGAGAAACTTCTACTATAACATTGATGTTTTACTTCGTCTTTGAGGGATTTGAGTGGGGTGTCACATCACACTAAAGATATACTTTGAAAACGAAAAAATGAAAAATGTTTAAATCCACATGAAATGAAGGGGCTGTTTTTCTTTGACTCCTGATCTTTTGGGGATAGACTCTGAGTCTCAGAGACAGTGAGGGGAAGGAATTGTTCTGACCTTGGCAAGGTTAATCATATGTGTTTGTCCTCAACCAATAGCAAATTGCTATCTACACACGTATTTGTAGAAGCTAAATTCCATTTCTTATTACCCACCTGAGAAAGCAGAGAATATAGCACAGGTAGTAGTTGTTTTACTGCTGGACGACAACATGCCTGTTCCCAGAAAGGTACATTTGAAGGACAATGTTGACCCTTCTCCAAAATTCTTTTGCTACAATGGTATCATTTGATGCTGCATAACCTTATATCTATTTTTTTCTAAAGTAAAAATGGTATAAAAGAAATAGGAGAAAATTAGGAACACAATTCAACTGTAATGCTTGGTCTTGTAAAAGCAGTCATTTAATTCATGATCAGTTGCCTAAAATTTAATTTAAAGGTATGGATACATATCAAAATTACAAAAGTTCTCTGTGCTAGAGAAATGCTTCCATTTCCCTGAAATCTATTCCTTTAACTGTACCTATGAATCCAGGAACTTTACAACAAATGATTTTAAAAGCCTATTGTTCTTTCCTTTCTAGTAAGTATAATCAACATGTTGGTGTTACTGATGTAATTATACTGCAGGGTCTCCTTTTATAGAGGGGATATTTGGGTTATTTATATGCTTCTCTCTGTGGTCAACACCATTATCTGCAGGACCGACTGAATTTACTCTTGTAGGCTACAGATACATCCGTAACGCAGACCTGCAAGAATAAAAAACTATTGTTACAGAACCGAATAAGGTCTTTCATGAAGTAAAGTTGTTCTGTTCCGCATGAACACTTAAAAGGTAAGATGTTTTCTCAGTCTGAAGATAAATTTAATTCCAGTCTTCCAGGTGTATAAACCTGCATAAACCAAGTAGAATGATCATAGCTGGATAACTTATTTTACAATTAATATTAGTTAATGCTTTCCAGTGTAGCTGGTTATGTAAATGGACATTTCTTAGGACCTGGTATCTTCCACTATATTACAGAACATGACATTTTTTGTTTCATCCAACAGACTCCAAAACATTCGCAGTGAGATAGTTTTAAGTGGGTGTCCTTGGTGGGAATACTATGTCTCTAATTTAAAAATACATCAGGACCCATATATTAAGTCAGGCACCAAACCTACATTGTAGTAGGTTTTAGAAAACACGAGTGTAAGCTGTTCTGCCAGTCCATGCATAATTACACTACCAATTTTTGTCTTTCTGTTGTGGTGGTCACAGACCCTTAGAAATATTGGCAGGAAGGACCTCTGGAGGTCACCTAGTCCATCATCCTGCTCTGACCAAGACTATTCCCACAACTATCAGGTCAGGTCACCTGTAGCCATATCTGAGTCTTGAAAACAACCAGGCACGGAGGTTTAGTAGCCTCTCTGGTGAACCTGTTTCAGTGCTGCACTATTTTGTTGAAAAGGTTTTCCCTAATGTCCAGTCTAAACCCGCAAAGTAGTAATTTCTGGTCACTACCTCTTTTAATATTACTTGTCACTACTGGTTCTGTTATCTTTCTAATCCCCATTCAAGTAGCTGTAGGCTGCTATCCTACTGCCCCTTAGCTCCTCTTTGACAGACTAAATAAACCCAGATGCTTCATCCTCTCTTTGGGGACTACATGCTCTATGTCTCTGGACAGTGGTAGTCCTCCTTTTGTCTTTCTCCAGTTGCTCAACATCCCATTTCAACAGAGAACACTGAACGACTCTCTGGGTTGAAAATTTCTCATTCATCTAGCCTGGACTTCATCAGCTTTACAGTGAGAATGCTGTAATTATTCACCTCCTCTTCCTTGCCTGTCTCAAAGAAGGATGCAGTGTTGGCTTTTTTTCCAGTCAGCAGGCACCTCCTCTCATCAGCATGAATTTTCTTAGATGAGTCTCACCATCATTTCAGCAAGCTCCTTCAGTACCCACAGTTGTATCCCATCCAGTCCCATGGATCTGAAGACATTCAGCTGCTCTAAATAGTCCCCTAAAGCTTTTGCTCCCCAGCTGTCATCTACTTCTCTGCTTCCCATTGATAGAAGCAGAGGTCCCCGCAGAGTTGCCTGTAAGGACTGAGACAACAGAACATGCTGAGTATTTCAGCTTCCTGATTTGCTCAATGCCATGGTGCCCTCCCTCCAGACGTATGAAAGCCTCCCATGAGGACAAGAAATAGCAATTTAAGGCTCATCCACCACCTTCTCTGCCCCAGGTGATCTGTTACAGACCTCCACCACAACATCAAAATTAGTCCCATCTCACCTTGACCTCTGGTTTCTTACTAGAGTTTTTCAACATTCAAGGGTCTCCTTAACAGAGGGTGCAACTATCCCTCCTTTTCCTGCCCTCCTATCCATGCTGAACAGCCCGTTTCATCCATGTCTGTGCTCCACTTGTTCATGCCATCCCTTTTCCACTTGCTCTCATCTCTTTGTGGCACTGATCCTACTTGTAAAAGCTGAGATATCTGGCCCCCCAGGATCTTTTCCCAACAGGACGTGTTTCTCCTCTGTTGCTAGGGCACTAGAGCTATATTTTAGGTTAAATAGCTGCAGGTTGAAATGGAGCCTTCCTCCCACTGCCAGAAGTCACAGGCTTCCACCCTGCTAGGTGAGTGTCCTCTTGCTGCTCCTGTGTTGCCTTCCCACCCTCGAGGTGGCTCCTGCCTCAGCAGAGTCTCTTGAAGATCCTATCAGTGTCTCATCTGTCATCCTTGATACAACAAGGGCTGCTCATTTCTTGGCTAGGATCGTTTTGCTTGTTTTAATGAACTGAAGGAAAGCACGAAGTAGCAGAGATCTCTCACTTTGGGTTCCCTTGTTTCATTTTTCAGTCTGAACTCCAGTCCCCAGGGACACCTATATACAATATGGATAAAATTGCCTGGCTTGCGCAGACAGGAAGTCAGAGTAGCTGATTTCACAGTTACCTATGTACTTAAAATCTATGGTCTACAATAGTTCCTCCTTCCCTTTAATTATTTGTGAAGCAGAATCCTCCTCCAGCTGTGAAGAACCAAGAAGAAGGAGGTGTGTAGGAAGAAATGAAGTTGAAATTCTCCAGTGTAAGTCTAACCTTGCAGAGAAAGAGAGAGCATCAAATGTGTAGAGCCTGCTTTTTGGAGCTGAAATGCTATCCAGCTGTGCCTGCAGAGAGAGGAAAAGCTAATGAGCTGGTGTCCTACTGTGGGAGTGTGTTGGGGATCTCTGAAATCTAGCACAGCAGAAGAGATTTTTCTCTATATTTTGGGGTGAATCATACCTCACAGTGCATGTTTCTTATTTTTTATGTGTTCCAGTGGAGAAACTAAACTGTGTGTATTTGCTGCTGCTGTGAAATAGTTTCTCTGCTCTAACAGCAATAAATCTCATGACAAACTGACACACTTCTTCCTCAAAGGCAGAGGAACAGACATGCATTTTTAGGGACAGAGGAACCCTCAAGTGATCCACTCAGTCTCTGAATGAACCTCTGTCTGCCACTGGACACAATTCAGTGTTTCAAGGCAGCCACAAGATGCTTCAGGGTAAGCTGCTCTGGAATAAAATCCTGATGGAAACAGTCCGTCTGGAGTCTCACCTGCCAATGGCTGGTTCGTGCTTTGAAACATACTTCTAATGTCTCTGCTGTAACTCCCTAATCTTTTGGAGAGACCCTGCTAAGCTTCCCAATAATTTAAGTTATTGAAGTTAATAAGTGAACTTACTGAAGTCTTTCATTAGTTTCTCCTATGTAGACTAAATACCTCAAGCATTATCAGTCTTTTCTGGAATGAAATAAAGATTAGCAGCATACACCCATTCACTGAGATGAGTTCTTCCTGTCTATTTTAAATGTTAGAGGTACATGTGTCACCGAAAATATTAACAATAAATCATGCTGCTAGTTTCCTTTTTGGACAGTACGAGACGCTGATAGAGACTCTTGAATTTTATGGAGCTTCAGGAGTGATTCGAACAGTAAATCAGTAAAGCTTACCTTTGTTCTTTAACATATGTATACAGACCCATGAGTGGGGAATGGAACCAAACCATTCCCAACAGATGTAAATTGACCTGGAATCACTGGAATTAAGATGTATATTGATTCTCATGAGCTTCAGCCCATAAGTTACAGCCCATAATATTTAAATTGTATGCAAGCAAATGGCCTGTTGCTTGGATTTTTGCATATCCTGACGTAAAAGAGTCTGCTTTATCAAGAAACCAAGGTCCTGATTCATAAAGCACTCTTTTCAAGTGCCACTGACTTGAACATTTAACTAAAAAGAGATGGAGGGATACACGTTTATTGAATAGTGTACTTTAAAGGAAAAAACTCTCTAGTATAATTCTTCTTTCTCTAAATCCTCCACAATCTTAACTGTGGCTGAGAGATTTAAAATAGGATTATATCAGGCTTTACCCAGCAAGGCTTCCAAATAGTTTTTAAGGCAATGCTCATATTTTTACTGTACCAGGAGAAGCAGCAAAATTTATGGATCATTAGGCCAGTAAAGCTGAGAGGAAAGTAGTTGCAGTTACTTTAGACAAGAAATGAATGCACCTATTTTTCTCAGATTTTTATGTTCTGAGTTTATACTATATGTCACTGCCTCCATAATTCTGAAAATCGCTACTTTTTTATAATTTTCTCTTTTTCCAGTGTTAAATCTCTAGCATTGCTTGAAGAGAAGGACTGTTACAAGAGAGATAACATATAAATTATTATCACGTTACCTGTCTGGATTCTCTTATTTTGGGATTTATTTGAGGCTCTCTGAAAGCTGCTATTGCCTTTTAGGAAAAATTATAATAATGCATGCTCTGAAAATGTCTATATGTCTATTGCCATAAAGTAATCCCATTTTCTTCAGCATAATATGAAGCTAGAAATCATAACACCAGCTTTGACAGAAAACATTACACTAGATTAATTAATTTAAAATAGATTAGGAACATTGATCAGTCAAATAAAGATTCCTAATTATATGTTATTCTGCTTCATACTCTAAAATTATACATATGGTCTATGAAATGCCCCTGGGCTGCTGTACTCCAGACCAATGGCCGGTGACCCCAGTATATGCTTCTGGGCCCACCTCTGAGTTCAGCACCATGATCCTGAGTAGTCACTTTGGCATCAAGGATGTCAGGCTGACAACCTATGCAAGAGTTTTGCAGAACTAAGGCTCTGCTTAGTAACCCCTTGAGACTGCCAGTTTTCACATGTAGTTTCTCACTGCTTTATGGAATGTCTTGCAATTAATAGGAAACTGAGTAAGACATTTTCTAACAAGGTTCATGTACATTCGCAAACCTCCATGAATATATCAGACCGAAGCAGCTACTTAAAAAATCAGATTTCAAATGCTATGATTTAACATTCCCAAATTTTGCATTTTTTGTCTTTAGAACATCAAAATCATATAACTCTTTTCCTGTTTTTCAGTCTGACCTTCAAAAGAAGTCAGTTTTATTTAAGTGTCTTTCTCTCTTTCTCTGTAGCACTATTTTGACAGCCAGTCTGATCCCTTCAGTGCCAATACTGCTGCCTCTTTCTTTTATCTCAGAAAGTGTTGTCACCAGTTTTGTAAAGGAATTTCAGTTTCACCTCATGGACCCCGACATGAATAATATGAAACACCCCAGACACAATGCTGACAACTGAAACCTCTGGCAATTATTCCAATTACTGAAGAAAGAGAACCAGAATAACCCAGCACTTGACTATGATTATCTGTAATTTTGTTGAAATTATATGCATTATAATGACACTTTCAACATAGTGTGTGCATGCCTAATAATTCAGAATAATTTCTTCCCAGAGACCTGTCCCATGATTTATTAGGACTGCACGGATTTCCACATAAAGGATTCAAGAGTTTAATTTTAAAACGTGCTTTGTATGTGAGCCCTGAGCACGTTACCATTTTTGTTCAAGTGCTTTACTAGATATTCATAAAAAGACCTCTCTGCAGATAGCTTCCAGGCAAGCGGCAGTGTGGTGCTACTGCAGCAAGTCTACAAGTAATTTGACTCATCTACAAGTAGTTTGACTCATAGAATTGTAATTTCTCTAGGAAATGCCCTCGGAAGGGAGCAAATTAAGCCAGGTTACAACATACACTCTTCAGTTTACCTACATTTCCCACTCTGTGGGAAAATGAGAAACACACAGCAAAGCCAAGATCTATCTCTCTTCTGCCAGTACACACAGGACAGAGAGTTAGTGAAGTGTCAGATACTGTAGGCCAAAATACTGCTTTCAAAAACGCAACCTGGTGCAGGGGAGAATGGTTCCTTATGCTTATTTACTCCCTTGCAAATCATGGCCATTGTTTAAACCCTTCATGCCTCTGCCATCCTTTGATCTCTCTCCCTCCAGTTTGTCATGAGTCAGAGAAAAAGATATTTTTCTGAGTTACGCCCTTTAGCTTCTCAGAGCATGGGTAAAATAGCAGTTTATTTGAAAGCATGATTAGCATGGCAGCAGAGGTGTCCAGCTGCATCCAGAGGCATTATGTGACACAGTAAAACTCGTAGAGTCTTATTTCACCAATGCTCCAGGGAGGGAGCAAATTAAGCCAAGCTACAACTTACACTCTTCAGTAAAACAGCCATAAATAGGCTGCTGGTTCATTTTGGTTTTTTAATATGCTGTTTGACACAGTTCTTCAGTGAATGGCTTAAAGTATCAAATGTAAGCCTATATGCTGTTCTGTGGATTAGCTGTTATGTCCTATTGGCAACTCGTTCTTTACAAGTCACATAACCATATAACCTTATTTCCATGACCTGGTGGGATCCTCTGAGGTTTCTGAGTCTTTCTTTTTGTTCATAAATTATACAGGTAAGAGCAAGAACCAGGTTTACAGAAAAGAACTGTAGTGGCTTTCTATGCATGACACCACTCACAGTGATACTTCTCACTTTCACTGAGCGGTCTCGTAAATAAAGTTTAAAATACCAGAGCCCCCTGTGAAGCACACCACAAGCTGCACTCTCAAATTCTTCTGGATCTTTTGTATCTGTATTTTCCCTGGATTGATTATAGATCATATTCAGAATGAGATATAGAAGAAATAAGTTAGCTTTCACTATAAATTGAACTATGCTGACCACCAGTGAAACAATGACACCCAACTGTTCTACTTTGCTGCCCACTTGTTATCTTAATTATCACAAGACATCTTGTGGGCCAGTAAAAATCCACTTCAAGATGGATTTGATTCAGTTCCTTTTTCTTATACCTTTGCTTCCCCAATTAGTTTTGGCAAATAGCAGCAATCATCATTTAGTTTCACTGTTACACTCTAGATAATTCCTTCTCTAATCTGTCTTCAAATATTTTTAACCAGCACTGAGGTAATATAGTCAAATGAACTAAACATACATAAATGTCTACACCAAGAAAATAACAGCCCATATATCAATGGCCTTTAATTTCCTATGGTAACATGTTTTTTCTTCTTCCCTGAAATTGAACTGATATCCTTCTTTGAGAACAGCCAAAAATTGAATTGGATTAAGCTACATTTTAACATTTATTTTTCTCATTAGTGGCTATCCATAAAACCACTGCTGCATGCAGCAGTGAGTTTTCCTTCACAAGCTGAGAGGAATAAGATGCTGGATTTCAACCTGCTTATTTTTGCTTTGAGATAAAATTAGATGATCTAAGCCTTGGTAAATCTGTGAAAATAGTGAGGTGGTTTCTTTTTTTACTTTCCAGCAGGTCCAAGAAAACCTTTCAAGATTATGGTAAATATGAAGCAACATTTTGGAGGAAGGAGAATACTTTTGACTAATCGAAATAATTCTGAACTGATATGTTAGTTATCATGACATGATCTCTGCTTTTCCCATTTCAGGCTTTTAAAAAGGTTAGTTTAACAAAAACAATGAAGATACAGAAAGAAAGAGATTTCAGGGGCAAGAGGGTCCCAGGCAGCACTCACAAAAGCAAAGCAACTTTGTGCTCTAAACAGAGTGGGGTTAATTTTTCACTTAATTTTTCACAGAAGGAGACCTGCTCTTCTCCTTGAGGACACAGGCCAAGGCTCCCAACACTTAGGAGAGTGCCCCAGTTCCTGACCTCTAGGATTTTAGGAGATGGTGTTCAAGCTCCGGTTGCCCTGGATGCAGAGGACAGAGAACAAATTTGTAAGGCACCATCTGGAGGCTCTTGGCCCGTTTTTCCAACAGCCCACAAGAAGGGTATCAAATATTGGGCTATAAGGTATGAGGGCTTTGCCGTAGTGCTCCAAAGAGCTTCTGCTGTATCACAGTCCTGGTAAGTGCAGTGAGCCAGCAAAGAAGTTTCAGGAAAAAAAAAAATTCTTGCCAAGCACCTATTTTAAAATGCTACATGTAGAAATCGTCCATCTCACATTCATTGTAAATAGACCAGGTATTTCTTTGGTGAGAAGGAAAGGTGTATATATACTTTTATATTTTATACTTTCAAAGTTCTGATGCTGCAGGAAATAATGCTGGTTATCGAAGGTAAAGGGCAAATAAGGAAGCACCAGCAGCCTGGGAAATTTTACTACCTTGGCCTTTTCAAAGACAGAAAAGAAATAATGATTTTTTTTTTTTTAAGCAAATTGGAAACGTAGTAATGTCTAACTAAAATAAAGCACCAAGAAGGACTAACTAAAAACTGTTCTGTGGCAAAGTCCAAGACTAAAAATCAAAATACAGTCAATTAGAGAAATTAAGCTAATGTTCTCATTTAGACAAAGACTATGTTTATGAAACTGGAAATGAAAGGCAATTAAAAAGAAGGAACAGAGACTTGGGGTTTGGGGTTTTCTTTTTATTTGACATAAACTCTTTCCAACTTAGGGTAATGCTAACTTTCCTCTTGGTTGATATATGGGTTTTTCGAAATTAATCTTTTCTAATGTCTTTTTCCCTACAGATATCAGGTAAAAATCTGTGCAGTTGTAGTATCACAGTAAAAACTGGTTTATTTTTCTGCAGTTTGGGAAACATTATGTAATGGCTTCCATTGGCTTTAAAACTGTAATAATAAATTTAGAGTGTAATCTTTCCTCTTTGATCATAAAGGAAAAAAGTTTTTGTAATGCTCACTACTTTGGCCTTGAACCTTTGATGTCACTCTTCTTAAATACACATATTTTAATCATACCATCCAAAGAAATCTTCAGCTAGAGTACCTGTACTTAGTAAGACTGCCAGAGAGGTTTTTTTGTGTTTAGTACCACTGACTACAGTTCAAGGAACCATTCCACATTGGCAGAATGAATCTAATTAATTTTAAAAAAAATTATGCAGTTTCCAGCTCTGTTTACAGCTGTTATCACACCCTTCCTCAGATTTCTTCACAAGCTCATCGGGGGCACAGTGTGGTTTTTTGCAATTCAACAAGCCCTACCACCTTTCAGGTCACTTACCTGCTCTTGAAAAGCAAACTGTATATTTTATCAGCTGAAATCTCTGTTACCCATCACCACAGTATTCTTCCTACTGTAAGACGTTAGAAGATATAAGTAAATAATAATAAAATATACTATACAAAACTAAGTACAATAAAACCCTCAGATCTCATAGGTATTTAATCAGAGAACAGTCTGCAAATAAATTATTTATTCATGAAGCCAATGTATTGACTGCCATCATGCAGGCATTGTAAAATACAAATATTGAAATGATACAGAAATGGTGATGCAGAAAAGAACATATTTAACTGCAGACAAATCCCAAGACAACACTCTGATAGTTTTAAAGGTATTTGAAGTATTTTATATCACCATAAAAACTGCTGCAGAGCATAAGGTATTTCTTTGGCTACAGTGAACCATGAATAATATTGCAGAAATGCTTAATTTCATTTAATAGCATTGAGATGTGCATTTCATATAGGAGATAGCCTGACTGCTTAGAAAATTTGATTCACAGCAGTCCCCAGTGAAACTGGTCAAATAATCTATTGTGAATAAAACCTATTGTAAATTTGGCCATTTCTCATAGAATAATTACCCATTAATAACTTTTTTCATTATTCAGCCAGCTCTAGACCACAGTATAGTTATTTCTGAGGAAGGTACTAAATGATTTGAGAAACTTTTGAGCGGAGAGTTATACAGCTTCACTTAAACTTAGCACTCATTTAGGCAAGCTACTGTGACTGAATACTGAATTGTATCATATATGGCACATATATAAAGTAGAGAAAATCCCATAAATTTGATCAGACTAGTAGAAATAATCTTCAGGAAAAGACTTGTGTTTGAAAATTCACAATAATTAAGTGAATGACATCATAAGTGAAAAGAAATTTTGGGCCAAACTCTGTAATGGCAGCTGATAGCCTTCTGTCTACAGCATTATGTATTGTGTAAACGGTCCAGTCGTTAGATGTTGTGCCATGTCATTCCCTTTATGCTGCATTTCAAGTTTCATTAATATTTAGTGGTGTAAACAAAAAAGTATTGTGGGGGTAAAAAGCGTTTTCATTCCACATTCAAATGAAATCAAGAAACGCTTTTTGCAGAAGACCATGAGAGTGGCAGGCACCTTCATTCTGCTTTCCCTGAGAATACGCAAAGCTTTATTGCATTTAGAGTAGAAATTATCTAGGTTGACTGGACATTAAGGTTCGACACGATTGCTAATCTGTTTCTCTATCCTGGCATGAAAAAGGGAACTGAGCTTCAGCACTGGTTCCTTTGTCAAAGCATATAACCCACTGCAAAGGACATGTCCAGACTTCTCCTATAGCTAATAGAGACAAATAGGTGCATCCAGGAGATGATTTACCCGAGACAGCTATGAGGAAACATTTTTCTCCATTTAGTAAAGTAGCTGTCTAAATTAAGATTTTATACTTCATTCTCAGCTTCTAGTTGGCTGAAAGTAGGTGAGACAACTGCTATCCTTGATTCGTATCTTCCTTTTGGGAAAGTGAGCAGAGTACTGCCCTACTCACCACGATACTGGAGAAGTACTTTTCTCAGCCTCATGTGTTAGAGGTATTCTCTGTTATAAGAAAGTACCCAGTAAAGCAGTAGCTGAATCCGTGTCTCCTACACCCACACTGAGTGCCATAGCCACCCGACCACGAGGTATTTGGGGACGGTGTTATTTTTGATGTGTTTCATTTTTTCAGGTTTGTTCCTTTGAAAAACTTCAGCCCACCAAATAGATATTTTCTGACAATCATCAAAAGTAAGAAAAAAATCTGACTCTGCTTACTACTAAATGTTTCCATTTAAGAAACTATGCTTACTAATGCATTCAGTCTGCAAGCCCAATTGGTTTTATTGCTTTTTACTAAGAGTAGCTTTCCTTTTCAGTTGGATCCTCCGTACCACTTGCCATTTCAGTCTCATGGAAGACCTGTCCATCTATAAGCCTCTGATTTATACTTCACTGTCTTCTCTTTAAATTATGGATAATGTTCTTAAAATTAGCACAGGGCCAGTACACATAGAAAACCTAGTACTTTTCTGAACTGTGTCCAGATGACCACCAAACATCCCACATCATATTTTCCTTTCAAGCATTCTTCTCCCTATCCGTCTCTGAAAGCAGCCTTCATAATTCAGGGAATGCCTTTACATATTTTCTTTATTTTTCAGAGCTTTTAGAGATAAGTTGACCTTTAAGCACCTTTTGCCTCCTTCCAAAGCCACGAAAACCATTGGTTGCCCTATTTCTAAGAAGCATGGGCCGCTGCTGCAATGCGCTTATCTACAAACTACTGTAAGCACGCTTCTTTCATTTGAAAAAGGTATTCAGTTTTTCCCACGTAAGTCAGCAGCTAGAGCGAAAAGTGATTAGACATGATAAGAATAAGCAAAAAGAACACATGTATTGATGTCTTAATCTTTTCAAACTACAGTACCAGAAAGCTGGTGATAAACAATAGTTTTCAAACCATAATAAAATTAACATGAATTTCACTTCATAGTAGGTGAACATTCTCCCTGCTGATTTCATAGCAGGAAAACTGGAAAGTCAAATTATTTAGAGACTGTTTTAAATATAGCAAGAAACAAGCACATTCATATTTATAGAGATAATATTGTTCCTTCAAATGAGAGTGTCAGTCCTCACCTCTTGATGACAAATGTATTTTACCACAACGCTTACGACCGCTACAGAATATATATTAAGACATGTTTTATTCCCTTAATTATGTCCACAAGGCACAAGTTTATAGGAACAGAAGAATTGGAGAAAACATTTCTTCCTGCATTTATGGACTCGCAGTTGACACTTTAATTTCTGTAGAATGCTGTCAATACCATACAATGCAACAGGAATCGTTAGGACAAAGAAGATGAGATGAACTGACAGAGGGTGGCAAACTGTCTGAAATTTTAACTGAATGCTGCTTAAGCCTATTTGCCAAGTCCACTGAAGCTGTAGGGCTGTCTGCTCTTTTGCACAACACTGTCTTGCACTATGTCTGCAAAAAAATTCTGTTCTTCACTAGATAAAATTACTTATATGCTCTTTGATGTAACTGATAAAAAGAAACTAATGGTGTGTTGCACAACTGTGAATTAGAGAATGTAGCTGTTAAATTAACAAGTGTTCACAGACATGCTCCAGTTTCTCTGGAAAAATGTCACAGGGGTTCCTCTTTTCCTCAATAATCTGGTTGCAATCTAAACTCTGTTTGAGGATCTGTGTCTATGATGTACTGAACATTTTCTGTGCCCATTAGAAAAAGCTGAAGGAGCTTGGGATTTACTGAAGGAATACAGTCATGCCATGATTCCCCACGAAATACATATGAATAATGTATTTATGCATTTAGTACTATATGCATACATAGGTTTAATGGAAGGACGCGCTCACTGAGGTGTCTTTGCTCTGTTGTACCTTATATATTGTCAGAAGTTTTTTGGACTTTCTCTGAAACTTGCCTTCAGTTTTTGCAATAGTTTGTAATATCTATGTTAATAAGATTGTTAGGGCTTGGGTTCTTGTGTTTCTTTTTAACACTTTTCCCTACACAATAATAGAATAAAAAGTTGTTGCTTGGGGTTTGGATTTTCCTGTTTCTTTTTTTTTCTAATCTTTCTAGATAATGTTTTTCTCTACACAACAAGAGAAGAAAAAGTTATTTTATGCTTCATTAGGCTGGGTGACATATTCTTCCAAGATCCAATGGTCAGCAGTATTTTCAGCAAATTGTGTGTTACACTTGACTGCAGTTTACAGGAAATTATAGAACAAGTAACTATTGAATATGACAGGTCTAATTATGAATATATTGACAAACTTTCTTTTCTGTTCACATGCCAGTCATAAACAGACCTTGATTTCTGTGTACATATTTGACGTTCATAAGTATATGCCAAATACCTTGGATAAATTATACACTGATTTGTTGGTATCTATTTGTCCTGCATGTTTATGATCGATCACGTAAGTCAGAGTATATTATTTCTACTTCCCACTTCGAGAAATGTTTTAACCAATGAACAAAAACCAGTGCTAGTTCTTGCTCTTGAGTATGTAGTATGTTTTTTCAAATGGAGTATATATTGTGCATTTAAAAAAAATTCTCCCTTTTGAATTTTATTGCTGTGCCCATTTCTTATAGCACTTCTCATGTTGCCTTACTCAGTGCAGAATCCTGCCACTAAAACTTTAAATAACAATAAATTAAGTCCAATGAGGTACTAAATATGACAGAATTTATTAATATCTCTTTCTGAATTTCAAATAACAAAATTCTGTATGGCAAAGATGCTAAGCACAATGATTTGCTTTCTAAAAAAACCAAACTACAACTCTATAGAGAGCTCCTTCTTAAAACAATTACCAGTTACAAAGCTCCTCAGTATGCCTCATAACTTCAAGGAACACGTCTGGTTTGAACATTTCAAGGCACATTGTCTGGGCAAAAGGCACTAGCTTTACATATCACTATGTCATCAAATGTCATTTGCCTTATAGAAATGTTAAAACAATACTGCCAAAAAGCTTATGGTAGTTTGGAAAGATTTTTGTTCAATATTGTAATAAATCACCCATGTCCAATTTAAAGAAATTACACTACTGGTTCAGACCAACTAACTGGCTGGTAGGTGGCAATGATGCAAAATAGTTTCATTCGTAAGCCTATAAAACTGGCCCAAATATGTAATGTCCCCAGCCTTCACTGAAATAGTTTAATCTGTCATTTCAAGATGCTAGAGTTTTCCCTTAATTTTTTGCCAAGGCCATTTCCTCTTTAAGGATAGTGGAAGCGTTATATTGAAATACAGTTTATATTGTTATAAACATAAATATAATATATTATAAATATAAATATATAATAATATGTTATAAATATAAATACAGTTATATTGAAATACAGTTAAGCTGTCATGGTTCTTAGCTTATTCCTTTGTTTCTCTAAGTTCTCACTTCTACAGGTAGCCTTTAAAAATTAGTTAGCACAGAGGGTCAGTAAGAAATCTGAGTCTACTGGAATCCATTTTAAAAGATCAGCTTTGACTATTTTCAATTTCATCATCACATCTTAATGATCCATAAAGTGATAAAGAAATGAACTACTCAAATCACACAAATGCACATAAATAGTCTCCACCCAGCAAGGACAAAGCAAGCTCTTCTCTGTGCCAGAGAAGTTTTGCTTCTCTTCTCAGAAGCAAAACTGATCCCCAGGTAAAAATCTTGAAAGCCATCAAAATGCTTACCCTATAGCAGAAAAACCCAAATAGAAGAGAAATTGTCATCTACCTTTAAAAACAAAAGGATTACTTTATTATTGATTCAAATGTCCTATATCCTTACTTTAACTTTGAAGCTTGACTTTGAAAAATGACCCTGCAGTATGCTGATACGTTGGCACAGATGCCTGATTCTGTATCATATTCTCATGTATTCTGCAATTCTGAACAAGCAAATGCTCCAAGTTAGCATGAGAAATGGCTGGAGGCTTCTTCCAAAACCTACTGAGGCCAACAGACAGCGACCTCTTGCCCTTAAGCCACAATTTGAGCTCCACAAAATAATTCCGCTGATAGACAACTATTTTTTTCAAAATTCCTCATTATTTTTACTGACTTGCAAAGCCTGTTCTGACTCAGTTTTATGTGTGCTTTTCCATGGACATCCAGGGTTGCCCCTGTTTCTGACAGAAGCATGGTCCCTGGGCTGTGGGGAGTGTGGACAACCACCCAGGGCTCTCAGACAATCAGCCAAGATGCTGGCTGCGAGCTTTGCCTCCAATCTGTTTTCACTGCACAGTAGCTCTCTGTTCATCTCCATTGGGATCTCCAAGCTGAAGATGTGCACAGTGGCTAGCAAACAGTGAAATATTCAGTTATGTTGATGCCACAGTGTGTATTACAGAAGCTGTTGTTGACTGTTGGCTCTGGGAAGGGGCTAAAGGGCCAGGGACCATCCCAGCTGAGCACAGCACATTTCTGGAGGAACTAGCTTAGATTCACAGCCAAGCATTACATGAGCTTTGCCACCCTCAGGGTCTGTGCAGCCCAATCAGTGATCAACCTCATGTACGCTGTGGACCCCTGTGTGAGGAACTGTACAGAGACCTCAGCATGAACATTAGAAAATTAACTTCTGTTCTTTATAAAGCTTCTCCTAACCACACTAATCTCCATGACATGTAAGCAGCTCTCAGCAGAAGGCAATGTGCCTCTCACCTTTTACACGTCCGCTTTGTAATCTTCTCCTTGGGTGAATAGTGCAGCACAGAGTAGAAGATGCAATGCTTTTGATGATAAGCTTTAAGTCACGGGCTTTGGGTAGGCACTGAGCAAGGAACGTCCTGATTATCTGTGCATGTAACATGGGATGGCACGAGATGCAGTAAGACACAAGAGCAGAAAGGTGAGGGAGATATTGTTTTGAGTAGTTAAAAATAAAACAGTCTACATTTGAATGGACATGTGAAGAGAAGGAAGGTAGTATGGGATGCAAGAAGAGGTTAACCTTAAATATTCAGAAGCAGGGTTCCTGCTTAACACTCATGAAAAATAAGTGCATGTGGACATGCATGTGGACACTGTCTTTGTTTTCTGTTTGGGGTTGTTCAGAGACTTTTCATGTGTACTCTGGTCACAAATTTCAAGTGCTGCTCTATAACCCTGACAGCTAGAGGCAGGCCTTAAAAAAGGGAAGGAAAAGTGAGCAAAGGCAAGCAGAAGAGGGGAGAAAGAGAAGAGAGATGAGGAGAAGAGGGGGAGAGGGAAGATTCCTTTCCTCTGGAAACTGGGGCTTTCCATCAAACATTAAGTAATAGTTTCAATAAAACCTTAAGTCTTCATGATACTTTATGAGAAAAAGCAATAACATAAAAATAGCTGCATTAAACTGACAAAAGTCTTGTTTCAGTATTTTATATTACAGATAGTGAAACATTCAGTTGTAGCCATAATGATGAAACAGTCTTGTTGGATGGAGACCCTAAAAGAATAATCTCTAAAAGGATGAACTGGTTTTCTTGGTGATAACCATAGTGAAGTTTGCTTCCCAGTGCTTACAAGCCTTTCTTTTGAACAGAACTTCATTTTAGTAATTAGTGTCAGAAGTACCTATTAGCTGTTAAGTGATTCTGTTTAATTATCATTCTCTATAATCTAGTTCTGGATAAAGCAGTATTTGACAGAAGTAATTTAATGAGGACTTTTAAAACTGTTAGTCAAATAAACACTTGTGTTATTAAAAACAGGATAAAATAAAACAAATTTATGAAATACAAGCTAGTGAGACAAATATTTTACCCTAAAATGTCCTCTTTAAAAATAAACACTGATATTTTTGTATTCCTCCTTCACTCAGCAGTAACTAAAGCTTTCCGGAGAAGTCTTATTTTGTTTAGTTACATAATGCCTTAGACCTAGGTTCTAGTCTGGTTTATTCACAAGAAATATTTAATCCATGTTTACTTGATCAATACAATGAAGCAGACATGAGGCAAATGTGAGGTAAAATCATAGACACACCAAAGTCAGTGTTGCCCCATTATTTACTGGCAGTTACAAACCTACAATGTTTTGTTAAAAGTGTGCAACTTTTATTAAATATTGAATATTATATTCTGATTTACAATAAAACAGACACTAGTCATTATCATGTAGTTTATCATATGTCTAGCTAATAATATCACATTATAAATGCTTTTAAAAATTAAACAGTAAATCCCAGTAAGGATACCTAGGAATTTAAGAGAAAGCAAGTTGATCCTTTTGCTTTAAAGTCATATTGGCTGTTTACTGCTAAGAGACTTGAGGAGTTATTCAGTGGTTTGTCAGCTTTTAAAGGAAACCAGAAGTTGATAAAACTACTTCTGCCACAGTAAATTACATACTGTATGCATTCTCCATACATGAAAGACCATTTATCCAAATGAAGAATCCTCCTATATCCAAGGGAATAAAGTAGTGAATGTACCTTACATTAGAGCTGAATCCTGATAAATGCCCTTATCAAAATTTCAATGCCAACAGAATTCTTGTAATTAGGTAATTTTACAAGTCTTGCCTGCTACCCATAAGGACTCTTATAATGTATCCTAAAATAGGCCCGTACATCCATCCAGATTTCTAGATAGTTTGTGAAAGCTATAAAGCACCGGCTAGCATGCATATTCTGTGTGCCTTTGGGACCGAGGCTTCTAGACTCTGGCACGGGACAGCACAAGGCCTGATGTTCACCCAGGGTCTGGCCTTGGTTCTGAGTCAGGATTGGGCCAGTATGTGCACTTGCACATAGGCACAAATTCCCTTACGATTTGCCAGCTAGGTGTCCTGGTTTCAGCTGAGATAGATAGAGTTAATTTTCTTTATAGTGGCTGGTATGGGGCTATGTTTTGGATTTGTGCTGAAAAAAGTGTTGATAATACAGAGATGTTTTAGTTGTTGCTGCACTGGTCAAGGACTTTTCAGCTTCCCATGCTCTGCCAGGTGCACAAGAAGCTGGGAGGGAGCACAGCCAGGACAGTTGATCCAGACTGGCCAAAGGGCTATTCCATACCACATGATGTCATGCTCAGAATATAAAGCTGGGGAAGAAGAAGGAAGGGGGGGACGTTCGGAGTGATGGCGTTTGTCTTCCCAAGTAACTGTTACGCGTGACGGAGCGCTGCTTTCCTGGAGATGGCTGAACACCTGCCTGCCCATGGGAAGTAGTGAATGAATGCCTTGCTTTGCTTTGCTTGTGTGCGCGGCTTTTGCTTTACCTATTAAACTGTCTTTATCTCAACCCATGAGTTTTCTTACTTTTGCTCTTCCAATTCTCTCCCCCATCCCACTGGGGGGGAGTGAGGGAGCGGCTGCATGGTGCTTAGCTGCCGGCTGGGGCTAAACCACGACACTAGGATATAGCCAAAGAATGCCAGGAAGGAAATGGCTAATGAAATGCCCTGCTTGATTCAAAAGAAGAAACAAATCCTTCACTCCACCACTATTTTTACAATGGTGTGAAAATTATTGCTTACTACTCCCAAGATTTCCAAAGGTCTATCAGGATAATAACTTTGATTAGTACATTATATGGATGTTTTAACTGAGTAGCACCTTATTCCACAGGGCATACAACTGAAGTCAACAGATAATCATGGAGTAAGATGAGAGATACTGTGAGAGATAGCTGTCAGCATCTGGCTTCTGGTCAAAATCAACACTTTTTCAAAAATATTTGCATGAGAAGAAGTGGGCTGGTGGGAGAGAATGGTTTAAGCAGAAGATCTGCATTCCTTCCTCAACAGCTTTACTCTGAGGGAGCGGCAGAGATAGGTGGACAGAGTACGATGTTTCTGCCTCCTTGCAGAGTGGGGAACCAAGGAGAAAAGTCTCTGCAATTCCACCCAAGTGCTCAAACAGCTTCTGGAGATGAGGGAAAGGTAACCCCTCAAACTGTATGTCAAGAGCAATTCAAGGCATCTTAGTCATCCTGCTGTGAGTCAAGGCCACTGTGAGTAATAAAACTTTCAGCTTGCTGTCTACTGCTTGGCTTTCAAACTCCTGTTAAATTCACAGAGAGGAATGTAAATTCCCTTTTTTTCCCCCACTTCTATCTGTTTTCTGGTCTGTTAGGAAACACAGAAGAAAGACATGTGAAAGAGGATATCTTCACTTTGGATTTGTGCCAAAGATGTTGAGATCCAGGAAGACACAAGTGACCAACTGCTTATGCCAGGAAGAAAAAAATCTAGTTCTTAAAATGCTATCAAGAGGCCTCCAACTAAAAGCTAAGGCTAGTGCAAAGCTGAAAATGAGCAATGCTTTTGGAGACACTAGTGATACCTCTGGGCCCTAAATTTGTCATGTTCACTATAAAAAGTGTTGGTTTATGTTTAGGGAATATGACAGCAAGTTTAGGAAGGGTGGAAGGATGAATAAATCACTGAATGAAAGAAATATACCTTCCATGTAAGTGGCAGATTGAGTATTTTATTTTCAATTTTTTGAGGGAAAAGAGTATTGATGATTTAATACTAGGAATTGATGATTTAATATTGATGATTTAATACCTGGTATTAAAAGCGTAGGTATCCATAGCAATAAGATGAAAGCCTTGTGTAGTCATTATCTTGAGCATTGAGTTTTTATATAAACTCACATCATGGAGCCATAATGTTACTGCCAATTATAATTCTTTTTCATTCATTACTCACAGGAAAGTAAAACGTGATGTGGACTTTTTTAGAGTTGTGGAATTATTTGGGAAACAAGAGTCAACAGAGAATCACCCTCCTCAGTGGCTTTAACTGAAGGCAGTTAATTAAGCAAGCAAGCATTGGCTTGATAACTGAATAAGGCAAAAAACTACATGTGCCATAATGGTCTTAGAATTTTGAAAATAACATTTTAGCATATTTTTTCTAACTTTTTTTCAGAGATAACTTGTCATGCAACTATTTTATTTATTTTTTTCCTTTATAACTGTTCTGTGGCACAAATCTGTTGGAATAGTGTATATATTTCAATTCTTATTAACTTCTATTTTTCACAGCTACTTTAACTCATCTAGGCTATTGTGACCAAAGCTGCCCAAACTTTACCAAGTTATAACAGCTAGAACCTTTCAATCTGTAATCCTTTGCCACTAGGTAATGTGAAGGTCATGCTGGGCATGTCTGTCTCACAACTTCAGGTTCCATTCTTCTGGTCTTTCCCCATGGTGGCCACTCGGATGGATTTGAAGGACAGGACCCTATGCTGTTACCAATGAATGCTCCATAATGCTGCCAGTCACATCATAGGCACTGGAAAAATGTCAGCTGTGTGACTTGATGAGCATGCCTGCAGAGAAGGCAGAAAGGGTAGCAATGGCACTTCTCCAAGGGGGTTTCCATCGACCCAGAAAAAGGACTGAGGGGAGATGTAGCCCCTCTGCTGAAGACTGGGAATGAGAGAAATGTCCCTTGGATGCAAATGATACAGCATACAGGGGCTAAAGGTTGGCATAGAGCCAAACAAAGGAGTCTATAATAAACAGAGAGAAAGGTGGTGTATAGCAGTTTGTCTGCATTTGAAGGGTGCTGGTACTCTTTGCATTGGCCACCCTGCCCACAGCAGTAGTCCTAGGGGCTCTGCCAGGGCACTCGATTCCTGGTCGCTCTGCAGGCAACAAAAGTGTGAGGGCATCAGTGGTGGACCTGACGGCATCAAAGAGGTTGGGAAACCACTGGAAACCACTGGAAACCACTGCCAGCCAGTGGAGATGGCAGCAGCTGATAAGCCAGAGTTGCTGTCAGTAGAGCTAGGGAGATTTCAGGGACTTGGTGTGCTTGTGACAATGCTCTTTCTACACACACTGATGAGCTGCACAGCAACAGTCTTCATGCCTGGCACACTGCTTCCTGGGCCATCACTGCTGGGATCATCTTCTCCTGACAGCACTGACTGCAGACACAGATATGTGTCTTACCTACAAGATATCTTACCTAAATCAATAAAAGGGAGTTCATTAGAGATCAAACATGGGAGAGGAAAATTTGCAATTTCTTCAAGAAAGTCTAAAAAATCCCATGATCTTTCTTATAAAGAGTTTCCTTTCCTTTATAAAGCCAAATATTGTTCTGGCTTTTCTTAATACTCTTGAAAGAACAAGTCAATTCTTGGCAAAAGGAGCCCTTGAATGGCAAAGATCAAATCAAGTTTCAGAAGAAAAGGAGACATACAAAAGTGCAGAAGAGTGGATATAAAGTTTTTTTACCAAGGAATAACTGAAGTTAAAATCCTGAAGAGGACTGCAAAGGCTGAGAGCAGTGATGCCCAGTGGGCTGAACATGGCCTGCAAGAACACTACACATGGAGCAGGATTACAAATGAAAGCTGCATGATGCTTTTGCAAACTGAGTTCATGAAAAAATATAACAGTACTAAATACAAACCCTGCCAGTCATTGGGAGGTTTGTCATTTATTGCAAAAGCTGATTACACCTCATTATCTCTTCTTTATCAAGTGATGTGGCATACTTTTCAGTCATGAATGCCTGGCTAGATGGGAGCCAAGCTTGGTAATGCAAAAAACCCAGATTTTCCATACACCGAAATGACAGGATGTAGATGATCTTTGAAAGCTGTAAAATAGCATTAGTCAGAGATAATAAATACAAATTTTCCTCTGTGTTCATTAATAACACATGGGCATTCGGAATAGTGCTGGCTTTTTTGGAGATGGAGATGGTAAATATAAATCAGATGAAGCAAACTATCTTAAAATGCAAAATCTCTTGCCAGATTCCAGACCATTTGTGGTATCAGGAGAAGAAAACTGACAAACAAAATACCAAGGCATATTTTCATTGCATATTCGTTAATCCATTGTTGTGGTTTAACCCCAGCTGGCAATCAAGCCCCACACAGCCACTCAATCACTCCCCCCGGAGCAGGATGGGGGAAGAGAACTGGAAGGGTAAAAGTGAGAAAACTTGTGGGTTGAGATAAGAACTATTTAATAATTGAAATAAAATAAAATAAAATATTAATAATAACAACAACAATAATAATAATACATGGTAATGAAAATAACAAAGAGAGAGAAATAAAACCCAAGAAAGACAAGTGATGCAAATGAAGACAATTGCTTACCACCAACCAACCGATGCCCAGCCAGTGCCCAAGCAGCAGCCTCCCCACCAATCTTCTCCCTAGTTTCATATGCTGAGCATGACGCCATATGGTATGGAATAGCCCTTTGGTCACTTGGGGTCAGCTGTCCCAGCTGTGTTCGCTCCCAACTTCTTGTGCACCCCCAGCTTACTCGCTGGTGGGGTGGGGTGAGGAGCAGAAAAGGCCTTGACTCTGTGTAAGCACTGCTCAGCAGTAACTAAAACATCCCTGTATTATCAACACTGTTTTCAGCACAAATCAAAACATAGCCCCATACTAGCTACTGTGAAGAAAATTAACTCTATCCCAGCCAAAACCAGCATGCCCATGTCATGGATGCACCTCAGTGAATATTTCATGAATTAATGGAAGTTATTCTACACAGCTATTTTGATAATGCAAAACAAGAGGTAATTATTTAAGTGGTAAAATTTTTTTGGCAGACATTTTTTGTAGCTTTGAGCAATAGTTGAGAATAATGTATTTTCAATTTAAAAGAGCGAGAGAGTGCCATGAAACACAGGATCTATAATGAAGATTTCAGGAGACCGGATATGATTGAGGAACTCTAGTATAAAGTGCTAAAATAAAAAATAATTTAAAAGCGGAACACTTTAAAAAAAACTCACAACCCGAGCTTATTAAGGCTGTTAATGATATGATTTTTGCCAGCTGTTTGCTGTTTGTTCCTCCACAGAGACATCTAGAAAGAATAATGACAAAGAAAAAATTATTTCTCAAAGGCAAATTTTAGAAAAGAACATATATTTTATTCTACCAAATTAAATTCAAGTCTCAGTGAAAATGTCTCAATCACCTTTCAGCAGAAAGATAAAATTTTGTACTTTTACAAGAAAGCCATCCTCCTTCTAAAAGACAAAGGCAAAAAATATACCTGAAAGATGGCTTCTATATCCAAAAGCTTGTTTGTTATTTTATTGGCTTGATTAAAGGTACTACTCCTCACTTCAGATCCTTCTCCATTTACATGCTCAGAATAGCATGGCAGCAAAAACTTGATCACTAAGAATACACCAGACATCTTGAAGACTACTTTTTCAGTGCAAAATTATAATTGACAGCTGTGACATTTATTTGTAGAAGAAAACTATATGCCTGGATACATGCCTGGATTTACCTCTTAGTGGAGGGCATAGCTTAAATGGATTTTTCTATCTATAAATTATTTCTATTAGAGAAAATCCGATTATTATTTTGTGCATTTTGCCCATAGCCCCTACTGTGCTACTACTGTGTTGATGCTAACCATTCCCAGGTCCTTTAAGTCATGGCCCCAGAGCTAAAACTTTCTGTGAGAGGGTGTGAATAGTGAGACTGAGAAAAGACTTGAAGGTTGTGTGACACTGGTATGGGTACAACTTACTGGAAACTACTGTTTAGAGTCATATAACTGAGACATAGCTTTGGCCAATTCTCAAGAGTCAATCCCTAAATGATTATCACCATTTGCCTCCTTCTCCACATCAAACACCTGCAGTCTGTCATGGTTTAACTCAAGTTGGCAACCAAGCACCACACAGCCACTCACTCACCTCCCCCCCCTGGTGGGAAGGGTGAGAGAATCGGAAGGGTAAACGTAAGAAAACTGTGGGTTGAGATAACAACAATTTAATGATTAAAATAAAATAAAATAAAGTAATAAAATAAAATAATAAAACAAAATGAAATAAAATAAAAATAATTAATAATTAATAATAATAATAAATTGTAATGAAAAGGAGAACAACAAAAAGAGAGAGAGAAACAAAACCCAGGAAAAACAAGTGATGCAATTGCTCACCACCCGCCAACCGACACCCAGCCAGTCCCTGAGCAGCGATCGCTGCCCCTCAACCAACTCCCCCAGTTTATATACTGAGCATGACGCCATATGGTATGGAATAGCCTTTTGGTCAGTTTGGATCAACTATCCTGGCTGTGCCCCCTCCCAGCTTCTTGTGCACCTGGCAGAGCATGGGAAGCTGAAAAGTCCTTGGCTAGTGTAAGCACTACTTAGCAACAATTAAACCATCAGTGTGTTATCAACATTATTCTCATACTAAACCCAAAACACAGCACTATACCAGCTACTAGGATGAAAATTAACTCTATCCCAGCCAAAACCAGGACAGTATCCACCCCTTATTTTATACATCTACGTCATGCCCAGATCCCACACTTTCCAATACATTCCAATTAATCACCACCACTTTCCCTGTCTTTTGATATATATACATAGATATAATTCCCTTGGTCTATGGGCCATCCCTCTAAAATGGCCGTTGAGTTAATTTAGTCCATGACTTTGGGCTCCATCTGTCATAACAGTCCTTCAGGGCAGGAGAGATGGTGTGTGGTGTTGGATTGTTGCACGCTGAAGCCAGTTCTGGTTCCATTGCCACTGCACTTTTCTCGGTTTCATCAAAGTTCATTCTTCATTAATCTGGGTGATTCTTGCTGTAATACCATTGATATGGCATGTAGCAACCATAGTATTGATGACATACAGTATTACGTAGCTATTAACAACATACCATGCATTGGCTATTTTCACCCAAAATCAAATCCCCTTGAGGTACGCATTGGACTCCCCCATCCTTCCGCATTATCCACCAAATGCACCCAAGTTCTTGAGCAAAAGCAATCCCACAAATGGGGTTTCCTTTGCCTGAGGCAGGAATAACTCAGACTGTCTTCCCCAGCATGTTTTTTATGTGCGCTACAGGGACTTTATCCCACTCTACAGTATGTAAAAGTTCTGATTGGGCAGGGCCAGCTCGATTGACAGATCCCCTAGAGTTGACTAACCAGGTGGCCTTTGCTAAATGTGTATCCCAATGTTTGAATGTCCCACCACCCATTGCTCTCAGTGTAGTCTTTAACAATCTGTTGTATTGTTCGATTTTCCCGGAGGCTGGTGTATGATAGGGGATGTGATATACCAACTCAATGCCGTGCTCTTTGGCCCAGGTGTCTATGAAGTTGTTTCAAAACTGAGTCCCATTGTCTGACTTAATTCTTTCTACGGTGCCATGTTGCCATAGGACTTGCTTTTCAAGGCCCAGGATAGTGTTCCAGGTGGTGGCATGGGGCACAGGATATGTTTCCAGCCATCCGGTGGTTGCTTCCACTATTGTAAGCACATGGTGCTTGCCTTGATGGATTTGTGGGACTGTAATATAATCAGTCTGCCAGGCCTCCCCATATTTATATTTCAGCCATCATCCTCCATACCAGAGAGTCTTTAACTGCTTGGCTTGTTTGATTGCAGCACATGTTTCACATTCATGGATAACCTGTGCAATAGTGTCCATGGTTAAGTCCACCCCTCGATCACGAGCCCATCTATATGTTGCATCTCTTCCTTGATGGCCCTGCTTTTTCATCATCCCTTACTAAACAAGCTGACTTTCGCTTCCAAGATTTCTTCTTGTGTATAGGGGCGACTGATACGGGCATGGGTTGGTTCCCTGGTTCAGCTGCAATGCCTGTCACAGGGGTTGGAGTAGCCGCAGTGCCTATCACTGTGGTTGGAGTAACCGCAGTGCCTGTTGGTTTCTTTTCCCTCTCTTCTCCCTGAGGGTGCTGCATAATACTGAGCAGTGCTTGGTAGGTACTAGCCAGGGCCCAGCACGGTGTGGTAAGTTGTGCCTCTTTGGAATAACCACAGTATTTTTTTTTTCAAGCATTCTATCACTTCATTAGGATCCTGTAGTTGTCCAGGAGTGAAATTCCAGACCACTGGAGGTGAGAAGTTCTCTAAGTACCTGCCTATATTCTCCCACATGCCGTGCCACCCATGACCATCCAGCCTTGGGGCAGATCTCTGGGTGATTTTTTTAAAGTTGTTTAACCCTAAACAAGACTTGAAACACATTCAGGAGACATAGCAATAGGAGCATGCTGGCTTGAACATCCCAAGTATATTCATAACTCTGGTGCAACTAGCCTGAAGGAGAAAGGGAAGGTGAAAGGGAGGGGAAAACATCCCCCCCTGTCTTCACCATAGATTGGTTCTCCGAGGAGAAAAGGTTAAGAGTGTGATTATTAATAATTTCTGAGAGATGGCACCTGAGGTACAGAGATGACAGCAATACCAAGTACAAATATCAGATTAGTCTCCTGACCAGTGATGTTATCATATCATAAACCAATGTTACACAGTACAGCAAAATGATAATCCTGATCCATCTCCCAGAAGTGATAAACAGCACCACGGGGAATACATACTGCAAGTAAGGATTTACATAATACAACCATGCAAACAAGTAAGACAACATCATGACCAGCGACTATTAAACTAATATAATGAATGCTTATAACAAATTTATTTTAACATGCTCTGGTCAGATCTGTCATTATCTCAACCCTTTGAACCCCACGTTGGGCGCTAAAAAGGACCATTGTGGTTTAACGTCAATTGGCAACCAAGCACCACGCAGCCGCTCGCTCACCCTCCCCCCCCGGGCGGGATGGGGGAGAGAATCGAAAGAGCAAAAGTAAGAAAATTCTTGGGTTGAGATAAGAACAGTTTAATGATTGAAATAAAATAAAATAAAATAATAATAATAGTAGTAATAATAATAGTAATAGTAATAATAATAGTAATAGTAGTACTACTACTACTAATAATAATAATATAAAAATTGGAATGAAAAGGAAAACAACAAAAAGAGAGAGAGAAACAAAACCCAAGAAAAACAAGTGATGCAATTGCTCACCACCCACCAACTGATCCCAGCCAGTCCCCGAGCAGCGATCGCTGTCCCCTGACCAACTCCCCCAGTTTCTATACTGAGCATGACATCATATGGTATGGAATAGTCCTTTGGCCACTTTGGGTCGGCTGTCCTGGCTGTGCCCCCTCCCAGCTTCTTGTGCACCTCCTTGCTGGCAGAGTATGGGAAGCTGAAAAGTCCTTGACTTAGTATAAACACTGCTTTGAAACAACTAAAACATCAGTGTGTTATCACATTATTCTCATGCTAAACCCAAAACACAGCACTATACCAGCTACTAGGAGGAAAGTTAACTCTATCCTAGCCAAAACCAGGGCACAGTCAAACATAAACAGTCTTCTGCAAGGCAGATGTCTAGTCTAAGCCCAATACCTAGTTCATCTCTGAGAGAGACCTTGATTTATCCCACAGGTCTTAGTCCCCTGCTTTCTGGAGGTGCTTATCCTTCATCACCATTACAGAAAGGGCCTACCAACATATCTCACACCAGCCCAGTGATATTTGCCATGTAAAAGTTAGGTGAAATGAATACCAGCCATAGACAGTTGCATATACTAGGTACACGTGACCTGGGGAATCTTGGCAGTGGTTAATCTGATTTTAGTCATTCACTATTCACAGAATGAAAAAAGAAAAAAACCCAATAAACTAACAAACAAACAAAAATATATCATGATCCGTTAGCAAGAGAAGCTTGACATTAGCACAGCAAAATAAATTCCAGTAAAGTGATGAAAAATACTAGGTGTTTATCTCAAATAGGTGACAAAATTTATTAAATTATCTGAATACTTTAGGCAAGCTATTTTGGTCATCTCTACTACCACATAAATTACATAAAAAAGAATGCAAATAACGAGCCAGTACTGCATAGCTGTTACATTAGTAGAGCAGCTGGATGCAACATTAAAGTCCTCATAAACGTGAGGAATTATTGTTGTTATGCTACAGTATGAGACTTGAATAAGAGTTTAAAAGTAGCATTTATTTTCTTGATTAAAGATTAACAAGGTTAAGTGTTTAATTGGTATTTTAACTGGACAGCAAGGAGAGAAATTCTGCAGTTGGGAGCTGAATGGATTTTGTGGAACATGAGAACAGAGTTCTTTTTCTAACTTAAAATTAAATAGCTAACTCAAATTGCATTTGTTTAGGAACATACTGGTCTAGATTTAGGGAAATAAGGGGATCTGATAAAAGTGTATTTTGATTCTTACGCTTTGTTTCTGTCTCAACTGTTTTTCTGCTTCATAGACAGTAAATCTTGTGTAACTAATCTTAGAAGTTTAATGACCTTTCAAGTTTGGCTCAAAAAGTTAATGATGCTGATATAACATTACTTCATCCGTGCAATGGTGTCCTGTTAAGAACCCTAAAATATCTCTTTACCTGCCAACAAAACACCTTCTTTCAATGTAGCAACACGTTCCTGGACCCACATTTTTGTTCATATAATTTCAAGAATTTCCTTCTGTCTATGATATAGGCTTTATCCCTTTCCACAGTCTTCTGCTGCTTCATCTGTATCTTTTTTTAAAGTGAGTTTTTTCTTCTTTAGCTGTAGTTTCCTTTTAATTTAGGTGTTTCATTTTGCCTTATAGCATCAAAAAAAACCCCAACCTTGTAAAAATTTGTCCATCTCTGAGCTGGATGCCTCACTTCTCCTGGCTTCATTGTTCAATATCTGCTATTTTTGCCCTGTTCCATAGTTCAGCTTAGTCTAGAAAGTGGCTAACAGGCTTGTTCATTGTCCTAAGCTGTTTCTGACACCACCTTTGCTCATTATATTGGAATGAGACATGAAAGAATTTCTGGCTACATGAGTGGAAAATACAATGGCAGACAGAGATTCTTGAGGAGCAGTTTTTATAACAGCAACATAAGCATTTCCCTATTTCAACAATAATTCACACTTTGTATGGATCCACTCTTTGTGTGAATTATTCCAGATAATTGTCCAGATTGTCATTTCTGTTATCCAACTAAGAACAGATGAACACAGCTGTTTTTTTCTGACTCAACAGTTTGTGACTATTTAAACTTGTGAAATGTGCTAATATTTAGTATTTGTCAAGAGGCTATTTAATGCAATATCTACTGGTTGATAATGGCACTATATTTAGAGAAGTTGCTCGATTTTCAAACTTTCCTGCATAGCAAGACCGATTTGAAAGATGAAGCTATGTGATACATGTCATAGTGTATAGGGACTGGATAAAATTCAGCTGTTGGACTAAAGACGCGCCAAACAAAACTCACAGGCAACAGTAAGAACCTTCTGCTTTTAGCGTCAGCATCTGCAGTAGCAGATGTTGATCAAACAATATGTCTTAATAACTTGACCATGAAACGTTGTTGGATTCAGACCAGATTCTCTCTCCCAAATCTATTTAAGGTAGATCCTGCTTGGTGAGCTCAGAGCTCACTTTCAATAATAAGTGGAGCTTACTATTGAGAGAAGGCTACTTTCCTTGGGAGAGGTGAATCCAGATTACGTTCCCACACTATTTTTGTATATTCAGAGATACCCAGCACAACTCGGACTTTTTCCAGACAAGTCAGGAAAAAAGAATCAAGGGACTTTCATTGTTGAATATACGTATCTCTTTCTGAAGGTTGTTTTAGAAGTCCTCAGATTTGCAAAAGTAGTACCATCAGCTCCTCTTTAAACAAAATAAAACTGTAAGAAGGCAAAAGGAGTAGAATTGTTCGACTTGGGTTTTGACATTGCAGTGTTCAAAAGAGTAAGCCTTAGAAAAGTCACCTTTCGCAATAGAGAGTGATGATGTACAGAGCAGTGGGAGTTGTGGTGGCATGCTGACCAGACCTAAACCACTTTGACCCACCTGGGTTTTGAACCCATGCACCAGAGGAAAGGAGATGTCTTTCTACAAAGGGAAATGCATTACTCCTCGTGATGTGTATGAGGCATTTCTGTCGCATGTGCATAACCATCATACCTATGCAGAGTGGTATGCAAGGGGGACCAACAGATACAGACAGAGAAACTACCATAATTAAATCTTGTTCAACTTTAATAAAATTGGATGGCAGCAATTGGGATCATAAAGAGTAAGGAACTGGTGGCTTCAAGTGAAACATTCCTTCAGCTACAAGAAACTGTAGGCACTCTACAAACTTCTTCATATGCAATGACTGGGATAACATGTGTTATGAAATAATTTTTTTAAGACTTACTGAGAAACAGCATGCAGTTGTAATTAGTAAACATAAAAGCAATATTTACAAATCATGGCACTTAGCAAAATTCTAAAATCATCACAATCTGAATTTAGTTTCTGTAAAATGTGTTCTATGGAACACACAGGAACATACAGGAAAAAACTCTCCAAGTTGTCCTGATTGTAAAGGGAAATCAAAAAAGACCAGAAGAGAACAAGAGCCCTGACCTGTACCTGCTTGATACACTTACTTCTCTTTGATCCTTGGTAGGTCAGTTATTTTGCTTTGTTGAAGGTGTTTGTGGCATCTCCACATAACACAAGAAAACTTTCCAGTCTGTTGTTTCAAGCGGAAAAGGACTGCTGGTGGCAGAAAAAAAAAAAAAAAAAGAAAAAGAAAAGATAAAGATAGCCATCCTCTCTATAAACTTCACCCTAAACCTCCTGACAGTATTTTACTTTTCTATTTACAATATATGAAGAGGTACTTTTGTCTTTTGCATTAAAACTTAGTTGACTGTTTACACTTGGTGTCTCAACTGGATAGGAAGAAAGTTTTCTCCCCAGATTAGATTGCTTCTTCCCAGATTTTAGAGACGCACTCATATCTAGATACAAATGTTGATCCTTTGTTGAACTGCAAGCTTCAACATGGTCACAATTGTGATAATGGTCATGATATTAATGGTCCTAATCTCTTCTATCCCTTTGATATATCCAAAATCATCAATTTGTCTCCCAGCTAATTTTAGGATTTTTTTCCACCTTTTCCAACAGACTGAAAATTGACAAATTTTGTTTTATAGGAATATACTTTTCAGTGGACATCTTCTTCCTGCAAGAGCCAACTCTATGAACTGTTTGACTAATTCATTCCCCACAACCATCTCATTTAAAATACACTGACAAAAGGCCAGCTGCAAAAGTGACTACACTAAACTGCTTCTTCCCCAACAACACAATAGAGAAGCCAGATATTTATTATTTGGATTTGATTGTTCACAGCTGCTGCTTTCATCAGCCAAGCACAAATATTGGATGTTGGACCCATGCCGCAAAATTAATCTTCAAATTGTAATGCCCCAAAACAAGGGTTTTGTTTTGTGGGGTTCAGATGCAGATGTATTTATTTTTTTCTTAATATAATAAAAAAGGACAACTTGTAAATAGGGTTCTGGGGTCAAATTCCAGCCTCTCCCACATCTGTAAGAAATTGGTCATGGTGACTTAATTTGAGTACTTCTGTAGTTGGTACACTTACAGACTAGTGACACAAGAAAGATTAACCTCATCGACTTGAAGCACTTGCTTTTTAAACGTAAATCTGGAGCTACTGAGTAAGGTATTTACACAGTCACCTGCCTTGTCTCTGAAAGAAGCATCTCTCTAAATCTAACCTCTAGCCTGAACCTTTGGGTGTACAGCACAACACACAGAAGCAGCCACAGGGATTTCAAGAAGAAAAGAATATTTCACTTAAGAACCTATAAAAATCTAGTTCCTCATTTAAGTCACACTTTATTGAAGTTAATTATCTCTATTTCCACTTTTTTGTGTATGTGAAAGGGCACTGATGTAAAAAACAATGTAGGTCAGAACTCATTTAATCAGCATTTTTGGCAAAGGAAAAGGCCATTCTATATTGCAGTGTAGCACTGGCTGTTTGCCTTAGGTTATCAATCTTTTCAAACATGGGAATTCAAGCTAAAGCAATAAAACATGAACTTGCAATCTTTTTATTTTTTTCCAAAAGAATACTGAAAAGGCCACATTAGTCAGAAGAAACGTTGAATAAACTCAAGAGTAGGATTAATATAAGTTTCTACGTGTGTAACCACATAGGGATTTTAAATATCCTCCTTCCTTTTTTAATTTAAGGTGATAAAAAATTTCAGTTTAAAGGATCTGGTCTCATATCAGTTTGGGTAATCTCCAGAGATGTATTCTGTTTTGTACAAGCTCTAGTCAACTTAGCTGTACCTCTGAGCTAGTCAAATCAAAAAGTAGTGTTTATCCAGGCCAACAAATATATTACTTGCAGCACAGCACTTTCATCATGAAGGATCCCCAACCACTTTTACAAACTCTATGTTTATTCATGTTTAGTCACATTATTTTCTAGTGAAATACATTCACTGCTTTGATGGATCATAGCATCAATTTAAGAGCACAGCTACAACACAGCAGTAGATGGGAACTGAAGTATTCTGGATTTACATCAAATGACAGAAAGATTTAAGTAGATTTGCTACATATCGAGAAAGTGGGTACAAGCCAGAAGAACATTTGTCAGTCTTGCCAACCACCCAAACAAAATTGCTCTGATTAAAGAAGTTGACATGTTGAGAAAAGTGCATTCAATTTTTAATACTTAAACATGTTTCTAATTACAGTTATTTCTGGCTGTTGTGTGCAACTCAGCATCAATCTGGATGATGTGAACCTTCATGAAAAGTCGAGAACATTATAGCAGCATCTTTAAACACTAAAGGCAACCTACACCAAGGACCAGTTTTTGTCTCTGAGACAACCACTGTTTCTCTTGGAGAGCCAACTCAGACAAGAACAAGTCAGGAGCTTTCTAGACATGGCAGACTGGCATCTATAACACACCGGCAAATATCTTCACAAAAGATATGGGATTTTTTTGCACTGCAGCATAAAACTTGAAATAAAGACCGAAGATGGCGGGTTTGTCTAAGATATCAGCCAGGAGCTTCCTCTGCTCACCTATAGTATATGTTTCACATCAGTTTCATGCTGACACTTGTTAAAAGAGAGGCTACCAGAGTGAATAAAAATATTAGAATAAAAAATGCTTTTTTTTCCTTGTCATTGTTGTCCTTCTTGTCCTATGCTTTGATCAATTCACTGATTTTCAGTGTGGAGTATGTCTAATAAATACGTAAACTTTTTCTTCAGATGTATCTACAACTACATTAACAGCTTTAAAATATTTAACTTAGTTTTAAACTGATATTACCATCTGATATTATGAATGAGTTACCTAGAAAAAGGAAGTTAGATATGTGATACAAAACTGAATTTAGCTGTTATGAATAACGAAATGTAAACATGTGTTGGGTTTTTTAATTATGACCACAGCTTTGTCATCTTTCAATTTCAGTGTGGAAGGGATTTAGCCCTTACTTGAACAGGTTTAGAATTAAAGAATATGTATGTATACATAAGCAAATTCTGGGGCTTTGATTGGTGTGATGTTATAAATACAATAGCTTTGATTTCTTGCCATGTAAAACAGCTGCTATAATTGCTTTTCATTTATTTCTGGAGTTTGAGGCTGAGTTTACCAAATCTTTTACTCTTCCCATTATAATTCTACCAAACCCAACACATCTATCTTTCCTAGGTGTCATTCTACTGGGAAAAACTCCCTTGACTTACAAACAAGAAATATCTGAAGTCCAGGAGTCAGCCTCATCACAAGTGAAATAAGAATCTGGCCAAACTCATGAAAAGAAAATCAAATAATCTGCTGCTTCTATAATATTCACATTTTCACATGAATTCCACCCCAAGCCCACAATCTTTTTTAACACTTATGTTTGCTGAATCCAGTCTTTTGCTCTGGATAATGATACTGTAGATGAATCCAAGAAAAGCACTGCAATTACAGTTATTCTTGCAAAAAAGATTAGAACCACTTAGGTATGAAATAGACAATTTGAGAGCAGAAAGTCTTTATAATTGCAAACAGAAGTAGATGGAGTAGTTGGCTGCTAAGGAAATTCAAAAGCCTGAGGAGGGCAAGGTCTCTGCTGCCTGTACAACCTCTGCTACTGCCCACCCTGGGTGTAGGGGCTAGTTTGGGAGAAGAAGAAGGGCAGCTCCCCAGCCTGCCCTCACCTTGCAGCGGGGGGGAATGAACTGCGTGATGCCAAGGGCTGGGAGGAGGCACCCGCTCTGTGGAGAAGGTGACATGTATTAGTGAGGGAGCTCCCCTCCCCGGAGCTCTGTGAGTCCAGCCGACCTCCGTGCTCTGGCACTTTATGGTTGTCACCTACCGCCCTCCCAAATCTCCCCTTTTCACCCCATCCTCCCTCCCGCTGCCTCTCCCGGGATTCACTCTCTGCCCCCACACCCTGACCAGTGCCGCCCACAGAGGTGAAGGACAAGGTCACCAGCCCCATCACCTTGGGGCAGAACTTCCATTTTTCCTGTGCCACTACATAACCGTGTGTGGAGAAAGCCTGCTTTGAAGTTGAAATAGCTTTGAGCGCTGTTGTCTTTAATGGTCCACGTTGGCCAGCTTTTCCTCTTGCTTAAACTTACTGTAAATTTAAATGAATCCTGCTGAAATTGCAGTGACACAAGTGAATGATTAATCAAACTTAATGAATCTCTATGTGAAGTTGTTTCTGAAGAGGTTTCACAGTGTATCATAGAGTGGCAAATTATTTTTTATTCAGGAAGTGTTTGTGTTAAATAATGAATACCGAATGGTATCATACACAAGCTTCAGACCTTGGGAATTTACTACCAATAGGGAAAGCAAAGGAGGAACAGGAATTTTCAGGAAAAAAAAAAAACAATACCAATTAAAAAAACAGCGTTATACAGTATCTAGCTTGAATTACTGCGGCTTTGCATTTCAAACATGAACTGCAGTAATATGGAATTAGACCAGAAAATAAACTCAAGACTCAAAGTTTTCATTTACATGAGAAAAAAATGGTGTTACCAAGAATACAGTTACTACTTCCTCTGTCATTGCTGGCACTGTGCAATGTAGTTTACTAATGCACGTTCCGCAGGAGTGCAGTGGGTATGGCATACGGAGAGCCTTTGCGCTTACTTTGAACTCAGGGCTCTGCACTGAGTATTACCCTACTGTTCCTCAGCTCCTTTAAGGTATGTCCATAAGTTTCCGAAAGTTCGGAAACTTTCTCCTCTTCCACTTCTTCTCTGAAGAAGGCATCTTAGACAGAAGTAAGGTATGGATGCACACTGCAAAACCTGACCATGACTTTGCCACCAGTATAGTACAGAAACATGTTATCTTCTTAGAAAGTCAGTAATTGGTAGGAAAAGCACAGGACTCCAAATATACTAATTCCACATCCTACTAATTTATCTCTGAAAACATTCAAAGCAGTTTCCTCTTGTGCCTAATAATAGAAATTCATTGTCTCTCTGAGAATTCTTCCTTTCTTCAGATACTCCTATCAAGAGTCACCAGGTTCTCTAAAACTGGTTATGTATTCACAGTTTTATAATGAGAGAAATTGCTTTTGGTTGTTCTGTCTTCTTATTAAGGTCAGAGATTATATAGGAGATTACAGATTTGTCCCCAAAGAGAAAGTGATTTATAGCCTTTGCCAGAGAGGTGTAAAAAGCTGGAATATATTTTCTTTCTTCTTCCTAATCCAAAGTATTAGAGGAGAGTTTTAAAAAGTGATATTGAATGTGTGGGTGTGAACAATATTTAAGCATTAACAGCAATATAATATTATTACTACACTACAGACCTTCTATGTGATAGGTTCAGCTTTGCACAGCTGAAATGCAAAGCTTAGTAATGCCTTTTTCGCTCTTCTTTTTTTCTTTTTTTTTTAAATGGTAGTTATAAGAGCCCGGAATTGATTTTTAAAACAAAATGTCTGTTTTTGAAGTAGTTATGGATGAGTTACGATCTATTTATTTCTTTAAATTCTAGCACTGTTCCAAAGTCTGCAACAGCATGCACACATGCAGGCATACTCACAGGGGAGGGCATGATCTGGAAAGAGACTGCTACCTGATGAGCGAGTAAAAGCTGTAGAAAGATAACTGACCCGTCCATCCTTGCAACCTTGGAAGACCTAAGAGATGGCTATAACTACAGCCTGTCAGGGGAGGGACATGAGCACGAGTGGGCCCGCCTGGCTCTCTCTGGACAGACACCCACGCGCAGAGGCACTGTCAGCCACGACGTGATGCTCAGTGCTGGCACCGGAGCCGCGGCGGGATGGGTTCCACCCTGCGGCCCGGCAGCCCGAGGTCTGGAAAGACTCAGCCATGATGCTCAGCACAGGTCATTCCAGGCATGTTAAATGCTGTGTTTAGATGGGTCTGGCCAGCCCAGGAAGGCACAAACTCGTGGTAGTTCCTGCCTGCCTTGGAAGCCAAATACATGAAATTAAGATGCTCACATTAGCAAAAAGGTTAAACCGCCTGGAAGAAAAGTATGCCTGTGGGAGGGCAAGAGCCATGAACACCTCCACACACGACAGAAGCTGTAAAACAGGCTAAAAGTGCATTTCACAGTTGCTACAGGGATTAATCTCATCCCACAATTAGTCTGGATACAAAGCCCTTTGATGGCAAATAGAAAGTTCCTCAAAAGCTTCAATGGCTTTTGATCCTGGCCACAGAGAGGAGAAAGCTGTGGGACTCTGTAAATCCTGATTCAGCTTTTGTTTAGTGTGCTCTAAGAGTATGGCTTCATATCCTTAAGTTAACTGAAAGCACAGTGTTTGCATAAAGTCTTCACGTTGCCTTTTGAAATCAGCTCTGCTACTTATATTACGTAGTTTTCACTGAAAAGCAAGGGAAAAATGTCTTGCCATTGTATTGATAGCACAAAGGAAATCACTTTCATAGTATTGAAGGGGACTATAGCTGATGTAAAAATTGAAGCATGTACTGACCTTAGGAAGAACACTGTCATTTTCACTATCAGAAACACAGTGTCTCCAAAAAATCTTTTCCAGCCCCAGAAAAGCTGTCACCAGCTATTTGAAGCCTTGCCTCTAAGTTAATAGAGCTCATAAGCTAAAAGTCTGTACATGGAAGGGGAAACTTTTGCTAATTGGGAACAACAATACTCATAATATAGCAAAAAGGCTAGAGAGCTTTTTTTTTTTATTTTACTTCCCTACAGGAGAGGTTTCAGGGGGATTAAGAAATGACAAATATTTGACTGTGTAGTGACTTCCTATTCCAAATTGCCTGTTTCTCACTTATATCCCCACTGGACTTCATAATAAAGTCAGCTCACATCTTTCCATTCACACCACTGGACTTACGAGGTGGACTAGTGTTAATGGGACAGAAGTGCTCTTTCTGTGGAGGATTTAGAAAACTATGTATCATATTATTTGGGTTTAATTTAAATTCAGGGGAAAAAATATTAATATTGTATATATGATTTTCATAAGAACACAAAAGATATATATCAAACAGCTGTACTGGATCACCAAAGGATATTCTAGCTCCTAGTGTCCTACTTCCAATGCTGGCCAGTGGCAAACACTTAATAAAAAACATAAAAAGGAGAGCATGCATGTTGTGAATATTTTCCTAGGGTACTTTCTCAGCCTCTAGCAATCTGTAGCGCTAGCAATTACTAAGCTAGAGATAAGACTTCTAATAATCCACAATGGATTTTCCTTTGTTGATTTGTCCAGTTGTTTTTTTGAATCCTGGTAAAATTCCAGCATTCACAACATCCAGTGGTAAGAAATTCCACAGATTAACTATTCAGTGTGTGAAAAACACCTTCCTTTTTGCTTTTGCTGACAACTGATAATATAATCTGATATCTACTAGTCATGGTATTGAAAAATGATGAGGAAAAAATAAAAAAATAAGAGAAATAAAAAAATAAAAGAGAAAAAAATGTTCCCTGTCCACTTTGTCTATGCCATTCTCAAATTTACAAGCCTCTTTTTACATTTTGCATTTCCACTCAACTGTCTCTTTTCCAGGCTCAGCATCTATGACTAGTGAGGAGTCATTCTTTGTCTTTGTTTACCCTTGCAACCCATGTATCTTTTCTGGTTTTACTATGTCCTTCCAAAATAGGACTGAAACTGCACATACTGTTTTTAACTTACAAAAGGGCATGGTGCTGTGCTCTGTTTTGTTCTCTGTTCCTTTTCTGATCATTCCTCTGGCATGGTATTTGCTTCATTCTTCTGCTGCTGCTGGGCTTGGAGCTGATATTTTCATCAAAAGGACCTGCCTTAACCCCGAGGTCACTTTCTGAAGCCTGCTCATATCCCATTGTTTCCCAACATTTTAAAATAAGGATCATTTTTTTCCAGTGTGCACCATTTTTATTCTCATCTTATATAAGGCAAACTGCATACTGGACTCCTTTATGAAGACCATGGCCAGAAGATCAAGGAAAGTTGCTGTGCCTGTCTTCTCAGCACCGGGGTCCAGTTTGGGGCTCCCCAGTTTCAGAGGGCTGAGAAAGGGGCCAGGCAGGGGAGAGCTGCCAAGGGGCCAAGAGCACCATGAGAAGGGGCTGCAGGAGGTGGGCAAAGGCAGACACTGCAAGAGCAACCAGCAGTTACTTGAAGGGTAGTTGCAAAGGTGACAAAGCCAACAGCTTCTCTGTAGTAGCAAATGATATAACAAGGGCCCCCACATTGCAGCAAGGGAGACTGAGGCTGGGCGTGAGGAAAAACTTTTTCACTGGGAATGTAGTGCAGGTTACCTGGAAAGGCTGTGAGAACTCCACCCGCGGAAGCTTTCAAGATTTGTGCCTAGGCATCGGCACAGCTGACTAGTGTTGGTGACAGTCCCGCTTTGAGCAGCAGATTGGACTTGATGACTGCCAGAGGTTCTCCCAACCAACGTTGCTGTGAGTCTGTGATTGAATGACTTTACAGTTTTTACACTGGGTATTATATTTGCTGATCTGTTTCTTGAGTTAATGGTGTAGCAAAGCTATCTGAATATCTTAATGAGTATTCAGCTAAATTAGATGTCTGTAGTTGTGCATTCTGTCTTTAAAAAGACAAATCCCTGAGCTTTAGGGGATGGTAGAAGCAGCTGTGAAAAATCTCACCAGAATTCCATATTCCTAGAGCTTGCATAGCTGCAGTAAAAATTTGTTTGAATTGACAGTGATTCATTCCTAAGATTTCACATCTTTTAAAAATATTCATGTAAGAGCATTTGTGTCTCGGCATCTTCAAAAAGAAGAGAGAGCTCTTAAAAGAAAGTGTGTCTTTAGCACTTAACCACTGGGATTGATCAGCTTAACTCATACAATGTGATTTAGGCAACCAGCCAGGCAGACCAAGGGATCCCAATCCCTGTTGTCGGCTTATTCAGTGCGTTACAAGCATGAGAGATGCTGAAGACTTTGAAACCCTCTGAGAGAGATGAAACAGGAGTAAGCAGGTCTCAAATGTTTTAAATATTACAATATTTTTCCGTCAGCTCTTTCCCAAGAGTTTATATTGCATTTAATAAGGTTCATGGACTCATGATTTAAAACTATCTGTCTTCTCTCAACACTAAAGAAAAGAGACAGTAACATACCAGGTTTCTTTCCAGTAATCAGACTTCACAATCAGTTTTATTATCCTTTATTCAAAATATAAAATTTACTTTTCTGTCTTCTCCTTGCTGCTTTTATTCTAATTCCCATTGCAGTGAAGAAGTAACTAGAAAAGCATTTCTAGCATAAATTCAAGTGTGAGTGCAAAAAATCCTTGTTCTGGTTTATATCAGTGAAAAACAACTTCTCCAAACATTGAAGAAAGCAAATTTTACAGAAAATACTGCAAAGCGTATGTTTGAAGATAACTACGTTTAAGTTTGAAGACACATTTAATGTGTGCAGCTTTACAAATATACAACCAAAACTGTTTTATAAGTATAAAACTGTTTATATTATATTAAAGAAAAAATAAAGATTATTTTACTGACCAGGACAGGTAAATATTTTTCAAGGAAAAGTGCCACAATATAGGCCATGTGCCTGTTTGCTCTGAATAGCACTTCACTCCTAGAAACATAATTCATTGTCAATAATGCAGTAAATAAATTTTGCTTTCTTACTGTCTGAATTTTTTCTGCCCCTTTCTTGGTTTCTTTTCCCACACTAATTTCTGAAGTTCTTACAAATATTGCTCTTTAACTTGCTCTTCAGGAAGAGCAAAAAATTGATCATACTAATGCTTTGATTGAGCACGGTATATTTCATTACCTGACTTGATTATGATAACCTTTAAAATTAGGTTCATGGTGTAAATAAAAGCAGTGGAAAATTCAAAATTTGTTTATTAAATACACTGCAATGTTTGCTTAAAATTAGCTGTTTATCAGACAGACAGTTCACTTGCCACTTGCCAGATATATATGGGAAATGCAAAGGGGGTGCAAATAGGAACAAAACAAAATACTTTTTAAATTAAAATAAAAACATATGAAGCTATTCTGTTGTGACCTTGGACTCATGGACTTCATTCAGATAAAAGCAAATACTTCAGCAGGTATATAATAGAAGTGGCACTGGCAAGAAGAAAAACTTTACTGACATGTTATGCTCTCATACTTTTGCAAGATGGAGGAAAGCTATTGCAAAAGTATGCATCTAAATGATAAATTCTGCTATTTCTCAGGTAATAAGGGCTGAAATGGCCCTCAACATAATTTTCACTAGTTTAAGCTTTACTCTAATTGCGTTATCTCACATAGCGGTGAGATGATGTGGAAGCCCATGCCAGCATACCTTGGCAGCCAACGACTCGATTGAGGGGGAAACACTTCTCTGTCTCTGCACACTTTGAAAGAGCAAAGAGCGACTGCCTGCTTTGTTTCTTGTCAAGACAATGAGCCAGAAATGTGGAGATTTAACAGGCCAATCATCTCTCCTAGACTCCCTGGAAGGGGACCTTTCTCCACCTCCTCCACCCCTTAAAACCCACATTCTGGAAGGAGGCATCAGTTACCAGCAACACAAATCAAGCCTGGCTCCTTTTACAGGACAGCAGCACATCTTCAAGGTGACAATGATGATGGAGATGGGGACAAAGACTAGGAAAGCCTTGGCAAACATGCTGCAAGTGTTTCTGGAACAGAAATCACAGAACAGAAAAGTGGGTGCGGGCTGGAGACTGAGGCACTGTAAATGGAGAGTAAACGGAGAGCTCCAGCATCAGGCACTCCCAGGGCAGCAGCCTTGGGACTGACCTAGGAGCACGCACGGGGCCATCAGAGCCACACCGAAGCCTTCTGCTCCATTCTCCTCAAAAATACTCTGTACACAGAGACAGGGAGTGGGTAATGCAAAACTAGTGAAATCAGCTTTTTCACCAGAGGCTGGCTCCCTGCGTGTCAGTAGAAGGGGCAGCTCCCATAGCAGCAGATTTCCAGATGGCTTCCAGCAATGCAGCAGTGCAATGCACCTGCAACGGGGGCTAAAGGGACACCAAATTCTAGGAAAAAGGAAAGCTCAGTTAAAGCTGCTGCTTTGACTCCAACTCAGGCTGCTGAAACAGTAAGAGAGGCCATGGGGAAAAAAAAAAGGCTCATTCCTGCTTTTTAGTTGTGTCGATCGGTGTATTTGTGTCACAGGCTTTCAGTTTGTCCGAGAATCCTACCCAGTCATGCAGTCTCCTCGTTTTGGGAACACATGCAGAATGTTTTAAAATTCCCATTATTCATCCAGAAGAGCAGATTACAGCAGCTGCTGATTGCACGAGGATGTGCAAGAACAGCGGTGGAGTACTAAATACCGCAGCAGTTACTGTGGGTCTTCAGTGCACAAAGGAAAAGAAGAGATGTTACATGCAAGTACAGTAAGAGGAAAAAAGCTGAAAAGTCTCAAAAAAATACACCAAGGAAAAATTTCAAGAGAAAAATTCTGGTGTCAAAAGAGACTACTGCAATAGATTAATTTTAAACAATGTCATTTGGATTACTACAGTGTGAAGGGACAAATGCTCCTTTTTAATATGTGAAAATGTTCTAAAAGAGATGCATTTTAATAAATTTAATGAGAAGGTTTTAGAAACTTAAGAAAAACACCCTCAAAGGATCTTCAAGGAGTTAAAATGCAAGCAGAGTGTTCTTAAATGCATTAACATTTATGTGGAATTGGAATTGAAAGTTCAAACAAGACCCTTCCATCCTATATATGATTCAAGCCAATAAAGAAATAAAACCCTGCTGTGTTAATGGGAGCCTATCCATTGGTTTCACTGGGATTTCACTCCAGCAAGCCTCAGATATAGTCCTACTTTAATTTAAAGTTGGATTTGCAAACTCAAATCAGTAGTTTTTATTTGAGGAAGATTTCTTAAGCTGTATTGAAACCCAGCAGACAAAGATAAATGCTGCTTTCCTGCCTGTCTCCCAGTTTCTCGCTTTTTAGCACTCCAGATCAGCTCACAGCCAGCTGCTCACTGATCAGCATCACCCTGCAGTTACCTGCAGGTTTATTTCTGCCTGTTCCTCTGCCAGGTCACTGATCTCTGTTTTGTAGTGTCAGCTCACAGTAAATTCACCTTACCCCAGCTTGGGTCTGGAGCAGAAAAGCCTTCTGGCTCCAAGGGAATTCACCTTTCATTTGTCAACCTCTTTGACCACCTCAGCTGGTGTTAGATCACAACCAGGGAAATTACAGTTCTTATAAAAATGCAGAGAGGATGGGGTCAGACACCGCGGCTGTGGTGATTTACTGAGGGCTGCTGGCTCCTGACAGCTCCACCGGTCCCAGGAAACCTCCTCTCAGAGGGCTTCACTGCCATGTCAGTGCCGATGAAGGCTGCCGGGCCCTCACACAAAGCCCCAGACAAGGAAGATGCAACTACCGATGCCCACCTGGCCGTCAGCTGAAGTGGTTGGAAAGGTATGGGGAGGTTGGAGAAGTAGTAACTTTGTCCTTTACACCTATGTTAAGTAAATTAATTGGCTTTAAGGAGATATGTGTGTTTTTCTAGATTACCGTCTAGAGCACTTGGAAAGCACAGCTACAGGCTGCAAGACTAATATATAAATCAGTAAGCTTTCCAACCAGCCAAGTAAGAGGGAGAGAGGCTTCCCTGTCTCCAGTGCTGCTTAAAAGGAAGACTGACTTTCTTTTCCACCCTCACCTTGCTGTTGATGGATTTCTCTGATGAAAGACCTTCAGCATTTAATTGAAGACTGTTATGTTAACCGGGGGTGAAGGGAGATGCTTCCACTAGACCAGACACAAGGGGAACTGTGATCTGAGACATACCGGTGTCTTTGAGGGCTGCTGCTGACACCTCCTACCTGAAGGTGTTGGTTTATGCGGCTCTCAGTTGAAGGTGGCTAAGTCGCACTACTGACCATGCAGAAATCATGGTGGCAGGCCCTTTAAAACTTTTTTAGACATCTCCACATGATGCTGAGATCTCAACGTACCTTTCCGAAAACCCAATCCCAGGTCTGCATTACTTGATCAAGATTTTCAGAAGAAATATTGTGACATGACCAAGAACTGGATGCACTTCAACTAGGTCCCAGTTAAGGTTATGAACCTGATACCAGCTTTATAGCCACTTACTTACTTGAGCATAGGAATAATTTTGTATAACTTACTGAAATATCTGTTTTGTTATCCAGTATTGTTATCCATGCAAGTTCTGAAAACAAAGAGCAAAACCAAAATCAGTCCTTAATTTAGGCCTCAAATTATGTCTGATTTAGAATAGTTGAGTAAGAACCACGTTGCCAAGCATTTTAGGAAATGAGGATTTGTGAGACTAAAAGATCAATTAAAAAGCTGATCTTTAGGTTCTTTTTTTTCCTTAAGGAAAAGCCTTGTCTCTAGGGGTTAATGTTGATATTGATTTTATATAAAGTCCCAAAGATTAATTATGCTTATAGTGATGATGCCATAAATATTGAATCTTCCAATTGTGCAGTTACAAAAGGCTGTAAGGCTAAAGTTAGTAAGGTTGAAGTTAGTACTAAGCAGGGAATGTCTCAGTGCATTTCAGCTGCAGAGAATATTTAGTGTTTCCTCCAACTAAAACATAGGCATTGTCTTGATTACAGGAAGAAGCCCATATCAAAATATCTGGATGACACTAGGAGAATGAAGAAGAAGCAGAGTTTTTCTCCAAAATACATAAAGCCAAATTATTGCAAGCATGATCAGGTACCACAAATGCAATGTACTCTTCTATTGCACTTGTAAAGTGATTATGAACTATGTAGGGAATCCCCCAAGTTAAATGTAATAATGACAATGCAATAAGGTTATAATTTTTAAGGCATTTGGCTTGGTGTTACTTTACATTTGAATTCCAAAGACAGGAATTACACAAAACTACCGCACCATATGCTAAATGGATTAAAAGCCAGTAAATCACAAAATGTAATTGTGAACAAGAATGCGTCCTCCAACAGTTGTATTCCTAGTGGAGTCCCTCATGTATCACCTTTTGGCCTTAGGCTCCTTAAAATATGTTATCTAACCTGGAGAAAAAACAGAAAGCTATCCTTGACTACTTTGGGTCTGACAAAGCTGAGGAAAATCACAAGTAATAAAATGGCAAGCTGCTTCTACAAGGCATGCTGAATAATCTGGACACAGACACTGGAACAGAATTTCTGTATCACCCATCCAAAACAAGAAATACAAGCCATGTTTCCAGGAAGTGGGAGCCACTCCTGGGAATCACTACTTTGGAGCAGGTCTTAGAAGCCTTGGCAAATAACTAGCTATGAATAACTCCTTAGAGGGACACTGTGGCCAGACTTAGAATATAATTTATGCAGTCCAAGTAAAAATTCCTCTGTTTCACCCTATAAGAACTCTACATTACAGCATTTGTGTGATTGCTTCTCAGATACTAAGCCCAGTTCTAGTGTCCTCAGAGAATGCTGATCAGCCTCAGTTAAGAGAAAATGAAGAATCACATAATCAATCTCATTAAATAAACTGAAAAAAAACCCCTAATTTTAGTGAAGATTTCCTCCTGTGAACAGGGAGAGTTCTGTAATGACTTGGTCAGTCTAATAAAATCTATACAGTGAACAGAAATTCAATAACAGCAAACAAAGAAAGAGCTAAAACCAAACCAGAAAGTCAAAGGAGACAAATTCAGAAGGGAAATACTTTCAGCAATGCATTTTTTACACATCAGAACAATTACCCAGGCTTGAGTATTAGTGGAAACAAAACTTTAATCAACCAGCAAGTGTAAGATAACAGGCAGTAAACTTGCATGGCAATGAACGCACAGAGGAGATGCCATTTTTGACAGCAAATTTAAAATCTTCTTATGCTGGAGGCAAAGCTGAAGACCACAATTCAGTGTCCCGCATGTTTTCACGTTTGGGTGACTTTTTGAGTATTTCACATGCACTTGCTGCAGCAGTTCTGCCAAACTAGTCCAACCACTGTCTGCAACGAGGATAAACTGCAGATCAGAAAGGCGTCTTCTACAAAGACTGAAATACACATGATCAAACTCAACTGACACATTTTAGCAGATGTTGTGTTTATCCTCAGCAGCTTTTGAAAGTAAATTCAAAATGATGCCAGAACCTTTTTGGCTTTGAATGAGCTCAAGACCACAAAGTGAAATGATTAGACAATTTTGGAAAAAAAAGAGAGCTGTCAAAATGTGCTGCATAAGAGAAACTCTTAAACATTGATAGGAATGGCTTTGACAGAAACTTCTGCTGGAAACTATGTCAAGGGCTGCAACTTACTTGTTGCAAAAAGGGGAGAAATGAAAGCTATTCTCATGTTTCCTGAATATGTTTTTATTTTTAACAAGGTCCGAATGAACATACTGAGCTTAGCAAAATACTGTATATATGTACTTCAAATTTAGTCTGAATTGCTTCAACTTTCAGGTCCAGGATTTTGCTGTATCTTTATCTGCTAAATTAAGAAGCCGATTAGTAATATTTTGCTCTACATCAAGTCAAACAATTTCCATTTGGCTAAGCTAAAATATCCAAGTTCCAGCTATCGTTCATGGTTGGTTTTGTGTTATTAACTATTTGCTCTTGGAAAGGATTCAGGGGGAAATCACAGCCACTTCTCCCACTGCAGAGAAAGAACTGGAACCAGTTCTTCAGAGGAGGTCTAAGCATCGCTGCCAATGCAACACAGAGAAGCAGGATCTCACTGAAGCTCAGTTCAGTTGACCTTTCATGGTGACTGTGGACCACTTCTCATAGTCACTGGCAACAAAACTGATCTAATAGTGTGCTGCCACCAGAAAGGGGGCAGTGGTTTTGGCTATTACACATATAACCTTAACTTTTGCAGAGCACATTGTTTGCTTCTGTCCAGCTGATCACAGAATCCTGACTTTTTTGGCTCTGTGCTCTGTCATTTTAATTTTTTTTTTCCATTTTCCATTTTAGTCACATATAAACTCTTTCAGCAATAGCTCCATTTGTACAGATCACTGACAGGCACATGAAAGAGGGTAGAATCAAGGTCTGATCTCTATGGGGCTGCTTTGGAGACTCCTTTTCACAGGTTAAACTGAGATCTCATTTGCCAGTTTCTAAAGCATTTAATGTGTGTCATGTTGATTTTGTCATCTTCCAGCTATTTCATAAGACTTTTCTCATCTCATTTCAAGTAAAGAAGTTTGAGTATTATACATAAACATTATTATCCTTTAATCAACCAAAATTACAGAAAATATAATGTGAAGCTGGTTTGATAGGATTATTTTCCATAAACACAAATGAACTGGCATTAATTATGCTACTCTTTTAATTCTTTATTAATTCAGTTTTGTGTTAGCTGTTCCATTATTTTTCCAAGGATTTATGTCACACTGACAAGCCTATAATTACTTGGGTTATCTCTTTTATTCTTTTTAAATATTGGCATGTTAACTTTCTTTTGCTCTCCCAAAACTTTCCCTGTGTTGCAAAAGTAACTGAAAATCAACATTAACAGTCAAGCTCCTCAATGGTGCCTTTAAACCTGTTGGATACAGGTTATCCAAATCTGCTAATTTTAAAATGTTTCATTTCCTGCTCCAAAGCAGAACAGAAACAGCTTTAACGTTCCTGAAGCACATAGAGCTCTTACCCCTCCAAATCAAGCCAGTAAGAACTGGGAGTGCTCAGGGTCCCAGTCATAAGAAGTCGTAAGTGGAATAAGTCATAGAGGGCAATGAGAAGAATAATTTCTGACTACGATCCAGCAAAGAAGGTGACAAGCAAATACTCTTTGACCTCTAAGTTGTTAAAAAACACAATTGTTTCTGGTTTAGCAGATGTGGCAACTGAGATGTGGGGAACCTTAGCAATGCCCACAGTGCACACATCAAACCTAAGATTAGAAGTCAGAACGTCTGAGCCCCTCCATGCCTAACAGCTATAGGCAGCTCCTCACACATCCTCCCCTGTGTAAACCAGAGGTTCTAACCAAAAATCACCACATCAAAGCACAAACAGAAATGTACAACTGATTATTATTAGTTTATTATCTTTTCATTGGAATCACAGTTAACAATAACTACAAACAGGGAAGTAATTCAATTAATTGTTGATTTTTTTCATTTCTTCTGTACAATTGCTGGTTTTTGCCTCAGAGTGAAATTTTTTTGTAAAGCACTCAGCACACATGGAGTTAGCATGATGTATAACTACAATTTTTAAAATAACACTAATTATCATTTGGTTTTTTATGTTGTCTCTTCATGGAGATAATGACAAAAAAAAAAAATGCAGACACACATGCAAATATTGTGTTAGGAACCTAGAAAAACAGCTAGGGATGTTACATGCCAAACTGGACCAGTACAGTATTGAAAAACAAATATCCACATTTTAAGTTTATTTGTTGTAAGGTTGAACTTCTGTGTCCTGGTTTCAGCTGAGATAGAGTTAATTTTCTTTATAGTGGCTGGTGTGGGGCTATGTTTTGGATTTGTGCTGAAAACAGTGTTGATAATACAGAGATGTTTTAGTTGTTGCTGCACTGGTCAAGGACTTTTCAGCTTCCCATGCTCTGCCAGGTGCACAAGAAGCTGGGAGGGAGCACAGCCAGGACAGTTGATCCAGACTGACCAAAGGGCTATTCCATACCATATGATGTCATGCTCAGTATATAAAGCTGGGGGAAGAAGAAGGAAGAGGGGACATTTGGAGTGATGGCGTTTGTCTTCCCAAGTAACCATTACATGTGATGGAGCCCTGCTTTCCTGGAGATGGCTGAACACCTGCCTGCCCATGGGAAGGAGTGAATGAATTCCTTGCTTTGCTTTGCTTGTGTGCGCGGCTTTTGCTTTACCTATTAAACTGTCTTTATCTCAACCCATGAGTTTTCTTACTTTTGCTCTTCCGATTCTCTCCCCCATCCCAGCGGGGGGGAGTGAGCGAGCGGCTGTGTGGTGCTTAGTTCCCGGCTGGGGCTAAACCACGACATTCTGAAACATGCAAGTATGCATGAGCTTAAAAGAATTATGAAGTCAAAGGTAAAAAAATAAATTAAAAATGTAAATAAATGTCTGATATAGTCTAGTACTAAAACAGTCACACTTCTATATAGCATTTTCTGAGATATGTTCAAGTAGGAAAGCAGCTGAGACCAACTAGTGTCACTAAAAACAAGCTATAATGTTAAAATATTGACTTGCTCTTGGACAGAGTAGCTAATACGAGTTATAAATTTGAATTCTGTTCCTTTATGCTTAGTGCTTGGAAATGTGGAATGATCCAGCAACAATAAGAAATCTATATAAACTGAATACTGTATTTGCTTCTTTGTGATTTAGCATTCTAAAACACTCGGCAAAAGAAAGGCTGCATTAAGAGAACATCAAGTGACTCATACTCAGAAGATAGGCAATAACATATCTGAGATCGCTTTTATAATGTTAATTCAGCTTAGCTGTGTGAGTCCCTTTCCAAACAGCGGGTCATTTAATAAGAGCATTATTTTTCGGAAGACCTCTATTTCACTCAGATCTGGGAATAAGTCAACAGTTTGTGTTGAAGAAGGTGCTAAATGTGAGGTAGCCAAGCCCTCATTTGCTGTAGAAAGAGAATTTGATGTAGTGAATGAGGTGGCACTTGCAGAAGGGTTGCTGGATTAAGGAATTTGAATATTGCCCAGAAGAATTCAAACTTCTCTTTCCCTATAAAATTCCAAGGTCATACTGGAGTCACTTAAACCAACATTTCTAAAAATTGTCATTAATTCTGTTTTCCTCATTTTCTATACCCCATCTTAAAGCCCCATGACTTGATTTGGTGGAATTTTAAACTCTCATAGTTGTAATTTAACATTTCATAGACTCTATGTCTTAAAGGAATTACAGCTACCCGCAGTTAGTCAGAAGCTGAGTTATAGGATACCTGCTATTCATCTAAACCAAAGTGACTGTGACAATTTGTCCTTCTTTCCTTTTTTACTATCCTTGGAACTTAATTCCAGGAGACTATAGGCACCCTGAACTTATCAAATACTATGAAAAATCAGGTCCAAGGTACCGCAGCTTAAGCATCCGAAGTTAGTGAACAATTTTGGCCATACTTCGTTTCCATCTAAAAGATGTGGAAGAACTGAACTCTGTATATAGTGAGTGAATATCCACACACGGTGTATGTTCACCAATTCCCCAGCTCTTTGCTCTACTTCCTAAGATAAAGAAACCTCCATAGTTGTATCTGAATCTCCATCAATGGTTCTCCATCGAGGTGCTTGATCTGAACTGAAGGATCTCAGGGAACATTACAAAATGCATTTGTTGTGCAACCTACACATCAGCTTAAATCACTTTCTGCAAAGCAAAGATGATACCATTGATTCAGCTCATGAGAGTAAAGATAAATTAGTGGTTGTTTGTGAAGTCCTCAGACACTGTCATGAGGAACACCACAGAAAAGTCTGTAAGAAATTAATAATGTCTATCAAGAACAGCATCTGAGCAGAGAGTGATAAATAAAGTGCAAGGTCACACACTGAAATGGGAAGAAAATAGAAGTTCATTATCTGGGCACCATCCATTCTATCCAATAAATGAGGTAAGGGTATATTGAAAGAATAGTTTATGATCTGATAATCAAAGGCCATTGTAAGGTGCCTTCACAGAGGGGGCAAGTTAAGTTTGCATGGGCAGTATTAATTCTGACCTGTTCTAACTGTTCTTGTCTTTGCTGATCTTTTGGCAATAACCATTGAAACTGTGGGGTGTCTGCATGCCTGTTTATGTGCTATTTTCTAGATTTTTGTTAAATGAAAAACTATCTACTTCATATTACAAAAAGATGCATAGATGCAATTTATTTCATATTACACTTCATTGGGACTTTTGAGTTCCCTAATTTGTTGAAACTGCTAAACGTCTAAATTGGAAGTTTGTATCATTAACAGATACATGCTCCAATTACCAAACATTACCCTGACATATGTATTCCCTAGGCACCCAACTCCTTATGGAATTCAAGTGTATAAACAAGCTCAAGTAGATCTACTGACAAGAAATTACATAGAAATTACACATCCAATTGAGCAACATCCTCGTGCTGTCTGCTTTGTCTAACCATGTGTTCTACAACACAATATTATTGTCCCATACACTTTTTTTTCTTATGACTTCCATTTTTATTTACATATTAAAACACGGGTTTAAATAAGCGACTTGATCAAGACCAGTTGAAAATCTGTGGCATTGCCAGGCACCACACCTGCATTTCCAAATCCCTGGTTGGTGCTTTAGTCACAGTAAAATCCTTCCTTCCTTTGAATACTCATTAGAATTCAGTTCTTAAAATATTACTCCTACAAAATTTTGTCAAGTCTTGTGATTTTTGAAATGTAAATAGCAAGAGAAATGTTTTTACAATAGCACTATTGAGTGAAATTAAGCATTGATTCCTGCCTTGCTTTCAGCAGGATCCAGTCTCCAGCTCAGCTGTATTCACTTCACTCCTCACTTGCGTAGACTTTTCTTCCTACAGCATTTTAAAAGGTCTATTTTTTACTTCAAATTTTCATTCTGTATATGTCACCAGCTGTGAGAAAAGCCACTTTCTTCATGTACTTGTTTTCATCTGGGGGCTTGTTCCAGTGCAAAGTCAAATCCTCTTAAACCTCCAATTGGTCCCAGCATTATTGATGCGTACCCTATACTTTGGGTAGCTATGTATAAAGTCTTTACCTATCATTCTGACCTCTAAATTTTTGATATATCAGAGAATTGAATTTTCTAGCAAGAATTTATTCATTCTACTGTAAGCGTTATAATACAATGCTCTGTAAAACTATTTCTCTCACCAGTACAACATCCAGCAACCCAGACTATCACGGTGTAAGAGAGATGTTAGTCTGGAGCCATCTACTGGTTGTATTGCCGAGCTTTAATAGACAGATTTGAAAAACCACTTTACACATGTAATTTTATTATAATTATAAAATTATTATAATTATAAAAATAACAGCATATATTAATAGATTAATCACCTAAGTACGTGATGTTTCTTGGGTACTGGTTCTTTGTTTTTAAGTTTAAATACTCAGTGAACTGAATATGGCCCAATTATCAAAATAAAAAAAGAATTTATTGATCTTGCTTTCATAAACAAAATAAAAATGAAGGGGAGGGGGCCTAAAAAAGCTCTTATTTCTCAATAACACCGAAAAGAAACCAAGGAATAAGGTAATATTAATGCTAAGATGTAAACAATTTAGTAAAGTAACCCACATATCTTTAGTTTTATTGCTGTGACAAAGAGGATAAATAATTCTTATTGCCTTATTGATGCTTCCTAAGATTTCACCCTGAATTTGTAGTTGTTCTAAAATAGCTAAAGATGCACCATGTATGGTTTTCTTGGGATCAAAAAAGGTCTCAACCAATTTTATGACATTCTTCAAAGGTTTTTATTAAAAATAAATTCAGACAAAAAAGGTAGCAGATGAACAGAAGTATAAAGCCTTTAAAACCAGAAGTTCTAATAAACAAGCTACTACAAACTAAAAACAATCCAGACAATTTAGTTCGGAGACCAAAAGTATATTTATATAATGATGCTGTTAAGTATGTATTTACTCATTTATTATATGATACTATTGATAATTGTTTGTGCTGTATTTTAGTCTTATTTCTATTATTGCAAGAATACACACAACTTTAACTGTGTCTTCAGGAGCAAGAGAGAGCATTTTACAGATTTTACCAGTTTAAGAGAGATTCTTTGCACCTGTCAAATAAGTATACATACACATCTACGTATATGTATGTATACACACAGACGCACAAAAATATATATATATTAACTCATTATGCTAATGTCTATACATACATATGCATGTATGTATATATACATATACATGCATGTATATAAACATATAAGTGCATATATACAGACATGTATATATGCAGTATATGTATATTCATCTATAGATGTATATACATATACACACATGCACGCACATGCATGCATGCCCGTATTATCACACCTAGCATGCAACCTGTACCTTCTACAATCTCAGTTAAACAAAATCCTCTGTTGGCTGTTAGTTGCACTGGGGTTAAGCATTTGCCATTATTCACATTTGCCCTCAGCAGATCCATCAGCAGGAGAGACTTCCAACAGGAGCTGTAAGTGGCAAGTAATTTTATCAAGAAATGCAAAATGCAATTTGAAATGTACAAAAGGCAGATAAACAATAAGACTTCCCAGCATAAACAGGAAAGCATAAACATATTGCAGGTTTGGAGACCAGACTATGGGAGCTAAAACTAGGAAGAAAGACATTGCCACCATCACAAATGGAACTGGTAGAAACACCTGCAAAAGAAAGAAAAAAACTGTTTTAGAAAATAAACTGACTGTGATTTTATGCATCATTCATAAGAGTAATAATGCGTTCTTTGCCATACTCTACCATTTCTCACATTGCTGCAATCTCACCCAGGATGAGATTCATCTGACCTCAAATTCCCTACAACATAGGCATCTTTTCTAAAATATTTGTTCAGGCTCCTTCTATTGTCAAGGGAAAGAGATAGGCAGACCCTGAAAACCATTCATCCGCATATGATATTACAGGCTCCTAAAAGAAACTCAGGGTTGGGTGCCTAGAACAAGAAATGACGATGAGCATACACTTCTAACCCATGCTCCTGACAGCTAGATTGAGATGAAATTAAACCTATCCTTAATGTCTGTGGTTGTGTGAGGAAAGATGAGAGTAGATCAAGGTTTAATTAACCGTGAACCACCAGCCTGGATCCCACACTGTTGTGGTTACTGCTCCACACTAGCATGGTTTCGCGTTGTTTGCACATCTCCCCCATTCTGCGTATAGCCATCTCCTGTTTTGAAGTGCAAGCTCTCTGGGGCAGAGACCATCTCTTTGTTTATTTTCCTGCTACACTGAAGCAAAGTTTTTGAATAAGGCTCTAACCATTGTGATCATTATTTGTATTTTTGTAGTGATTATCCACTTTTGATTTGCACTTGTTCCTCAACTTTTGCACGCTACCCATGACTCAAAAAAATCTGTAAAAATATTTTGTAACTTATTTCCATTTACTTTGTATGGTCTATGTAGATGAGGTTCCCGGTATCGAAGTACAATCAGGCTTGCACAAGTCAATCCAATCATAAGCCAGGCAGAAAATCCAAAGTAATTTGTTAACGTAATAAGGTCAGAGGGGATGATAAAAATGGATGCAATAGCGGTTGAAAAAATCATGGCTGGTGCTGGAGTACAGGAGTGGACGTTAAGCATGGATATTAAAACAGGCAAATGTCCTGACTGACTTCCAGCATAGCTTAATCGACCTAGTGTGAACATGCTGCTGTTGAGGGCACCAAATATTGAGACAGCAACAGAGAGAGGAATGATCCAGGCAACAGAGGGGATCACTCGATCGGCCCAAGTGACTGCCACAGCAACTGCAAGAAAGCAAAGCGTTAGTGTAGTGTAGGTACCATGTTCTGAATTACTGACAGACTCAACAGAAACAAAACTTAAAATACAAGAAACACGTACTATTTACCAGCAATGCCTGGGGTTTTGTTACAGTAGTCAAACATGACTAATCTAATCCTAAGGGTATTTCATTCAGGAGGTAAAAATTTCCTGGGGGGGGATGACAGCAAGAAGGAGTGCTGCCTGCCAGAGCAAGCTGGGTAAACCTGCTGGGGCCAATACCATGGTAATGGACTGCCCAGTGGGAGCAAGCTGCATCTCACCGCCATGAATCACAAATGTACACTCATAGGCAAGGCCATGCGGGGAAAGAAAATGAACGCATTAGTCCCCAGCATGACCACAGTGGTGACATGATCTACTGCTATGAGGAAACTGCCAACATGAACACGTGTACGTGCAGAGAGGGGTCAGCAAGTGTGTTATTAATGAGGTTTTGCTTTGGGTGGAACTGGGAAATGCGAAAGATGATTTCTGAACAAGAGATATTCAATATTGCTTGGAAATTAGCTATAGCCCATACTGTAGCAGGGACTAATATTTAGTGGGTCTGTAACCAACTGCCATGAGGAATATAGGTCTTGCAGTGACCTGCACAGCATAGGAAGTTATTAGAGATGGGGAAAACAACCCCCCCAAAAAAAAAAATAGTGAAAGAACAAGAACCGCAGTAATGCATAGCAGTGTTTGAAACAAGGGCTATAATTTTAAGGCCAGCTCCTCAGCTGACATAGATAGGCACAGCTCCCCTGGTATGTTTGGAGCGGGTCATGCCAGCTGGGCAGCTGCTATTCACAGATACTCTGGTATTCGCTGCCTCTTTCATTGTAGGATGGATCTGCAAATGTATGCATCTCTCCCAGCACATAGCCTGATAATGGCTGAGCGATAATACGAGGTTGCTGAGTGACAGCTACACTGCTCCCATTTATGTTATTGAGCTGTTTTCACAGGAAAAAAAATAATTGATCCATCCAAATGAGGTATGTTTTTGTCAGTCCTGGAGGCAAGGTCTGACAGCTCAGTCTCATTAGAGTGGTATTTAAAAGGTGCTGTTTGGACAATCAAGGAGATACACAGTTCCTCTTGGACCTTTTCATGGACAGCTTATTTGTACAGGATCTGAGAAAGGCTTTATATACAGTGGACTTTTGTATAGGCTCTTCTAAGGAATCACAATATGGCATGAATAACACACACACACGAAATGGCTACATTTTTGTGTCCATAGTCTTTTCTATATTACTTATCACGGTAGACGTGTCCACTTCCTAAAAAGTAATGGCTTTAGCCTGAGACACCATGAGGCAGGGAAGGAAGGAGAAGAGAGGATTAAAGCTACATGAAAATAAAGGCCTTCTCTATACTCAACAGAGACCTGATCTCCACCTGATTTTCCAGGTTTTAATACGCTTCTGATTTTTTTAAACAGTGCAAGTATAAGCCAACATTTTCAACACCTAATAACATCTGTCTGCACTCAGTCCAGCTTGTGTCACACAGTAAAATTAAACAAGAATTCTCTGTTAAAAGTTAGAATGAAACCCAAACTTCCCGACTGTGAAGTCAGATGAGCAGAAGTAACCCAGTAAATTGACATCGGATGGGTATGCTAATGAACCACACCTTTTTAATAAAAAAAAATCAAATCCATACCTGAAGAGACAATTTCCTTAGGTGTGAGGACAGTCAGATATGAGATGTTCACCAGTAAATAAAAAACAATTACTGCAGGAACAGCAGTCATCACAGTTAAGGGGATATTTCTGCTAGGGTTTTTCATCTCTTCTGAAAAATACAATGTAAGAAGACTAATAAAGCAAGCAGTATAGCTTCTGCAAGTGTGTTTCAGTAATGAATCTGCGCAGAGCTTGACAAGACTGATACCAAAGTCCTGCCCCAACCCCTAATCATGGCCGTTAAGCTACATTGCTTGAGGTCCTACAGTGGTTCTCAAATAGTTTATTATCAAAGAAGCCTAAACAATTTTTTTTTCTTTTTTTTTTCTTTTTTAGACATTTTTTAACTATCTTGGAAGGAGGGATGGACGGAGGTCTGATAGACTGATAAAAAAATGACAAAAGGACTGATAACTTTGATTTGATTAAACACATATTTGATTTACATTAGAAAATTGATTTGGTAAGAAATTTTCAAGTAGCCATACTTTTAAATTGCTAGCTTAAAAGTGAGACTCTAAAGTCAGATTTATTCCTACCTTGCCTCATGAGTCCTGATCTGAAACCTTCTCAGTGTATTTTCCTATTCCTGCACAAAACCTTTCTCTTTGTCCTCATATCAGGAAATACAGAAAAAGAAACGGGAGACTAAAGGTATTGACAGAAGCGCAGTAATGCAGTGGCTTTAAAAGGGGGCCATTCCCAGCTGGATTCTGCTGTTGATTATCTTTTCCAGGGCAAAGCTGGCAGAGGAAACCTCTTTAGTGCTAAGCTTGGCATCTTAGCTTAAAACTACTCTTACCAAATAAGAAAAAACTCCAAATTTTGCAGCTGAACAACTGAGGCACTGGCACGCATTCCTGACCATGTGATAGTCCCAGCAAAAGACGGAGCTGGTTTCCAGAACCCTAATAATTCATCCTCATCTCAGTCAAAATGGGTCTTTTTCCTCTCTTTCATTCCTTCATCCCTTCCCTCTCGCTCCCTCTCCCATTCCTGCTTCCCTCAGCATTTACAAAAGACTTCCTCAGTACTATCAACCGATAACTCACAAGGGGGAAGAAGTGAAAAGTCAAATGTGCAGCTTACTCAAGCTTTTTTAGGAGACAGAAATCCCTTTCCTCCCTCACATATAATTTGTCTCCTGCCCAGAACATCAGCTCTGAGCCTGCCCCAGCGTCGGCTGTAGTGCACAGGGCCAGAAGGACTGAATGAGCACAACAGCGGAATTCAGATACAGACTATTGCAGAATTTGGGATTTATTTCAAATGTAAGAAATACACTTCGTAATTTTGAGCCCAGAAGGGGACAATCACCAAAACTGCCAATTTAAATTTATCCTTCCATTTGTTGTGTTGCTCATTACAGTCCTGCCGTCCAGCTGGCACCTGATGCTTTAGCTGAAGCTCACAGGAATGAAGTTATTGTTGAAGAATAGGAAATTCAGTTCAGAAGAGGACTATTGCATAGGTTGCATCTGTCTAAACAGCTGTGCTGTCCAGTGTATGGTATTTATTACTACTGCTAACTGATCAGAAAATAAATTAATATTTTACCACTAATTTTGTATTTTCTTGGGCTTACAAAGCTAAATGCTTGCCTTTAAGGAAATTCTATTTTCTTAAAGATTTCAAAACTACACTTTGCTGATTTATATCACCTTTTCCATTGCAGAATATTGTTAATGCTGGAATAGCTGGATTTTAATAATAAGTCATTTTTTTAAACATTAACCCAATTTTCACACTGTTCTCACCATTGAACTTTGTGTTATGCATTTCACACATTTGGTGTATTTAATGTTTTACATGTGATAGAGGTCAATGGATAAATTGGTTTAAAAATATAAAAGCAACATTCATTTGCTTACAACTTAATTCTATAAATCTGATAATTATAAAACACTATCCATTTAACTCGTGATGCACATAACTAACATTATGAACATTATCTCTGCAACTTTCATGAAAAACTGCTGTACTTATTACTGCCACGTGTGTCATCAGATACAGAACAGGAAAAGTAAATGGATATTCAAAAAGGTTTTGAATGTTTAAAACTGAACACAAGTTATATGAAGGGCTTTATACCACTTTCCTTACATTGTTCTTCACCTGTGCAAAACTATTTTCGCAAGGAAGTGACTACTGACCATCCTATATATCCCTTAAAATTACTATATTTTGACACAATTCAAAACTAATTTTTCCATGTACAAATAAGCTGCATAATCTCAGAGAAGGTACAGATATTTAAATACACATTAATCAATTATCTTTTTGGATTTGGTCCTTACTGTGCACATATTTTGGCATGGATATCTTAATCCTTTTCTAAAAATGCACTGACACTGACACTAAGACAAAATGCAACTTTTTAAGGTGTGAAAAAATCTGTTTAGGCATGAGATTTTAAATGAACTATTTGATTTCTCTTGTACTCCTTTGGAAATGTCAGTCTGATGCTGGAGACTGCACAAGAAGCAAGAAACTTCCCTAGAGAGGAACAACGCCTCATCTACCAGCCCCAACAAACACAGGACTCGTGTAAAACGTGAGAGACTCCATGGTCTTGAAGGGGAGACAAGTTATACTAGGATGAGCTGAGGAACATAAGAATGACGACTGCAGAATAAATTCTAAAGAAGAGGAGTGAGATACCTGCCATATAATTGAGGGACCACCAACCACCATACGCATAAAGTCCTTGGAAGAAGGCTTCAGCAACCTGTGACGCGTTGGGGATCTCTGAGCCGAACGCGTCCTCAAACCTGGCCAGACTCTCCTTTCTCCCGCCAATGAGAACTATGCCACCGACGGCGATTACAGACAAGGCCATCATCTTCAGCAGAGTGAAAACCGTCTGCACCCATGTAGCCATTTTGACGCTGCGGCCATTTAAAATGCCCAGGGACCAGAGAACGGCCAAGGCCAAGCATTTCTTCAGCACTTCTGGTGCAGGGCAAATGCCGTAGAAGGGCTGGGTGGCATATTCAGCAAACAGCAACGCTCGAGCAGCATTTGATGCTGGCTTGGTAAATGTTGATGTCCAGATAAAGACGAAGGCAGGTAGGGATCCAAGGCCTCTTTTAATATGGCTGTATTCTCCTCCGGAGAAGGGCAGAGCTGTTCCCAACTCCGCATAGCAGAGGGAACCCATCAGAGAAACCAGCCCAGACGCAGTCCAGATCGTTAGTGCGATGCCGACGTTGAGTAAGGAATGCTTTAACACCCCCGTGGGAGACACAAAGATCCCTGCCCCAACAATTGATCCTATAATAAAACTTACCCCATCAAAATAACCTATATTTCTTTTGAGTTGCATCTTGGCCTTTTCTTTTCTTTTTCCATCTTTGGGATCGTCACTCTTTCCTTTTCCCATTTTTTTCCGTTTTTTCACAGCAGATTATATGACTTCAGAGGCTAGATTACATGTATTTCCCTCTCACTTTGTTGTTAGCAGACTGTCACAGTCCTACTTGCTAGTGAAATGTTATGGGAAGCCTGGCTTAATCATTCAGAAAAGAGAGCATACTTTGGGTTTTGGTGTCTTCTGTGTGAAGATGATTAACCAAATACTTCAAGAAACACTAGCAAATCATATACATGTTGGTTTAATATGTACTTCAGAAATTATTAAGGTCTGGAGGAATTTTTAAACCGGCGTAACAAATAATGCACAGTAAATGCTCATTTCTCGGCTGATTCTCATCAACAGATTTCAAATTTTTTATGTATGTCTTCAGAGACAACTGCGAGAGGTGGGTAAATGTGACCTCTGCATCAGACCTAGGGAAAAGGGAAGGGTATGGCAGCATGAAGAAAGAAATCAGCCCTCCTTATGTTATTGACAGTGACAAGGGCATTAGTTGAACAGCCTGGTACTATTCTTCCACCGTCAATACATAAAATGGACCGTGATAACCAGTGATCACCAGTATGTTTTGCCAAATCCTCATTAGTCACTGGGTATTCTGGAGCTTGTTTATACTTCACTCATTAAACACTGCCCTAGAAAGAGAATTACCAGTTTATTATCAGTTTTTCTTGAGCACTCATCGTTATAGTAGTACCCAAGCACTTCCTAAGCAGGTATTAATGTTCAGACACTGCTGTGAGGGGAAAGGGCTGTATCATCATTTCCATCGTCTGTATGGGGGCTATGGAACAGAAAGATGAAGGCTGAAAGCTCCCACCAGTTTGGCATGTGCCTTTTAAGTTGCGGCCACTGATTTTTCTACGCATTTAACAATCTGTGGTATAACTTATATACGGAAAAGGAGCTCCTCTTCAATCGGATGTGGATATACCATTGCCATAGACTTTTGGCCCAAGAAAAATGTATTTATTCTTTTTAAGAGATGTAGAGAAAAATGGGCAGAAAGCAGGAAACTAACTGAAAAAGAAGCTCAGCATATACCTTAAGGGTTGTTAAGCGCCCACATCAGTAGCTGCAAAGTTCTTTTTGCCAGTCAAGTTGCAGAACCAGTTTTGTCCCAAAGGTCAAAGCTCAGTAACGCAGCGAACAAAACTCACGGCTTTTATAGGGCCCAACTTGAAAGACACAGTGGTTCAGATCGGTCCTGAACAGCAGGATTTTCACTCAAGTACAAAATAAATTCATCTGAAAAATTAGGTTTATGTAATATGCCATCATGTAAAAGACCTTTAGTTAAAACAGGCATGTGCACAGACTGTTATTTTTCAGTTTTTTCAATGACTTGGTTAAAGCGGGTTTCCATCACCACACAGAAACTATGCAGCATGGTCAGTGACAGAATCCACAGCTCCAGAGCAGCTTTTAACTGTAAGACAGTTCTTCCATCTTCTGCCAATCACTGCAGCACTCACTATATACTTTCACCTTCAAAAAAATCAAGTCCTACAGACTACGAAAATTTTAGTTCTACATGAAACACACCTCTATTTATGAAAATTTGAATGCATTTTAAATTGCATTTATTCACTTTATAATTGCAATATGTATTTAAGTTCAAGTATGCATTTACCATGTATTATGAATAATTCATCATAATTCAAATATTTATTCACCAGTATTCATGAATTGGAAATTAAGTGTGACAAATTATTTAAATAGTTAAAATATGTAATCTCCTGGTTTATTTCAGTGCCTTTTCTGAGTCTCCTTCTCTGTGAATGCACACATATTTTTTGATATCCAGCAATCTTCCAACTCTTTATTTTGGGTGTTCGGCCATGTACAGCTGGATTTGGATTACTATTTTAAAACAAATCAATATTACACTAAATGGCAGCTTAAAGTACAAATGCAACTGATTTTGTTTCGCTGTTCATCCTGAAGTATGTTAATTTCTAGTATAACAAAGTCATTTACAAAATCTCCCAAGCAGCAGATTAATAAGGATTTTTTACTTCTGACAAAGCTGCCCGATTTCAGAAAACCCCACTGAGATTATTACTTTCTTGTGTGTGCTTTCTGCCTACCTCAGATAAATGTTTCTAGACTTTCAGTGAAATGCTTTGGAGATTTATGCAAAGTATGCTTTTCATTTTGGAGTGTTGTTGCCAGAGTAGGAGGAGGTAAGAGCAGAGACAATGACAACGTTCCTACAAATCCAACAGAAACTGGCATTCTGGAAACAGTACACTAACATGAGCATTACCGAGGCAGAACTCAGTAAAACAGAGCTGGTTACACAACAGGTGGTTTTCAGCCAAACTGCTTTCTTCTTCAATACGTAAGGGCAGAGCCTTCTGAAGCACGTCATAAATATTCACTTCCCAGGTTTTCTGTAAGATGTCCAAATTCTTCCTCTGGCTGAGAGGATAAATTGCTACAGTCTATATTATTATCTCAAAGTCTCATATGTCAGTGTCTCCTGCCTCACACCCAACTATGTACTCAATACCTGGTCAAACTCACTTTGATGACATTATCCAGAGACTCAACCGCTGAATATAGGGCAAAGATAAATGATTAAAATAACCTAGACACGTTTGTAAGACAAGCCTAAGATTCCCCTGATACGTGGAGCAGACTGAAAGGTTATATCATCATCAAAATAAAATGCCAAAGTACTGCAATTTTTATAGTCAACAGGGAACGACGACATTTCTTTTGAGTGCCAACTACTGAGTTCTCTTTGACAGTAAAATGAGGTCAAAAGAGTGCTATGTAACACCTATGGTTGAAAGCTGAAACTTCAGCTGATCGTTTCTAGTTCTCCTAGCATTTAGGATTTTCCCTTTTAATTTTCTTTCAAAATTCTTTTAGCCTTCAATGTCAAGTTTTTCACTATCAACTATCTAATGTTTAGCATGACTGATACCTTCAGTCACTGTAGTTTCTCTAGATTTAAGAGAAAAACCAATACAGAATAGCAATGGAAGAATATTTTTGTTGCCTAAAATGGTTATGTATTATCTCCTAATAGTAATTAACTGAATCTCAGTGTACTTGGATAAGGAGTCTTGATTTCAATCTTGTCAATAATTTTCTGTGTGCACTCACTAGGTCTTTCCTATGATCCACTCACTGCTTAGATGTGCTAGAAAGAAGCCCATCTGTCTAAACAATGTCAGATTTTAAAACATTTCTTTAGTTCTTTTTCAATTAACTACACAGCGTTTCAAGCATAGTATTGACTTATCTCTGCATCATCCCAAATCCTTTAAGGGGACACGTAGCAAAAATTAGAAACGAATTTGTCTTTCAAAGCTTCAGTAAATACTCTTCTGTGTTGTCTCTGAAGGAGCTTCTTGCTGCTGACATTCACCAAGGATAAAGAAGCAGAAGAAAAAGGAAAAACCTGAAGAGACCTTCTAGGAAAAAAAACAGTAACAGTTAATCTTCCCTGGCATACGTCAGGGAACATACTGTATTTAATATGACTGACAAATTTTATTTATAATTCTCCTTTTTTTTCTCCTCTTCTTTAGCTCACCTTTTGTTGGGAATATGACATTTCAAAGTAGTTTTCTTTGTCTTGCCTTCTGAAAGGAGCTCAACAGCTATTCAAGGATTTCCCTAAGTCCTGTTAGATAGAAGCCAGTTTACCATTTGCCACACCAGGCCCCATGACGTATTCACAAACTTTTATTTAGAAAATGAGTCTGCACATAGAGGCACATGACAACCTACTGCCTTGGCAATACTCTTTTTTTTCCTGGTACTCTGCCAAACTTATTTGCAAACTTATTTGCAACAAATCTACCTTTTACTAAAAGCCTTAAGGACCTATTTGTTTCCCTGGCAGATACATCATTCTACTTTTACTATTGATCAAGAAACAGACCCCACATAGTAGTCAGCTAATGGCAAACCAAAAACCATGGGGAAAGTCACTGTTTTGTGACATGCTACGATGTTTTCACTTGCATCCTACACATCTGTTCATACTAGCCATAGAGTTTACTACTCTTAAGTATTTCTCTCTGATAAAATATCAATGTAAGTGCGTTTGCATAAGCTGCTATATAAATTCTTTGTTTGGCTGTAATGTGTAAAGAAAAGTATGATGGATTTTTTGCAGTAACAGATACTGAGTGGCTGGTGAGCATGTCCAACAACAGCACTCATCTGTGTAAATGCAGACATTTAAAAACTAAGTGTCTAGACTTTGTTAGGCTTCCCCTGTAGTAAACAGCAAGAGATGGGTTGAGACTCACCCAATCCCTGCAATGGCTGTATGAACTGCCCACTGGAAATTACTCCCCTTCTACTTTTAGATGGTTAGATCAATCTACCCCTCCATATCAGGACAGGCTTGCATGTTCTACATCAAATGCTCAGTGGTGCACTGTAAGCTTATACAGTGATACTACAGTGCCCTGAAAAATAAAGCCATTCATGAAGAAATGTTGATATGGTATTGTAAAGGGGTACTACAATAGCACTGATATTAAAAAGCATGTACAGTGCTCAGTCCAAGTAAGAAGTCTGTTAGGACATCTACTCCAGCCGTACTGAAATTGGTTAACCAAAATTCACCTTTAGCTCTATTTTTCTTCAAAATCCTAATTGTACTGTAACAGCCAGTGCCTTGTCACTAGTTATAGTCATGCGGAGGCCCTCCCTGGCCATGCAGGCAGGCCATGCTGCTGCACAAGACCCCCCCAGCCTGGCCAGCAGAAACCCCCCCAGAAGCTCAACAGTCCTGGGACTGATTTTCCTGCTCTTCAGGATGCGGTGTGAGTCACACCATGCACAGGGTGGGAGCCTCAGGGTGGAAGCAGGGTGGGAACCTCAGATTTCAGCACACTGACCTTGAGCAGGCAGACCCATGGGCAAGTACTGAGCCAATGCCAGAAGTGCTGCCAGGGCTTCAGTGTATTAGAAAATGCCTCTTCTACAGAGTGAATCTGCGGCCCCTGCCAAGGCCAGGCCAGGCCAGGCCGGGCTAGGCCTGCCTGAGCCAGTGGCGAGCTTTGAGCCACGACCGGAGTAAACTCTTAATACTATATCAGCTCTAAAAAAAACAAAGCCCCCAAACATCTCCCTGAGGAGACTTCAAAGCAGTCCAGTTTATAAACCAGCCTCCTCGCCGGGCGCTGCCAGACGGCAGGGAGGGCGCGGCCCCACAGGCGGCTCAGCGGCAGCATGGCACCCGCCCCCACGGCTGCCCCGCCACGGGCCGCCTGCGGCCTCGCCTGCTGCCTCGCCTGCTGCTGTGCGCATGCTCCCAGGTGCCCCGCCTCCCCTTCTGCGCGTGCGCCCTGCCCGCAGCGGGGAGGGGGTGGGGGGTGGAGGGGAGGGGGAGAGAGGGTGGGGGAGAGAGAGAAAGGGTGGGGGAGAGAGAGAAAGGGAGGGGGGAGAGAGAGAGAGGGAGGGGGAGAGAGGGGGAGAGAGAGGGGGGAGGGAGGGAGGGAGGGAGGGAGGGAGGGAAAGGGAGAGAGGGGGAGGGAAAGGGAGAGAGGGAGGGAGGCGGGGAAAAAAGTGTGGAGGCGCTGCTTTGTGGCGTGGTTGTCGTGAGAGGTTTGCGTCTTAGCCGTAAAGCACGGAGCGTCGCTGTTGGGAGCGAGGGAAGTTTGAAGTGAAGCGGCGGTTTGTGCGGGTGGCCCAGCGGTATGGCGGGCGACCGCGCCATCCCCGGCGAGCTCAGCCTCATGGATAAGGGCGTTAGGAGGTGAGGAGCTTGCCGGAAGGGCAGACGGGGCAGGTGCTCTACTGCAGCCGGCGCGGGGAGCTGGGCCCTTGGGGTGAGGGGAGGCCGCGGCCGTGGCGGGGGGCTGGGCCCTTGGGGTGAGGGGAGGCCGCGGCCGTGGCGAGGGGCTGTGGGGGGCGCTGGGCAGAGCGGCCTGGGAGTGAAGCTGCCCGGCTGACAGCAGGTGCCTTTCCTTCGCAGCTTGCTGGAGGTCTCCCTGAGCTCGGACCTGCACACGCTCAACCTGCACTGGAACCGCATCGCCAGAATCGAAGGGCTCGGCCACCTCCGGAATCTGCAGCATTTGGATCTGTCATCAAACCAAATCCGCCGGATCGAAGGGCTAAGTTCCCTGGCTAATCTGCGCACCCTAAGCTTATCCTGTAACCTGCTCACGAAAGTGGAGGGTCTGCAATATTTATTTCTGTCCATTTAGCAACTCATGAAGTTTTTCTAAGAGTTGTGTTAAACCTTGCTTCTGGAAAGTATGCGTATAATTAAGGTCATACAAAGTTAGTGTGAACTACTAACCATATTATTATGTAAATTTTTAAAAGAGTATGTAGTCTCTGTAAGCTTTATCGTAGCCAAATGCCTTAATTTAGAAGGAAAATCTGATTTTTATATTATGATTATAATTTGTTGTCATAATTTGTACTTATGATTTTTAAAGGGTTACTTTGCAAGTTTTGATTTGATGAAAGCAGAGCATTCTTCTGAAAATCTTACTGTTCCTTTTTTTGCTCATTTTGTTTAGGACTGGAAAAACTCTTTAATTTGACTATACTGAATTTGTCATATAATCGCATACATGATCTCTCTGGTAAGTGACTTTGGCATGTGCAGTGCAATAAAAAGCATTTGCCTCAATTTAATTTTTAAAAACTTGACTAAGTGTATTTTTAGAGGTTTCTAATAGTTCAGACAATTGAATGAGTAATGCTACTAAAGGTGGCAATTGCTGCTACTCTCAGTTTTCAGGTTTCTAATATCAAGGGTTGTTCTGAACTGGAATTTATTCTCCCATATTTGGCAAGGCCGAGCTTGTTCGCAAAGTAGTACAGTAAACATTTCAAATTTATTTCCAAAGTGAAAAATGCAATAGTCTTGGAAGATATTTCCAAAAGATTCATATCTTTCCTTTTTATAGGACAAAAATGCAACTTTGGATACGATATAGAAGTTCTCTTCTAAATCTGTTTGTTGAAATGGTCAATTGTTGCTTCTAACTAAGATTTTGAAGCTACAGAATCAAGGGAGTTTGTAATAGAAAGTTAAAAAGAACATTGGTAACAATTTTATTAATGAACTGAGTAATAAAAAGGAACTTCAAGCAAAACATTTATTTTTACATGCTTCTTAACAGTTAGAAACTAACCTCTTTCTTTAAAGTTAGCTCTCATAACTAGTTGAAGTGTTGTACTGTGTGGTAGTGAGTGTACCATAGCTAATTAATAGATGTAGGCAAGGATATGGAGCAAAAGTTGCTACATCATTTCCAGTTATGATGTGTTATTTACTGAATATTTTTCAACAAGATACCATTTGTTCTAAACCCTACAGTCTAGAATCATAGCAGAAATCATTATTTTGTGGTTTTTCTCAAATTTTCAGGATTTCAGTGCCTTCATGGAGCCAGTTATAAGATTAGCCATATTGACCTTCACAGCAACTGTGTAAACAATATTGATCACTTACTTCAGTGCACAAAGGGGCTGCGCTGTTTGACGAATCTGACACTGGAAAAAAATGGAAAAGCCAATCCAGTTTGTCACACAGCAGGTATGGATCTCATGTCAGGTAGATACTTGTGCTCATTAGGTCAGTGATTTCCCTTAAGCTGTGAGCCAGGTTCTGAAGCTTGCAAATTCATTCATAAACTGGCCAGCCTGCAGAAATCTAAATTCTGTCAAAATTAATTTGTTTTCTGTAAAAAAATGTTTGTTTTTTTTTCCCCTGGCACATATTCTCAAAATTGTAACTTGTTGTATGCTTTGATAAGGCTCAACTTTTTACATATTATTTTAGGTTAAGGCGGGAGATAGACAAAGAGTGATGGGAAGAGAAAGTATTGCAGAAATAGGAGGAAAGGAGTAGTAATATTATAAGGTGGGTGGGTGGAGAATTTGAAGAAAGTACATAGAGATATTGAACTATATAAAATGAGGGCAGGCATGGGAAGTAGATGGTCTTCTACTGACAGAGACACAAGAGGAAGATAAGTAATAAGCACTATTAGCCTTTCCTCCTTTTCCTTCAGCTTCAGTAAGCAGTGACAGACTCTAAGATGCTCTACAGTAATTGGCACTTTCATCAAAATAGTAGGCAGGGGTTTCACTAGGCAGCATGGAGACAAGCTGGAGGAATGCGTGTGGATACATTACCTTCAGTTGGCGTTGCCTAGAGCTTCTGGTTTGGGGGTAGGTTTTTCGTGCAGTTTAAATGTTACACTCTGTGTTAAAACAAGTTAAATTGTAGCATCCTGTTTTGGTACAGGTTTTGTTTGTTTTCTTCATTTGTGTATAAGAGAGGGAAAAATCCCCTACAGGAAGGTAGAAGTAGAGGATTGATACTTTTGGGACAGCTGAAAGATAATTTCATTACAAAGAGTAGAACAGTAGGAATTACAATAATACAAAATAGCAACCATATCATGAGCATGTAACTGATATAGGTGTAATATGTGTACAGTTCTTAGAAAGAAACCTCAGAGATAATTGAGGGAAGCTAAATAAGGTCTTGGGTAATGTTTTCAAAAGCACTCATGAACAAGTTTTACAAATGCATTCAGGCACCACGGAAGCAGTAACAGGACTATTAAAGTTATCTGGATAACTTAGAAAATTCCACTAGTTTTCTTCTGTAAGTGTTTACATACCTCTTCATATCTACCTCTTTGGTGGGACTTACTTTCGAAACTGCAATGTTCAGAAGCCCAAATTCTATTTAATAATAAAAAAAAAAATTAACTTCAATGCCTTACAGTTTCATAACGCCTTATTTCATTCACTGAAAAAGGATGAAGTTATCTGAGCCCTTTCAGAACTTGCCTTTCCACTACGTTTGTCTGTCCTTGCACTTGATACAGCTGTTGTGGTGCAGTAGGCCAATATTAAAAGGTTGTCTGTGCAACTGCAGTGTGCTGATGGTGGTGGGGAAATCCCTGTGTAGACCAGGACTAGGCAGGCAGCTTCCCAGTTAATTCATTTTGTAATGTTGTCTGTTGAAAGCCTTATGGGTGGGGAAAGGTGAGACGCTTGTAGATAACTTGCTACTTTTCTTCTTCTATTAAAAATGCAATTAATAATTTAAGATGACAGGGTACCTAAAATACACTAGACATCTCCTTCGGAGATTAACTTCAATTTAAATGTGGTCTTTTCTTCTAGGTTATAGAGAAACTGTTCTTCAGACACTGCCCCAGCTAACAGCTCTAGATGGAAGAAATATCTCTGGTGAACCAGTGGACCCGACAGAAGAAAACTGTTCAGATTTGCAGTCTTTAGAAGACATTTTGGGCTGTTTGGTTTCATCTGGGTGCTCCTCATCCAGAGATCAGGTGCCATAGTTTGTGTGTACTGATTTTCAAATTGATACATTTTATTTTTATACTGCATGCAACTCATTAATGTTAGAAGGGTTGTCTTTCCTTTTGATAGAACTATGTTACCTTACCGGTGGTGACACCGCATATCGACCAGGCGTTAGCTCATTTTCGTCAACGTACAAGAATACCAGTACAAAGTGCCATCAGCTCCTCTACAGACCTTGTCTCATCTTCAGAAACAGAGAAGGCTGAACTTGATAAAATATACAGTGAGATGAGGATTAAAAAAATAGAAGATCAAATTTCACAGATACTGCAAAAGGTGATTTTTTTTCTGTAATTGCACAGAAAGTTTTGTTTGTAAAATGAGGTGTACCTTTTGGTAATGCAAAAGCTTGCTGGGATAGACCGGAGCATTTCTACTGGTATGTATGTGCTGACTTTGTGCTAATGTCTTCTTAATAATTTTGAGAAACTGGGAATAAATTAAAAACAAGTCTTTAAGACTGAAGATTGCACTTTGAATCACGAAAACTTTCATACTGAATAAAAACTATAGTGTATGGGACTAGGAGAACTGTCTGATCATATTATATTAGAAAATTGTTTTCTGGTTTTTTACTCTGAAGCCATCAATATAGTAACTGAGCCAGAGTAAAATATGAAAGGCAGCAAAATACCTGGATTATAGAGTTGGTGAAAATTAATTTTGCTAATAGGTCAAGTTGGTCCGATATGTTTGTCAGGTATTTTTTTGTAACAGTTTGTGGTGTACCTTGCATGTTTGCAAGGCTTTTTTGGTTTTAAGTGCTGTATTTGTTTTACATTTTGCACCAAGCTTCTATGCTTAAGGATTTACCAAACTTCAGGTGTTTCAAAAAGATACAACTATATGTTCTCAAGCATGCTGTTCTGTTGGGTTTATTTTATTTTTAAAACAACAAAATGTTTTAGCAAGGAGAGAAGGGCTTGTTTGGAAGCAATTATTTGCTTTTCTATAAAAATTATTTTGTGTGAACTTTTTAAAAATAGCACCTGAATAGTGTTAGAAACAAGCCAATTAGCAATTGTAAAATGTATAGATAAAACTTTGATCTGTTCTTAGGTATCTGATACCTCAAGAAGGGAAGCTCATCCAAATGTTCTCAAAGCTAAGAGAGACACAGATCCAACTTCTGAGAGCGAAAATGAGAGTGCGAAAGAGAACAACAGAAAGGTTGTGAAAAGAAGCAAGATCCCTACTTACCATAGAACTACCTTATCTACTAGATGTCATGCGAATCATCCTAAGAACAAGATAACTGACAGGTATCCCAGTGTTTGCCGTGTAAAGCCAAAATGAATTAAGCTGAATATTGTCAGAGTGAACATAGTTTGACTTGAAACATTTTGCTGAAAGTGGTAGGTTGTGTAAATTAGCTCTGTAATAATGCTCTAAAAATTATTAGCTCCTGAGGCTTCACTCAGTCATTTCCCTATATGAGCATTTTCTGTCTCTAGATGAAAAAGAAATTGAACTGAAGTTTCCAAAACAAACACTTTCAGAATTCTAACAGCTTGTATTTTCGTCTTTGTTTTAAATTGTGGTTACAGAAGAATTCTCCACAGACAGAAGAATTGAGTCATTAAAAAATAAATATCAAAGATCCATGGTGTCAGAATGATGGTGAAGAATACAACTGTTCATATTTTGTGATGAAACTGAGGATGCCATAGTAATTTGTTTGATTTATATAGTAAATATCAGAAGTGATGAATAGAAGATGATGTAAGTTGGAATACATTAGTTTAGTCAGCCACTGCAGCTCTACAGCTATTCTGCATCTCTAAGATTGTTTCATATCTATGTGATCGTAAGATGTTTTTCAGATAGCATCTACTAATACTACATATTTTTTTTAACAGCTTAAGATTTGAATTTAGCTGTTTGTTTTATGATCTGCTTGCAAATTATTTTCTGCGTGGTTTTGAACTCTGTACAATTCAGCTTCTACACAGAACTGTAAAATTTTGTCCTGTAAAAGTGTCTGAGTCCCCTGTTACTGTTTAAACTTTGCATATTCTTAAATATACCTTGATGTCCTGCTATTATAGGGAAGAGAAGAAGAGTTCCTCAAAGTGTCCACGCTCCAGTCAGAGAGACTCTCATCTCAATTCATCATCAGATGCTCAAGACTTGGAAGTAGTGGGAAGAAAAGCTGAAATATTAACTGGAAGACAGAGCAATATAGAAAAAGTAGAAGAAATTAATTCAAATGCCACAGAGAAATCAACATACCGAGTATGTTTTGCATCATTTCAAGTTAAATATGAGTATGTCTTCACCTGAAGCCAAGCATATGTCTTCTGGTGAAGCTTTAAAATTGGAGGTGACCAAAATAATTGCATGTAGATAGTATCAAAAAATAGTGGAGTTCTTTTAGTGTCAGCTGGAAGATAATTTATTTTATGTCACTTTTATGGGGTTTTTGGCCTGGTCACTTGCACTTTCCTCTGTCATCCATGAAATCCAGACAGACAAAAAATCTTGTTCTACAATTATTTGTCATTTTTGGCTACATTTAAATGTTTTCTAGTAAGTTGATGCTTACCACATTCTTGCTAAGGCGCTGATTCAAGAACTGGATCAGGAGAAAGAAAGGAGGTGGAAAGCAGAGCAAGCAGAGAAGAAATTAATAGAGCATGTCAGAGAGCTACAGAAACATGCAAAAGAAGAAAAGAATATTCAGAGTATGGCTGTATACACTACAGACAGGTAGGGAAACAGTGCTGTAGTATAAGAGTTTGTTTTGGTTTGTTTTTATTTCAAGAAATTCAATTTATAGGCTTAAGAAATGAGAACAGCTTTAAACAATATACTTGGGAAATAATGCATCAAGAGGTAGTGCTAGAATTTCTCTTGGTATTACCTCATGAAATTCCTTTCTGCAGCTTTCTTTCTGTTCTTGTCTCAAAACAGTATCAGTATGTCACTTACCTCCATTTCGAGCCATTACTTTCCAAGCAATCTGTATCATAATTGTACTTTCTCTTTCAGCTCAAGCTCTAGTAGCTGTCTCATATCATACTTTCAGCTTGCAATTCCCAATCTTCCTTTCCACCTATACATACAGCATTCTTTTTTTCCTGCGCAGTGCACTTGAACAAAGATGTTTATGGCAGGCCAGAGTTGGCCAACAAGGCAATATGTTGTGCAGGTCAGGCCTAGCTTATCTTCCTATAGACTGCTATCATCATCCTTGTAAGTTCTGAGCAGCATCCTTTTTTTTCAAAAGTTCTCCCTTCTAACAAAGCATTATTTGTTGTCAGCTGTGATTGGAGATGTCTGCTCTATTTGTCTTTTTCCTAACTGTATTTTATTTATCAAAGACACATTTTCTTTCTTGTAAGGAAGAAACAAGCCAAGTGCTTCCTGAGTTACCATCCATGACTGACTGTGATTATTTCCTCTTTATTTCTTTTAGTTTTAGGTTCACTTCCTACCTTTATTTGTTACCACCCTGGATAAGAGGCTTATTATGTTACTTTTCTTTTGAGATAGATCTTATATCAAAAATTATTAGAATATTTAGGGATATTTCAAAGTTTTCTGAAGAAAATTATTAAATTACAAATTGATACTATATGTTTGACTTCTGTATAAAGCAAAATAATACTGGAATGTCATTTCCTTAAAGACCTACCTATGAGGTTGTCCCCAGCTTAGTTTCTTTTAAAATGAAGCTCCATATAGTAATGCTACACATGACTTCAGTAATATTTTACATATTTTAAAACAGTTTTACATGACAGTGCTGTAAATAGTAAAACTCAGCAAAGAACAAGATACGGTGCTACATCACTTACTAATATCTTTTTTTCAATGTATTTGGCATCAAACTAAATACTAAAATGTTTATAATACAACTTTATTGCATTTATTCTCAGGTTAAAGGAATTGATATTGAAAGAGAGAGATGTTAAAGCACGACTGCAAGCAGATGTCCAACAGTTGAAAGGTGAAACTGAAAGACTTACTAATGAGTTAAATCAGGCGAGAAATAAAGAAGCAGAACATCAGAAGGCCATGCAAGCTTTAGAAGAAACACTATCCAAGATGGAGACACAGAGATTGCAGCAACGAACAATAGAGGTAAATATTTTTCATTAGTAAATAATACAGTGGCAACAAGATGGTTACTATAGTCCTAGATATTAAGAAACACTAGATTTTATAAGCCTTAAGTCTGAGTTTTCCACAATAAAAGCTGGGGCTTTTTTCCTACATAGTAGTAGTTAATAACAAGTATCCATTTTAATTGTCAGTTAATGTCTTTTACAAATAGAAGTATGTCATGTGATGTGGTCTTAAGATAAAGGAGAACAAGTCCTATGTACTTAACACTGAGAGCTGATATTTTATGAAAATGCATAGTACCAAAGGCAAGGTTTTTAAAATGTTGCTGAAATCAGTAAAGATCTTACTAGTGGGACGGAAATCCGGTGGTTCTGTTTGTTTTGCTGATGTAAAGAATTAGATGCTTTTAATTGCAACCAGAACAAAACAGTAATTGCTGAGAACTTATTTTAAAGATTCTGGTTGTTTGGGGGCTTTTCTTGTGTTTGCTTGGGATTTTTTTGTTTTGTTTTTACAGCTGGAGACGATAATTATGCTTTTGTTGTCAGAAGCACTTTGTTCAGTATACGAATACATAAGATCAAGATGCTGGACCAGATACTGCCACTATTTCTGACTGAATAATTAATTGGTGAATTTTCAGTGGCCAAATGCTGCGTCCTCCAATATCTATTCCTCTTGTTTGATGATATTCCTATATCAGCCCATTCCTGTGTCACTGAACACATCCACTTACAGAAATTGAATCCTAACATATCCATCCTGAAAAGTCTGAACTGCTAGTATGGTTCTCTAGGACGTGTTGGCGCTCAGGTACCCTCAAAGGAAACAGAATCAGGGAGTGTGCTGACAGCAAAACTGCAAGTGCCATTCAAGTTACGGATTAGCTACCATCCACTTTAGGTTCCTGTTCAGGCATCTGAGTGGCTCTTCCATTTTCTTCCTTACTTGTAAATACCCTGGAGCTGTTATGGATCTAGAAGTGACCTTCAGTTTAGATCAGGTATCTGCTTATTACTTTGAAAAGTACTAAATTTAGTGATTCAGAGAAGAGGAGAGTGGTTGGGTTTTTTGTTTTTTTTTCTTTTCCATAGGAAAAGAATGGAAATACCCTATTGCTGTATGAGGTTTTTATTTTTCCTTGAATGAGTTTGTAGAAATAAGTCATCTCTTTTGATAGTAGTAGCATCATTTTTATTAACTGCAAAACTGTATTAAGGGAAGGTCTTTGTTCCTGTCATTAAGATCCTGTAGCAAATACTCTTTAATAATTATGTTTCAAAGAATAATCATGATGCTCTAGAAACTAAATTCTTTTTTTGAATGTTCAGATTTAATATACCTTTGGCCTATTTTATCAACTCTAAGATTAACAAATTCAAGAATATTTTATAGAGCTTTCTCATAGTGCACATTGGCAGTTAGTTTCAGTGGTAAATTATGGTTACTCTAGATACTCACTGTTTAAGGATTTCGGTCACCATTACTAGATTACTTTAAAGGATTCAAGATAAATAAGTTACTGTGCATCTAAATGTGTACCCTGTTTTCTGGCAGTCTTTAAGTTTGCATGTGTTCTCACTTGAAATTTTTGTTTTTAAGTGCTTCAATTTAGGGGAGAATCGCTTCACTTCATCCACAAAACAACAGAAATACAGTGGGCTGCGTCTAAATGTTACTCATGAAGAGGCTTAACATGTAGAACATGAGAACTTAGCTTCATACTCAAGCATCACAACAATTTTTATACAACTGAAGTTACTGTATGAACTTTAGGTACCTCTGGCATTCTGAAGCTGGAACTCATAACATGCAGCAGTACTTACGTATCTTAAGGGACATTGCAGGAGATGATAAACATTGGAAAAAATGTTTTATTTCTCAGTGCAGGACATTCCATACAGCTGTTCCTTAATTTTTTATTTTTCATTTTGATTGATCGTTCAAAAATCAAGTTGAGAGTACAGTTGTGAGGGAATTCTGAAAGAAAACAGATTTGGGATTTTTTTTTTTAATGGTTTTTTTTGTTTTGTGGGGGTTGGGGGTTTTTTGTTTGTTTTCTTGTGAGAGTTGGAAAGTAAACTGGGTTTTCTTTGCATTCTAGCTCTGCCATTAGATAACTGATGCTTAGAGTAAACTTGAGTAGTCCATTAACCATTCACAGATTTGATACTCTGGAAAGCAAAGAGATTAGAATTGAGTAAGTACAGAATGTGGACACCCCTTGCTTTGCTTGGGAGGACAGGTTGACAAGATAGTTAAGTTGTTACTGCTTACTGCTTGAGCACAAAAGGATTGAGACAAATGCTACGAGTAATGATTAGGAGTAAGAATATCTCCATTAACATCACCTCTGCTGTTTCTGTTGCATGTTCTAACTTGCAGCCTTCTGAAGTGTCTTGATTCTGAATTACCATTTCATGAGTAATTAAAACCTTTTTTATAACTTTTTTCACATCTTTTTTTTTCCTACTTGTTGAGTCAGAAAAGACAGCTTTGTATGTAAAAGGCTTAAGATTATAAAATGGAATTATTCATAAAAGCTTGCATCAAATGGAAAAAGTGGAGTATGCCACCTGGTGTTTATACTGATTCTCCATTTTTTTTTTTTAATAAAATCATTAGAAAGCAGTACTGTTCAGCAACTTTAAACTGTAAAACTCAGAAAGATACAGATTTTTGTAACTGGAGTGTTAAAAAAAAAAAGTTATATTGAATACATCTACAAATGTTTTGCTTGAAACTAATACAAGTATTGCAATACAAGAATTTGTAATTGAGGAAATCGTTCTGCCAATACACTTGTTCTACTTCTGCAGGACACTTTCAAGTTCTTTATAAATTAAGTAAATGTCCTTGGCTCTTTGTGAAAGTTGCTTTTTTTGTGTTGTAGTAAGCTAAGCTAAGACTTAATTTTAAACATCTTGTCTTAAATTTCTGCAAGTGTAACAAAATATATTAAGTAAAAAAACCCCAAACAAACAAAACAAAAACAAAAAAACCCCCTTCCTTTGTCTTGGGCTAGGTAACATAATAAAATTCCATAAAATTTTGTGAAAAATACTGACAGTTGCGGAGCATGCTGTAAACATAATGGCCCAGATAGACATGTATAAAACTTTAATAAAGCACCTGTTCCTTTATATTCTAGTATAAGACATAAAGAATAGATTACAGTTTTAAGAAAATCTTGTTCCTCTCTTTATGAATTCTACACAGATGAAACAGGTGCAAGAAGCAGAGCTTAAAGCATCAGCAAATGAAAGAGAAGTACAGTTACTTCGAATATCCTTTCGACAACAGAAGGAGAAGGTAAAACAACTACATGAACTTCTTATATTAAGAGAGCAAGAGCAAAGGTATGGGGTCTTCTATTTGCTTTTCACAAGTTAATAGAGATGCTAGTGTTGCAAATGTGTTTTGTTTAACTGTGTTCTGCAGAGTGGGTGTGGTTTTGTTTCTTTTTTCTTTTAAATGGGAGAGATGGTCTTTGTAAAAATGTAGCTGTCTTCCCACCTATCTTCTTGTTCATTTAAGAATATCTTCCTATCTTGTAGATTCCTGACTTGTAAGTCCCTGTAGGCAACTGTGTTCTTCCTGCCTTTCATTTGATAGGTTTTTGTCTTATTATATGGCTGAACTTTTTATTTTAAATACTTGATCTTTAATCCAGGAAATAATCAGATAAAATCACATTCAAATTATAGTCTGAAGATCTGCATATACACAATAACAAAGTGTTCCAAAAAAAGTCAGCTTCTACAGTATCTTGCTTTAGGGTAGGGTGGCTGGTTTGCCTGGCTGTTTTCCTCTTTCCTCTAAAAATTTCTTTTTTTTTGAGAATACTTGAATATAAGTTCTATACTGTTTAGCTAATACAATCAAATATGTGTACAAACTAAAGCAACGAGTGGTGCATGGTATGCTTGTATGTGAGGGAGGTTATTGATAAAATAAGCGGGTTACACTTACTAAATTTTACAAGGATAAATGTATTCAGATAGCAAGATAACTGCAGGTTTAGATGGGAAGAATCTGATAGCTGTGTTCTGAGAACTTCCAATTATTATCTCATAAATCTCCAAAAGATGTAATGTGAAGGACAGTGGATGTGTTTTGTGTTTGTGCTTTAAAGCAGATGAACAGTATAGTCTTAAAGTACAGGGTGCTTTTGCTTCAACATTCTCCTATAGGGATGCTTCCAGACAGGAAGGAGGCTTATCCTGGAACCCTTTAGGTCCCCATTGCTGCTGCTTTTCAGGTTTTGGATCTTGAGCGAGAAGCAACAGTTGTGTGAGGGTGAATAGAATGACTGCAAAACAGGGTATCTGGCCATACAGTGCTTTTGCCCGATTCCAATGTCTCTTCCAGATCTTTGTTAACAGCAAAGCAAACAAATGCTAGCTAACAGCAAAAGAGCAATTGAATAATTTCTACAGGAGTTTGAATTAAAAAGTAAGGTTATTCCTTGGGTGTTTTAACATTGGTCAACACACTTTTCCTCATCCTGGGGCCATTGTCGTAGAATACTGAAATCTGTCCATGAAACTAAGGAATTTATCCCATTTATTATGTAATTTATTATCCTTTTTAAGAAATATGAAGGAAATGAATTGAAACAGCATTGTGAGATACTGCAGTTCTTGTTTCAAGTATATGTTTGATAACTTCAGGAAAGAACTTGAAACCCGAGTTGCTTTAAATGGACCTGAATTTCAAGATGCTTTGTCAAAAGAAGTAGCTAAAGAGGAGCAGAGGCATGAACAGCGTGTTAAAGAACTTCAGGAAAAAATTAATAAGTTAAACCAGAAGTACAAAGAGTTAGAAGATGAATTTCGTTTAGCTTTAACTATTGAAGCAAAAAGGTTTAAAGAGGTAAGACTAATAGAACATTTAATCTCAAACTAGGTGGAGTTGTAGTTCTCTTAAATGTGTTTTGTTTTGGGGGGTTGTTTTGTTTTGGGGGGTTTTTTTGTTTTTTGATCCTTAAGGTCTTTGCTCCAAGGGTTCATCTAAAAATACTGGTAGTAAGCTTTGAAATGTCAGTGATTAGAACATAGACACCAAATGCCAATTCAGCAGTCAAAAAGCCAGCATTTTTGTTCATAAGTAAAAGTTAATCAAAAGAAATGAGAAAAACTTCTATCTGGTGGTATTAATTTCTTCTATTAGAAGGTCAATATTTTTTAAAATATATTCAACTATTGTAAAAGCTCTTGTGCTGTTTTGATAAGGTTATGGTTACATATGTACTAGTGTATGTAATAATAACGTTCCCTATTGTTTAACTTTTCAAAATTGAATTTTGGATATGCATTTTGAAATTCAAATTCAAAACTTGCTTACTAAATTCCTTAAGTAACCTATTTCTATGGCTAGTGTTCACATTATTTTGTATGTTAAGTGAAACAAAATTTTAAATGATTCACCTTCACTTAAACTTGGTTTTCTTCATTTTAAATCAGTTGGATACATGGGAGAAGAGGGGAAAGAAAAGAGTGGTTTTTCACCCTTCAAATCTTTCTCTTGCAAGGAAAAAAAAACAGAATTATTTTTAAGTTCTTTCCAGATTTTAATGTTAATCTTAACAATGAGATTAAGTCAAGACATTGTGTTCATTTCCCAAGCTACAGTTTTTCTGCTCTGCTTCCCATCCACCCATGAATTTTTTTTTCCAGTTTTGTTTTTTGGTTCTGTGTTGTTTGGGGGTTTTTTTGTTGTTTTTTACAAATTTGTAGCTGAGCAGAATCAGTTTTTTGAGTTGAAGTATCACCAACAAACTGGTAGAAAACCAGTTTCAGATATTCACTAATTTCACACACTGTTGATGAACTTCTATTTCTTCCTTTATTTGCAATTCAAATGTCATTTGTGTGTATGCATACACACTTTTTCCAAATCTTAGTATTTTTCAAGTCTTATCTTATAAAACTTTAGGTAAAAGAGGGTTTTGAAAATGTTGCTGCTGATCTAGTTGAACATAAACGAGCCCTCTTTGAGTTTGAACAAAAGGAAAAAGAGATGGCAAGTCTGATCCAAGACCTGACAAGTATAGTGAAAGAACAGAAAGCAAAGATTGCAGAATTAACAAAATCAAATGAAGAAGCTACAGCAAACCTAAAGGTACTTGTTTCAAAACATTTCAACTACATATATGATTTTTTTTTTGTAATATTTTATCTATAAAAGTAACAATTCCATACAAGGTAGATTGAGTGAAAGACGCATGTTTCCTGTTGCACTAAAACCTAGTACTCCACATGAGCCTTTATTCTTGCATCTTGCATTTCTATTTCTCACAAACGCTGCTCCCCATATAGCAAAATCTAGACTCATTCATGTCTTCAGAAGTGCACTCCTTGCCTTGTGTTAGCAGTTTGTATATAATCAAGTGGTTGCTCTAAACTGAGATTTTTAAAACCTACATTAATAGCCCTGACCCTTTGTAAATTCAAAGTAATGGAATAAGGTTCTGCAGTGGTCACTGTACATGAAGTAAAAATGAAATTGAACACATAATCACATGTAGTTATTAGCAGCTTAATATCTCTGAGAGTTGCATAACGTTAGCAGTATTAGTTATTATCTACTAGTTGTCTAATTTTAATGTTAAATATCATGGGCACAGTTTCTTTATCTTACACTACTGATCACCATATGGTAACATATTATAGTACTACATTGTCCATAAATAATTCTTAAAAATCTTACGAACATAACTTTTAAACTGTTGTGTGATCCAGTCCATGTATGTATCCAGTCCATCTTTATGTTAAAACTTCTGTGTAATGTAACCCCTGCACAGCTGTTTCTAATCTCCTCCCTACATGTTGCCGTCGGGGTGTCCAAACATTGTGTTTCTATACAGAATAGGATTCTGCCAGTCAGTGATGCTGCTAAAAACAAAATTAAAAAATAGCTATATTAAACAGCTGTAATCTGTAAAACAAAAAGTAGCCTGCATAACTGAAGATAAATCTTTATCATAGGAATTGGAAGTTCATCCCAGCTTCTGTCTGTTTTCTTTTGATTTGGTTTTTAATATTTTGACTTTCTGTTTCTCTTTTTTTGACTTGTACATTTATAATTCTAAACAGGTTTTTATAATGGCATTGATAATTTAAGGTGGCTATTTAGAAATCAGCTTTACAGTTGTCTGGGATTCAAGTATGTCTATTTGAAGCACACATTTGTGTTTCGTTACTGGGTAGAGATGCAGATAGAACCCTGTATGCAAGCAGAATATTCCTCAGTTAAGTTAATTCTTAAGTAAATACTTAATACTTAAAAAGTATTACTTTCCTAGCTGCTTAGTATTGATTTGAAACTTTGAATACTTGTTTTAAAGGATCTTATTGTCTTTTTCCAATGTTCGTTCATACAGTGTCGAACTGGAGAACTTGAAACTGTGATTGAGGAGGACAAACAGAAGGCTGTTCAACTTGAACTTCTGAAAAAGGAAAATGGAAAACTTATTTCTCAGCTGACAGCCCAGGAATCTGTGATTGATGGGTTAAAAATGGAAAGAAAAATATGGGGGCAGGAGTTGGCACAACAGGGTAAAATGATATTTTTATTTTCTTTTGCAGAGAAAATGGTGGTGTTCAATGTTATACCTTTCAAATAAACACTCCAATGTAGTTGTAATCGTGACAGGGTCTCTGGATGCCTTGTGGATCTTATCCAGTTGTAAAGATGATATGCAAAAATAGATCTTCTGTAGTATGCAGGCCATTACAGGAACTATAACAGCAGATGTGGGAGTTGCGAATACAGTTTATCTATTTCCCCAAAATGTCAAAATACCATAAAGTTATACACAGAACTTTTAAATGCGGAACTAGGAAAACAAGGATTTGTACATAGTGTTAGGTAATGCTACTTGTCTATCAGATAAGTCTAATGTGAAAATTTCAGTATATATCTTAAAAAAAAAAAAAAGTGTTAAATAGTGGGTGAAAAAAAGCTTGGGCTTTTTTCATTTTCCCCTGATTCATGTGACTCAGCACCACCTTGTGGATTCTTTGAGATCTTTGAGATCTTTGAGAAAAGGGTCTGTAAGAATTACTGTTGACTTTTATCAGAGAAGTTTTCAAAGGATAAAATACAGACCTTCAGTTCTACACTTCCTCTTAAGTGTTACCTACATACAGATTAAAGCCCTACAGTGTTTCCAGTAGGCAAAATGGTCATATTTGTTTTTTAAGGTGGTTCTTACCTTCGCCTCCCCCCCTCCCCCGACATTATACATCTTGAAGTCATCTGTAAAATGAGTGCTGTAGTGTGAATATCGTGTTTTATCTAGGAGCTCATCTTGCTCAAGATCGGGGAAAACTGGAGGCAAAAGTTGAAGTTTTAACGAATGAGATTGAGATGTTAAAAAAGCAAAAGGAACAGGACAATGATACTATAAGAATTAAAAACAAAATCGTGGATGATCAGACAGAAACAATTAGGAGATTAAAAGAAGTAAGTGCCACATCTGACGATTGTGTGTTTAGCTAAAATTAAGACTTGCAGTGAAAGTTATCGTAAAGGCTGTAATGAAAGCTGGCTCTGCACTCTTAGTTTACCAACTCAGAAAGCACAATCAGGCTGTCAGTGCCAATTGATTTCACTTAGAGCAGAAGAGGGCCTTGTATTAACTTGATGTACACAGATGCTACTTTGGGTCTGTCATTGAACCATATTTATGTCAAGACTTTCTTCTCTTTGCCTTGCTTCAAGCTACTCTTGATAATGATTTTGAGAGAGGAAAAACTACGACAGCATAATTCTTCCTGTGTGTTTAAAAGAAAAGAAAAAAAAAATTTTTTAAAGTTTGCTTCAGGTTTATTTTACAATGTAAATATTTTTTCTTTATTCTTTTCTTGTAAATCAATATTTTAACAGCAGAGCTACTATGTTTTGTTCTATTAATTCCTTTCATCTCATTAAGGGATTTAAGACTTTAGCTTATTAATCAGAGCAAAGTTTTATAGCATGTCATGTCAGTCAAGGTTAGATGTGTGTCGTGGTTTAGCCCCAGCTGGCAACTAAGCACCACGCAGCCACTCGCTCACTCCCCCCTGGTGGGATAGGGGAGAGAATCCGAAGAGCAAAAGTAAGAAAACTCGAGGGTTGAGATAAAGACAGTTTAATAGGTAAAGCAAAAGCCGCGCACGCAAGCAAAAGCAAAGCAAGGAATTCATTCACTCCTTCCCATGGGCAGGCAGGTGCTCAGCCATCTCCAGGAAAGCAGGGCTCCATCACATGTAATGGTTACTTGGGAAGACAAACGCCATCACTCCTAATGTCCCCCCCTTCCTTCTTCTTCCCCAGCTTTATATACTGAGCATGACATCATATGGTATGGAATAGCCCTTTGGTCAGTCTGGATCAACTGTCCTGGCTGTGTCCCCTCCCAGCTTCTTGTGCACCTGGCAGAGCATGGGAAGCTGAAAAGTCCTTGACCAGTGCAGCAACAACTAAAACATCTCTGTATTATCAACACTGTTTTCAGCACAAATCCAAAACATAGCCCCACACCAGCCACTATAAAGAAAATTAACTCTATCTCAGCTGAAACCAGGACAATGCATTACTCATTAAACTATATAGCCACGTAACAGAATGTGAGCTCAGTGATTTGTGTATGTAGAATAAGCTGTTGTATTAGAGTTTTAAATAACTTTTTTCTTAACTTGCTTTCAATTTCAGATTTATGTTTTCATGATTTTTTTTCAATTCTGATTTCTATCCCATGAAGATTATTTAACTATTACTTTACTAAGTATTTTTCATGTAATAATATGTTTAGAAGAGTAAACTTTAGCATGTCTGTCTGCTTTATTCCAGCATAGACTAAACAGATACTCTCAAAAGGGTAACAATAAAGTTAAAATGAAGGGAGTTCAGGTGTTCTAAAATATTTATCTTCTAAAGGGCTTACAAGAAAAAGAGAAACAAATCAGAAAACAGCATGAAGAAAATCTGGGAGCTCAGAAATTTTTTCAAGTACAGTTGGATGAAAAAGCTGCTGAATTCGAAGAGCTAATGGAAAAATTAGAAAGGCAAAATGAAAGAAAAGAGGAATTAAAGCAACTGCTGGAAGAAAAAGAAGTAGAACTTGATGACATTAAGAACGCACACAGGTGATACATACAAGTGGCAATAGTTCTTTGGGATCGTAATAGCATGCAACACTGCTCTGAAGTTATTCTATGTTCAGAGAGTACTTGCTTGCTATTAAAACCCACAGAAATGTGGAAAAATGGAAGCATGAAAAACTTTTTCCCACCCTCCTAAGAAGTGGTATCTACATTCATTGTAAATATGTGCATTTTATTTTCAGTGCACTGAAAAAGAAGTGGCAAGGTAAAGGAGAACTACTAAGCCAGCTGGAGGTGCAGGTTAAACAAATGAAGGAGAGCTTTGATATCAAAGAGAAGAAGCTGATTGAAGAGAGAAATAAAAGTCTTCAAACTCAGAGGTGAACACCTTAATAGCTTATTTTGTGACTGTTCAGTTAGTATAGAGTTGCACTGTTAATAAGTATACAAAAATGTTTGATTATACAGTGAAAGAATACATAATACCTTTTTAAGTACTTGGTGAGCCCAGTTGCTGCAAACTCTGTGTGCATAGAAGTAATTCTTCCTATACAGGTGACTTACTTTGTGGAACTAGCATTCAGTTAGAGCATTCATCCTTTAAATTTCTTAGCTATGTTCCCATTTTCTTTGAAAATAATTGGAGCCTACACTCATTCCTTCCTAGTACGCCCATTCCACCATAATGCTTTTGGTTTACCTCTGTGAAGAAACTCCATGTCACGCTTACATGATAGGGACTCTTACACATCACAGTCATCACACGTGCTGGTGGAGTCATGCAGTGAAGATGCTCGTGCACATGACACACAGTCTCACAGTCTGTAGCAGGGTTTGTTTGAGCATGAGCCTGTCAACCTTCTAGCTCGTGACCGGGATGCATGGGGCAAATTGGTTGCAAATCACAGGGCAAGCCAAGCAACTGTGGCTGGCATTTGGGATTAGGAGAGAGGCCACAGTGATTCACTAATGTCGGTGCAGGATGATTAAAATACCTTGTGTGCTGTGTAGGAAATTGAGGACAGATCCTCAATAGTTGTCACAACAATACTAATAAATATTTCAGTCTGTGACAAACAGACTGTTTATAAGTTACTATAAGTTACCTGTCATTCTCTTCCCATACAAGTAGCAACAGGTTTCTAACTTTTATTATTCCTCTTGTACTGTCAATTTTTTTGAGCAGGTAATAGTAAATATGACATGATATAGAAACAAATACTCATAACCCAGAAAACAGTCAGGGACTTAGATGATGCTCCTTTATTTCATATGCTTCTGGCATTATGGAGAAGTATGGCAGACTGCTGCCTGTGATGAGCTTAGATTGTTAGTATGATTTTTACTTTATTCTTTGGCCCCTTCCTCTTATTTTTCTTCCTTCCTCCCAACTATTCTTAAGAAAAGATTAGCTAGTTAATAAGGTTGCATATTTATCTAGCAGTGATAACTACACTGTTACTGAAGGAATAAACTACTATGACTAAGGTTTTTTGCTTTACATTTTTAAATTAAACAACTTTGATTAATTACACTTTCGCTATTATTTTAAGGGAGGTCATCTGATTAATAAATGCAAGAAAATACCTTGATGGTCAAGTTTGATTTAAAAAAAAAAAAAAAAACAACAACCACCAATAAACAAAAAAAACCCAAATGAAAAACAAACAAACAAAAAATAATTACCTTAAATAGCCAATAGTACTAAGTTTTGCAATTGTTGGAAGATCAGTAGTGAAACTGAAATTTTGTCCCAAATAATTCTGTTTAGTTTCAAAATTTTGGTGTAAATTAATTGTATACTGGAATAATTTGCCTTGCTTTCTGTTGCTACATATTTTAGAATTATCGCCTAAAAGCAGAACTTGCTTAGAGTCAAGAAAATGTTTCACTACTGTGAAGGAGACACTTGTCTATTTCTGTGAGACACAGGCTTACAGGCCGTTTAAAGCATCGCATAGTTCAGTCATTGACTTCTCAGGAAGCAAAAGCATAATAAGTAGATGTTTGAAAACAGGTGGAGTTCTTATCCATGTTGACAGTAGCAAGCCCGAATCTTCGTATTCTTTGCTAGTGATTAAATGCTTCTGCTAGGAGGAATGCCAGAAGCCCTAAACACGGTGCATAAAATTAGAACACATAGTTGAGAAAACAGGACGTCTTCTGATGCTAGATATTGAAATAATTGTCTTCGTGCCTATGTTATTAAAACCTTGTCAAAGGCAGAATTGGGCAAAGCAAAATACTTTAGTTGTTTGCAGAAGTGTGATTTTTTTTTTAACCATTTTTTAGGATTGCTGTAGAAAAGCTTCATGAAATGGATGATGCTTTTAGAAAACAACTTGAGTCAATGTTGGCAGCTCATCAGGAAGAACTATTGCAGCTGGCAAATGAAAAGGAAAAACAAATTGAAGCAGCAAATGAAAAAGTAATTTTAATACTAAATGTATATGTTTATTGTATTTGCATTTTTATTCTACAGCTATAACACTGGTGCTTGGAAGTCACCTGTTTGTATCTATCTGGCTAATCTCTGGATGGAAACAGCCCTGGTTTAGTACTCAATCTTTGCACAGCAAGAAAATCTCTCGAACTGTACCATCATGAGATTCTGTATTCAAGCAAAGTAAAGTTGCATGCTATGTAGCTGTTACAAGTCAATATCTAAACATTTCCGTATCTATACAGGCAAGAATAATGATGATTATGCCACATAATCCATTTAACTCACCTATGCCAGGGTTAAGTTACTGTTCCTGTCATATACTGCATTATTCCATAGTGTGACAACTGGTGCTTTTTCTGCGTAGTAGGTATTTTGGTTTTGATACATTACTCGCTATCTCCTAGCAAATTAATACTTTTTTTAAAGCAAAATTCTACTAGTGCTCCAATGTCGAAAGTAGTGCATTGCTTATTTAAACATAAGCATCTAACTCTTGCATTGCTTATCAATGTTAAAAAATGCCAAGATTATATGGTTTTAGGTATATTAGGGAAAAGCAAGAATTCTATTTGATCTCTCTGTGCTCTTTCAGGTTTACTATGTTGAAGAAGAAATGCGGCAGCTTCTGCAGGAAACAGCAAACAATAAAAAAGCCATGGAAAATAAAATAAGACGACTTACGCATGCACTGAATGATATTCAGCAAGATCTTTGAAGATTATTAATATACATTAAAAATGTATATTACACAAACTTAAGCAAATTCATACACTACAATGCACTTTTCCTTGTTTTCTAGAGAATAAATTCTTTATGATATTTGGATGGTTCAGGAATTGGACACAAATATTTCTACAGTATTTTCATAATAAAGTTATTTTGGTTATTTTTAACTTTTGTCAAAAGGGGTCAAAACACATACATAGATGAAAAGCATCATATGAAATTAGGAATTAGCATGTTCAATAACAGAAAAGAAGGTTGGGCCTTTGCTTCTAAGGCAAGAGGTTGAAGCTTTGCTTCACTGGGGTAAAAATTCTTGTAATGAGAGATCCAAGAATTTACCTGAAAATACATTTAATCTGCCATTGTTGATGAAGAATGCATGACTCTTGCAACTTCAAGTGGCTTTTTGGCAGCATAGTTTGGTTCTCTACAGCAATAGGCTTCCTACCAGGCTTTTGCAAAACAGGAGATAATAAACGAACAGCTTCTTATGGAAGCAAATCATAAGCCTTATGTTAATATGATTGTTATATTTCTTTCCTGATGGAGACTTTACCATCTTCACTGTACTCAGGCATTTATTTCATTTGCTTGTTCTCAGAAGATCCTAAACTGTTACTGTAGTACGCTGTACTCTGAAGTGTTTAATGCTGCAGTAGTAAGTAAAACAGTAAGTAGTAAAATCAGTTATTTGTTGTTACACCAGGTGGAGCTATTTCTTCCCGCCTTGCACCTTGCAGCAGTTAAAGCAGAGTCGATAGAAGCCACTAAGCCGACTTTACCATCAGCTTGTTCAGAACCCAGGCACAAGCACACTGATACGGTATAACTGTATGTATATGCATTTTTGTACCCGGCAGCCCAGTAAAAGTACTAGTGCTAGTAAAAGGCCCTGGCCTTTGGCTAACTGCAAGGCCCATGGGGCTTGTTACCAGCTTGTTCTGAGAACTTGCTGTGTGAACCAGAGCTTGATATCAGCTGCCTCTTGTTATGAGATGCAGCTTAAGCGTGGGATGTAGCAAAGGCCTTGAAAACATGGGCACAAGTTGAAAGCAGAGGCCACGGCAGCAAAAACAACTCACTGATGGTCAGTGACCGGTCTGTGACAAAGCACAACCTTGAGAGCTGGTAACAGACTGCTTTTGCTTTAAGAAAGGAAGCAGCAGTGAAGCAAAATAAAAAAAACAGCCCAACAACTGAATAAGTCACCTGCAGTGGCCTGGGAAAACAACACCGCTGTCCTGCTTTGCGCAGTAACATTGTCCACGGGTGGAAGGCTGGGAATTGTCTAGAGATTGCACAATCTTATAAAAGGGTAAGATCCCAAATTTGTGGGAGGAGGCAGAAAGCAGACACCTGCTTCAGCTCTGGCTCCCTGCATCCAGAGTTCCTGTGCCTGGCCCCGGAGACCCCTGAGGACCAGAGCCATCAGCGCTAACAAGGAGGCATCTGCTCTGTGGTACTGTATACTCCCAGCTAAGGTGGGCTATAGCTGCTAAGGACTGACTGCTTTGAATCTGTGCTAACAGTTGATAATATGTAAAAATTAATACATAGTGGTAAGGGTTAGCAAGGTATAAGAACCAACTCTTAGCACAACTGGGTTAATGAATGTCAGTCTAGTAAATTTTGCTGTGAAGTTTAAAATCTATTGGTCTAAAATCATTGGCATCCCAGTGATCTCTTGATTCCCTGATACAAATATATCAATGTTATCTAAATGCAGAAGAAAATTACTTCTCATTCTTACCTTGTGCTCTACACACTTCTGCTGCTTCAGAAGCCACATTATGTGGGGAAATACTCACCTGGAAAGTTGTTCTATAGTATTTAAATGGGTATCACTGGCGCAGAAAGGTTGAACCACTTCAGGGTGCTTTTCTGTCATGTTTATCAAGGGTTTCCTTGGGCACTTCTTTTTTCTTTGCTTATTATTTGACCAAGCTACACTTTGGGTGAAGTAATTGAACACCTGACATGCACGGGGAAGGTAAAAGAACTTAGTCTTACCCTGATTCAATTAATTAATATCAGGTCAGAGTTTTTCATTCGGAAACTATTTTCCGATTTCATCATAGGGAGTTGTTACTGTTTTTACCATAAATTCTTTCTATGCCTTGCTCTTGGCTCAGAAATCTCACGCTACAGTACTTGGGTACATGCACACATTAGTAGTGTTTGGATTGTTTGTTTTTCTTACGGCTAATTCTACCTTTGGCATCGTTTCCCTCTTTATGCTTGCATGGCTTCCTTAGAGCTTTTTAATAGATATTTAAATGATTTCTACCTTCAAAATGATAAAATAATAAAAATATGGTGTAGGTCAAAGCTGTGCCAAATTTATCTATTCACAAGGATAAATTTCAGCCTGACATTCCTGAAAGGTATAAAACAAATGAATAAATAAAATAACTAAAACCGAAACGTGAACTCTGACCTTGTCAGATGCAAGGCATGTTCTCCTGCATTAATCATGACAATTTAAAACCGATTCCGTTATTAGGTTCTGTTTTGTTTTCATTTCCAGACAAGATAATGGATCTGTTTAAATCAATATTGAATGTGTAATCAGTCAGTAATCAGTAATAACCTGTGTTACCCGAGACCAGGAGGAATGTGATGCAAGGTCCAGAGAGAATGCCTACCTGCTTGCTCCTATACGTACGCATGTTGCCCTGCACATGCTATTATCTGTGAAGGTACAGCTCCTATGTGACAGGGCACATTCGGTGTAACGTCCCTTCAAAATGCGCTCTGCTGCCTCGCGTGATGGGGTATCAGAGGGTCTTTTCCACAACGGCATTTCTTTCTTGAAGTCCATCTCTGGAATTCTTATGCTATGTGGACTTCAAACCTTCTCTACTTTTATCTGATGGTAACTGAAGGAAAGAGGTGCACCCGAATGCAGGTTAAGGCCGAGTATAGCTGGACACCAGTGCAAGGGACTGGGTGTGCATCCGAAATTCTCAGTGCCCCTCGCCAGACCATCAGCCTCTCCTGAGTCTGGCCCGAGGAGCTGTGAGAACATACTTTATAACTAAGTGTTTTTATATCAAATGCAAACGGTGAAATGAGTGACAAGGAGCCATCGTGTAGGGGAAAGGCAGGCTTGCGGGGCCGCATCAGGCACTCGGGCCGGTCGCCGACGCCCCGGTCCTCCCCTCCTGAGGCGGGCGCCTGGCCTGCGCCGCCCGCCCCGGGGAAGCCCGAGCGAAAGCCCGGCCCGGCCCGCGCCAGCCAAGTGTAATTCTTCTCCCGCATCCCGGCTGCGGCCGCGGGGCTGCCCGTCCTGCTCCCGGCTGCGGCCGCGGGGCAGAGGAGCGCCGCCCCGCCGGCCTCCCCGGGGGCGCACGGGCCCCTGGGCCGGCCCCGCCACCTGTCCCGCGGCCGCGGCCCCGAGGGGCGGGCACGGCCCGTTACCCACGGGCAGCCCCTCGCCCCCCGCGGCCGAAACATGCCGGTGTCCAGGCAACGGCGGCGGCGTCACTTCCTGCGGCGCCGCCCCTCCCGCCGCAGCCCTCGGGCCGGGGCTCCGTTCCGGGCTCGGGCCGTTGCAGCGGTCGCGACACGTGGCGCGGCGGGGCGGCCCCGCTGGCGGCATGGCCGCGGCGGCCGAGGCAGCGGGCGGCGGCGGCAGCAGCCGCCACGAGAAGAGCCTGGGGCTGCTGACCACCAAGTTCGTGTCGCTGCTGCAGGAGGCCAAGGACGGCGTGCTGGACCTCAAAGCGGTGCGAGGGCGGGGCGGGGCGGCGGCGCCATGGCGGCGGCTGCCCGCGGCGGGGGGACGGCGCCCGCGGCACCGCCGGGCCTCGCCGGCGCGCACAGCCCCGCCGCGCCGCCGGGAGGGCGGTGCAGCGCGGGGGCCGGGCCGGGCCGCCCGCTCCCTCCCTCCCTCCCTCCCTCCCTTCCCGGGCGGCGGGGGTGCCCCGGCCGCTGCAGGGCTGCGGCTGCCCGGGGATGGCTGACAGCCGCCGCGGCCGGCTGAAATACGCGTTACGGCTCTTTTTTGAGAGGTTAAAACGGTTACCATGCGTGAAGTGAAGCTCACTGGTTTTTTTTTTCCTATGTATTTTTTACTCTCCTGCCTTGCTCTGTGCACTGACTCAGTGTACGGGCCGTTACTTAAAACTGTTTCTCACTCGCCCCCCTCGGTGTCCTTTTAGCAAGAGAAAGCAATGTTGAAAACCAGACCATCGCCTTTTTAGTACTTTTTTTTATATACATAAAAGATGCTTAATTGGCGGGGTTGGTGGTAAATCTTCTTCACCCACTTTTAGAGCCTGCCGCCTCTGAGCCGTGAAGGCGTTGGACCGCGGCAGCGGGAGGCCTTCGCCGGTGCAGCCCTGGGACGAGCCCACCCTGGGCCAGGTCCTCGTGCCGGGAGGTCGCCGTGTCTCAGGAGGGACCCTTGGCACTGTGTCCCGCCCGCCGGTTCCCTGGAGCGTGCTGCCATGCTGGCCAAGGGGCCGGGGCTCTGCTCGGCTGTCAGGGTGTGCAGTGCGTTGAGGGAAAAGTGTATTTTGCCTAGCTTGGTTAAGGTCCTCGGAAGGTCCTCAGCGAACTGCTGAGGAGTTAAGCAAAGTGCAGTAAGAGGCTGGCTTGGTGCTTTGGTTACTTGAAGTCCTTTCTGGAAAACGGACCTTATTTGTTGGTTATTCTTAATGGGCTCCAGGAGGTGAATGGTGTTCTCAGGGCTTTTTTGTGCACCTCTGTTCAGAGAGCAAGTACTTCAGTGATGTTACTGTGGATAGTGAAACTTCAGGGTGAGCTGGGAGGGACACCAATAGGTTTTATATTCCTCCTTTAGTTATGCTGTGGTCTGGACAAGTTGATTAACTTCCTAGTATTTAACTGCCTCTTTCCTTAGTAAAACAGAATTAAGCTGTCCACATCTCAGGGATTGTTGTGCAGCTTACTTTCTTACCTGTCATGTGCTGCCAGGTGTTCCAGGTCAGTTTGAGAAGCAAAACATACTCAATTTGTAAGACAACGGGCGAAAAAGCTTAGCTTAAAGAGCCAAAGAGGATGGATTTGAACAATAAAGTTGGGCTGTGTAGAGGGATGGGATGACGTTTCTCATGCCCTTTTGTGAGGAAGGTATCCATTCACCCAGAGGGAATGGAAGGGTTGATAGCCAGGGAAAAGTAAGTGGGCATTGCAACAAGTCAGAGACATTTCTGCTCAAGACCTTTATTGGAGATTGGTTTCTGAATTACAGGATACCATTTGTTGGAAGTAAATACTAACTGGAGTGAGTAAATCGTTGGTACTTTCATAAACAATGAGTCAGGACATACGTTTCTGTAACCGGTATTTCTCATAAATAAGCCATGTATCTAAGGAAAAAAGGAAACCAGCATGCGCGTTATCTCAGTGTGTTCAGGGAACTGAAGAACCAGGATGGTCTTGAAACGGAACAGAGCGTTCCAAGAAATGATTCATGCAGTGAACATCTTCAGATGTCTCCCTACTGGCAGGTATTGACCGTCTGACGTCGTGCTGCTGAGTAGTATTTCTGTAGCAAAACCAGCAGTGCACTCTGAAGAAAATACAATTTGGAAACATTAAGTGTACTTCTGGCTTTGTGATTTAGCAGTTGAGAGTGAAAAGCTGTTCTATAGGACATTTCCTGGTGATTTTTTGATACGTCTCTAATTATAGTTAAGCGGTCTGTAAGAGGATACTTTGGGACATGTGTGCTGACCCATCATGAAGCAGTAGTGATACATCATCCTGTGTGTGGGCACTGTTCTTCGCTTTAGGAGCAGGGAGTCCTGCAGGTTCTGGATGCTGAACTGTTTTTGGAAATGTTTTAGCGCTGGATGCTTCTCTGCTAACATCTGTCAACTCGTGGGAGTGGAAGTGAGGATTTTCTTCACTTGGAATTTGAATTCTACAGTGCTTACTTTAAAATCAAACAGCTATTCTCCAATAATTGGATAACTGTCCCTGAATAACCTTGTATAAACAAATCTAGTTATGCAAGTAAGCTTAAAACATTAAGGGATGAGATGAAAGGGAAAGAAAACAAAGTTCCTGTATGCAGCAACCCATGAATTGCAGGGAAGAGAGAAAAAGAGCAAGATGAGTGAATAAGGGATAAGCCACCTGAAATGACTCCCAAAACATTGTGTATTCTTTTTCTTCTGTAGCATACAATTGCTTTTACCTTGATTTCTTAAATGGGCTTGGTTTATAGCAGAATGCCGTCCCTGCTATACTTAAGTAGTATAGCAGGTTAAGTAGTGTTTCTGATCATCAGTGCAAAATATCAGGTACTCTAAAATCTACTTGTTTGCTACTACCTTTAGAAATTTGTTGATCAGGAGCAAATAAAAACTGCCTTAACACTTGTCCTATTCCACAGAAGAAGAAAAAGTGTATCTATTAAATTTTATATTCCCTTAACCTTTATGTGTGCAGTGATATTTAGTACTTTTATGTACAGGTTGCCAAGCATGCTGTTCAGTTTAAAACTCTCACCAAACTGTTGACAGTCAGACGATCTGACTGGGAGACGATCTTGTCATCTGCTACGGGGACAGGCTGAAAGATGCAGGACCTCTTTCCTTTGACACATGGAGAGCAAGCAGGCATTGCTGGCCCTTCTGCTTTCTTAAGCTTCTTAGTAATGACTCTGCCATGGTGGTCTAGCGAATTCCTCTGCTCTTCAGTGCTACTGCAGCAAATGTGCGGCTGATGAGTCCTGCTGCCTGTTGTCAGCTCCCAGGGAGCAAAGAAGAAATTGTGTGAGAGTGCACCCAAACTCTCGATTATCCTTTATCTGTTGTTTTTTTCTTTTATTTCTGGGCAGGGTTTGTGTGTGTGTGCATGCCTGCAACTGAAACTGTGCTGAACAGCATGTTTTCTGTATTCCAGAAGTTGCACAATCTGAATGCACACAGAACCGAAGCACTGTGCTTAGATGTTTTTCCAGAAGCTGTCTATGAGACACTCATATAGTGCTTGTCTTGGATACATACGTATTCAAAGTATGAGGAGATATTAGAAGGAATGACTAGAGTGCAGCAGCTTTAAATTGAAAAGATTTTATGAAGGAACTCCAAAATGCAAATCATTCAGAGCAGGGAATGTGGAAGCTGCGTCCAGCCATCTTAACAGGGCCATTGTGGTAGATGCCACTTTCTTGTGCCGCCTGGATTTGCTTCAACTGTTTGACATAGGCTGAGAAATGATGAGTTTTAAAAGCATTTCTGACAACAAGAGATTTGTTTAAAAGTCTCGGGAGGCTCTTTTAATTATTGAAGTCATTAGTGCATGGTTTGTGTGGAGGAACTGAATGCCTGAACTTAATTTCTGAGCCATGTGCCTGCCAGAAGGTGTTACATTGGTAACTGCTAGAGTGTTGGGGAGGAACTTTTCAATTGTTTTTTAAAATACCTGTGAAACGCCCCATAAAATTTAGAGAAGATAATTAGGTTGTAAGATCAGCACCAGAAAGTTAGTGAATGTCTGAATTAAACTTTCCGGACTGGCCTCAGTTTGATTTCATTGTTGGAATTCTTGTTGTAAGTAGTTGGCTGTTGTAGCTGTGATTGAATTGTATACAGTGCTAGTCAAGCCAAATACGTATGTAACTGTGTCCTTCATTTTCTCAGTCCCTAACCTGGGGTTCTGGAGCCTGTTTGGCAGCAGTAGTGAATCTCCACTGCTGGTGTTAATGGGAGCTCTGCTTTGGGCATATGAAATGCAGTAGAATTTAGAGCACTGAGACCACTCCAACTTTGAAACATCTGAAGTTGGGCACTCAAAATTACTGATTTTTTGTTTTAGTCTTAAACTTTGGTTTGAAAATACATTAAGATTAGTAAAGTAAAATTATATATTGTACAGACAAGCATTTTGGAAAAATCTCATGAGGTAATGAAATCTGTCTCCAGAGCAGTTTCTTCATCATTCAAACCATGAACAGTAGACTAAGTCCTAGGTCCATGTGCTGAGCAACGGGGAAAAAAGCAGAAAGTAATTGATCGGAATAACAGCTGATTAAGTGTGTGCTGTCCATTCCTTGCACTGAATAATGTAGAAAGCTTGTAGAAATTGTGCCTCTGAAGACTGCGAGATATACAGGGTTTGATTAAACATTGCGTGGGTGGCATCAATTTTGTCACTTCCTAGATTTTGAAGGCTTCTCTTGCAATCGTTTTAAGCAGTGTGGATGCGTGCAGCAGAAATACCAGGTTAAGATAGCAGGTGCATACCTGCTGATACAAGTGATCAAAGAGACGGTTTGCTTGGAGAGAACTAAAGTGTGCGCTCTATATGTATTTGTATGTATTTTGTTTTGTTAGATAGGAAAAGATTTTAACAGACTGCTGCAGAAGACCATACAAATGTTAAATGTTGATAACAGCATCAGTAGAAGCACTGTTTAGTAGGTACATCACTGTCAAGGAGAAAGAACAGTGTTTATACTTCATGGCTATAAGAGTATTTTTTTAAATCTCTGTTCTTCTTTCATTTTTTCCTTTAATTTTACTTCACTAGCAAAACATTCACCAGTATGAATTGGACTACTAAGTCCTAGTAATTAACTTTCTAATACAAAAGTGTCATTTCTTTGGAAGATTGGTCAGTTTGTTTATGGTTCAGAAAATACTGTAAAAGGAGTTATATGGACTTTGCTATAAAGTGGATTTGGTTTTCCTTCCCATTTGTGGTTGTCTCAGGTTGTACTTGTCATATCAGCTACTTTACTAAAAGCATTAATTTAGTAGATCGTTGGACAAACTGAAATAAATCATAGTGGAAATTAGTTGGCTTTATGCATTAGTTCAAATTTGGGATGCAGAAGTCTTTGCCAGCTATCTTTCTCTTTATTTTTCTTCTTTTTTCCTTTTAATCTGTAATACATATAATCCCTTGTAATCGTTGTACCTGAGTGTCCTGAGTAGTTACAGAGTCAGGCTCCTCTTTGCTTTCTCTCCTTTTGGCTAATATTCTTTGAACTTGAGCCGCTTTACAGCATCGAAGAGATGAGGGTGTGGAAGGCTTGACTAGCTCAAGTTTGCTTATTTTATCTTAAGTCTTTGCATCAGGTACATAAAAGTCACCAGGAAGAGAATTACGGCATGAAGCAGAGTTTCCTCTGCCAGACACTCTGCTTTGCTTTGAGTGACGAGCCGTGACAGCACGCAGACACACGGCCTAGCTAGCTGTAACGTAAAAGTGATGGTGTGACAGCGGCGAGGGTCCTGGTGGCTGTGAAATGGCTCTTGGTACTCAGCGTGACAGATTGAGTGAGCCCAGGTACGCTGTGAGGTGGATTCGTGCAGTGCAACGTTGAGGCGATGCTGGCTTGAAGTATCGCAGCTCTCCTTCAGCCACTTTGTGAAATTACAGCCCTGTCATTTCGTATCCCGGCACAGTTTAATCCAAACAAAGACTGCAATACCTTGAATGTCAGTGACAGGGATGATAAACTTAATACGTCATTGGCTTCAGAGGCTTGTTCCACTGCAGAGTCTTGCTCTCTGCCTTCCCTACTTTTTCCTACCTTCCAAAAAGAGCGTTGCAAGCTCCTTCATGCAGTTGAATTGCACGTGCTCCAAATGCCGAACACGGTCTTTGCAACACACGTGAACTCTCGTCTCTGACGAGGGCAAGCCTGCTGGCCTTCAAAGAGGTGACTCCTCTCAGCATGCTTTGTAGCACTACATGCAGGTGCCGAACTTTTGAATTCATGATTGAGCATCTGGCTCTTGAAGAGCTGAACCTTCTCCCTTCAGAATGACATTATTTGGCATTTTTCCAAGGGAACGGCTTAACTGTCTTTTGCCCTTAGCATGCAAGTTGCTGATACTTGTTGTTCTTCTCTCAACAGGCTGCTGATACCCTCGCTGTGAGGCAGAAGAGAAGGATCTATGATATCACTAACGTTTTGGAGGGGATTGATCTCATTGAGAAGAAGTCAAAAAACAGCATTCAGTGGAAGTAAGCCATGTCAATTCTGCAAATTTTGACATGCTCAAGAGCAACAAAATTGTCTCTTTCCACTTCACCTGACCAGATATGACACCGTAAAATTAATGTTACGCTCATCAATGAGCAATATGACATTTTAGAATCACAGTAAAGTTGCAAACGAACTTTATCTGTTTTCCCTTTAACTTGTGTCTTTGATACATAAAATCAAGTTTAAAGCACACAGGAGAGAAATTCAGAAAACTTGTACTGCTACTTTATAACTAGCACTTGTAGTTGAAAAATTTACTCTAGATGAATCTGGGAAGGATATTGGGACACAGTGTCTCCACCTACCTACCAGCCTGTAGTCCACACCTATTTTCTCTTGGGTCACTGAAGGTGAAAGCTCAAGCTAAGAGTTAGAGGGGACGAGAAGGGGCCTGCAAACCAGCACCAATGCAGAAAAAGCTACATTCCAAAAGAAAATAGGTAAAGGGGAATGTTAAATTTGATTTGAAGTTAAGAATTTTCATTTTTCTGTTAAAACACTGCTGGGAGGGTAAACACTCATTTCCTTCATATTGAATATTAGTAGATTTTCAAAATGTCGAAAGTAGTCTTAAGAAATTATCGTTGCATGTTTGCTTCAGATTTTTACTTCTTGTGGTTTCATGAACCCTTATGCCTTTTTAAGAGGAGTAGGTGCTGGCTGCAATACAAAAGAAGTCATAGACAGGCTGAGGTATCTGGAAGCTGAAATTGAAGATCTAGAGCTAAAAGAAAAAGAACTGGATCAGCAGAAACTGTGGCTTCAGCAAAGTATCAAGAATGTCATGGATGATTCTACAAACCACCAATATCCTTTTAAATGAATTGTGTGCATCTTGGAACTAGAATTAAAGCAACAGTTAAAGTGTAGGTAATGGGTAAAGCATAATGTAGTCCATTTTATCCAGAAACAAGGAAGGGCAAATATTTTGTTTTGGTTCAAAAAGAAAGAAAATATAAATCTTATTTACATGACTTTTTAACCTCTGTGACTGTATGATTGGTAACCTGAAAATAATCTAGCACATATATACATATGGCAGTAATTTTTAAGTCCATGGTATAATCCTGGTGTCTTATTTTACATGAATTGTATTGCTTTCCAGCGCTTGAATTTATACTTTCTTAGTAGTGCTTTACATGAATCTTTTTTTGTGTTGCTTCTTTCTCTTGAAAAGATTAAGCTATCACCCAAAGATAAATTGAGTTGACAAAGTCCTGAAGCTTGTTGGGTTTGGAACTGGAAAAATATCCCGTGTGTAAATACCCCACAAGCAGAGAGTTCCAGCTACATTGCTTGTAACCATGTGTTTAGCTGTCTTGCAAGATATTGAGCAAAATAGACACCTGAGATTTGGAGCAGAAAGTGCCCTCCTTGTCTATAGTACCAGTGATAAGTATTTAAAAATTGCGTGCAGTTGCTCTACAGAAACTGTTCCTGTAAAATGGATTTTGTAGAAAGGAGACTGAAGTTAGACATTAGGTGAAACTTTCCTTTGGGAGAGCTAGCGCTGGAATTGACCCCCCAGGGAGGTGGTGGAATATCCATCACTGGAGGTTTTCCAGAAGAAGGGAGGCAAACATCTGTCTGGAATGTCTTAAGAGTTGATCCTACCTTGAGGCAGGGGAATGGGATGGCAGATGAACTCTCAAGTCCCCTCTGGCAGTATTTTTGTGTGATTCTGGGAAATTCTGATACAAACTTGAATTCTGTAGTGTCGAGTTAGGTAAATGGTATTCTTCAAAACAAGATTTTACATGTTCTTTTTTAGGAGAATCTCTTCTCATTCAAGCTACGCAACTTTTTTCTTTTTGTATTTTCTTCATAGATATAGATTTTTTCTTTTTCTTTAAAAGACAGAATTCTGCTATTTTTAACTAGCCATTCTGAAAGCCAGAAATAATGCCTTGATTACACCTCTGAGTAACAGCAATAAGTTTATAGTTTAGGCTCAATTTGGACAAACTTATTTGAAAAGGCAGCAAATACCAGTTTCATGTTGCTTTAAGAAAAATGTTCCTTGACATAAATTACATTTTCATATGTCACCCATGAAGATATCTGCAACTGCTTCAATGGTAAGTTGCTGCTAGGCTGTATTTCTTAAAGTGAGGGATTTCCTGATCTTCCTCTTGAAAACTAACTTGCTAACTAACCTGCTTTTTCCCTGTAAGTATTTTTGAATTTAGAAGTATTCAATAGTGATCAGTAGTAAGTACATATCTCCCATAATGTTCATGACTTGCAAGTTCCTGGCATTTTCTAGTTGTAGTCACAGATCGTATGGAATGGAAGCTCAGCTGTTTTCAGAGTACTGTGTTTGGATGTGTCTCTGTGTATCCGTACTTTGCAGCAGCTTGCCTCAGGCTGTTAATGGAACCAGGGACAGGGCATGTTGGTCCAACCCACCAGAAAGACCTGGCAGGTCCAAATTTCCTAAAATTTTCTGGAGGCAGCTGCAGCCAGAGGGAGCTCCTGATAATGCTATATGAATGGGGCCAGCTGAAGTTCAAAGATGGGGCATTGGTACTAAATCAAAAGGATTCCTTCTGTACAGGAGGTTCGAAGAAATTGCCAAGAATTGCTGGCAGAAGTTACTTCCCTTGACATCCTTTCCTGATCCTGGGGCACCCAAGGGAAGACTGTCGTTCAGCCTCTGGCTAGGCTCAAAAGCACCTCTTCTTTGCCACAAGGAAGGCTGTGTTTGTTTTTGAATAAAAGTGCAAGATTAGACAACTACTGCAGAAATGAGCTGTTACTAAAAAGAGTTAGTCATTACAAAATGTGGAGGCACCTAGTACGCCAGTCACGTAGTACTTCATGTAAGCATTATTCCAAGTTATGGACAAAGGGGAAATGATGTGCAGGTAGGTGAGTGACCTGCAGTGTAAGGCAGGTTGTGCCAGTGCTGTTGATGTAATTGTGATCTCCTGACTTTAACCAAAACATTTTAGTGCACGTAATAAGCCACAGGTGAGTTTGATAGTCAGTTACATGTCCTGCAGAAGCTGTGAGCTTAGACGCTGGGAAGTGCTGGCACTGAAGACGATCATGAAGACCTTTTCTTCCTTCTCCTGCTAAATCTCTCTGTGCTACCTCCACTTTTCATAGCCATAAAGTGAGCTGGACCAGAGAGCTGTTTTAGTGGAAAAAGAACTAGTTAAATACTTTCACCTCATGTTATGTATACAACTAGGAGATCTGGGGACAGTAACAAACAGGTAAAGGAAGTGCTAAATATTGCATTGCTACGAGAAAAGGTTCTTGCAACTATGGTCTAAGTATTGGAATTCTGTGATTTATATTATGCAATATACTTGGATCTTACAGAAACTATGCAAGTCCCACCACAAGTTTGTTTATGCTAGAATTATGCAGTATTTTAAGTGGCCGTAGAGAATTACCATATCTCATTTGAGTGGATACCATGGAAGACTTAAGAAAAATATGCACACTTAACACTTTCTTAAAAATTGCTATTTAACCAGGAGACACACTTCTAGCAATTCAAGCACCTTGTGGTACACAGTTAGAAGTACCCATACCCGAAATGGTATGTACTGTTTCTTGTTTACCTAAGTGTTCTAGAAGGACAGTGGAAATGAAGAGCTACATTAGAGTGGAGGATTTCTCTCTAGTTACGTGTGAGAGGGGAAAAAAAAATTAAAAATTGAGTTGCTGTCAGTTGAGAATGGAGGGGACGGGTGGAAAAAAGTGTATTTGGATACCTGGATAGACTAATAGTAACTTTGTCTTCTATTAAAAACAAGATACTCTAGTGGGTTTCTTTACCCTCTTTTCTTCTCTCGCTTTTAAATGTTGCAACTTTCCAAATTAAGCATAGTTGTCATAAATTCCCTTGAGAACTTGTTAGCAGTGACTTTTATGTGTCAGATTTCTCTCTATTGCATTGCTAAATCAGATCTCTTGTGAAAAAGCCTTTTAGATTTAGTTGTAGGATTAGTTTAGATTTATGTTTAGTAACATGGTACTAGACTGCGTAGAGAAACACAGACCGCTGTCTTGCTTTAGCCAGAAGGCTTAAACAGGCAGGATTAAAGTAGGAGGCCAAATTACTTACCTCTGTCCATCTTTAATTTTTTTTGTTGTTGCAGTGCTCTGTTTTAAATAGGGTTTACATAGTTGGGAGAGAGCATTGTATGAAGCATGATAGCCACTATGCTTGTAGAAGGGTGAAATTCACCTGAGAAGTTTCACAAGCTATTTTTAGTGAGGCTAAGCACACTCTAATATCATAAGAGCATCCAAAGCTAGAACCATGAAGCCGATCCCAGTGATACTATCTTTGTCCGTCTCTGCTGAAAACAGTTCAGGCAATGGTAAGGTTCTCTGTGGGACCAAAGTTAGCAGCTGTGATGTTGGGGGGTTTTTGGCTTTTTGTCAAGGACTAAAACAGCTGCTCTTAGTCTTCATCACCAACTTCAAATTGGATGGTTTTGTTTTGGTTCCCCTCCCCTGAGGCTCCTTTCCCACTTCTCTCATCCTCATTTTTTCTAGAACATACTTGCTGAAAACCTGTTTGCTGAATTAGCCACTCCGCAGTCAGTGGTCTTATTGAGACTGTGCTAGAGGAAGCTAGTCCTAACTCTATTGCTTAAATAGCTTGCCAAAAGAACACCTGGCAAATCAGCTAAGAAATTGTTTCTACAGACTCATGATCCTGTGTTCACTCAGTCTGGGTGAGATATTCAGCTGTTTTAGGATGCTTGGTCCCAACCAGGATCATTCTGAAGCTCCATTTAAAAGGAAGAGATTTAAATGTACAGAAATCATTACTTATCATTGCTGTTATTGATAAGATGTAGCCCTGCTGTAAGTCTCTTGTAACTTGAATTCGAGATTTAGTTAAGCACTTTGAAAAATTGTATATTTGTGTCTTCTGTATCTGTGTTCTGGTCAGGTAAATACATTACAGGTTTGTAATCTGTTTGTTGTTTGGTTTTTTTTAATTAGATCACATGTATTAGTTTTAAATTTCTTTTTTCCTGAGTATGATTTGATAGGTTTGTGCCAATTCTCAGCTCTTCCTAGTGATCTAACTAGAAGAGCACTGTATTTATCTTCTGCATCAGTTTGAGAATTCTGTTCAAACATCTTCATTACTTTCTGTGGGAAATAACTCTATGCAGTTACTGTTACATTTTGTAAAGTTCCAAGTTCTCAAGGAATGGTAACTTTCTTAATACACCACCTCTACAGGGACAGAATGGACAGAAGAAATACCAGATCAATCTTAAAAGTAGTTCAGGACCTATTCACGTGCTGCTTATAAATAAAGAATCAAGCTCCTCCAAGCCCATGGTGTTTCCAGTTCCTCCGCCCGATGACCTTGCACAGCCCCCATCTCAACCTGCAGCTCCAGCAACTCCCCTTAAACCTGCTACAGCTCCTCAAAATCCACCAGAACAACAAGATCTTAACCAAGGACAAGAATTACCGCAAACATCAGTTGCGGACACGCCATCAGGTGGGTCCGGAGTTTTTCCTACCTCAGATGGGTGGGGGAGGAGGGGCACTGGAGGGAAGGAAGAAACTATTAGAAAAAGTGGTAGATAAAGGAAAGACGAAGAATTTGCATAGCGTAGCAGCTGTCTGTTAAGAAACTACCCCAAGGGCTTACTAACAGCTCTCAGGTTACAGAGAAGCCTCTTCCTCTTCTGTCTGGTGAAACAGATTCTCCCCTTGTAGCTTATCATCTTATACCAAACAGATTTTGGATGTGATCCTGTTAATTATTCTGAGGTGTTTCTCCAAGAATGCAGTATGGAACAAAATTGCCAACCTGTGATGGAGTATTTCATTTGAACATGTACCTTTTAATGAGGCAGATAATACAGGCACCAGTTCCAGGTTTTGTGCCACAAGGTCACTTACCTTCTTCCACATAGCCACAGTGAGAGACTGCCTGAATATCAGGTATTTTTTTCATAATAATAGTAGGGTAATATGAAAAGACTTAAGAAAAATGCTGTCAGTGTTACAGACTGCATTTCTGAGGGGTCCCGATTAAATTGTGCCTGTGACTTTGGAAGGGGGAGACTCCTCTCACCTCATCCCAGACATTGTCCATGTTCTCCTCAAAAGACAAAGCCAGGTGCAGGTGTTCTGTGTTCCCTTTTACCACAACAGACTTCATAACATGCCTCTCTGCCTTTGTAGACGGCAGTGTGCAGCAGAACAGTACAACCCCAGCAGCTCCTTACTCCAGCCTTCCAGAGTCGGTGTTGTACCCCAGCCTTTCAGGAGATGTCGCCCAAGCTACAGCTAGCTCAAATGACTACCAGGGCTTGCTGCCCCTGGATGTTAACTGTATTCTCAAGCCCAACTCATTCGACATAGCGAAGATGGAGGAGCCCGCAGGTAGGAAGAAGCAGTTACTGCTTAAATGTTTTTATTACTTTCCTGAGCCCTTCTTTGTGACCAAGCTACCGATGAGTTACACAGAGGGAAGATGAGCACTTTTCCCACAGAGGAAATGAGAGGTCTTTGTTCATCTCCTAATGAAGCCGCTGAGACAGCTCCGAGTAGCAAACTCATTTTGAGCAAAATACCTTTCTCTGCCACCAAATAAGGTTCATATTGCACATGGCTCTAGGGTTATAAGGGATCAATGGGAGAAATGTATCAGGAAAAACTGAAGGATACAAAGATTAATATATTTTACATATACATGGCAAGCTATCACCACAGCTCCTACACTGCAGCATGAGCCATACTGTCCTTTGCAATTCAGTGTTCTAATGTAGAGAATATGTGTTGACTTCCATAAACACATGCTCCTGTCTTTCACAGGAAATATCGGTGGGGATATTATTGATGAACTCATGTCTTCTGATGGTAAGTATTTAGCATCTTTACTCTTCTAGTAATCACAAGTAGCAGCATGGTTTTTATGTGAACAGCACTCTTGGTAGGAATCTATTAAATCTGATGCCAAGAGTTGGTATGGAACTACTTCTTCCCCTGTACTGCCTCCTGTATCTTTGTCATTCTTGTCTTTGCTCCCCTTTCCATTCCCTGCAACAGTTTTATTTAACAATTGAAATATGAAAGCCTTAATCTAGCAAGCACTTACATGCATGAGTAACCCACCAGTCCTTAATTCAGGAACAAAGAAAGAACAGGCTGATGACTAGAGTGCTGCCTTAGAAAGAAAAAAAAAAATCTGGTTTAATTCTGTTCTGTCTCAGGCTTCCTGCAGCTTTGAGTAAACATTTCAGAACATATTTACATGCCTGCATGCAGACTGATACATAGCCAGCTGTGGTACACTAACAGAGCAGATAAATGTCACCCAGTTCTGCTCTTGTACCTCAGTGGCTATATGAGTGCAGAACTGAACCACAGCTAGTAAGTTCACATGCTCCCTGCCCTTCTGCTCTATCTCACTAAGGTGCCAGGCAAAAAGGTGAACTCAGCTGGCATTGTTCCTTTTGCCCCGTAAATATGCTGCTGTGAGCAGTCTCTGCTAATATCTGCCCTTCAAGCAGACAGCCTCAGGGTTTACCCAGAAAGAACCATGTAATTATAAGATCCGAGAGGCAAGATGGGATTATGTGAATGTGCCAATACATGGCTAAAATGGAAATAGTCTCTGCTTTTAGAGCAGGTACAGCATGCCCAGCTCATCTGCACTAGGTTACTGTTCCTGAGGTGCAGCATGGGGGCTGAGGCTTCTCTTCTTTCATTCCCTCCCCAAAGACGGCTTCAAGTCCATGCTTGAAATGCAGTGCACAGAGAAACTGCTAGCCTCCATTTTTCATCTGTAAAATAGGACAATGATACCTTCCTTACTTAAAATGATAAATATTTGAAGGCTGATACATGCAATACTATAACAAGATGAAGGAATATAAATATAAATGATGGCTTTCTGATGAAAGTTTCATAAGCTGCTCAGGAGCTCCTTTGCTGCAGAAGGAGGAATTAAGTCCATATTCCACTACTATCACTCCATTCCAGCAAATTCACTTAAAATACTAAGCAAAAAACGTAGACACGTCACTTACTGCCTTAGTTTGAAGGCAATACAGGTATTCACAGTATGTATCCTAGCATGCTTGTCAGATTATCAAGATTATTTTAATTCTTAAGACTAACCCTGATACTGGTGATGACAAACATACTGAATTATGAGATAAGGCTGATATTCCAAAAGTGTTTTAATTTAAACTAAACTATTCCTGCTTTACAGTTTTTCCTCTCTTACGACTCTCTCCTACTCCCGGAGATGACTACAACTTTAACCTGGATGATAATGAAGGAGTCTGTGATCTCTTTGATGTGCAGATACTAAATTATTAGATATTGTGTCAACCAGACTACTTATCTACCTCTAACTATAACATTCTAGACTTCTTCATAACCTAAGTATTTGAATAATGAATGTATAACTACTTAGTTCACTGACTCTGGGAGTATATTTCCTTTTGCTTCCTTTAACTACTTCACAAAACAAATTCAACAACCAGAAAAAAGGGCTTTTATCAAAAATTCCGGCACGTTTTTTCACCTGAGTGTCCTCTGTGTAATCCAATTATTTGGAGTTTTCTTTAGTAAGAAAAATGAAAATGCTTTATAGCCTTTTGATCATTTTTAAAAAAATGATTAGGCTTCTTGCTCACAATTAACAGCATTTTCTTTGAAGCTTTACTGCCAAGAAGCTTTCTATATTTTTTAACCGTTCAATCGATTTTGAAGCTTTCACTGCCAAGCTGAAAAGTGAAGGATATCAACCTGAGTTTTGCTAAATTGTTTCAGTGAACCAATTTTGTGAAGTGCCTTCTGTTTTAGCACTTTAAGTTTCTCACACTGACTTCTGACATTCCACTTTCCTAGATGATAGGAAAGGTCTGTTTGTAGTTTGTATTAAAGTGTGCCAATACTTGTATATTAACAAGATTTTTTTAATAAAATTGTACAAACAAAGCCATCAGTATTTTTGATCTTCATTTCTTGTAATCCCTTCATTGTCCATTACAACTGAGATAATAGGCTTGTGGCAGCATCCACGTTTGCTGGTTCCTCTTCCAGATGTGTGGAAACCTGGAAAAAAATGAGTTAGTTCAAAGTAGAAAGCACTATCTTCTTACTCTTCTTGAAAAAAACCTAATAAATACCTATTGTCTAGAAGATTAGTTGGTCTTTATATATTTAATTTCGGCTAATTTGGGGGATTACAGGATTCACTAAACTTGACAGGTAAGTAGCCAATACTTTATGCTGCAGGAGAAAGACAAAGCATCATGCCCGTAACATAACATACATGGTCAAATGGAAATAAGATGGGCTTTTAGTTCAGGAAGTGCTCTCGACAACATAATTTTGCAGCTTTGGAGAAAATACTGTTACAGCCTGAGTGATCAAATTCAACATTACATCATGTAAAGCCCTACCAGCACATGAGCAGTGGTATAGTCCAAATTCCTGGCTGCCTGCAATAGCAAACCAGCAGGGATAGGGCCACTGGTACCAACCATCTTGAAACCCTTGCTTGGCCTCGTCCTGTGCTGGTGGCAGTGTCACCTATGTTGCATTTTTCCCCTCAGCCTCTCCTTAAGGTATTAGACACTCGTTCTGTTGCTCCCAGCTATACAGAAACCTGATCACCCCAGGCACAGTAAATAAAACTCAAGTCATGTCCACTTCTCCCAACTCCCTCTACTTCTGCCAACAGCCAGGATGGATTCATCTGTAGTTTGTCCTGGCCCACTGCTTTCTCTCCCCCAAACCATGCCCAGTACATCAGGAAGAGTCAGCATAAAGAGTTTATACGGAGGAGCTTGTCTGCAATTAAATTCTGTGAATTACTTCTTGCTCAAGACTGCATGTAGCCCTGTTTAATAGAGTAGACGAAGACAAGTGAAACACTGTCTTGAATTCTAAGTGCTACAGGCAAGAGCTCTAGTACAGAAATTGCTGTTTCAGGTGTTGGTACTTCTGATGAGGGAATATGAAGGCTTAGGAATTGGGAACAGAAAGAGGCAGAGCTGTTTGGTTCAAAGCAGTATCAGATGCTTCAGGTAGGTAACAGCAAGGTTCATCCTTACTTTCTGTGTCTATTCATGTTGAGGCATAAGCCTTAAATCAAGGGGCTGGAGCTGGAATTAACTTTAAAAAAATCAATTAAAAACATAATTTTTTAAATTATGTTTTGGAAGCATGCTCCAGCTTGGCTGCCCACCCTCTTCTCTCTTGACTTTAGTAGTTATATAGCACTTGAATATGCTAACCAGATTTCAACACTACCACACAACTGAAATTAATAAAGCTGGGTTTATAGCTTTAAAGCAACTGCATGAATTGCCTGCAGTCTTAGAGCCAGAATATAATGCTTTGAACATGCATTTTCCTTTCATTTACTTCCTCAGATTTTTACAAAGGGAAATTACCTGATGACTCTTCTGAGGTTCTGCTGCAGTGCCTTTTGATAGCTGCTGTACTTCTTTCTGAACTTCAGCAAATGCTTTATTTATTGTGCCAACTTTCTCAGCATTTCTAATGTTTATCTGGGAGGGAAAAAAAATACACACATTGGTATTTTTAACTGAAATTCCATTGGCATGTGAAATTGCACCATTTTTGTACAACTATTATACAGCTGGTACTACATGTGTATCTTCCAAAATTGCTCTTTAGTGTGCATGTTTTTAAACTTGAGTTTATCTGTTACTTAATTATATAATCTAGTCATGTACTAGTAATGTTCTAATAACTTGAAAATTATGAAAGCAGTTAAACTTGTTCTATTGGAAGGGGAGCCCATAGTGATCCAGAAACAGAACAGAAAAAACAAAAGCCAGGCTGTGGACAGGCCCTGCTGTGCTGCCCTCAGCTCCTCTTAGCTGGAGTGGAATTCCAGGAAGGGCTCCTTCCTTCATTTGTAAATTATCTTACCATTTTTAATTTCTTCCAGTAGTTTGCCTTTGAGCATCACACCTTGCATTCCTACTTGTTCATGCTATAGGTCTGGCCAACGACGTCTATCAGATTTTGCTATGGTATTTAAAGAAACTTCTGCAGCTATAGGAGACCAGGACGTGTATCTGGTCCCTGGACACCTCAGCCTCACTTACTAGCCCAAGTCTGCCTTTGTAAGTTATTTCAGCAAAGATGCTTGCTTTCAAAGGGGAAGAGCTAAGATACGGACATGTGATGTGCTCTGGGGACAATAATCTGTCATAGAGGAGCAGGGCAGATGCATGGGGCCATCAACTCTTTCACCACTGCAGCAAATTAAAATTCAGCTGATCTCAGTCCTAGCACCTGTTGCTTCTGAAGCACCAAGTTTGGAACAGGACTGTAGCCAGGTAACGGCCTATTACATTGCAAATGTTCCAGAAGCATGCTCATACTTCTTCAGGCAACCCCAAATTTCAGGACACCTACTGCTGTTCCAAAGGCTACCGCTGTAATTCACTTCTCAGCAATTTACATAGGCAGAAGCAAACTGTGAACTGTTACACGTATTCATTTTGCTTTCAAAGCTTCCATAATTTCAGAGCATGTGTACATTAACAATAATTCCACTTATTCTAAGTGACCAAGAGAACCAGTAGTAAGAAAGCAGTGGCAAGAGGCTGATAAAACAAGCCTATTCAGATTAGCAGTTTAATTCATAATAACCTGGACAGTGACTCAAGAAATAAGGACTCAGCTCCTAGCTCAAATCAGAGTGGATGGGACTGTGGGTAATGCAATTTACAAAGAGCTTAGGTTTCCCAATGGGGCTTGTTACCATTTTCCAGCTTCACAGGGGTGCTGAAAGGATCCAGTCAGTTTTAATACGTGATATCCTCAGCTACTCTGGCAGGGCTCCTCCATAGAAAGAGGCCCTGTAGCTAGCATGTGTATCTATATCAAAAGTTGTTTCAGTAGTTATAAAGGGCTTCTATCTATTAAAGAATAAACCTATTTTAACAATTTTTTCTGAGCATTTTCCTATACTGCTTAATGATAACTAAATCCCCAAAGGCTTAATGAATGAAAGAATACAGCTTCAAACACACAGAATAAAATTTTACTCCTAATAAGCTACTGACTTTACATGAATATGTTTTTAAACCTGTTTCTCCCTTTATTATACAGAACCCACTAGACTAAGTGGAGTTGTGACGCCAGCAATATGAAATTGTTTTGGGGCTTCCTGTTTATTTCCAAAGTTTGTTACGTTCCTGTCTGTCTACCAGATTAACTTGTCAAGTGGCTTTAGCTTCCAGGAGGAAATCTGAAAGGGCATTTTTTTAGAGCTGCTATTTAACTGTTTGACCAGCTGACTGCAACTAAATCTAATGGGAATAATAAGCCACTAACTTTCTGCTTTTATTATCAGATGCCCTTCTAGAGGGACCAGCTGAACTCTCAGCAGATCACACAGCTCAGGCTGGAGGCAGGGTTTGAGAAGAAGATACTGTACGATGACTTTCTGCTACCAAGAGGAAAACTCTTGCTTAGATCACCCCCATCCCTCTTCCCCTGCGTTGCTCCCAGCCACATGACCCACTCCCTCCCTCCTCTGGGCTGCGGTGCTCTCCGGACATGAAAATGGCAGAACATTACTTTTGCTTGTTTACTTTTCCATCGCTTTAGTATGTTAAATCTGCTCACAGAAGGGTCTGCAGAGCATCCCAGCCCATCTAAGGTGTCAGAAAAAGAGGAATTAAGAGTAAACCATATGGCAGTGTGTGCACTTAAATCTGTTCACTGCATCTCACTGACACGGTTTAACTTGACAGCTGAGACAAACAGCTGCTGGATCAGAGAAGGCTCCATCTTTTCTGGTTCTTCCCGCAAAAAAATGTTTCTCTTTGCACTCACTCATAATTAAGTTTGTTCAACTCATCAACCCAGCAGAGAAAAATGCAAAATGCATTTTTAATTGCTTTTGCTGCTGATTTAGCAAAGTATGCGATGAGTTCCCGAGCCAGCATCAAGGTGAGCTGTGGGAACAGAGCCCGGAGCCTGGTAAGGGCAGCTGGGGTCAGGAACACGATGGAAAGGAGCAGGACTTCCCCTTGCAGTACCTGTGCCTGGGGGTTTGGATCAAGCCATTTTGTTAAACCGTACCCTGAATTACCCCATCAGTGACGCTACAAGCATTGCCTAGTAAAAGTAAGCTCATTAAACAACTGATGTCTTTAGCACCACGTTCCCCAGGACAAACTGAGATGTTCTCACACACTTTCTAAATGACCCCCCTCAAGCAGAACAGCTTCAAGTCTTATGTGGCAGATGCTTGCGGGAGGTTAGTCAAATTAACTTTTCGTGCTTTTCTTTTTCAAGACGATGACATCAACACATAAACCAAATTTTCAGGTGGAAATCGTGGACTTGGCAATTCTCTACCCAGAAGAATGCTGTCCATAAAGCAGCTCTATTCAGTCGGTCACGAGCACTTCCTCCGCCCCGCAGAGGAGGCCGCAGAGGAGGATAAGCCCGCACCAGCCCGGCCCGGAGCCAACCCCGCGGAAGCGGCCGCGCCCGCCCGGCCGAAGCCCCGCGTGGGGCCTACGAGCGACGCGGCAGGACTGAGGCCCTCCGCTGGGAAGCGACCACGCCGCTCCCCGGGCAAGGCTCCTCCCGCCCGGCGGCCCCCCGCCCCGCTCACCTGCTTCAGCCCGGAGGTGACGGGCCGCGCCTTGCCCTTGGCCCTGGCCTTGACGGCGCCGCTGCGGGCGATGCGGAAGACGCTCGCCGCCTTCGCCGCCCGCGACCGGCTCTTCCCCATGGCGGCGGCCCCGCGCCGACGGCCGGCCGGTGACGTCACACCCGCGCGCCGGGGAAGCCTCCAATCGCCCCCAGCGCTGCCGTTGGGCGGCGGGGCCGGCAGGGGGCGCTGCGCCCCCCCGCGTGCCTCTGCCGCGTCCCCGCGGCGGGGAGCGGGAGCGGCGACGGCGTCCCCGTCCCCGTCCCCGTCCCCGTCCCAGCCCCAGCCCCAGCCCCAGCCCCAGCGTGTCCCGGGCTGGTGCCGCTCTGCCCAGGCAGCTTCCAGCACGGGCAAGCTGAGCTTTCCGCGCGTATCACTGCCGGCCGCCGAGTTAAAGGCCACGGTGCCAAAGCACGTGCCGGACAGTCCCTGAAACACAGGTTTTAAAAAAAAAAAAAAAAAAATCGAGTGGGTCGTGGGAAACCATTCTGCCTCTGGGACCCCGCCTGTGAAACGTGAATCTTTCTACGGCCAATTCCAAAGGCACTTGGCTTCGCTCCCCTCGGACAAGGCGGGAGGGGAGCAGAGGGGCCCGCCGCGGGACGCAGCAGGGGCGGGCAGCGGGGGCCGGGCAGCGATGCCCACTGTGCTTTACTTTCGGGGGGAAGTAACCCCAGGAACAGGCGCTTATGGCCCCGTCTTTCCTTGCCGCACAACTCACGGCACTTGCGGGAAGGTGGCTGGCGGAGGGGTAACAGCTTCGCTCTGTTGGAGCGGTCCCTCGCGAGGTGGCACCGCAGCTGCCACCGGCCGCTGCCCCCGGGCCGCCCCGACGGCGCTGCGCTGCGGGGACGCTGGGCGGCGGATGGCTGCGGGCGAGAACCGGCACGGATGGGCCGGGGGGCCGGGGCCGGGCTGCGCGGGCGCGGAGCGCTGCAGGCTCCTTATCGGCGCCCGAGCATCGGGGCGTCGCCGCCCGTCGCCTTCAAAGCGGGCGGCGGTGACGGCGCGGCCGCCTCTCCCGTCCCAGCCCGTCCCGTCCCGTCCCGTCCCGGCAGGAGACCAGAGCCATGCTGCACTGGGGATACGACGAGCACAACGGTAGGGCGGTTGCGGGGGGCGGCGGGCGGTGGGCCGGGGGCGGGCGCGGTGCTCCCCGCGGGGCCGTCGGGGCGGGCGCTCTCGCCGCGGCCAGCGGAGGCGGCCCCGAGGGCACCTGCCGCAGCTGGCTCCGGCAGCGCCCGAGCCCACGGGAAAGCTGAATGAGCGGAAATGCTGTCGAGGCTTTGCAACGTGAGACCGAGCAGGTTTTTGTCTCGAAATGATGCAAGGCTGGCTGCTGAGAGAGGTGTTTGTTCACGCGTGCAGCATCGCCTGCCAGGGTCGGGTCGGGGTGGCTCTGAGTTGGAAAAGTTGGTCTGTCTCGTTCCCTGTAGGGATTTCGTTTGCTCGTCCAGTTAATCAGTTGCGTGTGCACATCCGGTATTTTTTAGACGGTCACACTGATCAGAGCTGCTGTATCGGCAGCGCTTTCTGACTCCGGCTATGTTCTGCTTCTGTTATACGGTGGGAAATACTAGGTACTAGAATAGGTCATTTGGATGTATAACTATGCACCTAAGAGGAGATGCTTTTGGATTTCAGTTGTTTCATGGTTTCCTTAATCTTGTCGGTCTTTGAAGTCCCAAGATGTGCTCATCAGCAGGCTTAAAGACTTTCCTCTGTTTTGCATTGTAAGTCATGCAAACGCTGCTCCTGCGTGCAGACCGGCTCACAAGTCGTGCAAGTAGAAATGAAAGTGCTTTTGTAAATTGGAGAGTCAGCTCTGATAAAGTAAATGGAATAACTTACGTTGTCGATTATAATACACACAGAAATAAAACACCATGATAGTGAAAGGAGAAAACTGTATATTTGCATATACTAATGCCTATAGGATTATGCTTCATTTGTATTATCACTTGGAGCTTGGAATACTGTTTGCGCAAGTACTACCTTTCCTGCCTGGTCCTTTTGTTCAATCTTTTCTGGATGGATATACTTTTCCTGAAAAACTGGGTGGTGGTGGATCGCAGCAATGTTGCAATGATTAGGTGTGTTATCTACGGTTGTGCAGTCTACTCTACCCCTCCCCTGAAGACGTAAATGGGTCTTGTTTTTCAAATCTGTTTCTCCATATGTTTTCCAAGAGTGCTGTGGACTTCACCTGCACCGTCCAGATAAGAAGCCCACTTTCCCTCCCTTATCCTATCCCTCCTCCTTTGCTATTCTCAACTTCTAGGAAGGGGAGGGCACCAGAATTTCTATCGGGGTGGCCCTGGACCTTGCTTGAGGCCCCATTTCTCCTATAAAACTCTGTTTACTGGCTGATAATATATTTGGGGTGGAGTTTGGCTGTCTCTCTCTCTCCTCTCTTGGAGCCCCAGCAGCTGGGGTGGGTAGCTCCTCATCAGTCCATCCCTTCCCCTCCGCCTCTCCCAGGCGACTCATGGTGAGAGGTGTGCATATCCAACACTTCACTGCTCTTCCCTAGCATCAGTTTTATTTCTCAGCTTTTTCTCCTTTTATGCATTTATTTTATTTGTTTTGCTTGTTTCTTGTTTTGCTGAATAGCAATGCCTGAGATGATTGCTCTAATTCTTGAAAAATTTTGTTGCCCTGCATGGCCCTGAGTTTCCCTGAGACGAAGAGTTTCCCTGAGACGAAGAGTAGCTTTTGCAACTCAGGAGGTAGCAACAAAGTGAAATTAATTAAATTTGGTGCAGTCATATATTAAAGTTGATTTCATAACAAGTTGGAAAGACATCTGCATTCACTCTGAGTTCTGCATTTGTTACTTGCAGTGATAAAAGCACTGTTTTTTTTAAACCGGGCGAAAATTCATTTGCCCCTTAGCAATAATAACCGCAACATAAATCATTATTGTGCATGAAGTAAACTGTCAAATATTACACATGCGTGTCTGCATATATGGTATATCTATGTATAAGGACATGGTCTGACTGCTATACACAGAATTAAATGTTCTCCCCTGCTTTGATGCATGTATTTCTGAAATGCAAAGAGACATTATTTTATTTCTATGCAAACCTGGGCCTTTGCTTTCTTGTCAGTGTTCTTGCCTCACAGTTTTGATGGTGCTTATGTATGGAGGCGTAATACTGAGATCTTGAAAACTGGCTTCAGTGTGGCATCATGCATGCTTTTCTTAGCTGCTCAAGGTTCCTGTGAAGAGGGAAATGTCCTCGCCCCTTCACAGAAACAGTCTCTTTAGTTAAACAGGGAATTGCCTTAGTTAAAAGACAAATTGAGAATCAATTGCCTTCAGTTTACTATGTGTTCAATAAAATATATGGAAGGTACTTACATGTATTGTGTTTTACTGCAAAAATGTCTCCTGGTCTAGTTACAACTGTAACAGAGGTGTTTTATAAATAAAAAGGCATATGAATTCCTTATACCATTTTTTTCTCCCTCAGAATAATTACATAATTTTTCTGTCTGCTTTAAAAAATGGCACTTAATTTTACCCATTATGAATTTCCAATTGTTTTTATTGGAGCTAATCTTATTGTAACCTAATATGCAACTAAATTACTTGCAAACCTAAGTTTATAAATTTAAGCATTTTGTAGATTATAAACTGGGCAATGGATTCTCTTTAGGAATAAATGAGGATGTGATCCTGCAAAGGTCAGGCCATACTAAACTAATAAACTTTCTGCATATAATAGCAAACTGTCCAAAAAAAGAACCCACTTTTTCACCTGTCCGTACTCTCTTTATGCAAGTATAGAGGCTCACTGCAACTGAACCGTATCCTGCAATGTCTCCGCTAGGCTTGTTTCAAGTTAGTCTAGCCTTTTGATGAAACTCATCACCTTTAACTCCAGCTGGGTAAAAAAGCACCGCTGTTAGGTGCTATAGTGAGTTGCCTTTCCTGACAAACTCCTAACAGAGTTTGACTGACAAACTCCTAACTCCTTCTCATGAGATCTAGTTCATGAACTGAATGTGTGCAATGCTGGTGGGTGCCATAAGTAGCGATAGTCTAATCTAAAAGTGGCAGAGGTGTGCATCGCCCTGTGTCCAAAATAAAGGCATGCAATCTTCGGAGCAGATGGTTCAGTTTTTTGTCCTAAATCTTGGTCTCAACAGCTTTGATTGTTAAGAGCTACTAGGTAATCTCCTCTAGCAAAAGAACATTTTCCCATCAAGAGGAAGGGATTTCATAAGTTCAAAAATTGGTATATTTAATCATGTTCCTTCAGTAAATTAAAAAATGAAGGGAGGTGAATTGGTGAGTCTTTCCCGGGTATGTCTTAAAATACATATCTAGAAAATTAAACTGTACATTATGTTGAGACAGAGGCATATAATTCAGGTCCAAATTCAGAAGAAATTTTCACCCTGGAGATCCCGCTGGCTTGAATCTGACTGTATGACATGCATTTGAGCATCTCTTCCAACTGTAATGACTTATTTTCCAACAGCCACACACAAAGTTTGCTTCGGGATGGGGTCCATAGTAATGAATTGACCTACAGTTTTCAGAGAGTGGCAAGAGTATGATAACTGTATTAGATTGGTGGTAGATAATCTAGTAAGGAATACCACTTGATATAACCAAGTGGTACAAAATGAGCTAAAGTTTCTTGATATTTTCCTGTATATTTTGAAAGATCAGATTTCTGGCAGTCTCGTGTTACTGACAGATGTTTAATCACCAAAGCAAAAGATGATTTTGGTCATCCAAGGTAAGGACAAGTACAAAAGCAGGTACAATGTCTTTTTAGAACTGAAGTTTATTGTTGAATAATTAGCTAATGCCAGAATCACAGCCTTGGGTCCTCTTTTTTGTACATACTTATTATTTTTTAATGCAAATCATTCATATTATTTACCGTACAATAACTATAGTTATTGGTGAGATGGGGCAATAGGACTAAGTAGTTAAGCACATAAATATATTTTGCCTTTTGTCAGTTTAGGAATATCCTAAGCATTAAAATTAAGTAGCAATAAGCTTTTTCTAAGCATTCTAAATCACAGCAGTTAGTTAGGTATAAATGATGGGTGGTGCTTCTTCAATTAATAAAATTGTGTATTGCATCTCTAACTACAAGGTACTAGAATCTAAACACAATTCAAATTATATCATATGCTAAACTGTATGCAATTAAAATATTGAATAGCTTTGATGACCATTTGTGAAGTGAGAAGAATTAAGTTTAAACAGCTTTATATTTCAAACCAGTAGGATTTTTATCTTCGGCCTTAGAAGCGGTTTGCTTAAGGAGTTTAGCTAATGAAGTCATTAACAACCAGACTTTTTAACGAACTCAAGACTGAAGGCCCTTGCCTTTGTTCTACTTGAGGTTTAATTCTTAGGCAGGTCTTTACAAGCTACTCCTTCCCTCTTCCATTTTTCAGTGCTGCTCAGAGGAGAGCCAGGCTCTGCCCAGGTGGCTGTGGAAGCTGCTTCCCCACGGCGCCGTGGGACGCTTCCCTCCCTGATTTACTGCTGGGGTGCTTGGGTTATTTTAGCACCTGTGAGTTTCTGAGCTATGTTCACTTCTATTGAAGTCAGGGAGAGAAAACTATCTGACAACTTTTGATGTTAAGCTATTAATCACAGCGTAATACATTTTAATCCTTTTTTGTCATCATGTTTCTTTAAGTGCTAAGCTGTCCAGAAAGACCCAAACCAACAGGCTGATTTTTAGACCAAGATCAGTTACCTTCCCTATAGGGAGTTATGAGATTTCCAGTGAATTTTATGCAGATTTTACAAGACCAGGTTCTGATGCTCATATTTAAATTTGTCTTGTATCCAGTCTCTCTCAGTTAATTTAGTATGCTTCTTACCCATGATAAACCTGGAGGAAAAACAAGTGCTATGCTCTTTATAATACTGAAAGATCGTTAGCCCTGCAGACTTTTCCCTTCTCCCTTTTCCCTTACCTTACCCTCTTTTCCATCCTAAACCTTGTTTGCTATCTTTACCTTATAGAACACATTCCCCAGGCAACTTATTGTTCCTATTTTTCTTCTGTGGCCTCTTTCTGCATTGTTTATTATTCAAATATGGTTCAACAATGGCACATATATTCTTAATGACAACTCTCTGATGTTTCGTAGATAAGAACAGACACCTCACATCTCATCAATGAAGCTTTTCTTGCTATTTTGGAATGACATTTGCCATTTTTCTCATATCCATATTGTTGATTTACAGAAACAATGCTTTTCAGCTGACTTTCGTCTTCGCTTGCATGGAGAGAGCAAGGTTAACTTGAGATCACTAGTATTGATTAACAGCTTCTTTAGTGTTTTCATTTCTAGCTAACTCTGGTGAATGGTGGTGCAAGTGTGTGTCTGGAAGATCTACTCTCATTTATCAGCAGGAGGTGGTAGAAATCCAAACCTTGTGCAGGCACCACTGTCCTGAGTGTTCCTGTTCTTTGCTGATTTTTTCAACACTATACTAGTGTGTGTGTATGTGTATGTGTGTGCATGTGTGGAGTTTATGGTTAGAGGGTGACATTCTCTCTTGTGTTGTGAGAGCTGGTTTGCAGGGTTGATGGGTTGGGAGGAGGTGGTGGGCTGTGCAGCGATGCTTAGGTTACAGGCACTGCCATCAGGCCCCAGGAGAGCCCATGCACCACTCAGCTTTTTTATCTTTTTTGACATCTTCCCATCTCATTCAGCATAGTCAGTAGAAGATGTGTTCTCAGGTCTTTTGCAGCCAATGAATAAGGTATAAAAAAACCCTTAAAGCAAGGGTTTTGAATAGAGAAGAGGTAATCCTTAAAGACAAAATGAGACATGATATTAGGCAAAAATGGCATGTCAAGTATCTATTGGGGCACAGTGCCTGTTGGATACAGGATGCTTGATTTGAATGAGCATTTGTTGGATATGTCTTGTGCATAGTTGAGCCTTAACTGTGAATAATTAAATATCTACCTACTGCAAGTGGCCTTGTTCAAAGGCCAAATACAGTTAGATACACCATGCAAGGTAGATAAAGGGGTCCTGAGAGCTGCTGGTGCAAAGTGGTGCCGCAAAAGTAGCTGAATATTTTGATCTGTGTTTTTCTGATGCACCGTTTTTGAATTTAAAAGATGCAAACAAGAACAAGTCAAGGAGAGTCTTCTTTCATATGAAGCAAGGTGCTGCCATCAATTTAGACTTCTCCTCCAATGCGTTGCAGGGCCTGCCCACTGGAAGGAGGTATTTCCTGTCGCTAATGGAGACCGTCAGTCACCCATTGACATCAAAACTGAGGAAACCAAGTATGATCCCTCTCTCCGTCCTCTAAATCCTAATTATGATCCGGCTTCTGCTAAAATCATCCTTAACAACGGGCACTCCACCAGTGTTGAGTTTGATGACACCGTCAACAAATCAGGTTTGTTCCTTTCCTGTTGCACTGTGTCTTCTTCCACCGTTTCCTGAACAGTGTGCATACAGCCTGAGCATGTCTCACTGCTGGGTATGAACTCCTCACAAACAGTAAGGCTTTGCTCCTCTGGATGAGAGATTCCTTTCTTCCCTGTCTTTCAGCATGATACAATGTGGGAACATATTTGAACATGAGTTCGAGGTTGCATTTCTCAGAAAGTGATAGGATTCCCTTTTCACAGGGATGGTTTGATCCACCCCAACCAGCTAGATAGTGCCAGCCCCCCCTGTTTGAACAGTGTTGTGTACAGTTTTTCAAATGCTGCTCTCTCTCACTGCAGGTGAATCCTTTGTGTCTCATTACAGGTTCATTCCAACTGAATCGCTCAAGTCTCTTATCTGACTTTAGCTGCAGGTTTGGTTATATATATTTTCCCTTTTACAATTCATACTTGGACTTCTTGTGTCAGGAAAGACCCAATACAGAACAAATGAAATATATCCCAAATGATCCCTTTTCTTCTCCGAAAAGTGTTATTGTCCCAGTCTTTTCTAGGAGTACGTAGCCTCCCTTTTTGCAAGCAATAATTCTTATTTAGAAGTTCTCTGGTTTAGCATAGTCTTTGTAATGTTAGTGCCTTCATCTTTAAAATCTTCTCTTGGATGGTAGGCAAGCTAGCACACCTCCCCTTGAAACTGTAGGAGTGCAGTTTCTACGAGCAATAAAATCCCCTTGTGGTTGTGTGAGGCTTAGCTGAGGATCCAAGCCCATATGGTGCATTCACAAGGGTCAAAGCCAGAGGAGAACTAATTTGTGATCACCCTGTCCATTAGTCCAGAGGAACTATTGGCTTATAGTGGCAACAGGGAGAGACCTAGATGGAGACAACATCATACTTTGCTTTCCCAGACAGTCTTAGTTAAATTCTTAAATTTCCTGTTGATACAAGCAACATTGGATGTTGCCTGAAAGCCATCAACTGACCGTCAGTGATCTGGTCTGACCTCGTGTGTGTCAGATGCCACGGGACTTCCCAGAATTAATCTCTGCTTCAAGCCTAGTAGGCGTGGGTGAAATAAAGCACATCTCTTAGAAAAACATACAATCTTGATTTCAAAATTTCCAGCGATGACGAACCTACCACAGCCTTTGGTAAGTTGTTCTAATTGTTAATTACCCTCACAATTAAAAAAATCAAAATCACACTTTACTTCTGGTGTGAGTTAGATCAACTCAGCCTTTAAACTCCTTTTCTTTTTTTTTTAAAAAAGTAATAAATATGAATATGAATACACCAAGAACCTCTTCCACTTTCTCACTCCATCCGTGAAGTGACAGGGCCTAAACATAGTATTTCTGTAGGCTTACAATGGTACCAAAGCAGTGGTAATGTGATCCTCTTCTTACTGCTTTCCTCAGGCCATATCTCCAAGGATATATCATGGCGAAGCACTGACAGATGTTGATCAGATAATTAACAAATGTAATCCCCAGTCTCTTTCAGGAGACTCCGTATCTTGTATGTATGGACTAGATTCTTCAGTCCACATACATGGATTTACATTTTGGCCATTATCATGCCTTACTTATCAAAGAATTCAAATCCTTCTGTATCCATAAACTGACTTACTCACTATTTTCCCTAATATTTGTCACTGACAAACTTTATCAGTAATGTTTTTGTTTTCTTTCAGGTCATTGATCAAAAAATACTGAATTTTCTAGGGCCAAAATTTGGCCTCTGGGGCACCCTGTGAAGTAAGCACTCCTGCCATATGGTGGTTTTATGAAAAAAAAAAAAAAATCAAATTAATTGGTACTAAATACATTAGCATCTTTTCATACATTATTAACTGACTTCCCTATGAACTATTTCTTCACTTTGGCCAGCATTGAAACCGCGCTGTCAAGTCTGTAACTGTTTGTGTAATTCTGTTTATCCTCTTTGGTACCACATTAGCTCCATTCTCTGAAATTGGTCTATTGATGTTTCAAAGACCTCTTTTTCCAGTTCTTTCCAAACTTTGAGATACTGATATCTGCCTTAAATAGCTTCTGACAAACCTCTTCCTTAATTGCTGTTGGAATGGAAGGGTTTTACCATCACTGTATGATGTGGTACAAATACATCATCAGGCCATTTTCCACATTTTTCAGCAGAAGTGTTTCATTGAATGTTGATGTGTTTCTACATAATTGTTTTCCCTCAGCCAGACAGAACACCTGGATCATTTCTAGGATCATTTGCCTCCAAGTTTTCAGTCCTTGAAAGAAGGAATTTGTTTTAGGAGTGCCACTTCCCCATCCCCTTTGTTCACTAGGTTTATAGGCTCTGTAAATGCCTGGTTTTGAGTTGAAGTTCTAAGGAGGTACAATATTTTTCCCCACAGATAAACAGTTCCAGTTCCTTTTCATTAGCCAGGCTACTTGTGTTAGCAGATAGGCAACTTAAGAAATTCTTCTTTTATCTTTATTTGGTGGTATTTTGTTCCTAACAAAGTTTAGGTTTTGGACTAAACCTAGAAGAGAGAAAAAATTACTATTGTCTTCCCCAGTGCTCTTAATTTAAAAACCATCTGGTTAAAGCTCCCATCCTTTCTCCTTAAAATCTCTATAATGAGCCAATAAACCAGCCCAGACTAATTCCCAAACCCTCAGAGGAGATATGGATCCGGGAGAGTGTGGTGATTGGTTTTGCAGTGAATAAGGAATCTTTCTGAATGTGATTCACATTCAAGTCTCTATGCGGAGACGTTTTGGTTCCAACTCTGATTAGCAAAAGACGAGCACTTGCAAAAGCAAAACAATGAAAAGCCCACCCATACGTGTGTTACATTGAAATAAATGGCTAATTAAGTGTCAGTAATATTGCAGTTGTACAATGCATATGAAGCGTTTGCTTCATTTTATTTATGTTAATATATGCTCCTTTTTCTCAGACTTCAGTCTGATGTAACTGGATCTAGCTGCAAATGTGAAGGAAAGAGCCTTGAAAATTTGTTTAAGCTCCACCTACTTTCCTCCAAATTTCAAAGAGGAGAAGAAATTCTGTTGACATTATATTTTTCTGATCCTTCCCTTTATTCAGAAAACCTATATTTTAAGCTTAATTTCTCAGTGATTCTTTTAAATACATTCAAGAAAGGAAACCACTCACAAACCATCTTCTGAGAAATATCCAGCCCATTGCAAGACAAACCTGGTGATAACAACATACGCTTTAGTGGGCCATAACCTGCTAATCTACTAAAAATGCGATTTTGAAAGTCATATCCCGGACAAGTGAGGGTTTCTGTAGTACTTCAAAGAAACGGGAAGCCATCTGAGACAGTAGGGGACTGTCCGAAGGAGCAGGGGACTGTCCGAAGACTGAAGTCTGGTGTGAGGTTAGAGGATGTGGGTAGTGGCTCCCGTTCCTGCAGTGAAGCCTTTTCCTCTGCTTGGGTTTCCAGTGCTGACCGGGGGGCCGCTCAGCGGGACCTACAGGCTGCGCCAGATTCACTTCCATTGGGGGTCCAATGACGAAGCCGGCTCCGAGCACGCGGTGGATGGGATGAAGTATGCAGCAGAGGTAAGGCTTTACATGGAGTCACCTGTACCTCTAAGCTTGTGCCTAGTTTTCCATTGTAAGAATAATGTTGCCCCTCCTCTGCCCGCTTTTCATTCTCCCCCACATTTTATCGAAAGACAAGCGGTCTTCCTGAAGTGTTGCATGTTTGGTCCTTTCTCAGAGGAGAACCTATTTGAAAGCTTTGGAGAGGATTAAAAAAGGAGTACAGAAGACAAGAGCTTGATAAGAGCAAGATTTAATGTTCAAGAGTTATTTTAAATTTTGTCTTTCACTGTCTCTTCCTTGGAGAATATTTTCAAAGTCAGCTTCAGTTACAAACCACAGAATTATTTGATTTGGGGCCTGTGCAGTGTAAAGTTTATGCAAGACTTAGGAGTGTTGCATTTTGTGGTGCATTTAGCAATGTGATGGTTATGACTTTGAGAACTGCACCTTAATATCTGTGGGGTGCCTGCTGTCCGAGGAGGTGCTGCATCTCAGTGGAGGCAGCGCCACGGGGAGAAATGCACCGTCTGCTCTGGCACGGAGAGTTCGCTCCTGCTATGTCTCTTTCGGTGCATTTGAGTAGCCTACAGTAAAAAGTATTCAGTATCTGATTCCTCTTTGCAAATGGAAGTAACACGGAGTATTTTGATGAGACTGAGATCTTTAACAACACATAGTTCAGACAGTGGAAGAGTTTTCTGGGGTTAAAAACAAGTAAAAAGTATAAAAATAAATGGTTATGGACAAATAAAAGACATAATACTAAAGAAGAAAAAATGAAATGTATGCACAGTGGTGTGATCAAATTTTACTGGAAATGCTATAAGAGATAGTGGTCAGGAAAAAAAAACAGTTTTCTAACACTAATGGGGAAAAGTGACATTTGCAGTGTTTAAAGGCTTATGTTTTCCACAGGAACCAGGTGAGATGGAATATAAAGAATTAATAGAGGTGCTTTAAAACCATTAAGTACCAAAACCAAATTTCTAGCTGAGAAAATATATATATGTTTCCCATCTAAGAAACCAAATGGAAGGAGAAAATATCTCCGAATTTCTAGCCAGTCTAAAAACCTTTCCGTTACCTGTTGGTTGGGTAACCCTCCACAAGAAGCTCTCTAGATGTCACTTTGGCTTTGGGATAAGAAACCCAGAATTAAGATCAAGGCTTCTGAGCACTGTTCACACAAAAGAAAATACCTCAGAAGGAGACATGAAGATGGTTTCAGTGCTCACCTTCATAAGGAAGATGTGTAAGATATCAAGAAAAAGCATCAACCGAGTCGAAGAAAGAAAGTAGTGTACAGGTAAAGAAGACTGCAAGGTTCAGCCCCCTAAGCCCACCAGGAAGCAGAAGGGATCCATGGCTCCATTCTTTGTGACAACGTATGGTCTGATCAAGGTCTCTTCACAAGCTGCAGTGACAGAGCGGCGGTAAGACGGGATATATTCCTTAAAGAGAAGTCACAAGCCATTGAGAATGGGGCTGTACCCAAAAGTGTTTCACAGCTCTGTTTGTTTGGGGGTTTTGGGTTTTAGGGGGGTTGGTTTGGGGTTTTTTTGGCAAAGCTATGGGGGAGTGGGAGTGGGCTTTATTTAGTTGTGGGAATTTTGCTTTTTGTTCTTTGTTGGTTTTTTGCTTTTTAAAAAATCCACAATAAAAGTCAATTCTGACTGAGAGTATCTGTTTCCTTTTTGTGTATGTAAAAATGCAATTGTTTAAAAGTTGTTCAATGTAGCTTTTGTGAACTTACAATAGTGAGTGGTGCAGGCACTATGAGCTCCAGGATACTAATGCACCTGAGTGGTTTAGTGGACTGTGTTCTCCTCCTGGTTTAATTTATGATATTTTTAGCAACTTTCCTTCAAGGATCTCTGAAGCGGTGAGCCAGCATGTGTTTCATCGTGAGCATGCATGTATTATTATTGATTTCAGTGGGATTCTTTACTTGCTGGAAGTAATGTTTCAGCACTTTAGAGTCCAAGTGCTTAACAAACATTAATTATACCCTGTAACACCAAGTAACAGCTCTGTTTTACAGATACGGAAAATTAAAACTCATAGAGGTTAGGCAAGGATTGAGATCTAGAGTCAAAATCTTCACACTCCTAGATCCCTATTTCAACCACTCAACTATGTTGCTTCCCATAAAAAGCCTTTAAAGCAAGTTCCAGCTTTCCTAAATTGCTTTTACTTTAGAGGTCTTGAAGTGGTGTGTTCTCAAAGCAAGCCTTTTTTTTCAAGGGTTCACCCCAGTTTAACTCATTCAGTGGAGCTGTTTTTCAGCACTCCTAAAGGGCAAAGTTCAAAGTCTGAAAAGATGGTCACCAATTTTAGAAAAGCCAATCCCATGCCCTGCTTCTGAGCCTCTCCTTATCTAAAAACTATGGGTAGTAAGATTTACTAATCCACTGAGGACTTGCAAGAGTAATTAATGTTTGTGAAGTACTTAGTCTTAAGCGGTGTCTGAGTGTTTGTGCTCTCTCCAGTTTGGCAGTCGGACCGTTGCTGGGATGTCCTGGTGCTTCCCGGGAACCAGGAGCTCCTGCTGTGGAGCGTGGCCAGGATTTAGAAAACCTGGCTTAGCAGGAGGGACTGAGGTGGTATGGGGGTAGACAGTACGGGCTTTTCCTTTCCCCACCTGGCTAGGTGGTATCTTTAAGCTGCTTAAGCAACTACCACAGGACAGTTCCAGAAAAATGCATGTTGGAAATGCTAATTCTCAAAACAGAGATAATCAAGCTGCTTGTAAGTGCCTAACTACTGGTAATCATAGAAAATGACATTTGGAAAGTATCAAAAATGGAATTTTGATGTTCAGCTTAAACTAAACGAGGGAAAAGGGGTCAGTGCAAGTTTAATGCATGTTCCTCTGCCTGTTTTCTAGCTATTTGTGTGGCTGATTAAGCTTACTGAAAGCTTGATTAAGGAAAAAGAGGAGCAACTAATAACATTCTCATGATTTTTCAATCACTTTTTAAAATCAGCTGTACTAAAAATGGATTTAAAAGCTTTAGTTATATAACCATGGGATATCTTATCTTAGCTTCTCTGTTCAAAATCTGGGAACCCAACAGCAGTTTGCCAGTCACTGCGGTGTGCTGATTGCCGCTAAATTTTGGATAATTCCAGCCACTGGAAATGCTTCTTGCCATTTGTGTGAGCTACATATTTACTAATTTCAAAAAGTAATCGCATTTAGAAAACTGAATGGCTCTGAATACAAAAGAGTGGAGTAGAGTATCAAAACCAGTAAAGTTGTAGTACTCATTTGTGACTATTTGAGTTCAGCGGGAGTTGATGCTGTCTGTGTCTCTTGCTTTTCAGCTTCACGTGGTCCACTGGAACTCAGAAAAGTATTCCAATTTTGTTGAGGCAGCTCGTCAGTCAGATGGATTAGCAGTCATGGCTGTATTTCTGAAGGTAAGAAAAAATGTCTCAGCCCTCCTAATAAATCTGCATTATGAGCCCAAAGGGATAATGGTGATAGTTGGTATAATTATTGCTAAAGAGATAATTGTTTTATATGGGCATTAAATTATACTGTTTCCTTCACACTGTTTACTTTCCAGTATAGAAAGCTGTGCTTGCTTGAAGGTTAAAAATATCAGATTAATAGATTTTCAAGACAGTGAGGCTCTTCAGTTTGCCTCGTCTGCACTGCTGTACAACATAAGATGCAGAACTTAATTCAGCTGCCTCTATATGGATCCTGGTAACTTGTGCTTGACTAACAAGGGCTATCCAATTTGTTTCAAATGCCTTTAACGGTTTGTTTCTGAGCAGATATTTTCTTCTGAAAAATGAAAAAGGAAAACCCAGAATCTGGAGAATTTCCTTGTAATTGTTATATACATCTTTGCCTCCTGCACCAATTCTAAGATGAAATTAAACTCTTGCAACAGCTTCATTGACTCCTGTATGAAGAAGCAGATGGAGAATTCACACAATCCATGACAACGGATAGGGCTTTGGTCAAATATGTGGTTTCTGCCTGGCTGCCACAGCTTCCTGGGCACAGCTAGTGCTGATGCTGGCGCAGTCAGTGAGCCATTACATGCAGCAATTGCAAAGAACTGCTTTAGTAATTCTGTCTTTCCAGTTTACATTATAACGATTCAAGGAAAGTTTCACTGGATTTCTTAGCACAGAAATTCTCCTTGGGATACGTAAAAATGATGTTTTCACTGTTATAAGCAATTTAAATTTCAGATGTAAGCCTGAAACTTTTAATATCCTGCATACAAAACATGAAAAATAAATTGCTTTTATTTCCCTGCAGTGTAAAGTTTGTGGGTCTTTTGTAGCTGAAATAATTACTATGAGTAGCCAGAATAAATACTGTCAGCAAGGGAGTGGATCTTCTTTACAACCAGTACTATTTCTAAGGACCAGCTAGTCACAGGCTTGTACTCACAAAAAACATCAGATCTCACACTCACTTAAGTAAAGCTGTATAAAATAGTTTCAGTATGCATTTGCTTTTTGATCATTTATTTTTGCTATTTTTCTCTGGAGCTCAAGTGTTTCTTTCTTCTCTCTGGTGTTAATAGATTGGTGAATGCAACCCTCAGCTGAAGAAGATTACTGACCACTTGGACACCATCAGAATCAAGGTGAATGAATGCTTCTAAAAGAATACTAATACTGTTGGTTGCTTTTGGTTTTTTGGTAACCTGGCTGCTACTTCCTTCACCTTAATTTGGTGAAGGGGACTTAATACTTAACTTGTTTTGTTTTTTTGGTAACCTGGCTGCTACTTCCTTCACCTTAATTTCATAGCTATCCATATCTAACTCTGATTTGGGACAGTTTAGGAGCATTCTTGTTAGGAAAGTTAAAAACTAAGCAGACAAAGAATAATTTTTATACAATAAGAGATCAGAGCAAAAAGCTAATTCCTCACAGAACCTAACCTCTGACAAATCTGTTGCTATGAGAATATTAACAGAAGAACAGACTTTATGGAAAGCTGTGAAACAGATGAGGGAAAGGTTTCCTCCCCTGTTTTGCTGAGGTACAGGGTGAGAAATAAGCTATTGTATGTGTGAGAGTGATCAGCCAGACTCACAGCATCATGTTTCATACAAGCATCTCTGGCCTGGTAGCCTGAACAGGGAGAAGTGGTAACCTGTGGGCCTGGGAGGAGTGAATGGGAAGGGGAGCAGGTGGCAGTAATCTGTGGGGTTACTCCGCCAGCCCCACAGAGACCACGGTGACAGTCTAACGTCTTCTCACCTCTCCCTCCAACCTCCATCCCATGGTCATTTGTTACTGTAGGGAGCCTATGCTAACATGACACCTTTGATGGTGTCGTGCTGGCATCAAGGACAGCAGCAGCAAAGCTGTTGCAGAAGTAAGACCTCATCAGAAGACCTCATCAGAAGGGCACTGGCTCACCTGCTGTGATCATCTAGGATGCTGCCAGACCACCCCATGGTGGAACAAGTTCTGCCACCTTTGGCATGATTTATCTTGGCCTCTTGCTTTTAAATAATATTGCCCTGTTTTTCTCTTTTTTTTCTTAACTTTGTGTAAGAAATAATTTTCTAAATATGTTTAGTCTAGAAGCACAATGAGATTTTTTTTGTGTTTTCCAGGGTAAAAGAGCACTTTTCACAAACTTCGACCCTAGCTGTCTGCTTCCCAAGTCCCTGGACTACTGGACTTACTTTGGCTCTCTCACTGTTCCACCTCTTCTTGAAAGTGTCATCTGGATTGTTCTGAGAGAGCCCATAAGTGTTTGTTCTGAACAGGTATTTTTTGATTTTTCACTGCTATAGAAATGTTGCTTTTGTAAGACTTCAAATTGTAAATGCCACCCAAAAACATATTCTTTTGCAGACCTTGACATTGCATACCTTCTCAAATTTTCAAAGGACAAAATGTGCCTATCAAATTTATCATGACTTCTTGTTGCCTTTCTTTGCGTCACAGCTATTTATTATCCATTTTTTAAAAAGAATCTGCATACTCTAAAAATGAACAATCAAAAATAACCCACAAGGAACTTACAGAAAAAAGGGTTCTGATGGTGCTAAGAAATCCTGGAATTCCACTTGATTTGGTTATTTGCACATCCTGCTCAAACCTTTTCTCTGCCATTTTTATCTGGCAGGTTAATAGTAAATTTCTTCTTGCATTCGAGATGTGTAAACTCTGGTGAATTTACTAGAATTATGAAAAGCAAATACAATTGTAATAGGTTGGTTTTTATGTTAGGCTATCTTAGGAAAAGTGTGATACCACATAAAAAAGTCTACTTACATTTCTTGTTAATCTCCATGCTATATATTAATGTTGCAACAGTGACACCCAGTGGGCTGATCATCTTAAGTATAAAGAGTTTTTCCTACTGGAGACAGCGAAATATGTCAGATTATAGCTTCTAATATTGGATATTGATAAGTACATAACCTGCAATATGCTATCAATATTCTACACACACTGTAAAGCTTAATATTTTTGTACCACAGTGTTTGTCTCATTCATGGCCAATATTACAAATACCTCAGAAAATTCCATACCCTATGTCACATACTCAGCAGAAATGGTGACATCAGTCTTTGCGCAAAAGGTTAAGACAGTTCACTGAATGGGATGTGTGTTAGTCAGGAGACCTCAAATTCTGTTTGCCACTGATTTGAATCCATGTATTTGCTCAGTGCGTCTGTTTTTCTCATCTTTCTGTCTTCCCCACTCCCCTCAATCTGGCTTTGTAAGACTCGCTGCAATGCGTATGGATCTAGGATTGAAAATGTGCCTTAATATATGAATTTCCAAAAGACAAGCCATTGTTCAGGTTAAAAGGTTCTTATTTGGGCTAATCTATAGTTAATATATTCTAAAACGTGAAATACTGTATGCAAACACCCACGTGTAACAGGTTCAGAGGACACCGTGTGAGAAGCAGTATCAATTACAGTGATTCTTTACTAGTCATTTTTCATAGACTGTAGCTATATCTTATCTATTAAAGTATAAATGAGCTATATTCTTATAAATATAAGTATGCATATAGTTAAAAGTGTTTGTTCCTAGTAATGTCCACTATTGTGATTGATCAATCATCACCACAACTGATGCTGTTTTGCCATTTAATTTTATTCCTCAAGTTTGTATTTCTTTGGGGCTTTACAGTTTACTACCTACTTTTTGGCACTTTTCAGGTTGAAAGAAATTAAAAATAAATTATAACTTTTTAGAAACTCACAGGGAGCCTGAATTACAAATGTTAGCTTTAGAATAGGGTGGAACAAAATAGTACTGACTTTTTTTGCTTTTAATGCAATTAAGATGCAATGTTCCATACAACTAAATGCTTTATTATAATGGAATTATTTTTGTAGTGTCCTACACTTGGTAACCAAGAAGGGAAGTAAGGTGGTATATAGAAATAGTAAATACTGAAAATATTAGAAATTAGACAAAATACTAAACTTCAGGTCAGAATTCAGACTCCAATTTCCTGAGATTAGACATGGAGCTCTGATCTGGGTTTCTGATGAGATCAGCTTAAGCAGAGAAGCTTATGCTGAGTTATGAATAACTGCCTGTTCTATGTCTCCACAAGGGAAAAGTTTTTAATCTCTCCTGGTTTGAGTACATGTTTAATATATCAAAAGTGCTAATTACAGAAGCTTTCTATAGCACCACAGCTATTATTCCAAGTTAATTGTGAATATACTCTGAACAAGAAGATGTACCCAGGTACACATAAGAAGTCTAATTTTTGGTACGAAACATTCCGAGTCTCCAAACTATAAAATCAAACTAAAGAATACAGAAAACTCTGTTTTAGATCAGGTCGTGGAAGACAAAGTGTGAATACAGGAAACAAATAATCCTTATGCGCAGTTTCATTCTGACACGTATTTCAGGAGTTTTTTCTTGGTAGTCACCGTTTTTAATTTGCAAGGACAGAAATGGTGGAATTGCCATTCCCCACATGCCATAGAAAAATACAGTTCCATTCTTCCCAGCGGAAAAAAGGTGACAAGTATCTTTAATATTTACTACATGCTTTTTCATTAGTATGAGCATGAGGGTTTTCTGCTGAACCTTATGTCTCTTTTGATTGCAGCTAGCCAAATTCCGCACCCTCCTGAGCACTGCTGAGGATGAGGTCGCCTGCTGCTTGCTGAGAAACTACCGGCCTCCCCAGCCTTTAAAGGGACGAGAAGTCAGAAGGAATTAAAGGAGTAAAGCCAGAGTAGTCTCCCTCTGAAACCAAAGGCTGAATTAATTTTAATAGTTAATATACTTTTTGTGATTTTTTTTTTTTGGTGACTTGTTATAACAAATAGGTGTTGTTTTATTATTGGTTACTATGCAGTCATTTCTCACAGACAAGTATGTCCTGAGTTGTTGCAGGTTCATCGATGTTAACAGGTCTGACTGTGTTTGTTGGTTTGGGAGCATTGTTGACTGTGCGTTGGTTTGGGAGCACTGAGGCATTCGTGTTGCATGCACAGAAGGCAGTGCTAATCGTAAGGGTCAGATGTGGGGAAGGAGTTGTCCAGAATTTGCCACTAAATTACTGAACAGGATTGCTGATATTAATGGCAGTAAAGCATCTTCTGGGATTATTTTTCTGGTCTCTAACATAACATTTAGCTTCTGTATAAGACTTCACACTGTAATTCTCAAGAAAAAATATTTCAAGGCTGATATAATTTCATTGCTGACTTCTGCAATACCATGCTTACCTTCCTACAAAAAGCAGTAATGACTAACAGCATTTAAGTAAAACAGAAATTTGTATGATCCTGTTGTTCTGACTGCTTCATAGCAGTAATGACGTACTGATTGAATTTTTTAAAAAAAGCAAATAGTAAGGATTTTGTATATTGCGGGATCATGTCAGGTGGATTACGTATTCCTGAATTCCACCACATATACTGATGAAATTGTCCTGAAACCTGAAAACGGCAAGGTAGAAGGAAATAGAGGGAACCGTTTGTTCATGCCTGGACTCAGTCTGTTGCATTTGGTGAACAGTAAGGAACTGTAACACTGTGTCCTTGTAGCATCAGACTCCTGCCACTTAAAATCAGGAGGCAGGGGTAGCTGTTGCTCCAGACTGTTTTATAGTAGACACGTAGCACACTGCAGCATGAGACACATGCTGCATACCTCACATCTCGCAGTGGAGCACAGCACTACTCTGGTGTGTGATGTCTCCTAGGTACTGGCTGAAGTTCTGCTGTCATAGCTGAACCTCGGTGGTTGCACTTATATTCCAAGACCAAAGACAGCATTTAGAGCAAGCCAAAGAAATCAGAATCAAGTAAATATCTAATAAAAGATCAGCTTTCAATAGCAATGTGTTGAAATGTCTGTCTTCATGAATTGACTTGAGCCCATGTTTCTCTCAAGAGCTTTTGTTATCTGAATATAATTGTTTTATGCCAAATTTATTTTTATTATTTTTAATGAACTTACCATAGGCTGTAGCTTAGTATAGGATTAGATTTACCCTCAGACTCTGAGAACTACAAGTGGAAACCAGTGGTACCTGAACAAGGCAGCTAGAGGTTTCACAGGCAGCGACTACCACCAATCTCTGTAGTACTTCTGACCAAACTCATCTTCCACAACTGCTCTCCATGAATTTGCTTTTTCATAAGTTTTATAGACTGTGCCTCTTGCTTCAACAGATCTTTTGTTCTTAGATGGACAAATATGAGGGAAATAACAAACAGGATTGACTTTATATACCTTCTTATAACTGAATAAATTAGACATAGAGACATAGATATTTTAGCTTAGTTTAAGATAGGTGGATTTTTTTGTTTTCTCCTCCCCAGAATATAGCTACTATTGCTGCAAGGCCTCTCAATGCCTTCTGAATGTTTTCTGAATGAAAGAACACAAATAGACCATGGAAGAAATAAAAGACATTTGGCAGCGGCAGCATGTACAAGTGTTAACCAAAGGGGAAAAACCTGTAGGCACTTTTTGGTTTCTGGCATAGAGAGAAGAATGTAGCTGAAAAGACCTCAGGCTGGTTCTTTCTGAATGAGGATGTCTGGAAAGCGTGCATGGAGAGAGCGGGAGTGTGTTGCATGTTTTCACACCCTTTTTTAGACTTAGTGTTGGATCTGATATGTTTCCCTGTCATGTGAGTAGCTGCAGGACATGAACAAAATGTTTACAAATTGCATGAAGTTTATAAAGTTTGTTTGCCTGAGAAGAGAAAGTAATACGGCTACTGCTTTATTTCAGACACAAAAGTTTTACATGCTTTTTATATATTGAAAACAGTGAAGTTGATCCAGTGCTTTATAAAGATTTTATCAAAAATAAAAAATGGATTTTATGAATGTGTCTTGTATTTTCTATTGAAGAGATTCAGGTTTTACAGAGAAGGCTGCAGTTTTATAACTCGCGCCTGCAGCTCTAGTTTTGGAAAAAATAGTCACCTCTAATTTGACATCTTTGAGTAGTGTAGTTTTAGGTATCTTTTTTATGTTCCAAGTAAAATGTCTTTGGCAGTGGTAAGAAAGACATGCAATCAATTGTATATAAAGTTTCTGATAGTGCTTTTTTGAACTATTGGCTATTTTTATAGAGTTATGCAAATAAGTTTTAGAAGAAGACATCATTCACAGTAATTCTCCTAATGTGGAGATGCTGTGTTCACGTTAAATTGACCTAGCATGGTACTGCATCTGGGCTGGAAGCTGGTGATGGCATCTGAAAAAGACTAGAAATACTCAGTTGCCTGAAATCCTTTGGGAACAGCTTCCCAGATTATCTCTCTGCTCTGCCTGTAAGGTGAGAGCATGGACCCAGTCTCGGCACTGAGCACTTGGTTGCATCCTCAGTCATTAACTTACTGTATGCCCGAGCTGCACTGAATCTCAGCCAGATTATATGACGTGCTCCCAGGGAATTAAATCTCAAGTGTGGGCTCCGTGCTGTAATAAGATGACTGTAGAGCAGACAAGGCTAAAATATGTCCTCAACCTCCCAGCTGCAGGTCTCTTTGATCAACTCTTTACCCTCTGACACACTTGGAGCCTTTATACTAAGAAGAATAAAATGCTCAGTAACCAAAAACATATAGGAAAATCGTAGCTGTCAAGAATTGTATATGGCTGGACAGTTGGTCACCCATAAACATTCTCAGAATTAAACAAGCTGCAATAGAGCCTTAGGGTCAGCTCTGCTGTTTTTGGCGCAGGAGGGAAGCAGTGCACTCCGCTGTGTTTATAGCCTTTGCCAGTCATGCTCATGATGACTTTCATGTTGCAAAGACAGGGTTTAACATCAGCTGGGAATTTTCTTTATGTCAAAGAAAAAACCTGGGAAGTAGCTGTCTTTCCTTGTGGAGTACAGTGGGCTGAAGATCAGGCAGACATCTGTTTGCTGCCGTACACCCACCTGCTATGTACCTGTGCTTTCTCTGCCCTTGCAGAGGTTGTCTCTCTGTTGCTTCAGCAAACAGGACGTTGCTGACCTTCCAGATATGAACTCAATTACTCAATTGAGTTCTCAATGATGAACTCCAATGAACTCAATGAACTCCAAATACTCAATTTTAAAATAACTTTACTGAAAAAAGTAGAATATGGCATATAAATAAAGTAACATAATAGAAAGAAATATGTAATACATTTTTTATAAACTTAATGGAAAGGAAATTTGGGATTTAGATTCTTGTAGCTTTAGGTAGGCAAGGAGCAGATTGCTAGAGAGAAATCTTGCCTAGCCTTCAGATGATAAAAGTTGCAAATAATTGAGGGACGTAGAACACGTGCAAGTTGCAGCCTCATCATGAAGGGACGAATGCCAGAGGAATGCTGCTCTAGAGATGATTTTTTCTTTTATTGTCTATTAACTAGTATAAAGAAGCATTTTGACAATCACCTTTATCACTCTGCTGCTAGATAGACTACATCTAACTTCTGTTCTATTTTGTTGTTCCCCCCACAGTCTGATCTTGCTTTGTGGTTTTAGCTGTGGAGTAAAGAGTTTGGTCCATTTTCATTTTTAATTACCATTGCTTGCCTATGCTCATTTTTCTTTGCTTCTTCTTTCCTGGCATCTCTTTAGGACTTAGGATAAAAACTTTAACTTATAAAGCATCCTACAAAAATCTAGTAGCGTTATATTTCCACCAGTGTTCTGCACATACAGATAGCCTGCTTGTTTTTCATATTAAATCTTGTTATTGTTTGTTTGTACAGATCTAGCCTAATAGAGATTTGGTCCATGACTTAATCTCTTAGATACTGTTATTTCCATACCTTTTATTCATGAAGCGCTTACTCTATGGACAGATGGCCTTTTCTGGGTGTCTGCTGTCTTTGTGAGACAGGAGATAATGCTGAAGTCCTTAAATAAAAATGTTTCTAAATTAATGTTTTGTTTCGTATTTCTGTCAACTTCTCCATCATTCATGCCAAAAGCAAGTTTTCACTGTGGTGAAACATTTGCATATGTGACCTGTGTTAGCTTCACTTATGCAGCAGGGTCTGGGAACAGGGAATGTCTCTGACAGGAGAGGAATGGGTTGTCCTGTGAAAACAAAGATTCTCTGCCTCCGCTTAACAGAACTGATGTGCTGCACAGTCAGTTCCTGTGTCAATTCTATTTTATCAAATTTCACCCACATACTTGGTACATAAATTTAAATAATTTGTAGATGCTCCTGACAGTTTCGTTTTTCAGATTTAAATCTTACAGGTTGCATGCAACAGATAAATCAAATGTATTTTTTATGAAGATCTGATTTAATTTTTTTTCTGTGTCTCTCATTTGAAAATATTTTGAGTAAAACATCAGACATTTAAATGTCAAAATTTTGCTTCCAATTCTTCTCTTTTCTACAGTTGTATGAACACCAGACAGAAATGTGCACTCAATAAAATAAAATTTTAAAAAACCCCAGCATTTTGGCGTTTTTGAGGAAAAAAGGGAACCCAGTCATCCTTGGTGTTTTTCAGAGAGTCTGTTCTTGATTTCTGTTTGTCCTGTTTAAACTCCAGCTTCTTATGTAGTTTGTGATTTCATGAATAAACAGTTTACCTGGAAATCACTAAGGATCTCAGCATCCAAACTTATATTCCAAAACTGTTTTAAAATTCTCATGATTATGTAGAAAGCATAGGTACCTTTATATGAATAGCTGAAAGAATGCTGTGTCCCCAGGTCTACAGATGGCAGCGGCAATCAAAAAATTGCTGAAGATTATTTAAATAGTATTTGTTACCTATTTAATTGCAAAGACACTTATTTATAAGAGCAATATCTTACTGTTGTATCAAACTAAAGAATACAAGAGTCACGGTACCGTGCTATTCAACAACATATTAATTTTAAAGTCTGTTAAAAATGTCTGCAGAGACTAGCCAAAGAACTTCCAGCCGGTTGGCCCAATGCCCAAAAGAAACCTTGAATCTCTCAAAATAGTTTAGCTCATCTTCATGACTGGTTCAGGGAACTTTCATCAGAAAGACAAAGCCAGAAACAAAGCGCAGAACAAAGCCCTTCACGAATGTCTGCTGCAGCAAACCTGTTTGACTGAATTAGTTTTGAACTGGCTGATACATAGCAATGACTATATATGGCAAAATAAAAGGAAAACACAATTTATTAATTAACATTATTTGGGTAGCTACAACATGGTGTGTAGCATTTTCAGCAGGTACCCTGAGCAAATTCTTGAAATCTTCTGTACTCACAGCTGATGGTGTTAATGTAATTACTCTTCCTATAGATTCTTCCTAAATGTTTAGCAACTATACTAAACTATTTATATATATTCTCTCTGTATATATGTTTGTAAGTAGATACACGATATACTATATACGTTATGTATGTGTGTGTGTCTATATCTATATATACACACACCCATACACCCTAGAATATACAGGAAGAGCTGGAGGATGACTCTAGAGCATGGCAGATTCTGTTGAGTACTATGGAACTGAGCTGACACTGGACTCCACCGGCCTGAAGTCTGCAGACAAAGTCCTGTTCCCAGAGAGGCTTCAGTTTTGGTGTGTGGATGGTGTCAGTGATAGCTACATTCAATAGGTAGGTATGTGGGAATGCTAAATATATGATGTTGAGATGATGCTACCTCAGCAGAAGCTGTGTCTCCTGCATGCTGGAGATGCCCAGCACTCTTACATGCGCTGGCAAATGGTGCTGATGATACAAAATCTTGTTCTGTTTTGACATATACTCTGGAGATAGATGGATGACTGATTGAGGACAGAGATACTGGGTTTGAAAAGATGATGAGAGACTAAACTATATTAAATAATCTAAAACGTTGAACTGACTGTGAACAACGGAGTGGTGAGGGGTGAAGAAAATGAAGAAAAATGCCAAAGATAGGAGCACGAACACCAAAAAAACCTTCTAATAGAAAAAGAGGCCCTTTGCAGATTGCTGTTGCCGGTAGATGTCACTGTAAATAAAGCAATGGTCTGGGTGTCGCCTTCACACTGACAGGACAGCCCGAATAACATGCACAATGTCCTGAACTCTCAGCCTGTGGAAGAAGAGTATGTAATATAACCCATGTACTAAGAATGTGCTGTTGATTGTGACTTACTCCCTTTCTTAAAAGTGAACCAAGGATTATGAAAAAAAGGATTAATTTCAGATACATAACAAAAGACATTCAGATTAAAAGATTATCTTTAGGTGAATCTGTGCATTTAAATGTGCACTGTTTTCCATAAGCAGTTACCATCACACAGTTCCACACGTGCCTAAAAGCCACATGCTGGAAACAACCCCTATAGGAGCAAGGTAAGTTTTTCTGTGTTTTCTTCTAGCTGGAAGTTTCCCCAGGCATTAAAAAAGAGTATATAAGTCATTTGTGTACAGGGAGCCTGGACTGTCAGTGCTACCAAGCAGGCTCTGTAGGTGCACCGTGTTCTGGCTTAGCTGGGCTTCCCTGAGCATATGGAAAGCCGCTGGGCAGAGCATGGGCAGCGAGTCAGACTGTGCTGCCGCCCGGAGCTCTGGGAGCAAGTTCTGTGCGAGGACAAATTCACACACACAGTAAATACAACTGAGCATAGGTGATCGTCATTGAGTGGATTTTTTGCAAAGGGAACAGTAAAGATTCACATAGAAGATCTGACCAGTTATTTGAAACCAATTTCCGCTTCAGTTTCCTGACAGATTCAGGTCAACAGTGGTGCTCACTTCAGTCTTGGCACCGCTTTCACCTGACTCTCAGTGTGAGGTTCCAGAAAGTGTTTGCCTACCTGTCTCTCTCAGTTACAACATATCTAAATATCACTGCTAGGACCCAAGGAAGGTTTCTCGGTTCACACAAGCACACTGCAAATGTGCATTAACTGGAAATAGATCTGTGTGATTACAGAAAGAGTTGTAATTGTGGACAGGACAATGCATGACTAAAACGTTCTTTTCCGGCCTGCCTTTTATTTATTTTTTTTAATTTATTGGATAACTGTCATTTTCACCAATCTGCATTTCACCCTCTGTGTCAGTGTACAGAGGATCTATACAACCTACGCTGTCTGCACCTCTGGGTTACGGCAATGAGGAAGTAATCTAGTCATCTAGCCTGGCAGCGCAGCCATCTCATAGTGGAGTAAGAACACCCAGGATATTGGAGCTGAGCAGCACCCGGGTATACGCACTGCCTAGGTGTGATATTGCTTAAATAATACAGAAGTCTCATGATTGTGCTTCACTTTTCCCTAGCGACTGGCGCGGGTGTGGTGCATCATGACACTGTGCTCAGGGGTGTTTGTAGAGTCACTTGCACTAAGCTCCTGCTAAAACGAATTGAGATTAAAAAAAAGATTAAACTAATTTCTCTTGCATCTTGCATCCAGTAATTCATGTAAGAGGAAAATGTGACTGACTGAACTGCTTTGTATTGAAAAAGAGAAAGCTCAATTTCTTTTTCTGAGAAGTGTGTATTGCTGTTTAGTTGTGCTTTGCACACTGTTACTTATATGTCTGTACTGGACTTCTTTTCTGTTATAGCTTAAGGCTATATTCAGCCTCTTCAGAGCCAGTAGTCGTCCCAGTCTGGGCACTGGGTCAACTATTCAGCATGCAGATCTTTGAGTGCTAAGATGTGCTTCACTTCTAGTACTTAGCACTCTTGCATTGGTAGGCACTGTAAAAACATTAGCTAATGCTTCTTACTGGCACTAAGAGTTACCTTTCTTGTTTGGCAGGGAAAAAGATACCCAGTCAAGGTATAAAACCACTAACCAAATGAATGGCCAGATAGTTAAAAAGAAATTATTTATGTGCATATTCTTGTTGCTATCACTTTATTTTCTGAGTTTAAAGAGAGGCATAATATCACACCCACAATGTAAGTACTACCAAGTTACAGCAATGAAGAGTTCATGTTAAAAACCAGCGTGGCAGATGCCTCCTGATGGGCTGGTTCAAAGCTGGCCCATTAGGGCACTTGCAGAGGCAACAGGGATCCCTCAGGCTGAGCAGAGAAAAGCTACCTACTTCCTGAATGAGTGTGTTAACTACCAACACCCCCTGCCTTTCCAGAGGGAAATCAAGCGTATCTGCTGTGCTTTGTAGTGAACTTAATAGCTGTACCTACCGTGGTAAATAAAATAAGCCAAGGCCCACCTTCTGGTCCTGGAACAAGGGCCATTAGACCCAAGAACATGTCTTGTTCTGCACAGCTGAACCTTCCTCCATATGGTCTATTGGGAACCATCACTTCACCCTGTCTGGGCCTTCTTGCAGAGACGTCTAGCTGACATTTACCAAAACCACGCTGGGGAGCTTCCACTTGCCCATGGCCAAGTCCTGTCCCTCTCCAGTTGCTAGTATGGGCACGGCTAACACTTCTGGTGTGTACTAGGAGTGCCATGTGCAGCAGTATGACCTGGGGCTTCACCAGCACCTCTCTCCTTTCTGAATCCCACTGGAGCGCCTGTGTGACACCTTGTCCCCACTCAGTCTGGACACTTAAGTCTCCATAAGCTGGCTGCTGCGTGGGCACCACTGCACGCAGCATTCCTGCGCGACAGTGGTATTTAGATGTCTCGTAAATAAGAGAGGCAGGCTGGCATACGCTTTCTGGAGTTCTCTACTGAATTTAGCCACTGGCATTCATCCTGTTTCATTTTAGTTGCCAAAATGCATCTTCTGAATCCTATTGTAAGCGTTTCTCGTGCTTCTCCTTATTTGCAAAATGGGTATATTAATGCTTGTGCCATTCATAAGTCTGTTGTCTTTCAGCAGAAACGTAAGATTTTTGTGTCACAGAAGCCAGCACATAAGTGAATGCTGATTTAACTCTGGAAACAACCACCGTCTTTGTTAGGTATGTGGTCAAACTAGAACCAACTGGTCCTGCAGTCAAAGCCAGGAGCATGTGGGTGAGATTAAGGAGGATGGGAGCAATAGGAAATTGGGCCCCCCCTTTCCTTCTGTGAGGAAAGAGGAGCTTTCTGGTTTGCAGCCTGGAAAAATGGGTGTGTGGGAAGAGTTGACTTTAGGCCAGGGGCGGGTCACGTATCTGTCTCAGGGAGAGCAGTAGAAGGTGTTTTTGGAAAGCTGTGTTTTAATGGTAAGTTTTAATGGGGGCTGAGCCACCTCTAGCACGGGCAGAAACCCTGTTCCGTTCCTAACTTTGCACCATTTTTCTTTGTGGCTTTGCAGTAGTCACATCACATCAGTATTTTCAAACTGGTACTTAACCCCCTGATTAGCCATTTAAAAAGAAGCTTTTAATTTCCTTGAAGTACTGACTACCTGAGAGATCTCCTAGTTAATGGCAGCTCCAGCCCTGTGGCAAGTTGGGCCACTTCTGTTATGACGCTTAGAGATTTCAAAGCATAACTTTTGGGAACAAGGGTTCAAGAGTAGTTGCTGAATCTTGGTATTAGTCTAACCCTCACATTGGAATAACTATGTCCCTTTGTGCTTGGAGATCTACAGAAGAACACAAGTATGAAAACTGTGTATGTCACAGCCTTGAACACAATTTAGTTTTAATACACACTCCTTTATACTTACAATATGGCTCTGTTGAATCATTTATTTGAATTCACTCTATGCTCCTTTCACAACTGGCCCAACTTGCTGTAGTATCACAGAAATGAGATTTCAGAAACAGGTCTAGAGCTTGATCTTCTGTACATAATTGTCTGGTCTTGCAACTGCTTGAGCCAAACATCTGTTCTCCACCTCCCTCTCATCAATCAGATATGCTCAAATGAGTTAAAATGTCACTTGAAGAAAGAAATATGCATACAACAAATACTTGGAAGGAGGGCTAAAGGATCACAGGATAGGTCAGCAATGTTCATACCAGGGAAACCTAGGAGGCCATAAGCAGGGTACAATGAGTGAAATAGGAAACAATTCTGTAGGTCTTGGCAGAGCTTTCCTTTGCAATAATTATCTAAAGCTGTCTGGAGGCTTTCCCTGGAGCCTTTCTCTCCCTTGACCCAATAACAAAAGAATCCATGTTACAAACTTTGCTGTGGGATATGTAATGGAAATGCAAAATGCAACATTGTTCGCTGGCAGCCTTGTAAAATCCTGCCTAATGTTAATCCTACAGGACTTGTTGAAGGGCTGAAAGCACTCTGAATAGTTGGAGTGTGACCGTTTCAGGCATTCCTCTTGCATATGTGCATTTTCACAGACAGAAGACACAGACAGAAGACACAATGGCTCCATTGGATCATGCCTCCAAAGTATGTTGCCATTGCAGAAACGGCCTGTATGGTACAATGAAGATAATTAAGAAATAAGGTTCTGTGAAAGGACATTAGGCCACACTTCACAACAGTGCGAATCAATGGAAGAATGCAGAGTTTGGTGAGGGAAGGAGGGGGACGTGCAGATGTGGCATCCCCCAGAGGACTGCAGGGAAGCCCAATAGCTTGCACAGAAGCAGCTGTGGATGTCCTCTCCTCGCTCTTCCTCATGGGGAACCTCCCGATAAGGCAGGGGTGGTCCTGTTGCATCAGTTGCTGACAGCTTTTTGTGCCACTGCTACCAAATCTGTCCTAACACATTTTTCAAGGGTAAATCTAAACGTTTCTTGATGGCATGTTGTTGGTGTGCCAAGAATTAGTGTCTCCTTATCGTGAGGAAGCATTTTGGTTTCAAGGGGCGGCCCAGATGACCAGATTGCCCCGGCCCTCAGGTCTCTCCTGATTAACACCCCTCCAGCTGAAGGAGCGAGTTTACAGCAGGGCAGGAGAGGTACCATTTATAAAAGTATTGGCAGTGCATGACTTGTCTTTTATATTGATTCATGTTATTACATTGCTCTGGTAACCTGATAGACTGTCTGGTCCCAGATAGAGATGAGGTTTTATTGCATTAGATTTTGTCATGCCAGACACTATTTTGTTCCAGTCTTTTGGCCTCATTCACTGCTTTATCCTGTTCAACTTCAGTCAATGGGCAGTTTGCTAAAGATTTCAGTGCGAAGAAGAACAGGCCAAATCATCACCACAAATCAAATTCGTGGTGTCTCAAAAAAGTGCGTCCTCATGCCACCAGGATTCCTGTGTGTATCAGATGTTTTTGTGACCAAAAGGGCAAAAACACTGCTTAGGAAACTGTCTTACCCAACGCTGACAAAGTCAGAGCTGGTCTACACGGGGGTCAGCCCGGCGGCCAGCGGCCTCAGCCGGGGCTGACTTCAGCGATGCAGCTGCAGCCGGGGCCTGGCGCGGGCCGTGCACAGCTGAGCCGCAGGCCTGTCCCCCAGCCGTGCTCTGCGGCAGCGTTTTGGCGGACTCGCGCTGCCCCCTGCCCCGCCATATCTGGTTACTGAGGCGTCGCTCCGGCAGCCATCGTCCCGCCGAGCGACACGCGCCGAGAGCTGCCGGGCATGCGACACGCTCGGTCACCCCTCGGCCATCCTCTGGTTTCTCTTGCTTAGGTGGGATGAATTTAAGCTCACGGGTGTCCTGAGGAGGGGTAAATGCTGTTCAAAGGGTATGTGAGGAATGAGGCCGATTCCTCTCCCAGGGTGGGAAGACAAAGGGAAGCTTGGGGCTTTCCCCAACTCGCTTTTTTATTTCCACCCTGGAGTGTGTGTGTATATTTATGAGAAAATTAAGCAGAGGCTACACATTGCCCGATACAGTGAAGATCAGGGATAAGATATTCCAGCCTCTCGATTTCACAGATTTATCCAAATGGGAGCAGTAGCTCTCCACAGACAAAATAGGAAGTGAATGTAATGGATATCTAAAAGGGGATCAGGTGGCGATAGTTTGGTGATGAGGGAAGTGCTCGTTTCAGGCTGCCGGAACAGAAAGTGCTGCTGCTGTCACTGCTCCCAAAATGGCACGGCTTGGTCCTGCATCCACTCGGGCTCCGTGGACCCCGGCAGGCCCGTGCCTGTGGCAGCACCACCCTTTGCTCCTCTGCTGGAAGCCGCCGGGACGCCTTGGGGATGAAGGGCACTTGGTCCCTCGGGGGAGCAGGTGCCTCCTTGTCACCCGGGCTCCTTTAGCACCCTTCTGAGAGGAACCTTACACCTTTGGCTGACTTAGTGCTGCAACAGATAGCCCTTAAAGAAGTTAGTTACAGTATACTGTAGTGGCATGAACACAATCCAGTAGGTGTATTTTTCCTACACATACACTATTTACGCTGACTTGGCTCTAGCTACACTGTGGTGAACATTGTGGCACAATTTAGTTTGTTGATTTTAAAGTTTTTATGGTGTGATCCCTTGGTTACCTCAGAGCATTGCAAAAGACTTAATGGCTTAAGCGGTCACAAAATAAATGCATTTTATTTGAGCTCTGTGCTAATGCAGAAAAACTTGAATAAAGCATGCAAAGAACCTATAATGCATTACTATAACATAGGCAGCAGTACACCATTATCCTGGTGGGATTTCTTCAGCCATTTTTTTCTTTTCTTTTTTTTTTGATAAATAACGCAATCAAGAAATTCAGAATAGCTAGCGAATGTGTTGATTTTGACAAGCAGTTTTGCTTGAAAATCAATTTTAAAAGTTTCAAGATGTAGTATTACATCTGGACATTTTCTAAATGGTCTGCTGCGACTGACTTCAGTTTTAAGTGATTTCTTCCACTGCTCAGTGTTGTTCCAAGCTTCCAAGCCCTGTGTTTCCCATCCTGTGCCTCTTTCTCAGCACTGCAGCCCTGCATTGCTGCACCTGTTACAGATGGGATTAAAGATGCAGAGGATTCCCAGAAAGTCCTATGAAAGAAGTGAGACTTCTTGTACAAGGTCTTTCCTTTTCCAAAAGATCTACAGACCCTACAGTAAAATCCCTAAGCTGTATCAGGAGATATTAACTAGGCCTCCTCAGGGTTTTATCTGGGCATTCTCAAAGCACACTTATCAGTTGACACCTTTGTGGTTATAACAGTACACTTCTTCCCTTGACATAAGGGAAAAGTTGAATTAGGAAGGATTTTCTAAAGAAAAAATGAATGTGGAACATTAACCAACCCTATTTTGTCTTATAACCCCAAGGAAGGAGTCCTAGTTAATGCACCCAGCAGAGATGAAGATGGAAGGGGTTGCTGGAGCCTGACCTGAAGCCCATTCTGCTGATCAGATGCTAAATGCTAAGTGTTGCCTACTTTTTCACAGCTGTGGAGCTAGACAGAGGAACTTTATTTTGGCAGAGTTACTGTATTTTGAAAGTCTTTGCAAGATGAGGAGAAGCTTAGCAGAAGTTCTCTAGCTGAGTTGCATCTGTGGTAGCTTGCATTTGCCTGTTTCTCTGTCATTTGGGACTAAAGGTGATTTACTGTGGGGTTTGGCTATTGATGCACAGCACACAGATACCAATATTTTTATGTACGGATAAAATATTGAGCAGCAAATGAGAAAACGATTCATTCTGGTAAAAGGCAGAAATGGTATTCTTAAAATAAGACTTAAAATATCTATGTTTTTCTGTGTAATTTCCTCAAGTCTTTGGCATTGAGAAATCACCCATTCAAACTATTGCACTGGGTAATTTTTCTTTCCATCTCTTTTATATTGCTAGCAAGTACCATTAGATGTCAATATAGTGATAGCTTTATGTCCTAAAATAAAATCCTGTTTGTATTTTGTTCTCTTTCTTTGCTATAAAGATAAGAGATCTCTCCTTCACTGGTAGTCAAAGTCTAGAGATACTATGAAATGAGCTTGCCTTTCCTTGATCAAGCCAAGGACATTTCCTTTGCTTTACCATTTCCTAGACTATGAATTGCTTATTCATTTTCTTGATTGTCATAATCAGATCCATTTGATTTTCACAGTTGCTCCTACTTGATGTTTTCACTTGTATTTTATTAAAGTAATTTTCCAAAGGAGTTCCAGAAAAAGAAGCGGGGTGAAGTCATTTATGTTGGAGATGAACTTGAGACAAACCAGTAGATGCAGCTGCCCCCTTCCTGTCACCCTTGTGCACACATGCAAAGGTCTCCAACTGATTGAACCCACAGCTCTGCAGCTCAGGCCCACTCTAAATCTAAGAAATTACAAGATATCACTCAGGACACTAGTGAGAGAGCTTTGTAAAGAGACTCTGAATGAAACAGGTCTGTATAGGAAGCTGTTGTTCTGCCTAACAGATTTGTTCCCATTTCTCAAATGTGTGCCTGTTGCGATCTCTTTGTGAAGTTTAATTTTTTTGCCATCAGAAGGAAGATGCCTCCTCTGAAACCAGTCGAAATGATACAGCTGTGTCTCTGTTCTCACTTTTCCCACAAGCACCATCAGGTTTTTTTCTGGAGAACTGAGAGGAGTGAAAATTATTATCTTCCTGTTCACGGCAGTTAAAGGGATGATGCAGTTGTTGCACTAAGGCAGAGACAAGTGGTGTGGTTTCAGGATCACTCATTAAGAAGGCAGCAATTGCCTGAGGGAATTATTGGCCTCCTTGTAATACTTTTTGTAAGCTTATGAGCAGAAAGAGGCATTTTACTATCTTTGCTTAATAAGGTAATAGGAATAGGTATTGCTGATGAGGATGGCAGGAATATCTGACTGAATGTTGATTTGCCTGCCTTTTAATTAGCACAGACGTGGAGACTGCTTTTGAATACTGAGCTCCTCATTCCCACGCTCATGGCTGAGCTCCTATTTGTTCATGATTCTGCATCAGGGATTGATATTATTAGGAAAAGAAGTTTTTCTGACAAAAGGGAGATTCTTGTTCATAAAGGTGGAGGCCTAAGACTAAGCTGAAGTATTACATTTTAGCTGCTATGTGCTTATCTGCAGTTTGTGCTCACTCTTCTGCACTTTCAATTAACATTTTTTCCTTTAGTTCCAAGCTAGGAGAATACGACTAAATGACCACTCCTTTTTTTTCAGGAGTAAATTGCTTGTGATATCTCAAAACCTATTTCATATGAAAAGTTAGCCATAAATGTGGCACCTGTTTTGGAATGGAATAAAGAAAGGTCTTGGTATGATTTTATTGTGTTTCTTACAAATGCATTGCATTGAATTAAGTTAGAGTTTTGACTTCTGTCATCGTGCTTAATAGGCTAATGGCACAAGGCAGCAAGGGTACACAAGCCAACCAGGTATAAGATAATTTGATTGGGGCAAGTAATTAGTTATTCATTTCACAAGTTCTGGTATGATAATTGTTGCCACTACATTATGGTGGTGAGTCACAGACCAAGGCCTTATTGATCCAGTTGTTGGATACACACACTAGTTAGCTGAAAAGGTGGACCTAGGAGTATGTCCCACTGAATGCAGCTGACTGCAGCAGGGATGGTATTTTGCATTTAAAGCAATTCAGCTTTTGAATATGTTGGGAACATGGATTTGAAAATTTTCTGTACTTTATAGAGGAAGTTTGAGGAACTGTAAATGTTTACAGCACTGCTTTTACTGTATACTCAAAGGCATGCAAATGTTAAAGAAGAACTCTATCTGTAGCAACATGTGCTGCAAAACCCCAACAGATAATAGTCACTTACGTAATTTAATGAAGGTACTTCGTCATTTCAGTCAAATAATGTTTATGTTACATAATGGGGTCAACTGGAAACATAATTTCTGTTCTAATGCTTTATGTTGTTCCTTGTAGAGTCTGACTTTGTCTTCTTCGGACCTTTGCCACTGCTGGCTATTAAATAATTCAGTTGTCACTGCTGGAGCCATTTGCAAAGCTGAGTAATGCTCTGCTTGAGAAATAGTGAAACTGGTGCTGTGTGTGACTTGAATGTACAGCCAGACCAAGGTGCTTTATTTTTCCATGGACATATATCTAATAATTCTTTATTAGATCTGCAGGTGAAATAAAACAGCAATTATCACACAATTTATTTTAAAACACTGATAACATAGCACTGTTACAACACTTTCATTTCAAAGCGCTTTCTTTATTAATGTAATTTTACTCAGGCATATATCAGCTCAACTAGAAAAAGAAACCATTTTTATTAGCCAAATCAACAATAACCTATTAGTAATTGCCATTAACAGTAGCAATGTCATTGCAAAAAACACTAGGCATCTCATATAGTTGCACAAACTCTCCTTGTGGGAAGCGGAGTACTGATTAATTTCACTCTGAACAAATACTTTGCTTCTTATCCCCACGGTTTACTTAGTACATCAGAAGGAACGTGAAGATTAATTAAAAATTTTAAAGTACATTTCACTGTTAAAAGTCATGCATTAAAACAGATTAGTTGCCTACCACAAAAAGAATACAGATTAATTCCAGTAAAAGCACTAGCCGAATGCCACAATGAATTACAACAGCTTCTGGCAGGACAGGAATATTGCAGCTAAGAACACATGCACGTTCTCATTTCTTTCGTAGATTTTTCCGTAGTCTTTGTTTGGATGTGTTGCTCTTGATGAACAGAGTGTGCTCCAGATTTGTTTTGGTTGTCTGGAATTAGCCTCTCACCACTCTGCCTTTCAGCAGTTGGGGTTGCCAGTGATTGCTCATTATGGGACAAGGTGCTTCCCCTTCAGCAGAAGACAGGATTGTGCGGAATTGAGCCAGCTAAATGGGGCAAGGAAGGAAGGGATATATTTAGCTTTTCACTTTTATATTGCATGTCAGTGAGAAATTGTTATACTTCCCAACTAACTTTCTGTTTTTTAAAAAAATTAGTCTTCATAACATTGAATTAATCCAGTGGTGAGTCAGGATTTATGCTGCCACAGAAGTACTGGAACAACCAACCATCTTTGAATATCCTATTCACCCCTATATCCAATTATCACAGAAACTTTCAGCCAATGGTACCACTCACTGTGTTATCACCTATGTAAAAAAGCTGGGGTTTGATAAGTTAAGAATACCACCAATTGTGAAAGTAAAAACCAATGCCTCATAAAAACTAAGTCAACTTTGCTTTAAACATTGCTTTTTATGTCAAACTATTTGTACTTAATTTCTGTCCCCTATCCATTGAATTGGCCAATTAATAACACCTTGAACAAATATTAAGGATCTTCATAATACTCAATTTATTTCTACATGCGTGCTTTTTATTTCCAAAGATTCAAAGTACTTAATTAGCCTTATCTGGAAAGATATTAATTCAAACACCTTTGGAAGGACAGGTGGCAATACTTTAACTTTAAATAAGACAGTTTCATAAGAATTTAGAACAGAAAGAATACTTACCTCAATAAGGCCAGTGAGGGATATTTAGCTTGTCCTACAGACATTATTAGGAAATAATGCAATAATAAAGCAATTGGTACAGCTCCTAACCACTCTATGATAGCACTGAATGGAGAACTATGCTTTGGCTATTTGATCTTGTGGCAAATGACAAAACTCCCTGCTCAGGCAGGTTTTTGGCTGAGATTTGATGAGAATATGAATTTCTTTTGGGGAGTCTTGTAGGAATGAAGATGGGAAGAATTCAGCTTTCTGCCTGGCTTCTGCTTTGGAAGACACAGCCCTGCAAGGAAATTTAAATAAGCAAATTGTCTTTCCTGGACCAATGTAAGCAACTCCACCAATCTGAAGTCATCTTATCTCAATTCCCACAAGACTTTGTAAGATGTGAGTAGCCTAACCCGGCTGAGGCAGAATCATAAGTGTTTATTAAGAGCAATAACATGGTGTAAAGGTAGTACTCATTTTACAGTAAAAATGAGACAAATAAACCTAATAAAATGCAGCAATACAATGTAAAGTGATAATGTCCCTGAAGCTAAAAGACAAGAAGGGTCTTGTTCCTTGTAATACTGTACCTGCTGTGAGCTGATAGTAATTGGCTTTTTAAGGATTATCCAGATGACAGTCTCATGGAGGGGAGGCTGAGTCAGAGAGCCATTGTAGGTCCAGTAATCCATGGACTTAAGCAGTAGGCTTGAAAGATCAAAATCAGAAAAGGGAGCTTGCTTACCCTGTGGAAGATACACTGAGTTAATGAAACCCATGAGTAAGATAGGATTTACATCTCAGGCTACAAAGGAGTATGTTCCTAAATCAGAGGAGGTCATTTCAAAACACTAGTGTTTTCTCATAGCATCAGAGGTGAGTTGCTCACCCTGGTGGTAGGTTTGACACCGAGATACATCTAGGCTGGCACCACCGACAATGAACAAGTGTTACTCAAAAAAACCAAACAAAAACCAACTTCCCTCCCCAAATGGTATCAGATACCAAAGAGTTCAGTCATCACTGACTAAAGGGTTGTGGGTTTCTTTTTTTTTTTTTTCAAAATACTGAACTCTGTGCTCCTGAGCAAGCAAAACACTTCAGTGTATAATTAATTTTCAGCTGTCTGTTGAAGCTAAAGGGAGGATTCACACACGTTGATAATTGCATGTTCAGGGTCAAAGTCTACATTCCTTTTTAAAATCCTGTAGCAGATGCTGTATTGTATTTTTAACATGCTTCACTAAAATTCAGATATTCAGATTCTATCTCTACTTATCTTGTGCCTTTATGAGAGGCTTCGTGGGAATAGTCACTGCTTTACAAGACAGCTTAAGAAAGGTGCAGTTCTGGTGATATTTCTTCTCCCCTTTTTTCCCTCCTTCAACTGAGCAAAACTTCAGTTTGGTTATTGTGAGACTGTGCTGGTGGTGGATGCCAGGGGTAATTTCAAATAGACAGACAGATGGATGGAAGCATAGGATTAGGCACGACTCAGGAACTGTGTACTCTTACTCTTACACAAAAAGCCTGTAGCTGTCTACAGGGTGGAGCCCCAACAATACAAAATATCTTATGGGACCCAGTAAACTCATGTCCAGGATTATGCTTTCAGCTCCCATGTCTCAACAGCGTCCTTCAGCTGAACCCCTGCATTATTCTGAAGTCTTCAAAAAGGCAGATGAGAGACTGCGTAGATTTTAATTTAACTACTCTGTATATTATCATGATCAGGCTGTGATGATGTTTACCTTAGTCTTTACTGAATCCAAGGCCTTCAAGACACCCTTTAGGTTTCATTGCATAAGCCAAGCTGTAAATAAAAAAAGACTTTAAAATCCTAAATACATAACAATAATATTATTCTAACAGAATCAAGAATAAGAATATGCTTTATAAATGATTGGTTTAGCTTTGCAAATCCACTATGAATGAGACAAAATTTAGAACTTTTGAGGAAATAACAGGAAGTTTTGCTTCTGCTTTTCAGAATAATGCACACAGTAGTGCGAAAATAATCTGTGGTTCAGAAGTATTTGATTGCTTTGATCATATGTGCTTATCCTTGAAATTTGCTTCAAAAGCATTCAGAGAGATGGTTTTGCTGGTATCTTTTTTGCAATGTGAACTATGAGTAAATATATTGTATATTGTAAATATATTGTAGTATATAATAATATATAATATTATTTATGATATTTCCTTAATATAACAAAGTCCTTAATAATAAGGAATTCTTTTTCCTGCCTCAGTTGGTTTGGAAAGGCTAAATATGTCATGCGCGTGGATTCAGATTTCTTGGAGTTCTGATTTAGAATTTTCTTTTCTGATTGATAGACAGTAATAGCATACGTGACTCAAACTGTCTGTGAAACTTCACGTCACTGTTAATGGCGTGGAAAGCAAACACAAAAGGTATGATCATTGCCTGTTACAAAGGTGGATGAAACACCACAAGATCACTAGCACTCATGCCTTTAAAGCACAGCTCTTCTTGAAAGCTCTGTGGATGAAATGGAGATTTGGGTAAAATGTCCAGGTAGAAGCATGGGCAAAGCTGGCAATATGGGCTAAATCAGGACTAAGAGACAGTCATCTCCACTGATTTAACACAAAGACATGTTTTTCCTAGTCCTCATCATTGACTGCAGTTTTGATAAGGAAAGGGAAGAGAGACACATGTGCTTGCAGTATGTCAGTAACTGACCTTCAGGGAAACAGTGACAATTGCAAGCCATCTGGCTTGTCGAAAGCCTCAGCTACATTTGAATATCTGTCTGTGTTCCAGTGAATGAGATGAAGCTAAAAAGCAATTGGCGGGATCATTTTGCTGGTTCTATTACAAAGCAATGCTGCAATTAGAGCAAAATAGTTAGAAACGCCACTCTGCACTGTTAGGGTCTGAGCGTGAAACTGAGAACATGCTTGTGAATGCCTGCAGATTTATGGTGTTCTGCTGAATTGCCCTGGCATTGTCAGGGCTCATACCCAGGCTTTATCTTGGGGTAGGCAGAACTGCACATATTCCTGAAAGCAATTTAGGGCTAATTACACAGAGATGAGGAAAATCACAACTTACAAGGGACATATATTTTTCTAACTCTACTGCTAACAGTCTCCTGTGCATGCCTTTATTTCCACGACTTTAAAAACGTAATACATTAAATAGCATTTTGAGGACTGTAACCGCTTTATTGCACATGGTGCAATATTTATTCACAATAGTCCCATCTACTGCAAAAGATTGATGGTATGGCCATGAACATCATGGCTGTCGATGGTTTTTATTCAACACAGATATTTCAACTTTTCAGTTTTGACAATATTTGCTTTAGTAGAGTTTTGAGGAACCTTGTCCATCCTAGTATGTTGCTTATTATATCTTGAGCTATTTTTCGTGTGAAATACAAATTTCCAAAAACTGACAGAACTTGGAAATCATAACCATTTCTTTAAATGCCTTCTCACCTATGACTATGCTCAGCAATTCCCTAGCAACTGTTTAACTCTATGGCAATAGTCTAGTGATTATTTGTATAATGTTTCAGCAACATGGTCACAGAAAATAAGAAAACTTCTTAAAATACAAGGAGGAGATTTTAAAATATAGAGACAGAAAATGGAAATTACCATATAATGCACATAATTTTAAAATTCTGATTTAAATCAGATTTTTTTAAAGTTTCTGGTATTTTTTAAAGCTGGATTCCTCTCTTTCCAACTTAACATCTTTACTGTTTCAACATATTTAAACTATTGATTCAAAGCAAACTAATAAACACTTAATCATGTGCTGCTTAAACACAGCTTAAGTGCACTATCTCTTTACAGCAGAAAGCAATTCCAAAGGGACACCCCTTTCTTATCTTGACTGTATCAAATGAGATAGCTTTAGCACTCTCAACAGCGGAAAATTGCCTATTAGGAACACACTTCTGGCTATGTGTTCCTAATGCCTAAATTAAAAATGTATAATCCGTCTCATTAGATTGTCATGTTGTAATGTTCCTAAAATCTAAAAAGCTGCCAAAGACAACATTACATGGATTGAACATGAATTGTTTGTTGGCATGTTGATGACTGTTAGCAGGACACTAAGACACTGGAAAAGAAATAAAATCTGTTACTTTAGAGGTGGTTTTTAATTTTTGTAAAACAGACCTTGCTTCATTATCTTAAGACGTTTAATGTACTTGACAGCTGCTGGGGCCCTTACTAGATAACTTTTTAACCTCTTTCTCGTCATTAATTTCTTCTGGGTTTCCTTCTTATTTGCTGTTCTTGAAAAGGCAGAAAAAAGCCCCCACCTTACAGTGATCAGCATGCTTGTAGTTTTGAGGAGCTTCAGCCACAATTGTAGGGGAGCATTGGGGGGGACTCTCTAACATGTAGGGGAGACTCTCTAAAAAGAAGCTGATTTAGTATTAAGCTGAATGTACTTGTACAGCTGACCTTTTTAACATTTAGCAGAGGTTACTTACTTTTATACCTGCACCTTTCAGCCCTATTTCATTATTTAAATATGGATTTAGGTTATCTAAATTTAGATTAATAAGTAATGACCACAAAACCCAATTTGCTCTTGCAAAGTCAACTTTGCACACTCAGAGATGGTATTACTTTTGCAAAAATAAAATAATTATCAAAGCTATCTACATATGCTTTTTTTTTTTTTTTCCTAGAGAAAAAATATGTGACCAGACTTTGAAAACTTGACTTTGACTTTTCTTTCATTGACTCTACCTCTGAGGCATATTTCCTTCCATCCACTGTGTGCTCTGAGCATTGCTTATCCGTTTGGCCACAATGGAAGTGAAACTGCCACAATCTGTATGTTCCAGTGAGAGGTCCACCTGTCAGCACTGCAAATGCATGAAGTAAGGTAAAAGCATTAATCAGTAAAGTCTTCCTGACAGGCAAGTTATAGATTTCAAAGATTTTATAACATGCAAGCAGTTTTCTCCATGTTAACATGTTTTGATATTACATTATTTTTAAACATTTGGAGAAAAAAACAAAAACAAAAAACAAAATACAACAGTTTGTGCAGTTAAGCAGAAGTTATTGAAGGTTTTAATTCTAGGTATGCATATGACTGCATTGGTTATAGTAAATCTGCCTGTCTCCTCAATATGGTTCCAAAATTCAGGTGAAATATATGTGACTACACCTTCTACTCCAGAGAGAAAACAAAAGGAAAAGTGATGCAGAAAAACAGCAGTTTGCCAGAAACAGTAATTGGATTTTAATAACTGCAGAAGAAACAGCCCTACCTCATGGAATTCACTTCCCACTAAAATTTGTATTATTTATGACAGCATTTTAAAGGTCTCTTTCTTCACAGAAGTAACAGTTATATGTACTTGACGTTTTCTGAATTTAGATTATGAGATGCCACAGGTGTACTCAGATGTTATTGACACCATTTAATGGTCATTATCATTAATTCCTTGCTTACAAGCACATAAATGTGTATTGATTCCCACTGTGGTGATAGGCACCTGTAATTCTGCTCAGATAGGCAGGTGATAGGCACCTCAGAAATATGTGCCTGGAGTTCTTGCAGCACTTGCAATATTATACATCAGCACAAAGAAATCTCCTCCTTTCCTATCAAGGTAATAAGACTCTCTGAGGAAAAAAACCTAGTCCAGAGTGATTTTGTGTGGAGTTATACTGTGAGTAACTTTACATATGTATAAATCTCCCACCTCATGTTGATTAAAAAAAAAAAGCACAATTGAGTAACTGTGTTTAGAAACTCCCCTCCTACCTTCCCATCCCCAAATCAGTGATTATCCTGGAGGTTTCCTACTGGGAAATTACCAGTCATTTTGCCATTAACACAAGAACACTCGCCAACAAGTCCTAATTTTAAAGAACATAATTTGGATCTTCTCTGACACTTAAAGGGTGTTGCCAACTAGTATAACAAAATTAACAAGCATACCCTAATCTATATAAATACTCCTGAAAGGCAACTAGTCTTGTTTTTTATATAAATTAGAGAAAAAGAGAATGAAAAAAGAAAATGTCTCACATCCCTCTCTCCAGATCCCCTTTTTACTAACCTGATTGATTGTCTTATCCTCAAAATTCACATGGAATGAGTGTCCAACATTGACAATCTCTTTGCATGTGGAAGGTTTCCAAGTAATCCAGAGAAGCCCCAGAGATGCATCTTTTTTTACTTCCTTGGTTTTAATATCAATAGGAGAATGACGGTCTCCATTCGCAATAGGGTATAACTTATGCCAGTGGTCAGGTCCTAGGCTAAATAAATAAATAATTGAAGTTTTCTACTTCAAATTCTGTACCAACACTGAATTCATGACACTTTCCCTTGGAACCAATTGTATACATAATTTACACTAAATCTTCACAATCCAAAGGATAATTATGGTATAAAAGTGCAGACTACACAGAAAGCAACGGATGCTCGGCCTTCTTGAAAATCCATGTCAATGACTTAAGACATCCATGTGTGGATTTTAGAACATTAATTTTGACAATCACTAAAAAATAATCAATCTCAGTAGCTTCTAGTGGTGGAAGACATTTGTTTTCAAGGTCAGTGTGCAACAAAATGGTCAATATATTATTAAATATTACATTAATATGACTAGCAATGCTCTCAATAAAAGAGGAGGTCCAAAGCCTACTAAGTCCTACCAGCTTCAGATGTTTTGGGAATGATCTCAAGCCATTTTTGTACTGCTGGGAATGTTCAAGGCAATCTTCTTGGGGACCGATACCTGATTAAATGCGTGACTGAAGTCAAACTTCCAAAGTTTTCTCCTGAAGTAGGTCCTATCTTGTAGTTCAAGAATATTTACACACAATCACCTATTTCTTCAGTAATAAGATACCATGCCTGACTCTCTGTTTTAAAGCTAAGTTCTACTAATACATATAAGATTTTGCCTGGCTTAAACTCTGTCTCATACATGCTTAAAAGCAGGATTGTATTTTTAGGACCATATGCTTGACAAGTACTGCAGCATAGTTAAATAGTTGTGGTATTATCTATATTTGCACCCATTTGACCTGAGTGTATGGAGTAATTATTTCTGTATAAAATAAGGTTTATGAGAGGCTATGTAAGCATTGCCTTGTCATCCTGCGTTGCAAAAATGGAACCTGTTGACATTTTCCTGTTTTTCTTACAGACTATTCTCAGTAATAGGAAACTACTGCTATCTGCCTTTGCAGATGTCCGCAGCTGACGTCAGGAATTTCAGATACCATTGTGCAAGTAATGTTATAACCTGTAAAACTTGTGGCATTGATGCCTAGGAATATGACAGCTTTTAGGTGCATCTCAGTTATAGGCAGATTGCAATTTTCTGTTGATTTTTTGTTGTTGTTCTGAAATTATGTTTTATCAGAATGGAAAATGTTCAAAGGAAAATTACCACCACAAACTTCCGCTGAAGGAGAGACAGCTTCGCCTGGTTAGTCCTTGACCAATTTCCTGGTCAGATTACTAAAATGATATCAGTGTTTCACTACATCATAAAATTTCTGCTTGAAGTGAAGGATGCACAATTTATGGTCCTTGGGCAACCTTGCTATGTAAACTATGTAAGAAATGAAGATAGCAAAACTAATAGATCAGCTGGAAATATTAGGTATGCTGGACTTGGCCAGTTATTAACTTGTAGTTCTCCAGCAGGGAGTTTGAAGACCTCAGTAGCAGGCTTGCGTCAAGCCTTCAGCACCCTGTTGCGGCAAGGGTAACTGGGAGGCCTGCCGCTGTCTTGGCTGCTACGGTCTGGAATGGCTGTGATCAATTAGTGCCATGTTTAGTGCTGAAACAGACTCAGGCTGGTGTTGGTGACTAAGTTTTGAGGCTTCAGAAACCAAACCTGGCACCAGACACTAACAGAGCCGTATGGCAGGCAGCCAAGGAGCCCCAAAAAAGCCACCTTCATTCTGGGCACTCAGGACTTGCAGCCTCTCTCCTGCTGCAGCAGAAGATTTAGGGTTTGAGTCCAAGTTACAAGCTTATTAGTGACATGGAAGCGGCCCAGCTTCCTGCCTGTTCCCTAGGGCAGTTAGGTGTCCTGGAGGGACAGAAAAGCCTGGTACATTGGGGCAAAGGTGTTCATGGTTCAATAGTTTTTCACTTTGAGAATCAGAACTCTTTTGAATGTATTTGTGGGGGGATTTAGCAGCCATCAGTAAAATGTGTAAATTCTTTAAAGTAGTGTTTTGAAACAGAATCTGTTTCTTGCAGAACAGAAATCCTGACTTTTGACCAGATCTGATGCCAATTATCATCATTCCTTTGGAATAATGTAGGATAAGTTTCTTCAGTCCTACGAGAGCCACAGCACCAAATCGACTGTAGTTGTTCACACTCACAGCAGGGTGAAAGAGCCAGAGACCCCTCAATTCTTTGTCTGCTATAAGTCATCTGTAGACAGTGTTGGTCACTGTGAGTTAGTTATACACATAATATCAGAGACCTTCTGTCAGTGGCCAAGAACTATAGGCTGGACCACTGAAAAAAACAAGTGACCAGTTAGGACTAATTCAGAGAGATCTGAAATTGCGTTTGTGGTTTGAGTGAAACAGATGGTGTGTTCCAGCATCATATGGGGACAATATAATATAAAGACATTCAGTGACAAAGAATACAGAAGAGTAAGGCAAGATCATTTTGAATTTTCTAACAAAGAAAGGAATGAAATTTTATGAATAATAGCCAAAGGAAATATAAATCTTGTCTTGTTAGACAGATGCAATGGGAATATAATGTGGAAAAATTGCCATAGTATCTTTTGCTTGATCAGATAATCAATGTCAATTTTCTGACTATGAAAAATATTCTTTCTGTGCGAGGTGAGCATGGCAGAGATTCAGTAAAATGATCTCTTGGAAGAGGAGCCAAGATTTCAGAATTGTGACCTTTTTACTGTCTCATCAGCCAGGCTCTAAAGTAATTCTAGACCTCCGATTTAAATGCAGCAGACTGTGTGTGAGTGACACAACAACTGGTTTGCTTCTTGAAACCCAACACAACTGGCTTATGATTCCTCCCGTTACACCCTTTTATACCTCCCCAAGTGCACTTCAGCTTTTAACTATGACCCTATCACTGTTGCTAAAATACTTAATTACTAGTATTTCTTAATTAAGTCTAAGGTGCTGGTTCTTAGAACTGCAAATTAAAACCCGTCAAAAACAATTTTTTTTTCCTGCATGAATGTAGAGAATAAGGTTAATGTTATGAAGGAGCTCTTGAGCTCATGAAGAGCTCATGAACCAGGATTCAAAGGAAAAGTATCCAGTACTTCTTTGAATAGACCTACCACCTTTTTTAATTCCTGAAGTTACAATGGGGCTGTACGATCAGCCTTTCTCCAGATGACAAAGCAATTATGTTTGACTTTAAACAAAGTCCCAGGAACTAAGGTGATGCAACTTAGGAAGGGTGGCTGATATGTTCCTGCTTGTTGCACAGCACTTGCCATTTGGGCAACTTCTTTCAGTTCCCTCTTCTACCTGACAAAAACTATTTCAAGGCTTGTTACAACAACTTCATGCTAGGAGGAAAGACTTCTGAACACTGAACTTTTTTCCAAAATAAAAGCTTTTTACAAATTGCAATAGGGATTGAAGTAAATCATCTATAAACGCAAGTTAAAATAGTATGATTTAAAGCATTTTATAATTATTTTTGTGGCTCTCATGCATTCCTCCAGAGTACTTGTAGTCCAGACATTGTCACATTATACTAATGCATTAGAACTATGAGACTGAATTGCTGAGACAGCAACCACAAAAAATGTCCTAGGAGCACAAGGCATAAGAAGGCTGAGGATCATGGATGGTAATAAACTTCTTAAAACACAAGCCTGTATTCCATCAACCACTGATTAATGCCTCCACTTTTTAGGCTATCCACACTCTGCAGGGAAAGCGTTAGCACCTTTCCAGGAAACTGGGATTAAAGAAATGTGATATCCTTGGCAAAATCTTCACAGTATAAATAGAAGTGGATCCCTGGCTTTCCAGATGAGTGTGGACAAAGTTTTAATGTCTAAAGCTCTGAACCTGCAAATCACTATAAATGTGTCTAACTTTATGCATAGCAGGACACCTGTTGACCTTATTTGCGAGGATGAAATTCAAAATGGACATAGTGTAGGAATGAATGTAAAATAGCCTTATTTTTAAGGACACTGGCCAGAAAAAACAGAAAACTCTTCTGAAAAATATTAAATTACAAGAACGTTCAAAGGAAATCTTTCATTTTTTAAGTGCCAAATGCTACATATCTTTAAAGTTAATTGATTTGTGAAAAAATCCTACAAAAAGTTTCAAAAATATTTCACTAGCTCTCATAGTGATCCTTTTCAGTTAATGTTTACAGAGAATCAAGATATTGTTATTTGTAATGCTCTGGTCAAAATTAAATGAGCTGTATTAGATAATCTTTCCTTATAGCTATTTTAAGTAAACTAGTGGGAGGAAAGTTGCAGAGTTATGAAAGTTTTGGAGTGAACTAGAAGGAGGGTGCTTCCAAGCCATCAGGTATCGCTTGATCTGAGGAAGCTCTGGCCACCCTTGTGCAACGTATTGCATAGGGTGCAAGAGATAAGGATCACCTTAAAAGTAAAAGAAGACATAGTAAATATTGGCCTGTGGCATAAAGGCGGGAGATAATAGGACCCCAATGGTTATGAAAGAGCTATTGTCTCATATTACCTCGTGCCTGCTTCCTGCACCCTTTGGGCTTTGCTAATGGGACAGATACAGCTCAGTTTGTCTGTGCACAGCTGGTTATTGTGCATAGGATCAAACCTGGCCCCTCTTTGTGAGGGGAAAAGTGTCAGCTTAACAGTGGAGTTTTATCTGCTATGGGCTACAGTTTTAGGCTTTTAATACTAACTGAGCATTTATTTTAAGTGTTGAAAGATAATACATCTCTCTATTTTTATTTGCAGACAGACCTATAAAATATAAAACTGTCTGTCCTATAACTCCCTGTCCCCGTTATGAGAACAGCCAAAGTCTGAAGCAAGGAAAAAAAGTTGTGTCCAAATAATGAAGTATCCATAATCTTTTCTTGTTAACAGGTGTTCTGTGAGCTTATGTAGTCCATATTTTCTAGCAAATAGCAACTAAACTTTATAAATGTCATTATGCACCTCATATTCCGGGAATATATTGAATTGCAACTAATACATTTAGATACCAGAACAGATTTGTATTTGTAATAAATACAAATTTTATTATTTGCAGTTATACTGATACAACATTAAACAATCTGTATCAGAAATGATGGGATAGTTCTACGGGGGTTTTTTCCTTTTAATTCTGTACCCTAATATGAAAGAAGCATATATAGCTGCAACAGACTTAGTCTGGTTTATAGGTATAACATATGAAAGAGAAAGACAGACTGCTACGATGGTACGTTTTACTTGCCCTACATTAAGGGTTTTCAGGCCTTTGATTTCCAGATGCTTAAACATTTACCAGCAAAGATACAGAAAATCAAAGCCTCCTGAAAGCAGGCTTGCTCTTCCCAGTTGTTTTTCATCCTGAAAAGAATCTACAGACCCCAGAGTTTGGGGCCAGAAGTTGAAAATCACATTTGTGTGCCATAAGACTGCTGAAAATTGTTACCTGCATGATACATTTTCAGAATTTGGACCCTTCTGTTGGAGCTGCTGATCAGTTTGCATATAGCTTTGCCAAGTATTACTGCTATTGCTTGTGAACAAATTTGATCTCTATGTATGGAGCAGATGTTTGTCCATGATATCCAAACGTATTCAGTTTTTGGAGTTCTGTACAAAACAGTATGTAAGTAATTACTTCAGTGGTCTGTGATAACACCTGTATTCTGGAAGTTGCATTAGGCATAACGAAGTCTCATGATTTTGACCAGAGTTGGTTGTTGGATAAATAGCAAAAGAGAAACGCCTTCTTTCAGAGGTATTACTGACTGTGGAAACTGCAGTGTTTTAATCAAAACATTGCTCCTGACAGACAGAAAACGTTTTAAGCAGAATGAGGCATAGTCACACAACCTCCTGCTTGGAAGGCTTTCAGCAGAGAGCTGTGCCCTCTGCTGCTTGCTTGAGTACAATGAAGAAGCAGCAGTAAGAAATTTATCCTGTATACCTTTGACCTGAACGTGGGTGAAATGGGACAATTCAAAGACATCTTCTAACATAACTATTTTTATAGGGTAAGGTTGTTGTCCGAAAGCCATTTCTCATATTAGGATTTTTGTCAAAATGCTGCAGAAAATTTAATTTGTGTTTTATTGTAAGCTGCATTGGGTGGCTGAGAATATTTTTTTTTCCCAGTCTCCTAAGAGACTAAGCAGTGAAAAATAGGAGCAGCAGAAATTCTGAGAAGTTTCTTTTTCTTTTCTCAGTGATAAAGCATTAAAATTCATGGTTTCTTCAGAAAGAGTGAGTAAAAAAGCGCTAACTCTTCTATCAAAACAGTAGTAGCAAAACAAATAGTATATTGCTACTGAAAAGGTCATTTTTCTTTTTATTATTGTTGAACCTTTTTTCATCAAATGCTGCTTAAAACTCGATTCAGGGCTTATTTGGCCGTATTTCTGGCTGGCTATTCTGACTTTAATTTGCCATACCTTTTAATTTTACTGTCCGCATCAGTGATAGTCACAAAGAATAATTTCTGTGAGCCAGTTAGGAATGCAGTGCTTCTGTCACAGTTTCTCAAAAAGAGTTCTTAATAACAAAGGGAGAGGGAAAAAATAATAATTTCAGTGTCAGCTGTTTTGCAGAAGTATTTCTCTTTTTGAGCTACTGAACTGCTGAAAAAACAGCTGCAGAAGTAACACATGCAAGTTTTGTTACAAATGTAAAATGCAGATATGTACCTATGCAAATGCGCATATTTATGTACCATAGATGTAGTTTCACCCATTTCCATTCTAAAGATATTATTATGCTAACAGTGCTGTCTTTTTATGCTCCACGTTAAACTCCACAAGCATAGTGCAAGTTGTAGAAGTATCCAAACGTATCCAGCTGCTTGAAGGCACGAGGGAGCCTGGCTGGTGCACAGTGCGACTTGTCAGTACCTTTCCTTTTTCACCGGGCATGTTCGAAATCTACTGCAACTTAACAATTGCAATCTAAGAATCATATTTGTTAAGAAACAGAAGTAGTTTCAGGAATGCCACGGAATTCACGAGTAACCCAGAACCATTAGACCAACTCTGCCCCCTACAGACACACCATTTCTGTATTTGCACTTAAAAAACCTGCCTTAGCCCTGTGTAGGGTTCTTACAGAAGGGAAACTAGCAGGCATCCCAATTGGGACATCCCAGTGTGTAAACCAGAAGTACAGGAATGTGATGAATGATCAAGATTTAATGCAAATTGTACAGAAATTGAGCAAGGTTTTTGCAAGAAACCGCACATATTCAGTCCATAACCATCTTCACTACTGGACGTTCCACTGGGATGTAACTGAGCCCCATGATGCTAAACGGGACTAAGAGGAATTAGTTGCTTTAATAGATAAATCATGATATCTTTTCTATTCTTAAATGAACAGCAGCTTTCCCAAATTTCTGATAACAGCCTGATGTGCCTGAAAAGGATCTGCTTGCCCTGTTTCCCCTAGTTTCTGTGGCAGTTTAGATTAACCGCATGTTCCATGCTCCCTGCCACCATGAAATCACACTCTGTACTACCTAGTTATCCTACTCCTCTCACAGAGGCAACAAAAAAAATAAACTCTGGTGTACTGGCAAAGGATCAGAGAGAATTGTGTGAGTCCCAGGTCAACGGAGCAGACTGCAGGTCTCCTCTCAGTTTAAAAAAAGAAAAGTTTTCCAGCCCTTTTCTGTGCAGAGATGGCCTTGAAAACCTGAAACAATGTAAACAGACTGAGATGGAGGAAAGGAGCCAGTGAGTTGATCTCAGCATGACAACAGACAGAAAGCAAGAGTGTTCCTGAAGGGAGAGAAGTGCATGATGGCACACCCACGCATTCATGCTCTTACCTCTTCAGAGAAGTTAAGAAGAAATCCTGAAAAAATCTCCCTATCCCTTACCATCTCCCTGGCCATTGCCCATCCTATTGCATGCTGACAGAGCAGGGATGTGGGAGACCATGAAAGAGTCTCCCAGCTATTTCACTTCACCTCTGAAGAACATCTTTACCCGGTAGGGTAGATAGACAAAAATTGGAATTATTACTTTTGTGAAGAATTCACATTCTGTGTGTTTCTTTGCAGTTTCCCCCAATTTCGCACTTCCCAGTAACAGCATCTTAAAATATGCCTGCTCTTATTCAAAATGACTACACCCTTGTGTTTCTTTAGTGAAAGATTAAAACCACTCAGATGATCTCAACAAACAGCACTCTTTGACAGCTTTCTGAAGTGACAAGAAAACAGTTCTAAATAAAGATATTTTGGGTTCTGTGTTTTAGAAACTGAACAAGAAATTGTGAAGAGTCTGGGGGGAGGCTGTAAGATGCCGACAGGAAATGGAGGACCTGCAGAAGTATTAGGGATGCAGAAAAAAATCCGAGAGGTGCAGAATAAAATGGGGCCAGACTGGAACTGAAGACGTGGGAAGATAGAAAGGAAATATATGTGTAGGAGAACCTGATGGGATAAGAGTTCTAGCCTGTGGCTCCCTCACTTACACACCTTGAGTATCTCTGATGCAGATACATAGAACAAGGGTATTTAGCGCTGCTTGATGTTAACAATAAAATATTTCTGCCCTTTATAATAATCGTTCTGTACTTTGATGGAGATACTAATGTTAAGTGAAGGTTGGTCCTTCTTTTCCTCATCTTTGTATTGCTCTCTGTCAAATACAGCAACCACGGAATTTCTGTTCATGATTTTTCTTACAGATGTAGCGCTCTGGATGTTTTCTTAATTGTCCATGTGATGCTGTTGTTGCTTTTGCACTAAAACCTGCTGTCCTTGTAGGAAGGTTAACCTCATCTAATGCGAGACTTTGGACTTCAGATATATTATTTGCCCTTATTGTTTCACTATTACCTTATTGAACATCAGCATACAGTGCACCTGGATGGTTCTTGTACATTAACCCTACACATATCTTTTTTTCCAGCCAACCATGCTGGAAGTATATTTATTTCATCCAGAGACTATTGAGACCACTAGTTCTTCTACTTCTTTCCAAAATTTCTATCAGTAAGTGAAATGAGATTTTAGGAACCACTTTAAGAATAAATTTTGCAAGCAGGTCATATGCTAAGTGAAACTAATATGTGTCATTTTAATATATGTTCTGAAACATGTGAGATATTTTGGGGTTGCTATTTGTGCAGGATGTTGGACTAGATGACCATTGGAGGTCCCTTCCAACCTTAGTGTTTTTGTGGTTCTGTGACTGAAGTTTTGTCTGGAATGTTATAAAACATTTCCCTGTCACTATTAAAAATATTGTAACACTAGATAAGAATCATATTGAGTTTCAGTAAAGCTGGTTTATTTTCTGTTTATTTTCTATGATCAGATATAGGAATCAAAGAATGTGTTGTATAGAGAATATGTCCAGAGTTAAAGATAAGAATAATGAGTCAGAGATGTGGGCATCGCCTAGGGAATTTTGAACATTGTTGTGCAATGATTTTTATAATTCATTACATTTGGATTAAGGCATACATAGATAATGTCTGGTCTCTGAATTTTTATCTGTGGTGAAATCAATCATGTGAATAAAGTAAAACAGCAAACAGTCCAGAGTCTATTACTTTGTTAAGATAAACTAATAGAATTGAGAGTTCAGAGATGCATATTTGTAGGAAAAACAGGGTATCTAGCAAGTGACCATGTGGGATGTTGCAAGATGGGGATGATCTCAGCTATTACAAACAGGAGACTAGTTCTAAATGAAGGGGATTATAAAAGCTATAATTAGCTAATGCTTCCTAAAAGCCTAACTAAACTGTTGGGTTTTTTCCATTCCAAAGTGCAATACCATAGTGAGATCAAGTGTCATGTAGTAAGTGCAGACAGAGAAACAAATCTTATAAACACAATATCGTCTGCCATTATTTCAGGACAGTCTTTTAAGCTCTCTGAAACTTTTTTTTTTCCTTTAATGATGCTGTGATTGCCGAATGACTGTTTACTTATTATATTGAAATATAATAAGCACATCACAATTAACTGTCAGCAGTTTATGTTAATTTTATTTACATGTCTACAGGTGATGCTTCTTTAATCTCTACCCTGTTCTGTAAATTCTTAAGAAAGCAGATGGATTGCTGAAGAGAACAGAACCCCTTGTCTCTTAAAAGCAAGCTTACTTTTCTCAGAAGTGGTTTCATTGCTGTTTTGTTTACTGTTTACAAATATTCGTGGTATTAACATAATAACCTGAAGAAGGATGACTGTGTCTGTTCTGCGTGAATAATATTCTCTGTCCCCAGAGAGTTTTCAAAGTACACAAATACGCAACAGTTCAAACCCTGATGGAGAATAAGTGAAGATCCTTCCTCTCATAGAGGACCAGCAAATGCGTCTTGGCCTTTGCTGTTGACATGTAACAGAGGGAAGCATCAGAGAAGAAGCAGGACTACTAGCAGTGCGAAGGCTTTTCAGGAGTGTGGTAAATGCTGTCTTACAAAGGACAGGCCGTCTGTACCGTCTGCTAGAGATGCAGGAGAACACAAAGTGCTTTGCTGAGACATGCATTGACTAAATAGGGAAGCGCAGGCTTGATTCTCCCAAGTCCACCCCAGCACACCCAAAGAACATCTGGTAAGCTAATTCCATAACAAGATCAAGTTACATTAATTTTTGAAACAAATTCATAGTTCCTTCAAAACTGAAAATTTATGTGACTTTAAAAACAGACCGTTGTTATTTGAAATAAAACTCCAATATCTGTGACAAAGAATGTTACTCACCTGTCTAGTAAGCATACAAGCATCTTTAAAGTGTGAGCACTCCATCTGAAATCAAAAGAACTGGTTATAAACTTAAAATTCTGTGTGTGCTTAAATTCTCTGCTAGGTTGGGCTTGTGTGCTAGATGGCTTAGTTGGTCAGCAGCAGCCACTGTGACAGCGTATCAGTCGTCCATTGAACTCCTGTTTTCTTCCCTATTGTATTAAGTAAATGAAAGCTTTAGTTATTAGGCCATAGAAGCAAATGACTTACTGAATATCTAAGTGACTGTCTAGTAACAGCAAATTTTAGTCTTTCTGAGTCAATGCTAAGAGTTATGATCAGTTTGAATGATATATGATAAATATATCTTATGGGATCCAGAAGGAGGTTTCCTCGCAAGGGACGTGACTTGCCTTCACTGAGGCACTAGAGCTACAATGGTGACTGTCGAAGGAGAGACACCAGTTTCTAATCCATCTTCTCTCTGAAAAACAGCAAAACTCTTGTAATACCAAATGACTCATGTTTTGCAGCACTGTTGCAATTGGATTCTTGTATATAAGCATGACTGACTATTAAAATATAAACCTTTGTTGGAGAAACACTTTTGTATATGACCTTGAGCTTCCTGACCACAGCTTGAGGTATGTTCATATGAGGAGGACCATCAACACCAGTAGCCTGCTAAGTTGACTGTGCAATTAGAAAACCCCTCAGTAGCAGGGTACGGAGACAACACTTCCTTAGGCATTTGTACCTATTCCATGTATGAAGGATTTTAAGAAGTCATTCCTAAAAACAACCACCCCCTCCAAGACAATCTTCTGTGGAGCAGGAGTTAGTCTAGTACAGCCACGCGGTGTGCTCCCGTTGGCTCTGTGCAGTGTGTAGGCAGTAAATGCAGAACAGGTCAAACCTACGGCATGCATACTGCACTACTGATCCGCACGCGCACAGTCAACTTGCTGTACGTCAAATACAGCAGACAGATCAAACGCATGCAGAATGACAGTACATTGTGCAAGTATCAAATTGCTCTGCACATCCAGAATGTCTGCTTTCCAGTATTTCAGGATGCTTAATAGCCAGTGTTATTAGATGACTACCACCCAAAAAAGGAAAGCCATATATTATTACCAAAAGCAAAAGACCACTGTCAAAGCTGATGAATTCAGAAGGGCTCAATGAAGGTGTTGTCCTGTGCATAATGAAACAAGGAGACTTAAGATACCTTTTTTAAAAAAAAACTTTTTTTTTAAGATTAGAGCACTGCTGGTCCCTATGAGATGGCTTAAACCCTCAACTAGAGATTGTGTTGGGTAAGGGTTACTTAACTTCATGGACTATGCATCCAGTTATATAAATGGAATTATTTGTATTTTCTTCTGTGGTTTGGGTAGATTATCTGTTATTTTACCATACTAAATACATTTCTTTTTTTTACAAGATTACAATTTATATTTTGTTATACTCAAAGACGTAGTTAAACACAGGCCTTTATTAAACTCAGAGAAGTAGAAATAAAAACTTAAGAACAATGCATTGGATACTCAGATGATGGCATTATTTAAACTTTTTTCTTTGTTGAGCACAGGGCAATCTGGAGTACTGCAGCAAAACAGCTGAGTAAAACAGAACTGGTTTATAAAACTGAAATACTGCCCTCCCCACTCCTTCCAACAGCAGGCAGTCTTTTGGTAGTTGTGTTTACAGTGTCCCCCAACACTCCAGTTACCAGCCCAAGGGCCAGGGTAACTACCTATTGAACAAAAGATGCAAGACTGGGGCTTTTTTAATGCAAGACAAGAGTGATCTTATGCTTTTTTGTGACAAAGTAACTTTTATCAGGTTTGTTTTATTGTCCTTTCACATTAGGGAGCTTATTTTGCTGGAATTCAGAATAAAATATTCGCATTAGAACACATCAGAACTAGCTCTTTTATTGAAAAACTGTTGTTAATATTCTGCAGGCTTATCTGGGCATCACATTTCCTATTGACAGCACAAAACTCTGCTGTTACTCTTTTCTGCCTTGGGTTCTCTGATTCTTTGCAAACTGAGACACTTGTTCAGAACATAAACCTTTTTAAAAGAAGGGTGGCACTACAGGATGAGGATTTGCTTCATCATTGTGAGACTTGTTGTTAAGAAATTGTTAGTAGTGCTCCATGAAAGCATGTGCAAGGATTAATTGTTTACAGTTGCACTAGCTTGCAGTTGTACCAGCTGTACTGCTGCCTTTCAGCTGATCTAAACAGCTCATCAGAAATTCTTATTTTTGGCTGATTTTCAAGAGGGAAAAATCCCTCTTAAAAAGCATTAACAAGTTGCTGAAGTGAGCATTGTTTGGCTGATTGATAGAAGAAAACCCTTATCTGCTGTTCCTTCCCAGATCATCATAGGTGAAGGCATATGAAAACAAGTCACTGGACTTGGCAGTTGAGAAAGGGAGTTATCTGTGGGTGATAGGACTATTTGGGTAAAAATTAAGGGCCTAATCACTGCAATCTTGCCTTTGACAGCAGGTATTTCAGTTTACAGACCCTCATTCATTTGCTGCACCTAGAATGACAAGTCTATTTGGAATCTCATACAGTTCCCTGGGTTTTGTAGTAATACAACTGAGACCAGAGCTGAACAAATTGTTTTAGGCAGGTAGGTTATGCAGTTTCTCATCAGGGGGTTAAGATGGACCTGGTGATAGGGATTGTTGAAAGAAATGGGAGAAATACTGGAAAACAAAACATTTTGTTTTGACATATTCATTTTGTTAAGCAACACTGTATTCTCAAATTAAATTTATTTTTAAAAATTCAAAAGAAACCAAATGATCAAAATTATGTCTGTGATAGATTTAAAAATTGTTTTAACTCAAAATACCATTTTTCTTACCTTGTTTTTGTTTTCAATTTTCTGTTTAGCAACTAGACATCTGACATTAATTCAGAGAATTTGACTTATGATACTACCTCTGGTGCAACTAATGTTTATTCGAAATTTGATATTTTTCATTACTCGGGATCTCCTATCAAGAAGTTACTTGCATACATTTGCAAAGATACTTTGGTTACACAAGTTATGTGTGTTCTCTGTGTATATATAAAAAGATAAAAGCTAGAGGCAGAAATGTCATCCAGTTCTAGCCTCCTGAGGAATTCAGGATGTGTCTTGTACTTTACTCCTGCTTTGTCCAAACTAATACTAGAGATTCCAGGTGAGAGAGGGAAAAGACACACATTGCATGACTGTGATGTTCCTCTCACATAATCTCTACCTTTCATTTACATAGTAGTAAGATGTAAGACATCTGGAAGACAAACAATGAGTGCAGTAGCATATGCTCCCTTCTTGATCTCCCATCAGAAATACCTTATTTTATTACATTTTATTAGGTCTTAGTCTCTGGAGCTTAATTGGAAAGTGATTAATTAGATTAAAGTGTTTTGAGAAAGGGCTTAATCATGGCACGTATTCTCCCAGTCCCCATAGAAGATCATAACCTACAGCATCTCTGAATTTATAGCTAAACAAATGCTACTGATCCTGGAATACACAGATGAAAATTGTTGGCCTGTTGCCCAATTGTGTGTGTAAGACCTATAATTGAAACACTAGGTTCAATGCCTCTGTCAAAAAAGGTATAGTCATGCAAGGTTAGAAAAATATTTTCCATGTCTAATGCCTTAAAATACTTTGCTATAATTTCTGTAGAGAACCTTTGCAAAAAGCATGTACTTAAAGCTGGGAAAATGCCCAGCCAGAAGCATGCAGAAAAAGACTGAATAGTGAAACTAGCTTTACAAACACTAATGTTTAGGGACACAAACTGAGAAATACTAACACAAATTTCAGGTTGCTGTGGGTGTTCAATCTGCTGTTCTTTCCACCCAGCATGCCACTTGCAGACCGTAACTCTACAAGAAAATAATGAAATAGATCGGTGATGCTGTGCAGTGTGGACACCCACAACAGATCAGATTTCACCCCCTCAGTAATGGTGTTCCTGTAACAAGTAGGTAGCTAACATTTAGCAATTGTGTGGCTGTTTTGATGAATAAAAGAGATTGCGGTAATCATATTATTCATCTTTAACACAGTCTTGTGAGATAGGGAGTAGGGTGCTGTACTCTCTGTGCAATTACAGCAGTGTGACCACTGGCCAGGGAGTGACACCCACAGGTCCTCAGAGGACATCAGTGTTAGAGACAGGACTAGATTTAATGGCTTCTCATTTCTTCTCATATCCCTTTCACTACAGTTGTGCTGTCCTGGAGGAATTTGCTTTCTGAATAGCTGGGAAATCTTTGCTGTGTCCATGTGGGATGTTTGAGAAATTGGCAGATACTGCTTGGTTACATAAACCGCTAGTATTGACTGGCTTGAGACTTCTTATAGGTATTTCCTGATCTGTGATTCTTCATTATCATATATTTAATCCTCATTTCTCCATTTCAGCCCAGTGTATTTCTTAAAACTAACCAATAAGATCTACTAAGGAATTAGGTCAGTTACATTTTGCATCTGGGTTGTGCAGTAGTGAACTGGTGCATCATTCACGTCCTCAGAGAATGCACCTCAGTGTGCATCCTGAACACAAGGTTTCATTGGTCTTAACTCTGAGCAAACCAAAAGCATTTCTAAAATCTAGAATGATTGCTTGACTCTATAGAAGGGAGATTTTCTTGAAATCACTAGAATTGAGGGAAAGACAGCAACCCAGCACCAAGCAAATGTGAAGAATCAAAGAGAATTATTTGTGTTCTCCACCGCTTTCTGCAGTCAAAATTGTGTTCTCCTACGATGACAGTGATTAGGGCCTGTGCCTGTGACAATGTGGGGAGGATATACCATCACCGCTGTTGGGAGGGCCAAAGTCTGTAGTTCCAGATTGCACATGTGGCTACCCACAGACAGTGCTTGCATGATCTGGGTTAGGGGTCCCAAGCTAGGATAACAAAAAGAGTTTCAGTGTTCACTATTACTGAGTTCTTTATGTGTTGATTATAAGCTGTGACCATTATTGTAGTGGCAGAAGCAGCAAATACCAGAGGGCACCTCTCAGTGTCGCTCCTTGGTATGATGCTGTTACTGCTTCCAAAAAAGCCTGAAGTGCAGCACAATACAACAGTAGTCACTGTCTCCATTGCAAGCATGAAGCATAATTTCCTTATTTACCTCTAGCTTATCACATCAAGGCCCTTACTAGTCTTCTTTGCAGACAAGTTAGGAAGATGTGGAGTGTTTGTGCCAGAAAATATTCTGTCCTTGTCTAGGAAGAACAGTTCCACAATGACATAAAGGGTTTACTAATAAAAAATCCTCAATTAAAATATCCAAAAGGTAAGTAAGTATTACATTGATACTTTTTACTGCTTTTATAGGTAGCCCTGAAGCATCCTTAAGGTCAAGAGTCAAGAGCATAGTTCTGAAAGGGTCTGAGTACTTTGGCTCCATACTTCAAACGTATTTCTGTACCTTAGCACTACTGTGGGTCTGTGAGTAAGGTCACTGAAATGACTACAAGATTTGAATGGCAGAGTTTGATTGGATCACAAAAAATATGTCTAGCATCAATCATCAAAACCAATCATGAAGCCTTGGCATCCATTCAGGAGAAAAAAAGAGTAGTTTTTTTTTTTCAAAATACTTAATGTAAATATGCATTGGGCAACAAACACATTTGTAGAGAATGGAGAGTAACACCATAGAGAAAGTTAAAGAAATTTGAAGAAAGAGACTGAGGAACAGAAGGGCACAGAAAGGTAGGAATGGAGGGAGAGAAACTAGCAAAATCTTTTGTGCTGGACAGACCACTGTACCGAATCATGCTGAACTGTCAGACCAACAGCATTTCAGTTAGTTGTACTGGCAACTTTAAAGGGCAGACGTGTTGTACAATCCATAGCCGAAGCTTGTAAGTGGTCATGCTAGAGAAAGCTGAATATTGCAGAGGAGCCCATGGAGATGCATCAGTATAAATTCATAGAAATGCGACTTAGAATGCAGAGGATGGAATCTGAGGATTTTGTCCATAAGACTGTAATGTACTACCAACTGCAAAATGAGGTACTGCTCTATTACTGTATCCTCAGACAGATTTTTAAAGAGTACGTCTCAGGATCACTGCATATCATTCTTTTAGTCTGCTTCTGTGGGGGTTGTTAAAAAAAATGCTTTTGATATATTGTTAATTTCTTAAACTGTTCTTCTGAGAACATTAATATTTCCAGACAATATTGTTTCTCAGTTACTGAAGGCTTTTTATTATGTATTTTTTCCCTCTCTTCTGGTAATACCTGCTCTTTGATATGTGTTGTTAAAATTTGTGTATTTGACAAGCATGGGGTTCCTTATAGTCACTCATTTTTAATTACATACTCCTTACACTTGCTATACACATACAAATGTTTATACTTCCACACATGAAGTTACCTCTTTATGATCTACAGATGATGCTTTCAAAGTTGTTTTGTGGTCTCAGAGTGAAATCTTGACTCCATTAAAGTGAAGAGAAGCACAGGTGTTGATAAAAATGGGATGCTATGCTCTGACCTTTCAAAGTGCACAAATGGTATGGATTCATAAGGAGTGACTTTCTCAGGGCTTTGGGAGACAGGCATCTCAAGGGATTTCTGGAAGATGATTAAGAGCTGAAAACTCTGCTGCCTGCAGAGGGCATATTTCAAGGGCTGGAAACACATCCAATTATTTTCTTATAAAATTCTCTTTTAGAAGGATGTGTCTCACTGGAAAATATGTATGAAGTATTTCTGATTTGCTGCATCGTAAACTATGTGACATATATCATTGAGATGTCTCTTGTAAAATTCTTATGAACTCCTCCAGCCCCATCTTAGCATTTCTGTGGTCTGGTTAGGACTGTTCTCAGGTAGATGTTACTGCCAGTATCATGCAAGATGAAGGTCATGCATAAAACTCTACCTTGATATAGAAGAGTTGCCAATCTGCTGGAATTTCCAAACAGACACGTCCAGACCTTATAAAAGCAAACAGTATAGGTCAGATTTTCATACTTGGATTATTTCAAGTCAGACTGTGCCAGTGTGTATAAAAGTAGACAGCTCAGATTTGGATTTCAGTGTGAGTGCCATACAAGCAAATCCCTATGGGAAAAAGAGGAGAGTCATCTTCCTGCAGAGTTTATCAGTTTAGTTTTTCAGATCTGGAAGACATGTCTTAAAGAGGCAGTATATTTTTGTTGTATCAGATCCATATGTGATATTTAATAAATTTACTTTTTTTTTCTTTGCTACTGGTATTCTTGTAAGTCTTCTGAAGTCTGGCTTATTGTTTCCATGTTTATTGTATCTCATGGACTAAATATTAAGTTCTGCAAATGGTAATGTAGGTTCTGAGCCACAATGGGAGAATGATAGGATTCTGCAAGCAAGGTCCTAGAGTCTGAGCTGCAGATGGGAAAGATGCATTAAAACTCTGCCTAATGTTTGTTTAGATGTGCTACATTTTGCTTTTCATCAAATAAAGTAAATGTAGCTAAAGAACTCATCGTGTATAAAAACAACAAAATTGACCCAATATGCTTCTCATTTTCCTTTGGCAGATCTTCCAACATAGATCTGGCCGTCCATGGGGGTTTCCATTCATGCCTGCAATGTTTTCCATAGCATGGCATCTCAGTGAAGTGGAAGGCATATGACAATTTGGCTTTTTGGCTATGGCATGCCACCATGGCATCCCTCAATCAAAAGCAGTGAGTGACATGCCTTTCTTGCACTGCCTGGCATGCAATGTGCAATATGTCAAAAAACATTGCTGCCCCTTCCATATTGTGTATTATGAGATTCCTTTCTGTTGTATTGTTTTCTTCCACAAGCTATTAAATATAGTGGAAGAGATTTTATATTTAGATTGGCCACAGGCATTGAGTAAATGCTTTTGCTCATTTAACAATGTGCTCATTGTGGGCACGTTCTGTGCTCCGGTAAAGCCCTTTGCATGAAATCACCCATGGGAAATAGCCCTGAGCACGGTGGAACCTGGAAAACTTAGCTTCGAGCAGGGGAATTCTTGAATTACATCCTGCTGGCATATTTACTTCTATGTGTCCCCTCACAGTCAGCCATTCCTAGCTGTCATGCTGGCCCCCGGAGACTGCTGAAAATTGGCATGCTGAGGTGGAGCAGCACTTGGTTGTTCTAGTTATGTCAAGGTATTGGCTGAGCCAGTCATGGCTGGCAGAGCCCAAAGCTGCTGTAAGTCACTTTTCCATGCATCATTCTTCTGTACGTGCTTTGTGTGCTCTGGGTAAAGCCATGGCTCTCAGCCATTTTCCAGACTCCGCTTATTCCTGCTTTCCATTCTCAAAGAAAGTGTCTATGATTACAGGTAAGATATTTTCATGAGATGAACATGATTATGCCTTTTGTTTGTTTAGCAGAAGCAAATACTGCATCTGAACTGCAAGTCCAACAGACAGTGTCCCATAGCTATAGCATGTTAATTAGTACTGGTCCCTCTGTTTCAATCTTTCTTTTAGGTGACAAATGTACAAAACCCTCTTTTGGATGAAGAATACCTCATTGGTTAGGTATCCAACAGGACCACTACATTTTATTTATTCTGATAAGCTTTTGAAGTAAACTGTTGTCGCCAGGTGCCCAGCTGTGATCCTGTGATTGGGTACCAGTTTCAGACAAAAGCATCTCTGCAATTACTGTGTAGGCTAAAACCTCTCACTTTTGGTCTCATTTCATCCCACTGCATTTCTCTTCAGTTACAGGCATGTGTGATGCATGCACTTGTCTACTTTACATGGGTGGTCTTATTACCATATCAGAGAAGAAGTTTAGCATGAAGATTGCTGGTTTCTATCCACTGGGACTGGATTATACTACTTTTTGATACTACATTTTTACAGATACAGCAGTGACAGGAGGCTGTCTGGCAGGCATCTTTCAAAGCTGAAACATCAGCTGCATTCTTTAATGACAACACTTTCCATGCTACGTCACTTGATTTTTACTTAAGTCCTTACATTATATGTGCTGTATTGCTGGATCATTCTAAAAGGACAGTCTAAGAGAAGCCAGATGTAGTATTTATTCAGCCTGCACTTCACCTAGCAATCTCCACTTGACACTCAGATCACTTCTACCTTTAAGGACAAAATCAGAACACTATGAACAGATGCACAGCTTTCCTTCTGCAACTAAAATCACAGATAATGACTTTACTAATACTTTTTAGCCGCAGCCATTAATGATGCTGCTGAAATCTGCCATTTGCTTTGGTCAGTTTGTTTCAGTTCCCCACTTTTCCTCTTACCTTTCCTTCCCTGATTTCTCAAACCTTATCTTTCTGATGAAACAGATGTCAACTTGCTATGTCTTACAGTGCTACCGAGTATTACTGCCTGCAGATATGTTCCTGAGCGAGTGTGACCTGATTAAAGCATAGAGTAAGGAGGGCTGTATTGGATTACCTGCTGTTTTGCAGTCTTCTTGCCTACTCAGAGGTAAACAATTTCAGCCAGTATTTTTTAATGTGTATAAGACATGTAGGATGACTTTTATGAAAGCCAACCTTAAAAATGTTGTACCTTAATTCTCCACCTGAACAATGGGTATAATATAATTTATTTTCAGAAGATATTGTGCAGATGCATTCATTGGTGGCATACTGTGGTACTGTGGGTGAAGGTACTGCAGCTGGGCTCGCAGAAATTCTGAAGTTTTTAATGAGTGGTATATAGTGATCTTGCTATGCTCTCACCTTTGCTATTTCAGATGGCTGTTGGCTTTCTAAACATGTCAGAGCTTTAGAAAATAGAAACAAATCACTGCAATGCAGCTGTGAATGCACTAGGTAACACCACTCTTCAATGTTTAAAACTGTGGCCTTTTCTTAGTTATAATGGCTTTTTCATGACAGAATTATTTAGTTCCTACAGAAAGCGATGTTATGCAAGTTAGATGATAATGAGTTTCTGAGACAATATCAGAAGAAAAGGATAAATGCAAAGGTAGGCCCTAAGGGATGCAAAAATAATTTTATTGTGATTATTTCTTAATGCAGATAAACCTACTACATTTTCTTTTTGCTCTACCTTTGATGATGAAAGCAACAGGAAAAGAATACCACCACTGCAAAGTCAGTGAGACACTGTGATATGACTCAGTGCCTGGGGCTGACTCCAAGTACCTACACTGTTGATCCTAGTATTTGTCGCTTACGCGTAAGTCAGTGCCTAGAAGCCGCAACACGCAGAAGCTGACAAAGAGCTGCTCCTCTGGGTGCATCAGGACCAGCCCACTGGAAAGCTAAATATGAAGACTTTTGCTGTAGGCATGGGGCTCCTTAATAGAGAAGATTGTGTAAATTCTCAAGTAGAGCAATGAATTGAAATACTAGGGAAATAACTGACTTTACCTTTTTCTGTGTAACACAAATCATGTCCCTTACCTCCATAAATGGCTCCAATAAGCATTCCTTGTATATATATATATGAAGTTGATTAAAAGTCTCTCTGAGCCTTCAATAAACAAGCCCACTAAAGCTGTCTGTTTATACAGACAGAAAATGAGCTGCTCCAATTAGAATTTCATGAGCTCACAAATGTTTCTCTCTAGGAAGATGAGGTAGAAACCATTTCAAAAGGATTAATGTCTAAGCTTTCTGAATTAAAATTGCAACAGGTGTCAATTTTACATGCCTGTCTTTGCAACAAATGCGACATTATCCATTTGATTGATGACAGAGTAAAAGATTGTATTGTCTTTTGTTTCAGAGTTCTCTTTTGAAAGTGAAAAGATGTAATTTTCCATACCATTGTACCTAAATCACCTCGTAATATTTTCTTAATTGAATTCTGCCTAAGGAAGATATGAGGAACTACATTTTTTGAAGGACACTTTGATAATGAGCACATCTTTGTATCCTTAAAGATAGTAAGAGGAACACCTTACTATCTTCTCTATATAAAGATACTACATACATCTCTATGTAAATCTTCTCAGATGCAGATTCCTAAATGAGAGATCTTAACCTACCTTTCTCTCAAAGGGGGGATGTCTACTTATGATTAACCTCAGAGCAAGAAGAATTTGCTAAACAAGTTTAAAGAAATCATTGTAGTTGCCCTAAACGAAGCCCATATTTAGTTATTTATTAGCCTAGCTATATAGGTAAGCTAGAAGGGGAACCTTTATCTTCCAGGTGGTTTTGGGACATGAAATATGACCAAATTAATCTTAGGCTCTGGGTATTGCAGCTTCTCAACCTTTTCCCTGTACCTCACCATACAAAGGTTTACAGCCTCTCAAAGCTGCAGATTTATTTCCATGCTACTTTACAGTGCTGATGGGTACAAGGAGCATTTGAGCAAGTTCGCTGCAACTATGTTGGAAATCTCCATGGTTCGCGATGCTTCTTGGCTGACTCCCAAATATTTAGCTTGGGATATTATTTAGCACGAGGTATGTAGTTTGAGGTAGTATTTAGCTCGAGGTAGATACAGTTGCAGCAGTGATAACATGGACTGACAAAGCCAATGGAGACTGCAGCGAAGCTGGCATTTGAAAGAAAACCTTTGAGTATTCACCGTAGATGTAGAGACAAAGCCAACTAACACAACTATACTGGTCACTAACTCTCCATCATCTGAAAAACAGCTGTTTTCCTGACCGAAATATCGACTGCTAAGTTGCCTAACATGAGAAACGTGTTTGGTGTAAAGCTCCTTGCATGAAGGAGAATTGAGTGGACAATGTCAGACCCGAATCTGACTGAATAGCCATGAATGGCCTCATTTGGGGCTGGCAGAGGCTAGCTTTTACTAGCAACAGCATGGTTTTGCAGGCTAGAAGATATCCTTTCAGGCAGATTCAGCATCTTTCGGAGCTGTTAAATGGCAGTTTGTGTGAGCAGTGAAGCCGGAGCTCTGAAGCCTGCCTGCCCTGGGAGCTTGCCCAAAATCATCCGGGCAGACTTCATCCCTGCAACACTGCCCACAGACGGGAACACCATGCGGGCTGGGCCGGGCTGGGGTATTGCCTTCCCTTCTGGCTGGCTCCCCGTGTTTGTGCAGCAGGTTAGCTCTCCACGCAGCCGCTCCTCCACCCGAGCCTGGCTCCGCGTCCCTCCGTGGCGGCGGCAGGGCGCTCCCGCCATTTCTGCCGCAGGTTCAGCACCGGCACCCGCCCGCCCGCCCGCTCTCGTCGGGCCCTCGGGGCAGCGCAGCCCTCCCTTTCCCTCTCTCGGGGCAGGGCGGGCTGAGGCGTGCCCTGCGGGAGGGGGATGAAGGGACCCGCTAGGTCCTGCCTCGTCCGGGGGGCAGAAAATGGCTCTCCCCGCCCCCGCGGCTCCCCACCGCCCGGCGTGGCAGCCTCCCGCCACCGCCCTCCCCCTGCCCACCCCTCAGGGGAGGACGCGAAGCCGCGACGGTCTATAAAAAGCCCCCCGGGGCGGGAGTGGAAGGAGGGAGGGAGAGAGGGAGGGAGGAGGCCGCCGGGCTGCCAGAGACGCCGCGGAGGGTGAGGGACGGGGGCGCGGGCAGCGGCACCATGGCCCAGTTCGTGTGGGGCTACGAGAAGGACAACGGTGAGTGGGGGCGCGGGGCCGCCGGGCCGGCCGGGGCCGAGCCGGAGCGACATTTCCTTGCCTTTCCCCCCCAGGACCCGAGCGCTGGCATGAGAACTACCCCATGGCCAAGGGAGACAAGCAGTCGCCCATTGAGATCAACAGCAAAGATGTGCGGCACGACACTTCTCTTGCCCCTTGGCATGCCAGTTACGATCCCGGGGCAGCGAAAACCATCCTGAACAACGGGCGCACCTGCCGAGTCGTCTTCGACGACAGTTTTGATCGATCAGGTCGGTTTTTGCTTCAGCTTTTGGGGGTTGTTAGGAATTGAGGTTTGCAAAGCGCTGGGAATCAAAATGCATCCTGTGGTACCTGGCCTACGGAGGCTGGCAGAGAAAAGTCATTTGGGTACGTAAAAAAGGTGTTCCCAGAGTTTATTCTGGTGGATCCAGTCATGTTTAGGTCCACCATAGGTGAGACAGGGAGGCTGTAGCTGCAGGGCACCCCTGCAATACAGACTTAGCTGGAAGGTGGACTTCTCTTCTCCAAGTCGCCTCCTTCAACGCAGACACCGCATCCTCAGGTTTTGTGTAACAGGAGAGTGTTTCCCAGGGGGTTTTAGTGCGCACTCTGAGGCACTTCGTAAACACAAACCTCATGTGTTCCCACCAACTGTAATCTTGATTTCTTCTGTTTGTATGGGAAGTCTTAAGAACTTCCACAGCCTGAACAAGCTATGAAAACAGCATTTATGAAAACAGCATTTCATAGCTTCTGGAAAGCTGTGAAATGGTGGTGTTATTTAATTGAGAGAGAGCAGTCTCTAATCTCTAAGTTAAATTGTTCAACACTTGATTCCAGAGCTGTATGAGCACGTAGCTCTGAATGCAGACAGGCAACAACAGTCAAAATTAAGAATAAATTCACAATACCGTATAATGCAAAGACATCTCAAGAGCATGCAATATTGATCAGTCCTTTATCAAGAAGAAAATCTAATTAATGGAAAACAGTTACTTTCCATTGTATTTTTCTCCATCTGCTTTGATGGCATTTGTATTGGGATTTTGTTATTAGTAAGCTATATAATTAATGAAATATATCTGCAGTACACTGAAAGATCACTGTCTCTCTTGTTTATTGTGATGAGCTCATTGTTTCCTTGGACTCCTTTATTTACCATTACAGCTATGTGTTATTGTTCCACATCTCACAGACGGAATCTAAGCTATTTAGGACAGGGACAATCTTAGTTATGTATTTGTATGGTGCTTTAGTATTTATTACTGCAGTTTCTACACAGTGGCCTTAGACAAACCATAAATTGCACTTCTGTTATAACATGGAATGGTCTTCCACAAGCACAAAATCAATGCCATGACTCAAAGTATGGGAAGTAAATTGATTATGAACCTTTTCATATGATGGTTCTGCTCTGTCTTTGTGGCTTCCTAAGGGCCGAAATGTTTAGACAGAGACTGCTCAAGAACATGTCTGCCCCAGGAACTGTATGGAGAAAGACCCTGATTTGGCCACGCAGAGTGCAGCCCTTGGCATAGCCCTTCCTCTGAATCATCTTCCCTCTGTTCCCTCCCTGCCTCTCCCCTCCCCATCATCTCTGTTGTTCCTCTGGACACTCAGTGTGTACATTCACTCCCTGCTCCTTTTACTAAGTTTCTGCAGGCTGCTGGACAGTAGTTTAGGGCTCAAGCATTTCATAGGGATGTGTCTGATTGGAATCAAATACGATGTTTGACAGCTCTGAAAAACCACACGAGAAAGCATTTCATAAACAGTACCTTCATTTCTGTGGTGGCAGCAGCTGAGGATAAGTAGTAGTCACAGATCCGATTTTAACTGGAAAAAGAAATCTAGCTTGAAGATAGCCTTTTCTGATCTAATCACATGGAAAATTTTGAAAGTTAAAAAGATTTATTTTTATGCTAGAGAGATCTGCATACCATTATGAAGTGCTGTTTCCAAGTGCTTCACAGTATTTGAGCTCTGGAAAGGGCCACTTGTAAGAAATGACTGCTAAATGAGTTTCCAACTCTGATATTGATTTAGCTTGTAAATGTAGGTAGATCACATAAATTCAGCTCCTGAAAGTTCCTGCCTCCCATTGATTCCAGTGTGAAATGGCAAGCAAATACTTGTGAGGATTAGAGCCTTAGAGTCTATGACTTATTTTTCCCACATTCAAAAGTGAAACAACAATAATAATAATTATTATTATTATTATGTGACATATTTCCATTAAAGGCTTCTACAGAAGACTGATCAATACTGTATTGAGTTAGTTAGGATAATTTATTTATGTATGAACAAACTCAAAAAATAAGAGGCACTGCATGCCTAAAACTCAACACAGTGCTTTGTTTCTGCCACCCCAATGGCTGTGACACCTACCAACTAAAAAGAGAAACTGCAAAGTTAAACCTGTTGCTCTGTGTAGGTATTCCAACACATATGATATCAAGAATTAATTTGAGACCATTGGGCACAAGAGGATTTAAATATTATTTGAATGTTAACTTTGAACTTCAGAGCTATTGGTAGAAGTTCAAACTTGAATGCTATTTAAACGAGGTCTTCTGGCACTGCATTATCAGCTTTCTGTGTAAGGAAACATGTCTCATTCCTGCCTTAGGTAATGAATGAAAAATGTATTTGAGAGTTTATCCTCTAAGCAGTCCCTGCTCAAAAGAATCCCCAAACTGAAAGAGCAGGTGTGATGTTTTGAAAGTCAGAGTTGATGTAAACTGTCAGGCTGATGTGTGGTCAGCATTATTTAGCTAAGAACAGCAGAAATAATAGCTTCTTAATTTGTTTAATTGGTGGCAATGTTAAATGAGGACTATAGCTTTTGCTTGCTCAAGAACACTTTTCTAACTCATTCGACCTAAACGTTCTTCTCTTCCCTCACTTTCAAGAAATACATCCTTTTTTTTTTTTTTTAGAAGCAGCAAACTATGCTGTAAGCATTGTTTAGTTGTCTGAACTGTAAAAGGTATGCCAGTCATGGACCAGAGGTATGCTTTGAAGCATATTTGGGTTAATTTCACAGTCCTATCCCCAACCCTTTCACAACAGACCATTTCTTGACAAGAATCAGCTGTGAATACCTTCCTTCTCTCTCCTCATCAGGAACTATAGTGTGTCCACTTGCCAAGAGAAAAGGGGCTTGTTGGGCTTCTGGGGTTTGATTCTGTGCCTGACTCACAGCAGCTTCCACAGTTTTCACATCAAACAGGACTCTTCCTGAGTGATAACAGAGTTCAGTCCCAATCTTGTAAACTGGTGAGTGTTGTGACCCCCACAGCAATCAGCTGGATTTACAAGAGGTGCTCCACACTTTCAAAGTACGGGTCCCCGTTCAGTAAATATGTATGTCAGCGTTTTGTAGGCTAGTGTTAATGCAGATTATCAATTGCAGTGCTGAGAGGTGGGCCACTCACGGGAGCCTACAGGCTGCGTCAGCTTCACTTGCATTGGGGTTCCTCTGATGACCATGGCTCTGAGCATGTAATAGATGGGGTGAAATATGCAGCAGAGGTAGGACTTATATTTAATAGTAGTATTCAGTACTAACTGGAATTTGACTAATTGTGCATCTGAACAGATTAACCATTCTCCCTTTTGCAAGGATTTAGCTATGGATTTTTCTCTAAAATCTGTCTATGAAACTTGTGAATATTCATCAGCGTGCAGTGGGATAAGTTGCATCTGCCAACAAATGTATCTTTGCAAGTATATACCAACATGGAATTTGCTTCTTCAAACAAGAGAGTTTTCTGGTATTTTAGAATGTTTTAAAAATATTTGAGACAAAGCAATCTGTTATTTCCAAATAGGAAGATCTGTTTTCTGCTGATGTTTTTTGGCTTTTAGCCATTTCCGGTATAGCTTGAATTACTAAGTTAGTTTCAGAAAGCATTACTAATGAATAGAAAAACCGGCTGAAAGCACATTTGATAAACTGACATTCAAAATTAGATCTACCTTAAAACTGATTCAGAGTGGTAAGGAGTATCTTCTAGTTTCTGAACATCTGTGCTTTAAAATCTCTGTGTTTATTTTTGGGAACTGTGGAAAACAGATGTTTGCGGGGGTTTTTTTAATGTAAACTACTACACTATTGTCCAAATTTGCTAAAATTAATGGCTGCTCTAGGCCCTGAAGACTTCTTCAGGTAATAAATATAAGTGAATTCAGTATTGATGCTAGTGAATTACTAGCAAATGCCACCTCCTTCCTCCATCTTATTTGAGAATTGGCTCAAAATATATGTCCACACCCACAAAAAGTCTGCAGTAGTGTTTTCCTGCCTTCCACCTATACGCTCAAGGTGCAGAGCTTACAGGGGCTTTGCCCAGCTATCATAGGAGAAAATTCGGGCAGATATTTTGCAGGGTCAGTGTGCACAAACATTGCAGAGATGACTGTGGGTGATGCTTTGGGATTTTTTTTCCCATTCCTTAGCCACAGCCAAACTGTGTTAGTGTTCTACTTTCTGTGGCTGACTAAACAGACAAATTCTGCTTCCTCAAGCTATTTCTTTGTTAGTTCAAGCACAGACTTTTTCCTTTGCTTTTGTTTGCAGTACTCAATATTTATTGACAGGAGAAGAAAGCCTGGAATGTATGAAAATTTGCTAGAGTGCAACCAAAAATATATGGCTGCTCCATCTTTATCCTTAGCAACTATACCCTTATCCTCAAGAGAAAACAAACAGAGAGCAATACATTCATTTATATTCAGGGCAAATTATTTTGTTGTTATTTTAAATAATTGTTACTGTGTTTAAAAAAAAAAGTCAAAAATTTGCATTCAAAATATGCACTAGACTCCTATTTTTTTTGTATGGCACTATGTTCCAGACACTACTTATTTTGAGATTGCACACTGCTGGTTGCAGCATTTGTAGCTATATGCAGGAGCCAGAGATTTTCTGGAAGGAGATGTAAAAACTTGAAATATATCCTGAAAATACAGCACTGCTGAAAGTAGAAATGAGAAAGAAATGTCAGGTTACTATCTCAACTCCGTTCCAGTACAATGTGCTGAGAGTAGTAAGAGATACAAAACAATAACATACGTGCTGCATACAACCCAGTGTAAATCCTTGAGCTGTTATCTGCATAACATGAAGATCTAAAACTCTACTTGAGATGAAGTGCATGTCAGCAGGTGTTTTATGCACTGCATGTGTGCATGTCACATGCTTGGGTTAAACTACTTATAGTTGAATTGTCTGATTAATTTTTAAAGGTATTGTGTGGTAAACTCCATTTTCCTTCTTTTATGCTTCAATTATATGCAAAGTGATGCTTATAGAAAGTGTGAGTGCATGGAAGCATGGGAAGAGGAATAGGAAATACGTATAGTTTTCTTCTTCATGTCCATTCCTTTACTTACTGTGTACTGGAAGCTTTTCTTAATTTAATGTAAAAAGTTGTAAGATTGCGCTGTTGGCAATTTCTTGCATTTATAACTGAGGTTTCATTGATTTTTAGTTACATATGGTGCACTGGAATCCAAAACATGGTAATTTTGCTGGAGCTTTGAAACAACCTGATGGTGTGGCTGTTGTGGGCATTTTTCTGAAAGTAAGTGGCAAATATTCAGTCTTTATAATTTTCTGTATTTTTCATCTTTCTCTAGTGCCAGGGGAAAAGTTCCCATTGTTTTTCCCTGCACTGTATCATTTTACAGGAAAACATTCAAAGCGATGCACAGACTGAAGTCACATATGTCCTTGGGCCCTCCAGATTCCATGCACTAACCTGTTCAGAGCCGACTTCTGACACCATTCGTGACACCAGTGGCACATATCACAGGTGGTCTTGAACAAGAGACACACAACTTCAAGCCTGGGACACTTGCTAACTTTGTCCCTGATAGCTGACCAGCTCTGTGCTGTGATGTGTACTGAGTGAGGCGGACAGTCGGCATAGGAAGAGTGTTTCCTCCTGCCCTTTATCTGTTAGCAGGTATTGTATCTACCTGTCAGCAAGGTTATGTTGACTGATTCCCATCCTTGGTCTCTTGCTGATCCCCACATGAGCTGGGAATCAAAAGGAGGTCAACAAACCTGCTCCAAAAAGACCAAGTACTTGAAAGAATTGATGGTAAAAGAAGTTCACTGAACATTTTAACCTTGAAATACAGCAGCTTCATAACAAAATAATACTGTACCGATATTTTCCAGTTGATTTTTTTTATAAACTTAGTAGAAAGAAAGCGGTCATACTATCAAATCTCCATGTGGTCTAGGACACTGAGAAACACTAACAGACAGATGATCTCATAGTGATAAATTATGCAAACTTCAGCTATGTGTCTGTCATTTTACCTGCAGGTGGGCATTTCAGCTTGAACACAGTGTCAGAGAATAGTTCGCCTTTTATTGTTTTATCACTAGTAAGCTGCATTTGTACAAGCAATAGCAAGTGGATGTAATTAATTTTGCCACAGTGTCCCTGGACAGGCTATATCCAATGTCATTTTAATTCTATTATATGGGGAGACAGCCTGACCTTTTTTCTTGTGGTTAGTTTAAACTGAAAGTGGCAGAAGGTCAGCACCTGTCCAGATTCTCCCCTATGACTATGTCCTTCAATTATTCTTCCTTTGTCATTTCTTTTGGTCTATTTTAAGCTAAAGCTTTATCTTGTAAAACACAAATTATATAGTATAACGTTATGTTGCTATTAACCATGCTAAGGTCAGATAAAAGGTCTAGAAAAGTAAATAGTATCACTATATCTTCTCTGGACTTCTTTCCCTGTTTGCTTCTTGCTCGTTGGCATATGAGCTGTTGTTTTGCTCTGGGTTTGTCACATTACATGACTGGGTTTTTGAGTATTGCTAAAACAGAGATTGAATTATCTTCTGAAGAATTGAATTTAATCTGTTTTGGAACAAGACATGGCAATAACAGCATTTCTTATGCCTACTGTCTTCACTCTTCTGGGATGCAGAGCCATGTCAAAGCTTTTGGAGGTGCTGAACGTCATGAACACAAGCAATAAAGTGACCTCATAGATTGAGGAGGTCATGACATGAATCTCATATGTCTTACATCAAGTCTGATCTGACTGTGTATGTGCTGCAGAATGTTTCAAGTGTCTGCAGGAACTCCAGCTGTTCAGACTATCAACACTTTGCTGAGTGCTCATATGTCTCACAGTGGTTGTGGGCTGCCTTCAAACCAGGAGCCAAGGGCTAGGCTGGTAGATGACACTGTCTGAGTGAGCAGTTTGTTCCTGCTCACTCTCCTCTTATAGAGTCTTTCAACACATTTCTTAATTGCAACGCCAGTTACTTGAGTCTGCCATTCCGGATGTTCTTTTAACACTCATAATTTTGTGTCAGTCTGTACTGGATGCTCTGAGAGTACTGCTGCCTAACTTGACAGATGGGATGTACTGAATTTCTTTCAAATACTGTGGAACGTGATGAAAAAATACGGTACTTGTGCTTTGCATTACAGGTTGGAAAAACTCCCAAACCAGAGATGAAGAGAATTCTTGAAGAAATTGATAAAATTAAGACCAAGGTATCAAAACAATTTTTGTGATATAATGTAGTTGAAAAGCAGCAGAAGCAGAAATCAGAAGTTCAGATTCACTCTTTTTGGCATCATTCTGATACCTAACAGTAGCACCAGAGTTGATACATTGGACTGTGGAGCAGGACACTTTCTTTTACTTAAGTAAACATGTAACTCCTCAATTCTGTAAGTATTCTTGTTGTAGAGGATTTTGTGTCAATCCTTGTGTGCACAACTGATAGTCTTATTGATACTGCTCTGTAAAAATATGCTAGTTTGCAAATATCAAGAAGAAATGAAAAGCTTTTTGAATTTGAGGACAGCAGTGGCCAAAACAAATTAATGTAATTGAGTCAGAAATTTAGTTAGCCTGAAATGAGAAGAAACTAGTAGGAGTGACAGAGCAAGCTCCCAGTCAGTGTAAGAGAGATTAAAAAAGTCATTAGTTTTAAGATGGAACTGAATTCATTTATAAAAGGGATTACACGGTACAGTTTCTGCACCAGTCCTAGTTTCTGTCTTCCTATGATACTAGCACAAATAGCATTGCAAACCTATTCTACACTGTTTTTCAGTTTAATTAATGATCTAAGGACCAAAGTCCATACCTATTGCATAGATACAACTGCAGAAGGGAGTTCTTTGCAGAGAACTGTGATACTGCATCTATTGTTATTTAACATTATTATTTAACATAAACCTAACCTCTATGTATACTTTAGCGATTCTACTTCATGATAAGCTTTATGATTCTAATGATGCTAAAAGAAAAGTCCCTTTTTTATTTGACATTGAACGTACCACCAGATCACCAGGACTGAATTTTACAAATTTTGTAAGCGCTTTCTTCCAAATTTAGCAAAATTTATTGTATTTAATTTATGTAGGTATATACTGCCATTGATGTGTGGGTTTGAGCCTGAAATCTGTTCTCTCCTCACTCAGAGTCATATTAATTTTATTTTTTCAACCTTTTCGTAGTCTTCAGATACAATTCAGTTCTTTCTGCTGAGGGAACTGAAAGTCATTTTTTTTGCCCTACCCGTTGCTCCCCCTGCTGCGTCAATGATCTCTGTCTTGATATAGATTCAGCTTTCTCTCATAATCCCTATATAATTTTTTGGCCATTTACACGCAGAAGAGCTTTGCACAGTTAATAAAAAGTTGATCAATCACCCTGTGAAACACTGTGTCGTGTAATGATGACAAGATGGCAGTGATATCCACTCCATTACATTCTATCTGAGACTGCCTAACTGGAGATTTTATGGCTTCTAACAGCAAAAAAGTAGAAGTCTGATTTCCTACATGCAGATACTCTCTGTAGTGGTTCTGGAAAAAGCAATAGTTGAAGAAAACCAGAGAAAGATAGGTGTATATGCAAACAACCACATCTTGTATTTTATCTCTTATAGTTTTTTTTTTTTCCTGTCATCACATACATTTTACCAAGATTACTTATTTTTCAGGAAAGATTAATGGACAGTATCACCGGTGTATTCATTGCACATGCAGTTTCAATTGCTATGATACATTACAGACAGAGGAATTTTATGGACACTGTACTGTATTTACTGAAAAAGCACAATTTTGTTTGTGAAGTTATTTGCAAACTCATTGAATTTACAGACTAATTTTGTCAGGAAGATATATTTGGAGTCTTGATGCTATTCTTTCCACCCATATTTTGTGCAAGGATGCATGGAAAAGATTTCAGCTTGTCCCATTGCACTTTGCAGGGTAATACTCTGTTCCCATGATAGGAGAAGGAATTAGGAATAATAGATTTTGCTTTCCAGAACTGCATCCTAAATATCAGTAGAGAACTGAACTTTCTTGTTTAGTTCTTGTCGCCCTGAGGGGACAAGGAAGTCTCATCACACTCCTGCGGAGATATTCTCTTGAGTATCCCATTCGGTAGAAAAGAAGAGCTTTTCAGGAAATGTTGTCTGGTGTCTGCCATTCTCCCTTCTCTGGTGATAATCACCTTTAGCTGTAAGACGTTCAGGATCCAGTACTCTTCCAGGAAATATTTTAATTTTTTACATTAAGTGTAATAGTACCAACAAAAAGATTGAGAGTGTCACCATGGCAATGTAATTAGAGCAGAATTTTGGGAGGAGAGAGACATGCAGATTTAAATTCGTTCAGATAGAGGAGAAGACTGTAACGAAACTGGGATAAATGCCTGGCCACTGTTCTATTGGATGAAAAGGGTACCAGCACCTGCAGTGCCACAGCCTTTAACTTTTATCCCAAGTGACCCAAAATAAAACAAATTTTTGATAATTCTACAATAGAAAAATGTAACAATGAATTTGTTTTGGTCCCATACAATTCAGTTTGTAATTTATTTTAAATTATTAATGGAATCAAAATGCCAGTTATTATTAATTGCAGGGCAAATGTTTGACAGGAAGAAAAGGAGATTGATCTCTTGCATGAATCTTTACATTTAATTACTCCCTTTATAACATAGATATGATGTCTTTTAAGATGCATGTCCGTAGAGTTACTGCAGAAAATTATTTTTTGTTTCTCTAAGGGGAAAGAGGCTCCTTTTCAGCACTTTGATCCTTCAATTCTTTTCCCCAAATCTCGGGACTACTGGACCTACCATGGTTCGTTCACTACACCCCCCTGTGAGGAGTGCATCACTTGGATTCTCTTGAGGGAGCCGATTGAAGTCAGCTCAGACCAGGTAAACTCCAGATAGTTCTGCTGCTCCTTTACCAGTTCTCAACAGTGTCTCAGTATGTCAGTGTGATGATTTGCAAGCCCTATGTTACCTTGCCTTTTTTATAAGGAAAGCTTTAGCTGAGGACTGTGAGAAATTGCCTGCAGAATGGACTGTTGAATTCACTGTAAAACTGATCTTGAGAATCAGGCTCTCTTCCTAGACATCTCCTGGAATAGCTTTAGCAGGAGTGTTCTTGGGATCCTGAAAACCTGTGTAGGCAGAAGTGCCCCCAAGCCACAAAATTCAGCCATCACAGCAGCCTCAGTTCATTCTCTGTGCTTCAGCATTAAGTGACAAGTGAGACTAACATTTAGCTGGTTTCCCAGTTAAAGAAATTGCTGGTCCAGATCTTGACTTCCTAAAAGCTGTCAGTGAGAAGGATCAAACTAGCTAGAACCTGCAAACCCGAATGTTAATACAAAGTAATGTAGTAATTGTATTCATATAGCTCAAATGTGCGTTTACACAGGAAAAAGAATAGAGAGCCAGTCTGGATAAGGTGACCTTCTTTTTAGTTGTTGCATTAAACTTTTGGTTATTTATACTATTTTTCTGCTTCAGCAGTACAAATCAGGGTATAGCCTTTTTACTGATTTTGCTGTTTTCAGAACAGATTTATTTTGCATTCTGATGAAACGGTAACAATTAACAAAGCAACACTGAATTTACGTTAATTTGGAGAACAACAGCTAAGTGCTGAATTCATGATTGAACTTAATAATCCAATTGGCATACATTTCTCTGCCTTACAGAACAAAATATGAACTTCTGCAGACCAGCTTTTTCTATCAGACTACACTGCATAGACTTAGGTGCGCATCCTCCTTCATGGATAGCCATATTTTCAGAAGTGATTTGACTGCAGTCCAGCTCCAGCAGGGTCACAGGAGGCCCCTACTCTTTTTCCACATTGTGAGTGTGGGTCAGGGGACAATCCAAAAGAAGCCCAGGCAAGGGTCAGATGATGCAGTGTTGTGTGGATGAAGAGTGTAAAGATCCACAGAAACGGTGCTAGCTGTTGGGCTGCAGTGATCTCTACCAATAATCTCTACCAGTATGCTTGTCATTATATAAGAAAATTACTTTTCTGTCTCGGAGTTTTTTCTAGACATCAAGATCTACACTGCTTCCAGGTGAATTCACGTGGACACTTTAATTTTTCTTCCTTGCAGATGGCGAAGCTCCGTAGCCTTTCCAAGAACGGTGAGAACGAACCTGTGAACCCACTGGTTGATAACTGGCGCCCACTTCAGCCTGTGAAGGGCAGGATAGTGAGAGCCTCGTTCAAGTGAAGTCTCAAGTCTCACTCTGCTGAACCTGAGTGAGAGAATCCCTGCATACCAAAGTGTAGTTAGTTTTTGCTGTCTACTGCTTTTCCTCTGGATCCAGATCTGTGTTTCTCAGCTTGAAATTCTGAGTGGTAAAACTGAATCTGATTTTGAAAGCAGAAAAAATACTGTATGCAAATGCTAACCTTAATAAGGAAATGTGAGATATACGTGATTCTTGACCACAAATGCCTCAGAATTTGCGATAGTGTCACTTCTCTGCCATGTGGCCTTGGAAGAAAAATGGGCTCAGTTTCAATATTTAAAATTAATTTCAAAGAAAATGTAGTGAAGGCAGAAAAATGAACCAGTAGTTCAGGAAAGCAGAAATAACAGTGGGTCGACAGTACATGAACAGGAGGTAAAATGCCTGCTCCCACAGCATCTCTAGTAGTAATCTTCTTCAGATATCCCACCTCCAGTGCAAACGTCTAAAGAATAAGTTCCTCTTTAACATAGCAGATTTTTCCTTCCCTCTCTTCTTCACAGTTTGTTATCCAAGATTAGATTAGTATTCTGGAGATACAATCAGGCATACTCAGCTTCTGTGTGTGAAGAAGAAAAGATACCTTGCTGTCATTTCAGCATTTGCTGTCTTTGCCATGTCCTGCTGCTGCCCATTGATCTTTTCTTCTTTCACTGCTGCTGTTAACTTCACCCATCCAGCTGTAGAGTGCTGCTGGTATCATGTTGCCTTGTAGTACAGCAGCTTTAGTATTGCTGAGGGGGAAGTGCCTTTCTGCTGCTGCTCTGACTGTTACCTCCCAGGATGATGGATTTTTAGTTTTGATGCTCTGCCTGTTTTTTTATTTTTGACATCTCAGTCTGCATATTAATGATTTCACCTATTAGGGATTTTGTTGCGTATGGAGAGGGTCTTTGTGGATGACTTATATGTGTCATTTGTCTTCCCCACTACTGAAAAATCCAGGTTAAGTCACCTAAGTGTTACTTTATTGTGACTCTGTGTAGACACTCTAAGTGGAGTCTGTTTAGCTCTGTTACTTTCTGGGGAGACACATCAGCTCGCACATACAATCCGAGCAAGGAATCACTGTCAGACAGAAACTTCTAAATCATCTTCCCTGGTCCTTCATCATGTAAATTTAATCATTTCAGCATGCTTCCTAAACAGCGTAACACAAGTTCCATCTAGGTTGAACCCTCACACAGACTATGTCAGTAAAGATCTGCTACATTATATTCACCATCAGGGTGATTATTCAGTATTGTACATACAGGAGATCAGGTGGTCAAAGGTGGTGTGTAAAGCCTCCTGCAAACGAAGCTTCTGGATTCTCTGTATTCCTCTAACTCATCAGTAGGTGTCAGAGGGCGTTCTTCTGGAGATGTTGCCACAAACAGGTTCACAGCAACATTTGTAAGGGGTATGTCAAAGTCTGAAAAACACAGGGTTACAAATGGCTAGAATAGGCATTTCCCAGCTCTCCTTCACTATTTCACGTTTCACCTTTACTAGAAAAATGGTGCTCCAACAGGGAAGTAATGAATGGGCAACATTGGACAAATTCTGCTGTTATTACCAGCACAATTCAGTGAGAATTCAAGAATTAAACTGAGGGCAGAGTTTGATCCTTTGTAGGATCAACATTCATTTAGAAATGTTCGACGAATTGCTGAATTCCCATTAAGAATTAATATTTCAGTTTATTAGAAGTGTATTTTGCTTAGTATAAAGCAGTTTCATTTTAAAAACCAAGTTCATGTCAGCAGAAACTAAAGTATTGATTGAATCCTGTTTACAAATATTTTGACATTGGCTTAATCTTATCAGAAGATCAACTTTTGATATTACGAGTGCAGCACTTGCAACAGTACTGATTTTAAGAGTCTCTTAGATCTTCTTTAAACTCCTGAATCTGTACATCTTCTCAACACATAACAAATGTTTCTACAGAAAGCTCATAAGCAACATTTTTTTTCTACTGTACTATGTCTTACATGTAAAATTTCTTTTCATATCCATATGCAGTTGATCTTGGTGTTGAGAAAATTTCAACACAAATAACTGAGACAAGAGTTTGAGTCTTTCTACCTAAAAGCCATTGACTGTGATATTTTAATCTCTTGTTATTTGGGCAATAAAACAAGATTAGTTGCCTGCACTTGAAATAACAGCTTTTGTGTCTTCAGAGAACCAATAAATTGACTTACATAAAAAATTGATTTCTGGTTTTATTTCTAATGCTGAGTGATGATTGAAAGTAAAAAGAACTTACTAGAAAACCTTGCTACTCTTTTCTCTGATACATATCCTTGTAATACAAGGGTGGACAGACACTCTAGTAATCACCTTTTTAGCTGTTGGAGTTTAGTTTAATATCTCATCCTGGTTTCTGTGTATCCAATCAAACAGATCCTCAAAAATATGAGACACCAGAACAGTATCACTTGTTCTCTGTTTTCAGGTACAAAAAAGGTGTTTATTTCTTGCCTGGACACAAATATTCTCTTACATCTTCCCAAAATTCATACATTCATGTCTGATCTTGACTATCACTAACTTGGATATGAATTTTGGTTTCTTGCAAGAAGCACATGGATCAGTTAGCTGAAGTGTTACATAATTCTGAAATTTCCTGATTAATTTATACTTTTTAAGCAGACAAATTAAACTTGTTAAAGTGAAATAATATCTTAATTGCCCACAAAATCAGATACTGAGTGCACTTTCTTTGTTTGCATGTTTCCTCTACTGCTTCTGAAAGGCAGAATAGGCAGTTTATCAACTACTGACATAGCAGTTTTGGTTCCAACAGCAAACACATGCTTTGTATGTTGGCACAAAGGAAAATACAGTCCAAAATTTATATAATTACCTCATGCATTTGCTCTGATTCCATTCTGTCTTCAAACTATTACTACAAAAAAGCCATCAACCTCACTGCAAATATGCTTTGCACTTTTGTTTTTGTCTTGAAGAATAAAGCGTATGTAGTTTTGTTCCATTGCCTTTCTCTCTGATGAATAGTGTAGCTTAGTATTGATTACCTTGGTAACAAACTAAGAATATGTTATGTGGACTCCAATCCTGCTGCCTCGTCTATCTTAAATAGAGAAAAAAGCCTCTGGGTACTGACGAATTAAAAAAAAAGTAAAAATTACCCTAACCATTGTGGTGCACTAAATCCTTGAGTACTTTAATGTATATAATGTATATATTAATTTCAGGAGGGCAGGCAAATGATTGAAATGAATTACCACCTATTAGGTTTTGCAGACACTGAAACCCTCGCAGCTTCCCACACCTCACAGGAGCAATTACTAGAAAATTAAAAGCTTATTTCTGCAGTTTCAAAGCCCTTTTATTAACTGAAACATGTTTCCCACCAGCTGTGGCCATCTTTCAGTTGGGTGTAAATTCATAACTGAACTATGAATTCCTGGTATGACCCTCGGTATACAACCAGCTATGGTTATGCATTTCTACTACAAACTGAAAAGAATATATATTATTTTTACTGTATCTCAGAGGAAGACTCTCCTGGATCTGCTTGCTAGTGTTTATCTGCTGAGTAATCATCAGAGTTAAAGAATGTTCATATTGTCAGTGAGCTTAGCAAAATAAAACAATATCTAGTTCTTCCTCAGGTGTTTTGTCCCATGCCTCAGCAAAGGAAGCAGCTATACAATGTGTGTTTGTCGATTTTTACTTTTGAAAAAAATAAATAGTAGATGGAAAATCAGCCATGAAAAACGAAGATGGAGAAGAAAGAAATGCAGCTTCTATGTAATCAGGATGAGGCAAAGATAATCTAAGTCCATGGTCTGAATGAACACCTCACTTTCAGTAATAAGACTGTGAAGAACATGGGTGCAAACGAAGAAGGATTGATAGGAATATATATATATATGAGAATGAAAATTATCACTAAGTGAGATGGTAAATTAAGTAGGACAGTAGAGCAAACTCCATCCAGTCAAAGGAGTTGTCTCTGCTTCAGAAAACTGGTAAGATTGGCATAATAAATTGCAACACTTCTGTTAAGAACTCTATTTAACAAGATCTCCCTGGAGATGGCATCCTGCTTTTCTAGGAGAAAATCCAACAGGAAGGTTGGAAGTGATGATGCCAGCAGGTATGCAGAAGAAGTGGTTGCACTACTGAACCATAGCTGGACTTAGCACAAGCAGGAGCACTTACACAGAGTGTTACCTGTACGGGAATTCTTAAAGTAAGCCTCACTGATTGTACCACTAATTCTCCAAGCCAGAGGTTTACATTAACTCATGCTCTTGTAATTCTGTCATGCCATTGGTAAGGAGAACATGTAGTAGGTGTTAGGAAAAAAATATGCCTTCGGTGAATTTGAGTAGCACACTGTCACTCTTTTACTGTTACTAATATCTTGCAGAAGATCTGTGGGAAAACTGTTGAAGAACTCGAAACTCCTTCCTGGAGTTAGACCACCTTCCTCGCTGGGCTAGACCAGCGAGACCATGGGCCAGTTCTCTCAGACCTGCATGGTGGTAATAATAAAGATTTTCTGGATTAAGACTTTTAATTCTTCCAGTTCCTCCCAGTATTTTTTTTTCTTTTTTAGAGACATTGCCACTATTCATCCTACCTTTATCCCATAGACAATGCAAACATCTGTACTGAAAACTGAAGTGAAGGATGATTCTTTTTGCTGGACTTAACAACGTTCATTTTCCATAGCCCACATGGTGGAGCCAGTTCCTCAACATTCACATTTCTGACACCACTTGCAGCTAACAGGAGGCCTGAGCTGCCACACAGTGCAGATTGCTCTAGTCCAGCAGGAGTAACTAAATAAGCATGGAAACAAATGCAGTTTATCCAAGTTATTCTTGAGCTATAAGATCCTGTGTTTAAATAAATGTTGATAGTAATGGACTGGTATCCATTTCTATCTAAAAAGCTTTTATATTTTGCCTGCATGTTTTTTCATGCAAGGTCTAAGTAATAAGTGCTTTTGCTTCTATAGGCTGAGAAAAGTCCAGCTAATTCTATTCCCAAAGTCCGAAAGAATCGTATCACAAGGTAAAAGGAGCTACAGATGAAAATCTCCCACTGATATGCACCAAATTGGTTGCTGATTTGAGTAATTATGAGACCAGGACATGTTGCCCATAATAGCCTGTCTGACTAGCTCTTTCAGTCCACATAGCCCTTTTCTCTCTGTACATGATGTCTCAATCATCCTTCAGGGTTATGATAATTTCTCCACTGAATTAAAAAACAAAGACGTTTCCATTAAAAAACAAAGACATTTCCATTTGCTTCTTTCAGAGAACAGTGATTTTTTTTTTTAACACTGCAGGCTGCCAGCCATTAAGCCCTAATTTAAGAGCTCCCACAGTCTTGTGCATTGTCTGTGTAATAAATCTCTGTTGGAGAAAGAGTATAATCAAGGAATAATTTTTCTTGTCAGACATCATTGAGCAATGGACGGCATCAGTGTCTGCAGCATACCTAAATTTATATCTAAACAAATGCTACTGACCCCTGAATAAACAGATGAAAGTTGATTTGTTGCCCAACAGTGTGTAAGACCTATAATTGAACCACTGATTTCATTGTCTCTGTCAGGAAAGGTAGGGGATGCAAGTTTAGAAACAATACTTTCCATGCCTAATGTCTTAGAGCACTTTGCTATAACTTCCACCACTGAAAAATTCTGAAAAAGGCATGGAGTCAGTGTAATCTAAATAAAGTTGAGGATATGGAACATGTGTTCTGCCTTTAAAGTAGTACTTGTGCTAGAACTTAGATTAAAGAGAATATGGTACAGTATTAATTAACAGTGGAAATAATTATGTTCTTATACTGGTGTCCATAATCAGACTTTTTCAATGCCACTTTGAAATGTAAGAAGTCCCATAAAATATTTTTAACATTCCCAACCAGAGTTCCTATATGTGCTTCCCATAGCCTTAAAAACTAAAAATCATAATATTTGCTGTGTATACAGGTATCTCCTCCTCCTCTTAGAGGTGATGGGGAGCGACGGTCTAATGCAGAGAGTCCTGCCTGGCAGTTCTTCATAAAAGCGACTTCTTGCTGGACCCTGATTGTGACCTTTTACGCAGGAATATGATCTGAGTTACACTGAGTTTTGCTTTCTGTTGTTTTATATTCCAATCAATTTGAACTTTTAATGGTTAATATTTAATAATATAAAATCATTAAAATTGTATTAGTTGAATTTAATAAAAGTGAGCATTGCCAGTCAATAGTCATTTTTGGAAACCTGACAAAATGTGCTGCTCATGCTACTTTGCTGAGCTCAGCTGTCCTAGTTACTCTCTGTCATCCATGCTGGAAGCACGGTGTTCACTTGTCACAGGATCTGACTGAAGGGTTTGCCATTTTTAAATACGTTTCTGGTATTCGCTAAAGTCTGTAATTCTCTAATGCCGAACAAAAAGCAACACTACATTAGAGCTCTCTCTTCCCCCCCCCCCCCCCCCCCCCTTGTTGTATTGAAATGTCTTTAGTCAGGAAATGAAGTCCCATGATTCAGAAAAGATTTGCCTGGAACAGCTTCACAGTAGCATCTAGGCAACACTACACATAGAACCATAAAACTTCAAGTTAAACAGTGGATCCATTTCTTAATACTTGCATTTGTATCTTCATATTATAGGAGTGTAAGGTCCAGTTCATAATGCACCTGTTCAAGTGAGTAGCCTCTTCACTTGGCAATATTTACTGTGGCTGAGCTGTTGAATAAAAGGCATCCTCTAAAACTTGTTGCCTGGATAGACATCATGAATGTAAGTGCACATATTTCCATGTCAGCAAGGGAACTCAGGAATACCTTATGTGGCAGGAAAAGGAGTAGATGAATTCCATTTATGCATGCGCAGGGAAAAATTCACGACCGATAAATAAGCATCATAGCAATGCATGGTTATAACCAGTCAGAAGAAGACAAGCTGTTGAACATCTCCTTGCCTCAGCTTCTGACTCACTGTCTGGTCTGTCTGATGCACAAAAAATGTCAGGCTTCCCTAGTTGGAACTGGTGGATGGATATGTGAGAATATTCGCATAATCTTAAACTAGGATGTGGAGTTTTGCCAAACAGCCCAGATGGATAGAGCACAAGGCAGTATTACCTGCAGAAAGCTTTCCCATCTACTCTGGGAATCTCTGTATAATCCATCTATCTTGTTAGTGTTTGCTGGAATTTATGATCTGATTCTATTTTTTCCATCACTATATAGACACTTAGTTAAAGCATACAAATAGCTTCATTATTTACACTTACTCCATTTGGAATACCTCCCGGGTTGCACCTGGGGAAGGAAATGGCACAGCCTTCACCATAACAGAAGCTAAATCCAACTCCATATACATAATTACACTGGCCACGGCCCAGAAACCTCTCTCGCTTATGTTTCCGAAATAATCTATGGCTCATTGTTATGTATCCAGTGTCAGGTCTTGCTGTGGACATGGTTCCTCCTCATGCTCTTCTATCTATATGTGCTTGATAAGATCTACAGAGTATTTTGCCAGTCTGTCTCAATGGCTATCTATCTTACTGCTTAACTTGTGCCAGGGTTGTCTCTAGCAGCAGGCTCTGTTCTAGAGTTTGCTCTCATGATTTTTTTTCCTTAAAATTTTGGCAGGATTTGGGGGGGCCTTCCATCATCACTCTTTTTCCTGGTGATGCTTTCTTGCTTACCTATGTCTGGTCTAGAAAAGCATGCTTCTCTTTGCACAGGAGATGGCTGCAAACTATACTGGTGTAGCAAATGTGGACTTGTTGGATTTTTTGTACAAGCAGGCTGACAAAGGGGTGCAAAACTTGTTGAAGTACTTTATGAGCTCCCTGCACTAGGCAGCAGTCTGGTTAACCTATCTCATGAGCACCACGTAGACTTTTGCAGATGAGATTTTTCTACAGAAATGCATGTTTCTGGTTTATCTTGCATTACCGTTGCCACTACTATAGTGATACAAGCTGTTATTCTGAACCTCATGTGGTCCTCTACCCATCTAGTAATATACTTCTTGAGCATGTTTTGGTTGTTCAACCTGGCCTGCTGTATATTCAGTGAAGCAAACCTGTTGACTCTGACAATTAAACGTGGGTGATGTGTGTGTGTGTGTGTGCGTACACACATGCAAAAGCAAATATTTTCCAGGGCTTTGAAAGGAATTGAAAGGTACCAGACAAAACAATGCAGTCAACAGAAATGGCTGGATGGCATTCAGAAAGTATCCAAATGAGCTCACAATTATGTGTTGTAGCTGCACTGTGTTGCAAAGTGGGTAGATGGGAACATGTGCTGAAGTACGGCAAGTGTTTTACCCAGCGTTCCAGCCAAGAGTGCCAACACATTTTTAACATTCACCTAGATGTGTTTACTTAGGGTTTTTTCCTAGTTCATCCACGTATAAAAACCTTTACCTAAGAATGTGACAAAATTACTGATACTAACAAAATTTGCATTTTTTCTTGTTTCAGTATATATTTTTGTTCATGTGGACTTTTAAATAACGTAAGTGGTGGAGCAGAGTATGCCATAGGAGCTCTGGGATTTTGTAGATGAGTAGCAATAAAAATAGAATAAATCCTGGCAGAAAGATATTTTATAGAGCTATCTACTGTTAGTCTGTAAGTATCAGATTCTGCTCTTTGACAATAGAAACTGTGGAAAAAATGGGGATTGTGACAGAATAGAAAGATAATTTAACTCAGTATGTTGTTCTTTTTATTTTGGCAGACAAAGATCTGGCTGTTGATAGGTTTCCATTCATGCCTACCATGTTTTCCATAGCCTGGCACAAATTTCAGTGAAATGGAAGGCATATGACAAACTTGCTTCTTGGCTGTGACATGTCACACCAACTATGGCATGCTCAATGAAAAGCACCGTGTAAATGTCTTTTGCACACTGCCAGGCACGCTATGCACCATCAGCTGCAAAACAACATGTTGCTTTCTGCAGCTTCTTTTTTGTTGTATTATTTTCCATAAATTCCTAATTAAAATAGAAGGTACGTTATATTAATATTTGTACTAGGCACAAAACAATCATTCCAAAACTGTTCTGTAACATGGTGCAATCGTTTTCCAGTAAGGCACTGAGGTGAAACAGAATTAAAGCAGTCATATCCCAGCCTGCCCTACTGACTGAACAAATCCAGCGTGCTCAGCTTCTCCTTGCCTGCCATGTGCTCCAGCCCACTAACTGTCTTGCCAGCCCTCCACTGCACTCACAACACTTATTCAATGTCTTTCATGTACTAGCAGGCTCAAAATTGGACTCCAGAACCAGTTGCGTGAGCATTGAAGACAGGGAAATTATCACTCCCGTCAACCTGCTGGCTACGATGTTGCTGCCCATAGCAAGGGCACACCACTGACTCATGTTCCATTTGTTGTCCACCAGGATCTCTATGTCCTTTCGTGCAAAGCTGCCTGCTGGCCAGCCGGCCCCAGCACGTCCTGGTGCATGGGGCTGTTCCTCCCCAGGTGCAGGACTTTGCACTGCCTTTGTTGAACTGCATGAGGCTCCTGTCAGCACATTTCTCCAGCCTGTCTGGGTTCCTCTGGATAGCAGCCTGTGATTTCATCCTTGAACTTGCTGAGGGTGTATTTTGTGCCACTGTTCAGGTCATTAAAGTTTTGCTAGTAAATAAAACAAATGAAATTTCAATCCAGGACAATAATGGATACTCTGCTGGACCAAATCTTGTTCATAGTATCTGGCTAAGTAGCTACCTTAATTTCATTTAAATTAGCATAATCTCTTTGATTTGCCTCTTTCTTTTTGATTATAGATGTACAAAATTTCAAGGATGGGGACTCTGTTTATACTGGAGGATTGTACCAGTGCATTACTGCTTTTACTGGACGTATTTATTGACCTTGCCATTGGCTCTTTTCGCTTCTCCACTCACAGGCATTGTAAGCTGCCTTCCTTTTCTGCTTTCTGTTTTATGGACTCCTGGCAACCAGCCTGTCTTCTATCTGCAAATAATAATTGTGCCACAAATCTTTTTCCATCTTTTTCTTCACTGCTGCCCCTTGCTATTCAGTCCCCTTTCTCTTTTCTGCTTGCCCCAGGAATTTATATCAGTCTCTGTTATCCTTTTGCCACACTCAGCTCCCATTCTCCTTACAGCACGGGCTCCATATGTCCTTGGCCCAGGCTATTCCCTCTGTCACACAATAGAGGCTTCATACCCCTCTTCTTCCCTTTATTTCCCTCTTCTTTTTTCCTGCTCAGCCAATAAATCACTCAGTCATTTATCAGTAAATATGCCTAACTGGGACGATGAATAGGGAAAACACTCAGTTTATAGCTGGGCAGTACGGTATTAACCAGTGTGACCAGCTGGCTGTTTATTTGATCTTCAGAAAACTGCAGAGGTATTTAAGCTGCTAGAGTGCTATGGTGCTACCCGTTCCATGGTTATCGCATTACTTCCAAGCAGACAGACAGAGAAATGTCATCAAGATGATGTCATAACGGTTAGCCAACTGGCTTATGTGATGCTGATCCCAACAGATTTTTTAAATATGCTGTAGTTCTGAGGTTGGATCTTTCTAGGCAAGCTTATATATATAAAATAGCATGTACTAAAATGCCTCCCTTTTATCAGCATGACATTTCCCTCATACTTTTATTCTATTGCATATGTGCATTTTTCCGATTTACTGAATAACATGCCTACTGTACAAATACCTGCAGCACTGTAGCTGACCAGCAGTTCAGTAAGAGGGCATTCCTAGTAGCTAACAATACTGGGATTTTATCCCCTTTGGATGCTTTTAATGTATAGATATGACACTAAGATGACACTTTCTGACTATATCCTTTTGAAAAGCAGTGCTTCATTCACTCCCTTAAAAGATCATATCATTGCCAGCAACAACGATAAAATATGAAATCCTTATGGTATTATTTCTGTCTACATTTTATCATCAATACACCACTATGTTGAGTCACAATAATTAAATGACAAATGGGAAAATATTGTCTACTTAATATTTCTTAAGCCAATTACTTTTCTGGGTGTGACCAGCTGATTTTCAAGTTTGGGGGGGGGGTATATTCAATAAAGGTCAAACAACTGAAGTATTTGTGCATCTTTCTTTCTTCAAGTAAAATTATAGATAACTTTGCCAGCTTTCTTTAGAAGCAGCTGATAGCTGTTCTTGTGAAGTATGAGTTCATTGCTCTCTTCTGGTGATCCAAAAAGTTTCCAGAGGACCTTCAGCTCTCAAATTGTGCTTAAGCTGTCATGTATACTTACCACCAAACGTCACATTTAAAGGCAATCTCTGAAGACAGTTTGAAACACCTGCTGTAGTCTCATTGCTTACAATTTGGGAACCACAGATAGGTTGGATAACTTTCGCACAGATCTCTTACCTGTTCCTTCTGCTCTGTATTCCATTTTGTGAATACTATACTAAAAGTTTATTTTGGGGGTGAAACAGATGTAAATGGGTGAGTTAGCATTCTCAGTCTCTTGCAGAAGCAATTCAGTATTACAAATATAGATATAACTCTAGAGAAGTAAGCATGGCCTTGGTAAGCATAGCCTTTTGGCAAAGGCTCAGCTCTTGAGAGCAATGCTTTTCTGTTGCCTTGTTCTCCCTTGTACGAACAATGTAGGGATGAGGAGGAGGAGGCAAAGAGAAGAGGAAAGAATTACTGTCTGGGAAAAAAATGTTTGAATTAAAGACATAGTATGTATCAGTGTTTATATGAATAAGCCAAAACTGGGGTTGGGGTATGCTATATAAGTGGCAGCATGTGATGAAAGATAAGTCTGATCTTACTTGTAATTGCTATCGATCTGCCTCATCATGGAAGAAGGAATTTTTCTGTTTTAATAGTGGACTTCCTCAATCACTCTTTATATTTCTTTCTTCACTTAGTTCTGAAAAGAAAACATGCAAGGAACAAGATTATTTGGGTGAGACTCCTATAATAACCTAATGCAGCAGGAGCTGATTCTTCCTAGACCTCGTAACAGGAATTACAAAATCACCACAGAAATTTCCCAAGCTTTACTCTTTTGTTATGAAAGGAGGAGGCTGGCAATTACATTAATTTCTATGGTTATACATTAAAAGTCTTTTCACTGGCTCTATAATTTGACCCTCTGTGTGGCTGGCTAGTGCCATAACTTCATAGCTTCTTTCTCATGTTCTCAGCAAAATGTCAATATCGGAAATTTCTGTAGTTAGAGATGAAAGTATCTTAGTTGCTGAGATTTCTGTGAAATATGTGAATAACTTGGAAGAATAAATGTACCTTTATATTTATAATGAAAGTAAAATTTATACATTCTGATTTGATGAGTTTTGGAAATGCATATGCCTAAATCCAGGAATGAAGACACAATTATGCTACAGAGAAATATCGTAATTCTTAGATTAGTAGTTTGAATGTACATAGCCTTTTATTAAAACATTTTTGTGCATGCCCTGTACATAAATTCAGAATAAGCTTCAAATCATTTCTTCATCCCTCCTGACAAAGCCCTAGTTTTAATGGTGATTAGTATTATGTGGAAAAATATCTAGCTGAAGTGTAAAGTCCAAGCATATGTATGAGAAGTAAATATAACTGCCCAACCTAAATCTCTTGGCCAACTATGTGCCTCTGCCTCTTTGAATGGGAATTATTCTTGTACTTGTTCAAAATGAGACTACACGCTCTTGGGTTAACGATCTTTTGTCTTATGCATCTGTAAGGAGAAGTGAATCATCATGAGGGATGCAAACAATATTTAGAGGTGATAGTTTGCTAATCAGTCGAGGATCTTGCACTAACTCCTGGTCCCTTGAGCAAAGCCTAAATAAAGTCATTTGGGAGAATCGCTATGTCAGGATTGCTAGAAATAGCAACCTCCTCCACTCTCTGGAAGTGAGTTATGAAACATGAGCAAACACAACCTCTTATCTATTTCTGGAAGTCATTTTTGTATCTTTGTCCCCACCACCATCAGTAGCATCAAGGCTTTGGCTGATGGATCCTCACAATTGCAGATCTACCCTCCCACTGTGTTCCTCAGGGTTTTTAGTTTACTGACACAGAAGATGCTTTTGTTGAGCACTTCTCCATGACATGTAAAGAATGTGGATTCACGCTGCGCTTTCTGTCCTAGGACTTTGCCTCTCACTAGCTATATTGCAGAACTATTTAAGTTCTGATATATTTCAGTCCTTCTAAAAAGGTAGGTAAGGGGCAGGATCTGGACCATAATTCTAAAAGTGCTCAGGTTAGTCTTACCTCTAAACCATTTAATGGAATATTTAAAGGCATTTGAACCATAAAATGTCTTCTGGTAAAGACATGCTACAGTGAACATGGTCAGAGAAAGAGTGAGAACTGGGGCATTTCAGACTGGGAAGTGGGACTGCTGTTTAAGTTTATACAGAGTGTGGGTTTCTCTTTCAGATTTTCCTTATGTGTGTTTGGATCCTAAGACTGAGAATTTTGTCACATCAGTTAATACCAAGGATTGAGAATAAATGGTTTGTGTAAGCTTTAGAAAATTATCCTGGTAAACTTAATCACCTGTTTAACATTTGACTAGTCCTTTTCACTTTAGATTTTCAGTTTAAGGTCAATGTAAACTAAATATAAACTATACATTAGTGGAGAGGAGCCACCAAATTGTGTGAATTTCATAGCAGACATGTTCAGATTTTGCTTTTATGAAGAGATGAAGTCAAATCCTTACTCTTCTAAGCCTCAGTGCCAGAGCACACATGAGCAGATTGCTCCACTCTTGAATGGAGACTTACATTTCAGTGTAAATGCCATCTGGGTAATACTTACAGTAATACCATAATGGCTATCTAACTGGAAACTTTATAGAATTCTGTGTGTTAAATTTGCCTGTTTATTTTTTTAATAGATAGATGTTGTCTGGTGAATTTTAACCTCACTTCTTGACTGCTTTTCATCTCTGAACTCGACTATTATTCTTAAATCGATTTTAAATTAGGATGAAGTCTGTCTTATATTTTTTTGTAAATCTGACTTTACCATTATCTAAAGCAGCAGTAGATTTATTAGTTACAACACAGAGATGGGACCTACCACATTGTGACCTGCGGTCTGCCCTGAAATAAATTTCTGTATCTCATCAAGAAATTAGGACAAGAAAACTTTTTGGAAGTCAAAGTTCTAGTGATTTTGTGCATGGGATGAATCATCAAGGATCCTGGAATCCTATTTCTAACTGTTTCATTATTCTGCTTCGTAATTATGAGCTACTCCCAGTGCTCCTGACTGCCTACCTGCTTCCCATCTGTCTCTCAGGCCTCTGAAGAAGGTCTTATTAAATGTTTGTACAATATCTAGCATGATAGGTCCTCTGACTGCTACTGTTATATAAAGAGCAAATACCAACAATAATAACTCTACAATGTAATACAACCTATAAATATGTGTGTGGATAATACGCATTTTCCAAAAAAAAAAAAGGAGGAGCCTCGCTGGGATCCAAAGGAATTATCTTTCATTGTCAAATTAAAAAGCATCCTCTTTAAAACTTATGAAGTAAGGTTAGTCTTAGCAATGCATATAGAGAAAATCTGTGGTATAGGAATAAAAAACCTGAATGACTAATCAGAATTTCACAGGGAAGACACATATCTGAGCATTTTGCTCATTGAAACATCAGTATTTGTGGGGACGACATTTGTTCAAGTGCCTTAGAGATCACATAGAAAACTTGTTAATATATACAATATATTTGCTTATTTTTCTTCTATAACTTATCCATACTTTAAAAGCATTTATTGACATGTTGTCTGAAAATGTATTTCACTGAATCCAGTAGTCTCCGATTTGGAAACATAGCTGAGTATATCGTGATGTGGTCCGTGGCAGACTGGGATATGTTGTTGTCCAATGGTGAATATCACTTTGCTCTGTGAAAGCTTTTTTATTTCAACCTCCACTTTAGACCAAATTTAATTTTGACTGTTGTCTTCTATGCCATCTGTGTATTTGCTTAAAACACTTCTCTTGTCTGTAACATGCAGGGAACTTAGGCCATGTTTGATAACGAAAAGCCCAGCAAAGACTTTTAAAGGCTGGAAGAGGAGATCTCTCGCTGGTAAGGCTAGTGTTTTTAAGGGATTCTGCACGAGGCTTTCCTGAGAAGGAAGCAAGTGAGTATTTCACCTGGAGAGAGGTGTTGAGGGACACAGTGTACTCAGGCTGGGGGAAAGGAGGAAAATCCAGAGGGAAAGGGTAACACTATCTGGAAAAAGGAAGGGGATCAGAGAGGAAGAAGACAGGACGAAGTCTCCTGTCTCATTTGGTACTCTTGATGACCCTCAAGTCCCACAGAAAAAGAGCTCAGTGAAAGCAGATATACACAGGACATCTTTTTCCTCAGAAGTAACTTACTTGTTTGATTTAAAGGTCTAAGTTAAAGTGTCTGAGGTCAAAACTTTTTCTTAGATTGCTTCTTCCTTCCTTCCACAGTCCTTTTTAGGTTGTCTAAATGCCAAGGAGTTCAGAACAAACAGTGACTCTGGAAAAATTCTGTATCTGTCTTAGAGCTCAGGACAGAAATTTCAGTAGATACTGAGTCTTCCTACCCAGGCAGTAAAGTACAACCTCAAATTTGTCCATTTAAGTAGGTGTAAAAGATACAGTGCTTTATATTACATGTGACTATTAAGAAAACTGGGTGAGGCTATAGCTTGTTCTTAGAAATTACTAATGGCTCTAAAACAATGAAAGTAAACATCTATTCTGGGTGGGTTTGGTTTTTTCCCCTCTTTCTTTACTGTTATCCTTATCATCAAAATATTCCTTTTCAAATGTGAGTAAGTAACTATCAGTGAACAGTATTAATTGTTTCTCTGACTGCAATTACAGATAGTGGGAGGAATGTTAAAGGAGACTAGCTTTACATGAATTAGCACTGATACTGAAAAAAATCTTGGTAGCTAAGGTAGCATGTTAGAATTGTCCATGCTGAGCTCCATCTTAGTTCATATCATTCACTACTTTTCTTTCAAAATACTCTAATCCCTTTCTTTGCTTACCCATGATGTTTGCTAGTTTTCATACTCCCTCCACTGCAGATCTTGTTGGTACTGATGCCTCTCCTCCATGTGGGAGTCCTCCAGGATGTGGCACACATAACTAATGCCTTTATGCACAAAACTGGTTTACGTCCTACCAGGTTTATAAACCACCTGCCTTGTGGTTGGTATGTCACTGGCATGATTCCTGTCCTGACATGAATGTGAAATTGTGATAAACCTTCAAATTTGATTTGGGGGAGTTTTAATGATACTGTGATACATTCATAAAATCTTCTAAAAAATAATTCTGGAAGTAGCTCATCTAGAACAGCCCCTGTTTAAAGCAGAGTGAATTTAAAAGATTAGATTGGATTAGATTAGATTAGATTAGATTAGATTAGATTAGATTAGATTAGATTGCCCAGGGCTTTGTCTTCTTGCCATCCTTCTCCTTCTGGCTGGGCAAGGAAGTTCTTTTGGTGGGTGCAGGGCACATATTGGAAAAATGGGGAGAATGGGGAAGCTTTATATGTGGCAGGTGAGACCAACTGATCAACTTCAATGCATGAGTAGAGGAGGCACCAGAACTCCACTTCTATTTCTTTTCCTCTCCTCTTCCAGAGACATTTTCTCATTAGAGTTTCCCTGCCTTAACACTAATTTGGTTTTCAGGAACAAATTAAAGCTGTTTTTATAAAAATAAACTGAGAAACTGGAAAAAGTGAAGAGAGCTGGGTTCCATCTGAGCAAATGTTGGACTGGAAATAGAGGTGCATAGTCCTGGGCTACTACAGATAGGCTACGGTCAAGTTTGCAGTATAGCTCCATCTGGAAGTCTGGCAAGTGTACTGAGTCACTGGGAGATGCTCTGGATCTGGAGATTTGTCTATAGGTCATGGCAGTGAGAAGATGGTGGGAAATGGAAATAAAAATTGAGGAAGAGGTGGGAAATAGTATATGCTCTGTAGGGCATATACTCCTGTATATGACATAGCTCCTGTGTACCTTGTTCATGTCTCCACTTTTAATATTGCAAAGTTACCGGAATACCTTGGGTGGTTCCAAACCTTGATCTGTTATCTTGCCTCAAATTGTTCATGGCACACGTATATGTAATTCTTCCTTGGCTAAGATTGCTCTTTAGCTTCAATAACTCTTCTCATTTCTTGGTGTTTACCTCTCTGATGATGTGTATATAGAGACAGCTGTCACTTCCCCTCTTACCATTTGTTCGCTATGCAAAGCACACTAAGCTTTTATAGTCTCCTCTTGTAAAAGAGGCTCTTTAGTTCCCTTGTCTCTCCTGCACCTGTTCCCATTCATCCTAATTCAGCTTTATGAGGATGACAGACCTTTTTCAGGGGAGGCATGTCCAATGACATGCCCCTGGTTTGTGCCTGGTTTTTTTCAGAGCAGTTCCTGCCTAGTAATGCTTATTGACATTTTATCACCAACAAATCCCACTCTTCCTCCTTCTCTTTCACTTCCACTTCAGATCAGAAAAAACGTATCAGCCAAGACCATGATTCAAGACTACCATGTTGCACTTTCTGCTACTAAATTTCACCCACTGTAGTTTACACAATGTTCAGGGGTACTGAACTTTTCTGTATGACAACCCCATGCTTCCAACCTGTGCCATCTGCGTTTTTCTTTAACCAACGTGTACTTTTGTTCCCACTTCATTACTATTACATAAAATAATCTCACTCCTTCTTATTCAGAAAGTCTACTAAAATTTAAATCACAATAATTCACCTTTCAGTCCAATGTCTTGTCTTCTGCCTAGTCAGTCCCTCATCCATTTTACGCCACTGGTGCTAACCTCTGTCTTCTCCAACTCGCCTGATAATTCCCTATGCGTCAGAATAACAAATATTTTTTTAGGAGTCATTTGATTTCTGTGTCACACGCGAGTCACATAAGGAACGCGTGCATGCTAACAAGTATGCTTACAATTTTAAGTGCCACTCGATGCACAACACACTGCTAATGAAAGAAGAATTAGAGCTGAAGCAAAACAAGTAGATCCTATGCTTAATTTGATAAAAAAGATTTTATCTGGAGCTGGCAGGAACTGGATCTTCAGCTAGTTTAGTGATTTCCAGTTTCCAAGAATCCTTGCAGTAGGAAGCAGCACTTTTTTAAAGGCCAGGGGCAATTAATGCTACTGAATTTTTGCAGGGAAGCTGTTTACAAAGGCAGTGAGAGACAGCGCAGCAGGGAGCAGTGCTGGAACCCAAGCGTATATGTGGGAATTTCATAGGGAAGGGTGTGAACCTGTGATAGCCATTTGCACACAGAAGCTGTTGGACTCATCCCCTCATCCCCAGCTGACATCCAAATCAGGGTTATGCTGCACATCGAGTGGGAAACCATCACCAGCGCAGCCTCCTCGGGAGGGACGCAGCCTCTCCTAACCTGAGGCGGTCTTACAGCAAACAGGCTTTCCACAAACAACCATAAAAAGCCCAGCCAGCCTGCCTCTAACCTGTAAATTTAATTTCAGAAACCAGCCAGGCTAAGCTTCCTATGTGCATGTCTGTCTGTCTGTGTGTGTATGTATACATACCTTATTTGAATTTGAAAAATATTCCTACATTGCCTGCACCTAGTTCCGGACATTCGTGCTTTTCTATGCTCCCATTTACACGGTGTCGGGGCAGGCGGCAGCAGCCCCTTTCCCCTCACCAGGCCTTCCCAGCACTGTCCCGGGTGGGCTCCTTTCCCCGCAGCCCCCGGACGCCAGGACAGCTGGGGAGCCATGCCGGGTCCCACGCGCTGCCCCACGCCGGGATCACCCTCTGCACCCTCCACAGCGGGACCCCCTCAACCCCTCTCCCCTGCGGCAGCTCTGAGGAGAACCGCCCGGGATCCGGAGCGGGCTCCGGGCGGCAGGCCGGGGCCGGGGGCGCCTCACAGCGGGAGCGGCGGGCGCTGCGAGGCAGCGCGGCTCTCCCCGCCCCCGGCTGTCGGGACCCTGCTGTCGCTCCCGGCTCGCCGGCGGCGGGGAAGGGCATGGAGTTGGCGGGAGTGTATAAAAAGCCGCCGTGAGACGAGGCCACCGTCTTGCCAGAGCCGCCGGGAGGAGCTGAGGCGCGGCGCCGGGGCGCGGCAGCGGCACCATGATCAACCCCAACTACTACCCGTGGGGCTACGACGGCGACAACGGTGAGTGGGGGCGCGGGGCCGCGGCCCGGCCCGGCTCCTCTGCGGCCGCCGCCCCTGCGGGCAGCGGGTCTGGGAGCAAAACCCAGGCAAAACGGGAGGCCCCACGTCCTGAGCGTGCGTGAAGAGGGGGACGATGGGCTCCGGGCGGGCCTGCGTCTGTGCAGCGGCAGCGCGGCCGGGTGGCGTGGCCGGTTGGTCGTCGCTCGCAGGTGTGGAAGAGGTGAGGCTGGTGGAAGGAGAGGCCGCGGCAGAGGTCTCTAAGTTAAATAAAGTCAGGTTTCCTACTGTTAATACCATTTAAAAGTTGACATAGCTTTAAAATCCAGGTTTAGACCAGCCTTGATGCAGGAAGAGCAGTGCCGGTCTGCAGTGCAGCCACGATCCCTCCTGCCTGCAGAGGTTGGAAACCTGGGTGGCCTCTTGTTCCTGCGCTCTCTTCTGCTGTAGGAAGAACAGCATGGCCTCGGTCAGGCTTTTTTCACCTGGAGTTCTTGATAAAACCATGACGATAATTAAATCCACGTTTCAAATTCCTGTCTTTTTCAGATATCAGTGGCCTTTTCTCTCCAGATGGGTACATGGTGCCACATTTGAATCATTTGGGTATATCCCATTATATTTCTAGCCACTGCTGGATTTGGAGCATACACCTCTAGTTTCCCTCCTTGGCATATTGTCAGTCTTCTAATGAGTCCTGAGGTTGCTATGAGAGTTTAGGTTCAGTTGAATGACTTGCAGTATCCCATATTCCAGCTAGAATAATCTAATTGCTTTTTAGACAGTGAAACTCTTGGCAGGGCATGACTAACAACCAGGCAATTAGTAACCTACTTATTAATACATTTAATTGATGTTCTGTAGCTAAGCAGAGCCAAGCTTGCATTTATTGTAATGCAGGTATAATTCATACCTAGCTGGAAAAGGTTTTCATTATATTTCTCTGTATTTTTTTCTAGGACCAGATCAGTGGCACAAAAATTACCCGATTGCCAAAGGACGCCATCAGTCACCTATTGAAATCAATAACAAAGAAGTGCATTACGATCGCTCCCTACTACCATGGTTTGCTAGTTATGATCCTGGTGCAGCTAAGACCATCCTCAATAATGGGAAAACCTGCAGAGTTGTATTTGATGATTCTTTCGATAGATCAGGTTAGTTTTGTTTTCATCTGAAGCTGTCATTGTGTGTCAGTGACTGTTTCTCAAGCTGCTTGGAAGACAGAGTGTGCTCTGAATGCTCATGACTGTCAGAAGGTCTCTGTGTACTGCCTGTGTGTGACATACAGGTTCCTATGACGCCAGTGCCCTGCACAACTGGTGGGAAAGGCCTGGGACTACTTTGAAAGTCCATAGGTAAAATCCTAGGGAATGGAGAGAGCTGCAAAGAAGCTTGGTGCAGGACGAATTAAGGTGTAAGGTAAACTTCTGAGCTTGCAAAAGCCATTGCAGTTGTGTTGCTTTCCAGGAGCAAGGAGGCCAGGCTTTATCTATGAGGACTGAATTCCATTCAAGCTATTTGAGATGCCCAGCAGAACATCTTTAACTGGGTATGTGGCTGAAGTTACAATATTTGAAAACCGTACCCATGTAATTTCTGATGAATGAAGTAATGAACTAGATGTTGCCACAAAGTCACGATATTTCATCAGTTAAAACTCCCTTTGGCATTCGTGAGATTTTGTCTTAATGAGGATTATAGGTCTGAGAAATTCCAGTGTTTCAGCTTTAATGTCCAAAATCTTTTATCCACTCGTTGTTATGACAACATATGATGTGCTGCATAAATAATGCATAGCTTTTAAGAGTTAGTGGGTTATATATTTTGAAGAGATATGTCTGTTCTGTTTAACAGGTGTTAGAAATATGTAGTTTATGTTGGCAGAACCATTGACGTTTCATGTTAATACTATTGGCTGTATTTCAAAGGAAAAAACATTACTGAAAGAAGTATGAAATTGCATTAGTACTGAGATAAAAAGGAAAAATCAAATGCATACCTCACTCTTTATTCTTGTATCAAGGTCACCAGAATTGTGTTATTGTTTATGGTACGTGGGATGGTAAGAAAGGGAAAAAGAAACGTCAATTTCAGGAAAATATTGAAGTCTGTGTTCCACAGTGTACAGATTTATTTCTTAACTGCATTAAAAGTTCCAATTTCTATGACAATATAACTAGAATTGACAGCTATAATTGCTAGGAGGAATTTTACTAATAGGTTGATTGATCTTAAATATCTATGGGCATGGATTTAATTTAATGGATTTTTAATTAATGACTTGGGTTTCATGAAAACTGAGGGTCAAAATGTATGTAAGCTGGACTAGTTAATACACTATCAAAACTCACAAATGACTATGCAGTCAAGAGTTTGATTACTCTTTAGCAAAGTTGGAATCTTTAATGTTATTTGAATAAATATATTATTAATGTCAGATAACACGATACGTCAGTAAAGAGATGTAGCTGTGGCATATGAGAAGACTTCTATGACCATTACTTACCCTTTTGTACCATCTCTTGTATTTGTTGGAATAGCATCAGATATATCAATGGTTGCATCTTCTGCATAAATATCAAAGTAATTATTGTTATAATTACTCAGATTTTGCACGGGAGGGAGTATCCATGCACAGCAGTCTACAGCATGGATGCAACACTGTAGCCACAAAGAGCAGAAAGTTTTGGAATGTTCTGAATTTTTTTTCAGATTAACTGCTCAGTAACTGTTGTGTTCTGATCTCAGAAATAAAAAGTGACTCACTGGAAAAAAAGTAGGTGTATTTCTCAACTCTTTGAAGGCAAGAAACACTGAGTGTTTGTTGTTACGTCTCCTTTGTTATACCATTGCCTGCAGAGTCTGTGGGTGGTGTTCCTTCTCTAATATAATGCTAATTGCAGGACGAATTCCACTGTGCATACTCCTACTGACTTGAGCATGTTTTAAATTTTTTAGGATATGTACAGTGACTAATTTTTTGTGTAAAGGAACCACCAGCTGCATAATACATACATATGTAATAGCAATCATATAGGAATGAAGCTTTTGTTCCTTTGGAACAAAGACATTCTATCTATCTATCTATCTATCTATCTATCTATCTATCTGTCTATCTATCACTCTGTCTGTCTATCTGAATTTTTTCTGAGTTAACCAGAAAACTAAGGGCTTCCTTTATTTTCCTAACTTTTTCAGTTAGAGTGGTCATACCCATATCTGTAGTTCCATCTAGATTATCATTAGTGGTAGATGAAATAGATTGCTGAATAAATTGCAAAGATGAGTGATAAAATGAATTACTTTGGATGTCTCCAAGTTTTACTTCCATTGTGTCTTTTCTGCCAGGAATACTTTGAATATTCACCATTGGGACAGTTTCTTAAACTCAAATGATTAGAGAGAAGCTTCCAGGGAAAGTGCCATCCAATGTAATTCACGTATTATGTTGAAAAAGGCCTTATTACTGTTATCTTTGGAGTTAGTCTAGTGGAAGGAATTGCAGAATTTATCTCTAGCTATTTATAAAGTCTGGTTGACTATAAGAATCTGCTATACAATTGAAGGCTTTGATGACAGATACTTGCTTTAGGAGCTGTGTCATGCCTCTGCTGCCTGTCTGTGCAAGTTAATGGATTGTTGTGGACTCAGTTGCCTGTCTTACCATACCTATGTGGAAGAAGGACCTTAAGCACTGTAAAATTACTGCAGGTGGAGGCTGGAGTCTCAAAATCCAGGAAAGAACTGGCAGCTGAAATCAAAACCTCCTAGGTGGCTGTGCCTGATAAAACCCATACCGGAACTTGGGTACTTTGGCAGCCTACCACTGGTATGTTTTTTTGGCCTGAATGGCAACTCAGATACTCTTTTAGATCCAGCAGTGACTCTGGTTTTGTTTTGAATTAGGGCTCCAATCTTATTTCTACTAGCAGAGTCCATTTGCTTTTAAAATTCTAAAAATATTCATGCCAGAGAAGTGTCCTGAGCGCACCTAGCTGGTGGGACCATTGTCATGATGCTGTGTGAGATATGTAGCTTGTAACTTCCTTACAATTAATGACTCTTTGGCTTTCTTTATAATACTTTGGTTAGATGGTTAAATCAAGGTGTTCAATTGTTTAATAAACAGTAAAGATACATAAGTCTTGTACTGGAACCCAGACACAGCAGCTGGGGAGAGACAGGCACTAAGGCTATGTCAAATGGATGCCTTCGTTCATCTTCTCACTTTGTCTGTTGTTTTTGTTGTCTGCTTGGCACTTTCTGTGGAAGTTCATCGGCGAAACAGATTCCTACTTCTCCTTTTACTGACTTTCTGATGGATGACATGTAAGGGCTTGGAGTACCTCAGTGCAGGCACGCTTTCTTACAGGGTTACCTTGATGCTATTTGCAGAATCTTTCAATTTCTTATCAAAGGAATGTGTCCCTTTGGAAATGGATGATGCAAAAAAAAATTAAAGAGACAGTTATTGTGAGTTGTGAGAGCTTGTTGCTTACCTGTCTCTTTTAACTAGTGCTTGTGGACAGCATTTCCTAGAGTACCACTTTGTGGGAAATCTCATTTACCTTTGCAAATGAGATTTTGATTATCAACTTCTGCTGAATAAACATTTATTTGTTGACTGGTTCTAAAACAATGAGGACAAAACCCAGTAACTTTAATTAAAACTAGGGGAAGTTTGTCCATAGACACTCAAGTTTTGGTTGATTCCTGCAAAAAGTTACTTAACATTTTGTGTACTGAATTTACACTGGAACAAGCCAGTAGCCATTACAAGAATAGCACAACTAAATCCCAGTGCTTGTGTAGCTGTGGTACATACCACTCGATGGCTATACTTCATACCACAAAAGGCAGCAAAGTTACATTCTTCCTTCAGTGTTTAACACATCTAGCATTTGTAGTGTCTGCATGAAGGTACTGAGCGTTAATATGAGCACTGCAGAGCTTGGGTACAGGAAATTTAGGAGTTGAGTTTCTGTTAACTTTGAACTTCCATTGTTAGAGGTAAAAATGCTTGAACAGTCAAGGGCCTGCTGAGGCTACAGTTATGCAGTGGACTGTCAGTTTTCTGCCCCTGGAGATGGGGATTTCAGCCCTACCGTAGATCACAAACAAAGATGATTTGGGAGCTCGCTGATGAACGGGCTGTGATCAAGAGGCACAAAACTGGAAAAGGTGTGTTGCAGTGCAGGTGAGGGTGGGTGGCACACTGACAGACTTCTGTCAGACACTTCTCTTTACCTGTCTGTCCCTGTAAGAGTACAAAGTTCAAATACAAACAAAAGTAATTCTTCTGCATATATATTCAGTGCTTGCTTAAAGAAAATTTCAGTGAGAACTGAAATTTCAGTTCCAAAAGCTTTTAGGAAACACACTTTATCCCTGCAGTTAGCCAGACCGTTTCAGTACAGAGATCCTCTTTTGAGCAGAGGCTTTTTTATAACATCTAAAATGTGTCACTGACATTAAAAAGCTGTGGGTTTTATACTGCACTGTTAGGTTCTGTTATAAAGCAGCATAACAAAGGTCATGTGTCTTTTTCAATTGTCATGCAGTAATAATACCTTACTAATTTAATTTCACTGTGGTTTACCAGTTCATTTTCTGGATGTGGCAGGATGTGAGGATCATAAATCTTGTAAGAACAGTTATTTCTTCTCATGTTTACAAACACAACTCACCTCATGGGTCTGGTGCTCCTTGCGCTTTTCCACCTTTCACGGTATGCCTTCACAGCAAACAGGGAAGGCATTTGTGTAGGCATAACTTTGCCAGTTTTACCTTAGTGAGGATAGATGACCATTGACATTAGCACAGATTAACAACCAGACCCCTACCTAAGCTGCTCAGCAAGTGGATGCACTTATTTCGAAACCTTCTTGTCACATTGCCATTGTTAAGGACACCCTGCTAAGGTAAAGTGAGTGGAGCAGCCATCTCCACTCAAACTGCATCACACCTTCATTTTGCGGTGTAAACACACAGAGTGAGATACAGAGTTTTCTCTCACCTTAGTTACATCCTTCTGTACAACACTTGCCCTCCCTGGCGCAAACATCTACCTCAGTGATTACACTGGGAGTCGAGAAACCCACTCTTTTTTTAGCCAGTTCTGTCTCATGCTGCTCAGTTTATGACGGATCAAATAAAAAGTGAGCTTTTTTACTGGAACTGACGTCCACGTGTGTGTCCATGTAGGATTGCTCTGTGATAGACCATTCTGCAATGTGGATGGGGAGGACATGGAATTTGAGCAAGTGCTTCAGACTGACATGACATTTTTATGTCTGGTATCAGGCACTGGTGGAGGGTGATGTGCAAACCCATATAAAAAGAGTCAGTCACTGAGCAATGTGATGAGAGTTTGCAACAATAAGGCACCAAAAAAGAATGAATACCTTTCTCCCTTGTCTTCCTGGTCTGGTTTATATATTCCTGCAGCTGGGCCATGTTCCTTTAGTCACAGCAAGTTTGAGAGTGTTGCATTTTGGTAAGTCTGCTGTGGCCATCCTGTTAGTTCCTGTAGAGCAGAAACAGGAACAGAAATGCCACGTTTCCAATATTCAGAAGTAAGTCCAGCCATTCAGCTAGCCATGTGAAAAGGATTATGCAGAGGACTAAGAGAAGAGCTGGCTGCCCATATATCAGGGAGTGAGCCGGCAGGCTCCTTTTTTAAAGCTGTTGCTTTTCGTTTCATGTAGTGTCATAGGTAGAAGCTCAGAGTGAGTCATGGGGCCTTCTAGAAAAGCATCCTTTTGTAAGTGTTTTGTGGGAGGAAAACAGCTAGCACAGCCTTAAAAATGTTCACCAAATTAAGGTGAACATTTCCCGTGTAATAATTGTTAGAATAATTCCCTGTTACATATAAACATGTAAATATATAAAAATAAAGCTATATTTTAACACCACTGAAAAACAATTTAAAGATAGCATAGTTTCTTTTATAAACTTTTACCTCATATTCTTTTTCTAACTGTTATATGGGTGTGTGTTAGTATTTTCTGAAAACAAAAACCCAAGAGGATAAAGGTACCTTTAGAATTTAGGTTCCAAGGTACATGTTTAAAAAAACCAAAGATTTCTTTTACTAACTTTGAGCTATGCAGATGTAATTTGGGATTTTTTATGTTTTAGATATTGGAGAACTTCATTCTTGTAATGGTTTCATTTACCTTTTTTAAAGCATAGGGAAGTTTCATTTAGTAACATAGGGAAATTTCATTTACTTACATTGTCATTTCATGTATTTCTATGTTTTATACTACACACTTGCAATTAAAAGGAAGTAAACACCTTTTTGTCTTTCAGAAGGTGTTGGTTTAAAGGCATCTTAGTCTTTGCATCACTGTCTGCTTAAAGTGTGCTACGTAAAAGCTACTGTCTATTTATAGATGAGTGAAGCAGGAATGTGTTGGCATGAGGTGATGCAGAGCTTCACCTAACGCCCAATCGAAAGTGTCTGCTGATGGCCCATCAGTGGAAATTATGACACTTTTTACCTTAAACTGGATTATTTGGTCTTACAGATCTATTTTAATGGAGAACTGGTGGCCTTGTCAGCTGCTGCTGTTACTGTGTCTGCATCGGCCACAGTACTGAATGTCTGTGGAAACAAGTAAAAGGAATTTGTTGAGAATAACAGCTTGCTCTTAATGTTCTGTAAAGAATACTCTTAGTACTTTATTGCTTGAGATGATCATGGATTTCATTCCTTTTCAGATTTAAGGATATTTTTCTCTACCATATAAAGACCTGTTCTTGAGAACTGCTGAATGGTTTATAGGAATGCTATAACTCCTGTCTCCAAATAAAGTGAATGAGAATTGAATATTTATTAGTATTTGGTGAATGTGAAGAAGTTCTTCCCTTTTTAGTGTGAGATCCTTTCAAATACACCACCTTCATTTGTAAAATGTAAAAATGTTAAGGTTATTTAGAATACAGGGTATTGTTCATCACAGGCTGAACTTTTCTTTAGGAAAATAGCTTGCATTCTCAGTGGTTGCTTTTCTGGCTCATTTGCTGTTTTCTTTCTCCTTTTCCACAGCTGGAGGGAGCAGCCATTGTAGCAGAAGCAGCACCAGTAATTTCATAGCTTTTTAAACAAATAAGTCATAGCCTGCAGTAAGAGACATAATTTATAGTGTTTTGTGGGAATTTGCTATCATCTGGCACTTCAGTAGCTGATCTTAATCATGACTATTTTTGTGTGCTTTCATATAGGTAGATAGTAGATGGAATTCAGGGGGAAATTAAGACATCTAAATTTAGGTATCTTATGTGGGCTTTTAAAAGTAGGTGGGTTATGCCTCTGAACTCCCATTCTAGTCAACAGAGATGGAATCACAATCAATGGAGTCCAGAGAGCAATTCAGGTCACCATCTGTTGAGTGTCTACCTTAAGGCAAGCAGAATTACTCATGAGGCTTGACTGTTCTGATTAGGGGCTTACTTCAGTTACCCAAACAGAGGCATCTCATGCCATTTTTTATAACCTAATGTATTTCACCTTGCCTCCAGATACTGCTTTAGAAAAGTACAGTTCTTCTACAGATCTTGTATCACATCTTCCAGTCCTGTCCAGGTGTATTTGGAATATCCCAGAAGGTACTAGATGCACATTTACGTGGCTAAAATAAAACAATGATCTCTAATGACTATAATGGAAGCTTAGACACAACTAATTTTCATCTGCCTGTAAGTGCATATAGCTGAAGATGGTTGCCTGAAGTGCTGGTAAAATCAGTGCAGATTTCCAAGAGGTGCTCAGTACTCTCAGAATGAAGAGCATCTGTACAGTAAATATGTATGTAAATATTTTAAATATATATGTATTTCATATATATATATGATATATATTATATTTAATATATTATGAAATATATATTTCATAAATATATATGTATATACGTATTTAAATATATATGTATTAAATAAAATATGTATTTAAATATATATGTATTAAAAGAATTGGAAGATACTTGTGTCTAATGCTGTTGCAGATTATTAATTGCAGTGCTGAGAGGTGGGCCACTTTCAGGAGTCTATAGGCTACGTCAGCTTCACTTTCATTGGGGTTCGTCTGATGACCATGGCTCTGAGCACGTTGTGAATGGAGTGAGATATGCAGGAGAGGTAAGACTCACCCCTTTTTACTTTAAAATAGGGTGTAAAATAACATTGGTCATTATCATTCAGGTGGGACAAAATCTGTCATTTGTCTGCTTTTCAAGGAGTTCTTTCTGTTTATATATCTGTAACATTTTATTCTTACTCCCATTGATTCTTACAAATGTGAATCAGGTTGAAGTAATTCTCACAGCATAAGAAAAGAAAAATACTATGTGAAACAAAAGTTTCAATGTTCTCAAACTAACATAGCTTGAAATGTAGGACAGCAAGACTGAATTACCGAGAAGTAATGCAAACTTACTAAAACAGTATTCTGACAGTATAGTATTATAGCAGAAGTATAAAACTGTGGCAACAGAAAGGAGGAAGAATGTGATACCTTGATTTTCTACCACTATAGGATTGTAAGGGAAGATGAGAACTGTAGATAATATACAGAGCTTACATTCATATGGATTCTTTGCTAGAATTGCTGTAGTTTGAAAGCCATATGGAAATGAATCACATAGCAGTAGATGACTTCTGAACTGCACTGCATGTTCTACCTGATTACTTAAGCATCTTTTCTGTGTTCTTCAGCTTTGAGATGGAATTTCTGTTCTTTTTTGCAATTTCTGTATTAAGATGTTTACAGTTTATTTTAAAGCAAATAGTAGTCTAAATGGTAATATATGGCTGATATAACTCATATATGAATTGCTGTACCTTTTTTTCTTTTTTTTTTGGAAGGCCTTCCTCATTCCTCATTCTTTGTTGCCCCAAACTCTCTCGCGTATATGAAGAACTCTAAATTCGGCCTCTGATGGCTTACTAGACAATAATGGGGGGGGGTTTAACATGTTTTTCTTTGTTTTCAGCTACACTTGTTACACTGGAATCCCAAATACAGTAATTACCTTGATGCTGTGAGAAGAGCTGACGGAATAGCTGTTTTGGCCATATTTTTGCAAGTAAGTAGAAGCATGCAACACTTCTTTGTACTGCCACTATAGAGTTTTCTATTCTTACAGGGTTAAAAAAGCAAAATCCTCTGAATATATTTTCTAGGGATTATACCACATTGAAGGGCTTGACTTTCAGTAATGCATGCTTTTCAAGTTATAGAGCATGAGTCATGTTATTTCAAATGGTATCCAATACTACACACACTTGTCCCAGCAGCTATTGTGTCACTATGTGTCTGGTGGAGGCTGTAAATCCAGATGTATTTGCCCCTGCTTTGGGGACACGATGTCAGTAGTGGCCCTCTGACCAATAGCAGTCAGCTATCTTCTATGCTTATCATGGACTGATTTCAGGGACAGATGCCGCTCCTAGGCTTTTCATGAACTTTCTCCCACGCAAAACTAACTCAAAGACAACACATGTAACTCATCCTTTTTTAAAATCCTTTTGGGGACATGCAGTCTTAGCCTGAAATACTGGCCTTTGCTCTCTCTTGTTTAGTTAATATTCACTAGAGATAGAAAGATGGACATCTGTGTTGAGATCAACAATTGCAAACAGTAGATCTGACCATGGAATCTGGTATTAAACTAGAATGAAACTTTTTCCAAATTCTGTACTTGAGTCTGAACACTTGTTTATCTTTGTTAGGCTAAAATAAATGTCAACAGGAATAGCTGTATTGTGAAATTACCCGTGATGCTGAGTTTCTGTACTGATATAATTTCTTCATTTGGATCATAATATCTGTTGGGGTACAGACAGAAGACATAGCTTACTAAGCTGGTATGGGTGATAGGTTGGGTTAATGCATTGTACTTTTAGAGTTGATATATGTTTAGATGCACATATAAAAAAACAGGAGAAAGAAGAAAACTTATAGAGCAGAACTCTTTGGTTAGCTCATGCTTTCTTCTTTACAGGTAGGGAAAACTCCCAAACCGGAGATGAAGAGAATTCTGGAAGAAATAAATGCTATCAAAACAAAGGTAATGATGTTGGACTTTTCATTATAGCTGCAAATTTTCAGGACAAAAAAAAAATCAAGAGGCATTACTTTCTAGTTTTCAAATTCTGCTATGCAACATTGCCAGAATATACTTGTGAATAAAGCCATGGGTAGCCTTTCCTTAACAACAAAAGTCCTTTCTTCGATTTACATATAAGCCTTCTTTGGCTTTAGTGTGACTTATAATTTTGTGAAAATGAGAGTCATGTCACCAAACTTTACTCACCTAAAAACTAGGCATGGAGTCTTATTCCCTCAGTGATCAGTGACAAAAGAAAGACACCTTTGGAAATTGGTCCATTCGGTCTTGAAGTAGGCTGCCTAATGGACCTCTGGAAATGCCACTGACTAGACATCTGTGTCTCAGATAACATCATGTGATAAGAATCTCACATTTCATAGGCTGTCTTGTTTGTTATTAGGACAAATATAAATCTAGAGTACCTATCTCACTTCATTATATGGTGACCTAATGCAATATTCAATAGATAGGCAGAGTTTCCATAAGAAAGGACACCAGAAGGAAGAGTATGTCTGCACAGAAATGAGTGAAGCGCAATGGTACTGGACACTGCTTCACATGAGTTAGCTCAGGTACAAGAAGTAGCATCATGGAGTTGTATGTTGTGTCATGCTTCTCTGGGCCCATCTGTGAGGGTCATTCAGTCCGCTTATCTTTACACTGCATCATTATGTCTTGTGTAGATGTGTGCTTAGTTTCCTTAGTTCATACCTTTGAAATATCTGAGTAACACTCCGTTTCTTAAAATACCAGAGCTGCATCTTTATCTAATCTTGACTAGAGATGTTGAAGAGTTTTCTGTTTGGTTTTGTTGTATTTTTTTAAAGGGGAAAGAAGCTCCATTTCCAAACTTTGATCCTTCAATTCTTTTCCCTAAATCTCATGACTACTGGACATACCATGGATCTTTCACTACTCCACCTTGTGAAGAGTGCATCACCTGGATTGTTCTTAGAGAGCCTATCATAGTCAGCTCAGACCAGGTAAACGTCAAATAGATAATATTTTACCCAATTCTTCTTAGTTACATGCGATAACCTGATCTTATTCTTTTGACAAGGAAAATGCTCACTGGATTCTGTGAGAAATTGCATGATTAAAAGGACAGTGAAGAACTGAATGCGTTAGAAACTACCTTGGGACTCCATAGGGAACCTGTAAAAATCTTCAAAGGACTGCAGTCTACAACCTAATATGTGCAATCAGCCTATTAGACACATCTCTTTATCTGTCTCTGTATGACTCCTACATTAACTAATTGAGCAGAGATTATGACCTTCTCTACTTGGAACAGCTCATTGTTTCCTAGCCCACATCAGACATCATGGTGGTTCAAATCCACAGGCATCAGAGAGCTTTATAAATCAGTAAAATCTTAACACAGTGTAGATAGTAAGAGTTTGGAGTGTGACTGACAGCAAGCAGTAGTTCCTATATATGAGAGTTCTTGCTCCCGTGGGCAAGAGACCTCTTGTGACATCAACTAAAGAAAAGAGTAGTTACCTTTTATTTCCCAGTCCCTGCGTTCCCACGATATTAACTCTTGCTAATAGGAAAGGATGGAGCTGGATGTGGCGCATACCTTTTATTTTACATGGAGCATAAAACACTGCATTACACCAAGAGCCAATGTAGGAAAGCTCAAGCCATTAACTTGTGTTCTCCTGCAACCATTTAAATCAGAACATTGACATATTTAGCTAAAGCTTATGTTAGGTTTGCACCAACAGCTTTGATTATGCAGGATTTTTTCAACCATTTATATTGTCTCAAGCTTCCTCATGTAAAGTGTTCATTGCTTATCATGATAAATGTTTGAGGGTAATCACTGGACAAATTATGAAATAAAGCTTCTGTGAAAAAGTAACCATCTGCAATGAAATGCAGTGGGACAGTCAGGTACCCTAACTATGTTGCACACTGAATGAAGCAGGAGTCCAGTGTTCTCACCTAATGCAGCTGAGCATTTACAACTTTTTGAACATTCTGCTTTGCCAATGTGTCTCTTACAGCATGCTTCTTTCAAAAGCATCTTTTATCAGAATACAAATTTAATGGGATTGGTGATTCTGTCTCCCCATATTCTAGACGGCATCACATAACCAATAAAATTATGGAAGTGTTGTATCAGGTGCTTGATACCCATGTTTCTGGAAGGTATACCAGCTAAATTTTCACAAACAGGAGCAGCATCAGATAGCTATAATTTCTTGTTAATTTGAAAGCCTTCTTGGTCACTTACCATAAAGAAGTGTTGCTTGTTAATCCTCATTCCCCCTCAATCCCATTTATAGAAATGTGAATGCCCTCTTTCATCACATTTCAGCCTATGATTCTAGTCATATCACACAAGCCAGTTTTCTCATCTGAGATTATTTCTCTACTCAGCAGACTATAATGATACGACACCACAAATTTCAAGACTCAGGATAGTGAGAACATGAACATTAACCAAGTGACTGACATATTATGTAGATATTATATGTAGACACATAACTTTTCATTTTAGGTTCTCAAGGTGATAAGGTGTTTCGTTGTGTTGATTGATGTGCATGTATCACAAAAAAAAAATATATTTTCTAGTACTTCATATTTATGTGGCTCTTCATCTTTTAAAGAATAGAACTCAGGTATGATGGGAACCTTAGCTGGCAAGAGATGAAATATGGTAATGTATTCATGTAACTTATAGCTTAGTTTTCACAGCTTATTGAATTGATCTGCCTCCTGTTTCCTTGCCCATCCAAAAATTAAAATATGTGGGCTATTTTAAAGCTGGTACTTGTGTGAAAAATACAAATATGGTCTGACTGGTTTCCACAAAATAAATCTGCTTAGAGGTTTATATTACAGAAGATCAACTACAGATTTTGTTGCGAAAAGTGTAATCATTACTGAGCATCTCTGATTTAAAATGCATTTTTAGAGGAATAACAAATCATATCATTGATCCAGCTTCATGAAAAAACTTTTTGATCAGTGCTGTATTTGGGTCATGGCCTTTTTTTCAGCTTATCTAAAGTTAGTGAGTTTTGGGAAACATACAGACTGTTCTTTAACTGGCCCTACTGTAGAAAAAATGGAGCATTTAAGGTAAAAAGGAAATTACTACATATAGATGGGATATTGGCTCTTATCCTGAGATAACCATTTTTCAGGCAGAATTGGCAGTGTATATGAGGTACTGTATACAAATACAATAGAAAGACTTTCCTCAATCCAGAGTGCCTGCAGTCTAAATAATGTATTCATAAAAGAGGATTGTGTTACCAATTTTTTCTAATCCTAGAAAGTGTACTACCATGGCAGCCTCATTAATAGTAATTATTTTAAGTGCGTGTGCATTTACAGTGGATCGCTTGGATGCTTTGGAGCCGGATGGTAATAGTATATTAGCCACAAGGATAAGTGCAGTCACTACGAATCAGTACTCCACAGGAAAAATCAATTCACCAGAAATCCCTGTGAGATGTAGAGTGGGTGGCCTAGCTGCTCAGATTACTTTTAATGAAAGGATAGGAATTTAACTGTGCAATAACTCTGTCCAATTGCAGACTAATTTTTTCACCTTTATGTGGCTATAGCCTGAATATATGTTGGGTTTTTTTTTTACTGAGTAGGGCAGATCTTCCACAAATAATAATAAAAACCAGCAATCTCTTCTCCAATAGTACTTTATCAGTATTAACAAAACTGATGAACTATTTTCATCTCTTACTGTTCCCATACAAATTATTCTTCATCTGAAATCTGAAACTTAATTTCAGATTAATAATCCAGCTGATGCACATTATACTGGTTATAAACGTGACCTCATAATTGTTCAGACAAACTGAGATAGCTGGCTTTTCTGAGCCGTATAGTGAAGAGCAATGTTGAGATGCCTGAGCTAGCTCAGTCCATAAACTGGAATTAGTATAGTCACAGTGAACCCAGCTTTTGCAGCCCAGACAGAAGTTCTGCTTCTGTTGGACTTGAACTCTGTACTGTAAAAGATAGGTACATCAGTGTATTGAAGCTAGGTGCAAACAAAGTTGTTGTGTGCCATGCGTGGGGCTACATTTTCAAGTATACACCTGGGAAAATGTATGCATCCTTTTCATAGCAAGCGATTCAGACAGGGAAGTATCAAGTGTCTGAATCACAGCTGATACGCTTTCTGTCTGATGTTGTGCATGGCAATGACAACAAATGAACATAATCTATCTGTAAGTGGGTATATGCGTTGCATCCTTTGAAAATCAGAAAGCAATTCTGAGGAAGAGCATTATACAGTTTTGAAGAGTATGGGCAGAGCTCTTCTTACGGCATCCCTCAAAAAAAACATACCTTGGTTAAAAAAAAAAAATGGCCAAGGAGAGTCAAGCTGCAGAGCCTGTTTACAAACCATTTGAGACCCTGACCAAGTCATTATCCAGATTTACATTCCTGTTATTAATAATGGACTTTTTTGTGTCACTGCAGCAGAATATATCCTCTGCTACAGACCCACCACAGAAATGAACAATTAGTTTATAATTTAGCCTTAACACCTTGCAATTCCAGAGGCTTCTTAACAATCAGACACTAAGACAGGGTTAGAGTAGGAGACGTTCATTAGGGCATAGGCTATTCTATTCGCATTTTCTGAAGACTTCCCACAGTTTCTGTGGCTGTACACAGTTCTGTAGACAGTACATAAATGACAGTACTTTTCACAATCCCATTCAGATAGGACCCATTTTTTTCTGTCTTGACTATTTCTAAGAATATTACTGCTAGGAAAAGAACATGAGTACAGTTCTCGTGGTGATGGGGTGAAGGACATCTTCATAACTTTGAAGGAGACTCTCCCCAACTTCTGAGGCTGGGCCAGCCTCCTTGGTTTAATTGTTGGGCTGTGGATTTGATCCCAAGGGATTTCCATCAGGACACTTTGATTTTTGCTCTCCTGCAGATGGCGAAGCTCCGCAGTCTATCCAAGAATGCCGAGAATGAACCTGATATCCCCCTGGTTGATAACTGGCGCCCGACTCAGCCTCTGTATTTCAGGATGGTGAGCGCATCATTCCTCTAGGACCTGACTCAGGTTGGGTGTCCCTGAGTGAGGCGACCTCTAGAACTAAGAGATGCTTTTGTCCTATGTCCTCTATTGCATTTAGACAGAACTCCAGCTGTAGGTCCAGAGGCTGAAACTTTGAGTCGTGATATGTGAATTTCACTTTCAGAGGATAACATTTACTTAGGCAAATCCTATCATTAAAATGGAAGTAGAGAATCTGTTTGGCTTCATAACTGCTTTAACATTAGCTTTTGCTAATTGTACAAAGGAAGAAAGAAGATGCTACTAACAACTACAAAAGCATTTCCTATTGCCCACATGTCCCTTGATGCTTGCCTTATTCAATGCTAAATCCATTGCAGTTAAGTAATTGTTTTCAGCATAAAAACATATTTTTCAGTAGTTGTTTTCAGCATTATCCATATCCTGCTCTGAGCTGTGCCAGTTAATGCAGAAGGCATTCCTGGAAATAAATGAGAGCGCTCTTTTGGTATTTGATACTCACATGATATATGAAAGGATATAAAATTGCTTCATAACCATTGATAAAGAACTAAGCTTTTAACTTCTTAAAACAATGGACAGGTGAAACAGGTCTGTTCGTAAAATTGTATTCACGGAGTTATACTTAGTTAAAACTATGGAATGGGGGAAGAGCTGTTTCTGTTTGTGTCACAACTGGTTGTCCATATTAAAAGACTAATTTGCGTTTTAATGTTGTAGCAATCAAAGTGACATGGATTTTGAGAACTTGGTCTTCATATCCTGAATATGTATTTTCTCCATGTATGCAAATGGCTTTTCTATGTAAAAAAGGTGTTAAGATAGCAAGAGTTCTTAATCTTTTTAGTGTTTTTTTTGAGGCAGATTCTCATTTCATGTGCAAATATAATTGATCCTGCTGTCAATGAGATTTGTGCATAAATATCTGAAACCACAGTTTGACTCTCCTGATCAAAATGCAGTTGACCAGTGTGTTCTTGACTCTTGTTTTGGCATAAAGAACAATGAAACAGGATTGTAAGCCTATACTTGAAATAACAGTATTTCTGCATTAAAAAATCCAAAAATAATAAATACATTTACTTAAGAATTTTTGTTCTGTATGTTTTTTCCCAATTTTAGAAACATGTAAAAATAACAGAATTTTAAAGAAAGACTTGTCACTGTCCTCTGTAATACACCTTCATGGAAATTGATAGTGGATGGTATCTTTTGCAGATGTTTGTTTGAACTGCGAGAGCACACTGATAATATTTCATGTGACTGCAAGCAAGGAAATAGCATCTTAAATATGCTACATCACTGAGACATCCACATCTATTCTTTTAGTGAGATCACCCTATTCTGACAATGGCTCTCTTTTAATGTCATATGAATCAACTCCTTCGCAAGTTGATTGCACAGTGGAAAAGTTCAATCTGTATCTAAAACCATTAATCTGAATGGTAATTTACATTGAGCTCTGGAATTATAAAGCAGCTGCTGCTCTGGCAGCGGCTGGACTCTTAGCTGCCACTCTTAGCTCCTGCTTAGGGCAGGAGGATGTTGCTGAGCTTGGTGATGAGACAGGGGTTGTGCTCCCTGTCTCCAGGTTCCCCACTGTGAAAGTTTCTGGACCATGTCCTCACTTTACTTTCTTCCTTCAAATAGGTAGTGTTTTGGCTGGGAAATTTAATTTAGTCATTGTCAGTATTTCCCAACTAATTTCCCAGATGGATTGCATTGTGCTGTTCGTGTTTGCACTTTTCATTTGTAGCCACATTGTGAAATTATTCAGATGAGTTAACATCTGTTTATGTTGCATGCACATATTGCTGACTTTGACACAGATTGTCTTACATGTACATACTTCCACTTACTCAGATGGATGACCTGCACCAATAAAGCCTCTGCAGGTCCCTATACTTGAAAACATATTTTTTTTAAAATACTTGATTAAATGTAATTTCTTCCCAGCTCAGTCGTTCCAGGACAGTGCAAAGCATCGCTTTGTGTTTGACCACCAGTACCCAATACAGTGTTACCTGTAGGGTTGTGCTTTATAATTCAGGGGAAGGTTTAATCCATAAAGATTCTGTTTTCTCATAAACTTCTAAGTAAATATCCAAAACAACATCAGGAAGTATTCTGTATCTGGTAACTGATGTAATTCTGAACAGGAATGCAAGTCACAGAACATCATTGACCATGCAGGACAGGGTTCTGATAGAATACCGAGTGCTGCCTGCCTTCAAGTGAAAATTGGCAATTTCCTATGCGTGAAAATATGAGAAAACAATACTAAACACCTTTCTACTTTCTACTTGTTTTTCTCCAGTCAATTCTGCAGTATATATCTGCTTATATGTTGGTTCATTAGAAAAAGGAATTTTGAAGCAAAAATTATTTTTCTAAAATGCATTATTTGCTGTGAATTACAATATAAGTTATTTTATAATGTGCTTTATTAAGCTAAGTTGCATATTTTATAGCTTAGAGGAGGCTTTATCTTTCTTGCAATTTATGGTATTGCAAATCTGCAACATGTAATCTCAGGGGTTTTTTAATGATACGGTGGTTTCCCAGGCACACTTTGCAAAGGAGCTGTCTGGGTTCTGTAAATGAAGCTGAGGTAAGCCTCAGCCTCTAGAGCCATGTTTATTAACTTTTAAATGTAAAGTCGAAGTAATCTCTTTAAAGAAAGCGTCATCTGACTTTTTCATGCAGTTGGTTTCATAATATCTGTATTTATAGGTAGTAAAAGGTAGACTAAATTAGGCTCAGGACTGTTGTCAGTTGCAGATAGGAGGAAGCATGTGAATATGGGTTTTGGCGGTTGTTTTGCAGACCGCTTCCAATGTTTAAGGGACTGTCTGAAGTAATGATGACAGATTGAGAAAACAATAGTTCAGCAGGCATCGGAAAAAAGTGGAAAGCGTAGGAGTAGAAGGAAAACAAAAAGCCAAAGAATGGGGGGCACTTCAGGGACACTGTAGATTGAGCTGTAAACTGAAAGTATGAGGAGATTAGGGAGAGTTTTGAAGGCAGCAAGGGAGGAAATGTGGGGTGCTGTGAGTCAGCGTTTAGAATGCGTTCATGTCTGATGCAATTTTCTTTTCTCTCTGGCTGTGTTCATTGTTATTTTACAGAGGTTCCCCCTTGCTTTTAGCTTGCAGCTTTCTGTAAGTGCAAGAAAAATTAATCACTGGTATGACTGAATTCAGGTCACCGCAGGTCACTGTAGTAATAACATCCCACACATCTCACTTCTACCTGCACATTTCCATGGTGCGGTGTAGTTCTATGCACAGCGGGAGCAGGGAGCTCTGGGTTCAGAAGTATCTGGTAAAAAGGGAAGACATCAAGTTTTCATCTGGGTGGGGTAGAAAACAATGAGTTACTACTATATTTGACTTTACATACCACGTATACCTGACTATACTTGGTGATATCAGTGCTAATTAGGAGCAGTCCCTCTGAAACAGAAATGCAGACATGAGACATGCTGCCACATTGCACGGCTCATTGACAGCCTCTTCTCCAAGTTACTTTTCATCTGCTGCAGATGTCAAAAATAATTTGACTCGGACTAGCTCTGTGGTGCTGAGTCTTCCTGAAACTTGAAACATTTTGAAGGGATGGCTGTACCTGTGTCCATGTCACTGGCAATCTTGAACATGAGTAAGAAGCTGTGTGTGGAATGAAATCGCAGCTGATGTTGCACCAGAGACATGATTATGCTCATCAAGAATGAAGATGAATTACCATCAATTTTATGTAAGATCTGCCTGTCTAAACTTGGTCAGACTAAAAGGTATCTATGGTAAACCTGTGGGAAGTCCATTTTCTCATGCTGCTCATTGGGAATCTCTCCTCTACCCCCAGCACCATGCTGATCAGAGAAGTTATCATTAGGTTCCCTGTATGCAGCTGAGCAGGAAACGATCAACTAGCAGTCTCACTTTACAAAGGTCTCTGAGGCAGGCAATAGCAGGTAGATGTAGATCTCAATCTAAAATTTTATATAAAAATAGACATGGATTTTAGTGGGGAAGAAGAGTCAGAATCATTCAGGTGATGGATATTTTTGAAGAATTTAGATTCAACAAATCTGCTTTAGATCAGGACTACATTTGATTAAATGGGATTTATTCTATATCCAATTTTATGCTTTGGAAATTTAATTAGAGTCATCTATACAAAAATGGACAGATCTTCAGACCCCTTCTTTTATATTAAATAAGACAGTATTTTGCAAACTATGTGCATGGCTGTTAAGACCATGGGAAGAACTCTGAATTTTTTTGCCCAAGTTTCAGATGTAATTTAAAAAAAGAAAAAAAGGTCAAATTTCTCCTCACAGTGAAGGAATCTTGAAAATTTAAACAAATACGACTATACAGTAATGTCTGAAGCAATGCTGCAAAATATGACTTGCTAACTTCACTCCCAAAATTCTGGCTTTTGTATTGTTTTGCTGAAAGATAAAGGAGAGGTTTTCTATGACATCGTTTCATCAAAAACATAGTCCTTACGGCTAGAATCAGGCTGCCGTGCATTTTTCTGCTCCTTGTAAAAGCATCCTGTGGGAATATTTGGGATCACAAGAAATGATTGGCACAGACGTTCTGTCCTGTCCACCGGCTGTGTGGCAGCAGTGATGGCTCACTGGGGCTGAACTCTCCAGTCTGTCAGCTGGGGAAAGCCGTCCCTCCAGAAGGACACGCAGCTAATCCATACATATATATATATATATGTATGTATGTATGTATATCAATATATACACAAAACACATACGTGCTATGTAAATACATATTCTGTTAACTGTTTTTTGTTAATGTGGGACAGTGTTTTGACTGAAACTACAACTAATTTCAGACTTACAGGAGAAAAAGCATCCTTCTAGTGAAGTTAGTCTTGCTTTTACCAAACCTGGTTGTCTGCCTGCCACACCTGACTGTCTTCCAGAATAAAGTAGCTGAGGAAGCAGCTCCCTTTCCCTCCTTTTCCAAGAACAGCTTGGAGCAGCTTTGCTTCTTTTTGAGATCACTGGGAACATTAATTACCTTTCCACTCTCCAGCCTACAAACTGCAGTGTTAACTTTGAAGGAGCTAAAGATGATGTCTGATCAGGCTAAAGAGGGAGAAGTAGATCCTGCTGCTCATGCAAGAAGGAGAGCTATCAAGAACGGCATGGGTGGAAGGTCTCAGGGAAGAGGTGGCGAAGACTGAGCAGATAGCAAACAGGTACAGGTGATCACACCGAGATGTGCAGAACTGATCTGAGGGCAAAATTCACTGTTGGTTGATGAAAAGTGGTGAGGACTCCTGAACCATGAAAGGGTCAAATTCCATCTCTTGAAAACCAGGAGTGTACCTCATTGGTAAACAGTGTCACAGCCATACCAAAGGCATGGGACCAATTAAAGACCACTTAAGGGAACTTGAGCAAATCAACTCCTTTGAGAAGAGAGAAGGCTGTGGCTTTCATTCTTTATGTGCTACAGCAGACAGACAGACTTAGTGATCCCACATGAAGGCACAGGGCGGCTTGGATTAACACCCAGGCAAATAGACGAGATGGTCCCCTAGTTGCACAGTGCACGTGGCTGGCTGAAACACACGCTTTATAATGAGGCAGAGAGTCTTGTGATATTCCAGACTATCCGGAATATCACAAGACTCTCTGCCTCATTATAAAACTATCTGGAATATCACTCTATTTGTGATAGTCTGGAATAGATGGTCAATAAGACCTGCATTCTTGCCTTGTATTCCTGTGGGAAAAAGTGTATGTAAGCGGTGGGTGTTTTTTTCTGGGTTTACTTCTCTTAATGCCAGTGTACTTGTTCTACTCTTCAGTAGTGGGGCTGAGTATTGTCTAGAGTTTGTGATTCTCTACGTAAAGAAAATGCAGAGAATGGCAGCAGAGATCTGTGGAACCATGTCGGTAAGTCTCCACTGGAAACACTTGGAAAGCTCTAGCCCCAGGATTTTCTGCATTGGACAATATAACAAGGATTATGGCATATGGCAGAGAGGTCTTGCAATTATTGCAGTTCACAGTGAATTATTAGATCAGTTTTGTGGTTTTCCAAAAATAAGAATGCATTTACTTTCAAAGTGGGTGATCATTGGGAGTACCAGAATGCAGAAGGAAGATACGCTATCAACATGGATACATCCAGTAAATTAGGACATGGACTGGGAAGCAGACAAAAAGGCTTTTTTGAAAGTTTTGTTGATTTTCTGGTTACCATCAACTGATGAAATTGTTTTACTTGAGAGAAGAGGCAAACAACTTTCTTGACCCTAGGAACCATGGTATACACTGTCCTGGTTTTGGCTGGGATAGAGTTAATTTTCTTCCTAGTAGCTGGTATAGTGCTGTGTTTTGGATTTCGTATGAGAATAATGTTGATAACACACTGATGCTTTAGTTGTTGCTAAGTAATGTTTACTCTAGTCAAGGACTTTTCAGCTTCTCATGCTTTACCAACTGAGAAGGCTGGAGATGCACAAGAAGCTGGGAGGGGGCACAGCCAGGACAGCTGACCCCAACTGGCCAAAGGGCTATTCCATACCATATGATGTCATGTTCAGTATAGAAACTGGGGGGAATTGGCCAGGGGGCAGTGATCACACTGGAGAATAAGAGGAGAATGGATATATCAGTCTTGGCATAGCCTTCTGCTTTACTTCTTTTCACAGACTAGGCTTTAGATTATCTAGCAGCACCTATATTAAGTGTTGAACCTTGGCATGGAGGCCACACTTGAATTTCTGACAAACCAGATTCTGCTCAACAGCCTGTGAACTATCACTGATATAAAGACCCAACGTTTTCATCAATGGCTTTAAGTTAATAATTAGCTTTCAGAAAGGGATTAAGCTCTTTTCTCCCTCCCTCACACCATAAACTTGCCGCGTAAGTTCAGGAGAGCATAGTAAGTTTTACAGTAAGTATTGTGCTTCTCATGAATCAGAAACCTGACATGGACTTTAGAACTTTAAAAGGACAGCTTTTGGCCTCTGACTGAAGACCAGCTCTGATCGTGCATGCCTGAACACAGGATGATAAGAGTTTTTTCAGCAAGATGGAAATTCACGGCCTCAACTCCTAAGACACAGAAGTGGCCTTGCAACAAATGGTACATATCCCAAAACAAAATCAAAACTTGTTTCTTCCTTTCTCCAAGAGGTGATTCTCAAAGGCTGTCCAGATAATTTGTATAAATTCTTGAATAGGGTATGAGCAGCTGCAGATAGTGTCCAGTGTGGTCCAGTCTGATAGCAAAGGAAAGCATGTGGTTATGGCCCAAGAACCAGTGCCATATTTGGTCAGATTTTTACCCATCCCATCAGTAGCAGGAGTGCTATTCCAGATATCCAAACATTCAAGGAGGTCTGTAACTCTAACTAACAGGGTGTGGACTGAAATATTAGTCTTTGTTAATTGAAGAGACAGTTGTATAACTTAATGATACGGTAATTGCTGAGAACACTGTATGGAACAAGGACCGAGTTGTCAGCCCACCTAATCAGAGAGAACTTTATGATTCTGTAAGTTTAAATTTTTATTTTTGCCATCAACTTTGCTACTGTGAAGTGTCGCTGCTGGTTTTCAGATAATGGTCTGCAGGATTTTCTGATAAAATATGTGAAGACGATTCCTTTTATTTCTTTATTTTAGTAAAGGCAGCTGAAAAACAATTCTTTGTTAAGAGAAACAGGGAGGATTAAAGTACTTCCCCTTTGGGCACTTACTATCACAGCTTCAAAAGCATTGACAAAAGCCCTGAATGTCAGGGAGTAAGACCATTTTAGATGGTCAGATGACAGATTTATGCTGTCGTCATAGGGGAGCACTCTTCCCTTAGTTAGAACTAGGGATTCTCAGAGGTGTCTGACGCTGATTAGGGTAACGATCCCACTTGGGATCTCTGCAGGCTGGGTAGGGTTTTCTGTTACAACCTCTGATGCAAGCCTAGAAATGCTCAAGTCAACTTCCAAACATCAGCATCAGAGAGACTCACAGTCATTTTTACTCATTGAGATGTGACATTATTACAAAAAAACCTACTGCAAGGAACATAATGATACTTTTATTAATTAAAACTCTATTCCTTTATTATGTATTCCAGTTATGTGCTGGCTTATGGTTCCCCAAATGTTTAAAGTCTGCTCGTGAAGGAGCTCTGAGGTATGATTCAAATAAAAAGCTGCTGATACTATCAAAAAACATGAAAATATGAGGATTGCAGGTAGTCTTCAAATAATCCAGACATTAGAACAATATTTGTGCTTGAGTAGACTATGCTTCCAGTAGTTTATTCAAAAGTATTTTATTGTAGAATCAATGAGTAGTGTAGCTTCTGCTATCTTCCCAAAATTCTCCATTTATTGCATTATTTAGCAACACAAATTCATATGTGAGAGAATAATCACCCCAAAAGAACAGACCCTCACGACTGAGCAGTCAACTTTTCATGTGTATAAATAGGAACATACTTTTTCCTTTTTCCTGTGACATTAAGGATGTGTCTACATTAGTTGTGTACTTGTCCTGGTTTCGGCTGGGATAGAGTTAATTTTCTTCCTAGTGGCTGGTATAGTGCTGTGGTTTGGATTTAGGATGAGAATAATGTTGATAACGCACTGATGTTTTAGTTGTTGCTAAGTAGTGCTTACACTAGCCAAGGACTTTTCAACTTCCCATGCTCTGCCAGGTGCACAAGAAGCTGGGAGGGGGCACAGACAGGACAGCTGACCCCAACTGGCCAAAGGGCTATTCCATACCATATGGCGTCATGCTTGGTATAGAAACTGGGGGAGTTGGCCGGGGGCAGCGATTGCTGCTTAGGGACGGGCTGGGCGTTGGTCAGCAGGTGGTGAGCAATTGCATTGTGCATTGTGCATTGTACTTGTTTTGTACATTCTATTATTATTATTATTATTATTATTATTATTATTATTATTATTATTATTAATCTTCCTTTGCTGTCCTATTAAACTGTCTTTATCTCAACCCATGGGTTTTACTTTTTTTTTCCAATTCTCTCCCCCATCCCACTGGGGGGGAGGGGAGGTGAGTGAGCAGCTGTGTGGTGCTTAGTTGCTGACTAGGTTTAAACCACGACAGTACCTCAGATGAGGAATGTAATTTTTAAATGAATCTCCATGCCATTCCCATTTACTGTGCTTTGGCTGCAATTGTGGAGCAGTTTTAGGTGAAACTGAGCTGGAAGTGAACCTGCCGTCCAGGAGAGCAGCTAGTGGACTCATGAAATGTTTATAGTATGGGTGTCATGAAATGTTTATAGTGTGGGTGTCAGGTCCCCAGCAACAACCATTCTGCTGGCCATATCAGCTCCTGCTGCTTCACACTACTTGCTCATCTAGAAATAGCATAAGAGCCCAGTTATGGACCAGAAAGCTGTTGTGTTAAACTATGTAGAAACACAGGGAAAAAGAAGATAATTCCTCATCTAAAAAAACCCCATCAAATCATGGTACATTTAAAATGAGAGACAATGAAGACATGAAAGAAGACAATGAACAGTGTTAGCCACCATAGTAGGCTGTGGAATCAGAAAACAGAGGCCTATCTTGCTTCATTTTTGAAGACATCATGGAAAAGGACAGTTTTAAGGAGTTTTCTGAGTGGTTTTTGTAGAGCTTCTCCCAAGCACAAAGGGATGCCTAAATTCATGCTTGCTTGAAAACATAAATGGACACTTGCTTATCAGAGACAAGAGCTGGCACTTTGATTCCCAATTTTGGCTAATAGGTCAGGAGAAGGAAGTCTGTGAAGGACCTTGAAAGTCAAAGCAAGTTGTGTGTGTTTAATGTGACAACGAAGACATTTGGGATTCAAAGAGGTGGTGACACAATCTAAAAGACAGAACAAGAAAATGATCTTAGCAAACAGTGGAAAGGTTGTGTTTGCCATTGCTGGAGGAAAGGACACTGCAGCAGTGAGGGTGTGAGACACTGAGATTCTCAATCAATTTTTAGCTGATTGGATGAATGAGCTCTGCACCCTAGTATCTTAACAGAAGGAACTGGAAAGATTTACATGTAGCTTGGATGAGGCCTAGATTATAGGCCTGAATTATTATTGGTAACTGGTATTAGCCCTCTTGCCCAAGCAAAGAAGGGTATCATCAAAAGACCATTTTTCCCATGGTGACCTTGAAGTTAATCATCAGAAATCTGGCAACAGGCCAAGATTTTTGTTTGGCCCAAAGACATATCTGCATGAAGATTATCCACCTGAATGGATATTTAGAGATAATATTGGAGTTGCATATATGAGCGATGAGCAAGGGAGAAGGAAAGGGAAAAAGGCTAGGGAGTTTCAAGAAGCCGTTACAGAAGCTGGAGGAGATAAACAGCATCTTCCAAGGAAGGAGTCATAGGAGATCTCTTACAGAGGATGAATAAAAACAAGTTAAATCCTGTGGTTTTCTGTGTAGTCCTATGTTTTATTTATTTATTTGGCAGTTTTGCAATGAAAAAGACATGTTGGTTTGTTTTTTCATCTGAATAACTCCTTTGGGAAGTATAGATGGTTTGTACTTCAAAAACTTATAGCCATATATTTTCTGAGTATCCAGCAGTACTTGACAATGCCACATCCAAGAAGTGCTATGTAGGAAATAAGGAAAATATGTTCAATATAAATATGAAAAAGAGCCATGATGTTTGCAGAAAAGCTTTTATATATACCTACTTTACTCTCAGTGTACCAACAGAAAAAATCTAATTCTTAAAAATTCTTCGATCAGCCATGTTGCCCAGAAAGCATAGTAACAGACCTTTAACTTACCTTTCTTATTTTTGGATGTCCAAAATTGTCTGGTCATTGTATACAATTCTCCAGAAATAATAAAAATTTGATGGTCTTATATATTAACTGTCTTTTCTGATACTAATTCATGGTATATTATGTGTGTCTGATGGCTGTACTTTTGGAAGGGTATGCATCTACCCTTGTTCCCTGATACTGTTGATTTATGCTTATTAATTCCTAATCATCTTTTTACCACCAGAGAATGGCATTTTTGAACTACGGTCTTCCGTGTATACTTGGAGAAATTGGTAAATTCGTTGTGATAGCTTCCATTAGGATCACGGGAGAAAGATTTTATTTTCTAATACCTATCGTGAATGTCCTTCCATTTTCTCAGAACAAATCTGTTTGACCAGAGTTTTAATCTGTATGTGGGTGTGGGAGATAGATGGGACCAAGAACAGCAACTTTTTAGCAATTTTTTCTCCTGTTATGATAATTTTTCTGTCAGTCAAAACTACAGTGTTTTCTTTTATTTGATTTTTATTTTGAGAACAAATGCCTATTTACAGGGTATGAAACCAAGGGATATTTTCTGTATCCATACACAGTTAATGGTAGAGCATGCAGAGAGACAAAAGCAGGTAGTTTCTGGTGGGAGTCCGTGAAATGGTCAGATGGTGTGAAATACGTGACAGGAATGTTCATTGAGAGGCCAAGCATCTCTCTGTGTTTACTCCTGACAATATACAAGTTTCACACAGTGGGGGTTCTCAGTAGTGTCTCTTTTGGGGTCTTGAAGCTTTCTGGGATTTCCAAGTCAGGTGATACATGCAACTGGATAAGGACAAAATTTCACACAGATGCATGGATAGCATCAATTGCCTTATTCAGGAGTGGGTATCACAGGAAGTATGTGTTCCTGACCACCTTTCTTGGAGATGGATTCTCGTTCCAGACAAATATAAAGGAGAATATCCTGTGGAAGAAGACCGTAAGGAACACTGCTTCTCTTGCCAACATAATACTTACTGGTTTTGAAGAGGAAGCACAGCACTTAACTTCTAAAAATCTTAGCTAAAAGGCAGTAGTCACTGCTGTGCACTATCCCATATTCATCTTGTCTTTGATTGACTTTAACTCATGAGAGGCAAATATTTTCTCATCTGTAGATGTGCTGCCAGGTTAAAACTTTTCTCCTTTTGCCACATTGATACTGTTAATACTGTCTTCTGACAGCAGCTCTGGTTCTCTAGATCTTATTGGACTTTCTTATCACAACATTTATTTTTTTTTTTATTAGAACTAAATTCAGGTGTTTGAATATTCTTGTGTTCTGGGCCCAGGGTTGAACATCAGCTCTAGGCTTCCAAGGCCAAGATCAAACATCTCTCAGGAGAGAAAAAATGTCAGTCTGTTTAAAGCTCACAGTAGATGTATCCAGAGTTTTTATAATCAAATAGTTCAGGTAAAATTTCCATTCTTGGCATTTTTTTCCAGTTATTCTGTGCCTGAATGTTTAAAAAGATATACAAATTCAGATTCCCATTCCTGGGTGAAGGTTTAAATTTCAGTGCAAGTGAATTACTTTAATAAAACCATAATAGTCTTGGAGTTTCTGGCATTAAATGTTGTCATGTCTTGTGTGTATGGAATGGTTGTACTGCAGAAGTCCTATAATGTGTTGAACAGATTCATTTTACAGAATCACAGAATCACAGAATCGTATAGGTTGGAAAAGACCTTTAAGATCATCAAGTCCAACCGTAAAACCTAACACTGCCAAGTCCACCCCTAAACCATGTCCCTAAGCGCCTCATCCAAACGTCTTTTAAATACCTCCAGGGATGGTGACTCCACCACTTCCCTGGGCAGCCTGTTCCAATGCTGGACAACCCTTTCAGTGAAGTAAAATTTCCTAATATCCAGTCTAAACCTCCCCTGGCACAACTTGAGGCCATTTCCTCTCATCCTATCACTTGTTACTTGGGAGAAGAGACCGACCCCCACCTCGCTACACCCTCCTTTCAGGCAGTTGTAGAGAGCGATAAGGTCTCCCCTGAGCCTCCTTTTCTCCAGCCCAAACAACCCCAGCTCCCTCAGCCGCTCCTCATCAGACTTGTGCTCTAGATGCTTACAGATGAATATGGATCAGCACTGGCGCTGTGTTTATTTTATTCTGGTGTTAACAGATTTCCTCTGCCGGTACCAGTGTTTTACTCACCAGGGTACGTCTGGCTCATGACAACATAGTGCTGAGCATGTGAGTTTTCACTTGCCTAATTGAACTGAGAATAGTCTCATCAATGACCACATATATTAATGTAAGAGCATCCATACTAACAGCATCTTTTAGATCTTGTTAGGTCTATAATATTAGGAGGCCTTTTCCAGAGCTTTTGGGCGTTAGGGTACCTCTCACCATGCCACAGAAAGGAGCAAAAATCAAGGAAATACACAGTCAGACATTTCTCAGGTAGTTATGGTGGAAAGCTAACAACACTTCTGCAGACAGGCCCTGCAGAACCAGACTTGAGCTCTTTTTGCTCTTGCAGATATTCCAGAAAGTATTTGTCTGTTGCTGGAGTTTCCATACATGTCTGTGATACTTTCCATAGTTTGGCACACATCTAGTTTTTTGCTATAACCTGATACCTTGGCAATGGCATTTCACAATCTGACACAGTGTGACATACCTCTTTCGTGCTCATATACATGCTAGGTATCTTAAACAACAAGAAGTTGTAGCTTTTCTCATAATTATAGCAGTAATTTTCCATTCTCTCATATTGTTTTCTGGGCCAAGATGTTTAAATAAAATTCAGAAGTCCATATCCTCCCCGTCTCATTCAAGTGAGAAGCCCCATTATCTTCAGCAGGGCTAATTTAGATACTGTGACGTGGAAAGGTGCTATGCCCCATTAATACTTAAAATATTGCCTATGTTTTTGCCTGTGTTATATCCCATTAGAACATTACCTGGCCTTTAGACATAAACAGATCAGATGAGGCAGTACAACATTATCTTGTTACACCTGAACAGATACACCTGAACAGACAAATGCCGTCAAGATCAGCATAAGGCTTTGAGAGATCAGCTAGCTAAGCATGTGAGGAGAATGCTATGTGTTTGCTCAACACAACCCTTGAAACACTTTGTCGTTCTGAATTTGACTCTTTGTAAGCTAATGTCAGGCAGGAATATTCACAGAAGTAGAGTGCATGAGCAACTCTCAACTCCAGCTAAACAGTTTCCTTTTTAAAGTCATAGAAATGGTGTATATGGTTATCCTACATATGGATGACTGCTTTGTGTTGCAGATAAGCACAAAAGCTATTCCAAGCACTTAACATCCCTCACATTTACAGCCTCTTCGTTATCTTGCATGTGCAGAGAGGAGGTCAAGACCTCCAAATGTAATTTCTTCAAAGACAAAATATCACATTAGCAATAAATCAGCTAATTTTTCATGTCACTTGTATTTACAATACTTTGACATAAATCTGTAAGCCAAAAAAAAATTGACTTCTCCAATCCTGTTTTATGTTATATCACCAAAATCTTTACTTTATAATCATTATGCAAATGGGAAGTAAAACTCCATATTTAACCTTTATAGAATCTAGCCTGGTTGTGACCAATTGACAATTATGTTGGGTTTTAATTTTAAAAACAGCAGCAGAAAAGGAATATCAAAATTTCCAATATTTTCAGATCTAAACACCAATGCTGCTGCTGAAATGTGTTTTATTCTTTGCTCCATTTCATTTCAGAACTGCCCTTCTTACTTTGTCTTTTTTTTTTTTTCAATTTTAGCTTCTCTTACAGCAGTGCCAATCTGACCTTCGATTAGATTTTATTACTCTCTCAAACTAAATCTTATCACACCTTCAAACCACATTTCTTGGGGTGTTACCACTTGGCATTATTGTACGGGATCATGTTCTTAGGCATCATCTTCTGTTCAAGGCAGAAATCCTTACTCTTCCTTTATTTCCTGTTCCACTGCCTTCTTTTATATCCCCACGCGAATCACATCTAGGAGGGATATTCAAAATCACAAGTTCATTTAGCCAGTTTTGCAACTCTCACGTCTAAATTATTTCTGCCTTCCTTCCCATTCAAATGCTGAGAAGGTCATAGAGATACTGTCAGTTGAGAAGGGGCTACTTTTTTTAATGACTGTGATGTGTCTGGACCTGAAATACTGTGAGGTCAGTCAGTTAGTTGGAAGTTCATAAACCTTTCAGCAGCGATCCTGCTCCTGCGTGAAATGCTCTGACCTTTGCTATCATGTTTCTTCTGGAAGTTGCCTTATTAGATAACTTGCTGCTTTAAATCCTTGATGGATTTAATGAAACAAGCAAAGGGCTGCAAAGTAACTGTGAACTCTTGACCTATCTGGTTTCTACTTAAATTGACTAGTTCGGTCACTCAGCTAATGATAGCTCCTGCAGTAAGTTGGCATGCATGTTGGTATTCCTAATAGTCTTCATTAAAAGTGGGTAAAGTAGGCCTCAGTTCAAAAATAATTTATAATAAGCTTCAGAAAAAGTATCTGAAGAGATACGTGCAGAGATACCCTAGGAAAAATATTGTAGGTACCTGTATATACAGTTACAAGTGTCATGTCTTTATTTTGCCCATTTAACGATAAAGGCAAAACCAGAGAGACAGACAGACCAAACACTCTGTCAGTGCCGCCCCATGGAGACCAACCAACCCTTACACACTTCCTCGCTGCTTTGGTATTGATTAGGTTTTTGTACATCTCAGGTGAAAGATAACACTATTGGGCTGTTCGTGAATAATTCATTTTGCAGTAAATCAGGATAAAATCCACTATGCACAAATTTCAGAAGCCTCTGTGACCTGTGAGAATTGTCCGTGGAAATGATTGCTCTCGCCTGTCTTTGAAACAAATGACTGAGCAGCAAAACCACTGAAGCTTTGTGTCCTCCACAGCTGCGCCTGGAGACGCAGTCCCTCAGTGGATTCCCTGAACTCCAGGAAAGGTTGTAGCCCTGCCCCAGAGGGGGCATGCATGGGTCTTCTCCCTTCTTCTTGACTGCTCCATGCGACCTGCAGGAAATAAAAACTTTGAGACAACTTCTTCCTTTATCAAATTTGGCCAATAGATTCAAACATGTCTAGGAGGGGCCGACTGCCAGATACATGCACGCATGAATATGCACAAGAACATTTTGTTTTGATAAACAAAATGACTTGTCGGGCCTTAAAGATCAAAATGGCCATTATAAAGAACAGAAAAATATGAGCCAGTCCACATGAAATTTCATGATGACAAAAATGTTTCTATCTCTTACAAGGTGATAAAGACACTATTTCTGTGGGCTTACTGTTTTGCTAAAATTTATTAATTCAAATTGTAATAATATAACTTCTGTAGATATGAGCTGAAGACAAAGCATGAGATAATGCATTTAATTGAAGGTGTAAAATAAAGAGTGAGCTTGTTTTAGTTAGTGATTCTTCTTTGAAACTGGTAAGTTCCTGTTCTTTGTTACTGAGATTTTTAAATCACTCTCATTTTCCCCCTGCTTGGTTATCTTGTAAGGAAACAAAAATAATGAGATTCTTTAGAAGAGACTGTGATAATAGGCAGATCTTTCTAGATCAGTGTTTCAGGAGCTGACACTTTCCAATATATATTTTTTTCATAACAAAAAATAATAAAATCAAGGCAAATTCTTAGCTGAGGCACATACTCCAGCAGTATGAGAGAGTGTGATGGAAATGATTGATTAATTTCTTGTGAAGGTCACCTATTTTTTACTTTCTCATAAAAAAATTTCTCCTATTTGCTTCTGCATAAGGCCATTAAGAAAGAGGAATGAACACCAGTAGTCACACTCTCCCCTATTACAAGCACTTACAGGCTGCTATTTGACCCTCCAATCTGTCAGACCACCTCTTTTATAGCTTTTTACTCATGACATTGGTGTGGGAGGTTTCTGAGGCCAGAGCCGAATGTGTCTGAGCAGCTGTTCTGCTAGGGATCACTGATGATCTTTGTGTGAACAAGGTGATTCACTAGAAGATTAAGTGTATATTTGCTCTACATACAAGCCACATAACTGACATATATTCCTTTTTTTATTCTGGAAGACCTATGAAGAGATACAGATGGGTTTCACCTCAGATACTTCAGTGTCTCCCAGTGTCTTGCCCTGTCCAGCCAGGCCAGGAGGAGTTTCCCACAGTGTCTTTATGGAGTGTAACATAGGCCGCAGACTGACATTGATATTAGTCCTGCATTGCAAAATTATTCAGCCTATGAATGGAGCACAATGGCTCAGGCCACTAAGGTACTTCATGGCCTTTGGCAGATTCTTCTTTTCATCTGGAAGCTGGAACACGGAAACTTGTCCCAGGAGAAGGCACGTAGAGTCATGCCAATGCTTGGCCCAAGGAATGACTTATAATAAGCAGTCACTGAGCATAATGAACACAGCATTTCTCGGAACTGGAACATGGGTCTCCTCATATCCATGTGAAATTCCTGACTGTCCTGGTAAGGGAGTTGAGCTTCCTTTTTTCCCCTCTCTCTCTAGACCTCTGAATACTTCAAATTTTTCTTCAGGAACTCAGCAGCTGCAATTCTTGGAGGACAAAGAATCTCCCAGCACCTAGTTATTAGCATATTAATCTTGGCTGGCAAAAGTTTTAAGTCTGAATGCCCTCTGGCTGGATAACTGCAAGGTCTCATACATACACAGTGTCCCAGCAATCCTTTTACAGAACAGTGGCGAAATCTGCATTTGGAGAAGGTTTTGTTCTGCACTTTGTATTAGATTTGCTGAAAAAAATGCTTACTATGTGGCTTCTTCTTGGGTCTAGCAAGAAATACGGCAAAAGTCTGAGCCTAGGGTATGTATATTCATTTGCACACTGTTGAAATTTTAGGTGCTGGGGTAACTGTCAGTCCAGATATGAAGGCCTCTCTATTTACTCTGTAGAATTTTTTTTTAATTTTATTTTGTACTTGGGCACCTATATTTGACTAAGTTTTGTTTGGTGTTTCGGTATAAACGACAAATATATGAGAAGAAAATTTATCTTTGATAACAAATTATCTCTCCTTACACACTAGAATTGCAATTGTATTTGTTTCAAGCTACTACAAGCTCTTAGTTAATGGATCTTATGTTCTGTATGTCTAGGCGAGATGTGCATTTATAATTGTTCGCATCATGAATAAAATCTGGATATTAGTACCCGATTGCTTAGTGGACTATAACCCCTGTCTCCTGAGCACAGTCCAAGTGAAAGCCTTTAAGCAGAACAGCTATTTCAGGGTTTCTAGAAGTGTTCTCCTCCTCCACTCTCCAGTGGTGAGCTCTGAATGTGCAATGAATTTCAAGCATATTCACCCTGTGATCCCTTGTCTAAAATGATTGCTCTGTAACAATAACACAAACAGTGGATAGTTTCACCTGTAGAAATACTCTTTTTTAGCTCTTCTGTTCTTAGGTTCTTCAGGGATGCACTACTTTCGTTTTCCATAGCTAGTAGGGAATGTGGATCCACTTTCTCGTTACCAGCCATGCTAGAATTGTCTCCGTTCTGATATATTTCAGCCTTCTGCATTCAAAAAGGTAGGGAGGACACAGGAACTGGTGTACTATTCTAAAAAAGGTTACTTTTATATTTGCATATAAATTCTATGTGCGTCCTAACATGTTGCACTGAAGATTACCAGATACATTCCCTCTGACAGAAAATATGGATACTGGCAAGTTATAGAAATAGATTAGAATTTGTGATCAGTTCTTAAGTTTAGAAAAGGTTATTTTTCTATTATTCTCAGTAAGCATCATGGTCTTAAGCCTGTTTTGACAAATTGGTTGGTGCTAAGGATTGTGAAGGAGTGATAGCCTTGCTTGCACTCCTAGCTTTGAAGTTTCATCCCAGTTCTTTGCATCCCTCATTTTCTATTTTATTCCTTTGAGCTGTTCCAATGTGACTCTGTATTCCCTTCAGACTACAACTGAAGGTCAGTATCTGTCAAACTTAAGCTTTGCCTTGGGAGAGAAGAGTCACCAATCTACTGGAATTTCACAGTGAGTGAGTCTGGAGTTGATAAAAACAAACAAGCATAGTTCAAACTTTCATTCCTGGATTACTCCAAGCAGGCTGTGCCAGAGCACATTTGTGCAGACAGCTCAGATCAGATTTTCATTCTTGACTGGAGCCTTGAGTTTCAGCAAGCACACCATTCAAGTGAGTACATATGAGAGCATGGAAATAATCATCTAAGGAAAGAGAGAGTATGCACTGTGCACGAACTCTGCGTGCTTCTGTTTTAAAGGAAGCAATTACAAATGAAGTGCAACACTTTTTATAGAAAGGTTGGGGATCACTGACACACTATCTAATTTTTTTTTAACTCAACATCTATAAACATTTCTTAGGTTTTATTAAGTGTATATTAAGCATTTCATAAAGTGTATCTTTGAGGAAATGTTTTGCTCAGTTTGCTTTCTTTGCTTTCCTGGTAAAGCACCCCATGGGCAGAGGCTGTAGATGAAGTAAAACAGTGGAGGAAGATCCTTAAGTACCTCAGGGCTCCTCAGTACTTGGGCTTCCACTGCTGTGAGTTGCACACAATCACCTCCTGACTAGACTGTGTTTAGCTCTGGATCACCCTGTATTGTTCTTATGTATTTCTGCTCCACACGGCCCATTTCATCTCTTCTCCCATTAGTGTTCTTTTCTTTTAGAAAATAATGATGGGTGCAATCTGCAAAACATGAGAAAGCCAATCTGCACTGCTGGGAGAAGGTGAATTTTCAGATAAGAGATTCCTAGACAAAAATTGAGGACATGGGATTAGACAGTTTCTGTAATATTCAGTACCTAAAAATGGTTAACTCTTTTTATGGAATACTTATATATCTCCCTTGGTATAAGTAATTTATAAGCTTTCTGAAAATAATGTAGAAAAGCTAGATAGATACATGTTCTTAAAGATGTGTAGGGACTTGCATATGTTCAGTGTGACTATGGATGGACCAGAAACACGGCATGCAAAGGTTCACCAATAGACAGAATACAAAGATAAATGCTCCAGAGGACAGGGCTAGGGATAACAGTAGGGGTAACAAATGCATGGTGCTGATTATATATTGCTTGCATTAATTTAAAAAAAAACTATGTAGAAAAGCATTTATGTGATCAGCAGATGGAAAAGAATGAGGTCAAATAAATGTTTAACTATAATTCAGTCTTTTTTTTTTTACCTGGTACTGACATGTACAGTGATTTATGTAGTGCATGGCATAACAAATCCCAGACATAAATTTTCTTCTCAGACACTTATCAACATAGCAATGAGAGATCATGTTATTGCCAGCAGAATTACCACATTGGTATGGCCACATTTATCATCTCACTTCATGTGGGCCACATGGATTGCAATAAAAAAAGTTAATACACATATATAAACACAAACATGCATATTAAAGCACACAGGTATTCTCATTGAAATTCCTGAATTTTTAAAAATAAGTCTCTAGTATATTTTATAATAATTGTATTTACTTACTTAAAGTCACAGATATACAGCAAACTATTGCGCAACAGCTGCACCTGCCTTCCTTTCTAATTTACAGATCCTGTATCCTGAGATGGAGGAAGAGATGGAGGAAGGCAGGGAGATTCAAACTCAGATAATTATAACAACATGTAAGTTGCAGGACTGAATTCCCTTGGATGATCATCAGGGATCTGGTGTAGCTGGATCAGAACATGGAGTAGGAGAAAGAAAGGGTAATAGTTCTCATTTGCCTGCTACATTCAAAACTCCTAAGGAAAAGCCAGCAGAGAAGTAGAGCAGGCTCAGCTCTCTGAGCTGGCTGGAAGGACAGTCGTGCAGATGGGATCCAGTGTCCCTTCCTTACACATGGAGACAGAGGAAACCACTGGGCTTATCCTGATGCTGCCTCTGCTAGTCTGAAAACTGTTGCTTGGTAGCTCCCAATGGTGTATTAGTAAGTGGTGTGTTGCATATACAACTGGACAGCACTGCTCAGCCATAACTAAAACATCCCTGTGTCATCAACACTGTTTTGGTCACAAATCCAAAGCATAGTACCATACCAGCTGCTATGAAGAAATTAACTCCATCACAGCCAAACCCAGTACAACAGACTATCTGGATCCTACACCTCATAATACTTAGATTCAGAGTTTAGATCAGCAGTGTCAGAGTGTCTGAAGTCAGATTCAAATATCTCCAGAGTGTAGTACAAATAAATGGTTTAAACTTGCAGCCACCTGTCGTGAGGGTTATCATCCCTTGACTCTGAAGAGAGAGCAATTACCAGAAACCCTTGGCAATTATGAAATGCAGGATGGTGTTGCTCCACCATTGTAGGCTTTGGCTAACATTAAATACAGTTACACAGCACTATCGCAACGGGGTGCCCAAAGTGTGTCCTATGCTGTCCTTGCAGCCCCCAAACTCCTCCTGTGCAGCCTGCAAAAGGATGCTGAGAGAGAGAAGGAAGCTGTACGAGAGAAGGAAGAGAGCACACACAGTCCCAGTGCCAGCACTCTCCCAAAGCACCCGTCCCCCTTCCTCTTCCTCCTCTGTGGGGGGCTGGGCACACCAGCAGCTCTCAGGTTAGGAGTCTGAGGACATGAAATGGTGGGACAGACACAAATAGAGGGGCTGTCACTTTCTCCTGTGTGTAAGGCCTAAGGGACTCTTCTCCAGGGCGTTAATTAGCTCAGACAGTCCACTGGAGAGTGTGGAGTGAGTGAAACTGGTATATCAGTATTTCTGCCTCACCATCACCATGGATGGTGGGTGGTTGCCCTGGCTGAGACACTGACAGGGGCATATTGTGCTTAGCGTGGGCCCTAGCAGATAAACAGAGCGGTACTCCCCATCCAACTTGCTAGTGACTTTCCCCAGCTTTCCCTGATTTTCCCAGGTCTGCACATGTTTGAGAGTTGTGCCACTGGATATTGGACAAAGGGGATAAAAAGTGACTGTTGAATACTGCTTTGGTCACTGAGCACAAGCAGTTTTGCCCTTGTGTTCGTTAAGGCTGTGAAAGAAACCCAGCATGTGATCACATCATTACTTGAAGGACTGTAGTCCAGCCTCTCAAATGCAACGTGCACAGCTTTTACTGTATGGGCAAACTTTCCTTTGACACCACATACTAGTGAGTGCTTTACCTTGCAGCCTCACCACTCATTTAATGGAGGCCTGAATGGACTCTTATTAAACGTGAAAAAGTATTGGCACCTGGGGACAGATAGCTCAACAAATGTTAATGAAAGCAGGTAAGTAAGGAGCAATGTTAGTAAGAATAATATTCTTCAGCACATTGCTCTTCTCCTGTTGGGGTTTAGGGGGTCACTACATATGTTGTGATTGCAGCTGTGTACTCAATTGCAAGATTTTCCTAGTAATTGACAACAGGATTCTCTTCCACAATAAAAATTAATCTGATGAATCTGTAAGGTTTATGGAGACTGTAAAGCTTAAAACAGAACAGACGTTATCTTGAACTGATGCAAAATTCCCAGGACAACAGAATAAGCCATGTTTACAGAGAAATTTCAACCCGCTCTCACTATATTTTTAAAACATACACAAAAGTGAAAACTGTATATTCTATGATAATAATTTACTTTTAGAGATACCTAACAGTAACTGATTGGCCAGGAGCACTGCAATGTACTTATAATGAGTTATCTTCAAGCAGCACTTTGCATCCTAATGATGCCAATGTGCTTTGTCGGTTAAATACTTGGCTGTTGTAGCTCCACTTCAGTTTGAGTGATTTCAGAGGATCTACACTTACATACATGAGTGAAGGATGCAATGATTTTTTTTTCATGGGAATTGGCATTCAGCCATAGATGAACAGCTGTATATTAGCTCACAACATTGCTTCATGTGAATTCAGATAATACTTATCTGATTGAAACCTGGAGGAAAATGAGATAGACCTGAATCATGAGCTGAGAGGTTTGGGCATGTATGAAGCTGCCTGGGACCAATTAGTAGCATTATTACTGATTCACATATATGTGCATATATGGAGCACATAAGACAATTATTTACCTCTTGATTTTTCCCCATTAAATCTGTCCAAGAACAGACTTTTTGTGTACAGATCTGTTGTTGCACCACTTTGACCCCTAATCATTACCAGTCCCAGCACCAAACACTTCAGGGTGGCAGTGAGATATCCCCCATGTAGTTTCTTTGCATATCACAGTCCTGATATTCCTCCCACATGTGGCAGAAATCTCACAAGAGGTCAGGTAAAAAAAAAAAAGTGATTCAGAATCTTGTTATTAATCTTCAAGCATTTTATCTAGGATGGGGCAGCTAGCTTGAGTCGGTTATTACTCACATCTGTTTCTGCAGTAGGTGGGCCTGCCAGAGCTCTCCAACACTTAGATCCAGAAGGCAACTTTCATGGGTGCTTGGCTCCGGTGTTTTGGCTGGGTTTATGCCACCTCTCGTTTCTCTGACAGAAAGTTGTTGCATTTCAAAACAGAAAATTCCATCTGCTGTATGGGAAACTGAACTGTAGCTAATGTCAATGTTATTTCTCTTGTCCATGCTCAGGGAGGGGACTGCTATTCAAAAAGTACTGTCACAGACCTATAAAGATCCAGATAGGCTGTTTGTTTCTCTCTGAATCCTTGCCAGTAAAAGGTAGTAGCAACAGAAGAAAAGCAGTTGGTCCTGCCATGAGCTCCATGAAAATGGAGTTGTTTCCATGCAAGTAGCCCATTGGGACCCAGGGGTCCCAATTGCCCATATTGCCCCAGGGGTACGTGGCCAGGCAGGTCCATGGAGTGACTCCCATTGACTTCAAGAAACTTTGGATCAGGCCCGAGGACTGTGCACAACTCCCCTGATGATCCCAGTTTTCCACAGCGCTCAGCGCAGCCCCAGTGCTCCCACAGATCTGCTGGTGGGGTCACAGTAAGCAGCAGGCTCCTGCAAAGACCCAGGCGGAGGCTGGGCTCTCTCCTGCAGGAAGGCAGGGGACTCCCACACAGCGTCTGGAGGAGACAAGTGGACTGCTACAGGACAACGTAAGGCTGTCTAAGGCATGTCATTGCAAAAGCTTAGAGATTTTCACTTCTAATAGCCGGTTCCCCAGTGGAATATAGACCCCACTCTGTGATAGTGTGCATACTTTGGTGACTCACTTGAAGGAACTGCTCATTAATTTGTCTAAATATTTTCCATTTTATGCACTCCCAGCCTCTCTGACTCCTCTCACGTGCATACATCTACTCAGATGCATTCCCACAGAGGCAAGCATGAGGCTGCTGCGAGCTGGGAAGGCTGGCGGTGACGAGAAGGTGGCTGTGACCATGTGGCAGAGTGGGACAGCCTCTCTCCTGCCCCAGGCAGGCAGTGGTGTCTGGCACAGGGGGCCAAGGAGCCGGGAGGAGGCGACACACTGGGATTACCTGGGACATCAGCAGCGTGCTTGGGCATCAGGAAAAAAAACCCTAATGTTGCAGGGGTAGTAACCCCTCAACAAATCTGTTAAAAAAAAGAAAAAAACCCTCACCAGCTCATTATTATACTACACAACTACAGAAAGACCCCACAGGAGTAACCCCAGCTGAAACTAAAGAAACCAGTAACTCTAGCGGAGATCCACTGGGAAAAAGACCTTAATAGAAACATATGACGAAGAAGGAACATGACAGCTTATTATTTTGCTCTGGGGTTTCGGGAAACCTGCCTAATGTGCCTGACGTTTGGAACATGCAAAACTTAAGAGATTTCAGATAAAACAGCAAAATGCAATCAGTGAACTTTATGCATTTGTCAAAATGTCAAAGTAGCTTTTTAACGAATTCCTCAACACTGCAGCATTTTTATGGCCCTTCCAGTGGCCTAATATCTATACCTGGTGTTTTTCTTCTGTGTATATCAGGCAAGGGATGAGGAAAACTGTGCTTTTGTCACTGGGCTCACAAGTTTTTGAATGTTGTGATCCCAAGTCAAAAAGCATTAATCGTCACTGCATGACTTATCTCACTGAATTCAGAAAGACATTTCTCATATCTAATATATGTCTGAATGCTCTGATTGAATGTCAGAGCATGCAACCCCTTGCAGCCCTTAATGTGATTCAGCCTGTGATAGGGGTCACAATACAATACTCTCAGAGCTATCCTGGCAACCCCATGGACCACTGTCCACTCACTGCTTTCAAAACTCAACCTAAATACCCAGCTACAAGACTGTGGGATACACTCATAAAACACTTTTTAATTTTCCGTGGCAGTAGCTTGCTCAAATGCCACTCGAGTCACATTGCTTTTCCTTGATCACTCTGTCAGGAGACAGAATTTGAGGCTTGAGAGTTTTCAAAGTTTTATTAAACAACCTGGAAAAAAAACCTAGAGCTAGCTCATAAAACCATTTAGAAGTAGATTTCAGAAAAAAGTACTGCCCTGCTACATGAACGGCATTTCCAAACTGGTTTTAGACACAGGATCCATGCTGGCCAATCAGACCATGTTTGATAATTTGGAGAATAAAATTGTTTTGTGATCCTTTAAGACTAATATCTTATACACAGACAAATGAGCTAGACTCAGGTCTGCTCTCATGTCAAGCTGTCAGACAAAGTGCTACAGTAGCAATAAAACAAATACCAGATGTCCTTTTTTGTCTGGCTTTAAGAGAAGTATACAAAAGGCCCCAAATAAATCCTCACTATGTTACTTTTCTTAAAATAAGATTAGTGAGAAAACAGTTTAGCACATGAAAAATTCTTCTTTCATCATAGATTAGTTGGCAGGCCCTGATAAAGAGACTGGAGACATTCCTCTTATCTAATGGAAAATCTTTCTTCATTAGTATTCTTTTTATACATTTTATTTGTTAGTATTTTGTCTCTTTTTTATGTTGAAAAATGCTGGTGGGTGAAGGAATCATACTATCTTTGGTAGGACATTATTAACCTAGAATTCGGGAAGCTGCAGTTTGGTCATGGAACCGTCTCTCATCTGCTCACGGCGTTGATGAGCCAGCCAGCAAAGCCTCCTGTGGGGGGGGGTGCCTCTTGCACCCGCTGCACTCCCAGCACAAGGCAGAGGACAGGCACCGCAGCCCTCAGCACTGCCCTCGCACCCGCAGTGTCAAAGGAGGGACGTGGGTGGGTTTAGGGCTGGTGTGGGGAGCGCTCATTCTCAGCGGCTGGTGGGCAGGCACCCCGCGGTGCCCTTTTCCATTCTGGTTCAGTCTTGTAGAAATGAAATCTGCCGGCAAGAGCAGCAGGGCACAGACAATTCACCTCACCTTGCCTCTGCCAAAAAGCTGCCGGGGCCACATCGTGCCCCTAGTAGCCCAGGAGTCATGGCTCAGCTGGGAAATCCAGCCAATAAAAATAAATTGGCACCTACAGTGATGAGAGTCAGAAAGCACTGGCAAAACCATAAAGGCAGGAATAAGCATGATTTTTTGCCCTTTCATTTTTAATTGCTGATCCCTGAAAGCTCTTTTTCTCTCTTTCTCCTCTTCTTTCCTGGTTTGCTTTCACTCCCTCTTCACAGCTCTGTGATTCTTGCGACCTTGCCAGCGCCTCTGCTTACCCTTGCACTAACAGAGCTCCAACAAGTACAAAATTAAACCTGCAAAATCTGGAGTGGTATTTTTCTCCTGACATACATTTTCTCCCAAATGCAGGAGCAAGCTTCCTACCTGGGGCCGTCTTGTGCATCACAGAAATCTTTCATATACTTAGGGCAGTGTTCAAAGTGTTGAGAGATGGACAGCAGAGTCTGTTACATGCCTGGGCTTCTTGTTCGTCTCAGCCTTCTTGGATTTTTTCAATTGCTGATCCCTGAGAGCTCCTTTTCTCTCTTTCTCTTCCTCTTTCCTGGTTTACTTTTGCTTCCTTCTGCATGGGTATGTTTTCTGTTTCTGTTTCTGCAGTTTTTGTCTTCCTGGGAAGAGCCTGCAGACCTTTCCATTCAACAGTATTATTAGATAGGTAAAGTAATAGTAAACTTGAATCAATTCTTATTTTAATCAAAGCTAGCCCAGAGAATTGTTTAGGTTGGAAAAGACCTTTAAGATCATCAAGTCCAACTGTAAACTTAGCACTGCCAAGTCCACCACTAAACCATGTCCCTAAGCACCTCATCCAAACGTCTTTTAAATACCTCCAGGGATGGTGACTCAACCACTTCCCTGGGCAGCCTGTTCCAATGCTTCATAACCCTTTTGTTGAAGAAATTTTTCCTAATATCCCATCTAAACCTCCCCTGGCACAACTTGAGGCCATTTCCTCTTGTCCTATCACTTGTTACCTGGGAGAAGAGAACAACTCCCACCTTGCTACAACCTCCTTTCAGGTAGTTGTAGAGAGCGATAAGGTCTCCCCTCAGCCTCCTTTTCTCCAGCCCAAACAACCCCAGTTCCCTCAGCCGCTCCTCATAAGACTTGTTCTCCAGACCCTTCACCAGCTTCATTGCCCTTCTCTGGACACGCTCCAGCACCTCAATGTCTCTCTTGTAGTGAGGGGCCCAACACTGAACACAGTATTCGAGGTGCGGCCTCACCAGTGCCGAGTACAGGGGCACGATCACTTCCCTAGTCCTGCTGGCCACACTATTTCTTTTTACCTTCTTTCCTCTGACAAGCTCTTCAGTTGTTCAAGGCACATGAGGGAGTCTGCCACACTTTCTGCAGTGACCGGAGGCAAAGCTACAGGCACCTAAAATGAAAATGGAGAAGTCAACTGAAATGAAAATGGAGGTGGCAAGGGTCTCCCTGGAGTAGTAAGCTACTGCTTGCCAAATTTCTACCCTAGCTCTTAAAAGCAGATCACTTGGATTGGTTTGCATTATCCCCATTTCGCACAGTCCCCTGCCCCAAAATAGACTTCGTGAAGCTCTGATGAAGTAGGATCTCAGCTCAACTTTTCTGAAGTGGACAGCTTCTAACAGGACAGCTCTAATGGGATCATGGCACAAAGTGCAAAGGCAAACCTCCATCAGCCTTACTCTTAACTTTTGCAGAGCTGCAGACTGATAGACGACCTTGCTTGCCCTTTCATCACAGGATTTTAGTCCACACCAAGAAAGAAGTTCTTTCTTGAAAGACACAAATGCGTAGGGCCTTCTCTGAAGAGGACCAACTATTTCTTGCTTGTATTTGTAACATGACACTCTTACTTCCCACTGCACACTTGTCTGCTTTGTTCCTGTCCCAGAGGCACAAGTTCAGGGCACTCAGTGCCTCCTTTCATCACTGTCCTGTAAATACTCATTTTCTGCCTCACTTTCTATGGCATCAGCCACAACGGGCCTCTCCTCCTTGTGGAAGGGGCCTCTCTTCATAAATATGGCCATAAAAAGGGTCGACATCTCTTCTGTAGTATGTGAAGAAAGCCCAGCTCAGAGTCATTAATGGTTTTGCGATATGGAATACCAGTGACTTTCTACCCTTCTGCCCCCGCGCTTTGCCCCTGAATTCCTGTGGACTTTCTGCCCTCTAGTGACGGCCATGTTGGCTAACTGTGTCTCCCTCCCTCTTGCCCACTGAAGTGACACTCACTGTGGCTCTGAGCAGAGACAAGATGCTGGAAGCCTGAGGAGACCTCACAGCAGAGCGCAGGGCACAGAGCCAGCCACTGTGAATCGCCACCTGCCTGCCTGGGATGGTGAGTGCCTGGAGACAGAGCGAGGAGACAGACAAAGTAGGTTTGGAGGAGGAGGCTGTCAGGAGGAGCATGGCTGAGGGCGAGGTTTAGGGTTGAAAGAGGGACAAGGGTAGAGCTGCCACTGGAGGGGGGCTGCAAAGGGGCTACCAATGGAAGGGAGAGGCTGCAACTTCAGACTTTCCTAACCCTAACCCTAATCCTAGACTTTTGCCACAGCTGAGCTTTGACCCAGACTGCTAAAGATGGCGCTCCTGAAAAAGTAATCCAGGAAGAAATCTTTTTGTAGCCTATCATCCCCTTCCATTGGCAGCCCCTTTGCAGCCTCACTCCAAGGTCAGCTCCATGCTTTCTCTCTCTCTGCCTTAGCTCTAACCCTAACCCTAACCCTAATCTGAGCCTTTAGACTGAGACACTGAGACACAGCCTAGGAGGAAAAGTTCTCCAGGGAGAAATATTTTGTGGCTTTTGTGTCTGTGGAGCCTCCCTCCAACAGCTGCTCTATACTTTGTTTCTGTCCCAGACTTATCCCTAACCTTAGCCCTAGACTTTGTCCTGGACTGATCCTGAGACCAAAACTCCACTATACACAGCCCAGGTGAAAAAGCTGACTGGGGAAGACCTGCTTTTGTAGCCTACCTCTTCCATTGGCACCTTCTTTGCAGCCCCACGCCAATGACAGCTCTATGTTTCGTCTCTCTGTGTGCCTTTACCTGCACCTTTACCAAGAACCTCTATCCTGGCACTCTTGAAAAAGTTCATAGAGAGAAGTGGTTTTGCACCTTTTGTGCTAAGCCACTGTTCTTAGCTGTAAAACAGGTTCTCCCTCATGAACTTTTGCACCTGGGCTTTGGCTGGAGATCTTACAGCTTCTATGGCTATGGTTGGGAGAGAGATAAAGTGTATAAATGCCATTAGACAGGGGCTGCAAAGAAGCTGCCAATGGAAGTAGCTTGCAATAAGAGTTTTCTGCTATTTTTTCACCTGGACTAATGTTGGGTTACCTAGTAAGGCTCAGCTAGCCCAGGGTCTAGTTTTAATATTAGGGTTAGGGTTTGCATTAGGGTTAATCACAGGCCTGGGAGAGAGAGACAAAGCCTATAGCTCTTGTTGAAGTGGGAGCTCTCTGTGCATTGCTGGAGCATCTTCTGTATGTGGAGAGGCTGAGAGAGCCGGGACTCTTCAGCCTAGAGAAAAGAAGGTTTGGGAGGAATCTCATCCATGTGTACAAATACCTGATAGGAGGGAGTGAAGAAAAGGGAGCCAGGCTCTTCTCAGTAGTGCCCACTAACAGGGCAAGAGGCAATGGACACAAATTAAAACACAAGAAATCCTATTTGAACACAAGAAAACAATTTTTACTGTGAGGGTGGTGTAACCCTGGAACAGGTTGCTCAGAAAGGTTGTGGAGTCTCCATCCTTGGAGACATTCAAAACCTGACTGGACGTGGTCCTGGACAAGCCGCATATTTTTGAGAGACTCCTTCTAGCCTTGGACTTTGTGTGTCTGAGGAAGCTTTTCATGTTTTTCAGATTATATGGTTTTCTCTTGAGCTTTTTACTAAGAACATAACTAAGATCAAGAATTTTACTCCAGGAACACAACATTTTGGCTTTGGGGGCTAGATGAAAAAATTATATCTTTTTTTAATTCTGGGTACAGTTAACAAGGTGGTTCATCACTGGCAGCTCTTGGGAACAAACTGTGGTTCCAGTATCTTCCTCGTGGGCTACAGCTGAAAGCTTTGTAGGAGGTAAATCTTCAGCCTTATCTATCTCTATATTGAAGCAGGAGCAGCACCTCCCAGCTAGGTGTGAGCAATCATTCTTTTTTCTCCAGAAAAGAAACAGAATAGATGGATACATCTTGTAGACCAGATTATTTATATCTCAATGACCAGATATGATATTTTTTGCTTTTTTCCCCCTCATATGTCAGAAATTGGGCACATCTGGGGATATGATGACAGATACGCTGAACCACCAGTGTTCCAGTGAGACACATGCAATTTCCAGTTTTGCCTCTTGAGCACATCAGTCTGAACTACTTGGAATCTGTGTGCAATGTTAATAACTTTTGAAACAATCGTTTATAAAGCTCTAAAACTATGCGGCATAATGTAACACCAAAGTCAAGTTTGTAATGAGGGATTTTGGTGTTTGACAGCCAAGTAAAGCATTACTCTTAAAAATAGGTCACAAAGTCACAAGTAAACCTTGCTTCTGTCTGAAAAAAATGAAATAGGAGCTCATGAGGAGTAAACACATAGGCAAAATGATTAACCACACAAATAATTTGTATCATTGTTTGCACTTGTCAACAGTAAAATTTGTATCTTACTAGTCCTTTCTATCATTTGCTTGCATGTGATCAGTGGCAAAAATTTACCCCATTACCACAGGATACAACGTCATGTGTTCATTTCAGTGACAAAGTGAATTATGATCCTTTGTTCCCACTTTGGTTAATTATGATCCCCGAGCAGCTAGGGCCATATTGAACAAAGGGAAACATGTAGAATTGCATTTGGCAGCTCCTTTGACATTTCTAGTTACTTTACCTTTACTATCTAATTTTTATAATAACTTTGGGAGACAAACTGCCCCCTAGGTGTTCATTATTACAACAGGACTGTGGTGAGACAAATGCTTATTCATTTCTAGATTTTAATTGTACCTAATTAACATTTTTTAACTTTGCAGATCCTTTTTCATATTGTAAAGGAGCAGTGCAAAGACAACATTTTATACATTGAAGAATCATGCTGTTTAGTTTAAACTGTGGGCTATCACCTCAGTCTGCAGAACTGGTGTCTGGTGGAAGTTTTAACACTTTCTTGTAAAGACAGGCACAGATTTTCATGTCTATGCCTAACACCCTTCTACCACTGCCAAACACGCAGTATGGAAAGCCACACAAAAGAATTTTGTCTTTGTTGTTTCACCTTAATTAATCCTTCTTTTGGAAACATTATTTTCTTCTACCTCAAGTGCTTCCTCCAGATGCTCAGAAAACAAGTTCATTATGGTGGGCCCACCCTGAAACCTATAAGCTGCATCAGCTTTATTTTTGTTGGGTTTCTTTGCAGATTGTACTACTGATCACATTGTGGCTGGAATGAACTATGCAACAGAAACAGATCTTAATTTTGCAAAGTAACAGATGGTCCAAAGTGAAGTTTGTCATTATTTTGTCATCAGAAACACTGCTAATCTCACTATGCGATTATTTGTTTGTATTTCTTGTTGGTCTATGTAAAATTCTATGAATATTCATAACTTCTGGAACGTACTGCCACAGGAGTTAGACAAATTCATGGACAGAAAGACTATAGAAGGACAATGGAAGGACTAAGCAGGAATGTGCCTTGTAAAATCACTTATGCAATAATTGTGGATGCTGGGAAATATGAGGGCAATGGACAACAGAAGGTGGCCTAGCTCACATGAAATTTCCAAACAACATTTCCTTTGTCATTGCCTGAGACAAAAAGGTTAGCAAAGACAGGACAAAGGATGCTTTTAACTTTATATGATCATGTTTCAGGGACAGGATCCTAGCCTGTACTGGGCTCTTTGGTTATTTTATCCCAGCTGTAGGACTTTGCACTTGTCTTTGTTAAATTTCATGCTGGCCCACTCTTCCACCTGTCCAGGTCTCCCTGTAAGATGGCTCTCCCTTCTGACGTGTTTCAGTGTACCTCCGTGACAGGTCTCCCTGTAAGATGGCTGTCCCATCTGATGTGTCCACCTCACCACCCAGTTAGCTGTCATCAGCAAACTTGAGGGTGCTTTCAATCCCATTGTCAAGATCATTTATGAAGACGTTGAACAGTGTGGGGCGCAGTATCGATCCCTGGGGGACCCCACTTGTGTCAGGCTGCCAGCCTGAGTAAAAAAACATTGATGACCACACTCCTGAGTGCAGCCTGTGAGCCAGTTTCCTACCCATCTCACAGACCACCTGTCCAATCTGTATCTTGCTAGTTTGTCCAGGAGAAGGATGTGGGAAACAGTGTCGAACGCTTTGCTGAAGTCCAAGTAAACAACATCCACTGTTCTCCCCATGTCAACAGAAGATGTTATTTTGTTGTACAAAGTGATCAGGTTTGTCATGCCTTTGGTAAATCTGTGTTGGCCTTTCACAATCACCTGCTTCATTTGGTTTGTGACAGTTTCTAGGAGGACTCATTCCATTACTTTACCAGGGACTGAAGTAAGACTAATGGGCCTGTAGTTTCCTAGGTCCTCTTTTGGGCCCTTCTTGTAGATGGGTATGACATTTGCCCTCTCCCAGTCATCAGGGACATTCCCTGATCTCCACGACTTTTCAGAGATTATAGACTGTGGCCTTGCACCAATGTCAGCCACTTCTCTTAACACCCTGGGGTGGATTCTGTCCAGGCCCAGATTTATGTGGGTTCAGCCCTTGCAAGAGGCTTCAGACCAGCCCTTCCTCCACTACTGCTGGGTTGACACGTGTTGTTGTAGCTACTTGATCCTGTGATCTGGGGTCCAGCTATGCCAGCTAGGCAGAGGCAAAGACGGTATCAAGAACCTCTGCCTTGTCAGCATTCTTAGCAACTATTTTTCCTGCCCTGTTTAGCAATGGGCCTATGTCTTCCCTACATCTTCCCTATGCTTCTGCTTACTGCTCAGGTATCTGAAGAACCCTTTATTTTTGTTCTTGATATCTTTGGCAAACTTCAGTTCTAGCTGAGCCTTAGCCTTCCTGACTGCATCTCTGTATGCCTTAGCAAGGTTCTTGTAGTCCTCGATGGGTATTTGGCCATCTTTCCATTGCTGTTATGCTTCTTTTTTTTGCTTTTAAGCACACCCAAAAGCTCATTCTTGTCCACTGAAATTTTCACTACATAAGTGCTCAAAATGTAAATACTCTGTCTTGTACAGTGGGAATATGAACTTCCATTTCTTTCAGGTAAAAGATGTTTTGTGTTTTTGTACTATCATATATACAACTTCTTATGTCTCAAGATGACATAAGCTGTGGTCAACAGCTCAATGTCTGGATGAAGACCAGTGATAAGTGGTGTCCCTCAGGGGTCCATACTGGGACCAGTACTGTTTAATATCTTCATCAATGACATAGACAGTGGATCGAGTGCACCCTCAGCAAGTTTGCAGATGACACTAAGCTGAGTGGTGTGGTTGACACACCTGAGGGATGGGATGCCATCTAGAGGGACCTGGACAAGCTCGAGAAGTGAGCCATGTGAACCTGATGAGGTTCAGAAAGGCCAAGTGCAAGGTCCTGCACCTGGGTCGGGGCAACCCCTAGTATCAATACAGGCTGGGGGATGATGGAATTGAGAGCAGCCCTGCGGAGAAGGGCTTGGGGGTACTGGTGGATGAAAAACTGGATATAAGCCAGCAATGTGCGCTCACAGCCTAGAAAGCCAACCATACCCTGGACTGCATCAAGTGTGCTGGTTTTGACTGGGGTAGAGTTAATTCTCTTCATAGTAGCTGGTATGGGGCTATGTTTTGGATTTGTGCTGAAAACAGTGTTGATAATACAGGGATGTTTTCGTTATTGCTGAGCAGTGCTTACACAGAGTCAAGGCCTTTTCTGCTTCTCACCGCACCCCACCAGCAAGTAGGCTGGGGGTGCTCAAGAAGCTGGGAGGGGACACAGCTGGGACAGCTGACTCCAACTGACCAAAGGGATATTACATACTGTATGACATCATGCTCGGCATATAAACCTGGGGGAAGAAGAAGGAAGGGGGGGACGTTTGGAGTAATGGCGTTTGTCTTCCCAAGTAACCGTTACGCGTGATGGACCCCTGCTTTCCTGGAGATGGCTGAACACCTGCCTGACCATGGGAAGTAGTGAATTAATTCCTTGTTTTGCTTTGCTTGCATGCATGGCTTTTGCTTTACCTATGAAACTGTCTTTATCTCAACCCACAAGTTTTCTCACTTTTCTGATTCTCTCCCCCATCCCATCAGGGGGGAGTGAGCAAGTGACTGTGTGGTGCTTAGTTGCCAGCTGGGGTTAAACCGCAACACACGCTTTTACCTGGTAAACATACGTGCACTTATCAGAATAACACCTCTTCAAAATCACTCCATCGGTTAGATCCAAGAGACTCTTTGCTGCTCTCTTTTGGAAAAAGGTGGCAGATGGAGATGAAAACAGGACGTCCACGTATAAATCCTGCCCTTCCACAGTGCAGTGTGGTAGATGCTCCTGGCAGTGCTGGAAGTTCACACACAGTCCTGGGAAATGCGCTCTTAACCTCCAACATGGTTTACAAGGCTCAGGGCAAGACACAATTTCGCCACGAGAAAGAGAGCCGCAGGATGCAAATGCAGGGTTCAGTATCTAATGGTAGAGGTTATGTTCTGGTAAAGAATCCCTTCCAAAGGCCTATATGAAAATACACGCAGGACTGTGTGTTTCAAGGTCTTCCATTATGTATGTTCATAAACGGATGCCAATTTATAAGACTAAATTACCATGCGTCATTTATCAAGATTAAACCAACAGCATTTAACTGAAAATGAGGAGCAATTATTTTCCAGTTCTTTCAGGCCCTTTATTAACCACTGACCAAGACTAATGGCATTTACAAAACAGATGAAATCTCGTGACTGAAAGTGGCCCAGAGACTCTGGAGACAGTCGTTTTGTGTAGGATGCAGGAGCTGCCATGAGACATATGGCACTCATCCCCATGGCAGCTCATAGGGAGGATTTCTTCTTTTACTGACCTGTGTAAGGCAAAGACTGTACTTTCTGTTTGGACATTTAACTCTGAAAAATGCATAATCTCTGATGCGCTTCATCAAATATTTTCTTCTGAAAAAAAGAGCAAAGTTTCTTTAAAATGCGACATTTCACACTACGAGCGTGATACTGGTAGTCTGGAAATTCACTGACCACAACCAAAAACATTTCTCCACACTTGTTTGTGTGCTGAATGCTGCTGCAAACATCTTTTTTTCAGCAACTATTCTATACGTTCAAGACCCATTACAACTGCCTCCTGTGCTGCTTCTCATCTATTATTCACCATTTAGCACTAGCTAAATGTCTGACCCAGTGGACCAATTCCAGTCACATCTATCTAAAAATTCATGGTTTGCGGTGGAATAACTATTGGTCCCACAGATAAGGAAAAAACCACAATGTGAGATCAGTCTTGCTGAGGTCCTAGAGAACATGAATCTGTTAGAGAACATCCTGGGAAAACAGATGCATTAATGACCCTATTAGAGCTCACATCGCAGAAACGAAAGATAGAGTTGGCAGAACTGCCTTAGCTATGTGCTCTCTCTTTCCACCCAAACCCAAGACATAAGTTAAGGAAATAGGAGAAGAAAAAAACATGGTTCCCACATGGGAAGGGTTAAGGCAGAGTTACCTAGCAAGTACCTCATTTCTGTGGTGAGCAGAGACAGAGTATTTATTCTACTGCAGTGTAGCACATATATCCAGTATTATTGACTACAGTGTTAAAGCAAAACAGTAATTTGGTCAAGCCTTTGAGCAGCTATAAACAGAGCCGCCAGTTTATTTCATTGTTATGAGAAAGCTTAAAATTCCCTAGCAGGTGTGATGGAAGCCAGAGGTAGCATTTTGCATCTCTTTCTTAGGACTCTTGCTATTATTTTTCTCAAGCCTCATTTTCAGTGTAATCCACGCCTGTTTTACCCACTTGCAGCCACATTTCTCTGTAGTCATGGGTGCGTGCATCTGCCATTGCACCAGTGCCACACTCAGAGGTGGACTTGCAGCAGCCAGCCTGCAGATTGGGGTAGTATGTGGCACTGACGGACCGGCTGGTGTGAAGACCTTGTTCCCGGAGCACCTGTTGCACAGCCCTGAAAATCTGCCCCGGTGTCCCAGCCCTACAACAGGGACGGCATTGTTTTAATGTCTAAAGCAAAGTCCTGAGCACTTAAAACCTTACCAGAAAGTCTGCTGTGAAAAATCATCCAGGGCCTGGCATTAGATAGTAAGCCCTTTGAGGGCAAGGACCGTATATTTATTTCATGTGTATACAGTACCTAAGTAGCTACTATAGCTGGGTTATGCCTCATGATTAAAACTGTTGCCACCATACATGTAGATCAGTATATGAATGACAGATAACTGTCTCTGAAACACTGAAACCCAATATATGGGGGAGGCAGTGCCAGCTCATCATTATTAAATGGTAAAATCCTAGAATAAAATAAAAACTTCCAAAATGCTATGAGCAATTGCTCATTTATAATTTTCCTGAGAAGGATTAAATTAATAGTTTTGAATTGCCTTTGGCTAATACCATTCTTGAGGTCCCGTATACCTACGTGCTCTATTTTGATTGGGATAACTGGCCTTTCCAGATCAGACTTGGAAGATTATTTGTATGGGGGGTTTTACACTTAACCCAATAGCAGATATATTGTTTTTGAGTAAAGCATTTTGAGCTCAAATCCTTCCTAGGGAATTCTGAAGAAGAAAATTATTCTTCTACTGCCTGTTTCAAATATATTGATTTTTTCCAAAAATTTAAGTTCCTGAATTGTCATTAATCACTGACTAATGAGAAAGGCTTTAGTTAATCAAAACCTACCTTGGCATGATGTCTGAAACTTACCTGTTAACACAGTACCCCCTGAAGTTACTTTGCTCTTCTTCCAGTCCAGACATGCTCATCCATTCAAATCCTCTCTGCATGTCTCAGAACTGGAACTTGAACTTGGCTTATTGACATCTCAGGAAAAAGGCCGCATCAGCAGTATAGACAGTCAGGAAACAGGTTTCTCTTAATTTCTTCTTTTGGAACTTTTCTCTGTGGATACACTCAATTAAACATTAATTGTCCCCAGAGAAAAAAATAGGGAGAGGGTGACTTCTGCTGGGTGAAAGTGGGAAAGTCTCTGCTCTGATGAGTAAATAATTATATATGCAAAACAGAGCAGTTTTTTACATGCAACAGAAACCATTCTGGGGCACCCCAGGTGCAACAATTCAGCTTTCTACCAGTTTCTTACTGGAAATGTTTTCCCTATTGAAAGAATTGGATGATGCAGATGCAGCATTACTAGTGTGCTGCCCGGCCTTTTTGTGCAGGACTAAGCATATTCTGAGCTTGGCACACAAGCCACAGTAAGAGGACAATACCCCATCTTTTTAGACACTACCTAACGATATATAGAGGGCTCTGCTTCATAGATAACAATGGAAATGGGAGATAACTGACGGATAAGAGAAAACACATCAGTGAACTCCAGCTGATTCCAATTTTTCACAGAGCACTTTTTCACACTGAAAAGTGCATGGAAAGACTGATTTGGAACACTTTTATTTTGAATTTATCAGATTGGCTTGGCCTCCCAAGAACTGAAACAGAACTTCAAAACAAGTTAAAATGTTTCAGTTTGACATTTTGAGTTTTTTTCCACTTGTTTCATTCTGAAATGTTTTGTTTTAATTTTTTTTTCTTAGAATTGGCTAGACACCAAGATAATTTCAGGAAACATAAACCCCTATTATCCCTGTCCTCCTGAAACAACCTGAAAAGTCTTTTTCAAACAGAAAGTGAATTTCGTTTTGGCTTCAGTGAGAAAACTTAAAAAGCTTTGGTTTCAGTTAACTTTTTAATTATCATTTAAGTTCAGCTACAGAACTGAAAACTCAATTACAGAGCTACAAATTAAGATGACCCAACTCTAACCACCCAAAACATACAAACTAATACACAGCAAATAGCAATACCTCACTATCTACTTCCTGTGGATCTGTAAGCACATAAATTATCGATATACTATTTATGGCACAGAGGCAAGAGGTGACCATACCACCAGTCTGTGAGAATAAGATGAATTGACTATAGTCACGGGGTGGCATTTGACAGTACCCCCCCCTCCCCGTCCTTTATCTCCCATAACCCTGCTCAGGCGATAACCACCAATGATGGTCATAATGGATGCATCTGGTCATGATGGCTGCATCTGGCTCAAAGTGGATTTGGGAGACAGATAACAACACAATAGCCAAGGGCTATTGTGCGATGCACCCACCTAACCACAGTGAAGAAACTGAAATCTGTGGTCAGTATGCAAATATGACGATGAGTCAATCATCTTCCCCTCATAAATACTGGGCAGCCCAAGAGCCCTTCGAGTTCTCCTGCACAGCAGCGGGCTGCACACCAGGATCTCCCCTTGAGCAGGGATGCCTCTCAAGGTTAGTCCTTGAGGCTGAGAGATTCCTTGCCACAACAGATCCTCGGTAATAGCATGCTAAACTTTGAAATCTTAGCTATGTGATATAAAGGATTGACTGTGCATCTATAATCCTTTAGACATAAACTGTTGACCACGTCTGGGACTAGGATTGGATCCAGCCACACCTAGACTCCTCTCTGAGAAGGAGTTTAGAAAGCAAGGGGGTCCTTTCTGAACCTCATGATTCAACAGGAGGGTCTCCCTGACAGTTTTGTCTGACCCTGTCCTTATACAGTAAATGATCAAGTGTACCTTGCCATCGAATCTTGTTAAACCACTGTCGCATTTACCATTAAACCTTGTTAACTCACTGTTTTATATCAATAAAATATATTGTTGCTTCTCTCTTGCGAGTGAAGTGCATCACTCCATTCATGACAAATGTCCGGAAGGCAATTAGGCCTGCCTGTCCAGAAAGTGGAGGCTTATCAGTGGATAAGTGATGATGGCCCATACGTTTTAATTCCAGTTGGTCCTCAAGGACAATTAGTAAAATTTTTAATAGATACGAGAGCACAAATTTCATCATTATAACAACAAGATGCTGAGAAGCTGGGCATACAATCCAGATGGCGAAGAAGTAAGATTACTGGTGTGAACGGAGTAAGTGTCGAGTGCCAAACTGCCAAGGTCAATTTATGGCTCCCAGGCAAGAAGCGCATGTCGACTACGCGCTTTGCAATTAAAGATCACCATGAAAATACTTTAGGTTTTGATGTTTTAAACGGACAAACCTGGCACTTGCCAAATGGCAGCGTGTGGTCCTTTGGCTCAAACGTCAATCCCAACCCTGGCATAAATCGGGAGGCTCCATTGCATGCCTTTCGCACAGCCCCTGCACTCCCCGAGTCAAAAATTACTAACGTGCTGCAATATCCCATTTCTGCTGCGGCATGAAATGGAATTTCTGAAGTCGTAGTTGATTTGGAGAAACGAAAAATTATCTCCAGAACCCACTCCCCATGTCACTCACCTGTCTGGCCAGTTTGGAAACCAGATGGGAGGTGGCGTTTAACCGTCTATTATCAGCGCCTGAATGCCAATACAGCCCCGCTCACAGCTGCTGCACCAAACATTGCAAACTTAACAGCTACTTTGCAAGCAGCTGCACACCCATGGATGGCAGTGCTAGATGTAAAGGATATGTTCTTTATGGTTCCCTTAAAGGAGGAGGATAAATAGAAGTTTGCTTTCACTTGGGAGGGAATACAATATACCTTTAGCAGACTCCCACAGGGGTATAAATACTCACCCACAATTGCTCATGGCGCACTTGCTGAACTTTTACAGACGGTCTCACTCCTCCAAGAAGTGAAACTGTACCGATATATAGATGATATTCTGATTGGAGGAACTTCCCCTGAAAAGGTGGGGGAAGTGGCAGCAGCAGTATGGCAAGCACTAAATAAAGCAGAAATTGACATTCCACCCGTAAAAGGTCAGGGGCCAAATAAAGAATTACAATTTTTAGGTGCTTGGTGGATAGCAGGCAGTGCAGTGATTCCTCCAGATACCTTAAGAAAACTCAAAGAGCTGCAAATGCCCCAATCAAGGAAGGAGTTACAACAATTAATGGGAACTTTAGGATACTGGAGGAAGCATGTACTGGATTTTCTATCATTTCCCATCCATTATACTCACAGAAAGGTAAACCCTGGGAGTGGAAATTAGAACATAAAGAGGCAGTCAAAACTCTAACTGAAGAATTAAAAACAAATCAGTCACTGGGACTAGTACACCCCCGTGACTCAAACAGGGGTTTTGCCGAACACGCTACTTACTGTATCCTGTTCCAAACTGGCCCCAATGGGCCAAAAAGACCTTTCTTGTTTAGCTCAACCGCATTTAAAGAAACAGAACAACAATACTCCGAATGGGAAAAGGGACTTTTATCTTTAGTCCAAGCAGTTAAACAAGTTGAGAAAATACTTCAGGGACAACCTGTGCAAACTAGAGGACCATTTAATTTTCTAGAAGCAACCCTAAATGGGACTGCTCCCCCAGAAGGAGTTGCACAAAAACCCACTATCAGAAAATGGTATGCCTACCTAACAGGAGCTGCAGAAAATATGCAATTAACTGAAGGACACACTAAGGTTTTCAAATCACAGATGCCCATAAACACAGTCCCTTTAGCCTTACAACAACGTTTTAAACCTTCACCCATTCTGGATGCAGCACCCCTCACCGAGGGTACACCAACAGAAAACATTTGTTTTACGGATGCTTCAGCAAAAAGGGTAAACAGTAAATGGCAATACAAGCCCGTTGCATTAGGTATTACCACTGGCAAACAAGTAATACAAGAAGGTGAAGGCAGTGCACAAGTAGGAGAGATAAGAGCAGTTGTTTTGGCAGCACAGAATGGAGCAAAAATTATATCTGTAGATTCTTAGGCTGTGTGGGCCGGTGCCACACAGTGTCTCTGTCAATGGGAAACCTTGAATTGGGAAGTAAATAGATCCCCAGTTTGGAGAAATAAAGATTGGCAATTATTACTACATATAGCCAGGAGAACACCTTTCAAGATGGGATGGGTAAAAGCTCACGCTAACGGTAATCAACCAGCCACAAAGTAGAATCAAAAGGCAGATGAGCTAACTAAAATTAGGAAAATCTCCTTAAATCCTGAGTGGTATCAGTTGGGAGAATGGTTACATCAAAACCTAGGCCACACAGGTAAAGAAGCACTTCACTTTGCTGCACAGAGTAAAGGCTAGCCTACAAACAGAAAAACTTGTGAAACTGCTCTTACAGAATACCCCCAGTGTAGACTGAAATTATAAGCGGATCATCCTGCTAAAGCACCACCTTTACATATCAATGAAGGGAAAACTTTATGGTCTACATAGCAAATTGATTATATTGGACCATTCAAATCCTCTGCGGGATATTGATACACCTTCACAGGAGTGGGAGTAGTCTCCGGCTTGCTTATGGAACTAAGTAAATGTCGGAAAGGCGATGGGCGAAATACAGTGCGAGGGCTATCAGTTTGGTTCTCAAATCTACCTACTCCTGATGTTATCCAAAGTGATAATGGCTCACACTTTTCATGTAAGGAAGTGCAAGATTGCGCAAAACAAGAGGGAATTAAATGGGTATTCCACACCCCATACTACCCTCAATCAAATGGGATGGTAGAAAGAGCTAATGGCTTGTTGAAAAGGAATCTCAAAGGAGCCACAGGAGGCTCAATGGGATACGAGACTTCCCAAAGTACTCCATCAATTAAATAATCGATACGGGCCTACTGGAAGCCCTATAAGCCAAGCGTTCTTTGTAAATCTGAGGTTAGCACTCCACCTACTAGGAAAAGAGAATATCCGATGACATTACAGCCAGGACAGCCTGTGATGGCCAGTTTACCATCCATCAGTACTGTCCCTATTACTTTAATGAAACCTCATGGGCCACTTGCCTGGGAACCTACCGATAGCAGTGGTGCAAAACACAGAATTAGCACACGATGGATTTTTTCGTCTTAACAGGGCAACCTGTTCGGACTCTCCCCACTGAAACAAGTCTCTATTTTCTCTTACAGCACCCCACAGGATGGCAGACGGAAATGCTGTGTTCGTGTTACTATTCCAAACCCTAACAATGCTGCTCCTCTTAGCCTGTGGTCAAAGAACCCTAGAGTGGACATGGTCTCAAGCTCGTATTAAGTACATAAGGAGTATGGGAATACACACTAGTAAGGGAGATTTAAATCTTTCCACTGTGGTCATGCACAGAACTGAAATAGACTTAGAAGACGAATGGAGCTGGGATAAAGATGAAGCTGATGATAAAGTTCCCTGACTTTGGGGAATGGCAAGGAAAGACATTAAAATAGGATGCTGGATGATCAATGGGTCTACCCACGAGAAGGCATCTCAGATTTCTGTCTACAGGATTACATCAAACCCAATAGCAAAAGATACAAAACTTTGTGCCTCTGAAAGACTGGACTGTTGGTACAATTTTACCTTAGTACAACCTATTTTCGTAGTCTACCTCTGGGCTCACCAGAGCATGGGACTATCCTTTAAATTTAAAATAGACATTACTGAGCCTAGTACAACAACATCCGGCCCAATTGTAAAGGAAAAGAAAGCCCTATCCCCACAAATTTTTGAAATTGGACCATATGTGGTCAAAAATACAGGCCAACAATGAGTGTTATTTAATCCATCATGGTCTGTCAAACGAGTAGAACTACTGATGCAAATTAGTATCTCTACAATCAAACCGACCCATTCACCATTCCTAGGTACGTCCTGTGCAGGATGGTTAGCATGGTTACATGAGTGAACCCTCACCTCTCCAAGATGAACAAGGAGAGATGTGACCAGTATCATAGGGACAGGATTGGGAGTCTTAAATAGTATAGATGCTGAAGTACTCATAAATAAACTAAGCACAACAACAAGTGATTTAAACAAATTAGAACACCCATTGTGGTGTCTCTATTAGCATTGGGAACTAAACAATGGCTCTTATCTGATATATTACCTCAGTGGGGAAGAATTAATGAAAGAGACCCCAATTGATTGTGGATGCACTTGGTGCAGCCCAAAGTAATGTTTCTCTAGCTCTTAGGTTTATTCAAGCTCAACTGTGGATGCAAACTATGGTAGCAGCAATTATAAGAGAAGGTGAGAGAGCACCTTACCCACTGAAATTTGAAAGGTAATTTGGGATAATGCAACTAAATCTGAAAAAGATTTCCAATCCTGGTGGTATTCAGTCAATTTCACTTATGACCCCATCAACAATAAGGCCACAGCTTTTGTCTTAACAATACACAATGCTTCAGTATACACCATATACCAAATCATTGCGTTAGGGTTAAATTACAATGGAACTATACTCTATCCATTAGAACATAGAGTGTGGGCCCAACAAAATGGAAACAAATAGCAAACTGTTGGTGTTAACACATGCGTTGTACGGGAACAAAAAGGATTTATTTGTAAGAGTAACACCATCAAAGCCCAAGACATTTGTCTTGACACTGAACAAAATGTTTGCCATTTTGAAATACATCCTGATGAAACCCCCAAAACTGTACTTGTATATATTGGAAAAGGATGTGTTTGTATGAGAACCCTTTGTGATTTCATATTCATAGATAACATCACTGTAGATACAAGCAATCACTCAAATATTTGTGCTTTTAACTTTACTAAAATTATGGGATGCGACTTTAATTATTCAGCTCCTGTTACATTTTACCAACTGTTACAATATAATCAGACATTGAGTTAAGATTTATTGCCTACCCCCACCAGAATGAATCTTACATTGGTGAAGAAACTACTACAACACGATGACCTGTGTCACTGCTAGAATGTGTCCGAAACAATGGACACAAAACGAAGCACCATTCATTATGATACAAAAGAGATACACCATGTCTTGGAAAGAGTGAAGAAGGATGGAGAACACCATTGGTGGGAAACTCTTCTTGGATGGTCACCAACAGCAATGGGAGTTTTTAATTTCATGCTTCACCCAGTCGTGATTTTACTAAGTCTAACTTTAATATGTCTATTGCTTATAATCATATTGTGTATAAAAGTCTGGTACATGACAAAATAAATAACCCAACTCTAACCACCCAAAACATACAAACTAATAAATAGCAAATAGCAATACTTCACTATCTACTTCCCGTGGATCTGTAAGCACATAAATTATCGATATACTATTTATGGCACAGAGGCAAGAGGTGACCGTACCACCAGTGTGACATCGAGGTAAGAGCATCACTCTCAAAACATCTGCTTGATGTGCAAGTGAAAGGCAGATGTGGGAGAGCAGCCGTGATGTTTGCTTTGTGAATCCTGCCACTCTGACCGTGTGGGAAGCCTTCCAGTAGGAAAGCACCTCTGTCAAGTCTCGAGCGCTCAGCAGCTCTATTTGCACAGATGACTGAACACACTAAGGAGTAGGACCAGAAGCCCCAGCCTGTGACAATCCTCAGTCCATCCTCATACCTGTGGAGCTGTTGATGGGTGCTGCTGATTCCTTAGCTGAGGGCCTGGAGAGGCCACACATCTCCTCCCCAAAGATTTCTCTGTGGTTCTCGATGAGAAACTCCACCAGGCCCATCACCTGCACACATCAAACCATGGGTTTCAACCCAGGTGGCTGAAAACATATCAAACAGCCTTTCCCATTTCTGACCCTTGCTTTTGCGCAGAATGCTGCAGCTGTGGGGCTGCTCTTTCAGGCAGCTACTCCACAAGCATTTGTTCAAGAAAGGAGGCAGCAAGGTACCTCTGAACAGCAAAGCTCTGATGAGCCTGGAAGGCTGTAGCTGGCTGGTAAATACAGCATACCATGCCAGTCACCTCCACTAGCACTTCCAGCAGGTTGTCCTTGGCTAGGCTCAGTATATTTGGCCCAATGTGGATGGCCAGACTGCTGGAGCTTATCTTGCTGGTAGAACAGTTTTGGCTGATGTGGTGGAGCAGGGAGAGCAACCACTTGAGGAGGAGATTGGCTGCAGGCAAATTGTTGCCACCCTGAGGGAATGAGAACATAACGTTAATAAAGTAGAAGTTGCCTACACAGGTCACCCAGGATTGCCTAGGGCACCTGGAAGCCAGCGGCTGTGTTGCGTAGCTTTCCAGGTGCTCTCAGCCAGCTTTCAATGCTCCCATGTGTCAGGAAGGAGGCACGGCGTTTCCCAGCTCCTGATTTCAGCCAAGCCCGCTCAAGGGAAGGCTCACTGGCCACATGTGCTCTACAGCAGATGGACAACCTTTACTAAGATACGGACACCTCTCTCACCTTCTGACACAAATTGCTTCATGGAGCAACCTCCAATGCCTTCAGAAGTGCTCTAACTAGAGAAATGCTTCTCTGTGCCAATTTCCCCTGAAATCCAACTGTAGAGCAGCAATAGTGAGCTGGCAGAAAACACAGCTTTTGCAAGGAGACAGCTGCTTTGCAGGCAAGTCCCCAGCCTCCACCGATCCCTCCGGAGCAGGCAGAGCACTTGTGACACTTACTCTTTCAGTTCTGACACCTTCTCCTGCTTGCTCAGCTTCTACAGAGTGTGCATCCGCTCCTCATACAGGTCAGCCAAGAGGAGCTTGGAGGGGATGTTTCAGAGGAAGTCCTGCAATGCCAAGGGCTCCAGGTGAGGTTTTGAATACTCCCACCAGCACCACAAGGAACAACCCTGGGATTCTGGCTTGCAAGGAGGCAGGTGGGTTTTGGCTACTTGCTCTCACACGTACCCATCAGCACTGACAGATCAAGGAGCTGCTAGGCTCCAGGCCAAGCAAACTCCCATTCACCTATAACCAGACCTCGCTCTCCTCTGCCTTCTGGTCACCCCTAAATCTCCATGTGCCTCCCTGACGATACTGCAGAGGAGGAAAAGGACACGAGTTTTCCAAAGGCATGCCAGAAACCAGGGGCAGAACGAGAGGAACAGAAAAGACGACAGGACAGAGAAACACCCTGCACAGAATTCGAAGTCTGATAACCAGAGTTGGGCTACACTGCGGCTTTAGCTTGGGGTCCCAGTGAGGTTGAATCCTGCCACAGAAGTGGTCCCTGGCAGGCCAGCAAGGAGCTCTTCCAGCTCCAGGTCAGAGGCATTCATCTTCAAGATGACTGCCAGCAGATATGCAGGTTGGCTTCCCAGGTGGACATCCCCTTCGCTGTTGAGGGCCACCCTCAGTTCCCAACCAGCTCTCTTGCTGTCTGCAAGCCTGAGTATCCCCTCAGTGGATGGTCCTTGCTCCTGCAGGATAGCCCGCTGCTCCTGCAGGGATCACAGGATGACAGTTGTTTCACTGAAGACAGGCCCAGGGCAGGTGAACCATCCTCAGAGACAGGAGCAAGTGTGGATGGCTCTGCTTTCACTGAGGCAGGATCAAGGGGTGGCTGTATGTAGCTGACAGGGGAAGAAGTCAGCTTTGGCCATTACCCCCACTTGCATTGGTCTGGTAAACCCATGGTCCCTCTGCTGGGGACACTGCCTCTCAGGAGAAGCCAGAGAGATGGGACCCCCTTGCCAGGCTTGCTTACCTGGAGGGGCTAGGGCAGCGTGCCATTTTCCCTCAGAGAGTTGCCAGGGGCTTGCCAAACAGAGCCCCTCTGCAGCCGGACCCTGACTGCCCGGGTGTCTCTGCAGTAGTCAAGGTCCCCCACAGCACAATGGCCCAGGGCAGTGCCCTCTTCCTCCTGGTCCCACCTGCTGCAAAGGAAAACAAAGCAAAAAGCCATGCAGGAAAACCGCCATGCAAGTGCTCTTGGACCCTCTCAGCACTGTCTGCTGGGAGGGACTGATGTGCCCTGTGTGAAGGGCAGCAACAGCCCCAGAGCAGCAGAAGTGCCCATTTGCAAGAGGAGGAAAGAAGGTCCTACCTGCTTTTCTTCTCAAAACTCACCTGCCAAGTGGCCAAGCCCACCGTCATTGCCAGACAGGACCGGTGGAGGCCACTGCTTGGGTCCAGCCTGCAAGAAACATGCTGCACTTACCGAGTGCAGCAGAAAGGGCCACCAGCAAGCTACATCAGCCACCTGGCAATATCTGAGAGCTAAGGACAGCCAAGAGGCTTTGCTATAGTAAGCGACCCAGGATGTACCCAGCGACTCATGACACCCACACTCTTGGAGGCTGGGACACTGGACCCTCCAAAAGAAGCTCACTCCATTTACCCAAAACAGCAAGAAGTGGGTGAAGCAGAGCGATTCTCACCTTTGCTTGGCCCTTGACCAACATCTCCAGGCTCCTGGCATCTAATGTTGTTGACTAGGCAAGAGAAAAAAAGCGGAAGGTGGGAAGCGAGGCATCTGATGCTCAGCTGGAGAACCAGCAATGCTCAGAGGTGCTCTGGTGGCAGAGCTGACAAGAGAGAGCCTCACAGCATTGTAGTGGCTCAGCTCCTTCACTAGGAGCTTAATGGAGGACAGTGGGGTCACCCTGGCTCCCTCTGCTCCTTCTGGTCATCTGTGCACAGGGAAGGGACAGAGAAAAAGCTCTGTTAGACTTAGAAGGGATGCCAAAACACCCAGATACCACCCAGTAGTCAAGCAGAGAGCAGAGCCAAGGCTGGGCAGGTGTTGGCTGGACACACATGGCCAGGCAGCTCAGCCAGCTCTGCTCAAGAGCTGCCCACAGCAGTGGGGGCACCTCTCCCCACCCTGGGAGCCGTGTTTCTGCTTATGGCTATACCTGGAGCATGCCCCACATGTGAGCATTTGCTTCACACACTGAACTGCCAGGCAGGGCCTACCTAAGGAGTGTGTCCACCCACAGCTCTTTCAACGCTCATGAACTGCAGAAAGAGAGGACAAAAAAACCATCAGGCTCTGCTGCTCCCCAGCCTCTGGGCAGACATAGGCGCCTGCACAGCTCTGCCCCATGGGGACAACCACAGAAGCAGGATGAAGCCTTGTGGAGCAGGACAGAGGCGCTGCCAAAGCTCTGGCTCCCTCTTTCCTTTCAGAGGAGCTGCTTTTGCCCTGCTGTTTGGGTAACAATAAGGCATCACTCTGGCCAGGGGATGGAGAACGCGGAATGGCCCCTCCTCCTTCTTGTTCCAGCTGCCTGCATGTCCACCCCTCAGCCCCCATTTGGCAAACCCAGCCTCCCTCCCTCCTGGCATGCTGCCCTCTCCCTGGCCAGGCGCTGCACCGAGGGCAGAGGCAATTCAAAAGATGGCAGGGACATGTTCAGGAACCTCTCCTGCCCCTTGCCACCCCCTGACCAGAGCTGCCAGACCCCAGAGAGGCCAGGAGGCGAATCACACCGCACCACCCAGCCTTGCCATACGATGTGGCACTGACACCAACCAGAAAGTGGCAATGTAGGACCAGATAAGGACGAGGGAGTTGCTGTCCTCAGTGCTGCCTTACTGCTCCTCCTCTTCGTCCCTGGCTGCCTTCTTCCTGCTGCTCACCACACACAGCTTGCCCAGGGCTAGGTGGAGCTGCGGATGCAAGGTGGTGCCAGGGCTGCAGAGAAGAGTGTCAGGGAGTGACGTCACTTGGCATCTCTGGGGAGCTCTGCCCGACAGAGGCCTCCAGGCTCTGGTGGCAACAACCAGAGGCTCTGTTGGCATGTGTACTGCCCCTTGGGCACGCGCTGGCTGCTAAGAGCCCGGTTGCTCACCTCTACCATATGTCTGCCACTGGCGCAGACATGGGTGCATCCAGCACCAAGGTCAGGCTGCTCCCAGGGTGTCCCTGTCCTGGTTTCAGGGCTGTGGCTTGGGAAGAGGAAGCTGTGGCCTGAGAGTCTTTAACTTGGTGATGAGCAGTGACTGCCTGAAGAGGGGAAGCTGCCTGTCCCTCATCATGTGGCCCTGGGTCACCCACATGCCCTCACTGAGCACCAGCTCAGAGCTGATGTTGGGTAATGCTGAGATGGGTGCATGCTGCTCCATGGGGCCAGAGCCTCTCTGCAGAGCAGACAGCGGCAGGCATGAGAAACACTGCTGGTGTGGGGCCCGGCTGTGCCGGTGTGTCCCTGAGCCACGGGGGGAGCCCACCTAGAGCCACAGCAGCAGTTCACCTGGCCCATCCTGCTGAGGCCAGGAGGACCATCCCATGGGACACACTCGCAGGGCTCAGGACAGTGCCCAGCTGGCCCGAGCAGGGCTGGGAAGTGGGGTCCCGGTGCCGGGCAGTATTGCTGCTCGGTCAGAGCCTGCCTTTCCCCAGTGCCGCTCTGTGCTGGCTCAGTGCTGTCCCTGCAGGCACTGGGGTCATGGCTGGGGCCAGCGCCAGATCAACAGAGCACCCTTTCTAACGCCAACGGTTGTGCTGAGCGTCCTATCTTCCAGTGTTCAGCAGGGATGGTCTTCACTCTTCTGTCAGCAATTTAGTGATGGAGCTGTGGCCTGGATTTCAAATCATCAGGAATGTGGTGTTGCCATATGCTTAGCAAGGAGGTCCTTAAGCCACTGTGTTTTGTTCATGAGTATGTGTGGTTTTCCCTGAATTCTTCATGCCCGTATCTGTGCCATCCACAAATTACTGTACATTAGTATGCCATACAAATATGTCTGCTTATTTTTTATGAAAAATGGATGACAGTGACATCACTCAAGTGCAAATATGATGTGAACCATAGTCGTTAGGGTAAAGTTAACACAAGTTATTGCACAGCTCTGTTTAAATATCAGTATTCACCTAGCTCATTTGAATGTAGAGCTGCCTGGAAGGCATTTCTCCGTTTCTTACTTGTGGTACTGAAGTTATTTGATATTTGGAAACTTGTCTTTGCATGCAGGTGTGATCTCATCAGCTTCTGGCTGCAAAACACATACCTGTTTAGAGCCTTATTTCTGACTCAGCTATCTACGTTGCATAGCATCAGCTACAGATTTATCTGTGGCTCAGACGAAAGCAGAGTCATTACTGAGTCACTGTTGCCTCAGGGACAAAAATGTCAAATCCTGTCATCTTGCCCAACTTAGTATATTCATTTTAGTATGAAATTCATTTAGAATACAATAGATAAGTGCTGACTCATTGGTCCAATTTTCTGCAACATGTTTTTGATCTCAGCTAGAATTCAGGTAGTGCTTTTTTTTTCAGTATTATCATTAGTAGGTTTGAAAGAGGAATTGATCATTCATCTGGTAGCTGGCCAGAGCTGTGCGTAGTGTTCAGAAGAACACTTGGCCTGACAGAGGAAAATGACCACTTTGCTGGATATTTAATAAATGTAGCTGGCACTGTCACATTTATTTGGGGTTTCAGTGTTTCAGAGACAGTTATCTGTCATTCATATACTGATCTACATGTATGGTGGCAACAGTTTTAATCATGAGGCATAACCCAGCTATAGTAGCTACTTAGGTACTGTATACACATGAAATAAATACACGGTCCTTGCCCTCAAAGGGCTTACTATCTAATGCCAGGCCCTGGATGATTTTTCACAGCAGACTTTCTGGTAAGGTTTTAAGTGCTCAGGACTTTGCTTTAGACATTAAAACAATGCCATCCCTGTTGTAGGGCTGGGACACCGGGGCAGATTTTCAGGGCTGTGCAACAGGTGCTCCGGGAACAAGGTCTTCACACCAGCCGGTCCGTCAGTGCCACATACTACCCCAGTCTGCAGGCTGGCTGCTGCAAGTCCACCTCTGAGTGTGGCACTGGTGCAATGGCAGATGCACGCACCCATGACTACAGAGAAATGTGGCTGCAAGTGGGTAAAACAGGCGTGGATTGCACTGAAAATGAGGCTTGAGAAAAATAATAGCAAGAGTCCTAAGAAAGAGATGCAAAATGCTACCTCTGGCTTCCATCACACCTGCTAGGGAATTTTAAGCTTTCTCATAACAATGAAATAAACTGGCGGCTCTGTTTATAGCTGCTCAAAGGCTTGACCAAATTACTGTTTTGCTTTAACACTGTAGTCAATAATACTGGATATATGTGCTACACTGCAGTAGAATAAATACTCTGTCTCTGCTCACCACAGAAATGAGGTACTTGCTAGGTAACTGCCTTAACCCTTCCCATGTGGGAACCATGTTTTTTTCTTCTCCTATTTCCTTAACTTATGTCTTGGGTTTGGGTGGAAAGAGAGAGCACATAGCTAAGACAGTTCTGCCAGTTCTAGCTTTGGTTTCTGCGATGTGAGCTCTAATAGGGTCATTAATGCATCTGTTTTCCCAGGATGTTCTCTAACAGATTCATGTTCTCTAGGACCTCAGCAAGACTGATCTCACATTGTGGTTTTTTCCTTATCTGTGGGACCAATAGTTATTCCACCGCAAACCATGAATTTTTAGATAGATGTGACTGGAATTGGTCCACTGGGTCAGACATTTAGCTAGTGCTAAATGGTGAATAATAGATGAGAAGCAGCACAGGAGGCAGTTGTAATGGGTCTTGAACGTATAGAATAGTTGCTGAAAAAAAGATGTTTGCAGCAGCATTCAGCACACAAACAAGTGTGGAGAAACGTTCTTGGTTGTGGTCAGTGAATTTCCAGACTACCAGTATCACGCTCGTAGTGTGAAATGTCGCATTTTAAAGAAACTTTGCTCTTTTTTTCAGAAGAAAATATTTGATGAAGCGCATCAGAGATTATGCATTTTTCAGAGTTAAATGTACAAACAGAGAGTACAGTCTTTGCCTTACACAGGTCAGTAAAAGAAGAAATCCTCCCTATGAGCTGTCATGGGGATGAGTGCCATATGTCTCATGGCAGCTCCTGCATCCTACACAAAACGACTGTCTCCAGAGTCTCTGGGCCACTTTCAGTCACGAGATTTCATCTGTTTTGTAAATGCCATTAGTCTTGGTCAGTGGTTAATAAAGGGCCTGAAAGAACTGGAAAATAATTGCTCCTCATTTTCAGTTATATGCTGTTGGTTTAATCTTGATAAATGACGCATGGTAATTTAGTCTTATAAATTGGCATCCGTTTATGAACATACATAATGGAAGACCTTGAAACACACAGTCCTGCGTGTATTTTCATATAGGCCTTTGGAAGGGATTCTTTACCAGAACATAACCTCTACCATTAGATACTGAACCCTGCGTTTGCATCCTGTGGCTCTCTTTCTCGTGGCGAAATTGTGTCTTGCCCTGAGCCTTGTACACCATGTTGGAGGTTAAGAGCGCATTTCCCAGGACTGTGTGTGAACTTCCAGCACTGCCAGGAGCATCTACCACACTGCACTGTGGAAGGGCAGGATTTATACGTGGACGTCCTGTTTTCATCTCCATCTGCCACCTTTTTCCAAAAGAGAGCAGCAGAGAGTCTCTTGGATCTAACCGATGGAGTGATTTTGAAGAGGTGTTATTCTGATAAGTGCATGTACGTTGACCGGGTAAAAGAGCCTGGTATTTTTTCAGCGAAGCGTAACCTCTCTCTGGCTGCAAATGGCGGCCTGTCCCACACACGCAGACAGGACAGCTTTGAGCAAGTCCTTTTACTTTTAAAGTCGTTCATGACAACTCGTTTCTACTTGCTTATGTGCTGACTTTTTGAATTTCAGAAATAGAGGTCTAGCTATTTCTAATGTAGGCATCTGTGAGAGGCAGAATTTGCTACAGATTCAGCCCAAAGCAGCGTTACTCACACCTGGGCGCTGGGCAGCCCGCACTTCCCATAGAAAGAAATAAAATTGAAGGACTTTTCCTGTCACGTCCCCTTTCCACGTTGACGCGGCAACGCTCACTGCCAGGGCCTGAAAACCAGCCCGGCCAGGCCCGAGGCCGCGCGCCTTTGCGGGCGGCCCCGCGGCGGCAGGGCCCCAGGCCGCCATCCGGCCCGGGGCAGAGCCGCACAGCGCCCGCTAGGCGGCAGCAGCGACCCAACTGCCGCGGGCGGCTCCGGGCCTCTCCTCGGCTCGGCTGGGCTCGGCTGGGCTGGGCTGGCCTGGGCTGGGCTGGGCTGGGCTGGGCTGGGCTCGCCTCGGCTCGGCTCGGCTCGGCTCGCTGCCCGCGGCGCCTGGCCGTCCTCCCGCTGAGGCGGGCCGTTGGGGCCGGCGGCGCCTCCTGCCTAGCGCACAGGCAGCCCTAACTTAGGAGTTACAGTAACCGCTGTGGTTAGTCTGCCTTGTCTGTGACAGCGCTCCTGGCAGTCTGTAAACAGCACCAGTTTCCCGTTGTTGTAGTATATTTTAATTTATACGGAGAAGTGAATGCCGGGATCGGCAGATTTAGGCGCAGACATGCTTTGTATCCCACACTTTTCTCAGTTCCCGTCGTGTGGCACGGGCTACCTGATGCCAAACTGTTGCCATTTCCTCACAGCTGCGGCAGTGAACGAGTGTAAACCCGGCCTCTGCTGAGGTGCAGGCTCTGCCGTCTCCCACCGGCCCAGTTTGGGAAGCGGGGAGCAGAGCAGTCTCCGGTCGCACCGGGCTGAGCATCCGCTGTGGCACGGCCGAGTGTAGGGGCTGAGAAATGCGGGGTGCGGGGAGGTGCAATTGGGTTGTGAGCTGAAAACAGGGAGCAGATTAATGAGGATATGAACTTGCTACGGAGGGAATTGCAGGGGGTGTGTAGAGGCTTTTGCAACGTGTCTATGTTTGACATAATCTTTCCTCCCCCCTCTATACGCAAGTTGGATTTAATTGCCCAAATGTAGTCCTTTGCTGTCACCTTTCAGAGAAACTTCTCATCATGATAAAGGTGTCATCACTGATACAGCTCCATACATTCACAAGACCCACTGCAACAGAGATGGAACATAAACCACGTTTATATGCACATCTGAGCGACAGTGATAATGCAGGCAGCATACAGGCAAATGCAGCTGAGCTTGTGCCTTCTGAATACACTGTGGTTTTGAGCTCCATTGTTTTGAGGTCTTCTTGGGTCAGCCCTATTGTGCATTTCCCTGTAGCCCTTCAGATGCTCTCTCCTAATCTGTATGCCCTGTGCTATGCACACTGTATCCAAGTAATTAAATTTCCATGACGAAACCAGAAACAAACCTTATAAACCCTGTCAGAGGTAGGAGAAAGACTCACTGTTGTTAGGTGGCAGGGGTTAAAATGTAAAGCCTTAATCAGCAGAAGAGCTGTCAAGTCTTTTCTGGTACAGGTTGAAGGGCCAAAAAGTCATGGATTTGCAGTGGTTCTGAAACTCACGCTGTAGGTCGAGGAGGGCTGGACTTCCAGAGGCATGTTCTGCTGTGTTTCAGGGAGTAAACGAGGTGGTTGTATCTGTCACATTTATCCAAATCCTTTCATCTAAGGAAGGAAAAAGGAATCAAGATGAATCCCTAAACAGTGGATGAACGATTTCTATTAGATAGGTAGTATTTTCTATAACTTCAAGAATAATTCTGAGTCAATGTCTCCTTTGCATAATATAGATTGATTTAAACTTGATCTAAATTGAGGAGTGCTCCTAGTAAAGGTGGAGGAAGGGTTTCCCTCCAGTTGCTCCCTGGCAAACTCCAGCACCAGCGGCAGATGATTACAGAAGCTGTCCTCATGGGACCTTTGCGCTGCCAAGGGAGAAATGTTCAACCATGCTTTCATTTGCGAGGTCTCTCGGGCAGGCAGAAGTAAAACCAGAGAGAGCCAGACTGTGCCTGGGGCTGGCCAAGGCATTGCTTTTTCCTGTCAACAGGAGCAAACATTAACATGCCATAAAACTTAAGAGTTGGAGCTCTTTTCTAGAACTGTTGCATTTAATGCCTACTTTTATATAGAATGATTTATTGTGTATGACTTCTTAACCTATACAATGTCTTCCCTATCTCCCCTAAATCTGTGACTTTGTGTGTCAGTAAGCTTATTATCACTGTTTCTTCTTTCCTTGTTTATGAGAAAAGAAACTATGCTATGTTATTTTTCGGTTATCTGATTTGATGAGGTCTATACACCAATAGTTTTTGAGTGCACCCAAGATAGTCTATACTATTCAATACTTGTTAAAGGTGAAGAAACAGAGACATGAAATGTAAGAGGTGTCACCACAAGGTGAAGTCTGACAGAGACTGAATGCAAATACATGTGTGTTTGTATTGACAATGGTCATCTGATATGTTATTTTATCTGTATGTTGCTCAGTTTTCAATTTATGTAGGAAGACTAGAAAATGGAGCTACTGTAACTGTGATTAGGTATGTCTTTGCATTATTTGCATTGTCTTTGCATTTAATGGAAAAAGACTTTCTAGTTTTTTGTATCTGCATATTGGGTTTTTTTTCTGTTAGCATCAATTTGTGTTGAATTCTCTCACAGACTTTGCGTAATGATGGTAACTCTGGATTTATATTCCAAGGCACTGATGTTTCCTTAAATTTTCATGAAACTCTTATCATTAAGTATCAATATTTATTTCTTTGTAAGCTTAAAACTATAAAAGAAAACAAAATATATTAAGCAAATAAATACAGCAAGAGTAGCCAGTGAAATAATGCAAACAGAGCAGGACATACTAATAATTTCAAAAGTGAAACAACCCTATGTTCCTGAAACTGAGGTTCAACAGAGGCTTGCAGGCAGCCTGCCTAATGGCAGTTACGTAATAGCAATAATTTGTTGCCTGTCTGCAGAGCCCTTCTTTTTTTTTGCCCCCCCGATAAAATGTTTAGCACACCTTGTATAGTGCAGCAGGGGCTTGAGCACATGAGTTCATTGTTTCGCGGTTTGTACCTCCCTTCCCCAAATGTCTGGAATTTCTGGTTACCCAGCAACTCCAGGGGCGTCCAAATCCTGCACTTTGCAGTATGTGATAATGTCTGTATGGTCTGGAGCAGTCTTAGGGCTGAAAAGCCACGATGCTTGGACCTGCAAAAAAGAACAAGGAGTGAAACCTGCAGACTGCAGTACCCAGATTTCATAAGAGTGGGTCACAAGGAGCATTTCAGCCATGGTGATTTATGAGTTTGCAACCACTTTACCAACACTATCTTGCTTCTACTCATCCTGTCTTCCTGGACATTTTCCATGCAACCCAAGACTGTGATGCCTGATAACTGTAGGACTGAAAACTGCGACACATTAAACAGACCTACATGTCATGGTCTGAGTTTTTCTGCACCCACTGGTTCTCATCAGTTTAAAAAAATGACTGCCTTCACCTACAAAGTGCTTATTCATGTAAAATGGCAACAGTGGTATTATAATGCAGTGGCTTTATAATGCAGGAAGGGCTTGGGTGCTGACATTTTTTTCACTTTCACTTTCTGGTAGAAAAGCATGTAGCTTAGGGGGGATCAGCAGGGTAAGGAAAGGAAAACAAGCATGGGAAGTTACCTACCTGTCTTTTCCTCTTAGCTAAAACTAAGTGTTCCATATGGGAAACAATAACCTTCATGAAAATAGCCTTTAATTATGGTGTCAGAACTTTTGTGTCAGAACTTTTTGTACAGAAGTAACAGACAACTTTTGTGAAAGCAGGAAGCTTAACTCCATTAATGCTACAGCTTATGGAACTTTCACAGTCTTGTGGTTCTTCCTCTCCCAGATCGTCTCTAATTTCAGTCCTCCCCCCAAAATTGTAATTGGAGCAGAATGTTGGAAAAAACTTATTAAGCATATTGTTCCTGGTTAGATGCAGTCTGATCTCACATGATTGTACTCTGCTGTTCAGAAACATCCTCATCTTGTAAAGCAGACTTTCCAGAGAATGACCGAGAGATAGTGAGAGTTTTGTGCTCCATGCACTGGATAGCACCTTATTGAAAAGTTGTGGTAGGCCTCATGATGTATATAAGGGATAAACATTTGACTGACGTCCTTAGCCTTACACTGCTGCATGTTGATCTGCTAATGTCATTGATAGAGCAACCTGTAGATAGATACTCAACTGCACCTGGTGTTGCAAGATCATGGCACAGCGATGCCTGGAGATTCTGCTAATGTAATCCTTCCAGGGCTGTTCTTTCCATCTACCTACTAGAAATTTAGTATACTTCCAAAGTCAAGGAGTTTCAGGTTGGGAGTCTTCCTTGATTTGAGGGGGAAAGAATTAATATTAATGATTAAAGTCTTTGAGGAAAAATGAAGACTAACTACCAGTATGGTACAGCTATACAGTTTTCAGAAAACAGAGGACTGTCAGGGGAAATGAATAGCCAGTTTGTACAAGGCCTGGAAGACACAGAAATGTGAACAGTCTGCCTGCTCCTGGTTACTCCTCTCTCTGTTACATTTAACCTGATAAATTCTAGGGGAAAAAAGCAGATTTTAGTTTTCTAACTCATAACAATATTCTCATAAGAATATTTTGCTAATTCATGTCTTATCACCCCATAAGGTAACTCTGCTGGTCACAGGCTGCTATCAAGAGACATATAAAGGCTTTGAAATCTTAAGTTGTGGGAATGGAGTATAGATGTCACTTAACAGGAAAAGTGCTTGCAATGTAGACAAGTCTTTTATTTGAAAAGTTTAGATATCTTCCCAGAAGATTCAAAAGCTGCATGTGCACTGTGGAAAATATAAGGGAGAAATGAGGTACAAATGCACATTTAGTTCTAACTGACCTCTCTGGGAAACAGCCAGGAAGATCAAAAGCCAAGCTAAAATACTTGAAAAGTAAGGCATGAACTGATATTATCAGAAATTCATCAAACCACAGTGAAGAACAGAGCAAGATGAACTGCTGAATGTTTGCAGAAAAACAGAGACAAAAAGGCTGGATGATATGGATGAATTAGCCACAGAAGGAGAGTCAAAGTGGGGAAGGAAAGAGAGGCATTCTTAAGGGAAAGAGATAAAAATGTAGTGGAGAATTTGGAGAAAGGAAAATGTCTGCTCCAAAACTGGGCCTTCTAGATTGTAGAATGAGGATAAAACCCATCAGGAGTTCAGAAAGATTGAATCAAGAGCAGGACCAAGACAGAGACTGAGGTGCTTCAGAAGAAATGTGGACATTTGTGGGGAAAAAATAATGTTTACTGAAGTAACCATAATTTATAAGTAGAAGAAACTTGGATTGAAGGACAATACTCATAGAAAACGTGAAATACTAATACCAGCATGTATTATGACAAAGCTGGTAGTTCATGAATCCTGGAAATTAAAGTAGGAGCCAGTTAGGAGAAAAGGTAATAAATGCTATATTGTGTGTCTATGCTATTACCTTAATCATTCTGACTTTTATATTAAGGACGCTTAAGCTAAAAACCCTGCTCATCGCGTGTATAAATATTAACATAAAATAGAAGATGTCTCAGATCGATACCACATCCACAAGCTATTACATGCCTTGTAATCAAACAAAATATTTAGTTTGTTTCAGAGTCAAGTTTATTTAGCATTTTATTAACACTAAAGGATACCCTATCATCTCTTATCTGTCTTCTTAAGGAAAAAATAATTCCTTTTTAATTAGGTCATTGCAGTTATGTGCTGCTGCCATTATATAAACTCTTCCTGGTATGTAATGATGGACAAATACAGTATATCATTTATATAGGTTTGATGCTGGCATTGAAATATTAATATGCAGGCTGTAGAACAGGTAGAGCAAATAGACTTCAATGATACAAATTCTTTTCCTGAGTCCTGTCTCAGTTCTGACCAAATCTAAGGCTGGCAAGGGAAGTTAGGGTCACTTTTCCTAACTCTGCTATGTACGAGGACACAAGTTTATAGGAAATGCCTACACTCAAGTTATTGAATAAAATCTACTTTTCAGCAACTAGAATTGTAACAAAGGCCAAGATACGATTATCCCATATACCTAATTCTGAGCTATCCACACCCACTACCTCATTCTTGCGTAAGGTAGAGTCAAACACAGAAGTGGGAGGGATTTAAGGGTGATGTTGGTTGTTGCTCTCTTGGAAAGGAGATGAGTGATTCTTCCAGAGAAACATCAGTTTAACCAAACTCCATCAGCTAAAGGAGTTTATTGGCAAAAACTATACAGATAATGCATAAAAACATATTCAAGCAGAAAGCTCAGAGAATGTTGAATTAAGCCAATTAAGCCTAAATTTAATCATTTAAATTTAGGTTTATTCTGATAAAATTATTTTAAGAGGTATTTTTAAAACACCTTGTATATAAGACTGTTTAGGCTTTGAAACATCACTGCATGTTTTTACACTTAATACAGTATAGAGTGTATTTTCATTATATAATAGACATATTAAAAAAATCCATGGATTCTGAACTTAGCAATTCTTTGGTAAGCACAATTACAGATTCTTCTACAAGTAATGATAAAGCCAGTTCACTATTTGTGTAGGTCTGATGCTGCCACTGGAATATTATTGTAAATGGGCAAATTATACAATTTGACAAAATAGTAACTTGTTAGTGAAGCACCATATAGTTACTGTCCAGAGTGTCTTTCAGTTTAGTAGTAGCTTCTTGGGTCTGGAATAGTTTAACTACTTAGTGCGTCCTGGGTAACCTTTTCCCCAGAACCCTTATTGTGGTGAAATGTCAGACTGTTGTTGTTGTACATCACTTGTAAAGAATAATCATGAAGCAGAGACGGTGAGTTAACAAGGTCAGTGAGTGTACAGATGACTGTGCAGGTCTATACGCAATAAACACGCTGTATTGCACAATTTGCAATGGTGTTCAGAGCTCTTCCGTTTGCAGCTGTTGTTCTGCTGATGCTATTGATTAGTCCTTTGTCTTCTGTGCTTTCCAGTCCAAAAGCAAGCTGTTCCTGCTCAGAGGGGCTTTTGCCTCATCCTAGTCTCCATTACTCTGTGTGCAGCAAATAACTGATATGAATTGATGTTAACTGCACCTAGTCAAATGTGTCTTTCAGGGTAGAGATGGCCACACTTTGGCATGTAAGTTCCTTGTAACCTGCAAGCAATTCAAGCACAGCTTCCATGCTAGAGGGGTGTGCCATTTGACTGACAAGGAGTCTATGCCAGCATAAGATCTCATAAGTAGCCTCTAGCTGTGGGAAGAAGTCGGCTAGTACAAGCTGATGAATTTGGCTAGTCACACCAGCACTTGGTGTGCATGCAGCACACACAGCCTGGCCCTGTCCACAGTGAGAAGCTGCTGTCATACGTGAACTATCCCCAGAATTCTTCCTTCCCTCAGCTTTTCAAAGGATCTGGTACATGTCTCATGACCAGTCAAATGAAGCTTTGGGTTGTGGCTCACAGATTCTTAGAGCTCTTTCTTATCAACTACAGATCTTTTCACATTCTTACTTTCCCTAACAAGAACTGCTTAGTCCTTCAAGCATTAAAATGTGTTATGTGTTTTGCCTGTCATGGTGGAACTATTATCAATAATATCTTGATGACAGTGCAGTCATTATGCTACCAGACTTCGTCATAGGTCAGCTTGTTATATCACCTTATAAAATATTCCATGTTGGTTGTGAAAAAAGTTACCTTCTGTTAAATAGCCAGGTTTCATACTTGTCTGGCAGAGAGGTAGGTAGGTATAGCTTGGTATAGCTTTAGTCTAGTAGCGTGCTTGATCCTGTGTTGACCACATATTCACTGTGAGAGTTTGAGAGACCATCTGAAACGATGGTTCTTTCCTTTTGCAGGAGCTTGCCTCTGTGTGTCTAATGGCATTCTCATTCAAGGTGCTTATAATGTAAGTGAACTCATTAGTGACTTAAAATTCAGTTCTGTTGATGGATACAAAAAGAGAAGTATACTCTCTTCCAAAACTTTCTGACAAATAATCTTAGTGATTTGTTCAGAGCTGTTCCAAAGCGAGTACAGGCATAAAATGTTGCTCCGCGTAGGCCATCAGTAAGGGAATCATTAGCATGAACAGCTTCTATTAATCCCTCCTACAAAGCTGTATGAAAACCCCAAACTTTTGCAGTTTGAATTGAGTCTGAGGACCTATTTTGGAGGCTACAGATCATCATGCCCCATGTCCTAAGCAAGACAAGCAGGACATGCTCTAAGATGCATCTTCTTTTGATGTTCCTTATAACAACAAAGTGCTTGCAAAAGCTTGACTGACCTTTACTCTGTCTTGCATCGCATCATGGAGTTGTTTCAAAATTAATAGCTGCTCTTGGACAAGAGAGACTTTCCAAGAATCTTCAAAGTCTGTGTTTCTGATTGCATCAGAGGTTTTAATAAGCTCATGGAAGCTATGTAAAAGTCTAGGTTTTACTTCTCCCTTTTCCTGCCTTTATATAGTAATAAATGCTATGGAAATTGTTCCATAGTTTGCCTGAAAACTGCTTTTTGATTTCTTAAAGTAAGTGTTGGCAGCATATGAATGCAGGAACACTGGTGCCCTATCTACCACAGAGATCTTTCATCTCATACAACTTGATCTCGATTTATTGACAAATTGACTTCAATCCAGCCTGTCGGCAGGTATGTCTGACCAAGATAACAGAGTCTGAGGAGTGCCTCTTTCCTTTTCAAACAGAAGCTGACTGGCCTTGTTACTGCCAGCAAATCAGCTTGGATGTTTCCACTTCATATTGTAAAACCATCGCCATGCTAAATGACAATCCTTATCTGAGCACTTTCTTCAAATAAAGTATACCTTTTGTGACTGTGCACAGTCAACCTCACTAGCTATTTTTATTCAGTGCAGCAGCTATGTCAGTTGCCCTTCAGTGTTACTTTGCATTCTGGAAGGCGGTTTCATAATTTTCTCCTCTGTGTATAGAAATTTCAAATGGTAGCTGTAATTGACTGCCATAATGCTTGTTTTTGACCACAGCAAGGAAGAATTCAGCAGACACAGCATGTGATATCTTCTAGGAAAACAAGCCATTTTTATTCTTCCCCATTGTAGAAGGTTGCTCAGTAGTCCTAATTCACAATACAAAGTTATCTGAGAAGTCACAAAACAGTGCTGTTGTCTTTTTATTAATTTTATTACAGCACCCTGTATTCTAGGCTGGCTGTATGCAGTTTTATCCTCACATTACCACCCTTCTGCCTTCATCCCTTTCTACAGGATTTCTCCCCAGCACTGGCAATTGCAACACATCACTGCCACTGAAAGAGCTATACTGGCTTATACCGCACTATCATGGACCTTTTTCTGGGTCAATACATCATTGTGCTAAGTGTCTCCACTGCTGTGAACTTATTATATAGGTTTTTTCACCATTTTTGTAACCAACAATTTACATGCTAAAATTAAACTTATTCAAAAAAATGTCAGCTGCACATTCTGACAAAGCCACATACATAGTTTAACTGGTCAGCCAAGCCTGTTTCCCAGGGAATTGCTGACAGACAAAATCATGACTACCAAAAGTCAGGTGCTTGATAATGGAATGAAATGTGGAAATCAGCTTTTGTAAGCAACGAGACCAAGAATATGAAGGTACAGCTGTTGTCAGTGCTAGTAATCTGTTCCCGAGAAATTTGTCTGTTTTCTTTCAGGGGATCAGGACTATTTCTCCTCTGAACTCTGGCAATGAGATGTAATTAATTCCTATGGTCTGAATTCAGTTTGAGTTCCATTCTTTGAAGAATATTCAGGTCAAAACAAGTGGTGGGAAAGTTTCTATCCTGCTGCCAGTCCAATATGAAAAGATACTTAGAATTTGAAGTCAAACATAGTTTATGTAATGTTTTGATATAAAATATGTGGTAGCTGTTCATCATTTATTTGCAGTTGATATCTGTAATAGCAATTTTGTACACAATGTACAGTTATTTATACATTTTTAAATGCTTTTTACAATGAGCTACATTACCAAACCAGTTTTGTGTAGTATATCAATCCTGGGAGAGTACTAATCCGGTCAGAATCCTTAAGAAGATTGACTAATGCTAATGCTTACTGAATAGAAACTTTTAGAGCTCCATGTGAGACATAGCATTAAAAATTATAAAATATGAAAATAGTAGCTACATTACTGAACTTTTATTTCTGAACTGAAAAGTCCATTTTGTGAGATATGTCATAAATCTAAATATGATAAATTAGAAGTATCCAGATAACATAATTTTCAATTTTGAATAGTTTAGATCAATCCAAATTCAAAACCTCTACTTTGTATTCATTCTTGTAGAAGACCAAGTCCTTGCATTCCACCTACAAATAGAGTCTTCCACTGGCTGTAAACCAGAGACAAATTTTTTAGTCATTCTTCTTTTTCCTCCATTTTCTACTTCTCCTGAAAAATAAAAATGTATGGCTTGTGTAGACGTGAAGAACAAAAGGAACTTTGTAGAAGCAGTTTACCCTCCCTGAGTTTGTAGAGTGTCTGAAACCCTGATGAGTTTCTAACATGAATCTTTTCGTTATTTTTAATGGGTGTTAACTCACATACCCAAAGTAAACATCTTAAAATGCTAAAAACATGAAAAGCCATGAACAATTGTCCTTTTCTAATTTTCCTATGCTGTTTGAAAATGTTGTCACCCTACTACTTGTTTCTGGAGATAAGTACCATTTTCCTCTGATAGCAGCAGGTAGCCCACTTTACCTAAAACCATCTTTTCCACAGAAAAGCTGTGGCAAAGCTAACTTCTGTCACTAGTGTGTTTTAATCATTTGCAGGTATTGTTGCAGGGTGACACTAATGTCTTTAGTTAGCCTGGCTGTTTGCAATGTACCTGCACAGTAATTTTCATCCTAAGCAAGTAGAAGTGATATCACCGTGAAATCTGCATCACTGGTCTCCAGGACGGATGAGCATGTAGAAGATTTTAATAGAAAGGAATAGAGTGGAGTGCAGACAATATATATTTCAACACAAAGCCTTAAACATGGTTAGTTTAACCAGTGATATTATCCAGTCACAGGGACTGAATTTTTCAATAACTTCCTGACAGCTGTTAGAGCAATGACTAAAAACTGGTTCAGCCAGCTCCGAACTGCTTTTCCTTTTCACACCACCTCAGCCCCTAGTCTGCAGAGGACATTCTGGGGTCATGCTCTGAGCTGAGCAGGAGATGAACTATTACTCCCAACTTAAATTGTTTGAGAGATATCATACCTGAAATAGTCATCCTGGTACTTTGTGTCAATGGGTGAGGAAGCCATCGGCAGCCCTGTGGGTCAAAATTCAGAAAACTGATCTGAAAGCACCTTTGATTTACTTTTTCACAATCTGTGCTGAAAACAGTTTAGCTAGACCTACAAGCCTGGTCTTACAGTTTGCTTTGATCCCACATGCCAGTGAAAAGGTTGAACTGATTTGAACTTTGTGAGATGGATAGCAGCTGTTGTACTAAGCTATTTAAAACCACCAATTTAGGCTTAAACCTTGGCTGAATAAATACAAAGCCTTAACCATATATAGTACCCATAATGAGCTTTCCTTTTTCAATTTCAGTGGATATAATGTATTTTTAAATCAACAATATTTCACTGCCAGATTTTCCAATACCAAATTTTCCATTGCCAGATACTGAAGTATCCTACCAAAAAAGGAGAACTAAAAATGAAGCAGGTGAGTTTATTTTAATTTTTCATGAGCGAAGTCACTGTTCATCACTGCTGAGTGCAGTGTAGCTCTCCCCTCCCTAAAACAGACTAAAAAAAAGCCCAACATTGAAATCATACAACAAGCTGAGAAGTTATGTCTGTGTGTGTGTGTGCGTGCACGTCTCATACATTTATGGAATGAGAGAAAGGAAAGTGAAGTGGATGAGAGGAAACATAAACAAAACCAGCCTGTGATGATATGTATACTTCCTGTTGGCTTGTGTAGCCTTCAAAATCCAAAAATCAGTACATAAATATAAGAACAGGAAAAGTTCCAAAGCATTCTTTCTGAAGTCAGTAGGTTGTTTCCTTATCACTGAGTAAGGCATCTAGTACAATGCTGACATAAGTAGGATAATAATGTCAATTTTTTACCCAGGAAGAAGAGAATGAGTGAGCAGCTAATAGTGTAGGGACAGAACAATTAGTTCTGAGACACAAGCTTGAGGTTTAGTCCCTGTTACAATCCAGACTTATATTTAACCCTAAAAAACCTGAAGGTCCTTTGCCCAATAACTCATATCAGAGAATTTCTTGGGAATGCAGAAGCTGTAATTTAGTGCCAGCTTGACATAGAAATATAAAAGCAAAATTGATTTCTCAGTATCTTACTATAAATTACTCCCAGACAGAAATTTAGACAAACCAACAAACATTTTGTCAAAACAAAGCTTAATTATTTTCCCAGGAAATAAAGAAAACGTATGTATTATGTGGCTATTTCATTGATTTATGAAGTATTTGCAAACCTTGGCAGGTTTCATTACTACTTTGAAACCACATCCAATTCAGTGACAGATTCACACAGCTGCTAGGATTGCCCAGTCCAATTTGCAATTTTTCATTAGAATTAGAGGCCTCAGCTGTAGGCTTTGGATCAAAGGCTAGGGTTCGTACCCATCATTCTTGTTTACACCCATCAATGGCAAAAATCACAGATTCGTATGAATGGCTTTTGGACAAAGCTAGGTGAAGGTCTGTTGTTATTAATAGGTTTTGCTCTGCAATTTACTGCTTATTTGGATGTAAAACTTTAGCAAGAGAAACTAACAAAATCAATCGAGTATTTATTACCTTGTGACATGGCAGTTTTGCACAGTGCTGTCATTGGTGTTCAGCCACCATCCATCTCTGTGCAAGCACTAGCCATTTCTGAAAGCTATGGCTTTCCATCCTAAGTCCTATCCTGTGGGCAACTCACAGAGCTCCTGTGCTACTTCTCCTTGGTCACTGCTCTACACATGGCAGTCATAGTCCCTTTGCACACCCGGTTTTGTTTTTCCCAATCCACGAGCATTTTCATGACACTGTTTATAATTGGGGTAGAAAGTTCTTCCAAAGACTAAAAGAGGAGCATGTCACCATTCTCTTTTACCCTGAGAAGCAACATTCCTGTGTTCAAATTAAGAGCTTAGTACAGGATCTCATATAAAGCAAATCTTAGAATGCCCATTACAGCGGAATCTGGTTGAATACCATTTTCAGTGTCTTCACGTTACACATTCAGCAAACAAAACCAGAGTATGCCATGGTCTCTAATAACAAAAATAGAATACCTCACAGTGTGTTTTTTAAAATTTGAAATACAGGTAAGAAGCTGTCATAGAAGTTCAAATCTCGGCTCTTCCTGTATGTTATACTTTTACCTGCAAAGAAGGTGAAAGGGATACAGTTGTGGTGGGTTTTTTTAAGTGCAGGTGATTTAGTTGATTTACATTTAGCAGGGCAGATGACATTACTAAAATCATCAGAGAACCCAATGGAATTACTCACATACATAAAATTACTCAAGTATGTGAGTATTTGTATGATTATAGTTGATACCAAGGTATACACTAAACTTTCTCACAAAATATCTTGTCTATTATTTCTTTCATCTGTACTTAGAGGTAAGGTTAGATCCTTCTTCCACAGCCATCTCCTAGCATTTGTTTTTAGGTACTTACCTCTTTTTGTTTCTGTTTCTCTCCTCTGTAGTTCAGTTTCACGAACTGACTTCCCACTTTTTCCTTTGTTGTTGGAAAGATACAAAAATTTCCTTGAGAACTTTCTGTTCTGTCTTGAGAATTCCCTTCTAACTCATGGAATATTTGGTGAGTCCAACTATGAGCATTTATGTGCTACTTGAAACATTTTTTATTAGAGGAGAGAAGAGTCAGTTCATTTTCATCTGGACCAACACTTAGTATACCAGTACAATAAAAATGTTTTTTGTTCTAACAAGATGTAACTTTTTGGTCCAGATGTCAACTGAAAAATTCACAGCTTTGGTTTTTTGTACAGAGGTAATAATTAATTAATGACATTTTGCTTTGGTATTTATATTGTCTCTACCTAAATCCTCCCTTGCAATTAAGTTCTGATATTCTCCCGACCCTGGGTCATGTATGTAATTTAGGATTTTGGTGACATGAACAGGTTTATTTCAAAGTAGAAAACATTGAATTAAGAGTTTGGAGATAATATTTTGCCATAAGTGCATACAAAAAGCCACTAGTTACCTCAACACGGTTCATTATTTCCATATAATATGTTTTCCTCTGAAATGGCTGTACAACAGACGTCTGAGTCCTGTGCAGGACCAGCTCACCCCATAAATTCTGAGCCATTGCCACATTGTGATATTTGGACTGAGAGGCATCTAATATTGCTCACATGTAGGACAGCCATTATCTATTATTTTAGGAATACAGTTTAGGAACACAAGTAGTCTCTAAAAAGCTGAGAGAAAAGAAGACTAAGATGATTGTATGCAGAATATGATCCAGGAGATAGTACTGCTGAGGCACTTGCACTTTGCGGATGATTATTCTGGGGCCAGAGAAAAGCTCTGCAATGGGGGATTCCCACATTGCATCAGTTGGAATCCCAATGTGGGATTCCCACATTGCATCAGTTGCTGACAGAAGCCTCCTTCTCTCTACTTGAGCCAAGGCATGGCATTTATATATAGTGGTTCTCCTCTGTGCAAAACTCCCAGCTGACCACTGTGTCAAGTGCATTATCACCTCTGCAAACTGGGTATAGAGAATAACATGAAGCTGAAATTTCCAGAATCCGTTCTGCCTAAAAAGCTAACTGATTGTGGTGTTCTGCATAGCCTTCTTGAGGTGGGGACTCCGCATTGGGCCAGGTGAACTCACTGAGGATCTCAGAAGTGAGAACCTTTGGGCTGCTGGGAACTTTCTAAAGGAGAAATCTCTAACTTGCTGATCTTGGTGGGCAGGAACTCTAGAGTGACCATGTGGGTTATCTCCTGTATCTTCCAAACAGTGCTGGCATCTCTTGCCAAGATTTTGTCCTCAGAGGAATAGGAAGTGACTTGTCTAGAGACCAGCTGGAAGCTGATGGCTTTGATTAGTTTATAAACGCCTTTGAAATCCTTTGCTTGTGCAGTGTTGTACTGAGTCATGCTGGTGAGCTTCTGCTGCCGTTGCCTTGCAATACTCTTATGTATGTCCTGGTAACAGACTTCCAGTGTGAGTTGCTACAAGCTCACCATATGGTGCAAAGCCAGTTGCAGAAGCCACAAGAAGGTAGTTTGCAAGGCTAATGGAACATACTTGCAAAAAGGTACATATGTGAGAAGTCAGGATGATGACCACTGACAAATTCATGTGTAAAGAGGAAGGCACACATAGACAGGGAAATAGCTTCTGGAGCTGTAAAAACCACACAAGTAAAGGCCAGGTTGTGAGAGAGTTCAAAACATCATGGAATACAGTTGGTGAACCAACACATTAGGCTGGAATGAGAAGGCGTGTACACAAATGTTTCCCTAAAGTTGCAGGAGTTAACTAAAACAAAGACTAAAATGCCCTTGTGGACATCAGATTTACACTGCATAGGGCTTTATCATGTGGATGTAATTTCATTGAATCATGACAGATAGCTTTAGTCTGGAAAATGAGCTTATTCGTGTAGTCAAGCTTGTTCATTTTTGCATACCAGATTACTTAAATATTGTATATTTCAAAGTGTATCAAAATGTGTATTTCAAAGTAGCCTGTATCAGCAATGCCCAGAAGTCAGCAGAGAGGCAGGCAGGCTTTTTCTACTGCACTGATATGTCATGAAGCTTGCATTGTTGATACTTGTATAATTCCCTCATTAGAAATTAGTAGTAAAGGATCATTTCTGTGATACAAGGAAGGGCTCCAATCTGACCAACTATTATTTTTTAATATATTTTAAAATATATTTAACTATTATTTTAAAATATATTTTTAAATAGGACCAACTATTATTTTTACTCTCATAATTGCATTTAACTTTCACAGAATAGCTGAAATGAAGCAGAATGATGCAGGGTTCTTCTGGATCTTGCTCAGCACTGAACAGAGATGAGGATGTCAAAAAATGACTGCAAATAGATTTTCAGACAGAGTTGAAAATCTACCATGAATATTAAAAGATGGATTTACAACATGATCATTGCATGTACTTCTGCTGAAACTGTCATGCAGGTTGATGCATGTTTGACATGTCACTACTGCTTCAGCCAGAATACTCAAAGTAGTTGGCAATTGACTACTAAGGAGAAAAAACCTTTGATGTGGAAGGATCTGTGCTATTTTTCCCTCTGTACTGACATTTGCAATGCTTCAAAAATAATGATCATAAATATATATTTCAGGAAACTTCATAAGTCATACACAAAGAGGATGCCTTCCTTCCTGTGCAGGGAGTCAACAAGTGTGCCATGAGACATAAACTTTCAAAGCAGGAATCAAATGGGGCCTAAGGGATGTGTAGGCTTTGCACTGTCCTTTGCCCAGGAATGAGTACCATAAACAGTGTGGAGACATCTGAGTGAGTAAACAGCTTGCACTTATTGAAACTATTGATGCTGCTTCTATTTGTATTTACGAATATGATTCAAAAGTACCATCAAATCTAGAATCACATATTTGTTTACCATATTCAGATATGATCTAACTCTAAGAAACAGAGGAGAGATGAAGAAAGGTATCTGGTTTTATTAGTTTCTAAAAATCCCTCACAATATGTGGTACCAGTAATGAGAGAAATGAGAGAAAAGATTACACTGGCATCTTTTCTACCCAAAATGTTAATGTCAGAGTCATGAGTAATCAAATGGCTACATTAATTATCTAATCTGTTCCCTGTATTTGTATTGCTTGAAATGTATTTATAATGCTTCTGTCGCCACAGGATTTGTGAACATTTGCTTTAGGAACTGCTCCTACACATTCTGTACGTGCAAGTAGGCCTTACTGGTATGCGTCATTCCACTGATTTCAGCAGAACTGTGGCAGAGAGGGGCAGGTTTAGGGAGCATAGTGTGGACTTCTGTGAGATGGTTGAGCTGGTGCAGGTACTGTGCTGATGTGTATTACGTCCTTTTGTTGTTGCTAACATGCCTTGCTTTTGGTCACTGCTAAGCAGCTTCACCAGCGTGCAGTATTATCTGGACCGTACTGTTTCCAGTATCCAACTTCTTCTCAAGGCTGGCTTCTGGCTTTCTTTGAGGCATTGCATTCTGCCATAAAACCATAGTCCCAGATTAGAGGAGTCTGATCCAGGCAGGAGACAGAAAAGAAGGACGCTGGAATTTGCAAGCCTAAGTCAATGCCAGGCTCTCAATAGCAGCTTCTTGGCATGGGCTCAAGCCTGTGAACACTAACTGCTGAATGATCAAAGAAAATGGGTATTTGATTTTAAGAACAATGGACCTTCTTTTTGTGGATGTATGTCTGTGTGTGCTTAGCATGCACAACATACCTACTGATAGAAACGATGTGATAAAATGAAGATTCATGTAATTAAAATCCCAGTCCCTCGGTGGTGCTGCTGGCTGACTTCATTTCCCTGGTAAGAACTCTAAGTAGATCTTTGAGGAAGCCTACCATGCCAAACACTGCATCGCGCTTAATCCTGTACTTATCCTTTATGTGGTACTCCCTTTGACGTCAGTGGAAACTTGACATATGAGAGTGCAGAGGAATCAGGCTGAATTGATTTTTTTATAGTAAGATTAAATGGAAGGAAGCCTTCTGAAATGTACAGAAATCTTATTCCTTCCTAGGACATAAAGCGATGTTTTCTGCTTTATTCTTTGAGGATTCTTACCTATATGGATTTGTATGTGTGTGTGTTTCAGAGACTGTCAATACGCTTGGACAGCATAACCGGCAGATTTAAAAGTGATTGCGGGAAAGTATCTATAATGAGCAAACAAGGAATTCCTAATAAATTTCTAAGACGTGCATTCCCATTTGCTGTTCTACATCACATACACCACAGCCACTTCTAAATCACTTCTGTGTATACAGTTTTGCCTTCACATTTCCATTTTGTGGTCACTAAATCATCTTGAGTAGAGGCATGCAAATGTGAGAGGACACACACTGTGTTAATCAGTAATAAGCTTTAAATATTTTCTGCTTATACTTGAAGAGGTCTGAGAAATGCTTTTAATTTTTATAAGCAATTTCCCAGCTGGTTCCTTTTGCCATTAGCAACAGTAACCACATTGTATGAATAGACTTCCCCCCCCCCCCCCCCTTAACAAATAAAAACAAATGACACACATTTTACAGTGCTGAATGTAAATGGAGTCATTCTGGCATTGTTATTCTAGATTTACAGTGACCTCACTGACAACAGAGTTCGGCCCTCTGTGGTTGAATCCCAACAGAATAAAATTACAACCATATTTGAATAAACCATCTTAATAAGAAAATGGGATAAACTAATATTACAGTTACAATGTCATTCCCATACCGAAAACTGCTCAGAGCAAGAGGACACAGAAAAGCATTCAAAAAGGATCATCTGCAAACCCACGTGTGTACGAGTTGCTTCCCGGGGACAGCCAGCCCCGCTGCAGCGCAGGGGCAAGGAGACTCGGCACACGACTGAGTTCAGCCCTTTGTAAAAGGGTTGTCGAGGTCGGATCCCTCCTGTCCTGCGTAAAACACCGGCGTTGAGCAATATACAAACATCTAAAATACGTATTGCTCAATTTTATTCTCGCAAGTCCGTCCTCGGGAGTGGTAGTTGAACCGCTCTCACCTAAGTATGTATTTCCTAAATGCTAAGGAGTGAATACAAGCACAGCTCTACCTGTTCTCTTCTCCGAAAGTGACTAGAAAAAACACACGATCAAGCAATAAGCAATAACGTCCTCCTTCTTCTGAAGCGCGACCATAGCTCCCCTCGGCTAAGTGCGCTGATCTCCGCCTCCCAGTCCCCGGTAATCCGTTCCAAAACCCGGCGCCCACGGAAGACCCCTCACGGCGCAGCGGGATGCAGGCGCGCCCCCGTGCCCCCTCCCGAGAGAGCTGTCCCGGCTGCCGAGCCTTCCCTCCGCCCCCAGCAGGGAGCAGCAGGGGATCGCAGCGCCGTTCCCCCGCACACGCACGTACGCGTACACACTCACACGCACACACACTCACACGCACTCACTCCCGCGCACGGAGGCGCGCACCCGCCGCCCGCCCGACACCGGCTCCCGCCGCGCTGCCCCGGCCCGCCGGCACCTCCCCAAGGTCGCGGCGCTCCGCAGCGCCCCGCGTAGCGGCCGGGCGCCCGCAGGTGCGCAATGCGGGGGAGGCGGGGAGGCGGGAGGCAGCAGGCAGGCAGGCAGGCAGGCAGGGCCGCCCCTGCCCCTGCCCCTGCCCCTGCCCCTGCCCCTGCCCCTGCCCCTGCCCCTGCCCCTGCCCCTGCCCGGCCTGCGGCCGCTCCGCGCCGCCCGGCTCCCGGGGGCGCTGCTGGCCGGGCCCGCCGCAGCTCCGTGGCCGCCCCGGATCGCGGATTATAAGGGACCGCTCTCTCCGCCCCCAGCGGAGTCTCCCTCCGCCCCCGCCCGCGCTCCCCACCCCTTCCTCCGGCCGCGGAGAAGGGCATGGAGTTGGCGGGAGCCTATAAAAGCCCTTGAGAGCGCGCCGGGGCCACGGCGCTGCGACAGCCTCCGCGGACACAGCCGGGCCGCGCACCATGTCCCACCACTGGGGATACGGCAGCCACGACGGTGAGTGCCCGGTGGGGTGCGGGCTCCGGCCGGCCTGGCCCGGCCCGGCGCGGGACACCTGCCGGCAGGTCCCCGGGAGCAGCGCCCGGGACGTGCCCGCTGCGCGTCGCACCGAGCCCTTGCCCGGAGCGGAAATGAGCTCGGGGGCGCTTTTTTCTTCTTCTTTTTTTTTTCTTTTAACCTTGAGATGCCACCTGCGCCTGAGCAGCCAGCCAGGCGCACCGCGCGATTTGCCTGGAGCATCCTCTGGTGTCCTACTGTCATTCCTTTACTTCGGTAACGGCGCAAGGAAGAGGGGAGGACGGGGCGCTGCTCCAGCAGGATGGGGTGGCCTCTAGAAGGACTCCCCGGTAAAACCCCAGCCTCAGCCTCCAGGGCTCAGGGACTGCTGGGTCCCTGCCTTGGTCCCCGGGTGGGATTTCCCCTCCTCTGTGTTGCCAGCACCGGCAGCCCGCACAGACGGTACATTATTAAAAGGCCAGTGTTAACCCTCACTCTAGAAACCGGGATGTTTTAACACTTATATCCCCCGAACTTCGTGTCTTTTCCCACTGAGCTGCTCTATTCTGTCTTGCAGGACCTGCTCACTGGCACGAACACTTCCCCATCGCCAATGGGGAGCGCCAGTCCCCCATTGCCATTAGCAGCAAGTCCGCCAAGTACGACTCCTCTCTGAAGCCTCTCAGCTTCAGTTATGATGCCGGCACGGCTAGAAACATAGTCAACAACGGGCATTCCTTCAACGTGGAGTTTGATGATTCTTCTGACAAGTCAGGTGAGACCTCGTCTTCATGTGCAGGGGTGGAGATGGGAGAAACTGCTACTAACGCAGCTGCTAGAATGTCTACTGAGGCCATAGGTTTTTTTAAAGACAAAAAATACCAAAGTGTTTTGGCTTCAGGAAGGTCAGGATTCAGCCCTTAGGATTCAGCATCCCACACGGCTCCTTTAGACTAGAAGGATACTGAGCTCCTGTTAGAAGAAAACCAAGCCTCTCTGGGCAGTTTTGAGCTGCCCTGCTCTAAACTCCAGAGAATTGAATTGCTTTATGTTTGTTTAAATTGGAAGAATTTGGATAAGAGTCAGCTGTGGAGAGAAAAAAAAAAGATGATTATTTGACAAAAACAGTTTTAGGCATAGGTCATCATAAGGTACTGACCAAATGGTTAAAAGAAGAGGCAAAATACATCATAGGAAGAAACTGGCCTTAAAATACCAAAGGATTACAGTTAACAACTTGAAGTAGAAATAGTTTGAAAATAGTTTTGTTGGTTATCAAAATATTATTTCATATTTCTGAAGCCAATATGCTCCTAGGTTAGCACAGAAACAGAGGAATGATTAGAAAATACCTCTTTGTTCTTCTGCAATTTAAACAAGCATTATCCCTGACATTTCTTGATGCTGGACTTACCAGATAAAGATAATATATCTGACACATTCCTACAAAGTTTGCTAGCAGGCAGTCGTTCCACAGCATCTTACTGTTCATCGTACTCTATGGTGAAATTAAGCACTGAATCCTGCAAACCTTTTAGTAATCCTTACTGAAAGGAATGGCCACGTTGATGGACAAATGGAATCCAAGCCGCAGTTGCAACAAGGGTTTTGTAGGTTGTCTTTAATTGTAGTTTTTTCAGCTGGCTGAATTTGCAGAAATCATCACTGTGCTACAAAGAATGTGCCTCTATTTTTAATTTAGACAGCAAAAACAATCCCATTGTAAGTCACTGCCTTCTCTAGACACTGCCTGATTTAACTTGCTTGAGCAAGTGCCCTATTTTTCCTAAGTGTTTCGTTGGCAATATCATTTAGGGAATGGTGCTGAAAACAAATGATCCATGCCTACTAAAAATGTGGGGGGTTTGCAGGTAATGTAATATAGCCATATGACAGACATTCAGCCTTGCATGAAGAATTTGACTTTGTATTTTAATTACAGTCTTTATACTGAGCAATATTAAGTGGTCAGCTGTAAGTGTTCACAGCCGTATAAATGCACATAGATCCATGTATAATTTACACAGAGCATCCACATTAATATTTGTATGGTTTTAAAAAAAAAAAAAGGGAAAAAGGTAGCACTGAGGAGCTGAATGCATGTTCATTTTAACAGTGTCATGGGGAATAAGGTAAATGATTCAGAGTACAAAAAAAGGGATTGTTTTCACCAGATACATGTGAGTCTGCTCTCACTGAGCTCTAAGGAAAGAGGTTCAGGTCCTCACAGTATAACAGAACTATTATGTGTTCTGTTTGTGTGCGCAGAAGTTTGGAAAGACTGTGAAAATTAGGTTGTATTTGGTAACTTGGGAGGAAAAAATAGCAGGAACATATAATAATCTAAAGAAATGTCTGTAGGAAGAATGCTTTTTATGAGAAAAGTCGGTGCAGAACCAGAACATCTGTGACAGGGATCCTCTGACAGATATGCAGTGACACAGCTTTCAGAGTGGGAGGATAGGAGATGCAAGTAGAAATACTCTCAGTAGCTCTATTAGTGAATCAGAAACTGATTATTCTTTAGAAAAAAAAGCATTAAACAGATCTCTGAGGCCAGGTGAGGGTGGATCCTTCAGTATCACACTTACTGTTGAAAATTACAGTGCATAGAACCTACCTGGCAGCACACATAATGGCTTCATTTGTATGCAGTTAACTAGGTAACCTACTTTCCTTACACAAAATAGAGCTGTCTGGCTTGACTGTGCTTGATTCGCTCCTGTTTCTGAATTTGAGACTAACTATAATATGTGTACCAAATTCTTGGTTAGACATCACACAACAGTCACAAGGAGAAACTATGTGAAATTATGTGATGTGCTGGTGTGTTTTACAGAAGACAATGGTACAAAATCCTGTAAATACTTCCCACAAGCTATAGTGCGCGCTCCTGTGAGCTGTCCCATGTGCAGTAATGAATTATCTGTGGTAGTAGGTGCAAAATGAAGCAATAAGATCATTGTGCAATTACTCATGTCTTGAAGATTATTCACAAACAAAGAAGTAGATCCATCCGTTAATCTTCAGGCTCATAACTAACGACACTGAAGTAAACTGAACAGCAGTTCTAGGTATTAATGTCTGTTTGACTCCTGCTCTTCAAGGTATGCAAAAAGATTTCTTGCAATTAAAAATACAGGTAGTAATAGTATAGTAAAAATAGGTAAGAAAGCTAAAATACAGTTTTGGATAAAACTCTTTGAAAGTAGTGATTACTTATTTATTTGTTTCAGAAAATATGTAAAGTGAATACTGTTGATCACAAGTAACAACAAGTAGATATCAGAATATTCAAAGTTTTGATGTAAAATATTTTTCCCCAAAATAAAAGGCTCTTCCTCTCAAATGTATGTTTGTTATATTATGTGTGTGCATACAAGAATATGTAGTATAAAGCTTCTGCCCATATCAGTGAAAAACTAAAAATCTAAAAGAAAATATAGGATTTCTTAAAATATCCCATCTATACTCTAGCATAGTAAGAATGTAAAATAAAAGTTGAACTTTTTAAACAAAAATAATCTATGTGCAATTTATGTGACTAGTGTATCTTCACAGAAGAAAATGCTTTCTTGTCTGCTCTTAGAAGATCTCTTTACTAATAGGTGGAGCTTTATAGACATAACTCTTGATTCAGGTTGTAATTATGCCTATGATCTATACAATTTTCTCTTACAATGATGTTTTAACAGAGAAATGATGTTAAAATCTTTGTGATAGCTTTAGAACCTGACTTTGTTTTACTTCCTTGTTAACTTTATTAGATATACTTAGAAGTTACTAAGCATGCTTAAAAACCCTCTTCCTAAGCAATTACCCCCAAATCTTCTATTTCAGTTCTTGTAATGCAGCCTTTGAATTCCTTGGGCTACGGGACAGTTGTTATATTCCAGAATACACTTCTAAAGGCTCTGTCAGTTCTGAAGTGAATCCCCTTCATATTTCACAGTTGCTAGTTGGTAGAAATGGAGTATGGGAAGAAAATTCACAAATCAGCATTGCCATGTTTATGAACACTTTTTTGTTTGCTGAAATTCCATGATTTTCTCTTAGATAAAAGGATGTCTTCTGTCTTGTTTCCTTGCAGTCTTTTGGAATGTTTTCTTGGACTTGTATGTAGAAAGCAAACAGTAAACATCCTCTTCCAGTTGTTACTTAATTTCTCTTCTTCAGTTCTTGCAGTTGCTTTTTTAGTTCTCATATCCACTGTCTTTTAATAATGGTGAAAGCTCAAGTGTTTGTAGGTATTTATTCTATAACTTTAAATAAAAGCAAAAATTCATTATGATAAACGTGTCACTAGGAATAAAACTACAAATTCAGGTTCATCCACTCTTGTATCCTAGGACCTGACCTTCCATGTACGAGTGAAACAAATGGTGCTGATAACCATTAAATTATAATTAAAAAATGCACCTTATTTTAGGAACTTTATAGCAAAGGGGTGTCTCATTAAGGGTACTTATTTTATCATATTAAACACTTTATATTACAGTCTGCTGTAAGGACAAGCGTATCACTTACTTTAAAAGGCAGAAGTAAATGGCGACTTCTCAGAGCTGTAAAACCACAGGAAGTGACTTGGCTCAAGAAAGCCTCAAGAGCCTGAAAGAAGGTTTTGTAACATACTTGCAATGTGTTCTCTATGTAAGTTTCCCAGAAAACTTTTCAGAATTCGCCTAAAACCTGAAGTTCAAATGGGAAGTTCTCACAGCAGTAGGCATTGTATCAGTATTTTCTGATCATGTGTATGATGAGCTTATAAAAGGAAGAAGTCAATCAACAATTAATTTATTCCATAACAAGAATGTTAAAATATTATATTTTAACTGTAGAACTTGACAGAAGTGAATTGCAACTGTGGTGTGAGGCTCTAGAGACATTACTAAACGTACTGGTAATTTCTGCTGGTGGATGAGTCTCTTAATTATTTTATTTTCCTTCATAGCTGCTGAGCTAGAGATAATATTGAAATCCAAGACAGAGTCCCAAGTAAATCTGACACTTTTGCAGATATTCAATCATGGTAGAACTTTAAAATGATGAGGAGACCTAGGGAAATGCAAATACTGTATTGACCTTGGAACTAGCACCGCCTGGGAGGCTTTCAGTAGTTGTAATCAAATACACTGCCCAATTCTTCCTATAATTGTAAACATTAATGAGGAAGCTTCAACTGTTGAATTATGGCTCGCTGTAAACAAACCAATTTATTTTCTTATATTTGTTATTCAACAGCCAGTGCATTAGCACTTCTTGGTTGGCAGTGAGTTAGTCTGAAAGTTGTGCCACTGTTGCTCTTTTCCTACACTTCTGCCTCAGCAAGTAAACTGAGGAAGAAACACGCAGGTCTGCTGTCCTTAAGGCACAATTTTTAATCCAAGTTACTGCCACTGGGCTATTTTTAGTCTTCCCAGCTGCAAAGATGTAACATTACCTATGCCAGAGTAATATTCCATGTTATCAGTATACAGTCATGGATTGAAGGTCCACAATACAGTATAGCCTAAGCAATGTGTTGACCCTTCTGAATCATAAGTCAGGGAACTGATTGCTTATAGCTTATAGTATTCAGAGACCTGCCCATGTGTCACAAGTACTTCTGTGCACTGCTTGACTAGAAAGTCAGAGGTCCCAGAGGGTGTGTGATCATTAAGTCATTTCTCTAGTGAACTGGGATCACCAGAAGCTGCAAAGCCTACATAAGCAGGTGACTTGAGAATAGTTCTAGTGCTTCCAGGAACTGGAAAGGAAGGTGAGGGGGCTTGAGATCAGTCGTGCATGTTTCAGGCCTTCATTTCTTTACAGAGCCCAAAAGTGCCCTTCTTTACCTACATCAACTTTTTTTTTTTTAACACACAACTTCTGGGCAGAAATTTGACATGGATTGTGTGTTTAAGAATCATGGCAACTTCCTTCCCTTCTTCCAAATTCCTCTTCTAGAGGTGCTTTTAGTGCAAAACCAGGAGAAACCAGTCAGCTGTTATCAGCTAGGGCCACTTGGAAAAGTTAATTTTTAAGATGTAATGAAGCTGTGTGCCAGATGTCACCATGACTACTCTTCCTGGCCAATTTATTTGTTCATTTACCTATAGGCATGAGGGACTGCTGCATATTTAGAGGAGGCAATGCTCACACCTAAAGTTTGTTCATCCTTCACTAGATCTCAAGGTAGTATGACCACCATGTCCAATACACAATTTTCAGTACTGTAAGCAGTCACTGAGATTAGTATTGTAGCTATTATCATCAGAAATTAAAACAATTATTACTTTTAAGAGAATTTTAATGCTTCCAACTCAGGTCTTACAAAGTCATTGTCAGCTCATATGATGTGAAACATGATGATTGAAGGCTGATCAGGGAGTCAGTACAGCACCTTACGACTCTCAGAGAATCTCCATTTAAGAGACTACATGAGAAACAAACCCCATGAGTCCCAGGGAGTAGGAGGGCAGTTAAGAAAACTAGAAGACTTTGTATACTTAAGCAAGTCAGAGTCTCTCTGGCTGCTACCCAGTCTGGATGAAGTAGTTCAGCTGAGGTGAATCAGAATCACTGACCTGCTGCGGATACACATTTCTGCAGACTTGCTGTGTTTTGGCAGATGTTTCATTCTGGTCTATCTCTGTGGAACATCTTTGTTGCCTTATCAGGCTAACCCTCTAGCAAGGTCAGAGTAGGGTTTTTTTTCTCATGAGATACCAATTATGTAGTTTTTCTCTTGGTGAAACCCATTATAGATGTTTTCTGCAAGTATCATCCCTACAGTCAGATGCTTGCATGCTGTCTTGCTCTCTTGCTTGTCATGATACAGCGTCCTAGGAGGAATGTCTGAAAGAGATAACATAAAGAAGGAAACATCTCACAAAATGTGACGCACTGTACTCCACGTTTCACAGAAGTGACAGCTCACCCTAACTGAACTCTTGAGTCTATCAGTTGGGGAAGCCCATCCTTGTGTAAGAACACAAGACTAATCCCTGAGCATCCTCATAAGAGCCTTTTTTGTGCCATTAATAGTGCATGGTGCTCAAGACTTTTTTTTTCCTCAAGTAATGCTTCATCTACTTTGCCTCCTCAAGGCCTGTTTTCTATCATACAGATGTCTGTGGATACACAAAAGCTTACAAAACATTAACATTAATGTATATACTATGCATATATTTACATACACACATACCTACAACATCATATACATGTGCACATCTACTGTAGGCTGATACAAAATCATGGCTTTCTTTATGCCAAAGCAATGTGTGTGCAAGAGGGCTGTCCTCAAAGGCAGATGCTTGAAATGTCCTGCTGCTAGGTTTTTGTTTGGTGGAACCTCAATTAAAACTAAATTTCCTAAGTTTGGAGCTCTGGACATCCGTTGTGCTGTAGTGGACCCATTGTATGAGCTACTGGAAGGAGCTTTGCTGTCAGTGATTTCCATTTGAAGAATATTTTCTCATTCTGCATTTTCTCAGAGTAACAAACTTCAGAGTAGTATTTTTTTTACCACACTAATTTGTGTGAGAGGAAGGAATTCATTCTAACTCATGAAACGGTTTTGTAGTTCAGCCATTTCAATTATTTCTTTGACAGGTTTATTGCCTTGATGAGATTTATTAGTCTCCTGCTCTGTATAGAGGAAACATCCCATAGGAGGTAACTAAATAACAGTAATTCCATAGTATTCCTGCAAAAATTCACAGATGTGGATGTTGCCACTTCCTGAAAAAAGGTATGAAGTGGGTCACAGTATTTTTTACAAAGCTGTTCTGTTCTACACGAGTAAGGTAACTACCCGCTGACTTGCCTTTACATAGAACGGTGAAGCTGTGTGGCCTCAGTAAATAGCTGTCCCAGATGCATCAATATGCCCTTTGATTTCTGTGTGTTTTCAAATATCCTAAGAAAGTGTAATGGAGACAAATGGAGTTCACCTTCTTTATCCAAGAAATCCCACAGACATAAATGGACAGTTTGTGTGGTTATTTGACTTTCCAAATTAGTGCTGCTGCTGCTTATGTTCACTTAATTTAGAAAATGTTATGAGATCATTTAATAACAGTGCAATATAATTATTGAATGTTTCTAGTATAACTTCTCCAGTAAAGGTAGAAGGTTGAAACCAGTTACCATTTCTTAATCTAAGCAAAGTAGCTCCAAATTTGTATCACTGTAACATTTCAAATAACTGTCAAAGAGAGAAAAAAATTGCATTTTCAAGCTGTTGCCTCTTGGGCTGTTACACATCTATGGAGACCAGGTTACTGATGAAGATTGTGTTGAGTAGGATGAACCTGTAAGACAAGAGTGTGTTTTCCAGGTTTTCCAAGGTGCTGTCCTCACCTTGCATCTGAAGCTGTGCTATATAACAAAAGGGAGCACAGCTACATATGTATTTCCAGGATGGCGTACACTAATACTAATTTCAAAAGGAAGGAAGCTAATGATGAGATGTTCAAATATGGATCAGAATTTCCGCATCCTTTGAAAAAAGGGGGTGGAAAGGTTGGACTTCTATCGTCAATGTGGCCTGAATCAATGTTCATGTCACATGGGACAGGGAAGTTCCCGGTGTGAGTGTTGCTCTGATTCTCGATGAACTCTTACTTTGCAAAAGCTGGTAGCATTTATTCATGGTTTAAAAAGCTTGTGCTGGAAAAAAATGAAGCTCTAACATTTCTACTTTGCCTTTTAAGTTTAATTTTAAATTTTACTTTTTTGGAAAGGCTGAGAAGTATTAAAAAAAAACCAACCCACTTAATGTAGGCTAGAACAAGAAGGGCTGTTCTGTAATTAAGCCTGCTGAATTTGTATTCATTTACACTAATCTAATTATTACTTTCTTTGAATGCTGTGCTGTGAGTCAAAATAAGCTAGTGCTGGATTTGAGAACCACAGAATGAGAAAAGTAAGCAAAAACTGCAAAGAGATTTTTCTGCATCTTTTGAGTTTTACAAGACTATAGCAAACTGTGTAGAGAAATAACACTGCAAATAGATTTAAGAAGATTGCATGGTTTTGCTTTTCAGCATGCTTTCCATTGATTAATAATGGCAGATTAACCTGTGCTGCGCTACTGCTTTCTGAGGTTGAGGAATGGTGGAACCTCAGTCCATTTGTACCTGCAATGAGCAGCAAGTCCATTAGCCGAAGGAACTGAAACATTGCAACTCCATGGCATCATTTTTAAATGAAACGTGATATTGTGTGGACTAAATGATTTTGCATCTGTAAAGACGTAGCAACCAATTACTTCATTTTCAAAAGGAACTAATGCACATTCACAGTCACTGTTCTGAAAAAAAGTATTCTGATTTGTAGTCCTGTGCTTGAAACAGTTATGCTTCTTGGCAACTAGCACATGCAGAAACATTAAAGTAGAATAAGATACGTTCCTATTTAATTACTTTAAGTAGCCATTCTTCTTTGTATCACATAGCTTGGCAATAGGTAGGGCTAGTCTTGGTCTGTTGGCTGTTCAGTGTTGGCTACAGTATCGGAAATTACAAAGACTGCAGTGGAACATATATTCTCATTTTTCAAATAGAAGTATGTGTTGGGAGACTTCTAAATATATTTACCAAAGAAGGAGCCCCAGGCAAATGCTAAATTTGTCCACTGAACCGAAATTTTGCATGTGTAAGGCACACCGGTGGAAACTAATGTGTTTTACATATATCTTATATTTAATTTTCACGTATTCCATTTTTTTAGTTGAATCCTTCTCACCCCATTGCCAAGTATCCATGGCCATTGTTGTTCATGCTTGCATATAATCAGAATTATTCAAACCTGAACAGACAGTGACCTTTTCCTATCTGCATTTGATGTATATTTTCACACATGCACGTGTTGCAATAGTGTCTAGACTAATTGCAGACTGAGAGGAAAGCATCTTTACTCCACAGAACCATTTTGTTTGTGTCACATACACAGAGCACACTTACATGTAATATCTGATATCAACACTCTTCTGTCACTTTATTGTATATATACATTTATGTATATAGAGAGAGAAATTGATCCCTGTTATATAGTGCTTCAAATAACATTTTAAATTTTTTTATTTATAATATTAACATCTTAAAGATTTAATTGTGAATTTGAGATGCTTAGCAAAAAAAAAAAACCACAAACATGTGAAACCTTGCTCTAATAACTTAGATAAATAACTCTAATAAAACTATTTGTTATTGTTCTGTGCTTTATGCTGCACTGGAGGAGATATTGTCTGTGCCTTGAGCATTTTGCAGTAATAGGGCTTGATCCTGCCTATCATAATGGTGATTGGTCACAGTTTAAGTACAAGGTTAAAACTAACAAGCAGAGTAAGGGAGCTCAGGGGAACCTGCTCCTGTGTAATTGAAAATGTGGCTGGGCACTCCACTTACAGCAGTCCCATAGCAGGAGTAATGTCAGTGCTAAGTAAATGCCTCATTTCCAATCCATATTTTAAAAAATCTGCCTCTGCAGGCACTGCCATTCTCACCACCATTTCTTTAAACTCATTCTTGAGGAGTAAAGGATGGGAGAGACAAGAGATTTGTATTCACATTCTCTGCAATGCCTTGCACTGTGCCTAGCGCTTTAGCTTGCTGCAACCCATGGCTAACAGGTGTTTAGATTTATTTTGGAACCAAAAGCATTTTACTCAATCCAATCTACCACAGGATTTGCAGGATTAAGGCCTAAATGGATAAAGTGTCTAAAATGAAGGAACAGAGTACATTAGTAAGTGAAAGATGATTTGGTCTTCAAGCGTACTTTCATAGAACTCTATATGGGCCTCTTACAAAGGCTGTTCTTGGCTCTTTTATTTATTTGGTGACAGAAAAGTTACATCCTTAGCTCTCCCCTCGTCACCTGTAATATTAGCATGCCTGTTAAATTGCTGGTGAAACACTCGCTGTAAAGTCACTTATGGTTTTATATGTTTGTTATTGATTTTTGGCATATTGCCGCAATGTACCATTGAGGACGATCTGGAGTAGCATGGCAGCATGCAGAGCAATGAGCTGTAATTCACTTGGAAGACTGGAGATGGACGTTCCAGTTTGAAGTGCAAAGGTTATGGAAGATGCTAATGGAGGCTCTTTGCTTTGCAGTGCTGCAAGGAGGAGCGCTGGATGGAGTCTACAGGCTTGCACAGTTCCACATTCACTGGGGATCTTGTGAGGGCCAAGGGTCTGAGCACACTGTGGATGGTGTGAAGTATGATGCAGAGGTAGGACATGCTTTACCTTCTCCAGTCTTTTGTGTGTAATGAGTGGTGGTTTTTTTTAATATTCCACCATGGTAGCAGCTTCTCTACAAATCTTCATAGAGCAAGAGATTGTGGGGGGTTACCATAGAAGATGGTAGTAGCAAGAACAGAGATTAGGATTGGAGGACTATTGTAATTTTTTTTTTTTCAGCTACTTCATATCAAAGGGACTACAGAAGCAGAAAAACCCACATTAATTATCCCTGGTTTTCCCCTGCTTTCTCGATGACTCTTGAAAATTATGAAGAAATAGAATCACACCTCTGTACACACACATCCTCTTTTCCTGGCTTCAATTTTTAACATCAGAGACATTTATATAAACAACAGAATCATTTTGGGGCAGACCCTTTCATCTTTTGGTAGCAAAGAAGCAAAGGGAACTCTGAAGACGGCAGGTAGCAAAGTGAGACCATGCAGTCACTCTGCGTAATATCCTTGAGACTCCAGATGTCCCTTAGACCACTTAAGACTCTGTACTACAGTCTCACTACAGAAATGGAGTGACTTTAGTGCCTTGCATCCCACCTTTCCTTGTCCCCTGTTTAGAAATCTACCTCTGGATGCTGTGACAGACTTTCCCTTTCATAAATGCACATCGACTGAACAAACCTGTGATTTGCATTGATGGATAAAAGAAATGGTCCCACAAATTCATTGGCTCTGCTGCTTTTTCATGAAATAAAGTAGCTTTTGTCTTATCTGAGAAACTTGCCATTGCCTTACATCTGTTCAGTGCCATAATTACATGCTCAACTTGACTTGCAGATATGGGGAAACAGCCAGATGAACTTAAATTAGAAATAACTCAGAAATAAAAAATAAAGAAACATCCTGGCTAATGTGACCTGGAGATTCATTGCGCATTCTTTTCAAAGGCTTTCCAGAAAAGGACAGGACTGTTTTTAAAAAACAATCTAGATTGCAGATCAGATCTGTAGTTAATGCCTCTTCTCCTTGACACTGGACAATCATGTCTTTCAGTGTTGATAAGAACTCCAGGATATATAGCATTAAAATACTATATCAAAATCCTGCAGGCTGCATGCAGGAAAAACTCATATTGAAGATAACAGGAGTTTCACCAGACTAAAAGCAGAATGATACAGCCACAGTTTGCATTTAAAACTCATCTGGGAATAAGAGTGAGAAGCAAAATAAAATGCATGACAGAAATCTCTTTGCATAAATGGAACTTGAAAGTAGATGAATGATTCAACAAATTCTTAACTGTACACAAAAGTTTTTAAATCTCATCAGTAAAACACCATCTGCTCTTAATGTTTAATAAATTACTTCCCTACATTCTCATTTGTAAAATACTGTGGATGGAATATCATCTTCATAGTGCTGCTTGTTTTCTTGTTCCTAGCTCCATATTGTTCACTGGAACGTAAAATATGGCAAATTTGCTGAAGCTGTGAAGCATCCTGATGGTTTGGCTGTGGTAGGCATCTTCATGAAGGTTAGTTAAACCTTTTCTTTTGTATTATTCGGATGAGTCCAGTATGTTAATTGTGTTGCAGGGGGACCTAAGAGCCTAAAATATAGAATAAGGCAGCATTATGTTACACTGCATAAACCCATAGCAAACTAGATGGTGCTCCAAATTTTTGGCTTTCTCTACATATAAAAATTGTACACCAGCCATGGAGTACGACTGCCATCCATCACTGTGGCAGCCCTACAGCAGCATACTTGCCTTCATCATGACAGTAACACTGACATAACTCTTATCAGTGAAAGATGATGTGCATAACTGACGAAGTTATGTATGTATGAATCTGCAGTAGGACCAGCCTAAATAACACCTATTTTTCTTTTCCTGTCATTGTTAAATATCCAGAGCATTTTGTCTTAATTGAATTCTCTTCACAGCTAGTTGAAGAAGGTGACTGTGCCCCAGCAGTGTGCACTCTGTCCTGTCCTCACTGTGTTTTATATAGGAGGATGACTTCTATGAAAAAAGAACAGCTCAAGTCCAAAAATAAATCCACGCACTGTAAATGAAAATAGCTTTATTCTGTCCAGTGTCCTTGGCTGACCCATTTGTGCTGACTGTCAACTGGCATGATTTTAGAGACAGCTCCAGCCACTTTTGCTGTAATACTCCTGTTATGTAATGAAATGGTCCTGGGAAAATGTACTATAAAATGTTTCCTTGAGAACTGTAACAGAAAACTAAAGGGATCGTGAGAGTGCGTGGTTATTTTCTTTTTGTATGGTTTGTATTACAGGTAGGAAATGCCAGGCCTGAAATACAGAAAGTTCTGGATGCTCTGAACTCCATTCAAACCAAGGTAATATTTGCTGCCTGTGTTGATTGACATCAATCACAAATGTGCTGTGTTGTCTTCTTCATAAAGTGTTTTTTTTACTTCTTCCCAGTCTGCTACATGTACAAAAGTAAAACAAACCTTCCTGCCATCAGCACTTGATGCTCCTGTAATGCTCTTAAATGCAAAAGAGGTTAAAATGAAGTTGTGGTAGAGGAGGGAATACTAGAAATGGTGATCAGTTTGCATCTCTGGGACTACATTTCTCTGTTAACTGCATTTAAACCTATAGGGTAGGATTCATCTTCCTAATCTAAACTACTCTTCTAGGTGCCCTTTCTAGTCAGTGGTGACAGATGCAAAAGGCACCTCCCCTCATCTCTGCATCTGTGGGATAAATTTCCTTCCTCCAAGAGGTCATGCTTCTCTTGGCTATTTAGAGAGGGAGTCCAGATAAGAAGTTTGATCAGGATATATAACTCTTAGGAAAAAAAGCCTTTCTGTATTTTAAATATTGTGTGAAGCGTGTGTGTGATCTTAATGAGATGAGTAATGAAAAACTAAAAGTACTTACTGGGTAAGGTACTTTCATAGTGGTAAAGTCCTGTGCCAATGAGAAACGTGGACAGGTAAGGTAAAGAATGAAACTATGCTGTCATCTTTGTCATCAGGCTCCCTTTGAGGTAAATGGATGTTGCCATTTACTGCAATGGACTCTCCAACAGGTCTCCCAGGTTCTCTATTTCCAGTGCCATTAGTGTACTTGGCATCTGAAATCTCATTGTTCCTTCAAGCAGGGTCAAATCATATGTCTAGGAGCAAGGAACATAAATTCAACATTTGAAATGAGAAACAATGTCTTGAAAGTCTTATAAGAAATATATTGCTGAAAGTCTTTAGTCCCAAATGTACTGTAGGAGGCACTCAACACTGCATGCCAAACTCAATTTCTGCCTTTCTCCAAACATGGAGCTCCCCATAGGAGACTTTACTACTGCAAGCCCAGCATGTGTATGTGGTCTCTCCCCTGACGTTAGCCCACCTCCTTTCTTTATTGCAGGGGAAGCAAGCTTCCTTCACAAACTTTGACCCCACTGGACTGCTTCCTGCATGTAGAGACTATTGGACATACCCTGGCTCACTGACCACTCCCCCACTGCTTGAATGTGTGATCTGGCATGTTCTGAAGGAGCCCATCACTGTCAGCCCTGAGCAGGTAGGTCTCCAATGCATGGTGCCAGTAAATGTGTACTGGAGTCATATTTATTGCTTTGGTTCAGCCCTCCTGGTGATCTTTGAAATGGCATTTTATGTTACAGCAGAGCTCTGCAGGGTATTAGTTAGCATCACATGTCAAAAATATCTATCTGAAGTGGTTATCCTTTTCTGGTAGGGCTCTGCTTCTATGTGTGGAAGTAGAGTTTGCTGTAAAATGTAAGGCTGTCCTCCATTTGGACACAGTCCAGGGAAAATTTGAGGGGGGGTTAAAAATTTAATCAGGCTTTCCAGACACATGACTAGAACTGCCACGTGGTAAAAATCTGGGAAATTTGTAGCATGCATGAGAGGACCATTTGCACATGCAGAGTTAGTCTGGCATGTATTGTGAGCATCAGCAGGTTTGCTGCACATACACAAATCACCTATCTGGGTATACTTGCCCTGAAAATACCGGGTTCACCAAGCATCTGAAGAGTGTGTATGCTGCATCCACAGTCTCACACCGTAGATCTGTAGTTGGTTTGTTGATCTTCCAGCATTTTCAGGACACAGAGCTCATTTTACAACTTCTATTCAGCACAGAACAGACTGGGGAATCCCACGCAGAATTGTGACAATCCTAACAAAACTGCATTGTTTGGAAGAGAGAAAACTTGCAGATTCCAGAAGCCTGCTGCCTGAAAAAAATCCTTTTTTCTGTTGAGCAGCTTGAGGAGGATAGAGTCTTCCTAGTAGGAAGGAGCTCGTGCCAATTAAATCACTCCTGGCCTTAGCTTTCTGCACCATCCGTTAATGAAATTACGTAGAGGCAAGACTCCATCCTCTGGTTCGCATCTGTGTGCTTGGGAGATATAAATAGAATCTAGAGCCTATAAATATAAACTAGCCCTGAAGGGCTTTAGTTTACCCTTCAAACTCTTAAATCCCTTTTGTCAATGGCAGGCATGCTAACAATATACACAGAATTCTAGGGGTTTTATTCACGTGATGTGAAAAAAAGTGCAACTGAGCTGTTGTGGGACTTAACATAATAAAAGATAGAATAAACGACAAGGAAGAACTATTGGAAATAATAATTATAGCAATGATTACCATTAATAAACTGCAAGGGAGCATTAAAGTTGACACTGTTTACTTGTTCTAGACTACTGGTATTGCTATCGATAATCCAAGGTTTGCAAATATGGTTTTATTGTAGGGAAGCAGCATATTCAGCAAAATAGAGTTGTTTTTCCTACTACACCTACTTTAACCACCTACAAGTGGTAAAGCTACCGCTTTTTTCTCCCACACACGCCCCTCCATATTACCAACGACGTTTCAAAGATGGATTTGAGATCAAAACAGTGTGTGTGGCAGCTTGCCTTTTCATTCCAAAGCTCATCAAAACAAGAAACCAAAAAGCAGAGTATTGACACTGGGTTTGAATTGAATTGGTTTTTCCAAAGATAGATAAAAGCTGAACATTACAGCAGGGTGTAGCAAGCCTGTTATCATTTGCTGTAGTGACACAGCAGCTCCTGGCAGAGGTTGAGCTCTGAACTTTGTTCCGGTCGGTCCTGAAGGTAAAGTCCTCTCCTGGGCTGGTCACTGCTGGGAGCCTTCCTCCTTGAATGAGGAAAAGCCTGGTCTGCAGCCTGACTTGTACAAAATCCTGTATCCCACCTACATATTTCTGTCAGCAGTTCCAGCTGTCTATGTGAGATCACATTTGGGGCGAGTTATTATTTTGGCACAGTCTTTTACTTAGTTTTGGAGATGGTGTCTTAGACATCTCCAAAAGGTGTCAAGACAAAAGGTGCTTTTATTACATCAGACTGTGCAAACACTGATTTTACTTTAGGAGCAAGCACCAAAACCTTACAGTATGGTCCTATTGATGTGGAGCAGTTTTCTCTCTCACAGTATTTGAAATTCAATATGATCTTGAATGAATTTGGCTGCTTTAATTTGACCCAAGGATAAGGCGTGGTTTGGTGGTGTGGTTTTGTTTGTTTGTGGGTTTTTTTTATTTATTTCAACTGGATTTAAAAAATCCAACTTTCAAAAGAGCCAAAACAGTACAACTTGCAAAGGATTCTGAAAGGGTTTCAATTCAGATCTGGGTCAAGGACAAACAGCTCTTTGTCCACAGAATTCAGAAGATGTGTGCCTAGGGCTTTGTTTTCTGTGCTTTCTTAGTTGTTCTTGCTAGGATATTTTGTGGACAGGAGAGCCTGTGTCAGGGGCAGGAAATGGTGTGGATGAAATGCAGAGACTCATGAGTGGTGATGCCATCTCTAGACCCTAAGTGCTGGTGAAACTTTGAGTTGGACCTCTGGCTCAGGCCTAAGGTGTATAATTCAAATAGTCCCGCTGAAACAAGAGTATGCATTTGAGGATGTTTGTGCCTTTTTCCACAGATGTGCAAACTCCGTTGCCTTTGCTTCAGTGCTGAGAATGAGCCTGTGTGCCATATGGTGGACAACTGGCGCCCATGTCAGCCTTTGAAGAGCAGAGAAGTCAGAGCTTCCTTCCAGTAACCTCAGCGCTGAGTGTGTTAGAAATTGCTGTGTTTGTGAGGAACCCTTTTTGCTAAGCACAAATCAAACCTTTGCCATGTGTGCCCTGGCAACATCTTGTCTCCCAGATCCATTCTTTCTTTCGCTCTGCATCTAAAATGCCAGCTAATGAAATGTGAAAGGCTCTTGGCCAAATAGGAAAGGGTTCTTAAGGTGTGGGGTTGGGGGAGGCTTGGGTGTAGGGGTGGCTGTGTGCATTTTGGTGATTATTACTGCGACTGAGACTTTGGTATAACAAACAGTATGTTGGCTACTTGGGAGAGGATATGGTGATAGCGAAATAAGCCATTTTAAGAAACCTCATCCACAGGTGTGATAGTACACATAACTAATGATAACTTGAAGCTTTGTGAAAAGCACAGGAATACAGAATCTAGATATGATTTAGGAAAAGTATTTTGAGAAAGTAAAACAAAGTGAATTTTGAGAATTAGACTTCTTAGATTTTAAGAAACTGGCATGTAAATATTTTTGAGACCATTTTACATTTTTACCCATGCTATCAACAACCTTGATTATGTCTTAATGGTAGTGTTGGATTTTTTTTAATTAAAAATGTCCTAAATTAAGTATTATCTTTAAAAGTTGTTATTACCATGGAAATAATACAAAATACCTTTTCATTGAAATAATATATGCTCTAATTTAAAGAGGAAAATAATATTGTATTTTAGATAACTTCTCTAATAAATCTATACTTATATTTTTTGCTTCCACGCTGTTGTTTTAATTCAGGAAAGGGGTCACTAGTTCAGGAAAGGGATCTGTTAGCATCGTTGCATATTAAACATAATTACTAAACATATAGTATATTGGGAATTGGTTTCAGTGACACTGAAGATGAATGCAAACCTATATGGATATGTTAGGAAATTTTCTCTAAGTAGCTCTCTGATAGCAGAAGGAAGTATTAGTTTTGAGCAATCACTACAAATTATCCTCAAAGTTGACTGCATAATAAAAGATCCCCTCACAAGAATTTTGAACAACATCATACTGAAGAATGGGCTTCTCCAAATCAGTTGCTTAAACATTGCCCTTATGTGACAGCCGAAAAGCAAGGTGCCTCATCTTTATGCAGAACATCTGTTCAATTAGTTTCTCCAGCTAGACCAAATCTTTCAAGACTGTGTCCCCAGTGTTTGGTTTATAGCCTCACAGTATCATAGCATATGAATGATTTCAGCAGAAGATTTTTTTCAACAGAAATATTGCTGAGCAGACAATAGCTTCTGCTAACTTCCATTGCTGGATCCTTACTATCTGATTTCTTGTGTTTTCATGAACACATATGCAATAGATACCTAAATATAAATCTGTTCTAAATACACAGGATCCAAACAATACCATAAGGGGCTACCCTCCTTCTCAGGCTCCTGGCTGTGGTGAGAAAATCTCTCATCTCATTGGATTCTGGTCCTAGTTTTTAAGGCAACTTATTATGAGCTTCCTACCCCATCAGGGATCACTTTGTAATTTATAAGATAACAGTTGGGCAGACAAGGTTCTGAAACTCCTGGGATCTTGCAATGTGTGAGATGGGAATGAAGCCTTCTCAGAGTGCATACAAACATCTTTAGAAAACTCTCTTAAACTTCCCCCTTTGAAAAGCTTCTCCATTTAAAACACCCCGCCAAAAAAAAACCAAACCCCAAAACCAGAACAGAAAAACGAAGTGTCCCTTTGCCACAGGTCATTTGTTCTAAGTTCAGCTTTTCTGAATGGAGCTATGGAGGTACTTGTCTCTTCCTACAACAACTATGCTGACTAATTCAGGTTCTTCATGTTGAGTGGTTTGAATACTTTTCTAACTCTTAAGTGTCACCTGCAGGTCTGAGTGCTACACCTGTGTCCTCTAAACAATGCAAGGGAGGTTACACCTCTAAAATTAGAAATATAGATCCAATACATTGTGGCTTAAAGCTGCTGAAGCAAGCCAAGAGGAAACACCTTACAGAATCACAGGATGGCTGAAATTGGAAGGGATCTCTGGAGGTCATCTGGTCCAAACCTTCCCTCAAGCAGGGTCATCTAGAGCAGGTTGCCCAGGGCCATGCCCAGTTGGCATTTGAGTATCTCCAAGGATGGAGACTTACAGACTTATTTCAGCAGGTAGGATTGTTTTGCTGAAGCTGAGGCGAAGTGCTTGTTAGCAGTCACAAACACTAAACTTTTTCCTGGAATTGTGTGTGTGTGCCAGAATTTGCTCTCAAAGGTGGCAACCCTACTCTGATTACATGTGCATAATGATTACATGTTATGGCACTACTAAAATTAGAAAATAAAATATGAGCACCCCAGATTTTCAAATTTTAAACCCATATCTTGACAACTATAATACCCTGACTACTACATAAAAAGACTTTCTGAGAAGTGGTACCTGTACAGCTTAAATAGTATCCAGGCTGGTATGTGACAGAGAATGCGAACTTCTGCCTAATGGCTAGGGTGAAAACCTGGAAACGCCTGTGAAGTTCTAACCACTGCTGCAATAAAAAGTTCCATATCTCATACTCCATTGCACTTCAAGGTTACTCCGTAAATAATAATAAGTAACAGCAAAGACAACCAACATCAGCCATATATTTATCATCTTGTTTGCACGAGCCTGTTTACCTGGAATGTTGCCAGTGCCATATGTTTGCCTTTGCTGAATATGAAGTACTTTTGTATTCAGCCAGACAATGCAATATGGTGTTAGTAAGTCATATACATGGTGTACAGGAAGAGCCTGCTGTATGTCTTACCTGTGTGGTCTACCAGGGAACACTGTTCTTAATTTTTCTTTTTTTTTTCTTTCTTTTTAAGTGTACAAACTTAGAGAACCACCCCCCAAAATCCTCACAAAACCCCCTCTCCAGCATAAAATGGTACATGGGCTTATCACAAATTTACACTTTGCAGTTAGACTCTTCTGCAATGGATTGCCTTTTCAAGGAAGACATCTATATTAAGGCCAACCCAGAAATGAAGAAAACCATTTCCCTGGCATTCATGATCCATTTCCTGAATGGTGAGTTCGATTAAGATAAAGGTGAATAGAACCATCCAGTTCTTCTTCCTGACCTCTGTTCTCCTTCACTATTTGCTCATATGAAGAGTTTATAATTAGGTCTTGCAATTGTTCCACAACAGGTTTAAAACAACACCCATTCTAACATCACACTCAGACCTGTTTCAACTAGAAAACTGTTTATGAATTCATAATAAAAATAAGAGACCACTTTGGTCATGGAACAGAAGATGATCCACTGCAGGTAATTGTGTTACTGTCAAGTAGGCAGCTCTGATTAAAGGGAAATTTATTTAGAAGAAAAAAAAAAAAGAAAAGAAAAAAGGCTAGTGTGTTAATTTGAAGTCATCGTAAGATACTCAGCCAGCACTTTGATGGGGGAAAGAGAGAAGCACATTCACTTGCAAACTGTTCATTTTGCACAGTTTGTGATCTTGTCTCGCACTTGTCTGCCAGCTCCATGTGTTAGAACATTTTATGATTTCTCCACTGCTATTTCTAAGGGCTGGATGTGTCCTGGATTGACATGGGCGGGTAGACTGTGATTAGAGATGTTCCTTGGGAGATTAGATAATAATGCCCTGCATGGAGTCAGCAATATTTATAGAAGTCCAGACAGTTTATAGAAGAGTATCACTCACTAAATTACAGCTTTAGGATTTTCTAACTCTTCAAAGAAAAGCCCTGCAAGCAACAGGTGTGTCAAATCAAATATCATAGAAACAAACAGTGATGAAAGTACAGGCAGTGGCTTTATTGAAAAATTCCCATGGACCCTCTAATGTCAGCCACTTCCTCTTCCAAACCACAGCATCTCATAGAGTCATATAGCACCTCGTAACAGTTGCCTACACTGAGTTTTTGATATATTTTAAGTCTATTTGGCAACTGGATGCTCCACTGCTGTTCCCCTTCCTCTTTCAGTATGATGGTAACGGGCTGTGCTGCCTCAGTGCCACTGATGGTTCACTCAGGCCATGAGACTCGCCAGCCACCAACTTACTAAAGGTACGAGTGCAACAGGCACATGTTTGAGGCCATCATGGCTCCATACCAAACAGTGAGAGGTACAATGACAAAACTTTTCAGGGATCCCTGACTAATTTTAGACCACAAGTCTCACTATTTTTTTATCCAAGCCACAAACCAAAGCCAGTTCCCATCCCAATGTGGATGACAGTGTAGTGATTCCCCCAGCTCTCATGTTCATCAAACATTGAGCTCTTCAGGATGCTCACTTTAGTTCAGAGCTCAAAGCAACGTAGCTAGGTTGCCTGAGCTGACGGACCCAGATTCTCAGCAGGGCTCGGTGCTAACATGGTGTAGTTGTGTTGCTCCTAATCCCAGGATAGAGCCAGTTTTGTCCAGTTAGGATGTCAATGCACTGCAGCATATTAAACAATAAAAAGATATCCTCAGGACATTTTGAAAAAGGCAATATATAAGCCCAGTTTTTATAATCTTGCATGGTATGAGGCATCATATATATGTATAAGAGGCAGTCACTGCTCTTTTGAACTCACACCCTGAAACAGAGAAGAAATGCGTTGAGGCAATATGCAATAAACAAGTGATTAGAGGAGACATTAGAGGTGGATATTAACTACATATTTTTCTTGAGGGGTAGGTTTTAATGAGTCTTGTAACATCACTCGGTATTCAAGGACCCAGAAAATTTGCTGCGAAGTACTAGAATAGAATAGATTATTTCAATTAGAAGGGATCTACAACGATCATGTAGTCCATCTGCCTGACCACTTCAGGGCTGACCAAAAGTTAAAGCATGTTATCAAGGGCATTTTCCAAATGCCTTTTAAACACTGACAGGCTTGGGGCATTGACCACCTCTCTAGGAAGCCTGTTCCAGTGTTTGACCACCCTCTCGGTAAAGAAATGCTTCCTAATGCCCAGTCTAAACCTCCCCTTGAACCATTCCCAAGGGTCCTATCACTGGATACCAGGGAGAAGAGATCAGCACCTCCCTCTCCACTTCCCCTCCTCAGGAAGCTGTAGAGAGCAATGAGGTCACCCCTCAGCCTCCTTTTCTCCAAACTAGACAAGCCCAAAGTCCTTAGCTGCTCCTCATAGGACATTCCTTCCAGCCGTTTCATGAGCTTTGTTGACTTCTGTCTGGGAAGCCCCAAGATTAAACAGGGAAAAAGAGTTTGCGTGGCACTTGGGTGCCTCGGACCAGGGATAACAGAAATCTTTCTCTGCAGTACTACACAAAGGGTGTTTCTGAGAGGCACAACAGACATGCCAAGGCTGACAAGTTTCACAGAAAGCAGAGCTAGGCTCTCTCTCTTCTGGACGCTGATCTACTAGCCCGAAGGCCAGGTCCAAAGGTTCAGCTCACTCCAGTAAGGTGGGAGGACTCCACCTGCAGGGTTCATCAGTGTAAGAAGTGGAACCCATGACCAGTAAGGATCCTCTTTGCTGATCATGTGCCACCCCATATATAGAGGAAAAAGCAGGCTAGTGTAAGGACTCATGGGACCTTCTCTCCCACTCTGCTCCACAGCTGGGCCTCCTCCAGTGCACCTAAGCAGGGAAGGACAGTGGAAGTGGAGTGCCCTTTCCAAAAAAAAGGAGGAAGGGTAGCCAATGATCCTGTTTTTGCAAAACTGTGTAGCAGCAGAATACTTTTTTGGAGTTACTCAAAGGTCAGGGAAGAGCTTCCTCTTTCCTCTGCCTAAATTCCTCTTCAACCAGCTGACTTGAACTTGATATAAGAAGAAGAACATGAGACTACTTAATAGGATGATACTCACATCAGGTGATGCAGGATATTATAATCTGGATGATGCATCTCTTCACCACTTTATTGATTGTATTTCTTCCAAAAGTCACTATAAATAGTCTAATTACATTATTCTCAAATGACAGCCTTAAATAATATATTCCTTGAATCAAAATCAAAATCAAAAGGCCTCTAGGTACTTGAACTGAATGTGTCTATTAGTTGTTTTAGTCATTAATAACCATGCCCCAAGAAGGAAGACAGAAATATTAAAGAAAACAAAAGCAGCATTTTGCAAAAAAAAAAAACAACAACCAAGGCTTGAAAAAAATACTATCCTCACTCAGAATGTGTTCCTGGGAGACATTTGAAAGGACAGCATTTTGCAGATCAGTTTAAAAGAGGGTGGTAAACATCATTTCCTCCTACTCTCTGTAGAAGTGCATCAGACTCTCTTAAATGCTTTTTGACTAGTGATGGAAATCATACCCAGACGGCATTTTGAAACTGAAGTATTTTAAATTATTTTAGAGATGTAAACAAGCACTCAATGAATGATAAAGCCTACAGATAAAAAATGCAGTAATCCCAGACTGAGTAAAATGCCCCTGCTGCGACTTCTTAAATATCATGTTCTGCTCTGTGTTTCTCTCTCTGGAGAGAAACTTGTCACATCATCAAGGGTGTGGGGGAAGCAATATAAAAAATTAGGGCTTGATCATGAAAACTCTGATGTGACTAATCACTGACATGAGTAATCCCATCCATTAATCGAAGTTCAATTGGTTTGCTACACTCCCTGCACAGGAAAGGCCATTCTCCTTTCATGAGGAGTGGAGTTAGGAGACTGAATACCTGAAAGGTCAGGTGTCCTGGTCCTTTGGATTTCAGTTTAGGGATTTATCCTGAGGAATAGTGGGAAGGGGATAATATGGAGGAATCACCTGTAAAGGTGGCTAGAGGAAATGTCTTCATTTTTCCTCCAGCTTCACAGAGGTTCCCCAAAGACGTGAACGTGAAATGAGGACTGCACTACTCCCATTAGCATAGCACATGCATGGAGGGCTGTTTTCAGACCTCGTACTCCAGGTGCCAGTTTTGAGTTTACAACCATTGTAGTGGCTAAAGGACAAGAAAACCATGAATGGTGCAAGCTCCTGCTTTTCAAGGCTGCCAGAGTGCCCTGTAGAGTCAATAGAGAGGTCACCAATGAAGCGCTGTATAACAGCGTGGCCTCAACCTCCATACTAGGACCTTGACTTTCCAAATATCTTACAAGCTTACAGTCTAGCAGGTAATGGGGTAAATGTAGACTTGCTGAAATCTCTTTCTCCATTTGTCACTCCAGAGATGGCTTCTGTCTGAATGGGGAGTGAGCTGGGCTGGTGAGACAGTCCATGTGAAGAAAGCTGACCATGCTCTTAAGTGGTTTGCAGGATCCAGCTCTTAATTTCTGTTGAGTAAAGTTCTATTTCCACCTAGTTATCTAATACTTGTAAAGTCCCTAGGTAAACTGAAATGTCAGATCATTCCCATGTGAAAATCCATTATTATTCCTCAGAGGACTTTGCAAGCACTGAGCAGCTATCTAAGTTAAAGGAAGAGAGGGGACTGTGAAAATATCTTTGCCTTTTAGAAAGAAAAATAGGAAGCAGGAAAAAAGTCTGAGCTTGTGGAATATTGAGATGATTTTCATTCTGAGGAGTAATTATGTTAGTATAATAATGACCTGGTATGTCATGTAACCACCATACTGTGTTTAATAAAGTTATATGATAGTAACAAAATATATGAATAATGTTTTATTAGACCCTGGGCCTCGTATCTCACTACTGCAATATGTCTGGCTGCATGATAAATGTCAACCCCAATTCATGAGAGGGAGAAGCTTTTCTGCCTTCAGCGCATTGTGCTTTCAGTAATATAAACCTTTGAAAGTGTTCATTTTTGTCATTCTGAGACCATTTGTCTTAGAGAGGATATGAAATAGAAAACCAATATGCCAGTTATCACCCAAAACAAATAATCCACATCAAACCAAACAAAATATTTTGTATTTAGTTAGTAGTTGCTTTATCTTTGTTTTCAACCCTTTGCACTTTGTTCAAAACTGTACCTTTTGAAGTGTTCACTACTAATAATAGGGAAAAACTGAGTCATATGTCTGCTCCAGCAAAAAATACTGTGCATTTCAGACACCAGACATTTGCTTATGGTTGCTTACAGGAACTAGAGATTCCCACTAGGGTTGGAAAAAAGCTTTATTAAAAGATGTTTCAAGGACTCAAATGAAGCTAATTGACCAAGAGGGATAGGGAGTCAAGTAAAAAGCAGGCCTTGTCATAGACAGCCATCACTCCTAGTCATTGCATTCCCAGTGACTGAAGAGCTAATGACACCAGACTCTTAGGAAATTCACAACCTACAAGCTTGATTAGGTAAGACAGCATGTCTAATCTGCATTTAATGAATGATTCAAGAATAACTTTAAGAGCCTAACTTTAAGGTAGCAGGGTATTGACAGAAGTAGGTACATGCTCTATGCACATCTTGTGACCTGGCTAATTATGGGTATCTGAAAAAGTTATTACACTTCTTCCATCCAGTTTCAAAATCTGTTCTCTGCTTGTTCTGCCAGCTAAGAAAATCTAGCATTTTGTTAAAACTTATGCTACTGTGTAAGCAGAGACTAGAAAATAATGAGAGAAAAAGAAAAACTGACTAAACCTATTATTTCTGCAGTGCAGTGTGGGCAGACAGATATTTATGCCTCCATAGAGCCCCAGAGTTATTAGTGTGTATTCGCAGTGATGTCTGTTAATCAATAAGAGGATTTTGACCTACATTGGTCTGAACACCCCAAGTAAAGAGTGCTAAAGACATACAAGTAAATGCAAAGAAAGAAAACTAATCAAATATAAAGAGAAGATCAGGACATTTTCATTCTTTTTAATCCCAATAGTATTTTCTCTTAAGATAGGGAAAAATAACAATTTCCTTTTAAGAGGTGGTTCTTAGATATATCATTTTTCAAGTAGAAATAATTTGTGAATGTTGGCAGCACTGCAAAATGTCACAAAAGGAAAACTGTATCGACATGCACATCCTGCAGTGACACCATCAAAGTAGCAGTCCGTCTTGGAGTTTGAAAACCCTCCAGCACCTTCTTTTTGACTTAGCAGGAAAAAATTGCTGATGAACATCTAAAGCTGACTATATGTCAAGGTTCCAGTAGGGAAGAGAGGTGTTCAAGGAACAGATAATTGTGACCCACACTTTTCAGTCTTTTGTCCCTCTGTTACTGAAATGCAAGTGCAGAATTCATTCAGGAGGTACCACTGACACTTTCCTCCCTGCACCTTACTTCAGGTCTCATATAACAACCTTCAGCTTCCCTCCATCCTCAGTTAGGACCCCAGTACAGTGATCTAGACCTACCACGTACTCTCAGTATAGATTCCCATCTCATGTTCCCTATCTTGAAAATACAGACCCGGGGATAACCAGGGCACTGTTGAAACAGCAGTAGCACTCTGTGTGACAAGGAAAAAGCTACTGCCAAAGCAGTATAGAAGCAATGTACAGCAGAGCAGCCAAGGGACAGCAACTTGCTCCTGTGTCATGGTTAGCAGGTTATGATTCCCCTGTTTGTTTTGCTGTGTTTTTCTGTTTTCCTGTCTAACTGAGTTTCTTTAGTGGTCTGGACAGCAGTGTGGATAAAATCAAAGCATTTTGAATAGCTAACTATTACCTGCATTTTACAATGGAGGACATAAAAGCAAACACAGAAATAAAAGTGATCTCCAAAGTCATACTCTGTACAATCAGAAATAAAACCCAAGGCTCATACATTAACTACGAGACTATTCTTACTTCCCAGCAGTCAGAAATGACCTACTGATTACAAGAGCAATAGAGATGTGCTTGAGAGAATGAGGGCTCTTGGCCCGTTGGAGCAGTCAAGGGAATCTGGGTTAGACCCAGATAGTAGCACCACCGCTCATGCAGCCTCTGCCTTAACAGTCAGCTTTGCACTACAGAGCTTTTCTCCTGCATGCTGCTGTATATACCACCAGCCTCGTGAAGACTATGACTCAAGATCTCTGCAAACTTGTAAGGTTGAAAATATCCTCAACGGCTTCAGCTCTTGCAAGGCATTTTAAGATGTAAATGAAACCTGCTGCAACAAGCCCAGTCTGGATATGCAGAGTTGACAAAAGTAGCACACTGTGCAGTATTTCTATTATAAATCCTCTGTTCCAAGGGACTGAAATGCAACTGTAATTAATCACTGCAGGATGGAGCTAGGCAAGAGAGCGTTCCAGACAAATACATATTATTTTTCGTTCAGCAAATCTGAAAATATTGCACTTGTATGTGAAACGCTGGGCAGATTACTGCAGGGCCTTGAGATTATTTCATTTTCCATGTTAATAAAAATAGATTTAACAGCAAAAACTGGCATACAATGGGGATTTGTAGCAATGGAATTTCACCAAATAAAAATGCTACGACCAAATTAGAGCCTGTCTACCTCTGTTCCCATGTTTCAATCAAAGGTCCTTTATTTAGCCCCTCCCCCAGTTATGAGCTCTGCAGGGTTTTTTTGCATGCAAAATCTGGGCTTTTTCTCATGACCATAGACTACACCAGTGCCACAGAATTCCTTCACAGAGAGCCATTTGTGGTGCTCCATGAGTTTGGGCTTTAAAACATGGTCCAGGAAATGCATACACCTCAAAGTCCATTTTATGACTGTGGCTCTGTGTCTGCTCTGACTCCTGCTGGTGTTCTGGTAGGAGCTGTGCTGTCAACCATGTCTGCCAATATTTTTTTCAGTGCTTTTTTCCACCTGCCCTCACTGGTCATCTGTGAGTCCTACATCCAGATCACCTAGTTAAATCTTTTCCTACAACTACAGCATCAAGAAAAAGAAAAAAAAAAGATACTCTGCAGCCAGTTCAAACCTGTTTCCCAAGGGGACAGCAGGCAGGAGTAGATTTACCTGAGATTTTGTTCTTAGTTGTTCTGGATAGAGACAATCTCTGGTAAGTTCACCGATGGCAAAATAACCATGAGACAAATGTAACCCAGATGGTGTAAGCACAAGAAACACTTGATTCATTGTATGGCACATAATCAGACACTGTGGAAGAAGGTGATGGTTGACTTCGTAATTATTTATAGCATGTAATGATAGACCCTGGAACTGAAGCAACCATGGCCTCTTATGAGTGCTACACACTATGGACACCAGCAGCTGTACTCACGCACCAGCAAGTCTTCTGTCACTGTTTACGTGCTGCTTGTTTCATTTCATAGAAGATGAAGTTCCACAAGTCATGTTCCTTATCCCTTTTTTTTGATAAAACTCAAGCTTTTTTCAACAGATTCATAACGCCCAATGAAAACTCAGTCATTGATATTTTATTCAAACTGAATGGCTTGTTCTAATTGGGACTCTATGACAGTGTCAATCCTAATACTTTCTTATGCTAAAATATTTTAAGTGTCCATCTGTAAACATGTGCTGAAGAAAGCTTGGAGTTTATAAACTTTAAAGGGATATTATGCATTTTATCTCTTTTTTTTCAGCTTAATGTTCCACACCTGGGCTTATTATGGGCTAGGCCATGGTTTCATCATCACAATGAAAGCAATAAAAGAATAACATACACTAGACAGAGACAAATAGAAATGTTTAAATATGTAAGTTATACAGTGAAAGCTCTTGAATATAGCAAACCAAGCACAGAGGAACCAACCAAAGAAAAATATGGCAATAACTGCATTACTTTCTCAAGGTAACTGACAGGAAATTTTCTACCCTGAGATTATTCTTTTTGGCTGTAAAGATAAACACTTCCTCAGTACTTGATGGTGTTCATCCCAGAAATCAAGAATAAAAGTACAAAGGACCTTAATAAGCTATCAGTTCCTAAGTGGTTGCCATTGACTCCAGTAGGAAATCTGTTCTAAAACCAGATAGCATTACATTGCCCAGTGTGTTGAGCTGATAACAAAATAGGTAATTTATCATTGAAAGTAACTATTTTTTTCCATACTTCTTGTCCTTATCTTTTAGAAAATGCATGGGCTGGAGTAACTGCTGTACTGGGGTTTGGTCATGAGCAATGGAGTCTTGTAGCCCCTGCTGAAAGTTACTAACTTAAATCCAATCAGAATAGGAAAAAAGGTAAGATGAGAAAAAAATATTGTTTGTTGTCCAAACAGGCAATAGAAAACATTTTTTCTCATCTTACTGTTTTGCAGTCTGTTCTTCATCACTGTAGACTAATATCGATAATTGAATTCAACATTAATTCAGATCTCTGCTGACAATTCCTGATGTGGGATGGGGACTGAGATTTTAATAAAGAATTTGTTAGAGTAAGTAGACTTGTGTCCTCAGCCTGCATGAACATGGTGAGAGGCTTAGCTCCTGCTTTCTTGAGGTAAATATAAAATCAATTTCTTACAATACCCTTTCCCCCCAGAATCCCATTCAGACTTCATGGAGAGTGAAGCTTTCCCAGATTAGGACTAGTACCTTCCACTAGTACTACACTAACACCAGTTTCCAGGTTTTCATTTGAATGTAGCAAAAAGTTGTGGTGGGAGTAAATTACTCTCTGTAAAATTGAACATGATGAGGCATGCAAGGGCTTTTAAAAGGGCTTTGAATCATCTTAGTCATCTTCACACTTTCCCCACTGCTTGGCAAATGGTACAAGATGTCTCTCGTTTCTAAAGGTCTGTTGCAGGCTGCCTGGTATTGCTTGTGATTCAGCCTCCTTTTTGCAGACAGTTTTTTTGCAACCTACACATCAGGGAGGTTGTGAAACAACTTCAGCTCACTCAGTCTCCGAGTCCTGAAGTTAAGTGGCAATTTTCAGAAATATATCACTACAGAAATCATTAAGAATCTCAGGTATGTTGCCAAGGATTTGCTTAATTTTGCTACAGGAAAAAAAAACAAAAAAACCCAACCAAGGTCAATCAGCCTTGGTATTTGCCTGAATTTTGCCTGGTATTTGCCAGGTATTTGCCTGAATTTCTCTCTATTTATCTTTCATGTGCAGCAGTGGTGAGAATGATTGTTAGAACTAGTAGCTCTAGAAACCACAACCGTCAGGCTGAGTGAGACCTGACTAACAGTATCTCAAGGTATAGCAACTTTACTCAGTAGTATAGCAAACTTAATTTATAGGGTGTTTTTTTTCTCTGTCAATTTTTTTGCAAGTAAAAGTCCAAAACATAAACCATTACATAGGGCCTGAATGTATGCTTTTTTTTAATAAATCCAGGCAATCAGCTCTGTAATGATCATAATGCTTCCACCTGTTTTTTAGAGCAAGAAAAAAGGGATGTTCTTTGGATGCTTCAAACAAAGTAGATATTCTGATTATGGGTGAAATGAATGACTATAAAATATTTGGAGTCATTTTGGTCCAGTTATAAAAAAATGTATCACTCAATGGCTTACAGTGAATTTACTGGGATACGCTTATCCATAGCAGTGTTCTGGAAGTGCTTATTAGTTTGATTATGCTAATATTTCATTTTGGTTTTGCCAGGTGGAGGTTCAGACATGCAGTATTTTCTGAAGCTAATATGGGGTATGCCAGAATGGGGACTGAGACACTAGCTCCATGGTTCATTGGAATAGAAAACTTCTGCCAGCCACAGGAGTGAGAGTGAAAGGCGGTGTTTTAATGACAGGGATTGTACTCATGTTCAGAATGAAACAGAGCTGCTATTGCAATTTTCAAGAGAATAACACTCATAGTATTATACTCATTTACCAAAACTGACAATTACTGAATACCTACATTTCGTGATACTGTCAATGCAACTTTTCTTCTTTGACTTAGCACATAAAAGAAGATATTCATGCCCATCCTGTCTACAGTAGCTCACCTTATAATTGTGTCTTATGTAAATCAGCACAAAAATGTCTACTTCTACAAATGGAATAATCATAGAAGGAAAGGAACACCACCACAGATTTCAGCTTGAACAAACAGAAAGGGCATTAAAAAACTGCAAGTTTTTCTAGTGTCTCCTATTACATTTCTTTTTAAATTCCTAATGTATTGGGCATTCATATAAATATCCTTTGATATTTTGAAATTATGTCATATGTCTTGTCATGTGTATTACATCATGAGTTACCCTTTTAGGGTCCCTATACTCCCAGTCTGGAGTTCTAATTATTCTTTATATTGACCTCAGAAAGCCTTTTATCTGCTTTAGGCAGTCTCTACAAAGGTCAGCCCTACACTCAATCAAATTAACATCTTTTGTCCTGTTTTGAAATCTAGAACATTTACATCCTAAAGACAGCTACGTCATCTATTCTGAGGTAATCTGCCAGTGAACAGACCCTCTACATCCATTACCTTTGGGGGGTAGAGAAGGGTGAAAAGGAAGTTATTTATTTGCCTTCTGGAGTCTGATTCTACCTGAGCTTCTCATACATGCAGTATGGGCCATCCCTTGCCACTGACTATCAGGCAGAACAGAAGCAGATGTTGGAGAGCTCTGTTTCACAACTGAGCACATAATATAAACTAAACTAATCTCTAGTCCGGATCCTGGACCAGGACTATATTTTGACATGGCCAAAACTCACTGACCTATGAGATCTGATCTATGAGACTGGACAAAGCATTCTTGGGGGAGAATGGGGGAATGCCCCCCCCCCCCCCCCAAATCCCAGATGACTGTATACTGCCATTACACTCCCTTGACATGGTTGATTCAACACCTACATCCAGACAGTCCCAGCTGGCTCCAGGTTTTGTCACACAACAATGAATCCCTCTGGGAAACATAACGACCAGAGACCTTAATATATGGCAAGACTTTAGGCACAATCACTTCTCAGGCATGGCCACAGTGGCTCCTACTCAGAGAAAAACCTGTGACTGGGTGGCAGAGAGATGATTTTGCCATCTCTGCTAGACAAGAATTCCCTTAATGCAAGGGATTTCCCAAATAACTGATCACTCCTCTTCGGGCCCTTGAGAACAGAAAGGGGATGCCATAACCATGGACATGTCTTCGCAGGGATTTTAGTTGGAGAAGGGTCTGCCATTCTTTGCAGCTATTACTCATTAATGATATGAGCTCTAATAGGAGCTGACGCTCAGCCATGCAAGAGCACGTGTAGAAAATGGGACAGCATTCCTCTTTGCCTCTGCAGACAAAGAGGAATGCTCCTATCAGAGCAAGATTACTTCATGAATCAGGAACTGCAAATCATATGAACAAACCCATTGTCATTAAATGAAGGTCTGCCAGTGTCGTAGCATCAGGATTCAACACAATTGCCTTTCAACATATCTTATGGGCTGGCTGTTTCCTTAAAAATCAGACCTTCTGTAAAAACAAAGCAAGCTACTTGTCATCTCTCAGAAGACATCAAATATTTACTGAAATCTTCATTTATTTAGCCACCCACAGAGAACCACATACAGGAGATCTTAGTTGCTGGTTTGACCTTGACTGTTTAATGAGATGTATAATGATGCCATTGCAGCAAACAGAGCCTGGCAGAACAAATGCAAGCAGCCACTGCACTAAGATTTCTCATCTTCTACAAAAGCAGCAGTGGGAAAAAAAGGTAACATTAGATGAAGGAAACAAGTCTCAGTATGTGGGATCAACATATGGTGGCACCAAATATCAGGTGCCAAAAGGAGAACTAATGCTATTTTCTGGCCTATTTCATGCCATAGTTTTTTCTGTGTAAGACGGCTCAGGGATGTATCATAAGGAACCTGCAGGCTGTATGGCAGTGAAGGAAAAAAGCCCTTTCCAAAAGCCTTTCCAAAAGCAGCAGACAGTGTCAGAGGTCCATTAAGCTTGACACCACATAAAACTGCAAGATGTGTCTCCTGCTCAGAAGACAGGATTACACTGTGTCCATAGCTCTCTGGGGAGACTGTAAGGAAACTACACATAATTATGGTCTCTTGGGTTTCTTTATTGTACCAAGGGACAAAGTTTACAGTACACAAGTACAGAGGGAGTGGGATGCTTTGCCTACATTCTTTTTTTTAAGTTTGCTTCTTCAGGAGGAATATTTGTCACAATCCTGCATGTGGCTTCACCCCAAACTTTTCACCTAGCCAGAAGTGAGGCTGGCTGCCTGCTGTCCCTGTTCCCTGTATGCCTAGTCACTGCGAGAGGCTGACATGCCCAGCAATGTCGTATAAAAAAACGTGCTAAAATACATCTCAGATGTTGAGGGCCTTTAAAACATAGGCATTGTTGTTAGGTACTTAAATCTAACTAACTGCTCTTTGTATTCACCCATAAAGATGGCCTGTGTCATGTAGATATCTTGGAAGAATTGCATATGAATGAAGGATGTGGAGGTGGAAAGGTCACCTGCTTTGTAACTCAGGTCAAAGAGGCATTCTCGTGAATGGGAAGGGCTGGGTTAAAGAAAGTTCGCAGCCTGATATGGGGGAAGGGGACCAGTATCCCAGAGAGATGCACACATGTTCAGGACAAGCAATTAATAAAGATTTCCAAGACAAAACCAAAGGTTCATTTTTCCGAAAAGACCAAATAAACTCAATTTAAAAAAAAATCCACTTTGATTACCAATTTCATTGAGGAATGACTCTAATCCACAGGTAGTTCACTGAGAAGTGATGGAGAAGGTGAATTCACATGTTGGCTATCTCCTCTAATCGCCCCTCCCCACCGTGTGAACAACCTCAAGGCAAACTGTCTAAACCAGATGAACCCTCCCACTCTGCCTGACTGCACAGCCAGGCACACTCTACTAAAAACAGGTTTTTAATGGCCAGAAAGTTTGCCTTCAAAGCAGAGTAGTAAAACAACCTGTAGGCTATGCCTAACCCATAGGAAGTTGGCAGACTTCCCAACAGGACAAACCAAGGGCACCAGGTATAGGCTAAGAATATCCACCTTGGAGTACATTCACACTCCAGCCTCTCTGTGCAGACCCATCTTCATCCTTTCCTGTTGAGCTGCTCCCCCAGTACCAGGCCCCTTCTCTATTGCTCGCATAGCCCCTTCCACGCTGCGGTGCCACATTAACACTGACCTTTCTCTCCAAATCTGTTACTCCTGAACCCATTGTACTCACCTCTGGGAGCAGCAGGTAGCTTACGGACAGGGTTACAGATAAGAGTTTACCCAAATCCCAGTATTACTGAGCTATGTGAGAGGAGAGTTTTTCTCCAGGCCAGCTCCTGCCAATGTATAGTAGCTACTTTAGCCTGGCCCTGGGGAAATGAGGATGATTGCAGACAGGGCTCTACCACCTTCTTGCTCCTTTTGAACAGGACTGGAAGTAACATTTCTATTTCTAACATTTCTTTTGTGGGTGGGCTGTAAGCTCTTACAGGCACAGGCAATACAGCGGGTAAAAGCGTGCCTTGTATGTTCTTTTTCCTTGCATAGCTCTGTAGGCCAAGCCAAGCCACAGAGATTTTTTTTCTACTTGGCCTGTATAGTTTCATGGCAACAACTTTTCAACAAGCATTACCAGAGATATATTATTTCTTCTGCAGTAGAAACTGAAAAAAGATTTCCATTGTAAAAGACATTTTTACAATTACTTTTAATCAGATTTTTTCCCTAATATTCACTTAGCACGCCAAGTTTATTCTCTTACCAGAGAATATAATAACGCCCTTGTGGCCTCACCTTCATGTTACATTCACTGTGTATATCTCCATGGACATTTTACAAACAAACAAAAAAATACTCTGATCATATCTGTCTGTATTCAGTGGAACTTAGAAGTGCACTTAAGAAGCAAGATTAGAAACTATTTTTTTAAACATACTTCCATGAGTTGTTTTTTTTTTCCTGCAGAAGAAAAAAGTTTTAGAAGACAGGTGGTGTAAAATAAACTAAATATATACTGGAGTACTATCACAAACTGCATGAAGCAGTTAATAAGAGGGTTTATTAGCAGACCTGTTATAATGCAACTGCCAGGGGCTAGTGGTACAAAAACATGGAAATGAGTTTCCCTGTACAGTCTAGATAATAATTCTTAGGCCAAAGTTTATTGACAACATGGGGATATTCTGCTGGATTTGATAATCCCTCATGAGATCGCTGTATAACATTCTCCCGGAAAAGTTTTCTTGTTGAAATTTTTTGGTTGTCAGTCCAGTGGCAGAGATCCTCTGGCATTTAAGAGTCTAGTGATAATCAATGTGATCAGCTGCATTGTGTATCATCTATTGTACAAATCACCCAGAAGACTCAAATCATAGTTAAAGAATGGAATATTTAGATTAGGCCGCCTAAATCTTAATATATCTTCAATATATATGTTCTTGACTTCGAATTATGTATTTCCCAAAAAATGTAGGCACAGTTGCCACTTTTTTAAGCAGTGAAATGATGCAAAGATGAAAATATATCATTGGTAAAGCTTGATTACAAGGCTAGCTTCCCTCCTTGAGGAATTCAGAAGGACAAGCAAAGACTTTATGGCTTGGGCATTCTCCTTTCACCTTTACAATACACAGAGATAAAGAAAGCAGTTACATTGACATTGCAGAGAGTAATGACAATTACCTCCCCATCTGGCTCTTGTGGCGCAGAATATCCCTAAGGTTTGAAATTTGGGGAAGAAATACATGGGGGATTCCTGTTAGTAACACACAAGGGGCAGAGTTATTTTCTGCTTTTACAGATTAAGGTGCCAGAGGTTTGTTAAATCTATGCATTTCCAGGAATGGGAAGCCCTTGGAGGCTGCTCCTCATGGGAGAGACGAGAGATACACTCACACGTGCAGCTGTAGGACCCTCTTTTCCCTCCTGCTCTGACATAAAGCCAAAGGGTTTTAGGGAATCTGAATTTTTTTTTATTTCAAGGGCCTAACCAGCACATGTACACCCCTCGACAGAGGAAAGAGACCAGGGAGACTGTGGCTGCTTTTCTCTAGACACTGCCATGAAGTAGCTGGATTTTGTTCAAGACAGTGACTACCAGAAACTCACAGGATCTAGCCATCCAGCGTAATTTACACCTAATCAGCAATGCATAAACTACAAAACTTCTTACCTCATCCCTCTATTTGACCTCAATTGCCCACACCCTTTGCACATATCTCAACTGACTTCTCCCACGAAACGGGGGAAGGGAAGATTATAAGCTGGCTTTTCCACTGGAGAACAGAGTATCATATGGCTTAGCAAGCTCTGAGAACATGTAAAGACATATCACATAATAATCGTATATTTGAATATTTCCATGAGAACATCTAATTCCAGCTGATCCAGAATCCTTCCTTTGGGGGAACGAAAGATCTCAGCCCTCTACAGAATGAAAGAAAATGAGCACTGGGGCAAAGCAGTGAGTAAGTCAGCACATTTTTGTCAGTCTACAATGAACTGAAAAATGGCTACATTTTCTGCAGTAAATTTCATTTGGAGAAGAAATTAAGGAAAACCAGAAGCCTCTTTAAAAAAAAAATTTACAAAATTGAAACCTTTGTCTTTTTGGTGCTTCAGTTTATTATTTTTAAAAGTTCCATAAATTGTGAGATTTTTCGTAGCTGATAGTTCCCTGTATCCTGCTGTTCTTTAGTTCCCAGGCTAGTTCTATTGCTGGGTGAAACAGAAAGATATCTTAGAGCCAACACTGCTTTGCATAGTGAGTCACAAGCTGGAATAGCTAAAAAGAGCTCCACAATTTATTCCTGGTCTTAAATGGAAACTGACTTTGATTCTTTTGATCAAACTGCTACTGGAAACCTCCCCTTGTGAGCCATCATTAACACTTTTCGTCTTCTTGTGTATTTCCTTTGATGTTATTACAAGCAATAATCACTGAATTAGGGAATCAAATGCATATTTGAGGGAATCAAGGACATTCAGAGCATTTCAAGGTGACTTTCACTTAGTGAATGAACTGATTCCAGAAAACAGAGATTTCATGTAATTCTAGAAGGGCTGGCAGTTCAAAGTCCAGTGTGTTCTGTAATAGGGGATAATATATAGAAAGCAGCCTGTCAAGAATGGAACAGACTGATTCAATGAGACACCCTTGGAAGCAACAGAATTAATGTCATTCCATCTCTCTAGATTGGGTAATCTCAGATAGTCACAGAAGAGTGACTAGAGATGTGCTTGCACTGATTATCCATTTATTAGGACTTTTAAAGGGAAATAGAACCTCAAAATTACCTGCCTATCACAACAATTAAAATAATTCTGGGTTGTAGGATCGATGTAGCAGAGCTTTTTGGTTATAAACATTGCAAAAACACCCAATACGCTTAGCAGAGTGGCTCTGAATATGTAGCAAAGTATCAAGACACATTAAAAAAATTATCCTTTCAGGCTATGTGTTCCCTTATGTCATTAATTTCTTAATCTATTTTAAATCTACCCACTCACTGCCAGTCTGCAATACTTCTTCAGACAGCTTCCCATTTATAAGACCATGTCCTGAGAGCTGACATCAATGGAAAATGCAAGCGTTCAGTTCTTTGCCAGATTTAGCCGCACACCCTCAACAGCCTCTCAGAAAACATGACATTTTTTTCCACTACAGTTACTTCACTCAGTAGATGGCATATTTCATACTATAAAATTCCTAGAATGTCAGCTTCTAGTCCTGGGATAAATTCAGTATCCTCAAGAAAGAAACAATGAAAGGTTAGTGACACTGCAAACAACTGAGTAACAGAAAATGAAGTGTGGATAAACTTTCTTATTTGGCATTCGTGAGAAGTGAGTAAACTACCCAAATTAGAAGTGAGGAATAAACTCCACTAGACCGCGTTCACCCTTGATTTAACCTTTGACTCCAAATATATAAACCCTTTTGGGTTTCCTGCAAGGAGTCCAGCAAGTTTCCACATAAATTCCTCTGCTGACCACACTTCTGCCTCATGCTCTTCACCAGCCTTCAGAAAGTTTAAAAGATTCTTCTTCTGATATCCTCATTCCCCAAACATCCTGCCTTCCACCCCTCAAAGACTATTTTATATTAATCTACTCTTATTTTGTCAGGAAGCAGAATAAATGCACATTGCAGATGTGGTGTTCCTTATTTTAGTTAGGGCCTGCAGTAAGGATAAACGTGCAAACTGGAGCGGAGTCCCAGGAGGTGGTTGTTTGCAGTTTGCCAAACAGGGCTGTACGCAGCACAGATGATTCACCCTGCTGATGCTGACTGTTTCTCAAACTCTGGAGAGGAGTCAGAAATGGCATGGTGGAAGAGCAATTAAAGATAATATTCTTCTCTTTGACACAATATTTTCATATGGAACTGAATCACTCACTTTCAGATAGTTCTGAAGAGCTGAAATGCTTTGTTCAAGCCCATTTTCTAAATGAAAGACAGTCTTTTTTTAAACAAACATTTTCTTTTCTTTCAATATTTTTTTCGTTTTGACAAGGACCTGTTTGTCTCCTCTTCCCCTGAAAAGCTGAATAAACACTGAAAATGTCTAGCTCTGTGTCTGAATACTCAGAGGGTCAGGGCTAGGAAAGAGTTCCTTTCATGTTCATGACTGCAGACAGTCCTCTCCAATGTGGACTTGTGCTCCATTTGTGGCCACATAATTTTGTAACTATTGAGAAAAGCCTTCTATATATAAGCCTGAAACTACCAGCTTGAATGGCTTCAGACCAGTTAGCCATTCAGTTACATATAACATCTACTGAGAAGGCTCACCTGAGAACTTAATTGGTGCCTAAGTCTTATTTGACTAGATTATAAATACCAGATCCTATTCAAGATTTCAGCTCCCTGGATTCATGTTACCTGAAGGGCAGTGCAAGTCTGGCCATAAACTCTTGTGACGGCTACATCCATTGAAATAATGACACCATGAATCACAAGAGTAAAACCTGTATGTACAAGCAGCAGTTTTCTTGGCAACTGAGTCACTGAGCTAACACTCACCTCTGGAAGATGTCCAGAAACCTTGACATCTTAGTAACAATATAAAATAGCAACAATTCTTCCGTCTTTCCTTCCTGAAATACAGCCATCTACAGTGGAGACTGAAATCCAGAGCTAGGCTCACAAGGAAGTTTTAACTTGCTATTAAAGGACCCAACTGTCAGGATACGTCAGCCCTGAGTTACATAGCTAGCTGCATGCATTGCTTCACATGCAATGCATGCAAAAATGTAGGCTTTAGGCATATGATTTCCCCAAAGCCAGCAAGCTAAGCAGGTGGCACATGTTAGCCAACAGAAACTGATAAGATTTAGATCACATCTCTAGCCTGTGGGGAGTCCCCTACTCCCGTATTGATTTCAAACCATTCAACTTCACCTTGGTGTGAGGCCCTTCTGCCAGTCCTTCTCACAAAGTATGGCCTTAGCAGTGGCTTTCTTCCATAGGTGGACTTTTCTGAGTATTTAGGCAAAAAGGTGCAACTAGAATAGATTGATTCCTGTGCTATAAGGTGGTTGAACCTACATTTTCCACTCTCAAACCACTGGAGCCAATGCTACCCTGGGATGGAAAAGAGAAGGTTCTTCTCAGTCGCTCTTGTAGAAGCTATATCCATCCTGGTAGACTCGTTAAATATTCATTGTGCCCTAGAAAAAAGACAAGAGTGAACATGTCACTATAGCTCACTGCTTTCTTATGAGTCTCCTCTGGGAGAAAAGACGACTCTCACTTTCTTCTCTCTCCTCCAATTCAAAATTTAAATATTTGAAAAGAAGTAGTCTGTTCCACAAGAAACCTAAGGCTTAGCCACTTAGTGTTAATCTCATCTTGCTCTTCTTTCCTTCCTCTGGCTTAATGAATATTTAATTATTCCCTGGAGAGAGGAAGTTAAGAGAACTCCACTCCAGCCTACTATCAGGTACTGTCTTAGAAAATGTATTCTGGGCCTTGTTCCTCCTTCTGTGAGGGCTTAAACTGTTGAAGGTCATTAGCGGTCTGAGTAACTGCAACTACCACCAGCCTCTATATTTTGTGCAGGGCTTTTTCTAATAGAAGTGGACTGAAAGTGCTTGTCAGCTGAGCAAGAGAGATGAAGAGGACCTCATCTGCAAAGCTTGAGGGAGTTATGCATCAACTGGCTCCTGAGAATTGGATATTGTTAAAAATTAGGCATTTCCGGCATACTCAAATGTAAAACTGTAGGGACTTAGCTAATGAGCACATAAGTGACTGTGGACTTGGAGAACTCTAAAATAAGGCAAAGCAAAATGTTACATTTTGATGACTAAAGTAGCAAAGAAAAGCTGAAGTCCCAGTTAATTTCTTCTGTACTTTTCAGACTGAGAGACTTCAGTCCTCTGGTGACCATAGCTTTCTTATGCTCAGCATTGCAATGACATGCCAGGGATTGCGTGCAGACAGCAAGAGAGAGCGTCCCAGGTGTAATCTCTCCATGGAATTACCACAGATTACTCTGAGCTCTCATTGTCTGCACCTCCAACGTAAGACACGTGTTATGAGATAGGGCGGATGTGTGGGGCTGTCCCTACTACGCTGTCTGAAGCAGCCTGATAGACCAGGTCCCAGAGGGCCTGCAGGCACCACTCAGGCTGTGGCAGATTGTACTAGGAGGAGCCACTGCAGCACAGTAACACATCTAAAGAAACACTGACGCTTCCAAGAACCTTTCCCCAAATGCCTTGAGTTTAACTACCAGTTTCATACTCTACGTCATGATTGTATTACAGAAGAAACTCTGAAAATAGCGCATCTTTTTTGATCCTGCTGCCAAAGGAAGAGATGGGATATCTGGCAGCAGAAAGCTGATGGTTCTGGCAGTAGGAGCACAGACAGGAGAGAGGCAGGAGTCAGCACTTGCGCTGGACATCAGGGCTCTAAGGTGCTGCTTACTTTGACTTTATCTCAGCTCATACTTGTGACATGCAATTAGAGAGGGCCACTGAAAATTTGTCCCCAGAAATGCAGCAGTGAGACGATTACTTGAATAACAGGAAGTTCATTGAATCCCTGTACACTCACAGTATTATAAACACAAAGTTTGTACAGCAAGAAAGAAGTTTATGCAACAGGAAATGTAACAAGAAGAGATCCAGCTGGTAGTAAACTCAATCAGATTCCTAGAAGAGCAGAAATACAAAACCTTGGAAGACCATCTGCTCCAGCCCTTTGGACTGAAGCTGGTCAATGGTCTACACTAAGATCATTCCTGACAGTTGTTTGTCCTACCCATCCTAAAAACCTCCAGTGAAGGAGACTTCACAACTTGCATAGGCGATCACTTTCAGTGCTTTAACAGCCAAACAGAAGCCTTCTTTTCTTTTATACTCAGTGAGATCACTTTTGGTGAAATTTAAGCTAATTCGTGTTTGTTCTTACCCCATTGGCCCTGAAGAACAATTTATAATCGTCTTCTTTGCAATAACATTTTATAGCAAAGGAAGGGGGAAAAATGTTTCCCGTCTTACTGGGATCAAGTAGAAGGAATAATTACATCCCACATCATTGTCAGCTCTTGTGAATGCAACTCAGAGTAAGATTTGCCTGCTTAGCTACGGTGTGATATTTTTTTTTACTTGTACTTAGTCTGTGATATACTGCAACTGCAATTTTTTTCTGGTATCCTATAACTAAAGGAAAACTCCAAAATCTTGCCTTCCTCTGAAACACGTATTGCATTCTGGTTCCATTGTTTCATTAATTAGCCAGTAAATAAAACTGTTAATCATTTAACTTTGTAGTCTAAGGAAAAATAGAAACCACTATAAGTATGCAGGGTATGTACACGTCCTTAATCTTTCTTTCTAGAACAGACTTGCTCTTCTCTCTTAAGAATGGAGCTCCCCACTGTGCTGGAAATTGCTCAGCATAAAGTGTTATAAAAATCAAAGGGTAAATTTTATTGTTACAAAACTTTTATTAAGGATGAATGAACACTTGGATACTTGCAACTTATTTATTTATAAAGAAAATTAATTCACTGATACCAGAAGCATCAGCTTGTGTCGTCTTACTTCGGGTAAGCTTAAAGAAATTGTTCCAATATATAGTCCCACAGGAGATCATTAGTCACCTTCTCAAACAGAAACTTCTTAAAGAAAAAAAAATTATTTTAGGCCTTCACTAACTCAGATGTTTCAGGAGGAACCCATTTCTGCTTCCAGAATCTGCAGTGATACAGAATTAGTCACTATGAACATATATACACTGTGATTTCCAAAGGAATGCAAGAAAAACAGTGTAACTAGTAAAAGCACTATATTTAAAAATGTTACACCTAAAATAGATTTAAAATAACAGTAATGCCTGAGAATCCCACACTATTTAGTTTTGTGATCAAGAAGTATTCTGACCCTAGTAATATTTTCAATGTATGGAAGAATATTTAATGACTAAGAATTAATGATCACAAAGAGAAAAAAAGATGGCAAAAGGTAAGTTACTATATGATAGCTGGTAATCTTGGAACAACTGTACTAATGCTGAAATTCTCATAAAGAACTATATCTTTATGAGTCACGTCATTAAAGATAAAGAGAATGAAGTTCACATCCTTGTTAAAGCGTAAATAATATTTATTCTTCTTCATGTTTCTTTCTCTGTTACAATAAATATTCAATTTGAGTGAATCTGCAGCTTTAGTACAAGAATTTCAGTATTTTATGGAACTTGTTACATGTTCTTTAGTCTCCCGTTTTTCTCAGTTGCAGAGCAGTATTATAAAAACACAGCAGAAGAGATAAAATAAATCCAAGAATTAGAATGATAAAATAGGATTCAATTGTTATGTAAAATAAGGTTTTTTTGGTAAAAGTTAAAATAAAAAGTTAGAAATCTCTCTATGTTAATCTAGAAAAGCCATGTAATCAAGAGGAAGAATGAAAATGTATAGTCTGAAAATTGCCTGAATCACCTGTATTTTCTGTCAGGAGGCAAACAGAAACAGAGAGAACAAAATAATTTAAACCATTGAAAAAAACATGTGTTCTACATGTTTGAGTGTGTTTTCATCCCTCCTTAATCATTTTGCTCTCAACTCAATAAATAACGGCTACCTACAAATAGGAGGAGCCTTAAGCAGTTAAAAGTATAGTACATAGAAATCCTAGAGTTATTGTTTTTATGGTTATATATCCCAATATTATTAATAGCCATGCTCTAGGGTTCATGAGGCCATCTTACAGCTAATCAATGAATGTGATGTATTTTAAAATCAAACCCATTATTCAGTTGAAAATCAACCATAAAGATTTCTCACTATCAGGTGTTTTGTAAGACACTTTAACATGGTTCGGTAGGCCTTCCCTAGCTCGTGTGTGCTGCAAGTCTAATAATGTACTGTAGGCTTTAAGAATGGGATTTATCTTCTGGCAGAATTTTGTTTTGTGTATCTATATACATCGCTATGATTTAATAAAAATCTCCTCGATATAACCCTGTTGCAGTCCCCACTGCAATATAGTCTTGTTATAGCAATATCTTTTCACAGCAAGGAAATAACAGAATTGAAAATAAAGCTTAGGAAGACCTGAAAAAAATGTTGCTGTTGTGCAAAAAATGGGCTGTCCTCTGTGGCAGCTCAGCATAACACATAGAGCTGAACACTATCTGACTCACCATCTTTAATTTCTCAGACTAAAAATAATTAAAAAAAAAAAAAGCTTCTGATAAACATGATCCAGGATGCAAATGAAAAGATAATTTAAAGGAAAAAGTGAAAGGTTTATTAACTATGCAAGCATCTGTTCATGAGGATTTGGTTCTTTGCATGTTGTTCCTCCACCAGCCTGCGCCGCTCTTACTGATGGCTGTTTCAGTCCCTCCTGCTCTCGGCCTGCCACCCCACATGGTCCCCTCCTGCCTTCCCTCAGCCCCCTCACCCTACTAACCCCATGCAAATCCAGCTGCCTCCGGCCAGCTGCCTGCCAGGCCATCTAGTGCAGTGGCTCGGCACAGGGCTGGCAAGTGGGGAGGACCAAAGCAGTGGGACCCAGACCAGCTTCATCTGCCCAGACCCAGCAGTTTGCATGCTTGGACACCCTGCTTTCCCCACTGCTTTCTCCTGCGTCCCCCATGGCTGGTGGATCAGACACCCTGGTCCGTCCAGGAGACAGCTGGGGGGACAGCTTGGCTTTCCACTAATGACCAAATGTTAGAAAACAGGTTGTGTGAATGTTTGATACCTCCTGGTGTCCTAGAAAGAAGTAAATGGGAGTGGGTGGAGGAGACATGTCTCTTTGAGATGCCTACTCCAACTCAAGTAACGGGGCTCTGCTGCAGCCCTGGGAAGTACAGATGAGACACGGAAAAAGGTCAGAAGGGCTGGGGCAACATTGCTCATCTGACGGGCAGACATCCTTTTGCATGCAAACATTGCCACTCTTAAATCTAGGCTCTATGTAGTTTTGCAACATTTTTTTCTGCCACACAACACATGCTAACAGAGACCTGCACGTTCAATTTATGCTCTGGTCTGGGGTGTTGTACAAGCAAAAGGAAATGCAAGCCTGGGAAATGAAGTAATATCTCACTTGTTAAGAACTGGATGAAAAATAAGATGATAGCAATGTCTACAATGCATTTCCTTAAGAGCTGTGGCTGCAACCTCGGCCAATCTAGAGTCAAGCAAATTAATAAATTTCAGTCTTTTACTTGTTTTACACCAGAAGAGAATCTGGAGCCATAGGTCCTTACCATAAAACACCCAATACTGTAATAAAATAAAAAGGCCTTTAGATTTCACTTTCTTGATAGATGTGGAGGAATAAGTTTAATCTTTTTAATTTCACTACTGACACTGGGAGACCATGGCTCTGACTAATGATAACTTGGGTAGAGTATGATAATTTGTATACAAGTTATTTATGATGCTATACTGATACTGAATAAAATAGTCAGAACCTGCATTAGGCATTTATATCTGAATGCTCAAATAGTCACATGATTTGTAATCACAAATTAAATAGCCACATGAGCGAGTGTGGACTCTAAAGATGGTGCTAATAAAATTTGGAAATAACTCTTGGTCCTATTTCTTTCTTTGAGAGCCTGCTTTAATATTTGTGTTCTTTAATCCAAAATAAACATGAACTTTTCCAATTATCTGGCAGTTTACTTCCATTTCAAATCCTGACAGATAAGGTTTGCTAAATACATGCAAAGTGAGTCTGAAGATTGGTGAAGTGTCAGTGCTGGTTAAGGTCCAGGCAGGAGGGGAAACAAATGCTCAGTCTAATCCACAGGTATGAATTCAACGGCTGTGGCAGATAGACATTTGTATCTGTATCCAGATGACTATTCATATCTATATCCAGATGACAATGCCAATGATTGGGCAACAGGAAGGTAGAAATACAAGAATGGACGGCAGATGTGATCCCAAAATATGAGAAGGATTATTGGGTCTCAGGCTGAGAACAGGAAGGTTTCAGCGTTCTGGAACAAGAAGTGAACCCAGGGAAAAGGCCTGGGCTATGTTGTCAAAGGTCTACATTACATGACAGCAGCTACTTGCAATATCTGATAGAGAAAATGATTTATGGAAACACATTATATGTTATTATTGATATTGCAATAGTGTTTCACCTTTATGTAACTCCCTAATTCCCCAACTGCTAAAGAAAAGCAAAGGCTCACCCATCCAAGTAAAAATGTTACAAATCCTGAGTATCATTAGACATGATATTCAGCACACAGAACACTGAGCTTTAAGCAATTCTAGTAAACAACAATATCTTCACTGAAACTCCTGGGATCAGTACTTAACGATCTGAACTCTCTCAGCAGCTGATATGCTGTTGATGTGCTGAGTAGATGACCCATGACTAGCTTCCCTCAGACCACTCTGTAGCCCAAAGAGGGACGACACCTTATCAAAAATCCCAGATTGTGCCCATGGGACATTTCTGATAGGCTGCATTTCTTTGGTTCTGCTCAGCTCACAGGGAAACTTTGAAACAAAGTAATACTCACTACATTCACTTTTCAGTAAGAAATCTCCCTTTTTCTCATTTTCAATATATTATTTTAGAATTTCATTGCTGCTTTGAAAACCAAAGGTGACAAAGGAGAAAAGCAGGGGAATGGTTTAAAGATCAAAGCTTTACAATTCCCTATAGAAACCTTACTATTGCTGTTAAGAACATTAATTCCACAGGAAATTTTTCATTTTCACCAGAGCCCAATTCTCCAAAATGTTTTTAGTCAAGAACTTTAACCATCTAGCAAGTCCACTGCTTTTGCTGCTACCTAACAGTGTTATCAGAATTTCTTTCTTTGCAAGCTGTTATTCTCAGTGACACTGGTATAATATATGGTTTTCATTTAATACTTGGCCTGTGGATGCTGTATTCCTGTGGCATATTCCCAGTCATGATAGAGGCAAACACAGCACAGAATGCAGGAACGGGTTGTATAGAGAACGGCTAGAAAGAGAAACACTTGTAAAGTTTTTATTAGGCTCAAACACTAATGAATCCTTGAGTTTTGCCAGCTATTGCTTCACAGAATCCTTGATCAGACACGTACACATGGATGGACATCTTTTCAAAATCCAAAAGCCTGCTTTTATAGAGAAGAAAGTTTTTCAAATTACATTAAAGTCAATTTTAAAAGAAATGGGCAGAGAGTGCAAGCTAATTGTGTAATGTGAGTACACGCTATTTGTAAGTCTCTAGTGTTTTACATGAGGGCGTCCTATAAATGATAGACCAGAAGTGAAGTGATAGAAAGTTGAATAGCTTTCTGGTTCATTCCTCGCAGCTATTCACAAGACTAATTCTGATTTCATATAAAGCCATTTTCCAGAAAAAGCACAAGGTTTCCTTCTGAAATCTCTTTCTTTTCAAGTGTAAGTAACACTAATAAAGTCATTCTTTACTGTATATACAGAGGCAGCTTTCCATTGTAATTCAACCCATATCCGCATATAGCTAATCGGAACAGCCACTGACTGCATGCGTAATTTAGTGATGGATAGAATGCCTTAATGCATTAATGCCATTACATGCCAACATAATGTGGGTGAGGATGTAAACATAAGGAGTTTGAGATTCATATCCTACTGGAATTGTAACTAGTCATCAATAAAAATAATCAGACACAGCACACAGGAAGAAGCAAATTCCTGGAGCATTTCCCATAGCTCCCTGGTACAGGGAACTGAATAGCAGATATTATGCACCAAAGGCCAGGTGGGAAGGAAACTGCCTTGGCTGATAAGCATAGCATTAGGATTCAGAAGATAAAAATTTAATGTCCACATCTACCACAGATTAGCTGATACATATGGGAGAATAATTCAGGTAGCTATTATATGTTCCATTTTCTTCACATGCAAACTTAGGACTGTACTCAACTGTGGGTAAACCACACCATTGGGTCACTTAGGCACAGCGATCCATGACTTTGCATGCTCATAGCACTAGAGAAAAGACAAGGAGTTGGGAGGGTCTGTTACATCCATGCTGCTTTTCTCTTTAACCTGGGAGTGCTCTCAGGGACCGTGTTTATACAATACATTTGAGGAAAGCTCTGGAAACTAAGTAGACTAGATTAAAGTCTTCTTAAAACTCATCTTTTCTGCCCTCTCAGTACAGAACAGATGTAGTAAATTATTTTTCCCTTTCCCACTCCCGATGCACAATAGAAGTTATAATGTCATGTTCATATTTACAGTAAAGCTTAAAAAAATTCTACAGAAGTTTGAAGATTTGCAGTGCAAACTTTTTTTTGCAAATTGTCCAATTTATATCGTGAGCTGTAAAAAAGAGAACAATTCTCCCATGCACTGTAATGCTGACTCATGCACTGCAGGATTACCGAGGCATTGCTTCCCTGGAGGATTATGCAGTTACTCTGGGGAAACTGTAGCGTATTTGTCCCTCCCTCTTCATGACCATTCATGAAAACGCCTACTGAGTATTTTGCTGCTGCAGGCAACCTCTCTGATCTGTGTTCTGGCAGGAAGATACTTCTCCCCTTCTGATTTAACTTTTTGAGCTTCAGAAATGTAAATGGCCTCAGAAACCTTTCTATCTGTCCAAAATCTGAAGAAAGACCATGACTATTGCTTTTGGCTGCTTCAGACAAAAGGCTTTGGTAAAATAGTTACTGCAGATTGCTTTCCATTTACTTTAGACCAATGCTGACTGTTGAGTTTCCAGTGTACAAGTTTCAGCAATAGGAAGACAACAGTGAGAACAGAAACTTGCCTGTTACAGATGTATGTCAGATGTTAAACAGATATAAATTAGGCTAGCACTATTAATTACCTTGGAATGAATTTACAGTAAGTGTTTGTTTATATTAAGGTTTTGCTCAGCGAACATGAAGAATTTAGACTTTCATTAATTGCAAAGTGATTTCTGAGGCTAATGATAATTAGAGTGTTGAAAGAGAAGTACAGACCATTTCATTTAAGAAAAACACAAAGGAACAAAAAGATTGACTCCTGGAAATTGCTTCTGTTTAAAGCTATCAAAAGCCAGTCTTTGACACATGCTATGAAATGTTCACCACCCTCGTAGAATCAGATCTGACACCTCCCCCCCCCCCCCCCCCCCGTTTTTTGGTTCGGACTTTTTAAAGTGCCCAACACCACAAGCATTCATATATGTGATTATCTTTACATATGCAAATAAATATTCAGCAATGGTGTTGATAATATGTACAAAATTAGTTACCTTCTTTAAATCCTGAAGGATCAGGAGCTGTCTTTGTAGCATAAAACTGACATTTAACTCCTCAGGTAAAACAGATTTTCAATGGTGCTCACAGGCATTTAAAAGGCACCTTAAAATAATGCTGACAATTTTACAGAAAATATAAGGAAAATATAATTTCTTACAGCAAAATTTTATATTTGCCTTTGGCAACTGTTTCCTCGAATACACCAAGCTCGGTGTGATTTGAAAACTACACGAACATTAGACCTGAAGGTTAATTCCAATACTCTGAGAAATCCTCTGTGCTCTTTGTTGCTTCTGCACTATGTACAAATCCATCTAATTCCCACTCCCCCGCCGACCCTCGCTCTCAGACAAGTACTGTGGACATTTTCCTTTTTCCCGTGGTGCTGGAAGCCAGCCGGCCTCTTCCTCCCTGCCCAAAGACCTTGTCTGACATTCAGGCACCTCGGTTGTAAGCTGAGCTGTCACTCTCCTTTGCTCTTCACCGGGTGCTGACTCCGACGGCTCCTCTAAGAATATTACAAAAACTGTACTGAAGATCCAGTTAGCCTTAGGCCCTAGTTCAGCCAAGCAGCGAGGCACAGGTTTAATTTTAACTGTGACTGCAGTGAAATTGGTTATGCGCTTAAAGTTAATAGGTGTATTATTAAGTTCCGTGAGGATCAGGCCTTAATTAATGTGCCCACACCAGCATGTAATGTTACACTTACAGGGAACTGAATATCATTTTGAAACTTCAGTACTATTTCTATTCTACACAGTTCCAAATAAATGGACTTCCCCTTCTTTTTGTGATACATTTATGGGAAATCTAACAACTTTACCCATAGAACTATTTTTAAGATGTCTTATTTTAAATCTCAGTATTCCCCTGGAAATCTGTAAGGACTAGTCATTATGCCATGAAATTAAGGGCATAAATAAAAAATACCTTAACCATGATATCATTTTTGCGCAAAACTTATTTTCATTGGGAGGTCATTTTTAATTGAAGAAAATAATTTTCTGCATAACACTTACCTACAGTATCCAGACAGCTTTCTCCATTTCATCGTCAGGATGCTTAAAAAAGCCAGTGTTCTGCAGAGCAGAAAGTGAGGCGCTGCTATTCCAGATGCCATCAGATCCCCTCCAGAAGACAATGAGATACTTATTCAAGATTGAAGACCACAATACTGAAGTCAATAGACCTTTGTCATTCATATCAGCTGGAACTGTAAAGTTTTTGCTGCTCTGAAGGATTTGCATCCTTCCCTATTCTTTAAGCTACATATTATGTCCAGGGCACTTTCTATCAAAAGAATTTACTATTTCTTCTTTAATCTGTTCTAGCATCTTAGAAGGCATATAAAACAGGTATTTTTCTGTTATTTCTGGGATATTAAGAACTGTAGCATTATGGAAGCAAGTACATAAAGATTCACTAGGATTATCCAAAATGAACTCTGGTCTTTCCTGCCGCTTTTTTTTCTGGACTGTTTTTGCCCTATTCTTTCCCCTCAAGTTCTCTCCCATTCCCATTGTTGCTATCCTTATGGCATGGTATTTCAGAAGATTATTTTACAACTGACCAGACTAGAAGGTCATCCTAGAACTCATATAGCCTTTGAAGATTATAGAGAGGTTTTTTATGCATCAAATTAAAGAGAAAGACTGGCATTTTGATTTAAAAAGAGGCTATATTTTGACTGTTCTTCACACCACACTTAAATTCTGTCACATCTATCATTTTCCTCTTCTGAATAAACCATGTGCTGGATGTCAGCTCAGAGTTCAGCTGAATCTAAACTTGACTGTATGCTGAATCGAGTTTTTAGTCTTTTGTCCCCCTCTAAAAGTTATGCAGTGTCAGCTGTCTTTGTGCTGTGATTGCTGGGTAAGGTCTTGGCTCTATGAAATCAATGGGGATTTTGCCGCAGGATTTGGTGGAGCTAAGGTTTCACCCAAGCTGTTTTATTTGTACCCCTTCTGTTTTACTCTATCCTAAATACACTCACTACAGCTTTTAGGTTATCTCTCAGATGAAACACTTCACCTTCTTTGTTGGATAAAAATAAATAGATGCTATTTAAGCTATATAGCATGATGCCTTTTAACTACCTGAAGAACAGCAAAGGACAAAGCAGGGGGAAAATCTGGATTTGCTTATCTATTAAACTTTAATGCTAGGTAGCAGGTTTATTTTCCAGACAAAATTATGTTATCACTGTAGAAGTAAACAGGATACTTTTAGAACTGTATAAAGTATAGGTATTGATTTTCTGAAGCATAGTATTATGCAGCTATTGCCTGACAAACTTTCTGGGTATATCATCATGCAATGGTCTAGCCTTTGTTCAAAGCCTAACTTGTTCATTTTTCTGACAAAGCATCAACTTTAGCACAAAACCAGCTCAGTTTCTCTGTAAGTTACTTTGCCTTGTCCTGTGTTTCAAAATGAAATTAAATTGTCTTGATTTGCGGGCTAAGGCATGCACACTGCAAAGCTGCTGTCTCATTTGCAGACTGGACATTATCAATCAGGTCCATGATCAAAGAAAAAAATCAGCTTAGCCTACCTGGACCACAAGGTCTAGCATACAATGTAACAAGCAAAGCAAGTGTTCAGAAATGAGGCTTTCAGGAAGGCTGCTCAAAAATGTGCAAGAATTGATGAAAATACAAAGCAGACAATAGTGTCTACACTCAGATTTTGATTAAAAAAAAAAAAAGACAGATTCAAATTATCTCAACTGGAGAGCTGGATGTTGGTGATGGATGTTGGTCCAAAACCTCTTGGAAAACCTGCCTGAGAAGCAAGAACAGCATCACCTGCAGAGCAGGGGAGAGGAGGGACCCTCCACCCATGCCTGGTGCAATGTGGGCTTTGGCAACATCCCCACTGAAGGGGTCCTTCTTGTGGCCTCTGCTTCCGTAGCTCATCCCTATCAGACAAGGCTGGACAGTACCTGAACTGACTGTTGATTCCCTTGGGAAAAGAAACTTTACTCATTTCCTTACTTTAAAGCAGAGCCTGTAGAATGCAGAAATAGCTGATGACAGAGGAATAAAGATTTCGTTCAAGAAGCAAAGACAGCAGGTGAGTATGTCTTGGACATCTGTAAGTGTCTACCATTCTGCATTGTCATGGGATACCTGCAGCACTGCGGGAAGAGAACATGAGTCTTTCCTCTGTTGTAAACTAACCTATTTGTGTAAGTTTGCTGTTTTTTCTTCTCATTAGGCCTCATTTTAGAGAACAAGTTTTTGGTGTATTTTTTCCCTAGAAGTAGGATCTTTTCCACCAGTCTTCCCTTGGTTTCACATTTCAAGTAGATAATACAGTGGCATTACCATTTTATCCCGTGACAGAAGAGATGTACTAACACACCTACCAGACAAAAGTGATTGGTGTATAGGCAGACGCACCTGAAAGACTTTAAAGCTGTAAGAAGATAGAAAAAAAAGAAAGTAGAAGAATTTACAGCATCATCCGTGCTACCCTGCCTTTAGAAAAGCTGTAAAAAACTTATACTATACAAGTAATTGGGGTTTATTTTATTAGCTGTGCATAAAGTACTCTTATGGCAGAGATGTTGTGATAGCAACTCATGCATAATGCAAATGAAGTGTAGGTATCCAGTATCTCTTATTGCATTCTTTTCCTCAGCACTTCCTAAACATTGGTTTTGCCCTTTTTTTTCATTTCATGTTCTACAAGTTGAAGGGTCCTGCATTTTACAGTATGTACACACACTGGCTGAGGAGAAACACACAAATATTTATAACATGAAAACTGCACACACAAATACCTACCCGGTTTCTCAGTTTGTGCACTCAGTGTCTGAATTCGACACCTATGCATATCAACTATGGATTGTTAAGCTCTATTTTTAGCTACTTCAATAGGCAGAAAGAGCTTAGAGAAAGAAGAAATTACCTGTCAACTCCCATAAAAAAAAAGTTCTGTAAAATAGCCATTTTTCATACAACCTCAAAAAAAGTTGTCACTTCGTTCTGCATTCTTATGCTAGAGTCTTCATCCACTATGCTAGCACCTTTGAATAAATATCGCAACTGTAAGAGGCTGTGGAGTCCAGGTTTTGGGTTAGGGTCCAAGTCCTATCCTACAAGATATTTGTGACCTTTTCCCCATCTGCTCACTGTGCTTTTTTCTCCAAGGATCTTCCACTTTTTGCAATCATTTCTCATTGTTGGGTTTTCATATTGACCATGGGAGCACTCAGAAGCACGTGAGACTGATGCTCATCTTTCACAGCAGTTGTGGCCCTCTTCCTCCAGTCCTCCCCTTCTCTGCTGACACTTGCTATTCCCACCTCCCCACACATGTTTCCTGTATGTATTCATCACTGTTTTTGTTCTTGTGGGTATGTATGCAACCAATTGCAAAAACATAGTTGACATTTTGGCCTCAAAGCAGACTGGTTTGTGGCCATTTCTGTTTCTCTCTGCTGAAGAGATGTGAGGAAGTAGCTGAGAAAATTTTGTTTTCTGCTTTCACATCTTATATGCTTAAGGTCAGTGGGTTTGGCACTTCTAAGGGTAGAACTGTTACAAATAAACCTCAAAGAGAGGGGGGAGAGATGCTCTTTATGAACTTGAGATTGAGTTAATGAAGGCCTTTGAAGGTTAAGATGAAGGCCCTGAGTACAAGAACCACCCAACAAAAAAGCTTCATTTCCTCTGGGTACGTGTTGGAAGGCTCATCCAAGTCACTGGGAGTTGCCTCAAAGTTTTATAGCGATAACAATCCCATTTGCATGAACCCTACACAATTCTAATGGAAAAAAAAAAAAATTTCTAGCCCTGTTCCAGTTGTTGTTATGGATGTTCTCTAGGAAATCAGACTAAAAATACCAGCAGATAACATTACAGCACTACAAGATAAAGTCTCCATTCAAAACATGTTAAAATCAAAGTTGATTTTCATCAGTCCTAGTGGATATTTGGGGTTAATTCTGTGTCACTGAGATGTTCTTGCTGACTTAGCTATGGAGGAGCAAAAGTCACAGACAGCACAGTGAGAGACACATACAAGTACCTGTAGAACAGGTCAGTGGTCTCTACCAAGAGATTTCTATACTCTACTTACAACTGTGCAGATGGAGAGTTAACTGTTGTTTTGAAGTCCTACATGTGATATGCTCTATTCACAAGGAGTCAGGACTTGCTGACTGAATAAATGCAATGCCAGTGTTTTAAAGGGTTGGGCTATATTAAAATTAGAGTGCAATTAATGTGCATAGCTCACTTAACCCTAGGAACACTGAGGTTTGAAAAGAGGCTCAGAAACATCTGAAATTCAGCTGAGACTGATGTTTCAAGTATTTCATCACCAAGTGATTAACAGTTTCATGGCTACAAAAGAATATTTCATAGGCATCTTTAGCAACCTGACAATATCAGGACTTGGTATTACAGCATTATGGAAACTTTTCTTTGCTGGTCAGCACTGTAGCACAAAATTTCTCATGTTAGTGTAATCACAACAGAGAATAATTCCTGGGAAAGTGGTTTGTTTGATTGTTGTTCCAGTCTGTATTGTTTGTTCTGTCTAATGATCTATGACTCTATTCAGTAATGATTTTTTTCAGTCTGGTGGAATCCCTGTAAACAAATTTCAGCTTAATTTTGTAAATGGAATGTAGTAAGCAACAAAGAAAAGCCTTTTACATTTCTTTCCTAGCGATACTCAGAACTGTACCATTTGGTGTACTGAGTACAGTAGCAGAATCCAGAAAACAGGATCCAGTCACCATAACAACTTGCCAGCAGCCAGATCTGTGTTTTGCCAATGAATTCAAGGCAAGCTGCTTCACTGAAGACTTTTTCCTAAGGGCTTCAGCTGATTAGTTTTAGATAAGTCTTAGCTTGAACAAATACTATCTTATCTACACTTGAAGTGGTACAGCTGGAAGTTCATCCAAACTCCCAAGTACCTTCCTCTTCCCATGCTGGGGCAAGTCTAGTGGCCTGCAGCTCCTTCTGGGCTCTGTCAAATCTCAAACTCTGTCTCGGGGGGAAAATGAAACAGCACCTGCTATCTATGCTAGGTAATTATTTTATGGCACACTTTCTAACCAGCTGGAAATTCACCATCTGTTTTGTTGCTGGTGATGGAAAATGCTGTGTTACTTCAGTTGAAGATTTGCATTTTCTTCCTGATGTTGGAGAACTGTAGAACTTCCCTAACATCCAAGTGTTTAGTATCTTCCATTTTTTTCCAGTGCACAGACAGGCAATAATCACAGATTCTTGGATCCAGATTAAAGGAAACTGTCTTTAATTTCCTCCACTGCAGCTGTCCTGTGCTGAAGGCATCTGCCATACCTAATGGATGAGTTCTTGCTGGGGGAGCACTATCAGTTTAGTGCAAACCCCACTGAAGTTTCTGCCAAACTTTGCAGAGATCACACTTACTGTTCCTTAAAGTTTGACAGCCTGCCCCTTTCTGCTCCACTTCATCTCTGCTTAGCCTTTTGCAGGAAACCCAGGAGATTCATAGTGTTTGTGGAATTAGGGTAGAGTTCACCATGGTTGCTGACAGCTGCACTTTGAGATTCAGATACCAGTATATTAAGAGAACGCATTCCCATCCTGCACACTGGTATCCTACCAAGCAGGGAAACAGCCCAGCGGCTATGGGTAAATCAGAACAGAAACCTATTTTACACAGACCACCAAGGGTCAGCTTCTCTTGGACTGAGCTAAAACAGAAGGATCTTTTCCCCCATTGAACACTGGCTGAGTGTAGTACTAGTTCCTCTGCTAAACTGGATACATACTCTGCTCTCTGACGTGCAAAGTGGTGGCAGAAAGCACGAGAAAGGTTTTCTCAGCAGCAAGTTGCGGGCTGTCCACCTGTACAGGGTGGGCCAAGATGGCTCAAGATCCTGTGTGGCACTTCTGTGTGGCTGGAGTTAGAGGAGGGATTTTTGTCCCTTGGCCCTGATGCCATTCCAACAAGAGCAAGTGTTATGACAGCACATTCATATTTCAGAACATTAGCTTGAAAGTAACATAGTCTAAATCTGTATTGGAGATCTGACTGCTGTATTTGCTGTGACTTATTCTACACTTCATTATAGGCTGCTACTAGAAAACAATAGTCATAATTGGTAATTTTTTTCTGAAATGTAGGCAAGAAGTTGTGAATATACAGCAAATGTGCTGCAAGCAAACTTAAGAAATGCAAGTAAAAATAAAAAAATCCAGTGGTTCAAAGTGTAAGTGTAGGGAAAAATGTAACACATCAGATATTACCTGGGAAACCATGGTAGGAATGGTTTTCCTGCAGATCCCATTCTCTATTCCCAGGAAAAGGGCAGGGAAGATACCAGGATTTCCCTAATGAAAAAGATAAAACAAAAAATGTAGACAGTTAACTAAGATGAGACCAATGGATTTATAAAAAGAATTTTCATTTTTAATAGTCTTGAATGACTACCATGCTACACAGACCATGTCAAAAGAAAGACATCAGGCTTCCTTGGGGGACCAGACACACTTCTAGGGGAAAGTTGCACAGACTCCTCGAAAACTGTCTTTTGGCACCCACTCTGGGGTTTTAAATGCATAAAACCAGCAGGCCTAATAATGAAACTAATGAGGCTTAGGACTCATACTGTTCACAATGCAAAAATGCTTAAAGCATAGGCAGTGATGGAAAGCTGAAACAAATTCACCATAGGGGCAAATTGCACTTTTTTCATAGGGAGGGTAATGTAATTAAACCCACTCACACGCAGGACATTTTTCATACACAATCTCTGCACTCAGGCTAGAGGTCTATGTATTCTGCCACCAATAGAAATGGTGATATGCAAGACTGATGTCCACATTTGGCTTGTGTTGAGAACAGATTAGACAATTCCTGCCAAGGTTCATTTTTACTGCCAGAAGACTATGATCTGTATTTATCAGACTATAGAATTTCAGAAAAGGTGATTTTCCAGGAATGTGGATAAAGGGAATTATATTGGTGTAAAAGAAGATGGACTTCAGCTTGCCATTTCCAGACATTCTGCAAAACTTAGCACCACAGGAATCTACTCTCACACTATATCTTTTTATATGTGTACTTCATGTGTGGACAGATATATGTAAATATGTATATATATACACACATATATATATGTATGTATAAATAAATGTATGTATGCATACATGTGTATATGTAAGTGTGTGTGCTTAAGGTAAGGCTGAGAGATGTTTCCTGAGCCATAGAAAAGTTGTAATAACTGTGCTACATAAACTGATGGCAAAAACATTCACTACATAAGTCATATTTTGCACAGCTCGTACTTAGAAAGCCAGCACTGTTTTGGCTTTTCTTGTTCTGGGGCTGGATCAGATTTCTACTTGACATAACATTACACTTCCAGTGACTTTGTTTGACAGAGATACGGCATGAACAATTTAGTTGCTATCTGACGGAAGAGAGCTTGGAGCTGTGTAGGTCCTATTTTGAATGCTTTCTGGGCTAGACTGGAGTAAAGAAGGACACTCGTCCATACACTGCCTGAATGACTCATCATTATAAACAAGATTTGAAAGATACTGAAAGTCTCATGAAGCATCTGTAGCAAGCTGACAGTGTAAGGAGAGAGTGTTTCACCCATGTACCTATTAGAATCACAGATCTAAGCCAACCTCATGCTCAAAGCAGGACTAAATCTGAAGTTAGACTATGTTGTTCAGGGCTGTGCCCAGTCATGACTTGAAAATCTCCAAGAGTGGAGGTTCCATGGCCTCTTTGAACAATCTATTCCAGTGCTTCACAACACTCATAGGGATTTTTTTTCTTTATATTGAACCAGAATTTCTCTTGCTGCAGCCTGAGACCATTGCCTCCCCTCCTTTCCCTGTGCACCTCTGAGAAGAGTCTGGCGCTCTTTTCTGTAACTCCTCATTAGTCACTGAAGACAACTAGATCTCCCCTTAGCCTTCTCTTCTCCATATTGAACAAACCCAGGTCTCTTAACTTCTCCTTGTGTGCTTTTGTGCCAGTCCCCTAATCTTAGTACATCTGTGCTAACTGTCTGCAGTTTGTCCATCTTTCTCTTGTAATGGGGAGCCCAAAACATTACACAGTTTTCCCAGTTTAACCTCACTAGTGCTGAAACACTAAAATTTAATTAACCTTGCAGATGATATAAAGGCAGAGTCAATTGCCATGTAAATCCCATACCAGGTAAGAGCTGTTAGCATGAGCCAGCATGATAAGTTTCTGAGAATCTAGTTAAGTAAGAAATCTGAGATTGCACAAGAGAGGTCAGCATCCAAATAATACAAAAGACAAATTTTTATAACAGAAACTCTTGTTTGTCTATTGACAGTATGTGGTAAGCTATTTTTGTTCCTTGCAAGACAACTATTCATACCTTGGTGATTTTGAACAAAGTGCTATTTAAAATTTAAATGTCAGCTTGCCTGGAAAAAAGATCCAGAAGTCACTAAAAGGAAAAGGCTGTGATGGATTTTTTTTTTCAGTCTTGCCTACAGTTATGATCCTCTTTTTAAAGTCTATATAACTTGGTAGTATATGCAAAAGGCACACAAGGGGATGTCAATTATTTCAAGAGAGGAACTGAAATTTTATGCAGCGACATCTATTTTTTGGTGTAACTCCCTAGACAATTATTAAGGTATGAGCAATTTCATGTTGTAAACTTCCCTGATGTACTTCTAGTCTTTCAGTCACTGGCATAATAGGTACTATTACGATGTGGAAATATGCCAGTGCATTCACCCTTGATAAGCGCATGGTCAGTTGACTTAAAATACAGTCACTATGCAAAGTGAAGATTTACCTTTTCAAGTAGTGATCCTTGTCTCAAATATAGCCACAAATGCTGATACAATCTTTACAAAAATAACTGTCTCCCATAACTTCAAAAGGACAAGTCAACCATTTAATATAAAAAAAAAAAAAAAAGTTATTCCAACACCTACTCAGCGTTCTACTCTTATCCGGTTCTGACTAAGGCAATGCTGACATTGATTTTGGTTTGACTGTTAGATAGAACACTATTGCCACTAAGCCTGCCTTAAAACACATCTGCATTCTGCAATGTTGTTTTGGAATATTTTGCAGTGCAACATCAACACAAAACTGAGCTCCTCACTTATGAAATTGTATTTGTGAGGTTCTGTACCCTGAGGGCCAGACTGGCTGGGTAATAACCAACGTAGTTAATAGGGGCGAGGACCCTCCTGCTTTCTAGCACGACTGTTCTCAGGAACACAGCTGCAATCTCCATGCTCTCCGGAGAGAATAAGTCAACCCAGGGGAGAAAGATAAGTGATAGGACTGCAGCACCTCTTTGAGGTTTGTTTTTTCCTGCCTTGTTCCAGGAGATTATTGTCACAGGAAATGGAGCAGTCTCTGCAGTCAGAAAGATATGGAGACACCATTATGGCTGGCTTGCAATGGGAAAAACTCCTGATATACAGAGGTCAGCCATAGCTGGACCCTTCTGACCTCCTCATTTTTGTAATAGTCCTAATAGAAGGGCATGTCAGTCACTGATACCGTCCCCTCTCTGTCACAATAAAAAAATGAAGTAAACATGAGGAATAAATAATCCTTGGTATGCTTGCAATATATTTTGAAAGGTCCTATAAGGTTAAGAACATTATCTGGAAAGCCAGCTGTGCTCTTTACTCCTCCCTGTTCTCGATAACTCCCTTACTGAAATGGAGGACAGGTTGAACTTCGTTGCACTGACGTTTTGAACTTTATCTGCTGGTTCTTATCTCTTCTACCATGAAAAATACGTACATGAGAACCCTAAGTTCTGCACGTTAGCAGCAAAAGGATTAAAAGAAGAAACATGTCTTTCATTCAGCTGTTCTCTACAAGCACAAGACCTGAATGCTAATGAGTACAGTCCAGAATATCAGAGAAGAATATCAATAGAGTACACGCACCTTCTTTCAACAGAATTAAAGACCTTATTGCTGATACATCTTTCTCAGTGTACACAGTGCAGGATGTCTTCTGTATCAGTTAATACTACACATCCAGTAACAGGTTGCTGCTCTTATTACTGCTGCTGTGTCTAGCAACCCAAGTAATGAGTGAGGTTGTATCATGGTAGGCACTTCATACAGGCAGGGAATTGTCTGCCTCAGAAAACTTACACTCTATACCAAACAAACAGGTTAATGAAGGTGAGAGGGTAAACAGTACACAAGGAATTAAAGACCCGTATGAAAGGCTGGATGAAGCTGGCTCTCCTTGCAGGGTCATGACCCTGCTGAAAGATCTCCTCTCCCCTGCTTCGACCTACACTTTGTGACCAAACAGTGAATTCAGGCAGGAGCCCGTCATTTCAGAGGGCCTCTGTAGCTCACAGTGAAAGAGAGCTCAAATCTATCAGTTCACCAGGCGTGCTGCCCTGGCCTCTTCCCTCACAGCCACAGGCTGTTAGCAAGCCCATGTACTCATCGGTGGTGGGGTGCTTCCGATTGTTTGTGGAGCTTAGCTTTGGCTACAAGAGCAAATACAAGCTGGCATGTTTGTGTATACCCCTCTCACTTGTACCTGATGTGTCTGACTTTTCTTTCTTATCAGCTGAATAATAAAATTAATAGAATAATTGATTTTTCTTTTAATAATGAATGCAAGTAAAATAAACATGTGGTCATGTTTTTACTTAATGTTAATTGTTAATTATTTAGGATCATTATGCCCCTTTGCTTACTTGACACAGCAGCACAGTTTGATACTCTTACAGACATGAAATAATCTAGATTAATGGAAAAATAGAAATGTTATTCAGAACACATACACTGGGATCAGTGAAGCTGGCAGCTGAACAGGAAATGTAATGGCTAATTTCTAGTGCATAACATGAGGCATAACATTATGTTAAGGACTGTAACAGTCCATTACAGTCAGTGCATGACAGAACTTTTAATGTTATGCTTTAAGCAAGAAAGTCAGTTTCTGAAGCTTTTCCAGTGTTCCACAGCTTAAAACTACCTTAGGTACCAGAAACACAGCATTTTATGAAGTATCAGTGGAGAAGGCATTTTCTGTTTTGCAATGGCATTGATAAAGCTGCTAGCCTGACAGATGAAAACATTACGATTATTAGAAATAATACTGTACATAACATCATACAGACTACAAAATACTCAACCACATGTTTAACACAAAAGCCTCTTTATGCTGACAAATCTACAATCGAAAGAGCCAAGTGGGATAAGTTCAGTATTTCACTATGGAGAGAAATGGTGGTGTATATAGCATTACTGACGACTGCAATGTTTTGGGAAAGGATTTGGCATTACAAAGCTTTTAAACAGCATATTGTATTTAATGGAAGTGAATCTTTTATGCTGATAGATATTGTGTTTCTTTTAGAGACAGGCAAATATTTAGACACCGTCTATTATTTGGAGGGAGGATATCCTCTTAACCAGATACCCTAGTATTTATGAACAAAAATATTAAGAAAATGTGATTTCTGTGGGAAATGTTTATGCTCCAATGTCAATATTAAAATATTCACTGTTAAAAGGGCAGTCAGATACAGGTTTTTTGTTGCAGCTCATTGTAGAGGTTTGGTTGCATACATTGCGTGCAGCTTTTGTTGCTGATATCACTGTCATTAAAATCTGATGCACTCTAAAAATGTGCATTTTTAAAATTATTATGAATTTTACCAACATGAAAGAATGAATATTTTACCCTGTTATGTTTGCAGTCAACTCTTAGTTACAGTATCAGGTTTTCTTCTGGTAGTTAAGAAATTTTGTTAACAAGTTTAGAGGCACAGTGGAAGCGATGGGAAACATCATGTTAATGAAACTCAGGTTTAATAATTAAATCCTGGTAACTAGAGGGGAAGGTATACTTTTTTAAAAATTCCTTCAAGGCCTACAGTTATGTTCAGTTTAAACCCATTACAAATCCTCTGAAGTTGGCTGTTCAAAGTTTTTACTCTACATTGCATAACAACTTGTGCACCGTGAAGCACACGCGTACGTACTACCCTCATGCTAGTGGTAGCACTGAACATTCAATGGGGCTTCTACATCTTTCTGACTCACACTGCAACAAGCTACTGCTGCCTTATGCTGAAACCTTTGCTTTGGCATGCTTCAATTAATGGCAAATTGCCTGCGTACAGGCAGCTATGAGAGGGTATTTCTTTACATTTCAAATCAAGAGGCACTTAACGGTGCACAAAGAGCAGTGCTGGTAGTATTGAACAGAGGAAAAAGAAAGAAGCAGTCATTTGTTAATTCTACAAGCCTTTTCTATAACCAAATAAATTACTCTGTGTGAATGAGTTCATAGCTCTGAGCACATAAGGTGCTACATTAGACAGTACATATTATGCATTCTGCTGGATCAATAACACTGAACAGTGGGTGGTCTATTATGTGGTTTATTCCTTCTTTTGGTCAGGCCATTTAGTTTGGCAAGCATTTGAATTATATTTAATTAAAGCCAATTTAACAACAACCAATTTTCCTTGTACCTTTTACCATTAGCAAAAATATTCCATTTGCTAAAAAAGGGTATTGGTTGGGAAAAAGCCAATATTCTTTAACTTACCTTCTGCCCTGAGGAGATCCCTTACGTAGAAACTCCAGCCACATTGCTCAGTAGGCTCGGGTTCATGACTTCTTGAATGTTGTGTAATTACAGAGGAACATTAATACCTTCAGCTGCATTATTGTCGTTGCTCATATGCTAGGCAGTTTTCATTTGCAGACCCATTTTCAGTGTAGATGATTGGGGCTTAAGAACAGGGTTGTAACAAAGTATATGTTATGTATAATGTATAAATATAGATGTGTCCTTCCCCCTCCGCTCTCCTCTACATGAGATTCCAGTGCAAATTAACAAAAGCTCCACTCTTACTTGGGTGCAAGCTCAGAGAAAAATATATAAAAAACGTTCTAAATTTGCAAGTCTTGTCCATATCAGTGGGAGAATTAAGTAAAAAAGCAAGTGTTTTTGAAAATGCCAGGAGAAAGTAAAATTATAGAGGTATTTAAGATACTGGAGTTAATAATTCTGTTAGAAGCAATGACCTGCTTTGAACCTCAGATGGAATGTGTGCATGTATGCACATGTGTGTGCATATGCTACATCTAGTGTGGCTTATAGAGATATAAAGCATATTTAACATCTTATTTCACAAACTTTACATTTTTTGCAAGACTATTGCTCATCTGTTCCTTCTGATGGGTTAAGTTACCTCCGTGCCACTGCACGTCTACGATAATGCAGTCTACTGGGGCTAGTCTGTATAATTTTATCATACTGAGACCAAAAAACCTATCCTGCCCTAACACACAAACATTTTATTTATAGGCCAGTAAGACAGAAGCCTTCCCGTTCCTTATCTTTTATAACACTCTGCATAATGTGATATCAGGTAGCGGACAAAATGAAGTTAATTTCAGCTCCACAGATAACCTGTGGTACAAGCGCTTAAATATAAAAGCAGAGCAGACACGACCAGTGGGATGTTGTAAGAGGGGAACAAACTGTCCTGCTAACATCTCTGAAGCAGCTGTGTCTCTCTTGTGACAGAATAAGTTATCACTTTGGTTACTGCTATTTCATCAGGCAGGAGCATGCAGTACAAATGACCTGAAACATGCAGGGTGTCACATCCTTACAAAAATCTAGGGTGTCCTTATAGTGAGGCAAACAAAAAGTATCAGGGTCATAATTTCCACATTTCTATATGGCTTTTATTAACTTTATCTAAGCAGCAAATGTAGCTGAGCTAAATAGCCAGAAATTCATTTTAATTTTACACCGTACTATCCTAACCTACTGGTTATGCTACCAAAATGTACAGACTCATTTCCACTCTCACAGAGCACTGAGAGCTGCAGACAGCTGGTACCAGAGAGAGGGTGCTTTGGCCTGTAGTGCTCCTCACCCCTGCCTCGCAGAGAAAACCCAGGATTGCCCCCAAACTGGGCATCTGCTAAGAAGAGGAGGTCAAGAAGATACCCTAATACCTGCTCTGACCCTTGCTGAAGCAAAATGAAAAGCTCTATTGACTTCACTTGATTTTTGACTCAGACCCTCCTGCAGACAGCCCATAGTAAAAGTCTTGAGACTGTTTAGTTGGTTTTGCCAGCTGAACCACTCCAGTGTTTCTTGTGTAGCACCTGTATATGTGCCTGCATGAAGAGGGGTGGTCTGAGCCTCCCAGATGTACCACCTTATAATTCCTATCTTTGTCCCAGAGGCAACAGCTTAATTACAGGTGGGTAGCAGAAACCTCACACAGGTTGTGCTCTTCTGTACTAGACATGGGATTATATCCTAGAAATAAAAAAACCCCACAACCCAGAAGCAAGTAAAAATATAATTAAGAACTGACACATTCGTTCTTGCTGTGTTTCAACATGAAATAGTGTAGTTTTTGGTTTGGTTAAGGCATCCATGTCAGAGTGTTAGCTAAATCATGTCCTTGCCTGCTTAAATTAAAGAAAAAAAATAAATGCTTTTTTAAAGGCTTTTGACCCTGTTTTTTTGGAAGATGGTATTAATGTTGCCTGAATCAATGGTCTGTCTCCATGCATAGCCATTGCACACACTTTACAGAGATTCAGCGTTAATATTTCTAGAAGCTTTAACAGCCTGTCTCAGGACTTTAGAAATGACAGATAAAAGGAAAGTTTTCAAGGTTGTTTACTGTTTTGCAGGACTCAATTCTTTTATGCCATGCATTTTTTGTTTATCAAAAACATACTTGACTGCCACAGAAAAAGTGATGACTGAGAAATATATTTTTGCACTCAGGTTTAGTGGATATTCATAGTTTGTAAGTCATCACTGTAAGTTCAGCTGCAGATTTGCTCTCCCACCACTTTGCATCACTGGTATTTTACTGGGGATCTTTGTGAAGTCCTCAGGCTCAAAGATAGCATCACATTCCTGGATAATTCATTTCCTATAGTGTCAGACTGTAAGGTCACCTCGGGCTATAGGGTCACACACCGGTTGTGCAGATCACAGTGTACCAGCAGCAGCAGCCACTCCTGATAATGTAAAAAATGTATTCCAGCAAACAAAAAATGCCAGTCACTGGTGTATGTGATTAGCACCAATTCATGTGCAAATGGAAAGAGCAGATAAGGAACCCAGAGGACATCCCCAAAGAAGAACCACCAAGCAGACAAGCATGTGTAAGAAGGAGGGCAATCATCTTTCATATACGTGCCAATAATGGTATGTACTCCATGGAATAAAATATCCTGGGAAGTGACGAAACTACACAGTTTAATGTTGTTGCCGGAGCAAACAAGTTACTCTGAGAAATGAGTGTTTCTCGTTCAAAGTTTTAAAGTTTCTCTTTTAAATGGATTCATCTTTTAAATAATGAACAGACAAGACTAGTTTGCTGAGCTCTTATATAATACTACAATATTTTAATTTGCACATTTTCTGCCTTTACAATATCAAAAGTGCTATCCATTTTTGCTTGTATTTGTTCTTCAGTAGTTTATTACTCAACACCACAAATGAGTCATTTCTTTTCAGACGACATTACAGAAAACAGCGAGGAACAAAAGACAAAGTTTCCATGAGAGGGGACCAAGAGAAGGTGTTCTGCACAGCAAAGGAGCTGCTGTTTCTGCACCTAAAGTCTCATCATAGGCATTAAAACATCACCATAAAGGCTCTCTAAACAAGTCACTAGCAGAACGGAGCAGTGCACCCAACAAATCCATCAGTTGTTCCCTGGCTGGAACAGACAGAGATGAGGTATACACAGAAGGCGAGATGTCTCTGGCAGTATGTTACTAGGCTGAGATCACTTTCCTGCAGGAATCCAAACTGGACCAGTATGTTCTTTTGCCACACACTTCAAACCAAGTCCTACAGCAGCTCTTGTTTTGTGAGGTGTTAAGAATTGCAGCCCATAGTCCAAAAATCAGAGTTAAACACAGATATAACTGCTGTGAGGTGTGTACAGCCCAGCAGGGCAAACTCTTAAAAGCAAGCCTAGACAGCAGAGGCTTGCCAGGCCTTCAGGCCTCGTACAGGAGCACCGTCCTTAGGATGAACACCCTTGCAGAAAGCCCGATGCTCTGGTGTGCCAGGCAGTTACGGCTATATGTGAGCTTAGAGCCAGCCTGGACAACAGCAGTTTGCATTCCCTGAGTACATCAAGACAAAGTTCAATGCAATGATAAACTAGGCCTGCAGTCCCAGAAATTCAACAGTGTAGCATATACAACATAAACCACCACTACTTCATAATCATGTATAACAAGGTACAGTCTTTGATTTCTAGCAGATTAGCAGCTCCTACTGCTTGTTCTCCACTTGCCGTTGGACTCTTGTCTGATCTAATTGGCTTTTGCAATAGCAACAACAGAGTTAGAGTCTGAACTCCAGGGATCTGTGTTAATAAAACAGGATTATGATCTTTACGGACCTCAGTCAAAAGCTGGGGATTACAACTTCAGATATAAACAGCATGCACAGATGAACTGTTCAAAAGCAAAATTTCTGTTGGTAATTGCTTTTAGCAATGAAAAAAAAGGAGAAGAAAATTACATGCCAAGGTGTCTGCAAGCAGAATGTTTCTCTCCGGCATTACCAGCCAAAGTTGTGTAGATGCTTCATTAAAAATTTAGAAAAAGCTATATAAATATTTTGTATATGAAACCACAGCTAATGTTACAGAGTTTAACTGTTATTGCCCAGCTCGCTGCTAGGGGTAATCAGCTAGACTTTCTCCTCATGGATGAGGGCTCCAAGTAGGGGCCCCAGCCCCTACTGAGCAGAGCAGGCAGGACAGGAGTCACCCCTTTCCCTATACCATGCTACCAATGACCAGCTCTTTGAGGTCACTTAGATAAATTATGTATCCTCTTGTGTACAGGAAAAGAAGGGGAACTGATGCCTGGCTCAGAAGCATCAAATCCAACTGAAAGCAGTGGGAGTTCAGGGGCTGGGCTCAGCAGAGAGTTCTGAAGAGCCTCCTTCGAGGTGTAAAAGGGTATTTAGCCAGAATTATGCGCCTATGGGATGAAAAGGGGTTCAGAAAGATTCTCTACAGCTCTCAACATGCCTAAACTCATCAGGGTTAATCTTTTGGCCTGCACGTTCCTCACACTGTCAGCTTCCCTCACCAATTTGCAAGGGCAAATAACGCGCTTTCTGCTGACGCCCTGCAACACCCTGCTAGGGCCAGGGGTTTAGGGCTTCTCTCTGGGTCTTGTCCTGCGTAATTTATCTTTGGTAATGCAGATAAAGCAGGAAACAGCATCCAGAAATACAGCAGCTAGTGATTTGGGGATTCTCCATTTTGAGTCCTGAAAGTCAGTAATCAGTGATCACAAGCTGAATATTTATCATCAGGAATTGCTTTTGAAAACTTGGCTTGCTCTTTTTTTTCTCCCTTTATGACTCATGCTCAGTCCTGCCTTCCTTTGCTAATACAAAAAAAAAAAAACAACCCACAGATCACCATTAAAAATCTGAAATGATCCTAAAGAACTTTTTTTTAATAGCTTCACAATGTTAATATACATTGTGGCAGATAAATTATAACAAGCATTCACTTGCCAGCATGCTCCAAACTAAGTAATCAAAAAATGTCCCCTGTCTTGATGCTAATTGCTTTATTTATTTGCTGACTAAAATCAGTTGTGCTGACATTAAGACAAGACAGAGACATGAGCTTCTCTGATGCTCTCTGCCCAGAAGAACAGTGAAAGTTTGTCTGAACATAGAGCTCTGTGTCTGAGCAGTGCAATGGGTCAGAAGAAGGCAGAAAGTAGCTATTCTAAAAATATGTATGTATGTGTCGTTAATAAAAACCACAAACAAGACGGCCTTTTCTACCAGCATTGAAAAAATATGTGAAAAAATATTGAAAAAATATTGAAAAAGTAATTTTTCCGTTGATCCTCATTAGATGCCGTGAGCAGTTGCTGCACTTACAGAAAAAGGTTTCTTCTCTGTATAAGAAGAAGTTGTGTGTGGAAAGCAGCGATAAAGCCTGAGGTACTTCTTTCTGAGTGCTTTTGCAAGTAGCTCAGTGGAGCTCACAAATGCCCCTTTAAACTATTTCAGCTTTGAAGACTCAGCAGGAGAATCTTAAAATCAGAAAACAAGCTACTGGACTGAATCTTTTTGAATGAGGGATTGGAAGCATATGACCACATGGGATTTTAAATTGCATTAAAATTACAGTATTGATGTAACTGTCCTTCCTGTCATTTTTTCAGACCTCCAGTATTGTTTCAGAGAAATAGTCCTACACAATGCATAATAATGCATCACAGGACCCTGTTCCCATAGATCTGAAATTTCTTAGTTTAATCTTCACCTAAACAAATATTCCCTTAAATAAAATAGAATAATATTCTCAGTGGCATATGCTGAGTATTTTCAGTCACTTGGAAGAGTAAACAGAGCCCCCCTGCCTCTTCCTGCTTCCTTTGACTCCTGCTTCCTTTCCCATGTGCTTTATTTCTCTAACTGTTTGACCCATGCCTGGGCCTTGCAGGTTCCATCTTCCTTTCTGAGCTCTAACAGCACCGCGGCACTGCGCGGCTAATGAGCCATGGAAACGAGCTTTGCCGCCTTTATTGGGAAAGTTTTCCACTTTATGGGAAATGATTCTATGTGGGTGTCAGAGAGGCACTGGACCCTCTCCACACAACAACACATTGCTTCTCTTATCTTGACCTTTCTGCCTCTTCTTTAACTCCCTGCATTTTTTTCTGAACTACTGGATTCTTGGCTAGTTTTACTGTTTGCTACAGAATATGCGTGTCTTAAGATTTGTTTTTTTAACTGACGTATTCTGAGGAAAGAAATGTTTATTTCAGTCAAGATATGAGCTAGTCTAAAAGAAAAATGTTCCTTTTGATTCACACCCCTCAAGCCCCTAAATCCAGACATCGTTTCTGAAAGCAGCTTTTCAAGAGAAAATCTATTAAAAATATGGTAGTTCAGAAAATTCTTCTCAGCTTGATTGCTGCTTAGATGATGTGTAAAATAAGTATTTAAAAATACAACAATGCCACACTTAGAGGAATTGTTCTACTTTGAAGCTGTATCTAGCTGGCACCTGTTTTGGTGTCATTGATGTCACAGCAGAATATCAGCTATGTTTCTCTTTTCCCTTATCCCACCTCTTTACCAAAACAGTATGATGTTCAGTACTCCCTACCCTACTTTAAATAAATTTTCACTACTATATACATCTGCCAAGGGTTTATGGTGAATATTAAACAGTTGAACATTAAATTAATATTAAATATTGAATGGCAAGTGTTAAACAGGTGAATATTAAACAGTTCAAGAATTATGCAGGAAGAAATGTCTTGTTGATGATAACTGATCATAACAATATGGCAAAAATCACAAATAGTAATTACTCCTTTGCATCTGAATACACATTATTAAAAAGGTCTTCAGAAATGACAAAGCCTTTTTGCGATATTCTGTGATTTTAAACATGCATGGGCCATGATACCAACTACTCTGAGACATACCATAGTTTATAACGTCTTCTCTACATCATCCAACAAGCTAAGAACATACTGATTTTTGCTCTGATTTTATTTACTGGGGCAGAAAGCCTACTGATTGGACCCTAGTAGCAGCCACATTCTAGTAGCTTCTGTTATGCCATTTTACAAATTCTTTTGATTTGTGAACTCCTACATATTTCTGATAGAGATGTGAATCCACACAGCAGTGTTACTACCAGAAGTGTTTGCATACCTGCCGTAGCATATGTGAATTTGCTTTTCTTGCTTTTAAAGACCTCCTAAGGAATAGTCCACAGAACTCAAGGATTTCCAGAGAGTAGGCTGAAAATCCCTGTTCTACAATATATCCTTTTGGGTATTCCCTCCTCTCCTGAATTAGACGTACTTCACAAATGCAGGGTATGATTATTTCAAGCCTGAAATAGAAACTAACACCTAGAATGGGGATGACCTAAAAAGCTGAAATGGCAATAAAGCCCACCAAGTTGATCAGAAAGTAAGAGGTTACAGCCCTCCACATGCAGAATGAATACCTGGTCCTGCTGAACTGCAGGATTCACAGAAAAGGTTGAATTTATCTAGCTTAATTACATCAAGAATAAGAAGAAATTGCAGTGGACAGCGATATCTAGGCTTTCCAGAAACCTGGAAAGACTTGTATTTGATTAGGAATTCTCTATTTGAAACTGGAACTATGCTTCTCGCTCTTTAGGCATGGGACACTGACTCACATTTATAGAGTAACCAGGGTCAGCATGAGACACCATGTTAACATTAACAATGGATAGTTAATATGAGATTGGGAAATCTTCTTTATAGCCACTATCCAAAACTCCCTGATTGGTGTCTGTCTAAGCAAAATCCATGGCAAAAGAAAGTCCTACACAAAAGTTTGTAACTACCTTTGGATTGGACCTTGTCAGCAGAAAAGCAAAGAAGAAAGATACTTCCTTTGAAAATTGCAGTTGGCCACAAGCAACACCTACAGACATGATTACCTGCTCATCTGTTGTCATGTCAGCTAATTATTGGTGCAACTAAGGTCAGGATAAGAAAAGAGGTGCTCAGTTTTGCAATAATAGCATGCTGCTAAGACAATTTCACGGGTGAATTTTGGATAAAGAAGGAAGAGGCCTCATGGTGTGCTTCTTTTAAGATCTCAGTGAAGGAGAAACAGGTGCTTGTCCCTCTCAACAAATCACTTTTAGTTTTGGTGGTCTGCGAGGAGCTAGTGAAAAGCAATTTAAGACATACTTGATGATGCCATCGTTCTTATTTAATAAGATACAGGCATTTGTTTAGAGGCTGAGGATAACAGAAATGTTTAACTAAGCACGCGAAACTAAGTAATGTTGCTGAAACCAAAGGCAACCATGAATCCGTTTTGGCACATTCCTGGGTAACCATCCATGCCTGCACACATCTATTATTAACCATTGCAGTTTTTTAAAAGGTACAGTTATTGATCTCAATTCACAACACTGCAAAGAAGTGAATGCACTAAGTGGAATAAACACTAGCAGGGAGACACCGACTCTGAACATCTTGCCTGTCTTTTCGAAGTAGTGGAGAAAGGCATTATAATCTGATCTGACCACACAGTGCCCAAATAGCCAAACAACTTCTGAAATGCCCAGTAAATTCTTTTGGCTTTACTGCACATTAATTTAGGAACTTTAAAAAAAGACTTTAAGGGTTTCCAAAGCTATGGCACAGCTAATTCAGTTCATCAGTTGTCATTGAGAAATATGGTGGGCAGTGAGCACCAGCAGCAAAGCAGGGATGAAGGCCTCTGCATTATGGAGAGGAAGCAAAAGCCCCCTCTGAGAGCTGATAGCATCAATTAGGTAGAGGAGTCACTTCCCGAGTGGAAGCTGAAATCAGATATAATTCTAACAATATCCACCAGGAAATCACAAAAATCTGCAGGATTCATTAGTTTCCCAGAAGACGTAGATGTTTCTCTAAATCTCAAAAGTTAATGTACATGGTATTTGTTTTCAGCAAGTTCAACAAGGAGTATGACAAAGATCCTGTTGTCCTTGCCTCCAAACTTATTCATGTTTCTTTATAAGTTGCTACCTGATGAACCATTTATATAACCGTGTCCCAAGTTATTTCCTCTGCTGTCTCTGCACCAACAATGTGTAATCTGACTTTGCTTCCTATGATTCTTATCCAGTGCTGCATTTAAATGTCAACATCCAGTCCAAAAATCAAAGTAAAACAAAAACAACCTGTGTCACCTAATATTTCTATGAATTATTATAATGTCAATAGTTGTTAATATAAATCTGGCTATGACAGCTCCCTTTCTGAGACATATTATTCTCTGTTGTTCACTACATCAAAGTTTTGGTCCTTAGTATAGTTGTGGCTCTCCCTACGTACCCAGCTTTTCCACCCTTTTCCTCCCTCCCACCTACACTGCCAACTACTCTTTCTCTTGATCCCCCCTGCTGCCTCTTTCTCTGCTTACATGCCAACCAGGAAATATTGTGCTACTAAAGAAATAATTTGGAGATCTTGAATGAAAGACCATATCACTTCAAGCATCTCAGAGTTTCCACTGTCCTCAGAATGATCACTGTCTTACAAGATCAGGTAGAAACTGTCAGGAGCCAATACGTGGTGTTTATGCCACCACTATTGTTTCACATAATCCTAACTTGTCTAATATCTAAATGAATTTCTTGTCCATTTCATGCAATGCTGTTATATCAGGAAATTGTTGGTACAATCATTATAGCTCCTCCCAATCCTGTGCATGATTTTTGCTCACATGAACTAGAATTAGGATGACAATGCACTCTGGTGAAGCAACACACACAATGGGTAGCTATGGTCCCAAACCAAGATATTATTTCTATTTACTTATTAATTGATAAGTGAACAGTAAATGTGGGAAGGGAGACACTTACTTAGGAGGCTTACTTATGGTAATGAGTCACTCTATAAATCGGTACAATTAGGACTAGCTACATAGAAACAGTGCTTTCCACCATGTAAATCTCTGCCAGTGTTCATTGTAGGGCAAAGGCATACTAAGCTAAGGATCATATTAGCAATCTTCACACCAACTTGAGAGCTGCACTTAATTTGTACAGTAGGGAAAAAGGTGCAGGAGTGTCTGCCTCAAGAGGATGATGTTGAAGTGGAAAGGATACTGAATTTAGCCAAATAAGTTAACCAGTTGGTCTCTTTAAACGTTCACTGTAAGCAATGGAGAGATTCCTCCAGAAAGTGATGCAGGGGATGTAAATTAAGTTCCTGAAGTAGGTCCCATTTAGAAGAGCTCCTAGCTCTTCATTGGCTCTTCAGGGAGTCTGTTTGGCTAGTTTACCTAGCCAAAGTTGGAGGGTATTAGTAAGTCTCTCACCTCAGCTGCCTTCTTCCCTCCCTCTGTTATGTCAGTAGCTGCCATTGACAGTGTTCAAGCTTCAGGCATCATCAGGCCCGTCATTAAAGACCCCAAAGTGCTGACTGCACTGTGTTTCCCTGCAAAGCTTTGTTTGCCCTGTGAGCTCCGTTTTGGCTGCTGATAGAGGTGTTTTCAAATAATTTCCAAGTCAAAAGATAGATATTTTCCAAGACCACAAGTTATAGAAACTCTTCTGAAGTCTTGTGCTGAATTTCTGTTTTCTAATATCAGCCTTCTTCTGGAACCATATGATCTATACTTTTTCACAGAAATATTGGTACTTCCTGAATAAATTTTTATTTCCTCTAATACAAAGTGTTTCTTTATTGTCATAAAACTTAGTTGTTCTCATCACACCTCACTGATTGTACATGCAGTAGTCCCAGAGTTCACTGATCCATGAGTGACCATAGGTGTAATGACCCCAATTGCCTGCACATCAGTGTGCTCAAACACACAAAGACAGGATTTGCATCCAAATGGATTTGGAAGAATACTTCATAGGCCATAATGAAGCTATATTGTTGTGTAACCACTGTTAATGTGCTTTTGTAATTGGTTTTGAAACTGTATTTGAGCATTTCAGAATCAATTAGGTGGAAGAATTCAAAACTTTTAGAAAGGTGCAATTCACAGCTGATGTCTAATTTAAGGTCTCCGAAGAAAAGGTGAAGCACTTGTCATCCCTTGTAACAGAACTTTGCACAAGGTATTGCTTTTTAGGTTTTGGACAGACTTATATATTGTTCTTTTTACATGAAAGCACTAATTTTCATATAAATCTGAGGTTATAATTTTCATAAGATCATCTCATTTTTGATTTAAATTTGGAATTGGGAAAGTATTACAAAGTTGGCTTTTCCTGGATTTAGTAAGGTAATACTTCTGAATGTCAGTTCTGAAACTCTACCCTCTGAAAGCCTTTCCACATGGTAATTATCCTGTTATTAAAAATTTTTGCAAGGCTTCAATTCTGGCAGTAGAAACATCAATCATATAGGTATACACTACTTTTATGCACCTGGGTTTCTCCTTTGCATTCAGTAGAGCTGCTTTTGTAGCTAAAGTTGCACCTGTGCATAATATGGATGAGGGTAAATGTCAGTGAATGATAAACACATCCTACATCTGAAAGCTAAAAACTTGAGCTGTAGGGAGTTTCTTATCTGTTATATTCTGTATATCTATCAAATACCTGACGAGCAGAAATGGAAATTTCCTAGAGAAAGGGTCTTCCTTCTGCTTCATGAAAGCAAGAATTCAAAACAGAGTTAAGTCCTGGATCTGTTAAATTCAATGCAGCTCGACTGCAACAATAACTTCCTGTGAAAAAGTGACTCAGGTCTATCCCCCCATCATTTTTTTACTTAAAGTTGCTCTATGAAATCCACCAAAATGAATTTAAGCAAACTGATTTTAGATTCATATTACCCTATGCTCAACAGTGAAATTTGTTTCCACGTAAAATTTGTTGTGTTCTTTGAAAGTTTACTGTTAACTAATTGTACTTTTATTACAAAATTCATCATAAGAGTTATCAGATTGTCACCAGTTTTCACAGAAATATTAGGAAACTTCATGAGTAACTGGCTTGTGACACTACTGGAAATCATATAGGGATTAAGGAAAGCAGCAATTACCTTAGGCTTCAGTCCAGTACAGCATTTAGGTAAATGAAAACTGCCATTACCTTCAACAGAGCTGTAGATATTACTACAGAAAGCAAGATTTACACACACACATAGATCATAGTCCAAGATCTTATTCATTTATACTGGACATAAGGATTGCATGAGCATTTCTAACTTTCTTAAATTTGGATATTACCATATAAATGACTTACATTTCAGCAGTCTAAGGAAGTGAAGTATACTAACATGAGTGATAAGGCTGACTGGAGGCTGCGACGCTAAGTACAAGCTAAATACAGTCTGCCCTCTTTTAAAGGTGATTCACTGTCTCCAACATGAGTATGGGCTGTTGGCACCCAGACTGTTGCTCAATTATGTTGCTTCCTGCAACTGCCTGAGCTATCTGCATAGACTCTGTGTGTGTGTGTGCGTGTATTTTTATCACAAACATCGGGCTATGTTAGTTCATCCAGCTTTAAGGAAAAAACATTATATTCTTTGGTGGGGTCTAAAATTAAATTAATTTAGCTGCTGGAACAGTACTTAAAGGATGCTTTTCTATGGGCTTGTTTAATGAACAGGTGCTTCCTATTAAGGGGTGGGTCGATCCCCTTTTTACATTTTACAAAGGAAACTTAAGATTAATTAGGGCAATTAATCTACACAATAATAGTATCTTTTGGAATTTTCCACATCCCTACGAGTTTGCAAGTCAGCTTTCATGCTCCCAAACATGGTCTCTCTCCTTTCCTTGTCATTGGTTTCAAAGCGAAAGCTGAGTGAATTCTTATTGCTCACTCTGCAAACAGAAGGATACACAAAAGAATAAGTTGAGCAAATCATATTAACAGAAATGGTCTTGCATAAAATGAGAATATCTTACTCTCAGAGTCATATTATAGTCAGATTGGTGAGTTAAAGTTATAACAGAAGTAATAGTTTAATGCCTGCAGAGCTGAACTGACATTTCCTTTCATTTGAACACACCAGACAAGTCCTTGTGAAAAGCGAAGCCTCGCTACCTTTTGAGCTGACTAAACAGGCCTTAAGGCTTGCATCTGCTTTATATTTAATTGTTCTTTAGAAATAATGCTATTTTTAATAAATCACCTTCAATAATTATGAAAGACTAATACATTTGGTTTTTTTAATTGCCCCAATACAGCTAATTGGAACAGTTGTTGCTGTGATAGTTATATTTTTTTTCCTACATATCTATACTACATTTGCTTTCTTGCATTTTGTCACTCTTAAGTCCTACTGATAGTTTGGTTAGAAAGCTTCCTGTGTGTCCATTTTAAAAGGACTATGCCAAATGGAGAGGATTACCTCTAGAAAAGCAGGGAAAGGAACACTGTCTTCCTCAAGAGTGAAGACCTTTCTGGCAGGTCATGCTTCAGTCAAGTAGAAGTTGAGCTCAGCCTGCTGAGTAAAAAGTCTGAGGATAGTGTTATACCATTATAATATCTAACGGTCCATTCCAGCTTTAAAAAGCTACACAACCATGTAACGTTCCTTCCATTGAAACAAGTGTTTCAATATCAGCCACATAATCTCCTTAGAAATTTTAAATAGCAAATGTGATAATTTACATTAATACTGTTGAGACTAAAATTAAATAGATTTGGTTTTCAAATCCAACAGGCGCCATTTGGACAGGTTGGAAAGGAGCAAAGTGGGACTTTGGAGACAGAGGACCTTAGGAGGTCCTATTCAGGCTTCAGGCCATAGAGAGACAATAGGTATTATTATAACCCCTTCACTGCAGTTTTCTACTCCTCTTCTCTCAGGGGTATTAGGATGTGGGCGGGAAGAGGGGAACTGCACAGTGCTCACATTATGGGACCACATGCTCAAAGGAGTCACCACTCAATGTTTAACGAGAAAAATTGTAGTTCCTCAGTCTCCCTGTAAAACATTATTTGCAACCCCTGTAGACTATGAGCTTGAGCAGTGTGATTGACTCCATCTCCTGGGCAGGTCTCACAGGCTCTTTTGGAGCTAGAGACTGTCCTGGAGGAATACTGAGAAGGCAAGTGCTGAATGGAGAATAGCTGCAAATCCAGCTGTCTTTTACAGGACCTTGTTAGAGGATGGGAATTTTTTAGAGACATCATCTTGTTTCTCTGGGCTCAGAGTACCAGCCCTTCCCCTCACTACTACCAAAAAAAAGTGAGAAGTTGTCAAAACTTCAGTTTGACTATAATAGCAAACAGGTTTGATCTGATCTGCATTCTGACTCCAAAGTGATGCTGTCCTTGGGCCCTCAAACACATGATTAATTTTGAGAAGTGTACTTAAACATCCACTAGTATTGTTTTTAAACTTTATTGTTTAAAAACTTTCTATATTTGTTTCACGGGAAGAAGAAAGCTCAGGTCTCTCTACAGGAAAGTGGTTGTCCTTAGCAGTCCACCACTTATGCAGCCCTCTAGACAAACAAAACTAAACTGGAAGGGGAGCAGGGAGAGTGCTCCCTGTTTCAAAGGATTTTCTGTTTTCTCTTCTCCTTCTTTCCTTTCTATTGTTCTGCCTGATTTTCACTGTTCTCGGTAGTGGCATTTCCTTAAGGTCAATCTATTGTTATTTAGGAGTGTGATAGAGATATCAGGCCGAGTCATGCAATATTTGCCAGCTCCACACCTTTCAGCATTCTGCTGCTGAGAGTGGAGGTAAAATAGCTGTTTGTGATTACTATTGTTTCCTAAATTAAAGCTGTTTTTTTGAAGAAAATTAGTAAGAAAAGGAGTTCAAAAAAGAAAATTACTTTTTAATGCATTTTCTTAGGGTTTTCATAAGCCTGCAATGAAACTGAAGCTGCCCAGGGCCAACAGCATTCACAAATAATGCTTAGTAACACATCTCTGTAGGTCTAAGAGAGAGAAACAGGAGAAGGAATTCAACAAAGAAGCATATTTTAAAGTCACTGAGGATTCACTAAGAATCAATGAAAAAAAAAGTCTTCCTAAAAATTCTGATAGATTAGTGAAAATCTGTTTTTCATTTCACAAATAGAATTTTACATTGATCATATGCAAAAAACCTCTTACCTGGAAATGAAAAAGTCTACATAAAGCCTACTGTGTGTGAAACATATCTGATGTGAGCCATTACGTAAAACACTAACCTTAATTTTCTTTGCAGCAATCTTGTACTTCAAATTATTGTGCATTTGCCTTTAACAATTTCTAACAACTGCATAAAACATCTGTATTGCAGCCTAAACACTCAAAAGGGGCATCCTGAGATAGTTGCACATGTGGTGAGATACTTGTTAATTCTAAATTTCTCCACTTGGCTGTCTTTAAGAAACGATTACAAACAAAATATGTTATACTTCTGATACGGGACAATGCTGCAGAGCTGCTACTGAATGAACTAAAGCTCTGACTAGATACATAGGCGTGTGTTTACATTTGCACCTTAGCTCCACAAAGCAAATTTTGATAAGTAAATCCAAACAGAATATTTTATTTGGTTTTTTCTTCCTTCCAGATTTGCCCTTGCAGTCATTGCTCAACATTTTCCCTCCTCCCTGACATAGTACAGGGATGCAGTTTTCTGGGCTATTCACGCCCTGCTATTTTAGGTGAGGTGCGTCAGCACTCAGAGCGCTTCCCATTTGCTGGGAAGGGGAGCAGCAGGAGTAACTCTACATAAAACGTAACCGCTTTCAAACTGGATGAATTCTGGTATCAAGACAGGAAAAATGTTGACCTAACGCTTCAGTCTGCAGCTGTCATGTTGAGACTTTGTTAAATCTGAGACAAATATCTTTCAAAATATGTAGGTTCAGACTACCTGCATTACTATTTCTATAAAATTAATGAATATAATAACTAATGATTTGCCAAAAAGGTCATGTTGGCCCATCTTGAGTGACTTATCACACAATGTAGCTGTAGATTTCACATAATAATTCCCACCTCAACCTAAATAGCTTGAAACTGAGCTATAGCTTCCAACTGAAATACAACATGCCTTTCAGAAAAAAATATACAGGCTTCTCCAGCTCATGGGAAATTCACCATGAGCCTCAGGAGTCTCTCCCAGGTGTTAACTAACTTAATCAACTGCAGTGCATTTCCAGTTTTGCCATTTTTCAGCTTTATTGGCCCAAGCCAGTCAATTTTGCTATGTCAGGTGAACCAGCGATCAAGGATTTTCTTCTCTAAGCGCCAAGTATGGAACTCACCCACACTCTCCCAATCTTTGTTCTCTAAAAGTTGGACTTCTAACTTAAATAAGTTGTATAGCCTCCTTTTCTAGCTTGTGAAAAGACATACACAGTTCATTTGATCAGTCTTAGACATCTAAACTAGGGCTGGATAAAGAGAAAGAGGCTGTTGCAGGACTCTATAGAGAAAACGTGGGCAGTTGAATTGGAGGCCACTTTTTAGGCCACTAAAATTATGAGGTGAGCGGCCAAAGTGGTCATGAGTCAGAGTTACCTCCTTGTCTTTGAAAAGCTGTACCATCTGAATTTCCTTATTCTCTCACTGTGTGCCTGCTTCCTAAATCATAGCCAGTTCTTGTGGGTTTTCTCTGAATTGTGTTTTGCCCTTCAAGCCCACTATGAAAAGCAACTTCTCAAGCAACAACAGAGTTTTTTTTCCTACAGGGAGAGCTCTCCTCTCCACTAGCAACCTCTTTTCTTTTCCTGAAACTTTTAAGGGTATACTTTTTTAAGAGACAGCTACTCTTCTGACATATTTGGTCACAACTGGCCAACGGGTTAGTAGTCCTTGGTTAGGCACACAAGTGTATGGATATGCACACCCATATGCATGCACATGCCCTCCACCCTGCCCCTGCACATACAAGTGATATAAGCTTGATTTCCCCATCTAGCAATTTTAAATGAAGACTGCAAGTTAATATTTGGGGGTAAAAATAAGTGCATGTTCTTGCGTTCACTGAGCAGCTGAGAAACATGAAATGACTGACTGGTAATGGGAAAGCTCTATATTTTCCAGAGTTTGAAAGCTGAGTCATAAGTCACACTGATTTAGATAAAAGTGTCCAGTGAGGTGCCTTCTACGATTGCTTCCCTTTAATTGATTTATTTCCTTTCATATTAATTGCCTCAATGACTTCTGTCTACTATACCTTTCTCATTGCTGTTAATGACCCCTGTAGACTACAGGGTTTTGCTCTCAACAACACTAAGTTTGTGTGAAGTTATCCTGAAGGAATCTATTCTGATAATAGAATGGAATTTCTGCCCTAAACCAGGGAAGATTAGGAAGAATAATTCTGTTTTTCTGGACAGAATACTCTTTCCACAACAGGAAACTAAATTCAGTGTTCAGCCTTCCATGTATAGCTCAAAAATAGCTTTGTGCAATACCTTAAGTTACATTTCACCAGCTAATAAATACTTGGATGGAGGACTTCTCAGGATGTGGTGGGGCTGACCACACAGTGGCATCTTGCTTCGGTAAGCACCAAAGTATGAGCATTTGCTTACTGAATATACTATGATGCTCTTGAAACTTAAGGATGTTTAAAATCCCATTGTTCTTTATATAAGAATAAGCTTTTAAAACACAGTGATGAAATTTTACCTTGGCAAATTAAACTTCCTATAGAATTTCTGCCTGATGAGAGAATCTTCAGTGTCCCATCCTACACCATTGTATATTGTTGGATGTTGATAAAAAGTTGCCAGGTTCCTTATGTGTAAGCAGCTACATTTCAGTGGTGATGTATTATATGTGTGAGGGTAAGTAAAACATTTGGGAATTCTTCTGTGTTACTTGCTAGGTTTTTGTTGTAGCAACATTGGTTTGTAGCAGCTGAGAAGCTTCTGGGGTTTGTTAATAAAAGAACACATAGACATAAGAATGGAAAGACTTGATGAGAGAAGTAAAATTAAACTAGCACTTGTACAATGATTGGGGACCAATTACTTTACTTTTAAATTTTTTTTACTTTTTTTTTCAGATTTTTTCTCTTTTCTGTGTTCTATTAAATGATTCTATTCTGTTAGCTCCATATAATCTGTGTGAAAAAGTTGCTTTTCTATATACAATTACACATTCACTTGCTGCCCCCACCCCATACAAATATACATGTTACTCTAAGACGGATATGTAATGGAGCTATGCCTATTTGCACCATATGAAATTCTAACACAGTACCTGAAACCTTTCAAGATGCTATGATCTTAAAAAAAGAAAAGTGTACGAACTATCTACAGCAGAGTAAATAATGTAAACAAACTGCTCTGAATATTCATTATAATTCTGAAGATTTTTTTTTTTGCCAATTGCCATCACTTTAATGTGTTCTTCCAACAGTTGTGTTCTGCTAAGAAATAAAGCTATGGAAGATGAATTTCATGGATTCACGCTAGGAAGATTCACATTGGAGTAGATGTATTAACATTCAATACTGTACTCTGCAAGAAATTCCAGTGACTGCATTAGGGATATTCATGACATGAGATGTAAAACATCATGGTTGTCAAAATATGTCCCTAATCTGGCATGCTCACGTAAATATGGAGAATGAATTAGTCCTTGCTTTTTAAAAGTATTCAAAAAGAAATGTGATGAAGAACAAGTTTGTTCAAGACTTGTTTTTTATATCTGCATTGAATTCTACCCACATCAATAAGTCCTTGTCAGGGAAAGTAAATGTTTCACAGACTGGATCAAACACTGGTTAATAAGTTATTTGAGAATCAATCTGTATTTATCCAGGTTCTGCCTGTTAATACACATTGTGGATTATTTTCGCTTTTAACTCCTCTACAGTTCTCTGTGGGTTTATCACTGAGTATTCCAAAAGCAGGGTGGTAAAATGCTCTAGTTGAAAAAACAAAACGGATTGGAAAAAGAAAAACGCAATAGATCTGGAAAGCTCATTTGAAATGTATGAGGGATTTGAATTTGAATATCTGAATTTGCCAGTCCACAAAGGAAGAAAGTAGGAGGCTGCGAGTGAAGAAGTTTCCTGTGGTTCTTCCTTTATAACAAGCCACAAAGGAAAGAACTCTGTACTCAAGCAGGCTTTGTAAAGCTGTTCAGGCTGTGCCTACATCAAGACAGCCGTCAGGATGGTGATGCAGCTCGGGAAAGCTTTCCGGGCATTAACTTGCCTTGCTCTTACATCTCTTCACACATCCACAGCATAAGGACCCTGTCCACTGACCTGCAGCTTCAAGAAAACAGAAAGGGTTTGGTACACTGTGTGTTCAAATAAATTGTAAGATCTTTTCTCATAGGATGCAGTTTGACAGTCTCTTTCAGTATTTGCTGTTGGAGGTAACTATATATAATGCATCCAAGACAGTTTTGCATAAACCAGGGGTTCTCAGTTTCCATAATGTGGATGACATCCAAACAGAGGGACTCCTTTTTAGTCTCAAATACCACATTCAGTCTTACAGGCAAATAACAATCCTACAACATCATTTTTTTAGAAGGAGTAAAATAAAAATATATTTTCACGATAATAAGCTAAAAAACAGGCAATAATACCTAGAACAAGGCAATCCAACAGACTGTTTCTTACAGAACACAGAAGTGCTGACTACTGTGTGAATTGTTCATGGTCTGTGGACCATGAATCATTGCATCCTTCATAAAAATAGACCTTGGAAACCTACATATCTGAATACAATTGGTATGTGCAAATAAGGACTGTATGTAGGGTAAGAAGGCAAAAGGACACAGAAGAGCTTTCAGACAGAATGATTGAGTTCAGGGAAGTTTTGTGACTCACGGAGTGGGATGCTGTTTTACTGAAGAGCATGTGTGTGCTTCTATGACAGTCGTAGACTAGGGAGAGCACTGTTTTTTGAAAGACACGAAAGTAGGTTTTTAGCCATTTGGGTGCTAAGAGCTCTCTTGATGTAGAAAACTGGGAAAATAAACCCACTTCTTAGAACTGGGGAAGCAACTTTAGGGAGGAGCTAGGGAACTGGAAAGAGCAGGTTTGAAGAGGAAGATTAACTCCCTGGAACTGTCAAGCTTGAGCTAGACGCTGAAATAAATAAGTATGAAAGCAATAGCTTCTGGCTAAAAACCCCTACTCTGTCTCTTTGGTGCTGCTCCAGAAAAAAAGCATAGAAGCCTGTCTGAGAAGATAGGTTGCCTTTGTCACGTCTTAGTGGTAAAGTTTGAAAAACAGACAATGCTGGCTCTTAGACAGCCAGCATAAAGAGCAGGGATGGAAGGACCTGTGCTGGCACAATGCCTCTTTTTGGCTGTGAAATGGTAACTATGACATGTTTCCTCAGGTTGGTTTAACTTCTAAGAGATAAACTGACCTAGTAGAGAGTGAAAGGAAATCAATATAGTTTATGACTGAGGACATGTCTTTTTTTTTGCAGGAAATGAAGAAGTAAGCAGCATACTTTTGAATTTGGAATAAATCCGAGTTCAGTGAACTGATACCTGGAAGGCTGGTGACATTCATGCTTTACACAGTGTATTAATTCAAAGGAAACCACTAGCAGCCTGAGGCCGGAATAGGTGCTTTTAACTCAAGTAATTTAATTCATTAAATTAACAAATGATGAGACTACAACAATAGAGCTGAGAGGAAATGAAGACATGATTATGAGGGTCAACATAGCATTGGCTAAGATAAAGCACAACACAGATGGCTTTTCAGAGATGACAGGCTGAAGGATTGCTGACATGGAAGATACAACAAAAAAGAAGTGAATTTAACAGTAGAGCCATATTGTTTTTCCATGGCCTTGAACTTTCTCTTCTTAAGCAATCAAAATTTGGCAGAGATTTTTAATAGCACTCATAGGTACCTGTTATGTTTCTTAATGCTTCTACTAAAAGAATGCTTCTACTACATATATTAAAATGTTTATAGTTTTGCACTTTTGCATAATTATATCTGTCTCATCAGAAAAATTTCTGGGCCACCAGGTGCTGTCACAGTTAGTGACAACAACTCTGATTAGGATCCACTAGTTACTGAAGTTAATGAAGAGTACCTGCTAATCAAGAAGTATCATTGGTATTTTTAGGGGGTTTTTTAAAGCTCTGTAAGGATGACTGAACTTTTCTGCTAAAGGAGCAATGCAGATGAAAACTAAGCATTACAGGAAAATGTACTGTCAGCAGTATTGGAGATTTTAACGTACGCATTCAAATTGTTAATTTACTAAAGGAGTTTAAATCTCATTCCACCTTGTTTTCATGGAAGACTTCAAACCATGTTTTCAACAAGCTGAGCTGTAAGATCAGCCTTGTATCATATGATGTGGGGATAGCAAATCATGAGCTTGAAAAAGGGAAGTGTAGAGCTGCTGTACAATTAACCATTTCCTCTTTTATATTTTGTGCATACATCTGAATAATGACTGACTGTAAATTCCACTACTTCCAATGGAAAACTAACACTAAATTTAAAAGACAATTTTTCTGCACCATGTTTGTTCCTGGCTTCTGTCACATTTACTAAATTTTCACATATCTATCTGTGCCTTAGGAGACCCACCCACCTTTACAAAAATGTATTTTTGAAAATAAGCCTTAAGAACCTTCCAAACTCAAGAGTAGAAAAGGAAGGAAAATCAGAATTAAGACAAGGTATGTGCTGGAGAGAAGAGGGAGTCTTCTGGGAGACCATAAATTTATCTTCATTTTACCAACATAGATTCATGTTGGTAATCCACATGGTTGCTGAATCATAGATTTATTTTACAAGTAACCTGTAGGTCTTGAAAATAAAAATTCAATGGTGTAAAATCATTGTATGGTCACATAAGACCTGAATGAATCACACATGTTTCAAATCTTCTGGTCCTGGAGGTGAGCAGCACAGAATCTGCAGATAAAAGCAATGACATCCAAAATATCATCACTTTTGGGTCTGTGGAGACAGTGGTGGGGATGTGATGTACTGGGGGCTAGAATGGTAATTTTCCATATGTTCAATGTTAAACAAGTCATTAAATCAAGGAGCCAGGGAGTAATTTTTCCTGTGTTCATTGTGGGGGACAGTAAGTGAAGCTTGTCTTCATAACATGTGAATGATTCATATTTTAGGCATTTTCACCATGTCGAAGATCTCACTTGCCTCTTCCCAATACAACCAGTACTCTAGAGTTTTGTACTGTAAGTAAAAAGCTTATGAAAAGGAGTTAAGATGATTTTGTGATTTATGAGAGTTAGTGACAAGTGTGGAATGGATGTGCTGTGACATCTTCGAAACATAATTCATCACCTGTGACCACAGCAGACCATTCTTGGTGATTACATTGTCCCTCCCAGTCCTCTCATCTATTTTTGTCCTGTGCCCACCAATGCTAGAGGCTGTGAAAAGCTGGTGTCTGTTTGCTGTCTTTAGGAAAATCTGTGGATTTCATACTTGTTTCACAGACATCTATGTTGCACCACTGATGATGCTAATTTACAAAGACAGCTAATACTGAGGGCTATCAGTGTATCTACTGATCATATGCATCTGGAGACTAAGAAAACATCTTCACAAGATGGAGAGAAGCAGTTTTCCATTTCCACCAGTGTGACTCAGTCCTGAATATATGGGATTTTTGCTTCACAGTTCAGCATCTGTGCTGCTTGCTGCATCTGAAGACAGTAAATACAGTCAAAAGTCAGCAAGAAATCTCCCAGCAACGTCAAGAGCAAAGAGAAAAGGTGCTGAACTACCACATATCATTCTCCCAATTCAGGGTTAAGCAACACAGTCAAAAAGAGGCAACTACCCTTGCCCATTTCATATTCTGTGCAGAGAGAATTTTTGTCTCCTGATCTCTTAATCTAGTTCTTATCAGTGTCTCCTTTCACTGAAAAAAAACAAACCACAGACAAACATATATCAGACTTAGCAATATACTTAAATGGACAGAGGAAAAAATTGTCATTTATAGCTGCCCATTTATCAGCATCTTTGTCATTCTGAGAAATAGAGATGAGAGGTTAACATCAGTGCATTTTAACTCTGCCATTCCTAGGATTATTCCTTCAGTGTGTACTTCTCTGCCTTGCAGGGTAAACACATAAAGCAATGAATAGACAAGAAGCACTTCCAGCAAAAGAGAATTTACAAATCTTCAAACGATGTTGAATGCAAGACCATGACAAAATGTTCACACCTCTTCATCAAATCTAACTAGTTTACCACTACATATTTATGCTATAAACTGTGAACTGGAGTTCCTCTGTGGGAGAGTAACCCAAATGAAATGACAGAAAGCAAAAAGACAACTGCTTTCGCAGGTAAGGTATAGGGCAGGATTTGCTGGTTCCCAATTCTGTTTATTTAATTGGAAAAGTCTTTAAGAATCCATTTCCATCATCATTTTTTTAAACGGAATCCTAATTTACTCTGAGAATTAGTTACATTTATTCTGGAAATACAATCAGTGAAATAACATCTTTAATCTTTGCCCTTTTTGAAATGGAGTAATAATTCTGCCTGTCTCAGTTACAGGTTGTGAGCTAAAACTGTGCGTGTATGAAAGTGTGTGTATTCCACAGTGGTGGGTACTAGTTCAGGAATGATGTGTTTTATGATCTTTAGACAGAAGTATCTTCAGAAGAAGATTTTTTTTTGTTAAAAGTAGCAGTACCATTACTTCTTGTGCTGATAATAAACTAATTTATGGTCATAGTAGTGCAAAACTTTCAAGATTTTCCAGTGCAGCAGGTTTGACTTTGAAATGCAAAGCATAGACATTTTATTTGTAAATCACTGTCTAATATTTACATAGAGATATTCTACCAAGACATCTCAATAGCATCTACTGTGTGGTTTTGCAGTAGTCATGCAGAAAAATGCTGACTGTTTAAAAACACAGTTATTGATTGTTATGATTCATTACTGTGTAGACTATCAGTCTGATAAATTTAAAATATTTTTGACAAGACAAATTCGATATTCAAGAGGTGATTGCAAACATGGATTCATCAACATAAGGGATCAGACAGAAATTTATTCCTTCACTTATAGCACCCTTGGCTGGCTTTCAGTTTCTTAGAAGTCAGCACTTGTTAGGTCGAACCAGTTTTGGGCCCCCAAGACAGGAAAGACACTGATAAGCTGGAGCAGTTGAGCAGAGGGTCCCCAAGGTGTTTAGGGCTGGAGCACTTGTCCTGTGAAGAGAGGCTACAGGAGCTGGGCTTATTCAACCTGGAGAAGAGATGGCTTGGGTGGGGGCTCACAGCAGCCCCCAACACCTACAGGGAAGGGACCGAGGAGTTGGAGCCAGGCTCTTCACAGCAGTGCATGGTGGGAGGAGATGAGACTATGGGCAGATGTTGAAAGACTGGAGATAAGGAGACCCTTTCACCCTGGGGACAGCTGGGCAGGGGTGCAGGCTGTCCAGGGAGGCTGTGCCAGCTCCATCCTTGGAAGCTTCCAAGCCCTGAGAGGGCACAGCCCTGAGCAGCCTGGTCTGAGCTCAGAGCTGATCCTGCCTGAGTGGGAGGCTGCTCTGGAGACCTCCTGACCTCCCTTCCCACCTGGGTTATCCTGTGATCCTGTGTTGGCAACTGTCAGGAGACTGCCCACCCATATGGACATGCATGGCAATGAGCCAGACCACACAGCCAGATCCTATATGCCACTGTTCCTAGGAGAGCCTGAGTGAAATTCTAACATCACCTAGGTCAAGAGCAAAATTCCCAGTGATTTGCCAGGATATCACCCATTGTATTTTGTCTTTACATACGGAGAAGAAACACTGGAGTTTTGCCATCAGATTCAGAGAGGTCATGTCACGCCGGATGAATAAGGGTGTCCAGCCCTGAGCTCACCAGGGAGCCTGGGCCAGCTGGAAGCTGCACTCAGCTCTTAGCTAAGTACCTAAAATTAGATGGACTGAATCCAGTCATGAGAGTTAAAACAACATTGAATATTTGGTTTTCTTTTTTTTTCACATGTACCTAAGTTGAGGTTGGGCACAGCTCACTTTTCCTAGGTAGCAAATATGTATGACTGATACTCAGTTTTCAAAGTTAAGCATGTACAATGTGTACATACATACATTTGCCTAAAGTGTGTGGTTGCCAGACCGTGAATACAACTGATCTAATTTTACCTGCTGACACACAGTTAGACATAGTCTTGTGTCCATAAAGAACTCCAGTCAGTGCTCAGATTAAATTCATAGCTTCTTGCATTGCTGTAGGAATGTAATACATATATATGAGACTTGAATGTGTGTCTGAAGTTTCCTCTGCTTCTCACTTAGAGAAAGTTAAAGTACAAAGTATTTGAGATCTAAATACTGCCATTACCTAAACTATTTATTACTTTAGAACACTAAATGAAATAATTCTGTGTTTGTCATCCTGCCCAGTCCCTGATGTGTGCTGATATATACCAGACTCAGTCACCCCCTACACTTCTGCACTCAGTCTCTCAGAACATGACTTTTTTTCTGGGAAGGCTAATTAAAAGGCAAAGGCATTAGATCAATGAAACACAAGGAAAATTGCTGTAAACATGTTGAGAATGTTAAGTCTGCCTATTGGCATTTTAACCTTTGGGGAATTGCTCTGGGTAGGAGCTTCTTTCTCAAGCTTCTCACCTCAGCTGGATCAGTTTCTGTATTTGCCCAGTTAGAGGTGCGTGTCTTTTGCTACCCTTTTTTCAATTACATCATTTGATTTAAACATTGTTGCACCAGAATGATTGACATACAAATTTGGCCTTCAATAAAAATCTGTTGCAGTGATGAAACATTTCTTACATGTCATTGTGTTATGTTATGAACCACTTATGCAAAGAACTCCAACAAATTTTACACTGACTAGGCAAAAATCTATGGCCTGATGAGGGCTACAGAAATACTTGGGGTTACATAGTTGAGAACCTTCTTTTTGTCAACATGCATTGTAAAAATTCTTAATTTTTGGAACTCCGAGAAGAGGTCTCTTTTGTATCATCTTAGACACATAGATTTATTTAACTTCAGGTGTAATGAGAGGTTTCAGTATCAAAACTGTCTTTTAAGAAGGTAAGTCTTCATTTTGAATGGCAGTGATAAACATGAATTTAAAATACACCACATTCTAGTTAAAAAAACAAAACAACAACAAACAACAAACAAAAATCCAAGAAAAAATATCTACTTTTCAAGATGTCTCCATAATTAAAGCTAATTTTACTTTCTGGTCTCTATATTACTATAACTGGATCTTTAGTCCCACACCCCTGTTTACAGTTCTTGCCGGCCTTTTGTTCTGCCAACAGTTTTTTTGAGGAAAATTACAGGACTGGCATGCTTATAGTTCCTCATGAATAAAGACCAATTCCTGCCTAGAAAAGATATATCTGGCTAAACAGTTATCAAGTGGTGAGGGTTTGGCATGCTTCATCTGCATTGTTGGCTCACATCTACTTTCTCTTCTATCCACAGGGTACTCCCATAACGAGGCAAAAAAGAGGCGAATATATTTACAGTTCTTTCACTGCTCCAAAGAAAGTTCACCAAGATGCTACCAGAGGTTAAAAATAAATGAAAATGTATAGCCATTTCCAAAAGCATACAATGAATAAGATTTTAAACATCACAATGTATGGATTTTCTCACTGCAGTAGTGCTTCTCCTACATGCAGGTGCAGGATATCAGTATTTGAATTCTGTCCTATGCTTCTTTTCAAGGGTTGAAGGAGTTGCAGATATGGGTGAAAACTGAACTCTGCTGAAAAGGATCTGAAAGTACTCACTGGTTCCAATGGGATTTGAATTTGGGCCCTAGTGCTGGTATCTGGACTTCCAGAAAATTTCCAGACGTAATTGGAATGGTCACCCTATTACCACCACAGCCAGAAAGATGGCACCCGCCTAGCCAGAGCATTTTGACTTCTTTCATTACAGATTACAATGGGATATTCATTCTGAGGGTCTCCGGCATCCTGTTCTTTAATAATGAAGTCCAAGTTTGTACATGTAGAGGCAGTTCAAAATCAATACCATGCAACTTACCAGTGAGTCCCAGCTAGGACACTGGAAGGGATGAGGAGCCTGGGTGGGATGGATGAAAGAGGCCAGGGACAGTCCCAAGTCCTGGGCCTATCTAGTGTGCACAGCCCTGCCATGGCACGGTGCCAACAAGGTTTCTGTAATCACCTGTCATTATGCAACTTCTGAATGGGTGTAAATTTGAGTCTGAGAAATGTAAACTTCGTCATCATAATGATTAAGTGAAGAGGAAGCTTTCCCTGGTAAATGTGTGCCTCAGATAAACAGAAAATGACTCGCATACGTGCGTTGCCTTGGCTGCTGGAACAGGCTGCTAAATGGCACCATTGCCAACTAAAAATTTGCACAAAATTTTGTAAAATATTTTAATGCTGTGTCTTTTAGCCGTAAAGCTTTATTTTGTGTTTGTTTGTTTGTCTTTAAAATAGCAGTCTGCAGAAACTCATGCTTGTAGTTTATTCCTCAGGCCATGATTTCACCCTTTTTTTCCATTAAATAATCTGCAGTCATCTTCCTTTACAGGTGCCAGGGTATCTTTTCAACTGAAACACATGTTGTTCTGAGAGATAGGACAGGTCACTCACGGTAACATTACCGAGTAGCCTTATCAGGGGAAAAAACCAGCTTGCCTGACATTTAGAGACTTCTGTTCCTCTGTGGGCTGTGGTAGAGATGTGGCTGGTACAGTGATTTCATACTTTTTCAGGTCAGGAGGGTTAGATTATTACTCAAATCTAAAGCAATGAAGTAAACATTTACAAATTCCTACTTTGCTGAAGTTTAATTTGAGTGGGAAGATGGTGAATATACCCAGAACGTGTGTTGCTCTACATGTTCTGGCTTCAGTGCTCACGCATAAGACCCGTGAATCACAGGCAGTTGTAAAAACTGTCTCAGGGAACAAGTTAACTTTAAATAAATAGTATCCTTTTTAAGGGCTTTGCTGAACTGAAGCCAGGAGGATTAGCTGCAGGATATTAATAGGAAGCAAAAAAAAAAAAAAAAAAAATTAGAATAAATATATTTTTTTCTGTGCTATATAACTTCATGAGGCATTTGTCATCAAAATTAAACAGGTCATGGGGAGAGGACAGCGCTGAATCCTGGCCTGTAAATGCCATTTATTACCACACTGATGAGGGAAAAGGAAAACAACTGCATTTCTTCTCCTAGAGTCTGTTGAAAAAGGTCCTCTTCATGATTTTATTGGTAATTTTTAATTGTACAGAAATGCTGCTTCTTACTGAGAGCCATACAAGTTTTTATAGGTGCTAATCTAACACAGTGGTACAAAGCCAGGTGACAGCTTTATCACTTCCTATGACTTCCATTTGCAAAACCAATTCATAAAGTAGTTCAAAAGCAATTTACAGTGCACTCGTAGTTGTGTCAGCAAGAAAGGACCAGAGAGCCGTTCCATGGAAAAGCTTGTGGGCTACTGTAGTTTCAAACAGCCCATTTTCTGCCACAGTTCACAAGAAGATGTACAATAAGCCAGGTAACCTGTAATGCTCTGGATTAGCTGTGTCTGTTTTTCGGTTGCAAAAAGAAGATCTTTCCCTCCCGATTACCACAGTTCTCTACAAACCAGAGGCAGTGTCTGGGAATCTCTGCTGAAGAATCATCTTCATTATACATGAAAATTGACTTGAAATTTGACTTTTATGCTGGCCCATCTCAGACTAGGTCTGAGTCCAGACTGACATCCAAAAATAGACAAGTGTTTTGAACAAGTGTCATTTTACTGATTAATATCCAGAACTTGAATTTATGCCTCTCCACTTTGCTTACAATTTCCAGGATAAAAGAGAACAACCAAAGCTCTAATCATGCCAGATGCCGATCATTCTCTGGGGGGCACCCCCCTCCTCTTTGGAGGCCAGTTACTGAATTTGCAGTTGTGATTTTTGATTGCTCCATTTGGGAGCCTGTAGGAGCAGACTATTCTCTTAGGAAGAAGTCAAACAAAACTCTGAGTTTATCTCTGATTCAGATAAACTGTGTTGTATTCTTAATTGACTCTCAGTGATACTAACTTCTATTTATGCCCAGAGCTTGATGAACACAAAATAGTGTCAACACATCCTAGGCTTCCTTCCACTAAGCTGGCAGAGGGTAATCAGTCCAACAAACTGTTTCTGTAACCTTGAGTTTTTCTCAAGAGGAACTGCTCTGTCTGTACTTGGATAAACACAAAAGTAAACTCACAGGCAACTGAATTTTAACAGAAAAAGTGCAATGTAACCATATCAATATAGTAGGATTATTTAGCCCCAGTCTCATTTTTTAAGTTAAATATCTGTATAAAATATAGAAATTCATATATATTTTCTCACCTAGAGATTAAATTATTCTAACAGATCCAAAGACATTGTAGTCTTTGCATTGTGAAAAAGAGGCAATGAGATTGGAGAACATTTTGTGCATCCAAAAGTATCCAGAGTATCACATAAATTTAAGATGCAAATACGTTACAGAGAGCTTTGCATCAGGGAATGAGTGCAGAAGCTGCCTTCTGGTACCACTATCCCTTGGGGCACCCTGCACATTCAAAGCACCGTCCAGGATGTTAATACTGGTTTCCCAATTGCCATGATTTACGTGCAACTGTCTTCATTGCCCTTCTCCCTTAGGTTCCAGGGAGACCAGAGCTGTAGCCAGCAAGGTACTGATGACAGAGGCTGGAGGCATAGCAGTTCCCTGCTGGAGGAAAGTAAGAAATGTGATGGGTTTTGTGTTAAACTTTCAGTCAATAAGAAGGGAGTTATCCTTGTTGGTAGAAATCACCAGTGGCAAGGAAAAATAAAGGTTCTACCCTGATGTACACAAGAATGCGGGTTTTGTCACCACCCAAAACACAAGCCAGTATGGAGGGCAGTGTACTGATTTCCACTAGCAGAGACTGAAGGGGGGAGTTATAGGAATCGCTGTGTTTATCAATACAGGGCACAACCTTGCTGCCCTGAAGGGTTAAAAAGTCCCTGGCATATTCACTGGTATACTGAGCACACCCAGCAAGGGTGACCCAAGCAGACAGGTGATCTCCTCACATCACGTCCTAGAACAGCATGGCTTGCTTCTTACTTAATGGTCCTCTTTCTGCCACACTCTGCCTGTGCTGTCCCTGTTCCTACTTCTCATTTGTAGTATCAAGAATAATCATTATAATCACCACCATTTCACTATTTGCTTTCTACTTTTCTGGTATTCTTCTATTTGCTGTCTGGTTTTCTACTTTCTGCTCTTATTTTTTGGTTCTTCCTCATGCATATCAAACTGAAACAGTGCAGAGGTGCTGACAGAGGTGGCAGAACTTTACTGAATGCTTTATGAGCAAAGGAGAAACACTCATGTTTGTCAGTGGCCACCTTAACCTGCATTCCCGTACACATCAACTGCTTTATAGGCTTGTAGATGACCTACTGCGATGGAATCAGAGGCGATCATAGGGGTTGTTCTAATGCAATATCCACAAGTCCAGGAGTACATCTGCATGTGCACAGGACGTCTGAGATAAGGCTCGGCAGTGAATAATGGGGAATGACAATAAGGAGCAATAAATAACCTGGACTTGGTTTCAGACAGACTTCTCTGGATGAGGTCTGTGGGCATAATTGCCAAGCACTGAGAGCTGCTGTGCTCTCCTAGATGCAAACTGTAGCTGCCTTTTCACCTAAAAATTAAAATAATCTTCAGTGTGGAGCATTGTGTTATCTTTTAACTATAATGAGAGTTTAGGTACTACTGGGTGTGCGAACAACAGCAGGTAGTTGCTTTAGTCTCAAACTGAACCCCTTGTTCTCTAGTTCTCAGAATACATGGCAGAAGAAATTAAAAACTCCTAAAGTTGCAGCACAAGATCCCACAGACATGTGAGCAAGATTATTACTGTTTTACCCCTAAACAGGATTACAAAGAGAATTCAGGGCAAAGCAAGTAAAATTAGTGACCTTCTAAAGAGTATAAGGAACCAAAGTAACCTTGCTTAAAGTAATTGGCACTCGAATAGTTCTCTAATGCCAGGGTCTAACTGTGCCTGGCTGTTCATTTTATATACACCTACATTGCTCTAAGACAATTTGCAAACAGTATGACAGAATGGAGGATTTCCTACTCTTGAAGTGCTCTATTATTAATGAACTCACAGCAGCTCTGTACCGCATTTCAGGATAGGAAGAGAGGAATACCATGTGCAAGTGAAACTGTAGGCTTGTTTGAGTAAGCAGCATGTAATTATCCAGACTGGAAGGTGGCCAGTGCACTGAAGCTGACACTCTAACACTAACCTCGCAGCATTCAGAACCCAGCATATTTGCAAACTGTTTGCTGCAGTTCATTTTCCAAGGTTCAGCATTAGACAGGAATATATTCTCTATTATATTCTGATGGCAGCACATCCTCCTCCTGATTATAGTCCCACAATCTACTTTTGCTGCCTAGCTCTAATTCTGATATCTTTAATTTTTCACTATTAGGGAAATGGAAGAATGAGAACAATAGCTTATTCCTTCCTTTCCAACAGCCTAGATACATTTAAGTGGCAGTGGAAAATTACTCCCCAGAGCCTTCTCTCAGGTCCAGACAACACAGGTCTCAAAATGGTGAGAGTCATGCACGTCAGGATGAAGGTCATGCACGTCAGGATGAGGGTCATGCACATCACGAGCACTTCACAAACAAAGACACTCTCTACTGTGTCCCAGGGAGTACGAGATATCTTTGAAATCACAACCATTAGCAAGCCAGCCAAATTTTGCTTATTTTTAATTTATCTGGTAAGCTGCTGTCAAAAGCAACGTTCTCTCTTTCCTCATTCCTCAGACAATATCAAATGACTAAAGAAGGAAGCTCAACAAGTCGCTACATGGAACAACTGGGAGGGAGTAACATTCAGTTTGTGCTGAGGTGGTAGCAGGAGCCAGTTCAGCTATGGGGTTTGTTTTGGAATGATGTGAAATGGGTGGGAGGTGCAGAGATTTGCCAAGACAAAGGTTGGTACCCGCAAGGAAAAGGCTATATAGGCTTGTTGGCAGAACTCAGTTTACAGGAACAAAATCTTTTATGAAGCATGCCTTACAAACTCTGCCACCTGGGATTCAGGCAGGGATGCCTAGTTCAATGGAAATATCATGCTTCCAGATATTGCATCAGCATCTGGAACCGGAACCAAACAATGGGTCTTCTAATAATCAAAATATTTCTATTATGAGCTACTTAGTTACTCAGCTTTGCATTTTCCCATAACAGCAAGGCTTTGAGCCCTGATGATTACATTTTCCAGAGGGACAGAACAAATTCACACAGTTTTTGATCTTATGTGTGTGGGAGGGGAGAGTGAGCCCCTTGCTGGCTGGCTCCAAGCCAGAGGAGCCAGCACCTAATTATAAAGCAAAATTGCAAAAAAACAGATCTAGCCATAGAAAGGAACACAGACCCCATTGTTCTTCTGAGCACTTTTCTACAGCAGGTAGAACACAGTAATGCCTCATGATTTAAATCTGTAGAACAGAATGACTGCTCGTTTGTTGTTTGTATTTAGCTAACTGATGGACACGCCATGATTTTATGTCAGGCAAAGTGTAATGCTTTTTTTTAATAGAACTGGCTCCTCAGAATAGTAATTTTTTTTTCATTAAGGCTTGTCCTGGGCATTTTCACAAAGTTGTGCTTTGGACACTTTTTTCATGCACCGTTGAAATTGTTGACATCTTTACTGAGCTCAGCCAAACAATAGAATAATTTTGTACTTCATAAATACTAGTGAGGAGGCTCACTAGACAGTGCCAGAACATTTTTGAAGACTAACTGTCCCAGAGCTGTCTACAGATGTTTATTTAACTAACTACTCCACCACTGAGATTTTGTCTTGCCTTATGTAACGATGTCAGCGTTGACTTCAAGACATATTGAACAATAAAGCTTTTTATCATCATTACTTCTACTTTAGGACCTTCTAAGCATTTATATTCCAGTGTTTCTACTGCCAAAGTGTTTTTGTACTATCTCCTTCTTCTGTGGCTGAGGCCTTTGTGAAAAAGCTTTAATTAAATGTTCCACTCACATTCTCAGTGACAGCAAGTGCTCATATTTTTTGCTTCTCCACACTCTTTATCTTTCTTCAAAGTGTGCTCTGTTCACCTTTATGTTGTTTCTCTATTAAACCAACTGTTTGGAAAGCTGTTACAGAAGGAAGTGTTTGGTGAACTCCTGTAGCAGTAATTTGACCTAAATAGCTAGAGATTTCCACTCAAAGGCATAATTGTAATAGCTTAATAATGAGAATATAAGTGACTACAGCTGCTTAGCATTAGCTGATGTAGTAGCTTGTTAGTTCATTGATCCCAGCACTGTTAAAACTAGAATTTATCATGGGATTTTTTTCTTTCTAAGATTCAATCTTACATGTAATGTTTCTACTTTTAACTTTATGAGTTTCTCTATAGCTAGATAAACATACTCATAGTATAGTCCTGACACTTGAAGTCTCTGTCAGGAACTAGCTTTTGAGGTGAACAGGTTGAACTTTCTAAAATGTCCACAGGGTTGAAAGTTTGCTGTTTTAGAAAACCACTTTTCTGTCTTGTCCAACCTCAAAAAGCACTTATAAACTCTAATATAACTCCTCAGAATGTAATTGAATATTAATATATTATACATTACATAAAATATTATTATGTATTTATATTCTGATCAAAATTAACACTATACAAATAACATTTGAGACATTATTTCAAATGGCCACGAAAGAACCATAAAATAAAACAAATGGTATAAATAATGGTATAAAATGCTATAAAAACAAATGGTATAAAAAACAAATGGCTAAATAAAATGAACTGCAATCAAAATGGTATTAAGTACTTTGTAAACAGGACAATAGTGTTGATTAACATCAGCAGGAATTACAGAGATAATGGGAAGGTCTACAGAGCTCTAAAATGGTTTTTGGTGTTCCGATCTGAAATAATCTACTGTGACAGAAACAGATCTCACACCATTTAGTCAGATCAGCTTTCTACATTGACTTGAGCTAGTGTGTTTTCCTCTATGGAAAGCACATGCCATGACGAAAAATAGAATATGAAAATTCAAAGCTTATTGAAAATTACTTTTCACTATTTCCTTTTTATTGGTTGTGGCAGTGAGAGTTAATAACAATAGCGTAATATAGGAGACTTGTATTTGCTTAGCAACCAGTAAGTATCCTTGAAAAGAGATAAAAGGATCTTGTAGGCTATTGCAAAGAAAAGTAAAGGTTAAAAGGGGGTTAATTTGGTGATAATACACTGAACATTACAAAGCATACAAATGCTGGTGCAGTATATAATTTTATTTTATAAAATGGAGTTTTTCTTTATGTGTTTATCAACCAGGCATCTGTTTATTAAAACTACTCAAGTTCAATTTCTAATGGACCTTTTAAATTTCCTATAAAGTGGGGTGACCTCCTTAGTAGTAATGAACATATGGGCAGCGTGACACAGTTCCTCAGACGTCAGAATGGGCTTTGCTTACCAGGGTGGATCTCAGCTATGCCTGGGTATGAAGTGGAACAATTACATACTGGGAACATATTGTAGAGGCAGATTTACTAATTCAGTCATCAAAATTATGAGCAAAATATTTACAGTTAAATTAAGGTCAGAAGTGTGAAACAAATGAACCCCTGCTGAATTCATTTTCAAAAGTACAGAATAAGATGACAGTGTTTCAGTTCTCAAGGTCAAAATATGAGCCTTATATCTGAAATACTGTGCCTTTCTCTTGTTTACCTCATAATAAAAAATGAACTATAACCTCTCCCTTTTATGCTTTTCCCTCCTTCCCTTTACACAAGGGCAATGGGAATTATAACCCTATCAAAACTACATAAAGAAAATAGCGTAGGGTAAAGTTTATCCTTTAGCTACAGCTGTTGAACTCATTAGTTCCATGGGACTAGGAAGATCCAGCAGAACAAAGAATTTGTCTCAGGGGGTTTAACTGAAGGGTCTAAGAAGGTCTGATCCAGCTCTCAGAGAAATCAATGTGAACTTTTCCAGTGATTTCAGAGAAAACTGGAGCAGATCCAACAGTCAGAGAATTCTGAGTTAAAGCTGAAATTTTTCCCATTTAGTCTTATGTGCTATTTCAGCTCCCTCCCCAGTCAAAAACTGCCAGAGTAAATGAGAAATTACAGAACAAAGCTTGGCTTAATATTGCTTAATCTGTGTTTTCCCACAGCTACTCCTGCATACCCTATTATCCTGAAAGACACAAAATGAAACAGATAAATATATAAAGTTCACTGTACACACAGTTGTTTGTTATAAATACAAGCCAGTTCCTAATGGGGACAATACAGATAAGGGGAAATGCATCTGTGTTTTAAAATCCGGTTTTCATATGCAAATAATTTTATTGAAAATAATTACTATTGTAACTTGAAATCAAAGTTATCAAAAATATTGCTGAAATTAATTCCCTGACTTTTATGGATGTTGATTTTAATGGAACTAGTTGGAAATCAGTGTTTTCTAAAGACAAACATCTGGCAAAGACCTTTAGTTCCTTTTTAGTTACCTAATTTCAGTTACACCAAATGAAGAAAGCTGAGGGTATATAAAAGCTATACTGATAACCTTCAGAAATATTACAGCATTAGTTCTATAGTGTGGGTATGCAATTGCCCTCCCTCAACCCTACAGATATTTTCCTTCACGTTTTCTGTTCTAACAGTACATACGACCTGTCCTTCAAATATCTTTTTAAAAGAAATATTAGTACTGGCAGCCAGTATGTTGTAGATGGACCTTGGCAGAACAGAAGTATCTTGCTTTAAAAAGTACCTGCCCTGGAGCATTTAACAAGAATGTCAAACCCTAAACTAGGTCAGCCTTGTAATTCTGAGCAGTCTTCTCGTGACAAGAGCAATGTAAACAACGTGCTAAGTTTTTCTGTGCAGTTATCACCCTCATGTTTCCCATATGTCTCTTGGCCTGTTTTTATAATTTTTTTGTTGCCATTGTTTGGTACCCAAAGCTTTTATTCATGGACACCGAAAAGTTAGAAGGAACTCAGAGCTGGCAGATGTGTCCACTCTGGCCACAACAGGCAAGAGATGCAGGAGGGCAGTTCTCTGGGTCACAGCCAGCAAAGTTCATCCTTGTCCAAAAAGGCATATCACTTGCATTCCTAGAATAACTTCACCCCAAATCTCAGGATTCCTTACAGGTTTTCTTCCTTTACAGCGAATGTTATTTACTTTAAAAGAGTCCAGAGGAATATGAATGCTTTAAGAGGCTCAGTACACTCTCTGGTGGTAGAGGTGGCTTTTGGGTGACAGCAGCCAGGAGCCTGGTGAATGGCTGAGTCCAGTGCAAGAAGCAAATTTTGGGACTGGAACGAGGACTGATAGGTGACATGTTTCCTTCTCTTTCCCTCCATGGGACATTTCCATTCTGGAAAATGGAATATGTCCATTTTCTTGGGACAAAGTCACTAAAGAACAATTACAAGTGTTCCAATTTTATCAGGATATATATAGCAATCTTAGCCAGATATTTAAGCAGGACTCAGATGCGGCATTGCAGCGGCAAGGGCAAGCAACTCTGCTGAATGGAAATAAAAAGCAACAAAGTTAGAAACAAGGAAGAATGCTTTATTTTAAGTAAGAGGGTAGGAAAACAATTCCTCTTAGAGTAGCAAGTATTTTTCTTTGAAGTGCGTATATCTCGAATAAACAGTTCATTGTCATATGCCACAAGGTGTTCTTTAAAATGGCTCTTATGAAGAGGTGTACTACATTTCAGCACACATTTGGGGATGTGTTTATTTTTTTTTTCATCTGTACAGCTGACATTTATTCAAAACGGACACACAGGACAATTAATACTAAGTAGATTCCTGCAATCTATTAAGTATGTTTGTACTAAAAATATTTTAGAGAGAAAAATATTAGTTTGCTCTGATCATAGCTGATTTCAACAAATGACAACCGAATTCATTTAAGAAGGTAAAGTAATGTCTAGATGTAACCAACCTTTTATTGGCCATTGGAACATTGTGCTCTGTAATTCTGCTGTCCTGAGTGTATTTTCATTTGCTATCAATAATTGACATTTTGTCTATGAAAGAGAACACATCATCGCAGCACACCTGTTAACGACATCAATGAAAAAAATAAACTGGCAATAAGCTTCCAAGTAAACACAGTTATTATTTAACGAGCAACCTCCCATTACTCCCATTACTAACCTCCTTAGTACTTAGTCTAATTATGTCACTGGAATGCATACTTAACATCACTCATAACAGTTAATGAGCTGATTCTTCCAAAGTCACCTGCTCCTATTAACCCATAATCTAATCAGGCTAACCCCTACATTTCAGGGAATAACCAATAAAGAAGGCAGCAGGTAGTTGTGAACTCTGCAGCCCTACTTTGACGCTCATTAATATTAGACTTGTGAACTAGCAGACCACCTGCCAGTACAAATTTAATCTAGATCAGGCATAAATCCATAATCACATTTCTGTCAAAATAACCAGAGCACACGATATGGTGTTTTGTCACCTTTTTGTTTGCTGCACAGGGATAAATAGTACTAATCAGGCATAAGGTCTGATAGAATGAAATTAAACTTTTACTTTCTTGTGTGTAATTATTTTACATCACACTTGAACCAGGAGAATGAATTTATTCCTGTTCAATTCTTAACGCATGTGGCCACACCATTTTTCACCCCAAAGACCATCAAAGTAACTGTTGCCCCAGAAGGTATGAGATTAAATTGGCCAGGTTTAGTTAGTAAGGACAGAGAAGGAATTGGGAGGGACATTTTGTGCCTCACTCAGTTTATGCTGCTGCACATGACAAAATGAGCAGACGTCAAAATAATTCAAGTGGAAACCCAAAAGCAGTGCAGTGAATTCTGCCCAGCAAGCATAGCCAATGCATTTCTCTGACATGTGGGTGGTGGCAAGGCAACAAAGCGGTGTCTGTAGCAGCTTAGCGGTCTGAGGGTGTGATCACTATGTGGGATGTTTGCATTCCTGTGATAGTTAATTGCAGTGCATCAGTTACAAATGAAGGACTCCATCAGAAAATAGAACTGGTGGTCAGGAAAGGACATCCAAAGTATGGTGCGGAGAAGCTGGCTGCCCTCTCATGTAAATAATTTTCACACAGGTATTCTTCAATCCAAACACGTGTCATTTGAACGATCTCTTATTTCAATGGGGACTCAGCTGTTTTACAGGTAGGCAGGGTGTACAATTTCATACTCACTAACTGCACAGATTGGGAAGGCAGATATATTTAAATTTTGAATTGTAGATTTCCATTTAAAAAAACAGGCAGAGAATGACCCAAAACCTGCAAGCTGTGCATTGCTAGATTTGTTTTAAGTCACTGGAATTAGAGGCAAAGTTTACAAGACAAAATAAGCAGTCAAACCTGTTCTTAGGAAGAACAGTGTTTCCTCATTTTTGCTTTCTTTGTGCAGTTACCTAGAAAGTTGTCTGTAATGGACGTATAAATGTGGTTCAAATATCCCCTCAAACAGCTTTCAGAAGGCAGATTGCTGTCAGCTATTGTATAGTACCTTCTTTGTATATATACATTGATATATTTCTACCAGTTATGTGGGGTTCTTCATATTAGCTCTTGTTCAAATCATAGTTTAGTCTTGACAACATATTGCAGGTTGCACTGGTTTATTCCCTGATGTGACATTCCTGTCACTCAATGACTGTCCAGGAGAAACAAAATATACTGAAGTGAAGTGGAAACAGAGACTGGAAATGAAGCCGAGTGCCAGAGAAATGGAAAAGCACAGATGAGGAAAGTAATTTTCACCACAATCTTCCACCAAGCTGTGTATTTTTTAGGTATTTTTGATTTTTATTTTTAAATATAAGAAGAAATGAAAGACTCTCCATTTAAAATAAAAGAAAACCAGGTCTTCCTTATTGTAACGTTGCTTTTATACCAAAAGAAAGATCTCATTACCATGACAAGATTTGCCATCACCTATTTTCTCCTTCTATAAGTGGAGAAACACAGATTTAGGTCATCTGCTAATAAAACACAAGGATTGTGACCCTGCTCTTAGTCTCAGCCTTACACTACTGTTTCTGATATGAATATCATGGATGTGCTTTAGATGAAAATTATCTCAAAAGTATTTATTTTTTCATATTTTAATGTGAAGCAGACCTGGTGTCTCAGATCATAAAAAGGAGTAAGAAGTAATCTAAAAAGTCAAATAATTGGAATTCGCTTCATTAAAACGGCGATATTACAGAGGCAGCAGGAACAAGTGCAAAAATGGGCTTATAGATAAAAAACTGACCAATCTTGTCATTTGGACTCATTATATTCTGAACAAGAACATACTTTCTTCAAATTTCAGAGTTACAGAGAGAATTAGCTTCTCTATCTCTGCAGCTAAGATAAATTCTGGAGACGGTAATGCCATGTCATAATGTGTTATTAATAGTGTAATCATTACAAAATATTTGCAATGAATTTCTAATCTTCAAAAAAATTGATCAAATGGGAAATATGTTCTATGCTTTACCTATCTGTGTTAGGTAAATAACCAATCCCTTCCCTGACCACATAATAACTGACTAAGAAAAATGCAGGCTCAGAAAGCTACGCTTGTCTTGCTCGGGGGTCAGCTGAGCATCAAAGTGCTGCCTGTCCTGTTAAATAGTTTGTTCAGTCCCAGGTTGCCTTTGCATTGCATTAACTAGCTCTCCTCAAGACAGATTTATTAGAGAAGGGGCTAGTCCAAAGAAGGGTGGACTTCATCACTTGGTGCTATTGGAAGCCAGATATCAGCCCTTCTCCTAGAGCTCTTTAAGGTGGTTCCACTCCTAAGTTGCCAGGTCAAACACACTTAAATTAACCCAGACAGATATTTATCTCAGCTTTTATTTAAAGCTTCAATTTCTGTGATTCCAATTCCAGCACTTCAAAGTTCTCATATTTAATAATTCAGATTTTTTAAAAATATCCAAACTACCTACTGAAAATTAGATTACTTCATTCATTTCTTCCTCAGCCAACATTTGGAACTGTTGATCCCATCCATTCTATAAACAACCCTTTACATATATAAAAGACCCTCTCACTCTATACTTTTTCTTTTCTAGGTTGAGCAAGCCTCATTTTTTCAACTTTTCTTCACATTTTATGTTTTCATAACTTTTTTCTGGTCTCTTTTCAATTTATTCCCCTCATACACTTTCAAAGTCTGGTAGATAAAAGCCAATGTGATTTTCAAGTGAAGAACTAGGCCTCACCAATGTCAAACAGACTGTAGTCATTTTTACCCCAGATATAACACACAACACTTATTAATTAACTAAGAGCTAAAATTAGCCTTTGTTGTTGGTTTGTCTTGAAAATCATAATATTGCTGGCTCAAGTTCAATTTGAGGAGCATAAAGGATTAGTTTGATATGTTTTGTTCTTGACATCCATAGTGCTTGCTGCTTAGCATTACACTTTCCCCTGAAAGCTTGCAAGTTTATCACTTAGTAATTTGTTACAGATTCTTCCCTGGAGCACCTTTTGTCTTCTGTGAAAAAATAGGTAGTATACTTGTCCTTCATGTACCCTGTGATGTTACCCTTCATTGTTAGTGGTACAGGCGCTGTGGTGACTAGTTCCTGAAGTATTTTAGCATGAAGTTTATTAGTTGCTACTGATTTGTGTATATCTTGCTATTAAATAAATGGTTTTTAGTAAGTCAGCTTGGGCCAAAACCAAGGAAACACAATAACCATTATTCAAAACACTCGTTTTGATTCCAAAGTGACAGAAACAGTTTTAGTCATTTTATGAACAACACTGAGCAATATCTTCAGCGTTTTCAAAAGTATCTGGTGAATTTGGGGGCTCCCTACGTAGCAGTCAAGCAAGTTCCATCACAAGGAGTGTAAACACCATGTAAAGAAAGAGGGAGAGAGAGCGAACTGTTTACAAAAATCGCACATAGGGAATTAGGTAATTCAAAATTGTAATCATCTTATGCTGTGTCTGTAGAAGTAAATTAAGCGTTGCGGGGGAAACAATTCTGGGCACTTGATTTTGTATACTGTATTTTGGCATGTTTTAGCCAGTCCAATTTATAGTCTCCCAGAGTATTTATGGTGATGGTTCAGGGATTAGCATAAGCCAAAGGCATTCTTGGTTGGCAATTGGCATGGAGCTACACTATTTGTTGGCTAAGAGTATGGCTGTAGCTATTTTATGCCAGAGCTAAAGAGCAATCAAATGCTTCCTTAGTTTATTATAATACATGTACCTATGTTATACCAAGAAGTTAAGACGTGGATTCAACCTTCTCCAAAGTTCTGTTTAGATTTGGGGAGTTTTGCTGCATTTTAATTTACTAATTTATTTGAGGACACACTGTCCAACCGGTTAGTTAAACCCACATCAAAGAATCACTGAGCCTCCAAAGTTTGTGTACATATGTAAACTGCAAATACACACAGAGAGACACATATACAGACAGAAAGTGCAGATAAAACTTGTTTAACGCAAACATTCAAGGTGTGTTTTTTGGAGAGCTTGCTATGTGTGTCTGGTAATATTTTCACCAAGGATGACTTTTGTTCAACAAAATTCCTTTAAACTTGGCTGGGAAAGAAAACATAATGAAACTTTGATGGCACCTGGACCAATATAGCAACAGAAAATCATGATTTTGATAATGGTAGGAGAGAACAAAGGCATTGAAACCCCAAGTAAATTTGACAGATTTTTCTTCTGTTGTGGGTTTTTTTTAGCACAAAAACATAGCAAATGTTGAGGGAAAGTGCAAGCAAAAATGAAGTAATGATCAAGCTCTGTTCTAAAATAATTAGAAATACAAAAAGATTTGTAAATTATATGTTTAATGTCTGAAGATGAAGTCCTTAGATTTACAAAAATTTCACTGTTCTCAGATAGGGAGTTGTCCCTGAGAAAAGGATGCAGGAAGGAGGTTACATCCCTGTGATCCCTTTTATTCTTATTAGAGAAGGCTAATAATTATCAGAAGAGTTACACACACACATATACACACACACACACAGAGTCTCAGTCTCCAGGATTCCTACAACAGAAGTTTGAAATCCACTTAAATAAACAGCAGAGCGTCAAATACCCCTTTCCTCACATACCAATGACCTGTCACAGACTCTTCTCTGCATTGCTCGGGTAAACAGAGGAATCGGGCAGATTGCTTTGAAGGGAACTGCACCTGAGCTGTGCTGGACCAGAGATAAAGTTTGTGTAGAGTATGGAGTCCCTTACTCACTGACCTCTGTTGTGAGCTCCCTCCGGGTGTTGCATATGCAGGATGTGAAAAGAAGGGAGACCCCTGACATAGTAAAATACCAACTATTCCAGGGCTTCATCAACCAAAACTCTTACTTTGGATTCAACCAGGAAATCTCAGGTTCCCGTTACAAACCATGAAGGACTGGGAATAAGGAGAAGGTAAGGTGATGAAACTGTGATTACTTTCATAGAGAGGATACATTTGATAATCATAGAGTCTTCAATTTACAGGTGAATGCAAGGTCAAAATACTGAAAGCTGGTGCTGGGCTGTAAATCTAACAACAGACTCAAAACAATGGAAATTAAACTGTGAAACAACTAAACACATAAAGAATGTGGTTGGTTCTCCTGTGCCATTTAAAAATCTAATTGAATAGATTTTAAAAGATATGCTCTGCCTCACACAGGAATTAGCTCAAGGAATTCCTATTCCTACAAGGTCAGACACAGATGATCACAAAAGTCCTTTCAGTTCTTATAGTACCTGAATCCCTGTTTCTCCATGAAGCAGTATTTCTTAATTCATCTCACCTAACTTAACCATCTACAAGAGAAGCATCTAGCCCTAACTGGACATTGGGAATCCCTCTACAATCTCTGGAGAGAGACAGGAGTCCTTAGAGGGCAGTTTAGCCTGTCTTTCTCCATAGACATCGGGAAGATGAAACTTATCTTTCATGCTGGTATTTTTTGAAGTAGAGGTTAGGAAACAACTTTTTCATCCAGAAATTGACAATTTTTTCCATTTGAAAAACAAAAGACTCTTTGATACAGGAGACATATTATAAGCAAACTCATACGGAGTTTGTAAACCTTCTTCCAAAACTCAGAATCCACATCCTTTCACATTTCACAGTCCCTTACCTTTCTTTCTTTCAGGCAACTACTTCATATCTTGTTTTAGTAAAAATTAAAAAAAGAAGTACCAAAACTCTGAGATGGCAACATTTGCAGCACATTGTAAGTCAGAATGTCCCAGAACTTGCAACAGATAAGTTTCTCAGTCAAAAACTTATCAAACATATTCCGATAGTTTTTTTGTTGAGTATCTGAGTGACTACACACAGTTTCAAACCATGGGAGCTTAGGTTTTCTCCAGTGACAGTTGTTTCTGCTAGTACATTAATTAAAAAAAAAAAAAAAAGAAAAAGTACTACTTTTTTTCTCAGTATTATTGAGCATCACTGGTGCCCTATGTGCTGTGTATACCCTAGTGAATATTCACTTTAAGAGCTGCAGATGTCAATTTTCTGGCTGGTAGGCAAGCAGACAGATATCATACATACACAAAAGAGACCAGTTGAGCACCGAGACAGCAGGGAGGCCTTGAACACTTGATCTCAAACAATTAGAGGAAAGCAGTAGCTGAAAGCATAGAATTAGGCTCTTTGAATTAAAGGATAGTGTTTCCAGTGAGAGATAAAATTCCAGCTTTAGATTCATTAGATGTTATTTGTGTTTCAAAACAAACTACATTCTGAATTTAATTGAAGCATATGGGGCTCCACATTTGTTTAACAGTCAGGCCTTACTAATCTGATTGCAGGATCAATGGCATAGTTTGCATGAGTCTCTGAAATCCAAGTAAAATTTACAGTAAGTTATTGAATCAGAAAAGAGCCTGTGTCAAACAAAAACCTGTACCGACTAGACAAACTAAGTTGTCTAAGTAGTTGGCCTATTTGAACAATTCTCTATTTGCTCTTTCTGTCTATGTTACTATTGGCCTAATTTAAGCTTTGATGTAAAACAGTACTGAAATAACCGATCTTTTTAGATTTTACAGGCTAAGACTTTTTTTTGTGCCTGTAGGCATCTTACGTCAATTATGGCTGGGGAGTATCCACAATTCCTCTTGATTCCAAAGCACTAAGGGAAGTCAGGTCTGGGCGATTTCTAAAAAAAATTCCTAAAAATGCATTTACCATAACATCCTTCAGAGTATCTGAGTTCTTCGGAAGAAAAATAACCGATATTCCGTGAGACTCTCATGATCAGTCACCTATATCACAGTCAAAATCACCATGATCACAGGGAAATCTTCTTATAGTTACACTTGCAGGGGGAGAATGCAATGGAAACTGGTTTGTTTGCTCTTATATTTTCTACATTTTAGCAATAAAACTAATAGAAATACTTATATCAGAATGTGTAAGATACTGGTGGCTGTTACTCAGAATGGAAAATTACAGATAGTACAATTGATGATGGTGTTGCCAGCAAGTGAAGAGTTACTAAACTCTGCTAAAATGCCCTGAAATGGGAAACTCACAGACTGGCTAAATCCTAAGTATTCCCAAAAGGAAGGTTTAAAAAAAAAGCAATTTAAAGCTCTGTAAAATTAGGTCTACTTTGCCTATATAATAAATATTCTGAAAGCAGGTTGAAAAAGTTAAATATAATATGGCCACCAAAAGGAGAAGAATGACCTAGTAGGCTGTAATAATGCATGAACTGTTGTGTTATTCTGTCAAAATATTTTCAGTAAATGCAGTAGCAGAACTAGCATCTCCTTTATGATTTATATGGATTTTTGTTAATCTGTAATGAGTTATTAAAATCTGAGACACAATGTAATTAATAGCAACAATAACAATAGTGCTTAGTTGCAATGTGGTAATTTTTCAGAATAAATTTCCTGGTATTTAATTGAAGAAACCACCATAGTAAATGGGCTCAGTAGAACTAATCTTATAGTAAAATCTTATTCTGATGTAGATTACTGTCAAATTAAATCATGACCAGCTATCCTTAGAAAACAGACAATAAATTGTATTGATTCTTTCAACTGAGTTTTGATTCTTCAAATGCTTGAGGCAAGTGGTACAGAAATAACTTTATTAATCAATAAGCTGTGTTTAAAGGGCAGTTCCAGATCCTAATAACTGGTTGCCCCCAATTGTACTGCTATTCTTCCTCTATGGAAAACAATATAACTGCTCTGGATCTACACCCTGTGAGTGCAAAAAAGCATTTGTCTCACTGACTACAATATTACTTTCCTCATAACAGCAAAGGCCAAACATTATGATTACCAGCCCTGAGCTATTGCTTTATGCTTGAATCATAGAACCATAGAACAGTTTGGGTTGGAAGGCACCTTTAAAGATCATCTAGTCCACCCCCCTGCCGTGGCCAGGGACATCTTCCACTAGATTAGGTTGCTCAAAGCCCCACCCAACCTGACCTTGAACACTGCCTTGAACACTGTCTTTAAGTCCAGGAGTTTATTTAGGGCTACATTTAATAATTTCTCCCTTAATGCTCCAAAAAATTTTTGGAGCTTAATGCTCCAAAAAAAGTTTATTTTCTCCTTTCTTGCCAGAGCACACGTACATTTTTAAACATATATTTTTCAATGGTTGCATTCATTCTAAAATGTTACCCAAAGCCCAATATTAAGCAAAAAAGAACTTCCCATAGGTTGGAATCAGTCTCTATTATTATCGGTACTTTCTTTGATGAACGAGATGAAACAATGGAAAAGAAGGAGGGCCTTCATAGCTAGAATGCCAGCCTGAGTCTAATGAAATATAATTTCAATACACTGATCTCCACCAATCCTTTTCTAAAAGCTTGGATATTGCTGTCTGACAGTATTTCCCTACCTCACAGGAGTATTATGAAGATAATTACATTAAAAGTGTTGAGCCAAAGGGCATCATGTATATAAATATTTTAGATAACTAGGGTTTACATGATATTCTTCATTAATAAGAAAATTATATTGGTATGTCTGGTTTGAATAAATGCCCAAAGAATTAATATACAGTTTACATCCATTAACCTAGTGAGGTTTGTATACTTAAGACACTTTAAGATATTGCTGATCCTTTTTGTGTCTGATTGGATCCTGAATACCATGATCATAGATCACCTCACCACACATCACATTTTACTTCCACATAAATGCAGCCAAGGGGCAAAGAAAAATGAAAAAGTCTGGCAAATAATTATGGCTAGGGTAGTTTATGCCAAGGAAGGACTTATTTCTACATCTGCCACTGTTCCTAATCTATTTTTGGGCCACATATTCCTTCAGAAAGAAATAAAGCGCAGCATTTGGCCATCTGGGCTTCCTAGCATTACTCAGATTATCATTCCTAGCATTACTCAGATTATCAACTACACCACTGGACACTATAATTCCTGACGAGCAGAGCTGGCATCTAAACAAGCAGTGTTACCAAAAAGCACTTGAGCCCTGAGACCTCAAGATAGACCATAGTCTTTCCTTTTAGTTTGTTTTATAATAAGATGCAACTCTAGCGTGACTGTAATACCTAGTCCTGATACATTCATGATCTTAAAGCATATATCTTTTTATCTTCATTTGTATGTAGGATTAGAGAGGTGAAACAATGGTCATCCACAGACTAGCTAGAGCTAGATTGCAAAGTATCCAGAAGATCAACTATTGCTCTATCTACTAAGCTGATGCATTTTTCACTGACTATAGAAATTGTTATATTTAATTTGTATTTGTGTAAGGAATCTGTATTCCTTTTCTGTGGATAAAAATGCATTTTTAGCTAGCATCATGTATTTCCTAACTGCCCATTTGAGCTGTTCCCAAGCACAAAGACATGTTTTTAAATAAGAAAACCTTATCTACCTTATCAATCATGAAAATCTGATAGCAAATATTTAGTTACTTAATGGCAAAACAAATATCCCTGTGTTTATTTTAAATGTGATGTAATTCTGCTTCCTGTACACAGAATGTAAGTGAAAAAACCATAAAGTCTCTGGAAACTATTAAGACCAAGTAAAATGTCAGCAGTGGTTACCTTGGGAATTGGTTCCTCAAACGCATGGAAAAAAGTATGGGCAGAAGGCACGTTTGATAAGTTACATCATCCTAGCTTACAAATAAAAATCTAAAGCTTATTAACAAAACTTATTCTGCTACCTCTTGTTGTTGGCCATGTCCAGTGATTGCTTGCATGGCTAACTAGTATCTTTTATTAACAATGCATCACAAAATTACTATTATTTGCCATCCATTATAACAATCAAAACCCAAATTTTTGAGACCTGTTATAATTTGAAACTAGTTGTTACAATGGTTTCCTCTAACAATCCGTATATTATCCTGTTTTATCAAAATGAACATTTGCTAATCAAGTCAACAAAGACTGGATAATTTCATATATTCAATAACAGATATTATTAGTAATAAAACTCTGAGTATTGAAATGTTTTGATGCATTTCAGAAAATTTAGTGATGTTTTATGGACTGAGAATGATGATACAGTCAAGCACAGAAGTACATTTTAAACATGAATATATTTTGTCCTTGTGCAGATCTCTTGATACAAAGCCATCAACTACTTAAGGAAGTGGTGGATTTTCTGCAGACCAGGATGGATGTGTTTGCTACATGCTGAAAGTCTCTACCTCTCTCTCTGACAGCTAATGGCAGATTAAGGCTAAAGATAGACTCTTGTTTTGTAGCTAGGTGTGCAGACTGCAGACAAACCCCCATTTCCCCAGGTTATTTGTTTCTCTCTCTTTGATGGAGGCCATTGTCCCAGCGTTCAGCTGGCTGAAGGACTATGTGTGTGTGTGTCCAGCTCACTTCAGACAATCTCAGATAGGTTTAACCTGGTGATAATGGTGAATAAGACCCTATTTTTTTGTATGAAGAACCTATGCAACCTTATACGAGCCCTTCAAGGCTCAGGAAAACAGGAACACTGTTTATAGCAGAAAACAGCTGGAAAAGATATGACCTTGCTCTGGCGACCTCACATCCCAAAGAGGACAGCAGCTTCCTCAACGCTGTCTGGCCAAACTCATGAAACTTGCCTTCTGCCTCTCTGATTTCTTCCTTGCAAGTAAAGGAGGAACAGATTGCCAAAGCAGCTCCTGCTGATAGTTTGCCTGGCCTTAATAGTTTCTAGAGACCATTTTGTCTTTTCCACGTGTGTTCAGTTAGATACCCTGCAATGTTAAATAGATTGGCGAACATACATATGGATGAACACTTTGGGAGCAACCTATACTAGCAGAAGTCTTACAAATGTAATAGCAATCACCAGGACTGGCTGTCATTACTCTCAGAGTACACAGAGGCTTTTATGTCTGGGAGGTTCTCAAACAACAGGTGCTTCCCAATATGGCCTATGAACAAGTTAACCAGTAGGTAAACCAGAATATGGATTTTCAGCATGTTTGCTCTTTTATATGAATGCTTTTACCACAGCTAAAGCAATTCAGATCGCACAGCACCTGTTCTCCGTGTAACTCAGGGAGCAGCCTTGGAGACCTGCCACGCTAGTAAATGTCATCCCAGAGGGAGGAGCACTCATGGGCCTGCAGAGCCGTTCACTTGAGTCTGCTTGAACTCAGTGTAATGAAATATTAAAAAGCTGGTCTGAGGGACATTAGGATTTACTGTATCCAAAGAGAAAAACCCAGGCACAGAGACAACAGCATGTGCTGCATTGTAAATTTGGGATTTTCTCCTTCCCTTAAGCCAAATAAAATGTAGTTCTCTACTTGCAACATAGAGTTTGGAGTCATTGTCTTCAGATTTCAATCTCTATTCAGAATTCCCAACAGATGAGAGTTTACAATTAGGGATGCACCATGTTATTCACGCTCACGGGAATGTCTTTATATATATATCACCTTCTTCATGCTCACGGGAATGTCTGCATATATATCACCTTCCTGCAGTAAAAGTACACAATATTGTCAATAACGATACCACTGGGCACAATTCAGTTACCCAAAGATAGTCCTTTATCACTAAAGATCCCTAGGGTTTCTTACCTGGTCTTCAGCTGTTGTTCCAGAAGGGCATGTGTCTTCTGAAGACCCTGTGTGACACAACTACTACTGTTGATGTCTCAAACATCCTAAGGCATCTCAGATGGCACAGGAATAATCAGTCTTTAGTTATTACTACAAAATCCATTACTGACCACCTGTCAAAATATGAGACACCACTGATCAATATGTAAGTAAACAGCCTTTCGTAAGTCATCTAAGAGCAAAGGATTTTATGAACAGCTGGTCCTCCTGTGAGGATTATGTCAAGCCTTCCTTTGCAGTCTTAAACTTGTGAGGCTTCTCCTTTATTTTTCTGCATTAGCCTAAAATAAACCTTGCCATCTACTGCTCACTGCTAAAGACAGTTACCTGCAGTGCAAAGGTTCTGCATAGCTGCATTTCACTCCAAAACAAGTGACATACATCGTGTACGTTACACCATGATCCAGAAATTGTGATTTAGCTTGACAAAGCTGGAATATTTGCCCGTGGATAAAATTTTTCCCTTTTGGGGGGGAAAATAACATTTAAAGGCAGCTAGTAATCTATCATTTCCATGTCATTGACTGAAACTTTCCAGAAATAACAGAGAGGTAAGGCACATACTATAAGTACTGCAGTAAAAGTGCAGAGAGATGACAATGTAATGAAGAAATCAATTCCCCAAAACAAACAGAAACCCACAAAGCATTCAGAGTGGATTTTAATTATGCCCCATTTTCATAACCATGTTGAATTGACATATTTCTAGGATAGATTCTTACCTTACTACTAAGCCCCCAGATTCTTGTTTTAACAGCAATTTTTAGTAGTTAAATAAAATCTTAAGTATTTCACTGCCTAAAGTAGGCAGTAACATGTGAATGCTGGAATCTAGGCTTTGCTATCATTTACATTAGTTTGTAATGCTTAACATTTTCTTTTTAAAATGATCACATAGAAAAAGCCAGTCCTCAAGTACAAATGCATGCAACACATGATTTTGATGGGATGACAGGAACATCCAAGAAACAAACACTTTGTAATGAATACGCATACCATCCAGTCCTGCAATGGTAACCACCACTGCAGCAGCTTGCTCTCTCATTGAGCCCCACGGACTCCCCAGTGCCTTGGGAGAGTGCATTTGGTTATGGTGCAGGCAACCTCCTTAACATCCAGCCCAAAGGGACAGCGTTTATTTGCTCTGCACTTGCTCCTACAGTCATCAGTCCAGGGGCTCTGGAAAACTCAGCATTCTGTTAATCCATTTGTGCCATTTACAGTTCAAATCAATGAGCCAGCAATGAATTTCTTTCTGTGGTTTCCCATCCCACTCGGTGCACTCTCCTGCTCAGTCCCTCCCCATGAGCAGCTCTGGGGTTTTGCTCTCGGCAGCAAGTGACATGCAACTGACAGCAACACTCAGCTTTTCTGCTCCCAGGCTTTTCAGCTCCTCAGCACATTTCTAATCCAGCCTCTGAGCTCTCAGGAGACATGTTTGGCCTCGCTGTCTGCCCTTGGCTTTCTGTAGACCTTAGCCCTTTCTTCTAGATGATCAAATACTTTTCATGGGAGAGTACTCCTTGGCATCTGCCAGCTCCATTCTTCTCACAACCTGTTCTTGCATGATTTAGGACTATAATCTTGTTCCAATAAACTAAAATTGACATTATTTACTGTTGCCAGTACTGCAGCAGCTGCAGCACAGAACAATTCCTGATGGGAATCACCAAGAACCTCCCAGCTAAACGTGACTATTTCCTTACCTGCAGTTTACTTGCTTTCTTGTCAGGAGTCTGAGCTTACAAACATGGGAGAACAACGAAAGATTTCAGACAAGAATCCACAGCAGTCCTATGAGCAGTAAACTGACAAGTCTTCTACATGTCTTTTCTCCATAATTTGGCTCTTTGCAAGGCAAATTATTTGTGACAAAGAAGGATTTCCTATATGAACTTGAGTCATGCACACCCACAACGTTGTACGAGTCATTCAATGTACAAAGTATTCTGAATAATAAGGAAAACAGATTCAAACTGAAAATCACTGCTCTCCAGATTATGAGGAGCTTGGTTGTAATCACGCCTTCCTGCTCATGTTGGTATATGACCTGGCTAGACAGGAGAAGGGTCTCCAGGTACAAAAGAGGCTGAGAACCTCTGCTCCAAACAAAACAAATCTTTCTATACCCAGCACATCACTGCTTCTTTCAGAGCAAGTCAGACACACTTCCAAAGAACTGAAGATTTATAATCTCCTTTTTCATGATCTCTGCACTTCTTTCTCTGCCTTTCACAGCTATTTGAAGATCATTGTTGGACTTAAAAATATGTATACATGTAAAAGCCTTTTTTTCTCAACTGACCTAAATCAGCCCTTTCAAGCACAGCACCTGGGTTTTTAGAGGCCAATCTTTGCTCTGGGGAGAATGGCCGAGTGGACCTACTGAGAAAGTAGAGACAACTGTAGGAATCTCAAACCCATACAAAGGGACTGGGTTTGAAAGAACACAGCACTTTCATTGCTTCTAGGACTTTGCTTTGATCTTTTTCAGGTCATTGGCAATAGAAAGTTACTCACTTCTGATGGTTCTGTGGCAACTCACAAAAGGGAATGTGGCCTGTTTATTCCACTTATCATGGGCTGATAACCATATTGCAAAGCCATAATTAGCAGTAATGATTAAAGTCTCAGCAGCCATACTTAAGGCTGAAATGGCTGGTGAATGAACTCTCTGTATGTTACCCTGCTGTGTCAAGGTTAGATCATGCTATTGGATGATCTGTCCCTGCTCCATGGACAGAACTCACCAGGGCTGCTAATCAACACATTTCATAGGCTCTATCTGCCCACGCAATTTCTCTTTAATCTCTTATTCCAGGACTGACAGACTTAATAGTTGTTTTTAAAAATGGAGGGAACACGTAGAAAGACCTATTTTCTAGCATGCATTATATATAAAAATATCAGTGTCAGCTGGCAGGCAACCTTTCCTTTCAAAAATACAGCTTTGCAAGCTAAAACCCAGCTGGGATAAAAGGCAACTTTACATAAAGGCAGTGCTGCTCTGCCTATCATTCTCTCCACTCTCTAAGTAGTGAGGGCTGCTCCCCACCTCATCTAGACCTGCCAGAAAGAAAGGAAGAAAGGAAGAAAGAAGGAAAGAAGGAAAGAAAGAAAGAGAAGTTGCTCACAAGCATTAACTGATGCCAAAGGAAGTTGCTCAGGATAATCCCTGTGCTTCGAAGCATAAGAATGACAATCACCAAGATTTGTTACTGTTGTGGGGTTTACTGGGAGATGCATCCTGTTGAGGCCTCTGGAAGCACAGGTTCTGCAGAGGTTACGTGCATGGCTACTCAGGCTTCAAAACATGGGCACTTCTCATGCTCCATTGTTCGATGATTTTCAAAAGTGTGTTTGGGCTGTATCAGTTCTTTGGTCTTTGGATAGGTTTGCAGTATCCAAGTTCAGCTCAAATGAGACAAAGGTCCTCTTACTTGCACATTTTTCTTTTCTTTTTCTTTCTTTCTTTCTCAGCAGCCCAGCTTCTGGAATTTATTTATTTGATTATTATTTTATATGATGTGTTAAACAATTCAAGGAATTAATTTAAGTTGCTCTCCTTCATTTAAACTTAAATCAAAAAACCTTGTGGTCAGTTTAGTCCAGAAGGACTGTTATTCTATCTAGTCCTGACCAAGTGTATCTATCTTCATTGTTTTCTCATTTGGAGTCCTCCATTTGGAGTGTTTGATCTCTCTTGTTTTCAAGTAAAGGTTTGAATTTTCACCATGGAGAATTTCTCCTAGTTTGTTTAAGATTAGGAAATTTAACATGAAGGCATCCATTATCAGAAGCTGTTTGACAACTACAAAATGTGCTTTTAATTCAATAATCAGGTTAAAATCAAGCTCCAGTCAGCAGGAGAACAATGTTCCATCAACAAATGCAGCACAGAGGGGTTTACTGTTCTCCACTTTTTTCCTAAATATATTCAGCTCTGAGGTAAAGCTTTACATAAACCTTGTAAAGAAAAAACCTCTGAAGGATCTGAATTCCTATCCTGCTAAGCACAGAAAGCGCTGATGAGTCACTGCAAAGCTTTTCCAAACTTATCTGAACACGTCTGATGTGGGATTTGGGTTGGGGATGCACAGGAGCAAGTGCACTCAAAGCATATCCTGGAGTTTCTGGCTGCAATCTAGTTGGAAGCATCTTAAAGCAGCTTTCTTTGGGGCTGCCTAGGGTTCCATCAGGCAGAAACAAGCACGTAGCTTTGCAAACCCTACTAAAAGCCAAGCCACTTCAGACGCTAAGTGTTTTGGGGTTTGGCTCATTTGTATTTCTAGTGAAGAATCATAATAATATCAGAGCATACAGCTTCCAGCTCAGTTGCAAAACTTGCCCATGACGCAGTGGGAAAGAGGTTGGCGGGTTTTGGCCCCATTTGTCTGCACCTTCTCTGCTCCCCCCGGGAAAGTGATGCTTCAGTGCCGCCTCATGGCTTCTTCCTCCACAGAGAGGGGCCTCCAGCAAGATACGGTACCACTGCTACCTTCCATTTGCTCTGTGGTATTGAACAACTATTCTGTTCTTTCAATATCATAAACATAGAGCTCTGGAAATGAGTTTGTGATTAGAGATAGTGCTTAGATCGGATAAACAGCTATGGCACAGCCACTGCTGAGCTCACTACAGTGCACCTGATGCCCCTGGATGGGGTTAGGCAGCTGTCCCAGAGAGACCAGCTTTGAGACAGTCAGTAAGGTAAGTGCAAGCATATGTCCTCAGCTTTCCCTTCTCTCCAGCTACAGCATCTTCGCCAGGTGCCAGCAGGTGCCTCCGTTCACTCAGGACTGATCCTTCTGCTAAGAACAGGCACCTGCAAAGGCCACGGGAGGAGGGAGAGGCACAGCCAGCCACCTCTTGCACAACAGGATGTCATGGATGTACGATAATAGGATGTAGGATATCATCTTGCACAATCATACTGAAGTGTCATGACAAAGGTGCAGTACTAGTGATGAATGGGGACAGGCAGCCAGAACAACCACCCCCTACTCTCTTCTTAGACATAGTCAAAATTATAGAGCCATACTTGTGTTTATGGAGTCTCCTCTCAGACCCCATTAATCTTCCATGTTTAGCTGAAACTGCAATGGCACACACCACCTCCCATAGCCTCTGCTAGCCTGGGGTAGCCTAGGGTAGAATAGCTCTACCTTAGCATACTCCGCTGGGAATAGCGAGGAAGAGGGACACACACGTGAGTTTTAACCTTTGAGGAGTGGCACATGTAACTCTAGTCAAAGGTCTACTTTAGTCCTCTAAAACGTTCTTTTCCTAAACTGGAACTCAATGAAGACTTCCGAGCGTTTCAAACTGTGTGAGGCTTTGCCCTACTTGGCTTCTACTTCTGTATTGAGCTCCAGGTACCAGGCAGGGCAACTCAAACTACTCTGACTCCCAGTACAAATCCAGGAAATATTGACTACTTCAGAAAAAAAGCACAAAAGGTCAGATGTGGCATTATTCAGACTAAAAAGATCTTGCTAAATTTTGAACTGTTTGTGTCTGTGGTGTCATTATGTGTATTATAACCTGCCTTTTTTAAACGAACATGAAACACCATCACTCTTTGGCAATGTCTGCTGGGAAGACGAGTTTGAGAAAAGCTGCTGCCACAAGCATTTTTAGGGATTTAATTGCCTGCTCTGGCAGCCAATCCAAAGTCTTGATTTAATTTCTTGTACTTTGTCAAGGTTATAATTAGCTTTGAACTTGTGACGAAGACCTGCAAAGCTGAGGTAAGCAAGTTGTTTGTAGCTGAGACCACAGTTTTGCTGGGTATCCCATCCCAAATCCTCCCAGAGACCTTGCCTATACAGTGACTTACTGTAATCTTCCCTGTGATAAAAATAAATTACAAAGGCCTAGCATCAATTAGTCACTAAAACGCCTAGGTTTTCCTTTCCTGTTTGCTATTTAACAGAGTCCTTCTAACATCCAATGCAGATACAGCTTGATTTTAGATCCCAGGATGTTAAAAACTGTCCTTCATCTCCTTTCCTAATCACAAGCATTTGTAACATGCCAGCCTGCTCCCAAACTCCACACAAACACTGTATTTTGAAGCTGTGAATTTCTGTACAACTCATTTCCCGCAAACTCGGTCAGACTCTAGGACGTGAAACTTGCTTAAAACTGCAGTGGATGTGTTTTATGTCAATATGTTTACACATCAAACAAAACTGAAATGTTATCTTGCTTGGGAAAATATATTCCAACTCAATTTACCAGGGAAATGTCATAGGTAAATATCACAGCACAACCTCTACACAAATGTACTTTTTTCCTTCAGTGACATGTTTGAGATTGAGCATTCTTTTGGGAAATGGTATTTCTCGACATGCTTGGTATCTAGAAATGATGCTTCTTGTCAAATAGTAATACTTTATTTCTGCTATTCAGCTATGGGTTTCTCTTGCAATGGGAGGCACAATAGAATGGTCTTCTCTGTGGTCTTCTGAAAAAAAAAAAAATCAGAAAAAAAAAAACAGTTTGCAGAGTTTACCATGACTATTAAGAAAATACATTTTAAGTATGACAAAGAGCTATGTAAAGATATTAACAACACAAAATGTAATTGAAGAGATTAAAAAAGCATAAATTTTTTTTTCTGCTTTCTTTCTGGTTTTGGTATCTTTTTGTTGTTTGCTTACTTTGCCACTATTTTAAAATGCCACCTATATCAGAGACCTTTCTCCAGGGAACATTAAGGAACCCTTTCTGCCACCCTAATGACAATAATTTCTATCCCTGTAGGTATCCTGAAACAATGTGCTAGGATTATTCATGGAGTTCCAGGGTGAAAAATAGGAATAAAAATATGAAAACTCTTCTGACTTCTCTTTGTGTTAACTCTGCTGTTTTTAAACACCGTGAGTGAGGAATCTTGTTTTATATCATATCTTGGCAGTATGAAAGAGAGGAGGTTGAGAAGAACACTACCTTGGGACTTACTTGCTTCTGTCAGTTTATGTCACAACACTACATTTATTTTAATGAGGGGTTGTTACTTTTCATGTCTGCCTATGATAACTAGATTAAAACAAATGGAAAAAGACATGAAAGCCAGCAACTTCTAAAGCATTAGACATTTTTATAGCTAATGAGACCACTTTATTAAATTAGAAAAGGTAATCTATTAAATTAGAAAAGATAAACACAGTTGCTTTATAAAAAATAAAATTAAAAAAAATAATCTTCATTAATCAGTTATAAACCAAGCCATGTTGGTTAAAGGTAGACAGAAGTGTTTATTCCTCCTCAGAATTTCCCTGAAGAATTTCCTCCGAAGTTTCTGGTGCTGGTTGCTAGCAAAGAAGACACATAAAGTCAAACAGGCCAATAACATGCTCTAGGTTGGTAGCTTTCATGCTTCCTTGTGAGAATGGCATGAAGAAATTTCAATACACTACCTATATTGTTAAGGAAAAAGATACTTTTAGCTGCTGAACAATACAGTCCTGGAGTTTACCCTCTCATCCAAGCCGTGTGTACAACTGTTGTTTGAGCAGAGAGTACTGTGCAATGCCATGCAGTGCATGTTATATTCTATTACGTCCCTACAGTGTTGGCAATTCTTGACTTACAATGTCTCCTTCTATCCTCCTGTAGCAGGGACTGAAAGGAAAGACAGCTGCCCGCTACTGTCTTTTAACCCAAACAAACTAAAAGGGGTTACATAGATGCCTTTGCTTCCATCTGACAGAAGGGAAAGAGCCATCTGTTTCCTTGGGACTGTATTTATCCCCAGATAAGAACTGTCAAAGAAAAGCTTTTTTTCTATTGTTAAACTTTGTTGTTAGACTGCATAACAGAGTGAAAAACAGAACAAAAGCAGGAGGAATAGGACATTGCTCCAGGTTACCCTTCGTACTGAATTTAGAGGATAAAAAAATTAAATCACAACTTGCTGTGAGACAAACTAATGCTACATAACAATTTTAAACTAAATACCACCCAGGCCATCATTCTTATGGCTTGATGTGACATATTAAAAACTACAGCTGGTAAAAAGATAATGATTTGAATTCAGATAAAGGATACAGAAAAATAATTTCCACTCAATCCTCTATCAACTTTTGCTTCATTCTATATTTCATAATTTATTTTTCCCTCAGCAAAATTATTTTCTTCATAGGTAAGGCAATTCACTCTTCACCTGGGCAAATAAAATTGCATGCATATGTATTCACTCATTAGATTTTTATATTGCTAAATGAGCTATTCAACACTTTTCAAACAACCCAATTAACATACTTGCTTTATTAAAATTCATTTATTTTTATATTTGCTTTATAAATCTGCCACCTGTACACCATTTGTTTATGGAAAAACTGTGAGGGATTTTAGTATAAACAAGACATGTGACTCTAATCTTTCATTCTTCATTTTCATCTCTCTCCTTGATAATTTTGCATCAAAGTGCTAATAACATCTTTCTGTTCTTCATCACGAACTCAAATACCACTTAGTTCTCTTTCCACCTAATCACATTGTTTATTCTTTTAAAAAAGAATATTTACATTATATGATGCCTTTTAATCTGTCAAATCATTCTTCTGTTCTACTGCTAACTTCTGTGAACTGTTAGCTGTATGTGTTTCTGGAAGAGTATGAACCATCATGTGAGATGTGACTCTCTCATAACCACCTGAAGACAACTCGACACATAGGTATATCATGGGTAGAGCTATACATGCTAACCAGCTCTATTAACCTAGCATTGTTAAGACTGTTAGCACTGTTGCCTGAATTTGTCCTCTAGTTAATCTCCCTAACTCTTGTTCCAAGCTTCAAACCAGATCCAAAGGCTTTAGGTTAAGCTGAGAAAAAAACAACAACCTTTTCTTCCAGGCACAGAATTTCCACCCAACACTGCCCACACTGCCATAGCATAAGGTCTGGAATGGGTACAATTCACTCACAGAGAAAAATTTCCTACATATAAGAAAGGCATGACTAGTCTGAGATTTTCTGTTCTTGGAAATCTAGAAGGAAGCCAGTGGCCTGGAGTCCACTCCATTCAATTCAAACTCATTTGTACAGCAGGTCCTGTCAAAGGTTTTCTTGGGCTGTGTCATGATTTCATAAATTCTTCTATGCTTCCTGTTTCCTAAAAAAAGGCAGAAAGAGTCTTGGCATAACTAATAGCCATGGTATAGCTGAATAAGACAGAGAGGACATCCTGGTCTCAGCCACTTGTCCAGCAATAAAACTGAGCAGTGTGAGGAGACCATGGTTCACATGGCCATAATGCGCTCTCTGCTCTTCATTGACTACCAAAAGCTTTGATTTCTCTAGCAGTGAAAGTGAGGACAGAAAGAGTCACCAGTTGTTTCAGAGTGTGAAATAATTATCAGGTGTTCATGCTCAAGTCCAACACTGGCTGTACACTTTGCCCCCAGGTTGCTCTGCAGTACAGCAGGGTCAACAACTCACCCTCCTTCAACATATTTCATTGATTTTTAGCTGCACACACTCCCTTTTGGTAGGTGCACCACAGCTTGAGACAAAGACCTCCATAGCACTATGTGCTGCAAGACATGGGACAAACGGAGGTTGGTGCTGTCGAGGAATGAACATTTTATTTTTCTTTCAGAATAGCTAATGCACTCTCTCAAGGAAACTTCCAGCTGCTCCGTTCCTGCTGTTTTACCCTTTGGAAGGATTCATATGTAACTTGAATCTTAAAATTGCACAGACCCATTTGGTTTAATTCATTGATAAAGTAAGTCTTTGGTGGAGCATTTTCTTTGAAGTTTCCATTGATTTCTACATTTGAGTTTCCAGTAACTGAAATTTATGTGCCAGGTATGCACACTCTGTCAAGATATAAATTTTGGTTAAAAAAAATCCAAACTAATAACTGTGTCATGTTTCATACTTGCTACATGACCTCTATGGCGCTCTCACCTCTATGTCTCTCTCTACGGCACATTAGTTTCTCTACATTTTATCTGAAGGAAATAAAAATAGATCTAGTCTCTCATAAAACTCCCTAGGCATGAATCAGTGCAGGGCCTCCTCCAAAGTCTAGTCAGGATGACATACAAGATCCACGGTGTATGTCACCTCAATCTGCAGAGACACAGAAATAACAGCTTTGGTAGAAAGCCAAGACAGCTACTCACTAAGCAAAACCTGCTAATTTTATCGTTTCGTTCTTTTCTCATTTCTTTTATTCAACCCCCATCTTTCACTGTGTCTTGTGATTCCCAAACCTATTAACTGCTTAGATTGGATATCACTACTTTTTTTACTACATTTGTACAATGGATTCTTCTATAAAAGGAAGCGTTTGGAGTGTTTTAGTCTTTTCTGACAAGGAAGCACAGGAACAAGATGTACGATAACTGTCTGAGCCACCAGAAAGTACAAATGCTGCCTCCAGAAAGCACGACTGTTTTACCATCCACACCGCACCTGTGATTTGGGACACCACACAACTTAGGGAAAATTTTCTCGAGGCAACATCCAAGTCACTTAGATTTCAAATAAGAAATATGTTGCTTGCATAGGCATTTCCTTCCTAGCTGACCACCATTAGGAGGTGTCTCTGCCATGTGTTATTCTGAAGGTTTGGCTTAAGCATGCTCTGTCCCTTGTAAGTGAACTGACACATGAGTATTCATGGCTCTTAACGGATGCAAGTCACACCAGCAATCTTCTGAAATACATTTCTAAGGCTGGCTCTCAGGAGTAGAGCTCTGTGGGGTGGTAGAGACCGAGGCATAACATGGACTCGGTGTCTGGGAGAACTGCCCAGTTTCCTGCTATCACTCGTCTCCAGCCGATCCATGTATCAGCAGCGCTGGCAGGAGTTTGCCTGTTCTCTGCTTGGAGATAACACACACCTCTGGGCGACATCCGCTGGCAGCCATGCCATCCCCAGCCAAGCACTCACACAACAAGGCAGCGAGGACTCGAGCTGGGGAAGAAGCCTGCTCTCCTCCAAATGACGGATAAAGAAGTCCTTGGGCATTACACTGAATGGTGAGGTTTTTATTTTCTTTTGTTGTTTTTTTAATCTGGCAAAGAATAGTTAACAACTGGAAACTGGCTGTGTAGCTCAGGCATGCACAGAGCATTATGGAGAGCTCAGGCACTGAAAAATTCAAAGCAGAAATGAGTAATTTACTAGGACCATTTTTAAGATGGCAGAAATACATATTTACACTATCTAGAATTTAATCAGTGGTTTAATCAGTCACAGATTTTCCACATTTTTCATGAGAGTTGACCTTTGTTCTTTCCCTGGTTTTAATTTTGCATCTTTTAATTCTTTGTTTGTGAAGCAAGATGTCTTTTGCCATGTGTTTTTTCTCCATGTCATTGTCTCCCTTGACATTTACCTGCTCAACACATCTTGAAAACTTTAGATCACTGCTTTCTCTAAGTCTTTTTATCTCTGCCAGTTGGCTTTTAAGAGACCCATCAACTAGTGTAGTGTTACCAATCGCCCATAGAGGTGATACATATTTTACAGTCACCTCTGGGTTTTTTGGACACGACTAATCTATTTCTTCTTTTAATTTTGTTTTTAATTCACTGTCCTTTACCCAGCATAGGATTTTGCCACTTCTTTTTTTGACACATTTTCTCTGGAGCTGAGGTTTGCTTTGGCTAGTTTCACACGGTTACAGGTATAACCATGTGTAAGTGTAGTTATTCCAGTATCTGCGATACTGCCAACAGAAAGGGCCATGACACATTCACTTCTGATCCTCACATCAACTAAAATGCATTTTTCACTTCTGTATCAAATTATTGATTTATTATCTGCTCTTTTATATACTTCGTAGGTATCCTTTTGAGAATGCTACTAACCCACCCATTAAAATCGCTGATACCAGGAGGGGGACTGGCTTGCTTTGGGGTGGTTGGGGCTCCTTACTCCCGATGGTCTCACAGTAATTCCTTTCCCTAGGTCGGGTAAGGCTCTGCTCCTATATCACTGCCATTTGCAGATAGGCTTATAATGGTACACCGGCACAAATTTCAGGTTACCTAAAGAAGCAAAATTGTAAATTTTGCTGGCTAAAATATTTTGCATGGGCAGCTGAGCCATCCATGCAGAAGGGGTAAGAAACTGCAAGAAAGGCATGGGGCAGAGAGCTGGGGGAAGGGAGCACTATTGTAGCTACTCTATAACCTGTCTTTGCTTGGGGATGTGAAACTGAGTTCTTCCCCTGTTTTGACTCCAGGATCCACAATTGTGCTCCTTTGTTATATCTCCATTTAATATTGCCCTTCCTAGCCTTGGCACTGCAGTCATCCATTACCAAACTGATGTCCTATTTTGTAGTACTTCAGTGAAAGTTTGTAGGCAGTAGTGGAACTGACTTTGACAATGATCTGTTAAATGTTTGGCAGTCCATAAGTGATTGTTCTGCTTTGGAAGGCATAATTAATACTGCTCCAAATGTGTGGGAGCTGTCTCACCTTCCTGAATATATTAAGACATTATATTTTCATGTTCAAACTTTTATTATCAGTTTCTGCCTATCAGTGTTGCTTCCATCAAGTATTTCCCACCAGATTACAAGCAAAATAAGTAATTACCTTTTCCTGTTATTCCAGCGTCATTTCTAATTCTTCTCCTCTGAAATCCCTTATTTTCACCACAGTTCACAATCTTTTCACTGTTTTTTTTCCATCACATGACAATCTTCCAACGAAGCTCTGAAGTTGGGCTACCTAAAACAAACAAGTCATGCAATACAGAATAAGTTTCACAATATCTATAGAGTATGAATCTATACCAGCCTCTGTTTACAGAGTCTTCCTCTGCTTCATATCTTCATTTTCATATATTTGCCTTGCTTTGGCTTTTAGGATCCCAATCCCAATCTTGAAGAACACATATGGTCTGAATCAAATCGGTGAGGTCTCATCCTTACAGTTAATTATGAATACAGATATTTATGAATTTTGTGCCATTGAAGAGCAGTTTGGGGGTTTGGTTTTGTATTTTTTTTCCAAAGAGCTACGAAAATGTATTGAATTGTGTAATAACAAATAAATAAATACATAAAGAGATGGGTAAAACCTCTGGCAGTATAAGGCTCACATCTCCAGAGAAAGCATCTTATGTGGGTTTCTTTGGTCACAGGAAATAAGACATGGAAAATCTTGGGAACTACAAACCAGCTTGCTAATATTTCTGCTGAGAATCTGACTATATTCAGTGTATCAAATGATTTAGAGTCTTTTCCCCACTTGTATAGAGAGGACTTCTGACATTCATTTACACTTTAGCCCTTTGGCTTGAAATACAGGTTTCAAATACTAAATTCAACAGAATATCACACTTCTGTTATATATATTTGACAGGATTAGATCTTTCCCAAGAGCAAAACAAAACCAAAGAAATATCCCTGAATCCCTCAGAGTGACATTTTCACTAGACATATTTTTCTGCTTAACACACATACTTTCAACAACATCATGCTTCAGCCATGAGAGAAGTGTGGTCTCCCAAAAAGTTAAGCCACTGAACTTTTATAGAAATAAAGGATTTTCTTTTCTTTTAAATAACATAAGAGCACTTATTTACTACACAGAAACAATTCGCTTTGAATTTGCATGCATGGTAACCAGACCTGCTGCTTTATTTATTTTTTAGTTTATTTATTGTTACAATTTTTAAAAGATTAAAAAATAAAAGATAAATTAAGATAAAAAATATTCAAAAAAATCTGATTAAGGTTGTATGGTATGTGTAATTGAATAGACAAAAGTATTGGTCTCTGGTCAAAACTATGTTTCATCAAATTTGAAAGCTTAGAATGTCACAGAGTTTGAACCATTCTGTGTTTCTAAAGTATTATAATATGGTTTTCTTTCAAATATTAGATTTTTTCCAGTTGTTTATATACAAGCAATTTTGACACAAAGTTTCACACATGCACAAACACACTAGGAGGCTCAATTTGTTCATCCTGCTCTAGTAGAAAGCTACAAGAAGACATGGCTAGGAGTGATTGGGCCAGATTACCGTACTCTTTTGTATAAAGATTATTTGTGTTGGACAGACACAGATTCTTTATGCAATATTTCATCTCTATAATGCACATAATGAGAGTGGTAACCATTGTAAAATGAGTGTTCAGTGCATCAGGATGTGTCAGCTATTCTGATTGATGGTCTCTCAGGCTGTGGTACAGGGAGAGTAGTCTAAGGTACTAAGGTTGGTACAATTATCCTGAAACATATTAAAGCTTCTCAGTTTAACAGTAGTTGCTCCTATGCCAGCCCTGAATTTTTGAAAGAAGAGAATAATATAAAGGCTCCAAGGTGCAGACAGAGGACTACATCAGAGTCACTGAGTGATGCCCTAATAGCCAAACTTTGAGATCAGTGAATTTTGCAGCTGGTCATCTCCTAGAAGCAGAACCCCAGAGCAGGTAATTCCTGAGATTACCGTTCTTCAGAATAAGTCCTCCCTGTTGATATTCCTGTTGGCATTATGTGGCAACTGGGATTGCCCCAGCTCATTTAGTTATTCATATCCCTTAAGCCCTAGAAAATATTACAGAATTGTACATGTCAGTATTTTAAATCCAATGTACTTCACTGTTTGCTGACAGTGCTGCTATTTCACATCTTGAATGCATGACTGGTTCTGTAGTCACGTAAAGTTGGTGCCCACTTTTCAAGGCAACAGAAATTTCAGCAGCCTGCAAATGTTTCTTCACCAGGAAGCATGCAGAGACAATAGATACCTAACTTGGGTTTTAGCCACAGAAATCATTATATCTAAGGTAGCTCTAGGGATTCTGGGTAGATGCAGAGTGTTTAGCATCTAGACATAACAATGCTGCCAGTTCCTGTAAGTTTTTATTAAGTTCTCTTTTATATCTCTATTTCCCATTGTGTTTTCCCTCCTTTCCTCTATTAGGGATGTAATTCATTGCCCATTTGAGAGAAATCATGTCATGACTTTCACGTCTGCAGTTACTGGCAGAAGGTATGAAGGGTACCCACACAGCAGCCTGGTCTGCAGAGGCATTGGCTGTATACAACTACACACATACTAGTGAACTAAAGAGGAACAGGGCATGGTCTTTGTTTCTGGCAAAGGGGCACAGCACGGCTCATGTCTATGCAGCTAAACCTTCCTCCTCCTCAAAACACACTGGTCTCATCCATACCATCTACTCTGTGTAATCCCTGCCTTGCAGTACTGTTGAGTACTTGTACTGTTGAGGACCTCAATTCAAGCATCCAAATTAATTTCAGGGGCAGTCAAAACACTTCTTTGCTTTCCTCCCTCCCCCCCGTCTTGATGTTTAAAATAATACATAATTCCCACATGCTTGTTCCTATCATGGTGTTTGGGAAATGAATGAGAAACAACAGGTAGCTGAATGGCATTTTAGAAAACCCCACTTTACTTTGGAGAATTCATTAATCTAAAAGTTTCACAAAGCTACTTAGAATTCTGATTATCACCTTGCTTCCCTCTTAGATATAATTCATTAATAATGATAGAGCTTTATATAGAGAGCTTTCCCTCCAAGGTTGTAACTAGTAATGATGGATGAATGTCTGCACCACCCCTCTTGTACTGGAGATTATTCATTTCACTTCACTCTGCTTTCTACCACTTCTACCTCTGCATCCCCATTTTTAAAGAAGAAAAGGAGTGAGTGCAGAGCAACAGAGTAATTTACAAGAGAGTAGAAAGCACGTGGCAGAGGTGAAAATACAGGAGTCTAAATAGAGCAAAAAGATAAGGATGAAAAACTCATACAGTGCAATAAAGGCAAAGAATTAAGTTTGTTCTTCAATATGAAGTAAGGTTTTCAAGACTGACAAAATATGGGAGAGTAACAACCAAGTACTCATTTCATAATATCTGAAGTTCTTTGCCTTTTTAAGTTATTCAGTGAATATATGCTAACCAAAAAAGAGAACCAAATAACTCACTTTCCAGAAGACCTTACCCTAACAGATTGCAAGTAAAACACAAAGACTTATAACATTTTGCAGATTGTGACAAAGATTTTCCTGAATCTTTTACAGATGTTCATCCCCATTGCCAGTTTTAAGTCTATAAATTCTAACATGAAAATGTCATGCCTTGCTTTTTTGTAGTAATAAGAGCCTCAATTCATGAAAATTCCTGAAGCACTGTGCTAGAAAAGAGAGTGCAGGAGAGCTCCAAGGCTTGTACAATAGCTCAGCAAGGTGAGTGGAGATCACAGAAGAACGTGTAAGTCAGTGTACTGTGTCAGAGTGAATGTGACAACTTGGCTTTGGGTCCCATGCTCATTCTTTTTCTGTCTGTGCTTGCCTCTATCCACTCAGCTCACCCCACATCTGTTCTTGTTCCCAGACCCAGGCTCATCACAACTGAGATCTGATCATTGCCTCTTCCCTGTCAGTCAAAGCTATCCTTAGTCTTATCCTTATCCTGAAGATAACAGGTCCGCTGAACTCTGCTGCTGTCTGCTACCAACCCATATCTACCCTGCCATCTGCTTTATACTAATCTAATCTAATCATCTAATCTAATCTAATCCTCAAAAAAAACCCCTTTTGCAAATTCCTGTTCTATTGCTCATGTGATTGCTAATGCAAAATCCAAGAATGTTTCTCCTGTCAGTCAAACCTTGGTACTGTTTGAAGGGGCTTCTCTTCTGACCTGCCAGCAAGGCTAGTCCTGGACTGGGTATAACTAAAAATATGTGTTAGAAAGGAATTAGCTTCCTGGCAAATGGTAGTTATATGATAATGGGACTTGAGTAAAGTCATGGTGGGGAGGGGAGGCTTTCTCTATGGAGAACTTCTGAAGGGGCGTGAATTAACTTTAGGCTACTTGTTTCTGAAGAAAATTGAGCATTGCTCTTTAGACACGTGAAATGAAAGCATAACTACATTGTGTATTTAGAACTTACTGAAATGTTTAGGTGTGATTGGTGAGTACTTCTCTCACCACTGTGTTTTGAGGAGTTCCTCAGCTACTTTGCAAAAGCAGAAAGTTGTCCCTTATAGCCCACTGAAATTACTCCAACTAAAAACTCTAAAGATACTCTGCAACAAGGTCAGAACTCAGCTCCATCCATAGCACTATGACAGCTACAGTGACAAACATGTTGTTTTGTGGTGCCAAGTCTTCCCTCACCCTCCATGGCACTTTCCTTCCTTCTACTCCCCAAAAGCTTCCACCACCTCTGCCCCCTCTTTGAAGGTGCTCCAGTCTTAATCACCTTTTTTTGTCTCCACCTTATTTCTGTTCGTCTCATTCAAAAACGTAGGTCAAGTGTTACCTGTACGCTACTTACACTGAGATCGACTTCTTTACTCCAGATTTGTCTCCTCGTATGCCAAGAAAAATGTTATACAATCTTTCTGACATCTCCTCATGTTTTTGAAAGAAGTTCAGGAGGCAGCAAGAAAAGGTACAATTTCATTGCATTTGGTTCCTGGTTATAAAAGTGTCTGGGTCTCCTTCTTATGTGACCAAGGATTGTGCATTTGGTCCATCGTGTCATCCCACAGTGTCCCCAACGTCAGCCTTGACACAGTTCCAGAATTGCTCCGGTACCTTTAAGAGCTTGAGGAAGCCGAAGAGGGCAGGCAGGCAGCAGGGAAGGGTGTTGATTAGATAAAATCAGTGCTCTGCACCTGAGCTGGAGGCCTTCTTTAAATATATCACAATACAGCATCCATTCCTTTCTAAATGAAAGCTCATTTTCAATTGTTACAGATTTGTATGAGATACAAACTATCCTTTCATTTTACTGGAGAATAATGTAGCTGAATATTAAGTTTAATTAATAAAATATATTCTTAATTTTCTAGTCTGTTATGTTTTATAGTTTAAAATAACTGATGATACCCAGAATTGCAGGGGCTAGCAATCTTCTTTGAGACAAATGCAAGTTACAGACTTTCTCTGGCTTCATTGCCTGAATTTAAAATGCTGCATTTAAGGTTTTCTCTCTATTATGCTTACCTCTATTAATATTAATTTAATGTTATCTGTTAATATTAATATATGTTGACATTTAAATATTTTTCTGTACTATTAGTATGCTCTTCCCTTTGCTGAAAGATGTAACTTGTTCAATGATTTCAACAGAAACTGCGTTTTTTTGTCAGGTAGCAAATTCACTACAAATGGCTAGTTATCCTTGGTATATTTTTAAAAAAGTAATGTCAAAGCAAAACTGGCTGAGGGAGAATTTCTTAGCATGCTCAGACCTCCCAATTTGACTGCCTGCCTTATCACGCTAGCACCGACTCCTTCCTGCTGCACCACTGTGCTGAACCTTGACCTCTAGAGATTAGCTCACCCTAGAGAAAGGGCTAAAGGGTAGTTTGGCCTCCCAGCCCTTTTGATCTAATCTTTTCTTCTCAGACTTTCAGGGGGATTACCAGAAAATCTAGAGTCTGCTAGTACTTTGGTGATTTTTTTGTATTTTATACTTGTTTTTTCCTCCAATAAAATAGTATTAAATGATACCTTCTGGAATGTGAAACAGTATTATTGGATTGTAACTGTTGATATGGTACTAGAAGATAATCAGCTGTCATTGAAGTTAAAACATTTGTTAAACTGATGGCAAAACTACAAGGGCATTACTGTACATTCTGAACGTACATAATCAAAAGACACCAGCATAACTGAGGACTTTAAATTGAACACGAAATCAGGTAATAATGCAACAAAACTGCTTGAAAAGAATCACGCAGATCAATAAAAGACCTTTTATTTCTCTGCCTTATATCTAATATTGCCATCCATTCAGGTACCAGTTATTCCCTTCTGGCTACAATGGAACACACTTTGATGTTCGCATGTAGTGAATGAAAGGATCATATTTATCACAGCAGTGGCAAGTACTTCAATGGAATGCTTTTGCCCAAAGCTACACAAAACTGTAAAAGAATAGGACAAAAGTAAATTACTTACAGAACAACAGGATCTGACACTCTTTGGATTCCAATTGTATATAAGAAAGATAAATTAGACTTTGCTGTTCTGAATGACTTTTAAATAAACATGGTGGATCCTACCTATATGCACTTACATCAGTGTGGATATACTTACTTGATTTCAAGAGAAATAAAACTGAGCCCTGACTGATGGAGCACGAGCAAAACTATGTGCCATTTTCTCACTTCCTTCGAACATCAGATTTGAACTTTTCCAGATTTTATTCACCAAAAGGGTAGATTTACTCCTTTTTTCATTTGCTAATAGGCTTACAAGTTTGCAAAAAGTAGGTTTTATTCCTCAAGAGGAACACAGAGGCCAATAGGTTATATGGTCATACAGGAAATCACCAGCAGAGCCCAAGGCAATGCCTACAAGATCTAATCCCATGTACAATATGCTAACCAACAAACCCCCATTTGAACCATAATCTCATTTCTGTGCAGTTTCGTAAGCAGTATAAGCACAAGATGCTCCCAAGCTCATCTGTATTCTAATGCCTATTTATCTCTTGTGGAGATGCTCAGACTGATGTATCCTCCTCCTAAACCTAACAGAATATTATTTAGCCCTCTTCTACCCCGATACCTGCACACACATTTCACTTTTGCACCCACTTCTGTTCAATCATTGTCATCTAATTATTCACCCAGTTCTGTAGGTTCAAACTCTCAACAGGTTTGAAAGTTACAAAGCACTGAACGCATCCTTTTGGCTACTTGCCCTTTTAAAATCCAGGTTGTGAACTGATTATCTCAGTCTGACCTTGATAAAATCCATGCAGCTGTGAGCCACAGCACCAGCTAATGGAGACGAATACCTCCCAGTTGCTCAGGTGACTTCTCATATGTCATAAACAGACAACACTGTTTATCACATATATTAACCTACCTTGCATTTTATCTAACAGTTTAACTGTGAATCAACAAAACATACATTTCTAGGAGGTGTTTGGGCCTCTAAGTATTTGCCAATTAATTACAATCTGCATGTACCATATTGTGCTCTGAATTCAAACATCTGCTCTGTGTTCTAGATGTTCTAGAAATCGTGTATTTTTAGTTTGCATTGTCACCCACCTAAGCAAAAGCAATGCCATGCCAGGACTCACAAGATTCCCAGACTTGGGCATTCAACTTTCTGTCAGGACAAATATACATACGTCCTCAATATCTGCGTGTGGGAGCCGAACCTTTCGTCAGACATACAGTTTCCTTTAATAAGGCTCTGAACCAGCTGACTTGACAAAGCTAATTGTTAAGTCTCCTCTCCACAAATAAAACGCTTTGCATTTTACCTTAGCTACAGTATTGTCCAGTGACTAAATGTGAATAGCTGTTATAATAAGCTATTATTTCTGCAGAGACTATTTGAAGTTTATCTTGTGCAGAACACCAGAATAGAGGGCTGCATGTGCTTTGTTTTACTGAAGCTTTTAAGTTGCTCAGTGAACTGTGATCTTTAAAGAAGCTTGACTTTGATAGCTTCATGTCCTATTGGATTTTCATCAAAACCAGTGCTAAGCAAGGATCCCATTACTGTTCAAATAGCTGTGTTCATGAATTATAAGCAATAAGAGATGACATGGCTGTGTCCCACCATTTTTTCCTTTTCTTCAAAGCTCAGTCTTCATTCCTTCTCCTGAAGGCCATCTGCAACTCCAAAGCCTTTGGTTAGCAAAGGGAATTCCAAAAGGATACCCCAATGTCACACTTCCTCAGGTTCATCCCCATCATTAGAGGACTCAGCCTCTGGCCAACAGTGATACCAGTTTGTACTCGCATTTGCAAAATTTAGAATTGTAGGGTTTTTGCAAGCTGGATTTTCAATGTGCTAAATTTGCTAGAAGGCAGCAGGACGAGATGGATTCTGGACTGGCCTTTGTGTCTGACTGGGCTTGTAATAGCCTTTCATTCATTTGGAAATTAGTACCATGAAATACCAGGGGTGCGGGGCAGGGTGTGTGTGTGTGACAGGGAGGGAGAAGGATGTAAATCTCCATAGAACATATTTGAAATGCAGGGTTAAGAACAAAAACCATGAACAGTTAAAATCAAAGGATGTGTCTGAATATGAAAAAAGATCGTTTCAAAAAACCCCACAAAAAATAAGGTTCTTTTTGGTCTTAGGTGGGTCGTTTAGGGCATAGAAGGAAACTTGCAAAGATCATAACACTTATCACAGTGAGTTCTCTGACAAGCATCTGTGGCTTTGTGAAACAGGCCATTTTTCACTGATGAAAATCTGCTGCTCTGATTCATCGCTGTGTAATGCGCTCCATCCTGTTTAAATACAGTTATTATCAAAAGTACAGTCTTAAGGTGGAGTTCTGTAGTGCCTAGAAGCTGGTACTGCAGGGTCCAGGCATGGCTTTGCACTCTTTCCAGCTGCCAAAGGGAACAGGGAACCAGATGCTGGGACATGGATTCTCTAGTGTTCAGCAAAAGGGAAATTAGCACATCCAGCCACAACTGATGTGTTTTCTTTGTCATTTCAGAAGATAACTTTGCATTTTTAGCTCTGAATTTGGTGATGTTCAATATTAGAGAGGACTTCCAACAGATCTCCTCCAAGAAGCTTGTTCTCAAAAAGCGTCAATGAGCAAAACAACACTGAAAGAGTATTTTTAAAATACTGAGCCCAGAGAGTTCACTCTAGAATAATCTAATAGAGAGTCTTTCCAACAGTCATATCCTTGTTGTCCAATTCAGCTGCAAATTTCAATATACTATAGAGTTGCAGTAGGCGAAGTTATCAATTAACCTACCCATTCCTTGCTCTATCACTCTTTTCACTAAATCAAATTTACTTTGGACACAATTATGAAACAAAATTATCTCAGGTGCAAACAATCCAGCCTTAGTGAGAAATGAACACACCAGTGTTAGCCAGGGAAAGGGCGAGGTTGGAGAGTACATGATAAAGAGTGAAAAGTTAGTCAGAACAGGGGTTGAAATTAAAACACAAGCCCAAAGACAAATAACAAATTCAGCAGAACAAAAATAACTAGTTTGACTACGTTACTGCAAGCGCAGGTCACCTTCTAACCTTTCTATCAATTGGCTAAGCTATGTGGCTTTCTCTCTAATGGAATGTTAATCTGGTTTAGTTGTAATTAGCAAAACCAGTCATCATTTAAATAAAAAACATGTAAGATAACTCTCAAAAGGGCTTGCATTTGGCCTTCTAATTACATCAATGAACTTGCACAGCTCTCCTTAATGGCAGCTGAAACTATTATTCAACAAGGTTTTAAAGAAAACATTAATAGGCAACCCATGCATGCCATCAACCACGTGCACTCTCACAGGTACAGCCTGAAGGTCATTTGGAACATCAGGTTTGTTTTTTTAATCAATATCTCAAAGGGCTTGTAACTCGTTGGCTTCCCTATCAGCAGAGCTAGCTGGGGCTGTGCTTTGTTCCCATGTTCTCTGGTGTGCCTCATGGTGAAAGCAGGCAGCATTGCCCAGCCAAACCTGATGAGTGCTGGACACCAAATATATACTCAGATCATTTTCTCAATTGCAAGAGTCCAGCACAGGCTCTCTGCCTCTGTTTTGTTTTTTTTTTTTCCTAGTGAGGGCATACCAAATGCTCTCTCAGAATGATGAGATCTTTATGGCTTAAAATAATTATGCACTAGTCTCTGGAGCTTAATACGTACTATTTAATAGTACCTTACTCCTTGCCTTCTGGCCACAATGGGTCTACAGTGACCCCCTCATGGCAGAGTGCTGTAGACATTCATTTTAACAGCACAACTCTTACACATTACATAACCTACATTATTCTCAGCAGTGTCCCATGAAATTAACTGCCTGGATAATTGCAATATTGCATGGAGTCATTAAAGTTCAGTTTAAATCAGTTAAATCAATACATAGTTTCACTGGGAGAAGTGGAATATTAGTCCAAGACCTGAAGTCTCTGAAGAACTTGTCAGCCACTCCCATGCCTTGTGTCCAGTAAAAATTAATTTTGTCACTTTGAAAACTAATGCTCACTGATAGCCTTGGAAGATTAAAATCCAGATTGCCAACCAAGCTTCAGCTATATTCCTGGAGACCCACTCTTCAATACTGCAGTCCAGAAGGTACTGAACAGCATCTTACCATACTTTATGTATCTAGATACCAGACAGATATAAGCAATAGTGAAAACCTATTGTATGTCCAGAGCTCCAATCCCACTAATATTTTTTGTTACATGTATTAAAAATTCAGAATAAGCTACAGCTCATTGCCAGGTTTCTGCTGCTTAAAAATAAAGATCAATGGCAAGAATCATAGGGAGGAAGAGAGGGAGGAAGGAAGGAAGGACTGTTCAGTGGATCAGAATAGAATAATTTCTGTGTTTAGTCTTCCTATTGGCAAGTAATTACAGATGACTAGAAATATTTCCACAAAAGAAAATTTCATTTAAAATGTCCCCACATCAAGCATGAGAGAATTTGCTCAAATATATTCACTAGCTCATAGGTGATGGATTTTACTAATGGTAAAAGGGAGATAAACTCTTTTGGTACATGCACCTTTTAATCATATGAATTTGAAAATATTTGAATCCACCACCTCGAAGCACAGGTCATGGCACACAACAAGTGTGTGTAGTAAGGGAGGCTCAGTTCTTGTTCCAAAGTCCATGGCTTAGGCCCTCAATGCTGAAGGTGTAAGAGTGCGGTAAGAGCAGAAGAACAAACAAAATTCCCATAAAACTTTATTACATACCTTGTTTTGGCTACAGTGAACTTTGGTAAAGGGTGACAGTAATAATCTGTTCCTTGGGCCACATTGTATTTACACATTTTTCATCTCACTTTTCCCTCCTTCCTCTCTGGAAATACTCCAGTAAGCATAATGAAAGATGTTCAGCAATTTTAAGAGTGATGAGTTACTCTTATCTGATGTGAAGACACAAAGTATCAACCCAAGACACTTTCTCAGCTGTGAAGAGAGAAAAGCTGAAACATAGGAGAAGATGCTGGTAAATACAAAACATTCATACAGTCCTATAAATTTGCATGATGCTTTTTGCAGAGACATGACAGACCATAGCTTTGCAGTGGGATCAGGAAGGGCTGGGTAGGCAGCAGTACGGTGCAGCTGGGTGCTAGCACTGACAGAGACACTTATGCTGACATACATTAGTACCTCTCATATCAAAGTGCGAAAGGCTTCAGGATTACAGAGATCTCCAGTCTGCTGCCCTGTAGTCCTTTTCCAAAATCTCTTCTCGCAGCAGGAAGAACTATAGCTAGATTTGCAGAAAAGAATACAGACATATCCTATTTTATAGTTACCTTTTCTAAGAACAGGTCAACATCCCACAAAACCTGAGATCCTACCAACATTCAGCTTTGAGAAAACTGAACTTAACCTAGATTTTGTCTAGGTTTAAGGGGGGATGCTGGTAACATCTGATTCTGGGTAGGTAAAACTTACACAGAGAAATGAACTCAGACACACTTTAAAGGGGCAGATAATTACTATTTCTGTGATATATTAGATTTGGCCACATCGACAGAACCAAAAGTGGCCATTTAATCAACATGAAGTCACACAGTTTTACAGTTTTAACTGAAATTATGCATGGAAACAACATTTCTCAAGAAAGTTTGTTCTTAACGCTATTTAAATAACTTGTGGTAACACAAAGTAAATCCTCAAGAATAAAAGCTATAGTGTTAATACAGATTGGCATGCTAAGAATAATGCTATAATTTTCATTAGCTCTGTTATTCTATTAGAAGACAACAGATTGTTGTGACTACATTAGCAAAGCATTATTTGAAAGGAGATATCTTTCTTTTAGCCAACTGATGTAACTGGGAGAAAAAAACCAACCAAACAGGTACACTTCAGGCAAAACTGCAACCTTCAGTTTAGCACAGATTGAAAAAAAATCTGCAGTGAGTTTAACTAGGTTATGTTAATGAGCTAGACAATCTGAAAGAGAAGATGCTGACGTCCGTAGAGAACAGTGGAGTTTAAGAAGAGATCTTGAGATTTCTTCTCTCAAGATCCTGAGAGATCTTGAGAAAGAGGGAAAAATCATGATCTTCAGTGGAACCTTGAAGTGCTTGTGGGCAGATGGGATGGGGAGGCTATGATGTACCACAGAAGCAATAGCCCTCCTCTGTGATTTTGAATCCCATCAGAATAATGATTTTTTTTCTTCCTAGATTCATCTCTGGAAGGTGCTTCATGTCTCCCTTCAGGACCAGAAGCAGTTGAGAGATGTTGTGTTTTGTCTGTGAAAAATGCAAGACTTTATGTCACAGTATTTATAAAACATTAGTTATCTATCTCAACTTTTCCTACTGGAGAAAAGCCTGATCAAATCAAATCAAATCAAATTCAGTGATAAATGCTCTGTTAAAAAACACTGAACTGAGTAAAATATCAAAGGCAACCTGAAACTGGCTGATCCTGGGGATTCATGTATCAATGCAAATTATTTACTGTGTTACAGCTGGAAGGTTATTTCACAATATCTCAGTGATGTGATATCTCAGTCTACATGATACTCACTAACGGGTAAATACCGGTACAGAATTCATGATGAATACCCAACATGGCTGGTTAAAACCTAGCCCAGGCATGGCAGCGCCAGGCTGAATTCACCACGGTTATCTTACCCTTACTCACATTCCAGTAAAATCTGTGAAGCATTGCCTAGCCTAGCTCACATTTGGGTGGAGGCTTTTTTTCCCTCTTGAAGCAATGTTAATACAGAACATGATTTCCAAAAGTAGCTTGTGAGATACAGTCCTAGGTGACCCTAAGACAAAAGGATAGGAGCCATATTTAGCCTCCAGTTCTTGAGTCAAAGGGAAGTCACAGCAGAAGTGTGAGAGTGATAACAATTTGACTGTGCAGGGAAGGATGGAGTGGTACCTCTCTCAATAGTTTTGCAAGTTCCATTCAGGAAATCCCTACTCTCTGAGATGAAACATCATCACTCGCTGAACTACAAAGTTAGTTTTCCAATATAGTGCCGGATATCCTATATGAAGATATCCTGTGGAAGCAGGATGAGCCTGGAAGAAACGGAGTGAACATTAAGTCTGTTTGACTTCACCTTGGAGTCACCCTTTACAAAATATTGCAGTTCGGAGAATGTTTCTAATGGGCTACATGGGAACAATCAGTACTTGACAGCATAGTATTTACGGAATGATCTAATTAATCTGCAGGTAATAGAGAATGTTTCTTCTAGTATAACAGTAAGGATTTAGAAACCAATGCTACTTACAATTACCTTCACAAGGAGTATAATTTTAACAAGCATTTAAACCTGCACACACACACATAAAATAGAACATATTTAGATCCAAGCTACTCACTCTCAAGAATTGAATTAATCTGAAAACATGGTATTCCTGACTTCCTAAAAATAAAACCTGACATTTAACTTCCCCCCCCGCCTTTTTTTTTTACTCCAGGAGATTGTTATAGACTCAACATCTCCACACACTGGTAATTAGAACTAGGAGCAAAATGTACCTCTCTTTTCCTTTTTCCTGAGAAAATAGATCACACTAAACTGTTTTGAAATAGGTAATAACATGTTGCTATTATTCTTTACATCGCATAAATACTTGCTCTGCTATGCCATATTTTAAAGTGATTTTCCAGGTGAGAGCATTGGTAGCAAACAAACATCAGCAGGTTTCCTGTATGGAATCGCTGTCATACACAAAACAGAATAAAACTGGTGAGGTTTAAATAATGATACAACTTGCTTAAGGAAAGCAGATGAATTGGATATTTTATTTGTGTTTTGGGGGACTCTTTTCAGTTGTCTTTTGTGCAGAAATTTTTCTTGTGAAGAAAAAAATCCTGAAATAAAGCTTTTGTCTTGTCTCCAGACCTCAGTCTCCCATGTTGGTGCCAATTTGAAAGTAAAGTACAGAAGAATTTTCTTCTAAAACCCCTGTTTGTCAAGTATTTTCATAGGTATATTAGCACTTGTTTTCTATAAGCAACGTATTTTTTTTGCACATCATTTCTGAGAAGTAGCCAAGTCAAGTGGCTGAAAAGTGCCATCTGCTGCCTCCAGGAGAAATAGCTGAAGCTGAGCAGTTGCACCATGACTGGAAGAGCAAAAGAAGTTCTGGCATGGTCCTTGTCAGGCCACTACAAGAAAGATTAGGAACTTGGGAAGAGACAACAGCAATTTCTCCCTTAATTTTTGTGCTATATCAGACCCATAGGTTTTTATTTGTAGCAGCAATAAGATGTTTTCCACTTGGAGAAATGCACAGTGGCCTTTTTCATAGAGCACGTCATCTGGTACATCATGATTATGGCTTTAAAACCCACTAATGCATATAGTTAGCTCTATTTTGTATGTACATATATACCTACGTATTGGTATATACGCATAGATCATCCACTATGTTGCTTTTTTGGCCTTGGCATACTGGAAATAATTTCATATGCACTTCCTTAACAGCATAGTTTAATTTAAGTCAGTTGTCAGACATTAAAATTATGGATATAAAGCTGGTTTCTACAGCTGTTTCCTTATTCTTTTTGCTCTAAAACTCCTTCTCTCTAATGACTTTCAGACCCCATTTCCACACAGCAGACAAAAAACCGTAGCTCATATCCCTTTGACCTTCAGAGGAGTTATCCCAGTATGGCTGTCCCAGTTCATTCAGAGAGTACCTCTACCTGTGGTTGTTTTTGCTGCTCTATTCCTGCTAGTGTACTGACATCCTAAATCTGCAAAAAACCACTTTTCCTTCTTATTCCAAGAAGAACTGGTATCTCCTAAAATAGAAGATGTATTGCGTGCAGATTTTGTGAAGGCTGGGTGGCAGCGCATTAAACCACTGCAGTTATAATAGTCTTTCCCAGCTCCTTGAAAGCTGGAGGACTTTCCAATTCCTAAGGATGGTAAATGAGAAGAGGGGGAAGCAAAAGAAGAAACAGAGGAAATGATGCTGGGTTCAGCATTGCTGCAGGACCTAACGAAGGAACCTTAAGACTCCAAATTAGCTATGAAAGTGTTGAAACAGACGTAAATCCACCAAATTTGTGTACTTGTCTTTTGTCAATGGTTTATTTTTAGCCACTCTAAACATATATTAAGTCTCAAAGAGATATGGTTGACAATTAGTTGCTAACAGGAACATATTTATCATGGGAAAAAAGGGTCTGAAGAGGACCGACTCTATGAAAAAACTTAATGAGAAATTTTGGCTCTTATATGCAGAGAATTATCAACTACTGCTTAGATCTTGCTCCAAAATTTGGTGACATTCAAAAGTACTGGATTACTTTTCTTAGAGGAGTATATGTATATTCAGTTGAAAGGAGCATGGGACGGCCCGCATAATAAATCTCTAAAGTCTTGGATATGTTGGGCAGGCGGTTCTAAAAAAATACATAATTTTTTCACTTTACCCCACCATATGCTATTTTAAATACTTCACGCACTGCATACTTTCTTGAAAATGTGCCAAATGCAGAAACTAAAATAATGATGTTCTCCAAATTAAGTCTGTTGTATTTATGCATCCCAGCTGAATGCAATCAAGAGTTCACATCCTGTAAAAGATAAAGCTACTTATACAGCATATGATGTGACAAATACTTCTTGTCATGGTAGAGGGACTTGAGACATCACCATCAGTCAGTTCAGCTTATTTTTCCCACGGTGGTTGAAGTGAACCTGATCTACTTCATTTTGGAAGAAGGTGCTCAGTCATTTACTGCCTTGTACTTGAGCTTCAGTATTCACTTGCTGAAGGGGCAATACCTTCCATCTGAGGCTACAACAATACTTTAAGTCAATTTGTCTAGTTTAACTTATAATCACACTTTAAACTAAATGGAAACAACAGATAGATAAGTCCTGTGAGAGAAAAGGTTTGACATTTAGATGATGGCTACATTCAAATTACAGAATTATAGCATTATCTGTCTGATACCCATTTCTGAAGGAGATTTTATGGTCTATAAAAGGATAAAATTCAACCTGTGACCTCTTTAGAAGCTGAACTGTGTTTATTCCCCCCCCCCCCCCCCCCCGTTTTCTTATATGTTTTTATGTACTCAACATTTCTCTCAATATCCTAACCTGAAAAGTATATATAATGTGATTAAAATTTACAACAGGGGAGAAAAGGAAAAAACCCACCATTAACATTTCTACATATACAGTTTAATCTGAAAAAAAGTTGGAGGCATTTTTTCTTGGCTCAGAGAACTAAACCAAGAATAAGCTCAACTGACAGATGATTTTTGCTTGTTTTGTGGCAAAAAAACCCCACTTTTTTTAATTGATAAAGAATTTAGAAGTCATTGAAGTTGCAACATGAACTGCAAACATCAATGAAGTGTAAAGCCATTTTTTTCTCTTACTTATCTGCAGGATGTTTGTTACAGCCATAAAACACTTTGCAGCTCTTGACACATGAAGAACTTTCCCGTATGACCTGATAAGCCAAATTACTTATCTCCAAGATTCTTTGGATAAAAGTTCCTAGTATGTTGATGGGTATAGGAAATAGTTCATTACCCTATTGATAGACACAAAAAAAGTGATTGTTTTGTCAAAATTAATAAATGGACTACAAATAAAACTGCAAGTCAGAGACAGTTATATTGGTATACTCCTCATATGAAAAAATAAAGATATTTGGAAATACATTTCAATATTATTGTTACTCACAGTTTGGATTTGAGAATAAAATCACTGAAGATGCTGACTGGGAGAGATTTGCAAGGAAGTCCCTTGAAATATGAAGGGGAATGAGACTTTTTAAAAAATTCCTTTTACCTTTTTTTTTACAAATGCCATTCCTCACCAGTGAGGGAAAGAATATTCAGTGTGCTTTCCATAATGACACAATAGGTTGTTCTGGAGTCACACAACTCCAGGGCTGGGAACAACTGTGTCACAGCAGACAGAAAGAATAAATGCATTGTTACACCTTGGAGAACAGTATACTTAATGACTGTCTTTCTGCTGATTTCCAGGCTTAGCTTGTTTAAGATCAAAATTAATCTATGAAAGGCTACATATTCCCTTTATTCAAAGGGGAAAATAATAGAGAAAAGTTCACTTACAAAGATATCTGATCTACTTCTTCTCCAATATGCACCTTCAGATGTTGCCTACCAACAAAGATATGCATAACACAGCCCACAGCAGTGATAGTTTTGAAAACTTGGGACAATTATAAATAAGCCTTTCTAAAAAATTTCCTTTGCGGATGAACTGAAGCAACCAGTGCCACTGTCATTCCATTCCCACGGTCAAAATCATACCATCCTTTGTTGGGTCTTTTCTCCCAGTATCTCAAAGCCTTTACAGGCTGCTTGCATCCTACAGCCTTTCAGAAGGATTATGGAGGTAATTAGGAGCTCTATGTTCATTTGGTTTCAGATATAGATACATGTTTCTCATGTATGTGTCTAACTTCTTCAGCAAAATGAAGAAATTAAACCAAAAAAAAAAAAGAAGGAAACACCCCCAAAAAACTACTGTGTTCCCTACATCCAGGATATAGGATCTCACTGCTTTTCAACAGCTAACAAAACATAAGAAATAAAAACCAGATGAAAGCCCGTAGTATATCATTCCTTGGCATCTGTTAAAATCCAGGAAGAAATTACTATAGCTGAAAACTAGATACTAAAGTCAGAATTTTATCTGATCAAAGACTGGTTGTTGCTACTGCCTACACCTGACATTGAAGCAATTCTTTAGAATAGTTTGGGTGACAAACTCCATTCAGTCAAGCTCAAAGACACAGACATTTTATATATTCCTGCTTTCTGCCTCATACACCATTGGGGTACACAACTATGTTGCTCTTTTTGCATTATTCCTTCCTTTGCATCCCCCAAGAATCAGGTAAAAAAACATTGTAAGTGAAAGAGAACATCCATGATTGGGAAACTTAGTATGAAATTACTGTAGAAGTGGTCTCATAGAAAACGAGATGTTCTTCCAACAACTCTGATGAAAAAGGAGAAAAACTATCTTCATCATGTTTCTAAAAAGCTGCTGAATAGTTTTGCACCACATGTTCCTCTTTAGTAGAATAAAACTCTCTTCCAAACTTTTCTAGCACATAACGTTCTACCCTCAGAGAAATCTACTTCTGCTTTCCAAAAAATGTAAGTAGCAAATTGAAATGTCACATTGAAAAGTTACTAAGAACTATTTTAAACATCCCAGCCTGAAAAGCAGTGCAGCATTTATTGAGTGCGTGTTCAATATAAAATGAAATCTATTGAAAGCATATTTTGGTGGTCACACAAAAAGCTCCAGCCCTTCCTTCTGAGAAGGCAGAAACACAAGTGGAAAGTTTTTAAGCATTTATGGTAGGTAAATTTTTTTAACAAGAATGCTACCATTGATTGTCATGGTCCCAAGACTGGAAGAGCAATAGGACCGCTTAGGGGTCCACTTTGGAACTCTGGCAACCAAAAGGGTTGTGCAACAACACGGTGGTATCAAGAAGTAGCTGTTAATCTGAACACTGACTCTTGTTTCAGTTGCCAAAAAAGGCATCAGAAGCGCAACGTACTGAGAGGTTCAACAATGGCACACTGAAAGCAGCAAAGCCTCAGGTAGCCTTGCGAGTCTGCAAGGAAAAAGGGACCAAGAACAGAAAATGAAGAGAATGGCAGGGAACAAATATGAGTAGAAAAAAAGGAAAATTTCTGGAAGAAAAAACAAATCAAAACTAGCAATGTGATTAGCCCTACCCTTTCCTATCCATGTCTGAATCTAACACATCACGTTTTCATCCCTATTTCCTTTTATAGACACACACATCATGTTGTTGATTATATCCCACGGTAGGTGATGCACCACAAATCTATCCAGTTTCTAACTAACTTCATCTCTGAGATTCAGTTTCTCCCCTGGTTTTGGTGATGCGTCATAGTAACCTTGGCTACAGGGCAGCTATTGATTTGAAATACAAATACAGTGTGAGAGAATTTCACTGCACAACAGGGTTATTGTAACTGATCTGAACAGCCCCTGTTTCAGCAGCAAATGCAGAACCCAAGTATCTGATCACCTTGTTATATGTTTTGCACTGCAGTTTGATTTCTTCTTGTATTTGTCCATGAACTTACAACTAAGATATAAAAACCAGAATGTACATGCAACAAACTATTCTATTAGTGTGGCACAAACACAGTACTACAAAACTGTACCACCAGAATGATGTCTTTGTGCAGTGCTGAAGAAAAAAGAATGGTATAAAAAATCACAAGACCTACAAAGAAAAAAATTGCCACCAATGCCACCACTGCAGTTGTTGCCCAACATGGACAGAACTTCTTAGCACCATCCATGTTCTGCAACTTAGTTCATCCCACCTACTACCATAATGACTGATGTGCAGATATTTTTCTCCAACATTTTTATTACTTCATTTTAACTTAATCGTAATAATAGTTCTCCCTGCTAGTAAGACTGTGCTGCTGATTAAAGACAGAGCTTTGAGTTAAAAATTTGGTTCAGATGAATTATTTCTTTTGAACAAAAAATTGCCTGGACACAAAGTCATTTTGCAGCATGCCTATGATTTTTAAAATATTATTAAATACTGCTATTTAATTATGTTTCTACACTTTTTCACTAGCATGGGTTGTGGAATAGTCTATTCATTGCAAACTTCATGTAGAAATAACTTTTTTTACAGCTGAGTGTTATTATATAGTCATTTGTACTTCAGTGGAGTGGAGGGAGGATGCAAAATCATATTCAATCAAAGCAAAAGCATCCTACCTAAATTTGAATAATGAGCAAAGACGCAGCGCAGCAGTGAGTCATGCCCATGGGAACCTGTGTCTCCCCCTGCCCGCAATCCCTTCCAGGCATGAGCAGCTTTCCCCTGTGTGCTCCTCGCAGTCCTCTCTGTCTGGCTCCTTACAAATACGGACGCCTTTCCAGCCGGCCACCTGTGGTAGCAGTAATGCCAGTAGAAGTGGAGCAGCATCCAGGAGGATTTGTACATATGTACCCCTATGTGGTGTCTTCCTCCTTAAGCAATACTCTGGCTGCGCTTCTTGGATCAACGAGACTTGGTGCTGTGGGGAATTGAATTTTCATTAATTTTCTCTTCATGATGTAGCACTCATGGTTTGGGCACAATTTTTCAATAAATTGTACAGATGAAAGGATAGTCACTCATATAGCATATCAAAGCAATCACAATATTATAAAAAAAAAAAATCATACACTTCCTCACATTTCATTCCCCATGTTCTTTTCTCCAAAAGAAGTTTAAAAGCTGATATGAACCCTTTCAAATGTCTGTGAATTCTTCCAAAATTACTTTTGTAATTTCCTCCTTGGAGATCAATTCTGAATTGAACCATGTACACAGACCTGACTTTAAAAACATATGTTCAAAGTCTTTGTTACAGAAGTGAGAAAGGTAGAAGTAAGTATTTGTCAAATAACAAACCCAAATGTTGGTTACTTCTCAGCCAAGTGACTGCTCTATCTGTCAGGCTATACAGTCAGCTCCTGTCACCAATGCCAAAAAATACTTTCTATCGGATCCCGAGCAATAAAACCCTCATCTGACAAATGCTGACAAGGCCAGTTACCTGAAAAGGGAGATCCCAAGGAAACTGCACTCTGCTGGAAGTGTATCCTTCATAGCAGAGCACCGGGCTGGGGAGGTAAAGTCTTAAATTTACCCCAACACAAATGGGCAGAGCTCTTTAGTAGTCAAGTTCTCCAAACCAGGAGCAATTCATACTTTAGGAATAGTGAATCTCAGTCACGAATTTCACATCCATCGAAAAGGCTACATATATTTCTGAGTGAGTCCTGGACTTAATGAGTGAATATTTTGAAATATTATTGCAATAATTTTCTCTTTTTTAAAAATTTAATTTATTCTGGTGAATGATTGTTTTAGTACCTATGAATAAGAAAATTGTGTAAATTTATGTTATTGTGAAATTTTAATAATTTAATATGACATATTGTACATCCCTGTCATTGTTAAAGAAGGTGCTGCTTTTCCGCTGTTGAAAAAATGGGGACACAGACTCCACGTTCTTATTTGCATGATAAGGACTTTATATTATGTATGTAAAATAACTTCCACAGGAATACATATTTAATTTGCTACATTACTAAGTACATTACAATTAATGGAAATTACACATTAAAATATTAGTGCAACTTGCTAAAACTTCAATGACTTGCTTACAAATTGCCTTTTCTTTTTTAATGCAACGAAACATAAAACCACAGGATAAACTTACATTCCCACTTCTTCCCATTTTACTGGATCCTTTCAATGTGTTTCTTTGCCTAAGACTGTGAAGTCATAACTGGAAGATGTATTTTTATAGAATAAAATTTGTTTGCAGCAGATATGTTAGCAAGTCTTGGAATGCATTACATTTAAATGCCCAACACTTCCAACAGCAAAAAAAGAGATGTGGCACTGTACACTCCGTGATTTCACACTAACCACAAGCATCTGGCTGGACTTCTGTAGGAGAGGAGGCTCAGACAAATTCTCACTCTTTTTCTTCCCTCCCCACATATTTTATGTTTTAGATTCACTAAATGAATTTGGTTTGAATGTACTCCCCCGGATCATCTTGCTGCCCTTCCCACAGCAGCAAATCTTTGTGCTAACTTCATACCGAGAAGTATGATTACAGTTTCTAGGCCAGGTAAGAGGAGAGAGGCAGAGGAGAGGAATCCAGACTTACTGTTATCAAATAAAACCACAGATCCGAACCCCACTGGTACTTTGGAAATCCTTAGTCAGTTTGAATCCAAAGAGAGAAATGTAAATGAGTTTAGGCTTAAAAAATACTCTTTAACTGCTTGCTCATGTTCTGTCAGTTAACCCAGTTACTCAAATTTGAAAGATAAAAGTGTTCAGACATTATAGCTGAGGCTTTAAAATATTTTCATCAGTGGCCTTATTTTATTTCACTTTGAGTTCACGTTTAATTGACTTATTTCACTGTGAAAAGGACTCTAAATGAAATGCTGAGCATGTATGAACAGATAATATTTTAATATGAAATACAATTTTAATATAATAATAATATTGAAAACAAATTTAAATAAAAATATTATGAACACACAGAATAACCTTTGCTGTAAAAACCTATTTTTCTTGCTATAGCAAAATAAAATTTTGTATCAACAAAAGGCCACTGAGAAGGCCTTATACTTTTATACAAACTTACTTACACACAAAGTGTTTTCTGAGGAAAATTTGAAAGTTGAAGTAATGTTTCCATAATGGAAAAATATAGTCTACTACATTCAGAGCAGTATGGGAAATACCAGCAGCAAGAAACTGGAGCTGGGGTTATGCCAAATTATTTGGTTGCAGTAATATGAGTATGCCCTAAAGCCTACTCTGTGAATGAAGGATTTTTCATCACACTTATATGATGTAGGAGGTAAAAGAATTTTGATAAAATTATTTCTATCAAAACAATTTGGACATGGATCTTGATTTTCATGTACATTTGGGAACTGACAACGTCCAGGTGCAGACTTCAGTGGTTCTGCACATCTGGTGCCCTCTGCTTTGAGCAATAAATTGTAACATTTGGCCTTCAGGTACAATTACTAAACCTACTGCCTACACTAATGAAAGTGATCTCTTTATACTTTGAACTGCATGATCAGCCAAGCAATGACATACAGCTGTCTTAATGGAAAACCATTTTAGGAGATATGAATTAACATGGAGGATTGAATGATAAATAAAAAAGACTGACAGATAACAGAATATATTCAAAAGGCTTCATATATTCAAAATTCAGTCAAGAATTTTATCATCGGTCATCACAGTTTCAAAGGTGTTTACTCTAAACTACATTAATAATGAAAAACAACAAATATTAAGTATATATCCTGCCTATCTATAGGCATCACTTTGCAAAGCCAGACACCCACAGGAGAGTAAGAGCTGCAACATCATGCTGTAGACAGGAAGATCCTGCAAACATCTTGGTGAGGAGCTCGTATTCTACAATGAGTCTGGGCTTCCATTCTAAAACTTATTTAGAAGCTCCAGTTCTGATTCAAATAACCGGGTTGTTTCCACAATGGGATATAAACAGTGGAGTGTGAGAACTCTCTCTGAGGACTTTGTAATTCACAAACTTAAAAACATTTTTAATACACACTGCAAATACATTTATGTTTTGAACTTCTCTCCATCCCAAAGTGATACTCTGTCTTGCCTATCTCATGCTTGTCTCAGGCAGTTTTTAAACACTTGCAAAAGGATTTTTTCAAATATTCAAAATATCTGAAGTACTTTGTTTTTTATAGAGCTAGGATCACTGGCATGCTGCATGGTAACATGTTGAATAGCTTTTATCTCACTTTTGATGGAAGAGCAAATAACACTTTTATGCAATTTAGTTTGTACACCAGTATTTTGAAGTACCAGACAGTAACTGGAACCAGTGTATTATGAATCCTAAACAGTTTATCAATTCACTAGTTGGACTGGAGATACCATTATTATTTTGTTATCATGTCTGCTTTCTCTTCACACATTTGTAATGAGCCAGTTGTTCATATTAGCTATTAATATTCTTAAATTAGGATAATGTGTTAAAAATGTGTATATGCTCATGTCCCTAAAACCATGTATTGTGCTCATAAAAAGAATCCCACTTAATTGTGATAACAAACCTTTTGAATTCACGTGCAAGGAAATGATTTTGAGAAGTTACTCAAAAGATCTACTATCACTATGTCCTTCATATTAAAGTAATCACAATGAAAACCATATATTCTATAAACACATGCATATTTAGCAGTTAGATTATGTAAAATGGCTTATAATAAATAAAACGAATAACTAATAATATTTAACAAAGGTGATTACGAGTCTTTGTTAATTAAATTTTGCAAACTGTTATGTCCACTAATGAGCCCACAAGCTGATTTAGTAGAATTAGTCCTTTGTATTCAGTAGAGTAATATATCCCTCTTTGTATTGCAAGCACAAAAGAGAAGTGTCATCAGGGAGCTGCCTGCCTGCACACACAAACACACTCTATAGAAATTGCCATGTTATTGGAAGCATGGAGGAATGTCACTAGGAAAACACAGGAAACCCAAGCCAAGATTTGACATAGCTAAATTCAATTATCAGACATTTTCATTCAGATTTGAGAGCGGTATTTCAAAAGCCACTGTCTTGTTACTGCCTGTTAAAAGCCCCTATGGCATTCTTTATGATTATTAGTGAAACAGAAATTAAATGGCAACTGACCCGTACAGTGTTCACTGGAGTCACATGTTTCAGAGACCTAGATACTGCCTCTGCATCACTGTGTGATGAACAGCACGTACATTCCCACTAAGGATCTGCTTTGCAGTGCCAGTATAGCTGAACGAAGGAAATTTGATGAAACTTCTTAAACTGATGCTACACTAAGAATGAATGTTCTTGTTTTCTGTTTTAAACTATATATGATTGGTTTGTAAGCTTCTGTTCAATAAAAAACAAATGAAGATGTCTCAGTAATGTTTAATAGAAATAAATTAATTAATACAGAAGCCAGAAAGATTCAAAATGCCTCTTAAAAGAAGACATAGGAAATATTGCCATTAAGTAGGTATACATTGACTATCTCAAATATTGAAAAAACATAGCTATGCACTCTTTAACACGCAAAAGGAACAGCAACATCCTAATGCCAGACAACATAAATCTGCTAAAAGGATTATGCAGGAAGACTATTGTTTCTTGGGCAGAACATCCTGAATTACTGTTTGTCAAAAAATACCTCAGTGCCACCCATAGCTTTTAACACAAAGTCAAACTGATGGCAAATTGTGAATGATATCAACCACTTTCTCTGTTTTCAGCAGCAACCTATACACTGCTAGCACTAATTTCCTACTGTTCTGGTTCAGGCAGCAATCTGCCCTTTTGCAGCAATCTAGAAGACCAGAAAAAGAAGTCTGCTCTTTGAAGATGCCCAGAAATTGAATTGTTAGTTATAATCCTTTCTAATATTTTTAACTTGTTGAGTATGTTTAACTGATTGAGTGTGTTAAAGACAGCCAAAGGTTATTGCTATTCTACATATATTACTTCTGCCTAAATATATGCTGCCACATAATGTATGTCATAAGTATTAATTTCATCCAGGCTTTCCAAATCATCTTTTTTTGTATAAGATATGAAAAGTAGGTTATAATTTCCTCATTTCTTAACGCTCTCTAATAAATCAGATTTGAAAACATTCTGTTACAAGCATTTGAGGACCACTTGGTATCTTTTCTTCTTCTCCTTTAGCAGAAAAATGGTATCCCATCACACATAGACCAAGCACACACACAGTGGATCTGGGAAGAATTAGTCTCCAGCCATTAGTTTCTAGCTGTAACAGTAGCTCAAAACTTTGCATGGTTGTTTTATATAACAAAATGTATAAAAGTCCTGTTTCCTAATACGCTCCTGTGCGGCCTGCAGAACTAGTGCCTGCACAGCTCCGGTATCAACTATATTTTCCCAATACCATCCCTTTGCAGGGCCATGTTTTTCACCAGCAGAGAAACATTCGCTACTGCTTCTCCACACACAACCTAGAGAACTCTTTTTGAAAGCACCTCCTCTGCTTCCAGAGATGTTCTTTTCTGCAGAGCTGAGTTCTGCACTTGCCACTGCAGAACCAACCACAGGCTAAGCCTTTCCTAAAGGTTTCTTTGTCACAATAGAAAAGGAACACATAGGAACCAAAATCAGATATCTGTTAGTGAAGGGCCCGCCAGCAGCTTGAAAAGCAGTTGAACACCGGTCAGGCATAAGGCACTTCCATTAAAACTTTGTGAAGACCCTATTCAAAGTCTCTCTGCAAGGAAGCCCAATATTGCCATTGTTCAGCAGGATTTAACATTTTTCTCTGTTAGGCTAGATGAGGGAGATGGAAATTGGACCTCCCTACACCAGACAAGCTCCAGTGAAGACTGTCTTCCTTTGTTACCATCAAACTTTCCAAAATGAAGTGAACCTAAAATATAACAGCATCTTTATGCAGACAAATGAGAGTCTGGCCATTGAATTTTCATTCATAGAGGCTTGTCCAAATAATAACCCTCTGTCTGCAGTCACTTTCTTATGAACAACATAATTTAAGATGATTTCGGGAGCAGAAAATTAAATCATTCACAGAGGATAGATCTTCTAATAACAAGAGACTTTTATCTCACAGGCAGCAGTGTTGTCAGTACTTGGGCATAATTAGGACTAGAAATTGGTAATTTTGCTGTAAAGCAGCTTACTGAACAACAGAGACTATTTAAAACAGACTTCAGTTAAAATCTTTAATATTGACTCAGATTGTTTACTTGAAAACTTCCACATAGCTATGTGACATTTTGCTTTGCTAAATATTAACATGCACAGAGTTTAAGTTAAGTCTTGTTTTCTAACGAGTCACTTGCCCTTTGGATTTTGGATCCATAGTTATTCATATCCCCTTAGCTGACTGGTGGTGGAAACAAATTTATCTTCTGGGATTTTGGAAAATGTAATCATCTAATGGAATGTTTAATGCAAAACACAATCCTCTCTTAACCTAAATTGTAGGGGAAGATAGTGTGGGAAGCTAGCATTTTTAGTAAAATAACTGAGTACCATAAAAAGCCCATAGAAGTGTGAACGAAACATAATAAACAAAATATATTAAGTGATGGAAAGGTCAAAGTTAAAATTAACATTTGAAAGTAAGAAACGTCAAAGCAACACTAAGTCAGCATTTCCCTCTAAAATGCATGTCTCCTATCCTTTTTCTTTTAAAGATGAAGGAAACAATATATACGTAATCTACCATACAACTATATACTGTGTTTGGTATGAAATTTTTAAATTTCTGTTACCAGTCATGATGCTTTATCATCCCACAAGCCTTTTACTTCATTTCATAAAAACTTCATTCTCATCAAGACTCATTAGCTATAAATGACTTTGAAATTTCCTTTAAATCCTTTCCCTCATCATGGTTCCATTAAAGGTATTGCATAGTGTCCCACAAGCTTATCTTGTAAGTGGTTCACAGGCTATTTAGAAATATTTAGAATATGCAAGTTTCTGGGCAGTCCCTCCTGAAGAGTTTACTGATCTCCTCACACAGAGAGAGATTGACCTAACAATACAATTACATCATCCATATTACTCCTATTTCCTAGTTTTTATGACTTGCTTTATCTTCTGATCAGCTATAACAAAAAAGAACAGTAATCACCTAATTTTCCTTTCCTAGTTCTTTTTCCTTGCCAGATATTTACTGTCTTTTAACTCACTGTTATATATAAGTAAAACAAAAAGAGGGCTATTTGTTATGTTCTGAAGCAAAGTGTGGAGCATGGTAGCAAGCTTAGGTGAAATAAAAACAAACCACAAAGAATAACTGCATGACTGTTGCATTTCATCATTTCCTTAGAGCTCCTTCCACTGGAGAAGTTACTTTAGATGATACACCAACCAAGTCAAAATTTGTCTAAAAATAATCAGAAGGATTCATTGATAAGGAACATCAAAGACTATGTTAAGGATGCACAGGCCTTCATCCAAGCTCCATGTCAAAATTCAGCAAAATTCATGAACTACTGGAAGCTCTGGAACAAATCATATGGTAGTGACTGGACCAGTACTCAAATGATCTGTGTATCTCCCAAGAATCATGTTATTTTCCAGTTATCAGGGGGAATACATACACTGACCCTTTACTCACTCCCATAATATGAAATAAGCAGGAGATTAGAGATGGACAACCAGTTTTCTTCAGATGGTTCATTTTTTGTTCCACCTGGAAATTTTGTCTGAGCAGAAAAATAAAAGGATTTCATTTGTTGCGAAAGCCAGACATTCCAGACTGGAGCAGTTTCTCTGATGGTGCTACAAAATTACCGAAAATCTTAGATGAACAGCCATTCATAGACCTGTGTTGATTCTGCATCCCAGGCTCAGATTTCTCTGGACCCACTGAACATCCATCACTTGTATATAAGCACTAAGTCCAACACACATAGAATGTATCAGATTCTGCTGGCAGTTTATGTGCAGTTTTTCTGACATATACAGGATGTGCTGGATCCACTCTCCTTGTCCTACATGGTATGTATACCTACATTTCCATCCGATGTCTTGTGTAGGAGTCCAGTGGATGATCAGAGACATATTAAAGGAGAAGAAACCTGGAGAGGCTGCTGTGTAGGAAAACTCATGTAAGGCAGTAAAACTTTTGACCTTATAAAAGGCAAAGGTAATATAGGAAAATATTAACACTACTCCTTTCTCTTGAAAAGCACTTTTCAAATACTGATCTCTGATCCTTCTTTAAATTGTGCTTTTTGACATACTAGTCTGGGAGAGGAATTTGGCCATTTGGCCATTTACTGACATTTCTTTCGTGATTTTTATTTATCTACTAGCCTGGGATCCAAAGGTATGCAAAAAATATTTTGTTGAAGGTTAAACTGATTTCATATAAATTACATGGATTTTAGTATTTCATTATCTTCCTCGGTGAATGACATTTCAACACTTACAGAAACTAGTAATTCTTTTGTATTTTTAACGATGTACATCATAGGATATGACAGTCATAGAATGTGATGGTACATGACCGTCATGTACGTATATCATAGGATTTTGACATTTGTAAATTGTAGTTTCTGTTGCTGCAATAACATAAAGCCAAGTATTTAAACAAAGCATGAAACGCCAACTTCTTGAAGTTTTATCTGTAAACTGTAGTCATGACATCACGGAATCCTTTAGGTTGGAATAGACTTCTGGAGACTATCTATTCTGAAACCCTGCTTAAAGCAGAGCCAATCCTGACATTAGATCAAGTTGTTCCAGCTGAGTTTTTAAAATCTCCAAGGATGGTGTAACAGGGGAGTTGGGTAGGGTAACCACAAAAACAGAGCCATACATCTCATATAATCCAAAACTTATTAACTTTCCTATTAACAGGATGGATGTAGCAGCTGAGCAATAATTTCTGTTCCAAGATTTCTATCCTGCCGCACGCATTCATACCACACACTCACAAATCAGATCCCAGCTCCTCCAGGCCAGTCAGCATAGACCTGCACCACGAACCAGGGGGAACAGGCACTCACTCTGATCACTCAACGCATGGGGTCCTGGCTGGCACCTTGGTCCTAACACATAACTGTTCCACTTCAGGCTCTGCCTTTTACATGTCTGGACATCCTTTCATGGTGTTTCCTTCTCTTCCCAGCCGCTAGGGACTATTGTCTTAATTATTTATTGCTTTCTAAATTAGATTGCAAACATAAGCTGTCCATGGCCTTGCTAATCACACAGCCCCAGGCCAATCTCTTTGACTTTCTCCTTATCTAAGACCAATTACTGATTGTCCCTAGTGATTCTGTTACCCTCTGGCCCCCCAAATGTTATAAAATGTGTGAAGCCAGCAGCAGTTGCAAAACAAGGTTCATCTGTACTTCTTTGTTTTCCAGTTTATACTGGATTAACCCAGTCAGAGCTGGGCAGATGCAGTCAAGGTCCTTCTGGTTATACTTGTAAATTGCTGTTTGGGTTTTTTTTCTCCTTATATCCAGTCAGAATTTCTCTTTGTGTAATTTGTAGCGTTGTCTCTTGTCTTTTATTGCGCACGTCTGAGAAGAGTCTGGTTTTGTTTTCTCTACAAATTCCCATTTTACAGTTGAGGACAGCAAATAGATTCCCCTTACTGTGTTGGCCTTCTCTGCTGACTCATGTTCAGTTTGCTTGAAAAGTAAAGAAAGTAAAAGAAAATCTAAGATGCTATGAAAAAGCATTCTGCATTCTCCAGAGATAAAATGGCAATTTGTGTACATAGCAAAATTTGATCTTAGAAAAATATATGAGGAAGAAAACTTTAACTGAGGGTTTAGGTTTCTTTTGACTTCTTTGTTGTTCATCTTATATGTAATTGCTTTGTATATTCATGAGAATGTCTAATTCTCAGAAGTCTATGGGAGGCCTTTAAGAAACCTTTCAAGAATGAGAAAGAGTATGGATATTCTCAAACGTACAAATTGCGTTGAATCCATCTAAAAATCATACAATACAATCCTCCAAGAAGAGGACATATACAGCCTTTGTACAAACACTTCCAGTAAAGATTGACTAAGAGGCAATTTCATTTTAGCAGCTGCTGTAGTGCAAAGAGCTGAAATTTCAATAGAAAGCATTATTAACCCAGACACATCTGCCTGAAACAGTCAATTAGAGTCAGAAATGTAGGATACTGCAACCCTCATGTTTTTCAGATGTTTTCAAAGTTTACTGTTTAATGGAACTTACTTAGGTTGCTAATGCGTATCTTCTATGACGGGGGTAAAATAGGCAATTGGTTACAGGTGGGAAGCCTTATATATACACCAAATATGATAATCATTCCCAAGTGACCTCATCAAGCTCTTTAGCTTTCTGCAAAGCATTTCCTCTCATTGTGAAAAAAGGTTGCTAATAGTTACTAACTTTACTGTGGCACTGTGAGAAATAAATAATTAAAGTTAATTTACTAGTTTTGAAAACACAAGTTGCCATTTAAGTGCTAAGTATATTATCAACATTTTCAGTCTCTTAGCGCTGAAGTAAAGTCCATCTCTGCATAAATTTATAGGCAAAATACCCTAATATTTTCCCATCTCTGTCATTAAACCATAAGGTTGACAGCAAGAAATAATACAATTTACTTCTGCTTGAGTTAATGAAGCCAAATTTATGTGCCAAGTTAACCTGGAAAGACAGTTCTGAAGGCAAGTCACAACAAGCCACAGGATTTCCATAAGAAGATTCTGGAAAAAGATGCTTCACTAGAGAAGTTTTACATTGGATCAAAAGTGTTATACCTAAGGAGTTATGTCTTGAATCAACATGTTTGGTAGCTACAATAGATTAAAACAATAAAATTATAAATTTTTAATGAACTTATGCTGTGATATATGATTGAGTGTGCGGACAATGATTAAGACCATAATTATCTGGAGATAGTTAAGGAAACAAACTAGTCTGAAATACATTTAAATTAATCTGAAATACCATCTATTCAACTTTTGGAAATAGAAAGATGACATTTCAGAGAATTATTTTTATCTCTCCAGGAGCATGCCAACCAAATGAGATCTGTGGTCTGCCTAGTCCTCCAGCAGTGCCAGAATCTGACTATGCAAAACATTTGTAATGCCCCTTGTCCACAGGGGATAATGTCAGACTGTTTGTAACTTGTAATCTGAAGCAAGGCATATAGATTTTGATTTAATTTAGATTTTATAGATTAAATCATTATCAATTCTAATAACAGTTATTTCCTCCTTTTATTTCAGGGTGTAAGTAGCCTAAAATGGGACTCATTTCACTCAGACAGCAAACTGAAACTTCAGTTTGTGTGCTGCTTGTCTATATGACAGAGAATAGATACCCCAAAGAACAATCTACATTTAGAAGGCAGAAAAAAGATTTAAGATTCTCATTGAGATTCACTTTAAATAGATATAATTTAGTGTAAATGGTGAAGTAATCATTGTTTGCTGAAAAAAATAATCATACCACACATGCAGGATCACAACAATGCTTGTACAGATTTCCACATGCTTCTCACCTCTGATTACAACTGATTATATATTTTAAAAAGTCCCTAATCTCCAAATCATGTAAAAATTTTGTAGAGTCAGTTGTGGGGTCCTGTCCTGCTCAGTTGGATAGCTTCTTAGTTTACTATGCCTTGGAACCTGACATTAGAGCATATCCACAACACAATATAAGGAGGACAAACAACTGTTTAGATCAAGTACTAAAAGCAAATTAGCTTTGATGACATGGAGTTTTGTTGCATCTGAAGCTCATGCTGCTTGTGCTCTACTGAAGGTATTTGGTAGCTAAGCTAGTTCCTTTATGTCTACGTGAACTGTAGCACAGCTCTGGAATGGAGAAGCAGAGATAACATTAATTTATCTTGTGAATATTGTAATTGGCCAAAGGTCAATTTTTGGAGCCTGAATATTCTCCAAAGACTTGAGACAATAAATGTCTTGAGACAACAAGAGTATATAATAGCATCATAAAAACAGTCTTATCAGAAGGTTACCATTTATAAAATCCAGAACTTTGGAGTACACTTAATCATACCTTAATCCATCTTAGCTCAGACAGAGGCAAAGCATTTACTTAAGTTCTGCTGCACTTCAAGAGAAATATGAAGCAACTGGAGAGAATCCAAAAAGAGCAAAAAGAATGATCAGAGGTCTAAAAAACATTTACTGTAATAATATATACCTAATTACATAACAATAATAGTAATACTTATTCTAGATGTCTATACCAGATAAGATAAACAAGCAATAAATTCAAATTACAGTAAGGAAAATTTGTATTAGGTATTAAGACAAGCTTTCTATGGACAGTTCCACTATCGACAGTGGAACACAGCAGCAAACTGCTTATGAAGTTTTTTAGGAATAAAACAGACAAATATCTGTCAGAAGTCACAAGCAGTTGATCCTACCACAGACAGGGAGGGGTCCAGATTATCTTTCCAGGTTCCTTCCAGCTCTGCTGTACTATTACAGAAGGGAATTTTGCAAGGATGCAGGTATGTGCTCTTGTCTTTTCTGGAGTAAAATGGTACTTTACCACCTAGGGCTTGACTAAACCAAAAATGGACATTCAATTTAAAATTTTTTTGGTAGATCTATAATGTTTTAATCAAAGGTGATTCTTTGCATTTTCAGAGGAAGGAATGGCATGTGCAAGGGATCTTATGATGGTGCAGATTTATTTGATATTCTATCTTACAATTTTCGAACACCTTGTAATCATTCAGGATTTGATGAAAAGGTGAAATATTATAAATTAGCCCATTTGGTACCATGCATTTATTTCAGATATTTTTCTGACACTGCTCAAGCTAGAGTGTTTTGGAATGTTTTCTGTTAATTCAGCATGTTTTACATGTGGTGCAACTGGATGAAGTATACGCAATGCAATTGAAGCCTCAGGTCTCTGCCCTAGTAACTAAACATACTTTTGGCCTAAGAGACTGATCAACATAAAAGTCAAACATACAGAAAGATAGACAAGGGGAGAACAGGCAAGGAAAGGAACTGCAGGGCCAGAGTTTCAGTTGCATTCACTAAAGCCATTAGTTTAAATCTTAGAGGTCAGATAACAACTAAACTTGTTCTCTTTCCCTGTCTAGCTACTTAAATTTTTAGGCCATTCTTTAAAAGCTCTAATTATAAAAGATATGAGTGATTTATTTTGTATTACTTTTAAAAAAAGTCTGTGGAAAACGAGCATTAATTAGACTAACTGGAAACCAAAAGAACTCCTAGATAACAAAAGGGCTTAAAAGAGAACTCTCCATTTTTTCAGATGTTCCTGTAGCAATCAGAGCACAGCACAAAAACAGTCTAGTTTTAAGATCTGAACACATTTCATTTCATATGAAGGCCATTTTGCCCCAATTTTAGCTACTGAAAAAGCTTATACATAGGTCCACTCACCACCTATGAATGTACCATCAATAAGGCATACTCTGCCCAAAGAAAATGTTGACGTGATAATCAGGATGCTAAAAGGCAGACAAGTAGATATGCTGATTTGCAGATGACAGTCGAGGTTAGGTATACCTGACCTTAGATGCCTTTTTATTCTACACAATTCTACACAACTAAGCTGTGCTTATCCCCTTTGAAAAGTTAACTTTCCCATAAAAAGCTAAAATCTTAAAAAAAATCAGAACTGTTTTTATGGTAACATTTAAAGATTTTACATAAGCAACTTGCTGGTATTTTTGCTAACTGAAGGCAATATTTTTCTACCTCTTAACAGAAAGGGGGAGAATGTGACACCATCTCCAGAGCTAGAAGAATAAGACCAGGACGAGAACTGTAGAAATGAACCATTCTTTCCTCTGAGCTAGTCCTGCAGGACTTGTATAGATTCCGTCTACGGAAGTACTTTATGTATGTATTTGTGTGTGTGTTTGTATCAGATGTTAGTTCATGGAAGGTGTGTTTGACCTCTGTACAATGACTGTGCTGCTATTATAACAGGAATTCTCTTTTCAGGAGATGATTCAGCTAATTATCAAACACAGCATTCATATGACACTTAACATTTCTTCTCATCTCATTTTTTGATGTTTATCCTTAGTGGCACTTCTGGCAATACTACTAGCAGTAACTTAAGTGATACAAAATGTGGCCAACTTGTTATGGCTTAACCTCAGCCGGCAACTAAAGCCCCACACAGTCACTCGCTCACTCCCCCCTGGTGGGATGGTGGAGAGAATCAGAAAAGTAAAAGTGAGAAAACTCGTGGGTTGAGATAAAGACAGTTTAACAGGTAAACCAAAAGCCGCGCACACAAGCAAAGCAAAGCAAGGAATTCATTCACTGCTTCCCATCGGCAGGCAGGTGTTCAGCCACCTCCAGGAAAGCAGGGCTCCATCATGCATAACGGTGACTTGGGAAGAAAAACACCATCACTCCAAATGTCCCCCCCTTCCTTCTTCTTCCCCCAGCTTTACATACTGAGCATGACGCCATATGGTATGGAATAGCCCTTTGGCCAGTTTGGATCAACTATCTTGGCTGTGCCCCCTCCCAACTTCTTGTGTGCCTAGCAGAGCATGGGAAGCTGAAAAGTCCTTGACCAGTGTAAACATTACTTAGCAACACCTAAAACATCAGTGTGTTATCAACACTGTTTTCAGCACAAATCCAAAACATAACCCCATACTAGCTGCTATAAAGAAAAATAACTCTATCTCAGCCAAAACCAGGACATGTTTTACTCAGTAGTTTGTATTTTTATTTGATTCATGAGGCAGATATAACTGTAAAATCTTATACAAAAATCTCCAGAAAAGGCCACTAATTTGAGGTCGCTCCATCCCAGACACTCTGAGGCACATTTTCCAGAGACAAGTGGAAATTAGGACACCAATCTCACCAATGTTATTTGGGAGACAGTTGCATTACAGACTCCTTTAGCCTAGGAACCATCCTCCATGGATCAGATTTTCAAAGACATTTATCATTTATAGCTCTCCACACCTACAGATAAACTGGGTTTGTGAAATGGAAAAATGAGTAACCATTTTGGAAAATTTGGGTTATATATACATTAGAGTTGTAAAGTATTTAATGGATTATCCAGTTCATCTTCCCCAAAGTTTTGATTCTCTGCCCTTTGCTAGGGCATCTGAAATAGGCACCTGACATCATTCTGAAATAATTGTATAGTCTATGGTTTGTTTTTCTGAAGAACAGGTTAGAAAGGAATGTATTTCTCCCCGCGAAATTCCTACAAGCCCCTTTCAATTTGCAATTTTAAATCCTCACCTTTACATTCAATAGCTCAATTTTTAATTGTTTAATAAATAAAAAAATATATTCAACTCATAGAGTTCAAATTCATTCTTTTAATGTGTAAATAATCAGGTTCAAATAATTGACTGCTAACATACAGTGAACAGACTCACTGACTTCAGAGGGCTTACTTAAAATGTTTATTTGTATCTTTAATGTAAACAAGTTCTTTATTTTAATTGCAAAGCAAAATTATGAAATTATGAAGTAACTCATTCAAAATATACAGTTATACTAAAACTCTCTTTATGAAAATGTGTGGTTTTATTCTAATTAATACCACGCTTGAGTGCACAATTCTAATTGTACATTCCTTGACAGTTGTTATTCATAAAACTTGTATGAGAAAAACTTAGCTTCTAAAGAGTCTGCCAGCAGGTGAATCTGATCTAAAGTCTCAGCCCTGCAGCAAAATCTACCCAGAATTTTGGTCCAAGCACAAAGAAATATTTTTCTAGTTTTTATATAGTTTTTTATCATTTTCTATAGTTTTTCTATAGTTTTTCTATATTTTTATAGTTTTTATATATTTTATAGTTTTTAAATATAACTGTATTTATATAGTGTTTATATATTTTTATAGTTTTTATATTTTTATATAGGATATTCTGTCAGCTTGCCTTCTGAGTTACAGCTAACGTTGGGAATTTCAAACTGAATCTGAGTTAAGAAGTCAACGAACTCGCAGGAGGCCAATCTGCATTGTTATGTCCGTGGAGGCTCACTTAAAAATAAACAGGACTAATGTCTTTGGCAGCTATGAGCAGACACTACACAAGCCAGACGAAGTGAGACAAATTCCCTTCTATTTAAGAACCTTTAAAAAAGAAAACAATTATAAATTCGCTCAGATGTGATATAACCATTGCAGGAATAGAAAGACAGCTCTGCAGAATTCTTGCAAGCATTAATGCATAGCATCATGAATTAGAAGAAAATCAGTGAACAGAAGCCTGCCAGAGAATATGAACTGAGCAGAAATGTACTGAGGCAGCATATTAAGAAGATTTATTTGCTTTGCAGGAGAAGGGAAGGAAGAGGAAGGAAAACATGAACGTTTTTAAAAAACAAAGCAAAAATTACAATCATTCGAAAACTAATCATGGTAACTTCTGGCATGGTGTCTTGTTTTACAGTCATGAATATTTTAAAGTCATTGAGAAGTATCATCTTGTGAATATCCCTTGGAAATTCTGTGGGTCATAGTCAAATTAAATTCCTTAAATCAAAAATATAGTAGCAAAATTAATGTACCTAACTAATATATCACTTAGCAAACTAGGCTGAAAAATTTCATATTTTCTATGAATTTAATTTTAAATTCCAGACAATAACCAGCTACTGTTCAGCAGTACCTTTTGGTTACACTGTTTCATACTTACGCACCCTAAGTGACTCCTTGGGAATAAGTAGAGCTGAAATTGCAGTGGTAGAAGATGTAGAGAAGTATAAGTTAAAGCAATTTTTACTGTGAGAAGGCCAACCTAAATTTTTTTCCAGTAAGTTATCTTCTCTATGATTGGAGTTCTTTCCATATCTAATCATTTGTTCACACACGTACCAGACAGAGTGAAAAGACTGTATGTACAGTACCAGCTTAAACCTTCGCTGTATTTTGCTTTTGTTCATAATATCAAAGGCAAGGAACTGTGAATGTAATTTGCACAAGATAATGTATAGAGCACATGAGACCAGGCATTTCACGGTGTTATTTTTAAAAAAATTCTTTACCTGTCTTCTATGACTGTTTGCATAAAACCATCACATTTTGTTATAAAATTTAAAGTCTGAGTTTCGGGCATCTGCTTTTATATATGCAGGCAGGAATGTGCTGGTTATTTGTATTGTGGACCAGATCCTTTACTCTCAAAGTATTTTAAGATTTTCATATATATTTATTACAAATTACTGTTGTGACAACATCAGCTACTTTACTCATTTAAGTAAGAAAATGATGATATTTAGACAGAGACAAGTACTTTGAAGTTTCACAGTTTCTTTCTCTACTTGAAGTCAGACAAAACTCTGATCTGTTTGCTGACAGTCATCCTGTCCATAAGGCTGTGAAAAGTTTGCTAACTCATGATACCTCATTTTCTGATGCTCTGGGTCTGGGATTAAGAGGGTCAGAGATGCAAAACTTCCAGATGTTTCATTCAATAGTCCTGGCATTCGAGCCACAGAAATCCAAGTTTGTACTTTTTAACGCTAAATCAGATCCTAACTGCCCAAGTAATGGGGTAAAAAATTATTGTACTGTCTCTCCCACCTGTCCCATGGATCCCTCTACATATGGATAATCAGGCCCTGGCATTATAGAAGGGTTAGCATCTATTTTTCAGTAAAGGAGGCAGCGCCAGAATATTTACTGAACTTACATTACTATTACTATTAACATTTTTTGCATTTTTTGACCGAAGTATATGACTCTCTACTGGAAAAGATAAAAATGAAATCACTGTCCCGACGTAATCTCTCCCATGACTCATGTGCTCATTTTGGTTTGTAGGAAAATGCAGTATTAAGAACTTTTATCCTGAGTAGTACTTGCATTTCTTCTGGTGTTTAAGTCCTTAGGATGGCGTGCTCTGGCAGCTCAGTCACCCATTGTACTGCAGAGTGCTGACGTACAGTTTTGTTTAAGCAGGAATTAATAAAGGGGCCCAAAGAACTCTACATCCAGATGTCAAAAATACACAGTAATTGTTTAAAACCAACTCTGCCTCTTTACTGAAGACTGAGATTAATTTATGAATGAGATTCCAGTGTGTCAGAGAGAGAGCAATCTATCAAAAAAAGAGCTTACACAGCTAGTAAGGCACTTATTAAAATGTAACAGAATATAATTTCTATGTGCTTTCTTTCTAAATTTAGGAATTATTTTATCAGCCTTTCCAGCAGCAGTCCTAAGCTGTCTTTATTGTATCTGATGGTTATTTATTTTCTACCCTTTTATATAATTAAACAAACACCATTTTAAATCTGCTACATGTGGAGGAAATGAAGAAAACAAATGCATTATCAGACTAAATTCCTTCCTCGGTGCGAATCAATATCTGATATATTGATTTAATTTTATAAATTAATTCTGGCCATTACTGTAACCAATTGGTCTTTCAAAAAATGTCAGACACTGAACAAATGCAAGATTGAAAAATAACAGTAATTTCATAAATCATCAGCATAACATCCGTTTGGGTATTACTTTCTAGGTCTGAAGCCAAAGAACTGGGATAACATAACAGGAACAAATCAGGCTGTGAACTGAAATGTATGGATTAAAATGCAAAATAAAGAAATAAATACTATTGAGCACTGAATAAAAATTAAAAATCTATCACCTTGACTTTTCTTGTAAAATATTATTGTCATCTTTCTTCTGAAAATATAGTCCTGTAGAAAAGATTAATTAATCTTTTGATAAAGAATCATTATTCATGCAGGTATCAAGAGCAGGATCTCTTTGCCATAAATGCCATATCTTGAAAAATTCTAAACCTTACCACCAATATTTCTTGAATCAAAAATCTTGAGAAGGTAGACTGTGATTGAAAGGCTTCTTAATTTATTTTTTAATTTAAGCATCACTATCTTTTAAAGTAATCTACCTTGAAAAGAGATTTTTCAACAAAATGTACAGAAACAATTGCAAAAATTTGCATTTATGTAAAATGACATTTTGAAGAACTGTAACTACACAAATATCTATGAAACAAATGAACCAGAATTTGGGGTTTTTTTATTACATATGCTAAACAAAAAAATACTTAAGTACTAAGTTGTTATCTGCACTGTTTTCTATGTTACTTTTTCCATCAGTTATATACCATTCATGAAGATAAAACAGAACTAAAATTAATAATCATACATTTGAATAACTCTTAACAGGTATCAGAGCTAGCAAAATGCTTATTGGAAATTGAAAATAAATATTCTAATTGAATAAAAATATATTCCCAAGTTTAAATGCCCCATTTACAACGTATACCGATTTAGCTCAGAATGTCCTTGCATATTTAAAGTTCCTGGCACAGCAGCTCAGTGAACGGCTAGGATTTTAAGAAGGATACTATTGCTCCATCTAGTGAAAAATTTGTAACACATCAGGCTTCAAGTCTGAAGCTGAACAACGTACTTTTTGAATCTACGCAATTCATGTAGCCAGAAAAATTATATTCATCCTTGAGTCAAACCCTATTCATCCCTCTGTTAAAAGAGAGTTCTGATTTTGCAGTACATCACAGGTTTAAGACTTTATTCACAGTCTTTTCAGATAAAAGCCATAAATGGAAAATTGAACTGTAATAAAGATTACAAGAAATAGGATGTAGGAGATGTTCTCCATCCCAAATGACTGAAGTCATCCCAGTGTCCATCCCATTCCTGCTTGCTTCCTCTTGCAATAAAATCCTCTGTGTTCACTACTGTTTATCTAGTATTTCTACCTTATTCTTCCAGTTATTCTTGAGAACTTTTAATGACGTTTCCATCCTTTGGTAGAATCCTTCTTCCTTTTCGAACCCTATTCAAGTTATCCTCACAGTTTTCAGTAACAGCCATCTTTCTCAATGTCCTCTTCCCATATTCATTTTCTTAAATTGTGCTTTTTCATTTTCAGCAATACACATTCATATCATCTTCACGTACTAAGCAGTGGGAAAGTCAACAGAGCTAAAAATGCTAGAAAATCATGCCCTCCAGAAAGATGGTTGTTTTTTTATCTTCCCCAGGTGCTCCATTTGCAGTCAGGTCAGGAAGCGGAAAAAACAGCTGCATGGCTCATTGATTTTCAAATTCATTTTTGTGTTGTTTGTTCTACATTGAATACTGAAATGAAAAAACCCCAACACATTCATTCTGGACCCTATCTAGTATCTCCCATCAATGGAAGTTTTTTTTTGATTTCACGAATCCCTTTTTAGCCCATGTGAAGAGAGTTATCTTGCATTTGTGCATGTTATTTCTACATGATGCATTGTACATTGTCCATTTGTACATAATGTCTGTAGAATGTAAAGTAACATAAAATGCTGTGAAAACTGGCACAACAGCCCATGTTTCATAAGTGAAGAAATAACAGGAGGTCTCTTCATTGTCTGGAATACATAGCTGTTCTTTCCCATTTAATAATTATTTAACAAGGACCCAATGTAGTTAGGAACATGTTACTATCCAGTAGATTTGAAATCAAGTTTAAAGTGACAGCATAATATGAACACAGCCAAAAGTAAGAATTTAATGCTTCTAATTTTATTCTCTTTCATTCTGGATCTGAATATTTAATAGGTTTCACACTTGCAGCTTTTCTCTCAAGTCATAATCAGATCCAATCCATATTATAATTTGAGTTTTTATCCTGTTTTCTGGAATCCATTTGCAAGAATATGAATTAAGATAGGTCGTGGTGGCAGCTAGCAAAAGGAAAACAACAAATCATAATAACAGTAAGAATGTTCTGCATTTAGTAAATTCCTTATATCAATGTTTAAAACTGAAGGAGCTCAGAAACACCAAGACCACCAGAAAGGCCATTGTCACTAAAAGTAATTATCCATTTGTTCAATGTTTAAACTTGAATTTTGACAATACCTGTTACTACTTTATCTGAAACAAGATTCTTTTCATATATAATGTATTAAATGATATCCAAAAGTTAATATCTTGCAAGTCTACCCTTCAAGGAACTACCATTTAAAAGTACAGTAAATTCTACGTTTCCAATTCCATTTGTCTTCCAATGAGGTTTGTAATTATCTGCCATAAAAAGACAGCTAGCAGACATCTGGTATGATACACGGGGTAACACCAGTACACTCACAGTTGTGTTTGTTGCTTCAGAGTGCTTAACTCCCATGTTTATAGTGCAAGAAATAAAGGTTCCTTCTGTAATCTATAATCAACTTAATGTCACGTTAACAGAATGCTACATTTTGCAGTCATATACATCTTCTGGCTGTTTCTTGAAGTGGATAAATTTGACAGTCAAAAATAAATAATAATGGCCAATTGGTCTATCAGCAAAAAAAAGGTGTAGGAATTTGTATCTGTGTTAGAAATCATTAGGGAGATGAGGAAACCATTCCAGTTATGGTCCTCAGAGCAGAGGAGTTGGTACAGGAGAGAAATGTAACCGTGGAGAAGTGATGGACCATTTGCACTTCACATTGAGTTTTTTGCACTTCATATTTTAAAATCTTATTATCTTCCTTATTTTTCTTTCAGTATGTATCAAGAATAAAACCTTCATGATACCTGAAGGAATCTGGAGATACTACCTGTTGATTTTGAATTTTGTGACAGTTAAAGAATAACAGATTTCTGAAGATGAGAAAAGGGTACTCACCTGCATAAAAACTTCTCAGAAAGTGGACTAAAAATTACGATAACAGAAAAAAGACCTGACACTGTGCAGAGAAAGGCTTAAGGGCCTTAAAGATAAAGACAGGATCTGAATTCTTGCCATCCTCATTAGAATTAGCCAGAACTTGAGTCCTGAGCAGAAGGCTGCTGAGTTCATGTGAATGTCAGCCCCCAAAAGTAGAAATTATTCACACTAAAGTAGCCCAATTTTGTAAGTGAGTGTATAGATTTTACAAAATTCCAGCTTCACTTCTGAAAGCATTCCAGAGCTTTGTTAATTCTCTCAAATCTACTTTTCTCTAGGTTTATATCTCCTGATAATGATTTTCTCCTGGCTTCTCTCCACAGACTTACCACTTTAAGTTTCTGATAAAAATCCTTCTTATCACACTGGCATGTAATTCCTTGAACAAAGACCAAAAAACCAAAAGGCTTGCTGACCTACAAAGCTGCTAGATTATCTTTTGAAGGCAAGGGAGGGGCAAAAGGAAGCTCTTTGATATTTTATAACATCAGTTAGCGATGTTTGAGAACCTAATATCAAAATAACACTTCTAATAATGAACAGGAGTAAAATACATATTTTATGTAAATTCAATCAAAAGCTAATCAAGTGATAGGAAAGTTGGGGGCGCATAATTGCTGTGAAGATTCTCAGCAAAGACAGTGTAAATTGGCGGGGGGAGGGTTAGCACTGGGTGTGCCAGCTAGGTACAACATTTTTGTTGGCATGAGATTATTGCCTCCTGTGCATAAGGGCTTAGCTATCGATAAGATCTGCACCTTTATCATGCTTTAAAAATAGCTAGAAAGCATGGCAGCTGGATTGTGTCTATACAGGTATAGCCCATTATCATTCTCAATTTTCATATATTTTATGAAAATATTATATATATTATTTTATGTATTCAATATATTTCATTTTTTAAGCAGTCACAGATACTACTGGTTTTGGGCTGTTTCTTCATGGCTGAGAGCAGTTCAGCAAAACTCAGAAACTGGGACAAACATAACTGTGTTAGCTGTAGTTGAGCTACACTTCTGCTACCCATGCTAGCACACTTCTAGCTAGAGTGCTAGGGTCCATGGGGTATCTAATTGTGTTTGATATTCATCTTATAAGAGTTGCAGGTACTCAACACCTCAGAAATGCTGAATCTCAGTTTACATATTGCAATCAGAATTGTCCTACTATTATGTCAGAAAATGAGGGATTTCAAAAGATCAGATTTTGGAAGGATTTTTAGGAATGGGCCACACCCATCAGAAATTTACAGAACATTCCAGAATTTGCAAAGCTTAAGGAGTTTTGATGTCGTTGCCTTTCAATGCCAGTGCAAAGATACGTAACAAAAAACCCACTAGAAACATTCCATTTCAGAATTCTCTAGATCAGTTTACATACTATTAAGTTGCATTAGAAAATTAAAATAGTTTTAATCTGAATAGTGCACACAGCTCATAACAATTTTTGCCTAGCTGATCTGAAACAAATCCTTTTTTCCTGGGGGAGGAAACAGCTGAAAGAACAGGTTATATTTTTAAAAATACTTCTGATTTATAAGCAAGGGAGGTGCATTTTCCACTGACAGGATAGGAAGTATAGAGCCAGTGTTAGGTCAAAAATCTCCCACATCCAACTAAAAAGAGTCAATATGTACCCAGATGAAATCTGTTTCACCCACACATTGAAGCAGCACTATCTACTGATAACAGTGAATCTGGCACACATAACGCTAATTATATGCATAAGCAATTGCACAGTGAAGACTTGAGTGAATTTTGTTTCTGTATAAGCAAAACCACAATTTAAGCAGACATCTGCCTGGCTCAAGCTGTTATAAATAGGCTTCTAAATGAGATTCCAAGATGAGTAAAATAGCATCTTTAAGTACTTCTAATGAAAAAAGAGTAACTTTGAATTCATGTGATTTAGGATCAACACTCCACTGGTATATCACCGCTTACTCACTCTTCTGCTGATTCTTTGTCATTTGTTCTCATTATTAACCTCGTGGCTAGGAGCTGTCAACACTATTAAAAAAAGAAAAAAAGAGGAAGCTCAGAGAAAATCTGTGGATATAGCAAAAATACAGGTAAAACAGAAATATTTTGTTTGTCACTTCTGAGTGGAAAATATATGTGGTTTTTATTGGTAACTTTAGATTAGCTGAAAACAAATTAAAAAACCCAGAACTTTTTTCATATTTCTTTCCAAGTTTTTTTTCTTTCAGTGGAGGGGAAAAAAACCGAAGGTGGTTTACAGCAGTGTTGTGATGACCTCTTGTGGTTAAATAATATATACATTTTGTTTCACAGTTTCTCAAAAACTGTCAGTATCAAAGGTTAAATTCTGCTCTTAGATCAGTTTTGTTTGGGTAATTCTGCATAACTGAATTAACTTCTCCTCCCAAACATGCTATCAGTATTTGTTTAGCTCACTGCTAAAAAATTATTTTTAAAATATCTCAACCTTTGCAATCCCCAAACTTAACAGGTGAGAGTAACGTATTTTCTCACATGTTAATTTGTTAAAGCCAATTCACAGCTCTATATAAATAAGTTCATTAATATAAAGAGATATAATTTTTTTAAAAAATTACCCACTACAAAATGTTAAAGAAATCAGATGGTACTAGCCACTCTTAAAAGATTAGAACAACAGATATTGAACATGATATTTATAGATTACAACAATAGATACTGAACATATATATTTTTATATAAAATGTTAGTGCATTAGCTAATTATATGTATCATGTCTAAATTGCTGCTAGAGCTGTCTCCTTTCATCAATTTTTCTTGTAACAAAAATCAGAGAACTGAGCATTTTCTGATGTTGTTGAATGCAGTCTATTAACCTGGATCATATCATCTGACAACTTAATAGATAAAATCACTCAAGACTTTAGCCTGATTTTGCAATTTCCTGAAATCATGCAAAATGACACAGATTTCATTAAACAACTTCGCTGAGTGATTATACTTCAAGTGATGGTCCCAACAGTATTTATGGATCTCACGGTAGCACTTTCTCACTGGAGGATCACCAGTGGTGGTATTTGCACCTGCCAGGCAGTATTCACATGACCCCCCACCTTACTAAATTTAGGACCAATTGCAAAGCCATTTCTGCACTGGCTCTGCTGTCTGAAGTTTTGGAATCTCGTTGGCAGCATAACCTTGGACTGCCACCAGCTGGATATGTGCCACATTCTGATACACTGTGATTGCAGCTGGGGGAGGCCTGAATTCAGCTGCTGCAAGACATTACTTGTTTATGTAACACACACTTTAGAGATGTGTGGGTTAAAAACAAACATTGCTCTTAGTGTACACAATAATGAGTCCCTCGTATTATTACCTCTCCTCGTTCCTTTTCCTTAAAACAATTGATATCAGAGGCTGTCGAGTGAAACACGCTAGAACAATGATGACAACTACAACAAAAAAGCAGGTTTAAGTTAAAATGTGGTTATCTCCGTGTATCAGTAAGGAAGCACTGACAGTGGTCACGTATCCTGAAAAATCTCCCTGGCTTTTGAAACATCAACAAACTTCTTCTGACAACTTCTTGCATAAGGAGGGTCTGAGGGTCTGCTGGCATGCAGACTTGGGAGACAAAACCAAATTGTTTGGGGGGGGAGCTATTTTATTTCTATTGTCTAATAGGCCTAATCTGTCTCATTCTTGTTTAGCTGGGTTAACCCTGCAATGCTAAGAACTGACCAACTTAAAACTGTAAGCCTAATTCACAAGGAGCAAACTTCAATACTCTAGGCACCATTTGAACTCTCAACTAATTACAGTTTGCATATCTGAGCAAGTGATTTTTTAAATGTCTAAATGCTGTCATTATTTCCCCTGTAGTTGGTTACAGGCATGGTAATAACCAGCCTGAGACAATTTTAATTTGACCCTCAAGGTGCAGTAGTATTAGTGCCTTGGCTGAGCCTAGCCTGCCAGGTAGCTCATGGCCACTTCTTGCCCATTGGAGGCTCCTGGCCAGCCAGCCAAGAAGCCAGCTAGCTAATGACCTTCTTCCTAGAGGAGGTAGCGGGTGGTGATTGGGCAGCAAACACCCAGGCGCCTCATGTCTCATTGTATGGCCTACAAAGCCTTGCTGTGGCCAGCAGCGAGGCAGTATAGACAGGAATCATCTGGTGAGTACCAAGCTGTCATCAGTCTCTCAGCTCCCAGGATAGGGATGAACGTCTCATAGTCGCAGCCTTGTCCTCATGGCTGCCAACTCACAACTCTCGCTGCAGCTACATTTCAGTGCAAGGGATCAATAGAAAAGCCAAGCCGCATGTCTTCAGCCAACACAATACACCAAATGTGTTCAAAGCACTGAAAACTGAGTCTAAGTGTTGAGATGCAGATGGCAGACAGCTATTGTAGTTTCTGTTGCTGGTGTTAACCCTCCAACCCTCCATTGCAACATTCCCGAGTTCCACTTAACTACATATCTAAATATCACCTAGTGTGTGATAAGACTTTCCCTTCCAGCAAAGCTTGCAGACATGTGTTGCATACACCAGTGAATTTAGGGAGAAAAAGGACTTTCTGTGTTGATTACAGAAGCATAGCCACTTTGAACTGTCAGCTTCGGGGCACCTAAATCTCAAAGGCAGCAGACTTAACAGTTCAGTATAAAAGTCACTGATAGATTTAGCAGTTTCAATTGAATCAAAATCAGGAAGTCTAAAAAGGCTCTAAATCTGCATTATTGAAATCAAGATTCCTATTTTACAATCCTCATTTTGTAAGAGGAAAAATATGAATTATTTCCACATCTTAGTGAATATAACCAGAGTATTTTGATTGGAACTTGGACAAACTATAGTTTTGAGGTAAGTTCTGGATACTCACTTTAAAGGCTAGTGAAAGTCAAACTCTTCAAAGACCTTTCACCTATGGGCATGATCTAATGTTCACTGTAATTATTAGAAGGTTCTTATAATTCGTATACATATTATTGATAGAGATGAGCAGCAGCAGATTTCCAGCAATCAAAAATGTTTAAAAAAAAAAGGTATACAGAGACACTAAAAAACCACCTAGTTCCTTGAATAGGCTGTGTTCTACCACAGCCCACCATTTTAGTGCAGAAATATTTTTTCAGTAGATATTCACAGATAACTTCCTTTTTATAATACATTCAAGAAATGTGAAAATGCTATCAGGCTTTGTAATATGCTTTCCCATTCTCCAATCAGTACAGAGCATTTTTGTAAGCAATGGTTAAATCTTATACTTCCTTTTTGGCTTCTCTTTCAACAATAATAGGTTCATTTTCTGGCTCTGACAGGAGGGAGTTGGATTTGCTGGCTGGCTGTTGTGTAAGCATCAACTATACTGGAACTACGCTAGGAGCAAGAAACAGGAAGAAACCAGTTGGTAAAACACAATCATAGGCTGGCAGGAAATCAGTGACTATTTGTCACTCCTTCCAAAGAGGACAAAAACAGTTGGTGGCAAATATTCAGTACCATCAAGTATCCAGCAGAGAGATTAAATCTCCTTTTCTCCATGCCGGGATACTCAGAGTTTTACTTCAATGTAGACCATGGCTATTTGGAGGGTCTGGTCCGAGGGTTCAAAGCCGGGATCTTGACAAGTGCAGACTATGTCAATTTAGCACAGTGCGAGACACTAGAAGGTAAGTCTGCTAGTTTAATTTATTTAGAAAGAAATAGTGTTGCTTAGACCTTTGAAGAAGGGAAGGTAAAAGACTGAAGTATTGAGAGCTTATCTTAAAAACCACAGATAACCTTGATGTGCTTTAAAGAACTGTTCTCATATTTAAGTTAATAGCTTTCCATAGAAATTACCCTAGGATTGTACAGACTGTGATTTGCAAAGCAATCCAGATGATGGGATTTTCTAGTTTACTGATAAAGTTTGGAAGTATCATCCATAGAGTTCCTATGGAGATTGGTAACCTTCTCACAGATTTTAACCATGCTATAGAACTGTTCAAGTATAGAAGTTTCATATCATTTCAGTTGGATAAAATAGTTCACAAAATCTTATTAAAAGCTTACAATTTGGCAATGAGTTTCTCTATAAAAGATATAATTTTAGTACTTTATTACTTCATGAGTTTTAGGGCAGTGGGGAACATTCCACTTACCAGGAAGAGAAAACTAGACTTCACAAAGATAAAACTGAACTATTCTCAAGCTTAAAAAAAAAAAAAAAAAAAAAAAAAGCTTTTTTCAAGGTGACTTTGCCACAGTAATAAAGAGAACACACATTAGTTTCCAAAACAGCTTTCTGCGTCCAAGACTGGTCACAGCCTGATGAAGACAGACTTGTACAAAGAATCATATGACATACCTCTAGACATTTGGCAGGAAAAAAATGCGACAGAAAAAAAATCACCTTTCTAAGGGAACATAAACTTTCTCTCCCTGACTCCAAATAAAAGCTATGATTGTACACTGAAATGATTTCTATAACATGCAGTATATCAGATTCATTTGAAAAAGGAACAAGGAGAAATAATAAGCTCACTCTGTTTTAAGCATTGGTTACTTCGTATATGCAGTAATGGATTTGGGGAAATGAGAAGTGCAGAACCTGATGATTCCCATATACGACAGAGTTTTGAGGCTGTCTAAACTATCAATATAATAACAACATAACTCTGGGAAGGTTGCATGCCATTCACCTTGCAGATTAAAACAACTACATTTCAATAGATACATGTAGGTATTTACCTGTCAGCAGGATAAAGTTCCTCTCATAGTTAAAGAAGAGATTGTCAGTACAGTCAATGGGATCTAGAGACTATTCAACTGACCAAGTGCATGTACCTACTTCAGCTGATAAGCTGGAGAGCTGTATCAGCTCTGCATTTCATACAATAGCAGTTTAGACACACAGAACACATGTATACACTTACTCCAAGGACTGAAATCTATTCCTTATTGTCCTGGTTTCAGCTGAGATAGAGTTAATTTTCTTTATAGTGGCTGGTGTGGGGCTATGTTTTGGATTTGTGCTGAAAACAGTGTTGATAATACAGAGATGTTTTAGTTGTTGCTGCACTACTCAAGGACTTTTCAGCTTCCCATGCTCTGCCAGGTGCAGAAGAAGCTGGGAGGGGACACAGCCAGGACAGTTGATCCAAACTGACCAAAGGGCTATTTCATACCATATGACGTCATGCTCAGTATATAAAGCTGGGGAAGAAGAAGGAAGGGGGGGACATTTGGAGTGATGGCGTTTGTCTTCCCAAGTAACCATTACGCATGATGGAGCCCTGCTTTCCTGGAGATGGCTGGACACCTGCCTGCCCAGGGGAAGTGGTGAATGAATTCCTTGCTTTGCTTTGCTTGCGTGCGCAGCTTTTGCTTTACCTATGGCTGTGCCCCCTCCCATTTCTTGGGAGCTGATGATTGTTGGTTTTGTCAGCTGGACAAAACCAACAGTTTCTGTAGCCTGTTTGTACCAGCAGTTGTAATCTATGCAACTTAAATATTCTACAGACACTCTTGATATTGTATTTAACTGTTGAAGTCAAAAAGTCCTGCTCCATGAATGTACATACTTCAGAAAAAGCTAACAGAGCTTCAAACATCTATAAAAGACATAAAGGACAGAATAATTGAATTATTAAACCTTGCTCTTACTCCACTTGCCTCTGCTGAGGAGCTCAATAAATGATGTCATCAAAGGCTCCATGAAGAAAAAAAAAAGCCCATAAAATCCTGGTTACTTCTGAATAAGATGAAAATATACAGGTTTAAATATTTTTTAAAACTTACAAGAAAAAAGGATTTCCCTTATCATTCCCAGAAGAATAGTTGCTCATGTTAAGTTAAGAATAGTTAAGAAAAACTATCTAAATTTTAAGTCATGCTACAAGAAAGTTTTTTACAACCAGGAAGTAGTTTTCAAACATTTCTGAGATATATAAATATTCAACATTATTAAGAGCATGCAACAGATGGACGGATCACAATAGAGAGCTAAAATCCTTTTCTGAGTAAGATTTATAGTAGAAAGAACAATTACTTTATTTTTGAACTTTCTTCTTTCTAATGATCATTCAATTTTAGAATGCAAATTATTTCAGCAAAGGAAGCAGCAGCCTTCATCAAGGCCTGCCTACAAGCACATCTCTACTACCCACTATCAATTCCCTTTTTTCTCTATTCAGCTACACCTCTTTCTCCATTGTAACATTTTCTACTTCTTTTAGACAGCTAACAGTTTCCCACCAGTTATCTACCAAATGTATTATTTATAATGAAAATATGAGAAGTATTGGGTTTGTACACGAGGCTAAAGACACCTCTCTCTCTACACATATAGGATGCTGTAATATTGAACTTGCACCACGGGTGTACGGTGCACCAAAACCACAGACCCTTACCTCTAAAGTAAAAAATGGAGCTTTATGCATACATTGTATTTTGTTTCCAATTAAAAGATCCAGCATGTGGATTTGTACTGTAGTACTATTGTGCCTGTCCAATAGTGCCTTCAGTTCATGTCTTCACATTAGAAGGTAATAAGTTTACCCCATTCTGCATTCTGTGGCATAGCACCACACCACAAAAACTGGCCTAAGTTAAAAGTATTATAAATATGCTAAACCAAACAAGTAGAAACAAAATCAAAACAACCCCAAGTAACCCATAAATAGAATCAAAAATATCTTTAATTTCAAAGTGGTTTTGATATCTCTAGAGGGGAAACCATAATGTCAGGACAGAAGAACCACAAGAAAAACTGTAGGTTAGTGCTTTACATCTGCTTGATAATCATAGAGTAAGTATAACAGTGAGAGGGAAAGAAAAAAAGGAGGATGCTAATTGACTTATGATACCACTGTGTCCTCTAAATTCAGGGCCACACAGAGAGAAGAGGCCTTCAGCTTAACTTAGACATCCTTTTGGGCCTGTTCGAATTATTATAATTTCCATGGAGCTACCTTGTGGGCTGCAACACTGGCTGAAACCTCTGAAACATGGCATGCTACTAGTTTGGCCCTATGTCATCATCTGTTGCAGGGGAATGGGGTCCTCAGAGGAACCCTGCTGACAGTCTTTGAAGTAGAATTGGGGGGGGGGGGGGAGGGGGCGCATAAATTCAGCGCTTTATTCTTTCCTTGCTTTCTTGTGTGATGGAAAGACTACTGCTCTCCAGAAGGGAGACTAGGTCACAGAAGGACAAGCAGCCCAGCTCTGCTCCCACCAACATTACTGAAATAAGTTCACTTAACTTGCCAGAGCCAGGACACGCCAGCACGCGGTGGCTGAAATAACAGTTTAACTGAAAACTGGGGGTAGTTGGCTGTCAAAGTGAGGAGTCAGACAAGACTCCATGTGCTTGATGCCGAGAGACAGGTTAACGCTTTGTTCAAGTTCTTGCAATCTTCCTTCTTTCTGATCAGCGTCATTCCTGTCTTAACCGCATTCATCTTAAACTCATCTCCCTCTGTGCATTAATTCCCTTTAGGCATACTGTTTATTGTGTTTGGTTGCTGTTCAATTGTAAGTAAAATCATGTGATTGAAAATCACATTATTTAAAGTCATACATTTCCTACATATGATTTTCCTGCATATAATTGTATGAGGAAATACATGATGCAGATGGATGGCAAAAATACTGACAGCTGAAATACAGGAATTTTCTTTGCTAGGGATCTTGTGGACATGCTGAAAAGCCCAGGGTCTTGTGCAGGTCTCCAAGAGCCCCTGAGAAAAGGAGCAGCTACTATCACTAAAAAGTTTTGGTGAACAGGAATGTCTGAAGCCCCTGTAATGCTCAGCCATCTAGTCCTGCCAAGTCATCGGGTCACGTTACTAGTACAAGTGTCTAACTGTGTTAGTCCCCAGGTTTTATTTATGCCAACAGCCAAGAGAATATCATTTAAGACCAGCAGAGCAGTCTCTGAGCTGCACTGAACTCTGTCATGGTGTGAACTCTGATCATGACATTCCTGATTGATATTATATGGTATTGGAGCTTGTGGATGACTCTTTTCTCAATTGTTTTGGCCAAGGCCATGAGATAGGGTTGAATATTGTTTCTTACACACACTATGCATGCTGGCATTTATTAAATTGTTTAGAGTAAATACTTCTCTAAAGCAGGCTGTGGAAGTGACAGGGTCATAAATCCAATATTCCTGGGCGTAGTATTTCCTCCATAGCTTTTGAGAGCCAGGTGGGGCTATTTAATGTGTTATAGCTAATATTTTTCATGCTATACATTAGGGCATGGATTTTGAAGCCACTCAGTCAATAAGGGAACTGAGGAAGGTAACACAGTCTTGTCAAACTACTCTCAATCAGTTGGGTTTTTTTTCTGTTCATTTTATGATGAAGTTAAACACACTTCAGAATGGTCAGTACTTAGGGCTGATACTTGGGTTTTGCAGTCTGCTTTAGGTACTAAACCCCTGAAAATCACCATGTTCAGAGTGCATTTACAGAGTGTGAGTCAAGGTAGATATCAGTGGTTTGTCTGAAGAGGAATTGAGGAAAGCTGGAATTCAGCTCCCTGCATGCAATGAGGTAGTATTATCTAATCCCACCATATGCCAAGTATTTTTACCTTCTTTGCAATAAAAAGAGAAAATAAAAATCAGTTTTCACAGGAAATGTAGATGTTCTATGAAAATATTAGTGATTTTTTTTAAAGTTGTCTTACATATTCAGACTCATTTCTGAGCATAATTCAGTATTTTTATTTATTTACCCAGGCTGGGGTTAAACCACAACAATCTCTTAATCTTTCTTACCTTTCTCTCTTTCTTGAGTTAAGTGGTTTTCTTTTTTCATATTTGGATTCTCTTTCTTCTTCCTATATGGAAGTCTTTACTGAAACTATGACTATTTCTTAGTATCTGGCTCTGACCATTGAAAGACCAATTACCTCTGCCTTCTTTTGTCAACAGTTTTATGACAACCTATATAATTTTAAGAAGCAATTAGTTTACGCTGCTAGCATAATTTCAGTCTATTGCAGGAAGATCTAGAGAAATGCTAACAGTTCCAGAGATCTAGCTGAGTAAGGCTGTCCTAACCAAGAGTCTGTCGATGTAATTGCTAAAGTGAGCTCGAGTGGCAGCTAAACCGTAGAGAAAACTCTGAGGGTTATCTGTCTCAGTAAGCTAGAGTGCCAGACGTAGGAGTTTGAATTTGCAATGTACTAGCTCTTTTGCTTTAAGTCTCAGTGTAGGCAACCTTATTGCATACTAAGAAAGTATAGACATGGGGAACTAGGAAAGAGTAGGTACTATACTGATAAAAGCACACCTTGCTAACCGCATATTAACTTCCCTTACAGGTACACGTTTTTTGCAGTCATTGGGAGTATTGCTGTCCTTTTCCCTAAATATCACTTCAGATTTTACCTGGAAATCTAATCATTATGAATGCCCAAACCATATAACATTATCCTGATCTATAATTTACAGTAGTTCTAATATAGCCCTTGAATATAATTATGCATTATAGCAGAGGCTTTTCTAAAAGGAAATGTTAAACTGCTTTGAACACTAAGAACTGATTCAAATCCTTACTTTTGCCTCATGGTGGAGAATAGCTAGCAGAGGAAATTTGTCAAATGAATTCTTTGATATTACGAAAGCTTCTTCCAACTTTGTTGTTTAATCAACCCATTTTCCTCAGTTATCAAGGTCGGGAGCTCAGACAGAATATGTCATGATAACCCAAGCTTCTGGAACAGCTTCTCAGGATCTGATAGTAGCGGCCACAAATCAGACAAAGCCAAACCAGAAATGTTAAGAGAGTGTAACTGTGCCCTTTCAAGTACTCCAACTGCAGAAGCCATTTGGAGCTCAGAATCTGAGCCAGGCAAGATGTGTTCTCTCCTCTTCTTCGGGCAGCCTGATAACATAAGATTATAGTCTTACTTGAGATTTAAATGTTTCATATGAAAATTTAAGGTCTTAACAAAGTTAAAGGATGATCCCTATTGATGCATAACAGTCCATAGGAATGCAGGAGACAAAGTAACTGACATATTATAATGGTGCAAGAGTGGTGCCCTGAATAAATCAGAGAAATCAAAACATTGAACAAACCTGATTGGGAAGGGGCTCGGGACAGCGGTAATTAACACTGTGCCTGGTGCTGCTGGAAACTAAGGTTGACAGTGAAACTTCAACTTTGGCACGCAGTAAGTCTCACTGGTAGTAAGGCAGTACAAATTTGCAGTAATTACACATTTACTCTATGATAAATCTATGGCAAAACCTTTTCAGTAGAGTATGATCAGACCCTTAATATGAAAATATAATGTTAGAAATGAACATTTAAAAAGTTTTTTGATTTGGTTTGTAGACAATATAATGACAGTTTATTCTCATGATCTTCCTTGAATCTTATTTCAGATCTGAAGTTACATCTACAGACTACAGACTATGGCAACTTCTTGGCTAACGAAACTGGCCCTCTCACTATTTCCACCATCGATGATAAACTGAAAGCAAAACTACTCACGGAATTTCATTACTTTAGAAACCATGCTTTTGAACCACTTGCCACTTTTCTGAATTTTATCACGTAAGTAATGTTACCCCATAGCTTACCACACAGAATTAATGCAAAAACACAGCTACAAGTTAAAACAGTGTAAATGCATAGTACTTGAATTTCTATTGTTTCAAAAATAGCAAAATTACTTTTATACTGCAACATTTACATACTTTATTTGCTAATATAAGTTCTGAAAATATATATATGAAGAACTGTTGTCTTTGCAACTACTTATTTTAGAACACAAGCAGATTTTTTCTGTGTACAGTGGCAGGAGGAGTGGTAGAGATGATTGAGAAAAATGATTATGATTTTCAAACATCGTTTAAGTCAAAGAACTTGCAAAACTAAAGTTTGTGGGGGTGACTCATGCAAGATTAGCAATTTCATGATGTAGAGGGCAGTGATTTAATTCCTAGGCACATGGCAAGTTCCAGACTTTTTTTAAAGGGGGAAAGACAACATATCATACACCTGCCATATTTTTTATACTATTTGAACATTAAAACCAGAAAAACTTTTTGTTGTGTGTAGCAAGATACTTAGATCCAAGTAGCTTTTTTAAAAAGTACAAGTGCTGTTTGATGCCAGATGAAGAGAAAGTTCTGATCTCAATACAATTATAAACAGCTAAAAATTGTCAATTAATGGCTTAACGTTAAAAACAAGGATCTGCTTTGTAACAGTATAACAACATGGATTAGTGAAATGCCAGCAGGATATGTTATCTAATTCTTTACTCCCCTTGATCTTATCTTTTTAATGTATTATAACAAGAACACTAGATTGTTCAGCTTACTTTTAAGGAGTATTTTTATCATAACAGCAAAACAAAGTATCTTTTTTTGGGGGGGGGGTGGAGGTCAAGTGTAGCTGACCACTTTTAGGCGAATATATCAACATGATCTTAAAGGCTGCCCTACGACAGCTGTGACCTGAGGCATACAATGTTTACCTTTTGCTTCAGAGAAATGAAAGTGAAAATATGAAAATTATGGTAGCTATTTTCTCACACTGATTGACATGCACGTGTACACGTGTGTGCACAATCTCTGCACACTGTTGTTTTTTAATAATGGAGATACTAGTTTAAGATATTTAATCCAACTATTAAATCATTGAACTACATTTCACCAGGTCCCTGAGCCCCCTCCCAGATTTTGTGTGAGATCATATTAATTCCTATACGTCTCTAGCTGTGTTCTGAATCAACAATGCAAGCTGAGGACTGGCAGCCTTGCTATAAGCATCCCAAGGGAATAGCTTTCAAATTTCCAAGTCACTGACAAAACTCTTATCATCAGCCTCTCTGACAGTAAAACTAGTAAGAAGCTGATAAAAAACTTCTACTGAAATGAAAACTTTTAGCAATAAAGAAATCTGTGAGAACCTGTTCTTAGTCTCCTCATGGCAGGATGTTTAAAGTTGAGTGAGAAGCAAGCCCTAATATTGGTCTATCTGCATGAATTCTGCAGTTTTAGTGCCGAGATTCCCACGCACTTCTTCTCTGTTCAGATGGTCTATATGAAATAACAAAATCCCATACTAGAGAACCTGCTAGCTCAGGTGATTTACTTTTTGATACCACTCATTGTCACTTGTTACAGTGAATCTACATTTCACAGCTGTTATGCTTATTATATTCATGTTTCAGTTTCCCCTTCTTTAAAAGTGTCTCTTTCCCAAACTCAGTCATGTGTTCAAAATTAATACTGTGTGTTACCTACTTGCTATTTAAAAACTTTTGTTTGTTTTTGATAAATGAGATATTGATGCCGAGTGAATGTACAAACCTACAAATACTGTGGTCATTTCTGACTTTAGTATTATTACTAATTTTCAAAAATCTTGGTTTTGTATTTTTCCAAAGGAAAATTCATTATAAAGATAAAGTTAATTTCTTTTACTTTTTCTTTCAAATACAGATACAGCTACATGATTGACAACGTAATTCTTTTAATAACTGGTACATTACATCAGCGGCCCATAGCTGAACTTGTTCCCAAGTGCCATCCACTGGGCAGTTTTGAGCAAATGGAAGCAGTCAGCATTGCCTCAAACCCCACTGAGCTGTTCAATGCAATTTTGGTTGACACACCATTAGGTAGGAACACTCAATTATTTCTTATTTGCTTCTTGAAACTACTCATCCTGTATTCTTAAGAATGTCTCAGAGTAGTGTGTTTTCCACTGGATATGCTGTGTTTTGGTAACACAAAACATGAAGTGTGGATCAAGCACTTCTGAAGCGGTGTTCAGGACATTTTCTAGTAACATTTATTAACAGCTTCTATATCAACCTTGGGTAGCAGACACACAGAAAACATGCTGCTCAAGAAGTGTAATAGGTATCTTTTATACCCAAAGTAGCCACTGATTTAGAGCATCTGGATTTTTATTTCAACACCTGCATCTATACTTAAAAAATGTAAGATGAAATCTTGCCTATCCCTCACTAAGGATCAAGAAGCAGACAGTTACTAATAAATATTAGATGTTGTGGTAGAACCTAGGTTCCCTCTTGGGATTTGGGCATGATTCAAACACAGAGAAAATCCCTATTTTGAAGAACTAAATCTAAAAGCAAAACAGAACGACGCCTGGGAACATCGCATTCTGAAATTGGGATGAAACTCTGCTCAATGTGCTGCAGCTGCCAAATGAACAAACAAAAACTAACCAGCTGTGGAGCACTGCTGGGAAGGGTACTGAGAATAAGATGGAACTGGATGGATTTGAACATATATGAAACCACTGTGTGCCCTCATCTTGAGTACTGTGAGTGGATTTGGGTTCTGCTTCTCAAGAAGGCATGGTGGGTTGGCCCCAGACAGAAGCCAAACTCCCACCCAGCCACGCACTCAACCCCTGCCCCCAGCACAATGTGGGGAGAAAACAGGGGGGAAAGAAAAGGAGCTTGTGAGTTGAGGTCACCTACCAAGTACAGTTGCAAGCAAAACAGATTCAACTTGGGGAAAATGAACTTAATTTATTGTTGATTAATACTAATATATTTAATTACTGATTCAGGCATTAGGAAACAAACAAACAAACAGAAAGAAACAAACATTTACAACCTTAGGGAAAACACCTTTCCTCCCCCCTTTCCCACTCCTTTGCTCCAGGCTCCTCTCCTCTGCCCCCTTGTTCTCACCGCAGGCTACACCCGGTCCCTTTGGAGAGGCAATGAGCGGCACAAGGAGCGGGGGGAGTTTACAGTCAGTACGTGGCGGTTTCTCTCTGCCGCTCCTTCCTCCTCACACTTATCCTCTGCTCTGGCATGGGCTCTCCACGGGCTGCAGTTCCTGTCAGGAGTATCTGCTCCAGCGCAGGTCCTCCACAGGCAGCAGGGAGTACCTGCTCCAGCGCCATGGAGTGACTCCTCCTCCTCCTCCTCTGGCCTTGGTGTTTCTCAAAATTTTCTTCCCTCCTCCTCTCTACATCCTGAGGTTTTTGCCCTTTCTTAAATATATTTTCCTAGAGGCACCACCAGCTTGGCTGAGGGGCTCAGCTGTGCCCTGTGGTGGGTCCATTGGAGATGGCTGGAACCGGCTGTGTCCGTCACGGGGTAGCCCTGGCCTCCCCTCACAGAGGCTGCCCTGCAGCCCTCCACTGCCAGCACCTGGGCACCGACACCCCGTACAGTGAAAACAGAGAAGGTACAGAGCAGGACAGCTAAAATGAACAAGGGGATAGTGCTGCCGAGTGTGGACAGACTAAAAAGGCTGGACTGCAGTTTGGAGAGGACAAGGCTAAAGAGAGATATGGACAATGTTTACAAAGTCCTGAGGGCAGTGGTTTGTCCCCAGTGAGCTGCAAACTGCTGCTTACCAAGTCTTTTAGAAGACCAAATCCCAGCAGGAAACTAGTTTTAAAACAGTTAAAATAAAACATTTTTTTTTTTTACACAGCTGGTAGTAAATTTCTGGAACTTTTTTTTGCTAAATAAGTTTGTAAAAGCAGAGAGTAGTATCAGATTTTTAAAAAGATGGGACAAATTCTTCGTCAATGAATCTACAAAGAGATACTAAAGGGAACTGTCAGGGCTACATCCTCTAATATTGTTCATCCAAAAACCGGTCACTGGGAGAGTATGGAGGGAGAAGGCCACAAAACACAGCCAGGCTCACACGCTCTCTTTAAATACCATCTCCCATTGCCGCTGTCTGAGACAACACTCTGTCAGGCAGCACTGGTCTGTCCCACTGACATAGCTTAGGAACAGTGAGGCATTGGCATACTTTTGTTGGTTATGAATACAGTATTTTTAAGTGGTCCAGCTGCACAAATGAACTTCATCCTCTGCCTCCCTGTTCAAAAGCTTGCTCTTTAGACAGTTCTGCAGAGGACCTGGAAGCACAGATGGTCAAGGTCAAAGCTTGTGACCCTTACTAGTTGCAACCTGTTGCCTTTCCCCCACTATAGACATACCCAAAGAGGAAGAGGGAAAATAGGAAAGAGAATTCTTCTTAAAAATTGCAGAATACCTGCATGATTTGAGACAAAAATTATCTCATGTTCCTCACTAGAAAATCTCCCTAATGCCCAAACCATATACTTCAGAGAAGATTAGGGCTTTCATCATTAGCATTTCTCATCTGATTCTCTCTGGAGATGTGGACTCTGGCTGTGGCACTGATTGATTCCCCTCACAGCAGATTCTCATTAAAAAGGGGGGAGTAGGAGGATAAGGGGAAAATCAAGAGGATTTCTTTTCCTCTCTGTTATATCACTCTTTCTTGTACAACAGAAACCTCAGACCCTTGCTCACACACTGGTGAATGGCAATAGACAAGAGATGCATATTATCAGGATGTAGATTTACACTGCAATATAATAAACTCTGCTTTCAGCTGCTTTCTTTCAAGACTGCTTGTCTGAAAATGACCTGGATGAAATGAACATTGAAATAATGCGCAACAAGCTGTACAAGGCAAGTTCTTGCAACATAACGATAGTACTTGGGGTTTTTCAAAGTGTCTCGGAAAAGGAGGTCAGTATCATTAACCCTGTTTTCTGAATGGGGAAACAGAAGCATGGTGAGATAAAGCAAGCTGTCTAAGGTCACCTGGTTGATGACAAGTCCAGGAATCAAATCCAGCTCCCTTCATTTCTACTCCACTGTTTGGAGAGTTTTCAAATTTTAGGTCTGCATCCAAATTCTAATTTAATATATCATTAATGAAAATGCTTTAGATGTCAGGCTAATAACCAGATGCATTTGTTTATGAATAACTCAGTTATCCACCAAATGCCACAGAACTGTTAGCTCCTAAGTGAGCCTAGATAGGCTTTTGGCTAACATTTATTTTTATTTATAAAAGGTATATGTGATTTGAAAAGGTCTAATTGCTTCAATTCTAGCCAACATTTTTTTTTTACTAAATTGTTTTGTATAATTTTCTTCCTTTTCAAATTATCTTTACCATTGCTACAGCACACTGCTGTAAGAATATGCAACTAACGTGCCTTGCATTTTGAAAGTACTTTACAAATATTAGCACACAGGTCAATATTCTTAGGATGGTCTCTTTAAAGGCTACACATATTTCATTCCATTAATGGTTCCTTCTGGCACATTCTCTCCAAATTCTTTGTTATCTTTCTTGCACAGTGGATACCCCAGACTGCAGGAATTATTCTTACAGTGATCTGATTGCACTAGGGGGAAAGTGAAAATTCTTCTGTTTGTCTTATAAATGATATTTGTAAATTCCCAAGCCAATATTTGATTCTTAAATATTCTGCTACTTCCTCTCATTCAAAACAATACCAGTTATGTCCAAGTATTTTAATTATTTCACAGTACTACTAAACACTACTAGACACTCTTTTTCCATTTGATAACATACAGATTTGATTCGTATATCCTATGTGGATAACCATACATGTACACTTATTAAATCTAATTTTTGGTTTTTTTCTTCTCTTCTAAGTATCAGGGGGATCATTCTGCAAACACTTCTAAATTATTAATATATCCTGTCTCCTCTCCTTCAGCTGTCAATGTGATCAATTATGTTTCAGCTCTACTATCAGACAGCACTATACAGAACCTAACGCATAATCCCATGCAGCAGATCCCCCTTGAGATGTCTCTACTTAAAATTCACTTAATTGCATAGTTAGTGACAGATTCTTTTAACAAGATTGTGTGAAGTTGTAGCAAATGCATTTTGATAACACAAATGTTCCCTAAGACAGTATTTTGGGGGATGGAGAGGCAGGGGGAATAGCATCTTTGAGATACTTAGGGTCCTTCCTGCACAGGTATTTTGAAATGGGTGCAAAGGCCAGAAACCTTAATAGACCAGAGGGCTCTGCAGTCCAGTATTACAGAAGCTTTGTCTGATGTTCTGTCTTCTCCTAATCCAGGGTTCAGGGTAGAGCAGTAGGGATTAGTTCGTGTATCCTCATAGTGCTGGCCCAATAGCCATGGCATGTTCCCAAATCCCCTCCTCCACACTATAAATGCAGAGTTTCCTTCAGCTATCTGCTTATTACGCAGTGGAAGCTCAATGGAGCTCAAGCTGTTTCTTCTTTAGACAGCAAAGAAAACATAATATTTGTCATATAACAGTTTTTAAAAACATTTGAACCCATATTGTAATAACAAGATATTTGCATTTTATTACTTCAACTTTCAATCCAGCAAAGTAATTAAGCACATACTCGAATTTAAATTCATAGGTAGAATTATAAAATTTAATGGAAGTATTTAAAAATGAGGTTCATGACTATGTGCTGTGTTGGTCCAGGTCTTAAGTAGCATTTAAAACATTTCTCTTCTTCTTTATGTAGTCTTATCTTGAGGCATTCTATAAGTTTTGTGAAAAACAAGGTGGTACTACAGCAGAAATCATGAGACCTATTCTTGAGGTAAGAAAAATTCAGGTTTTGTACATGAAAGTACTCCACAATGTTTTCATAATTAGGTTACTTTGTTTTTCCTGTTCCTTCTGTCTCCATTTGCAAAGTTATTTTTCAAATGTTTGCTCTTCCTCTGAATAATAACTGTTTTTCTAAGATGTAATAAACACTTTATTCTAGGATGACTTTTACCTCTTGACTAGAGAAGCAGCTAGTCCATTACCACGGAGGAGTTAGCCTCAGTTAATATTTTTCTATAATAGAGAGCATAAATGGTTCACGAATTTCAAACTGTTGCCCCTTAAAATTTTTCTGTATTATGTAGAAAAACTAAAAAAGTGGATTATTCTTACACCTCCTAGCTCAAAATTAAATTTGGGATAGCTAAGGTCTGGCATTACTGTATATTTACTAATCAATAATCTTTAAGCTTCATGGCACTATTATGTTTGTTTACTCTCCTATTAAAATTAATGGTTGAAGTTAGAGTTGAGTGACCTTTGGAACTAGCGTTATACAGAAAAGTCCAACATTACATGTTTTATTTTTATCTCAACTCAGAAGAATTCAATATTTATTTTTTCCATGCCATACAAAATTCCCAACGTCCTCCTCCCCAAAGTATACCTGCAGCATAGTGAATGATATTTTTATAGCTGTTATTGTAATAAAAGATACAGAAATTCCTAAAATTGAGTTCTCAGCATTCAGCTCCATTTTTTTTTCACATGGTTTATCACAATTCTTTGCAGAGTTTGAGAGCCAGATCACTCATTTGACTCCAGGAGTCTTTTTTTCTGGATAAGCAAAACTTATACCCTGGAAACTGACTGAACAAAATTCGCTGAGCTCTGATGACATCATACTAAAAGTTTGCATTATAGGAGAGAGATAATAACCCTGGGAGCTCACGCCTGAAGGAAGAATGAGCCTAAATTACATCTTACGAAACAATGTCCTAAAAGGGAATGCAATTTCATATTTTATTTAACCAGGTCACATGTTTCAGTTTATGTTCTAAAGAAAATATTCTTAATCAAGTTAAACTGACTAAAAATTAAGTATTTTGACTATTCTTTTCTGAAATATAAAAATCAAGAGTTTGGCTGGCAGAGGTAAAGACATTTTGCACAGTTGATTCAGATTTTTCAGAAAGTTCATTTTTAGCTAGAAATTCATGCTGAGAGAAGATTACTTACCAACATTAGTTTAAGCGTGTTGTAAAACTCCCTTTATACCAGTTGTAACAGTTTGGTCTGTGATAAGCTTCTTTAAAATCCCTATCTAATGTCAATCAGCTAGGAGGATAAACTTTTCTGTAGAAGATTTCCTTTTCTATAACATTTTAATAATCTGAAGACACACAGAGGTTGCTAATGGCTGAATTCACAAAAAGCCAAAGTTTAATTATTCAAAAGAATACCTGCTATTTATTCCGTAATCTTATATGTAAGACTACCAACCTGACCCTATCAGAATGAGGCTGAGGTATTTAGCTCCCCAACTCCTTGACCGGCAGTCACGGTGCCAATCTGCCACATTAAAAGTACTGTTGATCTCTCTTCCACCATGGACAACAAACGTTGCATGTTTAACCCTGAATCTGGCAAGAAGCTGCAGGACTGCACTGCAGCGAGTGCTGTGCCTGTTATTAGGGCCCCATGCTAACTCCCAAGCAGCAGACATGCTACTTCAGTTTCCCCTATGGAAACTAAAGCACTTAGAAAACGGTCATCCCGTGACTCCACCTCTACCTGCAGCAATCAAATGGCCCAAGTCACCAAGTAACTGCCTCATGGCCTTACTCACTATGGACAACCTCATGTGCCAATAATTTGATGAACTGAGAGGTCTGTATGGATGGGACTGATCCTGCAAATTTTCTCAAACTGGGAGCTAGAGAATTAGGCGCCAAACCTGCTAGCATTAGTTGCAATTGCATCTGAGCATGCTTTTTCCCAATAAAATATTACAAATCTAACAGCTAGATCCTACATGGCTTTAACAAGTTAAAAAAACCAAAGCATTTATCCTTCCAAAACAGTTTCACTATGCCTGTTCATATTAATAAGGCAAGTGAAATTTGGCCCTGTTATTCATTAGCTAGAAATCTTTTCAAGCACACTTATTTTCTTCTCATTATTTCTCTATTGTTTACTCATTTTCCTTACTCTGAAGTCAGTGCCAAAGGGTAGCTGGGTCCCTGTTACAGTGTGTTCTAGTACACAGGAGTAGGATCTATGAATACAGGAGTAGGATCTATGAATATGTGCTTAACTGCTAAAGTTGTAGAACTGTGTTGCAACTGCAGTCTTATTCAATAGAAAAGAGTACCTTTCTGCTTAAAACAGTTCACAAATTCAGAGCATAAGAAATTTTGCAAGCTGCCTAAAATGTGCGTATACTGTATATGCTTCACTTGGAAGATTTTCCTGCATAATCCCTGCAATTAGCAAGGGTTCTGCTGTTCTTACAATAAGAAAGTAAGTAATAAAGGAAAGAAATAAAACCATAGTCAATTTAGATCTCAAGACAGAATAAAAGATTTAAATCAGACAGAATTGAGTAAGATTATTTTTATTTACCATTACATTTTTAATTCATACTGTAAGAATGGCAAGTGAAATTTTGCCTTGTACTAAAGAACAACCTGAGATCTAGACATTAGAATGACTTTCAGTCTACTGCTGCAGGGAAAATACAGATACTACAGGCATCTAAACCTAGAAGAAGAAATACAGCCCTTGATTCTATGTGTTAAAAATTAACTGTTATTTGAAACACTTGAAAACTTTAACTTGGCAAGTAAACAGCCCCCTCCACCTTATTAAATTACCGTTTTAAATATATGCATTCAGAGGTTGGCTTTGTTTTTTTTTTTTTCAGAATTTCCACTCAACCTTTACTCTCAACAGCACTCTGAGTTACCCCAGACAGTAATATTGATTCTTGGTCATTTCCTGTATTATTATTATTTATAAGAATATTATTTCATAACTTCAGAAGGGTGTGTGAGGAGATTTTTTGTTGTCACCATCTGGGCAACTAAGTAGGGAAATGAGGTAGTAGCAGAGATTATATTTTCAGTACAAAAATCACAGAACATAAACTGTGCTTGCAAAACACTGTTTGATCTTCTAGTTAAAATTTAACAAGTATTTGCAAATAAGGATCTACAATTTTTTAAATAAGGTATGTTTCTAATGCTCTGAAGTCCACTTTTTTTTAAAGTTTCCATAGTTTAGCTTACTGAAAAAAAAAACATATCCCCACCTTAATTTAGAATAAGGTCTCTTAATAACACCTCTTTATTCTTTGTTTTGCATATTAAGTTTGAAGCAGACAGACGTGCCTTTATCATCACCATTAATTCATTTGGCACTGAGCTGAGTAAAGATGACCGAGAGAAGCTGTATCCAACCTGTGGAAAACTGTATCCAGAAGGCTTACACCTGTTGGCCAATGCAGATGACTACGAGCAAGTGAAGTGTGTTGCAGATTACTATGCAGTATGTAAACTAATTTCTTAAAACAAAAAGCCAAAATACAAATACTTAACATCTCCTGATGTCAGAAAAATTTTAGAGTATTCATATAAGTTAAAAGCATTTTTGAGAGAGAAAAAAAATCAGTGAAGATACGAAAGATCCCATAAAGAAGTATATGGAATCAAAGGCCTTTGATATGAAGACATAGGGTATATTATCACCTTAGTGCAATACAAAGTTCCTCTTACAATGATGTTTAAATAAGACCAAATTACATTCTAGTAAACAAAACTCTTCCTAATTCATTAACCCTCCCCCAACTGAGTTTCACTTCACAGTTGCTGCCTTCAAGATTTTGAAGCAAAAGCATAAGTCATTTTAAAATGAGCTGACCAAACAATTCATGCCACAGATGAGTGCAAAACTGATTTATTGCTAGTGTACCATAAAAGTGCCCTTCTGTAAAGTTTTCTCTAAATCACTGATTGAATCAAAGAAGTAGATGAAGTTGTTAATATTGATGTGAATAGTGCTGTTATTAAAGATGAACCAATATGCAACACTTGCTCTACGAATTAACTGTGGTACTCTGACTACCTATAATATTTAAGCTACCTCCAAGTAGGTACACAAAACAAAATAATGTCTGGTCTGCTTCTTCCACAGAAGAAACAAAGCTGGAGATGCACATCTGTTCCTGTGCATAAGCAGAATGTTAAAAGCACATGTCACCATGTCAATGTGGTACAGAGCAAGTCTATTCACATGATGGTGAGATATTTAGATGAATATGGGAACCATCGTACTAGACCTATACTGCACTGCTACTTTATAGGAAAAACAAAACAAATACACAGAGAAGCAAATTACACAGAAATGTAACACGTAAGAAATGAAGTCAAATATATCTGTGCAGAATATTCCAGGATAACATATCAGACTAATGGATTTAGACACAATATTAATGCAGATAAAGCAAATTCAGCTGACTACTGGAAATAAAATGAGCAGCCATGTGAGGATCAGAGTTCAGGGTTTTGGCTCCATTTACAGCTCTGGCTCTGATGGATACTATTTGCACAAGAAGTTGAGTGCTCTCTGTCCAAAGGAGTGAAAGGTCATGTGTCATTCTACAATAAGTCTCTTTTAGTGCCTTCAGTAAATTACTTTAAGTTGTAGGAAATGATGGTAAGAAATACAAGAACAAATGTGATTTTTCTTTCTTTTGCTGACTATATGCTTTTAACTTTTGATTTATGTAGAACTGTAATCTATACATGAATTCTTCTATACAGAAAGATTACTTAACATAGATTGATTAATTAATAAAGTAATGTATCTGTGCTGCACAGAATGCAAAAGTACCTTATTTCCATTGGGTGGTTGTCTATGCTTTTAGGAATACAAGGCTGTGTTTGAAGGTGTAGGGAGTGGCACTGGAGAAAAGACACTGGAAGATGCATTTTTTGAACATGAGGTAAGAGCCTCCAACCTTAAAATATCAAAATGAAAGTTACCCACCTGGAATAACACTTAAAACAAGAATGAGGTACTAGGCTTTTGATTCTACTGCATCCTTCAGCTTTGTATTCAAGAACACAGTATTTCTATGGCTGTCAACATTTGGCTGAATTAAAATGGAAGGATTTACCTTTTTAAATAAAATAAATCCCAGGACATTCTTCTGAAGACTAGTTATAGAAATGTCAACCCTGATAGCCTATCCAAAAGCCATGTCATATAAACTGCTTAATGAAATTTCTTTTGAATAGTCTACTGAAGAAGTTATTTCACCACTGTCTTTTACTTACCTGTAATGTTGCTGTAGTCTACTACCAAAATTAATCCAGAGATGACATTTCAATTACATTTATACTCAAAAGACTCCTAAATATAGTCATGGTTGCAAAGTTACATAGAAATCCTGATCATAAAAGCTACCATAAAAAAATCACATCTGCCTTCTTTAATATTTTATCATAACACTTGTTTCATCTTTTCCACAGGTAAAGCTGAATGTGCTTGCATTCAACAACCAGTTTCATTTTGGAGTATTTTATGCCTATGTAAAGTTAAAGGAACAAGAGTGCAGGAATATTGTATGGATTGCTGAATGCATATCTCAGAGACACAGAACCAAAATTAACAACTACATTCCGATTTTCTAAATCTGAGAATTTATAATCCTACAATGCCTGAAAAGATGCATTCTTTCATAGAAAAGAAGAAAAATCTTATTTCAAACATTAACTCTTATCAGATGTTTTAAATTGTATTAATGATCCTCCTTATATACAGCAGTGTAAGAAAAAGTAATGTAATTAGAGATATGAGTACTTTATAAGGAAATATTAATAGGCTTATTCATAGTTTTGGTTGGTAGATTTGTTCCCCACTGTGCCCATTTTAATTTAATTGATCAATAAAAACTCCCTGCAAGGTCTGACATACATATTCTTTCTCTTTTGTGGAAGCAAGCTTTCTATCAATGACATTTGAAAAGCTCTTTAATGGCTTAATTTTGAATTAACAGTTTTCTCAAAGGGCCAACTAAACCATTACTTCTGTCTTACACTTATGGACTTCTTCATGGCATACAAGATTGTATGAAGGACTTAACACACAAATAAGAGAGAAACGTTAGGGTTACACTGAGATTCCCCTTAAGGAATCTCAAGAGAGAGCTTCCTGAACCTTTCTAACTGTAAGACCTCCCTGCAGCTAAATGTAAATAAGGAATTTCATTTTCAGGAAAATGTTTTCACTTATTCCTTTATGGTCACATGAGGAGCACCGTGTCAAACAACAGGTGTCTGATCTACTCCACAGTGATACAAAATACCTCCTCCCAGCACACCAAAGACACTGTCTTCATGTATGCACTAGGGAAGATTATGAAACATGAATGAAAATACCAGCCAAGTCTGTATCGGTTTTGCATCAGACACAAACAACACCAGCTCTGAGCTATTTGAGAACCTGGCTAAGATCAGCAACTAAAAATAGAGCAAATAGTTGAAGCCAGATTGTAGCAGGACAAGATTAATTCTGCTGAAGAAAAAGGAAGGATTTTGAAAGCCATATCAACATTCTGCCTTCCTACTCCATTCAAAATATTTGCCCTCTTATCTCTGATTTTCTGCATGACTCCTTAGTTTCAGGCTGCACAACAGCAAATCTCAATCTTCAGCTGACTATGCCTCCAGTAATACGATACAGAAATAAAATCCATTTCCTGCCGAGTAGACAGAAAAATAAAATATATCTGATGTCAACACCTCAGAGTTATGAAAAACATTCAGGGATCATGGTTTTAAGAACTGAGATATAATATATCTTTCTCTATAATATATAGAAGTGCACATCCATCCATCCATAAAAAATAGAAAACGTTACCATTTTTATAGCTAAAAACACAGTTCCTAAATTGTAAACGTAACCAAAGGCTTATATCCCAGAACATTTCATACTGATTTAATAGAGAATTGAGAAGATTTTTAATATTTTGCTTTATTGTGAATCACAGAGAACCTTACATTATTACTTTGAAATATACTATCAGAGAGTTTTCTTTAGAAATAATTTAGTAGGAATTTAGAAAAATTGCCTAAAAAGAAATAAGTGTATAAGGAAATAATACAAATCTTATCTCTATATTGAGGCTTCTTTGTTTAGTAGATCTAGTAATTGAGAAGGGGAAAAAAAAAAAGAAAAAAGAAACTGAACTGTAAGATTTGTGGATTGCAATTTCATTTTGGCATGTGTAGTTGCTTCCTTGCACTGCTTTTACTATCTTGCATTTCTTATTTGTATTTCCCAGCCTAATCTGTGACCAATGCTTTCCAGTTCACACCTGTATCGCTATCTACATCACAGACTATATCACGAACTGCAATGAAGAAAGTAATAGGGCTACATTCTCTCAAATTTGCATTTTTTTACATTTTTTAGTAATTGCATTAAAAAAATTTGTTGTGAGCAGAATAATAACAAAGTCAACTGGTCTGGGACACAGAAACTGAATTCATACAATTCAGCACAGTGCATGAATACTTTTTCTGTACTGATAAATCAAACCTCCCTCCCTACTTGAACAACACAAATCAGCTGGCTTACTGCCAAGTATTTTCCGAAGTGATCTGAAGGGGAAAGAATCTGTTCTCCACCCTAAATCATTCTGTGCCAGGGAAGATATGCAGCTGCTATCGCTACAGTCTGTGGATACTGTTGGCTCAGAAAGAAATGAGCATGAATTGCAACTTACATGACTGTGTTGTCAGCAGAACTGGTCTTTAGACTATGGAAAGGACAGCATCAGCGTTGATTGATGCTTTTTTCAAAACAACTTTCTAGATATTTGCGAAGTAAAGACAGGATGTACTAGGCGTTGATTATATTAAATTTAAGAATAAGCAAAAGAAGCAAAAGGCTAAGAAAGGAATTAGGACTTTAAAGTTATAAGTCCCCAAACACCTAGCTTTTTCTCTTGTCCTGGTTTCAGCTGGGATAGAGTTAATTTTCTTCCTAGTAGCTGGTATAGTGCTGTGTTTTGGATTTAGGATCAGAATAATGGTGATAACACGCTGATGTTTTAGTTGTTGCTAAGTAGTGCTTACACTAGTTGAGGACTTTTCAGCTTCCCCTGCTCTGCCAGCTGCACAAAAAGCTGGGAGGGGGCACAGCCAGGACAGCTGACCCCAACTGGCCAAAGGGCTATTCCATACCATATGGCGTCATGCTCAGTATAGAAACTGGGGGAATTGGCCGGGGGGCAGCGATTGCTGCTCAGGGACGGGCTGGGCATCAGTCAGTGGGTTGTGAGCAATTGCATTGTGCATCACTTGTTTTGTACATTCTTTTATCATTATTATTGTTATTATTATTTCTCTTCCTCTGCTGTCCTATTAAACTGTCTTTATCTCAACCTATGGGTTTTACTTTCTTTCCCCGATTCTCTCCCCCATCCGACCAGGGGCAGGGACGGTGAGTGAGCGGCTGTGTGGTGCTTAGTTGCTGACTGGGGTTAAACCACGACAACTATAAATAATACAATTTACATCACTCTCTTGTTAGTAAGTTAGTCTTTATGCTGGTGTATAAATATATAGACAGATATATGTTAAAAAAATGGTCATATATCATCTCTAACAAGATGTTATAGTGCAAGTCCAGATCACAGAATCACTACCACGAGCATCATTAACTTCTTAATGATAACGTCAATTTGTAGGACAGGGGAATGTGAGGCAATGAGCTACTTTTCTTGTTCTTCCTTATACCTCTCAACAACAGGAACTTGTGTTCATAGTCTTAAATGGCTAAGCCTATCCAGACAAATTTGTTCAATATGATTATGCTGACTATGCCCCTTTGCCTGTGTCTTCAATGAGAGATGAAGAGCAGAACCAGGAACGAGCTCTGGTGAGCTCTGAGAGCTGTGAATCTTTTTTTCCCATCATTTGCTGTAGCTCAGGCTTGAAGTGCTTGCCATGTGCTTGCAAACAGCTGAGCAGCACGGAACTGTGGATGGACCGGGCTGCAGTGTTTGAAGCACTTCCCATGCCCAATCCCTCCTTCCTGCACAAATGACAATTTGTGTTCATGTTAGGAAATTAATATTTGTAGGATGAATCATATCAAGAGTGTGGTCCTAAGACTAGCTCTGGACTCACAGTCAGTTGACAATAGTAGACTCTCTTATTCTGGTTCCATCAATTCCAGCATGACTTTCAGGTAACACGTAAAACAATCCAATACCATACTTGGCTTATTCTGCACATTTACGGATAGTAAAGCTAATATTGTGTAACTTAATTTTCTTTAATACATGACAATATGATGCTTTCTGCTTTTACTAAGTATGCCTAAATTACAGAGTCTATTTAACACTTCAACAGCTCTAAGACCAAACCAGCAGATCCAAAGTATGTGAATGGAGTGATAGCTGTCCATCATTTGGATTTGCATCAGAATTATAAAGCTGTTAGCATGAAGATTACTATAATGGTTTAAACAAGAGATAAGACAAAGTCCAATGATGTGCTGGACAACTGGATTGCTTTACCATAGAGTGTGGAGAAATGGTGTAATATAAATCACAGAAAAAAGACATGATAAATGGCAGTAATATCTACCAGGCAGTTAAAACAGTTTACATGACACAAAAACTCATCTCAAACACACAGAAAATCATTCAATATATTGGGATATCTCCCAAATGACAAAGACAAAATAAGAAATGGGATTCAAGAAATAGCAAGACAAACCTCTCAAAGAACCCAGGTAAAAGTTTTTGTATCAATGACACACAGTGAGAAATATTTGACTATTTGGAATCCATATTTATTGGGACTTTCAATTAAAAAAAAAAATTCCAACTCACATAACTCAGCTGGCAGTGTTAACGCAAACATTCCAGATGTGGAACACAGTCACTGACAATCCCATCTTAGTGTGCAAGCCAGAAAAATGAACGCCGTATTTTCTATTAGTGGAGGTTCTCCAGGAGTAAAAAGAAGAAAAACTAATTGCTCTGAAAGTATGCAACAGGTAACTGCAATAAATATAAGTCACAAGCCTACTGACAGATGCCATTTTTATAGCATAACTCATCTGTTAAAATGAAACTTTAAAGTTGTGAGTCTCTGGGAAGATGCAGGCGTGAAGTACTAACCTTAAAAATTATTAAAAAGTATAGTCTCATAAGGAGGTGATTATCGCAGTATTTCCGTTTACATTTTTTTTTTTACTCTGTCTTTGCAATTATTGTCTGATATCAAATGACATACCCAGGGGTGGCTCTCACCTTTGGACATGGTGGAATCTGTTGTCACCAGCATTTTAAAAAGCTCACTGAAATCTTTTTTTGCTGCCCTAACACTGATATGTAGCAGTGGCATAATGCAGTGAAGTTTAAGAGGAAAATATCATACAAAACAGTATAGGTTATTTATTATCAAGAAAATACAAGATGAAACTAATTGTTATATTTTTGAAATGGAAGGAAATGGTCATTTCCACACAAAGGACCTTATAACTTTGTCCTATGTGCTCCTTTTCACACTCGGCCCAAGTTGGTACATGTTTACCTCTGTCAGCCTTGGGACAGCCAATTAAACCCTCACTGAGTTCTGCTGTGCAGGCACAGGGATACAGGGAACTCAGCAATGCTTTTAAGCGTTACTTAAGAAAAACATAATCTATGGAAGTTCATTATGTGTTCTAACTTGCTACTTACAACATGTAACAGCAACTCAGACTGAGCTTGAAAAGGAGCAGGTAGAAGTTGCAAGGTCCTTGATAACATAATGGACATATTTTCTTGTTTTACAATTTAGAAAAACTAAATATTCTTGTCTCGTTAGTACTATATTGAAAATGTATATACTGTTTTTCTTTTGTGCCGTATTATTCTCTTAAACTTGTTATATGCACATGCCTGTACACACACACACACACACACAGGTGCACTGAATACAAAATTTTCTATTCAGTCATACACCAGCTAGAAATTGAGAGAGCCAACACTGGGTAAATCAATCTAGAACAAATTAAAAAATGTTGCTTCATAACACTTTTTCCCAGTGAAAATGTAAAGAACAATTAAAACATTTGAAAGATCTGTAATAAAATCCATTAAAGTCAAATAAAGAAAAGGAAACTCTTTTTGCATTTTCAACTAAACTGATTTAGATCACCAGTTCTTTGGGAAAAGTACTGCATTCTCTTCATACCATACAGCACAAGAGGCAAATGAGAGCACTCAAATAATTACAGGCCTGATATGAGCCTTACAGGCTCATAAAAATTCTTTATACTTTTAACAATACTTCAGTCAAGTTCAGCTGAGCCCTGTACTAGTGTTGTTTACAACCTCTGACTGTATTAACCAAAAAACCCAAACAAGCTTGAGTATGGCAGAGTTTGGAGACAAAAGCTGTCCCTTATCTGGACAAACCAAGAAACAAAGACAAAGAGGCCACATATTCTCTGCCATTAGTAAGGAAATTTTAAAAATTCAAAAAGCTGAAATTATTCTTTTAAAAAGTCTCCCCCCTCAACCAGAGCTTCGACAGAAATGGCTTAATGAAATATATATCTATTTTAACAAAAGATAGGATAGAACCATCATAACTTACAGAACCAAAGTGTTTTATCTATCATCTGTTACATGAAGAGGGAGTACTAACACTGTTACAAATGTGCAGAAGCCAAAGGAGCCAAAATAAAACAGATGAAGTTTATTTATAGCAAATATTATGACTCTCGTAGATGTATGAAAGCCAAAAACAAATTCCAAATTACTCTAAACAATATGTTATAAAATAGTTTTATGGCACAAAAAATAAACAAATGATTTAACAAAAGCATACAAATACATACACTGAAAGCTACTGTAGGTAATAGTCCACTAATCTGCTCTCATGGAAAAAAATGCTAATGCTCCTACTGAATTCAGTGGGAGCAGGGTCAGAACCTCCAGGGTGAGTAAGCTGGTGTGTTCGTGTGAGCTGTATACACAAGGTTCATGAGAAAAACCGAAACCTGTCCTTAGAGCTGCTCAGTGTGGTAGACTGCTGTACAGTGTCCTGCAGCAGCCAGGACACTGAGAAGAACTATTGTGCTGGGTAGTTAACCAGCATGGTCACTGTGCCCAGCACAGGTCACAAAGCACTGACTGAAAAAGAGAACATTTTCTTAGAACCCTTAGATGCATTCGCATTGATGGCCGATGCTATCAATTTCTTTGAGCACATTTCTCTACCACTCCTCGTTGGCAGGAGACAATAACTGAGAAGTTCTGCCAACACTATTATCAGTACTTCCCTCTCTGGTCTTCATGATCTACAATTAGAGCACTTCTGAGTAGGTGCATTTCAGTTTGGGTTCAGAAGTTTGACTATCTGACTAATTAAACAGACCTATTCAATTTAGTATATTGGGAACCAGTTGCATGAACCCTCCTCATTTTCCTCAATATAAGCATGCAGAAACCAAACAGTGAAAGCCACTGAAACCAGTGAAAGCCACTGCTATTAAAGCATGCTAATAAAAGTGACTGCATAAAATCATGTCATGACTTGCATATCAAAGCCTTATTTCTATCATTCTAATGCAGAGTCCGTCATTTCAAGGTGTGAGCTTTAGTATTTTTCTCTTAAAAAGCACAGTAACAGTTTACAACCTCCATTGTGAAACAGAGGATATCAGTCTAAATGTAATCATATCAATGTAGCTTTTTTCTCCTGTGGTTTTTAGATCAGTCCTTGCTATTGAATCATGACAAATAAGTTATAGTTTGTAGTTTATCTTAATCTCTCAGGACTTTATCCTTACCAAAGCACAAGCCAAGTTTTGCATTAAAACAAACCCTTGCCAAAATGCCGGCCTTTCCAATCAGACCTACTCGTTCTAATCACATGTACACTAAATGCTATTTTATCTAAGTGTCTCTCAGCAAATCAAATGTTTCATTGCACAAGCCTTCAAGAGGTGTGGGCCAGACCTTGAGCAAACATTCCATCCAGCTGTCCAGTCTTGTCCTTGAAGTGGGCAGTTCCACATTTCTTGGAACTAACTCCAAAAATTTAAGTTACTAAAACAGATTGCAACCATTCATTCAAGAACTCGGAGAACTTTAAACTCTACAGCCCTGAATGGATTTGAGATCTAGCAGGAAAACAGGATAGCGAACAGGAAATCAAGAAACTAGAAAGTTCTTTCTTATAAGTATTACTTAGGATGCAAGCTGCTGTATTCCATATCCACTGGAACAACTTTATGGATGGCATATGCATTTTTAGGAGTGGGATATTTAAACTCCAGGGATATAAAACCAGTGCAAATACTAGAATCAAACAGAAAGACAACTGAAGGTGGGAAGAGTGGTTTACTAATGGGCATTATTGACTGGAATTACACTAAGTAGTCCGTATGCTGCTCTAACGATCTCGAGAATGAAATAAAAAGTCTGCTATCTTCTTGAGGAACTGCATACAGGATTAATCTCAGAAGCCCCTTTATTGTCAGCCAGGACTTACAGCTCCAAAAGAAAATCACTGCTATGGGAAGACCCATATTGTTCTTAAATATCACCCAATGAATGGTATCAGACATGATTTGCCCCTACAGGAGAGTTAAACAGTACAGACCACTAGGCAAACTAAGCTCACCTGATGTTTCTATGGTTTATTGGCAGCAGGACAGGCAGTGAATTGCCATTTTGTGAGAAATAACAGACAATTAAATTTTGTAAATAAATAGCAGCCCAGAACAATAGAGAGGCCTTCATTTTTGGGTTTGAAGTATACAGATATGGTTTAATATCCCAGAGTATTTTTAAGCAAAACGCCTAATGCTGAGGAGTTTACTGCTGTTAGTTGTAACTATGGCTATACACACTGGGAAGGGTGGGAACAGGAGTTTAAAGTAGCGACAACAACCAGGGAGGTACAGCATCCACGCATGTACAACCATAATCAGCATTACCTTAATCATGGTTAGGTTCAGTTTTAGCCAGTTGCTGCTTTTGTTTAAGTGTTGAGATCGATAATATGGGGAGTGTACCTTCTGAGGAGAATGACAGAGGACAAAGTTGACCCAGCTCTCTGCCTTCTAATAGGTTTAAACTACTGCAACATTTTTTCTTCTACTTAGCCTTTGTGCTCTTCGGGAATAAAAGTGATAATATAGTTCCATATGAGTAATGAGCCTCTGAAATGCTGCAGACAAAATGTATTTACCAAACAATACTCACTTGTATTCTAATGAAGTGATAGCAATTAAAATGTAGGAGCTTTCAAATATGCTCTACTCTTTGATTTTACTTACAAAATAGGTGAGGTAGGTAGGTATGTAGGTATGTTTTAATTTGTATTACAATGCCTATAGCTCTTAATCAAGATAACGAGTCCCTTCACCCACCGTCAGAGTATACAATCTAAGAGCTAAAAACTCAAAGACTGCCAGGTACATGGTCACTTCACAGGGTGCCCTAACATTAAGATTTATTTCTTCCTATGTGTTGTCTGGACAGCTTAAGCAACTCAAAGTCAATCCTGCACACTGAGAAATGAGACATATATTGCTAATCAACAGCAAATGCTAAGCGCAGGGCACAGCTACACTTCTCAGGAGCATAAGTGGGCTATCCAATGCTGGAAAAGGAGGCTGCTCCTAGGCATAGATGCCAACAACTGCATTAACTTACCAATTAAATCCCTCAGCAGGGAGATCTTGGGGTTGGTCTCTGCTGCCAAAACCACCTCTTTATCTATAGCCAACAGTGAAAGAGCTGAAATAGTTTTGGCTGGCTGCTGAACAACCCAGGCTCAATTAAATGTCCTAACCAGCATAATTTTTAAGCATGAACTTGCAAGTCTGAGACACTGGAAATCATATGAAAGTGGTCCCTGAAACCAACAGATTTTAGGTCTCTAGACTTCTTGCAGATGTACGGAGTGACTCTGCATGACAGGAAATAACTTGGAGTTGCACCAGTTCCTGCTCCTAAGTGAGTTTAAGCAAGACTTAGTCACTAACTTGTTCAGACCAAGATAATGCTGGGCAAAAGGCAGAAATACAGCCAACCAACTGGAAAACTCTGAAATCAAATGACAGGTGAATTTAGACATTTTGAAGACTCAGAGGCTGAACAAGGTTTGCTTGGAGCAATTTTAGAATCAAAAGCTCCAAGCGTGCCAGAGTTCTGTTTTCAGTGCCAAAGTCCTAATTGGTTTAAGCCCTATAAACAACACAGAGTGGAAAAATATTAACACGTTAGTGCTGGCGGATCAAAGAACAGAGTGATTTCCCAAGGCCACTTTGGCAAAAGAGACAAGAACTGAGCACACACATTTCTCAAGTCCTAGCCCAGCATTTCCATCAGAAGGTTCTTTGTAAAAGATTTATTTCCCAAATAATCTTACCAATAATGCATAGTTCACCCCCCTAAGAGTAGGTCAAATTATCATCAAAGAATAACTACCCTGAAAAGACTCTGTTTTTTCTTTCGTTGTGCTAAACAATCTAAACAAACTCAGTCTTTCCTTGTAGATCACATTTTCTAGATGTCTGATAAAATCTGTTCGTTTGCTCTGGACTCTTTCCAATTAGTACACATCTTCTGAAGTGCACCAATTAAGATTAGTTTTGGCACAGCACCAGGCACATTAATGAGAATGATGATTATTAAAAACTCTCTCAAAACATTTCAGTTTGTGCACTTATGAAGTACACAATATAAGCAGAAAGAAAAATAAATAAAACCTTTTGGAAATTTAAGTCTCCCGAGTTCTATCGCCTACTTAAGGATGCTGGTAAACAAAGTCAGATTACTACTCAGACAGTATTTGAAGTCACAGAAAGAGCAAATAACTGACATATTCTGGCAGAGTCACTCAGCATCCCAAATGGGGACAATGATCTAATTCCACTGAGAGGAAAACAGTTAGACAGTCTGTCTCTATGAAATCAGAAATTCAGAAATATATAGACCAATACCAAAACCTGTTACTGAAAAAGTACAATGACATAATCTAATTGTACTCTGATACCAGTTCTGAACTGTCCAACTTTATAGAATTTTGCTTGAAGACAATATTGTATTTATCTCAAGTAACGTATATGAATGAGAAAAAAAAGCTGTTTTTCAGGAGGTATCTGCTAACATACACAAAGTTAATACTAGCTGCTATAGGATGATTTTTACAAGATAAGTAGTAATGCAGACCAAATCACATTTTGTCCAAATGTGTTCGGGTGCAGTTTCTCCTTGGCTAAGAAAAATTATGCTCACACTCATTTCAATGGCTTCTCTACCTGTAACACAGAAATTTATGAATCCTAACATAACAAATACCAAAATTTCAGAAAATAATCTATCAGTTCCCTGTTACAAATGGGTTCCACCAACTTAATGGGAGTTTTGACAATTTGAAATGGTCATGTATCTGTGTATACAGTCACGGTGTGTGATATAGCTGCACTCCTGCCCTCCACAGTCAGGCATTGTCTTACATTCTAAATATAAGAAAATACTCAATAGTGAAAGGATCCTATCTCAGAAAGAAGACCAGACAACAGTAAAGTTATTGCTAAGCTGAAAAAAACTTGTTCTGTGGCAAAAAACCTTCTGTCAAGATGAAACTTAAGTTGTGAAGCAAAAACCAAAACACTGTCTTCTTAAAACAATAGCAAAACATTTTTACCTCCTCCCTATATAAGAAATTCAGGTATTTATGGCCTAGACAAAGACACGAGTTATAATTATCAATAATAACAAACACAATTAGGGTTGCTTTTTGCCACATTAATACAATATCTTGTTCCCACTTTCTTCCAGGCAGCAAGCAACATGAAATTAATTAATGAGCTGCTTCCAACCTGTAAGTGTCTTACTCCCATCCAAAAGCAATGAAAAATTACATTTATCATATTTCATGCCCTTATTCTCTCAAAGTGAGCATTGAGTAAAAGTGAACTTAGAAATGTATGTAAAACAATGAAGGTATAAGACTTGATGAATTTAAACTAAACTAACCTCTCTCGCTTTTGAAAGCCTCGCTGGCTTTTGAAAGCTAGATGCTCAGGAATTATAATACCTTGCCAGACAGAACTACATTAGTTAGAAAATGAGTCCTCTAGCAAAAACACAGAGGGAAAAAAAATCGGAATAAACTAATTTTGTCTTAAAAGCAATATTAAAAAAAACCCACTATTGCTGCACATCTTGATAACTCCTTATAGAATTCTTCATAAAATTGTCAACATTTCATGCCATCAAGTGGATTAGATACATAAGAGAAATTACAACCAGTCAGTTTACTGGCCAGGTCTAAGTCAGTTCTTTTCCTCAGTATGTGAATGACTGAACTCAGTCGAAAAACCCCCCATACAGTGACCTTCCCTGATCCACTTCATACTTGCTCTAGAATCTCCTAACACTGATTTTCAGAAGTTTTTTTGATAATAAGAGAAAAACAACAAAAAATTTAAATATTTTTGAATTTTAGATGGCAGGCTTTGCATTAAAACATGCAGAAAAATAATATATTCACTCACACTGACCTTCCAGGCCAGCAGTACAAGAAGACAATTCTTGTTTACGGACAATGCTAAAGACTAGAAGAGATTTTAATAACTGATCATCATGGGACAAAGAGTCAACTGCACTAACTAATGATTACAAAATTAAACTCCTCACAAAGATCATTTGGCTTGAGTCTTCTGATTGGAGCCTATCCAGCTTTGTCAGTTATGTTGGTTGCAATAAGAAAACACATTGCTTACCACTCAGTCTTGTTATCAACTATTTATTTGCAGGTAATTCAGTATATTAAAAATTACAGTGAAACTTTAGAATCCTTTTAAATATAAAACATTTGTAACTTTTACACTAAACCTGTATGTTCAAGCTTTGCTTTTTAAAAGAAAATGCCGTCTCATCTCCATTACAAGGTAATCCAGATTGAATGAAGATGGAATTACAACATCTTAGTGGTTGTCTGAGTCTTACATTTGCTGTTTGGCCACTGGTAGTGCAGAAAGCACAGCTGCTGAAAAAATAGCAGTTATACCTTGGAAACAGCAAAGGCTAAGTATATGGATCACTCTTATGCATAACACTTTAGGAGAGAAATCTGACTCAATTACTACCAACAAGCTAATGTAACTGAACAAGAACAGATTGCCATAGCTTTGCAGAAAGCCCAAACAGTTGTTTGCTATGAGCGAACTATTTCAGAATAACTCTGGATTATCTCTGCCTTAGAAGGGATATGACTTATGCAGAAATATCTACACTTCCTTCTGCTTTTCTTACCATTTCCCTTTCAAATAGTGACTGACCCTGAACCATCATGAGCTCACTCTGATGAATCACTCAGATGCAAGGCAAGTTACCATTAAAAAAAATTACATATCCAAAATCATATGAGTTCTCACTTTGTTGCTACATGAATCTTTTACCCCTCTTGTTTCACTGAGTTCCACTTTTGTTAACTTCTCTCTTATTTTCTTTGCATTTTACTTTCATAAAATAAGTATGAAAATAAATTTGTATCCCAAGACAAATCAACAAAAGTCTGTGACTTCCCCGAATACAGCAAGACTAGCACTCTCTTTAAAAAAGTTGATGTCATACATTTTGGGAAAGAGGGGAGAAAATAAGAGACTTGTATTTGAGAAATGCAAGTTAACCCTCTCCTCTTAAATATAGCTTTTCATTTAATTCATAATAAAATCTGTATCATTAGGGAACTTGGGCTTGCTAACTGACATTTTTATATTATTATAGGTATTCAACACAAGTTAGAATGTTTCAGCATTTTCAAATAAACTGTTATTTTACTGGAAGTAAATATCACGAAACATGACTGGATATTGCTGGAAAACCATTTTTGAATGTTGTGCAGACTTAAATACAGTAATTAACTCTCTGAAAAGAATTACATCAGTCAATATACCTTTTTTCCTAGTAATTTTTTGGAAAAGGGATGAAAATGAGTCATGTCTTTGGGGTTATGAAATTATTATTTTTTGTAGGTAACACTGTTCTTAAATTTAACAAATTCCATGTAAATACTACTCCCTCTACTTAATCATTCCTTCATGAATACCAAAGCAGTATTTGTCTTTTAATTCTAGAGAGGAAAAATAACACACCTTAAAAAGAACTATGCTGGTGCATCTTTCATTGCCATATGCTATATATTGTTTCTCCCCCAGAAACAGTTAGAATTGTTAGCAGGAATAATAGTAATAGTAATGATGATGATGATGATGATGATAATGTATACAAACATTAATCTTGCTGTTATTCCAAACAATCCACCTCCCATCACCTTTCTCCTTTCAACCCTGCTTTCATTTTTCTCCTACCTACTACCCAGTGAACGTAAGAAAGCCGATGGGTAGTACTATTTTCTGAAAATAGGAGCCATCCCTGAGGTCATATTCATAAAGCAGACTTTTTGTGCACAGTATCTCATGCCAGTTCTGTAATTCACTCAGTGCTTGGCAGAGAGCCAAAGGAGATGCCTACAGTTCATACACAGAGATGTGCAAGATGGAACTCACCCTTTAAAAACACAACAAAACAAATCTATTTGAGCTTATCTCCCACAGATATCTTCCACATACCTTTGCATATAGGAATCTATGCACTTGAAAATTCTGAACTAAGCCTCTTCTTCAAAGTCTTACATCAGACAGAGAAAGAGCTATAGAAAAACCTGTGTTTTCTGAACTAAAAGTCATGGGCTTTCACTCAGGGCAGAAGCTCACTTCCCTCCACTATACCGCAAACAGCTGAGACTGCAGCAGGAAATACGACTTGGACTTCATTGAATTACATGTGACATCATTGCCAATATTTTAGGGACCATGTCACAAACTGTCCCACCAAAGCAACCGATGCCATCTAAGTGAATGCAGAAGACAAAAGAAAGTGGAAGAGCAGCTCTATTTCAAACCTGCCTTTTGTCATTCCATCAGATTTGTGCTAAAAATTTTACATGTTATATTGAATGTGCAGAATGTGGAAGAAAAACTGCAATGCATTTTTAAATGCTTTTAAAGAGCAACAGTAGACTGATTTCTACAATGAACATGCAAGTGTTGTTCCGTATTAATATTTAATTGGTTAAAACACTCCTATATAAGTCATAAGGAAAAAAAGTTTTAAAAATATTATTACTCCCTTTTGTGCCTAAAAGATTTTAAATAGCAAATTAAGTATACATAAGTATAAATTTTATCTCATTTTAAAATATACAACATCAATATACAACTAGCACAAATTGCTAGCGAAACTTTAATAACAATCTGGGGACAATGTCTCATAGCTGCATTAAAACAGAGAATAATAAGAAAGTCAAAAGCGGAACGTTAAACATTCTCTAGTCTATTCCTATTAACAGTTTAGTCATGGAAGGAACCATTTACCAAGATTACTGTGTTCTACCAAGAATGTGTATTGCCTTAAGTTTGAAATGCATTTAACTTACATTAAACATTGAAATTATACATAAAGAAACAAAACAGTACTATACTGTAAATACTTGACAAAAAAAGACTTTCACAAGTTGTTAAAACACATGCATGGATCTGTGAGTCTATTTTATTTACTGATACACATGCAGTACCATGGTCTAATTCTTATCTCCAGTTCAGGAAAAGAAGAGAGGATTTCCAGAGACAAAAGGAGTATGAGGGCTTGAGAAAAAAAGGTGTGCAGGTAGGAATCCAAGAAAGGTCAGAGGCAAGTCAGGAGAAAGCTGAGGTTCAAGATCTTTGTTTTTCCTTAGAATAAAAGAAAGTCATGGCAAGAGTTCTGCACAGAAATGCAATATGCACATGTTCTATATTAAAAGAAGAGAGAGTTCTCAGCTCTTAAATAACCATGAACATTATAACAACCACTGTAATGTTAAGAGAAAAAATAGATGGTTAAGTTTCAGAAAATATCAAGTTGAAGATTCAGATTTCTTAGTTCTCTGATTAAGGCTCAGAGAAGGATCAAAAGACAAGAGTAACTGGCAGCTAAAACTGATGGCTGACTCTGGTTCACTTAGGCCATGCTCTTACGAAGGACGAACACAAATTACATCCACTTGAGCATTTTCAGTTATGCTACCTAAATAGGGCAATAAGGAAAAAAGGACACGCGGTCTCTTACAACAACCAGAACCTTGATTCTCTGACTGTGGTCTCTAGACCACTACATTTCTTAACCTTTATAATTGAAGGAACACTTAACCTCTGGAAGAAAAAACAAACTCAGAAACCATCTTGTGCTTACTGGGCTGAAGTAGTCACAATGACCTTCTTCTAGAGATAAAAATAAAGATGAAAAATTTATCCTAATTTTTATTCTCGTCTTCCATTTTGCTTGCATGTATGGGAGAATACGGCTGTGCAGGAATTTCTGGTTTTGACTTGGTTTTTGAGCTCCCTTTTGATATTTTATTGATCATCAATTATCCGCAGACTATGGGCTGCATAGCATTGCTTTAGGTGGTGCTGCAATTAAATCACATCACTCAGGGAGTACTGGAACTAATGAAGCTTGGTTTCTTAAAGATTTGTTTTTCATGGTTGATTGACTTTGGCGCCTAAGAATGCAAACTCCAACTGAAGTCTTCTCTTATGGCAGGCATTTATAAGGGGTGGCTGGCTTATTGTTTACTCTTTCTCTCCCTGCACCCCATTCTTCAGTGGTTAATAGTGTGCAATTTAATGATGTAGCTTTTTTTTTGTCTGTAGCCCTTCCAGGAGACATTTACAGAAGCTTTCTACTATACTCTGCCATCTATTTGCTCAAAGTTTGCAGGAATTTATCAGTCTTTGTAAGACATGTTTGAAGTTGGCCACTGAATTCCAAAAAGTTATTATGGAGATGTAGGGGTAATTGGTCACTGAACACACACTCCGTAAACAGCTATCCTGCTTCCATAGGGAGTGAGGCTAAAATAATTTGCCATACTCTGATTTTCTGTTCCAAAACTCATTGTCCATTTACCGGGGAGAAAAAAAACACAAAATCTTGCTACTGAAATATGAACAGAACAAAAAAAACCATTCCCCTCCCCTTATTTAAATGCCCTCCCCATACGTCATGCCTTCTAGACAATCCTGTTCTCTTTCTTCCTCCAGCCCCAAACTGAGCTACTATGCTCCTAAACTCTTCCGTTGCATACCACTTACTCGTATACGCTAGAACCAGAGTCCCTCATTCTCCATTACCTGTGTCTATACTCTATCTCCTCAGACATCTAAGCCACACCCAGCCTACTTTATTATCTGCTCCCAACCTCACTCTATCTCAGCCCCACTTCCGAGCCAGAAGTACAGGCATGCTTGAAAACAGTAACCCTGTATGAAGCAAGAGACAGTAGCTCAACATTTACCTGCTACAATTTGAAGACAGAGGTGAATTTACATTAATAAATTTCACGCTCTTGTCAGTGTGAACACAGTACTTGATAAAAAGATAACTGTACGCTTTGTCTGCCTTTCAAATACATTCCAATATGTTCACATAAAAACTGACTTTTCTGAGTTTAGAGAAGACCTTGCAGTACCAGACTTAAAGCAAATGTTTGTGTTCATTAGAACAGGAAATGAGACGCACTAGTTTGTAAATTTTTTTTTTTTCTTTTTCACAAAAGAAGTCAGACATCCTGTGCTGCTAAGAGATAGCCCACCAGAAACAACAACACTTTGACAAGTTGTTTTCATAGATTTTTAGGATTTGTCACACAAACCTCTAGGCTTACATGAAAAACTAATAAATTAATTGCTGATTCAGCAGTGCCTCAATGATGAATAACAGATCTGAAAAGATGACAATGTCAAGGTATTGAAATAATTGTATTTTCAAAACACAGAGCCATTTTGGAAGATGTTTGTACTCAGGAAAATACATTTTATGGAACTGTAGATAAAAATCAATGGTTTTTACCCCTCTCAATCATTCATTCATCCTTTAAAGTTACAAGTTTTGAATTAACACTTTTTGGTCTAGGAAAAAGGCGTAGAAAAAAAGATTACCCTTATAATTCCAAATTTCTAGATAAAGAAACTAATATTGTCTAAAACCAGGGGCAACAACTTTTATTGATTTCTATTAACTGGAGTCAAGTCTTTACAATTTGTCATTTTTTAATTTCTCCACAATGCTGCTTAAAAAACCTAATCATTTTAATGCAATCAGACACCAAATTCTTGCAAGGTATCAAGTTAAATTAAGTGTGCCCAAGGTGATTACTGTTACGTATTATTTACACTGCTACATATGCAAAAAACTCATATTACAGACTAGAATCTTATTGTGTCAAATATTGCATACATAATAGTAGAATACATATCTCATACCTTAAATGAGAAGCAACATATGCATACCTCAGAGAGATGGGAGGAAATATGGGACAGTAAACAATTGGATGGTGCAGTACCCAAGTTCGCTAACCACTGTAAAACTATAGACTTTAAATTATACACAGTAAAAAAAATTACTACAGTAGGATTCTACTTTAAGTATAATATTAAAAAAACATATAAAAACATAAGGACAAATCCTTGCCCCTTACTTACCATATAAATAAGATATTTTGTAATGAAAATATATATTTAAGGTATAATTTTACAGACACAAACATATATATGCATACAAATAAAACATATACATAACTATACTCAGTCTGCTTTCAGAACATAATAATAATGGAATCAGAGAGAGAAATATGAGGAGACTCTGACCGAATGCCAACAGTGCAGACATTCAGTTGTTATAGGGAGTGTTTATTGTCCTGGAACAAGAGCCAATATTGTGCATTGAAAAGCCATTGGTTAAAATGTCTGAACACTGTTGGGAAGAAGGACCAGAAACTAAAACTTTCCAGCTGCTCCAGCTATGTTCCCTAATTGCTGAGTTGTCCGGTAATACTCTCTCGCACTACTTCAGTGTGCCTTTGTAAAGCTACACAGACCTGGCACAGGAGGGATAATCCTGATCCCAAATCAGACAGCACTCATTGATCATAGCCTGCCTTGAGAGGAGAGATTGCTTTGAGCTTAGGAGGGCACAGAACACAGGTTTTCTAGGTCCCAAGTTCTCTAATAATTATGATACTGTAGGCCTGGTGTTCACTGCTACCATGCTTCCCTCTGCTTCTGTCCTTACCGCAACTTCTGTACTTTGTGTTGATCTCAAATCTTTCGTTGTACTGGATATACCCTTAACCATGCCTCTCTCATCCACCCCTCTATGGATTTCACATCATATACTACCCACTGTCTGGACCCCAAACAAAACAGACATAAGCCAAGCAGCAATTCTTTGGCTGCAATGAAGACATCAGGTGCCAACTGCATATGCTTATGGAAGCCAAGTTCATCTACCAGCAGACTTCAGTGCCTGTATCTACAGGGTTTTGTGGCTTGTGCTCTTGAAGGTAGAATTTAAGTTCTACCTAAACAACATTTCAGGTGCCTAAATGCTTTTTGGAATCTGGTCCAAAGAAACTTATGCAAAAGTTTTCTTACTCTATATGAGTTTTGTAATAGTAAATCTCCAGGTAAAAAACAACAATTACCAGAGAAATCTTCCCTCTACTCTCATTAGATACTGCTTTTTCGATTTTTCACAGTTGGAAGATTAGGGCTGAATAAGCAACCAACCTAACCACTTGCATTTAAGACTTGTATTATACAACTTTGCTCATTTCAAACAACAGAAACCACACATATACACAAACTAGTTCTGCATGCCTTTGCTCAGGTGAAATCAGCTTGTATTTGAGTCTATTAAAGGCAAAAAGATTTGGTTTCATCCTCATCTTTTACTGCTGTGTTACTGTTAAGGAAGTTCAATTATTACATGTCACTTCTACTTTTTAATAGAATTTTTTAAACTATTCTGTAGCATGAGGGCATTATAGTTTAACATAAGGCTTTTGTAAGATGTTTGAGAAATTAAAAAAGAACAGAAATGCAAATAGATGGTATTGTATAGTAATTTTATGTGCTACTGGAGACATTAATTTACAGTTTTACTGGTTCACTTTCTATTAAGTTCTAGAAGAGTTCTCCAGAAGTAGAGTTTGAGCAAAACTACTGCCACTCACCTAGACCTTCCAATTAAAGGCCAGCAGTGCTCACTGCCAATCCTCTGCATGCAGTAACAACAGCAAAAACATTCACTGAAAATGAAAGATACAACTCCAGCCAGTGGACATGCTAGTCTTCTATAACCTAGATTTTGCAAAAGCCCATCCTAAAATCCATGCTTATCAAATGTACATTGTTCAACCATGCCAGAAAAGATCTATTAATATTCAAGGATAAACCCAGTGTATTCTGCAGTTTATTTTATAGATAACTATTCTGAATCTGAGTTCTCCAAAACTCTCCTTACTTTGGAAGGAAAAAAGGAAAAAAATGTCAGAAATACACCCAAGGAGACGCCATTAAAAACTTTCGATAGGCTCATAAATTACTATCTCAGGAATACCGTGTACAGAAGCTACTTTTATATTTATTTAAAATAGATCTTCATGCAGACTGTTTTGCAAAGTTCCAATTTTGGTTGATTTATGTTTTGATAAGTTTATGACTTATGAGACCTTACCCGAGGTTAACAGTATATTTCAACCCTCTAAAGAGCAAAGCTCTGAAGCAATGAGGCAACCAAACCTGCATTAACTCCTCCTAACCTTCAGGACCGTATGATAGAACCCGTAATCTTTACTGGCCACAGCATGGGAGAAAAAATAAAGGTGCTTAGCTGCAAAATGAAGAAAACTGTGCTTGTACTTTTCCAGATACTTAACAAGTATAACTCTTAAGTATAACTTAAATGTTTTCATCAAGTTTTCAATGTATGGGTCTGACCATTACATATTTATTACCTACTGCCCTAAAAGTAGTTGGAAAAACACAAGCATCTTGAGGTTTTATATGACATTTAAAACCAAACTTGTGACATTAACAAACTTGTGACATTTTGCATTCATAAGTGTATCAAATGTCTTTTAAGAGGGAATAATACTTGGAATGTCACTGTTCCCCAGGGTGAGACAAATGTATGACAAAGCTTGTTTTGAAACAGGGAGGAGGCAAGCCAGAGAAGCCCATAACTTGTGTATAGAGTATTGTTTCAAGTCACTACACACTTTTGATACTTCACAAGGCAAGAAAGAAGCACTTAGCAATTTTACACATACAATCTATTAAGAAATAATGCTCATACTTTTCATGAAGTATCAGTATCAGATTACTGATATTAGTAACAAGCAAAGCCTAGAAGTAGAGATATTAATAGCTTATGTAAAGAGCAGAGATAGAAATATTGCCATTTACACCTTCAGCCACCCTTTGCTGCTGGGAATATAATACTGCATCCAATGGAAAGTTCCTAAATACAATTTTTTCTCCATTAAAAAGTGTTCCTACTTAAAGGTACAGGTATTTTTTTCTCTAGATTTCAACCAGATTGCTTTACATCAGAAAAACAAACAAACAAGCAAGCAGGAAATAGAGATGGAGCTTACTAGAAGACTCTGGAAGTGCTACCAAAGGATTGTAAAAGTAGTCCCTTTGAGTAAGTACCTAATTTTTGACAATCTCAGAACAAAAGCAGGACTGTAGTCTTCTTTAAATGTAAGCTTTAGTTGATGTACAGAAAACAGTATTTCCTGAATTCTGCAAATCAGGTGGATTAATTAGGTTGCTAACTGCAAACAGCTAGTCTTACTGCCCATGATGGATTTTGCGAGTGTACAGTTTACATGTTCTGTTCTAATTGCTGCATGCAAGTAGTCAAACTACTACAGTTCTCGGGCACTGGTACTAGTATTACCAGTTAAGCGAAGACTAGTATTGTTTTTAGAAAAGTCTAGTCTAAGATACTTTTAAAAGTTGAACTGTACATAACGTTTCTTTCTTTTCCAAACTTTGTGGTTTTCCTATATATTTTCTATGAAGAATGAATAGGTTGGAAAGTAGTTCTTTTAAGAGCTTCCCTTTTGTTTCCTGAAGGAATTTACATGCCCAAATCAGACTGCTGGCCCTCATGTTGTTTTTCAAAAACAACAAAATACCAGACTTTGTTGGAAGTTGCTTCAGGGTCTCATACTGTAAGCTTTTGTTCCTTTCAATTAACAGTGGTGCTGGACTTTCTGAGACAACCACTCAAAGGCCTTGTTTATGCCCAAAAGCTCATGCTACCGCTGCCTCCATAGCATTTACGTAATACGGTACAAAGCTAAAGCTTCATTAGTCTTCAATGTAAGTCACAACTTAAGCCTCACGTTTGTGCACAGAAGTACTTTTAGGTTTGTAAATCCGTACGGAACGCCTGTGCCTTTTCTAACGGTGGCAAACGACAAGAGGCCCCTTGCCCGTGGCGGGGGTGGTGTCCAAGGTGTTGCTGGGGTCGAAGGCAACTCGCACTGCAGTGAGGCAGCCGGGCAGCCACCGCGGGCCCGCGCGCCCCAGGCGTCCCTGTCAGCTGCTCCACCGCCGCCGTGGGCGGCGAGGAACTGCCTCCCCCCACCTCCACCCGTCCTCCTAAGTGCGGGAGAGCGTAAGTTATTCAGAGAGGGAGAAGAGGTCAGACGGCAGAGGAAGGGGACCAGCCGAACGGATCCCGCTGGCTCCCAGAGGGGCGACTGTCACGGCCGCGGCGGAGCCTCCCGGCGCGGCGCAGAAGCCCGCCCTGCCTGCGTAGCCCGGGAGGGCGGCGGGCGGAGAAGACACCCCCCATCTTTATCGCTTGCACACCACCGGGGTGTGCTGGCTCTCGGCGCCGCCGCCGCAGAGGAGCTTTCTCGGGGGAGCAGTGACTCACAAAAGCCGTCCTTATCCTGCCCCAGCACGCTCTCCCCCGCGGACGGCACCCCGGCGCTAGAGCCTGGCCCCTCCTCCCCTGCCTTCGGAGAGGTTGATTCCGTCTGCTCGGCTCTTCTCCCCGCCGCAGCGCCCAAGTTGGTTCAGCCCGGGGCAGGCGCTAGGAATAAGCCCTGTCCCCTTTGAAGAGCCTCGGCTCGGGCTCTCCTTTTCCCTCCCACCGCCGCTGCGCACTACTTGGTTCCCACTGGGCCCTCCCGCCCGGGCGGCGGCTCCACAAGTTCCTGCTCCCCGTGCCCGGGGCGCGTGCACGAGGCTGGCTCGGCCGTTGGGGGCGCGCGGCGGCGGGAGCAGCAGCAGCAACAGCAGCAGCAGCAGGGGCGGCCGCGGCGGGAGGGGGGTTGTTGTGCAGGAGCCGCCGATGCCGCTGTGAGATGGCATCATTCTGCGCGGCGGCGGCGGCGGAGCGCGGCGCGGAGGGGTGAGGAGCCGCCGCGGCGGCGAGGAGGAGAAAAAGAAGAAGAAGAAAAAGGTGGGAGGAAGGAGAAGGAGGCGGCAGCAGCTGTGAGGCTGTGAGCCACGGTAAGGAAACAAAACAGGCTGTGCCGCAGCCGTTTCGCTTTGCGGTCTGGCCCGGCAGAGCCCGACCGGCCTGAGGAGAAAAACGGCTGCCGTTTTTCTCGTTCTCCTTCGCCGCCGTTCGGCCGTGGGGAAGCGGGGGCGGCGAGGGCAGGGGGGTGGGCTCTGGACGGGTGCGAGCTGCCCCTGTCACTGAGGGGCGGGGAGGAGGGGAATGGGCGTGGGGGCTAAAATGGCGAAGGGAGCTGTAGTAAGGTCTCGGTCTCTCCTTTCCGGCACTAAAACTCGTCGTACCCCCGGGCCCTCCTGGAGGGGGGTGGCGGCTGTTGCTTCTCCCCTTTCGATGTCCCCGTTTGGTGACTGGAGGATTGCTGTGTTTCCGTGCTGTCTCCCACCCTGGCTCATGTCTGGACAGGGCTGAGGGCCTCTTGGCCCACACCTGGCAAGGGGAAGGGAGGGTCGGTACTTTGGTGAGCTTGTGGAGGTATGGGGCGGGAGGGAAGGAGAGGGGGAGTGTCGCCGGTGTCTGGTGTCAGGCGAATAACCTTGTTTATATCTGTCTACGGCCTTTCGAGTGAGGGTGACTGAGGGCTGAGTCCTGACCTGTGTCAACGCTGAGTGAACTGCGAGAGGCGTTAGTGACTGGGAGTCAGTGAGGCAGTCCCACGGCCGGCCCTTGCTTGGTTATCTACGGGATGAAACCAGAGCAGAAAGATATCGTTACGTTTCAGTTCACCTTCCTTTGGTGAAGCTGGGGAGGGAGGAGGTGAAGAGTCGTTTCCCCTCTACGGTGAGCTGCTGTCACCCCTCACAATATGTGTAGTGTGCCTCCTCTCAAGAGGAGGGGGCACAGCAGGGTGGGAAGTCGTTACGGTTACTGCTCAAATTATGTGTGTCTGCCAGTCTCTCTGAGCCCTCTTAATGTATGTTTTGCTGAGCAGACTGTGTGAATTCAAGACCTCAAAAGACCTATTTATGTCATTTATCTTTGTTTATGTTGTGGCAAAATGTTACAACTCAGTGGAAGTGTTTATTTACTTGTTTTTATTTGTAGATGTCTTATTTTTGGAACAACACCAATTCTTATCCCAGTTTAACTAGGATGATCTGGCTCTGCTTCCAGATCTATAAATGTTTAAACTGTACATCAGAGAGAGAAAAGGACTTAACACTATCTGATCATTTTAATGGCAGCTCTTTGATGTTTGGGTGAAACTGTAAAAAGAGCTTTCCATATTTCAGTCATATTTTCACATGGCACCTGTGTCATGTAGAAAATCATCAGGATATTTTGCATTAAAGAAACCCCACATTATGCAAGTTTAATAACACTGGCTTACTAGGTGATACTGTCACTGACTGCAGGTGGCTGGGTTATATATGGTCATACATGTGAAAGACAACATGGCCTTCATAGTAATAAGAGTCTCCCCTTAAAATTTGTGTTCTGGTTTAATCCCTTTGTGATACAGGAACAAACTGGTTATTGGTGGGCTGTGATAATGCTTTACTAACTTGGGCTGTTGTTTTTGTTTTGTTTTTTAGTTTTGTATGCTGCCTTATCTGAGTCTGTGTTGGTCAAGGTATAAACTGAATTAGTACTTATCACTGATTTTAATACTAACAAAGATTAAAGAAATTTTGCATAGAAAAAATCTGAAGGATTTTTCATCCTTTTGAGAAAAATTTTACAATTGTAAAAGCACAGTTTATCTGGACTCTTGACAAAGATGCTTTCAAAAGGAGCAACTAGAAATACTGTCAGCTCCTGTTGCTTGTGAAACTGTGGGTTTAGAATCCTTTTGTCACCTCTTTGGTGTGTATTTTGAGCTATATTTTAAAGATCTGATCTGATAAATGCTTCTAGCTTGAGTAATTTACCACTATCAGTGGTCTTTTTCCAATGATACTGTAGAATAATTCCCTTAAATACATAATTATACTTGTAAACATGAAAGCAATTTTATGTACCCAGGACTGATTTAATCTGTCATCATGGGACACCTTGTTACCAAAAGGATATAGATTATTTTTGTTGGAAAAATAATTTGTTGCTAAACATCAGTGAACAAAACTTTGTAAGTCAGCCTGTGTGTTTTTGCTAAAGGGTTGGCAATAAAGTTTAAATAATCACCTGTTTACAAGTGTTTCTTAAATCATGGGAATACTGACAGAGTTCAGAGCCAGCCCCTTTTCCTGAGTCAGTGGAACCCTTGGACGAAGGAGGAATCTCTGCTAGTTCTACTGCTTTTCATTTTCCTTCTTATCTTGCTGTATGAAGTTGGAAATTTTGATAAGTTGGAACTTCTACCCACTTTTCTGTTTTTTCTCTTAAAAGAATGTGTGTGGGCAAAGAGATTTCTCCTGGTCTTTGGATACAAAGAAGAGTCGGGGGTAAGGATCTATGACAGGAAATTGGTATTGCATTCAGTTTCTTCATGCTTCAGTATTCCTATGCTATTAAAACACTGGATTTGAAAACTAAGTTACCGTAATAAAAAAATCATGACCTGAACTATGTTTATTAATTGGAAATGACTACTATTTATGCACTTAGAGCAAACACTCATTGTTAGCTTAAAAAAACCACAACCCAAATCCCTGCAAAAAACCCAGGTTCATCCTAGAATTTAGTTGGGTGAAATGCAGATAGTGAAGTGAGAAGGCTTGGAGAGGGAGTGGATGGAGTGATAGACAACAACAACAAAGTGCTTCCTGCAAACTATGCTTAAGTGATTCTTGGAAGTTATTTTTAACTTGGTTAAAAAGACTCTCTTTATGAATAAAGACTGAAGAGAAAGAGTGAAGCTGCCAATAAAAATGTCATATCTTTTAAGCTAGGTTAGTACTGCTCTTACCTGCTTCTGCACAGTGTAACATTCACCTCAATTAAAAAAAAAAAAAAGGCTTTCTAGCTCTGCATCAATTGTGTATGACTCAAAGTCAGTAGAAAAGCTGCTCCAGTGTGCCTTCCTATATAATTGTGTGAATTGGGGCAGGGTTCCCCAGTTTCTATGGTAGTGTCAGATTCACTAAAATCCTGTTGTTTTTGCCATCCTTATGAAACTTGTAAACCAGAACTGCCGAACTCTTCCTTTGAATTCTGAGTTAAGAAATGTCTAGTGACATTCTTCTGTATTGCTTTGGTCTATGTATAAATGCAGACAATAGGAGTTGATTACATCCAGGTCCTTCTTTAAAAGTTTGTTTTCGTGGCATCAGTAGGCCACTTTCTTTCTCTGTAGGTCTTAGGTCAGATTTATCATAATCTGCTGACATTGTCGTGTAGTGACATAACATAGTCATAGGTAAGGACCATTGGAAGTATCGCAGATCTTGCCTCTGTTTTCTTGAAGGAAAAGGATACGGCTGGAGGCAGCTATCTTCTCTTCTTCAACAGGAGTGTCCAGAAGAGGCCTTCCAAAGGCTTTTAGAGAAGAACAGGTCTTGTGACCGGTGCACCCTCTTTTTTTCCTGTAGAACAATGACATGGCATGGTTTTTGCTAAAATTTGCTACAGTACCTTTTAAGAGGGAGTTACTGTTTTTAATTGCTTTCTGTAAGTGAAAAGTTCTAATTACTGCTTCTTGGGATATGTTTTTGCTGTGCTTGAGTACCTAATGGTTTAACCAGAAGCATACTTAAGTTTAGCTCTGTTTTGCAAGTGTAGTGTTTCTTTACAGAGGAACACTAGAGGTTCCAGGGAAGCTATCACCTGTCAGAATGGTTATAGTATGTCAGAATTATTTACCTGGGAGAGTGCTATGGTTGTTGTTTTTTGTTTTGGTTTGGTTTTTTGTTTGGTTTTTTTTTTAATTTCTTAGCATTTCAGGGAAAGTATGTCAGGGAAACCTTTATGCTCATGTTACGTGTAGGTCTTAGTAACTACTACACCTGTGGTATGTAGTATGAAACAATCATTGCAGGTTTGCGTGACTGTATACTGCTGTGGTTCTGTAACAGCAGATATATGGCAAACAAATGATTTTTTTATTCCCTCTCCCCTTAGTCAATGTTGAGGATTGTGTAAGTTTGTAATCTAAAGTACAGTTTGATAATTCAGTATTGTCAAAAAAGCGCTTTCAAAATCCTATTTAAAGAGAATATGGATTTGGATTTAACTTACAAATTCTACTGACTTTGAAGAATAAACTGAAATTTACTTAGCTGATTGTGTTACTGTATAACGACTTTTGACTAAAATGAAGTCTTTAATAAAAACTGGAGTGAAGCATGCATTTAACAAAGATTACATTCTGGGCTTTTGAAACTTTTGTTATTAATCACCATTTTTCTTATTGCTGGAATATGTTAGAGATGCTTATGTTCTGCTTTAAGTGACTAGGGTCTGAGCATACTTAAATGTACCCAGTTCAAAACCCGAAGACTTAACATCCTCACTGTTAAGGATGTTAACTTGGTGTGATGTAACTAGTACGGCCAATAGTCTTTTCTTGTGTAGTGAAATTCAGCCTCTGATATTTAATGCAAGGAATCTTTCATTGGCTCAAATCACTTCAGAATAATTCTTTCAAATATCTGTTACTGAAAACACAGTAGGACATTCTCTTGATTTGTCTTATGTGGAAATGGCATTGAGAATACAAATACATGTTTGTAACTGATCTTCTCAAGTAGTTCTAACGGCACAGATTACTCCATCTACTCTTTTTCTATTAGGATTTTAGTCATCTTGCTGAAAATCATTGTGGATTTGGAAGAAAACAATTAAAAATGACGAGAAGAGGATGTCACAGTTTAAAAATAAACAGCAAAATAATTCTGTTTTACACATGCAAGTATCTTCACTTTGCAGCCTGAAGTGGGCAGAAGAGAGCTCTTGTCCATGCTTCTTTGAGTACAGACAAAAGTATACAGAGTATACTCTGCGCCCATTTCTAGTTACTGGGGTTTCTAACCAAGATTTTTTGCTATAAGCATTTAAATGGAGCAGGAGATTAGCAGAAGAGTCCTTTAAAAAAGAAATAAATGAAACCTTTTATCTGTTCCTCATATAGGTGGGTGAAAAATATGAGAGAACTTTGGATTGTATGTTCATTTCAAAGTAGCCAGTAATTTGTCAGTATAAATCAAATCAAAGGAGTTGTAGTTTTAGAAGAGGGAAAAGTAAACAGGAAAGATAAAGTTCATAATCTGTAAAATTGCACAATATACTTCAGCCTCAGAACTGAAAAAAGGACACATGTCCAGTTTTGAAACACAGTGCTCTGCTAGTTCTTGAGAAATTCAGTAAGATTTTTTTTTGTTGTTGTTTGTAAGCATGAACTAAAACTGCTGAACAGATCAAGATACATTCATCTTAAAAACTGACCTTGTTTTTACTGACTGGTATATTGGAATTAGCTCTCTTGCATTTTCTAGTATACCCAGTGACATTAAAGTGTCTGTGTATAAACATAACAGTCAAAAAGCAAAATAAAATATAAGAGGAAAGCTAAATAGGAGATGAAGAGCAACAGGGTTGCCAAACTTCCCTTTTCTCTTTCCCTTGGGTTAGAAGTATGGAAGCTGCTTTTTCTTAAATTTCAGTTTCCTTTAGTCCTCACTATTGGCACTTTTTATTTTCCACTTCCAGCTACCTTCTTACAGTGTTATCTTTTTAAAAAATTATCACTGTCTAACTGTAGTATCTGGAAAGATTTTGGGTTTAAAAGAAGAAGAAAAAAGTGTGTTTTGACTTCTGGGTGCAAGTTACAAGGAAAAAATTCAATTAGTATTGAAAAATCTGGTGGAAGACTGATATTTGTGTGCCATTTCAAAATAAAATAAAATAAATCCCTGGCTGAATGTCTTGTGAGAGGTTGCTGACAAAGCTATGTTGTCATGGGATGATGAGTAAAACTGCATTGTTAAGGAAATAGCTATAGAGAAGAAAACTAGTTGGAGTCTTAGCTTATAACATGACAAAAAGACTGCTACTAATGAACTGGCAAAAACTGTAGGTGGCAAAATTATTTATTGAGTAATGGAAGTGGAAACTTTGGAGGGACATAACGGGCTAGTTTAATGTTTAGTGATAGGTGCATTTTTGTGGTAACATAGGGGACCTAATGCATATTGGAAGGAGTAGCTAGAACTATTCATCAAAATGGGGTGTAAATTAAGTTTTGGTAATAAGAGCCCAACATAGTTATGAATGGCTTTATGAAAATGTACGATTAGGAATGGAATAAAAAGTAATGTTGGAATGCATTAAGAATATAACATATACTAGCTTGTGTACTATTTTTATATTAATTACATAAGCATATTTGAAAACTGCTAAATGTTACTATTGTATGGCAAGTGGTTCTGGTACTATTTGGAGACCTCTTAGCTTTGCTTCTTTTACAGGCGGACTGTTCCATTTCTTTGTTGTTTGTATTCCATTTTTGATCAGGAAAAAATAACTGATTCAGGAGAAAACTATTAGAATAGTACTGCTCCTGTGCAAATAAATTGTTTTATTGTTTATTTTTAGCATAAAAAGAAGTGAAGGAAGAGGCCCGCAGCAGAGGCTAACAGAACCTTGAATAGAATATGAGTACATTTCAGCCTATGCTTTTAAGCCTCTGTCATACAACTAAACAAAGAGGTGTTAGAGCACGCTTTGAAAAGTTGAGTAGGGTAGTCTATCAAGAAGTAATTCTTACAAGATTCAGTTGGGATTGGTTGATATATGATTCAAAATAAGGAATAGATTGTTATACAGGCAAGGAGAAAATCCATTGCTAAGTAGTAGGAGTTTTAATAGAAAAGATTATACAGATTGCACTTCAGTGCATGAACTAACTGCATTTTTAAATACTTCCTATGAGCAAGTTAGTCTAGACTGCCCACTACAGCCTTTCTTGGATTTTTTTTTTTTGACTGCCAGGGACAGCTTGCTTTCAGAGTTGGTTGGTGTTCTTGTCTATTTTGAGTAAATCTATTATGCTGGTTGCTTCAGTTTCAAAGCTTTAAAAGCCATAAGAAATTAAAATTAGATTAAATAAATCTGTGTTAGCAGAGACATACACTTCGGGCTTATTTTCCTGCATAATTGAAGATTTTTTATTTCAATCCCTCCCCTTTAAGAGGGGAAGTAAGAACATTTTTCCAGATGTTTATTGACACCTCTGCAGCTCAAAGGCTGATGGTTTCAAAGGTTGATGCAGAAGATGTAGGAATAGAATAAAGAATAAAACAGACAACATCATCATGCCACTATTTATATCCACAGCGTATTCCTGTCTTGAATTAATGCTTTGTGCATTTTTTCATCTTTTACACTTTCCACCCTGTCTCGGAAGGTGTATAGTAGAACTGGAGAAGGTACAAAGAAGGACAGCAGGAGTGATTTATATGGAAGAGGATTTACAAAATGACCAAGGATTCTTAATACTCTTCAGGCTGGTAAACGTCTGTGTTGACCATGTCATGCAAGTGTACGTTATGTGGGTAAAGGATGCTGGAGATGCTTTTCCCTTGCTTGTCTTTCCTCTGTCTGTAATATGTACCCTCAAAAGTTTTTAAAAAATCAACATGAATAAGGGAATAATTTTGAAAATTGACCTCTTTCAGTGAGGAGTTGGATGACCTTTTCTGTGCAGTTTTTGTACTCATTTGGTTTCAAGGCAGTGTTGTTCTCAAAAATTAGCTGTTAATGATTTTAAGTTATTTAATTTAGTCTTTAGCTTGTCACCAGAAAGGATACTGACCCTCATGAGAGTATCTCATGAACTCCATCTGTTCACCTAAAATGAAAATAACTAATATTTTCAAACACTCTCTTACTACAAAATTTAAGTAGTTTTTTTATAGCCCACTGATTCCTTTGTAGCATTGAGTTAAACTTAATATGCAGTGTATTGATGTAGTCCAGTATTGACCCCTGAGAAGTCAAGCTTTGGGCTCTTCCAGTAAGACTTGTGTTATTCATTTTCATGTTCTCAACTTGTCATTTTTATGTATTTAAATTTTGGAATCAGATTAACTCAGATTAGAATCATATTGGAAAATAATTACCAGAAGCAAGCAACTCTTTGTTTTAAGCGGTGAGAATTATTTGTCGCCTGGGAGCCTTATTAAGGATCAGGTTGAATTCTTTAGCACTGTAGAGACTGAAGGGCTATTTTTGAAAAAATGTGACAACGCTTGGGCAAGTGCTCTCAGGTAGTAATAGGTAAAATCAGTGCAGTCTGTGATTTGGAATTAGGACAGACATGTTTTAGTGTTTTAACACTGCTGAGATTGGCAGCTGGAAAGAGGCTTGCATAGCACATTTAAAAAAGCACATATTCAGAGAAAAGAGAGTGAGAACATACAGTGAATTCTACTTATACCTCTTTGAGCTATTTTTTGAGGTAGAGTTACTGAGGAGAGGTGGATGACATCAAATTTCTTAGTGCCAAAAAATGTGCAAAGACCCTTTCTGCCACTTTAGCTCATAACACTAGATAGGTTTCTCTTCCACTCTTCTTTGAATTGTGTTCTACTGACTTACCAGAACAATGGGGAGACGGGGAGACTATTTTGTGGGGCAGTATTAATTTATTTCCCATTATTGGTATTCCTTAATCATGGTTTCTTCATATCCCCACAAAAACAAGGGGGAGGGTGTAATAGGAACAGCAGCACTCTTGGTTAACATCTTTTATGTTCCTTTGGAATTTGTTGGTTTGTTAATTTTGCTGTGACTGTAAGAGATGGGCTTACACTAGTCATGGCTATTGTGACTAATAAGGTGGTGGTGACAGGCACGAATTCTTGTGAGTGGATTTTATAAGCTATCTGGGCACTCTTGGTATGTGTGCAGGCTGCCTGCCTGTTCTGAAGCCCATACTTCTCAATTTTCCATATTGTTATAATATGTTACCTATAGAGTTAAATTTAATATGGAAGTGCCTACATGTAACTATGGTAATGTTTTCTGTTTGCAGTGTAGGTCTACTAAAATCTGCCTGTATTTTAGAGATTATCTTAGTATATTAATTTACATTGCTCTTGATGCAAGCCTGATAAACAATAATTTATACCAACTGTTAGGATTATCCATAGCAGACCAGAGAGGAACATCCATAGCAGACCAGAGAGGCAACCCAGAGAGGCTGAAGACTAGCGTGTAGCTAGTGTATTATGTATTCTGGCAGATATGAAGGCCAGATATGAAAGCTGAATATTAAAATGAGGGAGAAAATACTCTTCCCTGATTTCTTGACATACGTATTGGACTGTTGGCCTTTAGCTACCATTGTTCTGTTCAAGCAACCTGGAAGTCATTTACTCCATTTGTTTCACTATGTGTGTGGTCCTATCTGTAATACACAGAGGAGGCGTTGTGATATTTTTCATTATTTGATATTGTGGTAGGACCTGGAAACATTGTTGTGATTAAGATTCACAAACGAGGTGTACCCTAAATATTTTGCCCATAAGTTGCTCTGTGAGCAGTGGAACTAGGCTTCATACAAATTTTTCTTATATCATTACAATTCTCTTCTCCCTCTGCTGTTAGACCTTTCTTACTTGTAGTAAAAAAGCCGCTATGCACAGCTCCAGCTCAGACTGATTCAGAGCTGTGTCTGTGGTGATTGTGTAGCCTTTGAGCCAGCCAGTGTGGATAGCCTGAGTTCATGCTGCAGCCCTTTGCTCAGCAAGCACAGGAAATTGTGTCTTTTTCCTCTGCCTAGCTGTTGATTTTCATGGAGCTCATGGGAACTTAGTGTATCAGAGGGCATTACTTCTCAGTCTATTTTAACTGAATCTGGTGGTGAACAGATTCATTTAGAGGGATGGAGATGAAAGGAAGAGTGGGAAGAGGCAGGTGGACTGTATGAGTCATACATGTGATGTTTGCTTGGGAAACCAGGCTGAAAAGGTCTTTGCTAGTCTATAAGGTAAAACAGAACAGGCAGACATGTGCAGTGGAATCACAGTCTGTCATTTGTTTGGACCTCCTGCATAACACTCTGAAAAATAGGTTTTTTGTAAACCTCTGTAGTTGTACTATATTGTTTCTTAGACCCTACTATGAGGCTGGCAATCTCTTGTAGACAATGCATGGATCAATATTGCGTCATCTGAAGCAATGGTCAGTGAATGCACTTGAAAAAATACAGAAAATATTTTTGTATGTAGCTTGCTCTCCATGCCAACATGAGTGGACAAAGATTTGTTTTCTGAGGTGGGAGGGTGAGAACTGCATATAGGCTGGCTTAAGAAATATAAATATAGAAATTTTTGTATCAGACTTGGTGTGTGAAGAATATTAGAATTGCTCCAAAGGAGGGCAACAAAAATGGTGAAAGGACTAGAGGGTGTGACTTACAAGGAGCAGCTGAGGATATTCGATTTGTTCAGCTTAGAGAAGAGGAGACTTGAGGGGTGACCTCATTGCTGTCTACAACTTCCTCATGAGGGCGAGCAGAGAAGGAGGTGCTGATCTCCTTCTGGTGTCCAGTAATAGGATGTGAGGGAATGGCTTAAAACTGCGTGAGGGGAAGTCCAGACTGGATATTAGGAAGAAGTTCTTCACTGAAAGGGTGGTCAAGCACTGGAACAAGCTCCCCAGGGAAGAGGCCATGGCCCCAAGCTGTCAGTGGGCAAGAACAGAATAGGCTATTTCAGTTGGAAGGGACCTACAATGATCATCTAGTCCGACTGCCTCACCAATTCAGGGCTGACCAAAAGTTAAGCCTGTTGTTAAGGGCATTGTCCAAATGCGTCTTAAACACCGATAGGCTTGAGGCATCGACCACCTCTCTAGGAAGGCTGTTCCGGTGTTTGACCACCATCTTGGTAAAGAAATGCTTCCTAATGTCCAGTCTGAACCTTCCCTGATACAACGTTGAACCATTCCTGAGGGTCCTATCACTGGATACCAGGGAGAAGAGATCAGCACCTCCCTCTCCACTTCCCAGTCAGCAAACTTGCTAATGGTGCGTTCAACTCCAGCATCCAGATCATTGATAAAAATACTGAACAGAACTGGCCCTAGAATTGAGCCCTGAGGAACAGGGCCAACCAGATGTAGCCCCATTCAGTACAACCCTTTGAGCTCTGCCCCTCATCCAGTTCTTCACCCAGTGCACTGTGAACCTGCTCATCTCACAGTTGGACAAATTGTCCAGAAAGATGCTGTGAGGGACAGTATCAAAAGCCTTACTAAAATCCACAAATAATACATCCACTGCCTTCCATTCATCCACGAGGCAGGTAACCCTATCCTAGAAGGACATCACATTAGTTAAACAGGACTTTCCCTTTGCGAGCCTGTGTTGACTGTGCCTGATGATTGCATTATTCTTTAAATGCCTTTCAATAGTACCCAATATGATCTCCATAATTTTTCTGCGAACTGAGGTTAGACTAACAGGTCTGTAGTTCCCTGGGTCTTTCCTCACTTCCTTGTTGTAAATTGGAATAATATTGGTTACCTTCCAGTCAGCAGGGACCTCCCCCAACTCTCAAGACCTTTGACAGGTGATTGAGAGGGGTCCTGCCATAACATCTGCTAGCTCCTTCAGTACTCCGGGATGAATCCCATCAGGCCCCATGGACTTGTGAACATTCAGCTGATACAGCTGGTCCCTTACAATTTCAGTGTCCACAGACAGAAAGTCACTGTTCCCATACTCGTGGCCCTCTGACTTAGGGGACTGGGCAGCCCGAGGTCTATCAGTTTTAATAAAAACTGAGGCAAAAAAAGCATTGAATGCCTCCGCTTTTCTTCATCCCTATTAGTCAGATGGCTATCTTCAACAAGTGTCAGTCCAATGTTTTCTTTAGACCTTCTCTTGCTATTAATGTACTTAAGAAAAGCCCTTGTTATCTGAAACAACACTGGCCAGTTTCAACTCTAATTGAGCTTTGGCGTTTTGTGTCTTCTCCCTGCATATATGAAGCCTGGCTCTGTAATCTTCCTGCGAAGCCTGACCTTGCTTCCAGAGATCATACAATTTCTTTTTCCTCTTGAGCTCCGTGAGGAGTTCCCTGTTCAGCCCCGCTTGCTTGACTTACAACACACTGGAATTGCTTGTTCCTGTGCTTCTAAAAGGTGGTTCTTAAAGACTGACCTGCACTTGTGGGCTTCTAAGCCCTCAAAAGCAGATTCCCAGGGTACTCTGCTAAATAGCTCCCTGAATAGCATAAAGTTTGTTCTCCTGAAGTTCAGGGTAGCAACTCTGCTATCCTTTATTCTCATTACACTGAAAATTTTAAACGTGACCATTTTGTGATCACTGTGGCCAAGACAGCCACCTACCATCATATGTCCCATGAGTCATTCTCTATTCACAAATAACAAGTGAGTATTCACACAACAGCATCTTTCCTAGTTGGCTCACTGAGTACTTGTGACAAGAAGTTACCTTCCACAAACTTCAAGAATTTCCCAGACTTGCTCGTCACAGCAGTATGATATTCCCAGTTGATATTTGCGACGTTGAAATCTCCCATAAGGACAAGGGCTACAGATCCAGGGATTTCTCCTAATTGCCTACAGAATAACTCATCAGTGCTTACATCCTGGCTGGGCGATCGGTACTAGACACCTACTACTTCATCTCCTTTGTTTTCCATCACCCTAATCCTCACCCAGAAGCTCTCAACCACATCATCACTAACTGTTAAGGGCTGTACAGTCAAACCCTCCCTTACATGGAATACAACTCATCTGCCTCACCTGCCGTGCCTATCCCTCCTGAACAGCCTGTAGCCCTCCATTCCAGCACTCCAGTCATGGGACTCATTCCACCAAGTCTTGGTAATAAAATGATATCACAGCTCTGGGAACTGACCAATGCTTCCAGTTCAAGAAGTGTTCAGTGCTCATAGATACATCATTTAACTTTTAGGTTGCCCGGTGTGGAGTCAGGAGTTTGACTTGATGATCCTTGTTGGTCTCTTCCATCTCAGGATGTTCTGTGATTTTAAGAAGAAGGACAGTTTGCTTTCCAGTTCAGTTCTATGTAGGTCTGCTGTAGGGTTGGCAACTTGGAACTTAGTAACAACATATTGCAATGTATCATGGATGTTGAAGTATCTCTGGAGAAGCTGTTAGTTGTCAGGAGGAACTAATGCCTTGCCTTGCTGACAAGGCCTTGTAGACCATGAGGAGGAGACTGCTGAAGCTGAAATTCTACTAATGTCAAAGCAGATCCTAAGGAAGCCACTGGTATATCTATACCTGTCAATATGTGCTATGGGCTCGGTGAAAATATGAGAAATGAAATGCTACTGTGTCGCTTACTGTTTTGGCTGGTCTGAAGATTCACTCCAAAAAGCATGTTGATGATAACAGAAAGTATGAGGACTTTCTCACAGCTTTATTCTCCTTTGTTTTATTGAGGTTGGATTTACTACTTAACATTTTTGGGTCTTTTTTCAGTCCTCTCAGCCTCAAGTAATTCCCTTTTTTTGAAAATGCTTGTCAGCTACTCCTAGGTAAAGGAGTGAGGAATATTGTTGGTTGAACATGGTTTTGGTAGTACTTGTGAGTTTTAACAGGAAAAAGCAAGGCATTCTGCTGGCAGAAAAGGACCTGGTGGTCCTGGTGGACACCAAGTTGAACATGAAGAAGCAATGTGCCCTGGGGACAAAGATGACAAATGGCGTCCTGGGCTGCATTAGACAAAGAATTGCCAGCAGGTTGATGGAAGCAATCCTTCCCCTTTATTCAGTGCTGGTAAGGCCACACCTGGAGTCCTGTGCCCAGCGCTGGGCTCCTCAGCACGAGAGAGACATGGACATACTGGAGAGAGTTCAACAAAGGGCCATGAAGATGATTAAGGCACTGGAGAACCTCTCCTTTGAAGAAAGGCTGAGAGAGCTGGGACTGTTCAGCCTGGAGAAGACTCGGGGGGACCTCATCAATGTATATAAATTCCTGAAGGAGGGTGCAAAAAGGACAGAGCCAGGGTCCTTTCACTGGTGCCCAGTGACAAGACTGGAGGCAATGGGCGCAAACTGAAACACAGAAGGTTTCCTCTGAACATCAGGAAGCACTTTTTCACTGTGAGGGTGACCAAGCACTGGCACAGGTTGCCCAGGGAGACTGTGGAGTCTCCATCCTTGGCGATATTCAGAAGCCCGCTGGACATGGTCCTGGGCAGCTGGCTTTAGGTGGCCCTGCTTGAGCAGGGAGGTTGGACCAGATAACCTCCAGTAGTCCCTTCCAACCTCAACCATTCTGTGATTTTGTGATTTGGGGTTATATGTAGTGAATGTGTCATTTATAGGATGAATGTTTGGTGCTAAGAGCATTTTCATTGGACCATTGCCTTAAAAAAAATTTTCCAATGTTCACTATTAGCATAGAATATGTCCTACAGTTACAAATGTTTTCAACAGCACTTACTACCGTCCTTTCAAGTTTTCCAGATCCATTTTTTGTGTAGGTAATAGTTAGAAGTTTGATGGGATAAGTTTTGTTTTTTTTTTTTAACATATATATTTTTTTAAACTCACCAATAGCCAAGGAAGAAACTATTAGTAAGTAGAAGTAAGTAGTAAAGGGATCTGCAGGAATCTTATAATCTTGATAAGTAGCTAAGTATTCTGTTAAATAGTTTAAAGTTGCTAGTTTTTCTTTTTAATAAATGGTATCCTAGAATTTTGGAGTTTTTTTAAGGTGAAGACCTGCATTTCAGTCCATCAATATTTGTTTGAGTGAAGTTTAAAACCAGCAGTCTGAATGGAAAGGAATCAGTTAAGAAATTTACTTGCATCTGAGATAAGTAAATGTCTTTTTAATTTTTTAATTTTTGTTCTTTGTTCTTATTTTCACATCAAGAAATTTGCTTCCAACCTTATACTTTTTGATTTTGTTTTAGAGGAGTCATGACTCCCCCCCCTCCCTCCCTTCTCCTCCCCCCCCCTCCCTTCTCCCCCCCCCCACCTGTTGAAGGTAAACCCTTTTTTGAGAATTGAAGAGGAAAATTGGAAAGTTAAGTTTTCATTGGTATATCAACAATTTCATTGCTTTTAAAAGCTGTCTCTTCTGTTTCAGATTATTGTATAACTCCTTTACTATGCTGTTTTAGGAACTGTATTATCCTAAAAGCGGCTATACTGTCTCTGATTTTTCTATTTCTGGTTTTACCACCACTTAATAACATCTTTTTTTGTTTTTATCTTGTGCTTTTATGGTAGTGGCTTTTTTGATAATGTAAAGAGGCCAATTGTTCCAACGCTGCTAAAGGTTTTGGACAAGTGACCAGTGATTTCAGGAGGCTGTAGGGGTCAGAATCTCTGTGTACTGTAGCTGTTCTGATCTTCTGGAGTGTGAGGTGTGGGAAGGAGGGATGTTCTTGGGAGGCTTTGCCCATGGTGGAGCATGCAGTACAGGGTGACAAAGCAATTGTCTTTGGGCATCTTTCAGGAAAAAGACAGTTGTTCTGTGTTGGGGAGAGTAGGAAATCGACCACACTTCTAGTCCTGCCTCCAGGCCCTCTTTTTCCACTGAAGGAACAAGGAGGTTGTTGCCAGCAGCATTATCCCATCTTGAAAACAGAAGTGTGTGTATGTGGAGGCAGAACAGGAAGGGAATGTCTGAAGTGTAGAGCACAAATTCGTATTGCTAATACTATGATAGTGCACGTATTGTTCAGTTTTACATCTAACAGAATTGTGACATTACTGTGGTAGCTTCAGGTAATCCAGCACTAAATAATACTGATAAAGGCATTATTGTGTTGTTGGATAGCTTGTTAATCTGAACCTAAACCATTTTTGGTTTACTTTTTTTTATTTTAAGGATTTCTTGCGTGTAGGACAATAATCAAAGTCACATGTCCTTTCTGGTGTTTGTGTTTACACTTTGTAACAAGGAAAAGTAACTATTGTTAGTATTGTTATTTTCCCATGACTCTCCATAGAACTATTTATTATGTTAAATAGCTGTAGGTTTTAGGGTTTCAGTTCACTTATTTCTTCCCCACCCTATCCTTCTTCCTCCAACCTTTCCTACCTTTTTGCTTGGGGGGGGGGAGGGCAGGAAAAGCCTTGAATAGATGAGCTTCCTTGTTTAAAAAAAAAAAAAATCTATTGAGAAAAGATTTTTCTGTGTTTCCATTCTTGTTTGAAATATATTCTTTGATATAGGAAAAATAATATTGATAGCATTATGGTGATTTTGTCTAGCCAACTCAATTCTTACTTATGCTTACAGTAAACTGAATTAAAGATATTAGTGGGGAGGTTAGTAATATTTAGGCATTTTGCTGATCTACTTACTTTGTTGTTGCTCAGTGCATTTATACAACTAGATCTTGAGTTTTCTTATTCTGGTTTTGAGCATTCAGGAAGACTTTCAATTCAACAATGCTCATTCATGGTGTAATCTGCTCGTGTATTTTTTCTTTTCTATTATCCACCATGTTCTATATTATTTCTGGAACAGAAGTGTCAGATTAGCAAGAGAATAAATCAGTGGTCATTAAAGCACCATCAGTAAGCCCAAATACATTGTGATTGACTATAACTCACTTTAAATTACAATTATATTTATTTTCAGTTCAGTCTTCTGTCTTGTATCAGATGAAACTGCAGTCAGTTTCAGCTGAGGGACACAGTGACTTGTGAAATTCTCTACCACAGCTTTATGGATGGCTTCTGAATTCCTGGCTATGTCATTCTGTTTGGTTAGAGGTTTTTTTTGTTTGTTTGTTTGTTTGTTTTTAGTGGGTTGACCTTCTGTAGGTAATTGTGAGGGGGGAGAGCATGCATCTTGGATAAATATTCCCTTGATACTTTCCTAATTTACAGATCTTCTGATTTAAAGTTAAATTGAAAAGCCATGTTGTGTAACTTTTTGTTTCTGCAGATTTAACATTATTCCTATATTTTAACTGTTTTGTGTGTTTGTGTGATAGGATCTTCCATCCGTTGTTGTTGTGGTTTAACCCCAGTCAGCAACTAAGCACCACACAGCCACTTGCTCACCCTACCCCCAGGTGGGATGGGGGAGAGAATCGGGGGGGAGGGGGGGAGTAAAACTCATGGGTTGAGATAAAGACAGTTTAATAGGACAGCAGAGGAAGAGAAAATAGTAATAATAATGATAAAAGAATGTACAAAACAAGTGATGCACAATGCAATTGCTCACAACCCACTGACTGACGCCCATCCCATCCCCGAGCAATGATCGCTGTGCCCCCAGCCAACTCCCCCAGTTTCTATACTGAGCATGACGCCATATGGTATGGAATAGCCCTTTGGCCAGTTGGGGTCAGCTGTCCTGGCTGTACCCTCTCCCAGCTTCTTGTGCACCTGGCAGAGCATGGGAAGCTGAAAAGTCCTTGACTAGCATAAGCACTACTTAGCAACAACTAAAACATCAGTGTGTTATCACCATTATTCTCATCCTAAATCCAAAACACAGCACTATACCAGCTACTAGGAAGAAAATTAACTCTATCCCAGCTGAAACCAGGACAGTTATGAAATGATATCACAGGTAATTAGACCCTACTATCTTTAACTTGGTACAGTTTTTTTTGTTTTACTCCTATCTTGACTCCTGTGGTATCATATGAGTAAGGAAAGGACTTTCTGTGTTGGTTGTTGTACTCTTCTACATCTGAGTTTCTTGGTTCTTCGTGAAAAATATCCTCAATTACTGATTCAAAGCATCAGTCAATTTATAAATACATGTTCGCTGCTCCAGTTCACTGCTCCTTTTTAGCTTTCATCTTCACAACGAATACCATCGCTTGTTTCTATATAGCACAATAGTAAGCCTCAACAGGGCGGATTCATTACCAAATAGATAATGTCATTTAAAATGCATCTGCTTAAATGCCATGAATAAGTAAATCATCTACTAGAGACTGAAAAATAAATTAAAGAAACATCCACTAGTGTGGTTGTCTTTTATTTCTGGTGGTTTAATAGCATTTGGAGATTTAGAGCAAATTTATAAATGCTGTTATTGTTAACTATACTGTCTTTCATGAAACTGTTGATTCACATGAATTAGGAAATGATCCTTTAATTTTTTTAATGGACTACTATGTCAGCCATTCCGTGGTTTTGCTAGGGTCTTATTTTGTCCTAATTGATCTGTAGTTACCCAAAATAATTTATACAACTGAAGTAATACTAATTTTTAAAATATCTGTTATAGAGGTTAATAAACAGATTGTACTCTTCCCGTTGATGTAATGGTTATGTATGATGAGGATGGTTTAGACAGAAGCGTTGTGATAACTATGATCTTTATGTAGCTCTCAAGACTCTCTCAATTCATTTTTGGTGTCCAGGAATTTTGAGGGGGGAGGTTGTATGTGTCAGTGAAACAGTTCTGAAAGTAAAGCTTCACATCCTTTAGAGCAATGAAATTTCACCTAGAACTTGAATAAAGAGATGTAGCAAGTTCAGGAATGTGTGGTGACTGTAGCCCTGTTAGAATTAATCCCCTGATTTTCAGGAAGATTATAACTACAGGGATGGTGACTCTTACATTGCTGTATGTAATCCTTTTTTTAAGATTATACAGAGATAACCTCAAAGATTTTAACCCTTAATCAACGTGCTCAGTAGCCAAACTGGACATTCATTTTGAGTAACAAGAAAAAAGGATTTAGGGCTGAGGGAAAAAAAAGTGTGTGCATTGTGCAAGAAAGCAGTAAATAGTGCCCATAGGATATAGCGTTCCCTTGCCCGTTAATGGTTAGGGCTTGCATTATTTTAAATAAAACTTTTAAAAATTGTTTATTTAAAAAAAACCCTTATTTCAGTGCTTCTTCACCACCTGTTTTTCTTTCCGGTATAGGCTTTCTTGCAAATTAGATCAAGAAAGTACTGGTATTTTCCTTTTGATGTTATCCCTGGTTGTGGAAACTTCTCAGTCCTCCAAATGAATATCATCATAACTTCACTTCATGTAATTGCTATCCCATCCCTTCCTTCACCAAGATCAGACAACTTGTTTAGTTGAAATTTTGATTATTTTTGGCCATGCAGATATAGTTTCTTCTGGCTGATAAAGATGGGAGGCTGCTAGTCCTTGAAACTTCCAGTTTTTCAGTATTTGAAGAATTTCTAGCTGTAGAACTTCTTTTAATCTTTCTCAGTTTATGAAAATTTTTACTTCTAATGAGGCAAGAGAGTGATGGTGTAATCCCATCCTAGTGCAAGTCTGTCAGTCCCTCTGCTATGTGACTTCTTTACTGTCCCTGCTTAGTTTCATGCAGTGTATGCTTGCTCTCTCTGCTGCAACCTTGCCCCCCAGAAACCTGAGATTTTTGGAAACATTTATGTCAATGCTATTCTTTTAATTCAGTAACCTTTATTTTTGTTTTCTATATGTCCTGATGTATTTATTGATGATGAGCTGATTTACGTCCAGTCTTTATTGTTTTTACACTGCTCTTTCATTGTCTTTATTCTCCCAGTAGTGCTCTTCATGTCCTGTCTTTTTCTTGAATATGACAGTCAGTACTAGTACCTTACACAATGTCACTAATACTGTTTTTATCACTACTGCAAACAGTTCATGTGATAAACAGGGTTGTTGTCCCGTGTCCCATCCATCCCCCCCACCATGGCTGCATCATGATAGTGATTTTCCTATCAAAGTCTGAGGGGCTAAGTTTTGGATTATGCTTATCTTCTTCGATTGTGCAGCAGTGTTTGTCATATATCCAGACCAGCCTTCAGGGAGTAATAGGTGTCTAAAGCTCTAGATAAGTTCCTTCATCTTGTACAATGTAACTTGTCCAACTTTTCTTCCTGAAGGCTTTGTTTACCTGGAAGAAAGGCAGAAAGACATGTTCGACTGAGTGTGACCCAGTGTGCATCAGGCAGTGAAGACTTTCTTTTGTTTATTTGTTTTTTCAGTAATAAGATAAGAGTAGCTTTTTGGATCTTGAATGGCAATTACAAACATCATGATGTGAGCAGGCTCTCTCTTCTCCCAGGAGAACCAACCTGCATCAGAGCTGGTTAGACAATAACCTGTTAATTTCATTTAAGAATGTCAGTAGCTGAGTTTGGGTAGTTACTGATTAAAAGAACTGATAACTGAAGCCTTAAATAATTCTTTTTGATGTATTCCTGAAAAAGAAGTTACTAGAAAAAACAATTGTTTAGTTTTCTTCTTTTGACTCAGAGAAAATGTAATGTTTCCTTCCCCCTTAATTCCTAACCAGTTCTTAATTCCTAATCAGTTAAACAAGGATTGGGGGGGGCTGCAGCTTTGGAATATTTGGAACATGATGAGACCAGGATCAGTCAGTTCAACTAATTTGCTCTGTTCAGTAAAGCCTTTTTAAATATAAAATATAACCTAACACTTTCTTCATGTATTGTTGATAAAGAGCTATGTTTATTTAAAAAACTTCAGATGCTTTTTTTGCACTTGCATATATTTTAATTTGTTTTTCTAAATACTATTTGACATAGATGTTAATGCAGTATTTTGTTTACAACATACTAAAAATTTGGAACTGCAATCATTGCTGTGTAAATGTACTTAGGTGTATCATATTGGCAAGAATATAAGATAGACTTCTATTATAGAAGGATGTTCATGTTACAGGGGCGGAAACAGAACATTGGGGCACTCTTGACACGGGATGCAGTCATGTAGTTATTGCAGAAACATGCAGCCCCTCAGCCAACCCCAAGCCTAACTTTGTTTTGTCTCCTCTGTTGGGATCTCCCTGGCATTGTCATAATTTCTCCCAGGCATCATGGTCATTTTTTCCTTCAAGGGGAAAGATGCAAAGCTAAGTGTAATGAATTCTCACTTCCCTGTTATCAGGAGATTGGCAGCCATGTGTTTGCCAAATGCAGTTAGCAGCTTAGTAGCAAGCAGAGCCAGAAACTCAGGTTAGGGCAGGTGGTATGCCTTGCAGATAAACCAGCACCTGAAACCTGAAGTCTGAGGATATTAGGCAATGAACTGTGTGAGGACTTTGGCACAGTTTATTTCTTTATTTCTATATTTATTTTGCTTTGTGCATGCTAGGAATAGAGTTAAAAAAACCCACAAAACCCAACCAACCAACCAACTAAAACAAAAAAGAAAACCCCTAGCATTTTAGATCTATGCAGGTTGAACAGTAGGAGGAAAAAAAACCAGTAAAAATAATCATAATTTGTCAGTTACAAAAGTATGCCTAAACTAATTTTTTAATGTATGCTTAGAACTAGATTGCAGATCTTGATTTCTTGTCAAGGATTTGAGTTTACTTGCCACAGAATTGATTGCATGTGTTGCTCCTTTAACATCTTCTGTATTGGTGGCCTCCAAAGTCGGGTGCACAAGACCATCCATTGAAGTGCGGGAAGAAAATATTAGGACTTACATTTTATCTGAAAAATAAGAAAGAAATTAAGCTCTATTTAATATACGTATTGACACTGGTACCCTCACTTGGTCCATATGTCAGATGATCCTGTGTCATGTATGGTTCGTGAGGTGTCCTGAGGGTGCATTTAGTATTCCACAGTGTGGAGGGGTCACAGTAGCACCTTCACTTGTTCATTTGCTTTCAGTGTATTGCAATGTATGCAGTTTACGTGTGCTCGGTTAAGTGGATTTATGGATTATATTATTCAGTTTTAACTAAACTAACCCTCACAAAACGGGCAAGTGGCTTAAAAAAATTCCTGCAGAGAGACCATGGATTGAAATTAATACTAATAGTGTGAGCACAAGTGAACAATAAGAACATGGCAGAGCTGACCTTCTCCTACTCCTAGTATGAGCTCCTGGTCAGCCTCATCAAGAGGTAAAAACAATGGCAATTAGATCTGACAAGATGTTGACCAAAAAAATTCGGGTTTATCAAGAAGGCTATTTGGAATATGGATGTACATCCACTATCGTTAATGATGAACCTCACCCTAAGAGAATATTGTACCTTCAGATATCATCTAATGATAGTAGGAGGCCATCACAATTAGCAAGACATTTAAAAACTAAGCATCCAGAACATGAAAAAAACTGTAGAGATTTGTCTTCAGCAATGTTTGAAGTCATGCAATACTCAGTCCAGTACTTTACAAGATTTCACTAAACTTAATGATAGATCTTTAAAAGCTTCTTTTGAGATTTCTCAATAGCGAAAGACATAGAAGCCACATACCATTGGGGGAAACACTTGATCTTCCTGCTGCAGTAAAAATTTCTGAAATAATACAGGGAAAACAATAAAGGTGACAAACTAAAATGCATGCCTTTGTCAGCAGATACTGTTGAAAGATGTCTGGAAAACATTGCCAAAGATTTGAAGAAACAGATATTAGGAAAAATTCCACAGTGCGGGAGGCTTGCTATACAGTTGGATGAAAGTATAGATGTTTGTAATGTGGCTCAGGTTACGGTAGTTGCTAGCTTCTGGGTCAATAATTAAATACACAAAGAACTGAGTCACTAAGGAAGGATGTACCAGAGAAGATACATTCTTAACAGTAAATGACTTCTTTAATAACAACATTTTTTTTAAATGGAAAAACTGTGCAAATGTAACCACTGATGGAATGGCTGCTTTGACTGAAGTAAAAAGGATTCTGGGGTAAGGTTATGTGGAGAGCACTGCATGTGGAATTCATTCACTGCATCATGCGTAGGCAAGCAACAAGGAAGTTGGAGCCAGAAGTGCACAAAATGCTGCAGGATGTCATCAGTGTGGTTAATTGTATGAAAATAAGACTTTTAAATAGTAGAATGTTTACAATAATTTGTAATGACATGGGGACTGACCAGGAAAATCTTTTGTACCATGCAGAGGATCGCTAGTTATCATTGTGCTTAGAAGAGCTGTAAAACGTAAAGATTAATTACATGTTTTTCTTTCACAAAAAGATGAATATTCTGAATTTGATGACCTATTCTGTGATGACAAGTGGCTGTCAGCCATATGATGACTAACAGATATTTTAAAAAAAATAAAGACACTTTATGTGTCCCTTCAAGGTGAAGGTGATGTTTTAACAATGAGCAAGAAGGTGACTGCTTTTTGAAAGAAACCCCTGCTATGGAGAGGCCATTTTGAAAATGGATGTTTGGACATGTTTCCATCATTGTTTGATTTTGTTGCCAGAAAAGATGTGTACAATCTGTAAAAACTCTCATATCTGTATACTTAAACTTGGAAACAGAATTTCCTCAGCTGTTTGTCTTCCAAATGAAGAGTTTCAGGGGGTTTTGAACCCATTTGTTAAAAATATAAAACTGCAACACCTTCCATTAGTTTGCAATAACAACTGATTGATATCAGGGAAGATGGAAATTTACTGGCCAAATTTCAAGAAAAACCTTTGTATAATTAGTGGATGGGAATGAAAAATTAGTATCGTGATTTAGTAAGTGCAGCCAGTGATGCACTTTCATTTGGATGTATGTATCTTTGTAAATTGTCTTTTCCAGCTATGACAGCCATTAAAACCAAATATAGAAATAAATGGAATTTAGGACCATATCTTCAGATCACTGTATTACAAAGTGTTAAGCCAACATTTTAAAAAATGATGAAACCTATTCAATCACATGGTTCTCACAAAAAAACCCAGTAAATTTTTTAGCGAGAGCAAAAAGGTTTTTTGTACCATTAATAATAAAAATTATTTTAAAATACTGTTTATTTCATCTTTATCTCATCCTTTTTAATTTCTATTTTTATATGTTTTATAATGCACAGAATATACTAGTACAGTAATACCTGTATGTAATTTATAAATAAATATACACATATTGCGGGTGCGCACTCAAAAATTTTGTGATAGAGGTGCATGATCAAAAAGGTTTGGTGACAACTGTTCCCATATTATTATTGATACCAATTAATGTTCACAGAAATAAATATATGGAAGTTCATCCAGATCATGGAAAGTGTATTTTAAATGTATGTATTCTTTTCTCATGAGAAGTAGTTGTCTGATAGAAACAGAATATTTTACTTCTAGCTTTCAGGTGTGGTAATTCAGGAGGACAGGAGTGATGTTGTCTCCATGTGCTTCAAGTGCTGGGATGCCCCAGCTAAGATCAGAGCCACACTAGTTGCCGAATTATAAGATGGGGTGGTTCTTGTAAATTGCTTACTGTCTCAAGTGATTAGTGGGTGGAGAACAGTGGTATAGAAAGCTGTCATGGTTTCACCCCAGCCTGCACCACACAGCTGCTCACTCACTCCCCCCCGCTGGGATGGGGGAGAGAATCGGAAGGCAAAAAGTGAGAAAAGGGTTGAGATAAAGACAGTTTCATAGGTAAAGCAAAAGCTGTGCACACAAGCAAAGCAAAACAAAGAATTCATTCACTCCTTCCCATGGGCAGGCAGGTGTTCAGCCATCTCCAGGAAAGCAGGGCTCCATCATGCATAACTGTTACTTGGGAAGACAAAATGCCATCACTCCAAATGTGCCCCCCTTCCTTCTTCTTCCCCCAGCTTTATATGCTGAGCATGATGTCATATGGTATGGAATATCTCTTTGGTCAGTTGGGGTCAGCTGTCCCAGCTGTGTCCCCTCCCAGCTTCCTATGTATCCCCAGCCTACTCGTTGGTGGGGTGGGGTGAGAAGCAGAAAAGGCCTTGACTCTGTGTAAGCACTGCTCAGCAATAACGAAAACATCCCTGTATTATCAACACTGTTTTGAGCACTTTTGTGGTTTAAGCCCAGCCGGCAACTAAGCACCACACAGCCACTCGCTCACTCCCCCCCGGTGGGATGAGGGAGAGAATCAGAAGAGTAAAAGTGAGAAAACTCGTGGGTTGAGATAAAGACAGTTTAATAGGTAAAGCAAAAGCCATGCATGCCAGCAAAGCAAAACAAGGAATTCATTCACTACTTCCCATCGGCAGGGAGATGCTCAGCCATCTCCGGGAAAGCAGGGCTCCATCACGCATTAATGGTTACTTGGGAAGACAAATGCCATCACTCTGAACATTCCCTGCTTCCTTCTTCTTCCCCAGCTTTATATGCTGAGCATGACGCCATATGGTATGGAATAGCCCTTTAGTCAGTTTGAATCAACTATCCTGGCTGTGTCTCCTCCCAGCTTCTTGGGCACCTGGCAGAGCATGGGAAGCTGAAAAGTCCTCGACTAGCGCAGCAATAACTAAGACATCTCTCTATTATCAACACTGTTTTCAGCACAAATCCAAAACATAGCCCCATACCAGCCACTATAAAGACAATTAACTCTATCCCAGCTAAAACCAGGGTAAGCACAAATCCAAAACATAGTCCCATACTAGTTACTATAAAGAAAATTAACTCTATCCCAGCCAAAACCAGCACAAAAGCTGATTGCAAATCTAGGGATAGAATTCAGATGTTGTCTGAATCACTTGCATTATTGCTTGAGTGTATCATTCTGGGGACAGCTTGCTTTTCAAGCATGTAAACGTTTCAGATGTTTTGTTCATTTGGAGTTGTTGGTGCTTAGCTCATCTGAAATGAGAATATAAGCTTACCTTCTGGGTATAGGAATATTGATATATCACAGCTGAATTTTTTTTCTTGCCTTACACTGTTGTTCTAAACTATGTCAGTGTTTGCATTACTGAAGTGTCTTGGCACCCTCAAAGGTAATGTGGGACAAATTTCTAAAGTAATTTGTTTTTTTAACTGTTGTTATGAAATAATGCATTCTGCCATACCTAAGTAACATTTGGTAACTTGCTGATTAGTTGATCATTTTATTTAATAGTTGTAATAACATGCAGGGATAAGTAGTTTTTAATAAGCTACCTGTGTGCTTTTTTTTTTTTAGGCTAAAGCCTAAACCTCTGACATGGCCACAGCCTCACCAAGATCTGATACAAGTAACAACCATAATGGAAGATTACAGATGCAAGTAACAGGCAAGTAGTGATTTGTATCATGGTGATATTTACAGTAAAACATATGTATTCTAAAAAAGTAGTCTTTGAAATAAATGTAAAAAATTGATCAGTATAATTAGTATTTTATTTAATAACTTGAATGTTACAGTTAAGAATATGACTATAATATATGTAGGTGAATTGAAGCTAGATAGGGGTTATGCAATAAGTTGGGTGACAGGGTTTAATGATCTCTTCAAATTAAAAAAAAAAAAATTCAATACAACAGCAGGGACAAATGTAAGGAATTTTGCTTGGGAACAACTAATTAATGGCAGAAATTCCATAGGGGGGACATATATTATTGAAATACTACAAAAAAGATGGGCGGTTGTAGTGAACCCCAAGCTGAAAATGGGTGCAATGTTATAGTGAAGCTGGAGAAGAACTGGAGGAGATCACAAAATCTGCTAGCCCTTCAAAAGATTAAGGGCTTTGATTACATACCAGGTAAACATCTGTTGAGAATAATAAAGGTATTCTGTATTATCCTTAGGGCAGCCATATGGAACAATTTAGGTTGAAAGGGACCTTTGGGGATTTCCTAGTTCACTCATCTGCTGAAGGCAGGGCTACCTTTGAAGTTGGATCAGGTTGCTCAGGGTATCGTCCAGCTGAATTTTCAGTATCTCAGAGGCTGTAAATTACCAGCTTTCCTGGGCACCTTGTTCTGGTGATAAACCACATCACTGTGAAATGTTTTTCCTTCTATCCAATTGGAATTTACTATGTTGCATCTTGTGACTGTTTACTTTTTTCCTTTTGCTGTGCTGGTTCTCATAGTTTGAGGCAGAATTCAGCCATCACAGTATCTGCTGGAAGGGAAACACAGTGGGCTACAAGCAGTTCTGGAAATTTCTGATTGTGTTGGGGACACTTTTTTCAATAGATGTTGAACAGGCCAAGTAGGTTGTGCATTTTGCTACTTGTATAAGAACTGGTCAGGGATGTGACAGTTGGTGTCAGTCTTAGCTGCTCTTTCTGTGGGATGGCAGAGCAGAACAAAGACTTGTTATAGTCCAAAGATAAGCAAAATGCGTCTAGGTAAACAAGTTTGATAGCTAATTATGACAGTGTTACAGTAGTTAAAAATGAAAATGTTACCAGCAAGTAGTTAGATATTGTGCATAAATATATATGCACATAAATGTATGTGTGTGTATGTATGTATATAAGTATTATTTTACCATTGATAAATAACTTGAACTTTCCAGGGATCCTGAGAAATCTGGGAACCCTGAAGTAAGAATGAATGCATGACGAAGAATATATTAAGGCTGTCTTGAACAAAATTTGAAAAAAAACTAAGATACCATGTCTTAAAAAAAGCTGCATCTCAAGAAAGATACATCATGCTGGATGGTCCAAAGATGCCCAGGTTATCTGAGAAAAAAGACATTGCTGGAGCATCCCCAAAATGGATATTTTATCAAATTAGATAAGAGGGGAACCTTAAAACCGATTAACCTTGTGCAAGGATCGCATAAGTTGATAACGTGATGAATCATCAAAACTGGCAATAACTAATAGCATAGATGGAGCTACCTGTACGTTGAATATATATAACTGTAACAAACTGAGTTACACAAATGACCTATAACTTCAGATCTGTGTATGCAGAAATTATCATTTTGATATTCTGTACTGTACTGCTCCTTATGTAAGTAGTCTTGTATTTTTCTGGCACTGGAGCTTCTCTTGACTTCAAGAGATCTGGTTCAAGGATCAAAGTGGGAAGAAATCTGTACAATTTTTAGGATTAGTTTTCTGAAGGTTTCATTCTCTAACCAGTCTTTATTGCAAGATCAGACCATCGCCAGTGGCATTACAGGGAAAGAAGTGAGAGACAGAGGAGTTTGGGACTGTAGTATTGGTGACCTACACTGCTTTATGCTCAGATTAGTTTATGCTGCTGTAGAATCTAGACTTATATTTCAAGAACTCTACTTAAAAAGCACTTTTATAAAGGCAGCGAGTAGCGTATACTCATTTTGTAGACAAGGAAATTCATATGGAGCGGTGACTTGTTTGAGTTTGCACAGTTACAGCATGTTCCTGACAAGTTTTGCCGTCAGTATTTTTTCAAATATACTTGGCAAGATATCTTGTCTTGTTAGTTCTTTTTGAAGTCTTTTGCTACTATTTGTTACTTACTCCTAATTTTTTTGAAAGAAGTCCTAACCCAGAAATGATAATGGTTTCCTTTCATGTTTGAGGACTCAAAACTTGATGACTTAAAACATAACCAGATAAAAGGGGGGAAAGTAAAAGGAAGCTTGAATATTATGACTAAATACCTGTATTTTAACAAATGTTGCAGTTGCTTTTAGAAAGCAAAATATGGAGAAAAAAAATGTGGAAGAAGTAGAGGTTGTTAAAGCTTAAAAATATATCATGATTTCAGATGAAAAAATATGACATGTGTGGAATTATGTTTTTAGTCTTCTACATTTAATCTTTCATCATTATCAAGGCTGCAGTTCCCTTTTATGACACATGACGCATGACTTAGACTGGATTTTTCAAATGTGAGGGAGTTAAGTGTGCACCTTTTAATTGAAATTAAGTAGAAGTCTGTGGCTAATGCCTTTAGAATCTTGGATGGTTGCATCCCGCTAACTTTTAACTAACTAATGCATATGTCTCAGAATACTGTAATCCAGAAATACAGGACAGACCTTTTTTGTCTCCCTTTCGGACAGTTTAGTTAACTTCCACTTATTTTTCAATTAGCAAGTACCATACAGAAAAGTAACAGAGAAGGATTATTTCCAAGTGGCTGAAAATGCTCAGCTTTGCTTTAGTTTGAAAGTGAAGGGACAGAGAATCACACTGAAGTACGGGAGGAATGAGAGAGAAGGCATAGCCAGCAGGTAGGTACAGCTGTGAGTCCATCAGTGTGGTCTTCTGAAGACAACATCTGCCTGAAATAGAATTTAAAATGTTGGCAGTTAGGCTACTGTTGGTTTTTATAATGACTTCCTCAGCTGGGTGAGGAAGTGGGAGAACAGATTTATGTTCAGGAGCACTGAGGACCTCACCAGTGATTTGGAGGTAAAAAATAATTTCTTTGGTCATTTACTATTTCTTAATTGTTGAATATTTAGCTGAAACTTTTAAGTTCATCTGCAATGCTGTTTAAACAGGGGAAATTGGAGAATTGATTTCTTACTTTTAACAAACTGATGTGTTATACCACAGGTTAACCACACAGGTAATATAGGCAAGGCAATGAAGCTCTGTATACAGGGTTTGCTATACAGGGACATTTTGAAATAGGCCTGAACTGCATATGCTTTCATAACTACATATAATTAAAAAAAAAAAAGTCTGCCTGATAATCTCTCAGATGTATCATACTTAGATATTTTTCAGTTAAGGGAAGAGTAGGAATAACAATGAGAAAATAAACAAAAGAACCCACATGATTTTCAGTGTTTATCCCTAAAATAATTGTTGTGCTGTCTCTCCAACCCATCCTGCCAGTACGTGGTGAAGAGAATGTGTCACACTTGGTTTCAACTATCTGACAAAGTAGATTTTGAAAATAAAAGCCACCATTTTAAAGTTGACCTCTTTATGTTCAGCAGAAGTAGAAAAGGTGAGGAATAACATTGCCATGCTGTGTTTCATGCATTGTGTAGGCAGTACATTTTCTGTTTTTCATCAACAGGATGCTGTTATAGATAAAGCAATGTATTTTATTAGTTTCTAGTGCCAAACTGAAACGGAAAAAGAATTGGTTTGGAACAACTTTCTACACGGAATTAACTGCAGATGGAGAAATTAAGAAAACGGCAAAATCAAGTAGTTCTTCAAATCCAAAATGGGATGAGCAGCTGACAGTGTAAGTAGATTTTTTGGTTGTTTAATACTATTTATTAGGCAGACATTGCAGGGAAATATTTACTCAGCTTGGCTGCCTACATAGTTTTCTCTGGCTGTTGATGACTAATTGCAGACATAAGATGATATTTATCTCAAATGACTTTTTTTTTTTCTCAATTCTTACAATGTTTTGAGAATATTTTTGTATAGAGAGTGTTCCTTGTGTACAGTTGTTATACATGGTTTACTCTTGATATTTGTTAGCACTGTGGACTGTTCAGGTTTAAGATTCCTCTCTAGAAGATGTTACTAGCTATAACTATGTCATTCTCAACTTTAAAAGGAAAAAAATCTCAGCTGGATAAGTAGTAGTTATGAAGAAGGTCACTTTTTCCTTTGAATTTCCTAATGAAGGGATGCACGTGCAAAAACAATTTACTGCAAAGTGACCTTGCAACTTATCTTAGTATTTGCCCTTTTTAATCTTCTTGTGGTTTAATTTGGTTTAACTGTGCTACAGGTGTAGATATACCTGAATATGACTGTGAAGAACTGGCAATCTTGCACTGTGCAATTGACCAGAATGCATTGTTATGCAAGCAAGATTGTACTGCTTCAGATTTGGGTGTGGAAACAGCATAGCTACTATCGAGTGGCATTGAGCGTGGGCGAGTACGTTTTACGGCATCTGACCCGTCTTTGTGCAATAGCCAGCTTTGTTAGTAGTAGGACCCATGCCAGGTTCCTATAACTAACAGTGATGGAGAGTGGGGAGTGGTACAGCATACCTAGCTTTGGGGAACTGTTTGCTTGGGAACACTTACTTATTAACTACAGACCTGGGCTAAAGCAAATAGGGTATTCCTGTGCCACATTTCTCAATGTTTCAGGTTTAGTAGAGCTTATTAGCCCTTTGCAATATTGCAAAAGAGGATAATACAGTCTTGGACCTGACGATGATTTCCAGGAGTTACTACTAGAACAAGTATGGAGCTATCAGTATATTCACAGAGACCAGAGTTTCTGTTGAGAAGGCAGGTTTGATTTGGCAGGGTTTGGTGAGATGATGATAGAAATCAGGTAATTTGGCATGCGCAGTACAGCCAGACAGATTCATTCCATCATCAGTGTTACTTACTTAGGATCTTACCCTTATATGTATAAGGTATTCTGGCCCCCTTTTCCTCCCTCTATTGGAATGGTATCGTTGCTTCAGTTGCCCAGTCTGTTTGAGGATAAGTGAACTCTCTGGCTTACCAAATTCCCTTAATTTCTATGGGTCTGCATGAGCACCAGCAGTATATTCTCCATGTGTAGGTGCTTTTTTTTTTCTTTTCTTTGCTGAGCTGATCTTTTAGTAAGACTTCCGTTAGAAGGCAGCCTATTCAAAATGCAAAAATATATTTGCTCATGGACTTCAGCAAAAATGTTCCACGTTGTCCAACACCTTCAAGTGACTGTAAAGCTAGCTCTGTTGTTGTGAGGGTGGGGGTTGGTTTTAGTATTGTTTTCATCCATGCTGATAAAACTTTCTGTATCCATTACTGATGGATATGTGGCCTTTGACTTTTTGCAGTGTAGTGATTCTACTCCGTTTTTCACAGCCAGGAGCACTCTTGCAGTACTAGACCCTGTACTACAAAACTTACTCTCCAGGACCTAGCATAGCTTCCCGTTTTCCTTCTTGAGAGGGGAGAGATCACTGCCAAAGGTTATCATAATATTACTGTAATTGGGTCCTTTACCTTTCTGCTTCCCTCCAATTTTTACTTTAGCTTCATCACTTGATTTTTCCCCTCTGATTTCTGTGAGTATGCATTATGTTTTTATATATATTTGTGGATTCACAAATAATGTTTTATCAACACTTTCATGGCAAGCTGACACCTATTAAGTGGGTTCTTCCTGCTTGCAAGTAGCTGATTGGTTGCTTTTTCCTTTTTTTTTAACATTTAGTATTTTTCATTCTAGTGACAGACAAATATACTTACCACCTTTTTCTCTACATTTCATAATGTGAGTTTTTAGTTAGAATGCTGGAATAGTGAGGAATAAGGAAAATATGTCTTTCATAAATAAAGTAAGATATATTTTATATAACTGAGATTTGAGCTTAGTGTTAGGTTATTCTGATACTCCTCAAATTCCTTATGCTATGGTAATAATGCACTTTAAGTTTGCTATTTAAGTATAAATATCATAGTGTTTGCAGTTCTTAGTTAAAAATTTCCCCTTGCAGTACAAAAACTTCTTTTAATTAATTAGTATCAAGAAATACAATAAATATGAGAAAGCGATTTACGTTCAAATACTCCTAATAACAAGAACAAATACTTTAAAATCTGTTTATATTTTTTAAAAAACTGTATTTTATATGCAGGAATGTGACTCCACAGACTACGCTGGAATTTAGAGTGTGGAGCCATCACACTTTAAAAGCAGATGCTTTATTAGGAAGAGCCACTGTAGACTTGAGACAAGCTTTGGAAATACACAATAGAAAATGTAAGTTATCATGAAGGATATTTTGAGTAAAGTAGAATTATTATTACTAATCTATATATCAAACTGGCAACCAGACTACTAACTATACGTGTAATTACAACTGACTTACAGTTGATGTCTTTACTTGTCTCTTCTAGAGATGTCTGTTCTATCGAGAGCAATTTAAATGTAACAATGGGATATAATGATTTTGAAACAAACATGAGGGTATGAGTTACTACAAATTAACTAAAAGCAGAAGTGATTAAGTACAATGTTTTGTGGCAAACTAATAACTAATTTGCTAGAAGATCTGTTTTAGACTTGGTAAAAAAAAAAGTCTAAACTTTCAGAAAAGTTGTATGTAATTTTTCATGTTTTCCTTCTCTGAAATCACTAATAGAAAGGCTGGATATTTTTTCCTCATAATTTAGCTGCCCAGAGAGCAGTAGGAACCACTGATTAGTGAAACAATTGAGAATTTCCTTTTAGTACATTAGAGATTGTTGTGTTCTATGTAACTTCTAATTTTAATTGTCTTTAATAGAATTAAAAGAGGTCTTCTTTATCTAATTTGCTTTTTAAAATTTTTTTCAAGAAGTACAAGTACAAGTAGAAGTACTAGTACAAGAAGATGGTGAATCCACACTTTAAATTCCACTCCAGAGTGGCAGTAGAATTCCAGCTAAACCAATCTCTAACCTTTTTCACAAGTTAGATATACAAACCTGAGAGCTCTGTTTAGGGAGGTGGGCGGAAAGGAGAGCCGAAAAAAAGCTATATTTTTCTGATTCTTACGGAAAATTGAAACAGAATCCAAAATTAAGTGGGGTTTCTTCAGCAGTATTATAAAGATTCTGCCCGAGATTCCATAGTTAAGCAGAAAAATTGCTTCTTTTTTAAATTAAAAAATGTATCAGAAGAAACTGGGTTGTAATAAAGATAGCAAAAAAAATAGTTAATATTTTAACTATTTCTAACAAAATAGTTACTATTTTATTACTGTAGATCCAGGGGATGGTAGGATCCAACAACTTGGCAAATTCTTTCAGGGAATGGTTGACTGAGTTAGCTGTATATTGCACCAAAAGTAATTTATGGGCAGTGTTGCTGGTTTGGGCAAGTCAGCAGTTTGACACACACTGGATTATCCAATAATTCAGTGGTGGAATAATCTGATTGGTCTCCTTCAGTCATTCAGTTATTGATACCTAATCTAAAATGCAGCACTTGAAAGGCTCTTTGCTGAAGAAAATGTAGAGGAGAAGTCCTCTAAATGCAGAAACTTTAGAATTAGTGCTGTTACTTTCTCCCACTAAACATCACCAGTATTGAATTGCTGCCCACACCCCTCCCAGCTTTCTTGCCAGCTCAGTTGGTCTACAGCCAACTGTTGATCTGGTCTGGGGAGATAACCTGTTAAAACAGTAGAAGCTAAACCAATCACCCTTTGCAGAAATGATGATTTATAAAGATGTTAATTTAACAACTCAGTGGCAGGCTAGTTTCTTCTTTCTCTTCTTTTGGGTAGGGCTATTTTCCAAAATGCAGATTGCTAAATCAATAATTCTATAGATTTGGGAGCTTTGTGCTTGCTCCAGCAATTTAAAGTACTTTGAAATCCATTGTCATATAGCAGTGAGTATATGCCAGTAACTGCTGCCCAACTACACTGTTGAACCTGCTCTTTAAAGTAACGGCTTGGGGGTATCTGGCAATAGCTTATGGTAGCCTTCCCTGTTTTCATGTTTATTGTTCATTTATGATATATGTTAAGAATGAAAAAAATAAGGAAATGCTAATCTAATGCATAGAAGTGCACGGTGAGCTTTAATTTTAGCTTGGAATGCTATCATATGGAGGGAAATATGGTGGTATATCTTGAAAAATTATTCTTTTAATCTGAGACCGCAAATACTAAAAGGCCTTAACCATTTTAACCTGATTAATGTGAACTCCTAGCTGACTGTGTTTGGATTTATTACATGTAGCTTTAACTGCTGTACTAGTAATAGTTGACTTAGAGAGAATTACACAGCATCCACAGCATGTTTTACCTCTGGATTATGTATGTCTCTCTACAGATGCATGCGTAGCTTATCAGTCACATTGAATTATTTTACTGCACCATGTACACATTTTTTGTATATCTCAATTATCTCAAAGTTTCTTTTGGTGAAAAGAGTTTCTGATATAATTTTTGGTTATTTGAGATATCCTCTCTGTTACTGTTTAATCCCTGGAGTTGGGATCTATGAAAATGCTAGTAAGGATTTACTAAAAATAATTTTAAAAATTGAGGAGGGACTCTATGCAGTTTTTGCATTTACTTCTTCCTCAAAGTGATGTGCTTTTCAGTGGTCTCTTAGAATTAGTTTTGCAAGGTGATATATCAACATAAGCTCTGGTTGTAGAATGAGGTTCCCTGTGACTTGTAATATTTGGATGTGTAGTTCAGAAGTTGCTTGACTTTAAGGCTTCCCATGTTATGCAAGTAATGCATAATTTCAAAAGGGCTTAGTGGAAACAGCAAGCCTGGGAAATCATTAAGAACAAAGTACTGAAACCATGTGGATCCTATAGCATACCTGTAGAATATACTATGTAAACGGCCAATTTACTTTTACAGTAAACTGTGCTTTTACTCGCAGCAGATATAAATTTACACAGCTCCTTAGTGATGTCTATGTTTGAATCATCTGAATATCTCTCATGTTGTTTTGTACAACTAAATACATGATTACATTTCTGTGCTGAAAGTCTCTTTTAATGTTGTTTAGAATTTAATCTTTCCTTTATCCCTTCTCTCTGTCTCTCCCCCTGCCCACCCCAACTCCATTTTTAGTGGAGAAGGTGAAAGAACAGTTGAAACTCTCTTTGGAAAACAAGAGTGGCATGGTGCAAACAGGTGAACTGACAGTTGTGCTAGATGGTCTGGTTGTTGAACAAGAATCTCTTACAAATCTCAGTTCATCAGCAACCAGTAAGTTAAAATAATTAAATCAGATGGTAATATTTTGATTAAGTTTTCAAACAGATATAATAGAATATTTCTGTTGAATTTGTTTCTTACTGTTCAGTAGAAGTTCAGCAAAATGGCGAGGCTGTGCATGAAAGCAGAGATGCTTCAGCAAGAAGTACATCCAGGTTGGAATTTATTTTTGTGTTTTACACTCTATGGGGTGTATTAGCAAATTTATCAGTTGAAATGTTTGGATTCTTTGTGGTTTTTCGTTTGTTTGGTTGGGTTTTTTTAAATTTTTTGAAGGGGATAGATTTGAACTGTCAAGGCCTAAATTATGTTACCACAGGTTTTAGAAATATTACTTGTATGATAATAACATAATTTAGCTTGAGAAGAATTAAATTTGCAACTCTGTTCTTCCTCTGCTGGTAGAGTCTTCTCTCCACTACTTTATCATTGCCTCTTGGATGTGTAGCCCTCTGAACATAAAAATTCAACTGATTGGAAGTTTACTAAATACTGCAGCAGAGATTAGGGGAGCAGTGGTTCAGTGTGGTTTTGTGTACTTATTCCATTTGTTTTCTTCTGCTGTTTAAGAACTGTTTCTATTCATGCCTACCAACTTGTTGCAATGTACCATCTGAACAGAAGGAAGAAGGAAAAAAAGCCTAAATTACTTCCCCTTCACCCAGTTCCCTTTTAAGGTCATGATCAGGAACTTGTATAAGAGACTTGTATTGAGTTTAGGAAGCAGTATTCAGAACACTGAGGCAAAGGGTTTGCCTGCTTCAACCTGAAGTGGCAAGAAAAGGCTTTGGGATCAATTCAGAGCTTCATTCTTGGCTTCTCTATCTTTATACCAGGTCAAGGACTGCCTGGAGAGAAGTAGGAGTAGATTGTTCGCCCTCTCACCTAGGGACTCAAACAGGTCAACATTCAGATCAATTTAATGTTACTGGCCTGCTCATTTACCTTACAGTGAACCTCTTTCCGTTTAAGTTCTTGACACATGATGGAGTGAAAAAACATACAGTTGCTATGCATTTGAGTGGCAGGGACACATTTGTCCTTATATGCTCAACTTGATTCTTTTTTTGAATATGTGGAAGTTTGTCTCTGTTCCCCCATGGGTGCCCAATATGAGGGAGTGAGGATAAAATGTTGCTTCTCCTTAGTTTTCGTTAGAAAGGTTTGGGTCTGTTAAAAGTAATTTGAAAACACATCTGCATACCATTTTAAAACAGTAGTAACAATCATTGTTTTCATTCAGCTATTGTTGCTGGAGGTGTGGCTTTTACTGGGATCCTGCTCTCGATATTGGTATTTTGATTACAGCAGTTTTCCATACAACTATCCAGCAGTTTTGATTTACAGTTTTAAAATTAAGAGATGAAGAAAAGTTTTAAGGTAGCTTCTGTGCATGTCTTTAGGAAACAAATGGGGTTTGTAGTCTAGAGTTGAAAAGGGATAATTCTCTGTTTAATACTACTCCTTTAATTTAAATTAGTTTAGTTTAATTCTCCTTTTAGTTTAATTTAGTTTAACTCCTTTTAGTTTAATTCTCTGTTTATACTACTCCTTTGGAGTTGGGTAAGGTAGCATGGAAATACTGCTTCTTCTTTTCTTACTCTGCAAAGTGGGACTTCTAACAGTTTTCACATTTTTATCATCTGTTTAACTTCTCTTTAATTTTTAGCCTCTACTCCTTGAGAAGATAGGGAGTTGGCATTGAATGTAATTTTCACAATATGTGTCTCTGGTGGGTGGCTTTAAGCATTTTGGGATAGATTTAAGTAAAAACAGTGTAGTTGAACAAGACTTTCTATTCACTACATTTATTTCTATGTGGCCTTACAAACGCAGAGCTGCCTGTGTGTATCTGTCCTCACAAAGTCCCATCCTGTCTATGCACAGAGAAGCTCATCTTATTTTCTTTTTACTGAGGGAGAATTTTGTTACTTTCTTATGTTATGACTAGAATAATTTTTGGAGATACGACAAACAGCACCAATTGTTCCACTTGCTTAATAAGAGAAAAAGTTTTCCTGCTCATAGCTGTACTTTGGAAGGGTCCCTAAGGCAGTTTTGGAAGATGTGGCAGGTGCATCAGTCTGCCCAACTCAATTCTAATATGTCATTACAAGTAAAAGATGAAGTGGAAATGGAAAAGCTTATCTGTTTTCAGTATCTAAAATCCTCAAAACAAAAATTTGCCTGTTGTTCCTTAATTGTTTTGGTCTTGCACTTGGCTGTTATCTAGGCTGCAAACATTGTGTTATAAACTGTTGTGAATTTACTTCCATTTCTTTTTTTGTTTCGTTAGCGTGATTTAGTGTAGGATTTGGTTGAGTTGCGTAACTGTTTAACACGTTGTTTGTAGTAACCTAAAATGATCTTTTATTTTTACCAAGATCTGCTTGTGACATTTCTAATGGGATAGACAATCAAGTACCTTCCAACTCTGTAGTACAGAATACATTCTGTATAGAAGCTGTTAATGGAGACAGCACACCATCTCCTACTCACGTTGCAGCCAGACCCAAAAATACACCAGTACCAAAACCACTTGCAGTTCAGCCTGTCAACAGCACTGGTAAGAATGGGAGAGTTATGAGAACATGTACCGTAAGGCTTTTTTATCTGGTTGAAATGTATCTGAAGTTGAGCCACTTTTTCTATATTTTTTGGTTAGATTTCAAAAATACTGAAAGGATGTTTCTGGGCTTGAATTTATAATCTTGTGTGTTCACTACTGTGAATTTTTCTGGAGTAGATCTATTCTTAAATGTACTAACTTTTATAGCTTCCCATCAGTTCTCTTCTCTGATGAAGAAAGATGTAAAGCATCCAAAACTTCCATTTGTCTGTCCCAGATGACTAAATCATATTACTGATTATCTGGAGGAAAAAATAGATTTCTTTCACAATTAATTTGAGTAACTATAGTTAAGTTCCTTTTGCCATTAGATAAATCTGATTTTTAGTGCTGTCAGGGAACTGCTGTGCCCTGAACTGAGATGTGTTGCAAACTCTCCTTGCCTTCCATTTTTTTTTTTTTTTAAAATGTATTTAAAAAAGGTATTGGCAACTACTAAATTTCATTTTCCTCTTAAACTCAAAAACTTTGATTATGACTACAAGTAACATTCAGTACAGTAAAACAAGTGAAAAGAAAGTATTTTTAAATTTTTGTTCCTCTGGTAAAACTTTACATCTAATAATGACTGTGTTTTCTAAGCACTTTCTGCCTTTTCTCAGCTGTTTGAAAGACATTACAGTGATAGCAGAGGAAAAAGTTAACCTTAAATAGAAATAGGCAAGCTGTTAATAAACAGTAGAACAGACACTGTCAAACTTCCTGTAATAAAGAGGGAAATGTGGATATGGTGGGAAGATAGCAGAAACAATTATGAACTTTAAAAGGTAATAATTAAATTATGCCTTCTGTGAAGCTTTTATCTATTTGGAGAACTTCAATTTGATTCACCTCTCTTTTCAGTTGAAGGCCAGAGGGTATATATATTATTTAGGCATTGCTCCCTTTTTCTTCAGTAGCCGAGAGATCCATTTGAAATCTGTATTAGGATAGGGTAATTGCAAAAATAATTGATTTGTTCAAATAGTAATATTGATAAAATCATCACTGAGCTTGCACTGAGGCACTGATATAACAGTTTTCAGCTACTGTACCCGTTGGTGGAGACTTTTTTAAGGCAAGGCATAAAACAGGTCTCCAGCATTTGTTGATGAAAGACTTTTTTTTCCCCCACTGTTGTGCTTAGCAGGATTGTAGTTTCATGTGATGTTGGCAGAATTGCTGTTTTAGATCTAATTGGTGAGGTAATCGGCTGATGTAATGTTTTATAGATCTGTTTTGGAGATCAACTTACTAAAAGAGCTGATGATTTGTCAGTTATTTTGCTTCTAACTTTGTTATGTAATCCCATTCACTCTCTCATGTGGATGAATTGAAAGGGTTTTTTTTAATGAAAGCTGAAATTTCAGTTGTCTTTTTTCCTATTTAAGTAAAATTGTTGCTAGTTAAAGCAGAACTTTGAAGGAACTTGATCAGATTGTCTGTAGTTACGATTTTTTTTTTAATGTCATGCTTTACATTTGCTTGAATTAATACAAAGTGTTGACATGTCTTAATGTAGTTAACCTGTTTTGTTATGAGCTGGAAGTAGTGATATATTATCCTGGAATAGTTGTGTTCAAAAAGCAATGCCTTTACAGATCTTTCAAATCTGCTGCTGCCTGTAAAATCATGCTTATCATTATGCATATCAAGAAAGTATTTATGGCCCAGTGATAATTCCTTAAAGAAACTGCCTTGCTAATTTAAATACATTGCTGATGACAGTTTTATTGTTTGTAATTCTTTGACCTGCTTTTCTGACCATCTGGGAAAGCAAGAAGTTGCTGACATTATATACATGTTGCAAGTAATAAGTAGAATCTAGCTATTTTTTTATTTGTAAGAGTGTTATACAGAATTAAAGTAAATGAACTCTTTAAAATGATGGAGCAGCATTTTATAGGCACTAGTCTAGGGTTAAATTTTGCAAATCTGTATCAATAAGGTTATGAGTATAGAGCAATTGTATTGGCCTCACTCCTTAGAATTGTAAGCTGATAGTATGCTGTTAAAAAATTACTTGACATCTATGTTGCATATTATATTTAGTCTTGTAGAAAAACAGTTCCAACTCTAGAAGAGGTACATTTAAACTGATGAGTTTAAATAGAGTTGTCGCTGTCTGGTGTTGATTAGTGGTGCAGAAAACAAAAGCTGTGAATGATGTTGCACTGCTTTTAATAGGGCCTTGACTTTTAATGGGGGTCCTACTGACTGCCGTACCCAATTTCGCTTGTCTAAGACAAGATCTTGTTGTGCTGAGATACTGTTTTGTTAAGCTCTGCAGATAGTTGGTGTAGATGTATTGTTAGCCGAGTGGGCTTGGGAGTAATAAAGCCTTCTTAGCCCCCTTTTCCTGCTAAATCCATGCCTGCTTTAAACCTTTTACTAGATTATGCTTTCTTGAGTTGGATGACATTTGTATTGTTCTTTAAAAGACAGAAATTGATTTACTTTGTGATTCTAAAATAATTTTCTTCAGTCCTTGAACTACATAAGTTACGTTAGCCAAATACTAATTTTTATATTTTAATCCCGCTTTTGGAGGGTGATTTTTTTTGAGGTCACACGCAGGTGGTTTTTGCTTAATTGCAGGATTCTGTGCCTCAACTCTGAAAAAGGAAAAAAAATAATCTGTAATAACTGCCTCTTAGTTTTTCAAATTTCATAGAGTTATTTATCTCCTAATATTTTTCTTTCATGTCATACTAGTCAAGATTCTTTTTTGAAGTTGATATAATTTCAAAGTTTCAAAGCAAATAAAGCAGTACTGTTTTCTGGGAAGCAGATGGGTACCTTTTGCTAATCTAAAGAGTAAGGTGTAATGTTGAGTTGACCAAGATATGCAGAAACTAAGAAATTACCTTAGCATGGAAGTACAGAGAATGGCTTGCAGACTGTAAGCGTTAATTACAGCTTTAACTGAGGCAGGTGCATTGTGACTTTTTGTCATCTTAGACAAAAATACTGCTTAGGGCGTATAGGTGTGACTTAAACGTATTCCTTCCGTGTCGTTTACTCGAAAAGCTGGTCATTTGAAAAGGAAATCTCATCAGATTCTGATACACAAATGGTCTTATTTCCCATTTCTCAGTTAATGGCGAGTCATCTGCCTCTGCACCAGAAGCTGGTAATTCTTCTGTCTCTGAGGCTCCGATAGGTTCAGTCGAAGCTCCCATGTCTTCAGATTGCACTAACACTACAGCAGAACCTCAGTCATCAACAGAAGCAACTAGTTGTTCTGAAAGCCACACTTCTGCATTACCTGTTGTGTCTGCTGGACTAGAACCTACAGCTGCAACAGACTGTGCTCAACCTAATGCTAGAAACAGTATAGCAGCAGATGCAGCAAAACCAAGGGAATCCTCCTCCACCTCAAGTGCATCTGCAGAACCTGTAAGACAGCAGCCTGGTAATGCCAGTACAGAACCTTTGCCACCAGGGTATGTGGGCTTGATTTTAATGCTATAATTATGTTTTGTCTTCATGTACGTATAAAGAAAAAGAAATTTAATTCTATACTGGGATTGCCAAATGCAGGTCAGTTGGCCGAGATGGGGTTTTTTCATCTAAAATGGGGTTTGTACTGCTGCTATAACTGGTGAGTAGCTCTTGTCCCAGAAAGTAACAACTGATAACTGATTTGCTGAGATGGTATTGTGATCTAAATAGACAAACTCTTGGGCATTATGGATGTGAAGACTTTTCATTTGATACATTCAAACTTATTTGAGTCATAATTTGTTACTCCTTTGGTTCTTAAACTATGAGAATGTAGTAGGGACGAAAATACAGAGAAGTGAAAATTAATAAAATAGTCTAGAAATACTTGCAGGTGTCTGCTGTATAACAGAGATCAATAATGTTATAGATAAAAATATAGATTTGAAGTGTATGTATGTGCTCAGAATAGCTAGAAACTTTTAATTCTACTAGACTGTTAGAAACTACTTATGTAGTCCTAAACCTTAAATGCAAAATTAAAGATGTGCTTAGACATTAAATGAAAATATAGTACATGCTTAAATATGTATATTGATCTTACAGTTTTTTTAGAGACGCTTTCATGTTTGAGCGAACAGATGTCTTCAGTAACTAATTGGAAATACCGACATTTCCGTAATATTCTAAATATTAACTATTTTAGCATTTTCTGAACACAGAAATAATTTCTTAACCCAGGGTGTATATACCTTGTGTCATTGTAGCTGATCTTTCAGAGAGCCTGTCTTGTACCTGCTCCCTCTGAAGGAGGTTCAGTAAGTTATTAATGACACTTCACTTCAGTTTCTGCAGTTGGATAAACATAAAAACAGGCATCTAAAAAGATAGAAATATTGTATATCTATTGTTGGGGAACAGTTACAAAGTTTTTAATTTTCAGATGCTTTGACAATGGAAGCTCTTTATAGGTGGGAATGCCTGTGGTCATCCCCACTCCACACACTCTTTTTTATTTTTTTTTTTAATTAATTATATGCTTTCCCATTGAGGACAGGGTCATGAGTTCCAGGCGTAGTGTACACTATGGCCAAATGCATTTCTTCATCATTCCTCCCTGGTCACGTTTCTGTGAGGTTTTTTTTTTGTGGTTCCCTGTCCTCCCCCCCAGTCTGGTTGAGTCTCCATTATATTTAGCCCTAGCAACTCTGTAACACGCTGCTGCTCCTCTCTTCTCTTCTTGTAATCTTAGCATTTAACCTCTTGAACTGCAGAAAACATTTTGTAGGAGTTTTATAGGATACTCTATAATAGTGAGGAAATGCACATCAAATCCTATGAGTAGCAGGCAAGGTGTTCTGCCTATATTTTTAGGAGCTGATTAATTATAAGAAAAACAAACATATATAATGCAAGCAAGGGCTTCAGCTAACATTTATCCTCATTTCCTCTCCCATTTATAAATACTTTTGTTGCATTATGGCAGTTCTCAGCAGCATGAAACTTCAGTTGTTTATAATGTTTGGTCTTCTCTCCACCTTCAATGTAAGTTTGCTTTGCAACTAAAACTGAAGAAATAATCCCCAAGGATATCAGATAGAGAATGTAGCAGGTTAGGAAATAGAAACAGAGGAAAACCATTGGATAGCACACATGTCAGGTTCACTCTGAAAGATCTTGTTGGTTGTTGGATATAGGGAACAGTGCTTCAAAATGTAAACTCCCTCTTTTTTTTTGATGCATGTACTTGGAAATGCAAAGAATGAGTCTCTAAGTGCTTTTTGAATGAGGTCATTTTAGCATCCAAGCCTTGAGCAGGTAATTAATTGACTTTGTTTTCAGATATCTTAAATAGAATTTGAAAATGCTTGTGAATATTGATGTATGCTCATTTTATGTACCAAGTCACTTAAAGAAGTCTTTATGGTGATAACACTTCACGTAGGAAGTAATTGGTATGTATTCTAGTGTGAGTTTTCTTTGGTGTTTTAGAATGAGTTTTGGATCATAGTATTTTCATTCAATACCAAGGTGCTTTTTTGGCTTAGTGGGAAATAAGTCCTACGGAAGCATTTTGACCTTGACTTACATGAAAGTCTTTTTGTCTTGAAGGTGGGAGCAAAGAAAGGATCCTCATGGTAGAACCTATTATGTTGATCACAACACACGAACTACGACATGGGAAAGACCACAGCCCTTACCTCCTGGGTAATGTAGACTTTTTTGATTTAAATATGATAAAGGTACTGGTCTTTTGTTTGTTTGTTTGGTGCAGGAAAAATACTGGCTTTTATAAGCAGCTCATCGAAACTGTATTATATATCATATATTAAGAAATTCTAGCTTTCAGTTAATTTAGAATTATATTAATTGCAGCTATTGTTATAGGAATGTTAGTACTGTATATGTCGCTTGTTCTGTTCAAATACAGCTACTAAATTATTTTGTTCTTCCTTTAAAAGTTAAGCATTAAATAATGCACATTTGACCACCTTTATTTAGGTGGCACCACTAGGTGTAGTACGCTGGTTCCAAACCTCAGATTTCCAGGCAAAGTGTTTTCTGTGAAACCTGCTAACATTGCTTATGGTCACAGGAATTTACGAAGTTAAAAATGAGGTGACAGAGAGCTGAGCACGCTATTGCCTGAAGTCTATGTTTGCTCACTGTGGTTGTCCTTCCTCCAATAAAGATGGGGAGTACTTTTGTGTACTTTGGAAATTAAAATCATGCCTGTGACTCCAGTAGTTCATTCAAGTGCTGTCTAGGAATTTAGCATAAAGAGAAAATCAGTTATGTAATACTACTGAAAAATTTAGCTGTTAACATTTGTGTTTCTTGAAAGCTGGGAAAGAAGAGTTGATGATCGTGGGAGAGTTTACTATGTGGACCACAACACCAGAACAACAACGTGGCAGCGACCGACAATGGAATCAGTTAGGAACTTTGAGCAATGGCAGTCTCAACGGAATCAACTGCAGGGAGCTATGCAACAATTTAACCAACGATACCTCTATTCGGTAACTTTTACATAAAATTTAGAAATTAGTAGAGAGGTATAGGTATATTTTTTGTTCTTTAACTTTTTCTAAAGTGATTTTATAGCTATTCAGCCATATGTGTTATGAGACATTTGGCATCAGTAATTCAGATTCTGATTCTGTTGAAAAATGTTAACAAAAATCGTCCTTAAAGGCAAAAAGTACGCCCTTCTGAGTCTGTTCCCTAAGTTGAGCCCTGTGTACTGCACGATACTTAAGACTTTTAATGACAGTAGTAAGAAGGAAAACTACAGCAGTTCCTTAACTGAAAAGGAATGTAAAAGCTGAGTTACGGGCATTTTGAACATTAAATGGCCTTCAAAACTGTTTTAGTGATGAGGAGTCATTCATTAGTACAGGTGGCAATTCTTTTACTTTGAGCTCATTTTGAAGCTTATCCACCTGGTTCAGCTCTGGAATTTCCTACATGGTTTTCCATTTCTCTCAGATAGTTGCTCACTTACTTCTGCCTGAAGAAAATATCATGAGTAGCTTCAAAGAAGATATTTCTTGAGACAGATTTTTCTGTCTGTGACTGGATAAATAAGATAGTTGATTTTTCAGAATTAAGAATGATGGTGCCTGCATGTCGCTGTCACACTAAACGGTCCATTTTAAGAATTGTGCTTGGTCTCTTAAAAAAAGATCCAATCCCAGGGACTTTGTAAGTGATATGTAGCAAAGCTGGAGTGTTTTAAAGAAGAAACCATTGAAGTACAAGTCTGAAACAGCTTCATTGGACTAGGTCTCTATGCATTTGCAGACCTAACTTTGCTTTGAATTTGATGGACTTTATTCAGGTGACCTCTCTGAAGTAAAGGATGCTGCAGTATTCTTACATTTATCAGTTCTCAGCCTCTCAATTATCTAATTAGTCATTATATCTCATCACTAGCAATAGTGTAAACGTGCATCACCACTAATTTCCTTAACTCCTGGAGCTGTGCATCAAAGTCAATTTATCTTATGCAATTAGAGAAAGATAGAATGTTTGAGGTTGGAAGGGACATCTGGAGGTCATCTGGTCCAACCCCCCTGCTTAAGCAGGGCCACGTAGAGCCAGTTGCCCAGGACTGTGTCCAGACTTTTAAATATCTCCAAGGATGGAGACTCCACAACCTCCCTGGGCAATCTGTGCCAGTGCTTGGTCACCCTCACAGTGAAAAAGTGCTTCCTGATGTTCAGAGGGAACCTCCTGTGTTTCAGTTTGTCCCCATTGCCTCTGGTCCTGACACTGAGCACCACTGGAAAGAGCCTGGTTCTATCCTTTTTGCACCCTCCCTTCAGTTATTTATACACATTGGTAACTTTTAATGCAAATCCAGGAATCACAGCTGAAACATATCAAGCCAAGAACTCTCGCTGAGCAACTCTCTGTACTTGAGTACTATTTTGATCAGTTGCTCAAACATCTAAGAAAACTCTCACTTTTCCTGATCCTAAGATTTATTTTGTTGTGAGCTAGATTTATTCTCTCAGGGAACTATGTATTTTTTTAATTAAATTATGTTCTTTTCTTCATTTAATGATAACTCTTACTGAAAACCACAGACTCATTTCTTAAGAAGTCCCATCAGACCTTAGAATCATTAAATTAGGATTTATTTGTAAGACAGAATATACTTGAAGGAAGAGAAAAGATAACTCGACTGTTTGCCTGTCTTTAGAATTCTGTTTTCTAAGTAGTGTATCAGCTGCATACCTAGAACTCACATTTTGTTGGGGGGAAAAAAATTGAAATTATGTTGAAAAAAGTGTGACTGCTTCCCCCTCCCCCCCCCCCCCCTTACTTCGGTGTTGCTGTATACTTTTATAGAATTGTTAACGTCAAACTACAGCTAAATTTTCTTCCTCTGATGACATACCAGGACTCTGCCTATATAGCAGTCTATAAGTGAGATTGTAATTTATTTTTTGGGAAAAAGTGAATTAATACTTCTAATGAGTAAGAGAATGTTTCAATTACCTTGAATGGTCAAAGCTAAACTATGTGAAGGAAGAAAAATAGATAGGATATAGTTATTTGAGTTACTTTTATTTTTACCTGGGTTAATATATTATACTCCTTTTGGTACTAAATCTGGCTCATCCCATGCCACTGCCTAGTGTTTCAGTGTGTTCTGTTAAATATAAGTTAGCCAGCAGCCACACACAAATACTTGGACCCATTAAGAAGATCGGACATCCCTGAATTGTGCCACCATTCAGTTCTGTGGCAGACATAATTTTCTGTTGTGCACTATTCTTTTTATACTCACCACAAAGAAGTCTTTGGTTACAGGGTCATTGTGACTGTATATAGTTTCCAAAAGCAGAAAAGGCTATCTGCATTTGCTACTGAGATAATAATAATTCTCTGTTCACATCTAGTAGCTGGTGGCCAGAACAAAGAGGCAGCTTGATTTTGAGTGTAACTATTGCATTTTCTTCTGATCCTTGCTCTGTTTCTGTTTCACAGGAAGAATATCGTAGCTTTATTTGCCTAAATTTGCTGTTGTATCTTAAGTGGATTTGAGATTTTTGGATTGCAAATGCTATATAAAGCAGTATTAGTAGCAAGGTGATCCTTAAGATACTCTTTGGAAAATGTGGATTGGTTTCCAAATATCAAAATTCCATTCTGCACAAAAAAATGTGAATTTTAGTATCCATAAAATTTTAGGGGGTGGATGCTTTTAGTTATAGAACAGAGCATGGATCCTGCAGTCTGGGGGATTTCTGCCTTCTACATTTTATCTTTCCCATGCTTTGTATTCTTAGGAGCTACTGGGGGACTTCTGCGAGGTTACAGTATATTACGAGCCTAGCATGATTTTACATAATAATTTAATCTGGGTTTTTTTACTTTTTTTTTTCTCCTTTTAACCTTATTGTATGTTGGTATAATTTTAACGATCCGCATATTGGAATGAATGCAGCTGCATTTGCAAAGAATTACAAAGTCTGAAAATAACCAGACATCCAGGGAAGACATCGTGTATTGAGGAAGCAAAAAACCCTATGTTGGCAGTAATCACTGTGCTTCTATATGCTTATTATGGTAAAGCATGTTCTTAAGCAAGAACATTGTGCTTATCTGCTTATAAGTGCTTCTGCAAAACTTCTATGAACTGTACATCTTTAAGACCACTGACTCTCTTTCAAGTTTGCTGTAGGAAGGGAAAAGGAGGGTACATTGAGTTGGAAACAGTGGAGGCAAGTTCATAAATCATTTCATTATCATATAATCTATGTTTCTTCACAAAAACAGAGTAAAAATGGCATGATGTTTTTTCAGAATGGATAGTCTTCAGAACTAGTGGTAATCTTAAAACACATTAAGGAAAAAAATATTAATAATATTTGGCCTAACTGAATGTTGTCTTGTTTCTAAATAGGCTTCGATGTTGTCAGCAGAAAATGATCCACTTGGGCCTTTACCACCAGGTTGGGGTAAGTTAATTAGCTGTTGATTTCAGGAAGTGACAGTTACAGAAATTTGGAATGCAATTGTTGTATAGTGGGTTTTTTTCTTTTTTTCCCCTAGAAAGGAGAGTGGATTCAAATGATAGGGTGTATTTTGTAAATCATAACACAAAGACAACGCAGTGGGAAGACCCTCGAACTCAAGGGTAGGTGTGTATATTGACTGTGCAGATAAAAAGATCTTGCTTAATTCTTATATGTCATGATATGGGGGAAAAAGTACTGTTTGCAATTTCTTCTGCAGTTTACAAAATGAGGACCCTCTTCCAGAGGGCTGGGAAATCAGATATACCAGAGAAGGTGTCAGATACTTTGTTGACCATAATACAAGAACCACCACCTTCAATGATCCTCGTACTGGGAAATCATCTGTGTAAGTGAGAAATTAAATATATTTTTTTAATAGTTTAACTTGTTATAGTTTAATAATGAAGTCCTCTCATACTAGAAAACAATCTATACTTTTAGCTGGAATTGAGCACTAGATTATGAACAAATTGTTGTCCTGTAAATTTAATGTATTTTCAAGCTTTAATTGTCAGTTTTTCTAGGACACACTTTGCTGTACTGCTCTAAGGTTCAGTAGTTTTCATACACTTTTCAAATACCAAGATTGTAATTGTTTTATAAATAGAGAGGGGAAGTGAGGTAAACTTGAATATTGAACTAATGTAACTAATAGTTAAATTTTAAAAGAATCAGCAAATTATTATAATGAGTATTGCTTATAGTTATACACCCTCTAGCAACACTAATGTCTACACAAAGTAGTTCTAAATACTTTTAAAAAATTTTACATGCAAATCTTCTTTAAAATAGTTTAGTCAGAAGTATTGACCCAACCTATGGTGGCTGTCTTAATGTCTTTTATGTAGGGTAGGGTTTACTTCTGATGACATGTTGATGACCTTTCATTCAAAGAGCCTATAGAGTATTTTACTAGAAATTCCTTCATAGTTCCACAAGCAGCTGAATTTATGAAGCCTAATTCAGCACTCTTTCTCTCAGTGAAGGCAATAAATCAAATGTCTCTCCTTTAGCTGGCTTGTAATTTTTACAAGATTGATAGGGAATTGAAATTCTCTAGATCTCTACCTTTCTGTCAAATTTGGTAAATTGACTAGCATCTTAAACAAAAAAAAAAGGGGGGAGTGGGGGTGGAAAGGAAGACTGGCTGACCAAACCATCAACTGCATTTTGTTTCTGATCATATCTTACAATAACAATTTTTGTGTATTTTTAAAATTTACGTGCTGTTGTTTAGCATTGAAAGTAGTGTTTGATGTCTGTATGGTTAATGTGTCTCAAATATATTTCCTTACAGAAATAAAGGGCCCCAGATTGCTTATGAGCGTAGCTTTAGGTGGAAACTTGCTCATTTCCGTTACTTGTGTCAGGTACTGGTTAAGTAATTATTTACTTTTTGAAACTGTTTGAATTTACATTTATATGTGCTGCCTTTTAACGTTATGCCTTATGATTACAGTCCAATGCATTGCCAAGTCATGTGAAAATCAATGTATCCAGACAGACTTTGTTTGAGGATTCCTTCCAGCAAGTAAGCCTGCAAAGATTGTTGTGTTTGTTTATCAAGACAAAAGCATAAGAACAAAACCAGCCATAGCGAATTCAGGCTAATGGTCCTTCAGGCGCAGTAATCTTACTCTGGTATTAACCAAAGGGGGATTCTTAGGGAAGACTGTAAGAACAGAATTAATGTATATAATACTTTCACCAAATGATCTTTCACCTCCCAGCTGTTTACAATTGAAATGCTTATTGAGCTTGATACAGTTTCTGGGTATTTTAATAATCCTCAAGGGACTTCTCTTCTGTGAGCTTGTCTGTGCTCCTCGTGAACTTTTTGCATCTACAGCATCCTGTGGTAAAGAGTTCCATAGCTTAACCACATTGCATACAATATTAACTTAACCACATCAGATTTGCTTTTCTGATTCTTGTATGTGGTTATATACATTACAAAAGGTTGTTTTGTCCAATTAAAACCGGTGTCCTGCTTTGTCCTTCAGATGTTAAAACTGTGTAATTGAAGCTTACAGTTCTTGAGCTCTTACAGTCTGCAGCCAATGTATGTTCCTTCCTTCTTTCTCTGTAACAATGAAAATTCTTGCCACTGTGACCACATCAAAACCTCTTGGAAGTGATTCTCTATAAGTAAAAAGTATATTAGTGATGAAAGTATATTACACTTATTTTGGATTAGAGTAAATTACTTTTTAAAGTGATTTGCCTAAACCCGAAGTCTGTAATATATCAGATGAAATGTCTTTTCACCTATTTTCCTTTAATGATAATGAATGCCTTAGGAAGAGCATAAGAACAGGGCAACCATATAATGATGCTTTCCAGATATGCTCTCCCACTTGCTAGCAGTCTGCTGCTCAAAGATTTTAAGTCTGAGTTGGTATTTTTGTGTGCAGTTCATTGATTGCATGTTCCATGAGATAGTCTAACTGCTTGTCAAATCTATGTAAACATTTGACATATATGGCATTTCTGTATTAATTAAATAAAATCTGAATAAGAAGGAGCGATTTTATTAACAATGCATAATTTATAACTTACCACAATTTTGGGGTTTTTTTTGATAGATTATGGCATTAAAACCCTATGATTTGAGGAGAAGATTATATGTTATATTCAGAGGAGAGGAAGGATTGGATTATGGTGGCTTGGCAAGGTAAAAGAAAATTTATTTAAAATAGTTTTTATTTTTTTAATAGCACTCTTAACTTTGATTTCTAATGTCATTCTGTGGCAAAGAAACTGCTTGCTTTTGCAGTCTGACCCTGGTTAACTTTTTAGCTCCCCTTAATGTATTAAGGAGGTGGAACTGGCAGCACTGGCTATTGTTATGGGTTATAAACTTGCATTAGTAAAACTGTGGTCTCAGTTGTTCAGTTCTTTGACAAAGATGGATGTTTAAAATGGAATTGGTTTATGCCAGTTAATTGCTCTAGACTGAGTTATTTCAGAAACTTTCTATCAGAAAGTTCCACTTTCCTGGAAGTGGGGACTGTGGAAAAATTAAGTGGTTTGCTTTTTTGGAAAAAAACAAGCAAACACCAGCTTGGGGCTAATATGAACAGAAAGGACATAAACAAGAGGAGAGTAGTGCAGGCAGAAAGTAACAGCAGATGAACAGACTATGTAAGGCTGCGCAGGAATGCGAAACAGCTAGACTACAAGTTTTTCTAGAATCTGAAGTGGAACTCGGAGGGAAAAACCTGGTAACAGGAAAACCATTGACGAAGTGTGTTTCATCCATTGACCATATAGAAAACAACCACTGACTACTGCTGCCAGTTACTTGACTGAAATGTTACTATTAGGATCAAAATTTCAGTTCTACTCCAGATCCAGGGAATTAGAAGTAGTCATAGGTGATAGAATTTTTCTTGTTTGGTTGTTTTTTGTAATGTAAAGGTGTTCTGTTTTGGTTTTGTTCTGGTTTTATGTAGCTTACTGTGTTAAAATTAAGTTAAGTGAAAATGTGTAGTATTTGTAAGTAAGGAAGCTTGCCTCTGAAAAGTTGAGCTTCTTTGGATATGTGGGTGGTTATGCTTCTGAATTACATATCTGATAGGCTTTTGGGGCATGACTGCAGAGAGGAAACCAATTTTTGCTTTGCATGGGTTTTGTTTGGTCGATGTCCCTATCATGATGGCCCTAGGCAGAGGATGGGAACCTGAAGAGTTCAAGTAATCTGTTCCTGAGAAACGAAGTATTCCAAAGAAGTGATGTTAGAATAATTTAACTGGAGAGTGTTAGTCACAGAAAGTAGCAGAATAAATAAATAAATAAATGAATGAATGAATAACATAGTATGTAGCAGAATAAATAAATAATAATGTAGTATAATTTCCTAGTTTTAGGACTAAGTCTTGCCCAAGATTTTGTATGTGAAATTGAGAAGCAGCAAGGATCTCATTGTAACTTGAGCTGAGAATTCTTAAGTGACACTGAGTAAATGTTCATGTACTGACTTGCTAATGTAATACTGCATTAATACAAATATAGAAAACTGATGCACTTGATTTACTACCTGTCTCTCAGCAGGCTAAACTCAGTGTTCCCTCCAGATTTTTACCTTGTGTTTAGCAGGACCAATCTGTGGCTAGTTCTAGCTGTTGATGTGAAGAAGTCATTGCTTCCGCAAACTTCTTGTTGATGACTGATTTCTTTGATTCCTCCCTTGTTATCTGGCTTTGATCTAATTTAAATGCCTAGTAAATTTGATGCTTCTCTGCAGAGTTAATATAATTGTCTCAGTATAAAACTTGCATAGAATGCTGTACAACATTCTCGTGCTTATTAAAACATACACAGAACCCCATTAGGTTTATTGTATCCTGGCTGCCTTTCTCTGTTTACTTTCTACTTGGCCTTTGAGTTGGAAGCGTATTGTAGCAAATCATGATCTATGACTAGAACTGTTAGGAGAAATATGCTAGCAAACCTCTCATTTCTATTCCCTGATCTCAGGTAAATATAGGGATAGAAAAGGTGCCTCTTGAGTGTGACAGCTGAAAGGCAGTCCGGATGGAATTCAGTCCCTGCAGTTATTATAGGATAGATTTTTAGCTTGTTTTGTGGCTTTTCCCAAAGCCTGGTTGTTCAGTTCCAAGCATTTAAAGCCCAATACGAAAAATCCTGAGAATGTATGACTGCTGCTGAGGTCTCTGATTATATGCAAATATTATAAAGCAACAAATATTCTAAAAATCAGCTATCCTAACACTGAAATACCAGATTCTATTATTATTTCAGGTCAGCTGAGTTGGAAACTATGAAAGTGGTGAATAACATGTATTAGTTAAACCTCAGCAAAAATATATTTTCACATTGTCGTGTCCTGTGGGCTTAACTGATGCATGGTAATTTGTTAAACCACAGTAACTTAGTGAGTGTTCTGCTGTCAGATTGGGAAAGCAAATAAGGTGTGCTGTGGTTTGGGTTGTTTTGTTTTAGCTAGGTTTTTTATAATAAGCGCTGCCCATGGAACAATCTGTATTTTTTTTTAATAAAGATTTGAGTTGTATGCAGTAAAGCAGGCATGAGGAGGATAAATACTGTGTACTGGTTGAGGCAAGGACTCTGTAGGCAAAAATGTTACTAATATGCAGCTAAAACCTGTGCGATGAGGGTGTGTTCAAGGTGATAATCTTAACAATCATTTCTAAACTTTGGAAACCATGACTTTCTACAATGTTCACCAAAACATTATTGGTTTTAATAATGAAATTTTCTATATTTAAGAAGTATATAATGCCATATATTATTCTGTGATTCTAATACAAGACTGTTTATGTTATTTTTCTAAGTTTTAATATATTTTGACCATTTTGCTAGTTACCTAAGGGGAATGGTGATAAACATCTGTATTTGATGGTCTTTATGTGTATACATGTTTTTTTTTCCTTAGAGAATGGTTTTTCTTGCTTTCCCATGAAGTACTGAACCCTATGTACTGCCTATTTGAATATGCTGGCAAGAGCAACTATTGCCTGCAGATAAATCCAGCATCAACAATCAATCCTGACCATCTTTCATATTTCTGTTTCATTGGGCGCTTTATTGCCATGGTAGGTTAGATTTTTAAGGTTTTATTATTTGCTGTAGCTATACATCTATTCCTGAACAGTATTTGTTTTTACAGTTATTAAAGGTTATGTTAATCTCTTAGAAACGGAAGATTAAGGCATGTAAGGTTATTGAGCCAACATATTCCCTGAGGGCTAAGTCTCTTACACAAGTTTCCTGGGGTAGTGATGAAAGTTAATACGACGTTCAATATAATATTTTATTTTTATCAAATGGATGTGTGTACTTCATGCAAACTGCTATTTGATGGAGTGTCTGAATACTGATGCTCTGAAAAATGTGACTAGTATTTTCCAAAAAAGGCTCCTTGGTTAGACTTTGTATACCTTACTGTATTCAAAAAAATTAGTTAGAAATATTTTGTGGAGAACACTGAGCCTTAATTTAAACGTGCGTACTTGGATGCAAAGGTCAGATACTGAGGAGAGCAGAAGCTGGCAGGGAGCTGATTCTCTGCCATCAGGTTTCTCTTAAACTAAAAGCTGACGAGATGTGTTGTATCATTTCTTCTTCTGGTATCACCGAGTCAATTTTCTGTAGTGGACTCCTGCTCTGTCACATTTCTTTCCTTCCATGTAGTGATACAGTCATCTTTCCACATAATCATCATGACGTGTACAGGTACCCCTCAGCAACATCCCTGAACATGGTGAATAGTGAAACCAAAAAGAGTAGATAAAAGTGCATTTTCAGATTGAAGAGACTGTAGTCTTCTCCTGTTGTTCAGGCTTTCTGTATGAAATTAGAATAAATACAAGAAAAGTGTAATATAAATGGAAAAATACTTTCAGACTTAAAATAAGCTAGGTTTGGGGGTTTTCTTGGTTTTGCTTTTCTTATAGATGCTTCTTGAGAAACAAATTTATTCAGTTTTGATGATAACATCTCTGATTTTGAGGATTTTATGGCCAAGTTCCCCATTTCTGTGCTGTAATGAAAACTTATTTCATTGGATTAACACTTTCAATAGACCGCCAACTTTTTTCTTTCTTTTAGAACCCTCAGCAAGCTATAATGCCGTTTAGCAGGAAGACATGATAAAGCCAATTAGGTGTGAGAGCCAAAATCTGTTTCCTTTAGTCAGTGATTTTTGATCTTGCACATAAGATGAGTCCATAATAGAAATGTTAACTTTAGGAAAACTACTTAATAAAAGTACAGATAATAGAAGATAATTAAAGTGTTTAATGTAATTAAAAGACAAACTTTTCTTTCCTGAAGTATTTTTTGTTTTTTATTTTAAATTCTCTAAGGGGCCGGGGCGGGGGAGAGAGAGAGAGACCTGTGTAACGGTGCCTAATGTGGTCAGTTGCAAGGTTTGAGTATATTCATGGTTTATAATGGATGGCACTTCCTGCAGTACTTCCTCGGATACCCTCTAGTGGCTTAAAATAGCTCAGGTAATAATGTAAGTGGGAATCATTTTAAGGAGTCTAGATAGGCTTTTTAAAAAGTGCATTTGTAGTTTCTGTCCTTCTCACAGTTCTAAAACAGTTGTGATTTTCAAGTCACAGAGACTTCTTTTGGTTTTAAGTACTGAAGTAACCACAGACGTTTTCAGCTGAAACAGGGTTAAAAATAAAGAATACACATCTTACCCTTTAACAAAAAGCTGTTAAATGAGGTTGCTGAGGCAACTTCTGTATGTTGCTGTAAGATTACCGTAGACATTAAAATAGATGATTTAAGAGCTTACTTTTGCAAAAAGCAGGAAATCGTACGGCTGGATGCTGCACTTGACATTTAATTTTTCCATTTCCCATGAGAAGTATAGACTAGTTTAAAAATAAATAAATAAATAAAAAATAAAGGCATCTGAGAGAACCTTTTTTAAGCTCTCCTAAAGCAGAAGAAAATGTGTGCTAGAGTAAACCTTAGGAGGGAAATTAGAAGGTGAGGAAAAAAGATGGAGCCTTGCCTTTTTCTAGAGGAAATGGGCCATTACATTGGCTCTTCTGCTCAAAGAATTTCAGCTATAAGGAAAGACAAGCAATGAATGCCATAAGTGGCCTATGTTTAAGATTATTTTTTTAAAGAGGTATTTAAGTGAAGAAAGTGTACTTGATAAGGATGAGGAAAAAAAAAGGTTTTCAGTTATAGCTGTGCTCTGTTAGCTCTCAGGTGCACTGAGTCAGTATAGAGGTTAATACTGTCTGTGTGTGTGTATAATGCTATGCTTCAGTACTAGAAATCAGCTTACACCCTTTGTGCACGCATGGTTAGACAAATGTAACCCTGTTTTGGTTGGGTTTTTTTTTCAATTTAATTTTTGCAGTAGAAGGGAGAATCTCATTTCTCAGTTCTGTTACTCACCTATAAAAAATGTGATTCCCAAAGATCTTTCCAAAGCAGTCTGTGATTGCATTTTTAAACTGTTTTTTACAAGCTGCAGTAGCATTGTGTAAAGGATGATTTTGCAGGATGTATGTATGTAGTAAAAAATGGCAGTAGTACTCAAGTAGGATCGAATATCATGATCAAGTAGGATCAAATAACACTTGGCATATATACCTATCCACATAATAAAGAGGAAACTTAGTAATTTCCACTTTTCATAGACTTCATCCTTTTATGATAAGTTTTTTTTTAATCAAAGAATTCCTAAAGTGTAATGATAACATATGCTTGGATAAATTTTGTCAATTTTTTTTTTTTTTCTTCCCATTTAATGTAATGTTTTGTTCTTTTTAAATACCAAGCTGCTACTGCTACTTGGTGCTTTTTATTGTTTGAAGGAGAAAGGAAAAAGAATTCAAGTCCAGAAATATTTCAATAATTCAGTAGTTCAATAAAAGCTAAACAGACTTTTTTCTGTTCAACAGGCATTGTTTCATGGGAAATTTATTGACACTGGTTTTTCTCTGCCTTTCTACAAACGAATGCTGAGTAAAAAGCTTACTATTAAGGACCTAGAATCTATTGATACTGAATTTTACAACTCCCTAATTTGGATAAGGTTTGTAGATTATTTTGTGTATGTGTGATGTTTTATGGATTTTTTTGTTTATATAGAATTCATTGCGCTTTTTTTTTCCTTTTCATTCAGGGATAATAACATCGAAGAGTGTAACTTGGAAATGTACTTTTGTGTGGATATGGAGCTCTTAGGAAAAGTAACCTCACATGAGCTGAAATCAGGAGGTTCAAATATCTTGGTAACTGAGGAGAACAAAGAAGAATACATTGGGTAGGAAGGTGTAGATGTTGAAAAAAAGTGTTCCATATTTCTTCTGTTGCTCTAGTCTTTTTTGACACAGTGTTGGATTTGTTTTTTCTTTTTTTTTTCCTATTACTATGTAATTCTTGGGACTATAATTGAAATGGTATCTTGGTACATTTTGGTATCTTGGTACACATCATCTCTTGGTACATTTTGATCTCTTCTATTCCCCTCTTCCCTCCCTCTGCCCCTGCCAAAGGAAAAAGAAAAAAAAAAGGTGAAACTGAAAATGTGAAACTTTCAAGTGAAACTGAAAATGAGCAATCCTATTTTCAGTAACTTCAGGTAACAAAACCAGGTGGAGGGAAGACATGTATTTGACAGAGGATTTGAAAGTTGTTCAGAACTTTGCTGTCACTGTGGAAACTGAAATTCAGAATGGTGTATAATGTGGTGTGACTTAAACTATTTTTTCTCTTTGTTCTGTTACGCTGCTCTCCCCTGCTTCTCTCGTACTCTTATCACTGCCTTTCGGTTTCTGAACCTGTATTTCTGATCCATTTATTCAGTGATCTCAAAAGCAGATGTACACAGATCCTTTTCTGTGATACAGTGTATGTCCAGTACTGCACATAGTTTCCACTTAAATTAGCTGTCTTCAGTTTCTCAGTGAAATAGTTTCTATAGTATGTATATATAGTTATTGTCTTTTTTTTTTTTTAATTCAGAAGTGGCTTGACCATTTTAGTTGAAACTTAAAAAACGTTACCTCTTCCTCCAAATCTTAGCATAAAATCAGAAGCTCAAAAAAGAAAATTACTACTCTTTGCTGAAGCTGGAAATAGTTTTATGCTGGAAGTATCTGGCAGCCATAGTTATAGGTATTATAAGCAACAGTATTTCTTATTATTCTCTGCCTACATGGTGTTTTTTGCTCAAGAACAGAATATTTGAAAACCAGTGAAAATTTTTCTTTTCTACCATTGAAGTACTAGGATTATGTACTTTTTAAGCTAAAGCAAATTTTGCCATAACAAAATCATAATGCCCAAGTAGCATTATTTTAATGAACAGGCTGCTGAATTTTGATTAGTGAAAGGTTAATAATAATAAATATTTTTTTAACTGGAATGGTAATCTAAGTACATCTTGCTACTTTTACTGTTGTCTGAGTTTGGAGATTTGTGATATTAGTATGGTAGGTCCCTTATAGGCTATGGAATCATACACTGTAAGTAGGTAAAATTGGAGGGAGCATTACCTCATGGGAACACACACGCAATCATACATGTTTGAATCTCCTCATGTTGAGTGCTAATTGATGTTTAGTTTATGTTTGCTTTTTCCATCCCAGGCTAATGGCTGAGTGGCGATTTTCTCGGGGAGTTAGAGAACAAACCAAAGCTTTTCTTGATGGTTTTAATGAAGTTGTTCCTCTACAATGGCTGCACTATTTTGATGAAAAGGAGCTGGAGGTGAGGTTTTCTGTTCAACATTTTTACCTTTTGCAAAGATAATACATATGGAATGATTAAATGGATAGGTCAGCTTGAATGTCTCATCTGTGGCATGCTGCATTTGATAGCTTCTGGAACATGGAGAATTTAATAGGAGCAGTGGGAGTAAATCATGGTGAAAAGCCAGCATCTGTTGAATCGGTGTTTTGTGGTGTTCAGCACTTGGGCATTTTAGATTCCATCCTCAGTATTAAAATGCGTTTTGCAAGTTTCTGTGAAAGGATCAGAATATGAGGTCACAGATGGATCTATTAGTCACAGAAAACTTTTCCCTCTGTGGTAGATGGGTAGAATTACCTTGTAACAGACAGCACAGAAGTTGATTCTGGTGTATAGTGATCGCGTAGTTTCACACACATAGTCTAGGATAGGTTCTAGGGCTATTACCCTTAAGGACAGAAAGTTGGAGGAACCAACAAGGTTTGAAACTGAATTTTGCAGATCCTCAGTATGTAACCCAAGGGCTGATAACAGGAATCACTTGCGTGCAACCATGTTTACTTAACAATCAGCCTGACCTATGTTCACTGTTGTGGTTGTGATTTGGAGCAGGGACAAAAGGCTCTGTAGTGCTATGCTTGTTTATTTCTGTAAGACCTGCCAAGGTTCCCTGTATATAATGAGCAGTGTTCTCAAAGCTTGTTAAGTTAAATGGGACTTTTTCCTGAGAAAGGACTTTGATCTGTCTTATTTAGTGTTGAGTTTTCTAGGAGGCTTTGCCTTTAGCACTTTCAGCCTTCATTGCCTCTGGTAATGACTACTTTGCAGACTTATACTTTGCAGTGTGTTTTATCTTTACTAATAGTAGCAGTAGCAACAATGTAATCAACATCATCTTGGAATATGAAGCAAGGTTTTAATGGGAAAGGTAAAGAGGAAAATATCCTCTTTAATATGAAATTTCCTTTTATGGGAAAGGTAATATCTTTTATTATTGAATTATTAGTCAGAAGAAACTAAGTTTCTGGTATGCAGGCTTTCAGACCACTTAAATACATAAACAATTTTGGAGGAGTTCTGTAAACTTAGGAAAATCTAACTGTGGAGTAAAATGAAAAAATTACCAGTCCTTTTTTGGGAACAAGAACTTCCCTTTTTGTTAGCGTGTCTCATACAAGATACAAAATTAACTCTTAATTTATGTGTGTAGACATGTATCTTGTCAAGTAGTCATTCTGTTTTCTAGGTTATGCTCTGTGGTATGCAAGAAGTTGATTTAGCAGACTGGCAGAGGAACACTGTTTATCGTCATTATACAAGGAATAGCAAGCAGATCATATGGTTCTGGCAGGTATGTTGATCAGTAAAATTTCCGTCTTCTTTAGATTTTGTTTTGTTTTGTAACACAAATGACATGTGGAGTGGAGGGATGCTATCTGAATGAAGGTTCTTGCTGCTTGCTTTCTTTTTTCTTTCCAGAGAAGGAAAGGAGGATTACTGGTTCTTAGGGAGCATACTGTAGGGTGTGAAATGGCAGACAGATACCTGCATTACATTTGAATGGCTGAGTCATGAATACTTTTTCTATGTCTTGTCCTTCTTCTTGGTTATACAACGATAGAGTTTTTTGTATTCTTAGCAGTGATCTACCTTCTAAACGTTCTTGTATTTAGTACATCTCTACATCTGAAATGCCACATATTATTTATGATTATTGTCATATTAACTGTGCCAGTCTAGCAGTGACTGATTATAACCCACATTTTAATGAAGTTGGCTAAGAATTATTTTCAGAAAAAAACCTCCAAAAATGCTATACAGGCTCCTAGTTTCTATGGATTTCCATAAAGAGAAGTCACAGCTAGACAGTTTCTGGCTTGTGATAAATCACCATTTTACAGATGCTTTTGACAAAGTTCCTATAAGAAAATGATGCAAATCAGTTGTTTCCTAGCTTATTTATATTGTCAGAATAATGTAAGATCTGATTATATGATCTCTTTTTAAGAAGCTTGGCACTGAAAGAATCTTAACCAGAAGTTCAAGTAACTTGGATAGGTTTCAACATTTATAGAACAAAAATACTCATTTTGTTATCCAGATTTTTCTGAGTCAAAATTCTAGTTGTATCAATGCCCTCTCTCTTACTGAGATGTTCTCCGTCTCCCCTCTCTTTTCTTCCTCTTCCCTTTCCCAGTGAATTTCCTTACAAAGTGATGCAGCTGTTACAGATGGTGTTTTCTCTCACTGAGACTGCTACATGCAGGGAATAATTCACTCTTGAAATACGCAGAGCCTGTGGCTAGGCTATTGCTGTGTTTAATCAAAATGGCAAAAGTCTTCATATAAAGCATTGGCATGATTTATATTTTAGTGTAGAATAAAATAGATAAAGATTCTTCTTATTTGCTGTTCCCGGCCTTCACATTGTAACGGTTGACAGTGCATATAATCTGAAATCACTGTCTTTGCCCTCCACCCAATTTTGCGGAAATCAAGAAAGGTAAACTGTTCTCAAGGTGGTGTCTTTTTAAATGGAGTTACGCTTTTTCAAGTCTTGTGGGGGTTTTGGTTTTCTCCAGCTATGTTAAAGATTTTTATTAGATAATTTGAATTTCTGTGCCTAGTTTGTAAAAGAAACAGACAACGAGGTTCGCATGCGACTTCTGCAGTTTGTCACTGGCACTTGCAGATTACCACTGGGTGGATTTGCTGAACTTATGGGTAAGTAAAAGGTGACTAAAACTTTTATACTGTAACTGTTCCATTTGCAAATGAACCATGCTGCAAGTGTACAGCTAGCAGGAACTTCATGTACATCAGCTTGGATCTAGAAGGGCTTTTTATATCAGAAATCCCATGACTACGTTTATAACTGATTAGGAAATTAGCTCATTTCTATGAGAAGAATGTTCATGTTCATGTAACATTGAGTAGCACCTAATAAGCTCTGTCTGCTGTATCTGAGTTGTGTCTTATGTCACATAGATATCATGTGTGCTACTTAAAAGGAACAGATTACACTTTTTTTAATCTTCTTCTCTAGGAAGTAATGGTCCTCAGAAATTCTGCATTGAAAAAGTTGGTAAGGAAACCTGGTTACCAAGAAGTCACACCTGGTGAGTTGTTACATGTAAACTTCCTGTACCTTTAGTGGTTCTTTCTTCTGGTCTTGCATTTACCAAATCAAATGAAATCTAATTTGAATCAGTTCTCTATCTCTATCTTCAGCTTCTTTGATTGCTCTCACATGCCAGTATTGAAAACTTTTCTGTTTGACCTATTCTTAAATTTTGCTACTGCACGGTACACAGTTTGTCAGTATCAGATCTATCAAAAGTATGATATCATCCTTCTTGCACAGAACTGAGAGGTGTTTCCCTAATTCTTTATTTTAGAGAATATTAAATAACTGAGCAAAAATCATGTTGGTATTAGGTATATACAGTTATTAGATACACTTATTATACAGTAACATTATAAAAGATAAATGTATAGTCATGAAAAAAAGTGGCGTGAAAGAAATCCCAGGAGACGTTCAAAACAAGGGTGCTTAGTGTCATGGTTTAACCTAGCAGGCAGCTAAACACCACACAGCCGTTTGCTTAATCCCCCCCTTAAGTGGGATGGGGGAGAGAATCGGGGGGGGGCAGGGGGAAGGTACGATTCGTGGGTTGAGATAAAGGCAGTTTAATAGGACAGAAAAGGAAGGGAAAATAATTATTAAAAAATACACAAAATAAGTGATGCACAATGCAATTGCACACCACCTGCCGACTGATGCCCAGCCAGTCCCTGAGCAGTGGCCCCCCAGCCAGCTTTCCCCTAGTTTCTATACTGAGCATGACATCATATGGTATGGCATAGCCCTTTGGCCAGTTTGGGTCAGCTGTCCTGGCTGTGCCCCCTCCCAGCTTCTTGTGCATCTCCAGCCTTCTCAGTTGGTAGAGCATGAGAAGCTGAAAAGTCCTTGACTAGTGCAAGCAATACTTAGCAACAACTAAAACATCAGTGTGTTATCACCATTATTCTCATACTAAATCCAAAACACAGCACTATACCAGCTACTAGGAAGAAAATTAACTCTATCCCAGCCGAAACCAGGACACTTAGCCAAGAATGCAAATACTTTTTCCTGCCAAGCTTCAGACTATTATTGGCTTGGCATTCCTATGCCAAACTGGTGCAACAGGTACACAGATCAGTTTCCTGTATCTACTGTGTGCAAAATGGACACACCTTCCTTTGGCAACATTGTGACAATAATATTCATCATACTTTTAAACTACTTCAGGGAATCCTTCATTTTACCATTTTCTCCACCAGTGCTGTTTTTTCAAGTGATGATTGCAAGAGTTAAACATCCCTCTTTGTCTAAGATAATTTTGTGGAAGACATGGAATGAAACAGAATTTTGGCAGAAGCCTTTTAGGGCAACGTTTAGAGGGAATAAAAAAACCCCTATATCCAGGCATGCGTAGGAAGGAGAAAAATTCAGCTTCTTCGTGCTCTTGCTGGGATTTGGAGATGCACCAGACTAGGATGATATTAAACTTCATGGTGAACATTTCCTTTTCTGAGTATTATAGTTCTCTGTATCTTGGGCTGTCTTTAGTCTTCAAAGGTTCTGTTTTTTATCTGATGTAATAACAGTCTTTTGTTTCTTAAAGTATTCCTGTCAAACTTTGGTTTTATGCTCATAGAAATGTCAAGGCAGTGAGATTGCACTGATTGCTATTTCTTAATTTCTAATTGTGAGATCAGAACATTTTTAACTTCTACTATAGCAGTCGAGTTCTGTAGCGTTCTACATGGGATTTAGATAAACTTAACAAAATTTTGTTTTTTTCTGCTTAGTTTTAATCGTTTGGATTTGCCACCATATAAAAGCTATGAACAACTAAAAGAGAAGCTGCTCTTTGCCATTGAAGAAACAGAGGGATTTGGTCAAGAGTAGAAGTGGCTTCTAGTCAAAAAGGAGATCTTGCATAATAAAAGGCCCAGCCAACTAAAATTGCACACTTAATTGTATATAAGCTTTTTGTTCTGTACAGTGATCTTTCTGGAACTCTAAAAGTATAATTGTTCTCCGTTCTTCCACAAAGATATGCAAAACAGTTCAGCCTTTTCTACTTTTATTTATTGCCCTTCCAAAAGACCAGAAAAACCCCTCATAAATTTTGAAAGCAGACGAGACTTATTTAAAATATATATTAAAAATATAAATATATATACTAATAGGCTCTAGTTCTATAGAGCTTTAAGTGTATGAAAAGTTGCAGCCATTTAAAAGGGCCTGGATTTGCTTTATCTTGGCTTTATTATTCAGAAAAGTGTTTAAACTGCTCTGTGTTCTCTCTTAAGAAACATCTCCAAGTTTGTTTTTTATTGCATGGCTGTTCTAAAAGGTGTTAAAGGCTTAGGCCAAACGTATCCTAAAAATGTAGAAAGATGCTGCTGGTATTTGAGATGACAGAATATGTTGTTCTGTCAGTTTAATTTTTTTAAATACGTAAATAGCTGATATATCCCTCTCTACTGATGTAGCCAAGGTCATGAATAAAGCCTTTACTACTTGCACAAGAGTCACGTACAATAAGATAAATGTGATTTAATGTTGAAAGGAATTGGTGCCACTGTTCTGACTTATTGTAGGACCTGAACAGAATATTTTAAGTCATTTGAGCAGCATTGAAATTTGTTTACATATTACCTTGGGTTATTACCACGAGGATGTTAGGTAATCTTCAAAGAAAAAATAATAATAAAAGAGAAAATATTACACATTCTCTCCTTGGTCTGGTGTCTTACAGGTTTCTTTTTTGTTGTTGTTTTTTGTTTCCATTTTCAATCTGTGATGCCCTTTTTACAACTTTATAGAGTATATTAATGTAAACTGAGCTATAAGGGTATACAAAAGGTAATGTGAACTTTGCTGCTTTCGATGTTCATGTTCAGTTTCAGTTATTGGATCTAGTAAACCCAAATAAAATGAAAGTTACGTAAGCTTTGCACAGATAAAAATATTCTTAAGTATTAAATATTCTCTTTCCTCTTAAGTTCTTACAGAAATTCAGTTATACCTGAAAGAAGTAAGTACGTCTAAAACATGTCATTCTTTTATGTAGGTCAAGTTTGTGCTAAGTGCACAATAATATAAAGCCGTTTTAAAATTAGTTTTACTGGCATTGAGGGCATTTGCTGAACTGCAAAGATGTGTTTTTTAAAAAAAAAAAAATTAACACCTTATTCATGTGAATTATATTAAATGCTACTTTTAGGAAACTATGCTTCCTTATTATAGAGTAAAAACATGTTTAAAATTACCATTTGTATTATGCTTTAAATATTAACTGTAAATTCCATTACATTTAACTTATACAGAATTTTGTACACACATGAAAATTATTTCTTAGAATATGATTAAAAACACTTCTGTAACATATCATATTGCACTGTTAAAAGTGTACATGCAGAAAAAATAGCTATATCTGTTCATGTATCTTTCCAATACAGCAACTGAATTCTGCCAAAATTTTATTTTTCTACATATTGGATTCTCTTGAGGCTTTGTATTCAATATGTGGAGCTGTTAACCTGTACATAGCTTTGGTTACACCAGTAGTGCAACGGGCCCAATAGACTGCTATCTTACATGAACTTTCTGTAAGAGTTTCAAATGTTTCCACCACTTTGAGGACTTTTTCATACTACACCAAATAACTTCTGCAAAAGCATTTTCATAAATACAGCATTAAATTAAGTGCAAATCCACTTAAATTATGACTTATGCTGGTTAGAATCAAGGAAGCTTTAAAAAAAACACCAAACCAAACGTCAAAGGCCGGGCAATAGAAGTGTGTGTGGCCTGCCTAAAAGATAGTTAAGAGGGCTAAATGTCATAGAGTTGAACTTCATGAATTTGCACTAATGAATGACTTGGTGACCCACTACCAACTGCTGAATTTTGTGAATCTGTGAGTAAGTGAACAAAATAATAATAATAATAAAGACAGCACATCACAAGAATGTAGTTGCTTTATTGTTTTGATAAATTTAGCTCTCAACTGCAGTAGTTTTTCCTGTGGGTAAGCGTTAGTAAGTAAGGAAAAAACCAAACCCAGTGGCCTTCTGTACATGTATATAATCTATTAATTGTTTTCAAAGGACTGACTGAAAGCGTGACTCTCAAGAGAAAGAAGAAAAAAACCACCATGATTTATATATTTGTGTGTGTGTGCATACAGTTAACTTGGGACTTTCTGGGAATTTCAGTAATACCACATTGTAACCTTTTTTTTCCCATTTGCATTCCCCATAACTCAGCTGTACTGGGGGTGGGGGGGAAGACAGTGAAGAGAGGAAAGGCAGCAAAGGCTGCAGCTCAGATGAGGGAACCAGTGAGGTAATACTACTTGAAGGAGCTACTGTGTAGTTCATGGGTTCTGTTTGTTCCTTTCTTCCTGCAAGCAACTCAGCTGCTCTTCTCTAAACACTCAACAGTCTTCACTTGGTACCTGGATAGCCTTCCTCTTTGTGCAGATATGGTTTTCTGCAGCAGAAAAGGCACAGAAGTAAGGTGCCTCTGCCACAAAGCTACTAGAAGCGGTTTTGTGTATGGCAGATGTTTTTGTAGTGCATGAATGCAGAAAATTCAAAGAATCTCTCTGAAACACTACATGTCATCCACCCCGGGACTTTGACATATTGAAGACTTCATTTTGATGCTCTACTAGCAGAAAAATAAGAATTACTTTACCATAGTGGAGAAAACCATCTTTAACTAGTTTCATGATCTGAGGCTAGAATTAAAGCTCTAGATTGTCTCTCAGCTGTGGATTTTTACTACTGACTTGGCACAGGCTTGGTTTGTTAATCTAAGCAATTTATGCCCTTCTTCATCTTCCTCCTATAGATTGCAATATCCTTTTCTATTAAAGCAAACACTAGGTATTTATAGTATATTTGTTCTACATTGTTAGACTTTCTACTGGCAATACCCTGTGTATTTGATTGCCTACCCTTTTTTCATTATTTGGTCCTCTTTTTTCTGTTGGGTAATCAGAATATATTGTTTGGAAAGTCTATAAATATTTTTTATGCTGGATATCCAACTTCGATTAATTTACTTTTCTGGTGAAAGTTCCTGCTAAAATAAATAGTAGCAAGAACAAGAAGAAAGTTTTACTTTATCTCCACAGACAGAAGTCTATGTGCTTCCAAACTGTAGTTCCCTGTACAACTGTGTTCCTCCTCTCATCATAGTCCAGGGGAAGGAGTGCCTATGTCCAGAAACCACTGTACAGTCACTAAATCCTTAGAATTCACAACCTCTCAATGTGCAAATAAGTATTCATATTTCACCAAAAGTTTCTCATTGTATATGCTGATATCACCCGTAAAAGGATTGTCTTGGGTGTTTCCTACTTCACTGTTTTTTTTGGGGGGGTTTTTTGTTTTGTTTTTTAGACCACAGCACTTTTTGCAAAGTCAAACACTAGCATTTAAGTGTATTGGAGTTAAGATTGGTTGCGCAGCCTTAATGAGAAATCTGTAGGAACATCTAATAATCTGCACATGTATTATTCTTGAAGGCTGTTGAAACCCACAGAATGCTCTAGAAGAAAATGCAGGTTTATAGTTATGTCATGGCCCTGTACCTCCTTTCTTTAAAGTTATGCTAGTTATGTTTCTTATACCTCACACAGAACTTGTAGCTAAACAGTGTAAAAAAACTTGATTAAAAACCTGCACAACCACTGTCCCAGTCTTTCCCCTCCAATATATACCCTGCTTGTCCGTGAAGCCCTTTATTCCCATGTAAATCAACAGACAGGATCACGTAATGAAACAGATCTTCTAGGTGACAGTTTAATTGAAATGAGATGGAGATAGCAGGTTTAGGCTATATTTTTATTAACAGCTTCAATAAACCAAAGTAGTATTTGGGGTCTTTTTCCTATGCTGCTCAAACCTGAGGCACTGAATTTCCATTATCTTGTTTCTTCTTATATAGAGTTAAGCAACTCCAAAGCTTCTTTCTGTACCTGAAAGAAATAAATATACTCGTAAGAAAACAGTGCCAGGTAGTTATGCACTCTTCTAGCAGAACTCACCATGCAAGCACCCAAACATTTCACCACAGTTCTGTAAATTCAGAACCCTCCTGCAACTCGTCATTTTTCTTCTGTAGTTCAACATGCTCAACACTTGAAACATGAATGGGAATAAAATCACTTAAGCCAGTGCCTTCAGTGTAATTCACTCACTATATATAGTAAGTTTCTTTGGGTTGAATACAGACGATTAGCTCTTGATTTGCTGTAGTCCTATAGTAGCATGTAGTAAATTGTCCTATTTCCGACCATAACCAACCAACCTAGGGTTTTCAAAACTCTGGACAGCAGCTAAGGAAGTGTGAGAAGACTACTTCTGAGACTCCCTTTGCCTAGGGATTCTGGGTAAAATCTAATAAAATTTGATATGACCTCTAACATCTATATATAAAAACCCCAAACAAACAACAAAAAAACCCAAACAAACTTCTGGCCCTGACAGAGCGAGCAGTGCAGGCTAGATAATCTACAGAGGGAAACCCAGGTAGTGTTCTTTCTGAGGTGTGAAGTGCAAAATGCTACCAAAGTATTTCTTGCAAGTAGAACATTCAGAATGTCACAACACATCTGGGTGTTTTCTGTAACAGTTAAAGCATGATCTCACACTGCAGCTTAATGCTAAATGAATTAGAGGTCAATCAACCATAAGAAAAATCAATTGGAAATCAGGCTCTGTTAGTCCTGGTGCTAACAGGATTGTTTATGAAAGATAACTGCAATTGCTGTGGTTTATACTGTGTGCAGTATTAGGTCTGAACAAGTCTAATGGATTACCCTCCTGGAAGTACTCTCTGTGTGTTCAGGTAGGAAGCAGATGCCTACCCATCCAAACCAGGATCCTTCTGAGCAGTTCAAAAGGGTAAACAAACACCTCATGTCACCTAGGAATGGAGATTTGCTGTCAAAGATACATTACTTCCATTTGTCTTAATCCGAATAGTCTGAATCTCTCCCTAGGGGCCTGGAAAGGACTGCAATGCTAAGATTTATGGATATAGCAAGTTTTTGATACATCCATGCTTTTTTCTTCCTCCTGTTCATGTGGGTTTTAGCTCTTCCAAAGTATGATTTCTACCTTTCCAGTTTTAGGCATATGAAAAGTGAATCTGTGCTTACATAGACATAGGTTAGCTCAGGTGCCTGTCTTAACTTCAACAACACAGTTAAGGGTGGGTTGTTGTTAGCACTACAAAAATATCATGAAGAAGAAAGCATAACAGTTCTTTAAACAGAGTATATCCAACCATTGTGTTCAGAGGCAGTTACCAACGTACTAGAATTTTTTGGTGTCTGGATATGATCCTGGAATATAGGTGCTGAACTACAGTTTACTCTGAGTGAACTTTATAAAACATTCCACTGCTGTGATGTCACGCATATTAGTTACAGTATACAATTATACTGTTACAGTTCTTAACTTCCTACCTGTTTGTCCTCTTCTGTATGTGCAGGATACTCCTTCGCTTTGCTTAACCACAGAAGAGCCATCTTTTTATTGTTTAACTTCAAGTATGTCTTCCCCAAAAAGAGCAAATTTTTGCTGTAGAAGTTTGGGTCAGCTGTATAGAGACAGGAGAAAAGCTTTAAATGAGAATGAGCAGCATACTGTCAAAGCCATGATATAGTGTCACTCCTTTAAATACTTATTTCAGAAAAGATGAATAGTATTTTGGCTTTGGATCATAAGGAAGCCAATGTAAAACTTTCACTTGCTAGATTTTGGTCTCATATACAGTTACATTAGCTAGCAGCTTGTTAGTTAATATAATAAATGCAACTAGATTCCTCACAAAAAGCAAAACAGTGAGCTTAATGCATAACAGCTTTGCTTTGTAGATTCTGTGCTTTTCTGGACCTAGTAGGTGCAACAGGCAATGCAACAAGCTTAGCAAATATAAGCAAGGAAATAAAGGGCACATTTCCTAGCTTCAGACCACGCACATACAGATGTTAGCTTAGCTTTTGCTACAGAGGAAGAAAACTTGAAACTGTTTGTACCCACATTTAACTTTCTTTAAGGAGAGATTTAAGAAGTTGCTTTTATAAAGCATGCTTTGGCTATCAATCATCATTAAAGACTAGTCTTGCCTACTGTTCATACTTATAGCACAAGCTTTTTCTGCTGCTGGATCTAAGGTCAGGATCCAAAACATAGGGAGGTGTTTTAGAGGCAAATTTTGAGATTAAGTCCACCATTCCAGTTCACAGCTGCATTACTGGACATCCAGGGGAAGATACACAAGGAACTTTTCCTTTAAACTTTGCTGATTAAAGTATATACAAATCTGTCACAGAACACTGTCTTCCCTTGTCTTCCTTTATCTTTCAGCTAGTCAGTTTTGCTTATGGCTTCACTCTTGGAGAAATAATAGGTCCATATTTTCTTTTACATGTGCACAGTTTTACTGCCAGTTAGATTGGCACTCTGATCCAAATAGCTTCTGAAATAATAATGAAGTGTGCTTTCTCTGTTGTTCTATTTAGAATACAGAGGACTTCTGAACTTTAAGAAAATTTAGAAAAAGTGACATAAAATTCCCTTTTTTGCTTGCTCCTTCCCCCTGCATTCCAGTTGAATGCCTTGGGGAAGAGTACTTTGTTACTAATAAAGGTACAAATTTCACTTTAATACTCATTTTGAAAAAAACCTCATGTTACAGTCTAAGTGATGTTAAGCATGTAACATACTTTGAGTATCGCCAATGAAACATTCCAATGTAACAGCCTAGGGTGTTGACTAGCACAACAGGCTGATATGTTTATCAGCAAACCATACGCTATTAAGATAATACTGAAAGCTAAAGGTTTATTGCAAGTCATCATTCATACAAGATACTATTCTGTCCAAAAAAGCTAGAAGTATTACCTTCCTCTGCCATGTGGAAGTAACGAAGAGCCTGCAAAAGATAAGGTTGTCTTCTTTAAAATGGAGAATAAACTGAACACAGTAGTCAAACTAAAGCCTTATGTGCATGCTTAACATAGCTGAAGAAGGACTTCCTGTCCATGATCTTATTTTTATTAATTCAGCATGCTACTGATGGTTCTCATTCAATGTACAATCAGATTTGACATCTCAACGGAACTAGTACTTATCCAACTCTTCCCCTGCCACTTCCTCTGTAAGTACAATACCTCGTATTTCTCCCTAGCAAATTGGATCGTGTTTTTCCAGTCTTTGACGTGTCAAGATAATTTTGAATTTTATTTCTACCATCCAGCATATCTGCAGTTTTCCCCGGCCAGTTCTCATGTATAAATTTAATAGATGAAACAAATCTTATGATTCAGGTCATTACTGCTAACAAATACTTCAGGGAGAACCGATTCCTACAGAGCACCAGTTAGTATCCTCTTACTTGAGAATAAACCTTTATGAAATCTGCACACATTTTTCAACTAGTTTCCCATCCTGCACATCAAAAATCTCAGTCCATTCCTACCTCTTCCTGATGTTACTACCTGGAGGGAAAACACTGTCAGAGAACTTAAAGTGCGGACATATCTACAAAACAGATTTTATACTGAAACTGCAGAAGTCTTACCAGTATGGCTCAGCTACAGGTTCTGGAGCAAGTTTGCTTCTTCAGCCACTTTAAGTGCTACAGAACTCAATGCTGGGACTGGCATGATTCTGCAGTATTCGAAATCCTGGCTGACACTTTCTGTTCTTCTGAGAGTTGAGTTTCAGCAAAACTTACAAGCTTGACATTCCATTAAAAAGTTTTATTTATTTTTCAATCAGAGCTTAAATTGCTTCCTGTGTAACAGCAAGCAGCATTCCACAATTACTTGCTAGTGACTCCTGCCCCCCCCACCTTAAAAGAATAAAACATAGTGGGCCAGTTGTTGGTTGATCTAAACAAACAAAGATTGTAGCAGCTGCAGAAAACTTTCCTATTACCAATTTAATTTTCAAGTTTCTATACACATACAAGTGTTTAAGTAAGATGCAGACTGTGTTAGACACCCTAGAAGATATACATCTGGACAGTATGTTTTAGGTTGTATGACAGCAGGAATTTTCATAGCAAAGATGAAGAAAAATACTTTCAACTGAAAAAAACCCACACCATATGTAGGCAGGGGATGAGAAGGTATTTGTTTGTGGTAAGTAGAAAAGCAAGCTGTTGCTTTTTGCATTTAATATAAAGGGAAAAATTCTAATAGTCCTATCAAACAAGTACATCGTATAACACCACTGTCTAAATCATCAGCACTGGAACTAGTACGGACACTTATCTGCAATAGATAATAATAGTAAATACAAACTAAGTTACATACAGCTTGTTATTTTCTGCTGCACAAACTACATGAAATAATTTTGACTATTCTGTGGACGCTACAGCTGAAAAAAATTTAAATATTTTTATGTTTTTAGATATCCTTCACTCTCCTGTTACATTCTCATTTTAATAATGACAGTTGTAAACTCACAAGTCCATGCTTATTCCATAAGAAGAGGTCAGCTTTGTCAGGAAAATTACTAAAAGTTTATCAGCAGCTTTGTGCGGGGAATAATAAACTGAAACATTTTCATATTGTACCTCTTGAAATGTGGAGGTTGGTGGTGTGGCAAATAGCGTTGCAGCTATTTTTCTTTGGTACCATGGCATTTCAGCAAAGGAGTAACACCTAGAGCAAAAGGAAATATTTGTATATACCCTTCACATTTTGATCTTGTTTTTGAGTAACATTCTCATTATCTTGGATGTCATAATTGTTGTTTCCAAGAGTCACAACAACTCCAGCCACACTGCAAGTTCTATAAGCAAGTTCTTGCAACTGTACAACAAAATAACAAGATGTTTGAAGTTGCTGAGTAGCTCTGCTAAAGAAGTTTTGGTGTGTCTTTTACTGGGAACTGCTATTACATTAGCCAAAACTGGAGACAGTTATTAACCATGAGACAGCTTTTGAGCTTGAATGATTTCAACTATTTATGTGTATTTGATACTGTTCTAATATATTTGCAAAAACAGGGCACAGCTGATTAATGTCATTGCCTTACCTCAACACTACCTTGTTTTTCCCAAGTATTAAAATAAAGCAGATCTGCAGTACATTCCTGAAAGACTCTGATCTATAAGAATGAAAATAAACCCAAGAATCAAACTACTGTATTCTAGTCTAGGTCATTCTATGCTGTTTTCCTGTCTACTATATAACAAAGGTAATCAGTCACCTATCTTAGAGATGCTGAAAGGATTAAACATTTATTAAGTATTTCAAATACGTAGAACATTCCAGGTGTAAACGTTAAACAACGCTATTCACTTTACTACCCTCCCACAATGAGTATAAAAATATTATTCACTGTGTAAAATAGAGCACTCCAGAGGAGGTGAAAAATTAATAAATGCAAATATGGAAGTGTTTGGAGGAGAGGGGGGCAAGGCATGGAATACACAGTCTGAGTTGAAATTTTGCCATCAGATGTGCCTTATCAGAAATGCCAATAAAAAAGGTTCAATCCAGGACAGATTAGAAAGAGAAAGGAGAAAAATACTTAAAGAGTTAGCTGATACCAAATCCCAGTTTCAGATGAAGATGCTCTGGGATTCAATAATGAGTATATTTAAATACACAATATGGGGATATTTTAGTGCCAAAAGCAATAATAATCTCACATTTCTGATCATCTTTTCCAGTTTTCCTTAGGAACAATGTCTTAAGTACTTTCCAGAACAGGCTTCCTATCTCAAAACTGACCTTGAGGCTCATTCAGTTGGTAGCATATGCTTCTGTTTAGAAATTTGGACTATTGCAATTGTTAGGTCATGTGGGAATGAGTGGTGGACACTGAAAAACCGAAGTAAGTTTGTAAACTAATAAAAAACTCTGGAGCAGTAGATTGTAGTTTACTCTGATACTCAAGAGTCCAGAAAAAAAAAAACATAGAGAAGGTAGCTGTGGTTTTTAGGGTTTTTTTTTAAGCTACAAATAACACTGGCTTTGTTTATTTTCAATCTCTCAATCTTACAGTAGAGATTTCCTGTAAAACAATGTAGCAGCTTTGGTCTCTTTCAGACAAATAACCAGAAACGCTGTCTGGAGTCTCTCACTAACACATGAAAGATAATGCTTTCAACCACACCGCTTCCCCAGAGTACCCTGGTTAGTATGGAAAGTTGTATTTCCAGTCCCTTCACCTGCTATGTAACAGTAATTCTTAGTACCAGTTTCACTGAGCAGTAAATTCAATTTCCAAGATTCTTGTTAATGCATACGCATTTATAAACTGCCTTAAATATACGACAGATAATAACAGAAGTATTTTAGGAACACATTTCACTTAGGATAGCTTTTCACTATACACAGATTGTATTAGGTTGCAGCCAGCACTGAAATTAAATGTAAATTCAGCGTTGAGTTTTGTCTCCGTTCACACCAGTAGAACAAAATGAATAGTACTCACTATCTCCGATATCTGCTATGGAAACATACTTACACCTGCAAAATGAGTTTTTAATACTTCTGTACAGTAAAACAAATAAATTGAATGAACAATTATTTTTCATCTTCTTGAACTGCTAAGAATTAACAGCCAGACTTTTTCAAGGCATGATGTCTATACCCGTTCAATAGGTTTTCATGTTTGCATCAACTAATTACAAGCCACTGAATTATTCCAAGCATTTCTGCAATTCATATAAGACATTTTATGTTCTGGCATTTTTCTTTGCCACATGCTAACTTTTGTTTGAAAATACGCCTTACCAAATGCCTATAAGATGAATTGTTGTAGCATCTTTTGGATTCAGTTCAATGGCTCTCTAGTGAGGGGGGGGAAAAAAAACACAAGATGTAAAAAGTTGTTCTGCCACATTTGGATTAAAATACATTTTAAAAAGTAGACTTGTTATCCTACTGTTAATTAAACCACATTAACAGTGTGTAGAATTTCAAGGCAATAAGGTATTTATTCAGTGCACAACTAAATCGGCTCACCTCCAAAAAATGAAGACACTGACAGATTTCTAAGCACTTCTGTTTAGTAGGTCATTAAGAGTTTCACATGAGACTTGGCATGTTCAGATTTTGATATAACTTCTGGTGATATAAAATTAGTAGTCCTTTATCTTCTTCAGTATTTGTCCTTTACTGCTACACAATCCACAGGTAAAAGGACAGCCACACATCCATTTCTCAATAGCACAGTTACATTTTATCTAGTCCTAAGAGGTGCCAAAAGCACTTCAGCTATTTTAAGACTCCCTTCTATAGGGACTTACATAGTTGAGTGCCAGAGATAATTTGTACTCCTTGTTGCTGGGGCATTCAGGACTGTCACAATAACCCAAAAAACAAAGTGTCACTGGGAGATCTGAACAGAAGTACACTTGCAAATTTTCACCAAAAAATAGTTCACAGCTGTCACACAACCTACATACTGGACGCATTAATGCTGTCATATGCAAAAAACTGTTTACATTACCTGGAAGTGCTCTTTGATAACAACAGCATTTCCAATTTTAGTCTTGATTCCTTCAAAATCTCCCACATCACTGAGGCAAATTGCATACCACTGTAATTCAAAGAACAAAAATAAAACATTTAACAGTACTATAGCTATTAATAGTACATTTAAAAAAAACAACAACAAAACAGAACAGCTGCCACCACCACTAACGACAACAAGCAAGAAGTAATTGTTATGAACAGCTCAGGCAGCATCAGAGCAACCTGGTGGTCTGCATGTGTAAGGGAATCAATGTCCTCTTCTTACGGAAGATGCCAACACAGTTGACTATACTTTGTTACCTCTCTGCCTGTGAGAGAAGTGGCACAAAAAAAAAAGAGCAGAACGAAGCCAGAGCCTGAAGTATTTCCAGTGAAACTATAGAGCTACTATTGTGCACAGAAACAGCATGCTGAATGTGGGGCATGTACATTTTTAAGGCTACATCAGAGAAGGATGAGCTGATTACATCAGCTGTAATCAACCTGATCAGTCACCTCTTTCCATGGTCCTGCACACATTTAACCAGTTCCTGTTTCCTTTATACAGGAAATTTAGCAAGTGTCTGAACTCTCATCTTCCAAAAAAGTTAGGGAGGATTAGAAGTCTCACTCATTCTCAACTGAAAAGTTAAATTATGCTGGTTTGCTGAAACAGCACAATAACATTTGTTCCAGTTTCTACTGGCAGAAATCAAAGAACAAGATTTCAGTTAAGTTATTTTGCTTGGCTCACCTTGTGCGCTGCAAAATTTGATTCATTGTTTTCAAGTGCCTTTTTTGCATACTCAAGAGCTTCATACGCCAGTTGTCTTTTCTCCTCTGCAGAAGTACTACTAAGCTGAGCTAGATCTCGTGATGCCCGCGCCAGCCGCCATAACAACTCTGCATCATCACTAGTTATGAACAGAAACACTAACATTTTAAAGCAATAATGGAAACAAAGCAAGCAAAGCTCTTAAACCAGTCCTTCAATATGTATCTCAAGCGGGTGATAAGACAACAGCATATCATCTGTCATTCTATACAACCCCAAGGTAACAAATAACAAATAAAAGCCCTCCATTATAGACTGACAATACCTTCATTCTGACATTCTGGTCTGTGAAACAAACATATCTGTAGGAAAAGACTGTTTTCTCAAAAAAGATGCAGATTTTAAAAAACCCAACAGTACCACACCAGAAGGAAAACAAGGACTACTTTGTTCTTAGCTAGACGGTATTTTCTGCATCATTCCACTGATATGACATTAATGTTTACTAGGAATGTTTAAAATATTATGCATCTTTTTCCCTATAATTGGACCTAAATAATAAAATTCTTCCTAGAACAACAGTGAAAAAACATAATTAGTCATACCACCACGACATAAAGCTGTACATTTATATATTTATTTATATAACTATATCAAATGGTGTATGGTATGTTATAGCCAAAAATAGGAGATTTTAAGTTTTACTATTTTGTTAACATATTGTTTTGAAACACTGCTTGCACTTTACTATACTTTTACCTAACTACCATTTTAATTTTGGCTTACTATTTTAATAGAGAGTTTAATATTTAATTTAAGTTTAGAAAGTCTTTCAGAGGTTCTGGCTATCTGACTATAAAACTCCACCTTCCACCCCACCTTGAACAGGAATACTGAAGTCAAAACTACTAGAAACCAAAAATATTAAAAAGCATACACGAGTTACTGCTAAACTCACAGTATCACTAAAAGCCAGTTTTCTTATCTGGAGTAAAACTGAGTCACTGCTCACAGCGCAGCAGTCCTGCTCTAATTAAAACAGTAACATGGAACTAGCAGACTCATTTTTCAGCCAAGTCACAAAAATGTTAAGTACTGCTACTGGAATGATTACTCCTCACAGAATAATTAGTATTGTTATACACCCAGTAGCAAGCTTACACCTTGCTTATGACATGGTGTCCCTTACAGGCTAGGACCTTCATTTAACTTCCCAGGCTTTATACTTGTGCCCTTGGCAAGAATGGGGGTGGGGGGAAGAGAAGAACTGAAAACAACTGAACAGTTGATTTCCTCCAGAAACTGTTCTAAGAGCGAGATGCCTTGTCTCCTCCAAAGGAATGGACTCTTCAGTTTGCAATGCATTTTGTGCTTTTCCCTTAAACAGCTTGTCCCAGTTCACTTATTAAGGTTTTGTGCAGTTAAGACATAACTACATGAGTAAGGAGCTTTTTTTGTTCAGACTCAAATCCTAACATGAGACAAATGAAAACAGAAAAAACAGCTGGTCAGCAATGAAAAAGAAATGAAATAGTGACTCTCAAAAATTTTCAGTACCTGAATTCTAGGTACTTTGATCATTTAGTAATGCGTAGACACATTATGAGTTTTTGCATTAAATTTTAAAGGATTCTTAAGAGTAACAAAACAAACAAGCAAAAAAGCCTCCTTTGCAGGACTGAAAACTTGAGTGTTAACCCTCACCTTCTACAGCTACCAATCCTTTCTTCATTCATTTTTCCATCAGGAGGAAAAAGATCAAGAGTCCCTCTTTCCTACTTACATAAGGATGAAAGCAAGGTTCTCCAGCATACCACAATGAGAATATTAGTTGAAAAACTGATACAGAAGAGCACAGAAAAGAAGTCACAGTAATGTCTCAATGCAATCAAGTACCTATTTTTATGCTGAACCAGCAACCGATACAGCTTTTCAGTTTCTCCACTCCCATACAGGTAGTCTGCTTGCTCTATAACTTCTTCCACTTAAGAAGGAATTAAAATTGTGGAAACAGAAGAACAAATGACATGTAATTAGGACATTATAGAATAAACAAAACATTTTAGAGCAAGACAACCTAGCTGAAACACAAAGAACAAATGATGTAGTTCCTTTTTAGGCCATCATTCCAAAGAACTTACACACACAGCATGACTGGATAAGCTACCTTTACAATGAACAACTAGGAAGAAAAATGGATACATGCCTCTCTTGTGGAACTACAAAACAGCTTTCAGCAACAGAGCTTTGGATGCTTAATGGATTTAATATTCAAAAGTATGTTTCTCAATGCATCAGGCTACTAGAAGCAATTTGTTTCTTCTTTGTGAAAATGGCAGAAAACAACAACAAAAAGCCCCTATGAAAAATATGACCAGGAAGGCAAGCGCAACAGAGATCTGAGAGTAACAAACCCCCTTCATTAGTATATGTACAGAATTTAAATCTAATAATAAAAATGAAAAAAAAAAAAATTAAATATTCTTCATTCTCAATATGGTTCCATAGTTTTGCCAGAATACGACTGCAGATTGACTGGGTCCCATAATCTTAATCAACAAGCCAAAATGAAACATTGCTCAAAGGTTTTCTGACTAAAGTCCTTAAGATTTTCACAAACAAAACTCCAAAAAATACAGTTCATCTACTGAATCTACTACATCTACTGTGTTCAAGATACTAAAAGCAAAATTAATTTGAAAAATCAGAATTGGCTTTCCAGAGTATCAATTTATGAACTAAGTACCCATTGTTCTTATGATACTTTAATTCTTTTTCTAGAGAACACTTTAAAACACAAGAGAAATAGGGGAGTACGATTTCCACAACTGGCTGAATATAATAATATATGAATAAATATAATAGCTATATAGTACATTAAACAACATTCCAGAAACAAATATCAAACACCACACAATACAGGATTCGGGCATGAGAACAGATGGAATTAGGAGGAACAATACCCAAAGGGAAGCAGGTAGATAATTCTACTGAAGTATATAACTGTATGGGAGAAGAACAAACTCCAAGTTTACTCTTCTGCCAACATTAAAACATGAAAAAATTGTATTTTAAGTCCAAAGCCTTCTCTAATTTCTTACAGAACTTTCAGCTATGCTTATCGTCTCTTTGGTATTACTCCTGGGTCCGTGATCAAACTTCTAAGTCAAAACATAAGCTCCACCCCCCTCTTTGTAAAAATTAATCATGTTTATAAACTTTCTTTTTTTCAAGTTATCTACTGTATATGGTAGTGATGTTTCACAGCAGCACAGTTTTACTTATAGAAAAAAAAACCACTGAAGGCTGATAAACACAGAAGCCTCCTCTTCAGCTTAAAAAGATCCCAGAATATAAATCACTGAAGATTAGGAGAGCATTCTGGATAATTTTTAACCCTGCTATCTCTAAATGTCTTCTACCAACCATTTCAAAGATAAGATAAGGTAACAGTCTACATGGACTTTGGATTTTAGTGTCCAAGATTAGCTTCATGGTACATCTTCAGTATTATCTTCAGTGAACTGTTATGTTTGCTTGTTGAGACTCCCTGAACACTATTAACATAACTAATGACTAAATGCTCAGAACTCAAACTTCTGAACATGTTTCCCACCAGGTGTTTTACATAAATTATTAGACTTTTACTTCTTTAAGAGTATTTACCAGGTATTTCTTTTTTACTCTAATTTTCACCATATCTACTACTTGTCTTGCATAGAAAGAACACTAATATTGCTTTTCTTGGCAATGTAAATGCCAGATTCAAGTGAGAGCACTAAAAAAGGCCAGAGGCAACTAAGTAGTGTTATTTATGTTCCTCATGGGAAATTTTATTATTTGTGTACTGAGTAGCTATCTTAAATCCATTCACTGAACCTCCTATTACAGCAAATGAAACAGTTCCTTTTCCATTCAAAAGTCTATTGTCTGAATTTTTTTTTTTCATTGTCTGAACATCTGATATTCCTCTCTTTGAAACACAGAGAAACAGGTTCTCTGAACTGACTACTATCTAATCTACACAGTAAGCATACATTTCAGTTAGGCTCATTCTCCATTCAGTTAGGCTTACTCTCAAAAAACCTTAATTCACCATGTGATAGACAAGTTCTAAGTCTGCAACAATATCCCCTTTTAAGATAATGTTACTTTTCTTCCAGTACTGAGACTATCTTTAGTCAGAGCTTGAAAAGGACATTTTATCACTTGTTCTATTCATTTCTGGTAGGTAAAACAAGGCTTTTCTTCCCCTTTTTCAGTGTGATAAAAATACAAGACATTTCTCAATTTTGTTTGAATTGTTTGAATCTCAATTTGAATTGAAACAGTCAGTGCTGCTCAGCTAGATTAAATAGGAACTGCACTGTGTTCACATTGAAAATCTGAACTAAGATTTCTAGAAATTGATTAAGGTTTGGTCTGCATTCCTAACTGAACCCTATCTTTCTCAGGAAGTTTTTTAAAGCTTGGGCAACAAGTTAGGTATCGTACACCCTCTGTGTGTGTTATATCCTAGACACGATGAGCTACTAGATCTACTTTCAGTGACACCTGAAAGAATCACTTGTTAAACTGCTACAAGGCTACCCTGAACCAATTCAAAAGCATCCTGTCATGGAAACACACTGCATGCAGTCTTAATGGAAAAAATCAAGAGCATTACACCATTTTCCTATATAATTCTGGCACTAAAAATTTTAAGTTTCGCATTAGAATAACCTATGTACTTCAAAATTTGAAAATATTACCTTTGAAGCTTGCATGAACCTCAGCAAAGCCAGAAATCAGCTTGTGAGCTTCATAAACCAAAAAGGACCCTGTTGAGAGTGCAAACCCCCTTTGAAGGCTTTTTCTAAGCACCTGCATGGCATCATAAGATATGTATTAATAAACATTGTCACTCTGAGTTTAAAAAGTTTTTCTGATCTCTAGCACCAGTTATATTTCAGATTTTGAACACAGAAAAGGCTTTTAAGAGTTGAAAAAACCTTCATAAGAAAAACCCACGCCACCAAGAGGGTATTTTTAAGTTTTTTCAACGGGGGCTCATAATTATGCTTTAAAATATGAACAGAGCACTAGATTGAAAATAAACCATAAACATGGAGCAAATACAATGCAAGAAGCAAAAAAGCAAACTTGTGGTTTTCAAACGAGCACAGGGATCCCAGCTTTTGCAAAAATGACCCAGCTCTCCGCTACGTCCCGCGATGCCGGAGTCTCCACAGCTGCTCCCTCCACCCGCCTCCCTACCCACCGCCCGAGAGGCCCCGGGGAGCGCAAGCAGCGGCCACACGCCCGTGAAAAGACCCTGGAAGCGGCCGCGCCCGCCGCCCCCCAGAGCAGCAACCCGGCTACCTCGCTCCCGCCGGCCCCGCGGCGGGCACCGGGCCCCCCCCGGCCCCACGGGCCGCGCGTCGCGCCTCCTGCCTCCCGCCGGAGCAGCCTCCCCAGGCAGGCGGGGCGGCGGCGGAAGGGCCGCGCCAGTACCAGCGCCAGCGCCGCCATGACAGCAGCTATCGCCACCGACAGCAGCTAGGGCCGCCGCCAGCACCGCCCCCCGCCAGCGGAGGAACCGGTCCGTCCCCCAGCCCTGCCCGGGCGAGCGGGGAAACAAGGTAACGGTCGCCCGTTCCGCCTGCCGGCCCACTGCCGCTCCCAGCGCCAGCCATTGCGCGACCCCAGAACCCGAGCCAGGCCTCCGCCCCCGCCAGGTCGCCGGCCTTAGGACGGGCGGGTGGGTGGGTGTGCGGGAGAGGGGAGTTTGCGCATGCGCCCCTCGCCCGCGGTGGCCCCGGGGCGGGGCGCGCCCGGTTGGCGTGGGCGTGGCCGCCGCGGGCGCCAGGGTCCGCAGCCTTCGCGCAGCCGTCGCCGGCCCCGGCAGGTGAGGGGTCCGGCCGCAGGGCGAGGGGCTGCGGCCGCGGCCGCTCCGCAGGGGAGCGGTGTTGCGCGCCGTGCCGCTGTTCGGGGCGGGACGGGGCGTTGTCCGCGGGGGAGGCAGAGCGCTCGGGGGCCCGGGGACGGCGGCCCGTCGCCTTCCCGTGCCTCAGGGGCGAGTCCTCCGCCCGTCAGCCCGTGTGCCGCGTGGGGTTTGCTCTCCCTCCGGCCCGGGGAGAGGGAGTTGATGCCTTCCGCGCGTCGTCCCTTCGAGCTGCCGCCCTCCTGAGCCGCCGCCCTCCTGAGCCGCTTCGCCTCTCCGGCAGGCGAGGACTGCCGCCTCGTACAGCGGAGAGACGTGCGGGTCTGGGGCCGGGAGGCAGGGCAGGGTAGGGCTGGGGCGGCCGCCCCTCCCCGGCTGCAGGCGGCGGCTCGCCGCTGTCGTAACCGTGTGTTGTGAAACGTCTCCTCAGGTGGCTGGCCCGCTTCCTGGTCCCGGAGACAGGCAGCTCTCTGCGGGGAATCGGACACAAACTTCTGCAGAGCTCGAGGAATCAGTCGTCTTGGTTCGCCGTCCCTCAGGTAGCGAATCTCGGTGAAGTTAAAGCTGTACGCCAGAACATTTAAGTCCTGGGTGCCGGCCTCTGTGGTGGTGTAACACTACTCTGAAAAGCGCCCTCACCCTTCAGAAAGGAGACTCAGAAGTCATCATCGTTCCTAAAAAAACCTATGCTGTTCTTCCTGAGCTGCTGTTACAGTGGGTTGTTTTTTCTTTCTTCATTGCAGTTGCGTCATATGTGTAATCAAACGTGAATTTGCTCTTCCACTAGGGAGAAGTTAAAATATGAAAGCTCTTCCCTTTTGCTTACATACTCACATCTTCAATGTGCATTAAGTATCCTCAAGGTAATATGCATCACCCTGTGTCCAGAAATTACATTGTTTTTATTGGGAGTTTTATGTCCCCAGACGTTCAAGTTAAAGATATTTCTGTGGTGGTACAAAAAAGTTTATTTAGTAAAAGTAGTTAGAGTCAAACTTAATAGTAGATTTTTTTTTTTCAATTGAAGTTTTAAATTTTAACTTTATATATGTATAATCACAGAGGTAAGATTTTTCAAAGGGCCTGAAGAATACCAATAAGCCTTAGAAGAAAAAAAAGGAAGCAAGAAAGATGTGTAGAGGAGCAAGCAGAACCAGACAGAGGTCTTTTTGTTTTTCTGTTTTGGTGTTAGGGAGAATGCAGTGTTTTTCCAACAAGTATGTTTGTGTTAAATATCTCAGAATTAATCTATACAAATCCATTATGTGTGACTGTTAAACTAATTTTAGTTCAGTTGTTGAACGCGAAAATCCATTTCTGGTAGGTTGAATAACTGAGCCATTATTAAATGTCATCAGCCAGAATTCCAAGGTAGCAGTGCTGTACCACAGTGTTTTTACAGCCTTGTGTTATGCCCAAGGCATTAATATTTATCCAGAACTTAAGGCTAGAGGGAAGCCATAGTAGCTGTTTTGTACAAACAATGCCAAAGATCCTCCTTTTAGGGGTAATAAAACTAAAATCTCAGCTCCACAGATAGGTTAATGTTGTTAACTGGAGTGGAGTTTAGTATTTTTTTCCCCTTAGTCTAATTTAGAATCAGATGCTGTCATTAGCATGGTTTCCTTTAGGAAATACGTTTAGGGACAAAGTATTAAGATACATCTTTTCCTTCCTCATTAATTCTGTTTATTTTTCAGTGAAAGTCAGGGTGCTCTTCCAACATAAGTAATATATGATCAAGTTAGTATTTGTAGGTATTAGTTCCTTTCAAACCCAACAAAGTTACTTCTGTTCTTGGATCAGTTAGGCTAAGATTAATAACGGCCCCTTCTAGCATCACATTTGAAGTTGTGGTGTGGCTTGTGGGAAACAAGTAGACAGGAAGTAGAATTATGGTGCTCTTCACTGTTTTATGTTTAATTTGTTTGGTTTGTCTTTAATATTGCTTTAGATGAGATGCTGTTGCTCAGGGATTTAAAAATGGCATTATTAAGCGTTTGAAGGATTTCTGAATGTAGGAGTTTTGGGGCCAGGTTGCTGGGTCCAAGCTTCTGTTTAAGCAGTAGTCTTAATGATTTGGATCACTTGCTTCATACTTTCTTCTACGGTTGAAAGAAGACTGTATCGGGTCGATCGTTCCCATCCTTTCGCTAGATTGAGTGCACATGTTCACTCAGTGCTTTATCCAAGGCACAGTTAGGAGCCAGCTGAATTAGTTCTAGTGTTGGCAACTTGCTTCTGGTGCTTCTCGCATCCTGGAGGGTTATTACGAAGTCCTCATGGTAGGTGATTAGCATGTGTGCAATAATCTGATGGTTCCAGGAAATAGCATGATTGTTGTGTGCCTGTGTTTGAGCCACTGCCTATGTATATGCAGAGCATGTATGATGCCTCCCAGGCACAGTGAATGCAGAGTGCAGGTAGCTGCTATGATACAGAATTGAAGGTCAGCTGACTGGACAGCTCTTGGTTTGCCTGTAGGAAGGTTTGAAATACATCTGGGCTATAGTAAAGTTAAAGTGTAATTTTGTGATTGTCAGTTTGAAGTTAGTGTTATTGTTTATACTGAGATATAAAATGATATGCTGGACCACTGTGGGATAGTGTTTTTGTGGACTTTTCTTAAGCAACCTTTAGCAGTGTAGGAAAGCATAGGTTTCTTAGAGCATAAGCCACTTTGGGAGCTTGCAAGCCACTGATTTGGGTCTACTTACTTTAAAGCACTATCACCTTATTGGAAAAAAAGCATTAAATTAACAGGACAAAAAAGGTAATCTGATCTTTGTTCTTAAAATCTTAAAGGGCTTTTCTTGCTGGACTTTTTAAATATCTAATTTATATTGTACTTTGTTCTCTAACAAAGGCTCTGAGTTTCCCATAAATAATCTTTACAGTGCTGCTGTCATGGACACGTAAAACTGTTGGACAGGTTACTTATTTTAAGAGGAGCACTAGTTCCTCAAAGTATATGCATTCAAAGCTGTTACTTTGATTGATATATGGGAATAACAATTCTTGGTTTTAATTTCCTTTCATTTCACATTTTAATGCTACTATTGAAGCTTTAGCCTTCTGCTGAGAAGCCTAGAGGCAGACCTCTGAGGTAAGTTACCAAAACCTGATTTTTAAGAACTGGTATTTGTAACAGTGAAGTGTTACAACTTGAAATGGACTGTAGGAAGGATTAGTCTAAAACATGAGATTACTTGCATCTTGTTTCTGTAATAAAACGCAGCAAGTTTTAGTGAGATTCAAGTTTTTCTTTCTTCTGGATGATGTTAATTATGTAAAGTCAGTCAGTGGCTCTACAAAGAGAAATTGCAATGAAGAATACACAATTTAAGATACTATTCAAATTGCATAGTTGATAGATTGTTTTCCATAAAGTAATTGACATTAAAATATTCTTATATATGCAGGAAACACATTTTCCCCTGGTTGAATGCTGTCTGCTTAAAACAACTACATTTTGAAGTCAGGAGATCCGTGTTTCTTAATTTTCTTGTTCAGGGCACAATATTATCTTTTATAGTTTAGCTCACTTGGATCAAAACATCACCCAAAGTTCTTAAAATACTTTTGTGTGAGGAGGATGCTGGGAAGAACCCTCAGCATTAAAGATACGCCTAAAGGGTGAACACACATATTCAGGAATAAAAAGGTCACCAGAAGGATATTTAGAAATGGCTCTTTCTAAGTCATTTTGTGAACACGTGTCCTAGAACTCAAATTAATAGTTTCTGGTCTATGCAGTGGGATTTTTTCAAAAATAGAATTCTAAATGTGTTCTTTGGCAATGTCACTTAATGATAGATTTTTATATATAGGAACTAGCTACAAATAATTGTCTGACTTGTTACACCAGTGTGCTACCAATCCAGTAGATAAATATTTGAACTGCCTGAGTATGATGAAGCTTGTACAAATAGATGATTCATTTCCCATAGAGAAAACAATGTCTCCCTTCTCACACACTCATATGTCTCAGATTTCTTAAATCATAGAATCATAGAATGCTTTGGATTGGAAGAGACCTTTACAGGTCATCTAGTCCAACCCCCCTGCAAGAGCAGGGACATCTTTAACTAGATCAGGTTGCTCAGAGCTCCATCCAACCTGACCTTGAATGTTTCCAGGGATGGGGCCTCCACTGCCTCTGGGCAACCTGTTCCAGTGCTCACCACCCTCACTGTAAAAAATTTATTTCTTAAATCTAGTCTAAATCTGCCCTCCCTTAGTTTAAAACCATTGCTCCTTGTCCTGTCACAACAGGCCTTGCTAAAAAGTCTGTCCCTGTCTAAAATACTAGCTCCTATTTTTGTTTGGCATAATCCCCAGTAAAATGAGTTCTGTGGTCATTAGGATTTTATCAGCGTAATCTCACTTGTTCAATTAAGAATGATACAATTCCTTCGTGCATACTAAATAGTGAATATGAGAAGATATAGTTTACACTCAAGGTTTTGTGTGATTCTTCAAATAGAGAATGATTCAAGTTGAGAGATATTACTTTGAGCTGCTTCTGTTATTCAACTTGTGAGCACATCAGCTAGTGCCACATGAGAATTTTATCAGCTATGTTGCCTGTAAAGAGAGAGAAAGAGAGAAGCCAGAATTCAGATTTAGAGGTTTGATTTTTAGAGAAGCCTCTAATTTTCAAATGCAGTGATGAAATTAGGCTATGAAACAATCTTAGCTTTTGTAACTTTATATGAAATGTCAGCTCCTATGAGGTGGTCCGTTTCCTTGAGAATTTAAGGGTTACCTTGAGGTTTTTTTTAAATATACATTTATATACAGGTAGTCCAAGATCACTAGAAATTGTGTCACTACTAGTCCCATCAGTGGAAAGAATGATCCCTTTGTCATAATTTCATTGTCAGCTTCTTCCAGCAGATGTGATATTTTCTGGGAATATGTTGTCGTTCTCTGCTCTTTGCATATGCATCTGTTACAAAGAGATGCTAGAGGACTATGCTGAGATTATGGATTGAACAGGTTATATTGTCAGATGGATATCGTCTCCCAGGTTATTTTCATTTAAATCTTGTTTTGTCCATCTTTGTGCCAGCTCTTCACCGGAATGCTTCTTGTGAAAGGCTGTTGCAAGAAGTGCAGTTACTACTTGGTCTGAGATGCAGTAAAAGAGGTTCTAAGGAATACAGGCCTAGAGCTCTTTACCACAAAAATTTCTGTTTGCAAGAAATGGTATCTTAGTCCTGTCTGAAAGAGCAGAGACTGAACAATTGCATACACTGAATGTTCAGGACAGTAAAGCTTCATGTGCATTATTTCAGGTTTAGGCTTGGTTCAAGACTTTCGTTTTTATAGTCTATCTGGATAATTAATTTCTTTCCATGTTGTCATCTGCCCAGGTTCATGGGAAATACTTAATAATCCAAGAAGGATCAGAGCACTGCTTCTATATGGTAGTGACTTTTTCAGTCTGGCACACGGTTTACATAAAATGCTTAAGTGTAGCATTATAGCTAGAAAATTAGCTGATTAGGAACAGACTTCATTAGCAAGTTCTGAAATGTTTCCCCTGCTTTTTCTATGTCCATCTTGGCCCTGAAGTAACTACAAAATAAGGATTTTTGGTCTATTGTCATTAGTAGTTCACAGAACTAGGAAATGTTCTATGACAGCAATAGCTTACATCAGAACAGTTTTGAGACTTGTGACTAAAGGCAGTGATACCAAACCCAGCTAGAGCAGTGCTCACTTCATTAGTCTTTTTGTCTTCTTGTAGTTATGTATTTCTGCTTGTCAGATTGGGAAGGACCTATAGTTGTGAACATATTGTACTATGCTGGAAGGTTACCTGGGCAAGCCTGTACTCTCCCTGGTATTGCAGCATTGACAGGATTGCTGCAGTCTGACAGTCCCCAAATGTTCTGTTAGAAGATTATTCTGATAATAGATCTGTTCCTTTCCAAGTAGAATGCCATGTTTACAGTTTCTGTTGAAAAGCAGACATTGGCTGGGTTATTTGGTGAACGCCACATCTTCAGTAGAATCATTAGTGGAATTCAAAGAACTTTATGTTCAGTGGAACTGCAAGACAGGACTAGTCCTTGACTTACAGTTTTGCTTTGATAATGACAGCTCAAGCAGAAGGACTTGTAATATACTTAGTTGACGTAATCATGCTCTTGAGCAGCCTAGACATGGCATAGGATCAGGAACAAGTATCTCCCTTGTGACCGTATAGTGCTGCAGTTCAGAGTCTGGATGTAACAAGTTCTGCTGTACAGTTTATACAGTAATTTTCAGTCTTCTGTCCAGAATTATTGGTGTTTTTAAGAGCCTGATACACTCCTGTGGTCATAAAAGCTATTGAGCTGTCATCTGGCCTCATTCTGGTGTGCTTTACCTCACTTTATGGTGTACCCTACATGGAGGACAAACAGTTGATAGCTTGAGAAAAGCAGAGGTTTTGATTATATTTGGCCAATGGGGAGCATAGTTACTTTCATAACAATAACTAATTGAATAAATAAGTCTCTTGTTATGTGATGTTATTTACTGGCAGTCAAGGCTTGTCCTACCAGAGCCCAAACAATACCATCTGTCCATATAAAGTTATTCCAATATTCCAAATATGCAAGTAATCCAGTCATACATCTAGAATATTTTGCATCTGATTTGCCACACTATCTGATAGTGTGTCGTAGAATGGTATTTAGAGGTAGTGCACTAGCACAGGCGTGATTTCTTATATCCGCCATCCGGAAGAGACTGCAATTTGCCAGACTCTGTATTCCATCAAGTCTTCAAAAAGAGCATGCTTACTTACTGACAGTGACTTTTGATTCTTGAGGATGTTTATTATCTTTAGGAATCCTACCACCCACCTCCCAAACCTGTTTTGGAAGTTTTCAGCTAACACAGGCTTTCAGACGTGAGGAGAACCGAGTGGAGCTGGAGTCATTCTTCCTTTTATGCAGTAGGGGATTACGAGGATTCGTGCAGCACATGCAGCGCTCCAACAGCTATTGCTGTTTAAAAGACTTCTGAGTTCAAATGTGAAGCATCTGTGTGCCCTCTGCAAGTTCTGTAATGACTGCAATGTTGTGAGAAGTATCTGTTGTTTATGTACTGAGTTTCACTACCATAAATACTGTTTTGGGTTAATGAGGTATGACTTTTTCTCACTACTAAGTATTTTACAAACTTTTAATGCTTATAATGTTATTGAAAATCTGGTTGTGTACAACTACTTACTGTAAAATGTATCAGTTTTATGGTATTATGGGTAATCATGTTGTCTTTTTTTTCAAGTAAAATAGCAAAATTATTTCTTGAAATGCATTAGAAGTATTGCAGACCTCTCCATTATACAAATACAAATATTGATTCCTAATATTCTCAAAACCTCTGAGGAAAATCCCTTGCATTATTTTCTGTCTTGGATTTTGCAAAACTGGAAATGGAAGAGATTAAAGGGCCATCTCGGGATTTGGGAAGTATTGCTTTTCTACCTGGGTTTCAAGTTGAGTATCCTCCACTTGGATAAATACATGTTCTTGCTAGAAGTTGTCTTTTATCTAATGTGGATGCAATTATTAGGTCTCAAACAAGAGCATTTGCATTTCAGGGAAGGGAAGCATCTTTTTTTATTCTTCCTTTCTCTGTGTGTTAAAAGATGCTTTTTGCACAGCACCTCTTTTGCTAAATCTGCTCTTTTCCCACATTAGATGCATAGTGGGAGAGTCAGTGATGTGTGGAGGAGGAGAGGAAGTAACAGAACTGACGTATTTATGTGAGAAAGTACTTGTAAGAGAAGTGGGACGTGCACATGCACACAGGCTAAGTAGAAAAAGCTGACCAGATTTTTAGGTTGACTGGATGCTATCTGTTTACCAGGGATTTTGGAAACGTTACTTTAACAAAAGAAATGTGGCTACAAGTCCTTTCAGGGACTCACAATAATAATGAGTTTCAGGGAAGTTAGAGCAAGAAAATTGTGACTGTTTTGAGAAATATATCTCAATTAAAGTTTTAATTCTGTTGAATTTCATGAAAACCCTTTCTACTTGCTGTTGCAGCATCAGTGGGTATTAGAGCATCATTTTGTCAGCAGAAAGTTGTTTTTCTGGAAACAGTCATTAAGGAGTCATGCACTGGTCTGCACTGGATTCTATGGGCAAAGCCACTGACTGTTAATGAGCTCTGTCTGGCAGCCAGGAAAGCAATAGGGAATGGAAAATACCAGTATAAAAAGAGAACCAGGGAAAAGGGGGCAGACTGCTTTTTAAAGGTATGTTTTCTAAGCCTAAAAGATGTTGGTTTAAAAACAGTTTAAATACTTAGAACTCAGAGTTTCACTTTTTTTCCCTCAAGGACAATGACTGAAACTTGGTAAAGTTATGGGAGCAAAAGATACTCAAAGACGGCATCATGTTTAGGTGTTTGGGAAGTACAGGAGGATTTCCATGAATCTGACGTGCTTCTTAACAATAATGTATGTGCATGGATGTTTGAGTGGTTCCTTTACAGATCATTTATACTTACTTCAGTCTCCAAAAGGTCTGTGTCTGAGATGGCAAAACAGAGATGGAGGGGCAATGTGTGAAGTGTGCCCTAGTGGAATGCAGGAAGCTTCAGGAAAATTCCCTCAGACCACAGTGTTTTCTTTCTCCTGTTTTCAGTTCATCGTTCCTCTTTTTCATCTTCCTTTCCCTTTTTGCCTCTAAAAAAAGTTCCTTTTCACCAAAAGCCATATGAATGCAGTGAAAGGAAGAGAGATGGGTTGGGTTAAGTATAGTTTCATGTTCAAGTACACTATATGTGTATGATGCAAGTGAGCTGGCTAGATAGAAGTAGATGCCTTTCCTTCCTTATTCTGTTTAGCGTCAAGGGCAATTGTACTGTAGAGGCTTACCTCCCAAAGAGGTGTTGGAAATGACCAGCTGTATTCCTGAAGAGTATAATTATAGAGATTTTTTTATACAGAAAATATCTGTGGCTCAGAGCTAATTAGGCTTGCAAATGCCTGTTATCCCAGAGTGGGATTCATAACTGATAATGAAGTAGTTTCTGTAGGTTTGTAATATCTGCTGGTCTTCTCAGTTCCAGTGGAGAATGATCTCGATACTTAAGAGGAAATGTGAGAAAGCTTTCAGTTGTTCTTTTTTTTTTTTTTTTTCAACAAACCTGCAGAAAGAACACTTCCTCCTAATGCTCAGTTGTTACTTGACTTCAAAGTTGTTTATCCCTATTATTAAAAATAATAGTTGTTTTTGAAGATTTACTAAAGCAAGATCACCTCTTCCTGTTACCCACTTAAACTCCTTTTCCAATTCTGCCATGCTCATGGCTTCAGTATTTTGTTAGAAAGGTTTGGTGGGGGAGTGTGTCTTACAATTTTTTTCCTTATTCATTGAATTATTATTAATATCTACATTGTAAGATACTGGCATTCATGTGGGCTTTACAGGATGTAATTTAAAGCTTGCGAAGTTTTATTGTCAGCAGTTTAAACCGCTGTGCTTTCTTTGTGGTGTATCCTGTTTTCCATTTGATTCCTCAAGCGTTCTGAGAAACCTGATCTTGTTTTTTATGTGCAGATTTTGAAATGAAGTTTTATACCTATGTGGCAAAGCCAAGAGTATGACAGTAATACTGTAATGTTGGTACATCATAAATCTTAAAATTTGCATTTGGAGCCTCAAATCTCTGTCCTGACAAGCTAACAATTCTGATGATCAGTCAGAGAATTAATGCATTATGACAATCCTATTGTTTGCTTTTTAGCCACGTTTAAAATAATGATTTCTGTTGCTGCTTTCTAGCTTAACAAATGGCAGCACAGTGTGTGACAAAGGTGGAGCTGACTATTGCCTGCACCAATCTCTTGGATAAAGATGTTGGTTCCAAGTCAGACCCGCTGTGTGTGCTTCTCCAGAACACGAGTGGTCAGCAGTGGTATGAGGTACAGTGTGATGCTTCTCATGAATCTGCTAAAAACACAGTCTAACTTGTCAGACCTTTTAAGACACTGGAGCGTATGATTTCATTAAAATATTTTAATTACATACCAGCACCTGTGAATACTTTTCATTAGATTATGTCTATAAAAAGTTAGAGGTAGCACACTAATAGTTGTTTTCTAATAAAAACTTACACCTGTCTGATTTTTAGCACTGTTCCCCCAGCCATGTGTGGACCAACAGAAGAAGCCTTCCAAGTGCTTAAATGTGCTTTTATAAATACAGTACTCTAAAACTAGGGTCCAATCCTGGATTTGACAATATACCATTTTTATGTTGGTCTTCCCTAAACAGGAATAGATGCTCCTTACAGGGAGCGAAGAAAAACAGGTCCTCAAATATCTCAGACTTACAGCAGTGGGTTTTGTAATATAATGTGGTTATTTATATTTGATGAAAGGTTTGTAGGAAGACATAGCTTTATACTTTATAGTAAGAAGAACTTTTGAAAGTCTTTAATACTATGTTATTTGATTTGAGTGCATGCTTGGTTGATGAAATACTGAATAAAGTGATATCTTTCTAACTGCAGCTTAATCGCACAGAAAGAGTTAAGAATTCCTTGAACCCAAAGTTTGCCAAGAAATTCCTAATTGATTACTATTTTGAGCTTGTTCAGAAACTTAAATTTGGAATATATGACATCGATAACAAAACCTTTGATCTGAATGATGATGACTTCTTAGGAGAATTTGAATGCACACTGGGACAAGTAAGTATGCAAGATGATTTCCCTTAGAATTAAGAAGATATAAGTTAACCACTTTTATCTTAAATTTATCACTATGTTCTTGTGTAGTTGGGGTACTCTTAAATAGAATAGAATTCCCTTAATTTGTTTTTTCAAGCCTCAGTTCAGTGCATATACATTTTATTTGCGAAAGGTCTTGAGATGATGCCCTGAAATGTATTCTAGAATGGTGACTGTCCAGACTGCTGTCTGAAAGTAAGTGGACTGTCAATGAGCACAGAGTAGTAATTGCTGTTTATTTACTCTAATACTCAAATTCTTATTTTTATGCTCCTTAAAAAGAGAATTGGTGTACAGCAACATAAGAGTGTTCACAGGGCCACGTTAACCTTGTAATTTGCTTTCCACTTAAGGCAAGCAGTGATTCTGGTTCTGTCTAGTGTCGATTTCAGTCCTGTTTCCCTGTCGAATTCTGCTATTGGTGCTACCACAACTGGGCAGCTTCTTTTTAACTTGTTTTTTTCTAATAGATCCTTCAAAGGCATTTCTTCTCAGGAGAGTCTTCTTGGGATTTTTCTTCCCCTGTGTCTAAAGTATTTTTATTGTAAGTGCATTATGAAGACAGAGGCATTGTGAAATGATGAATCATTCATACATTAAGAAATCATTCATTCTTAATGTAAAGAAGGACTTGTAGAACGAGTAGACACACTTCTGAGAAAGCATTGCCTGAAGAGGATAAAATAAAATCAACTAGAAACACTGCAGGGGAAGGCTGATGTTTGTTTGCATGACAAACACTGTGTTTATAAATCTGTTTGCTGAAGCTGTTCATGAAACATGGCTTGCATGTGTTTGAATGGTATGTATGAAAAACTTCAGAACAATTTGAGACTGGAACTTAAGGTATTATCTTTGTCCATGTATGTGTATCATGTTACTACAAGACTTTTTATTTCATATTGCTCCTGAAACTCTGCATGTGTTCATCTGCATATGTATTTTAAAATTTTGAAGTGTATCAAGTATTACCTATTTATTTATAGGAGATCATGGGAAGTAAATGTAAAGCTGTCATCTTCATGATGAAGGAAAAATTCCTAAAACAAAAATACCTCGCTATCTAATTTCATTCCTTTGAAAATCTATTGAATTGTGCTAATAATGCTTGATACTCAAATTTTGTCTTGGCAGATAGTTTCTAGCAGGACTCTAACAAAACCATTAGTACTTAAAAATGGCAGACCTGCTGGAAGAGGAAGTATTACGGTAAGACAATTAAGACAATAAATCTCCTCAGCGTTTATCCTTAAATGGTTTTGTGGGTTTTTTAGTTAGTTAGTAGCTTCAACACAGTCTGTCTAATTTACAGTGCTGTAAAAAGTATCTTAAAGCATCTTTTTTTCCTCCACTAATATTTCTTTGTCATCCAAAAGGAGAGCAGCCCACCTTCTGCATCTATAAGTCTCATTGCATCCATCAAAATAATCAGGGCATCCGATGTGCTACTGTTTGGGCAGTAGCTTTAATTGTCAGTGTCATCATCTAGTGAATCCCAATGTCAAATCAAATTGTTCCTCTCTCCCCCCACCCCATTTTTCAGTGCTTCATTTGTGAGCAAACATGATTTTTTGTAATGGACCTGTCATAGGAGTGTTGTGAATATGTTAAACTCTATGTAGTTCCTGTATACAAAATAAGTATTTTATTTTGTTTGCCCATCTAGATTACAGCAGAAGAAGTGAAGGATAACAGGGTGGTTGTATTGGAAGTAGAAGCAAGGAAACTGGACAATAAGGTATTTAAGTTATTGCTGTTTCTTTGATAAAGCAGTAAAATCAGAATCTTGTCAAAACAGGAAGCATTAAAATGTTCTTTCTTATTTTTTTCTGAAATAATTAAATCCATTAAGATTTTTCTTACACTAAAAAAGAAATTGAAGAAAGATTGCTTCAGAGTAACTTCATTGACTGTTTTGAAATGAATTATATTTGTAAATAAGACAAGTGCATTGCAGGAATATTCTGTGAATAGCACGCTTCCATCTAAATGTAAATCTTTATATTTAATCATAAAGATAAGGGAGTTTTGGTATATCCATTGGTTTGAATAGTTGTATAAATTATTACCTGTTAGTGCTCTCAAAGAAACTGTAAAGAGTGTATTTGGAGTGTATAAATCTGTTATGTTAAATATTTTGGGACTGGCTAAAAATACGGTATTTAAAAAGACTTTTATAACCAAAATTTAAAATAAAATTAATAATGGAAAAAATGTTATTCTTTTTCCCCATCAATTTAATGATACTTTTTTGAACTGGATGAAATCCTTAGTTCCCTAACTATGCATCATAGTACTTATTAGTATAAGTATTATTTTGCTTGAACTGTCAGGTATTTCATACGTGGATGCTGCAGAACTTTTACCCTAAATTGACAGACATGCCACGTTTTCTTTCTTTCACGGGTGGTAATATAATCAGACTTGCATTTCTTCATCTAAAGCTTTTGTTCCCTGAATATTTAGTTTACTTTTTGTTAATCTAAGTGTGTTTTAACTAGCATTTAATGGCATTCATGCCACAGGCTGTTCTGGGATAATTACATGTTCTTTAAATACAGGATTTTTTTGGAAAGTCAGATCCTTATCTGGAATTCCACAAGCAGACTGGAGATGGAAACTGGGTGATGGTTCACAGAACAGAGGTAGGATATTTTCAGTCAACAACCTAGAGATTAAGGTTATTTGATTTCCAGTGTGTCACAGCACTAGAGGTACAGTGCCTTACAAAAAGAAGAGAATGGTCTGGTAGTTGACATGCAGACCAGTTAGAAATCACCTCAGCTCTTCCACTGATTTTCTAATAGGACAGGAGGTCTACCTTACTCTGATTCTGGTTTATGCCATCCTATTTTAAAGGAAAATACTTTTTTTTTTTTAAACTATCTGCAATGTAGAAGAAAACGAATGTTGAAAAAGTACTGCGTACTCACACAGAGACATTTGTCTCTGTGCTACTCTGAGGTTAGAACTTGAGCATTTCCATGATTCTGCTGTTCTTACGTCAGTGTCACCTAGCTGTACCATTTACTAATGAAAGTAATTATACTGAATGCTTGCATAGCAAGGGCAAGCCAAGGATAATGCTGAGTGAGGGAAACCGTGCTTGAGCAGCAGCAGCCTTCCACCCAGGAGGAGGTGCAGAGGTCCCAGTGGCAGCAACTGACGCAGGGTATGAGTGGGTTCCAAGTGTCTCACTGTATGGGAAGCTCAGGCCCTAGCCACAACTGAGGTACTGTGCACATTTGAAGTGGTGACCATATTAATTTGAAGCACGGATGTTGAAGAAGTATAAATCCTTTTTGTGTCAGATTTGTAAAAATAGTTTCTCTGATGAGGTGGTCCTTCTGCATAAAATGTATCTTTTTCCATGAGGATTTCAGTCATCTTCAATTTCAGTAATGAATCCAGAATTTGCTGTTCCAGCCTAGAACTGTCTGGAGGATTAGTTCTTTATGTTACAGATTTTAAAAACCTTTTTATGTTACTAACTATCATTTACTGTTTTCATTTTCAAAAGAGGGATTTCTTTCTCTGCACTTCTGCGGTGCTGGAAGTATAAGTATTACTATTATTAGGTATTATTAAGTAAGTATTGCTTGTTGTATGTAGTTTCTTGTGCTTTCTAAGGTCATTATTTGGTATATTACAGATACTTTCCAGTTAAAGGATTCTGAAGATCCTTCAGTATTATTCTTAAATATCACTTAGCATTCTGTTTGAGAGACTGTGTGCAGTAGGGGTGTCTTTTTATCCTCATGTACTGTTTCTGCTTAACTATACCATGAATTTTGTGAGGGAACATTTCCATAAGTGGCATTTCAGAATAAATATAAGCTGGAGTGAATTGTAATCTCCAGAGCATTGATGTATTCAGTAATTCCAATGTAATCTTTTTCCATGTTTTTTTTGTAAGTCATGCTTTTATATATGTTTGTGTGTATGTATATATGTGTGCGCATATTTTTAAAAAAATCAATATTTACGTAATGATAAATTTAATTTTTTGCAGTGTGGTAGCTGAATGATATAGTAGATCACAGTGCAGTCTAGAAAAATATGGAGTTGAAAGATACCATCTCTTTTGGACAATACTACTGCATGTTAGGAATGTTTAGTTTGTTTATATCCTATATGTTAGGATTTGGATTGCAGGAAGTGATTGACAGCAGCATTAGTTAACTGTTCTTCTTAACAAAAATCATGGCATGAAGGTATGACCAATTACAATGACTACTTTCCATTCTTGTGGATAATACTATTCTGGCTTTTTTTTTTTTTTTTTTACAGGTCATTAAAAACAACCTGAATCCTGTTTGGAGGCCCTTTAAAATCTCTCTCAATTCTCTGTGTTACAGTGACATGGATAAGTCAATCAAGGTAGTGTATATGAAATATGTGTATGAATCAATGCATTACAAAAAAAGTAGGATATGTAATAAATGGAAGGTGTGTTATTCTGGTTATTATCTCTTACTTGTTTCATGCTCTTATTTGAAAGTCACAGAGACGCATGTTTTAGAAAAAAAAATCTCACATTTGTGATGCGTTATCTGGTAAAAGTTGGTCTTTGAAAGTCTGGGAAACCAGTTGAACATAAGTAGCTTTGAAATGTCCAATTCAGTTTCTTATTTAGATTGTACAGTTTTAGTGTTGCATCAGCCAATATTGGTGGCATTAAGATACTGTATAGTGAAAGATGCGTGGTAAAAGCTAGAATATGCTCTGCTCTACGTTATGGATCTTGTAATACTTTGTTACTGGTGCAATAGGGAACACTAATGAAATTCTTAATATACTACCTGATACCATTAATTACACTTAATATACTAACTGAGATAACAGATGTGGACCAGACATATCTTGTGGATACCAGATGTAGCAACTTTTCTCCTCCAAATTTTCTGTCAGGAAGTGAGCCAAACCTGTGAAGTGATAGTTTTACCAGGACTGATCTTTAACTCTCTATCTTCAAATCTTAACTTGAATAAATTATGTTTAGCTTCTGAGTGGTTTTTTTTCAGGAATTCGCTTTAGGGGAAGCTAAACAACAAATCCAAATGCCATTAGCTATTATGAACATGTTAGGAACCCGATATTTTAGCATTTGAAAAAAAAACCCAAAACAAATGAAACAAACCACCATACTTGCCGTTCTTCCTCTGGGAAAGAAAAATGAGAGCATGATCTGCATGTGACAGGTATTAGTCATATGACTTGAGGCAGTCCTGGAAAATGCTTAACAGCCACAGAGATCTGGGTGTTACAAGCACCTGTATAAATTTAAATACATAACTATAGAGCAGACTAATGAACAACTTTACAAGCCCAGAACCTGCTTCCCTTGCTGCTTCTGTGTTTTTTCCTTCGCATTCCTTTCTGCTTCCCTTTTCCCCAAAATAGCTGTGACCACTCTTACATTTCCATATATTCTAAATATATTTATCTTTTTCAGTAAACAGCCATACTAAAACTGTAGACCATTGATTAAAATATGTCTGTTAAGATGGAGTTATTCTGAGCTATGTCATTATTTTAATAAAGTCTGTTCTTTGGAATCTTACCTCAGAAGTGTAGGTTTATTTCCAGAGGAAAGAGATTTTACTTGGAGTTGTTATGGACTTGCAGACAGACAGTAGGATTATGTCTTAACTTAGAAATCCGGAAGCTATCACTTCAAACATCAAAATGCAGACAGAATTGTATTATAATGTTGTTGAAGGATTAAACAATACTTTTAACACTTTTATATGCACACAGTTGCATACGTAATGGGCTATTTGTCATAGTAAGTAAACCCACCAGCTTTTCCATAATGAGTGGCTTTTCACCTATTTAATGGCTTAGTTTGTGTATCCTCAGCAATGCACAAACCAAGTTGATTCTATATCTTCTGGATTTACTGCTATATTCCATGTGAGTGTGTTTGCAGTCAGTGAAGTCTTTCTGTGTTGAAAATGTGAGCCTGTCATCTGGAGCAAGCATGCCTAGTTCTGCTGGGGAAGATATATATGCAATTTTATCACGTGGTTCCATAGCGCTATTGTGTGTCCAGGTGAACATATATGGAACAAAAGAAATATTTCTGTCTTGCCTGGAGTAAGTATTAAAAATTGGCTTAGATGGGTGAAATATATCAAGCAAGACAAACTTTAATCCCTTTAAAAGGAAAAAAGAAATAACTGTGCTAACTGTGGACAGGTATCGTAACTTTTGGCTCAGGAAATGTCTTCAGTTTTAAATTTCAGGTACTGAAGCACTTGGCTGAGTATTTGATTGGCTTAATTTATGGCATTCAAAAGAATTTTTACACAGCATCTGCCATGAACATCAGTCTGTTAGTACTATGGCTGCTTGTATGAGATTTAAGTTGCTATTCAGTGCATGTGCATGCATTTTATTTATTTACTAGTGCGTTCAAAATGTTCTGGTAGTGCAAACTGCAACAGAGGCATGTTCTGCCCAGTGCAGAACTTGCAATCTACACATCATATTTTGTACTTCAACATTACTGTTTGTTTTCAGAAAGTTAATTCCTGTCAGAAGCTCAAGTGTATGTTGAAGTTGTTTGCTTTACTTTGTTATTCCTAAATGAAGTGGCCAAGTAATCAACTAAGTTGTTTCTTGAATATAACGTAGGATTTTTTCAGTTTGGAAAGATGGATGTGAAAATAGCTGTTCAGTTTAAACCATATATATTCAGAAAAGTTTTTATTGAAGTTTGTTTTGATTCCAAATAATGGGGGATCCCTACTATGACTCTTGATTTATTATTATTATTAATGATTATTATTATTATTAAATTATTTTAATTTGTTTTTCTGTTATTTGATTACGTTAGCTTGCATGTCTCTGTTGCAAAACTGAAATAAAATAGCAGAAGTGGATGGAATTAGCATATGCTATTATAGATAAATAACCAGCTTTTTATCTAGAAAGGCAGTTGGGGCACATTCATAAGTTGAGCTTTTAAAAAACAAAAATTGAGGACGCTATAAGGTTAAAGTAACAGTGGTAAAATTATGCTCACTTAAACTGATAGGTTGTCAAACAGAAAAAAAAAGTCTATTTTTCAGTTATTCTGCCTTCTGTGGTGGATTGGGGTGTTAAAAGATGAGTTGATTGAATAGTAAAACTAGCATTAAACATTGAATACAGGAAAAGAGGATTTTTAGTTGACATTCAGATCCATGAAGTGTGGATCATAGTGACTGTTTAAATTTGCTAATCTTAAAAAAAAAATAAAAAAAAAAAATTCAAGTCTTGTTTCTAGATTTAGGCTGAACCTTCATATACTTGTAAATTCTGAGTTATCCTGAAGTTTAGTAAAGTAATATAAAAGTATTAATAAAGCTCTTGTGATCACTGAATAACTGATTTACTAAATTTTTAGCTGGATGCTCAGAGATAGTTTTTTCCGAGGTATTAAGGAAATTTAACTAAGTCTCTTAATCCATGATGACAGTAAAAAAACCCACAGGTTGTTTTCCTACTCTTCCTGACACTCCCTCACTCCCAAAATGTAGTTTAGTATAATTGATGTTACCTGCTTATGTGGGACCTGACACTGCTTAGTATTCTCATCTCTCCTTCACTTCAGTGGAAGAACTGATCTCAAACTGGGTATATTGGCTTTTACCGAATCTTAATCCATAATTTTTAGATGCAACTCTTTGCCATTCTAAGACTGCAATGTGAGGAAAAAGTCCATGATATAAGAGATTTAGGAATGTTTTGGATGTTCACATTTGCCTGAACTAGAAATGCCATTGCAGTGTTTATGGCTTTTGTAGGGCCATTTCTGTTACTAACATTGAATAATGCTTCATTTTAGGTTGAGTGCTATGACTATGATAGTGATGGGTCTCATGATCTCATAGGAAGTTTTCAAACTACAATGTCAAAACTGAAGGAAGCATCTCGGTCCTCACCTGTAAGTCTTACATAGTCTAAACTGCCTGTGTGTTTTTGATAAGCTGTTTTATGCATTTTGGAGCAAAGGTTATGTCACTTGACTTGCAGGTATGGAAGTTGTGTTAGGCTACAGCTTAACAATGCTACTGTAGCTGAGGCTGACTCAGCATTTACATTATGCATCCACTTTCCTAGGATTAATATCTTGGTTACAGTTTTTAATATTACATATCTAAATACCCAACCATCAGCACAAATGAATTTCACTAATCATAAAAATACAGAAATGAAAAAATTTGGAGTATCAAAGACAGAATGCAGTACAAATGTCACTGCAGTTAAAAGGCCAAAGCTTGTGGTATTTTTTTGAGATTTTATTCAATCCTTTATTTAAAGTGTGGCACTTACCAACTATCATGCATATTTCAGTGAATATTAAAAAATTCAAAATTTATGCCACTGCACAAAAATGCAATTGAATGTGTTACATTAGATGGCTCTTATTTAAAGTGAAATTACCTTTCCTGTTCTGATGAACTGTAAGAATTTGCAAACCTTTTAATAGACAAGGTTTATGTTTAGAAGAAGAAAGGTGGCATAGCAACCTTAAAAGTCTTTGTTTTATGGACATGTATATTGTCAAAATATTTTACCATATTTTCCTTTATTTCTATAAAACCTGCAGAACTGCTCCTGAATTAATAATAATGGGATATATTGAGTGCCTGCTTGTACTTTTCTAACATCTTGTGTGTTGCATTGTACTAAATTCTTCAGAGCTGTTGAATGTGAAGAGTCAGCCTTGACTGTAGTGGTTTTTTGATTGCTGTTTTGTGCCCTGCCATGCTTTTCTTCTAGATACTTGTTTCTGAATTAATTTTGAATTATGCATGGTTCAGTTTAATGCCTCTTAAGGTTTTATATTGTTTGTAAGGAATTTTGGACTCATATCATATGCATGTAATTCATATGCTGCCTAGCTGGAGCTCTTAGGTGTTTTTCTCATTTCTTCCAGATTTTCAAGGGCTTTTATCAGTTTAGCTTTCAATGCTGACAGTGATCCTTCTTATTATTGTAATTAAATTGTGGAAAAAAAAAAAATGGGGGAGCAGAAGGATTTCATAAAATAATTTTTTCTGCTTTTTTAATGAAGATTCTATGAATCTTTTAACAAGACGCTTTTCTTCATTTAAAAAAAAAAAGTTACCCTTTTGTTATAGAGCGGTATCGTAAACTAAACAAACCTAGCAGGTTTGTACGTTCACATTTGCAAGCTTATGTATTTTGTAAGAACTGTGATAGTGAGTTCCTGTGGAGTGTGAAGGGTGTTGTGTAAAGGCTCCTTGAGAATACAAATATCTATTTTCATTGCTCCCCTAGGAGCATGATAGGTGCAGTCTCTTTTGAATTTAAAGAAAAGGTATTTTAAGTTATAATCTGCCTGTGCTAGTTTTGGAAATGCTTTAAGAAAGTTGTTTTCACGAGAACTGTGGCTATACCTATTCTAAGTAACTTACTGCTGTGTCAGTAAGATGAAGTGAAGATAAGACACAACACAAATAATGTGCTCCAGGTTTCTTCTACTTTTAAAATGAACTATAATTTAAAAGGAACCTATAATCCTGTGTGATCTGATTAATTTTATAACGTCTGTAAAATATTTTCAGGGCACGTTAGAATTTGTCTTTATATACTCCAAGTGTGATCTTTAGTTACTCCCACAATTCTGACATGAGCTGCACCTGTGGGAGATCTGGCACAACTTCTTTCAGGTTTACTTGAGGCGAGCATGGGTGTGACTCTCTATCCTCAGCTGCTGAAAAAGCTGATCTTGTATGACTGGAGTGAATAGGTGACTTTTCATTCTCTGGAGAATTGCTGTGTCTCCAGCAATGTGTATCTTCCCCCCAGGTATGCTGTTAGTGTGCTCTGGTTGGAGGCCTATAAAATGTAGTTGACAGATTGTACATGCTCTGTATCCCATGGTCGTTATTAGTGAGTACCTCACCAATTGACATAGTACAGAAACAAGTCCCTGAAAGACAATTTCCATCAAATAGAAGTGATGGTGGTGGTGAAATGTCCAAAAAAAAGTAGGTAAAGAAGAGGTATGTAGACTTCTCGGGTGCTGACCTTGTTAGTGCATATGTTCGCTTGACATTAATTGCAAGATCACTTTTTAAAACTTAATTAACTTAAACTGAAGCAGTGGAACCTTTTTCTGGCACTGAGCCAGAAGGCATGTCTGGAATACCTCCTCAGACTGTTTATGCATCAGACATTCTGCATCGTGCCATCATGACTGTATGATGGCAGAAGCTGCTTAACCTGCCTAGCTGTTGATTATACTCATAGGTTAAGGTATTGGTTTAGTTGATGAAGCCTCAACAACTAATTTTGGAAAGCTTAAACATATACCTCTTATTTCGTACGTTACTGCCATGGCTGCTGGAAACAGTGATGCTTTGCCTGAATCACCATGTTTTTACCGAAAAGAAAGTTGTTAACAGAATTCTCAGAGGGAAAATGGTACAGAATTTCTTCGTCTGGTTGAAATACAGTTGTCTAACAAACTTTTTTGTAAGCTTTTGGGTCAGAGAGGATTTCTGTATTGATAATGGGGGTTTTCTTGCTGATTTTGGGCAGGCTAGGTTTAATTTTGCTTGATAGTAAAATAAACTTCATTTTTAATACAAGCCCAAACTATCAGTCCTCAAATAAAGCATTTTTAAAATTGTTGCATAAATGATATTTATAGTTGTTTTGTTGGATTTGTTTGCATTCATGCAGGTTGAATTTGAGTGCATCAATGAAAAGAAAAGACAGAAGAAAAAAAACTATAAAAACTCTGGCATTGTGAGTGTTAAGCACTGTGAGGTCAGTAATATATTCTGGTATGACTCTTATTTTTAAGTGTTCAGGCATAACAACTCTCATCTAGTATGAGTTAACCCTCAAACTGTAAGAAACTTTAAAATGTCTGAAAGTTTCAGCCTCAGTAAATACTTAAGGGCTTTGATTCATATAAGGAGACAGACTGACAGCTGAATCATGTGTCTGTCCACCCCTGTCCCCTCACTTTGTCTTGAAGATGCCATCTATATGGCAAAGGTTGCTTACCAATTTGTAAGGCCATTCCTGAACCACTGCATTTCCCAACTCACTGTTTTATGGTGAAATAATATCTGGTAAGTCTGTCATAATATGTTGTTTTATAAATAATAGTGCTTTTGGAGCTGCTTTGTTGTCTGCCTGTAATTTTGTAAAAGGCTTGATTCTGATGCACTGAGTGTGTGATGGCACACACTGTAAATACCCTCACTGCAGTTGGTAGGTGGGATATCTATAGATAAAGTAGTGCTTTGCATGGGTAAAGATAACAAATCTGGAACCTCAAAAGTTGCTGCAATAATACTTACTGGTTTTCTCCCATTAAAAAAAAGGTTAATTTCTATCTTTAACTTCTATTTTTAGATCATAGTAGAATGCACATTCCTTGATTATATCATGGGCGGGTGTCAGCTGAATTTCACAGTAAGTTAAATAATTTATATAAAGTAGCTTTTGAGTTTTGGAACAAACTGAAGTATGTAATCACATGAAGAGCACAGGCAACCACTTATTGTTGGTTTGTTTTTGTTTTTGTGTTCTGTAGCATGGAGGCGGGAAGCCATTTTGCCAGAGTTCATCTAGTCTGTTTAGAAAAAATTACTTTCTTTGCTCATGGCACAAAGTTCTGAACCTGTAGCTATGTTCGTTAGGAACTAGCTGAGCTGTGTGGATGGAAACCAAGGAGAAATTTACAGTTCTCTGATTTACTTCAAGTTTCCTTTTCATAAGGGCTTTTTTTTTTTTTTTCCTTTCCCTCCCCCTCTTCCTCTGACCAAAGATTTCACTTTTGCCCTTGAAGGTGCTTTTCAGGGCCCTTTGGTTAATGAAGGCAACATACAGAAGCCATCATATGGGTTAGGACCCTTAAGTTATGTAATTCATGAACCAAATGCAGCGCAAATAACAGTAAGATGTCTTCACCCTGGTAACATGCCTCATCACCAAAGCAGAGAAGACCCATTGAGGTCAGAGGAAGAACTGTCGCTAGGCTTCTGTGGTGTCTTACTTTTGAGAGGAAAGGTGTATATAGCAAGATACAGGATGAAATTAATTTAACAGCTATTGAAGAGCTGCTGTGAATGGTAGCTGCAAGTAAACACAATGAAAACCTGACAGATAAAAGTCATTTCAACCTTTCTGAGAGATGCAGAGCTTCTGCTGGTTTTGTCGTGGCATTTTTTTAGGAGTGTTAATATTCCAAGAAACCTGCATCTAAGTATTATGCCTGTTAGATTTGTAGATGTTCTGGTAACTACTGTTTACAGTTCTTTTATGATTTTCACTTTGGCTTTGCCAAAGATAAGAAACATAATTTTACCTCTAACAGCAATTTGATATAAATACTGCATTTGACAGGTGGGGATAGATTTTACAGGCTCCAATGGAGACCCTCGCTCTCCAGACTCTCTGCATTACCTCAGCCCTAATGGAGTTAATGAATACCTAACAGCCATTTGGTCTGTAGGAATGGTCATTCAGGATTATGATACGTAAGTTTTAGGTTTTTATTTAAATAATTTTTTAGGTATGTATAGATTTTTGTGGTAGTTTCTTAAACCAGTGTTGAAGATGCCAGCGGATATATCGGAATGAAACTTCTGAGATGAAATGTAGAGTTAAAAGACTTCATAATCACTGCACAGTCACATAATCACAAACAGAAGCTTGTGTTTACAGCAGACAAGCAAGGCTTTTCATCTGTGATGTAAAGAGCGGCATTAATTTAAATAAATGCTTGCATTCTTGCCAATTTGGTGTTAAAGACTGGTTTTGGTCCTAGAAACAATTACGGGGGGAAATTCCATTTAATTTTGCTTCTTAATGCTTAATAAACAACATTTTTAATGATCAAAAGCAGCACTGATTAGCTAAACTTACTGAACTATGACAGCTGTTAAAGGAAGGCACTCACTTCATTTTCTTTAAAATTGCTTTTTTAGAGATAAGATGTTTCCAGCCTTTGGATTTGGTGCACAAATTCCTCCTTCCTTTCAGGTAATGGAATATGTAAATGCACTACATAAGACAACTAAAAGCATTTACTTCAGGAGATTGTATATACAGTCCTGACTGTCTTTTGTGTATTGACAGGTGTCACATGAGTTCCCATTAAATTTTAACCCATCAAACCCATTCTGTAATGGTAAGTCTGAGAAAGTAACATCAGACCTAGAGAATAAAAAGTCTAAGGTGAAGGGGTAAAAACACTTGAAAGGTGAACTGTGAAGCATGTTGTTCTAATTAAGTAATGAGCTTAGTTGTGTAGCAGGAAACAATTTTGTAACCATTTTCTTAGTTATTAGAAATAGCATTTGGTCTCTCTTCTGTAATGACTTGTGAAAGAAGTGTTTTAAACAGCTAGGGCACAGTACAGGTAAGCTGGGAACGGTTGTCTCATGTTGTCAAGCCACTTCATTCTACTTCACTGCTGGTGTGGAGTTGTCTGGTTTGAGTATGATGCTGCTAGTGCCTGTTCAACACGGCCTCTCTGATTGCACTACAAAATACCACAAGCCTCCAGGTGAAGAGAACTGTTGTAATTCAGTTACACGCACTTTGAGTGTACAGTATTTGGCCTTTCTATTCACATAAAGCCAAGCATGTTAAGAATGTGTGTTAAGCATTGGTCAAGCTGAAGGCCTCCATTGCTCATGAATCATTTATTTTTTTTGTCATGGTTAGTTTTAAATCTTTGCATCATCACTTTAAATAACTGATATGTACAGTGTTTTAGGAAGATGGAGTGTTTCAAAATGTCCTAATTCTAATATGAAAAAATTAATATGATCTATTTGTGTTCTCTAGGAATCCAAGGCATTGTTGATGCATATCGGGCTTGTCTTCCTCAAGTGAAGTTATATGGGCCAACAAATTTTTCTCCAATTATAAATCATGTGTCAAGATTTGCTGCTGCAGCTACACAACAGCAAACAGCATCTGTAAGTTCTTTATGGTAGTGTGTGTATTTTTCTTACTTTTTTCTTTCCCGTCTAGTTTATAAATACTATTTTTCTTTTTTAAGCTTGTAAGTGTACTTGTTTCAACAGCTGGGCATTTACCTTGTGAATTGGTGTTTGGTACCCTTAAAAGGGTATAAAAAGCTAACTGATTTTTGCAGATTGTACACAACAATTCTCTCCTAAATTAACTAAATAAACTCTTCAGAGTTGAAATATCAACTTAAAAATACATGGCACCTTTATGGTATCTTCTATTCAAAGCTCTTGCAGTGCTATACAGGTGTTAAAATCTAATGTAAGCCTTTGAATATAGGAGAGTGATTTAACTTCAGCTGAGAAGTTAAATCTGTGAAACAACTAGACCTTGTTTCACATCAGATAGCTGAGAGAGAAAATTAAGTAAGGTAATGAAGAAATGGAGGATATAGCTCCTGACACCTAGGTACCAACATAGATAATTAAGTGTCCTTACTATAAAGCTTTAGGTGCTGTATGTGCTGTGCCCTCCTCCCTATTAAATTGTATGCACGAGTTGTTGACCATATTAAGAAATAGGAAGTCTGAAGAGCAAGTCTTGATTATAGAATCATTTAGACAATAATCCATGCAAGTTCAGCAAATCTGAAGCCATATATATCCTAAATCATTGATGATAGCAAATACTGGTATCTCAGATGTCATGTAAAATCGGAAAATAAGATTAACTATTTTTGCATATAAAAGTACCTGTGGAAACCAATTTGGAAAAGAGCTATGGATTTTCATATGCCAAGAGGTTTATAAGGTTTTGCCTTGGTAGTCTTTCAGTAGTAACTTTCACCTACATATATATATATATATATATATATATATATATATATATATATATATATATATATATATATATATATATATATATATATATATATATATATATAAGGAAAGTAGCAAAACCTCTTGTACTTATTTTTCTTTCCTGAGAGTGCAATATGCCTAGCAAGAGATTTATTTTTTCTGCCTGAAAGGATGTATTGAAGAAGTTTTGCTGCCTTGCCATTTAATGCATATTGTAGGTATTTTGATTTGGGTTTTGTTTTGGGGGATGGTTTTTTTCCAGTATGGGAGAAGTATAAGAAGAGAGAAAGAAATCCAATGTGATGTGCTATCATGCTGCTGGTCATAGGCTTCTCTGATCATGGTTGCTTTGTAGACATTCTTGCTGGAGTGGGGGAATGGAGTGCTGGGGAGCAGTGAGAAAAGGTGATACTTGAACACAGGAGATAAGGGAAAACGAATTATTTTTGGAAGCAGATAAGGGAAGATGGGAGGCAAAGTACTGAAGAGGAAGACTTCTAAGAATACTGGGAGTACATTTGGAACTTGAATTTGTGCTGCCCAGTAATCGTCTGAAATGAACCAAATGAGAGAAGACCAGAAGTTCAAAAAGTGTTTGATAGTTTCTGAACTTCATACTTCTAGCTTGTCCTTGATACTTCAATCCAGAACAGAGGCTAAGATGGCAACTTTTAGAAGCCCTGGCAGTATAGTGGAAGCAACTGAAGTGGTATTTGAATAAATTACAGAAGTACTGCAAGGTGGTCTCAGATGCCTTGGTAATTAACTTCATAAAGCAGCTAGAAAACATTATTAAAGGAATTTGATAATGGACCTGCTGTTTTTCATCACAAAAAGATGTGTTTTAATCTATACTTAGGATTTTAGGGATACACTGAAAAAATGAAGGCCTGTTCCATTACCCTTGGTAGCACCCTTTTGTTCATCTGTTCTAACTGAATGAAGTGAAGGGTAGCATTTCATAAAGGTATTGATAGACCAGAAAGGAAACAAATACAAGTTTCACAGGTGTTATCTGTCTAAAACCTCAACAGACTGCCTTCTGTCCCAGGACAAATCCTTGGAAGACAGGTTAACTGTTGGTTTTTTCTGGGGATTTTGGAGAGGAGAAGTAGTGTGATACCATCAGGTTTTTGGGAGGTAGCTGTTTAAAGATGACTTCTTTTAAAAGAAGATTGATTATGTTGTCCTTATAAATTTCTTCAGACTGTACAGATGAAGCCTGACCACAACTTAGATGTTTGATTGTAAAATTCAGTGAGTGCATTGAGCATGTTCAAAGTGACAACAGTATTTAGTCTGTATGTGCATTTTTCTAAGTATACATGCCTACATGTTTTCTATTTCTTTATCATAACACAGTGTTTATTGATTTGACAGCAATACTTTATACTTCTGATCATAACGGATGGTGTGATAACAGACCTTGATCAAACTCGAACTGCCATAGTTAATGCTTCGAAATTGCCCATGTCCATTATCATTGTTGGTGTTGGAGGAGCAGACTTTGATGCTATGGAGTTTCTTGATGGTGACAATGGAGTTCTTAGGTCCTCATCAGGAGAAGCAGCTGTCAGAGACATTGTCCAGTTTGTGCCATTCAGGAAGTTCCAAAATGTAAGTAACCTTAACAGTATGTTTAATAAATATTGTAGAGGTATGCTGGGTTTGCTAGGATATCCTACGTATAGTCCTAAGCTTTTGCAGTGACTCTAATCTCTAAAATGAACTCTGAAGTCTGGGTAAGTCTTTATCAAATGCTAAAAAAAAAAAAAGACAGAAGACTTCAGCATCTGTAGAATTTCCATTAGGTGAGCTGATTCATGTTTAAAAAGACTCCATTTCTGGTTTGAGCACTGCGTTTCTGACAAGTTGCTGCAGGGGGATGACCTTTGTAAATCTCCCTCCGGCTCGATTAAACAAATGGGTATGTTTTTCATTTGGGAGGAAGAACTTACTGTGGTTTTGTCCTTATGGAAAAGAGTTTTTTATTGTGGATGCCCATTTGTAAATGTGGATTAGTCTCACGTTTTAGTGCAGTGTTAAAATTCAAGACTAAATCAGGGAGATCGTAATCGGTATAAATTGTGTGTGGACACAATAATGGTGATAGTTTTCATTTTCATTAAAGCAAATGTACCAAAAAATGGGTGGTGAAAGAGTGGAGTCCTGATTTTTTGCTATAGAACCCAATAAAATGTGCACAGGCTAATATAGTCCGGCTTTTAAATGTCATATTGATGGAAAAAGTTGATTTTTAAAACAAAAAAAAAAACCAACAAAATTTCCTCAGGATGGGGAAGGTAAGATCAGTATTTTTATTTCCATCCTAATATGTTCTAATTTTGTTTTGTTTCTTAATATTAACCCTGTTAGTAATACTCCTTATACCTCCTTATTTTGTCTTAATTTTTTTATTTTTACTTTTGATACAAGCTCTTTGTTTAATCTCAGAGGAACTCAGGCAAACTGAAAGGAGAAAGAGAGCAAAATCAATATAGAATATGCTTACTGAATAATGCACTTGGATGTAGATTAACTAGGGTCAACATTCAGTATAAAATTATATATTCAAAAGCTTTCAGTTTCTAGAAAAAGGGGTGCCTTTTTTTCCCATGGATACAGTAAAAACAGTATCTCTAGAAGAGCTGCTCTGTAGCAATACAGTTACTGTGGATTGCACTTGGTGCAAAAGCTTGCAGATTGTTAGACAAGCCTCTGAAGGGTCATCTTAAGCAGATAGTGGAAGTGTGTTTGCATGGCTGAAGTTAGACATCTGCACTCTGTATGTCTATTTCATATGACAAAAGGTATCTTCAGAGATGGCAGCCCTTTGTGCACCCAGCTCCTATTACTTCAGTGGAACAAGGCAGCCAGCTGGTTCCTGGTAGTGGGAGCAAGAAGGTAAAGATGTCAGGGAAGCTTCCATCTGTCCCACAAGGGTGCTGTGTAAAGTCCTCTGTAAAATGTCAGACTTTAAATTGACCTAGTCAAGGAGGTGCTTCTTACCTGTCTTAGGATCTCCTTTAACAGTTGGTGGAAACTGAAACTTGGTGTTCTTCTTTTATAAGTCTCCAAAAGAAGCTCTGGCGCAGTGTGTCCTGGCAGAAGTCCCTCAGCAAGTGGTGAACTACTTCAGCACCTACAAACTGCAACCTCCTAAGAATCCTGCTGCAAAGTGAATGGGCTGAGCAGGGGAGCTGAGACTTTGTGCTTGCTTTACTTGCTGTATCTACAGACTTTGGTTCTCAAGATACTTCTGTATACGTGTATACACACACCTCTGTATGGTAACGTCTGTTAGCTTTTGCCTGCAAATCACTTTGCCAAGTGTGCCTTTTAAGGGCCAAAATTGTAGTTGTGTTAATATTTGACGTTGATTTGAGAGATAGGGCTTACATAGGTGCATTTCATTTTGAAAAGTAAGAGTGGAAAAAAAGAGGTTGAGTATGCAGAAAGAAGGGGGAGAACGGCTGGAAGTGGAACAGCTGCCTGTTTAATAAATATGGCCAGTGGGAGTGTTCAGTTACTTTTGTGGGGATCAGCACTGAGGACTGCAGTTTCTCAGTGATCATAAAACCATCCTGAAATGAAAAAGAGGGTATATCCCTACCAAGCAGGTAAAAGTTTGTATATGCTTCAACAAATTTGGAATACTTCAGGCTTCTATGTCTATTGAGCCACCATAACAAAATTTTGTCATAGGAGTTTCATAATTAGACGAGTGCCAGAACAGAGTGTAAAGGCCCTCCTTGCATGCCTACTTCACATTTGCCACTTCAGTGCCTTTGGCCAATGCCTGGGATTCAGGGCTGTGTGAACATGAGCCAAACAAGTCATTAAAGTATATATTCTTTTATATTATGCAGTCTCTTAAGGTAGTACAGGAATAACTAGGGTGAATTAAGGTAAACCTCTAACATCTCAGAAGAATACTATTGGCCTTTGAGGCTACTACTCTAAAGGCTGTAAGATGTGTTTCAGTGTGTACTGTGCTGGAAAACAGGAACTCCAGATTTTATTTTGGTTGGGGTTTTGTTTGGTTTTTGTTTTGTTTTGGTTTGGTTTTTTTCCATAAAACAGTCATGACTATCAATTTTCAAGGGCTTTTTGTGAAGTGGGAATTCACTTCCCAGTTAGAAAGTTTTGTCTGATTTATAACTGCATATTTTCAAGCAAAGACAGTTCTTGAAAATGCTACCGAATTTATATTGGTTTTGTCATATTTTGAATTATGCTTCTTTTTCATGAGCTCACTAATGAAAAGCGCCTGCAAAAAACCCAATCTTCCCTCTTCCCTCCCAGTAGGAATCATAGAATCGTTTAGGTTGGAAAAGACCTTTAAGATCATAGAGTCCCACCGTTAACCTTGCACTGCCAGCTCCACCACTAAACCATGTTCCTAAGCACCACATCTACCTGTCTTTTAAATACGTCCAGGGATGGTGACTCCACCGCTTCCCTGGGCAGCCTGTTCCAATGCTTGACAACTCTTTCCGTGAAGAAATTTTTTGCTAATATCCAATCTAAACCACCCCTGGTGCAACTTGAGGCCATTTTGTCTTATTCCATTGCTTGTTCCTTGGGAGAGGAGACTGACCCCCACCTCGCTACACCCTCCTTTCAGGTAGCTGTGGAGAGCGAGAAGGTCTCCCCTCAGCCTCCTTTTCTCCAGGCTAAACAACCCCAGTTCCCTCAGCTGCTCCTCATAAGACTTGTGCTCTAGACCCTTCACCAGCTGCGTTGCCTTCTTTGGACACGCTCCAGCACCTCAATGTCTCTCTTGTAGTGAGGGGCCCAAAACTGAACACAGTATTCGAGGTGCGGTCTCACCAGTGCCGAGTACAGGGGGACAATCACTTCCCTAGTCCTGCTGGCCACACTATTTCTGGTTCAAGCCAGGATGCTATTTCCTTCTTGACATAAGAAAGTCTTCAAGCTCTAATCCTGTAATTGTATTGCGTTTCTCTAGAGCAAACAGTATCTAGTTTATTTTCTTGGCTTGAGTTTTCTCTTCACCAGTTACACCAACTGTAAATCATGTTGTGTTTGCTTATTGGACAGATGAAGCTTTCTTATCTCCTAGTTGCATACTGCTTGCTGAGGATCTTTTCTGATCCTGTCAGCATGTGTAACATAAGTGGATGTAAAGGTCTCATTTATCACTTCCAAAAGGCCCATCTTGAACATTAATTTTGCAGTTTCACATTTGAAGTGGTTTAGAGTTAGACATCCAAGTGATCTGATTTTGGATGGTCTAGCTGTAACATGTAAGAACAGAATGGACTAGCAGTAAATTTAGCATCCATGGGCACTCAAGATTGCACCAGGTCGTAGTGTATGTGACTTTGTGACTTTTTTTAGTTGCTGGACATGCTCTGTGTGGTTTTAGTGTTTTGGTTTTTTTTCCATACATGTATGACCTTGTCAAAAATCTGAATTCACACTAACATTAATGAGTGAAAGATATATGTATTGAGGTTGTCTTACTCAACCTGTAAAACATACCAAATGTTTTCTAGACAGTTGGCTAATTATCAATCATGAATGAATGTGTTATTCTCCACTCCATTTTCTTTGGTGGAAGGGGGTCCTAAATAGTTTCAGTAGTGGAATACTAAGGAAGAGTTCTAACCTGATTTGTGTGTGTGTTTATATAAAAATCTACAGTCAGCTTTTTATCAGTGTAGTGCAAATGTGTTACTACTTTATACATAAATTATAATGACGTGTCATGCCAGGTATGAAACACAAAATATTAAGATCAAGGAAGTAGTTATAATGAACCTAAATCACACTGCTGTAAACTGATATTGTATATTTTGGAACAGTAAACTGTTTCACAGCTACATGCTCCATGTACAGAGATAACGGGATGCAATATTAATGCTTTGTCTAGGTTCATTGACGTGGGTGAGTACTGCTGGTAGGAGTACAGGATACTACTGAAGTTCCTCTGAGCTCTCTGCCAAAAATACAATGCTGCATCTGAGTTCTGTTAGCAATTCTGTTTTAAGTTGCCATGGAAGTGCATTTAAATGCATTTAAATATGTTAATAGCTGCTATTATACTAAATATCTGGTGCATATAAAATACATCAATCCTTTTGTCTGTATGCTATACATAAATTCTGAGTTTCTACAGTAGAGAATTCATTATCTCGTATTGGAAAAGTGCCCCCATGTTCCTCAAGCTTAGAGAATTAAATAGCATATTAATGACACCTACTTCTCAATGTGCCCTATTCTGTGTAAAAGAAAAGTGTTTCAGACCTGACAGCGACAAGAACCATTTTCCTGGTATAACTTCTCTTAGAGGTATGCAGCTAACAGCCCGTTGGAAAATTTGGGAACTTCCAAGTTAGGCTGAAGCAATATTCTGAGTCAAGGAATGCAGCAGGTTGCGAGTCAAGGGGGAGGGGAGTTATTTTGTTGGTTTTGCCATTTTTTGTTTGTTTATTTTTACATATAAAAATGCCTTACTAGCTTGAAGGTGACAAAGCAAAATATTGTCAAAGTTTTGTAAAGTTAATGTGCTTGTAGGTCACTTGCACCACCTTGTGATAAAAATGATGTATAGCAGTCTTCATAATCAGATGCTTTTTGCTGTTTAATGGTCGTAATATATACATATGTACAGCAGAGAAGTAACCTGTAACCATAATTTTTTACTTTCCCATGTATTTCAGTTCTGATGAAGTTAACTGATTTACAATGCCTATGCATTAAAAATATAATTTCAGTATACTGTTCTTCTGTTATATTTTTGTATTCAGCATTTTCTGTGTAATGATAAATGCTGCTTTTGCAGTTCCTGTGATGAGTAGTCCACAGGCTGAACAGCTCAGACTTATAACAAGTTATTATCAGATGAGAGGAAAAATGCTTTTCGCTCAGTGGTTACGAATGTGCAGTGTATATTTCATAAACCATCATGTGCAGGATTTTAGCAAGGAGATACTCTGAAATTGGATGGTTTTAGCAGTGACTGTTTCATGCTCGTTGCCATGTTAGAGTTCTCCCATGCATGCTTATTTCATACAATTACTACCAGGTTTTACCAAAGAATTTCCAAATCTTTTTTTCAGAACAGTGTCTACATTTGAAGTAGAGAGGCATGGAGATGTGGTTATTTTTAGTTTTCAAATACATTGTCCTACTCCACCCTTCAGTTTCTTGATATTCAAGTATAGTTGAGTCTGAGATGCTTTACTGGGAAACTGAGAGATAGTAGAGACATGGCATTGCAGTGGAGTGTGATACCATACAGAAACTTAGTGAGGTTTGATACTGGAAGTTGCATCTTCTAAGTGCTCTAGAGTAATTCACTCAACTTCTCCACCAGATTCATCCACAGGGTAGAATTAGTTCCTGAAAGGTTTTAATACATCTTACAAAAAGAGTGGGTCTTAACCTTTCTTGTGTTGTTTCTTCTGGTGAAAACTCTATAGTTGCAGCTTGGATTCCTGGACCGTTCCTGCCCCTTCCCACCCATAAAAATGGAGGAATTCTGGGGAGGGGAAAATAGTCCCATAACAGAAAAGTAGGATACCATAGAATTGTTTAGGTTGGAAAAGACCTTTAAGATCATCAAGTCCAACCATTAACCTAGCACTGCCAAGTCCACCACTAAACCATGTCCCTAAGCACCTCATCTACACGTCTTTTAAATACATCCAGGGATGGTGATTCAACCAATTCCCTGGGCAGCCTGTTCCAATGCTTGACAACCCTTTCAGTGAAAAATTTTTTCCTAATACCCAATCTAAACCTCCCCTGGCGCAACTTGAGGCCATTTCCTCTCATCCTATGGCTTGTTCCTTGGGAGAGGAGACTGACCTCCACCTCGCTACAACCTCCTTTCAGGCAGTTGTAGAGAGCGAGAAGGTCTCCCCTGAGCCTCCGCTTCTCCAGGCTCAACAACCCCAGTTCCCTCAGCTGCTCCTCATAAGACTTGTGCTCCAGACCCAGAGAAAACCAGATGGGTGTTACTTCTGTGTGGCCATGACCTCCTACAGATACTGACATTTCTCTTCTTTCATTCTGGGTCTAAGGAACTCAAGAGCTGTGTATATATTAGTAACTTTGCAGACAGAATTGACAAGCTTTCCTGCAATCCTGAGCTGTTAAGAGCTGTAGCAAAGCAGCAACTTGTGGGATGCTCTGTTGCTGCAGTGTAATGCTTGCTGCTGCAGTCTCAGCCCTTACTTTGTAATATATGTCAGTGTGTGATTGACAAACTTAAATATGCCCACAGTGAAAATGTTTGAAGTTACCTGGCAGCATTTGTGTAGGCAGAAGGGGATCGGATCTTTTGCAATGAGAAAGCTTTACTCGTTAATATCAAAATGTTAAAATATGGGGGTTTATGTGGTTTTGCCCCCTTCCATAATGTTTTGACAACTCTCTCTGGATAAAAAGATGCAAGAACCATATATTGTAATGAATTCACAGATCATTATTATTCACAGAAGGCCTCATTTGTGAAGCAGTTCTGCAATATTTCTAATTTTGTGATTGTATTGAGACATTCCTGGATGTACAATAGATGAATAATTCTTTATGATGCATCTTAGCATTTTCTACCTCTGTTGTGACATCCTTTTTCTTACATACCAAATAACAAGTAACATACAAATAAAGACGGTTCTTCCCATACAGCAGTTAAACCTTGACCTCACTGCTAATGTGACAGAACGTTCTTTTTGAGAGAGATTTGGTTTTTGGTCATGTCAGAGGATGTGTGGAATATACAACATGGAATTCAGTCATCCAGCTTTTACTCGGGCAAAGCTCCCATTGATTCTGGTTGGGCTGCCAGCTTTGCCTGTGATTAGAGAAGTTCAAAGGCTTTAAAGAACAGGGCTACAGAATGCATAGCCCTCAGGATCTTGTATAGTCTGCAAAGTGAATGTTTAATTTTGGCATGGTGCCTTCCTTGGTTGGCTGGTCAGCTGTGACACCTGCCCTTACGATTTTTTGGCTTGGCCTCTGCGTAATGGTTTTAGTTCCCAGAATTGTTCATCCAGAGGCGACTGAAAGTGGATAGGGAGAGAGAGGAGATGCAAACCCATAGAAGAGAAAGAAGTAATTGATAATTAAGCTTAAAACACAGCTTCAGCCTTTTGTTTAATATTGAATCCCTTTCTGTGATGAGTTGATGCAGAAGATCGCCAGTGTGGGAGCTCCTTGTTAGGAAGCTGTGTCCCTCTTGGCTGCAGTGCTCATAAAGGATTTCCTTCAGTTCACAGGTTACGATGTCGCTCAGCCCCCGTAAGGCACGGGGCTCACTTTGCGCCATCAGTCCAGGTCTGTGATGGAAGTGAACAACTGGAGCATTGGTTGAAACTATGCATCACAGAGCCAGAAGGTGTAAATCCTGCTTTTTATAAAATAGCCTTTATTTTTAAAGTGGCCAGTTTAGATACCAAAATTCTTCAAAGTTAGGCAGTATCAAGTGCTTGCTCTTTAGAGAGCATTATTAATGCCAACCCCCTTGAGAAGATCAAACATGTAATATTAATGCCAACCCCCTTAAGAAGATCAAACGTGTAAATAGGCAGCCCGAAGTTAAAGGTCAGCCCTGGGGTGGGGGGGAAATATCTAAGTCTTTGCCATGTTTATTCACCAGAGTCAAAGACCACTGGAGTCGATGTTCGTGCTTTCAAAAGGCTGGCAATAATTCTGCAATGTGTTTCCCCCTTGTGTATTTCACGATTTTATCTTTTGACAATGGTTTTGTTTTGTAGCCCTCTCTCCCAACTTAAAACACAGCATCACAGCTTTCTGCAATGAGCCACGCTGGTATTGTGGTTGAACCCCAGCCAGTAACTAAGCCCCACACAGCCACTCACTCACTCCCCCTTGATGGTATGGGGGAGAGAATCAGAAGAGTAAAAGTGAGAAAACTCATGGGTTGAGATAAAGACAGTTTAATAGGTAAAGCAAAAGCTGTATACACAAGCAAAGCAAAACAAGGAATTAATTCACTATTTCCCATCAGCAGGCAGGTGTTCAGCCATCTCCAGGAAAGCAGGGCTCCATCATGTGTAACGGTTACTTAGGAAAACAAACACCATCACTCCAAACGTCCCCCCTTCCTTCTTCTTCCCCCAGCTTTATATGCTGAGCATGACGCCATATGGTCTGGAATAGCCCTTTGGTCAGTTGGGGTCAGCTGTCCCAGCTGTGTCCCCTCCCAGCTTCTTGTGCACCCCCAGCCTACTTGTGGGTGGGGGGGGGTGAGAAGCAGAAAAGGCCTTGACTCTGTGTAAGCACTGCTCAGCAATAATGAAAACATCCCTGTATTATCAACACTGTTTCCAGCACAAATCCAAAACATAGCCCCATACTAGCTACTGTGAAGAAAATTAACTCTATCCCAGCCAAAACCAGCACAGCTGGTCACAAAAGTAGGTCACTGATTAGAATTATAAGGGGAGGAGAAAGAAGAATCGAAAGAAACATAAGTAACCTCAGCAAGAGTAGGGCAGTAATGAGAAAAAGGATAACTATGGGAAACCAGAAAAGAAAATAGAAAAGAACACATAAAAAAATTAAGAGCAAACTGAACAACAGGAACAGCAATAAGACAGCGAGGATAAACAGGAGAGGGAAGAGGAGAAGCAGGAACAAGACAGAGTAAGAGATAAGGGAGAGCATGGATCAAACAAGAAACAAGTGGTCCTGAAATACAATCCGAGCTCTAATTCCTATTACACGAGAAGTTCTCTCTTCAGGCTCAAGGTTAAGAGGTAAGTGTAAATAATGTGTCCAGTTGTCTCAGGAGAGGAGGAAGAGAAGAAGAGGAGCTGGGGTAGATTTTTCTCGAGTAGTCTCTACTTTTAATCTTTTGTACCCAAAAGCAAAGTCACGCTAGCCCCCTGAATTCAGCAAGACAACAGATGGGACCACAGCCCAAAGCACCATCTATTTCTTTTTTTTCTCTTTAACTTCAACTTTAAGGATCTCTCCTTCTCCTGCCTTGGGGGATGGAGACATACTAATGATCAGAGACTCGTTAGTGGTTCCTCTGTGCATAACTGCAGGTGGTTTAGGCTTAGCGTCTGCATTTGGCTCTTCCTTTTGTGCAGGGGGTGCAGATGAGGCTGCGGGCTCCACAGGTTTCTTCTCCTCTTGTTCAGGCTTATTCTCTTCTTCAGCTTGAGTTTCCTAGAAACAAAAATTTGTGTGTATATTCTAGTGCTGCAGAAGAAATTCAGGAAGTAGTTCTATTCCCTATATGCAGTGGAAAGGCACAGCATGGATACTGTGATTAATGGTATGCAACGTATGTAAATTTGTATTTAGATGCTGAAAATTGGTTTCTAAATGAAAAATGCATTTTCAGAATCCGAATGTCAACATAAAACATAGGAAAAGCTTGTGGATAGTGATAGTATCTGCTGCTTATTAATACAGCAGGATGAAACAGGCATGTTTTGGGTCACACAACCCTTCTTTAGGTCTTACCTTCCTTTATGTACTTACACTAATACTAGAAAGAAAGAGTGTTATGTAGATCTTGACATGTTGCCCAGTGTCCCAGTTCCTTGGCCAAGCCTATTTACTATTAAGTTCACAAATACACATTAAAGTGAGCAATGTTTCTGTTCCAGTCATAGTGTTGTAGTCATTTGTGTAAGCAAAGTTCTTTATTTAACTTAAAAAAAAACCAACAACCCCTGCCAGTTCAGCTATAAAGACAGAAAAGAATTCTGCCACCTTTGGGTAAATACGTAGAACTGAGCAGGTTCTTACTAACGTTAACCTTTCTCAGAACAGAGTATAATGTGGGAGTTATTTTTCATCAACTAAAATAACAGTTTTCTGATAAGTGCAATATATTAGAGATTTAATCAGTTTTAGCTGTGTGGGCTAAACTTTAAATTTTGTCTTCAGGATTTGTGACAACCAGGGATCTGACTTTGAATTGGAGAGTTCACCGTGTGCTTGAGTCAGCTGGATCAGATTACTGTGTTAGGATATTTCTGTATTTACTGCTGTTTACATAAAATTAGAATATCAGATGCCCTTAGGGTCTTTGTAAAATCTATTTTATCCTTTCTTTGAGGATTTCTGTTTGCTTGCTTTTTTCCTTGATTTTTCTTTGCTTTTGTTTTCTCTGCTCTGCATCAAGTCCAGGTCCAAAAAGATTTGAGCCAAAATTTAGTATTAGTGTTTACAGAGATTAAGTACAGTGATTATACCTCAGCTACTGGGAGTTTTTGCCATTGATTGCAGTAAGTCTACATTTTCATCTACTCTGTTTGCCCAGGCCCTCCCAGTATCTTTCCTGTTTCCCTCTTCAGCACCTGGAATTACGTCCTCTATTTTCCATGGCATTACCTGAATGTGTTGTTCTCTCTTCAGCTGCAGCAGCCTAGCAAGGCCTTCTTTTCCTTTACCTCCAAGCATCGCTCTAAACAATTTTGGAGTTTCCTGTTTCTTTGCCAACAGACTGACCAAGCCCTGTGGTTGTTTTACTGGTGGTCCTGGAGCAGGTTTCCCCTTCTCCTTCAGCAGCACCCTGGAGACAGGAAGAAATGAGAACATGCAGCAGTGCTGTGAAACTGAGCAAAGTTCCTGCAAAGCTAAAATGTCACATTTGTGGATGAAAATCTGGCAACTTTTCCAGTAATTTTTTTTTTGTCCCCGGTCCAGTGGCAAAAGCACAGCTGGAAAGGGTAAGGGTTTTACCCTAGGCTGTGGTAGAGTTGGAGGCTACTGTTCTAATTTGGAGTTAGAATCATAGAATCATTTAGGTTGGAAAAGACCTTTAAGATCATCAAGTCCCACCGTTAACCTAGCACTGCCAAGTCCACTGCTAAACCATGTCCCTAAGCACCACATCTACATGTCTTTTAAATACCTCCAGGCATGGTGACTCAACCACTTCCCTGGGCAGCCTGTTCCAATGCTTGACAACCCTTTTGGTGAAGAAATTTTTCCTGATATCCAATCTAAACCTCCCCTGGTGCAACTTGAGGCCATTTCCTCTTGTTCTATCGCTTGTTCCTTGGGAGAGGAGACCAACCCCCACCTTGCTACAACCTCCTTTCAGGCAGTTGTAGAGAGCGATAAGGTCTCCCCTCAGCCTCCTTTTCTCCAGGCTAAACAACCCCAGCTCCCTCAGCCGCTCCTCATCAGACTTGTGCTCTAGACCCTTCACCAGCTTCGTTGCCCTTCTCTGGACACGCTCCAGCACCTCAATGTCTCTCTTGTAGGGAGGGGCCCAAAACTGAACACAGTATTCGAGGTGCGGCTTCACCAGTGCCGAGTACAGGGGCACGATCACTTCCCTAGTCCTGCTGGCCACACTATTTCTGGTTGGCCTTCTTGGCCACCTGGGCACACTGCTGGCTCATATTCAGCTGGCTGTCAACCAACAGCCCCAGGTCCTTCTCTGCCTGGCAGCTTTCCAGCCACTCTTCCCCAAGCCTGTAGCGTTGCATGGGGTTGCTGTGACCCAAGTGCAGGACCCGGCACTGAGCCTTGCCTAATCTCATACAACCGGCCTTGGCCCATTGATCCAGCCTGTCCAGATCCTTCTGTAGAGCCTTCCTCCCCTCAAGCAGATCAACACGCCTGCCCAGCTTGGTGTTGTCTGCAAACTTACTGAAGGTGCACTCGATCCCTTCATCCAGATCATTGGTAAAGATATTAAACAGAACTGGCCCCAGTACTGAGCCCTGGGGAACACCACTTTTGACCGGCCGCCAACTGGGTTTAACTCCATTCACCACCAGTCTTTGGGCCTGGCCATCCAGCCAGTTTTTACCCAGCAAAGAATACATTCATCCACGCCATGAGCAGACAATTGCTTACCCATATCCTGGAGAATAAACAAGTGCACACTCAAATTAAGGTGTCGCAAATCAGATGAGAGTTTTATAAGGTGAGAAGTAGTGTGGAGGGAGACACATGCCTCATACCTGAGGTGGAAGTCTCTTACCTGGCCTTCTGGATGCAAATTCAGAGAGAGCATTTAGTGCTCAATTTGGAGTCTAGCTGATGCTTGTGGAAGTAATAGTTTACCAGACTAACTCAGTATGGCTCATCTCTCATAGGTCAGGTTAGATTGTGGTACTTATTTTTGGTCTTCTTCAGTAGAAGAAGATACCCTGAAGATATAAAAATTACTGCCAATCATGTGGCAGACTAGATTTTCGCACCCTTCTGTAGCTGTACTGATTTGCAACCATAACAACAAGAAGTGAGAATAAATGATGAGGGTAAAGATTAGATGACAGTTCCAAGATAGATGGAACCAGTGAAAAGCAGAGGGTTCCCATGCTTTCAGTTTCTATTAGGTTACAGTACAGTTTTCAAGGCAACTTTTCTATCCTTGCAAAAGCCCTGACTTAAGGCTTTTTATGAACAAGGACTATACTTGTAGTCTGAAGTACAGTAAATCCCATAATACTATAATTTCCTCCAGCATCTTGTACTTTGTAACTTTGGGAATTTCAGAAGTGAAGATTTTACTTTTTTTAAGTTTTATTGTCATGAATTTAAAAAGTACACTTCAGCAGCTTGCATGGGTTTATTATGTAAAGACCATACAGTGACTATCAGGCAGGTTATAATAGAACAAATTTCTTGCTTGAATAACTCCTTTGGGTTTATTTCAAGGAGCCCTTTAAAGGTGTGGGATGGCCAATGCAATCCTACAGAGAACTCTAACATGGAGCAGAGCAACTGATAACTTGATTCCAAAACTGAACATAACTGCAATCTTTATCAAAACAGTGCACAAATCTCCTGTTGGTGCCTAGTTTTTCTAGAGACCATACATAGAGCACAGGAGTTTTGGAAGAGTTAGTGGATGCCTAGACAGGTGAGCAGAATACATGGCCTCCAGCACAGGGCAGGTACTGCGTATCTTTAAAATTAAACAAGATATGCTGTATCTAGGCTGATATCTAGAGAGGGCTTTGGGCCCAAATGGGAGTGCAAATATGAAGGATGGATGATTATTATCCATCTATCTGGAGGCTATTTGGAGGAAGCAGAATTTAATGGCTTGGCAGGATATGATTAGGGTGGGCAAGAAAGTGGAGAAGGTAGTGTGGGACAGATAGACAGCAATAACAAGTAATGATGGTCATACAACTGTTTAGAAAGAAGCTGGGGAAAAGTCAGGACGCATAAACGCTGGGGACCATCAGTCAGTGGATTTGTTCCACCTTTCTACCTGTTGATGCTGGTTTTGAAAATTGGGCAATCAGCCCATTCTGTGTCTAGGTTCCTTATTCCTCAGGGACGTGATGATTCTCAGGATACTGTCATTTGACAACCAGGGCTGTTGAAACATGCTGAATACAACCATCTGCTAGCACTTCCCTAAACAAAATGTCACTCCTGTGCTATGTTTAGTCTTCTCTGGTGGAATTTCAGTTCTGGGAGCAACCTTCCAACCTTTGATAGCAATGCAAGGCAACAGCTGAGAACAATAAGAGTGCTGAAGTATACTAATAATGACAAACTGTTTCATGTATTTGGACCTATTACAAGGTAGCAAGGTACTCATTTTGTCATAATTTTATGACAAAATCCAACAACATTTTGCCCTTTCAAAGCTGGAGCAATGGTTAGCAAGTTACAGCCAAAGCAAGATGAAAAGCAGTTTGGGTTTGAAATCCCATTTCAGAATCCTTTTGAACAAAATGCACACCTCTCTAATCTGTGTACTTCCATCTTGTTGGGCCTTTAAATCAACTCCTAACTACTGCTGAAGGTTTTGGAAATGCATACAAGTCTGTGCGTGCATTTTGGAAGTGCATACCTTGTCTGTGCAAGTGTATCTCTGTAGAATTAATTGTGGGTGTTCAGTTGCATCTTTGAAAACCTACTCCTTAACTGACATCTGTCCTGCAGGTTCTTTCTTTACTGTGTAAGGAGTCCTGATATGCATCTGTATCTCCTATTTGTTTTGTTACCTTAAATATAATGGAGAAGGCAACTACATTCAGGACTTCATTCTACTTACCACATTTCCACAACCCGTGGAATCCCTGCCAAGACCATGACTTCCACTAGGTACTACCAGGCAAATCTGACCTCTAAATACAAATGTGTTTACATCTGTTACTCTTTCAAGAAAGGAATGCAAATCTGTCTAGAAGCCACAACTGTCCATTCTGCAGCTAAATAGTGTGATTTAAAAACTCTTATTAGGACATACTTTGCTTTCTTCATGAGAAGTTTTTCTGAGTCAGGATAGTGCACCAAGATTTCATTGAGTGTTTTCTTGTCCAGAATGAAAAGGTTGGCAAAACCATGAGCCACCACGTTGGCAGTCCTTCGATTTCCTCCACCTGCAGCTAATAGGCTGGAATGAAAATAAACATCATCAGTCACATCGTTACTTGCCCTAGTGAGGAATCTCTTTGCTGGTGGTTCTGCATTAAAGTCATCGTAAAGCTCACTTACGTACCCAACTGTTCTACCTGATGTTCTGTAAAGTCCCTTTACAGCTTGGATTAGAAATATCTTCTTGCCTCAGGAAGGCAAATTGTCACTACTGGTCAGGCATATGTAGATGCTAAGGACTGTGAAAAGTCTTGCTAGACAGAGACATTTCTCCCCAGAGACACCCACTCCAAGGACTGCATTTGTTTTAGTCCTCATGTGAACTTGGCATGTCCTCAGTTTTATTGTTGAAAATGATTTACATCAGAAGTAGAGCAGCACAAGTCCGTATTATTGAAAGAGTTATTTACAATGAATGAATGATTCTCCAAGCATTTTAATTTTCCTGAGTGAATAACTTCTGTGGGACTCTGGTTTTCAGTTTTCTCACATACCACATCTCACGTTTGAATGTTGGCAAGTTGAATATTATGGATTAGGAAGGTCTTTCAAGCTGACAGTTACAAATGTGTCTGCCAGAAAAAGAAGGCTATTTTGTTTTGAAAGTAAGGCATTAGACCAGTTTAGCAAGCAGCAGTTGCCCATAGGAAGGATATTCACATAAAAATTAGGTGTTGTGCAAATAAAAATTAAATTGCTCATTTTGCATTAAGCAAATGAAATGAAGAGACTTCACTTCTCAGCTGTGGTGATAAGCAAGAGACGTTGCATTTTGCTCTTAGTACTAAAATTGCTTTATCACTGTATTCAAGGAGATCTATCCTAAAATTTGTCCCTCAAATATTTCCCAGTGAGTTAATATTTTTAGAGAATATTTAGTCATTTCTAAATTTAAAAAGTTATTAATAAAAGATAGTCTGGAACCCATAAAACATGAATTAATACTTATCCAGAATGTTAATCAAGGATATATAAATATTGGTTTTAATATTAAATATATTTCTAGAACATACTTATAAATATTAGATCATACAGATAATACCTTGTATTTGATTTATAAAGGATAGTATGAGACTTCTGCAACTGTGTGTACAAGGCTATTTTTACACACAGACACACACACACACACACTCTTTTTCTGCAACCCAAGATAGCAATCAATATATGAACTCAAGCTGAAAATGCAGTATATCATCTTCTTTTTAAACAATTCTGTACAATTCCTCAGAGAGAATAAAACCATTTGCACAATAAGAAAAGCAGCTACAGAAAATTGCAAACAGCTTTTGAGTTCTGATGAATCACTTCTCAACAAGTCATTGAACGATCATTTTCAGGCTTTCCTAACAGAAAGCTCATTTTATCGAGACAGACTAGGACTAAAAAGATCAACTTTTTCATTATGGCGATGATGTGAGGTGAATTTTACAAGTAAGGCAGTCCTTGCTCAAACAGAATAATCTTTGACTAAGGACAGCGTTATGGACTTCATCATTGAATCTGTTTTGGCTAGTGTGCTAAGAGTTACATGATTGACCAAATTGTAAAAAATAACTACATTTGCCTTGCAATGGTTCTTGATAATGTAATATCTATATTAATAGAGAAATTTCCTTTTTTTACCTTACATTTTTTACTCCAGTTGCTAGCCTGAAATGCTGTAATATTAGTATGAGATGATAACTTTTGAATTTTTATGCTAGAAAATTTAATTTAGAGGTATAAAGTTGTCAGAGTGATGACTCAGCTTATCTTTTTTTTTTTTTAATAGCTGATCTCTGTAGGAAGCTGCTGTTCATTGAAATTAGCAAACTGATCCAGGGAATGGCGTGCATATCAGCTGGACGTGCAAGGTTGTGGTGGCTCAGCCTGGCTCCTATGTGCTTACGGAGATAACTGGTAAGTCAGGAAAGGGAAATAGGTCTGGGTCTTGCTTCCGAGCAGGATGTCAAACACCAAAGAGCAGAGCTCATTGAAAAGCAGCAGCTGCCACTTTGTGTGAAATCCTGGGCCAAAGTGGAGAATGTAATCTTTCACAAAACTAAGTAATCCCTTTAGGGTTTTTTTTTATGGATAAAAGTTAACGTTATGAAACAGCTGAAAGGCTAAAGCTGAGACCAAACATTTGAAGCTCTTCCTGTGAAAAATTTACATATAATGGAGAAATATTTTAATTTTTCCAGAATTACCATTTTATGATAGGAAATTTTTCTAGTGAAATAACAGTAAATGGATGAATGAGGACATCTGGATTAAAGTGTAAATTTCTCTGGCCTAATGAAGTGTTGTGTTATAGTTGAATTTCTCTCTTTCTCAATTGTCTGTGCAGACAGGCTCTCATTAAGGCAGCAATCTGTTTGCCTCTGATTCTGAGATTATTTTTCTTCCCCAAACTGATATTATCTATACAGGAAAGTAGTAACAAGGGTAAGATGTTAATTAGAAGGCAACTCCTATTACTTAATCTGTTTCTGTAATAATTTTCAAGGATGAAATTGGCAAAGGACTTGTTTGACATTAGTCTTGCATTGGCCTTCTAGTATAATTCAGGGAAATTTTTTGAAATAAGCATTTTTTGTTTTCTTCAACTCCTTTGCCCTCAGAGGCTTTTTAAGCATCATTTACATACATTTTGAACAGATTGAAATTAAATAGCAAGTGTCTTATAAATCATATAGTTAAACCATTTGGAATGAAGCTGACATATTTCTCTAAACAAATCTTGAGTCAGAAATCAGAAGGAAATCAGTCTGAGATCAGGTGGTAACCACACTATGAATACTGAGGGGAAGACTTGGATGTGCTAAATGAAGCAATATTTCATCCATTAAAGAATATTTTTTCATTTTCTTCTGCTATACAGTATTCAGAAGGCCTTGACAAACCTTAGATAGAGAGGCGCTATACAAACTATTTATTTTTTAACACTTCGCCACAAGGAAGAGGATAAATCTCTACCGATACACTTAGTGCTTCATGTCTTTGCTTTTCTTCAATTTTGGAGATGTCTGCCAGTTGCTGTGTATTTTCTCCTTGAGTTTATCCACTGCCTGTCATTTATATGCAAATTATGTGTCTGAACTGGTATGCTGCCGCAGTAGGTCAATGATGAATAAAACAAGACTAGAAGTGCAGGTTTATAGCATTGCTGAGGGTTTTACTGGCCATATTGGCATTTATGTGAAGAGTAACACATACTGGGAAATGAATCTTTAAAGGCCATTGTGTAGTTCTTACATGGAAACAAGTGCTCACCTGTATTAGATCAAAAGTTCGAAAATCCCTTCCTTGTTTTAAAACCAATCATTATCATTTCTCAGTTTAAAAAATAAAGTCCTCGCTCCAAGTATGAGACTAATAAATAATTGAAAACTATATGCGTGTTACACATCTGGGCTGCTGTAGCTTTTTCTTTTATCTTTTCATTATTCAGTCCTTACTGAAAACTAGTGCATTCTCAGCCTTTCCACATAACTTACAATACAGCATTTTGGTTTGAGGCTTTGCTCAGGTATTATATTGTCACACAGAGAAATACCTTTCAAATAACCTTCTCTCAAAGAGCTGATATAATTTCACTTTCCCAGTCAATGAAAAAAGTCTGTATCTATGGGATATATCAGGTGTTTTCCACTTGAGGTCTAAGCAAGTTCTCTACACATGTCACTGGATAAACGGGAATGCTTCCCCTACCACAAAGGGAGACACAAGTAGAAGATAAATGTAAACCTGGCACAGAGCTGATTACTGCTTTTCAAAAGGCAGATTAAAGCTACCAGCAAGAGGATTAACAATAACAGGAAGGCAGCTGGAAGAAATCAAGAATCCAGTTTATCACATGCAGCAGCACATGTATTTTATTACTTTCCCTCAGGCCAACCTCAGCAGGGGATGCAATGCCTAAAATCTAGCACTTGGTTGGCTAATTGGGGAACATGGCCCATAAGAGTTAATGGATTTTGCATAGCAACCACATGGAGAATATAAAAAACATTTATAACCACCTGAGAAAAATTTTCTCCTCCAGATAAACTCATACCCAAAAGTCTGGTCTGTCAGCCTTTTTCTTGTTTTGTATGCTCTTAAACAAATACATTTTCAAATGTGAATGCCTGATTTTTGGCAACTTAATCCCTACTTCAGCTCCCAAATGAACCAGGCTTATTTGCTATTTTAGATTTTTTATCTTCTTTGTTGGAAATGAATTATAATTTTTACCATCTGCTGTGTAAGGACACCTAGTCTCACTATACAGGCAATAAAATGCATTTGGTCCTGCTGTATTGCAGGTCTCAGAACAGGAAGATGTGTTAAATCTTTTAAATGCTGGAGGAGAAATCTGTCTCTATATCCCTGTGTACATTGCCCAAAACACTGGTCTCAGATTTTGCCAGATTGGTCTCTGATGTTTCACTTAGGTTTTCCTTCACTTACGTGCATGTCCTTGCTCAGTGTCGTCTTGGTTGATCCTACCAATTTCCCAGCTTCCCCATGGTAGCTGTCATGCTTACCACAGAGAAGTAGACCATTGATTTGACCATTGACCATTGACCAAACAACCATTGATTATTTGACCAGTTCTAAAGAAAGTGTTAAAAATAGTGATGGACCTACCTGATCTCCCCAAATACAGCTCCTGCTCTTAGTGTAACCAGGACTTTTGTACCGTCAGGGCCTCCAAGGACTTGAACTTCACCCTGTTTAATGATGTACATCTCTCTGCCAATCTCTCCCTGGGCACACAAACACATAAAGAGCCCATGTTTTAGCAGGGCAGTGTTTTTTTTCTTAGAATTGTCTGACGAACTATTCTTTAAATATCTTTCCACTGTCTCATAAACAGGTTTACTGGTATTATGGAGAAATAAATTTTTGTGCTACTTTTCCTAGCACTGAGCACAAGTGCAAGGACTGATTTTGGCAGATCTAATTGTGATGTGGAACAATATTTGAACAGGAGCAAGGCCATCTAGGCCAGCTTGGAAAAAGAAGACTAGATAATAATCAGGATTGTAGCAGTCATTTCCATCAACTATTCTGGTAGAAACTAAAGTACTTCAGCAGTGTATTTAATAACAGAAGTGCAAAAAAAGCCTATGCTTCATGGTCTAAAAAGCTTCAGTTTTTACACTATTATTTCTAATCATCTTTAGCTAATTTAAAAGGAAAATAAGAATCAACAATCATTCAAAACTCTGTCTACTGTTATGTAATCACTGGATGGTTTAAGAGATTATTAGTTTATTTATTATCCTTCACATGATCTACTAGGATTCAAAGCATGACATCAGTATATACAATAAAAAGCAGGCAACTGGAGTAATATAATGGACTTCACAAACATGATTATAACAGTCCTCACAACATTTCAATAAGAAAGGCAAATAAATATTTTTCTACTCGTGCAGCTGGAGTAAGTGAGGCAAAGCAGCAATTTCATTTTAAAAGTGAAAAGGCAATAGCAACAAAGCCAGAACTGAAAACGTAGGGCTTGCACTTCTTATCTCTTCACTTGCATCATCCTTGGTAAAGTATGATGAGGCCAACATACATCCAAGGAGGAGGTAGTTCCAACAGAATTTTATTCCCTACCACATGTTACAGCATTAATAGGATTACTATGGTTGTTGGCCACATAGTAGATCTATACAAGTGAGCGGCCTTTTAGCTCTGAATCAAGCTGGAATAAAATGATACTTCCATTTCTTGTAATCCATCCTTTTTGAGAACTGTTTGCATCTAACTGTAGGACCAAGACCTGCTACTGTCATTTATTATCTCTGTTGTGGTAGCTGCAGCCCAGCCGCAGTCTAAGATCCTTTCATGCTGTGCACTGTACAAGCAAACACACCAAACTACTCTTCCACCCTTCCTAGCCAACAGTAATTCTGGGATTGGTCTTTGAAGGCACCCACCTGATCCTTCAGTGCATTCACAAATGTTTAACTTCCTACACTGTGGAGTCAGTGGAACTAACTCCTCATTCGGGAAGAGGATCATATGCTTAACTCTTGGAGGGAGCAGGACCTTAGTGAAGATCCTGGACCAGAACTGCTAAAGACAAGTTAAGGGGTTCTGATGGTCACTTCTGGGTGTGGTATTAACTGTGGGTTACTTGCCAGAACAGTAACAGTACTGATACGTCACCCTCCCCCATGCTTTAATTACATCCAACACTGCCTTATGAGTATGTTTACATGCCTTCTGAAATGAGACTTGGGTTCACTTGGTCAGAAGCTGAGCTATCTACCTGTGTGAGGCCATGTTTGAGCCAAAATGCTAAGAGAAGATAGATGTCTTTGCTAAGGGACAGTGTGACAGCATTCAGCTGGAAGTCTGGAGATGGCTCAGAGCTGTGAGTGAAGGTTGAGCAAGATCAGATCCTGCTGTAACGAGTGGTATGGGATGCAATGTATTTTCTACATTCTTGGATAATTCCACTTAAGAGTTTCTGAATACACAAGTGAAGCACATGCAAAGCATCATAGATTGAGATCTGCAGGCTAGGTTTGTATGTATATATGTATAAAAAATTAAGCTTGTTCCATTTTAAATATTAAAACTTCATGATGTATCATTAGATAAGCCATATTTACATTAAGGACTTTCCCATATTACTATAATTTTATGTTTGATAATGTAAGTAATCAAATCCATATTGTCTTGTTCTGGGTTGAAACTTGAGAGCACATTTGTTACTATTACACAGAGTACCTTCATTGCTTTTATGCTATCTAATTCACTCAGGATTAATTTTGTTTAAAGGACACTGTTGACCGATATCTGAACTCTTTTTCTAAAATACATACTATAATTATTATTTGAAAGAGACAACGATGCTCACCTTTTTGCAGACAAAGTCACCAGGTAAATACACAATGGATTTCAACCTTAGCAGCATGTCATATATCATCTGGGTATCGCACCCCTGTTAAAATAGTTAGAATTGATTGCTCTATTAATTCAGTAACACAAGTGATTATTAGTGCTTACACTGGGCAGCAAAACCCAACAACACATGAATGATCCAGGGAATAAAATGCATTTGGTCCTACTGTATTGCAGATCTCAGAACAGGAAGATGTGTTAAATCTTTTAAATGCTGGAGGAGTGGAATGCAAACTCAAAACATCATGAGGATCAGCTTTTAGAGCAGAGAAAAGACTGAAAGAATTGTCATTTCAGATACTTATAAAATTCCCTTTGGATTGATCATCTCTCCATTTTTTAAAAAGTAAGCTTCTGTACATCTAAATTTGTGTGGAAGTTCAGTTAGTGCTATGTTCACAGCTTTATGGGTCTCATGTGATTTTTTTTTTTACCGATCCAGCAGAAAAAAAAAACAGATCACGTCAAATGTTGGTATGAATCTATGAATTCCATGTCTTCAGCAAAAGTGGCAGAAACTGTGAAGATACATCATGTTTATACAGAGATATCGTGATTTTTTTACAATTATCCTAACAACAAATTAGTCTTAAGGTTACTGTATGTCGAGACTACTTCTAAAAATGCAGTGTCTCCTTGGTTTTGTTGTCAAAAATCCCATCTTAAGTACCACATTTAAATTGTATCTCTGGAAAACAGAGATAACAAAAAGAAATCAAACAAAAAGCACTCACTACATCAAAGTTATGTTGCCAGAACACATAGCATTAGTGATGTCTCAGGCAGTGCTAGGCGGTATATAGCAAGGCAAGGTGAACTGTATTAAAAATTATGTTCTTCGGCATCCGACTCTTGAGAATAGTTACACTCTGAAATCACTTACAGTCTGACCATAACATCAGATTTAATATGTCGATACAACAGGACTGTGTCTTAATCTCATTTGCTTTTTTTTAAATCTCTGGTTTGACACAAAAACTTCAAAGGCAGATACTTGGCTTTGTCCTGACATGTCTTCATTGACTGAAATATTTCTTAGACCTATTTTGCCTTGCATTTTAACAAACATGTTCTTAAGTGTTGCAAGATGCACAAAACAAGGGTTCTGTCTCGGGAATACCACACATTTCTGCATTCTCCTGTAAAACTACTTGCTTTGAATAAATCAACTTTATTGACAATAGCAAAGTTCACGTCAATTGCAATGGCTAGTTGCATTTTGGTTGGCATCTGCTCCAGTAATTCTGATTCATCTGTAAAAGAAAAAAACCCAACTCTGTTAGAAAATATAAAGGAAGAATGAAAGAATGTCCATAAAAATGAGCATTGTACAGAAAAATAACTTAATGGAGTTATTCTAGCATTTATGAGTTCAAATGAAGAAGCCACTAATATGCTTTTACTAAGACATTGTCTTTTAAATTACATATCCTGTCTAAAGTTATAACCAGAACATTATATAAATTAATAGAATTTGTGAAATAATAAGTGTCATATTGCTTTGGAGTTTTTTTTATTTGCTGAAGTAAATTGAATACCCTCCTCACTTCTTACATGCAATTCAGAAAACAAGAAATGTGAATTTCATCCTCTATCTGTATCTATACAACCACTCTCACTTGGAGTTACTATGTAACTGGAATTGGAAAGCCTTACCCAGCATTCCCTGAGAGTCCCATGTGTATTCATACCAGGTTCGAACACGATTTTGGACCACTTTTGGAATAGAGTAAGTGTTCATGTAGGAGACAGTGTTGTCCATACTGGAACGGTAGTAGTTCTGTCCTGCTGTAGCTGCTCCAATTACATCTCTCATCTGCAAACATCACTTGTTATGACACATTTCAGCAAAAACAGTCTTGATTTGAATATCTTGTCAACAACATATAAAAAGAATAAAACACTTGTTTGCAAAATCACTGATTAATTATACATTCAGCTGCATATTTTGAATAGGTGTTTCGTCTCCTTTTTCAGAAGCATTACAGATTTAATCTAATTGTGTTAGAAAGTCTATATTTATGATTTTAAAGGAATCATTTGTGGGTTTTAGCTTATTTTTCTGTCTCATATTTCTGGACATGGATGAAAAATATAGATAATGCTTAATTTCTTAAAAATGCTTAATTTCTTAAAAATCTATAATACAGCTACTCTGAATTTGCCGTGCAATGCAAGTCAGAAGTGAAGCAAACTTGGCTAAATGTCTCTAATAACATCAGCTGGCACCACTAGAATTAAGGTCCTGCCACTGTTTAAATAGTTAAGTGAATTTAGATCAGTCCTAAAAATGCACTTTGGGCTGAAAGTTGTCCTTGAAGATTTTGGTGCAGGAACATCATTTAACATTCCAACACAAGTGTAATTTAGTTTTTAGAAAGTGGATGAGTTAATGTTCATAGATATTCCTTCTTCAAAAGCATAACTATATAGACATATTTTTAGTTGAATGGCTTCATATTGCAGTGGCCAAGGATTAGTGTGCCAGTGGGATGAATTCTGCTCTTTATTACAGAGATGCAATTGATTGCAGTAGGAATAACAGTTTTGAGGCAAGTGTGCTAAACCAGGAATAACTCAGCAATTTTAAGAGCTCTTTGTAAACAGGAATTATACCAAACTGCAAAGAAGCTCTTTGTGTGTTAAGATTTAAGGTTTGAGTCTGCAAATGACTATACTGGTTACAAAACTAATCTGCAGAATCTTCTTGGGGAATGGTGCTTTCATTGCCAGTTATATCAATTTAGGAAAAAAATATAAATATGCCAACTCTGAAGTTTAATCCAATATACTTGAATTCAATAGTTTTCCAGAAGTAATATTTTATATGAACTACTTTGTTTTATTTTTGGTAATTCTTGCTTGTGGATGAATTTTAAATCCTATAGGCAAGAGTCTGTTTTGTGATGATTATTTCAACTTGCACTTCTAAACAGCAAGAATGTGCAATTTTTAACTGATTGAACTTTTTGAATCCTGTATTCAAAATAAAAATTAAATTTCAGTTTTCATCTTTATTATTTCATAATAATTCTTCCAATAACAGACATGTACAAATCAAAAGGTCTGGAATGATTTCTACAGGAATTCGATATGACACAATCTCAAATAGGAACCATGGCATTTGTTTTTCTGTAGGCAAAGTATTTTAAAACCTATGGATCCAAAGCCCAAGTTTAATAGTTATAAGCCAGAAATATTTAAGTTAAATTCATTTGGAAATATAACTGATTTGCTGTGCTATGCGCTTTTTTTTTCCTCCTGCCAAATGAGAACCAAGAGAAATACAAAACAGTTAATTTTCAGGTTAAGAATTATATTGTAATTTACAGAAGAGAGCAGAATTCTAGTCTGACAAAAATAATGGGATTTCCATTAACAGCATTCTATTGGCAGTAGTATTGAGCATGACTTATTAAATAATCTGTACATATTAATATCATACCTACAATTATAATGTTTGTATCAGATTTAACAGGACAGTGTGAATGTTAAGGAACTGTCTCCTTGGCTGTGAGGAAGAAAAAACGAATTATACATAGTTCCAAGAATCATCTGTGTCCTGCAGAGTCTGGGCTTTAAATCAGCTTGTGTGTAAAAGGGCTACAAAACTGGGAACAGATTAAACACATGTATTTGTCAGAAGAATAAGTAGGGATGACAGTTAAATAGAGGGACATTCAGATGGAAGCTAAACTTTTTCCCAGAACTAAACTTAATTGAGTTGAATATATTATCGCTACTTTACAGTAATTTGAATGTATCTAGTTATTGATTTCTTGATGTACCTGACCAATTAAACTGGAGAAGACAAAGACACCCAAGAAAAAATTCAGCAGTTGAAAAACTATCTCAAACAGGGTTTGTGGTTCTGGAAGGCCACCGATGGTGATTAAAGTACGAACTGCCCAGTAGTAACACCTCAGGTACCTGTGGATACAGACAACACTTTTGTTATTGACTATAGGTACTTATGTGGCTGAAGTTAAGCATATACCTTCCTGAGTTGGGCCTTTCAGTGATGCCTTTCAGTCCAAAAGACCTTTGGCATTTTTTATAAAGGGTTATGATTTTACAAATGATACAGTTATGTAAATCATATTGAGCTGAATGTTCTCACTGACAGTACAATAAGAATATATGGAAAATGCAGCAGTTACTTACTGTTCTCCAGTAACTCTATGCAGCATTACAGAAGACTTCTGTAACAAATTGCCAAGGTGGACATTCTAACAGCGTTAGAATGCTACCAGTAGCTACCAATAGTACCAGTGAAGATGCCATGACTTTAACAGCAGTGTAAAAGTGTTAGAGACTTCCCAGAGTTTATCTGTAGCATACTAGATGCACGTGCATCTGGAGGTCTCCTCCATGGCTTCACTTGATGACACCAGCATGACGCCTGATGGTGGGCACAACAAATGCAGTGTTGTCCTTCTTGTGCCCATTCATTTTCCTACCCCTTTAACCATGTTGGTCTTCCTCCCACTCTGCTTCTGAGCACCCTTCATTGGCTCTGCCTCCTGGGTTATGTCAAACAGAAGTTACATGTTTCCACAATCTGAATGTTAATCCAGCTTCTCCAAGCCACTTCACTTATTCAGCACTGAAAGGTTGACTCCTGCATTAACTTCTCCTAGTGGCCAGCCTCCACTACCCCTTCTATCACCTTAACAAACACTTTCTTGCCTTCGTCACTACTTTCCCTCGTGCCTGGGAAGAGCTGTCCATCAATGGCTACAAAACCACCTTGTTAACACCCTTGAAGACTGTTCTCAGAACTCTCTCGATCTAGAAGCCAAATATAGCAGTGAGCAATGGTCAGTCACTAAGACTGCTTCAACGTATTGCTTATATTGACTCCTTCCCTGCTGTCTCTTACTTCTCATACCCAAATTGTGAGCTCTTTGGCCAAAGACTTTTTGTCCTGTTTGTACAGCCCTCTTTGTACAGCCTTGTGCACGACAGAGCCTGTTGCATTCAAGTGGTATATTTCTATTAGTATGATAGCACAAGTTTATGAAAACAAAAAAGGACCTGGACAGAATTTTTTTTTTTTTTTTTTTTTTTGAGGATAGTCATAGTAACTCTCTTTTCTATATATATAAAGTGCCTTGGCATCTCTAAGCTTCTGTTTCAAATTTTGTTCTAAAACACGGCACCACTAGTAACACAGCATTCCCCATACTGTGCAGCTGGGATTCATTAGTTCAAATCATTGTCATGAATGTGCTATCATTTCCTTCTTTTCTGAGCTAAAAAGTAATTGGTTTAGGAATATTTTTAAAGGCCCCCTGTTAATTTGAATTTGACTTCCTAAGTCTCTGTACAGTCAGGCTTCAGCTTCACTACCGATTAAGAGTGGAAGTTCGTTTTCCTTAATTGTACAATGAGATTTTCTATTATTTCATCTATGACTATTGCTTCTGAAGCAATGAAGATTCCTTCTGTTTGTTGAATTTTACCGAGTTTGAAATAAAAAAAAAACCACAGAAGAAATAGTTTTGGAGATGTTTGTTTTGAAATAGACAGTCTTGCATGCATCTTCTCATGACTACCCTGAATCTGAGGCCACCTGATCTGCTTGCAGACTTCAGATGTACATTTTCATTTGGTGGCCTCCACTTTTAAACTCCTCTCTTACTAAGATATGAACTCCACTCCTATTAATAAATGGTCCATGTAACAATACAATTGGAGGGTCGGTTTTGGGCAAATATGAGAAAATAGAATAACAACCAATTCTAATTAGGGTTTTTATTTAAATTACTCAAAAGTGTTTCCGAGTCTTTCACCTAAAATGTCAGGCTTTACCAAGCAATCAATTTTTGCTTTTCATTACAAAGTCACTTTTGTCTTGGTTGCAGATTAATGAAATGCAGTAACAATGATCACTTTTACCATAGTTCTCTAGTTTTAGATTTTAACAGCCAGAACTGGCTGTTTTCATTCAGAGTCTTTAAGTGAAAAAATTCATTGCATATCTGCCATCATGTAATTTTTCCTTGTTAGGTGTGCAAAATGAACAGCTGGATTACACCGCTATAGTATTTTCACTTGGGTTCAAAAAGAATCATCACCTATGCATGCTTCCAGCAAAGTATGCGTAAGTGGCAGCTTTCTCTTAGACTTCTGTAGCATAAGTAAATAGTAAGAAAAAGCCTCAGATCTGTTTTGGAAGAATTGCAGATTTAAGCATAAAATGATGTCTCTAGCTTGTCTGAGGGGAATTATCATATAAAGCATATTAATATCATATTCATTTGCCATAACTGAGAATGCTGTAGTGCTTGAAACATGTATAATTTATGAATATAAAAGTAAAGAAATTAACATTACTTCTGTTCTAGTTACTATAGGAAAAGAAAGTAATTTACCAACTCCCTCACCCCCAATGGCCTTGGATGCCAAGCTTGCTAAGTCCACCATGACAGACAATATAATCTTCATTCTGGGAATGTCTACAAAGAATGAAAGCAGCTTCTCAAAAGAATTTAGGGGTCACATTCTTCTTTGCAGTGTTGTGTATCCAAAATGGGAGAGATTTTTTTCAGATCTGCCCACCCCTTTCTGAAGACATAGTTAATACAGTATATTCTTCTGTAATTTTACTTCAAAAGAAACTTTCCACTGGCAAAGTCACATGATATTCACTATCTCTTAGGCACAGGTTTCATATTTTCTCCATTTATGCATTTTATTGTTTTAATTTTAATCTGAAATGAAAGTTACACAGTTGAAATATAAAGCAGCTTTTTTCCCTAAGAAGGGAAGAAATTAGATTGTAAACTTTTCTTAAGGAAAGCCAGAAAAAACAGACTCGTATTTCAAACAGTATTAACAGCTCCGCTTCCTACTAGCTAGTGTCTGGAAACCATCATTGCTCACCATACGGCTTACTAGCCCTCTATAAAATTACTGTTGAAGCAAACAACATGAGACAAGAAAGGGATTTTCTCTCTGCACAACATAGAGAGTATGTTTATCCTTCAGGCAATCAAACTACTAGATTTTTCCCTAAAATAAGTCCTAGGTATGAAAACATTCAGAAACACTGCAAATAAGATACCTTGTAATATTATGCCAATAGAAATCTTTTTCATAAAAGTCCATTTCAGAATACGCTAAACTTGTTACACGGTTTTGGTTAATACAGGTAAATCAAATCTTTGTGCATGTGGCTATCAGATTTTAAGGTGGTATTCACACATTCATTTCAGCCCAGGGAAGCATTATTTCAGGGCTATCATGTTTGAGTCCTCTCAGATTACAACCAGGACAGGCTTAAGCAAAGTAAAGAAGTGGCCTTTATAAACTGGTACTCTACTGACCTCCTTCTTGGTACCTCTTTTTCTTGAGTGACTTATGAATCAGGTGGCTGTGAGTATGATGATCTCAGACAGGATCGTGTGAACGACAAAGCTTTTATCTAAAAAGTATGGCTGCAAGTAGCAGGTCTGAAAGCATTAGGTCTGACATACTTGAGTTGGGCTGTGCATTCACAGATTGCCTGGAGGCACAAAACTGCCTATGTGTAGAAAGCACTGCGAGTGGACACATCAGACCTATTGCAAGTGCAATGTATAGCTGATATCCACAAGACACCTTTTAAGATATACCAGTCTTACTGCATATTGGGCAATGCATACCAAAGAAGTAGAGTTGTTCTAGACACGTACAGTGACCATTTTCTGGGACTTCCAGATATCCACTAAGTCTGTGCCCAGAGCAGGAAGGCAGCAAGCTATACAGAAACATCATCAGGATGCAAATAGATGTCTTGATTAATAAACGTGCTGGAGAATTCTGCAGACTACTTGCGGATGACTTGCAAACAGCAGAAGAAATATACCATGAGCAAAGTGGAATGATTTGTTTTACCTAAATTTAATGCTGACCAGGGAGGTTTGGATGAGAATTTCAGCTCCCTAGTTTTCGTTTCCTTTATGGGCAGTGATGTAAGAGACAGATACTTCCATGGGACAATTCAGAACAACAACATTACGTTCCTGCCTTGAATCCCTTTCTGGAGGATTTGTCTATTCTCCTGAGGAATTAGGGAGACCGACCTCTTACTTAGGTAGTTAAATTAGATTGTAAATACACACATATAGTTCAAATTGTTCACTTAGCTATAATTAAGAGACCTTTTCAATATCCTTCTGCCGTGGTTATATAGGCTCTACGCTATGGTGTTGCACCAGGGATGCTATCCTTCCGCATTAGGAGAGACTGAGGTCTGTCTGCCTAATTATACCAAGCTCATGAGTGCAGTTTTAATGCTGGGAACATCTTGTGTGGCTAATTTGGGTGCGTTGCAGGGGGGTAAAGTTGACTGCCTTTTGCACCTCAGGTCAAAGGCTTTGATTGAAGGCTGCCATGCAAAAGACCTCAAATCTTATTGGACTGGCACTAACACTTTAAAGTCTGAACACAAGCTGGAAAACAATACAGCTAGCAGAAATTTGACAAAAGAGCTGCTTTGATAATTTTGCTTGTGGTTTGAGTGCAGCGTACAGCTGTTTGTTAGTTATAAATTGAAGTTCACCAGTTAGTATGCCTGCTCACGAACATATATATAATGAAATTGATAAGGGAGACTTGTCTGTGTATTCTTTTTAGCCTGGAAAGGAAAAAAAAAATGATCCTAGAAGTGTTGACATTTTTAAGAACTGGTTTTAGCCATAACTAGCAACATTTTATGGACACAGAAGGGATTCTACATAAAACTTCATGCTACTAAATCAGTGCCAGATCGTTTGCTTTGGGTCAGTGTAAACTGACACCACTAGAACTTTGATTTATTTGTCAAACTGCTTACTGTCATTTTTTTAAATTAGCTAAGAAGCTATGTTTTTCTTATCTTCTTTCTGAATGTGTTCCCATTCTACGTGAGACCAATGGCATATTTTGCTTCAAATATTAGCAACTCTGACTTCTCTGCGAAAGTTAATTACATCTGCACTGCTGTGCCATAATATATACTGCAGTTCTGGTCACTTTTTCTGACAGATTTTTCCCAGGTTGTTCTTCATTCCTGCTTCCCAGAGAAATGAATATACCTAGAAGTATCTTGTCTGATACATTTAAATTCACATTGCATCTCCAATAATAACTAATGTTCACACAATGCCTCTCTATCAAAAATCCCCAAATATTCGACAATCAGATAATTTGTCATGCCTGATTCTCTAAGGCGATGACCCTCCCATACAGAAGGCATTTGCTGTTAGTGGGATACTAAGCTATATGTTACGAAAGGCAGCTCAACATGGGATATTCTTTGGGGTTGCATGTACATGGAACCATATAATCTAGTATGAGTTAGATACAGGCAAAAGAATAAAGTCATACATTCACCAACCAATATCAAGATGAGGTAGATTAATGGCTTAATGAGGCTTACATGGATATATTCTAATATGCATTTTATTTCAGCATCTCATGTAATGCAGACCTTGAATTATCAGTTTATTATTATTGTTTATAAAAAATTCTGCCCTAAATCCCATATGATTTCAGTGTGACATCATTTGAGAAGTGTTTTTGTCTCCTCATGGAAAAGGTATCACAAAATATCAAAAAACCTGATGATTGCCTCTGGGCACAACTGCATTGTCTGTGATCAAGCTAGCAAATAATTCCTGCCAATTGTTTCCCTGAGTGAAATGTAAAATATTCTTGTCGGTGAAAAACAGGAAGACTTTCTTGCCTGTTCTTTAGGCTGTTCTGAAGAAACATTAAAAACTTGAAGACTGAGTAAGCGCTCTACTTTTGGAGTTATCAAGTTGCTCAGTCTTAGTTACCTTATTTTTTAATTATGAGGCAAGTATTCCCAAGAATGACATTAACAAAAATAGCTATAATGGAAATTCATTCTGCATTTTTCTTGTCAGATTTCTGGAAGCCTTGATCCTGCGAATAAATACCTGTGTATAACTTTACTTGCATAAGTGGTCCCACTGAGCTCCATGTGCCTGCTTGCACACGTCTGACTGCAATCCTCAAGCTGTGTATTTTAGTGGTGTGCAGAAACTTCAGCCATGTCATTTTTTTGAGAGAGAACCCTAACTGTAAAAAATCAATGCTGCTTTACACAAAGTGTGTTTTACTCTCACAGGCTATTTTCTTATCCTTCAAGGTAGTGACTTCACACCAGACTCATGAAGTCTGACAAAATTACAAGCAAGAGAAGCGTGTCTCCAAGAGAAATGTGAAATGTTGTTTAAAGGGTGATTTATGACAGCAGTAGTATATTACATGTGGTTTTGCAAAGAATGTAATTAATGAACAAACTGAGCTTCTGTGGCTTTAACTATATTATGGCCTTTGAAAGAAATGAACGTTCATACATCTGAACGTACTAGATATGTTTTTATATAACTACACACAAAATATATTATGACTTTGCTATTTTCTCTTGCTTTCTTTCCATCATCTTAATGAATGTCCCTTACTTGGCATCCAGCCTATTGCTGTCACAAGGAGTTTGTGGAAAAGTATGCCAATATCCAGTCCTTCCCACTGGAGACACTCTGCCACATGTTTAAGCATGACCTTCTCAAAAGATCAGATAAAGTGGGTGGAACTTTTTCAGACCAATCACCGTGGTGTTTAGAGGGACTAAAATCTTGCATTTTAATGACACAATGCTGTGTGGCAGAAAAAAACATCTGTGCCTCTGATTCCTTTGAGGGATTGTTCTGCAATCCTTCTAATAGTTCCCATGTGCATATGCAATCAGTAAGTTTAATTTATGACCCTTGTTGCTTTCTAAATGTTCAATTAAGTTAGTGCTTAGCACTGACTCATATACCTATAAAAGCTGAAAGTGGTGAACTGATTATTTACTGCACCTGCCCTCCAAATATGTGTTAGTAATGAAAGCTGCTAATCAGGAGTCATGGTGCTAAAAGTTTGCTGTCCAGGCACTTGTAAAGTAAGGGCATACCCTGCAAGCAAAGGCATGGGAAAAGGAGGGGGATGCAGGAAGGAGCAAAATCAACAAAAATCTCTTGCAAGAGAAAAGGACTTACATGTTTCCTTTGCCATCGTACACCCATCTAGTGCTGCCAAGTCCTTCATAGTCTGAAGCCCAATAATACAGGCATGCATTAATGTGCAAGATAAACAGCAAGTATCCAGTTGTTCGAATGACCCTATAAAAGTCAACAGATTCCTGTAAAACAACTAACATTTTTCCTTCCTTTGAATGTGGAACCGATTGGTTTTTTGGATCAACAATGTTTATACTAAGCATCCACTAAGTAGTTCCCCACCTGTATTGACTCTGTGAAAAAAATAGCTGGCAGTTACCTGTCTCTCACATTTGTCCAAGGTCAAATAAATATCTTTCCTAGAATATCTGACACAATGTAATTTTTAAATTATGGTTCCCTGAGGACTTTATAATCCACTTCTTTAATTGGCTATGAATATTTACAAAAATTTGAAGCTATATTAATAAGTCTAGAGGGTTAATGTGTTTGCCAAACTCTTTTCAAGATAGGCTCAAAACTTGTGAACCAAAGACAAGAAATGTCTGAGGTCAGAAATGAACTGCTTTACAAGAGCTGTGCTAGGAAGCCTGCAGTAGATGCACTAAATAGTATGATTTAGTGGCTACAGCAGGAGTTATATCATTCCTAATCCCTGTTCTTATGCTTATGACCAGTTCTTTGAAGAACACCAATGATGAACTACTTAAGCACCAAGCAGCTTTCTGTTTAATACAATAATAATCTCATTGTATATCCTCTGTTCAGTGCATGGGGATCAAAAGAAAGATCTCCTGGATTTATCTCTCCATTCAAATATTCATACAGGCAAGGGATAAATAAGCAGGAAAGTGCAGGACTTGCCTAAACACGGGGAGGCTGGTACATAATGAGTTTATCTGAATTCTACAGCTAGAATTCAATGCAGTTTGTGGTGCATAGTAACTGAATCCATGGTTTTATTAAAATTTAATAAGTTCTAAGTTAGGTCTATAAACTAGGTTAATGGGAGATAATATCTCTGTGGGTGCTTCTCTATTACGCACTCCTGTGCTGGTTCTTCAGGTGCCATTGCATGCCCTCTTTTGCCTTTCCACGCCATTGAGCAATCTACCTGTATGTACTCTTCTTCTTTAGGATGTTGACAAATGAATGTCACTTCTCTGTTTAAATGTTGGTGTGCTTCCAGGACAGGTCTGTTTAGGGTTGCAAGCTATTGAGAACAGCAGATAGCTGATGTGATATAGTAATATTGCAATATTGACCATGCTGTGTCTTGTGCACATTTGAATCCATGCAAGTGGACTCCTGAGGTCTGAGTAAAGGTTCTGGAAGCCTTTGGTACTATATATTATATATTCCCTAGGCACATGTTGAATCTACCACAATGCGTAGATAAGATGTAGTAACTTTTGCTAGCTCTATTACTACAAACTCAAACTAATGAGTCTGAGAAGAGAATCCACTCAGGCATGTACACTTGCTGTGTAGAAGTTCAGTTTGACATTATCCAGTTAATTGGTGCCTTATCGCTCAAATGGTGACCATACCAGGATCTCAGATCAAAACAGCATTGTTACATTCAAATAAAATGCAGTACTTTGCACAAACAGCCCATCTTTTTAATATTTTTTAGCTCCCATTTATACTCTTCTTCTGTATAACAACCGCTCTTCTCCATTTGTCCTTTTTCTTTCCTTACCCTAATGCCTTCTGGTAAGCCAATTAAAAGATCTCTGCCATATAAATGTTTTTACCAATGAGCACCTCAAAAACTGAGAATCAGTGTTTTCTGAAGTATGTTTTAAAGCATTGTATCAGGGCATGGCATGACATATTTAATAGGTATTTTTGCAAATACAAAATATAACATTTTGGTAGCTCAGTATGCAGGCATTTTTTTTCTACCACAAATCTTAGCAGTGCACTGATGGGAAAGCCTATAGATAATAAAGCGTCAATACTGTTAAACCTATATATGCTGAGCAATATTGACATCCATGTGCTCTACCATTGTTTTTCTGCACATCTTCAGTGGGATTTAAAATTGCATTTTAGCTATGAAGAGTGTTCTGTTTCACACGTTTCAGGTTTCTGGCCTCTTAAGAGTATGAGGTAGAAAATGGATTCAATTCGTAATATTTACATTCTGCAGTTTACATTCTGCAAGTGATTTAATATTGGAAAGTGTAAGTGGGCCTGTGACCAGGAAGCAAAGACACAAGCAGCAACACATGGATGTGGCACTCAACCAATACCATGCTACAAAACTGTCTAAACTAACAAGGCAGAACAGCTTTGCAGAGTAACTGGCTCTGTCTTTCCAGCTACTTCATACATTTTACAGGACCAGTGAGATCTTGCTGTGTGTGTCTTAGCATTTCTAAATGAACATCTTCTCTGTTTTTTGATACATAAATCACATCCTTCAAAGTTAGGGTAGTTTGAAGATATACACATCTCATTCTCAGATTGTCCTTTAAACAACCATTTCCCATTCCATACTTTTATATAGTGTGAAACTCTGTCCCTTGCAAAACTGCCTATTTGGGTGAAAATGGGTTTGCTAATTTGTTCCCATTTCCTTGAAAGTCATATACACACAACATTACTGTTACATACAAGCTAATTACTTGGTTCAAAACCATCTATATTAAAAATCTGTATCTCCCAGTACTCACTGCAAATATTATAGGAGATACAAAAAAGGCATTGAATTATGACTCCAAAGCAAAGGAAGTAATATGGAAATTAATTAATTAATTTTAAAAGTTCTCAACATTAGAAAAAGTTTAAAAATATAAGCAAGAGAGATGAAAACTCATTCTTTTTAATGAGATTAGAAATTGGAGAAGATAGGGAGGCAGTGATTCAGAAACTGAAAACCAATTTCCTCATCTTGTGGAAATTCAGACAAGCCTTCTCTTGTAACAACAAGAATTTAAAAAAAGAAAAAAAATCCCAAACCACAAAACACTCTTCAATAAGTGAAAGGAGAGGGCGACATAAGAATAAGCTTTGTGGAGGTCAGCATCTCAAAAATACTTTAGCAGAACTTTCAAATTTCTAAGTTTTGTTTTATTTTGCAGGTACATGAAAATATGAAACAGATGATGTTTCAAACTCCTTTTCGAGTGAACTAGTTTCTAAATCTCATAAAATATCTCATTTGCAACGTACAAATACCAAGTCTACCATTTAAGTGCAATAATCTCTGAAATAGAATAAGATGATAAACAGATTCTTATTATTTCTGCTGCAGCAGTACACAGGAACAATATATGCCCCAAAACTGTGACAGGGGAAAAAAATCTGTTGGTGTAGGAATTGCACAGGATAAACTACAGCTGATGACACTGACAGTAGATGACAATAATGGTGACAGAGTAGATGGGTTCATTGGGTCTTAGCAGCATCACTGACTGCTGAGGGGCCTATGACACTTGCCATATCCATGTCCAATGGCTGCTTGAGTTGGTCCCAGTATTATTCTACTCAATGCAGAAGGTGAGAACATAGTGCAGCGGACAACAGTTATAATCACTGAGATCTGTGCTGAATCGATTCTCATTCCGAGTTTAGTCAATGCAGTGGAGGATCAAGCTTCTGTATATGCCAGGTTCATGGTGAGAGTATATTTGAAGAAAAACGTTGACACAGGCTCAAGCTCATGACTCTTATTAAGTACAAATAAACAGCTACTGAGGGTTTGGCACTGCTATTAGCAACCTAAAGAAACCATTCTTTAGCTCTTTCACTAAAAAAACTTCTGATAATTCTGATTGGTTAAATTTTGTCAGGAGCTTCAATTTGGTTAACATTTTGCCTGAACCAGGCCAGCTGAACTGAGGTAGATTTCATATGTGAGTAAAGCTTTACATTTATTATTTTAATGATTACAATAAAGATAAATATTTTTAAAAAACTTAAATTGAACAGTTAAAGATGTATCATATTCCATCCAGTGCTTCACTGACAAGTCATGATATCAAATGAAATGCATTCTGTGCCAAGCTTTGCATGCTACAAGAGTTTAACAAGCACATACCTGTAGATGTATGCTTTGTCCAGGATAGCTTCCAAACGATCATTAAACTCAAAGAATGTGTTATGCTGAATGGAAAACAAATGAAAGTAATCCAATCATTATTCCTCACCACACATCTTTTTCTAATAGTACAGGCATTAGTTCACATACACATTTTGAAAATAATGGGTTTTTTGGTAGTCTGAGTTTCTTTAAACATTTAACTAAAAGGTGAACTGCAAAGCAAAGACGAAAATTGAGTTAAACATTGTTTTTGGGCGTTGAGTGTCCCATTAATCTGATTATAGAAACAACCTTGCTGTTAGGTCAGACTGCTGCAGATGAATGACTTCTACTTCCTCAAACATATATAATCGCTTGGGCAACTTTATCAGAGAGAATTACACACATAAAAATCCCTTTTTACTCTGAAATTCCAGTAATTCTCAGTAAGTGATCATATGTATCAACAACCACATACTAGACGATAACATGTAGTAACAATTGCTGCTATACCAAATTCCTCCTGTTAATTATTTGTAGTTTACCTTTAGTGATAGCCCTTAATATTCACATGTAGCTTTTTTCTCTGGTTTTGTTCAGTACATGTCTGTTTGCCTAATACGGGGTACTGCTTAACTTTTCATTCTTTCATATTGTTTTGGTTCTGATTTATGGAATTTTGAAGTTTTGTTGAAAACTGAAGTGAAGAGCACCCTCATTTTATTCTCAGAGTTCTTGTTCCCCCTCCAACTTTAAATGAAAGCCAATTCTTTGTAAACATATTGCTTGTGTGAAGGGGAATGTGTTTAGCCACAGAGTGGCCTGCTAGGTACCATGAAATGCAGGGAGAGGGCTGTTGTCTAATCCCTTCTCAGCGTCTTCATTGCACAACTCCAGATGTCTTTGGACTCGATAACAAAAGTGGGTTTACACTTGTTAAATATGCTGTGTATCATTTATGTTGTCCTTAAAATTGCCTCCCTTGCTTTTAAGCACCTGACATTACCAACAGAAGAGTAAAATACTTCGGCATTAATTAGTGATCTTAAATTTTTTTTTTTTAATCTTTGAGAACTAAACAGATAATTTAAGATTGATCTAATTTAAATAATGGAAACAAACCAGCCTTAATCACAAAACACCTTTTGAAAGTAGGAAATAATAAGGTCAGAAGAAAAATAAGAGAATAAGGGCTTAATTTGGATAGATTATATCTTGTATTTTTTGTTGGTTTGTTTACTGATATTGTAGCTGTATTTTCCAATTCCTAAATTTCATATTCCTAAATATTATAAACAACATTCCATTGGGTTGTAAAACATTTATGTGTGGTTAGCCATCCATCACTAACACAGATCTTACCTTTAGCATCCTATTTGCTCTAAATGCTGGGTTAAATCCGAAGAAGAAATATAAAACTTCAAATGGCAATACTGATATCACATCGAGCTGTTGAAGAGCAGAGAGGTCAATTTAAACTTCACAATAATCATAATGCATTTACTTGCTGTCAAAAACCTACTTAGATTGAATCATGATTGAGTATAATATTTGAACAGTCAGCATGCTAAGCCCGTAACTTCCAAAGTACTGGCAGGCAAGATTCTCTCTTTGAAAATGGGAACAGCTTTGCTTTGCCTTGCTTTTAAGTCCCCCATGCCTGAGATTTTAATCTGTTTCATGGGGATTATTAACAGTATCTCAGATGTTTGATTACTAATACATTCTGTTATTTTAATTATAGTTCTGACAAGACAAAAATGGTAGGCATGTGGCTGGTGAGTGGAGGTGGAAAGAGCACTCCACAAGCACTTCTTAGTAGTCCTACGGTTTTTAAAACCAGGCTGCCTAAAGCATTCTGAGGAAACATGATGAATTAGACTCCTTGCTTGCAACCTGCAGAAGCTGTGTGTTCCAAACAGGAGATTCATGATAGGACAATACGTTTGGATGGGGTTTTTTTTAATAGATATTGCCTTTTGTTATATTTGGATGCTTCTCCTTCCCATATCACTAAGATTTTCAACATCTCCCTGCAGTACATCAACTGTGTGATTACTCTTCTTATTTGCCCACTTTATTCTTTCCAAGAATTCTGTGGAGAGAAGGAAAGCTGTGGCAAACTTGGCTTTGCCTTTTTAAAGAACCTGTGATGCCTTGCTCTGTTGCTGATATGATTTGGGAACAAAAGAGGGATGTGGAACTGTAGGCTTCATCTCACTGTAATCAGAAATGCTTTTGCCCTGAGAGACATAACTTGTGTTGGCAGCAACTAGCCTGCAGCACTGACCTTTTATTCCATGCAAATAAGATGCAGTTAATACCTGAACTCTGTGAAAAAAGCAAAGCAAACAAAAAAATTGATTGAGGACAAACAGCCTTTTATGGCCTCTCTCCCTTTCTCTGACATATGTCTAAGAGAAGGCAAAATTTAGTCAGAAGTGCTTTAATATCAGAAACTGTTAATTAGTACTTAATCATATGACAAATTCCCAGATTATATCTGTATCTATATCTCTCATGTAGTAAGAACACTCAACTCTTATTGGTTTCTGCAGAAATCAAGAGCACTAAACATACTGCAAGTGTGAACTTAAAATAAAATCATACACATCCACTTAGTTCTCCTGCTGTAAGTTTGACTCTGTCCTACTCACTTACCTGTACAGTATATATCCTGCACTTTTGGATAGCTTAACCTCAAGTATATAAATACTGATACCACAGTCACTGAGATAAATTTATCTCTGAAACAGGGCAGGTGCAAAAGTATTTACAGAAGAGGAGGGGGCAATAGCTGAGGTTTCAGAGATGTGGGCTCAGTGTCACAAAGCTGTATGTGTATCAGGAATTCAATAGACTACCTATCCTCTGTTGGCAAAAACAATATCGAGGAACAAAATGAACAATTCTCCTAAATCAAATGCATCTTTGTTTTTACAAAGTGCAATGAGCATCAAAAATCTTAGTTTGAATTTTTGTTTACTTGTGTGACTGGTGACCTATTGAGTACCACACATAAGAGTTCACTGAATAGAGGTATCATCTAACTTCAAGACTTTTTATTTTGTTTAATGAATCTCTGGCAAACTGTGCTATTGTCTTTCAGTGTGTGCAGGGATGACCTCGCATAAATTCATCAAAACAGAGTTTTATTAATTCTATTTTATTTATTATTATTCAGAATTAGTATTTATAATTGCATTTATAATTATTCTGGTTTACAGTTAAACACTGTTTATGAAGATGGCAATCTTCAGCTGGTGAGCACTGATGTGCCATCAAGCCAATGCCTTCTGGTGATGTTCTTAAACCAACTGTGATTTTCAGTAAATGAAAAAAATCCTGTTAAATCCTACAGCCAGAACTTAACATATTGACATCAGTAACACAGGATCTGCTTACCCGAAACTTCATAGAGCTATGGTAGAATTTCTTCATTTCCACTCTGTCTGACTACAGTGATAACGAAAGGAGAAAAAGGCATAGTCAAGAACAGAATGTCAAGAATGAGCCTCTGGTACTCGACAATAATAATAATTCTCTTCTGATAGTAGGGATGATGACAGTTATGTTAATGATGGTCTAAAAGTATGAATGGAGAAATATCTGTAGGAAGACTTTATTAGAATAGTTTACATTAGACCAGATTTTATTAGACCTACTTGAAAAAATCAGGTTTGGGGTTTGTCTGACTTTTTCCAAGTCTGGCTGTTGGTCTAGCAAAGTATGTTACATTTTTCCCACAAGTCTTCCTCTTGAGACATCTGTACCAGTTGGTGCTTGACCCAAACCCCTTCAATTTCAGGGCCAAAAACTCCATTTGACTTCAGTGGTTCCAAGAAAAATGCAAAGAACATTTCTGATGGTGCTGTACCAAATTAGCTCTTTGAAAGCTAGCATTATTAGCAGTATAATAATCAACATTGCATTCATTAGTAATGATTAGCTATTTATTTTTAAATAGCTCTCCATGGGAACTGATGCTAATACCTTAATAAGAAAGGGTAGTCACAAGTATCTAAAGAAATGTATCTATTATTATACTTTCTGTATTTATACCAGGAACACTTTAAAAATAGCTTTACAATCTTAAGGATATTTCCATGCCAACTTTTCACCATTATCAGTTTAAGCATTAAACTAAATGCAGAAGATCAGGCAGTAGATGATCTCTTCACGCACTAAAATCTATGAATTGTACAAACAGCTTCAAGGGAAATACAAGGTAAGCTTCCTACTTTAGAGTTTTAACCTTGTTCATAAAACTTGAGTTTTGTAGGATTTAGGCAAGATTCCAGTTACTGAATGTCTTGGCATGGAAAAATACATTACACTGCACTGCATTTAATATCCATCCAAACTATATTTGCACAGTTGTATCTGAGATTCCTCTGTAAAGGTATCAGTAATATCTCGTATGCACAGTGCGTAAAATTTTATGTAAAAGCACTGAACTAAAGCTAGTTCCAAATTATATTTGAGGATATATAATTTTGAATTTTCTGTCTGTTGGGCACAGTAGTGTCACACTGAAGTTATCTAAACTCATTTTTTTCTGCATTATGTTTTCTTTTATAAGAAGTTAAATAATCAAAAGTAGGGAAGATTTTAAAGAAAAGTTAATGTTGTAGATGCCCTTTTGATATATTAAAGGCAAACTTTTACCTTTTTTCAGGTACTTGCTTAGAGTTTTGTTTTGCATTTTTCTATAAAATGATAACACAAAAATAGTAGCAAGAAGCAAAATTGAATGTACGTATTTTCCAAAAATAAAATATCTCAAACAAATTTTTTTCAAAGCATCCTGAAATTACAGGGATTTGCTCTGATTTTGGCAAAACCCCCATAATCTCACAATCTGTAACAGAACAAGCATATCCTGTCCAGCCCTAGCAGAATAAGTACTGTCTTCAACTGTGGTTCTTGCACCAGGTGAATAGAAAGCTGAAAGTTTCACACAAACACACAAACACATGCATACATGTATGAGTACATAGTCATATAATCACTGGTTCCAGTGAAGCTGCACCAGTTCACTCCTGGTGAGAAAGAGCTTTATGCCTGTTCTGACTGCTCTTATCTGTTACTTTCAAATCTGTTTTTATTTTTTTAAAAGAATGTAGACAATGGATATGTTTTCTTCTTCCAAAATAGGATAATGGAAGGTCAATGAAGAAGAACATAAGTATCCTTTGATAAATAAAAATGTTACATAGATTTGACATAGTAGGAAAAAAAGTGTCAGATTAGAGGGAATTTCTATAATGTACTTTAATACACAACTACTACCCGTGGAAATCCCGTTTCCAATACTTACTATTATATCTCCACTTCTTAAAAATTGCACTCGGGGCTGGAAAATCAGTAAGTCACACAGGTAGCAGATATCACAAATTATGTCTATGGTAAACCAATATATTGTATTACTTGGGGTTTGATATGGAAACACAAAGCGAAGGGGAATAAACCAGCAGTTCCAATTATAAGCGACTGTCACAAGCATGAGCCATGCTACATAACGGCGATCTGAAAGAAAAAACATTGAATTTACAGGCATGAACTTAGAATTTTTTCTCATTCATTTAAACACATTTATTCTCTGGGAATGTTTCTACCCGGAGCAACCTACCATTCTCCCTTCTTCAATGGCACAGGCTGCTAAAGTGATATAGTTTGGAACTAGGAGTCACACAAGAGTTTGCAAAAGGGAAAAAACATGAATTTATGAGAGCATACAGAATTTAATGCATTTGAAGAAACTCGATACATTTTGCATGATGCTGGTATATGTTATAACTGACAAAAGAATTATTTGAACCTAATGAGTGTGACAAATTCTAGATCAAGAATCAGAAGACTTGGGGTTTAATTGTGGTTGGTGTGCATACCAGCTTTGTGCATACCGTCTTTTACAACTGTTGTCTCTTTTCATGTCTTTTCCCTGTTTGGAATAAATGTTCTTTAGAGCAGGATCTATGCATCCCTCTGAGTTGCAAATTGGAATGTGGATCTTATGGTGGCTCCTGGGTACTATGTAATACTAGGTCACTTCAATACACCTTTACCCTATTCTATTGCATAGCTTTTAATTTACCTGTGTATGAGTCTATGCTGTCTGGTAGCTGCAGATACTCCATGTATTTTTTCAGTGGAGGTTTTTTGAATTTACAACACAGCATATCGCAGTAATGACCCTCCTCTGGCTTTGCTTCTGTGTCCTCTTTCTTTTCTTCTTTTTTTTCTTCTTTTGGTGGGGGTGGAGGCTTCTTCTTTGATGGTGCTAGCCACACAGAATGCCACAAAGAGTGACATTTTAATAATGTCTGAATTACTACACCCTGTTTTAACATGCACAAGAGCCTCATCATGTTAAAAACTCTTCTAAAAACACTTGGCAGTGACTAAAGCTACAATTCATTACAATACTGAACGCATTAGAAAACAGATTGAAGAATAAAATCACCACTGATATAATCATGTACATCTTCTATCAAGAACAGGGCACTTCATGTTACAGAGTGCAATATATGTATTACTGTATTTCCTTGGACAGTGCCCACAACTAATGCTATAAAAGACTGACAAGAAATAAGGTAATTCATAATTCGGCATTCATGAATGCAACTGGGCATTTCTCTTTACATGACTGTTGCAAATAATGCATGCAATTAGGATGGAGACAAGAAAAGATTTCTGTGCCATAGGCTGATGTCTCCCCTCTCCTGAGAACTGATATGTAAGATGCAGCAGTTGAAACTAGTGGGAAACCTATGGTTTTGTATGTTTCTAGGCTTACAAAAGTCTTGTGGCACTCCTTTGAGCCCAGTTCTTCCATCTTTGGGCCAGATAATTTTGTCCACACATTTGTTCCATTAATTCTGGTGGCTTTACCTCTGAGTAGGATACACAGTCCCAGCAGTAAACTGGCAAACTGGATGTATAATGTTTTAAGAAATAAATGATTGTAACTTCTACAAAGAAAATAACAGAGGTAAATGAGCAAAGAAATAAAAATAAAAAAAAAGTAACTCTTTTATCAGCTGGTATAGTTTATAATACTTCAGGCACTATTTTTTCCGGCTTATTAAAAAACAGGTAAGCAATAAACAGCTTCTAAAAAATGTCAGAATATAAAATCACCACACTCAGTTCTTTGTGAAAAGGAAAAAAAAAAAGGTCAAACTTTCCTCTAAAGAGGAAAAATATCACATTTGTTTTATGTTTCATATTTTGTCAAAATTAAATGTTTAATTAATTTTGGATGAGTTTGCTCTATTCAAAACATGTACTTAGAGTCCTCAGTGTGTCTGGAAGATTGCTGCCATGGCTAAAATTTTATTTTCTTTTACACAGCAGATCTAATCTCAGAGTGACTGATATCTACTCATAAGATATGAATGTTTCTTCATATGTTTCAGATTCATCCCCATGAATAAACGTATCTGGGAACTATTTTAAAATATATAAAACTGCTTGACAGGGATGATTCTAGACATTGCCCAAGATTTTTTCCCCAAATTCTTTAGTGATGCAGTTCAAAGGGAGCATATACCTAAGGACTGGTTTACTGTAGACTAATAAGGACAAGTTGACTCCAATGGGCACAAACTGATCCAGTTCAGTGTGTAAACATGCTAAACTTACTTGAAAATTTTATCACAGTATTTTCTGTTCCCACAAAATAATTTTCATCTTTAAACTCAACAAATGCACAGCTATTTCTGGAGTCACTTACAAGCTGTAGGACTGCCTTCAGGGGAGGACAGCACTGGGTCTTTCAGCTTTTCCTTATAGACTGTTGCCCTTTCCCGCATTTTTCTGACAATTTCTTGAAGATGGGCATCAGCATACTCATTTGTTTGGAAACCTGAAGGTGTTGGCTTCTGTGTGCTAATTAAAACAAAAGAGAAAAAGCTTAATGTACTGGAAAGCACTGGAAGGAAACAGTGCTAATTCTACTTCTGAGCAGAAGTCAGACATTAAAACTGCATCTTTATTGGCCACAGTGCTTATTCACATCACTTAATTCATGGTAAGTGGACACCTAAGTTAACTGCTCTTGCTTCCTGCTTATGTCAACTGATATTGCTGGCTATGTGCAGCAGTCTACATGATATTTCAGGCAGAGCGGGTCCTGTGCCCTGTGCTGTATAGCCCACTACACTAATGACTTCCCACCACTGCTTTTCACCAAGTGCTACTGTTGCTAATGTAAGGCCTAGAGCTTATCCTGTGTATTTGCTAAGATACAAGGCATGGTCTTACCACCTTGTGCATAAAAATGTGCTCATTATTATATGGTAATATCCTAATGATGACAGGACATAACTGTGTTAAGATTGTGATGTGCAGGTAGGGGAGGAGAGTCTATGCTTACTTTATGCTTCCTAATCTTGGGAAAACTGATTGAATCTCGTTTTTGTAATGGATATCGGCTAATATCCAGGTAAAAAAATGATAATGTTTTTATGAGTAATGAGGTAAAAAAAATGCATGTTTTACCAAGTGGAAGCAAATCAATGGTGTTCCTGCTGAAGCTTCTTCTGTTTCCACTAAGAAGTTCCCCACTGCGTATTTACTCAGGGTCATAGTTACACGGAGCTGATATTCCAGCACTCACAGCATCTCTTCAAACCTGAGGACCATTCACTTTCAAACACCTGCACTCTCACATTCTGCACCGAAACTGATGCTTTTAATAGAGTCTATGCATACTGTGCAGACAATTAGAAAATCTAGCTGAAGGTGTTTCTTGATCAACCATTTTGAAATTTCATCCTCAATTATTTGCTAGTATCTGATTATGCAAACTGGGGCTCTTTTGGAGTACCACCCAGCTAGTAGCTGGGCCATGCATTTGGACTTCCTCTATGTGGAGGCCAGGATACGGGATTTCTTCTGTATCCTGGACTCAACACTTCTCAGCTGGTGTCACACACTGGTGTCAGAGCTGGCTGGAAATGGTTGTGACTAGCGCAGGGCAGCTCCATGCCTCCACCCACGCAGGTCACAGCTGCCACCCCTGTACTGAAACCCTGCCAGCTATGCCCAATACAGGGAGTACAGCAGAGAATTGTTCTTTTTTTCTTGTCAGTTTTTCAGCTCTGTCCCAAATACCATGGGGATGTGGATGTTACAGCAGGAGAAGCGGCAGACCAAGAGTGAGGCACGCCTGATATTTACAAATTCTTGAGAAGACCTTCTGAGAGATGAGTAGAGGGAAAGTGGTATGACAGCATCCTGAGTAGGGAAGAAATTAAAAACACTCCAAAGTGATATCTGAATACACACCATGTCTCCTCAAGACCTAAACCTACTTTGAAGTTCCTAACAGAAGGAGCTGTAACTAAAAAAAGAGAGTGTCAGAGTGGGATGCATGTAGCTTTTTGAGAAGCCCAGTTTTCTGGAGACACAACACATATCACAGTGCCCAAGGAAGTATGATTTAAGGATGTGAAAATCCTTCAGCCACAAAATCATTGGATAAAATGGAGATAAACTGTTAAAAGCAGAAGAAGCAGAAGTCTGGAAGTATGTGGTTATCATTCCTCTAATTTAAGTCTTCTGTAGTGTCTATTTCTTAAAACTCCCAAGACAAGAGATTAATCAAACTGTTCTGATATACTTTGTAATCTCATCACAGTTCCTTTTGTGTCACATATTCCCTTTGCTCAGGCCATCTGCAGTGTAATTAAATCCTTTCTTGTTTTGAGCTAACATGTCACAATTAGTTTTTCAGCTTCTATGCAAAGAATTTAAAATAATTTTTAGTCTTTGCTGTTGCTGTATTTGCTCAGGGTATTAGCTATCTTATAGTAAAATACACTTATCACAAGTGTCATGCCAAAGGCCCCTTCTATCTGCTTTCTAGGAATAAGCTATAAGATGTGTGGGATTTTCTTGTTATTTCACAGCCTTTCCAATAAAAATTAAAGTCACCTCTATCATAAAATTGGTGCTGTATCATTGCAGTGTCGCCCAAAGAAACCATGTTGTTATTTGGTACTGATTAGAAACTGTGTGAATTTGTTTAAAGTTATTTGCCCCACAGTTAATGAGAAATTGATTTTACTTGCCCTATTTCTCATTTGATTTGCATTTTCTCCTTCTCTATTATTTTCTAGTAATGAAATGCTTACTTTAAATTTTCTCTGGTTAATACAGATGGAGGAGGCTCCATGTTGAATACTGCTAATTTGAAGATGTGCATTGTACCTGTGCTTCGTGTGGAGGTGCACTTTAAATTGCCTTGGCTAATGAAGCCCGTTCAAACTTCATTCCTTCTCTTGCATTAGGTGGTCCTTTGCCATGAATGCGTGATACCAGTGCCGTGCAGCTGCTTTTCATCGCATGCGGCACTCTTGGTGGAAATTACGGTCTGGCTCAGCACGTCCTGACTGGCCTGAGCTCATTTCCCCGGCAGAGTTGACGGGCTTTCCTCTTTTTCTCCTCTCTTTTTTGTTTGGTGATGTTTCTTTCACTATGTGTATGCTGTTTCATGTGCCAAACTTTTTATTAACTCTATTAATATATGTTTTATAAATTCATGTACATAAACACATAGCTGCCAGCAGAACATGACAGCCGGCAGGAACAAGAGTACATTTTCCAGGTCAGAGACCCTGCTAAGGTAATTCTCTTTGAAGAGACCACATTTAATAATTTTAATTTGTCCATCATACTACATTGCAATGTTTTCTGGTTCTGGTTTGCTACTCCTGAGACTTTCAGATCTTGTGCCTGTGAGAAAGGTTAGCTTGACTTATGTTTTTAGTATGCTCTGTTAAGGGGATAATACCTCATTTTGAATCCATAATTATGTTCATTCTCACCTCACGGTTATAATTACAGACTGTATTGATTTCATACCGGGCTCTTTTTGGTTTTATTCTCTGTATGAAAGCTCTCAGAGGATGATCAAACTTGTGGCTATCGATCAATTCCTGGTTTGTCTCTGCCTGAATAGTTTGTGGCATACAGGGGCAGATCTGCACAATCGGAGGTAAATCTGCTCCCTTACTAACACAGTGCTTAGCTGGGCAGAAAGATACTTTGCCTTCGGTTTCCTGTGCTTGAGCTGTGCTGAGTGCTAGGATTTGTCTCTAAGCTGATATGTTATTCTTTAAGCAAATTTATCTCTGACGTCTATGCAATATGTTACAATAGGCCTAGGTCTGTATTACTACACCACATAGTCCTTTACAGAGCGGAAATTTTTATTGCCTGCAGAAGTAATAGTTTCACATGGCCTAGGAAATGAAAAAGTCAGGACCACAACTCATGTACTATGCACATAGTTTTGTTATTACCTCAAACATATTTTGTTTAACAATAGCAACTTGTGTAACAATAGAAGTATAATAATAATAATGTAGTTTTCTTATGTTTCTAATTTGTAGGTTTTATCTTTTTAACTTGTTTGTTTAGTGAATAAAATTACAGTGTCTTAATTCTCCCCATGCCAAGAGAAAAGGTTTAGACACCTATAGCATAGTGGAAGAAAATGGCCTTGAAAGAACAGGCCATGGAAATACTGTGTTGAGTGTGCTAACGTATGTAACATCTGTTAAGTTAGAACTGTGGCTTTGAAGTTTTCTGTGTTAAGAGTTCAAACAAAACAGGGATCAACAAATGCAATAGCTTAATTCAGAATAAATCAAGTTTACCCTTTTCTAAGTTGCAATCTAGAGTTTAATTCTTTCTTGCTTTTTGTCCAAGAACACCAAATACCTGAGTTCAACTCCATCTTTTATCTACCAGGTGACCCCTGAGAAAATGTATTTCATAAATGTATGCTGCTGCCTGAAAAAAATCCATACCACTTTTTGCTGATTTCAGTTATAACCTTTCTTTTTGCAGCACTTAAGAAACTTTCTCCTGTCTACCTGGAAATAAAATTCTTGATCTTGCAATAGAACTTTTAGTGCTTTTATTGAGCACTGACATTATGATTTATGATCATATTTACAACCTATGTCTTGAAAAAATAATTTGTTGTCTTAAATAAATTATGGAGAATCTCTAATTCAAATAACCAATTTTCAGAAGGATATGACAATGCATAGCTGTACAAATGTTCACAAAACATGATGGTATAGCTGAGAAAGATTTCAGTGAGGTAGAAAAATGTAGTTCTAGGCATCATGAAAGGTATTGATTCAAAAACACATCCTCAATTTGTGCTGACAATCCCAGTGTGGGTAATGTAGAAACCGGAACCCTCTATCTGTCCCCAGTTCCAAGTCTAAGCTCACACATCCTAAATGACTAGGAAACCTAACGTTTCTCTGTAACAGAAAAAAATATGTTAGTCATCCGCTTGGTACAGGAACAGGGGTATTCCAAAAAGCTAACTTTAGCTATTCTGATTATGCTCCCTTTATAGTCAATAGAAGGCTTCTCTGAGGAGACATTCGGAATTACTAAGAGGTTTCTGCTCTGAATTGCCTGCAAAAGGAGCCTGTCCTCCTTTACCTGCACAGGAAGCTTATGGAGTTTCAGGAGTGACCTTTAGTATTTTCTTTAATGATGTTGGTACAAAATGTAATAGTGTGCTAATGATGTTTGATAGGACATTGGATTTGGAAGATTAAAAAGTAGGACTGATTCCTATACAGGAAAAATTGAATTATTTAGACTGAGTAATAGAAACGAGAACAAATCTAATGCTACATAATGCAGACATCCCTTTAGAAACAAATTGTAAGAAGGAACAATGTTCAAGGAAGCCACTGTCTTTCAGAGTTATCTACTGGCATTGGACTCAGAACAAACTTCTGGATGCAGTGCAGACTGAAATTTAATCATCTAGGCTGCATGACATTCCTCCTGTTTAGTTCAAAGGTTTGTCACAGCAGCTTCTTTGACAATCCTCCTAGTTATTCAATCACAGCAGGCTGTGAATCCTCTAATCTTCTTTACAGTACTCTCTAAGGAGAAGTCTGTCTCAATGCTGAACACATGGAACTCTCACTGAGGTAGCAGATTAAAATGTGAATAAGATTTTATTGTAATTAGTAATTTTGCAGTATGAACTATGCAAAAAAAAGTAGGATGAATGTTGAAAGTATCAATTAACTTTGAAAAAGCACCTTTCTTTAATGTCACTGGTGATATAAAATTGTCTAATGGCACTGGATATTTACTATGATGTAAAAAATAAGGGCAGCATAATTTCTGACACTAATCGCTTTAGAACAAAAGCATAATATTCTAAGAAAGAGCCATATGATAATAAGTGAGGCAGTCTTGCTTCACTTATTTCCTTATCTGGTACTGTTGTGTCATTGGGGCTTATCTGTAAGTGATCAAATCTGTCTGGGGCATCTGCCTTTTATCAGGAATTTTTAAAGATATTTCTTATCATATACCCATAACATCTGTTACATTCGAACACATTTAAATGCAAACTCATCACTTATTTATATAAGCATAAAATAATTTATGGCTAAGGAAAAAAAAAGTCTTAATCAGAGTATGATCCAGTGCTGTGCAGAGTTCATGAGCACAGCACAAATCCTTCTTCAAACTTTCTATTCTTCAGTTTTTATTAATACACAGGGAATAAAAAGCTAAAATGGAAACACTATGATATTTCCCATTGTGAATTTTAAAAAAAATTGCAATAAAATGTCTCAAACTTGAAAAATTTAATTTTCAATAGATGCTTTCATTTCTCATTTGTTTTCATACAGGTCCTAAAAAAATCACACAAGCATAGGAAAATCACATAAGCATAGGACTGTAGAGAACTTTGAGACATCCTGTAATCCTAGTCCCCACAGCTCAAAGCAGGATGAAGTATACCTGTGCCATTCCTGACAGATTCTTGTCTAACCTGTTCTTAAATATGTCTAGTGATGGCTATTACATAATCTTCCTAAAGAATTCCTTCTAGTGCTACACTAGCCTCATCGTACAAATTTTTCTCAGCTTAAATCTCTTTTGGTACAGTTTGTCCTATCCACTGTGAACATGGGATAAAATGCATAGTCCCTTCTCTTTTGTCTTACTTTTTGGCCATTAGAACATTTTCATTTTCTATTACTGTTTTTTTTTGCAAAGGAAAAAGATTTGGGAAAAGGGAAATAATTGTATGATGACTAAGAACATTAGTTAATTTTATAATTTTCAGTGCGCAGAGGTGTGAGTACCTGAATAAGAATCTTTTAGCTGCTATACACTTCAGGAAGCTTTAATTCAACTAGCAAGGGTAAAAATAAAAGAGAAGGAAAGGGTGGCATAGATTCAGCTTGAGTGGCAACTAAAGTTGCTCCTCTATTGGGAACCCCGGCAGACTTTCACAATATACTGAACTTCATGCCATGTACTATTGTTGCCTATGGTAATTATATAAAATTAGCTCGGTGCAAGCAACTTTGTTGCAAGTCTACCTTCATTAGTTGTAAACTGCTATACAGCCACTTGTGCAGGAAGTCATTTCATGTAGCTTTCTTAGTATCACAAAGAAACTTGGTGAGAGAGAGAAAGAACCTATTCCTCCGAGATGACTTTCAATTACCACTATCTAAGACCGTCCTTCTCCTTCTGCAGGCTCCTGCCACATTCTTTTCCAAATTCAGCAACAAAGTAGGCAAGTTCCCTGTGGACAACAGATCATCACATGTCTCCTCTCGAGTATCATTTATCCAGGGCACTCAACAAGACTGGGCTGCCAGACCCCTTTGACTTCTCATCTGATCCTCATATCTGCACCTGTCACTGTTTCCTCTGTTCTTCTCTTGTGCTGCACAAAATGGGATGTTTTAATCTGAAATAGCTAATATTTGGAAAATGAGTAAATAACTGGAGACTGCATTTTAATAAAAAGTATTGGACAAGATTAATTATAGGCATGAATACTTACACTAGTCATGAAGTAATAATCACTTTTCCTTTACTAAATGATAATAAGCATTATGTCTTAGATTTATTTCTCTCTTAGATTTATGAAGACACTGATATATTTGCAATTTTTTGGTGCAATTATTACACACACTAGTGTACCTGTCACAATGCTCATTGCTTTGCTTTTTTCCCCACAATTGACTCAACAGATAATAGCAGAGATAATATTTTTAATAAATTATCATTTCTTCCTTCACAAAAAAAGGTATCTTCTTACTTCGAAAAATGTTAGGTCAATGGAGGATTTACACAAAATGCTTTTAATTAAAGAAATAAGTCAGTAGCAAAGTATGACAAACTATACCCTTGTTCTCTTACATATTCTAAAAAAAAGAATTTCTCCCATTTATACAGTCAGAAATAAATATATATGAATATTATGAATATATAATTTAAAATAATGCAATGAAAGAAAAAAAAAGGCAGCATTTCAGCCTGTATAATGACATTCTTGTCCCTTTACTCGCTTCATTTACTCTTAAAGGAAAAAATTCCAAATTCACTACATTTTTAACTTCAGGCTACCTACTTGATTGTCGTGCAGAGTGAATGGCATTAAATAGCATGGGTTACTACATCCTGCAGAACAGATAGAATTTAAAGGCTGTAGGAAAATGCATCTCAGCAATGATTACAGCAAGTTTAATCCATTTTGGTACAGGCAGCACACCATCACCTTTCTATTTAATTTGCAGGTTCTCAATTTAGCCATTGCAGAAATTCAAATCCAAGCACTAAAAGTGACAAGCTTTGAAAGAGAGACCTAAGCAGAAGGAATATAAGCGCTAAGAAAAGTATTTTGATTTTTTAATACATTAATGTCTTTTCAGTCAGGCTTACAAAATGTACTGCATGCATTCCATCTGTTTACAGTTTCAAGTACTGCAGTTATTAGCTGGAAACAACTAAGGAAAAATATTAGTTTCTTTATAAAATATGCTTGTAACTATGTTTAAACTGAGATTTTTCAGAAGTGCCCCACATTGGCCTTGTTTTACTTTATCTCAAGTTGATTAGAGTTTAGTGCCATGAGTGTCATCTTTTTGGGTCCCTGGTGTTCCTACAGTAACCAAGGATTTCTGGAGACTCTGCGGAGGCTAGATACTAGGTCTGTTTCACCAGGGTGCTGGGGTTTTGTTCATGTGATAGGACATAGTTTCTCTAAGATGCATCTGCTTGGTGAATTGATGTGTTGCAACTAGTGGATGGCAAGCACTAATAAGCACGGTAATTTTCTTGGTTGAGGTAATTGAGCTAAATGAAGTGCATTACTCACTAAGAACATGCTACCAGCAGGAGTTCTCTTTATTAACCTGGCTATGCACCACATAGCAAATTGCCTCTTAATCTTTGTTTGTTTTGTTATCTTTTTTTGCTATTAGCCAAATTAGAGAGGAAAAAAATCTCCTTTACAGGCCTGAGAAGGACTGGTATAACCTACTAGGTAATAGGATATGGCTATGAAAAAGGCAAACTACAAGCACAAAACTCAGTCTTCCTGAACCACCTGTGCTCACATGGCAGTTTGTAACACTGAGCTCCCTTTTTTTGAAAATGTTGAAAGCTGGGTTTCTGCATTTGCAAAAGCAGCATCAGAGGAGTACGTTTACTGTGTGGGAATGTTAAATGTATTTTGTATAAATTTTATCTTTTATTAAAATTTATTTAGTGCATTTTATATGAACATTTTGTTCATAATACATAGATTCTGAAGGTGGCATATCAGATATAATTTTTTGTTCCTCTCTAAACATAACTGAGAATATGTAAGATCTCGAGGTGAAATGTAAAAGGATCTGAAGTCCCAGTTACCAGCTGTATTTTTTTCTTTATGTACTCTTGGATATGTGGCCTGAAAACATGGATTGTCATTTTACACAGCATTTTGCAGAGTAGGGTTCATGATCCTTGACTGGGGTTTCAGAGTACTGCCTTAGTATAAATAGTACATTGTAATCACCTTGGTAATCTGGGAAGATGAAACACTCTTACAACTTCAGCCAGGCTTAAAGGCTTTTAAAAGACACAGAGGAGAGAAGAGGTCATAGAAGCTCTTGGCATCCCTCCATTTCCTCTGACCTATGCTCTCAGATGCTTTGTTTACCATTCTTCCATACTCTACTTTTTCTAGGACTTCCTGCAACTTCTTTGTCTCATCCCCTGATGCAGGCATCCACTACTACTTGTTCCTTAGGCATCTGTCTCCCTTCTACTCTTACATGCCAAAAAATTTTATACAGTCCTCCTCTTCATCAGCTACCATGCGCCACAGGCTCAGTGTTGGTTCCCAGCCTTCAGTGTACGGTTATACAAAGGTCTCGCATTTGCCTTTCCTATGTCACCTTTGTGATCATCTAAATCATGTCCTTTTAATTTTTTTTTGTTGTTAGATTTTGTTTTCCAGACAGTACCCTCACAAAGCATGTTGTCGTTGTCTCTTGTGTACAAATGGCTACATTCCTCTGTTTGCAGAGCAAGGTGGTCTGGAGACCTTTGCTTTCAGTGGCGGCTGTAGCGCTTGGCCCACAGATACAGCTCCAGCTGAGCGGCAGGTGCAGCTGTGCCTGGGCCTGGCCACGGCCCCACCGATACCCACCCACACCCGCAGGCTGACACCGCCTGGCCTCTGCCCAGACCTGCCCGGCTGTCCCCGGGGCTGTGTCTGACCCCAGGTCCCCTCAGCAGGCACTGACCGGCTGACTGCCTCCCGGCTTGGGCCCCAGACCTGCCTTGTCACCACAGACCTGCCTGGTGATCCGGCCTCTGGGCTGGCCTTGGCTGCCGCCCCTGGGCCTGCCCTGCTTGCCTTGCTTGGGGCTGGGCCTGGGCCCTGGCTGGGGAAGCCCCTGCCCTGTCCACCATGTTGCTAGCTCCCCATCCCTGAGGCAGGGGCTGGTCCTTGTGGCTCCCTGGCAATGTGCCATGTTTGCTTAAGTGCTGTGCAGTATCTCACGTGAAATGCTTGCACTTCATTTCAAAAAAGTGCGGGATCGTGTATGCACATACTTGTTTTTATGAACCCTCCCCAACAGAAAGCAATATCGATGTATTATAAAGGCTGCAATGATGTTTTGTGCTAGTTCCTTGTTAATAAGAATCCACTGTCTTCTATTAGAGTGCAAATTAAGTCCTGAGTCTTGTTCTGTTTCCTCATTTCTTGCTGTGAAGAGGCAGCGTAGTCTTAGCCCTCCCTCCCAGAGATTACTATTGCTCAGCAAATAGCTGTTCATGGAAATTACCTATCATTCTGTTACGTTATCATTAAAGATGGAGGGGAGAAACAATATATTGGCAGACAGGGCCGACTTGTGTGCAATCCTATCTAAGCCATTAGGAAACAGACTTTAAAAGTTTCAGTCACTCGGCCGTAATTCAGTGCCTTGGCAAATCAGCCGTTCTTGTGTGTCTTCTCTTTCAGACATAGTGTTCAGGTGGCTGAGACAAGTGCTGTGTCTCTCTACTGTTTATTAATGTCCATCGCCATGTACTACTGTATTTGAAAAATGAGGAAGTGCTGAGAGGGAAAGACAGATTTTTTTTTCTTCTTGTGACAAATAATTTCTATGGGAATTTTCAGGAGTGAATGCAGTTTTTGTCAAAGCTGTCATTCACTTAGCAAGAGAAAAAAATTATTTGTTCTTTCAGAGGAAGTTGAAAAACATATTTTCCTATTAACAGATAATACAGGCTGTGCTGCACTGTGAGTAAAAAGCTACTCTAATGCAGCTGAACTGGAAGAAGGACACAGCTGGTACACAATCTTGCAAACTGTCATACATATAAGTAGTTTTACTGATTTCAGATAAGTTAATTCCATTAGTATAATTGTTCATAAAGCAATATTACCCAAGATTTTAAAATTTAAGGTCCTTATGTGGAAGCTTATTACCTTCCCCTGAAATTCTGCATGAAGAGACACAGGTCTGATCTAAATGAAAAATGTGCTGTTTCAAACAGGATTCTTCCTGTGTTCTTCCCTCTTCCTTACTCTTTGTATCTGAGCCTGCACAGATGCATTATAAAAAATTAAAGTCACAGTAACAGAAGATAAGGTGAAACTTTTTCTATTAACATAATTTCCATGAAAGTTGAGGTGCTCTAGTTGTATTTGGGTTATGAACAGATATATATACACAAACTTTACCTTGTGTACCTTACTCACAGCCTATGGGCATACTGATGATTTCTTACTGTGCAGATCAAGTGACTTTTTATTCAACTTTGACTCTTAGAAGATGATTAGTATAGGAAAATAGTCTATCTAAGTCAAAACATAGTACCAGGATCCTGAGTACACCAACAGGCCTTAATGGCCCTGGACAGCCTCCAGTGGGACTTCCACCCACACCCTCTGTCCACAGGCCTGGAGTGTCCATTTAAGCTCAGGCCTTAGTCACTACCTGAGCTATGCCTAAGTGTGTCTAGCTCCAGTTCTGTCTCTGGTCCTGTCTCCTGGGTGGACTTTGGAGCCATGTTGTAGCCTTGTCTCCAGTCTTCTCTCGGATCCTGTCTTTTTGTTCCTGACTGGACTCCCTGGATGGACCCTAAACCTGGTTCATCACTTTGCCTTGTTGATGGACCCTGTTACTAGGATCCTGCTCTGCTTGCTATGTTCAGACCGTATGGGACTGCACCTTGTTGGTACGGACACTGCTTGCACTGGGGTTACCCTTGGCTCTCATCTCCCCTTCTCTCAGGGAGCAGCTGGCCCTTGCTGCTCCCTGAAATACAGCTGGACAAAATTTGAAATTCCAGTTAAGAAAATTCTACCAACAATTTCACTAACCTTGATTTAATTCAACCAACCAAATTATGTCTCTTTCCATAACAGTATCATAGAATCATAGAATGTTTTGGTTTGGAAGGGGCCTTTAAAGATCATCTAGTACAACCCCTCTGCTGTGGACAGGGACATCTTCCACTAGATCAGGTTGCTCAAAGCCCCATCCAACCTGACCTTGAACACTTCCAGTGATGGGGCATCCACAACTTCTCTGGGCAACCAGTGTCTCACCATCCTCATCATAAAATAATTTCTTCCTTACATCTAATCTAAATCTACCCACTTTTAGTTTAAAAATCTTTACCCCTTGCCCTGTGACTACAGGCCCTGGAAAAAAGTCTCTCTCCATCTTTCTTATAAGCCCCTTTTATATATTGAAATGCTGCCATAAGATCTCCCCAGAGCCTTCTCTTCTCCAGGCTGAACAACCCTCTCTCTCTTAGCCTTTATTCCTAGGAGATGTGTTCCAGCCCTCTGACCATTTTTGTGGCCCTCCTCTGGATCTGCTTTAACACGTCCATGCCTTTATTGTAATGGGGACCCCAGAGCTGGAGGTAGTATACCAGGTGGGGTCTGATGAGAGCAGAGTAGAAGGGGAGAATCACCTCCCTTGACCTGTTGGCCACACTTCTTTTGATGCAGCTCAGGATCTAATTAGCTTTCTGGGCTGCAAGCCCACACTGCCAGCTCATAGCTAATTTTTCATCCAACAATATCTCCAACTCCTTCTCTGCAGGGCTGCTCTCAATCCATTTATACCCCAGCCTGTACTGATACTGGTGATTGCCCTGACCCATGTGCAGGACCTTGCACTTGGCCATGTTGAACTTCATGAGGTTCATATGGGCCCACTCCTCAAGCCTGTCAAGGTCTCTGTGGGTGTCATCCTTTCCCTCCAGTGAATCAACCAACCACGCAGCTTGGTGTTGTCTGCAAACTTGCTGAGGCTGCACTCAATCCCACTGTCTATGCCATTAATAAAGATATCAAATAGTATTGCTCCCAATACAGACCCCGAGGGACACCACTTGTTACTAATCTCCATTTGGACCTTATCCAAATGTAGATTAAAGTGACAGGGAAAACTCCTGGACAATGCGACTCTCAGTTGACTATCCTGATGAGTTGTACGAACAGTCCTTGATATGGTTTTGACTAGTCTAACTAGCACTTTTCCAAATAATTCCCAGGTATGGGAATACCTAGAAATTAGCACTGAGCAAAGATAAGTCACAGCTGACACTTTTTCAGGAGGTATTTTGTATTGTTCTAGTTGGCCTCAGTGCTAGCGAGTGATTTGAGCATGTTTAATTTACTGCTATTTTTGTAGCTACATGTAGCTATTGGACTCAAATTCTCCATATGCATACACATTTATGTAGCGTTTCTCAGGTGATAAAGGTAGTTGATTTCCTTAAAAATATTCTAGTGAGTAAATTTGAACACATAGACTAAATAAGGTAGTGACCTTGGTCAAGAATGGTGTTTGAATAGACTCCCGTGAATCTTCAGGGGCAATGAATTAAATTGTCTCAAAGGCAAATTTTTAAAATTATTCTCCCTCCAGCTCTGAAAGTCATATAATAGCTCTGTTTACTTTAGTTTCACACCAATGCAATGACACCAGCGCCATGCCTTCCAAGCTCTACTGCATAATTTAGTGGGTAACTGTTTTGACAGTAGAATTTACCAAAGATTTACTGTATTTTTAGAAGCTGTTGCTCAAATTAGACTGACTAGATATATCTGGATGCACACATGACAGTGAGTCAGAACAGCTCTGAGAAGAGAATGTTTAACATAAACATTTTTTATTTCCTTTTAACAGACAGATTTTGTCTTCTACTAATAGGCAGCATACCTGTTTGTTTCATAAGCATATTGTAATTATGTTAACCATGGTTACGGGATTTACCAGTGGAAGTGTAAGCATCTAATAACATATCCTATAATGACAAAAAGGGAGATGCTTTATCTAGGTTTTCATTGTTGACCTGCTGATTCACATTGAAATTACCAAGTTATTTATAACATTTCCAGTCATTCTAGTCAGAGTTATTTTTAATTGCATGTATTATTTTATAGAGAGAGACGTATGCTTTAGTATTTTGTTTGATTATTCCTTGTCACTGCAGTACAAAATCTGTCTTCATGAAGGAGAGGAAATAGATAATCTTCTCTATAAATTAAATAACACTATGTCAGGGAAAAGAATTTTGCTTTGTGTCATCAGGATAATCAAAATAACAGAAGGCAGAGGCAAGCAGGAGGAGTTTCTACCGTGTTCTGGACTGAGTGTATCCATTATTTTCCACTCAAAGGGATCTCAGCAGGCTGGGGGGACAGACTGGCAGGAACTTCATGAAGCTTAGCAAAGGCAAATGCAAGCTTCCATACCTGGAATGGAATAACGCCATGCAAGAGTAAAGGCTTGGAGCTGACTGACTAGAAAACAGCTTTGCGTAAAAGGATCTGGGGGTCCTGGTGGACAAAAAACTGAATATGAATCCACAGTGTGTTCTTGCAGCAATGAAGGCTAACTACATGCTATGCTTTAGAAAAAGCATAGCAAGCTGATTGAGAGGGAGGAGTTACTTCCTTCTGTGTGACATTTATGAGGTTGCACCTGTATCTAGCTGTAGTCTCCCCTGTACATGAAAGGCACTGACCACATGGTGCAACAGTAGCAGAGGGCTAAGATGACTGGGGACTAAAGCACAGGATATATGAGGAGATGCTGACAAAGCCGGGTTTGTTCAGACTGGAGATGAAAAGTTGAGAAGATGGAGATAATTGCAGTGTTCCACTACCCAGTGAGAGGTTATAGAGAACATGGATCCAGACTGTTCTTGGAGGTGCACAGCAAAAGGATGAGAGGCAACAGAAGCAGGTTAGAGCAAAGGAAAATTTAATTATACGTAAGGTAATAATTTTCATAATAAGGATGGTCAAACGGTGGACCAGATTGCCCAGAGAAACTGTGGAAACTCCATCCCTGGGAGATACACATTCACAATCATACTGAACAAAGTTCTGGGCAACCTGATCTAACTTAGGAGTTGGGTCTAACCTCTAAATTTGTTCTGCTCTTAGCAGGAGTTTGGACCTCATTCCTTCTGGAGCAGCCTTCCAACCTGAGCTGTTCTATGAAGCCATTTAATATCTTAATCACTGACATAGACGGTGGGATCAAATGTACTCTCAGCAAGTTTGCAGACGACACCAAGCTGAGCAGTGTGGTTGACATGCCTGAGGGACGGGATGCCATCCAGAGGGACCTGGACAAACTCAAGAAGTGGGCCCATGTGAACCTCATGAAGTTCAACAAGGCCAAGTGCAAGGTCCTGCACATGGGCTGGGACAAACCCCAGCATCAGTACAGGATGGGAGATGAAGGGATTGGGAGCAGCCCTGCAGAGAACAGTTTTTGGGTACTGGTGGATGAAAAACTGGACATGAGCCGGCAATGTGCACTCACAGCCCAGAAAGCCAACCGTATCCTGGGCTGCATCAAAAGAAGCGTGGCCAGCAGGTCAAGGGAGGTGATTCTGCCCCTCTACTCTGCTCTGGTGAGATCCCACCTGGAGTATTGAGTCCAATTCTGGAGTCCTCAGTACAAGAAGACATGGACCTGTTGTAGTGGGTCCAGAGGGAGGGATCACCTCTCCTCTGAGGAAAGGTTGGGAGAGCTGGGGTTGTTCAGTCTGGAGAAGAGAAGGCTCCAGGGAGACCTTACTGGGGCCTTTCAATACTTAAAGGGGGCTTATAAGAAAGATAGGGACAAACTTTTTAGGAGGGCCTGTTGTGATAGCACAAAGGGTAATGGTTTTAAACTAAAAGAGCGTAGATTTAGACTATATATACGGAAGAAATTTTTTACAGTGAGGATGGTGAAACACTGGAACAGGTTGCCCAGGGAGGTGGTAGATGCCCCATCCCTGGAAACATTCAAGGTGAGGTTGAACGGGGCTCTGAGCAACCAGATCTAGTTGAAGATGTCCCTGCTCATTGCAGGGGGCTTGGACTAGATGACCTGTAAAGGTCCCTTCCAACCTAAACTATTCTATGATTCTATGATTTGATGATTCTATTAATCTATGCTTCTGTAATAAACGTAGACTATTGCAAGATTATTGTTTTCTAGACTTCATATTTATTTCTATTTAAGCAAAACAAACAGTCACCTAAGTTTTTTCCAAAGGTTGAATGACCCTAGATTTTCCCCTGAAGGAACATTACTGTTTAATTTATTTGTCTCTTCTCAGGAAGAGACAGTCCTAATCTTCTGGTTGTGGAGACTAATGCTGATTTAATGGTATAACTCAGCAAAAAAATGTGCAGGGTAAAAAGCTTTTAAGTCAGAATGATGTGACAAGCATTCCAGCTATTCAGGGCAGCATCCTGGGACTTACTCCTTTGCTTAGGTAAAGTCATAATAACTGAGCAGCAGCATTGTTAGAATTAGTATATAAGTGTAGTTGAGCAAATCTTTTTCCTTATTCCTGCAATTTAGGTTGGCATACACAACAAACTATCAAAAGCGCATACTAAATGAATAGCTCATATATATCATTCATTGCCTTAGAATTGAAATAAAGCTATTCAGATCCTTACAGGACAGGAGGGACTTTTAAATAACTGAAATATGGCACACAGAAATGTTAAGTCAGGGTGTCAGAAAAAACGCCTCAGATTTTTTTAATTGAATTTACTCACTTAGCATCTTCTTTCCCATCATTGAGTTGATGCTGTTCCTGTTGAATTGTCTTAGCTGGTTCAGTTGAGTTTTCAGTTTTTGAAGGCTCAGGTGCTTTTCCTGGTACTGTATCTAGAAAAAAGGTTTTAATTTTTGAATACCAATTTTTAAAGATTTGTGATAATACTTTTGGAGGAATCACAGCTTGGCTGCCATTATTTCTTCAGTGGACAAGCACTACATGACACTGATTCTGGGACCTGACCTTTGAATAATTTCCTGCATAAATCTATTTCAGTGCCAGCTGTACAAGACATGTTTATGATGAGTGTACCTTTTAGAATACGTAACTTATTTGTGGTTTTTAAATTAGATGAATCCATAGCCAGCTCAACAATGGTCAATACAGAGCTCTTCTATATTTATAAGTGACAAGAACTCATGCAGTATGATAGAATTTTAGTGTGTGCTTACTTAAAAAAATATGTAGAGGACAGATAGATAGATCTATCCAGAAATGCCTTGTGAAATACAGGAAGAAAAAAGAAGTGTAGCATATTTGCTTATGCATAGCAAATGCTAATGACATTATTTATACTCCAGTGTTTGAATTGCATTAAACCTCTTGTTGCTTCAGCTGCGATGACAGTCCTGTTTGTTGCTGATTATGATTGCAATATATCATTAAAGATGTGAGTATGTAGAACTTTGGCTAGTCTATTTCTTCATTTTTGTTACAAGTAACTTTTTTAAAGGAGTTTAAGTGGGAGGTTTCTAGCGTTTGAAACAAACTATGCAAATGGTATAGTCTCTTGTCATTTAAGTGGCCTTATGTGATTAACTTTTACAATTAGTCCTATATCTTTATTTTAAATTTTCATTCTGAAAAATAATTTGAAAACTCTCATCAGCCTGACACTTTGCATAAAAGAGGAACAAACTCAGCCTTCATAAATACTTTAAGTAATATGATTATAGAGGAAAAATCTTGGCAGCAAAACATCATAGCAAATAAATCAGGATCCTGTTGTGTATGCTGTATTTTAAATTCAAGACAGCTCAAAGAGAATCAAACCTTGAGTATTTTGGATAGGTAGTGTAAGATTAGTTTTGTGATAGTTAATCTCCATATTTAGAAAGCTGTTATTAATTTCAGAGGGGTAAAAACAGTTACAACAGTAAACTGTTAAGCTGCTCAGATGGAAGGTGGTTGCTTGAAATGGCATTGAAACAAAACTTAGTGAAGGACAACAGATCAGTTTGTTTACAGCACTTGATAAACCAAACTACCCTCCTACCACCATTTATTCAGATTTGGGATAATATTTTCTTCCAGGCATATATTAAGAACAGACACAATGTTTCTTGAGCTGAGTTCCAGACTTTTACCAGATGGACAATTGATTACAGGACCAGTGGGGCATTTCTAGTATTTTTTCTTAGTATTTAGGTTAAGAAGCAGAAATGCCCTGTATGAGCCCTTCTACTCTTACAGGAATTCATTTTTTAAACAGGATCAAAGACAAGACTGAGACAGAGGTATCTGTGGATGCCAGAAATACTCAAGCCAGAGTCAGACAAGAAACTGAAGAGAAGGCAAAGAAATCCATGTTCCCCAATGTGCTGGTCAACTGGGTTTTGACTTAGCAAGTTTAGGGGTTAATTTTCAAATAGTCCCTGGAGAAATGTAGCACTACCAAGTATGAAGAGACAGCCTGCAGGATTTGTATTACTTATCACCTGTAAGCTGGGAAGATTTTTGTGAGGAATTCCATTTAAAACTCTGACATTTGATTGTATTTATGGCTTAAATTGATAACAGTATCTTGGCCGCTTAAGGGAAATGCAGATTATTGTTTCCTTTCTGCAGCAGTTAGTAGTGCAGTACTATCTTGAGGAAAAGTCTGTTGAAAATATAATACTAGGGAATGTTTCATCTTACCTGAAGGATCTTCCAGGGAATTTTCAAGGTACAGAATAGCACACATTGAGGGAAGTGAGGACTCCCAAGAGTTGCTGTTCCTGTCCCCAGGAAGGTTCAAGAAAGGATGAAAGAGTTTCTTACTATTTGATTACAGGGGTTCAAAATGCTTTTCTGGGAGTTCCACTCAAAACGACTTTTTTTAGGAAGGAAGAATTTTAAAATGGGTTCAGGCTTCTAGCACAGTGAATACATTCTCATAGTGAAATAAAATTTATTTCTCCTAGGAATTTCATAGACGTCCGCTGTAAGAAAATTGCAGAGGAGCTGCAGTTACAGAAAATAAAGGGGTTTTGCACCTATTTATAACTGACTAATTTGTGGGGTTTGCTACTGAACCTTAACCTGTTAAAATTCTCTTCTATGCTTTCCTTGGCACACAATCTTCCTGTGGTTTTGTGGTCAACATGACATGATGTAGAAAATAAGATGCAAGAGCCAAAAATTTCAGCACTTGCTGTGGTTTATGCTCCCTTCTGAATTCATGGTTTGTAGTTCCCCAGTTCTCCCTGACGACTTGGCCCAGCCAAAAAGCTACATACTCAAGAGTGACAGCAAGGCTAATCTCGACATTTCTGTAGTTATCTCACTTTGGGAATTTTCCTTGTTATAGTAATTGCCCCGAGTTACATCTATACTAGCAGAGAATACAACCTGATAGGAACAATCAGAACAGTGAAATGATACTGAAGGCCTGGCATCCAAGCTATATCTGTTTGAGGCAGGTGCATTTCAAACCAGGTCTATTGTGATCCTCTGAAAGGAATGATCAGCAGCAGCTCAAGTAAAGTAGGTTCACTCACGGCGTGCTTCTTCTGGTTTAGTTTCATTCTAAAGGAATCCAGTCATGCATTCTATGCAAAAAGCATAGAGGCTTTTTGGTGAAAAAACAGAGCACAGTGGGGAACAATCAGGACATTTGTTTCAGAAGGACATTCTTCATCTGAAATAAAATGCCAGTGTAGACACACTATTTAAGAGTAACACGCTCCTGAATAAGACAGTCCATCTCTGGAATGACAACATGTGTATGGGAAGGGAAGACCACAAAGTAAAAAAATATGGTTCTTGCATATAAGCACCCCATTGCAGAAGGATAATGGCTTCTCAGCCTGCTAGATACTCTCAAGTTATTCAGTCTGAGGCCTGAACCCACACCAACCATTAAATGCTGACAGGACTCAGACTGATGGAAAACATTGTAATCCCATGAATATTCCAAACTTCCACAAGTTTTTAGAGTTCATAAATATCCAGGACCAGCACAGGGCTTATTTGCGTTAGGATTAGGATATCACGGCCTAACACCACTGCCAGCTGTGTGTCAAGTTTTAGTTGTTTCTTTCTGTGTGAAATTGTGAGGGCTGTCTGTGTAGTTACATTTAAAAAAGCCTAGTCGCTCTTCACTGCTTAAATCTAGCTCATACCCCTCTGATTTTTGAGGCCAGCCCCAAAGAATGCCTTTAAGAACAATGTGGTAGTCATTTTAGGGAACATTTAGAGTACAACAATTGGTTTCTTGAATAAATAATGATCCATCAGGTAGATGGCAAGGCTTACAGGACAACAAAGAAATCTTCTATTGGCTTTACATACCTTTGGTCATGGTAAAGACATCATGAGTGAGAAAGGCAGAATTATGCCAAGGCACCAATATCTATAGCAATTTTCAAAACAGACAGATCCACGCTTACTTCAGAAAATAAGGGATTTGAGTTTTTCTAAATGATTTCCACTCCCATTATATTGGAATATAGGTAGGTAAAGTTGCCAATGTATTAGTAGTGGGAGCTGAGGAATGCAGCCCGCTGGTGTCTATATATTCTAGATCATTTGACCTCCCCATAAGAATAATATAATTTAAAATTGAGTTGGGATCAGTGTTGCTGGTTTTGTTTTAAGATGGAAGGGGAAAGTGCCAGTTGTGGAAGTATAACTTTGTGGGCAAAACACTGCTTAATGGAATCCCTCAAAAAGGTAGCTGGTTAAATTGAGAGCCCACTGAAATCTCATCATACCAGTGATCTGCCTAGGATAGCAAGGAGCGAGGAACAAGATGCAGGTTATAAGACCAATTTGTTTCCCTCTCTTAGTCTTTCAGATTTTTCTCATTTTCCACAGGTCTCTGTTCTTCCAGGAGAGACTTAGGCCAGGCAAAAAAGTAATAAAAAAAGGCTATGGGTGGGACGTCAGTCTTTTACCTATGTTGTCTTAGTCAGGTTGATGGTGCTCTCAGCTGAAGGTTAGTATTATTAAACCTTCATTGTTTGTTCTTGTCCCCTATTTTCATACTTCCAGTAAAACAACATTGGAACAGTATTGCAGGATTAGGTTAGAGCAGCCAGAAAATCTCTGCAAGTTAGGGGAGTATATCCAACTTATTCTGAGGCTGCTCAGCTCCCTTGTTCATTTGTCCGTAAGGCAGTTTTTTGTCTTCAGTTTTCACTTCACAATTTTGAACAGAGACCCTTGACGGTCTTTCCAAATTCATTTGGTTTCCTGCTGCTACACACACACACACACACCCCGCTTGCAGAATAACCTGTAGCAGAGTATTTCCCATTTTTGCAGTAAGGCAAAAAAGAGAATACTTTGTACTTATCTATGGGTTTTAAGCCTTTTTGATTGGTAATTTAGGGTTTTTTTTCCTCTGCAACTCAAAAGGCTGAATGTTGGAGTTTTTATTAAAACTGTGTAATGATCACATGAAACCAGGAGTTTAGACTTCACAAAAAGCAGAGTATTGTGAGGCTAAGCATAACATTGGAGAAGCTGGCAAAGTTTTTAGTTTAAACCTGCTCATGTAGGACCAACTCCCCTGTTATGTTTCTAAAATTTAGCACTGTACGCACTGTCCTAAATCTCTGTCATAGGCCTAGCTCCACAGAGGTGCTGCTGATTTCTCTTCTGGCAATAGGCAATGCCAGAAAAGGACTCTAAAACCTCATGGATCCACTGAGATAAGTGTTATCTTGTGGCCATGAATATTATCATCATCCTTCCACTGGTAGAGCATAAAATGTTATTTCCTAACATAGTAAGTACTTAACAAACAGAAGGGCAGATTAAGTCAGTCATTTTACCCTAATTCATCATTATTCTACTTCCTAGTCCTATTCCTGCTGTTACTGATGTTATCCAAAAGCTCTATATTTGCAAAAGACAATTACCACCTCTCCAGCCTGGCTAGGACAGCTCCTTCCTCTTATTCCCTCCAAAGGTCAATGTGGAGACCGAGATGCTGAGCTGCCAGCCTGCTGGTAAAGCAAGGGAAGAGGTTGCCTGAGCAAGCAGGCTCTTCTCTCCTATCTGACTTCTGCTTCTGTCCATGCAAACAGCAGCAGGAGGCTTAGGGACAGGAAAGAAATCACTTCGTGCTGTGGAGACCACCAGCCTTACTGGTTATTCAGCATCAGGAGGTGTGCCTCTGGAGCAGTCAGCCAATCTGAAGGGACTTTCTTCCAGAAAGTAATAAAACATAAATCTCTCAGTCACTAGGCTGGCTTTAAAAGTTCTATTTCTTGGATCAGTTGTTTCCAGGTACACATTCCATAGCCATAATAACTGGCCTTTAGCATCACAAATGTATTATCCTTATTGCAAAAAATGAAGAGAAGCAAAATGTCAAATAAAAGATTAGTTTTTAGAGATAAAAGTATGAATAAATGTCAGCAGCTAGACAGAAGAAGTTAAATGTATTCCTGAGCACAGAACAGAAAAAGTGCTTTTGCTTTGCCGTACTTCAGAAAGAGAAGACTTTCTTCCCCAGAATTCCCAGTCAGCTCCATTGCCTTGTACTAGCAAGTCTGACAAGTACCTTATCCATGCTTCCGCTCCTTTTCTGGGCTGGTATGGGCATATGTGAAGGCAGAACTTTTAATGGCTAGCAGTTACTTTTGGTCCTCATATAAAAAGCAAATAGTTCCCTGGGCTTATTCTTTTGCCTGTACAAAACCACATTTTAGCACAACTTGATCATTATCACTTCATTTTGAATACACAATATATTGTTTTACAGGACCATTTACAAAACATTGACTCGCTTGTATACTTTTCTTTGGTGGAAGCAGTATTTCCATCACAACACCCTAGTATAGTGTGTATTTTATATTAATTAAATATATTGTCAAATACTTTCTTCTACTGCTAACTTCTTAGTGACTTTTACAAAAATGTAGGCATTTTAAAATAAACTGATGCTTAAAAAATACTATGTTATCTCACAACGATAGTGTCGTACTAAATATAGTTAATTGACTTGCTATGTATGTAATACAGTTGTAAACCTTCACACTCAGTTCTGATGTTTATTACCAGGATTAATGTAAGAAATCTTTATTTAAAGAACATTTAATGTTGTTCTTTTGTATTCCTTCAGTAAAGAAAAAAGTCCTGGAAATCTCATTGGCCTGAACTGTCTTGATTGGCTTCTCAATACTTAGCAGAAACACAGAAAAGAATTAGTCATGGGAGAGAAAAAGCCAAAGATAAAGGAATACTTTATCTTTGTTCTGCTGAATATGTATATTTAATGGTTGCCTGAAAACCTTGTGTAGCTTGGTGTTTGTGCTCATATGATAAAACTATTTTAGTTAATATACAAACAACAACGTTGGCAATTTTAACGCGCATGGAAATACTTGAGGTTAGACAGCATGGTTTGAAATGGGAAACACTATAAAGACATGCATAGAGCCTGCTAGTAGGAGGCAGACTGGCTAATGTTTGAGTACTCTGTTTTTAGCTATCATCTCAGTGACATATATCCCTTAGAAATATAACTTTAAGGACTTAAAATCAGTGATTTTTTGTAATTTCCTCTTTTTGCAAACTATTAAAATTTTCAAAATAGGTTAGAAGACTCAAACAGGCTCTTCAATGTTATTGCCTGCCAAATAACATAGAAAGCAGGTTCTCTTAAATAGCAGGAGTAAAGACTGACTTTGCATTTGAAGCAGTAGAATGGGAATGAGAGAACTGGTCTACAAACTTCCTGGAATACTTCTGACATAGTTCATAATTTGCCTGATTGTCCTTGCCTCCCAGAGGTGTTCTTGAGCTATGTCCATAAACATTTGAAAGATGGCTACAGGGTCATGAGGATGTCAAGAAAAATAAACACACAGGAAACCGATGGACAAAGGAGAGAAGAGGCTTCAGCTCTGACATTACAAATTACACACCTTTGTGACTTTCCAAGCAAAAGTTTTTGAACAAATTCTCTGTACAGGGGAAAGCAGTTCAGAAATCAATGGGGCTGAAGTAAAGCAATCAGTAAGTAGGTCCATCTTAACTCAACCCTCAGCTTCAGTGGCTAACAAAAGTATTATAAAAATTCATTTTCCATGTAAAGGAAGAAAGATTGTATGAAGAAGCTTGGTTTGTTTTCCTAGCATTTAGCCCTGTGACTCATGTGAAAAAAGAAGATCTGAAAGGAATTAAAAGACTTCACATCAACAGCAGTGGAAGCAAGCTGATTAAACATGTTCAAGTTCTTGGTAATCTTTAAAAAATACTTTTTATGGAAATAATAGCCTGTTGACTGAGTGCCAGTGAAGAGTATAAAGAATAATAAGACAAGGAATAAGATTACTATTTAAAAGTCTCTTTGCATTGGCAGGGTTGGTTCCTTGGGCATATTACATCAAAATACTGTACTTGATTTGTACTTTTTGAAATACAAACCACTTGTTTAACCCTGGATTTTGAGGTGCTAGGGGACAGGTTTTGTAAAGCAGCTTAAGAGTCAGATTCATAACAGGCCAAAGGCAGTTTTTAGCTGAGAAATTTCACATTTAATTCAAAGCTCCCTTCTTAGGGGCTTATAACTCAGTTGTTGTCCATGTAGAGTTAGTTGGTGCCTAATTAGCAGAAATGTGCTGGGGTCTCACAGCAACAGGATTTTGGTACCCTCAATAAATATATATGCTTTATTTCTATCTACAGGAAGAGGGAGTTACCATCTTTTATACAGCAGCTAGTGATCAAAGATTTCCTCTGAGAAGAGGAAATCTTGGCTCTGGGCCTTGTTTATTTGTGGTAGGGTCAAATACCCATTGTGAGAATTATTTTTTCCTTTTTCTAAAGATTCAACAATGTTGTAATATAAATACATACTGAAATCAAAGTTCTTCATTCCTCCTACAAGGTTAGTATTTCAATTAACTTCTAGATTAGTTCCAAGCTCTGTGTTGTACTCTGTCTTCTCAGACTTCACAGGTCTTTGCATTCTTTTCTGCACAATGACCCAGCAATTAGGAAGGCCACAGAATTTCCTCCCACATCTCTCTAGTCTAGACTTTACATAGGTAGTTATGGAACTCTACTGGAATGGGGGTTTGAACTCCCTTATTATGAAAGAGTGGAGGTAAAACAGCTAAGCTAATATAGGAAAGGTGGAAGCTATCAGCTGCTTTTCTTTTTTTAGTCAAACATTTAGAGGAAAAGTGAATGTTCCTCAAGTACCTAAACAGAAGTGTAGTCACTGGGAGACAGTCTGGAGTGGACTGAAGTTCTTTTTGAGCAGCCCTTCCTTTGAGGTGCTACACATTCAGGAAAGCTGATAGAAATTCTTGGTTGTTTGCTTGTTTTTTTTTTTTTTTTACTCTGTCTGGGCTTCTCATGTAGGATATAGATTTTCTGACTCTGTCAAAAGCACCAAAATATCATGTTTTATAGAATGGCACTTGCATTTAATTTGCAGGCGGGTATATAACCTTTTATATATCCTCTGGGTGCTTTCCAAAGCATCTAGGCTCTGAAGATACTAAATATCACTGAAAATTAACATGATAATCTCCCAGATGGGAGGTTCTGCCTACTTTATGATCCAGAGGTGCAATTGTAGCATGTATAGAAATACCTATGATAGTTTTAGTCTATCTTTCTCACTCAGGTCCTACCAAGAGCAAAGCGATGTCAATATGGACTTTAGTAAAAGCTGCGTAAATATGTCTGTGAATCTGGAAAAAATCTTTGAGGCACTTGTTGATTTAGTAGAAGTAGGAAGACCAAAAACCAGAATATTGGAAACAGGCCAGTTCTAGTGAGGAAAAAGTGAGAAGGAGATGAGGACAGACTTCAGAAGAGCAGTACTTAAATATGGTGCTGAGAGTGTTTAGAGAAAGGGAAAGAAAAGGGATGAGTTGGAAAGAATCATACTGGAAGGAGCTGCTAGGAGGATGAAAGAAATTGTGATACAGAGAATGATCATGTAGACACCAGCTAGAAGGTAGAGGCTGGATGTGGCCTTCCGAATAGCATAACCACCAACAGAGCTATTGAACAACAGTGTGTAAAACAAGTGAAGCATTTGTATAGCCAGTCAGTTATGGGAGGCGATAAATATGCAAAGAAACTATGGCAATTGGATTCAATATCACAGAGAACCTGTAATTAGGTGAATCACACTTTGTTAAGTACATAAAGAAATGCAGGGAATAAATTAAAAAATGAATCCATTATGGAACAAACTGACTAAGCACAGAGAATTAATTACAGAGTGAAGTAATTATGCAGAGAATTAATCACAAAGCAAGCTAGTGAGAGAGAGGGCAACAGAGGAGGTGGAGATGAGGCAATGAGTAGCCAACAAAGATGCCAAAAGTACCAGGTGTTGCTGAGTGATATAAGTGGCCAAGTTTTAACCAAACAGGCTCCAATCGTGCCTCCTGCTGAGTTCTCATCTGTGCTGGGAACATCATGCTGCCTTGTGAAGTGCTAGGAGAAAAGAAGGTGATGGCTAGTTTTGGCCATGTGAGAAGAAGGGGGTGAAGATAAGCTCTACTCAATCTGTTGGTTTGTGTTTCAAGACTATGGAGCTGCAAAATGGGACTATGATTAGAGGCTTTACTGGTCTGTTTTATTCTGGTTATACCAGAGAAACTAATAAGATCTTGGAAGGGCTTTTCTCTAACTACTTTTAACTTCTCCATTTAACTGATCTCCCTTAACTAGGGTTGGTTGAGCCCTGGCTGTGTGTTTAATAATTCTCACCAAATTTGTATATACACTACAAAATGCTTTCTCTGGTCTCTTGTTTGCTTACCCACAGATATTCTTATAGTCTTCTTCTAGCAGCTGTTCACATTATTTTAGGTCTGATACAAAGTTCACCAAGTTTTGCAGGAGTCTTTAGCTAGACCTTCCTGTGAACTGCTTGAGACCAGCCTCACTTTTCTGCCCAGAGATAATGGAGTTCCTTATTCAGCTGGGATGGTGAGGATTTATGTGCAGGGTGCTGGAATTCATAAGCTTCTCCTGAGGTGTGGTGCCTGTGTAAGTTCTCTGGCTTGTATAGCTGTTGTCTATCTAACTCATTAATACCCACATGAAAAGGAGAAACTGTTTTGTGGCTTGTTTGAAAGTGAAAATGGAGGCACCTTCCAGAAAACTATGGATTTAAAAAAAACCCCAAACACAGAGCCTATGTTTTTATATTTTCCTAAAGCAATTGATAAGGTAGTTGCTTCTATACCACCACTTCTTTTATATTTTAGAAGGGGAAAAAAAAAAGTAGTATAGTACCCCAAAATATAGATTTATGAATTACATTAATCTGTAAAATTACATCAGATTTTGGATGGGAACAAAAAAATTTTCTATAATGATACTTCATTCTGTCATGGGATAGCATCTGTGATATAATGTTGCTAAAAAGCCACGAAACATCAGACTTGATTTTTTCCATTGTTGGCTTATTGCTACAGTGAATTCATGTCAGATTTTTGTTTTCCATTGATTTAGTGCTGCAGCCGTAATATAATTGCATTAAATGGACTTTGTTTAAAGTCTCATTATATGAGGAAAGGAATTGTGATACTTGTTACGATTACACAGAGCACAAGTAAGGATTATGCAAGTTTCCTTGTAGTCTTTTTCCAGTTGTCCCTCTCTCCTTAAATCATCTTTATCACAGAAAGCTGGACGTTCCTCAGCCGTTGCTTTGCTGCTCCAGTGAAATGAACCCAAAGGAAAAGCATGAGATGACAAGAAAACTGGACTTGGTGTTTTTCTCCAGTACTGGAAGATGGAAAAGGAAAGGGCTGCACTACTGATGCTGTAAGGGAAGGAGGAGGGGACATGGCCCAGCAATAGTTGTTGCTTCACCCATCCTGAGACTTTATTTTGGTGGCTGCTGCAGCAGTCATTCTAGCTCTGGTATAAGCAAAATAGGCTTGGCTATTGGGAGGTGGGGGAGGAAGGGGGTAGAATAGCCATGGCCAGCTGCCACTGTTTTCAGCAATCAGGGCTGTATTACAGCCCTGAATTCTATGTTCCTGTGTTCTAGTCCTGGATGTCTTCTGAATAGTCATGGCAAATCATTTTTAATGGCATTGCTTTTTAAAAATTATTTGTTTGTTTGCTTTTTTTGAAAAAGTTTTGAATGGCTGTTCCAATGAAAGATTTGAATGTCAGATATTTTAAAGTCTGTCTCGTCTTTGTAGTTTTTTAATACATGAGAAGTATACCCAAAAGATATCTTAAAAATATACAGTTTTCTTTCTTAAGCTACTAAATACCTTAATTTTAAAGTAAGGTTTCTAAGAAGTTAACTTACAGTAAGAGGAAATAGATTTTGTTAGACTAGCTGATTAAAGTGGACAAGCTCATGAAGGGACTATGTGCTTGAAAGCTTGTTGCCTTTTATTATTGCTGGATAGTGCTTGTATTTCTGTAACAAATCATTGGTTTGGGGTCAATGGGAATTCGGAGTTCTTAATTTCTTCTACAAATAAAACCCAAGATCAGCACCTGGCTAACCATTTGGAAGAAGAACAATTTTATTTACAGCCCTATATAGTGTACATATATTTTATCCAGATAATGGAATACTCATAAAGAGCTTTTTACTGACCTTGTTGCTTTGGTATGGGTTCTGCTTTCTTATTGGTCTCTGCTTTCTGTGGTTCATCTGTTTTTTTATTTTCACCCTTAAAAAAATAAACAGGATTAGAAACTGTAGACGTTCGTTGTTGAGAATGATAAGCATGGTTTGGTGTCTGCAACATTCTCGTAGGAATTTGATTAACCAAGTTGACACACACTGAGCTTTGTTCCGGGGTGTTCTGTGTGTATTCTTGGACAAGACTTTCCAGATAGGCTCACAAGAGGACTTGGATGCTGTCCTCTTGTGAAGGACAGCAAAAGATGTCTTCACATCTGCTGTGCAATTGCAGTTACTTAGCCTGGAGTTCTGCCACTGTATGTTCCCAGAGCCTCCTTCATGTTGTCAAGGCTGACTTGTTCAGTGCTGCCACTTACAAGCCAGTCTGCATCTCTGAATTAATCATTTTTCTGCCTAAACCTTCTGCTGGGCTAATAGACCTGATATGTTTTGAGCTACCTTACCACAATGACAGATCTCAATCTTTATGAAATACAGAGGCAGTATCAACTTTTACTGCAAAAAGTTAACCTCCTCCCACACTTACTGGGTTAGATCCATGAACCAAGTCCTCATGTTCATCTTGGTTCGTCTTGCCTTTCACAGGGTGGCCCTTGGAGGAGGGAGTGAGAAGTGCATGGGGAGTCTTAGGTGTTCAGAGTACTATGTAACAGTGTAGTGCTAATCAAGCCTATGAGCATTTGTTATCCCAGATAGAATGAATTTGCCTGGTGTTTATCATGCTGATTAACAGGGAAAGATATTAGATAGTTGTCCTGGTTTCAGCTGAGATAGAGTTAATTTTCTTTATAGTAGCTGGTATGGGGCTATGTTTTGGATTTGTGCTGAAAACAGTGTTGATAATACAGAGATGTTTTAGTTGTTGCTGCACCAGTCAAGGACTTTTCAGCTTCCCGTGCTCTGCCAGGTGCACAAGAAGCTGGGAGGGGACACAGCCAGGATAGTTGACCCAAACTGACCACAGGGCTATTCCATACCACATGACGTCATGCTCAGTATATACAGCTGGGGAAGAAGAAGGAAGGGGGGACATTTGGAGTGATGGCGTTTGTCTTCCCAAGTAACCACTACGCATGATGGAGCCCTGCTTTCCTGGAGATGGCTGAACACCTGCCTGCCCATGGGAAGTAGTGAATGAATTCCTTGCTTTGCTTTGCTTGTGTGCGCAGCTTTTGTTTTACCTATTAAACTGTCTTTATCTCAACCCTCGAGTTTTCTTACTTTTGCTCTTCCGATTCTCTCCCCCATCCCACCAGGGGGGAGTGAGCGAGCGGCTGTGTGGTGCTTAGCTGCCGGCTGGGGCTAAACCACGACAATAGTATAAGCATACAGAAAATTATTTGACTTTGGGAGATTTCAGGTCTTCATGCACTTTTTTTCCATCTCCCTCTCCAAACTCACTGACCTTCTCTTTGTTTCTGGGAGTTTCTGAGATTTATTGGGGGTTTGTCTTTTTCTGTGGAAGTATTTGTTTTTTCCTGTCTGCTTTTATTCAGAGAATCTGGCACTGAAGTTCTAATATACATATAAAAATAATTAAATTAGATATTATACATATATAAATGAAAATTAAAAGCCCAATCAATCTCTGTGCATACTAGAGGTACTTGCACAATATTTTCTTTGTTTCAGGCTTCCTCCTAATAGTGTAAGAACATGAATGTGAGAATAGTGCTCTACAGTTACCAGATACTATGTGCATTTCTTATTTTCTCTTTAGATGGTATCTCCTTTCAGGCAGAAAATGTCTTAATCCTTGACCCATTCATCTATCTCCATCTTAACAGTATCTATAATAGTGGAGGCTGATGGTGATAGGATCTGAGCGTTGCGCTGATGTATGGAATTGTTCTGGCGAAAAGAGCAATCCATGTCTCCAGGGAAATCTAAATATGTATTTTTTCCTAGAGCATTTTGCCAAGAATGCACAGGGCTGCACAGAAGTCAGCTGTTGAGATTCAGGACTTTTCTTCTTTCAAGACAATGTTTTATTGACCCAAGAAAACTGATGTGCAGAACTTTAAGAGAAGCATGAACAATACTTTGCCTGCAGATCTGCAGTATACGAAGTTTGTTGAACAGAGACACTTTTTCCATTTTGTGTGGATGGCAGTATGGATATGCCTGCTCATCAAACAATTGGTTTTTGCACATTTATAATAATGACAAATAAAATTTGAGTTTTAGTTGGGCTGGATTGAACTGCACCTCTTCTTGAGGTTGTACAAACCTATGAGCTTCAAAACAACATCAGTTCTAGGAAATGATTCAGTCCTACGAACATTTATGTTTCTATCAGTTTTACTTAAAACTGTAAAATTTATGGAACTCCTGTACATGTAAATCAAGGCTCCCAGAAGTTAAGTCAGAGTCTTTGTATATGCTCGACTGTTGTGAACGTGTTAAAAGACACTGCTTAGTTATAATTAACTTTATAATGGTGTTTCAATTGTTTCATTAAGCAAGCATTCAGATTAATAGCTCAGGCTGATACTAAAGAACTCATTTCACTTTCCTAATTATTTGGTGAAACCCTAAATTGTTGCCATTTTGCCTTGTAAAGTTTTGATTATGTCAAGCTGGAAAAAAACAAAACACTCTCTAGGACATTACTGGGAAAAGATAAAAATTCAAAGGTAACAAGTGAAGGAGTATCTATCCTTCTGTCTCATTTTAAAATATTCCATTAATTAAAATGAAAAGAATGGGTTAACTTTTACAGTAAAGAACTACTGAATAAAAAATATAGACTGTAGACTAATATGACCTACTGTATTTTTCAAACAGGAGTTATATTAATAAAACCAAGCCAAATAAAATACTTTGTAAAAAAGCTACTAAATTACTTTGCTTTCCAACAGTTATCGGGAAGCAGGCTGATATATACCTGTATGCCATTCCAATATTCAGAAAAGATATACTGACATTTTCTGCCAGCAGGGAACAAGATGAAGAGGAATACATCAGCACATCAAAAGCAGCCATACCAGTATTTCTAATTCTCTGTTTGCAATGTTGATCAAGATCTCTCATAAGCTTGTACTATTTCAGGTTAGCCCTATTTGGAAAGCAACTTGCCAAAGGAGGAAACCTATATTTCCTTCATAAAGAAAAGGGAGGAAGGGAATAAAGGCATTTATTTGATTTTGCTAAATAGAGATTGATACCATGCACAGTAAGTATGTTTGAAAATCTAACCTTTGGGATTTACTTACATAAATACTTTCTAAACAAAAGGTAATATTACTGAGTCTATACTAAACAATAAAAACTATACCTGGCCTGTAGATGCCTTGGGTGGTGGAGGGACACCTTCATTCTTGCAGTCTGCTTCCTCAGGTGATAATTTTGCTCTAGAAAATACTGCTTTTAGTTTTTTAAACATCTTGCCCATTCAGCTCTCCTGAAGCCTCTATAACTCTTTTACCATGAACAGGTATATAGCACATGTTTTCTTGCCATCAGTAATCAAGCCAATTAGACACTTAATCAGGTTTAGGTCTGATTAATGCCTTAAAGAAATTCCTTGCACAGTCTGTTTCAGTGATGGCTTTTTCTCACCACAGTACTTTTGCTTTATGGTGTAGATTAAGTTATTTCTAGCCTTGATGGTTACACTATATACAGACTCAACTTTTCATGCACAAATTCAGAGGAGAGTGAACACTCTTCTCTGAATTTGTGCATGAAAATAAATCAGAATAAATCAGTATCTAATCTTTTATGTACTGGATATTAAGCATTTAGTTTATATTTAGAAATGAAGTTTTAAGTCCTAAAGACACCTATAGTTTAACCAGGAAATGAAAAAGATTAATTGACCAATAATCACCAGCTACCCAGTAGATGACCTGAGATCTCAAGAGGTTTAATTTCTTTGCAGTCCTGAACTTTAAGTTTTTTTATTTTTTGAGTGGATGACACTAAAAGGTCTTCTGTTGGGGTTTGTTTTAGCAAGTTTATACCTGGTTTTATTCCACCCTTCTTATTTTAAAACATGGAAATAATTTAATCTTTCATTTTCCAATGTATTTACAGACAATACTATTTTATGCAGAGTCTTAGCTACAATTCTGATGAGATTAAGTTTTAGATGAATGTCCTACAAATTAGTAAAATATAAATTTTTATACAGTTTACAACTAGGACATAATTTTGAGAGTCTGTAGGCTTTGGGTCATCCTATATAAATCTCTATAAAATCAAGCACGGTTTAGTTTATAGGTAAAACTCAATTTCAAATACATCTAGTGCTGTGTTGATTCAACCTCTGTTAACAAGGATCTTTACAACTTAATTATCTCTCTTGTCCTTAATTCCTCTTTATTTATTACAAGTCTATGCCTTCACTTTAAGCTCCGAATTTGAGCTAACAGCTTATAATTGATTTATGCTGGTCATCAGGGCATCAAGAAATGCAGAAACCTACTTCTTTGAGTTGTTTCCAACTCAAATAACTACATATTTACTAATTATATTGAAGTATTGAAAATGTCCCAATGGCCACCTCCTTGCAGCTTCCATTGTATGGCAAGAATGGTTTCTAATCCTTATTCTACCATAGTAGTAACTGTAAGAATGAACCAACAATTGTCATTAGTTAATTTGCAAGCCTTTTTCCTATATCGACATTTATGAGGCAGACCTTATAATAGTTGGACTTCAGTCTTGTAACTGGGAACCCCCTCACATGCATGATTTCATTGCTGTTAGATGCAGCAAGAACTTGGAACCTCCCTTATTATTAAGGTCTGTGTTCTGGTTTACTTTAAAAGCAATGCAATTCTTGCTAATGCTTCAGTCTGTTTAAGCTTAGTGTTTGAATGACTAAATTATAAATGAATATCTAAAGTATTTTCACTTATTTATGCAGGTCTGGACAATAGGTAGCTTCTTTTCTTTTGGATGTGAAATTCTGCCTCTTTTTACATCAGCTCATAACAGAAGGATCTCAGAAGAAATCCTAGAAAACAAATTAGTTTTTCTGTTACTATGTGAAATTTTAGTGGATTAAATTGGTTAATACAGAAAACTTTAATCAATTGCCACATACAAACTATACCTGCAGACTGAGCCTTTTAGAGAGCAACTGTTTTCTCATTATAAAAAGGAAATTCATTATTAAAATTTTTTAGAATAAGTAATTTTGTTCCTTGTTTATTAAAAATGGTAAAATTGTGCATAAAGCATAATACAGTGAAAATATATAGCATTTATTAAAGGAAAATACGTATCTTAAGAATTTCTGCAAAATTATGCACATTTGTCTCTTCAACAAATGCCAAGCAACAACATATTTTAATTATCTTTTTTTTTATGATAGTGTTTATGCTGGTTTTAATTTATAATTAAAAGGCATGCAAAAGGAATGTAGCAGACATTAAAAGGAAAATGCCTTTGGGAACTGTTAATAACTATTGACATCCGCAGTTAATGAATGTTATATTGGTTTAGTCTGTGACTAATTAAATAAACGTTTGAAACCCCTTCATATGATGTGATTTTGTAAATAATAAGCAGACCACAACAAACCTAATATTTTGATACCAGTGGAGATACAAGTTCACCTCTTGACCCTGGTAAGATGATTAATCTGCTTCAATATTTCATTTCTCTTCTACGTACTATGGCTATTTAGTTATTTTTACCAGGCTCTGAACATGCTAAAAGCACTTCAGTTAATCGAATATCATGATGCACTGTTAAGTAAGAAGATTAAGAGTGCAGCAGCAAAGCAGATAGCCTGTATCCAGTTAGCTTCTTATCTACATTGGCTTTGAGCAGTGCTTACTATAGGCTGTATTTATGGTAAACCCTACAGGGTACAGGGATTTCAAGCCTTTCTCATACATTCTCTAGGTACAGGTGGAGTACATCCTATGTTTATTAATGATGTACGCCCTTTCCCATTTTTTTTCCTTCAAGGAAATGTTGCTCTTCTATTTAAAATTTTGGCATATGCATCAGCTTTCCAAACTTTTGATAACATTTTTCTTCAAGGGATTTTTTTTAAATCCAAAAGTAAATTTGAAACAAGGCACTCACAGACTGGATCTTATGTTCTAAACTTGCACAAGAGATTATTCTCCATGAAACATAGCAGTTGTCTTATAAACTGAGGTCATTTAAATGCTGTACGTTCACTTGATTTGTAATCACTGCTAAAACAATTGTCAGGACTCTTTTCCACCACCCCATTTGAAGCTGTATTAAAGAGTGCAGTACTTCTTAAATCATAAGAATATATCAGAGGAAGCATGACTTATTTTTTCTGGATAATTAGGATAATGAGAAGAGATTACATTCTTCAGGACTGTTCTTGGAGGTGTTGTGGGTTTTTTTGGTGTTTTTTTTTCCCCCCTGGTACTTCTTATAAAATGCTTGAAAGCCCTGTGAGCCCAGATTTAACTACCAGTGTACTTAGTAAGCATAGAGTGAATTCCAAGGACTGCTTTGCATTCCTCAACAGGCAGTGTTAGTTGCTCCATTTGTTTGAATGTACAGATCAATAGATATCAACTGAAGTTTTTATTTTTGTATTAAATCAGGTGTAGCACGTTAAAAAGATCAAAGCCTGAGTTTCACTTCTATTCAGATCTTCCCACGATGCAAAATGTGATGTGCAGGTATTTTTCATAGCTACCTTTCTTCCCTCTCTCTCCGTGATTCAAGGAGCTTGACAGCTAAGAGTAGTACATCTTTCTTTAGAGCTCTCTGATAGTACTCAAACAGAAGCTGAATCTAGCACTTACCATAATTTCTCCTCTGCACAATGTAAGATTTGAAAATTTTGCCTATTTTTGTGGATTAACAAAAATCATAGTATTAATTTATCTGTCTTCCTTAATTTTGAGGACTTTATTAAAAGATTTTTTTTCCTCAGAAAAAAACAGTTCTGGAGCACAGATTTTTCATATCTACTCAAAGTCTTCCTTTTTAAACTCGGGTGACACTATCATCTAACTAACTATGCCTTGATAAAGAAAATTAATTCATGCTTTTAATGGAAATATGTCTCCTTAAGCATATTATCACAGTCATGGCCAGATGTATGCATTATAACTGTAGCATTCAGTGAGGTATCTTTAGAAATAACAAAGGTTACTTAAAAGGTGATTCTTCGCTGTTGCAATATAGCTAATATTGCACTGACTCATAAAGCTTTTCATAAGGCAGTGTTTATACCCTGGCACAAATGTACCAGAATCAGCCTCTGCATCCTAAGTTTGAGGCAGTAATAGGTCTTCTGGTCTGGAGGAATCTGGAAATACACAATTATCTTGATTGTTTTCACCTTCAAGGAAGGCAGACTCTAATTTTTCCTTTCAAATTCAGTTTTATATGTCAAATCCAATTAACAGGATTTGTTCAACTTACAAGAAAAAACAGATGGGAACAGTTCTGCGGCAATAGGCTGGAAAAGACAGGGTGCCGATATTTCCTATTCCTTTTCACATTCCTCTATATAAAATTACTTAGTTAAGCTAGGAGCCATATCCTAAAGACTCATTTTCTGGAGCCTTCAACAGATCCTGGCTGGCTCTGAGTGTGATACTATTATCATGCCATAACGTGATGGGCGGGTTGGAGGAGGTGACAAAATTGACTGTCAGCCTGCCAGAATTATGATGGTTGATGCCACCTCTTGCTAGTGACCTCTTTTGATGAAAGTAACATGTGAATCAAAGGAACAGGGCATAAGACAGAAGAAAAATGTAAGCCCCCTTATGTTTAATTATGCCATTGGTCTGCAGGCATAATAAAAGGTGAGGAAAGGTTCTTGTATACTAGTACAAAGTACACTTCCCTTAGCATGTTTGGCCTTTTTTTTTTCTCGCTGTCTTTTTGCTTCTTTTTTTTCCCCTCAGAACAAAAAAGGCACCACCACTAGATGTTTATGTCTGTATTTCTTATGTGTCCTTATGGGCAGAATTTCTTTAGTAACAGCGTGCTATTGCCTAAAATGTGACTCATCACATGAGAAAGCTTTATCAACTAGGGTAGTGCTCAAAAGTCTCTCTCTCACACTTAAATGAATTGCCAAAATGAGTCTCTGGACCTAGGGGAAAAAAGGAACAGCCCCTCCAGAAAGGTGGTCATGAGACCTATCTGGAGGAGTCTCAGCCATGGGCTAGGTCACTGGAAGAATTAGGCCTCATGCACCGCCTCCTGGAAGACCACATAATGTCAAACTGGCAATTTAGGGTCGCCTCACTACCTTAGTTGGTAAGCAGTACTGATTTGGAATGTGTAAGAGGTCATTCTTGTGTCAGAAGCAACCAACCTAAAAAGCAGTGCTCTCATGCCACATGTAGTCGTTTAGTAATCTTATACTACTGAGGTCATAGTCCTCTTTCTCTTCCCATTTTTCATGCATCTCCATGGAGAAGAACAGATTACTATAGAAGGGAATAGATTCTCTGCCACATCCTTTAGATGGGACATTGCCTGTATGTGATCTGCTGGATATTTCCCAGGGGAAGCCCTCCATGTGGAGCCACTTCTAGGGAGACTGGAGTTGTTCAAAATATGAAGTTCAAGTGCCACACTTTCTCAAAATATGTGAGATGAGCTCAAACATCATTCTGTACTGCTACGTTTTTTGTGAATATGTACTGCACCTGTTTACAGTAGGGAAGTTGACAAGGGCTCCTCTGCTGAATATCTTCAGTAGGAAGCCCCAGGAAGAAGACAGGGAGGGCAGACAACTTTTCCCTTTGAAAGGGCTGACTCCTGGACTAGAACTTGTATTTCATCATGGAGCTGCATGGGCTGGCTGTGCACCAAATTTAAAAACTTTTACTGAAAACCACTGGACAAGTTGTTTTTTTCTGCTTGAAGGCTATCTACATCAAGAAGTTGAAAAGTAAGTCACTTTGGTAAAATTATTTTCCCCCAAATGCTGGTAGGATCAGCAAGATTTTTCTCTGAACCATGCAAGCACACACTGAAATAGTAGGCTGTTGAAAAGCTCAGTAAAATGCCAACACTCCCAAAAAAGAAGATGCAGTTCTGCTGCTTTGTTTTCTAGTCTTGTAAAATAGCAGCGACCTGGAATGCATCTTGCTGTTAAAAAATTTGAATATCTTTTTCACAAAAGATATTGTGATACTGTTTTCAGAACCACTGCTTTACATATAACTTTATACTCAAAGCTAGAATGTAAGAGTTATTCTCTAGTCACTGTGTTCATGTATTTTTTACACACAACTAGCTGTTTATGATTGACTTTTTAAACTGCTAATCATTGTTTCTCTTATGTAGAATACCCATGGATAACAAGGATGGTAGTATTTTTATTTGCAGAGTGGTAGAAAGCAATTTCATTCCCTTAAATAAAACTGTAATAAAACAGTTTAACATTCATACATGTGAGCACATCAGGAAAAGGAAACTTCAATGTACATGAAAAGCAGAGAAATTCTTGAACCATGACTGAATCTCAAATTATGGTAAGGTTTAGGTCTAGAACCTGTTCTATTTTGGAACTCAAAACCATTTAATGTGAGATGAAAAGCAGATCACATTAAAAAAAAAGGATTTTTTTTCTGTTTTTAAAAAACCCCCAAAATAAGTACCTCTTGTTCAGAATGTTTTCAATATATAATCTCATTCTTGGTGCCTGGTGTCTGACCAATGTCCTCTCAACATTCCTCAATTCCTCAATTATATTATCTTATAGGAGTAAGGGGGGAAGGGGGAAAGAGTTAGAGAAGGAAATATTTTTATTTTGTTTACACTGAAAAATATGTGAAGATGATCAGGATAGAGTTGGACTTTCATGTTCAATATTTGTGGGCTTCACTTTTTAATAAAATTGAGAATTTTAAGAAACAGAAGCAAATGTGATAACAAGTGATGCAGTCCAATTACTTTTTTTCCTAAGACTACTTTACTTTTCAATTATTTTAGTTATAAAAGCTTGACATACTTTCTTGAAGAGGGACTGGGGAGATGAACACATGGCTTAATTTGGATGAAAAAGGACCCAGAGGTGCAAGGCAGGTGCCTGTAGGGAAGAGCAGAAATAAGCGTGGAGGACAAACATCTCTGGCCACTACTTTCCTATTCTCTTGTAAGCGAATGATCATTGTGGGGAAGGAAGGAAAAGAGGGTGATGCATTTAGGGTGTTTCATGCCAGTAATGTTAAAACTTGTATAATGCTAACACTTCTATCTGAGGGAAATGGAAATAGGAATATGGTTATAAATTGCATCTCTTCTGGAAAGCTGAAATTCACTGTGTTATCAAAAGAATGAAAGCTCTCAGAAGTGTGTAATGTATTCCTCTAAACCCATCCTATTTTCTATGTACCCTCAGAGCATCCTCTTTTCACTGCAGTGATGTTAAACCTTATGTTTTTGCTAACATAAATATTTAAAGCATGCCACCAACACAAGCTATCTAATCTAGTCAACAACATAGCAACAAACTGAGAACTGAGCACTGCACAAACAGTGGCTTAGTGGAGAAAAAAAAAATCCTCTTTAAAAAAACCTCTTTAAGTATGGAGTTAATTTGATATAGTTGATAAAGCACTGAATCGGGACTTGCCCCAGTTTCAACCAGTCCATCAAACTTTTACGGTTTTCCTTTGTGTATTTTTCTCTACTTAAATGTAGAGTTGTAATTACTGTCTGAGGAGGCTTTCCCTGCCATGCATGGATTGAGACCAATCTATTTGTTTTCAATTCTAGCATTTTTTTGTACTTTTGCAGTTGTGATGAATGCCAGATTTGTTGTTTGGATGGGGAAACCTCTTGTGGAAGGGACAGGGATTCTTATTATTTTTAATCCATTACTAATGGTACTTTGAAGGCAAATTAACAGCCCAGTTCACTCTGATGAGATAGTGCATTACAAAAACCAGATGTTAGGCAAACATCCAGTTTTTGTGTAAGTAGCTTGGTTCAAACAAGTAGTGCCTAACATGATTAACTTCTTCAGAGTGCTGTATTGGCTTCTGCTTTCTTTTCCCATCTTCTTTTTTAAAAGAGAGTAGTGAGAATTCTTTAATGCAGCTATCTAGGGGGCTGTATCCTAAGCTCAAATACAGGACCTGACTTTGGTTCTGACCTCTGACAAAAAGGGATTCATATTCATAGCTCCCACTCTTCTGCAGTACTAGGTTGACCTTTTGTAAAGATGAAAAGAACTATTCTCAACATCTGTTGAATCAATATAGATATATAGATTATAGCTCAAAGATTAACTGAAACACAAAAAAAGGGAGACCATGAGCAAGTGTTAGCCCTGCACTTCCATAATTTGGGAAAGGCAGAGCAAGGTGGTAGCTTCTACTGTAAAGACAGGAAATTTTATACAAATAATTTCATTTCAACTTACTGGATAAAAAATGTGAAACTTGTAGGAGTGAAAATCAAAAGGAAAACACTTCAAATAAGCCTGGCCTGTATAGTACTCATGACCTGTTTGGCCTGCACTTCATGACGGTCTGGTGTTAATGATTGGATTTGATATGGCAACTCATTTGATTCAGTAACAAAAGGTAGAAGAGTAATGACTCTATGAGCAAGTCAGGCTCCACTTCTTGCTTCTACTGGACCTCTCATTTGCAAATATAACATGATTATGCTTCTGGTAACATCAGCTCTCAGAGAAGCTGTAGAAGCTAGTATTTCACCATTAAGAGTCACTCCCGCTAAACAGTGAGATAGGTTTAAAAAGAAGAGCATTTCATGGCAAAAAAAGTCCTTTATTGATTTAGCTGACCTACTATATTCACTTTATACTTGCAGGAAGGGGTTTACTTATGTTCAGGTACTGCTGTCAAGAATTCATGCTCCCTTTTTACTTAGATTTTTCAGGGCAATGTGAATGAAAAGCTGTCCTTCCACTTGCAAATCTTAAATTGATAGATTGTTACTAGCACATGCTGTGACAGTGTGCTTCCCCCGCCCCCAACCTTTATCTCCTGAAACCCTGCTCAGGTGATAACCACCAGTGGTGATTGTAATGGATGCATCTGGTCACAGTGGCTGCATCGGCTCAAAGTGGATTCAGGAGACAGATAACAATGCAACAGCCTAGGGCTATTGTGCAATGTGCCCACCGAAGAAACTAAAATCTGTGGTTGGCATGCAAATATGACTATGGGTCAATCATCTTATCCCCCATAAATAGTGAGCAGCCCAAGAGCCCTTTGAGCTCTCCTGCACAGCAGTGGGCTGCATGCCAGGATCTCCTCTTGAGCAGGGATACCTCTCAAGGTTACTCCTCGAGGTTGAGAGATTCCTTGCGGCAACAGATCCTCGGTAAGTGACTAATAGCATGCTAAACTTTGAAATCTTAGCTAAGTGATATAAAGGATTGACTGTGCATATATAATCCTTTAGACTAGGATTGAATCTAGCTGCTCCTAGACTCCTCTCTGAGAAGGAGTTTAGAAAGCAAGGGGGTCCTTTTCCAAACCTCATGACTCAAGGGGAGGGTCTCCCTGACAGTTTTGTCTGACCCTGTCCTCTATGCAGTAAATGATCAAGTGTACCTTGCCATCGAATCTTGTTAAAACATTGTCACATTGAACTTTGTTAACTCCCTATTCTATATCAATAACTATATTTTCACTTCTCTCTTGCGAGTGAAGTGCACTCTCACTCCATCTGTGACACATGCCCTCCTAATTAAAAATAATTCTTCTAATTCTGACTCTTCTATCCTGTGGATAGGAAAATCCTACAACATCCCTTGGAGCCCTGTTAAGCCCAACAATATTTTTAAACTTAACTGATTTCTTTTCGTTTTAGCTGATCATCTCTTTAACCTGAGTATTCCAACCTCTCCACAAAAACATCTTTCTTTACTTTTAAGGTTACCTCTACACAGCTGTCACATAATTTAAGGAGAAGGGTAACTTAACCTTCTTCAACTCAGTGTACTGAAATTAGCTTGCACCCATTTGAAATACCAGTCTGTCTCCTGTGTCCCCACATAACACTGGAGTGATTCTTGTATACATACAACAGCTGTGCAAGCCAGTTACTTACACCAGTGATTCTCCTACTTGCCATCAGCTGTCGTGCTCTTTGATTCTGGGTCTGCTGAGTTATGTCCGTATGGCTAACTTTAAAACAGTTAAATTCCTTCACTGAAATTGTGAGGAAAAAAAATGAATTTGATGGCATTATTTATCTGTTTAAAGTTCACCATGTTCATAAGTCTTTGGAAGACTGTGTCTTAAGTGTTAGGAGTTATACTTGAATGTTCTTAGACTCTGAACTACTGTGTGCTGAAGATAAACCTAGATAAAGAGATTTCAAAGGTGATATAATATGCTTGGTGGTAAGATGCAATAAAATATTTGCTTTTTAAGGTCACTAGTGCTGGAAGTCTACTTCTATTTAAGGAGGAAAAAAATCCACAGAACACCTGAAGAGTTTAAAGGAGTGGTTAATATAGGGCTTTTTTTCCCCTGTATTAGACTTTACTAATGTATTTGCTATCATTTCAGGCTTAAGCTTCTTCTTGGAACAATGAAAGTTTTAGCAGTGTAGGAAAAGAGATTTATTTAGTATGTAAAAGTTCAATCAGTGCTGTAAAAGCTGGAAAGAAGCCATTTCCCTTCTGTTACAGAGTTAGCTTGGTTATGGCTCTCACTGCTACAAAACTGCCATTGGTTATTCAGATAAAATATGACTTTTTTTCTCTCCCCAGTCATTAATCAAAAGCACTAGTAAGTTTGTGATTAAGCAGTTTATGAAGAGCAGTAAATTTTATCAGGGAAACCAGAAAATTTATATGTCTCTGGAAAAACTATAATTTTAGAGAGTTATAAAGCAGCAGACCAGTAGTCGGTTTTCCTTCAGATGAAATCCTGGAAAAGTTCTTAGTTACAACTTTCCTGTTTATTCATACAAGGCTATTTGGTCTTTAGCAAAGACCCCTTATTTTTATGGGCATCTGACTGATGGAGGTGGACTAGAAGCAAAGCACTGTGAACTCCTGGATAATCCCATTCTTCTACTTCCTTCTATGTGCCTGTGTATGAGCATGGAGGATAGTATTTACTCATACCTCGAGTTACCCTTGTCTTTTGCATTCTCAACCCCTGTGTATCGTAAGAAACATGTTCCTTCAGTAGTTTAGCAAAACTTCCCCACATTTTCACCCCCAACCTAATGTCAACCCAGAAAACCCATGAACCTTGCTATCAGTCATATAGTTATTGATTTTTACTTGTATAATCATCCAAAATTGCTTTCTTCCTTTCTCCTGTTCTGCAAAATGTCTCTTAAATCTTCTGATTTCCCTCCTCAGCTCCTCCACAACCACTAAACATTACATTCTTCCTTAGGTGCTTTATCTTGATTCCTACCATGCCAACACCAGAGAATCCTGAGATCCAGTATCACTTTGTTGTGAGACAACTAGACTTCTCTTGCTTCTTCAGTCAGTGCTCCAGGGCTGTGTCCTGCTTAAAATCACACTAGATGTTATAGCAGGTCTCCTTCATCTGCTTCCTGACTCTAATTTATTTTCTGTTAAGCTTCCGTAACATATTTTCTATTGCTCTGCCAAATCTGTCATAGAGAAAGCAGTGCGTACGTGCTGATGGTGATGCTTTTTGGGATCCCCAATTGGTGCTCTATTAGCAAGAGCAGTGGCAACTTCTAATGGTCAGTGGAGCTACTTGGACCACTAATGTACAAAGCAAATCACAGCTAGGGCTCATCAGCTAGGTGTTTGGAGAAGAACTTTGTTTACACCAAGAAAGGGATGACAATGGTTCACTAGATATGTTTTTTCTGCTTATTGACCAAAAGTAGTTAGTAGGTCACAAGTTCAAGAATCCTGCTATTTACCAGTATACATATTGAGCAGTTTTGAAGGTAACGCTAAAGCCCAATAAAAGATTGGGAAGTAGCTTCATGCATTATTTTCATACCAGTAAATTAGAAAGTGCTCTACTCTTTGGCAAGAGCTAAGTGCTAGATCTACAAAGAGGTTTCATTGCTTACCTCCCTTTAAAGTCAATGAACACTGAATGACTATTACAGTATGAGGCACACACAAATACCTTTTGTGAATGTAATCCTGAATGCTTAGGGACCAGGTCTGGTGAAATACAACTAAATGCTATAGATTTAGAGCCTCCTGCTGCAGTCTCTACTCTCCTCCTGAATGGTACTTAAAACTGTTCATGTATTAATTTATTCTAGTAGATAATGTTGCACGAGAAGGGGCCTCTTGCGTCATCAGGTCTTGCTTCCCTATTAGAGTTGGTAGATATGTATTACAGTCCTCTGGAAATTAATCAACCTTCACCTTAGGCATTAGTCAAACTTTCAGCTACCACTCTCCCATCCCAAAGTTGTTCTGCAAATGTGCATAGCCTGTAGTTAAATTACTGATTTGTCCTGCCATTTCTCACAAATAACCAAGCTCTGCTTTCAGCACTACTCCTGCTCTAGTGGTGCCCTCAGGCACAAGTGATGGAGAAATTGTCAGATAATTGCACCACTGTCAGCTGGACAAAAGTGTAATCTTTTTCATACACTCTCAGCTGTATTGGTTTTGAAGGACTAAAAGAGGTAAAACCAGTGACAAATATTTTCGAGGTGTGCAGGTATGATCCTGGACTCACAGGAGGAGCAGCCTGTTTGGTAAGATAATGTCATGTCTTTACAGTTTCTTTTAACATAGACTGAAAATTGTATCTTGCTATTTCTAAATGAAATAAGTAGTTCATACCGAATATACAGACATTTTAATATAGATGTTTCTTTAAGTATTTATTTTTTGGGTAGGAGCAAGCAGATTTTGCTGTACTGCTCTGTAGCACACTAACATGAGATAAATATGTCCTATAGGACAAGCTACACAGAAGAGTTTATGCATTCCCATTGGATTCAGTAGCCTAACCACATGCAAAGCTAAAAATGGCTTTGAGGTGCTTACTGCCTACAGAATCTGCCAAGTAACCAGATGTCACTGATAGAAAAATACAATAACCTCAGCCACCTACTATGCTTTAGCTTTTGATAAATAGCAGGCTCCAAGTCATCAGTCACTTTCTTGCCAACTCTTTGTGTTGTATTAATTGTTTCTTAATCCTGCTGTGTATCTTGTTTGCTCTCCTTTTTTATGTTGACTTACTCTTTGTCACACACCTGTCCAATGCATTTGAAAATGACAATTTGGAAAAGGATTCTTTTGACAATAAGCACTGTGTTTAAAAACTCTTACTTGATATGGTTTATTTTACTTCTGGAACACAACAAAGTTTCTTCCAACTTGGTTTTGTAGTCAGAAAAAAAATATTTTCAAATAAGGAGATTGTTTTGCAAGTATATAGTGACAGAAATATCCTAGGGAGATGTTTTTGCCTTGATATATATTTATTTTTTGAAATGCAGGTTTCAGGAATGCAAATCACTCTTTTTTTTTTTTGACTGCTACATTTTCTTTAAGAGGAGATATTATCCTTCAGGTTTCCATGTTAATACAATTTTATGCAATTTAGAGATATTTTTTTCTTCTCTGCTGTACTACATATGTTGTTGATCTGTGGACAGTGTATGATAAGAAGTATGTTTTGAATGATAATGGTTAAAGCCTGCTGTCATATCATGGAAACAGCCTAGGAACAAGAGTTTGCAGGTCATATGGGAAGTCTATATATATATATATTTTCTTTGTAAATCACTCTACTCCATTCTTTGGCTACATGCTAGTTTTCTCAGTAGAAAATCACAATGCCTTTAACAGATGATCCTTTATAAAGAAAGGATCACTGATATACAGAATTGAATTTTTTTTCCTTTTATTTATGAAGCTGAAGGAAGAGAAAGGAAAACTTTGTATTTCATATAAACAGAATGTATTGCAAGGGAAAGGTTTTTGCAACATTCTCCATAAACTTGTGCTTATTTTTATCCCTGTGTTTGTTTCTCCTCAGCATTTGTGAGATCCCGTTATCACAGTATCTGAATACTTGCCCATTTTAACATGTTTATTCTCATTTCTTTGCTGTGTCTTAAAGCAGTACCACTGGGGAGCTGAGTGCAGAGGCTGAGATTCATCCCAACTACCTGGAGGGGGAGCAATAGACCTCCTGAAGGGAGATAGGCTCATTTATGCCTTTCTTCTCACAACATTATGAAAGGAATCAGGACAACTGAATTCTTGAGTTGGGCAATTCAGATGAGTGCCTGTAGATGAAGTTACTTGACATGGTCTCTTAGAGGTCTCGTAGCAAAGCCACAAGAACATAAATATCAAGAGTTCTTCTTTAGCAGATGGGCAAATTTTGTTCAGTGGTGCATGTTAACTCTATAAGTCATAGCACAGAAAGTGTGATACTGCAGTAGTACCCAGGGATGAGAGTGTCCTCCTATATTTCCTTCCCATCTCAGAAGATGCACAGCTTTTCTGTGTTCTGGACTGAGTCACCAAGTCCTGCTCTTAGCATAATTTGTAGTTTAGAGTTCTCCTGTACCATCTTTATATGCCTTTTCCTTTCTGTATAGTGGAAGGCCATGGCTGCTGTTCAATATTTTGTTTGTTTACCTCTGCACAGGTAATTCAAAGAATAACATGGCATTGAGGTTTTTTGTTGTTTTTCCTGTACTCTCAGTTGAGAAAAGATGGACTATTAAGGTAGACAGGAATACTTCTATAATGGTTGCTGACTTTGGATGCTAGATTAATCTAATGAATTGATATGCTCCAGGTACCAGACATAGTTACTAGATACAGGTACTATGAATGGGGGGAAAATGTTGGCTCATGGTCTACCAGAAATGTTGTTAAAATTGAGTTTTTCTTCTAGGAAGAGGATCTACTCCATGTTGTCATGGCAAGGCTGTGAGCTAGGATGAGAGCACACTAGATGGTTGAGTTTGCTGCTCCTACATTGTGAACAGATGGAAGAGTTGAGGTTGCCACTGGGAGATATCTCTCCTCACTCCTATTAGTAGCTGACATACATCCTTATTACTTCCTCAGATGCAGAAGTCAGGACAGCTTAGTGTAGGAAGGGTAGCTGGCAGTGCCATGCTGTTTTAGATGACTACCTCTTTTGCTTATGTAGCTCTCAACTGGCTGTCTATCTTAGAATTCCAAAAGGTAGTTGTCTGAGTTGAACTAAAAAAATTCTCCATAATATGCATGCATGTTATGTCACTTATCTTCTCATTTGACCAGCTATTCAAAATGCACCATGTTTGTTAACAGACCCATACTTCCTAACATCAATGTGCCAAGTACATACATGAAGCTCAAAAAGACATGAAATCCATGCAATGCTAAAATACAGAATTCAGTTTATGATCCAACATATATAAAGGATGTTATGCTTTTACAGGAGGTACAAATATTTATTCAGTTTCAGAAATTGACTCCATAACTCTGAATAGACAAATTAAACATGGTCTCTGCTAAGAAGAGTTAATGGTATAAAAGATAGGCACAAAGAAGGCAGGATATTTTCATAAATTCAAGAAATATGTGCATATGTGGAAAAATTAATGAAGTGTTTTCACTTGAAATAGGATTTTAACAGAGGCTTAGTTGAAGAGAATAGGTTATGTTCCATGCATGGATTGAACATGGCATGAATGATTAAAAGGGGAATAGAATTAGCAATTAAATAAGCTATTGAAAATGAGACTGCTAAGACTGGAAGAGCCAAGAGGCTATTTGGATGTTTAGTACAAAAAATCCAAGATGAGAGAGCAATTTCCACAGAATTTTGAAGGTAAAAATACTGAGATATTTGCATATTGTGAGGGGAGAATTTTCTATACAGCACACGATGATTATACATGGCTGGACATTAGGATAAACAGGTAAATGTGACTTGATGTCACAGTCATGATGAATTCAGATGCCCCAAACTCTACTGGTGAGAAGAAGGGGAAGAAGCTTCACCTTCTCACCTGCTTACAGTGGCATCTTAATCCTGAAATATGTCTTAAATTTGAAGACTGTCCCTCCATTTCTGCTGTGTTTTAGTCATAGTGAGTGGGTTCTCCCACTGTTTTGGGGTTTTTTAATTGTTCAGTAAGTGTCTTCTTGGGAGTAAAAACATATTAAGAAAATAAAACACTTCTTTATTTCTCTGTGCATTCTGCTTCATTCTGTGAAGCCATAAACTTTGGAGTCACGTCCTTGTCTAGAGTGATCTCTGTTCTCTGTAGTTTCCTCTCACACTGTTTTTACTGACAAAAAGTATGCCTGTGTGTATGTTTTTAGTGCTTTCCAATAATCCCATAGGATTTGTGAATCATGGACTGTACTGAGTCTGTGATGAGAATTTGTATTTGGATAGGAACATAAGTCTTGCAGTCCCTTGGGATAAGAGTTTTTTTAGGATTTCTTCATATAGGTTTGTTTATTTGAAAGAAAAAGTTTTACATTACTTGAAAGACATTTTGAGAAGAAAATCATTAAACAAGATACATAGTTTTCTAGAGAAACTGACAATAAGCAAAGGGAAAAAATTGCTGCATCTTTTAAAGCAAGTTAGTGGAGCAGTTACTGAGCCATAAACAAAAGGAGGCTCAAATATATTGGGTTCTTAAACAGAGCATATTTAAAAAATACTAAATTCAATTTTCAACCACACAATCAATCACTCAAATTATACCTATTATGAAGGAAAGAAAGTCCTTGTCTTCAAATCCATGCAAGGTGAAAGATTTCAAAGAACAAATGCCAGCAGATTTGTGTTTCTGCAACATTTATTTCATATTTTCATCATTTACTGGTTTAGAACATTTTCAATACTCCTCAGTTTATAAAAGGTTCACAAGAGGTTAATGGGAGTTCTTACTAGAAGAACCCATTTCAGAATGGGTGAATTCTTACCCACTGTCCTGAGACAGAATAGGAGTTGAAGTGAGAGTGCCACATCATTAAGTCTGTCCTTGTCAAGTCCATTTTACTTATTGTTAAGGCCACTGTCACATAAATAAGCTTTTACATGGCATTGTATTACATATACCATATATATCGAGTACTGTATTTGCAATGGTTTACATCTCCCAGCTATGCAAAGTAATAAAATGCTGCTGATTGTATGCTGAATTTCTTGTGGTTTTGATTGAACTTGGATGGTGATATGTCTCTGTTCAGTTTCACACCAGATGTTTTTTTTGAATGGGAAACAATGAAAAATTATGAATTTGGAACAAGTACCTTGTAGAACTCTTTCTTATAACTATGCCACAAATTTGGAGAGACAAAGCCCAGCCGTCTTTCTTCTGCAGCTTACCTCTAGGGGCATGTAGACTTCCTAGTGTATATGGGCAGCACAAACCTGTAAGAGCTTATAATGGCACAAAGTCACAATTAAGCTGTAATGAAGCAGTGTATGAGGGAAAGCAGGCCCTGAGGAAAAGAAATGTGTCTTTCAGTGTCTTGCCTTGCAGCAGCTTCTGCACTAAGAAAAACTGCCTTGCAAGTAGGGGTGAGCGGGAATCTTTCACTGCTGTGACTTCCCCCAGATCCATGGGATGGTTGTGTTCCATTGCAAGAGGCACCACAGTTGGGGACAGATAGCAACAGGCTGTGCCTTGTCTCATCAGCCCCATTGCTACCGCTTTGTGGTCTCAGGGCTGGGGAGAGTGGGGGGTGGCTTCTCTGAGACCCTCTGCATTTCTGCATAGTGATAAACGTGGTGCGTGGCAGGAGGTGGCACTGAAGGACACGCAGCACATCTGAGATTTGTGAGTGCTTTAAAACCTTTGCCATGTCAATCGGTTTCTGTGGCTGCTGCTCACATCAGCTTCAAGAGCAGGCATTTTAGTACAGGGAGAGTGAAAGCTTCAGCTTTAACTGGCTTTTAGATGGGCAAAATACCTCTGGGGCAGCAATTTAAGGGACCCAGGATAATGCTTCTAGAATGGCAGCATGTCCAGTTTGAAGTTATGGTGAAAGCATTGCAGGAATGAATATTGTAACTCTCATTATGACCTCAAGGAAGGGAATTGAATTAGAGCTAGTGGGGAATTTTCAAGTGAAAAGGCTTTTTTCCATCAGAACATGTTGCTTCCACAAAACTGAACTTTTCCTGGAAAAGAACATACAGAATATGACAGGAAACTCTCTTCAAGTGAGGGAAGAATTTTTTCAACAAGAAAAGAGCAGGAGAGAGACCTTTTTTTAAATTACTTTTATTTTTAATGTTAGAAAGGTTGCTTGTGGTTATGTGGATTAAGTTTGTATCTTGATTTGTAACCTGTATAAAAGTACTAAGGGCTACACAAGGAAGACAGGCAGTTGAAAGTAGAATCATTCAGTTCTATGGACAATCATTTGTCCAATTTTTCTGTCAGTGAGATTTGGGGGCAACTTCAGACTATGTTATGCAGAAACTTGAATCTTTACACTCACACACACCTCTTGCACCTTAACTGCTCAGCTACTGGTTATTGTAAGGTAGCTGCAGATTTTTCACACTTTTCTAGAAGTAGGAGTTCCTGCTACAATTAAAAAAAAAATATTTAAAACTTTCACAGTACAGTTAAACTTTTGTCGTGGATGGAGTGAGAGTGCACTTCACTCGCAAGAGAGAAGTGAAAATATAGTTTATTGATATAGAATAGGGAGTTAACAAAGTTCAATGCGACAATGTTTTAACAAGATTCGATGGCAAGGTACACTTGATCATTTACTGCATAGAGGACAGGGTCAGACAAAACTGTCAGGGAGACCCTCCCCTTGAGTCATGAGGTTTGGAAAAGGACCCCCTTGCTTTCTAAACTCCTTCTCAGAGAGGAGTCTAGGAGCAGCTGGATCCAATCCTAGTGCCAGACCTGGTCAATGGTTTATGTCTAAAGGATTATATATGCGCAATCAATCCTTTATATCACTTAGCTAAGATTTCAAAGTTTAGCATGCTATTAGTCACTTACCGAGGATCTGTTGCCGCAAGGAATCTCTCAACCTCGAGGAGTAACCTTGAGAGGTATCCCTGCTCAAGAGGAGATCCTGGCATACAGCCCACTGCTGTGCAGGAGAGCTCAAAGGACTCTTGGGCTGCTCACTATTTATGGGGGATAAGATGATTGACCGATAGTCATATTTGCATGCCGACCACAGATTTTAGTTTCTTCGGTGGGCACATTGCACAATAGCCCTAGGCTGTTGCATTGTTATCTGTCTCCTGAATCCACTTTGAGCCGATGCAGCCATTGTGACCAGATGCATCCATTACAATCACCACTGGTGGTTATCACCTGAGCAGGGTTTCAGGAGATAAAGGTTGGGGGCGGGGGAAGCACACTGTCACAACTTTTTAGTATAAATATCAGAACTGTCATGATTTAACCCTAGCCAGCAACTGAACACCACACAGCCAGTTGCTCACTACCCCCCCCCTCTGCTAAGGATGGGGGAGAGAATCAAGAGTAAAAGTGGGAAAACTTGTGGGTTGAGATAAGAACAGTTTAATAATTGAAATAAAGTAAAAAAAAAAAAGTATATACAAAGCAAGTGATGCACGATGCAATTGCTCACCACCAGCTGACCAATCCCAGTCAGTCCCCAAGCAATGGTCACTGCCCCCGGCCAACTCCCCCAGTTTCTATACTGAGCAAGGCATCATATGGTATGGCATAGCCCTTTGGCCAGTTGGGGTCAGCTGTACTGCTTGTGCCCCCTCCCAGCTTCTTGTGCACCTGGCAGAGCATGGGAAGCTGAAAAGTCCTTGACTTAGTGTAAACGGTACTTAGGAACAACTAACACACATCAGTGTGTTATCACCATTATTCTCATACTAAATCCAAAACACAGCACTATACCAGCTACTGGGAAGAAAATTAACTCCATCCCAGCTGAAACCAGGACAAGTATAAATATCAGAACTGGATGGCAAAAAGTCTATGTCAGGAATAATTCAGTCTTTTTTCAAATTGGTTAATCTCCTTGAGTTATGATACAAAATTTTAAGAAAAGTACTCTCAACCATAAAACTGATTTGATTAAGAAAGTGATGGTAGCAGTTCCCATGGGAAATGTGTGCCAGTTGACCATCAGACATGCTCATGGACAAGGAGGATATTACTTTATATAAGGGTAGCTGTTCTTCAGTACTCCTTTTTCCACAGGTTTAAATATTCTTCATGTGTACTATTCTATTTTCTCATGCTGAACAATATTTTTTTTTTTCTGAAGACATCACTCACTGTGAAATTAAGTAATAATAATCCTACATGCAATCCTTTATAGGTAACTGCTCTAGCCCTTTCATCTGTGAGCCTCACTAATTTCTTGGAAAGTTGTTCTTTATTCTGCTTATAAATGGTTTTGTGTTTGCCAACGTAAGCATAAAAGGGCTCAAGTCTGGGCAAAAAAAAAAAAATAAATTGAGTATCTCTACCTTTCAGGATATGTCGAAAGACAGGAAATTAGTTAAATTGCTAAAAGCTTCTTCCAGAGCTCTGCAGCCTCCAAATTTACAATAAATCCCAAGGCATTCTCAGGTCAAATAAATAATACTGCAAACACAGCATTTCCATTTTTCTGCTTTAATTTAAGGTCAAAGTTACATGGAGCATTGCATTAAGCTTTTACAACATCATGCAAAGGTTTCACAGAACCAGAAGATGAAAGTACTTCCAGAGGATGATAAACAATCTTTTATTGGGATTTACAGCATATACTTGTTCAAGATTTCTGTGATTTTGCAATTCTTTACCCAATACAAATGTGACTCAAAGTGTAACAGAACAGCATGGCTTGCAATAACAAAGTGGTAATGCTTTCAGCCTCACTTTTTAATAAAATCAGGCTTATCCAGTCATGTTACCTGTCTTTAGTTCACCCCAATAATTTTTTTATGTTGTCCAGTTTAGCCAAATCTGACAAAAACTGAAAGTTATAAAACTCCCACAAAACTAGATATCTGAATTTGTGTTCCTGCTGATGCTGCAGGTAGATGTTAGCCTTGAGCTGATGAAAGAGAAATCAGCCAGCCAAGAAGTCTATGAATACTTACCAGTTTGTCCATAGCTCTGAATCAACCAACTGCATGGTGGCTTGTGCTTGGTCACAGTGGTGGGGCAGGACACCACCATGAAGGACAAGTCTGGGACCTGGAGGAGGAAAGGAAAAGATAATTTACTGTCCTTGGGAGAGGTGCTGTGGGACACACATTCAGAGATCACTGAGTTTTGCTATTTCTGCTTAGAAAATAACTTGGAAGGCAAGTGATGGCCACACTATTTTTTTTTTTAAGAAAAACAATTAAATATAGAAATGTATGTATTTAGAAATATTTTTTTAAAGAGTTTCATCCAATTCCTATTATCTTTTTGTAATAATTTGGGCTTTGGATCAAGTGTTGTGTCTTCAAAGCTCAAAATCATACTGTTTCCACGTACAAAATCACATCACCATTTTGGAAAGAGAAAAGGAAGCCCTGGAAGTCTAAGAAGTGTATCTAATATAAGGTATATCCCAGTACTACAGTTCATGTTTCATTTTAATTTATTTTGAATAATCCTTTCTAGTTGTTTTGCAGTTCTGCCTTTATAAACTACTGTAATACCTGTTATAACCCTGGAAAATTTCTGCTGAGTGTTCAAAAATGTTATGTGTCTGAGACCTCAAGCCTGAAAAATACAGATTTTGTTCAGTGCTAATTTCATTTCCCTTGAAGTAGAGTAAAAAAGCAGGAAACTGGAAGAAATTAGAAACATTGGAGTAAAGGGCGCACAAGACAGTCTGTCTAAGGCAAATTATTATGATGGGTAAACCTCTTGACTTTGCTTCTTCAGTGCTAAAAGATTATTTTTTTCCTTTTAAAAGAGACAAAACCAAATAGCTTAAGATTCAAACTGACCTAGTTTAAGTTTCTTATAATTTTTTGTGGATTAAAAGAAAATCATCCTATACATGTTTGGAGCCTGATAGTCCTCAGATTAAACTTAAATGAAGACAACCTTCTTTGAACATGGTGGAATTGTTCCAGTGTAAAATTGACTCTGTCATGAGGATAATCAGGCCAGTTAGTGGCAATACAGAAAAGATGATGGCAGTTTTACCCATGGGAAGTAGATATAGTTACTTTAGTCTCTGCAGGATATCTCTCTTGCCACACTTTACTTCAGAGAGTACATTCAATAGAGTAAATACATTGGTCACATTCTGAAAATTATACTTACCTAAGGGAATTATTAGCAGTTTGAGTTTCTAGTGTTCAAAACATTTAAAGATGAGCTATGCAGCTCTGCATACTGAGATCCAAAGGATGGCAGGTAGGCATATGAAGTTCCTCACTCATCTTAGTGAGAAAAAGAGAATGTAAGATCAGCGAAAATTTAGTCCTGCTCAGGCTGGGACAGCTTCCCCTTGGTCTCTCCAGTAACTCTGTATTTGAAAGATGGTCATTACAATTTTTTAATGTGGGAAGAGCAGTAGTCTTGCAGTTAGGTCATGTACCTCAGCATCCAGGGTTTCAGATGTATTTCTCGATTTTCCTTGCACTGTGTGAGTAGTGTAATTGCTCTGCTTTCTCATCTGAAAAAATGTGTATATTTCCAGTTTGTCACCATAAAAAAATCAGTTGCCACTAGAGTAGTATTTGATATCATTACAGTTTGGCCCAGGTTCTCTTTTCTACCTAAGCTCCACCCAGTGCTGGAATAGGCTTATGTAAGTAGAAACAGTAATAATACTTTCATCCTTAAAACTGAATGGTGCTAGTTCCTGCTCCAGTAGCATGTGGTCCAGCTGCAGACACACCAGTAAGTCAGGGTCCAGTGAAATTTAGAAATACTCAAAATATCTGTGGAGGAACTAGACTGGGTAAGTTACTGGAAGCAGTAAAATTCAGCAGGTTTTGAATTCTCAGCTGGGGAAACTGGACTGCAGAGAACACAGATGCATAGATAGCTAGAAAATTCTACCTCAGATGTTCCGCTGGATGTACATCCATAAGGCACACTGAGCCACCTGGTGTTGCAAAGCTCCATCTCATCTAGCTTGTACTACATCCTTGTCCTTGACAGTAGCACGTTAGTTGCCTAGTCAGAACCATACCCATAGTTACACCTGTGATGTTTGCATATAATTTCCCAGAAGTTATGATGTTTAGCTGTAGTGAGAAAGTGTTTACATAGGTATTCTTAAAGTGTTCTTTTTTAGGGAAATAATGTGAAATTTTGAACTGCAAAATTTCAACCAAAAACAATTTAACAAACCAGAAACAAATTACCTGCCACTTAAAAATGTCACTAACTGATGTAAATAACACATTACACATGCAGAAACACCTTATTTACTAACATTTTCAGATAGAAAATAGTACTGGGCTTAAACAAAAGCCAGCTTGGAATTACACTGTCCAAATGCAGGCAGGAAATGTTTCCTGATCTGATTGTATAAATTCTAACAGACTTAATATGTTCATCTTTTACACTGAAAAACAGGGAGAAAGCAGATTTTCTTCAGTCTTTCAGAGTGGCAGCGTACCCTGGAGAGGAATGAATATGAAGCTTGGGCACCACTACATAAACGCTACTTTGGAAATATATTGAAACCCAGTGATTTGCAATCAATGAGATACTGCTTACAAGGGAGTGCAATACCATCAGTGTAGCTATGCCACTTTTTCCTCTGCCTAAAATAATTGGTGATATTCCCATTGACTTGTAGGTGCTGGAACAACAACTTACTCCCTCTACACTGATGCTGCTTCTGATCACCAGGCACCATGCCTGGGGAATGCTTCTGTGCTGGTCGTGCCCACGTTTTTGTTCTTCTCCTTTTCCTTGTGTGTGATTGTAGGAAGAAATTTCAGGTCTTTTTGTGTCAGTACAGTCTAAATTATCATCTGTTCTTTTGTATAGCTTAGTGAATTGAAGGTCTTCAAAAAGATGCAAGAGACATTGCATAAAAAATTGGGATCCTAAAGTCTGTGTGGCTTGCAAAAGTCCATTCCAGGTTGGATTAAGGTTTGAGGCATATCTGTGTGAAACGATGGCAACAAATAATCCAAGAATTGCAATATCAAATGTAATAAACCCAACTTAGAAGTACATAGGCTCTTGCGTTTGGCTATTTCTTGGAGCTGCTTTAAGAGATCATTTGGGGTATAGAACTCAATAGGATAGTAGCATCCATGGAAACCATAAATTCTGCACCAATTCTTTTTTTTTAAATGAAGAGTACGTACCCAAGAAAAACTTAGTCTGATTACACTACATGCTCTATTTTCTTTCTTTGAAGTGTCAGAGAAAGACCATGGAAAAAATGAAGTATAAGGATGGATGCAAATGCAGGATGGAAAAGCAAAGCTATTAAACTAGTTTTTTAAATGAAACAAAATATTTCATCGTGGGGAGAGATTAATGGTAGTTTCAAGTCACTTGAATTTGGATTACTTTACTCTTGCATATACTTTAAATGAAGCAGAACTGTTAGGAAGCAACTTCAAGCATTTCTTTATGAGCATCAGAACTTGTAAACTTGCACTGATGAATAAATGCAAATAGTTGGAATTGAAGCCTTGGGCCTGCTTCTGCTGAAGTCACTTGCAGAATCCAAAACTAACTTTACTGATGTGAGTCTGGGACCTGCTCTGTACAGTAGGCATCCCCTAGCACATCTGTGTAGTTGAAACACACCTGCTTCAGCAACAGTAGCATGTACAGAAGCTGGAACTGTAGAATAATGAAGGGACTTCTTGAGGTCATCTCATCCAACCCCTGCTCAAATTAGGGATGGCCTAGGACATTTGCTCAGGACCTTGTCCAGTCAAGTTTTGAATACCTTCGAGGATGAAGATTACTCAGATGAGTAAGCTGTTCCTGTGGCTTCATTGTGATGTTTTTTCCTAATACCGATGTCTATTGCCCATCATCCTATTGCTGTACACCACCAAGAACAGTCTGACTTTATTGTCTAGCTGCCCCATTAGGCAGCATCTCCAGCTAGATCACCATTAGCCTTCTCGCTGAAAACTGAACAAACTTGGCTCTCAGCTTCACTCTGCATGCCATGAGCTTCAGCCCACTGTCCATCTGGGTAACCTCTGCTGGACTGATTTCAGTATGACATCTCTGTACCCCCCCTTAAGTTTCTTTTATACACAAAGGGTAAGGGATGGTTTTGGTTTTTCTGGTTTATATCTGCAACATCCTTTCACTGAGTGTAAGGAGCAGGAGAGAAATTAACAGAGTACAGTACTTGAAGCATCTCTTCCAGCTTGTTTCTGCTGCTTAGTGCAAGAGTTTCACGGCAAAAGAAACTATACATCTGCAACACAGCTATTTTTTATAATTCCAAACCAAACTGTTTTAGAACTGAGTTTTAATAATGTGTCTGAATGATCTAGGACAAATGAGGTTGCTAGGAAGCCAAATGTTGTTTATCCAGGGAGTTCAGAGAGAGGAATGAATTTAGATCCAGCTGTGTAACAATACAGAAACACTTATCCAAGACACTCACATAGTCATAATTCTGTCCTACCCCTTCATTTGCAGAGGAAGATCATGCGTAGTGGTTAAACCACTTAATTTAACCTGAGTTCACAAACACTAAAATGCCATAATCAGAAGTGTAGGGTTTTGTGTGATGTCAGAACATGAAAAAGTTAATGTTCCACTCTAAGTGAAACTTCCTTGTAATAGAAAAAATTACCCTAAATCTCCATACGCAGATTCTGTGCAATTTTTCAGTGGCTTATAGTTAGAGGTAAATGCAGCTCTGTTGTGAATACTGAACTTTGCCTCCTGTGACACTCCCAAAGCCAAGACCCACATGGTGCAGGCCATTAGGCATCTCTTCATACAGTTTTGGCAAAGACAGCTTCGTTGTCTCAACATGCTGAAAACTCAGGGTTAAACTTCAGCTTCCTCTGTTTTTATTTCCCTCTTCTCTCCCTTACCACATGCAAAATTCTTCAGAAAGCAAGAACTTCAAATTAATATGAAAAGTTCCTGTTTCATTAAAGTGGTATTTTTTATCAGAGAAAAGAGAAATAGAGCTTATAGGCCCACATTTTATAAATTAGGCTTATAGATAGCTATTGTATTACACCCCACATCACCCATATAGACTAACAACCTTCATTTTAATATATATTTTGTGGGCTGCATGAAACCTTTGTAGTGATTGAAATTAATATTTTAATTAAACATTTTCCTCTTTCTCTCGATATTATATGCAAAAGGTCAATGTGCTATTAAAAAAATTCTCCTGGAAATCCAGAAAGGTAAAAAGCAGAGCCTGCATGCAGAGAGATATGTAATCAAATACAGAATACAAATTAAACAAAGGACCTTTCTTACTTCATAAGCTGTTCTATTATTGCGTTTTGTAAATCCATTCTTTTCTCCTCTCCCCTCTGGCAGTCTCATGTCTCTTCAAATTGTTAATGTTAGAAGAGATATGAAAGTTATAATCTAAGGGTAATTAAAATCAAGTTTTAAAATTCTGAACCACTGAAACAGAAGGATAATTCAGAGTCTACTGTAGGACCAAGCAGTTAAAATTAATATCTCTGATTTTTAAATCAGCTTGATGATACAGATAAGTAGATATTGGTAAACGTTTCAGAAGTTCTGGACACAAAAAGAAACTTAAGTACTGTGATGCATGTCTCCAAAAACTCAGCCTGGAGGCTGGATCCAACAGTGAAATTCTCAACCCTGAGTTAAGTCAAGACCTAGCCTGAGATTCACAAGCACATGCCAAGTGCCAGGTGCCTAAATAGGCCAACAGATTGTGCCATGCAGTAGCAGCTTGCTGATGCTGACATTCTGCCTTACCTGAGTTTAGGTACTGAGGATATGCATTTGTGCAGGACTGGCTGGATCATCCCTGTCTCCTTTAATGCAAACCAAAGTGATATTATTCAGGGCATGTAACAGATTCGTGGTTACCAAACAAAGCAGTCAGTTTAAGGTCTATGCACTCCTTGGTACTGTGTGTTCTAGACACATCTACCGTGTTACAGGAGAGCACCAGTCCTTGCTCCTAAAGTTATTGTACAAATTTTAAATCAAGCAGTTACTGAGCAAGCCCCCATATACTCATGAGAACAGAGTTTGGTAACCATATCTTTATTTTTGGGGGTAGTGCCCTAGCCTTACTTGTCTGGTGGTTAGGATACTCTTATGGAAAATATGGACTTCATTTCTCTTTGATATCTGGAAAGCCCAGGTGTCCTGCTCCCTAGAGGAAAGTTCTGGGCTAGAGCATAAGTCTGGCAGCGCTCCTTTCTCTTCAAGCCATGTATTTAATGGGAACAACTGAAACTGCTATGCTTTGTACGAACTTCTGCACTGATGCTGTGTTCTTAGCATTTCTATGGGGCTGGGATGCCTAGCTTGTGAAGGCCAAACAGGCCTGCATGTGAAACAGGGAGCACAGTTGTTAGCACAGATAGGAAACCAAGAGTTCTGACCACAAGCATTAGCAAAACTTAACGTATGCAGATGCTTCTCAAGGTATGACGTTAGTAGTTTGCATTTCTTTCTTAGGTGCTTCCATACCAGCTAATTGTCACCCAGTGCTTCATACTTCTTTTTTTTTTTAAATTACAAACAGTGCACGTGTTTGCTTTCACCCTGAGGAATGTGAAGAATAATGTGAGGAATACTATTCTCCCATTGCGAGTGTTGTGGAAATAAATGCTGCAAACTGAGCTACCAGGTTTCAGGTGGTATGTTAGCATTGGATTAGATCAGTGCATTAAACTCATGTGTCTGCTCACTCCTTGTTCCTTTGTCTCAGTAGGGGTAACAGGGATGATAGAAACATTAGCAAATCAACAATGCTCCCAGAACTCTTTTTGATTAAAGAGAGAATATTTAAGTGTCGTCTGGGCCCGTTCCAGCTATGACACACAACCAAATGCCATTCCTGTCCTCTTAGTGCAAGAATGGTAGAGCTAAGAAGCAGGGAAAGATAACCAAGAGCATTTGATTGTTCAGAGAGTTTCTAAAACCAGACGAAATTGAGTTACCTCCCCAGATGTCATGGTGTTGTATTAACTTTCTTTTACCTTCATTCTGACAATTCTGGTTGGCTTCAGCAAGACCTGGAAACTGGTGCCAACTATGTGGGTGAAACAGTGTTATACTCTGACCATATAAGTAAAAGAATTGCAAATTAAAGTAAGGCAAGTGAGAAGCACATCATGAACAAGAGAGTGATTCATGTAAGTTACAATCTGTATTTCCAGGCACAGTGGTTTGCAGTCACTTTTATCACGATGTATTCTAGATTTGTACTTATTTTACGAAGTCAACCACCCCTGTAGGTTTTTGTTTGTTTGTATTTTTGCTAAGCTACTAATCAGTGTTTCCTTCACATGAGCAGATATTGCAAGGAATCAGTTAATTTCTGAGCTTTATTTATGCTTTTATTTGTAAGAGTGTTTATATGGGCAGATCTTCTTGGTGATGATGAAGAAACTTATTCAATCTCTGTGGAGTATTGAAAGGATGTTTCTTCCATCTACAAGTCTGTCAAAACACAGAGTGGTTTTGATTGTTCAGGATGTTGACTGTCAGCTCACCCACTCCTGACCACTATTCCTTCTTAGCATTCTTCTTTCCCTCACCTTGTTAATATCCCATGCATATTATTGGTTTTTATTTGTCCTGTCCTGTCTTTGAGTTTTTCACAATGAGAAGCATGATACTTCTATTTGCTTACAGTGCAGATTTACATTTTTTGCTCATTTAAATGTTTTACTATCACTTATGAAGATTACAAAGAGATTTTCTTCCCTCCCCCCTTTTCTCTCATTCTAATTAATGTTTCAATACCTGCCTCTCGTCTAGCAATGACTATAATTCCTCCTCTTTCTTCTTATGAAATAGAGTAAGAAACTGGTCTACTAATGCTAGAGAAGGTAGAGAAGATTTTGTATAAATTGAAATGTAAAATAGCTGACATTAAAAATGTATTGCATTGCAATGCCCCTTCAGTAATGCGTCATGCCATTCCAGTTTACAGTAGCTCAGACTGTTTGGATGAGACGAAGGGAGCTGAAATGGTGAAAACGAGTGGTTCCATCTTGCCTGCAGTGAAAATATGATGACAATCAGATTACAGTCTTCCTCATCAGCATGGGTAATTAATTTTTATACTCTCTGAATACAATAGTTTATCCAAAATAGAGATCGAGAGAAACAAAGTTAACCCTTCTTAGGGGTGTTTATACAGGAACATTCAGAAATATTGAAGAAAACTGATGGAGATCGTGAAGTCAATACCAATGTTCTAAGGATTATTCTGCAGTTAATTAAAACAATTTTAATCTTTAATCTCTTCAGTAAAAGAGTTTGTACAGGGATTTAACATATGCTAAAGATGAGAACCGAATTTACACCCTTAATGTGTTTGCCTTACAGTTTTGAATATTGAACATGCAGTCTGTAAAGTATAAGTGAGCAAGTACCAATAGTGGAATATCTAATGTAAAGTTTATTTTTATAATTAGGGAAAGCACTTACTGAGATATTATTTTATGTAGAGTTAAGTAGAAAATTCTTGTGAGCCTCACTCAGACTTCAGTGGGATCACAAAGGAATACAAATGAATCTGTCCGTAAGCCCCAGCTTGCAAGGAGTAGGACGCTGGTCATAGCAGTTATCTATTGTAGCATGTATTCATTAATAGACATTTTCCAGTATTTAAGAATGTTCATATGGGATCGTACTAAAAGGCAGTTTGACCCAATATCCTGTCGTTGAGAATAATCAAAAGCAGATGCCTAGGAAAAGTTGTATGAAGAGTGAAAACAGAAAGAACAAGTATATTGCATTTCCCCTGATGATCTCTCAAACTCCAAACCTTTTTAGATTAAGCCAAATGTCATTCCTGTGCAATTACTGACCCTCAGTGGTTTTTCTTTCATAAATCTCTCCAGTCTTCTACTGAAAATATTTAACTTGTGTACATGTTTAAAAGGATGCTGTCCATCATTTAGATTGTACAGCTAAACACCTAAAAAACATTTGAAAAGGTGGATGTTGAGATTTCCATATACATAGGAAAAACAGAAATCTATAGAGTCAATATATGGAGCTTTATTTTTTTCTTTTATTTCAAATTATTTCCCAGCAAAGCCTGGAGTACACAGTTCTGTGGATTTATTGAAATCCGTGAAAATCAGAAACCAAGGAACTTTTTTGTTGTTTATAGCATACTGGAGTATTTGGCAAGACTTGGTAACACTTGCATTGTTCAGGGTGTCTTGGCATTAGTAGTACAACAAATTCCAAAACAGATATATTTTAAAGATGTAATAGTTTTAAAATTATGATTTTGTCTTGTAACCAGTTTGAACTAGAAAGTTTCTACCATATGGCAGAGAAAGAATATGAAACCATACGCATCCAGCACTGGGACTGTGTTCCCGAGAAAAAGGTTTGCTATTTTTATACCGGCCAGCAGGTGTCAATACCCCAAAGTGAAGAAGCTGCCCAGCAGCCAGATACAGTTAGAAAGAGTGAGGCTGGAACAGGGAGTATATGTATTTTGGATGTCTCACTTTGAAAGCTGACTTTGTGAAGTTCTTCTGTGCTTCATCACCACCAGGAAGGAAGCCATCTTCTGAAGGGAAAGGGGGAAGGGAAATTAAACAACCTTTCCATCCAGAAAGGAGGTACCTCTTAGTTTCTTTTCCTACTGATCTTAATAATAGTATTTTTATTCCTCGTCCCCATAACTCCAAAGCTCTGTGGTCTATGACTTCAGCCTTCAGGCCTCTGTGCTCCCTAGCTAGTCTGGCTGGAAACCAGACAAACACTGGAAAAGTGGCTAAGAGTGAGATACTTGGCTGTTTTAATCTGTGCAAGGGACACGAATCAAAGCTGTTGAAGTGCTATTGCACCCTATCTGTTTTTCTCCTAAAGGTGCTATTTAATACATATTAATGGATATTTTTCTATTTAAGATCATAATACCTGTCAGCTGCTAAAGTGAAAAAATCTTAAGTGAAATTTGTTTTCAACACAAATTTCAGCATTTATATGGTCATGTGTACGTAATGCTTTTTGGACCCATTTTAGACTTTTGTGATATAGAATCTTGTAATGTTTTGTGTAGTTACATGACACATCCTCCCTAGATTAGGGTTTGGAACTCAATTAATAGTAAAAATATCCATCTTTCCATATTGTTATAGATTAAGCATTATGGGTACAGAATGGGTAGCTCTTAGGAAAGATATGTGATTCCTTGAGATATTTCAGCTTCTTTTTTCCTGATTTCCGCAGAGGTAGTACCTACAGGTTGTATCCTACTGTTTTAAGCACTGCATAAACATAATAATGAAATAGTTGTAACCACTGAAGTCTTTCTTTACTTTTATTTATTACTTTTATTTATTTATTTATTTATTTCTGTATTAATTTATTTATTTTAATTTAATTTTTTAAATTTTTTTTTTTCCTTTTTTACTTTTTATTTATTTTTTTAGTTTTACATAGCTTCTCAAGGTAGGATATTTTACTTGGGAGCAGGTTTTTTGATCTCTGATAATAAACAAAGACTTGTTAAAAGCTGACATAATTTAGGCAAATATAAAATTTATCATATTACTCTCACAATCTTGGTCTCTATCTACCACTCATGATGAAATCCTGGCTGAAACAGAATGTTTTGAGCTATTGAAATTCTGGCCTTAACTTCCCACCAGCTGCTATTTTACAGTGAGCTGGTAAGAGCTAGGAATTTACATACTCCATTTTTAATTTAATCAAATGTTGTCAGTCAGCATCACATGTTAGATACTATTTCCATCAGAAGGAACTTAAAAAACAACAACCTGAAAGATTAAAAACCTCTGCCTCTTGAAGATAATAATCTTAGTGAATTTTAACAGATTGCGTTAGCAGATGGAAATGTGATATTCACTACAGTAAATTACATTAACATGCTCTCAGACAGAGATGTCACATTTGCCACAGTAATTTACATTACCATGATTTGAGACAGATTTGATTCCCCAAAAAGAATTAGAAATAACATTTTATCAATTCACTTTGCCTTGTCACTTCTTCAGATAATTGTCAGTCTGGAGTGGGACATGGTTTTTACCAATAAATGCCATGGTGAACAGGACAGAAATACTGTTTTGCTGTGACCATCTCTAAACAATATGATATACAGGATCCTGTGTGATCCCACACCAACACCTTGTACCAAGACATAAAGAAAGTAAATCCCAAATATTGGTACAGAGTAGTGGAAAATGAGTTAGTTTTGATTGAGTGTAATCGATAAATTGGACTCCTGGACATGATATCTGCCCTTTTGCATGGGTATATAGCCTTCTACCACTGCCTCCAGGAGATCTTGTCACCCACTTTAATAGGTTGATGGAAAGCACTCTGAAAAGAAATTTAACCTTCTCTACTGTGTGTTAGCATCTTCAGCCAGAGGACTGACTGTGTGGGTGCAACTTAGCTGTCATCCCCTGTTGTGCAGGGGATCTGGGCAACATGTTTGTGACAGCATCTGCTATACTACTTGAAAGAAAATATGCCTGCATCTCTGTGTACTATCTGAAATAATTAATGGTCCCAAGAAGTCCTTAATCTAGTCCTAAAATCAGAACAGAACATACAGAATCTATGAGCAGCAAACATGCCTAATAAAGCTGCATTGGGAGAAAATGAAGCAGCCGTCTGAAGCTTTACAGAGATGCTTTCAAGTTCTGCTTCTCTAATTACTGGATTTCTGAGTAACACAAGCAAGAGACTCCGTAGTTCCTCCTATGGAGCTTCAAAGGGATTTTTATGGTCGGAGGGTTAGAGGCCAGCCTTGGAGAAAATGCTTTAGGCATATTTCAGGAGAGTAACTTGAGGCTGTGGTGAGACCATTTCAAGTGACTGTCTCTGTGATTTGACACAAAATAGATCTAAGCAATGACCAGAAAAGTTTGGGAGACATGTTTCTCTGGACTATGAAGCCTTAAAGTCTTAACTCCAAACCTGCTTGGAGCAGCTAAAGATACTCACATTTCCTCAACTAGGCAATCCTATATCAAATAAAACCTATATACAACACTTCTACATATCTTTTAGAAAAGCTGTTTCTGTACATTGAGGGATAGTGAATAATATATTAGGCTGGTTGGAAAGAGAGAGTACTTTAATACAGGACTCCATGCAAGTCCTAATGCATTTCCAAAATACTGCCAAAAGGCTATGCATGGTGGCACATGGTGAGATTTGTTTGTTGGGGGTTTTTGTCTTTAACCTAGGCATTCATGCTTGAAGTCTTAAATTTGGAGATTATAATGCTACACAGTTGTAAATCAGAATATGGCAGGATTAAGATTGCTTTTTAGTTATTCAGTGTGTAGTATAGGGTTGTGGCTAATTTTGTCATGATTCAGGTTTGTAGTGTCTGTGAAGGAGACTGCAGTCTATGGCTTCCCTACCTTGATTATAAGGAAAGTATTGAATCAGATGGCACTGCAAACGGAGCCCCCTTCCAAATGACATGAATTCCACCTTGGAGAAGTAACTGCTGATTCTGCCTTGTCCACAGAGCTCCTTTTGATAGTAGCAAACCAGTAAAAACAGTCTTATCATTTTGATCCCCAAATGTCTGATGCTTTGTCTCCTGGGAGCCTGACTGAAGGCCTTGGGTTCCAGTTTGCAGAAGCTTGTAACCCTCTGATGGCTACAGACTGAGCAGGCCAGTGCTCAGTGAAGCTGCTAAGAGGTGAGTCAAATGTTTAGTACCTCAAACCAGGCATGCAGATTTGGGGAGATTTGGCTGGGATATCTCGTTGCCTTCTCTCTTTGAAAATGGGGATTATCCTCATTCATCGTCAGTCAGGGACAGTTTAAGAAAACAAAATATTACTTGTCAAACACTTGTTAGAAGGAAGAGCATCACAGGGCGACTAGAAGAATTTAATAATCCCCTTTAGAGCAGAGTTTTAAGGTTAGTGAATTAAAAATTGTTAGAAAATATTTTTCAGTTATGGCAAAACAAGACATGGTATATAAGCTCATTCACTTAATACTGTCGTTTTTGGGATGAATGAGACCGATGTCCTGAGGACCAAGAAGTCTTATGACTATGCACAGGGAAGCCTATCAAGATCTTATGGGCAATCTTAATTCTGTCATTTCCTTATTTCAATGTACTTTTTTTATTTTTCATTTTTCTTCTGAAGGGAGGTGGGGTGCTATTTACAAGCAGTTTAATGGACTATTTGCAAGAAATGGAATAGCAGTGGCTGTTTGCCTGCCTAATTTCACACGAATTTAGCATGATTAGGATATGTTTCCTGTTCAGTAGTGCAATTCTGGCTTTCTGCGTCATCCACAGAGATTTAGATCACTTGATCCTGGCATTTGATCTAATCATCGTTTAGGAATATAGCTGAGTTGCAACACTGATCTCGTGTTGTAAATGAAAGACAGGTCTTTATTTTTGGATACAAGCCCCTTTAATGCATTTTTTTCTTTTTAGAATATGGAAGTAGGTTATACTCTTCTTACACACAAAGCCAAAGTCCTTCTAGGTATTTTAGCTGTGTAGTCTACTTCCACTGACTGGTCTTTTTCAATAAGGGTTTTGCTGGTTGCTCATAAAGTTCAAGTGTTGCTCATTGCTGTGCTTTCTCAGTCTCAGTCCTAGTTTTCCCAAAGCCTTCTCAGAGCTTGCAAGAGTTTAGAGCAGTCTGGCTCCTACTGCAGTGTGAAAAGCTCCTACACACTACAGTGCGATTGCCGAAGCCAGGTAAGGTGTTGCCTACACTGGAAATTTATACTGATTTAAGATTGGTGCAGTAAGTAAACCAGTCCACTCCCTCATCTCAATTCCTCTTCCCCATTATAAGCATATAATTATATGCAAGATATATGCAATGACATGTGCCCATATTCTGTTCAGTAAAACATTATACTTATAACTGAAAGATCGTACCAGGAAAATTTTAAGTAGAGAGGGAGGGTCAAAGCTTGACTAATAATTGATTTGCATACTAACATCTCACCAGAAATGGCTGCAAAGTGCATACCATCTGAGGGAAACTTCTAAAACATCCTTTCTGGGTGCTCCCTTCCTCCCTAATCTGAATGGGAAACAAAGCGCAATATTTTTTTTCCTGAAAAAATGTGTTTTACTTTTAAACAAACAAGAGATCTTCACCCTAGGTCACAAAAAGCCCTGTCTTACAGAACTAATAGTACTTTCCAAAGATCTTGCAAAGATTGCAGAAGTCACTACAATGGTATTCTGCCAAATAATTATATCAAAAAAATTAAAATGTGTTATTGCAAAACTCTGGGGAAAAAAGCACTAAGGAGGATTGAGAGTGAGTTAAAGATGTGTTATATGAAGAGAAGCATGTTGATGATTATCTTAAAGAATTCCATTATAGTACATATATTTTTTGCATGTAAACAAACATAAGGTGATACAATGAATCTAGACAGTAATGTTGCTACATTAGAGCCAATAAAAGACAAATACACAGACAAATGGTACTTGCCTGTCTGTTTTTGCTTCAGAAAGAATGTGGTGCAAAGAGCTCTAAGTCAGTGTTAGTCATATGACTATATGCTTGAAAAAAGCTTCACAGAATTCAATGGGGTTTAATATAAGAACTAGAATCCATCTGCATGTATTAGCTTGCAGGACTGGGTTTTGAACAATTAATATAAATTGTTCAAATGTAAATAGCAAAAGTAAAGTTTTAATAGTCTAACTTATCTTTAGTAAAACTAACCTATCTAACACTTATTTCTCTTGAAGCTAGTTCAGAGCAATAGTCCTAATTCATACCTTGCGGGGGAATACCGTGTACGATCCTGTGATGTTGCTCACAGTCAGAGGGAACTGAAAGGTTAAAATTGATCACAGAGGGATGGACACAATACAGGGCTGCTTTCAAAATACTGCTTTCTCAGAATTGTTACTCAAGGACCAGTGATGGCTGGGAACTGCTGTTCTGCACATTTCATTTAAACTAAAACCAAACTTTTCAAGAGAACTCAAAGTCTGGCCAGTGAAAAATCTTGGACACTTTTGAAAATGTTACTCCATGTTCCTGAATATAGTAAGTGTGATAAATACACTAGTTAGAATTGCAAAACATGTTTTTCAGTTTGGATCTATTAAACAGATTCATTTTTATTACACTGCAAAAATAACCTCAGTCTTCTATTTTTCATATTTTGTGGAAACAGAAGGGTTGAGTTGAGTTTATTTTTATAAATGTTCCGCACTTGCAGGTGAAGTTTGACAGAATGTCACAACTTACTTTCCATTTAATTTCTAGCAATTGCCATTCTACACCCTCTCCTGAATTAACAGCCTGGAGACATTCAAATTTCACATTCTGACTCAGTTGCACTCAAATTTCAGTCTTTTTTTCCCCCTTCCTTAAAAACTTTACTGTTATGACTGGCAAACTGTATTTTTTTATTCATTTTATAAAAATTAAATTCTAGATACCTTCTCTGAAATCTTCTTTCCCAACACAAATCACAGTCCCCATTGCTGTCATCGCTGATGATATTCCTTACCTTGATACACAAGTTTATATTCAATCTATAATGTAAACTAATTAAATAAGAGACACCTGTACAGATTTTCATGAGTCTCTTTTTAATTCAGTGTTCTCAGCTCCGCTCTGTGAATCTTCTGCAGTGCAGGAGCAGAGCAGTTATTCAAAATATCCCTTAGTGTCATACGTCCTGGATATCCTGGTTGGGAGACGTGAGGAGAGCAGATAGAATAAAGAGTTCATATTAAATTACACCAGTGGAGAGGATGCAAGTAAACAATGATTGTGTTGAGCAAAGGTATTTATTTTTCTGCTATTGCTATGGTTATTAGCAAAACTCTTTCTGGTTTAAGATTGGGAGCCAGCTGGGCCTACAGTTAAGAATAATTGTTGCTGTTCTGTGCAATGCCTTATGAATTCCTGCTGGGCTTATAATTATATTCAAAGTACACTGGGAATATTACATGACCATGCAGGTTGCTTGATCCTTCTCAACATCTATGCAATTTCTTGGACTTGAATGCTGGGATCTGGATTGACCTAGAAGTCTTGTAAAAATAAGGTAAAAAGGTGTTGTCTGAGTACAGTGGGGTTAGACTTGTTCTCCTCAGTTCTCCTCCTTGTTTTCCTTTGCTCCACTGGAAAAATCAGTGATTGTCATGGGGAAAATACAGGGACAAACACCTTCTTATCCAGAACAAGAAAGAGGGAGATCTTTGTTCAGATCTGAGATGCTCTTTTACTCCTCTTGTCAGTGCCAGAATCCTGGTTTATGGTTTATTCTGTGTCTTAAAATTAGTGAGTGACAGTACCTGTGGTATTAAGTTTGAGGACAGATTCATGATATAGAAGACAGTAGGGCCTTGTTTTCCCCCACTGTCTGCTGTTGACAGTGATGACAATATGGGATTGCTCTGTGGTGCTGTAAAACTTGGCACAGAAGCCTGTTGTCTCCAGAGACTTGAGTTTCAACCCTAGGTTTTACTTGGGTTTTTGTCTCCTGAAGATGTTATGCTCGTGAAACGGTTGATTGGAAGAAACATCCGAACTAAAATCTTCAGACCTGTAAAAAGTCTTAGGGACAGCAGAGTTGAGAAGCCTGTAGACCAACAATAGTATGCACAGAAACACCTGAAGAAAGGAAGAAATCTGGTTTATTACTGGGTTTAGTGTTTGTTTCCATAAGCCCTTAATTCGCCTATATGCTTTTTGGTAGTCCAGGTTCAAATATGCAGCATTTGAGGCAATGTTACTGGTAGCCTTAAGTGGTACTGGGGAGAAGGCAAATTATTAGAGATGCTGAATTCCACCATTGGAGGCACTTCTTCTGAGTGTCAGTACTTTGCCCGTGAGAGTCACCTCTTACAACTTAGGCAATTAAAGCCTAGACATCTAAATCTTAGATTACCATATCAGACTCCTGTTGGAAACAGAAATAAAGAACCAAGGGTCTTTACAGGCCAGTTCATCTCCTAAAACAGGTCAGATGACTTACTTTAAATGCATACCAGTCTAAGTGTATGAAGTTAGCTGATGTGAATCTCCTCAGTTTCATTTAATATATGAACATTTAATATATCTCCCTCAAAAGTAAATCAGCATGGGATGTCATTAAGCCTTCTCTTTTGTACCCTTAATGTCTTCACAAGTTGAAAACTGTTGATTGTCCTGTACTTTGAAAGCTTGTTCTGTGTTAGAGGATAGGAAGTTATACTTCGAGGGATTGTTCTTTGTCTAAGGACAGTTCTGAGGTCTCAGGCAACCATTCTAAACTGGCCACCTATACGAATGCTTTGCATACCACCTCTGAGCTCAGAGGGAAATGAGATGAGAAATCTGAGGATGGACAGTTCTTATGATTAAAGGTACCCTTCCACTTTGCAAGATACTTCTGAAGATCTTGAAAGAACAAGATGTCCTTCTCCAGCACCCTACTAATCCTCATGAGAGATGGTGCAATGAGGTTAGTGTTTATGAGGGACTTATAAAGTGGCGGGGCTCTCCAGAGCTTTTGATCAAACAGGATTGGCTGTGAATGCTGGAAAGCTCATCTTTTCTCTGCTGTTGATTCAGCATGTGGTCTCTAGTGTATCATTGAAATGATTGCCTTTCTCCATTATAAAGGAAAAATGCTTGTGCTCTACCACAGAATAGAAGAGGAAGCTTCTGGGCTCTGGTACCCACGTGATAAGATACCAACAGAAAAGAGCAGCAGAACTCATAATAGCCATTAATGAACCTCAGATGCTTTGGAAGTTATGTAATAACCTGGATTTATGTGTATTCATTTTCAAAAAGCATTTTGTGTATAATAAATATTTGTTAAACATAAGACAGATCATTAAGGTATCTGTGTGTTTGTGCTATCTTACCTTACCTGATATTAGGTGTAGACTGGCCATGAACAAACTTGGATTTGCAATGACGGGGAGGTTCTGGAATTGCCTCTGATCACAGCACTGGGGCAAAGAGACTAGCTGCTTTGTAGATGATGCTAAATACACTAATGATAGAGTGATAAGTGGCTGACTTGGACAGCAGACTGGACTCCATGATGCAAGAGGTTCAACCAGGAGGCCTAAATTTATAAACCAGAAAGGCTATACAAAAGGGAATCCAGTCTCTACAGTAATGTAGTTTTTATGCCATTATACCACAATGTAAAATGGTACAATTCTGATCGTGTTTAAAATCTCCCACGTAGGCATTTTGTAGATGTACAAATCTACAGGGTATCGCATGGCAGAGCATCTAAACCTCTGGGCCTAATTGCTGGTGTAATCCTATTGAATTTGATTACGGTATTCTGCTGCCTTTGCCAAGTGAATGCTTTATAAGTGAATTGCCCTTGTTACTGTCTTGGTTAAGTCTCTGTATGACTCAGCAGCACTTGCTTCTTTAGCCAGAGACAGAGATAAAGTTTGTTCTTTAGTAGATATAATTCAATTCTGGTATAAGAGAAGGGCTATAAAGGTGACTGAGTTGAAGCTGTAACTTCTATACAGAACTTGGGCTTTGGATGTGATCACATATCTAAGACCTTGTCATAGAGAATCTCACCAGGAGGGCTCTGTATTTCTGAAAGATTTTAAATTAGGCTGCTTTTTGCCTTGCTATCTTGACTGGCTTCTGATATTTTTCTTAGAGTAAAGGCAGTTCTTGCAGAGTACTTGCAGAGTCATTTATATAAAACTTGTTCTAATGTCAAAAGCTTGTAACGACATATGGAATAACAAAAAAGGCAGATCTTGCCTTCAGTCAATACACTTCCATCATTCAGTCTTCTATTTTGAAAAGACCTCTTATCACAGCATTTGAAAAGCACTGTGTGAAACCAGACTAATGTTCCAAAATGTTTTGTGTGTTCTGCTATTTCATGCCGAAAGCCAGTTGTGAATGGTGCTTTTGAACTATTTATTTGTGGAAATGTATTTGTTGCATTTATACACAAAATAATAAAACCTAATATCCTCATTGTTATTTCATTCTTCCTGATGGAAACTAAGAGGTGAACAGGAATTCTTTGAGAACATAAAAATGTCCAAGCATACAAGCCCATTGAATCAAGGCAATTGTACAAGCCCCACATTATATTTCTTTTTTTGTCTGGTGACAACACAGGCTGAATTTTACATGGCGGGGACCTGATATAAGGCAGTGGAGTACATTAGCCAGTAACAGTAGACAATCCATCCCACATGGTCTTTGTTGGGACTCTGAATTCTCTTTGTGCATCTCCCAGATTTTCAAAGAAATTTGCCTATATATAAGGTTAGGGGTAGCCAAAGCCAGTGATCTTTGGTACCCAGGACATTTCTTCTGTTTTAATTTTGTTGTGCTCCTAGAGGAAATTACATATGCTTCAGAACTAGCTTTCAAATTCCATCTTGGAAATATGGGAATGAACTGCCCATGGGATATACGGTTTGAATGCAGAGAATCTAACAAAGACTTTTTTCCTTGCATTTCAAAACTGATGCTTTCCTGCTCAGTGTCAGCCTCTTACACAGATACTTTTATCATCGAGACCCACTGCAGTTCATAACGGACATATTATAAAGCTGAGAAAAACAAAAGGGGAGTGTGTGTGTAGAAGTGCGACCACCAGAGTTGTCCACCGGTTAGTATTATGTAACAGCATCACCCCTTAACTGTAGTCTGACCCTAGTTTAGGTGAGTATAACTCTGTCCTGGTTTCAGCTGGGATAGAATTAATTGTCTTCCCAGTAGCTGCTATAGTCCTGTGTTTTGGATTTAATATGAGAATAATGGTGATAACAAATTGATGTTTTAGTTGTTGCTAAGTAATGCTTACACTAGTTGAGGACTTTTCAGCTTCCCCTGCTCTGCCAGGTGCACAAGATGCTGGGAGGGGGCACAGCCAGGACAGCTGACCCCAACTGGCCAAAGGGCTATTCCATACCATATGGCGTCATGCTCAGTATAGAAACTGGGGGAGTTGGTTGGGGGACAGCGATCATTGCTCAGGGACGGGCTGGGCATCAGTCAGCGGGTGGTGCGCAATTGCACTGTGAATCACTTGTTTTGTATATTCTTTTAAATATATTTAAATAAATATATTTAAATATATTTATTTAAATAAATATATTTATTTAAGGTAATGTTGGGTGTAATGTTGGGTGTGTGCTTGTCATGGGAAGTTTCATAAAGAAAAAAATCCTCTTCCCATATTCCAACAGCTTAACAAAGATGTAAAGTATTCACAATGAATAATTTATAAGTGAAAATAACTACAATTTTAAGATGTGAAATGAGGTTTCATTGGTCTCATAAAATTTTGTCCCCCAAGGGTTTTTCATTATGCTTAAACTACACAATTACCATATGCATAAAATCCTGATATTCATTACATTAAAGAACTTTTTCAAGATGGAATTTATCTTTCAACATATCTTTCATCTACATGAGGACATTTGACAGTTAGTTCACTCTATTGCAATGTAGTAAGATTGGAATGTACCTCTTAATCTTTTTTCAATTTTTTAAAAATAGCCTCTCTATTATTTAGGCTAAACTATTAGACTTTAAATGAAGTATCTTCAGAACACTCATGAATGAGACTTTATGCCTTAATACTTTTTCTGATAGAAAAATTTCCTTTGTGCATTGTTTTTATAATGTTGGAAAAGCTTCTAAGTGAACATAAAATGTTTTAAGTCTTTTACCATGAAACACTTCAATTTTGTTCTTAAAATAACACTTAGGCAGCTTCACCCCTCTACTGACAACTATTCCTGTGTATTATACCTTGCAGCTATCTTTGATGAACAAACCCAGGAAAAGGTTCCTTAGTCATAAATTAATCTTTCTAGTCAAGCACGTCTGTAAAAATTCACTGCCTACCGACATTCTGTTTTCCATCATTTGTAAGTGCCTTCTTGATCTCTACTGCCATGCACAGCAGAGTGGCAAAAAATTTGAAAAGACGAGTTCCATTTTTGTAGCAAAAAGTGTTTGTTGAGTTTTCTGTCTTGTCATTAACAAATTCTACTGTTTTCTTTAGTTGCTGGCTCAGAGTATCATGACAAGAAGGGAACTCTCTCAAAATGGATCTAATTAGCCCAAAAGAAACCTTGAACTTGAAATACTAAGAAATTACTTTTTTTAAAAAAAATCCATACAAGCAAAATTGCAATGTATTTTCCCAGTAATCATTTAATGTCCACAGTCAATTAAAGTGAAGGTTGGTATAGATTCAATACATTTGTTTGTTTTTAATTAAGAAATTTCAGTGTGTATAGCCAGGAGAGAGGATAAATAATTGATCTGTTTTCTCATTACTACATAGGGGTTTGAGAATTTTATATGATCAGGATGTCCAAAATGTGTATATTTATGTCTTGCAGTGAACTTCCTCTGTCAATTCCTGCAATTAGTCCAAAAGTTACATAAAAAATTTGTGGTTTCACAATATTTTTTCTTCTCATAAAGAGACAAGGTTATACTTTGAAGTATCTGACTGAAAGAAATGGTTTACAAGGCATTATGTGATGAGTTTTTATATTATTCCATTAAAGATCAAAATGCGAATATGAACGAGAGTCTAAGATAGCTTTGTAGAGCTGTAGAGTCTAGCAACCTCTTACTAATTGTATCTGACCATGTAAATCTCTTTTAACATAGTCACCCAGCTTCAGCAAGAAGGTATAAATGGCTTCTATCCCAATATTGTATCTAAGGTATTTTTTTGTGTCATGAAAGACACAGGTGAGAAGTAGCTTTAAACATTAAGGCGTTGAGCAAACTCACCAACAAGAAGCCTCTATGTGAAAGGCTGACCCTAGGGAACACTACCTTGCTGGTGTCACTCTTTGTTTAAGTCTAGAAAGGAGTTGTTAGGTGAGAAGCTTCTACTCAGAGACCTGATGACGCTTATGTTTTCTATCATGCCCAATCAGAATCCAGGACTCCAGCTGTGCTACTGGAGTTTCAGACTCTTCTAAACAACTGCCAGGTTCTGTTGAATTTGGTGCAGTGTGTGTCAACAGGTCAGTGGGAAAAAAAAATAAATGCCTGAGCTTGCCACTTGGTAAAGGTATGGAAAATTAATATGCTCCTCTTTACTAAGGCAGACTGGTTAAAAAAAATTGCTGGCTGTTCTCCTTGGTTCACTTCTTCCTCCTGAGACTTTTCAGGCTCCATAATTGCTGGCTTTCTGAACTCTGTCAGCAGTCTAATTAACACAACAATTAATGGACAAGAAGAATAATCTCAGAACTATCTACTAATTGGAAAGTTGATACTATTACTCATCACTTAGTTTTTGCTACTTCACTAACTTTCTTTACTTGGGCATAGACAATATGAGAGATACACACTGGTTTTGATAGTGGATGTAGGATTCATCTCAACCAGCCTGAGATATTTCTAGTGGGACTAATTGTCTAGGTTGACCTCTAACACATGGGTCACAGGTCGCTATTATAGATGTCTTAAATGAGTCCAGTGAAACATTCTTCTAAGTACCTATTTATCTCTACTGCTTTTAAAGGACGCATACAATTAGAATCATAGAATCATTTAGGTTGGAAAAGACCCTTAAGATCATCAAGTCCAACTGTAAATCTAACACTGCCATGTTCACCACTAAACCATGTCCCTAAGTGCCATGTCTACCTGTCTTTGAAAAACCTTCAGGGATGGTGATACAACCACTTCCCTGGGCAGCCTGTTCCAATGCTTGATAAACCTTCCGGTGAAAAAATTTTTCCCAATATCTAATCTAAACCTCCCATGGCAAAACTTAAGGCCATTTCCTCTCGTCCTGTCATTTGCCACGTGGGAGAAGAGACTGACCCCCACCTCGCTACAACCTCCTTTCAGGTAGTTGTAGAGAGCAATAAGGTCTCCCCTCAACCTCCTTTTCTCCAGGCTAAACAACCCCAGTTCCCTCAGACACTCCTCATAAGACTTGTGCTCTAGACCCTTCACCAGCTTCGTTGCCCTTCTCTGGACACGCTCCAGCACCTCAATGTCTCTCTTGTAATGAGGGGCCCAACATTGAACACAGTATTCGAGGTGCGGCGTCACCAGTGCCAAGTACAGAGGGACAAGCACTTCCCTAGTCCTGCTGGCCACACTATTTTTGATACAAGCCAGGATGCTATTGGCCTTCTTGGCCACCTGGGCACACTGCCGGCTCATATTCAGCTGGCTGTCAACCAACACCCCCAGGTCATTTTCTGCCAGGCAGCTTTCCAGCCACTCTTCCCCAAGCCTGTAGCGTTGCCTGGGGTTGTTGTGACCCAAGTGCAGGACCTTGCATTTAGCCTTGTTGAACCTCATACAATTGGCCTTGGCCCATTGATCCAGCCTGTCCAGATCCCTCTGCAGAGCCTTCCTCCCCTCAAGCAGATCAACACTCCCACCCAACTTGGTGTTGTCTGCAAACTTACTGAGGGTGTACTCGATCCCCTTGTTCAGATTGTTGGTAAAGATATTAAACAGAACTGGCGCCAACACAGAGCCCTAGGGAACACCACTTGTGACTGTCTGCCAACTGGGTTTAACTCCATTCACCAACGCTCTTTGGGGCCGGCCATCCAGCCAGCTCCTTACCCAGCGAAGAGTACACCTGTCCAAGCCATGAGCATCCAGTTTCTCCAGGAGAATGTTGTTGGAATCGGTGCCAAAGGCTTTACTGAAGTCTAGGTAGACAACATCCACAGACTTCCCCTCATCCACTAAGTGGTTCACCTTGTCATAGAAGGAGATCACGTTAGTCAAGACCTGCCTTTCCTAAACCCATGCTGGCTGGGCCTGATGCCTTGGTTGTCCTGTACATGCCGTGTAATGGCACTCAAGATGATCTGCTCTATAACCTTCCCTGGCACCAAGATCAGGCTGACAGACCTATAGTTTCCCGGATCCTCCTTCTGGCCCTTCTTGTAGATGGGTGTCACATTAGCTAAATTCCAGTCAACTGGGACCTCCCCAGTTAGCCAGGATTGCTGGTAAAGCATTGAAAGTGGCTTGGTGAGCTCCTCCGCCAGCTCCCTCAGTACCCTTGGGTGGATCCCATCAGGCCCCATACACTTGTGAATGTCTAAGTGGTGTAGCAGGTCGCTAACCATTTCCCCCTGGATTATGGGGGCTCCATTCTCCTCCCTGTCCCTGTCTACCAGCTCAGGGGGCTGGGTGCCCCGAGACCAACTGGTCTTACTATTAAAGACTGAGGCAAAGAAGGCATTAAGTACCTCAGCCTTTTCCTCATCCTGTGTCACTATGTTTCCCCCCGCATCCAATAAAGGATGGAGATTGTCCTTAGCCCTCCTTTTGTTGTTAATGTATTTATAGAAACATTTTTTGTTGTCTTTTACCACAGTACCCAGATTAAGTTCTCACTGGGCTTTGGCCCTTCTAATTTTCTCTCTGTATAACCTCACAACTTCATTGTAGTCCTCCTGAGTTGCCTGCCCCTTCTTCCAAAGGTTATAAACTCTCTTTTTTTTTTTTTTTCTCCTGAGTTCCAGACAAAGTTCAGCCAGGCCAGTCTTCTGCCCTGCCAGCTCGTCTTTCGGCACCTGGGGACAGCCTGCTCCTGCGCCTTTAAGATTTCCTTCTTGAATAATGTCCAGCCTTCCTGTACTCCTTTGCCTTTCAGGACTGCCTCCCAGGGGACTCTGTCAACCAGGCCCCTAAACAGGCCTGTATAAAAATGCTATACATTCCCAAGTTAGTGAACATGAATTTCACTTCAAATGTTTCTGCCATGTCTTGGTTAGTTCCAGGTCTGGGCTCTGACAGGTGAAACAGGAAAAAAGAACGTCTTCTAAATACAGGAAGAGGTGAGACAGCTTTCCAGCATTTCCATTTGCCTCGGGATATGTCATCTTGTTTAGCATAATGTGCTTTGTGAACCATATTTGGAAGAATCTATGTCTTCTTATTCAACAAAGAAGGAAATTAGGCTCCTAATTTGGATTTATGAGTTTCATTCCTGAAACTTGGTTCTTAAATGTTGCACTTCATTTTATGAAGTGTTGCTCCTTGTAATCCCTCTATAGTCTTTGATCCTATTTCAGTACTTCTTGAATACTGCTTCAGGTATTCCCTGTGATATTACACTGTGCTCAATTAAACAGTCCTAGGCTTCTCTCTGCCAGACTATTTGAATTTCAGATATATGGACACCTCTGAATTTGCTTAGTTTCATTCTTGCTCAGAAAGTCTTTTAACTCCACATTTGTAAAATTTGGTCTGCCATTTGTGACAAGAGTTGTTGTAAAGCATTTTAAACTTTTGTGAGCATTTCACAGGTGCCCCCAGAGCTGTCTGAGGTCATTGTATGCACTTACTATTAATTGGCAGTAGCATTATTATGAGTAAAACATTTTTCCGCTGCATGGGGTTGCAAGTTTGTAGGGTTTGTACAGTTGACCATCTGTGGCTGTGTGGAGAACTGTGGAGCAGAGACAGCTACACAATCCTACAGATGGGGGGTACAAGACTTTTGAACAAGATATTTCCCCTATGCCATGCTTAGGTACACCTGATGTGTAGGCACTCATGCTATCCATGACTAGATTCTCTTGCTCAGTGCACACCAAGATTGCAGGAGCTTGGATGGCTGGAACTGCTGGTGTCATGATTGCTCTGCTCTGTACCATGGGCTCCAAATTGGTAGGATTGTCTTCCATTACAATGTTTTAACTAGCCCTGTAGGATATACAGGGATGGGATCACCTCTTCCCTAACCCAATTTATTGCTTGTGAAATTTCACTATTGCTCATTGTTATAAAAGTAACAGTTTCTCTTGAAAGCTCCTTGAAAACAGATTGTTCTGGTGCCTTTTTGTCAAGAAAAGTCTGTCCAGTAGAAGACAGATAAAGTCATGCTTTTTAGACCATTTAATTCACATGCTGATAATACTAACCCCAGTGTGCAGCTGGATAGCTGCTTTGGCTGCCATAATCTTCTCATGGAAGAATAATACCAAAGTCATGTAATATGTCCAAAGAGTCACATAAAAATCTCATTTTTAATATATATTTTCTAATTCTTACAAACTTTTATTTCTCAAAGCAAGAGTAATTTTGTTCATTCTTACTCTCTGACCTGGATACATAGTAAGCTGGCAAATCTTTAATATGTTTTGTATTATGAGAAAAGGCTATGTCTGACATAGGAAGCATTGCATAAAAAGTTTTGGTTTTGCCTTGCCAAATGAACAAATAGTTCCAAGAAGCTTTTTAGGCTCCTTAAATATTCATATTATAAAGATATCCTTCCCAAGGAGGTAATGAAAGGCTTGGAAATAACCTGAAACACTTGAGAGAAATGTAATAATTAATGATAAACAAATATAGTCATAGCTTAGGTGTTTTGTGTAGTATTGACGTTTTTTCTTTTGCTGTGATTTTTGCCTCTGAAAGAGTTTCCTATCTATCTGTAGCTGGCATACAATATTTTTTGGACTCATGAAATGGACTTTTTTTAAACTATGTCTTGATGTCTCTGTCTCTTGAAGTTAGTTCTCTGGGGTGGACAGCTGTTCAGCTTGTTTCTGCTTATGATGAGAATGTCATCCGTCTTCTATATTATACAAGGGATATTTTTCAAAAAATGTTCTCTCTCTGTAAATTTCCAGGTGCTGATAGTATTCCATATGCCACTCTAGTACTAATATATACCCTTGTGAGATTTGAGGCCAATATGATTTAAACCTGGGAAAACTTTAATTGTTTATGCATAGACTTTACTTTGATAAAATATAAAAGGCAGCTTGTATTTTCAGGACAGATGCCATCCTGAGAAGTAATGAATTTGTTACTGTTATTTCCCTTATTCTTTGTCAGTCAGAAATCCAGATCATGTTAGGAAATGCTGAAAACACCAACATTAACAGACATGTTAAAAACTTGCAGAGAAAATGCATTCATCAAAGTATTTTTTCTATAATGAACTGCTACTACTGACTGTGGATCACTAAAATCTGCTAGAAGGTGAAGGTGTGTTTTCCAAGAATGTATCCTAGCTATGTTTCAGATTTTGTATTCTCCAAAGATTCCTTAATCTATAGTTGCTTAATTGATTTTTTCAAATTATGAAACTTCTCAGTATGACTCAGTGGAACAATCTTTAAGCCATAAGAGGATTTGGATTTGTGTTTTTTTTTTTTTAAAAAAAAACCACTTGCATTTACTTGATTAATCCGAAGCTACAAAGTTGGTCCCTGAGGCAGAGTAGATGGAAAAATGTACACTGCAAAAGCAGGATCCCTTGCCCTGTAGCATCAGACTCACAATTTAATTTGATTATCTGCTAAATTTATTTATGAACTTATGAATGTAGTCTTCCTTATGACCTTACCTTGAAACTGTAGTCTATCTTTGACTAAGTTAGTTACTTTACTAACAAACACAATTAGCATAGTAACATGCTTACTTAAGTGCACTTGCTTCCTAAATTTTAATAATAGTTATTAAAAGTGGCTAGAACAGGCTTATTCTGTTAAATTGTGACACAAGTCACAAGCACGAGGATATTGGTAAATTTGTGAAATATATTTGTACATTTTTAGGACCTCTTTTCAAATTATACCATAGTGTTTTGGGATTCCTGGTTATAAGGTATTTGTGATCTTTCTTCAGTCTAATCTTCTGAAATGCTAGCAAAATGTCCAGGATATTTTCCTGTTACTGACACAGTGAGAAAGGTCCTTGTGGCCTGAAACTGAATGAGTTGAAAACCCAGTACCTAATTCTATTTCCTCTAGATTTCCCCTCCAGTTCTCTTGCATTTATTTATGAGATTTATACCTTCTTTTACAGGCAGTGTATACCTCGTATATCTTCCTACTTCACAGGGTAAAATGTCCTGCATTATCATCTTTACCCGTGCGGGAGCTCTGTCTTCCTGGCCATGAGATACTACAGAAAATAAAAAAGTGAATGTTTCTGCTTTGAGGCTATTATGATGTCTTCATGTCAGACTTATGAACAAATGCAGAATGAAAACCTCTAGAGGAAACACTCCTAATGAACCAGACTGTCCAGAAAACTTCACCTTTTTTTGGATCAATTTAATTATCCTGACTTTCATAAGGCACCCCCCTCCAAAGCCCCAAAAGATCCACCCCCAGGGAAAACCTATCAGGTTTCTTCCACTCTTCTACCAATTTCACTTACAATAAGCTGCTTTGGAAAAGACTAAATTCCCCTCTGATAGCAACAGCTTTAGGCTTCTGTTAAACATAACTTGCACAATTCTATGATGCATACCTTCTAGAGCAATGGATAAAGAGAAATTAGATCTCTTCAGCTCTATAATCGCAGTGTGCTTCTTCACCTTCTGCTGAAACTGTTTTCTACAAATTAATGTTTATGTTTGGTATATAGGATATTTTATAATTCAAAATAGCTAAAGAAAAGCCTTAAACTTTCTAAAATAATCTATATTTTATTGTCTCTGACATCAAGGATTCTTTCTTGTTCATCCATAGCAGCTTCCTTTGTGAAAGAATATATTAGATTTTAATTATGCCATTCCTCAACCAACATCCTAACCTTTCCATAAATTGAGACTCCTATGGCTTGAATCTCGATTCAAAATATTGTGACTGAAAAATCCTAGCTGATTTTTACTTGGATTGTGATACTTAAGTTTCCAGGGTGCACCATTTTTTAATAAAGGCTTGTCTGGAAATGCACAGGAACACAGTGTTTTAGTAAGACCAAACACTTCAGTTTGGTTTCATGTCTGGTTAAGGTCCAGAGCTTAGGTATGTCTCTGTCTGTCTCCCCTGATACAAATCTAGTAAGCGTTATCAGTGTATGCCAAACGTATCAATTTGGACAAGATTTAAATATGGCAGCTGCTTTCTTTTGAGGTATGTCACTAGGGATATCACTCCTTATAGACAGGAGATCGGCATATAAAGCATACAGGAATATAAAGCATTCAGGGCAAAGAAGACTGAACTTCAGTTCCTCCTGGTCAGGAGATTCAAACTCAAATCTTCTGTGAGTTTACCTTATCCATTAGGTTATGGGATGGGGAATATGTGTTTTCTATTCCATAATAAAATAAAGAAAATGAAGGATTGTTAAGATGAAAAGACTAAATGAAAGTGCCATTCTCCTGCTGAGAAAATGAAATTTCTTTTTTTTTTTTTTTGTAAACACAAATTCAAGTCCATTCTTCAAAATTTGTTTAGTCATTTACATCAGTTATCTGGTAAATACTATGAAAAAAATTATGCAGCTCTAAGTGTATGTGTAAGTACATTATCATTAAACCTATGTCCAAAAAGGGTAACCATTTTCTTTAGGCTTTAAAATAAAAGCATTTTCTGCTTCTGACATCCTAGAAGATGTCCAGTGAAGGATGCTGGCTGTGGTTTGGGAGGAGACGCTCCATGATAACACTGGGAATCTTTAAGTCCTTTGAAATTAAATATAACAGGGAGAAGACAGAGCCTGGATCCACCCTGCAATGATGTGAGCAAAGTGTTTGACTTCATTACAAACATTTTAGTGGTGTGTTCAGGAATATCACAGCAGAATATAATTTTTTAAGATGAAGTCTAATTAAGAGATGTGTTATGATTAAGAAATTTGGGTGATGTTTAGTGGATTGCACGTAATAAAGACCAAGGGGGAGAAAAAAAGAGAAAAAGATACAAATGGGAGAATGAGGCTCCAGTCATTAGCAACGCATGATTGGCACTTTGATGGAAGTTATGGGAACTTCACATTAATTGGCCTGATTATGATCTCAGCTTCTCTGCTATAATTGTTTACTTTCACAGAACTGCTCTTTGTTCAGAGACAAGAGAGATCAAAGCCAAGACTCTCGTGTGAGTAGGGATTAGTGATTTGTAAAGATTACAAGAACAGACAAACATTTTATTAGCTGAGTAGTACCTGGAAGTTTAGGAAGTTTTGCCGGCTAAACTGGAGAACATCAGTGCCTGGTCCATGTCAGGTGCAGTGTGGTTCCTGCCCCGCTCCCACAGCTGTCTGTAGCAAAGGCCAACATCTCTGCAGTATTTTATTTATTAACCTCCGTCCTATTCTTTGAGTATTTATGTTAGGTGCTTTTATGGGTTAGCAAAGAGCCACTTTTTCCCTCTGTTTTTCCCTGAGATACCACTTTTTACATTGAATTGTTGCACACTGAGATTTAGGAAATCCCCATCTCCCCTGCCATGCCTTGTTACAAGCAGCAGCTTTCCTTGCTGGTCCTTCATCCCTGGGGATGGCGGCATCTGTACAGAGCCTAGCTGTGCAGCTCGGAGACAGGAAAACTTGGTACTCAGGGCAAACAGGAAGAGATGATGCAGGATGTTTTACAAAATTGCCAACTCTGTAAGGAGGACTGCCTTGTTTATTCAGTCATGTTACATGTAACTGGATTTAAAATAGATTTAGGACCATAGACTTAGAAAAATGAATCAAACTTATTAAAAAAATTCCTAAAGTAAATTATTAAAATGTATTTAACAATAAAGATTCTTCCTAGCAGTTTCAGCCTCTAAGCTGGACTTCAAACCTGGATAACTGGCCAAAAAAATCATTTAGGGATTGGTGCATCTTTGGGAGCTCTTGGAGCTGCAGTTCTGCTTGTGTTTTGGCAAGTGTTTACTGAAGTCATTCAGGTTAGGGCTTGGGGCAAGACTTTTCTTCTTCAGTCTCAGATGAAATTATCTGCATTTCTCTTTCCTGTTTATTGCCTGGTTGTCATTTCCTGTGAATTAGCACCAGGATATCATCTTCCAACGCAGGGAACCAAGTCCTTTCCTTTCTCTCTTTTTCTTAAGTCTCTTGATTAATATCTGTGCACTTTAATTAGCACATTCCTGGCTTCAGGCTTCCTTCTTCTGTTACTGACTTCTGAGAAGAAACTGGTAAAATAGCGTTATGAGAAATATTTATGCACGGTTTTGTTACTGGATGCATAATTTTTATTTTTTCTGTAAGCTTTATGTAAATATTAAACACGAGATAGCAGATGGTGAAACTGGGAATAGGTTGCTCTGAATAACAATCCCCCACCCTCCATTCCTGTAGTTTTAGGGGGAAGTTCATGGGGCCCTGCCTATTGTAGTACCAAAGCAGAAACTACATGTCAAGACACTGATTCTCATTAGCTACCAGTTTGTAACTGAGATGTTCAATCTGTCAAAAGAAAATGCTTTAGAATAACACCAGTTAATAAAACTTCTGGGATTTTATTTATTTGTTTCTGCATTTGTAATTGGAAGCGTGTACTCTCCTTCATCTCTTTCCTCAGAGTACTCTACTGGGTGCTTGGCCTTCTCTTTCATTGTCTTCCTCTGCTGGAGCTGGAATATATAAGTGCTTCAGTCTTGTTTCTTGAGAAATCTCTGTCAAGAATAGAAGTGTTTTGATCACTAGTATGGAATTGAAATAAAAAATTCAGCAACTTAATTTGTGTTGACAATGATTGTCCTTTTTCAGAACCATACAGACAGTGCTAAAATCTGAAACCAATTCCAGGAGCATGAAGCAAAAGACAAAGTAGTCTTTGATCCTTTTGAAAATTTAAACAGGGAATGGCTATCGCAACTTGATTTTTTACTCATGAACTCTTCATTGTGTGAAGATTTTAAATCTTGTATAGCGGCAAAATGTCAGGGTTTTTCAGCAGCTTAATAAGAGATCCTTTTAAAATTCATTTGTCCTAGTACCTCTTTGTTCCTATATCTTTATTTTAAGTCTTTGGACTTTCTTCTTTGGAGGCAGTGTTCTAGCCTACCTTGGACCCTTCTGACATCACTATTATGGTTCAGTTCTAGTGATTTAGCAGTGCCATCAGGAAACATCAGGATGCTAAAATTTGATTTATATGTGGCAGACCTAGTTTGAAGACCTACTTCTGCTTGTGGTGTTTCTACAGATATTTGCCCCTACTTGAAGAATGCCCTGAGCACAGGTTATTCTTTGGAAGTGTGCCACTACGCAACAAAACAGTCAGTGCCCTCTAGGCTAAGAAGAGAGACTTCAAAAGATAATTACTGTATGAAACCCAGGATTTGCAAATGCAGTTATGTTTCAACACCACCACCACCTGCCCCCCCTCCACTTCCCCCAGGATCAAATCCTGCTCCCTGCTGTATGCTTTCTGCAATGCTGCAGGTTCTGACATCTCAGCCTGCGGTCAGAGCCTGGATCTTCTCCCTACTCAGAGTCCTCACTGCACATCCACTGCTGTCACGTGAAGCAACATGTGTGAGATAAATGGCTCTGGCCCCAACATGGACTCTGTGGCCTCTTACACCCCAGGCCAGCGTTGAAGACTGCAGCATAAACAACTAGACTGATGCTTTTCTAACACAAGCTAAAAATCTAAGTGCTGAAAGTGAGCATTTAGTATCCTAGCCAAACTGAGGTCTAGATGTTCTAGAGAACTGAAGATACACACTCGTGCCAAAAGGAATACTTCTAGGAATCTCAGTCAGCAGTTCCTTTTGAGAAAATCTTTTATCTCTTATCAAATTATTTAGAATGCTTGAAAAATAACTAGGATGCTATTAAACATTTTAGGTGATTTGTCATCTTTAAAATCACATTCCTGCTTATGTTGTTCTTTGTTTTTTACAAGTAATAGCATGGTTTTTTATAATCAAGGGAGCAAGAAAATAATAATCTTTTACCTCTTCTGAATTCATTATGCATTTGTGGCACATTGACAGGTTCTCCATGATCAGTTTTTCTCAGTGTTTGTTCAGATCATTGAAACAGAAGTGGGAAAGAGAGAGGAACTTCTACATTAGGAAAAAACCCAAACTAAACCAAAACAAAAAAAACACCTTAAAGATGTCTTGGTTTGAGACTCAAACAATATATAGTACCTAAAATGACTCATGGCTCTTATTTTTTTGTTTCATTTGAAGCCAAGGACATGTCAAGGTCAGATTCCCCTGATGTCTTATTTCTTCAAACAATCTGAAAGACTTTTATGAACACTGAAGAAATATTACATGAATGTGCAATTCAAGTTTGTATAAGGCATACATACATTTTATTCTGTATGATGTGTGATTATTTTCATAAAGATTAATGTTTCAGGCAAAGCTTTAAAAATCCACTTGCGTTATAAAGTCAGCTTTTTATCAGAAACTTTAGCAAAAAGGGATGTAGTTGCTTCTGTTCCGGATGGAGTAGCAGCAGCTATTGCTGCATTGATTCATTCAAATGCACAAAGCCAGTCCTAGTAATAACCATGTTCCTATTCCTTCTGCATATGCAGGACCATGATTGGGTTGGAAGGGACCTCAGGAATTCTCTAGTCCATCCAACCTCCTACTCAAAGCAGTGTCATGGGGATAAAGATCCTCCTTATCTCCAGTCGTAACCTTCTTGTTTCAATTTATGCCCGTTGTCTCTCATCCTTCTTCCATGCACCATGGTGAAGCACAATGTTTGCACATGGATGTCACTGCCTGGAAGGATCATATCTGAAACCTTTTCACCTAAAATAACCAACCACTAGTGCTTCAGCTAAGCTGTTACACCTGCTTGTTTCAAGGCTGTAGTAGGGTCCTTGCTGTCCTTAAGATGGAGCAGCAGGTGAGGTTACCCTGGCTGCAGAGAAGAATGCTGAGGAAGCAGAATTTGTTCTTACAAGCTGAAGCACCGTGGCACTTTGAAATAATCAGATTATGACTTCTGTGTGTCTGGTGACAAAACTTGCTTCCAGTTCAACAGCAACAGAAGAGACAAGATTTTACCCTCAACATTTTTTTTTTTTTTTAATGCTGTCAAATGGCTGCTGCTCCTTTCTGGGTCAAACATCGTCTTGTACAAGCAGGACAATTATTCCATCCATTCTTGTTTGGAAACCCCATGAAAATCCCTGAACAGTGAAGAATATAAGCTCTCATACTGATAGTTTTCCATCTGTCACATTGACTTGCTAAGAAGGATTAGAAAATAAAACTAATTTACCAGAATTAAAATGAATTAAGTAATGAATGACAGTAAATTATGGATAAAAACAGGGAACAGTGCAACTCTGAGAAGCAAATAAACAGTTTTATTTTTAAATGCATTTGTCTTCAAAATGAGAATGTACTTTATGGTGCCAGCCTTTACAAGGGTTTTATTTTGGGCATTTCTTCTCCTAGTTGAAATAATTATGACGTTTACACCTTGAGTGACACATATCTCTGGCACTCATCCGATATCCTTTAAGTGTGGCCCAATTATTTTCAGTGATGAGTCAAAGGCGAGTGAATGTGTTGCATACATCCAAAGGCTATACCAATACTGCTTCATTAGGCACAAGCTGTATGCCCAGGGACACTCAAAGCAGTTAAGCATCTGGGCCAATTTAGACTTTTATGTTTTTAAAAGTTTTTCTTTAAATATTTTGCATCTCTCTCCACCCTCCTCCCAGTCTCATCAGAACACACTCTTCTGTCTTTCAGTCCCATAGTGCAGAATAGGTGTTAGCATAAGCAGAATATAGGTCAACTTGAATGGATTTTTACAACGTGACTTGAACACTGAAGGATATGCAATTTTTTTTAAAAGGAGACACATATTCACCTATGTGCAAAGCCTGTTTTGATAAAGTAAATGTTTTATCAAGTGATAAAGCTTTATGGGCCAGCCTCTGAAAGCTAGAGGCAACACCACCATACTGCTATTTTTGTATAGGCTTGAATTAAGCATGTGGACACAAATTCCTTGTGTGTGAGGGTGTGTGTATGCAGAGCTAGGGTGCAGCATCTCTTAGAGGAGGGGTGCAGAAGGGAATTATTATTCCTACACCACCTGCCCAAGAGCATACAGAGTTGTTCCCATTTGATAAAAATGAGCTCTATGTATGTGTGTGTGTGCGTGCGCAGTCATCTAGGTATTGCTTGCATGCACTGCGCATGAACTTTGTGTATTAGGAGTACTTCTTATATTTGAATTTGGTATTGTTGAAACTGATTTGGTACCAAATGAAGGACTCCATGCCCTTTTGAGATTCTATCTAGCCATTTTCTCCATGATTACCATAAAACGCGAACTCTTAGGAATTGGTATACTAAGTCCCTAAAACACACAAGAGAGTTTTTGTATATCAGGCTCTTCACCAAAAATTGGTTTGTTTGCTTGAGTGCCCTATTTTAGGGTGTTAATGGGAGCTTTGAACTCAAAATAGAACTTCAAGGCCCAGGCAAGTATGGTTCTTCCAGCTCGAACTTCGCAGGAGAACTCATAATATTCTTTTTTTGAGGAGGAAACTTTCCTTTTGTTCTCTACACATCTTTCTCTTTTCTGAGCCCTTCAAGGGTTTAATAGCCCCATTCCATTCACAGAATCACAGAATTGTATAGGTTGGAAAGGACCTTTAAGATCATCAAGTCCAGCCGTAAACCTAACACTACCAAGTCCACCACTTACACCATGTCCCTAAGCACCTCATCCAACCGTCTTTTAAATGCCTCCAGGGATGGTGACTCAACCGCTTCCCTGGGCAGCCTGTTCCAATGCTTGATAACCCTTTCAATGAAGTAAAATTTCCTAATATCCAATCTAAATCTCCCCTGGCGCAACTTAAGGCCATTTCCTCTCGTCCTATCACTTGTTACTTGGGAGATGAGACTGACCCCCAGCTCGCTACACCCTCCTTTCAGGCAGTTGTAGAGAGCGATAAGGTCTCCCCTCAGCCTCCTTTTCTCCAGGCTAAACAAACCCAGTTCCCTCAGCCGCTCCTCATCAGACTTGTGCTCTAGACCCTTCACCAGCTTCGTTGCCCTTCTCTGGACATGCTCACAGCACCTCAATGTCTCTCTTGTAGTGAGGGGCCCAAAACTGAACACAGTATTCGAGGTGCAGCGTCACCAGTGCCGAGTACAGGGGCACAAGCACTTCGCTAGTCCTGCTGGCCACACTATTTCTGGTACAAGCCAGGATGCTATTAGCTTTCTTGGCCACCTGGGCACACTGCTGGCTCATATTCAGCTGGCTGTCAACCAACACCCCCAGGTCCTTTTCTGCCAGGCAGCTTTCCAGCCACTCTTCCCCAAGCCTGTAGCGTTGCCTGGGGTTGCTGTTGCCCAAGTGCAGGACCTTGCACTTAGCCTTGTTGAACCTCATACAATTGGCCTCGGCCCATCGATCCAACCTGTCCAGATCCCTCTGCAGAGCCTTCCTCCCCTCAAGCAGATCAACACTCCCACCCAACTTGGTGTTGTCTGCAAACTTACTGAGGGTGTACTCGATTCCCTTGTCCAGATTGTTGGTAAAGATATTAAACAGAACTGGCGCCAACACAGAGCCCTGGGGAACACCACTTGTGATCAGCTGCCAACTGGAGTAAACTCCATTCACCACCACTCTTTGGGGTCAGCCATCCAGCCAGTTCTTTACCCAGCGAAGAGTACACCTGTCCAAGCCATGAGCAGCCAATTTCTCCAGCAGAATGCTGTGGGAAACGGTGCCAAAGGCTTTACTGAAGTCCAGGTAGACAACATCCACAGCCTTTCCCTCATCCACTAGGCGGGTCACCTTGTCGTAGAAGGAGATCAGGTTGGTTAAGCAGGACCTGCCTTTCCTAAACCCATGCTAGTTGGGCTTGATCCCTTGGTTGTCCTGTACGTGCTGTGTGATGGCACTCATGATGATCTGCTCCATCAGTTTCCCCGGTACCGAGGTCAGGCTGACAGGCCTGTAGTTCCCCGGATCCTCCTTCTGGCCCTTCTTTTAGATGGGTGTCACATTTGCTAATTTCCAGTCAACTAGGACCTCCCCGGTTAGCCAGGACTGCTGGTAAAGCATTGAAAGTGGCTTGGTGAGCACATCTGCCAGTTCCTTCAGTACCCTTGGGTGGATCCCATCAGGCCCCATAGACTTGTGTATGTCTAAGTGGTGTAGCAGGTCACTAACCATTTCCCCCTGGATTATGGGGGCTCCATTCTGGTCCCTGTCCCTATCTTCCAACTCAGGGGGCTGGGTAACCAGAGTACAATTGGTCTTACTATTAAAGACGGAGGCGAAGAAGGCATTAAGTACCTCAGCCTTTTCCTCATCCTTTGTCACTATGTTCCCTCCCCCATCTACTAGGGGCTGGAGATTCTCCTTAGCTCTCCTTTTGCCGCTAATGTATTTGAAGAAGTATTTTTTGTTGTCTTTTATGGCAGTAGCCAGATTGAGCTCTAGCTCAGCTTTGGCCCTTCTAATTTTCTCCCTGCACGTCCTCGCTACACCTTTGTAGTCCTCCTGACTTGCCTGCCCCTTCTTCCAAAGGTCGTAGACTCTCCTCTTTTTCCTGAGTTCTAGCCAAAGCTCTCTATTCAGCCAGGCTGGTCTTCTTCCCCACCAGCTCGTCTTTGGACACCTGGGGACAGCCTGCTCTTGTGCCTTTAGGACTTCCTCCTTGAAGAATGTCCAGCCTTTGTGGACTCCTTTGCCCTTTAGGGCTGCCTCCCAGGGGACTCTGTTGAGCAGTCTCCTAAATAGGCCAATAGCCCAAAGTTCTCCCTCTGGAACTCTAAGGTGGCAGTTCTGCTGATCCCCCCTCCTCACTCCTTCAAGAATCAAAAAATCTATCATTTCATGATCACTATACCCAAGATGGCCTCCAGCCATCACATTGCTCACAAGTCCTTCTCTGTTCATGAACAAGAGGTCCAGCGGAGCACCTTCCCTAGTTGGCTCACTCACCAGCTGTGTCAGGAAGTTATCTGCCACACACTCCAGGAACCTCCTAGACTGTTTCCTCTCTGCTGTATTGTATTTCCAGCAGACATCTGGTAAGTTGAAGTCCCCCACAAGAACAAGGGCTAGCGATCTTGAGGCTTCTCCCAGCTGCTTATAGAATAGTTTGTCTGCCTAATCATCCTGGTTGGGTAGTCTGTAACAGACTGCCACCACAATATCTGCCTTGTTGGCCTTCCGCCTGATTCTTACCCATAGACACTCAACCCTATCGTCACCATCCTTAAGCTCTAGACAATCCAAACACTCCCTAACATACAGGGCTACCCCACTGCCTCTCCTGCCTTGCCTGTCCCTTCTGAAGAGTTTATAGCCATCCATAGCCACACTCCAGTTGTGCGAGTCATCCCACCATGTTTCCATGATGGCAACTATATAATAGTTTTCCTGGTGTACAATGGCTTCCAACTCCTCCTGTTTATTGTCCATGCTGCGTGCATTGGTGTAGAGGCACTTCAGCTGGGCTGTCGTCCGTGTTTCCTTCATAGAAGAACACCCCTTATGTGCTTTGACGTGTTTCACTGGTGTTTCCCTCTTGGCTCCTGTTGCCTCAGTATCCCCTAGCTCAACTCTGTTTGACTTCAGCTGTGCACCAGTGTACCCCGCACATCTCAGAGACACAGGCTGAGTGCCCTCGCTAGCACTCGCTCCCTCTAACTGTGGCACGTTTTCCCTCAACTTCTCTCGGGCAAGCCTGATATTAACCCCCTCCCCCTTCAAGTCTAGTTTAAAGTTCTGTCGATGAGCCCTGCAAGATCCTGAGCAAAGATTCTCTTTCTCCTTTGAGAAAGATGAATCCCATGAGACGCCAGCAAACCTGGTGCTGTGTAGGCCATCCCATTATCAAAAACCCCAAAATTGTGGCAATGATGCCCGCCACAGGGCCATGTGTTAATAGATTGGGTACCTCTGTTCCTTCTAGTGTCACTGCCCACAACTGGAAGGAGAGAGGAGAGAATAACCTGTGCTCCGGAGTCCCTTACTAGCCGTCCCAAGGCCCTGAAGTCTCTTTTGATTGCCCTAGGACTACGGGTTGCGGCTTCATTGCCCCCAACATGGAAGAGCAGTAGAGGGTAATAGTCTGAGGTCTGTACCAGGCTAGGAAGTATCCTAGTGATATCCTTAACCTGGGCCCCAGAGAGGCAGCAGACTTCCCTAAGAGGAGGGTCTGTCCGGCATATCAGACCCTCATTTCCCCTTAGAAGGGAGTCTCCCACAACTATAACCTGTCTTCTCTTCCTTGCAGAGGTGATGTTGATATGAAAGTTTGCCTTTCTGACCTAGGCGACACCTCTGGTATAGATGGACCATCATCCCCATCCTCCATTGATTGGCCTTCCACCTCCAGGGCCTCATACCTGTTGTACAGAGGCACCTGGGAAGATGAGGTGGGCAAGGAGGGCATTCACCTGCTGCCACGAGCATGGACTTGCCTCCATTCACTCTTTTCGTTTGAGAAATGTCAAATATTTCAGCTGAAGTTAGCATAGGAGATGCTGCTTACTCAGATGACATATCACTTTCTCTGAAGACTTCCTGAGTTCTGAGATTCCCTCTATTTTCTGTATCTTAGCCTGAAATCAGCCCTTCGTGGTGACTTTCTGTACATATATTAGGGCTTGCTGGGTTTTCTTAGGGTTTTGAAAAGAGAGACGTTTGTGCAGGGTGTTTGTCTTTGTTGTTTATTCATTGTTTTTATCTTCAAAGGGGTAAGACATATGTTTCTTTTTCTGTGTTATTTGTGGCTTAAATACTGATGAGATGTTTTGGATTACTTCTTTAAGCATCTTCATACAGAAGTAACATGTAAATTAAATTTTCTGAATCAGAAAAAGCAATTTAAAATAGTTTGTATGGAATAAGTAAACTAATGGAACAAAAATATAGAGCCTAGCAACTGTATTGATGTAGGATTTTTATAATGAGGAATGGAGTAGGCAAATGTGACATACTTGCATAATCAGTTATTTAAAGTATTTATTATAATTAAAATTGTAGAAATTATGTGGATAGTAATCAGTTTTCATTATAGTTCTTTGCACATTTCAGTGCTATAATTAGATTGTGGCATCTGTCATTGCTGATTAATTTGTAGACAGCTCTATCTTCCCATTAAGATTTACTGTGTATCAAGGCAAAATTTTCATTATCTAAAAATATGAAATAAAAAGTGGTAGTAGTTTGGGGGTATTAGCTTTTTCATTTTGTAATTTTGTAATTGAGAACATCCCAGCAGGATCTGTACCATTCCCTGTGAGCAGCACTGATTGGAAGGAGCCCGAACAGTTCTTTTTGGGCATAGAAAATAACAGCCATGTCTTTCTTAAAGCCTTTTGCTATAAGCTTACACATTTTGGGTGCAGCAGTCCATGAAAATCTGTTCTAATGGTAGGAAGAGAAGAGCTTTATGAAATAAGGCTGTGAGGAATAACAGTCTCATCTAAATTGCAAAAGACTTAAACACCTCTGTGCTCCTGCTGTGGTCTGTAGAAGCTTGGGTTTGGCCTCAGTTGTACTAGGATTTTTTTTTACCCGTATTTGCTATTTTGGCTGTTATCTTGAAAAGCTTTCTGCCATAAGTAAATGAAAGCTATAATGTCCCTGATCTGTTCACTCAGCTACTGGGATGCCAGAATGCTGTGCTTGCTTAATTTTTGCAACGGCATGTAATATATCTTATCTACAGAAAGGCAAATACAGCTGATTGATGACCTGGGCTAGGTCTGCTTAGCTACTATGTTGCTTCTCTTGTGGGCTCTACTTGGGCTGTACTTCAGCATTTGCTGGATTTGGCAGCAAAGGTAGTTTATGAAGTAATTTATGAAGTGGCTTCTCCTACTGCTTGTTCTCACCTCTCTGCCAGATTTCACGATCTCCTTGGCTGTGCTAGCAATTTTTTTGTGTCTTCAATAAAAACTGAATCACTGGGCTGATCTAAGCTAAAAGATAACTTTCTGAGAAGAAGGCACAGACAGCAACATATGGGCAGAAATGGGGATGAGATCAAGAAAGATGGGAACTTTTTGATCTGTTTCTTTGCCAAGATTAACATGTTGGGACTGTATGGCCCCCGTCTCGTCTGCTGCATACTAAATCAAAAGGAAATCAGGTAGGCAAAGCCATCAAACCAAGACATACCTTGCATGTGTCATTTCAGGACTGGACATCGACCCTCATGACATCTTCTAGGATATTTGCTTAATGGTGGAGGACCTATTTGGACTAATTTTGCCATCAGTTTCTTAATCCACCTATGTTCCTGTGGCAAAATTTTCACATACTGACGATCTTCCCTGTACTGACAAAAAACTTTTCTAAAAATTGAGATCTTCAGACAAGGAAATCAAATGCTAAATGTTCTTGGTGTACGACAAACAATGACAATAACTTTCAGTATTTTCAACTCAGAGGACTACCATAGCTGTGTCTGATTATAACGTGCAGCCAGGAAAACATTTCATGGGGACTGAGAGCAGTCTTTTCCCAGACCAGTTAGGGTAGTGGATTATGTTTGTAAAATTATAGGGTGAGAATTGTATGGGATGTTCTTCAAATTTGTATATGGCCTATCCAAGTCCCATAGAAATAATTTTATTTTTTTTTTGTCCTTGTAAGCTTTAGGGATTCAAATAGTGCAAGTGTACAGGTAGCTCTGGGGATCTTTAAAATTAATGAAAAATTAAGTGTAATAAAACAATGAACTCAAGTTTTGAATTCTTGATTTTTGATGTATTGATAAATTTTTTTGTGAGATGAGGTGAAAAAACCTAGACAGTATCAGGGAAAGAAGAGGTTAATGAGCTGAATTTGACATTAGCTTAAAGCACCTGTTTGCAATGTTGGAGCATGATCCTGGCTTGCCAGCTGGAAGAAATAAAAAGGAAGAGAAAAGCCTATATTGAAGAGAGGTGAGAGAAAAGCTTATAGTGATGGTGTTAAAGCAAGTCATGGTAATGTATACAGTGTAGGCTTGGTGTTTGATATAGTTTCCTGTTAGGAAAAGACTTATTTTTGCTTTTGAATCTTTTGTGATGCAACTTGCATGTGCTACATACAGTGTGGCAGAGCAAGTGTGTTCTAAGCTTTCCAAATTGATTTGGATATGAGAAAAAATGTGTTCTACTGCACGTCTGCTCTTTCATGTGGAGGGAGAATAACGTGAATTTCTCATGAGAGGTGGCAGGATGGGATCTTGTTCCTTATAGCTTTGCTAGGAGTGAAAATTAAAGGTGGTTTCAAGTCTTGCATGCAAAGTAAGGCTCTCTTGAAAGTCAGTGGGGTGGAAAAAGGGAGAACCTCTTTAGCACTTAGCCCCAAGATTATCTAAGGCAACACTTAACCAAAAGCATTCTGCCTTTTACTTGCTTATTTGGGTCAGTGCACTGGGAAGAAGGTGGCTGTATCCTGTGCTGCATTGGTGTGTTCTCTCTCAGATTCTAGTTTTGTCCTGTTTCTTTTGCAGGCATGTGCAAGAAAATATTTCTAATACATTGTGCAGAATGCTATTTATAATTCATATTTTCTTACTTATTCTTTCAGATAAGAGAAGAACTTCTCAAAAGGTAAATTATGATCACCTGGATGAATTGTGTAACACCAGTGGGCTCCAGAACGGGTAACTGTAAGCTGATGCCAGTGTATTTGTTAGAATAACACTGAAGGAATAAAGTAGTTAGGAAGACTCTTGAAATATGGTTTTGGCCTGAGAAGTCTGTGGGGAAAACATACCTGCTGTAATTTGCTCCCTGCTTATGTTCAGCACTGTTTCCTTTCTTTGGGGCTGGGAGTATTGCAACTTATACTGAGAAACACTACAGAATTAGGACAGCTTTGCAAAACTGACTTGTACTATAGCATGGAAATATACTTCACTTTTCCAATACTAATAAAAACCGTCAGTGTAATTTAGAAGATAATATCTTCTGACACACATTGCAAGTAGGCTTAACACTGATGAGAATGACAGCCATATTAAAACTAGAGTATGCAAGGCAGGGTGGGTCACTCCAAGAAATATTTTTACAAATTCAGTTACTTGACAATATCATATGGAAAAATAAAAAACTCTCATGATGATCAAATCTATGCTTCTAATGAACCTAGCGTTAGACAGAAATATATCTGGCTGCATTAATGATGTTAAGACATCATGTATGTTAAGTCCTGCATTGGTATAGATGTGTCTTGTATGAAATGCTTTAATGTGATATGGTCCTCTAAATAACACAAGCACACAGAAGTCTGTCCTTGAAAGAAAACAGAAGTCTTAGGCTGTCAAGATTTCTGATCATGGAGAATCTCAGCCACAACACTTCATTAATGCAGCAATTCGATTTATTATGCTAACGCTTACTTTTTTGCATGTGCAATGAGTTGCTTCTCTGATTTTTGGACAAGATAAATCTCATGCAAATAACTTTTTTTCTGTAGATATGCATCCATCCAAAAATTTTAAATAAAACATTTTTATTTTCTAATTAAAAATAAGATTTAAGGCATATTAAGTTGAGAGATTGCATTATGCAAAAAGCTGGTGAGCTGCATATTGCTGTGATTACCTGCATATTGCAGGTATCACAATCATATTGCCCTGTGATAAGCAGTTCATGAACAGCAGCAAGAGGAGAGCAAGAAGAAAGATGGAATTAATAGAAAAAGGGGCAATCAAACATTTATACCTAAGCCCAGCAAGGAGACTAGAAAGAAATCCAAGATACAAAGGTAGGCAGGTGAGGTGGAGAGAAGGTTGTAGCAACTGCTGTTAGGCATATGTGCTGTCACTTTCCAGCAATTTCCAGTCATATTCAGAGTTATCTTAAATCTGGTGTTAGTATTTTTGTAAGATGATTCTAAAAGACAGGTGTAATATGTAGTAAAAATGATCAATGTCTGTCCCAGTCTTGTGCAGTTTAACCTCTTGCAAACTTCTCTTTTCTCAGCAGCACTTTCTCTTTCAGCTGATCCTTGATTTTCCCTATCTTCAACATTACTAAGCCTTTAATAAAATCTAAGTGATACAAGTGTAGCAGGAACTGGAATCTCTTCCAAATCTCTATTTTACTGCTAATAAATAGTGGCCTACTGCATAAGTAGTGGTCTTCTACCATGGAGTGACTGCATCAGTGGACAAGGGAAGAACTACAATGTAATCTACCCAGACTTCTGTAAAGCCTTTGATACAGTCCCCACAACATTTTGGAAACTAAATTGGAGAGATATGGGTTTGACAGATGGACTGTTAGATGGATAAGGAACTGGCTGGATGGCCATGTCCAAAGAGCTACAGTCAATGGCTCAATGTCCAAGTGGAAACCATTAACAAGTGGTGACCCTCAAGGATCCATATTAGGACCAATACTATTTAATATTTTCATCACTGATATAGATGGTGGGATTGAGTGCCCCCTCAGCAAGTTTGCAGTTGACATCAAGCTGAGTGGTGCAGTTGATTTACTAAAGGGAAGGGTTGCCATCCAGAGGAACCTTGACAGGCTTGAAGAGAGGGCCCATGTGAACCTCATGAAGTTCAACAAGGCCAAGTGCAAGATCCTGCACATAGGTCAGGGAAATTCTCAGTACCAGTACAGGCTGAGAAATGAAGAGATTGAGAAGAGCCCTATGGAGAAGGACATGGGGATACTGGTAGATGAAAAATTGGACCTGACCCAGCAATATGTGCTTGCAGCCCAATCATAGCTTTCCTGGGATGTATAAAAAGAAGTATGACCAGAAGGTCGAGGGAGGTGATTTTACCCTTCTATGCTTTTCTGGTGAGACCTCACCTGGAGTACTGCATCCAGCTTTGGGGTCCCCAGCACAAGAAAGACATGGACCTCTTAAACACCTCTCCTATGAAGAAAGACTGAGAGAGTTGGGGTTGTTCAGCCTGGAGAAGAGACGGTTCCAGGGAGACTTTATTGCGGCCTTTCAATCTATAAAAGGTGCTTATAAGAAAGATGGAGAGATTTTTTTTTTTTTCCCCAGGGCCTGTAGCGACAGGACAAGGGGTTATGGTTTTAAATTGAAAGAGGGTAGGTTTAGATTGGGCATAAGGAAGAAATTTTTTATGATGACGGTGATGAGACACTGGAACAGGTTGCCTAGAGAAGTTGTGGATGCCCCATCCCTGGAAGTGTTCAAGGTCAGGTTGGATGGGGATTTAAGCAACCTAATCTGTGGAAGATGTCCCTGCCCATGGCAAGGGGGTTGGACTAGATGATCTTTAAATGTCCCTTCCTACCCAAACCATTCTATGAATATGTTGGGCTGTATGAATTGTTCAGGGTCGCTTTTTCACTCTGAAAATCAGGAATCCATTAGCAGAAGCAGTTACTCAAAGCAAAGGTGCCTCATTCTTATCTTGGTGGTTTTTTACCTGCTACAAGTATACAGTACAGATCATCAGAACAAGCAAGTAGGATTGCAGGCATAGATTGTTTTTGTTTTTTTTTTTTTTAAGATCAATTAAAATGGACAGTATTTAGTAGGACTGAGGTAATGTTTTTCTTCAAAGAGGAAAGCTTATTGGTTTGTGTTCTGACAGTATATTTTTCCTTCAGGAAGCCAAATAAGGATTGTCAGTTTCTGAGTCTCAGGAATTAAATACTTTTCTTCCTAGACTCCTGTAAATGGCAAAATATAGATTAAAACATCAGTGGCAAGGGAATTAGCTAAACATGTGCATTCATCCTGTTCACACTCCAGAACTTTTTTGTAAATGAGACTAATTTTGATTATCATAGCTTAGAGAATTTTTCTATGTGTAAATAGATTAAAAACACGTTAGAACAGCTGTTAATGCCCAGGGACATGCAGGCTAAACTGATTGCTAGTATCAATCCTATAGCTGGCCATTTGTTAGGATCCTTAAGAAAGGAGAAAGTTTGAGTAGTTTGCTTGGAAGAATGGCTTATACAAAGCAATGCATTTCTTCAGGGATCCAGTTTAAATAGGTTTTCAGCTTCTGAGCATTGAAACAAACAAAAGGAAGCCTCATGAACTTTTTTGTTCTGCCAAAGTTTCAGGACCTCTTTATTGTCATTTTTAGAAAACTTAAAGGAAGAGTATGATGATAGGAATATACACTAGAAGCTTCAACTCATTTGCTGTTGTTACTATTAAGTTTTTTGTAAGTTTTGAAGCTTCTAGGGCACTTGCGCTAGTGAGACAAATGGATGCCAGAATACAGTGAGCATGAAGATATTTAACAAGCCTAACTTTAGCCTAGGGAAGCATGTCCCTTGGCTACTTTTGCAGTCAAATGTACTTTCATCTTTGTTGACTTGCTCAGTGGAAGAGTGATTGTCTTCTCTATGGCTTCCTTTCTGTCCCTGAGGATGAAATGCTTGAAGACGGGATCCCAACTTCCCTCACCACTGCTTAACCCTAAAGCACTCACCCAGCTGCTTTTTAGGGCTATGTTCCTATTGCTTCTTTTACAATCTTTGGTCCTACCTTGTTCTTTTCTACCTCTGTTTCTTTGGTCTTGGTGGTTTCTTTTTCAGGTATCCAGAAAAAAACAGACCCTTTCCATGTGTTATTGGTTATGTCAGACTCCAAGGAAACTCAACTGTGTCTCACTACTCCAGAATGATGTGCATACCTCTCCTATGGGTCAAGCTTCAGTTATTATTGCTACCAGCTAGTGTAGAGTTTACCCTGAACTCTCATGCTGAGGATATAATATTTGGGAATTACTCTTTCTGCCATAATCTGTCAGTCCTGGCATCAGATCATCTAGGAAACAAAAGACTGGAAATGGGGAAACTTGACTTTTCTAGGAAGCAGCCTCACCAGTGTTTGAAATGTTTGTTTATAACTGCAATATATAATATAAGTATGTCCTCCAGCAGAAAAGCAAATATCCTCTCTGCTGAAGTGGCATTCCTGTTTGATTTTTTTTTTTTTTTTTTTAAATATATGGACTCCCACATGACAGATCTCCACACAACAAAAATATGGGAATGATATGGTCAGAAAATTTATAATATGACCATGTATGAGGCCAAGTCTCTGTTCATTGTTTTTCAGTTTAGAAGAGATAGTGTAGTCTGCCTAATGTGACCCAAGGTTACTATTGTCACAGAGGATGTGACAGAAAAGATGGTATGAAAGCAACTTAGCAATTTAGCCTTATGCTAGCAAAAATCTTTGGAATTCTAAATACCTTTTTTGGTTCATCTGAGAAAGTAAAAAAAAAACCAAAACCCTCATACCTGAATTAATACCATTTTTAAAGGCATTCCAACTGCTCTCCAAACACCTTACTTTACTTAAAGCAACCCCATAGTCTTTCAAATAATTAGTTGGGAGGGGCAGAAGAAGCCAGATACACAAAACCCACGTATCCTTACTATTTTTATTTCTCTTTTAATGTTTGCATGGTGTAAGTTGGGTTTTTTTATTTAAAAAAAATAATTCCACAAACAAATAGATGAAAAAAACAAAACAATCAACAAAACCTACAAGCATTAAATTACTTTTACTCAGTAATATATGCTTCGTATGGTACTGACCTTTATTTTGGTTCAGCGTGCTTGTACTTTTCACTCTGTTTGAGGAGTCCCTTATACAGAGCCAGAGCAACTATAGACCTTTACTGATCATGGTACAGGATGTGATATGTCTGTCAGTACAAAATCAGACAGCTCGAAGAGAACTTTTTAGTATATTTATGTAATCTGCAGACTAGGCTGTTTTAGTTCATAAAGCAATTCACATTCAGGACATGTTCCATGCAGAGCTTGCCTGTTTAATTCTGCTTTGTTGAGGGGCAAAAAGGTTATTTGATAGTGTGCCAGGGGAAACATTAAATTGGTGATGTTTAGGAGAATAGTTGCTTGGTCTTGACTACAGAATTTTAAATTTTGCTTATGAATGTGCTTCTCAGAAGAGAAGAAAGGTATAATTTGTTGTTGCACTTATGATGAAGAGTTTATTGCAGAATGTGGTTTTCAACTTCAAATGTTTGTAGAGCAAAGAAAACTAAAATCCACAACTGTGCCTGAAACCTTAAGACTGACTCCTTGTGCATTTCTAACAATGTAACTGCATTGAAGACTAGATTGACACCTGAGCTTAAATGTGTGCAACTACTCTGACTTGCAGAGTTGTCCCCTTATAAAGTGAAAAGGGAAGTAGTTACTTGGTAGTGAGGAACATGGTAACCATACACAGCTCTGCTCTTCTATGACAAACTGAGCAAATGTAACATGTATCCAAAAGTAAATATTTTGGAAACAGTATGAATTTTAAGCTGTATCTGAATAATTTATTGATGGCAACAACCTTTTCATTTGGGATATCTCAGGAGTGTTTTTCTGAATAATTCCAGTAAAAGTTTATTCAAGATAGCACCCAGTTGAAATAATTCAGCTATGGGTATATTTACATGTTTTTGGAATTGGTTAAAAGCATATCAAGCTGCCTTTTTTTAAATGAAGTAGAAGATATAAATTTTCATTTCCCTTGACTCCTTCAATAAAAAATATGTGCTTTAGACAACTATTTCTATGTCTAACAAATTTGAAGGATGATCTTAGCATGCAAAGAAAGAAAGATGAATGTCCTAACTTGCATATATTTATAACCATACCAGACTGATCTTAGATATTTTCTTCTCTTAGAGACTAATAGGCAAGTCTTAATTGACTTTGGCAGGGCTTGATACTGTGTTATTACACTTTTTATTATGAGCATATCTTTTTTTATTTATTGTGTGCAGTGGATTAAGTTTACTTAGTATGTTAATAATGCAAAGAGAGATTTTGCTTGTCTGTTTATTATAAAGTACTACCTCTTCTGAGAAGGAATTACAAAGGAGATATCTGTGAAACACAGTAGAGGCAATACCTCAGTATCTTTTATTAGGATGACTGATTAAATGAGGAAAAACTGAACAAATTTTTAGGAAACTCAAACATTTCTTTCAGAATCAACTAACATAGCAGAATCTTCCCTCCATTTTTGGCTTTGACCTGCCATCTAGTAATTCCCTTGTGATGTCCATCACTGTCTTTTAAATATTTTTCAGTACTTTCTCAAGGTTATTTCCATTGCACACCTGCCATAACTGTACAGCGTAACAGTAGAAATGCACTGCTGACACCTGACAATCTTCTGTATGTATGTACTCTAGCAGGAGACAAGAATTTTTGCATGGTTTATAGATGCTCACGGACAAGACCAATACTTTTATGTAGCTGCTTGAATGAGAGATGAATACTGTTAATCCTGAATTCTTCAGTGCCCTGTTAAGGCTGTTTTTGAAAGACTTCAGTCAACTATTTAAAATCATTATGAGAACTCTACTCTTTAGACAGTAGTTTTATTTCCTTTGGAGAAACCAAACTTGATCTTTTTAGTTACATTGTGTTTGTGGCTTCTTTCTATGATATACACTTTATATTTTCATTGTGGTGTCTTTTTAAAAAACAGTTCATGCAAGGAGCTCATCAAAAGTTTACTGAACTTTAGGATAAAGTGTTCTTCTGGGAAAAGAGTGTGTTGCCAAGAATTCCTGAAGCACATCTAAAAAGGCAATAGAGGTCCTTTTGATTTTTTTTTTTTTTTTTGCCAGTGGAAAGAAGTCTCTTTTCTTGGTGTTCTTGAGAGAGATTAAGAAAGAAGAACATAAGATATTATCAGGTCAAGCTTTACCACTGCATACAATGGAGCAGCTGGAGGAGACAAAGATTAGTAGCTAGTGGTAAATTCATTTTCTGCATGAGCAGAAACATCTGTTCATTGCTGAGAAGTTCATTTGTCCAACCTTTCAAAAAATTTTAGTTATACATAACCACTTCTCGGCATGAAGCTGAGTCTGTGTGTTGGAGGGGGAAGATTGAAAGTGTGGCTGCTTTTATTTACTGCATTTTGTTTGCAAAAATGTGAGCTGTATAGAAAGTACATTGCTGATGAGAAATGCATATATGCATACATGCATGCCAGTCTAGTTACATGATACTTTGCACCTATACTGTAAGCTCCTGACCATGAGCCAGCTTGATTATGAGATCAGTTACTCCCTGTGGTGGGTTAACCTTGGCTGGCTGTCAGGTGCCCACCAAGCTGCTCTATCACTCCCCGTCATCAGTGGGTCAGGGGGAAAATAAGATGAAAAATTTCATGGGTTGAGATAAAGACAGTTTAATAAAGAAAAGCAAAGGCCACGTGCAGAAGCAAAGTTTTCTGACACAGTAGGTGAGTGAGCCAGATAGTGAAGGTGCCCCGCTGGACCTATTGTTTATGAACAGAGAAGGACTTGTGGGTGATGTGATGATTGGAGGCCATCTTGGGCACAGCTATCATGAAATGATAGAGTTTTTGATTCTTGGAGAAGTGAGGAGGGGGGTCAGCAGAACCTCTAGCCTTCTGAAGGGCAGACTTTGGCCTGATGAGAAGACTGGTTGACAAAGCCCCCTGGGAGGCAGTCCTGAAAGGCAAAGGAGTACAGGAAGGCTGGACATTCTTCAAGAATGAAATCTTAAAGGTGCAGGAGCAGGCTGTCCCCATGTGCTGAAAGACGAGCTGGCGGGGCAGAAGACTGGCCTGGCTGACTAGAGAGCTTTGGCTGGAACTCAGGAAAAAAAGGAGAGTCTATGACCTTTGGAAGAAGGGGCAGGCAACTCAGGAGGACTACAAGGATGTAATGAGGTTATGCAGGGAGAAAATTAAAAGGGCCAAAGCCCAGTGAGAACTTAATCTGGGTACTGTGGTAAAAGACAACAAAAAATGTTTCTATAAATACATTAACAACAAAAGGAGGGCTAAGGACAATCTCCATCCTTTATTGGATGCGGGGGGAAACATAGTGACACAGGATGAGGAAAAGGCTGAGGTACTTAATGCCTTCTTTGCCTCAGTCTTTAATAGTAAGACCAGTTGGTCTCGGGGCACCCAGCCCCCTGAGCTGGTAGACAGGGACAGGGAGGAGAATGGAGCCCCCATAATCCAGGGGGAAATGGTTAGCGACCTGCTACACCACTTAGACATTCACAAGTGTATGGGGCCTGATGGGATCCACCCAAGGGTACTGAGGGAGCTGGCGGAGGAGCTCACCAAGCCACTTTCAATCCTTTATCAGCAATCCTGGCTAACTGGGGAGGTCCCAGTTGACTGGAGGTTAACAAACGTGACACCCATCTACAAGAAGGGCTGGAAGGAGGCTCTGGGGAACTACAGGTCTGTCAGCCTGTCCTTGGTGCCAGGGAAGGTTATAGAGCAGATCATCTTGAGTGCCATTACACAGCATGTACAGGACAACCAAGGTTTATAGGACAGGACAGGTACAGGACAAGCAGTCAGCATAGTTTTATGAAAGGCAGGTCCTGCTTGACTAACCTCATCTCCTTCTATGACAAGGTGAACCACTTAGTGGATGAGGGAAAGGCTGTGGATGTTGTCGACCTGGACTTCAGTAAAGCCTTTGGCACAGTTTCCAACAACATTCTCCTGGAGAAACTGGCTGCTCATGGCTTGGACAGGTGTACTCTTTGCTGGGTAAAGAACTGGCTGGCTGGCCGGTCCCAAAGAGCTGTGGTGAATGGAGTTAAACCCAGTTGGTGGCTGGTCACAAGTGGTGTTCCCCAGGGCTCAGTATTGGGGCCAGTTCTGTTTAATATCTTTATCAGTGATCTGGATGAGGGGATTGAGTACCCCCTCAGTAAGTTTGCAGACAACACCAAGTTGGGTGGGAGTGTTGATCTGCTTGAGGGGAGGAGGGCTCTGCAGAGGGACCTGGACAGGCTGGATCAATGGGCCAAGGCCAGTTGTATGAGGTTCAACAAGGCTAAGTGCAAGGTCCTGCACTTGGGCTGAACAACCCCAGGCAACGCTACAGGCTTGGGGAAGAGTGGCTGGAAAGCTGCCTGGCAGAAAAGGACCTGGGGGTGTTGGTTGACGGACAGCTGAATATGAGCCAGCAGTGTGCCCAGGTGGCCAAGAAGGCCAATAGCATCCTGGCTTGAACCAGAAATCGTGTGGCCAGCAGGACTAGGGAAGTGCTTGTCCCCCTGTACTCGGCACTAGTGAGGCCGCACCTCGAATACTGTGTTCAGTTTTGGGCCTCTCACTACAAGAGAGACATTGAGGTGCTGGAGCGTGTCCAGAGAAGGGCAACGAAGCTGGTGAAGGGTCTAGAGCACAAGTCTGATGAGGAGCGGCTGAGGGAACTGGGTTTGTTTAGCCTGGAGAAAAGGAGGCTGAGGGGAGACCTTGTCGCTCTCTACAATTACCTGAAAGGAGGGTGTATCAAGGTGGGGGTCGGTCTCTTCTCCCACGTGGCAAGTGACAGGATGAGAGGAAATGGCCTCAAGTTGCACCAGGGGTGGTTTAGATTGGATATTAGGAAAAGATTATTCACTGAAAGGGTTGTCAAGCATTGGAACAGGCTGCCCAGGGAAGTAGTTGAGTCACCATTCCTGGAGGTATTTAAGAGACGTGTAGATGTGGTGCTTAGGGACATGGTGTAAGTGGTGGACTTGGCAATGCTAGGTTTAAGGTTGGACTTGATGATCTGAAAGGTCTTTTCCAACCTAAATGTTTCTATGAAAGAAAAACAAAAAAAAGTATTTCTTCTTTACTTCTCATCAGCAGGTGATATTCAGCCACTTTCTGTTAAGTAGGATCTCAGTTGCTTTGGAAGACAAGTGCCTTAATAATGAATGCCCCTGCACCCCGCCTCCTTTCTCTTAGCTTTTATTGCTGAGCACATCACATAGGGTATGGAATATCTTTTTGGTCAGTTTGGGTCAGCTGTCCTGGCTATGTCCCCTCCCAAACTCTTGACGACCCCCACCCTACTGGCCGATGGGGGTGGGGAGGGGTTGGAGGGACAGCCTTGATGGTGTGTGAGCACTGTTCAGCAGTAGCCAAAACATTGGTTTTTCATCAACACTGTTCCAATTAGAAATGCAAAGCACAGCACTTATGAGGGCTGCTATGGGGAAAGTTAACTCCATCACAGCCAGCCCCAATACAATCCCAAGTAGTCATTGGCCCATGGGCTGTGTTTACTCTTGACAGTGGCAGTAGCTGCATGACGTACAGCTATATTTTGTTTTGACCACTGTGGTGGTATGCAGAGTGGACACTTTTTATCCCCAAAGTCTGTGGCTTACTGAAATGGATGCCTGTGATGAGTATTTGCATGTGGTCTACGAAGTGATGATAACTTATAGGTTTGGTTTGAATTTTTTTTCCCTCTCGCCTACGCAGTATGCTACCTAGAGTGGCTTGTACACAAGAATGATTAATGTTTTTCCTTTAGTTTAAAGTCAGATTTTTCAAAGAAAAACATTTTGATGAATTTTTTTTTTAACCAAGCCATAAAAGTGAATCGGCTTGTATTATTCACATGCAGAAAAAAAGAATATGGATACTTGGGTGTGAGTCTTATTTCTAAAATTCAGTAGTGAGTCTGGTACTGTTTATTTGCTAATCCTAATAGTGATTATAATTATGTTTTAAACAGAATACTCCTAAAATTAATGGTGTTCCAGGAATGCATGAAATCCATTAATGATATTGGAAGAGAACATACTTCCTATACTTTTCAATATACTGTACTCTAGGGATGACTTACAGTCCAAGATCTTGCACTTAAGGACTAGGAGGGACTTTTAAATTGGTATTAAAATACTAGAGAAGTCAAGATGCCTCAGGAATGTGCTATGCTTAGCACTTAGTATCCAAGTTTGCCTGTTGTAAAGGTGCGTTAAAGATGAATTCTAAAACTATTCTGTAACCATTTAAAATTACTTACTTTTTAATAAATATTTTTAGTAATTGTTAATAGAAAAGGCAGTATGCTTTTGAATAACTAAACCACAGGCAAATATCTAATTGCCCTCTGTGAGAGATCTCTAGAAATGGCAAATTTTGCCAAAATTTTCACTTTTGTTTAGGAAATATGGGATATAACATCATCTGAACTCCTTTTAATTTTGTATTTGAATTAGTCTTGAGATTGCTGTATACAAAGCTGCTTTGGTCAATTAGTGTCTGTAGATGCTGATTATTCTGTCTTAAAAGTTAACCCTGAATTTTTTTTAAAAAAAAAAAAGTACATTTCATAGAGGCATTTGCCTTTGGTAGCTTGAAATAATGATTAATTACTTTTACCTCTGCTCACATTTTTTTATAGTTTACATCCTCTCATGTTCTCTCACATAAGCAGTGCTCTGTAAACCAGAAGTGTAATGAAGGTTATCAGTATTATACAGCTATGATTTGGGTGGAAAAAAACCCCAGCCAAACACCCTACATTTTTACACCATTGATCAAATTATTCCTTAATTTAGAGACTCATGGCCTTCCAAGGAGAGATACAAATCTTGCTTTTACATGTGATTCTCTTATAAAACTTTGAGATGTGTAAAAGCTGTGTTGACACATTTGAACTAATTACTGTAATTTTCCCCCTCACCATATTAGCTTTCTCTGGTTTTGTTGTTGGGTTTTTTTGTTTGTTTTTTAATAGAGGGTTAGTAGCATGTTTTCTTTGTTTCTGTCTCTACCTTACCCTTGTTAATGCTGACAGGGACTGGGATCCAAGCTTGTGGAAAAAACTGTCTTTTTTGGAAAGAATTTGTTTTACAGGTATCAGTGGGATTATTGCATGTGTATCTGAAGACAAAATTTGGCCTAGTGACTTGAGCTTGTTTGCATCAGGCTTAGCTGCAGAGTGCTGTATAGGGAATTGTTCATAGTACTAGGCAAATATTGTAATTGCTAGATTATAGGCAAAAGAGCCCTGCAGCAACACCACTGAACAAAGCAGTCTTGAGCTTTGCATGTTTAGATTCTCCTGATACTGAATTCAGGCTTTGAGGCAATCTGCAATTGTTTTCTTCTGGGACTGCTGAAGTTAGAAAGCAAGATCTTAATTATGTGCAAGCCCCACTCAGCTTAGGATAATTTACTACTGCTTATTTTGGGCAGTTCTCTTTGTTTTATGGAAGCATGTCTTCCAGTAGATTTCCTGCCCCAAACATTTCCTCCCCCTTTAAAATTCCTATTTGATCGTATGAACTGTCTTTTGAAAGTACTAATTTACTCTGACTTTGATTCCTAAAATGTGTATGTGTGCAGGATGTAGAATCACTGCAATAAAGGTGTGACCAGTACAATATCTCACTTAATAAATCATTGGATGATACATGAGAAAGCTGTTGGCTTCCACACATGCAGGTCAAGCCTGGAATCCTAAGAGAGGCATTCTCTGAAAGCTGCACTCTAAATATGCCAAAAAGCATCTCAAAAGGTCAGAGAGATAGGAGGAAAGCAAGACAGTTTGAATGTCTGTGGCTAATATTATATGGTTGTTTTTTCATACATAATGCAGTTAGTTCACTACAACAGCCCAACAAAGTTCTGTTTTTGCTCTCATGTTGAGAAAAACTCTGTTACAGGACAAGACAAGATTAATGGGTAACCAGTTAACTAGATCACCCAGTTAACCTGGTAGGGGACGTTGTAACAGGCTACAGCAGCCTGAGGAAAGGGAACAAAAAAGCACCAGGGTGCTTAGATGGAGCCAGGAAATGCTGCCAGCAGGAATTTACAAGCCCAAATTAAATGTTAGAATGAAAAGCCACTCCTAATATGCCAAGAAAATAGCTCACCAGCAGTCCTGAAGAGATGCAAGTGCCATCATTTTACACTTTCTAAGACTTAGGAGGCTTTTATTGTAGCAGGTATTTAGGCATTTAATTCCAGGAAAGGCTTCAGGGCTGTGAATCTTAAGACTTAAATAAACACACATTCATCAATCCTTTCTTTCAAGAGACCACCAAAGATGAAAAAAGAGGATGTCATCTCTTCTATGCAGCATTTTTGTAGTTATGGCATCCATCTGGGAAGAGGGAGATCTGAAATAATTTTTCTGTCTCCCATCCTGTAGTTCACATGGTATTTTGGGATGAAGTACTCTTGATCTTGTCTCATTGGAGGTGCTGTTTCACAGCATTTAAATCTTTTGGCCAGAGAAAATGAAGTTCTTTAACCCAATTCTGTTCATTTGACCTTGGGCCAGCAATGGGAGTCCAGTGTCTTGAGAGCTGTTCTCATGCTTGTGAGTTTCCTCTCCCTCATTCCCTCCTTTCATCTGGCCTTTCTAGCTAATTCTAGATTAATGTCTTTGGTGTCTCACTGATGGTGCAATATCAGCACAGTTGATAAGTGTGTTACGAGTCTATTGAATGAAGACTTGGAAGGTGGACTCCAGCCATTTGCATGTAAGCTAGGGAATGGGCTGGCAGTTTGCACCATTTGGCATGGAGCTGTGGCACAGTTATCACTGCTAACTTCTTATGGCTCTCCATGCCTGCAGCGTGGATTGCACACTGGATGGTACAACACACTTTCCTGACCTCTTAGTGTTCCCTCTGCTAGCAATAATCAGTCTTGTTTCTTTGGGTTGAGTGACGCAGGTTCTCGCACAAATATGCTGTCTTTGGTTGTGGCAAAACATTTGTTAGCGTGGGGCTTCTTAAATAGTACTGAAGCATGAAATGAAGATAGAGCTGGGAGTTTCTATCATTACAACTTCCACCAAGTGTGAGCCACAACCAGCAATTCACCCTGGGGGAATGGCTCAATGGCTTGTTTTCCTGCCTGAAGTAAGAAAGAAGCTTTGAATGTTGAGGAGTGGGCATTTCGCATGTGGTAGCTTTGGTTGACTCCAACTTAAAAAAAAAAAAAAAAAGTGATGATTCTTCTTCCCCCAGGTCTTTTTGAGTTCTGTCAGCTTCAGTAATGTTCCCCATTATATCAGTGTATCTTTAAGTCCTATCACAAAAGTGTCCATTTGAGGACTTTTAAGTAGTCCAAAAGCAGGAGAGAACATCTTCATTTATTCACTGTATCTAAGGTCCCAGTCAAGCTCATGTCTTGTAGCTTGACCAAATAAAACCCAAGCTTACCACTACAATTTTTCCAGAAGTTTTTCACAATTGTGTGGAGCTGACCATTGCAATGGGAAGACTCTAAGGTAGGAATGTATGTGTAGAGAAGTTGCTTCAAACTTGCATGTTCTGCCTCCTGCAAGCAAAATTTTAAAACCTGGTATTACTTTGGCAATTTTAATGTGCTAAGATATATTAGCAGATACAGAGAACACAGCATCATAACTGTTTTCAATTTTTAATCTTGAAGAGCAATCAGGATGTTTTACATATTTAGCAGTAATCATCCCAGTTGATATCCTTGAGCTAACAGAAATGTCTTGGAGGGAGATGGCTATAGGACAGAATGAATTCCTTTATGGAAATTTATTATTTAAAATATAATCTAGTCTAGTGTTTACAGTGACAGGACTTTGTAGCAGTCATAGACAGTGAATCTCTTTTTCTTTCAGGAAGCCATTCAATAAATTACAGCACTCAGGAGTCTGTTACTTTCTTACAAGAGAAAATACAGGGCAGCAGTGATGATTTTGTCCAAGATTCAGGCAGAAGAAATAGATATACATATATTTTGAAGCAGAAGCTTTCATTCTTGCTGATGAACTGAAAACTGTTTTTGAAATATATTCTGCATGACCCATTAAATCATCGTTGTATATCCTGTGTAGTTTAGCTCACAAGTGAACTGAAGATGAATAAGCTAATAAGTTTATACACATATTTTAACTGCAGGGTGTAAGGAATAACGAAAGATGTACATACATACTAATGACTTGTTTATTGCTTGATGGACAAACCTGTTAGATGAAGGGGCGGGGGGGGGGGGAAGTAGTCAACAGTTCCTTTTTCTTCTAGTTTTCTCTGAGGAATAGAAATGATCCTAAAGAAAATGCTCAAACATTGCAAGAAAGCCCAGCGTACTTAATCAAACCAAATTCAAAGTTTTACACTCCAGAGAATAAAAATAGCATAAAGACAATGCTTTAATAAAGTTTCTCAGACTAGGGAAGGGAGAGTAGCTTATTGGAGACGGAAGTAAGAATGGAAACAACCTGTCATGTATTTTGCAAGAGCTGAAGAGGGGCTTCTACATTACATGGAAAAAGTTTAACAACCCTTCAGTGGAAAAAAAAAGGGTTTGGTTGTTGGTTTGTTTCCCCCCTGCATTTAAAAAAAAAAAAAATATCCCCCAAAGGACACCACAATTCAGTTAAAACCATCAGAATTTTCTAAGAATTACAGATACAGACAATTTAATGTACCTGAAAGCCCAGACAGAATGGATTTTGGAAACTGGCTTTATGACTTTTTCTTAAGTTGCTTCTTATATTTTGCCAGTTTTTGAAACTTTTGACCCATTTTCTCATAAAGCAGTGTCAAAGGTACCAGTAAAACAATCTCATGAGCAGTGCATCTTTATAAAGCAGCATGCCCTAGAGTAGGACAATAACAGCTGGTTAATATTCATCACTCTAACTTATGGGCACTAGTTGAGAGGTATGTCAACAGAAGCAAGTTTTGTTCAGCTAAAGGTTTTTGCACTGGTTTTAAAACTTGATTTAAGTTTTCTTTGTTAGCTGGAAGATCATGGTTTGGCAGTGTATGGGTCTGTGCAGAGCTGTAGAAATTGCTTCCTTTAAATGAGAATCTAAATTGATAGCTGTTTAATCAAAATGAAAAAGAGGTGGTCAAAAGATCTCCTGGTCTATAATGGTGTTTCCCAAATGTTGGAAAGTTAAGTTAATCTTTCGGAAAAATGTATGCTTTCCACAGTATAAACTCTGTGCTGTTAGAAGCTTTGTCTTGAGAGTTGTTTAAAAATAATGGTTACCACAGAGTAGAAGACTGTTTAGATGGTTATCTTGGGTTGGTTTAAGTGGACTTGGACATAAGTGCAAGCTGAATGGAAATAAGCCATTCTAAATTTAAATGTGAATCTGTATAAGAATTTAAGTTAAACAACTGCCACTTTTGTAAGTAGTATTTAGAAACTTCTATGTTTTCTCACTCTTGGTTCCCATTCTCCCTGCATATACAGCCCTTTGAGCCATTTTTCTACTGTAATCCCTGTCATTTTTTTTTAAGTATAGCTGACGCTTGTACTTGTGGGTAAGCTATGATGACATTACATGATAGGCAGCAAAATCTTTAGATCTATAAACTGAATTGCAGATCTCTACTCATAGTGATACTGCTCTATTCCTCAAGTACACAGCGTCACACTTGCTGCAATCATGTAGGCAAACTCCTGGTACTGGAAGGACATAGAGTTAAATAGAGGCCCATAAATTAAATGCTTATGCTTTCTGACAGCATTTGGAGAATTATCCTCATCTCATGCACAAGTGCCACAGCTTGCTCTTCTCCTAAGTGAATCTGGCCTTAGCAGAGGTGTTAATGTGATGTTGTCATGCAAACCTAATACATTTGCTGCCCATTTCCACAGCCATGTGCTGGTGCTTCAAGGAGTGCATGTATTTCCCAGTACACACCATTTATGCTGTGGTATATGTAAAAGGAGGCTCTTTATTTACTACCCATTATGGGCCCCAGTCAGTTATAAGTTGTCCATTGGGCTTAGATTGAGACAATTGCTACTCCAGAATTTGAGCTGTGACAAAACAGAGCTGGTCTACTCAGCAGATTGTGGATTTTACATGTGCAGAAAACACTCATGACTTTAATTGTGTAATTAAATTTCACAGAAAGAGCCCTTCACAAGAGTGAGAAACAAACATTTCTGACACCCAGACTCTCACTGCTGCTAGCAGCTTTTTTTGTTTGCCTATTAGTGACGGCTTCCAGAAGTTGATGCTTGTATTCATTGACTTATCCCTGTTTACCCACTCTCTCACCTTTCTCATCTTTCACATATCAAACATTTCACTTTCTAGTGAAAAGGACATGAAACAATTGCAATACAGAAGTAAGATCATTGCCAGGCTGTTTGTTTTATGTGTTTATTTTGTGAATGGCATTAATGGTTACTGTGTAGAGGTTTACTGTTGATTTTCTTGCTCCCTCCTTGTTGTTATTTCTGCTCTGTTTTTTTTTCCTGCTACTAGTAGCCACACGTCTTTCATTTTTCTCAGATTTATAATTATTTGTCAATGCCACTTGGAGCAAACTGCTGTGAGAAGAAAGGAGGTGCGATATGCCTTTGTACACTCAGGAGTTGTCGGTGTACAGTTTTGACACACACAAAATAACCATATCCTGAGGAATGTCTCTTGACTATCTGTGTGACCCTAGTTTCAACCATTTGCAGTTGACTCTAGCGTTGCAATGTCCAAGGCACACTGTGACTGACTTTCATATTTAACCTGAGGTGTTTTGGAAGGGGAATTGCAAATCATGCTCCACAAACCTGACTACAGTCAGACAGAGGAAGAAATACAGAGCCATGTTTGAAATCTGGGATCCTTTCACATGAGCAAGGAGAAGGAATCCCAAAGTTTAATTCAGTCTAATTTTTGTAGATGAAAAACTGGACATGAGCTGACAATGTGCACTTGCAGCCCAGAAAGCCAACCGTATCCTGAGCTGCATCAAAAGAAGCGTGGCCAGCAGGTTGAGGGAGGTGATTCTGCCACTCTACTCTGGTGAGACCCCCACTGGAGTACTGCGTCCAGCTCTGGAGCCCTTAGTACAATAAAGACATGGACCTGTTGGAGTGGGTCCAGAGGAGGGCCACAAAAATGATCAGAGGGATGGAACACCTCTCCTATGAGAAAAGGTTGAGACAGCTGGGATTGTTCAGCCTGTAGAAGAGAAGGTTCCAGGGAGATCTTATTGGGGCCTTTCAGTACCTGGAGGGGGCTTATAAGAAAGATGAGGACAGACTTTTTAATAGGGCCTGTTGCAATAGGTCAAGCGGTAATGGTTTTAAACTAAAAGAGGGTAGATTTAGACTAGATATAAGGAAGAAATTTTTTACAGTGAGGGTGGTAAAACACTGGAACAGGTTGTCCAGAGAGGCAGTAGATGTCCCATCCCTGGAAACATTCAAGGTGAGGTTGAATGGGGCTCTGAGCAACCTAATCTAGTTGAAGATGTCCCTGCTCATTGCAGGGGGCTTGGACTAGATGACCTTTAAAGGTCCCTTCCAACCCAAATGATTCTATGACTCTAATTAAATTAGCAAGGTTTGCTATTTGTCCATCTGAAGTACTCCCACCCAGACTCTCAGAATCAGAGTGCTGTTTTTCACCTAGTCACCCTCTTTAAAAAGTTTGTGTTGATCAGTTGTGGCACAGCAGCACTACCATGTGATATAGACCAAACCATCCTTCTAAGAATTAATTACAACTCTGTATTACTCAAAGTTTTCCTTAACATGAACAAATCACATGTATTCTGCCAGTTTTGCAATGTGTTCACACAAAATACCTTTTTCTGAACAACGTGCCAGTTTTTAAAAATAGTCTGTCTATAGAGAACTCACAAACAGAAGGATGATCTGAATTTAATGAATGTATTATTTGCTAGAAATACTCAGAGCCACTGACTCACTTGTTTGAATTTTATTATTGATTATTATTTTATTCAACTGCTGTCGTCTTCAATGCCTTTGATTACAGTCATGAAATAAAGATTTTTCAAAGCTGTGTAACTTAGTCACAAAGATTACATTAACTTTAATATTTTGAATACTCAAAACTCCCTGATGTTACAGATGGAAGCAAAACTGGCAATCTATAGTAAGGAAATCTTATTTGAATCCAATTGTACTGAATGGTTTAGTATGTGGCATTGTCAGAACTTTTCTGTATGAAGGAAACACATTGCAAAGCACTTATAACTCTATACTAACACTGGTAAAACTCCTAGTTTCTATTGAAAAAGCACACTGTTTTCTGCTATACTTTAAACAGTATTTTTGGATTATTTGATAATTTGGGAGTGATTTGAAAATTGGGAGCTAAGAAAGAATAGGGTACTGTACAACCAAAATAAATGTTGACATGGGAGCTATACTACTATATTTATATCAGTACTATTGGCAGATATTTTTTTATTAAGAATTACAAAGCTCTGATGAGGAGATTGTATTGAAGGTTAAATTAAATTCTGACATGGTTATAGCATCCACAGTTGATAATTTCCCTATCACCAATGACTTTGTGTCAGGATCTAATTTAACTGATAGCTTAAAAATAGGGATGCCTCTTCTTGGGGCTTCTATAACTTTTATTCAGCCTGCTGCAATCTTTTTTCCTTCTGTAGTTATTTTATTTTTCATGTATGTGTAAATAGCTTCCTCTTGTATATCTATATCAAGTGAAACACAAATTGTATTGGCACCACTGGGCTTAATTAATCTTCTTTTTTTTCTCTTTTAAAGAAGATGAAGAGCAGTAATATAGGAAATAAATGTTGTGGGAGCAGATTTATTTTCCAAGTGAGAGAAAATAGACTAGCTATCTCTAAGGGAGGAGTTAGTTTTGCCTGTGGTCTGTAAAACCTGCAAGTAAGGTAACAGTCGTGGACAAAATAAAAACAAGGGAGGGGAAGAATAATAGAAAAAACAGGCTGAGTATATAAATACCTAGTCATACTTCTTTACTTCTGGCTAGTCAGTGCCTCTCTTTATATTCATCTTCAGGTTAACACAGGGTGCAGAAGTGACAGTTACACCAAGCCAGTAGAAAAAAGCAGAAAGAGGTGAAATCTTAACAAAATCCATGAAGGTTGGATTGAGAAACCTTAAATCTGCTTTAGAATGGGATACTGTCTTAGGCAGCCTGTAGGAAACAGTAAGAAGAAAAAAAATAGATAAACTTGCAACACATTCACTTCAGGGTTTGAATGAGAATCCAGCACTTTGGGGTCATAGCGTCTTGCTTGTTTGGCATTCTGATAGCTGAAACCTTAGTATTTTAATCTATTCTGTACTATTACAGAAAGGAGCTTCTCTGTAAACTTCTACTTGATAATTTTAGATTGTTGTCTTTTAAATTTTTTAAATTCAATCAGGAGCCTACATTTTTTAATAACTTCCTTCTGCCTGTTGCTCTAATTTGCTGTTTCCTATGGGCAAGTGAAAAAACCATGGTTTTCATTTCCCTCTCTTTTAAGTTAAGATTTAATGAAGCACATATTGTTAATACTGTAAAACAATAAACGAATGTGTTTTATTAGCTCATAAGGTAATGCTCAATTTTTTGTACCTTTTTATAGTGAAGTATATATTTTAATATATTTTGAAGGTTATACAGTGGCTTAAAAGAGGAAGTGAAAGGTTGTTTTAAACAAAAAGGAAACATTTAGGAATTATATATTTTGTATGTAGGAGAATGGTAAAATGTGATGACGATATTTGAAAAGAATCAAATTCAAATGTCATTATATCATCTAATAGATTCTAATGACAACAGAGAATACACTTGTTGTGGGTTAACCCCAGTAGGGAGTTAAGCTTCACCCAGTGCTTGCTCGTACCCCCCAGCAGCATGGGGATGTGAATAGGAAGCGTGAAAGTGTGAAAACTTGTAGGTTGAGAAAAAGACAGCTTAATAGGTAAAGCAAAAGCTGTATACACAAGCAAAGCAAAATAAAGAATTCTTTCACTACTTCCCATCGGAAGGCAGGTGTTTAGCCATTTCCAGGAGAGCAGGGCTCCATCATGTGTAGCTTTTACTTGGGAAGACAACCGTCATCACTCCAAATGTCCCCCCCATTCCTCCTTCTTCCCTGTAGCTTTTTATTGCTGAGCATGACGCCATATGGTCTGGAATAGCCCTTTGGTCAGTTGGGGTCAGCTGTCCCAGCTGTGTCCCCTCCCAACTGCTTGTGCACCCCCAGCCTACTCGCTGGTGGGGTGGGGTGAGAAGCAGAAAAGGCTTTGACACCGTGCAAGCACTGCTCAGCAATAACTAAAACATCAGTTTGTATCAACACTGTTTTGGTTGCAAATACAAAACATAGCCCCATACTAGCTACGATGAAGAAAACTAACTCTATCCCAGACAAAAACAGTACAACACTTCTTTATATCATTCTCTACACAGTTCTGGGAGTCTGAGAAAGAGATAGACCAGTGGAACCATGGTCTGTCCTCCCTGAGACAGAAACAGGAACAGCCACCAGAAAAAAACAAGATCAAGGGGATTCTGTATCCTCCCCCCATCAGGCAGAAGGCAGTAGCTTAAAGGAAAGGAGTGAAATGAGGCAAGTCCATGTTTGGGGCAGCAGGCAAACCCCCTCCTTGCCCACCTAGCCTTCCCAGGTGTGCCTGTACAACAAGTATGAGGCTCTGGATGTGGAAGGCCGGTCAATGTATGATGTGGATGACAGTCCATCTACACCAGAGGTGTTGCCAGGGTCAGAAAGGCCTACCCCCTGTATCATGACCACCTCCACAAGGAAGAAAGTACTGGTTATAGTTGAAGGCAACTCCCTTCTGAGGGGAACGGAGGGTCCAATATGCTGGACAGACCCTCCTTAGGGAAGTCTGCTGCCTCCCTGGGGCCCAGGGTAAGGACATCACCAGGAAACTTCCTAGCCTGGTATGGCCCTCAGACTATTACACCATTACTGCTCTTCCATGTGGGTGGCGATGAAGCAACAATACATAGTCCAAGGGCAATCAAAAGAGACTTCAGGGCCTTGGGAGGGTTGGTAAGGGAATCTGGAGAACAGGTTATTTTTTCCTCTTTCCTTCCAGTTGTGGGCAGTGACATTGGAAGAAACAGACGGACCTGGTGTCACCGCCACAGTTTTGGGATTTTGATAATGGGATGGTCTACATGGCACCAGGCTTGCTGGTGTCAGATGGGATTCCCCTTTCCAAAAGGCAGAAAAGGGTCTTTGCTCACGAGCTAGCGGGGCTCATTGACAGAGCTTTAAACTAGTCTTGAAGGGGGAGGGGGATAATATCAGACTTGCCCATGACATGCTGTAGGATGACACGCCAAGGTTAGAGGGATGGGGTGCTAGCAAGGGCCCTCAGCCTGTTGTTCTGAGACATGCTGGGTGCACTGCAGTACACCTGAAGCCTTACAGAGATGACCCAGGGGCTCCTGAGGTAATAGGAGCCAGCAGGGAAATACCAGTGAAATACCTCAAAGGAATTAAGGGGTGTTCCTCTAGGAAGGTGACACGGCCAACAGCCCAGATGAAGTATCTGAAGTATCAAATCACCTCCCTGTCCTCAATGTGCCTTAGCATAGCTTCTAGGAGGATGCATGCAGCATGGGATGCCATGAAGAAAAGACTTGATTCAAAGTCAGTTTATGTAAATGTGTGTGGGTGGGTGCTGAGGTTGGCTCTTTTTTTCCTAGAGGCTTCTGCCTGCCATCAATTATACGGTGCAAACTGGATGCAATATGCTGCCTTGGGGACACATTACACTAGGTTTGTTTAGCACAGTACCTAGGGTGGTGTAGAATCAGACCTGTGTACCTCAATGAGCAGAGTCTAAATCTGAAGATTAATGAACTTTGGCATTTACTGTGCAAACTTACATATTTTCTCTGCTTTCCATAATAGGCTGAATTAGAAGTGTGTATCCACATGGCTAGAAGTGTTAGGGAAACTTAGATTCAGACCTGGATTTTACAGTTAATGTTATCTGTAGCACATGTGTCACAAAGTTCTCAGGGCTTAATAAGCCCATACTGTCATGAATCTTAAGAACAATTCAGAACTGGTCATTTTTACTAGCTGCCTTTGCTTTAATGAATCCTTAGGCTGTGAAATTCACCTAAATTGTGAGGACTAAGTTTATTTAAGAAGCTGTATTAGTTTCTCCCCAGGACACAAAATGTGATTAAAGTTTTTTAAAAGCTCTCCAAGACACATCTCTAAGGAGCACATAGAAGAAGAAAGAAAAAGTTACCAAAAGTGAGCTAAGCACATACTTCACCAAAGTAGTATTTTGGTGCCTAAAAACATATAAAATGGATATACTGTTCCACACCAAGAACTGTTTTCAGTCTGCCTGAGTGGTGGGCTGTTCTGATAGTGGAAATGATTGGTGTCTTTTATGTGGAATGCCTGAAGGGATATCTTGAAATTACAGCTGATGGAGCCCTGAATAGCTGAGGATCTGTGAGGTCCACTGTGAAGCAAGCCGTATGATCCAAATATAGCTTAAAGCCAAATCTATTCTTTTACCACACAGTGTCAATAGGAAAAAAAACAATGAAAATAATTATAGTCATGTAAAAATTAAAACAGATGTATCATTTTGTTCCAGTGACCTGAGGAGAATACTAATGAGGCAACCTCTGAATAAGAATCACTAATAAAAACCTTTTTATAAGGTAGTTGATTTAATTTGCCTATACAACTTAGCTAGTAAACACACTGTTAACACTTTAAATTCAAATTGTTCAACAGAATTTTTAAGCCCATACATGAGCTGCATGGCTTTCTAAGGGACAAAGCTTGCCTGTAAGATGCTTCTGGAATAGAAAAAGGTGAAAGTAGTTTTGGGAAAAAGTCGGATGGTTTTGTCCTATTGCTGTTCTCACTGAAAAGAGAATTTTTGCCTGTATTCCAAATTGCTAGTTAGTTAAAGAAACTAGAATTCTTGCAAAAATGAAGGCATCTTTTTTTAAGTACACAGCTCTTGCTTTCACTAATGAATTTATTTTTTTTTTTAAATTGCTTATAAAATTTAAATAATTACAGGGGACCTTTAGTGGCTTAAAGTGTGTACAGGTGTATTTTAGGTGCATGAGATACATGTTTATAAAACTGTCTCTAGTATTTTAGGGCACCAAAACTGTCTGGTCAACTAGTAGATGAAAAATATGATATAGGTACTTACTTTAAGAATATCAGAGGTGTTCAAAAGCTGAATTTGAATCTCTTAGGAAAAAAGGGCCATACGGACATCGTAATAAGAATATTCCAGGAACTGTAAGTATTATGATCAAAATTAACTTTTGCCATTGATATTGAAGGGAGAAAAAGAATTTGACATGGATTTAAGAGGAAATGCCAAATGAAAGAAAAATATACTAGTAAAATGTGGAATACGACCTGTAATCTTCAGTCATCAGCCACAATGCTTTCCTTTTTGAAAGTCCTTTCACTTGCTCCTGTTGTGTCTTTAGGTGTCTTAGGCTGCAAATTCTTTAGAAAGAGGAATCTTGGGTTCACACCTATCAGTAAAGTACCTACACTACTTCTGTCATTGTATTTAAAAAAAAAGGTGATACTTGGATTGCACTGCAAACGCTTTTTTTTATTATCCTAAGTAATTACTACCTTTAGAAAACGCACATATGTTACTGGAGAAACTGAAAGTTTAGGACTGATTTTTTTTTTTTTTTTTTAGAATTACCATTACTATATTTCTCTGTGCTGAGGAACTGATGCATTAATCACCACTGTTAGTGCAGCATCTATTTCTTATAATAGTAATTCTAGTGACCCAAATTAAGTCAAGCACTTTGAGTATATTGTTCTTGTACTGGGAACTTAGAGTGAGCCTGTTCTTTTATTTGGCTGTTTACTTTCCCAATTGCAGTTTTGCAGTTGGCCCAATTTTTTCTGGTCTGTGCAGGCGTAAGACAACTACTATCCTACTGTACTATATGCAATATCAGCCACATACCTGCTTTAACTGACATTTCTATCATTTTAAGTAGCTATTATTACTTTCAAAATATTTTTGCTTTAAATAACGAAATTCTTCTTGTTTTCATGCTCATAGCCATGTTGTACTGTTTCATTTCAAGATGTTAATTACTCTGCCCTCCAGAAATGTCAGACAGTGCTGCTGCCACCGTTGTTTGCCAGCCTGTGTCTGTGCTGAGCTGCGTGCATGCGTGCTTTTGCAAGGAGGTGGGAATTGTGGGGGAAGGTGTGTTAGTGACTGTGCGTGCATTGTGAATGGAACTGGTAATTTGTAATGTTCACTGATTTAATATTTGTAGATTTGACTCAGCAAGTGATGAGGACAGTGAGGTACAAGAGAAACAGTGGTGTTTGCTTTGTTGTAGCTTCAACACTGCTGTCAGAGTCCTGCAGGTTCAAGCGTACAGGATTGTCTAACCTCAGAAGTTGGACTTCTTAACTTTTTCACTAAAAAAGAAGTGGTACAAGAAGTGGTCTCATTCATTTTAGAAGTGTTTAAAAAGGTGGTTTGTGTTTGCACAGCTTTGGTGTAATACAAATTACCTTTAGGACACATGAATGATTCTGTTGGAACTAAAAGCAAATAGGGTAAAAAATGTCCTTTGCCCACTTCCTCCTACCATTTCTCTAATTCTGCAGAGGTTTCTATCCCCATAGTTCTGCTGACATAACCACATATTGCATAGCTTATTCAAATGAGTGTGTGAAATGATCTGTGTAGAAAGCAACAAGTATTTATTTAGGTTTTTTCTTTTAAAACAGCTTTTATTTTCCTTAACCTAGATCATTTCACAGATCCGGCTTAGGGAAGGGTTAAACAGTTGTGTCAATGTCACTGGCAGGAGAGAAGTGTGGGAACAAACAGCTGACAGTGGGTGAGAGGTGATAATGATTTAAACCAGACCTGCTGCTGAGAAGTCTCTAATGTAAATCCTTGATGTAACCAGACTGTTATATTCCAAAGAAGGGAAAATGAAAATTCTTGGAGATTATGTCAGTGTTCAATAAGACCAGAATTTCATATTTATACAAGTTCAGTAGCAAACTACCATTGAGTTCAGTGAGCCTGCAATCCATTGAAGTCAATGGTATGGAGTAGTCAACAGATACTTTCTGCCTCTTAGTATCAGATACTACATTATCCCTAATGTGGTGTAAGTGTGAGCTGTGTTAAAAGAAACTACCTCCCTTCTTCCACTCCTGCTTTTGGCTGTATGTGTCCAGTATTTCCCTTGAGTCAGATCCAGTGACAGAAATTTAGCCCACCACTAAAAGAATAAACCCAAACCAAACAAAAACTAGTTTTCCATTAGACTGGGTTCCTAAAGTGACTCATCCTGCAGCTGTGGATTAGTTACGTCTGATGCAAGGGAGTGAAACAGCAGCTGAGGCTGGGGAAGAGACCACCCCAGTTAGTGACAGCTCACAGTTTCTCCAAACATGCTGTCATGTTCTGGAAGAAGCAATCTCACCCTCCAGCCCACTTCCCTCCCCTCCCCTCCTGTCAGCATGAGCATCTATGTGGTGATGATGTGGAGCTGAAGAACTGACCTGTGGTATTACTAGCCCGGATCAAGTTTACCAAATAGTGATATGAACTCATATATTGCCATAAGGGAAAGGATAGTGCAGAGAAGGGTTTAATGGCCATGACTAAAGTGAGACTGCTTTTCACAACAGGGATGCTTGTTTAAAGTGCATGCAAACCTCTGGACTTAGGATATAGCTCTAAGGCATCTTAATCTAATCTAAAATATGCCTTCTGCACTCATGCTGCATCTTCCAGTTCCCTCCTTTACATCTGGGCCAGTATTCTATTGATGTGATGATGGCAAGCAAGTTCAGAGAAGTAATCTGGTCAGAAACTAAACCCATTTTAAAAATGACTGTTTTTTGACCATATGACTTCTCAAATCACCTCATTGCTTTATCAGGTGAATAACAACAGAAACAGAAAAAACTCTGATTGTTGTAGCCCTGATTTTAGACCTATTCAGGCAGCTAGTGAATCTCACCCTTAAATTTATCTATTGTGAGTTGATGCAAGTAAGAAACAATGCTAATCTGGTGCTTCCCTGGCATCCCAAGTGCAAATAGCTGTATGATGTTAGTAGTTTCATTGTGGAGAGAAAGAAAGACTTGGAGAGTTCTTTCCCTTTTAGTGTTTCTCTTTTTTAGACGCGTAGAATTTTAGCCCTGTATTGCTAATTGGTGATAATAAAAGTGGAACAATGTTAGTCATCCCTCTGCTATTTCCAATTCTAACACAGTGGAAGAAATCAGTGATCAGAATCCACATCAGTGGAAGAAATAATTTTTCTTCCTGGTATGATTTCTTTATACAGCCAAAGATAGGGTATAGAAATGGGTTTCCTGATAAAGACAGATGATCAAAAGAATGATTCTATAATAATTGCAGCTGTGAAAAGCTATTTGTCTATTACAAAAAGGAGGCTTTGTTTTTCTTAATTGTTTGAATTATTTCTGAGTAAATTTGTGTAACTCATTTTGGAGGGGAGATGAACTCATAAATCGTCTGTGAAAATATTTAGTTTGAGCTTTCAGCATACCATGCAGTTATAAATTCTCTTGCCTTTTCAATCTGCCAGAAAGTTTCAGACCCTCTGAGAGAAAATAGGGAAAAAAAATCCCTTGTAGTCCCAGCAATTAAAGACTTTTTGTATATGGATGATGGATCTGAAGATCATTATCTTTCTGTAGCGTGATGATACAAGGCTTTTTCAAGGAAAAGCCTCTAAAGAATGAGTCCCAGCAGTATTGTGAGTCAGGAGTTCAGACTGTGGGCCTGATGGCCACAGCAAGGAGGATGGGTCATGCTCTGGTTCGGAAATTCTTGGTGGCCGGGGAGGATGGTAATGTGTTGTCTTGGTGGCATATTTGACTGTGGCTGGTAGATGCTGTTAACAGTCCCAGAGGATGGAGGGAGGCTTCCCCTTAGCCAGCAGATCACCATTTTGCTGTCTGTGGGCTGATGCATTTTAATGCCTTTTCTTTTGTCTCTTAGTGCTCCTCTTGAGATTTTCCAGTCCTATTTGTACTGGAGGGAGAAATACACAACAGAGTTCGGTGAGGACTGACCATATGCATCTTGTAGTTTGAAGGCTGAGCCGGCATTGCAGACCAGATTCAGGTTCAAAGGCAAATTAGGGGTAGGGAAGAGCTGCCTATTTAAGAAAATTCCACTTATCCCTGCAACTCCAAGGCAAGGCTGTTTTAATGATGCTAGGGGACCCTGACATGGATTAGTTTTTCCCAGCACATGTACCTTGACATATCCTGCACCGGTCTAGCTGCACACTGACTGATAGACCTGGACAATTCTTTCAAACCTGGGGTTAGAGAGTTTGGCTGTTTTTTCAGAGGTAAACATAAAAAATAAAAAGTTGTATTTAAAAAATGCTGCTTGAAATGCTTTCTTTGATCCAAAATGACATGTTTTGTGGTTATAAGATTGCATTTTAACCTTTATTTTAAATTTCTTTCCTATTCTTAAAAAAAGTCACTTTGAAGCAAAACATGCAATAAAATGTTTTTATTTGAAGTTTGCAGTCACTCAGAAAATTGTCACGGTAAAAGCATTATATCCGTATTTATCCCCCCCCCCCCCGAAACTGTTACCTAAATTAAATCCAAATTAATGATTAATTTGGGATCTCTGAAGCTCCATTTTTTTTCAGCAAAATTCAGTATTTTCTTCAATACTCTATACTGCTCTTTAGATAATTCGTAAGGCACAGATATGTAACTATAGAAAAGCAGGCTGGTCTCCACCCTGTTTCATCCTTGTTCCAGGAAGAAATGTTTATGTAGGCATTGTGGGAACGTAGCTGGGAAACTTCTCTCCCAATTTCTTTCCAAAGTCATCTTGCCACAGGTTTCTCTTTATGGAATGGTGAAAATAGGTTTTGTATGTGCAATCTTTAAAATAACAAAACAAAAACTTTGTTCCATTATTTGATAAATCGATTCACACTCAGGATAATGTGCAACTAAAAGTGAATTTTGCTAATCAATCTTATAAGATCATAAACTTGTCTCACTGAGAGCTCTAGTCTTTGTGTACTGAGAGCTCTAGTCTTTGTGTTTATTCTCTTCTGTTATAGTCTAAACCAAACAGATTCTCAAAAGATGAAAAACCTCCAGTGCCTTTTTGGTGCTGTTCTAGTTACAAAAATGAATTGCATACTAATTTTATTGTGGGCTCTTGGACCTTTGCTCAGCCAACTTTGGTATCACATTCCTAACTCTAGCATGTGAATAGATCTATTGAAGTTAATGGTAAAGAGTTTTTCAGGGTTGTTCATTGTTGACCTGCCTCTGCTACTTTACTAATTTCAGCTGAAGCAAAGTGAAATAATGCTAAGTGTTTCTGGAAATCCTTCCTTTCAGAGGAATCAAATAGATAGCTTGAGACAGTAATGGCTTAGAAAATTGCACTTATTTACAAAAAAAATTTCCTCATCTGCAAATTCTACTGAATATGTGGGGTTTTTTTGACTCCTCTGAACAGAAGGATAAATAACAATTTCAGGATTTGACCCTGTGTATTTTTTTTCTTTGATCTTACGGTATTACTTTCTGGTGATATTTATCCTTTTTTCTTTTGGCTTCCTTTGGTAAATGAATATATGTGGTGTTTTCAAAAATTGCTTCAGTGGAGCTAGTAGAAAGAGAATTACACAAAACCATTCTCTCTCCCAAACAACAATCCCCTTGAAACGGCTAATTATTTTCATGTTTGTGAGTGTCCCCTACATTAAGGCTTTTCTGAACTCCCACGGTTCTAGACTGTCTTGGTTTCTGACCTCCCAAGTAAAAAATCCAGTGGAAATGCAGTGTCAAAACAATTCTCCTTGATCTCTCTGAAAAGGCTCTTTCTTGTCATAGTTTCAAGTTCCTCAGCTGCAAATCTATTAATTACACAACAAATAATTAGGACCATATAAAAGCTGCAAAAAACCCCAAAATTTGAAATCACCTCAAAACAGCAACAAAGGCTAGATCTCTTTATAAATTAGCTGATACTAGTAAAGGATTATATCATAGAATATTCAAGCATATTCTTCATTATTATATGGAAAGAAAAAAAAATTAAATATTGTCTCTCAGGCACTTCCATAACAACAGAAAGAATTCCTTTCTTTTAGTTTTTTTGGGTTTCTTTTGGGTTTTGGTTTGTTTGTTTGTTTTTTCTAAAATTGTAAGGACAGATTTTTAACATTCCCAAAATGACTGAAAATACCACTGGAAAGAGCCTGGCTCCGTCTTGTGTACACCCTCCCTTCAGGTATTTGTACACATTGATGAGATCTGCCCCGAACCTTCTCCTCTCCAGGCTAAACAGTCTCAGATCTCTCAGCCTTTCCTTGTATGTGAGATGCTCCAGTGTCTTAATCTTCTTTGTGGCCCTTTGTTGGACTCTCTCCAGTATGTCCATGTCTCTCTCATACTGGGGAGCTCAGAACTGGACCCAGAACTCCAGGTCTGGCCTCACCAATGCTGAGCAGAAGGGCGGGTTTGTAGCGGATTGATGCATGGACTCCGATCGAGGGGTAAATTGAAGACCCTTTATTGAAATCTTCCATGGCCTATATACTTTCTATTTGTTTACACACGCGCTACTGAGAGAACTCCTGTTGGTCTACATGTCTTGTCCACGCGCCCCCCATGCGTCCCTCATGCGTCCCTCATGTGTCCCTTCAGCTAATACCATTGGCTATCTCCCTGTAACCCTGCAGTTCCTTCCCCCACAACAAAGGTGTTCCAGATGCACTGTCTCCTTTTTTCGGACATGACCCGGACCCTCAGTACTTCAATCTTCTTAACCCTTTCACTCCCACAATGCCTAATTCCTCCTCACAGGTTTACGTCTCTCCACCTGCTGGCAATACTTTGTCTAATGCAGCCCAGGACAACACTTGCTGCCTTTGCTGCAAGGGCACATTGTTGGCTCATGTTCAACTTGGTGTCCACCAGGACCCCCATGTCCTTTCCTGTCAAGCTGCTTTCCAACTGGGTGGCCCCCAGCATATATTAGTGCATGGGGTTGTTCCTCCCCAGGAGCAGGACTTTGCGATTCTCCTTGTTGAACTTCATGAGGTTCCTATCAGCCCATTTCTCCAGGAGTCGAGGTCATTCTGCTTTGCATGACTAACATGATCATTTTGCTGCTCCTGTGAAAAGGTATTTCCTCACCTAGCTTAATACAAATTATGAGATTATTTTTGCTTCTCTTGAAGCCTGTCTCCAAATCAGAGTACACTTGTGCAGTCAGGATCAGGCTCTTAGTCTGTAACCAAGTGTTTCTTTTTCATATGTCAGTTGTGGATATTTAAAGTAAAGTAAAAAGTAAGTAAGTCTTGGGTTGATTTCCTGCTAATCCTAGGAAATTTTGTATATTTATTGAAACTATGTATATATAACAGTTTGCTGAGGCAAATTGGCATAATTTTGTTATGTCTAATGTCTTTCTGTTGAACACATTCAATCTCATTAATTGTAAAACTCTATAAGAACAAGCAATAATGATTTTAAAGAATCTTTTTCTGGATAAATATTGTGCTGATAACTGAATGAATGTGTTCTGGATTACCATAAGGTCATGTGTGTTGGAACAAAGATAAAACCCTATTTCTGTTTTAAAATGGGATCACTTTATCAGTATTATGTGATAACTATTATGAGTGTCATTTATTTTATTTCCATGGCTCAACTAAATTACGTTACTTTTCTTAACATCCTGTTTTAACAAAAGTCATTTGGGGAATAGGTGCAGACATTTGCAGAACTAATAAGGGAATTAATTTTTCTGAAGGCTTTGGGAAGATTCTCTATTTCAAAACCTTCTATGAAGCAGTTTTTGAAAATGGTCTTTCAATAATTTTTTCTGAAGTGAAGTTCTGGTCTTCTAAATTCACCTTTCCAATTGTGATATAAAAGTACCAAGTGGGCTCTTTAACCTTTGCTTCTAAGATATGTTAAATGTTTGCTTATTGTTGAACATAAATAATGTTATTAGGAATTTATAGTAGTTATCACTGTTGGTGATGTTGAAGTGAAAGTTTTTTAAACAATGGAATCTTTAACGTGTCTAGAAAAAAATGGTACAATCTTTAAATTTGACAGTGGCCTAATAAATTCAATAAAATTCCAAATAATGTAAGGAAAATGAAGTAATGAAAATCTTTTCAGTGGCTACCATTGCCTCCATTCTTCTGTCTTACTCAGAGTTAATATACATTAGTTTTTCCCCTGAGCCCTTTTCCCAGCCACTGTCAGGTGCTTCACTCCCTGTAAAAATCCTGTCTCATACATCCCAGCATGGAGAATGACTCTTCAATACAGCAACACTAGTAGATTATTTTTCCTCCCATTTCTTTTTTTTCTTTTCCGAAATGGATGTAATTTTCTAGAAGATTTTGATTTTTGACCAAACTTTTCTGCCCATGTGATTATATTTCCAAGCTTTTACACCCATGAATCTGTGTGTATAGTCCTTGAGTCATTAATATATATTTTTTTTAAATGTTGGAAAACTTTGCTATTTTTTCTTAAAAAAAAACACAAAAAACCCCAAACAAAACCACCCCCCCCCTCCGAACCTGTGGAAAATCTGGGGGAGGTAGCGTAATCTGTTTATAAGCAGAGTATTTTACACATTTTTGAATTGTTATTCTGTCTTGAGACACCAGACAGCTCAGCACAGAGTTGTTCCGTAGAGCGCCATCCAAAAATCACAGTCGTTCCCACAACCCAGGTGGTAGTCAGCTGTTCCCACAGGGTGTATTAGAAAAACCTTTCCACGTCAGCAAAGTCTTTAGATCAAACTCCACTTGTCCAAAAGTTATCTGACACCATCGCTGCAAAAAAAATCTTACATAACTGAGAGTGAATTTGCTTGTATAGGGCTGTCATTTGTATCTTCAGGAAAAGTACATTAAACCTTAATGCACAAACACAGTGAAAAAATAGAAGTATTTGAAAGGGGAACAACTTCCTGTGACTTTCCTCTATCAAAACAGAGCTAAATCGAAACTGAGCATGCCAGAACATCAGTTGGTGCAGTTCTCATGAGTGTGTGCTGGTACCAAAAGAACTGAAGAGTGACTGGGGGGAGGATGGAGGTATTTGGCTTATCTGAGAAAAAAGTTCTGGAAAAACTCTCTCTCTCTCACACTTTTTATATAGGACTTGCAGATCACAGCTTATATCCTGTAGAACTTTAAAAAAAGCTGTTCCTTTCCAAATTGGACTTCCTAACAAATGCACGGCATGTGCCTCAAGTGACTATGACATGCTAATTTCTGAAAGGAGATGAAAGGTAGTCATTTGTCTAGTTTCTTAATCTACTTGGAGTGCTTAGATCTCTTTCGTGCAAAGTCTGTTTATGGCCCCTACTAACTGGATGTTTCTTAATCAAAGTTATTTTCCTACAACACAAGTTAGGTTTGCCACGATCCTTTAGCCCTTAAAATGGTTTTCGATCTGCTGAAGTAAAAGTTCATATTTTACATTCATAAGAATAATAAATATTAACACCATGAATCATACAAATCGAGCTAATCCCACTATTTGGAATTATATCAGAGGCTTGATAGTGTCATTATGAGTAATGTGGCTGGAGCTGTGGCTTCAAGATGATGGATGATCTTGCCTGTTAAATCATTGCCATACAGACTGATCCTAAAAACAGGTTTAAACAGAAAATGGAATAAAAATGTGATAGCAATATATTGACTTATATAACTGTCCTTTTCATGTAATTCAGGTTTTCTTTACTATAGTAAACCTGTGCAGCTGAGATGGTTAAGTATGTGGTGGGGAGGAAGAAACATGCTTATGGAGTTTAACAATTTAAGGTATTCTTCTCCTCATAATACTAAAATATATAATATTAAATTTTGCAGTCCATCATTCCATTGTAATAACTATTTCTATTTGAATTGTTTTGAGTTTAATTGGTTAAGTAAATAATTAGTGGAATATTCTATGTCTGCAGTGGGACAAATGAGACTAGCAACTGACTTCAGTAGCCAAACCCAGCTACTGGTAATTAGCACCATCAAAGTAGTGTCTCTTTTGCCCTTCAAAAATACTGTGGATCCCTTCATTGCTTCTTCTGAAAACACCTGGCTGTCTAGCAAACACAAAACCAAGCAACTATGTGTGCAATGCCATATGTAAAAATGCTGTCCCCTTTGCACCAGGAAGCATATGTATTTTTGAGGGAATCATTGAAAGAGTAACAGCTCACAGTAGAAGTAGCATTTTTTCCTCACCAAGGCCACCTTTTTTTTTTTTTTCCCTCATTGACACTTTGGGCAGATACTTGTTAGTAGACCCAACAGAAAGCAGGACATTTTTTCCAAAATACTAATACAAATGCTTATTTATTTCATTTTTACTTCCCTGATGCTATGTTTGCTCTGTTAGGTAGGATTCTGATTGTGGCAAATTAGTTGCTGGCAGACAGGATACCTTACCACATGAAATTATGAGGAGAGCAGTATTTTTGGACGATCTTTTCAATTTAGAAGACTTACACTGACCTATGCTTTATCTCACTTTCTTTTGAAGGTTAATATTGGCCTTTCAATTTTTGGGTTACTTCATTACTTGTTACAAGTTTTCGTTAACAATGCTGATCTAAATAATGTCATGCTAGCGAAGCATGTATAAAATCTATTGTTGGACTTCCTCATAATTTATTCTCAGCTGAGCAAATTGCATAGAGTAGTTGTTAAATGTATTCATTTATCAGAATTTATACACAAATTAGGTATGCTCTTTGTTACTTTTTAAGTCTCGTATAAGTCAAAGTAAGTCCATCAAATTGAATGGAACTAAAGTCAAGCTGAAGACTTACTCATTTATCTTCACAGTCCTGTACAAAATATATACTGCCTCCTGGATGCTTAGTTGATAAGAAAAAACCCAAATGTTATAAGTATTAAAAATAAAAGTTATAACACATTACTACACAAATTCTGGATCATGTCTAGGTACTCTGCAGAATGCAATATGAATTTGTCTTTCTTTGTAAATGAGTTTCCATTCTGATATCACCTGAGTTCTGGCAAAATTTGTGTCACTTCGTAACGTGCCATTCCTTACATCACACTGTACTTTTTCCATCTTCAGTTTAAGTATCACTTAGTGTAGGGAACTGAAATGAAACATTCAGATCTGAGTATTCAACAGACTTTGGGTCTGGATACATTACGCTTGAAACAAACCTAAAGGTATGTATTCCATAGTATGTGCAATGGAATGTCTTTGTTTTAAATGCCTCTGTTCCAGACAGACTGCTCAAGAATAATAATTTTGGACTATAAGTACTCTTTTGAAAATATGAAGCAGTGAAAATGAAAATATGAACCACCATTACTAGAGCAGTAATGACTTGAATTTGCAAAAAACCACCTGAAACAGTAAGTGTGTGAATGGTGTCCATTTCTGTATTGTGCTGCTGTTCTGAAACTTCATAATGACAAGAGAAATGTCAGTATTGCTTACAGTTTCTATTCCAAATGTTTGAGCAGAAGAATCTGACCAGCATGCTTCTCTCAATTGCAAGATGCCTTCCTTGCTTTTTCAGGTGCCAAAAATTCCAGCTGCCCAATATCCTACTGTGAAAAATCTTGAATTTCCCCTGGCACCTTTTATGAAACAGCAAACATTATCATTATAAAAACTTCATAGCAGATATTAAGTTGAAAATGCCAGGGACAATCTAAAACCAACTGAATAAAAGCTTAGGGGTTGGCTGCAGGTTTGATTATTCATGCTCAAACTTGTTTAAGGAGAATCCTCTTTTCCTTAACAGATTTGAGATTGCTGTGAAGTTTCTCCAGAGTTGGTAGAATTGAGAAGCCTCAATGGCATTGCGGATGCTTCACTTCAGTGGCCACAGGCTTGGCTGTAAGTTATTCTCTTTAGGAAAAGCAACAACAGAACCCAATGTGGAGTTGTTGGCTTCAGGAATGTTATGAATCGGAGAATTTACCAAATTTCTCAGCTCTAATAATAACTTAGAGAACATTTGCAAAGACAAGGATACAAAATATGTGTGGAGAGGTTGTTTGTTTCTTGTTTGGTCGGTTTCTGTTATTTCTAGGCTGCTTACATAGGGGATTTCTCTCCAGTGACTGTGCTCATCAGGTTTCCATGCACACAGAACTCCAATTCTGAGTCTCATATGAGCTATTTGAACTAAATAGAATTTTTTTTATTACTGACCCAGCAGAACTGTTTCCATCGTCAAATGTGCAACATCTAATTGCATGAAAGCTCTTTGTGCTACACTCTTCATGTGCTTAAAAAACCAGCATTTTATTTTATTCTCTGTTACTCTCTGTCTCACTATGATTCTCAAATAACATTTTGAAATGCGTGAACTTTGGACATATGATGGCACTGTTGTGCCTAAACTAACTCTGTTTAGTGATTACATGCCCCTTGCCACGTGTTGTTTTATTGTTCAGAGAAAAAACAACCCTAAGAAAACTCCAGAATGTATCCTTTATATTTTTTTAAAGAAAACTTTTCTCAATAGTTCATCTATTTTCCCCCCATCAATGACTTCCCACCTCATTTACTGACCTCTTGATCTCTTTTAATGTTTTAATATTGTCAATCAATTCAGGCACTGCTTTTTCTTCTCTGTGTTTTCAAAACTGTAAGATGAAGTATTTGATTTTTTTTTTTCTTGTTTTGATTGTTTCCTATCAGCATAACTTATTTCTGGCAAATCATGGAAGCTGGTTCCAAAGCCAATGCTCCTAAAAGGGTTTTTTAGCAGGACTCTGGGCCTGCAAGTAGGTGTGCACAACCCAGTGAGTCTTTTGTAGCCCCTGGGGCCCCATGAAACTTTCAGTCTAGTCGCTCAAGAATGATAATAGAGGTATAACCTGCAGGAAGCCAGATAGAGGGCTTCCTGCCTCCTATACAGGAGCAATAAACGGGACACCAAAGGTCAGGGGATCTGGGAAGGTCAAGTGAAGGGAAGCTGTATCCTTTCATTTTATAGCTAAGGGAAGCTGGCAAAAGTTTGAGTGGATGGTTTTTGCTTCAGAATTCTTGTTTTAAAAGTAAAGCTAGCTTAAAAGAAAAAGTTCGGGGATTCATGGTTCTCAGAAACTTTTGCTCCGTTCTTTGAGTCAGTTCATATGACTCCTGTTTTGCAGTGTCAACAGCAGTAACAGACACAGATGACTTAGTCTGCAGCACTTTGCTGTTTGTTTCCCTCCAGGGAAACAAGAGGCAAGTATAAATAGTGCTCCTTTCCTCTTTATTTGGCTCATTAATTGCATACAAAGCTCTTTTTTTATTATTATTATTTTTTTACCCATGGAATACCTGTCACACTCTAGAAGCTTTTCCTAGTGTTTTAGACATCTATAACTTCCCCACATTCTTTCTGTCCCTCCCCTACCATGTGTAAAACTGTGTTATATGTCTGCCTGATAGGTTGTTCCTGGAATGTCCAGATCACTGGGGTTAAATTAGTATCTGTAACCACTGGAGTGTCATTTTCCGGCCAATAGGTGTTTTATCTGGTATCTAATTGCTCGGCTGGAAGACGACACAAACAATTACTCTTATAAAACAATTATGGAATTACAGAATGAGACAGGTATGAGTAACAGCTTCTCAGGAAGCGGTTAAAGTTACAGAGGACTACAAAGTGAACAAGAGTCAGCAATCTCATGTGATTTTGAAAGATGCCAGAGAACAGGGAGTATAAGTAGAAAAATGGTTTATGAGTGAAGTGATCCTTCCACCCTTCTGAGTGAAGATACTGTGTCCATTTTTGAGTGCTGTGATTGAAGAAAGGGAGACTGGCTGCAGGATATCTAGACAAAAGTCACAAAAGTGATCATAGAGGTAGGAAATTTGACTTATGATTATTATACAAACACTGCAGTTGTTTAGAGAAGACTTCCAGAAAAATATAAATAAATGGATTGTGCAAAAAGGAAAAGGTCTAGATGTTTTGGTTTCTGTTTCTGTGGTGGATAATAAACCAGTTAGAAGTATGGCTGGTGCTCCCCTCTTCTCACTTGCATTTTTTGATTGTGCCTATATTCAGCCAGTGCCACCTGCTTGGCCCTCCAGTCCTGGTTGCAACCAGGAGTGACAGAAGTAGCCGTAGGTGTGTGATTCTCTGAGAAAAAAAACCCGAATCAAAGGTAAAAATTTCATAACATCATCTTAACAACTGTGTCAAAAATTCTCAATGAAGAATGAGGACTGATGCTTTTCAGGAACTGTTGTGATAGGAGAAAAAAAGTCGCCAGGGCACAGTCCATTCAAGCAGGAGCTTGTGCTGATCACTTTTATCCTGCAGCTGAGTGGCAGGAAGCAAAGGCAACACACCTCAAGTTCAGCTTCATCAAGTATAGTAATTCTTCCTGTGTGTGAATCCATTTTCCAGTTTTTTTCATTTTCAGGTTTTGTTCTTTTTTTGGTCTAATACAGTACAGCATTTTAGGTCATCATGACCTTTATTAAAGGAGTAGTGTGGCGTTTGTATGGCAGAAATTTGCTTAAATCTTTACTCCCTGAAATATTTTTATTACAACAATGACTTCTGTTTTGGGTAGGACATTCCCACCCTACAAAAAAAAAAAACAACAAAACCAACAAAGCACCTCTTGTTGAATTACACCACTTCTTTGCTTGAGAATTTTTTTGTCACCTGTGTGCGCACTGTTTTCCCCCGTTTCAGTGTGGTGTTAGATTTGCATATGTGTATAGTGGACACATTGTGGCCTTTATTTTAAGACCATGTCTAAGCACGGTGCACTAGATTTGTTTCTCAGATATGTGCTGGCAACATTCCTAAATGCATTTCATTTGATATTTAATCTCCTGCAGCTCCTATGAAGTTGAAACAACATTTTTGCTGTCTTCACATTTTTTCTTATTGAGTATCTTTTTTCAATGTGCTTCAAACTTTAAAATTTCACTATGTGCAAAGAAACTGTTTTAGTCTTCTATTTAATCTCCTCTGTGGAGGATATATTCTTATTACTCGGATGGTGTAGTTAGCCCTTGCTTTTTAACAACACAGTCATTTGGGTTTTAATAGTCGCTTTCTCATTTCGGTTCTGCTTGAATTAAAAAGCAATTTAATGGCACAGAAATGGAAGAGTTAACTCTTAATGAAGAGTTAACACTCAATAAGTGAACTTCTTTTCCTAGGCTTCCCAGCCGTGTCAAGTCAAGAGCTCCACTGTAGACTATGTAGTACTTATTTTGATTTCACTTGTTTCCTTGTATTGTGTCTGGGCTCAAAGTAAGGCTTCAAAGTCACGTTTGCAGTATTTCTTTCCATTCAGGTTTGATAATCTTTCTTACATGTGTGGAAATGTAACTTCATCTCTCCATGATGTTTTTCTACTTACATGGTGAAAAAGAACACTAACAAGCTTCCTGTAGCTTCTGGAGATTAGTTAATATCACAAAGCTTATCACTGGATACAGATTGCCCAAATAATCTTGACACTGTAGTCTCTATCTCTTTTTCTCAACAACCCTGTGTTTCACAAACATGTACTGCAGTGAAAATTATGCTTTGGACAGACAATTTGAACAAAAGGCCTTTTCTAAGTCTTCCTAAACATGCTGGGTTATGACACCAGTATGGAACTGCTCAGTTCATTAAAATAGCTGAAGAAAAATATATGTGTAAGTATCAAATTATTAAATCTCCTTCTAGATAAATATTTTTTTTCCATTTGGAACCATCACATTGTACTATAACTAACTGAAATGTGTGATTTTATTTTCAGTCTGGTTTCCCAAAGAAACAATGTTTATGGGAATGATCTCTGTGCCTTTTTTTTCCTCATGATAACTTTTAAATCTGTCAGCCAATCTCCATTTAATTTATTACACAGGTAGTCAGAAAGATGTGGTATTTCTACACTGCTATTTCTCAAAAAAATCTGTTCTTTTTTATGGTATCCTACCTGATCTTTTGCTTGCTTGACAGAGAAATAATGACCATAATGTTCTATAATAACCGTAACATTCCAAGGCTGAGATTTTAAATAATTAACTAGTTATTTTGGGGTGTCTGCACTAAAACAGACTTTTGAAAATCACAGTGTTCAGAGAGAACTGAATATCAGTCTTCTGGTAGCCAGTCCTCAATAAATGTAACATTTAGAATAAGTAGAAACAACCTAAAAATCTTAGCCAACATTTGTAGAAATACGTTTCTATAGAAATGTATAGAATTGATCCTTGTAACATTTTCTAAAACCTTTTTATAAGGCAAGTCTTCATTTTTTCCAGCATCAGAGCTGTTACCAGGCAGGAGTTCTCTCAGGCTTATTCTTTACCATTCCTGTTTGCACTGTTAAATTCCTGATTCCATGAGATATGAATGATTGCAAAAGTCTAGGATGGGTTTTGATTTTTAATTTTAAGGACCTACTCTGTCATGAGTATCTTTTGTGAATGTTTTAGGAAATGCAAATAAGAGCATAGGATTTAACTTTTACTTGGCTCTTACTGCTTGATGATAGGAGATTCTGAGGAATTATTCACAGCAGAATTAGGTCTTCAATGTTCCTTATAAGAGTCTTCCGAGTAAATTTGTAGTCTTTGTATCTGGTCAGTATCAATAATGTTACTCTGTATTTGTGAAGTTAGTTCTAAGACATACATTTTTAATGCAACTACTCTCCTTGTCCTAGACACTTTTTGTTAGATGTTCTGAAAAGGCTCAGAAGGATGACTGTTTCTTGATAATTTTTTAGATTTTTATACCTATTGTATTTACACATTTTTCCTAAATGATATTTTTCTAGCTTTATATCATGTAAAGAATTGAGTAGAAATCTCATGGATATTGCAAATTTCAATTTCAAAGGTATCTTTGAACAAGTTTTGTAATCAGAAAGATAAAAGAAGAAAAAACCCAACATGCCATATTAATGTACTGCTCAGTAGTAGTCTTGCCAGTTCCAGTAAAATAATAAACATACTGCCTATTTTTCAGTTAAGGGTGATTAGCTAAATAATATTAGAAGAATGGCTTAGACAATGGACAAAACTAATAATTTTTGATGGAGTAGCTGAAGCTTGAATAAGAATTAGGGCTAGTTGCAGCAGAGCACAGACGACTAACATCTTGGTATTGTGTCTGATGCTTGCACATAATTATCTTTGAAACTCAATAATGTCACTGCACTAAATGAAAACCATAAACTGCAGAGCATATCTAGGTCTGTGATCTGACAAGTTCATGGTGGTTTGGGGATTAGTCTTTAAAGGACACAAAACAAAGTATTGTGAAAACAAAAATGAAACAAAGTGAAAGAAACTCTTAAGGTTCACTTAGATATGCAGTCTGATGATAAATCTGACAGCTCCTAAAAGGTGTGTAAGTATAACTGTTTAATTTTGAGTTAAACACTGGAATTTGCCGTTTAAAAAATATTCCTTAAAATTTAGTTCAAGCAATAAAAACGTTCCTTCCTATGTAGAGATTTGTATTTTTCCTAAATTTATGCTAATGTCACAGTCCAGAGCTTTGAGAGCTTTGATCCACAGTACTGCTCTGTTTAACTCCAGGTTACCTAGTCAGTCTTCCTCTTTGGAAGACATATTCAAGTCTGTAGTTTGAAGGCTGGTTGTTTTGTCTTAGTATGAGACTTTTTTTGGTTTTGTCTTAGCCGTGTTCCCCAACTCTATACTTCTTCCATGGCTAGGGGAATGCATTTATTGGCAGCGTACATGTAGGGCTTTTTTCCGTAATACTGTTCATGTTCTATTTTTCACATATTTGTCTATCCATGACATTTTTTCATTTTTTTATTATAAACTTGAGTGTTGAATCATTTTTGTTTGACTTATATTTTCAAATATTCTACTAAAATAGCACAGGAGAACACATTTTGTAAAAAACCAAACAAACAAAACCCCAAACAACCTTTTATTTTTCTTTTCTAAGTAAAATATTCTACTACATTACACAGTGTAAACTACCGAAAACACATTTAAAACTCATTTTCAGCTTAGCCCTTTCCTAATAAGCAAAACTAACAGGTACCTTCCAGCAAATTAATCCAGCCTCCCTAAACCAGGGTCCCTAGTTTAGCAGAATTCTCTGCGTACTTTTAAGTGTTGACAATTCACATATCCTCAGTTATACATTTTGTTATGCACCTACCTAGATTAGGGGCCAACTGAAGTCTTGCTGTAGAGTTTTCTGTAGTCTGTTAAAGGCAGCTGAAGGAAATGCAGTATAATCTCAATTCAATGGCTTCTTGAGAAGCAAAAATACAAGTACCTGCTGGTTCTCCATACAACTTTGGCCAACTCGCATGCTTATGCATTGGGAAGATTTTTGCTTAGTCTTCCAGTTTGGATGATTTGATAAATATGCATTTCTAAATAAGCTGATAATAGTAATTTTGTGACTAAAGTCAACTGAACATTTTTATGTTAATTTAGTTTGTTTAAGGCAACTTTGTAACTGATCATCATATGTCAAAATATTGTATTTCACTTTGACGCATTCACAAATTCTGTCATTAAAAACTCCTGTAATTATTTATGCAAATATCTTAATCAAAAAGTAAATTTTGTTAGTCAAATTTTAGTTCAAGAATCACATTAACATTTTAACCATCATTTGTTACAGTCATGAATAACAAGCAGTTTTAATCACACAGTGAGTTGGAATACTTAACTACTGTCTTAATTAGTGAACATGTTTTGTTAGTGTTACTTGATGTCTGATACTCCTCCAAAAAAATCAAAGCAAATCTGTTTGATTTTATTCTTTTTTAGTTGTTTGGCTTTCTGCTCCAAGCTAGCTAGCTCTATTCTTAAACTCAAAGTAATTACTGCATAAAAAATTTAAACCACAAGGAGTCAATATGCTTTGTTGCACATTTGCGGTCACTGTCAAAATAATTTCTTGCAAAAGCATAACCATAATGAAATCGTAGGCAGTTGTGTACCAATGGCTCCCAGTAAAAACTTCTGGGAAGATCATAAGCATAAAGATTACTTTCAGCAAATATTTATTTATTTAAAGTTACGGTAAAAGACAATTTTTCTAGTTTTCATCTTCCTTTTTTGGTGGGTTTTGTTTGTTTGTTTTTAATATGTTCTCTGGCTAAGAAAGAATGCTATAATTTTACAGACTGGAAGAAATTCATTTTAGTGTAGAAAAGAGCCAGAAGGCCTACTATACATGTTTTAAGTCCCACTTTTGTCTTCCTGTGAGTGATTAATGAGACAGTGAGACCTAGAATTTTTGCTGGTAATTCCTATGGACAATGTTTTCACTGTTAGCAGGTGATTCTATGTTGTTACTCATAAACAAAATCGATGGTTGTTTGTTGTGGTACTTACCTAGTCTTGTCCCTAAGCACTTGAAAAGGGGGATGAGCATGTAGTTTCTGTTTGTTTTCTGTGTTAGCCTATTACAGAATGATAGAAAAATAAGCCAGAGAAAGACCTTAAGAGGTCATGTAGTTCACTGCAGATGGCAGGATTAAGTATACTTAGATCATACCACAGTATGTATAGCCTTTTCCTAAAAACGTCAAAGAGAGATTTCACAGTGCCTCTAGAATACCTATTGGTATGTTTCAGGGAGGGAAAAAATGTCTATGCTATCTAACATAAATCTTTTTTACTAGAAATTATGCTGATTCCTTCTCATTCTACTTCCAGACGCTTGGAAAACAATTGATTGTCCTTCTCTTAATGACAGCCACTTAGTTATTAGAAGATTGTTATCAATGTCCTTCCTTCCTCAGTCTTTTTTCTAGACTAAACAAAGTCCTTCAGCTTCCTTAGAGGTAATTTTTCTAAAACTAATTATTCTTGTAACCTCCGCCATGGAATCTTTCCAATTTGCTTTTTTTCTGTTTTAAAATCCCAAAGCTGGATTATAAACCTCAGTTGTTCTCTATAGCCCTATTACTTTACTATCAATTCTCCGTTTTATTTTTGTCCATTTTATTTCTTCTTCAGTTTTGAGTAAATTGAATTACTTAATTTCAAATTATGAATTTCATATTCTAAAATATTATCATTATTCTATCAGCATCTTTCCAGACTCTAAACTTGCTCTTCAGAGTGTTCTGTTTCTTTTTGTTTAGTATTCTCTTGACTTTGGTAGAACTGCAATCATAATTGAGTGACTAATAATTTTAAGACAAAATCTCCACCATGTCTCTATGTATTTTTTAGAGAAGGAAGTAAAGAGAGAATCACAGTTGTCTTATCTGCATGAAGTTGAATCTGGTGGAAGTCAAAGCAGCTGATAAGCTTTATATGGCATCTTTGGAGCGTAAAGAGAGCAAATATCTGTTTTGTAATTTTATTTTTGTCCTTCTAGTGTGTTAATAGTATTTAACTCATCCCATTTTCAGTACTAAGAAGCTTCTTGAAAAATGAAAAATGTAGTCCAAAATATTCATATCTCACTTGCATATTTTTATGAGGCATTTATTTTTATTTGGTTCTCCAAATATGAGTTTGAAAGCATAATTTTCAATATGTAAAGCATCCAGATTGAAACTTTTGTCTTGAAAGATGTATTTTCAGCTTTGTTCCATCTTTAAATGACAGCATAAGGCTGTGTTATGGTTTGGGGTTTTTGTTGCTTGATATATACTTTTTCCTGCTTTTTAAAAAGTTTAATATTTGTACACTTATCTTTCAGAGCATTGCTTTTTTCACTTTTTTTCTGTTCTGAATTTTCTGCTCTTAATACTCATGGTACAAAAAGTTAGACTATCAGAGTACCCTGTTACACAAATTCTGATGCCTAACTATAAAATCTACTCTTATTTCATTAACCTAAAATCAGAGTACTGAAATAATTTTCTCATGATCAGATCTCTAAGACTGAAGAAGTAGCATCATATTTCTATGAGACATGTCACACTGTTGTCTTATCCAGTAGAGCTTAGTGGTATTTTATTTTCCTGACATGGAGTTTTCTGTGTCCTTCTCTGCCATATTAACATACAGTAAACATAAGTAAAGATCTACTCAATGTATGTCTCCTTTGTTATTGGTAGGTTTTCCATTATATTTGTATTTCATATTTGGATTCATTTATTGTACTTGATGTTACATGTTTAGTGCACATATCTGCATGTGAGCTAGTCTCTTCAGGCTACATTTATAGTCAGTGTAAAGAGTGGAGTGTTTGGCTGAGTTAAATTAATCTAATCCTAAAGCAAATGCCCAAAATGGATTAGATGACCAAATCTTGTAAACTGCCCATCTTTCAAAATTAAGTGAAGTAAACCCTAACTTTTTTTTTTATTTTAATCTCTGGGTTTCACGCCACATCATCTAATAGCTTACCTGTTGCACAATCAGTGGATGTATGTTCAGATTTCTCATTACAAGGGAAGAAATAACATTTTCTGAAAGCTAGCCCAAGGAAGCCATATTCTGAAAGCTAGCCCAAGGAAGGATTGTCACTATACCTGTCAAAGAGAAAGAACTCTCCCTTATCCTATTGCTTTAAGGGGAAGAGGAGAAGAAAGGGAAAGTGTGTCAGGGAGATAAACCTTAATGAAAATCCCTTTACATTTTGACCCTGTCTTCCTCAGGCAAGGAAATATTCAAATTTGCATTTGTACTGATTAATCAAATTACTCCTTGTAAATATCTGTTTAACCTCAAAGAATCTGTAGTGCTTTAAAGGAGTGCTGACACAAGCTGATGATAAATAGTTTCTGAGTCTGTTATCCAAGCAATTTTGTATAGACATATCATCAAGACAATTTTTCCCAACTTGCTTGCAACATCAGACAAATGCTTTCTAAAGGCAAGATACGTGATAGCAACTATTTCTTTCCTATCCATAAGAAAATTAGGTTTGTTTAATATGATTGTTCTTGGCAAATCTGTGTTTGTTGTTATTAATCTCTTTTGAAAATTAATTTGTTTGGGGGAATATGAGGCACACATTTGGGAACCTGGTTTTCTGGAATTATTGTCAGGATTTGCATTATCATTCATTAAGCGGGCACTTGTTTACAGAGAGCTATAGACAGCTGAATGTTTTAGTGAAACTCCACTCAACAATTAAATTTTGGACTGAAGGTTATGGGTGTCCAGACTGATTTCTTGTGGCAGTCTTCCTGTCTGCATCAATTGCTTCCTTTCATAGAGTAGGCAGTCATACTCTTTTATACTGTGCAAACAGGCATTGACTGAACCTCTTTTTTTCTCTTCTTATTTAAGTTATTCACAGGTATAACATTTGGAATGTTAAGAACTGAGTGAAGTCTGGAGGGCACCTGTTAATGATCCTTTGTTATGTGTAGATGGTGTAGAAAGACATGGTGTTAGTTTAAGTTTGACAAAGATAGCTTTTTGTGCACTGGGTGCACTCTACAGTGATCTCCAGGAGGGAAAAACCCTTTTGGATTTCCCAGATGTTGGGAAAGCCTTGTAAACTTCAGGGTTATATTTTGAAATGTATGATATCAGAAGAACTTTTGAGTATGAAATATTTAGGAATTCTTCCATAGATAATATTTTTTAAAAAGATACTTCAAAGATAACACACCTATTGCAATCTCTTTGTATCTCATCAGTGGGGAAAAAATAACATATGCACATTGTGGAAAAAATATATTTGCAGATGTGCTTTCTATTTTACCAATAAAATAAGTATCAGAAAAAATGATATCCCAGAATTGATAAATTAATCAAACATAAAAACAGTATGGTAAAACAAGTGTTTCAGTCATAAATTGGAGAATTCACTGGAATTCCTGTGGAAAGATTTCTTTTTTCTCAGACTTGTGCAATACAAATTTAAAACCTTTCTAATGATATTTTACCCTCTTGGAAAAGTTACTAGGGGAAGGGATGCGAGTTATTAACTTGTAAACAATAAAACATGTAAACATTCATAGTAATTTCTAAAAGCGATAGGATTCCAGGAAGTGTACATTAGCATGTGCTAAATCAGTTTTATTGGTGCATTAAACAAGTGCTGTTTTGCCTTTGGCTACTTAAAGCAAAACTGCCCAGCTTTGTCAACTGCAAAATGAAATTGGCTAATTTTTTTTATTTTGCTTCAGAAATTTGACAAAATCTGTATCCTTTTTTAAACTACAACAGACAGCACAACCATGTATTAAATTTCAGACATAATGTTATTTTTACATGTAGACCTTCAGAGTTATGATTCATGATGTTGAACAAAGATGAAGTTTGCCTTGATTACTTCAGTAATCCCACCTTGTAATCCAGCAAACTTGCTACTCAAGCTGCACCTAAGAGAAAAATTTCCAAGCAAATACAGGAAATGTTTGAAGGATTAGCTAGCGGTTCCTTCTATATGGTCAGGTAGTGGTTCCCTGTGAAGACAACATAAGTCTATTATGTGGAAGACATTGTTCAGTTCTGATTTACTTCTGAGGAGATTTGGACCATCCTTTTGCTCAGAAGAATGCCCAAACCATCAGACTAAAGGCTTTTTGGGGGCTGTGAGGAAAGAAGAGGTATGGAAGTGATATGAAGAAAACCTCTTGATTTCTACAGCTGCTGCTGCTGCTCTATTTTTATGTGAATAATGAAACTCTCAGGAACAGAAAATGGCATTCTACCTGCCTAGGAAATGTTTTAACCATAAAACTGAAGTGACATACTTTGTCTTAGGTTCACAATATTTAGGGAATCTTCCTTGCAAAATAGGACTCAAAGGAAGGGAACAAAAGGAGATTTGCTTTCAGTCTAATGGCGTACACCTGGTAAATGAAAGAAAATCCAAATGTTAGGTCTGAGTCAGCAGAGGATGCTTTTGAAACAGTATCTGCTACTGTTATCCTAATTTCCCTGGCAGTAGAATATGCTTTATTCAGTTTGACCTTTTCACTTTCTGTGAATTTTTTGCATTTCACTGAGCTAGATATCAAACAAATGAAAATTACTCTTTACTTGGTATGGGGGAGCCCTGGAGGCTAGTCCTGCTGTACTGACTGCTTGGTGGTTTACTCAGGGCAAAACAGATTTGTGAAGGGAAACTTGTCTCCTAACAACAGTCTGAATGCCCCCTAACATGAGAACTAGGGAACTCTCCTAACATGTTGAAAATGTAGGTTCAAATGGTTCAATGGACAACTGGCATGAATACAGATAACCAAACCTGCTCCTCGGTGAGCATCTCTCAGTCTTAAGAGTGCAGAGGATCAAAATGCTCTGTCTCAGATCAAACAATTCAGTAGGGAGAGTTCAAAATGTCAAATTCGGAACCAAACTATTTCAGAACTGGAAAATAGAATGGAAAAATATTCAGGTCGCATTACCCCTGCTACAAGCCAGCACAGATTGACCCAAAGTGCATCTTGCTTTTTCATAAGACTCTCAGAACAGTAATAGACACATTTTTAGTCAGTCTGAGTCAATCAGCTCTATTGTATAATATTTTTTCCAAGCATGAGGACAGGTCATGGAGGAAAGCAAACAAATATTAGAGACAGATTTGGTGTCTTTTTTTTTTTTTTTATGACACATGCTGTTCTTCTAGCATTTTTAATGTTTTACTTCCCTGATTATGAAACTTCCTTTTCTCATGCCCATTGACACAACTCTCCACCCAGAGGGAAAGCTGTCAGTGTTTTAACAAGCAAGAACTGTTACATTTAAATGCCTTCAGCTGTGCAAGACATAGGCCAGCAGCCAGAAGTGATGTATTGTTGCTATAATATACACGACTTTTTATTTGTGCCTTAAGGAGAAAAACTAAGAAAGGATTATTACAAATATACTCTTCCACTCTAATAAAAGCCGTCTCTTATGAGTTTATAAAATAATGAAAGGGAAATATGCCCTTATCTGTTATTTGAAATATTTGTTACTCTTTGTTTTCTATTTAAATACTTCCACCATTTCATGGAAATCTGTCCTCCTTTTCAGCAGTTGTTTGTAACCAGCATTCAGTCATCCAATTTCTACTAATGTTGTCTCAAATGAAAATGGAAATATTGTCAATGTAGCTTTTTACACTAAATTAAAAGAATTAGTATACAAATAGAATCATAGAATGGTATGGGTTGGGAGGGACCTTTGCAGATCATCTAGTCCAGCCCCCCTGCTATGGGCAGGGACATCTTTCACTAGACCAGATTGCTCAAAGCCCCATCCAACCTGACCTTGAACACTTCCAATGAAAATCAGAAAGTACTGTTTATTAGTGCATCCTAAGCCTGGGGTGTGAGGTGTTGACCTTCTCCACCCTATCAGTCCTTTTCCTGCCTTTTTTCTACCTGCTTGGGTCTGCCTTCTGATCTGATAAACTTTTAATAAGCAGGACCCAATCCGTTTCACTTTACTAGTATCCACACTCTTAAATCTCCTCTCTACTTTTGCTAATGAAAGCCTTGATTTGTTGCAAATCGCACAGTTTTGGTGGCAATATGCTTGTTTGGGAGTTCAGAGATTGCTGTCTGGTAGTATGAACGGGGAAGGAAGCCACGGCTGCTGGCTGCTCCTTCCTGGCGTAAAGACTAGATATGTCACATGCATTTCTTACAAATGCATGTGAAGTGACTTTCTTTCCAAATGGAAGATAGTTTAGAAAGGATAGATATTAAATTATAACTAAAAAGGGTGTGACTGAACAAAAATTCTGATGTGCATTGAAAAAAATCCTCACTTTTCTCTCCAAACTAAACGGTGCATCTCACCCTCTCCTTTGGGAAAGCAGGCAGAGAAAAGGGAGGTGTATCTTCCCCTCAGTCTTAGCTCCCTGAAAGCCTTACTTTTTTTTCCCCCCTCCCATTCCTCTTTCAATTACCATTCCTGGCCATGGAAGGGGCAGAAGGAGAAAAGACTCTTCGTGGGGCAGGCAAGAGAGCAAGAAATAAAGAGGAGGAATATAAGTTATAGGTGCAGTTTTTCTGGGGGTGGTGTTCAACTGTAGTGTGTGTACATTTTTTAATTTTCCTTCTCTGACCTACAACATTTTTCTTTGCTGTCACCCATAAACACAAGACAGATGTTTGAGTATATATACTCAAACAAGAAAATATGTTACTTGATTCATTTATATGACCTACCCATTGAGACTGATTAATACGAAATGGTATTTTATAATGAAATACAGCTGCAAAAGAAGTGAAAATAATGACAAATTAATATTTTCGATGTATTGTTTTACTGTCTGCCTTCTTTTAGAGTCAGATTCAAGACTGTAGAATATGAAATAGTGAGTGATGAGACAGAATGAAAAACTACTGGGAACTGATGAAGGCTGTGTCATCAAAAGTTTCAGCCAACCAGCTTCAGAGACAGAAATTTGTGAGAGCAGGTATCTGAAGACAATTACATTTAATATTTGTGAAGCATATATGTAATACATATCTTATGGCAATCCTTTATAAAAATTAGTAATTCCATACTCATTGCAGAATGTGGATGGCATGTACTGTAAACAACACATGGACCATCACTGAATGGTGATAAAGCATTTTGAGCAGCATGCCTACTAGGTACTGAACGAAACTAAAAGTCCTGTGAAAAATAATGTTATACCACAATTGAAAGTCTTCAGTTGCATGACTTTAGTTACCTTTAAGCTAAGTTTTGCATAGAAGAGCTTGAATCAAGTCTGCCTGGGCAGCCTGAATTTTTGTTTTCTAATGTTTTGATGCTTGAATTGCCTTGAATGTGTTGCAAGAACGTGAATATGTTTCATTACACTTACTGGAAAATTTAACCTGTATCTAAGCTAAGACCAGAGGTAAGGCTGTCACATGGAAATTGATACCTCAAATTTATAAATAGTTTCTTCATTAAAGAGTGTATAAAAATAAAAGTAATTTCGAAATTAATCTTAACTCTGTGTTCTTGTTTAAGAATGGCTGTAACAGCTACATAACTGGCTGTGTTAAGTATTCTGATTACATATTAATTTTAAATAATGTTTTGGACTATAACTTTATATGAAAACTAGAAGCCTGAATATTTAGCACTTATGTATGAAAAGGGACAGGAACAGAAGCAAAGCAGCTAAAATTGGTAGTCATTGTAGTCTGTAGTCATTGTCTCCTGCAGTGCGAATTGCCAGTACGGTTTAGTTTACAACAGAGGAAATGGGATAAGCAATGGTATTCAGTGCTATTTTTTTAGTCTGTGATAGTTCTGTTAAGGTAGTGATTTGTTCACTCGAGAGAGATAAAAAGATTACAGCAGCAAGTGGGACTGGGGACTTCTATTAATGCAAAATCAATACTGTACTATAAAATCAAAATTCATTGGACTGAGAATTGAGTATTTTCTCAAATTTTAGTAATTCCCTCTTGTAAATAGTTTGTCTATGAAGTATTTTGATTATATATAATGCTGTTGGTCTACTGACCCATGCCACCATATAAAATTAGTTTGACATGTTCTGTAGCATCACTATAATATTGTCTAATGCAGCTCAGATCTATCTTTGATAAAAAGCTACGATTATCCTCCTGCTCAGCAACACAAATGGTTCTGGTGGGTAATGTGAGAGCAAGAATAACACCTGATACTACAGTTGGATTCACAAGGGTGAACCCTTGACCAAATTGCTAGCCTTGTTGTGTTTTAAAGCTTCACTAGAGTAGATCTTATTGCTTATTCGAGGCTACAGCATACAAAGGGCTTGCAATCCCTTTGGATACAGGCAGTATTGCAGTAAACCGCAAATATTTGTTTGTTGTTATTTATTCATAAGCTTTTTACAGCTCTGCTTCATTATAAAGTATCAGTCTGTTTGAATCAATACCCACAGCAAGCCTATAATATAAGCAGCATATTTTCTTTCAAGAGATTTAACATCTAATCTAGCATGGTTGGTTTTGGCACAGCCAGAATCCTACATTGTTTAGGATTGCGTATGCTTGCAGATAAAGCATTTTCACAGCTTCATAGTCTCCTATAATAAGGCTATTAGATGAACTCATTTGCTTAGTGTTGGAATATTAAATATTTCTACATCTGTTGTTCATATGTGCACATGAAACATTTTTTACGTTATGGAAAGTAGCCATGAGCTCTCCCTTTCTCTTATCCTCTTTCTCTCTCCCCTCGCTTTACATATATTATGGATGTAAATATTTGGCAGAACGAATCTAAAAAACATGTCAATGAAAAAAAGTAGTAGTGTTCCACTCCGAAGATATACAAAATACGTCTATTATTTTGCAGAGAAGAAGAGTTGAGGCTTCCTTCAGGAAAGGACTGTGAGTGCCTTATAGAGCAGGAAGACTTACTTACCTTTTCCCATTGCTCTGCATGTAGAGACAGGCAACATATGGCTTCAGGTAAAACCTGTGGCCCATCATTATAATATTCTTCCAGTTCTGTACTCATTGCAAGGAGTTTTATTAATTTATATTATATATAAAGCCATGCCTTTATCCTTGTCCCCCTGTCCTTATATTGTGCATTTTGCTGGATTCTGGACATTAATTCTGCAGAAAGCCCACATTGTTCAGTGCTCCTAAGGGCAGAGGGGCAATTTGATGATATAAGTACTTAAAAAAAACCCAAAAAACAAAACCAAAACCCAAAAGCAAAACAGTTTTAGAAACAGAGGTGCAAAGGATCTCTTGGGTGACTTGAACTACATAATCTGTTTATCAAAGTATGGATTGAAACATGAATGTGGTCTAGCTCCTAATTAGACTGTTCCTTCTATACTTACTGTCTAGAGAATGAGCAATAACATCAATATAGTAGTTTGTGTACTATTTATTTTTATATTACATTTGTTTTACAAAAAAATGTATCTATCTTTCCAGCTTTTAGCGTGCCATCAAGTTTTGACCCAACTGAATCGTGCTGGCTGGAAAGAAAACATTTTAATGCATGAAAGGGGGGCTTACATCAAGCTAAGATATTTGACTGCTATGCATGTATAACTTGTATGATGGAGGTGATTGACAATAGAGTCTCTTTAAATGACAAAAGGCTTTACATTTTACAGTTAGCAGCCCAGTCAGGTGAGAGGGATGCTTTTCATCTGACCAGTCTCTAGATACAAATGTACTGTCACCCACAGTTACAAGCAGGTGAGTGCTGGAAGGGTATAGATGATCTGCAGTCTTTGATACACAAGGACTTGCTGATGTGACTAGTTAGAAGCCTTAAAAAATTAGCAGCAGGATACTTTATAGAAAACTGTAATAGAGTTTTCCATTTCATCTGTGGACCAGGCTCTGGGCCTAAAAGTGCACTTGCAAATATGGGATCAAGGTATCCTATTGCTTTTTTGCACTTGTAGGATCATGGACTGACACAAAAAAAGGAAAGTGAGCTGTAGTTAGTGATAATGGACAATATATAGAGTAAGCAGTGCAAGAGGAGCAAGCTCAGCTGTGAATGGCCTACTTAGTGCAAGGAATTAACATCTCCAGTAGCAGAGGAACCTGGTCTCATTCATCATTGCTCATATCTGCTTTTCATTCTGTACACACATCAAATAACAAAATATTCCCCCTTATGTCGTAATTTATAATGCATAGAGAACCCATTTATGTCTCAGTGACTGACTGAGACACTCTTCGAAATGCTGGCTTTGATGTAGTCTTTCGCAAATGAGTATTCGAGGGTGGAGTACGTGGCAGAAACTATATGAGTAATGGGAATAGATTTTAGTGTCTCTGTGTGTCTTCTAATGCTTATTATTGTAGTACTCAAATACTTTATGACCAGGAAAATGGCCTAAAATCAGTGGTCCTTTAGCCTGACAAGAGTGTGCACTTAGAGTATGCATTCCTGCTCAGATCTGTAACTGGCATGCTGTGGAAGACCCTGGCTATGTTAAATGCAAAAGAGGACCATGAGCTAATCTCTGCCCCTCATTAGCTCTTACCCTGATAACTGGTAGCTGTAGCAAAATTTTATTGGAAATTGTTGCCTACAGTAGTCCAGAGCAGAGTCAGAGGTGGGTTAACTACCAAGCCATGTGGGTGGTAAGAGGCTCAGTGAATGAGCTTGCTCCCTGATCTTTTATCTAGAAGTATAGGTATGCCCCTGGATCCTGTCAGGGGAGAATGACAAGAATACCTGAAGCTGACCTGATCTGACTTGTATATGCATATGCATGCTTTTTTGTTGATTTTGTTCCTTTTTTTCTGTTTTACCATTTTCATGGTTTTCACTTTTAATAACTAAAGCCAAATTTAGGTAGTCAGCAAGCTATTACATATTCTCTCCAGTCTTTTGCTCTTAGACACACAGGTGTTTCCAATATAAACTAATACATTTAAAGTTTCTATATTTTTAAAATGAATATTTTTTCAATTATAAATTTGGCAAATATTTTCTAAAAATTACATTTTTTAAAAAGGTGTGTACTGCTATATTGTGAGTTCAAAAAGGTGAGTAATTTTTATGTCACCAGCTACTCATTTCGTAGCAGGAACAGCCTTCTTTTTGTTTGATTTTCACTTGGCAAATATTTGGCAAGAAAGATGCATCTAGATACAAAGTCAGTTTGAAATTAACCCTTCATAGCTGTATGGCCTAAGCATATACCTATGAAACTTCCTGTGAGATTCTTCTGGATGTTGACAAAAGGTAATCAACAATTCCTATACTGTATGTTACCCTAAATCTTTGGTGCTAAAATTTTCATGGGACTACACGACTCTACAAGAAACTTAAAGATGTAATTAGAATATGAAATTAGATGATAAGCTCAAGAGTATTAAAAGATCAAAATTTAATACAACAAAACCCAGAAAGGCAAAGGATTAAGAAGTCTTTTCACAAGTGACTTCATGTTTTTCCTGTCTATGAACATATGGAAAAGATAATACTTAGAAAATGTGATTATTCAGATAAGAGAAATTCTCTCCTTTGGCTCTAAAAGTGGGATTAATGCTTCAAGTTTAGATATAAACCATACTCATAATAATGTAGCTACAATCAATTTATAACACAGCTTTCCACTGAAGCTGTAAAAACAATAAACCAAATGCACTAAGAACTTTGGAGTGCTTTGCTTTATCAGTCTCAAATTTTTAAAACTCTCAGGGCTGGCTTTAAATTCATGAGTCAAAAAGATCATTTTGGCTTGTCTTTTTATAAATTTTTATTTTACTCCTACTTTGGCACATTTTTTCAATTATGTTGCATTTGTAAGTTTCTCACTGAAACCAGTGAACTGAGTTTTTTGTGATTGTCCTTTCTAACTGAAAGCTGAAACTCATGTGTAATCACTTGCTTTCCAAGAGCTGAGCTTTTACCTGTTTATGGCAAAGAGCGTTAGACTATCGATGAAAGAGTAAGAGTTAATAACATTTGGAAGTTGGAATTTGGGTAATATTAATGCTGTTTATGAATGTTCAAAGTGGGCCAAAGTGGAAGTTTAGAAGTCTACTTGTAAAAATATAGAATTCTTAGTACAAAACCTAAATAATTGACTTGCAGCTTGCTTCAGAAAAAGTCTGTATGCGTGTTTGATGTTCTGGCAAGTGTGAAAGTAGTAGATTTCTTTGACCACTTTATGTAATGGGTATGTGCATATAGCTATGCATAGGTACAGGCAAACGCACCTATAGAAAGCTAAATAAAAAATGATCTCACCTCCATTAAAATAAACAATATTAGGGTTAGGTTACATTTCATAAAGATGAAGTTGTGTTCCTGACATAATGTTCAGATGTTAGAAGCAAAGTCCAGGTCACCTTGATAAATGCTGGAGTGCATGCCTTTCATTGTTAAATACTTGACTAAAATGGCCAATCTATTTTGGATTCTGAAACTTGGAGAAGAATATATTTGATTCAAAGTTTGCTGTCATCAGTGGCAGTTTCTCCAGTGAGTCTTATGGCTTGAGACAGGTTTTGATATAAAAGTCTAGCTGAAGGAATTTCTACCTCTATCAAGATAAAACAGCAATAACGTTTACTATTTCTTTCCAAAGCATTTTTTGCATTTAAGACTTGATGGTATTCTTCAGGCAAGATTTTTGTAAAACTAAAGAAATAGTCCAAAACTCACCCATTGCCTTTGTACAGCTATTCTTGAAGGGTACGTTGCCTTCTGTGCAGTTAACTCAGCAATGCTAAAGGTATTTCACAAGCAAGAAATACTGGAAAGCAGGCTAGCAGGAATGTTCTCTCTCATGAGATTTGCCTATAGAAGTAGTTTTTCCTACCTACTGTTGTACCAAGTTAATCTGAGATTCATTTGTATTTAAATAAACGTACCTCATTCAAAACAGACAGAAAGATAAGACCTTCCACAGCTTCTAGGCTACCTCTGAGCTTTCTGTTCCGGGGGTGCTGAACACAAACCCTGGATACTCGCTCTGACAGTCACAGCTTACAACCAACAGACTCTTCTCTCCTGGTTCAAATTCAGTGTGACTTTATGGGTACAGCACTTGGCCATTTATGTTCAGGAGACCTGCTTTCTGTTACCAGCTTTGATGCTGGCCTACTTGGTGACTATGGCCAACTGTGTGCTGTACTGTTCCCACCTGTAAAAGTGAAGTAAGAATACTTCCTTCCAAAGTGAAATATTTTCCTGCTACTATGTTTTTAGTTAAAAATGAAGAGAATGTTCTTTATTTTGGAAGCTTTCTTCCATAATTACAAGCGATAACTTTCAGTGGCAGATGTAGATGTACCACTTCAGTTACTGAACATCTGGTCAAAACCTACAGGATATTAGTGGTTGCTGAAGGGAAGGCAAAATAAATGTAGACACTTGTGTATTAATCATACTTAGAAGTGTACTTTATCCATCTTGTCAGTGGATAAAGTAGATATAAATGTATTTCAGTCAAGTTGTCAATGACTCCAAACTGTTCCTCATACACATTTGGAAATGCAGGGTGGTGCTTTTGGAATTACTGAATACTCCACAGAAAAAAAAAAAATAGATAATTTGCAGGACATTAATTCATCATATTCACCAACCCTTTTTATTTCAAGAAGAAAGCAGAAACTTTTTCAGAATTCTTTTGATAAAATCAAATATGTACTTTGAAACAAGTTTTGCATAAATTATTTCAAATGGCCCTATGAGTAATACAGGTTAGCTATTACAAAAACATAAAAACTTCCTCTCCCTGTCTCTCTCCCTGCCCCTCTTCCTTGTTTTCCCTTTTCTCCCCTCTGCTTCCAAGAAGGTCCAGTTTCTATGTTAAACTACAGTAAAAACTGTAGAATATATAGGCAAAATATGTATTCATTTCACTGTCTTATTTTTCCTAAGATTAAGGTTTTACCGAGTTGTTGACTGTGTGACGTATGGCTTAAAATATAAGAACATTACCTATTAATATTTGTGATTTGCCTCTATATGGAAAATACAAAGCATCTTTAGTGACAGCAAGAACAGATGCAACACAAAAGGAAAGCTTTTATTTGTTTAAAGAGAAATTTAAAGATGATTTTAACTAAAGTTTTACATAAAGCTCCAAAGGTACAGGAAGTAACTTTCTTATAACAGAAGGTAAGTTGATATGCCCATACTTATAAATGGCTAGATAGTTCCCTTATTCATTAGATAGCAATGAATCTTGTATGTATGTCATCATTTTCTTTCATGTGACATTAGATACTTCATTAGGAAAAAGATTTCAACTAATTTGATTTACTTAACAGCAACATTTTTGCAAGGGATGGAACCATGTCTCAGAGTAAAGCCTAGTGGAGATAGCTGAATCAGACCGGCTTTTCTGCAGGCTTTAACAAGAGCTGCAATTATACCAAATAATTATAGCCCATCACAGACACATCCAGAAATGCTCTATTTGCCCTTGCTAAGCTTCAGTTCTAAGTGCACTCTTTGGGCTGAGATTATATGCAACTCTGTACTGCTATGATTCAAGATAAAGATTTTCTGCAGAAAACCTCATAGAGTATGCATCCAGGTTGAAAATATTGCAAAAAGCTGCTAAATGGAAAAGATGGCATTGAACAGAGATACTTGAGACTGCATACTTTGAGACTGCAGGGACTAGAAGAATAAAAGGCACTTGGACCTAGAAAACTGGATGCCCTGCAATGTATTTCTGTTTAACTGTGTGAGCCTTCAAACTACTTGTCTAAGAAGTTTGGAAAAATTCCCTCTTTTCCTGGACTGAAACCTTGGGGGAGGGGCGGAACAACACACGGGACACACGACACAATGATGACAAGAGGACAACAACCTTAGTTTCCTGCTTGCTGCTCTTTTACCATCTGCCAGTACCATCTTCCATTACTAGCCTTAAGGGAGTAACAATGTCATAGAATCATAGAACGTTTTGGATTGGAGGGGACCTTTACAGGTCATCTAGTGCAACCCCCCTGCAAGAGCAGGGACATCTTTAACTAGATCAGGTTGCCCAGAGCCCAATCCAACCTGACCTTGAATGTTTCCAGGTATGGGGCCTCCCCTACCTCTCTGGGCAACCTGTTCCAGTGCCTCACCACCCTCATTATAAAAAATTTCTTAAATCCAGTCTAAATCTGCCCTCCCTTAGTTTAAAACCATTACTCCTTGTCCTGTCACAACAGGCCTTGCTAAAAAGTCTGTCCCTGTCTTTCCTGTAGGCCCCCTTTAAGTACTGGAAGGCTACTATAAGGTCTCCCTGGAGCCTTCTCTTCTCCAGGCTGAACAATCCCAGCTCTCTCAGCCTGTCCCTGTAGGAGAGGTGCTCCAGCCCTCGGATCATGTCCTTCTTCTGGCCAGCAGGGACTAGGGAAGTGATTGTCCCCCTGTACTCAGCACTGGTGAGGCCACACCTGAAATACTGTGTTCAGTTTTGGGCCCCTCAGTATAAGAAGAACATTGAGTTGCTGGAGTGTGTCTGAGAGAAGGACAACAAACGAAGCTGGTGAAGGGTCTGGAGAACAAGTCGTATGAGGAACAGCTGAGGGAACTTGAATTGTTAAGTCTGGAGAAGCGGAGGCCCAGGAGAGACCTTATTGCTTTCTATAACTACAGAATCACAGAATTGTATAGGTTGGAAAAGACCTTTAAGATCATCAAGTCCAACAGTAAACCTAACACTACCAAGTCCACCACTACACCATGTCCCTAAGCACCTCATCCAAAGGTCTTTTAAATGCCTCCAGGGATGGTGACTCAACTGCTTCCCTGGGCAGCCTGTTCCAATGCTTGATAACCCTTCCGGTGAAGAAATTTTTCCTAATATCTAATCTAAACCTCCCCTGGCAAAACTTAAGGCCATTTCCTCTCGTCCTGTCACTTGCCACGTGGGAGAAGAGACCGACCCCCACCTCGCTACACCCTCCTTTCAGGCAGTTGTAGAGAGCAATAAGGTCTCCCCTCAGCCTCCTTTTCTCCAGGCTAAACAAACCCAGTTCCCTCAGCCGCTCCTCATCAGACTTGTGCTCTAGACCCTTCACCAGCTTCGTTGCCCTTCTCTGGACACGCTCCAGCACCTCAATGTCTCTTTTGTAGTGAGGGGCCCAAAACTGAACACAGTATTCGAGGTGTGGCCTCACCAGTGCTGAGTACAGGGGGACAATCACTTCCCTAGTCCTGCTGGCCACACTATTTCTGGTACAAGCCAGGGTGCTATTGGCTTTCTTGGCCACCTGGGCACACTGCTGGCTCATATTCAGCTGGCTGTCAGCCAACAGCCCCAGGTCCTTCCCTGCTGGGCAGCTTTCCAGCCACTCTTCCCCAAGCCTGTAGCGTTGCCTGGGGTTGTTGTGACCCAAGTGCAGGACCTTGCACTTAGCCTTGTTGAACCTCATACAGTTGGCCCTGGCTCATCAAACCAGCCTGTCCAGGTCCCTCTGTAGAGCCTTCCTCCCCTCAAGCAGATCAACACTCCCACCCAACTTGATGTCATCTGCAAACTTACTGAGGGTGCACTCGATCCCTTTGTCCAGATCACTGGTAAAGTTATTAAACAGGACTGGCCCCACACAGAGCCCTGGGGAACACAACTTGGATTTAACTCCATTCACCACCATTCTTTGGGGCCAGCCATCCAGCCAGTTCTTTACCCAGCAAAGAGTACACCTGTCCAAGCCATGAGCAGCCAGTTTCTCCAGGAGAATGCTGTGGGAAACTGTGCCAAAGGCTTTACTGAAGTCCAGGTAGACAACATCCACAGCCTTTCCCTCATCCACTAGGCGGGTCACGTTGTCGTAGAAGGAGATCAGGTTGGTTAAGCAGGACCTGCCTTTCCTAAACCCATGCTAGTTGGGCTTGATCCCTTGGTTGTCCTGTACGTGCTGTGTGATGGCACTCATGATGATCTGCTCCATCAGCTTCCCTGGTACTGAGGTCAGGCTGACAGACCTGTAGTTCCCCCGATCCTCCTTCTGGCCCTTCTTGTAGAGGGGTGTCACATTTGCTAATCTCCAGTCAACTGGGACCTCCTTGGTTAGCCCAGACTGCTGGTAAATGATGGAAAGTGGCTTGGTGAGCACATCTGCCAGTTCCTTCAGTAATCTCGGGTGGATTTCATCAGGCCCCATAGACTTGTGAATGTCTAAGTGGTGTAGCAGGTCACTAACCATTTCCCCCTGGATTATGGGGGCTCCATTCTGGTCCCCGTCCCTATCTTCCAACTCAGGGGGCTGGGTATCCAGAGAACAATTGGTCTTACTATTAAAGATGGAGGCAAAGAAGGCATTAAGTACCTCAGCCTTTTCCTCATCCTTTGTCACTATGTTCCCTCCCCCATCTACTAGGGGCTGGAGATTCTCCTTAGCTCTCCTTTTGCCGCTAATGTATTTTTTGTTGTCTTTTATGGCAGTAGCCAGATTGAGCTCTAGCTCGGCTTTGGCCCTTCTAATTTTCTCCCTGCACAACCTCGCTACACCTTTGTAGTCCTGCTGACTTGCCTGCCCCTTCTTCCAAAGGTCGTAGACTCTCCTCTTTTTCCTGAGTTCTAACCAGAGCTCTCTATTCAGCCAGGCCGGTCTTCTTCCCTGCCAGCTCATCTGTCAATACCTGGGGTCAGCCTGCTCTTGTGCCTTTAGGACTTCCTCCTTAAAGAATGTCCAGCCTTTGTGGACTCCTTTGGCCATTAGGGCTGCCTCCCAGGGGACTCTGTTGACCAGTCTCCTATACAGGCCAAAGTCTGCCCTCCGGAAGTCTAAGGTGGCAGTTCTGCTGATCCCCCCTCCTCACTTCTCCAAGAATCAAAAAATCTATCATTTCATGATCACTATAACCAAGACAGCCTCCAACCATCACATTGCTCACAAGTCCTTCTCTGTTTGTGAACAAGAGGTCCAGCGGGGCACCTTCCCTAGTTGGCTCACTCACCAGCTGTGTCAGGAAGTTATCTGCCACACACTCCAGGAACCTCCTAGACTGTTTCCTCTCTGCTGTATTGTATTTCCAGCAGACATCTGGTAAGTTGAAGTCCCCCACAAGAACAAGGGCTAGCGATTGTGAGGCTTCTCCCAGCTGCTTATAGAATAGTTTGTCTGCCTAATCATCCTGGTTGGGTAGTCTGTAACAGACTGCCACCACAATATCTGCCTTGTTTGCCTTCTGCCTGATTCTTACCCATAGACACTCAAGCCTATCGTCACCATCCTTAAGCTCTAGACAATCCAAACACTCCCTAACATACAGGGCTACCCCACTGCCTCTCCTGCCTTGCCTATCCCTCCTGAATTGTTTATAGCCATATAACTACCTGAAAGGTGGTTGTAGTGAGGTGGGTGTCGGTCTCTTCTCCCAAGTAAGTAGCGATAGGACAAGAGGAAATGGCCTCAAGTTGTGTCAGGGGAGGTTTAGATTGGGTATTAGGAAAAATCTCTTTACTGAAAGGGTGGTCAAGCATTGGAACAGGCTGCCCAGACAGGTGGTTGAGTCACCATCCTTGGAGGAGTTAAAAAAATCTGTAAACATGGCACTTTGGGACATAGTTTAGTAGGCATGGAGGTGTTGGGTTGATGGTTGGACCAGATGATCTTAGAGGTCTTTTCCAACCTTAATGATCCTATGATTGATTCTATTTTAGATAAATTTCCTATCTAGGTACATCCAGGTACAGATGTACCTGGCTCATGTTTGTTTAGGACACTAATGATCTAATTAGTGGACAGAATTCTTTGAATCCTGGTTGTCACTATACTTGTTAGAGAAAGACCAACCAGAACGGGTATGTCGGCTCAGTAGAATGCAAAGTAGATTTTAACAAGGTTGTGGAGCTATCAAAACTGTCCAATTGTTATGGCACAGAGCTCACTACAAGCTTTTTTGTCTAAATTGTCAGAAGTACCCAAACTAGCTCTTTTAAAGCTAGCTTGAGCATCCACACACCATAGTACAGACATGATTTAAATAATGTTTTTATGTATAGTATACTTTGTTAACACATATTGTGCTGTGTGTCACAGCTAGAGCAACTCCATTTCATAGCGACATTAAAGTTTGTTTTCATTCCACCTTGGAACATGACCAAAAGTTTTTGGAACACTGCAGCAAAAATGGAATTATCAAAATCAATGTTTATGTATCAGAATATGTGGATATCATTAGGGAACTGGCCTAGCATGGGGAAAACCCAGGCTCAATTACATTGTTCTGTATGAACCAGGACAAACTTTTTTCTTGCTAGAACATGCTGGATCAGACAGACTAAGGATTTGATCCTCTACTTCCTTTAATAATCAATTTCTTCTTCCCTTCTCTTTCATCAAACTTGTTATTTCTTTGCAAAGCATCTTCTCTTGACTAAAAAGCTCATTTGATGAAATGTCATATAGTGAAAGGGTGTTCCAGCCAAAAATACTCACACATTGCTTAGCATGCACATATAGCAGCTTCCAGTTTATAAGTAGAGAAATTCAGTCTCAGGTGTCAAGTGATATGCACAGGATCACGAGGCAACTCAGTGGAAAAAGCTGTTTTAGGACTGAGAGTTGTTTGTGCTTAATATAATAGACCACAGTGTTATACAGATGAGCTATATACTTATTCAGACCTTCTGTGTTTCCATTTTGTAAAAAATATCAACAATGGAATGTATGAAATATGAAAGCAATCAATTTAAAATAATAGAAATTATTACTTTAACTTCCAGAATCAGATGTATGACCACGAGCACATGGAGTGGGGTTGCTCACATCAGCCAATAAGGAACACAAAAGGATGAATGTATGCCTCTCTTCTAAAGTAAGCCCTGACCTACATTTGGCAATAAAAGTCTTTCTTGAAGGTTGGATTCTTGGCCCAAATGCCACTCCTAGATTCAAGTGCTCAAGTTGTCTCTCTTGTATATGGACTATGATCACTCTTCAATTGGAAGGGGAGAGGAGACAGAGCAGGGATTAGGTGTCTGGTAACCTCATGGCTTGAACACACAGTGAGGAAATGAGCAGCACACATTTACTGCATTCAGACTGAGGAAGTCCAGACCACGGTTTCCAGGTCCCCAGCAAACTCTGAAACCACCAACCCGAAAGAGATGCTAGGGGAAAGCTATCTCCATTTCCTCTGTTGATTGGTATCAGGTCACTACAGAAAGAAAGGAAATATTATACAAAGAGTAAGGAAGGAAAACAGAAAGGATAGCTTGCTTAAGCAAGAGAGGGTAGGGATAGGCAGTGTGAAAGATCCTGGGTTCCACCCAAGCTTCTAATTGTGTTTATATAATTATATTTTTGTAGTGCCTTGTTGCTGCAACAGGCTGTTAACCAATACAATTAACTTTTCTTCAAGAATTGGCAGTAAATAAAAGTTTAGTTAATTAAATATGCTTTCTCAATTATTGTGAAGAACAGATTTTTTTAATTCCAATACGCTTTCTTGAAAACAGTTCATGTTGCATTGAAATATGCCAGGGAGATGATCAGTTTGTTGTGCTTGGTTGCCCTGTAGGAGCCTCTAGGTCCTTTCAGCTGCTGTGAAAATGCACAGCAACTGTTGGTCTCTCCTTGTTGGTATCTTCAGTCACACATGGGACCCAGCTTGGAGGAATTCTGGAACATTATGTTGGCTGATTTGCAAATGAGAAAATTGACTTGCTGATGGGGAAAAAAAAGAAAATTAGTTTAATAAATGTTAAAAACCAGCTGTATGTTGTAGGGGTGAAATTTGCTTTGCTGCACCAGGTCAACTAGAGTCAGATGTGTAATAAATTTGGTAACTTTCGTTAGGACGAGCAGATCTCATTTGATCTTTACAGACACATTTCGTTATCCAAAAGCTAATGTCTCTGATCTTTCTTAAACTGATCAATAGGGCTTTCATGTAGAGGTACAAGTTTGGACATGCATTTATTGTTGTTGATGCTTGCTTTCATTATTTCAAAAGCAGGAAGGGATTTCTTTTGAATGCCATTCTAGCTGCTGGTAAATAACTCACAGGTTCCAAGAGAGCTCATTAGAGGCAATTATACCTTAATCTAAATGATCATGGCTTTAAAGATGTGGTTAATTTTGCTGTAGCCACCTTTGCAAATATAAGAAAATCAAGTTTGTTCTTGGCCTTGGCTTAGATCTTTTTCTAGGCCTATGACAGACCACTTACAAAATGACATGATAGCTATCAGGTAAGCTCTCATCTTCTGGAGGGCTACTGCTATGCTGGGTAATACTGGATAACACTGGCGGTGCTGATGCAGAGGGGGTAACAAAACTAAGGGGCCATTCGTTCAACTTGCCCAATGTGAGCTTGTACAGAATAGTATGTGTAATAGTTCAAAAGTGCATGCCAGTGTTGCTGCAGATGCACGGTAAGGAGGCAAATACCAAATGACTAGAATACTGATGCTGGGGAAAGGGGTTTATGTGCAAGACAAAATAGGTATGTAAATGTTTGGAGACAAAGGATTAAGAAGACCCATAAATTCAGTGATTATTATGGGGTTCTCCATGTTACTTATCAAAGCCATCTGCAATTTCATAATAAATTAATCTCATCATAAGAAAATTTTCAATCCACAAGTGAAGTGGACATAAGCTTGGAAAATGGGGTTATCCTCCTTGATATGAATAAATGTATTTTAAATATGTTTAATGGGAGTTTTCCTCATTTACCTGCATATAGCTAGGTTTAATGGTCTGCTGCTTTGTTGTTTAGGCTTATTGATCCCAACATTCTTTGTATTTGCTGCTGGAGAGATACAAAGAGCTATTCTGTGCACCACTAATGAACAGATAAGATTTTGGTGAACATACCATTTTAGAGAAAAAAGACCGGAGTCTCATATGATGAAAATAGTTACTCCATTGGTGCTGCATTAACTACCTTACTCCAGGTGAAAATCTGCTCATGGACCTTTTGAAGATGGCTTCCTTGAATAATTGTTTGAAAACATTCTTTAAAATCATAATCTTCAGATTTGTTTCAATATCCTATTTTTATTTCTCTTTGCTTTTCTGTTTGAGAATTTATGTTTTTGTGTGTCTTCCATCAAATAGCATTGAGATATTGTGGTGTTGTGTATTGATCTGAAAATAAGTCCTAGGTAACAGCAGCCTGTTCATATTGGTATTATGTGTTAAATTTTCTCTACTGTCACAAATGCCTTTTCTCTTTATATACATAATTTTCCTTTTTTTGGTGGAAATTTTAGCCTTTCACAGAATACCAGAAAAACACAAGCTTTTTCTTAGGGCTATTTTCTGAGCAGAATCTATAAGCATGGTTAAATTTGCTTCTTTTCATTGTCTAGTAATGAAATGGATCTTTGGTGATAAATCATAGGAAATTTTCATGTATTATGTGCTGAGTAGAAAACAAAAATATTGTGCATATATATGCGCACTGTAATGCACAAGTTACACTCAGATTTTTCCTTCAGAACTTAGAGTACATCCTGACGAGAGAGTGGAGGTAAAAAATCCACATACTTAATGAATTTTTGACTGTATATTTTTAAATTGTTTTTGTTTGTATTAAAAATAATTAGATTTTCAAATAGTGATTCAAAATGAGTAAGGCTTTTAATCCTGTCTCCCATAACATCCTTGGCAAACTGACAAAGTAAGGGATAAACAAGTCAACAGTGATGTGGAATGAAAACTGACTGAACTGCTGGCCTCAGAGTGTTGTGATCAGCAGAGTGAATTCCAGCTGGAGGCCAGTCACCAGTGGTGTACCCCAGGGATCAATACTGGCTCAACACTTTTTAACATCTTCATTAATGATCTGGATGGTGGGGCAGAGTGCATCCTCAGCAAATTGGAAAATGTACAAAACCAGGAGTAGTGACTGATAGACCAGGTGGTTGTGCTGCCATTTAGAGGGACCTTGACAGACTGAAGAAATGCACCAACAGGAAATGTATGAAGTTCAGTACAGGAAAATGCTAAGTCCTGCTCCTGGGAAGAAATAACCCCATGCACCAGTACAGGCTGGGAGCCAAATACCTGCAAAGCAGCTTTGCAGAAGAGGACCCGGGGGTCCAAGTGGACAAGAACTTGAACATGAACCAGCAATGTGCCCTTGTGGCAAAGAAATCCAACAACAATCCTGGGCTGCATGAGGAAGAGCAGCAGGTCATGGGAGGTGATCCCTCCTCTCTACTGAGCACTGAGGAGACCATATATAGAGTATTGTGTCCAGTTCTGGGCTGCCCGCTACAGGACAGATATGGGCTTATTGAAGCGAGTCCAATGTAGGGCACAAAAATGACTAAGGGACTGAAGGATCTTTCATGTGAGGAGAGGGTGAGAGAACTGGGATTATTCAGTCTGGAGAAGAGAAGGTTCATGCAGGGATTTTATCAGCGTGTATAAGTACCTGATGTGAGGGAGTAAAGAAGATGGGGTCAGACTCCTCTCAGTGGTACCCAGGAATGGGACAAGAGACAACAGATGCAAACGGAAACCAGGAAATTCCATTTAAACATAAGAAACTTTAAGGGTGGTCAAACACGAGCCGTTTACTCAGGGAGACTGTAGAGTCCCTATCCTTGGAGGTATTCCAAACATGACTGGATATGGCTCTGTGCAACCTGCTGTAGCTGACCCTGCTTTGAGTGTGTGTGTGGGCGTGAACTAGACAATCTCCAGAAGTCCCTCCCAACCTCAGCTGTTATATATGTGTCATTCTGAGTGATTCACCATGTGTGAGTTAGTGAAACACAGGTGGTACTAGCTCCCTTTACCCTTGATTGCCTTGAATGTGCATCACTTTCTGTGGCATTTTTCCTAATTCCTCGATGTGGGTAACTGGGACAGCCCCAGTTGGCAATTAAGCACCACACAGCCGGTCGCTCACCCTCCCCCCCGGTGGGATGGGGGAGAGAATCGGAAGAGCAAAAGTAAGAAAACTCATGGGTTGAGATAAGAATAGTTTAATAATTGGAAAAAAACAATTGTAATGAAAAGGAAAACAACAAGAGAGCGACAGAGGAGCAAAACCCAGGAAAAAACAAGTGATACAACTGCTCACCACCTGCCAACCGACACCCAGCCAGTCCCCGAGCAGCGATCACTGTCCCCCAACCAACTCCCCCTAGTTTTTATGCTGAGCATGACGTCATATGGTATGGAATATCCCTTTGGCAAGTTTGGGTCAGCTGTCCTGACTGTGCCCCCTCCCAGTTTCTTGTGTGCCCAACAGAGCATGGGAAGCTGAAAAGTCCTTGACTAGTGAAAGCATTACTTAGCAACAACTAAAACATCGGTGTGTTATCAATATTGTTCTCATACTAAATCCAAAACACAGCCCTATACCAGCTGCTAGGAAGAAAATTAACTCTATCCCAGCTGAAACCGGGACAGGCAGTTTAATCTGGAATGAACAAAGGTATCTCACTAATTTGCTTGTTTCTTTTTTGAGAAGAGATGGTAGAAGCTGTACCGGCATATGTAGTGGAAAGAGCACTGATGACATTACAACAGAAGAAATTTTTCTTACACGACTAATGTGCATTTTCCACAGCTGTAGATACTTCTACAAACTATATTTACTTCTATGGGATTCCCTTTAATTAAAACATTTGGTTTAGGTATTTACATATGGCTTAGCTTTTAGTCACCATCAGTCAGGGGCCAAGACAGTGATTCAGGTCATCCTAAGACATGTACTTACTGGCTATTGAGCTGAAGGACTCCATAGGCCACAGTGAATGACAACTTCGATCCTCACTGGCTGTAATGGGACTTTAGCTACTCAGAAACTTTTGAATCCCATTTGTCTGACTAAAAAGCATTTCTTCTCATCAAGTGTGTGAAGTAGTCAAAATATGTGTTTTCAGCTTTCTTTTTCATAACCAATGCACCAACAGTTAAGCTAGGTATAGAATTCTCTTCTGCAGTTTTCAGTGAGCCAATCTCACTGTCAGTTTTGACTGACTTTTTTATCTTTTGACCTGTAAGCAAGCCTCATACTTGTTCTCTTTCTCTCATTTATTCTTGCTCCAAGATTTTAAAACGCAGATGCCCCATTAAACTGGGATACACTAGCTGTATTAAACTGACAAATCAGGATGTGAGCTTGTTGAACATTAAAAATTCAGATGATCATCTAATTTCCATTCATTTTCATTGCTGGCTACCAAGTGAATCTGAGTATCCTTATGGATTCTGAATTCATGTTCAGAATGAGTCTGGTTTTGACATATTTATCTTGGAGGTGAATCTGACATTTACTACTAGGGAAATGCAGTCTGGTAAGTTAAAAACTTCTGTATGTTGTTCTGTATTTGATGCCCTCTCTCCACAGAATATTGGTTTTTCTAAAAGGTAGCAACCAAGAAATTGGGGAGTTCAAGTTCCTGAAGTGAATCAGAAATTCCATTGGAAGAGTACAGACTCTGGACTTCTAGAAAACAGATTTTGGCTTATTAAGGGAACTAGTAGAGGTCCTGTGGGAGACAGTGCTGAAGGGAAAAGGAGCTCAGGAGATTTGGCAGGTCTTTTAAGGACAACTTCCTCAAAGCACGAGAATGGTCTATCCTATACTAAGGAAAAGAACATGACATATCAGGAAACAGACTTGCCTAAGCAAGCAACTCTCAAGTGGGAGCCGATTCAGAAAAGTTATATATATGCAAATGAGGATGGGCTACAAAGGAGGATTATAGAAACATTGCCATATAGGAATAGCACTGGAAAATCAAAGATCAACTAGAGATGAAACGAGCAAAGGAAATCAAGGGCAACAAGAAAAGCTTCTAAAGCTACATTAACAGTAAAAAGATAAATAAGGAAAATGGGGGCCTACTACCGGATGAGGCAGGTGCATTAGTGATAGCCCTCACAGTTGAGGCTGAAGTAGTGGATGTCCTTTAGCCTTGGTCTTCACCAGCAAGGTTTCTTATGCCTTTGTGCCTAGACACAGGGTTGAAGAAGAAGCAAAACTACTGGTAGTGGAAGCAGAACAAGTCAGAGATCTCTTGAGAGAAATCAACTCATGCAAGTCCATGGGACCTGATGGTCTGCTTAATATCTTTATCAGTATCCTCCTGGAGGAGAGAGAATGCACACCTGTCAAAATGCTGATGAGGGCACACTGGGGAGATGCAGTCAATACACTGAGGACAGGGCTACCATTCAAAGAAACTTGACAAGCTAGGAGAAGGGGACAACAGTAACTTGATTAAATTCTACAAGGACAGATGAAGTCCTGTATCCAAGAAAGACAACTTCCTCCCCAGTCAAGTTTGGAATCCACTTTTGTCCTCTGCAATATACAAAAAGGATGTTGATCAACTGAATTTATAATTAATGGAAGCATTCTTTGATAGCTTTTCCATGGGTGCATAAAGTTGGGGACAAACATCCAAAAAAAAGCAATTTAGTTTTACTTATCATTAAAACATATTTTAACAGGAAACTCACAGATACAACAGAGGCTTCTTAATTTATCTCAGCAGAATCTGCAGTGAATAATATTAGTTAATTAATTAAGTTCTTATTTATTTTATATATATGGAAATTTTCTTCATCCAGACACTTCAAAGGCTTAGGAAAAGGCATTACACCATATATGAGGACAACGGGAAGGTATATCCAGTGAATTCCTAAAAATGTTATAAGAACCATTAATTCAAGAATATTTTCAAATAATAAATATTGTATTGTTCTTGATCATTGAGAAAGTTTTTGTAGATAATTATTACCAAAATCAATTCAGTTTACAACACAACTTCCCAAATGGTTATATTGGCAGAGTGAGGCAGTGAATTCTGTGACAGGTGCAGGAGCAAGTGGCTTGGGAGGAGGAACTTCTCAAGATCTGAGCCAAGACTGAAGCCAGTTGTGTTGAATTGCCTTGGCTCAAGTGAAGTACCCTTTTATGTCAGCCTGTCTCAGTGCAGTTTCTGTTGAGCCTATATTTGGTTTTTAGGGTTTCCTTTGGATGAATGCCCTTGGAACGATATTCTCTCCCTTGTGAACTCAGCAAGCCTTCTGATTTAGATGAACGTGGGTGAACATATGCGTATAATGGAAATGTGCCCTGTCCCAGCACATTTAATAGGAAAGAAACAGTTATTTCTTAGCTAAATAAGAATTTAAGTGCATAAGTGCTTTATAATATATAATTTCAGCACTGTTTTATAACCCTACACAGCAGAACAATAACTGTGGCTCTTTACTAACTTCAGATAAAGAGCAGGCATGAAAGTAAATAGAACAGCCTTTGGGCAATAGTGTTTTACTCAATGACTCCTAATCATGAACTATGATTTAGCTGTGACACCAACTTAGCTTAAGGTACTAGAGGAGAGAAACACTAGTTTCTTGTGAAAGGAAAGTGAAGTTTAATTTAATGGCAGTACATTCAAATTAAAATTTATCATTTAAGTGCCAAACTCCATTGTAAGGATTCATTTTCTGGTGGTAGGCAATAGCAGCACTTTTATCTACTGTACACAATATTCACTGATGCAAGATATTTGGTCTGATGGTTTTATATTGTCATAATCTGCCCCACTGATTTTCCAATAAATGGGAAATATCACTATCATGCAGCAACCTCAGGAACAGACCCATTCTAGAACTGACCTTCTGGATAGTTTACATGCTGCTTAGTAGTAAACCCTTTCAGTTTTATAACTGTATTTTACTATAGTATTAGCAGTTCGTGGTAATGATAGGTATTATCTGCTTTGCTCTATTGGCTCAGCTTTGAAATATAAATCCAATATTGTTTCCTGTCCTTTTAATTTTGTTTTTCCTCAATAGACTTCATTTTCCATTTTTTAAAATGCATTTTTCATAGAATATTTCAAACATTATCTCATAGTAAATATGTTTGCTTTTTCCTACTGGAATTAGTATCCTTGCAATGGTTGTGACCAGGTTGCTCAAGTTAGACTAGAGAATGAACAATTAGAATCTAAGTCAGTCAGTTAAGTGTCTGTAAATCAGCTATGGGGAAAACTTCATTAGTGTTTGTGTTACATGCTTTAACAGCAAAGCTGGCTTAAAAAGCTCTGTCTGTGGCAATTTGTACCCTTGTGACAAAGACTGACCCTCTCCCTCAGTAGGTCTGAGATACCTGGTTTGGATGCCATATAAACTAGATTCAGAAATGATCCAGAGGAATAGAATTTTTTTAAAAACAATCAGGATAATAGGATTAATTTACCCTTTAGAAAAGAAGGCTGAAAGGATACAGGATATGTCTTAAAATACGTAAAACAGAACTTCATACATGAAGGAAACAATCAAGTCTCCATGACTATAGTTCTTAGAATAAGATATAGTGAGCTTTAATTGAAGCAAGAGTGACTTAGTTTGCACATTATGGATAAATTTTAAACTGACAGAAAAGGAAGCATACATTGTTCTTCAGGGACTGCAGAAATTCCACCTCTGAATTTTCCAAGCAACCAGTTCAGACAATCATCTAACAGAGAAAGTTTAGGTTTTGGAGAAACATGACTTCGGCAGAGATTTGAATTAAATGGCCTCTCCAAGGTCTTCTTTAGCTGCTTGTGCCCCCCTCCTGCCTCCCCCTCCCCCCCCTTATGATTCTGTGAGGATTCTGACACCATGGTGGGGATTATTGTCACACTTAAAATTTATCTTCTGCTTCTTACCATTTAACTGCTCCATATCTTCCTCAAGCAAAAATATTTCAGGAAAGTCCTGTCTTCCTTAACATATTAACATGAGAAATAACTGTATACCAATCTATTCCAAATAAATGGAATTTGTTTGATTACCAACTGTATTGATATACAGTTATACCAATACAAAAGATTGGTATACAGTTATACCTATACAAAAAAGATATAAGACAGAATATATAATCTTGGAGCTTAAAGAGCTCATACTCAGAACCTCTCCTTTGTTTTCCATGTGTTTCTTTTCCTCTGTACTTATTATGTTTTATTTAAGATCGTTACTGAAAGCTCAGAATGAAAATTTATTTGCTCATATCATTTTGGGGAAAAACAAATAATGTGTTTTTCCACTTTCCAGTAAAATACATTAAAGAAGTATAAATTAAACTTTACATTATTTATATGGACACCCCCCCCACCACCACCTCTGAAGTATTTTGATATGATTAATTGCTGTAATGCTTAATAATAATGCCAAAAAGTAAAATTTGCAAATGGAAGCAAAATGATTTGTAAGAGCTGTAGGATCCTAAATAAACTAAAATTGTTTTAATTACTATCATCCTGTAATTCCAAAACTAGTAATTTCCTATATTTTGCACATCTCCTTCTTCTGGAAAAAGAAATTACTTGGCACACAGGCAAAGATAAGCAGTACTTTGTCAACTTTCTCGCAATGCTGTTGTGGTTTGTTAATATCAGAAATACCTTCATTGTGTCTTGGAGACCTCAAAACACTTTGCCAATGATGACAGTTAAACCCAGGATTGATAAATTTACTCTCTATCTTTCAGAAATTATGTTTTGTCTACTACAGCTCTTACATAAAATATTCAAACATTTTGTTTGTTTGCTCTAATTCAATAATAGTTTTATTCAATAATAGGTCTTGTCAAGTGTTGGGAAAATAGTGTTCTCCTTTTGTAACTATTTTCCTACACTGAGCCACGTTAAAAAGCCTGAAGCAATTTTGTTTTTCAAGATTACATATTATGCATTACCACTGCTCGTTTGTTAGGGTACTGCAGGGACAACTTCAATTTAGAGCAAAGTAGACTATTTCCTCCCTCTACTGGGTAGAGACCACTCTAAGAGTTAACATTGCTTTATATATCTCCCTCCATAGTATAAGAGGAAGAAGGAGTGTGATTTACAGGAACCTTGTTTTGGGTATAACTAAAACTGTTCATACCGATTTTTCCAAATATGACTGATTTTTCAATACAATTCACTATGTTTTGTTTTGTGAGAGCTGGTCAAGTACTATGAACGCTGTATTGGATACAGCTATTTTCAGCAAGTGTGTGGATATTGTCCTCTTGCTCTGTTTTAAGTAGTTGAAGGGGTTTTTTCTTTCTTTTTTGTCTTTTATACTTCTTAGTTTCATCCTGCACTTCTTTAACTTAATCTACCTGGGTTTGGAGGTAACAGCGACCAAAAAAAGCTCTAGCTGTTGTAACATACAGAACACACCTCATTAGCAACAAAGACTGATGTGAACACTTACTTTGTGGCTGTGTTGGCTTCCCACTCACTTCAAAGCAGAATTCAAAGTCCTGATCCTAATAAAAGCACTAATGACAAGATTGCAGAAGTGTTCAATACACTCAGCAAAGGCCAGTTTTTCTAACACGCTCTATTCCCATTTGGGTGACAGATAAGTAGTTAAATTCTCAGAAGAGCTCACTGTGTTCGCTAGTGAGCTGTTGAAAATCTAGAGATTAATGCCACTGGATGCTAAACAATTCTGAGTATCTGCCATTTATTCAGTGGTCTGTATGGGAGCTGAAGCCTTGTGAAAACTGAGTCCTTTCTTATAATTTTACTAAGTAATGTCTCAAGTGCTTTTCAGACCCACTTTCTATTATTTATATGCTCTATGGAAATCTAGTCCTGAAATGAAAATTTTTCTCTAAACAGATTGTCATCTGCTTGGCTTTATGATTTTTTTGGGTATAATCTATGAAAAGAGAAAAATTCTAGTATTTTACAAAACCAGCATTTTCTGTTTTGCATATGTAAATCCTTGAAAGTGTAATCCTTTCTTGCAATCTATTGTCTATAACACAATTTTTTATACTGAAGATTTTTCCTCCTCAATATAATCCAAATGTTTTTACTTTAATATTGGTACAGTGGTGATTATTCAGGTGAGGCCTGACTTTGACCAGCATTGTGCACATACAATATAATCTACCTCCACTATTTTCTTTTAGAATTGTCAAATTAAGGTCCCAGTGGAGATTAATCAGGGCCCCTGTCCCCAATTCTGCTCCAGATCACTTGTGCTCTAGGTGGAAATAGGCTTTAGAAAATTCTTTCCAAATGTAAATGGCAAGTTATCTCCTACATTTGCATATTTATCTTTGCTTTAATTTTGCACTTTTCATGTAAGAAACAGCTAAAATCCAAGTTTGTGATTCTCATATTTGAGTGCCAGCCTGTGTGCCAGTTCTTACATGGGTGAGGAATCATCAGTGAACTGAATCCTTTTTTGTAAATGAGATAACGAGAGTCAGAACAATTTTAAAATGAAAGGACAGGGAAGGCAACGCTCCAGTAACCATTGTGTGGGCAATGGAGATGCACAGACGATCCAGGTCACTTGGCTTTAGCAGGGCTCATTCGTTTAGCCACTGTGCTATTGACTGTGCATGTGTTGCTTCTTGAGTAAGCACAGCTCTGGCAGGGGTCTATCAGGGCTTTGGCAGACCTGGACTGGCTCCATATGCACCCTGGGTATTTGTGTAGCAATGAGCACAAGCTTTTGGGTCCTGACAGAAAGAAGCTATGGACAGCTAGGGCCTAGAACCAGTCCAAAAAAAATTACATGTACTCCAGTTGTAACATATATTTATACAGTCCCTTTTCTTGGGCTTGTTGTGTTGCCTAAAAGAAAGCTGACTTCATCTTATATATGTACATAAAAACATAGATATGATTGCTCTCTGTTCAAAATTGTATTCTTGAGATCTGTGGATCAGAGTTCAAGAACAGGAGGCCATGACTTGCAGGATGGTGGGTCTCATTTTGAGCCAGCTCTTGGCTTAGAGCTAGGCAACTACAATCTACATTTTATAAGTATCTCAAAAGTGACAGTCAAAGAGAGGCAAGTGCTTTAGCCAGTTGCCAGATGTTGGTAGTGATAGCATAAATGTGTTATTAGAGATCATTAAAATATCAGTGCCAAGATAGGACAGAACCTACATACAGATACTGTACTAGAGGGGGGAAAACTCCCAAACAACACCCCCCACATACACCCATAAACCTCATGAATCAAAATTAATTATAAATCAGATTTAAAGTTTTTTAGATGTGAGTTTGGAGGGGCTGCCCAGATGTTAGATTGCCCCCAAACACCTACAAATAGATGCCTGGACACTGCTGGGATGACTTGGAGAAATGAAATTCGTGCAGAGGTTCCTCTACAACACATAGGCAAGGCTTGGTGCTTCTGGAACCTGTGAAAGGTACATAGATAATTTTGTGTGTGATATGGATTTAAGCTGCAAATTTAAGTCTTCTTTCAAATGAGGAGTTGCACCTTTCCAGCATCCCATAAAAAAGGACATCTTTAGAGCTGAAAAGACCTTAGACTGAGAGCTTTCTGGATCTGTGGAGATATGCTTAAATTCTGCCTTGGTTTTAGACATCAGAAAAGGCTTTCAAGATCACTCTATAAATGCTTATGCAAGGAGATAATAATATTGTACAAATCTACACATGCACATTTATTCTGTTCAGGAACTAACAGAGATTTTCAGTTTATGTTGATTAAAAAAAAATTCTTTATCAGCATTTTTTGTTCAAATCCTCTTTTTTTTTTTTTTTTTAACTGTAAATAAAATAGCTGTCTGATACTTCATTTGACAAGAGCCAAACTGCTATAGTTTGCATCTCCCTGTTAGTTGCATAAATGAGATTCCACAGTGGCACTCAGGAAGATTTTCAGTCAATGCTAAATTAGAATAGAATAGAATATTTTCAGTTAGAAGAGATCTACAATGACCCTTAGTCCAACTGCCTGACCACTTCAGGGCTGACCAAAAGTTAAAGCATGTTATCAAGGTCATTGTCCAAATGCCTTTTAAACACTGACAGGCTTGGGGCATCTACCGTCTCTCTAGGAAGCAAATTATATATATAAAGTAGCACTAAAGCCTGGTATAGCAGATGTTCATGTACATTGTCTAAATCCAGCATTTCATTAACACGGGTAAGGATTCAGTAGTGAGTTATTATGTTTAAGTCTTTCATTAGTTACTTAGAATTTTGTGACACAAAATTACTGAAGAAACCCAGTTATGGGAGAACAGAAGAATACAGAACCTTTGCCAATGACGTTAAAGAAAACCACAAATAATCTGTAGTTGTTGAATAGCTCCCCTGATGATAATTCTCCTTAGAAAACATTTGTTAATCATTATTCACCAAAACATTTTGTATCTTTCTAGCTATTTGATAATTATTGTTTACATCAGATATAAGGAACTGCTTTTTGTAATCCTTCTGAAGATAACTTGTTTAAATTGATGAAATTGAAATCTGAAAGAAAAGGAGACATATATTATGCAGTCTTGAACAGAATAATTGATACAGGATTTTAGTGGACTAAACATAAAAAGAGCTATCAAAGCTAAAGTACGTATGTACAAGTGCACCATTACTGCAGTAATGAGAATAGAGTAAGATAAAATATTTTCTGATAACAATGTAGTATCTATTTATAAAATATTTTAAATATATAAAATATGTTTGTTGTTGAAAAAACATTTAAATTCAGGCAGTGCCATCAAAAGTCTCAGATTATTTAAAGAAAACAGATCTCTTAAGAAATAGATACTAATCAGATAAAAAAATCTGTGTAAAAAGTAAGAATATCTGAGAAGAACTGAGCCCAAAAGCAGGTTTCATCTTTTACAAGGTTAACTGTAGGCATGTTGAGCTACATTTCAAACCATTTCTAAAGTTATGGAAATCATGAGAAGAAAAATGTGCTGAAGTCTAATAAGGATCATAAACTCCTCATTCAACAGTTCCCAGACTGCAGTGCATGTACTAGAATAAGTGTCTGCCCTAATGATGCTCATTAAAATTTCTAAGGTGATGTGCTGAGTACTTCTGAGTGTCTCAGGGTCTGAAAATCGCTTAGCTGATTATAAATTTGTCATGCTGTGAAGGTTTTGTGAGATGTTTTTAATTTGAAATACCTCTCATTGGTAAGGTAGAAGGGAAAGGTGATGATTCCAAGAACAATTTGACTGCAGGGAAAAAACCAAAAACCCTAAACATCTGGGGTGTGAGGAATAGTACTGTAAACTTTAGATTCCTGTTCTACAGCAAAGAGTTCAAGAAGTCGTTAGCTAGCCTTGTCCTACAGTGTAGCACAATGTTTCTTAAACTGTGATAACTAGAAATATAAATTTATTTTTTCCTCCTGTAACTGAAGTTTTTTCATAATTTTGGGAAAGCAATTTAACTTTTCAGGTGCTCTTTTCCTATTTATAAAATAGCCTTTCTGAAGAGATTTTAGACTTATAGAAGAATCATTTTAAAAAATGCTTAAGTTTTTATTGCTGTAATTCTTTCATATGGAAAGAGCCTTGTCCTAATAATAAAAAGGTTAGAAAAGATGGTGGGTGGGAGGAAGGTAGGGGATTGGGGAAAGAAGAGACATGCAGGAAATAAGATCGAAAGCTGCATAAAAACCTTGAGATTGTAATTGGTACTTACAGTTTGAAGCAGAAAGAATACTTACAAAAGAACTATGTGAGTTTTGGGAAAATCAGTTTATATAGATCTTAATAGGCTTTGTCAGCTTTAGCGATATTTCTTAACCTTAGCCTGTTTATATATTTTTATTGATTTGTAGGACATAAAAATGTAATGTAACCTACAGAACTGCAAAATATTTTAAAAATGCTAATACATACTCCTCAACACATGAGCAAGGAAACAAATGAAATAGAGGAAAATAAAGCTATAAATGTCCACTTAAAATTTAGCCTAATTTTTGTGTGTTCACAAGTGAGAAGCATTATGGCAATGCTTCACAAGAGCTGATTTGGATTGTTTGAGGATGGCGAAGTTATCTTCAATGCCTTGTCCTCATCCCCTTTCCCTTGTCCCTTCCCTTTCTTCCCTTCCTCTTGCCCTCTTCCCTTTCCTTTTCCCTGAAAAACAAAAATATGGCATTGTTCAGCTTTAAATTTGTTATATAATGGAATTCTTATGGGTATGGTACAAGTAGATGCCTGTGAATGTAGCTCCTATGGGTATTGTGGAAAGTTTGTCCTATCAATGACAGGAAATGCGTTTTTTTATTTTTTGCTGTCTAAGCCAGTTAGGATCTTATATACACATCAGAATGTAAAGAGGTGGATTTTCTCAGGCATTTGGACTGAAATGCTGTGTGTAAAAAGAGAGCAGAGAATTATGCTTGTAGTGATAAGCTACAGATAAGGGATATTAAAATGGGAGGGCTAGGAGGATAAAATGTGAAGAGTTTCAAATAGGCTTGTTCCTTCTTATCTTCAGTTTGCACCACAGCAGAACTCTGGAGTTTGCATTTATGTAAAGGTATTGATAATTACTTCTTTAGAAAGCTGGCAGAGCCAAAGGGAGAGGGAACTGGCAGCCTGATCCAGTCCCTGGGAATTTTTCCAGGGTGGAGAGTACTCTCAGGTGATAAAGACCCTGTGAACCCTTAGCTTATAGAGCATGGTCAGAGGAGAGCGTTTGTGCCCATATTTCAACCATAGCCTGTTGTTCTTTGGGGGACAGAATCAGCTGTTATGTTTTGGACAAGCTGGTACGTTTTACAGCAGTTTCAAGGCTGCTATAAATTACATTAGAAGTCAGAGTGGACCAACATAATCACCAGAACAGCTATGCCTTAAAAACATTTTTGAAATAGATAAAACAACAAAAAGGATGAATATCTGAATATTTCTGTGTAGCTAAGATATACTTGCTGAAAATGAACTGTACATAGCTGCAATTGTTTGGAATGTATTAATATAGTTCCTTACCAATATCAAACAGAATTTCACACTGGACCTGTAATGTCAATGGGACTATTCCCATGGATCCCAGTGGACATTTTGTCAGGCCTTCATTTCTTGTAGATTCAACTCTGGGACCTGATTTCTTAAATATATATACATCTGTGACTATGTATGTAATTCCTACTGAAGTGTGGCTGTGGTGTACACATATTAAATGAGAATGGAGCTTCTTTTTTTTTTTTTAATTTTATTTCTGTATTCGTTTACCTTCTTTTGTTTTTCCTTAGCAAAACAAAACTTATTCCATCTCAACTTTGCTGCTTTCAGTGGAGCTGCTCTTTTTTCTCGTCTTTGCTTATAATTGGATGCAACCTTTCCGTCAGTTAAACTGTTTAATACAGATCGTTCCTCCCTTTGGAATCTGAGAAGTTTGCTGCTATTCCGCAGCCTCCCTCTTCCACTCTGTAGCTGTCAAAGGATGGCCTTAAAGTTAATGAATCCAAGACAGCAGGACCCAAAATGCTGACAGTATTTAGACAGTAACTAGTATATAAGATAGTAACTTTCTGTCTTAATTCCAAACTGTGCTGGAAAATAGTCTTTTATTATCTGATGCAATTTAGATTGATTTACAATGTGAGCAGGTCACAACCATGTTTCAGCAATCAAGAACAGTCAATCCCTAGTGAGCCCTTGTTGACTATATACAAGGTAGGATCAGAGTTAATTTTTATTCTTTTTTCATATGCACAAGAAAAACAGAGGAGTTTTCTACTGTAGTGAATATAAGTTTCAGATAGCATGATTAAGCCACGGAGGACGATCTACTTCCCTCTATACCTGTGGATCGAATCAAAAGTCTGTAAATCCTCATCAAGCAATGAGATTTATAATGATGAAAATTTTCAACCTGAAAATAACTGGTGTGTAGCTGCTGACACTGGGCACTGTTCAAGATGGGCACAGTGTGATAAGACTAAGAGCCTTTGTAGCACACAGAGAATAATTCCTCATTTAAGTTTCAGAGGTAGAGTACTACCTGATTGCTCTCTCATGTGTGTTCTTGCCCTCAAGGCTGCAGAAAGACAGAAATGATAGCTACTTGCAGTGCCAGTTTACTAACCAAGAAGAACAATACCATAATTTTTGCCTAGGATTAAATTATTGCCTATTCTTCTCTGTGAACAACAAGAAGAAACAAGGTTGTTGTGTCTCAGAGGATTTTTTTTAAAGTAGTCTGATGCTATTCAGGACTGCTTGTGAGTGTACACCACGTATTTTCAGTGACAGAGTGGCACTAAGAACAATATGTCAAACACAGAAAGAAATGAAACCTGAAAGGCCTGGTTTTGGTTCTGTTCTGCCTTTTCCTCTCTCTTTATGTATGCATACATTAAAGCAATACCAAAGGGAAGTTCAGTAAATGTCACAGCTTTCCGTTCTATAGCGTGATCTTTAGTCCTCATTCTAAAATGTACTAAGTATCCACAAAACCCTTTCAATTCAGTGAATGTTCCAGATACTGAGTAACTTTAGGACTTGGCATTATATGTTAATTTCTCTCCACTTCAGGAAGTGCGATAAGGAAAAAAAATGAAGAATTAATTAAGTGTGCATACTATTGACTGCATGCGATATGGTATCATGTAATATTAAAAATTAGTTGTTAATACCTGCAGAAGCACCTAGAAATTTCTTTGCAGTGGACACATGCTATATCTTATAAAACAGTCATGAAATTGAAATTATCTTTTTTTGGCTCATCACTACTATATTATAGACATCCAACTGAAATCATCCTAGTTTTCATATAGTTTTAACGCATAGTTGGCATGTTGCAACTCTGCACTACTTTAAAGCTCTAGTTCTATCAAATAGTATACACATGAACCTGAAATGCAATTTCCTTTCCCAGACAAAGCCACTCATATTTTAATCTTTATTATACAGTTTTCTCACGTTCCAGTATTTGGATGGAGAAAAAAATCCAACATATTATGGTGCTGGGTTTTTTTTTTTTTTAACCTCAGTTCTGTCCTCAATTGATTTCTATTTTTATACAGCCATTTAAATTTTTTCCACTTTACATTTTCCAACAATTTTTTCTTGCATTTTTATTATACTTATATACATACGTATATGTACACGTTGTTGCAGACTGACTTCCAGAGTGAGATCTCAGGGACTATAATGTCTTTAACCCAGGCACTCTGCAAACAGAGAGGTGGGCATTTCCTCGCTGTGTGATGCAGTCACAGTGATAGCCCTAATTTAGTCTGGAAGCAGTGGCTACCCACCTGCTATTAGCTGTTTATTTATGCTTTTTAAAGGCCTGAGCAGATATTGCTGAACGATGTTGTGTGTGCCCATATTCCAAGACTCATCAAGAGGTTTGGCATTGGATGTGGTTGCTCCATGAGAAAATCCCTTCTGAGCACAGAGAAAGGTAGTGGCAAGGCTCTGTTCTATTAGCAAACTTGTCCAGGCCAAACAGAGATGCAGTTTGCTACTGGAAATCCCTTAATAATTAACTATCTGAAGATAGAACTGGATCATCTGTGTACACATAAGCAAAGCTTAGTCTTTCTGGCTCCAGAAAAAAAGGAAAGGTATCACCTCTTTGCACCTTGTACAGTTTTCACTGTTTTTCATCTTCAGTGTTCCATATGGAATGTTTTCTCCCAAAAGACTATCTTCAAGGGTCAAGCTGGTTCAGCTGGATTCAGAAAATCAGGATTGTACTCCTGGTCTTTCATCCTACCATAAATAGGATGAGAACTACTCCTTTGGTAAAGGGCTTAGAGATTGACTGATAAAATAGGCTATATATTAACTAAGTTACAGTATTATCACGAATAATACTGTGGTAAGTTCTGCTCTGATCTAAAACCTAAGCTGTCTTCATTTTATTTTGGTTTTAATTGACTCACGTGTCACAGCAGGAGTTCAGAAATTAATGTAAAATTCAAAGTGTGATTGCACTATAATTCATAAATTAGGCCTTTTCTTGCCACTTTATTATCATGTGTGGCTTTTGAAATCTCAGAAATGGATTGACCTATTTTTATGTTCATTTCACATTGTAAAACTATTTTTCCAACATGTCATTAGGCTTTAAGAGTTTTTGGATGTGGTCTGACTCTGTATAAATGTCATACTCTACACACACTCCTTATGCATTTTTGCTCAGTACAGATATTGTTGCATTTGACGTTATGGTTCATTCTTCTTCCCTGGATTTGTTACATTTTGGAGCAAGAAGCTAGCTTCTGTAGTTCACACAGAGATTGGCATTTAATTCATTAGTCTGTGAAAAATGCTTTGTGATTCCAGAGTAGTTCTATGCACTATGTAAGTGCTGTCATTATTATTTTTTCCTTATAAAATTCAGATCTCAGATGCATGCTCAAATTACTATTGTTTAACATTTTCCCTCTGTTGAGTGAAGCCGTGGTATCTGTATGCAGTGTTAGCTAAGTATTGCCATTCATTTCAGACTTAGTCTGCAAAAAGAGAGGTTTCAGTAAATCTGTAACTGTGGTCCATGTCTGTAGATTAAGACAGTTACGCCCACTCTTCTGGTGGTGATAGTGAGCCTACTGAAGCTTCATAATACTTTAAGCCTCAGATAAAATAAACAGTGTGCTGACCTTGAACAAATATTATAATATATTACTTTTTTGATCCTGAATATATTTTCTTGATCTTTCCTCCACTAATATGAGATATGCGTTATTGTCAGTTACTAAACTTGCCAAAATACATGTGGTTTTGCTTTAATCCATTGCTTGTGATTTTTACAGTTTTCCTTAGCTTGCATAGATGATGTCTGAGAAACCATGTGTATATGTGTTACTGCATTATAGCCTCTGATGTTACTGTGGATCATAGGGACTGGAGCATCTCTCCTATGAGGAAAGGCTGAGAGAGATGGGACTGTTTAACCTGGAGAAGAGGAGACTTGGGGGGTATATCAATACCTAAAGGGAGGGTGCAGAGAGGATGGAGCCAGGCTCTTTTCAGTGGTGCCCAGTGACAGGACCAGAGGCAATGGGCATAACTGAAACAGGTGAGACTCCATCTGAACATCAGGTAACACTTTTTCACTGTGAACGTGATCTAGTGCTGGCACAGGTTGCCCGGAGAGGTTGTGGAGCTCCTTGGAAATATTCAAAAGGCATCTGGACATGGTTGTGGGCAACTGGTTCTAAGTGACCCTGATCTAACTTCAGAGTTAGTTCTGCTTTGAGAACAGGTTTGACCAGATAACTTGTAAAGATGTATTCCAACCTAAACTGCAATTCTGTTCTATAAATGCCTCAACTATCTTTTAAACTCTTAAATACCAGAGGAAGGTTTACAAAATTCCACATAGTACTTTTCTGATTTACTGTACAAGGAAAAGAATTATTTGTACATGGCAAAGATTATTTCAGAGGCCTCCAACAAGCTCAGGATTCCAGCAGTTCAACTGAGACTGAAACTGAAGTCCACAGCACCTTCTTTTCCAGAGACCCATTTAAACTTTGCACTGTATTACCAACACACTAAAGTAAATTCCTCACATCCAAAGTCAATTCCAGCAGCCTTGAAGTTCTGATCTGGAGAGGCATGTGACTGTCCTAACCAGTTTTCTGAGTGAAGGCTAAGGAAAGTAGCAGCTCCACATCCTGGGAGTGGGGGAGTAGAGAAGAAAGAAAATTTCAGAGAGGATATAAAATTCCTTCTCAGTTGCAAATTGAAATTCTTCTTGAGGGTCCAAAAAGGTATTGCAGCTTATTCCAATAGTACTGATTCTCACCCTAACTGTTCAAGTGAGCCTCTGAAAATAAGCTTAAGTTAATACATAGGTTCAGGAAGTGTAATGCAAACAATTAGAGAGCTGTGCTCTGCTGTACGTGGTTACACTAAAAGATGTTCTTTTAACCACAGCAAAAATGGAGATGATGACAATCCTACTTTCCTTATCCACAAGGATGCTGTGTGAATAACTTAATTAATCAAGTTCTTGGATAAAAAGGGCAGACATATCTAGGGAATGTAAGTAAAGCTCACATAATACTTCAATAATTTCTTTCAAAAGAACTTGTGGATATGTAAAAAGTCACCAAGAAACCAGAGATACAGGGCAGGTCTTATATTTTAACCTTGAAAACTCGATTCTAATGGAAAATCATCTCTCCTGTGACATCTGAAATACTCGCTCTATGAATGCATATGATGTCACAAGTGAGAACTGAGATAAATATGCTTCCTCAATAAAAACTTTACTTACATGTCATTTTCCTGAGTAATAATGTCAAAATAAACAAATAAACTGAATCAAGTATCTTTCACAAAAGCTGTCTGTGATTTCCATAAGGCAAGAGTGGAATCATGTATTTTGAATGTCTGTTTCAAAGGGGACTTTTTTTTTTCCCTATAGACTATATTATACCGTTAGAATTTAAACACAATGTATCATTAGTTTCAAAGAGAACTTAGGCTTAATGGCTGTTGACAAGATATGGTTCTGCATCAAAGGAGTTTTAGAAACCCTTTTACGTGTCAAAATTTATACTTATTAGTTACCTGAGGAACTGTGATCAAAAAGATTCATGCTGTCTGTTACAGCCCTCGCAACAAGTCTCCCTCTCAACCAGATGTCCAATTGGTTGCTCTGCCAGGTCTCAGTTTTAATTTTAGAGCCCTGTGCTTTTCAGCTATCTGAGCTGGGTGTGTGCTCTGTCTTCAACCCATTTGTAGAAATTTCAGCTTTGGTTAAAGTTCATCTCTTCAGGCAGTAGCTAAGAAATACACAGACCATGTAAGGGTTTCATAATCACTTGTTATTTTAGCCAGTACAAGACACTTGCAGATCTAGACAAATTAATAAAAAATACTTCAATGTTTTTTCTTGCTTTGATTTCCCTAGGCTTCTTAACATGCTTTGACCTTCATATCAGGATCCCTAATGGAATCCATGGGTCTGCTTGTTTTCCACTGAATTCTCCTTAAAATCTTGGGGCGGTTGTCTGTATATTTGTATCTTTCCACCCTCCTTTCTAAGCTTCTAGCATGTCTATTGAGAAAATTCTCCTTTATTATTTTCAGCTACTTAATTCAGGGATTCCCTGCTCAGCTGTGTCATGTAATCAGGGTCCCACACCAGCTGATGTGGGACAGCTCAGTTAAAACTGGATAGCCAATTATTTACCTTAGGAAGCTCCAGTTGCTTGAAAGATCATAAAAATGTAGTGATTTTTCAGCTGTTAATTGTGCCCAAGGTATGAAAATTGCTCTTTTTGGATTTGTTTCAGTATAGACACCAAATTCGGTAGGGAAGACAACCACACACTATGTTTAAAATTAAGTGTACAACCTAAGTAAAAGTTGGTTTTTTTCAAACACAGTTCAGTGTGACTTTAATTTTTTAACTTTTTTTTTAGTAGAACAGTTGAACATCTAGCAATATTTTCACTGGGAAAACAAAACTTTTTTTTTTTTTTCATTCAAGATGGACCTTAGAGAACAAAGACCTTGTCTACACTAGATTCATGATGTTTCATGCAACTCAGGTGCCTGATCCAAATGCTTATATGTCTTAGCTTATTCTTGAAAGAGAATTGAAAGCTCTGTTTTTGCAGGTCATTCTCCTGTTTGGTTGTCAATATAATTTTTGAAAGTAAATGTCCTAATATATGCCTAATTATTTGCATTAGTCATTAATATTAAGTGGCACTTTGTCAAGTAGGTACAATCTCTGAAAGTTGGGGCACATTACCTACCTTACTAGATGAACAATAAAAAGCTGTATCCGTGTGGTGGGTTGACCCTGGCTGGACGCCAGGTGCCCACCCAGTGGCTCTATCACTCCCCCTCCTCAGCTGGACAGGGGAGAGAAAATATAACAAAAGGCTTATGGGTTGAGATAAGGACAGGGAGAGATCACTCACCAATTACCTCAATGGGAAAAACAGACTTGACTCGCAAAATTAATTTAATTTATTGCCAATCAAATCAGAGTAGGGTAATGAGAAATAAAACTAAATCTTAAAACACCTTCCACCCACCCCTCCCTTCTTCCTGGGCTTAACTTTACTCCTGATTTTCTCTACCTCCTCCCCTGCAGCGGTGCAGGGGACGGGGAATGGGGGTTGCGCTCAGTTCATCACACGTTGTCTCTGCCACTCCTTCCTCCACAGGGGGAGGACTCCTCACACTCTTCCCCTGCTCCAGTGTGGGTCCCTCCCATGGCAGACAGTCCTCCACGAAGTTCTCCAATGTGAGTCCTTCCCACAGGCTGCAGTTCTTCACGAACTGTTCCAGCATGGGTCCCTCCCATCGGATGCAGCCCTTCAGGAACAGACTGCTCCAGCGTGGGTCCCACACAGGGTCACAAGTCCTGCCAGCAAACCTGCTCCAGCGTGGGTTCCTCTCACTCCATGGGTCCACAGGTCCTGCCAGGAGCCTGCTCCAGCATGGGTTTCCCATGGGGTCACAGCCTCCTTTGGGCATCCACCTGCTCTGGCATGGGGTCCTTCATGGGCTGCAGGTGGATATCTGCTCCACCATTAACCTCCATGGGCTGCAGGGGACAGCCTGCCTCACCATGGCCTTCACCAGGGGCTGCAGGGGAATCTCTGCCCTGGCACCTGGAGCACCTCGTCCCTCTCCTTCTTCACTGACCTTGCTGTCTGCAAAGTTGTTTCTCTGACATATTCTCACTCCTCTCTCCAGCTGCAATTGTGCAGGTTTTTTTCTTTTCCCCTTCTTAAATATCTTATCACAGAGGTGCTACCACCATTGCTGATGGGCTTGGCCTTGCCCAGCGGCGGGTCTGTCTTGGAGCTGGCCGGCATTGGCTCTATCGGACACAGGGGAAGCTTCTAGCAGCTTCTCACAGAAGCCACCCCTATAGCCCCCCCCACTAGCAAAACCTTGCCATGCAAACCCAATACAATCCCAAGTGAAAACCCTGCACTTGTGAAATATAAAGTCTGATGAATGTTGCAAGGTAGAGATCCAAACTGACTTTTACAGCTAAAAAAAATCTTGTCACAGGACAAGCAGAGATCAATTTGTATTGGAAAGTTTGTAGCCACATGGTCTAACTGTTTTTCTTAAACCATTCCTTCATAACTGTATGCCAGATTCATGTTAAAAAAGAGCAGTTGCAGCTCAGAGAATTAAAAAAGTAAAAAGAGAAATATATTCTATATGCTAAAGCCATCAAATTTAACCTAGATGCTTCTGTGCATAAGGTGAGAAGGAAATCTATTCATGAATGTATAACAGAATATCACTTTGTAAAGTATTCCTTGTAAAGTATTCCTTGTTCGCCAATTTAAATTTAAAATAATCATACCTCTGCTTCTCTTCATGGACAGAATGTCTGTGCAAGCATTTTACAGTGGCATGCAGATGTTTCTGAACAATATACTGGCATGTTTTGATAACTGTAGTCCATAAAGTGGTGGACAGTCATTAGCTCTGTGTGTACCTAGTTGTAGCCCTCTACAGAAGCACTTTTTATGCAAAACACTCAAATGTAAGAATAGAGTTAAAATAATTTCACCTTATTTTAACATGTGTTTCAAATGGACCCAAGCATCAAGATAGAGTCTTTGAAAAACAAAATTTCCAGTGTTAATAGACTTAAAGTAGGGGGAAAAAACATACATTTCTTCACAACTGTGGACTTCTGCCATGATCTATCAGATGTCTTGTCCAGGGATTCCTGAAACTTGAGTTTTGTTTCTGGCTTTGTCCATGGAATGCCATGTAACCTTGAGGTTATGTTTGCTTTTGCATTTTTGTGCTTCCAAGTTTGTCTTGTTGTAAAGCAAAACCTGTTTTAAGGCTTTCTTTATCTAAGAAATTTTGATAATGGAGTTGTGACTAAGATAATGGCCGCAATGTTGGCTAAAATCTCTGATTCAAATACACAGTTAATAATAGCAAAAATTGACAACATCTGCATAATCACATGTCTCTAAAACACTGTTTATATATAATATTTGCCTGTCACAGGTATTATAGAATTAAAAAAAATTAAATAGTGTAAAATAATATATTATGAAATTGGTTTCTTAGGGGACGATTGTAGGCCTAGAGTCTAAATAACCATATAATTTTATGATTGTTAGAATACATTAAAATTATTTCATAGAATCACAGAACAGCCTAGCTTGGAAGGGACCTTGAAAGATCATCTGGTCCAAACTTTCGTGGGAAAGGGAGTCTACATGAGATTATCTGGCACCCTGTCCAGTCACATCTTGAAAATTTGCAGTAATGAGGACTCTACCACATGTCTAGGGAGGTTGTTGCAATGAATGATTGTTCTCACTGTAAATAAATTCTTTCTTATATCAAGATGAAACCTTTCCTAGTGCACCTTGTACCCATTGCCCCTTGTCTTCTCCATGTGGCTCCTTGTGAAGAGAGAGTATCTACCCTCTTTGTAGCTGTTCTTTAAGTACTGGAATACTGTGATGAGATCCCCCTGAGCCTTCTGTTCTCCAGGGAGAAAAGACCTAACTCCTTCAGTCTTTCCTCATAAAGCAGCTTTTCCAACTCTTTGGACATCTTTGTGGCCTTCCTCTGAACCTTCTCCAGTCTGTTTTCCTGTGTCTTGAATTGTGGCGACCAGAACTGGACACAGTACTCCAGATGTGGCCTGACAAGCGCTGAGTAGAGTGGGATGATCATGTCTTTATCTCTGCTAGTAATGCTCCTGTGGATGCACCCCAGGATCTGATTTGCCTTTGTTGCTGCAGTGGCGCACTGCTGACTCATGTTCAGCTTGTTGTTGTCCACCAGGACCCCCAGGTGCCTTTCAGCAAGGCTGCTCCCCAGCCATGCAGATCCTAGCTTGCACTGGGCTCTTTGGTTATGTCTTCCCAGGTGCAGAACTTAGCACTTGTCTTTGTTAAACTTCATACTGTTCTTGCTAGCCCACTCTTCCAGCCTGTCCAGGTCTCTCTGTAAGATGGATTTCCCTTCTGACATGTTTACCTCACCACCCAGTTTAGTGTCATCAGCAAAGTTGGTGAGTGAGTTTTCAAGCCCATCATCGAGATCATTTATGAAGATATTGAACAGATATATAACATTTATACCTGGGGGACCCCACTTGTGACACACTGCCAGCCTGAGTAAAAACCATCAATCACCACTCTCTGCGTGCATCCTGTTAGCCAATTTCTTATCCATCTTGCAGACCACCTGTCCACTCTGTATCTTGCCAGTTTGTCTAGTTTGTCTATTTCTGCCATATGCAGCCACACCATTGAAAGTAAGAAAATGGCTTCTTCAGTCAAGACATTAGCTGGAATACAAGTAAGAGGACTCTTTTTTTTTTTTTTTCTTTTAAAATCATCATAATAGTATAACTTATTTTCTTGAAAAATCTGAAAAAAACCTCAGTAGTTACATTCTATATTTGTTGAGATTTTAACAATTCTTTGCTTTTGGTAGCTGTCCAACACCTCATTTAGGAATTTGCAGCTTAAACACTTAGTAATTTCTTTGTATAATTTATATATTGGACAGTTAGAGTTAGAAGATTAGCAACATAAAAACTAGAGAACAGAAATAATTCCACTAGTATATTTTGCAAATTCTGACAATCAGCTGTTTGGACATTTTCTGCACTCATAGGTTTTTATCAATTTGTTGCATCCAAGTTACAAAACAGGCTGCTTGAATGCCTACCAGTTTGTTAAACTAAAAATCTGGTTATGGGCAAGAGAAACACACTCTATATGCAAAGCCAAGAATTTATTGCTAGTGTAATTAGAGTCTTAATCGTCTAATCAAAGAATTGTTATTAGTCCAGTTACAGTGATACCATCACTTATAGTTCAGTTCATATGCAGTTAAAATGATATATAAACAAGCTTTCTGGTATCTGTCCCTCTCTCTGGTGTTATGCTCAATCTCATAAGGTTGGTGACTTAGGTCAGGCAAGGGGGTTGTGGTGTACAGGTGAATCATCAGCCACCCACGGCCTTTGTCTGCAGCAGAGTGATGCTGAGTTTTATAGCTTCTTCATTCTCACTCAAGGACCTCTTGGGGCCATTTCCATGTGTTCTACATGAAAATGTAAACATGAAAATGAAAACATGCTCTACATCTTGCTCTTTCTTCACTGGTCTGCAATGTCTTTGTTAATTTGGGTGGGCTCTTTGGGTTTTTGTTGCTTCTAAAACTAATTTTATCTGGTTCCCAGGGTTGCATACTTTTGATGACCGATAGTTGACCTTTGGTATATTATGAATAGCCATGGGGCCCCAGTATCATCCGTTACATTTTCAAAGCCTATGCTATCATCAGATGCCTTTACTCCCTGGTGTAGTATTTTATTCTAGGGTCATAGATGGTTCATTCTACACAAAATTACTACTTGTTATTACTATCTACTAGTTACAAAACTATACAGATACCATTAAGTGTTACACCAAACAATTAAATAAAGCTAGGCAAAAGCTAAACCAAAGTAGGTAATAGTTACCTGATTTTTAAATTATTTTTGTTGCAAACTAAAAAAATCGCCCAGGTAGGCCAAGACAACTCCTAGGTGTCCAGGTGTAACGGCCATTGAGGAACCAACCCCACATTGCTTAATCTAATTCCTCTTGGAACGCATTTATATTTTTGCTCTCCACTCTATTCTGTAGAGATTAATTCCACAACTTAATTACATGTTTTAAAAACAGGCTTCCTTTTGTTTTCATTCCACATTTGTGCTTTCTACATACTGACTAGCAAGTAATAGTAGACAAGTGATCCCCAATTAAACTATACCACTGATTTATTTTTAATGTATACGAACATTCTTTTGTTCAAATAAAAAAACCCTAGCCTACTAAATGCATTTCAGAAACCTATTCATACCTTTGTTTGCTTTGCCTCCTTTCTCTATATGTTGTCTTTACTGCTTTATCGTTTTTGATAAAACTATATACTGCATTCAGGATGTGGGTACACCATGCATTTATACAGTGGTATAATGTTTTCTGCCTTGTTTTCAGTGCTTTTTCTAATAATTCTTAGCTTCTTATTTGTGTTTTAGCCACTGCCTAGCACCCACCTGTGTAAAGAACCACTTGTAAAGAACATATTTTCTCTTTGATTCTTTACTAGTGCCTCCAACTCTCTAACTAGTTTCATGCCTCTCTTGGTTTTAAAAAGGTTTTCTCATCAGCTGTTATGGTTCTAATAAGCAGTCCTCAGACTATTTCTGGTCATGAGGCTTTTAAAATCTCTTTACTGAGAGATAGTGGTTAATTTAGACAGTGTTATTGTGATTGAATAGTCAGGTTTATTTTTGTATGCATTATTTTCTATTTAGTGATATAGAGTATACCCTTAACACTTTTACATCATCAGCAAACTTTGTTACTTCACTTTTGACCCCGTCTCCAAGATCACTTATATATATGTTGTGCATCACAGACTGTACGTCCCCTTGGGCAGCCCTTTCTCTGGTCTAAATTCTAACCACCATTTTCCTTTGTTTCCTCACAATTGTGTTTTCAAAAGGACTTTCTTATCTCACAATGGTTTAATTTCCTTAAGAGCTCTTAATGAAACAACTTCTTGAAAGCTTTTTGAAAATCCAAGTATACTTCATTGATCACAACTTTGTACATCTGCTCTTTGAGTAATGAAATGTGAGGCAAGACTCCCCTTTTCTTAGAGAAACAGTCCCCAGTATATTTTGTTTATACACATATTTCCTCATTCTGTTCTTTATGACATTGATCTTCCTGGTATGAAGGTCAGCCTTCCTGGGCTATCATTCCTTGATCTCTCCTAGGAGACTTTTATCAGACTGTGTCACATTTGCTACCTCTTGGTATGGAGGCTGACTTAAATGATAAGCTGTACACTGCAGCAATTTCACATCTGAGTTCTTTTAGAGCTCTTGAGTGAATACCATCTGCTCCTGGCAGTTTGTCACTATTCAGCTTGTTCTAAATCCTCTTCTGTTGACAGACCAGTTGGAGACAATTCCTCAGTCTCCCCTTCTGTAAAGAATTACTCTGTTATGGAAACCTCAGCTCCAGGCCTCATGAGACCTTCCTTTCCTTGAATCCTTCTTTTATATTCTGCTAAGATGATCCTTTTATATTATGGTTGGCAATTAGCTTCACTGAGTATGTCTACAGTGGCAAGGCATTCAGATCAATTCGTAGAGTGATAGAGCTGTTGCTGAGGACCTACTACTCCACTATCTATATTTCACAATACTTTTTTTTTTAAATAAGTATTTTGGTCTACTTCTAATCTAGTTCCATGGACTGAACACCCACCTGGCACGTAATAGGTGAACTCCTTTCCGGTTTAGTTTCATTTGAAAGTAATATCTAGTTCATGCACTCCAAGATTGCTACTCAGCCTGGAACAAAGTATGGTGAAACAAGTTCATATTCACAAAGATTTCTCTGTGGGGCACATAGCTGATGTCATATGTTGACTCAAACAGTGAAAGTTACTTCTGGGGATTAATTCAACAAAAGGAGAGAGAGTGACACAGAGAGAAGGGAAAAGGGGAAGAGATAACTCTATTGAGTGGATGTCTAGGAAAAGAAGTGGTGGAGTCGTCCCAAGGCAAACATATTTCCTGGACATCCTCTCCAGTGCACAGGGTCCCCCCAAAGTACTTTGGCACTTTGATAACTATATATGGTAACTATATAGTTTTTGTCAGAAGTTGCTCAAGCTCCCTATTGTGGGGGGTTTTTTTCTGCTTATAATGGTATTAGTACTGATTGGAGCACATTTTTATCAGGGACAGTTGCATGCTGACTGTGTGTTAAACTTTGTGTGTGCATTTTATCAGCTAATATAAATTAAATGTAAACCCTATGCAAATGTAAACCAAATGCAAAAGCTACAACCCAAGGGTAGAAAATAGGGGAAAGAAGGGGTGATTCTCATGTGAGTGCCAGTTGCTTCCCCTGAGAGCTAGCCGTCAGATTAATATTGGGATTTACGAGTTAAAGGCCATAACAATAACAGCATGAGAGCCATGGGGAAAATTACTGCCCAGAAGCACTGGAAAACAGTGCCACAAGAGCTTGGCTGAAAGAAAAGAGAGATGCAGGGGAAAGCCAAGCTACTGAGCTGCAACCAAAAGACCCTGAGCAGTACAAAGGCACTGAAGGCACTGTGCCCACTGGGAGCAGGGATGGCATGGAGAAACTGCACTCTGGATCCAAACTTCAACCTACCAATGCATGTCCAGCCTTTCTGCCTCTAGACAACATCCTGACCCCGTTGTTTCCAAGAAAAGCATTGCAAGAAAAAAATCATTTGACACAAGATACTGCCATTTTTTATTTAACTTGGTATAATTAGCAGTATTTTTATTTTTCCCTTTTAGAAATGACTTGTTGTTTAAGGATGTCTTTCTACTCCTCTTAGCTTTTTACTTTTCTAATGAACATTTTTGCTTTCTATTATTTTGAAACCTTTTTTTGATTTCTGATATATATTTACTCATATTTTTAGTAGTCATTTTATGTTGTATATAAATATTTTGTTTTTTCACCAAATTCTTTTAACTCCCTTTTAACTCACCTTCTGTTTGTCTGCATTTTCCCGTTTAGAAGTTAAAGATGCGTTGCTGTCCCAGGTTTCTCTCCATCATAAGAAAGTTGAATTGAAGTGCATTTAATATGAGGCAGCATATGGTATAGGAGTGGATTGTATTTAGAAAGAGATACACAGAGGTATAATTAGTTTCCAGCTCCCATTTGAAAGTCAGTGATAGCTGATTGTTTCTAGTCCTCCCCCTTCCCGCCTTCCCCCCCCAGCTTTGGGGATCACCTACCTTGTGTTTAAGCAGCATGACACACAAGCTGTGAAGCATATTATAGTCCTTCCTACCTAGACATAAGGCTAAATTAGATCACTCAGTTTCTGCTGACTCTTTTATAATTTAATTTACCATAAATCGCACAAAGTATTTTCAGATCTGTGAGATATAGTTTCCAAACAGAAAATTACTTTATTTGTCATCACTGGGAATGACACCCTGTGCACTCAGAAAAGCTGTTCACAGGGAATAATTCTTTTAAATTGTAATTATTTTTCTATAATTTTTGAAACAGAAACTAACTCATGAGGACTGAAATAAAAAAAGCCATTTCATACTTGAAAGGCTCCAAAATGTGGTACTGTCTGTTTCAGTGCCCATAAAACAGTTCAGGATAGTGCATATCTGACATATGCGTCTTCCTTGGTATCTCCCTTGGGTTTTCTAACATTAGAGGACACAGTCCTTGGTACACTGCTCACCAGCTGGAATTACTGCTAATAAAGAGTCACCAAAGAGGTATAGTGGTGGTGTTTAAATAAATTTGGTGAAAAGATAACAACTCAACATGACTTTTTTTTTTAAAAGTGTGATAGGAAAGAAAAGATAAGTAATGGATTTTTCTCCATTTGATGCATTCACTGCATCATGAATTCATTTTGCTTTATTCATAATCTATTTCTATCAGGCTTGTAAGTAAGGTAAGTAAGAAAGCAAGTAAGATCCTTAATTTCCACTAAATAATCTACACACTAACAAAGCAGAAGAAATGTAATAAACCTCCAAGGGAAGCAGTCCTCTTTTCTTTCTTCCTTTTCTTTTTCAGTTAGACAATGCTGGTCTTCAGACTTGTCAATTTTTTGTGTTTATAGAGCAACTTTCTCCCACTTTACCTACTGATCCTACTCAGTGTTGCTACGTTTGGCCTGGAGAGCTGTGTATCATATTTTACACATAAGTTGCTCAATTGTTTCTTAGGGATGGTTCTAATTATGCCAGGCAAGATAGTAAATGAGTAGGACACCACAACTAAAACAGGCAAGTTAATAAATCCAATGATGTATTTGAAATTATTTCTTTTAAAAAAATACTTAAAGAATTTCAATGGCAAAATCTAATATACATAATGGCTAATCACTATAGCTTTTTTATTCTTTTTCTCACTGGATGATGCAGTATGTGCCATATCTTAGTACTATTTTGTATTTTTTACTCCTGCGTGTTGTCCACTGTTTCCAGTAGCAACTGAACAAACACCAAGTCAATTAAAATTGATGGAAACTGAGAATACTATATTTATTCAAATCGAGGTGTGTCTCTTAACATTAAGCATGGTTTGCGAATCTCATTGCAAATGAGGTACCATGCAGCTAGCACAGTATCATCTGCAAGAGAAATGTAGCATTAATAAAATAAATGAATATTCTATATGGTATTTCCTAAGAGTAAGCTTCAGAGAGTAATGGAGTCTGTATTGCCTTATTCACAATCTTTTTAGACTGTGACTCTGGTGGGAAATCTCACAAGAGGAAGCTGTTAGTATTTTCAGCATTTCTAGCATTAGAATGAAATTCTGTGATAACAGATTTTCTTTCCTTTTGAATGTCATTAAAAAAGAAAAAAGCTTTTTATCAAAGCTGGGAAGGGCAGGGAAGCATGTGTGTGTTGGGGGGAACTTGTGAGTCAGTCTCTACAGTTTTCAGAAAGACTGACTCAGTTTGAATTTGAAGTGAAAGTCTGAGGTACTTCATTTTTTAGGATCAAATTGCCTCTTTATGAAATTACTTTTTAAAAATAAAGCAACACTATATATAAAAAAATGTACTTGAAATAATGTCTACAAGCTCAAGAGAGGTGAGCTGCAAAAGCTTCAGACCACACTGCTAGCTCTTAAACCTTTGGGAGGAGCTGCAAGGGTGGTCAGGAGAAGCAATGAGACAGACCATGAAATATGAGAGGTATCATGGGCTCCAAAAAGGACTTGTGTGCTGCCATTTGATTCCTGCTAAGCTTTTTGATCCATGCCTTTTGAAAAATAATAGCATCTGAAAGTGGACAGGCAAAACTTATATGTGTTTATGTTATCAGGTGTGATTTCCAAGCAACAGGGGACAATGCTGTATCCAAATGAAAGATAGATAATTTTCATCTGTAGCCTACAGACTGTGAGACATTTCAAGCTTCAGCAGGTATCTAGGGAAGTTATAAGCTCATAAACATTTCCTGTACCTGGGCTGTGTACCTCTTCAATCATTATAAAAGGGTCTAATTGGGAAAATGGATGCATTAAGGAGTTACCACAATTGAATTTCACCCTCAGAGGATGAACTTGAGCTGCATCTAGAATGGAGAGCTGTGGTACTCAAGATAAGATAGTGAGGTTTACACCTCATTTGTGCTCTGAAATTCCTGCAAATAAGTCTCTCATTACAGTTTCTCACCATAAATCTTTTCAGGTTAAGTTTGCTTCGTAGGACATAGGATATTTTACTTTTGCTCCTTCAGGCTCAGTAATTCATTCTTACTGAAAAAAAGGTGTCTTTCTTCTTCTAGCTATTAAGACATAATAAGGTTGCTAGACATCTGGTATCTAAAAGTTGATTGTGAATTGTCCATCTCAGAACCTAGAACATTTGAACATATATTCTCACTGCTACAACTCAAATAGTTTTTGCCATTTTTACCTTCCTACTCGGAGAACTCAGTCATAACTAAACTGCCATAACTCTAAGATGACGGGCATTTTTATTCTTCTTTAAATGCCACTGAAAAAGATTCCAAGTTTGAAGAGTGCTTTAAAAAGAGAAAAAGCACATTCTTAGAAGTACGCCAACACTCTTGCACTAAAACCTGTTAAGACATAGGCACTCGTTTTCTGGTTAAGCTCATGCATGAGTCATAGAAAAGTCCAAATCCTTTTGCCTTTATACCATTTAAAGAGTTTATAAATCCTCTGAAAAACAGAACATATTTTACTCAATGCTTTTGCTCTTATTTACTAAGAAACCTCTGCTTTGGATTTTTCTTGTCTAATGACTGCTTACATTATTTGATTGACACTGGGTTTTAATATCAGGATTTTAGGAAGATGCTGCTATTTTCTTCTTGTAATAATTTACGATAGTATTTTTTTAAAAATGTGATTATATATAAATATGGCATTAGAATAATGTTTAAGTATGAACAGTAAAAGGATCTACAAAGATTAGTTTTCTCCTTTGCATTTACAATTAAAATTTGCCAATTCTGTATGTTATCCCACCTTTTCTTCCTCAGTTTGTCATACATAAAGATTGAGATTATTTTACAGTTTTATTTTCACTGAGGGGAAATGACAGTACCAGAAGACTGCATTTCCAAAATGTACTCCTACCAAACAAACAAAACAACAACAACAAAATTGGTGCTTTGAGTATACAGTAAGCTGAATGGCCAAAAGCTTTCTCTATTGGGGCATGTCTGGGATAAGTTCTCCCCATACTATACAGCTTTAGTGTTAGACATATGTATCTTGTTGTATATCACTCTCCTGTAACAAGAAATCCTAATTTTTAATGAGCTGAGACTTTGAAGGTTTGTATTAGAAAATAGACTTTCTCCCCATAAAAGCACACTATTTCAGGGCTGTGTACTGAACTAAAGTTTCCACACTATTGCCTCCAAAAGGGTCCTTTACCATAGCAACATCACCACAGAAAGCAGTTGGGCCAAAAACACTTCCCATAAATAAAATAGAGAATTACATGAACTTGGTGTCCACAAACTTTGCCACAAAAATGTTTAACAATATTGACGTCTGATCTATTCTCAAAAATTTAGTAGTGTGGCATTCTGCTTTCACCTTTCTGCATTTTATATGTGACTGGTTAGCTATTTCATTCTTTTTATAGTTGATGCCCTTGCTAATTTGAGGGAGAAGGTGTAGTTGCTACCCAAAAGATAAAATGCTGAAAGGTTAAGGCAATAAAGCACATTACTATATTTCATGGTAGAGAAAATTACTTACCTGTAATTGTTGTTCAGTGAAGAAGTGAAACATTCAAGCATCCGTTTCTTAATGGTTTTCCTTGACAGTGACCAGGTGTCTCAGTGCCAGATATAAAACAAAATGCTGGGCAGATTTTCTAATAGCTTTTGTCTCTCTGCTTAACCCAAGTGGCCTTTTAAAGTCTAGCCTGTGAAAGGAGTCTTGAGGGTGTGAGGGAACAGTTAGGAATAATCCAGTGATTAAGGAGAGAGGTACGTATGATTAGTGTGCAGCTTTTTACTCATTCATCTTTATAACATTTAGGGCTTAGTTTTGCCTGGCAGTATGCTGATAAACACCTGGCCCTGAAAGCCCAGCAGCATTCTTTTTTGTTTTGTTTTGTTTTGTTTTGTTTTTTTCCTGTCATATGCAATTCCTTGTCTGGCCATCTCATGGTCTGGAGTATGGGGACCAAAAGTCAATTCTCCCTTCACTGCAATTTGGCAAGGTTTGGGTGATCTCCAGGTAGTCCTGAAGTTAGACTTCTCTGTTTAATGTCTCCCCACAGTCCCCTGGGTTATTCTTGAATCCCTTCTGTTATCCAAGAAAGGGCAGTTTAGAAATCAGGTGAGGTATGCAGACCTTGATAACCTGTAAGTCTTGTACCTTATAAATCTTGCAGCTGAAAGAAAGGCAGCTTAGTGTGGGGTGGACAAAATACTAAGTAATCTAAGAATCAGATTTCGTTCTTTGATGCACAGTTTGCATCACATTTAATACAAAATCATCTGTGTAGTGTGAGCATTGGGAGAGAAATGAAAGTTCTGAGTAGTTTGTGTCTCCAAGTAAATTACACAGCCTGACACATCTGCTGGCAGGACCAAGCTATTAATGGGATTTTCACCACAGTCTAGAAAAGGAAACACAGCATTTATTTTATCCTGTAGTTTGTTATGACTCTTTTCCTTTAACAATCTGTGAACTACCTAAGCCCCACTCTGAGAGTAAAATTATTGCATATCTTCTTTCCTGACTCACTGGACTTGTTTATTGGAACGGGATTAGGAACAGCTAGTGTTTGCTTTCAGAGCAGGTTATATTTAAATTCTCCTGGTGCTGGCTGTAAACCTTGCTTGTGGGCTGTCCTTTGATCTCTATCCTGCATGAACCAATTCAGCCTGTGGCCTGTAGTGACTTACTATGGAAACGGATAAAGCAAGACTTGGGTGGATATTCTATAGCTGTACAAATCTCAGGCATTTCTACGATTTATTATTTGACACAACGAAAGAGTTTGTCTCGCAGGTGGGGAAACCGGTAAGACTTGATAAATTTTCAGTCTCATGCACTAAACACTGTAAAACACTAGAATCAGTTTAATTTAGTCAAGAATTCTTCAGAATACAAATGTGAACACATTCGGCTGTAGGAGAACTACCTCTTTCAAGGTTACAGACACCTACCTAAAGGTAGGCAGGTAGTTACACTATGGGAGATGGACAGCTGCTATGAGGACCAGATTTGTTAGTGACACAGATCAGTCACTATTGTGAATCCCATTTGAAAAATCTAAAATCTAAAATTATAGATGGCCTAAACATTAAAAAAAAATATGCTTTCTAGGTTCATTTCATGCCAGACACATGGAATAAGTAGAAAGTGACACGTCATCCTTTTTTGTGGCTAAAACCAAAACAGTTGTTTATCTTAAAATTGTCTAGCAGAAGCAGCCTGGCGTGATGTCCGATACCAGCTTGGAAGCTCCAAGCAAATACCCTGTGTAAATGGTTTTTACACTGTACTTTAGATATGCATTTTCTAATCATTTGTTAATCACAGTGGTTAACACAGGAGAGTGTAATTATTACTGGCAGCACAGATAGCTTTTAACAAAATTACATCCCTACTTATTATCATATTACCATAGTTACATTATTATTACAGAATAACCTTTACTTAATTACTAACCAAAAGCAATTATGGCAAATGATTTGAACATTTTAATTTAGTGAAAATATCTTACTTCCCTTTACGAACAACAAATATCATCACAGACAGGTAATAGGATAAGTTGCATATATCAATGTACACTTAATGTAGTTCATACAAATTCCTTAGGCCAGAATGTTCCTTCCTGTGTTCCTGCGAAACTAAATGACCATAGTAAGGTTAACCTGAAGAGAAAATCTGATTCTCTTAATAGGCTGTTAAATCTGCACTTTATGTCATGCTGTAATGATGGTTACAGCAATGCACAATAATTAGTATGTGCATAGTATGAGTTTAGTATGTAGCTTTAGCTGAGTTTTTCTTGAAGACAGGCTGCAGACTGAAAATATTTTCTGTAGTTCTGGAGGTGCACAAAGTTTGGAGGTGTTTAACATCTGGACATTTTATATGGGGTTTATCTCTAATTGTTGCATATTGCTATTTAACATGAAAAAAATCCCAGTTTCAGCACTGTTTTGGTAAGAGTAATTTCAACAGTATCTATAAATTTTGCCTATAGAAAAGGAAAATAACTTATTTTATGCTACATCATATTATTTCAGTTTATCCAATTGTGGAGACATCTCCTAAGAACAGAACAGGATATAGTCACGCAGCTGTAGTACTGGGATTAGATCAATATACAATAGCTATGAACATACAAAAAGACATTGTTCCAAAAATCCTAAATGTTGAACAGGAAGTAGATAAGAAAAGCCCGTCTTAACTGTGGGATTAAGGGAAAAGTGTAGAGAAAGCTAGGAAACCAGTTACCAAAATAACTACACGTAAAGAAAGGCTGAAAAAGCAATAGTGGGTTCCATATGCAGGTTCTCAACTGCACATTTGCAGGTGTTCATGCTTGCTTTACAATACTCAGTCCCAGGGAGCAAGAGGGAATGGGTTCAGGAGAACAATAGTAACAATCCCAGTAAAGCCACAGAGATTTAGGAGAGAAAATGTCTTCTATTGTGCAATGGAAATAAAAAAAGACATTTAAGCAGAGTGGGGAAATGGGGAAGATTCTAAAGTATAAATGCAACTGTTGTGTAGTTTGTGATAGAAGTAAAGAAATGTTACTGGTCATTTTATGTGAGCTACAAGCTCTAAACAAGAATAAAAACATATTTTGAGGCTGTGATCCTATGGTTCTGAATCCCTTCTGAGTACTCAGCAAGTCAGGGAAATGAAAGCTAACACGACTGAACTGTGCATACACAGCTTGGCAGACAGGTCTGCACAATAACGGTTCTACTGCATGTAAGCAAATCGTCTTTGCATCACTTGCATGGTTTTTCTTGGTGTGGCCAGGATGTATGAGATGTGTTACATGTCCTTGCATAGACTTCAAATGTGCTATTCAGTTATTTTAACCTGTTCTGCCAGCAGTTTGTAAATCTGAAGTATGTAGTTCTTGGTAGATCTCCCACCAAAGTCAGTGAGACTGGCAATTTTTCATGAAGAAGGGAGGATCATTTACTTTTTAGTTTTCATGAGGGCAGGTATGTCAAAAAAAGCAACATTTCTAATCTGCAGTAATTGCTGTGAAGTATTTAAACTGTCTTTCATTGCAGCTGTCTAATTGACAGGCAGTCTGAATATAGAATGATTGACATTCTTTAAGGTAAACATGCAGACTTCTTATGCAAAAGGAAGCACTGCCTTGAGATAGCGATATAACATCCAGCACTCATGCTGTGTTGTATGTTATCATCTACAGCCTTACAAGTACTTTGACTGAATACAAGGACTTTTCTAAATAAGAACACGTAAGACATCCTTATAGCTAGTGATGACTTTCTTCTCTGAAGGATGTCTTCTTAGACTTCTGTTTTGTTACCACAATTAATATGGGCAAAGATATGGAATAAATGAAGAAAGTGCACAGGGCAATCTGATCAGAGAGAAACAAGAAAGGGGATACCAATTTCAAAAGATATTTCATCCAACTTTCAGTCATGGCAAATAATTCTTAAAACGATTACATGGTTTGCCACAGAGAAACTAAGTTTTTGCTGCTTTATTTTTGCCTTTAGCTTTCATTACATCGTTAGTTACCTATTTCAATACAAGATATCCTCCCGCCCTATCCTTAACTCAGTATACCACAAGTCTATGTATGTATGTCTCCAATTTGATTTATTGTTACTATCTTGAGAATATTTGTGTTGAAAATAATACTTCAGGAAAATACGGCTGGAAATGTTGTCCAAGTTCCATGCCTAGTTTACTTCTGAAGGAGAGCATCATTCAGAGCCAGATTGCAAAGTTCATTTTGATACTTAATATTTTTATTTTACTTAATAGTTTTATTTTATGCCAGTTAAAGCAAACAGGCAAATAAAAATTTCTACCTCTGCTGCCAGGTAACCTAGTGAACAGATATGACATTTCATTCCTCCAAAGGTACATAAGGGCCATGTTGCTTTTTCCAAGAGTATCAGAAACACCTTTGAAGTGATCAGCTCTCCTGATCATAGTACTGAGGGCCCTTCAGAATAACTGGGTTGTGAGATTTCATACTAAGCTTCAGATCTGTTCTTGAAGGTGTGGACCCAGTATCTCTTAAATGCCTCTATATGTTTTTCCAGTACGCTTTGCTTGAACATCACATACACAAGAAAGGTCTTGAGGTTAAATTAGCTCTGTGGACATTATAGGAAGATAAAAGATTTGTTTGTTAAGTATGAAAAGAAGTCTTTTAGCTTTAATACGGTCATCTCACAGCTGCACTTAAGGCAATTATATATAATGTCTATTAGTCCATTTCTAATTATATCTATCACAGCATCCTATTTATGCTTATGACTGCTGTGTGCTTCATCATGTTATTCATTGGTTTCTCCTTAAAGATGCTTGGTTTTCTTTCCACAGTGTTTTCAGCCACTAAGAAGCTATCAGTATATATAAGCAGAAAAAATTAATCACTTCCATATAATTTTCCTTGCCATTGTTGATTGATACATAATTTTGTCATTGTACTGGCCCATTTTATTCATTCTTTGCAATCTTAGAGCCTGCAGCATTCAACATTAAAAATAACTCCTCATGAACAGCCTCTTTTCCAACTTTCTTTATTCACTTCTTCTTTCAAGCCACTGTTTAAATATGTTTAACAGTCCTGATCCCCCAAATCACTCTACTACTAAATTATTTTCATTCTGAGAGTTACTAATTAGAAACCTTGAGGAACTATTCTTGAAGCAGGATACTCTTCACTCTGAGAGAAAACAGCATTTTTTTTTTTTATTTATTCCCATTTTTTAAATTCCCGGTCTTTAATTTTATTCATTATAACAGTTTCCATTATTAATCAGCCAGTGATTTTTCACTCTCATATTTTGGTAAGGAACTTCTATTAAAAGCCTTAAAAATGTCTGAATAAATTGTAGCTGCCTAGTTTACCTTAGAACTTTTATTCTTAAATCTTTAATTACCTACACAGGTGAAATACTAAAGCCAGAACTGAGATTTGTAATTTGTTTCATCTGGGCTAGACATGCACACAATAGTCTTATCTTACCTAGTGGCAATAAAACTATGTTTTTTAAACATGAGTAATTGCCTGGTTACTAGCCAGGAAAGTCCTTTTTATATCTAAACAAGCATTGCACATAAGGCAGTTGGAACAATAGCTGAATACTGATTATGGCTATTTCTGAATTTTCCCACAATTTTGATACATGGAAATAAAAGCATTAGTTCTTCTAGACTCACTAAAGCTATAATAACATTAATGTAACTTTTAAAACACTCAGTTTCCTTCCTTCACATCATTTAAAAACATTGTTCTAGGTGACTAAATATTACCTGATTAAAATAGTTGTTCTACTTTAAAATGTATGTATTTTATATTTCCTGTATATTTCATATAAAATGCCACTTCCTCAATGCTTTAAGTGATATTACAAAAGTATTGCATTAAAGCATATGAGAGTTTAAGGAAACACATCATTAGTAGTTTATATGCTACATAGAGCTACTTCTGGTGCCTAGCGGAAATAAATTTAAATTAGTACCCTGCCATTCCAGGCTGCATACAGTCGAAAACAAGCTGTAGCCATGGATTTTCCTGTACCTTATTCTTGACTTTTTCACAATTAATGAACAAGCAATATACTTTAGACCAATAATGAACATCCTTTTCATGACACACGATTCCTTCTTGCAAAGTCATACTTAAAGTAAATTGCAAGCACACATGCTAATGACAGCCAAGGCCTGAAAATGCAAAGATTAATTGTATCTGAATGAGCGAGCAAAGATAAACAGAACATTTTGGGCACTATCATTTGCTTATGTCATTTAATTTTTAGCCCTAAGTCATTACAATTGGAAGGGTAATCCATTGGGCGAGGTAGGTACTGGATATGAGAAGGCTATTGTATTGTATACTTGCTGTAACATACAACCATAAAATTCAAGGCATTAGTATATGTTAATTCCTTAGGAATACTCAAAAGCTTTTCCATAGGCCTTAATGTCTTTAAAGGAAGAAAGTTTTGGTTTCTGGAATGTGTTTCATCCTGGTGTCTTCCTATCCTGCTCTGTATCAATTTGGTTAAAAAATTGTAACCACCAGGTAGATTTTTTTTTAAATTCTGCTCAGGCTCTCTGACTAGAACTAATTTCTCCTCTTCCTCAAACTCTCTAATTTGCCTTTTTCCTCAGAATAACATTTGTTCAGAGAATAAGTATTTGACTAACACCAGCCTTATTTGCTGATGTCCTTACCGTTTCCTGAAATGAAAAAGCCCCATATTAGGGAACTGAGGATCCTTAATTCCAGGCCTCGTAAGTATTATAGGAGAAGTACAGTTCTTTTAGAGGTGGTGAGCCACTTGCTCACTCCCTCACCCAGTTGGATGGGGGAGAGAATCAGAAGGCTAAAAGTGAGAAAACTTGTGGGTTGAGATAAAGACAGTTTTAATAATTAAAAAAAAAGTAAAAAACAAAACCAAAATCTATAAAGAGGAAAAGAAACAAACCCAAGAAAATGAAATGATACAAAAAACCTACAGTTGTTCACTATCAACTGACAGATGCTCAGCCTGTCCCTGAGCAACGGCAGCTCCGGCCAACCTCCCTTCTCCCTGCAGTTTTATTGCTGATCATGACATCACATGGTGTGGGATATCCCTTTGGTCAGTTGGGGTCAGCTGTCCCAGCTGTGTCCCCTCCCAACTGCTTGTGCACCCCCAGCCTACTCGCTGGTGGGGTGGGGTGAGAAGCAGAAAAGGCCTTGACGCTATGTAAGCACTGCTCAGCAGTAACTAGAACATCCCTGTATCATCAATACTGGTTTCAGCACAAATGCAAAACATAGCCCCATACTAGCTACTATGAAGAAATTTACCTCTATCCCAACAAAAAACAGTACAAATGGAGAAAAGTAGAAGCAATAGATGAACTGCCAAATTCTAGTCTAATTTCTATTGGTACTATTGGTTCTATGAGAACAACTATTGTAGTAACAATACAGAAAATAATCTTTCATGTTGTTTGGTTTGTTTATTCAATTGTTTCCTTTATTTCCTTTGATTTCCTTTGATTTTAATAAATAATCATTGAAAAGTACTGTGATGAAGGAGTGATTATCCAACTACTATGAAGGCATATGGGCAGATGAGTTAGAAAAATTGGAATATGAAGAAGATCTATGTTTAATATTATCAGTTTTGATTTATGTAGGAAAAAGTATTTTTAACTGACCACTTTTTTTCTCAATCCCTTGAAGACTTTTTTAATGCTTCTTTGAGTATATCAGAAACTGAGATAGAAATCCAATATATGTGCCACAGACCAAGGAATTGAAAGGTTTTCAGATTTGTCTTTGTAACTTCACAGCATGACTAATAGTTTCAGATAGAAATAGAGAGATACTTTAACTTGCAAAGAGCTGATACAGATGCAAGTTTAGTTTCACAATAACTTTTTAATGGGAAAATTGTGATAAATAAAAACTACTTTTGTGTTCTAAATTAAAGAGCACTTTAAGATCAATATTATTAAATGTGCTTTTTAGCTACAATTTCCCTTTAGGTTACCAGATAATGTCTTTTTTTTTAAAAAGCAGAAAAGAGCAAAGAGCCATTAGAAAGTAAAAGAAGCAGAGACAGGAGGGAAATTTCTATTTAATGGGCAGAGGAGACATTGGTCAATAAGTACTAGCACATGCAAAACCACATACTTTATGTTCGAATTCCGTAACAAAGGCATAGTAACTAAATGTTATTGCAACAGTCCACTGCTTTGTTGTTGCTGCTGGGAGTTAAATAATAATGAAAACAAATGGGTTCCTTTTTCTGTAAAGAGCCTTGATAATCTCTCTTATGGTAGATACTTCAACGTTCACTTTGAATTCTATAACTCAAATTTTTCGCTCAAGCAAATGGCTGAGTTCCTGCTCAATAGCATTAAAAACACCTGAAAGAGCTTTTCAGTTTAAATATCTAAAAGTATTTTACTTCCTGGGATGTTAAATATTTGTGGCTTAAAAGCAGTAAAATTTATTTGGATCATTTGTTAAAGAGGAGCACTGTTCTTCAGAGAATCTGGAAACTGCCCAAGGCAAGACTGTATGATCAGTCTTGCAGTGTTTGTTATCACTGTGGAATTGCTTTAGCTGAGTGTTTCATGAAGACTAAATCTGGCAAAGCCAATAGTGAATGAGGTGACTACAAAGTTAATGCTGCAAGAGTGACCCATGATTTAAACATTAGATTTGATGGAACAACTTTGAGATACTTTAATTACTATGCTAAATAAGTAAGCTGCATGTCTTGTGTAACATACAGGGGTTTAACAGTAAGTTTTGCAAAAGGTATAAACACACATACATTTGTGACATTTGTGACATTTGTGATATTTGTGTAAGATATCTTAAGATTGCTTGATGGCATAAGTGATATAGTGCATGACCACAAACTTGCAAGGTACAGCTCACATAAATAGTAGCTGTATTGCAATTGTTAGACTTAGTACAAACTGTAGTGTCATTAAGTGGAAAAAGCTAGTTAAAACAGCATAAACCACTAAGGTTGAAGTAATGGTTCTTTGGAGTTGAATTTGACTCCAGGAGAATAAATGAACTTATTAGATATCACTATGATTAATAGTGACAAATCAAAATAAATGTGAATTCCCCAAATGGTTTATATATTCATATGTGTCAATAACTTATTTTGCAAACCTATTCAAAGAACAGCCAAAGAACATAAGATAGTGTGCAAAATGATGAAACTTATTCCTGACATAAACGTTCAGCTTTCTGATGCAGAACTGAAAGATCTCAGCATGCATACCATCAAGGAATACCAGGAAAAAGGAAGCACAGGTAGCAGTGTATCTATCACTGAGACTTTATCACCAGGTTATAAAATAATATGTTGATTTTGCAGGTGTTGAAACAGTTATATTCTAACTCTTCTGTGTATGATGTCATCTGTTAGAGTTACACTTCTGAAAAAAAAAGTATTATTCTCTTTCCAAAAACAGAACTGAAGATGCTATCAAAGGCAGATTTTATATTCTTTAAGAGGAAAAATTGGATCAGATAAAATAGATAAATAGATAAGAATTCTGGAAAGGAATGTCTTTGTGATGTAGTTCGGACATAAAATTTAAGTTCTAATTCTGTTAGACTGAATAAAAGAAATTTGCAAGAGTCCTTATTGTCCTTGTTCAAGAAATATCCTCTCAGAGAACTTGCTAATTCAGAAGATCAGTCAAAGACTAACAATACGAAATACAACTCAGATTTCTGAATTCTGACAAGTGAAGTTGGGTGACTCACTGTTGGAGCCTCAGCTTGATAGTTTTCTTTTCCTGTTCTATTTTGTGTCACCATTTCCACTTACAATTATGCTATAAAAAGAATTTTTATTTTTTCCCTAGAAATTTCCTGATAGTTCCAACAAAATTTGGAAGAGCTATTTTGGTTTATTTCATGAGATAATAATATGCTATTAAATCCCTGCATATTAGATACTGTTAGGTAGTATGGTTATTTTTTAGAAAAAAATTATTTTCTTTAAAAATGATCAAACGATTTCCTATAAATTCTTCACCACACCTACAATATCGAGAAAGGCTTTTTTGCATCGTACATGGAGGACCATCATTTTGATGATGTATGACTTTAAGTGTCACTGCCTTTATGATGAATAACACTAGGCAACATTGCTCAAGTGATGGATAACACAAAGAGCCATTGCTCTGATGATGTATTCTAGTAAGGGGACAATCCTGATGTAAAATACATAATAAGAGCAGGTTGCTTGGAGTTATCTATCATCACAGCAATAATTGTCAATGCTATATACCCTACTGGTATCATTGGTCTGACAGTATGGAATAAGAATAGAATCTCTTTACAGATGTGGCATGGATCACATTTATTGCATAAAATATGGATGAAATGAGAAAAACTAATCCCTGTTTCTTGTTTTTGCTCTGTTTTTGAAAGCACGTCTCTCTTGAGACAATAGAGCTGTAAAAATTAGATACCATTGGTTAATAACTCTGCTGCCTGTGTCTCCAAAATTAAGCACTGTCTGGAATATGCAAATAAATCATGTTTTCTGTAGACAAAATTATGCTTCTGACACTGCTTGTGTAATTCCAGAATATATTTCACTATGACAATATGTAGAATATGGCAGGTTTTCTGTGGTCATCTATGGCTGCACTACCCAGTGAATTAACTTGTAGACCAGGGGGCTTCGGCCATAGAGCTGCACGGTAGTGATGGCACGATGGACTTACAGCTTCAGCCATGGGACCTTATTAGATTATAAAGGTGCATTTAGTCTTTACATGGAATATTTCGATGAATGTTTGCAATAATGTGTTTAAAGTTATTATACAAATCAAAATGTGAAACTCAGGATGGATGTACTTACATTACAGCATTGGTATGTAATTAACAGGCATACCGAACTAAGATATGAGCAGGCAGGAACTACATTTGCATAATGATATGGTGATAATGAAAAGGACAGATGTAAAGTCATAGCTCATGACTCAAGTGATAGTCATGAAAATTGGCTTCTTGATGCGGTATTCACATTTGAGAAAGAATGAGGAACTTAGTTGAGAATTACCTTATAAATCTTGGTCACTGGGACATCCATGTTATGTTAGATGGGGTGCTTTATTGATTTTTGTAATAGCTAATTCAGAACTATTATATGGGGTAACATGGTGGCAAAAAATGCTGATCATGAAGAAGTGTGACAGAAAAAAATCTGATTTTAATGACTCTCTGTCACATTATGCCTTGCAGATTAAACTTTTTTATACCCAAATGCAATCATTTCCAGTTCTTAAATGAGACTAAACAACATTTTCAGTCTAATCTGATGCTATGACCTGAAAATAAACAGTAAATTGATTTTACACTAAGTAAAATAGGCTTGTTCAAATAATACATGCCAAGTGTGGTTTTTAATCTCCAAAGATTATATTTCAGAGGACAGGTCAAGAAACCGACACATTTTTTCTCTTATACACCCCAACATATTCTGTAAAAAGGGTTTCCATGCTCATTTGCTTCCAGGTACCTTTGAGGCTAATACATCCAATATTTCCAATTCAGGGGATTATTTCTGTTGGCACTAAATCAAAGACAGATCTTCCATTGACGTCACTAGATAAGGTGATAAGGTCCCAAAAGACTTATGCAAATACAGTGCTGTAAAAATACCAAGAAAGATCTATGTTGAAGCAGTCAGTAATTTATGGCAGATTGTGGATCATAGTTTTGGATCACAGATTAATAGTTTCATATGTCTTATTATGTAATTCTTGATATAAAATCTAGCAACCCCCACAGAAATCCTCAGGTAATTTCAGTCAGGTGATTTCAGTGTCAGAAATGCTGAGAAAATAACGGAAATTTTGGAGAAAAATGAATTAATCCAGAGGCTGATAGAGTTGGCTTGCGTAGAAAAGTGAGGTTTTTTTCTTTCTGAGAAAAGATTAATGAATGAGAAGAGCTACAAACTTTTTGAAGAACTAGAATGATAAAGAGGACAAAGTGTGACACATGGAGTCTAAACTACAGCAATGAGTGGAATTGAGGTAAAGCTTCTTAAGACTGACAGCCAGATGCTAAAATGCTACTGGCACTAACCCATGCCATAGCTATACCTATGATTTACATAACCAGAGAGGCCAGTTAATTTAAGAAAAACAAACAATGCAGGCTGTTTTATGTTCACAAATCATCTTTTCTATCATCACAGCCACTGATCAATGCTGTTAAGTAAGCTTGGTTGTTTAAAAATTGAAGTGTATGGCATAATGCATCATTTTCCTTAGCAAGAGTTTCTTGTTTCATCTCTTGTATTCTAGGACTTGGTGCAGTGAAATAGCAGAAATTTTCTAAGGCAGAAATAGCTTCTAGAGCACGTTAATGCAGTAAAGAAGATAGAGATGGGGATGAGTACTTCACGTATATTGCCAGATGTAATGGTCAGTTTATCAGGCCATGAGATTACAAAGTGCTTTCTGTTGCTGGGACAAGTTGTAGCTCTTGAAACTGCCAATGGGCAACATGGTTGATCTAAAGGATCCTTTAAAGATCATCTAAAGGATGATCTAAAATACTTCTTTCACGCCATCTTGTAAAGACACGGATTACAAAGATTTTGGAAAGTTGTTCTTCTGCCTTGAATAATTCAAAACGAATTGAAGCAGAGTTTCAATCTCTCTGACATGAAATGATGTCACCAAAAGGATTCTGAAATCCTGGAATACTTGCTACTTGGTCTGAGCCTCATAACATCATATACATTTGCAATTAGTGCTCAGCATGTATATGCCCAAGTAACCCAACACTGGGTACTTTAGTTTTGTGACATGACCCAGAATAAAATTTTAGTAGAAACTGCATCAAATTGGTTAAAAGTACTTTTTAAAGTGTTCTTAATTTTTTAGTGCATCCAAATTGTTTATAGGTGTATTTCATAGAATTTACAAGCTAAAATAAATTACCCCAAAGAAGCTTTTCTTAAAAAAAAGAAAAAAAAGAAAACAAATGTATTTATCCCCTTAAGTGTTTAGGTTGTAAAGTCACTTTTTTGCTTGCACCTTTGCCTATAATAGGCATTTAAACATTAAAAAAAAAATCACATTAATCTAGGTATAAACTATTCCAGTGATTACACTGCAACATTATTAATTTATGTTAAAGGATTTAAGAATGTAATTTCTTTAAGGGGAATTTTAAAAAATGGCATTCTTACTTGATAGAAAATCTACTATGGCCCAGCTACTATGGCTTATCAGGAAAAGACGAACTACCAGTTTTAAGGAACCATAGGATTTTGAGTGCTTTTCTTAGGGCAGTATTTATGAACCTCAATTAAAAATAAGAAAAGCAAAATTTGTTAGATCTTCTGCAAGGGATATTTATGCTGTAGGTAATTTTTGTAAGTTTATTTTATTCTTTGTGTATCTTTTGTTACAAAGTTCTTACATTTACATTCTTATATTTGCTATTGTAAATAATTTTTTTTTAAAAGTGAATACAGCCAAGTCCATAACAGCTTGAGAAATTAAACTCTTTTTTATTCCAGTGGTTGGAAACCAAGGTTTCTATGCAATATTTGATGTTTCTGATAGAGATTAAAGAAGACTTTATGAAAGAATGTTGAGAGAAAACTTTGATTGTGGTGGAGATGTCTCCTTAGTCTGCTCATGGCTCAGTAAACAATTTCTCCAGCCACGTATGAGTTACAGCAAAAACTGATACATTGAAGGTGAATTACTACTCCTGTTAATATCTTGTGTCCAACAAAAGAGTATGAAAATACAGTAGGCTCAAATGCTGTTTAAAAAGTGACTGATCTACATCAGGTTGATATTGAACTGGTTTGTATGACTTCAGGTGATCCACTTAGGTATTGAGAGTCTTTCTTTGATCTAAAGTATACCGTGTCATGCAGTTACATAAACACAAATACATAATAACTACTATTTTAAAGAGTATTATGAAGCAATGTCATGCTATATACACTTGCTCCAATTGTCTGCAACATCAGAATCTTATTCCCTACCAGCCTCATACGGGTTGCTTTATAAAAGTAAGGTGGAGATCTGTGAATGCTTCTTATCAGCCCTTCCAAAGTGGAAAAATTCAGCAGAGCTTTATACAATGAAAGTACTTTAAACTTATATTTTGTTCAGTCGTATTTAAAGAGTTTTTCCACCTGTAAAATTAGACATAATATTTCTGACTTTGAAATCTCTGGGTACAAAATTTCAATATAAAATCTTTTCATTACCCTTGAAAATTAGTCCTCAAGTATCTAGCTGCTATGTCTTGGCAATGACTCCTTAAGAAGTCTTTGTGTTAACCTGTTTTAGACAGAAATATCGGAAAGCTTATTTTAATTAAAATATATTTTGTCACTTATTTATAGATTTTCTTTTTTCTCAGTTTAATTAAAACTTCTAGTATCTTACAAGACACCTAAAATAATATCAAGATTTCTGGTTTTGCATTTTCTATTTAATTCTCAATAGAAAAAAAAAAGGGTTAATGCTATTTACTTGTATGGTTACTTAGTATGATGGGTTACATAAAGCATGTGCCGGCATGTTTAAGCTTAACCTGTGTTTCTCATTTAACAAAGACTACTACTATATTCTAGCCTGTTCATTCTGAGTAATAATATGCTTCCTACTTAACCACTGGTTAAAGGCTTGTATGCACAAACATGGATGATTAACTGAGCACCCAGCAATTACTCGGTGGGTAATATGAAGATGATTTGTGAAAATTGGAATTGCTTGTCCTTGTTGTTGTGTAGTCTGCATAGCTCTTACTGACATTTGGAGGTTTGGGAAGTTGTTTGATTTTGTGTGGACGGCCTTGTCACAGTGAGCTTACATCAACCTGCTGGAATTGATGCTGTTAAGCTTTACTTCAAAATGAGTTAAGCATTATTGTCACTCACATATCTTGTCTCATCAAAACAAACAATAAATGAATTCTAAATGCCTTCAGGACTGAGATTTAATGTCTCACAAAAGGGGACATTGAAATTTCTTGATGCCATCTCACTAAAATAAAACGGCTGACCTTGAGGAGAACAGCAAGGAGACAAGATTAATTCTCTTTTATTTTTTACCCAGTCCATTCAAAATTAGATCTCTTTGCAGATTGCAGGCACTATTCCAATTATCTGTTGGGTGTTTTTTATAAAGCTTTTCTTTGTATGTTTGATGATAGTCCTGCTCTGACCTTTTTTTTTTTTGTCACTCTGGGTGAAATGTTGTGCTATTCATCCAAACCAGAAAATATAAGTTGTATGTTACTTAGTTAGCTGACGATGATTGTTGATTTTCCAAGGCCATTTATTTTAGGACTGACCCTTAGGTTTACTACAATGTACTCAGAAGAAACTTTGTTTGACTGCTGTCAAGTAAAATCAGAAGCTCCTCAACTGAAAACCTAAAAAAAATAATAAATGGGATGATAGATGATGGAATGTACTAATTTGCTACTGGCAGTAATGGACATTGTGTTATAAGACGGAAAAGGAACTTTTGGGTTATCTATTTCAGTTCTTGGTTGACTAAGACACTAGAGCAGTTTGTTCCTGAAGGACTGTATCCCATGGAAAGGACCCATGCTGGAGCAGTTCGTGAAGAACTACAGTCCATAGTGAGGACCCATGTTGGAGTAGGTCATGAAGGACTGTCTCCTGTGGGAGGGACCCCATGCTGGAGCAGGAGAAGAGCATGAGGAGGAAGGAGCAGCAGAGACTAAGGGTAATGGACTGATCACAACTCACATTCTCCATCCCCCTGCGTCACTCAGGGGGAGGAGGTAAAAGAGGTAGGAGTGAAGATCACTCTGGGAAGAAGTGTGTGTGTGTGTGAAGATGTTTTTAGTTTTCTTATTTCTCACTATCCTACTCTGTTATTGACTGGCAATAGATTAAAATTTTCCCAAGTTGAGTCTGTTTTGCCCATGACAGTAATTGGTGAGTGATCTCCCTGTCTTTATCTCAACCCACGAGCTTTTCCATCATGATTCCTCCCCCTGCCCTGTTGAGAAAGGGGAGACTTGGTGGGCACCAGAAGGCCAGCCAAGGTCAACCCACCACTTTAAGATAGTGCTTGTTTGTATTTTGTTTTTTCCCCAATGACTTTATAAACAGCAAACATATCCCTCTCAGCATTTTTTCCTTAAACTAGACTAAACAAATAAGACTTTTCTAGCATTCTCTCTTAAAATAGAGAGTTCATAATCCTGCCTTTCCCCTTCAGATTGCTCCAGGTGGAATTGCTGGGTGAATATAGCTGTGCCATGCAGTTATACTCTAATGGCACTAGTATTTCCATGTCCTCACCAGAAACCTCTCTCCTGATGCAGTCCTAAGATTGGCAGTATCTTGTCTGCTGTGTTTTGTCCTCAAGCAAATTCTTCCAGCCATGTTATGACCTCCTGAAAATGGATGTTTGTAGCAATAATACTTACAAATCCTTAAAGGACAACTTTCTACAGAAATACACTTGAAAAAAGACAGCATTGATACAGAAAACAATTTCTTTGCCTTGCCATTTTCTGTATTCCCTATGCTGTTATTCAAACTTCATGTCTGAATGAGACCTCTCTCCTTCCCACTCTCCACATCCTGCAGAGAAAGGGGTGTTCTGTGTTATAATCTGTCAATAATAACAAAAAAAAAGTATGTGGATTCATAAATCTAGCATTATTACTTTTTGTACGTTTAGGAATTGATCTGATCAGCTCCCGAATGCCTTAGCTCCAGTTGACTTTAAGAACTCAGTGTGGACTGTATTTCTACTTTTCTGTAGTTTATGGTGCTCAGTTCTGCGGTGTACTTGGCTCTTCCATCAAGAGAGGCCATGAGCTAGAGAAGGACAATTTATGTTTAAATAAAAACACCATTGATAGTAAGCATGTGGCCGAGAAGAAAAAAAAAAAAAAAAGAAAAGCAAATGCAATATAAATAGATGAACTAAAATAGAAATCAGTATCGAAGGCATTCTGATTAGATAAAAGCTGATGAGCTGTGAAGACAAATCGTTTAATTTGCTTCTATTTTTAGGAATATATTCCAAACAAACACAGTGATTAGACAAAAGATCCTCTATACAGAGAAATCTGTATATCTGACAAATAAACAAGAGATCCACATTTTACTTTTGAATCCACATAAAAATCCCTGCTGCAGAAATACAGATTGTTCTAAGGTTTATTTAAATTTATATGCCAATACTTGGATATACTTTATTATGGGAAATATAAAAATAATAGAAATCTTCTCCTAGTGCTCATATGCATCAGTCGTCTAAAAATTGGGAAGAATTGTTCCTCTGATATTTAAATGGACTCACTCTTTCAGGGACTTTGCATCTTATTTTGGGATTAAAAGATTTAACTACATACAACTAATATTTGGCTTTGCTGGCTGGAAACGGATGTTGCTCTTGAAGATATTTCCAGCTGTGAGTATTTTAAAATCAGGATATGCAATGAAGTAAATTTCATACTTATGAAATCACATGGATGAAGTTTAAGCTGTTTAGCTGCTAATATTTTGTTTTTCTATTTCTTATAGTATGAAGTGCAGATAGACACTTGGCCTGTTCTTTTTCATAAATTTAAACAATGATTCAACACAAATTAAGCAGTATGTGTGTTTATTAAACTTTGTATCTCTTTGGAGCTCTTCAGTTTGAGCAGGTTGCATGCTTCAAGCAAAATTATTGAGAAATCCATCCATGAATTTCTTCTTTCTGATGTCTGCACACTCAGCACTGGCAACACACACATACATCTTGGATAAATTTGTAATTTCACCACCACATTATAAGCTTATCTACTTGAATGAAACTGAAGTGAATGAAGGGTGATTGAGGACATAATTTTAATGGATCAGCCAAGATAAACAGTAAACTGAAACTGCATCTGTGTTATGGCACTGGGCTGAATGCCATAATACGATTTATGCACCTGCTGAGCAGTTGGAAAACTATTTCCATATTAGAGGGAGAAATGCATTCTAGCTGCAAGGGTTCAGAGAAGTCTGGACTATCAAAACCTTAGCAGTTCACCAGCCTTGTGCCACACAGTACCACACCGCGGTACCTGTGGCACTGCAGACCTTCCCTGACATGCTGGGTCTGGGCAGGGTGAGCCGCAGAAGGTCAGAGGACTTGGACAGCCAGGAAGTTAGATGGAGGAGCTTTGACATCTGCTCTAGCCTGAAGGAAAGAAAGTCTCTGTGGAGAAACAAAATTAGCTCTACACCTATGGCTTAGAGGAGGTAGCTGAGTTCTGTCCCCTGGGACTGTAATAATTCCCCTCCATAAAACCCAATTTACTTCAGGTTTGAAAAAGGGAAACACATTGCCTTCTGGATGATTTTGATGGGACATGTGTGTAAGTGGGGTTTGTATGTTGAAATGAAGGCAGCAGTATACAGACAGAGTCAATTTTAGTTCTCAATGTTGGAGGATATAAGATACAAAATCATTATTACATTATTACAAACTCTGCAGTTTTCCACTTGTGGCATTTTGTGATTTATTATGCACATTAATTAAACAGTGGGACAAGCTCACCAGCTACATGGTGCCTAAATGTGTGTTCTGTAAGATAAAGCCACATCAGGAAGAAAGGAACAGAAAATATTTTTTGTGAAGTACTGTGAATCTGTTAGACACAGAAAATTCAACAATAAAACTTAACAATACATTCATTAACTCTAGGAAAGCATTATATATAATTGGTTCTGCCATTGGGTAAGCTCTGATAACTTGAAGTTTATCTTTGTCTCTGTATTCTGAAGCTATGTAAAACGTACACACTTACCAATGCCTGAATTTGAAGATACCATATATTTTGTAATCTCCTTATTCAAAAGGAAAGTGGTAGTAATGTTGTTGCATTTTGGTCTTTGTTCTTTTTCCTTCAGCTTCTAAGTCTGCCAAAAGATAGAGAAGTGATCCATTTGCTTTTGTTCAGCAGTAACAATTTTTACTCCTCTTGCTGTTTTGCAGGATGCTAAAGATAGGTTTTCTTTTAGTTTACATGCATAGGTGTAAATACATGCATATATTTGCAGAATGCCAAGATCCTGCTTTTTTATTCTACCTGTAGGGGAGACAGTAGCCCTAATCTTCCCCCAAAACAGTTGAGTAGGAATATGTTAAGCAGAAGGGAATTGCCGAAGAAATAGGTGTCTGTGGTGTATGGATAGATGATTAAATAGATACATTTTCCTACCCTCCATGCACAAGGAAAAAGTAGCAGTACAAGAGTGACTATTCCAGTAGGTCTGGTAATAGCTGTATAACAGCCTGTGAGGGTGACTTTTCCAGGCATATTTGCCATGTCCAGTTTCTATATTCCCACATGGTGGAGGAGGCAGAATAGCCATCTGGATCCATTTGTTTTAGGACTCCACTATAACCTATAAAGAGTGAGAATGTGTTGCCAAATATTCTGAATATCCTTGCAATTTTCCTGTTGTAGGGTAAATATACTCATGGAACTGAACATATATATATTTTAAGGGAGACTGAAATTGTTAGTGTATATTGAATCTATTTGCTGCCTCCTATTATAAAATACATGAAAATGTTAAATTTTATTGGCATATAATAGATCTGTTTACTGATGTCCTTTACTGAAACAGTAAAGGGAGAATTTCCTTTGTACATATTTAATCAATTTAAATTTATTACTGCTATGTCAGTGAAAAATCAATGCAGGACCCAAAACTTATAATCACCAAGTAATCTCAGTTTGAAGATTTTTCCGAACATCCTGTTTCCATCCCATCCAATTAAAAGAGAATCTTGTATTTTGCTGTTCCGTAGGGATTCTCTTTTGTTGGGGGAGTTTCTCTCATTTCTTCTTTCAAACCACATTTTTGTGATATTTTACAATGCAAAAAGGAAAAGTCAGCTATAGATCACTTATTTTCCTATCTACAGATAATAAAACTACATAAGATTTAGAACAGCAGCTGGTGTCTGTTAAAGAGAAATGCCATCAATTTCTATTAAGTTTTCAGTGATATGTAATGTGTACTTAATTTTCTTCCAACATATTCTGTGAAATCTTTGAGGACTTTGAATCAAATTACTTTGCAGCAGGTGTTAGATTAATATATTTGAGGTTTTGTATTAGATCACTGTTTAATGGTGTTTTCTTAAACAATAAATGAATGTACTTGATAACAAGTATGACAACTGTTTCATTCTCGTAATTGCTTCTTGTTAGTAAGGTGATGCTATCATGGAGCAATATGTACCTGCTGCCTGTGGTTTAGACTTTTGAGGAAGATACTGCATTTAAAAGAAATTAGTGAGAAACTGTTGAGGAAGAGGAGGCAAAGAAAACAAAGAAGAGGGATGCAGAAGAGTGATTAATTATGGAAAACTGTGCTTGAATAGCATTCATCCTGAAGCCCATGGGAGCTGCCTAACCTTTATTATTTCTATCAAAACACTTAAATCTCTGATGAAGTCAAATTATGCTTGCAATGATATGCTCAGCAGCCTTAATAGATTGCTATATGAGTTGTGTGGTCCTTCCCAAAATAGTAATGTAATTTGCTTTTGGGATAGTACGTGTGCTAGCTACAATTCATGGATAGTACCTAGTGTCTTGTGGCTTTGGACTATTGGACTAATTTCCATAGTTGTACAATAAAAACTTGCTCATTAATTAATTCATACTCCTAGTTTCTTAGAGGAAGAAAAAAACCAGGAAAATCTTGCTGCTAAGTCATGATAAAAGCAGTTTCTTGTGAAATACTCCTGAGTATATGCTCTTTACGGCTTTTCTTGCCAGTGGGTTCAGATATATGCTGCAGTGGCAGGATAGTATTGTAAGTTATATGGCTGTGTGTGCCCATACTTTTCATTTCATTAGGTTAAATACTAGCAGCCAAGAACCATTGCTGGCATAGGCCAACCTTGGAAGCAAAAGCTTATAAACTGAAGCAAGCTTGCAAGGTCTGGGCTGCTAATCTTATCCCTGGGGTTTTGCCTTTGGTATTTTACCAAGAGGGAAAAAAAAAAGTTAGCTTGAGCATATCAGCCCATGTTGCAGCCATTATGTAGTGCAGACTTCCAAAATTGCGGATATATCTTAACCTTGCCTCCTTACATTGTTTCTCCAGTCTCCCTATGTCTGTGAGCAGGAAAATTAAGGAACATTTTCCTTGGGTAGTAATAGGGTAAGGAGTTAACACATATGGCAACTCAGCTTCTGTGCATTGGAATTGCAACATTTCTGTTTTCACCTGTTTCTTTCTTCAGGTACAGAACATGTCTTTGAGAGTGAAATAATTCCATTTCAGATTTAGTAGGTTCAGTGATATAAGGATAGCTAAAAATATTTTAAAAGCTGTTATAGTATATAAAATTCTGACCATTTACATCTAATCTGAAGCAGCAATGTAGATTATAATGCCATTTTCTTTCCATTTATTCTTACGGTCTTTAAGCCTTTAATTATACTGAATATTGTCCAGTTCCTTCCACAGCCTCAGTGAAATTAACGGCACTGCTTCCAGAATAAGGCATCATAAATATGACTGAGAATAGTCATTGTTGTGGGTTAACCTTGGTTGGCAGCTGAGCATCACACAGATGGCCAATGCAGACTGAGCAAGCAGCTGTGGTGCTCAGCTGCCAACCAAGATTAATGCATAACAGTCAAATTGTGAGTCCTCTCTATCAAGTCACCTGGAAGAAGAACTTTTTTGCCCTCAGCAGTGACAAATCTTTGAGTAGATCAAACAGGAGATAGTTCATGTGGTAGCCCTTGGGCCAGCCTGGACAGGATCAGATGTGAGAAATGTGCTTCACACTGCAGTCAGGGAGCATGACTCTACCTGGAGCCTCTGTCAGAAAGCACCAAGAGAGACTTGAAGTTGACATCTAGGAATCTAGGGTTTTGGAGCTAGAGATATAGAGGATCTAAGTTCTTCTACACCCCAAATGAAAAAGAGGTATTAGCAGCATATGAGGCGGATTGAGCCACTTCAGAAGTAGTTTGTATGGAAGTGCAGCTCCTCTTGGCTCCGCAATTGCCTGTGCTGTGCTGAATGTTCAAAGGAAGGGTCCCCATTACACATCCTGTAACCAAATAACCAACACGATGTGGAGTAAGTGGGTAGCACTGATCACACAATGGGTCCAACAGAGTGACTGCCCTGGAGTCCTGAAAAAGATCATGGACTGGCCAGAAGGCAGAGATTTCAAAGCATCATCTGAGGAGGTGACCTGTGCTGAGGAAGACCCACTGTATAAAAAATCACCAGAGAATGAAAAGCAATATGTTCTGTTTACTGATGGATCCATTGGAGGTGGGAAGATGCTTTGTGGAGTCCCACATGACAAATTGCCAAAAATGTCAAAAGAAAAGGTGAATCAAGTCAGTTTGCAGAAGTGAAAGCCATGCATCTGGCTCTGGAGATTACCAAACAAGAAAAGTGGCCAGTACTTTGTCTCTATACTGACTCATAGATCATGGCAAATGCCCAGCAGGGGTGGCTACATCAATGGAAATGGACCAACTGGCAATGCAGAGGTAAACCCATCAGGTCTGCTGTATTATGGCAGGACATTGCTGCTGGGTAGAGAACCTCGTTGTAAAGGTACATCAAATAGATGCTTGTGTGCCTAAGAGCTGTGCCGCTGAAGAACATTGAAACAATAAGCAAGTAGAGTGGCATGCCAGAATCAAAGTGGCTCAGGTGGACCTGGACTGGGAACATAAGGGTGTGCTATTCATAGCACAGTGGGCCCATATAACATTGGGACACCTAGAGAGCGATGTAACGTACATATGGGCTTATGGTCGAGGGACCTGACCACCTAAGCCATTGCACAAGTTATGCATGAATGCAAAATGTGGCATAATCAAGCAAGCCAAGTGTCTAAAGCCTATCTGGTATAGAGGATAGTGGCTACACATCTATATGGGGAGGCCTGGCAGATTGATTATATCACACTGCCACAAACGCACCAAGACAAGCATCACATGTATATCATAGTGGAGGTGACCATCGGATGGCTGGAAACACCCTGTAGCCCATACCACCATCCAAAACAGCATCCTGTGTCTTGAAAAACAAGTTCTGTGGTGGCATGGCATCCCAGAAAAGGTCAAGTCAACCAACGAAACTTATTTCTGAAACAACCTCACAAGCACCTGGGCCAAGAAACATAGCATTTATTGTGTGCACCACACTTCATTATTGCACATCAGCCTTCAGAAAGATTGAATAATACAATGGACTGTTAAAGACTATGCTGAAAGTGATGGGTGCTGGGACATACAAGCACTAGGCTGCAAGTTTAGCAGAAGCCGCTTAGCTCGTTAATACCAGAGGATCAAATAACTGACCTGGCCCTGACCAAGCAAACTCCTTTCGTACTGTAGAACGAGATAAGTTCCCCATAGTGTGTGTAGGGAAATGGCTGGGAAAGACAGCATGGGTTGCTCCTCCCTTCAGAAAAAGCAAACCCACTTGTGAGATTGCTTTCACTCAGAGGCCTGGGTATATCTGGTGGATAATGTGGGAGGATGGGGAAATCCGGTGTGTACCTCAAGGAGATCTAACCTTGGGAGAAAATAACCCATGATTTGAGTTATATGTTGTAGGAAGTACTACAACAGGAATCACCTGAATCAATGGAGGACAAGCCTTGCAAGAAGCTGTGCAAGTGCCACACTGACCTGACCTGAGCTGGCTTTGGTGCCCAATAACTCAACACAATATGCCATATCTCCTGTCCTGAGTGACCACCATAACAGATAGGACCCAAGTCATGGATCAAATTAACTCAGTGGACATTTTATGGATATGGCCCATGGCATAAGTGAATTATATCTGTGTATACATCAAAAGACAGGAAAGGGATGGGTTAGTGAGGATGTATTGAATATGTTGAATTGCATGACTTGACCATGACAAAAATGATATGGAATTAGGGGTGGAGATTGTACTGGGTCTGGCTGGGATGTAGTTAATTTTCTTCACAGCAGCCCATATGGTGCTGTGTTTTAGATTTGTGACTAAAACTGTGTTGATAACACAACAATGTTTTGGCTATTGCTGAGCAGTACTTGTACAGCGTCAAGGCATTCTCTTTTTCTCCAACTCTACTCCCCCATCAAGCAGGCTGGGGGTGTGCAAGAAGTTAGGAGGGGATTCAACCAGGACAGATGATCCAAACTGACCAACAGGATTATTATCCATGCCACATGGCTATTCATGCCATATAACACCATGGTCAGCAATAAAAACTGAACAAAGGATGATTTTCAGGAAGATAGACATTTATCTGAGAATGGCTGAGCATTGGGCTGCTTGTGGAAGGTGGAGAGTGATTGTCTTTGCCTATTTTTTTTCCTTTTTTTCTTCCTCTTTCCTTCACTTATTAATCTCTCTTTATATCAGCCCAGGACTTTTCTTGCTTTTGCTCTTCCTGTTCTCCGCCCCTATTCTCTCTGGGGGCAGGGGCAGTGAGCAAGCGACTGTGTGGTGCTAGATGCCACCTGAGGTTAACCTGCAACAGTCATATTTGCAGTCTGACTCTATGAAGTACATATTAAATTCTGATAAAGGAAAGGGGAAATGAAATACCTGTAGTTTTTTTCATTTTGTGTCCTATAAGAGGAAAGATCCTAAACATCCTAAAATGTAATGATTACTTTAAAATAACATAAATATTCTGCAGATGTACTTCACAATATTCATAGGTAGACATTGTCACACTGTATGAGTTCCTTGGGAAAGGGTTAGTATTGCCAGTAGTGTTAAAGATGAAGGTACTATGCTGCTTAGGGAACAAACATGAAACTAAACACAGGGATATCTTCAAGGGACTACTGGGATGTTTGTGGTGATGTCAGCTCTTGATGTCTGCTTTACTGAAAATAAAGAAGAATAATATTTTACTTTGTTTTCAGAATAATATAAACCTCTTCTACCTTATGGCTTCTGGTTCTTCCCTCTCTTAGCTCTCCTTCAGGAGCTCTGGAGGCCTGTTCTTATACCGCTTCCTAACTGGGTATAATTGCTCCTCAGCCAGTGTGCTGGGATAATGGAGCAAGTACCCTTTGCCTCACTCAAGCTGACTCCTTTGAAGATCTGTCCAGTAGACCCTGGTTAAACTAAAGGGGGGAAAGGGGGTGGGGCAGGAAACAGAAACAAAAATAAAATTGCAGAGGCAATACTGTACTACTCGATGAGGTTACTGTAGAGAAGAAAAGCCATGAACATCTGTGAGTTGTTTGGAAAGCAGTCGTTTTGGCTGAGTTTATCCCAGGCTCCTGGTGGCAGGGAAGAGGTGACTTGAGGAGGAGGACTCTGTAGAAAACAAGGGAGCTTTTGGTTTGATTCTTGCCAGTCCAGAACCTTGAGCAAATCTCACAGGGCCCACTCAGATTAATTTAGCACAGCAGGCAGCTGCAACTGAGGGAGAGGTGTGGGGAGCGTGCTCACTTATTCACTGCCAGTAGTTGGGTTATTAGGGTCATCCAGCTCATCTGAAATGTAGGAGGCTGGTTTCAATCCCTCTTTGGCCTCTCTTGAAGTAGAGATTGAGGCCAAGTGTTTTTGCAGTCCAACAGAAGGCAGCAGACACTAGGATATTGGCCATTTTGAGGTGCATAATTAATTTTTCTGTTTATGTGGATGGAAAATAGTTAACTGTAAGAAAGAATGTGGGATCCTGAATGGAGGAAGATTCTGCTTTGACCAGTTGTTGGTATGTGTCCCAATATGCATGCCTTATGTCCAGGTCAACAAAACAAATGCTTTTACCCCTTGATTTTGCATTTATCTTCTAAGTAGGTATCACCTGATTTTTGCCAATATTGTCATTATTCATAGAAATTATAAGAGAAGGCAAAAAAGGTTTGGCTCCTCTGTCATGAAAAAAAAAAGGCTATAAGATATATAACTCCTCTTTAGAAATACAGTGGGAAGAGAAAGAGGAATGTAAACAGGGGGTACAGTTATGTAAGCCAAAGGACAATAATGTTGTGTGACAAATACTGGCCTATGTAAATTTAGACTAAATTAGAAAAAGGTTCTTAATCATCAGAATTTGTTCTGGGTCAGTCTTTTAATGGGAGTAACTGGGGAGAAACTATAACAACTTTTCAATCATATTTATTCCATTTACGGAACAGATTACTGCATCCCGGTTCCCTGTGCTTGCAGGAGTTAAACTGTGTGCATGAAGTGGCCTTTCCATTTGCTGTACTGGAACACTGAGTAACTAGCATGATTGCATCCTCCTTCAGGATGGATGTTGACGTTAGGAGTTAGATATTTCATCTAAATATCTCTGAGATAAACAGAACATTGCAAGTATCCACCAGACGGTTTATGCATGAGTTAAGTATCCATAGGATGCATTAACCATCAAGTAAATATGAGACAAAATAAAATAAATTCTAGCATATTAAAAAGTGAAACTGAAACCATAAATTTTAGCAATATCTTTGAATTAGCTATTTAGCCTATGATATGGGTCAGTAACTGAATGTTTACAATCCTTACTCAGGTCACAGTTTAGCTATGATTACGAGAGTAACAGTATACTTTTGCTTACCATTTCAGTTGGTGGAATTAACCTTTAATTAACCTCTCAGCTGATGCTGTCAAATTTTGGTACTAAAGGATTAGTTTTAATTATCCCAGCTGTTTCTTCTAATTCCTTTAAAAAATACATATATATGTGTGTATATATATATTTATGGTTTTGTTTCAGAGAATGGTAGATAATTTTTAAGAGATCCTTTTGGAGCTGATGCAGCCTTCTGTGTTAGAGAAGGGCCCCTCAGGGAATTTTGGTATTCAGAAACTCCTTTGAATCCTTGGAAGCTCCAAAGTAAAACAAAAACATGAGTAAATAAAGGGTAATTTTATGGAAAAAAAAATACTAAATAGTAAACACCTTTTCTGGGAGATGTCAAAACTGGTTTGATTAATTCACTTTAGTAAAACTCTAAACATATCTCTGCACAATAAGTTATGTTTTCTGAGAACTGTTCTGAGTTCTGAAACAGAATATAAAGACCTACAAAGAAAACAGTGTAGTGTAGCTAGCTACAGGAGTGAGTTATATCAATTTCTGTAATAATGTGATATCTACTCCAACATTTCTAGCCAGCTTGGCCACATCTTTTACAGTCCATCTGCAAAGACACAGTGGGACTGGTGCTTCAGGGCAGTGACAGACTTGCTGCACATGTCCGAATTGATGGCACTGCATGGGGGATAACAGTGTATGACACGAGGACTTCCCTGAGTTGCCACAGAAACTAGAGCACATTCCCACAGCACGAAAAATTCGTACAGCCTATTCCCAGCTGCCTTCCTTCCTGAGGATAAATCAGAGAATATGGTGGATGAATCGTAAGCTGTAATAATGATCTAGGCAGTGTGAGTGGGGAGGAAGCCTTTTTCTTTTACTTGTGGGAGTGATTTTTCATTAATATTTTTTAAAGTGTTTTAGATTGTGGCTTTATTGCATGCTGTTTACTGTAAATACTTGATACCCAGCATTATACACAAAAGTTGTGCTGATCTGATCAAATTATTATATACATCATCGGTATTATTTTATCTTTTTGATTCAATAAACATAACCCTTAGGGTCAGAAAGAACTGAAGAAAACACTGAAGCTTTCAATTTTTGAGGAAAAGACACTTTGGTACTAAAGGAGCAAGACTGATGAAGAGAAACTTGTTTATATTTCTGTTTCTCCAAAGCAATAAACACAGAAAAATTAGTTTTGCGAGAAATTCATAGACCAAATATATAATTCAAAATGCATTTTCCTCTGACACCCCTATATAGTTAACATACACTCATTTACATTCCTGGCTGCAGGTTGTGTGGTCAGATTCTCGTCCAGTGCATGCTCAGCCTGATTCACAGCATCATAGTCAATAGGAAGTTTGCTACTGGCACTAACAGGAGAAGCATTTCAGCCTTTATTGCTTTTATATGAGGGATCTGAAGAAGAATTTGTGAACCATGGCCATCTGCTAAGTGTCTAAGCAGTGTCCTGTAATATCTGAAATTTACTTATTCTTAGGCAAATGTCAAAATAGATGAGTTTGGAATGTGCTTTCTTCAAATTTTACTGCACTATTATTTGGGAAACTGGTGTGAAATAAGAACCAAAACAAAACCAGCTACCTTGTACTTAACTACTGATTACTACTATAACTACTGATTAATATTGACATTTAGTGTCATTTAGTGACATAAGTTGACATTTAGTGCTAAATTCATATGATGAAGAAGTTACTTATGTGTCTTCATAAGTTACTTCTTCAGAAGCATTATCTATTTCTGAAAAAGATTTCTTAAAGTTTGGAGAAAAAAAATAGGTTAGCTGATTTTAGATACATTAAAAATATAATTTAAATTTAGGCTGATTTTTAGTCATTTAATTTTGAAACTATTTTAAGATGTTATATAATTAAACTCAATATAAAATATTTTTTATATTTTCAAATTAAATTAAAATGAAAATTGGGAAATATTAAAAAACCAGACATTTTAAAAATAAAAGCTTTCAAATAACAATGAGCTTTTTGTTTTAAAGTTTACCTGCATTTAAAAAGCAAAAGGGGAGAAAGCAGAAAGTAGAAAAAGTTGTTATTCATTTAGTTCTGTTTTTTAATATTCCCAGTCCTCACTTGATTTCAATACCTTCATACATAAAGGAATATGCAATTGTTGCAGTTTATTGTGAAAGCCGCATTGAAAACAGAACCTTCAGTTTCAGAGAAAATATTGAATATTACTTCCTGAAATTATTTGTTACTTGAACATTATTGTTGATGATAGAACAAATGGAATGAGGGAATAATGAGATCAGTAATTCAAACCCAGCTTATTCTACTTATGTCACAACAGTGTCAGAACACTGACAGTACTGACATTTGGAATTTCTGGAATCATGAATATATGATGAGCTCCTGTCTCCTTTAATTAGTACTACAAAGAATGCTACTTAGAAACAACTGTACAAACATTTTAAGAGAAGTTGTCTATGTTACACTGTAATGTTACAACTGCTTGTAAAGGTTAAGTTTAAAAGGGATTATGCACGAGAGCATCTCCTTGGCATCAAAAGAATCTGACGTATCTAACAAAGATAGATGGAGATTCCTATCCTTGCCAGTGCTGAGCTTTTCTGAAAAGTTTTGCTACTGTCCTGAAAATTGCAGAATTGGTAGCTATAGAATTGGATAGGATTTGTAAAGTGTAGTTAATTAGCACATTTGCCTCTCAGAAATTTCAGGATACATGTTACTGTACCTTATTATGGCCAGCTATATAAGAGCACATAGTGCAAACCAATTGGTACAGTGAAAGAGCTGAAAACCCAACATCTTGACTACATGGATTTTAGGGCATTATTGTGGACTAGTTCTGCTAGGTCTGAGGAGTAGGTGCCCATTAGCAGTTTAATTTCATGTAAAAGGATGAAAATTTACCCCCTCAAAGACTGCTTTACAGTATGAACTGAAGTGTGGTAGGTGGGGAAGGTCAGGAGAATATCTTCAACAGCATGTTTCTCATATGAGTGAAAACAATAAGGAAGACACACCTTATAAGTATAATTCAAGGAAGAATCAGAAGACTTCAACAGAAGAGAAGTTAGACTATTAAGCAGCACTGTTTTTGAACATTTGCTGACTGATTCTCAGTCTGTAGTTGTGCTTGTTGTTTTATTTGTTATTTAAACAGAATTGGTAGTTATTACTTTCCTTTGGCTACTTCAGTGCAGATGATACAGTCAAATGATAGTGCTCACCAAGACACTTCCAATAATTTATCAGAAATCCTGGCTAACCGGGGAGGTCCCAGTTGACTGGAGATTAGCAAATGTGACACCCATCTACAAGAAAGGCTGCAAGGAGGCTCTGGGGAACTACAGGCCTGTCAGCCTGACCTCAGTGCCAGCGAAGTTTATAGAGCAGATCACCTTGAGTGCCATCACATGGCACATACAGGACAACCAGGGGATCAAGCCCAGTCAGAATGGATTTATGAAAGCCGGGTCCTGCTTAACTAACCTGATCTCTAACCTGGGTCACAACAACCCCATGCAACGCTACAGGCTTGGGGAAGAGTGGCTGGAAAGCAGCCCAGCAGAGAAGGACCTGGGAGTGTTGGTTGACAGCCAGCTGAATATGAGCCGGCAGTGTGCCCAGGTGGCCAAGAAGGCCAATGGCATCCTGGCTTGTATCAAAAATAGTGTGGCCAGCAGGAGTAGGGAAGTGATCGTGCCCCTGTACTCAGCACTGGTGAGGCCGCACCTCGAATACTGTGTCCAGTTTTGGGCCCCTCCCTACAAGAGAGACATTGAGGTGCTGGAGCGTGTCCAGAGAAGGGCAACGAAGCCGGTAAAGGGTCTAGAGCACAAGTCTTATGAGGAGCGGCTGAGGGAACTGGGGTTGTTTAGCCTGGAGAAAAGGAGGCTGAGAGGACACCTTCTTGCTCTCTACAACTGCCTGAAAGGAGGTTGTAGCGAGGTAGGGGTCAGTCTCTTCTCCCAGGTAACAAGTGACAGGATGAGAGGAAATGGCCTCAAGTTGCACCAGGGGAGGCTTAGACTGGATCTTAGGAAATTTTACTTCACCGAGAGGGTTATCAAGCATTGGAACAGGCTGCCCAGTGAAGTGGTTGTATCACCATCCCTGAAGGTATTTAAAAGACATGTAGACAATCAGGGACATGGTTTAGTGGTGAACTTGGCAGTGCTAGGTTAATGGTTGGAGTCGATGATCTTAAGGGTCCTTTCCAACCTAAATGATTCTATGGTTCTATATAAACTGACAAAATTCTCTGATTTACATCATCCTTGGTTTTGACACATTATCTCTGGTGTCTTTGATAAAGTCTGTCTTTCATGAACACTTTCCTATGATCTTCCAGCAACGAACTTCTATTAAACAGAAGAGACAATCAAAACATTTGCTAGGAGATCCTGCACAGAGGTTGTTTACCAAACACTGTTTCAAAGTGAATTCATTATCATACTATTCTGATATAATATCACCATCCCTAATTGCCACATGATTACATGTTTAATGCATAAAATATCAGTCATTGCCACGGAGCATAACTTGACTGTGTTTTGCAAAAGTAATATACATCAAGACTTAGCACAGACAACTACTTCAAAATATTTGGCTGCATACAAAATTCTCAATGGAATTGGTTGCACAAAAAATAATCTATTAGCCTACTTTATAGATAAGCAGAGAAATTACTTGTGTGATTTATAGTTTTATTTGTTTATTTCTGGTGGCTTGTCAAAGGAGGCTGTTTTGGAACTCTGGGAATGCTCCCATCAAAAATGTAGGGTATCCACTTACCATTCATTACAGAAGAAAACTGTAAAATTCTTAAAATTTCTTCCTCAGATTATCTGAGAGCAAAAGAGGGAAACTGCAATAATACTATGAGTTTAGGACTTTTTAGTAATTTTTTTTTATATAGTTTATCTGTAAGCTTAAATATCTCTGCCATGCAAATTATTTTTTTAAATTTTTTCATATTTCCACTTATAGTCTCAGATTTAACCCACCTACCTTAAACATGTAAATAAAATTGCTTTTAGCTACATTTAGACTTTATGCTAAACCCAGTTCAAAATCTGAAGTTGTAATCATAACCTTCCTTCTTCATAATGTTAAAACCCCAAATCCAATTTTAAACTGCTGTATCCAGACCTTGAAAGCCCATCATCTGGTCTGAGATGTATCCTCTTCCATGGGTTATTACAGGCTCTTTCTGTTGTGAATTTGATCTACTTCCCTGCCAAGCACATTAACAAGACAACACCTAGTTTTCAACCTCATCAGTACTCACCTGACACCTCACAAATTGTCAAATGCCAGCTCAGGCACTGAAAACCAGAGGTCTCTGTAGAGTTTTAACCTAAACTGAAAATTAGCAGTAAAGTGCCTACCTGTGGCTAAGCAAAAGACATGAAAAATTAATGTTTTATTGAGTGCTAAGAAAGGTTGGCTGAAAGGTTTGCTAGTTCTTCATTCCCCAGCTAAGCTTGAACTTGTGAACCTTCTGATTTAGGATATAGTTCCATGCACCTTTTCACTCGCAGAAAAATTAGACAGAGACCCTTCCCCTTCTTTCTTCTCATGTCTACCCCTTCCCTCTTTTCCTCTTTCCTTCTTTTTTCCCAGTTAATTAACCTGTGTTGGTCCCATAAGCATTTGTGCAGGAACAAGTGTAAGGAGAAGGTGAACATGGCATGAAATTGCAGTCAAGCAGGAAGGGCTAGGAGAAAGCAGGAATTTCTGAAATGGGGTGCCAGAGAAATGACATTCAGGACAAATTTTGTCCAGGAATTTCAGATATGTTTACAGTAACATTTTATTTGGGATTTAACCTGGTATGCCCCAATACAGAATGTAAGTTCCAGGCTCTCAAATCAAGGTTCAAAAACCTTCAGACTCTTCACAGTCAAAGGCCCTTTGGGAAATAAAATTTAAAAGCTACTAAAGCTACAAAAAAACCTATGTGTAATAGTAGCCTTTTAAATTATTCATGTTGAACAGGAAAATATACTTCTTAGCAATAAGTTACTAGTCACATTTTTTTTCAAGCTGAATTATTGCACAATCCAAATGTTCACCATGTTCAAATATGAGATAAGACCAATAACGAGAAAATATCAATGGCTCAGTTGGGAAATTCTGTTCAAGTACACATCATATATCTTGGTTTTGTGTGCACAAATATGTTATTCTCCACTAGACAGTGTAGGTAGGATACTTGAAAATGTGGCAGCTCAGAAAAAGAGAGACATCTTAGGTCACTCTCAGTCTCTGATCAGTGATATCCCACAAGAGATATGTCTAAGATAAAGTGGCTATGCAAGCTGTGTACCTAAAAGCTCCCTAAAAGCTGGAAACACAGCTACTGAAAGTCTTGTAGGTGTATGTGCTGCTGAGGCTGAGTTGAGGTGTCCCATGTTCTGACCAGGTTTCTCATGGAGTTTCTCTGGTGAATCCCAGGGAAGTGTGCAGGCTGACTTCTCAAGATTGCACAGAGGTGATCTTCCAGGAGCTGGATTTATCTTATTGTTTTGTAATTCTGTATATACAGAGGGTGACTATGATCTTCTAAAAGTGCTTTGGAAACCTAAGAAAAGACACCATAAGTTTCCTAATGATGACTGTTATTGAATAAAGTGCCCAGTGCAGTACTTTGTCTTTGGCAGTGATTAGATAGGTTAAAAATTCAGTCAGTGGACTTTGAACAAGCAGTGATATACTCTTGTAAAAGAAAGTCTGGAATTTTTAATAGATTTATTTCTAAAGAAGGAAAGCTTAAAACCAGCAGTTTCTGGATTTCCAAATTACATGGAAATTAATTTTATATTGATGATTAGAACTGATGAGCTGAAGAAAGACTTTCTTTCAGATTAGCCTCATGCTTTTTAAAACTTTGTATTTTTCCCATTCTTTCTTCCTATATGTTCTACTAAACATGTTTGGACCGGGTTTTTTTTTCTCTTTTAGCTAAGGAAAGTTATGTGCTGAAAGGTAAGGTAATGACTGATGGAGGCAGACCAAATGATAAACTTATTTTCATACCATTTCATATCATCCTGTAACTAATATATGTTGTGTAATATAACACTATGTTCTTTGGCTCACTTTTCTTCATACTAGACCATAAAATTTCTCAAACTTGATGAAGCCATGTGCAGTGATAGGTCACTCTGGGGTATCATATTGTCATGTTTGAACGATCTCAGTATTAAGCCACTTTTAATCTATAGTGTGATATCATTCAAAGAGCACAGAAAGATATCCTGAATGTGATATCCCTTTTAAGTATAATTTTATTGCTTCATAGGTCAGCTGTGTTTGATCAGCTAAACAGAACCTTAATATTTCAAAGGATCAGCACCTCTATGATGCGAATGACAAGATTGATTTTTGTATTTAACTTCTGCAGCAGAAACAGGACTTTACATTATGCTTTTATTCACTAAGAAAAAAGGCCCCAAAGCATTTCACAATTAGGAAAATTAATTTTAAATCAGCAGGGTTTTTTTTCAATTTTAAATTTTAAATTTTAAATTTCAGGTTATAATTACTAATAGTTAGTAGATTTGTCTATGCTCTTGTAAAACCTTTTAATGATAAACTTCATGCTTCTGAAAACTTTCTTTGTTCCACAGAATTTTTAATAAGTTAATGTTGCATTTTCTTTATTGTTTGTTGTTTTTTTTTTAATCCTAGTTCTTTTCTGTTTCTTTTACATATTGTCTACTGTTACTGTTTGAACATTTTTCAGGAAGTTGCTAAGCATGAAGGAGTTGCTAAGGAAGAATTAATTCAGAACTACTCATGTTATCAGCGCCAACCACAGCTGTATATACTCCAGTTAGCACTTCATTTGCAATGGAGACAGTTTTCTGCAAGCCATGGTTAGTTAGTCTCATTTTATTTTTTGGTTAAGCTGTAAATTCACAAAACAAAGTCGGTTTTGTGCACACCTAGAGTAGAATAATAGATTATGCATAATTAAAGAAGGATTCCTATAAGTGTTTGTTCCCTTACACTATTTTTCAGTTATTTCTCATTCTAACTCCATTTGAGAGTGCAATATAGACATAATTAAGTAAGACTGTGATTTATTCAGTTCATACAAAAACTGAAAGAGAAAAGCTTTTAATCGACTAGCTAATGCTGGAGTGAATTATAGCTATAATCTGCACTGAAATGAAAAAGCAGCAACTTTATCAGAAGATTTTTATTAACTGGCTGTTAAAAGTGCCTATTATCCTATGAATAGCATTAAATGCTGCCCATTATGATTTATCAAATTCTGTATCTGTGTGTACATTCAGACTCTGAATGATTAGGTGAGAATAGATGTTTTTAATAAATGTCTTATAAATTGTATAGAGGATATGCAATATAAACTCATTAGAAATCTTCATCCTTTTTTTCCCCTGATTTGATCTGTATAATTACTTTATTGGGTGAGCTCATTGTGGTAATGTTTTAGAAAGTCTTCCATTAGTTTTGGGACATGCAATTGCCTGAATAAGCCAGTGAAGCTCAGCTAGTTGTAGATATCACTGATCAGCATTGTTGATCAAAGAGAACTTGTTTATATTACAGACATATTTCCCCCTCACACATGCACACTATTTATATTGCAATGAAGTAAGCTCTGCAAAGGATGTCTTTGGTTATTTGCCAGACTCTGGGCTGCACATAACTTTTAGGAATGAAAAGCATTCATAATAGCATTCATGTGTTAGTCCTATCCATCAGGTACTCTTTTTATAGTGGGAGGTTACTAATTTTGGTTTGTGATTACAATCACCTATAAATTATCAATAATCATGGTGAAAAATGAGAATAACATTTTAATTTGCAAGCAAGCTAGAGCTAACCACATTACTTCAGTACTCCTTGCTTTTTCTCCTGGCTCTCCACAAATCTCAAGGCTTTTCCAAGCTTCCTTCAAGATCATGCCCTCTTCTCTACCCAAGGATGATGCATGATGCAGGATGATTCTATGATGCATCCCATATCAGTCACAGACACTCACACACATATTCTGCCCAGACCTACAGCCACTTCGACACCTGGCTCCCAGGCCACATGTCCTACTCAATGGCTAGTCTGGATGGATATTTACTAGCAATCACACACTGACATACATGCAGTCACACGCTCCAGTTGCTGGCACCCCAGACATACAGGACCCTATGACCCATGATTGCAGCACTCAGACACCCATACACACACATGATCACAAAATAGAGATCCTCTCACCCAGGAAGATTGTCAGAAATAAAGTTTAATGAAAAGATAGGACAGACTGCATTGACCAGGCATGGAGCATGGCCAGACAAGCATACTGACCAGTAACCTGGTTATACACCACCAAGCCCTTTCATGCCCCTATCCTTTTATTTTCCAATTCTTGCTCCTCCCCAAACCACCCTGATCCCTCCCTTTCCCCACCTTTGTTTTCTCCCTTACACATCCTGTAATAACTCTTGTATAATCCCAAAATGCTATTCCTGACACCTCATAACATGTCCCATGTTCCCTAGGCAGTAACCCCCCTCAGTCTGTAAGTTTCTCCAGCTACTTGTTCCTCTTTTCTTAAGATGCTGGGTATCTTAAGACAACCCCCATGGGGCTGATGAACCTCCTTTGACAGACCTGGGAGCAGCTGAGGTAGGGTGTTATTTTGCTGACTGCGTAACAGGGGTTTCCCCCCCATACTGTTTTGCCTCCTCTGGGAGCCTTACTGTATGTGGAGCAAGACTTTTATCACATAAACTAACAATATGTGGAGGGTCAAGCAAAAACTTAACGTCATGTTACAGTGAGCAGCTTTGCAAGAAATTTTTTTATCTCTGTGCCTTTTCAACTACAAAATTATAGGCAAAGATTGTCTAGACATGTCTACCTTAAATTGAAGGTGGGCTGAAACAGAGATTTAAAGAACTAAGACATACCTGAGCAGATAAAATAGCTCCTTTGTATGCATATATTTTTAATACCTTTTCCCATTTTTACGTATGCTTTTAGTGGTCCACATCAGCATTCTCAAAGGCCTTCCTGCTAACCAGGATGGGCACTGATTTCAGCCAAACCTTTCTGATGCTGCAAAATCTTGGCCAAAGGTTGCCTTTTGGCTTCCAGTACAAGCTGCTTCCTACCACTAGGGCTCAGCAGTGCTGCAACAATAGTCTTAACCCCAGGCATCCCATCTTGTTATGATTGCAGATCTTCCTATTAACATAATAATTTTTTTTCCTCTGAAAACATACAGCGTAAAATGTATTGAGAAGGAGTTGTGATTGAAACACTTGGCCTTTCCTATTAGATGATTAATTTTAACAGTGTGTGAGCAATAGGATATATTTCCTGCTAGAAGCTCAGCAAGCAGCATATAAAATCATTAGTTCATCTAGGGTGCAAGTAAAAATACCCCCTTATGCATGTCAAACAGAAGCTTGAAAATGAGAACATACTCCCTATTCTCATAAGAAAAAGTAGTTGTCTCTGCAAGAAAGTGAATAACTGGTGAGGAATGCTTGCACATATTAGAGAACATGTACTGCAAAATCATGAGCTTCTTATAAAATACAAACCATTTGACATCATTTACAAAGAATGGAGCACAGGCAAACACAGTTTAAATGTGTACAGTTTTATTTAGGTTATAGAATTCTGCATTCACCTTGCCCTGTTCCTTTACTAACCTAATTTCCATCTCTACCTGCTGTCTTTGTGCATCTGCCTCTCAATTAAACCTCACACCTGCAGTGGCTTCAGTTTACTGACCACAGCCATTAACCCTTTACAATATAACTGACTTCATCAAGTTCTTGCATGACTTGGAAATTAAGGGGAAAAAAAAAAAAAGGAAGACGACTCTTTTGTTACATATATTCCTGGTAGACAACATGCTTTGTTTACAAAACAATTTCCCAAATACATTTACTGTTTAACAATTCCATAACAAGATATAAAACATTATTTTGTGTGATGACACATCCTTAAAATTATGACTGTCATTGTTATCCCACTTTATAGAGACATAGAGAGATAAAGTGAGCACACATATCTACAGATTGAGGGGTTACTTTTCTTGAGAACTAGTTCCTAACTTTTACTACTTTTAACTGAGTAAATAGGGAAAGCCCCAAAATTTTAATACAGGAAAGGTGGGAGGGGATATATTTTTTGCAAAGGCACAGTCTTTTTGAGGGATTTTAATAAAACTGTACACAGAGTACAGCCAGAACAGCTTTGGTTTATGTTGGAGGAGGTATGTAACTAGTTTAAACAACAGGTTTAAAATATTTAGTGTCTCTTCAAATTTGAGTCAGAGTTAGACAGTTTGGCTTTCATCCTCACTGTAGGTACTCTAGACTGTACTCAGACAAAAGAAACATCATTATGGCTAAAGTACTGAGGCTATTGAAGAGCATCGATATCAATGTCATTCTGGAGTTGTGTTGTTTTTCTCCAAAATTTGAAAAATTCCTGTGACATGTTGCAAGATTAGAACTTTGCTTGTTGTTATAGTGAAAAGTTTCCCACTGTGAAGCAGAACAACTTGACAGTTAGCTGTCACCCTTTTTCAAAGGGACCTGCTGTGATTTAGCATTGTGCTCTCAGCCTAATTGGTCAAATGCCAAATGTAAGGTGTTATATAAATGTAAAATATTATTGCAGTATACTCTACTTAGTTGGGACAGGCTTTTTTATTGAATACCTCCCTGGTAACTGATTTAACCTAGTGATAGTGGACTGTAATGACTTCTTTTTAATTGGTTGATATTAACATATATTCTGCAGAACAGCTATATGTCCATATGTAGCTAATGCCAAATAGTTAAATAGTACTTTGACATAAATGGACTTTAAAGAAATAGGGTCGAATCCTGTACCCTTTAAAGAAATGATGCATCATGCTGTGTGGACCAAGATTGTACCCATAATTTCTGAGTACCTCGATTGTTTCAAATTAAAATGGAAAGATCTTTTATAGGGCATATGGGAGGCTGTTTTCTGGAGAAGTGCAACTAAAGATCATAGCATTTACATACTTGTAATTCCAGGTCTACTCATCAGTATAAGATAAAGAAGTTGAGTGTTCTTTTCTGTTTGAAATTCATCAGACAGCTTAGGTTCATTCACTCCAATAACACTTCCACCTTTAGCATGCCTGTTACAATGCCTCCTCAGGTAGGTCTTCGAATCTGTAGGGGGGCCTACAGCCAGAAGTGCTAAGCTGCTAGACATTAATATACTGTTCAAGACAAAGGTGAGTCACAGCGGAGTTTCTCAGTATGCTAGTTGGATGACAAAGCTGATTTAAAAAGCTCTTGCCACATGCTGCATTTCATTGTTCACTTGGTTGTGCTAGTATAATTTTGTATGGACCCCATTGTAAGCAAGATTACTGAAATGACTGAAGTTAAAAGAAATCTGCAAAAGGAAAAGGTTGTTTTTAATAGCGATTAAGTCAGTCATCATCCCTGAAGTCCCATAAGTAGTTATATTGACACAGCTGGTCTGATGATGAATCCCAGTTCAGGCATGAGCAGTTTTGGATAGCTTTGTTGTCAAAGCCACCCTATCGTGAATCAGTAGCCTGAAGGACACCACAGTAAACTGCTCCTGAGTGCTCCTAGATGTTAGTTATCAGTTTATGGATGAGATGAGAATGAATTACTTAATGGAAGGTGACAGACACCCGTAAATACTATGATGACTGCTGATTGGTGCTGAATTTAAGGAGAGGGAAAAGCACGTTGCTGTAATTTGGGTTCTGGATTCAGCTGGGAGGCAGGAGCTACTGATGTTTGCTTAGCTCAGAGCAGGACTAGCTGAAGCTTTCCTCCCCAGTTCCACCTATATGAGAGATAACAGCATATACTTTCAACGGAAAAGAGAATCTGCCTGGGTCCCAGAAATGTTTGATAAGAAGGATAAGACTCCAAAGGTGCAGTTAGCATTAGCTCTGGGGGTGTTAACTACCATGTCCTGTGTGAGACCTGCCTCTCTGCATGACTGGCAAATCAGTAGTCTCAGTGAGACAAGTTTTAGGCTCTAACCCAGTCTGAGTAAAGCATGAACTTAACCCTAGGTTGTTAGTTGCAGTGTCCAAAATGATTGTAATTAGTTGGTATAAGTATTCTCCACAGCCTGTCCTTTCCCCAGGTTCCCTGTACTCTTGACATGTGTCTTCTCTTGACACATGAACTCTTCAGGGCAAGGACCATCCCTTTGTGTGGAAGAATGAGCACATTGTGACTATTGCTATGAGCAAAGGAGGGTGGGTTTTTGCAAAAGTCACAGCTCCTTTACAGCTCCCACAGAGAACTTCTAGTTGGGAGAGAGCAGAAGGAAGTGTTGGAGGTAGACTTATCTGAAAAGATGGTCATATATTTGGCAGCTAAATGACAGTTATCAGACCTGAACTCTTTAAACAGTCTGATGCATAAACAGACAATATTTATTTGGTCTTCTTTCTATTAAGTTAGCTTGGATGGAAATGCATAATGGCATAAGGTTTCCTGTAATTAACACAGTAAATCATACATTACAGAAAAGAATTTCTTCTCAATTTCTATTTACAAATACATGTACTACTTCAGGCATGTTCTGGTTTCCTTTTTTATATGCTGATTGAGATTCATAATACAGGTAACGATAACTAAGACAAATCCTCAAGTCAACAGTTTTGAAGTATTGAGCACTTTTCGTTTGAGATTATCTTCATTGTGAAATGATTCTGCAGCTAAGACAAAATTTAAATACTGAAAGGTCTGATAATAATAGGATTCTAAATGAAAATCATCTTATAAGATATGTAAAATAAAATTGTATTCATTACTCTGGGGACAGTTTTATCACCTTCTGAATTGTTTTCACTGTAGACATATTTCTCTGGCACATTGAGCCAGCTCAGCACACATAGCATACAAAATGCCTGTGTTATTTAAAAGACATGTATAGCTATAGCCTACTCTTGTTATTAATTAAATTTCCATGTTTCTGGTCAGGAAATGACCATTTCCTGGTCAGGAAATGATTTGAGTCCCAATTCTATAAAGAAATCATAACCCCACACTTTCATGTGTGATGCAGTCAAAGTTGAATCTTATCTATCAGGTGCTTTTCCTTACCTTTTTTTTAAAGTAATTATTAACCGGTCTCAAGATTTTAAGGGAGTCTAGGTATTTGTGCACACAAATTTAGAAGACAGATATTTAGTGAAATATCTCTTACAAGCACTGCCAAATCTAGATTTCTGTGGGACCTTGATCAATGAGAAATCTGTAGATTTCATTTGCTTATCATCTCTGTTCTACATAGGTTGAGACTTTCTTTTCCTGCAGTTGTCTGTTTTACTGGCAATAAATTATATTTTTGGTGCCAGCAATAATTTTGCTCAATATAAAGGACGTGATTGGCCTTCTTGTCAGTGAGTATTTCAAATTATTCTCTCTCCATAAAAAGAATACATTTATCCATATTTGTCTCTTTGCATTTTTTCTGATTTTTTAAAATTCCATTCTTTATTGCTTTTTGTACTTCTTTTTCTCTATGGGTAATTTTACCATTATCTTTGTGTGAGTGGAGGTGATCCCTAGGGAGGCATCAATAATGTGATTCTGTGTGTCTTTCATGCTTTTGTAACAACATTTGGGAAATGAAAAAAAACAGGGTTTCAAACTGAGAGCTGGCAGCTGAGGAAATAATTATTGTTACTCTGCTTATTGGCAGAATCATTTTTCCTTTAACTTCCTTTGTCCTTGAATTTAGAAAAGATCAGAAGTGTATGAACTTCTCTACCTTCATGTCCCCATACCAGGACTCAATAAACAAAGATGCATTAATCAAGTGAAGAAAGCAAAAGAGCTGGAAGCAGAAGCCAGATGAATAGTAATAATGAATAAAATACTTTTTTTTTTTTTTTTAAACACTGAGAATGATTGACAAAACACCATATCAAGGGAAAAAAAAATGCTTCTTCTCACTGCTTATTCTTCCCATCCAAGTCTGGACACTTTTCTTCTGGAGCTATATTGTAATTCGATGTACTTTATTGAGCTCAGGAGTAACTGGATGGAATTAGAAGGTCTTGTTTACATAGGCAATCAGTTGGGCAATGACAATGGTGAATGGTGAAAGAAAGCAACTTCAATGGTATTTTGTGTGGAATGGAGTCAAGTTACTGTGGTTTGAGGTTGTCTCCTGGATTTAAGCTTCTCAAGGTAGATGAAAGGGAATGACAATTTTGTAGATTTTGAAGGGGTTTAGGGTTGAAACTTGCATTTAATTGCACTGTGATGTTAAAGCTAAAAAACAACTGTAGATGTCTGGGAGCATGAATTTAAAAACCAAAGCCTTAATGGGGTGTTGGTAACCCTGATCTTAAGTATGTAAAGCTTTTTGAGTCTCTGTGTTTGGAACTGAGGTGCTTTCATTTGTCTTGAATCCTCAGTAAGAGAGATGTGTCTCTCTTTTGCTCAGCTTATAGCTTCTCAGGAAAAGCAGAGTGGAATCTCTTTCCCTAAATTTTCTATTATCTAGATCATTATTTAGGTGACTTAGTATCTCTAAATTCTCTTTAAGGGTGCATGTGGCCAGGGCACTACTAATGCCATTCTAATTCAGTTCAGCTTTCTTGAGTTTTCCTGTGGGTAACCATTTGAAATGTCAGGTGCTTTTTTTTCCTGTTTCATCTCAATAATGGTCGGAAACTAGAATGTAATGTGCCTCTCTTGCTTTGAGAAAAAAGTTTGAAGAACATTTTAGCAGTTCCAATACTTCACCTTTTTTCTGTTCTTTTCTGAACTGATTTTTCTTTCAACAGCTTTTCTACCTTTGATACTCTGTTAGGTCACCTTGTTATATTAATGGCTGTGGAAGGGGTCCTTACTCATGCTTTTTCAAAAAGGAACCACTAGAATATGTACCAGCAGACATGGAATCTCTACCATCTAAATATCTAAAAAATTGGAATAATTTCCCCTAGAAATATTTTTATCATGTAAATGTTCTCATGACAATAACATTTCCTTTTTTGTTGGTTTTATTTGACTATTGAGATACTATATAGGAAGTATATGTACAACACATTGGAACATACAAGGATTGGTATAAAAATTTGGATGGTCTTGATGCATCAGACAACTGCATAAATGTGACTATTGTGCTGAATTTGGTCTTGAGTTACAAAATGGTTGCAAATTTTTATTGTGTTTTTTGACTATTTCTTCTTCCTTAAAAATACATTTGTAACCTTGTTACAGGTTATGTGTGTGAAACCTGGTGTTTCTTTAGTCAATATTCTAAAGAGAATGGGCACACTGGACCATAGAAGATAGTTTAGAGAATTTTAAACCTCTTGGTCAGTTTAATGCCTCGTATAGCTCTATTGATTTCAGTTAGGATGAATCTCACCTTCTCAGTCCACCTCAGTGTGATTAATTGGTAAAGAAGAATAGCAGAAACTCATCAGAGACCTCATCCTGCACATTCACTATGTATGTGAATTGTAGCTTATAAGTTTACCTGAAGCATCACTGCTTTCCATGAGACCATATAGCATGATTGCTTGCATATGTGGACCCATCTAGGGGAGCAAAAGCCAGAGTGGTTTGTTCTGTGAATGATGACAGAAATACTAAGGTAAATGCTGTGATTGTGATAGAATATTTGTGGGCAAATATTAACCATGGAAACTGCAACTACGAGTAATTTCTCTTTGAGAGCTACTTAAGGCTTTTGAGTATGTTTGGCTTGACTTCCTATGTAAAACAGTCTTAGTATTTTCTTACAGTATTCCAGCATCAAGGCCAAGAATAAGCGGTTGCAGCAAACATATTTTTCTTGTAAAAAGATTTCAGTCATCCTCTAAAGTGATAAGTCACTTATCTTACCCTTTGATAAGTTTGTTTCAGTGGTGGATTGGTCTCCCTATTTTAATTAAATTTAAAGTCACACATTTAATTTCATCTTCCTGTAGTTTCAGCTAAACCATTGCCTGGGAGATCAATATTAAAATAATTTCCATTGGTTTGAAACAGAATGTTAGTGTAAAGCTACTGGAGGTTGTAGAGAGTAGGAATATACTTGTAATAATAGATCAGGTTGTGGCTGTCAGAGAAATCAAACAAATGGCAACATATATTTCAGTCGGTTGTCACAAAACCAAAAAATGACCAATATTAGAATTTTGCATTCTCACTCTTCTAAGATTTAAAAAACTTCTGTCAGTAATGATGTAGTGCATTGATGTTTTGTTAAGGGCCTTATAAATCTGATTAATGATGCTTCCATGAAATAACAAGCAAACGTTAAAAACTCATTCTTCCCCTTTTATTTTTTTTATACTGACATTTGGTGTTGATCCAAGCAAAAAGTATATTTCATCTTCTAAATATGTTTAATGCAATGAATTTTAGGAAACAACAGCTGTGCACAACCACTGATTATTTATTTTCTTATACATAATATATGTACTGCATATACAGAATATCTACTATATTTGCTTTTGGAATTATTAATTCAATGTTTATTGAAAATTAGATATTATTCAAATAAAAGCACTTTCATTTCTTTCCTGTGAAAGGGCTGTTGCTCACACTATTATTCTTTTTGTTGTTGTTGTTCTCTTGTTATGTCTTCTTGCTAGATTGCTGTAAATGACCTGGAAATATCAGAGCTTTTGCCCTGCTGTCTTTAGAAACAAGTTAATTTGTATGGAAGGCTATCACAACCTTCAAATAGCACATATAAGAAAAGCAGAACCTTCCCCGTTACGTCAACATGATGTATTCCAGCCTTAAAACTTTTATTTTTTTAAGCTTCAACTCAATGGCTAAAAATTTATTTTTTTCTTTTTATTTTTTAATTTATTTTTAAATGAACATTTGAGAGTTGCGGGGCCTAATTCAATGAATCTATAAAGATTTCAAAAAGTTTGTGGATCAAACACATACATGTTTACTGAAAGTACATTCAGTTCATCACATATAAGTAAACAAAATGTCTTACTGCCTAAGATTATATTCATAGAACAAATGAGACCAGAGGTCTTAAGCACTGATGAAAGCCTGCTGAAGATAGGTTCTGCTTTTCCTGACATGAAAAAAAGGAGGTGCTGAGACTAAATGAACCATTATTAGGGTCACTGTCATCTTTCCTAGGTACTACAAGTATGTTTGTGCACTTCACCTTCATCAAGGCCTAGATGCAACTATTTATTTATACAATCTATCATTTATATATATTGCTTAATTAAGTCAAGAATGACTGAAAACTTTGTTCTTGTCTTACATTTATTGGGACCACTTTTTTGGTCATTAACTAAGCAATGGATGTCTGATTTCTGCCTTCGAAAAAATATTTAAGCCTTAGAACACTTTAACTTTCAGCAGAATTACACAGATTATGCTATACAGACTTAAAAAGAAGATTATTTATAAAGACAGAGCCACTAGAGAAGGTGGCCTTCTCTGTAGGTTCTTAATATGATAGTTTATTGGCAGAACACATCAAACATGGGGCAGTCCCAGACTCAGTCCCTTCTTCTGCCTTAGAATTGAAAATTAACTCCATGAGGCCATGAAAGTACCTTAACCTAACAATCGGTTGGGTATTTTGTGGTTTGGAGGTACCCAGTACTTCTCTTTGAACTATCCACTTTGGATGGCACACCTGAATGATCATTACCCTTCATGCCTTACTAAACCATAGAGGTGAAACCATAAATATGCTGTGATGGTGTATTGGGTGTTGGTGCCCAGGTGCCAGCAGTGGGGGGCTGCAGGGCAGCCTCTGAGAAGAGGCCTGGGCTGCCCCGTGCCGGACACAACCTGTTCCAGCCAGGACCCACCACAGGGCACCGCTGAGCCCCTCAGCCAAGCAGGTGATGCCTCTGGGAAAACATATTTAAGAAAGGGCAAAATCCTGCACAAGCAATAAGGAGTAAGGAAAAAAGTGAGAAACAGCCCTGTGAGCACCAAGGCCAGAGAAAAAGCAGGGGGAAGAGGTGCTCCAGGCACTGGAGCAGAGATTCCCCTACATCCTGTGGAGACTTCACAATGGAGCAGAGATTCCCCTACATCCTGTGGAGACTTCACAATGGAGCAGATATCTACACTACAGCCTGTGGTGGACCCTGTGCTGGTGGCTATTTCCTGAAGGGACTGAGGCCCACGGAGAGTCCATGCTGGAGCAGGTTCATCCTGAAGGACTGCAGCCCATGCTAGAGAACAGGAAAAGCATGAGGAGGAAGGAGCAGCAGAGAACTGTGATAGACTGACCCCATTCCCCATCCCCACTCCAGGCAGAGTTAGAAGAGTTGGAAATGAAGGAAGTTGAGCCTGGAAAGGAGGGGGGCAACAACTGGAGGAAAAATTTTTAGGTTTTGTTTTTCACCTTCAAAGTAGTTTTTTAATTGGCAAGAAATTAAATTAATTTTTCCTCGAGTCAAGTCTGTTTTGCCCATGACAGTGGTTGGCAGTAAATGAACTTCTTGCTTTTATCTGAATCCATGAGTTTTTCCATCTTAATTTCTCCCCCTGTCCTCTTGAGAAGGGGCAGAGAGACAGAGTGGGTTGGTAAGCATCTGGCAGGCAGCCAAAGTCAACCCACCACAGATGGTTATGTAATTTATGTCAAAGGCTTTCATTTACTGCTCTACAGAGCACTTATACAAAGTTGTTGTTTGGTTCTCAGAAACTTTGGTGGCCATACATTTTGGGTTTCCTTTTGGAATTTATTTGTTTATTTGCTTTTTGGAATTTGCTTTGGCCTGAATAGGAGAGATATAACTGTTTTTTTAAAAAAAATAAAATCTGGGGAGCTAGATATGCTGACTTTTTCTATGCTGTTAAAAACTGTAGTGAAATATGAATTTCTCTAGACCTTAGTATGCTGTGCTGTGCAGCGGATCTCGTTCACCTGGATTTTTGTGAAAGTTTCCTGAATGTAAATTATTCCAGACAGAATATTATGGGTTGAGTGAACTGGAATTTTCCAGTGCAACTTTGGCTTGATCTCCAGTGCTTATATAATTAACTTAATCCCAAACTTGTCATAGACTTGACATGTTTACCCATATTAAGTTCATTTATATGGGTAACACTCGCACACCACCTCTGAACCAGCAGACAGTAACTGGCTGCTGAGAGGCACAGAGGACGAATGGCTTGAACAGTTTTTTGAACTGCTTCTCAGCTGTTTCCTGGCTCTGTGAGCATTTACAGTCCATTTCATGGCAAAATTAAACATTAGTTTAAACTGTCACTGGAGGTAGTTTGAGATAACATGCTTGACTTCGCTTTGAAACAGTCACCTACAGCTAAGAGGGATCTTGCTGCCTCTCAGCTGCTACCTGACACTGGGTGACTGAGACAGATTCTAATTGTGTGAGTACCTTTCCTTCACTCTGTACCAGTATAAATCACCCCTTTCTCATTCCAGCCCAAGCTGCTTCAGAGGAGAAGCACCCCCATGACCAGGTACCTGTCCCCGCTGGAATTCAGCAAGCACCAGCATCTGCTGCTCCTCAGAGGTGTCCAGCTGCTCTGCTGCTCCTCAGAGGTGGTAGGGTTTGTGCAGTGCTGTGCACTCCTTCCTTGCCTTTGTGGAACAAGGCGCGAGTGGAGAAAATCAGAGGAGGCTCATGTAGACACTGCCTCCACAGAGAGGTCACAAACTAACGGTGGCAGTTTCCTTTGGGTTGAAGCTGATGGCAGATGGTGTAAACACTCCTCACAGAGTGCTGGAGCTGGTCAGAGCAGAACCATTAACACAGCCTGTTACTGACTGAGTCTCACTTAAGAGGTAGTTACTAACAGCTGAGTAATGAACAGGTTCCTAAGCTGCCTCTCAGCTGAAGTCTCTGGTGTATAGTCTTGTTCCACTCCTTTTGCATTCATGGGTACACACGAAGAACAAGGATGGCAAGCTCTGTCACGAGGCCTGGGTACTGATTTTCCTTGCTATCTACTTAACTCACAGTTACGCTGAGCTAGTGCATTTGCTGCTTTGATATTTGGGACATTGAGTCTCAAGTGTGGGTAGGTGTGTGGGTCTTATTCCAGATAACATTCCCACTGAGGTCTAGAGTCGTGTCTAACTGCTGAATGCACACTGGACAAAGGCTGAAGATATGTGATTTGGACCTTAGAAAAAAAATACTTTATCAAAGATAATTATCAGAGGAAAACCCACAGCTCATGTCTTTCTCTTTTTCAGTAACAATCTCTTCTATTTTGAGGTGCCCCATGTATTATGAAAGGAGCCTACAGACTTATGAATGTGAGATATCCCTTCTTGAGACACACATATTTTCCATTCCGTTGTTCCATAAGAATATTCTTCCGTGTTCATACTACCAGTGAGGTACCCAGCTGAACCATGAAATCTGGCAGTTTTTCAGAGAATAAACTGGTATGTTTCCATAAGAGTCTGAACTGCATGAGCCTTGCAGAGGATGGTCCTCCCTAATAGAAGAGTTTGAAGTTAAACTCATACAAAATGGCAGCAGGCATACTGATCCCAGACCAAATTGCCCTGAGCATTGTGACCACACTTTTTAGAAAAATGTAAGAGGGCCAAATTATTTAGAGATGATGGATATGCAGGATTAGGCCACAGATTATGTTTGCCTGCCTCTTCAGGGTTAGATTCAGCTGATTTTCTCTGGAGAGAAGAGAAAGATGAAAATAACTGTTACATAATAATCCCCTTTTAAGTATGGAGAGATATGTGCCATATGCGTTTTAATACCAAAAGAAAAATTTTGCGTAGTCCAGGAGTTTCAAAATATAATGTTCATTCTAGAAAATAATTAAATCTATGAGCACAGACATATAGATGAAATTCTAGTTGTGAGTGTTTGGACAGTGGACCATGGGAACATTGGCTAAATCTTTTTGCGTGAATCTGTACATCTTGCAACATATTACATTACTGTTGCTGCTTTATTTGACAAGATACTGCTGATGGTCTTCCTCTGATAGCAGGCTATGGGAACATTGCCTACATTTTTTGGGGAGGATTTCATGACACATCCCCTAACTAGCACTTATATTGGTTTTCTTACAGCTCAGAATGTGTGCCCTTGCTCAGTTAGAAAGTTAATTCTCTGCTATCCCTTGGAGAGAAGTTTGATTGTCAGGTTAGACAAAGTGCACATTACACAGAATGGGGCTGCAGTAGAAGAAATAAGACCAATGAGTACTGGACTGGTGCCAATATTTCAGAAGTAAAGGTGCTTGGTAGAAAGTAAGGTTTGTCCTTCTGTTCTTATATCAAGAAAATTTTGATGTCATATTTCCCACTTTGAATAGTGAGAAAAGGAGTTTAGTTTATTCATCTTGGGTCTGTGTCATTGGGAACACTGGTGCTTATCACCAGAGTTGTAAGCTTTCATAAATTTAGGTGTAATAGCCAACATATTAGCCAAAAGGAAAAAAAGTTGGTTTTGATGAACTGATCTAGAAATTAAAAAAAAAACAACAACAAACAGATAATTATTTAAATTTTCAAAATGGTCCAGCTAAGTGACATTTTTCAAACTTCTTATTTAAATGAAAATTCTAAGATTCTTATGTCAAAAAGAAACTTTTAAATTCTGGCTAGTTATAATACAAAATTTTAAAATAACCTCATGTAAAATTCATAGCTAGAGAAATTAAATATTTGCAATGAATTCACCTGTTTTTTTCTTTGTTGTTGTTTTCCATTCTTTTCTTTTCATTTTGATCTGTAACAGGAAAACCTTTCTGAACCTTTTCTCATGATGGTGACCTAATTTTCAGTGGGCTCTTCTTGGAATTTCTTGAATTGAGTTTTTTCAGTTTTCAAATGTTAAAACTCAAATATTAGTTTTAATTTTTCTCATAACTTTTTGAGTGTGTCTTTTCAAACATCTTCTCTAGCTCTCATTTGAGACCTAAGGGAACACTAATGAGAACAGAGGTCGAATATATTGAAAATAGGACACTTTTTGGGGTAGTATTCAGAAATAAGGAACTCAAAATCATTAGAAAACCTAAACTTATTCTATATATTGTGTACTGAAATAGGTCAAATTAAGTGACTAAATGATACACATAAGTCTGGAATACATTTTTGGGAAATCAACCTAGTAATATCTTTTTCAGTATCTAAAAAGACAAAGTGCAGTAGAAACACAGCCTGATGTAACAAAATAGACCCATTGCCTGATTCAGTTTCTCATGAATCAAAACAAAAGACGTTCCACAAGGCTGCAGTACCCTCCTAAGAAGACAGCAGCCAAATGAGGTCACATTAAAAAAAAATATTTTGGTTCAACATAGTTACCTGTTTGGTGGCTGTTCATATTTATTAGTGTTTCAATTTATTTTGGTGGCTCATACAAAGAAATAATACTCAGGTGATGTTTTTCCCTCCTATACTCCCAGCGACACCCAGTCAGCCTCCTGCAGCAAAGCTCCCATTCATGCTGTTCCTTGCCACCAGCGTCCTTGGGAACAGAGAGCCACAGAGGTTTGAGTGTTTATCTGGCAGCTACACAGAAGGTGCTGCTGAAACGTTATTCTAGAAACTCGCTACCCTATGGTATATAGCAATTTACAGGAATTTGAAAAAATTCCCAGCATAACACAGCTTATATAAATAATTTGATTGAAAACTTTCAGAACCAATTTCATTTTGAGGAAATGACTGTTCTCTCTTGCCTCTGTATATATTCTTTAATAGTCCTCTTCTAAAATTTCTGACAGAGCATAAGATTATTTTCTGAAGAAGCTGGAAAATATTTACAGACGATTTGAAACCACTGATTGAATCTGAAGGGCTTGGGGAGGCTTGAAACAATTACACACTGTGATAAGAAAAGGATAAACTTTCGGTATTACCAGTGAATGTGTAAATAAATAGTGAAGCAATTTAAAGGAAATACTCTTTTCAAACATCCCACAAGAGCAACAAAACACATTTTGGGGGAGAGGGAGCATGGTTTTGATCTTTCTCAGCTAAGAGACAGATTTTAGAGGAAGAGTTGTTTGTCCTGCAATGAATACAGAGCAATCCTTCAAAATACTAGTACCAGAATCCAGGACTTTCTGCACTCCAGTATCAACCTCTGCCATGGGATCTAAAGGATCCTGTTTGTGTAAGTGTGAACTGAATCATGTCCTAAGTCTGCTGCCTTGGAAAAACAGCCAGTAGCTATCCTCTGTTGACCAGCTGTTCTCAGAAGTTATATGTATTCCATGCAATGTATTTTCTCCTTCTGACAAAGATGTGTTTGTGTTTCAGCTAGCAGTATTTCAAACATTGCTGTTTGTCCAGGTAATATCTAGTTTCTTGTATTTTAAGAACAAAAAAGTAATACTAATAACAATTTAAAAAAGCATGAGTTAATTCTTTTAACAAACATTCAGCTTATTCAAGTGAAGGCTTGTTCCCAACACAATACTCAGAATTCAAGGATGTGACAAACAAGGCTGTGATAACTTTTTTACAATTGAAAACTTAATATGTTGAAAAATTAATCACATATTTGATTACCCAAAAGAACAAATACATTCTGTCATGTATTTGGGGTGGGAGAGGGGAGGTAATTAAGACAGCATCTCATGTAATGCTTACCTGGTAAATTTCTGAATATTCATCTGTGAAAGGCCTTTACTGTTGATGCAAATGTACCATGTAGTACAATGTAGTTATAGGCATCTTCATTTAATTTTTCAATACCCTACTATATTGGAATTCATGACACCTTTAAACTAAATGAAAGCACAGACATCTATCACTGTTTGGAGAAAAACTGATAAAGATGAAGCCTGAAAATTGTTCAGGCCTTAAGATAGCAAAATAGCATGTTATCACTGATCTTGATGGGCAGCTGAGAAGATCAGTAAGAAACATTATTAATATCAGCTGAAGAAGCAAACAAAGCTTGGACTTTTATTCATTCAAAGCCCTGCATAGTTTTGACTACACTTTCATCTACTCTGATTTGGCTGCTTGCTCTAATCTCCAATGTCATTCAGAATTTCTTTTCCGCGTTTGCCCTTTTACCCTTTTTCATTGCTCTAACTTCTCCTCATTTCCTTTTTCCTCCTCTTTTAGTCTAGCTTCAACTAGCTCTAAGTACTCTTCACCCTATTAAAAATGTGAATTAAAACATTGTTGCCAGCCATCAGATAATTTATTCTCTTTGCTTTTTTCTTCTCCTTTCCTGTGTTTGAATTGTTTTAGCTCACAGTCCTTTCAGACAAACCCCATGTATTTCTCCAACAAAAGGACCTAACATATTGGAGCTCCATGCTATGTTGATCCTTAGTTACAACCCTAAGAAGCATGATTAGCATCCATAATAATACTTGGTGTCAGCTTGAATTAAATACACTGCAGTCTGTGTTTGACATACACTCATTTTATAAGTCCATAGGAATGAAATTGACCTTAAAGAGAAGACTATCACATAGGTACTAGAAAGCTGATACGTTAATAATTGAAAATTACTTATCTCAAGACTAACATTTATGGTCTCATACATATAGCATAGAGCACGATTTTTTTAATTGCATGTTAAGAGCTGCCTGTGTGTATCTGCATATATAAATGACACCTACATTTGAATGTACAATTTTGGTACCAACTAGATCACAAATTACATTCTCAAGACCTTCCAATAGTAAAAGTTGACTTAATGTCTGACAGGTATTATTCTGAATGTGTATTTTGTATTACAGAACATGGGCATGTAACTAACTAGGTTACATACAAACTAAATCTCTTAAGAGTCCACCATCCAGCAATTCATTAAGGATGTGGACCCAGTCCCACTGAAATGCATAGGAATTTCACCATGGGTTTTCAGTTGATGTGATGCTGTGAATAATGAGATGTTTCTAGGTTATACACATTTCATTAGAAAATTTATATCATGCAGTCCTTTTATGAAGACCGCATTGTACACGTTATGATTGTAGACTGAAAAAGCATGTCATTATTTGAGACATAATAAAAACAACTAGTAGAGTATGTCTCTCTTGAATTTCTTTATCATGAAGCATGGGGGATAAAAGAACTTCCCATCCAATGTATGTGTTTCAATGGTCACCATCCCTGGCATTGCTGAGCACAGCATTCATTTACAGATTTAGTCTGTGTATTATTATATGGCATAACAAGAACTGTGTTTGAGCAAATATGAGCCAGTGTCTGGGAATGCCTGTAAGAAGAGCAGAATACAGACAGAACAAGGCAGGAAATTTGGGTTTCTTTATAGCTTCCTTGGAGAGATTTCCCCTGGGTTCTAATACCAATGATATGCTGAGTATGTTAATTCAATTTAGTACTATATCGTTATTGGTGGAGGTAAAATAATGATGCATTAAATTCAGGATAAACTACAATGGAAATCCTATATTCATTATATGTGTATTAAAACCAAGTGAGTTTGTTATACCACTAAAATAAATCACAAAGAAATTCAGGAAACAATTGTTAAACTATTTTAAAGTGTCATCAGTTGAGTCAGTCTTTGTAACTAGAGATTGTCCTTGATCTCTTTCCAAAAGCAACCAATCCTTCAAGCCTCCCAGAGGGAAAACACTTCAACATAAAGAAGTAAGCCTCCTTCCCTTTCAAAATAAAAGTGCATTTAATACATTAAATGTTTTTTTCTGTGAGAGTGACTGAGCACTGGCACATGTTGCCTAGGGAGGCTGCAGAATTTCCATCCTTGGAGATATTCAAGAGCTGTCTGGACACTGTCCTGGGCACCCTGCTCTAAATTATCCTGCTTCAGCAGGTGGGGTGAATGAGATGACCTCCAGAGGCCCCTTCCAATCTCAACCATTCTGTGATTAAATGATAAGTTACATTTTGTTGTTGGAATCACTTTCCTATTTCCTCTCAAAATTCTCAGGCAATATATGTATTGCTCATTGTGCAATGGCAAGAAATCCATAGCTGTAGATGGTGAGAAGAAAGGACTTGGGGACACACCAGCTGCTGGTAACATCCAAACTGGAGTCAGTACTTATGCTTCAGAAAATGCTTTCTGCTCATAGAGACTGGGAGAATTATTATACCATTTGAAAGAAGATCTGCTTGTGGATATCTTAGAAAGATGTTAATAACTGTAAATGAGGATATTTTACTGTGGCTTAATTCATGTAAACATCCTTAGCATGAGAAAATTTAATTTTTACCATAGCTTATTCTTCTAATATGTTAAGATCTTAAAATATTAATCAATGTTATCTTCTGCTATTTACATATGAGGATACAGGAAAAATTATGAAATAGAGTGTGGGAGACTTAAGAAAGACACTTTCTGTATATGGTTTCATACAACAGTCAGTCTGACACTTCTTACATATAAGCTCCTGTCGTATCTGACATTTATTGGGCCAAATCTTCACTTTGATGTCCAAGAGAAATAATTATTATAAAGAATTCTGTTTAAAAATCTATTTTGCATATGCCAGTTTCTATTTAAAATGTTCTTTCTGGCTAAATCAAAGCTTCTTCACTGGCATGCTGAAAAGCACCCCTCTAAGCAGCAGGACTCTGCCAGATTTCAGCTTCCTAGCCCCAGCTACTTCTGTGCTAGATCTGTTTGCAAAACGTGGCAGTGAAATATATGATGACAAAAGTGTTTTGTTCAATAGTTGTAATTTCATTCAGTCTGAACTGTTTCAACTCCCCCTTCTCATGTCCACAAAATTTTCCTTGAACAGATACCAGCTCTTGGTATTTGGATAGGAGACAGAGAAATGCTAAGAAAGGATTAGTGGAGGAAATGTCAGGCAGCCTTTACTTTTCCAGAAATATTTTCACTGAAAATATCTGAGTATAAAATATATGCAATGTCCATGGTGCCTCCTTTTCCAAAATGAGGACTTGGTACTATAGCCACCTTTTCCTCCAGATGGAAGGACAACACAGACTCTTCAGAAGCATCTCAGCTCATTCATAAAAAGTTCATATTCACAGATAAAAAGTTCTTAGTGGCTCACCAGTGATCTACTTTCTTTCCCAATGCACACAACTTCTCAGAGGTCTCTGCATTACCAGGTGAGTGAGGTCTTGCTCTGCTTGGAAAACTGACAGGAGATAGCAGGGTCCTTATGGCTATATCTGAACTAGTAGTGTAGGCTATGTTTCTGGATCTAGGTGAGTGCTGTGGTCTGTAGTGGAGCTGATTTGATCTAGGTGTGCACTACCTTCTTCCTACTCCTTGAGAGAGAAGGAAGCAAAGGCAGTGGTATGAGAAGACAATGAACTGCACTCTAGGCATGAGTCTCATCTGGAGAAACAGGACACTGGGATCCTGGAGAGCTGCACCAAGAGCAAGCTCTCGTACAGCATCTGTTTGACTTAGCCTGACAGCTTGAAAAGTCTGCTGCTGTAACCATAGGAAACTTTTCATATGCAAAAGTGTTATCATGACTTTTATTTCATTCTCCAAACTACACCCTAATTCAAGTTAGATTTATTGGTTTTGCTTTGTTTCCTTTTGTTTTAAGAACTAACTGGTAGGTCTAAAAGACTTGAAAAAGACTAGTCAGTGTGCTCCATTATTTGAATTTCAACATCTGGCCTCTTTTAGCCCAGAATATGCTGTAATGTGAGAAAGACCAACTGATGTCCAGACAATAATGAAAAAAAGCTCTGGCTACTTAAATATGACTGATAATGAAGCTTGGGGACTGTTGTATGGTGCTTCTGCTAGGTGGACGATGACAGCTGCCAAGTCAGGGTTCAATGAATTATATAAAACAAATAAACCTTTCATATAGTCAGATTGTTGTTTATTTTGTCAAGTTACTGGATTGGGTAAACTTTTGTCTTTTTCTTAAAAGGTTCTCTATCATTTTCCATTTCATAGTGTGTTAGTTGTTATGGAAACATTTGTCATTGACATGAGTCAAGCTTGGTCATAACCACATGAGCAAATAAAACTGGCTTATATATTAGTTGAACATTTATGTAAAGGTTTGGGAGCTAATAAAGATTTTTATGATAGTTGTGGCTATGCATATGTGTTTATGTACATAAATACATATACACAACTCATGAAGCTGTGATAACCAGTTTTTTGTCCTCATAGGCTTGAAAGGAAGTTAAGTTATATGAGGTGTCCTAAGAGAGAATCCAGTAAAAGCATTTGTCATATGATCCTATTGTATATTCTGTATGTCATACATTTTGAAGTGAGTTCTTTTTGGAGGTGTGCTAGGGTTGCGTTAAAATCTACAGGATATGTAAGAAGTACATAGTAATAATTATTTATACTTCATTTCCCATTTTGTCCTCTTTGTGGTATTTGCTTAGTGCATTTAAGAATAGTGAATACCTTGGTCACATTTCTTCATGCTGTTCATTCCTTCCACAAATGTAGAGCTACATGCTAGGCTGAATGAAAATAAAATCAGTACTATGGGAAGGTCCGTGGTATAGGAAGGCAGAAGGCCTTTTGCACCCTTTTTGCATTACATAAACAAAGGCATTTTGTATGAGCTGAGGACAGCTACGCAACAGATGAAATAAAAATAGCTATAGACTACACACATTTAATGTTAAATTTAATGTTAAATATGTGTAGTCTATGATTTTTAAAATATCCTTTAAAAGCCAATGAAAACTCCTTGATTATAACTGAATAAACACCCAGGCACATTGTTACACGTAGAATTAAACTTAAAGAGCTACAAATGATAATATTTTCCTCTTTGGTCACCTAGAAAGTAAAACATACATAAATACAATAAAAAATGTTTATTTGTAGATTAAATTGATTTGAATGGAGATATCGGCACAATTCCTGCAAGCATGTAATAAAAATAAAATATTCTTTTTTTTCTCTCCTTTTTTTTTTTTTTTTTGCAAGACTTTATGTTTAGGATAACTAGTTACTTTTCGTTTTAGAAATCTTCACCTGAGATTCAACTCTGTTCCATTCCAAATTGGACAAAACCTAAGACAAGTGAAACTGGGAATTCTTGTATAAAGCAACTTTGTAAATTAAAAATAGAGCTAGGAACATGATGACTTACCAACAGCAGTATCTGCTTAACACACAGATTAAATTAAAACATGTTTTGAATTGTAGCTCTGGCCATGAAGTTCCATTCCTTCTTTCTGATTGCCTAATTGTCTGATTTCTAAAATGCCATACATGGGAGAGCTGATCTGAATTTCTTGAAAGTTACAAATTTGGAACTGAGTTAGATTCATCTCACCTACCCTTAGCCAAGTAAAAATAAGTTTTTAATACTAGCATAGCTGTCTAGACCATCTTTATCGCTATGAGGGAGCAGAGTGGAGGGCTTCTTCCAAGAACAAGCAATGAAACCCCTCTTAGTTACCTAGTTATGGATGGGATGAATTAATAACTTCCCTGCAGTTCTCATCTCTCTACATTGACTATAAGTGGGGCTTAAACAATGACCATAAACTAGCTACACTAACTATTAGAATCTTACATTAGGTGAGATGAATCTTACTTTACTTGTTTAGAAATTCATATTTTTTATTTGAGACACTTCCTCAACAAGAGATCAAAACATAATCATTGTCTTCCTCTGAACTAATGAATTCTATGACTGCTGTGTCAAACATCATTTTCTGCCTTTCTTCAGTGTGTTTGTTAGCTTTTTCTTTCAAGATTTATGAAATGAAAGCTTAATGTACTTTGGTTAGGTCTCCATCATATCAAACTTTTGCTTTAATTTGTGCATTGCATCATTTCACAAATGTGTCACACTTGATTCTCTTCCATGTTTTTTTCCTGACAGTTTATATTTTCTTGACTGTCTCTTTTCATATGTTTTATATCTTTCCCAACTGCTTATAGTCTCTTGATGCTTAGGAGGGTTTTCTCTACTGATTACATGCTTCTCAGAATGATTCCTCTTTATTGGTATCATCACTTTTAGTTCAGCATGAATTGTTTCTCCCTGTACCAGTTGCAAGAATGTCATTTAGATCCTCAATGGAGATTACAGGTAGGGTTTTCAGACTTGCTAAGCCTTGTCTTGTCTCTTCTCCCATTAATGACAGTGATAAACTCCCCCTAACCTCAGAGGAACAGAATTAGGAGGAAGCTAAAGGCTTTCGTTCTGTGAAAAGCAATTCCTTTTATTCCTTTTGTTTTTTTTACTCTTCCAAGATGTTTTAGAAAAGGTGCCATCCAAAATGTCTCTGATCGTCTGAAACTTGTGGACTTAGATAACAGTTTCTTATTTATTCTTATTTTCTTATTTTGTGAGAGGCAAAGAGGCAAAGCCATTTTGGCTGTAGAAAAAGCATACTAAACCTGCATTAGCTGGCCATTTGAACTGGGTTAACAGCTGCTTTACCTCACTGATTAGCAAAACTATACCAGTGACTCATTTTAACCTGTGTCTAATTTTGTTAGTTTTATTTCTTCCATCTATGGGGAAATATGATTGTTTCATGAAATTTAGGATACAGCTAGTGTTGGTTAGCATAGCTTCGCTGGAGCATTGCCGAGTTTCATGACTTTGAGGTCTGAATTAGAGAGACTGGAGTGACATAATGTATTCCCAGCTATTTATGTGGCTCTTCAACCAGTTTTATTAGTACTGGCCTAATAAACATTGTAGTAGTGGTAGCTTTGTTTGAGCAGTAAAATAAGTAAGTAAAAAATAAAAAGTTACAAGGATTTCCAACAGAATTATGAAATAATTCTTTTTCTAGTGACATAAAGATGGGATGGAATAAAACAGAATGGTATCAATAAACAACTATTTATAAACAATGTTTATAAAAAGAGGGTTTAAAATGTCTTATAAGTATTGGACTAGGTCTTTTTCTGTCACAGGTTTAAATTAACTTCAAATGAATTAAGCAAGTTTATGCTAATTTAAAGATCTGACTTGTCCGTGGGATTAGAATAGCTTTAGTAATTTTTTTTTGTCATTATGGACATCAACAGTTGCGGTGGGAAGCAATTAAAGAATTTGGAAAATTTTAGAATTCAAGATTTGTATATTCTTAACAAAATGGTCTTGCTTTCAAGAGAAAAATACTCAGTACAGTTGGAAAACATTACTGATTCTTTAGGAACATCAGTTTGCTTTGCTTAGAAGAGGCTTATACTTAAATACATCATAATGGCACCGAGTTGATTGATATTTACGTGTATTGTTGTCATAGCTTTACTACAGTAGCAACCCTAAGTATAATTATGGTAAAGTTATGATCCCAAACCAAAATTAATGATATCTGAATGGATCCCCACAGATATCCTGGAGCTTCCCAGCATTTGTCAGTATAGATGAATGGGGCTTAATAGTGAATTAATGATTTAACTTAAGTGTATATATGAAATATATTTTCACTAAGCATTATAAGCCTTTTTTTACAAATTTTAATTTAAGAGAACTTCTTACAATATGCTTTTTGTGTGTATGCATTGCTTTTCTTGTTGCAGAACTAGTAAAACTAGGTGAAATAAGTGCATTTGTAGGATTTATTAGTTCTGGGTTCTATAATGTCTACAGAGAAGTCAAAGTACTTGTGGAGCTACCACTGGGGAAAAGGGTAAGTTCAATAACTTTTTGAAAAATCAGTATTTTACTTGGGCTTTTTTTAACTACTCTTGTCAGAAATTTCCTGGTGAGTTTACCCAGGGATTTATGTCTATCCAAAAAGAAAAAAAATATATATTCTTGCTAAAATTTTGAGATTACATATATTGAAGGAATAATTAACAATGCAGGGGATAAATCAATTGTATAAACCAGTCTGGATTGTGTATTAAGGTAAGTTAATATGTTTTATAAGACCCAAATGGAAGACGACATGTCTGCTGTGAAGAGTGTAGCTTTGTGGACATGAAATGGAAGAGTATATTCTGGTAAGTAACAACTGTGGAAAGGATTTGAGAACCACAAACAATCAGTTAAATATCAGCTCCCAGCATGATTAGCAGGTGTCCTAATCTGTTCTTTGAATGCATGAACAAAAGAATAGGCACAGAAATAGCTAAAATACATTACAATTATAAAAATAATCGATAGGTCCCATTGTGTTCATTTGGGGAATCAATAGTTTCAAAAGGTTGTCAATAGATTATAAGGATTCTTCCCCACTCCCCCACCCCCTCAAAAAAACCCCAAACCTGGTGTAACCTGGAAATGACCTGTTTGCATAGTCAGCATGTGCAACTATTCATACATTCTGACCTGTATGCCTTAAATTGGGAGTAAAGAATTTTGAACTACTGAGTTTATCTGAATATCAAGCCATCTGACCAATTAAATACCTGCATGGGGAACAGATTTCTGACTGAAGATAATTCCTTAACCTGTCAGAAAAAACATCATTCAGAGAAGACTAGATTCAAAGATTGAAAGCTGAAACTGAAAAATGGGGACAAAGTGAAACACAGGTTTTTAATGGAAAAGGTAAGTAAATTGGAGCAATTTGTTCAGAGATCTGGTGAATTTCATGCTATGTAAGAACTTCATATCAGGACTGTATAGTTTTATGAAAGAGGTGCTATAGACCAAAGGGAAGTTGAGGGCTTGATATAGTAAGATTCATTATCCTTTTGCATACAGGATTTGCTGGTTTCTGTTTCCAGTATTCGAAATTCTAAGCCTGGTATTTATTAGGAGTGTGCTATTTGCAAGAGAAATATAGCCCATACGAATAGCCAGAGTGCTGTTTTGGCACCCACAGCACTTCTCATAAAACCAATAAGGCCTGAAAAGACAGCAGTGACAATGGCAACAGAAGGAATTCCACCTACATAACAGAAAAAAAGAAAGACATATCTCCAAAAAGAGGGGCACAGTTCCGTAGCTGGACACAGCGTGGAGGTGGGAGGGAGAGCCGGGTGGAGAAGCGGAACGTTGTTTACTTCACAGTGGCTGGGCCAGCTTAGAGGATCTCCCTGTGGATATCAGAAATGCCACACAAACACAGAGCGTAATTTAAGGGCTCAGCTGAGCTGCAGGCAGTCTGTGTCTGCTGAATTCCTCCAATGTGACAGCTCCGCTGGAAACACCCAAGCATGAGTGATAAGGGTGAGTAGGAGGAACAGGTTGCTTCTGAAGAGTGATGATATGTTTTTAGGGGCCACTATTGCAGCTAACCAAATGTCATCATTTCTGTGAAAAGTGGTTCTATTTTGAAACAAAATAATAGGGATTAAAAAGAAAAAGACTATTGTAGGGAATTAAAACACATTTTAAACTATTTTGAAAAAATGAAAATAGTTAATTTTGGAATGCCTAAATGTCTAACTGTTCTTGCTGTCTTTCACTTTCTAGGAAGTATCCCCAGGGTTTCTTGCCTCTTTGTTGTCAGCCATGTGACCTTGTTACAAACACTTGGTACAAGCTATATAGCCCTTGAGGCAACACAGTCAGATGGAATTCTGGGGTTCCTACCGATTCTGGATTTACATATAACTGAGGGAATTCTGAAGTATAGGCCATGCGTTCCCCCTTTCCCTTCTTCTTACTGGGTCAATCAGTACAGATTACCCAGAGTCAGTGTTTAGGATGCACTACTTGCTAAGCAAAGTCGATGGTAAATTTAGATTCAAGCTAAGCCTACAGGCTACTTCTGCTCTATAATTTAGATGTGGAATTTAAGTTTTATGATGTTCTATGTAGCACCTAGGTCAGTTTCGATAACACTAATTGCAGAGTAGGAATGGTACTCTGCTTGGAGGTAATACCACAGAATCTTTCTCAGCTGCCACGCTGCCTTCCGTGCAGTTGCAGGTACTCTTTTTCTTTTAAACTTTTCTTCCTTTTCTGTTCCATTCCTACAAATAAGGTGTGGATCAGCACATGGAGGAAATTGTCAATGAATGGAGATGGGGACACAGGACTACAATAAGCCACTTTGTTTGAAATAAAGGTAACATTTCTAAAAATTGCACTGCATTGCACTTGTATGAATTGAGGGAGGAGATATGTTTTTAGTAAGTTGATTTCTGTCCTCTGAGTTCAATGCCTCAGAGGTGCACCCAAATATTGCTAGGCATCATAAATGAAGTTAGATTTGTTCATCCCCCACCAAAAGCACTGTAGCAATATCCCACAGTTTTCAGAAGGCCAAATTACACAATCTTTTCTCAGTCATTAATTCTGTTACTTTAATAATTTTCATAGGACTTATCATCAAGAAAAGTAATGCTTAAAGTCAAATGGGAAAATATATAAAAACCTGAATTAAAAGCAAAACTATCACGATTTAATGCATGGCTGGTGCCCTTTTTTGGACAGATCAAATTAAATTTCCAAGAAAAATAATAAGAAAATGGATTGCTTCTTGTACTTATACTCAAAATTTGGAAGTAAATTAGCATTTGAATTTTCTCAGGCAGTAAACCAGAAACTCGTGACCCATTTTCTCATAGAACACCAACATCTGGAGAAGTGCAATCATCTCATGTAAAATATCTTAAGTCCCCAGAATGTACATTTTGTGTGTTTGTATGTGTGTGTGTGTGCACATGAATACATATATTAACCTTTTCTTTTAGAGCGGATTCATTTTGCTCAGCTATAGTGTTATGGTACACATAGAAACCTTTGTTTCTCAACGAGGTTTGAAGAACGAAGAAGGTTGCTGTAGGCCAGCTTAATGGGATCATATCCTTTGGCGAAGTCAGTGTTCTCCTTCAGATTCTTTCCATATGCACAACTGTCACTGCAACAGCTGTCCGAAAGAGGACAATCGATGCTTGATGCAGTAAGGCTTTCGTTCTTGGCATGCCCATTCATTCACACAGATGGGAGAAGCTTAAGAGAGGTGACTTTTTTCAGTCCACATAGATGACTTTAATCAAATCATTTAACCTAGTTCTTCCTCTTCCCAAGGTTATGGGAGGTGTGTGTGGGGGAATTTAAAAAGAGACAACTCATCTTTGTATGCTTTCTGTCTTTAATATACACAGTCTTGGTTTCATATTTTTCTGAGTTTTAGACTGCAACAGTGTTTTCTCTGAAATGTAGGAAATTTCAGATTTGTTTGGAGTCCTGGAATGAGATCTCAAAGCAGCAGTGGATGAGAAATAGGCCAGCATTTCCAAAGATGGTTAGGACTTCACCTTGCAAGCTTTTCCCATGTCAAATAGTTTTATGTGGACTTTCTCCATGTTACATGGCATTCAACCATCACTGTGCTACACATTAGCCCAAAGCCTGTGTGACACTGAGGCTTTACTTTGAACATTTTCAGATGAAGATTTACTGGAGAGAAGAGCTCAGGATGGAAAGAGAACTTTCTCTCCTCTCCCCCTCATTACTGGCTGACATTGTACATGCACCATCTCATGTGACATGGATGAAGGTGTATGGTCCCCTGATATTCCTCACTCCGTTGAGGCTTTCATCTACCCCTGAATTTAAAAGAATATAGTGTGTAACAGCCCTTGGCACATGGTTAATTGCAATCAAAGAAAATATATAAAATTAGCCTTTTTTAATACTGTGTTTCTGTTCACTGTAAATAACAACCTTAATTTATTTTATGATTCATGACATTATTCATACCCCTGACATCATATTCTCATAATCAGACAACAATGATGAAGCTTCATTGTGAAAAGATGATAAATCATCTAATAAAATTTTTGTTGCTGTTGATTCACAGAAAGAGAAGAATATTTGAATGCCAATGCAATTTCTAGATTATTATATTTCATTTACCATTGCATTGATAACTCTTTCTATCATACAGTTGTTTCTGCATACTAATAAGTTTAACTGAAGCGAACACAAATACATATCAGGCTGTTTTATATAAAATTAACATTTCACACATGAAGGTGCTTTTTCTAAACATATAATAACATCTTTTACACCATCTAGCAGATTCATCCACCTAATAAGCTCAACAAGGATTGTAGAACTGTTTGGATTTCAAATTTCACGTTCTATTAGGCTCACTCTTTTCTATAAATATGCTGTCATAGATTGCACACTTAAGAAAATAGATCCTGAAACGGGAATAATTCTCGGACTTGATTTTATGTTTTATCACAACATGATACAAATACAGTTTCTTTCAACTTAATTATGCCCTGCGAGCACCAGGGTCAGAGAAGAAGGAGGGGGAGGAGGTGTTCCAAGTGATGGAGAAGAGAATCCCCTGCAGCCCCTGGAAGAGACCACAGGGGAGCAGGTATTTCCCTCCAGCCTGTGGACGGGACCAGGCCTGAGCAGGTGCAAATTACCTGAAGGAACTATGGCCTGTGGAGGATGCGCACTGGAGCCGGTTTACCCTGAAGGACTGCTGCCCTTGGAAAGGACCCACGCTGGAGCAGTGGAAAAGCGTGAGAAGGAAAGAGTGGCAGAGAGGAACTCTTATGGACTGGCTGCAAGCCCCATTCCCCATCCCCCTGTGCTACTTGGGATGAGGGGCAGTGGGTAGAGGAATTGGGAATGAAGGAATGAAGTTGAGCCTGTTTTGCCCATGATGGTAACTGGTAAGTGATGTCCCTGTCTTTATCTCTGTCCACAAGCTTTTCCATCTTATTTTCTCCCTGATCCTGTTCAGGAGGGGGAGTGAGAGAGCGGCTGGGTGGGCGTCTGCGTGCTGGCCAAGCTTAACCCACCACACACTAAAATCCTGATCAGACTCTCTTGTATAAGGACATTTTTTTCCCTGAAGTGTGTTGGGTTTTTGATAGGTGAGTAGTTAGTGTACTATGACTGCTGATCTTACATTAAGTCTTACCATCTCACTTCTAAATTGTGTTTCCTATTTGCTACCTATATCTTTCTGTAAGGTGTGATACTTTACATGGTTTCTGGAGTTGGGTGAATGAAATTCTTAATTTAGAATTTAGGTGTTAGGATCAACCTAACTTGAACTGCTTTTGAACATGCCTAGACTTCATGTTTTAGATTTTATTAGAAACTCTGTATATAGCATAGTCATAAAATTTTACTATAAGAAATCTTATTTTTCACCTGACTTTTTTCAATCACTGTTCCTTTCTCTGGTTTGAATTAAAAATCAGAATTCATAGCAAAGTACACTGGCAATCTTGTTTTGATGTGACATTTACAATGGGTTATTGATTATTACTCTCCATTTTTTTCTTAGCGGGTCAGTTGGGGTTGTGATTTTTCAGATACAATATAAACAATTGCCAATCCTCTTCAGTGCTTATGTATGCTTTTTTTTTAAATTTACTTTCTTGTTAGATGCAGCTTGAGAGGGGTGGAAACAGTATGATAGCAGAAAGAAATATACTCTTTTTTTTTTGTCATCTCCATTTTTTCTCTGAAAATGTATGATTTTGCTATAAGCAGAGGACAAAAAATTGCCCATTATTTTTTTGAATCAGCTTAATAAAAAGCTACCACACAGCTGAAATGTGGCAGCTGACTACATGAGCACTCGTACTTGTATATAATGAGAGCTAAAACAGGTTTACCCGAGGTACTGAAATTCACTGATCACAAAAAAACATGAGACCGTACCTTTATATTTCATCTTTAGATTTAAGGGACAAAATGTTTAGCAATAAATTTTGATTACTATGATCTCCTTGCTTTGAACCTGGTTTTGTATATGCACTGTCATATTTAATATGTCCTATTATAAGCATCATTTAGAAACCACCCTTTAATGAAATAGTATATTGATGATTTGCATATGAATTGTGCAAGAGCTTTGCCTTCATTGAATTAGTCATATAAAATTGGTCATAATTTTTTGTTAACCCAATGAATGTAAATAAGTAAATATCTGTTGTTGGAAAGTCATAAATTCCCTCAATATGAACAAGCTTAACAATGTCTTTCTATGGTATGGAAATAAAGACTATAGTATGCTATGGTTGTAGATACTACACTTGAATATTTCATTAGCTTTTAATTTCAGACAGCATATTTTGGTGCCATGCTCTTTAATGGCATGAGATCATAGGGCTGCACCTACGCTAATAAAGCCAAATTAAAATGGTTAGAAAGCTATCATCTAAAATAACAGTATGAGAAGCCAAAGATATATCTAGACAAGACAGTGCCACTTACAGTCAAAACAAGGAAAATTTTGACTGGTTGGAGCAGAAAAGATTAATCTGCGCACACTTTTCATGATGATGTACATATCCCACAGGGTTTGGAAACATACTAGAAACATGGTCCAGTGCCTGCCCCTGCACCTAACACTTCACAGGACAAGGCACGCTGTTCTGAGTGCATACTGTTAAGCTGGATGTGCTTCTTGGCAATCCCTTCTCTCTCTCTCTCTCAAAGCTGTTCCTGAGGCAACCCTGCACTAACACATCTTAGGGCTGTGCCTAAATGGTACGGTATCAGTTGCAGATTTATGCTGGTATGGATGTTGGCTTTATGATTGACAAAGCCACCTGGTGCATTTCTCTGGAAAACTTGGTCTTCTCAGATGATAACAAATCTTAATCTGATCAGTGTCTTATGTCAGTGAAGACCTAATTCCAGCATAACTAAATTCTGCTGGTTTTCTTAGAGAGGAGCTGTAGACTGTCAAAGCACGTGGACCTGATTCTATAGGTATTTTGTTCCTGCTGTCCCTTGGGAGCACGGCCAGTTCAGTAACGGATTTTGCTGAAAAGAGTATAAAGGTTTGCTTGGTGTCTGTATTTTTTACTACCTGCAAGTTCTTACAGGCCTACCAACTGATGTAATTTCTGTCTTACACAGAAAATTTGGCCAAATGTTCTGCTTTCTCTGTGTAAGGATTATCCTTAGTTGCCAAATCTAAACTGCTGCAGCCCCTTCTATTATATTTTGGGTGGCAGTCAGATGGAGAAATCTTATCTCCCCTGAAATCAGTATCTGTTAGGTAATCTAGAACAGGAAAACTTTTAGGGTCGTCTCTGTCTCCTCCAATGAGTTTCAGTGCTTAAAACAAATCTTCATCCTCTTCATTCTCATAACTCACTGATAGTTAGAGAATTCATTTTTTTTTCTGTGACCCAGAAATTTTCCAGAGCTCCATGTAAACATCACCACAAAGGGGAATCTGAAAATGCAACATTGAACTTCCTGAACTACCAAGTTGCTTTTGAATTTTGAAAAGCAGATAATCCTCTCAAACTGAGGGTCTCAATGCTTTTGAAGTCCCCAGTTCCAAAGCAGTTGTCATAGACGAGTCATCTCATAGTCATAGATCCTAAAAATCTCTGCTCTCCTACAATTCACTGGGCAATTTGGCAAGAATACTAGGCAAGGTTTTATTGGATACTTGTCTGTGTTTTGGCAAGCATTAGTTGAAACAGATGTTTATATACAACATTTTTATTTCTGAAACATGCTTAATCTTGAAACTAGTTTGGTCTATTGCCCTTGCTACTCCTATTGGAAAGCTGTTACAGAATATTCTGGCTCTGTGATTACAAGTTCTAATTTCCAATCCAAATGTATTTATGGCCCATCTAGAAATATTTTTATTAGGTCAACATTGTTGTTTATTTTAAATAGCTTTTCTTCTTCTCTTGTGTTTGCCCCTAACCACTCCATCTATTTATGTAGAGCAATCTTATCACATCTCAGTTCGTTTTACTAAATTAAAAAAGACAAGACCTTTTTGTCTTATTTCATGTGGCTTGCAGTACTCTGGGGACCCCATCGCATACATCTTAGAATTGCATTAGCTATTTGATGGACATGTCACATTATTGTCACCAATAACCCAGCCACGCCACACTATTTTTCTTCTCTTCCAAATGTTTAGAGCAGAACTTACTTTTGTTCCTCAAGTGTATCACCTTGCTTTAGTGTTGTCTACTGCCATATTCCTCCAGTTACTTCTGTATCGTGCTGTGGTCTGCTTCATGTTGTGTTACTAACAAATTTTATCAGTTAGCTTTACTTTTTGTGCCTGCATAAAATGTAATGTAATTAAAATATTAAACAAGATCTGTACCATGACTAATCCTTGACTAACTCTATTAGTAATTGATCCCAGCTTGATTATTCCCTTCTCAGATCCATCAGTTGCCAGCTGTTTTTCAGTCAGTTCACTATCCACCGCACAATCCTTGCACCAGCTCTCATATTCTCCCACTTGTTAATTCCCATAGGTAATCTATCAGATGTTTTACCATATGTCTGATAGATTAACTATATTGTTATTTCTACAGGAGGCTTCACGCTCGCAAGCTCTTGTCCTGCTGGGGGACTTCAACCACCCCAACATCTGCTGGAAAAGTAGCACGGCAAGCTGTAGGCAATCCAGGAGACTCCTGGAGTGCATTGAGGATAACTTCTTAACCCAGGTAATAGAAACCCCTACCTGAGGGCATGCAATACTGGACGTGATGGTCACCAATGCAAGTGAGCTCATCAGTGACGTCAATATTGGAGGCAGCCTAGGCTGCAGCAATCATGCTTTGGTGGAGTTCACAGTCCTGAGGGATATGGGACAGGTGAGGAGTATAGTTAGGACCCTAAATTTTAGGAAAGCAAAATTCCAGCTCTTCAAAGAGTTAGTCAATAGGATCCCCTGGGAAACAGTCCTCAGGGACAGGGGAACAGAACAGAGCTGGCAGGTCTTTAAGGATGTTTTCAATAAAGTGCAAGAGCTCTCAGTCCCCACATGTAGGAAATCAGACAAGGAAGGGAAGAGACCGGCATGGCTGAGTCAAGACTTGGTAGTGTTAGGTTTACGCTTGGACTCGATGATCTTAAAGGTCTTTTCCAACCTATATGATTCTGTGATTCTGTGAAGACATGCTGGTCAAACTAAAGAGCAAGAGGGAACTGCACAGGCAGTGGAAGTAGGGACAGGTAACCTGGGAAGAGTATAGGGACGCTGCCCACTTGTGTAGGGATGGGGTCAGGAAGGCCAAGGTACAGCTGGAGCTGAACTTGGCAAGGGATGCAAAGAATAACAAGAAGGGCTTCTACAGGTATATCAACCAGAAAAGGAAAGTTAAAGAAAGTGTACCTCCACTGATGAACAAGAATGGTGACCTAATATCAACAGACGAGGAGAAAGCTGAGGTACTCAACAACAATTTTTCTTCAGTCTTCTCTGGCAACCGCTCTCCTCACCCCTCCCGAGTCAATGGACAGCATGCTGGGGACCAGGGGGGTAAAGTCCCTCCCACTGTAAGGGAAGATCAGGTTCGTGACCACCTGAGGAACCTGAACATATATAAGTCTATGGGACCTGATGAGATGCATCCCAGAGTCCTGAGGGAATTGGCTGATGTAGTTGCCAAGCCACTCTCCATGATATTTGAAAAGTCATGGCAGTCAGGTGAAGACCCTGGTGACTGGAAGAAGGGAAGCATTGTGCCCATCTTTAAAAAGGGTAGAAAGGAGGACCCTGGGAACTACTGACCTGTCAGCCTCACCTCTGTGCCTGGGAAGATCATGAAACAGATCCTCCTAGAAGCTATGCTAAGGCACATGGAGGACATAGAGGTGATTTGAGACAGCCAGCATGGCTTCACCAAGAGCATGTCCTGCCTGACCAACCTAATGGCTTTCTATGAGGGAGTTACCACATCAGTGGACAAGGGAAGAGCCACGAATGTCATCTATCTGGACTTCTGTAAAGCCTTTGACACAGTCCCCCACAACAACCTTCTTTCTAAATTGGAGAGATATGGATTTGATGGGTGGACTAGGATAAGGAATTGGTTGGATGGTCACATCCAGAGGGTAGCGGTCAACGGCTCAATGTCTGGATGGAGATCAGTGAAAAGTGGTGCCCCTCAGGGGTCCGTACTGGGACCAGTGCTGTTCAATATTTTCATCAATGACATTGACAGCGAGATTGAGTGCACCCTCAGCAAGTTTGCAGATGACTCCAAGCTGAGTGGTGCAGTTGACACGGCAGAAGGACGGGATGTCATCCAGAGGGACCTGGACAAGCTGGAGAAGTGGACCTGTGTGAAACTCATGAGGTTCAACAAGGCCAAGTGGAGGGTCCTACACCTGGGTCTGGGCAAACGTCGGTTTCAATACAGGCTGGGGGATGATGTGATTGAGAGCAGCCCTGCAGGAAAGGACTTGGGGGTACTGATGGACAAAAGCTGGACATGAGCCGACAGTGTGTGCTCACAGCTCAGAAGGCCAACCGTATCCTGGGCTGCATCAAAAGAAGCGTGGCCAGCAGGTTGAGGGAGGTGATTCTGCCCCTCTACTCTGCTCTGGTAAGATCCCACCTGGAGTACTGTGTCCAGCTCTGGAGCCCTCAGCACAGGAAAGATGTGGAGCTGTTAGAGCGGGTCCAGAGGACGGCCACGAAAATGATCCAAGAGCTGAAGCATCTCTCCTTCAGGGACAGGCTGAGAGAGTTGGGGTTATTCAGCCTGGAGAAGAGAAGGCTCCAGGGAGACCTTATAAGCAGCCTTCCAGTACTTAAAGGAGGCCTAAAGGAAAGACAGGGACAGACTTTTTAGCAAGGCTTGTTGTGACAGGACAAGGAGCAATGGTTTTAAACTAAGGGAGGGTAGACTGGATTTAAGAAATAAATTTTTTACAATGAGGGTGGTGAAGCACTGGAACAGGTTGCCCAGAGAGGCAGTGGAGGCCCCATCCCTGGAAACATTCAAGGTCAGGTTGGATGGGGCTCTGAGCAACCTGATCTATTTGAAGATGTCCCTGCTCTTGCAGGGGGGTTGGACTAGATGACCTGTAAAGATCCCCTCCAATCCAAAACATTCTATGATTCTATGATTTCCCCACTTATGTTATGTTATAGGCTATAGATATGAGGCTGATCTGATTCAATAATTCTTGGATCACTTATTTTGTATTTTATCCCATTTCCACTTACCATAGGTCCTGTATTACTTCCCTAAATAAATGCATTATTTACTTCAAAATAACTTGGTTTTAACCTGTAATTTATGAAATCATTACCTTCAGATAAAGAATGGATTTATGTAGAGTAGGGAATTCTGTGGGGCCTGTGGGAGACATGCTGGAATTATTTTTCTGTCAGGTTAAAAACTTGAACTATGTTTTCTTAACTCTTAAATCTGTCAGTTTCTTACATATGATATGCTAACCAGCAAATCTCCCATTTCGCTCCTTCTGAATCTTCTGCTTTTCAGATAAAGTACTTAAATAGCCACTGGAGTATGGAATGTGAAAGTGAGAGTGAGTCCAGTTTGATACTCTTCAGAAAGAGGAGGCACATAGCCTCCGTTCCTAACCATAATCAATATTGAATTATTTATACAAGATAGAACAGACTAGACAGGAGAGATTAAGGAGACTTCCTCTCCTGGTTTCCCAATGTATTTTTAACCTGTTGGGCCTCTTGGGAAGTGAAAGCTGGAGTTTGAACACTCAGAGGAAGAGAAAAACATTGAACTAGAGTGCTCTTACTAGTAAGCAATTGACTAAAAAAAAGTGTAAAATAACTTTTCATCCTCTTCTGGCAGCTTTGTGAATATGGTCTTATATTTTTCTCTAAATTTCTCAGAAAACCTGAAAAGAACCGTACTGTTGTAGATCTAAAAGAGTTGACTCTTTCACTTCATTTATATTTGTTTAATCATGAGGGGAAGTGACAGTGAAGTGAAGGTTTGTTTCTTTTGGCAAAAGATTTATAAATAAAAGTGGTTAATTTCCCACAATTGAGAGTAAAGGGGGATGTTTTTATTTTGGCTTGCTTGCCTGCTGAAATGAAAAATCAGTTCATACATGTCTACAAACAACTGATTTCTGTTTCTTTGTCCAGCTTCTTGGTTTTCATAAAAATACCTAACTTGTTGAATTGGATTAAATACTTCTTAAACTAAATAGCTAGGAAAATACATAAAGAGTGGTTCAGGATTTTCATTGATGCAGTCACATCTGTCAGGAGCTGTATGCACCTATGGATTTGTGTACATTAGTTACACTATTTGCACTTTCAAGTGTTATGTTTTAGCCATCGTGATATTCTTCTTAAAGTCTAGGATCACCAACAACCTTTTAAGAACAAAATCTAGTTATATCCATGAATAGAATTTAATGGACTAAGCTTTATATATGACTTTATATTCCTGGATTAAAAAAGAAAGAGATGTTTTCATAAATACCTAGGGAACAATCTGCTCTTATATGTATGTTACAGTTATATTACAAGTTAGTTTGTCTATTTATTAACAATAATACTTATGATGTAAAAAAATCCTTACCTCATGTTAATTTACATGCTGAGAACGCTCCCAAATGGTACAGTTTTATTTCAATATTTAGTTACTACTAGTTGGGGAAAAGATTAAATATAACCAAATTAAGATAATAATAGGATGGTATAAGGAAATCATTACATTATAATAATGATACATTCTTTTAAAAGATGTCTCACCTTTTCCCAACTGTGGAAAATTAAATTAACAACTTGATGTTGCCTTCTAATGAACACAATTACCAATTTGTCAAAAACAATCTGTATTTACCCTTCAGAGAGTAATGACTCGTATTTTTCTATTGGCTTTTCATGTAAGATGGTGGGACCAACATATGAAACTGTTATTTCCTTTATAATAAACTGAATGAAAAATTATTAAATATAAGGCAATCTGTTTTTTCTCTAGGATGTAATAAACCAACCTTTTCTCAGCATGGAAAAAAGAAAAGCTCTTTTCATCCTCTGTTCTTAGAAGAATAACCAGAAAGCTCTGATTGCATGTATGTGACAAAATTAAATCTTTTTTGTGTGTGTTATCACACAATATTGATCTTTAGGTACCAGCCACTAACAGATGCTGCAATTAGGCCTGAACACTTGCAGATCACCAAAATGTTGCTTATGGCCTTGGATTCCTTACTAATAACTGGCTTTATTCTTATTATTTCATTGAAAGCCCTGAATTAACATTGTTTTTTACTGTTTCCTTGCATAACCTTGGAAGAAACAAATTAGACTTTCACAAAAACTTTAATTAGTGTGCTGCATTTTAAGATGGCAGTTTAATTGTTTGAAAAGATATGCAGCATAATTTCAGATATTTTTTTTATTCCACTACTTTCCTGTTCATTTATTTCAAAGGTTATACAGTAGAGTTAATAGCATTGGGTACATATTTATGCAATGTTTAAAATTGCACAAGGGAGACAGTGTACAACAGGCAAAGTTTTATGTAAGACTGATATTTCTGCACCTGCAAAAAGGTTGATCAGTTACATTCTCTTCTAGTGGAGAATTTGCTGAGGGAAATGTGGCGGTTTGGTCAATGAGGAGCAAAGCACTGTAGCTTTCTATGGAAACAACTCAAATTGAGGAACTGCAACAGCTGGAGCCCCACCTCAGAGATGGGTGTGAAATGTTGCCACCAAGTAAACCTGTGTAAAACCCAATGTGAGTTTTTTTCTTTCAAAGCAAAGTGATCTGTTTTATAAAGAAAACAAAGCAATGTTCCTTGACAATGTAATTCCTGAATAGTTATCCACTGAAATCAGTGGGTGCCATAATGGTTCTGTTGCATAGAGATATAGAGCTTTCTTTTTTTTTCTATTGCAATCACAGGTGCCAGCATTATTAAGCTGGATAATGATATTGACTGTATAATGCTGTTGTAACATTATGTGGTTCTATTGTTCCCTAGCTGTGCAGGTAGTCTCTATGTAACTATATGAAATACAAAGATGGGGAAAAAAACATTTTTTGTAATTTCAGGCCATTTGAATGCCATTTTCAAAAGAAATACTTAAAAGAAGATATTATTGTGTATGTTTCCATGAAGAAGAGGCTTTCCTTTCTCAGATTCTCAGGAGCTTTTTGGGAAAACAGATTCTGATTTAATATAGCTGCCTTATCCAATGACAGATAGAGGAGCTTTACTTGTTGTGATAGAAAATTATATGCCTGTAGGCAGTGCCTGGAAAATGAAGAAATGTTTGCAACTTTCCTAAGGTTCCTGGATAACCTTTTGCCACAGCAAATCCCACAGGTCCCTCAGAATTTCAAGGAGCAGACAGCCAGGAGACAATGTGTTTTTGAAGAAAGTGTTTTGCAATTGCCTTTAGTAGAATTTTCTGAACTTTCTGTGACGCAAAAAGTCAGCATTTGTCCTACACCTGTACATGGAATTGAGCATGCAATAATGCCTGAAAATGTATTCTAAAATTTTATTCAGTATAAAAATGACAATTGAACAAATGGCCCTTATTTTGTATAAGAAAATGAAATCAATGTTGTGCTCTTTTAAGTTGTGTTTCAGCTTCTAAGCATTTGCAGGTGTCTAGAGTTTTCACTCATTATTTCAGGAGGGATGCAGTTACATTTACTATATAATTACTAGAATTTTCTATTTTCAGCACAACACTTATTACACTTTATTTTTCAGGCTCCTTCCTAGAGTTGTTCAATGATTTTACTGATATTTTCCTGTAATTCCCCTGTTTTATCAATATCAGAGATTTGGGTCCTCATCCTCTAGTGATCTGTACCTAGCATATATATTTCTAATTCAGTAAACCATTAAGAATGTTAGTACTGAGTCAGCAGGGTTTTGTTACACTTTGAACAAAGTAAATGACTATGTAAATTACCAGAGAGAAAAGAAAAAAATGACTTTTCACTTGCATCTTTCTAGCTACCTATTTCAAAGATGGAGTCAAATATGACTAATGAATTAATGGTAATTTCACAATTTCTTTTTCTTCAATATAAAGATACCTTTCTTTTAAATAAGTCTTCTGCTTTGCTGCTTATTGTTTAGATTTCAAAGCTTCATAGCATTCAGCTTTTCTCCAAAATTCCTTTGAGGATCCCATATGATATCTCAACTCCTCTGAAAATCTGTTGTTAAATATCAGACATGCACACTTGAAACAACACTATTTCAGCAAACAGTCCTAAGAAATCAGTTTAGGTGAACTCATCTGGAATTAGCCCCAGAAAAATGAATGCCTGCTGACCTTAATTTGTTATTGCCACTTCTTACAGCTAAACTGGGGTCAGAACTAGCTCAGCTAAATTGACTGTAAAAATAGATCAAAAGTAGATAAGGCTATGGACATTACATTCTTTCCTTTTCTCGTTCTAACTCAGCTTTTCCATAATTTGTCAAAACTACTGTATGTTTTGTGGCTGCTTCTCTTAAGACACTCATTGACTGGTCATCTTTTCTCCTTTCCCCTTCCTTTTCCCCCTCTCCTTCCCCTTCCCTTTTCCTCCTCTCTTTCTCTCTTGCTCTCTGTCTTTCCTTCTTTGCTTCTTTCTTTCTTTTGCTCTCTCTCCTTTGCTCTTATCCCAAATAATCCTACTTTCATCTCTGAATTGCTAGCTGCCTAAGCTATTACTTGGCTTGATGTGAATTATTCCATTCTATGTAGAATAGAATCATAGAATTGTTTAAGTTGGAAAAGACCTTTAAGATCATCAAGTTCAACCATTAACCTAGCACTGCCAAGTCCACCACTACACTATGTACCTAAGGGCCACATCCAAACGTCTTTTAAATACCTCCAGGGATGGTGATACAACCACTTCCCTGGGCAGTCTGTTCCAATGCTTGATAACCCTTTCGGTGAAGAAATCTTTCCTAATATCCAATCTAAACCACCCCTGGCACAACTTGAGGCCATTTGCTCTTGTCCTATCACTTGTTACTTGGGAGAAGAGACCGATACCCACCTCCCTACAACCTCCTTGCAGGTAGTTGTAGAGAGTGAGAAGGTCTCCCCTCAGCCTCCTTTTCTCCAGGCTAAACAAACCCAGTTCCCTCAGATGCTCCTCATAAGACTTGTGCTCTAGACCCTTCACCAGCTTCATTGCCCTTCTTTGGACACGCTCCAGCACCTCAATGTCTCTCTTGTAGGGAGGGGCCCAAAACTGAACACAGTATTCGAGGTGCGGCCTCACCAGTGCCGAGTACAGGGGCACGATCACTTCCCTAGTCCTGCTGGCCACACGATTTCTGGTACAAGCCAGGATGCTATTGGCCTTCTTGGCCACCTGGGCACACTGCTGGCTCATATTCAGCTGGCTGTCTACCAACACCTCCAGGTCCTTCTCTGCCAGGCAGCTTTCCAGCCACTCTTCCTCAAGCCTGTAGCGTTGCATGGTACTGTTGTGACCCAAGTGCAGGACCCGGCACTTAGCCTTGTTGAACCTCATATAATTGCCCTTGGCCCATTGATCCAGCCTGTCCGGATCCTTCTGTAGAGCCTTCCTCCCCTCAAGCAGATCAACACTCCCGCACAACTTGGTGTCATCTGCAAACTTACTGAGGGTGCACTCGATCCCCTTGTCCAGATCATTGATAAAGGTATTAAACAGAATTGGCCCCAATACTGAGCCCTGGGGGACATGACTTGTGACTGGCCACCAACTGGATTTAACTCCATTCACCACCACTCTTTGGGGCCGGCCATCCAGCCAGTTTTTTTACCCAGCAAAGAGTACGCCCATCCAAGCCATGAACAGCCAGTACATGATGCTTGACATGAGAGAAAAAAGCCTGCATAAAAGATTTTGCCTTGTGAATGGCTGTGGTACAAATTCATAGCAAGAAACTTCACTTAGACTCCCAGCTCCTGCTACCTCACAAAAGGTAACTGGGACCCCACAAACTATTGACCAGATATGTCATGCTTCTACCAAAGGTAGCAGCCCTTTAAGGGAGCGATTCCTCCCCTCCTCCCCAAACAGCAATATACACTGTTTTTTAAAAAAATATATAAGGTTTAAGTGAAAAAGGTCTCGAATAGCAGAAACTCACATTTTGACTACTGTTTTCACATATAAGACAAAATCAGAAACATCCTGAGTTCCAATTTTCATATTTTTCAAGAAGAATTGGGGGTGGGAGGGAGGGCACTATAGCTTTGCAAATCTGCAAAGATGGATCCACAAGAATTCTGCTTTATATACAAAGACATCTATAAAGGAAGCTTGATCCAAAAGCCATGGACATCAGCAGAAAACATTCTGGGAGCGAGCCTGAATCCCCATTTCATAATCTATACGGTTTATTGTAGTTTCACTTTGTCATTCAGCATTGCCCATACATTTTTCAAAGTCCATTTTTACCATCTTTGGCTCATTTTAAAGCCTCTTTTTTAATACAGACAATTTTCTGTAACCACAAATAGTGCATTTTGATAAAATAAATTTTTCACAGGAAAGTAATAATCTAAACAGTCTCTTTAGTCAGCAATACCAAGAGGGAAGCACAGCTCTACTTGAGGAAATTGTACAAGGATATACATTAACTAATGATGGAAAACATAGCCAGTGTTTTGAATGGACAAGTTCTATTTCTTGTACTTAGCATCATGTTCAGTACTTGACAAGTTTAATATCTACAAAAATATCATCCAGGTAGGTAAAACTGGAATAAGTGGTCTAATACAGAATAAAGCATTCTGTAAATATATCAGGTGAAGCTGGAATAAGTGATCTGTTCTGGAATAAAGATTTTGTAACTCATTCAACATCTGTAATTTGATTAAGTATGTGAAAAACCCAAATATTCTCTTCTAGTCAGTAGCTCTGAATACTAAATGTAGGAGATAAGCATGACAACAGGTTTCTTTCTTCTCAGATGATGAACTTCTGCTGTATTACAATTAACCTTTGACATAGATGTGATTTTTTTGTAGAAAAAAATTAATTGAAAATTAATTTGTTTTACAGGCCATGGCCATTTAGCACAAGTTTCCTCTGTTGGTATTTTGGGTTTTTATCTTCTACTTCAAAATTTCGGGATTTTCTTTCTTTTTTTTCTTTTTATGGGAAAAGGAAATAATTACAATAGAGAAAAATATTAACACAATCAAAACGTTCTTGAGCATTCTTCTGAGAGAGAAAACTTTTTTTTCATCTAAGTTCACTGTAACTCCATTGCCTTCAATGGACTTAATGAACTTAAGTTTCATAATACCTGTACATGAAAACTTATTTGGAATAAGGTAAGTTGTCAATTTAAACTAGCTTAACTCATCTTGATTAAGTCAGTCTGCAATATCTCTGATTCCAGAAAATGTCTTATTCCAGTTATCCCTCTTTTTCCAGAAACTGAGGGTTTCACACATGGAGTTAATCAGGAAAAGCAGCTGAAGGATGGTTGTTCCAGAGTAACCCCTCACATAGAGAAGCCTTAGCACAACAATTGAAGGTAATGGGATTGAGCTAGTGGTAATGGCTTCAAATTTATTAAACACTGAAATCCAGCTCATTCCTTCTAAGACACATGTCTCCGTAGGTCTAGCTAGGGAACAAAGCACTAACACCTATTTTTATGACATAAATTGGTAGGTTTCACTCTGTATATGCAATAAGAACAGATCTACTCTTTTTACGTAAGAACTTCTTAGGGCTTCAGTGGATGAACCTGTTGCCCCAGGGCAACTTATTCCATATGTCTACTACTCTGTGGTAACCGTAGTTGTACATACTCTGGTCAGGGGAAAACAGAAAGTAACACAAACTAGATCATCCCCCAGTGATAACTGAGGTTATAACTTGTTAGCACATGTCTGATCTTTTTAGACCCATGGCCAGCAACTGCACTGCAGATCAGATGGCACTTCATAACTTACCCATATGTCTAAGCCCACAAAGTAGAAAAAAACTGTAAAAGATCTGATTTTTTTAGGTAAGGCTTTGGTTTCATTCTCATTTTCCATGTCATCTATTGTGTGCAACCACAGCACTTTAATGTCATTGATCCAAGAAAAAAGAGAGAAGCCATACTCAGCTAAAGTGTTTTCCAGATCAGTGATCCAAATCTTCACTTTCTCTCTCTATTTTACTTGAGATAATTTATAATGAATCCTGAATGGGCAGAGTGATTTATGAAGCAAACCTACATTTTTAGTTACCACAAGTTTCCAAACCCTGAAATATTGCAGTTTGAACAGAGGTGAAAATTTTAGATCAAGTACACTAGTGTCAAAATTTCTGTTGTGGCAAAAATGTTCATTAAACTCACTCTATATGCTACCATTGTAGTCAATTCCTATGTAACAAAAAAAAAAAAAAACAACTGCAAAAAACCTATCATGAGTAAAAGCTAGAAACTTTTCCACAGAACTATCTACAGCTGTAGGGAATAAAAAAGGTAAAAATCCATGGATAATCTGTAGCTTGTTCATGTGTATTCCTATTTCCCATGAATTTACATATAGAAGCTTATAATGATTAAAGTGTCTTTTTGATACTGTTCTTGCCCAAGGCCTTCTTGGCAATTGGCTAATGATCAATCATCTGATCTATTCTGCCAACATCACAGAGAACATAGTCAAAAGTCTTATTAGTGGTGCCTGAAAACACAGAGTTTTAATGTGATTTTTTTCATTCACTGTTACTTAGCAATGCTCATTTATGATGTATAGCAAACTCACAGAATTAGTATATGACAGTTTGTCTACACAGAAAAAAATAATTAGCATCAGAAGGGAAGAAAATTTTAGTTTCACTCAGGAAAAATGGGTGATTTAATACTGACCTTTCAGACAGGGAGGTCCTAGTAATGTTGGGATTCCTTTATATGTTCGGTTTATAAGCCCCCCTGTTTTGCACTGAGGAGGTACTGGTTCTTTTTGGATCTCAAAAAATAAGACATGGACACCTAAGGCTAATTAACTATTTTATTGACCAAAGCATACAAATAGTAGAAAAGGTGATAGCAATAAAGTGGTAGAAAAAGTGATAACAATCTTCTGTCCCTTCTGATGTTAATAGAAGCAATACAAAAGGTAATACCAATTTGATGTCCCTGCTGATGCTGGGAATGCTGGCTGCTGCAGCAACAGATGAGCCCCTCCATGTTGACCATGGCACACTGCACAGAGCCTGTCCATGGTGAGGTGCATCAGCATTGTGGTCCTTACAGATTTATAGAATTTTCTTAGAGGTAAACAATTCTATTAATAATTTCTGCTGTCAGGTAAAGGACTGTTACGTGCAGGTATGCAGCTTAATCTGAGGATAAAACAAGGTTTGTAGATGATGTCATCCACATGTACTGTCTGGGAACCATGTACAGGCTTCTCCATTAGAGTTAATCAGTCAAGTTCATCCAGCGGTCACCAAGGTTCACCGAGAACGGTATGCTCTTAGACATCGCTGTAGGAACGAGTCAAAGACAATCACAGTACAAATTATACAGTGGTTCTTCATGCTAACATAAAGGTCTCTACAATCAAGGTCTATGGTTATACTCTGCCCAGATTCTGCTTGAAATCACTATCTCCTCCTTATGTCTTCTGCAGTGGCCCACTACACCCACCAGCACAGCAAGGCACATTCTTCCAAGACATGATCTCCTTATGAGATTATCTTTCCTCCTTTCTTGTAGTCACACCCTCATATCCTAAAATGTTGGCAGATTCCTTGGCTGATAGTCTTCGGCAGGATGCAGCTGAGAATGCTTGTGTTAGCAAATTGAAAAGTGCAGCCAGACCGTCCTGGTGACCCAGCAAATATTTTTCTTTGCTCTTTTCTTTCCTTAGGCACTAGAGAAGATCAGAATAATAGACCATCTGAGGGGGTGCTGCAGTACATGAAATAACACTGGGGAAAACCAAGTAGATCATGAACAGCTATTATAGCGTAAAGAAAACAGCTGTATATTTCAGGAGTTACCTGACTTTGGCAAATTAATTTTATGGAAAAAAAAAAACAAACAAAAAAGACAATCCAAGGTAAGAACTACATACAGTGTAAATTTTCTGGTTCTATAGAATATCCTAGAAAATATTGAACAGATTGAGATTCAATCTTTAGGCTGTCCTAGGAAGGAAGTAGGGCTGAACTTTCTTGATAAATGTCCTGGTTTCGGGTGGGATGATAGAGTTAATTTTCTTCCTAGTAGCTGGTATAGTGCTGTGTTTTGGATTTAGGTTGAGAATAATGTTGATAACACACTGATGTTTTAGTTGTTGCTAAGCAGTCAAGGACTTCTCAGCTTCTCATACTGGCCTGCCAATGAGAAGGCTGGAGGTGCACATGAAACTGGGAGGGGGCACAGCTGGGACAGCTGACCCAAACTGGCCAAAGGGATATTCCATACCATATGACACCATGCTCAGCATATAAACTGGGGGCAGTTGGCTGGGGTGCAGCCACTGCTCAGGGACAGGCTGGGCATCAGTCGGTGGTGAGCGATTATTTTTCATTTACATCACTTGTTTTTCTTGGGATATATTTCTCTCTCTTTTTTGTTATTTCCATTATTATTATTATTATTATTATTATTATTATTATTATTATTAATTATATTTTATTTCCATGATTAAACTGTTCTTATCTCAACACACAAGCATTCTCACTTTTACTTTTCTGATTCTCTCCCCCATCCCACTGGGGGTGGAAGGATGTGTGTGAGCGAGTGGGTATGTGGTGCTGAGTTGCCAGCTGGGGCTAAACCACGACAATAAAAAAGAAAGAAATTTAGAGCTTGATAAGCCAATGTTTGAATAGGGATTTCTGAAAGTGGGAGATATCCTTTAAAAGCAGACATAGCTAGGCAAGGTTAATTTTGAATGGACACATATAATTCCAAAGAAATTATTAAGGCACAATAGAAGAAACCATTGACAAACTGAAATATTTTAGTTACCTGCTTATCAAAACTAAACTTCATTCTCTTATGTAAGAATGAAAAATGCATTCTATATGGAAATATAGAACATAGAAAGTATTTCTAGGTATATTTTCTCCTATAAATATAAAAATTCCTTTTCTTTGACTCATGACATACTTTATAAACAATGGAGTTGAACTGCATTGCATACCAAAGTGCACTGGTGCTTTATCGGGATACTTAAAATACTGAACTAGATTCAGAAAGCTTATTTTGCAAGATTCAGATAAGCATGTGTGTTGTACTGAAGCCTGTCATTTCCCACTGGTCACACTCTTGTCTGTTCAGGACCCTTCCTGAATGGAAGAGACTTCTTTCTTCTTGCTAACATAAGGGACCTTGCGTCTGTTGGGATTTGTTGGAAACTAGGACAGGAGAAGCAAAGAGAGGGTATTTGTTTGCAGTCTCAGTTTAAATAGTGTTGTTCTGATCTGGTGATAATAGGTGAATACGAAGAGCCCAGCTGATTTTGCAACTATCACCCATGTCACCTTTAAAGCTGAAAAGCACTAAATGGAGTGCTTAGTTTGAAAACTGCATTATTTTTTCTGGCGAACCCTTTACATGTCTAAGTTGGTACTGCAAAATCTATATTTTCTTCCTAAAAACAGAAAAAAAAGAGGAAAAGTCCAGACTCTGGAGGCAGCAGATAACACAATATATGTTTCGATAATTGATTTGAATTTAAAACATCATAATGTTATGTAGACAATAGTGAGAAATTAAGCAGTGAGGATTCTTCTACTGAAATAATTGGAAATGGGAGTAGGCTCACTCATATTAAAGTATCCTGTATATTGACAATGCTTTCTTTGACTACTGCACATTTTACATCAATATCAGACATGCTATTGCAATAGTAATAACTAAACTAATTGAAAGGGGTCTTGCACATGTACAGATAAAAGGAATTTAATGCATTGCAAAAGATTAAAAACACAGCAGGGGAGATCAATAACAGGAATTAGCTGCAATGGACTGTGTCTGAAAAATGCTTACCAAGAGCTAATAGGAAGTGGCCTAAAAGCATTTAGAGATAAGGTTATCAGTATGTTGGCTAAAGATATTTGATAATGTGTAACTTTATATGAAAATGCTATCATTTTTCCAATTTCATTGCATATGTTGCCCTATGTTTTCACATATTGTCCAGTACTGGTCTTGCAATGTAAAAAGTAATGCAAAGATGAGTGCTGGGTTAGAAATCAAGAAGTCGTACTGGTTTGTAACTTCTATGCATTTCAAAAGCATCTTGTAAGTTCTTTTTTAGCTTTGTGCAATATACTGTAATACATTACATCTATTATATAAAAATCCAATAAAATGGCATTGGGAATGCTTGTATTCAGTGAATCTTTTTCAAATTTGCAACCTATGACAAGAGAATTTCAAGAGATCTTAGATAACAACTTGAAATGTCTGTTACAAAGGATAAAAAGGTTTCTTCTTCTCTATGTTCAAATATTCATACTGCTTAAAAGAACTGGAATTATAAACAGACCATTGAAAAAAAACAGCAACTAATCCCAAAAATTAATTTTAGTCCCCAAAACAGACAGGATTTTTTAATATGTGTATTAGCAGTGATATGTTCATCCGGTAAAGATTAGTATACAGTTTCCAAAAGGGGGGAAATTCAGAAGTAGAAGTCATAGCCACCCTTTAGCCCCTGTACTTATGCATGCCTATGAGGCTGATGAAGTCCTGGGCCTTCTGAACACATTGAAAATACTGTCATTGATTTCAGAACATAATACCTCACCTTGTGACTTTTTATACGAGGACTGATTTATCAGTGAATATAATATATACCAGGTCAATGTTTCTCAGTTTTTCTAACATTGAGGTAAGCACTAAATATATATTTATTTTCTTCTTTTACACATGTTTTCTACTGAAAATATCTACAAAGTGTCAGACCCTAATCTTATGAAGTGTTTTTTAGGTAATCCTTCTGCAATGAGACCCTTTAATTTCCGTTCAATTACTTGTAACAGCTTTCATTTGTTAGACATCTGGATCTTAAGGTGTAAGACTGCTGACAAATGCAAGCAACTACCTTTTCTAATAACATAATGCTCCCTGCATGGCTTTTCAAGGCTGCAATACAACTTGTTTTGAAATGGGTAGAGTGGCTGTTCGTAATTCAGGATGACATCCTTCCATCAGTGGACATTAGTAGATGTTTTCTGAAGAGGAAGAAATTACATACTTCAGTGGAGAAAAAGAAAATGTCCTTGGTGCCAGTGGTTTTTTTTTTAAGGGTGATTAAAAGTAACTAGAGTTTGGATTATTTTAATAAATCCCTCATGACATATTAGAGAGCAAGAAGGGCCTAAGAGTGCAGGATGAATTCCTTTTGCTCATAGTATTTTATCACTGCATGTCCATCCTGCACATGCAGTGGTGATAAACAGACAGAAAGTACCAATGAATAACATTTTGAAAGGCAGTATTAAAGCCACTGAGTAAGACCGTAGGGTAAGACCATCAAGGAACTTGCAGATAACATAAAAACAAGCATGTAAGGGCATACTTGCAAAACCTCACTGTAATAGTACTTGTATCTTTGAAACCAAATGGTGTTTTTATATGCAAAAGTGTGTTTCATTTAAGAACTATTCAAAACAATATGGGAGGTTATAAAACCATGATGGACTTTTACTTTTTTTTCCCTTTACTTGTCTATACTAAATTGCTCCATTATTGCTACTACTTTTTATTTTCTCCCGTATAAGATGCTGCAACATAAGTGATATTTATTTTGCAAATATTTTTTGGTGGACTGGATTATTATCTTTTTCCCCTTGTAACTAAGTTGGTTATACCCTGAGTCCTGTAAATTACTGATGCTGTATTTTTTGTACTGGGATGATTTCTACCATAATTTCAGGTTAGAGAAAAGCAGCTGTCATCACCTTCACAGAATAATCTTTAGTTCTCAAGTCATATTCTGTCCTTTCTATGGTTACGATATTTTTGTGGTTCACCCTGTTTGATTATCTGAATCTCTTGGTCTTGCACAATTTGAACAGTTAGTTTGTTGACTTCTAGAGACAAGAAGCAGATTCTTTAATCTTTCTGCAGTTTCATTAAAATTAGCATTGATGAGCAGGATCTGGTAGAGTGCTTTTGTCTTTTAACAGCTAAATATTTACTCAGTGAAAAAGGTCTTTACAATGACATCAGGATTTGTTTTGGTTTTGAAGTGTTCATACTAATTATAGTTAGTAACTCTTTTGCCATTTGAAAAACAAGGATACTGCTTTTTAAAGGACTTTTTTTTTACTTTCACATCTGGATGGATTCCTAAAAATCCTTTACTATTTTTCAGTGGACTGCAGGTAGGTATTTTATAAATATGCCAGTTACTAGTCTTTGTCTTCCTTGTTGAGGTTCTTTTCCAGTCTTAACAATTAATCTATGAACTTAATTTTATGTTGCATGCTTTGTGACCCTTCTCTTTTCTGCCTTTTTTTAGTACGGAAACTATACTCATATTTTCTGAGTTCAGTTTTCTTCTTTGTGTTGTGCTATGTAATTATTAAGAGCTAGTTAAAAGGAGTTTATTCTGCTGATTAAAGAAAAGTTGTTGAAGTCTGTAGTAGTTTCTAGATTTTGCTGAGGTTTTTTCTCCATGCTGCTAAATATTTGTCACTTGTACAAGATAGCTTTACTTCTGAAATTAGTAAAGGTTACTACGGCTGTTAGTGTTACTTGAAATAAGATTTATTTGCCACAGTTTAGTAAAGTTTTAATTTTTTTTTAATGGCATGTTATTTTAGCCAGTGAGGTAGAATTTTGGTTCATTAAATGCTGTTCACTGTATAAGTGATGGGAAAGGGAAAGTGGAGTTCTTACTTGTCAGTCATCATTTATTGAGGAAAACAAACCATCTTGTCAGAAGTTATAGTTAAAGGAAAGAGGACACTCAGGCATCATTACAAACAGATAAGAAAATGATACAGTAGGTGCAAAAAGGAAGACTGTGAGGTTAACCAGAGCTCAGCATTTAGTCTGCTTCTCCAGGTACAGAGTTTGTCATAAAATTGCCAGTGCTGTGCACTCTCAAGTGCTTCTTAATGATGGGGTTAGAGCAACATTACAGCCTCAGAAGAGACAATCAGCCCTTTTGATCTTAGGCTGCCACATGTAGGACGAGGCAGTGAGTTACAGAGAAAAGCTGGTACTTGCAAAAGAAAGGGTGAAAGCCCTTTGGCCTGATCTGCCTTGAGATAAACATGTTCTTGAAGTCTTTCCCTCTGAGAAATGAAGTCGTTCATGATGTGCATCCTGGATGACAGTCCACCCACACTGAGGTCTCTGGGTTGATATAATAAAGAAAGAGACTGAGAAGATGCTGGCTTTAACTCATTCATACTGCATAGCCTGCTCGACCTCTGCTCAGTCCATCGCATGCCTACCTGTCAGCAGTTCAAACTGGACAGTGCATTCCTGTCACTAGAGGAAAGTAATGATTATCCAATAACCCACATAGCTTTGCCAAAAAGCATGACTACTGGTAACCTACAGTTACTGCAATAGAGTCACAGAACATCCTGTGCATAAACATTTGTAAATCTCCTTGCCAGGAGCAACTAATCTCTCTGTCACCAAGGAGATGACCTCTGCCAGTACAATTGAAAGCCAGAAACAGATTGCCCTGCTCAACAGACCTTTATCCTATATTTCACTTCCTCTGCGGCAATCTCTATTCTTAGGTATTCTCTCCTGCATTACAGGGCAAATCAGTCTATTTCAGTGTTTTTGGTGTTATTGCTTCATGACTTTAGAAGTTATAAAATGAAAGATCCAGTCTTGCAGACATGCACAGGAGTAAATTCATTTTCCACAAGTCATTTCGTTTACCTCTGTGGGAAAACTAGCTCTCATAAAGCTCTATGTGCCTGTTCATGTTTGCAGGATCAGGCCCTGACCAACCTGACAGTTTTCTACAGTTGCTTTACAGTTAGCTGTCTACTTAATGCACCTAGAGCTATAAGTTTGATTAGCGTGAAGTGTTGTAAGGAACAGATCTTGGGCAAGATTCCATTTTCAGTCACACTCCTTTAAAATGGTATGAACTCTACTATAACAGAGGCTTTTCTCAGCTTTTTCACTTTATCTACCTTTTTACCCTATAGTTGCCTGCCTCTGTGTGTATGTCAGCAGTTATATTAAGAGTTTTATGGGAAATATTTCAAAGAGTTGAAAAATAAGTGAGGTTTATGTAATTTCCAAACAGATTTAGGGTAGATATATCCACTGTAAGATGGAGAACCAAACCCCTCTTCAGCTTTGGAGGAGCAGATGAAGTTGGCTCTGCACACATTCAAGTACTGCTTTTCCCTGGCCCCTGAGGTGGGGTGTGACAAAGAGTTCGTGTCAGCAAGTTAACAGTGTAGGACCGTAATTTGTTGCTGTAATAGGCTAACAGCAAACAACTGCTATTTCCCAAACCAAGGAAGAGTCTTTTAGGCTGCACCTTAAGATATAACCTTACTATGCCGTCATAACAATAAACTCTGTCTCGTGGACACAGTTTAGCCCTTATTATACTTAAAATTATTTTAAAAGTAAATGTTAGCTTCATGCAAAAATAAAACAAACCAAAAACATTGTTTACAGGAAAGCATTTCAATGAGACACAATAAATTTCAGCATTGGGACTTCAGAAAGGTTAAAATAGGCATTAAGAAACACCAGTCTTGGAAACTATTAGACTGTGTTTATTTTTAATCTTTTTTATTTTATTCTTAGGTTTGGATCAGGTGACTCAGAATCACAGAATCACAGAATCGTATAGGTTGGAAAAGACCTTTAAGATCATCGAGTCCAACCATAAACCTAACACTACCAAGACCACCACTACACCATGTCCCTCAGCACCTCATCCAAACGTCTTTTAAATACCTCAGGCATGGCAACTCAACCGCTTCTCTGGGCAGCCTGTTCCAATGCTTGATAACCCCTTCAGTGAAGTAAAATTTCCTAATATCCAGTCTAAACCTCCCCTGACACAACTTGAGGCCATTTCCTCTTGTCCTATCACTTGTTACCTGGGAGAAGAGACCAACCCCCACCTCTCTACAACCTCCTTTCAGGTAGTTGTAGAGAGCGATAAGGTCTCCCCTCAACCTCCTTTTCTCCAAGCTAAACAAACCCAGTTCCCTCAGACGCTCCTCACAAGACTTCTGCTCTAGACCCTTCACCAGCTTCGTTGCCCTTCTCTGGGCACGCTCCAGCACCTCAATGTCTTTCTTGTAGGGAGGGGCCCAAAACTGAACACAGTATTCGAGGTGCGGCTTCACCAGTGCCGAGTACAGGGGGACAATCACTTCCCTAGTCCTGCTGGCCACACTATTTCTGGTTCAAGCCAGGATGCCATTGGCTTTCTTGGCCACCTGGGCACACTGCTGGCTCATATTCAGCTGGCTGTCAACCAACACCCCCAGGTCCTTTTCTGCCTGGCAGATTCCCAGCCACTCTTCCCCAAGCCTGTAGCATTGCATGGGGTTGCTGTGGCCCAAGTGCAGGACCCAACACTTACCCTTGCCTAATCTCATACAATTGACCTCGGCCCATCAATCCAGCCTGTCCAGGTCCCTCTGCAGAGCCTTCCTCCCCTCAAGCAGATCAACACTCCTACCCATCTTAGTGTCATCTGCAAACTTACTGAGGGTGCACTCAATCCCTTCATCCAGATCATTGATAAAGATATTAAACAGAACTGGCCCCAACACAGAGCCCTGGGGAACACCACTTGTGACCGGCCGCCAACTGGAGTAAACTCCATTCACCACCACTCTTTGGGCCTGGCCATCCAGCCAGTTCTTTACCCAGTGAAGAGTACACCCGTCCAAGCCATGAGCAGCCAGTTTCTCCAGGAGAATGCTGTGGGAAATGGTGCCAAAGGCTTTACTGAAGTCTAGATAGACAACATCCACAGCCTTTCCCTCATCCACTAGGCGGGTCACCTTGTCATAGAAGGAGATCAGGTTGGTCAAGCAGGACCTGCCTTTCCTGAACCCATGCTGGCTGGGCTTGATCCCTTGGTCATTCTCTACATGCCGTGTGATAGCACTCAGGATGATCTGCTCCATCAACTTCCCCGGTACCGAGGTCAGGCTGACAGGCCTGCAGTTCCCCAGATGCTCCTTCCGGCCCTTCTTGAAGATGGGCGTCACATTAGCTAACCTCCAGTCAGCAGGGACCTCCCCAGTTAGCCAGGACTGCTGGTAAATGATGGAAAGGGGCTGGGTGAGCACATCTGCCAGTTCCTTCAGTACTCTCAGGTGGATCTCATCAGGCCCCATAGACTTGTGAGTGTCTAAGTGGTGTAGCAGGTCACTAACCATTTCCCCCTGGATTATGGGGGCTCCATTCTGGTCCCCATCCCTATCTTCCAACTCACGGGGCTGGGTATCCAGGGAACAATTAGCCTTACTATTAAAGACTGAGGCAAAGAAGTCATTAAGTACCTCAGCCTTTTCCTCATCCTTGGTCACTGTGTTCCCTCCCCCGTCTAGTAGGGGCTGGAGATTCTCCTTAGCTCTCCTTTTGCTGCTAATGTATTTGAAGAAGTATTTTTTGTTGTCTTTTATGGCAGTAGCCAGATTGAGCTCTAGCTTGGCTTTGGCCCTTCTAATTTTCTCCCTGCACATCCTCGCTACACCTTTGTAGTCCTGCTGACTTGCCTGCCCCTTCTTCCAGAGGTCATAGACTCTCCTCTTTTTCCTGAGTTCGAGCCACAGCTCTCTAGTCAGCCAGGCTGGTCTTCTTCCCTGCCGGCTCATCTTTTGGCACCTGGGGACAGACCGCTCTTGTGCCTTTAGGACTTCCTCCTTAAAGAATGTCCAGCCTTCGTGGACTCCTTTGCCCTTTAGGGCTGCCTCCCAGGGGACTCTGTCAACCAGTCTCCTAAACAAGCCAAAGTCCACCCTCTGGAAGTCTAAGGTGGCAGTTTTGCTGACCCCCCTTGCCGCTTCTCCACGTATCAAAAACTCTATCATTTCATGATCACTCTGCCCAAGATGGCCTCCATCCATCACATGGCTCACAAGTCCTTCTCTGTTCGTGAACAAGAGGTCCAGCGGGGCACCTTCCCTAGTTGGCTCACTCACCAGCTGTGTCAGGAAGTTATCTGCCACACACTCCAGGAACCTCCTAGACTGTTTCCTCTCTGCTGTATTGTATTTCCAGCAGACATCTGGTAAGTTGAAGTCCCCCACAAGAACAAGGGCTAGCGATCTTGAGGCTTCTCCCAGCTGCTTACAGAATAGTTCGTCAGTCTCCTCATCCTGGTTGGGTAGTCTGTAACAGACTGCCACCACAATATCTGCCTTGTTTGCCTTCTGCCTGATTCTTACCCATAGACACTCCACCCTATCATCACCATCATCAAGCTCTAAACTATCCAGACACTCCCTGACGTATAAGGCTACCCCATCACCTCTCCTGCCTCGCCTATCCCTCCTGAAGAGTTTATAGCCATCCATCACTGCACTCCAGTTGTGCGAGTCATCCCACCATGTTTCCGTGATGGCAACCATATCATAGTTTTCCTGATGTACAATGGCTTCCAGCTCCTCCTGCTTGTTGCCCGTGCTGTGTGCATTGGTGTAGAGGCACTTCAGCTGGGCTGTCGTCCGTGTTTCCTTCATAGAAGAACACCCCTTTTGTGCTTTGAGGCATTTCACTGGCATTTCCCTCTTGGCTCCTGTTGCCTCAGTATCCCCTAGCTCAACTCTGTTCGACTTCGGCTGTGGCCCAGTGTACCCCGCACATCTCAGAGACACAGGCCGAGTGCCCTCACTGGCACCCGCTCCCTCTAACCGTGGCACGTCATCCCTCAGCTTCTCTCGGGCAAGCCTGATATTATCCCCTTCCCCCTTCAAGTCTAGTTTAAAGCTCTGTCGATGAGCCCCACAAGTTCCTGAGCAAAGATTCTCTTTCCCCTTTGAGAAAGATGAATCCCATCAGACGCCAGCAAACCCGGTGCTGTGTAGGCCATCGTGTTGTCAATAAAACCAAATCCGTGGTGATGACACCAGCCACAGAGCCATGAGTTGATAGATTGGGTGTCTCTGTTCCTTCTAATGTCGCTGCCCACAACTGGAAGGAGAGAGGAGAAAATAACCTGTGCTCCAGAGTCCCTTACTAGCTGTCCCAAGGCCCTGAAGTCTCTTTTGATTGCCCTAGGACTTCATGTTGCAGCTTCATCACCTCCCACATGGAAGAGCAGTAGGGGGTAATAGTCCGAGGGCCGTACCAGGCTAGGGAGTATCCTCGTGACATCCTTCACCCAGGCCCCAGGGAGGCAGCAGACTTCCCTAAGAGGAGGGTCCGTCCAGCATATCGGACCCTCGGTTCCCTTCAGAAGGGAGTCACCCACAACTATAACCCGTCTTCTCTTCCTTGTGGAGGTGGTGTTAATACGAGAGGTACGTTCCTCTGACCTGGACGACACCTCTGGTGTAGATAGACTGTCATCCCCATCCTCCATTGACTGGCCTTCCACCTCCAGGGCCTCATACCTGTTGTACAGAGGCACCTGGGGAGGCGAGGTGGGCAGGGATGGCCTTCGCCTGCTGCCACGAGCGTGGACTCGCCTCCATTCGCTCTCCTCCTTTGAGCTGCTGCCTTCAGCCCGGGGGGGGGGGGGGGGCGGATAGAGGATCCCCTTGATTGTGGGTTCTTACTGGTGGCTGCTGCTGTTCCTGTTCCTGTTTCAGGGGGGGCAGAGCATGGCACCACCAGTCGATCTCTGTCTCAGCCTCCCTGATGCTCCTTAACCTTTCTACCTCCTCCCATAGCTCTGCCACCATGCAGAGCAAATCATCCACCTGGTCACACCTCACACAGCTGTCCACACGGCTGCCACGGTGAACAGTGAGAGGCCCAGGCACTCCCTGCAGCCCGAGACCTGGGTGGCAGCATGTTTTTGTGGGAGCTCTGTCTGGGTAGCCACATCCACTCTAGTGAGCACAGAGGGCATCGCTTTCTGACAAGTGAAGACCATAGCTGAGTTTCTTCTGGAAGGATGGGACTACTGAATGAACTCACTTCTCACAGTACCTCTTGAGCTGCTAGGGTGCCTTCGCCTTCCCTACACGCCCTGCCTGCACGAACTGCCGCGCAAACTGACACGCCACGCCCTTCCGACACGCCACGCCCTGTTTGCCCGTCCTGTTCGCCACGCTCCTGGTCGCTCACGCTCCCTGGGAGATGCTCTTGTACGGGAAGGGAATTGCTGCTGTCACTCGTGTCCCCGCCCACGCTGAGTCAGAGCCGGGCCCTCGTCAGGAGTTCCCTCCTTCCTGCTCAGGGGCCGGGGCGTGGCTACGGTAGCCCTCTCCCTCCGTGCCCCCTTTTTTTGAAGACTCAAATGCATCTTCTTCAAAGAGCTAAGACAATACTCAGTAATATTACACAGGTAAGTGAGTCTGGAGATTCAATATATTTATAAATGAAAGGACATACACTGAGCTCAGTGCAATTACAACAGTTACACCAGATAAGGATTTTCCTCAAACTGTTCAAGAGGAAATTAGACTTGAACAAGTCTATGATGAGAGTATTCATTTTCCTGCATGGCTCATTGCATACTAACATGTTAACTACGAATACAAAGTAGTATAATATTCTAAAAATGACTGTAGCAATCAATATTTTTACATTTGTCTGGGAAAAAAATAATGCAAAATGAAGCAGAAAGTGAGTGAGAGCTATTGTGTCAATTCATCCACCTCCTAATGTATGTATGTGGGGATTGCTTGCAGCTATGCTTTGTGACAGCACAAGAATTTACAATAGATTGTCAGAACTGTCACAAACTAGTCACAACAAAAATACTCAATTTCATTTTTTTATAGCATGTAAACATTATCAGAAAAGGCTTGCTTAAAAAGCCACTCTAAATTCCTAAAAATGTATATCCCTTTGAATCACTGCATGTGAGTATGGGCTATTTCCCTAATACTCTCTTTAAGTTCATCTTTAAATTGAATCTAATGGACCCAATTCTAGCTCATAGTTCTCAGAAATCACTGTATCGAAGGTAGATACAGTGATTTCTTGATCAGCCTTGACGAGACAGATCAAGACAAAATGTTTCTTTATATTTTCTTTGAACTTTCCAGGACTCTCTTACGCAAGGTGTTATAGAAAGGTAGAGCTAAAATATGGTCACTGACCCAAGAGGCCTACAAAATAAATACAGAAAAAAGAGCAGAGAAATTTAGATGGGAGAGTAGATGGGAAACATAGGACATTGTTGGTCAGTGGGATTAGTACTGACTTCTGTGAGGTTTTGTTCTAGCTGAAGTGAAGCTGCCCATAGGCATCACAGAAAAGAAGAATTTTTAAGTGGCTTTAAAGAAAGAGAGTACACTATCTTCCCAAATACTTCTGAGGATCACTTTCCACTATATGAGTAAATATAAGAATGTGTATAGGTGTTGGCTAATCCTGAAAAACATATTGTTTCTACTTGATACAAAGTGATTGAAGTGATATGATTGAAGCAATGGCTAGAAAATAATATAGAATATTCTACTAATGTACGAGAACAGATATACTGGTATGTGTTTAGGTTAGAAAATCAAGTTATTGTAGTTAGCAAATCAAAAGCCAACAATGACGTGGACAAAAAGTTTAGTCGAAGGAATGGCTAAGAAAATAAAATCCTAGGGTTGTTATGGAGAGGAAAACAGTCTACACTATTTAGTAATGACGAGTTTGAACATAGAGAGACAACTCCAGAAGATTAGGCTAAACAAGAAGAAAGCTGGAGAGAGGTGAGGTGGGATAGGAGGTGCTCACAGAGATCAAGATAAGAGGCAGTACAAATGGCTTAGAGAAAAATATTGAGCTAGTTTTCTTCTTGTATTGATGGCCAAAAATAAGTGAAAAAGTGTTGAAAACAGAGTGTAAGATGTATTTAGTTTGGACAGAGGAGATAGATTTGAAGTGGGGAAGTAGATTTGTACATTTTCAGCATATAAAAAATTATCTGAATTTAAATTTGCCAGTAAACCTGCCCATGTGACACACTTGTAGGGGGAAAAAAAAAGAGTACGACCGAGAACCAAACATCTGGATGAGGATGGACAAAGAAATCCTCTAAATTAAGAATGATTAAAGAATAAGAAGAAATGGAAAAGGACTGAATTTCAGAAGAGGAACAAGGATACATTTTAGAAAGAAAGGCCTAATAGGCTGTGTCAAAAGCAGTGGAGGAAGCAAGAAAAGTAATTCTGATTTCTATTTAGGAAGAGATCATTAGAGATAATGGGGAGTAGAATTTTATTAAAGCCTGTTTAGAGAAAGTATAAATTAGAGATGGGGAAGCTATTGCGTTGGTATCTAGATCAAACAAAGAAATAGAAAAAAAAGTTTTGTATCAAGCAAAACCAAAACCATGTGTTAATTCATGCTTACAAAAATGGAGAAAAAAATATTTTTAGCCTAGAATGAATTTTCATTTAGTTTAAGTAATATTTACCCAAGTTTAATTTTAAAATAATATTAAATATTGTAAAAGCAAACATTTATTCATTTTCAGTATTCCCATCTTTTTTCCAGGAACATCTATTAATAGGTTCTGCCAATAACTTGGTTTAGAGTTTAGCAGTTTTTTTCTTTTTTTTTTTTTTTTTTTGGTTTGGTGGTTGTTTTTTTTCTTTTTTCAAATGACAAGCTAGTTGTAGTTTAAAGATGGAATTCTATTACTCTATGTAGTGACTAAAAATAGTGCATTTAATGAAAGAGGACATTTATACATGGACATTCAGATAGAGTTAAGGCTGTGTTACTAAAAATTAGAAGATCATAAGATGCTTGTATTTTGGTTGAAATGAGCCAGAAGACAAAGAAAAGTTTTAGAAAGACTAACAAGGAAGAAGATAGGTGTAAATGCAAGGGAAATTTTGGGAGAAGTGATGGCGTAAATCAAACAATTACAGGTATTACAGAAGAGTGGAGAAGAACCTTCTGTAGCTCTGATTGATGCGGGGGGGGGGGGGGGGATCAGAAGAGAGATTGTAAGAGAAACCCAGAGAAGCAGGAAAGTCAGATTACATTTTTTAAACTCTCTTGAAAAGAATCAGTAAGCTCTTGTGCAGGTACAGAAACAGAGGCAGGAAAAAGGGCCCTTGAAAGCTAGTCTGGCACATGAAATGTGCTTAGAGTTGTGAATGTATGAAGTGCTAGCTCAGAGCAGGGAAGAAATGACAGAGGAAGGGAGGTATTACTGTTGCAGGATGCTATCCAAGAGTAGGGGCAGAAGCAGTAGATATTCAGATTTTGCCAAGGCCATGGAACAGAAGAAACATCTTCTGAGAGAGAAACTGAATGTGAAGGAGTGGGAAATATGGATAGATTCATTAATCATACTGATGGAAAAAATAGCAGAGAGGGCAAAGAGAAGAAAGCAGAGTATACACAGAAAATCAGCAGTGATGGTTTATAAATCAGTGAAAGCATGAGTGGAAAGATATAAGTATTTGTTGGACAATGCTGAAAGAAACTGAGTGATGGCTGGAGTGAAGAAAGTTGACAAAAGGAAAATCAGAGACCAATGGTTTAGGGGATACTCAGCTAGCTTTGAGTAAGTAGTACTGCTGTATGGAGTTATTACTGGAGTTCTGGAAGACATTAGTGTTAGCACACTGATAAACAGGACTAGTTAGCCGAGGTGAAGAATAAGCTGTGAATAGCTCACTGAGCAGTGATTCAGAGATAGCTGTTTCGTGTGCAGAGAATACCCTTTGTTGTGTGAATGGACTTTTTAGTAATCGGAAGACTTAAACCAAAGCCATAAGGCAAATAAAGCACTGAGGGTGAGGAAACTTCTGGCTAAAAGTTTGGAAAAAATATTAGTGGGAAAAAAGGAAGTTTCACTCCTGACCAAATTAATCTAAAAGAAAAAGAAAAGAAATTTTAACTCTCAAGTACCATTAGTCCACTACATTGTAAGACAATAAATATTCAGTAAACCTATAAAGTAAAATATTTGTAAGTAGTATCTAAGTACATGAAGTTTCAAGAATTCGTTATTCAAAACGGTTGCTGTGTTTGTCTTGTTACCAAACAAGATATGATGACAGTTCTGTTGTAGGGTTGGGATTCAGCAAACAATTCAAGCACGTGCTTAGCATTAAAAAATTGGTAACTCCAAAACTATAACAAATGTTTACCTGTCTCACTGTATGAGGAGTCATAAAAAAAAACCCCTTAAATCTTTGAATCATCCCCCCTCCTCCCTCCATCACTGTGATATTCCTATTTTTCATAAATACAATAAGCAGCACTTTATGGATTGGAAGAAAGAGTATTTCAGGAAAAAAAATAGTAAAAAAAAAGTGGCAAAAGAGGAAGTAAAAATGTTCACAATTATTTGCATGCTGAATAAATATCATGTCATCAGACATTCACTTAAACAGTGATGAAATTTGTTGTCCATTTATATTAAATTTTAAAATTTAAATCTAGTTACTATTTAATAAAGTATTATTTCAACAACAATCAATTTCTTTCTCACTGATATGTTTATAAACTAATTTTGCTATAACAACTTCTTCTTTCTTTAACTTTTTGTTTTCCTTGAGTAGGAGAAGTTGCCATGACCTCCATGAAATCAGTGTTCTCACCTCCTCACATAAGGAAGTGACTTCCCTTTTTTGTTCATTCATTGCCACTGGTACTAAGTGGAATCAGAGTGGCAATATAACACAGGAGCAGCAGCATGTCTTTGACGAATCATTAAAACCATTTTTTCTATCATTTAGTAGAGATGATAACAACAGTTTATTGAGGTGTCACAAACCTTACTTTACTTACTTGCAAATTCTGGCCAGACTATCACTAGTTGTAAGCAATGGCACTAAGCTCAAGAACAAATATGGTTTTCCACTGTTACGTTTTGCTGCCTGGAGGGTGGCTTACGGCATCCTGTGGAATGAAGCTAAGGAAGGATAGTCAGGGTGTGAACATAGACTTGGTTGCTCCTGCTCCTCTGTTTCAGCTCTGTTTACCGATACAGTTCATGAAACATTCCCACAAAAATTTATGCTATGATGTGCAGTCAAAAATCTTCCAGGGAGAAGGGAACACCATGAATCAGTACTGTTGTCCCCATATCATGAAACTACAGCCTTGGCTTTAACCATGCAACTTATTTTTCAGAATTCTATCAAATTATAGATGTTACCTCACCCTGTAAACCCTGAAGAAAAGTCTCTGTAGAGGCTCAATTTAAGGGTTAGACAATAGCTGAAGATTAGCAGGAAAATGCATACCTATTGGCTTCCAAAATCCACAAGAGTTGAAGACCTCAGCTGACTAAAATGTTTTTGAGCAGTCTTCCCAGTCTTCACCTCTCCTCAGCTACAGCTGACAGTGCATCAAATGTGTGCAGATTTTCCCAATTCACAGTGTCAAAGCCCAGTGTGCTAAATGCAATGCAATGGTTTTGGCAGCCAGGTTGCCCTAGCCTCCCTGTAGGGACAAGGGACAGGTAGCTGCACTGTTAGAGGTCAGTTCAGCCTGTTAAGATTTGAGTAGTGATTCAGTGTTTCCTCTCTCCAGATCAGTGCTTCATGTAGTCAGTATAGAGGCAACCTAGGGCAAGAAGGCTTCACAGTTAGATATTTCAGTTAAAAACTTCAGATTAGATGAATCTGCAGGAAAAGGCATTCAAATTGTCATATAAAAGTTAGCTATGCAAGGAAAGGCCTATCTTTTGCAGCATCTAAATTTGAATAAAGCGCTAGCAACAGAAGTAAATGTTTTACTACCTTAGAACTGGATATTCAATCTTTTGTATTCAGGCTAGGACAGCTTCTGGAACCATTCTCAGAGACAGGGAGACATTTGCTGACTTCACTGAGGTGACTCATACAATACAGTACCAATGTGGTACAATAGTAAATACAAATGGTGGACTATGGACATCTGTAAGCTGTAAGGAAGTCAGCTCTCCAGAAAAGGGAGTATTTTCCATTCTTTCATTCCCCAAGGCAGGGTCAAAGGTGCTAAGGAGGCCAATGAAGAAGAAATGTCACTCAGATGACACATGCAGCTGGACTGCTGAGTGCTCAGGGGACCAATATCAAGACCTCCTTGATAAAAGACAGTTACTGCAGTTCATCTGTATTATGCAGGATTTTTCCTCTCATGTAGTCTCTCTTTCTGTATAATCCTGCCTGCAACACTAGAGTATTTGTGTTGAATACAGACTATCAAAATACTAAGAATCCATATTCTGTGTGTGATTCTGCCATTTGGCTTAAACTTACCCTGATGTTTCATAGTATTATGTGTGTTTCTATGATTATCAAAGATTCAAAGTCACTTTGGGAAAAGAATAGCACATCTTTGTTTTCCATTCAAGACCTTGGAATAATTACAGCAATCTCTCCAATAATATTTTGATGACAACACTACACTGTCAAAGCTGGACTATGTAGCTGTTCTTAAGCCACATATTTTAGTTCTTTCCCAATCTGAAACTTGAAGAACTAACTTTTTCAAAACACTTTACAAAATATATTGAAAGTAGAAAAGTAATAAGGGCATTTAGAAAGACAATAAATGTATTGTCCAGCAGATTCAATCATCAGAAGTGGAGTAACAAGGGTTTGTGGTTTAACTGCAGTAGGCAGCTAAGCCCCACACAGCTGCTCACTCATTCCCACTGTCTGCGCAAGCAGAGCAAAATCCGGAATTCATTCACTACTTCCCATGGGCAGGCAGGTGTTCAGCCATCTCCAGGAAAGCAGGGCTCCATCAGGTGTAATGGTTACTTGGGAAGACAAATACTATAATCCTGAATGTGCCCCCTTCCTCCTTTCCCCCAGCTTTCACTGCTGGCCATGGATGATGGTATGGGATATCCCTTTGGTCAGTTGGGGTCAGCTGTCCCAGCTGTGTCCCGTCCCAGCTTCTTGTGCACCCCCAGCATGCTCACTGGTGGGGCAGTGTGAGAAACAGAAAAGGCCTTGACTCTGTGTAAGCACTGCGCTGCCGTAGCTAAAACATCAGTGTGTTATCAACGCCACTTTGGACACAAATCCATAACATAGCCCCATACAAGATACTATAAAGAAAATCAACTCTATCCCAGCCAAAACCAGTACACAAAGTCACTGCCCTCTTTTAATAAAGGTCAGTGCTCTGCTGCCTCAGTTTTCCTATCTATAAAAAGAGGGTGATAGTGTTTACTCCCCTTAATTGTGATGAACTACTAAGTATGGTTTAAAAACATTTAGAACAAAGAAAACTTTATAAAAGTGTAATTTTAAAAATAAAGATTGATATCATGTGCCTGCTTAATGTGTTAATGAATTTGCAGGTGGTGAACCAGCTCATGAGGTTTTATATAAGCAAATTCTCCCATTTGATATATCTGGAAGAAATAAGAGCACAATCAAAGCAGCTTCTACCAGGGCACTAAATGTCACCCAAAAGCCTCCACATTTTCCAACCTGATGAAAGAGAAATGCATACCAAATTCATTCTTACAACCAATTACATTAGTTACAATCATTACACGTTATGGATAACATATTTCCTTTTTTTGTTTCATTTTTCCTTGCAGCTTTGTAACATTAGCTTTCATATTTAGTCATGAAAGTTATTATGAGTTATGCAGAGAAAAAGCAAAATCAGAAAATATGTTTGGATACACATAGCTTGAACAAGTTTTGCCAAAGCAAAGGACGGTCTCAATTTTTTTTATCCAGCAGAAAAGGTTGCATCGCTGTTTTTCAGTACTGGTCCTACACTAGGAACTAACTAGATTCATCAACAAAATGAATGTTGTGGCTATGTTTATGCCACCACAATGCAGCTTAAACATCCAATCCATTTTCAGCACAAAGCAAGCTGATGAAATGAAACAGGAACTATCAGAAATACAATGGATTCAAATAGAGTGAGAAAGACTTAATTTGAATATCCAGTAAACTGTGATGTTTCACAATGATGCCTGATCTTGAGTTAAAATCTTAATTCTGCGTCTTGTGAATTGTTTTGGTTAGATAAATTAAGTTAATTTATTATGGCTGAGGCAGCAGCGTACTTACATATGCCGAGTCATGACTGATCTGCAACTCCTTTGAAATATTTGAGAACTGCTTTTACAGTGTTTTGCTGGATGTCATGAATGACACGATTCTAGTTAATGAGACAGCTTTTGGTAAGACAGTCTGTGGTACCCATCAAAACAGAATCTTGAAAATCTGAAAACAACTATATTTTTTCTTGTTCCATCCCATTTAGCTTTTAATTCTTTTATTTTCTATGCATGCATTTGCTGCTTTTTATGTCCAAAGGAGGTTGTTGAATTTGAAATTGCACTAGTGTGCAAATAACAAATGTCAGCAAAAAGGTTGTTAGTGTTAAGAAGTTGAGAGAGAAATGTTTTCATTATTTTGGTCACTTAATTGAGACGTTCTAGCAAATGTGCCCAAATTAAGCAGATTCCACCCATCTTTTTGAAGATACTCTGTTGTTTAAAAGGTATTTTTAAAAGTATTTGCCTCAACTGAGACAAAAAGTATGGTCCAAGAATGGGCCCCAGAAGAGAATACTTTTTGTAGCATATGCTAGTCTTCATACAGAGTATAGTACAAAATAGGTGACTGTTACAGTCCTTCAAGTAACAGGTCTTCTGATAAGAGATTTCAGAACTTTTCCATTCAACTGTTGTTAATAGAAACTCACTTTTCTGAAATACCAAACCAGTGAAAGGTACTAAAGTTAAAAGGATTGGCAACCACGTAAGTTTTTCAGTGGTACATATTAATACTAGCAAGAGCTTTTAAGAGCAATAGCGTTTACTGAGGACAAATGGGTATTAACTGTACCTGTTTGACATCCAAAAATCCTCCCAGAGTTAGAAAGCACCATTTAGCAACAGTATTGTTTAAAGCTATAAATAATATATCTCAAGGTTTTATATGATGCACCATGCTACTTGTAAAATACTGTACCCACTAAAAGGAAGAGTACAGCATAGAGATTTAGTTCCATTTTGAAATGGAAATTATTTAACACTAAAAGTAGTACAACATAGGAAAGTTACTAACAGCTATAGCTATGCAGTTGCTAAAGATTGTTGACATAGGCTTTTTGTCAGCAGAAAATTTTGTATGCATGAGAATTCAGAGCTCATGAGAGATTATTGATTGACATCCTTAGAGATTAAAGTCTACAGTTGGGACAATTCACTTGACCATTACTGTTTTTGTACTCCACTTATATGACGCTGTTAAAAACCAAAAGAGCAGAAATATACAGACATTTCTGGTGGAACTTAACCTGTATATTTAGGGGAGAAACAAACCTTGCTTTTTCACTACACTGCACTGGAGGTAAAAATAAGTCATGAGGCCACTGAACTAGGTGGGAGTAAGGTCTTAAATGGTGGTCTAAGCACGGTGGTTCTTCACCAGTGCCACTTTCTGCTCAATACAATAATTGTATGTGGGAAAAGTGGATAGGAAAAGTGGACAGGAAAAGCTATGACTGGAATACACTGCATGGAAATACCTGACAAGAGAGACTGCAATCTGATGCAACTTGAGTAGCTCAGGGATAATGATAAATTAAGTAGATACAGTTTAACTGTATAACAAAGCAAATTACATTATATTTGATAGTCTCAGACCAGTATAGTGGTTATAGATGTCACTATTGATCTAAATATATCAATGTAGAAACTGGGTAAGTCACAGCAACGCAATATCTATATGTAGATTGGCGTGAGAACAGGAAGCTATTGTAAGAGGTAAATTCAATTTTAGAGAATTATATTTCAGTCTACCAGAGAAGCACTTTTGAGAGGGCTCTTCTGGGTATTTGAAAGGGAAAGAATTTTGTAAGGCTTTTGTTAGCTTTACATGTGTCTTACATTTTTCTCACTTGAAAAGCTTGATTTACAAAAAGTTTGTCACTCAGATTGACTTTTGTGTTTTCTTTGCACAGTTCAGAGTAGTGGGATGGGATGCCAGGATTTGGATGCTCTGTTTTTATTCAAAGAGCCCCCAGTTTCTCTATGAACTGAGAACTCAATCAGTAGTTACTTTCTATATTAAATACATTTAAAAAGAGAAGATAAGCTGCTCACAACCATTCCCACTCCTACACATGTATTATGGAGGTGATGAGTGGAAATAATTTTGACATCTTGTATAAGTCTGTGTTAACTGAAAGCTATTGTTTTTCACATTAAACAATTACAGCTGGAAATTACAACATATGTTGGCTCATAGGGATGTGAAAACATCTTCTGTGCTCTTTATAATTCCCCTGAATGTCTTATGAAATCATAGGGCTTGTATTTTTGGATCTGCTGCTTCACTCCAAAAATTGTTATAAAGCTAAAGGAGTTTTATTTTAAACAACAAATTAATAAAATCATACTAGTTTGAATGTTATCATTATCCATTAAACATGGATAAACCAAAATGTCCTGGCCATGGAATTTGACTGCCTCATTAAACGTTTTTGTTTCCTACCAGCCATTAGTAAAATGGCACATGGAAGTTAACCATGCAGACCTCGTGGAGAAGGGAATATGAAAGTTCCATACATTGCTCTGTAACTACTTTACATAAATGCTGTTTCCTTGGGGATTTTGTTTTGTAAATAAACCAAGAGAAGACACATAAATCTAAACTGTTGGGAAGTTTTATTCAATTTATTTCCAAATCAGTGTCTCTTTTGAAGATACTTATTGTGTAGTTTTAAACATGATTTTTCATACTCAAAATATAGCTGGAGGACATTTTATGAGAATAATTAGGTTAGGTCAACCTGTTTTTCTTTTCATTGTTGTACATTAGTTATTCTGCAACATACAAAATATTGCTATTTGCCATCTGCCAGATTATGTCTGCAGAAAGTAGGAAGCTAAGAAAATAAAGCTCCACTCCCCAAAAAGCGATTTTCATTTTTCATTAATTTTCATGGAAAAAGGGATAGAAAACCCTCTGTAAGTACCAGTCATCAGTGTAACTGCGATAGTTTTGTCCATGTAAACTCGCCTGAAGGTTCAAGATGCAAATATACAGCTGTCATTATAACTAGAATTAGACTTTAGAGTTTAAAATCACTTCTGCTACTCATTCAAAACTTCCTTTCTGTATTTAATCAACAACATGCAGCCTGTTAAAATATGCTTCCACTGATTTATTGTTTGACATGGAAATGTGAATAACTGTGTATTAAAGCAAAAAGAACCCTCTGTAATGTTTAAGTGTTATTTTGGTGACTTTCCGAGGTGTTGATGCCATATTTTATAGTCTTGAAAGGTTAGTAAAAAAGAAAAGTTTTTTGAAAGACTAAACTTTAGTGCTAGAGAATTCAACATTTTGGGTGGAAAAAACTTGGAAGCAAAATATTATACTATAGCTGGAAATCAGTAAACATTTACTGTTCCCATTTGACAGTGATTCAAAGGGGATCTTTCCAGACTCTAGAGACAGCAATGAAGCCAAATGTTTTCAGTGTTTCCAGGGACTAGAGTCCTGAACTGTTTATCCTTGTTTTTAAAGAATAATGTCAAACCCTCTACTAGGTTTGACTTAGAAGAACTAAGTTCCTGTCTGTTTCATGATACAAATGGTTATTATAATGTTACATTGAGCCAAGTTATTTTTCCCCTCATCTGCGAAGCTGTGGAAAATGGATTCATTAATGCGTCTTTCTTTCAATGATTTGGTTTCTTGTTCTCTTCCACATTAAGAGTAATTACTTTCCCACAACCTGGCCTCTTTTGATGAGGACTACTGTTTTCCAAATGTAAATGGTTATTGATTTGCCAAAAAGGGTCTAATTTAGAAGTCTAAGAGTGTTGCACAGCTGGGAAGAAATTGAAAAACTGGCCAAGTCATTCATACTGCACTTGGCAGCCACAGACCTGAAGCAAAGATTCATTTTTGAACTTGTTTTCCAATCATTTTTATTCTCATGATTTTGCATGGGTTTAATACCAGGTTTCAATTAAAAATCTATTTAAAATTTAGAGTACAGATTTGTATTACAATAGTAATTATCCACAGTGTCTTTTCATGTTCAAAATCTCACAGCAGTGAATGAGCATCTGTGTTATTTTCAGATTGGTGGACTTGCACATTATTTTATTTTGGGAGAGAATCCTATATGAGTGGCCTCACTGATACCATTACAACTATTTTTTAAGTAAGATGTTTTTTAAGTACTGCTTTGCAGGAGTAAGTGAGGCTCAGTTGCTTCATCTGTGGTTTTAGATTTAGAATTCTAAATGTCATCACTATTATACTGAATAGAAATGAACTCTTGGAATAGCACAGTTAGCTCAATGTGTCTATTTGAAATTTAAGATATTTTCAAGTGACTGATAGTGTCAGAATATGGTCACTATGGAATTAGAAAAATTCTGATCTGTGATTCTGATCTATTCCAATATGACCAGTCTATGGAATTTTCTAATGTTAGTGTTAGAGTACCTGTGGCTTTTTAAAATTGTATAGTGATCAAACCATGTAGCACAGGGTATAGGAATGTTATGGATAAAATTATGAAGATATCTGAATCCCACTTTCAGGAGTGATTTAGAGGAGGTAGTAACTGATCTGTAAATAAATGAAGGCACCTCAATACACATTTAGCAGGATATTCAAGAGAATATTTTAATATCCTTTCTCTTTAAGAATTTGGCAGCTGGTTTTGAAAATAGTTAGATGCCTGATAAACTTTTAAGCATCTAATATGCCTGAAATTAGGTCCTTCAAATGCCTGCCTGTGAAAAATAAGTGAATTTAGGATTGAAAGGGTAGCTTCATCCTCACTCTCCATGAGATATCAATATACACTTTGACACAGTACGTGGCATTTGCCTTGCTTCTTGGTCTCTTATCCTTCAGAGAGGAATCTATAAACCTCATTTTAGGCCTTAAAACCAGATTCAAAAAGAAACTTTGTTATTGTGATGTTCAAGATTGCAAAATCCTCAAATTATGCTGAGTGGGCTTTGCTATGGGGAGCTTGGTGCCTTAAACTCACGTAGAGGGAATTAATGATTCTTAGCATGCTGGACGATGGGAAATGTAAGTCAACTGATAGAACTGGGAAAGAAAAAAGTTAAATTCTAGCTTTCTTCTGGACCTGAGCAGCTATTTCAGTTAGGTGCCACTTTTAAAATGAGATTCAGAGCTTCCGAGAAACTGTATTTGTTTCTTTGTACAACATAACTGTAACTGTATAGTAGCTCAGTTCCTGTGCAAATACTCTTAGTCATCAAGCAAAAAGGTATTCTTTATCAGAGTGTTTGCTTTCTCTTTTCCTGAAGGCAGTTTGCATGGCATACAGGAATACAAGGTTTCATTCAGAGGTAAGTGAGAAATCCTAAAACCATAGGTAGGTATTTAGGATGTTCAGCTGGCAAGGAGAAGACTCCTAGGCTACTTATATACTAGTAAATTGAAGGGTGCCTGTGTGTGGTCTCAGATAGATTTAATTATTAATATAGATGTACCTTTGAGGTCCAGATCTCCATTCCTTTTTTTTCCCCCCCTGTATAGGTTGGAAAAGACCTTTAAGATCATCAAGTCCAACCACAAACCTAACACTACCAAGACCACCACTACACCATGTCCCTCAGCACCTCATCCAAACGTCTTTTAAATGCCTCCAGGGATAGCGACTCAACCACTTCCCTGGGCAGCCTGTTCCAATGCTGGACAACCCCTTTAGTGAAGTAAAATTTCCTAATATCCAGTCTAAACCTCCCCTGACACAACTTGAGGCCATTTCCTCTCATCCTATCACTAGTTACCTGGGAGAAGAGACTGACCCCCACCTCTCTACAACCTCCTTTCAGGTAGTTGTAGAGAGCAATAAGGTCTCCCCTCAGCCTTGTTTTCTCCAGGCTAAACAACCCTGGTTCCCTCAGCTGCTCCTCATAGGACTTCTGCTCTAGACCCTTCACCAGCTTCATTGCCCTTCTCTGGACACGCTCCAGCACCTCAATGTCTCTCTTGTAGGGAGGGGCCCAAAACTGAACACAGTATTCGAGGTGCAGCTTCACCAGTGCCGAGTACAGGGGGACAATCACTTCCCTAGTCCTGCTGGCCACACTATTTCTGGTTCAAGCCAGGATGCCATTGGCCTTCTTGGCCACCTGGGCACACTGCTGGCTCAAATTCAGGCAGCTGTTGACCAGCACCCCGAGGTCCTTCTCTGCTGGGCAGCTTTCCAGCCACTCTTCCCCAAGCCTGTAGCGTTGCCTGGGGTTGTTGTGACCCAAGTGCAGGACCCGGCACTTAGCCTTGTTGAACCTCATATAATTGGCCTTGGCCCATCGATCCAGCCTGTCCAGGTCCCTCTGTAGAGCCTTCCTCCCCTCAAGCAGATCAACACTCCCGCCCAGCTTGCTGTCATCTGCAAACTTACTGAGGGTGCACTCGATCCCTTCATCCAGAGCATTGATAAAGATATTAAACAGAACTGGCCCCAACACAGAGCCCTGGGGAACACCACTTGTGATCAGCCACCAACTGGAGTAAACTCCATTCACCACCACTCTTTGGGCCCAGCCATCCAGCCAGTTCTTTACCCAGCAAAGAGTACACCTGTCCAAGCCATGAGCAGCCAGTTTCTCCAGGAGAATGCTGTGGGAAATGGTGCCAAAGGCTTTACTGAAGTCTAGATAGACAACATCCACAGCCTTTGCCTCATCCACTAGGCGGGTCACCTTGTCATAGACAGACATCAGGTTGGCTAAGCAGGACCTGCCTTTCCTAAACCCATGCTGGCTGGGCTTGATCCCTTGGTTATCCTCTACATGTTGTGTAATGGCAGTCAGGATGATCTGCTCCATCAGCTTCCCCAGTACCGAGGTCAGGCTGACAGGCCTGTAGTTCCCCAGATGCTCCTTCTGGCCCTTCTTTTAGATGGGCGTCACATTTGCTAACCTCCAGTCAACTAGGACCTCCCCAGTTAGCCCGGACTGCTGGTAAATGATGGAAAGGGGCTTGGTGAGCACATCTGCCAGTTCCTTCAGTACTCTCGGGTGGATCTCTGGCCCCATAGACTTGTGAGTGTCTAAGTGGTGCAGCAGGTCACTAACCATTTCCCCCTGGATTATGGGGGCTCCATTCTGGTCCCCGTCCCTATCTTCCAACTCACGGGGCTGGGTACCCAGAGAACAATTGGTCTTACTATTAAAGACTGAGGCAAAGAAGTCATTAAGTACCTCAGCCTTTTCCTCATCCTTGGTCACTGTGTTCCCTCCCCCGTCTACTAGGGGCTGGAGATTCTCCTTACCTCTCCTTTTGCTGCTAATGTATTTGAAGAAGTATTTTTTGTTGTCTTTTATGGCAGTAGCCAGATTGAGCTCTAGCTTGGCTTTGGCCCTTCTAATTTTCTCCCTGCACAGCCTCACTACACCTTTGTAGTCCTCCTGACTTGCCTGCCCCTTCTTCCAAAGGTCATAGACTCTCCTCTTTTTCCTGAGTTTGAGCCACAGCTCTCTAGTCAGCCAGGCTGGTCTTCTTCCCCACCGGCTCATCTTTCGACACCTGGGGACAGCCTGCTCTTGTGCCTTTAGGACTTCCTCCTTAAAGAATGTCCAGCCTTCGTGGACTCCTTTGGCCATTAGGGCTGCCTCCCAGGGGACTCTGTCAACCAGTCTCCTATACAGGCCGAAGTCTGCCCTCCAGAAGTCTAAGGTGGCAGTTTTGCTGACCCCCCTCCTCACTTCTGCACGTATCAAAAACTCTATCATTTCATGATCATTCTGCCCAAGACGGCCTCCAACCATCACATGGCTCACAAGTCCTTCTCTGTTCATGAACAAGAGGTCCAGCGGGGCACCTTCCCTAGTTGGCTCACTCACCAGCTGTGTCAGGAAGTTATCTGCCACACACTCCAGGAACCTCCTAGACTGTTTCCTCTCTGCTGTATTGTATTTCCAGCAGACATCTGGTAAGTTGAAGTCCCCCACAAGAACAAGGGCTAGCGATCTTGAGGCTTCTCCCAGCTACTTATAGAATACTTCGTCTGCCTAATCATCCTGGTTGGGTAGTCTGTAACAGACTGCCACCACAATATCTGCCTTGTTTGCCTTCTGCCTGATTCTTACCCATAGACACTCAATCCTATCATCACCATCATCAAGCTCTAAACTATCCAGATACTCCCTAACATACAGGACTACTCCATGCCTCTCCTGCCTTGCCTGTCCCTCCTGAAGAGTTTATAGCCATCCATCACCACACTGCAGTTGTGCAAGTTATCCCACCATGTTTCTGTGATGGCAATTATATCACAGTTTTCCTGGTGTACAATGGCTTCCAGTTCCTCCTGTTTATTGACCATGCTGCGTGCATTGTAGCAGCACTTCAGCTGGGCACTTCATTCCCAGAACTCCTTATGACCCTTACATTACACAAGAACTGGATTTAAAAAAAAAAAGAAAGAAAAAATCCAAGGGGCTCAAGTAACATGTTAGATATGACCAGTCTTACAAAAGTACTGTAAATCCAGTTTTTAGTGGGACTTATACATAATGACACAAGGGTTAGAGTCACTCACCCTATCTTTAGATATCTCCAGCGCAGATATCTGTATTTGTTCTGATGACTCCAGGCATTCTCTGTAAGAATAAAAAGAAACTTTTAGAATTAGATTAATCCAACCCATGTTAGATAGCTACAGTAAGATGAGGGAAAACTGTGTTGCAGGAGTACATCTTTTCCTCTACTAACACAAGGACTTTGAACAACAAGCTTGGGCATAGGCATCTTTTCCTGGTCATTTGAATACTATACCTATCTTAGGAGGAAGGTTAGCTGTTATAACAACAGCTCAGATTCAACAATACTGCTGTTGGTGAGGCACAGCTATATATTCTTAAGTGCATCATCTGCAAATAATTGCTCTCAAGAAGTAGATCGTTACCTCCTTGCTTCCCCCAGCTGCTCCACACAACCCATTGGCTAGATTGGACACACAGGGCTTCCCATCTGTGTGTTTCTATCTTTGAGTCTAGCTAATCAAAATTATCTGTGTTCACAAAGAACTAATATTGTAAACAATTTAGGTTAATAAACCTGATTTTGACAGTAACTAGCTGTAGAGAGCTCAGCCTCCTTTATTACCTGAACCACAAGAACAAATCTGAAAACCCCCAGACCTGTAGGAAGCAAGTACCGACAAGCAGCTGGGCATTGTAACTGTGGGTATCTGAATCTGTAAAATGACTGGCCAGATGCCAAGCCAGGTTTTGTACTTAGCTACCTATGTATTTTTTCACTATCTTCTTATTTACCTCTTGGATAGGTGGCTGCCCATCAGCTTGTTTCTGAAAGCATCTCCAATGCCGAAGTCTATCTATGCACAAGGCTGAATATTAGCATAAGTGGGAAGACCCACACAGATTAAGTATTGCAGTAATCGGCCTTCGGTATCTGTATATCTGGCCTTGGATGTTATGTTGCTTATGCAATACCATTTACTGATCCTTCCAGTTTTCTGTGACAACCTGGTGAACCTGATGAATCTTCCACACATGGTTTCCTAGGCTTAAAAACTACACTTTCAACAATACCATTGATGTACAGAAACTATATGTTGTTAATGACATTTAAAGACATCATTTAGTTATATCTCCTCCTTAATAACTACCTATTCTGCTGTTATTTCAGCTATCTAAAAAAAAGCTTTTGGTCAAAGTACATATGGTATTACATTACCAGTGTGCCCAGATATCTGCTAACCTATACATTACTACATTATGTGAGGGTAAAGTGACACATACAGTTTAATTATTCAGGCTCAGTTTGTCAAGAAAACAAGTGTGTTATGCATCCATAAATGATTGCATCCCACATCAGAAGTAACCTGACAGAAAGCTGTGCGTGTTGTGTACTGTCCTGAGTCTGGGAATGTGAAAGGGTAAAATAATTGCTCTGGGGAGTACAGAACATGCTCAAACGTTTAATTCATTAGTGGTGCAATTACCAGACAAGAATGTCAGCAAAGGGCAGGAGTAAATGGAATTCAGTTCTTACCTCTATTAAAATCCATATGTTTCAGAACTGATCATAATATGGCAAGGGGAGAGAGAAGACTATCTTCCAATTTATTCCAGTTTAGATCTATGATTATACAGTAGTCTATTTAAGAAACCCCACACTGTATGTCCAGTTCTGTTCTTGCTGTATTCAGTAGTACAGGTCTCATTCAGGCAGGACTATTATGATTGAACAGATAAAATTTGAATTAATGTATTCTGCAGAAATCAGAAATATTGTCTTAAATGTAGGTCACTGCAGTTCACCTCAGCTTAATATAAGCTGTTTTGCCATGTGGTTATTTGTACTCATGGAGCAAAGCCCCAGTATACTATACCAAGGAAACAAATTATCTTCCCTATGTCAGTTTTGACCAAACATATTTACTTCCAGGTTTCTCAGTGAACAACTTACATATTCTACACTAAAGAAGAAAAGCAGTTCTTGTGCTCGACTGTTTGACTACACTGAAAACAGGAGACATTTGGTAGTATGTAAGGATCTGAATCACAGAAGTTCCACCCTGGTTTTGGAGCAGTTCTTTTTTTCCTGTTCTGTTGTTAGAGTGTGTAAATCATTATATTTCTTGCACACATCCACAGCAGGACAATAGGATTTTTTTTCCATTGTGACCAGCTGCATTGAAATACCAAGGTGAGAAGGGATGTTTCTCCACATTGGAGATGTGGGTGAGCTCCCTCTTAGACACTAATGAGATTGCTGTGATGAGATGCAGCTGTTCAACCCTTCTGTGCCCTTAGCTTTCTAAGCTGAAAAAACCTGGGCACTGTTTCTAGCTCTGGACCTGTAGGAACACACTAGAAGTGCAAACCTTGTGTCCTATACTTCCTTTATCTATGGGACTACCAATCCAAACTAATGCTGTCTGAACTAGATCCCCTTTTACATCAGCAGCCACATATACTTAAGCTATCTCATGTCCTCAAGGAACTCTCTCTTCTGGTTTAGCACTTAGCTTGTTTTCAAGGATATCCAATAGATTTTATACTTATTTAATACCCAGACTTTGTGGAGGTTTTGATAACACCTTTTTTTATCTGCTTATCTGAAAATATAGATATCGATAACAAAAATAAAAACAAAGGTTAGCTATATTTTCCTGCCTCACTTTCCATGCCATTCCCTAAGGAATTATTCATGTTCAGGATCACTATATTTGGAGGTATGCTGGGTCTTTTTCTAAAGTCCATGGATTGTGAATTACACCATGGAGGTTTTTTTGAACATGGAGTGTTCCCAACATCTTCCATTGACCCTGTTTAGTCCCATAGTGAAGCTGCCTTCTGTTACTGCTTTAAAATACTAAAAAAAAAACAAACCCAAACCCAAAACAAACCACATTTAAACCCATGTTTTTAGCTTGCCCAAAGCTTTCCTTGCTTTGGAAATGAAGAAGTAAGTTACTTATGGTTTTGGTTTGTAGAGAATATTAAACAAAGATTTCTGTAATCCTCCAAGTTGCATGATCATGGGATGCATAGGGCAGAGGTGTCTGATATTCAGGCATATCTTCTATATTCGTGCTTCTATACTTTGTTTTCATGCTTCTATATTCATGCTTCAGAGAGTGAAGCTTGATGCAGGAGGTTGTTGAAATACATTGAATGAGACCACAAGTTGCAAAGAAAATTGAAGAGATGTATTTAAATGCTAACTTCATATAGATTTAAATGTTTTTTTGGTTGTGACTACAGTTTCTTTTTCTGGACACCTGTTCTCAGAAAACATCAATTTAGGTTACTTTGCTTTTGTCTTTAGTAGGTGTTTTGGAACTTGTATCTCAATACCATATTTTATCCAGGCATGGTGATCTCGATAGACTTTGTGGTATCTGCCACTCATCTTGTAGGAGCTGTTACAGTAGTGAGGCAGCCACCAGTTTTGCTTCCAGCACCTACAGAAACTTCCCAGCATTGATCCTCCTGGCACCTTATTGGAGGACAGCCTTGCCGTGATTCTCAGAAATGGCGCTTGCTTCTTCAAGGTTGCACTGTAGTGCGGGGTCAATTTGGTCTGTAATTTCATGTTTTAACAGAAAATAAATCTTCTGAAAGGAACACAGTTGCATTGGTGAAAGTGTGGTCAAACTGTTGTCATATATAGGCTAATTTCCTGATTCTTTATTTAAGCAATTTAAGCTCAGATTTGTTCAGATTGTTCAGTAACCTGATCATTGATTTACCTGGGATAGATCGAGGCTTAAGGATCTCTGTTGAATACCAAGAATTCATCCAAAGATCAAGTATTCTGCAATGCTACTTTCTTTGTACTTGACAAAAAGATCAGTGTATTCAGTACAGCTTTATCCCATGCAATATATGCTCATCAAAATTGAAAATTTTATGTATAATTTAGTCTTGATTTTTAATAGCATAGAATTGTAGTGTTTCAGGAGAACAATGTAAAACAACAGCAGGATAATCTGCTCTAATTTTATATTTATTAAGTACCCTATAGATGCCCCAAATAACCCTAACTTCTCAGGTTATTTTCAACACAATAATCAGATTCCTATTCAAAACATTCAGTAGTAAGGGAAATTTGGAGTACCTCGTCACTAGCCGAGGTTCTTGTTTTTTCACATGTACTCTGAAGGATTTTCTGAAGGGAAAAAAATATTAAGTACAGATGTTCTTCCTTTTATTATCCACAGACCCCTGGGGAAATAAAACATTTTAATTGAATTTGAAAGGGTGTTTGCAAACTACTGACCTAGAAGAAAAACCCTGGAAATCATTTGTTAGACAGTTTCTTACTGATCCACTGAGTAAACTGTCATGTTGTTTCAGTTACAGACAGAAAATACAGGAAAGGTATGCAGATCTAATGTTTGTATTCTCTCGAAAGGTACAAGAGAAAATACAGGACATAGTTGAGCACCAGCAGAAAAAAATAAAGTACACCATAATCTGATATAATGCTAAGTACCCAGTATTCCAGTCAATTCCTGGTAAAAAAAAAGAATCACTTTTGAAGATACAGTTTAAGAACCAACAGAAAGAAAGAAGGAAAGAAGAATATTAGTCTTAGCTAAGTACAGAAAAGAAAGCTTGTCATAGTAAAGGGTAACTCTTCAGGTAACTGTTCTCTCCCAAGGTACTGTGAGAAAGGAGGACCATCTTTATACACTGAAAGTTCCTTTATGTGACATAGGCTTGTAATTTCTTTATTATATTTCTCTTGCATTTACCAGGATATCAGATATTTCTCTTTCACGTGATTCATTGTTAGACGTATTATTTTTCCACTTCTAAATACTGTCAGGGGTTAATAGAGCATTATTGTTTTCTGCTATAAGTACTGAAGTGTTTCTCAAGGGCAAACTACTAAATGTGGAGAGGTTAGTTCCACTGAGAGTTAACTAGAGAGAGCAAAATCATATTTCAGTATTGCTGCTGTTATCTTTTAGTCCTATATGATATCAACTGGACTGGACTGATTAGGTTCAGTTTGGAAAGATGAAAAGGGTCAGCTGATGTTGCCCTACCCTGATGATAGTAGATAACACTCTCTGAAAATGTGCAGTATGTTCTGATAAGAGAAGAAAACAAGGATAACCTTTCACATTTGTCCCCTCTGGAGTGCAATGACTACTATACTTGCATCGGAATACCAAATTTAGCTGCTAATGATACTTACCTATTTATATATTTCTTCAGAAGGAATATCTTGTCAACACTGTTGAGAGCAGAGATACCCTTTCCTTGATATCACATAAATGGAGAAGAAAAATGTCAACTATTAACATTTGTATAACTAAATTGCCCAGATATCAACACTGTATTTCCAAATTTAATGTGAAGAGATTAAAATGCTGGCAGTAGCTTCCCCATATTTCTCCTGTCTTTTGAAATTCAGCCTTCCTATAGAATCCAAGGATTTATTGATTTGTATTCAACAGTTATGATTGTGGATCTGTCTATAGAGGTGAAGGGATTCACCAGAAACAGTGAATTCTTTGTGTACTGTTCTCATTTAAAAAAAAATCCCAAACTTGGCTCCTCTTCTGCACGCATATATTAACATTGACTTTGGAAGAAACAACATGCCTGTTTCATTTTTTTCAGATGTGGAGCCAACAGGGATCTCTCTGGCTATGGATCTGTAAAATGATTTGAAATTTTTTCTGCATTTTACTCTAGAGATTTGCAAGTTGATTATCAGAAGTGCTGTGTGAATGGACATCATAGGATGGTTTATGACTGGGTTATGTTTATTTTGGGCTCCAAACTGACACAATTAGACTAAGGAAAATAGAAAAAGTTTTCTAGCAGTTCAGATATTTCCTGGAAAGACATGTGTTGAGCTGAGATGTTTTCTAGGAAAATGTAGATCATCTTAGTTTTAAAGCATGGATATATCTAAAAAGAACCTGCCTGATTCTGACCTCAGAAGCAAAGCTGCTGTTTTCAGTTAAAGTAACAGGGACAGAAACTGATCTTCCAACCTGAGAATTACCTATTAAACCTTCTGAACACCCTCCTGACATTAATGCAGTAGCAAGTAAAAGCCCATGAGGATTACAGCCAGATTGTATTCTGTGATGCATAAGTATGCAGAAAGGCATAAATTCACTGTCTTCTATTAGCTTTTGATCTAATTTAAGACAAGGGATAGTACACAGAAAAACAGAGTGCAGTGATAAGGTGTGGAGGAAATTGATAGAATTCAGATTTGTTTAGTTAGCCATTAAAACATAAATAAACTAACAAATAATAGAAGTGCCACTAACTATCAATGACTACTGAAATATGGAATATTGAAGATTGTTGAACAAGTGGATAACTTTCCTCTACAGTAAATCATTTTAATACCTATGAATATATACATTATAAGAATACTCTCATATGGTTGGTTGGAGTTCCATGTACTACTTTGTGACTGTTGTTAGAATAAATTTTAAAAAGCAAGAAACTAATGTGATTTTCTGATATAGATAATTTAAAATCTAAAATTTTGGATCTTGTTGTTTCAGCTTAGTAGTGAACCCTAAGCCATGGATAGTCTTGGCAAAATGTCTTCCACAATAGTTAGACAAATAGTGGTTTATAACATTAGAGTATGGAAATCTTCTTTCTTCCATTTCTGTTAAGTTAATGTCATTTTGGTTTTCTTTCATACATGGCATTCCAACAAAATGTTAATTATTTCATTCTGCTAGTAAGAGATGCAAGAGGAAAAATAGGAATGTAAAAAACCCATGAAGAAAATATGAGATTTGTCTCACTTTTTAAATTTTCTGCAAAACTTGCATTATGTTCAGTGAGCTTGACTGAATCACAGCCTTCGACTTTTGGGCTGAAAACAATCTGGACATTTCATCCAGTAAATCGTTTACACTGAGTTTTTCTGTTCTCTATTCCCAGAAGCATGCTTAGTCTCAGTGAAGTAATTAAACTGCAGCACGCCTCTAGGTAATTTATTCTATTATTCAGTGGTGTTCACTGTTAAAAATCTTTTCCTGATGTCTAATCTAAATTTTAAATTCCAAGACATTTATCTTTGTTTTATATCTCTGGATCTCTACAAGTAGGTCTCTTCCTTTTATGTGGCTAAACTATTTTGAAAAATATATGTATTCTTTAAGAAAAAATAAATAAGTCTCACTGGAGATTAGAGTTACGGGCAACCTTTCCCATTTCACTTTGGCATGTCAGAGTGAAACCTAGAACTTTCTTGGAAGACCTTGACACACTCCATGTCTTTTAGCAGAAGGAAAGAGATAGCAGTGGCTTATTAATAAGTATTATGACAGCCCAAGAGTGTCCTCTGGCAAAGACATCTTAAGAAGAAAGGACTTTGTTGACAAGGAGGTTTTGGAAGTGACTGGGAGTTACAATATGGTGGGAACAGGCTAAGGAGACAAGGAAAAAAAGAGTTTAGGCAATAATACAGGAATGGGATGCAGAAGTTTAAAAAAGTAAACAAACAAACAAACAAAAAGGAGACAGTGTGTGAGATCAGCATAAGCCAAAAGAAAAGTCTTAATACTTTGTCACAAAAGCAAGAATATATTAGATCTTTCTGTTATTGTTTTCAAAACAATGTGATCTTCTCTGGAGCATTTTTGAGGATATCCTTAGTACTTTTATCCATTTGCATATGGATATTTCTTTTTATTTTTGTTTTAACAATTATACATCAATGCCATTACTTATTTCAGTATTCTATCTTGGATATAATCCACCTAAATTACATTCCTCATCTTTTTGAACTGTTTCATCCTTTCCAGTGATTGACATAGTAACTTATATTCTTCCTAGCTGCTGACACTTCACCTTTTTTTTTTCTGAAGGAATTGTTCAAAGTGACTGCTGGTAGCACTTTAATTTTATCTGGCAATTACCTTTAGAATTTTGGTGATTAACATGTCAGATACTTAATGGATCCAAGAACTCTTCCACTTTTCTCCCTAACAGCATCTCTACCTGAAGTTAATATTTTTTTACTAGAAATTAATATTCCTTTCTCTGCACTTTCCTCTCATCATCTTTTTTAATTAATGCCAGGGGAAAGGTAGTAGTGATTAATCACAGGCATTTTAGTTTAGGTAGCAACATATGTGGGAAAAGTAATTTTACCCACTTCTGGAGCGTACCATTCTAACGCTTTTGAGAGGCAAGAATATGGCTATTCTGTCTTATGCACTTCATGACAAGGAGAAAATAATGTTATAATAAGGGCTGTTCTGCGATCCATCCTTGTGAAACTTAGTGGTGGATACTGAATGGTTTTAAATTACTCTAAAGTATATTTATAGCCTGGCACAAAGCTGCCCTGTGTGTTCAGTGCGTTCTTATCAAACCTTTGGTGACTCAGACAGGACACAATTACTGAACTGTGTGCTAAGGTTCTGTTGTCTTTTCTGAACTGTTCAGCTGCTCCTCTCAAGGGTAAAATCTCAGCAGAATCACCAATAGAAATTACTTCCACGCATAGACATACGCTGCAAGAAGCTGACATTTAGAGCAAGAGAATGGGGACAGAAGGTTGGACCCAAAGCCTGTGGCTTCCAGATTCTTGATTCCTATTTTACTCTGACTTCCCCGTTGCCTTTGATAGGTTCACAAAGCCAAATTTTCAAACTTAAGCTCTAATTTTCCCTGCAGTGGAGCTAAAAAGGTAATTCCTAGGACTCTTGGCAGACTTCACCTGTGCTGAAACTGCTCTCCTTATTCTTCTACTTCCCACCCACATATTTTCTGCTTCTCTCAGCTCTGGTTACTGCCCACTATGGTTATCAATATGATAAAAAGGTCAGGTTTTAAGCTCCAGAGAGGTCTTGCCTCTCTCTCCCCTCTCCCCCCACGGGGTGCCTGAAAACACCAGCAGCTATCAGATCCAATGAAATTACTGTCAGTTGATGTGAACTTTATGGGGTTCAGGTTTGCCACATTACCATCCTGGCTGTCCTTGTCCTCCCCATGTAAGAAGCAAGCACTACTTGGGCTGAAGATTTAGGTGCTGCAGTGGTCCCAATGGAAGCTTGGTTTTTGATTCTCTTACAATGATATCTGATTGATTATTTCAAATTTTTTTTCTTTTATGTTCTTTCGGACATAGATTTCATCCTTTTTATATTGAAATTTACCCAAAGCCTGAAACAATTACATCACCAGAGCCCCAAAACAAGAGGAGACTTAGCAAGATGAATGTTTGGGCTAATACTAAATTAATGGGCTCATTTAACACGTGTACTGGGACTTTTAAATTCTGTCTGCATTCAATTTGTTTTAGAAATACAGCTGAGGCATTTTAAAGTGATTCTTTACCATTACTAGCAGTTAAAAAATCCATAGAACAAAACAGAAAAATGAAGTCTCAAATTCTTGGAGGAAAATATTTCTGGTTTTGATTTTGGCCTCTCCAGGTAATCAATTGAATTATTCGTAGAGAATAGTTATTTAACATGGTTTCATTATTTGATAAAATTTTATTGCCTGTGGTTTGTGGTGATATATTTTGTGTAGGAGCATATAAATTAAATCACACAGTCTTGAAGGGATTATGAAATAATGTAGTAACTGAAATTAGACCATAAAAGACTGAATAATTGAAGAAAAGATTGAGTAATCAGAATTATTTTGTATTCATTCAGGAAAAGGTCAACCATTAATACATAAAAGGAGAAAGGCAAAGAGAATGGCAGAGTATCAAGGTATTACAAAATGTTTTATTATTAGAGCATTGTTTTATAGCATCTTACCATTGTTCTAGAATATCTTAAAAAGAAATATTATGAAGTTTTGTAAATATAGATCTTTAATTATATTGAGAAAAATTTTATCTGAGACTAAGTTTTATCAGTATTTCAAGCACATCTTTTTATGAACCTTGTGAAACTTATGAGTACTGTCTCACTTAAATCAAAACAAAAGCTACTTTATAATGATTGTAATTTGGTAAGGAATATCCTTTGTTTCTAAAGAAAAAAAAATCCCAATAAGCTATCAGTTTGTTTATCAGTGATAATGTAAATTATAGCAATTAATAGGCCCAGCAATCAGGACAATCCACAATGGTCAACACTAATATTAACATTCATGTAATTAAAAATCAATATACAAATGTGGCTTAGGCAGCTTTGCTAATAAAAGTAAAGAAAGCTTCATTTTGTTTATGCAGTAAGTAGCTCAGTCATTGACATTTGCATAGATACTTGTATTACCCTCTAAAGTGTGGTTGCCACATTACAGTCCTACAGACATAATGTCAGTAGTATCGTACTGTCATCTCCCTCTTCAATGTAAAACTCAAAACTCATTAGTGTTTACATCACCAGAATGCTTTTGCTTTTCCCCAGAACTATCCTCAAACTTTTGTTTTATTTATAAAGCTTGTAGCTGTATGATATACAACACAAAATTCTAGCAAAAACTCACCACATTGTGTTTAATCTGATGGCATGTGTTGTCTGTGTTCAGTTTAAAAGTGATCAGATGCCCTTCTGTGATGAAGACTGTTGTCCTGCTGGTATTGAAAAGACTATTATTAGATTTATTATTTATTAATGTTCTTAAAAAGGAGACAAACCAATAACAAACACAAGAGCAAGAAAAGTACTACCTCAAAACAAACGCATATTAGCTCTTACCCTCACGTTATCAATCAATCCTACAAAGCCTTCTCTGTGCATAATGTGAGGATCAAAGGCATTGTAGAAGGAAAATTCAATTAATAATAAAAACTGAACAAAGTGAGAAAGCATGTCCTAGAGATGAAAATAGGTGGATAGAAAAATAAATAGGTTAAAAAAAAAAACGACTCCCCTCAAAAAAAACCCCATCACCCAGGCTGGCCTTCTGCAGGATTCTGCAAAGAATGCAGATTTGTGTAATGATCTTATGAATCTTAAGCCAAAAAAAAGAAAAGTGGTCACTTTTCAGAGGATCAGGAGTATGACTGGTCTCACAGCATGAGCAAGAGTTTCTTGGTTGTTGCATTATTCTTGTTATCAGCAAATGGACTTGGATTTGTCTATGACCTCCTGCTCTCTCTATGAGCAGTTTGAAGTTGGCACTCTTGCCTCAGGAACAGATCTGTATGCTAACTAGCACAGTGCCTGCTCTGCTGGCCTCTAAATCAACCAGCTTTGAAGTAAGGACATACATGATAGGGTAGTGCCACAGCTTCAAGAAGAGTAATGGAGGGGAGTGTCAAGAAGGGAAGTACATTTGGACCAGCTCCAGGATTCCTCCCAGTGTCATGAATCCAACATTTTCTGTGAGGAAGCATTTCAAAAAGCAATATTATCACAATAGTATGGTGTCTGCTTAATGAAAGAGGATGTTCTTGAGTGAGTACCACCACTGCCTTTTGCAGCACTGCCAACTGTTGGCCTAAAAGAAACTAGACTAATATTTAAATGGGTCTTCCATAGATTAATTGTTCAACATGAGAGTTATGACAATAAAAGTATTTGTCCCAGCGTTAAAACAAGCTTTTATTGAGGAAAAAAAAAAGCAAAACAAACAACCCACAAACCAAAACAAACAACATCCTCCTGGATATACAGTTCCTTTCTTTGTATTTTGCACAATGCTCTGTCTAATTCTCATTAAATTCAGCATGATCTTAACATTAACTTGGGGTCATCATAGATTTTCAGTGTAGGGGTAGGACATTTGGTACTTGTTCCGAGGAGAAGCTTTTACTTAATGTGCTTATGAAAAGCCTCTCCACCTATCTTATGATTGAAAGTCCAGCTCACAAGTTGCACATTCATTTTGCATCATGCAGATATCTATCAAGTTTCTTCTGGAAATCTGATAATTAGACTTTTGAATTCTCCAAACTGAGTTTGTAATTAAATGCAGCTGCAAAGCAATAGGTACAACTGGAAATAACTACTTCAAAATCAGGCCTTACGTCCAAATTAATTCCTTTGCAGCTCATGGAACTTCTGCCTAAATAAAGATTCCATTTGGTACAAAATTATTCATTTTTGGCTCAAAATAGATGGTTCTGTACACATCCAGTCTTTCTTCAGGCCACTTATTAGATAGCCTCATGACATTTTGTACATTGTTGAACCTTACTCTTTTTCAACTACAAACATCAATTCATAACATCTTATTCACATCCTGCCCTGCCCTTGCCCCAGGCCTGCCAAAAGGTATGTTATAGCCAGCTGAAGTTTTAACTCTGCAGCTCCTGGTGTGAAAATACAAGCACTTTTCTTTACTATGCCTTCGAACAGAGAACTCATAAGAAAGAACATACACAAAACCACAACAAAGCTATTTTATTACACCCAAAAAAGTCAAAGATTCATTAAAATATTATGAAATACATTTTAACACACTTATTCCTTGCAAAATGTAACAGCATATAATACCTGAACTAATGGTGCTAGACTATCAATGCAGTGAAAGGAGTCGTTGAATCTAAGAGTAGCAGTGTTAATAAACAGTGATAGGAACATAAATAACATGTCTAGAATTTATGCAGATGGAAACTCCCTTGTTTTTCTATTCTGAAATAAAAAAAGTAGGTAATTTTGTAAGTATATTTGGCAAAGATTCTAATCATAGGTATAATCACTGATACTACATAGTTTTCTTTGTAAAAAGATTCACATTTTTTTTCTCTGGCAGGCCTCTGATTTTGAAGGAAATTAGCTATTCAAAATACATCTTTCTAAACTCATGATACTTACTGTCCCCTTCATTTTATAATTGAAAATTGTTTATACTGAAATCAAAACCCAAATCCAGGAATTTGTCTGCTTTAAAGCAGTTTACTCAGTCTGACTAAATGTCTGTGCACTTCATTTTGGTGGTGTCACTTTGCTGTATCTCTGGGTATATGAATAAGAAACAGGATGTTTCTTTCTTTGTCAGATAATTAAAACAAGCACATAAAACAAGTGTAGGATCTCAGTGTGATTCTTGGCTTACAGTATAGTTTTAAATAGTGTCATCTGACCAGAACAACAGGCTATAGAAACAGGCTTGTGAAGAAGCTTGCTCTTAGCTATTCATTGTAGGTCATTCCCTGTTTTGCAAAATATATCTGCTTGTTCAGTGTGTAGATACATGAAGCATGTTGAGAAAGATTAACTGGGATCACAGAAGTTTTCAGCTTTTTGTTTAAACTCTTTGAGGATATTGAGGATAAATACACAATATATGTATTTTCTCAGGGACACAACAATCCACACAAATGAAATACAGTCTAATTTATGATGTCAGATCAGAAAGTTTGTCTGGCTTGATAACTCCACATAAGATCATTTAATTCCTTCCTGATACAATACATTCCTGATACAATACATTCCTTCCTGATACAATACATTTAAACTTCATTATAAATGACTGAAATTATATGGGGTAGATTCTCTGAGACAGGTTATATTTTATTTCCTTTGGATGAGCACAATATGACATCCAAGGTATGTCCAGAGTAATAAGATGCAGTAGGAGTACCATTTTATGACTATATTAATACTTAGACCTAATGCCTAATTCCTACAAAAGGGTCCCCAGAGATTTCTGTAAATTACATAGGCAGAGAGGTATGAATGTACAATAGGACATTTATATAAATACCAGAAAATCAAAGTTCTCAAATACATTGAAATCCAGGTAGTATTCTAGAGGACCTACAAGGAAGCCGTTTTCCTAGTGAGTTCAAGTAATCACCTATTTGTCTATATGAAATACAAGGAAAAGAAAATAATTTGAAGAGGAAAACAATCCTTTGTTATAGGCATTATGTTCATGACAGGCCTACATTCCCCTCCCCATACACTAAAATATGAAGGGTGTTTGAATAATCTAAGAAGAAGGGGGAAAAAAAAGAGTCTGCCATTACTCAGCAAACACACATTTTAATGTTTTCTTTTCAACATATAATACATAGTCAGAGGATGAAGGGAAAGATGTCCTAGGCTACAACACTGGTAAGAAACACCCTACAGACAGATGCAGGCTTGGAGTGACAAACGTAACTTCTTTGTTGCTTAACAAACTTAACTTCTTTGTTCTTCTTCTCCATGCATCACTCGAGCAGTCGGAGGTGTGAAAAAACCTGCCATCTGCACTCCACTCACAGGGGAAGGGAAGAGGTAGGGAGTGGCTGGAGACTAAAGCCAGCAGCTTTGTACACCGTTTAATAGTAGGTAACACATATTGCCTGGAACATAACCTAAAATTGTATTCCCCAAAACTGATATTCTATTGTTAAGAGGACTACTGTAATGCACGTCTCTAACCAGACTCCTTCCTCCAGTCATTCCTTACAGAGACCAGTATCTCAGTCTTGCAAGTGTTCACGTAACAGTTAAAAATAGATAACAGCAATGGTGAAAAAACAAACCATTCATTCTACCTCATATCTTTCATTATGCATACAATCTAAAAACCTTTCAATAGAAAGCTAGAACTCCAGTTCTCACCTCAAAGACTGCCAGCAGCACAAATAAATCTTATGTTGGCCCTGAAGTCCAGTTTAGCTTTAGTTATAATGTAAAATATCTACTTCCAGTTCACAGAGTGTAGGAGGGAAGGAACACAGTCATCTACTTATGGAGACAAGATAGCTGGTTGAAAGCATCCTTTCTGGCATCTGAGTTCCTTCCAGCATTTTAACAGCTTAAGAACAGTCGCTGTTTTCTGGTTTTTCTCATGCCTTGAAGGTCAATTGTGTCTTAGTACATAATGCATCAACCTGAGGAAAACATTGTGTCGTCTAATTGCCTATTTTAGAACCTATTGTGAAAAAACACAGGTTAAACGTTTTGTCAGGGAGAAAGATTGATGAGTTGCTTGGAAAATAGGAATAGCTCCAGCCTGGATATAACATCCTCCGCAGGTGTGGGCACAATATCTCTGATAGTTCAGGATTTGTTTGTTGGCAGTTTTTATTTTTTTAACTTGACAGCAAATGCTAGGTTGTGTCACCAGGAGACATTAGTGAGTATGAGTTGTAATTTAGAGCAGCTGTACTTTTAAGAGGAAACTCATTCAGTTGAATTATTAATTGGTGTCATTAAAAAAGTAATACAGAATTTCCAGCTCACCATCATTTAGACTATTGGTATTTAGACCAAGTCCAAAAATCTGTAAAACTATAGAGGGAATATATACATCATTTATAAACTCTCGTAAGCACATAGCTGACTATTAGTACCTTTCTAAGAGAGGAATCTCTATGAATTTGAAGGCCTTTGCCTTTTTTTTTGCTTTTTGTTTGTTTGTTTTTTCCACCAAAGAAGGTTTTAAAAGTGTCCTCCAAAGAATAACTTTTGCCTTGTGAGGTTACTATGCCTCCATTCAAAGACAACAAGTCAGCAAGAGTGTTTGGTCTCCTGAACCAGGTCCTGCAAGACTCCTTTCTCCCTCTCCCCTTGTTATAGTGGAAGGCCCCACTAAACAAAAGTTAATCTTTCTAAATTGTCCCTACTGTCCTCCTGTTATATACAAGGGACATTTTAATGTAGGTGTTTAATTTCTATTTCTTGAAGATGGGTGAGCATGAATTACATACTAAATTTTGGCTGAAATTTGCTCACTATTTCTACCAGTATTGGGTATACACTTAATATATGTACATTAATACAGAATATAGATTTTCAAACCAATATCTACTCCCTACTGGCTGTAGGGAGACTGCTTCCCTTTATGACTGTTAAACAAGTAATTAATAGTATTCTTACTGTGAAGCTGATGTCTCCACTGACTTGAACTGCTGAATACTGAACAACAGTTACTGTGGAAGAGGATGGTGAGGACTCTAGCTTGTGTAACAGAGATTTATGGACCTTATTTCCTCCACTTCTCTAATTAAACATTATTTTGAAAAGCAAAAATTGGCAAAGAATTACAAAATTATTTGTACCTAAGTATGTGTATATATATATATCTCGCTTTAGCAAAGAAAAATTTTAAGAAATGCACAAGCATAACACCCACTGCTGCCATTGTGATATGGTGGAAGGGTCGCTTTTCTACCACAGCACTTTTCACACGGGATGGAAAGAGAGAGGGCAAGCTGCGGCTCTACCAGAGGAGAGAAAAAAGTTGGGACAGCCAAAGCTCTTACCTGAATCCTCCGGGGCCCAAAATCAGACCATGAAAACACCCCTTTTTCCGTAGTCTGCCTATATTTGAATCCCCTTTAAGCTTACTCTCTTTTTGACATTATAATGGAGACAAGTGTTTTGCTGTGCACTTGAGACAGAGTTACATCAGGTGGGGAAAGCTGAGTCAGTATTAACACAACACAATAAAATCTTCTCTAATTTCAAAGGGAAAGCTTGGCAAAATTCTGTTCTGCTAACCCAAGTGCATCCAGGTGCGATTGTGCTTTAATTCTGATTTACTATATTTTTATATTGACTGTTTTGTAAGCATACTTGTCTCAGTTGCATGGAAATGTTCTCATCTTTATTTCTGCTTAGCTGTTGCAAAAATTGTGTAAGTATTTGCAATCAGTTTTTGGTTCTCCATTTGGCAATGGAAAATAAATTTTTCCATGAAGCATGAAGTCCACATTTATACTGAAATCACTACTGCTACCATTTGTATCAGCCCTCAGCTGCCACATTTGTTTTTCTTAAAGCACATGTATGCTCAGATAGCTTCACACGATCCTTGCAACCATCTAGTGACAAGCTGTACTGACAAAATGCATGTTGCAATGTGGATTAGTAAATCTAGTACCCTTTGCATAACCATCTGGTGCAAAGCCTGTGGGGTAGATGAACAGTGCATTGTGGGTTGCCAGCACTTTTACAGAAAAATTGAGACAGCTTGAGGTCAGGTTCACACCGTTCCCTCTGTTATATCACATAACAGCAATTCTGAAAAAATCCTCTCAGACAATTAATTGCATTCTATAATCTACTCTTCCATGCACTGATTTTAAACTTTTATGTTTTTTGTTGGGCAGCAACTTGAATGCTGAGTGGATCACTTAGAGTCGCCTGGGTTTACGACACCAGACTTTTTTTAACAGATACTTAATTTATCAGATTAACAGGATGTATATTAAAGCCAGAATAATAGAGGTCCTCAGCTCAAAATTTCATGACATATTCTAAACAAAAGTATAATTAAACATTTTAGAGTGTGCCAGATCTAGATTTAGTTACATATCAGCTCAACAAGTGTGTAGCTTTTATCAGAAGAAAAGTATTTACCTTGGGAATTCTTTTTCTAGCAGAGTTGAATTGAAGCATTTAAATATGCTTTTCAAGTCCAAGTGGCATGTCTTAATATATAATGACTATGGCCCACCTGAAGAAAAAATAATATATTTATTTATTGCAATATCATTCTTCTCTAGTGTACAAATACACTTTTAAAAAAAAATGTAAAGCTGCTTATAACCTTCCTTTGCTAAGTATTTTATTGCAAAAATATAAGTTATAAAGTTTCTAATAATAGGAGAGACTATACCTGCACACACCCCCAAACCCACCCACCCAGCCATTGAGGGAATTCATCTGTTCATAGAAGAGTTTCAGGTATCTCTTGTTCCGTACCTTAGCAATTACTCATATCAGTTTTGGGTTTTTAAAAATATTTTTCAATAAGCTTTTCTGTTGCAATGACAATTCCTTACTGCTTCTGGTATCTCAGTTCTTAGGGACAATTCCAACTTTCTCCTGTACAAGATATTCTCTCCTACCTCAGAAGTAGTCAACTTTCCTAACCCTACAAGCCACACATGGAAAAACTTACAAAGCATCTATGAAATACCTTGGAGAGTTAAGAAACGGGGATCCTTAGTAATTCTTCCATCTGCAAGTGATGACAAAAGTTTCTCAGAGGTGCTGGAATGGTGTGGGTATGCAGCTGGTCTTGAGAGAAATCTGCTTATAATATCCCCAGCACCTTTTGATAACTCATTTCCACTGTAGCTGAGGATTTGGACTGCCTACCAAAACAGCAGATCCCCTCTGACAGCCATGCGGTACAGCCTGGCACTGGCATCACAGCTGAATTGCTTGTGGCTCATTAGCTGCAAGCCTGCTGCACTGACCTTTTTTAACAGATGAAGAACCTTCAGTCTTTTCATTTCTCATTGACTGTCCTCTTCACCCTGCATTGATCTTGATATTTGACCACAGTATTTGGATCAATGACGGAGGTTCATACTAGGTCAGATATTTGTTCCTAGATTTGAATATCCTTTTTGTAAAGAAGAATACTAACTCTGTAACAACAATGGCCTGAGACTTAACTGTGGCTGTTAATACTACCTCAGAAGTGTTCCTAGGCAATGTTTAAAGGTTGGATGATGTGACATTTTGGACTGGCCAGGAAAAATACATCAAAACTTTTCCCCACAAAATTTATTGTTTCAATCTCCTTGTTTATTGCATATATATATATATATAATATATAGCTAAAAACATTCATCAAAACTCCTTAATGATAACATACTACACTGCAAGTATTCAGCTACTGGCCAACAAATAATTGTTATTTAAAAATACATCTTTGTTATTTACTTACCAAGGAAGGCAACAGATTTTTGTGAAGTACATAGGCTTTGCAGAATCATGGTATTTTTGCAAAATAGGCTTCTTTCAGCCTGGCAGTCAAGTCCAGCACCCTTCTGAAAACCAGGCAATCTGTTCAAACTCTATAGGTTGTTCTGCCTTTCCATCATCTCAGAGGTTTGGCTGCTGGCCCCTGCAGACTTTTAGGTTTGTCTCCCAAACCATATTTCAGAACTATCTTTCAGCTGTACATGCACATTCGGTTGCAATCAGGAAGTTTCCCTGATCCCTAGAGAGCAGCAACCAGCATAGTCAGGCTTAAAAAGAGAAGATAAAATATCTATATAACAAATTGCAAGCAGAAAAATAAAGCAAATGTGGCCTCTCTGCCACATAGGTTACTTTCAATCCAAACCATTTTTAATGTGAGGGTCTTCAGTAGCTTCTCAGCTAACAGTATCAACACCTTTTTCTTTTTTCACAAAATAAATCCAGGAAACTTCCCTGCTCCAATCATGTTTCAATGACACATCCATATATGGTGCAACCAGAGGAGGTAGCTATGCTATCCACTTGCCTGACCAAAACCAATTCATCACATACTCTCTTTCACCCATGAATAAGAAAATAGGTATTAACCACAGAACTATATTCTCTGCTTTTGGGTCCTGGTTCACTCCTCTAGTTCTAAAAGCTGCAAGGAATGAAGCTATATTCACTATTAAGGGCTCCTGCTGAAAGAAAGCTACTGGTGGCCTGTCCCTCTCTGGTTTACCCATGGCTCAGTCAAGTATATACTTGAATAATAGGTGACTAAACTTGCAGCTGTTGAGCTTTTTTGTTACCCTTGTCATAGAAAGTACAGGAAACTGTGTAATAGGTTCTTAAATCACTCTAATGAATTGCATTGCAGAATTATTTAAAGAATTATTTTTTTCAGTTGTGGAGACAGTAACAGCATGGTCCTACTGTGATGAGAAAGCCTAAATCCATGAGTAGCAGCTGCTGTTTAGATGTAGATGGTCAAGAAAGACCAAAATCAAGAGGGTCTTAACACAGAAACAGGAATAGAAAGAAAACAGCCTGAAGTCACTCAACAGGTTAACAGCAAAGCTATGGACAGATATTTTCTCTGCCTTTCCATAGATCAAGTTATAGGACATAAGGAGAGTGTAATAGGGAAGAAAAAATCCGTAACAGCTGAGTCATATATATGTATCCAGTATCAGTCCAATACTGACAGTGACCTACTGTCTTTCTGGTATGTTTCCTCCATTGTATCTTTGTCCCTCCATAAATACAAAGAATTCAATAAAGGCTACCTCACTAGCTAAAGAGTCAGATCTTTGTGTAATATGGCTATGTTAGTTCCTTTCAGTGAAGCTAAAAATGCCAGTCAAAGACATACTGTGGAAGTATTATGTAGGTTTCAAATCATTACCTGATATTTCAGCTGTCTAGCTTTGAAAAAGCTATCCTAAATCACTTGAAACACGTTTGTAACAGACTGCTAATAATTTGTTTTGAATGGAGAAAATTTTGTAATGAGACAGGAATCATCAGCCTAAAAAGAAGTGTGACATATATGAGATTGTGACACCAACATAAGACTTTATAAAGAGGGAGATTATTAGTTCAGGGGTGAAAATTTGAATAAAGCACAATTATCTGTTAAACTGGAAGAGGCAAAAGTGGACAAAATAATTGCTGTCTGTACTATAAGCTGGTTTTCATAGTGCTTATTTTTCAAAATGTTCTTGATTACCTTTGCAGCCTCAATTGTGTGGTGTGCAGAGCTCTTCTAAGCAGGGCTAGTGAAACTGAGTAAGTGTATTCTAAGTTAAATATTTTTAGACTGTAGTGACTGAAAAACTTGTGTAAACTGAACAGGTAACCGTATGACATAGTGCTGGTGTTTTAGAAAATGTTTTCAGTAAGGACTTTGCCATGATATTTTGGCTATGTAGTAGAGGCATTCTGGCATCTACTTTGAGGAATGTTCTTTATTTCTTTCATTATGCAGGTGGGAATTGTCACTGGTGCAGGCTTCTGTTCGGTGCCTGATTTCATCCTGGGCTCAAGCGTGTGAGGCACCAAACACTCTGGTTTACTCTGGGAAGACAGATGAACATATGCTTAAATTTCAGTTTATAAATGCTTCCTTGAACTCTGTCAGAGCACTCTGTGCATGACCACAACTAAAGTTTGAACCAAAAAACTTGTGGTCTGTAGGCAGCGATCCCACCACATGAACCATTGTGTTCTTTGGATGAGCTTTTGGTAACTGTGTTAAACTGCTCTGGGCTGAAATCCACTCTGTTACTCCTATTGTTCCTCTGTATCTGTGCCTACTGCTTACACTTTTCCAACACTGTGCTATTTTCCATGTAAGTAGCAGGAGTGGAAAAGACTGACTTAATTTTCTGCTTCCATTAGATGTGTGTGCTTGTGTGGAGCATGTAACTACATGGAGACATTTGGTGCCTGTCTACTTTTCTTGACTTTGGAAATAAACCACCACCCTTTTAAGTGCAAGGAATCTTCCTGCCTAGCAGTGAGAAGTGGTCTTGCTGTGAGGTTACTGAAGATGGAAGCAATTACAGAAAGAGGGGTTCAATGAATTACAAGTTTTCTGCTTTAGTTGTTTGTGTTTTCTCCCCTTTTACTCTAAAACAAGTCACCTATAAAACACGTATTGTCTTTCTGTGTATGAAGAAATACAACCATTCATAATTTCCTGGAACAATGTGTGGCATCTATTCAGATAAGAGGAGCCCATCCATCTTTGCAATATTTCTCTTTTTACAAAAGATCCTCATTTCCACTGGGAGATGGATGTATTGAGCTATTAGTAGAACAGCAAAGGCTATTTTGCCTTGATGCAGTACCTAGTTTTCCAGATGAAAGACCAAAAAGAATTGAAATACCTTTATTTTATAACTGATTGTGTGGAATTATGTATAAATCTGTTGGAGGTCTTTTCAGGGATTTTTTTTTTTTTAAATTTAGGTATGCCCACATCAATCTTTCAGGGCCTTTTGTCTCTTTGCTTCTGTATCCCATTGCCTGTCCTTTGATTCTGTGCAATTTCCTTACTGAACCAATATTTATATGAACTGATCATGACATCTTTTTTGACAGTTCTTTTGCAATGTTTAATAAAGGTTAGAGTAATTGTAATGCCAAAATTACTCTGTAAAAATTCATTGCAATGTTTTGCAAAGTACTATAATACAAAACAATGGGAAAAAAGAGAGGAGAATAATTCCCTTTATGTAAAACTGTAATTCTGATTTAACTCACACATGGCTATTACATGTGGTTTTATTTTGGGAAATGTGCTACACCATTGTTTTCTATAATGTCTGCCACATGCTGCCTGTTGCTTTTGCATTTAAGAATAGTATTTTGTGCTCCAGACAAAATAAAACTAAGTTATTTTCATATTTCTAGAAAAACCTGTGTTGTGATGGTTAAAACACTGGCATTACTCATATCATTTCTGGTTGAAAGGGTCAGTGAAGAGCCAAAAACGTCTCCTCTGTGGGATTCTGTGCTACCTAATGTACCCTGGGTTTTCTAAGCCAGTGCTATTTATTTCTGCTAAAGTGCTTGTATGTAACTTTGAAAAGTTATGGATGGGATTATCACTTTGGTTCAAGATCGGCAGGGCTATAGCTAAATTCCTAATCTCTCTTTCTCCTTGTCTCTGTCACCTTGGATTACATCACCAGAGGCATGGAGTCTGGACATCTTTGCCTTCATCTTTGCTTTTCTTCATGATCTGTACATCCAGATTATGTCTACATTTGCCATTTCTAGTTACATAAACTTTCAGCTTCTTCCAGAATCTAAGGATCTTCAGGTCCTCTCTCATTTTACACCTCACACACTGCAGCTTACTTTTTCTGCTCTTAACATCATACAATTGGTTCCCCTTCAAAACGCTTCTGTTAGAATCATCTTGATTCTTTCTTCACCCCCTTCTTCTTAGCTGTTGTCTTCCTTTATTCTGCTGTATTAAAAGACTATCTTTACCAGTATGTCCTCCCAATATTTAACTAAACACTATTTTAATAAGTTCTGCTTTTCTTTCTTCTTTCTTATCCCTACAACCCATGCCTTTTTCTTTTCCCCTTCCTTCTTTTTTTGACAGAAAAGTTTGAGGTTGAAGTAAAAAATGAAAATAAAAAGTTTTCTTTATCTATATAATAGCACAGCAGGATCTGGGTATTATGCCTCTAGGAACTACAGTAAAACAATAAATGAAGGCCAATCAATGTAAATTCTGATACACAGAACAGAGAGGAGGGAGGATAGCCTAACTCGTATAGCAGTGGTCTGAAATGTATTTTTTCAGTGATCTGCTGTTAGATAGATGCTTATCCATTCAAGTGTGCAATACCTGTGTTTCCTAAGACTTTGCTCTGCAAGAGCTGATAACACTGGACATGCCACCTTAGTAGGGTCTTGATGCTAAATACTGTTTGTACAAAAAGAGAATTTCTTTCACAACATTATACTTAGAAAACATCAAAAAACTGCTTGTATTAAAAAAAAAAAAAGAAGTACTTTCACCAAAACCTAAGCATTTCTGAATTGCAGAAGGCAGTAGATTGACTTAACTGACTTGCTTTAACACTACAAAAATAGAGTCATAGAATCAGAGAATGGTCTGGGTTGGAAGGAACCTTTAAAGATCATCTAGTCCAACTCCCCTGCAGTGAGCAGGGACATATTCCACTAGCTCAGGTTGCTCAAAGCCCCATCCAGCGTGACCTTGAACACTTCCATTAGTAGGGCATCCACAACTTCTCTGGGTAATCTGTTCCAGTGTCTCACCACCCTCGTCATAAAAAATTTCTTCCTTAAGTCCAATCTAAACCTACCCTCTTTCAGTTTAAAACTGTTGTTCCACATCCTGTCACTACAGGCCCTGATAAAAAGTCTCCATCTTTCTTATAAACCCTCTTTATATACTGCAAGGCCACAATAAGGTCTCCCCAGAGCCTTCTCTTCTCCAGGCTAAAAACCCCCAAGTCTCTCAGCCTTTTCTCATAGGAGAGGTGTTCCACCCCCTGACCATTTTTGTGGCCCTCTTCTGGACTAGCTCCAACAGGTCCATGTCTTTCTTGTACCGGAGACCTCAAAGCTGGACATGGAACTCTATGTGGGTCTCACAAGAGCAGAGTGGAGGGAGAGAATCACCTCCCTTGACCTGTTGTCCACACTTCTTTTTATGCAGCCCAGGTTACGATTTGCTTTCTGGGCTACAAGCACTCATTGCTTGCTCATATCCAATTTTTCATCCACCCGCATATCAATACTTTGGACCAAGGAAAGGTGATAAACATGTGTAATCTGATAAAAAAAGTAAATTGTATCCACACTATATTTTTCATGGATTGTGATAGTAATTTAGAAAATAGTCCTGAAATGTAACTCATTAAAAATTGAGCTTTCTTTTTTTCCCTCTAATCATGCTGTTGAAACACATGTAGCACAGATGCTGCTACCATCGCAGTACACTTTACATGACTATGTTCTTTTCGACATTAAATTGTCAGAGAAGGATAATTCCATAGAAGTATCCTAGTAAAGTGTATTAAATGGTATACTTTCACCTGATTCTCATTTCCATTTTAATAAGTACTTTCACATGTAGGCTCACTGAAGATGAATCACTGCCTGTGACTATTTATCTTCTGATTTGGAAATGGGCATTTGTTTCCCCCTGGTCTTTTTGGAAAAGACCTTTAGAATTTGATTAAAAGGAATGAAATGAGGAATTATTCTAAAAAGCTATAAAATATAGCACAGCATTTAATACTGTGTTTTGGACTGTGCTGGAGGACAGTAATTCTCTCATATACTCACAGTTGTTAAAAAAATATTTTGTAACATCTTTTTTTAATACATGAGGTCAAGTAGGTATACGAGACCAGAAATCAGCTGACTTTTGAAGTTAAAACTTCTTGGGGACAAAACAGCTTGTGATTTTGCATATGGTTTGGGGGAGAATATGAAAATTATGTAAAATTTTGGCACTGCTTTCATCCTGGGACTTAAACATAAAATAGTGGTTCTCTAGTTCACAGTGCTGAGGTCAGGGTACCATAACTGCAGGAAAGGCTGTTATAACGAGGATGCTCTGATCATGCCATCTGTGCAAAACCAGAAATGTCCTTATGTCTGAAAACTGCTTTATACCTTTCTCAAAATGCCAGCTGAGCAGCCAGAGTTATTCGATGATATGGTAGAAGGCATGATGTACCATATTGACTAGAAATCTTTAACTGTCCAAAATCTTGACTAGTCTCTCTAACGGACTAGCACTGAATACAGCCGAATAGCAAAAAGTTAACTAAATAGGACATTGTAAGTGACAGAAGGAGCTTAATATTTTGGAGGTGTATTTTTTCCTGTTGGGTCTGCATAAAAGAGTTGTGCAGAAATGTCTTTAACCAGCTGATTTCTTATCACAAAGCTGTTTTGTTTTTTTTTCTCGTTGGTTCCATCTGGAATCTTCTTTCCAGTAAAACCTGTGAAATGTTTCATTCAAGACAGGGTAGGAAGCATAAAAGATAAATTACTGTTCAACTGTAAATTATAGCTAGTCTTCTGTCATAATTTCATATAGAATCTATATATTTCTATATATTTCTTTTTCTTTAATAAAACAAAACTTACAGGTTTATTATCAGCACTAGAAAAGATTTTTTATGACAGCAGAGGACCTTTATGTTCACCTATCTGGTCTTTGTAACACAAGGTATGGTATTTTATTTGAAAATTTGTGCATCAAATTTGGAACTTTGTGATTGAGAATATATCTCTTAAAAAATATCTAATCTTGAAGATGTAAGGTTATAGATGATCAACTTCCCCATTAGTGGGCTGTTTCAATGGTTAGTTTCCTAACCTCCTGCCACATCCTAGTTAGGTTTCTTTTTAGAATTATCCTTTGCTACCTGGTTTTAATTTGCCTAGTTCTTCCTTTATTTGGTGTTGTAGTTCATTATTCTTTTGTCTTCCAGATCAAAAAAACCTACTATCAGAAATCTTCTCCCCCTGTGTGTACTTATAAAACATGATCAAGTCTACCTTGTAATTTCTCTTTGAAAAGTGAAATAAATTAAGCTTATTTAATTAACGTAAGGCTGGCTTTCAAGACCGTGAAGCACTCTGCTGCTCGGTTTTGAATGATCCATGCTTATAACATAATATTAATTGGATAGTATTTTTCAAAACTGGACTCAGTGCTGTATCCTGTACAAGATATACTACCTCCTTCATTACTTTGCTGTAGTCTTCTAGAGGTCTAAAATACCACCACTGTCTTTTTTGGATATCACATTATAAAATGGATATGTTAGTATGCCACAGAGTTGAATCATAGAGTATCTCAAGTTGGAAGGGACCCATAAGGATCATTGAGTCCAACTCCTTGCTCCTCACAGGACTACCTAAAACTAAACCATATGACTAAGAGTGTTGTCCAGATGATCCTTGAATTCTGACAGGCTTAGTGCCATGACCACTTCCCTGGGGAGCCTGTTCCAGTGACCGACCACCCTCTCAGTGAAGAATCTTTTCCTCATAATTGCTTTGCCCATATTATTAGCACTTGAAACTTGCTGAGAGAAAGGCATATGACTTCAGGAAAGTACCCCTGAGCCTGGAAAACCCTTACACAGCTGCAGTTGGTAAGATGTCCAGCAGTACAGTGACAATTTTAAAAAAGGGACAAGTTATGGCCTTGTACTTATACCAGGAGTATGTGTATGTGGTCCTTGGCCACTTCAGTATGAAGTAAAAATGGCTTAGTTTAAACAACCACTAATGAAATCCTGGTCCTGACTCTGAGCCTGTTGACTAGATGAGTCTGATGCCTCTCCTTGGACATCAGCCAAGCTTTTCAGGTAGACCTGATATACTATGCACATCTAACATTTCAAAGAAGCAGAAGCATCCATAACTATTCTGGAGTTGCATTTTCCTGTATATTATACATTTGGAAACTAGTATGTTTAGAAAGTATTCAACTCACAATGGAATTGCCCGGGCTGTTATTGGGAAATGACTGTATAGACTGAGTCTTTTTCCCTTTAATCTGGACATAGCCACTCATAGACACATAGTAATCCTTTTTGGTCTGGAGCCCAAAAGCTGGTATTATTTTATCAAAAAACCCCTTCATTATAAGCAGTGTTAATGCTGAATAATTATAAGAAATGTGCAAAGGTTGAGTAGGTAGGGCTGCATAGCTGGGAGAGGCACAGTGACCCACAGCTGAAATAAGAGAAGCGCATCTTTGATTTCACAAAGCTTTTAATCAGTTGTTTCATAGTACATTTCACATGATTCAATCTGATTAGCCATAATCTGAAATGATTATTTAAAAGATCCTGAAATTTCAGGAAGGCTTTTCTATTTATGCCTATACCTACTGTGCAGTAATGTGAAGAATAAAGGAGTGACTTCAGTTTGAAAAAAAAAAAAAAATTGTTCATATGCTCTGCAGTGCCATCTACAGTATTTCGGTGAAGACTGAACGACTTAACAAGAAATAGTGCATGTTCTACAAAGGAAGAGTAAAGTGGAAAGTGTGACTATATCAATATTAAACAAACGTTAGAGAACTGAACTATAAATCAGCAAGAGACTTACTAGATTATCACTTTATTTCCAAAGGCTTTTCACCTATGATTTAAATATGATATTTCATCAGAAAGGGTTTGAATTGTTTAATAACATCTAATATAATCAGCAAAGTTAAACTCCTGTGATACTGAAAAAAGTGAAATGATGCCACTTTATAGGAATATGGCATCATCATGTAAATTACAAACGTACTTGTTACTGCTTTTAAAATAAATCTGTTCAGGTTGTCTTTATTTCCCTCCTGCCTTCAGTCCTTACCATATCTGTGTTACATTTTCACACTTTTCTCCATTTCTGTGAGTACTAGAAATGTAAAATAATACATAGAAATAAGTTTTGTGACATGTTTCTATGAGCCTTAAAGAGATGAAGCCTCTTAAAGGACTAACATTAAAATTTTGAGAATTGGCAGCACTATTCCAAATGTTGAGAAAAGATAACTGTTTAGGTTATAAACTAAGATTTAATTCTATTTTGATTGAAACAGTGTGGTACTTGACTTCATATGAACTCCATTTTTTCATATGGTCTGGTGGTAATTTTTCATTTAGAAGCAAGCTTATTTTTATGATTTGGTAACTGTAGATGTTGTAGTCAGAACACTAATTCTTTTTTTTTTTTTTTTTTAAAGTCCTGATCTTTAAATACTATACAAACAGTGCTCCATACAGTGTATATACAGATGAAAAATTTTTATTAATTAAGGTAGATTTAACTGGGTCTTTAAACATTTATTACTGAACAAAGTAAACAGTGGTAAACATTATTAATTAGAAGCTGTTTTTTATCATTACAACAAAGGTAATGTTTTGTTGACCACTGAGCTTAGAAGCCACTTTGAAAATCTTTTTTTAAATTTTTTAAACAGTAATATATAGAACAAAGACATTAAATATTTATTTACCTGCTTGCTACTGTGGAAAAGTTTCACAGGAACATGTATGCAATAACTTGTTTTCCAAGTAATTACTCAAAAAGTGAAATAGTTGCCTGTGAAACATGAGGACATGCTTTTTCTGGGTTTTGTTGTTTACTGCCCTCCAAACATTGTAGAACACCAAATTTTTGTAAGGTTTGTGTGGGAAGAATTTTTCCTGTCTCTTGCTTAAATACTACCAAAAATACTGAGAACACTGGGTCCTAGTGCAAGGTCAGAGCAATTATAATGTTCTTCAATGATGATAAATGAGAACTCAGAGTTGTAGCTTATCATTACTGTGCAACTTCAGTATAACAGATAAAATGGAAGTTTCCTATGTTACATACCTCAGCAGCCAACTCTAACAATTGACCTTAATCAGAAAATTCCTGGAGATCTTGTTATCTCAGCAAGTTATCTGGATACCAAAGTCAGCATCAACATTAATTCACTTCATAAAAGGTATGATCTGCCTGTACACCATTAAAGGGACCTGTCAGCTTCTGGTATTCCCCATGAGCAGGTGTGATATACTGATGGGTAGAAGTCCACTCTCACGATGTGTGAGGGCTTGGATGCAGGACTGTCTGTGGGGGAGGGGGACTGTCTGACCTTCAAACAGAGGTCCTGTGACCACGGTTACTATATCACCCATTAGGTGAGGGGCCAAGGCACAAATCTGCATGGGATTGAGCTGAAGGGTTAACACTGGGTTGACTGGGCAAGTCTTGCTGTTTTTTATGGTAAACCACAAATAATAATAATAAAAAATGATAGTAATACATGCAATATATGTTTTTATATATATAAAAATAAATGTCCTGCTCAATTGGAATAAAGTGTTCAGACACAAATATTGGTAATTATTTTAAACTATGTGTTAGCAATTCCCTGACACCTTCTTTTAATTGCCCTGTCTGCAGCTTATGATTCAATGAATTAAAAGTGATTCTAATAAAGTTAAAGTACAGTTCAACCTTTTAAACTTGTATTTGAGTCTTGGAAAAAAAATTACACTTTTTTTTTGTTTTCTTCTCGTGTTTTAGCTGTCTCTTGCATTGGACCTAAAATTGCGAGAGAGGCACTTCTCTTTGCATGGTCTCTCTGAGTCAGCCAAAACCACAAAATGATGGAAAGCCTATTCTTGCAAAAAAAAGAAAAAAATTGCCTGGTTGTCTGCAATGTTTTTCCTTAGCCTGTTATTTCAGGGAAGGGGTGGGAACAGGGATGTTGTTCTTTGTGTAATGTGTGGGTAGTGATTAGTATTGCAAAAGCTTACAGCTGGACTGCTTAGCTGACAGAAACAGGGAGCAGACAACTGCAAGAGGACAAAAAGGCAGGGGACCAACCCAAAACCTCTCTTATTTTCTTTTCTAAAGAGTCAGGAACAATAGCCAGTTAGGCTGTCAGCGAATATACAGCCTGGGAAAAATGTTACATATCCACGTCTTAAATGCTGGGGTGGGCACAGCCTCTAGCTACATGGGGATGAAGAGCAGTCAGCACAGCTATGACTCTGCCACATGACACAAATAATATTCAGGAGACCTGAACTGTTCTGTTCTCAGTGTGTGCGTTACATTCAGGAGTAGAATAACCTCTCTTTAGAAATCAAAAAACAGCCCGTAAAAAGTGATCAAACTCTTTGTTGGAATATCTTTTTTCAAATTTGCATGTGTATGAAAGTTGCTCTTCTTTTTCATAAGTCACTGCTCATCATCTTCTTAGTTCCTTCATGTATCTAGCTGTCCAGTTGCAGCTGGCTCAGAAAATACTGGGTTTTAGAAAAACGTACTGAAATAACTGTTTTATTCAAATGAGTAGACCTGTAAAAGAAACTTAGACCTTCATTCAGGAACACACTTTTAACCAGATGAAAGCTCCTCTAAGTATGGCTGGACTTATGTACAGTTCTGCTGTGCCTTTAGAAACGGAGACTGGAAGTACTGTTTGGATAGCGTTTGGAAGCTAGAGCATGAGGATAAATGTCAACAAAACCAGCTATGCATGCAACAGCAAGTGTAATTCCATCAAAACAATTTAATAAAGACTAGACAGGCTGTCTGTAATTAAGGAACATTTAGGGAATTTGGGGTAATGAAACAGGACTATGTAGGTAGGAAGATTTTGCTGCTTTGGTCAGTGCTGTCTGCATTATCTCCTAACTAGAGGGATTGAATGCTGGCCTCCATTGCTGTCGCAGCTAGGAAACAGGAAGGCCTTGAACCCTTCAAGGACTCAATCTTGTCAAGTGAGAAAGCTGTCAGATTGCTATCAAGGAACTCTGGCTTTTGTGTTATATTCCATCTCTACCTGTTTTGATCTTTTCAATAGCCTATCTCAATTTATTGTCTTTCAGTTCTGTACAATTTTTTAGTTTGTTCCATATTCGAAATGCTTCATTCCCTTTCTTTTCATATTCCTTTTCTTTTAATTTACCCCTGTTACCTCTTCAGGTGAAAAAACCCCTAAACCCAAAATACCTCTTAGATTGTGATTCTTCACTGTTCAAGTCATGCTGTATCCTTAAGAATCCACTAAGGATCTAGAGCTGGCAGCACTAAGCACAGAGGAACCAAGAGTGCAAGCTAGTCTCAGAAGCAGTGAAATAAGTTTTACCTATACAACAGACAAGTGTTATCCCTGGAGGTGGCTAGTTATGTGTTTTCTAGAACTGAGAAGAGGGAAAGAGGAAATAAGAGACAGGTGAAAGGACCAGAAAGGGCTGATTTAAATAAGCATGCAAAAATTTCCTACTGAACTTCTTAATTCCCAAAGATTTGTGTGCCCCCTGTAAGAAATCTGTTTCTGCTGAGGCTGTTGGCAGAGAAATAAATAAAAATTCGAATTATTGAACCAGCCTTGAGCAAATTGGACTGGGTTGGAGGAGAAAATTTCTTCCCCTTGTTTCAGAGCTGAATAAGTTTAAGATGGAACAAAGGAATCTCAAACAATAAATTACCAGTCACAAGCATAGTAACAGAATCATAGAAAAAAATATGGCTGGAAGGGACTTCAGGATATTATCTGGTATGATCTCCTGCCTTAAGGCAGGATCAAGAATACATATGTCATTCTTGACAGAAGTTTGGATAACATCCTGAAAAAGGTCTCCAGTGAAGCTCAGTGTCTCCCCAGAAAATCTGTCCCAAAGCTCCACAATCCTTACTGTTACAAGCTTTTAGTCCTACCCACAACATATTGCTTTCTTTAACACCTTAGTTTAAGACTTTGAGCTATTAAATGATATGATCATAGCAATACACTTGAGGCAATGTTAATACAGGTGATTTGGAAAAGAATGTGATGCTGGACCATTGAGCAATGGGACCGATTTTCACATAAATTAAATTATAATTCTTCATTAAAAACTTTTATAATAATTCATCATTAATTGCCATAAGTTTTACATCATTACAATGGTTTGTGTTGGTTGGAAAATGTAAATACGGGGTGTGGGAGAGATTCTGCACACCATCTGTGAGGACAAGTCTGGATTGGCCCGAGAAGTAAATCCTGACTGTAGGATCCAACAGTTAGTAATAGTAACTGAAAAACTAATGTATAAGAATCTTGCTTCAAAATATACAAAAATGGTTGATTTCACAGACAGTATTAGTGTTGAATTAATGAATCAGGACTTTATAGAAAGCCTACCGATCTGTTTGGAAGAATAACCTTGCAGTTCACCTTTATATACATTGTTCATTTTTTCATTATAATCACTATAACGTTAGATAAAAATCTAATCAGTACTATTATAACAAATTTGTTTTCTAAAAATCTCAGATTTGCATTTTAACTCTTTAAGTAAAGATACACTTATATAATATTTGTAAAGTACTAATCAGAAACTCAAAGTCATTTTGACAGTCAACACAGGAATTACATTTTGCAAAAGTTTGCCCATAGTACACCACAGCAGGAAATGTTAGCTTACTCTCTTGCTCTGCTACACTGGAAGTTTAAATAAAGAACTGATAAAGATATAATTAAAATCTGGCAATTTCAGTAAAAACTTGCTCCTTCATATCTTGCTGTAATTATTCTGCTGTACTGCTCCAGCTCTTGCAATTACTCTTCACAGGGCCAGACTGACACCTAAAGGGGCCATCTGCAAACCTCAGATAAGGGCCATGGCTTACTTGAGCAGCTGTAGGGTGGGTGGGAGAGAGGAAGGCTGGAGCCTCAGGGCTCTGGGAATGTCTTGGCACTCCAGGGTGCCTCCTGGTAGTATGTGTGAGAGCAGATGGATTCGCTTATTTGGTTTTAATGTATGGACCTATATCTTGATCGAAGCAAGCAGAATGAAACCTTCCAGAGAACCAGTTGATGCCAATGTTGAAACGTGATCTTCTGCAATGAATGCCTCAGTCCTGGACTGTCTAAAAGTCCCAGACTTTCATCCATTTGTAAAAGTGCCTTTCTTACTTTTAGGCATGAGTCAAAGGCTGTCTTCTGCGGAAATTTCTTGATTCTAGCACCTAAACCTGTGGAAACTGAAGACAGCTCCATAGCCAGCAGGAGAGATGTGCAGTTTTGCTTGTGTAACTGCCAGTTTAGTTAGTACATGAAATGGCTCCTTTGTAAATAAAATATATTATTTGCCGATTGCCCCACTTTTCCATGCACTTGAACCATGTGCAGATGCACTGACTATAGCAGATCTGAGGAGGCAGCAGCAGAGTATTGCAAAGACTTTTCGGAAGGTTTTAGTTTTGATATTATTAAACTACGAATGTTTTGATTGAGATGGTGGTATTGGGGCAACACATGGGCCTGTGCCTGCTGGGGAGGCTGGGAGCACTGGGGGCTCCCTGTGGGGATGGCAGGGAAGGGCCTGGTAGCCTGTCCATCCCACCAACCCGGCTAGGAGTAGGGCAGCGGAGGGGCAGCCGGGGCAGCCCCATCCCCGGCCTTTGGGCTCTTCCCTGGGGACAGGGACAGGCCGAGGCTGAGCCGGGACATGGGCCTGTGGGCGGGCCCAGCTCAGAGGAGCCCATGACAAGCCAGGGCAGGGCTGTAGGGAGCTGGAGACGGGCCTTGCTGCAGCATCGCTGGGGCAGGGACTGCTGGTCCTGGGGGGCTGACATGGAGTGCTGAGCCATGGGCAGGGTGGAGGGAGCCCCAGGGGGGCTGGGCAGGGGCAGTCAGGGCTGGTGGTGCCCTCAGGGCCCTGGCAGTAACTTCTAGCTTTGTTATTTCAAATGTCATACTGGAAAAAAACTTGCCCTATTGTCAGTTTTATAAGCCCTCCTTAGTTTGGTCTTATTTTAAAGTAAACAAGAAAATGTTCAAAATATACTGCAATGTAAAAACAGTGCATAAAATCAAGTGTTTTTCAGCTTCACGTGTCACTTGGATTTCCTCAGAGCACATGTCTCTCTCTAGGGAAGCTCTGCCTTAAGCACAGTATTAGTCAGTAATCCTAGCAACGCATGTGCTGAATTTTAAATGTGTTAAGTAGCCTCAATGAGTTCAATAAGGCTAGTGGCTTAGTAAACATGCACTAAACATCAAAATGCTCATGGAGTCAAAGTTTGATGTTGAACTTCAGGAAAGCATTCACTCTATGGAGGGAGAATTGTCCCTTAATGGTATGGCCCTGCTTTGTGTTAGCCATCTGCAGGAGACCATGGGGGGACTACAACTCCTTTCTTTTATGGGGGTTCAGCTTTGCTTTAGTAAGAGGAAGCATTCACACCTAACATGTGTGGGCACTTCCTTCCTTCACCTTCCTCTATCATGATTGCAAAGAGCTTTTAGGTGAAGGAGTGGTAATTCAGAGTTTCTTTTAAGTTTTGAATCGCTCTCTGGAAAAGATTTTATCTCCTTATTACTTCTTAAATTAGCATGTGAAGTTAGGACCTTAACTTGTGAGAAGGAGCAACTATCCCCCTACATACTCACAGAGATCAGCTCCGAGAGAAGGGAGTTTCACCTGCAGGATATTTGGAGAGAGCAAAAGGGCTGTTACATTTATCTGCAGCAAATTGCTTTCCTGTCTTGGGAGCAAAGGAGAGCTGGGAGCTGAGCTGGGAGCAGGGCTATGCTTTGAGTGGCTCCAGGCTAAATCTTGCTAGCAATGTCTTCTGTTTCCTTTGAGAAGAAGTGCTGGTGAGAGATAGTTGGTGTTTACTTCATAATTCATGAAGTTTGCGTACTGAGAATAATGATGATCTTTGTGCTATATTAAGACTTTTTTTTAAAAAAAGAGCTTATTTGTGTGATTGGACTAACATTTATTTTGCCTGTGTAAAATGTATTCCTGCTAGCACATTATTACTGGTTTAGTTGCATAGCCAAAACTTTTAAACATTGCCTAATCTAAGACATATGAATCTTTTGCTGTGGTATATTTTGCTGGTTACTTATAATTCTTGCTTGTAGCTCTTCCCAGAAGTTTTGAGACATCCCTTTAGGTTGAATATTTTCTGTGACAGAATCAGTAATGGGAGAGATACATGGAATATACTTGAGTGCACATAGAATCATAGGATCATTTAGGTTGGAAAAGACCTTTAAGATCATCAAGTCCAACCATTAACCTGGTGGTGCCAAGTCCACCACTGAACCATGTCCCTAAGAACCACATCTACATGTCTTTTAAATACCTCCAGGGATGGTGACTCAACCACTTCCCTGGGCAGCCTGTTCCAATGCTTGACAACCCTTTTGGTGAAGAAATTTTTCCTGATATCCAATCTAAACCACCCCTGGCACAACTTGAGGCCATTTCCTCTTGTCCTATCACTTGTTACTTGGGAGAAGAGACGGACCCCCACCTCGCTACAACCTCCTTTCAGGCAGTTGTAGAGAGCGAGAAGGTCTCCCCTCAGCCTCCTTTTCTCCAGGCTCAACAACCCCAGTTCCCTCAGACGCTCCTCATAAGACTTGTGCTCTAGACCCTTCACCAGCTTCATTGCCCTTCTCTGGACACGCTCCAGCACCTCAATGTCTCTTTTGTAGTGAGGGGCCCAACATTGAACACAGTATTCGAGGTGCGGCCTCACCAGTGCTGAGTACAGGGGCACGATCACTTCCCTAGTCCTGCTGGCCACACGATTTCTGATACAAGCCAGGATGCTATTGGCCTTCTTGGCCACCTGGGCACACTGTTGGCTCATACTCAACTGGCTGTCAAACAACACCCCCAGGTCCTTCTCTGCTGGGCAGCTTCCCAGCCACTCTTCCCCAAGCCTGTAGCGTTGCATGGGGTTGTTGTGACCCAAGTGCAGGACCCGGCACTGAGCCTTGTTGAACCTCATACAACTGGCCTTGGCCCATCAATCCAGCCTGTCCAGGTCCCTCTGTAGAGCCTTCCTACCCTCAAGCAGATCAACACTCCTGCCCAGCTTGCTGTCATCTGCAAACTTACTGAGGGTGCACTCAATCCCTTCATCCAGATCATTGATAAAGTTATTAAACAGGACTGGCGCCAACAGAGAGCCCTGGGGAACACCACTTGTGATCAGCCGCCAACTGGAGTAAACTCCATTCACCACCACTTTTTGGGACCGGCCATCCAGCCAGTTTTTTTACCCAGCGAAGAGTACACCTGTCCAAGCCATGAGCAGCCAGTTTCTCCAGGAGAATGCTGTGGGAAATGGTGTCAAAGGCTTTACTGAAGTCTAGGTAGACAACATCCACAGCCTTTCCCTCATCCACTAAATGGGTCACCTTGTCATAGAAGGAGATCAGGTTAGTCAAGCAGGACTTGCCTTTCCTAAACCCATGCTGACTGGGCCTGATCCCCTGGTTGTCCTGTATGTGCTGTGTGATAGCACTCAAGATGATCTGCTCCATCAGCTTCCCCGGCACCGAGGTCAGGCTGACAGGCCTGTAGTTCCCCAGATCCTCCTTCCAGCCTATCTTGTAGATGGGCATCACATTTGCTAACCTGCAGTCAACTGGGACCTCCCTGGTTAGCCATGGATGACTAACCTTGACTAAACATGGATTTTTCTACATGCAAACAGCTGACGAAGCAGGAATATTTAGTTGTGTGAAGTATTGTGGGGAAGAGAAGCCAGATTAAAAATTTAAGCCCTAAATAATCCGCTGTATTCAGTCATGGCTGATGGCTAGAGCTCTCCCATGTTTACATAAGAAAAATAATAACACTTTTACAAGGTAAAACAAACACTGTGAAGAACAATAAGCAATACAAAATATTAATAAGCAAATACAGCAAACAGAATCACAAGTCTGGGCCCTGGATATTTTTAAGTGTATGGAGCTGACCTTTGAGTTATGTAAAGCATTCCAAAAGATACATGCATTCATTCCCTTAATTTGTTCTGACATTGTACATACAAAGTATTTGTTCAGTGTCTTATTTTACAATTTCCTGCAACTGACAATGCTGCTATCTTAAGTTTTCTTTGATGTCTCTTTAGAACAACTTCTAAAGTATTTAAAATACCAAACAGCTGGACTTTATAAACCAAAACAATCCAGTAAACCTCTGTGTGTGCAGTTCTTGATAACCTTTGACTGAAATCTTGTCATCTGTTTTTTTTCAAGCCATAGTTCAAGAAAAAAATGTCAAGCACCTCTCTGGCTTATATTGAATACCCAGAATTAAAACAGAAGTACTCTTCATATTAAGTTCTTCTGAAACAATGCATCAGCTCTGCTGAAACCTTCCATGTCATCATGTATATACTACCACTGAAGTTTAACTTTAACTTACTGAAACTGAAATTTAAGTTTAACTTGCTCAAACTTTCACCAGTTCTGGTTTCCAATTTTCTGTTCCCCCTAAAGGTACTTTTCAAATTCCACATAGCCTTTCTGTGTCTGATGCAAAGTGCTGGAAGGGTAAGTAAAATGAATCATCATGTCTAAGCAGACGCTTTTCAGTTAAAGCAGTCACCTTGAACCCATGAGGTCGAATTCTAATTTTTCACTCTGCCTAAAAGAACTTAAATCTTCACTTACCTTCTCAGGGAGTATCCAATATACACAGCATTTTCAGGGTAGCTCTTTCCATTTCTTCTATTGAGCCTATTTCACTTGGCATGAAATGTTGAAATACTTACTGAAGTGGGGACTGGAGTATAGGCTTCACCCTCCCAGATTCATGTCTCTCTCTTTTTTTCACTTCCCTCTGACTTAATGAATATTTAATATTGTCTGTGTAGTGAGATGATGACAGTTTCAATAACAACAAGCAAGAGAACACTGTGTGAGATTATCCTATGATCAGAGCATTCACCTGGAAGTAATAGCTGTGGGTGTAGGTCCTCTGTGTCGTTCTCAGTCCTAGCAGGCCAGTAGAGATGACTTGCCTGGGGAAGCAGGTATTAGCCATATTAACACATTCTCTTCTTACTGCAGCAGTTTACAAAGAAGGAATGACTTAAAGTTATCTTAACGGCCAAACTCCACGAGAAGCTTTTTTGCAGACAACCACGAGCAGAGACAAATGTCCCCTTCCAGCCCACGACAAGGTATCTCTCTTCTAGGGAGGGGGAGACTTGGGCCTTGCCTTTTTATTTGGCATTTCATGCTAACTGGTTTAAGCATCTTGCTCATTAACAATCTGCTTTTATGGATACCTCTCTTAAGATTTAGCTTTGTGTATGCATAAAGAACTGTGTTTAGCCCAACTTAGTGGGATGTCTCCCTTAAAACAGCAGGACATAAGAAACTGCGATGCTGTATCACATTATTTTAAAATCTTTTGTGGCTGCAGTGCTCATACCTTTCATTCATATTTGCTCAGCCTGGGACGGAGTCCAGCAGCTCAACACTCTAGCATAATTTGGCTGACAAAAATAAATTGCAGGAGCCGTGTTCCAAGGGATGCCTCCTGCCCGGAAAGCCATTGCCACAGTTACATGACAGCTGCACTGCTGTATCCTTTACAATTTCTGAGACAGCAGGCTCCAGGGAGAGCCGTCTCACCATTACACACCTCAGGGGAATATCCTGTCAGTCTGCTATTCCCAGAGCAGACCCAAGTGTGCTTCTCTATGTATACTAACCACGTACAGCCCTGCAGCTTTCTGTGCACCTGCGCTTTGCTTTCAGGGACCTGAGAGGCTGTCCATCAGTACTTTCATTTAGCAGTTCGAATGAGGCATTTCAATTTGTGATGGGGGATGCAGAAAGGATTTTTAAAACCTCCCATATGTGCACGTTTAATCTCTCATAAACTCATATTTCACTGCAGGCAAATGTGGGACCTCTCTGAGTTGTGCATAGATGGCAAACGTGAGCTTGTTCTGCCCATGCTGATTTTTCTGGGACATGTCCATGTGGCCACATTAGCATGGTACTGATCCTGAGCTAACATATCTTGCCTCTGAGAAGGGTTTTTACCTTTAATCCAGCAATATCTTGACTGCGGCTACATGGCTTTCATGTGACGTAGGGAACAGCTGGTGTAGGCCCAGAAAATGTACTTGTACCTTTAGGTAGGTTTCCTTCTTATCTGATATAAAACAACTTGTATTCTCCGAGTGTTGTAGTTTAGCCCCAGTTGGCAATTAAGCACCACACAGCTGCTCACTCACCCTCCCCTGCCGGTGGGATGGGGGAGAGAATCGGAAGACCAAAAGTAAGAAAACTCACAGGTTGAGATAAGAACAGTTTAATAATTGGAACAAAATAATAATAATAATAATAATAATAATAATAATAATAATAATAATAATAATAATAATAATAGATTGTCATGAGAAGGAAAACAACAAGAGAGCGAGAGAGGAACAAAACCCAGGAAAAAACAAGTGATACAACTGCTCACCACCCACCAACCGATGCCCAGCCAGTCCCCGAGCAGCGATCGCTGCCTCCCAACCAACTCCCCGCAGTTTCTATACTGAGCATGACACCATATGGTATGGAATAGCCCTTTGGCCAGTTTGGATCAACTATCCTGGCTGTGCCCCCTCCCAGTTTCTTGTGTGCCTGGCAGAGCATGGGAAGCTGAAAAGTCCTTGACTAGTGAAAGCATTACTTAGCAACAACTAAAACATCGGTGTGTTATCAATATTATTCTCATACTAAAATCCAAAACACAGCCCTATACCAGCTACTAGGAAGGAAATTAACTCTATGTATCTCAGCCAAAACCAGGACACCTAGTCAGCCATGAGCCCCCCTGGATTCTTTGTGAGATCTGCCCAGTTTAAACTGGCTTTGATCCTCCCCATGGGAGCTAGTTAGAACCATTAGGGTTCCTTGTTGTAGCAAATGTTTCTTAATGATGATAAAATGTGTAAACTCTTAGGCAATTATTAAGGTTTCCTTTTAATTTCTCTAGCTGAATGAGAGCACTGAAACTGGCTGATCCCAGAAGTAAATGACATATTGGGATAAAGATTAAATGCAGAATTAATACAGAAATTTATGGTTATAATTTGTTACACATGAAGAAGCAGTGTTTGTGTTATACAGTGTTCCATTTATACATATTGCTAGTAAGTGTCAGGTATATCATATCATTGGTCATGAGCAGAAATAAGTGACTGTTTTACAGTGACATCAATGCATGTGGACCCAATTGTCTTGGACTCTCTGCAGGCACAGTTGGTAAGTGCTTTTTGACCAAATAATTGTTCCAGTGAACCTCAAACCTGCTTTGAAATACTTTCTTCTATTTTATTCCTGGATATTTTTTTAAGCAGCAAGTGCCAAATGAGCTGAAATATGCTAAAATATACAAAAGCTTTTAGAGAAGCCAAATACTAAATTCTATGTAGTTTTTATATTTAAGAGTCTCCTTTAAGTGAAACCACTTTTTAACAATTTTTGTCAACTTTTGTCTGAATTTAATTGACCATTCAATTTCTTCTGCATATTTTCAGGTTCTTTTTCTGTTGCTTTCATAAGTGCTCCATGCACTGTCTATTTGTGATCTAATCAGCACTAACAAAGAATTTCTTCTTTGCACTAACTTTTCCTTATTCAAAAATGTGCTAAAATCTTAATGGGCAACTACAGTTCAATCTCAGCATGTTGCTCAGCTTTTCTCCTCTCTCTGCCTATATAATTGCATGAGAGAGGAGGTATGCACACATTTCCATATTCCAAACTCCCTCTACTCTGAACTGACTGGTAGAACCTTTTATCTCCCAATACAGCTGATAAGTTCTCTAAAATGTCACTACATTGTCAGAAAGAGAGGGTAAAACCACAGTTTTAAAAGATTTCCTGTTTTCATGTTATTTCAATAATTCCTTTTGAAATATATGCATATGTAACAAACTACATTCTAATATCATATATGTGTATCTACCTATTTCTAGGTATCAGTACTTAAATTGCATAGATCAGAATATTGCATAGTTTAACTGTTGGGCCAATATGATTTCCTTGGGAAATTCTGTCCTTAGAAGAAAAGCATTTTTTTTCTTTCATAGTATAATTATTATTATATTCTAATGTCTTGCACTTGTGTGTAACTGAAAAGCATATGGAAGATTTGGAATAGCCAGAATTAATATAAAACAGCAAACAAAATGAGTAAGCCAAGAGCATCCTATCTTGTACAACTGTACATTTATCAATTCTACCAGATGCTCTGAAGCTGACCAGATGTGCTGCTGCCTATCATATGAAATGAAATTTAATGTGTACAAGCATACATTAATACATAAATAAGTAATTTTACATTTATCTTACTATTTGAATTATATAAAACCAATTCAAATTAAATGCTGCACTTGTGATTTTAAGTACTTCAGATAGAAAAGATACATAATGTAATGGGTAGAATTGCTTCACTAAAAATAACATTCCCTTCATAAAATTGTGCTTTTAGACTATCCATAAAGAAATACATACATTCAAAATTTAGAGTTTGGGTTTATAATGCCATACATACATTTTGAAGTTACTCATCACTGTAGCAAGCCATAGTAACAATACTACATAGAGTATGAATGTTTTCCTTTGATGCTTTCCAGTAGTTTTGCATTTCTAAATTGAATGAGTCTGCTGTTCTGTGTTTTAGTGGTCAGACACTAAAACTGTTTTTAATCAGGAAAAATCCAGGACCAGTGACTTATCAGCATTTTTGAAAATCCAAGTATGTTGTGTTAATCAAAACATTCGTAGTCACATGCTCAATAGTTCCTCCAAATAACCCTTATAGCTGTGTAAGTATTCCACTCCCCCAGTATATATAGTAATAATTCCTCTCTACTTTCTCAGATTTATCCATGTTTTCACTAATATTATTGCTCTTTTTTACAGCATGAATCAATTTGCCCAGTACTGAAGATGGATATATCAATCAATACCCTCTACCATGTCCCTGCTAGAATGCCTATGTATACAGGATTATTATTCATACTATGAGAGACTTGATTAATATAGAACAGAAATAATACTTTTGACAATTTAGGTAGTGACCATATGGTACTTACTGATTTTTTAATTATTATTCTTCATTTTATTGGTTTGATTTAAAGCCCCTTTTCTTTACACATCAGCTTGAAACATACCTTCATATTTGTCTCCTTTATTTATTTATTTATTTATTTATTTTTAATTCCTGTATGGTACAACTTTTTTTTGAGTTCTCTCATTAGACTTCGGCTCTATGCTGGCCTTTAAATTCTTTGAGGCATCTCTGGATCTGATGGGTCATTTTGTGTCATTTTAAAAATCATTTTCTGATATTGGGATATGAACCTAAGTATACCAAATCCATGAGGTAAAATTGTAAAATTTTTCTTGGAAGCAAGAACATCCAAAAACATCTGAAGAATTCTAGTATCTCATTAATTTTTAATATAATAATAAAAAAGATTAAGCAACAACAAAGTTGTTTTTTATAGAGAGAGTTGCTTTAGCTGCACGCACTGGATTCAAGAAATAACACTTTGCCATGGAACATCACAAACTACCTGCATTTTATTCTGCCCTTGGATGAACAATCATATATGCAACAACCAGTACAAAGACTCTAGGCTCTTACTGGGCTTCTCCTTGATTTCTATTTTATTTGTAAGTCATATGGTTTTGTTCCCTCTCTGTTTTCCTTGTTAATATATTTTAAAATATTTTTTCTCAACATTAGAGGATTAAGAATTCCAAAAATTTCCTGATCCCAAAAGCTAAGAGTTCTAATATGTCTGATTTTTTTAAAAAAACTACTGGAAGGAGTTTGGCCTCTAAATGTTGAAATGTAAAGGGGATTGGATAGGGTATTCTATAAAATCCTAGCCTATATGCAGTGTTTTCCTATGCAGGCTGCATTAATTGCTGTGGCACACTTGAATTCAACTTTATTTCCTTTTAGTAATTATCTAGATAAAGCAATTGGTTTCCCTGAAATATTTGAAAGTACTTCCCAGTAGCGCTTTTTTAGCCAATAACAGACATAACAAAATATGATAAAACCTTGATGCACTTTGATGGGTCATTAGTATATCCTGAAAATACTGCATTGGGATTTTTGACATGATACATTATGACATAAAGATATTATTATGGAGATTCTCTGCATGATGTATTGTAATAATCCCCAAAGCCATTGCAATATATTTGGCAGTCCAGAGCATTATGAAGCTTCTGTTAAACAGCATCAAGTCACAAGCTTGAATTTGGGTATCTTTCTTAGTACTTGTCAAACATATGCCACTTTTGATATAGACTTCCAATGCATACTAAACACTTACAGTGGCACATGATATATACCCACTCACAGCATTTATTTCAGTCAGTCTAATCATGGAGTAAGAAACTATTAATTCTAAGGCAGGAGGAAGAGTCATGCTCTGAAATAAACTGACCTGAGAAGATATTCTGAAGTTTAAATGGCCAGAAATTACCTGTCTCAGTCCCATGAAATTGTACTCTGTTCTGAATGACTCAACCACTGACTCTACCATTAGGTGAGAAAAGAAAGACAGAATGAGAATTATAACAAGTTTGTGAACTGCATCTGTTGACAGCTTGAAGGCTGTGTTGTTTTAAAGAGATAAAAATATTTTATTGTAGATTGCACAGTTAATAAGTCGGGGAGGGGGCAGTGTGTGTTCAATGAAGGTGGTTCAGGAAGTTGAGTCAACTGGAAACTAACTCCAGAAAAAAAAATATAGGTTAGTTTTGGGCCAGATCTGTTCACTGAACTGTATGAGTGCCATTACAGGCATGAGGGAGAGAACTGATGTAAAGCAATCTTGACTTAGAGTGAATTAAGCTCCTGTAGATCCAAATCCTAAAATTATCTCTTTGCACAGTCTGAAATGGTGGGATTGTTTGTATGAACTCAGGACCCTCCAGCTATGATAATTCAGCCTTTGGATCATAACTGAGTCACACTCTTCTCTGGATGCAGGCAGATGAAACACTAATTCTTGCAGTGGGCTGATTAGACCACTGGCTGCACTGCTGTCTCCTCTTTTACTATTTGTCTGGTCTTGCCTTTGTAGCTATAGGAAAACTTTGGGGGAACTTTTGCCTTAATTAAGTGAAGTGTATTTTTTCCATAACAAAAGAAATGCAGTTGAAAACATCAATTCAGAGATTAGTTCACAAAACTGAGTAAAAATGAATGGCTAGATTGTTTTACAGTCTATGGAATCTATATACTATTCTTGTTATGAACAGATAACAGAAGCTCAGTCTCAGGTAAAAAGAATGTGGCTCGTGCCATTAGTTTGAAATCTAGTCAGCTGAAAAATCATATATTTTCAATGTTCTCTAGAATGTACAAACATAATAAGTACAATTCATTCATGTGTTCATGCAGAAGTGATGGCCACTGTAATACCTTTGCAAAGTTATAAAGTGCTTAAGGTAAATGCAAAGCCTTCTTCCATTCCTCTCAGGAGTTAAAGCTGAAAAAGATATTCAACTCATCATCATTCAACTCAAATTATTTTTTAAACTAAAAGATTAGTTTAAAAAATCAACCTGAAATGTATAGGCAGTTTGCTCAGGAAGCTGGCATCTGGGTGTGATAGATATATAAATATGCTACCTTGCAAAAGAGCAAGTTAGACATTAAGCAGATTAGTATTCAAAGTGAAATGATTTAGCTGAGCTCTTTAATACTTGCTCCAATAGTGGATAAAAGTAGCCTAGTGTCTCCCTACTAGTTCACTTTATAATATCTGAGCCCATAATTTATGAAAGAATCTCTCAATGCATTTAAATTTGAAATATTGATCTAAGCACTGTCTGTTTACAAATTGGATCCCTGAATTGGGAGACAGATCTTTTATATGTTAGTATTTAAAAAAAGGTGTTTATATTTGTTTTTAAACTAAATGCATCAGCTCAAGCTAAATACAAATTAAATTCAAAACAAGGCTTTAGTTTTAGTGGGCTGGTTCTCATTCTAGTTTTACACTGGAGTCATTCCTTTGATTTACTCCAATGTGAGATCAGTATGGGGACTTTTCTGCAGTGTGGTGCTGCTTTACCCTTTTAATATTCATGACAGGTGGGAAGCTGGAGTGTAATTTACCTGAGTGAATTATTGCTTTATAACAAACAAACATGCTGAAATGACTTAAAGAGATTTTGAACCAGCATTTTTGTGGGTAAGGGTTCCTATTAATTTTGAAAACCAAAGTCCGTGGGAACTATTAAAAATGAATTACCTCTTCATTTTCACTACTGGAACATTAATGTATGTGGACACATTTTCTTTTTTGCTTTGGAAGCATAAAGAAAAATATCACATTACAGGGAAATAATTATGTTTACCATCTATGTACAGTTAAGGCAAATAGGTTTAATTTGTGAAGGGGATTCAGAAGCATGGGCTCTTAAAAAAGCAGGAAAGGGATGAGACAAGACTAAGAACATAAGAAAAAAGGACTTGAAAGTAAAGAAAAATGAATATGTTGAATTTGTATGTTGGGGAAATAGAGTCCTTAGGATGGGGTGTACATTGTTTGGATCTTCCAAAAATGTTATTTGAATACCTGTGGCTTCAGTCAGCTAGAAGGAACTGACAGTAATCAAAATGATAGAAACAATTTAAAAGATAAAAGGTCTAATGGAAGTTTAGTAAAGAAAGAAACTGTCTGATTTTTGAAATGCGGCATGGTTTGGGTGTGCACTCCATGTAAGTATCAGGTATCAGTAGCCTCTTCATCCTTCTGTATGACCTTAAATCACAGGAAAAGATAGGGTTTATACAAAGAATGAGAAAAAAACTTTCAAACTTTTTCTTCTATGTGATTCCTCTTTCACCTTTGGTGTATGTCTGAATAGCTATATTGAACTTAGGAGAGTTATATGACTTTAACTCCAAGTAGACTTAGATATAAACAACTAAATTTTTCCTTATACATTTGGGGCCTCAAGGGAAACATTGAGAGGACATGTCATAGGTAGGTTGATGTCCGAGAAGGAGAAAAAGGAGGTAACCAAAGTTATTGGGGAAAGGTCAGGCCAGCAAGAAGGAGGATCTTAAGAAAGAGTGTTCAAGACTAGAAAGCTATTTAACTTAAAAAAGAAGTTATTTCTGCCTTAGATGGGCAGAAAAAGCAGTGTTGTGACAGGCAATTTTGATAGGAGGAAGGAAAATAATTCTGGAACTTCCTAAATCCTAACAGGAATGTCTTAGCCATACAAACTAGATATCTGGCAGTTCTTAAGTATACCAAATGACACTAAATGGTTATGACACGCGTGCCCATGAGTGTCTAAAATGCGTAAACTACTGTCTGTCTATCTTTCTAGCTATAACCTATAGTAGGAGTTTTTCTGTTCCCTAAAAGAAAAAAAAAAAAAGATATGAAGATAAGTTTTTTTCTTTCAGTTTTACCTTGCACTGTGTGGTTTAGCTGCCTCAGAGTACCTGCCTTTCCCTTGTAATTTCTTCTGGAGTCAGCTGGGGCTTCTTCCCAGGCCTCATATGCTTTGCAGAGTATAGCACCTTGTCTGACAATTCGAATTCAGGTTTCTCACTGGTGTTGAGGAAATGTAGCTTGAACTAATTGTATACCTGCTGTGATGTATGCCTTGGACTATGCTGGAAAGCTGTGGGAGATCAGAATGACATAAATCCTTTACTGATTTTTTTTCTCCTCTTCATTCAAAAGCAGACATTGGGCAATTTGTCTTAACACTTCTTACTGCTCTATACAAACATTCAGGATGTGTCATGATATACTTAATTCATTCACATGACAAGAAGTCTTGTGAGCCTGATTAGTATGTTCCCTTTACTGGTGATGTGTCTTAGCAGTATTCAGCTAACACTTCAGTATTCCTTTTTCAGCAGTTTGCAGCATATAGGAGGCATTATTATGTGGTAAAGATGTATGTAGACATTGTCTGAACTTTTGGCAAAGGAAATGGAGAGTCTTTTTTTTTTTCCTCTTTAACAGAGGTTCTGAAGCTAATCAGGCTGAACTGAAGCTACAAGGAAAGAATTTGTTGAGAAGAAAAATGTCAGGACAAAAAGGATGATTTAAATAGGAAGTATGCAAAATAATTAGATGCACAGATGCCTGCCTACAGACTGGTTAATCACAAGATGTGTGGTTTCATGAGGAAAAAATATCTTCCCTTTATTTCTTGTACTGTCCTAACCTCCAAATGTCACCCAAAAGCCATCTGTACAATTGTTTTATGAGTAATGTCATATGAGTGTGGCAAAAACCTAATAAGCCTTTGTGGACTCTGATGCTTCGTCCTCAGTAAAATATACAATCAGCTTTTATGAGCCTTATTTATAGGCCTAACAGGTAGAACTTTTTTCTTATAATCAGAAGGTCAGCAGTATAAATTGAACAGATGTTTTTATGTGTTTTGCACTATGAGACATAAACATTTTAAAGTATGATTTGGATATAAGAAATTAAAAAGTAAACACTGGTTTTAAGAATTGTTTTGGGGACATAGTAGGCAGTATACCATGCACAGTTTTGGTTTTTTTCAAACAGTTATCGGGTACAAGAAGTAGTCTCAGTTGTTGCATCTAAACCACAGTGAAAAGAAAACAGTGACATAAATGAAAAGCAAATAATACAAGCATTTTTGCTAAAAGTTATTAAAGGCAATATGAAGAGATCAAAACTGGCACTCAGAACCTTTAACTAACAATGCTAACATAATAATAGTGCTTCCAAGCCTTGAGTATCCTATGCTCCATTTGTCAGGTTTTGTGCTAAAGCAATAGATATGCTGGTAACCAAGAAAGTATTGACACAGATATCTAACAACTCATCCATTTTAGCATTTTGCATTCATGGAAGATGACAATCTGATAGTAAAAGTGGCAAGCTGGTAAGATAAATTTAAAAAAAAAAAAAAAGTAAAATTTAAAGCTACAGTTAAAAAATATTAATTGCTACCCTGCAGAGGGATGCAACCAGTATTTCCCTTCTTTGTACTGTCACTTCCATTATGTGGCCAAATTTGTCAGCTTTTGTAGGATGCTTTTTCAATAAGACACAAAATGCACTCAGAATAACCACAAAGGTTGTTATCTAGGAAAGTTTGCCTTAGTCTTCGATTCTAAGACTATACTTAGAATATGTTGCTTCCCCTCTTTGTTACTCTCTGTATAATCCTAGCAATACTGTGCACTGATTGCTTGAAAGTCACTGAATTTGGCCAATTAAACTGCAAACATCTCCTATTTGTGTTGGAAATTGCAAGTCTATAGTGATTTACAACTACCCAGGTATAAGTGAAAATTATTTAATCTATATGAAACTGTATTGTATCTAGGTCCTAGGCAATGGTAATACAATGACGGTGAATATCTGATCAGAGCCCACAGTCATAAAGTACAGCTGTACTAATCCAGTCTGTGTTGGTTATCATGAATTCTGCAGCAGTCTTCTGGAAATGTACTCTTACAACTCTGGGAATTCTGTCTAAGTAAATATGGCTGTTCAGCAGGTATAAGCCAGTGTCATTAGTATGTATGTTGCCTGCTATAGTAAAATTAGGCTGCAAGCTTGGTGTTTTATGTTTTACATATGAGTATCCCTCAGCCTTATAAGTATCTCTCTATAAAAATGTGTCTGGTTTGTTGACAGAGATGTCAAATCTAGGAAGAAGGAAATGCAAATAGAGGACACAAAGAGAAGGAATGATGATGTATTTCACTGCACTAGCATCTGTAATTTGGAAACATTTTGAAGCCATTATTTTTAATGAAATCATTAGCTGTAGTAATCGATTAAAGATTCAGTAAAAATGAAAAAGTTCTTGCCTTGTTAACTCTTTTCAGATCTGTAGGGGTTTTGCAGCCTGAAAGTTCTCAGTCTTTAAATAGTTAAGAATTTAGATCTGAGTGTATGTTGCATCAACAATTTATTAGTAACTATCAAAAGCACAGTATATGTTACTCTGCACAACTCTGAAAAGGTGCTCTTTTATTTGTCCATCTACATTTCTTTTACTGCGTTTTATAAAACAAAATTTTCCAACCTCACTTTTCCCATTAGCAATCCACTGTTGCATATTAGCAATCTTATTAATATTCCATTATCTTATTATTAGCTTTTCAGCTGCCAAAACATCTCTGATGATAAAGTTGCTTTCTGGTAGCTCAAAGCATCTCATTAATCTGTTCCCTAAGCCAGCCAGAGAACAGAAAGGCAATAATGCTGCCAAGTCTGTCATTTCCTTGTAGCACCATGCATTCAATCTGAAAATCCCACCCATGTCAATCACAGAGTCCAACATAAAATAATTGTTGTAATGAAGTCTTGTCACAGGATCAGCACCTAGGCTTCACCTCAATATTTATGTTTTATATCTTGCTATTTATCTAGCAGCAGGATACCACATGCTGTGTCAATAGAAGTGATTTCATTGATGTCATGTCTGAAGATGCGTCATTTCCAGAGAGTTTCATACCCACATGTATTAATCTCACAGAAGGTAACATAGAAGAAGAAAATAAATTTATCGGAAGAAGTCAAAAGGCAAATCAAGATGGGGCACAAGAACTACTGGCTCTAATATGTTGCATAGAGTAAACGCTAGCTGTAATATCCCATGAGACTAAGAACTTCAACTAGATTCACACAAGTGTTCTTGATATTCATTTTACTCCGATAACACTGGAAGTCTTATCCAACAGTAAAAAAAAGATTACTTAATTGGGCTTGTTACACTTGTTATATAACAGGGGGAAAGTCACTATCCATGTCAAACATATGTGTTTCAAGGGTAGAACTCTGCTGCTGTATTTAAAAATGCTCCAAAATCTTTTGTTGATTTGCTTTTGGAAATAGATGCTGCTAGACTAGTATAGATGTTTTCATGCAGAACCTACTAGATGAAACTCTTCTGGCCTTTAAAATCTATGCACCAGGGAAAGACTCTGAGGCAAAAGCACTCCAAAGGTTTTGCAACTCAAGTAGGTTTTGAAAAATTAAAAAATAATAAAACTCCAAATCAACTGAATGGAAGGATTGTTATGGGCTTTGGTTTATTTGTGCAGCATATGAACTTCCACTTTTTTTTAGTCCTTTGAGGGTTTTTGCTTTTATTTTCTGCACCGCCATGGATATAATGGATAACAGTTTTATTTTACCAACTATCTAATCAGTTCTACTTGTCTTTCTATTGCCTTTTATACTCTCTCTAATAAGTGTTCACTTGGAGAAATTGCCATGAATAAACCATTGCTTTTATTAACGTTCTTAATATAAAAATAGAAAATTTTGGTTGCAGTCTACTTCACTTTTCTGTCATGTAATAAATCTATTGAAAGAAAGCAGCTAAACATTAGCAAGTTGTTCTGCATCTATGGGAATAAAACAGAAAGTTTACATCATGTATACTTTTTTTCTTGTCAGTCATGGAAATATATCCCTTTTAGATGTATTAGGTTATCTCTTATTAATCTACACTCCCAGGAAGCTACGCTGTTATATGTTGGAGTACTCGATATCTTTTGTCATGTTTTACTGCCTTTCTCTGAAGCTCATGGAATGGAAAATCTTCTATCAATTGCTTAGGTCCAAGAGATCCAGGCACAGATATTTTTAATATTTCCTTTTATTTAGAAAAAGGATTCAAGTGTGCTTAAGCATACTTAATTTAAAACCACAACATTAATTTTCAGGCACAACCACAATGTTGTTATTTATCAATGTAAGTTAGGATCAGCAAATTAGGCCACTCAGCTAACTGAGGAAAAACACTGTTTTCATTCAAACATCAGTTTGAAACTGATGTTTCCCTGGAGCATGTAAGCAATTATTTCATGTATGTATGTGTATATATATATATACACACACACAAATATATGTACATACATATATATATATGTATGTGAAAATTATGTGTATATATTATATATATAATATTCATGAATGGTTATATATATAGTGTATTTATAATGTAAGTGTGTATGCTTTTTGCTTTCTTATTAGCATAAAAACCTTGTTTGCTATGAATTTTCTTTGTTTGCTTTCTGTTTTCCAAGTTGAAAATTTTTCTCTCCAAGAGCAGGACTTTGCATTATTATTGCTTTTGGAAAGAATTAGCTACTGATCTCAAAAGAGGGGAGAGAAAAGAGGGAAGGGAGATAGGGAGGGTGAGAAGGAGTTTGTCTTTCTTTAAATCAGAGAATCAAAATCTGCCATGTTTCCTTACTTCAACATACCCGAAGGTAATAAGTATCAGAAGTAATCCTTGCTGTTTTAGACTGAATTCTGGTTGAAGAGGGTATGCCTTACAGAGGTTGGAAGACTTCATATGTGAACTCCTCCTAAAAACATCCTCTCCCAGCATGACTGTTGATCTCAGTTGTGATATGCCTGGCTTAGGAAATGGGAAAATCAGATGGATTACCCTAAACAATGCAGAGTTTTAAAAGCAACACCAACATTTTCAGCTTCACCTAGATGCCTATTTACTAGTCCAAATCTTGAAGCTCAGGCATGAATATGTTGCTACTTGTTTTGCTAAGCAAGTCTTCCCTTCTGTACTGTGTTCACATTATGAACTGTTCAAAGTTGTGGACGAAATACTCTGAGACATAGCCTTGCACTGCAAATTCCTCTAATTTTATTTTTTCTGGAGAAGAAAACAGGTTTTGAAGGACAGCCTGTTCAGCCCTGGACCTTCACTTCACTGAAATAAAATTTTCACTGTAAAAAAAACATATTTAGATAAAATTATAAAGCCTACTTGACTATGAAGAGTATTTCAAAGCCTTAGACATAGAATTTTAAATGGAACAATGATCTATTTACAAACAAGGCTGTGCTATTTTTACATTTTCCTCATGTGGAATAGGATTTAAGAAATATAATTCACATTTGAATACATGACAAAAGAAACATTCAAAGCTGTTTTAGGGTTTGCTGCATTAGCATAATTATATTTTTTCAATCGTATTAAAATTGTTAACATCTTGAAAACAATGCATCCAGCTTTCTACCAATTTTCCATTTATATCCAATTAGCCACAAGCAGTGCTTTTCACTGCAATACTTATTTAAATGGTTCCTGAAAATACATTCATTTTACTGGCTAACTTAGAATTTCAGTATCCTGGTTTCAATGGGACAGCCTTTATTCTAACATTTCAAACTCCTGTGACTACTCATTAAGTATTTTCATACTAGTGTACAAAAAAAAAAAGGGGGGGGGGGTTGTATTATTTTCAGTACATTTCCCTTTCAAAAATTGATTATTATAAGATGATGTTGCTACTGTGTCCTAGAGAAATTATCAGTCTTTAAAGGAAAGATGGAGTATGTAAAATAAGGCAGTTTGGCTTTGCTTTAAAAAGATTGAACTTGTGCATAACAGCTAGGAACAAGTAAGAAATCTGTTGTTCACTCAGTATTTTATATCGAGTGTGGTGCTATTCAATCTTCTGTTTTCAAGGCAAGACAGATTTTCCCACAGGTTTCTTTATGATTACATTTCCTCAATTTACCAATGTCCCTCTGAGAGTTTTTCATAATAACTGAATTGTTAATATTTGGACTGGTTTGAAATAGGCATGTCATTCAGAGACAGTTTAATGTCTAGAGACAAATCAGTACCACATCCCAAGAGAACTTTGTATAACTGAAGCACAAATATATGCATTGCACTGTTCTTTAATTCAGCAACGTCTTTCTGTGTACACAGCCCACTTTCACAGTAAATACTTTTTAAAATTTTAAATGAAAATGCTGCATATTTGTAATTCAGTTGTGGTATCATATTTACAAATCAATTGTGGTACGATGATAAGACAGATAGTTTTTCTGAAGGGACGTTACAGAAACTACCATATTTTAAGAGAGTGGAAAGAGGTATTCTTAGTAGGCTGTTCATTTTGATTCAGTGTTTGCCTTCGAAACTCATATTGTATCACACTAAAAATAATGTGTTACAATAAGAAGACTTCAAGACTTCTTGACCTTTTAAAACTTATTTTAGAAAAAGAAATATAATTCAGATTGATTCGTTAATGACAACTACTTTGGAGAAGATATTATTCCTTAACATTATTGCAGTCTTTCAAAAGAGCATTTTATGAGAGGGCAATAAAACCATTTTGTGCGTTATTCATACCAGGACTCACCATGAAATCTTCCTGGAAAGAGTTAACCATGAAAATCCTTGCCCAGAGGACACTGAAGGGTGGGTTACAGATGGCTTTTAACAGATGATTATTAAAAATATTGTTTCAATTAATTACTCTATATTTTCTGCATGGAGAATGCCAAAGATGACTACAATGTAGTCCATGGTTACAGCAGTACCTGTTTGAAGAATTTTTTTATGTTGCAGAACAGCTGAACAAAAGCTACTTATCCTATTTGAAGTGACTAGTAAATTTTTAGAGTTGGGATGCCTTTACAATTCTAGGGTGTGGGGTTTCTCAGAAAGGTGCCAGAGGAACACACGGCAGCTGAGGGAAAGACAGAGCTCAAAGGTGACTGACAAGCTGTTCACTGCCTGTGTGCCTGGGCACTCTGGTGAACGGTAATCATGATAGAACTTTCTGTGGCCACTTTGGTTGTGTTTTGTTCCATGTTTGTCAAAGTAAAAAGAGAAATAAGCCTGTTTACACTGATTAACAATTACAAAAAGCTATGGAGAAAAAACATCAAACACCACTAATTTCTCTTTCAACAGGAAACTTTCTTATTGCCCAGTACCAGAAAGGCACAACAATCCCACCTTGCCATAGTACTAATTACTATGTCATACTGTCTTCTTTTTACCATTTCTAATTTCATACTGCCACAGAATGCTGCAGAACTGAAAGATTTTTTTTTCCTTGAGTCTTGAGAAGAGCAGGGTTTGGTACCATTTTTCAAAACCTGCAGGTAGTCGGTCAGTCTGTCTGTCCTGGCTGTCCTGCAGACAAGCTGTGTTCTGCCCGTTACAGTTTATGGCATTCTGAACAGTTGTCCCCAATATCCTCTTTATCGCAGTTTGTGTATAGTCACATAACTGATAGTTCGTATTAAAAACCACAAGGTTTTAATACTAAAGAGCTGTTTTGTTTTAGAACATTCAATAGTAATTTTTTTAATACATATATCTCAAAAAGGCAGTGTGAATTCTGTTGAAAAATCCTTCCAAAATAATGACCTTTAAATAATCTACCAGGCCACAGTTGATCTCCTCTGTTGACAAGGCCTCGAGGGCTTTCCTTGATAGGATTCCACTTCAAAGCAGGCAGTCTGAGTTGCACACAAAGAGAGCTTACACTCTTTTAGCTTACAGTGCAATCTGGCTTTAAATTGCTTGGCTCTGTATTGAACTTTTACTAAATTTCTGCTCTAGTTACTTCAAGCATAGCAGGCATCACATCAGAGGTCTGAAGAGCACTAAGCAATGCGCTGTAAAAAAAACATTGTAGGCAGTTATTGCAGACCAGTGGTTAATTAGATACTGTGCCAATCAAACAGGTGTCCATATTGCATCAAATAGCAATATAAATTAGCCAAGACAAGTAGTCTAAAAATATGCTTTCTTATGAAAAAGAATTGATGTTTAATAAGACATCAATGTCTGTCAGTAACTGAGTAGATTCATTGTTTACAATATCTTCCCATAATGTTTTCTATTCAGGAAAGAGGTTAAAATTGAGAACGATGATACAGTATGAATTACAAGGAACATTACGCAGCATAGGATAAATTCAGAGAAGCACAAGATAGTCTCATGTTGGTTGGCTAATTTTACCCAAATCATGGTGCATTTCTAGTCACGCTGAAATCAGTGAGAGGCCCTCATTTGCCACACCTCAAATCAACTGAAAAATTATAGTGTCTATAATTTAGTGAAATATTTAGTGAAACTGAAATATTATAGTGTCTCTAACAGTTGTGGGGGAAAATAAATTAAAACCAGATCAACATGGACATCCAAAGGAGAAGTGAAGTGAACACATAACTGTCATGTACATAGTATCTGAAAGTCATCTTTTTGTCCAATCTCAAACTTCTGTGAAGAAAACAGTAGCAGTCAAAATAGTGTTTCCATCACTGAATCATCTAACAATAAACAAAATATCGTCATGTAAGCATTTGTTAGGATTACAATGTACGTTTGTGGTATCTCATTACAGAAAAGAATCAGAGTAGTACATTAATAGAAGATTTAAAAATGAATTTAACTTATTTCAAAAGACAGAAAAAAATCACTATTTATAAAAATGGACAATGTATAAATAGCATTTATTTCTACCTGCTTTATTCCTGCTTAAATGTGGAAAACATGAGCATGTATGTGTGCTGGTTTTGGCTGGAGTAGAGTTAATTTTCTTTACAGTAGCTAGTATGGGGCTATGTTTTGGATTTGTGCTGAAACAGTGTTGATAACACAGGGATGTTTTAGTTACTGCTGAGCAGTGCTTACACAGAGTCAAGGCCTTTTCTGCTTCTCACCCCACTCCACCAGCGAGTAGGCTGGGGGTGCACAAGAAGCTGGGAGGGGACACAGCTGGGACAGCTGACCCCAACTGACCAAAGGGCTATTCCAGACCTTATGCTGTCATGCTCAGCGTATAAAGCTGGGGGAAGAAGAAGGAAGGGGGGACATTCAGAGTTATGACATTTGTCTTCTCAAGTAACCATTACGTGTGATGGAGCCCTGCTTTCCACCTACTGGTGGAACTGGATGGCTGAACACCTGCCTGCCAATGGGAAGTAGTGAATGAATTCCTTGCTTTGCTTTGCTTGTGTGCGTTGCTTTTGCTTTACCTATGAAACTGTCTTTATCTCAACCCATGAGTTTTCTCACTTTTACCCTTCTGATTCCCTCCCTCATCCCACCAGGGTGGAGTGAGTGAACGGCTGGGTGGTGCTTAGTTGACGGCTGGTGGTGCTGTGCCGAAACCACAACAGTCTGTTATTGCAGATGGAACTGTTTGAAGTTCTGCAAAAGTTTTGGGAACTTACCCAGTTATTTACAGAGATGAAACTATTTTGCATCAGAAACTAAAGTAAGCTTCTGTGGCTCTAGTAAACATCAGTCCTGCTTGAATGAGCTCCATTTCCTTTCAGTAAATGTTCATTCATGTATGGAATTTTATGGAAGGCCCAGAATTTTTCTAGAAATTCACCACTGGATATTTTAAATTCAATCTTCATGTCAATACTTGAATGAAGCAAGGTATTAAAAGTGAAACATTGGTTTCTATTTAAATTCTCCAGATAGCTGTGTCCTTCTTAGCACAAAAGTCTCATGAAATTGATTTGCTAAGGCTGGCCAGCAAATCTTTGAATGTGAAGATGAAGTCCAGTTATCAAACTGTGCTGTTTTTCTGGGGTTTACAAAGCCTTAATCTGAAGCTCTTCCAATTTAAATAATTCTGTGAATCCATTGACAAAGATTGATCTCATACGTTGTTTATTTCACCATGTTTTATTCTTATGCGTTTGTTTATTAGCATTGCAGTTTTTTAGAAGGGAAGATTTAAAGGTGCTCCACTGACTTTGAGTCTCTGCTGGTGAACTCAGAACAGAATATCCTGCATAGCAGTGTATGGTTTTCCAAAAATTTCATTAATTTTTTTTTCAGTATTTTCTTATTTTAGCAGCTGGTTTAACCATTAAAAAAATACATCTGTATATGTCCATTAGGGGTTGCCAATCTCTATTTTATCTATGTGCTTATTACTATGAGATTTAAGTACAGATTTTAAACATTAATTTTGAATTAAAGAAAGCATTTTTTTTTCCAGGAAGCTTTTAATCAATTGTGTAAATTTAAACAAGTTAACTGAATATTTGTGTAAACTTGAACTCTCTGCTCCAGTTATTATCATGAAATCCACCCATTTCAAATACTCCAGCCCAAATTTGCTGAATGCCCATGGGCAGCAAGAACCAGCACTACCTTCTGCTCTACCAGTGCTCCTTTCCTCTCACTTTTCCCCACACAACAATAAATGTTTATAATGAAGAAGAAAGATTAAAACATCAGAAAAAAGCACTGTGTAGCACATATTTCTTTCCATGGAAAACTCAGCGACACTCACAGTGCTTACTGTGCTCTCAGTAGTTGTCTCACTTCCACGAGAGTGCAGGGCAAGCAATATACTCTAAAATGCAAACAGGGGGGTCTTCCTTCATCAGGTGAGCATATGTGACTGTTATATCCCCCACTGCCTGTATAAATCCACCTATTGTACCTTTGAGGCTGTACAAGCCATTTTGAAATGTGAGTCTGCACACTATCCAGTCCAATAAGGCAGCCTTTGGAAATAAGAGTGGTATAAAAAGATAGTTTGTCATTACTAGAGAACTAAATCAAACACTCCATTTCAGGAGTAGTACCAAAGTCTATAATTATGTCTATCAAGCTTGCTAAGTCAGATTTTGTATTTTTGTTTAAATTTGAAAAAACAGTTAAGTGGATGCTCTAGTATCACCCTAAATAAGGTGTAACTACTTTGGATATTCACCAATTTTTTAAAACAGACTCTCCATAGACTTCTACTTAAGAACTTAACAATGCAATCAAAAGTCAGTAACCCTGAGCAGAATGGGTCATGATGAGAAAAAGAAGATAAGGATATTTTAGTCAGGTGACTAACCTGGTAGCTGAGATTATTTGAAGAGACAATCTTTTGATATTATGAGAGAAAAGAAGACAGCACTGATGAAATAAAGATAATTTGGATAGAAAAAAGTTGCTGCATGAGAAAAAAGAAAGGAGGGGGGAAACAACAATGCTTCACAGGACATTTTAGAGAAACCACCTTTGCTTTAATTTTTTAAAAATAAAATATGTTTTTTCTAATATCCTCAGCCATTTAGTGTATTATTTAAATGATGCTCATTGTTGGCTTTAATAAATTCCAATATGACTTTGTTTTATGGAAATAAACTCACAAAAACCTTTTTAAAAAACTAATTAAATTTTAATTTGAAAGTCACCTTTAACATAATCATCTTGTTTCCAAGTCTTCATAGCATATGTCACTCTACTTACATAAGGAAAATATTATTTCCATCTTTGCACTTGTGGTATATATAGACATAATAAATCCCACATATTTTGAGAAATTGAAAAAGTTCCCATTTGAAGGTAGAACATTAGGCCATTTCCTAATACAAAACTTCTGGAGCATGCATACTGACTCTGTTGAGTCTCTCAATATCTAATATTCTTCATAAAACAATCTACATTCATCTTCTCATTGGGTTTCAACCATTCAGTATTCAACACTTTGATAATGGTTTCCAAATGATTTCCCAAAAACTCAACATATTTTCTCAGAGAAAGTCTTATATTAAGTTAAGATAACTTTATCCGCTGAAATAAATACGTTAAGAAAAGTATGTAAGACTCATTGTTAAATACATGCTCTGATAATAACATAAAATGTTTACTTCCTATTTGTCTGTTTTGTCATGATGTGTTTTTGGCTGTTACATTACATACACATAGGCATTATACACAAGCAAGACTTAAGCATTAAAAAGTTGTCTAGCAGCTTCTGAAAGAAATATATATTTCTTCTTCTGTATTGTCCCAAGTTGTACATCCCTTCATCTTTCCTGCCTTTATCAACTTAAAGATTTTTTACAAATGTGACTGGGGAATGATGACCTAGAGTATGAAATTAACCTGGTATTTGCAATGGAAGGGATTATTAAAACTTTTCCAGTGTAAACCCCAGTGATCTGAGGAGACGTACCTTACCATTCCCATGAATCCAAGACTGGCAAAGTGAAATAGCTCCTGTAATTTTAAAATTATTTAGGCAAACAAAGAATCCCAGTTAACTGCTTCTGTTGCATAACCTTCGCGAGCAAATGGCAACTTGCTATCTAGTAACCTTATTGTAATATGCACTATATAAACAGGGAAATAGCCATAAGCATATATTCTTTCTCTGTAGGGATGGAAAAGGACAGAGAATGTTGCCTTTCACTTTTAATATACAGATTATCTACTGCACACAGCTATGTGAATGAAGGTTCAGTAGATGCACCCAATTGGGGGATTGGCTTCGAAAGTGCACTTCTAAAATGTTAATGTGGAGGCATCTTGGAGATAGTCACAGTTCTTTGTCTCACCATGGCCAGATTCTTCACTTTTTCATGTGGCAGTTTTGGTTCAGGATCTCAGAGAGCCTCCATCGCCGTTTTTTCTTCCACAGTGTTTCTTTTCTGGAAAAAAAAGAAGCTCCCAAGGGCTCCCATTTGTCATTCCAGTATCATCATACAGCTTTGAAGCCTTTCTTCTGCCATCTTCCCTGCAGTTCAGAGTTTGCCAGCAGCACTGTACCACACACTAATTCCCTTTGCCATGTGACAAATGAATGCAATAAACAAATTTCTTAAGGGATGGTCTCTGATCCCAAGCTGAGTGTCTGCGGTAGTCTGTGCTGGGTCCATGCCAAGTTAGCTTGTTTCTGACTTAAACTTCCTCCAAATAATACAGTTCAGTTGCTTTTTTTCTGTGATAGAAATCTTTGCAAATTACTGTTCAGCCAGCCTTAGGTTGGCTGAAGAAAAAACTGCCACTTGCCTTTCTGGCAAAAATTCAGTTATAGTTATAAAGGTCAAAGCTAATCTGTTGCTCAGTCAGTCACTCCAGACTTTTTCTTTAGTCAAAGCATTTGCAAACAAAACATTAAAACTGGAAGTGCAGCCTAGACACGCCTACTGTTGCTGCTCTTTTTCACCCAGGAGTTTCTTATGTATCTCCAGCTTGGCTTACTTCCTTAAATCTGCTCATTTTCTCATTTCTTTCACTGGCATCTTACTGTTCATCTCAGTCCCTTCTTCCTTCTTTGGGACTAGGAGCAGACCGTTGTCCTAACTGTGCATCTCAAGCCAGTCCAGGTCCCTAAAGTTACACCTGACTGTTGGTCCAAAAACTGGAAGCTTTATTGCTGAAATTGTTAAGCTCTGAACTTCTGGGTAATATGATGACATAATATGATATCTATTTGATAATAAAACATTAAAACTTGTATTAATCTTAAAGTATGAACCTGTTTATCTAGGTTGAAAATATTTTTTCAACTTCTATTTGATTCAGGGATATCAAAAAACTATAACAGACTTTGCTTTCTTTTCCTTTCCACCCACACCCGTGTGTGTGTCATCCGTGTGTCCCGTCCCATCCCCCCCCCCCCCAGTTAAATATACTGGAATCCTTCCTATTCAGTTAAGGATTTGGTTTCAAAAATTTAAAAAATATATCCATGGATAATGCCTTGAACAAAAAACATTTATTTCTCAGTATGACATCGTAACTAGTGAATGGCATTTCTCCTTTCACAATATGAAACACTATGGAAGAAAAAGAAAAAAATGAAGTTAAGGCAGTGGTTGAAAATGAGGCAAAACTATCTATGTGACAGAATTTCAAGAATTTCAAGAAAATAATCTTTTAAGTGGCTTGTTATTTACCTAAGTCACTTATTCATTAGCTTCTTCATTCCCTCTATTCCCTTGTTTTCTTGGGGAAAAGAAATGACATCCCTCTTGGCTTGCTTATATTCTCTGATGCTTTGTTTCCTTGGAAACAATATCCATTAACGTTCTCCATTTCCTCTTTTGTTGCCATTTTCTGGATACAGTGAGTATCCCAGACGTTTCTGCAGTGGAATGTACCAGAGAACTAAGAAAAGGCTACAAAATAGAAAATCAGAACCTTTGTTAATGATACAAGGCATAGTTAAAAATGAAACACAACAGAAAACACTGCTGTATTTAATGTTTTCACATAAGCTACACAGTCAGGAAAATGTTCTGGGGAGAAAAAGTGTGTGTGTGGGGAGGAGGGTAGACAACCTCTGTGCAAATACCTGTATTTAATAGGTCACTAGATTTCAGATGACATTGCTGTTCCACACTGACACAGCTGAAATAGCTTTCCTGTTACTGTTGGCAGTAAAACAAAATTGCATCCCACAAAGAACAATATGCATGTAATTGAAACTACAGATGTGTGAACTATTTGAAAATAAGTTATGCTGGCTAAGAATAAGGTTTTTTTGAACTGGTTTGGGGCCATCTTGAAGATTTTTTTAGCAATTAGTAAATGTCTTTTTTGGGGATTTTGCTCCTTTCCTTTTCTCAGGTTGACATATAGGTTGGATTATTCTGCCCAAACTGAGATATTTAACTTTGAATTGCTTAAGTCTGAGCTGGTAATACACCTAAAATTAGGCAAGAAAAAGACACTTGCAGAGGGTGATTAATTTTATCCTAAAATACATATCTAACATGAGCCAAGGCAGGCCTTCTGGATGCCTTCATTGTTCTCCATTGACTACAAAAGAAACCAGGATAAATTAAAATTTATTCATATAATTTTAGATATGTACAGGTAAGTGAGGTGGAACATATTTGTACCATCTAGAGTACATGTATACCTTATTTTATCATATTTATAACTTCTACTTGTATCTTATATACTCTTTTCTGTGTTTTTTCAATAAATGTAATGTATTGAAAATTGTGACATGATGTCTCAGTCTGGCACATGGCACTGCAAGATATACAGTGCTGCTTTTTCCATGGTAGGCCAGAAAAAGTGCCTGCTGAAAGCCTACACTTAGGGCTGGGACCAATAAAGGATCACAGGTAGTGCTGAGAGGCCTAAAACAAAAATTACGATTATGAAATTCTCTACTCAGTTACTGTCAGAACCAGAGGGGTCTACATTCAGTTATCTTAATTAAAAATTTTCTGCGTGTCTAGATTTTTGCTTTTGTCCATGCATACGGTCACTGCTTGTGTCCCATCAGAATCTAATTTGGATTCCATAATTAGGTGGAGACTACAGGCACTTAGTGTAATAGATACTCTCTGAACACAAACACTTAACAGCTATGGGTGCTCTTGTACTTCCATTGTTATTTTTATTTAAGATCATGGAAGAAAGCTGTGGCATCAATGGTACTTGTTGTATAAAAGCACTTACACACAAGGTGAGAAACCCAGGTTCAATATTTTCTAAGCCTGAAAGGGTTCAAGTTCATATCTTTTCACCTCTCAGCTCATCAGTTCAGCAGAGTTATTTATTATTTTTCTTCTGACTGCAGCTATGTCACTGCACAGACAATGCAAGACTCATGGGTCCAGAAAAAGGGAGAACAATTAAAAAGCTATTTCCAAGGCATCTTTCTATATTTTGTTTATTGATTGTTCTAATGTGGAATGAATAAGCATTCCTTGTTTTACCTCATGTAGGGTGCCAGAAGGCAGGAAATGCACTTAATATGTACATTCGGATAGTGAGGCTCGTCAGAGGGTCGCCATCAATCTGCACAAAGGACTCTGCAGCGCATGTTTCAGTGTCATTCAAGTTCATGAGACATCCACTCTCTCTACCTATGCATTTCTGTGCATCACTGACTCAGATGGCAAATTAGTCTGTTCAGTTTTTTCCACTCCACACACAGTTGACACCAATTTTGTTTTCCGCTCCATAGTTTTGGAAGGGTTTAGTCCAGTCCTTTAGGTTTGTCTAATCTCTGAGGAGATTTGAGGGCAGCTCCATAGACTGAGGCAGCATTTGTGCTCCTAGTCCTTTGTAGAATAAACACAGAGGAACTAAATAGAAACACTAAGTGTTTAGAGCATCAGTAGCACTGCATAACACGTTTGAGAGGGAGGGTTTAATGTGAAAGGATAGAGACCATTTATTTGTGAGGCAAATACAAGAAAAATAACCCGGATATATTGTGAGATTAGCAAGAGAAAATGATAGATGCCAAGAGAAAGACATTATTAAGAAACAATATTCTGTATTTAAGAGTCCAAGTTGTCACCCCAAAAGTATAATATTACATACGGATAAAAGTAGAGTCAGCAAAGACACTGCTGTACTGAAGAACAGCAAATCATATTTCAAAATAGGAGGTTAGAATAAGAACAAATGCTTATATTTTCATGATTTTCTAACTGAATTAGATGTGCACGTCAAGCTGTATAAAAGCATATCATAAGCTAAGAATGCCTTGGTTTTTTATAATACTTGTGTTCATAATAAACTGTAGAAGTTTCCACTGATTACATTTTCAAACACCTAAGAAGGAATAAAAGTCATAGTTTTTCCTTCCTGCAATAAAGATTAAAAATAAATAAGTTAGTGAGAGATTTTGTCACTGAAGTTTCCTTTCATTTTAGATGGCGTTACCCAACAATAAAAATGTTCCTTTACCATTCTTGATCAACAATGGAGTAGTGAATACCATATAATATAAAGACAGTTATCAAGTCCACCATGCAGAAGATACGTAAGATATACACCTTTTAATTTTCAGAGGAAATTCTCAAATTTATTATGAAATCCTGGGGCAAAAATTCTCTGATTTCCATGTTCTCTTTAGTATTTCACAAATAATACTACTCTGGTTTTGACAGTTTTCATTTAAATTACTGCTTTTCTTTTACATGCTGAAGTTAAGATTATGTTTTTCTCAGATACAAAAATTTCCTAGGGGCCTTGGCTCAGAATTTGGACCTCGTTGTACTTCACATGAAACATCTAAATAGTGAGCACAATCTTTGCCCATATTATAAATATTGGAGATTAAAAAAAGTGGAAGAAAAGGCATGAAGATGCGATTCCTCCAAGGAATGAAGGTGAGTTTCACAAGTCTGCAGAGGACGTGCAAGGAGCAGTGGCTAAGACATTGGGCCTTTTCCTGCTTTTGTCCTTGGCATAATTTGAGGAGGAGCTGTAATTATAGTGGCATCCATAATAGGCCTTGTAGGATGACAGAACCTTTTAAAATGTCCACAGAGTTAGACATTTTAGCCCTGTCTCAAGCTGCCCGCTCTTTAACCCCCTGCTCCAGAATGACTGTTCTCAGCTCCTGACTTTCATATGTTCCACACCTGCCACAGCTGGGATTTTGGAGTCTCCTTTACATCAGTCTTCCCTTTTCCTTATATGCAAAGGGAAAAGCAGAAGTCACGGTCCTACCAAAAGCTTACATTGCCAGCATAATTTGCCTTGTTCCCAGCTGCCTTGGTCTTTCAGACAGTGGCTGTGTCCTGCGCCTGTAAAACAGTAACCGCAGCGGAGACCTTTACTGATAGAAAGAGAAAAATGGAAATTATTTCTGGTTCTCTTCTAATAGAAATAACAGTTTTACAGAGTTTTAACTCCAACTACTGTACTACGAAGGAAAAAAGAGTTTCCACTGTCTGGGAGGCATAAAATCACAGGGGTTAGAAATGGAAAATGAAGATGGAAATATGTATTAGATCATCCATTTCTCTCTTATGTCAGCACAATCATTTTCCTCTGTATTATACTTTCTAGGACTTTGTCCAGTTCCAAATAATTAGGTTTTCACCATATCCCTAGGCTGACTATTCTAAAGATAAATTAAGCTGAATATTGGTGGTTGTATTTCTGGATTTTTGTTGTTGTTCTGGTTGTTCTTCCCCCCCTTCCTGGGTTTATAACTGATTATTATGGTAGACATCTTCTGACAGGAACATTTGATTTCTATCTGAAGTTTACCTGTAAGAAAGTTTCTTTTTCTCTCTTCAGTGTTGGCACTGGACATAGTTTGCATAGGTGGCTCCTCTGCTGCCATAATCACACCTTTAATTTAAATTTCTGTGACTGTATGCACTTTATTTGCTTTGCATAATTTTGCAGCATGCCCGTCTATGTTGCAGATCTGCAGACGTTGCCATATGTAGGACACTTATTTTTGAGATGCCAAGTGCCATAACTGCCATGATTCTTTGCCTTAGTTTACTGTTCACTGGCTCTGGTAGGATTTCTGATTTTTGTTTTTAAATTAGATGCTCTTACTAGGAGCAGGATTTTTTTTTTTTTTAAGTGATAACCACACCATCTGCCTTTTCATGTTCTTCCCACTTTTTATTTGTAACTTAGCAGCTTCTACAAAGTTACTGATATTTTGCTCTGTAGTTTATGTGAAAGCTGATCACACTGCAATCATTGCCTCAGAACAGTTCTTTATTAATATAACTAATCTTATCTTTTATCAGAGGTTATCTGTATCATTCTTGAAATTGAGAAACAGTGTATTCAGCTTTTGTGACTTAAGCTGTTTTTTGTGATTTTTCCATTCTAAGAAGCACCAATCCTTTTTGTGCTTGTTCTTCAGTTCAAATTTACCCTCTTTCTGCTGTCATTATCCCATATGGATCCCATTGTTATATACATGATACTAGAGGTACAAATACTTCTATTAGTACATAAAAATTCTATTCTGCTGAAATCACATACAGGTTCTGAACCACTTTTGGAAAGAGTAATTCTCTTTTTAATTCTTGGTGATCCAGGATATCGCATATTATATTCAGGATCATGGGGACAGGGTAGAATGCATTTTCCCCTTTGAATGAAATTTAAAATAATTAAACTGATAGTTTAATGAACAAACAAGAAAATGAAGTTTTTATGATATATGCTTCAACAACAAGGTGTCATGTGATAAATTCATCCAGAGATGATAATCCACCATAAAAGACTGTAAGCATGTTTACATGCTGTAATTACATATCTGGAGGGAGAAAAAATATAGAACAGGAATGACAGCCATGCAAATAACTAACTGAGAACCGTTCCTCTAGAAGTCAACACTGAAACTTTATATTGCCTAAATTATAAAGGAATTGCAGTTGAATCATATACAAAGTGTTTAAATGGCAATAGAATAACAAAAAAAAAAAAAAAAAGGTGAAAACATCTGACAGAAAAAAGTCAGGAATGATGAGGTAGTCAAGAAAGCTGGGTTTCTTTGCTCTTGAGAAAAAGGTAAGCAACAAGAACAATCATGAGCTTCTGACTCACCAGACAGAAAAGACAGAACATTTTGTTTCTTACAGTAAAGATAAATCTCATGGCTATATCTGGTATGTGATATTGGAATTTTCTAGTATCATTAAGTCAAATATCCCCAAACAAGGGCACTGTGACTATCCTGGGAAATACTGAGAACATTTTCTAGATGGAGATAGTCACTGGAAGGAGTTACACAGGAATAGCATGGAAGGTGACCTGCTACAATGACTGGGAACAAACTGCTGAAGAGAAAATTTGAGGTAAATTCTAAAAAGTTGCATTGCCTTTGCGTAATCTCTTATGCATTTGTGGAGCCAAAATCCTTTTAAGGAGCATTGCCAAGGCTGTCTCACACACGGCCTACTTTGACAGGTTTCTGTTCTTGAAGGTCTGACCTTCCTTAAGGATTCCGTTTCTAAAAACAGCAGGAACAAACCAAGAACAGAAACTTTCTGGTAGCAAAAGGAACAGTTGAAAACTAACACGTGCATTCAGTTACTGTAGGAGATTGCTCATGTTCAACAAGTTTTCCATGAATATGAATTTCCTAGGTATGACAGTACAAATGCATTTTTGTGAAGGATCTATTCTCATTTGCCCCTTTGGTTTACATGTTTCATTCATTTTGCAAGTCTCAAGCATTCTGCAAACAGAAATACTGTATACAATGATGGAAGTCCTGATTTATGATTCACAATTTTGGCCTATTCCCCTGTCCTCATGAAATATTTAGTCTGTCTTTTTTTTTCCATTATTATTTTGTATAATATTCTCTAAAAGATTCTGCTAGTCTGATATGACATGGTAGAACCTGCTTGCTTTATAAATGAATGGTCAACAAATGGGAGTCTTCTGTTGCTATTTTGGCATACAAAATACTTATGAGTTAATTTTTCACATCAGTCACACACCTATGAAAATCTGTGTTACTGCATGCTTATAGACACAGAAAAAAATTTAGGGGATATTCTCAAAAATTCATTTAAACAGTCCTTTTTTAGTATATGAGGTAGAAAGACCAATACTGGGGATACTCAATAGATCAAAAGTTGTTGAGCTCATGGATTTTAAATTTACTAGAATTAAGCGTTAGTCACATTCAGCACAAGCTTTAGTGTACCTTTTGGTCTCCCACATGGCACAAAATGAAGTTCAGAAAATGGTCTAGATTTCCATAGTAAAATTTTCAGATTAACTTCTTCAGCCATTATACCCTGCTTTAAGTCTGCCAAAGCAATTCTTTGACTTTTGAGCAATAAATGTTCTTTGTTTAAAAGACAGAATTATTACATTACCTTCAGTAATTGAAAAGGAAGAATACATGAGTTATAGGAAGTCTAAGCAAAAGTAAAATCATATGATCACATGCAGTAAAATAAACTTACTTTATAAATACCATATGTGTGAGTTCTGTTGACCCTAACTTTTGTTGAGTTAGCATGAAAGCTACAGGACCACAACTCTCTATCTATTTATAGCTAGGCAGATTCACAACTATCTACACTATCTAGGATGGCAAAAATGTACAGTAATATGCTAACTTTTAGAACACAGTACCTTTTGTCCTATTATCCAATAAATATTTTTCGGTCATTTTTTCAAATTAAATTATTGCTTGCATCCTATGATTGACAATCAAATAATTTCAGTGTTACTACATTCCAAGTAATTTGCTTGATTTGATACATAGCTGACAGAATACTTCAGAATATTAGCCGCATAAAAATAATAATGTATACATGCTAATGTCTGCCAAAAAATTGAATAAAGGCAAAATAAAATACTTTCGTGCTTCAAGATGTGGTTTCTGTTTTGGCATGTGCTTGGGAAATCTGATTCAGTGCAAAGATCTGAATACCCTATATTTTTGAATAGCTTTACAAATTAGTTCGGCCATACTGAAAACAGGAACCCACCCCCCAGAACTGTAAGACTGAAAGAGACCTTCTGTATCATTGACGGTACTATCCTCTGTTATTGACAAAGGTGCCTGTGATTACAGGCATCTACTGCATTGTACTTAGCCATTTATAACTTAAAAACAGTTACACTTAATATTACAAAACATTATTGCTCTGATGGTTATTTATCACTTTCTAATTTCCTTCCTTAATGTATTTATTATCAGTATATGCTTATTTCTTTTTGTGCCAATATTTGGCCTTGGTTTAAAGAGATAACTGCCTTTGGTATTATGACTCTGTTGTACATAATAGACAACAATCACTTTCCTTTTCAGCTTTTGTCTTGCAAGACTAAGGAATCCAATGCATTTTATCGCACAAGAAGGACTATCAACTCCTCAGACCTTGTTATACTCTACAATCACACAGGCAAGGTATAGTCATTGTGTGTTCAGTTAATACAGTGTGGTTCGTCTTGTCTTACTTGATTCCAGCTGAGAAGTTCCCACATACAGCAAAATAAATTTACCTTCTTCTGGTCAATTCTTCATTTTCTTTTCATTTTTGAGAACTTGTGCTCTCAAGTTATTTTGCTTTCAATGAACAATATTCTAATAATTCATCTGTGTGAGGCCTTCAAGTTAATGATGCTAGCAAATTGCAGCAATACATTCTATTCTTTATGCCAAGGCTATTAATAAAAACCCCCACTCTATATCCCAGAAACATCACTAGTTAACCACCCTGCATCTGATATGTTCATTTTCAGTACTTTCCATGATCATTTCCTCTGTAGTTAGCTCCTCAGATTTCTCTTTCTCATCTGTCTTCCTTAAATAACAGCCTTTCTCTAGAAGCAGTAGAACAAATGCTTTGCTGATATTTTAAAAAATGAATTATATAATTTGTTTTGTCTAAAAAATCAGTTATGAAAGAAGGTATTAAATTGGTTTGACTTTTGGTAAACTAACATTGGTTTGTATCTCACTTATTATTAATGTAATGTTTTTATTCTTTCTTTCAGCAATTTATTGTAGAACTTTATATATTGCTGAAATAACTTTTATTGGCCTGTAGAAACCTAAATTAACACACATATATATATACACACATTTGGAACTCATCAGTAAAGAGGATCCTCCATACTTGTTAGATTTGCTGAAGAAGTTTTGCTACTGGAAAGGGGATATCCTTTGTCTGTCCTTTCAGAGGTGTAGGATGGAGGATTCTCCTTCTGTTCTTCCCCCCTCCACATTCTTTGGATTTTTGAGCTATATGGGATAGGATCTTTTCCCTCTTCTCACTCTCCTGAACTATCTTGCCTTTTCCTCATTGGTCAGTATCCTTGTATTTATTAATAAATACAGCGAGTATGAATTTAATTTTGTATCTGATATCTGGAAATTGCCGATTGATTCTCTTTGAAGTTTCTTTTCTTCATCTTGATTTCTGTTTTTGCTGTTGCTTCGACTGAAACAGTGAAACACTCAAGTAATTGCCAGTCCAAAACCTTTTTCTCCCAGACAAAGATATCAGCAAGCCTTCAGTTCCAGTTAACAATCAGGACAATGAAGGACTGTTAGATTTCTGAAAAGCAGCTAAAAAAGTTTTTCCTCTTTAGCTACTTGTTTGTTTATTTTGACTAAATTGCAACACCAAAATGACATCACAGAATTCATCTGGAAACTATGCCACAGTTTAAAGATAAGAAAGTAAATAAATCATGAAACTTCTTTACTCATTTCTTGAATTTCTTATGTCTCAGTAGATCTTTCATTAATCCTTTTATCACCTCTGTGAAGGCTATTGCTCTTTTAAATAAGAACCTTGCTTGACTGATGATTTACTCATTTAAAAAACAAGTTCATTTTGTTACTCACCTTTCTTTTCATCTTTCAATGTATGCATATTTTTCTGCAACGTATGCATAGTTTCAGAGGACGACTATTACATTTGTCTTCTCTTTCAGTAGGTCTCCATATTGCATCACTTTTCAAATAGCACCAATGCTACAGTGACAGAGATGGTGCCAACATGGAAAATAAATCTCCTGAGATGGATAAAATATAATTAAGCAAAAGTTTGAACAAAATGTTTCCATGAAAATAAAAATTGATTAATAATAAAATAAGTGTATGTAGCTCCTGTTTTTGCCACAAGCCTAAGTGGCAAAACATGCAATTATAATAAACAGTGTGTTGCTCTGTCATAATACTTTCCATTTAAGAGTTTCCAAATTCAGTATAATCATTCCTTAAAGTTCATATGGCTTCTGTGAGGTTGTTTTCGGTATTAACTGAAAGAAACCTAGGCCTTAATAAAAGGGACAAATCAAAGACCGAGGAACATATTCACGGTCACATCTTTTCACTCTTCACTTTGGCATCAGCTGACAGTAGGATATCTGCATCACTGTCTGTAAAGTTACATCTTATCAGGCCTGAGTCCTAAGTAATGTATCTGTACAGATGCAAGAAGTATGGCCAAAGTTTGACTGTATCTTCCCTGTGAGTAAGTCTGCAGTCTTTTGAAACACAGAGGAAATCCAGCAGAGAAATTATATGGTAGAAGGAAGAAATAGAAAAAAGTATTCTTCAGATATTTTAATTTAATGAAATGAGGAGATAACTGGGTTTATCATGAGAATTTTTCTCTCAAATTTGTGACTGAGAGAGTAGGATCAGTTCCTTAAAATAAACAGTAGGCTACCGTGTCAGATGATAGGTGTATGCGTAAGAAGCACATTGTTTATGCTAAAAGAGTACTGAGTACTGCATAACACTAAAACATTTTCCTTCAGCACATATTTGCCTCTTGAGTCTGAGCATTCATGAACTACTTGGTTGACAACTTTGATAAGAAATTTTTCATGTAAGCTACAATTGATGTTCTGGATTTAAATCAATGTGTTTTCATCAGTTCACTGATAATCTAGGTATAAGTGTGATCGATATAGAAGGACTTGGAGAAATCCATCTGAGGTCATTCAAGTCAATACATATAACTTACTAGAGATATCATTTATAGTATAACTTTAAAGGCTTATAATGATTGTTTTTAGCAAAGTTTTGTCTTGAGTTGACAAGTATGGGAGAAAATACACCTCTTCCTTGTATCATTGCTTAAAATTGCACTGCATTTACTAACATATTTCCATACTCATTTGTGAAGGAGTTTTTGTAGGTTAAGTTTTGTATTGTTTATAAGACATATATAGCATATATTGCTTTAATTTTAATCTCTCATGCCCCAAAAAGAAAATGGGCACACATATTCCAAACTGCCTTAATTTTTGCAGGAAAAGAAAAGTACAAAAAATAAGGATGCATTTAACATAATATGAGGATGAAGTGCTTGGCTGGCCCTACAAGCAAGGAAAGCTTGTCTTCAAGTAATATTATTTTCCTTACATTTGCGTTTATCTTTTTTTATGAACAAAGAAAGCTAACAAGATTACATTTGAAAAAAATTAACTTCTGGAGCAGAAGGAGAAAGGAAGCATTAAATTTCCTTTTTTTTTTTTTTCATAAGCTAAGAAAAGAGAAAAATGAGAAAGATTGAAAAAAAAAGGTTAAAATCCATCTTTAAACAAAAAATAATTACAATCAACAAAAGCTGATCTGAGGAAGCTAAGATGACTGGCAGTTTATGAATTTGGATTTCAACAACTTGTTTCCCACTATTTCTCCAGACATTCCCATATGCTCAAAATTCATACCCTACTTTCCCCCACTCTTTAAGTATAACGCTAGTTCAGCATGTCTTCTTTCTTTTTCTTTTTTTACAAGAACCCTAGGGACTTACATATGTAAATCAGAAATTCATAGAAGGGACCATTTGGAACATCTAGTCAGGCCACCTGTTTATTGGAAGCAATTGCATCAAGCTCTGAATCTGTAAGAAGATTTTGTATAGCTTTTAGAAAAATATTTAACCTCATCTTAAAGTCTTTCAATATAGTGAATCACTGTATCAATGAATCTGTTGACCATGTTGACATCTCCTTTCAAGGTCACTCTGAGACACCCTTTATCAGATGATAATCGTAAGAAATAATAAGTATTGGTGCCACATATCGCAAAGTGATTTAGAAGACTAGCTTACACCTTTCAAGTGTTTTTGACCCAATGTGAACCTCAGGGAAAAAATTACTTCAGTAGGGTGACAGTTCTTTGCCAGCCAGTAATCATCTTTATTGATTTCTCTTCTGTCTTCCAAAGGTTTTGTAGAAATTGCATTAGAAAAAAGATGTTATCTGTATTATGCCATTTTCCTAGTGTTTAAATCCTTCTTTTCCCCTCCCTTGTTTTGGGAGTAAGAGATTTCACCTAACTCTTCATTTCACTAGCTGAGTTTCAATATTATTTTTCTGAAGACTGAAGCTGTTTGTGTGATCCACATCTTCAATAAAAAGAACCAGTAAACTTCAAGCTATGCACATGGTACATTGGGCTTTCACACCAGGTGTTTGCCTGCCAATCACATGTGAAGTGAGCACACCAAAACTTTCCTGCGCTGGGAGTGTAGACTGTGGTCTTTAATATACTTAGTTGATCGATTGCTAATTTTCTTGCAGGAAAATTCTGAAAATCTTGCTTTACAGCAATAGCAAACCAATTTAAAAGAGAAATAAAATTACATATATTTATATGTTTCAATATCATTAACCACATAAAAAAAATCCAATGAAATTGTGTGTGTGTTTTTTGGTTTTGGTTTTGGTTTTTTTTTAGAGGCCTTAAGCATCTCTTATACCTTCCCCTGCTAGCTGTTACAAAGAGCTAATGAACTGTGAGGGCTTTTGTCAGACTTCAGTCACAGATTGCTTTAAGACCATTAGACTTAGCACTCATCAAATTCAGATTCATCCCTTCCCCTCATTTTTCCTTCAAACAATGTTTTACAACAGAAAAAACCCTGTTATTTTGATCAGCGCACCCTGAGTAGCAGGGATGTGGGTTTCTCTGCAAGTCAATCAAAGGGGATGAACCCAGGTGAATCCCACAGGGGTGTAGGCACCACACAAGCACAATCTCCCAGCAATGTCTGGGCTTTAGCAGTTGCACACATTTCTAACTAGCAGTGTCCTGCACAGAAACTGCTCAGTTGTTCACCCCTTTCAACAGAGATATTCTGAATGCCTTTGGTGTCTAAATGTTTAATTCAGATGCCTTAAGAAGTATTTTTTAATTCCCTTGCATGAATGTAGCCCATGTCCATTTGTGGGACTAGACTTCAGCAGCCAAGACCATTCAAGGTAAGAGGGCATGGTAACAACAGCCATTGATGTCTGCCTGTGCTTATCTGTACACTGATATACTCACAGTACATAGTGCATATTCATGATTTCCTGTCTTTCTTTTTCTAGTTGACTTAAAGGACCTAGCTGAATATCATATTGCAGGAGATTATTATAGGAAGATTTCAATTTATTTTTAGTAGGATTTATAGTGATTTAATGCATCTCACACAGAAATGCTTTAGGAAAGTAATTGGGGGATTTCTAAAATGGCAGTATATTTGGGAAACATAAAAAGCCCTCTTCATAGGGTATACTTAACCTGTTTTTCCAGGTCATTAGGCTTACCAAAAACATCTAAGGAAACAGATTGGTTTTACTTCACATCTAAGTGAAACATTCCTATCTTTTTAAACCACTTTTTTTCTTCTGCTCATTTCCACTATTTACTGCATCGCTAAGTTTATAAATTCAGTTGTTCTGGTTATTATTTTTTCTTTCTCCTATGTAAATTCTTTCTGGGGTTCAGAAATAACGGAGACTGCTACAAGACAAACACACTGAGCTGGTGTATGGCTCAGGGCAATTCATCTACATTTTTCTGATACTATAAATCCCTATTTACATCAATTGAAGAAAGGTCAGCAGAGCTGCTAATGAAGTCTGCCTCACTGCAGTCAGTATTCATTCAAGACACAGCTAGAACTGCTATCTGTCTTCTGCATAACTCACTTCATCAACTTGGCTGGCAGCTAATATTTTCAATGATAAAGAGGTTGAAGAGAAAACTTTTTTCACGAACCATTTTGGCTCTTCTAAATTAATCTTTTTGCTTCCCTTTATGTGTTGCCTTTGTTTACTTGTTATTTTTCATTTTCCTATCATGCACCTTGTTTCCTGACTTTCCTCTCAGAACAGCTGTATTTTTTAATAATCCTGACATCTGAAGAAGGCAATTCTTTGTGATCATCTGCCAAAAATGAAGCATATCCTATAAGAATTAGCCCAGCAGTGTGCCTTCAGAAATGATGTGTATTACATGTTCCTAATGGTGCCACAGTACCTGGCTTGCTCCTGATAGACTTTTCTAAACATTATTTGTACAGAAGATAGAAAACATGGAATATGGCTTTCTCGGGTAGATTGCTCTTTGAATGACATTAACTTGCTTTATTTTTCTCATAAATAGATACATCTCAGACATCATAAAGGAAGACACTTTCTAAGTAAAAAGAAGGCAATTGGGACACTGGATGTACTCAAAAGCATTAACTTGCAGCTATACCTCATTGCTATCCTGCTTTGTTGACCACAGGTGAAGATGACTGAAAATTCTGTCTACTGCTATAAAGGGATCTCATTATGCAAATAGCATTGGACTAAACTAATTTTTTCTTGACAGAAGCATTGCTGACTGAGCTAATGAAAATATTGTTCTCCATTATGTCAAAAAGCTTGTTTCTCAACCTGCATGAAGCCAAATAATACAAAAGAGCTGCATTTCTTCATGTGTTCTGCTACCTACGGATGCAGATAGAAACTGAGAGTTTTTAGATCCTCCATGTAAATGGGTAGTGTTGTTGTAGCAGCATGGTCAAAGAATACAAAGTGTTTTGGAAAAAGTGGTCTCATAAACTGGTCATGTAACTTCTAATTAAATGAGCTTTATCTCACAATACATTAATTTCCACAACATTAACATATATTGAGTTTAACAACAATAAAAACCTGCATTACACTGAACTAAAGAAATACCATGTCTCCCATGTTTTAAAAAATAATTTTAAAATCATTAATATTGACATGAGCTCATTTTTTATTCCCACCACTTCTGAAAATATTTGGAACTGCTTTCTTCCTGAAGTAGTCCCAAAGCGAAAATGTTTGGTTTTGCTAAAAGCTCCTAAACCATTGAATAGTTTATACTCTGTGATATGGACGTATGTTTTGTTTGAACATTCACTCTGATTTTTTGCGTGATTTATTGACTGGGAAAATCTTGTAAACTGAATTTTTTTTATTAAATGCAGGGAGAACAAGGAAACTCAACTTAAATTGCCTTCAATGCAGTTTCACATATTGCTGCTGGTCTATGAACTCAACCCAGCCTAACTCAAATGCCTTCTCACATTTTGTAAGTATCATAGATTTGAACTTAATTTGATATGACAAGATCCAGAGAGAAGCAGCAACTTTTCAATGCCCCTTCCATTGTGAATTACACTTCAAAGGAAAATTTTAAGGCAGTAAGAGAAAAATTATAGACCAAAATTTAGTATCTAACTGCACAGGACAGAATTAAAAAATGGCAGGTTTTTGCCATTTTCATAGTATAAAATCCTTCTAAATCAAGAACAACACCATATTTTAAAGGATTCATTTTTCAATACTAAAAATACAGTAAGCATTTATATATGATAGCTTGTGGTCTATCTATAAAGGATATTTGTACATTAAAATATACTGAAACATGTTTTGAATTACCTTATATTTCTTTAAAAATACTTACGATAGCTCCACTAGGATTTCACTTTCAGTTTTACAGCTGCTCTGAATCTTAACACTGACATCTATTATAAGAGAACTGAATTCCTAAAAAGTCACTTTATACATAGCAATGTCACTGGCAAGATTTCACAACAGAACTAGAGACAGTAATGACACTTTTCTGCAAAAGAAGCAAAACTGGAAAAAATCCAAATACGGCTTTAGGTTTTCAGCTCTTTTAACAGTACCTGCTTGTGTTGATAGGCTTTTTGATCATCAGATGATAAAAACTATAAAGTGAGAGGCCTTTCTTATGTGATTTCTCTACTTGAGAGTAAATGGATTTGGGATGGAACCCTCACCTTTTTGCATAATTAGTGCTCCACAGCCTTCTCTCTCTCTAGTGCCCACTCAATTTTTAAATATTTTTGTATTAAGTTGAAGAATATGCCTAAAAGCTAGATGATAGTTCCTGCTACACAAGCTTGAGAAGGCAATAATAATCACAAAGGAAGGAAAACCAGGAATGATTAGGGTTTAATAAAGAGTAGGAGTCAACCAAAAGTAAATAAAGTCTCTAATTTTTATCCAACATGCAGTACTGAGGTTAAGCTGTGTGCTTTCTAATTGCTGGATGGAATTCCTGTCCCATTGAAATCAGAGTCCAGCAAAAATTTAAATAGCCAATTCAGTCAATAATGAACATCTGCGTGACTACATACAACAGACTTATCAATGAATTATTTTCCAGTTCCAAGTTTCTCTGCTTGGCAAAAACATTATTCACAAATTGACTATGACAGGGAAGAATAGAAGTATATTATTATTTTTTCTTATAAGGAAGCAGAAGTCTATTTCAGTAAAGATCTTCTACATTTTTTTTCAGCATCTGAACTACTTCACCTGAAAATATATTACCTCACTTTTCCCTGAAACACACATTCTGCTTTCTTAGTTTCAAGGTCTCCAAAAATCATTTCACTTGTTGAGTCATAGAAATTTTGCAGATATAACTAGATATTTATTCATCAGTGAATTTTGAAATTAAGACCATGGTCTTAAGTATGCTTTGGAAGTGAAAGATAATCAGTGAAGACTGGGGAGCACAACAGTAATGTCAGAAGCCTTGAATCATTGAAGAGGCTGCTGGTACGCTGTTCACACTGGTATGTCCCTTGGGAAGGGGAATTTCCTCTCTTCCCTGTCAGCAACACACAGTGAATTAGTCTAAAGGTAATGGACGCATAGGCAACTGTCACCAGATATTTGTCTCAGATTAAAGGACAAAGTATCTCAACAAGCTGAGTTTGTACAAAGACATTTATCATGTTTTCTAGTGAAAAATCAGGTTCAGTTGTCCTTATTACTCATGGGGAGAACATGATCAAAAAGGAGGCCTCTCAACTTAAGGATATCCATGGAAAAGGCAATGGGAAAACATCTGGAATATCCATGCAGCTGAAGCTTATTTTTGCTGCACTAGTCAAGTCCAAACCACCATCCAAGCTAGAATCAGCACCCAGCAGTGAGAGTGTGCATAGGTTCATTGACACATCACCAGCTACTGTCAAGCTGTCAGATCCTTTCAAACCATGAATAATAGCCAGGACTCCTCCATGTGGCAGCAGGGAATCAGCATCCTAAAGAGACAAATTATATTTGCGTCTGTTTCCTAGTGATCTGCTGAAGGAGCTGATCCTGGAGTCCTGAGAGCTTTTCTCACAGCATCAAAAGCAGAAAGCTGAAGAATCTGTTTTTAGTTGCCTGACCTTTGAGGGAAAGAGCCAGGCCAGAACAAGTCTCTGTTTACATTTTCCAGTCAGGGGACGAGTGACAAGACTGGTAAGGGTGTTAGAAGCATCAGTTCTGCAAATGTGAGGAAACCATCTGGTTTGCATTATGTTGACCACTCTATAGAACTCCAATTTTTGTTCCCTTTTTTCCCCTGGGAAAATTGTTGCTTGCTGCTGAGAAATGATGGAGAAATAAATGAAAGCTGAGTAGGATGAGGTGTGTGTGTGAGAAGGACTGACAAGGTGAACATTTTCACAGTACAGGCCTAATGAAAGGGAGCTTTGGTGTTCAGCTGATCTGGAAACAGTGCCAGATCCTGATGCAAGACTTTGAAGGTTACATTTTGCATTCAGAAATTAGTGATTTCTTTGTTAATCCATGGTGGGAACATAATTTGGTCCTACCCATGGATGCTGCTCATACATGCTCTAAGCCTTTGGGACTTTTATATTGAGGAGAGCTTTGCTTGAGGTTGTCACTGGAAAGCCCTTGGTATGAGTCGGGCATTTGGGGTGGACCTCATCAGCCTGTCTAGAGCCTTTTTCTTCCCCTTTTCCCTACCAGTGCCAGATGAAGCAAGATCAAGGAGGATGTTAAAAGGTTGCAGTACGCTGCACCTCTTAGAGTAGTGACCATTATAGTACCTGCTGTGAACAAGTGGAAAAGCATAAATACAATAAAGCCTTTATGATGGTCCTGAAAGAACTTGTGGTATTGGGGTAGCTTGAGAGCTTCCCTATATAGTGTAAATTTGTGGCTTATAGAAAAAAATTAAATATGCAATTTAGATGTACTCTACAGCAAAACTGCTTCTTAGGCCTCACTGGAACAATGGGCGTTAGTGTCGTTTTTCAGATTTCTCCTTCTGAACAGATGATTTTTGTCTTGACCAAGGTTACTTAGAGCCAGCTGTTGTTCTGCCTCGTGTTTGCTGTGATGTCACTGATTTCATCTCTGTTCTTTTAGCTGCTCACATCCCGGTAAGCTCATGCCTACTGCAGTTTCCAAGTCAAAAACATCAGCATCATTGTGAAATAATCACTCATTTTGAGATAATGCATTTGCTTCTGAAATACATTTTCCTTTTTTCCTCTTATATCTCTTTCTTGGATGTTGGTGTCCAAAACCTTCCTTGTGTCTGTAATTAATGTGACTCATTGAAAGTACTCTTCCCCTTCTTGCTTCCTTGGAAGCCACATTTGGACAGACTTTAAGCAGACTTTAAGCAGATCTCATTTTCTAAGGATACCCTTTAGATTTTAATATTTTCTTTGAAATGTTGTAAAAGAGAAGTTTAGTCAAACAGCCTGATGGACTGGAACAATATTTAATAGTGACCTGCTTCTATGTATTGTCTTGTAATGAGAATCATTAAACAGATGGGGGAAGTATTAAAGTTGTCACTAAACTGATATGCCATTTCTCTATGGAAAATCTCCTGGAGACTTCTTTCAAGCTCAAAAGTTTTATACTTCCATGTACCACTACATGAGGCATCTGAACAGGAGGGATCTATTAACTGAAGCTCACACAGCTCTCTGAATATATGGCAGTCCATGAGCAGCTCAACTTTTCTGCAGTGAAGATTTATTATTCATTATTTACATTTGTTAACAGTAAGCTGATTCAGATCATATAAGGTTCAAGGACATCTTGAAAACTCCTGTAAAAATGCAATACTGTGGAGAAATTGCCGTGAACCTTTAGATATCAGAAATGTATTGAAAGTGAAATTTAAACAGTGACATAATACATGAAGCCTGGCAAATTAAACTGAACAGTTGCACAGAAATGTTTAGTTCATCTGTTTCCACACAATGAAATTCTCTGCAGTGATATATCTGCAAGTGTCGTCACAAAACTGTAGCTCCAGTTGTAAGTCCTACATTTGGTTTTAGCTAAAATGTCATTTTAGGTGGAGAACAGAAGGAAATATTTTGTTTTGGATCATGTGTGCAGCTGCCTTGGCAGCAAGGGGACTTATGCCTGCAAAAAGCAACCTCTGTATATGGTTTATAACAATATCTTCTCCTTGGACTGAAGCATCAGCCTGACCTTTCAAGGGACAGGTTCTAGCATGTTTGTTTCCCCTGAACACTATCTATCCAGGCTCCAACACTGAGCTCAGTGTCGATGCCAGCAGCTACAACAGAGATGAAGCGGTGTTTATTCAGACTAGGTATGCTAAGCCGGAGTTACTAAATCTTACATCCTAGCTGATATTCTTAAGGGCAGTCATCACAGCTTTCCCCAAATTCGCTATAATTTAGGAATGCTCAGCAGCTCCTGGAAATCATCCCATGTAAATTTAATTGCCAAAACAGGCCTTTAGAAACCTAACATTAGGTACCCAGAGTTGAAAAATTTGACAGTGAAATCTATTTTGATTCAAGATATTTTTTTAAGTTTTAAATTCCAGTAAGTCTGAAGGTTTTCTCACATATAAGTTACCTTTTTTTGTTGTTTAGTTTACACTGAAAATAAAAAAAATAGCTGCTTGTATTTCTAGACATTAAATAATGCCCTGTCTACTTAGACTCTTAATAAAGAAAAATCTTTTTGATGGCTTTGGAGATAAGCCCTGTGTGCTTTAGCTCTAGAAACTGAATAATCAATTGTTTCAATGGGCCTGCTGCTCACATTTATTTTTTTCCAGGGGAAAAAAGTGAATAGTTTCTTTTTTCACTCACAAGGAACAAAAGGGGTTTCAGCGTACTGAGTTGTGCAGCCTTACCTTCTATTGTAGTAAAAACTTTAACACAATAGCAGGAAGAAGAAAAGTGAGATTTAATTTTAATTCTAATAAAAATCAAGTTCAGGCTTCCTACTCAAGTGTACGAATGTTCTGAAAGAGCCAAAGCTAAAGGCAAATATTCTAGCTTAGAAGTACATATTTTCATGCTGTTGGCTGGTTTGTGTATGAGGGGAAACAAAGAGGAAGGTTTTGATTATCAGAGCAAAGAGCATTTTGATGTTGCTTCCAGGAGTTTTAAGTCTATACATGTTCCCTACAAAGAAGTTTTATTATCAACTGCCTAATGGCTCACCAATGCTGTGACAAAATTCCAGCTGCAAAAATTGTCCTGCCTTTCCTGTGGCATACTTCTGTCAACAGAGCTGATGGAAAGATCTCTCCAAAATCAGCATTGCTGATGGCAGTATCTGCTCTAGCCATTGCTCTATCTGCACCTGCCCTGCCCAAGCCTTGCAGAGCTGGTGAGTTTGGGCTGTGTAGAAACTGAAACTAAATACACCACTGACAGGCCTATTCTACAAGCGCAGCTCCAGCCACAATCAGCTTTAGCTGTACTTCGTAGTAGAAAAGGTAAAAGTCTGATTTGTCATCTTCTCCATTGATTTGCTAAATCACCAAAAAGTATGAAGACAATTCAGTTACAGATTCTTTCCCACTTGCCTGTATTAACAGAAAAGTATTCTGACTAGTGAGCAATAAATTTTCGATGTTGCTGATTTGATTTTTTGCTGTCCTTTAACTTTGTGCTGGGGGTTGGCATCTGCCTGTTTTACCACACTTGAAGCCAAGATCAGATAAAGTTCCCAGGCTGATTTCCCAAAGATCTGTCTGTTTGTGAAATGCTGAGATATCAGAGAATCCTGATTGCTGTGAAATGAGGCTGAGGTGAGGCAGTTATCTAAAGGGCAGGTCAAGTCTGATCGCTGCAATTCACAGCTCTAACAGGCAACTCCAGTTGTAAAGCACAGAAGAAACATGAGCCAGGTACCCAAAAAGTCTATAAAACAACCAGCAAGTTTCAGAAAAGTGTTTATAGAGAGCTCTTGTCTGGCTGTCCTCCCATTCCCAGCTGAGTTGGGAATGGCCTAGGTGGGATCTGGAGGAGGAGTAGGAAGAGCCCCCACCTGACTTTAAGGTTAGAATACTTAAACAGGCACATAGAGACATAGTATCTATCTTGTCAGGATGCAGCTTTTTAAAGCATTACATTTAAGCTTTTTCAAATCCTCCCTCAGAATGAAGCAGAATAAACCTTCTAAACTGCTTGTCTTCCACTGGAAGTACAAACAGAACTGTTCACTTTTGTACCTTCATTAAATGGAGTTATTTTGGAAATCACCATACTCCTAAGATCGAAAATGTACAGATGCCACTTATGTGACAAATTAGGTAAGTGCTTTTTCTAGTGCACACCGCCTTATGCTCAAGTTTCCCAGCTGTAAGGAGTAATGATGATGTTTTTTGTTTGTTTATTTTACATTCACTAGATATTTGGAGAAGGTTTTTTTCTGGTTTTGCTGAGACACGATCCTTGCAAAAGCCGTGTTGTCCAAAGGATGAACTGACTAAGAAAAATTTCCCAAACCCTCGTCCAGAAAAGCAAAGGATTCATTTCATCAGTAGTCATGCTGATTCTTCTTCTGATGTTCAACTTAAAACCTGCACTTTCTTCTTGATTTATTTTTTTTGCAACTGCTTCTATCAGTTTTCTTTTTCATCTACTTTCAAATATTATCTTAGTGCTAAGATTATTACCAATAAAAGATAGAAGCAAAAATTACATTTTTTGTTCTTTCTTCTCACTTTCTTTCAGAGAACAACTGACTTAAAAACTAAGTGCCATTTACACCTTCTTGGTTTTGTCTAAACTGCTGAGCTAGTGAGCTTTGCAAGTCCAGCCTATAGCCCTGGTCCCTTGGATGCCAGGTTATTGAAAGCAATATTGCTCCTTCCTTCCTGTGCTGGTGGTTGAGTTTGCTCCAGTGAAATTCAAGGCACACTGAGTTTGTACTCAGATGTTATCCTGATGTGTAGTCAGGACACAGCCAAAATGTGTGCCCACACCAACAAGCTGGGAAGCTCAGCTGAATCACACCTGATTTAGACATATGTAATGAAGACAGTAAATATGCCTAATACATGGCCTTATGAAACACATGACTTCCCTGGTACCTGAAAAAACTTGGAGCAGTTATTTATGAATGTCTATGACTAATACATCCTCCTAAGTACAGTGGTACTCTCTAGCAATGTCCTGAGGCTGATTGGTATGGCAGAGTTGTTCTCAATTGGTTGAAGGTTGCTTAGGTACCTCCTCCAGGGAACGAAATTAGAATACTGCAACCCCACAGCTTTAATTAAAGCCAGTGCTGAGAAACAGGGAACCATAATTGGCTTCCCATCAGTCTACCACCATTCCTTCACTACCTCTATTCTACCTCTCCCTATGTAAAGATTACAATGTTAAAAAAATCAAAAGTTTTTCAGACTGCCTATTTCTGTCCTACTTTTTGCCAGCAATTAAATGCCTTTTCTGAGGGCAAGTAAGATCAAGCAATTGGAGTTGTTGTTAGTTAAATACAGGATCTGCAGAGAAAAATGCTAGTCTCTAACTTTGTATATTTTTATCTCTCTTGTAAATGTGACATTTGGAAGTGGTACTCAGAGAAACCGCATACAAAGTTCATGATCTTGAAACATAAGTCCCTTTTACTGTAAACAGCTTCATGTGCTGACACTGAGAGAAAACTAGATGAGGTGAACCCTAAACAGATCTCTTGATTTCTGCCTCAGAGCATGTATATAAAGCCTAAAAATAGTATATGACAAACAATGAAGAAATCATGCAATATGATAAGATACCACAATCATAATATCTATATTTGCATGATATAGCTTAGACATTACTTTCTAAATAGGGTACCGAGGGGCTTAGACATCTGAACAAGTTTTTTCATTCTTTTCTGATTCACTATTGCATGACCTGGTACGGCCTTGTGGTTTCCTTCACCTGCTAAACCTGGTATTAAAAAACAGGCTTGCCCAGTTAGTCTATCAGATGTCAAGGAGGCTTATTAACTGAAGTATTAATGTCTGTTTAGCTTGAAACAATACTCTTTGACAATAGAAAACTTTCAGGAGAAAGAAAAGCTTAAACTTCTTCAGCAGTCTGAATGGCATGTTCATTCATTTTCCTTAAAGCACAGTGTATCTGTGAGACAGTTTTCTCTTCCATTTTAGTCATATGTTGCAAAGGGAATTAATTTTTTTTTCTAACTGTCTCACCTCTTCTTAGGCTGGGTTTTTTGTCTTCTTAAGCTTATTGATATCAGGAAAGCCTTGCTATATCTAGTGAGGAAGTTGATGATTCCTACTATTTGTTTGAAGAGCATATTAGAGACAGGTGATGAAAAATACCACAAGATTTCCTGATCAGGAGAAAAGGATGAACGTTACTTTGGTGATTCCCTGTGGAAATGCTGATATTTAGAGAGCTTTCTGTGTAATAAATGTAGGAGAGAGGAAAATCCCTTAGTAGAACATCAAAGCCTTTAAAATTGAAAAAGAAACCTCTCTCTAATTGATCATTCTGTGGCTGGTCACATCAGGGAAGCTATTTGTGCCTTTCTGCCTCTCTCACTTCTCCCCTTCTTTCTTCCAACAAAAGAATAACTGAATTAAGAGAAAGGACTTTGGCAGAATATGGAAGTGCAGAGGCCCTTCTGGGTATCTTGTCAGAAATGAGATAAGCAGAAATCCTGCAGGAATCCTGGGTTCCTAAAATGGATAAAAACTGTCATCTTGATGTTAAACTCTGGTTTAGTTCTTGCCATTAAGATGATCGAATACATGGTTGCTACTGAGAAGGCGACATCTTGCTCGGTGAAAGTAAGGCAGTGATATGTGAGCTGCTACAGTCTTTCCCTATAAATAGCATAATTGACTACTGGTTCTCAGATGACTCCAAATGGTATTTTAAAATCAAAGTTGACTTTTAATGATGAGTTGTGGTTGCCAGATATATGTGGTATGGCCTGTCCTTTTATCTCTTCTTGTCTCTTCAACAGAATTCTTCCTGTTTTACATTCTTTTCATTTTTTTCACCCATTCATTTGCTGGTGAGATCTCTCATTACTATTCCATTTTTGTTAGTATTTTGGTTAGATTATTATAACATAGACACTAAATTCACTGGTTACATATAAGGGTCCTGTTTAAATACATGTAAAAAAATCATGCATTTCATACTTTACGTATTTTTAAAAGACCAAAAGAAAGAACTAGCATTAATATTACTGCTGATAAAATTGTATGTAGGCTGCTACTGAAAAACATTGCTGTGACAGCACTGAGTGTTTAGCTAAAAGCCCCCAAATTGTTTTGCTAATGGTCTTGCTATCCACAAGGGATCTCATATGCCAGACAATAACAGTTCCCCCTGTTGCTCTTCTTAATTATGGCTTCTCTTATGAATATGCCCCCTAATCAGAAAAGCTTTTAGATAGATTAGATTGGGTACTGATTGCAACCAGAGAGACTGCAAGAAGTTCTGTGAAAGTTCTTATTTATGCATCTAGTACTGTAACTGAGCACAGACCTGCTGTGCCTATGGACCTCCGGGTTGTCAGGGATCCAGCCTCTGCTGCATCAGCAGTTTTCAGTTTAAAAAACTACCAGCTGATGTAGAAATAAGCTCAACACGGATTAACAGCCTGAGTATTTATCCAGCTTCTTGAGTGTATTTTGCCACCTATACTGATTTCTATGCCATGGCTCACAATGCCAAATTTTTTTTAGATTGAAACCCAACTCATATATTCCATAAAAGACTTGAGGTTAATTTTCTTCATATCAAAAGACTGAGCATGATTTCTAAGTTCTCTTGCTTTTCTTTGTGTGCAATTGTCCTTGCTTAAGGAAGGATCAGGTAGCAACTTTTGTACGGGATAAATTCCCCCAAATGACTTGGAATGTTGATGACGATCTGTAGGGAAGATGTATGAACTCCAGAAAGATTTAAATATTATTAAATAACTGACACAGTGTTGATGCTTGCTATAAGGACAGATATAACCTTCATGCAATAATTCCTAGTCTCTTATAGTTATTTAAAATTCAGAAGTCCATATATTTAATAATGCAATCTATATAGAAGTCTCAAAACCCTGTTTTGTGCACAGATATCAAACATGCTCTGACTGCAGAGACATAGTTTCTTTTAAAAAACTTTCATCGTCTTAAAGAAACACTGATTCTGGAATCAAGATGAAAAATAAATACTTAAATATCAATGAAGTTTCTAAAAGAAAACTGCAAAAGCTATCTCTCAAAGCTAGGTGGTCAAATGAAAATGTACTCTCAGCCCAATCTATTACTATTACACATGCTCATAGAGATCATTGAAACTGTCTAAAGAAGAGACAGTTCTGTGTTAAGATAAGTGGGGAAAAAAATCATTCTTCAATAAGATAGGCAGCAGGAAGGGTTCTTTGACCTTCTGGGAATCAGATAGGTCTGAAGGATTACAAAGAAGAAGGAATGGGCAGGCAATTGCAAGATTCCTTCTATCTTCTGAATAACAGAAAGCAGGATGAAGAAGATTCTGGAAATTAACTGCTGGATAAAAATAACATGAAGAGTTTGGGATTTTGGAGCAATGGACCACTTTCAACGAGAAGAAGCAGCTGTCTGGAAGGTCTCCATCTCAGTCAAAGGAGAACCAGCCTCCCTAGCCAAACTGATCAGGAGAGTGCTAAATTATCTGCAAGGGGAGAGAGTGGAAAGAAGGTAAAAAAAAAAAAAATCCATAGTATAAAATCAAGATATCGAGAACAAAATTAATCAAAGCACCGCAGGAAGTGAAACAAAGAAATCCTGGACTGTCTGTACTAGCATAAAGAGCCTCGGCAACAAAAAAGAATATTGCTTTATTAGTCAACTATTAAGTAATTTTTATTAATGTGATATCACTGACATTTTCTTGAAAGGTTAGAGACATAAAATCACTTGTTCCAAAGTATTTAAGGAGGATGGTAATATATTGTGTAAAAATGGTACCGTCTGGCTATGTCTATCCTAGGAAATTAAGCAATGCTGGGGAACTTTTCTGTGCATTGGGACTTCATTGTCCATACCACTAAAAGGTTAGAACAATCCATAATATGGTTTTGGACTGCATCAACCAGAACTTTTCCAAACAATTCCCTGGCACAGTATGGTTGTTAACATTGGACAGGGACCACTCCAAATAGGCGGTTTGTATGTGGTCACCCTGTTTAGAAGCAAAGAGAAATTAATAATAAGCACACGGGCCCTGAGGAACAGGGTGGGGGGCAGGGAACAAACAGACTTGATTTGATGCTTTTTAAAATCTGAATAGTATGTGATAAAGCTCTCATTCTCTCACTGTTGAAATGCCAAAATTATAAATACTTTCATATCTTAAGTGTTATAACTGAGAATAACTCTTTATTAGACTCATTGATACACAAGGAAAAATGATCACAGAACTTGTGCTTATTTAGGAATGTAAGATTTCATAAAAATAGAACATTTTTACAACCAGCAAGATATACATTGGCACAGGCATTGTACCTGTACACACATACATAGGTGATTTTTTTTGTTTGTTTTTTTAAGTTCGGGGAAGGATAGCTTTAAAAAACTGTAAATAGTTATGTGATAAATCAGCTGGGAAACAATAAATTGGAAAAATATGAATGATCACTGGGAGAACTTAATGAATGTTTCCTACATATGCCAAAACCATAATCACACGTTTAAGAAATGAGACTCCAATGATGAATGAAAAAAGTTAAGTTGACAAGGTTTTTTACTTTCTACAGGGGAATGAGAAAAACAAAGGAAGCTGATCTGAGTGATTATAAACCAAAACTGAATATAAACTGAAAAAAACTGAGAAGGGAAGGAAAAGGACAGAAGATACATGTCCATCAAAGTTAAGGACAGCATGAAAGGTTTTTTAACAGTACAGGAAGAAAAGAAGCTATTAACTGGTGCTAGTACATTACTCAGTAGAAGAAGGGTAGAATATAAGGTATTAGAGCAGAGGAATCAGAAAAGTTGGGTGAATGTATCATAAATACACCATTAGGGGAAAAAGGCCGGAGATAGTGTTTTTTGGCAAATGGTAATCATGTCCTTTCTAGTCCAATAAAAAAATCTTAAAAACACCCACAAGTGTTGAATACCTTTAAAATTATTGGGAACTGACAGTCTGGATCTAAGAGTTTTGAAGAGCTATCAGACATCATCTTGGAGCACAGAGGAAGTCCAAGATGGTTGGGATTCTACAGTACAGAGAACAAAGGTAAAGTGTGCAAAGCAGGTAGAGACAATTATCTGAGTAATGATCAGTCTGTGAAGATGACGATGCTCTCACTCAGTCAGACCATAAATCCACTCTTGCTTGAGGATATACTGCCTCTTCTGAAACAAATATAAGGGCCAGATCTGGGGGCTGTATTGGCTGGCTTTTGTCATCAAAAGGGACTGAGGGGCTGCAGCACTAAAAAAGTTTAATAAATATCCTGTCATAGCATCTTAAACTGTGGGAAAGTAGAAAAATTAAATTGTTACTGTTAATATAGGTAGGTATTGGGCAGTGTGGCATTGTGCAGACCACAGGTCACTAATGCAAATTCACTGGACCATTTAATAAGTTCAGGACAAGATGGATTTAAAAAGACGAAGTACAAATCATTAATTTTGGAACAAGGGAAACCACATTTGGAGAACATAGGTGCTGAGGAGACACTGACTATTTTTTGGTTAAGGGTTAGAAGTGAAGTTCAGAGTGACGTGAGTTATAGATGTGACAGTCTTGTTATTAATGTTAATAAGGCAAATTAAATATTTGAATCTGTGTAGACAACAATATGAGGTAGTACTAATGAGCTTATATGAACATTGTTTGGCACTGGCATGATGGTTCCTTGAATGCTGTGTCCAGTTCTAGTGTCCACATTTAAAGAAGAATATGTTTACCATACTGAGAGTCTAACCAAATGCTTAAATGAGTGAAATAAAAGCCTCATAGTAAGAAAATTGAGGAGCTCCACTTAAGTAATTACTAAGTAAAAGTTGTGGTAATTCAGTCACAATCTAAATGTACCAGCAATAGGACCCGAAATTTGATAATATGGTGCCACAGCCCATAAAACAAAGGTTTAATGACTCGAAGCAGAAGCTACACTAACTCAGTTGAGAGAGATGTCTTCTACAGCAGTAAGTTTAGCTAGCATCTGACACCTCACTAAGTCAGAGGCATCTTTTCCACATCTGGAAACTTTAAAACAGAGTTGGGGTGGGGGTTGTTTTCTGTAATAATTTCTGCAATTTTACCACTGCTTCAAACAGCTTATCTTTTGCAGGGTGTCAAATTAGCATGTCACGAAGAGAGGAGCTGTAACCTCCTGCATAGAAGCTCTCAGTAGATTGCTGGGATTTAAAAAGGCCTATGAGGAGAAAACATCTCTTGCATCTTTGACCTTTGTCTTACTTTTATTCTTTCTCCAAGCATTTGCTATTGACCATTGTCATAAACAGGACACTGAGCTAGATCAATGGTTGGTCCAATCCAATATACTTCTTACGTTCTTACTATAGTGGTCCTTTCTGCCTTGAATTCCTATGAATGTCAATAGAGATTAAATGTATTCCATTATACATAATTGTTGTCTTTTGTAGGCTTGAGTAGAAAAAAAATAGTGCCAGCTACTCAGGAAATTGCATAGCTTTTTTAATAGCTGGACCTGTAATTATATACTGATGCCAGATTACCACAGGAACAACTAATGGAAGCAACTACGTAACACCACACAGACTACACACTTATTTTTCAAGTGAGGTGTGTTAGTCTGGTTAACTATTTGGGGCTCCATTGAGCTGAGTAAAATATAACACCTGTATGTTTCAATTAATCCAGATTTCATCAAGGCTTTAATCATTTACTGTTTTCTAGGATTCTCACACCTGATCTTAAAAGTGTGAGCTATTGTAGTCTTATGTGCAATCTATTATATATGAGTGTTATAAAGCTTGATAAATATGAAGCTGCGTCTTACAAAAATGGCATTTTTCCAGTGGCAGGGATTACTTTAGAAGACATTTTGAGCTTTTCAGTAAATTGGTTGCAAATCATTTTGATGTTTAGAGTGCTGGGTATATGGATAGTGACAGGTTCTGACAAGGCAGAAAGTGGTGTGGCATTATCAGTAGCCATAGAAATGGTCCTGAAAAGGAATGCTACAGTACTTTAATGTAAAAAGTGCCATTGAGACTTTCATAATCTGTTCACAGATGGCTTATAAACAGAAAGAGGTGAAATCAGCTGAAAAAAGCTATTCAGTAAGAAGTATACACACACGCCTCTTGCCTGAAAGTATATTCAGGTGTTCTGTCAGCCAAGCAACAGACACATTTTGAAAAGAAAACAGAGAAGCAGTGTTTCTGAACTGAACTGTAGAAAATTCTCAGAGAAGAAATGTGGTTAATTTGAGCAGGGGTCTGAGTTAGGATGGAGTCCCAGGAGGGGGTCCAAATTAGGATAGGCCACCTGGTCATCTTTTCTCAACACCCATGCATCCAGAGGACAGCATTGCAATCTTAAGCTAATCCCCTGGACCAATGAATAGAATACCTGCCTGACTTGTATTCCATGTGCACACAGCAGTAATCTTCCATATTTCCAGACAATCTCTACGTGTGAAGTGAAGTTTACCCTGGGCACCAGATCTTTTAAAACATAATGTCAACACAGTAATACACCTATTATCCCCATGTTCTCATGAGTGATGCCTACTATATAGTGCCATTCTGCATGATGCTTGTTCCCCACAAATCGGAAAAAAAAATTCTAACCCTCCCATCTAGCATCTGGAAAAACAAATATTTTCTAAATTTGAAGAAAACAAAAGCTAGGCTATGAAAGTTCCAGATGTATACATTTTATTGGCTGGTATACATGGCTAATTATTAATTTTATAAAAGTGACTGATAAAAAACACTTGGTAGAATCTAGATTGGAGTTTTCACTGTGTTCACTTTTGGGGAAAGATGGGAACTAGTGGCAAGCTGTAAACACATTTAAAAATGGGCAAACTATTCATTAAGCTCATAAAAGAGCAAGATGCAGCCTATAATACACATGCATGCTGAATAGCACTGACAAAAAACCCCACAATAATGCCTTTATGAAATGCTTGAATTTTCCAAGGAAGAGGTCACTGCATGACTAATCAACTACATTTTTAGTAATTACACAGAGAACAAACAAAAAACCCCAACAGATTACAAAAACTCATAGAAAAAGTAAGCTGGTCTTTAGTTCTGGCAGCAGTTTGGTGCGCAGATGAAAGCGCTATATGCAACCCCCGGGTAAGAAAGTATGGTTACTGTATGGAGACCCTGTTAATGCCCATGCCCTCTGAGCAGCCGACCCATGCACTGTCAGTATAATGCCTGTTCCAGAGGCTGTCTCCTTGGCACTTCTTACTTGTCCATGAAACACACATTTGCACCTGTCACACAGCTTCTTCCCCATCAAGGGACCAGCTGATACCATCATCCTTACTATCCACCCTTGCTGACTGAGGAAGAAACCAAATGTCAACACACATTTTGGGTGGCAGAGCCTGAAAAGGATGCCTGCTCACTGATGCATATGAAACTGCTGTTCCTTAGGGAACGAAGGTATAGAGTACCTGTCAGTTCATTTTGAAATATCTTCTCTCACCAGGTGAAATTAAGGATGAAAATTCTATATATGTATGTGTATATATATGTTTTCTTATAGTAAATATTAGATACAAAATTGAAATAAAAATTAGATAAAGGAAAAAAAAATTCAGCAATAGAGTATACTTGTGGAGTGAGTCTGCTTTTAGCCATTATATAGGGTTCTTATGCTGGTCACCTCTCTCAGTTATCAAAGTTGAGGGCTTACCTCCAGCATAATTGTGCCCTCTGACTCTTCTTCTAAGAAGCGATTTTTTGGGTACTGCCCTCTAATTACACCCCAAGATCTTTCAAGAACTATTGTGTCAAAATTAACTCTTCAACCCACTCTTCTATTATTTACCATCATCTTTCTAAGCACTCATACTATATTTTTCATTTTGTACCTCAACAAAATACAAATAAAGCATACTAGGCATTTATGGAAAAAAAACCCCTGATGAATATGTAGATATGCAGATTTCTTATCTCTGTGTTATCTCTGTCCTTCACAATCTTATCAATTTGACACATCTCATAATGCAAATGCACTTGAAGGGTTTCTTCAGCTTTGTGTTGTAGCTTTCATATTTCCACAGTAAACTTCGATTAACTTATATTTTTTAACATAGTTTGTTCTTGCTTATTAGATCCAACACTTAAGTTTGTTACATGCTTCATAAGTTACATATCAGAAGAATTGTACCAATATCTTATTAACTCCTGTATCCCTCAACTGTTTCCGTCTTTTCAAGGCAAAACATGACACTAACACAACAGGAAAGGAATATGGGAAAGGTGAGTTTATACGGCTTAACAGCAGTCTTCTTAACATTGTAACTTTTAGGAATCCCCTTCAAAATTTTTACTGCCCCAAACACATAAGAACCTGATTTTATGATTGTAGATGTCTTCAAATATGCTAAATTCTTCCTACTTCAGGTTTAGGGGGAGAACGAAAGGAATTTGAAAAAGGAAATAAATCCACAGAGCTAATTACATACTGATAATCTAATGACTATATTTTTTGATAGGCCTAGTAAAGGTACTATTTCTGTAGACACGTACTTGCAGCACATAACAGGGAATATTTAAGTGATACTGAATGTCCTTTCCACCAAGAGTGTAGCTGTACACTATGTTTTACGTAGGAGCGAAGCTGGCTGCTGAGGTTCCTGCCCATACCCTCCTTTCCGTTGAGCAGGCTGTGCATTTCCATCTGCATTTCACTTTGCTGCCTGCAGGATGGACTGTAAATCAGATCAGTGAAATATCCTGAGTTAAACCAATTATTTTTGGAGGTAGCTTTCCAAGTCAGATACCTCATTTGGCTTATGGTACAACCCAACACAGACAGTTGCATCAGTGCAACGGAGATCAATGAATTACAGCAAAGAGGCTGGAAACAAGCAGTAGGGAAAGAGGAAGGAACTGTCTTAGCATAACTTTTATTCCTGACAGAAATATATCATGGAATGGCTTCCCTGCCCCAGGCGTTTCAGAACACAAACAGCCCAGCAGCACAAACAGCATGCGCTATACCCATGCTCAGGACACGAGTTTTTGGTTCTCAGCGATGCAGTACTATTTTCTTCCTGTACACACACATTTAGCCGTCATAGGTGCATTAAAAAGTAAAGCAGGTGGGGTTTTTTCAGTGTTTATGTTGTTTTTTTCCAAATATATAGTAGAATTAATTGAGATGCTGGTTTAACTTGTTAAGAAAAAGAAGCTTTGTTCCATCTTTTGAAAAGTAGCACTGAAGCTTTCATTCATCTGCTTTTCATCCAGTGTTCTTTTCTGGCCTCCTTTCTGCTTCCTGCCACACAACGCAATATTATTACGAAAGCATTTAAAGTAATGACAACTATATTAAGAACACATCACTTCAGAAAAAAATTAACCATTTTTCTGTGTGTAGGCAAAAAAGGAACAGAAGTTTGCTTGAATTATGAAGGCCACACACACACACACTGGGCAAGTGCCACATGATCTCTGAAAATTATCTAATTGAGCCACAGCTGGAGGCAGTCACACATAGTTGTAAGACTCAGAGTGCCTATGATGCCATTTCTTGCTCTCCACCCCCACACAATTTTTCAGCCAGATGATTGTTAAAACAGGGATCTTACAGGATATTGAACACTATGGCAAAAGATATGTACTTAGATATCAGCATTGATATGCTACTCCATCAAGGCTTCCTATGTATATTTCACAGAGGATCAGCAATATGCTTCTTCAGAAGTGGAGTCGGATAAATTAGGATCTTAATGTGTATGATTTAAATCTCTCTTTGGTGAAGTCCTTTTTTCCTTTCCATTGAAGACTCAAGGGAAACTGAACATCTAATGTAGAAACAGTCATTACCTTACTAAAGATAGACCTTGTTCCAGGAGTGCACGTAGGCACACAGTTAATTTTAAGTACCTGGGTAGCCACTGAAGCATTTAAAATGTATTAAAGCATGTCTGAGCATCTTGTTAGGTTGTGGCCAGTGAACCAAACCCAAGCACTAAGAATCTTGCAAGTTATTTTGTCTGGGCACCCAACGGACTTCAGGGAATGCAGCAGTAACACAGGTTTCTGCTTCCCTGTGTTCAGCTTGAAAACATGGTTGTAATGTCTGATCTCAGGCCAACAGAAGTTGATGGGAAGTTTATACTTTGAAGTAGACTTCTTATGGAGCAGCTCTTATATTTCTTGCCCAGCTATGGGCCAATAAAATGGCCAAGGAATGTAGGACAGCTTTCAAATACGCTATAAAGGAAAAAAAAAAAAAAAAAAAAAGAATGAGAACTACAGAGAGAAAAAAAAAACCTGAGAGTTTGGGAAAATGACTTTCAAGTTAAAATATTGTGCCACATATCTGACTCTGTGAAGTTTATAACTATTTACTACTGTATTAAAAATAGTTAGGATGTAGATTAACAACAACTGGTGTTGAATTGGCACTAGGACCAATCAGATCAGATATTTAATATCGTTAACCAAAGAGGATATGAACTGCTATCCCTGTGCAATAGAATTATGTCTCCACCATGAAATGACTGATTCTGAATTTTTAAGAGATAAACAAGTCATGATAAAAATTTGAAAAATGCTTTTTTGAAAAGGAAAAAATCTCAGAAATTTCCTGGTATTAATATTTCATATCCTTATACTATTTGTTACATGCTCTAGCACACACAAATATAACTCAAGGCATAAAACACTTTCTTGTATAATGCAATATAATGAGTCCTTAAAGTAAGAATTAATCTGTTTGAATAGGAGGTACCAGATGTGTATTCACTAAGAGGAAAGAAAGACTTTTCTCTCATCAGCGCCTAGAAGATTTATGCTTGTAATTCCTCCTAGAGGATGGAGAAGAAATATTCATGAACAGAAGGCGTGATGCAGTATGATCTAATGGATCAATCTAATGCTGAAATCCAAGAATTCCTGTGCTCATCCAGGCATTGCTGTAAGGTTTTGAGACTTCTTTTTTTTTCCATTTCTGTCCCTCGGTCTTCTCAACTGTAAATCCTGTTCACTCCACTGCTTTTATGGGGAGGACTAATTAAATTTCAATATCTAAAATGTATAAGATTAGGAGCTAAGGAATAGCATTTTATTATCATAATCATCTGGGATTCAGACTGCCAAAGAAGGAATGTGGAATATGCATGGAGTGTGCTAAGTGCATACAGGCATCCTGATGTACCCGTAATAATTCATATTTAGAGGGATTATTATAGTGGATGGTTTCACCCACTTCTTATTCATTGTAAAATGTATAAGTGAATTTATAATAAAAATAATAAGTTAATAATTATTAATATGAAAAATAAAATAAACACTTCAGAAACTGTTCCTTTCTTTGTGCATCCATCCATTGGATGTAAGTTAATGATATAGTATAAGATTTGTCTTTATTTCCTATCTATGTTTTAATGACTTTCTATGAAATATGAGAGATTAGATCATATACTTTGTGTGAAAAACAGGGCTGAATCTCTGTTCTTTCAGGGAGAGTTAAATCTAACCAAAAGGTTTTCAAACCCCTAGGACTCTAAAGGTCCTCAACTCTAGGTTGAGGTTCCTTCCCTTTAGAAGCTCTTCCACTTCACATGGAATAAGTCACCTTCCATTGGGAGTTTTGCATTTGACTTCAGTGAGGTCAGGATTTCAACTCAGTGTCTAAGTCACTACTGAAAATAAGACTTTGGATGGAAAGTCACTTATGTGGTTTTAATATATGGATGCATAGTGTTTTACAAAAAAATGCTCCTTTCACTCATCTTTCAGCAGCAAAATGAGACACAAGCAGAATCTGAACTGAATTATCTCTCGTACTTAAACTGAACAAAAACCTGACATTTTACAAACACTTACATCTTCAGAATATAAAAAATATGTCACAATAAATGCCAGATCAATATCCTTGATTTAGATCTTTTGACAAGTAATTGCCCCCCCCAACTCTTTTCTTCAACTTCCCCCACCTCTCCTGCCACGTTTTAGAATTTGAAATTAAAAGCATAAATTATATGTTGTAGCTTGGAGCTAAAAAATGATTCTTTCTCTGAATGTTCTTTTAGAACCACAGCCAGCCAAGACTAATTCAGCACAGTCTCGCTGAAGTGCTTGGAGCAGTCTGTCTAAACAGCACAGGCCTTCTTAATTTACCAAACGCTCACACTGCCTCCAATTAGGATGAAAGTGACTGTGCCATTGAAGAAAAAAGTAACTTGACTCTTTCAAGCAGCAGTTGAGAAAATTTGCACAGATCAGGCTTTCAGACTCAGGTCAGCTCCATACCTTTGACCTTCTTGAGGGCCTAACAAAATGCTAGTGGGAACAGGAAATCTTCCCTGTTTGTATAGCTCTTGGATATCATACACTGCATCTGCCCTTGCGGAGACCTAGCTTTTATAACATAGCAAAGTCACAAGCCAGGTAATTTAACTGGACTGACTCCTTGCAGTCCATTTTGGGTCATGTCCCTGAGCAAGTCAGAGGACATCTGAACTCTCCCATACTCTGCTTGAGCTATCGTTCACTCTTAAAAAATGGACAGTGGCAGAGATTTCATAGGAATGCGCAGGCAAGCTTCTTGTGTGCAGCCATAAAATGCTCTGTATCACAGAGATCATTAGCAGGAGGAGACTCTCTGGATTGGTGTTAACAGGGCTTTGCTCGCATGTGCAATTCCTTTTTCACTCTTCTAACAAAAATCTATGCATGTGGAATTTCGATTTGAGATCTAGGGTTCTGGAACATGGTGCTAATGCACAGACAAGAAGTGCTGGAATGATGATTGCTTGTGCTTTTCAGTTATAGCTACAGCCATAATGGTGCATTGCATGAGTCAACAAAGAAAGAGTATGCAAATATAGAATTAGAGCCTGGAGCATAAGCTGACTGCACCAGCAGGAAAAAGTAAGGTTGCATTTTCTAACTTTGGTGTACTTGACTTTGCAACTTTAATAATATTCTTTTGTTTGGAATAAAAAAAAACCTGTGGCATATTATTTTCTGCAAGCTATGTAAACAAATTTGTCACGAGCAGACACTTAATATTTGTAATCTATCTGGTTAATGATTTATTGGGCCACCAGTATATGAAAATCAAAGTAAAAATATTTTGTTCTTAAATTATGCCTGTTCTGCAGCAAAAAAAATCATTTGAGGTGGACCACTTAAGTTATTAAGTGTGTGAAACAAAAAGTATTTAGAAAGACTTTTTTTTTTTTTTTTTTTGCATCTTCAGAAGGCTTTAGTTTAAGTGTGAGATAAAAGCTTCATTGGTATTTATTTAATCTGATTTGATTTCCCTGCTACTAAATTTAATTTTATATAATTGGAGAAGAGTAAGTAGATCTCAGAGATTTAAAACCTCAAAATAACACTAAAAACCCATGAAATTTGTATGGATAATCACATTACTCTTGAACAATATAGCTTTTAAGAATGTTGCTGGACTTCAACATAAACATTCAAAATACTAGAGTCCCTATTCTGTTACCAGGTTTTTCACAGGCTTGTGTAATTTTTTTATTCAATTTGCTTTCAAATACCTAAACAGTTGAAGCAAATTGCATCTATCAGGGAAGATGCAAAACCAGATATTTTATGGTGATAATAATGCATAAAAATAATGAGGGAAAATTATTTTGTATTATTTCATCCATGTACTCAAGAGGAATTCCATTGACACACATCTCTGTGCTTTATCAGATGCTTCTACTTCCTCTCTCATATGTTCCCATGGAAGTATTAGGCTGGAATGAAATTGGAGAATAGAAAGGATGTAATTTAAATCTTCACAAGAGCGTCAATTTAAAATATGGAAAGTTCACAAATCAATAGTATTAAAACAGTTATTGAATTTAAATATTAATAAGATGGGAGGAATTGATGGACTGGAACCAGGCTACTTAAAGTGGAGCACATTACATAGCTAAACCATTAGCTTGAAATAGGAAATCTAATTTTCTTACAACTAATATACCTACAAATTGGAAATACACTGTTGTGACTGTGATTCATAAAAGTGGGGACTAACTTCTCTCTTCCATTACACTTAACTCAGTGACTGCCATGTACAATTTCTCTCTTCTTTTTGACACTTTGGTAAACTTCAATAGTAGGCACAAAAGAACCTCCAAAAGAGAAGGAACCTCCTCTTTTGTGGAACCTCCACAAAAGAACCTACTGTCTTTGAATTACATATCTTAAATATATACACAACATTTAAATGAGGAGCTTGGCCCTGTACTGCTGAACTCAAGTTGGCTATAAACTACGCAGTGAAATTCCTTTGACTTTCCTGTCACATTACTAGCCATGTTACTATGACAGAAAATATTTTGTCTCATTATTCCCCTCGGTAGAATTGCAAAGGCTTCATGTCATTGCACTATGCCACTAAAGAACATTATTTCATTACAATTTGTGTGGGATAGGACTTACATTTTTACTGTGACAATGAAACAGATAAGAAGGTGTATATCAGAGAAACTTCACAAAGGTATTGTGGATGTATATTTTCTATAGTTTAGTTCCATGACTTCGGATTCCTTGGGCAGGGGGTTGTTGGTTTTGTTTTTGTTTTTGTTTGGTTGGGTTTTTTTTAATTTTCCCGAAAGAACAAACTACAGAATACTGTTTCACCTTCTTTCAGGGCAGTATCACGCACTGAGCATTATTTTTCAGCACACAACCATACAATCGTTTTGCATAACAAGAAACAGGCCTATGTCTATTAGAAGCTCATTTTAGAACAGACCATTACAAGAGTGCATTATGAGTGTGTACCAGTGTACAGTAAATAGCTCTCAAGAATATGTAAGTAGTTTTGGTATTTATTTGACCATTAAAACATATTGTTGTACACTGTACTCTTAACCTGGAATATGTGGTAAGATTTTCACTGAGAGCTGCTGTACAGGATTTATTCTGTCTGATCTTGCAGTAATTCTTTATGTTTATGGGGATGCATGCAGTGCCACAGTTACCTTAGCATTTGAATCTCTGGCCTGAGAATGTTTGTCACTCCTGAAGTCTTTCACAACTTTAATTCACATCTGGGTGAGGAAAACAGACTTACCTCAGGATGAGTCACTCGTCTGCATACAGGATGTGATAAAATTGCTTGTCTGGTTTTGCTTTGTTGTGTTAGTTTTGTCCCTCTTATTGGGTTAATTAGTGCTGTAGGATCTACAGGCCATGAGCAAAATAATTCATGAAACACTTTAATGGGCTGCTGCCCATTGCTTCTCAGAGATCAGAGAAACATTTCCTCTCCTTTGAGCATGTACACAAGATCACAATCTCACCTGAAATGAATATAGTGCTATATTTACCCACAGTAGTATAGTCAGGGTTGCCTTCCCATTAGAGCAGAGCTATGTCAGCTCATGAGAGTCAACGTGGTGAATTGACTTTACTCAGTACTGAAAAAGGCAATATCCTTGCTGGTGTTTGGCTTTGTCATTCTTTGAAGCCAGAAGTCTGGTGAAAGGCTTTGGTGAATTCTACACCAAAGATGGAGTCTTATCTACACTAAAGTGCCAGATATTCAATTCTTTTTCCATTAGATTACACATAGTTCTCATGTTTGGTAGAAGCACATACTAATACTGAACAAGGACAGCAACGTTTAAAACTGCATTGGCTGATAGGTTCACACTGTAAACTTTTCTTTTTCTGTGTACTTGAATCTTTCTGTGATCATTTCTCTTTAATTTTCCATCATGACCCATTGAGTCCTGTTGTTATTTGTTATCTGAAGACATAAACTCCCTGGTGTGCCTAAATCTATGCTTTTTAAATTTTGCTATTTTTTGCATTGTAAAACTTAAACAAATTTTCCTCATTAATGCTTTTGATATTTTAATTCTCATCAGATATTCTTTGTTTCTTTTTTGTTTGTTTGTTATTATGGGCGTATGTTTGAATTTTAACATATGGAAGGAGATAAGGGGAGAAAAATGTGTGAAGTAATGAACACTTACATCCAAAATATAAAGTCAGAATGAATGTTGCTATCATTTGACTATACAATAATGCAGCAGATGACAAGATTAATATTAATCACCCTACAACCAGAACAGCCTACACTCATAAATAAACCACTTTGAAAGACAAATGAAATGAAGTAAACACACAGACTATGATGGATTCATGTTCATCAGAAAACTGGAATAGATTAAGTGTTCTCAGAAGGTAATAGTAGGGAAGAAAGTAAAAAAAAAGGCTGAGTTAAAAGACTGGACGATCATCCAGAGTATCCATGCATCTGGACAATGATTAAAAAAAATCTCAATTTTAAAAATATTGGTCATTGTTGAATATAAAATGCCACTTGTGGCTCCTGCAAAACTATCAGTCATTGTGGAAAAATTAATTTATAAAGGCTGTCTAGAATGATGGTTCCAAAACTGAGATTCAGTTAGGCAGTCCCTTGGGTGGGGTAGCAAATGTTCTTCAGTCTTACAAGGTCCATTTACACCACTGATAATCTGGCCTATTGCCTTAAAGAGATAGCAAGACATAATAAGAGATCTGAAAATGCAATCAGATGTGCGTCGTGGGAAATAAAATGTGACAATTTTGCATTCTGACACACTTTAGAAATGGGAATGACAAAACCAGAGACAAAAGTAGAGGGGGAAGAAAATGATAAGGCTGAGTGGATGAAAGTGCATGCGATTTTTTTCCCTGGACTTCTCTGATTATACACCGTGGATCTTTTATGCTTTATGTATGGATGAATTCCCTAAACTTCAGATGCTTGTATGCTCCTTTCAAGAAGCATTGTGAAATAATGCAGGTTTTTCTACCCTGTGGAACTCACTTGAGTTGAAAGCCATGCAACTTTAGAGAGGATGCTGTGAAAAGCACACCTTGTTTAAAAAGGAAGAGTGTCCATCAAGCCTGGGAGCCAAAGAAACCTCTTGTTGTCCAGCTATGTCAGTCAAGAAAGAAGTGTGATTTACACAGTCTGGTTTAGTCTCAAGTTAAGGTTTTGTATTTAGTCTCTCAGCGACAGACACACTTCACTTCTTAGGATAACATACTGTGGCAAGAAAGAGTCTGAACATTTATAATTTACTAGCGTGGTGATAATTTAAGGCTTAAATATCAAAGGACAGATAAATGAACAGAAAATATAAGCAAACGAGGTCAGTCCAGCCATAGTTGTCTGAGATGAGCCAGATCATGACAGCTCCATGAGGATGGGGGCTGATTCCTCTTGAGAGAAAACACAGGCACACGAGTAGCAGCTGTAGCATGGTTGTGGCTCTTGGGATTTGCGCTAGGCAGAATGACATACACACACGCACATATACACAGAAAGTGCCCTGCTGCAGCAGAAGACAGCTCTCTGCTAATATGGTCCTCTGGGTCCAGCTGTATCAACCTTGTTATATAACTGATTAAATGGGGCCACATATTAATTGCATCTCATGTGTCTAACATCATCCATGGAAATACAGCTGCTACAGTGAGCGTGAGTGCATATGTTAATATCTTCAGCAAAGATCTCATCAGCCAGTACCAGAATCACTAAAGTAACTATAGGATACAGTCTTATTTACTTGAGCTGTGGAAGCTCATAGTTTTAATGTCTTGAGTCTTTGGTGCAACCCACATGACGACTCAGATGACAGTCATGCCATATGAGTCAGGCAGGCAAGAGTAAGCCTCTGGTACCCGAATGATTTTAATTGCAATAGCAAATCTGTAATGAGCCCTGTTGATCTTTGTTGTTTTGTCTGTAGCAGGGTGATTAGTGACATGGGTAGGGTTAGACTGTGTAGCCACAAGTAATTAATTTTGTTTTGCCAGTTGTGGGGAATTTTAACCTTAACATCAGAGAGAATGCCTGTGTCACTGCTGATGCATGCAATGGTAATGAAGGGTAAAGAAAAGCTGGGGGGAGGGAAGGAATTAATGACAAAATCAGTGTTACCGAAAACCAGATCAGACAGACTGTAGGCATTTCAGTCCTGTTTATCTTACTTCACAGTATTGATTATCTGCAATCAGCAAGACAAAAACTGCTGAAGGTGAAAGTCTGTTGAATGGGGAATAGGTTATTTATCATGTTAGTAAAGAATTTTTGTATTTACTTTTCCAGCTTTCCATTATTATAGCAACTTTCCTTTTTGTTTATAAGAGGCTGAAGATGTCTGCATTGCAGCGTAATTGGTTCTGGCTGCTAGCCACCTGACAAAGTTAATTATTGATTGTCTATGCATTGGTCCTATGAGAGAATCCAATGTCTATACAAATTAGTTGGAGGCAACTGTCTCGTAAAATAGTCAGAATAAATCCTTTATACCTTCCTAAACAGAAATGTGATAGATTATTGGCTTTTTGAGGGAAAGAGCAAAGTATAGTACTACCTCTTATTCATGAATGACAAGGCTTCTTCACTGCTGAACTCAATTCAAATCAAAAGGTACAAGCATCAAGGAACTGAATTCACAGATGAGTCTGAAGAATACTAATTATTTTCAAACCCATTCCACTTTAATAAATTGCTGGTGCTAAGTGGATTATTCCAGGTTTTGAAGGACTGGGATTATTGTATTCCTGGTATTTAATTTCAAACTGCATTCTTCCCATTACATTTCAAAATAAAGATATTTTTATATATTTATAACTATGGAATTTATGTCTTCAGATAGGAAATTTTACTTTCTATCTGCAATCTCACAAAAGTTAAGAAGCTCATGTTTGTGAAGTATTTAAACATTGAATACTTATAGAACATTTGGAAGGAGCAAGTTAAAACTTCACTAAAAACCAGCCACACAAAGTTCCCATGAAAGCAGATAAAAACTTCCATAGGATGAATGGTATTACCAGATCCAGATATTGTCATATTAGCATACACAAGCACAGACGTAAATACTTGTTTGGCCAATCTTTAATTAAAAACATTTGAAAATACTACTTTTTTCTGCATTAATTTACCCGTGGTGAATCACAAGACATAAATGAAGTCATAGAGACAGGCTCTGAGCCTTGGTGGTGAAGCAAACTTCAAAGAGGTGGAGAAATCCCTGTTTAGCAAGGCCTGTTGACACATCATTTTACTCTGCCTGCAAAAGTTTCTGTTCTCACTCCCCCACCAGCTCTTTGTCACTGTCCCTTTATGCATAGATTACTGCCACTGGAACTCGGCAACTCATCTGAACCTTCCCTGCTAAGCTTCAGTTCAAATGAAGCTGGGAAGTTTCACACATTGGTCTTTATTAGCCAATTTCTTTGGGACTGAAAGCGATTAGGGAGTGTTCACACAAACAGCTCAGCTGGCAAGAAGGCAGTACAGGCAACTGGAGGCAGGCTGGAACAAAACAGTATTTTTTTGCCTGCACAGCTGCAGTCAGAGGGGGATGTGTGAACAAGCCTTAAGGCTCCACAGCTGCTTCCCAGAGTTATAGTAGCCTGGTCTTCTCCTGCTAATGCAGATAGGTGCTATTGCACAAGAGAAACAGCGGGTGAGAAGGCAATAATGTGTCTAGCAGGACATCCTTTGATCCTCCCTCTCCCTGATCTCCCGTGAAATCCTTTAGTTCCCCCTGAGCAGGGGCTTTATGCTAGATCCACTGTGCAGGGACCATCCAACAACTCAGAAGTCAAGGCAGAGTTTATGAACCACCTATGAAAAAGCTATAAACTTAAGAAAGTATTTTCTTGTTGAAGAATACAATTGTTGAAGAACAAAATTGCTGAGGTACAAATCTTCATGAGTTTTTCACAGATACTCCAATACTGTTGTTCTTCAGCTCTGTTGTAAGAATGTGTCTGAGGCTTACAGGTAGAACCTTGAAAACATAACCCAAAAGCTTTGAAATCAGATACTTAAGAAAAATTACCATAACTAATCACTTTAAATTTGCCACTTACCCCCTTTTTAAATAACCTTATAACCTTGGACTGATAGCAGCTATGATATTTGAAAGTCTAGAGTTTGCAATATTATAATAATAACAAAGTGACCCCAACTACTTTAATTTTCTGCCTTAGTTTAATCTGGAATTAGATTCTTAACAAGGGAAATCCCCAACATGCACATTATGTTGAATAGCAGTAATTTCTTTCAGAGAAAGAAGCATAAAACTCACCTCTGGTCTCAATTAATTTGTGTCTGTCTGGGTATTCTTAGTGAAATCAGTGAAACTGCACTGAGATAAAATGAGAAGAAAATCAGGTCTTCTGAATAAATGTAATAAAATCCAGTGCATGTAAAGATGTTGGTAGCTCTCAGGATGGTGGCTGGGATGCCTTGGGAGAGATTAAGTATGTTGAGTAGTGTTCAGATATTCATTTATGTTATTGATGTGCAAGTTCCTCTTCCCACCACTATAAGTCTTATTTTTCATGTTTGGTTTTACCAGGGTCTTCACATCCTGGTTTTGACTATAACATATGTTGGAGTATAGAAAAAACAAAGCAAGTTATTTCATTCTACAAAATATACAGCTAGGCAAAAATAATAAAATTATAGAAATATCATGGAACCATCTTTTTTTTTCCTTTTCCTTTTTTTTTTCCCTTGAGATTTTCCAGAAGGTCTCAGCTTGAAATGGCTGATAAAAGAGTATGGATAAGTTTAAATGCTTAGCTGACTCTAGGCACAGAAATCTTTAAATTTCTGCCATTGCTGCAGTCAGGTCAGTGTTTCACTAATAAAATTTTGTGCAAAAACTTGCGACCACACTGAGCAGAGTGATGAAGCAAGTGATATTTGTCTATTTTTAATATTGACTCAGCTGTCTTTTTTTTTTTAGGACGATCTTGAAAGATCAGCTGTTCAGCATACTTTACAGGCTTTCTAGTAAAGCTGGGTGATTTGCCATTATATTCAAATACTATTTCATAGGACAAATGGAAATCAAAGAAAGATTAACAACAAGACAGAAATGATTTTTAGAGAGAAAGCACAAGCTTTTAATATGTATGTTTGTTTATGCCCATTAAAAATCTAACTTTTATAATTTGGCATTTACCTTCAGCAGCTCCAATTCTTCTTTAATATGGATAGCTCAGTCCAATTATCTAAATATAGTCAGCTATCTATACTCCTACTTAAAGGTACCCTGCGGTATCTGAGATGTCTGCACAGAGATTGCATTTAAGATAAAGATCCACAGGAGATTCATGACCCTCTGGACTAGAAGCTGAAGGCTCGGAGAAATACTGAGGGTGTCTGAATGACTCGTTCAGGTTTGACAGTTGTTAACAAATTTACTGTCAAGCAGAAGATTTTAAAAATTAAATCTCAGTTCAAAGTAAATCAAAGTGTATATGGGCCTGAATATAATTTCTTACTAATTTCTTTGCTCTATAACTCCAATGAAATCAGAATTGCACTCTGTTTACACAATGCAAGTGGAATTATACTCACAATTTCTGACAAGACATATAGCAAGATAATGTAGGAAGAAAAATCTGTAGCATACTGTCCTAGACCAAAGGAGTGTGAATAAAGATAACTATAAACCATCTGACTCCTGTATTTCAGAGTAATTTTTAACAATTACTAACCTTTTCCAAGCTCATCACAAAATTTTCTGAAAATTTTCTAGAATAAAGGCAAATAATTTGCTCCTGCTGTCAAGACTTCCAATTCAGTATCCTGGGAAGAATGTTAGAGTGAAATAGCATTGCTTTAGGTTGTTTAAAGATCCTGAGAGGTACCTGCTAGGCATATTATTATATCAATGAACTTTCTACAAAGAAGCAATGTTCACTGCAAGTAGGTAAAACATTTGACAGCACAATAGCTGTGCTCCTGACTGTGAAGTTCACAGAGGGTTCTCATCAATGCAGGAGTAAGCCTGTTTTGAGACCTTGTCCTCCCTAGCTCCTTTCCCCCCTGCAAGGTGACTGTCCCCTTGAGCTTTGCAATAGCTGTAGTTGCTGTGAAGTTGCTAATGACCTAGCATCCATCTTGGAGGATCAATGTGTATCCTTAACAGCTTTGGAGGAGAAGAAAAGAATAAGGTGATTCTTCTTTCCAATGAGCTAAGGCACTGTGCCAGCCCATACCGGCATTTTATCTTTGCTTGTTACTTTTACTGTTTGAGGATCAAAACTGTAGCTGTTACAGAACTGTCACCAGGATGTTGGATCACGCAGGTGAAAAAACCACAGTTCAGGTTCTCTAAATCTAAATCCCAGCTAAAGTCAAGCAAATGGAGGAAACTTTAGAACTGAAATACTCCTTCTTTATAACAGTGTCTCTAGTTCTATTTTTTCAAATAGTTAATGATGAAAATGGTGGATCAGGCCCACAAGATCAAAACATCTGGGAGAATGGAGATGTAGGAGTTGCAGACAGATGAGTAACAGCACCCACATTACTGCTGTTATGAGTTGCTACTGTCTAGCAGCTGAGCTCTGGTAAATCCATATTCTCAATAACAGCTGAGAAATAAATTTTATTAACATAAACCACCATGATGGAAGGAAAGAGGAGGAGACTTCAGAAAGAATCTATGTTTTTTGTTAAGATGTATCTTTTTAGTTTTACCTTCAGCATTTATTTGGTTTGATGTTATACCTTTACTGGATCCTGAAGTAACATTGTTTCCTATATCTTGGTTTGTTAATGTTTTGCTTTAAACATTTACGTATTTGCACAAGGAAATTTCTACATTATTTGCAGTACTCAAAGTCTCTAAAAATACAGAAATTTGAGCCTTGTAGTAACTTCATGGACATTTATGTAGCAATTACTATTTTCCCTAGTAAGGTAACCAATGCAAAAATCAAGCCCACTCAGTGTACACTTGGCAAAGGATGGGAGGATATAGGATATAGGGATTGGTAAAATCGGCCAAAACACAGGCAGAAGAGATTCTGAAGGGATGTATTTTGGGAATGCTGAAAAATGGGGATGGGGTGGTTGGTTATTCTTGTAGAATGGTAGAATTTAAGAACATGGATCTGAATATGTGTAATTTTCCTGTGTATTCTTGGTAATGTACGCCAATAGAACATGCAAGAGAAATTTAACCAGTGAGCTCTTAATTAAGCAATCTTGTAATGCTTTGTAGAAAAACTCTTCCAACTGTCTTCAGATTCATTCTTTCTGAGCATGATCAAACTGTTTCACCTCCCATATGGCATTTATAGAGATTTGTCAGCTTGTACAATTTCTTCAAATTCTCATGGCTGGAAAAAGCACATTTAGAGCAGTTTTAATACTACCAGCAAAATAATTCCCTGTCTTTTCTTCAGTCATCACTGAATGACATCTCAATGTCATTGAGTGAACAGATATTCCACTTAAGCTTTCTATTTTAAAGAACTAAATATGATCTTTTTAGCATAAATTATTTTTCCTTTTAAAAAAATTTGAAATTACCCCTTTTTTTTTAACATATACTTATTTACGTAAGGACATTTTCTAATAGCAGTAGCCTTCATAGAGTGCAGATGGTGCTGTTCATATCCTATGATCTGGCAGTCAGTTACTACACTCACACTTAGCTCCGATACTCACCATAGCTGTCTTGGCCATAGCATGGCCTAGTAGAGAGTACAATCAGTATTAGAGTGTATAGCCAGAAACACTATTCAAATAGTTCCTAACTATTGTCAATTAATGTGTTTTATAAAGATTGAAATTAGTGAAAACTACTTTTCTGAATACTTAAGTGCTTTAACTGTCTTTAAAATCAAAGTAGTTTTATTACTTTCTTCAAAGTTTTATGCGCTTTCCATGAATTTATTGATTCATTCAAGTGTATTTCAGACACAGTGATCCGTTCACAAGGCAAGTTCAAATTGGAAAGAAAAAATCAAATTAGGCCATAAAAATCTTAGTTTAATGAAGTAACATACAAGACCTAACAGCTGGTATTACTGCCCCAAAATCCTATAGTTCCTTATGAGTTGAGTTTTGCATGAGTTTTCTTAAGACTTTTATTTTGCACAGATGATGTTACAATGAACTTTCTAGTGAGTAATGAGCACTGGATTTTTATGTGGGACAGCTAGCAAATCCAGTCCAGGATCTTGTACCTTGACTTCATAAAATGTAGTGCATTATAAGTAAATTATAAAGTGGAAGGATTAGCATGATGATAAATTAAGTCTTTCACCAGACTTCTTTTTTTCTGAATAGCATGATATATAAGATGTGTGTATTAAAAGTCACAATAGCCACAGAAATTACTGCATTAACCTTATAGTGAAGTTTTAATGAAAAATATTAATGTAAAATAAATCTTAAATATGATAAAGTTTATAACCCTGTTCTACTTAAATTTGGTTCATAAGCATAATTATATTGCTATTTTGTCACAATTATTTCAAAACATTTTTATTTGCAAAAATAAATCAATATAAAGCAGAGCAATTCTGGTTAATGTTTGTATCTGAAATGCTTTATTTGATGTGGAATTTTCAAAAAGTGTAAATGAATTAGGTTCATTCATTCAGTTTCAGTGGGAATTTAGCATCTAAATCCCTTTGGCTTCTTTGGAAAGCCTACTTAATATGCTTCTCATGGTTGCTTCACATAGCTATGAATGTATAATACATTGTCCAAATGTCACTGGAAATACTACTGATTGAAAATAAAGAGCTTCTGGTACAATAAAATGTGTACTTTCTGCAGATAATATTGCTTGCTCTCTCAGTGGTATCAGTTGTACTGGAATTTCACTGTCCCATGATCACTGTAAAAGATATATGTCATATCAGATGATGAAAAAAATTCATATTTGGTTAAGAGCCATTTGGTGGTCAACATGCCACTTGTCCTCAAGACTGAGTGTAACTAGGATTTAAATGGACTGTGGCCTCTTGTTAATGCTTTGTACAACTGGGAGAAATGGAATGGGTCAGGAAACAAAGATGGCTTTTATTCACAGATTGGAGAGAGAAAACTGCTGCAAAGCTCAGGTGGGTCGAGCTATTCAGTCTTAGTCAGCCAAGCAACCTGCTTGTGTTGTTATCATCTGCTCACTACAGTCAGTTCCACCAGTGAACAACTGATGATTGCAAATGAAAGAATGGAATTAAGACAGCACAAAGCTTTCTTAATCTCATTAATCTGTTTTGCAGATTTTTTATCAGAACCGTGATTTATCAGTTGTCTTTGACTTACAGCAGGTATCAGACAAAAGCAGATGTAAAAAAGTCTGTGACACTTGCAGGGTTCTGTTAATCTTTGTTACAGAAGATGCCATAAAGGAGAAATCCTCAAAAATCACTGATAGGAGATTCCAAGATTAAGACAGAAATATACACAGATAACTTACAGCATGCTACCTCTTTCACATTTCCATTAATTTTTGTACTGAAAGCCATGAGAAATACTCAATGATTTTGCTCTTTTCTATGAAATTACTAAAATAATAAAGGACATAGGTAGTTTTGTTAGATGGACTTTTCAATGTAAAAAGATTTCGATAAAGTAGAGAGATCCTGCTTCTTCTAGCAAAAATAAAAGTTGGAATAAAGTTTACAGGATTGGGGCCAGAATTTGGATTTATTAAAAAAAGTCTGGGGAGATCTGCAACATTTTTTTAAATGGTCAACTCAACAAATGAAGAAAATTTTAACATTGAAACAGGAAAAAAATGGTAGTAAATATTCCCATGGGCTGGTGGATTTCATAATATGCATACTTGAATAAGACTAAAATATCCTTGTATGATAAGGAACTGAAAAAATGAAAATGGTTGAAAACCTCATATTGACCCTATTAATCAGTTTTGGATTATAGCTGCCGTTCCACAATTTGCTACTGTAGGATGGGTAGTTGTCAGGATATAGATTATATAGACTCCATCTCTCTCAGTGTTGAGGAATAGTGAAAACAAACAAAATAAGTGAATTTAAAGTGGCTTTTTAAACAAAAGTTATACAAAATTCCTCTCTGCCACTTTGAAAAGAAAAGTAAACCACAGTCTGAAAAAAAATGTGGCAGACAGCATCCAGCCTAACAAGACATAAGGGGGAACAGGCTTGGTAGGTATTCACATATAGATACAAGCTCTTTAACCCAAGTTTTCTGTGCTGTTGAGGTTATGATGGTACTGTCTGATCATTTAGAGAGTTTTCTTGTCTGCTTGCAAGTTATTATGTTGTCCTCTTCCCACAAAAAGGCAGTGACTGATTCGGGTGGATCCCTAAGCATGGAGGAGATATCTGGGGACAACTGAGCTGAGTCTGAGCAGAGAAGCTACCAGATGACTGTAGAATAAAGATTGAGGTGTCTGCAAGGAAAGAGCCTGAGGAACAGCAGAAGCTGAAAGACCACTGGAGGAAATCAGGAAGCAAATAGAGGCAGGCCTTGGGGGTATGGGTCCCTTCCTGGTGATCAGGATGCTGTGTTCGCAGAAGTGCAGATGTGTGCAGGTGCATGTGTGACTAGGATGAAAGGACCGAATAGCAAGAACAGCAAGAATAGCATTAAGCAGGAAGATAAGCAGTTGTTAATAACACACCTTTTTGTTAGTATTTCCATTCTGGTTTACCCAGTTACTCTGAGATTAGTTTTGATGTTAAAACTTACATATTCTTTTTAAAATTTTATTTAGACCTTCCTTTTGAATTTAAAATCTTTTGAGTCTTTGTGTAGCTAGGAGGTTCAGTTTTCTCCTCAAAGATATGACTGACCTGGAATGTCTCTTTTCTTATGTCTCTTTCTGCTTAGCAATTACAACACTTTACTAATGATCATCTGGCACTTCTCCTCTTTCAAATGTTCTTTTCATTTTCTCAGCCTACGCTGGCTGTTCTTTACAGTTTCCTCAATATTAGTGTAAATATCAAATCTCAGTAAATAATAGACCTAGCTGAATAATGTTTTGATAACATTTTATCACTAAAAGTACTGGATTCAGTTGTGGACCCCATTGCCAATGTCATAATGTAACACTGGAGAAATGAATAGGGGGAAGAGATGTTGGTAAAAATGTTTATAAATCTTGAAAAAAATCATTAATTTAACACAAAGAATCATAAGAGAATTATAATATCTTTTAAATTTATCCCTATTTTCTTAGTCACTCAATCATTCAGTTCAGAAGAAGAAAATAATTAACAGGCAGACTATTAAAGATGTTTGAGTAGCTGGAAGTACGTTTAAGCCTCTTACAGAATTTGAAAATAATGCCTGGGAACTTAGCTCAGTTATCATTGAAGATCCATGTGATGGTCAAGATGCACTTTCAGGTACTTCCATCACTCCACTTTCAAAAGACTGAGCTCCTCTGACTTAATGAATTTTCTTATTCATTGGATACCACAATAGAAATATCAATCAGGCAAAAGAAGTTGAATCTTGAAGTGCCCAGCACCTGTGACATTTTGATTAGTTTTATTGTGATCTCTCTTCTGATACTTTTAAATATAGCAAGTGAAGTAATTCATTCAAAGATGACTACCTGAAAAATGGTACTTCATGTGTAGTTAAGATCTGTTAAAGTGCACTGGAATGGTTTATGTTTCTTGCTGAAGTTTACTGTAACAATAGTTATGTCTTCAAGTAAATTGTTTGGTATTTTTTTATTTCCTCTCTGCTCTTTGGTTCTATGTTATTTTCCTTCTTTATGTCTATTACTAGTGTGCTGGTAAGTGCTTCAAACCTTTTGCAGTACCCTGGACAATGGATATGCTTTTTTAGCCGCTCCAAGTAGTATAGACTCTTTACAATTGTAGTTCAAATAAGACATAAAAAGATCCTGAGGAACTCTTACTAAGGTTCAGAATTAAGGAAAGTAACAAGATACCTAAAGAAAGAAACATGGAGTTTGTTGGTTTTGTTGGTTCTTTTTTCACTGAGAGACAAAGTTCAGAAACAAGATTTTCAAGGTGCTTGATTAAAAAGATAGCTATTTGTCAGTCTGGAAATAGAGCCAAAGGATGGAAAGAAAGCTTAAAATTGCTCAGTACAGAGAAAATCTGTTATTTCCTTAATAGCAAACCTGGGGCTGATTAAATATGCCAGACCAACAGTTTTGGAAGTGGGTGTCCTCCATTAATCCCAGGTCCATTCTGAGCCTGAGCAGCCCATCAGCCTCTCTGCAGTTAAGGCTTAACACTGTCAGTCCCACTGGTTATGTGACAGGATGTCAGCCCCAGCAGTGTACAATATAATCAGGACTGCACTTATATCTTTAGTCCTTAGCCTGATGACAATACTCTCATACAGGCTCCTCTGAGGGGGAAGACATATGGCTTGGGCATAGGAGGAAGGTAATGAAGTTAGATGATTTCCACATTATAGTAGACTATTAGAAATATGCAGGGTGCAGGAGCTCAGGTCTGTCCATCCCTCTGTCTTCAACTCCTGCCTTTTGTTTCCTACTGACCTTATGTGCTCCTTTCTCCCCATGTATTGAATAATAATTATCCAATGCTTATTAGGCAACACCTAGCATTCTTGCAAATTTGTTATTGCAGCAGAGGCATGGCTCTTTAACCAACCCAAACTCAGGTTTCCTGGCTCTTAGAATATGTCAGCAGTGTGCAGTGCAGCATCACACACAGTAATAGAAACATCAGAAGCATTGAACTGAAAGTGATGCAACGGAGTAAGAATAGCTATCTTGCTTCCAATCTGCTGTGTGAACATGCCTGCTCACTTGCATCCAATTTGAGAAGCATTACCCCTGGGTCTTGCATTGTAGACTTATTTTCATTGTTGCTGAGCCTTGAGTTGGCTATTGTCATAAAACACACCTGCAGAAGTGGTGCTTTGTTTCTCCGCAAAAATAGAGCCAAAGGCTGCAGTTTGAAAGGTGAAAGCTTGTGTCACTCTAAAAGGCCTTACTAGCATGCCTCGTCCTTGGGCCTTCTCTCATATCATTTTAGGTTTAAATTAATACACTATTAGAGAAATTGAGGCATAGTCCTCTCAGATAAAGAAATGTGTGCAGTGAAAGGTGAAAGACCATCTGGAGCTTAGACTGAGTGATATTAAAAGACTGATTAATGGTGTAGTGTTTAAAACTGAAGAAGAAAATCTCAAGCCAAGCCATTAGGCAAATGTAATCCATTACATGAACAGACATTCCAGCGCTTCAGGGAGATCTTTGTCTTTCCCATTTCTCTCCATCTAGCTCTTTTAATTTGTGTTTTGTAGCTATCTATCTTCAGCTTAAAACTGTGTTGTTGTCCATTCCAAATCTTACCGTCTTGGCTCCTTTCTCTCGTTACATAAACTTCAGTAACTGTCCCTCCTAGATACTTTTGAACTGGTCTCTGGTTTGAAGAACAAAATCTAGTTTAACCACTTATAGCGGAACACAAAGTAAAATAGCAGCCACTGGAAAAAAAAAAAAAAAGGAAAGAAAAAACTCACCCCAAACTAAACAACTCAACAAGCAAAAACAATGAAATTGCCTTCTAAAATCCTACTGTCTCTATTGCTCCTGTAGGTACCATTGATCTCTGAGCATTTTGGATTGTTTTCAGGCAGCAGCCAGAAGAATGGAAGAAAATTTCTACTGGTTATGGGCTCTTAATTAACTACGCTACAGAAAATTTTGCAGAACTGACGACATCATCAAGAAATTAACAATTGATGTGGCTGTTCTGCTCTGCTGTACTTGTTAATATTCATTAATGGCCATTTTCAAACCCATAAAACAGGACAAGTGGGAAAGAATGAAAAGAAAAAAGTTATAAAGCTGTAGAGGAAAATATGTAGTAGAGGAAAAAATGTAGTAGAGGGAAAGGGATAGCTGTAGAATCAAAAACAAAAAAATGGAAGGAAAAGAATAGATCAACAAAGTGGAAAAGGTTTGTAAAAGCATTAAATAGAGGGGCAGAGAGAAAGAGATATTTTTATCTTTAAACAGAAGGAGAAAAAACAAAAGCATTGATAAATTCAGTTATTTCGTTGGTATATTAGAACACTGAATGATGCCTTTTTGTAAGAGAAGGCAATTGTGGGATTCAGACCAAGGAAAAATTCTCTCTACATACAGATTTGACCTATTTTTAGTGACAGGGAATTATTACATATTAACTATGCAACACAGTATTGAAACAGTGCATTTATACAAGTAGTCCAGTTTAAATAAAAAACATAGGTTTTTTGTCAGCAGTGTAAGTCAGTACTATGTGTTACATCAGATATATGAAGCAGCAAATAGTTCAGTCTCCTGGCCAGATAACATGCTTATTTGTGTTAGAACCCATGGCATTCTCTTCAAGCTGCATGTTGAGTAATATCTAGTCAAATCTCACTATGCTCATTATTATTTTTTTATATACATTCAAATTATTAAAACTTTGTTATCCAACCCTTCATGCACGAGGTAGAAAGAATTCATCTCAGAGTCTCTTACCTGCCGCAGACCAGCTGGTAAATACAGACAGGTCTAGTCTATGATCATATTTACACAAGTTAAATCTGGAGAAAGTAAGTGAAGTAAGTGCAGTTACCATGTATGTAAATAAATCAGGATCTAGACTCAAATCACTGAAATCAGAAGATGTTTCATAATAAACAGAAGGAATTAAATGTGTTTTTATACAAAGGCAAGCTTAATAATCTTTGATGGCTTGGCTTAAATATTACCTATACCTTGTACAAGATCAGTTCACACTGGTAAATTTCAGCCAAGAAGCATTCCTCTTGAGGAATGTTAGTGAATCATCTTTTTGCAAGGGAACTGTATGCTGAGGACCAAACTCTTCTCTCCTTGAAATCAATGAAAGTTTTATTTGCAACATCAGTGGGAGTAGAATCAGACCAGAGACAGTATCTGTGTATTTTTTGTCCCAGGTTTACAATGAGTCCATTTCTATTTCTATGTATGAGTGTAGGAGTTCAGCTGTGTAGCTGCAATTATCTGTGAGGAACAAGCTGGAAATCAAATCTCCTTTGGGAGCTCTATTAGATAAATTTAAAAACTCCAACACATATGAGCAGTATGAATTCAGTAGATGAACATGCACTACCTTTCACAACCTGTTTTGTAACAGACGCCATGCCCAAGAAAACAGGTTAATCTGTGCTCACTCTCTCTCTCTCTGTGACAGCCATATTTATTAAATTTATGTATTTTATGCCAGTGAGTATAGATTTTATTTATTTATTTATTTATAATAAAACTGCCTGTCTTGATCTGTTTTTAACCTTGGCAGTATCTGCAGATACTCTTTCCTAAGCATTCTCTTCATTTGTGCTGTTTTTCAAAGGCATTTAAAACACGGAGAAGCATGTGCCCCATTTGACTGCTGTGATAGTAAATTTAGAATGTGCATTATAAAATGATTGCCATGTACATGTAATTGAAAAGAATAAAAACAAATGCTAGCTTTGAAGTGTGGTAAAACAGTTATGTTTTGCCACATGTATACACATAAATCTACCCACATTTCTATCATACATTTGACAGTTACTATATTTTTTAATTTATTTATTGGAACGATAGCTGTGATAAATATTCCACTCATAAAAAAAATATTCCACCAAGGTAATAATTGTGCTAACAGAGTACAATATGTACTGCACAATTTACAATATGCATTCACTTAAGGCTATTGATTTTTTAAAGTAATTCATATTTTTTCCTAATATTCTGGATGAGAACCACTTCAAATACATTCACTAAAATATAAAACCTTGAATGTTTTAACATATAAGATTTTAAGTAAGCCTGGATGTTTCCGTTTCCAATAAGGATGTGGCAATTCTTGAAGATTTGGTGGAAATTGAAGTGTGGTGGTATTGGACAAAGAGGTGGGCATTGAATCTTGGGTTTCTGATCTTTCAGGTGACAATGAGAGAGAGAAAACAATGTCCTCTAAATGTTGATTTCTCTCCAGTCAACAACATTCTAGAAAAAAATCTATGCTAATTTTTCTTTCTACTGCTCGTTCAATAGCCATTTCTTCTATATTGTTTTTATACAATGTATAATTAGTTACTGCAGATCTCATCAGTGTATTACTTCTTACCTTCTGCATTGTTAACATCACAACAATCTCAGATTCTTATAAAAACTCAGTTTTCATTAACTGAGGAAATTTATCTGCCACCTTTCCATCCCAAAGTTTCTAATGTATAAGATATGTTAATTTCACAATAGATTATTAACATTATTTGGAAAAACTACAGAAAAAAAATGCTCACATTATTTGATCAGCAAGGTCACAGAAAAGTACTTCATTCTGATGTTAGTTTCTGTACTGGAAACAAAATATTGAATGCACTTATATTTCAATAAAGTTCTCTATTTGTCTTAAGAATTTTAAAGGAAAATGTCCTTGCATGACTTGCATGTCCTTGTCATCAACATTACCAAATCAGCACAAAAATTTAAAATTACAAAATTTATTTGGTGGTCTAATATCAGCAATACTGCAGGATAAAAGCTGGCCAATTAAGTAGTTTCATGGATCTTTCCTTCTTCCAGGACGTCAGGATTTATCAAATATTCTCTGGTTCCCAGCTCATGTCTTTTAAAGTCTTTCCTTCTCTGTGTCTCTCTAACAGAAAAGGAAGAAATGTGACAGAAGAGTTAATCCATTCATAAGTCATATGTGACATGAGAATTAAAGCCAAGAATAAATTATAATAATTATATAAACTCTGCATCCTTTAAAGCCAGGACAATTAACATGCAAAACGTGGTAACATCCTGCCAAGACAATTAACATGCAAAATCATGGTCATTAAGGCCAGCACCAAGGGCAGATGCTATTGGAGAGAGGGATTCTTGCTTGCAGTGTTAAAATATGAAGGTGAAACAAGAAAACGGACAATTAATTTTTATTTTTGTTTTTGGGGGGTTTTTTTGAGCAGACACTACCAGGCTAAGAATAAGCAATGGGAGAGGCATAATGGTTGATACTGGGCAATACTTAGGCTCAGTTTGAACAGAAAAGGTTGTTGGTATTTAAAAATGAACTTGCTAACCCAAAGGTTTTACAAGATTTGAGGCAGAGGAGATGAAAATAATATGCCAGCTATTTGAAAGCAAGAAGAATATTTCTCTGACTGACTGGCTAGACAAAAGGGTCAAAGAGATGAAAAGGAGTATAAAATCACACAATGATGTAACATGCCTGTTTTTTTTCTGGCTTAAATTTCTCTAAGTACCGTACATGCTATATTATGCAAATTGTCTCTTATTTGAATTTGATTAAATCTATTAATACATCTTGGTTTTAATTAGACCACTTGAATCATTGGATTTCTCAGGGAATATTACACAGAGTGTTCCAAAGAGATGAAATAACATTTAAGGTTTAGGATGATATCATGAAGGGAAAGCATCTGTAACCATGTGGCATTCTCAGCAGAAAGGATTCAGAAGTTATCTCCTGAAAGGCAAGAAGCTAAAGCCAGATGACAAATGCTGTAGGTGGGCTTTCCCAAATTTAGCAAGTTTAAAGGACAAGCCACTGGCTGTCAGATACAAGGGGTTTTTTTCCCTTTTTTTTTGTTTATTTCCCCCTTATCTACTTTGATAATTATGGGAGTAAGGTGGTAAATGAACAAATATGTAAAGCAGGACCGAAAGTGGAAGGATGAGGAAAGGCAAAGGAACAGCAAAACAAACAAGCAAAAAAACCCTGACAGTGAGGAAAAAAGGGACATGGAGGGAAGGACAGGAAGCAAAACTGAAGATGAGGTAGCTGAAATATGGCATGATGTTACAACTATTTGAATGATAATGCAGTCCATTATTCTATTAAAGTGAGCTTCCTTGCTTGCTTTGCTACAAGGTCCTCTGAAGTAAAAAGTTTCTTGTTGAGGCAATAGAATGTTCTGTACCCTGAAGAAAGCATCTCTGGAGTACACACAATCCAGGATCACTGACCTGTGAAGTCTGTACAAGCTCTACACTGATAAGAGATGGTGTTCTTCCTTTTTAGTGTTCTTCCTTTCCCCTGCCTGCAGAGTTCATTATGTGTACATAACATAGGGTTCCCACTAGGATAATCCATGTACAGCAGAGTAGCACTTTTTCCTTTCATGTTGAGGTCAAAAAGTACAAATCTTATCAGGTCTCATGCATGACACAAGTCCCTGTGAGTAGCTAGAAGCCTTTGCTTCAATGGGACTTTATCAGACAGCTATCTAGTTCTGGCCAGTTCAGTATTGTTACTGATTGTCAGGTTGTCCCTTGAGGAAATATATCAAAGTGAGTATGAATTGTATGTGTTTCAAAGCACCTGTTTCTCCCTTGAAGTTAAGGTTAACAAAGCAACACCCATTCTGTGGAGAGGAGGGTGATCTCTATCTCACCAGTGGTGCACAAGAAATTCTCACCAGCATGCCTTATTTGTCATAAGTGCACATATTGCAAGTGTAGAGGAACCTGTTTACATCTCTGCCTGGCATTCTTCACTCTCTTAATTGTCACTCAAATTAACATGGGTGCTTTTTCAAGCTGCTGGAATAATTGATCACGGCAAAATACAATCTTCTTCTCCAAAATTCCGGAATATTGAACAAAATTCATTTCCCCCATCCCTCCATGGACTATTTTTAGGCAGTTTTGGGGCGTTAGTAGTTGCCTCTCTACAAGTGCTTTACAATCTAACTTCTATGATCTTCACAGATATTCTAAGTTGCCTTCTTCTAAAATAGATTTCCTTATTGTTTTCTGGTTGTACTTCTCTTTCTTTCCTCTGTCCTTACTGTACTTCTAATTCTCTTCCAGAACTTGAATGTCATCAACGTGCTGTTTATTCCCTTTTTCCAGATCATTAACAAAGACACTAAGAAAGACTTAATCTAGGGTGAGGCATTGCTTCCTAATTCAATATTTTCCTCTTTAACAGTGCACTTTGTTTATGATCTTCTACACAGCTTTTAATCAATATAACAATGTTTCTGTGTATCAAAAGAGATTTGACTTAATTTTCCAGGTAAGATTTCATTCTTCACTTCATCAAGTGCTTTACTGAAGTATTTCATTTGTAGTGCTTTATTTAATCTAGTGATTTTATAATTCTATTTTAAAAAGCAATCAGATTATAGGAGTACAATATTATCTACTTCCTTGATAGATGTAAAATGCTTTTTAATATAGTAAAACTGCTTCATAGCAAGACTAGTTGTGCTCACTTTCAGCAAGTTGTGAGGCTGGCTCATTGACAGAGAAAAAAATAAAATAAAAAGAGAAAGAAAAAAGAGGCAGAAAGAAAAAAAAAGAATATACCAAAGTGAATAAGAAGCATTTTGAGCTAGGAAAAAATAATATCTATACTAATACCTACTTCTGACAGTAACCAAAAAGAAGAAAAAATTCAATCATATTTACCAAATATATCCCCTTTCCTCTACCTTCTCCCTCTCTGGCTTCATGCTTGAAGTAATATGTCTTTCAGTGAGTTCCCGTATCAGAGATTGACAGACATTACTTTTATGAATTTAACAAACTTCTGCAGCATCAAATTTCACAGTAAACCGATTCAGTATTGTGCAGGTACCAGTACTGGATATTGCTTGTGACAGTACTTCTTCCAGAACTTAATCACTTCATTTATGTTTCCACATTTTATATTGCAAGAAGCAGTGAACAGACTTTCACTGATGGCCTTCTCCATGTAATTCATTATTTATACCCATGCACCATACCTGCCCTTAATTATTCTTTTTCCAGGATGTAGACTCACATATTTTTAATCTCTTCTTGTAAGGAAGCTATTCCATACCTCCGATCACCTCCACCTTATCCAGTTCTTCTTCATCTGGAATTGGCATGTTTTTGCAGTCTGTGGACTAATAAATTTATCCACAAAAAATCCAAGATATCTTAGAATACCTCTTGAGGTATTCTAATAGCTTGTCTGAAAGCCATCATTTTGTCACTCTATGGAGGGTTATTTTTCCACTTGTGGATCATTGACATTTATAGACAGTTGTCGTGGTTTAACCCCAGCTGGCAGCTAAGCACCACACAGCTGCTCACTCACTTCCCCCCGCCCTCTGCCCCGGTGGGATGGAGGAGAGAATTGGAAGAGTAAAATTGAGAACACTTGTGCATTGATATAAGAACAGTTTAATAATGGAAATAAAATATAATAATAATAATAATAATAATAATAATAATAGTAATAGGAATGAAAAGGAAAATAACAAAAAGAGAGAGAAATAAAACCCGAGAAAGACAAGTGAAGCAAATAAAAAACAATTGTACACCACCAACCGACTGATGCCCAGCCTGTCCCTGAGCAGCAGCCGTGCCCCAGCCAACTCCCCCCCAGTTTATATGCTGAGCATGGTATCATATGATATAGAATATCCCTTTGTCCAGTTTGGGTCAGCTGTCCTGGCTGTGCCCCTCCCAATTTCTCCTGCATCTCCAGCCTTCTCATTGGCAGGCCAGTATGAGAAGCTGAAAAGTCTTTGACTGCTTAGCAACAACTAAAACATCAGTGTGTCATCAACATTATTCTCATACTAAATCCAAAACACAGCACCATACCAGTTACTAGGAAGAAAATTAACTCTATCCCAGCTGAAACCAGAGCAACAGTTAACTTGACCCTTCATTTTGGTTTGAGACATATCCCTTACTTTCTTTACCATAAAACAAAGACACTCCTTCAGCTCCTCTGCAGTGATTACTAGTTCAAAGAATTAATTTAACTTTTCTTTTTCAACAATCACGTCTTTGGTAAGTGCAGAAGGTAAAGTGAAGAAGAGGTACATGACCAACACAGAAAGCAAGTACATGACCAACACAGAAAGCAAGCACAAAGGGGAAATAGTAAGGAAATGGGAAAGGAAAAGAGACAGGAAATATTAACTGAAGGAGACAGTAAAATGAGAAAGGAATTAAAAAATGAGGAAAAGGAACCCGTAAAATCTGAAATTGCCCAGACTACTTGAATGAAAAACACAACCATTTCTATATCAAGATGGGAAACCCATATTCTGCAGTTAACTCAGGTTGTTTGCCCTAGACAACCACAAGGGAAGTCTTGCATGACCATTTGGATTTTTGGGTCTCAAATGAATAAGGTATTTTGATAGTGGACATCAGTTGCAAATACTCATTCATTTCCTGTGGTTTATACCTTTCTGATGATGAGAGCATCCTTGCTTTCTGGATAAAAATCTACTTTCTGAAGTAAGTGTGATATTTCTTTTCCTGTTTGTAAGGCAAGGGAATGCCTGGAGGTGAAGAGTTTCTCATGCAGCTGGAGTTGAGAGTGCTGAGTCAGTGCCCTTTGGTGTGTGACTGACTTTCTGCAAAAGGTTAGAGAAAGCTTTAGTCTCTCTTTTGCACCCCAAGTACAGAATTAAAATATCTCTCCATTTTATTAAAGTGCTTCTGATGTAATTTATGAATTTGAAATAAGTCTTTTAAATGAGCTGAATTTAGTCAGTTTTAAATACATTGTACATGGAATTAGTTATGGTTCTAGGCCTCTTTTTCCTTGTTTCATTAATGGCTAAACTGCTTATATAAAGTTCAGCCTAAATATAACATCATTTTGTTCTGAATATGCCTTTTAAGAATGTTTACTTGGCATTTGCTAGATGAGCCCTCTAAATAATCTAATTCTAGGAAAAGCTTCATCAAAAGGTCATTTTCTAATGCTGAGAAAGTCACCATGATTTTCTTCTGAAATTATCTGTTTTTTCTTTCTCAGACTGCTGGTATAATGCCCCAGATCTGCTTTATACCCCCTGAGTCCTCTTCTGCTAGGGCTATTTGAATGCTAGGGGTGATATTTATCAGCAAACACAAATTGGGGAATGGTAACAGAGAGATGTCTCTTGTGACAACCAGGTTCAAATGGCTGAGACAACGCCAGTGCGGCACAGAGGGTCACTTGCTCCTGAGGCATTACTGATGCACAGGAACGGTTGCAGCCATTCAGGGGACAGAAAAATGTGCAGTCAGTGACCCAGAGCCATTCATTTATTTCCTACCTACATGACTATGACTTCTCTGATTTGCATAGAGGCAGCAAGACTGTTTCCCAATAGATGTATAGCTAATCCTCTATGCCATAATCAGATTGATTCCTTGTATGATACTCCTGATTTACTACTGTAATATGCCTTCTCTTTTCCTATCCCTATCCTCTCAGTGCTTCTTCCATGGATTTTTCTTGGGGCACTTTATGCAAGCTCCTACTTATAGAGCTAATATTTTGTAAGTTAACATTGTCACAAATCTTACGTCTTCAATTCAGCTATCACATTTTTCCCTCTCAGTTTCCTCCAATTTCCTTCTTCCTCTTTTCTCCCTTGCTTCATGTAAGCATTTTCTCTTTCAGGGTTATTTAATCATTAGTGGAGAATTTCAGTTTAGGCCTTGTCTTCTTAAGTGACGCTAGGGCCAAAATAAAATGGCGAGGAAGACTGTACAATTGAAGAAGTAATTACACAGTGAGGACTCATAGTCATGTTTATTATAGTAGCAGTGTTTTTTATTACAATATGATTTTTATGTATGACTTTGCAGAGCTAATTTACTTGAGATAAGCTCTTGGTGGTAGTGGTGATGAATATTATACAAACCCCTCAGATGGATGGAGTATGCAGGACATTAGAATAGTACGATAGGACAGATCTCTCTTTCAAAGTGCCTATTAAATAAATAGTCAACTGGCAGGCAGACAGAAACACAAAAGAATGGACTTTATATTAGTAGAAGATAATGGGTTTGGTTTTTTTTCCATATTAATTAAATTGTCCTAAACCCAAGTTAACTAGTCTTATTATTCTTCTGATCTTCCACCATCCTTATATATTCTGATCCTTTCACTTAATTATTTCCTTTTTTTTCCACCAGTTAATGAAGAGGTATTGAAGCTGCCCTTTGAAATATATAGAGACGAGACTGTTATCATAAGGCTAGCCCAATTTTATTTTTAAAACCCCCCCAAAAATAAAACTCTCAGCCCAGCAAAACAAGATGATTTTAATTGGGCAGTCTTACGCTACAGATAGCTTCTGCTATGGTAATTTGAAATAAGCTTTTGTTAGCTTGCATGCTGTATTTTTAAGTACACATCGATTTTCAACAACTGTAGAGAGAGAATAAGAAAAGATTTGACTGTCAAACGGTAGACAAACTCATCTGAACATGGCTTGATAATTTAGTGTGTTTATGATAAATCTCTTACTTGGTTAAGTGATTTCTATCTTTCTTAATAGATTTATGTTTTGCAAAAATCTACTGCAAAATATGGGGTCTTAAGTCTCCAAGAAGCATTCTGGAACAAAACCCTTTAATGTGCTTAGGAATTAATGCTGGTTTTCCTGATGTATAATAAAGTCATTTTAGTTTCTTATTTATGACTCCAGAGTACAAATATTGTGTCCATCTCATCTGTGTCAGATCATATCCTCTTTATTCAGAATGCGTAATCTGTTTTACTTGGCCCTTGTTTCTAAAGTGAAAAGAAGACCTAGCGTAGCATAATCTAATTTGAATTAACATCAGCAGTTCCCAGTGCTTCATTATTTGTCACATGGCTATGAAGACTTGCAATAGCAATGATCTCAACTTGAAAATCTCAGCTTTTTTTTTTTTTTTTGTTAAGATTACAATAATACACACAGTAAAAGAACATGGAACCAGCTAAGGTAAAAGTACACAATATCATCACAGTGGCTGTGAATCATATCTACAAAAAGCAGCTCAGCTGGACTGACACCTCCAATATTAATGTTGCATGAAAATGCACATCCTGTATATAACTTTCCATTTGGCCTGCATTAATGTAAATACATTACATGAGTCCAAAGTTCTTAATTCATTACAGGACACTCAGTTTTTGCATTTCTTTGTTTTGCCAATTTACTAAGGAAAAAGTTTTGTGTTTTCTAAAAAGACTACGACAAGAAGGATGTGTTTGAATTAATTCCATTTGCAGTGGAAATTACTTCCATTTGGACTACTTGAGATAGAAGTAAAAGTTCAATAGGAAATTTAGGAAGGGAAAAAAAAAGTAATTTGAAATATTACTAGTGAAGCTTTTGTCTTGATGAGCTCTGTTTCCAGCATGGATGAGTCTGTCATTAACATCTTGTCCTTACGGCAAAATTTAAGACTGACCAGGTTAACAGGAGCTACCCACATGCATCCAAGCAATCAAACAATATGGATTTGTCAGGAATAAATTGTTTCAAAACAATTAAATATCCTTCTCTGACAGGTGACAGACATTATGAACTGAAGAGCAGTGGTAGGTGCCATGCAGCTTGATTTAAAGAAAGTTTCAAATATGATGTTTATGAAATTAAATAAACACAGTGTACTTTCAACTACTATTGTTGGCTGAAAAGCCATTCTCAGAGTAGCTAGTAATGGTTTACTGACAAAATGGAGAAATGTATTGACTGGGATTGTGCAGAGATCTAGCCAAGGTCTGGTGCTGTTAAAATTTCTGTTAGTAATCTGGTTCATGGAACAGAGTATATTCTTATTGAATTTACAGATGACAGGAAGAACTGCAAGTGTACTGGAGTATAGGAATCAGTTCAAAATGGTTTTGACAAGCAGAAGTATGATCTGGAAAAAAGGATACCATTCAATAAGAGTAACAACACTTAAGCAGGAATCATCAGGACAATACAATATCAGGAACAAAAAAAGGATAACAGACGATCACAGTCGGAGCTTTTATATTTTATCACAGTCTGAATTTAAGCCAGCAATGGCTTGATGTTGTGGAAAATGCAAATACAATAAAATACGTAGTGTTACATAATAGACATTATGTGTCCCTGGGAAACATGAGGAGAAGATCGTGCTGCTAAACACACAAAGTAATAATTTTCTCTCTGCTCACCATTTTTAAGTCCTCACACAGACTACTTCTTCAGTTTGGGGCACTACATTGCAAATAAGAGATATAACAATCAGAAAGCAGCAAGAATGTTCTATGTCTGGAAAACATGAGGAAAACTTTTTGAAAAATGCATTTAACCTAGAGAAACACTGAGGAGGAGCAGGATCCCTGTTCTCAAGGATGCAAAAAGACTGCTACAAAGAAAAGGAAATCTATTCTCTGTGTCCCTAGTATGTGATGAGGGAATACGATGGGCAGAGATCTATACCAAAGCAGATTCTGTTTAGATATTGCACAAAGCTTCACAGCAAGTGTGGTGAACCACTGGAAGAGGCTGCTTAGGGGAAGCGACAAACATTAAGGGTGTAATTAAGATCAGGCTAGAAAAAAATGTTTTTATTATGGGGGTATGGGGGTGGTCTGGAAGACTTCCCTGGATTTCCTCCCTCCCCAAGAACTTTATCATGTTTTTGTAAAAATACCCATCTCTTCAGCTTTTGAATAATAGCAAGGAACACTAACCAAATAAAGTATTCTTTTTCCTGATGGCATTTAGAAAAGGGACCATATTTTTTTAATGTATAATTTGTTTCTCGTGTACTACATTTTTTCCTCATTTGTCTTTTTCTTGCTTTCACCTTTTCTCTCCTCTTCCCATTTATCTCTTCATCTTTACTTTTATAAACCTGATTTCTTATGAGGGGAAAAAAACCTCTTGAAATTGATCATATTTCCCTGAGTCTCACCCAGGAAGTGTATTCATTTATGTGCTGGTTTTGGCTGGGATAGAGTTAATTTTCTTTATAGTAGCTAGTATGGGGCTATGTTTTGGATTTGTGCTGGAAACAGTGTTGATAACACACGGATGTTTTAGTTACTGCTGAGCAGTGCTTACACAGAGTCAAGGCCTTTTCTGCTTCTCACCCCACCCCACCAGCGAGTAGGCTGGGGGTGCACAAGAAGCTGGGAGGGGACACAGCTGGGACAGCTGACCCCAACTGACCTAAGGGCTATTCCAGACCATATGGCGTCATGCTCAGCATATAAAGCTGGGGGAAGAAGAAGGAAGGGGGGACGTTTGGAGTGATGACGTTTTGTCTTCCCAAGTAACCATTATGCATGATGGAGCCCTGCTTTCCTGGAGATGGCTGAACACCTGCCTGCCCATGGGAAGCACTGAATTAATTCCTTGTTTTGCTTTGCTTGCGTGCACGGCTTTTGCTTTACCTATGAAACTGTCTTTATCTCAAGCCACGAGTTTTCTCACTTTTACTCTTCTGATTCTCTCCCCCATCCCACTGGGGGGGAGTGAGCAAGTGTCTGTGTGGTGCTTAGTTGCCAGCTGGGGTTAAACCACCACAGTCCTTTTTGGCACCCAACGTGGGGTTTGAAGGGTTCAAGATAATGACAGGTTTCATTGAAATGTGCTAGATCGAATTTATAGCTGTTACTGCTGTTCAGCTGTGAATTAGCAGGTTCCTGAACTTGCCATGGGGCTTGCTTGCCTTACTGTATATTAGAGTCTAGTGCTCATTAGTGGCTGCTTTTTGCTTTTGCTGCTTGCTGTACTGCTGTATTGCTTATCATCTTACTCTGCTGTGCCCAGGAACATTTTGATAACAGCGATGGCCATGCGCCTGGGCTGGCAGATGGCCAGGGCATCACTGCTGTTTCTGTGCTGCTGTACTGGACAGGCTGGAACTCCAGGGTGAACTTGAGTTGAAGGGACTGTGACCTGTGGATGAGTCCATGCAGCAGCAAGGCACAGCGAAGCATCTGTGGCCGTGGATAAGTCCACACCAGAGCTGGTGCATCTCAAAGCGTCTGTGGCCGTGGTTATGTCTGTGCCACAGAAGGTATACCTCTGAAGGGATTGAGACCCAAGGATAAGTCCACGCAGGAGAAGGTACACCTCAAAGCATCTGTGGCTGTGGACAAGTCCATGCTGCAGCAGGTACACCTTGAAACATCAGTGGCTGTGCATGAGGTCATGCTGGAGTACCTCAAAGCATGTGGCCATGCATAAGCCCACGACAGAGCAGGTACACCCCTGGAGGGACTTCAGCCATGGGTAAGGCCATGTTGGAGCAGGTTTACTTCTGAAGTATCCGTGGCTGTGGGTAAGGCCACACTGGATCAGGTATAACTCTGAAGGCATTGTGGCCCATGGAGAAGGCCATGCTGGAACGGGTGCACCTCAAAGCGACTGGCTGTGGATAAGTCTATGCTGCAGCAGGTATACCCCTGGAGAGACTGTGGCTCATAATAAGGCTCCACTTGGAGCAGGTACTCCCCTAAGGGACTGCATTCTGTGGCTAAATCCAAGCCGGAGCAGGGGCAAGGGGAGGAGTTCATTGCAATGTTAAACCCTGTGGTCTGGTCCAAAGGGACCAGGAGTGGAGACTGTAATGGAAATACCTTTAAATTGTTGTAACCCAGGATTTGAGTTGCATGTTATAGGAATTACTATAGCAGGAACCACCCGAACCAATGGAGGACAAACCTTACAAGAAGCAGTGCAAGTGCAGCAGCTACCCGACCTGAGCTGGCTTTAGTGCCCAATAACTCCACGCAATACACCACCTCTCCTGTGCTGAGTGACCACCATAAGAGATGGATCCCAAGGTCATGGACGAAATGAACTCAATGGACATTTTGTGGTCATTTGTGGACATTTTACAGACATTTTATAGGGGTGGTCCATAGACTAAGGGAAAGATATCTGTGTATTATATCAAAGGATAGGAAGGGGGGGGGTGGTTAATGAGGATGTATTGGATAGTGTGGGACCTGAGCATGATGTAAATGGTATGGAATAAGGGGTGGAAAATGTGCTGGTTTTGGCTGGGATGGAGTTAATTTTCTCCATAGCAGCTAGTACAGGGCTATGTTTTGGATTTGTGCTGGAAATAGTGTTGCTAATACAGGGATGTTTTCATTATTGCTGAGCAGTGATCACACAGAGTCAAGGCCTTTTCTGCTTCTCACTCAACCCCACCAGCAAGGAGGCTGGGAGTGCACCAAGGAGGTGGGACAGCTGACCCCCCAACTGACCAAAGGGATACTCCATACCATATGACGTCATGCTTAGCATATAAAGTTGGGGGAAGAAGAAGGAAGGGGGTACATTCGGAGTGATGGCATTTGTCTTCCCAAGTAACTATTACGCGTGATGGAGCCCTGCTTTCCTGGAGATGGCTGAACACCTGCTGATGGGAAGTAGTGAATGAACTCCTTGCTTGCACGCGCAGCTTTTGCTTTACTTATTAAACTGTCTTTATCTCAACCCATGAGTTTCTCACTTTTACCCTTCCTATTCTCTCCCTCATCCCACTGGGGTGGAGTGAGCAAGTGGCTGTGTGGTGCTTAGTTACCAGCTGGGGTGAAACCAAGACAATTTATTACATGAATAATTTTTGGATGAATACTGGACCATTAGCATTACTGTGGCATATAAAGCACATGAGCTTTAACATCAGGCTTTTTCTAAATTTTCAGGTTTTGCACAGCAAAAGGTATTTTTCAATTTCTTTTACCAACTGCAATGTTGACTGGACTGGGGAAAAAACCCCAACCAACTAATTAGAAAAGAAACAATTTTTTAACCTTCCTAAAATGCATGAGTTATGATATCATTAACCTTGGGTGTTCAAAATCTGTAAATCCAAATCATGCCAATGGCTTGAATGTCATGTAATTTAAAATATAAGTAGAAATGGGTTTTATTTTCCTTCTGATTTTTCAATGTGTAAGCTGCACAAGATTCAGAACTGGGAAACTAAGATTCTTAAATCATTTCAGGAACTGCAATTTTAAAAATGCAAACTATATAGAGATGTCATGGAAACATACTATTCAGGCACAGAATAATTTTGTTTGCTCTCAGCCACAATCGGTAATTTAAAACACGTGCATAGGACATTTTACTTCCCCAGCACATCCACCAAAACTCAAAATTTTGGGTTATCTTTATAGCCTGGTAATTGTCCTTGCAATACATGATTTGTTCTTAATATTGAGATTCAATGGCCCAGGTTAAGATAAATATATACCATCTGAAACTTTTTGGAATAAAACATAGCTTATTGTTTTCTTTTAATTGTCAATTTAATAGAAGTTTAGAAAAGATTCAAATGCAATTCATCGCAGTCATCTCAGAGAGAGAGAGAGATCCTGAGAAAAGCCGAACTCCTGCTTATAGTGACTGAAAACTGCAGAAACAGGAGGCAGGTTACAATTCACATTAAGAGAAATAAGAACAATGATTTCTGCATGGTATTTTTGAGGTAATTATTAGGGTAATTATTAATATCTTTTTCAATTAAGAGTTATTATTGTGCTCAAAAGTTTTAACAGAATTTGGCTGAAGCAGCTTTTCAAGTCCAAAGTTCATCAGTGTCCATATAAAGTACTGTTGTCCCGTGAGAGACTCGGCGTGACAGTCAGAAGTCACAGTTCATCACAGGAACATATCGCACTGATGTCATCTGCTGGGCAGCACGAGCCCATCCCAGCATTAGGACTTCCTCGGGGACAGGAAAGGAGCCAAGTACAACAATTTTGCTGACAGCAATCCAAGCATTATCTTACTCTTCCATCTGTTTCTCTCTCTAGTCTACTATTTCTGTTCCATACAGAGAAAGGTCTTCTTCCATTCTCTGCTATTTCATTATTAGCTCTGCATAGAAAGGCTGTCAAAATGCCAATCTTCTGTGTATTTCTCTTTAAATATACAACAAGGACATGCTAGAGTGAAAGGAAACAGGGGTTTCTCTTTTTTTTTTTTCCTTTGGAATAGACAAAGAAATACACTCTTTGTTAAGTACAGAAGAAACTGTTCTGTTCCATATAAAATACAAATAAAAAAGGTAAGTCCACTGATAAAACCTTTCAATTTGCAATCTGAATTTTTGTGAAAATCCTGGGGGAGGAAGAAAAAAAGAACATTCATTCTCATTTCTTGTTGGCTTGTATTTTCCAGCTCATTGGCCTGCTAAATGTGTGCCCCTTAGGCCAAATTTGGGGCAAGTTTACATATAATTCTCATTGAATTTCCATCATATATCTCTAAGAATAAATCATAGTGGTTTTGGTATCACAGTGCTGGATCTAGCCCCCATGATCCTGAGAAGGTCAATGAAAGGCATTGACTTTGCTGGTGTAGGAGCAAGCCTTCACTGATCCCTCTATAAGCTGCTACAATAGAACTGACATTTTGCATAGCACTTTGTTGCTTCAAACAGACTTTTAAATATTGAGGGTGTTGTGGGTTGACCTTGGCCAACAGTCAGACAGCCACCCAACCACTCACTCACCCTCTGTCCTCAACAAGGCAGGGGGAGAACAGAGGATGAAACAACTCATGGATGGAGATATAGACAGGGAGATCATCTGCTTACCAGCTTATCAACTACTGTCACGGGCAAACCAGGCTGGATTTGGGAAAGAATAGTTTAACTTATTGCCAATTAAGATGGATTTGGGTAGTGAGAAACAAAGACAAAAATTAAAACAACACCTTCCCCTCACCCCACCTTTTTCACAGGCTCAACTTCACTCCGGACTACTCTACCTCCTCCCCGCAAGTGGCGCAAGAGGATGGGGAATGGCAGTTGTGGCCACTCCGTAACAACTCCTTCTTCCTCACACTTTTCTCCTGCTCCAGTGTGGGGTCCCTCCCATGGGATGCAGTCCTTCACAAACCTCTCCAAAGTGGGTTATTCCAACAGCCTACAGTTCTTTTCAGAAACTATCTACCTGCTCCACTGTGATATGTCCACAGGCTGCAGGAGCTGTTCCGGTGTCTGGAGCACCTCCCCCCCCTCCTTCTTCTCTGACCCTGGTGCTCACAGGGCTATTTCTCACTTTTTTGCCCTCACTCTTCTTCTTCTGTGGTGTTTTTTCCCTCTCTTAAATACATTTTCCCACAGGTGCCACCCACTTGGCTGATGGGCTCAGCTGTGTGCTGCGGTGGGTCTGTTGGAGCAGCAGGAACCAGCTGTGCACAGCACAGGGCAGCCCCGGCCTCTCCTCACAGAAACCACCCTACAGAACCCTGCAGCCAACACCTGGACATGGACACCAAAGCCACCTTCAGTAGTGGGAAACGGAAGGAAGACTACCGCCCTAGTTTGTCTCCTGATATAACCACTGTCAGGAGGATAATGGATAATAGTATGTTGCCTCTTTCTTTCAATGAACTCCACTTCTCATCTTACAGGATTTGTAGTGATGCTGGGGCAATAAAGTAGCTTTTTCATTACTCTTTTACAGCTCACAGGGGTTATAGGTAGGGATGATATTTGCTGGTGGAGGAAGCGGGGGAGTTAATTCTGAGCCTGCTAGGTGACGCAGCATGTCTCTCATAGGCTTATTAGATGTTTCTCCATTTTGTAAAGCCTGCATTAGATCTCCTTTCTTCATCTCCAGCCACTCAGTTTCAGTAGCATGTCCATTTTCTCTGCAAGAGCTGCTGAACTAACCAACCTTTCCGAAAAATATGTGGTTGCCTGCTATTAACTTCATTGGCACGCTCAAGATTTCTTAGAAACATGAAGCATCTTCTGGACTTTCAGAGTTATTTCAGGGTTATTCTCAGTGCAGCATCTGAAGCTCTTCAGGGAAACATCCAAATTCAGAGCTCAGCTGTGTAGCAGTCCTGCTTACTTATCTGTTTCTGCAGCGCTGGTACCTCATTAGTACCAATCCCCTTCCTCTGTTGCTGTCGTCATCCTGACATGTGTTAGGGACAGAGAAAGGATGTTTTTTGCTGTATTTTGGGTTTTTTCTTTATCATAGGGACTCTCTGCTGTTTAGCGTTCTGTTTTCTTTTCCCTCTCTTATTTTCTGCTTCCAGCAGAAAGCATCAGAAAACATAGCCTCTCTGATGGACCTATTTCAATAAATGTCATCAAATGGTTGATAAAAGGTACCCCTTAAAATCTCATTTAACTGCATCTGACTAGTCCAAACTGACTGTATGCATTAGTAATAGCAGCTTGTTCCAGTTATGTATTTGGGTGCTAAGGAAAAGAGGAATATTTCTCTTTGTTTTATTTGGTTCAACTAGCTTTCCTACGTTGTCCTAGAAAATAATCTATAGAATGATTAATAGTGGTTCTCTACGTATGTTATGATTGTGCTGCCTCTATGATAGGTCTTTATAATGCTCTGGGGTACTATTTCTTGGGCTTATCCCCTTCTTAACCTTGGACAATATGGTTTAACTGTATTACCAATAAAACTGCCCCACTGTATGCTAGAACTCTAATGTAGGAGGTGAACAAGGAACTTATAGAGTACAGCTAAGGCATCACTGCCCTATATTATAATCCAGCTCTGAGTGGCTGAAGGAATTCTCTAGCCACACTATTGCGTGATAAGCTGAAGTCTTTATGTAATTTTTCTTGGAGCTAAAACGTGAGCCTGGCAGTCATCGACAACTATTAAATGCATTCCATACTTATTTTGATGTAAACTGGGAGTAATATAGGTCAAAACAGGTATAAATGAAAAGAAAACCAGCCAGAAATATTTTCATTATCATTTCAATATAACTGATTGGGGGGAAAAAGGAAGATAAAAGGGACTGGTTTTGCCCCACATATCTATTAAACAATACACTTTACTGAAGTGTAGGTAATACAGCCTTGAAAGATCACATATCTAAATTCATGAACAAAGGACTAGAAACTCATCCTCTATATTCCTCCCAATGGAGGCTTAATAACCTGCTTCTGCAAGAACTTTATACAAAAGCAACAACTCAAACGTATTTGGAAGCAAACACAATGGAGGAAATGTCTTTCTCATTGTTATGAGAAGCTATGAAAACCATACTGAAAAGCTATATAATATTGTATTCAAATCACAGGAGGAAAGAAAACGTCAAAACAAAGTAAATTAGAAAAGAAATTAAAACCAGGAACCCAGAGGTATTTCACAGACTCTTCCAGAACAAAGTAGCCAGAAAATGCTCTAATTCACAATTACTGTTCAATACACACAGAAAGAAACCCTGACATTTTTATATCTAAAACAAAATGCTATTTTTAAATCAATGGTGAAGAATAAGCTTGGAGAAGTGCTTGACTCATCAGACATCTTCAGCCTGGTTATTGTTGTGTACCTTAAAATACCAGCAGTGTAACCATAATTACTAAATTTCAGGAAATAATGAAAGAATGCTGCAATTTATGGGAGAAACTTGATGCAACTAAACACAACCCAGAGAAGTTCATGATGGCTGGGCCAAGTGTTTGAAGTTGTTGATTCTTCCAAAACCTGAGTTGTTTAAAACACCACTATGGCTAAATGAGTTTGAGCCATCCATTAAAAACACCAAATGGTGAAAGGCTTGGTATCTGAATGAACTTAAGTATACATAATTAAAAAGCTTCCTTCAGAGCAAATTTAAAGGTAACTATTTAGATAAGTTATGAATTTCCAGCTGTTATGTCTTCTATGCTGCAAGAGCAAAACATATTTTTTCTCTTTGTGACTTTTATTTTAAGTGAAGGAAATCTACAAGGAGCAAATACAAATTTCTGTTTGATAGGGAGTTGAAAAAGAGAGACAGGAAAAGCACTAGCACTCTAATTGCTTTCTTTAAAGGATTCTCAAACTGCCCTTATAACAGACAGTAGTGAAAGCAGAACGAGTTTCTTTATGTGAAAAGTACAGTTTATTTATCCCCAGCAAATGGACAGGGGGAGGATACAGAATTATCCAAAAACAACAGATGGGAGATGTACTAAATCACCCATTTCCTGTGCTGTTTCTTATCCACCCATAAATGATCAAGTACCTTTTCTATCATATTATGTCATCCCAACAGAGCTTTCCCCAACACAGTTTGCAGACCTCTCCCTGCTGTTCTTTATGACTTAATGAGTGACCCTAGACTTCCCTAGCTACATAATACTCTGCCCTGCAACAATATCACCTAGGACCATTAATCTGGGACTTTTGCTATCCCACTTAGGGGTCACCCCCCTCCTCCTGTGAGTGGTGAAGGCATTTCACCATTCACCTGACAAAGACATCCTTCTTCAGAAGATGATACTGCTAAGTGAAGTATTGAAGGCTTTGTTAGCAATGTAAGACAGCCCATTTCCATTTTTATGAAAGCTTGTAGCACTACAAACTAGCTGCTCTTGTCTTCATGCTACCCATTCATCTTGCTTTAGGTCATTATATAGGTTCTGCTATTACACTGTGGTTGGAGCTCTGTTATCCTGATATTCTTCTTGGATAGTCTTAAGTGGATAAATACAACTTCTAGCAAAAATAATGCATTATATTTCCAGTTGTTGACAATACTGTTAAAGTAGCAGAAATGTGCCACAATGCTAGTATTAATGACTGCTTTCAGATGTACCTTCAGTTTGTGGGTAAAGATAGATGCTGCAAAAGCTGACTGACACACTAGCCACTTGTTGTGTATGTTAAATGGAAAAGGCTATTTTATGAGATAGGTGCAGATACTGTGGAGAAACAGTTGTGGGAGACACAAAAAGGGTTTCCCAGTGGCAGCCTGAACTGATCTCAGTGCTGCCTGCCATGGTCTCCCCCTCCTTCCATCAGCCCTTCTTGGGTCAGCTCCAGCTGAGCTGACGCAGAAAGCTGAATCAGCAGAAAACACTTGCATTTACTGTAGGGGTTTGTTTTGTGCTGACTTACTGTGCTGAACACAGGGCCTGGCAGGCACTGGAGTCAGCACAAGGAAGAGACTGGAATGCATAGCCAAGGATGGCAAGATGAAATGGCACTAGAGCAACCAGTAATTAGATTGGCTAGCAAGCCACTAAAATTGCAGCCTATACTGCATCTAAAGACAGTCAGCAATTAAACTGTGTGCTGCGTGTCCAGTATATCACTGCACAGACTAGTGTAAGATGTGAATGTGTCAGAAACAAAATATTAACTTGTGACAACCAGAAGTGGAAGAAGATGAGAAAGCCAGGGAAATAACCGTACCTGAAACAAAGCTCTTGGAAAACTAGTCTAACTGGTAAGGCATATAAGGATATTTTAAGATAAAGCCTGCTGTTTTCCTGATTGTGCTTAGGCAAACAGAGCTGCTGTATGTTCTTTATCAATATAAACTAAGCAAAAACTATTCTTCTACCTGGCACCAATCTCATCTTCTTTTGGAAATTGTTTGGGAATATGCCAGCCATCAGCTATATGACCAGGCTAAAGGTAATAAGCCGTAATACTATTTGAACAGTATTGAGCAAAATATCTACTCAGTGAGACCATTTTAACTATGTTGTTTTTATTACATTTAGTCTTCCAAGGCACTTAAAACATCCTTGTGCTGAGGGCAGGCATGACTTACACACAGCGTATATATGAGGCTGGACAGAAGCAACCCTTCTTTTCCTGCGTGCCAGAGAGAGCCTGTCCCTTACCTCTCACATCTGCACTGCTGACTAAACGGTTTCTGACCTCTGACTTCATGAACTTAAATGGCTCACACACCTCCTATAACCCTTGTAATGACAGTGCTGTGCTGGAATGCTCTGGTTTCATACTACATAAATGCAGCTCAAGTTTGGTCTCTCTATTTTTGGATTTCTTGTGAACTGCTGGTTATAATAGGCTTATTTAAACCATCATTCCCTGGTGGCATAGACACAACACATCCTCCCTTCAAAGAACAAATGGTCTTACTGTGGCAGATCAGCTTCTCAATGTCAGGATCACTTCTTTACAGGGACTCCAAGTGATAAAAAAAGATAGACAAATCAACAGAAGCAGATTAACTGTCACCAGTTTATATATTATTACTCTGTAAATATAGGATAATACAATTATGTGTTTAATACACCTGTATTAATTGAGTAGAGCTTGTGATGTTGTTTTCTATTCCAGGCTGTAATATAATTTTCTATAAGATGGAAACCAAAAAAAACCAAACCAAAACCCAAAACCCTGGGAAGCCAACTGTAGCTTTAAACCCTACTGCTCTAATTACCAAACAACATTGTCTGCCTCAGCAGCAAAATCAATACACTTCAACTAAATATCAATATTTTTATTAGCAATTTTTTTTAAACAAAGCAGAATGCTGTACACTGGTGATCCAAGAATGGCTGAAAAGGGCAAATGAAACAAAAACATCAGAAAAACAAAAGGCATTTGCTCTTTTACTTTTAAAGAAAATATTTTCTAAATGTGCTTCAGATAATGTGCTTTGCAGAGTCAATCTTGCCCTTTCAGACTTTATGATTAATTATTCAACAGGGCAGTAAAGAAAGCTCCAAGCTTCAAACAATATCACAATTCGTTATTTATGCAAAATTCAGAGTCAAGGTTTGGTTGCAATCCCTTTTACAAGCAGTACCAGCCAAGTTGCCAGGATTCATTTCTAGACTCACACAGCATTTAGCAGAAGCTAGATAACCGCTAAAGTAGGGAAGCAGAACTGGTCAGCCACAATGCCTGGATCTTTTCTCAGGGAAGTTTTCCTGATAAAATTGTCAGTCCTTTCTTTTTACAAAATCAGCAGTCTTACTCTTCCAGAGCTGTAGATATTTCTTGTGAAAAAGACTTTGTCCACATATTGTTGACTTAGACATACTTAGTCTTTAGTAGTCCAGTTTGCATGCTAACCTGGACACAGCTCTGAATGCTGAACTTTCTTGTGTCAAAGGTAGGCATCTCACAAGTCTCCCTAGAAAGGCAGCTGCTGAGAGCACAGTAAGGGAAAGAATGAATGTCACATTTTGAAAAAACAGAGAGTAGGTCTGGAAGAGGGAACCACTGTGTTGGAGGGCCTCCGAGCTCTGTCCACAGACATGTCATATGAGAGAATATTGCTTCCCAGGACTGAACATTTTCTGTCCTGAAATCACATGATATTAAAAGCTGTTCTTCACACTACAGACTTGCCTAATTTCATCCACTACTTACTAATTTTGCTAGTCGTTGGTAGTTTGATTACACAAGCTTTTTCAGTTGGCCAACTTAGCCTGAAAGATGACTGAGAGAAGATATTAGTGTTCCACATAATCCAGAGCATACATTAGACTACTGTTTTTCAGGATTAATTTTTAATTTCTACAACTGAAAAATTATATTTACAATATAGTTTCCTTCAAATGTTTAAATCTGTTGGATTGAGGAGTAGGTAACATTTCTAAATTTTAAAGATTTCACTTTTGCAAAAATATCAACTAACATTGAAAAAAATAATTTCTAATTTATAGGTGCAGAAGTTTATGTGGTTGAAAAACACCATATATATTTTCAATGATAAAAAGCATATTAGAAACTATAACAAGAACATCAAAAGACTTGTGCTCATGACTGAACCTATCTTCTTTATTCGTTATCATTCAACGGTTTCCTCTTACAGCATCACACAAAGCAACTATGATATTACCTTTGCATGCAGACAATGATGCAACAATAAAATTCAGCTAAGTAGCTATTTTCATAATCTCATAATCTTCAAATTCGTTTTTACTATTAACCTTCTTCACATTTAATTGCCTTACAAAGAGGCCAAGATAAAATAATTTCTGAATTTCTCCTTATAAGGTATCTCAAGAGAAAATAATTCCTGAAATTCTCCTGCAGTAGCAGCAATTGCATCCAGCAGGCACACCAAGTGATCAGGGAACCGCAAAATCCTACAAATGCTTTTAAGACAGGAAAGATCCAGTTTGATTTTGATCTGTGCCCACTGAAGTCTTACTTTAGTGTTTTACATCAACAGGCAAACATAATTCAGTGTTTCCATTTATTAATAAAATCTCTCTACGTTTTAATGAACTAGTTCTTCAGAAAGAAAACAGATTATTAAGTGAAATGCTCTTTGCCAACTAAGGTTAATAAAAACTCTCAGAACCAAGTGGGATTGCTTTTGCCATGGCAACTAAAGCTTGGACTTACCAAACACATCAAAGCTCACATTTGATAAACTGGATTGAAACCAGACCCTGTTTTCATGGAGAAAAGCAAGGGAAGGAGTAACATGGGAAAGGAAGAGTCAGACAGGTGTAACCTCATGAAAATTTGTGTCTTGTACATGCTGTATGTCATGTGATTTTTTGCAGTAGCAGTCTTTCCATAAAATCTCAACATCCAGATCACAGCCCTGCTAAAGGTGACATGTAAAAATAGGCTTATGCTTAAAACTGGTGGTATTAAATCCTGAGTAATATTTTTTTGTTCTGGGTATGTACTGGATAGATTTCACCTACCTTATCTGTAAGAAGGGTATAGTCCTTAAAACAAAGTAACTGCAAAATATTGCTGGGTCAATATTTCTAGGTATTGTGTATGCAACATCTACAGATTTTAGGAAACTTATGCCTTTTTTTCATTTCTAGAAGTCACAGCTTTTTGATTCTTGGACCATCTAGCTGTCAGTCTTCCTTTCCTTTCCATCTCTAGGCATAAATAGTAGTTAAATTTGGAAAGTTAAGCTTTTGCTGCCTGAAAAACATACTTTTCATTGGACATGAAATAATTTTTATTGATTTCAGTGGAATGAAGGTTTAATTTTCTTTTTTCAGAAATCTTCTTTTGACATTGTACATATTAGGTGCCATGATAGCACAATTCTCACCTAGTGATGGAAGTGGGGGTAAAGAGGAATTGTGAAAAAGAAACAGCTAAAGATGTTAAGATATCCCAATGCTCAGTAAATATTGCAGACTGAAGTCAAATGTAAGTATGAGGGTCTGTTTCATGACCAAGTAGCTAAAAGGGAAATTAAAGAAGATAAACTGTAGTGAAACTAAAGGAATTCTTTATATCAGTCTTCACTCTGAAGAGTAAGGAAATTCCTGTTCAGAAGTTATTTTTTGTGAGCAATCAATGTGAAACATGAACAAAGATAGAAGTATCTATGCAAGAGTTGTTGGCTGAGCACAGGAAGCAAAATAACAGTAAATCACTAGGTCCCAATGGCATTCATCCACGCAGAGCACTGAAGCAATTAAAAAGCAAAGCAGCTAAAGAAAACAATAAATAAAGCAACTGGAAGGACTGGAAGGTGGCCGGTGCTGTGTTCACATTTTCTAAGAAAGAAATTAGATATGATTGGAGAATAGTAAGACAAGAAATTTTGTTAAAGTTTTGAGGCAATAGGTCTGATTTAAAATTAAAAACCTATGAAAGGATCCTGCCTCTTGCCATGGCCAGTGCACATCGCTGAGGAACCATACTGACACATTTCTCTACTCTGTTCTGCCTCAGCCTGGGAGTCCTAACATACTGATGTGAGATTTGTGCATTGAACAATGTGAGGGAGAAGCAGGTTTCAGAACTTGCTTGTAGAGGAAAGTGGCCTTTTTTTTTAACATGCATCTTTTCAAGGGTGCCTGCTTTTCTTTCCACATAGCTCCCTCAGTGCTAAGCTACTGGTCAGGACTTCAGAGATCAGATGTCTGCATCCCCCAGATGTCTGCATCTGGGGGCCGACCTTCTGGAGTTGGCAGGAGAGTGCAGTGTTGTGCAAATGGATAGATGCGACGCAGAAGCTGATGGCCTGAGCCTTTTGCTCAGTGTGCAGCACCTCATCAGTCTGCACGAGGACCAGGATAAGAAGTCCCCCAGGGGAGACACAGCGTGTGATAGCTCTAGGGTCTGTTGGCAGATCCTCGAAGAGGCCCTGGCTGAAGTGGTTTGCCATGGCAGGAGAAACTTTAGGATTAGGAAGAGAATCCTTGTGCCTCTCTTGCTACAGGGAATTTTGAACTGAGGGAGTTCAGCAGCTTTAAAGAAGTTGGCATCAGAACATGCAGGTGTTCCTGGCTCCTTGAAGTTGCAGTAAAGGACTGTAGTGGCCTCTGGAGCAGAGCAGAACAGGGAGGGTGCAGCCACTTCTGATTGCGTCTGCTGTGCCCTGCTGTGTCTAGGCATAAAACCTCAATCCAAATAAATAAAAAAATAATGGGCCTGCAAAACCCTCACAGGTTCTCTGAAGCACTTAAAGCTTGAGACAAGCTTACTGATATCACTTGCTAGCCCTCTGCAGACAAACTGGACACAGTTGTGTCATTGAGGGTGGGAAACCTGAAATGAGAGGCTACAGCTTGAAAACTAGGCCTAGCAAATGGTCACCCACTGGCAGCTCGGGCCATCTGAAGAGACTGGGGCTCTGAGATGTCCCAGTTCTGCTACATTGCTTGACCTCAATATTATATGAGAAGAGCTGCAGGGGTCAGTCCTAGCTCTTCTAAGATTTAATGCAGATCTGAATATGATTAATTTCCTGCGTCAAAGAAAGCCTGACTGAAAAAGAGTCTTATGGATTTTAGGACAACAGGGATAAGAACCCTTTGTTGCCAGGTGGGTTAAAACAGGCTGTTTACACAGGACTTGTCAGGATAGTAAAACTATGAGCATAGAAATGAAAGCAAGCAGAGAGACTAGAGAGCAGGGGTCTGTCTCTTTAGTTCACAGAATGCCAAAGCAGAATAGATCAAATCTTTGCTTTTTGTTACTGTTTCACCCCTTCCTCTGCCCCTCTAACCCCGGGAAAACTTTCACTGAAATCAATGGCAGTATAGCTCTAGGTATCCTAAACCAGCAGGATTGCAAGATTTGGCTTCTGCTTCTCATTCTTTATTTACGCATGTGTTTTTAGGTAAAAGCTGGGTAAATCACATGGGAAATATTAGTGTTGAAACTGGAATTGGGTCACTTGTTCCTAAATTGCATCTTGTCCTGAGTCCATTAGTACAAAAACATTCTGCTGCTTTTTTTGAAATTCATAGTTTTCCTTCTTTGTATTAAGTCCTTCTAACTTCAAGGAGTTCCCTTGATCTGAGTGTATTTTTGCTATTGTTTTTGCTACGTTGTCATTTTTATTGTCCTCTTGGTGTATTTTTTGTCTTTAAAATATTTTTCAAAGTAGTTTTAAGATTTTCTTCTTGTCAGTCCAGTTCTGTCGCAGCACACTTAGAAACTAGCTTGCCATTGCCATCACTTGACTTAAACTATTCCATGGTTTCCCTAGTCCTAAAGAGTCTCCTTTAGGTGATCCTGGGACTACCATGCTAGTGGTCTAAACTTTATTAGTTTAGATACAAATTTTGCATCAATAAATAGGTATGGCAAAATAGCAATACGATGGGATCATACTTTTTGAGCTTTCTTAGTTCAGTGTGAGAAATTAGATATTATCTGAAAGATGGCTCAAAAACCTTATCTGAACATACAAGTAGGATTTACGATAAAGAATGAACGAAGTCATTTGTCTCTGCTTTCCTTGAAAAACAAATAATGCATCTGGCTGTCCTTTCCTCTAGTTTTTCATGCAGGTATGTTTCCTTCTTGTATTTTTCCCTTTGCAATCTCCATTTATTCTTAGGGATGGTCTATTCACTTTTAACACCCTGAGCCCTGAGCAGAGGTCTACAGTGTGTCTGCTGTAGGCAGATGCAAGCCTGCTCTACACAGACTCAGAGGTGATATGAGTTTACTTTGCCTAAACTCTGAGTTGGTACCAACTAATTCTGTCCATATTTTAAGTCATAGCAGGAGACTGACTCAGGGCTAATGAGCCCTGATGAAAGCCTACTTGGTGCCTACTTCCTGTAGGGACATGTTTTTTAGAAACAAACTTATGGTTAACATTAATTTGCCACATACAGGACTGGGAGATCTGAAGGGATAAATACATGTTGTATTGTGTTTTTGCTGAAACAGTAGCAACAGCAGCTCCTAATTTTGAGACCCAGAGGTTCTAGGCTTAGTCTCCAACTGCACAAAGGGATCTTATTATACTCAAATCTTAAAGATATTTTTAAGTCACAGTGCAAAACAGATCTGAATCACTTTCACAAAGAAACATGTTGACTGAACTAAACCCTTCCTGCAGGATTCTTTTTAACCATTCTCTGTGATTTGGTATTCCGCCACAAGTCTTTGTAAATCATATATATATCCATCTTGTCGTCATCTCTTATGGCTTTCTTCTACCTGAGGGAGTATAAAAAAGATTAAATGTTTCCTGAAAAGAAATACTGTCAAAGTTTTGTCTTTTGCACTAGTAGTTAAGTATCCACACCATATAGAGTTTAAAAATTACATGCTTCATATGTATAAATAAAACAAAATGCAATGACTGAACTAAATGAATTAATCTGACACGAAAATCCCACTTGCCACCTTCCAAAAAAACATGTCACGGAAAATTTTCTATGGGCCCTAGTCTACCATTGACTTGCAAAAACGGAGAAGTCTTTATGCATATTGCAGGAAGAAAAGGGAGAGTTGGAGACAGAATGTCATCAACTCTTATTCTGTGAAAAGCTGCACTCACTAGTAGAAATGGTTAAAGCTAAAACACCAGAATAACAAAACCTGCTTTCTTATCCCTTTATAGAAGACAGTTTTCAAGAGTCCTTAGATAGACTTTCCTGCTGGCCACGCTTCTTTTGATGCAGCCCAGGATACGGTTGGCCTTCTGGACTGCAGATGCGTATTGTCGGTTCATGTCCAGCTTTTCATCCACCAGTACACTCAAGTCCTTCTCTGCAGGGCTGCTCTCAATCCCTTCATCCCCCAGCCTGTATTGATACCAGGGGTTGCCCCAGCCCAGGTGCAGGACTCTGAACCTCATGAGGTTCACACAGGCCCACTTCTCCAGCTTGTCCAGGTCCCTCTGGATGGCATCCCATCCCTCAGGCTTGTCAACCACACCACTCAGCTTGGTGTCACCTGCAAACTTGCTGAGGGCGCAACTATCTCACTGTAGCAGAGGAATATGGGACAAGAATCCTGTTTATGTTCTATTCATCTATGGGTTCATATGAGGAAGAAGGGCAGACAAAGTAAGAAACAGAAAAGAAACAGAAAGCATCTAACAGAAGACCAAAGAAAAGAACAAGAAGAAAGGAAATAGACCTGTTAAAATACCTGCATAATTATGAGAAACATCAAGGCAAACAGAAAAATCCATTGTCAGATGGATTAAACCAAGATTAAAGCAATTAAACCAAGAAGATTAAAGGAGACCTGAAATCAACAAAAGGGCTTGAAAAGATAAGAGCAGAAGGCACAAAATAGGGGGAAGCAAATGCAGCAGCTGCCTGCAAGAACCAGCAATTTTTAAACTGATGCTAGCAAGGGTCTAAGGAGCCAGTGTAGCCACATTGTGTGGCTTCTGGGAGCATAACCATACAAACTTTAACAGTGTGTGGCTTGTAGGAGCATAACCATATAGGTTTCAACAGTTTGGTTTGGTAAATTGCTTGGTTACCCAATTGGAAAGGCTGTTTTCTACTGGCTAAGGGAAAATGTCCTCTGTCCCTAGGGGTCTCAATTGTATCCAAACCTGTACTCTCCTTTCAAAGGCTGAAATGTATTTGATGTTTGGCATTCTGCAATTCAGAACAGATTTCATAAGAATTTATAGAAGTTTTGCTCAGAAAATTCCCTAGCAACAACGGCACATGGCATCTCAACAACTTCCTGCAGATAACGAAAGTTCTTGGTTCACATAGTAATATTATCCCTGAGGAGGATGGACTCAAATCCTGACTGGTCTTAACATGTTAAAAGTTCCCACAGGACACCTGTCCTCTGTTACTATGAAACCTGCTGCCAAAAGCTAAAGACATTTTTCCTCTTCCTTCCCAACACGGCTAGTGAAAGAAGAGAAATCAGCGCCCATACAGGCCTCTAGTTTTCTCAAGCTGAATAATTTGAGCATTATCTCTAACATCACTAAATGAAGATGTGAACCCACTTTCAACCCCAGATTTAATCTGATTGTCTCATACTCTCAAAGTGCAATGGCATGGAAGTTAAGCTGATAAATGTCTCAGGGCAAATCCAAACTGTTATGGTTTACAGGATATGGACAAGGTTGAGTCTGCTCCACCTCTGTTTGCCAGCAGATATCCTCCCTTCACTAACCAAAATGAGAAATTATCACTGAGCCATAACCCAAAAGTAGATGGAATATGTGGATGTGTCGATGTGGACATATTTTAGTTTATTCTCTCAAGCATGTTCCTTATAGGCTATGGCTAAACTAGTTAATAAAAAAAGGGTAAAGGCACAGGAACAGGCATTGCCATACAACTCTTAAATCATTAGCATGGTCCCTGGCATAGTTTTGACTCATGTCAATGAGTACTTTCACAGGCAGTACCCAAGTACAGTTTGGAGGTTAGTATGGGCTAGAAACCACTCCTGATGGGCCATTTGAATGAAGCCTTTCTGGTTTGGGCATGTTGTGGTTTAGCTTCAGTCAGCAACTAAGCACCACACAGCCGCTAGCTCACCCTCCCCCCGCAGTGGGATGGGGGAGAGAATCGGAAGGACAAAAGTAAGAAAACTTGTGGGTTGAGACAAGAACAGTTTAATAATCGGAAAAAAAAATTCTAATGAAAAGGAAAACAATAAGAGAGAGAGGGAGAGGAACAAAACTCAGGGAAAAAAAAACCCAAGTGATGCAACTGCTCACCACCCACCGACCAGCCCATCCCCTAGCAGCGATTACTCCCCTCGGCCAACTCCCCCCCATTTATATACTGAGCATGACGTTATATGGTATGGAATAGCCCTTTGGCCATTTTGGATCAACTATCTTGGCTGTGCCCCCTCCCAGCTTCTTGTGCACCTGGCAGAGCATGGGAAGCTGAAAAGTCCTTGGCTAGTGCAAACACCCCTTAGCAACAACTAAGACATCAGTGTGTTATCAACATTATTCTCATACTAAATCCAAAACACAGCACTATACCAGCTACTAGGAAGAAAATTAACTCTATCCCAGCCGAAACCAGGACAGGGCAGTAGAAGAGTTTAACTGTGGGGACGTGAACTGTGCTGAGCCAGAGATGAGTCCCTGCCTTGTATTATTTACTGTTCTATAGAGGTTACCATAGCAGTCATAGTGGTTACAGGGTTATACAAACTTCTCATATTAAAGAAAGGCTCTAGCTAAAACATTTTATTTGTGGCTAGATAATCTATTTGCAATTATTCACCCATGGAAAGACTCTTGTAAGCAGCATTTATTTTTTCAGCTAAACCTGGGATGAACACAAAATCACATAAAATAAAGACAAAAAGGTTTCCTTTCAGCTGCCATTAAAAATCTGGAAGACCTGGCCCTGCCCTCTGCACTATGCTGCAGATATTCTGTTCCAGGACTTGGTGAGTACTAACAAGACATTTAAGGTCATATTTCCTAGCTCTGTTTACTATGGCTGCTTTTCTTTCCCTGATTGCTGCAAATGACTGCTTTTGCTAAAAAATAATCCCCCTCTCACTGACAATCATACTGCAGAGAATCTTTTAAGTGGTAAGAGGCGAATCTCAGTAGTGAGTCAGCCAATCAGTCAATCAAGAAAATAGTGAAGATTGGCCATGCAGCAATCTTACACATACATATTCCCCCTTGCATTGCCCATCAGTGTCAAATTCAAAATGCAGGTGCATAAGTGCTCTTTGATGGCTGCACAGACAGTCATCATTACATACTTCAACCAGTTGATAGGTATGCTCAGTAGCGTGAATCACTGTTCAGATTTCCTTCTCACCAGGGGAAGTATTTTGTTTTCAGACTTTTTTTTGTCCTTCAAGACCAATGCTTTTGAAAGAAAATAAGAAAGATGGATGTATAGCATGGGGATTTTAGCCTACTGGAATGACAAATTAGTTCAAATATCCTCTTTCTCATTTCCTCTTCCTTCTTAGTCATCTCCATGCATGGAGATGTTAGCTCATGTCTTCTCCATGGACAGAGGCCTTAAGTACAACCCACTTTTAGTCACCAACAGTTGACATTCAGTGCGACCATGCAAATACTCATTGTTTCCAATTCTAAGCACCCCGCCTAGATAGTTACATCAGGAGTCTTGATTTCCTAGACTTCATGAGGAGATGACATTTTCCAAAAGACAATTCAAGGCCTACATATCTGGCTGCTGTTCTGAATAGCTGTGTGGAAGTGCCTGTTTCTCTGTGTGGTTTATGTTGTAGTCTGAAGAGACTGATTTCGTAATTTAGCCATTTAATTTAGGTGTCTAAAATTAAGTATGGGAGTGCATCTTTTTTAGTGTTCCAAAACCGTTAAAGCCAATCTAAGCTGCTGTTGTGACAACACCTTGGCCCCTGGACATAAAGTACAAGTGACTATGTTTCCTGGTCTTCCCTGACATTGGAGCATAGCTGAAACTGGCAAACAATTTCAGGGTGCTAGCATCATGTAAAATTAGCTTTGTGAAAAACTGTCTGCTGTTTTAGCTCCATCGGCTGTCTTTCTTCAGCTGAGGAGCAGTTGTCAATGCAGAGAGAAAGAATGAAATGGGAAGGAGTGTGGGACTCCAGTTTAAATCAGAAGTGATTTAGATCGGCTTATAAATTGTTTTGAAACAGCACCATGAAGTCAAAATCCGGAAGAAGAAAGTAATACAGTCAAGCTCAAAGATGCAGCATAAATCCATAATGTACCTGGTTTCCTGAATAGATTCACAATGCTGACTCAGGCAGCTATACTTCCTGGCTAAAGATGCCAGTCCCCTACATAAGAGGTGGCAATGGGGCCCCACCAGGGAGTGGGCGAACTGAATGAAGTCCAGGCCTTTAGCAGCTGCAGGATATTGCAGTGTAACATGCTGCCATAGTATCTTGGAAAGAAGTATCCACCATCCCTGTTTTTGGAGTTGGGCCACTGTGTGTCCTGCGGCAGAAAATTCTTGAGCCCAGACAAAAAGAAAGGGTCCAGCAAGGAGCTATGTTCCTGAACATATCTCCATGCACATGAAGAAACAGACTCAAGTTTCCCTGTGTTATCTCTGAGGCTGGCTATATGAAGCTATTTTGACCCATAAGCCACATAGAGGATTTGCTGTGGCACTATGCCTGACCTGGTAAGCCCATGGCTTGTTAGCTTTGGCACAGTACCAGCCCAGTGTGGCTAAGCAGTTTCTAGTTCTGACCAGCTCAGAGTCTGAGCAGGACAATCGTAGGTCTGTCTGAACATGTCTGCATACGTTAGGTGTCATAGCATTTTATTAAGTGGTGAAAGTTCTTCAATGCTGCTCTTTGGACTGTATTTAAGTATGAACATCAGACAGTTACAGACAGTCAAGGAAGGTAGGACCAAAACCCAGGGACTCATCTTTCTAGTTGAAAACTTGGCTTTCCTTTCTACTTCTCCTCAACAGTCTTAGCCTAACTAGGTAGCCTAACCTCAGAACTGAATGAAAGAAGAGAATGGGGAACTGCTTCGGTCCTGTAAATGAAGCCACTATATACCAGCAATGCAAGAGTTATTGAGATTGAAGAGCAGCCAAGGGAAGCTTCAGAGTACCAAGTGTAGGAGACAAAGAAATGGCTCTGTTCCTTTCCAATTCACTTTTGCTTGTAGTTTTTCTGTCCCCATGAGACTCCTGAACTCCCATCTCAACAGAAAATCATCTTCATTTGCCTAGTGGAGCATACAGTTTCCTGGGCCATAAGATGTTCAAGTTCAAATCTACAGCAGATAAGGCATAGGGTGCTTAACACTAGGTCCTCCACTTCCTAGCTAATCATGGGGACTGCCCTTATATCAGTATTATGCCTTCCATATTAACTGTAGACCTCAGTAAGTCTAAACATTTGGTGTCTTTAGGATTTAAAGACAAAAAAAAAATCCTAAATGTGGACTGCAGAAGAGCTATAAGTAGAGATCTATACCTATTTCTCCAGAAAATGCACTTCTGAATCTGGTTATGTATCTAAAATTAGGTTCTTTCAGAACCTACAGGTTAAGCAATAAGATAATCATTGACTTTAGGCACCTGAAAGGTTAGACAAAGTTTGAAATTCAGTGAACTGCTGTTGGGGATTTTAAGGGCTTTGAGACACTTAAATATCCAAGACAAATAATGCAAGCTTTAGCCTCACCATTAACTAAGGAGAGAGATTTCCTTCACCATTTTCTCTTCATGCATTTTGCATCCTACGGGGTGCACAGGTCTCTCTCCTTCAGAAGTGGGGAAGGGTGAGACTTGCTTTTCAGCACTTAGAAAAGCTCTCAACCTGGTACTTACAGGCATTGTCCTTGAATGTAAAGGTTATTAGTTCGTAGCACTTTCTTGTGACTTACAGGAGAAAAGAAGTTTTCAATTTTCTAGGTAGGTACCTACTGAATCAGGCTGGTATTACATGGCCTCTGTGCTTTGAATTGGACACAGTGCAATTTTAGACATAGAGTCTCAAGAGGGTGTTTAGTGAACGGAGGTACAGAACTGCCAAGCTTCTGGATCAAAAGCAGCCACAGGTGAGACACAGAGATGAGGTGCCAATCCAACTGCAGCACTCCTGGTCACGTACAGAAATACAACTGTAGGCATTTGAAAGAATTCTTGCCAGGAAACATAAGCAGCTAGGGCTTTTAAGCAGGTCAGAAGTAGGGTGAGGGGGAGTTTTTGGATAGCTCTTCTGATCTGAGGTTCTTATATTCCATTTAAGGTGTTTATGAAGTATTTTCATAGTCACCTGCAGGCCTTGTGAAAAATTTACTTCAACTTTTCTGAAAGTAAGAATGACTTTTTTGTCATCTTGGCATGCCCCAATATTTTGCTTTTCCATGAGGTACATACTTTGTCCTGGTAATGTTTTGGCTCATTTTCTATCGTGTCTTCTATAAAATACCATTATTAAATGTATTATCTTTATTTTAGAACTTGCATAAGTGTAAACTCTTTGTATATTGGCTCCATTTAAATCTCTCCAGCTTTGATCCTTTTATTCTATACTGTTTGTTGGTCCAAACGGTTTAGCGTTACTTGGAGACAGGGAAATGAAGGCTATGGAATTTTATCTTCCTCTAAATCATTTAGGTGCACACTGCATGCATCAAGCTCAATTCTCTCCCTCTTGTTAATATATTCCACTCAGTGCCGAAAGACACTTTTTTTAAAAAAAGGAAGTATTTAACATTGCCACCATATTGTGGTTGATTTTTTCATTATCTTACTACATTGCAGTCTATATTTCAGTTTGACCTCCTAAATTTTAGTTAATTCAGTTTTAATTAGTTAATGTATTACAGTGTTAGTATTTCTATGTATTTGAAGGGGTTATTTTCTCTTACGTTAGACAGTGTCTTAGTTGGGATACAGACTACGAAATATTAACTACATAGCATGTTGAATACAGATCTTTTTTTACAGGTTATGAAAATTATGTGACATTGCCCTTGCAAAAAAAAAAAAAAGGCTCTGATTGGATGGTTAAAGACTGTACATGGACATGGCAGAGTTGTGTATTCATCTTTACTTTAGCCTATCTAGACTTCTCAGTGATTCACTGTAGGCCTTTAGATTATCTATGATCACTTTGAATTGGGATAGAAGCCACCATTTGAAGGCCTGATTTGAAGGAAAGAGTGACAAGGATATTTCATGTTTGCCAAGGTGAAACTCTGCCAAGCTTTTAGTATTCCATTGTTCAGAAAAAAATTACCTTTTCTAAGTGTGTTTATCAATTGAACCACAGACAGACTTTCTATTTCCTAGACAGAAACATAATTAGTGTTCACCACAACCACAGGTGGAGATACATTAACTGAATACTTCCTTTGAAATGAGCAGTTGTATGGATACTATGAAGAGTAACTTGGAGTTACATGCTACCAAATGTTATGGCCTCTGGCCCTGTTCCAGCGCATGAGGAGTTGCATTACCTCCCAGCCCTGTTCTTTAGCTATTCCCATTAAAGTCAAGCAGTGTTCAAAATGAATAAAAACATCATAAACTAGCTACAGAGTTTCTATCCCATTTCTTACAATCCACAGTATTTAATTAAAGAAAATTCTATTCCTCTTTCATCCAAAACTATTACAAATGTCGTAAGATACATCTAATCAGAACACAGTTGCAAAATATAATTATTTCTCAGTCATGAGCTGAACTTTTCAAATAAAGTTTAAAAGAGATTGCATGCTGTGATAAGTTAAATGTTGCCCAGCAACATCATTTGTCTAGTATCAGAACTTGAACAAGAAAAAACAAAAAATAGGTGGCCTTAAAAGAAAGAGGAAAAAAAGGTTTTTCATTTGCTTTGGGATTTTATGAGATTTGTTTTAAAGGGCTATGGGCTTAGCAAAGATGAAACAATTGGAGAGGAAATTTTCTTTGTTTCAGCTATTCTGAACTTAGTTAGGCACTTTTTCATGTCTGAGGAACTAGTGAAATAGATATTAGAAAGATCAATGGTATGATATTTGAGTGGCTGAGAGATAAATTTTAACCACATCCTGTAATCCTCTGTCTGATTGTTAATTTTCATATTCAGATCTATATTGATGCATTAATATTTTGTAAAAATAATGTCCTTTCACTAAATCTAAGTCTGCTCTGACAACATTCTTTGAAGAAATTCTTTAGCAACAACAACAGCAAAAAAAGAAAGCCCAGATACCATAGCCTGCATGAAATACCTGAAATTACATCCTGAAAATTTCTACATCCTGAAATGAAATACCCTGCTTGACTTTTTCTACTTATATGGAAGGGGACTGGGGGGAGAAGTTTCTGGATACCAACATACATATATCCATATACAACTGCATAGGCATCTAAAATCAAGAAATATTCACTCAGACACACAAAAAGCACAGAGCTCCAAAGGAAAAAAATAAAACAAAAACAAACCCCCCCCCCCAAAATAGGACAAATAAAAATTATAAATTAACTACCTGCATTTTTCTTCTAGCAACCTGCTACATTTATTTGGTTAGAGCTGCTTTATAATTTACTGAAGCAACAGAAGATGCACTCAGTTTTCACTAGGCTTGTGGAGTTTGAATTGTCTCACAGATTCATGTGGTAAAATGTTACTGCTTATTCCAGGTTCTTATGTTTATAATCTGAAAACAATCACTTTTTAAGAAAATTGTTCCTTCTGCATACCAGTAGGAAGAACAGTGATAAAATTGTCAGGAGGCCTTTCCTTTAAGGAACAGGAATGCATTTGTGGAAAAGGCTATGAGTCTTTTTTAAAAAGTTTGGGATTGCTTACCAAAAAGCCTATATAAATCAAATTTATGTAGCGTGTCTTTATGCATGCCAAGGCCTCTGAGCCTACTGAAGCTGAAATCCTTCACAAGTTTTCTGGAACTTGCTATTTTACTCAGACAGTAAATGTTGTTTTGCTTGGTGCTTAATGCAGTTAAATAATGAGGGATTTCACGCACTTAGCTACCACATCCAAAAACAACTTTCTCATACAGTTGGAACACAAACATTGGCTTTCTTAGCTGTCCTGAACTTGGTATGTGTTATATGGAATGCAATCGCACTTTGTCTGTGAGGGTTGGCTTGAGAAATTTATCTTTTCCCATGTTAATCTTGCCAGTGATCTGATTATATTGTATAAGCAGGATATTAAACTGAAAGACAGACCCTACTGTAAATCCTAGATTCTGACTTGCTTGGAGCAGAACCAGTGCATAGTCTCTCTCTGGAAAGCTCTCTTGTTAACACCTGCTGCATTTAGTAAAAAAAAAAAAAAAAAAAAATCAGTAGTACTCACAAACACATGTAATAGTAGTATTGTTATAGCTCTGATTGTCAAAGAATAAAATGGAGGCAGTTTGTTGAGAGATTTTGTATCTTTTACTAAAACATCTAATATAGCTGAAAAGGAGATAAGTTATAAGGCCTACAAGCCTATCTGCAAATGACAATAACACAGAAATAAAAAATTGGCCAGTACTAATATCCTAAATTAAGTGTACATTAAGGAAAAAAAAAAATCTTTGTTACCCTTGTGAAAATTTCAGGCATCACAGATAGGTAAAGCTTAATTCTATTTTAGAATATATTAATAACGTGATCTATCAGTTGCATTCCTAAATTTACGAGGGCAGTTGTGTAAGATGACACACAGACAGTAGTGCCTGTCAGCCTCCTCTTCCACCTCATTTCCCCACCCAACCCTCCTACCATTTCCCAGTTGCTTCAGCTCCAGGGCTGTGACCTTGCTAGGCACACAAGGTGGTGGAGGACTACCCATGCAGTTGTGGCTGAGCAGTGGCAGCCTGTGTCTTCTCTCTCCTTGTCTTAAGGCTGCAAAGTGGTGTCGGGGGTGGGGCAGAGGGTTCATTAGTCCTTTTGTTTAAATGCTTGAAGGGAACAACCCCTTTTGGATCTGATGTTAGCAGTGAAAGCTTTGATAGGTAGATAAATTTTCTGATAACAGCAGGAAATTCAGCATAATCTGTGGTGACTTTGCACCTCTTTATCAACTGTGGACTGAAACAAGTAATTTTGGGAGAAACATGATCTGGCAGTGCATGAATAATGCTGGCATAATTTCATTGTTTCAGGCTGAAATAATAAAAGAGACAACTGTAAAATGACAGATATTAGAAACATCTATTTTTCATAAGTAGGTTAAATCAAATATCAGAATAATTAGGACTAGGCATTCGGAGACAGTCTGCAGCTGAGATGGCTGGTATAAGTGCTCTCCTTTCACGAAAGAGCTGATAAAGGAAATAAACTCCTAAATAAGTTAGCATTTTTAGCTTATGCAACTGTGAGTTTTATACAGAACCAAAGTATTGTCATAATTGTTTCATACACCATGGTCCTGGAAGGTGCTTACCATTTTTGCTAGGGTCAGTGGACAAGAAACATTGCATGTTTCAGTAGAAAGCTTCAGTTCCTTTAGACAGGGTAGGGGACAGTGCTGACGGCTGTATCAAAAATAGCTATTCCCATTAGCCATTTGCCACTGCCTTCATCATCATCCGTGAGAATCCCCTGTGTCATACCTATGTACACATTTTCCTTTTCTCCCTTCCTAGTGTCAGGACCCGGAGGGCCCTGGTATCCCCTAAGAGCCTTGACCAGCATCCCCTGGGACCCCTACCCACACCCTTGGGCCCAGGGTTCTGTCTAAGGCCATTGCCCTCAATCATTGTCTGAGTTTAGCTGTAGGATTATCTGCCTGCAGCCCTGTCCCCCAGATAGGCATCAGACCTGTCTTCCGGATGAGCCCCTCATGTATCTTGTAGCTTTTCTCCAGCCCTGTCTTTGGCCCTGACTCCTTGTGACCCTGATGGGACCCCCAGTTGGCCACTGGCTCTGGTTCAGCCCCTTGCCCTGTTGATGGACCGACTGTGTTACCAGCCTCCAACTCTGCTCCCTTGCTCAGCCCCTGGGGTACAGTGCCCTGTCAGTGGTCCACCCCCAGCTCCTGGCTCCCTGTCCATTGAGGAGCAGCTGGTCTTCACTTAGCCCTGACACCAAGTAGGTTCCCTTTCCATTTGTTGTAGCTCTTTAATGATCTATTTGGAGTTATAATGAATAGAAAACTGTCCTGTGAGAAATTAAGAGAGATGTGACGCAGAGCTTGGAGTCATGCCATTGAAAACTTGATAGCATTTGAGAGAGTTCAGTTACAGGACATAAGAAGATAGAGTCCATCTCAAGCAGAAAGATCAGGAATTAATTTACAGGAGCAAAGATGTGGTGCATTCCTAGGTGAGACGCATTGACATTTTACTTAAGATTTGAAAAGGTCATAAATAACCCATGCGTTCAAGTGAAAAAACTTAAAAATAAACAAAAGAGCTACATATCTCTGAAATTAAACTACTTCATTTCAATTCATAAGAGCTTATTTGGAAATGAGGTCTGAACTGTCTATGAGCTTGTGAATTCAGCGATGGGTGAAACTTGGAAACAGATCTTTGTAGTGTTATTGACCAAACACTTAGGGACGTGTTCTGGTATATGTATAACATAAATGACAGATTGGAGATCTAAACATGGCATATAAAATATTCCTAGACACTTTTACTAGTTTCTGAAACCACTCTAGTCACTACAAGTAAAACTAAATTAAATAATATGAAACTACAGTGTAATAGTAGTATCTTTCTTTGCAGTTGCAGTAATAACAGTGGCAATCATACTCTTAGGACGTGATGGTCCAAACAGTGCTGGAAAACTTCTGTGCATAGTGGTATGTAGTGTATATCTTTTGAACACAGTACATATGTGCAGTTAAGGAAAAGCACATAGCTATAGAGTAAAGACAATAAAGCATATTAGGGGAGAAAATATAATTCTGTTGATGATAAAAGCTCATAACTAGCCACAGATGGTAAGATGTTAACAATAATGAAGAAAAAGCATGAATGTTCAAGAAATGTTAATGTTATGTAATTAGGAAGAAGCAGAATGGTATATACGTATCAGATGAGGACAATGAAATGCTTTTTCAGGCCCTTACTAGCCCCAGAGAATAGTAAAAATCTTTTATTATAGATATACATATTTAACTTGATTGTCTGAATAACATGAACAAAAAAGTCCTGGAAGAGCTGGCTGAATCTGGCCTCCTGATGCTTTGAATTTTCACAAACCAGGGGATACCAAGGGAATTTACAAAACTAGAAGAACTTGTGATGTGCCAGTAATATAAAGGGCAGAGAAGGCGACTGTGGCAGCTATAGTCCAGTTGGATTATCAGTATAAACATTGGCGGGGAGGAGCAAAATTGATATAACAGAGAAGTGATTTAATTAGGCATCAAAAATATCATAAGTTCTAACCAGCTGGTTTAGGAAAAAGAGAACTTGTCAAAAAAAAAAAGCTGTTTTCATTCTTTTCTGAGAATGCTTGTTTGATTCCTAAACATAATTGTCTAGATATAATACAGCTGAATTTTTTATGGGCCTTTGATTTACTGTTGTTTCTCTTTCTGTAAAGTACAAGATAAGTAGATGGAGGACTATCTTTAGTCCTCAGTTTTCAGTAGAAAGTTATTGAATAATGAGATTCTGAGTGAACTCTCAAAAATTCTTCAGGCCTTGATACTTGGCCCAGCCTTATTTAATGTTCCTCATATAAGTCAGAAGTATATCTGCTTCAAGATAGTACAGCATATACATCTATGGATAAAAGGTAATATTATGGTCACACGTGGCAAAATCCATGATCAGCCCCTGCTGGAGAATGTACCCAACATGCAGAGAAAATTGAGAAAGAATAAGTTATTCTTGGTTGATCCATACTGTGGAATACATATTGTAGTTCAGAAATTTTTTATATGCTGTTACATGTTGTTGGTAAGTACATTCTGGAATCAGGACTTAAGAACTTTTTCTCAAGCCACGTGGCAAATCTGTAGAAAAACTTTTGAAATTTTCTAAAAATTTCTTTTTCTTCTTTTTAAAAAACATTTATTTTTAAATTTTAACAAGGGAATTAAAATCGCAAGAATCCTTTCCCCTAACACTTTTGATATATTGTTAATTTAGCTTGTTTAATCTTCTCTTAATTTTTAGAAGGCTCTGCAAGCTGCTGTATATGTATTTATTCAACATCTGTTTCCAACTAGTATAGTAGACTAAATATAAAATTACAATGCCAGCATTTTATTTGTTTTTTATTCTAGAAGGGTGGCTATTTTGTAACCACACTATTGCTCCTTCCTACTGTCTCACTAATATCAAAAGAGTCCCTCTCACTCTCTCCTTTTCCTTCTCAGTCGTCTTACCCTCAATCTGCATTCCCCTAGCCTCAGTTCCATCTGAGTGATGCACATCTTTTCCTTGTGCAACATCTGTCCACCGTCTGACCTGCCTGGATCAATTCACCTCAGTAACTCACCAAAACCCAAAACAAAACCAAATACGTTTCTGACAAATGAGTCAAATGATTTGGCTCATTATGCAGCCAGACGAAGACCAGAGCAAGAACATGTAACCAAAGTCACAAAAGAGAGAGCAAGAATGGCAGCAGAGGGAGTAGGATTTCCCACCTTGGCAACAATGAGCCATTAGGTCAGTTCATCCATAGCATCTGATTGCACCATTAGGAAATGTACCCATTTGCTGTTCTCTGAATCTTCTTCTAAGCCAACCTCCATCAACTTTTTATTTTCTTTTGCTTTCATTTTTCCCATTTATTCATCTACTGAAAGTAGAATGTGTTTGCAAGGGTGCACTGTCAGATAAACAAAAGAGAAGGTAAAGAAGTCCAAGCCCACTGGTAAGACTAGGGCTTTAAATTATCAGGCCAAGGTTTTCAAAAGTGACTAGCTGGTTACACATGCATTTTTCCTTGGAACCTAATATCACACTTTTTCTAGTATCATAAGGTATAGAGCAACCAAACTTTCAAAATTGTTAATCTGTTCATGTTTCCCCCAAAACGTCTCCAGCCTCCTAGCCACTTTTGAAAATCTCAGCCATGATGCACTCCACTAAATAGACATTTGATGCCAGTTTCTATGTACAAGTTTATTCATTGTCTTCAGCCTCTTCTAGAAAGACTGCCTGCGGGAAAATACACAACTGAGTCTGTATGACTATTCACGAACACTCATTGCCTTTAAGATAGATTCACATGCTCCAGAGTTTGCCCCTGTTTTAGAAATAGCACTTAGATATTAAAAGAATAGCTTAAACATATGAATAACTTTCCATGTACTATTTTTCCATGGATGTAACAGTTGTGGAAGCTACAGAATTTTATGTTATTGTGTACTGTGATACATTATACTAAATAAAAAGACTAATATTCCAACATTACTTGAAGAAAGATTTTTTTTTGCAATTAGGAGGTCTTTAAAAGATGATCACTGAAAATTAAAATTCTGTTTTGACTTTCATCCTGGGTCATCTCTAGGAATGGATTTTAAAAGAATGTCTAAAATGAAAATGTCATCACTGAGCTTCTTTTCACTCTATCTGAATTCTGATGAAGAGATTGCTACATGCTGAGATATGAATTGCATTTTGTACCTTTGAAAAGTTTTACAACATAAGAAGAGATAAATGAGTAATCCGCACTCTAATAGTGATCAACTCTACTTGCTTCAAACAAGCATTTAGGTTCACATAATTGACATTTAGTCTACGCTAAATTAATTTACTGGGAATGGGAATTTTCCGAAATCTTACTGATTGCAAGCTGGCCAAGGACTTGAAACCTAAACAAAAACATTCCATTGAATGGAATGTTATTGTTTTGTATAGGAAAGACTTGAGAAATAAGTGTATAACTTTACAGCTCTGAAGGTTAAATAATTTTATCTGATAGCAAACATAGGAGATTCCAACATTATCTTCCTCATTTGACATCTCTCATAAGAAATTAAATTTTTGATAGGGTAGAAAAGGACTCGTGAAGTGACATGAGAAGTATCTAGGTGCACCTATGTGCTGGTTTTGGCTGGGATATAGTTAATTTTCTTTACAGTAGCTAGTATGGGGCTATGTTTTGGATTTGTGCTGAAAACAGTGTTGATAATACAGAGATGTTTTAGTTGTTGCTAAGTAGTGCTTATACTAAATCAAGGACTTTTAAGCTTCCCATGCTCTGCCAGGTGCACAAGAAGTTGGGGGGGGGACACAGCTGGGACAGCTGACCCCAACTGACCAAAGGGCTATTCCAGACCATATGACATCATGCTCAGCATATAAAGCTGGGGGAAGAAGAAGGAAAGGGGGGACATTCGGAGTGATGGTATTTGTCTTCCCAAGTAACCGTTACATGTGATGGAGCCCTGCTTTCCTGGAGATGGCTGAACACCTGCCTGCCCATGGGAAGTAGTGAATGAATTCCTTGCTTTGCTTTGCTTGTGTGTGTGGCTTTTGCTTTACCTATGAAACTGTCTTTATCTCAACCCATGAGTTTTCTCACTTTTACTCTTCCGATTCTTTCTCTCACAGCGAGCGGCTGTGTGGTGCTTAGTTGCTGGCTGGGGTTAAACCACAACAACCTACCACTAGTAGTTAGAATAATATACAACCTTATGTCATTTAAGGCAGTCTTAACCATGTGACCACAGCTTTCAATTTTTGCAAGGAACTGTTTTCTCTCTGTAATATCCTTTAGATGTGTTTTGTTTCTACATTGTAAGATTATTCTTAGACCTAGAGAGACAATATACTGTTTTCTTCTCTTTTCAATTATTTAGGATTCATCATAAAATGAATTACATTTTAGGAGTGAAATTAGGGCAATAGGAGTTTGGACAAGGTTCTTGTTATGACATATAAATATGGGATAAAAAGCTGGGATCATGTAACCCAGAATTTACAAGCAAAAGACAGCAGATAAACAAATACAAGCAAGGGAGAACCCAGAGAAAAAAATCTCATCAACAAGTTTCCTAACATTGTCCCCAAGGCCAGAATTATTTGTGTTCCACTCTAATAAACTGAAAACTTAACCAATGTGCTAATGTGACAGAAGGCGTGCTTGTATTATCTGCCTGCAAGTGAAGGAGTTTGCAAGCACAGAAGAGATTTGTAGCATGGGATTTCTGTAAGACATGTTCCACATTGCAAGAGTAGGAAAGAGAAAAAATGATCTTGAGGGTGAGCCAGCACTATATGAATGTGTATCTTGCACTTTATCATGCCAGCTATTAAAATAAAAAATGATAATAAAAGTTAATTTTAGGAATATTTGTCAGTTATAAATTTCATCATTCATTAATATTAATTTTTATTACACAAACATATCAGAATCTCTGACACAGATTAGGTCTCCACTGTGTATTCACTGTGAGATACAATCTCAGACCCACAGAATTTTTTCTCTAAAAACACACAGGGTAGAGAATGAAACAGAGGTAATTTGGCTTGCCTGCAAGTAAGTCAGCAACAGAGAAGTGGGCAGGACTGGTATTTAAGATGATATCCAGTGAAATATGATGCTTATTGTGCTCTTTTCAAAGTGCAACCCTTCTTTAATCCCCATTCTGTTTCTGTTCTTTATCGACTGAGGTTCTCTCAGGTGGCGACTATTTCTTTCATGGGGGTAGAGCATGATAATGTGCCAGTCCAGTTTTGTGGCTCTGCTATACATGGTTGTCATGAGTAGCTATCAGGATTGATTATGTGCTAAATATAAATAATTGACTCTTGCACAGGACATGGTCATTCTTATTTGTGGAATAGTGTTGGGCAATGATGCAAACATCAATGTGTGAGAAAGGAAATGGCAATCATTGACAAGGAGAGGAACAAACCTCTTTCAAGGATGCCATATCAATGGTCTTCAGTCCAATTCAGGAAACAGAAGTCATTCTTTTCCACGTTTTTGTCAAAATGCATTCTGAGCTGAGAAAGTCAAAACTAACAAAATCTTCCAATGTCTTTTAAAATATTTGTAGCCCCAGTGCTGAGTCAGCCCTGTCTTAAGCAGCACCATCTGTTAGGTATTGACTGGAATCATTTCTTCCAGACCTGCTGACTCTGCATGAGATGAGTGGTCCAGCAACTGCCAGAGAGTTAGTTAGAAGTTTCAGTTTCATAAAACCTATGCATTCATTTGAAGGCTCTTCTCCTCAATCTCAACCTGTGTAGCCTGGAGGCAGAGTCTTTATCATTTAAATTTGATTTATACTAGCACCCACAAGCCTGACCGGAGATCTAGGGCTTGTTAAGTACTATATGTTTGGCTTTTTCTCATACACAATAACCAAGAGACAAAAGCAAGCCTCAGCTTAACTGGGTTAATACCTCAAAATAACTGTGGATCGGTACAGAAATTATTTTTATATATACTAAAAAAAAAAAAAAAAGGCTCACCTGATTAAAAGCTCTGTTGTTCAAGCATTTTTGTATAGAATAGAATAAATTACTGCAGACATTTAAAGGGATTAAAGCTCCCTATGCAGGAGCATGGAGTGTGCAGTGCTGACTGTCAGTGTAGTAAGTTTTATGTGAGTGAAAGCACTGCTATGTACTGGAACAGCACAAGGAACATCAGACTACAGTAAAAAGCTCTGACCATTTATTCCCTAGCACTCAGGTCACAAGCTGTGATTTGGAAAGATTTTTTTTAATTAACTGTTTCTTTAACAAAGAGAATACAGAGCAGAATATTATTTCAAGACATACTTTTGAAAATAATGCAGAGACCCGGGCGTACAAGATATGTGCTGTATACTCAATCTAGCTATGCAGTGGACAAGTACATCTTTCTAAGAGACAGTCTGTACAGTGTAAAACAGGTTTAGCCTTTAAATGTGGGGTAATCCCCTCTGCATACCAGAAACCATTCCTGAGTCAAGAAAGAACGAGCATGTGGGACTTGACCAGTTAAAACTAGAAATCTTATCGACTTTTGGTAGAACTTTTTTACTTCTTTAATTGCGGAAGTTTGAAAATAAAAGTGGGTTGAAACCTTCAAATTCCACACACTTATATTACACAAACTCCAAAGTTCTAAAGCCTAAAATACTTTGGACTTGGTTTTGTTTTCTCTTCTTACATTGATACACATTGCAAGAAAATTCAGTGAAGGCCATTACTTCATTCTGATGTTAACGGTCCGTCTGGCTTTGTGTTTCTGCTCTCTCAGCATATTTAACTAATATTTAAGCCTAATATACTTTTGTATTCATGGAACATGATTATGATATTCCACAGCAATATCACAATACATTGATATATAGTGTTATGGGACACTTAAATTATTTCATTAAGTCACTTTGGACAACTTTTTTTCCCTTATAAATCATCCAAGAACCTCTCTTAAAAAGCAAGCTGTCTAAACAAAAGTTTCTAGGGGACCACTAAATAAATATATTTTTCTTTAAGAAAAGTAGCTTAGAACATAGAAAAAAATGTTGAAGGAAAAAGCCATCATTCATGTTGTTTAAAACAGAATTGTTTAGTTGGAAGATTCTTCGTCTGCACTATGTTATAGTGCAGTCCGAAAATGGCTAAGATTTAGTGTTTAAAAATATAATTAGCAACTTTAAAGATATAGTTGTTCTCCTGTCTGATACCTCAAAGGGTCTAGATAATAGTAACACTTGTTTTAGATTTTTTCTATAATCTAAGTACTGTTACTGATGCACTCTCCAGTTTATGTGGCTGGAAGAGCTTTTGCTCAGTATGATAGCTAGTATGCTTTTGAAGCTGCTCAAAGTTTTCTTTTTTTTTTAATTCCTTTTTTCCCCTCTTCTTACAAAGCTTGGAGGATATCCAGACAAAATGAATTGGACAATTCTTTGTATCCAGTTCCCATGGCAGCTATTCTCCAAAAGATCTGTTGTTCCAAAGCCTCTAACTCTGCTGTAGACTAATATAAATTATGTCAATTCTTCAGTATACTCTATGTTTGGAAGTAAATGAAGGGACACCTTATTGCTATCCAACGTAGCTCTGATTTCCAAGTAATTCATTTAAGATGGGAGTGGTTTTTCATATACTGACCCCTGTATCTTATAATATTATATATCTTATAAGCAACTTTAATATTTCAGTTCACTTAATATAGAGCCTCCATGAGAACGAAGAAGTGTCAGGAACTTTGAAATATTGAGGCTACAACCATTTATGCCTGAGAATCACCAGAAAATAATTTTTAACAGTGAAGCAGGCCTGAAACATTTGACCATTCATAAATAAGTTACAAATCCTGTTGGACTGGCATTTTCTCCAGATAAGGTAAAAAAAAAAAAAAAAAGAGGCTTAAATCTGGAATTAGTCTGAACTATGATTAAAAGGTACCCTTTAAATTCTTTTTTTATTTTCCCTCAGAAAAGTACATAGTGCATGCTCCCACATGGACCAAACAGATAAATAAGTTTTCAAAGAAGGAACCACAAGCAACAGTCTCTGAAAGGACTGCACAGTGAATTATGTGACAGGATTTACTTTGGTTAATTTGTTGATGTTTTCATTTTTTTTCCTATTGGCTATATCTCCTGTGGTTTCTAGTTCCTCTGTTTCTCAGACCTGGTGTGTAATCATTTGCCAGCTACACAGACTATTATTCAAATGTATGACTAGTTCAAGATAAATAGTACAATTAAGATGCTCACATTGGAAATCTTTGTTGGAAAATTACTTGACACTGGAGGTGTATCTTGCTGCAAAAGGAATAAAGATGTTTGTTAAGTGATCAGAATGCCTATTGTTCTAAAAGTGTCAAAATGTCAGATACAGTAAAATCTTCTTTAAAAGAGCTCAGTCTTAAAGGACATCGATTTAAAAACTTTATTCTTCCCAGCACTTCAGAGAATAAAGGTTTAATGCTTTTTTTTCTCTTTGATAGATTTTCTGTTCATGGAGTTTCTATTTCTGTGCAAAATTTTCCGATGCAGCATTTTGAGCATTGTGGGAAATTTACTGGAGCAAACAGAACTATTGGGTTATGCAGATTGCTCTAATGAATGGTTAGGTTTCTAAATGTTATGTAAATTGTAACTTGTGAACCTAAATCCTGCTGTAGGTATGGCCTCAGTATCACATAATATATTTGTGGTACAGCAGAGCTGAAATCAGATCTTGCAAACTGCACACTATAATCCTTAGACTATCTTATCTCCTCTTGAGAAACTTTGTTCTGACGGCATCAGTGGCAATCACTGGCTACTGTATGAGGAGAGATCTCAAAAGAGTTCTGGCTATATTCTGGGTTTAGTCTCTCATCTGCAAAACAACAATGGAAAATGCTTATAAAACATTTGAACCAGGTTTCTAGACAGCTGGTGGAGAGAGAGAGAAAACACATTCAAAAGTGAAAAATTTATGTAAAAACTAGAAAACACTGGGAAGCTTAAAGGAAAAATAATCCTACCTTTGCATAAAAGGATGGAAAGAGATGATGTAGTCAAATAGGAGCCTGCATTCCAGTTATGTAAAATTACAAAAGACTGGTCACTCCTGGATCTTATGAACCACATGGTTTTAACTGCTTTTCCTTTGTAGATTAAAACCAACAATCCTGCCCCTTGTTCAATGTCTCTCCTCAGGTTTTTTTTAATAACATATAGTGCTCTTTTAAAATTTTTTTTTCCTTTTTTAATTTGACTTGTTTGGAGAAATTGTAATTTTGACAATGAGACAAGAATGGGAAAAAAGAATGTCGGAACTTTAGAGTATGGTGGAAGATGCTATGCATGAGCCTCTCTCAGCTTTTCATGAACAAAGCCAAGGGTATGAAGTGGTTTGTGGACTCCTTGACTGAAGTGAATATCATCATTACTAATAAACACAAAAGTCAATGGTTCTCATTCTCCAAGTGATTACTGCACAGTAAAATACCATAAATGTGATACACTGGGAGCAGCAGAAGCAACCAAGCTCAGTGTCCTACTGATTTATATATTGTGTGACCTCCTGGGTCAGATTCTCTCTATGAAATGTAAGGGTTTCACACTATAACCTTTCCTTAATACAGTTCATCTGTTTTATCCAAGAATCTGGTTTTATGATTCATAGAAACAAGGTCCTCAATTCTTCTATTTAATATGATTACGATTGGACAGAGGCTCTAAAAGCTAATAAGGGAGTTCATGCTTATACACACATGTACACAGAGGTTTATTAAATAAGTCTCATTTCCTTAGGAAATGAAGTTACAGATGAATTCTTTACAATTTTTTTGTGCTAGAAATTGAAGAATGCCTTAAATTAAAAAAAAAAAAAATCCCTCAAAAATCTTCCTGTTATCCCCATTTTCTTCATAAATTAATAACAGGACTATTTTAATGGAACTTTACCAAACTTTGTCTTAAACATTATCCTTTTAGAACCTGTTAAAGAGGAGATTGAACCTGGACTTCTGGCTAAATTACAGCAGTAGGGGAAGGAATTTTAGACTTCAATCCCAGGTCCAACTTTTCACACAAATTACATCAGAAGTAGCTCTGCATTTTTACTTGTAGAACGGGTCTTCCTTCAATAAGGACAAGTAAGGAGGCTGAAATCCAGCTTGTAAATACATTTCTGAATTTTGTTTCAGAAGAGGAGGAAAATACTTTCCTCTTTCAGGTGGTAGATGTAATGCTTGTCCTTGTTAGATAATCAAAACCAATACATGTGCATGAGGGTTGCTGTTAAATCATAATTGTTAAACATAAAAATCTAATCTCACATAAAAACCTGTAATTCCAGCAAGCATTTTAAATTGTCATGGGTGGAGAATGTCAGAAAAGAATATGGTTTGGAGAAGACTGGAGTGCAACTGATATTAAGTAGAAATCTTGAACAAAAAATGCAGGTTTTGGGGTGCATTGTGATTGACTCACATTCATCAATATTGAAAGGTGAGGCTGACAAGAAAAGAATATATAGCAGAAAAAGAAGTTTTTCAGTTCTTAGAGGTAATAGAACAGGAAATTGTTCATTTGTAAGAGAAAAACTAAATATGAGGCAAATACTGTGTAGAATTTCCATGGGTAGTTGCAGATCTCCAATTATGCCTCCTAAGAAACAGCAGCAAATCAGTTATACAGCTTGGTGTTCACACTTTTAGAGCTGTGGGTGATTATTCATTTCTGTCCTGAAATCATGCTATTACAAAATTTCATGTATTGCTGTTATTTTTGCTCAGCACAGTAGGATCTCTCCAGCTTAATTCATTAATCAATAACATTGATCATGCACAGAGGGTCTAACAAAAATCCTCTGCACCATTGTTTGCCAGTAGCAGTGAGTCCAGTCTTGCAGAACACTTTGAGAAAACATTTTTATCTGCAGAAGAATTTTGCACACTGATCTTTTTGAGCAGCAGTCAGTCCAGTGAGAAGGAACAAGACCAGAGTAGGAACTAGACCAGGACAGGTCACCCATGTGAAATGGAGCTGTATACCACTGAGGAAATCACCTCCTCTTAACCTCTTTTTCTTTTCCCCAGTTTGTCTGCCTTCCTTCCTTTTGATGTAACTTCTTTAGGGAACACTGGCCCTTTTGTTACAGTTCTTGAGTATCAACTGTGATCCTACTTTCAGTGATGGTTCTGGATGTTGGTGTTAAAGAAAGAATGAAGGCGCTACAGAAGTGCAAAGTATATTATACGCATTTAGTTTAAAAGTATTAATACAAATGGAGCTTTCTCAGAGTCCAACCAATTTCCCAAACAGTTGGAATCAGTTTAATTCAAATGAAAGTCTTACCTCACTCTTGGATCTCTTTCTGTCTCTTTCTGTATATTTCTACTACATTTTTGTGGAGAGAAATACCTCAATTTTCAAATTAAGCATGCTGTATTATAGTGACTTGAAGGTGGCCTAATTTTTTCTCATTTCAAATATTCTATTATTAATGAGAAATCCAGCCTAATTATATTTCCGTATGCTTTAAAATTAAAAATGACAGACCTCTGCAGAACATGGAGATATTTTCCAGGTCAGATATTAACACTAGCATGCACATTGTTTATTTTTTCTGGCAACTGGCCTTTTCTTTTTAAACTGCAAAGTGATGTTAATTTAATAACAGAGGATAAGGTTCAATGCTGCAAAAACCTTCCTGTCCCATCAGGGCTTATACACATTTGTGAACCTGCTCATTCCTCTATCTTAAAACCCAGAAATCCCTTTGGTTACAAAAGGAAATAATTTCTGGATCCTCTGATAGTGGAACATAGGGATTAACCTCTTGCATCATTTATATTTGAAAGTGTTATAATTGGCATTCAGCAAAATCTGAGTTTAGAGTGCTTTTTTTCTGTAGGGTGACCTATAACAAGTTTGTGAATTTCCAACCTTTTTTTTAAAAAAAAATGTAAACCGAAAATGAAAATATTATTTATTTCTAATTTTCTACTACTTTCTTAGATTATTAATGCAGATGTCCATGTCTTACTTTCTAGAATAAGAAAATTTGAAAAGCAGTAAACAACTTTACATCTAAACTAATTTGAAGAGCAGTAAACAAGTCAAACCTTCAACCCAAACTTAATTAATTTAATTCATTAGGACTATTTAAAATGCTTTACTTTCCTGGTGAATACTTTTTAACATTTTGTTAATTCAAATGCTCCAGAAGAGTTTCAGTGAAAAAGTACCTTTGTTTCAGATCTCACTCCTTCCTCTAGTGAAGTACAAAGAAAATACTTTTATCACATACTATGTCTTTCAGTAGAATGAGATAAAAACAGATGTGATATTTCTAATGCTAACTTTTAAAATTGCTCATCTGAAAATACTTCCACTTTACCAATCACCTCAGTATAAGAAAGAAAGTAAAAAAAAAAAGCTATCAGGCACATTCCCAAATACTGTGGCAATCACTTCCAAAACATTTAGAGCTTTCTTTTCAATCAGAAACACAAAAATACCAATCTGCATCACCCAGGAAAATGCTTACTGTACTGTTACTTCCCTCTAGCTCAGACATCTTAAGCTGCATGTTCTGATTCATGAATATGATGATTTGAGCGATGTTTGCTATTAAAGGACTTTGCTGTCAACACCATTCTTCCAAAGAAGTGAATCATATTAATTGCTGGCATACGGCACTGGAAAAATGATCAGAAACAAAGATTTCTAAACTATTTTGCTAACAATATAGTCAACTAAATGTTTTCCAATTCTTCCTACATTATCATGACACTTTGCATATTTCTCCGTGATGCAGACTCCATTCACCCAGCTCCTAAACTTAATATTATTTTTCAGTTGGGAAGTGTTCTCACTTCAAAATTCAGATGAAATAAAACATTATTATGTTTGGGGTTTTTTTAACCTAAGAAGGTTTACGGTCCTGGTAGTTGATATAACAGCTGGGCAGTTTTTCTCCAAACCTTGCCTCTTACATCTAGCACGGTTCAGTTGTCATAGAATCTTCTGATTTGGAGACAAAGATTAGTCAAAGCATTTCCAAAGTAATATCAAACCAGGAAATCTGAATCCTCTATCAACTGAACCAATGAAATAATTCCTCCTGGAATCTTGCTGGTATTCAGTGTATCATAGCTTTGACCAGCTTGAGGTGCATCTGCTTTTTCAATATGCAATATAACCTCATTATTACAATGTTTGGGGCTGCAGACATTCTCCCTGGAGTCACGGGCACCTCAGAGAGCTGAAAGCAAATTTTAAATAATAAGAGAGTAAATCAACAGTTATTGTGCCAAAAGCGTGTGTGGTAGGTAATATTCTATTTTGTACTTATTTAGTGCACAGTTTTTTATCCTACTTATGTTCTATTGAGTCATATAATCTTTAAAATTTCTTCTAACACAAGGTAGAAGTGAAGTAATATAATTTTTAAATATTAAACTTTCAGCTTCCTTAAGTTTGGATATTTTTTAAGAAAAAGGAAGTAAGGTATCATCAAAAATTCTAAGATTCTTTTATTTCTCCAGTATTTCTGGAAGCAACAATATACAGCTTCACTAAATAATCCATTATTTTTAAATTATATGATACAGTGTGCTGGTTTTGGCTGGGATAGAGTTAATTTTCTTCATAGTAGCTAGTATGGGGCTATGTTTTGGATTTGTGCTGAAAACAGTGTTCATAGTACAGGGATGTTTTAGTTACTGCTGAGCAGTGCTTACACAGAGTCAAGGCCTTTTCTGCTTCTCACATCACCCCACCAGCAAGTGGGCTGGGGGTGCACAAGAAGTTGGGAGGGGACACAGCTGGGACAGCTGACCCCAACTGACCAAAGGGATATTACATACCGTATGACATCATGCTCAGCATATAAAGCTGGGGAAGAAGAAGGAAGGGGAGATGTTCAGAGTGATGTCATTTGTCTTCCCAAGTAACCATTATGCATGATGGAGCCCTGCTTTCCTGGAGATTGCTGAACACCTGTCTGCCGATGGGAAGTAGTGAATGAATTCCTTGTTTTGCTTTGCTTGCGTGCACGGCTTTTGCTTTACCTGTTAAACCATCTTTATCTCAACCCACGAGTTTTCTCACTTTTACTCTTCTGATTCTCTCCCCCACCACAGCGGGGGGGAGTGAGCGAGCAGCTGTGTGGTGCTTAGTTGCCAGCCGGGGTTAAACCACAACACACAGTCAAAAAATTTATCTGCATTTATTTAGAGTTCTTCAGCAGGAAGACTGTTTGAAATGTTTTATACATTCAGATCAACCATATCAAGAATTACGTGTTCACTGAAAAGAAATATGAGCTAAATTTGCAAATTATTAACAACCTGGGATGGATTTGTTTGGTTTCTATCCCAAGTATTTTCCTTATGTGATTTAAGGAAGTTAAATATATTGTTTACATATGTAGCATCTCACATAGAAATAACCAGATGCTAAGCCCTTTCATGTTCTTTCAAAACATATTATATACACTTTCTATGTACTTTGTGATTGGAATCTCAAAGCCATTTAAAGAAAGCAACTGATCCTGGTAGCCTCCCTGCCAGCTTGGTAAACATTATCCACATTTAATAGCTGGAACAACTGTAGTCACAGTATCATAAAATGCTCACAACCCAGAAAACTTAAGTCCATTTCAGAACCCGCTGTAAGAATCATGTGAAAGATTTTGTATTTCAGTATGGATTCAAAAGTGAATTCAGATAACCAAAATGTTTGTAACCCTTTAAAGAAAGTTTGGGAAATTGATTTCTAGTTTTGAAACTGGGGAAAGTGATATTCAGAGGTTAGAATATATATAGTGTGCATGGAGTTTTTGGTTTAATTTGAATTCTGGACAAAACCTGACTCATGGGATATAAATGCTATATGAAGAATGGATTTCATATTTTCTTGAAAATTAACCTCTTTCCTCAAGTCTGAACAGCCCTGATGCTACCCCTCTCCCCCACTGGACCCCTCTCCACAGTATTTTCCTCACATTTTGCCTTTATGAGAACTAAGAAAAAGATTTAAAAATAAGTACAATCAGTTCTCCACTTCTCTTGTAGTTATTACTTGTTCCCTGGAATATAAGAATTCATCGACAAAAGCATTTTGAAAGTAGACTTTTTTATATTAAATACAAAGTCAAATTACAAACCATATCTAAGAAAGGATAGTTAGAGCTTTATAATGACACTAAAACACCTTTTACATGTCTGAGAGGTAAGACTGGAAAGCTACAGAAAGCTTTCAGTGGGAAAGCTACAGTGGGAGTGATAAGTGTAAAATAATGTGGGAAAGCCTTTTGTATGAAGTGCAACAGAAGATAGAGACAATTGTGAGAAATGGATTGGGTACCTTTTCTCTGCTCTGGAGGTACGATTGACAGTGATGCTGTGATTACTGTAAGAGCACAGGGCTGTACTCGTCAGCTCACCGCTGAGGGCTCAGTCAGCTGAGTCAAACAACATGTCCTCAAAGATCTGTGTTTCCAGAAGATCTTGTCTTGAAAGACAAAACTTTTTCCTTTGCACTTCTTTGTGCACGCAAGCCTTGGGTTTCTACCTATGAGGTCAGTAAAATGGACACCAAGCTGTAGTCTGGATTACTTTGACTCACCAAATGTATGGAGATATTTAGTGGAAAACATGACAGGAAGATCTCCATACCAAAGCGTTCAGCTGCTTGTTCAAGTAAAACCTGTCCATCCATGCCTTTAAACATAATTTTCCTAAGAGACTTCTCATTTCAGTTTTCTAGGAAAACGGTATAGATTCACAGAGTAGTAAAGGTTAACCCACAGAGAAGTTATATCAACGCAGAAATTACAGGATACACTGTCTTTTGCGAACAGATTTCTGTATCTAAATCTTTAGTTCTAAATCTTAGGCAAACATTTAACAAGTCAGAACACCAGCTATTTTATAAATGGCTTCTGTTTATGCACATTTCTGTTATTTTAGTGGAAAGGTTTATATCTGGCATAATGTAATCACTTCCAATTTATACAGAAGCTCCTAACATTTAAATCTTCCCCTTAGCAAGGCAACTCTACTATGGTACCTTATGTCTGGTTTTAAAAGTTCTTGTTTCTAAGCCTTTTCTAGTTCTGTCTCCTGTTGGGCTTTAAGCTGCTCAGGGAAATGTTTAGGGTTTTCTTGACTGTATACTTGAATTTCCAGGAATTACCTGATAACCATTACACAATAAATGATCATAACGCTGAATGGTCATCTAGGAACGGAAAGAAAAGTAAGATGAATATTACATTTGGAAAAAACAAGAGATCAAGTGGAAGGTCCAGAAAGCCTCAGTAGCATCATTCAAAATCCCATGTATGATCTAAATATCAGTTCAAATCCGAAGCCTAATGCTGAGTATGCTCTAGCCACATCTGAGCAAATTCAAGCCATGTTGATTGTATGACTTATGTCATGATCTCCAGTGGAGCTGGGAAAATTAAAATACCCCTGGCAGAAGGAAGTGCCTTTCTACCAGGAAATAAGTACTGTTTAAGGGAATTTACCCTTCAGGGCAGGAAGTATCTTAGAGGACAGGTGGACTTTATGTGCCCTGGAGTTAAGCCAGTTAACCACACAAGAAGCAACACAGATCAGTCAATTTAACATGCCCACATCTGTGTTCAGAGCAGTTTGAAGCATTTTAAGCATATCACAAGCCTGCTTGTGCAGTAAAAGGGATATAACAGTGCTGGCCTCAGGTAGGTCAACTGCTTTAGGCTGTGGCAAAGAGGAGGATGTGTTTCACTGGGGGGACTGACACCATGGCGTAGTCTCTATAACACACTGCTGCGTTTGAGCCTGCATGTGGCTCGATTCTCCTTCAATTCGGATACTTCCACATTGAATTCAGGATATTTTTGACAAACACAATCAGTGCCATGGTATTCTGAAATGCAAACCAAAGGAGCCAGAATTTTATCTGTTGTTTCAGCTACTGTGAGTCATTGATTTTAGGCAGTAATTCTAAAAAAATCAACTTATTATCCGGATTCGTATACATTACAGAAACAGTGGACAAAATTGTAATTCAGTCATCAATATGAACAATAGAAGTACCCATAGGTAAATGTTGAAATGCTGTTGTAACTCTTAGAAAAACCAGTGTAGCAAACTATTTACCTGCTCTTTTACCAATAACTGTGCAGAGCAAGAGGCAACCATATATGGACCAGAGTATCTACCTGATGGCAACATGAGTATATAGATGTAGCAAAAGGAAATTTACCCTGCAGAATCTGTATGAGAATAAGCAAAATAAAGAGAGAATGTAGCATGGCTTTTCAGTCATGATCTGAGTTTGCCTTGTGGGCAGTTAGGAAATATTGCATAACTGTTATTATTACAGTTGTTATGCTTTTAAACTCAGCAAATCTTCAACAGAAGTTAGCAGGGGCAATTCACATTCGTTATGCCCTACTAGCCAGCTTTCAGCATAGGAGCCACTTAAATTTTCTGATGTACTGCGATTCTAATAGCTCTTTATTTTATGATATAACTATTGTTCACCTGCAAAAGCCTTTAAATCAATTGGTTTTAATTTAATATACCCCTCCATATTTTCCTAAAATAAAAGCCAGTGCGAATTCTCTTTTGATATGTAGCATTTCAATGGGGCTTGCGGAAGAAGTTACAGTCATCTTGCTGGTGAACACAGACACTGAGAGTAAGATTTCTGTCAGTAGTTCAAAACTAGCCAGCTGGACAGTCTGGGTTGTCAGTGGATACTTCCCTCTCCAGAAGTGATAGACTTGCCAAGGTATAGGTGAGTGTCTAGTGGTGGCTTTTTCAGCACTGTTCCCTTTTCAGAGTAAAGGAAGAATTATTTAGGGGTACTCTTCTGTACTGGAAAAGAAAAAAAGTCCCCAGGTTTACAAATCAGGCTGCCCTAGATGTATTTGGAGGAAGATCTCCCCGCTCTGGTGGAGGGTGGTAGACAGAGCAACAGATGGCACGGGAAGCGGCTGGATGGCTGCACAGATGCTGGCAGTGGGTGTCTAAAGAGGCTCTCTGTAGAGGTTCAGGGGGAGCAGAGCGGGGAGCAGGGGTAGGCTGTGCTGACCACTGGACTGCAAGGCACAGGGAAAGGGAAGGAAGGAGATGCTGTCCTTAGCCACTTGCTGGAGCCTCACTGCACAGCCGACGTTGTGTTTACACAAAGCTCAGTCCCTGGAAATGAGAAACTGCTGTAAACAGAAATGTGCCCCAAAGCCAAGGAGCACCTGGGGACTTTCGTTCTCAGCGTTACAAGAGCTTCACTTCATTCACTGCCACTATGAGAGGGTCCTCTTGTATTCCAAAAAATGGAATCAGAACAAATCTGGACTGTCGTTCCTTGAAACGCTGTTTCTCTGGGTGTTACTTTTGGGAAGGGCTAGAAAAATACTTCAGCATCCACTGTAGGTGTTGGCTGTGTCAACAGGGTCAGTAGCAAAATATTTATTCTTCCTCTATGGGCCTTCAAACACAGTTTCTAAACTCTTTCAATTGGTTTCTGTTTATTTCCAACTTTGCTATAGGTTTGAGACTTAATTGAGCATAGAAAAAACAGCAGATAGAGAAACCTACATGTTCTCTTTCAAAAGCTCCTGTTAAGTAACACACACAGCTCTCTTGGTAGAGTCTTAAATCTAGATCTGAGCTAATCTCAAAATCTTATATTCCAAGAAATAATATATTTTTTTATCTGCATATCGTTCTTATGCAATATTGTTCCTATTCTTATTAGAAAAATGAGAGGCAGCAATCAGGGCACCTGCCAGAAGAAAAAATACAAGCTGCAGCTTTCTTCAGCAGTATTTTCACTTAGCACATATAAAAATCTCTTAGTTGAAATAAAATGTTCCTCATGAATTTGATAACTTCTGAATATAGAGTCATGTTCTGTTATTATAGCAAGCTCTGCTAATTTTCATACAGATTTTTTTTCTTCAAACTCCTGGAAATGATGAAGTAGTTACTGGTAGTTTAAATGGATTTTCCAACATTGTTTAATTTGAAATTTTATGGTATTTTTACACAACTCTGCCCATAGCCAGTATTAAGTAGCAATTTTCCATCTGGCTAGGGTGACATGTCATCCAGATGGTACTGGTGTTTACTCTAAGGCTCTCTAAACATCTGTCTTGCAGAGAAATTAAAGTATTCTTTCCGCTCTGAACAGAAATTACTTCAGAATTTTCTGTACTATAAAACATTATTTTCAGATTAGCAGCAGGCAAGCCATCCATTACTTCTTTAGGAGAGGTTATGACATAGATCTTGTGGGACAATAAAGCCTAATTGTAAGGATAAAAAGCTTAAACTTTAAGCCTGTCTGTGTTGGATTGGTCTGCAAAGAGATAACGTGCATGAAAAGTCTTGTTTTAGATAATGTGTTTGTTCCTGTGTCATTCCTATTAACCCACAGGCAAATATCTAATTGTCCAATGGTTCATTTTTGGTTCTGATCTTCTGGGACACCCGAGGCATTGTGCCGTGGAGGTAAGCGGTGCCTGCAGCAGTGGGCGGTGGGGGCTACTGCCCCTCTTTGCACAGTGAGTCCACTGTGCAGTGTTGGCTTTGCGTCTGTCTCGACAGTGCTCCAGACTTGACCTCTCTTCCGCAGCTGATGGCTCCCGACCAGCACAGGGGCTGGAAGAGAGGTTTGTTGGCTGCACTGGAAGTCAAGTTTCATCGTGGCGATGAGCCAGCATGGAGTCCAGATGGAGCTGGCTTCAACAGGAGAATCTGTGATAAGCACAAGCTTAGTTTTATGTGAATCAGAACAAGCAGAAGATGGTGTTCAAAAAAGCTTACATGTCATTATATGTAAGTGTATGAGAAGGAGAGAAAACAAAGTTCAGTCTCATTGTGGGAAGGGCTGAGGTGCTGCAAATAAAAACATAATTTTCACATCTAAAATACTTTGCCATGAAAACCTATGACAACACAAAACTGGATCTCCATTTGCTGTAGTTTGCTACTCACTTGTGGAGCTCATTAGTGTGGATAATGAGCATGTTCATTGTCTAATGCTGTCTGTATCCTGTTAGTTGGATGGTTAGTTTTACCTTTTGTATAGGAGTGTTACAGGATTCTTGACAGTTACAAACGGACTGATCTCAACACACTGAAAACCAGACCATATTTCTGAAATAATGCTCTTGTTATGCCCATCAGATCAGAAACAGAGGTATGTTTCAGAGAAATTACCAGTGAAACTACTAAATTCAGCAGGCTTGAATAGGGATCTGGGCTTCCAGTGCTAGCTCAGTTACTCCCATGCTGCATGATCCTGGTGCAAGGTATTTCCTCCTCCTCCTCATTCCCACTGCGAGCTCTTTAAGCACTGTCTCCTACTGGGCGTTCGTGTGGTAGCTAACATAACAGAGCCCAGTAGGCACAACTGCAACACAATTAATAAATAATAATACATCTAGTCCCACTCTGCCATTACAGGATTGTTTGCTAAGCAGCATTTTCTAGTGTTAGTGTCATTCCCTTAATCATTATTTAGCCAAGCTATGTGTACATAAATCTTCTATTCTTCTCTAATAAATCAGTCTCTCTAGCCCCTTCATCCTTTTTATTGCATTTCTCTGAAGGAAGATGTTAGAGAAGTAAAGTAGCCCTACATTTTCCACAATTCTTATCAGCAGTAGAAGTTTTATGTTATTCATAACCAATATATATAATACCCATTTCTCAAAAATAAGCTAAACTGATCAAATGGGGTTTGCTTTGCGCATTTCTAACTGTGCCTCAGTTTTCATTATACCTCCCACTTACACATTGTTACCACTTTTCAAGAGCTGGAATAAAAGTTTCCAGTCTTAGCCAAGTTTTTCAGGTGACTCCTGGCCCTCCACTGGTGTGCAAACTTCAGCCAGCACTACCTTTGGATGCACTGACCCTTGAGTGAATAGTTTACAGATTTGCGTGCCTGAATATGCAAACAGATTGAGAGAAATAAGCTTTGTATGAACCCCATGTTCATATAAACACATGGGGGATGGTTGTCAACTTTTAGGCCATGTAGAAAGGACTGTACATGAAACTACATAAAACACCGTGAGTTTGAATTAGCAAGAGGTAGACCTTGCTTGTTAAAAACATATGCATTCTATCTTTTCTCTTAAGGAAGAACTGGAGAATGCTAGACACAATTTTATACACTATTTTAGAAGATAAACTGGATACATTTGGGACTTGACATGTGCCAAGGTCATTCATCTCACACAGTACTCATCCTGCATCCTTAATAGTATAAACTTGATAGTGATCCAAACTTTGAAAGGTAATGCTGGTAAAGAGGTGAACTGCAAAAGCTTGCACAGCAACCAAAGCTGTGTCAACATATCCTCAATCATACATATCTTTTTGCATAGAATTTGCCATATCACTGCTAGTCTCTTGGGATTCAAGGCTAATAAATATAATACAGCTCACTGGTACTTGAGAATTTTTCAGTAAATTGTTTATTTTGCAGTGGCAACAGTTGCACTGCTTTAGCTACAGGAAAATTTTGGAGTATGCATTGATGTCCTTACACTGGAAGTTAGTTCCCCACATGAGTAAATCCACTGGAACTGGTGTTCCTATCTGAGTTAATGCCTGCTGATGGAAAACTCTGTAAACAGTCTGTGAAGAATAAAATAAATTATTTTCAAGTTAACTATTGGAAAGAGGAAAAAAGAGATGATTTTGTTGTGGAAAAGATCATACTAAAGCTGTCAAGGGAGCAAGCACACTGGTATTGCATAATGTATAGCAAGCATAGGCAGAGATATCTAGATCACTGAGCAGCACATAACAGATAAAATTACTGCAAACAGTTGGTATTAAGTGTTAATTGCCTGAGCCTCTCTGAGACCATAGGAGTACACTCTGCTGCATGACCCAGTTCTTACGTAAAGTAATTGAAGACAAGTTTAGGCCAAACTCTTTGACATATATACCACAGATCTTGAGGAATTTTATCTTAGTATTTAAGCTTTCTGGTTGGATTTTATCATTGTTGTAGATCAAGCTTTAAAGCATGGATGCAGTCCTCAAGGGGTTGATTTTTATAAAAGTAGAATAATATTTTGAAATACAAAATAATATTTTGTTCTGGGTCTGGGCAGTTTGGCTTAAACCCATCTCCAGTATTGATAATATTCCTGCATATTTTAATTCTATGAATTTCATAGACCAGCCACCTAAACATGTCCTTATCTCTGTATGTTTGAGACATCCCTTTGATTTCAGTGTGATGTCTCATGCATGTAAGTGCTCTGCAGGATCAGAGCCAAAGGATTTTGTATTTTGCAGGACATAGCCCTTATAAAATAGAGATAGTGTGTATTATAAAGTAGGTAGCTGGCTTTCAGATGCAGACATAATGCCCTCTCCATGAGCCTGTAAATATAAAAGAGGAAACTATAATTTTGCAAAAATAATCAGTAAGTCAAAATGTAATTATAATAATTTTTTATGATTTCCTTGAACACAGAAACCATGTCTCCACACAATATGAATTACTGAGCTCTTACAGAAAATTATTGTAAAAGACTCTGAGACAAGAATCAATAGATGAACTCTTCTATAGAAGACAAACATGCAGAAATAGCACCTTACAAATGGGCTACAGAACTGAAGTGTCAGGTATAATTTTCCTTATGTAATAACTAAGTAGGATCATCATGAAGTATTAATGTATTAGTCAATAAAATAAGTCTAGATAAGGTCAAACATCATGGGTGTTATCTCTTCAGCTAAAACTGCTGTTACAACATGAGTTTATGAACAGCATGGAACATCCTGCATTTTAGCAGAGAAAAGACTTTGGCAAGTAGCAGGCTGTTTGAAGATAATAGTAAAATAAAGCAAAATAGTAAGCAGGACCTAACTCTGAAAGATGTGGTCATAGGGCTGCATCTGGAACTAGAGCCTCTTCCTGGGGCAGATTCTCCCATTCTGCTACTTTTGCACAAGTTAAATGTTGCAAAGAGACTGGAAACAATTTACCCCTTGGCAGCTTAGGATCCTCCATCCTTTATGGGCTCCTTAGTAGGTGATTATACTACTTTCCTGAGGCCATGACTTAGCAATGGTTATACAAAGAGGAGAACCTGGCTAGGTCACGTTGGCTAGCATCAGCAACTAAATTGCCTTGCTGTGTTGTTATTTCTCATGTTCGTCCAGCAAGTCACGTCATGTCCACTAGTTTCTCACCCTTCTTTTGGTTAGCCTAACCTTAGGCCAGGGCCTAACCTTAACACAATTTACAATGCTCTTAAGTGTAATGTGAGTGCAAATGAAAGCACAACACTACTTGCAACTCTCTTGCAGTCAGTTGCAAATACTACAGATGCCAGTGCAAAAAGTTAGACTTCTTATGAAATGCATAATATTGATTAAATTGTCTGCAAAAACTGATAGATACTAGTGCTCAAAGAATACATTTACTTTTACATCAACAGCAATTTTTTCTAATATTGAAGGGGTTCAGACTTTTATCAATTAGGACATTTTTAAGGAAAAAGAGAAGTCATATAAGGACCAGAAACAGGCAATGAATAATGAGAGTTACTGATTCAAAATGTTATACATTATTTTTCTGCTTATTGACATACCTTAACGAAACTAGAATATGCCAAAAGACTTCCACTGATTTCTCATTCTTATATCAATTTAAACATATTAGGATTTTGATGAAATTTAATCAGTCAGCAAGCCACTGAAAGGTAATTTTCAGGACAAGGTTATTTGCAACTGTACATTCAAAGTTATACAAAATATTATCTACCAATCATTCAAGGGGATTCACCTTAGAAAATCCATATATTTATTTGAAGCTTCATTGACTTCAAGAATAGGCTTGATACAGGCTTGATCTTGCAAGGAGCAACATTGGGATCCACCCAGGCACAGCAGTCTGTGAATACAGAATTCACTGAACTTCCTAAGAAAGTGGAGGTAAGATTGTCTGTCCTTTCTATTTATATACCATCTACTAGATTTCAAAGTTAGCAGTGCTGTAGTATAAAGAAACATCATTATCAGCTGCAGTGTCCTGGCAACCCTGAATATAACAACTTAGTCATTTTAACTGGCTGTTAGAAAAAAACAGTTTTGTAGCATGGCAAACTTCCTGAAACTAGTTCATTAATATTGTTCCTTTATAAGATGTAATTTTGTAATGGGCTGCAGTCTGAAGACATAAAAGTAAGGTTTCAGTTTTTAATCTATATGACCTAATTAGTCAGGAAGTTTACACTAAGCTCATCAGCTGGAAGGCCTCATCGCCTATTTCAGAACAATGAATCAGCCTTGATTGCATTGTGTTTGCTAAATATTTCATTAATGCTGAGTTGAGAACATTTGTGTTCAGCAGAAATCAGGACCTAAATTCTTGTCTTCTACATGAGATGAGCAAATGAAGAAGAATAGCTAACCTAAGCAATCAGGATTATTATTGTACTTAATGATCTCCTTTGGACAAGAGAGAAAGATCAGCCTGACTCTTTCACAAGGATGGATCAACCTCCTTCAGTACCACTGGTAACAAAACCTCTCTGACATCTCTGCAGATCCTGATGAGAATAGATGTAACCATGTTTGAATGGCTGAACAATTTTCTCCTGTGTCATTCTATGTATCCTAATGGGCAATTATTTTTTCCTTAATACTCAGTTCTATTCTATCATCTCTTCAGTATGCACACGTGACTTCTAATAGAGTGAGCAAAGCTTTTCCTAAAATAAAGAAATTTCTTACTATAATTTGAGACTCCCTCCTCAAGACTACAAGTTTTTTACTAGTAGCAACTGATGTGCTAAAAAAATAATTTAATTCTAGTCTAACCCAACCCTGCAGAACTTAAAACACCAGCAGAAACACACAGGTTTCACCTTTCATAGTTAATTAGATATTGCCAGACAAGACTTTTGGGCACTGAAGGTTCATCAGCTGTTTAACTGTTAGTATAGTTTTTAAATTTCTAGTATGGTCCTTAGCATGCATTTGGCCTGAGCCAAAACACTCTCCCAAACAATACTTAGATTTGAATCATGGATTTTCATAATCAGAATCCATTCCTCATAGGTAATTTCATGCATCCTGTTTTGAATGGTAAGAGAGTTTAATGTTATGTAATAATAAACTATGCACTGTGTGCTGCCAGTTGGCTTTAGTGCCAGAGATCAGTCACAAACCTTTTACTAATCTTGTTCCACACAGAGATCCCATTTGATTGTCTAGAACTACTTGCCCTCTCCCTCTACTCCTATGACTTTTTTTCCCCAAATTTGTTTCAATAAATCTGTTCTTATGTGCATCATTAAGACACTTTAGTAATTCCAAGGAAGTCTTCTTAGAATGAAAAAGAAAGGTCACAGAAAAAATAAGTCCATCAAGTGATATTAAACAAGAAGATATGACCTTGGCTCAAGAATTCCCTGTGCTGCTGATTTCTAAGGGTTTGGAGGATTTACCGAAGAAATATTGTTGTACCATTACCTTCTTGTACTTTTTCTGAGTCATGTGCAATGGCTAGGGGGACTGCTCTGTACCCGTACAGCTGTTCTTTTGTTCTTATAAGAACAACCAGTAAAATACCCGTGGGAGACATATTATTGTACTTTTTCATAGCGTGACCTAGGAATTTTTATTACATGCTGGCATCATGAAGGATAGTAAAGTTTGTAGTCTAGTGTATGAAAATCCATCTTGCTGATTAGCATGATTATTGTGTTTTTTTTCCTGCAGTGTCATTAATGAAAGAGGAACGCAGGAAATGTTCATATCCTGTTGTACAATAGACTAATTTGGAAAATCTGTTAAGAAGGAGGTACTGTAATATAAGATCTCACTCCAAAATATGATGAGATTAAATATTGATGTTTTCCTTGTCACAACAGGTTTTTAGAGAACACCAAAAGATCACACGCACATTTAAAAAATAGTCATACACTGCCCAATTTTTAAAATGTAATAAAAATTACAACAAAATATATTTTCCTAGTGTCTACAATTTGCTAGAGAAAATATTAACAGGCAAAGTAGCAAAACCACATCTATTCCAGATTGTGTGGCTGTGAACTAGTGCCTAACAGCTTATAAGAACAGTATTGGAAAAGTATGTAGGATTGATCTTGTTCTTACTGAGATCTGTGGGATGTTGTATCTGACATTTATTGTAACAGAACTAAAATTTTACTCCTGGTTTAAAAAAAATCCTCTTTTTTTTTTTTTTTGGTATTAGACCAGCTATTAAATTCCAGATATTATACCTATGTCAGTGATTAAAATCAAGAAAATGCTTTTTCATAACTTCAAATCACAGTCTTCACTGTTTAGTTTTTCCATTATAACTGTTTCCAAGCCATTCATTGTTACATAGTAATTTTATGTTTTAAACTGCAAGTTTAACTGAAATAATTTAGCTTTTCAAAATAATCTGAATATACTTTAAATTTTATTTTTAATACTTTCTAATCAACCTGTACTCATACTAGCAGATGTACTCTTGAAGTAGCATTTTTTTCACTGGTCCAGTGAGCTTCACTTGCCTTTTATTTTCTATTTTATTTTTTTCTTCATTTGCCTTTTATTTTACAGGAACACAGTGTCAGTCAGAATATACTTTTCAGAAAGAAATAAATGTTAATCTTCTACATGCTACGTAAAACGCTACACTCTCTCTTTGATCTATGACAGTTTGGACGTTGTCCTATAAATATAGAAGGTATTTCTCACATCATGCTGAATTGTGTATAGAGTTGAAAATTACTTTTTAATCTAAACAAAGCAAATTGTGCACGCCTGACTTTAAATTTTAATTGACAGTGATTTTGTTCATTAACTGTAATTTTGGCTACTGTCCATACAGACAATATATGTCAGACTTCATTTGGAAGATAATGTGTATACTGAGACTTTGCAGACTTTTTTTGAAATGTTAATATCATTCTCATTAAGGTTTTTCACATTTCTGTCTAGACTGTTTAAAAACAAACTTTCTTAGCATATAGCTGGGACACATAAATGTTTATACAAATAAATTTCCCTATTATCATAGATCAGTTCGAACACTGATAAAGAACTACATATATCTCTGAGCTAGCTAAGTTTGTGGCATTTTTCTGACTTACCAAAGTTTCATTACAAAATATATACCATTCTTTCCATAGTAGGTGAATTCTTCTTCACCATAAATCACAGGAAGCTAGAGCAGAGTCACGAATTACTAACAAGAAAGGCTAATTCCTGTTAGGAATCTAACCATTTGTAGAGACTGAATGTTGTCAATATTTAGCTCCAACCTGGGTTTAGCAAGAAGCTTCTCCCATTTTACTGACTAGTTTGCCTTTCTTATGTCAGATCCCTCACTTTTTGCTGTGGACACATATTTCAATTAATGAGAGAGTTTTCCCAGGAAATGGAGCCCACTGAATTAGCATTTCCCATCTTATAGAGCAATTTCTGTGTTCTACTGTCTTTCTCTGGTCTGCTGGTAGTACTGAAGCATACTTCCAGAAGAGAAAATATCTGTTTGAGCAAAGAACTGTAGATTGACCTTAGCTCAGAGATGTATATTACTGCCATATATTTTCATCCTGTTAAGGGTACCCCAGAGCAGTGGTCTCCAAATTGGGATGCCTGCCTCCCAGGGGCTGCACGATCCATTTGGGTTTGGGAAGAAAATGTTATTTGTCTCATTAATAAATAAAATAAAAAATTAAAAAGAGTGTTTATTTCATCTTTATCTCATCCTTTTTAATTTCTAAGGGTTTTGTATATTTTATAACGTGCATAATATAATACTTCGGTAGTAAATGTATATAATTTATAAATAAATAAATATAAATATATTGGGAGTGTGTGCTCAAAAATTTTTTACTGATAGGGGTGTACAATCAAAAATGTTTGGAGACCACTGCCCTAGAGGGCTCCTGTGTAATTACAGAACTGCACAAAATCTACAAGCCAGGCAAACAGCAAGCTCTAGCTTCCTCTATAGGTCTCTGTACTCCAACAACAACAGTAACTGGAATGGGCTGCTGACACCCCTCTCTGGCTTATCCTACCACCTTCTTAAGGGGTTTGTCCCCGAGGCCTCCAAATATATACAATACTGAAGTTTTCAGCATCTTGCTCTTGGATGTATAACAGAAGTTTTGTCATTGCTCATCTAGTCTTACGGATGCTCTGTAGCAGGTCTTCTGTGTTTCACCACCTTACTTTTTTTTTCTCCTTCCTTTCCACCTTGCTTTTCATGACTGTTTCTGTACCCACTCAGCTATTTTATTCTCTTTACCTTCCTCTTGTCCTGTGCTTCTCCCTATCTCTTTCTTTTTCATATCTTCTCACTTCCACACACTTATTCTATGTGACTGCTTCACCACAGAGCAACTTTAAGTTCATGCCAATTAAGTAATTATAAACTGCTCCCAAAGACAGGTACAAGTGTAAACAAGAAAGGGAGAAAATAGCAAATTCAACTTTCCTATTATTGTAACTCTCATGCTCTCTTGTTTGCAATCACTTACCTTGTCAGATCTAAGTTTAGACTATAAACTCTTCAAGGCAGAAACCATTTTTCACTTTCCTAGAAACTGTTATGCCATCCTATTGCACTATATAAATATTGGTGCACATTTTTAAACACAATTAATCATTTTGTATGCCACAATGTTCATCTGTCCAGCTAAAGAGTGCTTAGAGGGTTATGAATTTTATATGGCAGGTACTATGCACTTCCTAAAATGGTGTTTCTTTAGAATGCCATATATTGGGTAACTGAGGTAATTAATCATGCTAGAAAATTTGAGCTAATAGCAACATCAATCTTATGCATTTTGCACATGGAAATCTCACTGGCATCACTGCCAGGAAGACTGGAGGAGAAAAGCAGCAGGAAAGGAATAGCTCTCTGTTAGGACCTGCCCAATCCAACAGCCTGATAGAGGTGCAGTGGCTGCAGCTCTGCCCAGCTCATTACTCCATCCAGTAACGAGGCTGAGAATGTAGTACCAACAGGTACACAGAAAAACACACATATACAATATGCATATTCACATGGCCAGTCACGCCAACCAGCACAAGCAGAAAACACAGCACTCAGGCAAACACAGGCAGCATCAGTGGCCTCCTCCAGTTCCCCTCTCCAGTCCATCAGGATAAAAGCCTCTTAGTGGAAATATGCACATACGTACGATGTGGATCCCTCCAGTAACTGCACTGGAACTGACCCCTGGATCCCATTCTCTCCAGTTGTTAGCAGCTGGACATAGGAACCACAAGGCCTGCAGCCGCGCTCAGCTGCTGGTAGACCTACACACACACACACTGTGGATGTACCCAGTAACTGATCTTAGACACTCAGCCCATCCAGTAACTTGCCTTGAGATCCTCTCATGTCCTGTTGCCTCATGCACTGACACACATGTGTGCAAATGGGTCCCTTGGTGGAACCCTAGACCCCATGGTCAGCCCAGTAACTGGCTTGGTCCTCCTAGTCCCTCTAGTAACCAACTGGAAGACTTGTTGCTTTCTCCAGTGTCCAGCCTCCAGTTCTGGACATTTTAATAGGTGTTTCCCAGGCTACTAACCCTGCTTATCGACTAGTTCGGCTTGATATTCATGAATAATCACACACTGACATATGTGTCCACACACTATGCACACACTCCAGTCTCCCTGAACAGGAACATATGAGTCACTAGGAGGAACAAACACAAGTCAGAAAAATGTCTGCAAGAGTGTCAGATGCTGGTTTCACCCAGATTAAGAGGATCCCAGTATATTTACTTGCAACTGCTTAGAACAACCAGAGTGGAAGACAAAGGACAGTGACTAAATTCTCATTACTCACACAGATGTGAAAGATTGGAAAGACTGTCAGCTCCTAGAGGACAAAAAGGCTATCCAAAACCAGCATAAGACAATGCCAGGAGACACGAGGAGGACAGGGCCCTTCGCCTTCTGTGTCATCTCAAGGAATCCTGCTCAGACCACCTGAATACAAATGCCTTGGATGCTAGATGGAATACTTGGACACATAGATTTTAGTGGGTTTGAGTGTGTGGGCAAGACTGTGTGAGTGTGAATGAATGAAATAGGTTTTGTTTTAAAATTAAATCACCTTTTCCTGTAATGCCTCAGGCTGAGCTTTGCTACATTTCTGTTGCTACAGCATTGCAACATTATTTCCTACAGGCTGGTTGAGATGTCATCTTGCTTAGCATATTGGCTGCTGTGAATCCCCATTACTAGGTACACTAGAAACTATCTCAAGAACTTAAATGCTTAGCTTCAATTAATGAATTTCATTAGGTGCTTGACATGTAAATGTTTTGTGTGGTTACATGTCATGCTGTCACACCTAAATCTGCTTGTGGATCTGGCTGTGTTTCAGTCACAACTCATTCATTGGGAAAGATCTGTTCCAGAAACCTTGCCTGATGTTCAAAATAGAATTTGTTGGCACATTTAGTAGGCAGTCATCACTACTGTATTTGACTGCTAAAGGGCTCACAGACCTCCTAAATAATCTCACAACAAATTCTAAATTTACACAGTAATACTTATACAAGCTTTGAAAATTCCCCACCCAGTTGCTGTCTTTTTCTATATTCACAAAAGTTGTGTTATTTCCATTGTACTATTAAATGATAAATAAAAAAGCACAGATTCTCACAGTCTTAGAAAAGCTGAATTACTATCAAATAAAGAGGAGTTTGATCTGAGGAAGAACATCAGGATTTAGTCAAGTGGTTGAAGCTGAATTTAATGACATACAATTACTGAGCAGCCAGAGTGTGTAGGTGAAGTGACACTCTGAGGGGGGGGAAGGTTTGAGTATGTGTACGTATTGCTATTTGTAACCACCCTTCATACACCAAGTGGTACATTCTTCTTGCCCAACAAAAAACATTCTCTCCACTACAAATAAGTGCAATTTTCCTTTTCTCATTTATTTTGATATGTGGGGTTGGCGTATAATGTACAGCTGTAATAACAACAGCTAAAAACATTGTAAGGAACTAGGCAAGAAGTGCAGTATACAGGTGACTGCTAAACTTACAGCGATGAAGGACTGAAAGGGCCCAAGGGCCGTATCTCCTTTAGTACCAGACACATATTGAGACATGAATGGCAGAGCATGTTAAAGGTAGGAATTTAAATACACAAAATGCCTTTCAATGCAATATAAAAGTTTATATTTCCTTCTCCCTTTCCTGTAGGAATGTTTTCCTCATCATTAGAGTAATACTGTATCTCTTGGACCCCCTCACTGGCTCCACACATGACTTTCTACTGAATAGCATACTTTCTGCAGAGAAGATGTAAAGTGTGTGTGAAGGTCTAGCAATTAGGGCACTCTTCTTGGAAGTGAAAAGCCTGGGTTAGACATAGCCATGCTAATAAAAGCTCAAGCGTTAGGTCAGCTACTTCCACATCCACTGCCCTAACACTAGGAAAGATAGATACTCAAGTCTGGGGAAGGTGAGAGAGAATTACACCTCTTTTTTTTGTTTGTTTCCACATTTCCTACTGCATATATTTGTCATCTCCCTGCTCAACATGCTTGGTGCTGCAAATCCCACCCTGTACAGTGTATACAGCTATGAAAGTGCAATTTCCTCTGATCTTTTCCAAAACAAGCTCGCCTCTCCCTCCTTCTGATAAATGCTCAATACCTCAGTCTCCACTTTCAAGAACACAACTTCTTATGGAAGAAATAGGCAATTCATTCTTACCTGCACATTTTCACAACTACAGACCCTGTAGCAGAACCAGTTCATTCTATACATGCAGACTTAGTTTTTCAGCAGTCAGAAAGATTATGTTTTTTCCATGTTTATATTTTAAAAGACTTGAAGAAATGTTTGTGCATGCTTGCTACCTTTAAGCCAAAGCCAAACAATATCCATATTTCCAACTATGAGTCACAGCAGGTCTCTTCAGTTTCAGGTTAATTGATTTTATTATACATTTTATTTCCCCTGTAAAAGGAAGCTCAGAGTTCTTCTCAGTATATACTAATAATCAGAATATATATACTCCTTCTTTTACAATATGACTTGTCAAGTTCTCACTCCACTCAAATCAATGACAAAAGACTACTGAGATTAAGTCCAGAATTTAATCCACAGTTGCATAAAATAAAGCCTGCAGTTCCAGAAGAGGAACAACCCCTTTTAGCAACAAACATGGTTAAAGTACTGTAATTTATTTGTGAGACAGAATTAAAGACATTTTTGCCATGTGGAGGGAACATTCTGTTACCATGGGTTTGTTTTGAAAATTCAAAAGGTGGCATCCTGGATGCGTAAGCAGAACAAGATTTGTTTTTCAGACACAATGGCCTTACTTGAGCATTTGACAAAGCCAAATGTAACAAGATGCTCTATTCACTGCTTAAATATATTGGTAGGTAGGTTTGTGTACCAAAATTGGGACTAATCCAGGTTGTTTTCTTTTTCAAAGTCCTAATTTTCTCATCACAAAACTGCTGGAGGAGGGATGTGGTCATTTTCTGTTTAGAATCTTTTTCTCTGACTCTCTCCTTAATTACAGATCTCTTTTCCAAATTTTACCAGCTGCTGCTCTAACAGAAGATAAACAAACCAACTTGAAAAGATGTTCAGGAAGACAGAATCAGAAAATATTCATGGGATCTGGAAAAAAGAATATCTTCCTGTTAGGAAATAGTGAGACTGTGTTTTAGAAAAAGGTTAGGGTAGATTGATTTTTCTTATGTATCAGAGCTCTCCTACAACTGTTACAATAAAATCAGTAAGTGTACAAAGGATAACCAGATGAAGTCCTGGGCTGAAATTGAATAAAATAACAGTGACAGATTCATATACAGAAAGTGATGATCCAAACCTAGTAAGTCAGCAAGCAAGTGTAATTTAAAGCTGAAAAGTGAAAGGACTAGTATCAAGTACTCAGTATAGGGTAAGCAAACTGCTGCATGCAGAGCTCCCAGTCTTCTTACACCTGAAGCCTCACCTTGTGCGAGAGTGGAACACATCCTCAGTTTCTGTTCTCCATCTTGTCTCAGATGGATGCTTTTACTTCAAGTCCCCAGGTGCAGTACAATATACCACCACAGGTGGTACTGATTTTCATATTATTATTCTCTGTTTTCCTGTGTTAGAGAAGAGGTTTGATGCAGGATACAGGATGGACTGAAAAGGAATAAAAAGACCAAATCTGGCTGGGAAAATGTTGATCATGTTAAATGGGAATTATCATTGTTATTTATTTATAGTTGGAGCAGCCTCAACTTATTTTTTTCTGTCCATAGGTACACTCTCAGGATAACAGATGAAACTCAAGCTAAGTGGAATAATTTGCTGCAGATACTTTCTCAAGAATTTGCTATATTTTTTCTGACCATGCGTGACTTCACATTTCAGCCAGTGTTCAGATAATTGAATATCTGTGACAAATGTATTTAATAAAAAATCAGTATTTTTTTTTAACCCAATAATTATTTGTAGCTTCCCCCCCTGCCATTTGGTCAGATCCACTGTGTTACAGAGTGCTTTTGGAGAGCTTGTGCTGTAGCTTCAATATACACAAGTGAAATGAGATTCTTGTTCCCTGTGAAGTCGATGGAGATACCTTGGATCTACTCTCTGATCTTATTGGTTTTATTTTGCAAGGGAAAGCTATTCTGGCTCACTTTTTTTAAAACACTAGGAACTGAAACATTCCCAGAAAAAAATGACTATACTGAGGATCCATAAGTAAAGCACACTAGGCTAATCCAGTGCTCTGAAACATGTCTTCTGATCTTTTAGGGCATAACTATCTTTATTTTTTGTCTACTTTTCATACTAGATCCCAAGTGTTAGTCTTGCAGGTCACTATATCTTTAGGTAAAAGACGGGTAAGTTGGCAAAATGTGCCATATGACTATGGGAGCTGACACAGGACTAAAGATTAGAACTGAGGTCTCACTACTGGGAAAGGGCTTTTCTTACCTGGCCACCAGAAAGGCTTTGCTTGAATAATTAGTAATCTGGGAAAGCAACTAGAGGGCTACCGAAATAAAGGTGGGGGGAAAAGGCTGTGAAGAGTCTAGATGTAAGAGAAAGATTTAAACAAAGCTGTTGTAATTCAAAGGAGATTACTGTAAGAAGAAAGTTGCCTGAGGAAGAGAGTGTAAGAAATGCTAACCTATGACTGGTCTCATCCTTGAACATCCTATGCTTCAATATTCTTTTAACTTTTGTTTTTAATTGTTTTCTTGCTTCTCTGGAACACATCCCATTTACCAATTTTTTTTTTTAATAAAAAGCATGCACCAGAGCTGGGCACACATCCCATCTCAGCAGCAGCAGCCATACTCATTGGTAGTGGCATCAGATGCTTCCTACTACTACTCAGTGTTCAGCTGTTCATGTAATCACTGTAAACCAGAGTGTTACTCTGGAAGCCCACATTCAGCTGACTCTCCACCATGATCTCTCTCAGACTCATTTTTTCCTGGGTTTAATATTGGAAGCCCAGCCTACATTTTTCGCTCCCAGATGTATTACTGTACATTTAGTGAGACAGAAACATATGGATTGTGCCCAATTTACAAGATGATTCTGCTTTCTACATTAGTGACCTGTCTTCTTCATTATATTTACCACTCCCTCAATCTTTGTCAACAACAAATTTTATCACTAATGATTTTATGTCTTCCATGTCACTGGCAAACTTTAAATACTGTACAACTGAGAATAGATCCCCATGGGGATCAGAAGAGTAGATGGTTGTCCATTCAGAATGACATTCTGAGACATGGAGTTTTAAATCAATTTTACATATGCCATGTTGTTTTTGTATCATTCTGGTTTCTGATTTAAAATCCAGTTAAGTCAAAGTGCAAGACCGGAGCTTTCACCTTTATCAATAAAATCTGTGATTTTTTTTTCTTTCATCATATTAATTTGATAAAATCTTTACTCTTAAGCAACAGGTGATGTTATTATTTAAATGACCCTCCTTTAATAGCAGTGCCTTAATGACTAACGGTTGCTACTACATAATGAGAACCTGATTAACTGGGAGCTAAGCACCAGTCATTAAGGCTGCCTTATATCTCAGTCAAATCACAAGGAACTAGCTTCTCACAAGGGCTTAAACATTTAGATGCTACCTCAGATGCTTGCATTTAAAATATAAAGTCCCATAATGCACTTTATGTGCTGACAGCTAACTCTGGAGGGACCTAAATTCTTTAGATGTCTGAGCTTTACCAGTAAAGATATCCCGGGTACTGAACATGTACTGTTGACCCCATGCAAAGCCACCAATGCATAACAGAAGTGAATTATGCTTTGTATATGTCAGGAATATTCACAAAGTATATGCTTCCATGTTTAGCTCATCTCTCATGCTTGCTTTAGTAGCATTTCCAGAACTTGGTTAATGGTTCTGACCTTCCATATAGGCAGGTGTCTCTTTACCCAACAGCCTGATCCTTAGAGCAACAAGACCCGTTTATCCGCTTAAATTTAAGAGGGAGTCCAAAACTCCCCTTCACAGCCCTTGTTCTATTCAGGTTGCACAATCACAAATAAAGCCTTACATTTGCCCCTTAGCTAGATTCAAGGCTCCAGGAGATTTCTCTGACCACATGGGTCCCAGAGGCTGAGACCTCTTTTGCAGGTAGATGCTTGTGTGCCTGCTTTCCACAAAGAGTGTCGGGACCTCTTTCCTGAAATACTTGTAATAGTGGTCATCTTGGACCTTCATTTCTGTTTCTTTTCTCTCATGTCTTCTAAGCAGACACCTGCCACTGTGTTGAATGTATGGACATGCTTCACTCAATCAGTAATTAGATGTTCTACTTTTCATTTTCTTAGCTATAAAGGTAGAATAGAGGTGTGCAAGAATTTAGAAAAAGAGTCCTGTTTAAATGAAAAAGAAAACACAGATTATTCTCTCCCACCTGCAAAATTCTGTTTAGAACAAAGATGCTGACACAGTCTCAGCACTGGAGCGTCCCTCACTGTAACACACTCAGGCAGCTTTGGTGTGTGCAAGTATGCCACATCTTTTTTTAATAGGAGACTAAATGACTTACAAATGAGGCTACTTAGGCAAGGCAAGTATAAATAACTTCCTCGACAATCTATAACACTACAAAGCCCTATACTTTACTTTAGACTTTTAGATTACTTTGCTGTAGAAATAGATGCCAGCTTTCTACCCAGAGTTATGAACTGGTAAAGGTACTTTTTCTTTTTTCATAAGATGGGAAATATATATATTTATATGATTATTGCCCAGATGTTTGAATTTATTTGACATTTCATGGCCTTGGCCTTGTCATGATTTTCCTTTCTTTCTGGATCTGTCCCTCCCTGTTTAGCTGCCAGAGGAATACAGCTGACATCTAAGAAGTTTCCTTGATGTATCATAAACGTTCTGATTTGGCACTTGCTGTTTCACTTGATGGGATCAATCTACCCTTTCCACATGCACAGTGTAACACTTCTCTCAATTAGCCCCTATCCACTGGAAGTTTAACTGTGCTAGCTACAAGGCAGTGCTTGCTGATGGCTTCTCTTGGGTAATACACAGCTGCAGTACATTTGAAATGCTTTCTTTTACGTCTGTCTTTCTGATCACTGAATTACTTTTTCTAATTTAAAAATAAAACTGTCGTTACAAGGAACAGAAAGTGGTGCATCCTGTCTCTCTTTGGCGTTCTGATTCTTTTGTTTGAAACAGACCTTGGCTCCTATTCTCAGAATAGTTTGAAAGACAAGGTCATATAATATGACTTTCTCATTTAAACGACATGAGGCAGTAATTCTTCAATTCAGACTATCCCATAGTGCTCTGCTCTTATTACATTACAGAGATTAAGACTGCACCTTAAAAAAAAAAAGAAAGAATCAAGCCAAAAGAACATTTTATATACATTAACTTCCTGGGGAAAAAAAGTCATTTAAAGTTGATTCTAAGCACCTTCCCTTTTTCAGTCCTTTACGGTACACTACAGAATGTTCAACAAATTTATTTGCTTGTCATGAATGGCCAGCAGTTCCTCTAGTCTTAAGAGGAGTAATCATTGACAATCGAACACTCAATCACTCACATGCCCCAGGCAATATACACAACACATAAACAAGATAGATGAAAACTTTTTTGTTTAATCTTAAATTCAACATTAGAATTTTTTTTTTCAGAAATTGTTCCCTCCTCTCCCCAAAATATCTATTTTCTAAAGTAATACATAAACCTGGATATATAATAACATGTGATAATAAACATTATCTTTCTCAGCATTGGAAAAAGGGAAAAATTTAGGTTATTTTCAAGTCCAAATCACTCTATAATTTGCTTAAGAACTTCAAGTACAATACAGATTCAATACACATATCTTCCCTTTTCTTTCTATTTAGCAAAATGGAATATGGGGACAATATCATGTTAACTCACATTAATATCCATCTAGATTAAGTAGGTCAGGAACGCTCTGTAGAGGATCAGGCTTCCTGTAAGGTCAATGGAAAGACATAGGAACATCCATTCCAACACAAAATAAGCACCTAAAATAAACAGCATTCTTCTTTGCTATAGGAAGTCTGTCCATATAGGGGACACCTTTATCTCCCTTCTGGATATGTCTATGTCAAAACAGTAACTCTGGAAAGAATCTAGATAGCTACTTTAAACTTGACACGCAAAATACATTAAATGAATCCAGCTCCAAGGATAATCCAAGTGATAATGCAAATGAACAAATATAAAATTTGTTGCCAATCACTTCAATAAAAATAAGTCCTAAAACATAAGTATCACCAACTAAGTTAAAGATTCACAATGGAAAGGTCCAACTTTTTTTGGTTTTGCTTTGCCTCCTCTTAGCACTACAAACATCACGTCTAGTTCCAGTCAGAAGCTCTATAAATAGTTCCTAAGCCCATGGAAGAGTCTGAAGCTCTAGATTATAGGATGCAGGAACCCTTTACTTCTCCCTGTCTAGTCATTTGATAGGTACACTCTAATATCACTTGCTAAAGCAGGCTCTGCAGACAAGGCAAGACTTAATTGACAGAAACATTATTATGGGCTGATTAAGGATTTATAATTAGCAGCTGGGTGGAGCTTTAAAATACTTTTCTGGTATCTAAATGTGGGACCTAATGAGGTGGAAGGATTCACCCAATCCGAGGCACCTAACTTGGAAAGATATTCCTAGATCCCTTTACAGTCTGGGAGAGAGAGGCTCTTCTAGAGGGGGATTCAGCTCCTCTGATTGAATCCTCTGGGGATGGTCTCGCTCTACCTATATTGGCTTGGGATTTTACAGTTAGCTGCCCATTAACAGGAGAGAGGGTGGGAGGAATTCAGGCTCTAATATGGATATCAGGCTTTCAGTCCTTTGAACATTTTCCCTTTCATGTGCTATCCCTTGTTTGTTTGCTTGGTTTTGTGCATTTAATATGTTCTTTCTTTTGTACACGTTAGTGGACAGATGTGTAGCCATTAAATAAAGCATCTGTTATGTGGCTTCCATTATCTGAATGATAACTGGTTTAAAGGAAAGGCTGAGAGAATTGGGGTTGTTCAGCCTGGAGGAGAGACGGCTCCAGGGAGACCTTATTGCAGCCTTTCAGTACTTGAAGGGGGCTTATAAGAAAGATGGGAACAAACTTTTTAGCAGGGCCTGTTGTGATAGCACAAGGCGTAATGGTTTTAAACTAAAAGAGGGTAGATTTAGACTAGATATAAGGAAGATTTTTTTTACAATGAGGGTGGTGAAACATTGGAACTGGTTGCCCAGAGAGGTGATAGATGCCCCATCCCTGGGAACATTCAAGGAGAGGTTGGAGGGGGGTCTGAGCAACCTGATCTAGTTGAAGATGTCCTTGATTATTGCAGGGGGTTTGGACTAGATGACCTTTAAAGGTCCCTTCCAACCCAAACTATTCTATGACTCTATGATTCTATGATAGATGTCAACCAAAATATTCTTCTCAGTACTGCCTGGTTATTGCTTGTTCCCTTTCCCCCTAGGGGTAGTGTCTTCTGCAAGGTGTCATTATCCCTAGCTGTCCTCCAAACCTCACACTCTTCAATTATAAGAATTCTTCAATTTTTTATGTATAATGTAATTTATGAATTTGCTTAGTGTGAATACTCAGCATATTGGTCAAAGAATCAATTGGACCCTCAGTACTTGCAGAGTATTTAAATATAATTTCTATTTCCCTCTAATTTAGGTCTTTACACTGTCACCTGTCAATTAACTATGTATGATAATGTACTCATTCTTACAGGAGCTTCTACCATATGTTCAAACACTGCTAAAAGTTAACTTTAAAAAAGTAGGAGTTTTGAAGTGACTGAATTTTCATAAATACAAAATAAACAGGAACTGAAGAGTTATCCCAGGTGAATTGCCTATAATTCTGGTAAATCAGCCTTTTTGTGTTGTGTAGGAGTCTGGTAATGCTCACCACAGTGATTCACCTCCCTTTATTATATACTCTGGTTTGCCTGGCTTTCTCCAGTGAGAAGAAAGCAAACACCACTGACGTATATTACATATCCACTCCTTCCAGAATCAGAGGAGCTTTAGTTTTAACAGACAGCTAAGAACCCATTAAAATGAGTTGTCCTGTTCTTCTCAGACTCAAAGCAAATTGACATGGCTGTTGGATTTCCTGAAGTTTGTTTAACAAACAAACCAAAGAAAAAGTTAATCTACAGGAAGACGACAGCAAGCAGTTTAAAGCGGATGGCAGATGTTCTTAGACCCCCATCATAGCAAGATTTCATTTGAGCTAAGAGAAGAAAAATAACTTTAAATGAGGTGCTGCTATGACAGTTTTATATTTAAGTAAAAATAGAACATGAAGCTTGGAGTTATATTCTAGTTCTACACTTTTCAAAATAAAGTGGGTTTGCACAACATGAATGGAAGTTTGATAAAGGGCTGTTTATTATAGGGCTTACCTAATTTGGGGTCTAGTTTAGCCACTTGCTAAAACAGATCAGCATGGTGAAGGCAGATGAAGAGGATGGCATTTAGATTACATTTGTTAGAATGGCAAAGCAATGTCTACCATTACCAACAGCTACGTAGGGTGAATTTTTCACCTGGTATTATGAGGTGAAGTTATTTAAGCAACCAAGAACTGTTCCAATAACTTGTAGTAATCTATTGTGTTGGATTATGTAAAATGACCATGTCGTGGTTTAGACCCAGCCAGCAACTAAGCACCACCCAGCCGCTCGCTCACTCCCCCCTGGTGGGATGGGGGAGAGAATCGGAAGAGCAAAAGTAAGAAAACTCGAGGGCTGAGATAAAAACAGTTTAATAGGGAAAGCAAAAGCCGTGCACGCAAGCAAAGCAAAGCAAGGAATTCATTCACTACTTCCCATGGGCAGGCAGGTGTTCAGCCATTTCCAGGAAAGCAGGGCTCCATCACGCGTAGTGGTTACTTGGGAAGACAAACGCCATCACTCCAAATGTCCCCCCTTCCTTCTTCTTCCCCAGCTTTATATACTGAGCATGATGTCATATGGTATGGAATAGCCCTTTGGTCAGTTTGGATCAACTGTCCTGGCTGTGTCCCCTCCCAGCTTCTTCTGCACCTGGCAGAGCACGGGAAGCTGAAAAGTCCTTGACTAGTGCAGCAACAACTAAAACATCTCTGTATTATCAACACTGTTTTCAGCACAAATCCAAAACATAGCCCCACACCAGTCACTATAAAGAAAATTAACTCTATCTCAGCTGAAACCAGGACAGACCATAATAAAGTTGTTTACTTAAACCAGAGATGTATATAATAAACTCAAATTTCTACCAGCTATTCTTGTGTTGCCATCTCTCTTTTCAAGGAGCCTTTGTTCCTTCCGCAGAACAAGTTTAAAAATTAAAATGCAGTTACTAGGAGAGACAAAAAAATAGGATATTAAAGATGATGCATGAGTTATCTTAGATCAATGTAAATTGCTAATAACTCTCTGTCCCCCAGACCTCAGACCCTATTATGTCAGGGCACAATACTAATTGCTAGCATTCATACCAATTGGACTTCTTTATACAATTAAGGAAAATAGAGCCTGTTCAGACTTAACCTCAGATGCACTGTCAACACCTTAAGTATTTTTACTTAACTGTTGTACATGTGTGAAGAAAACTCCATAGCTTTAGAGTTCCCGTATATCCTGAAACTCACTTTCATTGGCATTTATCATTGCATTTGAAGTGAAACAATAGTCACTGACAGGCTTTTACAGACATATTTAGTTCATGAGTAGAGGCCACTTAAAAGAAGTGGAAGACTGGTTTTCATTGAGCGACTTCTCAGTTGGCAGTATCTGAAGTATCATCTTTTTAGGAAACAAAACCTTCACTGAATTTTTTTCTTCACTGGAAGTAGAGTTCAGCAGTTGTATGACTGTTTTTCTAAACTGAAAATGTCAGCAACCTAGCTGTAGCATTTTTCATGCCTATTTATTCAATTAAATCTTCCAGCATTGAGCTTACATAGCAGGAAAAAGATTTTATATTGCTATGACTGATTATTTTAAAAGAATGTATACCTTCTCAGAAGTGAAAGAACTGAGACTGTAGAAACCCTGCATTAAAAAAAACAAGCTAGGGCATATGATCCTAAGAGCTTTATTGTAATATCTCCCCAAACCGGTTGCAGGGTGTCTACATCTGCCTGAAACACCTCAAGTTATTTTAACAGATTCAGAATTGCACAAATCTATCTGCAGGATTATAATAAAGTCATACATCCTTGAGCTAAAGTGTCCCTCTAGAAATGGGGAATCCAGAGGATGGGAAAAGGAGTCCAAAGTAGGCACAAAGATGTGTGAAAATTTCAATTTCCAGCCATTTAGACTGGGACTTTAGACTGGGAATTGGACTCCACATTCCACCTCACGGAATCTTTTCTGTATAGGGTTGCCTTAAAATGAGAAATTACATAAAAATGTCATTTTAATGCTTTTAACTTTACTTCTGTCATGGAAGCTTTGGTTTATAAATTAGGATCTGAAATACAGACTGAGAAATATCCCTTTTTTATGACAAAATAATGCTTTTCAGAGCAAGAACAGTAGTACATTCACATGCACAAGTGACATCTCACATAATGATCCGCAACCTGAAAAAAATTGCAAATAAAAACTATGTTTACTGATAATGGTTTCGTTAGGATCTCTATCCTGCTGCCAACAGGCACAGGAAAAAGTTCTTTGGCTACATGTGTTGGCTACTCCTAGTGTTGATGGAAGAACTGAAACGTCTTTCAATAGCATCCAAGTGAAAGGAGATCTTTGTTCTGTGTTCTAGTGGAATTGAAAACATACATTTTGAAACTCAAAGGTGTACGCTCTAGGAAGACTTAGAAGATGTTTGTTAACTGAGGAGGCTCCAATAGGGGTAGTTAGACTAAATGTGTCACTGTTAAATTTATGATGACTTCCAGAGGCCCAGACACTTTTAGGTTCCAAGAAATCTCAAAGTAATGCAGAATATGAAGGAAAATTATTTTTGCATGTACTTCACAAAAGCAGATTCATTGACTGCATAATTTTGCTTGAATAAAATGTTTAAATTTGTTTAACTTCGCTTACTAGGAACACAAAATATTTCCATGGTATAGCTTGCAAGAGATCAGAAAAAAATGTATATATGGGAAGTATCCAGTTATTCTATGAGGCCCCAGGTATACCTATTGCTTGCATATTATTATTCTAAATATCAATATAAATAAGATATTTCTCCTAACTTTCTTTCTTCTTTTATGTTTCATTTAAAAAATCCTAATGGTGCCAGTGATTGAGAAAAAAAGTGGGTTCAAATTTTGTTTCATACCAGTTGCAAGATATTTCAGCTCTTGCAGTGCTCACAGGGGTGCTCACCTTGCCAAAATGTCAGGTGACAAGACAGGAACATGGGTGTAACAGTGTGTGTGAATGGGAGTCCCAAAACTACCTGAGAGATCATTTCATCCCGGTCTGAACATAGTAGCAAGGATGGTAACATACAGCCAGGTTAAACAGTAACCAGGGAATTGTCAGGGACTTTTGAAGCACACGAAGAGTCAGCTCAAAAAGAAGTATAAGAAGTATGAAAATTTTAATGGTGAGAAGAGAGACTTTGGAGAGGAAATATCAGCATCAACGCTGGCATGACCCTGCCAGACATAAGCCTGTGGCACTGGGGGCTCTGCATGGACCTGGCAGCATGGCCACCCCCATGGGCACCCCCAGCAGCGAAAAAAAGTTCAACATTTTGAAAACTGGAGTCCATGGCTACCTTAACCTTGTCTGTCTCTCACAGATAGCCACGTCCTGTAGCTCTTCATAGTTTTCACTCTCAGGTTTAGGCAGGCCATCCTGTACAGATAACAAGATTGAATTTTCTACATCGATCCTTCCAGCCATAGTAATAATCGATGAAATATATGAAAAAGAGTATGAAAAGTATATGAAGGCAGCTGTCCACTCTGCCTCTAGTTAACAATTTATTTGTTCGTCTAACATAGTATGTAGCACACCCCTGAGATGCAGATGAGAGAAAAGTTGACAAATGGAAGAGTCCTTCTGCTGATAATTGTTTTCTACTTTGCATATGTCCCAAGCCAGAGAACTTGCTAAGCTATATGATGCTGTCTTTTACTGATGTTCACAATATATTTAGCTATTTAAAGTTAGTAGTTTGTAGATATAATGAGGAAAAAAGAAAACATTCTGAAAGAATTAGAGTTGCTAACATAATTAAATTGAAGAAAAAATATGATAATAACTTTTGCTTGGTACACAATAATCTCAGAAGATATATTTGCCTTATCTCAATTTTATGAATCATTATTTTAATTCATAAAAAATGTTCTGCTAAAAGTTTCTAGGTGACTGTGAGATGATCATTGCTTTCAGTATGTCACACATCATGGCTTTTTATTGTTGATCCGTCCCTTTCTACTTCAGGCAAGTGGACTCAAACTCAGGAGCCCATCTCCCTCTAGGAAAGTATTTAAACATACACAGACATGTAAGCTTAATTTCCTTGCTGAATAAGATTTCATCCTGTTGCTTAAATGCCTCACACAGTTGGGGCTATAAGGGCTCACTATAAGTGTACATGTTTGAAACGTATCTCTCTTCATAAGTACATGTGAACAGTTCTAATTACCCATTGAAAATCTGCACGTTGAACCATACCCTTCTTCCAGTTAGATATTTTAACTGATTCAGACATTTACAACATTTAGACATAATCAGTGTTCCTGGAACCTTTGCTGGAATCATTACAGGGACTTTGGTTCACCAACAAAGCTTTGAAATACAGGAATAAGTTTTGCAAAGATAGTTGTTGCTACAATTTCTTTGCTAAGTTCTCATGAAGATGTGTATACTTAGGAAATAGTCTCTAATAAAACTGAACAATCAAATAAAATATATGTGCCGTGCATGGATGTAGTTCAATATGTGGAAGTAAAGATGTGTAGTTTGTGAAGATATCTTGTTAGTGGGTACTCAACCCAAAAGACTAGGAAAAGAGACAGGAGAAGTAATAAATGAAACACCCAGATGCACATACCCTAACGACCCATAGATAACAGAGACAATATCAAAGACCAGAGCTCTCAGGTGCCTGACTGAGACAGGCCATGGACTGAACCACTCAAAGCCCTGAGGAGATTCATCCAGATGTTTTGTAACTGATAAGAAGGGGGAAACAAGATTATCCTGGGTCTCATGATAAAGAGGAAACTTATTATGGGATATTTGAAAGGGCTTGTGAGATAGTAAAGTTTATTATGGGACATTTAGGAGAAGGGCCAAAGAAAGTAGTGTGTAAATAAGTTGTTGGTCTGGCACACTTGACTGGCTCAGTCCTGCACATGATCATCACAGTCTGTTGAGTCTTCTTATTAAACCCTTCTTCTAAATGTTTTCCCACGTGAGTGTGCTCTGTGTGTGTGTGCATGTGCGTGTGAGACCTACTAGTGATCATGAAGATGGACTAGCTGGCAAGTAGGAAGAGTGGTCTAAGTGGCTGCTATGGAAGATAGAGACTGTGGATCAAAGGGGGTTATATGAGGGGGGTCTGGCAGCTGGAGAGACTGGGGCCTGGGGCCAGCTACTGGATAGGCTGAGGGTCTAAGGCCAGCTCCTGGAGGGATCCATTTACATGTGCATGATGATAGCAAATTGCAAACTGAACTAGCCAGCGACTCACACCATAGGTCTGGGAGCCAGTTACTGGAGAGGCCATAGGTCTGGGCCTGGATACTGGGGAGACTGGGGTCAGCTACTGGAAGGATCCTAGGACAGGGCCAGCCACCAGAAAGTCCCATTTGTGAGTGCAAGAGTGTGGGGTCTGTCAGTAAGCCTTGAAACTGATTAGCTCGAAGGTGAGAACAGGATCAGACCGTTGGTATGATTCACGTCTGTGAGAGCGCTGTTTGTGGGCACATGGTGCCTGTAAGGGCAGTGCTCTCCTGTCTGTGTTACTTTGCTGTTGATTGGTTGTTTGTGCATGTATGTAAGTGTGTGTGTGTGTATGTGTATGTGTATCGGGGGTAGCTGCTTGGCCTCACTAGGGCCCAAACCTGGGCTGGTTCTTGGGGACTGGGCCAGGAGGACTCCCCTGAGTCTTTGGCTCTGGTGGGCTGAGAACGATAATTCCCTTGGGTCCTGAAGTTCACTGGATTTGGCATCCCTTTAGCTCATAGTCCTAGGGGACCCTTCCGAATCACACCTTGCACACAGAGAGAGGGAGCTGCAGGCACCAGGATCATAAGCAGCCTTACCCTGACTCTTCCTTCCAGGAGGCCCATCCCCACCAGAGCCCCCACATGCCTCCAGAAACCTAAATCCAAACACAAAACTTGTATGGAGAATACCAAAAGCAATCAATATGACACAGAAAGAGAGAAGATAGCCACCAGAATACAGAATCAGGGTGCCAATGTCCCATTTTGTACAATAATGGAAAGTTAATTAGGTGAAAACTCTCCCAAAGGAGCCATATCACGTGCTATGGAGTAGACCCCCAAAAAGCTATTGGTTCCTGTGAATTTGATCTGGAAGCAGACATAATTCTTCCTTGACCTCCAACTTGACAGCTGGTTGGATCTGGGACACATTAAACAGACACCCAACAGACTCATTGATGCTACTAGAAGTACAAATGCATTTTTTTCCCATGTCCTGTACCTAGCACGGCCATGCTCTGAATCTCTTAAAGAAGGTATAATGCAGTTCTGATGCACAATTGTCCAAGTACAAGGGGGAAAAAATCTTTCTTGTCCACAAGAGTGCCCAGAGGAAAATCTAAAGCATGGAATCAATTTAGTACTGTACAAATACAGCGGAATATGTTTCCTGTTACGTATCAAAAATTCATGGCCAAGTGTTATTGATAAAGAACCTATTTCTTTTATCTTCCCAGGGTACCGAAAGGGGAAGAAATGGTGATGGAAGGGAAATAATATTAGTGCTATTTCTTTTGTCAGCTACGTTTTCTCATCCTGTTTTGATTTTTATTTTATTGTTGTTCTATTTTTTATCTATGTAAGTAATATGTTGGCTGCTGACAAAATCGCTTTTCCTTGGCCTCATTCAGAACACTGGCAAATATAAGAAACATCAGAACAAACTCTTCAGTTTTCACTGAAGGGAAGACTTTCAATTTCTTTGACAAAGTTAATTCTGTTAGGATTAAAAATGTAATTCACATCCCAGATCCATCTTGACATTTCCTTGCCCATTTGTTTATGAAAAATTGTGAAAGAACTGAACACCTGTTAACTATGGAGGCAACTACTGCAGAAACCCCAGTGCAAAATTATGAGGCAAAATTTGCCTGTGTTATCTTGCTTGCTCCCAAAGGCCAGCAAGATACTATATGCCGGTCATAGCTTAACTCCATTATTAAATCCATTAAGGGTTATTAAATCCATTAAAAGCAAGGGAATCTTGCTTTTAAACTTACATATAAAGTGATGATCTCTGAGGAAGCCATCTGAGAAAGTCATCCTTAATCAGCCACTTTCTATGTCATGTATCTTGAATTATTTTCTTACACCTTAGGGCAAAATCTTTCCTTCTCTTTAGAAACTATGATAAATCACTCATTCATTGCAGGTACATAGGTTTTACTTAACCTTCCTGTTTGCATATATATATATATACACACACACACCCACCGAACTTTTTACAGAGTAGCTGATAGGCTGAGCACATAGAATTATACTGATTAACTTACTGTGTTAGGGAGGCAAAAGATATGTAAACTATTCCAAAGATTAATATTTGCAACTGATAATTGCCTCAGTCTTTAATAGTAAGACCAATTGGTCTCGGGGCACCCAGCCCCCTGAGCTGGAAGACAGGGACAGGGAGCAGAATAAAGCCCCCATAATCCAAGGGGAAATGGTTAGCAACCTGCTACACCACTTAGACATACACAAGGTCAGGATGCGATGCACCCAAGGGTACTGAGGGAGCTGGCGGAAGTGCTCACCAAGCCACTTTCCATCATTTACCAGCAGTCCTGGCTAACTGGGGAGGTCCCAGTTGACTGGAGGTTAGTGAAAGTGACGCCCGTCTACAAGAAGGGCCAGAAGGAGGACCCGGGGAACTACAGGCCTGTCAGCCTGACCTTGGTGCCAGGGGAGGTTATGGAGCAGATCATCTTGAGTGCCATCACATGGCACGTACAGGACAACCAGGGGATCAGGCCCAGTCAGCATGGGTTTATGAGAGGCAAGTCCTGCTTGACTAACCTGATCTCCTTCTATGACAAGGTGACCCACTCAGTGGATGAGGGAAAGGCTGTGGATGTTGTCTACCTGGACTTTAGTAAAGCCTTTGGCATCATTTCCCACAGCATTCTCCTGGAGAAACTGGCTGTTCATGTCTTGGACGGGCATACTTTTCGCTGGGTAAAAACTGGCTGGAGGGCCGAGCCCAAAGAGTGGTGGTGAATGGAGTTAAATCCGATTGGCGGCTGGTCACAAGTGGTGTTCCCCAGGGCTCAGTATTGGGGCTGGTTTTGTTTAATATCTTTATCAATGATCTGGACAAGGGGATTGAGTGCACCCTCAGTAAGTTTGCAGGTGACACCAAGTTGGGCGGGAGTGCTGATCTGCTTGAAGGTAGGAAGGGTCTACAGAGGGACCTGGACAGGCTGGATCAATGGGCCAAGGCCAATTGTATGAGATTAGGCAAGGCTAAGTGTCGGGTCCTGCACTTGGGCCACAACAACCCCATGCAATGCTACAGGCTTGGGGAAAAGTGGCTGGAAAGCTGCCTGGCAGAAAAGGACCTGGGGGTGGTGGTTGACAGCCAGCTGAATATGAGCCGGCAGTGTGCCCAGGTGGCCAAGAAGGCCAATAGCATCCTGGCTTGTATCAGAAATTGTGTGGCCAGCAGGAGCAGGGAAGTGATCGTGCCCTGTACTCGGCACTGGTGAGGCTGCACCTCGAATACTGTGTTCAGTGTTGGGCCCCTCACTACAAGAGAGACATTGAGGTGCTGGAGCGTGTCCAGAGAAGGGCAACAAAGCTGGTGAAGGGTCTAGAGCACAAGTCTTATGAGGAGCGTCTGAGGGAACTGGGGTTGTTTAGCCTGGAGAAAAGGAGGCTGAGGGGAGACCTTATCGCTCTCTACAACTGCCTGAAAGGAGGTTGTAGAGAGGTGGGGGTCAGTCTCTTCTCCCAAGTAACAAGTTGTGACAGGTATGCTCCCCGCCCCCCACCCCCCCCGCTCTGATAAAGATCTGCTGTGTCCCCAGGCACGCGCACACACACCGTGGCAGGGGGAGCAGGAAAGGCGGGACCCCTTAGTCACCAGATGGGGTCCACAACCAGTGAGGCGCCTTGGCTCGGAGGATCTTCTAGATCATGACCATTTATGACCACAGCTCAGATCCAACCCAGGGTATAAATGGGGTGCTGCCAGAGACCCCCTTTGAACGTGGTCTTCTCAGAGCAGGGGGCCTGTGTTCAGGACCTCTCCCTTCAGGTTGGGACGCCACCTGAGGAAACTTCCTCAGATTGAGTGCCCTCACCTCCTGTGGTGAGTGATTTCTTCTGGATACATACCCTTGAGTCAGCTCTCACCCCCACCCCCCAGGTGAGCGATTATATCTTCTGGGTACCCATAGGAGAGAGAGTTTCCCCCTTTGTGAATGTGTGTGCGGACGTTGGATCATCATTCTTGTGTGTATTACCGTGTAGTAACACTACCCCAACTGACACCTCAAACCTGCTATGTGTTAAATGTTATCGGAGTATTGATTGACTTTGGTTTACCTGTGTTTCTCATTGGTTTCTGTTGTGTGGTTTTGGCTGTTTTGTGAAATAAAGTTGTTTGAGTTTGTCCCTCATTTGAGTTAGTTTCGGTGTACCTCTGTGACACAAGTGATAGGATGAGAGGAAACAGCCTTCAAATTGTGCTGGGGAGGTTTAGATTGGATATTATGAAAAATTTATTCACCAAAAGTGTTGTCAAGCATTGGAACAAGCTGCCCAGGGAAGTGGTTGAGTCACCACCTCTGGAGGTATTTAAAAGATGTGTAGATGTGGCACTTAGGGACGTGGTTTAGTGGTGGACTTGGCAGTGTTAGGTTAACGGTTGGTCTTAAAGGTCTTTTCCAACCTAAATAATTCTATGATACTATGATTCTATATTTAGGTTTTAATATAGAAGTACTCAGCTGGTCTTAGTGTGCCAAGTCAGTTTTTTCATGAGTCACACTGAGTACCAACACACAGAAGGCATATTCAATAGAAATCTTGATGATGTAAAGATGTGTACTGGGGACACTGTCATAATATGATACACGGGAATCCTTGTCTCAGATTAGGCCTTCATCTGTGTAAAGATTCAATTACTAATGGTGAGCATGACTGTTATGATAGCTCTTAAAGACATATTTTCAGGATCATTATCCCAAAACTCATCATCTCCCAAGTGGTTGATTATCATTGTGTCTGGTTTCAGCGAAGAGGCAGAAAAGAATTACATGCACTTATCCCATTTAAATATTGATATTAAGTATATCTACTAATGTATGGGTTAATATGAAATACAGGGTTCAGTAAGTGAAGATCCTTCACATTTACATTTGAAGCCTCAGTCACCCAAAGCAGTGGGAAGCTTGGTAGTTTACTCCTCACTGAGTCAAGTCAATTATAACACATGCTGCTTGTTTAGCAACTCAATATATAAACACATAAATGACAGTATGGGATCTAGTATAGCATCCTGAGCCACTTCCCCAGAGACACTACTTTAAATTTGCATTATTCTTATTCTTTTCCACAGTCCTGCATGTCACTGTGTCAGGTCCTTCCAGAGGACTCCCTGTGCCCATGGTGGTGGTTTGTACTGAGTAGCTCTAAAGAGATTTTGCTTCTTTGCATTTGTCAATTCACTTTTTGAGTATATGTCAACTTTTAGTGTCTATGATAATTTGTAACAAGCAGATGAGCATCTTACCTGTGGGTTGTGTAAAGTATCTACTTTGGCTAGCTTTAAGCCTGCCACATGTTAGTTCTGCTTCATTGACTTACAGGATAAGACAGTGAAAAATAACTTCCTATACATTGATTCATATAACTCAGGTTTTTAGACTGTTTTTGTGTTTCTTTTTTGAAGAGTCCTCCTATATGTAGTCATTTTTTATAAAAACTTTGATAATTTTGCTCATCCTTGTAGCCTTTATCCAAACACGGCTACATTATGCAATATTATTACTTTGCTGCTATACGAATTTTGATGTGCAAGTGGAGAAAAGGAGGAAGAACTTCAAATAGAATTCAAGATGCAGGTAGGTAATGGATTTATACAGCAGCATAATGATTTCTTTATTATTACTATTTTGTTTTGTTCTTTATTCCATTCCTAACAACTTCTAACATCTCATTTGCTTTTCTCCACTGCTACTGTGTATTGAACTGACTTTCATAGATTTCTCTGTCATATTCCTAAGAGCATTTCTCAAACATTAATACTTGGCTCAGAAAACATCATTATATATACGAATTTTATTTTTTTCATATGTGCTTCACTTGTACATAATTTCATTTATATGCCATTTCATTTCCAGGTCCTTTAGTATCGTGCAGCTTTTCTTTTTTACGATTATTAACACTCATTCCTTGTCTTTATTACTGTTAATATCATCAGCAAACTTTGTCATATAACTCTTTCCAGATCATTTATGAATATAGTGAATAACAGCCTCTGGCAGAGACTCCTATGAGTTTTATTTATGATGTCTCTCTATTGTGGAAACTAGGTAATAATGCTTTCTTTTGTTTCCCGTACTTTAATAACTTGCTCATCCATCTGAGGGCCTTACGTCCTTTGCTATCACAGCTAAATTTCTTTAAGAGTGTTTGGAGAAGGATCTTGCTAAATGCCTTTTGGAAATCCAGAAAAGTATATCAACTTGATTAGCATTATTTACATGTTTCAAGGATTCTAATAGATGTTTCTGTTACTAAAGTAATTCTGATTTCACTCTCTTATATCAGATTTATCCATATGTCTACAAGTCCCTCTCCTAAGGTCAGTTTGCTCACTAGAGATGATAGTTTACTTGGCTGCAGTTTTTCAGATTTTGCACAAAGCTCTCTAAAAAATCACTGCCACTTTAACCACCTTCCAGTCATGAGGCAGTTTTAGGAAGACATGATACAGCACAATTCATCAATCAGTTATTTCTTTTTTCAGTTCCTTCAGAACACTTAAGTTAATTCCAAAAGAAATGTGATACTCATCATCCTATCAACTATTCTTTAACATCTTATACTGACATTTAATCTCGAGATGATGCTGTGACAATCACATCCAGGAAGATAATTCTACCTCTCCATGTTCTTCCATTCCTAACACAGATACAGAATTTTGCATCTCCACAAAAGTTTGTGCCAGGAAAACAGTGCCAGCTATACCATCAAATAAAGTAAAAAAACCTTAAAGAATGATTGGGGGGGTTCACCTTGGTTAGCAACCAGACACCCACACAGCTGCTCACTCACTTCCCCTTCTCAACAGGACCAGGGCAGGAAACAGGAAGGAAAACCTTGCGGGCTGATATAAAGACAGGGAGATCAATTACCAATCACCGTCATGGGCCAAACAGACTAAGGTTGTGGGAAATTAATTTATTATTGCCAAGTAAAATAGGTTTGGATAGTGAGAAACAAAGACATATTAAAACATCACCTTCCCCTCACCCCTCCCTTTTTCCCAGGCTCAATTTCACTCTTTCATTCCTGACTCTTCTACATCTTTCCTCCCCAGCTGGTGGAGGGGGGGGTTTTGGAGACTGGGAGTTTTGGTCAGTCGGTAACAGTTTCTCTGCAGCTCCTTACTCCTCACACTTTTCCCCTGCTCCAGTGTTGGGCCTCTCCACAGGCTGCAGTCCTTCAGGATGAACCTCCTCCAGCATAGGGTCCTCCATGGGCTGCAGTGTGTGCATCTGCTCCACCGCGGTCTCTTCCACAGACTGCAGTGGAATCTCTGCTCCAGTGCCTGGAGCACCTCCTCCCCTTCCTCTTTCACTGACCCTGGTGCTCACAGGGATGTTTCTCACTTTTTTCCCTCACTCCTCACTGCTTGTGCAGTGTTTTCACCCTTTCTTAAATATATTTTCCCAGAGGCACCACCCACTTGGTTGACAGGCTCAGCTGTGTCCTGCAACAGGACCATTGGAGCCGGCTGGGGCCAGCTGGAACCGGATGAGTCCAGCATGGAGCAGCCCCGACCTCTCCTCGCAGAGGCCACCCTGCAGCCCCCACTGCCAACACACTGACAGCAGATGCAATGACTAAATCCCTGTAAGCCACCAAGAGGCCCCTGGGAAGAAGACCAGCCAACTTGTTCTACACAGAAGGAACTTGCTGTGACAAATGCAACCTTAGAGCGTGAAGAAACACAAAATCCTCACAGAATTTACCAGTTACCCAGTTTAAGACATCCACTACAAAGAGTCTTTGCTTGCATATCTAAGCTAGTGCCTAAATTCCTTCTGCATTGACTGAAGAGGCAGTTTAGATTCAGATTCACAACAGTTGCCATAATATTTCCTAAATGAATGCTGAGGAAAAAACAATACTGAGAAATACTAAGGAAAGAGAGTATTTATATAATTCTTCTCTCTCTGGGTTAAGTACATGAATGACAAAAGCTCTCTGGAGATTAAATATCTAATTTTTTCCTTTTTAGACACAGAGGAAAGAAGACTGAGCTGATGAAAGCCATCTAATTCCTAAGAAGAGCCAGATCCCCTTGAGCTCAGGGGCCTTTGGAGTCCAGAAGTCTCCATACCCCAGGGGTGATGCTTGAATAAGTCACCCATCTCTAAACATGCAATTTACCCAATTCATCAATTGATGATGACCCAGAGCTCCAGATGTGCCTAGCTCTTCCCCTGGCTGGTGGCTAAGACTAGAGGCAGAGTTGCACTGTCTTCCTCCTTCACTGCTTCTTAACAGTAACCTTAAGTGTCATCTTGCTCAACAGGTTTACTATTATGAATCATATTTTTGGTGCTCAGGGTATGGAGAGCTTAGACACACAATTCTGTATTGGCAATTCTATTTGTTTCAATACAGAATACTACAACAGCTAGGCAATGGTGATTATGTGATTCACCAAGGGTCAAAACAGTAATCTGACTGTTCTGGGAAGTTGAATCTTATTCCTTAGTTAGGCTAGTGTTGCCATCACCTAGGTATCTTTCTCACTCCAGCCACAAGACTACAAAAGTAGCTGCAAAACCACTTTATGGTCTTTGCAGATGGAAAGAATCAGCCTTAGAGGAACTCCTGAGGTTGCTGGGCTGCAAACTGGGACTAACTGCTGTAATAATCCATGTCAAGTGTATGAAGGGAGAGACATGTGCGAATAAGATTACCAATGCTAAAATAATTACTTTTATGTATAAAGAAGAAAGCTCTGCATCAACCATACAGCTTCTGAGATAAACAGGCATGTATGATTGTGCCAGTGTGATTTGGAGAGAGGTGGGAGAGGTGAAGAAAGAGTTTTTGTTCCTCGAGGAACTGTTCCTGCAGCCCACCATCAACAGAGGCATACATACTGCATAACGCCGTGTAGCCTGACCCATCAAAGGAATAATTTAATCTTCAGAACTTTCAATTTCTTGTCTCTCTGAACCACTTAAGTTCAATTCTTTTAATTAACATTTAAATGAGATTACAATTCCCTGTTTGCATTTTCAAAGGTCATTAGGACTTTATGGCATTAAGCAATGTCCCTTTCATATCAAAGGATTTGAGAAATCTTCTCACATCCAGGCATTTTATGCTTTCCCAGTACTGTTGATCTGGATTTATTTTGCTGCTTCCTCTTTAACTACTGATTGTACCTGGACTTAATAAGTAACACATCTAGAAAGATGTGCATGGCCTAGATTTCCCCACAAGTTAGGTAAATAGAAACTCCACTGTCAAAATTAATTTCCATATTGTATAAAGCAAAGCTCAGAACTACTCTTTCTAAACACTCTGGTCTTTACTGCTTTTCTCATTTCTCACAGAATATTTATCTTTCCCCCATTTCCATCTTTTTATTATATTAGTAATATTCTCTGTGTCCTCATTGGTCTGTTCGCTTATCCTCTGAGAGATCTGAGTATACACAGTACAGTAACATTTCTCAGCAAGATATAAGCTTGTGCTATATGGTATAAGCCAGCATGTAAGCAAAGCGCTGTACAAATAGCCGTGCATGCAAAAGCTGTAGGTAGCATTCAGCATTACAGTCGGAGGGCATTCACCACTACTGCTCTTGCAAGGCCTTTTTTTGCTCTCACCTATGTCTTGTCCTGCTAACTGATATCCATATGGGATAGCTCAATGAATGTGTCTTCACTATGGTGTTTGTAATGTGCAAAGGCTCTGCTTCACACATGAATTTCAACAGTGAATCAGTGGAAGCACCTTCCTTACAGATGATAAGAACGACTTAACTATACCTGAATTTTAGTTGACTCAGAAGAAATCAGGAAGTGGTACACCTGGAAACAGTGTATCTCTGCCTGACACTTGTAAATGAGAGACTCTGGTTTGCTTGTTTACTGGGCAGTGTCCAGTGGTAATACACAACTGTATAACAGTTAGGTGTGCAAGCACATGTCAGATATTTAAACACAGAGAAGCACATGTTGAGATTCCTTTAATTTTCCCTTTTTTTCTCTTTGTACTGTGATTCCTGACAGTCCTGAGATACTTCATTTCTTTTAATTGTGTGAAATCTCTGAGTGTTGCTGTTCCCAGCATCTTTTGCTATTCTCTGCATCTTTGTTCTCCCGGCTGAGGGGTGAAAGGAATACAATTCAGTTAACTTACATTTCTCATCAAGAGAAAGAGTCTTACATTAACTCCCAAATTTAGCTGTCTGTTCAATGAAGAGAGGAACCAACTTCTGAAGGCCACCAGATAGGGTACAAATCTATTATCGTCAGGTAGAGCCCTAACGTGGTTACTTTAGGCATGGGTTAGGAACTACAAGTTGGCAATTATGCCCTACTCTAGACTTTTAAGGGGCATTTAAGTTCCTATATCCCAAACTGGTTTTCTGATAGGCTAGACTGACCTTCGAGAAGGTCTAACTTTTCTTTACCTCTGAGTTTGTTATAGTTCTGAGTCTAAACAGTGCCAGAGTGATTCCTGGAATAACTGTCTCCCAAAAGAAAACACAGGTTTTATCTCTAAAAGACCTAGCTAGTGCACCCCCAAAGAAAATCTGCGATGCATACACAGTGTGGGCTGCCAGAGAAACAGGACCTGGAAGAGATTTGTGAACGAAGTTATTTGACACTGTGACAGTATTCAGACACTCCATATCTTCCTTGTAAAACTAATCCTTCACAAATAATAGAGTATGTCCTTACAAAAGAACAACAGGAATAGAAAAATCCTTCAGGATCTTTTCAACCTGAATCTATTGCTTTAATCAGTGTATGAGCAAAGACATGCAGTGGGAAGCTGGCCAGTGTGACAGAGTAACAATTTCCTGGTGTAGAAACAAAGGGAGTGCAGCCACTCTTGTCATTTGTCATGGTGAGAATGTTTGGCAGATGATGAAAATCAAAGCAAAAATTATCTATGAACCACAACACAAAAGCACTGCACAATGAATCTGTTATCTAGCAATTAGACAGCGAGCAAGCAAGTCATGGATAACAAGGATGCCTACATGTCACTTCAGGGGAACCTTTTAAATAGAAGAATCCTAGAAAGGTGAAGAAAGATAATCAATAGGGTGATTAATGACAGTAATTTCACACAAACATTAGGGAAATTAAGCATGCTCTTTAGGAGTTGTTTCTTGCAGTGACTTGTGAAGGGATGAATGAGTTGCAAACCAAACTTCACATTAATATATTGAACAGTGTGGTAGCAACGATACTTATTTCAGCTTGGAAACTTTCCAGAAATTAAATACTAATATAAAAACATCTTTGAAAAATATTGGGTTTTCAAATGCTTTTTTGTTGTTTTTTTCTTGGATGCTGATTTACTTTTACAGCTTACCCACTCTGGCTCTCCTGAATTATAACTTGAATATTTCAGACTAAGAAAAAAATTAATGGGGAAAAGAGGCACTTAAGTGAAAATGCCTATATGTTGCATTTAATGTGACAAACACTGAAGTAAGAGAATACGTTTTTGTTAAGTCTTGGAAAAGCTCTTTTGCATTCTGAATGTTTGTGCAGAGGATATGATACACCTTCTTTTGGGTTGAAAGTGACTCAGATGAACATTGGTTAGGCATTGATCAGGGTCTAGCTTTCTGTACTAGCAAAGCACAGTTCAAATGTGCACCTAAACTTTGCATATCTTATAGCAAAAGTCTCTTTACCAATACAGACTCATTTTCACAACCAGCAGCAGTGCATTGCCAATATACTTGGAGAAAAGACAGTTTGACTCATGTGTAGGCTTTAGGACTGAATAATGTTCATTAAAGTGCAAACCTCACAATTCATAGTAAGCACCCAGACTTTTCTCAGTTGGCTCAGTAGGTGATCTATAAAATACTTGTTTCTTTTATCCTTAGCTTCGAGTGGAAAATGAGAGTGTTCCGTGCCATTATATGCTGTGTAGAACTGAGGAAAGTAATATATAATATAAGTCTTAATTCCAGTGACAACTATTGATGTCCAAATGTTAAATTGATTTTGTTCACTGTTTGCAATAATTTAATTAGCATGAAAGTGGTTGGCAGGCCGTGATTAAGAATATTTGTTATTCATAAAGAGTTTTGTCTAATTGGTTAACCTAGTCCTGATTGTGTTTCTTAATTGGAAAGGGTTTTGGAGGAGAATAATTCCTGGAAAGTAAATCTTTAATTTGGACCCAAACATTAAAACAAAGATTTAAATATCTGCCACATAATTATGTGAAAATAGTTCTGAAAAAGATCAAGTTATGGCACCAAATTTCTCATGTTAACTGTGATTGCTAGATGTTTACTACTAAGTTTTCGGCCTGTAGCAGCATCTTCACCTATAAAGTAAATGGTATTAAGAAGACATGGATCAACCTGGAAGCTGTTTTAATTCATATCTTTCAGAAACAACACACTTCCATGAACTTAAGATGCTAAGATATTTAAGACACTCCCCAAACCCTTCCAGTCACAACTGGTGTTTTTCTTGTCAGTCACCTGCAGACAAGGCCCAAGCCAGGGGCCTTTTCCTCTCTTGTGTGTGAGAAGTGCAGTCAGTGACTTCTGTAGCATCTCATTTATTCAGTTCTCTTCCTTTCTTCCTTTACTCAGCTAAAAAATGGAATTTCCTTTTTTCCTTTAAGCTTGAATCAGCTTACAAGCACTGCCTTCTTTCTTGCTAGGACTCTGAAACAATGATATCTTTCAGTTTGTCTCCAAATAGATTGGGCTTGTTCCTTGTTTCCTACACTCACATATATGTATAGGTGTACGAAACCTTTAATCCTTTATAGCCTAAGAAGAATTACACGTTTGTTGACATGGGAGGAACATAGATCTTTGAAAAGTTGAGCTGGATGTCCACAGTTTTACAAAACTCTCCTTTGCGTCTTAGGCCTGCGGTCTTCTATTGTGATTTGATTTCAAGAGAACTATGTATTTTGGGGGTTTTATTCTTCAGCTATTTTCTAATCTGAATCATTAGACTCACCTTTTCTTTACACTATACTTTTCATGGGTTTTCTTACACAGAAGAAAGGAGGAAATTCAGCCACCTGTTCATCATTTTTGTAGTGGCTGTGACAGCAATCTCTAATGAGTGACCCTTCAGACATTAAAGTAGGTCCACTGTCATACACTCCATTTCTTTTCTATTAAATTAGTTTTTCCTACTCTATTTTGATTGGGAAAAGTAACTAAAGTTTATTTCTCCCTGGTCATACCCAGATATATCCATAATATCCTTATACATTGTCATTATGTGTTAGGCATTCCTCTTCTGAGGCTAAAGTTGGCTGTAATGTTATACAGTATCTAAAGAGCAGCAGCTATAAATCTTACAGTAATATATACCAATTAAACCACAATGCCTTTATGAAACTTTTTTTCTGTTCTCTTATTTATTGACAGATTTTTTTTAATTACAACACAATGAAACAATGGTAAGTACATAAGATGCAATAGTATAAAAAGCCATTTTAACCCTTCCCTTGGTTAAGACACTTACAGCAGACAAGAACTGCCCCACCCCAATTCCCCCCTTCTCAAATGAAAACAAAAAATAAATATAAATTAATAAATATAAAACAAATCACTGCACAGCCCTTAACTCTTTGATTGCCATGGCAAGAACCATAATGATGATTCTAGCATGTGACTTTCTGTGGTTAAAGGTTGCCGCAGCAGTCAAAGGGTTATAGCATTGTAAACATAAGTATTTTGTTGAAAATGTTCAGTCATGTTAATGGTCTACAGCAATGAGATTACTATCATGACCCCTTGACCTTTAATGACACAACATTATAAGGAGTTAAAGAGATAATAGCTTGGTGAGCTGTTACATAGATTAATTAACCCATTTTTTTTAACAATGCACTATGAAGTCTTGATTTACTAATAAAAGACAACTTGTGTATAATAAAACACTGTTCAATGCATTGATCAATAAAATCAATGAAAAAATCAGTCTAAGCACCACAAAATTTTGCCTGATTATATCTGACAGTCATAATACACTTTAGCACCATTTAGTCAGCCTTGCATTTGCACACAAACAAGCTTTGTGTTTGTCAGTAGAAGCTACCTGAAGGAATAACATATGTCAGTTATAAAAAGGTTACTGTATAGAATGCTGTGTGAACCAATAAAATAAAGTAAAATAAAATAAAATAAAATAACAATAATAAAATGAAATTTAGTTGCAGAAAGCAAATAAATGTTCCAGTTGTTTTGTTACTAACACACATCCTAATGAGCCAAACATGGGCATGAAATGAATATGGGGCTATGCAGAGAAAAGAATAAAAATGAAAAATTTACGTCACACAGAGAAATCATCACATCCATATTCTGATTTATTTGTCAGGCTTTGTAAATTAAATGAACAATTGTTGGGTGGTTCAAGAAGTAGAGCTTGAAAAGAGTTAATGTTTAACAATGTGTGAGTTTTATTGTCATGTTATGCATAAAACCACTTTCAGAGATATCCTAACAACTGCACCAAAATCCTTATCTCTGCATGAAAGGTTGATTTCATCTTTCTCAGAGGTGGAGGATGAGCAAGCAAATCACAGTGTGGGAAGAGTCACAATTGTAGTAGCTTCTAGCTAACATATTGGAACTAGAACAATTTCTGCTGGAATTACAGGGAGTTACAGGAAGGAAGGAATGGCAACAAGATGGAAAATGGAACCAGCTGCTAAAATAACACCCAACAAGCAGAACTAAGGAAGAAATCAGGTTCTGGTAGATACAAGAGTACAGCACTTAGAGAGAAAGCAAGGTGCATGTTATTCAGAAAGTAAGAGAAACAAGAATGTGTATGAAGCATGGAAACAATGTACCCTTCTTTTACATATCCATATCAAACTCTGATTGACTACACACTGACAAAACCAGCTGTACATGCTTTAACTACTAACAATACTGACCACAGGACTGGCAAGGAGCAGACATCACCTCCCTCAAACAGCTTCTGATCATATAGGAACACTTATCACATACAATAAACCTACAGAAGTCAAACACCTGCATCTTTCTCTGCAAGCTGTGACTGAACCGTGCAATGAATCCGATTCCCAGACTACAGTAACAGATGTCAGAGAGAGCTCTTTATAAATATGTTATTTATGATGCCTAAAAATTAGGATTAATCAGAAAACAATGCATAATAGCAAAGCATTCTGCCATGCAACAGTGCTAGCATATTATGCTACAGCAGTAATGTAATGGTAGTTGATGTATGTGTATGAACTGACTTGTGGTAGAGGAAGGAGTCCAGCCATATAATTATTGTCTGAATATCCATGACACAGATTATAGGCATCAGAATACAAAGGAGAAAGAGGAAACGTTAAAGATGAGAACTGGAACCACTGGAAATAATACAAACATTTTTGAAATGCAGCTTTCTAGACTGCTCACCTCTCACAGATGGCATAAGCCATGCATGCAAATGGTATGCAACGGCTGGCATCAACAATGATAGGTCTCTGCTGTTACACCAGTGTACACGTGACCAGGCAAGTAGCCACAAGATCCATGTAAGGAGTCCATCATGGTCAGTGCTGGCTGTACCATGTCATTTTCAAAAAAGGCTTAAAGGATGGTAGTGTCAATGGATGGCAGAGACTTCAATAATCTGAAGTGAGTAACTTGGAGCTTAGTGTTGGGGGACTGGACAATGAACAAGATTTAGTGAAAGATATACATCAAGTTCCCCAAATGTTCACCGGAGTTTTTGAGAAGTTTTTGAATTCTTCCTCTTCACTGTAGACACAAAAAGCTACATTTCCTAGTGACAGACTGTAAAATGTTGTGTGTCATTAAATGAGACGGACAAAAAATTGTATTTTCTTCTTTTCTCTGTATAGTGAACAGATAATTTCTCACTTGTCTACCAAGAGCATATAATATTAAATATTGCCTTAATTAATCAGGAAACAGGTCAGGGCACAGTGAAAAAGGGGAATGGATGGGAATCAACAGTTTGATCATATTTATCAATTTACCTAAAGAAATAGCAATAGATGATTCATCCAAATGTCATAAATGTATTTCTATTATATCAAACACTTCAAGACTGAAATATCACGGAGATAAAGATACATGGCTGTAATATAGACTAATAGAGGTAAAGGCTTCTTTGTCCTTCAGTATTTCATTCAGTGAAGTTCTTCAAATTATACATAACTTTTTGGATCTAATTTCTGAAAACAAATGTAAGAACATTTAATTGTGACAAGTTTTCGCACATAGATTCAGACTGATGTTAGTTTGACTAAATCTCGAAAGATTTTTGATTGCAGCAGATAAATAATGTGTTCTTTCTGTATATTTGTAGGCAGGTTTAGAGTAACTATACTGAGGAACCTTTTGACTGACTGCTCTCTGGTGGGTTATGACACCAAATATAGAATTCAGTGGACTTTCTACAGCTTAACAGGTATCCTTGTTGCTGGACACCAGTAATACTTTCAAAACTATCACCAACTTCCTGATAATATATCTTCTCTTTTATTGTTGATTATGTAGCAGTTACATGCAATTTTAGTGGTGTCAGTGGTCCTTGGCTCCTTCCCTTTCTGACAAACTGGTTTTGTACTTGCAATTATAAACCAAAATGTTCTCATCCCTTTTCTTATATTCTTCTGGAAATGAAAAATGGAAATGTGCTTATGCTGCTTTTTCTGTGTCTGTCTGCAGTCTTTGACCAAAAGACCTAGCTGGCTTTCCTATGGATCCTAGAAGTTGTGGAAAGTAAGTTCATGACTAATTTAACTTTCCTCTGAGAAATATTTCAGTAGGGTGTTCCTTTAAATCTGTATTTCTCATCACTGTGATCCAAGGACTACCACCTTCAAAGGAATGCATATTGATAGCAGATGATGACCTGTGTATCTTGGATGACAAGAAGGGAGTATCATAATATGTGATCCATCCTATAAAATGGTTTTCAACCAGACACAGTAAGACAGTACTGTGCATGAATTGACAAGAGAAGTCTGCATGGTTTTGGAAACACAGTCAAGATGGATGTTAGGCATATACTTAGTTGACAATGTTTTACTAAATGCATTATATAGAGTAAGAACTGGGAATAGATTATTTGCATTACAAATTTCCTTCAATTCTGTATTCCTATTCAAGATCAAATTTTCTTGGGTATAACAATCTCAGGTGTTTCTGTGAGCTGTATGAGTATTGACAATGGCTATCCTGAAAGATTCTCCTAATAGTTTTCATCTACCTCGTGATGCATGGACAGAGTTCATGGCACTTTATCATATGAAGTAAAACACAACCATGTAAATACAAGCCGCAGCTATGCCTTGCAGGTATGAATTGTGGTTGTCATGATCATTTACAACAGCGCTGTACGTTGCAGATGATATCTTCTGAATACATACCATCACATGTACAATTTCCTAACTTACAAGACTCTACTTATATCCAAGCAGACAAACCACTTGGAGCTGACTTCAGCATGGTGCTCCTGTAAGATATGGAGATGATCAGTATGTGAACACTGACAATTTTGTGGCAATAGCCAAGCATAGCATACACAGTATGTGTATCTCTGTTTAGATTCGTTGTATGCCTAAATATGGGGCTATGCATTTCAACTGGAATATATCAGTTGTACAATAGCACTTTTTGAGCTATATATAATATCATGTAATTGTGAACACTGACAAAGAGTATTATAAACCATCATTTTACATTATGGAAAAACCTACTTTCTTTTCTTTGAGCTTGTAAAATGATAGTAAGGGAACCAAAATTTGTTCAACCCTTAAAAATGAGTTAGCACTGATTACCTGCTGACCCTAGGCACTCTCAGCTTCCACAAGGTGGATGATTTTATGTACAGCCATGTAAGTTATGAATATGTGTGTAGGCTGGGTGTTAAACTATGCCAACACATCAGGGTGGAAATATGGATTAGAAACATTGTTTTCTGACTTAACACACTACACTTTGCAAGTGATGAACCCATCTGGGCATGCACTGATTGGCAGAGTTACACTGTTCTGTTGCTGGTGGGTAAGTAATATAATACTTCACTAAAAACTCTTCAAACTCCCATGTCATATTGTTAAGGGCTAACCAGGTACTTTAGGAAGGTATTTTATCCCTGCCTTCTGTTGTTAATCCCACTTCCCAGAAAGCCAGTTCCCAGAATGATGGATGGGCAAATGGATGATCCAGGACACATGCATGGCACAGAATGAAAGTGATTATTCCACATGTTAGTGCCAGATGGCAAGATGGAGAGAATGCTCAGTATATATTTTACCGCAGCAACAACATAAAAAATGGGCATGAAAGACTATGAATTAAGATATGCCGATAGCTAGCCAAGGAGATTAAGGTTATAGTTATAAAAAGGATGTGATGCAATTTCATAGAGTCGAAATTACTATTAACTAAACAGAAAACTTTGGTTTATGTGGTGGTTACTATAATTACCATCTGTGGACAATGTCATTCTATAGAAGCAGAAGAAACTAAGCTGTGTGACTGAAAAGCTTCGTGCCATCATAAATGGCTGGCATGTGTAATGATTATTGTTTATGTAGTTTTACTGTGACAGCAAGTAGCACTATGCTGCATGCACATCCAAGTGTAGAAAATTGTCTTTAGCATGCTAGTTTACATCAGCATTTCTTCATTTATGTCTTCTCTGCCACTAAAATTTATTTCATCTGTACTGTGGGCAGACTAGAGCAGTACTTAAGGCTATCTCCACAGGGCAAACATACTTTATGTACACCTCTCACAGAATGTCACATCTCAAAGACATAATGGACAGCTGCAATTCCAAATGTTAACAAACTGTCTATAATTTGTAGCTGATATGCTAAAGCTTATGTGTACTGGGAAACAAGATCTGTTTATGATGCATGTGTTTAATGCTGTCTATGTGCTTTTTTGAAATACATTTTGATTTTAGGAACAGATGCTTGCTGTGGTCACATACTGATGATCCTTCAAAATATGATCTCCTGTTTATTACTGGGCTTTGCTAGTTACATACATACATCAAATAATGCCACATCATACAGAATCTATGCTGCCTAACATTAGAGGCGACCTTAGATCAAGCATCAAATAGAGCCAGACTACAAGTGATGGTATGCTCCTGATGCTTACCAGACATTTTTAGCATCGATGGCAGTGATGACAATGTCTTTCTCTATCACCCTCTGACATCTCAAATGGCAAGTCACAAGAATGAGTTAGACAGATTTGACTCACACATTACATTTTTTCATGAGACCAGTAGCAGACAATTCATTGATTTACATGCATAAATCAGAGATTAATTTTATGAGTATATGGTTCATTTACACCTGATTTTGTAACTGACATATGTTTAAATGGTCTTATCTTATGTGAACCGCCCTGTTCATCTGCAGTCTGTGTACCATGAGCTAAGGAATTACACCTAACGTTACAGTGCTGGTGTATCAGTCACAGCTATACCATTGTATTCAATAACAGGTTATCTGTTCCTCAGCTCCTACACAATATTATTTGATTTACAGCATAGCTGAACACCTAAGTGGCCAGTGACATTTGTTCCCTCCACCGATAATAATGATTTTCCTTATGGCTCATAGGGTTGCAGTCATTTATTTATGCTTCTGGAAATAGAGCTGTCCAAAGACAGGCTTGACGACAACAAAAGGTGACAGGGAGCTACTGTTCTGTAATGGCTGCTTCACATCTTCTACTGCCATGGTGCACGGCTTCCTCCATCTCTGCAATTGGTGATAAAACTTAGGCCACGTTGTGAGAAGATATGGAAGCCAGGACAGAGCAAGCTTCTGCAGTCATATCCTTGCTCCTCAGCCCAGTCATCTTGTGCTATCTCCAATTTAGGCTGCTAATGGTGTGGTAGCTTGCATTTCTACTTTCTTAAAAATGCAGTGCCTGGAACACTCACTGTTCAGTTTGCTACGTGTCTTTTTTAAAGTTTGCCCTAGTGATGGTTCAAATGCAAAAAACTAGAATAGGAATGTAATGTTTCCATTGCTTATAGGCAGACCTACTTTCTATTCTACGCACTTTTTTCTAACCAACAAGCTAGAATTTGATTCTATATAATTTGGTACCAAAAGCTACATTTAACTGACATTAATATTGTGAAGTAAGTCCCCCAAAAAAGTTGAAAATTCAAAAATTAAGCCTTACACTCTGTTCTTAACCCACAGTGCTAATGGCACAGGAGTCTCAACCAAACAACTGGGGAGGTGAAGTACACTTCTAAGAAAAAGTGTAAGTCTGCCCCTTACATTCAAATCTATTAGCTTCTGTTATTTTCATTCACAAAATTAGCCTTAAAAAATCTTTTTCTTTAATTATCCCCTCCCTTTGACCCACTTTGAAAGAAGAAAAAGAACAAAAGTTCATAGGAAGATATAAAATATGTATTACATTTATTCAGGAGACTTGAAAGGGCTCCTTTGGAGCCATTTGAGTCTCTCCATCCCAGCCTATCCAGTAAATATACAGTTACATAGTTTTTTAAATGTATTTTTTGATAAAAATTAATTTGTGTCTACAGTCAATAACCTTTTCATAGGTTTATACATTAAAAGGCCAGAGGAAACACTGCCATCATCTACTCTGGCCTCCTGCACCATACAGACCATAGTACTCTGAAGATACACGACCCTGTAGAGTCAGCTTGATAGACTGTAACCAATTAACACAATGCATATTCAGTTTTGTATTGTTCCACAGTACAGATCATGACAATAGCAATATGGAAATGTTTATTAAAATCTTTATGAAAAAAGTTACGGCACATGAGCAGGAACCCAGATTGCAGAACTGAAAATATTTTCAATTTGTTTTTTCTTAATTCTCATAATTATAGGCCCTGGTAGAAAAACAACTGTTCAAAAAATAACATTGTCTTAGAACTTTTACTCATTTGAGTTCAAAACTAGATCAGGCAACATCACTAATTTACTCTGAACTTCTATAATTTGAAACTACCCAGTATGTATTTGGGAATTACAGTGGCACAATTGCTCCTACATCTTTTACTTAAAGCAAAACTTTATGACTGTGTTATAACCTACTGAAAATAGGAGTATGTAATAGAAATGCTGACACAATCTTGCTCTGCATGACATAAACATGCCAATATAATATTATATTTTCTCCCTCTCTCTGTATATAATATATATGCACTTTTAAGTAAAAGAAAATAGATTAAACAATCAACTTATCATGTATTCATGTATCTATGATGTACCATATACCAAACACTAGACTTATCACACTTACCTTCCTGCATAATTAAAGTTAAATTCTCCAAATACAAACATTTTTGTTACCTTATCAAAGAACAACAGTCAACATGCTCAGCACTTCATTACTGTCAGGGAAACAGTTGCACAAAAAGTTAAAGCTGCCATGAAACATATTTCAAAATTGAAGAGAAATTTTCAAGTGAATAAAAAAACAGATGAGATGCTGTTCTGACTTAAAGCTATTATAAAATAAGTTCTCTTATTGTAGAGGAAAACCAAATGCAGAATAAGTAGTACTGTTAGTATTTTCCACCAACTATCCAAGGGACAAAATTGGAGCAGCAACATGAATCATTTTGTTCTGTCTGTAGCAGAACATAAGTTATAGTAGTTTGTTGACAATAAAAATCTCTCCATGGTTTAAAATATGCATGTATGTGTATGTGTGTGTTTGTGTGCATTTATAAGTATACAAACACACACACATTTTAATATATATAACAAACAGGCATAGAATTCTGAATTCACCAAATGAGCTGATGTGCAGTAAATATCCTATGTTACTTAACTGTCAATTAATCTATATTGTCAGCAACAACTGAAATGGATTTACTAAATAATGCTATGGGCTGATACTGGTGCACTTCTAACCTACAGTATGCAGTACCTCTACAAAACATCTCCAAAAAACCATCTGCATTGCATATTTGTTGTAAAACTATATCTTTTTCTAATCTTCATTTTTTTTAGCCGTACATATGTATATCTGTTTATGCTCTAAGAAATAAGTTTGCAATGCCTTATAGCATGCCACATATGTTCATAAAATAAGTCCTCAAATCAATATAAAATCATGTAATTGAACAAAAAGGCATACTATTTTTCATGCTATGCTCAATATAAATATAAATTCAAGGCAGTCAAGCTATCCATTACCAAAATAATAATAACCATAATATATATGTATATATACCTACACTCTCTAAAAAGTGATCCAGTTATGTGGAATAAGAAACCAGTAAGAAATTGGCTGAATGTAGTATAAAAGTCTCATTTTATGTAAAAGCCAATACTGGCCATTTCAAGTATTTTAATACTTTCCTATAACCTTTTCATTAGTAACTAACTATTTGTAGAAATGATAATTTTATACTGAAAATTGTATCCAAGTTAAATAAAAATTAATTTCTACTGTAGTTCATTTTTAGAGTGTGCATGTATACATAGCAAAATACCCTTCTACAGATCTATCATAAATATTTTAGTTTATGTCAGTTCTTTTCTATGAAAACACTTCAACATTTTTTTCTTGAATTTTGGATAATGTATATCAGGCCTTTTAAGAAATAAAACTCATCTTAGTTCATTCACAATACCAGATTCCCTTCAGTTTGTGCCAGTTTGCAAGTTAAAGGTCAAAGATCAAAGACATAGGACAGTACACTTTAAGGAAATTCAGACAGTGAAGCTGTTCACAGAAGACAATGTTTAACTTGGTAATGACAGTCAACAGGTCAATAATCAAGTTCAAGGCAAGCTGTTCATTGTTGCAAAAGCTACTCCCCTCAAATCCTGGTTTTCATAAAAAACCAGGTGTCTGACTTTTGGGGTGCATCATTCTGACCATCTTTAATAAGTTCACAGCCCAGTGACTGTAAAGCCTATCACTGCAAGAAGCAGCTCCTAAAATCAATAAAGAGGTCTGTCAGTTGCTGACTTTTCTCTAGGAAAAAAATATTGATACAAACCTGCTCTGCAGGTCACATGAAAATGACAATACTGCTGTTAGCACAAATTACACAGAATGACAAAATGCTTTGGTGGTCCCTTGGCTCTGTCAGTGATACCATGTTTGGCTGAAGGCCAGAAATTTGACTAACCCTTTGAGAACTATGGTGAACATGCAAAGGGGTAACACACCAGAGGATACTCATGCAATATCAGAGTCATTGTTTTAGCTTTCCTTTGAAACTGTAACTCTACCTCTGCTGAGGCAAATTGAATTATCATGCAACATAGTTTAAAAGATAAATTCAAGATGCTTAAGATAAAAGGCTAAGCTATAAAACTGTCACCAGTTCAGAAAAATTCTTGGTAAGTGGTAGAAGTTATTAAAATAGGTTTGGTTTCTTTAACCAGAAAGTAGCTGGTAAATATATTTTGTTTTCTGTTTATGTTACAAATGCTTTTCTATCAATAATGCAAATAATTAAAAACACTCACTTGCAGTCACAGGAAATCTGTTTTGAAAAACTGATTTTCTTTTAAAACCTGTATTACCCAAACACAGTCCTATAATTTAATGACAACCGAGATTAACATCCACCAGACTCTGAAAACGGATGCAATAGTTCTCAAAGGGTTACACCACCAATGTAATACCAGCGTCAAGTTTCTCTATAGCATGACTGTTGCTTTAGTTCATTGAAATCCACTTCAGAGACACACTGCTTTTTACCACGCTTTGGAATGAGTGCTCCTGACAGACCTTTGAAAGGCCTGGGGCAGTTGGCTTGGTACAGCTTGGGAAAGATTATGCAGGAAAACCAACCAAAAATCAAACCAATAAAAAGGTTCTGCTTGAATATAGCAATGAATATAAATGAGTTTAAAACATTGAGGACGTAGCCCAGAGCAGCTGTAAAAAACACAAAATGAATGTATTATTAAGGCTGTTACTATATTGCAGATATTTTGGCCCCTTGTTTGTTGGAAAATGGCTGTCCGAACAGTCTGAAGTCCTGCGTGTCATCCGAGTCTCCCACCTGACAAAACTGAAGTAGGAGTATAGGACTTTATCCGTAGCAGACAGAAAGCAATCCTCTTTGGAGACAAAGCTGTTTTGGGTCTTCTCACTTTCCTGAAAGTTCCGTTGTGGGTTGTTGTGTTTTTTTAAAAAAATTTACTTTCAGCAAAAAATTTTTCAAAGGGGGACAGGCCTTAAGAGAAAAATGTAGAAACATTGGAGATATTTTTTCCTCTTCGTTAGTTAATCCTGGTAGTTTATATGGTATTGAGCGTGCAGAGGAAAGGCCTAGAATTTAATGACAAAGAAAGACAAAGGACTGAAGAAACAGCAGATACTGTGTATCATGGAAGCTTCCCAGCTGAGCGAATCGCCACTCATGCGCAGGACAGGCAACCCCCTGGGTTTTAAAGATCAGCTTTGTTTCAGACTGACAGATGCCCGCTCCTAGCTAGGAAACTGCATAACAGCTCTTGTGTTGAATCTCAAGTTACCACAAACTCCTGGGAGGGAAAGAAAAAAACCAAAACCCTACATCACACCCACTCTTGCATAGAGCGTTTGCAGTACAGTATGTGGCGGGGTGTTCCTTTCCTTTTGAACTGGAACACAGTGTAAACCAAGACAAGGAGGCACAAGGCCAGGATGCAGGGAATGACAATGGCTATGGCTTTCACAGTGCTGGCTGTGTTGTCCAGTTTGATGACAATGTCAACGTCATCTTGAGGGCTGTGTCGGTCTTTTTCTCGATCTGTTGGTCCATCACAACCCATAAAATCCTTGAGGATGGATCTGGGATAACCAGGTTCCACCCTGAGCATCTGGTTATTGAATTTCCAGTACTCTTTTCCTTTGTAGAAATATGTGAAGCCTGAGGAAGAAAATTGCAATTATTCACGGTCATATTGGATCAAATCATGTCATCAACACACCATGACTGGAACTACTGGTATCAAATTATTTTGTAATTAAAAAAATTAAAAGGTGTAAGGAATAGACTTCAGTTGTAGGTTTTTCAAATCTTCTTTACAAATTTCATTTCTTTACTCTCTCTAGAAAATCTAATATCAAGGGGGGGCGTTAATTCAATAAACTGGGAATATGATCTTTGACAGACCAGGGTCCAGCTGATTTGTTCATTCCCTGAAAACCCAACCGGAGTTGGAATCCTCAGGGCCAGGACTTTAAAGTACCACAACCTCTTCAAGATGGGAAGTCTACTGAAACAAATTGCAATGCTATGCTAGCCAGAAATGAGAACTGACCCTCTTTAATGTCACATGGCCTACTGCTGTACTTCAGAAAAAGGAAACTGGATGAAATAAAAATAGCTTTGCCAAGAGAAAACAGGTGTAACCAGATCTAAGTTTTCTGCAAAGAGCTGGTATTTGATTATTCAGGCACAATCCAATGTTACTACTAAACATGCCTAAATGGGAAAAAAAAAAAATGACTCCTTGCCAAAAATCTACATTACTTTATTATCTCAGCCGAAAAATGGCATTGATCTGGCAAGAAACAAACCTTCAGGATGGGTGAACTTCCTCCTACTATTTATGAACTGAATGCAAACAGCTGGATTTTTCCTTATCTTCACTTTATAGACCTCAGCTTATTTCCTGCAGTACTAAGGCCACTAAGAATACTAAGACAGATTGGGCACTATTTGTCATTTTAACAATGCTTCCTGAAAAGATCAGTAACTGGCTATCTGGAGATAATATTAGTAATCACCTATTCAAACAGCAGTTAGTTTCTTTCAATTCTAAGAAAAAAAATACTTGATAGTATATTTTGCAGCTCAAACTGTAAACAAATCTTCATCATCTACTGCCACTTTTCAGAATATTTAGAATATTTGAACACTCTTCTACATTAGTTATTTATGTAATTTTAATGGCCTTCCTAGCTACTGAAAAAGTACTATTTTCCTTCCTTAATCCCTTGCAGCTTTATTATCTGAGAATGTGTTAGTGTATCTATAGAAAGATATAATATTGGTTAAAAAGTAAAAAGAAATGCACTGAGCTATATCAAAACAGTAGTTAGGAGGCTTGTTCACAAGATGCCTTCTATTCTGATTGGAACAAAACAAAAGAGGACTGTAATTCTTTAAATAAAATGAAGTTTTAAAATATTAGCATATATAAAGTTCATTAAAGCAATCTGTAGTTTAAACCAAAAAAATTATCAAATTCAAAATTTCAGTATTTTGAGCCACAGGTTACCCTATCTTTGCATTTCATATAACAATGTGTATGTAAGAAAATACTGTACATACTGGCCCTGGATAAATATTTCAAGTGTGGAAATTTGATATATTATGTCTATCAATATTCTAATACATATATAGAGACCATATACAGATATGACATCTTTAAATCTATATTCTTACATATATACAGAACACATACATGTATACACCAGGGGTACATATAAGTCAGAATACTGACATTACTTAGCATTAATTGTTATTATACATTGAAATACCAAATTAAAACTGTTAATATCAAAGCAGCAAAGGAATCACCAGCCCCTATAGATCCAGTAAAAATTCTTCAATCAGGGCATATTTTCCATTGGAAAACTCTGAAGGTAGTTTAAACTTTTCTGTCATTTTGCTGAGGCGGGAACCAGGATAACAGTCAGTAACAGCTGAAGGATGGAAGTTACCAGCAGAGAAAGGTAGTTCTAAGAGACAATAGTTTTACTGCTTCTCATGGCAGAACAAGTGCTTCTCATGGCAGAACACAACTGTTGAAAGTTATTATTTCATCTAATCTGCTTGACTTGTTGAGCCTGCTTTGGGAGATGGTCATTACAATTTTCTAGGTGCTAGTCACTGAGAGTAATGAGCGCAATGCCTGACCCAAACAATGTGGAAGGGCTTAGCAGTCACTAATGTGTCAAATAGAAACTCAAATTAGGAGTAAGCACAAGGCAAAAAATGCTCAATGGGCTAATAGACTACCTTTTCTCTTTCTTCTCTCTAAAAATTGCCCCACCATCCACTTTAGCAGAATTTCTTGTTGGGAGGTAAGACGCTCTGAAGGTAGAAAGAAAAGATTTCTCCAATCTGGAGAACTTTGTGTGATCTCAGATTCCATGAGAACAGAAAGGAAATTTCCTCTTCACCTCTTCCTAAGAGTTTCTACCACAGTGTTAGAAACCAAATCACAATATGGGAAGTAGCAGGGAGAGTTTCAGAGATGTTACCTGTACCTTACCAAGCTTCTAGGACACTTGAGTCAGGATGCTGACTACAGTAGGAAATTGTTTTTTTTAATCTTTCCCAAGCCTCTTAGTACAAGATTACCCATAATTTTTTGTGGACAGTGAAGGAAACCTCTTTATGATCAGACTTACTGCAAGTGTTCATTTGCATGGTTTACACAACAGAAAGACAAGGAAGAGAAAGAAGTATTCTTTAAAACAAAATGGATTAACTGGAAGACATGCTTTCAGATGTTCCCATACAAAGCTATATAGTAAAACTTCCTTGTCAACTCTGTTTCTACTGAAAGAAAGGAAAACAGTTTCAGGCAAAATGTAATCAACTTCTTTCCAACTAAGCTGTGGTAATTCTTATTTGCATCTGCTTTTGTTTCTTTCTCTCCTCATACAACAGTGGAGTTGTGAACTGTTTCTTAAGATGTCTATTTTCTTTATTTCAGGGAAGATGTCTTAGTGGTCTTCTTGGGAACTTTATGGTGTCATTTTCAGTCCCTCTTTCTGCCTGGGGCCCTTTTAGGCTTTCTGAGAAGCCCAAGAACACCCTCTTTCCCTTCTCCTCCTCCACAATGTCATGTCATGTTTTACCACCCTCCTCATTCAAAGAGTCAGACAGACTATCAAAGCCACTGGGGCAAAAAAGAGAAGTGGCTTTGATGTAACCAAGAGTCTTTCCTGCCTTAGGAATGAGTGCTCTGCCTCTCCAGTATTTTCAAACCCACTGGTCTGAGTGTTACAGCAAGATAATTTTCATAGGTAATGAGAGACACATGTACCTGAGCTCAGTACAGAAAACATTATGTGGAATACAATCAAGGTAAGAAAAAAATCCAAACCCATACATACATGCATACATACATGTATATGTTAAATTCCTTTTGGATGTAAATCTTTAAAAATGTGCTTGAAAAGTAATGAAGGGAAGAAAGCAGAGGTTATATCCATTATGTTTGTTTGTGCATACATAATGTTTGTGCCCATTTCCACATATATGTGTATTTACAGTTAGTTATTGAGTGGGATTTATGCAGAATATCATATTGACTGACCTACTTTCCAGTTAAAAACAGAACAAAACAAATAAAAACAACATTAAAAAATCCAGTCTAGCCAAAAGGCCAGAATCCAGAGAGGGTTTCTGCTTCTGGATAAAACAGAGACAAAAGCAAGGAAGCAATTAAACATATTTCTGAAAAAAACCCCAAACATTTCCATGGTAAATTACTTAATCAAATTACTGAAATGGTTTATAAACGGAAAGAAATCTTTTTATCTGCTTATTAAAAGGAAATTAAAATAATATGGCAATATATACATGTGCTGTCTGAAGCAAACAGAATAAACTCAGAATCTACTAATAAATAAATCATAAATGCCATACAACAATTCTCCAACAATGATAAGTGATGACAAATGCATATTTTTATCCCCATCAAAGGGATCTAAACTCTGTGCAACTGAGGGCTCTGTTGGCAGCCTGCCAGCAGCCCCTGGGTAGCACTGAATTCTCATAAGATGGAGGAGATTTTGGCTGCTCTTATACAGTTGGAGGTGTGGCCAGCTGAGATTCTAGGTTCCTGTATGTGATGATGCATCTTGATACGTAATAGCACTTCATACTAACATCCCTGTGATCTGCATTTCTGCATCATGGGCTTGTGACATCTTTGATTTACACAGATTCGTACAGATATTTCTGCTTAGATAAAGATTTTGCTTCCCTTTTCTAGTCATTCAGAATGAAAATAATACCTTCTAAGCTGTTTAAACAGCCAACACCTTCACAATTCAAATAGAGATATATTGTGTTTAGGAAGCTTGTTTTAAGAGGTACTATAATTCAGTAGAGAACAAAAATAATTAAGTAAATTAAGACACAAGAAGAAAAAGAATGGAAACTAAGGTTTATGATACTAAATTTGAAAGATTTTTCTCCATTGTGTTAAATGGTACATGCAAACAAACAGCTACTTTCAGCAAGTGCTATAGCAGGAAATATTCTGTTCATACATCGAAAATTCCTCTGCTACTTAACCTGAATAGTCAATCACCCCTCTACTACTCTATCTTACATAAAGGTTGTTAGTAAATCATTAAAACAGGAATGTGTCTGCATACCATTTTCTTTGTGGACAAAGGCTCCCTGAGGAGATTCTGGGATACCTTTCCAAATTGTGATTGGTTTGGGATAACCAGGGTCCATGGATCTCATTTCTTCACTGTACCTCCAGTACCTGAAATTATTTTTAAAGGAAAAAAAAAAAAAAAGAAAAAAAAAAAAGAAAAAATCATTTATAAGATACCAGATGAGTACTACATATTTTTTTCCTTCTAACATTTACTACATTAATTAGTCACAAATGGGAATATTTGACTTCTTTTCTTGGAACATACTACCAGATTACAAAGAAATCTATTTGCTGACTGGACAACTGTTTCATGTAAGCAGAAAGAAGATAAAAGATTTTTGCACTTTGACAACTAAATCAGTATGCATCTCATAATCGTAGCAATTCTGATGCTTAGGACTTCTTCACAGTGACACAGAGAGATGCAACATATGCAAAAGAGATACATTAATGCTTTAGATAACATTTTAATCATGAAAATGACAGTAGATTCAGATTAAAATACTCCCAGCAATCTTAATTTAACTCCTTATATGTGTGCATTACAGGAGCTTTTCATTTCATTATCATTAAATAGATACAGTGTAATACAAAATTCAACCTGCTTTTGTGCCTTTCTGCCAGCTATTTAAAAAGCTTCAGCATGCAAATTCTAGGCAACCTGAACATGTAAGAAGTATTTAGATTTTATTTACACTTACAGATAATGTTGGTAATTTCTTTGTCCTTATGCAGCTGGCTAAATGGCTATGCATATCTTATAAAAAGCTGGTTCTAAGAATTAACATATTGTATCTCTAGTATCTCTGTGTATCCTGATATAATATTTGGGTGGGTCATTTCATATTTTGACTGGCTCCACTAATTTAGAGCATACCAATTTAGAGCACATTTTTCGTGGAGAATTTTTTTATTCAAAACCAGTTTTATTCATGTGAAAAATTACATAAAAAGGCAGCCACTCGCCATTTCAGGACATCAAGAGCCTGAGAATATGTCACTTTCATTGATAATCTGGTCACTGCTAAAAACTTGACCCTTTTTCTAATTTGAATTCATTTGACTTCAGCTTTTAGAAATCCTTGTTATGATTGTTCCTGATATATTAAAGAGTCCTTAAGTGGATGATATTTTGTCCCTGCAAAGGTACTTAGACAGTCTACTCAATTCATGTCTTAATCTTTTTTAAAAACAAAATGGTCTAAACTCCTCTGTATTTCTTCCTGTGCAGCATTTCTCTGGCTTTAAACTTTCAATAAAATTAAAAGGTGGCAGGTTTCAAGTGGGTTAAGAGTTGTCAAGTTACATTAAAAACCATTTGTATTTATTTTTTCTTTCTTATGCATAAATTATTTTTATAGCCTGATTTCTTAATCTAGTCGCATATGCATCAGTAACCAGCCAACAAAGCAATGCTCTTTATTTTGAAATGTAATATCTTTCAGAGTTTATATGGAGAAAGAAACAACATGTAGTAAACAAAGCTCTGACATCAATACTATCGCAACCAGTTCTTGCTTATCTTTTGACTTTGCGTTTCTTCATCCTTAGTTTGCATTTTCTCTTTTCACATTTGCCTGTTCTTTCTTTCTCTGTTTATTCTCACTCTTTGCTGACTCTAATATTCTATTTTCTATTCTCCATTTTTATCTGCGTTTCTTCTTTATCAACTATCTTACCTTTTCCTCTGTCCCTCTTTCCCATAACCCTATTTCCTTCCTGCATACTTCCACTCATTTTCCCTTTTTCTCTTCCAACCTTTTCACCTTTTTGAGCTCCTTCTTTTACTAACCTCTGCAGTTTTTCATTAGGCTGCATGGAAATAGATGGAAATAGACCGTCTTATAGGACTTTCAAAAATTTACATTGTCATTAAAAACAAGTCTATGAGGACATAACCAGTGCACACTCAAAAGTCCCAAAACTGTTGTTTTTTCAGCACTGATGAGAAATCCTATGAGGGAAGGACTGATCATGATACTATCTCAGCAATCTGTGCTGGAATAATGATCATGTCTACAGGGTAAGGAAAAGCCTAGTCCTGGTTCTCCTTGGCATGCCAAATGTTCACAAGCAGACTCCCCAGTGATGATTTGAGTGATCTGAGTTCTACAAACTATATAAATTGTGTTACTCTATCTCAAAGACTGATAAAGTAACAGAGGGAAAATAAATGAAAGTGCACTTTGTGGCTTTAGAAGAAGGAAATTTGGAAAATATTTGCTAAAACATGTTCTTTCTTGTGTCTAATCCTTTTTACTTAATGATATTCTGAATTATTGGATGACTAAGCTTTATAAAGAAAAAAATATTCATTTAAACTCTAAAGTCTAAAAACCAGTCACACCAGACAGAGGCATAAACAAGACCATGTGTCAAGAAGTGCAGCAAACCTGTTATCATCTTGTCCTACACTACACAATTCCAGTAGGAGAGGAATGAGAAAGGGAAAAATGTTTTCTGTAGTCATCTTTTGTCCCTTCTAGCTTTCATACAATTATTTGGAAGAATTATCTTTAGTGTTTAAATGGATCATTAAATATTAATAATAATGATCCATGCATGAGCTGTTTCAGACATATGAGTATTACAATACCATTTACTATTTGGTATTTTAAATCTTCTTACTGGTTTGGGGTTTTTTTGGTTGGTTTGTTGTTTTTTTTTTTTCATTTTATAGCCAATATTTGATGCTTTGTATTGCTCTAACTTTTTTATGTATACCACTGTTCTGTGACATTTAACTCTGTCTAGATTCTGCCCTGGAGCTCCTTAACTACAGATTACTGTCAAAACAAAATAAGTATACAGGTCCTTGAGTTACATAAGGAGGAACATACTTTGTTATTTTGACACTGGCATAACTTTTTGGTTCCCTTTCATGCCTACCTCCTGCCACCGAGAAGCTACATTTATGTTATACCTTCTTCAGGAAAAGATCCACCCCTATAGTAGACTTATACGTACTACTAAAACCAACAGGAGAATTCAACTCTAAATTTACATTAAGATAAAGTTGTGATATAAACAATACACATTGAGAAGCTTAGTGGTGTATGGGTTTATTCCCACTGGTGGTCAATATCCTGTAATAGCTCAATTATCTCTGCAAGCCTCATGTTGTTCGATCTTCTTCTAACATACTGTATTCCATTTATATCCTGCTGAGTTTCATTGTGCTTGTTAGCTCTAAGTAGCAACTTCTCCATCAACAGATGTTTTCTCTGATAGTTCTTTTTGTCTTCTGTCATTACCACTAGTGTTTTAGGAGTCTTGACTACAAGTAACTGCCTGTGCATGGAAATATAAAAGGACACTTCTGAATAAAGCCTAAAGGAAGTACAGGTCACATAAGATTCCTACTGTACATACTTTCCCAGGAGTGTGCAGGTGGAAAATTATTACCTCAAAATGAACTTACATTTTTTTAAAAATGTACTTAACCATGGGAAGCAAGTTATTTAGGTGGCTTTCTTGTTCACTGTGGAAATTGATTGCTTGAAATGATACCTAGTTTTCAAACACCACAAAAATTTTACTTAGTTATCTACTTTCCTCATCATAAGTGTTGGAGAATTTTTTTGTTTAAAAAAGCTTTAACAATAAAATTGGTTGTGGCAATCTGTAGTGCAATATTACAGTACTGCTAAAAAATGATCAACTGTAGTGTGCTAAACATATTCTATCATGTGCATTAAATTAATTTCTTAAGTGATCCATGAATATTATTAGTGTCTCAGAATCTTAAGTACTGCACAGTAACAAAAGCAGTCATCATATTTCTAATAATACTAATACAAACATTGCAATTATTAATAAAGAATAATTTGTCTCCGAGCACTCAGAATTTACACAGTGATACATCAATCAACAAACATGGTAACATCCTGAAAACCTGTAAAATCCATCATTCAGATAACTTGCAGGGTTTCAAAAATTAATGAGTTCTCTTGGCATTTCTATAAAGCAGACAAATATTCTTTCCCTTATTTTTACAGACAGAGAAATGAAGACACAGAGACACTGACTAGTGCAAGTCTCTTTGGGGACTGGAAAATAACTCAGATTTTACAATTTTTTTCTGTTCTTTATTAATCATAAAAATAAGTGTGCCTTCTGAAGGGAACTGTAAGATTTATTTAAAAATAATTCCTAGGGAACTGCTCAAACTGTTCTCTAGCTTCCTGATTTAGCTGTCGTTTCCTTTTCTTACCTAATTTTTAAATAGTAGAAAAGAAGTCATTTTCACTGACCATAAAAAGCTTTGGATCATGCCTTGCCTGTTTATCTGCTAGGGTTTAGAAATGTGGATAAAAAGGAGCAGGTAAGAGTGTACATAACGATCACTTTGAATATTTAAGTTTAAATTTGCCACAACCGTGACTTGCCTGTTGATTTCTAAAACATAACTTTTCCACTGGATATATATATACTTATTTCAGTATATTCACACAAATATAATTTAGGTTATAAGAAATGTGAAAACAGTATAGCCCCCTATGCAGGAGTGGTTAATTTCATCAACAGAAAATTAACTGTTTAAGTGGCTTGACTTCTTCTTTTGAGAAATAGAGGAAAAGATTAACATTCTTAGCTGATATCCACCAAATTGCTTCCTTGAAGAATTCCTATACCAACCTATCTCCTTTGAAGAAGTATGTTTTCCCAACATCTTCCCACCAAATTGCTGAATCAATGCCGTGGGAAGGAATTCCGCTTCCAAGTGTTATCAAATCATGAGGATAACCTGGCTGGAGAGTAGTGTCCTTGAAAACCCAGAACTTGTTACCTGTACAAAAGCATATATATACACATACATATATGTATGTTAGTCTTCAGTACTCTCAGTATTAATATTAATACACTCCTAAGAAATAAGAAAGACTCCCAAAGGGCTATAGTGGTTCAGCCAAACACAATGAAATGAAAAATGTTCTATCACTGCAGATAATGCAAAATTAAATATGCCTTACAGATACCTTGCATTTATAAAGCACCTTTCATTCATTAAACCCACAAAATATTTTGATACCAAGTATATAGGAATCAAACCCAGAATGAAAATGAAGTCATCTCAAGAGGCTCTGTGGTTGATAATGTAATACATTTACAGCAATACTACACAACAGATTTACGTTTCATGAGGAAAGAATAGTGAATTTTAAGACAAAACGAGGTAAGAAAACATATAAATAAATAAAAAATAGAAATTCCTATCCTCATAGAGACCATATGCTTTTATTACTCTGCACTCCTCCTTGAGAAGTTAAATTACTTATGAAGGGTGTACAAATTATTTATGAAATGACCATAGAATTTATTTTTTTTTAATCATATTTTCTTTAGTGTGGTCTAAAGACAGCAAACTGAGGTTCTGAAGTCCCACAGGTGAAACCCTTGTGTTTCTGAAATTAATGGGGGGTTGCCTTTAGTACCAGTGGCAGAAAGATTTAACCTTTCGTTGTGGGTGACAAACCATTCAAAACCACCCAATTGACTTATTACATGCTGATAATACAAGGTAGTTGTACAACTCTAGCTGGTGTTAGCACAGTGTCCACAAACCATCAGGTTACCCAAACTGTCTTAAATACGAATAATAGCATAGTGCATCCTGGACAGCAATGCTTAGTGGTTGAACCCCTACTGTTGCAGTTACTAGCTAAATATATTGTCTACATAGGGGTATGCATGTCTACAGAAGCAGCAGTTGCACCAGTGTTTTGTAGCATAGCCCCCCTGTACCTGTTTTTGGAGAGGATGCTTACTGTGCTCTTTCTTGTAACTGGATAGCTTGCCTCATATATTGGGTTTGTATGGCCAGGTTTTGGTAGCAGGGGGACTACAGGGGTGGCTTCTGTGAGAACCTGCTAGAAGCTTCCCCTATGACTGATAGAGCCAATGCCAGTTGGCTCCAAGGTGGACCCACTGCTGCCCAAGGCTGAGCCCATCAGCAGCGGTGGTAGCACCTCTGTGATAACATATTTAAGAAGGGGGGGAAAAAAACCCTAGGCAATTGCAGACAGAGAGAGGGAGGAGCGAGACCATGCGAGAGCAACAACTCTGCAGACACCAAGGTCAGTGAAGAAGGAGAGGGACGAGGTGCTCCAGGCACTGGACCAGAGATTCCCCTGCAGCCCATGGTGAAGGTCGTGGTGAAGACCATGTTGAGGCAGGCTGTCCCCTGCAGCCCGTGGAGGTTAATGGTGGAGCAGATATCCACCTGCAGCCCGTGGAGGACCCCATGCCAGAGCAGGTGGATGTGTCCCAAAGGGGGCTGTGACCTCATGGGAAGCCCATGCTGGAGCAGGCTTCTGGCAGGACTTGTGACCCTGTGTGGGACCCATGCTGAGGCAGTCTCTTCCTGAAGGACTGCACCCCATGGAAGGGACCCACGCTGGAGCAGTTCATGAAGAACTGCAGCCTGTGGGAAGGACTCACATTGGAGGACTTCGTGGAGGACTGTCTGCCGTGGGAGGGACCCACACTGGAGCATGGGAAGAGTGTGAGGAGTCCTCCGCCTGCGGAGGAAGGAGCAGCAGAGACAACGTGTGATGAACTGACCGCAACCCCCATTCCCCATCCCCTGCACCACTAAGAGGGAGGAGACAGAGAAAATCAGGAGTAAAGTTGAGCCCAGGAAAAAGGGAGGGGTGGGGGAAAGGTGTTTTTAACATTTAGTTTTATTTCTCATTATCCTACTCTGATTTGATTGGTAATAAATTAAACTAATTTCCCTGAGTTGAGTCTGTTTTGCCCGTTACGGTAATTGCTGAGTGATCTCTCCCTGTCCTTATCTCGACCCACAAGCCTTTCATTATATTTTCTCTCCCCTGTCCAGTTGAGGAGGGTGGGGTGATGGAGCAGCTTTAGTGGGCACCTGGCATCCAGTCAGGGTCAACCCACCACACCTCACCAGCCCACAATTCGTTTCACAGCTTCAGTTTGCTCTAGCTTCCTAGCCAAGTTCTTCTTCCTCACTGAACACTTCCACGATTATCTCACCTGGTTCATCATCTGGTATTAAACCTTTAGTCTATGTCCTGGTTTCGGCTGGGATAGAGTTGATTTCCTTCCTAGTGGCTGGTGTAGTACTGTGTTTTGGGTTTTAGTATGAGAATAATATTGACAGCATGCTGATGTTTTGGCTGTTGCTGAGCGGTGTTTACACTGGTCAAGGATTTTTTTCAGCTCCCCGTGGTCTGCCGGGTGCCCAAGAAGCTGGGAGGGGACACAGCCAGGATAGTTGATCCAAACTGACCAAAGGGCTATTCCAGACCATATGGCGTCATGCTCAGTATATAAAGCTGGGGAAGAAGAAGGAAGGGGGGGACATTCGGAGTGATGGCGTTTGTCTTCCCAAGCAACCATTACGCGTGAGGGAGCCCTGCTTTCCTGGAGGTTGCTGAACACCTGCCTGCCCATGGGAAGTAGTGAATGAATTCCTTGCTTCGCTTTGCTCGCGCGCGCGGCTTTTGCTTTCCCTATTAAACTGTCCTTATCTCAACCCACAAGTGTTCTCACTTTTACTCTTCCGATTCTCTTCCCCATCCCACCACGAGGGTGGGGGCGGGGAGTGAGTGAGCGGCTGCGTCGTGCTTAGTTGCCGTCTGGGGCTAAACCACGACAGTCTAACACTTTCCCCAATAATTGTGTTGTCCTCCAGACTCTTTACTAGGGTCTTCTCAACATACTGTGCCTCCTGTCCTATTCTTGCAACTATCTTTCCTTTTTACATTTTTGCTTTCTTCTAATTCTTCAAAATACACTTCTCACCTGTGTCTTTTCAGTAGAGACTTCTCTTTCAAACACAGACAGCTTTGGCTGAAAAAAGAGAATAAAGATCCTCATATGCCCCCTAGAAATAGGGAAAAGGGAGCATAATTTGCATTTTAGTACTTATCTGAAGAGCTTGCTTTGAGGCCTGTCTTCTCTTTGCATTTTTTCATGTAGGCCGTAGGGACACTCTTTCTGAGCTAGAGTATAGGCTCCATTGTGTAGGAACCATGTGTTTATTTTCTCTTCAAAGCACTACCTTCATCTGTGTTTCCAAAAAGCATTGCTATTTTTAGTAATAATAACACGGAAGGAGAAGATACTCTTTGACATCATGTAGACCCTTCTGAGTTACATCACAGAAAGATCTAGAGAAGATCCATGAACACATATATTGGATTGGCTTACTGGATACTTCACTTCAGTCTATCCATTGTCATTTATGATGAGGATATTGAAAATATAAGGAGAAAAGTTTGAAAACTTTCGCTCAAACACATTTGGAAAGAGATCATAAGAGGTAAAATCATGGCTGTTTATATTAGCCATTGTACTTACCTGTAAGACTAGGCAGGCTGTTACACAGACTTAGGAGGTTAAGGCACTGTGCTGTATAAATATATTATAAGGAAATGTAACATTACCCCAAAGATCTGGGATCAGGCATATGCCAGAATCACCAAGATGGAAAATCCAGAGAGCTGTTTTTCAGTTGGTTTTATATTTTAGCTATCCCTCAGTAGTATTAAATGTTTGTTTAAAGGGAGGGGTTTTTTAAAATGCCTGTTTGTATTACAGTGATTTAAAGCATGTTTTCATTTTATCACAGTTTTAATTAGGAAAGGGGATATAGTTTCAGTCCCTCCCATGCTGGGTTTCCAGAGTAAATTTTTTATCAGTTTCTTTACAGCTGCTTGTCACCCACTTCCAAGCATAGACACTACAGTTTGCCAGTTGAAGGAAGAAAGGGTTCAAAGAATGACTATGTACAGAGCCATTTGAAATACTGAAAATAAAAGAGACACAGATCTATGAAGAACAGTCATGGAAATCTGAGGTCTGTGTTGACCTGGGATTAAGGTCTGTTCTAACCTGACATTTACCTTTACTGAGATTCCTTACAAAATTAACTTATAGAATTTGGTCGTGACAGGGGTGAGCATCTTCAGTGATTCTCTGTCCTTTCTCCCATGTGGTTTATCCTTTTGCCAATTCATATGACTGGATACCAAAGGCTTCAGGTGGTAATGGCAGTTTCAAATGCAACGATAAGAGAAGTCATTCGTTTTGGACCTTACTAGTTGGTACTTATGGTGTGAACAACAGATGGCATCCAGCAAACGATACTGAGCCAGCTCATTTCTGTTTCAGAAGATCATTCAAAATGACAGCTGTTGCACAGCATTGAGAGGCATATGCTGTGATGTATGTAATGCCATTACCTTTCTCTGTCCCTCACAAGGAATAAAAGTAACTGCAAGTGTTAGGAATAGATCATTATCAGCCATACCCAATGAGCCAAATTTAGCTATTAACAAGATCAGGTCATACCAAAATAAACAAGGGTTGAGCCCACACCATTATAAGTGACAGCACCACTGAGCCAGATATTTGTTGCATATTCAGATATACTGAAGTAGAAGAAAAGTGTAAATGTGGGAACAAAAGACTTAAGAAACTAAATTCTTCTCAAATTTCTTACTGAGAAGCAAATTCTTTCTGGGTAAATAGAGAAAAGGTAAATTTAACTGTATTTTATGAAGACAGTAGGGCATTGAGAGCTCTAACATATGTGGGCAAGACTTCTATTGATTCTAACTAGAGGGAAATCTATTTAACATTTGCTTTGGAAGACATATTTAGTCTGCTACAACTGTGTTGATTGTTAATGGGAAGGACTGGTATATAGGAAATCCAAATGTTCCATCTGGCTGACAGTTTTCACTTAAGGTTTTTTTGTTTGTTTGTTTCAGGGGTTTTTAGGTAGTTTGTTGTTCATTTTGTTGTTTTGGAGTTTTTTTCTGTCTAGCTTCTGTCCCTCAGCTGGAGGAAAGTAGGTGGCTGTTGGTCAGAGGATTTCCAAAAAGTCAGAAAAAATGAGAAGCTTTCAAACTCTCCAAATATTAGGAGAAGTTAAAGCTGAAAATCAGTGCAAAAGATGCCTGACTGTGATGAGAATTAGTTCCCTTTATTTCTAACTTATATTTATGTATCTTAAAATGTATTAAAAATGAATGCTGAAGTCAGTATGCCTTCCTTTAGCTCATATTCCACTTCCACTAGTAAATAGTCAATACACTTAATTAATTGTGATTATAATGGAAATAAAGAATATATGACAAAACTAGAGTAATTATAGTTTGATCCTTCTTGTAGATAACTAATGCTTGTTCAGAGTCCTAACCTATGCCCTTGGCAGAAATCACCACTGTATTTATTTTACAAAGTTGTTTTTTAAGGTCTGGTTGGTGGGTTTGTTATTCTCACAGAGAATAAAGCACCACATGTTTCATGAAGTCTGGCCAACCTTCAGAATGTTTCATCTCTGCTTTTATTCCCTAATGTAAGATCTAATATAATAACAAGCAGAATGGTAAGGTCACAAGCTGAGAATGAAGCAAGTAATAAAAAAGCCAAAATGTCTTACTTTTTGCAATAATGCTTTGTTAAATATCATCACTGTAGGGAAACAATTGAGAAGGATGAACTGTGACTGCAATTATTTGAAGTCTCTCAACATCTATCTTTGACATTCTAAAAATATTACTAGAAATAAAGGTTATCTATATTGCTATGCTTCACTTAAAATATTGAATATTTAACTCAGATATTCTTCAGACTATTTAACTACCTACTGACTACTGCAAACAATTATACAGTTTTTAGCAACTGTAGTTCTTCCTTTGTAGAATCAGAATGGTGAATAGTTGTGCTCCTGGGTTGTCAGCAACCAAGTTTTTTGTTCATGTTATATGCAATCATGATATGTGTGTAGTGCAAGACCTGTATGGGATATAGTATATAATCACTGTAAGTGTTACAGTGATGAGACAAATTCTCAAAATTTTTAGGAATTAGACTCAATTGAAACCAGTTAAAATTTTAATATCTAATTCTGAAGGTTTTTTTTCTCCAGCCACCCTTGCTCTTAATTTTGGTCTTTCAAGCCAGGATCAAGTGTCTTCTTACTAGTATCCCCAAATTACTATTCATGCTTCCTTTTTCCTCATTCACTATTTCCCACATTAAGTTTCTGTCATTTCTCTGCTCCAAGATCTGACACTATAGTAAATCTATTTTTCAAAATAAAACTGTCAAGCTGTGGTATAAGTGCAGTTTAAAGTTATGATGGTGGCACTGGTAGTATGAGTTTTACAGCAGCCTTTCTATTCCTACATTTGGTTTTCCATAACATTCAATAGCACAGATGGCTTGACAGTTTCATTTTTAGCACCATATAAATTCCCACAGGTACACGGAATAAATTTTACTATTCACATTTCCTCATTAAAATAAAAAAGAAAAAAGTATCATTCTGGTGCCATCTTATTATCATTCAGCATGGACACCAGCAGTGAATAATAACAAGAATGTAAACATCTGCTTTTTATAAGCAGCCATCCACCAGATTGCTATGTACTTTATGAGCATTACGAGGCACAAGGAGGCAGGCCAAGTATCTTAAGCCACCTGAAATGAGCAAGCATCATTTTGCACTACAAGCACACTACTGAATTTTTACAATTGTTTTCTCTTGTGTAAATAAATATTACTGTGAAAAAAAAAAAGGAAATAAAAGTTAAAATGGTAAAATTAAAAAAAAAAGAAATTTCAAAACCAAAGAAGACACTTGATCCAATAGTCTTGAACTTGATTCAGCTTGATTTTCTATAGACATCTAACACATTACGCATAATCTCACAGTCTCCTCAAGTATTCTCAGGAGAGCAATGTCAAATAGGTATAAATATACTGATAGATTTTATTAGCACAAGTTAACTACATTTCTCATAGCAAAAACATAAGCTATAAAGACATTTCAAAGGTTCATAAATAAATGTTCCATCCTGAGCTGCCATCTTATATCATTTGCATATGGCTCATATTTTACAACACAGCTCCCATTTAAAAAAAATTTTAGTTTTTAAATACTTTTATGCCTTTACTAATCTCTATTTCTACTACTAGAATAAGTAGTAGAAGTCTGTAAAGAAGTCTGTAAAGTCTGTAAAGAAGTCTACTAATATCATTAATTCAACTGTATACACAAAGGGTATCTATGCTAATAGATATCTAATGCTAATAAAATAAAATAATAAATATCTAAACCAGTTTAATAATTTAAATCAACTGTTTCAAATTTGATGTTTACCATCCTGAAAGACAAGGGTTGAAACAAATCAAATAGAGCATAGATTATTGAAAATAAATGAGATCTGAGGATTTCTAAAGAGAAACAAAATGTTTCAATCCAGGATGGTTCACAAGGTCTATCCTGAGTGTATCTTAAAAATGTCACTGGCCTAACAGAATATTGTTTATCCTGAACTTATGACAGTGTAGGCACGTAAGGAGAAGCAAGGTGGCAATTACTCACTAGCAATCACAGATGAGTAAATTGGCTTACTCTTTTCTTCACCTTCCTCAGAGAGTAGAGATATTGCTCCACAAGTATGAAAGCAGGAGTAAAAAAACAGTCAGTCACAGAAGGCCTTGTTTCACACTAGTAAAAAAGCCTACAAAGTGAGTGAAAGAGAGCAATGGAGATTGAAGGTATGCCTGGAACCTTCCTTTGCGCATCTGCAGAAGAAGCAGTGGCTGTTCTGAAGGGAGGATATTTACGCACTGACCTGTTTCTCCAGCACACACCAGAGATTCAAGACTCTGTCTTACAGGACATTGGATGTTACTGACACCTTGAGAAGAAGTTTTGGAGACTTTATTTAAAAATCTGCAAGTAAATGCTGTCTTCATTCAAACACCACACTTTTCTGCTGTGAAGAACTGACCAGTCTTAAAATGAAGTGATCTGGAAAATGTTTTCTGAGAGGAGCGCATAGTGACATTATTCCAGTCCAAGCTCTGTGATGGCACTCACTCCATCTTTTCTATTTTTTCTCTGAATAACGGACATAAATGTTGGCTTACATACGTGCTTTGTGAACACATCTGTATGCCAGACTTGAGATTTAAAGCTCCTTCTAGGACTTACTTACTGGTAAAATACTACCTGGATAGCATGTTCTACTTGCTCATCGTCTTAGCAACAATCAACTTGTCTATTTCTAGCACCTTTGGGAGGAATGCATACACTCTTTTCCCAGGAAGAAATTTTGTGAGGGAATGGAAGAAATGAGACAATGATTGTTACCTACAGTCTATTTACATAGACTTCTGCAATCATGTTCCACAAGGTATGATGTTCCATCTCCAGCTGAGATCCTTGATTGACAGGAATTTTCAAGAACACACATACAAAAGACTCAGCTGAACCTATTGATTCTGTGGCAGTGGAAAAACATGAATTACACTGATAGAAAAACACCATCAGGTAGATATTGGAAATCATGAAGAGGAAGTGGCAGAGAAGCAAAAATTCAGAAAAATTGCACAAGGAAATACAAGGACTTTTGACCTTGGCAAACAAAGGGACAATACAAATGTCACTGGAAAAATAATGGAAGGAAATCTGAAAAGAAAGCAGGTGGAAAAATACCTGCAACAGAAAATCCAAGTATCATATGATATCAGCTAGAAAACACAAAACTAGCTGGTCTGAAAGCAGAAAGCATAAGCTGGGGATGAGGAGGAAGGAAAAGAAAACAATATTCTGACTTCTAAGAGCACAATCCTGCTGCTTCTGCTTGCTTTAATTAATCCTGATTATTTAATTTCCCAAGTAGAAAATAGATAAGTTCCTCTCCTCCTTCTGTTTTTTGTTATCTATAACCTACAGAGTACTGAATCAACCCATTCCTCTAAGAACTAATAGGAGTCAGTCAGCATTGAGTGAAGAGTTAAATAATGATAAAAGATATTTTGAGGTCACCGGGAAGGAAAAGAAAGCAGGTATAAGACTAAGCTTGATCATTTCTGTCTGAAGCTCACGTAATGGATCCCAGCATTATCAAGGTAGAGGTCTGGAATGCACAGGGTAGTTCTTTTGCTCTATGTAGCAGTAATGAGCAAAGGAATATCTACAGAATAATGTTTGTATCCTCCCATGTCCCATGGACCCAAAAATCAAGCAGAGGGATGGAGATCTGGAGGTACCTTGATCATGTTTCCCAATCTTATCAACTTCCCAGAGTTTATGACATGAAGTTTATTTTATGGCAACAGAAGTAAAAGCATATGCTATATTGAAGTCATGTAAATAGAAAAAGTACTAGATGGAATGTAATTTTCCTTATGATTGACACAAAAAAATACAATTTCCCTATTAGTAAAACATGAACTTTATCTTAATTGTACTGTTTTGCAGTGTTTCTGCATGTTATTAAACATTTTCTATTGAGCATTCCCAAAATGATAATGTTTCCATAGTGAATGAAATATTATTTCTATCTCCCTGTTAATGATTCCACTTGTAAAAATGAATTTATTTTTGATATAACAACTTAAAGTAAATTTTTTCTACTTTTTTGTAGTGAGTTAACAAGTGAATCACTCACAACACTAAATAGCTGAATAATTTTTCACTTATCTATTCAGTTTCTTTTCTTCTCCCAAATTATTATCTTATAAAATGTACTTTACATGGTTTTCACTCTTTTGTTGCTAAATGGGTATTTATTTAACATATAGCATAATTTTCTCATTAAATCTAAATTAGATGCATGTTCAAGAACTTTAATTTTGCTGATGCCTGGAGTGAAACTTTGAAAAGAATGATTAGCAACAATTCAATCCATACAACATATTTTCTGGAGTTTATGCTTCTTTAAAAATACTAAATACACATCCATGAAAAAGATATTTATTTTTCCTACCTGAAACTCCTAACATCACAGTTCTCAGATGAAATAAGTACAGTGCAGTACAGTGACATTTATGTAGCACAGATGCCATTTAAATATATGCAGATTCCATTTATAAAAAGGAAGAAGAGCAAAGAGAACTACAAAAAAAATGAAACTGTGTTCATTCTTGCTTCCTAATCCACATTTTTCAAACAGGATTTCATAGTAGATCACTGCATTGCTATGTCTCTTATTTATACTTCCAGTTTTTTACTGAATATGTAAGAGTAAATGATCTGATAGTCTGAAGGGTAATCGTAAATTAAAGCTGTAGTTGCCAAAATGAGAAAACATAACTCATATACTCTTCATTTAGCTAACAATTTGCAACATGATTTACAAATCATTAGTAAAAATAAGCAAGATATATTCCAAGAAATCATCAGAGCCAAAAGTATTGCACAAAATCTTACTTTTCTTCTTTTCTTACCTTTAAAGAAGACAAAATTCCCCTCACTGTTTTCATAAACTGCATCAATGCTGGGAGGCAGTCCTCTCCAGAAGTAGGTAATCTGCATGGGGTATCCATCCATCACCCTGTTGTTTCTGACTCGCCAAAACCACTGATCCTGGAAACCAAACATACATCTCTTACTATGTTTTGAGGCATTTATATGTGTTCAGTTGCTGTCTTGAAAATACTGAACAGCCTATCCTAGCATTTTTAGAGCATGACCTTTTTCTGTTTGCATAACCATATTTGTGTTTGCATTCGTGTCACATCCACATATTACAAATGTGTCAGAACTAGTTGTTCCCTGAGGTGGGAATAAGCTACCCATGTGAACTGTGTGTTTGGTGCAGATAGTCTTCGGCAGAACATACAGCATGCTGTATGAGATGATGTAACTTTCTTAACATCATTCCTATAAGGGGCCCAACTTAAAATTTGTGGACTGACTACAAGTGCTTTTAGACTGAACAGTATGCATATGTGTAAGCCTAATATAATGGAACTACAGATAGGCTTTGAAGATCAACTAATTCTGCAAGCCATTTTTTTGCAGTGGCTGCTAACAGTGAAAGGCTGATAGATATAGCTGTAACATTACTACATCAGTCTGATAAGAACTACTACCGATGACAACTTTACTGTAGTGAAGATTTGCAGTCTTTCCGTGTGATATTAAATAGAACGGTTAATATTACAGCCACTTAAAAGTGCTAAATCCAGTGTCCTGGTAAATCTCTCTTAGCTTGTTGCCATTTAAAATGGCTTCTCCCTGTGGGATATGCTATTGCTTTAAGTGAGAGTCATATGGAAGTTGCATTGTTGAGGAATGAGGAATGTTCAAGTTGAGAAATGAGTATGTGACACATTAGGTGGGTGTTGATGAGGATGTCGTTGTATCTCTTTAGCTCATATAACACCACCACTTCCAGTTCATCCAATATTTAGAGATGAAGGATGGGGTAAGCAAGTATGTAACTTTTTACACGGTTTTACACATTTTTACAGTATTAATATTATATAAAACAAAACCCCTTAAATGATAAAGAAAGTGCCATTCTGTCAGGTATCTGTCCCAGTTTTACAGGGCAGTTCAACCTTCTTTCTGTATAGGTCAACTTGCCAAGCAAAAGAGATCTGTGCTCTTATGGGAACTCGCACAGCTTAGAGAGAAGATTAATACTTTGCAGGAGCAGTACTTATGAGGAACTGTATTCATCATCTTTCCAAACCTGAGATCACAGCTCTCTTTAATTGTTTATCCTTCCAATGACTCAACAATTTATAAATCTCCACAAAAAAGTATTACCCATAAAAATACAAAACAGCTCAATATATATACAAAAATACATCTTAATCTTGTGCATAAATGAGTCTAAAATTGAAAGAGTTGTTTTGAGTTCAAGATTTCTGAGAACTTTAGTGTTAAAAAAAGTTCAGATAGCTTATGCAACCTGAAAAATATTATATTGAAAAGTTGCAATTGTCTGGAAATAATACTAATAAAATCCCTCACATTTTTTCATGTTATTGTAAGGTGTACTATAACATTTAAGGAAGGTCAGCAAAGCAATTTTTTAGGATTAATTGACTAAATTCCAGTAAGACAACTGGCAAAAGTGGGGGAATACAACTTAGAGATACAAGTATTTAGGAAGGCCTAACTGAAGCATGTGTTCTGAATGTTGGAACAGATAATGTCAATCTCTGTTATTTTCTTTACAGCATGTAGATAAGATGAGAGGGCTTTGAAAAATTAAAATTAGGGGGAATATCGTTAGACATTTGGAAGTACTTTTTCACTGAAACAGTAATAAATGCTTGAAACTGATTTTCAGGTCAGATTTTTTAGGCATCATCAATCTAGGAATGACTTAAGGAGGAATGATGTAATGATAAGTCTCAATAGGCCAAACAGTTCTTTATCCTCCCCAAATTTCTATAAAACCCTCAAAAGCCAGGCTGTATCTCAGAGATCAGTTATTAAAGTATTAAAAAAGGACAAACAAGTAGCAAGCTGCGGTGATTTAAAACTGCAGTCTTTGTGATATCTGTTACTATCTTCAGTACAATGGAATATTCCAGTCTTGTCTTTCTTCACTCCAAGATAGAGATAACCCTTTTTATTTGTCTGAATTTGGTTGCAAAAGCGCGTCTTAGAAAACAATGTTTATTTGCAGGAAGGAACATACCAAGCTCTCATAAAATGTCCACCAACTCAGAAGGACATTGGTCAAGTTGTGGGTATAAAATAAGCAAGATATTTAAAGCTGAACAAAGGCTGACTACTTAGCTGAATACAAAAGGACATAAGTACACACATAATTACTTAATTGAACAAAGGTCGTAAATGAAATGTTCAGGCTTTTGGAAGTTTCCCAATACAACACGCATACTCCAGCAAGTCTAGACATCGGTGCTATAGACAAAATTTATAACACTCCAGGTTTTCTAGTGAATCTCAACTTTCAGCTAGTACACCAAAGCAGATCTTGCAAATCACATTAATGTGTTACAAGAGAAGGATTTCTGTAGTTCTAATGACAGGAATAATCTTCTTTTGATCAGACTTAAAATACATTGTTAAATATTCAATCAATTCCATTGACTGTTTTTGTTAAAACAAAACAAAACAAAGCAAAAAACTCCCAAACTTTAAATAGTCATGGCTATATTCAATAGTTCACAGACTTCCAAGTGTTAAGATGGATGTGGCCAGAGTAGCAAGCAGTCATTTTAGTTTGGGCAGTACTGCACTGCTGATTGGCTAATACTATCCCATCATGGTGATTTCTGCTATAGTATCAAAGTGTCAGTGGAATGACCTCAGTAAAGAGACTAAGTGTGCATTCTTGAAAGAAACTGACTTTGTAACAAACACAGATTTCACAGTGCAACAAAACCTGTAAAATCAACAAGTCAACAAAGATACTTTTCTTGAGAATGAGTTATGTTTCAGCCTTAGTGATTTGTGGAATATATTTCCATTAACTCATTTTGATAAGACTAATAAAATTATATTGGTATTGAGTTGTAGGTCAAATAGTGTATTTAATATTTAATATTAGTGATTTGCAGCACAATAGTGAGACTATTCTTATTCATTTTTTGCTCAAATTCCTTAGCAAACCAATAATTTGGCCTGCTATACCACAATTAAAATCTTCACAATAATACAGTTATGGCAGAGCTGGAATGTTTGATTCATGCAGCATAGCCCCAGGAATTTGTTTTTAAATACATATATATATATATATGTATTTAATACATATAAATACATATAAATACATATATATATATATAATGTGGCAATGTCAATACTATGTATCCCTAAGCTTTCAACAAGAAATAATTCAAGGTAACTTATAAGAAATTCAGCAGGGTGTTACTGTGTATACATATCCATCCTGGGCTGGCACAGGCCTTTTCACCTGAGACTGATTATAGAAGATCCCCACCCTATTCTATAGCCATTTTAGAGATACTTCCAATAGAAATGGTATCTGAAATGGTACCTAAAATGGTATCATAAATCTTCAAGATACTTTCTTTTTTTAATACGTACCTTGTTACTTCCCAAATTCTACAAAGAAATTAGACTACTACTTCTGTACTAATACTACTAGATTAGTGTTCAGTGAGTTACATAAGTAGGATTGATTTGACCAGATTTATATGTCTACAATGTAAAAATTTGTTTAGAAATGAATCACTGAACCTGGCACAATAAAGGTCCTTCATAGAAACATTCTAAGGTAATCTTCACTTTGTTGTTTACTTCTCTGTGCTGATTATAAAGGGAATCTAGAAACCTGGCTCCTGTTTAGATGTCTGCAAAGTACAAAGTGGGCATCTAAATGCAAGTGAGATAAATCCCATCCATTCTCTACTTTTTGCATCCTGGATTCAACCCATCATAATGCAAAGAACATAAAATCATGAGGATGACCACACAGGGCCAGATCAGAGTTCATCTAGGCCTGTATCCTATCTCCAGTGGAGTAACTAGCAAATTAACAGATAAGACTTCAGCCCTGAAGTGGTCAGGCGGTTGAACTAGATGACCATTGTAGGTCACTTCCAACTGCGCTATTCTTCTCTCTTCTCTTCTCTTCTCTTCTCTTCTCTTCTCTTCTCTTCTCTTCTCTTCTCTTCTCTTCTCTTCTCTTCTCTTCTCTTCTCTTCTCTCTCTCTCTCTCTCTCTCTCTTTCTCTCTCTCCTCTCCTCTCCTCTCCTCTCCTCTCCTCTCCTCTCCTCTCCTCTCCTCTCCTCTCCTCTCCTCTCCTCTCCTCTCCTCTCCTCTCCTCTTCTCTTCTCTTCTCTTCTCTTCTCTTCTCTTCTCTTCTCTTCTCTTCCCTTCCCTTCCCTTCCCTTCCCTTCCCTTCCCTTCCCTTCCCTTCCCTTCTATATTCTATTCTATTCTGTTCTATTCTATTCTATGACAATAAAAACAAAGGGAACATGCAATGACACCTCTCTGATACACTCTCCCAGTCACCCATCACTTATGGTTCAGGGACCTCCCGAACAAAAGGCGATAATTTTGTGATTAATAGCATTTGATGAACTTTTACTCCATTAGACTCCTTCCTAAACACATTCACACTTAGAGCATCCACAGCTGTCTGCAGAAATGTCTATGACAATTTAACAACCCACAGTGTGAAAAGCCATAAGCAGTCAGCAACAGTCACAGCTGCTCACTGGTGTTCAGCCTTCATTCATTTTATTTCTTTTTCTTTATCACCAAGAATAGTAGCACTTTGACTGCAAGATCTAATCCAAGATCTTTGTCACTTCATATTAAAACCACCTTGTAGACTAAATCCTTCTGCCCATTTTCAGGAAACCTTTCTATACTGTAACACATCTGGCCAATATTAAGGATAAAGAATCTGTGGCTTGAAATAAGATCTTCCTGTGCCATTGCCTTTAGTGTCTAAATATTCCATTCTGAAGCATAACTGTGAACATAACATACCATGCTCTCTCTTCTGCTGACGGAATCCCATAGATTCCTTATTTTCCTGCTCTATTTTCAGATTTAAATGCAATTGCAATAATCATGAACAATGGGGTATTGCTCATCAGTAAGGACCCTACAGGTTTCCACAGAACTAAAATTTTGGAAATGTGTAATTTACCATTTTTATGGTCTTATTTAAAGAGACAGAAGCAGGCACATGATTTGCCAATAGATGTATTTTTAGAGATAGCCAGGCCAACAAGAATCAGCAAATATCTGGAAATGTCTGAGAGCAGAACTGGAAGTTTGGATCATTTATAAGATTGGGCAAGACAGGTGTTGGCAGAGGTTGATAGAATAATTTGTTTATGTAAATTTAATTTTCCTGGCTGACTTTACTATGAACATACTGGACTCAATGGTTTTAGACTGCCAGAGTTCAAACTCTGGAACTCAAGTTAAGAAACTCTAGCATGTGGCTGCAAAGCATGCCAAGGATCTTTCTGAGGTATCAGATTGGATAGGCTCTGCTTATAGAAAGAATGGATCATTTCAGCACATATAACTAAATGTACTTAATTTATCTTAAACAAAGTTATATTTACCAGCAATTTTATCATCTGCATTTTGATAAACAGGTACAATTACTGAAAATGTGCTTTCAACACAGTTCAGCTATTCTTAAAATTCAAAAGAGGCATAGTCCAAGAGAAGTGTATTTACTCTAAGAAAGCTCTTTCACACTTGAAGTAAATAACTTGAAACAGTTTGCCTGACAAAACACATCTCAGTGTATTTGGTTATACTGAATAACACAATTTTGTTTCTTTTGAGAAATACTGTGTATTGAAAAACTGTTTGTCTTTCCCACTATATTGGTTAAATATACTTTTAATTATTTTATTTCCCCAAAACACATTCACTCCTGCAGACAGATTGAACACGTGATCTGTCACATGCACTCCAATTCCAAGCCTGACAAACACATACCTTGAATGTGTAGCTTTTAGTGCCTTTCCTTGATGGCTAGCAAATGCCTTTTTGTAAGCATCTGTAGTTACCCAATAGCTCCCAACAGATTACTCCTGTGCAGCTGAAATCTTGCATAATAATTGATCATTAAATATTATGACTATAGACATACTAAGTAAATTAAACTTGGATAATTATTCCCAGTTCAAAAAGCAGAACAGAAACAACCCCCCCCCCAAAAAAAATCAAAATTTAATTGAAAAGTGAGCAATATATCTAAGAATCAGAAAACAGGCATTGAGTAAGGAGAGATTGTAAGTTGTTTCAGAAATACTATTATGGATAAAGAGTAATAGTAGGATGAAGAAGCAGGAACAGTCACTCAAATTGAGTGTTATGAAATGTGTTTTATTTAGAAGATGGGATATTTCTGAGAAAAAAAGACAATAAAGCTTTCTAGAGAAAACAAACTGAACGGAGGTTATACATAAATCATTCTGGACTATCAGTAAATGCTCAGGTTTTTTTCCTGTGTATATATAACCCAGTGTTTAGATGAAGGGACTAAAATATAGTACATTGTGTATGATCATAGCAAATACCTTCCTCATAAAAGCATTTCTTTATTAACAGCTTGGAGAATCTTGAATGGAAGAGTGCATTAGAGTAAAAAATTATGGTTTATAATGCATAATTTTCCTACTTTATTGTTAGATACAGTCTCCTCTTAACCTTACAATAAACTGATTTTAGCATTTTAGTGAAGATTGTGTTAAATTGTTCTTCATGTTTGATTCTATGAACTCTTTTAACAGTTTCTGAACCAAAAAGTTTGTAACTTTCCTTTTCTTTATTTCTGTATGATGCTGGTAAGCATTGCTGCCATCTCATTTTTTTTTTCAAATGAACATTTAAATCAGTATTCCTATGAATAATTAATTTCAGTTTCAGTATTTATTCTCACCTTAAACATCTTTCATGTTCCTTAAGGGACACAAGTGATGGGTAAGAGCATTAAAAACAATCTCCAGATATTTCAGTTCATCCATAATACACAAACTAGTGGAGTTTTTAGTGCAAAATTAATGGAGATTTCTTCTCTCAGCACCTCATTTTTGCCTGCGTCTCTGGACCAACAACCATTGCCAACAATAAAACACTAAATTGTTACAAAATCTCTAGAGCTCTGTGCTTTATTTTATGCCTAATGAAATCTATCTGCAGTTCTGTTATGACATGCGACACTCTGACTCAGAGGTCCAAATGATACCCACTAAAACCAGAAAAACTGCCCAATGCGATAGACATTCTAAAAAACCTACAAAGAGCTAGAAATAAGAAAAAAATTGAAACCTTTTGAGTAGTAACTTTTGTAACTACTTGGAGATGAAGATTAAGCTGACTTTAGCAGAAATTAGGTTTTGTGCTAGTTTTACAAGGAATCTGAAAACTCACTGTAGGTACACAAGGCAGGAGAAGATTTAAGGCAGACAGTGGGACAGGTGAAAAACAAGGACATATCACAACTGTAAATTACAATATTTTGACTATGATTATAAAAATGTGTGTGAAACCCCCAGTGATTTGTGAAATACCCTCGCATTGTACAGCAAATATCTCTGTGTGAATTTCTCTCAGTCAATACTAAGACTCTGACTTAATGATAAGGTACGTGTATAGTGCTGTTAAGGGTATTCCACCACTTAAAGATGGCATGAGATGCAAAAATGAAAAATTTAATATCTACAGCTGCTAGAGCAAGAAGTTTTCCTATGGCTAGATTCCACAGGATCACTGCTTGGCCTATTTAATTAAAAAAAAAAAGGACAAATAAACATCATACTTCTGCCCTAAATCAGTGTTAATCAAATGCTGAATTCCAGTTAATACTGTAGCTTAATATTATTGACAAAACACATCAAGCTTTCATGTTGGGTCATGTCTTCTCCCCTAAGCTACTTCTGACCATGTGCAAAAGCAAGCCTTTGTTGATGGAAGATTAAACATACTCAGCAGCTATGCAAAGCAGGAGCAGCAGACTGAAATATTCAGACAAATGAATATCTGTCTAATATTCTCCCATCTGACTATTACAAAAAGAAGCCAGTGGTAAATAATATACTAAGCTGTTTAGTAACTTTAAATTGTTCTCTTACAGAGTAAGAAGAGTTCCAGTTATGTACAGAGAAACTTACCAGAGGACAGAACCTGCGGAGACTATATTTCAAGACTGTGATCCAGGAGAGAATGAAGTTCCCCTACTACACAACTTTACGGGATTATTAAGAAACTTCCTGAATTTGGGAAATGCAAGGTATATTTATTGTATCTAAGTCAAAATAAATCAAGAATATCCTTTTAAAAATCTTGATCTTATCTCAAAAGGCACTTTTCCACATCCACTTCATCAGTTCATGTGAATTTCACCAGTGAATCTCAGTGATGGTAATAATGGGCCTGCAGCATGTGGGATTAAAGGCTTTGTTAGTACTCATTTGGGGAATTCCACTATTTCTTTAATAACATCCATTTTCAACATTCCGAATTTGGAATTTATAGCATTTAACTCAAAGGAAATCACTGCACAGAATAGGAAAAAAAGGATAAAATTCTTTTGAGTAACTTTCTGTGAAATAATTTTAATGGAGCAGAAAAACGAAGTTACAGTCCAGAGGAATTAAATGTAGAAAAAATATTAGCACAATTCAGCTATGAGAATGATTGCTGAAATTATTTGTCTTTTCTGTTTTGCGTTTTTTTTCAATTTGGAGTTTGCAAGGAAACCTATAGATTAGCCTTACTTCAGTTCCTACTTGATTCCAGAGCAGAAAACAATTGGATCTAGTCAGACTGGCATCAGACATCAAATGGCTGCTACCAATCTAGCTCATTTTAAGAAACAATTAACTAAATGCTATTCTATACACACAGAGAATAGTTTAGCTCAGCTTATTATTAATCTGATTCACATTAAGAACAAACAAAGCTCCTTTAAAACTAAAAAGGACTGTTGTCTGTTCATTGACAGATGAATGTATAATGCATTGAAGATGACTTATTTGAACTTCTAGAATCAATTCATCTTCGCTAATGTGTTTGAGAAAACAGCATCGTTGTAAGAGGGTAAACATGTGATCTGAGAACCACTGTGAGAAGTCAGAGCATTTAACACCACTCAGGAAAACCTCAGCACCTCCTATGTTGAGATCCTGAACCTCCTGATCATCTCCTCACTGGAGATGAGACCAACTCTCTGGATTCAAAACAAAGGGAAGCAAAAACATCACCAAATGCTATTGCTAGTTCTGTTGCTTCCTTACATTCCCAAACAAGGAATATACTTCCTTGATGCAATTTATTAACCATTGTTAATTACCATTTATTACTGGCATCTAATCAGACACTGAAGCACTCCTCCAGACCAATTAAAGCCATTGTTTGTTATGATCTTATCCTTTTTCTTAACAATATATTAATGCTAACAAACACCATGAGCAAAAGAACTAACCTCTGTGACTCAGGGTAGGAGCAAGTAAAAAACTGGTAAACTTACCCATTTGTTTTTTATGGGAAGTAGTACACTGAGCCCACTTTGAAGTGTCTGTCTTCAGCTAAGCCACTGACATGAAAAGTTCACTGGTGTAAATACATTTTCAAGCAGAAAAATTATCTAGTGATTTTATGTAGGAAATCTTTGCTAAGGAGTAGCATATATTTTTTTCTATTATCTCTTCTTATCTGTTTTTCTATGTAACTGACAAAGTAATGTACTTTCAAGTAATTTATTCAAGGTAAAAAATGGCTCCGTTTATATTAAAATCTACCTTTTTTGGCTTCATATTCTGAGTCCTAACTATTGACCTGAATAGCCTCTTTTGCTCCTTTGAGATATGTGCAAAACTTTTTCATTGCTCATGCTGAAATCAATAGCTATGCTTTTAAAAAAAGCTACAGTAATCCAGAAATTAGGCTTCAAAGATTAGGGAAAATATGAAAAATAACATTTCTTTTTCCAAAGGAGTCAAAGGGCTATGGCACTCTGTATACACTCTGACTCTCTTCACAAGAGAAACCTCTTTTTCCCCCTCATTTATAAACTGCTGTATAGATCTCCTTCATGGATACTATATACAAGAAAATAGTAATGTGCACTCTTACTCATCTGAAGTCTGATTCTCGTTTATGCACCACCAGGAAGACAGGATGTAACAAGAGGAACTATATGACTGAAGCTGGAGCAAAAATACCTCTTTTACGTTCAACATCAAATTCTAAAGTATGGTCAATTAGCCAAAACATTGGTAATCCCTCTGAAACCTCTCCTGACTTTCTGTAGTAATTTCAATAAAGTATGACCAGCTGCATCCCAGTTTTCCCACTTCTAGAGCTGCACAGCAGTAGATCCAAGATACACAGTTTCTCCTCCTTTATTTTGTCTTCGAATGTCTTCTTTTCTCTATAAGCTTCCTTCTTCTACTCTTTCTCTAATGCATAATTTGGCCATTTGTACTGGGTGTTGGTGTCCAGGTGTTGGCAGGGGAGGGCTACAGGGGCAGCCTCTGTGAGGGGAGGCCCCGTGCCAGACACAATCAGATCCAGCTGTTCCAGCTGGTTCCAATGGGCCCACCTCAGGACAAGCTGAGCCCCTCAGCCAAGCTGCTGCTGCCTCTGTGGTAACATATTTAAGAAAGGGCAAAAGCATTGCTTCCCACTCAGTGTTTTTTTATACTCAAAGCACTTTTATGTTCAGTAGCAGATCTGAGGACTTTCTGATTTTATTTCCAATACACAGAGTAATATTGAATGCCTGACAAAAAGCTATACAAGCATTCTGCAGTTCTTCAACAAGCTTTGAAAAAAACCCACTCATATTTATACTAGATTCTCCAAATCACTTTCGTGCTATATTTTTCTCATTTGAAAGACAACATTCATTGTTCAACTGTTTCAAAGAGGTGTTATTTTGTCTAAAATCGTCAACATAAAAGGAATAGAAAACTATTAATATTTTTAGAATATAACTCTGAAGTTTATTTTGGGTATGGTATGTTGAAATTTTGCTAAATATATTGCATATTACAAGGCAACTACGAAAAAAAGTGCACAATACTGTGAACTTATATTACCTCTTCCTAAACAAAATACAACAAAATATTCAGCCAAGTACCTCATGCAGTTTGGTCATTTGCTGTGCAGAAATGGTTTTGTACATCTATTTGGTTGACTATTATTATATCCAAATAGTCTGTGGGCTTCCTTGAATATTGAATATATAAGACTTACACACACACACAAAGAAAAAAGAAAAACAGCTCTTAAAAATAGATCTTGGCATCTTTAAAAATGCCTAAAGATGACTTTTTTTTTTTTTTTTTTTTTTTTTTAAGGAAGCAGGCTTAGTATAATTCAGAGAGAACTGCCGGAGAAATGACCTGTTCGAATGTAGTGAACATAGCCTACTTGCAGAGGCATCCACAACCATGGCTATAGTTCTCTTTTGGAAGACATGTCTTGATGTAAATCCTGGCCCTTTCCTGTCTCTGCTCAGCTGAGTCCAGTGACTAACTGCACTAACTAACTAACTTTCATCTGAACTGCAAAGGGCATATGATTGCTGTTGCCCTTCCCAGTGCAGATGAAAAGAGTTTTTAAAAAAGTATCTTCTCTACATTTCAAACTAACAAATTTAAATTACTGCATATGAACAAATTCATTCTAAAATAAACATCTCTTAAAATTGCTATTAGTATTTGGTGTTCTATGGAAGTAATTAAGAACACTTTGATGTACATTTGGTTAATATTTAATTTTGAAATATTGTATCTTCATTTTATTACAGCTCTGTTCTTATTAGGAAATGATTGTTTCATTATAGCCTTTATTTTAGTTCTTTCAGTTTTATTCAAATATGTATTTTATAATTTCTTCATTATCAAATTGTATGTGAGCTTCTTATAAAATTTTTGATGCATATCCATCTGTCCTCTCTATTTTTCCTGTGTAGACAGTAGCAATGGCATTTATCCATTTCTTTTCTTTGTATACATTAACCTTTCAAAACTACTCTGAAGCAATCAAAACCTTTAAGTATCTATAGAATACTTTCAGTTCAAGGAAAAACTGTTATGCAGAATACTTTTAAAATGTGCTATGGGATCTTTGATTACCACCAGCAGCTGGGTGACACTAGATCTTATATCATACATAAAACTCAGCAATCTTAGAGATCCCTAACAACACCATGGGTTGATCTGGGTCTTATGTGGAAGATTACCATGTCCTATATCACTATCATATACTTCCAAGAGCACTTGGCTTTTCCTGGAAAATCTTCCACATCAGAACTTGTCCAGTGTATCTATTCATATTACAAGTCTGACAGCTACAGACCTTGCACTATGGTGCAGCTGGAGATCACATTGCACAATGCTATTGCTTTTCTGCTGTGTCCCACAACATATTAATGGTAACAACTCAGATATGAGAGTCATGTCATCAATGCTTTATCTTTGCCAACTGATAATTCAATTAAAAAAAAAAAAAGAAAAAATAACTATCTCCCTTTGGGTGGGTTTCTGTATTCCTAACTGAATTCAGCATTTCAATTCATTCTGATTTTGTCCAAATAACTAAAATGACTGAGACTCTATAAAATGTTCCCATTGCCACATGATGATGATCCAATATGAGGAAACAAACAGACAGCCATAAAAGAGGCACAATAAAGACCTCTAAAGACATGAAATCTAGGCTTAGAGCCAAAATCTCTGGAATGCTCACATTCCCTCTGATGCTCTGTAGGTAACAGCACATGCACATGAAGTACTGCACAAAACCCTTCATCCACAGGATTAACATTAGGCCTTTACAGAGCAGTTGGCTGTTTATTTCCCCAGTAGTGATTGCACTTTGAGCCTACAAAACCATCTGTAAATTTTCTTGAACCCAGTTCTGTTGCCTGTACTCATAGGGAGTTCACATAAAAGTCAACGAGTTCCATGAGTTCGGGGAGCAATGGTGCGTTCTGCAGCATGGAAAGATAAGAAAAATGGGCATTTTTTTGAATAAAAAAAATACTAATTTTCTTGATTAAAACTGAAAAACTTTCCGCTGGCATTGAGAAAAAAGTGTTCTGTTGAGGTATATATGTTACATTTAAACTGCAAACATTCTAACAATGGTGACTTAAACGGAAAAAGTATGACGTTTTCATTAATACACACGTCTGTCTATGTAATATAATTCAAACAAGGGATTCCTGATAGATCCATCTTTGAAACCAGGCAGGTATGTAGTAGGGGCTAAACAATGAAAAGGGGTGAAAAGGTTTAATAAGTAGTTGCATAAGAATATGAGGTGAAGATGTCTGCTTTGCAGTAGCTATCCTTGTCTCTTTACAAATAATAGTGCAAAACTGAGTTGGAATGAAGATTGACTTTCTGAGAGGCCTGCATTTATACAGCCTGTGTCAACACATGATCATGGTTCTTGGAAATATCACAGGATATATAATTAATATAATGTTCAAACGAGTTAAATCTCCTTTTCCATTTACCGACACCTACTTCTTGGTACTTGTCTTACACTAACACATTCCCCTCCTGATGCGTTCAGTGGGAAACTAAGTAACCAATACTTTTCTATAAGAGTTTGTTAGCTTAAATCTGACAAACATGTGAGCCTCTATTCTATTTGAAAGCTCAGTAATACTAATTTTACAACTCCATTCCTCAAGTCATCACTGATATTATACGTCATACTCTCCACTTTTCTTCCACCCTTTTACAGTCTCTTACTGTTTCATTAAAATAAAGAATATCAAGAACCTTGAATTACCTTTTTCTCTTTAATAAAATTGTCAAGAGGATTTGAAAACATGTGCAATTCCCTAGACATAGACAGGATATCAGCATAAAAGTATTTTCAGGTTTCTTCTCCCAGCTGCACAGTATTCCCTAGGATTATGCTATATTGCCTTACCAACAGTAGCACAGACCTTAGAATAGAAATCTCCTTCCTGGAGAAGACCAAGTGTACCACCTAGGATCCTACAGAAAAATTAAGGATTTTTTTTCCACAGATGTTTGTAATTTATTTTTGCTATCTATCTTGGGCCATTGGAAGAGAATAAGGAATATTTGGTTTTGTGTGACTACTTTTTTTGTGTAACTTCCCCCCCCCCGCCCTGAACTATATTCTATCTATTTCTCATCACTCTGAAATTGTTGACTCCACATTTGTAAGGAATAAACATACAAATATGTGAAAATGGTCCAGGACAGACTTATCTTTGTCCAAACAAAACAGACCAACCATTCTAATGAAATCAGAATAACTGTGTTTTCTCTACTTGTCTGCCCTTATGTCTTTATCACTTGTAGTATGATGTTTCACCATCTGCCTGAGGGGTGAGCAGACTATTTTAACAACTACTACAAATACATCTGAGTCATCAGGCTCTCTGTAATGACTCGGGCACTCCCTGAAAATCAAAAAGGCCAGAGGGGAGCAAACTCAACTCCCTTTCTTTATTTTTACCCGCAAAACATAGGGAGTAAATCGGCATGGAATGGAGGCTATGGGCCTAGTTAACCAAAAGTTACTGACAATCCAAGAGAAGGTATAACCTGCTTCATCAAAATTTCTAGATGCAGGCAGGGAAAACACTGAAAAACATTTAACTGAAGTTAAATGGAGAAATTATGATTAAGCCAATGCCATAAATACTTGTTTCTAGTTTCTTTAACCCCGCTAGACACCACTGGCAAACCAAGAAGACTGGAAAACTCTAAATAGAACACAGAAGGATTCACTCAGTAAAAAATTATGTTCACTGACATGAATAAGCCTGTGGCTTGTGAACTATAGCATGTCTAGGAGATAATTTAGCATAAATTCCAGCTACAGGAAGCTTCTAAGTCTCTTTTCACTGTGGAAATAAAATATGAGTCATTATCATTCACTCTTGTTGGCCAAAAGCTTGTGAAGACGAGAGAGTAACAAATTATATCCACCAAGATTAGCCAAAAACAACTATCAAAAACCTATTATTGATATTGTAGGAACACAGAAATTAGTACTCCAAATATTTTTCCTAGATGTAATACAGTTTTCATTTCCTTTAAGCCATGATCTTTTTACTCTAGAATGAATTGTGATATATTTATGTTAATATTTATTTGACATCACTATATCACCTGTCTTTTCATATTTCTGTTGTACCCATAAATTCTTACACATCTGTGTTTCTCTCCATATGCATATGTATGTCCTGGCCCATGGCAGGGGGTTTGGACTAAATGATCTTTGAAGGTCTTTTCCACTCCAAACCATTCTATGATCCTACGATTCTATGATTCTATGACTAATAATAGGAAAGCATTCACAAGAAAGTAAAAAATATTTAAAGAATAAATGAAAATTGGACAAAATGTTCCTAATAGAACAGTAACGCTACAAGTTGTAAAGAAAGATAGATGTCAGTGAGTGAGGACGTAGCATGAGCTGATGGAAACCACAATGTAATGTGTCATACACATATACACCAGTACAACGCATGAAAACAACTGTTGTTGGTAACTTTCACACTGACATTTGTTACCTCTCTGAAGACCTAAAATAATCATGTCCCTCTCTTGAAGCTTCATAATTACTGAAGCCAAATTTCATGGTTTTGCAATACAGATGCAATTCAATGTGATCCTAATGCATACAGATGCAGTATGTGCTCATCCTACCACTTACCCTGTCTCCCTGCCTTCCCCACACTGCACATTGCATGGATTCTCTGAGGAGATCAAAAGAAGGTGCAGTGCCCTGATGGGTCATGTCAGAACCACAGGTGGGAGCAAGAAACAGTGACTAATTTAAGTATTTCCTCCTGATTGCAGTAGTTTAGGACAGTCCATGCATAAACAAGAGACTGAAGCTGCTCTAACTAGGCTGGGGTTCTCAAGAGCACATCCCACTCCTTTTACACGCTCTGTGTAGGGAAAATGGAAGAGGACCTACTCTAGTCATTTCAGGCCCATACCACTTTTGTCCACATATGCATACCTATAATGAGTAGATATGAAAAGATGTATATCAATCTTCAAAACTGCATGGGTTGATATACCTAAAGGTAAGATTTCTGAGATCACAAATTAGAAAACATGTAGTTATTCAGGTCAGAGCTGTGGTTTCTTTGCAAAAGGAACCAGACACTCATAAACAATGTAAGAATGCATTTAATTTTATACATGCCAACCTTTCTAAATGCAAATAAGCATATATTTCTGTTAAGCTTCCTTTTTTATCCTGTATTATCCTCAGTGGCAATGGAAGTCAACTAATGCAATACTCTGAAGGCCAAAATGTCCCAATCTTTTGCCCCAAAATCTAGTTATTGTAATTGTGCAATTGAGGAGACAAGTATTCTGAGACAGATTGAAATTAATGAACTAGCTAACTAAACACTTAGGTAATGGTCTAACAAGAGGCTGTAAATCATCAAATGGCTTAAAAAAGTCTGCGCAAGTCACTTGTAAAGAGCAAGATGTGCAGACCAGGGCATAACCAAATTCAGATTTTAAAAATATACAACATAAATTGAATATATGTGGCTGATAATTCAATCTTTCCTGTTGTTTAGGGTGTGAATTAAGAAATAATCTCTGATAAATTGATAACATATGAAAATAGGGGAAGACATGACATAAGAAACTCTACAAGTGAATGTATGGGGGTTAGTTTGGATTCAAGCTGCTGCAAGCTAAGATGCTAATATATGCTGTTTGCAGTTTAATGCTTGTGATCTATGAAATTGTGCTGACAACAAAAATTAAAAGATCTGGGTACAAAATCTAGCTTTGAGTAGCATGGGGCAAGGCTAAGGAAATATTTTCCCCCATGGAAGTGGCAGGATTAGAAAAAGACTCTAGAAGTTCCCACTGTAATCAGTGGGTGAACAGCAATATTCTTGGAGTGATTCAGCTTTGAGGCTGACAGCATTGACCAAAGAGAAAAATAGGCCTTTAAGAGTGGCATATCCAGCAAAGAGCAGCCAACGGTGACATCTGTCATGACAATGCAAATATGAAAATGGTAGATATTCAATTGTCTTCGCTCACTGTCTGTCACTCAGATACAGGGATTAGATCATGAAGAAAGTGAAGGAATTTCTAACAGTGAATATGCAATATTGTAAATTACATCTGAATACAGATAAACTGGGAATGTACAATTTGAAGCAGTAAACGACTGTGGATGTTATAAAGGGCTGGCCAGGCATCACTCCAAAACATCAGCAAAAGGTCCATCGTGATAAGATTGAGGAGAAATGCTGGTGAACGGTTAGGTAGAATGGGAAAGGGATGAACTCCGTCATTATCAAGTATAACCTTTGACCTAATACAGTTTATTCTCTTCAGTGAAGATACTCCCACTGGACAGATATGTCAAATCATTAATTAAAATGATTTTTGTTTCATTTTGATTTATAGACTGGATAAGTAGTATAATCAAACTTGATTTTGTATAGGAAAACAGTTTTTTATTTCATGTGCTTGGCATTACAAGCTAATCTGCTGGGTTTTGTGTTATTTTACCTAATATGTATTACTCAAAATGGATAGTCTCCCTGTCATGTCAAAGGTACTTAATTCCAAGGCAAATCTTGAATCTGTTAAAGTAAATGGAATTTTTTCCTATTACTTTCAACTGGGCCAAGTTTTCACTCAGTAGGCAAGGAAGGCAACACTTAAAAAAATATTCAAGCTATAGCTTATAAAAAAGAAAATATAGGATTTAAATAAATATCTATTATAACTTTTTGATATTTTTCAATAGATTTTCAATAGTGTGAATTGTTTCACTGATTTGTTGAAAACATGGATGTTGTTCTAAGTTATTTAAGACCTCAACTGTTTAGTAGTGCCGTGTTTTGCATAGGAAACGACTAATTCAGAGGAACAAATGAGATGTGTTTCTTTTCATTTAAATGCCTGCTCAACTTCTGTATTGTGGACCCTCAATCCCTTGAAAGAGAAAAAAAAAAGAAACAAAGAAATTAAAAATACACAAATGCTTCTGGAATATAAAGTTTTAGCTGTAAATCAAGATTAAGCAAATATTTCCAAGACTGATCAATACCACTGCTTGAAAAAGCTTACATTACAAGCCATTCCAATTGTTTCCCAAAATGTTTACCTAAATTAGTTGAAAGGCCACAATTTTGTACAACAGGAAATTTTAATTAAGCCTTGTGCTTGAAGTGTTTCTGCAATTACTCCCTTTGGTTCCATTAGGATGTAGCCCCAATTAAAATGTATTGTTAATATTACAAGATAACACTTGCTGGTGATACAAAATTGAAGATATGCCTCCATGTAATTTTAGATTATTCCTTGCTGTGAGTTTTTGCAATTATTTTTTGTCAATAATGCTTTTTACTATTCTCTTGACAATGAAATATTTTTAATCAGTTCACTCAAGCACTGAGTCTCTGAAAACAGGCAAGTTCTACAAAATTAAATACCTTTTGTACCATAGTATTCAGTTAAAGCTTTTTGTTAGTCATTTTTGTTGTAGTAAAATAACAAGTGAAAAATTAATAGGGTCACAGGATTCTCTGACTGTAGCAAGCAAATACAGTAACTTTGAGGGAAAAAAAATTCAGGATTTGATCTTTCAACTTTAATTCACATCCTTAGTCCTTAGTCAAGTGATTATGCTCACTGAGGGCTTATGTGCATATATTTTCCCCATTGAGATTCTCTGTCTAGGCCTGAGATATTCACAATAAGTAAATCTGCCAGATCAAAGTCTTTCACGTGCATTTGTTTATCTGTATTTTTAATGTCATTCACTTATTTAATAGTGCTATGCAGAACTATAATTGTTCTATATTTCTTGCATTTGATTGTAAAACTTGTTCTGATTGAAAGCACGATTAAGTTAATGGTCAACTAGGTTTCAGGACAACCTCTTGACATATGGGGAGAAAAAAGGAACGGTTATATTCAATGACTAAGAAAAATAGCAATTCTAAATACACAAGTAATGTCATCTAAGCGTGCTATCATTTGTTGGAGGATCCTGTGGATTATTTTTTGGGGATCAAGAAAAAGTCATAATTCTATTTTATATTCAGTATTGTTACAAGTACTTTCCTAAGAATATATAAAAATTTGACCCCTCTATCCTTTTGCATAAAGAGAGTAACAGAAATCTTCAGATTCCACCAATTCCACTCTATTAAAAAAAAAAACAAACCAACAAAATCTGTTCTATGAAATTACTAATTCTTGGAATTTTGGCCTATGATTTACAAATACTTAGTCTCACATTTTTGAGTATTTATTAGATTAAAACTAAATCAGAAACAAGAATTTGTTAGGATTCATGTTTAACTGCCCAAACCTTTACGAACATTGTCCCAAATCCTACCACCACGCCTGTATGTAGATTCACACAAGTACTTGAGTATTCCTGTTAAACTCAGTCTGTCCACCCAATTGTGAAAACTCTTGAATGAAGTACCTCTTTTTAATCTGTGAGGACTCTCTGGGGTAGGGAGGGCACCTTGTGGGTATTAACAGCTCATCATGAGATGGTGAGAGTCTCACAGAGACAGGACCAGCTTAGTCTTTGAATAAAGTGTTTTAGCCCAGAGCCTGACCCTAGAAAGGAGGGTGATTTCCCCTAAAAGCTGAGAAGGAGACAGCAGAGGATCTTTCTCGCACAGCTGGAAGGGGTGGACATTCCCTCCCCTGCAGCCCCCTTGTTAGTGCTTTGTGAGCAGCAGCCACACACCCCAGTCTCCTCTGCCTGGTCCTTTCTTCTGAGCTGAATACAAAGTCACAAAACAGAATGGCTGAGGTTGGAAAGGACCTCTGAAGGTTTCGGGGAAGTATGAAGAAATACTCGATCCCTCCTTTGGAGGAAAGTGGGGAAAACAAGTAACAGAAACATTTTGGGAGGCTATGCCTTTTCAGTGCTCATATTTCAATTGCTACACAAAATCACAGAAGGGTTGAGGTTGGAAGGCACCTCTGGAGATCCAACCCCCTCCTTTGCTCAAAGCAGAGTCAGCTACAGCCAATTAATCAGGTCTATGTCCAGTCAGCTTTTGAGTATCTCCAAAGATAGAGACTCCACAACCTCTCTAGACAACCTGTTCCAGTGTTTAATCCGTGAGGGTTTACAATGAAAAAGTTTTTTCTTATGTTTAAATTGAATTTAAACAAGACGTTCTGCCTTGTTTTTCTCTCAGGGAAAATAAAATTCAGAAGGATATTAGTCTGTAAGATCGAGGTGATGTCCTGGCACAGCTGTTAAATCTACCTCCTCTCACTGGACTGTATTGCAATGTACATCATCCAAACTTGCAGTATGGAGGTAGTCAAGCAACAGGTACCATTACATCATGCAAAAAATGGCATGAGGATAAATAATATGTGTTTTGCATGTGAGGGTTTATTTGGGTCAAGATGGTGTGAGCAATTACATGTTAGCAAGATGGTAACTCCACTTGCATTGGATGAAATGCTTATGTGGTACACTCTTGAGGGGTCCACAGTCAAAGACACCAGTGTCTAAGGGATAGCTGCCCTTCAGAAAAACCTAAACCACATGTATAGTGGAATTGTTTGGCCTTAGAGGACTGACTGTATCTAATTAAAAGCAAAGCACATATGATGGACATGAGAGGAGCTCAGTACCATCTGCTCTGCTACTGATCAAATCCTTTTACACCACATTGTTTGCCAATGAAAACATAGCCTTTTAGAAAAAAATAATCCTCTTTCTTCTGAAAAATCTAAAGGCCTGCTGAAGATACTGAGTCACGCATCCTGCTAAGGTTATACTTTTTAATGGGCTAGTACCTAAATAATAGGAATTTTATTAGCCAGATAGTACAGAGTGTTAATCAGTTCAAGTTGTTTACAAATTTCAATAACAGGTATATCCATTATACTGATGCTCTTGTAAACAAAGCCCTAATAATATAGTTATGATTTTTTTAGAACTTTCTATACATAATATTTGTATGTGTACAAATATACCTGTAGGTTAGTAGGTGCTAGATAATAAGTATAGCTATGACTGGGTTGCCATCTTTCGAATGGACATAAAACTATGTAATAAAATCCAAGACAATTTTTTAAAAGGTGAGAGGGTAGAAGGATTTTTAACTAACTGAACTACTCTGGTACAATTATTACCCAGGTGATTACATTCTCGTCTAAATTCCTCTGCAGCTGGATGGAATATACTACCTACTTCCCATACAGTGACGAACAGACTATGCTTCCCATTTTAAACCTGTGAAATGTGTTAGCTAAAACCCTTCCCTAGCTTAGAAGCACACTGAAAGGTTTAGATAACATTTGGAAAATATTTTTACATCTGTCAGTGAAAGTATCCATTTATTAAAAATATACAACTATGATTTTTTCGTATTGCAGCATATCCCTGCTTTTCTCCTTCTTGACATCCTACAATTTGTTTTTGTCCCACAAAACATCCATCCTGTACATTTCCAATAGGCTTGGTCTACTGTGGTACACTGAAGTCTCCACTGAGTTTTTGCTGCTTTTCTCCTTCCTTTTCAACATAGAACCTGAATTACCTGAATTAAAGCAGCCCTCCTCCCTGATAAGTTAAAAAATGGCAAATTCCACCAGATTGTTCTTCCTAACATAACGATATAAAAAGTAGAGGGAAAGGAGTCTGCTCTCTGCAGACTTAGTTACTTCTGATCTCCTGTTCCCAGTCTTTTACAGCTGAGAAGTTAAGTGGTTTTCCCTCTCAAATCCCAGTGTCTACTTCCACAGCATCCTCTGCTGAACTTTCCCAGGCTGCAACTGACAGCCCAGACATCCACACCATCACATGACAAAAAACAGCTACAGAAACAGACCAGGAGAGCTTTGGAAAAAAGCCTGCTTTCAAATACGGTGAAGTCTCATACTGTAGCTGTTTCTTTGTCTCTACTTTTTATTATTAGTATTTTCCCTCTGTCTCACAGATTTTTTATTAGACCTACCAGTTATGATTAAACAGCCAATGCTAAAATGCTTTAAAAATTCCTCACGTGTTTACCACATATCAAGAAGGAGGGCTTCTTTTCCTTTTGTGTTTAACATCATACGCTGTATAAATACACAATTCTGAAAGGGATATTAAATGGCATCTATAAAGTTATGTATGAAACCAACTGCAGTCTAAACTAGTGCCAAGGGGTAATGACAGCCTAATTGGCTTGGCTTGTTTGGCACATCATAAATGTTTTTACAATGGTTCTTAGCAGATGAAGAGTCAGAAAACAAATTTCTGCAAGTTGTGGAGAAATTACTATAAAATAATAAAACACAGCCTGTTAAGGCTTTCCTAAAATTGGTTCCATATTCTACCATCTGTAATGATAACATTTCAGAAGACGTTTATCTGAGCTGTAAATGCTATTTGTCTATGGACAAGCTTCTTTCTCTTATACTTACATTACATTTCAACAAACACCCTAGTATACGACAGTGGTTAAAAATGCTGTTCTTCAAGGAGTGAGTTAACTTTTCCAACAGGAATACTAAAATCATTATAGATTATATAGGATTGTCGTGGTTTAGCCCCAGCTGGGAACTAAGCACCACGCAGCCGCTCGCTCGCTCCCCCCCGGTGGGATGGGGGAGAGAATCGGAAGAGCAAAAGTAAGAAAACTCATGGGTTGAGATAAGAACAGTTTAATAATTGGAACATAATAATAATAATAATAATAATAATAATAATAATAATAAATAATGAATTAGAATGAGAAGGAAAACAATGAGAGAGAGAGAGAGAGAGGAACAAAACCCAAGGGAGGGAAAAAAGAAAAAAAAAAAATTATACAACCGCTCACCACCCGCCGACCGACGCCCAGCCAGTCCCCGAGCTGCGATCGCTACCCCCCGGCCAACTCCCCCAGTTTATATACTGGGCATGACATCATATGGTATGGAATAGCCCTTTGGTCAGTTTGGATCAACTGTCCTGGCTGTGTCCTGCCCTCCCATTTCTTGGGCACCTGGCAGAGCATGGGGAGCTGAAGGGAAAAAAAAAAAGTCCTTGACCAATGTAAATACCGCTTAGCGACAGCCAAAATATCAGCGTGTTATCAATATTATTCTCATACTAAAATCCAAAGCACAGCACTATACCAGCTACTAGGAAGAAAATTAACTCTATCCCAGCTGAAACCAGGACAAGGATCTATTCATCTGTTTCTTAAGCATTTAGCATTAAACGAAGAAAGGACCAGTACAACCTCTGTGAGATGTTCTGTGAAGCAAAAACCTGTGTCACATAAACAAAGAGCTGTGACCTGCCCCTCTAACTTGCTGATTATGCAGGACAAGTTCCACACATTTAGTGCTTACTTTTCTAGATGTAACCTGTTCAAAAAACTAAAGATTTTGTTAAAATCTGTGAAACTGAAAAGGACATAAAGAAAAAGGATATTAACAGCAGTAACACAGACTGTTGAAGCAGAGCTAGAGGTAATTTTGTTGCCAAGGAACAATCAGCATGTAGAGTCAAACACAAGCTATACACGCCTCAAAAATAACAGAATAAGCAACCAGTATTACTTGATCTGCATCCTTTGAGAGGTAATACATCCTGTGCAACCATTGGCTCCCTTGAACATTTTTTATAACTGTGTAAAAGATTCAGAAGGTGTTAACATAAGTACCTTTATTGATAGGACATCCTAGATCATCTTCAGAACTGTTTTGCTACAGAGGACTGGAAAAGCAGTGTGAATTGCACAGAACACAGAAGTGGAAATATATGCTGTAAACTTCTTCACTAATGGATCTTTTCTGGTGACCTTAGTCAATGGGGTTCCTTTTCATGATGCAGTAGCCCTGGAGGTACTCTCAGGAGACTTTAAGAAGACAGTATTGCCGGATACCACATATTGCTATATACAATGGGTGAGAGGTTTGCCATTCAAGGCAGACAGTGTCATACCACTCTGCACAACTTTCCCAGAAAGGGAAGACCAATTTGTTTTTCTCCATTTTCAGCCATTTGCTGTGTCCCAGGGGAGTTCTAACTAAACAGAGGGAGAAAATAGCTGGAGAAAAGATTGGAAATGAGAGTGACAGCTAAATACTAATTGCATTCAGGATAAATACAGAAGATAAATGGAATCTCAAGACAAAAACTTGGCACTTAGAAATTTTGGCATAGAAATTATTCTCTCCTGATGGTTGCTTATACCAGTTCAAGCATGTATTAAATAATAGCAGTAATTTAAAAACTCCATTCAATTAAGAAAAACTTCATACACTTTAAAATATCAGTTGATGACAACTGAAACCAATAGTTACAATACATTAATTTTAACTAATATTTTTATTCTATAGCATACTGCATCCCCAAGCCTTACAGCTAGCAGGGGGATTTTAAGGGCATCTAATTTAAAGAATTCAGGAAGAAGTCCTTTTGGGACAATACATTTATATGTCAGTAATCCATGTATATTTGACGAAAATGAATTTTGTTTTCCTTAAAATCCAACCATTTCTACCAAAACAATTGATCTGCAAAATTCTAATTATATTTGGTGGTCTTTGGAGAATCTTTAACAAGTTGATTGCTTTACTTTTGTGTTTACTGTTCATGTTAGATCAAGAACAGTTCCTCTTTATTTCATTTCTATAACCCTACAATTTTTACCAAGTGTTGCGAGGATTGTTACTTTGTCAAAGTGATGGCAAAAGAATAAAAAGGGATGGATAAGTGTAAATTCTATTTTCCCTTTAAGTTTACTGTTATTCAGTTTTACTCTGGATATATCAATTCAAGAATGCCAGATAGTCCTTAAAACCACAGACAAAGCTCATCAATTTGACTGAACATAGAAATTGTTTCTAATATTCTGATACTCTTAAGTATACCTAATAGCTCAACAGCCAAGAGAAAACAGTCTTCCTGAAATCAATATTGTTTGTCATCTACTATGAAAATCCAGTCTGTCTCAAACTGTTATCTTTTGTGCTTCACTTTTATGTTTAAATTAGAATTTAATTATTCAAAAGAGCTCACATTCTTCAACTCTGTGGCTAAGTTCCCAAGCAATTTCAGGGATTATTTAAACAAATTGAGCTCCTGAGCTTGAGACTTGCCCATGAGATAGAAAAGTGGCTATTTTCAATTTGAAATTGGTACATGGCATACATGCCATTCAGCAGGCAGTAAAATCTGCCACTACACAATCATTACAGACCTGTGGATAAAGACAAAGAAAGAAAAGGATGTAATTTGATTCGCCTCCAACTTTATTAATTTAACTCATCTGGGAACTATCCAGCAGTAATTCTTCCAATGAAGGTCATAATTCTTCTTTAATTGTTTCCACCTGGTACAGTATGGCCATCAATCCCCTCTTCTTCTCTACCTCTCTTGGGCTTTCAGCCCATCACTCATGCCTTCCCAGTCTATCCTTCTACTAGCATTAAGGGGCAAGGGCAAAGAGGTTTGGTTTTTTTGTTGTGTCAGACCACAGAACATCCAGCTTTGCTTCCTCCATTGCTGGATGCTTTCCCTGTATTCAGTCCCTATTCCTGTTTATACCTTCTGAGAATTAATTCTTGCCCTGCTCCTGCTACAGTCTGACATGCTGAGCTTTTCCTTATAACCTGCCCCCCCTGAGATTCTACAAAGTAAGTTGAAAATTACTAACTACCCCTGATTTTTCTAATTCCTTCTCCCTTTTCCTGCTCCTTTCATACTCCTCCCCATACAATAAAAACCACACCCCTCAAAAAAAAACTCAAACAGGTAATGAAACTCCTTTAGCAGACAAAAATCTTAATTAGCAAATTAATGTACAAACCAGAAAGTTAAGGCCTACTAACTCAAGCATTCAAAGACACTCAGACTACAAAGTCAAGATTTGTATACTTAAGTAAACTCCATTGCTTAGCATGCTAACCCAAGTCATGCCTTGCCATGCTCCCAGGTACCCTGAGGAGAAAAGGGGAACTGTAGGACCCTTAAAGAAATTAATCTGAACAAAGGTCATCTCTTTCTTCCCTTCCCAACACGTTGCTTTTATGATTACAGCAACTTCATTTTGGAGAGTCAGACTCTAAACATGAAATCTGTAAACACTCTGTTACTGGTCATTTTTCTCTGACAACGTTTTACCATGTTTCCTCATTAGGGTGTGGATCATAAATGGAATTTTAACTTTGTAACATAAACACAATTTGCACACTAGTAAGCAGACAAACTGTGTAGTAAATATGTAGTGTTAAGGCAGTAGGCAGTAAACATTTTTTGATAAAACTTAATTTGTATTTTCAGTCAAAATAGGTAAGAGTGATTAGTAATGGTGTTGAATCTATTTATCCAGGAACACAGACTTGGCTAGACAGGAAATTTTGTATTAGTGGGATAGCATTTCACTATTTATCGATTTATGTCTAAAATAAATGAGAATATGTTCTATTGCTCTTGAGGTGGATGACATGAGATTGAAGTAAGTATTTTAATATCCTGTTTAATGTCAAGTTAGAAAATTATATTCTTCCTTAACCTTTGAGTTTTAGTCATAAAAAGACTGATGGTTCAGGACCTCCCAGAGTTTGAAGACAGACCATCTATTTAAATGGAAAGGGCTGACAGCCCCAGGGCTGGCAAAATCCTTAGCTGTTTATGGAAAAAATATTTCCTGCCCATTGGGTGGTGAAGGTAGCTCAGTAATTTTGAATGAATTCATGTAAAGCTATTTGTACATATTTTTTCAGGTATGCTAAAGAAAGTGAAAACCTGGGTAGCATTGCTAATAAGATTTATCTGGAGTGATAGATTACATAAAAAGAAAACATATAAGGGAGAAATGGGTCCTATCAGAAAGGACAACAAAAGCCATTGAACTGGGAGCTTCATGTTTTGGGACAACTTCATTGCACTTCCCTTGTACTTACACTATTGCTGAAGGGAAAAGTGTTATCTATTCATGAGAAAGGCCCTTCTTCTCTACGTATAATGTTGAAGTTAAAAAGAATCATATCATATATTTACAAAACAAAGAACCCACACTTCCTATTACTTAAGCAAATTTGACACACCAGTAGTTCACAATAATAGATTATCCTGTTGCTTGTTTCTGGAACATTAGCACAGCACTACCTGTCAGCAAATTGGTTTAAGATTTAAGAGGCTGAATAATAATGATTCTGCAATTATTCTTCAACATTCAATGCCTTCTGGAAACCATACTACAGATCATCCTCCTAAGATAGCTATGATGTCCATGATACTTAGCGAAGTCCTTCTATCAAAAGATTGCCTTTCAGTTCAGTTTGTTTATTTTGATTTGTTGTATATACCACATTTTCAGCTCAGAGCAAGAAGATTAATAGAAATAAACAATGACACATTTGCAATAAGATTTTTTTGTGGCAAGGACCTTTACTTATATATTGTGGTTTCAATGTGACCACAACACAATGACAAAATTCCTTTGCAAATGACAGATCTAATTGTAAAGTTAAAATTATAGCTAAATGGAAAAAAAAAGCATTGAAAACACAATATCTACTGTATGTCTGGATGTGGCTGTATTCCCAACAAAATCATTCCCATTATTCATGAATTGATTTACACTTTTTATCTCTGAATAACATGCAGCATTTATTTACCCTTACATTTTGAGGCATTACAGTTTCTGCTGACATGGGTATTTTCCCAAAATAGAACATTACAGCAGTTCTCTGCTAGATGTTTAAGCCATGTGTATGTTTATTTTTTAATTTCTTTCTTGAACTTTCTAACTGTGAGCAGGCTGGGAAAGTGGAGTCATGATGAATGAGAGTTTGCTTTAAAAAGAAAAAAATGGAGAAATGCAGACATTTGATGTAACATTGAAAAAGTCACAGCCTCCTACCTTGAAAACAAACATTTCCCGGCGAAGAATAGCCAGAGTGTTGAAGTTCCCATCACAGATGTTAGGCTTGGCTCCAGGATAGGAAGGTTTGTCACCAGTGGGTGGCCGAGGAGGTTTAGGTTGCCTGTCATTCTTCCGCGGGTCTGCTGGAGGAATTGAACGATGTGGGGGCACTGTTGGCAGAGGTCTTGTTGGTGGTGGGATCCTGTCAGGTGGACCTTTAAAAATATAGCAGCAGGATGTAATTTACATGCCCACCAATAGCACTCAAAGAAGAAATACACAATAAAAATCTGCTGTAAGCAATGCAAATCCTACAGTGGAAGGGGAATGGAAAAAGTGACCTAACATACCTTTCCCATGTTGTTAAAGGGTATAATGAATGACTACCATAAAACCAAGGCATGAATGAAGAAAATAATTACTTTTCACTATCCAGAATCTTCCTTCCTTATTGGAACAAAGTTCCAATAAAACCTGCAAACGGTGCATTGTCCACCATCATTTCAGACAAGAAGTAATACACATACTTTACCAACTGAGTAAGAACTGTTAAAACAGAATCATTGTCTATTGTACAAAATAAAGGAAAACAAAAAAACTGTTCCTAATGAGATCATCAGCAGTCAATGGATTTTCAACCCATATTTTTAACTTCCACTCATCAATTCACATATGCATATATATAGCATACCTGATATTTCCTACTGACTCAATTTGTAGGCCAAGTAATGTCATGTGCATTAGCAACAGGACATTCCCAGCTTTCCCCAATGCCCCTTGGTATGTACAGGAGCTCTTGAAACTGGACTTCAAATCCTAGGCATCCTTATAAGCAAAAGCCATAATTCACATGTTTTCTTCAATATTCTGAAATCAATTACTTCTTATTTTAATTTTTATTTTCCAGTGAGTCTTACAAAGCTAGATACCTGGTAATTAAATGAATTGTTCTGAGGATAAATGGATTAAAAAGAATTGAAGTGAAAAATTAAAACTCTGTAATGTGGTTTTAAAACATTTTTCTTCTTTCAAATACATGTTCTGTCATAATATACTGAGTTTTATGACAGGTGAAATAACTATCCCACTCATAATTTCTCTACCTGAAAGTCAACAGACATCCTAGACAGATGCTGTTCATAACCCTAATGGCATACTGAATGACTTGCAATGGGTGTACTGAAAATGCCTTTCCCTTTCTACACATATTACTACATTTACTTATATTTTCCATGTACAAAAAGATAAGACGTTTCAGATGGATCAGTAAGATTTCTGGAAACAAGATGAACACTTTAATTTCGCTCTTTCTGTTTAGGCCTCTCTCCAAATAATTTAAATACATAATCAATTTTGACTTTAAAAAATAAATATCATTTGCATGACCAGCTTCAGAAAGAACTGTTCAATATTAAGACAACTCTAAAACTGCATAAATGGCATTTGAATTTCTGATATTTTTTAAAAAACTGTATACTTTTTAAAGAACAAGATGAACTATGTAAGGAAATATTAAACTCATCAAATGGTTGTCAGTTTAATGGTATACAGTTTAATAAGGAATTTATTTCATTCACAATTTTAAGGCTTGTGACATTTATAATTTACAGTTAATAATGGTGTTTCAAGGAATACTGCAGACCAAAGTAATTATTTTAATAGGTGTGACATTTTTATTGAGGCATATGATTCCAGATCATCTCTTGATTTTAAAGGGAGCAAAGGAATCAGTTTGCAGTAGCTCATGTTGGAAAGTTTTCAACCCCAAACCAAAGTTTTCATATGCCATTTGGTGGTGATGTCAGATATTACTTCCCAGGGGTAACACATTTCTCCTAATGTATAGCCCACAGCTGTTAGAGCTTAGCAGTTAGTTTTCAGCAAAGTATTCTTGTCTAGCCCTTAAGTCTAGACTACCAACTTATGAGGTCATGAGAAACAACCTTCTTTCCAGCTAATCACAGAAGAAAAAAAACCAACCAAACAAAACTTGATCAGCCAATAATTTTGAAATTGCTATTTATGCTTTATGAAAATATATATCATTGCTTGTTAATATAAAACACCATGGAGGCTGCAGAGTTCTAGTTAGCAGTACAGTAATTCTACACGATCATAGTTGTCCTTTCTAGTAGTAAAGATAAACAAGTAGTGGCCCTGATAATATTCAGTATAAGCCTGACAATCCTTTAAACTGAAAATAGTTGTGAGTACAAAATTTAATCCAATACAGAAGTAATTGGAGAATATTAAGCAAGGCAATTCCAGATGATATGTACTGGATACATAGCATTAACATACAGATATCACAGATTTTCCACTGTAGGAGAGAAAAATAAATTATATTTTTAAAGAAAAAAACAGACTGTTTAACAGATACCAACAGAATCAAAGTCTTTAAAACCAAGAACAAAACCATGTCTTTGGAAATGTAAGGAACAGTAATAGGGGAGTTAGTGTTACATTCAACCCATAATCAGAATAATCTTATTGTTTTGGCTTTTTTTTTTTTTAATTTTCAATTACCTTGCCTTGTCAAATTTAATTCCACACATACAGAATTTATTTACATGACATGTGTCTTTTATATCAGGCCACAAAAAAACCAAACAAACATATTTTAAAGAAGCAGGCCTTTTTCCCCCTAGGTGGCTCAAAATCCTGGGCTGGTAATAACAATCTTTTGAGATCAGTTTGCTATATTTATCACAAGAAAGTGTTTTTCTGGGACCATAAATTTTGTACACCCAAGGAACTGTTTATTATTATAACTGATAAACTGAGAAGCAATCAATTCATCCAGTTACATGAGCTTGGACTATTGTGGAAATAAGCTCGTTATGGTTAAAGGCATTTCTTAATGTTTTCATAGTTTGGGATCCTTTCACAGATATTTTCTTTATGGCTTTTTAAAACATTTAAGATTACTATTCCAGCTGAGTGAAAATTTGAATGTAAGTTGTGAACAGTGACAAACAAAGTAAAGGAGCTTCATCAAAATCTTTCACCTACTCACAAGAAGGTCTCTGGCATAACAACTGGTAGAGTACACTAACAAACTCTTTTGGAGAGGTGATATGGACAGGAGGACCTCAAATGTATTCTAAAGCAAAAAACGTATGTTGCTTAATTAGAGTATGACATACCGTATATCTTCTGGATGCCCTGTAAATCATCATTAGGTAGTTTGAAGTTGTCAGTTTCCATATACTGGTAAAATGGAGCCATGATTGCAGTGGGATCATTAGAGTGCTCCAAGCCCAGAGCATGTCCCAGTTCATGCACTGCAACTAGAAACAGATCATTTCCTATGAAGAGAAGAAAGGGAAAAAAGATCTTTGAAACCATAAGCATTGTAACAGAAATAACACAAGTGGAGGACTCTGCACTCGAAAGACATTTTCACTAAACTTGAATTTTACAAGGTAATGCTTAATAATTAATCATAAGGATAATGTGATAGCAAAGGCAGATTTTCCTTTTTTTAAACAAGAAAACCATTATTGTTACATCAAATATATGATACTCTTACAGACACCATAAGCGTAATCTTTTTTAATTGAGGCACATGGTTAGTGTAGGGTTCAAGTGTCGTACCTCATGTCTAGGCTTGTGTGCAATTTCTGACTTGAAGTTGATGTTGCAGTGAACCTGACTAAAAATACTTGCATCAAGACACAGCTCCAAAAGGAAAACATCCTTGCTGTGTGTGGTAAACTTTACAAACTGAGGACTACCTATTTAGGACAAACCCCACGGGGATCTTAGTCATCCAAGCACTTGTAATCAGACCCCTGCTGATTATTTGTACATGTTGTCCATTTCTCATTCACCATAACTGAAATCTTAATGAGGAAAATATGGGTATTGTGCTACCTTTCTCAAAATAGGATGCCTTTATTTATTCCATTGTGTAATTCCCTTATAAGTGTAGTTGCTTAATAAAATATTAGAACTTTTTTATTTTTGTAGGTCTAAAAAATAAAATAACACACTCATGTTATAGCCTAATTTAAATTTTTTGTTATTCCCCTTTAAAAGTCATCTTTTCATTATTTATTACAGGGTATTAGGCACAACTAGAAGTTTTGGCAGTAGAATTATGGCACTCTGTGAAGCAAACACAAATCAAAGCCAATGGGATTATTTCTATAAAAATTCCAGAGCTGGACCTCTGTGGTATTAATTTTGTCTATTTTTACTCATCTAAGACTTAGTTCAGTATCTTTCTATGAGTCTTTTGTACAGATTCTGTTACAGAGACTATATGACAGTCAACCTGTTATACAATGAGACTTTGGAAAAATGTTTTACATCAGCAGAAAGATTCCGGTAACTTGGAGAGGGTCACATCCAGGGTATTGCTCATTTTCACCACCTAGGGATGGGAATAATCATCCTCCAGAAGTGTGTTCCTGTCCCACTGACAAAAGAAGTATTCTAGATCAGAAGTTTATGCTGAACATCCAACTTTTAGATGGCTGGACTCAAGTGAAAAAGGTGCCAGCTACAGTAGGTAGTTTCTTGTTAAAAGAGTAGTATAAATAACAAAAGGCCTATACTGTGGCCTAATAGACAGTTGTATATTGGAACAAAAAGATGCTCAACATTAACTCTTATCCTATATTCTGTAAACTGTTTGGGGGTAGACAGTTATTTTCCACTACTGGCACTTGATCTGGAATTCTAAGTACTGTTATAATATTAATACTAATAATATAAAAAAGTTTAATTTAGCAAAAAAATGTACATATATATATAGTTACAGAACTTTGAGAACATAGTTGACAGCATTTCAATTTTTCATGTATTTGGTCTTGTTGACACAAAGAAATAAACTTTCTCCCCAGTATATATGAAGGGGGAAACACTTGGCAGTACATGTCTTCATGATGTATGGATCCATGATGATGTTTGTAAAATAAATGTTTGATTGAAAGCATGGAAACAGTCACAACTGTGTTTAGTTGAAAGTCTTTTCATGTCTTTCTGATTCTTAATCTGGATATAGGAAAACTAAATGCTCTTGCTCTTTTATTCAGTATAACTGTGCAGAAAAATTATGTCTTTCAAAAATTAATATGACACAATGTGCTTTCAGAAATGAGAAGAGATCCTATCATTTATAATTATGTGGTTTCCAGATTAAATATTTTCATGACAATATTTTTTCTTGGATGCAGTTCTTTTTACAGTAAAGCAGATTCTCAATGTGCTGTTGTAATAGGTTTGATAAGCTTGACTGTCCTGGTGACGAATGCTTTTGATACTGAATCTGCCCTTCTATATGCAGTTAAGCTGATCTTGACATTATCTCATATGAATAATCCACAGCTTCTGTAGCTAACCTCAGCATTGGAAGTGATGCACAGGACAAACTCTGTAAAGGTTTTCATTCTGCACACATAATGGAATAATTAATATCATTTTTAAAAATGATAGGCTTAAGATGGAAAGACATGAAGGAAGAAGATGTTACTGCACTATAACTATTGTACTGTGACATGTCTGACATTATTTTTCAATTCTTTTCTGCATTTTATGAAAGTTAGAGTTCTAATCCAAGTTTATTAGAATGAAATATTTCTTTGTCTGGCATTAACTCATATATTTAAGATGCAACTTTCTTTTGCTTTTCAGACATTGCGAAAGGCAAAATTGGCTCCTAGACCTGTGCTTCCTACATCATAATTAAGAATATTAACCAGCCTAGGTCCTATATTAATAATTGTACTAATAAGTTGGCCACAGTATTTATTGAACTATTTTCAAATAGCTTTAAATTAATAATATTTGATTCTACTACTATTATTAGGCTGGTCAGTGTCAGTAGACCAAAGACTGTTTTATATGTGGTATTCAACCTCTACTGTTTGAGGTAAGAGGTCTGGGAAGTGAACATGTTATAATTTCTAAAATTTCAAGAAACCACAGTTAATAAACAGTCTTGGAATAGTCTACTGCTTCTCTCTATTTGTGCCATTTATGCAATGGATGAAGAATCAATACATCCTTTGGTTATCAGTCCTCATTGAGTCCCCATAAAGATCTCCAGGAATTTCCATATTTTGTTCCATGTTGACCTTGAAGGGGTGTGAATTACATAGTAATGGGGAAATAAATAAAACACATTGTCATCTACCGGCATATCTTCCTTCTGGGATCACAGATAATGAGCATATGGTAGAGCACTTCCAAAGTAGTACTTCTAAATGACAGTGGGACTATGTCAGAGAACAGATATTATGTAGGGGGTGGCTGTTTCTTAGTATGTCTTTCTCCCTTTGTCTTTTGGATAAGGGTGATTATGTAAAAAAAAAAAAAAAAAGGATATTCAGCATCTGACTGCCCCTCTGGACTTAGTCAAAGCCTAAGTCCAAAAGGGAAAAAGGCAAAAAGACTATGAAAAGTAATTTCCACCTCCTGCAATGCAACTTGTAGCCATCAGGGGAGCTATTAAATGTGGTAAAGACAGAGCAGCCCTTGGAGCAAATGGATAAGGGGGGGAAGGGAGAAGGTCACAGGAAAGAGCTGGGTGAATAATATTCTTGCCTAGGGTGACAGTGATTTAACAGGGAACATATTTTCTACTTATAGTCAAATAGCCCCATTATTCATAACAATTTCCATCAAGAGTCATGATTGTCTCCAGGGCATCCTGAATTTAAACTGACCCAAATAACTTAGTGCAGTTGAAACTGATGTTTAAACAAGTTCAAGATGTGTTGTCTGAGACCAACGCAGGTAGGACTTACTGCTGTCTTAGTTTCCATCCTTTTCCTTTGCATATAATTAGATTTCTCCAATTAGGCAACAGTTACTCAGTCTCTCTTTGCTTTTGGGAGCAGACTTGCCTTGAGCATCTCAATGTTACTGTAACTAGCTACTGAGAGTGCAGAAGGATAACCCTGAGTGCTCACTCTTTCTCTCCAGGCTGCACAGAAGCGTACTTTGTGACTGCAAGGTTGATAGTAGGCCAACTTCAGTTCCTTGGCCAGTGGTCAGAGTAAGATGGAATGTAAAGGCAAGTGAACATTCACACCAGCTCAGGCTAACTTTGTTATCATACTGACATTGGATATAATTTTTTAAACATTTTCAGTCCCTACCGTTGAAGGAGAGAGTCCCAAATGATTCTATATTTCAGTGTATATTACCCAAGTAGAAACATGTATTTCAGTCTACTTGGCAAAATGAGGCACCACTGCAAAACTTTAACAAGTCATGAGTAACAGAGTTAAACTATGTATTACTATGAGGAATCTTAAACTAAAAGCTGCCGCTGCAGGATATACGACAGTGAATATTCGTTGTGATAGTCTCAGTTACATCTTGTTATATTTATCTATAGAGTACTAGGGAAATATTGGAAAATATATTTCACAAGTCCAAAACTTGTGTATCTCTGTTCTTGTGTTCCCCATTAGCATGAAGATTTGGAATAGAATGGATATAAGCTCAAAAAGATTGTGATTGTTTTTCTTATTTTATCTCAATTTTGATTTCACAAGGAAAAAAAAAGATACTGTGTGTAAAGAACTAAGACAAAATGATTATTTTTATACTGACACTTTTCTCTGAGGCTATAACCTATTTTAGGCACTAAATCTGCCTGACTTTACAATCACTGCCCAAACTCCAGAATATAAATATGTATTAATATATCAAATATTCAACAGCCAGCACTGCAGATCATGGTGTATGGGGAAGCCTTTCCCTGTAGCTAATATATACAGTATTTTTCATGTCTACAGATAAACAAAGCTAATATGTTTGTCCACAGCAAGCTATTAAGAAACCCTAGTTCTGAAGATATTCATTCCTGTTTTAAATGGTATGTGAGCTCAATTTATAAAAGCAATACCCTAATGGCTTAGCAAGCCTTTGATTCATCACTTGGCCATCTTTTTAATGCAGCACTAAATGACACCTCAGGGCATGTCACTTGGTTCTTCTCCTTGGCACGTGACGTTAACTGCTATAACGCATTGTGAGCTCAAGAGTTGTCCATCGTTCAAATGCCATGTGACCTCAATTTTGAAGACTTTCCCACCCAGAGAAAAACAAAAAATCAAGAAACTGAATTTCAAATGACAAACAAACTGGAAAACTACAAAAATGTTTTATAGATGGACATACACTGTTTCTTCCAAAGATTATTCTACTTCATTTCTCATGTGATGCAGATAGATAGATAATTTCAGATTAAATCCATATGAATCTGAAATGTAAATCTGTACAACAAAGACTTCTATTACAGCCCTATTATCAAGAAGACAGTACCACAAAGTCAAGCTTACAGTTCATCGGAAAATATTACACACACGCTACCCACGAACTTGTGTCCAATGTATTTAGAATTTGCATTTTCATTATTCTGTTCATTTGTACCATTGACTTGTCAAACCAATGCTGCTAATCCCAACCAGCTGAAGTGCTGCAAACTTTAGAGTAAGATTCTTACACTACATAGCATACAGAAAGAAAAAAAAAGAAAAAAAGAAAAGAAAAGTTTTATGTTTTATATCTTTGCTATTATTATTCTTTCCAGGCAGGACAGAATTTTGAACATGGTGTTTCAGCAGTCACTAATAAAAGGAGATTCTTTCTCTCTCTGACCTTATCACAATACAGCGGAATTGAGCATATACATTATGTATGCACTTACATAAGCGCCATATATGCCTATATATGCTATACAGAAAGTATACATGGACCTAAATATAAATCATAGGCATACTCTTACCCAAATAAAGGTGCCACATTTTCCAGTCTAAGAAGTCATATACAGTTGCTTGACATTATCTCAAACTTCTACCATTGGCACTGAAATTTGGCAGCTTGGTGGTTATTTTGCAAAGAAAGTTTTGCTAAAAGATGGAGCTTAGATGTGCAGTACCTTTGAAAAATTAAAAGCAAAACTACATTTTTTATGGTTTTAAATAAAAATGTATCTTATATAGTATACCTACTTTCTGTATGAACTTAGTGTATCTATTTTGTACACACTGTATTTTAAACAATAATTTTTCTATAACATAGCTATACATTTAGACTTTTTTCCATTGTGACAAAAGAGAATGACATAAAAATATGTTTCTTTCACTCTGTTATTACATATACTACCATATACACTAAAATCTTTGCAAGTTGACTTACTGATATGTATATATTTGCAGACAGAAGGGGAGGTACAGACAGTTTGTTATATACAAAGTATGTACTAATATACTCTGTGTATAATTTAGTATACCTACATCCACATGTGTATCTATTTGAAAAACGATTCTATTTAAAGAAAATCAACAGATTAGTGTGAAATTTAAACTTGCTTGCTTGAAATTTGACAAGGGGATATTCCTATAGGGCAAGACTATCTTCAGGTGACTCAGTGATTGCTGATGAGGTATGATAAGGACATGTGTGTTTAGAGGTGTGTATGTCCTTCCTGGCAGTATTCTACTGTTTCTGCATATTGTGGGCATAATTTAGAAGAAGTCAGGAGCCTGATAAATAGCATATCTGGAAGGAGCCCACGTTCTTTTATAATAAGATCAGCCTGTACTTTAGAAGGTAAGGACATGCAAAAGGTAGGAATTTCTGCCCTACTACTTAGATTTATTACCAAGTACATTCTACAACTCTCTAGTAAATTGCTTGAAATGGGTGGAATTAATTACTTAATGTATTCTTAATTTTCCTTCTAAAAAAGCATGGATGTAAGGATATTTCCACTATTTCTCATAGTTTCAATCACTAGTACTGAAAAATTTTGTAAACTATTCTGACTAGTGAATCAATATCAACTTCTCCAAAGAGTGAGAAGTGAAGCAGCTGGAGATGATCATAGGGGAGGTAAAGAAGACACAAGAGCTCGCTGCTTCCTGAAAAGGTATAAATATGATCGCATGTGTTCCTTCTGCAAATATAATGCTTATGGCTTCATTTCATGCCTTGAGGAAACCCTGCTGTGACAGAGAACCTAACAAACTAAGAAAAACTACAATTATGCTGAATGTCTAGCTCCTGGGATTAACTTTTTCATCGCTCAGGTCCACTACTGAATTTGTATACTATTCTCAAATGGCATTTTCATTCTATTAGTAATTAAGTCATATCAATTAACAGGCTGAAAAGTTTTATTTTGGGTGTTTTCATGGTCATCTTTAGATAATAACTATTTTAAACAAATTATATTAAAATTATAATGGAATTTTGCATTTTGCTAGAAAAGATCTTCGTAAATTAATTTGCCTCAGCAGGCTCACACCCGTAAAATCGTTTGAAAATACAATGGTCATTCTCATAACATTACAAATGACCAGGTTGCTAAATAACATTTATGCTATTTTTCCAGTAGTCTCAATGCAATTACAAATGCTGCAAATACTATAGTAGCCTTATCTATTTATCTTCTTTCCTATCTTCTCTTTGTTTCTGTTTTCAGCTGTTACTGTGGGAACAATAAGCTGGAGAAGTATTTAAAACTCCTTTCTGAAGGCTGTGAGAGTGAACACGTTGGGATTGAAGATTTGGATATGTGCATGAAAAGAGCATATATGACACAATTCTCAGCTATCCTCCATGCTCCTGTCCCTGAGGATCATTCATGTGAAAGGAATGGACATCTTTCTACCACTCCTAAGTGCCAGTCTGGGTGAGAGTAAATGTAAAAGGACCTTAATTGTTCATGAGTCCATATTAAAATCAAATCCTTGCCTTTGACAAAAACAAATGTAGGTTTTGTCTTTAAGCTACTCAGCTAAAATGCTGGCTTGTTAACACTGTAGCTGCTTTTGTTTTGAAGGGATGATTTTTTTTTTTCTTCATTTCCCCTAATGTCCTGTGTGTCCTACTATAAAGAAATATGTCTAATTACTAGGAGGAAGGTCAAAGTCACACTGCCAATATTCATAATAGATGTAACTTGCCATGGGGCAGAAATCTGAAAGGGTCCTACAGATCACTGAAATCCCCACAACAGAATGTACAGAGCATTTAATTTATGCGTAAATCTTGTGTTGGCTCCCTGCAGAGATAAATTTTTACCCTGTGTCAGTTAAACTACTGAGAGTAATTATGTTATCCTCTAACTTAACTCACATTAAAGCCATCAAAACCAGATCATGATTCTTACCCTATCATTGTATCTACTTAACATGTACATATGACCTTAAGATTTTTTAAAAGAGAAAGTAATATAGTGTTGTATATACCTTTGGGAATTTTATATGAACCGTTCTTTCTTCACTGTTATTTTGCTTGTTTAATTCCTATTAAGAAAAAAATGTCAAGATAGCATTTTCTATGTTTTTTTTCCTTGGACTAGTAATAAAAGAAGAAGTGGGAGTTTTGAATCCTAAGTGACAAAGTGATTAGGAGAAGGAAAAAAATCATTACAGGTTCTCTGATCTGAAAAGCAGATACGTTTTCTAAGAAGTCTGCAGACTTCAAAGGGAGACCTGATCCAAGTGTGTACCATATTCTAAATTGAGACAACTTCAAACTGGGGATCATATATATGGAGAAAATGTCAGAAAGACAAATCTGCTACTTTGGTTTTACTTTGTTAAAATTTACTCATATTAAATGCTCTGATCTATTGGATAATCTGCTACTATTAGTGGTTTTATCCATATCGCTGTTTGTTTCACTCTAGTTAGAGGAACCATTGTAAGCCTCTCTAGCACTCAGAGAATACTGCCAGTTTGGCACTAGTGACTCTTGGCACTTGTCGGCATGGAGATGCTTCAGCACCCGCTGTGGAGGGGCAGCCTCCAGGATGAAAGATTGCAGAGGGCAGGGCAAAGGGTGCTGGAGAGGCCAAGATGGTTAGGCAGCCAAGTCATCCTCCTGGGCCTCCCGGCAGAGGAAAGCTGATGCAAGAGGATGCTTAGACAGGAAGATGGAGGCAGGAGTTAGCTGCCGCTGCCAAAGTGCAGGGAGAGCTTGGAGGTGGGAATGTCAGCCAGGACAGAGGCCAATCCTGGCACACTTTCTCTTCTGTGAGTTAGGAGTTCAACAGGACCCCAGCATGGGGGGACAGCGGCTGGCACAGGCAGGGAGGAGGGACGATGCCAGAGGTCCCATGTCTAATGGCTCTCAGACAAGAGCTTCCCGCTGCAAAGCAGGGAGCTGAGTGCAGAGTTGCTGGGCACGCTGCTCTGCCATATCCACACTCAGGCAGGTCCGGGACCATTATCTCTGCACCTCTGCCAGCCACCATGGCCAGCCCTGCCAGTAACACAAGTAATCATTAAAAACACAAACCAGCTAAGGACTGACTGTTGGTATATATTGTAGTTGCTAAGTCTTCCTGAAACTCAGGCCCTAATATTTTTACTGCTTCTGCTAGCGCTGCTAGCTGGAGTACAGCTAGCAACATTAATGCTATGTCACTACCATATCTTCAGTTTCCTGAATACTCAGTGATAATCCCATTTCCTCATATTTACATAGTATCAGTTCCTAAACTGCATCATAAGAAAGGAGCTATGTATGATTTTTAGAAAAGGGAAACTAAAAGTATGTTTACACATTACCATATTACCAACTATGCATTCAAAATTTAAGTGGTGCAATCCATTTGTGAATTACCATATTTAGACCAATAGGAGAGTGTTTGTCCTGCCATACCGAGAAGAACATGGGATAGCCTACACCAGTAATTACCTCTCCTGAGTGTAATACTGAACTGTTCCCAAAACAGACATGTCTGCTGCTGAGACAAATTTCTTTGGACCCCAGTTGGTGCTGTTATTTGGAAGTACTTATCACTTCAGTTCTCCTCTAATCTGAAATTGCACATGATTCAATATAACTGGTAGAAGTCATCTAGCTACAGAAAACTGTAACACAAATGTCTATACCTGAACTTTTCACAGCCAGTTATGAGAAACAGGTATTTCAGGACATGATTCATCTAGTTTATTTTAGACACCTACTTCAGGATGTGACAAATCTTACCGAGGAAGGCAATATATCTCTCCTCTAACTCTAAAGGGACTCTATGAGATTAACTCAGATATAAACATCAACATATGGTCAGATTAATTCCACCTCCTCAAGTCTTCTGGCTTCTGACTTAGGTCTTTTCATTTAAGTCAGTGGCAAAATATTAATTATAAAAGCACAGTATATGGACTTAAGTGATATATGTACAAAACCAGGAAGCATTCATCATTGACTTGAACTAGAGACTTAAACCTGTCCACTACAACAAAACATTTTGCACAAAACAATATTGTTCTTTTAATTTAGCTGGTTCTTTTTGATTTTTCTGTTTTCATCTTTTCTCCCAACATGATGTTTTAGCTGTAGATGTTTCCAGGTATTGGTGTTAGCTGCTCAGCACTTTTTGAAACCCAAGCCACTTAGGAAGGAGTCTAAATATAGATTAAAAACATTTTGGCCTCAAGAACATATGGTTTGAGCATTTTGAAGTGAAGAATTGTCAGGGTAAAGCACAAATTATTCTCTAGGCTTGAGAACACAGATATTGTAGAAAATCTTTCATTAGTTAGTCATAGACTATTCTTAAATAGTCATATATAGTATTACCTTATATTTTAGGGTTATCCTACATTCTTCTACTTTTGCAACAACAATCCATTAAATTTCTGCCTAATAGATAAATAAATATGCAATTACTGTAAAAATTATTGTCTCATTCTCTCAGAAAACCATGACAACATCCATAGTAATTGGCAAGATGATTTTTCAAATTCTGTTTTCCCCTGAAAAGGCAGGGGAAAGGAGAGGGCCGTGCAGTAATAAAATTCTATAGAACATCTTTGGGAAAAGTCAGAGTTCCTAAAGCTGCTGTCTTGGGGATAAATTCTCCATGAAGTGGTCCTAGCAGCAGCGACTTGAAGATCTCTGGATCACATGAGAGTTGGAATGCTAAGTCTGGTGCCTGCTTTAAATGACAGAAATGCCACTTTCAGTTTAAAGGGACAATTTGAGGATCACAGATAGTTTCTCTTTCCTAAATTATTTTTATTAGCAGATCAGACTGAAAAGAAAAAAGAATTAATTTCAAGCCACTAATTCACTAGCTGATTTTTTAGTTGTGAACTGATTTCAACTTATTTGCAATAATAAAGGTGATTTTCTCTTTTTTTTAACTCAACATGTTTGAGAGTATAGCTTTTCACAAGCTCTCTATAGCAAGTAATCTTTCAACAACCTGAAATTCAGTCTCTGATGTGAAGTCTCATAGGTCATAAGATAGTTTCTTTATTATTAGCATTAGTTTTATTAGTACTATTTTTATATCATACATTTTAAAGAAATATTGCCTTTTTGTAGGCTGATGGAGAACACTTATAAAAAGATGCATGGGGATAAGAAAAAAAAGCACTGGAATATGTTAAATTCTTTCCTTTTTTCCCCCCTTCTCTATAACTTTCTGTCAAGTACAAGAATTATATGAAGCTCTCTCAGATTCAGGACTCAAAATCTGTTAAGCTTCTTTATAAGAGGAAGAAAGGTTAAGGTAGGAGCTAGATTTATTTATTTGTTGTGTGTGAGGTGTTACTTTTTTTTTTCCTTGTCATTTTCACACAGTAACCATGTGTGAGGGGTTGTGGGGTCATAAAAATAATCACGAAGAGGCTGGCCCACATTTTATGTATGCACTCATTCAAAATACATCTGTTTGGCCAAATAAAAAAAACCTTCCCAATGCTCTTTTCTAGCATACTGCAGGGAAAAAAAAAGAAAAAACAACAACAACAAACAAAAAAACCCACAAAACCCCCAACATTGTTAGTTTCAACTTATTAATCAGTACTCTTAATATACTAATACGAGTGTCTGATCAAATGAATCCAGTTTGGGAAGATAAACTTATCTTCATTGTTGTATAAACAGTTGTTTGAGACACAGACATCTTTGGAAAAAAAAAAAAATGGCAGTTTTTTTTCTGTGAATGTAGGTGCAATGGTTGCCAAAATTGTCTGCAAGGATCCATTCTGCCTTTCAGCTAGATATTTCCTTGGCAGTAAAGCTGGTGTAACAATGTGAACTTTCCTCATTTATTCCCATGCAAAGTCAGCCAGCTTCATTTTAACACTTTTCATTAGCAGTTTAGGATAGGCTGGCTGATCGCAAACTGAGGCAGATGGCAAATGCAAGCAGTTTGTTGTACTGGCCCCGTTATGTGGGAAATAACCTTCAGTTGCAGTTTGAATGGATAACTGAGTTTGCAACTTCCCTAACTAATCCACATAGGCTTGCAATGACCCATGTGTACCTACACCATGATGGAAGCAACATGCAGTTTAGTGGCTCAGGTTACACTGCCTTTTTTGGTTTACAGCCTGCATCATGACCATCTCTGTTTGGCAATTAACTCACAGTGTAAATATCACCTTCTTCTGTAGACACAAAAAGCACAACATAAGATGTGCATAACAGTTCTATAGTTTTAATGAAGAATATCACAAAGTCCGTCTTCTTGACATATTCCTCAGTCTCTCTTTCAGTTTGCATAATAGTACACTTGGCAATTTTAGGCCAAGAAGGAAGCTGAGAGCATGATATTGCACACTGATAGGCGCTGGGATGTATTAAAAGCAGCCAGCTAAACACACATCTAGAACATGGGGCTGGATTCATCCACAAGACTGCTTTCACCAACTGCCAGTGTTTAACAGATTTCCCTTTCAACAACATGTAAATGAAGTGCTTTTCTCAAAGCCGAAAGGGTGCTCCATGAAAGCAAAAAAACTCCCCCAAAACAATAAAAATCAGGTCATTACCTTGCCAACAGTTAATATTTTCCATCATATGGCTTCCAGGCAGTAAATGGGGTCTAGCAGGCAGATCCTCTTCTATCTGTATAGCCCTATGTCTAATGACTGAGTCCTCACAAGCCAGCCAGGGCCATTTATGGTTTATTTTTTAATCATTTTCCATCTTTTCGATAAAAGGGATCTTTCTATTCTCAAGTGCAGCTTTGCATCCTGTGATAATACTTTCAAGGACACATTTTATGCAGCAGACACTGAATGTTTCAGAGTTACCATTTTATGTAAGATCTTGGGGTGAATGGATATGCAACAGGTGGGCATATGCACACCAAGCAAGTATAATCCATGGAAGGTCTGGGAAGTTTGAGGACAGATTGCCCTGTTAAATTCTATCAGCACAACATGCACTTACTGATGGTTTGCTTTTTAAATGCTGGAAACCTTGAGGTTTAGCAATAGAAAGTATTACCTGTGTTAGTTGACTCCTGAATTAAACTGGATTTCAGGGGGAATGGTGAAATGAAGAGAATCAATTGTTACTCCATTTGTCTGCAACTTGCAAAGTTCTTTTAAATATTATACCGGCATCTTCCTCATTGTGCAATGTTATAAATATAATAGTTGGGTTTTGCCACTTTTTATAATATTGCTAATTCTCTTATTTTGCACACAAATAGATTCAGTTTAAAATAGAAGTTGTGCTTCCTTAACCTTACAACTACATATAAATAAAGCTGTAACTCAACAGGCTAGGTGTCTTTATCCTGGAAACAAGATATGACAAGGGTCCATAAAATTATGAATGGCATAGATAAAATGATTAGGAAATTACTTCCTCACAATTTGAGCAGCAGTCTACCTAAAGTGAATTTATCAATGGCAAGTTCAAAATTCAGAAGGAGGTAGTTTTTCACATCTGCTTAAATTATAGAACACATTGCCACAGGATGTTGTGGATACCAAATGCTTACATGAGTTCAAAAAGAGATTACACCAATTCATGAAAGGAAATCCCTCAAAGGCTATTAAACACAAAAATATGGCCTGTGGCTCAGAAATTCAATGAGCCACAGATTGCTGGAAGCTAAGAGGGAATATGCTGGGGTTTTGTTGCCATATGTTTGCCCTGCTCTTATTCTCTTCCCTAGGTATCTCTTAATAGGCATAACTGGAGATAGGATATTTTAGGAACCTTTGATCTGAACCCATATTGGCAATTCTGTGGTTAAAAGTATATATACAAGTATGATACAATACAAATTCAAAGAAGATATTAATCTTTTACATATTTATCCTAGTACAGAACTGGAAAACAAATATGTGAGAACTGCAAGGTCACACTGCTTGGTTACAGATCAGATTTGATATTGATAAGAGCATATTAAAAATATAGGTAATCAATTAAGTAAGAACACTATGCTTTATGAAATTAAAGTCATGGTAATATTGTAATACAGAGCTTCCTTTAATCTGAAATGCTCAGTTTTATACCTAACCACAGCATATGACATGACCACTGTTTGAGACACAGAGCTCCCTTAGGAGACTTAGTTTTCACAACTCCACTGGTTCATAATTCCAGCAGCATATATCTCCTGCACTGTGTCAACGACACTGGCAGCCAAAAGAAATTTACTACAAGTTGATCTATGCAGTTCAGAGATCAGGATTTTCATAAATTTTTCTTTGCTGCCAACACAGTGCCCACAGCAGAATCTATGCACTAACTAGAGTCCAAGTATATTACACCAGATACTGTGTTTGCATCAGGTCCAACAAGCTTTTACTTGGCAATCTACAAACAGCATGGTACAAAGTGACAGGTTTGGGTTTTTTTCTTTTTATTGCCTGCAAAACTTGAACAATTTTTTGAATGCTGAAGAGTTAACAAAAAAAATTACTGAATTCTTGAAGTTTTGGGTTTGTTTTCCCAAAAATACAGCTTCATGTATATACAAGTTACAAATATTCCATATGAATGTAAGCACTCTGCGGTAATATTCTCCTTAGATTTTAATGTAACTGTACACTAAAAACATCTATTACTTCTGTAGTGGAGTTTCACTTGCTATTATTTATTGTACATACTTTGATAGAAGAACTGGTTTCTGCAGAATTACAGTATGGTACAGTAGGTGCCTTGGTAAATTTGCTACAGAGGTAAAAAAATAATGCATTTTACTTTGATTCCTATTTCTCTTGCAGATGTGAATACAAAGATAAGAGTATCAAACTACCATTACTGATCTACTGTGTTTATCTAAAGAGAACTTAAACTTAGTTTTTGCCAAATATTTTCTGTCACTGGAAGACACAGTTCTATAGTCAGATTTTAGCCAGTAATTGGTACATTAAGCATCATGTCTAATGTGCTTGAAATCTAAGCTCCCAAGAAATCCTTGTTTTCCCCAAGAGTTACTTCTAAATCTTGCTCTGTTTTAAAAACCTGCACTTGTGTAAGTAGGTCAATCTTAAATTAATCTAGTTAAAAGTAGTGCATTCTCCATTCAAACTGGTTTAACACTACCTTAAATAGGCTTAGATGTATTCAGTAATTTCCCAGAAAAAATAACTGCTTTAAAAAAGGTTTAAACTAACTTACGTGCATGTAGCCAGACAAATGTGAAAACAATTTTGATAAACCAATGTAATTTTTGAAATAGAGGCAAGAGTTTACACCTTAAGTTGGAGATGTTTACCTTGTGACAGATAACAAAAATATTTTCATACACTCTCAGGTGACGAAAGGAAATATATAAATTAAGAAGCCATAAAATATATGATGATATGTATTAGTAACGGATTTTGCTATTAGAATATAGTGTATATATCTTCATCCATGATGGCCCCTTCTCTGAATGCCTTCCTTTCTGTTCTTGCTGCCATAATTTTTAGGATTCCATCTGAGAGCTTTCCTATATTTAACAGTAATTATCTTTATAATAAATCATGCAATAAATCCAGGGAAAAGAGATTGGTGGAAAATAAGTAAGGCAATAGTGAGGAAGAAGAACAGATACATCTCAGTCATTATTCCCAACTGATAGGAATAGCCTGTGTTCCATTCAACATGTAGGTAGCAGTGACTATTAACTGCAAAATTCATTACAGTCCTTTCTTTCTTTCCCTGCCACTATCTGCCAAAATGAAACTTCTGACCATAATCACTAGTTAAGGAACCTGGCTTTGATGGGTTAGCATTGCCAGGGAATATCAGAATGTTACACAAACTTGATCCATGAAATGGCCCTTGGAGTTTGCTAACAGCAGGTTTGCCAACAGAACTGGTCAAGATACACAGATTTCTAAAGATGAGACAGCTTCCTCTGAAGACACTGTTCAGAAGACTGTTTTCATCTGTCCATCTCTTGGGTCTTACTTCAGAAATGGTGAAAGGTCTGAGATTCATTTAGCTTTTGAAACTGTCCACTTTTCACTTACTGAGAAAATTACGAACTAAACTGAGAATAGTTCTTGTCCTCTCCAAAAACTAAGCCAAACAAACAAAAAACCAAACAAACAAATAACACTTCCCCTCCAAAATATGGCAGCTAATGATCCTATAATAAGGCACATATATCTATTTCACCACTTCAGAAGCAGCCCCCACTGTGTAGACTGCATTTAGCAGGTCTTAGATCAAATGTTGCCTCCTCTCTTTCTCAAAGTTCTGTTATGGGATCATAGACAACCTTCAGTCAGAAGAGTGAGGCAATGAAAAAAAATCTAGTGAGTACTGTATATAATATATGTTTTGACTTCTTTCTGATTTGCATTTTCTGAAGTACACAGAGGAAAACTGGCCTACTGAAATTTTTTATGGTTTATTACCATGTGTATTAACAAGGCAGAGTTGCAAGGTAAGTCCTATTCCTAATTGTGTCATTGTAGAAATACACCTTCCTTTTTTTCCAGTTGCAAACATCTATGCTCAGCAGACATTATTAACAGCTTTCAAAAGACTGTTGCTCAAAGTTAGAACAAATTATGGAGAATATAAGTAGAAACAAATAATTGCCAGTCTTATGATAGGGAAAGTATCTTATCTATAAGACCTTGTGAATGTGTGTGGCCCATCTTTCTTCCAGAAATCTAGCACGCTACTTCTTTTACTAGAATCTGACACTTCAACCTGTAATTATATTGCAGTGCATCAAAAAAATTCAGTGCTGCAGATTTAATAATGGACAGATGAAGATAATATGTAGGAAAGCCTTGTTAAGGCTAATAAGAATACCACTTTCAGTTTTGGTACAGGAAGACAGGGCATAGGATAGGATTTTTCTGCAAACTGCTAGAAAATTTACTACAGAGACAGTGCCCTCCGCTCCCTGGCAGTGACTTTAAATTTCATCACCGTGATTTGAAATATTGCAATTTAAAAAAATACTTTAAAAAAGAGTTTTGTTGAGGATTTTGACAATACAATATCTCCAAAATATTGCCTCTCTTAGCAAGAAGTCATTGTCCTTTTCTGGATTTAGATACATTATTCATTGTCCATAAATTTTTCATTCAAAAAATGAGGTGATATATATCACTTAAACGTATTGGAGTCACGGGAACAATGAAATCTCTCCATAGCCCCAAGACTGGTATATTAAGATATCTTCCTTTTCCTTTTTTTCCTCCACTTCTTTTTCTTTCCAGCACTTAAGTTCAGAAGAAAATAAGGATTTAAAGTTTTTCTTAGTAAGTGCTGATTTTTCAGCTAGCTACTTATGGAACTTGATTTTCATCTCCTGTTTTTTCTTTTTTTACATCTTTAAGTGTACATATTGTGAAATGTTTTCCTGTGATATTCCTATCCTTTCTGATTTGCTATTCCTGAACAGTGTTTCACTTTCAATGTTTGTTTCCTCCATCCTCTTCTTCTACCATAGTTGCCAAGTGTTACCAGAAATGAGACTGCCTAGGAGCACAAGGCACTTCATAAGATGCATGAAGAAACCATCCTGTCCCAAATAATTTACAAACCTAAGGCTCTCATCTCACACTGAAGCCTGGATAGGCAGACCATAAAGGAAATGGGGTCTACTATATGTGAAAAGGCCTGCTCCCACAGAACAACTTGAAAAGTAGATGTCCTAAAAGAACAAGTGGAACATGAAAGCTGACTAGAAGAAGGCTACAGCCCAATGCATACAAACACTTGTCCAAAGTATTGGAAGACTACTGTTTCCCTACCTTGCAAAAAAATCCAAACACCTTTTATCCTCCAGTATATCACAGAATCACAGAATCACAGAATCGTATAGGTTGGAAAAGACCTTTAAGATCATCAAGTCCAACTGTAAACCTAACACTACCAAGACCACCACTATACCAAGACCACCACTATATCCCTCCTTCCGTAGCAAAAGAAATTCTGTCCTTGTTTCTATTGTTCCCCTGTGATGTCAAGTTTCTTGTCCTTCTTTCTGTCTAATACTTCTGGCATCACCTGCAGCACTATGGAAGGGAATTCGGAGAAAAGACCTCTACAGCTCAGCTGGAGCTACAGTACCAGCTGTATTCGGCTTACAGGGTATTATGAAAGCAAAGAAAAATGCATCATTTTAGAGATCCTGCAAGTGTTAAATTGTGTGACAGGAAGTTTTTCCTGAGCGACAGGCCCATTAGTCTTCACTCCTACAAGAGCCTTATTCATTCTTCAGAATGAGGGAGGAGTCAAAGCACAGATCTCTTCCCCAGAAAATGATTGATAAGATAGGTCTGTGATCCACAAAAACATACCACTGAAATGAGAACAAAGGAAAACAGCACTGCACTGTGGAGATTATTTATTTCTATTGGAACTGTCCTTTCAGTCTAGGACATTATTAAAACCAAGCAAAACACAAGAAAATCAAGCAAACATGATAAGGGGGGGGAAAAAAAAACCAACCAAAAACCAAAACCAAACCAAAAGCTAAAATATGAAGACACTGCAATTAACTAGTCAGGATAAATTACTTTAGAAATTAACTATACTCAGAATACCGAATTTGTATATGATTCCTTATTTGTAATGAAAAATATTGTAAAAAGGACAACAGTTTATGAAAGCATTTCAAGAAGTTGCCTGTCTTTTCTGAGGTAGACAGTATGCAAATTGTTTTCATTAGAAGAACAGTACAAGGTGGAGAATGAGGCTAGTACTTTTCAAGAGGATCTTATATTTGCATTTTTGCTGCTAAATAACCAAGTTGGTCTGTGTTTTCAAATCACTCTGGAATAATAGAATAGGAATCAGAGAAAATCAGCCCTTTGGGGCAAGAGTTAATTTAAAAACAAAAACAAAACCAAAAACAAAATAAAAATAAAAATAAAAATAAAATAAATAACAATAATAATTAAAAAAAATTACCAAATCTCTTTCCCCTTCTATTGGATTTCTCATAACACTACATGAAGATGACTATTGGACTATTGGAGCAATGAACCTTAAAAAAAATGACACTCACCTGGGAAAAATGACTCATAGCTAAGATCATAAATATATTTTTCAACCTTCCGCTTTTCAGTGCTCTGAGACTGAGCTGAAGATGATAGAGAGCCTAAAAGAGCTGTAAGTCTTTTCTTCCTGTCAATCCCAAATGGCACGCTTCTTTTTCCACCCAGAAATTTTTTCCAGTCACAAAAAAAAAAAATCTGGACGTTCCTTCAGGATTCCTAGACATAAGCTAATGGAGCAAGATCACAATCAGCAGAACTTGGCCTACCTGATAACTGGAAGTCACAAATCAGGCATATAGGCACTCTGCACATACAGATCAACTGCACATACATTGCTGTTTCTAGAGTTACAATTACATAAGGCTTTTCTCAGGACAACAGCTATGACCTTAGATCCATGGTTCATACCATCTCAACAATGAACCTAGGAGTTGCCAAAATTCTTCAGAAAATTTGCTTTGGTAAGATATTATTTATTTTAATTGTCACGTATTTTGCACAAATTTTCCAGTCATAAAATATAATGGGTTTTCTACCTTGACTATTCCATCCTAATAGGAATATGTCTCCCTCAAAAAAGTATATATAAGCACACCAAAGTACATAAGTTATTAAATTTGCAGAATAAATTTCCAGTGATACCTAGAAATCTTCATGATATAGACAGCAAAACTTTTTTACAATAAAAGTTCAATGTCCTAATATACATAAAAGCATATTTTAGTGATAGTATCTTTTTACTTTCACTTGATTTTTTTTTCCTTCAAAATATCATAAAATTCATTAATACAATAAATAGTTTTTGAAAACTTCTCTACAAAACTCAATGACAACAAGGCATATAAAGACATGGGTGCCCTTTTGCACTCTGAAAATTATTTAAGTTAAAGGAGAAGGAGATAGCCATAAGTTTGCACACTTTCATACAGACTAAAAGTATCCATATGTGGAACTGCTCCAAAAGAGTTATTACATTTTAAATTGACACCTTGACTTCAATGTACTCATGCCTGTAGATTTTCCTGAGTTCTTGAAGTAATAGCTCCAAAACCACAGAACATTATGTGCACTGTTGATCTCCCACTGAGGCCCATGAAAACACCTTCAGAATGCTGTGACTGACTATGTACCTGAGCTGCACAAACAGAAGATTCCAACTGTTGTTTCTTTGAGCTAAACTTGTGAAGAGGGCAAATGCAAACAGTGTAATACCACAGATTTTGCTCCACTAAGAATCTAGGGCTTAGATCCACAAGAAATAAGCTTCTTGAACCCGTTCTGCTACTAAGGGGCTTTCACATTGCAGTACACTGCTCTTGCTTCACTGACCCTGGCACAGCAGAAGTATTGCACCACTAGAACAGTCACAATAACATATTTATACTCCTGAAATATTAACTTAATGCTTTGTTGAAAACTCCAGGCTACAAATACTGCTACATAAAAAGCTCTGAATTTTGCTTGGAAGATCTCAGGTGAGAAAGAGAAAGGAAAGGAATTTGATAAAGCCTCTCATTGTTCACAAATTCAGTGTAACATTGAAATACAACAGTTCTGCACTTCTTGTCATCTTTATCATCTTTTCTATGCCAGAAACATCCTCTTTGTGTATCCTCTTTTGTGCATCATTGTTTGCTGAAGACACTCTCTCAAACTCTGTGTAACTGGCTTAGAGAGATCTACTAGGACAACTGAGCCTGCTTGGAACCAAAACCTGTCAAAGCATCAAAGCATCAAACACAGAATAGGTCTACACAAAACCTCTTCTTTGATACTGTTCTGCAGAGATGCAAAGGCTAGCTTTAAATTGGGTTTCCTAGATAATGGTAGCGATTTAGTCACATAAACTTGGAGCTCGGCAAGGGCCAGATTATAGTCTGTGAAGAGCAATTTTAAAGAGCGTCTTTAATCTTGATTTGGTAAATTTTAGGTACGTCAACTGCACTATGCAGTCACTTATTTGACTACGGGGAATGTCCAACTTAAGTAAATTGGAATTATTGTTGGAATTAACAATTCCAAAAGATGTTCAAAAGTTATTGGGAAACACTAACTTTCTTCTTGGAATGGCATCTTTAAGAGTTGACTTCAAATGCTGCCACTGCATCACCATAAAGAAAAACTGGAGAAGACTAGATTTTATGTACATTGGTATTCACTGTATTGGTGGGTAGTTTCAGTTGTTCTTAACCTCTCTTATATCATTGCTAAAGAGCATTCCACATTTTCCCTAAACCTAAATAAGATCTATATGGCAAACAATTTCAAAATGAAAGTAGTTTATGTAAACACCCAACAGTACAATGTTTGAATGAACACAAAGGTTCCTAACAAGAATTCAATGTTTTTCAAGAGAAACACGTTTTCATACTGTAACTTGCATTTTGACAGAAACTTTTCTGCCTCAGATTCTAATAGACCAATCAACTGAAGATATTTCTAAAGTAATGTGAACTTAGGAAAGAAAACTATATGACTTTAGAGACACACTATGGAAATAGTTCTGTTAGCTGAAAATTCATGCCATTTATTTATTTTGTTTAAACCAAAATCTTCTCTTACCATCGTGATTGGGATTTCCCAAAGTCCATGGCTCATCTGAGTCAAAATGAGTGTCTCCCCCAATTCCTGGCCCAGGGAAATATGCATGAGCCAAAAATCCTCCCTCCCCATCAAAGGGAGAACTGTCTCCATGAAAACCTGATGCAAAAATGATTGTAATATCCACATCCCTCTTGCCATTTTCTAATTCAATATAAGGAACTTCTTCAAATGTTAGAGGAGTTACATTCTGCCACACATCGAAGGCACGGCGAATGGCTTTACGAGTTTCAGCATCACCTACTTTTGGAGTGACGTTCTTTATGCTGAAAGAAACAGAGAAACATGAAATAGATTAAATTTGACAGAGTGGTAAGTGACAATGCTTACATCCATTTTCCCCTAATTATTAAAAGCACTGTGCTTTTAACAAAATGTGCTAGTCTGGCATTATAACCTTTAAGAGGAGTATTTTTAAACAAGCTGGTGCAAAATTATTGTGTCAATCTGTGTAGCCCTTTATGCTAGAACTTATTATATGTTAGCTAGGTTACTCTCAGCAATACAAAAATCTTATTTTTAGAAGATTAAAAATATTTTAAAATGAAAAATTCTTAACAGTGGGATAACCAGATTAATCAACCACTGACTGTTTACCTCCTGGACCACAATTAGAATCTGTCACAGCTAAAGAATGGCATGTCATTTCTGATCAAAAGAAAAATGTTTCCAGTTAAATGAAATTTTAACTTCTTATTGAGTTCATTAACAATAGCAGAGCTCCATACTGTGACCACCAACCAGTATTCACAAAGCTTTAAAAACAGTTCTTGTTGCATTTGTAACTGGATAGATAATTCCTTATCAGAAACAAAGCCTTTGTATTTCAGTACAGGCTAAGATGTCCTTTTATGATCTGATTACTTCTATAAATCTTGCATAAAACTGTAGAATTCATCGTAGAAGTAATTTTATAGAATACAATTATGTGCTAATTCAGAAATATGTATTTAAACAGAAATGTTTGTCTCCACTACTTCAAATGACACACATAAGAGAAAGGCAAAAAAACATCAGAATTACAGTTGAGTTCAGAGTCACAGTCACTAGTAAATTATAGTGGAATCATCTTCAAAAAAAGCCTTCTTTATTTATTTTTGTTATTGAATTAAAGAAAAGAATGGCAATAATCAATTTCAGACCTATCCAGTTTCCTCCATCAATTTCAGACCTATCCAATTTCCTCCATCATTTTTACTGGATTCATATGGCCAGCAAAAACACTGTTAGGTTTATGTCTGTTCTGAAACTGCTGCAATCAGATACTGTTTGTTCATTTGACATGTGCTTGACTGAATGTCCAGCACGAATTTCAGAAATTACATAGTTCTAGAGTATATGTAAGATTTATGTAAGTTTACACAGTATGGTGTGTTAATGGCAAACAAAAATATTTTCATTAATAAACCTGAAATGATTGATTTGTTTTGTGCATTAAATGCGCTTGATTATATAGTATTGTAAGTTTATATAAATGGAAATAAATCCTTCAAATCTAATTTTATAGATTTGTCTTCACATATATAATATTTTGTTCATAGTTTCATGTAGAAAACATAGTTACCTATTTTGACTTCCACTCAAAAATATTCTTGTATTGAGTCCAATAATACTAGTCTAACCAAAGCATTATTTCTTTTTAGCTAGTATGTATGTTCCAAAGAGATATCAAGACAGATTAGAAGATAGTATGCCGTAGAGAATCCACTGCTTCCCTTGATCTTTTGTTCCAAGCATGATTTAACCAGTCATTACATACTTCTGCCAATTCTCTTATTTGTCTGGATTGTAACATTTGTTCTTGTTCTACCTTTCTCTTTCACATACATGAGCTTTAAGAACATTTCCCCCCCCTAAAAAAACACATTTAAAGGACATTTCTGCACTGAGAATTCATTACCTTTTTCTTGTCTCTTTGAAATTAAAAGTTTGAACTCTTTAAATCTCCTGTTATAAGACATTTTCTCCAGTCTGTTAAATATTTTCTGTGATTTTTATTGAACTCACTCCAATTTTGCAATGTTTTTTTAAAACAGACTCTGTAAGAACTACAAAGTACTGCTGTACTGATCTTGCTGTCAGAGAGAAAAAGTCCTCTGATCTGTAGGTATAGCTTTACCTTATATGTTGTAAATGTCATGTGATTCAAATTGCTTTGTGTGATGCCATTTCTTCATAGTTATTTACTCATAATTACTTTTATGATGAGTGTTGTGTTGATTTTCAGGTGATTAAAAAAATATTGGATGCACTGGACCAACTCTCAGTCCCTCCAGAACCACCCTCTGAAAGCTCCCTCCTTTGTGAATTACTGTTTCGAGATGTTTTAGTTAACGAGTTCATAAACTACTCATCCTGTGCCCTTTGAGAATGTACAGTATTTTACAACCAGAGTGTCATGTGGCACTAAATGAAAACACCTCACAAAGGTACACTTACACTGCCACTACCAAAAACTTGACAAGTTAACCTGTTGCTATGCTAATATCACTTACAAAGCTGATGAATTTTCTCTTAGTCAGTCCCGCAGCGTGCTCCCTAAAGCATGTAAATTGTATGAAGTGCAGCTCATCGAAGGATTAGAGCCTCTGTTATTTGCTACTTATAATTAATACAGCAAATGAATCAATAGGCTTTCATAGCAAATAGAATATGTCTAGCAAAACTGATATTTTGATGTAGCAAAAGTTCATCTGAAAGATACAGTTTATTTTTTTTTATTGCTTTGTATTTAGGAATCTTAGTAATGGTTCAAAGTCACACTTTGGGGTTATGTAAACAGCAAAAGGATGGTCTTATGTTGTTATATGTGATATGAGGAAATGGATAAAAAGAAATTGGAATTTTGTATTGGTGGTAAATTGATTAATTACTTGGTCTAAAAGGATTTTACTTACGTTTTAAACCTTATCACTTTACATTTTCTTGCTTTTGCAGTGCACAGAATTAAGTTCTAGTCATTGATCACAAATGAAAATTTGAGCCTTTGTGCTAGTTTCACACACATTAACTAGGGGTGATTACCTATGATGGGAGACCTTTTCCACGGGATTCAGCTATTGAATTACTTTTGAAATAGCATCCTACATTTCAAGATTCATTGTCAAGAAGAAATATTTTTCAAAGCATACATTCTCTATTAAAGCAAGACAGATTTCTGGCTTCCAAAACAACCTTCTGGAGAGGGTGAGATTATACTGAAAAATGTAGCTTCTAAAAGAAATTAAATAAACCAGTAGTTATTCCAATATAAGAGTATTTCCAGAAAATGATTGTCCATTTTAATGTGTTTAACACAAGCCATGTTCCATCCTAAAAGGGTAAATTCCAATACCATGTGTAACGCGAATGTTGAAGTTGTCTAGCCGGTAACTTTGCTTAGAATAATTCACCAATGTAGACATATGAAATCCAAGTTATTTTACGTTTCTTTCATGGTGTTGATCATATGCCCTCCAAAGGGAAAGCACAGTAAGATCAGTCCATACAGACAATGTATCAACTACCAGAGATTCTAGGACTCATCTCTTAAAAGTCTTCAGTTTAGACATACCACTGCAATAGCAAATAAAGTCTTATATGAACCCTACTCCTATTACATTTGCCTCTACATCTTAAAGCCAGCAGTCACCTAAAATAGTGGTAACTGTCACTGGTAACAAAAAAAGAGGAACTGGGTATCTTACACTCAACATGTCCAGATAAAGGAGCTCAAATAAAAATAAGTGGAGGACATGCCAACTCAGAACCACTCCCTATTGCAAAGAGGCAGCATAGCAAGACAAAGGCCATCACAATAAGAAAACAATATTTCCTAAGTATGACTTTTCTAACCTCCAAGTCTAGTGATCATTTCACAGAAAAGATGTTCAACAGAGAGAGAGATCCAATGCTGACCTTGACCAGATCAGCAGTGCAACCTTATAAAGACGCTGAAGAACATACTCACAATTCCTTCCAAAGGGAAAGTATTTTAGTAAGCAAAAGATGATCTATAAGATGAAACATTTACTTCTAAGTCATTTTTTACAACCTAGTAAACTGAGTGATGCTTTGTATAAATTTTGAAAGCTGTTATTCTTAGAGGACAACAAGCATGTATCAATAGAATACAGTATTTTGTGATTATTATTGCTGGGTTTTGCAAACACGGTTTTCAACCTGATAGTTGCTTTAGGCATTATAGCTCTTAAAACCATGTCTTGCACAAGAAGAATAAGATTTCACCAGTGATATGCACTTTTCACACTGATTTACTATTTCTACAGATGCCTGAAGAGTCCTGTTTTGGAGACTGTTATTCTGAAATCGAGTCCTATTAATTTTAGAAAAGCTTTGGGTTTTCCTTCCCCTCCCCCCACTTCCCCAAAATATCCTCAAAAAAAATTATCCATATTTCAGTGACACATTTTTGGCTGCAACAGCTTCAGGAGCCTTGCAAGGCTGTCAGGATATACCTCACTTGGCTGTGTAAAATCAGTCATCTGAAATTTAAATACAGTACACGAAGTAGGACATATTTGCCATTAAATTTCACTATTTCCTTTTTTTCTTCCTGAGCTGTCATTAGAACAGCTCATTATATTTTTCACGTAGGTTGCTACAACTCTGTATATAAAATCAACCCTTCTAACCCAAGCTAGACCCAAGAGGCAGTTCAGCAAAGGCTAGACCAAGCTCAAAATGCATAAAGCTTATTATTACTGCTTACCTTAGCAGTAATGGCCTCCACAAGAGTTGCAATAACTCAGTGACAGACTTCTTCATGGCCTGTAGACTTTGATACTTCTATTCTCCACTGCATATAATAAATACTGTTTTTAAATTGGTTCTGTGCTCATTTGTGCATTTAATCCAGAGTACAAGGTTAACAATATCTTACTACCCTGTTGTGCTGATTAGACTGGATACTAATGAGTGCTTTTAGAGTTATTAGGTAATTATAATGATGCAAGATGATATTTTAATTTTTTAGAACATAAATATATCAATTAAATATAAATGGGGAAAATATTTTTACAATGCCATTTCTCTCAAACATTCCAAGATTTTCTTGGAGCAAAGTCACAAATTGGAAATGCCATTCTAAAGAGAGAAAGGACACGGAAGATAAAAGAGCAGGAAATTCAACTGAGTAGGTAAAAAGATAGTGTCAGTAATCTGTTTGAAGTAAACCAATTATAGATCTGTATTTGATATGAAACAGTTAAGATAAAATGAATTGAAACATAGCTTAAATTTCAATAACTTGTTGAAACTACCTTCTTAATGCCATTGCTGTAAATCAAGCCTAAACTGAACCAAAGCTTTTTTTTTTTTTAATCTCACTGTTACTTTTATTGAAATTAATAGATTACTTCTGGTCAAAGGTATATTTCATTTTGCACCATCATTTCTCTAGAGATACTTTCTATCAAGTTGCTTCATTAGTCTCTCACTGATGTGGGTTTTCTTAGCTTCAACTTCTTCCCAGTCTCACTTTGCTAACTCCTTGTAGCTATAACCTAAGGATGTTTCTAATGTAAAATGTGATCTTGGCTCATATAGCTCCTGCTCCAGCTGATTAAACCCAAGTCTGAACTATTGCTTTTGATTTTCTTGTTCTGTGACCACATTAAAAGTCAACCTACTGCTGCCATGTTGGAAAAAATTTATCATTCTCTTGCCTCTTCAGTTTAATGGATAATATTCTCCCCGTAATTCATTAAAAGGAGATGAAAAGTGACAAAGATGAGATTTCCAAGATACAAAACCAAGACTAGCAAAATACTTGACAGATAAATGCTTTTAGAGGAAAGATGTTCTAAGTAAACCTATGTCATAATTTACTACTAATTAATTTAAAATTAATAAAATGCAACATAAACATATTTAATTATTTCAGGGTTGCTGAAGTAGGTAAGTATTAAAGAAATGAGAACTGATATTCTACAATATTCAAGTTTTATGTGAAAAAAACTGACACTAAAAATACATACAGTGAAGAACTTTTTTTTTGTTAATTACACTGTGGAAAAGCATAACTAATTGGCTTCATTGATTTTTATGTAGGAATCCTCTCTCACAATTACAGTTATCTAGACTTTTTTCATTGCATAAATTTTAGAATCACCACAGTGTAATTTAATCTCCTTTTATTTGGTATATTTGACATGTCCTCCCCTCTTCCATTCAGAGGTTAGAAATGCTAAGGTATATAACACTGCTAACATAGTTCTTTAAGAAAAGGGCAAGCATTACCTTTATTAAGTTGAACTTTGGGAAAGCACCAAGCTTTAATAGAGGGATAAATATGCTTCAATCAACACTCAGAAACTGAAGTATTCCATTTTATTCATTTTCCTAAACATTGTGTATGGCACTAGCAGATATGAGGTAGATAGATACTGGAAACTTTCCTGTTTATCATCAGGTTGACTAGAATTGCATTTTTTATGATATTTCTGATTGAAAGCTGGTAGAAGATGCAGTTATAATGACAAAAGAATGTTGACTAGAGCCTTAATTAGCATCTAATTCTGCATCCATGCTTACTACAAAAACCTAATGCTTAGTGTCAGGAATCATAGCATCCCTGTCCCATTAGTCCTTAAGGGTTGAAGCCCTCTGGTAGTCTAACAGTTTATGAGAACTTTATTGTAGAAAACAAGTAGTCTCTCTAGTACAAATTACTATTTTTCTAGATTTGCAGCTGTAAATCATCAGAGTTCCAGCAAAAAATGTAAGTAGGAATGCTAAGAACTCATGGGTGGGTCATTTTGAAAACATCTCATTCCAGAGAACCCTGAAAACTTCTTCACCATGCCACTCAGAATGCTTTCCACATCTGGAAGTATCACTTCTCAATATAAATCTGCATGCAATTTCTATACTACTATGTGTAATACAGAGGAGCTAAGAACTTCAGAATTTGTTACTGGCTTAAAATGGTAGGGTAGGATTCTAGAGCATATAGTTAGGTATTTCCATTGCCTTAAGGTCTTGTAGGCCTCATATGTACGTAGGGGAAAAAATATATCAAAGTGCAGCCTAATCCTGTAAATTCTTCTAGCATGTTTCAAAATATATTAGTCAGGTACAACTGAATTAAAGCACAGAATATTGCTAGCATATTGAAGAAAAGTTTTCAGACATTTCAGTTATTCACAAATTAGTTAAAGTTAGGATGTTCTCGGCATCTCTGGAAAAAACAGATAATCATTATTTCCCCTAATTTCCATTTTTCATTTTTAATGGAAAGACAATATGCTAATGTTTTGATGCTGAAATAGTATAGCCATATATTTCAAAAATACTGCAGTGTGAACGTCATCACAATGCAAAGCTTGTGTTATCATTTCAACATGGACACAGAGCTGACCTTTTTTCATTCATGAGCAAACTGAAATCAAGGAAATTCAGCATATACTGACTTTGTGACAAGTATGATTAATAAGGTCTGCTATTCCTTGATTTACAAAATATTTGCTGAATATCCCTCTGTAGTAGTACATTCAAAATATTATTTTATTAAAAAATCTTGTTGCTACTTTGAATCAACTGTATTTTCTATGTTTTTTCTTAATTCAGTATTTTCTTACTTTTCAGTGTGGCTTTTAAACGTCCAAGAAAAAGTCCCTTACCATATTCCACACAATATGGATCATAGAAATAACATAGACTATTGTTAACAAGCCAGATAGGACTTTTTGTTGCATACTGAAGCTCCCAGCTAACATTAATTAATTTAACTGGACAGCATAAAGTTAGACAAGTCCAAATCTTTTATCTTCTGTTGGTTTTTGGAGAGCTGAAATCCATGATGTATCCAACTTTAGAAAGGAAAAAGACATTAATCTAGGGCTTGACGCAATGTCCACTGAAGTCAAGAAAAAGACTAAACTAATTATACTTGGTTTGGGATGAAGCCATTGACCATCTACAGTTAAGTTTCCTCCACCAATTAAATTATTACATATTGCTGAAAAATCAAATTGTCTTTTTTTTTACTTCCTCAAGACAGCAAAATGAAGCAGAATAGCTTTAAAATTATGATTTTATTTTATTTTAAATTGTTATGAATTCTAAGTAATGGTTGTAATTCAAGGCAAAGCTTGGCTTTTTAGAAAGCATTCTCCAATTTTATATGCAAAAGTGTTCTGTAGACTGAATCATCTGAGCAAGTGACCAATGACTGACTGCTGGAGTTAAAATTATGAACAGTATGCCCAAAATTCTGATGAGGAGGACTTTATATTCAATAATTCTTTGTCTAAAAAGGACATATAAACATTTATGTTCTAATTTACAAAGCTGATTGCTTTATTGATTCACATTGTTGCTCCTTCTTTAATGTACTGGATGATTAACTTCCCTAGCAAAAGAGAAGGTGACTGTTTTTTGAAAGACTCCTAAGTGTCTTTGTAAACAATGCCGTAAAAAAAACTTTTAAAAATAATTTTAAAAATCCCTGAATAGGTTTCATAGATTTCTTCTCTGACTCTATATAATATTCAGAGATTGTTGTGTAACCTGATACGGTCTAAAACACTAAGGAAGAATCAAGGCTGTATCATTAAGATCTTTGTACTTTGTTCTATAATGGGGCTATAATTTTCATATACTCTAGATGTTCTCCTTCACTCCTATACTCTTCCAGCTAGTAAAAAGGTTCAAATAATCACTTTCTGTTTCTCTCTTTGTAAAAGTCATGTTAGTATATAACATAAGTACTAATAATATTTACAAGGTATACCAGCATGAACTATACCAGGCAGAAAAGATACAGTGAGCAATATTGCTGTGTAAATTCATTAGAAAGAGAAAATCTAAAACGAACACACTATTCACCAGGTCAAATAAGGGGAAAGCTGCATTCCCTGATGGAGAGAAAGTATAATTAATGCAGCACAATGCCCATTCCATGTTGATGTTCCCAATACCGGAAATCTGCATTTTGATACTGTCTGCACACACATTGTTTTCTAAGAGTAATTATCATCTAATTCCAAAATGTAATATGTGGCCAAAAAGGACAAAATTAATATAAATTATAATAGTAAGTCACTTCTTTGAAGCTCCATCTTGAAATTTTGGGGAACTGTTTCAGCTTGAAAAATTACAAATTGAAAATATGGAAACGTAGAAAAAGTATTATAAGTCTCATGTGTATCTGTTTTGATCCTCTTACCCATGATTACAAGGACAATCTAAGAGGAAATATATTCTGAACAACATTAATTAATTTAAATTTAACAGGTGCCAGGAGCAATTCTTGGGGAAAAAATAAGTGACAGACAGAAAATGCTAGAGTAAAAATATAAGTAGACACAGTTTAAAATGCATTTATATGTGATCTTAATTCTATATTTCCATTAATAATGTCTTGATGTTTTGCCTGAAGTGATAATTATATCATTTAAATAGAGCATCTGAGGATATACTATAAGACCAAGTAGCCAGACAGATAGTAAGTGGTAAATGTAGCTTTTGGTCTCTTTCAAAGGGGTCCCCTCAGCACTGGAATTGCAGCTGTTTGGCAGTGATGCATGCAAAGAAGAACTCCACATCTGCGGATTTCATGGAGTCCAACAAGAGTTTATACATTTACAGTATTATATTAAATATTTTCTTGAAATAAGCAACAAATAAGCAAATTTTAAAAGCTTGCCTTACTGTACTCCAATCAAAAAAAATCACCAAATATTTTAGGAAAACCCATTAACTGCTGTAAGGGTCCATGTTCTGCTCACCTGTTGGTCTCTTTTTAACATAATGGGTATGTCCACAAAATACCTTTTTTTGCTATTATCCTTCGTGTTCAGAAAAGCTGGTGAGTGCAGTCCTATGATAAGATAACTGTGATGGATGGCATCTTTTTTATTGTTTATTCTGTGTTTCTGCTGGGGGAGGGTTGCTTGGTTTTGGGGGTGTTTTTTGTGGGGTTTGGGTTTTGGTTTTGGTTTCCAGAAAAGTGGAAGAGGTAGCAGACACCGAAATGAGGGAGAAATTGCTCTTTGTTTGGAGGAATTACTAAGCTTGCTTAGCAGGCACACTTCAGACTACAAGGTTTGACTGGCCAGGAAGACACAGAATGCAGCTGGAAACCTGCGGGTTATAAAGAGGCTGAGAAGTGGCACTGAGAAAAATGGAGCAGACAAGTGATGCTAGAGATATGATCAAAAGTTTAGGGAACAAAACAACTTAAAATGTCATTCAGTTAACTGGTATTAAGCCTGTAAGCAGGGAATTGTTGGAAAGAACAAAGCAGGTGAGAAGCATGTAAATGATTTTATTTCTTTTTTTGTTGTCCTTATTTGCTTTGGGTTACTTTTTAATTCAGAAAGATTAATATTGTATTTTTTATTCTAATCAAATTTGGGTTTTCTACTTTAAATGTCGTTTGGTCTGTAAAATTCACTACAAAAATATTATAGGCTTATTCACTTCAAAGCTCTGGTTGACTGGAGGTCTTGTCAAAGTGAGAGAGTGAACATTTTACAAGAGGGAAGGCAGGAGGTAAAGAATTGCTATAAATTCTTCAAAGTGAGAAAGATTACTAGATAGTTGCCAGATTAATACGGGGCACCCTCGTTTGTTATTATGATTAATGCCTTGGGTGACAGTACAGAAGATGTACAAGTAGTAGGATTTAGACTGTTGTAAAAAATCCTGTAATGAAAGAGAGAATCAGACTCTGTACAAATCAGAGTGATAGAAAAACACACATGTAGGTGACCGTGCATGTGTTGTCATATGTGTGCACTCATACTACATTTCGATTTTAAAATGCAGATAAATTTAAAGTGCTGTAGGTGGGCATTCTTATTCTAACCAACTACGCATTATATTTACATTAACAATATAGGACTCCAGCCAATGCAACATACTAATCTCAAGGCAGTCAGTTCTCTATTGCTTGAAGTTATATCAGTGTCTAATGTCTTACAATAGAATTCTTCAATTCAGACATAAGCCATAGTATTGACACTGACTTACTAATAAAATTATCTCTTTGCTGTGGTATGAAGAATAGTCTATATGACCATTAGAGCTTATGAACTTAAAATTTAATACTTATATGGGTTCGTGAATAATGGCACCAGTTAATTAATTTGAAAACTATTTTATCCCCCAGAACTTACCCTTGTTAGATATTACAGGAATCCCAATGAGGCTGTGTAAATTTTCAAACAGGCTGTATTGGAATCCTTGGTTTGCTGACAAATTATGGATTTTATATTATATGCTTGACACTTTCTTTGGTTGACAGAGCTCTAGCAAGTACACAGTTTGCATCTAAGTTTCCCTGCAAAGATCAGTTTTGACAGTAGGCAACATACTGTGAAAACTACATGCCAGACTCAAGGGTTATACAGATGTACACCCCTGCACGTACCCCTATGCCCATTGTCATGTAGGCAGGAAATTGTTGGGTCAGTGACTCACCAAATTATAATCAAATTCATTTGTACTTAGAACAGACCTGTAGGCACCCACATTTTGCAGAGACTGACTCCTTTCAATAATGTATTTTACATACTTAAATTAGAGATCTGAGTTTCATTACAGCACTCCTAGTTTCAGAGCAATTCTCCCTGAGAACTTGCCAAGAGGGTTGAAAGGTAAGGTTAAGGACTTATTGGGTGTTAAATTGATGCTGAAAGCTTCAGAGAATTTACCAGTTACTAAATGCATGCAATTTTAATCCAAGAAAACAATCTGATTCTTGTGTAGCACATACACACTTATCCAAGAGGTATCCAAATCAGCATTTTTATATTACATATTAATAGTAAACTTCCCAAAATATTGAAAAATATTTCAGAAATTTCTATTTACTTTAAATTAAAAGTCAGCACTACTAATGACATTTCTATATCTGTATGAATATCTTTGGTACCTGTAAGTGATATGTTTGTGTTGCCATTTCTGTCCTGTTAACGCATAGCGTTTCCGACGAATGTTAAACTTGGAGCTACCTCTTGTTTGGTCAGGCACACCACATCGAGGCTTCTTCATCCAGCTGCGAGAAACAGCACACATAGTTAAAGCAACATGAAAGAAAAAGCATAACTACTACACCCAACTAATTAAAACATCATACTTTTTTGAAGTTACTGTATTATCAATCATGTGTCTTCATGCAACAATGACTAACAAAAGGAACAGTTATCTTGTTACCAGATATATAGTTTGTGGAACTTCATTGCATGCTATGACATTGAGAAACCAATTTCTTTGCTGTTATTTTTCCTAGTTTTCTTTTGCTACAACCTCTGAACACAGAATTCACAACTGGACAAGTCTTTCACAGTCAATAATTCATTCTGATTCATTCAAGGTAATTATGATCTGTATTACTAGCTTGCTTGCTGCAGGTGAAGTTAAAGTATATACACAAATATTTAGTCAAATCACTAGTTCCTAAATTATTTTTTGTATTCTGTGATCCTTCTCTTTTGTCTCATTGTCATGATATTTAAACAAGTCTCGAGTTCTTTTAATCAAAGAGGCCAGTCAACTGCCAGAATTTTTTAATTCAAGATACTGAAAATGCTAACTTTATGATACTATTAAGTTCTTCTATCTTACTTTCTCTCCACACAATAAAGAGTACCTCATTGCAACTGTAAGTTCCTGGTGGAGATATTTAACTCAAGAATTCTGCTTAAGTATATTTAATGCTCTGCACAAAATCAAGCTGAAAAGGTCTAAATCACAAACAACAAAAATGACCATTGCAGCAGCACCAGGCTTTCCACAGAAGTGCTTGATTTTTACAGTGGCCTTCAATATTTCTGTGTTTTCCAATATTTCAAAAACTTCAAATTTTTCAGCATTCCAAATATGTCAAAATTAGCATGATACCTAATTCAAAAGCATGAGTTCAACAGAAGTATGATTGAACTGTTTCTCACTTGTATGGTAAGGGGTTATTTAGTTTGAGTAAAAGTGAACAAAACTCAGCTGAAGTTATTCTTTTATATGAGCTGAATAGCTGCAGAACAATTTACCATCAGGAAGATAGTAAGATTAAAGACATTCAATGCATAAGTAAAAGACAAAGCTCCTCTGTTGCTTTTCCAGTTCATTTGACTTTATTTCTACTGTGCCAAATAATTACTGATGTAAAAGCTATAGTTTTCCAATGGTATTTACCACAAGAGTAGTCATACCCTATATTCAGGCTTGCATGAATGAATTTCTGACCATTAAACTGGCATTTAAGCATCGTTTCATAAATAAATATACACACAACAGCTGTATATAAGTATGGCATATATATATGGCATATGGATGACAGAAAAATCATTTGAAATGTCATCTCAGAATGTAGACTCCTTTTAAAACACGCTCAGGTAACAAAAACTCAAAAAGCAACCATCCAACCATCTTTCATCTTTCCAGTAGATATTCTTAGTTCAATATACACAAAATGAAGAAAACCATCTTGTTTTGTCCAAAAGAATACATGGAATATTTGCAGTACAAAGGACTAGTGTGTGTGTGTGTGTGAATAAAAAACTACAGAATCTAATGAAATAATTGATGTTTCAGTTCTGTACTCAAGGAATGAGATGTGCATTGTAAGTTTTACACCTACTAATACAAGACAAACCATACTACATACTGAATGAATTTTTAAAGATGGGTTAATCCAGTCAAAATCAGCCACACTCATTTTCATAAATCCATGTCAAGAGGTTTAAAAGTACAGCCAGACTTATAACACTTCATATATGCTGTAGCTATGGATCTATAGCAAACCATTTTTTAAATGCTTAAGCAGGAGTTAAGCTCACCAGCCTGTGCAAAAATACAAAATTTTAGTGATAGTACCAAGATGGCCCTGTACCCCAATTCCACTGATAAAGACTATATAAAGCCTGCAAAAACTTTGATGTATGACATATCAATCAAGTAGTACAAGTGGGGAAGCCAAAACTTATGAATTTGACTGCCTGAACTGAAGACACTGAGTTCATGGATACCTGTTTCAAATAAGAAACACAGAATCATTTGCTCTAATTTCTGGTCAGAATAATTACAAAGTATGCGTGGCATAAGACAGTTGACTGTTATTTTTATTTGCAAGGAAGACAATCTTCTTTCCCTAGTGTCTGCAAAGACAATACTGCAAAATCTATAAAACTTTACCCCACCAGTATTTGCTGAAACACCTTGCAACTTTAATTCAGATTCCTCTGTTTTTTTAAAAGAAATGTAAATTCAACAAAGTAGACGTTAGTGATTTTTGGGATGAAATATTATTGAAAAGTTTAATTTGCTCTAATAATAAAAGAAAATGAAGGAAAGAAGCAGATCTTTGTTACAGACCAAAGGGCAGTTCTATTCTTCTTAGTAAAATATTATATTTACACTTCAGCAAATGAAATTAAAATTAGCTCAGACCTCAGAAAACTTTTAGACATGTTGTCAGTAATACTATTTCGCAGTGCATGTTAGATCAGCACGCACTTATCATGCATTTTAATGACAGGGTATATTTAATTTATGCTGTTGAAACTGCACACACGCATTGCAGAAAAAGACATATATGTAACAAAAGATCAGTGTTCTCACCTTAAGGTGATATCACTACATCAAAAGAAAGAAGCAAGGAATAAAGCAAAAACAAATAACTTATATTTTGTTAGAAACACTGTACAAAAATGTCAGGGTCTTGTATAAAATACATAATATATCACTTATAGTTGTATTGTTTCAAGGGCAATGACTTTAAATCAATTGAACTAGGCCTCCTCCCAAAAAAAAAAAGTTTAAATTATTTAGCTTAACTGATGGAGACCTATTTTAATAACAGGGTTTGATCACTGGCAAGCCAGGGGCAGATAAGTGTAAATATTGCAAGTTGTGAATTTAAAAATTAATCTTCAAAGCTCTTATTGAAATAATCTCTCAAGTTATGTCAAAGGTTCAATACTCTTACAGAAAATAATGTTAACATAAAAAGTTTTACACTTAAGATTTAATAAAAAAAGTAGGTAACGTGAACTCAAAATTCATCATTGTATTATCTTATGAGAACTACTGACAATCCATTTTTAGCAAAACAAAACATAGCCCAAAATAACATGTTAAGAAATTCAAGCAGTCACTATTTGTTCTTGCATTGATTTTGAAGTGGTATGTACCTATCAGGAACATTATGCTTGTATCTTTATTGGTTTGGGTGGGCAGAGGATGTTCCACGTTATCATGCTGTCTGGCCCACTAATGTTCTTACTGTTCTTACATGAGGACTAGGACTGTGGTTCACACACAATATAAATCCCAATGTAAATAAAATGGAAGCCTTTGCCCAAGTGGTTCACTAGCTTTCAGGAAATAAATCTTCATGTAAAATCTAAGGAAAGATGCAATTTGCAGCTGAAGAGTTGGACTATCACCAAATCTATCACCTAGATCTTAGCTGAGCTAAGTTTAGCAGTCAGAATTTTAAACAAATTATTACATGGTTAGTATTGGAGTTCAGTATTTTCTAGCACAGAAATAAGGAAAAATGTTAACAACTACTGGCACATAAATTTTCCTTTTTTTTTTTTAATATGTTAATTATTTTTTTTTTAACAGTAACTGTTCTCATACTGACTGCGAGAAAGACTTCTGTCAGTAGTAATCATTAATGCTCGTGACATGTGGGGATACTTAGTGTGTAATATGCTCTTCCATCTGGGGGGGGATTGACAAATAAAACATTCATTTCTATTTTCTTCCAAATATAGCTGCTTTTAACATAGTATGATCAAGATCTTCCATGTTCTTGATTGCTTGTTGGAGTTTAATTATTTTTTTGAAATAATTGTTTTTCATTTTAAAAAGGTACATACTGGTAATGACTTTGCCTCTCTTTCATCTGTTTGTTTCTGAACTTGTAGAAATCTTTTATGCAGGCCCTCAGAATTAATATTTTATCAGTACTCAATAAAGAGGCTTAATTGTGACTAATGTAGTCTATCTGTAGACTATGTCACATCAAATTCTTCTCTTAGCTCCATTAGTTTGAATCTTGAGGAGCTATACATGTCAAGAGAATTAAAATAGTTTAGACTCACAGAAAATCTTAAAAGATTAAAATAAAAATATGCAGCAAAACTGTAAACTTCAAGTAGAGAGAGAGCTGAAATTTAACTTCTCATAACTCAAGCCAGTTGCCTAACCATATTTTGTTCTTTGGGGGTTAAGAGGAAGAATCTCTTTCTGTCTCCTCACTTTCTTAAGCCTTCAGGAAAAAGTTTTGGTCTAACATGGAATCAAAACATTTAAAAACCCTACCTTTGGTTAACCACCCCACCTTGTTTATCCCTAATCAACACTGCTGCTTAGGCTGTATAATGTTTCTGGTGGTGGTGGGCTTGGGGTTTTTTTGGCAGAGTTACAGCAAAAAAGGAAAATAAAAGGGAGAGCCCAACTTGACTTAGTGCAACTTGACTTAGCTGCTGGAAAAACTATAGACATTTATTTAAGAAAACTACTGAATGGTACCCTTAAACTTCTTGTGAGGAGTGATAGATATGTTTTCTAAACATCTTTACTCTTCCCTACTGTACTCCGCTATTACAGGACTTTACTGACACTCCTCTAAGTAATAGGAAGCAGTCAGAGCGCGATGTAAGATACTGTATTTTAATCCTGTTACTGACAATGATTTGACTGTATAGCTTTTGTACAAAAACATCTACTAATAAAATAGACCACTGAGTTGACTTCAACAGCTCAAAATTTACCATTCACTCTTACCCTGTGACTGATAATTAATATTAAACAGCAGAGATCACACATAAATATGGTTACATCTTAATTATTAACCTTGAAGTAAACTTGGTTAGAAGCTCAACTGAGCAGTAAAATAAGCACATTTGCCATTTATTTATAAAGGATTACACTAAAATAAAATTAATGCTTTGTTACTATTGCATAGATTTAGTCAGCATCCTATACACAACCATTCTATCCGTATACCAAGAAGTTTGTAATGTACCGCTTTAAATTGCAAAACATGTTCTGGAAATAAACATGTATAGCAGTTTTAAGAAAAGACAATGACTAGTCTTTTTCTACTTAGTATGTTTGGTTTAGGGACGTGAAAGACCAGGATGCCAACAGTGGGTCCATTTTCAGAAGTCTTCTTTTTAATGAATCATTGATTGTGTTTGGTCATATATATATGAATCACAGAAAATACTGTGGCACCCCATGCAAATGTCAGACAGTATTTTCATTGGGTTTGCCATTGTAATGATATTTGTATTCAGAATGTCCCTCATATTTTTACGCCATTATAATGATGTCTCTTTCTACCACTCACTCTTCCTTGTCCCCAGCAATAAGCATGCATCATGCTTTTCAAGCCACTTGGGAAACAAATTAAAAAATGTAGCAAAAACAACTGAAGGGTGAGTAGTAGGGGGAAGATGAACACTGTTCATATTTATGCATACTAAAATACTCATTGAGGATTATCTTTTTTTCAGAGCAACAAAATCCTCCCAGGAGACTTTTGATGATGATGCTGCAGGACATTATTTCTCTGTTAATATCCCCAAAGTTGGTTCCTATCAAGTTACTACTGTAACTTCTTTTAATTGTTTGTACTTCTGAAGACGAAGAGGCACATCGTAATCTCTTCTCAAGACATGCTAGAGAAGCAGGTAAATCTGCTCACAAGATGAGAACATATTGTTTTTATGAGGTTCCTGCTGTACTCTTTATTTTGTAATCCCAGCATTGTATGTGATTATAACATATTAATCACAGAGAAACAAATGGTAAACTGTCACATATTTCTGGCCAAAAGAGAATATATATGCTTTCTGTGTAGATGAAAGGGAAAATTATTTCAAACGTTTACAAAATACTGCCATAAATGAACACCTGAAAAAAAAAAGTTGTCCTTTGTTATATAGTCATATCTCCTAAGAATATTCAGCAGTCTTAATTGATGGTAAGTTGAGGCCGCAGTTTAATAGTTTAATGAGTTCAGATTTTTTCTCAACACCAATGTAAATGTGACAAGTCTTTAAAAATCAGTTCTGTTCCCAACTTGACTCAAGTTAATGAAACTCCAAATGTGTAAGTAAATGCAGAATTCATCCAGCATGAGTTATATGTACCTAAGAATTGCCATGCTTTAATATATCTTTCTGTGTAGAAGAAAATCATGCATCAAAAAGTTTAGAAGACTCAATAACCACCAGACTGTAAAATTAATGTTTTGGACTGCTGCATAGATGGATTCCTTTGTCTCTTAGGTAGCAGAAGAAGTGAAGACAACCTTGCTGACATGCTGGCCAACAAGCCCAATTTAGCAAACCTAAACCACTTCCCTTTGCAATTAAAGTTTTGGGTTGGTTTTTTCCAACTCTCTAGCTGATACTCTAAACTAAGAGACGGCATCCACTTTTCCTTAGGTTACCACTTCCTATCTTCTCTGTACTGCTAACTGTGAACAGATTATTTTCTCTTTAGTGAAATATATTGCCTCTTACAAAGCTGCCACTAATGTGTCTTTAACAGGCTACTAGTGACTGGTATAGCAGCACTCTCCCCTCAAGCATCGATCACTGAAGATGTATAAAGAGCCTAGTCTCTCCACCCTGCAGACTGAATCATAAACATACTTTTGAGCATGGCTTTCACAAGGCACTCACTGCTATTGCACTGCATGTTCTAAGGTCCTTTAAATTCCTAAACTGAGGGATGTGTGATCAACTCACTTCCCCTTAGGGAAACCCTAAAATCTGCCTTGCTTTATTGCTTTTCAATGCAATAATGCATGTGCCAGTGGAATAAAATGATTTTTCCAATCCTGCCAGCATTTTGGGTAGTCTCTTCCCTAAACTCTAAATGATACAAAAATCATTCATGTCAGCTACTTTACCAAAAAAGAATAACAAAAGATGACACATTGGGTTCGGGCTGGTAAATTGGAAAGGAAGGAGGATTTTTTTTTTTCCCCTAAAAAGCATTTTAGAGAAGTAGCAGAAACATAATTCAATAAAGTAAATGTTGAATATGTAGTGACAGTACTATTTTGTTATTGTTTGCTTTTCAAGCAAAGTAACGTTTTCTAAAATCACGAGATAATCTTTATTGCATTTTAACTGGAATGAGTCCAACAAGCACTTCAAATCTTAATCCTAGATACATTCTCTTAATTGTGCACTAATACTCTTCTTTTTTTTTTTTTTTTTGCATTTTCCTGACACATTTTTAAAATTTGGCATAGCATAGAGTTGTTTGGAAGTGTCTTTTAATAGCTGTGTTTCACAAAGTTTCTCTGTGTTCAGTCTGTCAGTAAAATCAGACACTGCCAGCCTTACACAACTTCAGAATTGCAAAGGGCATGCAAAACTAATCCAATTGTACTGCATGTTAAAATGACCATACCTGGTCTTTTGTTACTGGAAACCATTAAATGAATGGGCCAGTGGAGTGTGCTAAATTTTTTTTCAATGAGGATAAGGAAATTTACACCTAAAGATTTTCCAGTAAGAAAAGACTCTTTCCACTGTGAAACATTTATTGAATTCTTGCCAATTTTGAATAGGTTTCTCCACTTCCACATTGATAACCTTTTGGCCCTTTCTTTAGTTAACCCTGAAACATTTTCTTTACACATGCCCAAAGGCAGACAGCAGTTAGGCAGGTGACTACCTGCTACCATGAACTACAGAAGATAAAAAAAAAAAAGGGGCAAGAAGAGAGAGAAACATTTTAACTCCCCATCTGAAGCTGCAACACTATTTGGATGTCCTGGTCATCCTGCTTCATGTGTTATAAAGTTTTCCCCATTCTATTTTACCCTGCTTGAAACAGAAAAGTCAAGAGCAGTTCAGTACCGGTTACTTACTCAATTGTGTTCCTGTCCACTTTTCCTGTCATATTAATGCCATAGAACTGCTGCATGGCAGCTATAGCTGATTGCATGGTTTCTGCAGAGCGCAACACCGACATTCGGGGGTCAGTTGGTGGAAGGTAGCCATACTTTTGTAACCATACCTGCAATGACAAGTGCAGTGGCTATTAAGTAGAAATTAGAGGTAAATAAAATGCTCCCTAGTAGTTAGTTTTGTACCATATATAATGAAGCTTCTAATTCACCAAGCATAAATACTGTTAGTTTGGGTTGAGGGTTTTTTTTTTTTTTTCAGAGAAGAAATTCTTTGGGGCTTTTATTTCATCTCCTTTATTAAAGATTCTGCTGTTTTAAGACTTACAGTGTTTTCTACCCAGGAGCTAGCTCTCTTTATTATCTGAAACTTCCTGCTTCAATTATTTATTTAATGTATTTATTTATTTGAAGTTACAACTTAAGCACCTAACCCTGGCTCTAGGCACTTCAAGAAATTTTTAAAGCAGACAAAATATAAAATCTACAATATATGCTACATATAATTGACTGTCCACAGGGTACATAATAATATTCACCAACTACAATAATAAATACAATAGGTCTCACACAGTTACACTATATTGTTATTGTCTCTCAAAGAATGTGAAAGAGAGGGTGGGGAGACATTCAGCTTTCTGAGAAGAATATCAAAATCACATACTTATAGGCAAAGCAGGTGGCCAGGGGATAGTGAAGTAGCACAGTCTGTCCCCACTTACAGGAAACTCCTTGATAAGAGGATCTTTCTTTTTAAATCAAGATGGATTTAATGCCAACTGTTTATGCTCTTAATCGTGGAGAAGTGAGAGGGAGAAGGCATGGTCCAAATAACTGAAAGCTTTATGATTAAAGCCAGTATCTTAAGAATACCTGGAAAAACCCTCTGAAACATGCTGTCCTCTTGAGGTAATGTTTCATAAACAAGTAACTGTGGTTATCTTAATGTTTCTAAGCATTCTCAAAATCTAGCCTATACAAAGCACAGTGTAAGACTTTGAGGCAATGAGAGCACTGGTACATCTTTAAAAATGTCTTAGCTTCTCATCTAAGGACTGGAACTACTCACTAGAATGAAAGGTACATATATTGCCAATCTACAAGACACAGTTAAATTGTATTGCTGCAGCTTCACTCTCCCCAGTAACAAAGTACTTGTGACCTCATAAATCTGATCTTCTGTTCTTTAAAAAAAATGAATGAATAGATAAACAAATAAAAAAATTGGTTCAGCCACCTCTTTGAAACGTATCACATCCCAGTTCATGGATTCTGAATCATTACATTAATGAATGCCATCCACCCACTTTCCCCTCATAGTGTGTTGTGGGCTCTGTCTGCCTCATACAGCACTTCTGGGGTTCTTATCTGTTTATACACACTGTTGATACACAGCCTGACACCAAACTGTGTAGTCTGCAATTTTCGGCCTTAAGTTTAGCTTGCAGAGTCCACCCAATTCAGTTCTGTAGCAGGTTAACCACGTTGGTGGTGCACTCCTCTTTTACGGATCCAGTGAAGAACCTCAAGATGGATGAACTCATTGCTATGATTCACTTTACTAACACTGAACATGTATTACAGGTGAACATTGGCTCAGTGCAAATAAAAGATCAAACTGGCACAAAAGATAAGGGAAATCTTCAGGTTATAAGTTCAGATATTTCTAATTTAAAGAGGTTTACCTTCCCATAGTGCAGTTCAGACACAATCCCAACAATGTTTGTGAGCTCCATACAACAAAGAGACACAGTACAGACAGGATTAAGACCCAGCCTAACCACTTTCACCTTCACACTATCCCTATATACAGAAGCCATTCAGAATAAGAACAAAATTTTGTTTAACAGATAGGAAGATGCTCTTATTTCCAGTATAAATGAATTGCTACAATCAGTACCTACATCCAACTTTACCTACTCCTGACTTCTTGCATTTTTCAGCTTCAAGGGTGAACTTGTGAACACTAAGTTTGTGTTAGATTTCGTCATCACACAAATAGTTTAGCTTATGTGTCTCTTTGCACAGGAAGTCTGTTTTTCCTTCCGTTATTGGAAGATCGCTCTGAAAGGCCAGCTAGAGCTGGAAGGTTGGCAAGAGCAATGCAATATGTGGAAACAAGACCATGGAAGTAAGAAATGTTTGACACAGAGTGGGTTGATTTCAATGTACTGTGTAGAGTCCCTTTGAATTAATATTTACAATGAGTATATTTAAGAATGGGGTTATTTTGACATTCATCTTCTCAAGCCAGTGATATTAAAACAAATGATCAGTCAGGAAAGAAAAATAATTATGAGCAGCATGTTACTGTTGTCTAAAGTGATGCCACCTTCTTGCCACCTTCTCAGCATGAATTTGGTATGCAGGCACAGAGCAGGGCTTTTCATGAAGCTCTCTCTCAGGTGCTAAGGGTACTCAAAATTGCTTGGTAGGCTTGTGAGGCTACCTATCACCACTTGAAACCATCCTCACTGTGGTATAACTGAAGGAGACAGAGGTATGGCGTTACAAGTAACCAAATTTACCAGGAGCTAAACCTTCAGATATCTGAATTAGAAAAGCTATAAAGGGAGAGACAGAAAAAATAGCTTGGGGAGTATAGCTCATGGGAGAAGTGGAGTAGAGAGGACAAACTGGAATCTAGCAGAGTGTCACTGCAGACACAGAAAAGGAAAAGAGAGGTGGCTCAGAAACAGCAGGAGAGGACAGTGTAGCCTTTCCCATCCTAAACCCACTTAAATACAAGTTAAATAGGATGCCTGGTAGTCACTGAATAAAGGAAGTAGACCATCTGGGTCTTCCCTCAGCCTTCAAAATAGCAACTAGAAGGCACAGCCAACATACTGGAAAATCAGACAACACTCTGAAAGCAAGTTTCTTTTTTTGAAAATTCAGAAAATTTGACCTCCAAGACTAATAACCGGTGAATGCTTGAGAGCTAGTGGCATTTGGTAGCACTAAATGCTACTAGTGATCTGTCCTTGTGAGAAAGGATCATGAAACAAGAAAAGAGAAAACAAATCTGGTTCCTGTTGCATTCCTCAGATTCCTCCTTTTTCTATTAACAAATTTTGAAGCACCTTGGCTCAGTCTGCCAGAAACCTGAAATATGCCTCTCAGATTCTATTGTGCATAGTCCAAATGCTGGGAACTATGGAGGAGAAGCTTAACTTTAAAATTAACTCCAAAATATATAGGTGGGTAAAACAACAAAAAGGAAAAGAAACAGAATGAGGCAGACACAGCAAGAGAACAAAGGAAAACAATTTTCTCACAGCCTTGTATTTTTGAGGCAAGCTATTAAAGAAATTATGACCACAAGAATTTCCCCCTCCCCTTCTACTGAAATTAGACGTCTCTCTGCCTTAATGCACTTAAGCAATGACAATGCAGTGTTGGCGAGCCATCTATCATCCTGAGGAACTCATGTGTCACAAGGCAATAGTGAAGTAGACCCATCTAACATGCAATGTCTGGGGTGGCAACAGGGACCTTTTGCACAGACTCCAGAATCAGTGATATGTCCCATTCCTTTATGCAGTTTAGGAAGATAAAATACTGCTACTTTAAGTGAAGTTTTTGGGCACGACTTTCTTGTCCTACAGCAAAATGAAAGCCATGGCAACCTCTCATGGTAACCACAGGAAAACACATCTGGAAGACAACGGGTTCCACCACTTCCCTCTCTATTACAGTCCTTTACTATCCTACTGCTGCAAAGTTTGCCTTGGAGTTGAATCTCCGTTACTATAATTTAAGCCTGTAACTTCTCATTTTACCTGCTATGGGTGAGGGGAATCGATTATTCCTTTCCCCTCTGCAGCAGCCTTTTATGTATTTGAACTCTCTTATATGAGTCACTCTTTCTAGTCTTTTTTAAGTAAACCAAAGAAACCTCTTTTGTTTAATCTTACTTCATTGTCCATATTAACCTCTGGGAAACTGGAAGCTAAAATCCATCTTTACTAAGCATCTGCTTGCACTAGATTTGTATGTTAGTTCCCATTGTTAGCCTATTAAGAAACACTGGAGTTTAGCTGAAGTGTTAGGAGTAACTCAGAAAAACATGAACACTCAAACACTTCATTTTGGAAAAAAAAAACCCACATAAATAACATTAGCCTAAAAATATTTTTTCTCACTAACTGAACTTCAAGGCTTATGTCCCATCTATCTGTACATTTTAGAATTATAAAACCATGCTTTACACACACTTTTTCCACCAGAAAAATTCCTTCACCATAATTCCATCTTCTCTTTTCATAATTGTAAGGAAAAATAAACAAAATCCATTGGTGATGAAAGCTGTAGAGATGCTAGGAGTTTGTTGGGGACCTGCCATTTCTGCAGGAGTCCATGGAACCTGTAAGTGCTCAGCACACAAGCTGTATCACCTTCCAGACTTTGGATGTCATTGACCAGGTGCCTAAGGTTTGGGGGGTTTTCTGCCATGATGAAAAGATCTTTTCATTTTAGTTTGTAACTGCTACTAATGCTATGCTATACAGATCATCTGGCTATGGAACAGAGAGCACTTTGTCACATGGCTGTGTTTGTCTCCTCTAAAGGATAAAGCATGAGCTAACTTAAAGTGTATCAAATACACCAATGGACTTCAATCACTCAGATCTTTGCTAGTTTGGGAAAAAAGAGTGCTCTTAAAAACAGTATGTTGACACCAAACTGTTACTAAGAACAAACAAAACCCATATATCATCATTAAAGATTAAGCAAGACTATTATGAAGATAATCAGAGTTTCAGAGAGCTTACTGATTTCTAAGATAGAAGAGAACTTATCAACAAATTATTAATGTTCCTGACTGACAGTACATAGTATAAGCTACAGTACAATTATGTTCTATGAAACTGAAAGCTTAGTAAATCAAACAATCTAATAAAGCACAGATCAAAACAATTTCATAAACACCTTCAGTAGTGCAGCTGCATATCATTATTATTCATGTATTCCTGTTCCTATTTTAGATTTTATCATGCAAACAAAACTCCTATCTGTACTGCGTAAAACTGTAAGATTTCATAATTTCAAAATATTTTGACTTTTGTTTTTTAACACATTTCCACCAAAGACACCCTAAGTGAAATGATTTAAAATGTCTGAGTAATTCAGGAGATTTATATTTTCAAAAAGCATACATTTAAGAATCTAACACTGATCACCACAGGATTTAGCAGTTCAAGTGCTGATGTCATTTTGAAAAGAGATTGAAGGTTTTTACTATGGTATGGATAAATCAGCTGACTCCGGAATTAGGATCCATATGACCAGACCATTTCTCCATTTCAGCCAATTAAGCATGGCTAATGGTGTGTTTCAATAACAGACCTAACTATTGCAGCTAATACTGACTTTTCAGTGACAACTTGATAGCCAGATAGACAGAGATAGACAGAAGTGTTTATACAGAGCATTATAGGGAATCTTCTGCTGTTTTTCCTACCTCATATCTCTAATGCCAACAGTTCCTCATTGGTGATGTTTTCTCTTTTTAACAGAAGACACTGATGTGAATTTACTGAATGGGTATATTGTGTATGGTATCTATCTAGTGAGAAAAATACTTCCAAAAAAAGCATGTAACAATAACATATAGTCCAGGAGTCTAACCTAGTCTATCAGAAATGTCTACAGAAAGAGAATAAGAATTATGATAGACAACATAATAGCTTAATGGTTATGATTGGTTTGCTACCTATGGTTGTAATTTGAGATAACTAATCCTTAACAGCTAAAAAAGAGCCTACATGTTCAGAATACATTAGTCTGGAATGGCTTGAAGCTCACAAACAAACCCACTTCTTGGAAATTGTATAGCAGGGTGGAAAAGATCTTAAATAGAAGGAATAATCTTCAGAGCGAGAAACTACCTTGTTTGTCATTATGAACATGCCAAAAAGAAAAAGTCAAAATACCAACTTGCAAAATTTAGTTCTCTAATGACCCCAGCTGGCAACTAAGCACCACACAGCCACTCGCTCACTCCCCCTGCGGTGGGATGGGGGAGAGAATCGGAAGAGTAAAAGTGAGAAAACTCGTGGGTTGAGATAAGAACAGTTTAATAATTGAAATAAAATAAAATACAATAAAATAAAATATAATAATAATAATAATAATAATAATAGACTATACAAAGCAAGTGATGCAAAATGCAATTGCTCACCACCCCCCAGCTGATGCCCAGCCAGTCCCCAAGCAGCAGCCCCCCAGCCAGCTTTCCCCTAGTTTCTATACTGAGCATGACATCATATGGTATGGAATAGCCCTTTGGCCAGTTTGGGTCATCTGTCCTGGCTGTGTCCCCTCCCAGCTTCTTGTGCATCTCCAGCCTTCTCAGTTGATAGAGCATGAGAAGCTGAAAAGTCCTTGATTTAGTGTAAGCACTACTTAGCAACAACTAAAACATCAGTGTGTTATCAACATTATTCTCATACTAAATCCAAAACACAGCACTATACCAGCTCCTAGAGAGAAAATTAACTCTCCTAGCTGAAATCAAGACAGTGACCAACTTCTTTTCTTGTGAACTGCTGTGACAATCCCCCAAAAAACAATTTAGATGTGGTAGTGGCATAGTCTTAGACACATTAATGACAGTAATCTTTATTGTGGATTACATAATTTGTAACAAGGACTTAGTTCTGAAAAGTCTGTGGGATGTCTAGGTTGCAGACTGCACTATAGTAACTACTTAGATGCAGTACTAGAAGTAGCAGAGTTGAGCTTACAGTGGGCCAAAGAAGATGATAAATTAGGCCTCATTGAGTTCAGTGTTGCTGCAGCTAGCTAGTTCAAAATTAGTTGAGGCATCATACCACTGTTCTGGTATGTATATGCTTATTAGGTTTTTTGCGTTCTGGCTACAAAATGGATGTGAAACTGAACATTCATATTATATAAACTTCAGATAGTACAAAACCAGATTTACCAACACATGATCTTGTATGTCTCTTCCTACATGAAGTCACGAGAGAGGGAACAGAGTCTGAGATGAGATAAGTTTAAAAGGGAGCTCCTGTTCCCAGTTGAGAGGTAACTCCATTGCAAGAATCAAGACTGGAGCCCAAGGCCAGAAGCTCTGCCTGGTTAGTGACGAACCAAACTCAGAGTCCAAGGAGTGACAAAAGTAAAAAAGTAAAATATATTCAAAACTGTTTGCTGATTTCCTCTCATTTATAATTCCAGTTTAGTTTAAATATTCTAAATCCTTTGCTTTACTGCCACACTTGTGCATGGAAAAAACAATATAGCTTGAGAGCAGCAGGAGTGGAAGGTGTAAAAGGGCAGCTGGGAACACCAGGACAGAGCCATTTGCAGATCCCAGGCAGGTGGGGACCTACCAGTAAGTGGCAAATGGGGAATCTGCATGTAACACTGTGCTTGAGAGACTCTGAAATACACTGGGAACAGGGATCAGATAGATACTACCCAGCTCCAAAGGCAGGAGTTACATTGTTCATTCACTACTTCTACTGAGCGTCTGTACTGAGAGTGGGTTAGTGTTATAACAACTATGACACAAATCTTTGCCCTGGAAAAAAACTCTTTGTACATTGATCATTCCCTGTAACAGTATGCACATTTATAACTGCCTGTAGAATATGGACCTTATTCGTTAGTTGCTCAGGGAAATTTTCTCCAGTCACTAATAGAAGTCTCTGGAGAAGTCTGGCATGGACCCAGACCAGTGGAAATACTTCCACAAATAAAACTAACAGTTCTAGTAGATGTAAACACTCAGTCATAAAGTGCATGTTAGGGGATACTGTCCTTACATCTTACTAGAGTTTCCATAGCTTCTAGGAAAATATGAAGTGCTCTGCAGGGATAAGGATGCTGTGTTGAATAATCTGGCTGGATAAGTCATGACTGCTTCAGAAAAAAAAAAAAAGAAACTTCTAGGGCCATGAAGATGATTAAGGGATTGCAGCATTTCTCCTACGAGGAAAGACTGAGAGAGCTGGGACCGTTCAGCCTAGAGAAGAGAAGGCTCAGGGGGGATCTTATCTATATGTACAAATATCTGAAGGGAGGGACTAGAGAAGATGGAGCCAGGCTCTTTTGAGCAGTGCCAAGTGACAGGACCAGAGGCAATGGGCACAAACGGAAGCACAGGAGGTCCTCTCCCAGCATAAGGAAACACTTTTTCACTGTGAGGGTGGTCAAACACTGGCAAAGGTTGCCCAGAGACGTAGTTGAGTCTCCATTCTTGGAGATATTCAAAAGCCATCTGGACATGGTCCTGGGCAGCCTGCTCTAAGTGACCCTGCTTGAGCAAGGGGTTGGACCAGATGACCTCCAAAGGTCCCTTCCAACCTCAACCATTCTGTGTGATTCTGTGATTCTAGACTGAAGGTCCCAAAACTGTAATATCCTGAAGACTTGTAGAATCCTGCTCATACTGGTTCAAACCATGGAAAAGTCCCTGAGGGACTAGAAATCCAGGTAAAAGTCACTACTGATATTTTATAGTTTTTTCCCCCAAGGTCTGTTGTAATAATTACTCTAAAATTACTCCAGACTAATTCTCATATGGTCAAGCAAAACAATAGATTCTTTTACGGTGTACACTACTCTCAAACTGAAGTGAATGTATATTTTAGCTTGCACAGAGAAAGATGCATAGGTGCATACAGGAATATGTCCTGAGGCTGGCTGATTTAAATTAGCAATTCAGATGACTTCATTGCAAAACTTTGGTTTGAAACAGAAGACTGCTAACTTCGGCTAAGCAGGTACTCCTTGCAAATTGTGTTTATAGTGACTGATTTTCTTAGTCTCCTCTTGGAGAAAGGGAGACTTCATTTGGTATTATAACTCACATACTTGTACCCAGTGTCATTCCAAGATCTCCAAGACAGGAAGAACAGTAGTCGTCTAGGAGGGAAAATATGCCTACATACTTATATTCCTAAACAGCCAGCATGTTTCATAGACCCTCTTATCTTTGACCTATAAGGCATTGACACCTCTCTTAACATGAGGACAAAAAAAGGACTGGAAGAGACAGAGGAAATATGAACATGGGAACAACACTAATTATTAGTATTTATGTAGTAGAAGTCAGATAGTTTGCTATAAGAAGCAACAGAGTCCCACTGTGCTACACTGAACAAACTAAGAATGAGAGTCAATTCCTTCATCAGAAATAGACACTATCTAGTTCAATGTGAATGAAGAAACAGTTTATAGGAAGGAGAGACTGAAAACCCCTATGTACAAGGGGGGGTGAGCAATTTAATCTTTTAAACAAGATAAAATAGAAAATAAAAAAGAGTAATTCTTAGTAGTCATCCACAGTCAATGAAAAAAATTGAGGAGACAGTCTTGGAGATAACAACCTATCTGGCAGAGTGTTGCAAGATTAGTGAAAAAAGTCCTCATGTTCAAAGATGAAAATAAGTCCCAGAAAGTTAATTCTCCACAGAGGTCTCTTTCTACAATCCTATTCAATAACACATTTTGTTTATGAATCTCAAACTAAGGAAGAACTTGGGTGCAATTTTGCAACTTTTTTCTTGATAGCTAAGCAGTCTGGCTTCTCGTATACATTTTGCAAGAATTGTGGTCTACTTCTTTGACAACCATCATATTGTGGAGTATGGAGATTGCCCACAAGATTCCATACCTCCAGTCCCTATAAGACTCATTTTATTTGTTGAACTTTTTACTTTTTTTGCCTCTTTCTCTCCCTCTTTGTGTAACTTCTGAGAGGTTACTCACATGTTCCTACATGGAATATCCTTGATCTTTTCTGGGTTTAGATTTTTCTCCTTCTTTTACTGTTTTCTATGGCTTGTTATACGTAACTGTGGACTTCATTCAGATGCTTGGATCCCAGAAGCACCACTGGCCAGATCAAGGTGATTGGCATATATCAAAAACAATTATGAGGCTGGAGTCAGAACAATCCTGGTTGAGCCACAGGCCCATTAGCTGTTCCTGGGAAAATCAGCTGGCTTTCATGCTAGCCAAAATAAGAATGAGTGATGCTTCCAAACTTTCTTCAGCACAGCATTGCAAGAATCCAGACAGGGCTTGGAACATATGAAACACTATATAAATGCAACTGTCGTTTGGTGACGTATCAAGGAAGGCAAGGATTCAAAGTGACTCTTTCATCACACTCCAGAAGATTACCCCATCTTGTCATTGCATTGGTATTAACATCTTTGATCCCTATAGCTTTGCAGTACCTCACCTGCAAGCTGACTATTTTGGTCTAATCCATGTATATATTGCTGGCATTATTTTGATTGTGCTTACCATCACAGTATTTTAGTGCAGAGTTTTTTCTTCTATTTCCCTATTTCTAAAAGCAAGCAGGAACTGAACACCAACCAGGGAAACAGAATTTGCTGCTTAGATCCTACAGCTTAGCACTAGCTTGGACTTTTTTTTCTTCTGTTTTAGATTCCACAAGAAAAAGGCCTGTCTCCCCTCACACACATAAGTTAAACAACCAAAGCAATGCATTTCATCATTAATTCATGAGGACTGCCTCACTACTTCCATCACCTTCCTACAAGCAGCAAAGTCTCAAAGTGGTTAGCACTAGCTGGAAATGGCCACAGATGTTTTTAGGCTCTGAGAATATCATTGTAGTCAATCATGTACTTCAAAAGAGAGGCATTCATATCAGTAAAATTTAACAGTAATATAGGATTTTTCCTCATAGACTGTAAAATCATTAGCAGCAGCAGCTACATCAGGCAAATAGAAACTGTATACCACTATAAGACTAATGTAAAAAATCTTGGTTATTTGGTATGTCTTCTATGGCACAATTATAAATTACATGATGTCATTCAAAAAAAAAAAAAAAAGATACCAACAGTGTATTAACCAAAAATACATTAATCAGCATTGCCCTTTTTTATATGTCCCAACAGGTTGTTTCAAATTATCCTAATAAAAGTACTAAAACTTTGTTCTAAGATGTTTACATAGGAAATAATACATAAATACATAATGTACCAACAGATGGTGTTGTGCTACTTTAAAAAGGCTTGTGAGAAGGTAGTCCATTGTAATAAAATCAAAAGGTCAAGCTACAAAGTTCCTTTGGGGAAATGATTACTGAAACCATATCTGACACTTGGTATATGAATCCACTAGATAAAATAACTTTACTGTTATAGTTTATGCAGTTTTAGGTTTACATCAGTGAAGTAGATGAACTGCAAGTTAAATGTCTGTAGGAAATGTGACTTGGCCAAACTTTTTTTTTCTCTGTATCACTTATATTTAATTTTCTTCATTGTAATAGTTTTTTTCTCATTTTATAGACATAAGAAACATATTTTGAATCATAAACACATCCATTAAATATCTATGCAAATATTTCCTTTATAGATATCAATATCATTAATATGCTTATATTATTGATTAAACTAAAATTGCATTAAAGCAAAAGAATAGAAATGTAACAATGCATTGCATATCTTTTGTGGATTATACTTCATAGGTTTTTTTACTGCACCTTTACAGATAAGATTGCATGTAAATTCATACTGTACTGCACATAAGCAGTGTTTGAATGTCTGTGTCTGTAAAAAAACAATTGGCTATGCTAAAGTCAACAGCAAAGTTGCCTTCAGTGGAGACGGAAGGTATTTAACTGAATCAGATAGTTCCTTTATTTTGTTGAATGTTATTTTTTTTCTTTCTATGCTTTTTCAGCAAATAATGATGTTACTATTATTTGCAATATAAGCTTTTATGGCACAGTATGTTTGTTTGCCATGATCAAAAGAGTTTTTAAATATAAATTGATACTAAACCCACTTTTAAATTGAAAATGTCTTTTTTTCTGTCTTCTGCTTTTCAAAGTCAGATATAGAAGATGTAAAATCTAAGATGACACGCTTCCTTGCTGGATATCATTCCATATTTTAGCAATCCTTCTTTTTTACACTCGAGTTGGTATAAGATTTGTGATATTTTCAGTACTATAATAGCTCTTTGAAAAATCTGATTCATGTTTTCCTGCAGAAATCTGTAGATAGAAGATGAACATGGATTTTATAAGTATTATTTAAAATCTACAGATAGTATCAGTTTGTCACTTCCCAGGGAGAGACAGGAAGAGAATGCAATGAACATAAAAGGTAATTCTGTGGTTTCCCAAATTATTTCGTTTGGTCCATATGGCAGAATGAAAACAACAACAACAAGTAAATACTACAACACAACATCATTTGAAAGAAAAACCTTGTAACTTCTGCAAGGAGGCCAGGGAGCTAATAGAGAAGAAAGGAAGTAAAATCCCTATGATTTCTTTGGAGCAATGTATCCAGTTCGGAGGAAGAAGGGCAACATTTTCATTCAGTCACTCTTTTCCTGTTTGCAATGAAGACAATCTATTCAGCTACATAGTAACTCTGTGTGATCAGAATCTGTAACGATGAAAAGGAAAAGGCAGTACAGAAACCAGCTCGTCCTCTGTCCCATCCTCTTTTAGTTTCTGACTTATTCTCCAGTTTTGAAAATCATGGTCCAGTAGAGGAGTTTCCATGGGATATTGATCTGTAATTAATGTTTGCCACTTTAATTTCCAACCCTTCTTCAGAAAATGCCTGTGGGAGATGACTCTGCCACAGGGAGGGCAGGGATCAATCAGAATCTAGCACTTCCATTTTTACATGCTTGCTTCTAATGATTCTCTCTGATAATTTATGCAAATTAAACCTGTTATCTTTTCCTCTTGTACATGTGGTTCAAATGGAGCGAGGCAGTGCCCTACAACTGAAGAGATAACAACAATACTGGCTAAATATTTTTACCTTTTTTTTCAATCATCTTCAACAGTGATCACATTCCTTTCATAAATTCTGTTTTAGCATGGATCACAATAGGTGAATACAGTAGTTTTTCTTATAGAGTTCAAACCTTAAGTAGCAAGAAAAGGTGAATTTAGTATGGGTAAGACCCTGTCCTTGCTTCAAATCACCATGGAATCCATCACAATTGACTCCTGCCATAGATGTTAAGGGGAAGGCAAAAGATGGAAAGTGTAGAGAAAGCTATCTCGCTTGCTATAATAAAGACATATCAATTCTGAAGTAAAACAATCCCTTTCCTTGAAACTATCTATGTGTAGATTAGTGGCAGAGTATGATCAACTCAGGCTAGCTGTATCAGCCTCCTACTTTCATAAAGATAAAAAAGTCCTCATACTTCATTTGATAAGTAAGTCTATTTTGCTTGCAGTACACTAACTCACCAGCTGTTTGTAATCCTGCAAGTAGCAGAAAGACTGCATGTATTTCAGTACATCTGCAACTCTCCTTTTTATGTCATCTTCTAAACTCTATTTTTGTTAAAGGGCAGGATTACAAAAATAGAAGGGGGGAAGGGGAAGTGGTGGATTGATGCAAGTGAGGGATGAGACAAGGTGATTCCTGCAGGCAGAAAGGGACATACAGTAATTGCTTCAAAGCAAACCACGGGATTATCTTTTATTAGCTCCCCTATGGGTTATGGTCATGTATATTGCAATTTTAAAATGTAATTGAACAATTTTAGCTTTGCTTAATTAGGACTTGATGCTGTGAATTCCTGAGTACTCTCAATAGCCACAGGTTCAGATGGATGCTTAGAGCACTCACTACCTGGCAGAACTCAGTCAAGTGCCTCTATCAACCAACTGCAAAATTAGGAACTGTCTATACTTTTATATATATTAAAACAATAAGTTGCTAAAAGAAAATAATCTCCTTACACTCATCGCTGGTAGCATTTATAAAGCTCAGACATTGCAGAGGCTTTTTTGTATAAATACATTGTTTTTCTAGCTCAAACATGCAGATAGAATCAAAATAGCAGAAAAGGCCAGGGAAAATTATATGTGCATGCTTTTCTGTTTTTTTTTCTTCCAAGAGACATGGTCTTCCATGCAATTAAGAAGGATAATATGCAAAACAAGTAACCTAGTGCATTTTAGAAATTACATTTGCAATTAATAAACATAATAGGTCCTGTATTCTCATAGCAATGTCATTAGTATGCTAATCCTGTGAACCTAATGTTTAAGTATCCCAAGCAGCACTTTATTTGTTATTTGTTTGTTTTCAGTTTAACATAAGTTTTTTAGACTTGGTCTACCATAAACTAGAGGCAAAATTACAGCTCCAGATTAAGGTACCTCAGAGCTGCAACTAAGGAACCAACACCCAAAAACCCTTCAGCCTGTGACCCACGTATAATGAACAAAAAAATACAGATTATGATTGACATGGCATAAACTGGTTAGGATACATTGTTCTAGTCCATCCTACCCCAAAACAGAACAGACACACAAAACATTTCCAACTGAGATCTTCCAGTAGGTGGTGGCCATCATGGAAGTAGTACTCTCATTTTGCTGTATTGTTTTTTCTGTGTGACAGCTAAACTAGAGCTTATTTTAGACACTTGGCAATGTTTTTTTACTTCCTACAGGTAAGAGCTAACAGTATGCTTTTGCATTGTTTGAGGATGATATCTGAATGATAAATATCTGCACTATAAATTTCATTTTTATCAAGCATCATCTCCTTACTCACCTTAAAATTGTCCAATTGACCTTCATCATATCTATTTTAAGGTTCAATTTTTTTAATACATGCTTACCACATACTTTTTTCTGTAAGCAATTTTTCACAAAAAGTAATCTTTCTTCTTTTTCCCAATCTAAGGAATATTCAGTCTGAGAAAAGTGATAAAGTTACCCATCCTTTTTTAATAATGAGAATTTCTTGTTACTAAAAAGTAGAAATTCCTAGTGTTACCTTTTAATTTTGGAATGCTGTATGAGATCAGCTTTTAAAGTAATAATAGCTTTCTGACTCAACAATCTAATGGGTTATTTTTAAAAGAATTTTAAATATAGCATTAGGACTAAGTCTTTTTGAGTTTAATAGTGGATCTAATAATGCAGCCATTATCTGAAGAGAAACTGGTGCAAAGGTGACTTCCTAAATCTACAGAAGAGTATTTGAAGTGCTCATGCTGCTCTTTGATGATCTTATAAGGAGGAGCAGGGATATGAAAAACACTTTAAAGAGACGTTCCTAGAGAGTGAAAGCTGTGAGGAATCATATTGCTGAGAAAGCTACCTGTAGCAAACACAGGGATGTAAATGGAGGCCCAAAGAGTGGCAGCAACCTTTCTTTTCTTTCTCTTCATAGCAGAAAGTCTGAAGAAGCAGTGATGGAGACCAAGTTTGCAACTTGATGCAAACTTGAAGAAAGTTCTTCTATGTTACAACCATTGAAGGACAGAGCTTCAAAGTTACCAAGGACCTAATAGTCAGAAGTAGATCTGAAGACCCTAAGACATTACCTTAACAGAAACTATAACCCACTTTCCATCAGTTGTTAAGGTACCTATAGTCATTGAAGCATCTCATGTGTCTTTTCCATGAAGTTCAGGATTATAACTCTTAGGAACCTAAAGTTGCCAGGTGGAAAACTGAAGTTTTCTCCTCATTCAGTTTTACGGATAAAAAGTGAGATAAATTCACATAGCCTTACTGCCAAAAAGTGAGGTATGCCTAACGAAATAAGAATCTTTAAACAGTGGCATTTTTAGATTAATCAAATTTAATCCACCTGTAGTTCCCCTTCCCTTCCTTTCCTCCTTTCTAGAGCAGAAATGCAGATGATCTGAAAGCAAAGTAAAGCTGAAGGATCTGGCAACGTCAAAAGCTCTTAACTGATTGTATGTACTCATGCCAGGATCGTTATCCCTATCACATAAACTGATAATCACGATAAGTGATTGGAAACTAAGTATGGGACTAAACATGGGAAATTCCACAATGGATTGTCTCAATGGTGCTTCATCTCCTGCCTTAGTAAAAACTTCCTATTGGACAATAATGGAATAATTTGGCTATTGGGGTAAATTCATTTTCACCCCACCAGTTAAAGGTTGTTTTTTTTTAAAAAACAATTTTCATTTCAAAGTTTATTGTCCACTTCAACTGATCCGCATTAATTTTTGAAAAGATAAATAAGAGAACTCAGTTTAGCTTTTCTTATTCCTAAGGCCAATTCTATTTGGTCTCCTCAAATTAAGCAGACACTTACAGAAAGGCATTCCCTTATTCAAATTTCTCCTACCCTTTTCTAGAATTCTGTCTTTTCTTGATGAATCACTTCCTGAGATGAAGTTGTCAGAATCTAACAAACACTGTGTGAGAAAATAGTAACAGATTAGCTTAATGATATTAAAATATTTCAGAATTTTTAGAATTGTTTTTAAATGTCCTGGCATTTTCCTTTTGTAGCACACTGAACAGCTGTTTTTGCTGAGCTGTTCAAAACATTGCCCAAGTCTCTTCCCTTAGTGACTACAATTAATTTAGAAATCTGCAACGTGTGTGAGAAATTCAAATTATCCCCTCTAGTATGCATTACCTTATCAGCACTGAATTTCACCTGCCACCCTCAATAAATTGACAAACATTCACTCCAATCCACACATTCTGCGAACTGTGCTATAGCACTCAGCAAATAACCTCTCTCTCTCTAAAATAAATTCAAAATCTCATCATAAACTCACTTCTCAACAAAACCTGTGGGAAAAAGTCTTGCAAGGGTAAGTAGCTAACAGAATAAGTTTCAAAGTTTTAAGAAATATTCTTTTCACTGGCAAGTTGAAAATCAGGATGGATTGTCTTTTCCCATAATGGATGTGCTTTATTTCAAAGCAGAATTAGTTCAGGGAAGTCCTATGACCTTTACTATGAAAGCAGGATGATCAACAGTCTTCTATGAGAACAGGTCTCACATTATTTTCCTCCTAGAGTTAACAATCTTCTTAGACATAATAATTCTTCATGAAGAAGAAGATGTGATGGGATACTTGTACAATCACTATGGCAGTAGCTATGAGACTTGCATTTTTGCATATCATGATTTAGAAATCGTTAGTCTTTCTTTTGTGCCTGTTCACTTTATCTCAGCCCCACAAAACACATGTGGTTGTGACAGCAAAGACGTAATGCTTACTGTAAGCGAAAGCTGTATATTTAAGCGATATGCATCATAAGCGTTTGGGAGGTCTGGCAGCTGATGCCTCCAGGGAACAGTGCAGAAGCCTTAATGAAAAAAAGCAGCAAGGACTGACAAATAACAGGACATAGGTCTGCAGAGGGACTAATATAGACCAGCCTGGGGTTGGAAGGAACTGGAAAAGATTCATGTGGTTTTAGTGAGCACGGAACTGCTTTGTAGGAAAAAGAACCTGAGAGAAATCGATCAAAAGTCTGCTACTGAGGTCTGGGATGATGTATTGGCTCAATGGCTGTTTATATAAATGGCTTCATTTGTACACATAAGGTCTAGACAGGTGGAAAACACATCTACAATCCTGCAAACTTAACCAAAGCCAGTTTTCTGTTATATGACTAAAAAAATTTAAAATCTGCTTGCAGGCTCAGAACAAGCTATTTATTTTGTTTATTTCTGTAGGGCACATAGGGTAGCTGACATACCAAGTTCTGTACATGTCACTTTTCATAATGGAACACTTGAACTAAATCTTATAAAATCCTTACAACTAATTAGTGTGAGAAGAATATATAGAAAGTCTCTGTCCCCAATCTTGTGAAGGTTTTGCAACATTTCAGATAGTGCCAAGTAGTGCACAATTCAGCATTATAATAGAAATGCTTGGCAAGACTTCTTTTTTCTTCTCCTGACACTAATTTTTATGTTCTCTTTTCCTTCTTAGCTTTAAAATATGGAAAACTTGTAACACCAGGAAAGTATCTGAATTCTCTTGGAAACGCTGTTTCGATTGTGATATCATGTATTGAAAATTCTGCTTAAAACTCAAGTGCCTCCCCATGTAGTATGGATCTGGTACCCTCAGGCACTATTCTGCCATTCTGAAAGGCTTCTAGAGTAGCTGCTCTTTTCTAGAAAGGCACAGAATCTAATTTTGAAACACTCAGACTTAAAATCTAATTTCCACATACGACCAGAAAAGTTTTATTACTGAGAGGTTAATTCAGTACAGCATGGACATGTACACATAAAAATCTACCATAGAGTTTACTTTACCTTAAAAAATTAGTTTCTCTGAATATCTCACAATTTTAAAGGATTTCTTCTTATAGCAGATCAGACAGGGAAATAATGGTAATCTCCTTTCATAGATGAGGAACTGAAGCAGAGCTAAGCTAAAGAACTGTCCCATTAAGCCTCTGACAGGAGCTTGAGAGGAGAGGAGGAAACACTCTTGGACACAAACTGTGCTTCCTCCTGATTCATCAGAACAAACTCTTATGCTGATACTTTGAAGTTCCTAAAGTTGATGGAACTGGTTTCACCTTGATCTTTGACCAAAAGTTTTGTAAACACATAAAAATACCCACTAAGGAAGGTTTCAGGACAATTTAAGTCTTGCAAAAGAGGAACCACATGAATGAAAGCACATATACTATTATCATGTGTTTCCATATTCAGATATTAGAGCCAACTTGATAAGGTGTATTTAACTGTTAGCTAATTCATAATTTGTCTTCTCTTTAAATATATACTTTTTAAAATAAAAACCCCATACTTTTTTAAATACTAGAGCTTTAAAAATCTGTGCCTGTGACTCTTGTATTACTCATTAGCTTTACAGATGTGTCCCCACATTATACTTTGGATCATATATTAATTTCTTAAAATAACTGCAAGTTTCTCATACTCCTAAGCAAATAAATATATTTCTATTGTATTAGTATTACAAAATATATAGTACCAATTAGCATGCTGTGGGTTATTTCTCTGAATAATTAAAACCAATGGAAATAAATATATAGGTATATATATAAAAATAAATCAATTAAAATATGCATATGAAAATGCTTTACTATTTGTTCATCTTTTAACTCATAAAATTCAATTACTTCAATTCTCTCCCACTAAAATTCTGCTCTCACCTATGAAACACCAGATAAGATCTTTGGAAGTTATTTTTAAAGAGCATCCAAATAGACCTGTTCTAAAAAATGGATCTTTCCCTACTTTAGTGTTATAGATATAGGAATTTGAGTTATTTTTCCACCATTTTTGCATACATTCATTGAAAAAAAAGCCCATCAAAAATTTATGCTAGGGTATACAGAAATTTCCTTCCAAAACTTCAATTTATCCAGAATTTCACTGTATTTAATAAATATCATTAAATATTTTCCAATTTCAGTGAATTTACAGAAATGTGAACAACAGTTTCATGGAATATTTTCCATTTTTTCTTCTATCAGATATTTTTATGGTTGAAAAGCTGTTATTTGAAACTTATGTATCTCAGGGTTCCTTTAAACCACTTATTGTACAATACCTGATTCCCTGACTGATCTTAGTGCAGTACCTATAGTGCAACTGTTTTATTTTTGGAGACAAACACATTTTCCTTGGATAGCATAAGCATTATCCCAGATTCCTTAGGTTGCTTTGAATTCAGATTTTTGCTATTCAGAAAGATCTTTAGATCACACAGGTATGCATGATTTTTTTTTCACAGAAAGAGCAATAAGCAGTCTTTGGTCCCATTCTCATTTCCTATTCTAACCACTGGAATACAAATCCACACTGTTACTTGTGCTTTTCTCTGTGGAGGTACTCTAGGTACTCTACTTCAGGTAGCATTCCTCCTACACAGTACTATTTCTTCAGAGGGCAGAGAGCTTCAAACTTGCCTCTAGTCTAACAGACTGTCGTAAGGGACTGTGACAGAGAAGAGCCAAGAATATGAGGAAATGCTTTATTTAAATGACCATAACAGAAAATTTGATGACTCCTTAGCACCAGCTATCTGGCAGTACTTTTCAAAGACCATGGTGAACCAGCTACTCAAAGAGCTTATTTAGCTTGACAAAACCTGAAGAGAGTAGATGTCACAAACAAACTTATCTTTTCTGTATTTCTGAGTGCAAGCTGAAGGTATTGTACAACCCGTGCTGATAAATACCTTGTTCTCCCTTCCCTGTAAAAAGAATGCAGATTTGGGACATGATTTTTTAAATTCTCTTCCCAGTCTGAGCCCTGCTAACACTCAATTTTGTCACATTACATCTTCTTGTTTTCCTGGGTCTGACTTTTTCATACGCGATTGCACATGACAGCATATGCTACAGTGAATGTCAATATGAACTGCTTAAAGAGCATAGACTCAAAAAAATTAGGAAAAAGAACATGACAATGAAAACAAGATAGGGTCCCATATAGAGCAGACGACCAAGGGAGGCATTCACCCTTGTAATCCAAACCAGCAAATCTTTTAACTGTCTTCTGTGCCCTTGTATGTAAAATTTTGAATATATCTAGGTTTTTGCAAGGCTCACAGATGTCACAAATAGAAGAATAACGTGGATAATTACAAGGAATCCTCAGAAGTCCTCAAGTGGTAGCTTACGCTGTTTAAGTCCAGAGCAACATCTCAGAGGTAGACTGAGAAATCTAATAGTGGACTTGAACACACATGCAGTGTCTGTTGCAAGCAAGAAATTATAATCTGGAAATGCTTCTGTTACAATCAAAAGCCTGGAAAATTAAATCAAGGCCTCTTCAGGAAGATAGCTCAGTAGGTCAGGTGGAACCGTACACAGGCTATATATTGTGAGTATTTCTTCATTATATATTTCTAACCAGCCGGGATGATTATATAATGAAGGGCTTTTTTCCAAAAAATCCCATATTTTCATACTGTATCGTATTCATTACTACTCTGAAGAATTATAAAATATATATAAAAATATAAAATGCATATCTTCACAGATAGTTGCACATGACTGAACTTTACAGTGATTGTAAATATGAACAGTTTAAAAAAAATCTCAAATTAGGAACAAAAACAAGGAATGAAAATAATACAAGAGCCCATATACATAAATAGTACAATACACCTAAGGTATAAAAAATATAGTGAGCTATTAAAACCACATCTAGTTTCTCTTTTTTATGTTAATAAAGCAACAAAACCAAAAAGCATGGATTTTTCCAACTGGAATTGCAGATGGACTCTACATGTACTAGTTTGATTAAACTAAAATACCTTACATGCATTCACTGTGTTTGCAGCCAGATAGAAATGAGTTATGAATGTCACAGTGTGTTTATGTTTTACTTCCATTACTGTTACATTAACTGTCTCATAGTTTCAAAATACCTTAACGATTATCACTTGACTCTGCTTACTATATCCTTCACAGGTACTTTTCCCTCTGTTCTATTGTTTAAAATGCCTTTCATTTGATAAAACATACAGTTTACTCTGGCATTAAGTTTTATTATGGTATATACTTGGTAGTTTTTTACCACATAAAAAATCGACACAAATTGGCAGCTAGGCAGAAGCTTTAAATTTAGGCAGGGAGTCTCCACAAGCATAGTTCTTACCAGGCATTTTTCATGTCCTGTTATCAGTGAGAAGGCCCATAGATCCATATGACACCTTAAATACTATCATTTTGCTGTAACTGATCCCAGTAACAATGGTTTAGCTTTCATTTCAATATCTTCCATCTTTACAACAAATTCTGTACATACTTTGAAAAAGAAGTATGTGTTTCACCGTACTTTAATGTATCACAGTAATGCTTTTAATGTTGCTTGTTGATAACTGTGCTTCAATTAATAAAATGAACTTCAAACACATTGGTTTTCACAAAGTCTGAAGGTTATGTTGTTTTTTCAACACTCGGTTGTGGAATCATGGAATTAAACCCAGATGCAGATGTCCTCACCTGTGTGTTACAAATTCATGCAGATTTGCACATGAGGAAAGGCTTGGCTTAAAGCACATGAAAGTCAGAAGTTTATTATCTAAATGGGATATTATTAAAATTGGGATTAAATTGGCCTCACGAGATGTTTACTCTTGTGAAATGCTTAAGAGAAGCAGCAAGTTAGACTTGGTGTCAACTGCTTACTGTCATTTTGATTAAGAATTAATAAATCCTACTTTTTTTGACATTTTCAGAATTCAGAAGACATTTCTCATTTCACCTGATATTGTTGGCAAAAATTTTATCAACTTTCTGATACGTAATAGTATGATAGATGATTTTGAGAGTTACATTTACAGATAGTGCCCAAATAATGCTCAAGTTTTTTATCAGCCTATATTTTACTGACCCAAAATTCAAACACAATCATCTCAGTGACAAGGGATCTGACAAAGAACCTCTAAGCAATGCCATCTGTGATGAGAATCCAACATGTTTAGCTGTAGAAAGGTCAATGCAGAAGGACAACCTTGCTTGCCGCATCCATCACAATGGAATTCAGCAGCTTGGATGAAGAAAATGCTCTCCTTTAGTCTGATCAATCACACAATATCAGGGCAATGTCTCAAAATACTATGAACAAGTACTAACATGTTTGCAAATATCGATTTTTTTGATGCTCTCACCTTCAAATCTGCATAATATTCCAGTTTGGGAGACTACTTCAAACCGTTCAACATCACAGAAAGAATGAATTAGAAAAGTTGTCAGAAAAAATACTTCAGGAAATAGTGTTCTCTTTAAAACACAGCTTTTATAATGCCTCAAAGTACTTGTAAAAAATGCCTGTTTTTAATTGAAAAATAGGTATAAGTTTAAATTCTAGTTAACCAGTTACAATATTGTTCAGTTCAACAATCTCCAGGCCATGAAACTATTTTAATTGTTTCATTCCTTCATGAGTTACTCGATCCTGTCTATGCAGACAATGCCCTTCATCAACTTTTCAGTGCTTCTGGTCTGCAGGAACAATTTGACCTTCTGTATGCCTCTTCAAAATGTGACAGCAAGGTAGAATTACTTACCTTGTGCTTTGCTCAAAGTTCAACTTTTTCCATGGACATATCAGAAAAATAGCTACAGTAATCAGGCAACATTTGAGTATTGAAGGAAGCTTGGTGCTACTTTTTGGTGATGCCAACTTTGTAGCTACATAGGTAACTATGAAAAATGCAAGTAGAAACAGTACATGGAAGTATGTATGGATGCAATGAACCCTGTTCAGAATTAAGGCAAATAATGTAGAAAAAACAGTAGGAGTAACACTACAGAAAGCTACAGAGTGATAGTCTGGGGCGTGCTGCCATTGAAATCAGTATCAAGCACTGCTTGATCTCTATGGTACAATGCTCCATGGTACACTAGCTCTAATTGATCAGTCAGAAGTCTACAAAAGACTATAAATGTGGCCCCAACTCTTTGGTTACTTTCCACTGTTGAGATAATATACAATAATAATTTACATATGATGATAATTATTTCTTTGACGGGATGGAACACTCAAGTAGCATTTAATTCAAGAATGTATTTATTTCTTTAAATAGTTCATGGTATCTTTTTACTACCAACACAACTTACCATAAACAGGTTGTATCTTCCAGAAGTACTACTGGCTCTAATTCTTTCATCCATGTATAGTTGTTTCTCCTTTTCATTTCATTAGGATTAAAAGAACAATTCAGTAATAGTCACATTTAGCACTCTGACTACATAGTCCCCTGGAACTATCTAGTGTAGCAGCCTACAGGTAGAAGCACAAGCATAAAATGAAACTGGAGTGTGAAGAGGATGCTCAGACCTATGATAGTCATTGCCATTAAAAATACATCTGCAGTGGTTAGGTGAGCCAAATATAATGAGAATGATTTAAAGGTTATCACGTCTCTTAGCTGCTGTAGTGCCACCTAATGTGCATAATCAGCAAAAGTCACCTCAAATTCCACTATTTGTTTTAATTTCAATTTAAAGTATGCTTCAAAATGAGTGCTCTGAACAAAATGTGGAGTCTGATGTGGACACAATGTGCACAGTGTGATGCCAGTCTTTGTGCATGTTGGTTTAGTATCTCCTAAGTCCCAGTGGAATGGTAGAGAGAAGGGAATCACCTAAGGCTGACCTCAGGTTAAACCGTGTGGTTTACTTCATCAGTTGTGCCATAGGCTTCTTTAACCAAAACCAAGCATGTGAAAGCAAGGCAACTATTGGTAAAACACATGGAAATGCCTCATAGCTCTCTGGTTAGCCCCCCTTGGTTGTGACATTTTCTAACATGTCATTTTTTCCACAGGGGTTCCCCTGTATAATGAGCAGCCACTCCTGCAGAGTCAGTGTTGAGCCACACGCACACTTAGGAAGTCTCTTGTCCCACCACTTCCATATGGCGATGGTGGTAGCTGGCACATCTCTGTGCCAAACTCTGCACAGGTGCAGGAGGAGGCTTTTACTGGCCACCCAACAGCTGTCATTCATCTCCTCTGTGAATAAAGGAGCAAGATGTAGTATTATTGTTTTACTACTATTATTTTGCATGCTGCTTTGAAATAGATGGTGTATGAATTGTGAAAAAAGGTATGCCACGTTTGGTAATCCTTGTTTTGGACTAGAACAACAGGTAGCAAACTGTTCTGCTGTATCCAAGATCAGTTCAGACTTGATGGCAGCCCATTGCTGGAAGTGGTGAAGCTCCATACTAATTATGAAGAAGTTCAGCTACGTCATTTGCATTACAGTGCTGCCCCGCCCATCTATTGTGCAATGATAATCACTGCAAATGGTGCACGCTCCTATTCCAGCTCAGTGCTTTCCAGTCAGGATGAACAGTGACTCTCACACATTTTTAGAGCGTGAAATGTATTCATCCTTCCAATCCTGACAGCTCGCACCAAGCTCTCCCCAGCCCCAGCTAAAACACATATATCAATCAGGCAGGAAAGCCAGGCAAGAGAAAGCAAAGCCACTGCTGCCCTAAAAGTCCTTTGGGAACACAGGCAACCCATGCAAGTCAAAGCACACCACTTAGAGTCTTCACCTGTGCTCAGAGACTGGTTTTATGAGAAACCAACCTAGCCTGAAGTAATGTTTGCACCATCCACCACTTAAGATGTGCCAAGCACCACTTGGCCACAGCTGTGACTCTAAATCGAAATATCTCTTATTTGAAAAAAACTAAATACATCTTTCACTTACAAAAGATAAGAGCTTCCAGATGGTAGAACTGTCAAGGCAGATCAGTTTCTGATCCAGTTCCAGCTACCTTGACAGTATCATCTTTAGTACAGATGCTGACAAAAAAAGTCCAGAAACACAACAGGAGAGATGAGATTTGAATTTCAATTGTAAGGTTCTCTCTCTTTTAACCTTGTGATAAAAGTCACTTTAAAATAACGTAACATTCTGCTATTGCTTTTGAAACATAATATGCAGCTATATGTTGTAGATACAATTAAAAAGCCCACCTCTGAAACAGCACAGTGACACCAGACTAGTATTTTACCATACAGCCCAGCCAATACGTACTTCAGTATTGTTTCAAGCAAAAGCAAAGCAGAACTGATACAGCTGAAGTGTCTAGGAAAACTGACAACTGTAAGATATGAGAATATGTAAATCAGAGAAACTGCACATCCCACAGAAGGAAATATTGCTTGTGCAGGAATATTACAAAAAAAGCCGAGTTAACCTCAGTTAAGAATGACATGCAATTCTAACCAATTAGAATGATATCTAATTTCGTAACAAATTTGACTCGAAGTTTCCTCTGTTGTTTCATACAGGTTACACTGTTACTTCATCCTTTCAAGAATATTTCTCAGAATATTTGATCACCTGACATTCATAGTTCACCCAGCTACTGCCATACAAGCTCACAGATCTCTGGGATAAACTGGCCTGTGGCAGGTGACTTCCATGGTCAAAACATAACGTACGAAAGATTTAAGCAAAGGGAGCCATCACACCTCACGTGGGAGATAGATTGTTAATTCCCAGAACCCTCTGCTGTACATCATGAAATGCTGGATGTCTGGGAAAACTTTAAACATGGGTTCACAGGAAGGAAAGGAGAAAGAGAGAGAGAAATGGGATATGAATATGACGGAAGACACAAAAGACAAGAATAGTAAAACTGTATGTATTTAAATTTATATAAGGTCTTCATAAACAAAGATATTTCTAAGCCAAAAATTTAAGTCTGCTTTAAATAGGTTCTAATATATGCCTATAAGAAACATTTTGCAGTATAACTATGATGTATGCAAACTATTTTGACGCTCATTTCCTCGTCTACACTGTGCAGGACACATAAGCCATATATGGTTAAAGGTGCTTACTGCCAGTTGACTTTTTATAAATTACTCGTATTTGTAAATAATTTCCAAATCATTTTCTCAAACATTTTTCTCCATTTGAGGGGGGAAAAAAACCCAAACTCCCAAACAAAACCAAAACCCTTAAGGTTTTTTTTGGACACAAAGAAAAGAAACCATCATAATTTCAGAAAACACAAGCAGCTGGTAGACTGGCATCTGGAGGCTGATGACAGCTCTGTGGAGTTTACAGAACATATATGCACATGAATGTTTCCACTCTAAGAACAAATAGAAAACTGAGCTACCTATTGCTTATCCTAAAGCAGCATGAAAGTCAGAACTATACTTTATAGTCAGATCTGTCTCAGACCAGAAAAGGACACCTGTGCTACTGTTGCTGGTTACCATGTAAACTGGTACATTTACCCAAACATGTCCAAAGATCATCCACAGCACATCACAACCTCAAGTCCCCACCACCTTCCAATCGTATAACAGGCTTTAGACTTCCACTATGAAAGACCAAGAGCCTCACAAATGATAACGCTGCAGTATAACATCTTTTTTCAGGAGCCTTATGACGACTTATTTGGAAACATAGGGTTTGCATCTTGCAGAACAGAAACACTGCTGTCAAGGGGAAAACTTGAGGGTATATTGTGATGAGAGTTTCTTCTACTTGGTTTCTCACACCTGCACCTGGTGGTACCATTTATAGCTGTTTGTCATCATAAGCATAGTGACCTAAAATGAAAATAGGAACCATTACAGAATGACATGTGTAAGCTTTCTCAAACAAAAACATGCAGGCAGCCATCAGCAGAACTAAATTCATATGATCAACCTGAAGTATGCTCTAAAGCAGCTGTGTGGTGATTATACTATAAAGGGAGAAACTGCAGCTGGAAAAATCTTCAACAACTTCATATCTTTGCCCTTTGATTATAAAGAAGTAGGAGTATAGAGAGAGTTGATATCAACTGCACCTCGCTTCACCACAGCTTCTTTGTGAATTAAATAAATTGCAATACATTTTGAGTTTAGAAGAATCAGACATTCCTTCATGAAACAGCTATTTAAACAGTCTTCCTTCTTAAAAAGCACATATTTTATATTCTTTTATGTGATTGTATAGTTTGCTTCCATTTATTTGCCCACTTGTCTCTGAAAACCTGATTGATACTCTTCCTAAGGCTTTCCCTGCTGTCATCCACCTGCCTTCTCTGCCTCCTTAGACTTACATTCAAAGCTCTGCCTCTGCCTTGTTCGACATTTTGCACATTGGATTATTCCTCCTTACATCCCATTTGACCTCTCTACAAACTCCACGAAAATTTTACCTTTCTTCTCTTTCACTACCTACCTTGGGATTTCAAAGCATGAAGTTTGAGTGCAATACTCGCCAACTCACTTCACTCAGGCTTTACCCCAGCCTCCTTCCCTGCCTTTTTCATGCCAACAGTTTCCATAGCAGATTATAGCCTTTCTGGCAATGGCCCACATGAGTGTACACAGTGCATTACAGGAGATGCTGAGTTCGTTCTGCCCATCCTATGATCTAGCCAAGATGTACCTGCTTTACACAGAGCTAAGCCTGAATTAAAAAAAGCCCTCCTGAGATATAAAATACATCAGATCAAACTCAGCATTATGTCAGTATAGGCACAGATCTTTTAGACTCAGCTCAACTCACATTGCACTTTCTCAGAGCCCACGAGAGACCTATAGAATATCTTGGAGACATTTCCTCATTCTTCTAATTCTTCCTCCTCTCACAAACTCCACATGCATTCATACAAATGAGTGCAAACCATTCCTGGGTGAAGGAAAAAAGGCAAGCCCATACTCCAGAGTACTCCTTCTTGTTTACCCTTGCTATTTCCTCTGTCGTTTTGTTTTTTGGGTTTAAAAAAAAAAAAAATCCCCTTCCCACAAAACTTCTGCTGAAGGTGCAAAAACTCCTGAGCCAGCTCTGCTTAGGACCATGTGGCTATAGAGGATCACTAGCCCAGGCTGTTCCTCACTCAGGTACAGTCACCCTGCTTCTGATGCTGCCTCTTTTTTGGGGATTCCTATTTCCACGCCTTGAATATATTTCCTATCATGTCATGGATTACTGTGTCCAATCCTGGACTCCTCAGTACAAAAGAGGCATAGACACATGGGAACAAGTCCAATGAAGGGCCATGAAGATGATTAAGGGACTGGAGCACGTAACATATGAGAAGAGGCTGAGAGAGCTGGAACTGTGTAGCCTGGAGAAAAGAAGGTTTGAGGAGGATCTCATCAATGTGTATAAATAACTGATGAGCAGGAGTAAGAAGAGGAAAGCAGACTCAGTGGTTCTCAGGGACAGGACAAGGGGCAATGGGTACAAATTGACATAAATTGACATAAAGGAAATTCCCTTTATACAGGAGAAAAATCTTCTCCCTGTGAGGGTGGTCAAGCCCTGGAACAGATTGCCCAGAGAGTTCTTGGAGCCTCCATCCTTGGAGACATGAAAAAATCCAGCTGGACATGGCCCTGGGCAACCTGCTTTAGCTGATCCTTCTTTGAGCAAGGGGGTTGGACTAGATAATCTCCAAAGATGCCTTCCAGCCTTCAACCATTCTGTGATATCTATCAACTTTGTGCCTTTGATCCATTTTCTTGCTTTTGACACTGTTCACAACTGCCTCTTCTTTCTCCTTTCCCCATTCCTGGCACTTTGTGTCTCTCTTTCTTGGAAGGCTCATTAACGACACCCAACTGCAGAGTCAGCTCAAATCAGAAAGCAGCACAACCATCTCCACATGGCTTTTGGACTTCTGAGTGATGCCACACGCAAGAAAGCCAGAGCAGAGTTAATTGTGCTGACTGAACCCACAGCATGATCTACATACAGAGCAGATAATTGATAACTGAAAATTGATTTCACTTCTGTTCTTTTAATTCCTGCTCACCCTTGTCACCTTTGTCTAAAATGTCATTTTGGTTTTTTGGACCAGGTAAGAAGTCTAGCTCTGACTAAACCCAAACTACTTCTATGACTCTCTTTTATTTATTATAATAGGCACAATCTGGCCTTTAACCAGAAATATCAAAGTAAAGAAGGCCTTAAAATCCTGTGATTTTAAGGGAAGACTTACAAAATTTTAATTTCATCATTTTTTCAGTTACTTTACTCATTGTAAAATCAGCATATCCAGAATACAGGCTCCCTCTCCCCCCATCCCCACAGACCTTGGGTAAACAGCAGACCTGATCATCCTCTCATTAACCCTGATGGCTTTGGTGGAATTATTCCTTGCTTATGCAGGTGCAATGGAGGGAAGAAGCTTGTTTTCCATGTTGCAAGACTTACATCAAAGTACTGGAGAAAGAATCACCAAGCTTTCTACTGCTCTTTTTTTAATATTGCATTTAATTACTGTTATAATAATGGTCCATAATAAGCTTCAAACATGGTTATATATTAACTGTATTTTTTTTTTTTGCCACACATGCAAGCTGACATAAAGGAAAAACTTCAAAGAGCCCTGTTTGCCCAATTGAGATGGGCTAGATTCAATTAAAGATAAGAAAAAGGCGAAGTAGTAAATTATTTAATCAACTGTATGTCTGCTTTACTAGAGGTTGCAATATAATAAAGCTTTCTCTAATAAGATTTTACTTTATCACAAATCCAAACAAATAAATTGAAACATCATCCTGTTTCATGAAAAAATATAAACTACCAATGCTATAAAAAAATATTTTTTCTGCATTCTGTTATATAAGCTGGTACTGCCAAAAGTTACGCAGTGCTTAAAATATGTAATTACACTGAATAACAGGGACAAAGCCCTGAGGAGTTTTAAAGTCACAGATAAAAGGCAACACAGTAGATGCAGCTCTGTAGCAGGGAGATTGGCATTAGCGCTGCTTGACTTTTACTACTAGAAGTAGACTGATAAGTCAGCACTAGCTATCATAGATGCAGACACAGGTCAAATTGATTGAAGAGCTATCTGGAATAGAAAAGAGGGAGGGCCTGCGGGATAAAGTGCTCCTATTTTAGCACAGTGCTTGCAGGGCCTATGAATGCCGTGACAGTGACCTTCCACACTTCCCCACCAACAGAAATATTTCAGTGATAGTTATGTTAGGACAGGGAAGCAAGCTCACATGGCTTTTCCGCTAGACAGTACTTCTGGTGTTCCTCTCCTAGAAGCCACTTTCCTAGGGTTTTCTGCCCATGCTCTTTTAAGAAAAAGAAAGGAAATGAAGGCAGAATCATTTATTCTTGCTGAGGACTGAAGAAGGGTAAATACTAGATTGTCACTTCCCATGTAAAAGGAGAAAATCTGCAAACAAGACCCATGAAAACACATATAAAGCTAAGAAAGCATCTGTGCAGGTTTTGCTATAAAGTAAAAGAAGTATAAGATCAATTTGGAAATTCCCACCATTTATCTACTGGACATCAGCCATGTAAAAAAAAAAAAAAAAAGGTTGAAATATCTGATCTCAAAGAGCAGCGAAATGCAAAATTAATCAATGAAGATAAATGAATAATGAAAACTATATTTGTCATTCATTGGACCAGAAACAAAAACATTGCAATGGATGAAGAAATATGGTTGCTATTGTTGTTTAAATGGATAGAAGTTTTGCATGAGGTTGCTTTCATTATTCACAAAACAGCAAATACTTAAATGCTTTCAAAGAACTTTATAGCTTTACTAAACTTCCATTGAAAAACAACATGACATGGTGGTCTACTATTTATTTTTCAGAATAAATAAACTGTTACAACCAAAGTATAATGTATTAAAGGGAAAATGTTATTGTTTTGCCAGAAATAATTTAAAAAAACCAACAAACCCAAACCAAACAACTCTTTTACATAATCACTTGAACTGTGAAAAACAGAAGAATGCTGCTTAAAACCCAGAATATCCATAAATATCACCCATCAGTTGTGCAGGAGCAAAATAAACAAAAGGTTACATTACTGCTGCTCCTGAAGCAATGTCTTTCCCTACTCCAGCCAAGGATCTTTTTTTTTTCCCCTTTACTGAAGCAACAAAGATGGGGATATCTATGGAAATCAATTTCATCATTAATGGAAATAAAACCCGTCCATCTATGCTTTCATATAAATCTCTCAGCTTTTAAATGAAAGGAGAAAATATTTTTGAAAATAAACCCTCCCTATTACGAAATGAGGCCCCGATTTCGTACTGAATCACACAGTTTGAAACAATCTGCTTATGGTTCTCTTGCTTACACAGGCACAAATCAGGAATAACTCTATCAAAGCTTATATAATTACTCTGGTACAAAAGTCATGCAAGCAAATGGAATACCCAGCACAATTTGTTCTAAGATAGTGGTGAAATACCTGTTAGCCTGTCTGAACTACATCCTCCATGAGGCACTGCAGTCTCACCTAAATTAAACCAATGTGATAAAGGAGATCTAATCTAGTAAGGGAGATAGAAAACAAATGTCAAAATACTGGAATTCCCTACAGGACAAAATTTGTGATTCAAGCTAACTCTAATGTGATGTGTTCAGATATGGTGGCTGCCATTTCCATCAAACAGCTCCAAAATAAACAAGATCGAAGCCTGCAGAGGTGATATTCTCAGTCCACAGCACAAAGACTGCTGTGCTCCAGATGCACATCTGGAGCATCCACAAGACAGAAAAGTGTTCATGCAAAACTGTAGAGAGAGTATCTGTGGAGTAATAAATAGCAGCAGTCTGGCAAGTGACTCACCCTGAGATGATTCAGAAGTTCTGTTCCCTGCCTCTGTATGTGTAAACCTATTTGGAATAACTGATTAATGAGGAAGGCATCATATTTGAGGTAACCTGTCCAGTTCCCCAAATACAAAGATCAAATGAAAAAGCCACATTAAACTAAATAAAAGTTTAAAAAGAATAGAGATGAGGGCAAAATCAGAATTTTGACTTAACATTTTGCAAAGAATCATAAAAAAAGAAGTCTGGCTGAGTGTACAGGAGTAATGAAGTCAGTTGCCTATCCCAAAAGCAGAGTTAAGTGCATCTAGACTATTCAGGACAGACTTTTTTTTTAAAAATCCCCAGTGAAAGAGAATCCATGCTGTTTCCTCTTAGTCAGGATTCCTGCATTTCATTCACAAAGGTGAAGGTTTTACCCAATACCACATCTAAAGCACTAGGCTTTCATTAGTTGGTTACTTCTGTTTTGTTTTTTTGTTTTTTTGTTTTAAACTAAGCTAATTATTACCTGTTTATCCACATGGATGTCTTGACTATAACAGTCTTTTACATGCTGAAAGTCTGTTATCATGAGTTCCACCATTTAGAGGAAATCAATTATATATGTCTTTTCTGCTCAAAAGGGAATTTTCCATACCTCTTGTAATTTTGCTGCTTAAATTATTAAGTTACATACACTGCATATGGCGTTCTGGTTAATACAACCAGAATAACATCTGATGTTTATTTTTCAAAAACATCATTTTTTTAGCTGACAAAGTTCGTGGTCCACTATGGCATTCAGATACTGTTCTTCAGAATAAATACCTAGTTCTTTAATCTCATTTTGTATTTGTGCATTTCACTCTTCCCCCTAAGCATTTTATACTTATTTATTACTGAATATCAGCACAGTTATACAAAAAATCTCACATTTTCCAATACAATGATCTTTCTTTCCTATTGTTCAAAATGCTTCCAAAGTCTCATATTTCATCCATAAATTATATGAAGCATATTCATTAGTCTGTTACCAAGTCATTTATGAAAATGTTGAACAAAACCAGGCCCAGCACTGTCCACCCTCCTTGGCAGTCAGACATTGATAACTCAGCTTTAAGTGTAATTTCCAACTAGTTATTTCCAACCTTGTCTTAATTTCATCTAGATCATATTTTCCTAATTTATTTACGGACTCCTTTACGGGACAGTGTCAGAAACCTTGCCTGAAGTCAAAATTAATCCTATCTGTTGCCATATCTGATTAACCCAGAAATCCTATCAAAGAAAGTAATTAGAGTATGTTGATGTGATTGTTTTTGACAAAACCATACTAGCTGTTTTTATTACTTTATTATCTTCTCTATACCTACACATTGAATGCCTAATAATTTGTTCCAGTAACTTTCCAGTTGTTGAAATTACACTGATTCATCTATAATTCCACAATAGTCTATTTTTCCTTTTTTAAAGTTAGGTACTATGTTTGCTAATGGTTCATGGATTGAGCTGGCTAGGTTTTCTAGGTACTTAAGGGCAAATTTAATTGGATCCTGTCAACATGAATACATCATGTTACATTAATATTCTTTAAATTGTTCCTTCCCAATTCTGTTTGTACCTATTTGGTAATGTTGTTTTGTTAAATACATGCCTACAGAACAGAAGGGGATTTTTTTTCTCTGTTTCTTGCTAGTCTTTCTTGCTAAGCAATGGACCAGCACTATCCTTTATCATTCTAACTTATCATTCTAACACCTTCAGAACTTTTTCCTCAAAGCTTTCATGTGTCTTATTTGTGTAGCCTGATGTATCCATATTTCTGAGTATAATTCCTGTCTTTCCTCCCCATTGTGATAGTTTGTGACTCTGCTTTTAACGTATTCTCTTTCAGTAACTGCTAGCTCTCGTTCACTCATTTATCCATTAGATTATCTTTCCAGGAGACCATTTCTACTAGGTTCCCAAGTTCGCTAAAGTATGCTTTTTTGAAGTCAGTTCTTCATGTTCTGCTACTATGGTTGCTTCTTCCTAAACCCACAAACGTTGCCATTTTACTGTCACTTTCACCCAAATTGGCTTCCAAGTGCAGATTCTCATCCAGTTTTAAAAATCTCTTAGTCATAGCCAAATCTAAGAAATGCTACTTGTAATAACTTTCCTTATCTTTTAAAATAAAGTTGTTCATATGTCAGACCTTCTTTATCCTTATGAACTATTTTTGGAATTGAGTAATTGATGCTCTCCAATTCAACCACACCAAATCCTTCAGGTATTTCTAGTAACTCTCTTCTTCTGACCAGGCTGCCTACAATAGATTCCAAGAACGACAACGTCCCTTTTCTTTTCCCTTCATAAATTTATCCAGGCTGGTGAAGGTGTGCCTTCAAGAAGTCTACTTCTTACTTTCTTGCTTGAACATCAGAGAGCTATAAATACATTTTTCAGATTAAGTGTGACTACCAGTTTTCCTTGGCTTGTCTTTTCTAAACAAATCATACCCTTCTAACTCAATAGTCCAGCTTTGCTTTACTTCATGGCATCTCTGTCACCCATACCAAGTAATAGTTCTAGATGTGTGTTCAACTTCAAGATCTTCCAGTTTATCCTCCAGGCATTTCTGTAGAGAACTCTCAATGTTTGGAAGTTTTAGCCTTCTGCTCTTTCCTACTGTCCTTCTATTTTCAGATTTCTCCCTCAGTTTTCAGATCTGTGAATACTTCAGCCTATCAGCGATACCTTTACTCACAAACAGGTTCTTGTCATTAACGCATTTCAAACTTAATTTAAAAGGGCTGGGACACCTCCTCTATGAAGAAATGCTGAGAGAGTTGGGGTTGTTCAGCCTGGAGAAGGCTCTGCGGAGACTTTATTGCAGCCTTTCAATACTTAAAGGGGGCATACAGGAAAGAGGGGGAGAGACTTTTTACCAAGGCCTGTAATGACAGGACAAGGAGCAACAGTTTTACACTGGAAGAGGGTAGATTTAGATTGGACATAAGGAAGAAATTTTTTACAATGAGGGTGGTGAGACACTGGAACAGGTTGTCCAGAGTAGTTGTGGATGCCCCATCACTGGAAGTGTTCAAGGTCAGGTTGGATGGGGCTTTGAGCAACCTGATCTAGAGAAAGATGGCCCTGCCTACAGCAGGTTGGACTAGATGATCTTTAAAAGATCCCTTCCAACCCAAACCATTCTATGATTCTATGAAATCTGACCCCCCTCTCCCTGTGGCTAAGCAAGCTGACAATGAAGTGTATTCCCTTCCTAAAATTAATCAAAAGAATTTTATTAATTGTGTGCCTATATATATACATGTATGTTAATAGAAGTTAAATTTTAAAAAAGGGAAAACAGAGGTGCTTACAAAATTTATAAACACCACAATAAATGTTATTAACCAAATTAATCAATATTAATACTTAAAACAACACAAAAACCATTCTGTTACAGACAACTTTTTTAGGATTTGAACATTTTTGTTATTGCTTTAGGCAGAAGTAATGCAATCCTAAGTGCCTTTATGCTTTCTTAAGTACTAGGTATGACATGAACACCTGTCAGTCATGTCCCTGCATCTCATTGTGACTGGAATTTTCACTAAATTATCTTAAGAGCTGTGAGGAAGTTCTAAATTACAAAGATTATAATGAAAAAAGTGTGACTTTACTAAAATAACTTAATTAGTTTACACTAAAATAAGCACTGAAAGTATGTATTCAGAACACTGGACAATACCTGGTGCAACTAGCTGCCGTTATGTTCAGTGAAGTCACTGCATGGAGATAATTGTTCAAAAAGGCTATATCTGCAATGGAAAGTTCCAGCATTGACATTACAATGTTCAGCTACAGTTTTGCTGTAACCTGCATAGCATCTTCATTATGCCACATAATTTATGGGATCATAGGTCTTTTTTTTTATATTAGCAGACTAGTGAAGGAAGATTACTTCCTTAGTGAGGAGGCTTTGGAGAGAACAAGGATGCATACATAAATTCATCTGTCCTCATAGTAAGAAATATCCAAAGGGCCACTTTAGCAGTGACTCCTACTATCACAAGCTTGTCTTTGAAAGGAGATGAGCATTTTGCAGCATATACTTCACACCTCTTTTTCAAGATAAATATATCTATTCAAAAACTGAACCTGTAAAAAATTTCTGTATAAAAAATGCAATAATCATATCTGTAATTTTATAAGCATATATAGTGACAAAAACATACATCCACACATGCAAATATTTCAAGTGATATATACTGGGAAATAAAGACATAATTTCTATTTTTGAAATGGATATAACAAAACTTATAAAGTCTCTACAAATTTTGCATTATATATGTATTAGAAAAATGCAATAAAAATTTAAAAGGATCCATTTAAATTCTAAAACCATTGCTCATATAAAGCTGATTTATTATCTCAGATTAATACTAACTTAAAGACTGGGCATCTGAGTCAGAAATGTAGCACTCCATTGTCTAAAAATCAAATTAAATGAAAAATGAATTCCAATAAATAGTAAATTCCAATAAGACAGAATATTTTCATAATATTTTCCTCATATTTCACATTACTGCAATACAAACTGAAATACTGACTCTGTAACTAGTACAGTGACATTATTTGATTTTTATTTATTGTTTAATTTACATTTAATTAAGCTATTGTTGCATTCACATGAGATTTTGTCAGTATGTAATTGTTTTATACACAATTCTGATAAGTTAAAACTTTTCCAGCCTTCTATAGTATAGCTTAATATTTAAGAGAGGGTTTCTTTTACACTGTTACTAGCAAATGCTTGGCAATTTAACAATCTCTCTACAGTATAAACATTTATGAAAATGTCAATCTTTGTGGCTTCCATGTGTTTAAAAATATTTAAAATTTCCCCAGAGGGTGGTAAGCTCAGTTCCTTGTCCTGTTCTTGATACAGTAATAGGCTGTTATTATTGAAAGTTCTCCCAGGGTTTTCTGTTTCTTTTAGCTGGACCTAAATATGGTGAGAAGGCGGCTTTCTCTAATGCCTTTTTAAAGGCTCCTCTAAAATGACCTTATCTCCAGCTCATTTGAATTTATTCTTGCATTCTCTTCAACAAGATGTAGGAGATGGCTTCTGTGGTCTTTAAGGTTATGCAAACCTAATCATTAAAACCACTGTAGATGTAAAGTCTTTCCCACCACAAGATAGCTAGCATTATTAAAAAAAACTATCAGAGATAGTAAAAATGCATTTAATGTATTCCATGATTTCCAAAGGTGCTTTAATCTGGTTCTGTTTCAGAGATTGTGTAAACTGTCTTCCTCATGCTGTGCTGAATAGACTGTAATGGAGAAATACTTTTTTTTCATAGTTTAGCTCATTTCAATAATTTAATGATGAATTAGATAGTGGCAATTTATAATGAGTAGTGTGTTCTGGTGTGGAGAATAAACAGAAATTAAAGAAGAGGAAGAGAAGCTGCAAAGATCTAAACAGTGACAGATAACATCTCTTCACTAGAAGACAACTTAAATAAGCTATAGCACAATAACCTTTGGAATTGGACAAACAGGCTTGGTAAAGCCAAAAGGTCAAATGCAAACTTCATAACTCTCTAAAAGTAAGGAGAACATTAAAATCAACAAAAGACCCACTAGCTTCAACAAGATCCAGATTTCCTCAGGACATTGTAACACCATCAGTGATGTGTTACATCATCAAAGCTGAAATAAAATTGTAGTGGTGAAAATAATGAAAAGAAGTTTTGAAAAGGGTAATGTAGTCTATGAAAAAGTGACAGGAAAAGTATGTGTGATATAAGTTTCAAGGGAAATTCAGGAATTCAAGAATTTCAAGATGAAAAAAAAAAAGAGGGGTCAGATGTTAGGTTGAATCCATCTTAGACTTTGTTACAAAGAAATTTATTCATCCTTGATGTTAAAATAATAAGTTAGTTCTGATCTGTATCTGCAGTAGCTTACACTGCCTGAGCCAACAAAGTAAGATGTTTTACAGTTTCCACTAGAAAGGAACAAAGCTTTTTCTCTTATTAGCAGAAAATGTTATAGAAATTCAATAACATGTTCCTAAAGTTCACCCTACAAATTGAAGAAAATCTTGTTCACAGAATTACACTAAGATGCTAAAGAAACTTGAAAAGAGACCATTAAAACAATGGTTGAATCTGTTCCAGTTTATATGAACCCTGTCAAAAACTGTAAGAGACATTTTAGCTGAGGAACAGGCCTGTGAGACAGAAAATCACTGAATCAAAAAGAGGTCAACAGGCTAGAGAGAGCTGAAAAGGAATTCTTACTGTGATGAGTTGTAGGCACTCAGACAAGTTATATTCTTTAAAATTTAATCATCTAATTTACTGGAATCAGATCCTTGCTACCAGGTTCTCCATACAATAATAGATTTATCAGTAAACTAAATGTCATTGTGCTATGCATAAATTTTTACTAAAATCACATACTCTGCTATCCAGCAGTGGCTTCCAAGAATCACCGCTACAATAACAGGCAAAAGGTTTGAACTGTACTGAGAACTTCTGACTAAGGCAGAATTCTGAAAATTCCACTGAAATTTAGAGTCCTATAAAATGAGGCAGAATTAATTATCCATTACAGAAATTTAAGAAAAAGGATTGTTTTGCAAATGAATACGGATCGTGTCACAATTCTTTTAACTAGAGTAGGGGATCCAAACTTTCTCGACCAATCACTCTCAACAATATCTTTCATTACTTACACACATGCTTTTATTACTTAAAGATTTTAAGTAAAAAAAAAAAAAAAAATCTGCCTTTCAACATTATAATAATGTCCTGAACTCTTTTGGAGTCAGTTCCAGGATAACTGCAAGAATCTGTACACTGTAGAATGCAAAGTGCACAGGAAGGAAAGCACATAATGTTCCTAGCAACCTGTAATTTATTCCCTGAAATGTTTTTTTGTACTAGGAGACTTGATGTTCATACAGGAAGTAGGTGATCACAAATTCTGAAAGACTTCTTCCCCACTAGGTCCTTTCTGAAAAGTGCAGTTGAAATTGGACATGTTAAATTTTATTTTATCATGTACTAACATGACAAAACAAAAGCAAGGTCATATTTAACACATCATGGGATTAACTAAAGATTAGATTTCCATGTTTTATTAATAGTTACATGTGTTTAAATTTTTATCTCATTAAGTTAAGAATCTGCAATAGTTCACAGGATGAAAACCCAAGAGATTTACATGCATATAGTAGGTGCATGGTAGAAGTTGGCTCACTGAACTTTATTCTTATTTCCTTGGATTGACTGGCTTGAGGCATGAGTTTCATGAAGGAGACATATGCGGCTACCAATCCCAGCTTTCAGTTATTTCTTTTCTTCTCCTAGAATCCTTAAGCTTTGTATTTGTTTCATTCTCAGACTAATTTACACCTTTCTATTTCTGACAAGGCAAAGATGTTATATATAGTAATTCTAAATAGTTTTTCTCATACTGTCAAATAAATGAGCAGAAAGGTGCCTTCAGACCATTAAGGAGAAAACATCTGCCCCTACTCTAGAATTCACCACATTTCAACAGAAAATGTTACAGAAGAATGAAGAGGTATTTTTTTTAATTTTTTTTATCCCCTGCTTTATTTGGTTTTGGAAAAGTTAGCCTAAAATAAGAAGTAATTATGTGTAAGGCTAAACACTAAACCTTTGATGCAAATAAACAGGAGTCATCATCAAGCAATATATCAATATCTCCAGCAAATATCTAGAAGTTAGTTATACTAATTTCACACACTAATGGCTTTGGACTGCACCTAAAAGAGCCTACAGCCATTTTATGAAAGAAAAAAAAGGGTGAATTTGAACAACAACGTACATCTCCTGTATAGCTCTTGCTACTGTGAAGTTATATTTAAACTTTTACTGAGTAAGTTAGCTAGTGACACATTTCTGCCTTAGTTGTAGAGCCAGTTGTACAAATCTTTATTTGTCCTGGTTTTAGATCAAAGAGATGAGCTCCGGGTCAGCTGAAGAGACAATCAATTCTCATTCCCTGAATGGAAAACGCCCATCGTGGACTCCTCCAACAAAGCCAGTTTAATTATAAATCCAGCCACAACTTATCAGAACCATGTTAAAAAATACATATATCTAGATCCTAACCTATATACTCACCTCAAAACTGACTTTTTTTGCTGACATATTAAGATATCAGCTTGTTTCATTTGTTGTTACAACTGTGCTAATTCACTTTCAGACTGCAAAATATGCTATCATCCAAATCCTGCTACTCCGCAGCGGTTCCATGCTACTTTCATTGAAGTTAAAGGCCACTTTGCCTTTGACTTCAAGACTGCTGTGATATTGTAGCCTTTTAAAGCATACTGTACCCTTCCAATCTACTTTTCACTCACAATGTACAGACCTGATAGCCGTCTTCTTTTTATCTGTGGTGAATTCTACACGGTGCAACTAGTTAATTATGAATAAATGTGAGATTCTGTTCTGGGTATGCAAGTCATTAAACAAACACTAAATTCGCCCTATTTTTTTATAGCCAGGGTACAAACAAGGCCACTTCAGTGTTTACTTGACTGCTATGATAATTGCCAGGCCAGTTCTCAGACTTCCAGGTCATTGCTAGCTCCCTCTGGGTCACTTCCACAGCAATTCAGAGGCCACATAGGGAGACTTGACCAATGGACCAACAGAAGTGAATGAAGGGCAGTTGCTCATGCAAATGTTCATACACCTCTGCCTCCGGACATCTGATGAAATATAATCTTACGATTCTTCTGGAACTGCTGAATTGGGAATTCTGATTTCCTGTTCAACCTGTAGATGTCCAGAGTGCTCTTATGAGTGAGGATGATTTCAAAATCATTATATGATACAGGGTTTTCAGTCCCCTTCAGTCTATTTTTTTAAAGACTGAGACCTGAGAATCTACCATAAACCCATAATTTTTTATTTAATAGTCTAAGATAAATAACACTCTTTCTAGACAGCTGTAAATTCTGTAAACTATGTGTACATTCATAATTTTGCAATCAGTATTCTGAAAAGCTTAAAGTTAATTATTACAATGGACTCATAAGTGATAGCATAACAGATGTCTCCAACTGCTTTATAATGAAAAAAACCCAGAAATTGTATTTACAATCATTTTACATATGCAGGATGTCTTTAATTTTTCAATGATAGATTAGGGGCAAAGTCAAGTAAAGAATCCAGATCTTCTGACTCCAGTACTCTGCTGTGCCTATTTGGCATTAAATTTCCTCTCTTTCCTTCAAAAAAATTAGTGAAATACAGTGCCTACCTAACTAACTGTATTAAAAGTGTAACTTAAGCTTGAGAATGTTTTATCTTTTTAATTGAAAAAATATGCTAGCAAGTATCTGTTTTGCAGCTCTCATGAATTAAGTCTACTACAGCGCCATCATGTTTTGAATTCTGACTCTGTTTAATTACAATTGTGGGTAAATCTCCTTTGCCTGCGGTTAGCGTAAAACATTGATACGTATGACCTACAAAAATTCAGTCTTAAAATAAACCTAATAAAATCTATTCTCACCTTATCTGAAAGTACTCCAGTATACTCTGCTCATTACCCTAAGTACTTGCAAGATTAGAAATTGTCATTTCCTGTTATGGAAGAAAAAATAACTTACCCATATTAACCTGCACAACATTGATCTGTGCTTAGGAGATTGAGTTAGGAATAACGTTAGTTTCCAAATACAGTGTTAAAAGCAGTTGCATGTACACTGCAGGCCCACAATTCCCACACTAATTTGTATTTCTACAATCACAGTTTCTTAGTGTTAACACTGTTTTTTCTCCTCTTTTGTAGTGCAGAACACCTACATTAAAAGTGAGAATTGATTTATTAGCACTCTTTTTAAGTAGATCTAATGCACAAAGATGCATCTGGAGCATCTCTCTCTACTCCTGTGAAAGAGCAAAGTAACTCTGCAGCCTATTCATCTTTTTCCAAGCTTAAACAAACTCATTTGCATGAGGAGTGATGTTAGAGATACTGCTCTCATCTGGGACTGAGGCTACACCCAAGAAACAGCTACTGAATACAGACAACATCTTTTCTCCAAAGGAGACAGACCGTTCCAATTTGCTTCAAATATTACTGATGCATGGCAGAATGAGAAGCACTAGTTCACTCATGTAGCACAAACAGTTTTCTTACACATAACTGCGTAGGAACACTTGACAGTAGTAGGCATCTAATTGCAGGCACTGAAAAAGGATCTTCTTATGTGACAGGGGAAAGGTAAAAGTAGGGCACAAAAAGAAATGAGAAAATGACATGCTGGCTGAAGTCCACACCCATGTTTCTCCCATTAGTACAATGTTTCTATTACAGATTTTACTATTACAAATCAGTGAAGGACATAATTCCACCAGAGACAAAACATGACAAACATTTTTTTTTCTCATATGCTTGTTCTGAGAGGTCTAAACTTCACTTCCAAACTCTACTTGACTCATACTTAATTGAACCATGTTATATGCAAACTATATGCAAAATATTGCTGCAGTAGCCAGCACTACATATTCTGCTAAGAAGAAACAGATCCTTTCATCCATGCATCTGGTTTTCCATTGTGAAAATTCTAAATTCTTCTTTAATCTCTACTCAGGCATTAAAGAAATGTGACAATCTATTGCCGCATAATGCATCCCTAAAAATAATATCAGTACCCAAATACTATTAATTTTTCTTTTTTAAGTGCAGTCAAAAAGTTTAGATTTCCTGTGAATTCAATGGACTGGCTAAATACTATCTAATGTATTATCTCTTTCACTTTATATTTAGAACCACTTCTCTCAATCTGTTATCTTCTGTTTCCTCAGCTATGCAAACAGTAAAATGAAAAGCCTATAATCTGTTCCCTCTTTAACTTACTGAAAATCCACAATATAGTTTTTCTCTTCCAGTGTTTATCCAATAAGCACACATCTTAAATGGGTTCATTCTTGACAAAAATGTCAAAACGAAGCCCTGTATCACAGCTTGGTTCAGCTCTGCTGTTCTTAGTGAAAATTAATCTGTTGTGATAGAATTATATACCTTACTTGCTATAAAGCTCCCTCTGTTTAAGCAGTGGGTGATAACCATGGTTAGTGTGACTCTCTCAAGTGCAAATTCTAATCTGACACTATTCCAGGTGAGCAGGATCCTCAGATTCAGCTGCCTCAACTCTGTAACTAGCCCTTCAAGCCTTTTAAGTGACACAGTTAATTGAATAAATTTTCCTAGACAACACATGGCTATAACAGAGATGCCGGCTTATAATTACTTTCTTAAAGGAGAACAAGGAGAACAAAGGAGAATTTCTAAAAGACACAGAAGTGCTGTTCTCCTGAAAAAGAAAATAAGCAAAAAATAATAATTAAAAAAAGGGAGGGGGAATTAAGTTCCTCACGAAAACAACCTCCTGAATGTGATTTTACTTCTCAAACTTCTAATGAACGTTATGCTCATCCAGAAGATACGTTCATTCTCCCCCTTCATATTCCATTTCTGGGCAAAAATAACTGCCTTTGTCTATAGAGCATTCTCCTTTTAAATCTTTCCTACTTCTGCTGTTTCAGTGGAAGTTCTCTTTGCTCTAATGCTCCTGTCATTTGCTACTGGATTTCTGGCCAGAGAGCTGTTCAGAGTAAATGGCCCTGCCTAGAGAACATCCACACTGTTCCCAAAGGGAATCAATGCCAATAGCACTGCTTTTTCTCTCTCACATCTTCCCACACTGGGCAATAGTTTTCTTGTAGAAAAATTAACTCTTATAGCCTTAGCAACAGTCATATTCAAAATAAGACTGAAACGCATTTTGACAGCCACGCAAACACACACAGAAAAAACCCATCCAAAATACCAAGGACTTCAAACCCTGGTGAATCCTTAGCTCTCATCTGGGCATAGTATGTAGCAGAACAAAATATGCTTGAATCAGTGACTGCAAGTCAAGTTTAAAGGGTGATTCAACTCCAGAGAGTGTTCCTGTGAAAACAGCACCTCATAGCTCAATGTTTACTGTTTTTCAATGGCTTTTGTCAGTTTACAAGTAACAAGATTATAAAGAAGCTCCCCACACCCTTTCTGGCTCTCAGCATGAGATCCAGAAAGCTGGTTTCTGTCTCATATTCTCCCCAGTAATCTTGATCCAACCTGTACATAGCAAATGGGCAGCTATGGCAAGGCTCACTTCTCTGTACTACTGCCTTCATCAATAAATGTGGACATTAATAATTACCTTTATAAAAATGATTGTTTACTTGATAATATTTATAAATCCTATATACGAATTAAAATATATCTGGAATCTAACCCAAATTCTCCAAATTCTGGGCAGAATGCAAACTCCAGGTGCACAACTTGTTTGAAAAAAATGTCTTTACACACTTTTTGAAGGTTAGCAACAGCAGACAGACTGCACAAGCAGTTGTGCTCCAAGGCTGCCGCAGGAGGTAACTGGGAGTATCTGAGAATGCTCTTCTCTTTAATCACTGTGAAGAAATAAGTTCTGGAAAGACTGGCCATTTTCAATTCCTAGAAACTCACTGTGGATAAAGGGTAGTTGTTTTTCAGTTGAGGACGATATAGCTCGAGCAACATTAAAAAGCAGATGCATATTTCTGCACATAAAATTCAATAACAATTTGTCACCTGCTCTTGCTACAGATAGAGCATCATCAGTAAGGGATGAGATCACATCGCCGATGACCAGTAGTAGAGCATCCAGAATAGTGCTACCAGGATGGATGCTGACACACTCTGCAAGAGGCTGGCAGACGGGAGACAGGCACAAAGCATGGAGAGGCAGTACAGTCAAACGGCTGCATCACACTTAGAATGTGTGCCCCAGCTAAAGAGGAAGGCTACAACCACCTTCACCTGCTGGGTAAATCCAGGCTATATGAGGGTATAAATGATTCCACCCCAATTGCTTTCTTTAATGTCTGCTTGTATTAGTGGTTTAATTATTTTTCCATATTTTAAAAAACTATACAAGTACAATAGAAAACCTTACCTCTTCAAAATAAATCAATGTCTCATTTGAAATATTTTAAGAGTAAAGTATCTGTGTTGACAAAGAATTTAGTTTTGGCAGCTAATCATTCTGACTGCACAAAAAGAACCTCTACCTTTTGTAGTATTTCAGGTTGTCAGAAGTTAAATTCTTGATTACCTAATCAAACACCTGCATTTTGCAGCACTTGGCTGTGTAATTAAAGGTGCAGCACTGAGCCGTAGTGTCCAAGGTCAACAACTAAAAAATCAATCACTTAAGTAATAAGCCCTGGCTGACTTTCCTAAAACCATTCTTCAGCTGCAAAGTGTTTTTAAACAGATCAAGAAGATGGCTAGGTTATGAAATAGTTGTATTTATCATTGTCAGACCTTTTCAGAAGTTTTAATTAGAATATACGCTTCAGACACCACAGCATAGTATGCCTATTAAGAGTCATATAGGTATAATCAGGAATGGTGCTCAATTATAAGCATGCTATAAAATGATTTTGCCTTGGTATTCCTCCCAAACTAAACACTTACTCTACACCTTCATACTCTAAATATTATCTTCGTTAACTGTATCTTAATAATGCCCAGCATTGTGTACTGTAGATATAGTTTATCATAGAATCATAGAATTGTTTAGGCTGGAAAAGACCTTTAAAATTACCAAGTCCACCCATTAACCTTGCACTGCCAATTCCATCACTAAACCATCTCCCTAAGTGCCACATCTACACGACTTTTAAATACCTCCTGGGATGATGACTCCACCACTTCCCTGGGCAGCCTGTTCCAATGTTTGACAACCCTTTCCGTGAAGAAATTTTTCCTAATATCCCATCTAAACCTCCCCTGGTGCAATTTGAGGCCATTTCCTCTCGTCCTATCGCTTGTTACTTGGGAGAAGAGACTGACCCCCACCTCACTACAACCTCCTTTCAGGTAGCTGTAGAGAGTGAGAAGGTCTCCCCTCAGCCTCCTTTTCTCCAGCCCAAACAATCCCAGTTCCCTCAGCTGCTCCTCATAAGTTTTGTTCTCCAGACCCTTCATCAGCTTCATTGCCTTCTTTGGACACACTCCAGCACCTCAATGTCTCTCTTGTAGTGAGGGGCCCAAAACTGAACACAGCATTCAAGGTGCGGCCCACCAGTGCTGAGTACAGGGGGACGATCACTTCCCTAGTCCTGCTGGCCACGCTATTTCTGATACAAGCCAGGATGCTATTGGTCTTCTTGGCCACCTGGGCACACTGCTGGCTCATATTCAGCCGGCTGTCAACCAACATCCCCAGGTCCTTTCCTGCCAGGCAACCTTCCAGCCACTTTTCCCCAAGCCTGTAGCGTTGCCTGGGGTTGTTGTGACCCAAGTGCAGGACCCAGCACTTAGCCTTGTTGAACCTCATATAATTGGCCTTGGACCATTGATCCAGCCTGTCCAGATCCCTCTGTAGAGCCTTCCTAGCCTCAAGCAGATCAACATTCCTGCCTGACTTGGTGTCATCTGCAAACTTGCTGAGGGTGCACTCGATCCCCTTGTCCAGATCATTGGTAAAGATATTAAACAGGACTGGCCCCAACACAGAGCCCTGGGGGACACCACTTGTGACCGGCTGCCAACTGGATTTAACTCCATTCACTACCACTCTTTGGGGCCGGCCATCCAGCCAGTTTTTGACTGAGCGAAGAGTACACCTGTCCAAGCCATGAGCAGCCAGTTTCTCCAGGAGAATGCTGTGGGAAATGGTGCCAAAGGCTTTACTGAAGTCCAGGTAGACAACATCCACAGCCTTTCCCTCATCCACTGAGTGGGTCACCTTGTCGTAGAAGGAGATCAGGTTAGTCAAGCAGGACCTGTCTTTAATAAACCCATGCTGACTGGGTCTGATCCCCTGGTTGTCCTGTACGTGCTGCGTGATGGCACTCGAGATGATCTGCTCCATAACCTTCCCCGGCACTGAGGACAGGCTGACAGGCCTGTAGTTCCCTGGATCCTCCTTCCGGCCCTTCTTGTAGATGGGTGTCACATTTGCTAACCTCCAGTCAACTGGGACCTCCCCAGTTAGCCAGGACTGCTGGTAAATGATGGAAAGTGGCTTGGTGAGCACTTCCACCAGCTCCCTCAGTACCCTTGGGTGGATCCCATCAGGCCCCATAGACTTGTGTGTTTAAGTGGTGTAGCAGGTTGCTAACCATTTCCCCTTGGATTATGAGGGCTTCATTCTGCTCCCCTTCCCTGTCTTCCAGCTCAGGGGGCTGGGTACCTGGAGAACAACTGGTCTATCATGTTTCATTAGACTGTAATTCCACCAGATATTTAAATACTAAGAATGTAATTGATGTTATCTAAGTCAATGAGTCTATTTAAAAGGCATAAAGCTGATTATTTCTTGTGGAAATTTTGAAGGTTAGTACCAGTACCTAGACTGCAGAAACAGTTGTACTCCAAGGCTGGTGCAGGTCACTGGGAAGATTTAAGATTTGGTTGTGGAAGGACCTTGTGGTATCTAGGGGGAGGAAAGCGGTTTCACAACTGTATCTCACAGAGGGGTGGATATAACTACTCTTTCTTAAGCAAGGCTCCAGTCCCATTCATGTAGTGGACATTTTACCTGAGTAACTGATCTAGAATGAAGCATTTGGTCCAAACTGCCTTTCTGAGTTTTGCAATTCAGCACAATACAGAAAAGGAACCCAAAAGTTCCCTGAATGTCTGCTTACCCCCTTTCTCCATTCAAATATCCAATATGATATCAGAGGAGTTAAACATGTCTCATTTTAACTGTTTAAAAACAGAGAATCCTATCAACCATGTGCACTGATTATAGAATTATTGAAAATGTAAATAACTTCCCTTTTTCTTAACTCTCAAGCACTCAGGTACATAAAAAGTTGGAAGGAGCAGCCATATATTGTGGTTCAGTGTAAAAATGTTCACAATATTTTTACAAGACCTTGCCACAAAGGAATAATTAAACTCATTTATGTTTTCAGAGCATTCTGTGACCTTTTAATTAATTTCAGTCACTTTTAAGGAACTTAAAATTCTCTTCCAGATTCCAGTGTTCCAGGAAGCAAACACTTCTGTCCTTTTTATTCCATTTCTAAAAGGTTCTCTTTTTATTTGCCTATCTAAAATGTTAAAAATGATAGAGCATAATAAAAGCAAGAATGACTGAAAAGCGGTTTCAATGCTTCACGAAGTGCAGAGTGGAAAGCAAATGGTAGAAAGAAGGAAAGAAGAGTGGATAAAGTGTTCCAAACAGGGAGAAGTTAATTCTTTGTAGTACACGTGAATCTGTTCTGCAGTTACAGTTGCTCTGAAGAGGAAAAAAATCATATTTCTTTCTTAAGGGTTAAGAAGAAATCTTATCTATTTAGCATAAATACCAGCCCCTCCAAGAGAAAAAAAAAATATATCTTTCCAATACAGTGGCTATCTCACATGCTATCATATGCATAGCTTACATAGCTTACATATGCATAATATCTTTAAAGGGAAATCCACTGTCTCTGCACTCTCCTCCCACTAAAGCTTTCTGATGGAACTCTGTGGATGTTTCTGTAAAAAACGTGTCACATGTTTTGTAAAGTATCTTTATACCAACTGCAAAACTAAAGGATTAAGCTTAAGAAAGAATCACAACTTGTGATTATGTGAACTAACTCCCTGTCACATCAACATTTGATTATCATTCTGTAGAGGCCATATATATCTGCCTATAGATCTGTTTAATGAATCCTATACAAAAAATACAAAGCCCTTTTATTTCACATTAATGGGGAGAAGGTGGTATTTGCGTTAAACCAAAGGCTAAGAACAGTCTTTATTTCTCATATAGCAGCATGTATGTCAACTATGTTGCAAGTGATATTTACCCTCCTGACTTTGCAAATCATATCAGATCTGAAGGCACTGTATCACTCTTCTAATCTGCAGCTTTTCTTTTACAGTCTCATTCCTCTTCTGCAAATGGTGTTTCAAACAACAACTCATATTATAGTTAAACTTCTCAGAAAATTATACCTATTATATTAGCGCGATTCTAGTATCTGGGCACACATCATACAGAGCCCTTTCAAAGACTAGACTAGAGGTCATTCAGACCAAACCCATTACCCATCAAAAATGGCTTGCTTCCCTTTATTGTCTAATTTCAGTCAAGTGCTGGTTCTTAACCATGCAAATTATTCTCATTTACATGCTTACGTAAAGTTATAGCTGTTCATTGTTATATAAACTGGGCATTTCAATGTTTAAAGTGTATAAACCATATTCGTTTCGAACTCCACATTCTCAGAAACCTATACACTAAGAAATCGAGGAAAGAATTCCAAATATCAGCAAAGAATTTGAGGGAAAAAAATATTTTCTCTTTAGTAGCACTTTTCTATTCTTTTTAGGTAAGAAAATGATCAATACATGGTCGTATTTTCCAGTGCACTGCTTGCAACAACCCGTTAGAAACTATAACATACAGCCAAAGAATATAGAGATACACTTTCACACACTTACACAGATTTATATTTCCACCATTTGGAAAATATTGATTTTTCTTTTTGTGTCCTGAAGAGAAGTGAAATTTGCATGTCTGCATTTGTTTAACAAGAGCAACTTCAACTCGCACGGTGTCTTGACATTCCCATATATCTTTGTCTGTGTACTACCATCATTTGACTGACACTTGCATAGCTCTAGGATTAGTGATTGCTTTTTAACTGTATCAGCATAACAAGGGACGAACCAAAAATAACTTCTGTGTACTCCACAGAAATGGTGATTTTTAAAATCTTTACATCATAATACAATAAAAGAAGAGTAACCCAGCCTAGATAAGGGGGATCTGAAGACTATAACCCAGCAGAAGACAACACTCAACAACTGAGCCTGATTTGATGTCTGACATTTACTATTACATAATAAATACATCATGCCAGACTAATAACTGCAATGCAAGTAGTCTGATCACATTACCTTTAAGGACCTGAATAAAAAGCTGGGGTTTGTTTCATGTACTCGTAATGTACTACCAAACACTGCTCTGCTCATGCCCTGAAGAGTCTGATTTCTAGTAAGACAGAGAGGAAAAAACATAAATAATAACTAGTCAATAAAAATTATTTATGACTCAAAGAAAAAATTAACCAGACAAATAATACTGTATCCATAATATGTTGTAATTGGATGATACGTGGAGCCAATTACAAGTTTCCCTACAAATACATAGTTCTTGGCACTTGCAGATATAGATCTTCAAAGGCATTTGGAAAAGGAAGACTGAATGACCTTGAGGACAGTCCCTGAGTTCTGCTATTATTGCACTAACTGATAAAAAAATGTGTCTTTACAGAGGTGTTATTTCCCAACAAAAATTCTTGTGTGCATGCCCCTGTATGGAAATATTTATTTTTTAAAAAGACTTTGGCTAAAGAGCCTAGCATATTAAAAACTGTAATAAAATATTCCATGTAATTTATTTGTTTCAGTGGAAAACTGGAGCTGGTCCAGGGCATTTCACTTTGTAGCAGGGAAGCAGTTAGTCGCATTTATGGAACTGCAGTCCATCTTTGAATTACATGTATTTGACTCAGCAGTCACTTACAGATAGAAAAGTATAGTTTTTCAAATAGTAAATCTTAGAGTAATAGCTTTAGCTAGCTGGTACTGTGGGATTAAACTTCTTCAGTAGCTCATCAGACACAGTTTAGCCCAGTCAAGTTAAATTAAGGTCAGAGGTTCAGGTACAGCTGCCTTTAGCTGATGAGTTCTGGGATAAGCAGTGCAGGTTGTCTGTTGCTGTAATAGGCCAAGAAAAGGTGCAGAACAGCATGTTTCTCTTCAGTTTATATGGGTGAGCTTAACACAATGGCTTTCTCTCCATCCCTTCCCCATAAACTAATCTCTTAGCAGAAGTTTGCCTATTCTAAATTTTTAAGCATATATCAGTATTCTAATTTATTATTGAAATAGATTTTGCCAGACCTACCTGTGGAGGGCTTACTTTTCTTAACCATTTCTCTGCTATGCTTTGATATCTGCTTCACCTGCTGTGCCTGCAGTCAAGCAGGGCATGTTCTGCAGATGCTTCATCCCATATTCTCATTTGAGATGTTACCAAAACTTCACCAGCTGGGACATGCTTTTGCAAATGGAGAACAAAATAAGGTAGCTAGTGGGACAGTGTCCAGGGAGGAACAGAGACAATGAGAAATGGGAATACAATGGAAATAATAATAAATATTGAGAGGTAAAATTGAGGAAGGAAAGGGAAAGAGAAGGCAGAAGGTTTGGGGACACAGGACAGTTATGAAAGCATTCTGGGAGTAGAATTTTTGGTAAAGTTCTGTGGAAAAGGTAGTAACATAAACAGATAATGGTAGAAAGTGGAGAACAGAAAAAGGGAAGAAGGAAAAGAAAAAAAACAGGAAGCCATAGTGAGCTTTTTTAATATTTCAGAACACGTTCACCTTAGTCAGTAATTTCTAGGTATAACAGTAAAAAAATAGCTATGCCTATTAAAAAAAAATAAAGGTTTTTTAAATCTCTGGATGAGAAAGCAAAATCACCTTTTCTTTGAACTTTTAACTCTGCCTTCACCTCCTTACAGGAAAGTACGTTAGTTGACTTCAATTGATGCAGTCTGTTTCACGAAAGGAAGGTAGGGCCATGGAGATTCTCCCCCCAGAATATCTTCTCTTCTTAGATGCAAAAATTTGCTCCATTCATAAGAAATACCATCCAAGACACTTCTCAAAACTCATCAGCCACATAGAACTATGTGCTACTAACTGGAAATTCAAACAACAGATAAAACCAAAACTAGTCCATGAAAACTGTAATGGAATTTGAGAATTGCTTGCAACACTTTTTTCCTTCTTTGAAATTTCAGCATGTTTCTATTGAAAACAATAAAATCAAGCAAAACATCAAAAACTCATTTATAATGGCATGTTTCATTAGGTAGACATTTATTCTCTTTTCAACCATAGCCATGGGAAGCAGATATTAAGTTATTTAACACTGTGTAAAGTATTAGAACCCGACAACTGAATAGCAGACAACTCCTTGCAATATCTTCCTGGTAAGGTACTCAAGCTGGTAAAAAAAAAAAAAAAAGAAAAGAAAAGGCAAATATAGCAAACCCAAGAATACAGCAAAGCAGCCTATTTTTGGCTCCCTACTTATAAAAAAACTGACTAGTAATCATATTCTGAACAATCTAAAATAAACATGGATAGATAATTCTGGAAGACTCAAACAGTCAGAGAAGTGCTATCCAACAGGATTAAATAAAATTCTGCAGCTGCAGTCACTTATATTGAGCTAGTACAAGCATTTCAAGATACAGACATAGAAAAGAAATGTGCAATAACACTTTGAACATAAAAGCTCAATACACAAACAGAGTGTGGAATGAAAACATACCATTTGTAAAAAGACAATGCTATTTTCTCCTAATAGGATTCATACACATTTTAAATTTCAGTGGACATAGAAGAAAAGAAAAATAACTGAACATCTTAGTGAGAGAGCTTACCAAAATCAACACTCAATCCAGCCATTCAGAAGATAAATTTTAAATAAATGATTACTCAGGTTTTATAAATCAGCATTTACATTCACTTACAGAAAAATGCAAAATATAGTGGGCATCAGCATCAACCAAGAGTTTAGCTTACCACAGGCCATATGGGAGGATGTCCCCATAGACTGTGTATCTTGTACTAGCACAGCATCTGCAGTACATAGCAACACTTTATTTGATGTAATAATGCCTTCTGCTGTTAGCCTTTCTAAGTTATAAAACAAATGATTAAGTGATTTCACCATAAGCAGCCTCATGGAACACTGACAAGGTGGGGTGAATATAGGGATCTATAATTCTACACGCCAGGCACCTTGTATGTCAATATGTTAAGAGTTCCAGCCTAAGTTTATCCTTTTTTTAGAAAATTATATTGTTTTTAAAAAAACCCTAAAAATGTTAACTTGCAAATTGAGTGGAGGCTCCTGGAGCTCTTTGGCTCCTTACACTGCTTATGCCGGTGTATCAATACATTCAATGAAAATATAATAAAATCAATGTAAACCTCAGTTATCAGCAAATGGTTATCATGCTTTGAAATTATTCTGTTATCTAGAATGCAGTAATGTAACCAGCACCATCCATAACACCCAGGCTATAAATTCAGAATGTGTTCACAGCCATGCATCTTCAACAAGTATTAAGAGAGCACAGACAGACTTTAACAACCTATGCTATGAGGTTTGTTCACAGCAGTGCACCTCCAACAAATACTCAGAGAGCACAAATGGACTTTAGCAACCTGTGCTATGAGCTGCAGTCTTTAGAGCAGAGGACCTTTCAGTGGGATAGGTGCTCCCTGTAGGCACCATCCCTCATTGCATCATTGGAATAGCTGCTGATACACACTGGAAGGAAAGGTGGAAAAACATCGAGAGAAAGATGCTTTCCAACAAAGTCTCTGTCTCAATTATGCACCATAGAAGGATGGCATCATTAAAATTTATTGCAGTAAACCAAATACCAGCATTCCTTTTTCCATAGATGTTTTGCCATCAAATATGGTCTTTATTATTCTCTACTATTAGAATACATATCTAAATACAGAAAGAAAGAGAAAAGATGAATGCCATAAAATTAAGGAAGAATGACATGCTTTTATCTCTTTAACCTCCCTCAGAAAAGGGAGAAGGAAACTACCTATCACCAGTCTGGATTTACCCAAAGGAACAGAGACACAAAAAATAAACTCATCCACTATTTAATGGGAGTCTTCATCACACAAGAAAATAAGTGGAGAAAGAAAACATACTCATGAAATGTTTCTGCTGTAGCAAGTTAGCATTTTCCAACACACGCTCTTCCCTAAAAAAATTTCTATTTAGCTTTTACCTTGTCCTGTCCTATGCTAAAAGCACTGAGCAGGAAATGCTCTCACTGAAGTCATAAACCCAACAATATAATAAAAATGTCTTCAGAGTGCTCTGTCTTCTAAGAGCTTTCTTATACTGTCTGCATCTAAAATGATAGTTCTACTGACAGCTACTGACAGAGCTAGCCCAAGACAGGACCACATTAGAGATTAGTTTTAGAGATTTCTGTAGTGATGTCATGTTCTCACACAACAGGAATTAATCAATGACATTAGTCTCTTGTTTTATTACAATCTCAATTTTAGTACGCTATGTCTGCTTTTAACATTCTTCACTGATGTGTGAAGACCACTTGACCAAGCTGTGTTCCATCAAATACTTGAAAGAAAATTATTTTTCAGAATTATAAGAGATGGATTATCCAGAAAACCAGAAAGTAAAATTTCATACTGCTTTTCCTTAAATATTTTTATCCTTAAAGGCCTTGACTCTCTAACCATATCTCTTAACACATAAAATGCATCTCCAGGTACAGTAATCTAATCCTGTTTAAGCAGGGGAAATTCTTTCAGAGTTTTCTCAACATCTGTAAAATGTGTGTCATCTTTTGGCCTCAGATAAAGATAGCCTTAGAACATACTATATTTTTTCAACCCCAGGATTGTCTTTGATTAACGTTCTGTAAATCAGAATTATTTTCTCTGTAATAAATATCTACCTAACAGGCTATTTCTTATTGTTTGTTGTAGAGCAAAACCAGCACAACTGCACTGGTTATAAAAGACATCCTCTAATTTTATACAGTTGAGTTTGCTCAAACCTGCCTATTAAATTTCACTGCTGAGGAGATTACAGAGTTTAAGGATTCCTCGTTTGTGAAGCTCCAATAACCTCAACTGGGTTATAGGTCCTGAGCATTCTGCACAAAAATGATATAATCTCCAAACAATTGTAGGTAAGTGGTCAGTCCTCAGCAGGGCTTTTGAAGAATGCTCTTTCGATTCAAGTGCTAACATTCCACCTGAATTTCCATTCAAATACTAGAAAGCTTTTTGGATATTTTCTTAAAAGGGATTACATAGAAGGAAGATGTTTTCATGTTTGAAAGCACTGTACGTTACATACGTACTGCAGATTGTCTAATATCACTAAAACTTGGTGGGTCAGTAGTTACTTCCTACTTGAAAACTGCCACTCATGTCCCAATCCTCTTCATGCAGTACAGTCATCCCATAACTCATCATCAGTAATGAAAAAGTAACATGTCTTCCTTCAGCAGAAAAACTGTTAACTCAGTTGATATCTAAAGGGATCAAATAAAATCTTTTAGTAGTATGTCTTAGTTTAATTTTCTAACAAGCCATGCCAAATGAAACACACCCAGGCAACAAATGTGATTATCGTGAAATAGGAGGGCCGCTCTTTTCCCATTCCAGCCACTGATATAGATCTCATCCTCATTTTCAGTGTGAACATAGGTCTTTATGCTTTTTGATCTAAACTCAGAAGTAATTACATTAAGAGAAGTCAATTTCCGACTCTTAATTTTTGGCATTGCCTTTGATTTTGAACAGAATTCTCTAGGTCTTTTTTCCTACTTGGAATTTCTTGATAAACCCTACTCCCTATAATTCCTAATTCCATGCATTACTGATTCCTTCCAGTTTTAGTCTCCAAGGAGGATAAAAAGATTCAGAGATGGGGGCTGAGAGGCTGAATACTAAGCTTTGCAGAGATGTATGAATCTTTTTACCATTAACACTGTCACTGTTGTATGTGAATGAGATCACGCAGTAAGAACCAACAACACTGGTCTCTAGCTGGAGGTAGAAGAGAAACTCTTGGCTAAAGAGTAGGAAGAACAGATAAAGAAAGAAAGAATAACAAAGGTGGAGAAGAAAGAACTGAGCCAACCTGTGCCAGAAGAAATTAATTATTCAGATTTTTCCAACAACCATGGATGGATAATCAAGCTTCTACTAATCTTTCCTGATAGGTGGCATTTGTTTGCAAGGTCCAGTGAAGGAAGAGACAGTCAGGAGTCTTTTCTCCTATGTAAACTGGTAGCCCAAGGAGAGGTGAATTTTACAGGTTCTGGGCAAGAAGTTTGTATCAAGGTAATTCATGATGATCCCGGGAGATATGTTTCTCCTCACAAGTACTCATTTAGAACAGCTGTGTTCAAACCTCCCTGACTTGGGGGGGATTTTCTATGCACAGAGACAGGCATTGACTACACAACCTCCAAATAACTCTCCATGATAATTCAAGACTAAAAGAAAATGAGACACAGCAACATGACAGAATCAGTGGAAGAGTTGCCATGCTTGCTTTGATACTGTTGGAGGCTGGAATTAACCAATCCATTCTATTTCACTCAGTAATAATCAAGGGCCCAGCTGTCCTGCTATGAAATGATGGGGAGCTACAGCGTAATGGAAACAGGCAAGCGTGTCAGCAGAAAGCAGGGAGACACATTAATATAGGAAATGGTTTTAATGAAAATAGACCCCTACTCTGCTGCTTGTATTTTTACCTGGTCACCTGAATTTCCATGCAGACTGGCTCTGAGCTGTAATGGGCTTGTTCTGCATAGGCTGTAAGCTGAATTTCAAGGTATGTCAACACGATATAATGCTGCATGTGGAGTTGCACAAGCTAGCTCAAATACTAGAGGCAGTATAGTTGCATTATAGAAGTGTTCTGCCACAGCTGATTAGACTAACCACTGCATCATGTTGTGGGAACATACCCTAGGAGAGTTCCTGAGATCTGACACTGGATTTCTCTTAGATTTTAATTTCCAACGTGGTGTATCTTTTGTTGAACCTAGACTGCTTCATGCCCTTTGAAACACTTTGGATGCTGGGCTTTCCCATCTGAACTGACTCAGAACCACCAGACCAATCCATTCATTTGGTGGAGCCCTGGCTACTATCACAGCCTCTTGGTTTCTTACTGGCCAAGTTTCAGGCTATTTTGTGAAGCCCTTTTCATAGTGATCAGCAAACACGATTGTCAGCTTCTGTTCCAGGCAGATGCCCAAATCACAACATGCTCCAATAGTGAACCCTGAATGATGTGGAACTTTTGGATCTGTCTCAATCTTAAAAAAACCTTGTCTTTGTAACACAAGCTTATTTCACTTGCAGTGATTTCCCACATCTTCGTACTCTATGTTTTACCAAGAAATCTCTTCACTGTTTGAAATCCCCAGCAGTCCAATAGTTTTATAAACAGTTATAGAAGAAGAGTACTTGCTTTTCCTGAACTAGAACAGCCAGTTGTTACTCATATCCTTCACCTGGAGGCTTCCTCTACATCCTGCTCCAAATATTTCACCTTCAAAAGCTATGCTTTCACACTTTGATTTAAAAGTGGCACTCTGGTACTCTGAAGAGCACTTTACATTGCAGGGTGGATTAATTTAGCAGTTCATATTGCACTAATGTCTACCCTGACATTAGGAACTTCTTTGGTAAGTTCTCAGTAGATCTGAAAACAGATGTGAGTCTTAAGTCTACTGAATTATGGAAAGAGATAAGCCTCTCTTAGCATGCATACTTTCCTCCTGTACATTCAATTTTTATTCTTCATCTAGATACTGTCCTAAAATACCAAATGTCTGGTTAGGGCATCAGCATTATCATGTTTATGCCCATGCCTGCTAACTTCATAATCAATCATAACAATTCAGTTTTTTTTTCTGACTGCTTAGCTAACTGCCCCTCAAGATTCCTGAACCATAAAATCTATTGCAGGGATACACAATCTCTCTTGAATAGAAATGATGAAAAATAAGATGAAAATGTTCTAGAATGTAATCACAATGACAAGGTTGTGTAATTATTTCTGTCAGTAATATCTGGACTTCTCCTATCATGACATACCACCTTCTTAAGTCAATGGTATGCTTACGTACTGTTCTTAGACTGTAAGGACTGCCATGTATGTTCAAATTTAAAGCATTTTGGCATGCAAGCAGCCTAAAACTAGAGAAATTACAAGAGCTGTCAATGCCTGAGAAGGAAAAATCACATTGCATTAACTATTGTAAGCCTGCCTTTCTCACTTAACCTGTGCAGTGTCTGTGCAATATTAGTTTGGCAAAATTACTGAGCAAAACAAGAAGAGGCTCCTGCAAAACTTTCCATATCCTAAAAGGAATGGAAAACTATCCATTTCCATATAACCTTAGTTATTTCAGAGGAAATGCTGATCTCACTGACTTAGTGTCTGCTTTTTAAATAATTCTCTTCTTTTTGGATTTAGTTTCTGACTGACAGCCTTCAGTTTATCACAGACTGCTTGCCAGACACTTCTTCAAAGATTTCAGTATGCATAAGGGTATATTAGCAGGATAACAAACAGACCTGGGAAGCCTGTGTCGATCAAGTTATGCTGAAACTTCTACACCTCTCTTCGTTTTTATGTTCTCTTCACTTTTCCATACACAGCCACCATCTTCTCCAATAACGCCGAGTCGATGCCCAGTATGGTGCTCTGCCAAAGCTTTTTCACACACAGCCTTTCAGTTTCTGAGCAGCTTTGCACTGTCTTTGCTTCAGACAGATAGCAATGTTTATCCATTGCATGTAACCATCAGAAATGAAAAACAGATATTAAACTTACTATTTCCTTACTTTGAAGTATGAACATGAACAGTAATTTTAATGAATGAATGTTCAGCTTCAAACTACCATACAGCTGCTGAGGTAATAATTATTTTCAAAAATCAGAGAAACAATGCATATACAAATATTTCCAGAAATTGAAAAATGTTAGATAGCAATAAAGCAGCAAGTAGCTTGCAACTTCAGCACGCAGATTTACATTGCTGTTAAATCTTTTTCGGTAGTATCAAATAGGGCCATGATTCAAAGGTTTTAAGCACATGCTGTACTTACTTATTTCTATGGGAACTGAAAGTTTGCTTTCCTTTGGAGTTGCACACCAAGCAAGCCTTACAAAATCCATATAACCTATTTCAGAAGGAAGAGTGCTCATTTCTGAAACAGTAACTTATCACATCACACCAGAAGTGCTTTCATATGTGCAAACTACACACCTCACCAGCTAAACTCCTCAGTGAGTTAAAGGAAAAGAAATAACTTGCAGCATTTTCTTGGACACTAAATAGCCTGTCCCCAGTGGGATGAATGACTCTGGATTCATAAGACTGACCCTGAAAACTATCATCCTTGTACACAATCACCACCCCCGTGAGCTGTATGCGCACACACATGCACAACCACAGACAAACCAGCAAAATCAAGAACACACCAATGACTGAATGACATGTTCTCAGGTACCACGATCATTACCCTTAAGAATCTCTCTTCTGAGAAAAAAAGTAATTGTTCATCATATTAATAGAAGTTATACGACACTCCCATTTTGCATTATTCAGATAAATACTTCTGCCTGAGTGTGCTTTGAAGGAACATTTAGAAGTGACCTCCCCCAATTAAATGCCTTTCCCTCTTCCTTGAAATGCAGTAGGATCATTTTCAGATGAAATCACAAAACTGTCTGCATGTGCAAGGGAATGAAAACAATTTTAAAAGCATGCACAGGCAGAAATAGAAAAATAAATTACTTCACACACAGGCCTGAGTATTTTTCTGAAATTATCTGGTGCACATTCTTCATTGCAATTGCCAGTTTGTGCGTATACACCTAATGCTATTCTACACACAGGTTATAGCATAATACAAATTTTGGGTTTTGGGTTCTTTTAGCGCAGTAATTATATCCATACAACTGCAGCTTCTGATTTAGATATGCCTATACCTTCTCTACATTTGATTCTTCACACTGTTACATCTTTTTAACTTCCTGTTTCCACATCTAGAAATAGATAAACCAGTATAGAGCACCTTTACGCTCATGTCAATTCTACCAAGCCGTGCTGGAGTAGAGTTTGCTTCTTTACCTGTCTCATTTACTGCTAAGAAATAAATTTGTAAAGTGAACAAGCTGTGATGGGCAGTTCTTGATGGCAGTTATGAACACTTGTTGGGATGGAATCTGTTGAAGAGGGGATATTGCTCCTTCCTTGGGGAAGACACTGACCCTCCTCAAAGAGAAAAAGGTCAATCAAAAGGAACCTGCATGGCAGTACGGAGCTGGGAGCCTGCAACTATTTGAAAAGGTGAAGAAACAATTGCAAGGAGCAGGTAACCAGGCCTCAGAGCTGATGGGGTCTCTTTTTTTCCCCCTGTGGGCCCCACAGGATGGCGCTGAGTCAGGAGTTCAGTGGGTTTTCTGGAAGAAAGGATCAACTCCTGGAAGGCATTTGTTTATAAATCCTTCTTATTTCTGTTGCCTTTCCTAAATTCTTTGAATTTTCTTAGGAAGTTAACTAATCTAGTTTTATGCTAATAAAACCTAAAGGTAATTTACTTATTTACTTGTTTATTTAAAAGACTTTTGGTTTTCTTTGAAGAGTTCCTTGTAAGGGAAAAGTCTACACACATCTGCCTCACAGCTGTGGCTGACTTGGGGTCCCATGACACTAAAAAGTAAGTTCTCAAATCAGGAAAGCTTCAGATGTTTCTGGCAAAAGCAAACAAACAAAACCACCACCAAGAAAAACAATCAATAACAGAATCCAGCTGTACTTAGTATGTTGGTCTTGCAACTTCATGGATTTGGCAATCAATTCAAGAATTCAGCCCCCCTAACTTTTACCTCTGACTGCTGCCAGACAATCACCTACCAGAAGGAATAAGAAGTGCCTCATGATTAACAAAGTCAGATTAAACCCAGCTATTTGAAACAAGGAAAGCCAAAATCACAGCACCAGTCACCTCTCTGCAGCCCCATTAGTCTCCACACTATCAATGTGGTCTCAAATTGTGACATTCCTGTATAGTACTCCTCAATTATTTTTTATTCTTACTATTCCTTAACTTATATCAATCTTTTATAAATGTATTTTTGAAGCGTATGCTTTTCAAGTCAGCCTGAAGTTGTTCCTTTCTAATCATAACAACAGCACACTGAATGATGTAGACTAATTTCAAGGTAATGTTCATGCCTATTGTAATGCTAAAAGTATACCCACACCAGCAGAAATTTCTGGAGCAACACAAAGAAGAAGGTGGGCAGCTGCAGAGGGCCAGGGCATGAGGGGAACTGTCCAGCAGTGCAGGCAATGTGCTAAGTTTTGCTTCCCTTCTTACAATTTGTTTTGTAGCTGTGCCAATCACCAAACCCATGCCAGGCAATGTCTTTTGCCCTGAGAGCTCATCCCCCTCTGCAGTCTCTACAGAAGCTTAGATGTGTCATGAGAATCATCCCATGTTTCTTTTTCTCAGTTTTATTCATGCAAATGTTCAACTTAATCTGATGGAAAATACCAGAAAAGGATTAAGGTAATCACTTGCTAAAGGAGATTCAGTCCACTGCATTAACAAACAAGAGTTAAAGTGACATTTTTTGAGTAATAATTTACAATAGAAACTTCTCCTTCCATACCCCAACTGTGCCGCCTTTTTGAAAGGGAGGCCTAACTAATATGAAATGTATTTCTTAAATAATGTTGGGTTTAATTGCATAAAGTAAAGAAAGTGCATTTCACACTCTTAAATTATGGATTACAGTCTTCTACTTCAGCAGAGCTATGAGATCATACAGTGCATTAAATGTTAATTATGATATTTTCTTTCAGTTCCTCCTTAAATTTAGGGACATGGGAATGAATTCTGCAGAACAACTTGGGGCAAAACTCTCTTCCCTTTTATCTAGGGTGTAAATGACAGGTGTAGTAGCGGTGCACTTGAACAGCATTTTTCTCTGAGTAAAAACTGTATACAATTGAAACTGACTTACCAAAAAAGTTATCTGTTTCAGAAAACATGTCAGGAAAAAATCTGAAATAATACACTAACCTGGATAACAGGCTTTTAACTATTTTTTTGAAATTTGCTTGCCATTATTATTCAAAAAAGAAATTTTTTTTTTTCAAGAAGCACAAAATGTATTTCCTATGGCATAGGGAAAGTCATGTTATCTTAAAGGAACTCTTCATTAAACACAACTGCAAACTGAAGATGTGCAAACCTCATGTTTCTTTAAAATACCATTCATTGCTCCAGACACTTATATTATAAGTAACAAAAGAAAACATAAGAAAAAACATGGTGAACATTGCAATTTAATACCACATTATACAGCTAGACCATTGACAAATCAGTTTTAACTAATGGTATGATAAATTTTTAAGCCTTCTGATTAGAAGTTCTACACCCGACTTCTAAACATAGCTGAGCCATTCAGCAATAAACTCAGCGCAGTGAGGGAATTATTTTGACCATGACTTTCAAGTGTTTAAAAAAGCAGCAAAGATATGAAGACAGAAATCCTTTCTTCGCTAGGTTCAGTGGCAAATCGAACTATTTCAACAGGGTAAAATGGCACATGGAGATGCTATTAAAATAGTCAGTTTTGCTAAAAGTAATGCTGAAACATCACAGCCAAAACCACACACTACATTGCTGGTAGAATTTATTTTTACATGTCCACCAGGTAACACCAAGTTATTTTGAAAGCCAGAGCTGGAAAAATCAGGACATATCTCATAAATCACTGTAACTATTAATTAGTGATCAAAGCTCGTGAAGGGTCCTGAACCACTTTAGGCCATGGCACTAGCAAGACAGCCATCACCTTGGATAATTAATGCAAATGACTAGAACGGATAAATTGATACTATAAAAACATCTAAAAATATGCATATTGGAAAATAAAATACATTACTTACGTGCTATTACTTTAAAAGCAAAAAGAATCCATTCCTATCTTTTAGTACCTTCTTTGGAACTACAAATTCACTAACTAATGTTAATGAGACCAGTCTAATGAGATCTGATAATTAATTTTATCTGCACTGTTGCAATGGTATTTCAAGGAATTTAATACACAGACAATTGTTTTCAGTGGATTCTACAAAGATGCTTTAAATTTTGAAGTCATGGTTTTTGTAACATTGTAAAGGCGAAGCTAAGTATAAGCTTACATCTTTGATTGTTTGGAAGTAAATATAATCCATGGAATAACAATACCCAGATGTTCCACCTGTCAAAATAATATAATCTAAAAGAAAAGAGTACGTAAACTCCAGGTTTCAGCTATAAGTTACCACCTAATAGCCTTATGTAGAGCACCACTCCCAGATTCAGAATCGGTTCCCCCAAGAATAACAAATATTCCTATAAATGAAGAAAAATAAACCTGATAAACTAAGCATTAATGAAAAAAGAGAACAGTACTTGTTGACTATTCACAGAAAATGTGGACTTTAGAATTTCCTATAGTCAGAAATCTGTGTTTCCTTTCTGTTGAAGCCATCAATGCTTCTTCATTGTAGTGTTCTATTACTGTGGTATGTTTGCCTGATCAAAAATGACTTTTTTTTTTTTTTTTATCATTAGCTGTCTGCCTTTAAATTATACTGTATATATTTACAGTGACTTTGTAAGGTCTTCAAATTCTTCTGTTCTCTAGATTATAACTGAGCTCTGTATTTACTAATTCATCTTTATTTGTAGCTGGCAGATGCAAAGATGTGAGCTACACTCAGGAGACTTTGACATGTGACTTCTTGCAAGGTAGAGAAGTTACAATTTTCCCTTTAGCAAACTGTTCCATGTTTTATTTTCAAGAAATGTGAGTCCCAAGGCAAAATGAGATTATTAGACTGACTTACTCTCTTTCAAAATAAGGATTTAATGACTAACATGCAGCTTTTTACTTCTAATAATGTCAGCTAGCAAAGGCTTTGGTTTAGCTAATGTTACTTCTGGTTAAAACAAAGGCAGAGTGCAACGGGACAGAGTAATCTCAGACACTTCATTCTGAGTCCTGCCTTGGACTTATAAGCTGACAGAGCTGTGAAGAGGATCCTTCTGGTTGAGGCTGAAGCTGCAAAGACGAAGGGAGTGAAGGTTAGGCACACCACTGCTTTGCGAGCCACTGATGATGACATGTAGCACTGGTAATGTTTCACCAGCTTAGTTCAAGACTCACATGGACTAATTATACAGTATGCCAAGTGGGGAACGTTCCTTCTGCAGGTTCAGATTTCATGCAGAAGGTCAATGCCATGTTGCCATGTCAAAACTGAAAGGAGGTGAGTCAAGCAACAAAATATACCTGAACTTCAACCCCCTGGCACAGACATGGTCCCCACTGAATCCGTCAAATGGCTCATTTGTAATCCTTACTTAGTGCTGTTGTACAAAGAGGAGTCATAAGATGAGTTATTGTACAGCTCAAAAATACCCCAAAATACACCACAGCCAGGAAAAAAACTATTGGAAACTTTTCACTTTTTCGACATGAACAGTGATTTGGTCAGTGGTAGTATGAAATAATCTTCTCCCCTTAGAAAGAAAATTATGCGTTCTTCTGAAATAGAGGGCTTTTGAGTCTTATACGTGCATGTAATGGTACTCTGCCCTGAATTACATGCACATAAATAATTCTTTATAGACTGAACTTTTAAAAAGGAGGCTCACTGGTAAAATTTGTCTCCAAAGTCTGAGGTGCCAAACCAAACAGTGTACGCTTGATACATTACCTCTTCCCCCAGTATTCCAAATTTTCTTCATACTTGCAGTAGATAATAGTGTTAGAAATAACAATAACTTCTGTCTGTTCTACTTAAATTCCCTACCTGTAAGTATGCCTCAAAACCCAAAACTGCATATATGTATTTTGGATTGGATATGCGTAATCCAAGCACAATAACAGTGCAGAAACAAAATAAAGGTCCATTAACTTTGTCAGAAACAATTGACAACTACGAAATGCTCTTTAACAAACTGATATGATCATCTAAATACACAGAAACACATACCAATTCGGGTCATAGTTATTTCTGGGCTTAACGTGGTGTATGATATTGTCAAACTCTTGTCGTAATTTCTCTCTAGGAAAGTATATTGTTAAAAACAGAAGAACAAAATTGTTTGAACATGAATAAAAGGTCACCAAAGGAAAAAAGACTATCAACTGACAGAATTATTATTCTGTTCTTTTCTGTTCATAACCATTGACAAAATGCAGGTATCCAACATGGACAGTGATTAATCGCAGAGCCTTAAGAAAAGCAAGAGCAAACTGATCCTTCTGCTAGCTGGTGAGAACCCTCAAGCACATCAGTATAAGCCGACTGACGTCACCTCACTGCTCTCCTCAGTTACTCACTAGGAGCCTGTTGCTGTATTTTTTTTCTTCAGCAGAGCTAAATAATTCATCAGGGCCTGAGGTTTTATGAGCAGGCCAGACTGCAGGCATCAGGCCAAGACCAAGGTCGCCATGGAGACCTGCATGCAGCTTCATCCCCGCTCCCTCCCTTGCCGAGAGAGCCTGTGAAAAACGGCATCAGCTGAGCAGCCCTGCTCATTTCAGCAGTGAACAATAGGTATAATAAAAACAAAAAAGAAGCAGCAAAATAAGGATACAAAAGCATCTGCTGTAACTGCATTGAAAGACTGAAATGACAAATGACTCATTAAGCAGTTCCTATTTGCACTGATACAACTATTACTTTACATGAGAGAAGTACTAACCCCCCGTTATTAGGAAGAGCTATTGCTGCCCTTCAAACAGATTATCCTATACATTGCAGGTGGCAAATTATTAAAGACACACGCTCTTTAAAACTCATTTTTGTTACTAAAATACAGTTGTAGGGGTAAAATGAAATACTAAAATACAGTTGTAGGGGTAAAATGAAATACTAACACAGAAACAAGATTTATTGCTTATATTGCCTTTACCCTCTTATATCATATATAGTTGCTGTAGAATACTGATGTTCAGAGTTCTCTCACTATTCTTTAAAAAGACAGGCATATTTATTACCTAAACCAAAAAAATACTAGTCAGAAATGCAAAAAATTACATCAAAGAGGAAAAATGCATTTGAATTGTGTTTATTGAACTGTTGTTTTATTTCTCAATTAATGTTTTTCATTAACATGAAAACAGCATTTTTGTACACTTTACCAATGAAAAAATGAAAATTTATTCTGAATTATTTATAGTAGAACAGCTTAACTTTCTAACCTGCATTCTCTCCTTTTTTTCCTGCTATGTATTGCTGTTCTTTGACTATCTTGCTCTCCAGGCACCTGTTATTAAACATCACCATATTTTATTACCCAAAACCACCTGTAAAGAGAGGGCCTGGTCATGTTTTTGTTACATATATAAAGTACAAACCTTAAAACAAACTACATTCTGCAACTTCCTAGAATTAAGTTCTTGATTTTTTTCTCACTTCTAAGCCTGTTTATTGCAGAAACCGTATAAAACCACTCCCTCTAGCACATTCCTACATTCTGAAGCTTACGTGTTTATTGCAAAAAGTGATTCTGTGGAATGCTGACATCACACTAATACAACATAGTACTATATATATAACCTTTGCAAGCCACAGTATGCTCTCTGTAGGTGATAATGGGAAAATTTACAGTATGAGACCACAAGCGCATAAGTCAGAGGACCACATGACTTCTGTGTGGTAACCCTGAAACCAGAAAAGAAGCATCTCTGACTGCTTGCCCTGGAAGGTCCTATAGAGCCTCCCCTTGCCTCCAGTACACACTCCTGTTAGGGCTGCAGAACCCTGAATCTAGTATGGACCAACCCCTTTAAGTTTTTTCTCTATGATTGCCAATCACCCTCTGCTAAGGCTCAATGCTCTCTAGCAATATTCTTGTCTATCACTTCTCCTTCCAGATTTTTGGTTTACTAAAAACTGTAGTTAAAGTATAGCAGGGCTGAATGGACATAATAGACCTCTTCTTCTGATTTCTGATACTCCCACAGAGATTCTCCATGTTCAAATAGAATTTCATAAAACAGAAGCCTCACAACATTTTGCAGCAGTGTCCCCACTGGCAATTGCATGTATGTAAGCCATACAGAACTTGAGATCAAATTCTCCCGAGATAAAGCTGATAGATAGGAACTGGAGATCCATGCATTTCTTGAAAAAATCTGAGGAGATGAAAGTCAGGCAACCCCTGATCTCAGAACCACCAGGCCTAATTTAAATCCCAGTCCACCCACCAAAACCCATGATATTGATGTATTTCTTTTGTCTTTGCTGTATAATTATGAAGGAGGTAAAAGAGTCAAAAAACATATCTTTTTAGGTTTTAGAGATGATTTTTTTTTTCCCAGAAAAATATTTTGGCATGAAATGATCCAGAAATCCAGGTACTAACATGTGACTGACTCTACCATCACATATTTTCTGGACAGAAGGCATATGGGACATCTTTTCACTATTTCATCACACAGAGAACAAAAGTTCCTTTGTCTAGAAAGAGATTACTAAACCACCAAAAAAATCTCTGCTGATGCTCTGAAGCACTCTAGACAGAAAATTAGAACAAGTAGAGTCCCTGCGCTCAATTATGAAGTGGTAAAAAAACGAAGGTTAAAGCCTTGCAGCTCAGGTAGGGATAGCATGATATGTTGCTTGAGACCCAAACTCCACTACAGGAAGCAGGCAGACCTCTGGGTGGAATTTTCATTCTTGATGATCTAACTGCAGCCTTCTAAGCCAGCTGGCCATTACATTTATTTTCCATTGGATTTGACAGGTCTGGTCTGCCTCCAAGGCTGCACACAGAACAGCCTGAGTATCATGGATCTGAAGACCTCATTACGAATGTGTAAAAAATCCAGATACAGTAACACAAACACCAGCAAGTGTTGGACAGCTGAGGAAATGTGCTGAATGATTCTGATGCCCATGCTGATTTTATATGGACTAGAAGAGAGTTACTTCCAATTCAGCCTTCCTGTAATGCCAGAGCCAGGCCTTTTATCCTCTCCTGAACATACATAGCTTGGGAAAAGTTGCTATTCAACTGCCTTAAATTGATCTATTGTTTCATGAATATTGCACTTACACTCCTGTAAATCCTTGCAGCTATTGATGTTAATAAATCTCTTTGATTTTTACAAACAGTTGCTTGTAAAAAGAAAAAAAAGAAAAAAACTATCACTTAATTTGCTTTATTTCTAAAATGTGCAAAGAAAAGGCATAAATGAGATCTTGTTGATGCATTTTTCCTTTAGAACACAGCATAAGTGGACATGGGGAAAAGTATAAAAAGAACAATTACCATGAAAACGTGCTAGAAACATTGTTACAGGTGGATTCAGTGGCTGCTGAGGGTATACGTTGTAGAAATAGAGGAAATAAAGAAAAATCACATTTTCTGATATACAGTTTCTTCTTTTGTTATCATGATCATATGGGAGATAGAGGATATCAGAAATGGGTTCTTTTGGACTTGGTTTTCAGGTACTGGCCTGCTTTTTCAATCTTCTATGTACAGGAGTCCTACAGTGGACATAAATGTAATTTACAGAACTTTGGAACCTTTTAACACAGAGGAAGGTAGGGAAATAGTTTTTCACATGAGTTGCATTAAATTTCATGTTGTCCCAAAGCAATTTCCTCTTTCTTCTGTATGCTCTTAGGGGGAGGGAAAAATGGGATAGAATGTACAAGCCCTTGCCCTCTGCCACAGGAAGCCACACCTTTAAACAGAGGGAGGCCATTTTCTCTTTTCTTTACGGTTGCTTGGGTCTCTTTCCATCTCCTTTAGCATCCCTTATGCACTCTGCTGTTAGTTATTCAATCCACATTTATTCTTATCCTATGTAACCCTTGCAGAGAGTGTGTCTTACGTGCTGGTGTACAAAGGATTTTTAAGCTCATTATTAGGAGAATGTGTGACATAGTGGTCTGACACCATTTTTCCAAAGACATTAATCATGATGTCTGATTCTGGTTCTTGCAGTGATGTTTGGGCAGATTAACTGACATCGGTTTCCTCATCTGTACTTGTATGACAGGCTAACAAAAGCATCCTAGAAAAATCCTGTTTGACAAAGTAAGAATGCATACTTTTGTCAAAGGTCTGCTGAAGTTTCACAAGGCTAGAATGGTACAAACATACCAGTATCAACAAGCATGAATTATTGTGGCTCGCCTTTAATCACACAGATCAAATTATCAAACTTCCCACTTACACCTGAACTGGTATATAGGAGGAAGCCTTCTGGAGCAAGAACTTTTGGATCCATACCATGATGCTTTAATGACTTTACCACCAAACCACGGATAACTCCAATGGCATGTGACAGATCCATAGGAATCACCAGGGATGGTGGGCTTTTATTGAACGGGATGTTTAAACAAAGCCTGAGCATGTCTAGAACATGAAAGCGGTACAGACTGGAGACTCAAAAAGAATGATAGGACTGTGGAAGAGTGATTGAAAAGTCTGTCTGGAGTCATGACTAATATTTCCCAGCATATATATGCACAGTTTCAATAAATGTCCTATAAAGTGTTACAGAAAGTGCAGAGATAATGTTTTTACACAGCATTATTATCGTTGTGAGAATTTATTTGCCGATGTTTGTCAAGAATTTTGAACAATGGCACATTTATATGCAGTAATAATAAAATACAGTCATATTTAGCTGCTAGGCAACTACGAAAGAATGTAAGGCTCTTCCTCCAGACTACCATCACAACTTCACTTCATCTTGACACCCCGTATTTCTTCCTGTGCACTTGGGAATCATGGACACCTATGTTTTGGTTCCACTGTTTTAATTGCTGTACTGGTTTTGGCTGGGATAGTGTTAATTTTCTGCATAGTAGCTTGTATCATGCTATGTTTTGAATTTGTGATGAAAACAGTGTTGATTAACATAGGGAAGTTCCAGTGAATGCTGAGCAGTGCTTACAGAGCATCAAGGTCTTTTCTGCTTTTCACACTGCCCTGCCAGCAAGCAGGCTGGTGCACAAAAAGTTGAGAAGGGACACAGCTGGGACAGCTGACCCCAACTGACCAAAGGGATATTCCATACCATATGTGATCATGCTCAGCAATAAAAGCTGAGGGAAGAAGGAGAAGGGGTGACATTCGGAGTGACAGCGTTTGTCTTCCCAAGTCACTGTTAGGCATGATGGAGCCCTGCTTTCCTGGAGATGGCTGAACACCTGCCTGCCAATGGGAAGCAGTGAATGAATTCCTTGTTTTGATTTGCTTGCGTGCATGACTTTTGCTTTACCTATCAAACTGTCTTTATCTCAACCCATTACTTTTCTCACTTTTAGCCTTCCAATTCTCTCCCCCATCCCACTGGGGGGAAAGTGAGCCAGCAACTGTGTGGGGCTCAGCTGCCTACTCAGGTTAAGCCATGACAATTACATAACAAAATGCTAGGCTGACTAGCAAGATGAAATATAATAAATGGACTTCTCAGTAAGGGACCTCCCCTAGGTCTCTAACCAAAAGGAGTAAAGTGATGTAGGTCTGCAACTACTCATACGCATATTAATTTTCTGTCTTTGGATATGGAGATTTTTGGGTCAGGTGTAGCACTGTATGACTTCTATTGGGAGCCCAATCAAGTATCTTTACCTAGCAAGCAGAGCAGGTAGAATCAATGGCAGTTTCAGGTTATCTGTGTTTCACTCTGTACTGTAGGACAGATACGCCTTGAATATCACAAACAGTATCACAGATCTATATATGACTATAGTGACATATGAGCATCTCATATATTTTAAAAGAAACACTTCACTTGGTCCTTGGCGAAATAAAGGAGGAGTAACACTGCTAATGCCAATGGAGTGGCAGTGGTGCAATATATCTCACGCTCTCCTCCTCCATATGGAAGGGAAGTGCAAATAATTTGTCCCAGGATGTAGTTCAAGCAAAGAGGCTAGGTCAAAGTAGCAGCATTTACACCTTGTTCTGCTGGTGATCATGAAGACTAATTTTGAGATAAAATATTTTCAACTTGATGCAGAAATTATGTCCTCATTTTACATCATGATGAAACATAAAAAAATATTTCTAGTGATCTGGTATATATCTACCTGGTACAGACAGGTAAGTTAAACATATTGATAATCATCTGCCACTTTTTTCTGTAAGTGGCTTAAACTGAGGTGCTACCTGTCAGACACTTTATTCAAAGGATCTCCAGCTAAGTCTCCCTCAGTTCAAATATCTGCATCGCCTCATTTGGTATTTTGTTGTATTTTAAAATTTTCTAAATAAAATAAAAGAAATAAGTCTTAATGACTCAAAGCTACTTTGCGAAGCACACAATAAACATTTCTGGAAAATTATCAGCCACATTATCATCCTGCAAGCCCCTGAATTAGTTATCCCATAGTCTACAGTGTTCAACCAACAGCACTGATGTTAGCAAGAGCTAATCCCGTGAGTGAAGAGTACAGAGCAAAAGCAACATGAAACATTCTAGCTGGTGACAGGGGATTCCACGGCTTCAGACATAGTCCCCTCACACTTGAACTGAAAGCTTTGTAAGAGAAGTGTTCCAGGTGAAACCACAGCCACACACAAGTCAGAGTAAAACACCCATTAATTTCAGTCAAGACACATATTTCACTGTAGGAATTTCATTGTTGCTAGTCTTGCTGTATTTTCAATATCCTTTCTTCTACTTAGAATAAAGAAGTGAAGTTAAAAAGGGGAGAGGAAGCACCATATGTTATATGTTAATAACTACACTTACATAAAGAACAAGGAAGGATCTAAAGAATTGCAATCCAATAACTCTGACTTCACTTTTAGGACAGAAATTGGAAATGCTTGCTATGGCTTCATTTACAAACCTTTAAAACTGTATGCTGCATAGACCAGCCAGAGTAACTCAAACTCATAAAAAAACTACACATGGCAAATTTACTGTATGTATTGCTGATATGACAGAAGATAAATGTGACACAATGAACATTTTATTTATCTCAATTTCAAATCAGTTAATGCTGCATCACACAGCAGTTTCACCTACAAGGTCAGACATTAGAAAAGTTGCTCATAAAGATTAAGAACTGGTTTACAAAATGAGAATGGAGGGTGTCAGATCAAGAGAAAGCATTTGACTTGCGTAGGAGTAATAAGCACAATAGGTATCAATAGCTTGATTTTTACACAGTTTATATTGAAGACAGTATTTCACAGGGAATCAGAGGAAGATAATAATATCAATGGCAAAAAGCCACTCTGGGCTTTCTCCTTTTCAAGACACTGAATGGTCTAGCTTCCCTAAACACAGTTCTCAATAGCATGCTTTCCCAGATCAAGGCTAAAGTCCTCTGCTAGGTACCAGGCTGAGCTTTATAAAGAGAAATGCAAAGGAAAAAAGCAGAGGAAGGCTCATTTTTCCCCATCTAAGTACTACTCTGAATGTGGTCTTAAAGGCTAATAATGCTAGATCATTGCTACTACAGGAGTTCAGAGGGCTGCTAGTACATAACACAAGTTGATCATCCCAGCTCAGTTCCCAAAAATACAGTTCAAATCAATTCTCAGTGGCATTCTTCCTTGACAGTCCCAGAAAGTACCAAACAGTGAAGGCGCCTTGGAAAGCTCTCTTGACTTACCTCACCTTCAGCACAGGAGACTCCAAGCACTGGTTGCTTCTTTTGCCTGAATCATATCCCAGATAAACACCAGCATACAACTGTCCACATCCTACAAAGGGGCCTCTCATTTTCTCACCAAAGAGGACAGGTTTTCCAGCAAAATTCCATCCACTGTGAGATTTTACTCAGAGATACAGACCTGACTGTGAGGCAACACCATAACATTTGCACCATCCACAATCTGCAACCTTAATGGAAGTTTGTAATGCAGAATTGCAAACGTATAAACTTCAGGAAAGCATTTCACAAGAGCCAACTGTGTAGGTCATGATCAGAGGTAACAATTAAAGTTTCTGCTTCAGCTGACTTTATTCTCTCACCTGGAGACTTGGGTGCTGCTTTTTCCAGCTCAGGTTTGATCAACTTTGGTACAGCGTTGGGTAGCTTGCCCTGCCACTAACCATTCTAGAGACAGTGACAAAAAAAAGCATGTCTGTCTCCTCAATAGTCAGTCAATGTAAGTAAGTCAAACTTACAACCAAGAAAAACACGATCATAAGAAAGCAGAGATCCAAAAGAAATACAATGCAGGGCAGACAAACAAAGTGTTGACTCTCAATCTAATGTATGCAACAAATGGCAATAAAATTATTTCAGGCTTTTGAAGACATATCTTCTAGATCATACATAAAACCTGACTGATCCCTGGCCCAATACACCCTACTGCAGACTGATACTAAATAAAGCCCTGATCTTCAAGTCTTTAAACTTGGTTAAATACTCCTTCTACCATAGAAGTGTCTGTGGCTAACCTTTGTGTGTGGTGCCTGGATGATGCAAGTCCAAAGAAAATATTGATATGCAAAAACAAAGAAACAACAAAACAATCAGTTTTCCAACACAGTGTCTGTCATCAAAAATTTTTGAGAGAAACTGCAACAAATTGTAACAAGGACATAAATGTTCTGGACCTTTCCCCTTCACATCTCACCTGAACAGAGTGAATCACCAAGAGGGACAAATCAGGATCAGTTCATTTAAGAATATTCACAAAAAGACTGCTCATGTCTACATTACATGTGCCTGAGACCATTCTCCAGCATGAAAAAATTACTGGCACAACAGCTCACCTCCATACTATTAAACACACAGAGTGCCTGAATTCAAAGCCTTCAGGAGGTTGTCCCTGGTCAGTAAGAGTGCTAGCTGGTCCATACTGAAACCATGCCTGAAACAATTTAACTGCAAAGACAGATTAGTTCAGTGCCTGAAGACTTCCCTGGCATTGCTTAGCTTACCAATATAGACAGTTATTCTGATACTGAATTTTATACTTTTTGAAACATGTTGTGTTATCTTGAAACTTAACTCCTGCAAGTTAACTTGTCATTAGCTTGGTATCTTGCATCAAGCAAATCAACAGGTGAAAGAGACAGAAGTTCCACATGATATGAAAGTTTATCCAAACCTTTTCAGTTTACCATCTGTGCTGGAAATTTCTCAACATAATTAAAGATACTGAAGACTTATACCAGTTTCAGTTAAGTCTGTAATGCAGCAATTTAAACTGTATTGCCACTTTTACATAGAGCTCTCCAGAAAACCTGCAAAAACAGTTTTATTATTTTAATATATTATACATAAACACAGTCAGATCTCTTTCAAAAATCTTCCAATACTGTGTTCATTCAGCATAAACCCATGTGGCGTAACTTCAAACTCACAGTGAACTCAAGGGATACCTTCTTGTACAGACTCTGCTTCATCTTATATAAGACAAGGGGTTTACGGTCATCTGGGACTGTATTGCAAATGCTTTTTTGTCTCCAACATTAATGTGATTAGGGCTTTATATCCAGGCTGGACACAATGAGTTAAATTCATTCCACTATCTTTAGAGAGACCCTTTGTGGGACTATACCTCAAAAGCTGACTCTAACCCTATTAATACAAGCAAAGAGCAATGCCTGAAGGGATTACCTCCTCTGTTCTTTCAAAACCAAGCCACACCATCCACTGCATTTACCTGACATATAACTGTGTTTCTGTTTAGCTCTTACTTTGAAATTCATGACGCTGTCTCCTTTCTACCCAAGCAATGTTTTCTAAATCATAGGAAAGAAATATGGTGGCTGATTTAAAATACTCCCCATAATAGACATATATGGTTAAAATAATGAACTCCCTATTTGCATTCTTGAACAAGCAGAATCCCTATCGCCAGGTCTTCCAAAGGCCATCCCTGATTTTCAACTCCTGACTCGTGCATGAAGTGAATCACTACAGGAATTCTGAAGTTTAAATTTATATTATTAGGCAGTCAACTGTCTATCGTGTCGTGTCGTGTCTTCCCCTTTCCAATCAATATCCATTGAATATGTATCAATCTGGCATTTTTCTCATGAAAATATTATCTAAGCAGTCAGCTACTAAGCAGTCCTGTCTTCTTAAATTTCATGTATCTCAATCAAAGTAAAAAAATAAAACAACAAAATAAAAGAATATAAAAAGAAAGAGGAAACGTATCTGATTACATAGGAGGAGGGAAGATTTATATTATCTAAATACGAATCTAAAAATTAATTTGTATTATTTAAATACTATTATCTAAATTAACCTCCTTAGTTCACAAATTATTGCTAGTTTATGACTAAAAGTACATGTCACTACTGATATTGGTATTTTAGTATACTGCTTTTGGAGGTCTAATCTTGAACCTCTAGGACACTGGTCCTACCTCACTACAACTCTATTTGTCTCTCACAGATGCTACAAAATACCAAGTTAAGAGTACAAAATCACAAACTTAGTTTAAAAGCAGTAAAATCTGTGCATTTCTTCTCCTATTAGAGAAATCGCAGTACCTGTAAAAATAAAGCTAAATTTCTGGAGAACTTTCTAGCTAAGTCGTAGAATCAAACTTAGGCTTCTCCCATGGTCAAGCACAAGGCCAGCCAGTTAGCCGCTGTCAAACAGTTTAATGGTGTTATGCAAATTGTATAATGTTAGTAGTCATCATATAGTGAAAAACAGTGTTTGTCAGCAGTTAGAAGTACCTTGACCTTTTGAAGTGGCAAGTTTTAACAGCAGCAAAAATAGCAGCAAATACAATTTAGAAGACAATAAAAACTTAAAAAAGGTATGAAGTGAGCACTGTGGCTAGTGCTAGATAGGTTTCATCTTAAATATTTGGTATGTTTCCTGAAGACTCAGATTACTGGATATAATGAAAATATTCAGTTTCTTCTTTAACTGTGAATTTCTCATCCTTGTTTCAGGGGGAAAAAAAAAAAAGAAGATGTGCACTCAAAAGCTCAAAAAGCGGAAGACAACAAAAAATATTCCAAAAGCCTTTTTATGATTTTCAAACCAGTCTGGTTGATTCCACAGGCCTCGTTCACTATTGACAGCATTGAATTAAATGTTATTGGAAAAAGAGATTTTCACACATGGTGTCTGAATAGTGTAAGTGACAAAAAGCAATGAAGCAGAGAAGTCAATTGATGCAATGTAGTCCACATTTTTGGTCTAATGCAATAGCTATAGAGTTCTTAAGGTAGACAGACTAATGCAGAAGAATAAACATTACAGTCAATGGCTGTCAGTAGAGCCATCAGCCTCACTGAATGAGGAAAATTACTGTTAGATTGAGGGTGTAGGACAAGGAAGGAATCCAGTCCGTTACTGCTGGCGAGAGGAGTTATACTATGTAAGTCCTTTCATTAAATAGTTAGATCCCATCTCAAAACAAGTTAATTTTTTCTCCCCTATACCACCCTCCTACTATTCTTCCGGGAAAGTGGTTCAAGAATACCACTCCTCTAGTGATTTTAAACTTTCTTCTAACTACAAGATTCAGTTTACACATAGATAGTTTATCTCCACTTCTTTTTGTACCAACTTTATCCTTTATGTACAAGTTAAGGCTACGGATTTCCACACCAATATTTACCTTAGGTATTTAATATATATATACTCTTAATTTACTCAGTAAAAATGTTTGGCAATTCAGTGCTTTTCAAACAGCTTGGAGTAAAATCTTGGATCCAATGAAATTAGTGGCACAATCTGACCAATTCCATGAAGTTAGAATCCCATCAAAGTTTTCCAGTCCAGACCACTAGACACAGATATCTTATTAGGATAATAGGTAAATAAGTAAACATATAACAGTTATATAAAAGAAAATAGATCAAATATGGGTGGATTCACTTCTTCTTCCTGTCTCTAAACAGTTTCTTCTTATCACTGAAACATGGGTAGTGTATGAGCTCTAAAAAAAGAAACCATGGAACAAAAGCGTATTTATACTCTCTATATAAATCTGAAGGCTGTTGAATTCTTTCAACAACTCTGTGAATTCTTTGTTCCAAAGGAAAAAACCCCTTATTTTCTTATTAGACACTTTACCAAACACCGTTAAATAATTTTCAACTATACAGGTAGCTATTTTATTTCTAAAAACAAGTTAACACCTACAAAGCCCTTGCATTGTAGGACATTTAAAGTTAAAAGTCCCACTCTGTCCTTTTCTAGCTATCATGCTAAAGCTAATGGGCATGCTGAATTTCTCCATTGTACTAGAGGTGGAACATGAGAAAAGCTATAGTTGCTTTAGGCTCTCCTGTCCTTAGTCACTCATAACTTTTACAAACCATCACAGAATGTATTGTTCTAACATTTTTAAAGCTTAGTTTCACCTTAGGAATCATTTCCTCTGCTGCTGAAAATGTAGAGAAGGAAGGGAATATTCATAAAGACATTAAAAAAAAACTTTTAATGAAACGGAATCTTTATCTTGAGCAAAGCTAAAGAAAGAATGAGTTTCTACAGAATCCAAATCTTTTGGTCCAAATTAAATTGACATCATCTCCTTAGAAAGATCTTGCATGTAGAGAAAAATTCTCTAATATCTCAGTGGAAAAGGCATTTAAGCAATTAATCTATGAAGAACAATGACTCTATCTTTATCTGACTGCTGGGACAAAACGTGAATTCTCTCGGCAGCCAGGAAAAATGATGGGATTATTCACAAAGGAACTAAAATACTGTTTTTTCTCTAAATGAGCCTGTCAGTGCAAAACAATAGAGTAGAGCTAAATATTACAAAGGAAGCTCTTCTGGAATAAAAGATTGCAGATATATTACTCTTCCTTCCCAAATGCAGACCTAAAAATCAACAGCAGATCTAGTGTCTATAATTACATGATGGCAAAAAACTCATTCAAATAGTACATCAGGTAGCATACTCAGGTATTTCAAATTTTGAACTTATAAATAAGTAAATAAGCAAACATATAAACATGAGCTGGCCAATAACACTCTTATTCTGACTCAGTTAATTTCACAGTTTGAAGACCTAAAGCAAGTAGTGTAAACAAGTAAGTCAAATTAGATACCTGCCTATGATGAGATCTAAATTCTGGTATTAACACAGAAATGTAAATTTCTGTTGAATTAATCCACATTTTCCTTTACATAACAAAAGTACTTGAAAACATAGCTAATTATTCTTGAGGGCCTAGGGCTCTTACCCAAAGAAATTATTAAAATGTCATTTTCATTTTTATCTTCTTGGGGATTGTCTATCAGACAATAGACATTTAGTGAGCTTATTCTTCTAAAATGTATTTTCTAATTACTTACTTTCAAAAAAATGCTTAACATTCTGTTCTCTCTCCTCAAGGGCAACAAATAGCTGTTTAGAGCTATGTTTATGTTTAGGAAGGAAAGACAGCCTTTAAAATCATTTACAGTAAGGCATCAAACAACAGTCAGAAGCACTAAGTTTATAAAACATGCCAGAAGTATTCTCTGTAAGTTAGGTAATATGTTTTACACAGATTTAAACAAGCCCAGGCCTGGTCTCATTAAGGGTGAAGGCAAAACTGCCTTGTTGCCAATGGAGAAATGTTGTGTTATTTATATCCCTAACTAAACATTTAAAATACATGAGATCTAAAGATGTAAGAAAGTGTTAGCCTCTTGCGCCAAGGGATAAATGTATTCAATACTGTGCAGGGCACCAGAGTGACAGGATAAAAATTGTACTACCATAAAAATGGAGCTCTGCTCTTGGTTTTGTCAGAAGTACAGGTGTCTGGTGTGATCTGAAATGATCTACATTACCCAGGGGATGGCAGATATATCATCGGACCTTTAGGAGCCCCATGCTTTTCTGGAACAGTATCTAGAGGCTAATCAAGATAGACCACAGGGCCTAAACAGCACCAGGTACTTAGACAAGTGTAATGAATCCCACCATTGCAGAGGGAAGGGATTCAACCCCAAATTACGACATCTGAATGCCAGTGTCTGCTTGGGGGGGAGCCCGACAGGTATAGGTATCTTGACACCCTCCACCATCACTTAAAATTGGGAACAGGATTCAGTTACTTAAACAGAAGTGTCTAGTGTCATCTGAGATGACTTAGGACACAGCCTGGCTTTCTGTTGCTAGCCTAAAAAGATGAAGCTTCGTAGGTCCTGTGTTATTTCTGCCAGCCTTGTGCACATCTCGGCCAAGGGCACCTTAAATGCTGGATGCCTACACATAAGTAACTGGATCACACTACAAGTGATTCAGTTACTGAATCCAGTTACCAAGAGTAGAGTCCAGAAAAAAGATTCAAGTCACTCTGATACAGACATTAACTGGTTGGTCAGCTGAATTAGTCTCTCTCCTTCATTGACTTCAGGGAGCAGACTGTTATTAATATATAGGAAACTTGTACAGCATATTTGAACACCTAAATTTAAGTACTGTTCTCTCAAACTGAATCCCTTTCCCAATCTAACCCTGTAGCTTGTACACTTGCTGGAAAATATACCTCGTGCAAATCATCCTCCACAAACCTCATCATCAGGATGTTTATCAGCAAACAAACTCAACCTTCCCACATAAAATATCTTGAGATCCTTGTTTTGCAAGTGTTACATAATTTTCAAAGCATGATAGCTCATAAGTGCCAGTGTCATGAACATCTTTAAGTCCATGTTTGTGACCACACTAATGATGTAATGTGTGAAATTCCAAAATAAGATTTTTTAACAGAGCATAATATCTAGATGTCCATAACACTCCTACTAATATCCTATTTTATTCACTAGGTAGTAATACTTAAATACAACAAGGCACAGTGCTTCGAGAAAATCATCATAAACTAGTCAAACTCTCCTGAGACAGTGTTAGCAATCCATACACATCTACATATCTTGTAAAATCAGGCAGTGTTAGTCCATTTCAACTGCACTAAGTATTTCAAATGGAGTGAAAATTTAAATCAATCCTTCATTTCTCTCTGCCCCTCCTGTATTTTTCATTCTGTAAAGTCAAAGAAATACACCAAATTACCAATCAGTGCATGCCATCTATGCTATCATCTTGGATTACAGAACAGACATCACTTTCTACCAGAAATTGCCTAACCTGAGCCAACTTCAAACTGTTGCCAGAAGCCAAAGGAAAAGTCTATTGAAAAGAATTCTTCCACTGTAGTTTTCCCTACTGTACTTTTACCAGCTTTTTTTCAGTTCCAATTTTGGAAGTCCCACCACTGTGGATTTTAAAACTTGACTTGACTAAACTCCAGCAAATATACAATAGTTAGCAGTCCTGCACTGGCAGAGAAATAGGCTCTTGATAAGTCTTCCCCATCTCTAATATCTCTGATTCTATGGTTCAATAATGACTGATGATTTTCCTTGGCTGCAGGCAATGGTCTGTAGGAAGACAAGCTGAGGAGAAAGAAAAGAAAAAAAGAAGAAAAAAGAAAACGATGAAAACAAGAGATAAGAAAGAAAGAAGCAAGGAAAACAAAAGTAACGAGGAAAGTGGAAGGAAGGAAGGAAGGAAGGAGGGAAGGAAGGAGGGAAGGAAGGAGGGAAGGAAGGAGGGAAGGAAGGAGGGAAGGAAGGAGGGAAGGAAGGAAGGAGGGAAGGAAGGAAGGAGGGAAGGAAGGAGGGAAGGAAGGAAGGAGGGAAGGAAGGAGGGAAGGAAGGAAAGAAGGAAGGAAAGAAGGAAGGAAGGAAGGAAGGAAGGTCGGTCATAAGGCGAACTCAAGGTACAGGAACCCTGAAGAACAAGATTCAGTTTCCACTTCTATCATACTTAACATGTTAGCATACCAAATCTCTTATTTCCCCTGTGCCTCATCCTCCCACCATTAAGTTTTTAACAGCCAGGGGTATGTGAGCAGCATGTCTGCCTATTAGTGGTGTCTAATAAAAAACATTAATACCTGGAGCAGTGAAAGGCCAATCTTTTATTGTATTTCATAAAAATCCACAATTATTCAAACAAAAAAGGAGAAACTTAGGTACTGTGATGACAAGGCAACATGAATGTTTGTGGAACAATTTACTTATTTAATAGTACATTCATTCAAAAATAGAACAGTTTTTAATTTTGCATTGTGCAACATTTACAATCTGATCCAAAATCCATTTTATTTGTTAAGATTTTTACATTTATTTAAATGCATTTTGAAGCAAACTATTTGGTTTTGTATTTAGGTAATAAAAATTAACTTATTCCAACTTTCATTCTGAAAGAGAATGTGCTACTCTGTATCTTCACTCATCTAATGACATCCTTCATGTAATCCTACTGACAATGTTCTCTACCAAGTTTTGGTATTTACATTTAAAAAACAAAACAAAACAAAACAACCCACCAGGGTTTTAAGTGTTATAGACATGCTTTTCACCTTTTCTGCTCTGGTACTTGTCTCCTGAACATATTCACTACTTGAATTATTACACAGATGACCAATTTGAAATGCTGAATTTGTATTTTATGATATCCCTCTACTACTTTTTATGAAAAAAAGTGAAACTGTCCCAAGATAAATGAATGATGAAGATATATTCCTGGCTCTTTTACATCACTTCTCTTCTATTGTTCTTAACAAGTATTGGACAAGGCAGCAAATACTCTTCAATTAGTCCAATTCACATTTGTGGAAGCTAGGTTACAAAGATGGATAAGCTATGTGATCGATATGAAGACTCATGATGGAACTGGACACACAACCCAGATCTCCAGCCCCCCAGCACAATGCCTCAGTCACTTATTCACATCGCCTCCTTTTTCCTACATATTTAATAATACGTGCCACAGAGAAGAGATAACAAAGACCTTTCCAAAGCTGACATGTACAAGTAATGAAGGACAGAAGTATCAGAATCCAGCACTTCATAATCAATAAGGAAAATCGAAAAATGGAACACAGTCCTGGGTTGTTGGGGGTTTTTTTATTTAAATACATAGAAGTAATGAGAGAAAAAAAAAACAACCTTACTTGCCAAGACCAAAATCATGCTGTACAGTTAGCAATATAATACTATTACTTCTAGCAATAATAATAGATTTTATTATGTGGAAGACAGATCATTTATTTTACTTGCAATTAAATCCATTATTACTATTCTGTACAGCATGTAAACCACAACATGTAGACAAACACAATCTGTCAATTTCAAGTGGGTCAAAGCCATTTCCTAGAAGAGCATCACACGACCAACGTCTGAGGTAAGAAAGAAAAATATGACAGGATCATCACCTTCAGATCTGGATGCAGTACAAAAGGAAGCTATTTCCTCTTTGGTACACTTTATAAATATCCACTGATACATTTAAAGGAAGTATGTTCCTTCCCATTGAAAGGGATGTTTGTTTTTCTGTTTTGCTATCTACATTTTAAAGAAATCGATAATTTTCCATCTGCCTTTCAGCTTGTAATTTTCTGAAAAGGTGTCTCCCCCTCACCAACCTGTATTTCACACTTGTAAGTGGAGATGTGATTACATGTCAGCAAAAATGAACAGGGCCAATGAAATAAAACAACTGTTTCTCTACAAGATCATGAGGAAAAAAATATTAAAGACCACATTTTCTGATGTTAGCATTTCTTTTCAAATTATCTATACATCTCTGAAACCAGTTCAATTGTTTCGTAAAAGGTAAAAATGCATAACAGCATCCCCATGTATTACAGACATGTCATGTGAGTGGCAAAAGCTGATGAAAATTGATATAGATTTGTCTTACAGCAGTTGCTTTTCCCCCCATAACCGTGGCCTGGTATGAAGAGTACTGGTGAGCTAACAAAATCAGAAGCTCAAAGCGGAGGGCATCAGTCCTAGAGGGACATTCTTTCCCCGAGCTCTGAGCCATCTGATATAGAGACAAAGCCACTGCTACCAAGAGGTAGCAGCAGAGAGACAAATCTACCTCCACCCTGGCCCTACAGTGACAGATGTTCTTTTAAGATGCAGCCATAAGGAATTTGTTCCATTATTCCTCCCAATGTACAGAGACATCTTCTACAAACACTCCATAGCACAAACATCCCATTCCACACTGCTGTTCCACACAAGGGTCAATCATGATATGGTCCATGAAGAATTAATACAAAAGGCAAAATATTTCTCATCCACAGCCACAAAACAATTGTCAAATAATATGCTTTATGAATATTTTCTCATAGTGTAATAAAAACTGCTATTGTTCTACAGAGAAAAAGCATCAAGTGACTTTAATGTTCTACAGAGCTATTGTGGCTCATTGCTTCAGCTGCACATCCCCTGTCGCAGCAGTTTTAATCCCAGAATTGTAAACCTCTTTCCCAATATTGGGTTCAAGTCTCAGCACTTGAGACTGGATTGCCTAATGCTAAGCACTAAAATCAACAGGGGATAACTTTCCTCATACTCTGAAGCCTTGACATTGAAATTAACAGAAGACAAAAACACCTGAGCAAGCCCCTAAGTCAATTATGTGCTGTAATACCTCAAAAGCTATGCTAGGAACATTATGATCACAGGTGAAGTGCAGATAACTCCTCAGCTGGTATAAACCAGCTGTTAATAAGTAGAGAAACACTGTACCAACAGTTTCAGTTAATAAGTAAAACTACGGAAATATTTTTTTTCTATTTCTGTAATTTATGTCAATTTTAATTTATCACAGAAATAAGTTGTTACCACTTAATTGCTCTTACTGTACAGCAAAGATGCTTATAATGAATGATGATAAGCAGGAACATGAATGAACAGTTGCCAGGCAACCAATAAATAAAGGTTCCAAATAGCATGACCCCTCTTTAAAGGATAAAGCTCCAATCGTAATTATTTTTCAAATCCATTTCAGTGCCAACTAAAATCATGTTTGCAGCACTAATCCTGGTCTTCCTCATACAAAATGAAACCAAATCTGTCATTTGACATATCACAGATAACAAATTAAACAGACTCAACCTGCTCCTTCAGATTATGGTCAATAGTGTAGTTTCAGGATAGCGAACAGGTTAGATAATAAACTGAAATCCAAACCAGAGAGGTGAGAAGAATTAAGCAATTTAAATGGGTTAATTTAAAAAAAAAACCACAACAAACAACAACCCACACCGTACATTGTTACTTTAAGGATCTTCAAAAAGCATCAACAAAGTCCTCCATTGTTTAACTCCACAAAGTGATCATTCAGTAAAGTAGAAGGATGAGACAGACTTTAAAATACTGAAAACAGATGCAGTTTGAAATGTTTTAAAATCTATATAATACCACATTCTATCTTTATAAACTCTTACAACTCAGTCCTGCTGAGTGCATAAGCAGAGCTGAGGTGCCTAGAGCAAGCACTGACCTTTTAAATGGATTCAAATAAAACTGACAAAGAGCAGCATAAATCTTAAACCAGTTAAAGAACACAGTATATCCACTCTGAAGAAACAATGAATGCTTATGCAGGAGTTTTACATTATGCCTTCTGAATAACAGAATGGGCAAGAGCTTGGGCTTGTTCAAGTGGTTTTGGTGGGCTAATAAATTATGTATTTATTTTAGTAAGATCTCATGTCAGAGAATATTAGGAATACATGTTTTGGTAGGTTTATGTTGCACTGCATAAGGTGATTACATAAATCTCTTTTACTTAACCATTTTATTTCTTTCCTTTAGTAGAATTGAGGACCACTAATAGCTGTGATGCTTAAACACTAAACAGTCAAAAAATTGCAATAGGAAAACAACATGAACTACAATTATAAACAAATCCATCTTGCATCAAAGGTCTAACATACTATGTCAGTTGTGAACTGGGACCATCTTTTCAATCGGTCTTTGAAAAAAATACGGCAACAGAATCCATAAATGTCCCTGCAACATTAGTAACACAAAATAGTCTCGTACTTCACAATGGAAAATTTATCTACTGCAATTTTTGTAAACAGGAATTATTGTTTAAATTACAGCAGAAAATGCACTCTGGCAGCTAGTAGTCTCCACATGTATTTCTTCATATCAGATGAGAGCCAGCTCATTATATAGTAGGTATTTGCCTTCTATGACAGAAAAGTGCTCTGTTGCCTGTCGGACACATAACTTTCCAATTATTTTCCTTATCTAGATATATCTGCTCATCAAAAGCCTTTACAGGAGGTTTTCTATGTATCTGTATTTCCTCAATAATCAAATAGGAAATACACACCACATTATATCTATATTTTTATTGACTATTATTTCACCCAGTAACCACCTCTACCACCTGATTCAATAACTCCTCTCCATCCTTCTAATAATTTCAGTTTGAATTTCTTGTTCTAACAAAAATCCAGTTCATTTAGTTGATACCTGATGCAAGAGTGAGATTCAGAATTTAAATAACTGAGAATCATGCACACTGACTGCAACTAAAAACAATGCAGAAGACCCTGTAAAGTCTTTTTAGGACACCTGGCACTATTTATACCAAAACCACCTTAATTGCTTCTCCATAGTTTTGAGCTTGCATTTTAACAAATTATAAAGATATTGTGTTGTGCTTGCAAACCTGACAACCAAGCCCACTAATTGAAAAGCGTGTAAAGGTGATATTGGAGGATTTTTTCCCCTCCCAAACATTTATTAATTTTCAATGACCAACTGAAGAATTAAACTGGTCAGTTTTTACGCTTAAAAGACGCAAAGTCTATGGAAGAAAAGGTCATGCATAACCATTCAGCAGAAGCTGGAGGCTAACTGTAAAGTTTATTAACAATGAAAACAATGGGGTTCTCAGCCGCTTATTACCATGGAGGAAACTGATGGTAATTTTCTGAAGTTTGGATTCCACTGTATTTTGTTCCACAATATGCAATTTAACTGTCCCACCTCTGAAAACAGGAGGATAGAAAAGACTGTATTGTTTTAAAGAGCTGCTCACACTAAAATAAGAATCATTTTAAGATCTCCCCTAGGGATTCAAGTCTATATATTTAGCATTAGAAGAAGGAAAATAGAGCGTAACTGCCAGCTTGAGGAGAGACATGATGAAGCATGCTTTGTCTCTAGTGTTTCCCACATCACAAATACAGTCAATGAAACTAGGTGCGATTCTAAAAACGTTTCTTTGCTCAACAGGCTTTACGCAGATACCCAGCTGAGTAAGAGTAGGAAGTATTAGGATCTGGAGATTAATCTTATTCCAGATTCATGCTGACCCTGTCTTCTGAACAAGGTATTCTTGTTTCAATAACCATTTTGTTAAGGGAAAAATGGTGACATTGTTTTTAGATTTTTTTAATATTGAATATTTAATAGCAAATTAAATATACACATACTTATTATTTAAATATATAAATAAACTAAGGGATAACATTAGAAGATAAACTCACAGGATAATACCAGCTCAAACAGTACAATACTATTGGTTTTAGGAAAACATATTAAAAGAATATATATAGTCTATATGGATGATACTTGTGAAAGACCACCTACAGACACTCCCAATAACATGCAAAGGAGTTATCTTTGAGCAACACAAGATACTGTTACTGGGGGGGGGGGGGGGGAGTTGGTTGCTCCATCATTTTTTAGTAACAAATTATCTTGTGTCTGCTTGTTTCAATTTTACATTTAAAATGTTCTTTTAATAACTATTATTCCATTCACTATCTCACTGATGGACATTTTCCTTTGCTAGTGTACAGAAATAGCTGAAAATAGTAGAAAAACTCTACATTGATGGTATATTCTTCCGTTAGTGCACTTACTCATTGATGTTATAGTTTTGGACCAAGAGTTCAACACTGAGAAGAAGGAGATAACAGTATAGTCTTTACAGACTATGTCAGAAACATATGTCAGAAACAATGTCTCACAAAAATGCCACTGGTAATCAGTGAACTTTGGAAATTAATGCTAAAATCTTCCTGTACATAAGAGTATGTGAATCTTAAACTTCATCATTACTTAAACTATCAGTTTACAATCATCTCTCATGCGGCTTTACCACAAAGCTTTCGCTGATTCAGAGTGCAAGTGTGCCCCTCCAGAGTCCCGTACTCCATGATCTGAATTCTACCCAGCTATGTCTATTACATGAAATACGACATACATGAATACATTTCAGGACTGACAACTCAGCTATCATCGGAAGCTTGAGGATTTCATCCATGTAGATATTTGTTCAAAAGACATTTTACAGCAGAACAACAAAATTATAAAGAAGAATGGTAATGTTCATACAAACTTGTAAACTTCAGCTTTGTGTTTTTCTTTTAAAAGATAACATTTTTATTCAATATCTTTGAGCTACAGTAATATCTCCTAAGAATTGCCCTGGCTCACAGCCTAACAAACCTGCATTGAAGCAAACAAACAAAAAAATAAAACACTGCTATACAGATTTTGCTTATTAATCAGGAATGTGGATTAAAGGAGACAGAATAACAAGAGAAAATAAATGATCTCCTCATTTTATAATGTTCAACAGGTATTATCTGTACTTTATTTGGAGACGAGAAAGAATGAAAAAAAAATTCTGCTTTCCAACCATCCTAAACATCTGTTCAGCGACTCTGAACATTTAGTTCATTCAACTAAATGTACACCACTTCTTTCCTGAACCCTACTTTGCATATTTATTCTTATTGTAATAAGAAACATTTGTCATATTTTTACAATTTACTATCCAGTACAACTGTTTTATGCACTTGTTCTGACACGGATTGTACAGCACAATACATACAGGCTGTTGCCAAGTCCTTTGCCTCAAATTTCCCATGCTTTTAGCCTTTGCTGTTCCCAACAAAAAGAAAGTTGAATTTTCAGTGCTACCCAAACAATGTGAATGTGGCAATGGCTGTTTTGGGGTAAATCTCAGGTCCATTTAGCCCAGGACCATGTCACTGACAGCGGTCAAAGGCAGTGGCCTAGGGAAAAGTCCCGTAGTAGGACAACTCTCGAATACTAGAGTAATTCCCTGGAACACTCTTCTGGCTCCCAGCAATCCGTGGCTCAAGGACTTAAATATAAAAAGAGACTGGGAGCGCTGGCATATGACAACACACTTTGTTTCAGAAGGGCTGGGAGGAAGAACAGGAGATGGCATATTTCAAAAGGGAGAAATATGTGCCCTCATCACACACACACGCTACTTCATTTCACCCAACAGTGATTCTTGCTCCCGATATTGCCTTTGCCCTCAAAATGTGCTGTTTTCCATGTGGAAGAGGTGGCAAAAATGAAAGTGTTTCCCTTCTTTCCTCATAAAACCTCCTTCTGACTGGAGTTGGCCTCCTGTTCATATTCCACTTGACTAAACCAATCTTTTTCTCCTCCCACACTAGCTCCATCTGCCGCCCGTCTCTCCAGCAGAGCCAGATGCCAGCAAAGCAGACTACTGTGGGAGGAGAAAGTTCTGTTGCTGGAATTTCTTCCCCATACCCTGCAGGGGGCCAGCCTGTGAAGCCTGGAGAGGAGACAGAGAGCAACTTCCTCTCTTCCACGCTGCCTTCCCCTGCTCATCAGTAAAGAAGGCAGCTGAGGACATGAGCAAAAGAAGGATAACTTCCATGTGCGCTCTGAAATTTGCGACTTTAATATTTATATAGCAAAAGTATTGCAATTGTACTCCAGACTCGAGCATGGTACACACCGCATAAACACATAAGAAGACATGAGTCCTGCCCCAAAGAGCTTACAATCAAACAGAAGCAGAGATGCACATTTGTGATAAGGAACGAACAAGAGTGACTAGCGTGTAGATTACAGAGAAAAAAAGACTAGGATTTATAATCAGGAGAGATCTTAATGATGGAGTAAAAAGACAATCCTTTCTGGAGAGACACAACTCAGAGAGAGAAGCTATAGATGTGTGTTGTTAAGCTGAGCGGAGGATTGCATGTGGCAAGGGAAACTGCCAGTAGAGAGGGAAAGACTAGAATGAAAGCAGACATGGGGAAAGAAAAAGTGACTTTTTAATATGTTTGAGGCAATCTTGCATGAGGCAGAGGCAGAAGAAGTACAGGTAAGAACTTCAGACGAAAAGGGAGCCAGTCTAGGGACGGCGGAGCAACTGCGGCAGCAGTCTTGCCAGGGATGGTAGCAAGAATGAGTGTCACTGAGTGAGAACAAGAGCTCATATAAAACAAGCAAGTGTGCATATGTGCGAGACAGAGGAAAAGACACAGACTTCATTTCTTTGAGAGAAAGAATTGTGGGAACATAGGAGATGAAAGAGACCAGAAAAAAGAATGAGTGAGGGTGGTGTATGGTTGCAGCAGAAAGTTTGGAGTGGGCAGGACAGAAGAAAGTGAAGAAACACAGGGATCTAACAGAAAACCAGAATTATGTATTAGAATTTGAACAAGCACATATAAATTAAAGAGACACACAACAAGAAAGACGAAGAAGTTGAATAGACAGGGAAAGGAAGAGGGAAATACATCACATTGAAACAGATTACAAAAAAGGGCTCACAGCAGAACGAATGGAGTGACAGGAGAGGGAAAAAGGAGGAAAGAATATATGCAAAGATGATAAAGTCGGTAAAGGAACATTAATTAATAAAAAGCACTATGCAAAAATCCCAAATGGGAAAACTGGGAGTGTATAGAAAAGTGACTGGAAATGGATGCCCACTGAATTCTCACTGTCACTTAAACTCTTAGGGTTTGCCCCATCTAGGTATCCCCACATTTTAATCTTCTTCTTCACTTGGAAAAATTCTGTTTCCTGGTCCTTCACACCCTCTAACTTTTGTGCTGTAGTTGCATCTTTATGCCGTTTGTTTCACTATTTCTAGCGGCAACTCTTTTTGTTACGTTTAAATGGGAAAAATATCTTATTTTGTCAAATACTCTACCACAAAGAAACGTGCCAAAATCTCAAGTTTCCTTCCTCCTGTCCCCATAACGCTCTTTCATTCATTCTTCTTTCAAAAAAAAAAAAAAAAAAGCTGGGGAAACTCAGCAATACGGCGGTATCTAAAGTCCAAGATATCCACAGAGCCTTCCCTGAGCTGCGTGTACACACTACGCCCCAGGCTTCCTCCGTGCCCGGGCTGAGGGTTTCCCGTCTTCCGTGGGCGAGGGCAGCGGGGAGGCACGGGCTGCGCTCCAGCGCTCAGCATCGCGCTTTGTGCTGCCGCGGATAACGGGATCTCCGGCTGAAACGCATCCATCAGGCGGGGGAACTCAGGGAGGGGAGCTAGCTACCGGCTGCTGGAAAGAAAGCCGACACAGGCGTATGCCCTGGCTGCTGGAAGACATGGCTGGCTATTTGATTTTATTTTATTTAGGGAATACAAAAAAAGGGAAGGAGGGAAAGGCAGAGGGGGAAGCACACACGCTCGCACACGCATACGGCTGATCTTACCTCCACATTGAAATACTGCTCCGCTTTGCACACTGTAGCACATAAAATCCAAAGGAAGGTTTGCAAGAAAAACACCCTGGACTGAGACACGAAATCCAACCGGCTTCCAGTGCTGAATGCGAGTACGATCATAGTGAACTGTGCTTCAGTGGATGGAAGATCTCTCTCTTTCTCTCTCTTTCTCTCTCTTTGCCTTAAACAAATACACAAACAAACCAACCACCCCCCCGTGTCGGTGAAGAGCCCGTAGCGCAGGTTCACCCACAGCAGGGGAGGAGGAGGAGCAGACACTTCACAGCACAGGCAGCGGCGGCGGCGGCAGCGGCGGCAGGGTCAGCTCTCGCTCATCCTCACCACCAGTCCCGTAAGGAGGGAATGTGGCGTCCGAGTGCAGCCGCAGCTCCTGCACGACTCCTCTCTGCCCGGCAGCAGCAACCGCCTCCCCGTGTCCTCCTCCTCCTCCTCCTCCTCCTCTTCTCCTCTCCTCCCCTGCCTCCTCCCCCTCCGCCTCCGCCTCCTCCCGGGGAAGGCCGGCTCGGCTCGGCTCGGCTCGGCTCGGCTCGGCTCGGCTCGGCTCGGCTCGGCTCGGCTCGGCTCGGCTCGGCTCGGCTCGGCTCGGCTCGGCTCGGCTCGGCTCGGCGCCTCGCCCCCCGAGCTCCCCTCCACTCCAGAATGTTCAGCCGAAATCTACATAGCCCCGCCCCGTAGGCGTCTTAAAGGCGACGGGGCCAGCGGGGGGCCCTGCCGCACCGCCGCCGTACGGTCGCGCTCGCCAGGCAGCCAGCCCGGTGCCGCCGAGAGCGGCAGTCGGAGGGCGGTCGGCCGGCCGCTCGGAGGAGGGCTCGGCCCTTCCTCACACGCACGTACCGAAGCAGCCGCACAAGTGCCAAGTCCGCCGGGAGAACGGGCCTCTCCTCTTCACGGAGAAGAGCCCGGCGCGACGTGAACGCCCTGAGTCTTTCCCCGCTCCCGCGGGGCGCGAATGCGGTCGGGGCAGTGCGTGTGCCCGGGGGTTACCGCAGGCACGCACCGCCCGGGCCGGGCTTCCCTGCCCGCCTTGCGCGCCGGGGAGGGGGGCGCAAGCCCGGCGGGGTGGGGGCGTGCACGCCGCTCCCGTGAAGCGGCCGTGAAACGGCTGCCCAGCGCCGTCTGCGGCGGCGGCCGCCGTGCCCGGCGGGGCGGGTCGGCGCCCGGCGGGGCGGGTGTCCCTCAGCCTCGGCGTCCCCCTGCCGCCACCGCGGGGCCGGGGACGCGCAGCTCGTCCCAGCCCCGCTGCGGTCCGGTTCAGCGGAGCTAACCCAACCGCCTGGCCGTGCTGCCGGGAAAGCTCTCTTGGCAGCACCGAGACGGACCGTGGCGAGGGAGGAGCGTGTAGTGTAAGCGGCAAATTAAAGTGTTTGGACAGTGACTAAGGCGGAGAGATGGAGTTGCCCGAAATGCCGCCCTTGACGGGGAAGCATCATCGCATAGTCATTAGGCTGTCCCGGAGCGATTTGTTCTTTCCGCGGCTCGAAGAAAATCCGAAGTCACTGCTGACAAAGTTCACAGAAAGTGAGATCACGATAGTGTCGTTAACAGTGATATAAACGAGCCGGACAAAATCTGGGTATTGGGTTGATTCAAAATCTATTTTAATGCGTCCAAATATATGGTCATATATTTAAGGGAAAAGAATGTGTGAAATACCTATAGCCTAGACAAACTTTATGCTGGATATCGTGATGTTCAAAATGCCTTGTGATTATGTCAGGTAAACTACTCTTGCAGTGATTTTATAGTTAATGGGACATTTTATGCAGCCCTTTGATATGTTAACAGGGTTATCCAGTCAAAGGAAGGTAGAATGATCCACAACATTAGTGAGACAAGCCAGTGCAATAATGCATCTGGGGAAAAAAAAGCAAGCTTGCTGAAAAAAAGAAGCAATTTAAAAATTCCAAGATTTGAAAATGTATCTTGTTTTTACTTGCTTGGTTATCCAAAAAGATGCAAAGATACTTGATCATGAACCAGAACAGCCTAGAAGTGAAAGATATACCTAACAGATGAAATCTCCTTACTTAGATAGTTGAGGTCGATGGCCAGAATTAAAACACGTGCAGATTAGATGTATAAAATTTTGACAACACCTAGTAGCAGGATGTAGGAATGTGGTAGGTTCTCCATCATTTGATATCTTAAGAGTAAGACATTTATCTCTGAAGAAGTCTGCCTAACCAAAAATGACAGTATTTAAGCAGAATTCCTTATGTGATATACTTTTTTCACATTAACTGCTTGATCTTAAAGGCATTTTCTGTTCTTCAGATTGTTAGTGAAGTGAATGATGAAATCATGAAATATAGAGCTGGCAGCAGGCTAGAAGGACCTGTTGGCACTTTGGTGGCCAGTATCGGAAGTCAAAATGATCTTAACAAATTAAAGAAACGTCTTGGAACCATCAGGAAGAAACTTAATACTGACAAATGCAAATTATATTTGGGAAGAAAAAAAACCAAAAAGTAAAATCAAAAGGATACTGTTAAAACAGCAGCACTTCAGAAAAGAATCTGGGGGCTGTAATGGACTATAAAGTAAATATGAGTCAGCAGCATGCTACCATTAAAGAAAAAGACAAGACAGCCTCATTGCGGAGTGTATTAATAGGTACGCAGTACATCTGACAGGACAAATTATTTTTCTGCTAGGGATTGATGAAGTCAACTGTGTTTGGTCTCAAACTAAGGACAGTCCAGAAGAAAATAACAAAATATTAAAACATTTAGAAAGTTAGATGTATGTGTAAAAGTTGAAAGAACACTATTTATTTAGTCTGAGAAGACTGAGGGTAAATGGTCTCTTTATATGGAAAGCGTTGCTGTGAAAAGGACAGAGATATTTCATTCTTTCTGGGTTTGGGATGGAGGAAAAAATGAATCAACTAATTTGTTCGGAAAGTTCAGATTCAATGTTAGACAAAACTTTCTAAAATATGATTGTAGTAGCATTTGGAACAAGATACCTAGTGGGAATGTGGAATCTCTTCCATACAGAGGTTCAATAGGCAAGAATATTATACCTATCCTCTCTCCATTCCTAGAGCAGTGGGTTGTATTATGAGATCTAGTAAACTTTTTTGCTTCTAGTATAGCAGTCATTTCTTTCCTTTTATTAGTCTATTAATTAATCACTGTAACTGGTGTAAAAGAAACACTAACTCACTACCTTTTTACTGTCCCTTTTGGTTTTCCTCTTCGCCTAAGGGACCTCCTCCTTGTTTGCACTCTCAGCGAGCACTAGCTCTATTTTTGCTGGTGTATTTTGTAGAGTCTGCCATTAGTGTAATACCTAGAAATGGAAATGGAAATAGGTATGTTCCTGTAACTGGAATTTCATTCATCTGCGCTGTCAGGACTGTTGTGGCTGTTTATTGTGAAAAGCACAGGGCCATGAATACAGCTACCTCCTTCCTTTACACTGTATCCATTAGAAGAAGAAAGAAGAGAAGCAATGGTATGAATAGAATGGTGGAGAACAAAAGCACCTGAGTATTTGTAAGTGTGTTTGTGAAAGAGAAAGGGAGACCGCACAGGTAAAGAAACGGATTGGTAAGGAAAGAGAGTAGCAATGTGTGAATATGAGTGCCAAGGGAAGAAACAAGGCATATGAAGGACAGAGAAGATCTTCGAAGTGAAAAATATAATTCAGGAATGCTTGTGTGAGGGAAGAAATGCCAGCAATGATGGGAAAGAGCTTTGAATATTTATGAATAAGCTGTGGGCAGGAACATACAGGAGTAGGGTCAGAGCCTCATGGCACATGTAAGAAGGTAAAGAGAAATAGAAAAGAATTTCAAACTCCATACATAGGGCTGTTTGTAGATATGTGTGTATGGGATTATGAGAGAGATTAAAGAAAAGACAGAAAAAAGTGGTGAAAGGATATGTAAACAAGTAAAGAAGGAAGGAAGCAACAAAATGCATTTGGAAAGAAATGGGAGCTGTTTGTTGAAGTACTGGAATGATTCAAGTTGTATACTTCATAAATGTCTTGCAGATTTTTATTTTTATCAAATACCAATATGATTTTTCTGTTCTTGCCTATGGCAGTTACCAGCAGTAATTAATAAGCAGTGAGCAGGTTTGTAGGGAAGCAAAATTGGAAAACTGAGATTTCCATTTAGTTCTAAAACTTTTAGCCTTTTAGACAGACCTTTAGAAGAGGTCTGTCTCCTGTGCTCCCAACCAACCCATTTTACCAGCTGAGTTTCTTAGACTCTGTAGAATATATCCTTTATGGATGACTATAGTCACAGGTTTACAATGGATAATTACTAGAAGCAGACATAGACATTGTTAGACATTCCCATGTCCAGCTTTGAACATAGGGCAAAAATCTTCACTTTACTGTATATCAATTCTGAATAGAAATTTGTATGTTAACTAAAAAAATCAAAATATTACACGTTGTCCTTTCTGCATTTTGTGTTGCTTAGCTGCTGATGGTACCAGCTGGAACTTTTAAAGAGAAGAGAGCTTCACTACAAGATATAATAAGCTACAAAGATTGAGGGTAGATTACACATATCTCACACATCTGTATTTATCTCACACTGCTATATTTAGTTCTGCTTTGGAAAAGATGTTCTAAACACCTGGCCTTTTACTCATAGAATGAGACTTGCATAGATGTGTCCATATGAATTCTGTTTAACTGTTTGAAAGGCAACAAACCAGTTTAACAGTGTAGGAGGGAATATTGCGTTGAATATGTATTCCTGCCAGGATCACACTCATATTGCCTGTGTTCAGGTATCTAGGGTTCTTCATTTACACAAGGTTCACTGTAGGCATAAGGCTATCTGGTCGGGAAGTAGAACTGACTTATACTGCCAGTGCACTTTACTGTGTTGTCTTACAGCTCCACCAATGGATTTATAAAGAACCTAAGTAAAAACAAATATAAATGTCAGTGTAAAACCTCACACGTAATTGTTGTAGGATTACATGGAAAATTTCTAAAGTCATAAAAGTTAGTAATATTTCAGAATACTTTGGTTCATGTTTGGTTGCAATTTTTCACAGAGCCAGTGAAATGAGAGAGGAAGAAAGTCTGAAAGTGTAAAAATTTTTTAAAAATATGAAGATATAAATTGAATTTCTAATTCATAGAGTCATAATATCATATAATAATTTAGGTTCAATGAGACCTCTGTAAGTCCTCAGGTCCAACTGTCTGCACAAAGCAGAGGCAACTCAGGTTATGTTACTCTGGTGCTTGTTCAGGGAATTACGAATCAAGTTAATCTAATTCAATCTAACCAATCATTTCCTAGTCTGAAATATGATTTCTCTGTCTCAGGGAGCTATTTTGAGGGTAAAATATCTTCTGTGAGGCATTTGTCAGGCCTTCAGTTATTTTAGTCTTTGTGGTGACAATGCCCATTTCAGCAAGTAGAGCAGGTATCCCTAATCTCTTGAAGGCAGGAGAAGTAGCCAAGAGAAATAGGTATAGAGAATGTAATTCTGTAGCTGAAGACTGACAGAAAAATGTTTTAAAGAGAAAGAAGATACAGTGTGAAAGAGAAACAGCTCCTGGAAGAAAAACATCAAGAAGTACATAATAATAATAATAAAAAAATCTCTTTTTTGATAATAACAGTTTCACAAGAACATTTCTAGGAACATGAGTTAATATTGGGTTAATGAAGAATAGATCCAAAAAATGCACTGAAGCAGCCAAGTCCTTACTTCTTTACTCTGTGTAACTGTTTACATCAAAATTTATTTTCTCTACTTTATGACAATTTTCATGCTGCTGTTTTATCTCCCACTCCTGATGCATTCTCTCCGTGCTTTCTGATTTTTGGCTCAATCTGCAGAGCAAGAAAGGCCCATTCGAGCATCAAGTCCATCAGCAATTTCCCAACATATATATCTCAAACTAAAGGGTTCTTTACAGCCAAAGGCTTACGAGTGATCCAGCTGTCCTTTGAACTGTGCTGGTGATTATTCACTGAGTTTACAGTAGTGTCAGAATGGCAGTCTGGCGATTGTTGTAAGACCTTAACAGTTTGTGTTGAATATTATCTCCTTCATTTTCACAAGGTGCCCTGTGTATAAGATTGATATTATTAACAGCAAAGAGGAGAACACAATACACGAAACAGAAATAAATAATGCAGAGCAGTGACAGGTGAGTTGGACAGATTTGAGGAGGAAGGCACCAGTTGTTCTGAGAGAATGCTCCGGCATAGCTGAATGGCTTGAAAAGTAACAAAGCCCTCTTAGAAATATTGAAGGGTTTGGGCAAGGAAGAAACAAACAGGTGTCTGTCATAAATACTATGTTTCAAAAGTGTGCAAAGGTCTAGTTACTAGGTGGCTTCTGTAACATAAACAGAAAGGCCTCCATAATTCTGTATCAAGTTGGATCTTAAATGGAAGGTAATTATCCCCGGTTCTGTGTTGCTCTAACCTGGCTGGAAATTCAACATCAACATGGTTAAAATAGACGTTTTTAAAATTACTCTATTAATTGACCTCCTCAAATTAACTATCATTTATTTTATGGTCCACAGGATAACCTGTGTCATTTTATTGTCCACAGGAATTAATTTTATATTGTCTATTTTCAGGTTTCAACACACTGTTTAAGTACACTTTTTTCCATGTTTACAGCACAAATGAATTTTGGAAGTGTTACGTGGGGAAAGATGAGTCTTGGCAATTGGAGTCTGGGAGAAACAGTGTTGCATTGGCACTTGAAGAGTAAACCTAAGATTGTGGAATTTCATAGATGGATTGGATGCATCTGGCAAAATGAATGTTATCATCTAAATATCATTGGTGAGTTTCAGAGTTAATTACCAGTGTCATTAATGAAATCACTGCATCTCTTAGAGCTATTGTTCTGCAGACTCAAGAAAAAAATATTATACTTGGTATATACATTCAAGGATATCTTTATCATCACAGCATAATTTCTTTACTTATTTGCTTTTGCATAAATTAAAGTTTAGGTTCTAAAAAGCTGTTCTGCTGCTTTGGTAGCTGAAGAGCTGGAGTTACTCCCCTCAGAAGCATCAGACGCATAGGACTGCTTAAGATCATTTTAGTTTATACCATTTATATATGCGATTTTGGATCAAGAAGAGCTGTTTAGAAAAGAAAACTGCACACTGCTTGTAAAGAGAGCAGTGTTAACAATGGAAAATGTGTTTTAAAAGGGCACACTTGAAAATGTATCTGAAGAGGCCAGCCTGCAAGAAACAGGAGAGTTCACTCAAGGTTAAGCTTATGTATTACTCCATTCTGCAATACAGATACACTTGCAGTGACAGATACCTATCCTATAGAAACAGGTATTCAAATTCACACACAGAGGATTCAGTTTCTCTGCGTCTGTACTCCTCCAACTACAACTTGTTTGTTTTCCTGTTTTATTGGCAACCTCTACTTCCATGTTAGAGTTATCTTAGCATCCTTTTGCTATAATTGGTTAATATTTTGTCATTTGGTAAATAGTGGTCAGGTCAAAGAGGTCTATAAAATAATGCACATTCTCATGAGACTAATATTAAGGTTCCATTTGCAATTTCAACTTTTTAACTTGAATGCTGATGTCTAATAAGCAACATTTAACAATTTTAGAAATGCAGCTTTTCAAGTGCAGGAATATTGAACTGTGGGTGTGTTTTTATAAACCCACTTATCCCAAAGTGAAAAAAGTTGGGAAGGTGAAGGGAAGGAAAGACTCAGAAAATGAATTCTTCAGAATAGTAGGGCAGACATGTTTACCAGGCCTACACTATCTGAAAATCCATTGTACACTTACAGGATCTAGTTGCACCATATAGATGATTTTACCTATCTTTGGGGAATATAAGTTTGGACCTAACTCAGTTTTCCTCTACCCAAGCTCCTCTAACTAAACAATGTTAAGTTCCCTTGTTTTTAATACAGTTTACTTCTCAATTAGAGCAATGTGAAGGCACTCTTCTTACTCTTACTGGGGGAGGGGGGGTTAATTTATATTTGTTCTGGAAGGAGAGAATAGGGAATGATTTTAAAGTAATTAAGCTTAAACTGAATTTTACTTTGTTAACTTTTTTCATCAGTCAAATTTCATGGCCATCCTGGCTGTTCTTTGCTCTTTCAGTGGTAGTCATGACCAGCAATTTAAAAAAATTTGCATAAAATATGTGAAAAAGGGTGAAGATGCTGGTGTAGATGTGATTGTTGGGAAGAGGAGGAAATGTCTTAGGATCTGATGGTCTGCCACAATATTACTGTAGCATTTCTGGAGAGGAGAACCTCATATAAAGAAGTACACTTCAAACCTATCTGTATATATGATTGTACTGTAGGTGTGTGTAGAGCTACCAAAATAGGTTTACATTTATCGTATTTCTAGTGCTAGTGCACACAGGTAAAGGAAAAAGATGGGAAGATAAAGTGGTGAGACACAACCGAAGGTTATTAGCCTTGAAAAGTCTGTCTGTACGTGGCTACTGGTAACAGTGACATTGGCAAGACAGTGAGATAAACAGTCCAGTTTTATATCTGTATTCTGGGAGGAACACATAGAAAGTAGTTAGATTATGGTGTGGACTTTTATAAAGTCTTACTGATTCAGTGTGATGTGACCTGTATAACACAGGCACAGAAAAGTTACACAAAAACTACTGAAGATTTTTGCAGCACACCTCCCCGCCAATTCTACTCTGTACAGTGTGTGAGCACAAACACAGTCCTGGTCCTTGTAATGTTTTGTGTTATCTTTCTTCAAGAAAGCTACTTTTAATATATTTTTAATGTATATATTTTTTAATCTTCCTTACTCTAAGACATACAGGTTTTTATATCTTTTCTTTGTCTTTCTTCTGGGATTTTTCTGGTCTTCTCCATTTTATTTTCTTCTAACTTCTGTATTGCCAGACACTTCATAAAAGCACAAGAACTGGCTATACAGTATTTCCATATCATTAAGGGGGCTCCCAGTAGAGATCCTAAGCATATGTTCTCACTTATGCATAACTGAAGAAGAGGCAGAATTATGCTTAGGCCTTTAGCTTGAGAGAGGCTTCCAAATAGTTCTCATACTTTCAGGTTGAGATTTCAAGGCAACCTAACAGATTTGAGCACCTAGTTCTCATTAATTGTTATGGGAACTGGACAAATCTATCCCACAGGCATATTTGAAAACACTAGGCTTACACTTCATCCATTTCATTGTCCTATGGTGGAAAGGATGAAAAAAATGAAAAAAAGTGAAAAAAAGGAGAATTAGAAAGAAAGTTGCTAATAGAGATAATTATTTTTAAAAGTGCATTTACTGCTGTTTATTTAGTTGTTTAGTCATCACCTGAGATTTACACAGCATTTACATTAATTGATTGACATTGCAGTTGTCCAACTTATTAACTGCTCTGAAAGCCTTTCTTACTGTTCATATTATTCAGTAGTATTACCATTGTAACTGTGTCCAGTCATTCATAATGAAAAATCACCTTCTTCATATAATGAGTGGGCTTTATGAGGTGAGGGACCTTTAGTAGACTTTCAAACCTTCAGCTCTCACTGACCCAAAGGCAGATGAAAACATTTGTACCTTTTAGAAAGTTTCTCACACTTTGTTAGAACATTCCCACGTTTGTTAGGATTAGTAAAATTTCTGGAGGACAGAGGATGACAACAGCATCATTAGAAATATGTGGGTTTTTTCATTGTAACACACATACTAATGTTGCTATTCTGTGAAAGTGTGTATATGTGTGCATGCATACACGCACGTGTGTGTGAGAGAGAGGGAGGGAGAGCACACAAGGCAGAGTTCCAGATTATCTTAATAAAGAGAATATAATGTCTAGTTTTTCATTACAACTATCCAGAAAGCTGCCAGAAAGTAGAGTGAGAGATGGAGTTCTGAGACAAAGGCTTCTTGCTCTTCCCAAGCCCATACAGGTACTTATCTTCAAATACATGATGTTCAGCCATGTTTAGTATTGAACAAAATGAATGTGAAACATATGTATGATATGCTTATGAGAACATACACATACATATGGACTAACAGCAATAACAGAAATTAGATCAAGTAAAAGAAATTTTCTCATTAATTATTTGAGCAAGTTCCATTTTACCAGCTCTAATTTTTCAGTCTGGAACATCAAATCTGTAAATTTACCATTTTTTATTAACCAGATAAGTGAGCTTGTCTATTCTTTAATTATCATTACAACTTTGAGACTGGAGTTCATAAAAGAATTTAGTTGGAAATTTATTTATTTTTATGCCGTTTTCACTTCATTTTTTACTTAAGTGATGTTAAGATATGTATAGATATAGTGTTTAAGTGTCTAACTCTAAGCTTTGTAGTTTTTTTTCTTCCTTAGACAATGTAGTTCTGAGCAAAAGTTATCATAGGAACATTCAAAAACTAAAATTTAAGGGTTAAAAATCTAAATATACACAGAGAGAAAATTTATATTCGAACCATGTAAGTGATCAATAGTCAAAAGAAAATAGCTAATTTTACATTTAAATGAGGAATTCAAATACATCTGTAAGTATATGATCATACAGAAAATATTCAGGGACAATAAATAATAATCAGATGACTTATGAAGCTATGCAGGCTGATACAAAACTTGGAAATTTCCAGTAAGTGCTCTGCAAATAACCTGTGAATTAAAAATAATTTGCTTAAAAATTCATCTCTAAAAAATTGTAAAGCAGATAGATGCATTTCCAGCATTCACGTGAGGATTCAGGTCAATATGCTGTGGACTGATACTTTCATTGTTTTCAGTGGGATGGACTTTTACTACCAAAGGACCTGTCTCAGGAAATCTATATTTGGCCTAAATAATTTCCTGTAGCACAGTACAACCAAATACTTTGCTAACGTGTAAGAGAACAGATTAATGTATATGTGACAAGAGAAGAACTAATAACTTTGAAAACTAAATATTGTTTAATTTTTATAATATGAATTTCAGGTAAATGCAAAGTCTATGGAACTTAGGTCTTCAGTCTAACAAGATTACTTCAGTATTCAAAAGTGGTTCTGGTATGTATTAAGGGTGCTTTTTCATTATGGCATTTTACAAATAGTTCATAAAGTTTAAGCCTTTTTCCTAATCATGCTGTACAGTTCCTTGGATTCTTATTAACTTTTTCCCTTTTAAATCATAACAATATAGGTAACATGGTTTGCCAACACATACCACATATTTTTAACTTTTTTCTTTAAAGCAGTATCACCAGATACATACTTTTCCAACCCTCAGGAATTTCAGGTTACTTGACAGTACTTCACACAATGATATTTGGCGTCATGGTATTGAACTGGCACCTGGGAATCTCCATTTTCCTACCTTCCCATAGGATCAAAACAGTTCAAATTTTGCATTTTCAAGATTTGATGGTTCAGGTCCCAAATTTATGTAACTGTTTGCTCTGTATGTTTTAGCTGAATGCTCTGCTCCCCACCAAAGCACTTTGTTGCCATGACAAAAAATATTTCCATCTTACTTGGTACATCCACCAATCAGTTTAGTATATTTTTTTCATGGAGGGCAGCAGGGATTTAAGTCTGAAAATGTGAGACAATGCATGACTAGGTGATGAAAAAGTTCCTTTCTTAACGTACATCTTTTAGAAATCCAGCTCCTTAACAGTTTACTATCATGTTAATTTTACACAGTGTAGATGAAATTACCAGAAGAGGTTGAAAAAATATTGTCAAAATTCAGTTTTCAATAGTTTTGTGTCAAACTGGAAAGGTGGTGCATTTCTGTCCCAGTTGACCCATTCGGGGAAACAACTTCTCTGAAGGTCTGTTCCATATTTTCATTAATGATTTAAACAATGAAATGAAGGGCATAGCTATGCAATTTGCAAATGGCACAATATTTGTGGTGTTTGCAAGTATTGTGGAGATCAGTGTATGTATGTCAGAGAAAAGGTCCCAAATCTGATTAAATTTAATGATGACAAATACAAGTGCCATGCTTGGGAAAGGGTGCCCATATTATATGGGCAAATACAAAATGAGGAAGAGTAATGCAAGAAAGACTACAGAAAAATATAGATGTGCCATAATCTGAATTAAGGTTTATAAGATGTTGCCAAAAAAGGTGAATGTCATTCTGGGAATGGTTCATGGAAAATTAACAACTCTGAGTGATAATTTTTCTTCCTTCCTTGGTCTTGGTAAGGTTTCAGCGAGAAGTTTAGGTCTGAGCACCATTCTTTAAGAGAAAACAAACAGAAAGGAGCAACAAAGTGATCAGAGATTAAAAGCGTATGAGAAAAGGTTTTGTTTTGGAGTGGAAATTGGATTTGTGTAGCCTAGAAAGGAAGACAGTACAGAGGACATGGTAATGATATCTCTGAAACTGTGCAGGTATCATGAAAAGCATATATTTATCCCCCATCACTGTGGGATAAATTTGACTTAATTTAAAACCAAGACATTTAGTTTAGACATTTTTTTTTCCTTGCTATGGTAACATGAAAACATTGGAAGAGGCTACTGAGGAAGGCCATGAAAGTTTTAAAAATGTTTCAAGTTAGCCCTGCCTCAAAGCAGAGCAGATTGACTAAATGATCGACCCATCGAATTATCTTTTTAATGAATTATAGGTAGACAATGCAATCAACATTGAAAAGATAGCAAATTTATATTTGATCTGGATTTAAGTATGCATAGAACTATTTATTTTCCATAGAAAGAATTTTTTACTTGTTCCACTCCTTGAAAATGAATATAGGACAGAGAAATATTTGCATTTCTCCAGTTCATACATTAAATTTATTTGTTAAAGATAAGTTTCTCCATTGTTCTTGTTTTATTTTTTTGTCAGGAAAGATCCTCACATGATGGGAAGTTTTGTGGGCTTTTGTGGAACACATTAGTGTGCTGACTAACGGGACTACTCTTTGAAACACTAGTATTCTCTCCCTTTATTTTTGCTGAGAGATGATATATTTTTCCTTAGCTTTTGGAACTAAAAGCTTTTCATTTAATGATTAAAAATGTACTTGCTTGGAATGGTATGACCTTGCCATTCTGAGAACATGATGACAATAATATGATTGTGATGTAATTACATCATGTACAGCTTTGGGAAGTGATCTTATTTTCAGAAACCCATAGCTCCTCATAATAGTTACCAGTATGGTCTCTAAATTTGCCTTTACAGATGCGAAAAGGGTAGTTTGTCTGGACCCTATGCAGATGCCAATAATCAGACTGTAGCCATCTTTTAAGGCATCTTGTTGCCCTTCTCAAAATATGAACCTGAGGATCTTGAATTGTTAAAGATACTGACCACAACAGCTTATTTTCTAGATTGTTTTCTCTATATTGGTAGATAAATAAGTAGGTAAGATAAAGTTTTTCTGGTACATGAACATAGATAGCCTCTTCTAGCGTTTTGGGGGTTTTTTGGTTTTGTTTTGTTTTGTTTTTCCAAGAATAGATGTAACTTGCCATTTGGAGAGGGAAAAATGCAAGAACAGGATAACTTTTGAACCTTGGTCCACATTATTGAAGACCAACCTGTTATTAATGCAGCCATAAAGGGATCATTTCAAGATGAGCAGTGATACTGCTCACCATATCATTCTTTTGCTTGCTGTTTGCTGTAATAAGCTGTGTGTCTTGTTCAGCCTAAAGGTCTACAGCCAGGAAGACCACTGACTTGGTTTCAGTAATGAAGACAGGGAAGAAGAAACAGCACCTCTGAGCATGTAGTGCCTTATAAAAAACTCATGACTCATATGGCCAGAAATCTTTCACATGAGTAGAGTAATAGATGGTATGGCATAGAAGAGCAAAATATGACACCAGGACTGTTTAGAACAACATACAAAGTGAGGCATTGTTGTGCTTTAACTCCATCTGGCAACTAAGCACCACACAGTCGCTCACTCACTCGCCCCTGGTGGGGTGGGGGAGAGAATTGGAAAGGTAAAAGTGAGAAAACTTGTGGGTTGAGATAAAGACAGCTTAATAGGTAAAGCAAAAGCTGTGCATGGAAGCAAAGCAAACCAAGGAATTAATTAACTACTTCCCATCGGCAGGCAGGTATTCAGCCATGTCCAGGAAAGCAGGGCTCCATCATGCATGACAGTTACTTGGGAAGACAAACGCCATCACTCCTAGTGTCCCCTCCTTCCTTCTTCTTCCCCCAGCTTTATATGCTGAGCATGACATCATATGGTCTGGAATAGCCCTTTGGTCAGTTGGGGTCAGCTGTCCCAGCTGTGTCTCCTCCCGGCTTCTTGTGCACCCCCAGCCTACTCGCTGGTGGGGTGGAGTGAGAAGCAGAAAAGGCCTTGACTCTGTGTAAGCACTGCTCAGCAGTAACAAAAACATCCCTGCGTTATCAACAATGTTTTCTGCACAAATCCAAACCATAGCTCCATACTACCTACTATAAAGAAAATTAATTCTATCCCAGCCAAAACCAGCACAGGCACGCAAGGGCATGACCTTGTGTTGAGAACCTACTCTTTATGCAAGTAATTTTCATTAAGGTAATCTAGTGAATATAGGGAATGATTTCTGTAAATATTCATTTAATTTCTTTAATGAATTCACTTCAGCATTGTATTTCTTGGTTGTGTTTGTCTATAAATATTCTAGTGAACTAGAATTAGAGTGCAGGATTGTACTTATTTGGTTAGTTAGCTATTTTTAAGAAGTAGTTCATTCAAAGGAAATGCTGGAGAATGTTTAAGGAAGATGAGTCTTGTACCTGTAAACAAAACTAGTTATGGCAATTCCAGTACATTGCTATTGGAAACCTCATCAGCTGCAGGTAAATGGAAAACAAACAAAAAAAGTGTCCTAGGAACCAGATCTCCCCTTCTAAAGTATGTAAGGATACTAATGCCGTTCTTTAGTACCATTCTTTAGTTCCTCCTTTGAGCTATTTTCTGAAATTAAGTTGAAGCAGCTCCAGAGATTTTATTTCTGTGGCCCCCAGTCAAAGTCTTTTACTTACAATATCCTTGGAGGGAGAGGGAAGATAATATTTTTTTTTCCCATGTTTCTGTTCTCTTACCATATTCATTCATTTTACTCAAAGAATTTGCAATTGTTCCCACTTATACTGCTCCAAGTGGGGAACAACCCTCTGACAAGCACACGTGAAGGCAAAGAATCTTTGGGTCTCCTTTCCATTTACACAGTCTCCTCAGAAGTCCCATCCTAAAATCATGTATACCACTTCACCAAGTTGGTGAAAATTAATTTGCTCTGTGATTTTTACAACATAAAGATTAAAGAAATGAAACTAACTCTGGTCATCCTGCATCTCTCATATCTGGGCCACCAACAGTTAAGATGAAGATAAATGAACAATTAGTTCTTTAAAAATGCAGTCATTATACAAAATATTTTGTTTGTTTGTTTATTTTATTATTTTTCAGCTGTGTTGCCATCCTTTTTCACTGCTGCTTCCATATGGACTCCAATGAATTATATAATTAGTAGTGCACTAGACCAGTTTGAAACTTTGGCTTCCTCTACTTTCAGGTACTTCTGATAATTTTACTTTATATCTAATTGCATGTGGGAGTCCTGCATACTATAATGGAATGCTCCAGGAAGAGTTTTGCTAATAGGAGGTTGTAAATTTTAAAGTTTTTCCATCTATACAATGTCTGCATTGCTTTTCTGGAAGTAGGTCATGGGTAAAACTAAGTCTACCCTTCATGCTACTCCTCCTTTTCCTTGTAGAAGATATGATCAGTTACCTACAGAGCTCAAATTATCTATAAGATAGTAGAGAGAAGAGGAAGGAAAGCAAAAGAATAAAATGGGGAAAAAAATCATAAGACAGAGAAGCAGCAGAGAGGTAGAACATGAGTTTACAATTTCTGATACGTCCCTGAAGAGTATCAGCCTTCTCAGGCATCGCTGTCTTTCACCATTTCCTGTTAATGCCTCTGCCTGTTCCCCTGTTCTTTGAGAAACATTTTCACTTTTGTGGTGAATGGAAGAAGCAATCTCTTCCCTGTTCAGAGTGGTAGGTTGTGTTTGTGACATCCATCTGAAGGCCACTTTCATATTGCTCCATAATAAGGAAAGAGCAGAGCAGAAAAATAGAAAAACAACAGGAAAAGAGAAAATGAGTGATAAAAAAATGATGAGTCAAGCTGAATGGGGGAATATCCTTTTCAGATGTAGACAAAAGACTGTTTGTATGTAGTAACGATGAGATATCACTGCGTCTAAGAGAAAGCAGGAAAAATGATACCATCTGAGAACATCATGATTGGAACAATGGAATGAAGAAATAATGAAGTAATAGGATGAGATCAAGAAGTGGAACTATGAGGCTTTACTACTGCTTGACTGAATTGGGACAAAAGATCTTTAGTCTGGAAATTGCCAGGAATATGTTGAAACAGCAAGGAAAAAATTACTAGGAAAATGTTAAACAAAACCAAGATAAAAGAAAAGGTATCTTTGGATCCAGTCACCTCCCTGCCCTACTTAGAAATGAACTGTTGTTGCCCTCCAAGTCTGGTTTTCAGGTAGTGCAGAAAACAGTTTTTGACTTCTTATAAGAAAAATGGTGAAATCCTGGGTCCAATGAGATTCAAAGGGAGGTCTGTCATATAATTACAACCCACGGATATGAGTTCACCCAGTGTACTGCATATTTGCCTTTATACTTTGCTGTATTTCGAAGTTTATCTCCTGTGCCTTTTCTGTTAAGAGAAATTTCTTGGACAATTACTTGAGCAGTACGTATTTTTATTCTTCAAAGTATCCGTTATATACCAGCTATGGCCTTGAGTTAATAAGGATGTTTTAAGAGGCTGGGGAAAGAGCAAGATTGTAAGTATAAAAAGATGTAGGAAGGGTAACACCAGGCAGAGGAGCATGTTGCCTATGTATTAAACTACAAGAACACATACAGTTTAATGCAACACGGCAAACTTCATCTGCATTTTTGGGAAAGGAAAAGAAGGTAGGTCAGCTGATGAAAAAGGTATTTCTCTTTCAATTACACTAATACACCAACTATACAGAGGAACAAACAATGTTAATGTAGCCCACTGAGATCAAGCAAACTCTACATCGGCATTACTTGACATATCCAAATAAAAATGGCTTTGTTTCTCATGCTGGAAATAAGTTAAAATACATGAAGTACAAAAAAGTGGAATCTTACTATGAGATAGATGTACATATTTCTTCCTGCAGAATTTAAATAGCAGGTTAATTAATATAAAACCACAGAACTAATGGGAAGTGCCTACAATAAATTTTCAGTTAAAGGTGTCTATCTCAAGATCTCATAAAACTAGTCCTAAATTCTTATTCACAAATATTGCCATAAATTTGGATTCTGTTGATCTTATTCATAGAGTTAATCTTCTAATTTCATAGAATTTTATGAAATTCTTGACAAGGTAAGCACAATTCAAACTCAGTGAGAACGGCAAATTGATTCCTTAATATGAGGAATCTACCTGAGTGGCATTTTTTTATATAATGTAGTGCTGGGTCACAGTTAATTATGACCACCTAAATGCTTGCTTGCTTTCAATGGCTGCATATAGAGTGTTTTATAGTTGGTCTGACCCCAGGAATAGCACAGGGATGGAACTGTGTGCATGACTGACACACATCTCACCGCTCACCTTGCTCACTCTTAGAAGCCACATATATGATGCTTTATATCAGTACAGTGATACCTGTATTGTGGAGCCCTTGAACTGAACTACTTTGTATATGGCAAAGGCAAAGCACCCTCTTGCCAGATTCCATTTCATTGCTTTCTTCTCCGAGGATGTATAAAATATACAGTATCTGCCCACACTTTCACCATCGGGTCGATGTTGTGCACTTCCCCCACCCCCAGACGCTAACTCCCATGTAGGCACCAAGGAAGATTTGTATTTGCCTAATTTTAGATTTCAGCTGTGGAAGCCTCTTCTTTCACAGTCCTTTTGACTTTACTTGGGGATCCCAATGTATTTTCTGGCTAAAGCAACGGTTGCTGTGAGATTATAGTTGGCAAATTATGCAATCTGAAAACAAATTTTAAACTGTAGATACAACATAGCAGTTAAATGCCATCATTGTTAAAAATTGTTTAAAATCTCTGCAATGTGTTTATAAGTGAAAGGTGATTTTTATGAATGTATTAGGTGTATTTTATGAATGTATTTTATGAATGTATTTATGAATTAATTTATGAATTTATGAATGTATTTAGTGTATGATAGAAGCAGAATAATACCAGATTAGAAAATATTCAGAATAATGGAAGAAATATGTTGTAGAAAAAATTATCTCTAATTCTTTATGAGTGATGTGTAGGAGTTCTGTCTGCCCTTAAAACTTAGAAACATCAAACATGATTCTTAAAATTCAAGCAAATATAAATTTGGGCCTAATTTACTGTTACTGGATGTAAATTTGTTAGGGAAAAATTCTCATTTTATTCACATTTTTGCCAGGGAGCAGCAAGAGCCCAACTGGTCCACTGAAGAGGATGACCCAAGAACTGAGAGCAGGTATGCCACGGGCAGGGCAGTGCCCTCCCTGATGAAGGCACAGCCCTACTACATCAGGGCAGGGTGGTGAGAGGGATAGGGTCCATCAAGAGTCCCAGATAAGGTGAGATAAAGAGTCAAGTCCAGGGTGAGCCCAGGGATACCCTCGGGAATGATAGGAGACAGGACTGGAAACAAGGCTACTACAGCGTAGGTGCAAAGTCTATCCAGGAACCCCACAAACCAGGACAGCAGGAGACAGGTCGGGGCTCAGGGACACCTACAACATAACTCAGGGTGGGTCTGGCTGTCCAGGCATGAGCTTGAATGAAACTCCTGTGCCCTCAGGCAGAGCGGATAGGTGAAGGTCCAGGTGAGGCTGCTTAGGGTAGGTAAAGCCTATTAATGCACTCAGGGCCCTCACAGTGTAAATCCAAAGTAATCCCATTCACTTCAAAGCATAAGCAATGGAATTTGCAGTAATCAGTCTCTCTCAGTCAAGCTTTCAAGCTCACTATGTGCTAAGAAATGGTTTAGAAAAATAATTAATCATTTAATAAATATTTATGTTGCTCCTTATTGTGTGAAATAAGTCTTATTGATGGACTCTGAATATTAAAACAACACCCACTGGATGTTTAAAACAGATTAAATGACCAAATTATGTTAATGTTAGAATTGCTGCAACATGTAAATTTGTGATATTTGCGAAGCCATGTTTTACTCCTATTAATCCATATTTCATAAAAATTCAGACACATCTTATCCCAAAGAGACTTTCATTGATTCCTGTTCCCAATTAAAATATATAAAATATAATCCATTTTAGATATAAAGGCCACATTTACATGCATTTGAAGGGGTCTTACTCTGCAGGTTGATGCTCAGTTCAATTTACAATGGCCAGTGAGGTTCATTAAACAATGCCTTTAGAAGTCAATGAGTTAATTACTTACTCTGGTGGGTTCTTTTTAAAATCTATCTACATTTTACTCACCTTAACTATCTTGATTAGACCTGTAACTTCAACTCTAATCTTTATAATATAATTTGAAAACCTCTTCTATTCTGTGCATGCTACCCTCATAATTCTGTAACATACTTCCGACTTTCTTTTGTTGCCTTTCAGTGCTTACCCTTTACTTTTTATTTGATAGAACTTTATCCAAGCTTGCTCTCTGTCCCCAAGAGAAGCTATGCAAGTTTGACATGCTGACTAATTTCAGAAATTTAACCAAGCATTGAAGCTACAATAAAACATGAATAATGGCTGGAGTGATTGAGACTGATTAACACACATACTGCAGCACTGAAATGACAGTCACCCACTCAGTCTGTTTGTATGGTTTGGGCCTTAGGTGGTCATGCTATACTTGCTTGGTTGGTGCCACTGCTAGGTAGATTTTGAACCTTTGTTGCCACAGACTTTACTCATTGTTTAATGTAATACAAGAAGTTTCCTGTCTTCCAATATAATTCACATTTTATAATCCCCAACACATACCTTGCAAAGAGTAACTCATGGGATATTTTTCAATTAAGGATATTTTCTGTTTCAGACTCACTGTTCTATGTTACAGACCATAGGTTTTTCAAAATGTTTTCAGGATAATTTATACAATTGCAAATAAATAAGTCCACTAGAGGGCAATAACATTGCTAATCTAGCTGAAATAACAACATTCCAGTTGATTAAAATATTTACATGAATACAGAAAGGCACAGGAAATCATGTAAGTGACAGGGGATTTGTACTGACTCCAGACTGGGAACACTACTCGTCCTGCTTCTTCAGTTCTCCTATTCCAGGCATACAAACTAAGACCCAGGGTAGACATCTTCAGGTGCGCTGACCCTCTGTTCCATGAGGAGAAAAGGGAATGTCAAAAGGGCAATATTATAAGTAGAGGACTTCAGGAACCCTATTTTCCCAGTGTAATTTAACATGAGATGTAGCCCTTCAGGCTTTAGCCTGAACAGTAATCACATGTTCTACTACTTAAAATGTCCTTTACTTATATAAAGAAGTTGGGAAAGTAAAATAGTTGTCAAACCATCACCAGTTTCATCCTTATTATAGAAAATCCCTTCATGACCTGCAAAGTACCAACCAGAAAGACTTACCAGTGTCTTTAAAAAGCTATCTTTAGGAGTATATACCAACCCTTACAGTAGGGGAAGGAAAAAGTGAGTAAAGAATGGTAGAAGAGATAGAAGAGTAGTTAGTCACTTTCTAAAATGTTTTGACTGGAAGAAGTGGCAGAAAGAGTATTTCTGAAGGGCAGAGGCTGAGACCATATTACCCTATGTCCACTCATCTTCCCCACCTCATTCCTCAGAGCTTTGCATCTATAACGTATGTTTCACATCCAATGAAATGAGTAGTAATTTCTACAGTAAGTGAAAGCATCATTTTACAAATGAAATATATGAAACCTGTTTTGCTTTACCTTTCTGATGCAAACCTGGGTAATAAAGAAAGTATATGAAAATGATGAATACAGTGCAATTTCAGGTTTGTACTGGATAAATTATAATGAGGGATTCAGACATATTACAGGTATATTTGTAACAGTGTGCTCATTTGTCTTGCTAGATATGTCTAATGCAAAACTGTCCATATTGATATTACGAAAGTTTTGGTGGAATCACATACACACTTAAATCTGCAAAATACAATAAAACACATCGATCTCATCAGCAAACTATCTCATTTATATAATGAATTCATATATCAATTTTGTAAACAAGATAGGGTAAAAAGGTGGAAAAAAGGTCAGTAAATTAACTTTTGACTATGTGTAAATTAAGTGTAGAAATTAATTATTAGTGATGTGTGAATAATTTGAAATAAGTTTATTTATAGGGTCAATATATCTTCTTTTTTTTTTAGAATATTCATAAATATAGAATTTGAATACATTTAAAATAGAGTGTTGGAGCAATGTTAGGCTCCTATATTCTCATTCTGACTGTTGCTCAGCTGAACTCTGTGAAGGTGTGGTTCTGATAAAGCTCAGCATAACTGAGATTAAAACTGAGTGAAAAATAGGTATTCTTGGTTTCCAGTGAACTTTTATTGAGAGAATACATTTTTAACAAAGCAAGTACTGAATGAGTTAAGAAGGCCTAGAAACTGTATGACGCTAGCCTGTAGTCATTGGAGTGCAATGGCTAACAAAAGTTTTTAAACAGTCTATTGGTGTTCTTCACCTAGAGCTTTCTACTTTGCTGCTTATTACCACAAAACACGCTTCTGTGCTTCAGCATGTACATGTAGCATATGTCCCTCTATTTTCATGCCAAAAAATAATTATTTTCTTTAGGTTTTGTCACCATAAGTGATACATTACCTGGTCTCTTCACAACTAGGGAAGAGAAGCAGCAACTGAGGTCTTTGCAAACAATCCCAATGCACTCATCAAGAGTTAGTGAGCTCCAGAGAGCTTTTTTATTCCCTGCATGATTGTTGTCTGTTGTCTACAAAAAGTAAAACCTTAAAAAAGAAATCTTGAAAATAAATAATCTTTATGTCTTCATGAGTACTTTGAAGGCTCTCCAGACTCAGGAACTCTGACAACTCTGTTGTGGATTTAATTCCACTCAGACCCTTCCATAACAAAATATTGCTAGCCTGTTTGAAAAGAGTTGAACCATGTTTAACAGACAAAACCAGAACTAAATCTGGATAGTTTATACAGGTTATACATAATTTTGTTTAAGTGCTATTCTGTTTGGTATTATGACAAAATTATCCTCTCCCTAGTGTGCTTTTCTCCAAGGAAAAATAGCTATTACATGTGAATCCTGGGAACAGCAGCTGAGGAAAGTTGAAGAAACGTTACTCAGTAGTTGTGGTATTAGGCAGGTCTCTCAGAGGTCTAGGCCTTTCAGGAAGAGGAAATGTGTGTAGGAAATAAGTATGAAGAAAATAAGACAACGTTAACAAAAAGGCACATGTTAGAATATTATTCTGAAAAAATAGTAACATACAATTAATAGGAAACAACAAATTCAGCTAATCTATGTTCAGTTATAAAACTAAATTTTCAGATTTATTTGAACAATTAAAGTAGAAATAAAGGTCTCTAAATTTCATCCCAATATTAACAAAGTTTTAATGATATCTCTAGTTACTATACACACATACACTTATATGCAAGGTCTGAAATGGATTAAGGAAATAAAAAACAAACATATGAAATTATAGGCAAATCAGTTTAAATGGAAATAAGTTCCAGATGCCAAAGGAGATGCTGGTAAAATGCCTGGGATGTGACATCAAAGATGATGAGTAAATAGGGTTTAGTAGTAGCATTGAATTAATCCTGAAGATAAAGTAGCATTGATATGTGCTCCAGGAGGAATTCACACAGGAAACTGTAAACTAGAAGGTCGTAATGGTTACACTAGATGGATGGGGGAATATATTCTCCTTGAGCCTTCTCTCTGGCACAGCATAGGTGCCCCATCATGCCAGGGCTGCTGAATTCCTCATGCCTTGTGAAAGGTACCTGGAAGCAGGGGAAATGGAATATGAAACCGTCTTTTCCTTTTGCCTGGGTAAATGTTTAGATACGTCCATAACCTCTCTCTTTTTTCCCCAAATGTACAGTTTTGGGAATATAGTTTTCCCGAAATATACAGTCCTTGTCCTGCAAGATCATGATATCTGCATCAATTCTGATTTATCTTGATCTCCTCTAGGTAGTATGTATGCAAGAAAAAAAAACACATCTAAATATTAGAACTCGGGCTAGAAAGCCTAGAAGGTTTTTATTTCCAGGATGTCCAAGTGAAGTTTTCACAGAATTACAGAACCATATAGGTTGGAAAAGACCTTTAAGATCATCGAGTCCAACCGTAAACTTAACACTACCAAGACCACCACTACACCATGTCCCTAAGCACCTCATCCAAACGTCTTTTAAATACCTCCAGGGATGGCGACTCAACCACTTCCCTGGGCAGCCTGTTCCAATGCTTGATAACCCTTTCAGTGAAGTAAACTTGCAGGAAAGCCATCTGCTCTACCTAGTGCATTGAACATCATTGTCAGGGCCCCGAGGGCACCACCAGCCCCAACTCTCCCTGCCAAACCCCCTGAGACTCCCCCACCTTGCCCACGGACCAGGACCTCATGTCAGCCCCCAAGGGCTGTCAGCTCCCTGCCCCAGCAGCACTGCAGCAGGTCCAGTCTCCAGCTCCCCACAGCCCTGCCCTGCCATGGGGCCTGCCAAGTCGGGCCCACCTGCTGGCCCACACCCCGGCCTGTCCCTATCCCCACCCCCAGGGAGATGCCCAATGCCCCGGACTGTGTTACCCTCGGTTACCCTCACCAGACGTGAACCTGACCTGTCCATCTGTCTTGACGTCAGACCTACCTGATCAACATGACCTTGCCTGGTCATCCGAACTCTTGAGTGAACCTGTCTGCCATCTTCAGGCCTGCCCTGCCACCTTGCTGGGACGGTGGGACGGGCTCCTCTGCCCCCGGCCCCGAGGAGCAGCTGGTCCTTGCTGCTCCCTGGCAATTGGCTTCTGAGCAAGCTTTCAGTAGTAATGATTGTAAAGCATTAAGAAATAATACAGATTTGAATTTATAATCTTGAAATTATAAATTCCACATCCAACTACAAATATATGTTTTTCTCTTAAGCTGGCAGGTATGTGTTAAAACATTATGTCCAGTGCATTATGCTGTAGATTCAGGTACAACACAGTTAAAATAAACACTATACTTTATTACAGTCAAAGCTTTTTCTGTTATCGTGTCTTCACAAATTCAAAAATACCTTCGTTATAAGAATATTATTAAATGTTATGTGAAGTCTTATCTCCCAAGAACTACATGGTCCTGACAGTAAAACTACAAGTTCACTCCTAAAAATTTTTGGTAGAAAGGTGTCATACCACCAACAAAAGCCAATACTCACTCTTATGCAAGTATAAATCTCTTCTATGTATGCCTCAGTAATTGGGTGAAATTTCAATAAATTAATAGCCCCTATTCTTTGCATATGGAAACTTTTCAAATTAATCTTTCAACAACTTAGGACATATGCACTTTGCACCATGTTTTGAAAGGGACCTTAAGTATTCTAACCAAGATCAGAATCCAAGTAGCACAAATAATATATAATCTTAATAATTTTATGTTAGAAGATTGATTTATTTTTAGATTTCTACCAAATTTCCATTATAAATCCATTTTAAGTGGATTAGTGGGCTTTCTTTTTTGGAGTTACTAACACTTGGCAGGAGGTGGAGTAGAAAAAGGATAATCTCCACAGCTTTCTTCTTAGTCAATGAGAGAGGTTTCTCCTGAATGACAAGGACTTTAACTTAACATGCTGAACCACCCCTGGAGGAATCATTCTACACAGATTACACAAGAAGCCAAAGCATAGACATAATTATAAGTATAGATATAATAAGATATACTTAAATTGATTTTTTTTTCTGAAGATGAGTCCAAATTTGTAGGCTTTCTCTACCTAGTATATGATTTTCTGGAAGTCTGAAATTGTGTTATTATGATGCCAGAGGGGGTTAGATCATTAAATAACGTATTTCTAAAAAATCAGAACTAAAATCCAGTGAATCATAGACAGGATGGTAGTGATCCAGATTTGTGCTTAAATCACAATCTCTTGTCTGAAAAGTAATACATAAGTTTTCCCCAAGTAGCTAGCCTAGCCAGCAGAAATAACTTCTGGTGAAAAGGTACCAGGAAATATATTGATTTATAAGCTGAAGTATTTCCTTTAAGAATTTTTGGTTTTATTTCAGTGTCTTCATTTTCTCCATATGATTTACCAAGTAGTTTCTCTCAGCAAACTGAGGCAAGAAATGCCATGGGGATAGTTAGATAATTCTTCCTTAAGTATTAATCTTCAGAAAGCCATCTCTATGATGAGATGACTCAGAAAGACAAACAAATAAAGAAGATTATTTCAAGAATTCTCAGTGCCTGGTAGTTAATGCTGAAAAGTGTTGTGGTTTCTTGCTGCCATAATCATCAAAGGTTCCTTATGAATTTGCCATGACAAGCCTTTTGTGTCTAAGGCACAAGGTACCAGACAAATGAGAGAAGAAACAGAGTGAAATCCTTAACCCAGGGAGATATAGAGGAATGCAGCTCTCACATAGCACTGCTTTTACTTATGCAGCCCTCTAAAGCTTTGTAAAGTCAGTTATAAAGACAGACTAGATTCACCAGTGTGCCCTGCTCTGAAAATGTGCTATAACTATCAATGCAGCTTTACTGGGGTCTGAATTGTTTGGCATGGTAACAAATCTGATCTCAACGGTTAAAATATTTTTATTTTTTAAAGGTTGATATTTCACATCTTCATGTCATTAGAATTTATGAAAGGAATATATTCTCTGACAGCTTCTTCTGTCAGTTTTCTAGTATAAATTGGTAATTCTTAAAATGTAAGAAAATATATAGAAAAATCCTCTGCAAAGGTAAAAAGCAAAGTTTGCCAACAGCAAAATGCTGTTTACTCTTCATTTACCAACACACACTACCAACTCTACTTCTGTGTTAAAATATTTTTTTTGTCTCTGGATTATATATTACATATACAAATGTAGATACAGTGGTGACATTCAGTTGTTAACTGACAGACACCTACACACATATATAGTTTATCATTTCAGCAGTCTAATCAGAGATTGAGGCTGATCCATGGTGATTTAAATTAGATGATTTCTCTACAGTCTGTATCATGGAAGACTTTTTATAGTGTGCAACTTTATGGAGGGATAGAGGAACATGAAATATTTATGCTAAAGACAAAAACACACAAGACCACTTTTATCAGCTTAATAGCAAGATGTTTGAAGTCTGAAATAATTTTAGGTTCTCCTGCTTGCAAATGAGGCCCATTCCATAATTACATTCTTAGGTATATAATTCCTAAAACCTTATAAAGCAAACAGATGAGTAAAAGAATAAAAACAATCACTACTTTTCTTTCTTGATGTGCCTCTACTATTACTTCCTGAAGGAAAGGCACAAATGGTAGCTGTTTTTTATAAACTTAAAGTCTTTTTCAATCAGGTGTTGAATTATGCAATGAATATGCTTGGGCCATTACACAGAGAACTGCCTTGGGTCCACTATAAAATAACATTATTAGCCTAAACTGCTTGCAGAGAAATGTCAGAATGATACCCAAAATAATATTTCTGAGCAAGCTACTCTGAATTAAAGCCACTGGCTGTGTCCCTTTGGATGACAAGTGACTTTGGTGATTCTCCTTGAAAAGGATTTTGTGTGTTCATATTAAAAGAAATGCTCATTTCACTTTAAATACAGATTTATTTAAAAGGTGGAAAGTAGCTGTGTCACACTAGTGAAATGGAACTGATTTTAATATTTCTTTTATATTTTCACTAAGGTATACACATTATGAACAAAGTAACAGGTAAAGCAGCTTTGGGATTTGTTTTTCTCCCTTTTCTGTTCAGAGGACTAAGTTAAAATAAAAATAATAAGAAAAAATCCTCAGAGCAACAATATCTGACTTCATCTCTTAATAAGTCAAATGTTTCTCCACAGACTGAAACTTATCAGCTCAGATTAACAAATGGATGACAGTGAAGTCTAAAATGCTTTTGTATGTTATCCTGTATTGATGACTTTACTTCTCTTCTTGGCTTTCTTTTTCTATTCTTTTTTCAAAGGTTAAATTTAATAAAACCTGGTTTTATTCCCTGTCTTTCACATTCAAGGTACCCTGAATTGTTTTATAAGATAATGAGACACAAGCTGGTCTTTTCAATGGATGTGTAAGAAAGAGTAGAATGTCTCTGGTTAAAGGAGGGGGATGATCTACACATCCTCATTTGGGTGACATTTGTATTGACCTCATGTGGAACTTTCCTAAATAATAATTGTAGGCAGAGCTTTTGCAAGGAGAAGACAGCCTGAACAAGCAGCCCAAATGTTATCCATCCCAAGGGAAGGGATATAGCTGAAGTACCAGTGGAACTTCCCCTGCTCCAACCTCCCAGAGCAGCCTGTGCCGGCCTATCTTCTGAAGTACAAATTAAAGGGAAGAATGGGGAAAAAGCAGACAGAGCACCAGGACATATATCTTCTTCCTCCTCTCCAGTCACTTATTTGCCCCACACAACATCAAGGCAAATAAATATCCAGCTGGATGCAAAGTGATGTACTTTGATTCTGATTTTAGATATTAATGCCTACATCACAAGAGAACTAAATATTGGTTGGGAAAGAACCCCCTGATATTTTAAACTGTCACAGACTCGTATATACCAGTATCAGTGAATTGCTCTTGCCCATAGTTCCTGAAATTTCTGCTGAGTATTTTGGCTTACCAGCTACAAGAAGCCTTTAAAAAGTGCAATTTAACCTAATAACTTTGGGCAGTACCACCAAAACTTTCAAATGTAGTGGATGCATGACTCACATTCCCCATCCCAGCATCCTCTGTCCTAGGAGTGGTTTCTAAATTAGGCTTCTAAATTACTTTTTCAAAATAATCATGTTGTCATCCTTCCTGTTACTGCTGTGTCATGGCCATAAGATGTTACTCAACTTCTCTCTGCAAGCATCATTTAAATGAAAACACTTATCTCTGAGAAGTGATATTTAAAAGCACCTTAAATACAGTAAGAATTGGCAACAGCACACAAGCACACAGGAATAGAAGGTGAGTACCTGATTTTCTTACTGAAAGACAACTCTGCTGTCTGCATCATAATTAAGCATACTGATAACCATGTTAGTTTGCAACCAGAGTAGCATTAGACTTAGAAGAGTAGCAGTTATGGCAGGATGTATTTTGAAGGAAGAAAGCAAGACAGCAGCTCATTTACAGCTAGGATTCTTGCTGTACTTAATGTAAATAAATTAATAAAGAGTTTTCTTAATAAAAAATCAATTTATCTTTAGAAACCTGATGTGGTTTCATCTATGTACTGAGTTAATGTAACTAAAGTAACTAGTGTTACATTAGTCATAGTGGCAGGGAGTTGTCTTTTCAGATCCAGAGTTAAGAAGAGTATTTGATTAGTGCACAAAGAAGTACTTTGGAAGACAGCAAAGTGGTACCATGGAAGGAGTCAACTTCTAGCATATCCTGAATTTCCATAAGTTAAAATTTGTGTAGGCAATAGTTTAAAAGCAACATGCGAACCAGTACAGGAAAATGAAAAGGGAAGATAAAACTAAAGCAGTAAGAATAAAGCCTTTTTTTTTTTTTTTTTCATTTACTGCATTGTTCAGGGAAAAGGACAAAGCTGTTGGCAGGAATAATAGCAGAAGAGTAGAATATGTGATCACATTCAGAGTAAGACAGAGGAAAAATACTCTTTACTCAAAATCAAGATGCAATAGAGGTACTAGATACAAATTTGAGTGTTCTGCCATCTGCTTATGATTGAAAAAAGGTCACATATATAACATATAACAGAGTTTAAGAGAGTCTGTGCAATAATAGCTATAATCTAAGAAAAAAATATCTACAAATAGAGAGGAAATAGTCATCAGTAGAATAAGCTGAAGTGGAAATATATGCCTAGATGCACCTTGTGAGACAGAATTGTAGTAGAGAATAGAAAGCCTACAAAGACATATAATTACATCAAAAACTAGAACAGGATGAATCGTCCTTGCTAAATAACCTGAAGACTAGCACTATCCCAAACGACTTCAAATAGCATTGAAAAGAAATCAGTATCATTATGATCAACATGGGTATGCTGTCCAACTTCTCCAGAGAAATAATGCTCACTTTTTGTGATATAAAACTGAATTGTGTCATATTTAGCCATAGGAACCATTCAACCATTGACAATTTTTGCTATATATTTTGCTATATATATATATTGGCAGATACCACCAAATTTGAATGCCTATTAGCAGAATATCACCAGAAAACAGGGTGATACCCAATTGTATCAAATTTATTGCCAATACATTAATTTATTAGGTGGGAAAAAATGACATCAAAGAGTTAGAAATTCCTGTGCAGATACTAGGAATAGTAGACAGAATGTGGATAAATTGAATATTCAGTGAGATTAGTCCAATCTTGTTTCTTGACAGGTGATGGTCTCCAGCTTTGCCTTAAACCTTGAGAAAAGTAAAGGAATTCCAGAGTAATGAATGGGAAATTACTCCAGCAATTTATAGAGGTGGTTAATCATCTTAACTACCTTAGCTTCAGAATACCACGAACTTTTGAGAAGCTTTGTATATAATGATGTGATATGGAAATAGAGAGCAGGGGGCAGCATTTGAAGAAATAAATCAAATCATAAGAGGGTCACTAATCCTGGAGAACCTTACCTCTTCAGAAGCTAGAACAGCAATACACTATTTTTAAATGATGTTTCAGGCACCACTGATAGAAAGCAGCATCTACTAGTAAGTCTTTAGGAACTGTAAAAGGGGACATACTTAAAGACATGATTCTTAAAAGTGCTTTTTGTTGTGGATCACTTTCCAGAAGTAATTTTTAAGACAAATATAACATATTTAGTCACATTATTGGTTCCATAAAAAGTTGGTTTTATAAAAAGTTCCATAAAGAAGCTGCAATGAAGATAAAATGCAGTGAATGATATTAAATCTCTTCAGTTTGGAAGGCATAACATTGTATTTCTCAAAAATGGCTCTACTGTTGTATTTGGCATAGCTGGCAGGGTTTCAGTACAGGGGCAGTAGTTGTGACTGGTGTTGGAGGAGGCTATGAACTGCCATGAACTAGCTGGTCACAGGCAGTTCTGGCCAGCTCTGACACCAGTGTGAGTGCTTCATTGTGCACCAACACTACAGCCAGCCAGAGAAGCCCCAGTGCCATGGTTCTGCCATGTTTAAGAAAGAGCAGCAGCCACTATGGAGGGAACAAGATGAAGGAGATGTTGTTGGGAATATGGCTGAAGATGCACTCTTGGAAGGAGGTGCTCTGCAATGGGCAATGTACAGTCCTGAAGGACTGCAGCCCCTGGATAAGCCACACCAGGGCATGGACATCCCTGAGGCACTGTGGCCATGGGTGACCCTTGTTGGGGCACGGACACCCCCGCGGGACTGTTGGCAACTCAAAACAAGTAAGAAGCAAGAAGTAGCAGAAAGAAACCATTAGGAACCACCCCCCAACCTCTTGTACTGTCCATCGCATCAACAGAGGAATTGGAATGGACTGGGTATAACCCCACTGTCAAAATAAGGTGAGCCAACACTAGGAAGGTGTTTGACTGAACTTGAGCCTGGCAAAAGGGGAGGAAAGATGTTTCCTAAGTGTTTAATTGTTTATGCTTTTTTTTTTCTCAGTACCTGAATCAGTAATAAAAATTTTGTTTCTGTTGTCAATAAATTAAATTAAACTATCTTCTCCAAGTCAAGACTGTTTTGCCCACAACAGGCATTGGTTTCAGAATCTTGAATACAGAGAGATATCCAGCAATGGATATGAAAGAGATATGGAGACCCTGGAGAGAGTACAGAAAAGGACCTAAATTTATTGAGGGACTGGAGCATCTCTCACATGAGGGGAGCCTGAAAGTGATGAAACTGTTCAACCTGGAAAACAAAAGGCTCAGGGGGGATCTTATCAATGTGTACAAATATCTGAACAGAGGGAGTAAAGAAGACAGAGCCAGGCTCTTCTCAGTGGTGCCCAGTGACAGGAAAAGGGGCAATGAGCCCCAGCTGAAACACAGGAGGTTCTCTCTGAGCATAAGGAAACACTTCTTGACTGTGAGGGTGACTGAGCACTGGGCAATATTCTTTAATATCCTTGGAGATATTCAAAAGCCATCTGGACATGGTTCTGGGCAACTGACTGTAGATGACCCTGCTTGAGCAGAGGAGATTGGACCAGATGACCTCCAGAGGTCCCTGGCAACGTCAGCCTGTCTGTGATTCTATGAGATAGACCCAGCTGTTGTTCCCTTAGCAACTCAAGCAATTTGCCAAAAGCAATATCAAACTGACCAAGGGGACCACTGGGAAAATGCAAAAATTAATTGATTACCTGGAAAAACAAGGAGTTCTCTCAAAGACTCACTCACATTACAGCAGACTTGTTTGACATGTACAGAGCCTGCTGGAGAATGGTGGTTGGCAGTAGGTGTTAGTTTTGAATGAAATTACACCCCTATTATCTGCTGTGTTTTCAGGCATGTTGCACCTCTTGTACAAGCTAGAAGCCAAAGAATATGCCTTGTATGCTACAACTGATGTTGCAAATACTTTTTTTCAGTCCCTCTGGCTGCAGAAGCAAGACCTCAATTTGCCTTCACCTAGAATGGTGTACACCTGCAACCAGCTGACCCAGCGGTGCAAACACAGCCCTACCACCCACCTTGGCATCATCCACCAAACCTTAAATCAACATATTTCCACATAATTTTTCCACTACATTGGTGATGCATTAATTGGAAGAACAACTCCAGAAGTACTAAGTAAAGAATCTGGTAGGTTAACCTTGGACTGCAGTCAGATGCCCACCCAGCTGCTCACTCACTCCGCCTCCTCACCAGGGCAGGGGGAGAAAACAGATTGAAAAAGCCCATGGGTCAAGATGAAGGCAGGGGATCACTTACCAGTTACTGTCATGGGCAAAACACACTTGACTTGGAGATAATTAATTTAATTGATTGCCAGTTAAAATAGATATGGGTAGTGAGAAAGAAAGACAAAAGTTAAAACACCTATCCCTCATCCACCCCCATTTTCCCAGGCACAAATTAATTTCCCAGGCTCCTTCATTCCTGACTCCTCTACCTCTCCCCTACTCTTGAGTAGCACAGAGGGGATGGGGAATAGGGGACTATGGTCAGTTCATAACAGTTCTTCTCTGCTGCTCCTGCCTTCTCACACTTTCCCACTTCTCCAGAGTGGGTCCTCTCCATGGGGTGCAGTCCTTCAGTAAATATCCACCTGCTCCACTGTGGTCTCCTCCACAGGCTGCAGGGAAATCTCTGCTCCAGTGCCTGGAGCACCTCCTCCCCCTCCTTTTTTCTGTTCTTGGTGTTCACAGGATTGTTTCTTGCTCTTTATTTTTCCCTCCTCTTCAGCCAATGCGGTGGGTTTTGCCCTCTCTCAAATATATTTTCACAGAGGCACCACCAACACTCCTCAGCTGTGTCCTGCAGTGGGTCCATTGCAGACCCAGCTGGAAGCACCTGTGTCTAGCATGGGGCAGCCCCTGTTCTCTTCTCACAGATGCCACTACTGCAGCCCTCCCCCAACCTTGTCATGTACACCCAATAAAAGGTCAACAGGTAATCATTACTTTTTCAATGCCAGATTTGCCATTAAGTGTTCCAAATTGAAAGGGCCCACTCAAGAAATAAATTTTTAGACATATCATAGCTGAACAAATTGCTTAAGTAAGTGCCTTGGATGCCCATCTGCAATTAACAAGAATGCGTTCTTGATCATTAACAGATTTTGGTGTATGCATATCCCCAGTTACAGACAATTGACCAAACTTTTATATCAAGTGACCTCCAAGAAAGAGTCGTTTTGAGAGGGAAGAGAAACAGCAGCAAACTTTTGACCAGGTCAAGCAGGAGGCAATGACATTAGTACCAATCCAGAAAGAGAGTGATGTAAAAATTTTGTTATATACCAGCACAGGAAAGAACAGCAGTTTGTGGCAACAAGAGCAGGAGCTTATGGCAATGAGCCCCTCAAGAGATGAGAGGCAAGCTGTTGGGATTCTGGAGTCAGAGCTACAAAAGAGCCAAAAATAACTAAATTTCTGTGGAACAAGAGGTTCAAGCTGCAGATGAGGACATTCTGCATGACACTGAAGTGTTAGGTACAGATGGTTATACTCTAGACTACCTGTTCTGAATTTTTTATTCAAAGATTCAAAACCCACTGGTGGAAGAGCAACCAGTGCTACGTGGCAAAAATGTGTGCTGGCCTTTACCCAGTAGGCATGTACTAGTTCAAGCTCCCGACTGGGATTAGCTGAGTTTATTAGTCTGTAGCCAGTAAATCAATACTGTGAGGAAACCAAATTCCTCAGGCTGTTGAAGGCCCAGCATATGATGAATTAAGTGCTGAAAACAAATAATGGAGTTTGTTTACAGATGGATCTTGTAAAATTACAGCAGGGATCAGGAGGTGGTGAGCTGCTACTTGGAATCCCTCCACAGGAGAAGCTGCCACCTGCAAAGGGACTGGAGGCTCTAGTCAGTTTGCAGAAGTAATGGCCTTGAAAATAGCCTTGGAACATGTTCAGGAGCATCATATGTACATACAGACTCCTGGATGGTGGCTAATGCAGTGTAGAAATGTCTTGAAGACTGGAATCATGTTAACTGGCAGCAGTGAGCAGTTGAGCCTGGGGAGAGGGGAGGAAAGTGTTAGTGTTTAATAGTGTATGTTTTCCTTTTTTCTCAGTACCTGAATCAGTAATCAAAAGTTTGTGTTAATTACCAATAAAACTTAAGTAAAATTCCTCTAACTGAAAATATTTTGCCTCTGACAACTGTTGGCAAGGTGGCACAAACAAGAAGATTTCTAGAGGATAGCTCTGAAAAGCAAAATAGATTCCATCAGCTTGCTACCATACCCATACTTCATGAAAGTACTAAGAATGGTACTGAATGGATGGACAGATCTTAAGGAAAAAATATCCCCAGCTGCTGAGGGGACTGTGCAGGTAGGCCTTGCAGATTTAGGAGCAGACCTAAGAAAAATGTATGTTTCATTCTAGACATAAGTAGGCTAGTGTCTGGGTATGCAAGCTTATTTGGCATATGTTTGAACAGTGAGAAGAGTACAAACAATACAGAAGACATACAGCCTCACCAAATTCTCAACTAAACCTAGAAAACATCAGATCAGGATTTAGGAAATATATGGATGACAGAAGGTTAATTTCCAAATTTCTGAGAGAGACTCTATCTGGAGGGAAAAAAATGTGATGAGAGAACTAAAGATAAATTTTACAAGTTCTGACCTATCTGACATTGACTCAGGAAATGAGCAACACATTGCAGGAGAATTCAAGTGGTTCAGTGGCATCTGGGAATCTGAAAACATAATGGATAGCAGTAGGCATGCATAATCCCCTGGAAAGACATCCAAGAAACTGATGGCAAGGGCAAACAAACAGAAAAGAATCCTTACCTGCTAGTGGTGGATCCAGCAAAACATCTTTCCAGGTAACAAAGCAAAGTCTGATGAGCTAGAAAAAAATTTTTGTCCCCTGAAGCCATCTGGACCTCACTAGAGAAGTGACAGACCCTGTCAGTTAGGAGAATGCCAAGCGAAATGGACAGCCCTCTATAGCAAAGAAGTCAATGACCTGAGGTGAGGATGTACAGCTGAGCATGCTTGGGTCCTACCGTCAAATCACCACACAAACAATGGCAAAAGGCAATAGCCTGTGTTCCTGTGGAAAACAACGCACCTACGGTAAACACAGACTGAGAGAATGATGGAGAGAAAACCGTGGACAATTGTATAGAATTGGCAGACAAGACAGCATGTAAAGGACAGGAAGAACGTGACCTAGAGTGACCTAGAATTTGACATCCTATGAGAAATGAATTTGCATAATACATCTATGGCAAGGGTTACATGAGCTGACAAGTCCTCTTAGGCACCACAAATACTTCCAAAATCAGACTTTCGAAGACCAAAATATTTTTAGCATTTATGTTTGATAGGAATTCTGAAAAGATTTTTTCCCATTCTGGTTCAGAAATAATCATCAACCTTTATCCTGAAACAGAAAATCTGGATTTAGCCAACTGTACATCAAACCTGTTTCAAACTGATGGCAAGATCTTTCGTTTTTCCACTGCATCGTATCTATGACTTTTTTTTAATGTCTTAGCTATTATAATATATAGACTTTCTGAAAATAAACAAAATAAATAACTTAAATAATATCAGATTTTCCCAAATGTGAGTTGTTTAACAATACATTAATTTGGTGCAGATTCTTTAAGCAGTTAATGCGAACACAAAGGGATGAAAAACTATTTTATTAAATATAGCATAAATTACCATTACCACAATATCAAATTTTCCTCTGATTTGATTTTTAGGTGAGAAATGTTGCATTTATCCTATATAGTAAATTCTTAGGGAAATATATAGAATGTTCTTTAATATATTGATAGAACACTTTGTCCTAAATAGATTATATGTGTTGTGGATTCTAACTCTGATCTAGGTTAGCCATGTAAGTCACTTACAGAATTACATCAATGTGAAATTTTACAAAATTAGTCTTTGCGGTATCAGGAAAGAACTCACCAATTAACACTACTTAGAGATTTCAGTTTATACTTAATTTGTATGGGGAGAACTGAAAGCAGGTTCTTAAATTTATCTCTACCACATGAGCACCAACAGAAGAACTTCAGTGTTACAAATGGAAATTAGCACTGGCAGGTGAAAATTTAATGGGAAACAGTGAGAGTGCATTTAGAAGGGCAACACCTTCTCTAACCTGCTCTCAGTGGGACTGTAAGAGAGCTGACAATGTGACAGTGCCCATTTCACAGTTTATCCATATTTTTCAGGTAGCCTTACTGAATGGAATACTCTCACTTAAATTAAAAGCATAATTGATCCAGTGTAGACATGCAGGATGGATGAAAGAAGTGGTGCCAAGCACTGTAGGAATAGACCAAATATATATTTTGCTGTGAAGTATATGATATGCTGGATGTGAAATATTAAACAACATCACAGCATTTTAAAATACAGCCCTAGAGAATCATGATACTTAGGCTTCAGACCAAATATACCTTCCCTACCTGTGAAGTATCTATAGTAAAAGAGAACACCCTTTTTGGCATATGTAGGCATGAAGTATGATGGAGGGGTTTTGTTTTGTTTTGTTTTGTTTTTAAAGTAGGCAGTGTTCTTGAACATGAATTCTACCTCTTTTGGTTATTTTATTAAAAAAATTATGCACATATTTTTAAAGCTATCTGTATATTTCTGCATATTCATAGAAAAGATAAATCCATTCAGGGAACTAGTCAGTTTTATGCTATTTATGGAAAGGTATCAGAGATTAAATTTTAATCCTAGTTGCCATTATAAATAATATTTTTTTTAATAGTTCAGAAACAGATGATCAGGGTTTTAATATAATTTCCAGATTTTATATAGAATACCTAACCTTAAGGTAGGAAGATAATCTAAAGAGATAGTTTACCAAACCCAGAAATTGATGCTTCTATTATAATTCAAAATAAGACAGTTAGTGGAGGCAATTAACCACTGAGACAGTTTAAGAAGAACTGTGGTAGATTTTTTATCACACTGAACTGAAAATTGAATGTCTTCCTAAAATATGTCCTCTAATTAATAAATGAGTTAAAGGGCACGTGATGAATTTCTACTCCTTTGATATATGGAAGATGTAATTATAATGATACTTCTTACTGTAAGTACTCTGAAAAGAGCTCTTACCTAACAACATACCTGTAACATCTCATCACAATAGGGGTGAAATACTTCCATCCTAAAGGGAAAATTAAACACCTGTTGGTGCTGATTGCATGCTGTGATGTGAGAGCATTTATGTGATACCCATCACTTCTCTTCTTCTTGCTCCTAGTACAATTTTTGGCTAGTATTAAAAATTTGAAGTACATGAGAACAGAGAAGTATCCCCTGACTTGACATATGAAAACTGTCTCTCTGGAAAACAGTTTTATATTTTATGTTAGATGGAAGCTTTATTTTAAATATATGTAGACTAAACTTTGATTTTGCAGGTTTTAAAATTTCACATTCATAGATGTGCTCATATCTTCATAGATATAATGTGAAGTGAGGAGGGAAGAGTTAACAACTTTACAGTCTGATTCTACCACCATATTTTTATTGGAATGAGCTAGCCATTTCACTGTATCATTACAGTGCTGATTTAGAGCCTTAAAAGGAAATACGTAATCATTTCCCAGGGAAAAAAAGAAGTGAGGGTTGGAATATAGCTTATCTGCAAGGGAAATAGAGGGTTGGAAAGAAGGTAGGAAAATGTGGTTAGTTTTTTTAAATGCAAATTTTAAAATGTTAAAAATAATTTTAATTGGCCTGGCATTGCATGAACATTATTGGATTAGTCATTAATTCAAGCTGGCAACAGGTTTTTTAATACCTTTCCTAGTTTGCTATGCAAGGAAATAGATCATTTTAATGGTTATTTAAAGCCTCAAGATGTATCTAATACTGAAAAAGCTTCAATGTAAAACTGGCAGAACCAAAGTGACTTCCTAATTTTATTCAAAACTGTCTCAATGTGGCTAATATGTCATGTAGAAACCTCTCACAAAAGACAGCTCTTGTTTACAGAAAGGCAGCAATGAAGAGTTTGGCCCCATTTGTGATTTGTCTTGTTTGCTTTCCTTACTTCCTATTTTAAGGTTATAGTTTGAGAGCGGCTTGTAGAAATTTGCTGTTTTCTTCCAATCTGTAAGACTTTCACTGAGGATAGTTAACGGGGCTTATGAGTAGCTTGGAAACTAAATAATTATTAAAATAATTCTAAGTGAATTGATTTCCACTGGGTTGTGTTTTTCTATTCAAGGTTGGACTACCCACAGACTGAGCCACAAAAATAAGTAATGAACTTCTCTGAGGCACAGACAGAGGACTAGACCTAGTGAGAGATTTAGACACAGAGAAGTGTTTGACAGCATCTAAACGCACCTTTCTATGTAGATTGCCCAGCTAACTCAAAAGGAGATGATATGTCTGTAGTACCATCCCAAATTACTTGCCCAGGTTCTGAAAAGGTGCAGTTTTGTTATCCAAGACCTGGGCAGTTTTGTTATCCAAGACTTCCACATACCTGGGAAAAAGCATGCCATGCGGTGCAGTACTACACACAAAAGCACAAGTGTTTCCTGGCATATTAGAGCATACGAAACACTGCTATCTGTAGAGCATCTTGAAAACTTTTGCACTATGTGATATCTTTTACTGAGTCTTGACTCATAAAATCATGAACATTTCCTTATTTGTCTAAATAAACAAGCAATCAAAAAACAATTTTATTATTCTTAATTATGCTGGGCAGTCCTTACTGGACTCCTTGTAAAAGGTGTCTCCAGCCTAACAACAATTAAGGCACTAACAAAGCCCTTGTTAGCGTTCCAACACTAACAACCATCAATAAATCTTTTAAACCCACAGGAAACATATAAAAATCAATCAAAGCACATGAAACTTAAATAATCAATGAAGATTAATAAACAAAATATTGCTAACTGAAATACTACATTCCTCAATTTTTTGCCCTTTAATTTTGTGGAATCTTACACAGGAAAAGACTCACTTGACAGCATTTGAAAAACATTAGAGATAGCATTAAATATGCTGTTTGTGGCAGAAGAGATACAAGCTAGGCTAGGTTATATTGAGTAGTTATTGCTACTGCAGAAATCCAGTCATTTTTCTTTTAATATACTCAAGGGCAGGAAAAAGATAAAAAGTTGGTGAGACTGAGTCTCAATTGCAACTTAAAAATAAGGAAATTACAAGTACAGTGTGCAGTCTTATCTGTCACTTCCAGACTTGATAAATCTGTACGCATGCCCGTGAATAGAGGAATAAGAGTCTGATGTAAGAAAGTTTAAGTTTCCTGACTTATAGAAGTTTGTATAGCCAATCTGTGTGTGTAAACCTACCTCAGGATTGTCAGTACCTTTAAAAATATTCAGGACTTACGTTATACCTGAGTCCATCCTGGCCCATCTCTAATTAGCTGGAGAAAGTGTTTACTTCTAAACCCTTATAGTGCTAAGTGATACCTCCTCTTCCTTCAGTCTGTAAATTTGAAATGGAAATCCAATGAGGATTCTTGCTTAACCTGTATAAAGGAACATGATTTTGACATGCTTCCCTTCCTAACTTCTGCATTTGCTAATGGGTAGTTTAAGAAGACTTCGCACTCAACAATGTCATTTCTGCATTGCCTAACACATCATGTACACCGTGAGAGATCAAGGCTCTTAATTCTGTATTTTAGATTCCAGTCTAGTAGGTCTCACATGTCAAACCCATATGCTCCTAGGGATGAATCTAGTTCATTTAACTTGGGTAACTAGCTAATACCTTCATTTTAGGTATCTAATGGAGTAGTAAGATTTATCTCCAGTACAAGGATGTATTTGTCCAAGTTTAAGCACCTAAATTAGGCTGATATGATCTCACTCATGAGGACCTCAAAGGCACCTACCTCTCTCCATTGACCAGATAGATGTAAGCTTTACCTTTAGAAGGTTGTGTGCTTTTATAGAACTAAAATGGAAGGTAAACAGCAGGCTATACCCTAAGAATACTTTGGGGTCTAGCTTGCAATGCCTGGTCTTGCATTTTGAATTTTTAATTTTGTCTCATTTATGTTTTATTCCAGTTCTCAGAATCATTCAGTCATCCTCACATGATATTCTGTATTTAAAGTGCTTTCCAATTCTATATTATCAATAAATTTCATTATCACATTGACACTTTTGTGCCAAGTCCCTAATGAAATATTAAAATAACATCAGACCCCAGACTAACCTTTTAGGAACTTCACCAGTAACTTTATTCTGTGAAGACAAATCTCATTTCAGTTCTTTATCATATTTCATTGGTCAGTTTCTTACCTATCATACAGTTCCTCTACTTGTTCCCATTTTCTCTGGTTTAATGAACATCCCATGTGACACTGCATCAATTTCTTTTAGTGAAGAGCAGATTAAATCTGCTGCATTTCTCTAAATGGCTTAGGAACAAAGGAAACATGATCCGTTATATTAAATCAGCTCAGGAATTACATCTCAGCAAAGTTTAGTGTAAAGAGATAATAATCTTAAGATATTAATCAAAAATGAGAAGTAATATTCTCACAATTCACCCAGAGCCCAAACTGAAAGTCTCCTTATTAAAACAGGTGGAGAGAAACTGAAACAACACTATCCAGAAAAATCAGACTAAAAAAATAATCTTTCTAAAATGACAATTATTAACTGAACTATTTTTAATGATCTGATATTTAGACACCAATCAGCTGGGTACCCTGCTCCCTTGGAAACTGCAAATACTGGCTCTACAATATAATATGATGTTTTATTTCCTTCCTCCTTGGTTCTTTCTTTCTGACAGTGTGATGAATGATATTGGTGTTGCAAGTTATTGGGTCACTAAAGTTAGAGCACAAACTCATTTTTATGACAGCACTAAAATATTACTCTGCCTATTCCTTGAAAATGAAGAGTCTTTTTGAAGTCACAACTTTTTCTACATGCACCAAAAAATGATTTCTGTGCTCCCTTAAAAGAGAAATTACTTTGTAATACACATCACATCCCTGTGTCACATCTGATATCAATAAGCCCTGATACGTTTCTTGCTAGGTGTTAATGTCAATGCCTGAAATACAGCACTGCTCCAGATGAAAGGAATAACCTGGGAAATACGGATGCACTGAGGGCTCTTGTGATTCACTAGCATAGAAATGTCTTACTGGGTGAAGTGATGAACATGTTCTGTATACTATTTTCCAGCCAAGGCAGACTGTATTTTTTCGTCTTCTGTGAGCAGAAAAACATGAAAGATTAGTACACTGATATGTAATAATGCTTATCAGACAGCAAAATCGGAAGTGGACAAGATCAAGAGCAATTTATTATTCACAAAATGTAGGCTTGCAATTTAGGGGTGATCTCTGAGAATTATCATTTTGGAAAAAGTGGATGAAATCTTGGCTGCCTTGAAGTCAGTGAGATGTTGCCATCAATTTGAACAGAGATAGAATTCCAGCTTCTTGTTTTAGTCTTCATTTCCATATGTCCCTCTTTTTGGTTATCTGGACACTGTGTATTCATAGTGCATTACAAAGTCTTTTATTTTTCAGCTTGGGCAAGGAAAAAATTGCACATCTGTATGTCCAAAGCACTTGAGTCTTCTCACTGTTTTTTGATTGATTACTTATATATGCAAATTTCTTCTTGAGCATTACTGTGGGAAGGGCTGAGCATCTGTGAGAAAGGTGAACAGGTGAAAGGCAATTACATAGATTTGACACAAGTTCAATGGGAAAGAAATATGGCTTACTGTCTCTAACGGTGTCTCTGTTTCTAAAGAGAACTGGTACTCTTAAACACCCTGAAGGATATCTACCAAGATGCTCAGGGCACAGAGCCTGTATGAAGAGGTTAAGGGAGCTTCTTTGGACTGTCAGAGGGAAGACTAAGGAACAATGAAACACCTGAAGGGTAGTTACAAACATGATGGAGCCAAACTCTTCTCAGCAAATGTTTCAACAAGTGGCAATAGGATAATTCAGGATGGAAGGGAACTCAAGAGGTCTCTAGTCCAACCTCCTGCTCAAAGCATAGTCAACTGTGAGGTCAGACCAGTTTGCTCACGGCTTCACGCAGTCTGGTCTAAAAGTCTTCAAGGATGGAAACTGCACTACCACCCTGACCAACCTGTTCCATCGTTTGAGTGCCCACATTGTATAAAAGTTTATCCCTGTATCCAGTCTGAGCCTCTCTTGCTTCAACTTACGGGTGTTGTATCTCATCCACCCACTATACACCACTGCGAAGAGCCTGACACCATCTTCTTGATGACCTCCCCGTTGGTACTGGTAGGTTGCTATTAGGTTTTTTTGAAGCCTTCCTTTCTCCAGGGTGAACAAGTCCAGCTTCCTCAGCCTTCCCTGATAGGGCAAATGCTCCAGCCCCAACCATTGTAGTGACTCTCTTCTGAATTTGATTCACTTGTTCAGAATATTTTTTATACTAGGGGGCCCCAAACTGGATGCAATATTCCAGATGTGGTCTCATTAGTGCTGAGTAGAGTGGAACTTCCCCTGATCTGTTTGCTATGCTCCTGTTCATTTTGCCCAGGATGCAGTTGCCCCTCTTTGCTGCCAGGACACACTGCTGGCTCATGCTCAGCCTGCTGTCTATGAAGACCCCGAGGTCCTTTTCAGCAGAGCTGCTCTCCAGCCAGGCTCTCCCCAGCCTCTATTGTTTCCAGGGGTTCTTCTTTCCAAGATGCAGGACTTGGCATTTGTCCTTGTGTAATTTCATAGGGTTCCTGTTGGTCCATTCCCTCAGCCTGTCCAGGACACCTTATATGGCAGTACTGCTCTCAACCGTGTCAGCTGTTCCCTCCATTTTAGTGTGATCTGCAAACCTGAGGAGACTTATCTCTTCAAGATAAGGGTGTTAAACAGAACAGGTCCCAGAGCAGACCCCTGCAGTTCTACACTTTTTACCAGCCTCCGGGTAGAGTACAACCCATTAACTACTACCCTCTGGGCCAACTAGCCTCCAACAGTCTTTTTACACATCCAGACTGTAATGTCATAATTTGGATTCAAGAATACTGTGGAAGACAATATCAAAAGCCTTGATAAGGTCAAGGTAAATTATATTCACTGCTGTCATCTCATTCACAGACCTTGTTATTTTATTATAGAAGGCAATCAAATTGGTCAGACACAATTTATCTTTGGTAAATCTATGCTGACTGTTTCCACTTACCTTCTTCTCCCTTGAGTTCCCAGGAATGTGCACCAAAGGACTCCTTCCATTATTTTCCTAGGGACCAAGCAGGCTGACTGGCCTGCCACAGGTTTGGGCTTGGAATACTGAGTTGGGGATTAGGTAAAAAAATCGGTAAGGAACAGGTGATGGAATTTCCATCTCTGGAGCTTGCCAAGGCTCAGCTAGGCAAAGATATTATTGACCTAATTAAACACTGATGATCTCCTATGTTAAAGTATCAGGTTAGATTAGATGACCTGCAAAAGTCTGTCTAACTAGCATTTCTGTGATTTTATAACTCTTTGATATAATTAATCATAACATTCACAAGGTTTTGAATATTCTACAGACGATGGGTTCTCTTTGATGTTGAGATGCATTTATTGCTCTTAATAATAACCCTATTGTCTTCTGGAAATTTACCTTATGTTGTACCACAATCATATTTTCTACACACATCAGATTAAGCCATTTTGTGGCTTTCATGCAACATACATAGGACTGTGTTTTGCCCATAGTAGATTATTTTTGCATTACTCTGGGAAAAGAATAAGTAGTTAAGGATGCTCTAAGGCAACATTTTAAGTACAGTCAAGAGAGCTTTAGAAAGCATTATAGAGAAAATTCACAGCCATTTAAAGGTTGCTCTCATATGAAGTTCACAGCTACTCCTAATATTGGGAACAGAAGAATTGGGTGGCATTGTCCCTTCTCAACCACTCTACACCTTACACAGACACAGAAAGAACTTTTTAGGATCTACTATGCAATATGAATGACTGCATTTCAAACTGCTTTGCATCCCAGGATGACTTAAGTACCTTACAAAAGTTGTTGAATCCTATCAGCCATATTATACAGATGGGGAAATCAAGAAATCAATTATTAAATTATTTCAAGAGTGGCATTTTAGTAGTGTTAGTAACACTCAGCATCTTGCAGGATTATGCCAAAGAATTTCCATTCAAGAAAACTGTGTTGTACTGACTTTGTGAGAGTGGTGATGAAGAGATTGTTGTTCCAACAGAGCTGTATTTTCCATCTCTTTGTGTCATCATCGTTTTTGGTAGGACCTGTGTGCAAATGACTTTTTTTATATTGCTAACAGTTTTTTATATTTAGACACCTTTTTTTCAGGCCTCAAAAATTGTGTTGTTCTGACATGATTGGATCTTCAGAATCAGAATCTTATTGAAACTAATGGGGATTTGACCTGAATAGTAAAGAGAACCTAGTAAAATACATACAAAATTCTCAGATTCTATAGTAATTTTAGGAACTGAATATACCTCACCATGCAATCTGTTAACGTGTATTGAGATTTTTTTTAGAAATTAAGCATGGCACTATTTGTATTGATTTTTTTACCTGATTTTACATTCTTGTATGTTTGAATGCATTTTAATAAGCTGTGTGAAATTTGATTTTCTATTTTAGTGTATCATATTATGTACCTAGAAATTTCTTTCTATGATATCCCATACATAGAATTTCTCTCTATGATAAACATAGATACAGAAAGGGATGTCATCTGTGTAGTAAGTTGAACAGGCACAGGATAACTTTCAGAAGAATGTGATGCATTCATTTAAGGCTTGCATTTGATTGTCTGTTTTCATCTGTACTCACTACCCTATTTTCACCATGATTTATTTTAATTTCCAGACCTTGGGGAAACATCAAGTAACTGCTTACAAAAATGAAATCAATGCACTGAAAAAGTATTTTCCATCTCACACATTGCACACCCTAGTGCTACATCCTCATTTTTTCATCTTGGAAATAATGATCTCACTGTAACAAATTTTAAGGCCCTGATTGAAATCTAGCTCAGTATTAAAATGGAAGGAGCAGAAGTTTTCCATCTCTTGCCCATCAAAGACTTTGTCATGGTTTAAACCCATTATTAACCCATGTTTTTTTCTGTTGTCAAGAGGCAGAAAATAGTCGGAGGGCTCAAAACTGAATGGTGAGCAACAACCCAGTGTTGTGAAACACCGGTAGAATTTCAGTTGTGTCTTTTTGTTACCAACCAAATGTCTCTATAAGCAGGTCAGAAGGGACCTCTAAGGGAGCTGCTCTTCTGGCACATACCCACAGCACTCTTTCTGGCTAACAGTCAGGCCTGTTGCTCACCTGATGCTTGGTGCCACACAATGGCGGGTGCTGCCCCTCACTAGATGCCAAAAGGAACCAGCTTACATCTTTCCAGACTAGTCTTACCCAGTGTGTTATCAGGCCAATCCCCGCAGCTTTAATATTTATCTCTAAGCAAAGGATTTCCACAAAATGAACTTAAAGCAGGTTTTTAAAGATCTAATCTTTCTATATCATCTGCTTACCTGCTAGGAAATGAGGAGTATAAACACCTTGGAATCACTCAGGCTGGACAGCTTAGTGGCCCTTGGAAATAGCAAAGTATCAGTGAACAGCAAACAAACATTTTTCTCATGTGAAAGCTGCATGGTGAACAGTCTATAGCTCGTTGGGCAAAAATAAACAGATTAGTGCCCCATGCAACTGATGTTTTGTTCGGTCTGGGCATTGACATAATGTCCTGGTTTCAGCTGAGATAGAGTTAATTTTCTTTATAGTAGCTAGTATGGGGCTATGTTTTGGATTTGTGCTGAAAACAGTGTTGATAACACAGGGATGTTTTAGTTACTGCTGAGCAGTACTCACACAAAGTCAAGGCCTTTTCTGCTTCTCACCCCACCCCACCAACGAGTAGGTTGGGAGTGCACGAGAAGTTGGGAGGGGACACAGCTGGGACAGCTGACCCCAACTGACCAAAGGGCTATTCCAGACCATATGGCGTCATGCTCAGCATATAAAGCTGGGGGAAGAAGTAGGAAAGGGGGGACATTCAGAGTGATGACATTTGTCTTCCCAAGTAACCATTACGCGTGATGGAGCCCTGCTTTCCTGGAGATGGCTGAACACCTGCCTGCCCATGGGAAGTAGTGAATGAATTCCTTGCTTGCACACACAGCTTTTGCTTTACCTGTTTTAAACTGTCTTTATCTCAACCCATGAGTTTTCTCACTTTTACTCTTCCGATTCTCTCCAGTGAGGGCGAGTGAGTGAGCGGCTGTGTGGTGCTTAGGTGCCGGCTGGGGTGAAACCACGACACATAACAAGCTTATGAAGTTGGGGCCAGGCCAGTTCTGATCCCAGGAACAGAGCAAGAGTTTCATTAAAGTGAGCTTTATACCATCTGTGGTCAGGTTATGCTTGGCATAGTTCATATATCTGCAAGAGCAGCAATAAATATGCCAGTAGAGACAACAGGTTTTCATGAACTGAGAAAAGAAATAGAAGCTGACCAGGAAGATGGCTTCTGCCTATCCGTAAGGATTCAAGAATGAATGGCTCCCTGTCACCTGTGAGAAAAAATCACCTGCGAAGGAAAGCTGCTACTGGAAGATGCTCCCTCAGAAATGAATTTATGATTCAAACTCAAATTCATTCCAATATTTATTCAATTAAATTTGGTATAGGCATTTTGGCAGAAATTCAAAGTCTACATTAGCAAGACAGTAGCAAAATATATATCTGGTTAGGAATGACTGGCTCTCAACTGTGTTACTCTATTAATGAGATTGAAAGTAAAGGCCGAATTATAGCCAGGGCATAAATAGGCACAGTTTAACTGGATTCAGTGGTATGGTACACATGTATACCAGGTATAAGCTTTGCCACAAGAGGGTCAGGCAGAGCAAAGTAGTCCTTTCTTCTCCACACCTTTGGCTAACGCTGAGCAGCTGTTATTCCCACCACAAAAATTACTTGATTCCATGTACATGCCATTTCTGATCCATCCACAGCATAGGCCTTGTGCCAGCTCCTGCTGTGAGTGGCTTGGCAGGGAGCTCCATTAAGATCTGAATTACCAGCACACATAATCACCAATGTCAGTTGTTAAACATGAGGCAGTTATGTCAAAGGATAAAGCAGAGACTGTGTTTTGCAATTATTCTCCTGTTTAATGTTTTGTTATCTCAAGCATCTAATTGGACCCAGAAAATATTTGCTAGTGACTATAAGCATTTTAGCACTGAACTCAGAAAAGTTGGAATACTATAGGAAACACTTTAAGGGAACTTTCCCATGTTTAAGGGAAGACAAGTAGATAACTGAAAACAGTAAAGCATATGATTTAGTCAGGTAAAGTAATAATGTGTTCTCAGATCCATTTACACTGGAATAACTCAGATACACTTTTGTTGCCACTTTCACTTGGTTTTTGATATAAAGCTTTCCAAAATGGGTTATGTGTGGATTTATAGTAATACAAATATAAGGCATATTTCTAATAGCAGTGTATATTCATGAGTTTCCCAGGCATGTGAAACAACTGTTGAATCTATTCTGGAGCAGTATCTTCTTTTTAAAGAGTACCAAATCCATTCTATGCTATTCATTAATGCTATCATCATTGCATGCATTCTCTGATGGAGTTTGCTGGGGTAGACCCTCCTGCTTCTCACTAAATTATGATGTTCTAATTAAATCCTGTAACAGTATAGGGTTAGACAGTAATGCTAACAGACCAAGCAGCTGTCATGGACTGCTAATATAATCTTCTGACACTGTCTTTTAGAAACTATTTGATTATAAAGTAAGTCTAATAATCCCACTTTTCTTAGGAACATATTTTCTTACCTAGCCTTCTGACAGAAGAGTATTTTTCAAACTGTGTAGTACCAGAGGCAATTTGGATGTATCTTTGGATATTCTTTGGAATATTTTTGGCTAAGTATATTCACTTACTTGTTACTTAATATTTTAAGCTTTACTCCTTTTTTGACCCATTTTATGTAATTTTTGATGGCCAGAATAGCTCTGCAAATGTTAAGTACACAGTTGCTATTTAGGCATTAACATTCACATTCACAACCTCAAAGCCATTAGCTTTGCCGATGTATGACTTTTCAGATAAGTTTTTCATTTGACCAGGCTAATTCTAGTCCCTTTTTTCAGGATTTTGTCATTGAGCTTCTTTTGCGTATAAAGAGAGCCATATGCCAGTCTGAGGATGATGTGTCTTTTTGATGGTTTAATACCACTAAATCTTCCTGGGAACCCTAAGCCATAAAGAGGTAGGAAATTTTTTTACAAGTTATGTACCTTTCATCTTGTTGGGCTTGTACAGATAGATGTTTGACTATTATTTTAGTCATTTAAAAGGAGCATTTTTAAGCATTACATTTTCCTTTGCCACATCTTAATAGACCTCTTCTGCTTTGAACCCCCAAATTACTAGGTCCCAAAAAACCCCGTATTTTGGGCTCTGTATGGAGCAGTGGCTCTCCAATACAAGCCAAGAACCCATATGGCTGCTTTATTTGACCTTCAATAACAGAGTCCTTTCAGATTTATTTAGCTATGTAGATGAAAGAAAAAATTAAGACAAGAAGCCAAGCTCACAAGACAGAGCCATCCATGGCTTAGAGAGCATGAAAGGCTGATTCTATGCTTACCATGGTGAATGACAGAGACTCCCAAAAGCAGGTTCAAGCTTTGCCACTGACTTGCCACTACCTTTGCCACATTTCCTAGGTTTAGCATCACTGAAGGGTATTCTGAGCATTTGGGTCATGAGCCCAAGGTGGAAAACTGTCTATTCTTAGGTTAGTCTTAGGTTCAGTGCTCTCTTCAGCCTAAGGGACTAGAAAACTCATGTCCATGGAGATGGCCCTCAGAACGATCCCATTATGTAGAGGCTTAGGTAAAACTACTTACCCAGCCTCAGACAGAAGTGTCCATAATGCATGCATAGCCTTTAAGTCAACCCCAAAATAATTGTCTGATAATGTGCAACTCGAGTTTTAGAAGGACTTAGAGTCCTGTGGGTTTATTTTCACCAGGGAGGCAAAGGGATGTGCTTCACATCTCCAGTAAAACATCGGTTTGTGGTCCAATGTTTGGTGTGCTTCTGATATTGTGAGAAATACTCACCAGATGATTTCTAAACATAGGGAAAACAGTTTTTTCCCATACTTCAGTTTTGGGTAGAGCTGAACTATTTTGTGTGAATTTTATTGAATTTAGACCAAGGCACACATCTGGTAAGAAAAATTTTAGCTCAGTTGCTGAAATTTGAGGAAATTAATTGCAAGTGGAAATAGAAATATGTGAAGGGATAGCATCATCTTATTAGTAAAAGAGTCTTCTGAGATTTGCATTTTACTTGCAAGAGATCTTGAAAAAGCAGTCACATAAACACAATTGCTTAGCAGTATCTAATCACATTATCAGGATAGAGTTGTCACTGAAATTATAGGCTGCAGTAAGTGCAATAATAAATAATATCAGAAAAGGATTTGCTGAAGAAATTCCAAAGGCTGAATCGTCGTTTTTGTTAAAATAATTACATTGGGAAGAGTTTCAAAATTAGGAGAGGAGCCATTCACTTAGCCATGTAGAACGCATTAAATAGTGGTGGTGGTACATTGAGATAGTCTTTGGCCCATCCTCAACATAGCTGAGAGTATGTGAGTACTCACAAAATTCTTAGCTCAGCGGGAATTTTCTACATTAAGTTTTGATGTTGTTCTTTTTAATTCTTCCCTTAAGTAACATCTATTGGGGGACATTTCTCAAGTCAGACAGTTCATAGATTTTCTTTCTTTATTTTTACATGATCAGCTGCTGTTAAAATTGAGAAATGAAAGGCTAAATCTTAACCAAATGGGAAAAAGGGATGGAGAACGTGGGCTGCCTGTATGAAAGAATATGTAGGGGGCCAAAAATCTCTATGGCACCAGAAATTGCATGAAAATTTCCTGTCCCTGGAGTAGATCATGACATTTAAAGCCATGGGATTGTGCATGGTATTTGTCCACCTTACTGAAAACAAATCCAGACCGAGAGGATCTCATTTTCCTCTTGCATAGAAGACATTAACTTTTTATTGATGGAAATCAAAGTGATCGTTTCTATGTCTGAAAGAGTAGAGAACTAGGGCCAAGAAATTTTGCTTTTCTAATTTCCTCCTTTCTGGAGTTTTCATATGGGGAGGTATCATTAAGCATATATAGTGCAAGAGGCTAATAATAATAAAAGTCCATTATCTGTAGACTATCATACTCTACGATGAAAAGAATGCTTGTTCTTTAAGGCAAGCATTCAAGATCCCAGATTGGAGGGGGAAGTCCTCTAGTGTCCTATCAATTTATGCTGTAGAAGTAGACAGACTTGTACACTGTACTATTGCCTATGGAAGAAGCTCTAAAAGATGAATTGGGAAGCTATAACTCCCTGCAGGAACCCATATGTGAGTTAGGAGGGAAAGTGGATTAAGATGCTAAGAAAACTGTACTTATACTTCCTCCTAATTACTCTGGGGAATAACTAAAATGCTGAATTTATCAGGCTTGAATCTGGAAAGAACTCCACACAGCTAAAAGGATTATTTGGGGTAAGAGCTCTGACCATACTTACGACATTCCTGTGGTAAACATAGAGAAATAAAAGAAAAAAATGTGCATTTTTGCTGGATCATGTCTCATCTGCAGTTAAGTGCTCATTTTAATTTTGATTTCCTGCTTCTGTACTATCTCCACTTAATGAAACACATTTTATTTCTAATTTCTAAAAATCCAGCCTCGGAATATTCTAGTAGCCTTGGCTCAGAGAAGTGTGAAATGCAACTAAGCAATTGGAAAGGAGGCTTGGTGGAGATCTCTCATTCTTGGATTAATTTAGTTGAACAGCTGAATCTAAACTATGAAGTTTTTATTACATATTTCCTTCCATAAGAACATTTATTGCTACCTTATTTTTTCAGTGGTGTCTGATATCAGCTTTAGGCTCCATTATTGTTGTAAAAGCTGGCTGGCAAAATAAGATTTTTCTAAAAGTATTTGAAATATATTTCAAATACAGAAAAACTTTTCAAATAGATAAGCAAGTCATGGACACCACTGAAGCCTAATGAAATGAGATCCTAAGGTAAATATCACAGTAAGTGATACAATATCTCTACTGGCTTTAAACACTGTTAATTTATTGCCCTCCTGACATTTGAATACTTACATTATCATCAATTTAATAATTTCCATTACTGTAAATGGAAATATAAAAAGTCTTACTTATCCATGTGAAGGAATATTGTTCTTTTGAAAACACAAACTAGGTGTTGATTGAACTGAAGAATACAAGACTGTAAACAAAATAAAAATAAAAAATGAATATCCCTTTATGTTTCCTTTGATGCAGGCAATGTATAAAATATACATCACAGGAGAAAACTGTAAAGCCCATTCATACATTTTGTCTGATATTTTTCTGTAGGAGATATTTCACATGATAAAACCAGTTTTTTTCTTGGGGGATTCACCAATTAGAAGGAAAACCATAGTTAATTTGACAAATGTCTGGGGTTTGCCATAGATACATTACCAACATACTGCTTTTACCTGTTCCAAAACCCAAAAGTGTTTATGAGTTATATTCAGAGGTGACTAAGCCTGGTCTGTCATTGACTATCAGACAGTAACATGCAGACCAAGGAACAGACAGGGAGTCAGTAATTCAGACAGTTCGGGTAAACACAGACACCGCATTGCATCTCTCATATTATGTCAACAGGAAGACTGTTACAAAGGGATAAAAATATACCAGACAAATGGCTACTGTAACCTGTTTTCAAGCTTCTGCTTTTCCTATAAAACTTTAACATTGCATTAGAATGTTCTTTATCAGCACCTCACCCATTTGAAAGTACAGAATACTTCATGTGCTAGAGGGTGGCAGATGGTCTGGCTAGTTCTAGTAAAAAGGTCTAGGAACTTTTGAATTGGATTACCCAGCTTTGAGTTTAGTGGAAGCTGCAAGAGCAATGAGAAATTTCTTCAGTCAAGTGATGCTTCTTTAAGGGTCACTAAGACTATTGTGCAATGTAAGCATCTAGTGTTTGATAAGCATTTAGAGACCCTTAGATGGAAAATGTTATTTAAATTTACGGGATTATATCTATGTATTTATTCATGAGAGAGGCTGAAGTGGGATTGGCTTTCTGTCAAAAACTGTCAAACAAAAATAGGATTCCTTCTGGATAGTTGTCTTGAGGATTCCTCCTGCTGCCTCAGAGATTTATGCAGAAAGATTTACAAGTGTATTATAGACCAGTAGATAGTACACGGGACTAGAAATGGGAAGAATTATATTCTGCTAACACCTCTAACTCTAATTATTTTGTGATCTTTGACATGTCATTCTATCTTCCTTTTCTTTCCTATCTATTGTCAAACTTTTCTCCTTTTGCAAATTTGCAAGGACAAAGGAAGGAGAGGAGGCTTAGGAGTTCTAATACTCCAACAGCACAATTCCCAGTGATATTACAAGAATGCCTTCGTAGCTTTCTAGTCTCCTTCAACCTCCATCTAACCTCTTGTCAGAGGCAGTGACTGTCCCTTAGTATATATTTTTGTGATTAATTAAAAAATGAAATATGGTGATTCTATAGATGTTACTGTAATGTTATCACTACTGTTATTACCACTGGTAATACTACTAATAATTATAATAATGTTGTTACATACATATTGATATAAAAATTTCCTAGCTGTACATTAGTGTCTCAGACTACAAGTTCACATAACGGGGAGATCTCCTGGCTATATGTTTATGTCAAAACCAGACAGCAGTCTCATTTTGGTTAGAGAAAATCAGGCTGTACAAGGTCTGTAATGCATTCTTACAGGTCCCTAATCTGAACAATGAGGTGACCAGGAACCCCAGCATTTTTATGTAGGTAGTAAGTTAATTCTTTTCAAAATGTGAACAAGGCATAAGCCATACATATTTTTGTTCTCGAGAAGCACACTAAGGAATGGATACATAAGGAAGATTGTACAGATTCCCTTTCAGTTAGCTGCATGTGCCTGTAAAATAGTCATATTCAGAACAATCAGATTATAGATTAATTTGTCCATGAAAAATTCATACTTTGACTTTTCCTTTAAACGTTATGCTTTATTGATTTTTAAATGTCATGGAAAGGACATGTAATTATTTAGCACAGAAAAAACAGGTTTAGATCTTTCAATAAACAGAAGAGACAGAAGACTCATAATAAGAAATGACAGTTTGCAGACCTTATTTCATAAATTATGGAAAAGGAAAAACAAAGAAAATAATAACAATTTAATGGTTATAAATCAGATCAAGGAAGATAATACAAAATATTTTCTGCAATTATCTGATTGGCTTTTTTTGTGCATTCCTGTCAGTCACATTTTTTACATTGTGTTTCTTTTTATTAAAACCAGTACAAATTAATTTTTCTGGCCAAAATGTTTGCAAACAGAGAATACAAGGTCACGTCTATGAAAACAACCTGAAATCTAAATTTACGTTTGCATGTGTGAGGATTTGCAGTAGAGCTGCTTGGATGTTTATCCAATCAGGAAATACGAACAATACCATGTGCCTTTGCTGATCAAGGCATCCAACACATGAATACTCCATAAAAACAATTTATATTCAGTCCGTAGAACTAACAACTTTTTTAAGAAGCTATTTTAATTCTGCATATTGAATAAATTTGAAAGAACTGCAATCTGCTCACAGATATGCCATAAGAAAAGGATTTAGATAAATTATTCATAACAAGCCATTCACTCATCTATGTTCTAAACAATATCCATCAATATCCAGTGTTCCTGGAGGTGTTTATATAACAGCAAAATATGTAATTATAGATATAGAGAGTGGACTACTCTATATTATGCATGAGAAAAGTAAAGAGCTTGTTACTTTAACCTATAACCCACAATTTAAAAAAAATTTAGTAAAGTAACTTTTGCAATAAAATTTCCAGATTTTATTTGCATGATATTATTCCATAGATCAGTTGTGTAGGGAGCAGTTCAGCACCTGTGCCCCTGATTTGACAGTGGTTATGTGTCATGACCCTTGGTATAGTTAAAACATACCAACCAAAAATCCAAAATGAAATAATGTTTTCCCCAAAGTAGTGAAGCTACTCTAATCTACTGAAGCTGCTGTAATATTGGGCAGGAGAAAAATCAATAAAGTGTCCGAATATACTTCTGCATAAGAACAGACGAATAATATTTTCTTAAAATGTCCAGGAATTCATTATATAATAGAAGATACTATATGGCAATAACATGATACAGTTTTAGTTCTGTAAAACTGTAGAAAACTCAGTTAGACAAAACCTAAGCAGATGGGACATACATTCACATATAGAATGAGACCTAAACTGTATATTTGCATGTGTATGGCTAGGTCTTGGATTCATAGTTGACAGGAGGACCGCAGAGGAATATGGACACCCCCAGTGGAAACAATTCAGGGATCAAAGGTTATGACAACAATTTGTTTTTGTTTAAAGTAATAAAGCCAAAATCTGGGTCCTGATATAGCACATGAATAATGTTCATGGACATTAGTTCTCCTTTTCTCCCCCACACACCAATCTGTGCATATGATTGTATAGAAGCAGTGACACAGAAACAAATTCTGAGGCATCTGATCTCTGTTGTGCAATTATCTCTGGGTTTTAGCCCTTATTTTCCCCCAAAAAACAAAGCGATGGTCCAATATTCCCCCTGGAAAAGCCATACTATGTCTGTGGAAGAAATGTAAACTTAATAAACCCCACAGTGAACATTTAAGGAATCTGTACAATTAATGAATTTTTGGGATGTTATGTCTGTGAAGCGACATCTGTATTAGCAAATTCCCAAACTGTTCCCAGGAATTTTTTAGTAAAAAGCAGTTGCCATGTGCCAATATTATACCAGGAACCGTGCTAACAATTGCACAACATAGATAATCACATTCCAGTGCCTGAAAAATCTGTCTATACAGATGGAAACAAATGCATCCTACAATTATATATCTTATGCTATGGACAAGGACCAGAGCTTGCCTCTTGGAAGTCTGTCTTTGGAAGGAAGTGTCACTGGCGTATCTTCTCTGTGATCTACATATGTGAAGAGGAGGTTATAGTTGTTTGCTTCCTTTCATAAGGCTAGAATTTAGAGCAGGAGAATTTCTCTAGTGGTTGCATACTGGAACTCTGTGTTACTATGGGGACTGAAGAATAGCAGAGACTCCCAGGAAGACTACAACAAAAAGAGGCTGGAAGAGGAAGAGCATACTGACTTGTTTCTGACTGCAGTACTAGTCAAAGACAAAGGAAGCTGATAAAGACAGGTAAGCAAAAAGACTTCAGAACAGAAATTATAATTGCGGACAACATCCCAGAGGATCTAGCTGGAGAGAAAAGTCCTAGAGCGGGGAAGAAACTTAGGCAGAGAAGTATGTAGTTTGCACATTATTTTGTCTAAATCTGTACACTTTCTGTACCAGCAAAAGAAAGCATCAAGTGTGGTTAGTGGCATTAGGTGTCACTGTCTTTATTTTCAACTGTCTCTCTCAACTCAACTCAAGTTGAGTCTTAAAAAAGGATTTCAGCAGCCAACAAAGCCAAGAGCTTACCTATAGGGGAAGAAGTGGGGCTGAAGTCAACCCTTGCCTAGGGCTGGGGAGCCTGACTCAGAACTGTAGAGAGGCATCCTGATCTTTTCAAGATCCTCTTTTGTCTGAAACTATCTGTCACTGTTCTGGTGAGTACTGAACAGGTACGTTAGCAAGACTTCTAGCTTTAAAATGTGCAAAGCCTCAAAACATTTTATGAGAAATACGATAATCAGGGTTTTACATACTATGAGTGTACATTCATGAGTTTGTAGGACAGCAGACTTTCTCTCTGGGAACTTGCCTGGCAAAAGTAAAGGGATTCAGTTTATTTTTGTATTACAGTTTAAAGACCCTGATATGCTTCAAAGACTTCCAAGTTTTCAGGCTATAGGTAGTTAGCCCATCTTAATACAAAGTTTTATTGTCAAGCATATCTTCTTGTTTTTTCATGAACTAAACACAACATCCTACCAAACACAGGGAGGTTTCATTTCCAGTATAACATTTTTCATTGTTTAGGATTTTCTGTGGGAGGAAAATCATCATTGTATTGGTAGAGGAAACCACTTATAAAAAATTATTAATTGCATCATAAATGAGATTCATGCACTACTGAGAGGCTTGGGTTTAGGGCAGCTAGGTTATGTGAAGAACCTGTAAAGGAACAGGTTTCTCTACCTTCATGCTCTTGGTTATAGCTGATGTTAACCTTAGGAGACTTATAGGTAATACACACACATTTGCATTAATGCTGAGTAATAAATATAAATAAACTTTTCTCTGATTGACTTATTGAAAAGATGCATCCCTAGCATAAAGAACATGTAGCACTTGTTTTTTATGTTTCTGAGAGCAGTAAACTTTGTATTTTACAAAAGAGAAAACTTAAGCTGAGAGAGAACATCCTTGAGAGATGTGGGAATAGTACTAGTCCTTTCTGTGTAACACCAGGCTATAAGGGCATACAGCAACTGAATCTCATAGAGGGCCTGCAAATTAAAGGGAAGGCATCTTCCTTGTCCTTTTCTCTGCAGTTTCAGATTTTGTTTTGAAACATTTAGTATATTATCTTATTAAATTGAGGGGGGGGGGGTGCTACAATGTTTTTGTTGTCTTGTAATTACTTGAAAGAGTCTGGATTCCTGAGACTTGTCAGACAAGTGATATTTGTCTGACTTCAGTCAAAGATGTCAGGTAATGTCTGAAAGAGCAGAAGGTACTTGAATAGAATATTCCATCAACCAGTATACGTAGTTCATGGAGTCATATATGGTATGAGCTTTGAATTGTAGCTCCCACTGAGGCCATCAACACAGCTGTTTAGACATGATTGGATGGGGGATGTAAATCTGATTGCTAAAAAAAAAAAAAAAAAAGGATTGGAGAGGAGATGTATCCTGGAAAACTAATCTAATTTCTAATTTTTAGGAGCACTGAAGATTTTTAAAAAAGGTTATATTATCTAAAATACCTATTATCTTTTTTTTAAAGTAATCATCAGGAGGATTATTGCCTTCTAGAAGAGGCGGACAGGGCACCTTGAGCCACCACTATCTTAATTTCATTGGGAAGGAGACTGAGAGCTTGTAGAAACTGCAAGGCAAATACCAGTTCCTTCTTCATTAGATTGTTTTGTCAGGGAGGATTCATCTCACACAGCTCTGAACAAATATGTGATGTCTGGCTTTCTTAGGGTCTTCCATTCTTCAGTCCATTCAGATCTTATCATCATTCTGGGTTGGATAATGCTCCTGTTTCAAGTTTTGCATTTTTCATTTTCAGAGGAAGAAAAATACCACAAAAACAGTCCGCTGGTTTGGAAGTCAAAATATGATCAAGATTTCTTGTGGTTTTGCTATTATTTCCAGTGGTATTTATGACTCTTCTATCATTTGTATTTTAAAAAGCTTTCTTTTTCTATTGTCATGCTGGAGTTCTCCCTTTCTGTGAAATGAGATGGATCTATGCTGTCTTCTATGCATTTACTGTCTTCTGTGATCACTAAAGAGATTCCACAGGGGTGCACTTGAGGTTGAATTCCCAAAGTGGTTTTACACACAAAAGCATAGATTTTTCTGAAAAAAATCTTTTTCTGAAAAGCAAAGAGGCCAAATCAGTAGAAAATTTCACTCAGAATTAGTTCTTAAATTTTCTTTGTAGATTTTATTAATTTATCATTCAAAACATTTTCCGTTAAAGTCTTTGAACTTGGGCTCTGAAAACTGAATTCTGCCAAAGTCATTCATAGTTTCCATTGCTGACTGATAGCTCTTTAGAAGTAGTCTGTCATATAAAGTTTATCAGAAAAGTGAATCTTGAATAGGTGACAACCCTTCATTTTTACTTTTTAAGGGTAATTTTTTTTTGCCAGAATTCACACCAGAGTTAAACAGCTATGCTCAGTGCTTAAAATCTGAAAGACTGAGGCTAGATACATGCCTGTTAGGTGGATTAACACAATCCAAATACCTGCAGCCAGATGAGAAAGGATGCCATCCTGATGCCATCTCATTGATATACCATCCAATATATTAGTCTTCACAAAAAAGACACTATTTCAATACTAATACATGTATACGAAATTCTCTCTTGGCATTATTTTTTAAAATAAAAAATAAATGTAGAAAAGCAAAAGGAAAGCACGATTAATCTTGCATTTCATGCTCTATAGTGCATGATAGTTTTGTGGTGAGGATGGGTGATTGGGGGACTAGGGCATGTGAACTTAAAGTGTGTTAACTTCCTGTTTTCATGCTTTTCTATGAGGCATTCTATCAGTAAAAAAATTGAAAGGAGTTGCCTGTCCAAGAAAGCAAAGACACTCTTTTTTAATAACAGACCAAAAAGATGATGCTGACTTCATCATAGCAGAAATCTACAATGCCCGGGTGAAGTCCACTGTCTACTAACACAGTTTTCTGCTTTATATTCTATTTAATTAATGTAAAGTAATGCTGTATCAATTTACGATTATAATTTCTGGGTATAAAATATTGCATTTCATGGGGTCTATTGCACAAGAAAGAGCAGAAAACTTGATTTTTTTGCATATCACATACAAGAACATTCGTTTCAAGCTATCAGTGTGTGAATTGAAAGATCATAGTATCAGGATTTTATGCAGGGCAGTTTGTCCTTAGAAATCTGAAGCTGTCCACATTGATAGTGTAAATTATTACACTTTCTCATAGCGTAAATGGGCTTTTGAAATGATCCCATGATATCCCTTATGTTTCCTGCTAGTTGTCCCTTATTCTGTGTATTGATTTTCTAATTTTGTCTCTATATGTCCATGCTAATCTTTTATTTGTGGTCTCACCTATATCCCACATAATGTGAACACAATCATAGAATCATGGAATATCTCAAGTTGGAAGGGACCCATAAGGATGATCAAGTCCAACTCCCTGCTCCACAGAGAACTACTTAAAACTAAACCACATGACTAAGAGCATCATCCAGATGCTCCTTGAACTTTGACAGGCTTGGTGCTGTGGCCACTTCCCTGGGGAGCCTGTTCCAGTGACCGACCACCCTCTCAGTGAAGAACCTTCTCCTAATGTCCAATCTGAACTTCCCCTGACACAGCTTCATTCAATTTCCTCCTGTCCTATCGCTGGTCAGCAGAGAGAGGAGATCAGCAACTCCCCCTCCACTGCCCTCCTTGAGGAAGTTGTAGACTGCGATGAGGTCACCTCTCAGTCTTCTCTTCTCCAAGCTGAAGAAACCAAGTGACCGCACCTCATAAGTCTTACCCTCGAGACATTTCACCATCTTGGTCACCCTCCTCTGGACACACTATAATAGTTTGATGTCCTTCTTATATTGAGGTGCCCAAAACTGCACACAGTCCTCAAGGTGGGGCCGCACCAGTGCAGTGTAGAGTGGGACAATCACCTCCCTCGGCTGGCTAGCTATGCTGTACTTGGTGCACCCCAGGACACAGTTGACTCTTTTGGCTGTCAGGGCACACTGTTAACTCATATTCAACTTGCCATCAACCCAGACCCCCAGATCTCTTTCCATGGGGCTGCACTCCAGCCCCTCGTCCCCCAGTTTGTATGTACGAGAGGCTGGAGAGCAGCCTCTCGTACAATCACAGACTGTCCCTTTCCACAAGCAATATAGGATGTGTAGTAGGGTATTGGCTGAATTGATCTTGTATCCACATTATTGGTGCTTTAAAGAGCAATCAGAGATGCTTACCTTTTTCTTCCCTTAGAACAAATTGCAGTGTGATACTTCTCGTTACTTCACTGAGGATTTTTTATTTTTTCTTTTTTGCCTTTTTTTTAATCCTCCTAGTGTTTTTTCCATTGGGGTCTGCTTGAAATAGAATTTTTCCTTTCTGAAGTGGATGTACTGGATCTTTCTTTGTTATAAGACAGGGAAAAGTAGCAAAGGAAAGTACAGTTCAATTACAACATTGGAGAAATTGTAGTATAAAGAGGTTGTGAATTTGATGCATATGCTCAAATGAGAGGGGAACCTTCACTTGTCTTCTTCTGAAGCTTTCTCCCTTACTATTGAGAGCCGCAGTTGTGCTTTGATGTTTACACACGGTGGGAGAGTTCTAGCAGAGGATGCTGTAAAAAAACACATTATCCTCCCAGCAAGACTGAAGAAGTTTGAGTTAAATCTCTACTGCAAATCCAGCAAGGCAAAACTCATATCTGGAAATTGAGTCATACACATGCATATTGACTTAGCTTCCAGGAAATCCTTGCGCTGTTTGCTTGTTCAATAGTCAGATTGTAATTAAAATTGTATGGTCCATTGGAAAAGGCTGGGCGGAATCACTGTAAGAATGGCCTGTTCTGGAAAAAGAAAGACCTTTGCTGCCAACAGCTATAAGCCTTGATTTTCAGGGACTGTAAGGTCTAAGCAGCTGGAATGTATGGAAATGAATTTTCATGGGCTTCAGGGGTTCCAGTTACTGAGGGCTACAGGGTCTGGATCATCACGCAATGCTAGTTTCCTGAGGGTTATGGGGTTTGATCTGTCAGAGAAAGTTGCAACTGTGAACAAAATATGCTGAACTGTGATTTATTGCTGTCATCTAACATATGCATGATTCCTCTTTAAGGCAAGCAACTGTCAGGGGTTTGCACAACTAGCCAGCTAGGATATCCCTCATAGTTTGGCTTTCCTAATTCAGTGAATGAGCAGCCATTCATAGTTTTGGTTTCATATGGGCTCCAAATCTGCTCTTCTGACATTCATTCTCCTGGCTATCACAAGGGTCATGCAATATACTCCTGGCAAAGAGGATCCATGCGAGGAAGCAGAGACCAGATTCAAGCTGAAGACTGAAACTGCTCCGTTTTCCATACTTTTCACTTATCCAGCTGCTGTTACGCTGTATTGGCAGAAGCTCTGGAAACAACCAATATTGACTGTGAAGAGTTCTATAATGCCAGGTATCATAAAGTTGGTAGGGTATGTAATATAAATCTGAATTAATATTAGCTATCTGTAGCTATTAAATAGATAAACTAGTAACATGAACATGCCCAGGACCCTTCTCTGACTTGAGGCTAACTGGCATAAGGTGTGCTAGTTGAGTCCTATTAGACTCTCTTGAACTTCAGAAGAGCCTACTGGAAATATTCTGCAGTTTACACTGATTCCCAGACTGCCTGGTAATTATTTGAAAGAGTGTGTTGTGGGCCAAAACTCAGTAGGCAAAATTGTAACAAGTTAGCAGTAAGACAATCAAATTTAAGAGCCCAGAAATGTTCCTTGTAGCTGTTGCATGTACCCTGTGTATTATGGCTTGCTTGCCTAACATCAGCCAGGGAAGAATTATGGAAGGTATGGACATCATGAACTAGTTGCCAAACCATCCATAAATGACATCAGCAAAGTGTTGGCAGTGACCTACAGCTGTTGTAACAACTGAATAATACCCTTTCCTGTTGATAAATTATTGAACCTAACATGAAAGCGGAGGGGGAGAGGAAAAAGAACAGAAAACAGGGTAATAGGTATGCATATACAACCCAGCAGTAGCATGAACATAGCTGATCTTGAAGGAAAAGTCCACTGTGATTTCTTGTGTCTCCATCACCTGGAAGTGTCATGGAACCAGGTTCCTCAAAATGAGGAATATCACTTCTGGAATTGCATTATGGGAAATCTTGTTTCTCAACATAAATTGAGAGCAGAGAGATAAGAGTTGATATTGCCAGTTTCTAAATGTCTCTTCTGCCCATTGACACTCTGTAATCAGTTATCTTCTGCACTAAATGAGGAGTCACCTCAGTACAAGACTCCACAAATTTTAATTCTCCTTCAATTGGCTCTCCTTCCACATTTGTAGCAAGATCTTCTGCCATTAGTTATTTGTTCTTCTCAGAAACTCAGAGACTGAGTGCAATAAGAAACCATTCATCACCATGCTGAAGGTTAGTTCAGCCTCCTGTAATTTAGTTTCTTCATGTACTTCCTCACTCTGTATCTGGTCCATGGTAAACAAGACACCTTTCTCCTCTACGTCAGTTTGACCACAGCTGGGCAGAGATCAAATCTTTTGCGGCAGCTACTTTATGTTAATCTTATCAGAATGGGCCACAAATTAAAATAAAATTTGGACTGGCCATTCCACAGTGTAGATGGTCACCTGGACCAGCAGTATTGTGTTATTGCTCTTTTAAAGGAGCATGCTTCTCAGGCACTGGTCGTTTTTGAAACCTAAAGAAAACCCTGTGGCAGGGCTGGCATTTCAGACTACACACAGTTCACAGAGGGAGAGCTGAATGCACCAAAGTTTCAGATGCACTTATTGTTTAAGACTAATGTAAGATTAAGTCTAAGAGTAACAAGGTCAGAAAATCTCAGTTGCATGCTCTTGCTAATTTAGCAATATCATTTAACATGTGATAATGAGACTGAACTCACTCAACTCTACCATCATATGACTGAGTAGTGCAGTGCAAGCATTAACTTGTTAGTGCTGGTTGTCTTCTTTCTCTGCTAATAATTTATCTGTTTTGTGAATGTTAACTACTGTTTTATTATTATGCATCATAATATTCTATATTATCATTATTTACTCAATAATGATAATTTAAGCAAGGGCAGTATGACTACCTACTATTAGTTTTTTGCTGCTGCTTCTTAGGGTTAATATAGATTGCATGGGCCCAAAGTAAGTGTTTTACAGCTTTCCTACATGGCCTAATAAAAGATATTCCCTCTCCTCACAAGCCTTGTTTCTATCAGTAGTTGGGACTATCACAGAATCCTTTAAGTTTGAAGGGACCTCTGGAGGTTATCTGGTCCAACCCCCTGCTCAAGCAGGGTCAGCTAGAGCAGGTTGCCCAAGACCATGTCCAGTCAGGTTTTGAATATCTCCAAAGAGAGAGACTTCACAACCTCTCTGTGACAGTGTTTGACCACTCTCACAGTAAAAAACCTGTTCTTGTGTTCAGATGAAATTTAATGTTTTCTAATTTGCCTCCATTGTCTCGTGTTCTGTCAATGAGCACTACTGAGAAGACCCTGGCTCCCTCTTCTTCATTCCCTCCCATCAAGTATTTATACACATGGATAGGTTCCCCCCAGGCCTTTTCTTTCCCAGGCTGAATCTTTATCTGTATAGATAAAGAAGTAATTAAGAAAGTCTAGAAGTGAAATAAAATAGTCTATTCCCAGCTGAAACGAAACCTTTATCTGGAGGGATTTGGACAGTACTAAGTAGGATTTTTTTTTTAATTTGTTTTTCTAGCACTTGCTGTATTTTTTTTCCTTTTTTTCCTTTTTTTTTTTTTTTTTTCTTTCTGGGACTTCCTTACTTAGATTTTTCATTTGAATTACTGCTATTAATTGCACCTGTTATGTCAACATCACATTGTGTCTCTAGCCTAAGGAACTCTTTTCCCTGTTTTTTTCACATCTTCACCAGTGCCTTTTTTTCCCTGTAGAAAATATTCATGTCCTGTGAATTTTATGAACATCACCTTTTAGAAGGAAGACCTGATGTTTTTCTTGTAGATCTTCAATAATGTGGCTACTGTTAGCAAGAACCCTGGCAAAGTATAAATAAAAAGTTATTTGCAGTAGTTTTATTTCTAAATGCTAATAGCATGGCAACAGCTCATAAATCATGAATGATGAGCTTCTAATTATGTGCCAGCATCACAGTTGGATCCAACCTAATACCAAAAATTTACATATTCATGAATACACCCATACTTGTGCATGGAAGAATGCATAATAGAGCAGAAACCAAATAATAGTCTTTGTTTTGTCCAAACTGTTATTTGGGTAAATTGCCTCCTTTCCTGACACCCTTCTTCCAGGTATGTACCTATGATATATGTATGCTCATTTCAAACAGTTTCCTTTGGAGTTAGATTTTAGGCTGTAGATAGCTTCAGCTTGTCCAAAAGAATGTGTGTAGTCTGCAATGTTACGGGTAATGAATACCTCATATAATTAGTGTCCACTCCATTTCTACTTGCTGACATGAATTTTGAGTTTAAAATATAGCTGGCATATGTTTAGTCTAGAGCTAATGGGCTTTTATCTAAATTTTCTGTGATGTAACTTGGCATCAATGTTTTAAAAAATCTGCTCTTTTTTCAGGGGATATTTACAGTTGTCTGGAACCGGGAAAGTTTGTTTTGGACAGTGTAGGTACTTCAATAGATCAGCTATAAGGGATGACTTGTAAATGCAAGTGGTAAGGATTGGAGGAAAGAAGATTGGCTTTATTTGTAATGTTTTTACAGAACCTCGCCTTAGAGGCCCTAGAAAGCATCGATGCTTATTGATGTGAAAGGAACTAGTCTTCTTTCCCAGCCCTGAAAGAATCTAGTGTGAGGGGTTTATTCTCCAGAATAAAACTTGAGTAAAAGATAGAACCAATCCATTGCTTATGTTTCCTGCAAATTCCCAGCCCTGGAGACTTGGCGGGCTTTTTTCCTTATGCTTCTTTGAGTGTGATACTCTCTTCTTCATCCTGCTTGGTCTTTGGGTCTAATGTGACATCTCACCTGCAGATCTCTTTCAAATGAGTCACTTCCTACCTCTGTAATCATTTCCACCTTTTTCACTAGACCCATTAATTGAAAAAGATGTGCTGGTTTCTGACACCCTGTCTCCTAAAGGGAGGCAGGTCACCTCAGTACAAGTCACAGTGTCTGCTTGGGGCTTATTGGCACTGCTGCAATTCAGGCACCAGTGATAGTTATTTTAATTGAATGTATCTATGACTAATTATGTGTATTTCCACAGAAGCTATTATTCAAGGATTCCTAAGCAGTTTTTGCAATTAAGAATTATTAAGATTCATATCAAACCTGCACAGTATATAATGATAACAAGAAAATCACTATATCTAGCACTGAGCAATCTCTGCTGTAGAATGTAATATCTTTTAAAAAATGACTTGCCAAGAAATTCAGAGTGCCTGTTGTCTTCCCACCTGCTCCCCACCCACTCCCACAAACTGTAAACCTGTATCTCCCTCATATATGTAGCATAGTGGCATAGATTCCTTGCTGCTCCACTGGCCAGGTGCTGTTGGTCAGAGAACAGAGAAGCTAAACCCCTTCCTTGTCACACAACAAACAGACCCCCTAACACAAGACTCAGCATTGCTCCAGGTGATGGGTCTGCTGAGGTATGAAATGAAAGTTCAGTATCTAAGGGAAATTGCACAAGAAATTTATGGAGTCACACTTACCTAAAGTATGGCAGGGTGAGAATTGCCAAGTTGTTCTGCAACAGTGGTTTGCCTAGTCCAACTTTCTTCCTTTGACAGAGAGAAGTGCTGGGTGCTTTCAAGCAATGTGCCATAAACTCAGTAGTTATAGGGTAAGGAATAAAAAATCCTATCAAACAAAAAGTCTTTTCAGCCCCTAAATTTTGAACTGTGCTGCTTTGAGCTCACCCTCCTTAGCCTATCACAGCAGCCTCCACCCTGATAGACGCTTCTCCTTTTCTCTTGGCCTGTTCCAGTTTATGCTTGAAATTGCAGGCAGAGCCTTGCTCGTCCTCTCAGCTATATATTTTTCCCACTTTGGCTGAATGTAGCATGCAGAGTCCACGGTGGTGTGTCACTGAAGTTGTACCTGTCCTTTGGTCCTGGAGGGCTCTGATTCTATCTGGAGGAGGCTGAAGCATGGTCTGAAACCAGCAAGATGTCAGCTGTCAACATTGGTTCATGTTCATCATCAGAACAAAGCAAGGAAAAATATCTGGTAAGAAAATTTTAAGTGTTTTTCATTACCCATGGTCCTTAAAAGTTCCCATTTTATCCAAATCTGTCTTTTTTTTTTTACTGACAAGAATCCTAACATGCATATCCTAGTGAAAAATAAGAAAATGTATTCTAGTAATTATCGCTGTACAATGCAATTGTATAGAAACTATACAATCGTATAAATTAATACATTTAAAAATATTTTTTAAGTTCATGTTTAATATTATTAAATCCAAACATTTGACAGAGAACAACTAATGTGATGATATACTCTCCAGGTTACAGGAACAAGTAACTTCCTAGTGAAATTATCGAAACTAGCAATTGCAAGCAATCTGTTTTCCTGTGTACATGATGCTGCCAGTGGAGTACAGCAGGTGTTAAGACTAAGAGCATGTGATGAGACAGCATTGTAATACACCAGGCTTACCTATGGTTTTGCCCTGCTGATGCTGTTTTTTGCTTATATAAATTAGAGCACTTTTTATAAACTACTTTTACTAAACCCATTTTTATTAGAGCAATCTCTTCTATGTTGAGGTAATGTATAACTTTAATATTTAGAAAACCTGTTTTGCAAATAACACTAATACAGAAGTTTTGAAGAATTCAGGTTAAAAAAATCCATTCTTTATCCTTCCAACTTATCCAAATACAGCTTTCTCATGCCTACTTCTACCCCAGTGATATCCCTGTGGCTTTTAATTCTTCATCCTGCTGTTTATATCACTGGTCTCCTTACACACCAGGGAAACCTTTTAATGTACAGAAATCTCCAGCAATGGGATGTGGCAGCTCAATACTTCAAGGGCATTTAAAGTGTTTTCTCACCTGATTTCCTGTTTCCCCAGGGGAAATTACTTCGCAGGATAACCTTTTTTCTTGGTTCAAAAATGTTAAGAAACTTGTCATATATCAAATTGGGATTTTTTTGACATAACCAGAAGTGCTGGAAGTTGAGTAGTGCTCACAAAGTACAAGATACCCAAAACTAGGTTAAGAAATGGGATAACAGTTGCAAGGCAAATTGTTAAAGAAAAGGGTTTCTAGATTTCTATAACAGCACTCGGAAATCTCTTAAAATGCCTGCCCCTAGTGCAGTATTCATTCTCCCACTGGTTTCATCTGGTTCTCGGCTGGGCCCTTAATTGTGTTAAACACAAAAGACAAACTTCACCCTAGGCAAAATGCACCTCTCCCAGTGGAGCTCTGCCAATTGACAAAGGAAAATTTCTTATGTGAAAATTTCCTTAATTTCTTTATTTTTTAAGCTTTTGTTGATTTTTAGATGTATATTTTCTAGAAATGTGAGCCAGCAGCATTCTCTTACTTTCTTAGGTCATGTCTACATTTTCCTCTCATAAGAATATTTTTTGCCTGCTGGAACAACGTGATTCTGCTGTGGCCACACATCAGCAAATTGTTCAGCATCTATGGAGATAGTTAATATCACGTGAGATCTCAAAATGAATATAACTTATCTAAATGAAATGAGGGATTCATTTGAATGCCTCCACCATAGCTGTCTTGGTTTGATTTTAGTGTTCCTAGTCTAAAAGTCATGTTGCTGGGATTAATTTTAGAAAGTTAAGAAAATAAATAAGCTTTTTAAATAATGGAAGATAATTCAACATTTGTGTTTTATTAAATATGGACATTGCCTACACTGGAATTAGAATAATAATAATAATAATAAATTAAAAAAAAAAAACAAACCAAAAAGGTTGGAAAGGACCTCTGGAGGTCCTGCTCAAAGCAAGGTTAAGTTCAAAGTTAGACTGGGCTGCTGAAGGCCTTGTCCAGTTGTGCTTTGAAATACTCCAAGGACAGAGATTCCATGTTCTCTCTCGGTTCTTACATTTCCATATGAAAGTATAATATACTTGCAAGAGTCTTATAGAGAGTGCTTGTATGGATTCATAATGGTCTGCATCATGTATTTTGCATGTGGTTTTAGAAGTACATACAACATTTAGTCTAATGATTCCTTCTGACATTCAGCTCACAGTTCTATGAATTTTCTAATCTTTAGACTTTAAGATGTACCTAAAAATCAATTATGTATACATTGTTTTCCACTAGTAAGATAAACAATGAATATTGCATAAAAATCCTGACCCCCCAGAAGGTAATGGCAAAGATCCCATATGTTACAGTGGGATCAAGGTTCCTCTGAGGATATACATAAAATACGGCCTCTTTCTGATTGCTATAAATATGCAAATACCTTCAGCAATATAAAAAAATGGATATTTTCCATACCACACTATTTACCTTTATTGCAATATATGTACTATTTCCGACACTTCATGTAGGAAATTCCTCAAACACTCCATAAATTTAAGGAATGGTTCTGGTAAATGTTCAGTTGTTATTGGCTCCCAACATAAGATGAAACATAGGACATATAATACCTTACAGTGCTGTCCTAAAAAATAAATCTTTCTATTTATGCCTTGGACATCTCTTGCTTCTGAAAACTTCTTTAAGTCAAGGTATCACAGCTAGACCATAATTCCAGGCAATGTTTTGTAGGTCAGTGGCAAAAGCAGTCTTTCTTGAGTTTTAAGGAGGCTTTTAGTAAAATTTCAAGTTGCTTGCACTTGGTTGAGATTTAAATGAAACATAAAGGAGTTAAAGAATATGGAATAGAACTGGAGGGAATGACTGAATATTGTCATAGGTGAACAGGAAAACAAGAACAATTCTGTGTGGAAAGAGGGCAGAGTTAGGAAAATTGAGAGAAATCTGATCTAGAAAAAATCATAAAATTTATATGGAAAAGAATGTGATACAATTTATACCTATTTTTTCCACTCACTTCACCTACACTGTAAAACTGCCAGTATGGTCCCTGACATATTCATTGCTCAGGCCAGATACTGTCCTTGCAAACAATTTCTGGCTACCTTTCAGAAGTTAGAAGTTAGAAGCAGGACTTACAGAAAATTCAAGTGTTACTGGCCTAATTGGGGAACTAATATTATGTATAGGGGTTGTTATGATTGGTATGGATGTTGGAGCGATTGGTTTCAGTGCAGACCCAGACTCAGACTAACAGTCCCAGGCACGTTTAATTTATTAGAATAAATGTATCCTTAGAGTACTTTTTCTAATACATCATACTTTCATCTTTATCTCAGCTCTCAACTTAGGGGTGACAAAGTTTCTGATTACTCTTCAGCTTACTTGCTATTTGAACCTTCTCTGCATCTACATGGTGACTTCCAGTGTGGTGGCACTTTTGGACCCATTCTTTCTCTCTGCAGACATAAAGCGCCTGTCTCAGTGTGATCCCTAGCTCTTTGCTTTTTAGCACTGTCAGAGAAGAAGCGAAGTCGAATGAGGCACTGTGTGCCTAACATGCCCAAGAGACACTTGCTTACTCAAATGGCATCAGTGTATGTGGGCTTGAACAAGCTGACTTCTGGGTTTTCCTGTAATACAGGAGCACATATAAAGTAGGGGGGAAATTACTGCAGTGGTACCTTTTTTCTTTTTGTTTCATCTTTTTTTTTGAGGTACTGAACACCTATCACAACCAGATGATAGTGGATGTGGGAAATTCACACTGCGTAGCAGGAGAACAGGCTGTTGTTTTGTTTGATGGATGGAGCCATGGAGATTACATTTCTATTTATCAGTTTCCCAGTTTGTAAATCTAAACATTTTAATGACACATTTTTGTTTTATAAATATAGTTTTACTGGCTAGAAATTAAAGATCATGCATCTCACCTTTATTGGATTTAATAGAAGTGTGGGCATGCAGAGTTTAATATAGATTAGCTCCTGACAGCTGACATTGCTGATATCCCATCAGTCCTCCTGTAGTGGTTTACTGAAGTTCCAATTGTTTGTAGCTGAGATGCTCATTCATGATAACTTTGCAACTGCTCAGATAAAGATTACATTCTCTGTCACATGCATATATCTCCTCTGATTACATGTAATTCTGCTTCTTTTTTCACTCATTCCAAAGCGCTCAAACTTTTGCATGATTTTCAGGGAGAATAAGCACTGGTTGGCTGTTTCTGTTACAGTGCATGCCTCAGTGGAGAAGCATTCTCCTAGACAAAGTGTATTATTTTAGCAAGTGTCACACTTTTGGCTACTCCAAGAAAACCTCACAAAATAGCATGGCTGCAGAGATTTAATTAATTTACCAACTATAGCAATAGTGTCCAGGCCACAGCTTGATATATTTTGGGAGGGTCGTGCAGACAAACACTCTCATTGTCCCTGCCTAGACATGTATTCTTTGCAAGTGATTTTCAGTGTCTTCAATCTGGCAATTGATATGTACAACAATTTCATTTTCAGAAGAAAGAAAAATAAATATTCTTCCATAAGCTTTCTTAGTCATTAAGATCTCAGGGTCCTCTTTCCGTTTTTGGATATTTAGAGACATTTCTTTACTAATCAGTGAAGATGTCTGACACTATAAGAAGCTGGAAATCTTTTGAATACACAAAAGGCTGTGACCAGAGCTCTAGCATAGGAGCAGTAGAAAAACCAAATTGTCTTACTTTAAGTAATGTAAGTAAGTCCTAGACATTAGAAGAGTTACTCTTAATTTGCCCTGATACAAATGAACTTGGATTCTGCCTTTGTAAGGAAAGCGGATGTTGGAAATGTTACTGTGGTTTTGCTGGTGGCTTTTCAGTCTCCAGGAAAGCGGGATCATGATGTATGGACTCAGTATTTGACTACCATTTCCTCACTGTGCCTTGGATGGCAATCACTTAAAATAAAACATGATATTAACAAAAAGTCAAAAACACAAGGCAACAGCTTAGCCCCTTATGATACAGTTTCTTTGAAATTACTTTCAAAAATGTGCACCCCTGTAGCCTGGCTTTTAATTTGTATATTTTCTTAAGCACATAATAGTATAGACATCCCACTGTAAGACTGGCACCATTCATAAGTTGCGGGAATGAAAATTCAGTTTGTTTTTATTAATTCATGCAGGAGCAGCCCATGTCTGGTATGCACAACCTACATTCGCCAGTTTGTATTTAAACACTGAAAAAGAAATACGTTCCCTCTTTATTGCTACAGTTGCTTTAAATTAAAATTGTGAAGAAATACAATGTTAGGTAACACAAAGCTTCTTTTATTTCTCTTAAACAAAAAGCTTTATGAACATGCTGATGTATTTTGTAAACATAATAAATTTTATCTAGCGAATCAGTGGGAAAACATAGCCCCAAGGCTCAACTCTGTGGTGTCTCTCTGAAATGATACTGGTAAAGTTATGCTAAAACTATCATAAAAGTAAGGATAAAAAACCTTTTAGTAAGTGCTTGCAACATTTTAATACTAATGGAACAGTATTTGCTCAAATGAGAACATTTTGGTAAAAGCTTACAGAGCAAAAGGCACTGCATTTTCTTTATACAAATTAAAGATAGAGCATTAAAGGTCAAATGTAAAACTTTGCCAAATAGCTCTCTCTCCATTGATTTTACAGTGTGTTAAGAGGAGAGGATCTAGCCTGCCTGAGACATGGAGAAAGAGTGCTGGTTTGACTGACTTTGTGAAAGTCTGAAGTCAGTCACTAGTGATAAGGAAAGTATTTTTACTACTTGTACAATGTATTCCTATGGTTCATGAAGGCAAGAGTTGGACCTGAACTGCATAGTGCCTTGGCAACCAGCATGCAGTCATCTTCAGGGGAACGATGAGGTCGGAACTCCTTAAAGTTTTTCAAGCTGTTTCCTGTCAACATAAGTTCTGTATTACTTGGGTTGAGGTTATGATCTTATTGGCATCATGGAGACGTGGTGGGGTGGCTCCTATGACTGGAGTGTTGGAATGGAAGGATACAGGCTCTTTAGGAAGGACAGGCAGGGGAGATGAGGAGGGAGTGTCGCCCTCTATGTCAATGACCAGCTGGAGTGCATCGAGGTCTGCCTGGGGATGGACGAGGAGCTGACCAACAGCTTATGGGTCAGGATTAAAGGGAGGGCAGGGGCAGGTGACATTATAGTGCGGGTCTGCTACAGGCCACCTGACCAGGAAGATCGAGCAGATGAGGCCCCCTATAGACAGATAGGAGCTGCCTCACATTCACAAGCCCTGGTCCTCATGGGGGACTTCAACCACCCCGATACCTGTTGGAGGGACAACACAGCAGGGCATAAGCAATCCAGGAGGTTCCTGGAATGCATTGACGATAACTTCCTTCTCCAAGTGATAGAGGAGCCAACAAGGAGAGGTGCTATGCTGGACCTTGTTCTCACCAACAAGGAGGGGCTGGTGGGGAATGTGAAGCTCAAGGGAAGCCTTGGCTGCAGTCACCATGAAATAGTGGAGTTCAAGATCCTAGGGCACCAAGGAGGGTGCACAACAAGCTCACTACCCTGGCCTTCAGGAGAGCAGACTTTGATCTCTTCAGGGATCTGCTTGGTAGAGTACCATGGGATGAAGCCCTGGAGGGAAGAGAGTCCCAAGAAAGCTGGTTAATATTCAAGGATCACCTCCTCCAAGCTCAGGAGCGATGAATCCCAACAAAGAGGAAGTCAGACAACAATGCCAGGAGGCCTGCATGGATGAACAAGGAGCTCCTGGACAAACCCAAACACAAAAATGAAACCTACAGAGGGTGGAAGCAAGGACAGATAGCCTGGGAGGAATACAGAGAAATTGTCCAAGCAGCCAAGGATCCGGTTGGAAAGCTAAATCCCTGATAGAATGAAATCTGGCCAGGGACGTCAAGGGCAACAAGAAAAGCTTCTATAGGTAGGTCAGTGATAAAAGGAAGACTAGGGAAAATGTGGGCCCTCTACGGAAGGAAACAGGAGACCTGGTTACCCAGGATATAGAGAAGGCTAAGGTACTCAATGACTTTTTTGCCTCAGTCTTCACCGGCAGGTGCTCAAGCCACACCGCCCAAGTTGCAGAAGACAAACACAGGGACTGGGAGAAGAACCGCCCACTGTAGGAGAAGATCAGGTTTGAGACTATCTAAGGAACCTGAAGGTGCACAAGTCCATGGGATCTGATGAGATACATCCGCGGGTCCTGAGGGAACTGGCGGATGAAGTTTCTGAGCCACTATCCATCATATTTGAGAAGTCGTGGCAGTCCAGTGACGTTCCCACTGACTGGAAAAGGGGAAACATAACTCCCATTTTTAAAAAGGAAAAAAAAGGAAGACCCAGGGAACTACAGGCCAGTCAGTCTCACCTCTGTGCCCGGCAAGATCATGGAGCAGATCCTCCTGGAAACGATGTTAAGGCACATGGAAAATAAGGAGGTGATTGGTGACAGCCAACATGGCTTCACTAAGGGCAAATCATGCCTGACAAATTTGGTGGCCTTCTACAACGTGGTTACAACATTGGTGGATAAGGGAAGAGCAACTGACGTCATCTACCTGGACTTGTGCAAAGCCTTTGATACTGTCCCGCATGGCATCCTTGTCTCTAAATTGGAGAGACATAGGTTTGATGGATGGGCCACTCGGTGGATAAGGAATTGGCTAGATGGTCACACTCAAAAGAGTTGTGGTCAATGGTTCGATGTTCAAGTGGAGACCAGTGACAACTGGCATTCCTCAGGGGTCGGTATTGGGACCAGCGCTGTTTAACATCTTTGTCAGTGACGTGGACAGTGGGGTTGAGTGAACCCTCAGTAAGTTTGCTGATGGCACCAGGCTGTGTGGTGTGGTTGACATGCTGGAGGGAAGGGATGCCATCCAGAGGGACCTTGACAGGCTTGAGAGGTGGGCCTGTGCAAACCTCATGAAGTTCAACAAGGCCAAGTGCAAGGTCCTGCACATGGGTCAGGGCGATCTCAAGCACAAATACAGGCTGGGCAAAGAATGGATTGAGAGCAGACCTGAGGAGAAGGACTTGGGGGTGTTGGCTGATGAGAAAGAAGCTCAATGTGACCTGGCAATGTGTGCTTGCAGCCCAGAAAGCCAACCATATCCTGGGCTGCATCAAAAGAAGCATAATCAGCAGGTCAAGGGACATGATTCTCCCCCTCTACTCTGCTCTCGTGTGACCCCACCTGAAGTGCTGCGTTCAGCTCTGGAGCCCCCAACAGAAGAAGGACATGGACCTGTTGGAGCAAGTCCAGAGGAGGGCCACGAAGATGATCAGAGGGCTGGAGCACGTCTCCTAATGAAGACAGGCTGAGAGAGTTGGGGTTGTTCAGCCTGAAGAAGAGAAGGCTCTGGGGAGACCTTATAACAGCCTTCCAGTGCCTGAAGGGGGCCTACAAGAAAGCTGGGACTTTTTGCAAGGGCCTGTAGTGATAGGACAAAGGGTAATGGTCTTAAACTGAAAGAGGGTAGATTTAGATTGGATATAAAGAAGAAATTCTTCACTATGAGGGTGGTGAGGCACTGGAACAGGTTGCCCAGAGAAGTTGTGTGTGCCCCATCCCTCGAAGTGTTCAAGGCCAGGTTGGATGGGGCTTTGAGCAACCTGGTCTAGTGGAAGGTGTCCCTGACCATGGCAGGGGGGTTGGAACTAGGTGATCTTTAAGATCCCTTCCAACCCAAACCATTCTATGATTCTATGTTTCTATGAGTTTGGAAAGCTGATTAGTACAAATGTCTTAAAAACCTCATTATAAAGATTAGTCTAGCAGTACAATTATGTTCATTTTGTCTCCATTTTTTATCTGTATGAAAGAAAAGCCTTTTTTCATATGAGTACTTATTGAGAAAGAAAAAATGCAGTCATACTATATAGAAATGTAAAACTTTTTTTCAGATTCTGTTTTGGTAAATCTCTTTTGTGACAAAAGTGATCAAAAATATTTTGTAGTTTTAAGTGTTGGGAGGAGTTGTTTTTTTCTTTTCTCTTTGAAACTCAGTTTGCTGCTAAGAATTGCTTCTGCCATCAACAGGGAAACCTTGAAGGGAGGTTTTGAATGGTGGCAGTTGAAGGCATTCTGAAATGAACATTAAATAAGTCAAGGCTGAATAGTAGCTCTAGTGTTTGTGTTGCTAGAGTTAGGTTATATTTATCTTCCATTAAAAACAATTAGCTATAAAATACTACTCTGAGCTCAATTTTGCCAAATAAAGTTCAAGCACAAGAGAGTTGCTCAATTTGATAGTAGTAATTTGAAAGAAATCTTTTGTATTGCTTTTACTTTGCCTCAAAGTAATGATTAAGTGCATTATAATATGTAATTTTTCCTGTTTCAAAATCATCAGAATATCATCATGTTTTACTCCCATTAATAATCTGGTTCAATAGTTTGAATTTTACGTAGAATCTCTTGGCATGACAATGTTTTCTCCAGCTGGGACAATGCTCTTGCATATTGCTGTTCCCCTAAAGCCTTTAGCCAGTTTGCATTTTATCTCCAACCCATTTTTAATGAATCTTTGATACCCGAATTGCCAAACTATAGGATTGCAGGTATGGTTGCAGAGCAGTAGAATAATGAAAATAACCACGATACATATTGGTATACACTGATGTAAAATTACAAATGGGCTGGGAGAAGGAATGTCTTTAAATATTAGAAAGAAAAAATCACCAAGGGTCAGAGAAACTATCCAGTCTGATGAAAATGAGTTTAAACAGAGAGGAAAAAAAAAAGGAGAGAGAAATATTTAAGTGACTGTTGAAGGGAAAATATGCTGACAAGCAGCTCTATTAGGTTATGCAATAGTTTTTAAAGAGAAGTTGAAGTCTTCTCATTTGAGATGTATAAAGTTTCAAGTGACAGAAAACTAAAAATTATACTGTAGGGAACAGTTACATACTGGTAGAGAGATGGATAAAATTATCTAAGACATGTTTTCTTTTCCCAGTTTCTATGATCCTATGAAAATATTTCTTTATTATTAGAGCGTCTTTCTGTGTGAAAACATAATAGCAAAAGAAATTGTCCCCTTTCTCCTGTGAAAAGTACAGGAGATGGAAGGGGAGTAGAGAACTGGATAAAATAAAAGGAGAAATGGCTAGACTAGTTATAGATATAAAAATAGCAGTCAGATTTGAATCTGCATATATTATAGTGACAGGCACCACACACAAAAGCGGCATATTGGAATGTTACATCAGGAAGCAATCCTACTCTTACCATTGAAGAATAATAATCTCAAAGCTGCTCTGATATTTCTTAGCCAAGTTCCCTCCTGCTATGAGCACAAGCAGAGAGAAAATGTAACAAAATTATGAACAAAATCCATGATACATAAACAGGAGAAAACAGGCTTAGAAGGATAAGAAGCATGTCTCTTGCATTTTTTCAATTCCAATTCTTCCCAAAATATAGTGCAGGAAATGACTGGTTGCATGTGTTTCCAGAGGGGAGAAATCTGTGAGAAATTAAGAGTAGAGTTCAGACATAGGAGGTTTTGTGCTAGTATATCTGAAACAATCCTCACCTAGATATGTGTAGGATCCATTAGCATACCATTACCCTGCCTGTCAAATCTTTTTGAACATCTTTTCATAAACCCCAAAAGGAACAGACTGGCTGTGTTTCAACATTGCTTTCTTCCTCTTTTTCTGCAGAACACAAAAGTCACCAAGCAGACCAGCACAAGCTGACCAACTGACTCATCATCAACAGATTTGTGGCTATTTGAGGTGATGTTTTGGGTAGTTGGAATCTGAAGGCTTAGAAGACAGAAGTAGTAGGTAAGAAAACCACTTCAAAATTTACATGTTAATGATTCCCTCCACACGATGCTTCAATGGAAAGCTCGAACTGTATTATATTTGTAATGAATATCTATCCAATGTCACATATAGCAAAATATTCTTGGAATTACCCACATGCTGCTTATCTTTCACATTCCATTTGAATGGAGAGAGAATAATAAATAAATAAATAAAATTGTGCTGGCAAAGCTTCATTGAATTAATATTTCAAAATACCTTAACCTAAGTGAATGAGTAATCTGATTTTTGTGTTACAGATAAAAGAGACCAAGGAACAGAGGGGCAGTTTAAAAAAAATACGCATACATCTAAAAATACTGATGTATGTAGGGTTTCAAAATCATTTAGGTGTCTCATTCCACTGAGTATGCAATTAAAATTCTGCAATTAAAAATCTGACTCATGCAATTAAAAATCTGACTCAAAAAATGGAGTAAATTAGTGCATCCCATCATATATTTTGAGTCAGTGGTGCAAAAATGAGAAAAGCACACATCAAACTCATTGTCTAATCTTGCAGTGAGACCCTGGCTTCTCTGAAATCCAGCATAAAATATCCACTGACTTCTGTTTTATCCATAAACTTAAAGGAGTTTTAACATTTTATTCAGCTGAGCTGAGTCAGGTCATCCAGGTTTTAAATATCAAGCAAGCATCTTTCAAATAAACTAGATGCCAGTGCTTACTAGACAACTTGCATAAAGGAGCAGAAGAGCTCTGTGGTTCTGAATAAAGTGAGACGGATTCACAAAAGCTTGAGGAATAGCTGGTCTCACCTGATCAATTTTATCAAGAGATTTCAGAAGATCATTGAAAACCAGGAAAGAAGCCAATGGGACACAGTAGAAGAGAGAGGTCAAGTATAGCAGTTGTGAATGCTGGATAAGTGTCAGAAGAGAGGAAGGATGGAGGCTTAGATTGGAACCACTGCCTTTAAAATGGCATTTAATAATAAGTTTATGGTTTGGCTGTTTAAGCTTACGCTTGGCTTCAACTTGAAACACAAGCTGTTAGCCTGATTGCAATTTTTTTAATGTTAAAAATGTCTGATCCTAGGTTAATTTTAAAACCCAGAATAAACATTTCTGTATTTAAAAAAAAAATCAACTGGAAAGCAAAAGAAAGATATCGCATTAAAATGAAAAGCAGATTGTAGATATTTCTGTGAACACATGTTCTTTATTTGCTGCTGTCATTGACAGCATTTGGGTTTTAGTGAAGTAATTTGCCTTTTGAAAAACATCTACTGCATCTGGGTGTTGGTTGCAATACCAAAAACTCTTCACCTGATGACTGCTGACATTGACCCACTCTAGCCACTGACACAATGTCAGATTGTCTTCTCTTCTGGGAGGTTTCCACACACTTGTATTGCAGCAAAAACAGTAATAACGGAATTGTTCTAATGACAAGCCCAGAGATTTTTAAAAGTTTCTTAGTCCATGCTTTCATGCACTAAGTATTTGCATGAAAAGAAATAATGGGAAGAACATTTAAAAACAGGTGAAATGAAAATTAAAGACAATAAAGCTTTCTCTGATAATCTGGTCCTTGGGGGAGGCAGAGTGGAATGAGTGTAAATTCACAAATACATTCATCCTGTAAAGTAAGAATGGTGAAGATAGAGTAGGTTGTATTGTTATTATAGGAAATGATCTTTTACAATTCAAGTCAGGGGGACTGGAGCAGCCTTTTAAAGTGAATGTGCACAGTTCACCCAGAAGTTGTATGCAGTATAAGGCAGTCCTACTATCATACTGTGTCTTATGTACAGCCATTAGGAGGGACTCATTTTGTTCCATAGGTGGTCCTTATGCTTTCCAGTTGGGCTCTAGTGCTGTAATAGACACAAGGGATGTGTCTTAAAATTATGGTTGCTCCAAAAAGCGTATTTTCCAGTCTTGTCAGTACACCTGTGTACTGTTGATGGGACATCGTTAGGCTATCTTTGCTCCCCATTGTACTGTAGAGTAAAGCTAACTTTAGGGAGAACATATTAAGGCCAAAATTCAGAGTCTGAGAAAGTCACAAACTACATGTTGACATGATAAATACCATCAGGCAAGAAATCTTGATATAATAAAAACCTAATGCCCATACTGAGTCATGTCTAAGACTGAAAGGTCTGGTGTTTAATCTCAGTGGCCATGAGCAGATACTTAGGAAGATGAAGAAAGGAGTAAGCATACATGATAATTCTCCTTAGCAGTTTTTTAACCTTCAACTATTTCATATCTGGGGATTCCTTGACTTCCATATGATTTTTTTTAATTAAGGAATCCCCAGATGATTTCTTTCCATGAATACAACCAATCTTCCCTTTGGCCCATACAAACTTTACCATAGTACTACATTCAGTGCAGCCTAAAGAGAAAGAAAAGAATAAGGGAAATGTAGTATGTTTCAACCATGTGTTTTTCCTTTCCATCTGATGTATTCCTGGCCTTTTCCTGGCTTACCTGTGGGTCATGAAATAAGTAGGTTGCAGAATACCTCTGGAAGTTTTTTAGTCCAACCTCCTGGTCAATGTTAAATCAGTCCTAATGATTTAAAAAAAACAGAACTGGAGATAAAAATTACCTTATAGATTTATACAGTTAAACACAAAACATGGATGTTCTCATGACAAAGAAACATGAAGAATTACACACAGACAAAGGTTAACAGAGCTCATTAATCAGATAGTTGAACTTATTTTCTTTAAGGCAAACACAAACTTTAATGAATAATGGGGGAAGACAATGAAAATGCAGCTTCCTAGCCAAGATAATTGTGCAAACAGATTTATCCCCACTTTCTTGATAGTGTTAATGTAATTACTATGAAATGACAATAACATAAGTCTTCTGTTGATTTCTATATTTCATTGTATTAGTCAAGGTCTTAACTTAAAAAATGTATAAATCCCTATGTTAATGGGCTCAGTCCTTCATTCAAACTCCAAATAAAAGCTACAGTTATTTCTCAGGAAATTATAATAATGATAAAGTCATTTTACTCAGGGAAAAAAAAAACCAAACCAAAACAACAAAACCCTCCTTTGGAGGATAAGAACCCAGAGGAATTCTATGAATAATTTAAAGATCAATTAGCACTCCTCTGTTAGGAACTTTTACTAATTCTTTACAGACAGCATGTTTCTTCTGTGCAGACAGCAATAATTTCTATATTATTTATGAAAGACAACAAATTATTTTAGCTTTTAAGACATGGAGTGATATCATTAATCAGTTGTGGCTGTACAACAGAGTTAAAGACTTTGCTGTTCAGCCCATTTTATACAGATTAATTTACCCAGAATAATAAGATTTATGAAAAAAATCTGCAAGTGGATGTATCTGTGTATATACATGAAATACATTAATGATATCTTGCTAATTGATACATTTCCACTTTAGAGATAGAAGAGTGCAAGGCAGTATTCTTCTCCCAAGTAATCAACAAGTAAATTTATCTCAAAAAATGCTATTAAACATGGGTATATATAATGTGACAGACTGGAATTGCTCTATCATGAAATTGCTGCATTGCTTTTCTGACAGATGCATGAACACAATTTCTGTTTACCTGTTCAGGTTGTATAAGCCTCAGGTAGGGGAAGGAGGAATTTTTCTTGCTCAAACTGGCATGAACTGGCTTGCTGTACTGCAAGAGTTTGGAACAATTATATGTACTCAGAATAATCCAATAGCACCACCAGGTATCTCATTCTCATTTTCTTGAAGTAGGAGATTCTCATGGTTAAGGCGTCCACAGACAACGTGTAATTTAGTATCAGGATGTCCAATTAACCACAAAGGGGTGGCCCATGGAAGTCCTACCACTAACTCAGTCAAGAAACATCCAAATCCAAAGCCATTTGCAAGCCAGACTACATGGGTTAAATTGAAAGACTTTATTAGTACACAGATGCTATGTCTATACCTGTTTTTAAGAGCAGCCTCTAGATTTAGTCCCTGAAGATGTTTAACTGAGAGCCTGTGGACTGCCTGCAGACTGTCTGCGAACACTCAGCATGATGCTTGGTGAAAGATCCCATATGCTCTCTGGCCATGCCAAGTTTGCCTGCTTGCTGGGTGCATGTAGCTGAGTGGTCTTGAGGATAGCCTCAGGTCTTCCCTCAGCAGACAATACACACTTATATAGGGAGCCTGGACAATTATATTTTGAGTATTTGTCTAAATTTTGAGGCCTACAACTCATTGTGCCAACTCATACAGTATAACTTATTTTGTGGGTGGGATTTGCATTTGTCTTTCCTTCATAAGGTTGTCAGCCTTCATAAGGTTGACGTTACAAGATGCTTAATGATGGGAGGCTGATAATAGAACTACAAACTGCGTACACTAAACCATTTGAAAGGTGAAGGAGCTGTTCTTCAGCAATAAGTTTAACACTTAAGACTTACAACAATTTTACATCCTTGAAATACTTACACTGGGGCAGAACTAAGAACAGTGTTTCAGGGATTGACATAATATTTTCTTTATGTATTTAATAGTTTCATATATAGAATTGCCTAGCAGAAATATAGAAAAGGCAGCATGGCAACTGTGTAGTACAGGAGAATGGTAGTTTCAAGTAGATCCTCTATTAAGGTGCCAAAACCTATGATTAAAGATTTCCTATATCATATTTCCCCTTTGGACTAGATGTTGGTGAATATCAGCATTGTGAGACCGTTCCTTTGGTTCTCAAAGACATCCAGATGCATCTGTGACATGACTCTCTGTTCTGGATTCTGCTCTAACAGATGGGCACCTACATACATGACTCTGCAGTGTCCAGCTTTACATCTCTCAATTCTTTTTCTGAAGCTGTCCCCTAACTACTTTTTCAGTCACAGTTCTTCTAAAAGTAGCACAGTTTAAGTAAGCAATACATTTAGATTAAATCCTTGTTTAGGTATAAAACCCCATTTTATTTTCTAATGCAAAGATGAAAAGTTACCCCCACTTTGTGTCACCATTGAGAGATTTTTCATGTAATGTATCCATATTTAAAGTATTTGTTAGCATTTTGGAAAAGAGCTTTTACCCCATGACCAAATGAAAAGTATTTAATTTGAAAGTCAAGCTGTTCATTAGCTCTCATCCTCATTAACATTTGTCACATTCTCTTACTGCAGGAGGTCAGTAGTTTGTCATTTCTCTTCCTGGAAAGTCATAAGCACAAGAATGTGACATCCCAAATGTCACATTATTTTGTTTCTCAAGCATGGGACAAAAGAGAAATTAAGTAGTTTCGTACATGAATAAAAATGTATAGAACTAGTCTGCAGATATGAAGAGCACCTGCTAATTTATCTAGTAGGTAGGAAGTCTGTGAGCACTGATCAATATAGAATATACAGTATTTAATTACATTCATGGAATTAAAATATAATTAAAATACTAAAAAGTACAGTTTTTCCAAACAATTTTATGCAATGCATTCAAGGGGAAATTTCAGATGTTGAAAAACGTATTTGGAATTTGTGTTAGTCTCATGTTCCTGTGGGTTTTTCTTCTTTTGAACTATGTAAGAAACATGAATTGCAAGTGAATATGCAGTTATAAAAATAGTTTGTCCCCATAGTTCACCCTAAAGTGAACTTTACATTGTATTACAAGGAAAGGTCAACATTCCTTTGCTTGAGAAGATGAATAATTTTTTCAAAGCATAAAAGGAAGTCTAGCTAAATGTAGGTCTTATTTTTTGCCTATTTCCTAGTTAGAAATGCTCAAATTTTACCAAGAATAATAATTTAACTTATTTTTTTACTGTTCACACACAATGTATATTCTCTTTCTCAACTATATGTTTAGTAGTCTTATCTAATTCTGTAATAATGCCTCTGCTTTTAAGAATGCATGTATCTGAGGCGTAAGCATGTCCATATGTAAGTGTGCACACGCATTTCATGAGAAAAAAAAATGATAAAACTGTATCTTACATTTCTGTTGCAAGACTGAGTTCCTTGTATTTCAGGTGCTGAATACAAATAGCTAAAACATTCAGAGGGTATTCAGAGGTTGATGTTTGCTCTGTAAGGGTATTTTGTTCTATACCTCAGCTGTTGTCTATGAGCTATGCTTTTTGATTAGGGGATGTAAGATACTGCTGAACATTTTTTCTTCTTTCTTTTGGAACAAAAAGAAGGATGGGATGATAGCAGTAGCCAAACTGAAATGGTCCAAACCTGTTCATCATATATAGACCAGAGTATCAAGAACTTTAACATCTTCCTTAAGAAAATAAGTACGTTACACACTACAAGAATCAAAGTGGATACAAGCTATTTATCTCCAACTAATAATACAATAATGCCTTTATGTCAGGTATTGTATGTACTAGCAAGGCCAACAAGCCAATGTAAGGTAACATATTTTTATGCACATTGGACTCTACCTGTCAATGAACAGCTGAGGCTTTAATTTGTTTCTCACAACTATGACAGAAGATATTTTTTCTGTAATTTATCTAGTAATCCCATGCTACTTACAAGTATATTTCACTTCTCCTTTTATAAAGGATTCCCACTTACACATGTGGTGAGGAAGCATCCTTCTCTTTATAACTAGAAACTAGCTGTGACTGAAAAGAAAGAAATTATGAGTTCCAGTTATGTATTAAAATACACTTTGAATAAAAGTAGGCCTATATAATAAAGCCAAAATGATGATTATCAAACAGCATTTGCAGTGGGTTGGTCATGAAATATGTAAAAGGGAACCACAATCTGTAAGTTCTTATTCAAATACAATATTCATGAAGAGACCCTTTGCTTTCTGTATTTTTAATGCTCATAAAAAAAAGTGGTTTATGCTATCTTTATTCTAATAACTTTAGTTTGAACCTTAAAACTGTAATATTTTTAGACAAGGAAAATGTCCTTGTAGGAAAATGTTCTTGCTCATTATGACATAAGATATTTTAAAAATAAAGTATATGTCTCTAAGTATTGTTGCTGGTTGGGCTTCATCTTATTGCACATTCAATACCTAGTGTTTTAACTTCATCTGACCTTGTTAAAGCCTGAATCTATTTGAGTGAATTATCAGTAGAAAGTCTTAAAACTTTTTTGTTGTGAAATATATTACTGGAGTAGTTCAGAAGCTACCAATACTAATGTAAAAGCATTTTTCTGTAATACTGTATTATCTTGCTCTGAGCAAAGATCTAACTTGCATTATGAGGATGGACAATAGAAGCAACAGCAACGCCTGTTTAAAATAAATGTTAACACTGAAGATTCAAATCAATGACATGAACAATTGCACATCTTATTGATAATTCAGGTAGTGTCTTTTACTTTTGGGAAAGCAACATTATATTATACGTCAAAGTGTACATGAGCAGTCTTACATCTTTTACAGATCATCTTTGAATGAATTTATTTGTCAGTTTTATTGTCCATGATTGCATTATATTTCATGTATTTTTGCTTTCTGAAGCAGTTTATTACATCCATGGTCAGCATTTCTGGGCAGTAAGAATGCTGTAAAAATAAATCCAGTGCAATGACATCCAATGGATGTTGTAGTCCTACAATAGATAACCCTTGTTTTAAACACCAGCTTAACTGTCTCAGAAAAGCTAGTTCCATTTTATTCTTTATTATTAAATTTATTTAGATCAGTAATATTGTGTCATGAAAGTCAAAAATAAAACATGTGTTGCTAATAATTTACTCGTTTCCTGTAACTCTGATTTGACTTGTGTCCCAGTTTCTGGCTATGGTGGGAGAAGTTTTGGAAGTTTTTATCAAAATAACTCTAGAGAAATTTTATGTAATTTTGCAAGATACACCTAATCAGTTAGAACTTGGAAGATTTTAAGACGGTAACTTGTACAATTGTGGCTACCAATGTGACAAAATGGCAAAATGACAGAGAGAATTATTACAAAAAAAAAACCCCAAAACAACAAAAAAAACCCCAAAACCAAACAACCAAGAGGACAGAACATTATTTAACATTTCTGGGTACCCTTTAAGACAGTGTTTCAGATTTTAACTGATACCAGTAAAAAGGTGGTGAGATGTGGTCTGAATGGAACAGTTTTCCCTGCTATACCCTACACCTGGCTGCAGCTTCTTGTCCCTTCACATTCCACCATGGGACAGACTTGAATAGCTCTATACTCTTCAGTACTGATCCTGCGCAAGCTGAAAGCAGCATGACTTTTTGCATAGACTGTGACAGAAACACCATTAAGTCCTTAGACTGTGATGGGCAGGTGTGCCTTGAATTTAATTCGTTCTGGAAAACTTAACAGCCACCTCATGGCTGATTAAGGAATAGCATCGTCCATTTCTTCGCTGAAAAATACTAGTGCTGACAAAATCCTTGAGGTGGGTTTAAATCAGGCATATCAGGCTTCCATTAAGTATATATACAATTTCCTGAAAATAAAGTAAGACCACTGAACTAGTAAACATGAAATATTGAGGGACTTCCTCTGACAGGAGAGCTCAAGGACAGTCAGTCAGAAAGCACAGCAATCTGTTCTGTCTGAAACACCCTCTCACTGAACAGAATAATGGAATTGTCAGAACTTTCTTCCTGGCTAAGGATCATACTGTGCTGTGAAGAAAAGCCTTGGGAACAGAAGTATAGGCAATAAATTATGAAAACATGGTTTTGATCAGAATGAAAGAGGAAAATAGCCTCCAAGTTACAGAGTGTCAGAGACAGGATCATGAACTAGATGGACCTTCAGTGTGGCCCAGAATGGTGGCTTCTGCATTCTCGTAAAAGAAAAAAAATGGAATTTTGTAGAAAGAAAATGCAGGAAGATATTTATGGACCTGTTGCTAGCCAGAGGAGTGCCCTGGAAGTCTGCTTCCACAAGTGTGTGCCCTTTTGTTCACTGCCTTCCACACAACACAGAGCTGCTGCTTTTTGCAACAAGGGATTCCTTATCAATTTTATATGCATCCCATAGAGATGGCATGCCACTTTTCTTTCCAGAGGGCAGGAAAGTCTGTCCTCTCAGTGCTGCAATTCCAGGAGACCTGACCATTGGTAGGCACACACTTCCTTAGTGCTGTCTCCCTATCCAGGAATGTAATATTTCATAGAATCATAGAATCATAGAATCATTACGGTTGGAAAAGACCTCTAAGATCATCTAGTCCAACCATCAACCCAACACCTCCATGCCCACTAAACCATGTCCTGAAGTGCCATGTGTACATGTTTTTTGAACTCCTTCAGGGATGGTGACTCTACCACCTCTCTGGGCAGCCTGTTCCAATGCTTGACCAACCTTTCAGTAAAGAAATTTTTCCTAATATCCAATCTAAACCTCTCCTAGTGCAGCTTGAGGCCATTTCCTCTTGTCCTATCACTTGTTACTTGGGAGAAGAGACCAACCCCCACCTCACTACAACCTCCTTTCAGGCAGTTGTAGAGAGCGAGAAGGTCTCCCCTCAGCCTCCTTTTCTCCAGGCTAAACAACCCCAGTTCCCTCAGCCGCTACTCATAAGACGTGTTCTCCAGACCCTTCACCAGCTTCGTTGCTCTTCTCTGGACACGCTCCAGCACCTCAATGTCCTTCTTGTAGTGAGGGCCCAAAACTGAACACAGTATTCGAGGTGCAGCCTCACCAGTGCCAAGTACAAGGGCACAATCACTTCCCTACTCCTGCTGGCCACACTATTTTTGTTACAAGCCAGGATGCCATTGGCTTTCTTGGCTACCTGAGCACACTGCTGGCTCATACTCAGCTGGCTGTCAACCAACACCCCAAGGTCCTTTTCTGCCAGGCAGCTTTCCAGCCACTCTTCCCCAAGTCTGCAGCGTTGCATGGGGTTGTTGTGACCCAAGTGCAGGACCTGGCACTTGGCCCTGTTGAACCTCATATAGCTGACCTCGGCCCATCGATCCAGCCTGTCCAGATCCCTCTGTAGAACCTTCCTCCCCTCAAGCAGATCAACATTCCCACCCAACTTGGTGTCATCTGCAAACTTGCTGAGGGTGCACTCGATCTCCTCATCCAGAACATTGGTAAAGATATTAAACAAGACTGGCCCCAAAACTGAGCCCTGGGGAACACTGCTTGTGACCGGAATGTCACCCCAACCAGTCATATTGACATTGTTACCCTGTGAAGAATGGCACTCTCTGTGATTGCCTGTTTTGCCTGGATTTTCCTGGGTTGTATTCATGTATTTATGAAGTGGTTGTTGTCTTTTATGAGAGATAAAAAATGATAAATAAACAAGATTTCTGTGTACTTCCTTCAACCTCAATGTAAGCAGTGGCAGGCTGCTTTCCATGGTTGTTGAAACAGTGAGCAATTTAAATGCCAAGTAGCAAAAGATGTCAAGAACATTTCATACAGTTTGGCTGGCTTTGAATTGTAATGTTTCATTTAATTTGTTTCATTACATAACCACTTTAGGAACATCTCTTAGTTTGAACCTCTCTTGCATATTATCACTCACTCTCTAAATATTCTTGATAGAGACTTTAGTGAAGGTGAAATATTTGTGCTGGCTAAAACAATAAGAAGCTCAGAAGATCACTGTTTAAAAGTTATTTTCATTGTATAATTCCTGAAATGGAACCACTTCCTTTTCTTATTAAACTTTTCTGATTTTAACAGACATTTTTCTTCATGAAAAGTGAGTTTTACCACTCAGAATGTCTGTTTTTCAGAGCACAGACCTTAGGTTAATGGAAAATCTCATGAACAACAGCGTATTTCTTTAAAGTCAATAAATTGTCCATTAAATGTTCTATTTTTGATGAAAAAGTAATTGTTTGATGTTTCCCTGTGCAGTTTAGTAGGGCATACACTTCTGCTGCGTTTTCACCTTCACAATGGAGGAAAATGTCTTCTACTAATATGTCACGGATGCAGCCCTCTGTTGTTAATTCACTTTATGTTCAGGCAACATCTGAGACTCACTTTATCGTAAAATTGTCCTTAGTGTATATGAAGCCTAAATATCCCTCCCTGAAAGAGATAAAAATGTAATTAAAGTCTGATATGTTCCACTGTTGGAGATGGAGCATTAAACTAAACAGCTATTAGATTTAAGTCTGGTGTTGCCAAGTCTAGTGTAAATCTCATGATTTAACAACTTCAAAACGATCTTTCTTTTCATTTTATTTTATACAAAGAGCTAAATATTAATTTCTTCTTATTTATCCTCAATGTTCATATCTTTATTGATCTCTGGACTCACATTTTTAGCATTTGGCTATGACTGGAAAGGTTTTTTTTTAAAATGACAACTGAGTTTCTCGTACCATAGCATGACTCTAGAAGCTGTGACTTTAGAAATATTATAAATCCCATCATCTCAAATTGTATGAGTTGATGGTAACTGCTATAACAATTGCAATTTACTAGTCCAGATCTAGCAAAACCCACTCATGATAAAAGTTATTATGCCACAATTCTAGTGAAATATTTTATTATTATGTTGTTCCGCTTATAATTCTTCTGTGAATTTCTGGAGCACTTATTTATAATTCTAACCAAGATAATGGTCACTTGTGTGACAGCAATCCTTGATGACTTCCCATGTGGATGAGAAAAAAACCAAATTCAAGTAAAAGGTAGAAAACTTCTGATAAAACAAATTTCATCTAGAAATGCTAAAAATTTGGAATTAATGAAGAAAAAATGAGGCGTTTTGATTTTTTTCTCACTTTGGGGAAAAATGCTTGAGAGAATAAAACATTTCTTATCTGTTTCAAAAATTGTGAATGCATCACAGTAATACAGACACTAGCAGATTTGATATAGAGATACTTAAATGGAGTTTAAATACAATTCTTTACATGGGAGCTTGGTGTTCAATACCTCACTGCAGCTAGTGGAGATCTAGGACTCAATTCAGTTGCCCACTGAATGTGATTTGAGATTCCTATGGGAGTCCTGCCTGGCCTGCAGCTTTTGCTGTAGGGCACAGCTCCCGTGTTGTCTCTTGACAGCCCCATGAGGATAGTTCAGATACCATAAGACATTTAAAATGACACCAGCTGCTTATATTTTGGCACTTGAGCACTATTTATCTGTAGCATCACAACTGAGAGGATGAGGGAGAAAAAACTGTGGTACCAGATGCTTGATGAACTTTTCTCTTTGTTTTCTTCTGCTTCTTTCTTTTCAGTAACATCCCTTTTATTTCTCTAGCTCTTCATGCAGCTCAAAAATCTAGTGGCACACAGTGGCACAGAATATACACCTGGTAAACATAGCTAATTGTGAAATGTTAGTCATTTCCAACACTATTTTCATTTTCCAACACCACTTAGCCAACTGAATGAATAAATAGACGCTTCTCAGGGACAAAAGCGAATCTTGATGTGGAGAGATAGGTCATGCAATATATTTGACCCTGGAGAAGAGAATTTATCAATAACTTCTTGTCTGTGTTATCTATCGACACTTCTGGAGCAGGGAATTAACTCTAAAATTATGGGAAATAAACAATAATAAATGCTCCTTTTATGCCAATGATTAATCCTAGTTCATTACATACAATGAAAATTTACATCAGATCCTTTAGTGCTCATCTTCACTGTGTGTGAGAAATGTAAGAAATACACTCTTCAGCATTTGCTTTACTTTCTTTGGTACTATTCACCTCTTATTAAATCTTTAAAAATTTTCCATCTGGTTGTATGTGAAAATGTATATACCTTACACGCTGGGTAAGAGAGAATGACAAAGCAGCAGTGAAAAGACTCTATCAAAGACAGACAGTTGTCATCCAACTATATCCCTGAAGAACATCACTGTGAATTTCAAAGCTGTCATATTGCTTATCACTGTATGAAAGCGTAGCCTGCCTGTCATCTTGGAAAAGCTGAATCAGAGTAAGGAGACCAAGGAGGAGAGGATATGAATGGATGAGGAAACCCCCTCTTTATAGTATTTGGTTTCCCACAGTTTTGTTTTGTCATAAACATATTCTTTGCAGTTACCTTACAAAAAAGATCTTGCCAATAAGTGATTTCCTAGACTAAATTTCCCTTATCTCCCTGGAAGCATGTAATCAGCAACACTTTCAATCTCTTCAGGATAACACTTGTCAATGCTCTGCCTACATCACATACAAGGGCATTTCTCTTTTTGTTTTCATGAATTCATCTTCTTTGTTTTTACATAATTTGTGACATTTAGAATTATTAATGGCTTTTAGTTTCACTATTTAATTATTAGTTTTACCCCTCTTTTTCCTCTTGTAGACAAGCAAAACAAGAAGTATGTTTCCATTATCAGCATTTCAGCTGGAGTTTCTCTGTCCTGCTGATATGCTCTGCTTCCTCCCCATACTGGTTCTGTAGGAAGGTCTGTAATAGCTGAAGCCTACAATTTCTGTTAAGTGCTGTCCCAGAAACAATATGTTCACATGAGCAGTATTCATGTTGGTGCGTACTCAGCACTGGATCTGTTTCCTTTTAACAGGGATTATGTCTTGGTTTAGAGAATAAAATTTGGAGTTTTACTAAATAAAGGATCTTGTTTCCATTATATAATCACCCTAAATCTCCATTCTCAAAGGATGTTTGTACTTTTTTGCAAAGATCACACCAATAAACAGATTAAATTATAACTCCTTCCAATGAGCTCTTGGTTGATTTACGATTAACATGTGTCACATTTCAGTAATGTCAGTCTGAACTTTTTCCTCTAATTAGAAGAAGATAATAAGATATGACTTTTTTTAATATGATGTGTCTTATGTTTCTTGCAATGAGGCACATTTGACACTGAGCATAACAATGAAAAAGCAGCTTGTATTAAAATAATATAAAAGTAAAATAAACAATAATACTAAATCAGTCTTACATAATCAAAATAAAATAATGTTGTAAATTAAATAATATAAATATAATATTTTATCTAATATATCGTGCTCTAATATAACATGACATGCCAGTAGTGTTGGTGCCTAATATGAAATGATGTGATGTCTAATACAGAAGAAAAACAAGTTTTGAAATGTTGGAATTTCCTGTGCACCAGAAAATTTGACTGTTGTCTGGCTCTGAAGAGAGAACAGTGAGGGTAGGAAGAAAAACTGAAAAATAGGAGGGGAAAGTTTGAAAGAAAATACAAGATAGGTTGCCTTATACTTTGGGATTAGTGAGATTCATCCCCACCAGGAATTTATAGCCCTTGGTAAAATCTCTGTTTATTTCCCCACTGCACTGAGCACACATTGGACATGCCAGCACCAGCCCAGTGCTGTAACACACAGGAGCAAGGAGCATGTTGTGCCTGCACAGTGAAAATGCCCTGGGCAGCCCCAGTGGCTAAACACATTAGAGCCCTACCCTGAGACAAATGCTTCTGTGCTCATTGTCATGAGCTACTGAGAGCTCAGATTAGGGGCCATGTTTGCTACAGACCTGAGTAAATGTGGCATAACAAAGTAAAGGGAGATATTCCAATCTCTGTCAGACAGCTATCTTTCCCAGTATGCCAGAAAAACAGAGAAAAAGTGCTTATTTTAAGACTTAGGAGTAGCAAGATGAATTTGGATAATCAGTTTGTAACTTCATCGCTCTAGAGATGTGCATATTAATGATATTCTTTATATTTGGGATGCACTAGCTTAAGGGAAATTCTAGTTTACAGTAAAGGGGAGATGCTACTTAATGAAATACTCTGAGGAATGAAAAGAGAGATCAGGGGACAGCTATGCTTTCACGTGTTTGTTCATTTGAATATTTCTCCTATTCTCAATGAGGTTTCTATGGAAATAAAATGTCCAAATCTAGACTGTTAATAATCTCAACTTAAAAATGAGGAATTCACATTTACTGTCTAAATTGCCAGTTATGTTTGGTACATAATTTGTTTCAATTCACTTGCATTAAATTGGGATTGTCTACCGATTCTACAGTATGTAGACCAAGGGCTTTAATGTCCAAGTATAGGAAAGTAAAATTAAAACAGATTCTTCATTTTTTTGATTCAATGAGTATTTCTCCCAGCATCTTTGATTTTAGGCTGCACAATATTGCCCCATAATTCAAGATCAGGAACATTTGTAATAATATTACATTTTGCAACAGATATTGGCTTGCTACCGTTTTGGAATTCTGAAGATGTTAGGGAGAATTTTTGAATTATAAAGATATTTTATATTAGGCTGAATTTTAGAGATATCCTAGGATGAAGCTGACATTCTGTGTCTCAAATTAATACGAAAATTATCCTTTACACCTGGTATGCGTGTATCCATATGTGTCTTTAGGTTACGGATAAATGAATCCTCAAAAATTCAACTTCAAAAAAATTCCAGCTATTTAACAAAGCAATTCACTGCTTGATCAACAGATAATCTAAAGAAAAAGATAGGAGACCATGACTTTGGGATGTTAAGGATTTTTTTTCTCCCTTAGCAACAATATCTGCACCCCATGACAACAAGATCTGTAAGCACAAACTCAGATTTGCTGTAAGCAGCTGATGTTCACTTGAAAGCAATGGGCTTATAAAAAGGTTGAATTCCACCCAATAGTACCTACTTTAATGTTTTTTTGGAACTTAATTAGAAACCATCTGATTAGGGTCTTAATTATGGTTGTCATACTTCAAACTATGAAGTAAGAGCATTCTTACACACATTGCTTTTTAAACTGCAGCCCTTAGAATCTAAAAAAAGTACTAAGATTAAAATAACTGGTTTTATTAACAAAATTATAGATTGTAAATAGAAACCCAGTAGAAATATTTTAACAATACTTTTATATTAGTATTATAACCCATTAAACCCCTAATTTGTAAAGCAGTGATTTTTCATAGATTATTAGATTCCATAGATGATTATAACGTCAGGATCAAAGTGATTAATAATAATAATAACAATAATATAACAACAACAATAATGTAAGAAATAATATAAAGACTACTTTGTAATTTTAGGAGGTATACATTTGTCATGCGGTGAAGCTTGCTTACATAGTGACCCACTAAATAATTTTAATTTACTAGTGTTCATTGTAACTAGTTTGGACAAAGAGACAGGAAATCTCTGACTCAGAGAATAGGAACTTATATATATGGTTGACATTATTTAATACCCTATTTTCTGCACAGGGTTTCAATTACTGGAAGATATGGGCAGTATTACAAATTATGATGCCTGTAGAGTATAATTCAGAGAAAGATAATTCCCTGCTTTTGTGTTTCATCCAATTGATCCTCTATAATTTTTTTCCAAGCAGGTGAAGATTTATAACACATTCAGGCTTCAGAATCATTATTACTTGTCTCTGCATAACATTTGATTAAGCAAGTCTTCGCATACTTATCATTAAAATGAAGACCTGTTTTAATTCATTCTAATTTTTTTTATTTGGTTACAGTCACAGATTCAAGTTGTATGTTAATTTTCTTTGTCTTTCTTAAGAAGCCATTATAATCTAAGTTTGATTTCAAAAAAGTAATTATTTGAATTTTGTGACTGGCACTCTCCAGTTAAAAATGCTTTGAAAAGGGGGAAATGATGACTGTTCCTTTCATTTCCTAACTTCATATTTATAAATAGAACTGTCTGAAGAGTTTCTTTTGCAAAAAAAAGTTTAAAACAGTACATTAAACTAGAAGTTCCCTTTCAGTATGAAAATAGGACATTTTGATCTGTATCACTGAAGTTTTCTTACCTTCTTTTCCTACATCACTTCCAAATAGCTTTCATTTTGGTATCATTTCAGAAGTTTTGGAGATGATTCCTTATTGTACAATAGAATTTGTGAAAAGAATCTCCTTTACATTTCTATAGGTTTTACTCCCACTAGTAGTAAGTGAAATTATGTTGTAGTGCAGTGCCATAACTATTAATGTCAACCTTTTTATTGACAGCTTCTAGAGCTGAAACACTCTCATAGTGGATGCCTTTATATTGTTTCAACTTTCTGCAGAGATCTGCTGGTGTATTTTCTTCTAATACAGCCCTGTAGTGTCAATACTACCCAGAAATTAGGTAGAAATAAAATACATTGAACATACATAGTTCTATTTCTTTCATATACATCTGTCTTCACATTTTTTTTACATAATACTCGACTAGATATAAACCCAGTTAAAAAAATCTTCTGTATCATTTTGTGACTTATAAATCATAAAAATCATTTCCTAGGCAAGACATTACTTTTAAGAGCATTCTTTATTAAGATTTAAGAGTTTTAACAAAAATTCAGATGGAAGATATTAAATTGTGGTGTTTTTAATTAGTGTATTATAAGGGGAAAAAACAGACTTTAAAAAGAGGTCTGTAAAAATAAAAGTACTCTGCACTTAACATGTAAATTGTTCACCTTCATAAACATTTTTGGGAAGGAATCTTCCTCAACCTGCTATGATATTTCTCCCTCAAAAAAGAACTATTAATCTCACGGGAGAATTGTACGCTGAAATGGGTTTGCTGATACAGTCCATGGAGAATTCAAGTGAAGGAGAGGCAGAAACATTCAGTAGCTGCAGGTATGTTCAGAATGACTAAAGTCTCCTTCAGTTTCGTGTCTGCTTTATGAAGGAAGTCAGGTTATTCTAGATATCAAAAAGCATTTCAAAAGGCATAAGAAGAGCACTGCACAAAGAGTTATCCAATAGGAAATTATAGATAGAAGGATTTGGGTAGAATTTAGTTAGTCAGAATATGTCAAAAAAGAAAGATAGTGATTGACCTACTGAAAAACAAGATAAAATACATTTAATGTCTTTCCAATCTAGTCAGTCAAGGAGGCATGTAGTTCTAAGATTTATTTCCCCTTACCAAGATTTATTGGCATTAACTAGTTTTAGTGATTAAAATAATTGTGTATGAGGAGGTATTACTTTTACAGAGCAGAAAATGACTATATTACAATAAAAATCTATGGTTTGAAATTTAAATATGGATTATGTTATATGCAGACCATAGCAGTATTATTTCTCTCAACTATATTAAAAATAGTCTGAACAAACTAAACCCTTTGATTCAGGTATCATTTATTCTGATTTCCTTGGGAAAGTACGCTATCTGCTCATGCTGTGTTTGAGGGCACACGTATGTTTACATGCTTATTTCTGCCTATTGTGATTTTTTAGATTTTGAGGGATATATAGACTGATTAATGTTAGAGACAAAGCTATCCTCTATTCTCTGTGAAAATTTGTGTTTTCTAAGCTAAGTTATACAAATGTTTGTAAGTAAGTGACTTGTAATAAGATTTTCCTAAAGGAGAGAAGTTTGTTTCAGTGCTCTAGTCATTTGAATTTATACTTCTGTTTTCACCTCTATGTATATGTAAACACTTCTGTTGTTATTTTTTTCCCCAAAGACTCATAATATTTCTATTGGTCCAAATAATGACTTTGGGATCTTTGGGATGAGTTTCAATAATTTAAAAATTTGGTTGCCTTTATAGAGGTTGCTTTTATAGCACGTATAATACCTGTTTTACTGTGGTGTAAGAATAAAAAGAGAAAATGAGAGAGAGAAAAAAATCAGCTGCAAAACCAGAATTTTTTCTATAGCATGGGTTTATCTTGCATTTTACAGAATTAAAATAAAAGAGGCATAATATCCTTCAACATTGCTTCAGGTGATAACAAATCTGTATTCCGATACCTAGCAGTTGGTAATTAGTAGTAATTATTTTTATTACAGAAATATATGTGTAGATGGCATGTGCAGCTAAATTTCAGCAGGAAAGCTGACTGGAAAAGGGAGTAAAAATGCAATGACTTTTAGACTATGCCTGTGAAAATTAGTTTGGGGGCTAAATATGATGGAAAGTGAGAGAGGGGATACTTTAGAAGAAGAAGAATACACAAAATAAGATATTCAGACACAATAATGTGTGAGCGTTCACCAGAAGAGGGAAAGGGGAAAGGAAGGAGACAACACAAACTAATAATTGGAGAAGAAACGTTGAAAGTAGAGTGGGAAATGAATTCAGATATAAAGTAAGGAAAAGTTGAAAGAAAGAGGAAGAAAATATAGTTTACCTTAATTCCTCCATACAGATGATCCTCCGTCAGGGCTCCTTACACCTAGCACACTAAGTCCCAGCACCCTTTGCCTATGCTTCAATGGATACCGCAGACCCAGTACTCTTTGTCCTCTACACTCAGCAAGCTCAATACAAAAGTCACCTACAAGTCCTCTCATGTACATTTGTTTGCCACTGCAGCCTAATTCCTTGTCTACCCTGCAGTATTCCCATGGACACAAAGACCACCAGTCCTTTGATGATTTCCACAGTATGCACGACCTGTGGGAGATCAGCTCTGTCTCAAAGCAGTCATTGTCCCCATTGCAAGCATAGGACCCTTCCTGATAATTTAGTTTCAAATTGCCTAAACCATGAAAATGATCATCAGTCATTGCCAGTAAGAAGGTGGAAGTGGCTGGACTGAAGACCTGTGGTAAATATGTCTTGGTCATATGACTCACATTCACCTTCAGAAATGGTTTTCTTTCTTTTGTACTGTGTTCCTGGTTCCTTTTCTTATTCCTTAAAAGGTACTAGCTTTTTGGCATCTATTACAGAGAACAAGAACCCCAAAGGAAGATTGTTTCCCTTTTTCATGGTAATATGTTTTCCTGTTTAGAAACATCACCAGTTGTGTTGAGAACAGGATGTTTGTCTTTCCTTATCAGCTTCCCACAGTGGACTACTTATAGACTTATATATCATTCTCTGAACTTGGGTGCCCATCTCTCACATAAAGATGTGCTTTTAGGGTCTACTTCTCGAGTGTTACAGACATTTCTCCCTCAATTTGTAAATACTAATGCTGAAGAAGGACTGACAAATGCATATTGATAAATATAGTAAACTTGTATTATTTAATTTATAAAAGCCAGAATTAAATTAAAAAACTATATGAGGGTTATGAAGAATAATATATAACAAGTTAATATATATTAATATAAAATTCAGAAAGATTGTGATTAAATAGTCTCCACATATCACAAACCAGCTGACCTTAGCCATTCTAACAAGTAAAATTTATGGTATTCAGTAAATCACAGAAGTCACCTACAGTGCCTTAGACAACATATATCTTTTATACCTTTAATGTAGGTTAGTGTGATAAGCAAGTGACCTTCTATCATTGTCATGATGAATATAGAGCAGTGACATAGTGTAGACATGCTCTTAATCAACTGCTTGATGCTTTTGACACATTTCAGTTTGTGCTGAGTTTGACAGTTGAGATCTAGCAAAGTGTTTCCCAAAGTAATGTATATTGCTGCTTTTTCATACATTAGATTTTTGTATTTTGTGCTTGTATGACTGTGGGAGAGATTGAACCATGGATTTTAAGAGTCCTTTGGTGGTATTTGTAAGAAGTAGGAAGGAGAAAAAGGTCGAATGATTTACCAACAGAAATATCAGAGAAGGGTCTATTTTATTGGTTCCAAGAAGACTTGACATTTATAGCTTTTATTCACAAGCAAAAAAAAAAGCATTTTTTTGTGTGAGCCCCATTTTTCTATCATCCAAGTCTTTTGTATGTGAAATAAATACATTAGTGATGTCCAGTAAAGTCCATTAATGGCCTATATTATTTGCCTCTTTTTCAGAACAGACATCTGAATAAATATAATTTGAACATTTTCAAGGATTTTTGGAGGCTAGTTCATGACTATAAATTCTCTTTTAAGGTAATCTGTCTCAGAGAGGCATGGTTTGACTGTCAGTGAGTTGGTGGCCATTCTTGGTCTGATGGAAGTCCTTTTGGAGGCAGCGAGCCTTTGGATGCATTCAAATACTCCAATATACAATTTGGTAGCCAGAGTCCTTGACTGAGAATTTTTTGTCCCCAGCATCTTGCCCGGGTTCCTGTTGTTCCAAAATAGATAAGGCAGACTTTGTCAGGTCATAAGATCATTAAAAAGAGCAAAAAGGGACCTTGAGAGATTATCTAGTCTCTATTCACAATCCTATGCCTAAGGATCAGCTGTACCTATTTTCATTTAATAGAATATTCAAGTGTTGCTCTTTTAGGGAGAAAAGTATACTACATGTGTTACAAAAACAGTATTTCTTTTTATATATCCAGGTATGCTATCTGCCTTTTGCCAGACCTGTTCATGTATCTATGTTCAGACCTTTTTGCAGAATTGCTGCCTAGATACTTGTTTCTCATCCTTTTTTTTTCCTGGGATTGATCATTTCTGGCTAAATGGAGAATCTTTGCAGTTGCCAATACTGAATTGTAACCTTCTTTTTTTTTTAAGACCTTTTCTTCACTTTGTGAAGACTTTATTTTAAATTCTGAACTGCATCTCTGTTGTCATTTTCAGCTTTGCAAAAATGGAAGCAGAGGAAATTAAGATTCAGAAATTTGTTTGACATCAACAACTATGTTAAAGAGTTGTAAGTTGAAACTACCCATCTCCTGAGAAGGGTTTATTAGTGATTCACTCTTTTCTTAGTTAGAAGGGAAAATAAAGTTACATTATTTTAGCTTTTAGCTGGTCGGGTTGATTGGGTTTTGGGTAATACAGAGAAAAGTTAAGTTGTAATAATAATGTAAATGTGGTGATAGAAATTTGATACAGATCAGTTTATAAATCTGTGTAATCTATGCATGTGTGTTTCTGGGGCCTACAACTTAAGAAGGATTTTAAGGTACTTGAATGCATCCAGAAGAGGGCAACAAAGCTGCTGAAAGGGCTGGAAGGAATGTCCTATGAGAAGTGGCTAAGGACTTTGGGTTTGTCTAGTTTGGAGAAAAGGAGGCTGGGGGGCGATCTCATTGCTTTCTACAGCTTCCTGAGGAGGGGAAGTGGAGGGGGAGGTGCTGACCTCTTCTCCCTGGTATCCAGTGGTAGGACACATGGGAACAGTTCAAAGCTGTGTCAGGGGAGGTTCAGACTTGACATGAGGTAGCATTTCTTTACTGAGAGTGTGGTCAAAAACTGAAACAGGCTTCCTAGAGGGGTGGTCGATGCCTCATGCCTATCAGTGTTTAAGAGGCAATTGGACATTGGCCTTAATAATATGCTTTAACTTTTAGTCAGGCAGGTGGACTAGGTGGTCATTGTAGGTCCTTCCAGCTGGAACTCAACTCCTCCTCTCTTCTCTTCTCTTCTCTTCTCTTCTCTTCTCTTCTCTTCTCTTCTCTTCTCTTCTCTTCTCTTCTCTTCTCTTCTCTTCTCTTCTCTTCTCTTCTCTTCTCTTCTCTTCTCTTCTCTTCTCTTCTCTTCTCTTCTCTTCTCTTCTCTTCTCTTCTCTTCTCTTCTCTTCTCTTCTCCAGACTTATGTATATTAATATATATTAAATAATGATGGGTTTGGAAAAATGGTTTATGAATACATAAGGTACACAACTAATTTTAGAGTACGGCTCTTTGGAGCTTATCCTAGGTCAATGTTTACTGTATCTCTTTTCTGACCCTATCTGCAAGATCATACAACAAGAGTAAAGAAGAGACCTGTTAAGAGAAATATAGTTTATTAGCTGAACTAGCTTAATTTCATTTATTTCCATCTGGACTGAGAAACTTTACTCTCCTTTTGGTAATATAGCTCAAAATCCCCAGAACAGAGGGGATTCTACCTTCCCATAGTGACTACTGAGTTGCAAGCACTTACTGATTTGAACAAGAGATGTTCAGTTTGGCATCATGTAATTAAATTTAATCGTGCTGTGGACTCTTCCAAAAAGGATGAAGCCCCTACTGTCTTGGTCAACTGAAAATTAATAAACCTATTCTGCATGAGTGTTTAATAAAAATATCTAAGTTTACTGGAGGTAGCAGACTTCATCTTGATACATCCTTTCAGTCTGAGGGTGAAACACTGATAATTAATATCTGAATATATTTTACAGGTGGTATTTCATTTACCTTAGTAATTTCTTTCATGTTTCCCTAGCACGCCTATGAGAATATGTGATACTGTCAAAAGTTTTGCTGAAGTCAAGATGTATGACATTTACTCCCTCTCTTCCACCTACAAGACCCCTCACCCTGTCACTGAAAAAAATTACATTGACTTGAAATGGTTTGGCTTTGACAAATAAAATGGCTATTCCTCACTTATTCTTCAGTCTTGATGTTTACAAATAGTTTGATTTTTTGTTCTGAGTTTTTTTGAAGAATTCAAGCTAAATTGACAGATCTGCTGTTGTTGTTCTTTCTCTTCTTTCCTCTTTGAAAGGCAGGTGGTACGAGAGAGACTCAAACTGCATCTCACATAATTTTAGACATCTCATTTAGATGCCAGAATTAGCTTCAAATACAATCACTGGAGAAGAGAAAAAAACCCCACAAAACAAACCAGAAAACAAAACAGAGCAGAGTAGTGCTTAAGAAAGTCTAAGACTAGTCTCCATATCTGCCTGGGAAACTATGTCTCTCTCCTGTGCCTATATATGGCAACTGGGAAACTAATTACCTAATTTAGACACCCATATTTTCTAATGTGTATTCATATGCCTCTATATGTGCTGTTTGCCAGTCTTCAAGGACCTCACCTGTCCTCCTTGACTTCTCAAAGGTAATTGTGATTATCTTGGAGATTTCTTTTCCAGTTCTTTAAGGATACTAGGTGAGGTAAAGTTCCTCCGTTCATCTCTCTTAAAATCTGTTTTAAAGTCATCTGTTAAGCTATATTATTCCCCTATGGTGGCCTGTTCCTTGTGTTGATTATGTTGGCTAATTGCAGTTCACCTTTTTAGTGAGATGGCACAAAATACTTCAGCTTTTTGTCTTCTTTGTTGAATAATGAGTCCATACCTCCCTTGGTCTTCCTCTTACTATTAATGTATTTTTGTTTTCCTTTCTCTCTTACATGTTACATGATGTTTGTACATACCATACACGTAATTTCTTCGGTCTTTCTGATTTTGTTCCCCTGTTCTGATTTTTTTTCTATATTTTTATAAGCATTTTGTGTCCGTTTCCACTTTCAGTATGCTTATTCTCATATGTAATGTCAAAGCAGGACCTATTTGGTCATGATGGTCTTTTACTATTTTTCCTATTCTTTACCCTTCACAGTTGAGAAACCCTGCTTTCCGTTGCTCTTTGAGAGATTCAGATGTTCCAACCCTGGTCCTCAGGTAAAAGGAAGAAAACATCAGTGAAGACATGTTTAATTTATACCTACTGTGATGTGACATATAGACTTTTAATTCCTTTAACAAGCAGGAGCTTTAAGTAAAAGGTTATATTAGAATGTGAAAGGTTATATGAGAATAACATTGCTGCTTCTGTACTGCCTTTTCTACATCCACATCCAAATTTTTAATTCCTGAGTATCCTCTATATCTTTATGGTAGATGAAGGAACAGTTGAAGTGACTCAGCCCCTCTTGAGAGATATTTTGCCACTTAGAAAATGGCATCCTATAACTATGAATTCCCTGTAGCCACAATTGTCTCTGGTTTTACACATCTCTAATCTCATAGCTTCTACTTCAAGAATTAAATAAATAATACTACTGAATTTTATAAAACCTATATGAAAAACAACCTATAACATATCAGGTCATATGCAGAAATTACTTTTGGTAACTACATATAAGACCGATTTATTAACTCCCATTCCAATATATAACTGATAGGCAGAAGGCACTCAGCCAGGTGTAAAATGGTTGGTCATTGCCATGCAGCTCTCACTTGGCAGCCTGTGTCAGAGGTTTGACCTGAAAGGAAAAGCAGTGGCTATTCTACCAGCAGGTCCCATACACAGATCTCATATACAGACCAAGCCCTCGACTGCTTTCTCATGCCCAGTGTGGATCTTGCAGAACTTGCAAAGCCATATCAAGTACTTTGTATTTCGTGGATAAACAAATAGCTGACTCATTTTGTCGGGACAAAATTTAGTGTAACTATTTATTATAAGAACAGCAATAATATAAAAACCCAATGCAGTCATAAAAACAATGATGAAACCATAAAAAAATATTATAACAAGCTTTTAATGTGCTTATTTCTCCTGGAATCATCTCTGAAAACCCTCTATGTTGATTAGGGTGATTGATAAAATGATAGTTTTCTGCTGCAGTATAAAAAAAATTGGGACGTTATTACTACTACGTTAGTTACTAGCATGCATGGTAAAGGAATCAATATGTAAGCACTTAACTAAGTACATTATGTGTGATAAGCTAAACACATAAAGAACTGTTCATAAAGTTCATATCTGGTCATAAAGAACAGATCATGTTAAAGCAATGGCAAAGCTCTCATGAAATTGCTAGCTTGGTGAAGAAATCTGGTAAAGTTAAGGCAGTTTATCTAGACCTTGCTGAAGGCTTTGTAATAGAGTCCAGTCCAGAAACATAAAATTAGGATGATGCTGCCTTGCTGAGAACACCAACAGGGAAAGCTAATCTGATCCATAAAGTGACAATAAGGAATAAAATCCCACTGGAGAGAGGTTAGAAAGAGGTTAACGTCGCATCTTCTTAGCACTGATAAGGAAAAAGATATATAAGTAACACATTTCTTTGATTATCCTATTAAACAGGTAGAAATGAAGATGTGTTCAAATAAAATCAGTGAAGTAACACTAGCATGAAAGCAGAAAAGAGAAATCAGGTTTAGGTTCCTAGTCTTTTATGGTGCAAACTGATGATTAGAGGGACTAACAAAGGATCTCGTTAAGAAGTAATAAGTCAATAAGGATGATAATGGCTAAAACGCTGAGAAAAAAACTCACAGGACTTGATTCACAAGAATGTTTTTCTTTGGTGATTTCAGCATAATTGCAGTGTAAAACTAGATTCACATAATGCAGGATCAGCTGAATTGCCTCAAAAACAAAAGCAGTTAACTGTTTCCCATCAAAGATAAAAAGGTATGTATAAATGAAGGGATTCTGGAATTATTCCGTATTGTTGAAATAGGCATTCAAACATTTGAAAACCTTGGGGTTTTTTTGATTATCTAACTTGCCTTGTTTTTCTGCCATTAGTTTATTTGCCATATGTTTCATTGTGCCAACTTACCTTTATCTTATGTATTAATGAAACACTAATACAACTTGAAACTCAAAGTTTTGTGATGTGGAAACTAATTAGAATAATTATTACTAGTAACAAAGAATTCCTCCCACAAATGTATATGCCAGCATCCTCAGGGACAGCATATATTCTCTATTTCATTCTAGGTAACTTGGTAAATTATTCAAGTTTCTTTGTAAAGATGAAGCAGACATCCTATTGAGTTATTTTAACAAGTTTGTCTTTAGAATGCTTATGAAAATTCTATACCTAAATAACCTGGATCCCGGTTTGATTCCAGCCTGCAATTTCCTGTGCTTTGCTTCAACTGACTATTGCAGATCCCATCACAGGATTAACTCAATCTTTGTTTACGTGTGCGATAGCAAAGAGATTAATAACGGAGGACTCTCTTGTTGCTTATCAGTCTTTCCAGAGTGCAGACAGAAAAAAACCTCTTATAACCCTAAATTAATACCTCAAGTATCCTAAATATAGATATTAACTACAATACTGCATATTTATCTGATTAAAATAACTCAGAAAAATATTACAATAAAGGATTTGTATGACATTTAGACAGTCCTATATCTTACAATTTATTATAGAGTAAAACTAACTTTGAGAGTCTTAATATTGGTGTTTTCATTTTAATGTAATTTCTCTAAATCTGTTCATTTAAGGTCAATGCATCTCTCATGGCCTATTTGGAAAAAAGGAAGCAGTGAGGCCTAACTGAAAATGTAGTGGCTCAGAGGCTTTTTCCTGAATCCATGCTCCAAGATGAATTTCAATCACACAGCAGGCCTCATTCTTAGAAGTAAAGGTTTTAAATCAGGCAGATCAGACCCAGGGTTTTTTTGATTTATTTTTAGTTCAGAATATATAGGGCTTAATTGTTGGAAATTTCTGAAGAAAATGAAGTGTCTGTTTCTGTACTCATGTAATTATGGCTGGTAGCTGTAGCACTGCATATAGCAAAATGTACCATGCATTTTCCATTATTTAAAAAAAAAATAAAAAATCACCAAGAACATATAGCCAAAGTTTGAGCCACAGTAGTTATTGTGGAATATCTGCCACAAGCTAAATTTACTCTTAAAAATCAATAAAATTAAATTTTAGAACAATAGTGGGGGAAATAAATAGTTTTTCCATGCTCAGTCATTTTTTTAAATAACTATTCCAGTTACTATACTCAGAGTGAAAATTTATATCTGGTTTATGAATGGTTGTACGCAAAAAGCTATTTAAATATGGCTAAGTTACAAGCCTCTGAAAATCTTACATTGCTCAAAATTGAATATGCTGAGTACAGAATTCATCCTTCTGCATCTTCACTCTACCGACCAGATATCCATGTACTCCTCCAAAGAGTAATTATTGTAACCTCTTTAGAGGCCTTAGTCAGCAGAGAAACACAAAAGAAAATCCCAGTCAAAGCAAGGATGCCTGGATTTTCAGAACACTTTTCAGAGTTTTTACAAGACTTTTTCTTCCCAGAGCCAAACTGACTTTCTGTTTCAACATTTTCCCCTCTCTTCCACCTAAATCTCTTTCCCTCATCTCTTTCTAGTCCCACCAGACCCACTTCCATTCAACAGTTCCTCTCCACTTCCTATTTCTTTCTCTGTAGTTTAATTAGTCCTTGGATAGTCTCACCCACAGAAATTTCCAATACCTAACACAGTTTGCTGATATCACTGTGTCTGCTCTGTGTTGAAAAAAACCTAATGTTTAAACAGAGTCTATTGTCTAATTAAACTGGAATCTTTTTGGGAAAGAGACTGTTGTATTACAAAAGATACTACCAAGGGGATAAAAAATTACAATGTGAAAGGAAAACAGAGATTGCAAAAAAATACTGGCAATTCTAAGAATGCCAAAACGAGCTTTTCCTATACTATCTTACACACCTTTTTTTGTACCTTCTCATAGATTTTGCCTGATCACATATTTCTATACCTCTCTAGAACTGCTTTTTCATTTTTTCAGTTTCAGGAGGACTCAAGTACTGAAATAAGGCTGCATAAAGAGAAGTTATTTTGGTATCTTTGTCTCAAAAGGATATGTTAAAAATCACGTATCCCTGTCTCTTCCATGCATTTCCTATTAAATACTCAAATGTTTAGATCCTTTGCAGCATTGTTACACTTTTATCACTACAGACCATGACCTTGTAAAGCTGTATAGACCTGTAGCAACTGATGACCTGCACCAGGTCTTTAAGCGCTACATTAACAGACATTTTCAAAATACATAATTAAAATAAAATAGAATATACACAACCTTATACATGTACTACAACTGACCTACTTTTAGATAGCTGTCAGTGCTATTACTAGTGCTAATTTTTATGTAGCTACTAAGTTTATAAGTTACTAATACAATTTTAAAAAATTAATGAGCACTATATAATTGATATATGATAAATCACTACAGAACTATTAATTATTACAATGTTACTTTTATTCATATATTTAAAAGAAAAAAGCATAGATATTACACTACAGGCAATAGCATAAACCACAGCCGCAGATCTAGTGTCTCTTATGTGAAATCCCATGATCCGTGTGAATTTCTCTGTAAAATAATACATTTATTTTCAACTGTTTGAAAATATTTTATTTATTTCAGTTTAATTCTTGCTTCTTGGATGCTATTTCTTTCTTTTATTGCAGTGACTAAACTAAAGTGGTGTTGCTTGCCAGTACTTGTCTTTTTTTTAGAACAGACATTCATAAAACATATTGAGAAATATATCCTAATTTTTTCAATAAATTTCAAGGGGGTTTAATTGTTTTCAATGTTTTCTATGCTTTTTTAAAGAAAATCAACAATAAAAATATTTCTGGATTCTGCTCTATGTGGGGAAAAATGAAAATCTTTATGTAAGTAAAAATATTCTATGAAAGCTTCAGTTTACAAGAGAAAGCAATTTTCCTTTGGAATTTTTTTAACAACAAACATCTCAACAAGACCTGGTGCTGAAGCATATTACAAGGCAGAAAAGAGAAGCTTATTCTGCTGCTATCTGAGCTTCATTTTTTATGGAAAATCAACCCAAAGAGTCCTGTTCTCCAAAACTGTGAGTTTAACACATTTCATGCACTCTAATAACATAAAAGGAAAATAGGACCATAGGCACTAGTTCTCTACGTTCTTGATGAGGTTTTGCTATTACACACTTGCTTCATAAATTATCTGTTGGCTCCAAGCCACATTCAGCCTCCACTTGATGGTCTGATCTCTAAATTGCCAGAGGACCTGAAATACAGGAGGATTCAGCAAGCTGTCTTCTGTTATCATCCCAACAGCTTAAGTCTGGCATGGCAGCATGGCATTTGATTGGTAGATTGCCACCTAATAAATTAATTTAATAGATAATAGAATTTAATTGCTTGAGTCTCTACTTTCTGTAGCATCAGCTAACCTTATGAGTAGCTTACATTTTTGCTGACACAGTCAGCAGTTGTGATAGCCTTTACATCAGTAATATCACTTTTTGGCCAAGACAGGAGGAAGTCTTTGAGGGTTCACATCACTTCTCTATTTCTGGCTCAGCTACCTGTATAGACCTTGTTCAAGCTCCATTTCCTACACATATATTCCTTATGTAGGGAAACTGCTCCTAATTAATCGTTATATAGAAGAAGCAGAAAGAGAAACTATTTTTGGACGACTGTGATTTGGGTGCTCAGCACCCAAACAGCACTGCTGCTGTTCCAAAACACTGCAAAAATGTGATGGTCTCAAAGGGCACCTCTTTTTACAAAACTTGTAACAGATCTTCCTGTAACACCACATTTTGATACTCTAGAGACTGTGTAAACACATCCGTATTTCACATTCTAAAAGGAATTACTTATGTCTTTAAGACTGGACTTCATAACTTAGCAACCGTATTATTTTCTCCTTCTTCCCCACCCTATCATCTTGTCTCACACAAACATTGACACCTTCATATTTTGGTCACTCAACCAATAACCTCAGAAAGAAGTTACATCTGTCCTATGTAATTCTTCCTCGTTACTGTTGGGAGGCAATAGAAATGCAGGCAGGGCATAACTGGCATTGTAACAGCATCAGACAACCAGTCACTGATCACAAAAACTTCCCAGAAAAATTTGGAAGTGAAATACATTCATTAAAAGGGAAACAGATGAGTATAGGGAAGATCCCTGACAAACAGAAAGGAAGTCAGGTCTGTGGTGATAAGGCCTTCACCAGATCTCTCCATCAGGGGAAAAAAATAATTTAGTCCATTCTAATAACGCAAGGATTTTTGGTAGCAATCTTATGATTATCATAACAGCTATATCTACTAAAGGCTTCTATCCTAAGGTTTTTCTTTTCTCAGATCTTACCTTTTTGAAAATGTGGGTTTGTAGCAGAATCAAAAAGGAAAAATACTGGAAATGCATCATCTATAATCTGATATGACATCTAAAGCAGATAGTATGTATTTCCAAAACAATTAGAAAACTGTGGGCACTAAGTTTGGAGCTACTGAGATGGAAAGATTACTCCAGCTTTTGATGGCTGGAAAGGTCACCAGTGTTCAGAGTCCTGTTGAAGAAATATCCCTTCTATACACTCCATTTGCTTACACAGTCAGTAGAAGTCAGGAACCTAGATAAGGAAAAATCTTTACCCATGTTTTGAAAAGGAGCTTCCGTTTTCAGTTATGTTTGCAAACAACTGCAAGGAAATCTCCCATTTCTCCTGCTGACTTGAGTATGTTAGCATTTGACACTGTGCTATTAACCATAGAAGTTCTACTGTCAAGTGGGGCACATTGGACACCTGATACCAGGAGTTTTTTGGTCTTAGTGGAGACAGTAGAATTTTCTTAGAAAATAGCATTTTGGTCCTCCTCACTATATTTTAGTCCACAACTCAGTACTGTTGCTCTAGCTACACTTCATTTCTGCCCTGCTTTTTATACACTAAACACTCTACTCTTCGTTTGTGGTATGTTTGCTAGCTATTCAGCTTTTAGATGCACCACAGACTCTCTTTCCAAGGTAATTGGGATTGTTCTCAGATTAGTGTGGAGATTAGGCTTTTTCAGAGTGAAATCTGAAATAAAACCCATTTCTAGTTAGGTCTTAAGCTAATTCCTTTAAGGCTGGGGTGTGAGTTAATTAAGTTTTGTTCATCTGGAAAATCTTTAATTTTAGCCCAGTGTTACTGGTAGCAAATCTTTTGTCCAACAACATCATATGGAATGGATACAACCTCCTGCTTTGCTCCAGATATGAGACAAAAGTAATTTGTAAGCACTTCTGTCTTCCTGATTAGAGTTCTTATACTTAGTGGTTTTTTCTTGTTTGCTTTAGTAAAAGGTCTTGTAACAAAATTTTACTTCTTTACTGCTACTGTCTAAAACAATGAAATCAGTTGTAGAAACAGCTCTTCTATTAAAATGATTTCCCATCACTTAGATGAAAAGTTAAACTTTCACAGGCACTGTTTTAGTAGGTTATTAGCAAGGTAGTGCAGAACTTAACAATGAAACCAAATATTGGGATCTTTATGGTTAATGTTGAAAAACCCCCAAATTTAGACATCTGTTTTGGTCATATTTATGGTCATGTTTTGGTCACATCATTTAGAATGTGTTGGTTTTGGCTGTGATAGAGCTAATTTTCTTTATAGTTGCTTGTATGGGACTATGTTTTGGATTTGTGCTGAACAGTGTTGATAATACAGTAACTTTTAGTTACTGCTGAGCAGTGCTTGCACAGAGTCAAGGCCTTTTCTGCTTCTCACCCCACCCCACCAGCGAATAGGCTGGGGGTGCACAAGAGGTTGGGAGGGGACACAGGTGGGACAGCTGACCCCAACTGACCAAAGGGCTATTCCAGACCATATGGCGTCATGCTCAGCATATAAAGCTGGGGGAAGAAGAAGGAAGGAGGAGACGTTCAGAGTGATGGCATTTGTCTTCCCAAGTAACCATTACGTGTGATGGAGCCCTGCTTTCCTGGAGATGGCTGAACACCTGCCTGCCCATAGGAAGTAGCAAATTAACTCCTTGCTTTGCTTTGCTTGTGTGTGCGGCTTTTGCTTTACCTGTGTAGTGCTTATTTGCCAGCTGGAGTTAAATCACGACAGAAAGGCATAAACAAACCTCTTCACATATTAGTATGCATGTATGTATACACATTTAACTTGCATACACTTTTATTAAATAGTTTAAAAGAGCAAAATCTTTGTAATTTGATGGCCAGTCATTTATGTGTTCTTCAATGAGTCCTATACATACAGAATACGTAGTTTTCTCTGTTGCAGGACTTGAAGCCTACAGGGAACAGATGGGTAAGTATTGTAAAACTTCAGAATAGTGCAGAATGATGCAAGAGAACTGTGGAAAAACTCACATATATATATATATATATATAAAAGAACACATCTTTGAATTAATTGTTAAGTTCTACATATCCCAGCTGGAACTGCTTTGTGATGAAGCAATGTAGTAATAACCCAACTTTATATGGAGTGCTAGAAATCGTAGGAGAGAAACACTCCAGCAGTGTACGGACAATATTTGTGCTTGGCAATTGCCAGAATAATTTATGGATTCTATTTTTACAATATTCTGCAATAAAAGGAAGAAAGTGTGCTTTTATACCTCAGAAGAAAATGTAAAATGTTACAAGAATTTATATGAACAGAAGCATTATGGTCGCATCAAGTCTTAAGAGGAAAATATAATATTATGCATAACAACAAGTAATAAAAAGAAGTCTCCAAGATTTTCTTACATTATTTATTTTTACTAACAGTTACCAAGAGCTATTTATCAGCTTTCAAATTACTTTTTAAAATCTTTTTACTGGTAGTATTCACATCTTGAATATCTGATATGTTTCTAACTTTTAGTCGGGAAACAAAAGAATGAAAAAGCTTCTGTATTTATGGATTACCTCATTTGATCCATCGTAGCAGAAGTGCAATTTGAAGCAATCCTAACAACTAGACAAGAGAAGCCTTACAATGAAGTGCTGATTACTGCATGAAAGTACAGCAACAGTCTGTCAGTCTTGCTCTGAGTTTCATCCTTCTCTAATTTATCTATCTCAAATAATTCAGAGCAAACACAGCTCTATCTTGAAAAGAAAAAATATGTGTTCTTTGAGGACTTAAAATTTCTACAGTGGTGTAGTATAGGCAGAGGAGTTAGATTTCAGCACTAATCAAGAGATGCCATCGATTCCCTTGACTGGTGCAGGACTGGAAAATTTATCTTATTTACCATAGTAGAAACTCGAGGTTAATATGAAGCTTTTTACTGGACTGGGAAACACTCTTTCTGGGGTTCAGAAGGAGCTACCTGAAGCACTCTCTGAAAAAATGATGCTCAAATCCTGGTTCAAAGGTAGGACGTAGCTGGCTGCAGGTAACATTGCTTTCCTTTGTTATACAAGGTCTGTGTTGAAGGTTACTGTGCTTACAATGCTCCTTTGGGGTCAGAAAGCAACAGCACCATGACCAATATTAGAAGACGTAATAGAGAATTTTTTTCCTTCTCTGGAGAATAGGCACAGTTTTTCTACAAGAATACTGTGAGCAATTCTGCACACTAGCAAGGCCCTTGGGTATTTGCAATTTTTCCTGTGTCTGCATATGAAGCACACCATGTGCAAAAGTAGATGAAGTTTTGATCCAAGAGGAATTTTGAAAGTAGCTAAAAGGAGGCAAATATCAATTCTGGCCTTAATTTCTATTGTAAAAAGAACATGAAAATCTCAATTAAAGCATTGATTTGAATATGCCATTTATACCATGCATTCTTATGCCATTTAAAACAAAATGTGTTGTGTCCAAATGAGAACTCATAATACTCTTTTAATTGGAATTCTGCTTTTTTTGCTCTCTGCAGTCTGTCCCACAATCATCTACTTTTTACAGATGTTGCTCAGATAGTTCATACATGAACCTCTGTTTCTCATGTGGCTTACCAGAATGTGTGATATAGTTAATTAAAAACATGTATAAGGAAAACATTAGAAAGAAAACAAATTAAAACAAAAGCCTGGTAATTATGGCAATGTTGTTCCAGGAAGATGAAGATATTAGAACCCTTTTGCAATTTCTTAACAGTCAGTGCATGCTGCAGCACTACTGTTGAGCTCTCTGACTGTATGCTTTGCAAACTTCTGCAGCCATGTTACAATACCTAATAATATAAGAAGTTCCTTGCTTTTTTCATAGGGTCTAGACAGGCAGGTTCCAAAACTTCAGTTGCTCAGTCCCAATATATGTCAGAGCAAGGAAGGCACCTGAAACTAAGGTAAACTTTATCTCGGAGCTTTTGACAGCAAGAGACTCAAGTGAACAGAACTCTTCAACATACGCTATAGTTTCCAAATCCTGCACCAGCTCTCATCCACAAACAGGGGAGACACAACTGGTTTAATGGAGCTTGTGCTGCTTCCACTAATATCTGTACTACCTAATGAGGAGTAGCAACAGGAAGTGAATGAAGCGGGTAAGATAATCTAGTTCAGTACTTAGAAATAAAGGAAACAGAGTGTGATATGGCTGCTTTACCACTGACCTGGGGGTTGGGGTGGATTTCCTTCCTCCAGGGTTCAGATGCATGCACTGGATATGTCCTAACTCTGCTGGTGTTAAGATCTTTCTGTCTATTTCCCTTTGCTCTCATTAGTCTTATCCATTCCTGTCATTTGGTTTCCAAGAGCAGAAGTCTTGAGCCCATAGACAGAAGGGAGCTGTGGCATGTTCTAACCAGTCTGGGTGGCCATGGGGGTCATGAGTAGAAGAGCCGTGCTGTGAATGTGCCTTTGTAGTCTTGACATAACCAGCCCAACAGCCCCAATATAACATATGAGCCCTCCTGAATTAAGCCTTTAAACTAAACCTCTGCCAGTTATAAATAGAGGCAACTAGAGAAGCTTTTTAATCATAGTTTGCTGCCAGGCTGATTTTGGTTTATCAAGACTTTCTCTGTAATTAATCAATAGGTAGCCAGTCAATGGTACCTATCCATCACGGATGGAAGGAAAGTATTTATGACCTGATTCTTCAGCTGCAGAAATAGAACCTCATCCACTATTTTTTTCTCTCTCACAGATTATATCTTCATGTCTTTCTCTGCTGCCAGGGCCCTGAGTGCACTAATAGGCTCCATAGCTGCTTCTCTCCCTTGTTGGGCTTTAACTCATCTGCTGTGGTGAAGCTGTGTCACCCTGTATTGGGCAACTGTGGAAAGACCTCTTTGAGAAAGCTGTGAAAAGTATCCCCAGGGGTTTCCCCTTGGCCCATCTCAAGAGTCACATCTTAAGCTCCGCTTCCCTTGCAGAGCAGCCCACTCTTGCTACTCTTGACACTTGAAGAAAAAAAAAATAAAATCTAGAAATGTAACTTAATTTTCTATACCAGAATGTGTACCTTCCTCCATGGTCCAATGAAAAGTTTTCTTAAGGAAAGACTTAGAGCATCAGTCTCTGGCTGTTTTCTATTCAAGACATTTTTAAGTTTTATCCAGATCTTTTCATACTGGATTTATGCATTTGGGCAACCTATTTCCATTATAATGGATTCAAATGCCTTTATCACTATAATCCCTACATAAAACAGGTTTCCAAAGAATTCTGCCAATCTGAGGTATTGATCCATCATCAAGTGACAGCTTTAGAGTTCTAAGTCACATGAAAAATCATGTTCAGCATTTTTTTTCCTAATCAAATATCGGATACAGGAATTTCAAGTGAAGATAGATTTTTATTTTTTTTTCTGAAAGGGAACTAGACTATCTTGTTCAACATTTTTAATGAGAATGTGATTATTTCACTGTGTGATGATTTCACTGTACATAAAAGTGAAAACAGTATTAAAATTATTACAGCTGGACTTTTTAAAGGCTCTGTCATGGAAAAAAAATTTGGTTAGCTGCTTTCTGCTACATTTAAAAGTGCCCACATTATTTAGGTCAAAAATATTTCCAAATATCAAGGAGTTCTTTCACTTCTCAGCTGTCTGCCTGAGCCTTCTTTCACTAGGTAGGTTTTTATGTAGCAAATATAAGAAAGCCTCTAAAATAAGAATAAAACCAAACCAAAACAAAACAAAAAAACAAACACAAAAAGACCATTCTAACTATGTTGGAAAACATATTTGATGTCATTATGAACCAAATGTAATGTTCTTCCTGAACTGTAATTTGTCTAAGTTACAAAGGAGTAACAGCAAGAAGACAGACATACAAAAGAACACATGGATTTAAAGATCCAGCTGTTGCACAGCTTCAGACATTGATATAGGTTATTATGTTATATAACTGAGAGAAACAGCAACTATATGTTGAAAAAAAAAATCCTATTCGCAATTGAACCTTTTCATATCTCATGAACAGACAAGAATTTGAATTCATTTAACTGTAAAGGATGCTTAAGAGTATGTCTGTTGAAGAGATAAGGATTACATTTAGTGTAGTCCACAAAAATTTGTATCTGGAAAGCAATTGTAGCTGCAGAATAAGAATTTACTAACCTGAATGTTCAGTACCTTGATTTCATGGGTAATAGTTTTAAAAAAGGAACATGTTCACAGACTAGAAAAGTCATAAAGAGAAGATAGATCCTTTATTAACTTTCTTTGTCCTAAAAAAGTAAGAGGGTTTGGAGGTCTTTTCTTACTGAAATATCACTGTAAGACTAAAATACAGTCTAGTCTAACTTCCTGCCTCAAAGCAAGGTCAGCTCTGAGGTCAGACCACGTTGCTCATGGCTTTACTTGGTTTGGGCTTGAAAACCTCCAAGGAGGTAACCTCTCCGGGCAACCTCTTACACTGCCTGGCTCTCCTTGTGGGGGAAAAGTGTCCCCTTATATCTGGGCTGAATCCCTCATATTTCAATTTACGTCTGTTGTCTCTTGAACTCCTGTGATGCACTGCTGCAAAGAGCCTGGATTCATCTCCTCAGTGACCTCTCTGTAAGTGTTAGAGGGAAGCAATGAGGGTCCCTGAAGACATCCCTTCTCCAGGCTGAACAAGGCCCAGTCCCTTAGCCTCTCCTTGAAGGGTAAGTAAGTGCTGCAGCCCCAACCATGGGTGGGTTGACCTTGGTTGGCTGCCAGATGCCCACCCCAGCTGCTCTCTCACTCCCCTTCCTCAACAGGACAAAATAAAATGGAAAAACGCGTGGGTTGAGATAAAGACAGGAAGATCACTTATGAATTACCATCACAGGCAAAACAGACTTGACTTGAGGAAAATTAATTTATTGCTAATTAAATAGATTTGGATGGTGAGAAACAAAGACAGAAATTGAAACAACACCTTCCTCTCACTCCCCCTTTTCTCCTAGGGTCAACTTCACTCTTTCTCTCTCCACTCCTCTACCTTGACAGCCCTGAACAACACAGGGGGGATGGGGAATGGGGTATTATGATCAGCCCGTAACAGTACCTCCTCACACTTTCCCCCTGCTCCAGCATCATCCTCTCCATGGGCTGCAGGTGAACCTGCTCCAGTGTGGACTCCTGTATGGGCTGCAGGGAAATATCTGCTCCACCGTAGTCTCTCCATGGGTTGCAAGGGCTGCTCCAACACCTGAAGCACTTCCTTCCCCTCCTTCTTCTCTGACCGTGGTGCTCACAGGACTATTTCTCACTTTTTTTCCGCACTCCTCACTGCTTGTGCAGTGTTTTTGCTTTTTCTTAAATGTTTTTCCAGAGGTGCCACCAGTTTGGCTGATGGGCTCGGATGTGTCCTGTAGTGGGTCCACTGGACCTGACTGGAGTTGGCTGGAACTGGCTGGAACCAGCTGTGTCCAGCACAGGGCAGTCCCTGGCATCTCCTCACAGAGGCTGTCCTGCAGCACCCCCCTGCCCCCCTGGACACGGGTGGACATGGGCACCCAGTACAGGGGCCTTTTCCACTAAACTCACTCGAGTTTGTTGGTGCCTTTGCTGTATTGGGTGCAGGCCCAAACCTATAGATACCTCATTCCTCCCTCCTTTCCAATAATCTTTTATTTTGCTTTTCTCTGATTTTCCTACGGTTTTTTATTTTTCTGTGGTAATGATCAGGCAGAATGAATTGCTGAAGACCAGGCACAGGCACATTTTGGGTAGGAAGTGGGACTTTAGCCATCGCCTTTAGCACCAGACAGCTCATATCCCTGTACCACAGGATGTAGTGGCTATCAGGCTGCTCTGGAACCCTCAGTTGGATTGACAGCTGAGCAAGTACTGAGGAATACTTGAAATACAAGGAATTTTTTATTCCCGCTGCTGAATACAAATTAACTAGCCTCTCAGGTACAACATCTCTGATGTAGTGGATACTTGACAGCCTGTTCAACAAGTTTTGTGCCAGAGCTAGATGTATTACCTAAGCCATTCTGTCTCTCTATATTTTGGTCCACATTTTGATCAAAGAGGAATATTAATTAAATGACCTGGACTATGCCTGAAAATAATTCACTTTAACACAGCCATGGGAAACATGCAGGAAGAAATTATCTTAAGCCTTGATTAAACACCCTGTTCATGTTTACAAAAGAGGATCAGGACTACATGCAAAAATTCTACTAATATTAAGAGCAATTCTATAACACTTTAACAGTATTTATTTACGCAGTAAACCAACCTTCCTTTGACTTCAGTGGAAGTCTTTCCAGAGCAGAGATTAAGGAATGTGAAACTTCATACTACCAGGGAAATATGTATACAGTGCCTTTACTGAGTCTAATGATACAGCAGGGAAGCCCTCAAAATCCTGAATATATTAATAAACTACTTCTTAAAAGGCCATATTCTCACCAAAAAGACCATTCTGAGCTGTTTTACTGAAATTGAACTATTTCAAAACTACAAGACAAAACCTATAATCTTCTTTCATTTTCTAAAACTGGCAAAAATGTAATATTTCAGCTGTGAAGTTGTTTTTTCCCCCCACATCATTCCACTTTACAGCACTGACAACCAAGATGTTTATACTGCTATTAATATCAAACCTGCATATGTGGAGTGACTTGGAGGTTGTTTTGATTCAAATTCTCCAGAAACAAATGTGCTGAGAGCAGAAAAAATGAAATTGGAAGTAAGATGCAACTTTTCAATGTTGAGGATAACTAACCCTTAGAAGAGTATGTCAAAGCATCCTGCAACACTAGAAATTCTTGGTTTAAGAATGGATTTCTTTTAAAAAGTAGTTTAAAGTTCAGCCATGTGTTATTTGGCTTGATAATGTTCATTTACAAACAAGGAAAGAACTGTTCTTTTCACCTCAAATTACTAGGTGAAAATATACAGCTTATGTTATAGTGGCTGACAGAAATAAGAATGTTTACTTCTCACCTTAAGGAGACAAAGCAAGCCCCTCCCTTCTGAATAAAAAGTCACAGAGAGCTGCAATTGAAACAGCTTCAGGAGATTAGCTGTAAATAACTACCAACTTTTTGGTAATCTTAACAAGGACAGCAGGAAGGATAAACATCTTTTTACCATATCATTAATTATTGTTCCTATTGTTATTGCTACATATAAATTGAATCTCTGTGCTGTGCTTCACACTGCTCTAGGCATAGAAAAACAAATAAAGACATACTCCTTGTCCTTGGGAGTTAATGACCTGTAAATAACCCACTCACAGAAGTGTTTCTGCGAGGTGAGAGCATTGGTAGGTGGTGGCAGAGAACTACTCTCTGACAGTTCTAAACTGGATCAATGGATAATAAAGAGACTTCACTCTGCCAGACTGATGGTCTGGCACATTTCATGAGCATTAAAATCACATGCAGATGCTGCTAATTTTTAGAAAGCAGGAGATCAACTTGGTTTAAAAAATCTGTAATGCATTTTCTGAAATGTTGATCTGGAAGACTTGCAATGGAAAAAAAGGTGAAGAATTTGAAGACTACTGTTATGAATTTTGTTTTGTATCATGAACATAAAAAATAGTAATTTTTCTAGTGTTCAACTTCTGCTTTGCTCTTTTGTGTGCTACACTATTAAAGGATGCAAGATTTCCCTTTGAGACTTCACTGTCTTTTGGCATCCTCTTGATTCTTCTGCTTAATTTTTCATTCAGCTTTTCTGTGAAGCTCATTTGTGGAAATTTGTTCTGAACACATAGAAGCATAGGTATAGGGGGAATCCTGCAATACAAACACAATCAAAAGGTTTCCATAAGAAAACTTGAAATGTCACAAAAGACTAATGTTTCTGTTTAACTTGGCTGTAAGTCTGCATTTCTACCTCCTTTGACTTTCCAGTTCTAACAACTACTAAATTTCTGCTAGAAGTAAAAAAAATAAAATATATATATATGGATAGCAATTGTTATAGGTCAGGGAGGACTTCACAAGTGTGCACATTTAAATATTGAAAATACATGACATCATATTGCTCAAATTATTTGCTCTTATTCAACAAGTGCTTGCTGGGCACAAAGAAATTTTAGTGCCATCTGCATAGTAATAAAGAAGAAGGGAAAAAACTCCAATCATAATATATCCTAATATTTTTATTTAACAAATGAACATGTACTATGAGAATTAGTCTGCCTTTGCTTTCACCCCTTGTCAAGCACAATTACATAATTACATTGTACAACAAAGGCATAAAAATGCTATTGGTTTCATGTAGCAAGATTTTATATCATCTCTTACGAGCATGAGACAAAAAAATATGCATTCTTTGTTTTCATTATTGATATCCAAATGACCCAAACATAGGTATTAATGATGGTACTGAGTGAATTGATGGGTTATGAGAATGCATTTTTCCTTCTTTGTCCTTGATACCACTCCCAGAATAAGTCAACAAGATTTCAATATTCAAAAAATCAGGGTAAGAATTGAAAACCGAACAGTTTTTGTCAGTTCAATTATTCATCTATTCACTATAAAGAATGGAACAATATTTAAACGAGTATTTTTTCCCTTAGATTAAATTTTATATGGAATGAAAGTGGGCTTCTTAAAGACCCATTATAGCATAATAATGCCTTAGAAACAAGGCTGTAATGTATAGAGTATGACATATTTAGTTGTATAGAAAAAGACTGCATTCCTAGTGGTCCTATTTTATATGATTGTCCCTTTAGTATGAATTTATCAAGGTCTTTGAGGTTAAGTTCAGGGAGATCACACAGTGAATTATGCAGTCATGTAAAGAGGCTTTGTGTTGATTTTGTGAGAAGCTGAGAAACAACGCACAGCATCCACTGTCAGGAGAGAGGCAGTATGAATTTGAATGATGTAAGACCCAAAAATACACGATGGGGAGATTTTCAGAAGAACCTGAAATTTTATATAAAGGTGCATGAGGAGCTGTAGAGGGAGTCAAGGAAGCACTAGAATGACCCACAAACATAAGCAAGGAAGAGCAAGTCATTATTACCTGCCTCTCTGCCTTCATTAGTGAAATTAGTTCAGTCAGTGCTGCAGTTTGCTCATAAAAGCCTCTATCCTGAGCTTACAGCACCCTTTGCAAAAAGTGAGAAGTACAGTCAAATCAGACTGAAATGTAACAGTGTCTCTACATACCCAAGCCAAAGAAAATGATCAGCTGTAAAGAAATAAAATCCAAGAACTCTCTCTCTCCTCTACAGTTACAAGCCCTAAGCATATTTTCATCTTTCACAAAGTGTGGGCATTTCATCATGTCCTGCAGATCAGGAAATATTAGGAAGCAATTTCCTCATAATGGAAGTGAATGCAAATTAATCCGCTCGAGTAAAATGACTTTGTAGAGGTGGGGTGGGAGAGAATTTGCCTTCATCTAGGAAAAAAATGAGATGTGGAGCCTTAACTGTGTGGTTTTTTTCCTCAAACTGCTTGAGTTTGCAGTTCAAAAGGGGTGGCACTGCATCCCACACTGCCTCTCCTGCAATCTGTTCATACAAGGACAGTCCATCTGCTAGGTTTAAACAGACCTCCAGTTGCTTATGTGTTTGTTCACAGATGTAGGTAGGAGGTTTGAGTGCAGGTTTCTAAAACGCGAATCCAAGATTATGAGACACATTTGCAAACATACTTGCATATAGCAGAGTCTTATATATTTGCTGGGAAATGCTCTGTTGTTTGACTTGCAAATCAGTTCCATTTAAATTGAAATATGGTAGTGGTACTTACACATATAAAATTAAATTTGTACAATATCATTTCAATTTAGTCAAGAACTGTAAAATATACAATGACAGAAAAAATTAAAGACAGCATCTGTGAAATTATTATATATGAAATAGAATTTATTTGAGAGAAGAAAGATCTGCATGGGGAGTTTGTTTCAAAGAAATCTGTTTCTTAAACTGTGGAAAGTGCAGCACTTGAAAATAACATTATAATTTCAGTTGATTCCCAAGGGTCCTCTACAAGTAAATCAATTGCTATATTTTTAACAATGGACTGAATTTGCCTCTTTATAAGAAAATTACTGATTACTGCAACAGTTTGATTGCAACTGGAAGTCCTTTCTAATTCTTTTAGTCTTTCCTCAGGAATCTCCCTTTCTCCTGAAAGCAAGTTCTTGATATTGGATAGTAAGCGTGGAATACAACAGAGATGGTACAGAACAAAATGCACCAACACATGACTATCCTGTTTTGGAAGGAAGATACTTTGTAGGAAGATGTTACTATGATATTTAACAAAATATAAAGTGTGACTTTCTTCCTACTCTACCAGCTGCAATAGATCATTAGATTACAGTCTAAGGAAAAATTCCTCATTATATAATGAAAGAGAAGGTTCTCAGTTCTCCATGTAGTTTTTCATCACATCCAGAGTGATTCAGCTGCTGAGCTGCAGAACAAGTCCAAACTGCCCAGCATCCCTAGAGCACAGTTATGTTCTCAGACACTGTTCAGCAAGATAATGGAAAAACAACTGAGAAAGACTTCCGTCAACTCCCAAAGCAAGTTGGACCACTTTTGTCAGTCCATTTTAAGTATATCGGTTACACAATAAACGTTAGCTTTTGTTATCAGTTTTATATGATTCCAGGTAGCGTTGATTCTACTTCATATCTTCAGTTTTTTACTGATGTAATTTTATTGATGTGAGTGAAGTTAAACCAGGATTTAGGATCTTGCTAGGTACTGAGCGTACCTGAGAAGTGACTAATTTCAGATCTTACCGATATAGTAGGATCTGGCCCATATGCAGGTGGAAGGAGGAGCAGGATGCGTTCTATTTCTTTGTAGATAAATGATGTTTTCCAATGATAGATACCTCTGGGAAAATCCTGGAAATTTGGCTACTTGCATTTCATAGAATCCTAGAATGGTTTTGGTTGGAAGGGACCTTTAAAGGTCATCTAGTCCAAGCCCCCTGCAATGAGCAGGGACATCTTCAACTAGATCATGTTGCTCAGAGTCCCATCCAACCTGACCTTGAGCGTTTCCAGGGATCAGACATCTACCACCTCTCTGGGCAACCTGTTCCAGTGTTTCACCACCCTCATCATAAAAAATGTCTTCCTTATATCTAGTCTGAATCTACCCTTTTTTAATTTAAAACCATTACCCCTTGTCCTGTCGCAACAGACCCTCCTAAAAAGTTTGTCCTCATCTTTCTTATAAGCCCCCTTCAAGTACTGAAAGGTCCGAATAAGGTGTCCCCAGAGTATTCTCTTCTCCAGGCTGAACAACCCCAACTTTCTCAGCCTGTTCCCATAGGAAAGGTGTTCCATCCCTCGGATCATTTTTGTGGCCCTCCTCTGGATCTGCTCCAACAGGTCCATGTCTTTCTTGTACTGAGGACCCCAGGACTGGATGCAGTACTCCAGGTGGGGTCTCACCGGAGTGGAGTAGAGGGGCAGAACCACCTTCCTCAACCTGCTGGCCACGCTTCTTTTGATGCAGCTCAGGATATGGTTAGCTTTCTGGGCTGCAACCACACATTGTCAGCTCATGTCCAGCTTTTCATCTACCAGTACCCCCAAGTCCTTCTCCGCAGGGCTGCTCTCAATCTCTTCATACCCCAGCCTGTATTGATACTGGGGGTTGCCCTGACCCAGGTGCAGGACCTTGCACTTGGCCTTGTTGAACCTCATGAGGTTCACACAGGCCCACTTCTCCAGCTTGTCCATGTCCCTCTGGATGGCATCCCATCCCTCAGGCGTGTCAACTGCACCACTCAGCTTGGAGTCATCCTCAAAATTGCTGAGAGTGCACTCAATCCCACTGTCTCTGTCATGGATGAAGATATTAAACAGTACTGACCTCAGTATGGACCCCTGAGGGACATCACTCGTCACTGAGTTCCATCCAGACATTGAGCCGTTGACCACTACTCTCTGGATGCAACCATCCAGCCAATTCCTTATCCACTGAATAGTCCATCCATCAAATCCATCTCTCCAATTTAGAGAGAAGGATGTTGCAGGGGACCATGTCAAAGGCCTTACAGAAGTCCAGATAGATGACATCCGTAGCTCTTCCCTTGTCCACTGCTGTAGTCACTCCATCACAGAAGGCCACTAGGTTGGTCAGGCAAGACTTACCCTTGGTGAAGCCATGCTGGCTGTTTCAAATCACCTCCCTGTCCTCCATGTGCCTTAACATAGCTTCTAGGAGGATCTGTTCCATGATGTTCCCAGGCACAAAGGTGAGGCTGACAGGTCGGTAGTTCCCAGGGTCCTCCTTTCTACCCTTTTTAAAAAGAGATCCAATGTTTCCATTTTTCCAGTCACCAGGGACTTCACCTGACTGCCATGACTTTTCAAATATCATGGAGAGTGGCTTGGCAACTACATCAGCCAATCCCCTCAGGACTCTGGGATGCATCTTGTCAGGTCCCATAGACTCGTGTATGTTCAGGTTCCCAAGGTGGTCTCAAACCTGATGTTCTCTTACAGTGGGAGGGACTTTGCTCCCCCAGTCCCTGCCTTGAGGTCCATCCACTCGAGGAGTGCAGGAAGAGAGACTGCCAGTGAAGACTGGGCCGAAAAAGTTGTTGAGTACCTCAGCCTTCTCCTTGTCTGTTGTTACCAGTTTGCCAGTTGTGTTCATTGGAGGGATATACTTTCTTTGACCTTCCTTTTCTGGTTGACATACCTATAGAAGCCCTTCTTGTTATTCTTTGCGTCCCTTGCCATGTTCAGCTCCAGCTGCACCTTGGCCTTCCTGACCCCATCCCTAACCAAATGGGCAATGTCCCTATACTCTTCCCAGGATACCTGTCCCTGCTTTGGCTGTCTGTGCGTTTCCTTCTTGTCCTTTAGTTTGACCAGCAGGTATCAACTCAGCTATGCTGGTCTCTTCTCTTCCTTTCCTGATTTCTTATACCAGGGGATCGAGAGCTCTTGTGGTCTATGGAAAGTATCCTCAAAGATCTGTCAGCTGTGTTCTGCTCCCTTGATCCTGAGGGCAGTTTTCCAGAGGATCCTGTTGACCAACTCCTTGAACAACTGGAAGTTTGTTTTCCTAAAATTCAGGGTCCTGACTTTACTTTTTGCCTGTCCCATATCCCTCAGGACTGTGAACTCCACCAGTCCATGATCAATGCAGCCCAATCTGCCTCCAATCTTAACATCTCTGATTAGCTCACTTGCATTGGTGACCAACAGGTCCAGGAACTCATCCTGTCTGGTAGGGTGGTCTATCACCTGGCCTATGAAGTCATTCTCAATGCACTCCAGGAGTCTCCTGGATTGCCTACAGCTCACCATGCTACTTTTCCAGCAGATGTTGGGGTGGTTGAAGTCCCCCAGCAGGACGATAACCTGCGAGCATGATGCCTCCTGCTGGAGTAAGCAGGCTTCATCAATAGGCTCCCCTTGATCAGGCGGCCTGTAGCAAACACCAACTACAAGGTTCCCTTTGTTGCCTTGGTCTGTAATTCTTACCCATAAGCTTTCAACCTGCTGGTGTCTATTCTTCAGAGACAGGTCTTCACAATCTATTCATTTATTGACATAGAGGGCGACCCCTGTGCCTCTCCTTCCTCGCCTGTCCCTTCTGAACAGCTTGTAGCCATCAATAGCCGCAGACCTGACTTTAGCTACGAAGGGCTGCTGAGTATCACTTCCAGGCAGCTCAGTACCTGTGTTAGAAATAGACAGGTGTCGTAATCAGTCTTTTATATTTTTCTTAAGTTCACAAAACTTGCCTATTCTCACAAACCATTACTTATGCTTCAGTGTCGGTACTGAACAAAGAGAAAGAAAAAAAACCCAAGCAAATTATGGTTTTCGGCAAAAGAGAAGCTTGTACTTTATGTATCACCAATAAAATACTATGTCCTAAAGTCATCTGATGCAATTGGATGCTAATGACTGCCTATATTTTTTAATATAGACTTAGAAGTGGAAAGGTACACCCTTCAAGTGATATGTAGCTTCCCAGGCTAATTAATGTTCACCTTTCACTATAGTGATCAGCATAAAATTAGCAAAAAGGCCCAGATTTACCCAGATATACTTCTACAGACTGTTGGAATTGAGTTAGGAACGAATGTACATTAAAGACTTTGCTAGCTCATCATAAGGAGCAGGATGAGCTTCCTGGATTTGTATCATACCCCTGGTTGCTGTCATTAAGGATGAGGATCTGAATTTTAATAGTAGGCTCTAGACTTCCAGTTAATTGTGTATGCCATTGAATTACCAGCCTGAAATTTCTGCTCTGTTTAGATGATACCAAATACTGGATATTGCAGATCCTACTGAAAAGTTATCCAAATAAAATGAACAATTGCTTTTTTTTAGTTCCAGACAGTAGCTGAACAAGTCTGAATGACAGGTATGGCAAACTTGAGCAATGGTGGCCTCCTAAATAAAGAGGTCAGCCTTCTATATGCTATCTTTTAGGCAGTTTAGAATCTAGTGAGCAAACACTCTATGGTGGTGTCTTATGCTAAGGAGTGGTATGAAACATTAATGCTGTTTTAGGGATGGAAGAAAAGAAGTAGCAAAGGACTGTGTATCAGCAACTGTGATTCAAAAACTTAAGGTAGAGTAGAAATGGGAGACTGACAGAAAGATAAATGGTTAAAACAGGTGAGTCGCTGTTCCTAGGAGGACTTCAGAGTAAATTTAACTCCAATTTATCTCTTAATCCTGTGTTTGTTTGGCAATGAAAGTATCTACCCAATACACAAACACTTTTTCAACTCCTCAGTTGTCCTGTAGAGCCACACAAATACAGTTTTAGAGAAGCTGTGCTACATTCAGATCAGGTCTTATTAATTAATTAGTTAATTAATTAACTTATTAATTAACAATCAAACATCACCTTTCATTTTTGGGACATTCAGGACATACTTTCAGTAGGATTCCTCCCTCCTCTCCTCTTCTGTTCTCTGCCTGCTCCTCCTTCCCATTCCTGTCTACAGCATGGTGGCATGTATTTTGGGATATATTTGTTTTTACCAGATTTTAGACATCTGGATCAAGAAGACAATATATCTATCGAACAGGTTGCTACACATTCACAAGTGCCGATGAAAGAAGTGTTACTTCAGTGTTTTTGTGCTTTCTGTGTCAAAATGCACAGGGATGTTCTTTCTGAGAGTTCATGTCTTATCATTCTAATTGACTTAATTTCACAAGTACGAAACACAAGTGTATTATCCTTAACAAATTGGTAGAAGATTATTCCAAATACATTCATGACTTAAATTGTTGTATGTTCTCAATTTAATTTTACTTGTACATGGTTTCAAACACCTTAACTTGCTTTTACAAGAAAAACTGACACAATCAGAACAGAGCAGTTACAGAAATAAAAATTACATTATTCAAACAATAAAATCCTTCAGTAAAACCAACATGCTGGAGTTAGAGTCAGCAGAATTTTGTGTTTACATTCAGTAGTCAGACTCCGTTCACAGAAATGTTTGCAAGTGTTGAACTGATATATACTAGTGAAGTCAAAACTTGAATATGTTTGAAGCATTTTTGACCCTACAGTTGACTAGATCCAAGAACATCCCTTGAGGCACTGACTGTGCATAAGCAATTTCTGCTCCCTCCAAACAGATCCTTTGCAAAAATACTGATGAATATTTTCCTAACTTCCATCTAGCTATGACGTAATGTAGAATATTTTGTATTGCTGTAAGCCAAAAAGTTGAAACTGGTGGGGAGGAATAATTTCCAGTATTTTAATGATTTAATAAATAGTTTTGCTGCTGACCAACTTAAAGAACAGTTAGCATTTTTCAGGGAGCAATGAATGTGAGTTGGATAGCTCTGCATCTACAGGGGCAAAAAACACCACACAAAAAATCCTGTTTAAGATGTGGCTAGGATGTTTACTGTAGAGGAGAACAGCTGTGTAGAGCAGCTACTGTGCAGTAAATTCCCAGCCTGGCACTCTAACTTTCCTGTGTAGATGACCCCCAAAACTATTCAGGCAGGTCAGTGAAGTACCTGCTTTTATTGCCATTAACGTGAGTTACAGCTGTTTACAATTGCTACAAGACAGTCTAAATGGAGAAAGGAAACATTAACAACATTAAAGGATGTTCCCACTATGAAATGTGTCTCTGCAAAAATGATACTTGAAGTTCAATGTCTGTCATGTTTTCTAAGTTCCCAGTTCAAATACATTTAGCTTAAAACTTAAAAGTTTATTCCATCTGCCAGCCCTGCATATTCAAGTTTAAATTTGTAAGTGAGGCTGCAACATCACTCGTGGTAAAGATTCCACAAAAGAAATTCTCCTTACGTTTCTGTTCATGATGCGTGAATCAGAATACCGCCTCTGTGTGTGTGTTCTCCTATGTGAAAAGGAGTAAAAAAGAAAAAGAAGAACGCATCATTGTTGCTCAGGTAAATAGACATGGCTTTTGTCTCTCACGAAAGCTAAGTATTTGTCAGGGATAGCCACTTTTTAAGAACAAAGCTTCTTAGATTCTTAGCTCATTGTAAATTGCTGTGACAAATCCTATTTCAACTCATCTGTGTCAACATCAAACTCTGGATCCCACCCGTATACAATGTGTTGAAACAAAAAAATCAGCTTATTTGAGTTCATTGAGAGACGTTTCCTCAAAGTGCAATGATCCAACTTTTCCTTTTAGAACTCAGACAGTCAATAATAGGGCTAAGTATTGCAGCTTGTCTTGCAGAAGAGATAGGACCATTTATAGTTAGTTTTGAAAATCAGAAAAATTAGGCTCTTTGATAAAAAAAAATTCCTTTTTTTTTTTTTTAAGGAAAAAAGCTCTGTTTCTCACAGTAGGGAAGGAGATAAAATGTTGATGAAGAATCCTGATTTTTTAACATATGTTGTTAGTCAGCCTGAATCTTAATGGCATGAACAGCAGAGGTCATCCTGCCACGAGGAAGATTTGGAGATGACTGGAGTCAGTAGGATAATGAAAAAAGAAGCAGAATGTATACATCAAGTTGCTGAGTGTCATCCTATTATCTTCTTTATTTTCCTTTTGGTTTCAGAGCAATGAGAAAGGCCAATGAGAAAGGCCATAGGGTTTATTTCCCCCTCCCCCAACTGACAACAACAGAAGAGTCTGAAGAAGTGACTGGGAAAGAGTATGTGATTCTGATGAAAAGAAATGAGAAGACAAAACTGACAAAAAGAAAGTACCTTTCAACAGGTAAGGCTTCAAGAAGACATATTTTCAATTTCATGGCCACAGAGTGAAAGTCAGGCTATAGTAGTGTCCAGATGTAATAAGCACAAGTAAAAGCAGCATTTACAGTGGTGACACCAACTTTACTTTTTAACTGAACAATATATGCTGCCATAGCCATTACCTTTCTCCTGTATGTACTCAGGAATAAATGCTGATAACATCAGAAAGAGACAGACTATGTGAGCAGATTAGGAAAGGGAAGTAATGGTAAAATGTGCTGCCGACTCATATTAGGTGGAAAAGATAATGCCCTCTGCTGACTGACAGGCAGAGGAGCTATCAGGCCTGCTAAATTACCAGAGTTGTCTGTGGATTTTTTGTATAAACTTGCATGTCTGATGCCAAGAATGTGTTACACCTGACATGGGAGTAAAAGGAATAGAAAACTGTTTGTCTGCATATAGGAGGTGTAAAAGGATAAATAACTTCCTCCTTTTTTTTTTTTTTAATCTTGACAAGAATCCCTTTGGAAGGAGACAGACAGAAGTTAAAGCAAGCAGGACAACAAATCCTACTAGGCTAGCATGCCTAGAAAAATGTATCAGGACATTCAATGTGAATATTTGTTGAAATGAAAAATAACAATTAAAAACTGATCTTGCTGTCTCTTGCTATACAGACTTTTTGCAAATATTGTAAGTGATGAGTTTGTTAGCTAGGAAGCTTGAAAAAAGTGAATTTTAATTGTTTTTTATAGCATTGGCTGGAACTGAATTTGAAACTTTTGAGACTATGTAATCAAACCAAAACTCTGAGGCTGTTGTAGTCCTGCATCCTAAAAACCAGATAACGTATGGGCTGCATGAATGCATCTTAGTTAAAGCTGCCAATCTCTGTTTGCATTTGAGTATCAAATATTTTAAGTGCTACAATCTGCAGCCCAGGAACTCTTTGTTGACATCATTTTCCAGGTGACTTAAATAAATAATATTTGAGAAAAGCATAAATTGCTCACAGGCATTTTAGGAAAAGATAATGCATATAAATGTAATAATTAAGGATGACATGATTCAATATGAATTATTAAATCAGAAGTGCTAGTCATTGATAATATAAAGGCTCTGTTCGCAGCGAAGAAAAGTTTGAAACTAGGACTTTGGTGACTGGAGAGGTTTCTTGCTTCTTGACCTACACTTTGTTAGCTGTTGTCTGAAACACACTATTATCACCTAACAGACATGCAGAATTTGGGAATGGGAGGGGACATAGCATGGGCTTTGACAGTTTCTAATTGCTTTACTGCAGTTTACTGGAAGTTTGTTAGGGAACATTGCTGGTAATATTACTGAGGTAAAGTTTTCCCCCAAAAGATGATTATATATTTATGAGGCTGCATTTAGAAAGGGATAGTAAGAAAGATATTCATATTTCTGTACTGACTTTCTGATCTTTTCTTCCTTTGATGTTTCTGTAGGAATTGCGTTACTTCACAGGGTGAGAAGGGACAGATGATAGGGTCCTCATTTTCATATTTGTTTTGTTACTGTTAAGCAGATCTGTAATGACTTCAGGCAAGAGTTCAGTTACTGAAATTACCACTACGTTAATTTAAAAATGAATATTTATTTATTCCTTTATTTTTAAGTGATTACTTATCTGAGGATATGTATGATTTATACTTAAACATTATCATTTGTTACATATTTCTCTGATGTGATAAAGCACATAAAAAAACCAATAGAAATGCTGAGATAATAAACAGATTTATAGAACTGGTTATTAAATGCTGAAATTGACATACTCTACTGTAATTGGGTGTGCTTGTTAGCATTTGAAATGTGGTAGTAGAATATGCAGGTAATGTTTGGTAGACAGCTGTTCTTGTCTGGAAACCCTCAAGGAAAAGTAAAGTACTGTTCTGTAAATTGTACGCTTATAAAATTACTTTAATTTGAAAATGTTAAAGGAGAAATAAAAACTCACAGAGCTGGCTGTAAAGGTAATTTTCAAAATTTTTTGGTAGCTGAATGAAAACTACTTAATTGTCACCTAAAGGAAACAGTCGCTCTATTAATTTTATTTTAAAATTTTTAGTAAAGATTGTTGTCAAATGTCTTTGCCTACCAAAATTCCTCCTATATTCAATAGAATTGGTGGGATTTCATAGATAGCAATATGAAATCTGAATTTGCCCTTTTAACTGTGATGAGTTCTTAAATTATGGAGGTAAAATACAGACTAGGCGCTCCTGATGGGGAGGAGGAGGAGTTACATGTGATCTACTCAGCCTGCTGACACCTCACTCTCTTACACTTCACTCTTACAACAAGGAGCCTGCAACAAATACTGGAGCACAAGGCTGATTGTAGACCAGCTGTTGTTAAACAACATTTAAAAAAACCCATTAAATAAAACTTTTGTTCTTTATTTCTTGTCTGTAATATACTCATAGATATTTTATATAAGTGGAGAATAGAAATAATAATTTTAAAGATGTGTGACGTTAGTGCTCAGTTGACTGGGCTTTGATAGTTAAAACTTGGGTTACTTTGAAAAATGGTGTCTCTCCTTTTTCTTTGGTAGAGCCTGATGTACGCTGACTCCAAGAGATGCACAGTCTAGAGGCAGGAGTACACTTACAATATCCACATTGCTCAGGATCCTGATGATACAGAAAAGATCTTCTGCACAGGTTTCATTTCTATCTTACAGTGTTCACAAGGATCCTGGAAATTTAGAAATTAAAAAAATGCAACATCAGAGTTTATTCCACAGGCCTTGGTGATAGACAAACTCTAAAATTCAGAGGATGTCTCGCCACTGTTGAGTGGAAAAAAATGAAAGCAAACATGTCACCATATATTGCCATGTTAGTCTTCCTGCCACAATTACTCTATCATTACTAGCAAATGCCTTGTGAAGGTAGTGGAAATCTGCACCGAAAAAGGGCCAAACATAAGCAGGCATAGAAATTTTAAGAAGTGTGGCAGGTGCACCCACCCTGATAAAGACCAGGGGCATTAGGACCACTTTGTCCTTAGTTTTCGCACCCTTAGTTTCGCACCTTTATGGGGACATGTGCTGACCAACACGTAGACACCTCAGCTCAGTCATTATGGTCACAGACACACCTTGGGTGAGGAGTAAACAAGTTAAGGCCCTCAGGCAATCAGAATTGACCACAGATCAGATTCGAGCAGGGTATAAATGGAGCCCCACCAGAGGGCAAATTGAGTTGGTCCTCCTTGGAGCAGTGGGTCTGCAGTCAGGGTATCTCCCCTTGGCTTGGGACGCCGCCCAAGGAAACTCCTCAAGGTTGAGAGCCCTCATCTTATAGGTGAGTGATTGAGTGCATTTTGAATCCTCTTTTCTAAAGCCGACTGTGCAGTATTAATTCCTTCATACACCATCCTGAACCTGTGGTTTACTGATGTTGTCGGAGTGTTGAACGATTTTGATGAGCCTTGTTTCTAGCTAGTTTTCTGCTAAACAATTTTTGTTCAAATAAAGTTTATTTTTGAATTTATCACCTGCCTAATTTGATTTTGTGAGCCTCCACGACAGTAAGTAAGTTCCAAAAGTGGTTTTGAAAGTCTTCCTCGATAGGGATTTCAGGATCACAACCTTCATTGCAAAACTGGATTAAGGGCAGTTGGTTTTACAGCTTGTGATCAGATCAAGCCTTTTCTCAGAGAGGCACGAACATAACTGTTACAGAAGTACTTGCTTCATATTCTGTTTCCCAATAGAAACCTTCTCACTGCATCCCACTGTCCCCAGTGGCCGAGGTGATGGAGGCAGGAGAGCCCACCTCCAGCCCCAGCAAGGACATCTGCCCTGTGCTCACTACGCAGCACATGATGGGAGGAAGGCATTCACAGCGGCAGATCGGCAGCATGCTGTGTATGCAAAAGGAAGGAAAATCAGGCCTGGGAATGCTTTAGAGGTGCAGATGGGCACTGACCATCACAATATGTGTGCAGATGGAACTGCGGCCATGGAGTGGTTACCAGGGACACAGTAGTTTCATTCTTTTGTTTTGTTTCTTGTCAGAATCTTAGCCTGAAAACTTGGCAAAGTTTTTTTCCTGTGAATAACAAGTGAAAAAGAAATCCATTATGCTGAGTTGTTTCTAACTGTTGAGCTAGACGGCTCTGACTCATTCTGTTCTCATACGTATTGTGCATATGCCCACCATATATTGGCTGAGCGCAGACGTAACCTTGTAGTCATGACAGTCATGTCTTTAATCCATTTTTACTACATTTACTGCCTTGATGTTGAAATGCCAAAAGAACTTAGTATGGACTATTAAACAACAACTTCAGTATAAATTAGACACATTCTACTCTATAATCACATATACCAGATCAGACTATGCCTATTTTTTTGGAGTGTGTAGAGTGACCCTTTGCATCTCTCAGTGTTTTTTCACTCCATCTTCAGGGACTGGTTATGATTACAGTTTCAAGTAATATCTTCCAGGATAAAATATAACTTTAGATCTGTTTAAATGTAACTGGTCATGTTCAACATTATTGGTTAAAGATAAAACTCATTTTCATGGCATCTTTAGTGCCATGTAAACTTAGGGTCAAATCATAATCTTAGTGAAGTAAATAGTGAAAATCTAGGGTTTTTTTAAGAGATCTAGATGTAAACTTCAGATTTAAATCATATAGTAAAAAATGTGTGATTTTAGAATGCTCTATTACTATGACCACAGAGCTATATATATATGCATTTATACAGAGGCTATGTCTATATAACAAATTTTTTGTATCTATATCTGTGCTGTATATGTGTCTCATATGTATGTGTCTCATAAATGCATATGCATGTGGGGGGTGTGTGTCTAATTATATAAATATTTGTATACATATTTAATTTTATGTATATATAAATATGCATGGTTATTTTGTTCCCCATTCTAAAAAGGAGCCCTTACGGGTCCTCAGATATTTAACTTAATAGACTGGAAGTCCAACCATATATTCATCAGAAGAATTAAAGTATCTGTGAGAAGAATGATTTGTTGGATTTTAAAAGATGCTATTTGTCAGTCTTGAAAGTTTAAATGGTCTGTTTATAATTTACTTTTCAGTAGGGAAAGTCTGTTAAAACATCTGGTAAGAGTATAATTGAACTTTATTCTCTAACATTATTCCATCTGTGAAGTACTTGGAAGGACTTTATTAAGTGACCTCTAGACCATAAAACAATTACAGTTACTAGGTTCAGTGTTTTAACCTTCATTGTAAGATTTCACTAACAGTGCTGTTTTGGTGTTATTATTAGGGAGTAAAAATTATCTGAAATTTAAAAGGGATTGAATTTGTTTCAGATGTCATTTTGGACTTGTATGGTATAAATTAAATGGTATTTTATTTATAAATAAATATTTATAGTTCAAATATTCTCTTGTCACAAGCCAGATTCTACTAACTTTGCTCAAGCCAAATAATCCTTTACTCTGCAGGTAACTCAGGTGACCGAGGCAAGATATTCAAGAAGTCAGACACTATTTCATTGGTACAGAGATCACAGGTTTTTGTGTAATTTGTAGAAGGATGACTGATGATGAAAGGTCCCTTGTGTCTTCCTAATCTTCCTCTGCAATCCATCTTTTCCCTTGAATTCATTCTCCATCGCTGTGGAAAACATCATTATCCTGGTTTTCTGCAGGCCTGTCATCTAGACACCATGTCCAGTTTCTCATGTCCAGGTTGTATCCAAGTCTTGCAGACTTTTTCTGCATAATTCATCTAACAGACAGTCCCATCCTTTCCTCCACCTAAAACTTTCCCAAAGAGTCTACTTATCTTGTATTTAAATGACTGAAAGATCTTTTTCAGTCATTGCCCCTCACAACATATTTTTTACTGATTTTTCCAGAAAACTGTTGCGTAGATATTTTTGCTGACCTATTACTGTGTGCATATGACCCTTGCCTCAGCTTCCTAAAGTTCCCACTTTTTTATTACATCAGAAGTTATTTGCCTTTGTTTTCAAGTTTTTTACAATCTTTCTTCACCTTGAGCCTTAATTCTTCTTCCAGCTTGAGATCCTGAGAGGCTGACTCCTGTGTCTGTGTAACCCACAATAACATCCTCTGTCACTCATTTCTTTGATTTTCAAACTATGCCTTTCTGCTTTCTCCCACAGTGCCCTTCATGCTTTAAAAGAGCGTGTGCAGGTGCCATGTAACCTTCCTCTCATCCCTGCATAGAACTTACGACGGCATAGAACTTGATGACAAAGATGCTTCAGAGTGCTCTGCCCTACTGCTTGCCCTGTTTAACGCTATTGTTTAATAGCTTCTTTCTTTTCTCATGTCAGTATTCTTGAGTTTCTTCTTGTAAAACAGAAGTATGCACTGTCTTTCTGTTTCCTGTGCAGCACCCAGCACAGAGATCCCTAATCTTTAACTAGAATTCCTGTGATCTGTGGTAGTAGAAATAATAAATGATTAAAAAATGGTTACTTGAAAGTGACAGGAAAATTAACTCCTGACATATGTATAGCAAACAACAGTTTGCTGAGATGCATTATGAATCAGACAGCTACTGAGTTTGCTTGTGCATCCTGAGCTGCTTTATTCTTTTCAAATTTGTTCCTGAAGCTAATTGGGCAGATGCTGGGTTTTGAGCTACAAATAAAAAGTGTCTTTTATGTGCCTGATTTTCCCAATTCATTGTAAGAGCCTTACAATGGTCTATTTGTCAAATTTACCTTTCACAAAGTAATTTGTTTGTTAGTTAAAAAAAGAATCTTACAAATTTACCTCCTATAATAGTTTGTCAGTTTATTCTTCTAAACATCCTGAACCACCATATGCATCCCTGCAACTCTAAAAGCTAATGGTTAGAAGTGACAGTCTCAAATTATATAGTATTATCACCTTTATGTAATTTTTTATTTTATGCAAATTTGTATCAGCCTAAAAGCTACTACTGAGTAAACAAACTAAAGTGTTTCTTATTCCATTGCATTTTTTCCTTATTTTGTCTGGTTTTTTGCTTATTAGAGTGGCCTTTGAATGGTGTGTGGTCGTGTATATTGCAGTTATAGCATATGCTACAAAAAAGTTAAGCCAGGCACCTCAATCCTTGCTCTCCTCAGCCCCTCCTTCAGCTTTAACACTTCTGAAATTATGATTCCCCTTTTTATTATCAGTGTTTAGCTCTGGACCTTAATGTGTGCTCACTGCCTCCTCATTCTGCATACCTGAAAGAGACCCTCATGGGGTCTCTGTTGCCCCCACACCACTACAGTAAATGTGTTTTACCCAGAGATGAACTCTACTTGCACTCCCAAGAAGTGAGACTGGATAAACTGCACCTAAATGAGGTCTATTACACCACTAGGTTGGTCCACTGGTCCTTCAGTGCACTGGTTTATAGTTAATATTTTCAAAATCTGTTTTTCTTTTGAAGTCTAGCAGGTTACAGTGATTGTATAACTTTTAAATAACTGTACTGTGGCAGTCTGAAATAGCAAAACAAAAAAGGAATGAGATAATGACAGAGGCAAGGTTTGTAGAGAGAAGCAAAATAACTTTTACTGTGGTTGTAGCTAGGAACATAAACAAGCTTTCAAGCATCACGTGAAAGAGAAGCAGCAAACTGCAAGCTAGTAATGAAAGGATGAGTTCCAAAGTACTTTGGCTTTATCAGTGGGTTCAGCACATATTACATATTTGAAATGAATCTTTATCCTTTGTTTCTGTCATTAGGCTGTTTCAGAGCCCTGCTTGAAATCTTGTGTGGAAACATGACTGTTAGGCAGGAAGCAATGTTTTTCGCTGCAATTTCTTCACCCATCTACAATGGTGTTTAGTGGCTGCAGTGCTGAACAGGATTCATCTTCTTCTCATTATTCCTCATCAGATCTGGTTTGTATTCTCAGTGCCTCTCACTCCGTCACAGCTAGAGACAGATAAGGAAAGTTAAGACAACATGAAAGAAATGGTGAAGGCAGTTGCCTGATCCAACAATTTCTCAGCCCGCAATGGTATGAGTAGTATAGATAACAGAGACTTTTTTATGCAGGGAGAGAAATGAGGAGAGGAAGGATAAGACCTGAATCAGGAAGGGATGTTCTTCAAGGAAAGTTTGAAACAAAACAGAATGAGCAAAAAGGAGCTGGAAGAAAAAATAATTTCATCGGAAAGAAGAAGAGGGGAGAAGAAAATCACAACAGTAAAGGATTTTGAGATGACTCAGACTGAAGGGGAGAGGATTTAACTGAAGGAAAAAATTTGTAAAGAAAAGAAGTTGAATCAAAGAGCAAAAGGAAAGAAAAGTGTCTTCCTTTCCACCTCTTTTTTCTCTAACGTTTTAAAACAAAAATATCTTGTTTCTGCTGGATATTTATACCCTATATTTCTCTCTAATGACAGCAAAAATAAAATCACTGGTCTGGACAGGCTTTTTCAAACCAAGTATCTACATTGTAAACCTGATAAGAATATCTAATAATTTTAGTGGTACACATTTGGGAAGCTCAGTGGATTTTGTTTGTTTTAAAGTACATGGTAAATTAGCATTTTCTCAAGTCCCAAAATTTTTACAATATCCAAGTAGAACCCTTTTACAATCAAAATTTTTCTGTCTTTTCTCAGCCAGGTGTGGGGTAATTGATGAATATGAGATCCCATAAGATGTAATACCAGCAAGTATTACTCTGAGAGAAACATATATGCATTCCCACACAGGCAGGGAATCTGATATGCCAGAACAAGTGGAATAGACGTACCTTGAGTAGGTAGCCTGTAAGTACTCAGTATAGCACGTGTCCCAGGTTGCTGAACACACAATATGCATGCTTTAGAACTAATCTATGCATAAGCTGTAGTCATTTGTTGGGGAAATATGGACATCAAGCAGCCTTCACAGAGATATAGCCCAGGCTGCTGTATATTTGGAAGTCCAAACAAAGTGCTCGTGCCTTTTTTTGTTTTCTTCCTGGACAGAAGTTGCAGACTGAACATATATATCTAAGGAAACCTGTAGGTATACGCCCACATAGAAATGTATTTAGTTCTACATGTGGGGATCTGGAATTACAAAGCAAATTATAATTGAATGATAGAACTCAGTTTATAGCATTCATCCACATGACAGCATTTACATATATTTGCAAGAGACTCTTTGATCCTGCATTTAACATGGAAACTGTTGATACAAGAAGAAAAGAGAACTGTGACTTAAAAATATTCTGACCTAACACATCTCTCTTTCCTGCTTCCTGCTTTGTTTCTCTCCTGCCTCCTATTAAACCTTCCCTGTATCCAGCTTAAATCCAGAAAGTGGAAAACATATCAAGATAACTGGATTGTTGTGCTGAAGTGGAGCTGTGATTCTGTAGCACACATCCGAGAATTGTCTGAGGGTTTTTTAATGTTTGTTTCACATGTGGTTTGGGGTTTTTTTAAAGGCATTTAAATAGAAAGATAGCTTTCCACACCACCATGCTGTACTTGCCACATGCAACAATATACTTTCAGCTCAGGAGTAGCCATATAACGTTTTGTGGCTGAAAAAAGAGCAGCATTTAACATTTTACTTCAACCTAGTAGCAATTCTGTGATTCTTCTGCTGTTAAATTCCTTAGATAAGTTTTTCACTGTGTAGACTATAGGTTCAGAAGATGTGGCCTAATTTTCACCTTTCTGTTTGACTAAGCATATCAGATTACGGCAAGAAATCATGTCAAGGAGTTGAACATCTTGACACAGGAGCAGTTCGGTGTAAATTATCTTCTTGATAAAACATCTGCAAAGTACAGGATTTGCAGATCAAGAGCTCTTCTTTTTTTGTGCACTTAAATATTTTGTGTGTCTTCATTCACTGCTGCAAACGTGGATGCCAATTTTTTCACTTGCATAGATGTAACAGGGCATTTTTTTCCTTCCTATTCCCTTTTGGTACAAACTAAGCTGACATTTATTTCCATATAACCTTGTGCACCCTGCTCTTTGTGTTGTAGCAAGTGAAAACTGCGGCGCGGAAAAACATCCATCAGAAAACATAGCTTTTTTTCTTTGTGTCTTTAATCTGCTTTGTACCTACAAAGTCTGTGAATTCTTTTGCTGTAAAGGAAAGCAGTATACTGCCGACATCTCAATCCCCCAACAATGTAAATCAATAAGGCTCCAGGCTAAAAAATCTGAGTACTAAAGGTTTTGGGTTTTAATTTCATTTCTACTCCCACCAATAACCCAAAGTTTCCAAATAACCCATCTTTTTACCTGGTTAATATTTCTTTCTCTGATGCATAGACTATTTCTCTTATACTTCAAAGTCCTACCATGCTTTATGACAGGGCCTTCCTAACAAGACCCTCAGGAAAAATACTAGGAAGATAAAATTGCAGAGTTTTAGTTGTTCTTTTTGCTGTTCATAAGTCTTCTGAAAGAATAGATTGTCATGGGGAAAATGCTGATTTAACAGAACTGAAATTATTAATATTAATATTAACTGAATGGAAATCTACTTCCTTAGGAGACAACTTTCCTCTCTGAACTCCTACCTCCTCATAATGTGACTGCCAGGTGCAGGCTTGATAGTAATTTCCAAGTTCCATTGATACAAATTTTCCTTCCTTTTATATCCCAATAGAGAACTAGAGATCTCAGAGCTTCTGAGCATCACATTTACCATGTGACTAATTTTATCAATTTCCTGCCTGGAGGACCTCAAGGCTTCCCTGGCTAATCGGAGGACCTGATGCCCAGTTCTTGTTATCGCTGGCTCAAGAGGTTACTGATAAGCCAAGGGAACCAACCAGCCTGGATGCCTACGAGTTCATTTTGGTTCCCAAATTTCCTGGTTTTTATTAACTTCTTTCCTATGGAAAGTATTGCTTCTCATCCAAGGTTACAATTTCAGTCTCCTCTCCCAAGAATTTTCATTAAAAATTCAAACATTTTTTTCATAGAAAAGAATTTCCACCTTTTCATTTATCAAAAATTTTCCTTTGTATACAGGAGTAGCAAACAGGCAGCCTACTTCTTCATTCACATGTGACTCTTCTTTAAATGTTTTACTTTATTTTTTCCAGATTTATCTCATGTAGTATTACCTTAGTTAACAAGGTAATCTTTTGCTTTGTCTTTGTACTTTTTGCGACCTCAGGTATCTTCAATTTTCAATCACTCTGTCTTCTCTGGAGGTTCTTTCACTAACTTCTCCCATTTTGAAATGGGTTTATAGTTTTGAATTTCAGAACATCGCTACCCTTCACTCAGATCTTGGTAGGCCACAAGTGCACGTGCAGAATTCTCAGCTTTTACCCAGAGGGGCTTTCCTTTTACCAGATTACATGGTTCAGTGAGCTGGATGTCTCTTATTTTGACTTGCAGACCTCCCCTGCCATGACCAAAGTGAACTTCCAGTGTAAGCTAGTACAGAGAACTGAGTTCAGCTTGGTGGCATTAAGCCGTAGCTGCTAAACAGGCAGAGCTCATTAATTCTTGCACAGTCCTGCACTGCTCCTGCCTGTTTGGATTCTGAGAAAGCTCCAAAATTGTCACTTGCCTTGATTGCAGTTTTGTGTAGAAAAAGTGATTTCTAAGAATGGTTTGTCTACATTTATCAGCAGAACATTGAGAAGACAGTGATCTAGGTATGGTGATGCTCAGAATCTTTATAAACCTTGACTTAGGCTTCTGCCTTATCTCCATTAAATTTGATTTTGGTTTATAAAATAACCATCAGATTTGCCATCTGAGCATGTGACTATTTCATATTCAGCAGTCTGAAATGATTTCTTTATATTTGCTTTAGTTTAAAGATTGTTATAACACTTTACCAGAACTCTTACGGAAGTCTTATCCCATATCTGTGTGTGCAAACTGAATTGGAAAAAGAATATAGTAACTTATACATATTCAGCTGGTATGAGACCCAAGCAATGTGGTGACTCTCCAGCATGTCTCTGAGAATCAGCTCCATGATATTTCTTTACTATTTACTGAAACTCTTGTCCTCTTAGTCTTGTCTCAGTTCTAGTTATACCTCTGTGCTTCATGCTGAATCATTCACCCCTTAGTGTTTAACTCTTAAATTCTTAGATTGCTCTGCCCTTGGTGAGTACTTAATCTAGCTATGTGTACATAATTATTATCACATTCTTTCTTCCACCTTTTCCCACACAAATGTCAGGGTGCTGCTCAGGGGCCCCTCAGGGCAGCAGGGCAGGACCTTGCAGACGAGGCACATCCCACCACCCCAGCAAGGGAGCAGGGCAGCCAGGAGGCAGCTGCCCCAGCCCTGGGCATCAGGCACTTCCTTGGGGACCAGGCTAGGTCAAGGCTGGCCAGGGCTGTTGGCCCACACATGGGGGTCATGATCAGGTCTGGTGAGGGGAACCAGGGTCATACACAGCCCTGGAATGGCCAGGCAGCGCCATGGTGATGTTAGCACCCTCAGGGCCCGGACAATTAATTTGTTATTGAGTCCTGCCCTTTCATTTGCCCATATCTTTATGGTGACCCTAAATGAACACCATATGCCAAATTTTGTCACTTCATGTCAGAGTGGCTTAATGTCTTTTCGTATTCTTCACAAAAATGTGGCAGGTCTATGTTTCATGTGAGTGGAAAATAGTGACATTTAATACTGAATTTGAAACTAATTGGGATCTTTTGATCTTTTGGGGTGTTAAATTTTCAGAGTTTTCTTTCAAGTACATTTGGGGTTATTCTTATCCAGAGATTAGTTTTTGAAAAAGCTCATTTTTGCCTCCCTTCACCCTTTCTCTGAAATCAAATTTCTTAAGGAAATTTACTCAGGAGAGCTTGAGGATACACAGGAAGTACAATATAGAAATTATAGTTAGTTTGAGATATGTTTTGCTTGTTAGCTGATGACACTGAAATATTAGTCTGGGAAAAGTTGGTGGAGAAAGATATTTAAAGGAACAGCAATTCAACTGCAAGTTGACTGGTATAGACAAGTTATGTATTGCATCCAGCTCAGCTGAAAGCAAATGCAGAAATACACAGATTATGCAATGTGGCAGTATATTTCTTAGGCTTGGATTCTCTGAGGATACTAGAAAAGCCTTGATGGCTGGAACAGAGATCTAGGCTAAAAGATTATGTTTCTGTTCCCTGTCCTCAAACTTTGACCACAGAGAAGTCACCTGGCCAGTTCAAGTTTCATCTATTTGTAAACTGTTTTCTCATCTTTGTAAAACATGGTAAAGCGTTTGTAAAGGATGTAAAGCATTCCTACATCCCCAGCCGAAAGATAAAAAAATGCAAGGTGTTATTGATATCTTATCCAAGTACAAGCCAAAATATGCACAAATGTGCAGCAAGAAAGCTTTGAACAGTGGGCATCTTTAAACTTGTGCAGGAAGGAAGCTGCTTAAGACATTGAGAGACTAAGGTGATGAATGAAGCATAAAGCTGTAGATAACTGAAAGTGATATACTTACAAAATCTGTTTTTTATAAGGGAGATGAGTTGCATGTGAGAAGAAAAGTTGCATTGTTTTACAATTATAGGATTTAGAAAATAATTTATAAAATGCAAATTGTGTGCAGGCTCAAGTCAGATTGCATCTGTGCAACGTAATCTCCTATGTGGTACTGCACCACTTCCTTATTATGCAGTCATGAATCCTAATTGCTTAATACCCTATAGAAGTAATAAAATGCCTCTTGACAACTATATGATGAAAATTATTTCTCTGTCTGCCTGGCTTTCAGTGAGATTCCATTGGGTTTGCATATCAGCTCTTTGCTGAATTTTTGGAAGGCATATATTAAAGCTGTCATAATCACTTAAGAAAACTTGTACATTTCAAACCCATGGTCTGAAGTTCTAAAAATGTAAGGAGTATGCTTTTGACACCTGTTGGCTAAAAGTGAGAAGAGTCTTGCTGCAGACCCAGGTGGAGACAAGCCCAAAGGGACACAAGGTTCTGCCAACATTTCCTGGCAACTGAATGCAAATGAACGGAAGGGCCAGTCTTTGCATGCACTTCAGTTAATGTGGGAGTGTGCAGCTTTTGTTAAAATTCAGTCTAAGTTGGGAGTGCTAAATGCTGCATTGTCTAATTGAATTCTCTTTGACAACTGGGTGAGGATACCTGGAGAAGCAAAAGGAAAGGCACAGGGTAATAGAAGGGGTCTTTTCATGGTTGATTCAGAAACAAAGACTTCTTTGGGATGCTGCATGCCAATAATTTCTCCATTAACTCCATGTATGTGATTTGGACAGGGATAAGCAGCAATGAACTTTCTTAGATAAAGTTATATGGCTGTGAGCTGAAACTAGTCAAGCTGGGGCAGTGGAGAGTGGCAGTCTACCCAAGGAGATGCTCTCATCTAGACTTATGTTGATCAGACGTACTCTGAAGTCAGAGTTTAATTCCATAACTCGCATGCAATTCAGGTGACCAGAACTTCTTGTCCTTATTTTTGTCTCCCCTTAGGCTGAGAGTGAAGTATCCAACCTCTTCTAGTCTAGAAGTTGGGCTACAAGGAACACTCAGAAATAACAGCTGAGACGTAATGCTAGTAACAGGCACTGCTCAGTCAAATCCATTGGCTGGCTATGTTAATGTGCATCCGCTAGTCTAGGGAAAAAGAAAGCATGTGTTGTGGTTTAACCCCAGCCAGCAACTAAGCACCACACAGATGCTTGCTCACTCCCCCAGTGGGATGGAGAAGAAAATCAGAAGAGTGAAAGTGAGAAAACTTGTGTGTTGAGATAAAGACGGTTTAATAGGTAAAGCAAAATCCATGCACACAAGCAAAGCAAAACAAGGAATTCATTCACTACTTCCCATGGGCAGGCAGGTGTTCAGCCATCTCCAGGAAAGCAGGGCTCCATCATGTGTAACGGTTACTTGGGAAGACAAATGCCACCACTCGGAATGTCCCCCCTTCCTTCTTCTTCCCCCAGCTTTATATGCTGAGTATGACATCATATGGCATGGAATAGCCCTTTGGTCAGTTGGGGTCAGCTGTCCCAGCTGTGTCCCCTCCCGGCTTCTTGTGCACCCCCAGCCTACTTGTGGGTGGGGTGAGAAGCAGAAAAGGCCTTGGCTGTGTAAGCACTGCTCAGCAGTAACTAAAACATCCCTGTATTATGAAGGTTGTTTCTAGCACAGATCTAAAACGTAGCCCCATAGTAGCTACTATGAAGAAAATTAACACTACACCAGCCAAAACCAGCACAGCATGCTACCTACCTCAGAGCCCTTGTAATTTAAATGTTTACACCATTCACTGGCTTGTAAACACTGCTTCACACCTACTTTAATGTAAATTAAAATAAATCACTTCCCTCACCCATTTGCCCCCTCCATAGACTGAAGCAGGCTGAGCAGAGATGCAACAATTCATAGATCACTTCTGAGCTAGTCTAGGGTCCATGGTTTGAGAAGTATCTAATGTTCTCACTTGCTGTTTGTTGGGAGACCTGTCTAGCCAAACGTAACCTGAGATACTCCAGAGGAAACTGAAATCCTAGAAATGCAGGAGCTCAGTTAAATAACAGTGTTGAGCAGACATCCATCTGTTTCAGGGATGGAAACTCTGCAAATAGGCCTGGTTAAAGGAAATGATAGATCATGACCTGGTAGTTGAATCTAGCCATTTTTTAAGCTAAAACTGTTTGAAGAAAATCACAACTTCATGGAATTTTTTTTGTTCTTTAAAGGCTCAAGTTTGAAAGCTAGTTAGGGTTTGTCAACAAAATGAGACCACAGTGCCATATAAATAGTTTTGTGACTTTAAAGATCACTTTCTCAAGCATATCACTGACTTTCTATAAGTTGTTTAGCCCCATATTTCTACTTGCAAGGGCCAATTAGAATCTCTAACCCATTTTTCCCCCGCTAGAATGAATATTTATTGATACTACCCTTTATTTCTAACTTTGTTGCTGAAATATCAAAATATTTCTAACGAGATTTTAAATAACTGCCTCTCACAACACAAATTTTAATGTATATATCAAATTACCTAAGTATGAAAACAATGTGCTAAGCAAAAGCAAGCAACTTTTTCCTCTTCAGTTCCTAAAAGAAGAATGTAAAGCAGTACTGCAATGCAACGCAGATGCCCAAAACTGCTTCCAAGACTTTTACTCTTAGGTGCCTTTACTGTGCAGGATGAATCCAGCTTCTTTGTATTTTAGATAATTTAAAGAACTTCAGTTTTTCTATGTGAAATTAATCCTAGTCTTTAAAAGTATTACTAGCAAGATGTTAATGCTGCAGTTTCAAGAGTATTTTGGAATATATTTATTACTATCAGGATCTGAATGAAAAAAAAACTCAGACACATGCCTGCTTTTGGGACTCAAACTGCATGATTTCAGGAACTATCAGTACAAACAACCAACATATTGACTTAGTTAATGACAAGAGAAGGTCTAGTTGCAAAATTTCAGAAATAAATAACCTGTTTAAGGTTAGATTTGCACTGACCTGGGTAAATCCTGAATTTCCCACAGAAAATACTCAAAAACCACTCTTCTACTGAATATAAGAACAGTTTAACCAGAGTATCATGCTGCTGCCTTTGAATTCATAATATTCTCAGTTTTGTCTCAGTTTTCCAAACTCAGATCTGGTTATATAAGTCATTTTTTTCTCAAATGATTTTGCTTTTCTCTAATGTACTTTAGGATTTGATTCGCATCTTGAAACCACACCGCTTTAATGGAAGAATAATGAATTTTCTATTTTACTCTTAGAATTTAGCAAGCTTCAGGTATTTCAAAGTGACCTGCTTTTGCTAAAATTTTTGAACTTTTATTTAGTAGTTTCTCACTTTCAATCAGACATTGCAGCACTGAGACATTGAATTTTTAATTACATTCCAATAATTTTAAATATACCTCTCTGTTTCCCAGGTGTCCTGTCTTCAGGAGTGAAAAGACAGCAGCTGCATTTTCTCTCTCTTAAATTTTGTCTTTCACTTTACCAGTGGTCTATTATTCCGTCTCTTTCTATTAGTTTATCATATTTGAAAAGGTTTTCATGTATTTTGCACTTCCATTTTCTACTGCTATATTGGATTTACTTACATGATATCTCTTTTTATTCTTTCTCAAAATGGTAACAACTATGAGACCAACAGCATCTTCCCCTAAAAAAGCCAATGACTTGAGTTTTATTAATGAACAACAGGCTTTTTGGTTAGAAAGACCCATTGATTAGTAGTTTGACATTGTTATTTTTCTTCTTGCATTCTTTGTAGACTTCCTTATTAGACTGATTTCTTATTTCTTAAAGTTATTTCAGAGAAAGGATCATTTTTTAAAAAAGCGTAGGTGGAACGTGAGCTTTGAGAGAAGTGGTAAAGGAAGAAATAACGGGATTACACTGGGGACTTGAGGAAGCATAAGGAGGAAAATAATGGTCAGGTTAAGAGGTAAATGGCAGCCAGAGAGCGTAAGGTACTTTTTTTTTTTCCTTCCAAATTTTAGCTAGAACTGAATTGAAATCTGGAAATCACTAGTGATGCCTAAACTAGTAAGGAAAGGGGAGAGAGAGCTGGGGTGGGTGCAGAAATCTCTCCCTTTTCTATGTTATGTTCTCCTATGTGAAGAGTTTAACCCAGTTCAAAAAGCACAGCATCAGTTAAATACACATTTATTGCTGTGATTGTCCCCAGATTCCTAGGGCTAGTACACTTGCAATAGCAGCATAATTCATTCTACCTGAACAAGTGCTTTTTCTCACCAGAAGGATGCCCTCTTTGAACACAGACATGTCAAAATAGCTTCGTTTTTCTACATGATAAACTCATTTCTACATCTATCCTGCTGTTTTCAGACATCCGTAGGGCATTTGAACTGTATAGTGATGAAACAAATCTAGGCAGTTGGGGAATCACTCACAGACAATTTCAGTGAAGGTACTGAACATGTGGATGGATGCCTTTTCTTAACTGTACCAGTACATGCAAACTAAGACATTTCTCAGTGGACTAAGACAATGTTTCTGTAAATTTTTCATATGATGCAAACTCTTACTGGGTTGTGAATACCCCACAAAAAAGCACTAATTCCCATCAGTGGCTTCTTTTTCATAAGGTTTTATCTCTCAACTTTTGTATAAAGGCATTACTATGTTTTTCTCTCTTCATCAATAGAAAATATCAGAATTTTCTGACTGAACTCTGAATTTTTGTTGAAAACTAAAACTAAGACTTACCTATTGATGCATTGTATCATGGCATCCAAACCTGAATATTTCATATATTCATTCATTCCAGCAGAAAAAAAAAATCCTCACGCTTTCTATGAAAACCATTTACTTCATGAAAAAAAACCCTTTATAGTCAAAAAACAATTATACACAGATAAAAAGTTTTGACAGAAAATATCAATCAGTCTCATTTATCCATCGTTCATGCTGAATGTTAATTGGACATATCTGGAAAAAATATTGTATCTGAATTTGGTATCTTTACCAATAACATTATGTAGCTCTGAAGCTCAGTGATCCTTAGTATTCAGAGCTCAGCTAGTTTCCCCATGGAAATGAGTTTTGACCTCCAAGGATTAATATGGACTTTGAGTGTTAACTAATGACAAACTACTGTTAATGTATCTTGTATTTGATGTGTTGCCTGTTCCTTTCTTAAAATTCAAATGCTTTCTCATACTTGAATGTAGCTACCTATACTCAACTAACAAAAGAATTCTAAATATAATGCTAATATCAAACAATTCTGGAAGGAAAATTTCCTTCCACTTCAGGGAAAGGAAAAATGTTTACCTTAATGCCAGTTAAGATTCAGAGAATTTATACATATATGTTATGAATTTTACATTTCTGTGGGAAACACTCAAGTTAGGAAATGGTGGAACAAGATTGGTTGTTGAATTTTTTGGTACAGCCTTCTGCATATGCATTGTAGTTCTTTATCACATAATCGCATAGTAATCTTTCACAGGAGTCATGCCTCATTCACGAAGAATGAAGACTGTGGTATGGAATGAATCATAGCTTTATAATATTTAAAATTATTAGACAAAGGACTGTTGTTTTGTTTGTTTGTTAGAAAATCAGGACGTGTAATCCATAAAACAGGAAGTTTTGTGGTTATAGTAGTATTCTGGGATCTGGATGTTAAACTCCAGCATTTTCTCTAGTAACTGATGAGTGTTCCTTATTTTCCTGCAACTCAGTCTCTGAAATACATGAAATCCATTGATAGGGTCTTATAAAAAATAAATTGATTGATCTTTGTGGAATATTCCTTTGAATGAATATACAATGGAGAAGCTCAGGTGGAAGTGAATCGTTCTGTATTTAGTGCAGAAAGTTGAATGGAGTGCTGTAAATAACATGTGGAAATACATCCTGACTGAGCATAAAAAGCATTTTTTAATACTGTAATTGCTCATTCAGTGCCACTATTCATTGTGTACCCTGAATGAAGCAGGAGTTCTGTGGAAAGAGCAATATGCAGTCAGAAACTTGAAATCTGTGTTAGTAAACACAGGGGGAATTAAAGTTGACCAGATCATCTGACTGAAGTTGACTCACATCCACCCACTGTGCGTTACAGGGAAAGCAAACATATGCTTATTTGAACTCATGCATGTATAAATATCTTTAGTGTTCTGTTATACAATTGGCTCTGCAATCTGCCAACCAGTGTAGTAAAATTTTTTGCTCCTTTAGCATGTTTAATGAATGAAGCAACAAAGATTATCTTCATGGAAGACCAAAGTTTATATTCTGAATTATCTCAGTATCCTCTCAAATGGTATTAAAACTTCACTCTATCTACTACAAACACCTTACATGCGAGTTTCTAGAATCACACTTGCGGGTTTTTTGCAGACATATGATATAGACAAATATGACAGGATTTCCTCTTTTGCCTCTTCCGACAGATGGATTCCACTTTTAACATAAATTCTTAATTCCTAAATGCATCTTATTATCAGGCTTCTTTCCATCTTTATTACTTCAGTCTTGAAGAATCTTATTTCTTTCTTCTAAGACATCCTTATTCTTTTTCATATTATGTTACTCCTGTAGTACTTCCTACTCCTTTGTGTACAGGTCACTCCTGAAGACCAATAAATAGGTTATTTCATACTATTCAGTTCTTGAGCAAAACCTCATCTTGTCTATATGAACCAATAATTTCTAACATGAACCTATTCAAAGCATCTTCATGAAATCCAAATATATCACATCTATTTAAATTTCTGATCTAGAAAAAATCCAATAATTTTATACAGAAGAATACTGGATAAGTCTTGCACAACCTATCTTCTGTAAATTCGGATTTTATCTTATTGTTTAGCTTTCTTATGCTGGAGAAAAAAAAAAAAAACAACGAAAAAAACACAAAACCAAAATCCTCACTATTTTAAACCCTACTAACAATTTTATTTGAGTCCTAATGCAATTTTGTCACTTTCTCTTAGTACTTAACTACATGAAGTCAAGAATTGCTTTCAGAAATGTATCTTTTTTATTTACCCTTCCATTTACACCTGATTCTCTTTCCTAAAATAAAAATCAGTCCTTTGCCTTATATATTGTATATGCAGCATATATAATTTTATTTCCTTGAAAGTAACCTTGAGAAAAAGAAAACAACACGAAAAAACCAACCATAGGCATGGTTCTGTTGGGTTCTATGACTGACTTCTTTGCTCACTCCAATGTTGGCTTGCTTTCATCAACTGTAATGATTTAGTTGCAGTCGACTAAGGGTCAATTTGCTGTAGGGCTGTCCTGTCCTTTTAGATGGCATTTAATTTTCAGTTGTACAAAAATGTTCTGCCTCTTACATGGTGTTCTACAAATGCCTTATGACATCCATCCTCAAAGTCTTTTATGGTGAAGCAATGCCTGGCTCCCCTATGTCTTTATTTAGTACACTGTAAAATATATGCAGTGCATTCTATCCTCTACGTGTGTTTTGCATGTTAATAAATACAGATCAGTTAATTTCATATTTCTGTGCAAGTCAGAATTTAAATGTCATTCTGTCCTTGATATTCTGATAAACATACTTGTAGATGCAGTCATGGCACCTTCCCTCACCCTCTTTTCACTTATTTCAAGAATTCACAGTACTTGCTTTCTTGTTTAAACATATATTTGTAAGATACAGTCTTGCCTTATACTATCTTGCCTTATTTAATCACTTGCTATTGTTTTTATATATCATATATAAGATGTGGTGGCATGTGAAAATTCTGTATGGATAGGCCCACAGGCTGGAGAGGCTACAATATAAAAATACATTTTGATAAAAATTCTGTAAAGCAGAATGTCACTTTCTTTTCTTCATGTAACAAATCACTATGTAGAAGACCAAACTTGTATCTTTGTTGTCATTTCCAGAAATAAAACTGTACCAGCCTTTTAAAGTAGCTTTAAAGTAGCTGTGTAAATTATAAAATAATTTCATGGAGAGGATTTATTTTCCTCTCCACAGGAAAAATTAGTATAGAAGAAGGCTCAGTTATACTTTTTGAAAGTTTTATTCATTTACCGGAAGACACTAGAAAATGTACACTTTGTCTCTTTGTAAAGTCCTGAATCACATAGAATCAACTTGAAGATTATTTGCAATGAAATATTAAACCCAAACTGGTTAGATCTGATTCTGTCTTTAGTAATCATTAATTTTATGGTATTGGGAAAAGCAGGGTCACTTGGTGTCACTATGAGTCAAGGCTCTAATTGCTGCAGTGGCTTAAGACACTACAAACCTACAGAATTTTGTTGCCATCTCTCTTCAGAGCTCACTTGCAGCAAAATTGACATGAAGTATGCAGGTGTTCAGCAGTTTCAGTGCAAAGTCCAGCAGTTCAGGTTAGACTTTTCCCAGCAGTGAGTTGAGTCAAACAGTTGGATATTGCTGTTGTTGAAAACTGTTTACGTATTTTGTTCTGCAAATATGCACGCATGGGATGACATAATGACAGCTGAATCTCTGCAGTTGCATGCAGGTACTGTACTTTTAGCTTATGCCATATCTAAAGTAACAGTACCTTGATTTAGATCTCTTTTACTAAGATTTAAGTAATTGTAAGAGGGTTTCAATGGGGGTCACATTATTACCAAAGATCAGCCGATGGGCAATAATTTACTAAGCCACTGCAGCTTGATGGGTATGCGTGTGAAAGCTGTTTCCCTATCTGAAAAACAGAGATAACATTTCCTCTCAGTTCTAATGAGGACACTGGGAGGAATAAAGTTTGCACACTGCTTCAAAATGTAAACTACTACATAAAATGAATCAAGCACTAAAATGATGCCACCCTTTGTAAAAGATAAGTGAACACAGTCAGTCTGCCAGAGAAAGCAAAGCAGTTATGCACAACATGAATATTTCCTCTCTAAGATGTGAAAGTGTGGTGTGGATCTCTAAATACTAGAAAGTTGACAAAAGGGTCAAATGTCTAAAGCATGAGAAAATAAACAAGAGACACATTACAAGAATATCTTTTGTCTAAGTAGGTGTATGTGTCTTTAATGTGCTGGTGTGTGCATATGTATGCAGTTGTATGAAATTTCTTATGAATTTGTTGATGATAAATTATCTGACAGTTTGATATTGCTGTGGAAATGAACTTAACTCTACCATCATTCTGTGAACAGCAAGATTTATTTGTCATTTATCAAAGTTTAATATATGTAGTCTGTCTCGCAAAGAGCAATAGTGAGGAAAAGGGAGTGAGGAAAAAGAGAAGAGTGTAGCAGACCGCAGTTTATGCTTTTGAAAGTGTCCCAGCTTTACTCTGCTTGCTCTGTTTAAAAAAAAAATGATCAAAGAACTGGAAGTGCGATGTCCTTTGAGAGTTGCCTGGCAAGTGCTACGTGATGACTAGCTTTCGTGCTGCTGGAGCAGCAGTCTGTTCTGTGCACTATCTGGACTCTCATTATCGCTCATCTGTCAAATCTGCTGCTGTGAAAAGAGCTGGGGTGGAGGTCAACTTGTAAAGTAGCAGTGGCAGAAGCAAAGACATGTGCTCTCCTCTTTGGTGAAGTAGTTGTCAGTTCTCCTTCTCTAATGCCGTTAATCCACCCTCCAGGACTAAATAAGCGCTGAATGTTGTTTCCTTCCTTTGCACTCTGACCTGTCTGCAAGAGGTGTTAAAGGAATCCTTTTATTTTGGCCATGTTCCCAATGACTCCAGGAACTTGTTGGGATCCTGTGACTGAGGGATGACAAAAGGATGTTGTGGGTCCTTTCGGAAAATTCAGAAGAGTGAGGTTGCACAGCAACTTTCTTTTTTCAAGATTCAAGCAAAAACAAAGATCCAACAAAGATATATCTGGTACTTGTCACAGTCTGCCAAGGTAGCTTCATATACTGGCATTAAACTCATATTGTAAAATTACAGAAAGAAAGGGCTCAGTATATCAACTAATCAGTTCCCATGTGCAAGGTTAAAATATTTTCTTTTCCATGAAGCTTATGCCACTATCTGCTGATGAAAATTCTGCTCTGTCACAGTGGAGGACACCTAAGAGTAAATCTGCTTTAAGATAACAACTGTCATCTAAATTTTCTCATTAAAGCCCTATTCTTGCCCTCTCAGTGAGGTCCACAATAATAATATGGGTCAATAAATATCTATTTGAAGCCTTCTGCAAATTCTAAGTCAAAGACTGAAATATCACCAGTAGTCTGGGGCTTGATTTTTTCATAATCGATGTTTATAGGTTTGGAGGTTTTTGTGTTTGGGGTTTTTTTGCCTGTAAATAATTGAAGTTTAAATATCCATGGGAGATTCTCTTTAAGTTATATAGTCAGACTGAGAATTTCTTTTAAAAGTTTTACATGTATTATGGATTGTTGGGAAAATGTATAATACCTATGGACAACTGGGTATTTTTGCTGAAAAGAATTTAATCACTTGAAAACTGAAAAACACTTTAAATTTTTGGAGAAACCCAGAATAAGTTTGATTCTCAAATGCTCCCTCAGGACATCATAAAATAAGCTGAGAGCTCCCTGTTAGTATTATCTGTTACAGAGAGCTTGTTGCCAGGCTTCTCAAATCTTTTTTGTCTGAAATTTTTGTCACAGATGTAATGCTGATTCAGAGAAAAAAATTAGTTATCAAGTTTATTTTGATTTCACTAAACTGTTCAAGATAATGCTCATAAATAAAATAAGGGTCTTACTTTGTCAGGGACCTTAATTTGGCCTAGACTGAAGATTTGGCCTATGTGAGTTACATCTGCCCCCTATAGATTAAATAGAAAGACTAAGTGATCATGATGGTTTTTGTTAGCAGGCTTGTTAGTAAGACACCTAACTGGGAACCAAGCAAAGCTACATCCAGATGCTTCCTTTGTCTCACATGCCATCTCTAATATTATGAGATGGCATGTGAGAATAACTCCACCTTCTTTATTTTTCACTTGGGCTGACTACTGTATATGATCAAGTGTGTCCTACTTCTAACTTCTGAAAAGGTCAAGGAATCCATTATCTCTCTGACTTTCTCACACTACTTAGTAGCCCCCAAATGTTAGTTGAAATTTCAGTATCGTGTTCGTCTAAAATTACGAGATAAAGCGAAATGAAGCTTTGAAGAAGTATTGCTTCTTGTAACAGTGCCATTTGCTGAAACCATACTTAAGGTTTATTTGAAAATTATGTCCTACTATAAAATGTCTGTTTCTAATTTTCTTTTTCTCCTTTTTAACAAAAATAGGTGAAATCTTCATGTCTCACTTGGATTAACAATTAAGAAAACATACAATGAGGAAAAGGAAAAAAAAAAGGAACTAGCATTGAGTGCTAAGAAAGGCAAAACCTGCCACACTTGTTAATTTGATGAATATGAGAGAAAACCAGAGGTTTTGGTGAGAGAAAAGAAATGACCCTTGATTTTCTATAGCTTGGCCTCAGTTCCAGACCTCCGTACAAGCACCTTTTATGGTTCTACACAGAGAGGAACCATAGTAGGTCTCGGGTAGACAGACCGATTCCCTCATGGAGGTAGCATTTAGTTTGTTGCCCTTCTTTTAGTCATTAATAATTGTAGGCTGTAAGCCTGATCACAACCTGTCAGAAGGCATAGGTGCTATTCCACTTGGGGTTGGGAAATGGGGTAGCCCATCCTCTGGGGAGTACCGCCTTGCATCCCTGGTGCCATCACCTACCCCTGAAGCCACCTGTGCCAGACTGGGACTAGGCAGGGACTGGGGCTGTACCACTGTTAGGGCCCATAATTGGTGGTTGAGGTGAAATACCTTTTATTTAAAATCTGTTGTCAAAAACCAGATTCCTTCACACTAACACATTTCGCAAAGTTATCCTGATGTTAACTAAAGTTTGTCTGAAAAGATTTCTTGGACCCAGGATAGATTTTGTGAGCAAAGGTCCACAGACAAATCTCCCCAGAGAAAGTTGTTGCTAAGTGATTTCACTTAGAATATAGAAAATAAGGCATTAAGTACCTTCTACCCCAGGCATGGATTAGAATCTAAAATTTTCATGCATGCTATGAGTATCGGCTCCTCTGAAATTGGCCCTTTCTCCTTTTTCTTCCCCAAAACTCTTGAAAGCCTGTTTTGTTCACATCAGGAACTGAAAACAAATACCAGAACTCTGACATTTATCATAAGATAGAAATCTTGTTTTCCATCCAGCCATATTCAATACTTCAGGGAAAAGAGACAACAGACATTCATCTTTATTTTTTGTGTGTAAATTGAAAATGAGATACATTAAAGAACTATTTTTCTAGAGACTTCTATGGGCTTTGGAGTGGTCAAGAGATATGGTTAATGTTGTCTGGAAGAATCATTCTCCACAGAAAAACTGAGACAAATAATAAACTGACTTGATCATTTATTTTATATAATCAAAGACTTCTGTTATCACAGCTAGCTCTTCCTGAAGAACAGAAGTATATAACAGTCTGGCAAATTATTGAGACAGAATAAGAGAACATGGCTCCTTCAGAATCAATGGAGTCATGATGTTTTGTACCAAGTCAGAAGCTGTCTCCTGTGCCTGATGGGTCTTGCTGTTTTAGTTTGGGCATTTGGTATATCACTAAGTTCAGGTGTGACGGGCTACTATAAAGCTTGTCCTCTTTGCAGAGGATGATGGCAGCAAAGTTAGTCTGAGCAATAGCCTAGTGTTAGAGCTTCAGGGGAAAGCTCTGCAAATTCCCCAGGGTAGCCTGAAAAGTAGAGTCCTTACATAGATGCACAAACTTAGGTGTTTGCGAAACAACAATATAACACAGATTAATTCAGGATCAAAGATATTTGTTTTTTTTCTCATTCCTCTGCATCAGTTGGATCCTTTTTTATTTCAATATTTTCTTCTGAAGATTTCTCTTGCTCAAAAAGATAACAAAGAATCATGGGTGTGGTATTTTGAAGTCTAGCAGTACACCTGTCTGTGCATCACAGTTCTAGGTACTGTCAGAGACACCTGCCTCAGCAAATATCTCAAGGACTGATGGTTAAAAAATTCTGAGATACCTGAAAATTAGACTTTTGTAGTTGTATATGGGGTTTACTTAACGGAATAGCAACAGCTATCTTTGCAAAGGTAGTCCAAGTACACAATACTTCTGCCTATGCAAAGACCAATTAATGACTACTAGGAAGAATTAGAGATATTTCACTCTAAAGCAGTAATTGACAGCTGGCATCATTATTTTTCTGAGTGAGAACTCTTCTGACGTTCCTTTGCGTTTTTCTCTATAATAAAGTCATGGTAGGAGGAATGTTAATTAAAGAGCGTAAATCGTACTCTAGTGAGAGTGAAAAATCTACTTAAATTCCTATAGCCTTGATTTTAGAAATATTGAATCAATCTGTATTGCCTCTAAGTATTAGCTTTCTTTTAAGTATTTGAATTTATTTATCTTCAATAGAATTTTAATTTCTGTAGGATTTTGTGGGGAAATAGAGTGTCATTAAAGGGTAAATCTGATAAAAATGTAATAAAACATGATACCAAAAGTAACTTTATTTTTCTGTTTTATTGAAAATAAACACACATCAAAGGTGATGCGGTAACAGTCAAAGCCTAGAATATATAGTAAGAGGCAGCTGAACTTCATCAATCTACCGTATCTCCATGTTTCTTTTTTAACTACAGGAATATCTGATATATCTAGAAAAATAAAGTGCAGCTGTGAATCCAGTGATCTAGCCTACTATGTCATTGCAATACCGCCATCGGTATGCAAAGCCTTGGGAATCTGACGGGAGTTGTTTCCTGATATCAGCTGTTGCAATTTTATTCCAAAGGTCAGTATGACAGCATTAAAGGATTTAAATAGGTGTTTGTCATTGTAACTAACTCTCTCCAGTGCTAAAACATCAGGTGACAGTCAAGTATTTTTACATATGAAATAGGTTCCTTTTGTCTTCCATAAAAAGTAGATGCAGAAGAAAGGATGGCACAGTACATTTTTGACAAAATATTATGTAAAGTATTTTCAAATGGCTAGACTCCTTTTGGAACAGGCTTCTTTGCTATAACTGTGTCTGGTGCCTTAAACATCTGGGTGTTGAACCTTTATTTGGGCCTCTGCACAATAACACATGCTTCATATACATTTCAGCAAGTTTTTCTGCCTTTAAAAGTGGAATCAATGGGAATAATGTTTCAGTTCTTTAAGTGTTTTGTATCCCTTTTTCACTATATGTGAAACTGTCAAAGACAAAATGGTCACAATAAACACACAATTGTAATTTAGTGGTGTTTCCAGTTAAAGGCAGTTTTCATCAAGTTTGTGTACAGCAGTCACTGAAATGCCAATAAATGAGTGATGTGATTCAGCACAGAACCCTCTACTGACAATATAGAATATTAAAATTGAAGATTATATTGAAATGATAGACCCTAATGTAGTAACTAGGTAAGCAATAGCTTTTAATGGTGGAGCCTTAATTTATGGATTTACCTCATCTCACTGATATAAGTCAGGTGAACTATCTCTATTGCTCTCTCCTATCTGAAAGTTCTCAGAGTAAAAGAAAAGTTCTGTATTTATGAAGAAATTATATTTCTTACTATAATGGTATTGCAAATTTGTCCAGTAATGTTATTCTGCATATTCTGATTCACCCATAAGAAACCGAGTCTACAGGCTGTTCATATTTTTATTTTTGTTGAGATTATTAACAAAACTACCTGTTTATGGATGAATTTTACTGTGTTTATTGTGTCTGCTGAATTGGTACCATGGTAAGGTAAAAATGATCTAGATCATATATGAATGAGTCATCAGACTGTTGAAATTTTCGAGTACAGTTAGGAGCACAAAATAAAGAAATTAATAGAATTAAATGTAAACACTATTTTAAAACAAAAATAAAATTTCAGGGGGTTTTGTGTTTTTTTTATCAGCTTGCAAAGAAAAATATATACGGTATTTAAAAAAAGACTCATATAGTATTTTCTTGATATAGTTATTTTGTAACTGCTACCTTTCAAACATGAAATGTTTGCATGATCACTCCTGCAGTTCTAAATCACTGCTTTATTTCTGCAAGAAGAGTCAGTTCTCTAAGAAGGAATGAAGGTAGTTTTAAAAAACCTCAGTCTTACAAAACTGAGATTGTAATTTTCCATCTCTACCCAATCACAGATTGTCATGAAACTCATAGGAATCAGAGAAAAAGTTCTTGTTTTTTTGCTTGCTGCCACCAGTGCTAGTGATATATCTCTTATGATCTCCTAATGATCTCGGAGTTTTTCTTTGGGTGTAGTGCGTTGCTTTTGTAGAACCATGTGGGCACAAACACATGAATCACACTGACTTCAGGTCATCATTTGCCAAATGAAGCTAAACTTTGCCAGGAATTGTTGATTGGTACTTGGAGTTATTGCTGCATGAAGAAACCTGGGGTACTCATAGGCTGACTGACTAATGGGAATGTGCACTGTCAAATAAAGGATGTTTGATGATGGTTGCACACGGAGTTGCACGAATAATGAATTTTTTTTTGTTCTGAGGCCAAGCAAAAGCATTTGTTTTAAAAATGCGGAAGTGAAACAGTAAAAGGAAAAAAAAAAGGTCTTTTTCCTGACCAGAAGTGTTTTCCATATAAAACACAGGCCTGTGATTTGTCTGTATCCCATTCTTCCTCCCTCTCGAATTTATATTTTTCAGAAAATTGATTTGCTGATAGGTAAAAACACAGTTCTGGCTAGTAATGTTCAATGCCCTTCCAGCTAGGACAGTCTTTATTTATCCAGAACATTATCTAACCACACACAGTAATAATAGATACTGCTAGATACAGTTTTTTTAAAGTTAGTCAAGATTTCAGATTTTACAGCCAAGTTACTGAAGGTCTTTTTGCTAACTCAATGTTTATACTATAATTTATTCTTTAACAGCACTCCCAGGATTCCTCTCTAATGAAATGTGCATTCAACTAGATGTTCGATACGCAAAAGCTGTTTTTGCTTGCTCAGTAGATCTGTTTAGCCACCACATGAAAATGCATTCAGTAAAGCCCCTCTTATGTTTGCAATAAATTGGCTGAAAATAATTTAGACAACTCTCTCTTGTGGTGTCTTTCGAGGCAACTATGAAGCCTGCAGAGGACAGCTACGATGAACAACTGCTTGGACAGTGCAGCTGACATCCTCAGGGAGGCTCTGATAAGGTTTTGGTTTATGTAGACTGTTCTATTAGATATCTCGATGATGTTTTCTTGACATGTTAAGGCATGAATCTTCTCTTATTCATTCTTTTTAGCACAATTTCATTTTTCTCATCCCCAGTTTTAACATCCTGCTGTCTAAATCTAAAGAGCAGCCAACATTTTTCACAGGTGGTCCCTTTTCTTAAATCTGTTTTCCTTTCCAAAGCCATCTCCAGGTTGCCCTTCCACTTCTATTTGTGTCTCCAATTCTCTACCCCTCATTTTCAGTCAGGGAAATTAATTTCTCTCTCTTTCTCTAAAATACTGAGTTGCTTCTTCCTTTCAGATTTTTCCTTTAAGATACCTGCTTTTTCTAATTTATGACTCATTATGGATAGAATATTGTTATATTTCATTTCAATTACGCTACATAAAAATAAATGGCACTGCAGAAATATAATTTGCAAGGGGATGCAAATATTGATGCCCTTTTCAGTTTTTAGTAGGAATGTATCTCAAGTCAATTAAATTCTATTTTTTTGAAAGTGCTCTGAATATTTAGGAAATATTGATAACAGAACAGTAATGGCAGTGTGTTCATATTCATAACTTTAATCAACCTTTGATTATTTAAGAAGTCACTTTGAGAATATGAAGTAGCCAATGTAAATAAAGTAGTTGTCTTGAAATGGTTTTCAGATAATTTTTGGCATTTGGTGAAGCATTAACAGCATATGACCATCAGTCAGCAGTGTAAAAGGTGTGGAAGGTCAAGTATGATAATTTTTATTTTATTAATGGGCCTACTTAACATTTAAAATTTCCTCTTTAGAAATATCTTTTGTTTTTTTAGCTATCACATTAACAATGTGATCTAAAATAAAGCTCTCCTTTCAGGTGTCACTTACCACACGTTATGAAATGGATGTTTTACAGATAAAATTTTCTAAAGACAGAAGCAAATTTCTCTAACTTGCATTAACAAGATTTTCACTGGCTGCAGTTAACACAGAAGCTGCTGTGGAAGCGCTGGCACATGATGACTCAAATTGCCCAAATAGCTCCATCATGTGAGACAGCTCTCCTTTCCTTCGTGGCTAATCTGATGTCGATGCAGCACTTAAGGTGGACTCTGGGTGTTTTCCAAACTGATGCTTACTCTTATTTATAATTAGACAGCTAAATATCTTGCACACCACAATGTGCTTGGGAGTCTTATGCAGCCTGGCCTCTCTCAACAAATTGTGCCAATTTCAAGACCTAGAATCACTTTAGCTGCTGAAAGAAACCTCCAGATATGCATAGCCCTGGACAGTGAATGAAGTAGCAATTAATGCTGGTACCAGTGCTATGAAAGCAAACTGTTGTGGCTGAGCTCCAGCTGACCAGGGGCTGAGTTCTGTAGCGATGGAAACAATCACTCCTTTGCCTGCAGATGGTGAACTACAGGAAGCAATGCTCATTTCCAGTTCTCCACAGGACTCACCAATGAGCACCAACAAAAAAAAGTTTTAGGATTTTGAATCTAATGTGATGTTAATGCATGCATACTGTGTATGCATATTTAACTGAGATCTAACGCACAAGTGTCCCTGCTAGTCCTCTGTAGGACCTAGATGAGAACATATAGGAGCAAAACTTAATTTTGAATTTAGCAAGCCAATTGTCTTTAACTGCAGATAAAAAATGTACTCAGAGGAAAATATCAATTGGTGATGACACTTGAGATAGACTGGCTCTGAATTTCCTCAGTTCAGGAAGCAGGAAAAAAAAAGTTTGTAACAATATACTACAATCTCAAAACCAAATAGGTTTACAGAAAAGACAGCATATGTCTCCCTGAATCTTCTTTTTCTTCTGCACTCCGTCCCCCTTCCTCACCTTGGTCAATTTGAGGTCCTATTTTGTTTCATACCCTTTGCAGTTACCACTTTTACCTAAATTATTTTTGCAGGTTGTGAGAGTGCTGCTACTTCCATAAACACAGCATATTGTGTTCTATCAGGCCAAATGACCTTCTATTTAGATTAAGAAAAACATGGAAATAAGAGAAAAATAAGCAAGCTCCACATGACAGAGAAAGCACAGTGTTTGTCACTCATTCTAACAGTAGCCGTCTTAAGCCAAACAGTCTGCCCTAAATAGGAGGAGGGATAATACCCCTCCCATTTAAAGACACAGAAAATGAGCAGAGAACAGCATGAACATCTCACTTCCAAATTCCATCATTATAATATAAAAAACCTGTGGAAAGTTAAATCTGTAAAGGTGTCCTATCTCAGAGAAATATCCAACAGAATTTAATGAAATATTCAGTGTGCAAGCTGTAAGTCCTAAATAGCTTCAAATGGGAAACCAGAGCGTGCTGTGGGGTGGGAGAAAAGAGAGATGAGTAGAGGTTATTTTAAAGAATGCAAAAGCATCATGAAGATGTGTCAAATGGAGCGATATATATATCACTTCCTCATCAGAGCTATCTTGGGGTAAAAAAGGAGTTTGATTTATACTCCTTTATCTCTAATCCTGAGATCAGGGAGACCTGATTTTTGTCACAACAAGCTTTCTAAATCATGGGAAGCACGTGCAGGCACTGGCTTCAAAAACAGGAGGATTCAGCTGACAAAGTGTTACTGTGGACTGTGGGACTAGAATTTAGGAGACTGAGGTTCTTAACCTGATACGTTAAAAAAGCTAGTCTATGAAGTTGGAAGGACTAAAGATCTAAAGATCAAAAATGTGTATAAGGCTCAGCAATCATTCAAGTCCAAGGTTTAAATCATACAGAATTTGCATCCTAGCCTTTTAGGAATGGTTTCCACAGCAAACTAAACAGACAGCTTGGAAGGAACTGAAGTCGACATTGATCATCAAAGAAAGATTTTGGAGTTAAAAAATACAGGGCTAAAGTGGAATTGCCAAAACTCAAGCTGAGTTTGACTTTGAAAAGGAAATGAAAACACATAAAAACAGAACAAGGAAAGATGCTATGGAGAATTTATACATTGTCGATGGGATAAGAAATAAAGACAGTTAAGAATCATCTAAATCTAGGCCCAAAGCTAAATGAATACTTTCCCTTAGTTATCTCTGAGAAAGACTTTAGTGCACACTAAGCAAAAGTGATCATAACAGACATTGCTCCGAGGCAGGTAGCTGTTTTTCTGGAATAGTGAGAAAATTGCCAGTCCACTTCACACAGATTTCTAATTTGTCAAATCAGCATCAGCACCATATGACTGGACAAAAGGGAATGTGATGCTTATGTTTAAGAAAGAGGAAAATGTGTTCAAGGAAACTGCAGGCTCATTTCTCTGATCACAGTAATAAATAGGGATTTAAAACATGTTTTGGAGATGATAATAAAGATATAGAATTAAAAGAACAAAGGCATATGGTGAAACACAAATTTTTTGAAAGTTGTTTGATGATCCTTGCTAGATTTCTGCTTTTGTGAAATACTGGATTGTCCTGTTTTTAGAAAATAATGATGCAGCAGAACTAATCTACTTCAGGGAAGTCTTTGATGTGATACTGCATTGGAATTTACTTATGCTAGACCAGACAGATAAGGTGGATGGGAAATTGGTTAATGTGGAGAAAAGTCTCTTGCTTACATTGAAAGAGGAATTACCAGGCTGGAGAAAGATTACTAAGGGAGTTCCTTAAAGATCAACCTTGAGACTGGTCTGATTTAATATTTTCATTTTTTATCTTGGCACACACAAACATTCTAACACAATTTTCAGATGACACAAAATTATTAGACTTTGTCAATGCAAAGGTGAGTTGGAAGAATTTAGGAGACACAAAGGACGTGGATAACCTTGAAAGCTGGAGTAATGGTTATGGGATAAAGTATAGTACTACAAAGTGCAAAGTCATGCACTTGCAGAGTAATGAAAAGAGACTCATCTATGAATTGGACAATTATCAGTTGAGAATAACAGAGGAATAAAAAACATAGCTGGATTAATCCAGAATGGAAAGAATATAGGCCACTATACGATATATTTGTGAGAATATGAACATCCTAATTTTAGGAAACAGAGTGTAAGGGGTTTCTGAAAGAGATAAGGAAAGCCCTACCTAGAATATCATATGTAACTAAGTCACTCATGTTCAAGAAAGCTCAATTTAAGCTAGACTAAAGGAGGGAAGATCTGTATGTAAATGGCAAACCCATCTTATAGTAGAAGACCAAAAGAATTTAAGAAGTTTATTTTAGTAAGTGAAGGCTAAGAAGCAATGTGACTCATCTCCAGGAACAGAAAAGCAGTAAATGCATGTGTATAAGCTAGTCAACATTTGATGGAAGCCCAAAATTAGAACCATCAAAGGAATGACTTTCTAAAATATTCTTACAATATAAGAAACTTTACTAGTTTAAAGATGCAGCTAAATAAGTGGTTGAAAAAACTTTATAATATATAGATACTTATAATAGCAGGGGACTGGATGCAGCGAGCAGGCCTTTGGTTTTGTGTTTGTTGTATATTAAGGAAAGGTTGGGAAACCAGCTTACTAAGGTGAAACTGACTCTGAAAGAAACCAGGGCTGCTGAAAACCAGCGCTGACAGTCCATTTGTAAAATTATCTTAATGGAATGCTTCTTAACATTTGTAATATCCTTTCAGTATAAAATTAATAGGTCTTGATTATTTACGCTAATTTCCTGTGTAAGGGTGTCTTAAGTTTCTGATAACATGATATCATAGAATCATAGAACCATAGAATGGTTTGGGTTGGAAGGGACCTTTAAAGATCATCTAGTCCAACCCTTCTGCCATGGGCAGGGACATTTTTCACTAGATCAGGTCCCTGCATTTCAATAAAGATATGGTCCAATTAGAGAAGGATCAGAAAGGATCAATTAAATTTTCTGGGGTGCAGAAAACATGACCAAAATCAGAAACTGAAGAAACGGATTTAGTTGTTCCAGAGAAAAAGAATACTGACAAGAGTCTCGCAAGTTTTCTTGAGATACAGAAAGAAGAGAGGAATTATCTGTTCTCCATTTTCCATGATGGATAGGTTATGATGTAATAGACTTCAATCTCTCTTACTGAAGTTCAGGACATAATTTCTAATGGTAAAAATAGTTGAATTATGGAATAAATTGGCCTGGAGGGTTGCAGAGTCTCCATTACTGGGATATCTTTAAGAACAGGGGCAAAAACATCTGTCAGAAACAGCACAACTATAAACAATCCTGGTTTTAGATAAGGAAATGTACAAGATGACAAACCTGAGCTTTTATGACTCTTCAGAAACAACATTACTTTCTTTATCTCCACTCCCAGACTTTGAGATGTACATTTTAAAACATGTTTTCATGTTCCTATTCACCGGAATAGGCATTTCCAAATAAAATTAAGAGAGGCTTGTTGAAAACAGGTAATTTTCAATTGCAAGATACTCTTTGTCCTGTATCATGCTAAAGAACCAAACAAAAAAATTTTTAAAAGTAAGCTTACTATACCTTCCTATTTTATATCAGATTATTTTAGACAGCTGGATGATACAGTTTACCAAAGAAAACACTAAATATTTAGTATCACAAAAAGACAGCAATGGCAGGCTATCCTTGGTCGTCTCATGTAATTTCACTGTCTCCTATCCTTCCTTCTGTTCATAACATTACTGGTAAAGTTTTTCACAAGTAGCTAAAACTATAAAAATGTATATGAGAGGTACAAACAATGAAGAGGTAATTACATGAGTTTCAGGTTATTTAGAGGAACACTAATACAGCAATTATTACTGGAATAATAGTAGTTCCATATATTCCATAGTTCCATATTTCAAATTTCTTGGGATAAACACTGAATACATCAATTACTTTGTCTCAAGAGGTAAAGTAATTTTTGTATTGCTTAAGAAGAAGTACAAACTATTTTTTTAACGTTTACTTAATCCTATTTGCCACTGTATTAGAATTATCCACGCTTTTTTAAAAAGGAAATATACTTTGATGTATTAAAAGCAGCAATTATCAACCTACATGACATTTGTTAGATGTCAGGCATGGTTTATTTTTTCTCTGAAAGTATACCTAGAAAAATTAAACATTCAGTAAGTCAATCAATGCTCTTACTTGATTGTCCCTGAGTCTCACCAGAAAAATGAAATGCAATCACGGAAGTTACAGTATGTGTGTGATGTTCTCAGCCTAGGATAAATCATTGTTTCTTATTATTTCCTATGGTGCTTCATATCTGAAAAATACAACTTGGCATCTTTGGTTCATTTTTCTTTATTATTCTAGTCCTCTGACTTCAGAAGGTAACATCCATTCACATATCTATAAATGGCTAATCTGTCCATGTGTGCTTTTGGCAAAATACTCCTAAACAGATGAACGGATTTTCACATGTGAGTTGTTAATCGACACTTTATAACTGGAGACATTACTTAGTGGGTAAAAAGTCCAAAACAGCTTGCCTTTTTGATGTGCTAAGACCAAAGAGTACCAAAAGTGCTTATAGCTAATTAAAGTACAGTAGTGCTCCTCCCATTACAGAAATTTCTCTTCTTTCACATTTTTTTAAGTCTGGTGCACTGAAATGAATAGAAAGACTCCCATTGTTGGGAGGGAGATTGTTCAGGGCCTTGTCAATTGATATAATCTTTAAAATGCTCCTTTTTCTTTCTGTTTCATCTTTTGAAGTGTCAGTTCATGCGGACTACTTAGCTCAAGTATTTCACTTTTCAACATTTAACCTTTCTGCCTGGATACTTCTTTTTTTTATCCTCCTTTGAATTTTTCTTTCGTATCTTGAATTCATAGCTTCATTCACTTTAAGGGAAGCCCAAAGCAGCCTTGGACTGGACCATAGCTATTGTTTGACTTCCAGTGCAGTTTTCGAAATGCATTTGTTTTATTTGGCTCTCAGTCCCAAGTCTCCTACCAATTTTTTGTGCTGCCTTTTTGGTTTTTTTAAGTTTCTCTAGCAGTCCAAATTAGACTTCAAATTCCTCAGAGTTAAAATTCTATTAAATGTTTTTTTAAATGTATTGTGCTTACCTGAATGTTGGTGCTCTGAGAGGATTTGGGGCGTTAGCCTTTTGTGTTACAGTGTAACAAACGCTAAACTGAATGCCTATTTTCTATGAATGAAATTCATGACAGGAGTGAGCATTTCCAGAGCAATCTACAAGCAACACAAGACTCTCTGAAACCCTCAGCAAAGCAGCTGAGGGGATGGGTAAGCACTTACACAGCTGTTTTTCTTTGGTGTAAATCTCATTTTTACTTGCACAAAATTCTACAAATTATGTTTTTGCTTTATCCTCTGCATAGATATAGTGATGTAATTAATGACAACTACATCTATTTCAGTGTCAGTGTAAAAGACAAATAGGCATCACAAATTCTCTAAGATGCAGCAAGGAGAATTAATTTGGCCTTAGTTTACCTGTAAAATTATTCCAATGCAGATTCTGGCTAAAGCGTATAGTAACTCTTTGTATCACTTTAGCAGCATGAGTAATGGTTTTACTAAACACTTTCCAGTGTGTATGGTCCTAAATTCAACAGTTAAAATTCGTCAGTCACTAAAATACAAGGTCATAGTACTGTTATTACATTTTATCTGCACTTCTTTGGCTTTCAGGCTCATTTCAATAAATTATCACATTTACAACCTACCTCAAGATATCTCTTTGAGTTAAACCGTCCCATGTGGCAGATGATGCATGTTGGAAACCTCTCTGGAGGTTTAGTCCAATTAATCATGGAGCTAATGCAGAATGTGGCTTTTTGCTTAAGAAGTGGTGCGTCACACAGCGCTCATATGCACCAGTGCTCTGTAATTTGCACTGACTATCAGCAGGTTGCTGTGTGCAATTCAGGACATTGTTTTTAACTTCAGTAATTCTAAATCATTCCTGCATGGAAGAGAGAGCTAATAGTGTCAGCTCTTGTTTTTCTCCGAGAAGGTGGTCTGAGTCATTAATTAATTGTGCCATGGGTGCAGAACCAAATAAATGGGGTTCAATCCCACTAACTCAGGTTGGCATTTGTGTTAATGTTGGTCACAGCATTTCTGGTCAGCTCAGAGCAAGCTTGTGTCTGCCCATAGACTGTTATTTACTATATTACACCAACATAATATCACCTGCAGGGTGAAAAATTTGTTGGCAATCAATCAGCAATTTCAGTCAATAAAAAGACAATGGTTTGTTTTAGAAGAGACAAAGCTGAAATGTGGAAGCACTGGAACTTCAACCTTGCTGAAGGGGAAGGAGTACTACTGACCCTTCCTGTGGAAGGCAACTTGCTGGTTCTCTCTGAGAGCCCTACTGCCTGCTGCAAGGTTAATTTCTGATATTTAAAGGCTGACAAGTTCTGTCTTTAATGGGTAAGGGTTTTCACAGGATCTTTAGGCTTGTGAAAAACAAGACTGCATTGTTAGACCAGAACTGAGAGCATGTCTTGAACTGACTGTGGCTCTGACTGTGGCTTACCTACATTAAAAATTACTGCACAGGAAGCAGTTACTGCGTAACAGGGTGGAGTGTCCAGGAAGTAATTTAGAAAATCTAAATTAGGTTCCTGCTTTGCATGATTGCCTTCAAAAGCCTACCAGTCTCCACTAACTATAAAGTCTTAAGGAGACTGGACTGGGACAGCTGAATGTTGTTTTATGAATAATCTCTGAGCTCTGTCTGTGAGCACCTTCTGGGCTCCAGTAGGGCTTCAGACCTTCTGGAGCAGGGGATGCCAACCTGTACTGAAGCTGAGGAGCTGAATTAGCACAGAAGTCCAGGCTCCCAGGGCCGCAGTCAGAGCACAGCACCACACTGACAAGGCTGCACAGCCTGGGAGACAGAGCTGGTTGATGCCTTGCTGGGGACACATGTGGGTGGTTGAACTCTGTGACTGTCTGCCCCTGACTCTGTAGCCCTGCCTTTATTGCATGTCAGGAGTATCTTCGCACACTGCCTTCCACGGCAAGAACTTCACTGTACAGTCAAACTCACAATTAACAAGAGATGGGAAAAGTGGATCGCAAGCATATCCTGAAAATTGCTTTATCTTCAGAAACTGTGTGAGGGCAAAGGGAAAGAAAGAAGATTATTTATTTCAATGGTGTTCACTTGCTTGCATCTCTGTCTAAAGGTGTGCCAGTAAATGTGTGTATCATTTAAACTGCATCAACAAAATAATACTACTTTTGCAAGTTCAGAAGTCATGAATTTGGAACCAAGCAATAGTATTAAAAAATTTGCAATAAAGTTTTTATTACTCTACCGTGTCACTCCAAATCTCATTAAATTATATTTTATATAACACACATTGGGTTGTTATATAAACACAAAAGGTTGCTATACTGTTCTGTTTCTTAAATGTATGGCAAAGGTATAAGGAAGCAACCTGAAACTGATAAATAGAAGTTTTGTTCTGATACTTACTGAATACCCGAGACTTTGAACACCAGTGGTTTTCTGATCCAGTATCACTTTTTAATGGCTTTTTTGTTTACTACTATATATTTGTCTTCCAGTAACCACATCAGCTTCGTGGTAACTGATCACTATATGCTCCTTCTTTTAAATCATATGTAATTTTTTTATAAAAAAGTTATATCACATGTTGCAAAGTCGGGTTATGACATGCAAAATTAATGCCAAAGGCCAACATTTAGTTATGATGCACTGCTAGCAACTTCTCTGTTGTGCTATGGGAAACTAGTTTGATGTTCATGTCTTAACATTTTTTAAGTTCTAGTTTCTTGTGAGCATTTCAGAATAAAGTTTATTTGTTAAAAAAAATAGTTTAAGTGTTGTTGCTAATATTTTTGAACTTCTGTCTATAAAATATAGTAGCTTGTTTAATGCTTTAGAAAGAATTGCATGTTGCATTCTGAAAATGTGGGACATCTGTAGCTTTGAGAATTCATTGTTTTATGTTGTCATATTTCCTGCTTTTCTAAAATCTCACCTACACAAATCAGTATTCTGCAAGAGAACCTCAACTCTCCTCACAACTTTCATTCCTGGATGCAAGTCGTACCAAACAGTGAAATAGATATGCTAAAAACTTGCTAGTCATCAAAGTTTTAGAGAAAAGCTTAAAAACATAAGATTTAAGAACCTGGAATAGCAATAAAGGCAGCTCCAAAGTACTCTTTTAAAAAAAAAAAAACCAAAAACGATTACTTCTTAATTTTAAATTATGGCGTTTATATTCCTTAATCTAAGACTTTTGGCCATGTGATTAATAGTATTCCATATTCATATTCCAGAGGATGTTATGATAAATGCTTTATCATCACAGATGACTTCTAGGTTAATCTGTCTGACTGAACATCACAAGAGAGCAGATTTAGTGTACCTGGACTAACATATCGGAAAGATTTCCCAACATGAGTCAAATATAAATCCTGCAACATTATTTGCTACCCATTCAGAAAATAAATCACAATTACAAAATTGTATCACTATTCACTGGACTTTACTGCAATGTAGTATCTTTTAAAAGGAGTAGCAATTTCCTTTTAAATAATATTTCTGGATGGATCTGTGCTGGCTTTAAAATCTTATCGTCTCTTCCGGAGCTGCAGGGAAAAAGTCAGGACATTTTATATCATCAGAATCTGCACTCTCATCTTCTCACAGAGACTCAGAACATTCTGCTTCTTGAACAGACCAAGATTTCAAAATGTTAAAGTCATGAGTTCTTATTTTTTAATACAAAATTATTTTAGGTCATTTTAGACATTTAGGAGTTGCTTGAAGCTATGAAAAGTTAGGCTTATGGCAAGTAAAACAAATAATAAAGATGAAAATACAAAAAAAAAGGGAGAATTCAAACAAGAAGTGTCTATGTATAAAACATTTGAAAGTTATGTGTTCTGCATGCACAGAAAACAAGTGCAAAGTTATAAAGTTTTTATTGACACTTTTTCTTGGAAGATTTGCATAGCTTGTAGCTTATCCACCCCAAAACTTCTGTTTGTAAGATTTTACTATATGCAGTGCTATCTTGTATTCTCTAGCCATGAATCATAAAAGGCATTGAGATAGAAGTGACAAATTGCTAAGTCACATGGAAACTATATTCCTCATTGCTCACCTTATTTTCACTCTGCTAGTTTGTCTATCTCAGGTTAAACTTCAAACATTTCACAGCTCTGAAAAGCTTCAAACAGCTCCCACTTTTGTCTCTTAGAGCAGTATGTTGTAAAAACATACATTCCCCTTGAACAAATGTGGAATTTCTCTACTTATACTTAGCCCCAGACTTGAGCTTTCCCAAAGTCCAGGGTAGACAGTACTTGTTCCAGGAACATTTCCTTTTTACCACTAACTTAAAAGCAATTGAACTGAGGATACTTGTACAGCGTCAGATTTATCATAGGTAATATCTGAAAGTTACCCATTTTTCTACTTATTCTTTCTCATGTTAGTATCTATGTAAATGCAAGCTACATATGCATGGAGGTAGAAATATTAATTTAACTGTGGCTTTCAGTCATTTCTATGTATCTTACTTTGCTTTGTGGCACAGCTATTAGACTCGGTGTGAAAAAGTTATATTATGATGTTGCATTGCAAGAAACCCTCCAATTACTAATGCTGTCCTCCATTTTTCAGGTCATGAATTTCATGAAGGCGCTGGATCCAGAATGACTGATTTTACAAGCTAAAGGTAGAAGATCAAATTCTTTTTATGGCAGGAAAACATCTAAAATGAGATGTTTTACAGACTGCTTGTTCTGTTTGTGTTGGAAGCTGAGGTATTTGCTGTTTGTTCAAACTGGTTTGCTTTTTAACTAGCACAGTGTACCCATTCAAATACCAGAATTTAGATATATCCCAGTTCATAAATGGTTCCTTACATTTATTTCAGAGCAAGCTACCAAATTTTCAGAAAAATGACTTGTGTTCATCTTGAGAACCTTAGTATAGATAAGGTGATAAAATTTCAGTTACTATTGCCACATTGAACTTCATAAATGGCACTTAAGTACATAAACTTGTTCTAAGTCTGTAAGTGATAAAAGTGAAATTCAGCTTGAAAAAAACCAGAAGTAAATTTTCTCCTATTTAATCTTGTTTTCTTTATGGAAAAAGATGTTACCATATTTGGAAACTCCACATAAAACTGGGGGATTTATGTGGGCTTTAGATGATATATAGACCTGTAACTTTCTATGCAGAGGTGAATTTCCCTCTGTGGTAAAGTAATAATGTCTCCCATGTCAGCTTGGAATGTGCCTAGCACAGCAAGGACTTGATTCTGATTAATGACTGCAATATTATTTGTTTCATTTTGTTCTTACTCCTAATCGAATTATATAAATACATTTTACTGTTCTCTTCTGAATCACAGAAGATGATCCACATCAAATGAAATATGTTTTCTTCTCATAACCACTATGTCAAGTAGAATGGTAAAATCGTAAGTATTGTTGCTTAACAGGTGCTTTCAGACTATTAATGTAAACAAATAATATTTGGCTTAATTTCCAAAATGTGTTGATGGATCTGTATACTTTATCATCTAGTGAATGAAATAGAGTATTTCAGTAAAGTTTGTCTCTTTTCTAGGATATACAAACATACTCTCATGTTTGTTTTTCTTATATTCTTCCATCTTTATGAAATACAGAGTGTCATCATTTCAATTATTCTGTATCAAAGACAAAATTTCCATATGTAAACTGGTAAGGCATATGAGTTAGTTTTGCCTTATATCTCCCTCTTCACAGTGAGGATATGGTCTTGGCAGAGAGCACCTGGCAGGTTCATGAAATCAATGGCAAGTCTGTAGGGGACAGGCTGTGGTGCCCACAATATTTGTATAATTCCATGCAATGAATGTTTGTGTTTCATCTCTCCTGATGTTAGCCTTTCTGTAAAGACAAAGAGGAAGAAGAGACTGATCTCAAGCATGTCTGAGAGAGAGGTTTCTAGGCGGCAGGACACAGAGGGGAAAAAAAAACACGGAGGTGATCACAGCAAGGGCCTGAGAACCTTCAGCTCAAATAGAGAAGGGACGAGAAAGGGCAGAAAGGAGCAAGGATCAGGCATCCAGACCACAGAGGTGGCAGAAGACCACAGAGAAATAAGCAAAGTTTGCTGCAGCCCAAAATGTCTCTGAGCTAGTTCGAACCAAGACTGTATGCAAGGACATTCTTTCAAGGAAGAACTGTTTATAAACTTTTTATTGCTATGCACACACCATCTTTCTATATTTTCTCTCCTTTAAAGTTTATACTCCAATGAAACCTGCCTTTTCCAGTTTAATAGCAATATTACACCTCATCTAGAGGATCTCGCATAAAGGGCAGGTTCTAGGGATATCCAGTTCAAAGATTTGGCCAAGTCAATGTTCCATCACATTCAACTAGCTTTGAATGTCCATACATATTATATCAGAAACTGTCCAGCTTCGTTAGGGTACTACACCACTGAAGTTAATGAGAGGAACAGAGTGTACGGTCATCGACAGAGTTCAGCAAAGCCAAGCCTCTGGAACCCAGGCTAACTCTGATGCAGTTGGCTTGGATGTCTCTGTGTAGTGCTTCACTATGCTATATAGTTATGGGTTTACTAAATGGACAAATTGTACAGGCTATACAGTCAGAAAGGCCATACAGCAAATCCGAGCAGGCTGTGAAGTGTAACATGAGAAATTATGTCTTTACTGGTAGTATTAAATATGTATAAGTAGTTTTCCTCTGTTGCCTACAGGTTCCCCGTCCAGACTTATTCAGGGTTAAATACCTGACTTAATTGAGAAGAAAAGGATACCAGTCATTAAACAAAATCATTGGACTCAATATAAAGGTGAATCCCATGTAGCTGTGTAAGAACTTTATCCCATTCCCTATATCTGTATCCTCTGTGTGAATGAAAACATCTATCATCTCCTTCAGTCTGGAGCAGAGCAACCCATTTACCATCCTAATTCTAGCCAGAGAGAATTGAAACTCAAGGGCAAACAGAGCCCTATTGGAAACATCTGAATAAGTTCCTAATGGATGGTTGTTATCAAAGCACTCCCATTTTGCCATCCTCAGACAATTTTATGTTTTGTAGATGGATGGCAGCCTTTTTTTTTAATTTTCATTTCCCAGCTTCTATAATTAGCATTTAATCTTATTGGTGTTTCCAAATACTCTCTCCAGGGTCATGGTACCAGTAATATTGGCTATATGGAAAAAAATAGATTTACTTATCAGAAAAGTATTCAGGTAGAGATAAGAATTCAGTGCAGCTGAAGGAAAGAGGGAGATAACTGAATACTGGAGTGTCTTGGATTTGGGGCAGATGCAGACGTACACATCCATAAAGATTTGTATGAGATGAATACTATCAGGTTGTTTCACCTTGTCTCAAAACAAGAGGCATATAGAGCATCCTTTCCTCATAAAGGTGAAATAGGGAAAAGCTCTGGGACTCTACCAGGCAGCACCTATCTGTCTTGAGTCTGCTCGGGGATACAGAGGCACCCGCCACTGGGAGAGCTCCTAGGGAAGTCTGACACTCTCCCTAGAGGTTTCCAGGGTTGCTCTCCCATTTTGTGGCACTACTGATTTCCAGAGGGACTTCCAGTTTTCTTTCCCCTTAGCACATCATTTCAACTTCCAAGCTTTAAATTTTCTGCAGTTTATATGATAGTTGACTATGTTTCTTCTGGCCTCATCCTTTATATATCTTCCAAAATATTAATAACCTGTAAGTTATTCAACAGCCTTCTGTTTGCAGTTAGCTAGTCAATCTAACAAATACTTTCTGAAAAATAGATTGAGTCTTTCTTTTCCTGTAATTTATTCTTTCTCCTAAAGCATATGTAAAACTGTTAAAAGTGATGTAAGCACTTAATTGCCAAAATTATGTTGACATTTGATGAAATGTAAAAAACCAATATTCCTGCATCATTTTTTAAATGGAATTTCACTTTCAAAACATATAGCTATTTTTGAAAATGTTACCTTGTGTCTTTTTAATAATTTTCTCTGTAATTATGTTCTTTAGTTTCTTTAAGGAGGTACATTTAAGTCTGACTAAATTAGTAGAACCAAGACATTAAAGTTTCTGTCTTTGCTTTTTCGAATTACACATGACAAAACCAAGAAAATGTGCTATTAAAAAAGTAAAAAGAATTGAAAAATATAAATATAAATGTGAATTTAAGGATATGTTTCAAGCTTCTACTTAGAAAATTCAAATGCAGTCTATACCAAATAGTGTTATTTGGGTTAAAAAAAAAAATCCATTCTGCTTGAAGTATAATTGAAAATATATTAAAAGAAAGGTTTTTATGTGGGGTTCAGCAAGACTTGAAATGAACTCATATGCCTGGTAAAGCATCAAGCTCAGTACAAGTTCTTTCATGCTAAATGTCTCCGTGATAACAGCACTGGCAAATTCTGCCTTGCATGCATTCACACTATTTTTGCAGATCAAGGTGAAAGGCAAAAACAGAAATCTCAGCTACCGCATTGTTTTTGAGAAATGTATCCTATACTCAAGCTTCTCAATGTATTTCATTAAATCTTAATAAATAGTGTTACTTGCTACTCCATACGTTTCAGGAAAAAAATTTAATCATCTAAACAATTCCACAAAGAAATCTAATGCTCAGCTTGGGAGGAGCAATTCTTGTCCTTCAAAAATTTTTCATATTTTATTATTTTTATCTTAGAACACAGGGCTAATCATTTTTCACAGAAGGTTAGCGCTCATCCAATTTCATGGGGTTATTGGTTCATATCACAGATGTAAAAAATGCAAGTGTTGGTTATTTCATCTTTTCTAAAAATACAGACTACTGCAGGACAGAGTAATGGCATTTGGCTTATCTCTCAGGCACAAATATAACTTGGAGACCACTGGTGCATTTTAGGAAAGTAGTACCAATTTCTCATGTAAAACGCCAATCTCATTACAACATTCTCTCAGCTGCAGTCCTACTATTGAGTATTAGTACCAACTGCTAATATTCTTTCCTTTCAATAAATAAAATGTATATGCAACATTACTGAAGTTTTTCTAGGTCACCTGAGGCCAGCTCTTAGTCTCGAAGACCAGAGGAAATAAGGTTCAACACAAGAAAGATTCTTAGATTTTGGTAGATAGGAACAGGTTGAGGTCAAGCTTATCATGTCCTACAGATCTTTTGTTTTTCATCAGGTGCTCAGATAGGGACTGAGGGAGAGATTAACCTCTCTTTAATTTAACTATCTAAAAATAAGGTGCTGAGTCTGAATGAGTCAGTTGCCTTGGTTTCTTCTGCTCACTGGAGAAGGAGATTGGGAATTTCAGTCTAGTTTTAAAATGAAGTTAATTTTAACATTAATTCCAATTATTTTAAAGCTGAATGGAAAACTAATTTGTAGGTCTAGCTGCAAAAGAACTCTTTTTTAAATGTTTAAGTTTCACTGATACTTTAGTGATCATAGCATACAGATACAGATCCATATAGTTAAAGACACCTGAAAATGAGTGCAAAGAATTTGCATTCTGCTGCTATAAAATACCCTCAGAAAACCAACAGAGAGTTCCGTGATCCTCAGACCAAAAAAGAATTCAATAAATCTGTATAAAATAATACTATGATACATAAGATATGTACGAATTAGTTTATGAGTGATAGAAATAGAGTGCATGTTTCTCAGAGTACACTGGCCTCAACAAAAAAATCTTATTTATATTAATTACCAAATAGTTCTTCCAAGTCAGACTATAGTCAGGCCACTGCATAACAGCAGACATTGCACAGAGCACTGCTTTCTGCCAGTCCTTGACAGGCTGGCAGGCAGGCCAGAGACTTCATGGACATAAGCAATGAATATATGTCCCTGGATGCTGGTCCTGCCTAAACAAGCTCAAAGCAGCATTAGCAGGAGCGTAAAAAAAAAATCTTCCAAGAAATTAGTCTGATACTTATCAGAAACTCCAAATTCACTTAAGAATTAGGCTTATTTACAAAAGTCTACGCTTTGTAAAAGTAACCCAATTAAGCCTGGTCTGTAGTTTCATACCCACAGGGCATGTGAATCCATTTCCATGGCATTAGTTGCTGAGGAACTGCTAATATTTCATTCAGATGTTAAGAGCAAATGTGTCAATCCTGTCTGTCACTGGTAGGAAATGAGTACAGATAAGTTTTTGTTTTGGGGTGGTTTTTTTCCCTTAGCACCTGGACTCCTTTCAGCTTTCCTGTTACACTGCAGCCCTAAATATTATTGCTAAATATTTTTGCTTAGCAATAACCAGGATGCTCAATGTGATTCATTACTGGGAGTACAGCAAAACTGACTTTTTCCAATAGCTTATCCAGCTAAAGATCACCTTCTGCTCTGATAATATACAATGAGACCAAATGGAGGAGAAATTACTGCAGCACTCTGAACTCTGTGGGAAGAAGTCACAATTCAAAGGAGCAGGGATATACAGTTATTTTTTCAAACTGAATAGCTAGTCAAAATCTGTGGTCCTGTGAGCTATTTTGGTTAGGAGGAAAAGATAGTGATGAAGCCAGGTTACTTTGATACAATCCTATTCTTATTTATATGAGGCATGGGAAACACTGCCTCACACTGCACTTGAGGAAATCAAACACTGTAAAATGGTCAACATTAACCTAAAAATTTTTTCACATGAGTTCTCTCTCAGCTCTTTCAAAAGAGCTTTTTTTTTGCTCTTTTTACTGTCTTTTTTCCCCCTTCTCCGTATCTGTCGCTGTGATTTGTCTCACTGCTTTTCTCTTTCATATATTTAGCTACACTAAAATAATAACCTATGCCAAAAAGGGCATCACTTGTGATTTTTTGATTAGCCAGGTGCTTTATGAAAGGAGCCTTACTTGATACTGCAAGGCTCTAGTCAGGTCACCTTGCAAATGTAATCATACTGCATTATCAGCATTACACTGATAGGCATACTGTATATAATCATATAAACTTTATATACCATATAAAATTTAACTCATTGATCAGTATTTGTAAATACTTTGAGCTGTCATAAAAGGGCAGATTCATGTTATTTTCATCTGATGCTCATATGAAGTAGGCCAATCATAGTCTATATAATCAGGACATCAGCACAAAATTTAAGGAAGTATTCATTCTTAACACATATATAATCACTGCTAGAATGAAGATATCATGATTTCCAACAAAACCAGCACTTGGAATAATAATAAGTTGTTGGTAAAGAATGAAAAATTGGGTGCAAATAGGTAGAAATGCCACCAGCATAGCAGCATAGCATCAGTATACAGACAAATGTAATGAGCTCAATGTTAATCCATTCATACTAAAGAAAAGTAAAAACTATCTGAAATCGGAAGGAGATGTTTCAGTGAATATTACAGCAGCAGGTGCACAAGCATTACTGCCGTCTGCAAAACAGATTCAGCAATGCTCATTAAGGTATAGTCTTGATTTGATTTGATTTGATTGATCTAGTGCTCATCCTCTTAGGCATGTGTTCATTTCCATAGTACCCAGCAGGCAAGAGCAGTACAACCAAGAGAGATTCAACAGCCTAATATTAACAATAATCTAATGCTTATATGGAGCATGTTCCATATTCAAAGAACTGTACAAATATTAACCAACTAATACAAACTAATGTTATTCCTTTACTATCTCATAATATTAATGAAGCATGTTACTTATTCTCTATCTACTCTTTCATGTTTTTAGCTCTTTGCATTTGAGCATTTTATGGTAAACTCTAGAGATCAATTTGTACAGCTAAGAAAGATGCATACATGCATAATACATTTTACAAACTCCTCCTTAAACAGTGTCTGCTGCAGGATGTAGACAAGAGGTCTTAAAATGAGGCATGCCGTAAAGATTCTGGTTTTGTGGTATTGTGAGTTAAGTATTGATGGAACCAAAAGGATTTCAGGTAAAATTAGAGCTGGTCAGAATTTTCCTGAGACTAAATTTGAGATGTAAAAATTGGGAGATTATATTTACATCACTAGGAGTGATGGATAAATATGAGAAGGTAATAGGGTAAATACATGCATGTTTATATGAGAAAAGATGATAATATATTTATTTGTTCTGTCTAGACTGAAGAGTATTCTATGTCAATATTTCCCATACAATGCAACAACTGTGTATTGAAATGCTGTACATTTTTCAAGCTACTTACCCAAGAATACAACTGGGATGTAGGAATAGTTAATATCATGGTATAATAAGAATTAATCAATGCTGATGGAACAGGGAACGTCAGCTACGTAACTGGTGGGGGTAACCTATGACCATACTGAGAACAGCAAGGATTTGTGGTGAACAGTCAGCAATACAATTCTGGAGAGGAGGATGCTCTGCAATTGATTTTAACTAGTTAGAGGGAAAAAAAGCTGTATGTTTATGTTTCATTTTCTAGGAAGCTAAGGCTTTGGGCACTGTTATTTCACCTCTGTGAATCTTTCACAGTTACTACTTTGCCACTTCCTGCTCTAATTATTGTAGCAAGAAAGCTCTCCTATCGAAAATCACTCAGAAGTTTCTTCTGGAGGAGACTATGGCTTCCTGCTTAGTAGCAGCAGTATAGGGCGCGTGGTCCCCATGCCCAAAGGTTTACATAGGCTACCAGATAATTTCCCAATGTAATTGGAGGAATCAGCTCTACTTTGTAAAGATTTTTATGCTTTGGACCTGCTCTAGGCTATCAACCAAGACCATCTGGAACAAGAGTGAGAATCTCCCAATGAAATTTGTACCTCATGGTGAGGCAGGCATCGTTATCTTGAGTCTTGCTGTCCTCAGTTTAGTCCAACAGAAATCCAGATTCAATGACACTGAGAACACATTACAAAACTTTCTTATTAATTCTTGCTTTTCCCTAAACAGTGAGCTCAACAGGCTCCTATGGAAGACCATCCTCTTTATGGCCTGTCTTGGAGAAAGGGCATACTATGTAAGTGACACACAGAAAAATATTTAAACATATTCCTCTGAGCTGATTACTTTTAGCGTGGTTCTTAACTAAACTAATAGAAACTCCCTATGATAAACACACAAGTGAAAAAATAATAGCTGAACAATTTAATTCTGGAAAGCAGAAGCCCAGAAGTCATGCAGACCCTGACTTTATCCCTGTAAGTGTTTTAGTGAGTCTGTCCATTTGAGGGTTTTGCTTTACTTTATTTTCAAACTGTTGAAATAACACCTTTACTTGGGGGTTTGGAGCTTAATTAGCCAGATATTATAAAGGGCTTTTTAAAGGTTAATATAACTGCCAAGTTATATTACCTATCATTTCAGTTTCATTACCAGCTCCAGTTTGCTAGTAAGCTTCTTGCACAAGCCTCACAACATATTGCTATTATTGCCACATCTTCACTGTCATCTTAAGAGACCCACAGATTTGTCCAGTATTTTACACCACAAACTATGGCAAGGAGTCATTATTTCTTGTGTTTGTATAATGCTGAGCAAAACATTACCCAGTTGGCTTCTCTGCAGAGTGCTCTATAAATATTAAGCACCAATATTATCATCATTGTGGTTATTATTATGTTTGTTATTATTATTGCTATTATTATGTAATGACATACTTAACATCTGTAAGCCATTACATATGTCTTGAATTTGTGTTATACTGTAATGTAATATCTTGAACCTACATTATACACATCCTGAGTATTCTACTTAGATTGTGTTTAAAGCTGCATTTAAAGTCTATCTCCACTATATCAGAACAAATCAGCATGCATTGTCAAAAAAAGCCCATACACCATATTGATGCATCTATATGTCTGCATTAATTCTCTGGCTGTTGTTGACTTTCTGGGGGCACATTGGTATGCTTTCATCAAGCTGGTTGATCGTGTTGGGAAGCAGCAAGAGTGGGCTCCTCTGCTGAGGGAAGGGAGCTGGGAGCTGAGGGTGACACCAGGCTGGCAGAGCAGTGCCCTCACTGACGTGGGCACTACCCCACTGTACTCAAACCAGGAGAACAGAGCGGGTCCAGTGAGGGTAATCAGGGGCAGTCAAGACCCCAGGCATCCCCAGATAAATCTGCAGTGGCCAGGCAGGTTGAGGAGAAGGCAGCAAGGGAAACCAGTGGGGTCAGGTTGGGTCCAGGAGGGCCAGGACCCAGCGCAGATGCATCTGCAGGTGGCTCAGGTGAGGAGCTGGGGCAGGGGCTGAGTGAGACGGGCTCTTGAGCCAAAGGTCTGAGGGTGCCTGGGTGAGCCCCAGATGAGGGTGCTATTCCCAAGTGTAGTGTATTCACTGAGTTTTATGGTTTCTCCTCTCACTTCCCAACCACCCTGGTATCCATCATTATCCTCTCCAGCTTCACAGCTCTGATCTCACTGTACTTGGCTATGTCAGGTGCTTTTAACTGTGTTTCTGTCTCCTCTTTAATCATCCCCCAAACCCATTACAACAATATAAACCTCTCCATATGGAATTTGATTTCTATCTTGCTCTTCCCTTGTTCTTGCCCTCTTCCTGCCTGACTAAGTGATCAGAAGGATCAGAGGAGAAATCCTAGTTTTTACAGTGCTTAGCATATCTCAACATGTATTTGGGAGACTCAGTTCTGAGCTAGGTGATAATGTTCATCCTGGTCTGATCCCAGTTATGTTATCAGCTGCCTTAGCAAACCCTACTTCACAAGGTAAAGTGGAAAGGAGAAAATTATGCAGAGGAAGGAGCAGCTGGTGCACTCCTACACATGTGCAAGAGTCCAGATGCGCAAACTTTTGGACCTGTAATTATAGAAGCTTGGCAGCTTTAGGTTCTTGCAAGATTTAGTGTGAATGAGGAGTGGATGAACCACATTGTCCTCAGAAACTTGTGTTCATTGTTCATACCACCTTTATAAATACTAAAGATGGGTGAACATGAGTGTAAATATTTTCATTGAAAAGAACATTCATATATAGGTCAGTAAGCAGATGGTGGTTCTGAACTCTTGGCTTTAGCAATAAATTCTCAGTCTGACTTTTGATTAAAATAAGAAATTATGGGAAGCAAGGGGGACCAGGAAATCACAACTGCTATTTCTGATGTTACATTTAGTGACCTCTCATAAGTATTGCAGCATCTTGGAATTACGTACAATTTATACTGTGGTCTCTTGTATACTTGCTAAGTTCTTGGGGACTTGGTCCTTCATAACCTGACTTTTTAATGTTATCACATGAGATGCTGAGAAGTATATATTTGTTATGTTTTAGGTGTAAGGCTGAATAGGGATTTGTAGTGTAATACTGTGTCCTGGACCTGTGCTGGTATATTTGAGTTATGTTATGATGGTGGGAAACAGGTGAATGACTAGAGGATGAATGAATGCATTCTGCTTATTATCCCTCATCTGGACTGGACTCAGTGACTTCATAAATGTGCAGTTAAGTTAAATTACATACTACTCTCAATTTAAACTGTTTTTTGTGCAGTGTGTATTTAAAGGTTAAAAGTTTCTGCTTTAACAAACCTACAAAACACCTTCCTCATATGAACATCTCTCTGATCATAAAGACTCTTTTTCCACAGTTCTTTGATAACTCTTTACTTGAAGGATGTAGCATTTTTTAGTTCAGCTGGGTTTTTTTTAATATCATATTTCAACTTGGTATTACTTATTTTTTACTATTTAGTAGAGGAAGTAGCCTTGATGAGAATTCCAGAAACTTCAAGTTCTTAAATAGATTTATTTATTTTCAAGTTTTAACTCTCTAGAAACTATAGCTCTTTGATAGCATATACAGGATTAATACATTAGATGCCAAAAAGTGTAATTTAAAAGGTAACAATAGAAACAGCTGTGATTTTCCAGATACTCTATGAAAATATCAGATAACTTTTGGATACTATGCTAGAAGTTTCTTCTACTAATTAAATCTAAATGTACAGCCATTAAGGAAATGAAAAAGCCTTCTGTAATGAACTTAAGTTTCAGAAGACTTTAAAACATTTAAAAATAAAATTAAAATTAAAAGCATGATATTACTTAGAAACCAGTTGCCACAACTTTTTTAATATTTTTATTTATATGTGAATATTAGATTTCTCTTCCAAGGAATCTAAAAATTTCAGTATGGTAATGTCATATATATAATCCTTTTTAACGTAAGAATATTTAAAATTTAGACACTCAACATATATCCAGGACTTACTCCCTGTTTAAGTGCCCTTTTAAAGCTGGATTTTAACATGCTAAAGCCCCTTTGATTTCTTGTAGCCTTGGCATTTCTTCTGCATCTGTTGATACCATCAGCTTGTAACACTTAGAAGAAGGAAGCTCCATTTCCAAGTCCAGGGAAGAGTGATCATGAATTCAATATGCCAGCAGAGAAATTCAAAGAGAGGTCAAGTATCCTGTATCCTATTAGTGTGTGGGATTGCTATAAGTCATCCAGGTTTTTTTTAAGTCATCTCAGTTCAACTTTAGGAGAACTTTCGGACACATCTGTTTTTAGGTTTAAATTTAAAAAAAGACAACTTCCAAAAACCAATGTTTTTATAAATCACACACGGTAACATCCAGCTTTGAGGGAAAACAGGCTAGCAAAATTCTGTCTATACTGAAACGAGCTGCAAATCTCCAGTTATCTTCAGAGGAGAGAAAGTTTTACCAGATTAATCTAGTATCAAAAGCTGAGTTGGAACTGGAGGAAGGAACATTCCAAGCTGGCGATCACTGAGAAAGTATTATTTCAAACCCATTGAAATCAGTGGCAAAATGAATTTATCATAGTGGAACCAAGGCATCATCTTTGCTCTCTGTAATAGCCTTTGTTTTAAAGAAATAAGTTATATTGAGGCATGGGAGGAACAGAGAACTGGAAATCATCTATATAGTCACCATGTCAAGTTCCCAGGGAGTTGAATGATATCACATTTATTTCTGACATGGGCTAGCCTGTTTCTTTGTATAGCCAGTCCTCTAACATGTTAGTATAGCTAACCAAAGAATTGTCCTTAATGTTTGGATTCAGAAGGCAAAACTGTATAAATAATTAGAAATTTAGGCTAATCAATGTACTTTTTTTTTTTCTGAATAAGTTGTGTACTCTACAGACTTGCTAAAAAGTTGGACTATATTGTTTAAAAATATGTTGACTGTAGAGTTGCTAGCATGAAACACAACAATATTCTATTTTAAGCAACGGTAACATTCTTGGCATAACCTAAAAACATCACATTAGGTATAGGTCTCTCCAAGTGGATCACTACTGAAAAAGACATTTTCTAGAGAGATTTTAAGGCTGAAGGAGGCAGTTCACAATTTGTTTCAAAGGCAATATTCCTTTCTATGGTTTTTAGTTACTGCTGTCATTGGAATTTTGAAGATGAAAATAAAATAAAGTGAAGACTGAGTAAAATTGATTTCAGGTCTTGTGTGCTGCATTTTACTTTACTGCCAATAACCTTGAGATTCTAATAAACTAATTACCCATAGGGCCCTAGACGTGATCTGATTGAAACAAAAATACAGGGCGGGAGAAGAAGGGGGACAACAAAGGCAAGAAACAGGTGACATCTCCTGACATGTAGGTTCGTGACTGATCTTCTAATTGTGCTTTGGCAGACAGATAAAGATGAAAAATGGCATTATGCCAACACAGATACACACATAACAAGGAAGAACTCCAGAAATTGAACATGGAAAGGGTAAAGCACTTCAGAAGATCTCCAAAGTCCATTCAAATAAGTAAGAGTGTCCTGATTGAATTTAACAGTGTTTGGTTCAGGTTTTGATTGAAACCCCCACCCCAAATGAGCATTGTATGCTTAGGTGAAAAACACATTATTGATAGGCCTCGCTTGATATCTGTGCTCCATATGACTATTCTTCCAGTGTTTGATAAATAATAGAGAGCATTTTAACCTTGAAAGGGGCCAGGAAAACTTCAGAGAGATAAAGCTCTGTCAGTGAACAGTGTCTATTAGGTAGTCTGTACTATGGCAATGACTGATTCTCAGGTGAATCACCTTGAAATGTACTTTTCAAATCTATTTGCCTGATAGAAATCTTGGTGAACTCAAAAAGGCAATTTTTTTTCTCATATATATTTACATATTATCATTTACATCCTCTTTACTTACAGCTCAACCTACCACTTCTCTTGGAACATTATTTTAACATTTTTACCTGTAACTGTATGTAGAACTTATGAAATATTAATAGCATAAGCCAACATTTATATTAAAGAATGTTTTGTGTGTGTGGTTATAGATATGATTTGACATGATAGACCTAGGAAAAAAAGAAATTGATGTAACTTTTGTAAGGACATCAAGTTATAACAGCACTCCCAACTTAGCCTTATGTAGACCAAAATGCAGAAGCTTTACTTCAGCAAATGCTGAAATAGACAAAATAATGTTCTGTATTTAAAATTCTCCTCAAACCCTCCTTCTACACACTGATATTTCACAATAGAGCTGTTTCATCTATGAAATAAAATAAGACTATTGTAAAATATGTCATGCCTTCAAAGCAAGTTACCGGTAATAATTCCCATGCTAACTGAATGTTTTCTGTTTTTCCATCAACATAGACAATAAACCACAGAAAAAACTACACAAGCAACCCAGCAAGAATATAATAAACTCACTCTTTAACAATGGCAACTTGAATGAATATGCAGGATTTTCCAGATAATTCATATTTAATGTGAAACCAGTGAATTTGATATATTTGCCATGTGTAAAAGATACCCTTAAATCAACTTTTGTGCAATTAGATTGCTTTTCATATAGAGAGAATGAGATTTGAGAATCACAGCCAAATTGTCCCATAGCACATGAACTCGAGTAATGCTCCACTTGAATATATTATTCCTATGCAAAGTTTTCTGTTTAAGTCTGTTTTCCCATAAGAAAGGAATTGCTAGTACGTAATAGAAAGCACCATCTCAAATGTTGTACACAAGTAGGATTTAATCATCTAACTGCCACACAAATAATGTGTCCAAATTTCAGATCTTGAAAAGCCTCTTTCAGTTGCATCCAAGTCCTTGAGCAGACACCTATGTTTTTGACATTACCCCCCTCCACACAGCTAGAGTTCAGCTCCGGGCCTCTCAAGAAAGACAATCTTTACTGCCTTTACTGCACCAAGCAGGCCAGCATTTCATTCTGATTCAGTGTCTGTGCTCCACACACCTTACCTGCAAGTTGGATTTGCTAAACCAATATTTATTAACTTGTGGAGCCTGCGGACTACTCAGTCATGACACACAGGAGGGTACTCCGGTGAACAGCTATAATGCCTTCCCTGCAAAATGAACACTTAGGCATAGCTCTACCTGTGTAAACAAAACAAATAAAGGTGTCTGAGTGTACAAATAAAGGTAACGTGACTCTCCAAAATTTAGCATGAAAGCCATTGCAGAAACAGTGTCTGAAATAGTCTGCAGATATCTTGGGGGGAAGGGTCAAAAAAGGTTATGAATCTGTATTTTAATATTTAAATATTTAAATTATTTACATTAAGGGATGTTAAAAAAGCATTTTTAAAGATTGAAAAAAGTGGTGACTTAATGTTTCCTTGTTCTTCCAGAGCACAGTGTTACCAGCAGTAACTTTTTCTTCCCTGAGGATACAAGGCCCTGCTGGGAGCTAGTGCCAGGTCTGCTACGTTCCTGTGGGGAGAAGTTTTGTAGTCATGCTAGATGGCAAGGATTCCTACACAGCAGTGCACTGAACACTGCCACACTCTCAGAACAGTCTTTAAAAGGCAGAAATCTGTGTCATTCTCGTTAAGCCCTTGGATCAGAAAGAGGGGAACTGCAGCTCCCTTCATTTGGTCACAAGGTGAGTTCGGAATCCTGCCTGCCAGAGCTGGATCTCTGCTAAAGACCCTTCTGTGACAGGCCACCCTTGTTTGCCTTTGTGAGAGCTGTGCCGTCACAAGTGCAAATAAAAAAATAATAACAAACATTCATTAGGTCGGTGATTAAGGTAGACGTCCATAGCCTGCAAGTTACTGGTAATGGGGCTTGTCCTTGGTGGCAGACTCAGCAGAAAGCAAATCCAAGTGTGCTAATGAACTACATTTTTGGGAGTAGGGCTTACCTTTCCATAATGGGACAAAGAAAAATAAAAAGATTGAGAAAACTTGTTTTTAGAAAAGTACCTTCATTACCACAATGTTAACTGACACCTTTCATTTGATGTAAATATAGGCCATAATTTTTAAAGAAAAGTAAGCCATAGTCTTTCCTGTAAGCCAAACGAGCAGCACTACTGGAGTCAATGGTATTGGTATTTTAATTTCACTGAGGCCACAAATTCAGCCCTACATCACCAAAAATTCTGATTACATGGAGAAATATTTTATGGCTCCAAAAGCAACTTTAGTATTAATATTGCCATCCAGTGCACTCCAATTGAAATGTTTCAGTCTTTGTGCTGTTTTACTTTAACACACAGGTTTTTCTGTTAGTAAATTATAATGAATTTTAGAGATTGGCTCAGGTCTGATTTTTTATGTAAGCATGGAATTAAAATTTTCAATTTTTTGGTAGATAGAGCATTACAGCTTTTAAAAATTCACATTTGGCTGTAAATGCCTATTTTTGACATCCAGCAAAAATTTGTATTTGCAAGATGAAGTTTTTATCATACTCAATAAAAGTATGCGCTTTTATGAAATGTTAATCAAAAAGCATGCCAGATCTGTCTGGAAGGCAATCAGTGGATCAAAGAACTAAGAAGAAAACATTTTTTTTTTATCAACTATACTTCTCTCTTGTTCTTACTATAACTAACTTTGCTCCTGTTTTATATTTAAAGCAAACTTCCACTGTTTTGGCTTGTCAGTTTAACCGACTTCAATATATAAAAACACACACTGATTTAAGAAGATAGGGATCAGTCCCAGAATATTTAATTCTTCATTAGCTTTCACTGGAGGTAGCTTGAACATATATCATTCTGTCCTAAACAATTTTTAAGCCCTGGCTTTCTGATTCAAGACACTAGGGAGAAAAATCCCACGCCAACCTCATTTTAAATTATTTGACAAATACACATTGGGATGAAACCTGCCACAATTAGGGATGCACAGGTTGTAAAGTGAGTTGCACTGAACCATTTGAAGGTAATAAAATTACTTATTCTCTAGGACAATCAATCCTTCAATTACCCACCAAAACCTGGGCTTGGATGTCAGCTATCCAATAATGTATCTGTTATTTGTCAGGAAACCCTGCCAGAAGCATTTCTTTCTCTTTGCAGATATAAATATGAAACACAGACATCAGACACATAGGGGTGTCATTTCTTTTCAGGTCTGCAAAACGAATTTCTGTGTCTGGAAGGTCCCTTCTGCAAACGGTTTGTGCTCTGGGAAGGGGATTTCAAAAGGTTTTTAACAACTCTGAAGGTGGATAATGAGCGGGAGACACTCCTTCTGCAGAGTTATGTTATATTTTCACGGATTGTGGCCACATGCCAGAGGGCTTGGTAATCATTATTCTGAGCCCCCAAATGATTTCTAGGGATTAAGTGCAAAATAATTGCTTTGAACAGATCATTTCACCCTGCAGTTAATTTTCCCATGAGGCTTGTGAAATGGGACACTTGACAATCTTGCCTTCTGATTCTGGGGAAATGTGATTGGAATAGTTCAATACATTGTTTGACACAGTTCTCTGAAACTACAGTGATTTCCTGAAATCCTCATGTTATTTCCTATATTTTATATTTTTATTATTTTTTAGAAACAAACTAATCCTTTCCTCTATTTCATGGTTTTGCTGCACAAAGAGATTGTTGAAACTCTCAGTTTGGGATCAGGGTTTTGGGTGAGCTGGATACAGTCCAGCAACTATTTTGGGGATGAATTCATCAGTCTGTATAACATCACCAGTGGAACTGAACTTCACTGGCAATAAGACCACGTGATAGATGTGGACATGACAGTCACCACTACCTGCTCATAGGTAAATGTGGGTGTAGAGACCTTAGGAGACCTTCTTCATTCCTAAGTCTGTCACAGATTTTGTGGTTATGTCCATCCTTGCAAACTATACAGGACGAGGACATGTGGGCTTGTCCATCACCTTTACTGTTCAAGTGTTGGCATACACCTTGCTAGCATTTTGGCCCAGACCAACTAGTAGGGTCCCACATGAGGGAGCATGGTCTGGAGGACAGAACAGTCTTCAGGCTGGTCTGAGTATGCCATCCTATTTTGGGAGGAAGCGTTTAGCTGTATGAGATGTGCCAGTTGTCTCAGAGAGTGGGTTTGTCATCTAACATAGGGGCTTTTGTCACCTGCAAACAGGCACGGATCCAGCATCCTTTGTCGTTTTCAGGAACACTGCCCTGGTCATGCAACATATGCTCTTCCCTCCACTTCAAAAAGCAGCTTTATAAGTCTGCCAAAATGTTGGGAAAGTTCCTTAATTCCAGTGCAAAATCATGGTAATAACTTTCCTCTTCTACCAAAGTATTTTTCTGTTGTATCAGTTTAGAACTGAATCTCTGTCAGGGCAGCAATGTATCTATGAATTTTGCTCAATGGGGCCCTAATCTTGCTTGTGTCCTAATGCAATACTTTAATGGATATTAGTAACACACTGGTGTTTACACAGGTGCTATTTGCATGTGTAACTCACTCTCTTACCAAGTTGTTGGCAGTTTTATGGGGCAAAGATATATTTTCCCCTCAGCTTTTGAAGCTTGTATTTCTGTGTCTTTGTCAAGACCTGATAAGAGTTGTATTGGGTTTACATGGCAAGGTTTTGGTAGCGGGGAGAAGGGGGGGCTGCAAGGGTGTCTTCTGTGAGAAGATGCCAGAAGCTTCCCCCATGTCCAACAGAGCCCATTCCAGCCAGCTCCAAGATGGACCCGCTGTTGCCGAAATCTGAGCCAATCAGTGATGGTGGTAGTGCCTCTGTGATAAGAAGGGGAAAAAACTGCTGCGCAACAACAGTCAGAGGAGAGGAGTGAGAATACGTGAGAGAAACAGCTCTGCAGACACCAAGGTCAGTGAAGAAGGAGGGGGAGGAGGTGCTCCAGGCACGGGAGCAGAGATTCCCCTGCACCCTGTGGTGAAGACCACGGTGAAGCAGATTGTCCACCTGTAGCCCATGAAGGACCACAGTAAAGCAGATATCCACCCTGCAGCCCGTGGACAACCCCACAACAGAGCACATGGATGTGCCTGAAGGAAGCTGTGACCCCATGGAAAGCCTGCACTGGAGCAGGCTCCTGGCATGACCTGTGGCCCTGTGGAGAGGACCCCACATTGGAGCAGGTTTTCTGGGAGAACTGGTGGCCTGTAGGGGACCCATGCTGGAGGAGTCTGTTCCTGAAGGACTGCATCCCATGGAAAGGACCCATGCTGGAGCAGTTCATGAAGAACAGCAGCCCATGGGAAGGACTCATGTTGGAGAAGTTTGTGCAGAACTGTCTCCTGTGGGTGGGACCACACACTGGAGCAGGGGAAGAGCATGAGGAGGAAGGAGTGTCAGAGACAACATGTGATGAACTGACCGCAAGTCGCATTCCCCGTCCCCCTGTGCCACTCAGTGGGAGGAGCTAGAAGAGCTGGAAGTGAAGTTGAGCCTGAGAATAAAGAAGGGGTGGGGGGAAGGTGTTTTTAGATTTGTTCTTATTTCTCAGTATCCTACTCTGATGAATTAGCAATAAATTAAATTAATTTCCCCAAGTCAAGTCTGTTTTGCCTGTGACAGTATTGGTGAGTGATCTCCCTGTCCTTAGCTCAACCCATGAATTTTTTGTTACATTTTTCTCCCCCTGTCCTGTTGAGAAGGGGGAGTGATAGAGCAGCTTGGTAGGCACTTGGCAGCTAGCCAAGGTTAACCCACCACAAGAGTCTAGAGCAAGATATTTGAAACATTGCTAGAAGACAACAGTTATAAAAAGGTATATAGAAAGTAATTATAGAAAGATAATGATCACAGCTTTTGCCAATTGTCTTCAGTCTTTTTTTGAACTATCATCCTTGAACAATGCAATGGATTGCCGTCTCCCTTTCACAGTTTTCCCAGTCTTTTGGCTTCTTGTTTTTTGGTAGCTTGATGGTATCAGCAGTTGTTGTATGATCGAACACCTCCTCACACATAGTTGGACAACAAGCTACAATTCTGTATACAGGTAATAGAGCTGGTTTAGACAAGCAATTTTGAATACCAGAAGCTATCTGGAACTCCAAATTGGCTAACTTATCTGCTCAGAAATGAAACTTTGTAAAATCATTCATAGAAAATCTACTGTAACAACAACAAAATTATTTAACATTAGCGTCTTTCTTTCTCCAGTATACTGTGAAACTTGCAAAATGTGCTTACTTTTTATCCTTTTGGAAAACCAGCCAAAAATTTTTTTCTATAGAAAATGTTGGATTTTTTCTACAAAATATTTTAATTTTTTGCCTGAAATTCAAAAATAGAATTAAATAAAATTAGTTCCTTTCTTAATTGGGAATTGGCCATATTCTCTAGATCCTTCAGTAATATGTACGTTAGTAAAAGGTTACCTACAAAACAATTGCCGAAGACTAAAAAAAATAATAATTACACACAAACTGTAAACTAGTAATCCAAACAGACAGGTTAGCAACCAGGGAAGGCAAATGTTAAAAATGAAAATAGTAAAAGAACAGAATTTAACTGGTTGTAAATGAATGTATTAAGTTGTGGCAACAGTCTAAAAGGCAATGCTCAGATTTTTTGCGGAAAGGTTAAGTGGCCCTTGAATTTAAAAGGGTTGAGAAATACTTCTCTAAGAGATGGACTATTGAGATTATAAAGATCCTTTAGCTGTGATTAATGGTTGTCTTTCAAAGTGTAACTAGCTGATTCAGAAACTGCATTTCACAGAGATCTCAAGTTCTGTTTCATTTCAGCCTTATTTTGATTCCTTTCAAGCAGTTTTTACTTTTTCTGAGAGTCATTAGCTAATGTCACTCAGATGCACAAGGAAGAGTGAAAAGAGGAAGATTATTTGAAGAAAACAATTATATGGAATAAGTTTTCTGAAAGACTGACTCGAGTATCTATTTCTAGACCTGGGTCAGAGTTGATAGAAGTGACTTTTTTTGAACTTGGGGAGTAGAGTGGTGGTACAGGCCAAAAAAAAAAAAAGGCTTTGGCACCTTGTGGTGAATAACTCCTAAGTGTAGTTCAAGCCCAAAGTCAGTCATCTGCACAGATTCAGCAGGGAGCTTTCAGAAAGGATCGCTTCCAAAGGGCCACGGTTAGTAGTTTATTTGGCTTCGCATTACAAGCTGGAAAAGATTAAACTGATTTGTTTTGCTACCCCCGATTTGTTATATGGTTTAAATTGTTGATTCTAATAGCTATTCACATTTTTAGGAAGAAGGGAGAATTATAGTGATTGCTATCAAAAAGTCAGCTATTGGAAGCATTTACTAAATCATTATATTTGGGATACTATTATGTTTCTCAGCCCTTAGAATAGGAAAAAACTGCTGTATCACAGACATTGTGGTAAATTAATTGGTGGTAAATGGTGATTTTTTTTTTTAAATAGTAACCACAATGGTCACTAATTATAGACAGTGAAATAATGGAAGTGCCATACTGAGTGTTCTATTTGCTTCAGGATAAAACTGTTAATTATATACTGTCGTTTATTGTATATGAAGATATATTAACCACCCTACCATCAACAGCTGATTAGTCTCAAGAATGATCTGTATTACCAGTCCTTTTCTTCTGAAGAACTGAAAGTAAGTATAGTTATTTAACAATTTTGACTCTTGATGTGGTGAACTTAGAAAAGTTTTCCATTTTAATTATTCACTTCCCAAGAGACAGCCTGCAGCATTTTGCAATGTGTGTGTGGGCAGGACCTTCTCAGCCCTGCAACTTGCAGTGGGAACTACCTTTAAAAGTATCTTCCTTGGCTCCTCACTGATTTTTGTGCATCAGAATGAACTTGAATAACCATTTTAATCACTAATGTCTGATCCTGAACACTTCTGGGACTTTGGCAGCACCTTATCGGAGCTAAACTCTGCAGCATGTCCACCATTAGTTTTACTAATGTTTTAGTAAAGCCTTTACCCTTAAAAACAGTGCTCTCCATACATCTTTCTTGTCCTTCAATTAAGTTATTCTGACATAAAATTGCAGTAAATGAAAGATGAGGGCCTATGGTGTCTGTTATTGGTATTGGATAATAATGTAACTATGCTACTCTTTCTTCATTATCTGTAATCCCAATCATTCAAAATAACATTTTTTTAAATCTGTATTTATCTTGAAAGAAGGTGATAAGGGGACAGTGTTACCCATTTTAGGGGTAACACTAAACTGTAGGGGTAACACTTTGACTGCAACCCAATTTTAAGGATATTAAAGAAATCCAAAAGAACAGTTTATAACTTAATTTGCTTCACTCAAGGCAGCTGGCTTATACCAAACAATCATATACATCAATATTTTGTACTCTTCAAAAACTAATTTCATGTTATAAAGGAAGAAGATTTCCATAATGGACTTTTTTTTTTTTTTCCTGAAAATGGTTTTCAATTTTTTCTCTGTACTACTGGACCTGTTTGGAAGTGCTGCCATGAACAAAATCTGACTGTGGGGCAAATGGAGTAAAGGCACAGTGTGTCTGAATGATCTTGTTTAAGAACAGCTGTAAGAGCAAGATCTGTGCATTGAATACCAGGCTACAGTCTAACACCTTTCCTAGTATATGTATTTTATAGGTTTGGCTCAAACAAGGCAGACTATATTATAATCAGCTGTGCAAACAAGTAAGTGGAATATATACTGAACCAATACACCTTGATTTAAACCATTATTGCTTTCATAGTATTGTATTGACTTCATATGTTGGGCCCTACGGACACAGTGTGGATTTGTGGCCATTTAGTGGACCACTTTTAATACAGTGTAGAGCACAAACTCAGATCTTGGTAGACACTAATGGGTTTTATGCATAGCTCTCTCACAGGCAACTTTAAAAGACTGTTCCTCTAATGGCCATGCGATACAGTTTGATAGAAGCAACAAGCCAAGTAGCCGTAACTCCCCATGGCGTTCAAATTTCTTAACCGCACCTGAGAATCAGGAGAGTCCTGTTGCATATGAATTTTTGATGTTCTGTGTGCTGTTTTATCCTTCTGCCAGGAAATATTAAAATATATTATTGAAAAAGATTTACTCTAGCTGTTTATTTCCCACAGCAGTGATAATATAACCTCCTTTTCACCTACCTCATCTTGGATGAATTTCATTCTAGCCATCAAGGGATACATATAAGGATGCTTATTCTTGAAGTCTTTTTTTAGTTGGAGCATTTCTGCAAGTTTTCTTTCTGCCTTTGGCCATTGTCACTGCCCATGTATAGTACACAGCAGGCCAGCTATCCCTGTCTGCCATGCCTAGAAAACTCTTGGGATATTTGTTCTACTTTTTTACTGCATTTGAGACCTTGTTTCTCATCATTGTGGTATAATGCCACCATCAAATCATGATTAGCAAGGCCTGTCAAATAAAAATGGCCGATGCTGAATTTATTCAAATATGGTATTGAGCAAGTGTGTTTTGCTTCTGAATCAGAAGAATGACCTAGTAATAATTGTGTATAGAAGATATTTTTCTAATAGCAAATGATTAATATTAATAACATAAATTTTAGAAAGAGGGAATTTTGCTCAAGATTTTAACACAGTAAAATTTTGCACCAGTTTGAGAAGTAACACAGCCAAAAAAATATCTTTTTCTTCAGCTGCCCATTTGTCACAGCATAGCAAGACCAGCAATAATAAAAAGTCACTCTCCATTTCACTGTACTTTCCTGCAATTCCCTCCCCTCACCACTGCCTCAGAATGGAGTGGAAAAAAAGGGTCTCTGTTGATGGCTCTCCAGACAGGAGATTTTCAAAGGGCTCAGCCCTGCTGCAGCTCCACATGAAGCACTGTCAACTGAGGTTAAAGAGCTTCTTGTATGATAACACTTGAGTTTATTTTATGGTGGAAGAGATCAGAACCATGAGGTGCTGTACTCATGAATTTATTCTCCAGTGGTTTTGCACACTGCTATTGACAAGGCACTGAAATTATAGCCTCTAATCCCCAAGTACATCTTTCTTCAGTTCAGTCTTAATTTACTGGCAGAAATAGAGACAACCACCCACTTCCTTGCCTCCTCTGCTCAGTACCACTTCTCCTTTGTTCCGTTCATTTAATTTCTTTTTTATTGTGTGTTGCTTCTTTTGTTTAAGGCTCCTGTCCCACACTTCCCCACAGGTTTTACCACACTCTTTATTACACTTTTTATTACATCTGTTTGTGGCTTCATGAGCTGATTGAGTGATTTTAGGGGAGACTGGAATGATGTCAGATTAGACAAGAAAAGAGAACTATGGGGTAGCAAGGTGAGTAGAGTGAGTTGCAATGAAAGGAACAGAAAGTAGATTTCTCTGAGGATTTGCTTCACATCTGTTAAGCGGAACACTTTTGAAAATGGGCAGTTCATATTCATTTTTCTTTCTTTAAACGTACAGCTCCTTCAAGTAACTTGGTTACCATAGATACACTGTTGACCAACTTCATAATCTTAAAGGACAGTAATTAGAGCAAGATGAAAAAAAGTACATTAATATTTTCCAAAGAAAAGACAAAGTTATTTTCCTTGAAAAACCATATTCTTTCTCTTTTTTGTTTCTTTTTTAAAAAATGATTTAACCACATCAAATGAGAAGAACTTATTTTTCACACCAAAAGAAAAAAGCCCAACACAAAACAAAACAAAACAAATCTCTGCTGAAATTTCTTTCTTTAACTGCCTAAAAATTAAAATCCTAAGAAACAATAATAGGCCTCTTGTGACCTGCTGCTGAGATGATAATGGTATCTGAAGCATTGTTTTCATGAACGGAGCCTGCCTAGACAACGCGTCATTGCTTCATTGTAATTTCATCATGTGTTAGAAACTTAACTCCTGGGGGAGCCTCAGGCACAGCGTGGTCACATAACACGAATCAGCTTTTTGCATGCAAGCATACTACACAAAGATGTAGAGTAAACCACGCATAAATCTGCTTCACTCTAGCAATTGGTTATCATCTTAGTAATTTTAAGATGTCATCCCAAATTCTTATTCTGTGTACCTATGCTTTAAAATGGCCTTGAAGTGTCATTTAATGTTGCTGAAAAGACAGCAATATAAAACAAAAATATTGCAAAAAGCAAAAAACTACTGTAGTTTTTCCCTGTCCCTAGATACCACTTTGACTCCTGTAAGACCAGGGCTCTGTGCCTCTGGGGACAACAATTGTGGGAAAGGTGAGAAATTGTGGTTTTAACCCTTCCTGCATCATACTTTATTTGGCTTTTAATACAAACCACACTGTTTAGGAGTAACAAAGTTACAGAGACCTACACAGTGCCTCTTATCTCTGAAGTGTGTGTTTTTCCATGTGTGCAGAGAACTAAAAAAATCTCAGTCCCTCACCATCCAAACAGTTTTAAATGGTAAAGCAGCTGTCCTTTCTAAGGAATAGACACATGCCTTTGCTTCCTGTGTAAAGGAAGATATTCTTCAGTGGGAATTCATGGTGGTATTTAGTTCCTGTGCAGAGAAAATCTGCTTAAATGTAATGTAATAAAAAGTATGTTAGCTCTGCAAGAGCAGACATTCTGTCTGCAATAGACCTTAAAACAAGTGTGTCACAGCAAGCTAACAGGTCCTTCTGGGTATGGACAAGCCAGATGATACAAAAATCTTTCTACATCTGATTGAGATAGAATCTATAAAGATAGATATTTACAAAGTCTGCAGCTGAATTCAAGTTGCTATGAGTCCATTAGACAGAGGGTACTTTGGAGAAGAACAGCAAATAGGTTAACAGACACCTGGAAAATTTGAAGTCTGGGCTTTGTTTACAGATGACTCCTTCTGGAAGAGGTGCCAGAATGCAGCCCATGGTGGGTTACATTATTGAGTGCCTGCAAATATACAGACGAGATATCTCCAAGAAAGCCTACAGCCTGTATTGCTTAGGGAAGAGTATTCTATGGATTAAAAAGAGAAAAGGCTGGGATAGCAGGATTTAACCTGAGCAGAATCACTGACCAAAGCAACCTCTATTATATTCTGCATCTGCAATAGACATAAAAGCATATTCAACTCCATGTTTCATCTGATTTCATGACCTGCCACCCACTGCTGTTCAATTTTTAGCATGGACAAACCTAGGATAACAAATGGAAGTGTGTCAGAGCTGGATGTTTGTTTGGCTACATGGTGGTTTAATATGAATCCCTGCAGACTGACATATTCTTAATTTTCAGATTATATTTTCAGAATAAATTGCAGCAAAAATAGTAACATAACAATATATACTGGCATGCATAAAATACAGCAGGCTAAATGAATGAAATTGAATAAAGTGTATGACGTATTTTAGATTAACCAGAAACTCATCTGCATCATACCTTCTATTTTATAAAAAATGCTACATTACAGTTGGAAATAATAAAATGAAACAAAAGGTGCTATAAATCTATGTTCTCAGATTATGTCTCTTGACAAATGACAAGCCATCCCATTTTCAGATCATTTGTGGGTTTTGCTGGTTTTATTTTGTAATACACAATTTAAGACAATGAAGAAGTAGAATATACTAAGCTGATGATGAAAGGGTTTACTCTTGAAGATGTAGGGCAGGACAGATTCAGATATTATAAAGTCAGCAAGAATTGTTGTTTTGACTTCCTGTATAACACAAACCATACAACACAGTTGAATTAATTCTAACCTGATACAAGATGCACTTTTGAAAAGCATTGAGTTTTGTTTAAAAGTTTGCACTACTCGGTCACCCACTGTATCTCTTCAGAAAGCTGTTCTGGTGGTTAATTATGCTGTTAAACAAAACAAACAAATAAACAAAACAAAAAGAGCTGCCTTGTTTCTGCATTTATCTTTCTTCACCTTCCAGCCACCAGAACCTGTATTTTTTCTGAATGATTGTAGAATTTTAATCTGTCAAATATTTCTTCCCTAAGCAGGTAGTTGCAGACTCTAAGCCACACCTTAGCTTTTGCTTTGTTAAACTAGCACATTTAACTAAGGATTATGTATAAAAACACAAAACAAAACTGTGTTTCTGAACAGCCCTGCTGTTATAAGTATGTGTATGTAATATTCAAGGAAACTTGCCCCAGCTACATCTAAGCTGGCACCTTCCTTACTGCCCTGGGTTATGTATTGAGGTGTATAACATCCACGCTGAGACCATTCATATGCACAGATGAACTGAAGATTATGTAAGCTCACTGTTTCTGGATAGGTTCAGGTATCAGATACACAGCTGAAAACACTATAATTATGTTGAGCCCCCTAATGTTTCTATCATTTGCATTTTATACTGAACAAGTATAATTTTTAGGATATACATTTAAAAAAAGTCTCATATTACCCATATCACCATCTGTTGTCTAGTTTGGTTCTTATTACAGCTACTTTAACCTCCTGTCAAAAGAATGATATTTTCTACCTGATGCAACATTTTTTCCTCCATTTCAGGACTCAGGTTGAAACACGTAGCAAACCACTGTCAAACAGACATTTACTGCAGTCTTTTTATGTCCCTGTTCTTGCTCATAATTGTTCTCAGTCTTGTGAAACCAAGGCTTTTAAACAGCAAATGTGTGAAGGTGTGTGAGCAAGTTCATGTGAAGAATAAATATGCACATTTTCTCTCTCCATAGGTATGAAATGTAAGCAAGTCATGATCATTCAAACAATAAGTTTTCAGCTCTCTGATCCCTTCCTCTTTCTCTGCCAGGAGGGGGCCTGATACTGTTTTTCCCTTATTGGAGAAAGTGTCCCTTGCAATGTTTAAGAATTGCACTATGAATACATCCTCTTCAGTGGATGTGAAAGTGTCATATAACAACAACCAAAATGTTTTCAGTTCAGCTGTTAACCATTCTCTCCATTTCATCTTATACAAGCGATATTGTAATGAGACGTATAATACTTTGTCAGTTAGTGGTCAGGGTGATCACAGAATGGGACAAAAAGGTGAAAAGGAGGGCAATTGGACCTACCAACCAGTCAGCCTCACTTCCATGCCCTGTAAGGTCATGGAGCAGATCCTCCTGGAAGACATGTCTAACCGTATGGAGGACAGAGAGGTGATTAGAGACAGCCAACATGGCTTCACCAAGGGCAAATCATGCCTGACCAACACAGTGGCCTTCTATAACAGAGTAACTGCATCAGTGGGCAAGGGAAGAGCTACAGATGTCATCTACCTAGACTTCTGTAAGGCCTTGGATACAGTCCTCCACAGCATTCTGGCCACTAAATTGGAGAGTGATGGGTTTGACAGATGGACTGTTAGATGGATAAGGAACTGGCTGGATGGTCGTGTCCAAAGAGTTATAGTCAATGGCTCAATGTCCAAGTGGAAAGCAGTAATGAATGGTGTCCCTCAAGGGTCCATACTGGGACCAATACTATTTAATATCTTCATCAGTGACATAGATGGTGAGATTGGGTACACCCTCAGCAAGTTTGCAGATGACTTCAAGCTGAATGGTGCAGCTGATTTGCTTGAGGGAAAGGATGCCATCCAGAGGGATTTTGACAGGCTTGAAGAGAAGGCCTATGCAGATCTCATGGAGTTCAACAAGGCCAAGTGCAAGGTCCTGCACCTGGGTAAGGGCAATCCTCAGTATCAATACAGACTGGGAGATGAATGGATTTAGAGCTGCCCTGTGGAGAAGGACTGGGAGATTTTGGTGGATGAAAAATTGAACATGAACTGGCAATGTGTGCTTGCGTCACAGAAAGCCAATATCCTGGGCTGCATAAAAAGAAGTGTGGCCAGAAGGTCGAGGGAGGTGATTCTCCCCCTTTACTCTGCTCTTGTGAGACCTCACCTGGAGTACTGCATCCAGCTCTGGGCACACAGTACAAGAAAGACATGGACTTGTTCGAGTGGGTCCAGACAAGGGCCACAAAAATGGTCAGATGCCTGGAACACCTCTGCTATGAAGAAAAGCTGAGACAGTTGGGGTTGTTCAGCCCGGAGAAGATACGGCTCTGGGAGACATTATTGCGGCCTTTAAATATATAAAGGGGACTTACAGAAAGACAGAGAAGAACTTCTTACCAGGGCCTGTAGTGACAGGACAAGGGCTAATGGTTTTAAAATGAAAGATGGTAAATTTAGATTGGACATAAGGAACAAATTTTTTTAAGATGAGAGTCGTGAGATACTGGAATAGGTTGCCCAGAGAAGTTGTGGATGCCCCATCATTGGAAGTGTTCACAGCCAGGTTGGACAGAGCTTTGAGCAACCTGATCTAGTGAAAGATGTCCCTGTCCATGGGAGGGGTGTTGGACTACATGATTTTCAAAAGTTCCTTCCAATCTGAGCCGTTCTATGATTCTATGAAGATACTTTCACACCATTAAACACCTACCTCTCTGTCTTGGTATCTATTGGTACATCAGCCTTTGCCAGCTGCTCCCTTTCTGTCTATGATAAACCACTCATTTTTCTTAGATAGTCATGCAAGTCATACAAACTGCCCTGTGAACTTAATTCAGAACAAATCTATTCTTCAAATACATATGTTTTCATGCATTAAAACATCAATGTAGAGCAAAACATATATTATTATATTTCTTCAGTCAGTGAAATATTAGGTTTTTCCTTCAATCATATCTCACAGCTTTCAAAACAAAATTGCTTCGTAAAAACATGGCTCAGTGCTACTGTACAAATGGAGTCAGTTTTAATACAAAACAGGAAAACATTAGCAAGCAACATCACTAATCACTACCATGTTTTGAAACTATTGCTAGCTTCCAGAAAATTCCTAACATCCAATGCTCCTGATCACTAGTAAGCTGCTGTCTGTTTTTCCATTTCATTTTCTGTCTACTTCAAAACTAAGAAATTACAGTGTTTTTATTTTCCAAATAATTTCAGGCCACGCTGCATTAATGAATTTATCAGGGCAGGATCATAGGCTCGCACTGGACACAGTGCTTGAACCAGTGCAAGTCTGTGCTGGTGTAGACTACTCCCCACAGAACTATGTCAACTCACACCAGCCGAGGTCTGGTCCTTGTATATTGTTACCAGGAGGCCCCAGCACTCCACCAGCTCTTTCAATAATCTAAAAAATAAAAGATTCCTCCTGATATAGAATTGACACTTAGATACAAATCTCTCATGGAGCTAAGTTTGATCCATCTAGATAGGAGGGATTCGTATTGGTCATATATGTATGAGATTATATGGCCTAATTCACATTTTATTGGCTTCTTGGGATTCCTAATTTGTCAGGCCAGAAGCAAGGAGGCTGGTGGTTACTCCCCAAATTCTGAAATTTCAAGGAAACAGAGTTATGACAGATAGTTACAAGAATACCATTCACAAAAAGGATCTCCCTGGAAAGATTTTCCATCTCTGAATTTCTTTTCCCATGTCATCTCCAGAGATGTGTGAAAGAAGAGATTTTTTTTTACCTAGTTCAAACCAAATTCACTCTTGGCATCCTCACTCCCCTGGTTTCATTGGGGACCTCCTAGGAAGGGTAAGCACAATTTTGTTCAACTCTGAGATGGATGGGATGGATGAAATTTATTTCTTCTTTATACAACTTGAGAGCAAGGAATTCTGTAAACTTTAGATGTAAAATCTACTGTCCAAATATTATAAACTTGTACAATTAAGTGTGTGAGTCCCATAGCTCATACACTTAAGCTGGTGAGAATTCACTATGCCACTATTCCATGTGAATCCATAAACACAGATATTTCTGTCACAAGCCCAAAACATTTATTTCAGTGTTAAAACAAAGAAGCCTTTTTCCAAATCATGGTACTCAGAATTGGAGTAAAATGTCTTGCATCTTCTACAGTATTTCCTAGCAGCAAAATGACTGGTTTGAGAGAGAATAAAAATTATTCAAAGCAGTACCCAAAACATAAACTTGAAACAAACTTCAAAGCTTTTTTCAAATTCACAACAATATGGTTAACTGAAAAAAAAACAAAAAAATAAAAGTGCACACACACTCACCCCCACCACCCCCACCACCCCCCGAATGTGAGAGAGACATGAAACTTCAGTTATGGTTTCTTTTTCCTTTGTTTTGGTGGGTTTTGTGCGTGAGTGTGTTTTATTTTGTTTTTATCACAGATGAAAAGATTATTGTGTTATTTCTAAAAGAACCAAAATTAAGTATCCTTCAATACCTCTCAAAAAAAAAAAAAAACACAAAAAATTTATTGCAAGACTTTCTTCTTGACCTTTTCATAAGAATTTCAGGTAAGTACAAAGTAGTTTAGATGGTTAGTCAAATGGAACTAAATCTTAGACAATATGAGGTTTGACTACCACTAATTATGACAGCATTTTCTTTTAGAAACTTTAAGCTAAGTTTTAACATAATTTAGATTACTCAAGAGAAATCAGTACTGAACTTCATTTTTTTTCTTCTTTTAACATCAATAATGTTAACAGTAAATTTATAATACATGAATATAATACTGTAAATATGATGATGAATGTAATGATGAATATAATATTGTGGAGACATTAAAAAAAAAGGAACCTGTCTGCTTCAAGGTTATTATATAGGTTTGGTTCCCTCCCCCCCGCCCCCCACCATGGTTCTGGTTGGTTCAAATGCTATCCACAGAAATATTCCACACCTGGCTGTTATATGTATGTTATACCTACACATGTTCATTTTCTACATTTACATTTACACTACATTTGCATATACATATATGCATTTAGATATACATATGTCCTGATAATGATTTTTTCTTAAAAACTGCAACAAAGTATTTTATTAGGAAGTAAAAACATATTTTCATATTAAAGGCAACCAAAAAATTTTTTTTAAAAATAGACCTCTTTTTATTTTTCCTTTTGAACATTTCTTTGAAATATCTGGAAGAACTCACATCAGGGAATATAGAAAATGAGAATCCTTACTGTGTGGAAATTTTGACATTTGTTTTCATTCTAAATAATGACGGAAAACATGGAAGTTTCCCAAAAATTATTCTCTGAAACATGTCATTTCATTGCTTCCAATAAAAGCTAAGTCTTTCACTACAGCTGTTTTTGAACTGAAATGATCATTTTGGTTGTCCAGTTGGCTGCTTAAACTTAAGCAAAAATAGTTTAAGCTTCACTTATCATTAAACTCTTCTCCAATAAATTGTTTTTTCCCCAATGTTTGTTCTCCCATGAAGTCAACAGCATGTAATGCTGCCTCTGGGCCAGGCTTCTCTGCCAAACTCATTACCCATGACACATCACATCAGTGGAGCACAAGGGAAGAGGGAGCCACCTGACAAAGGATGTGGCCAAACTTGCAGCAGGAAGATGAGCCACCCAAACCACAAATGACCTGCAGTTCAGCTGAGAAGAAATTCTGTGTGAACTCAGAGGGGATGCTGTGATTTGGTTTAAGAAAAGGAAATGGGTTTGTTTGAGTCTAAACATCCTCCAATGCAGTATTTTAGTTTTTCTACACAGAATAATTTGGGAAAAATCGTGAATTGCCTGAGGTAATTCTAAACTCTGTGGAAAGTGTACAGTGTCTTTAGGCAATACTGGATAGAAAATTCCCATATCAGTTTTAGCTAGTATATATATATATTAAAAAAGGATGGATTAATCAAGGTTTTTCTTTTGCCATTTGCTATTTTTCATTTGGCCCACAGAGTACTCTCAGCATCTTCCCTTGCCTGTTCACAGACATACACTAGAGGCACTGTGCTTTATATTTTTGTGGATACATTTTCAAGGCTGGTATTTTAGTTTCATTTACTTTTATACTAAATGGAGTAATACTTAAAAGAAACCTCTCTACACTGAAGGTGCTATATAAGAATTTTCAACAAAAAACCCAATGGTTTTATAGCTGTAAGGAAGATACTGATCATAGGGTGTTACATGAAAGGCATCTGTCATTGAAATGCTGAAACAAGATGTTTTAAGAAGTTTAGCATGTGTCTCTGTGTATGTGTGGGAGGAGAGGACACTGTGTGTAACAGCAAGTGTGTAGATAATTAATGGATGATGGTAATACAAGAGAAAAAAAACACAAATTGTTACTTAGTACCCTCAGGCTTACACAGAGAACCGATAGAAGCAGATTGCATGGGGTAAACAGAAGAAAGATAAGTGTGCATGAAGGAATAATTGAAAGCTGCATTCATGTGAGCGTATTGTTTTTAATTATTCATTGACAGAAAACTTGCAGATAAAGCACCCACTAATCTTTAATCTGACAAACCCTCAGGCCCATAAGACCTATTGAGGATGTAAAGAGGATTAATAAAGAGGTAGATGGAATCAAGAAGGATGTGTAAGTTGTCCTCAGTGTTCGTTAACAGTATAAATTGTCCAGAGATTTCATAAATTAGACTAAATAATTCAGTTTTATTTAGCTGGTACTGCTGCATATTTTAGAGTGACACAGAATAGTAATAACAGACATTCCAAACTATGAAAAGGCTTCAATAATAATTCCTCTACCCTTGTTATCTTCAGTGGTTATCTTTCTGTTGAAGAAATGGGATAGATGCTTAGTCTGAAATCATTCTTAAGAAGGATCCCACATCACAAATCTTCTAGTTTTTAATAAAAGTTACAATGTCAGTGATTGGCATCATGATAAAACTGACCTTGTCAAATGAACATCCAAATCTCATAAAGAATAATAATGAAGTAAATGAGCAAGCAAATATGAAAGGAAAAAAGAAAGAAAGAAAAATAAATTGGATTTTCTGAAGAGTTTTGTATATTTGGTTGAAAAAGTGTCCTTTTTTTTTGCTCCCAGCTCAGATATTTTTCACAGTTCACATGACAAAGCACATCTAAGTTATCCCTACTTAATATTTCATTCAATCTGAAGCTGAAGCATGGAGGTATCTATAGCTCTGAATGTTACAAGTAGGTTGTTTACTAGACGTGAAACTAATCCATCAAGAGAATTGAAAGAAATGTGGCCTATTTGGTTCAAGTGGTGGACAAGGCCCATCCTGATCTGAATACTCTGTCGCTGCACAATTCCCCCAGCTGTTTCCATGTTAGTCTGTTCAGTATCAAAATTTAAACAAAGTCCTGTGGTTTTGCAAAGTGTTACAGAGAAGCTTTAGCTCCAAGGATCAATACGTCTCCCACCAAATCGTGAGCAGTCCAGCTTTAACAGCCTTTCTGGCTGTTAGTGTTGCCAGAGAAGCAAAAAATAATCAATCAGAATGAGGATCTGGCTGGGTGTCTAGTCCTGTGGGGACCTGGATAAATCTCTCCACCTCCTTTCAAGTCTTCTGAAGCTAGCAATCATTACCATACAAATAATTAGAGAACCGATACCATCTTAGGCGTTAAAAACTCCTTTGACTTTTGTCTGTCATGCAGCACTTCACGTCACGTATATTCACTGGAGCTAGCAAAAGGTATGACTGATATGACTTATATTTGTCACTCTGCAGAGTATAGATTAGCAAAACAGATGTGCAGAGCCTGGGACAAATCTGGTTGTGCTGAATTTTACCACGAACAGAAAGAAATCTGCATCTTGCTATGATTAAACTCAGCAGGAAGAGTCACAATAAATTGTGTTAAATCAAGCATGACTTTACAAAGTCTTAATACATATCAAACAAATTTAGAAATGATTTTTCATGGTTAGGCATACAAAATACAGAATGGACAGAAATACAGGAAGACAGAGAGAAAGAATATTACAATGACCCATATACAGCGTCAATGTTTGTATTACTCACCGGATTTATTAAAGAATAAGTATATTAAAGTGGTTCTGTTTGTTTATATAAACAATTCTAAGGACCTTCCCATGCTGAGTCAATGACACTGGAAATATTCAAATCTGCATTTTTTTACAGCTTGGAGACATGCTTAACTTCTCAGTTAAGCAATCAAGCTGGAAAGGAAAAGGCAGAGAAGGTGTGAAAGGGCACAAATACTACATTTTTCTCTGACACTGTTTGTTAGGGTTGCAATATTCCTGTTGTCTGCTGTGCGTTCCTGACAGATTGCTGCTGCAGGTGTGGAAGATAAAGAACGTGCATGCTGGCATATTTTACCTGTAGATACACAGGTATCCAGTGCAGGAGAGGAAGAAAATAGCTGGGAAAGCCCAGAAGTCATTTTTCAAACCCCTGAAAATTTATTGGAAGAAAAAATGTTAGTTTCTGAATCTAAATGGTACAAAAGCCAATGTAAGGTAAGAACAGAAATTTTAAAATTGTATCTTAAAATGTATTAGAATAGGAAAGATTTCATATGTCTTGGGCAGGTATAACATTTAATGGCAGTCAATTTAGTGACCATTCTAATGGAGAATTTAACTTGATATGTAGCAGAACACAAAGATTAAAGAGGTCTGACCACATATACAGCACAGTGTTAGTTGTGTCTTTTCTCTTTTTCTGCCCCTACACAATAACAGATGCAGAGGAAGACAATTAAATCTCACAGAAAGGAAAAACTGGGCATTAGTCTGCAAAGTATCTCATGTGTTTTATTGATCTGGGGTACTAAGTGCTTACAAACCTACAGAACAGAACCCGGAGGATTACATTTGGTCTGGACTTTGCAAACACTTAACGACATTTCTCATGTTGATAGACCTGTTCACTTTGCTAGGCTGTATAATTGTCATAAATTACATCCGTGTTGCTTAATGTTAACTGTCAAAAGAGACATGGCTCTTCAGGTGTGGAATTGCATTTATTTGGATCTCTGGCATGTGCATTTTTTTGTGTTGATATGAGAAATTTTTTTTTCTTGCTTACTTGTTTGGTACTTATGATACGTACATGAAATTTTGTTTTGGTTTGGAAGACGTATTCCCTGACTATTGTATTGCAGCTTTCCTTGAAAGTCTTAAGCTATATTTAAATCCAAGACGTCTGTCATACCCCCTGCTGAGAAAGCTTGCCTTTCTGAGTACTGGCATTAAGCAGAGAAACTGAGGGACAGCATATACTAGTTCAGATCACCTCTGCAAACACTTTAGAATCTTGAATCTCTGTCTTTTTGAAAAATACCATGGCATTACAGCCCTGCTGGAAATCATGAATGTAAATTACTTCATATAAAAAACCCAATATATTATTTAGTATATTTTCAAATAGCTTACTTCAAAGCAGAGAACATTAATAAACATCAAGGAATTTAAAGCGGTGGTGGGGGGGGAATGCAGAGAAGAGTTATGCCTTCAGCTGAAATATAATTTTATTTCTCCCCAGCTAACTAGTCTGCCAATGAAATTCCAGGGCATTGCTGCCTCCTAATCAGTAGCAAATGTGCAAAGCTTGATTGAATTATGATATAGAATTACAGGGAACATAGTCCTAAAGTGAAAAATACAAATAACAGGAACACCCTTGTCCTGATCCTGGGTTTCCCCAGTTCTTCAGTGGAGGTAAACTGTTACAGCACATGTTCTTCATATTGCACCTAAATAAGAATTAATAACTAAGGGTCTTGCCTTTAGGTCCTATTGTAGCAATGCAAAACATACTGTAGCTTGAGCAAGAACTTATTTTGAAATTTGGCAGGGAATTTATTGCTGGTCTTCTTTAATGCGTGTCTTTGTAAATGCAATATATCAGGCATCAATGGACAAGTGTTAGTTAGGCAGGCAATCTCTCTGTAATCTGTTTATATATGATTTTTTTTTTACTCCTCTGCAGCGTCCCACCTCTTCATAGACCTTCTCCTCATCGTTTCTCCATTCTGATTTCCAAGATTTCACTTTCCTCAGTAGCCTCACAACCAAATCCATGACCGTTCATATCCATGTCTTCTCCTTTCCCATGCTAGGGCTTTGCAAGCTGTCTCCCATCACGAAATGCCACTTTAAAATTGAACTTTTTCAATCAGCTTTTCAAACAGGTCAGCTGCGACACTCACAACCTCTGTTAGCCTGACATTCTACCCCATCAAACATAAGCTTCATCTCCTCCTCAAGGTTTTAAGTGCTTATAGTGTGGTTTATTATTTTCAGAAGAAATATGAAAATGCAGCAGGACCCAGCAGAGTCAGACTGAGATAGTCAACCCAGAAAACATTCCAGAGGGGGACTGGAGAGAGCTTCTAACTCACATCTGTGCAATGTGATTCCACCCTAAGAACAAACTTCTTTTCTTATAAATGTAAGATACCAAAAGTCAGACCTTCTATATTTTTACTCTTCCTTCCCAGCCACCTCCTTGTTGTCAGTTTTTATAAATTTCTTTCTTACAGTTCTCCATTCCTTGGATTAGTCTTTTTGCACTCTGTTACCAGCCTACTGTTCTGTAATTACCATTAGCATAAGTGCAGCCAGCCCAGCCAAAGCCACGGTGTGAATTCAAACCCCTCTACAAGCAGAGCGGGGAGCAGTGCCTGTGCCGGTCTGCTGCAGCAGTTCATGTTTTCCTGAGGAAGACCTTTCGTGCCTGCTGGCTGTGCACTGGCCGTGGCTGCTATGGCAAGTAAAAGGATGCTGTTCATCATTGTGACAGGTCTGTTCCCTCTGCCAGCAGTGTCACCTGGAAACTGTGGGGTTGTCAGGAGCCGAGGCATTTCAGGTATCCAGATCTAGCAGAACTGGTAAATGTGTTACATTGGCTAGAAATTTTGCAAAAGTTCCTTCATAAGGAGAATACAATAGAGCAATGTCACTCAGCCAGCCCATAGCCTGTAGCTGTCCTCAGATCCCGTCTTAAAACCCAATTAAGCTACAAAAAAAAGGGAGGTGGTTATGCTATTTTTGCATGAAAAGTAAAAGGGAAAATGTTCTAAGGGAAAATAAGTCCTACCCATGCCTGTGCTGAGCAGCTTCATTATCTCATGAGTGGGATTGCTCCCTTCAGACCGGTCACTGCCCTGCTATTGCCTCAGCTGGGAGGGGGGTCGCAGCTTCCAAAACCACACACGAGGGAGCACTGGGTCTGTATAGCATTTGGGGCAACAGCTGTCCCCCTACAAAGAGCTCCACATGCGTCAGACAGCAGGATAAAGTCCTTACATATTGTGCTTTTAGATATGCAAAGTAAGTCCTGCAACATTAATGAAAAAGCTGCAGTAATAACAGTTTTGTAGGAGAATTTTCCTTGGTGCTAGCTACTGACATTTGTGACAAAGGTCTTGAATACAATGAAGCCTTCTTGGTTGTCTTTGCTTTAAAGCAGTTGCCATTCTTGGGATACCCCTGGAAACAAAAGGTCTGGTTGGGAGACCTCTTCCTTGAATAAATAAATACCTCAGTGTCTGAATACTGACTTGTCAGGAAAGATTTGGAGAATTGTCACTGAGTTTATGTAATATATACTCTAATAATATAAGAATGTATTGGAAATGCACAGGGGTTTTTTATTAATTCAGAGCCTATCAAATTCCAGAAATACAAATTCCCCTTCAAACAGGAAACTCAACTGTTCAGGATTCTCTAGGATAACAAAGATTTTTCTAAACAATAGTTGAGATATACACAACTGTTCACAGATATTTTTCTTCCTTCTTCCTATTTTCACAGCGTAAAACACTAACAGAAGAAGGCTTCAGTAATAAGAGGCTAAATATATTTTAGTCCAAAATACAGTAGCCTTATATGAAAGATAATTTTATGTTGGGCAGCTTTATAATGAGTGCTCTAAATCACTGTTGGCCCTAAAATGAGATGCCCCACTTTCTCTTTGGTCTCTTGTGAACTCATTAAGACAGCCAAATTGGTTTTAGAGAACAATTCCAATGACTTGTAGAATATGTTGGCCTTCATGCACTCACTGCTCAGGAGAAAAAACAAAAAAAGCTTTAAAATGGTATTGCAAACAAGGTACAATGCAGTGCTTCCTTCTGCTTAGTCTTCCAAATGTGTAAAGTGATATTTTCATTTCCAAAGTAATTGAACCCTCATTGATAGTGACTTTTAATATTGTGGACCTTGGTATTACAGAAAATACTTGTCCATAACTAATACTTTGATGGGGAATGTGTTGTGTTAACAGATAATTAAAAAAAAAAGCAAAAAAAATTCAAGAAAATTGAATTGCCTTGGGGATCAGAGCCAGAGAATCAATGTAAATTTATATTTTGTAGATATTTTAGGTATACTTCAATGTTAATACAAATAATAAGTATTTTGAGATATATTTTTAGGGATATGGTGTAGTGGTGGACTTCGTAGTGTTAGGTTTACAGTTGGACTCGATGATCTTAAAGGTCTTTTCCAACCTATACGATTCTGTGATTCTGTGATTCTGTTATATTTTACATTTAAGCCTAATGGCATCAAAATTATCATTGTAAAGAACATGTGAAATAAAACATAATTTAGTAGAAGATTGAAGTCTGTAGAAGGCAGCTTTACACAATAAAATATTATTTTAAATATTTTTATATAAAAATCCTGCCAACCTTTGCTGTCCAAGTAAAACCAACTGCAAATCTGGCTGCCTAAATAAACTCATGCAGATGGTAAATATTTTAACTGGGAGCAAAAATGGCTAAGCAATCCATAACTTCCTCTTCATTTAGGAATCCTGTACTTTTGATTCATAGAATAATGATCTCATAATCCAGCAGGATTTTCCTGTATTGAGAAATGTACTGATAAACCCAATGCAGAACCCTGCCAGATGATCTGGGGGAAATTGCAAGAAGAGAAGTATCTGTGACTTGCCCTCAGACTACTCCCCCTACAGAAATATGTAGAGCAGCTCCTGGGAGATCTGTTAGTTCTCAGACTCATGTCCCCTTGACCTCCCCTCTTAAATTTGAGGTGCAATCTGGCAGAGCAATAGTCCAATTTCTCTTTAAAGAATTATTTTTCCAGTCTTCCTGGGAATAGAATTGCTTATTAAATTTCAGTGAATGAGAATATGCAGAAACTTTCTGAAAAAGACAGTAGGCATTACTCTCCTTGTAGTCATTCCTACAGCCAAAATGGCAAGCAAAAAAGGCAGAGTAGTTTCTTTTACACTCTCCTTTTTCTTCTGTTATGCAGACTTCAGGTGGTTTGGGTTTGGGTTTTTTTTCTTTTCTTTATTTCTTTTTTTGTCAGTTATGCCTGAATTCTTGTCAGAATGATCCATGCAAAATGTTTTAGAAATGAGAGAAATCTACAGTATAACCCCAAAAGCTCAGGACCACTCTGAAGGCCTTTCTGCAGCTTTCATGGTCTCTAGTCATCCTTTTGAGCCTTAGTAGTCTGGTGGGTTTCAAGAGAACGCTAGCAAAGAGAAACCATTTCACTCTGTATGGCCCTATTTTAAATTCTCCTAACTCCTAAATGTTCAGCAATGGCAGGATTTCAGAGCTAAGAAAACTGCCATGATCCAGTGGGTACTTCTTCCTAAACTTTCCATGAATTCAAACTCCTTCATGGGTACGGCTAATGAATTACTAAGAACAGAAGACTTCACTGGGAGTTCTGGCTATAGGTGAATAATCTGTGTCTATTGCCAAGATATAGATTCATAAGCCAGGCTTTAGCTAAACACTGTGGAGAAAGGTCTCTTTACTTCTGCTACAGAGTCACAACGGTGACACAAAGGCAATCTTCTGTTGACACACAGGTTTGTCAAATTTCAAACACCTGGGAATTGGTTAAAACATTATACATAAGTAAAGATCTATATAAAAAACAGCTAAAATTATAATCCAGTATTTGTCTATGTAAATCCTGTGATATAAAAATGTAAATAGCTCTTATCAAGCCCATGGTAAAGAAAAATTGCCAGTTTCCTCTTGCAAGCTGGCGAAATCCTAGAAAAAGATACTAATTTAATTACTATATGCAGTTTTCACATTGAGAATAATTCCAGATGGTTACACTATGCCTGAGAGAGTTTAGTTTGTTAGACAAAGTTTCAACGATGAACTTATTTCTTGTGTTTCAGGTGTGAATAGCTTTATGCACAACTGCTCTGAAAAGCTGGATACAGGCAACTGTCTCTGATGTGAAGAAATCACAGAATCACAGAATCATATAGGTTGGAAAAGACCTTTAAGATCATCGAGTCCAACCATAAACCTAACACTACCAAGACCACCACTGTACCATGTCCCTAAGCACCTCATCCAAACGTCTTTTAAATACCTCCAGGGATGGCAACTCAACCACTTCCCTGGGCAGCCTCTTCCAATGCTTGATAACCCTTTCAGTGAAGTAAAATTTCCTAATATCCAGTCTAAACCTCCCCTGGTGCAACTTGAGGCCGTTTCCTCTTGTCCTGTCACTTGTTACCTGGGAGAAGAGACTGACCCCCACCTCTCTACAACCTCCTTTCAGGTAGTTGTAGAGAGCGAGAAGGTCTCCCCTCAGCCTCCTTTTCTCCAGGCTAAACAACCCCAGTTCCCTCAGCCGTTCCTCACAAGACTTGTGCTCTAGACCCTTCACCAGCTTCATTGCCCTTCTCTGGGCACACTCCAGCACCTTAATGTCTCTTTTGTACTGAGGGGCCCAAAACTGAACACAGTATTTGAGGTGCAGCCTCACCAGTGCCAAGTACAGGGGCATGATCACTTCCCTACTCCTGCTGGCCATGCTATTTTTGATACAAGCCAAGATGCTATTGGCTTTCTTGGCCACCTGGGCACACTGCTGGCTCATGTTCAGGCGGCTGTCAACCAATACCCCCAGGTCCTTCTCTGCTGGGCAGCTTTCCAGCCACTCTTCCCCAAGCCTGTAGTGTTGCATGGGGTTGCTGTGGCTCAAGTGCAGGACCTTGCACTTGGCCTTGTTAAACCTCATACAATTGACCTCGGCTCATTGATCCAGCCTGTCCAGATCCCTTTGCAGAGCCTTCCTACCCTCAAGCAGATCAACAGATTAGTGTCATCTGCAGACTTACTGAGGGTGCACTCAATTCCTTCATCCAGATCATTAATAAAGATATTAAACAGAACTGGCCCCAACACAGAGCCGTGGGGAACACTGCTTGTGACCAGCCGCCAACTGGAGTAAACTCCATTCACCACCACTCTTTGGGCCCGGCCATCCAGCCAGTTCTTTACCCAGCGAAAAGAAATCCAAACATTCAATTTTGTTTCTGCCTGGGCTTCAGGAATAGGTTTATTTAGCCATGTTGGAAATTATGGTTACCTCCCAAAGTTGACTTTAGATTGTGACCCATGAAGTTTACAAACTTTTGTAATGATTTGAGGTTTCCTAGGGTTCTTTAAATACCTATGGGGAGAGATACGAATGAACTGAAAAGAGAGGTAAATCTAGAGATTTATCAAAGAAAAAGTCTCTTCTTAGCTTTTTTTCACTTATCTGTGCTAAATGAATAAAACAGATTGTAGTTGTATGACCTAGTAATTATAAATATGTCTGTAGCAATTCCATCAGAAGAGTTGTGTTGAGAATTGCACAAAAAGTAGGTTTATAATTTCTATTTCACGCTTTAATGATTGAACTTAGACTTTAAATTTCATGCAGTGGATTCTTCAGTGATTGTCCATAATAGACTTGCTGAAGAGGAAACGGCAAAGGATTAGATGGTTTTGAACATCTTCTCTAAGATATTATTGAGTTACTCAACACAAGCACACAAAAAAATTTGGGCTACAGACTTCTGTAAATGCATGAATACATACACATGCCTCAAAAAATTTCACATGCACCCCAATATTTAAAAGGTTTTTTTCCTGAACACCAATGAGTTGTTTCTGTTTGTCATTATTTCAGCTCAACAAAACCACAGCAGTGGAACAAGTAAGTTGCTCCTGTGTTTTTGGGACTGATACCTTTTCTTATTTGACGCTCTGTGCTTTCACTCTGTCCCATCATCTTGTTGCCAAAAGAAGGACTGGCCAGCATCCTACCCACTCCAATCAACAAGTATAGGTCACAGTTTTCATATAATGTAAAAAAATTGATAGTACAGTCCCACATCCACAGAATGGGTATGTATGCTGTCATCAGCCAGGCTATATGGTACCTTTCTAGTGGAGGTACCTTTATGACCTTTGCTTCTTGGGCAGCGTGAGACAGAAACTGTAAACCAGTTCCTTCCCCTTGTCAAAAGGAAAAAAGAAATAGGTTGGTTTTGGTGGGAGGAGGGGAATGATGCATACAAAATCAAACTGCACATTACATTGATATTCCATTACAAACATATCTGCTTCTTCTAATTTAGTTTGTGGTTTACTAGAAAGCAATCTGAGTTAAGGGATCTTCAGAAAATTTGCAGTCTGAACTCTGCTTGATGGAGCTATAGTGTATGGAGGAGGATGTCTGCATAAGATAAGAGCTGGCAACAAAGTCTGTCCCTTGTTAATTACCATAATCACACAGGAAACTCCCACTCAGTGTTCTGTCCAGCCAGTTTCCCAGGACTTTTCTGCTGCCTGTCTGTATTCTCTGTTAGCTTCTCTCATACTCTAACCCCCAGTTCTTTAAGGCTTGTTACACATGTGAATTCCCCTACACCAGAAAATAGCACAATGTTTTAATTAGATTCCCTTGTTTTCCTAAAATACACTTAAGTCTAACATATTGCTGTGTATAACCAGAGCTTAAGGAAGGGGGTGTCAAAGACCCATGAAACTAGTCAGCAATTTATCCATATGAAGGGAGGAGGCTGTAGATGTGGGGTCAGCGAATAACACTGCAGAGACATGAGTTGCTCTGTGCTGCTGCCACGCGCCAGGTCCAGCCACCAGCATGGCAGGGATGGACAATGGACAGGACTGAGTCCATCCCATCACTAGAGGCCTCCATGTTTTTCTTTTTAGAGATTATGTAGGTAGAAAATCAACTGAGCAGTTTTGAGTTAAAACCGCACAGGAACTGGGGCTCATCCCACGTGTCTGGGTTTTTTTCTGACAAAAACTGAAATGTCACAAGCAGTATTATGACTCATTTTAATTTGCATGACCCACAGTCACCCAGGCGCTGGTCTAGAGAGGTCAGTCCTCAGTGTTCCTTTGGAAATGACCTTTAGGAGGCTGAACAATGCACCAGCTATGTGGAGGAACAAGTATTGCATCCTCCCATACAGTCATACAGAGACACAGACGGCTGTTCCCTTCCAGGGTAAAACTCACTTATATGATTACACAAAGAGGCGAGAGCAGCCAGCCTTATCTCAAGCCAAACTTTAGAGTAAAGTAGGATTTTAAAAATGTTAGGCGGTTCATGAAAATAGGGCCTTCAGGCCTCAAATGATGTTGTCAGAAATCTATATAATCCACATATATAATTCTAAAAACCACTCCTCATTTGAGTAATATTATTTTTTTATTTGATTTAATATTATTATATGCATTCAGACCTGGAAACATTAAATCTCAATCAAAAAAATTTACTTGACATTCACTGTTAGTATTAATATAAGACTTGTATATTTCAGAACAAAACAAATTAAATAAGTCATCTGCAGACACAGGCTGAGTTTTGGGTTTTAATAAAACCAGTCTGGTCTCTGTGAATAATGAGTAGTAAGTACATTTCAAACCTAAGAGATATAATATTGGTTGGGTTTTTACTGTTCATATTATTGCAAGATTTTTTCCAGAGAATGCAATATGTACCTGGGACTTTGGTTTTTGTCAGGTTTTCACAGGCTTTTCACAAAAAACCCATATAAAAATAAAAAAAAATCATTTAAGACAAATGTTATTCTCTTGGTTTGGTCAGTTTTACAGCACTTTCATTCCAGCTGCCCGCAATGCCTATTTTTACCACACATCTGATACTTTAGTGGCAGTGGTATCAACTGTCCATCATGTTAGTTCACATGATACGTTTTAAGAGAATGCAGGCAAGGATATGAAAGTGTACATCCAAGTGTACATTTAGCAGAGCATATACTGTTGAACATGCCTCAGTGAGTATGCTTTATTTCTTGAATGGATTTAGGTCCCTGCAGAGGACACCTCTGAGAGTCATTTTGTCTCTTGTGGTACTCTGGAATATCTTCTAACACCATCAAAACAGGGGCTGTATAGAGTTTCTGATTGTCATCTGCAAGTGTATGATAATACTTTTCAGTCCTCAGAAAACCAATGCAGTCAATTGCAGAACTAATAAAACTCATCAGAGAATCAGTATATGCTGCAACAGTTCCCACGTGGCACCTCAGAAGATGACTTTTAACTTGTAAGGACTCTAGACAATGGCAGTAAAAAACCTAAATAAATTCGTATGGCTGCTTTAGTGATTTTGGGCCAGTTTGGTATGTCTTAAACCTCTATTTCCCTTTAGATGAGATAGGTATGAAGTTCTCATCCTCAGAAAACCCAAGTCAGTGAATACAAGCTCACAGATCATTGAGTTTTGATATCATAGTATTTAGAGAGTCGTCTGAAGCAAAATTTCCCTTTGTGTATTGTTTGCATATGAATTAGCTATCTCTAGATATACAGATCAAGCAGAAACCCAAGCCTCTTTCCATCATTCACCAAGCCCCTTTCCATCATTTACCAGCAGTCCTGGCTAACTGGGGAGGTCCCTGCTGACTGGAGATTAGCAAATGTGACACCCATCTACAAGAAGGGCTGGAAGGAGGACATGGGGAACTACAGGCCTGTAGTCTTTCGGCACGTTAGGTGCCGAAAGATGAGCCGGCGGGGAAGAAGACCAGCCTGGCTGACTAGAGAGCTCTAGCTCTAACTCAGAAAAAGAGGAGAGTCTATGACCTCTGGAAGAAGGGGCAGGCAAGTCAGGAGGACTACAAAGCTGTAGCGAGGTTGTGCAGGGAGAAAATTAGAAAGGCCAAAGCTGAGCTAGAACTCAATCTGGCTGCTGCTGTAAAAGACAACAAAAAATACTTCTTCAAATACATTAGCAGTAAAAGGAGAGCTAAGGAGAATCTCCAGCCTCTAGTAGACGGGGGAGGGAACACAGTGACCAAGGATGAGGAAAAGGCTGAGGTACTTAATGCCTTCTTTGCCTCAGTCTTTAATAGCAGGACCAATTGTTCCCTGGGTACCCAGCTCACGGAGTTGGAAGATAGGGACAGGGACCAGAATGGAGCCCCCATAATCCAGGGGGAAATGGTTAGTGACCTGCTGCACCACTTAGACACTCACAAGTCTATGGTGCCTGATGAAATCCACCCGAGAGTACTGAAGGAACTCACAGATGTGCTCACCCAGCCCCTTTCCATCATTTACCAGCAGTCTGGGCTAACTGGGGAGGTCCCTGCTGACTGGAGATTAGCTAATGTGACGCCCATCTTCAAGAAGGGCCGGAAGGAGGATCCGGGGAACTACAGGCCTGTCAGCCTGACCTCGGTACCAGGGAAGCTGATGGAGCAGATCATCCTGAGTGCTATCACACGGCATGTAGAGAATGACCAAGGGATCAAGCCCAGCCAGCATGGGTTTAGGAAAGGTAGGTCCTGCTTGACCAACCTGATCTCCTTCTATGACAAGGTGACCCGCCTAGTAGATAAGGGAAAGGCTGTGGATGTTGTCTATCTAGACTTCAGTAAAGCCTTTGACATGGTTTCCCACAGCATTCTCCGGGAGAAACTGGCTGCTCATGGCTTGGACGGGTGTACTCTTTGCTGGGTAAAGAACTGGCTGGATGGCCGGGCCCAAAGAGTGGTGGTGAATGGAGTTTACTCCAGTTGGTGGCTGGTCACAAGCGGTGTTCCCCAGGGCTCTGTGTTGGGGCCAGTTCTGTTTAATATCTTTATCAATGATCTGGATGAAGGGATTGAGTGCACCCTCAGTAAGTTTGCAGGTGACACCAAGTTGTGCGGGTGTGTTGATCTGCTTGAGGGTAGGAAGGCTCTGCAGAGGGACCTGGACAGGCTGGATCGATGGGCCGAGGTCAATTGTATGAGGTTTAACAAGGCCAAGTGCAAGGTCCTGCACTTGGGCAACAGCAACCCCATGCAACACTACAGGCTTGGGGAAGAGTGTCTGGAAAGCTGCCAGGCAGAGAAGGACCTGGAGGTGTTGGTTGACAGCCGCCTGAATATGAGCCAGCAGTGTGCCCAGGTGGCCAAGAAAGCCAATAGCATCTTGGCTTGTATCAAAAATAGCGTGGCCAGCAGGAGTAGGGAAGTGATCGTGCCCCTGTACTTGGCACTGGTGAGGCTGCACCTCAAATACTGTGTTCAGTTTTGGGCCCCTCAGTACAAAAGAGACATTGAGGTGCTGGAGCGCATCCAGAGAAGGGCAATGAAGCTGGTGAAGGGTCTAGAGCACAAGTCTTGTGAGGAGCGGCTGAGGGAACTGGGGTTGTTTAGCCTGGGGAAAAGGAGGCTGAGGGGAGACCTTCTCGCTCTCTACAACTACCTGAAAGGAGGTTGTAGAGAGGTGGGGGTCAGTCTCTTCTCCCAGGTAACAAGTGATAGGACAAGAGGAAATGGCCTCAAGTTGCACCAGGGGAGGTTTAGACTGGATATTAGGAAATTTTACTTCACTGAAAGGGTTATCAAGCATTGGAAGAGGCTGCCCAGGGAAGTGGTTGAGTCGCCATCCCTGGAGGTATTTAAAAGACGTTTGGATGAGGTGCTTAGGGACATGGTACAGTGGTGGTCTTGGTAGTGTTAGTTTTATGGTTGGACTCGATGATCTTAAGGGTCTTTTCCAACCTATATGATTCTGTGATTCTGTGAAACAAGGTAAGCACTGCTATTTCTAGTATTTTCACAAATGTTTTAGGAAGTGCTTCCTTCTGTTCCTCAAGCCTGAGGGAACAGAAATTAGGTATTGAAAGCATAGACTCTTCACGGCAAATCATCATATACTGCAATGTGTTCCAAAAGGATATCTAAAAGACACAGAAAAATGCATATTTTTAGCTATGAAAAAAGTATATTTTAAGATAATTTTAATAGATAAAATGTTAATTTAGTTTTGATAAATATGAATGCTACATATTGCCTTACCTATGTTAATGAGCTAAAGCAACTGCTTCTTGCCTTGGGAAATAACACTTCAGCACCAACTGTAAGAGTTCCCAGGGAATTCAAAGTCATATATTTTATTCATAAAAAGCAGAAAAATATTGCTTTAGCACTGTTTCGTTCTTAGTATTGCCTTTGTCTTAACATTATTGTTTGTTCAAGTGTATTGAATATGGTTCTGGTCTGAGTTTATTCTCACATCCTACTTGCATAACATTTATGGCCCAATCTAAGTTTTCTTCTTTAAACTTGATCATAATTATATGGGGATTATTTTGGTCTAACATCTTTTTGCCTCTTGACTTCTGTTACTGAAAACACATATACAGATTTTTACTACATGTTCATATTCCAGTCCCATTAAAAAATCTATGACAAAAGTGAAATAATCTTTGTTTACTCATACCCTGCATGATAGGAAAGGTAGGTGAAAAATTGTTTCTGTAAAAGGAATTGATAAAGTTCAAGAAAAAATGAAAATCATAAACCCTGGAAATCTCCCTGTTTAAGATACTTTCCTTTACTATGGGTATTAACTCTTTCAGATAGAAAGGAAGAAAGCTGGAGCTTCTTTTAGTAACAAGAGGTCATTATATGGTAATGATGGTAAGAAGAAGGGAGCAAATGACATATGCCTTCTTGTCCTCAACCAATCTTTTTTTCCCCTTCAGACTAAGTTGTCAGAACTTGAAACTGTCAACTGCCAAAAAAAGAGATTATTTGCTACATCAGAGACAGTAGAATCATTCATGTTTGAAAACTTTTCAGATCTTCCAACTTAGTTTGCTGTTGCTATAGAGAAGGAAAGCTTTGGAAAGCCTTGGAAGTAAACTCTGGGGATGACAAAGCAAGGGAGTAGCAATGTGATTTATTTAATCCCACAGTATTACTTAATGATGTAATTATTTTTAATTTTTCCAGATTAATATTTTAGCAGGTTGTATAAAATGTGGTAGAGAATAGGAAAAAAATTATATTTTTAATAATTTTTAGATTCCTCTGTCTTATACAAGCAGCCAATCTTTCTGAATTCTTGTATCATATTGTTGATTCCTCCAGGCATTATATTTTACAAATACTTTACAAATATTTCTACTTAATGGAAAACAACACTTTTCATGAATGGAAGAGGAGAGAACTCTCTTTTATTGTTGCTTGGGAGAGCTCCTGCATATTTTTCTCTATGTGTTTTTTTCCCTTTCCTCTATAAGAAGAAGTCTTTTTTACCTTATATCTGTTCTTCTGCTACCAAATTCCTTATTTAACAACAGACCTCCTAGACTGTACCAGTTCTACAAGGTGGTAGTCTTAGAGTTTCTCTTTCGTTTGCTATGAAATCTCTTTTTTCTTTTTATTTAGAATCATAGAATCATAGAATTGTTTAGGATGGAAAAGACCTTGAAGATCACAAAGTCCAACCGTTAACCCAGCCCTGCCAAGTCCATCACTACACCACGTCCCTAAGCACCACATCTACACATCTTTTAAAAACCTCCAGGGATGGTGACTCAACCACTTCCCTGGGCAGCCTGTTCCAATGCTGGACAACCCTTTCAGTGAAGAACTTTTTCCTAATATCCAGTCTAAACCTCCCCTGGTGCAACTTGAGGCCATTTCCTCTTGTCCTATGGCTTGCTACTTGGGAGAAGAGACTGACCCCCACCTTGCTACAACCTCCTTTCAGGTAGTTGTAGAGAGCAATAAGGTCTCCCCTCAGCCTCCTTTTCTCCAGGCTAAACAACCCCAGTTCCCTCAGCCGCTCCTCATAAGACTTGTGCTCCAGACCATTCACCAGCTTTGTTGCCCTTTGGACACGCTCCAGCACCTCAATCTTTCTTGTAGTGAGGGGCCCAAAACTGAACACAGTACTCGAGGTGCGGCCTCACCAGTGCCGAGTACAGGGGCACAACCAATTCCCTAGTCCTGCTGGCCACACTATTTCTGATACATGCCGGGATGCTATTGGCCTTCTTGGCCAACAATTCATTTTGACTGCTCATATCCAATACTTTGTATGAATTCACACAAAGAGAGATGGGTTGGTCCCCTGCTATGGACAACCCAAGTAAGTACTTATTTATGTAGAAATTCAGTTTCCAGAAGGTTGAAAATCAAGCAGTGACTTGGGAGAACAACTTGGGGAGTTGGGGAGAACAAGGGGAGACATTTGGGGAGAACTTGGGGAGAACAAGGGGAGACATTTAGAAGATGTGATACCACAGAAAAGAGTTAGAGTTGTTTGGTTAGGAAAAAAAGGGGCAATAAGAGAAGACTATTGCAAAGGTAATAGTCTTTTCTCTTTATTCATCAACAACAGGAAAAAGAAAGCTAAAGCAGGAAATAAAGTATATGTTAGTAAAAACAGTCTAAGGACAAAGAAAACCTGGACTGGGTTGTCAAGGCAGGTGGTGGAAGAGATCTTGGAGAACATGAGCAGAAAATCAGGGCTGTTATGGAAGTAATTCAGCTAGGGCTGTGGTCTATGTGAGCTCCCTCTCAGGCTTATTGTATATTTATAGGGACAGATCATCTGACTGTACTGCTTTCCTAGTCTAGTTCATTGAATTGGCTCCATAACTTCCTTATGTGAGAGGAAGGATCAAAACCAAAGCAAGTTCAATAATGTATAGACAAATCTGGACTGGTGCTAATCATGTGAGTGTTTTATATGTTCTGCTCCATATACATGGAGCAGTAAGGGGCAATATACATGGAGCAGTAGTCTAGTTCACCTGTGCATAAGCCTAAAAGAAGCAAAAATTTAATTTCCCCCAAAGTAGAATTCCTAAGTACCATCGAACTTGTGTAGACATCGTCAACCATATTCATTTACCTCATGCAGACAATGAGTTTTCCATGACAGATGTTACAGTAATTAAATAAAAACTGTAGGACTATATTTTCATACTGATTTAATATAAATTTATTTTGAGCTCCCTTTTATGTTTGCAGATCATTAGGTTTACAGTTGTATAATACTCTTGCACAGTTAGAATCATGTACACAAATAGGTGTAAAATTTAGAGTGATTCTTCAAAAGTTTAGCAGTACAATGTAGATGACGTTGAGTCCTTGGAGTGAAAAAACTAAAATACTCAATATTCAAATACTATTTCTGTCTTTTCCTTTCAAATCCTGTTTGACCAGAGGCAATTTTCCTTATCCTCTAGGTACCTCATGCTTCTTCTCTTTCAGATAATAATGTGCTTATCTCAGAAGACCATTGAGAAGTTGGCTAGTCTATAATGTAGTTTGAGAACTTTTGAAGATAAATACCTTATATTTATGTGTAATACACTTGTTATTTTGTCACTTGCTAACCTTTATCATTCATAGCTTCTGTTTCTGGAAGGTGTTTCAGCATCCTCAAAATCTGTATTTCATGGATTGCAATATAATTTTCAGCAATACCACAACTAAGGTGATGGCTTTTCTGGAAACTGTGATCAGTACAATGAATGACTGTTAGCATTTCCCCATGAGTGGATATCATACCATGGCAAATAGCAGAGTAATAGCAATCTCCCAATTGTCAGACGATCACCCCAAAGTTCACAGTTCTCTGAATATTTGCAGATACATGCAATAAAACACTACCAATCTCTCCATCATGTATAAAGTCACTATAAAGGTCACTTTATTTAATGAGAAAAGTGAAAGTCGTGGCTGAGTGCTTGAAAAATAAGCAGTCTTCAAGGAGCAGTATCTGCATTTGTAGAACACATCACTACTCTCAAGCCAACTCTTCATATCAATGTCATTTTTTTGAGTACTGAGCCAATGTTGTCATTCCTTGTCACCACTTATGGATGAAGGAGTACAAGATAAAATATTGAAAATGGTGTAAACCTCTCAGCTTTTAACAAGCATGAAAACTATACTTCTAGATCCTTATGGAAAGTTTGCCTATGTGTGATATGATGATTTTACCATGTCACTGGTGCTGACAGCTTAAATAGCCTTGTCCCGAGACTCCCTGACAGACACAAATGACAAGTCATTTATCTGAAAGTGAAGGACAGAATCTTATGGATGAATACATATTTTACAACATAATTGTATCAAATATCATTCATAAAAAGAAAACTCTCCATCACAAAACTTATGCATCTGGCTAGCCAAGGAGAAGGTCATTAGTACACATGCTTCTTCCTGGTCAGATCAAATTTAGCCCATATATGTTAATTCCCTGCCTTTTCTATTTAGATATCTGAAAATTGTGTGTGGTATTTCCTGGGTTCCTGCCTAACCATATGCTACATAACAAAATATACTACAGAAATCCCAAATATTCATGACCCAGATACTAATATAAAGTTCAGTCCTGCTAAAAAGGATAATTCAGAAAAGTTAAGTAGTTTCTAGGATGATTTTTTCTACAACATCTGTAAGGCCATATATATACCTATCACATTATTTTTTTGTCCAGATGTCTACTATAAAACTGAGATTGTCTTTTTTTGATCTGGGTATGGCATAATTCATAACACCCCTGAGAAAAAGATTGCAATACCTAGCAATACCTAGGTACTATGTATCATTTATTTGTTACTGAAATAATGTTTTTCATCCATAGATCTCAAAACACATTGCACTTTGGCCAATATTATTATTTTATAGACATGGAAAACTGAGTTGCTGAGATTATAAACTACTTCTCCAAGGCACCTTATGATTTTATAGTACATTCGCAAATGAATTTATGCATTCTTAATTCCTGTAAAGTACCCTACATACCTGACTTCATGTATATTTTCCAATACAGTGTAACTCATAGCATTTATTTTAGCCTGTGAGCTTTCATACCTGATAGTTGGTTGTGCTTTAGGAAACACTCAACAAATCCTTAATTTAAAAATCTTACAGACATTGTCTCTACTCTTGGTTTTCCATGAAATTAACTTTTGTTCATTTTCAGACTTGCTTAAAGCAAGTTTGGCCAGCTAATTGCTCCTTTTATGCTAGATAACTTAAAAGTCAAAAGGACATCATTGATGCAAACAAAACAGAGTACACTGAATTTACTTTATAATTCTTGCTTATTCTGTACGTTTTGTCATCACTGAGAGTTTGCCTAAGCCCGATTTGAGACCTGAAATCCATAGAAAATCCATACTCATACATAGAAGTATGAATGTGCTCAAGAGACAACTTACTTGTTTTACTTTCCTTCCCTCAACTTGCACAATATTTTGTTACTGAGCTTATGTATCACCTGAATCCATGTTCCTTGATAGAGGAGATGAAAAAAATTATTTTCAAGTCACTGCTAGCTCAAAATAAAAGAGCAATCCTTGCCCCTGCCTTTCAGAGACTGTTGGCTGTCAAAGTGTTTCTGGCTTTGATTTAAGCCAAATATTGAGGAATGATCTGATCCTGACCTGGTCTCTAATATGGGATGAGCAAACTTCTATAACTTCAGTTACTGTTGTAGGAACTTACATACTTACTATAATCATTAAATTTAACTAAAAAATTCATGACAAAAAATGTCTTTTCAGAACGTACCAGAAAGTTCAAAGACTTGCCAAAATAAAAGTAATGTTTTAAAATTTGCAGTTACTAAGAGGTTCCAGAAAAGTTTTAGACTGAAAAAATAATGTTTGGTAGGCTTTAATTTATCTGAGAGGTTTTCCTACTAAGTATGTTTTTCTTGTAATTTTCCTCAGTGAAAGAAAAAAAAATAAAAATCTATTTAGTATTTTAATACCAAACCAGAGTAAGAATGCACTATTCTTCTGTTGCCTGTGGCAGTTCCTAGTGTGTCAGTGCCAAGCATTTAAGTCATGAATTAAGCCTCAAAAAAAAAAAATTATATGAAAAATCACAAGCTATATCAAAACAATACAAATTATTTTCAAATTGCTCAGTAGGATTTTGACAGTGACATATATTCCACAACCAAAAGTAAAAGTAAATGAAAGATGGTTTTGCATAATCACATATTTTCAAGAATAACACACTGAAGAAAAGCTTCTAATACTGTGGAGCAGCAGTGCAAGAGCTATCACTGGTGGCAGGTAAATGCTATGGGGTCCAAATTCCAAGCCTACTTCTGGTCTGTTAGCACTAAGTAACCTCCGATTCTATCATTATGTTTTTGATTATGCTAAGACTTTTAACAGGTTTACAAGATATAACTAATATACTTTCAAAAGGCCTACTTAAAAGTGCATTCATTTCTATAACAAACAGGTGAGTATCTGGACCTTGGACAGTAAAGAGACATAATCATATAATAATTTAATGTAGAGACTCTATGAATAATTCAGGATCATATGATCCTGGATATAGCCCTGATCAATCTAACCTAACTTCATTAGTCCTGTTTTGAGCAGGGGACTGACTTGCTGAGGTCCCTTCCAACCTCAGTTCTATGATTCAATGATTTATACTAACGAACTAATAACAGCAATTACTTTTTTACCTACAGATAATTTCAAATAATTTATAAACAAGTAAGTGGTGATGTTTTCACTTCAAGTGTTTATTATAAGTCTCAGATTTTTAGCACAATCCATACGTTAATCTTACCCAACACTAACACCAAAAGCATTAATCTTTAACAGCACTATGTCTCTGGTGAAACTAAAGTAAATATTACTTTAATGAACAGAATTAAAGATAGAAAATGTACAGTGTGTCTAAGCAATGACTGGAAAAATAGTTTCTCCTCTTTCTAAACATGCTTTTTATCTGTTAAATTAATAATTTTTATGAGCATTTGTAAATTATAGTAATTTGGTTAGGTAGTCTACAATATATTTAATATAAGCAATTCTGTTTGTTGACATTACATTTACAATGTATCCCTAGTTCTTTTGAATTTTTATTCATTGTTTCTATGTAACCAGAGTGAAATCTGTGATTCTAAAACCCAATAAAGGTTTAGATTTGTTAAGTAACATTCATGAGAGTGTTAATAATAAAAACTTAGAGGTGTTTATGAAAAAACCCTCAAGGAGGAAGCAATTCACAGCTTCTGAATCTGTAGCCACTGAATATGTGATGTAGGGAGGTACCCAGTAAAAAAGAGTTAGATCTTTTAAATCGTTTATTCTGAAAGAGATACATTGCATCCTAGAAGAAACCAAAAGAGTGCTCAGTTAGATGATCAGGGAAACTGGTAATGGTATTCTCAACTGAAATAATAATCTCAGATTAGCTATTTCATAGCAATATATTTCATAATATATGAAATAATGCTAGACAGGCAACTATAAGAGTAGTAAAAGTAAGACAAGAAGACAAAAAAGAAAGTAAAAAGCAGTGCGTGGTTAAAAGATAGTCAGTGACAAGCAAACTTTGTAACTGACTTAGAACTCAAGAGAATGAGAAGGTCTACCGAGTCTCCAAAGAAAAAGAACAAATTATATTGGATATGAATGGTTTTGTATTAGACAAGTTTAATATTAATCAAGCATGTTATCTTAATACAAATAGAAAATTGATTATTAACATGATTGACTCAATAAATATAGGTGAAAGAGATTTTAGAACATTTTAGGAAAATGAGAAAAAGATAACTTCCAGCTCTCTTCAGTAAGTGTGTATTATGCCAGAGGAATGGAATCTTGTGATACCTAGCTCTAAACTTAAAGAAAAACAAACCAAAAACTTCACAGCGTTTGCTAGTTATGTTCCATTAAGATGTTGCATTGTGCCCCCAAATTCAGAAGTAAGACCACTGAAAAGTACCTCTGCAAAACTGTTGAAATTTGAAGGGTCAATGTAGCTTCGTATCATGAAGAAGAATACCTAGTACCATATGCTTCCTTTCTACTTGTCTTACTGAAAAAAAAGGCAACAAAGGGAAAAGGACTTGGAAGTTAAGAACTGGAAGTAGGCATACAATTGCATAATACAGTAATTTGCTAAAGTTTGCAATGAAAAGACACGCTAAAATATATTTTTATTTCAGGTTATGTACAATAAATTTATCTCCACAACTGATACAAAATGTGGCTTCAGTAGGTGATTCACCATAAACACTGGCTTGCAAAGTATCTTCTCGTATAGGCAGTGATCATGTAATAAAACATATTGCTGAAATTGGATTATTGCTGTTTAGTATTGATTTTGCGATATGTAAGACTGTGATAACCTGAAAGTCATCTATGAACCCTGAGCATGTACTTCAGGTGTGCATCTAGATTATGAGACAATAGAAAGGAAGAGATTTTGGCCACAAGTCTTATGGCGCAGTCTCATGTCCGTGCTGCCAGGGGCTAACCCCCACTGTAACATACTAGTCATGCCCACTGCATTGCTCCCAGAGTATTTGGCTCTGAGTGTCCTCTCCAGAGAACATCCTGTAACCCTAAAACATAATTATTATTTCAAGGGATTTTTAGTTCAAAACACCTGACAGCCGTGTGGCAACCCACCAGAGTATTGGTCTGAAAATATGAAACTGAAGGTACACAATGCATACCCTAGAGCATGGCTTGGAGGTCTGTCAAGGTGCATGAAGGTACAAATCTTGCTGAGATTGTGCTGGAGGACTGTGTACAGCAAGGAGGCCCAGTCTTGGTGTAATTTCATCCATGTGCCATGTTTCAGGAATCAATTGCCTGTTCCTGGGACTTGTTTTAGAAAGAGCTAGCGAGAGTAATCCAAAACACATCCAATGAGCATGCTGAGAAACTAAACAGTGTGGGACATGCAGGTTTCAGTGCTCAGACATGCTAGTTTGCTCTCTCTTATCCTTGTAAAGCTAAGGCCGTGCTAATTAAGAGAGTCAGTTCATCACAGAAATTACCATTTGAAGGGAGTTTAGAAGACTGAAGAAATGTAGATATCATGGGTCAATAAATGCATATGATAGTACTCCCCCTCAAGGCCTCTTGCCTTGAACAATGGTTTAAGAAGCAAACATCAATCTCCTGGAATAAAAATATGTCAATATCTTAACACACTGAATGGAAAATTGGGAAATCACAAGCGAGACAGTATGCAGTCTATCACAGCAGTGAACTCATTTATGGTTGTATTTTAGGTATTCCGTGATAAGGGGAAAAAAAAGAGAAAGTGAGATCTCTAACACAGTTGCTCTAATTGACATCTTTCAGGAGGGTGGGCAAGACCTCTGTGTGCACATTCTTCAGAAAATTGAGTACCGTAACGGTATATTGATTTTACAGTTGTAAAAGGCTCAACAAAGTAGCAGTGCACGAAACAGGATATTGTAGACCCCTTAGAGGTCAACTGGACAATGAACTGTAAAATAACTGAACGTTAAAATAAAAGGCTGTAAAAGTTGCTGGTACTGGATAGTGCGTGCCATAAAAGAAGATTTATTAGAAATTAGATAACAAAAATTTACCATGTGGAGAAAAAAAAAACAACAAAACTACAGATGAGGCTCACTAGGGACAAAGAGAGTCTTGAGCTGACAGTGAAGTTCAGGCTTTAAGAGAGTATTACAGGCAATTTAAAGGAAAAGAAAGTTCTTCCATTTATCATTTGCAATGTAATGCTTGCAATTTAGAATCTAAGAGCTTTTGTGTGGCTGTATGTTAATTTTTTATGTTGCCTAAAATAACAATAAAACATGAAGTATATTTGGGAAAATTACTTGGCAATGTCCTTCCAAAGCACATAAAAGCATTCTTCATAGAGTAATAATGATTTGCTGTTATATCTGTTTTATATGTTCCATATATATTTCACTTCTCTATCTCCTTCCTGTTCTTCAGAAATGCATCTTCCAAACACAGATGGAATAAAGTGGTAATGACATTTTATGTGAGTTCTTTGAGAGGCAGAAATGAACCAGTTAGTGAGTTGGCTATCTCAAGATCTAGAAGTCCTGGGAAGTATAGCATGAGACACCGAGGTGAGAGTGATTTTGGCATTCTGCAGAACTGACCGACTGGAAAACAGCTCAACAGAAAAGGACCTGACGGTCCTGGTGGACCTGGCTTCAGTTTGCTACTGAGCATGAGTCAGAAATGCATGTTTGTACTGATTGTGTTAACTGTATACTGGGCTATTAGCAAAATCATAGCCATCGGGTCAAGGAAAGTGATTATTACTCTTAGCTCAGCCCTTGGGGGGGCACATCTGGAATAAAGCATCCAATTTTGTCCTCTAGTGCAAGAGCTGTATCAACAAACAGGAGAGAATTCAGTGGAGGACTATTATGATCAGCAGGGAACTGGAACCTTGGTGAGACCAAGGGAACTTGGTTTATTTAGCCTGAAGAAAAGGAAGCCAAAGAGAAACCTAATTGCAGTCTTCCTCTACTTAGAGAGGGTTTGTAGACATTGGAGCCAAACACCTGTCAGAGGTATACAGCAATAGGACAAGAGACAACAGGCAAAAGTTGCAACAAAGAAAATTCCAGTTGGATATAAGGGAAATAGCTCTTGACATGAAGGTGATCAAATATAGGAACAGTTTGTCCATGGAGGCTTTGGAGTCTTCACCCCTGGGGATTTCCAGAAGTCATCTGAATATGACCTTGAACAGCCAGATCTCACAAAATCTATCCCTGCTTTGAGACAGAGGTTGGACTAAATGACCTCCAGAGGTCCCTTCAAACTAAATTGTCCTGTGATTTCACAATTCTATGATTCTATTTCTCTGTAATGTTTGATCTGCAAAATAAGCAAATTTCAGGGACAATAGATCCCTGTGACACTTTTACAGTTTTATTTTCATGATTATCACTCTGTCTTTAAAATTGTGACAAGATCTTACATTTTGATAGGTGTATTTGATTTACACCACCTTGTATGTACTACAGACACAACCCACTCAGTGTTAAAAGAAGCAATCTCTGCAAGCATTCTGGGGCAGTACCATGCCCACTAAAAGGCAAACACCACACAATCTCTCTGCAGGGCTTGATCTCATTTCCACCAAATTCAGAGGGAAACCTGGAAGCTGATGGTTTATAGTGATGAGTAAAGAGAATACTTAGGAGATGTGGCTCTCATTAGTGTTAAGCTGAAAAATACTAATTTGACATTTTACTCACTAACTCCCACTGTGCTTCTCATAAATTTCCCACCAAAATAACATATCAAGTTCTTTATTGTTTTGCAGTTTGGAGATAGTTCAAATTATGGTGAAGTTTCTTAAAAATAGCAGAAATCTGATATGCAAGGGTAATGTTTTATATTCCAGAATAATATAAAATGCCCTAAAATGTTTTTAGATTGATTAAATGAGCTAAAGAACAGTAAATGCTTGCAGGAAAATCTTTCTTTGACAAGTAGGAGAAAGAAATCATGAAGAAGGAACTGTTCCTCATTGCAACATTGACTATTGCTCTGAGTCATGAAAGGGAATTACACCACACCATATCAAGTGTTACCAGTTCTGAATCAGAGCAAGTATTTTCATACTCTCAAATCTCATCCTCCAAAATTATTCTTCAGTTTTCTTTTGTATAATTCTTTACAATTTCATCCAGCAGGGCACTGTAATACAATTACAACAAAATGACGATTTAAAATCCACTTACTTTTCTTCACATTAGTGTTATATGAATTCTTGGGTCACTTCAAGGAAACTTTTGTCATACTGTAGCCTGCTAACATGTGGTTCCTACTTTCTGTGGTACAAAAGTTCTTTTACTATTCTGAATGTTCTTAACATTCACCAACATTTTAATAAAATGGAAATTAAGATAACCATATTGTCATTTGAACACTTAAAAAAAATCAGTCTTACCTCTTGGAAACATTGGACTAATTCTCACCTGTTTTATGCTGAAACTGTTACATTTAATATATATGCATAGAAGGAAAAGCAAATAATTACATTCAGTTTTGAGTAAAGATAATTACCTGCATAATGGTATCTGTAACATGCGTGAATCCACCTTAGAAGTGCTAAGAACAATTCAGAGGTAAAGAACAGGATCAGCATGAAAACATGGTGAGAAATCAGAATTCATCTGGTTAGTTATGTGGAAATGCTGCGCAATAGTGTTTTTTAAACCTTCTTTCAAAGATAAAACAAGAAAATGTTGATCCTTCCCCTTAACATTTTGTCAGAGAAAAAAAACAGAAAACGTTTATTTTTCTCCTTAAGGGCTTTAGACAGTTTGCCACTATTTTTGATAAAGTCAGATCGGATTCAACTTTTAAATTCATAAGAGTATGACTGCACTGGCAATTTAAAATGTAACGAGCATTAGGTTTTGATATAATTAACATATTACTTCCCCAGCACTACCACCACCCTATTAGAGACAGCAGGAGCTCAGCAGCTATTGCTTTGGCCTCAATTCTGCTTTAATTATGATTGAAGACAACTGGTATGAAAACAGTAAAACAAAGCTGTATAAGAATAATATTTTGACTAGTTTGTGGGCTGGACATTGGTCTCAGAGTTCAGTTCTTGATTCTACTACTAGGTTTATGACACGTCAAATATCTTCCCTGTGTCTAAATTTTTCTGTAACAAAAATACAGATAATAATGGTGATTTATTTCTAAAATGCAGAGGAGTCATAAAGGAAATTCATTATATAGAGTTTGGTTTGCTTGTGCAGTTATTTTTGTTGTTTTTTAACATAATTTATCTTACAAGTGTGAACTCAGTCTCACCACCCACCTGGGAGGTATTTTTTATTATGTTGATCTTCCAAATGGACAAACTCTGATGTATAGAGATGTTAATGTTGGCATTTCCACAAGCTCATGCAGACACAGCAACCTGCTCTGAAAGGGCACAGAGTATTCATGGTCCCTACGGGTGTTTTCAGAACAACGTTCTCCAAAATATCCAAGTTTCTGGAGTACATAAGAGAAACACTGCACATTTATGGTTTTCACAAATTACACTTACATGAACAAATTATGTCAAAGATTAATTAATACAATTAGTCCTTCAGATGTGGAGTTTTTCCTGGTGAAATAAAGTTACTTATGCAAGTTAGCCTAATACTGAGGGCCAAATCTGCTGCTAGTAAAAATGTACAGAGAAAGACAAAGGCTTCCCCAGCTCCTCACCAGATGAACAATACTAATGCACCTTCCCTCCCCTGCCTCTAGGATCTTGCACTAGGTCCTCTGGGTGCCCAGCTCCTGCACAGTGGAAACGAGAATGAAACTCATGGTTCCAGTGTAGAACAAGAAGCCTAATGTAAGATAGGCCAGCAGTCTTGGAGGCTGAAGAAAGACTGAGGCTTTTGAGAGGTAACTGAGACTCACTGGAAAAAAAGACAGTAAGAGGAGGACCCATGGTGTATACGGAAACTGGACAAAGAGACAACACAGATTTGGGTGAAGAAGCTCCAGTGACATGAGCAGCGAGAGATAGAGAAGAAAGACCTATTAGATGAGAAACTGGAAAAATGTCCCAGGTTTGATTCAACAAGGAGCTGGGGATTAAGGGAAAAATCAGGGGATGGTTTCAGGGGGTTGTTTCAGGGGGTCTGGGGTTGTTTCAGGGGGTCTGGATCCATGTAAGATCCTTCTTCACAGGCTCAACTTTATCTTCTCCTTGATTTTACCTGCCTTCACTTCTAACCATCTCTTTATTTGGCAAATATAAACAGCAAAGTTAATATGACTGATGTGAGCTATTAGTTCTTTAAGGTGCATCTGTTACTACTTAGTGTCTTAAATATCATTAACACTTTAGATTATGAGCTCAGTGTATTGATTTCTTCTCTGAGGGTCTTTTACTAACAAAAATAACTCATCTCCTCAGACACTGGAGGTATTTTCAATATGTAAAAAATGTGTTGCTACAAAATATGAAGGGGAAAAAAAATCAATCTTTTTTTTCCTTGAAAATACTATAGAGGTCATAGTACAGATGTTGTGAAAAAATGTTTGTTTACATTGATACACAAAGTTTTTTACCATACAGATGGCACGAATGCATTGTGGTTAACATTTGCTTGAACATCATGAGTTTGGCATTTCCTCATAAGACTTAATATTTTTATATCCTGCTTCTTACCCTTGGCGGAGTGGGTAGATTTTTGAGTACTAATTCCCTCACATTTCCCTGGAAAGCCAGCCATATTGTAACAGGTTTGCTGAGCAGCTGTGCATTAGGAAAAGGGTGACTACGATTGCCTGCCAGTGATATTTTGGAAGCTTTGAGATGGTGAGGATTATTCCTTCTCAATGGTAGATGAATCATCTATAAATGTTTTAGATGAATGCCGTTACCAACCTGAGGCTTTTCAATTCCTTAAGAGCTTAAGGGGAGTATACCCCAAGCAGCATGGAGGAATGGCCCTCTTAAAAATGATGAATGCCTGATGAGTAGATACCCCAGTAAAAACAAAGGACAGGAAGTTCCCGGACACCTTCCAGGTCAAAGAAGAATCAATATAGGGCAACAATATAGGGCAACAATCCATAAAGTCAAGGTTCCTCCTGAGAAGAGGAAACAGTCATGCAGGAGTTGCTTATATCACAAGATGGCTGTGAATGAGATGGTACATTACCTGCAACACACTACCTGTCTTGTGGGCACATTTTTGAGCTACAACTGGAGAATTAGCTAGATTCACCCTGGAAACACCAGTGTAAGCTCTGGAATGGAGTAAGCCACCTTGCTCTTACCAAGAGCATCCGCATGGGAATATAGGACAGTATAGTTCGTGCAATGTAAATTCATATTTCAGCTTGTTTCAGTCATTTTCCCTATGTAGGAAAGCAAATCGTACTGTGTTGGGGATATACTCTGGGAGCCATGTCTCACAGAAAGAGAATAGATCTATGTTTTTCAGAGCCCACATGGCTTCTGAAAATTAGACTTTTAGAGCTGAGTAAATAGTTTTAAATGAATAATGTACTCAATATACTTAATCGCTATTTCTGCTCTCAGTACACTTCTAAGCAGGTCAGTGTTTTCTTGAAAGTATTCATGATTTGAATTGATTCAGTGACTTGTTTTCCATTCTGGTTTTTCTCTGTGGTTGAACACAAAATTCTCCTACAAATATGCAATCTAAATAATTAAAATCTGTGGTTTTGATTATTCACAGATACCATGCAGACACATATGTGCACAGATATTTGTAGGTTCTTAATTCTCTCTCTTTTCTAGATGATGGTCAAGCTAATGTTTTTCAAATGCTGTTGGAAGAGCTAACATTTTGTCACCAAGGGAGAGATAAGGAAACAGTGCCACGAGTTAGTCAGCAAGCTGTAAGACATATTGACTTGATACAGAGACTCCATTTAATTTCCTGACCCCAAATTCACACAAATCGCATGTACCTATGTAATTCCACAGTATGTCCAAAGATCCATCTTGGGCTCCGCAGGCACCATTTAATCAAAGCTCTATGAGGACGTAAGAGAACTTGCACAGGGAAGGGAAACCATGCCCAGGGTTGCATCAGCAAGAGGGACTAAACTGCAGATCAAAGGATTTGATTATTTCAATTTAATTAACAATTGTTATGCTGCAGCTGGAATTTTGTGTCCAGTTTTAATTACACAGTTGAAGGGAGAAACTGAAAAGTTGGATAGGGTCCAGCAGAGGGTCACCAAGATGATGACAGGGTTGGAGGACCTGACATATGAAGAAAGGTGGAAGAAATTTGGTTTGTTCAGCATAGGCAAGAGATGTCTCAAGAGGAATCTAATTACAGTCTTTCAACACTTTATAGTTAGTTATAGAGAAGAATGAGGTACTCTCTTCACAAGGACACACATTGGCAGTACGACAGGCAACAGGCACAAGTTGTTTTAGAGGAAATGCTATCTTGATATTTTAAAAAAAACTCTTCACCATGAGAACGAATAAACATTGAAATAGGTTTCCCAACGAAGTGATAAAATCTCCCTCACTGGATATTTTCAAGACTCCGTTTGACAGGGCCCTGGGTAACCTCATTTGCGGCCAGGCCTTCAACATAAGGTTAAACCAGATGATCTCCAGGGGTCCCTTCCAACCTAGACTTTTCCATGCTTCCATGATTTCTATAACATTATCACTTAAATATGTAATATTCTGGGCAAATAAAATCCTGGGTCTAACTGGATATTAAAGTGTTACTGAAGATGCATGGAAGTCTCAGGACATAACCTTAAAAATCCATGCTACTCCCCCATATGAAATATTTACCAAGAAAAACTGTAGTAAAAAGTGATATATTCAAGAATATAATTCAAAAGTTGTAGACAATTTGGTTGTTTTGCTCTCTACGCTCCTCACTTGTCAGAAGAGTAGATCTGACCCACAGAGTCAAATCCCTGATGAAAATGCAGATTTTCTTGACTCTTAATGATTGTACAGTATATCTGTACAAGCTCTGTAACTCTAGCTTACCATTTCAAATGCTTACATTAGCTTGAAACCAGCACCATTTCTGGGGCAAAGGGCATTTTTCTCCTCTAGCTATTATCAGCCAGCATTGGAGATTACGTTAGTGAATAACATGTGTTCACAGCAGTATAAACCCATTTTATGTTACTGTATTTTAATGCCTGACACACATGCATTGCATGCTTCTAAACGCCACATGCCCAGTGCCATAAAACAGAGATGCGAAGAAAGTTTATTGCTGACATTTCTAAATAATTTTTCCCAGTTAACACAAAAGCTGCGAAGGACTTAGAATGGGGTTATAAAACAATATACTACTAGGTTTAACAGAGCTTTGGTTGCTGTAATATCTAACGTGTTGTGAGTATTAAGAAGGCCTCTAATCAGTCTGTGCCTATCCATTCATAGATTCATAAACTTTAAGGACAGGTGGAGTCAGAGCAGTCTGCTAATCTGATCTCTTTGCAATTGAATTTTGCCCCCTTGAGCACAGTTCATCAGTGATATAATTCTCCTGAACTGTAACATGGATGAATATAACATGATATGCCTCTACAGGTAATCATGTTTCACATTTGATTTCTACCAATGTATATCTGAAGGAAATTTGTTTAGTTTAGGAGTGACAGTGTTATGAAATTACACAGGTGAGATCAACATCTGGCCTGTAAGCAGCTAAGGACTAATTACCAAATCAAATAACTGCTAAAATTACCAGTGAAATGTCAATTTGCTTCCTAAGTTTGGACCATTAGTACAGGAAGACACAGACACCAGAAACTTGTAACACTGGCAGAGAGTGGTACTCTCCTTCTATACAATTTGAAACAGGGACAGGAGAGGACTTGCCTGTCCTGGAAGTGATGCAGTGCATGAAAGAATTTCCTTTATGATAAAATGACATTTTGGAAATCCTAGCTGTAGCAGCAATATCACCCTAATCACCTTCATATAGTGTCAGAGCAGAGAGTAAATCCTGTCATCATATGCAGGACTCAGCTGCATATGATTTCAGTAGATTTGCTTCTTGCAAACTATAATCTGGAGAGGTTTCTTCAGACTGTGTCAAAATAAATAAGAATCTTGATACGAATTTGTTGCTAAACATGTTGCATCTAATTCAACACTGTCTGATTGTAACAGAAATGCTAGGAAACTTGAACGACCTCTGGTAATGTCTTTGGAATCATACAAATGTTACACGAGTAGAATATTCCTTTTCCTCCCCAATACATATAACTTTTTTTGGTAACATTTTTCAAAATACACACGGGACTGTAAGAGACGGTTTGCCATCTACAGAGAGAAAAATCACTGCCTAAACTGAAGGTACTGGGGAAAATCTAGGCAAGATATCCTCAGACCTCTTGGCATACCATTTCGCTCAGAATCACAAAGGTCTGCTGGAAAACTGGAATCTGGACTCTGACCAAACTCTAACAGACAGTAAATTGCAAAAATGCCATTCATTTTATTATAGGCAGGTTACAAGTGCAGCCATCAAAAACAAAGACTTTGGAGGTCTGCCTGACAATATAGTCATGCTTTGGACACACCTGCCTGTCGTAATTTGGCCACTGAAATGATCTGCTTCAATGAACAGAATCCTTGAGACAAACCAACCAACAATAAACCCAACCAACCAACAACAAACCAACTTCAGAAAAAACTTCATAAAAAGCTATGCAGGATTTCAATTATTTTTAGTGCAGACCCTAAAATACTGCATTTCACTCATGAGTTAACATGTAAAGGGTTTCCCACTTTCTGCTTAGATCCTTTTTCAAGTTGGTGCAACTGTAAGAGAAACAGGAAACAGAAGCTAAATGTTGGTTGTTTCAGGTGAGATAACTCTAATTAAAAAGTCCTTTATTAGCAGACAGTTTACAAAGCTGTTGCAGTGGTACCTAACAACAACTCTGTGTTAGAAACTGCCCTCTGATACTCATTCAGGTCCTTCAGTCCTAACAATATGTGGGTCTCCCTCCAACTTCTCCACAGGTTACTTAATAGACCTGGACTTATTAGGGTGCTATGAGGGATTTATCAGTTTCTCATCTATTCTCATCCACCTCCAAATCATGCATTTCCCAGCCATGGCATTGCCAGGAACCTGTATTAGAACTGCAAACAGGTGTCAATGGCAATGTCTCTCTATACCCACATCAGCCACAAGATGGTATTGCCACAAATGGCTTTGAACCAGGACTTCTGCCTTGTGGGGTGGCTGCAGAAGTCCTGCTGTGGCAAAGGCACCAGCACAAGGCTGCTATTCCAGTGGGTCTTGTCTTTTGAGAATACTGTATGGCCCTTGCCACTGTAGGGTTAGGATCAGACTGGAAGGAGGAGTAGGGGGGTAATTTAACCTTCTCTCTCTGCACAGGTTCTCTTCAGGGCTGTGCCTGTAACCAGTGATTAGACCACAGAGCCTTGCAGATGAATTAGTTCTTCATTATGCAGTCTCACTTAATAAAAATAAATAAATAAATATAACTTAATTTTCTCATGGAATTATTGATACAAAAAGAGTTGTGGGGAGAAAAGTGGATCACATTACAGTAGACTAGTGAGTAACATGCTGTTCGATTAAATTTTCTCCATATAAACGTCTTTCTACCATCTTCCTGTATTCACACTGTTCATGATAAGGCCTGTGCATGACTGAATTTTGAATTCTTTGTTTCTTGTTATCATTGGTAGGCTTTTGACAGGGAAATTTTTTCTTTTTGTAAAATGGCATGAGCTAAGGTTAAAAATCTCACTCCCATTTTAAAAAGAGTGAGCTGGTTGAAAAGTGTCACCCAGTGACTGATCAACATCATTTCCAATAGCATCTATTATAGTATATCAAGGTCCTATTTAACTGTTCAAAAAATCAGGTGTCAGGCTTAAAAAGAAAAGATTACTGAGTAGATTAAAAAATCCCAGTTAAAAAATAGACAGCCAGACATTCATCTTAATTGGTTGAACTTTTCTATCAAAGCATGCAGGCCAGCAGCTTCCTTTGCTGTTTCAGATGAAGGTTAAGACTGTTAGGCAATCAAATAAAACCAGAAGATTTTGTGGCTTTAGGATAGCACCAGATACAAAGACCTGTGATAATGCAACAAAGACTGGCAAGAGTGCAGTTAGAGGAGTTACTTTGTCCAAGTGCTTAAATTATAGATGTTTGTAAGTAGCTGCTTGAACTTGAGCTTACAGGTGTAAAAGTCATCTATTCTCTTCTCTGATCTAGTACAGCTGCTCACATTTCATAACACAGCATAAAATTTAAAGTACATTATCCCAATTTTTTTCTCCATATCTTAGAGAACCAAATGTATTTTTACTTAAAATAAAACCCAGCTTTTATTATATTGTGACTATATGTTTTCTGGAGGTATTTATAATTGAATTACAAATCATCTGATTTGGTATGTTTAGCTTTTCTTTGCTCTCATTTACCTGTCAGCTGTAATGCTCATGAGGCATCTTATAATTCAATAATTTACATTTCATAGACATATAAAATTATTGTTTAAAGAAAGTCTAAATAGCACAGTAAAGAAAACAACGGATGAACAATATTTTATTAATAATGCTAATGGTATAGTAAGGTTCATTACAAGATTCCTTTTACATTTCATCACAGCGTTATAAAAAAGATTAGCCTCTCATTCATGTTTTGATATCTATATAGCATATATCTCCTAAACATATCAGTCAAAATTTATCCCTTGTGTAAAGCTATTGAGGTCAGTGGAGTTTTACCCAGGATTCATTTGTTCCATTCAAACTTGTTATTTAGAGTGTAATTCAAGGATGCTATGGTTATATGAGACAGTAGTGGTTTGAATAGAATTATTTATTTTACATGAAAGATCTTTCCATATGCTCAAACTAAATGGAAATAATCAGTCTGTTCACTTTATTAATAGATCATGTTTCAGGACTTCTTGCACTTTGAGAATGTATTTTATTATTACATATACTTCTTATACTTAGTATATTTTTGCATGCAAATAAACCTTGAGGAAGATTGTTTAAATAGTTCTCCATGATGCTGCCTTAGACGAACTTCTTATCAGCATTTATGGCTAAGAATTCAGAATGAACTACCTCCATCTTTCTGTTTCTTTTAGACAGTAATCTTATTTTAATTTTGCTGGCTCCTGCAGAGCTGAACTTACTTTTATTGTTTCTCACATAAATAAATGAAACAATAATGAATAGTAAATGGTAACACTTTTGCTGCCTGATTTAGTAAAAAGTCTCAATTTTTGTCCCCAAAGACATAAGGTACATTTGTACAGAAAGCCATGTAGCTTGGCCTGGTCAGTTATGGAGTAAGACATGAACTTATTTGTTAATAAATCTAATCTCAGTAGCCAGTTCAGAGAGCTATGGTAACAGCGTTATTGCATCATGGATAAAATCAAATTCCTTCACAGCATGTTGAAAACAGTATCATTTAATGTTTTCTCCAAGCAGGCACTATTCTGAGTAGATACATTCCAGACATTCAAGAAGGGATGAAGAAGCCTCATTCTACAGGAGGATAAACAAGCAGGAATGATGCGTGTGTTGACTGCCTTCATTTGAGGAAACACTGCAGCTGTCAGTCTTGAAGAGGAATCCGGATGTGAGTTACTGGCCTTGCAAGAAAACAGGGATAGAGGGGCTATAAGAAGATGGCATCCTTGTGAAACTTCATAAAAATGCGTCCTCTGAGGTACTTGAACGGAAGCTGTAAAACCTTGGGGCTATATTCAGCAGGGCTCCAACAATTGCTGAAACTGATACCTTTCATGCTCTACCATAATACAGGGAAAACATGCAAGACTTTAGCCCCTCTACCCCACTAGAAAGAGAATTAATTATGAGAGAACATGTATTTAAATGCGCCTCTTAAAGAGTGCATTTTTCACAGTCATTCCCTCTATTTTTCTTCTCCCTCTGTGCCAGTGAAGTGCTTTCCACAAACCCCTGTTCTTTCTCTTTTCCCTACGACATTGATGTCTTTAAAGGAGCAAAATCAAGACTGTGTGAATATCTGCTTATCTCTGTTTGAACTTGCTTTAGAGCTGTAACAGCAGGCCATCCTTTAAGAAGGCCACTTCTGTAAAGACCTGGTGCTAGCCCATTGTGTGAGCTTGCAACGATGTTCAGGAGGTGCAATGATGTATGGTTTGTTCCTTTCCTTCTCTCTCCTGACTGGCAATAGTCTGGCAGCAACTCAGGATTAAAAAGAGTCATTGAGGGCAGAATAAGTTCCCCTGCCCTACATACCTTGAGTGGAGGTGGAGGAAGACTAAGAAATGACTCAAGACTTGGTTTCACTTTTTAGTTTGCACAGGCAGTGTGGCCTCATCGGCACCTAGGGATGCAGACTGAGTAATGCATGGCTCTGGCACAGGGTTCACTCTTGCATCAGAGGAAAAGCAGGAAAAAATTGTGGTTCTTGGAACCGAAACTTTCTTTCCAGCTTATGCCAAGGCAGTTCAGCTATGTGCCACCCAAAGGCTTGTGACAAAGCCACTTTTAGCTGTGCAATTAGCTGTGCTGGCAGCAAGCTCAGCTAAAAGCCTTGGCTCATGTTTGGTAGGGCTAGCCTAAGTACAGACACAACAAAAATAAAAAAGCTTCCTCGGCTGTGTATACTGATATCCTGAGACTTCTGTGGGAAGCAAGGACTTTCCATTACAGGTAGCCTAAGACAGTCTCTCTTCTCTCATGCTACGTTGTAATCTGGTGGCTATGTGATTCCTTTGCATTGAATCACTTTCAGCTGTAATTAGAGCCCTTGTTCTCCTTTTTTTTGCCCCTTTAAAAAATAGTCTGCTCACAAATTTAATAAAAATTGTGTTCTGTAAAATAGAGTTGAGTGAATATTAAATGCTTATTCCTGGAAAATATGTTTGCTCATTAATTTGAACAGTCATTGCTTATGTGGTAAATGCTGTCAGTGCCAAGAACCCTTTGTCATTTTCTGCCAGCTACAGGTCCATTATTTTAATTGCCTTTAACCTATAATCAATATTTGCTGCTTTCAATACAACTAGATGCATAGCTAAGCAATACGAAGAAGAGATTTATAGTCTATTGCACCTTGTATTCTGCTGTAATGTGTAAGAGATGCAGCAAAATGCATCATCACAATAATCTTTCCATCATCAGAACTATTCCAGCTTCTTAGGTAACCTCTCAAAGGAGAAACCAAAGCATCTGTCTGTTTTACTACAACAAACTCGATGTGCATATTTAGGCCAAATTCAGTTGCATGAATGTAAACTTAGAATGATTAATTAGTAGCTAGTAGAATTTAATTTTAAGTTGTTTGCCAATGAAAATGGGATTCTGCTCGCGGGACCGGATTGCTTTCATTAACAATTGTAAAGCTGTGCGTGACTGTAACAGCAGTTCCAGAGAGGACACTGGAACCTGTAACACGTATAAAGGTCAACTTTTCTCTATTCCAGGAATCAACTGTTAGATGCTGTGTCTGACAACTGGGCAAAATGAAGGACTGGAGAATACCATGCATTCAGAGAACGGCACACCTTGTGGGAGTCATTCTGGGTGCATCAAGGAATCTACACCTTCAGTTACATAACTGAGCATTTCTGGAGGTTTTTATTTCTCTTTAAAAGCAAAGGGTCTCCACGTTTGTGTGGGAAATAAGTAGGTAGCTTTGGTTTAAAATGCACAATAATCTTTGCACCAGTGATATTTGAAAGGTATGATTTTAAATTATAAATGACCATCCCATCCTTAGCTGACCATAACTTCTATTGCTTCTATAGGGATTAAGTTTAAATATGACATTTAAATCAGGCCTATTCATCTCCTGAATCATCATCTGTGAATTCCTTTTCAACAACTGTTGCTACTGAAAGGAAATAATTCTTGGTAAAGTCTCAACTTCATCACAATTAGAACAAGTAATCCAATCGACTTCATTTGGGCAGAATTTCATCTTCAGATTTTAAACTGTTTCTTAGGAGAAATTGCCTGAGGGGTGCATAGTTTAGACTAGTTTCATGCATAGAACAATGTAGAAGCATAAGAAAATACATTTCTCAGGGTTCCCGATTGCATCAACAAAACGAGGACAGTTGGATAAGTAGATAACACAAAACTATTTAGAAGGAAGGAGGGGAAAAGACAGAGCAAAGATAGAGACACAGACAGGGAAAAGATTGTTTTATGTCCATTCCATTTCCATTAGAAAGGAGATACTATCACTGGATTGTCTTCTTCCAATTTCTCCAAAATAAGGATAATCTTTTTTCATGTTTTACTCTCTATGTACATCATGCATTTGCAAGCACACACAGTCCGCCACTTCCTGCTCACTCTCCTATGGCCTGGCATAGGTAACTCTGGTCTCGCAGCTGACACAATATTGCTGCTTTGCCAGCTGGCAGAGCACACTTCTACACGGGTCCACAGCCCCTCGAGGGATGATGAGTCCATCTCTAAACTGTAGCTGCACTACTGAGCCAACTCAATAATTTATGCTTATTAATAATGCATCTCAGTGAATCATTAGTAATCATTTTAAAACAATTGTTTTAGCATTTTTAATGTTTACGTGCCATCAATGAATGACTTATTTATTTCAGCTACAGACATGCTGGATTATAATAACAAAAACACTGGCTCTCAGTGGACAAGAGCAACAAGGTTCTGAGGGGAGGTCAGACTGGTAATTAGCTAGGAGAGAAGAGGGTGAAATAGAGCTGGACACAATCATTGTAAAAGCTGGAATTTGCAAAAAGAAAGGAGATACTTCCTCCTGTTGATATCAGCCCCCCACTGCAATATCAATGCAGTTCCCCAAACTATGAAGAACTATGAAATTTGTGAGAAAAAGAAATTAGATCTATTATGTTATAACATTATGCCAAAAGTAATTACAATAATATATCTGGTCAGCTGCTCACTGAACCACAACACTTTTGAACTCTCCTTACAAGCACCACATACATTACAGAGCCATTATATGTACTGGCACACACCATAAGATGCTATGAGTCATGTATTTTATACAGTGGAACTCATAAATTAGCCATATGACAACCCAAAGCTCTTAGATGCTATACCGTGGCTAACACAAACAGCTGCTTCCTCTGATATAATATTGATGTTTTTAAATACTGCCCCTTGGTGACAGTTTTGAGGTCTAGTAAAACAATCTTTCGCACAAGCACAGTGTACAACAACAAAGAAGCAAGTCATTTGTAGAGCAACCACATAAACTGAAAATTTCCCATGTAGGAAACTCACAGTAGTTCAATTGTCCAGCCAGTTACCCTGAAATTAGAGCTTTTGGAGAGCAGTATATATGTCCCAAAAGTACCTGTCAGCAATTTCAAAGACAGACAAAGCTAAAAATGCACCCTGTTTGCAATATGTCTTTTTTATCTGTCAGGAAAATAAAGTCTAATTTTCCAGAAGCAGAAGAGATGGGTAAAAATATAAAGAACCAGAAGGTACATTGCCTTTTCATGAATGCATACAGATGATGTGCCCAGGATGATATGTCCAAATACGTCAGGCAAAATTTAGACCTAGTATAAGTGCTTTTAGTATCAAAAGAAAGAATTGCAGCCGGTGAGTTTCTACAGCAGCCCAAAAGCCTGCCTGTAATGATTTCTACTACTTTTTGTAAGTCCAGCATTTTACAGTCCCCCTATCCCAATTCTTCAGTCCAAGCTTGGACCACAATCCCTCTGTGCAGGATTAGCATCCAACCCAGCATCCAGCCAATCGCTAAATCGTAAAAATCATCCTTCCCAAAATGCTGTAAGACCTAGCCCCGTGTGCTGGTTTCAGCTGAGATAGAGTTCATTTTCTTTATAGTAGCTAGTATGGGGCTACGTTTTGGATTTGTGCTGAAAACAGTGTTGATAACACACAGATGTTTCAGTTGTTGCTAAGTAATGTTTACACTAGCCAAGGACTTTTCAGCTTCCCATGCTCTGCCAGGTGCACAAGAAGCTGGGAGGGGGCACAGCCAGGACAGCTGACCCCAACTGGCCAAAGGGCTATTCCATACCATGTGATGTCATGCTCAGTATATAAAGCTGGGGAAGAAGAAGGAAGGGGGGGACATGTGGAGTGATGGCGTATTTCTTCCCAAGTAACCATTAGGTGTGATGGAGCCCTGCTTTCCTGGAGATGGCTGAACACCTGCCTGCCCATGGGAAGGAGTGAATGAATTCCTTGCTTTGCTTTGCTTGTGTGTGCAGCTTTTGCTTTACATATGAAACTGTCTTTATCTCAACCCACGAGTTTTCTCACTTTTAGTCTTCCAATTCTCTGCCCCATCCCACCAGGGGGGAGTGAGTGAGGGGCTGTGTGGTGCTTAGTTGCTGACCGGGGGTAAACCACGACAGTCCTCTTCCTGAGAAGAACACAACAGAGTACTAATCTTCATGCTCATAAACGCCACTTGCCCTGGAATCCACAAAAGTGACAGAGCAGCTCTCGCACTGAGTTATGTTTCTCCTGTCATACTCAGTTGAGGCATGTGTCTCACAGAACAGTTGTGACTCCTGCATTTTAGAATGTCTTCTCCTTTCTGGGATCAAGTTTCTAGTTCAAAAATTATCCATTTCCTTAGATTCTGGAAAGAAGAAAAAAAAATATTAAATTTTTAATAGCTAGACAGAGCTGAGTGTTTTGTAGTTCCCACACTGTTGTATTTTTCCCTTCAGGTGAAACTTCATTTTTTATTAAAAAAAAAATTAAAAAACCCCTGTTGCTTAGAATTTTCCAGATAACTGACAAAAACTCAGAACCTTATAGTAAGCTTATATTGTCTGTCTGCCAAAAAAAGTCTGCTGAAATTCTCATTTACCTAAGAAAACTGTTTTGAAAGATAGACTGTTTTAGTCCAGTCCAAGCAATTTCTATTATAATTACCTGAGTACATCATTCTGATTGTGTGTGCCTACTCCTCTAGCTTGTTGCTTTTATAGTGCTTTAAGAGCACAATCGCAAATGGTGGAGTACGTCTGCGGGAAGAAAAGGGCTCAGGAAAGGCACTTGGTCAGACAACGTGACTTTCAGCTGAGCTCCACAGCATCTCTCTGTGGGCCATATGATAGCAGCTTACAGAGCCATACAGAATGCATTCAACTGTAGACTTTTATTTGGATGTAAATGCTAAAGTTATTTGAAACAAAGATTTAATATATTTGGATATATAGCCAGGGAGTTTTCTTGTTATTCCCCAGGAATAATGACAACTGTTTTACTCAGTACACAGATCTCAGTGGTGCAAGGGATTGTAAATAAGATTAGAGATCAAAGGGATATCGTAAATCACAGAACTCCAGTTCAGCTAATTACAAAATCATTTTTTTATAGGAATTGCTATAAATTTGTTGAAAAGGACAAAAAAGTATCCAGTTTATTATATATCTGTAATCTGCAAATACATCACCAATTATGTCTCACTGAGTACCGGGTGAACAAAGCAGGAGTACTTGGTAAGTATCGATAAGAGCTGAGAAGTTAATAAAGTCTTATTTGCTCAATAAAGAAGGGAGTAGGTGGACAAACAGGATTTAGTCTGAATCACAACGGTGACAATATCTAAGATGCTTTAGGAACTAAGTAGAAAGAAAATCTCCATTAGATTGGAAATTTTGTGTCCTTTGTGTTATTTAATAATCCAGCACAGTTTCGAAAGCTAACTGCTGAGCCCCAAGCTGGCTGGAGACCTCTTATGTATTCTAGATTGATTGAGAATGAGTTTCTGATGTCAGGCTTGGGTCTCTGCTAGACTTATGTCTATCCCTCTGACAGTCTTTTGCAGACAGAGATTTTTCAGAGGCAGCAAGGGAGGGCAGAAACTCTGTCCCCATGTGTATTATAATTATGTGCATTCGGAAACATCGAACTTGTAAAAGCAACAGGACACATTTAATGAAGATAAAAAGAGGAAAAAGAAAGATAGTATAGCATGAGGCTTTAATCAATGTTACACAAACCCTGGTATGTGGGAAAAGTAAATTCCTACCGGCTACACAAAAATTGTGCCTCAGGTTTAGCCCGCAGATGTGTGCAGCCACTGGGTGTGCAGCATGTCGGGCCACTCCACCTAAGGAGTACCCTATAGCATTTCATCTCCTCCAATTACCCCGGGGCTTAATGCAACTTATACGTTCTCTCTCTCTCCTAAAAACAATCTTCACAGTTCCCAGCAACTACCCAATGCCAGGTGGACACTTGCATAACACTCAATAAAACAAACGCAGTCTGGTGCAATGATTAGATTAGTCTCATTTGGACTTTGGAAGCTCCGAACACCTCAAACACGTACCATCCTGCCCAAGGCACTGGAGTGAAACATGGCAGTGTGCAATATCTCAGGTGTTTTTCTTTCTTTGAAGACCAAACATTCTTCATTTTAGAATGAACTCTAGAAGCTATGTCATATGGCTGAGGACCCTTCAATAATCCCCCTAAGAACTTTTCCATTTCCTCTTATTGGCTGTCCTGATTCACTTACATTGGTCCTGAATTCACCGATTTTTGTCGTTTTTAGGTAAAACTAATCTGAGTCAACCAAGCAGTGTATTCATATTCTTCAGCCGTATTCTGAATGTTATGGTAGTTGAATCATCTGTTATTCATATTCAAGCACTCAATTTTTTTATGGCCCCAAAAGAATTTATTTACATTACAACAGCTCCTGCAATAAGTATCCAGCTCAAAAGACCAAATGTCTCATGGCCGTTTCTTGCACATAGAATATCAGTGCAATATGGAATTTCTGCAACAACATGTCCATTAATTAACACTAAATTGCAATGCAGCACCTGTATAAAAGATGATGAATACCACACAAATTCATTTTGATTACTGTTATTACACTGAATACTAAATGAAGTTGGAAAGATAGGATCTTTTAAGTGTCAGCAGATGTTTTTGATCAGTGTTTATCCTTTTTGGTATAATTTAATGAGAGATCATATGTTAATATGCAGCTGGAGAAAACTACCTTTCAGACTTAACAAGCCTGAGAAGATTTTCCAGCTGCCATTGCATATACCAAGGCTGTAATTACCAATCATCACAGAATAAATTTTAAAAATCAAAATACCTAAATTAGAATATGTGCAAAGTGACTATAGACTTAAACTTAACACAAGAAGGTGGATCTGTTCTTATGTAATTGCAACTGATGTGCTTTTTTCAGTCTGCTATTAACCAAAGTTATTTCCCTCAGTTTGTGCTCACTCTTTTCAGCAATACATTTGGAAACAGACCCTCTGAGTTCCAAACATATCATTCTTAAAACTTTCCTTCCTATTCCTCCAAAAAGACAATAAATTTTGCTGTCTCTCCAAGGAAGTTTGCAACAAGTTTCCAGAATCAGTCAGTCCTACATTATCTCAATTAAGTAAAGACTAATCAGAGTCTCCTTGGAGGCATGTTTTTGCAATTATGATTTCTGTGCATGGGATGTTGATGGATTCTGAGTGGACATAGAGGATTGCTTATGTTGTCAATCTGAATCACTGGAGTCTAGTGTCATACTGTAACTGGGGCAAGACCTATGATATCTTCTTTGTACTGTACCTATCCCAACCAGACTATAAAAATAACATGCTAGTTTTTATAAGCTGTTGTTGATTATTATCAGTTGATAATAGTATGCACATATGCAGGTAGACTGGAAAGATCAAATTCATGCCTACAATAAATAAATTTTAAAAAAAGGTTTATCTCTCAAGAACAGCTGAATCAATTCAGAGAAGAAAACAAGTTACATTCTCAGTCTCTCCTGAAATCAAAATCATTCTGTCTCTTGGCAATACATGAAGCTCACCTCACCTGTGAGACACTATATAATATCACCCAAAACCTTATTTTTTTTCCCATTCCTGGTGTGTACTTCTAAATGTCTTCGAAGCGAAGGTATGAGTCTCTGTTAGTCATGAAGGCCTATGTTATATTTGCATTTTTGCTTAGGCACAGTTTCCTGGGAATTGACATAATCTTTCTTCTTTGATGGCTTGAGTCACTTGATAAATAGCATACTTAGGAAGTGTTACTACCCAAGAACACTAGCTATTTTGTCAACTTTCCTGCTGCATTTCCAAATTTCACTTGATTGTTTCCAAGGTTCAGCATATAATGCATAGCCATTTCTCTTATACATTTTGGCCAGCATTAAAGCTATTCATACAGTAATGAGTCACTCTTCATAACATTTCCTGAGGCAAGTATCCTTTGTCAAAAGGGCTCTTTTGCTGCTATATCCAGGTAGATGGTGAGGATCTCTGAAATAAGGGCTCCTGTAAGATTCCCCAGAGTGAAATGGATTTCTTTTAGTCCTGGGAGTACAACTCACATGATGTGTCTCCTCTGTTTTCCATCTTTGAGGTCTCCTAGTGCCAAGTGTGATCGTTTTAATGGAGAAGAAAAGAGTTTTGAATAGGCCATGATCTTCTCCAGAGACTCTCAGATCTTCATTAGAACCAAAATCAGAACTTAAGAGCTGAGTCTGTGAGGAGAAAATTCTTCTGCTAACTTGGAAATCTAGACAGGTGGTCAAATCCATACAAGACATTAATAATTTTCTGCAAAGATCTGTTCTGAGTAGAGAGCAGACCTTATCGATGAAGGAAAACATGTATCTGCATATTGATCTTCTGAATTTCTGCTGAAGTAAAACAATCAAATTGTGTTTTGTGGAATATCTCTGGAAAATGCTTTAATCTTCTCTTTAAGAAAAAATGAAAGAAGGAAAGAGGCTGAATGCTACCCAGGAGTGCTTATACTAACTTATAGCAAGTAGTAGCATTTTGAAAGGTAAAGTGCAAGAATTCATTATGACAATACCCAAAGACAAAGATGAAAATACTAGAAGCCTTTGACAGTGGAGAATAATGCGCAGCCTGAGGACTATAGCAAGCTTAATCCACTCCTATACTGGCTTAAACTGCACTGTGATATACTGGGATAGTGAACATCAAACAGGAATTTTCCTGGTATTGGAAGTAACAACAGAAAGATATAGCCATATATACTCAGGTGTCACTCGAACTGATAGTCAAAAGAACTGAGAGTATATTTACACAATAATTTTAGAATACCGATTTTCATCCCTGAGGTAGATGGACTGCTTCTAGAGTCAATGAAAGGTAACCTTCTTTTTTGTCAGTAATCTACATTTTGCCTCACAAGGGTTCTGTGTCTTCACTGGAAAATATTTAAAGATCTACAAATAATAGTAGTAATTTAAAAAAGACTAGAAATAGTCCCTAGAGTATTAGAAATAGACTCTAGACTTTTAGATAATAATAAGTAGTCTCTAAACTATGAGAAATACACTGTAGACTATTAGACTAATAGAAAGAATAGGTTGTTTAGGTGTTTGCTCAGAAATACTCTATAGGTACATAAAAATGCAGTCTCTGGGGGAACCTGAAAATAAAACTGAAATAAAGATAAAATTAAAGCAGAAGAAAGTGGGAGGTAAAATCAGCAAGATAAGGTTTCAGAAATAAGTCTGAAGAGTATGAAAAGGGGACTTCTAGGACCATTACCCAGCAGAAAAAGGAGAACAAATGTCACAGAGAAGGCTGAAGATTAGTTTCTTTGCTTCAGTCTTCACTAGAAAGGTTAACTGTGACCAGAATTTTAAAACTTAATTTTAATGAAGGGGTAGACATTCAAGCTAGAAGAAGAGAAGGACAAGCTAAATAACATTCAAATAAGATAGATGTGCTCAAGTTAGCAAGGCCTGATGAAATCCATCTTAGAACTAGCCAAAAAAATTTCTGATCCATAATGAATTATATCTGAAAATTCATGGAAGACCAATAAGGCCCAAGAGGAGCAGGATAAATGTAGAATTTATCTTTTAAAATGGAAAAGGAGAACTCAGGGAATTATAGATCAGTCAACCTAACTTTGGTCCACTGAAATATTTCTGAACAAATATTTAAAAACAGATATCTAGAAGATAATAAGGCAATATAAAAAGCTAACATGGGTTTGTCATATCAAACTAATCTAAATTCCTTCCTTGACAGGATAAATGGCCTACTGTGTGGGGAGAAGCAGTAAATGCTTAAGCAGGGCTTTTGGTACATGACATTCTCATATAATATTTTTCTAATCAAGATGAGAAATTTTGTTTTAGGTGTTATTACCTTAATGGGAACACAACTGGTTGGAAGATTACTCTCAAAAGTGTTATTGGTATTTGACTATCAAATTAGGGGCATATCAAAGTAGAATTCTCCAATAATCTATCCAGCACTCAATTTCTTCCAGGGTCCAAGGCCACTATTTTCAGTAATGGTTTGGAGGAAGAAGTGGGAAATATGCTTACAAAATATGCAAATGGCATAAAAATATGAAAGACTGCAAAGATGTTCTAAGAATACCAGATGATCTTGACAAATTAGAGAGTCTGAAACTGACAAAATTATTTTCATTGAGATAATTGCAGTTATGGAAGAGAAACTGAATGGACAGTGCATTCACCTATTTAAGCAGCAGTGCTGCAGGAAATGATCTGAGGCGTATATTGGACGAGAAGCAAATTATCAACTCGTGGTGCTGTCAGGAAAAAAAAAAGACAGAACTCTTTCAAGGATGCATTAAAATACAAGAATCAGTTATTCTGTGCTAGTGAGATTTCAGATAGAATTTTTTGTTTAGTTTTCATTACCTCAGCCCATAAGAAAGATATGGAAATAAAGGAGAGTCTGAAAAAGAGCAAGAATGCTAAGAGACTTTGTAAATGTGGCATACTGGAAAGCTGTTGAGAGAATTGAGTGTATTTCATCTAGAAAACAAGATTCATCAGTCCTCCATTTATTATGAAAATTTGTTACTAACAGGATATAAATCAATCGCTGTCCATGCAAGAGGAACAATAAGGTAACTGCTCAATAAAGTAGCAGCAACCAAGAAGGAAGTTGTACTTTATAAAAGTCTTTCTAAAAGTAACTCTAGAAGTGGCTGTCTAGGTATATTGGGCAATATCTACAGAAACTCTTATTCCTTGTGACTTAAAATCCAATGCCTAAGAATCAGCAGTCATCTAGGAGAAGCGAATTCCCAGTTCTCCATGGTTTGTACAAGCAGGGTTGGGTGTGATGTCATCCTTTCAATCTGTCTGAGAAAAAGGAGTCTTTAATGTCTAGCTGGTCCTTTGTGGATTACCTTATAATAGGCATTTGAAAAGCACACAAATAATTTTTGGATCTTCTTTGATGTAAATATTCTCCACTGGGGTTCTTAGAAAGTGAGATAAATGTGTTGACTTAATTAAGCAATCTCCTGTTTCAAGAGACCTAAGTGTTTTCCATATTATTGAGTATGATCTTGCTTTGTTGTTATCAATATACAAAAATCCATTATAGCTGTTTTTCCCCTCAGTTTATTTTCACTCATTAGACAAGTTTCATTCTAAACTGTTCATAATTCATCAAAGGTGAATTTGTGTCTGACTGCTAGTATATTTCTATCAGTGTGAGAGGGAAAGCAAATTACAGTTCATGTGTCTACCCCCAGTTAAGGTAATCAGGATAACCTTCAGAATAAGGAAGATTGTGTCAATTCTAGTCTGAGAACCAATTTTCCCCAAACAGTTTTCAATGCCAAATGCCAATTTCTGATGGGCAATTATTGCTGCCAGGGCTTGATTTTTTCCTGGGAATTCTTTTTTTTTGCATCAGATGCTGTAAGCCAGCATCACAATTTTGAATAAAGCAATGTAAATGCTAAATAGTTTCTTTAACCTCTGTTGCACTGTGAACTGGCAGTGATAGGTGCTGAACCTTTCCAGTGGAGCCATAACAAAGGCGTTGTGAAGAAATTCTAAGCATGTAGTAGAGTGGAAGGGAAGCAGTGACTGACTGAGAGTGATGCTGATGTAAAAGCCATGATGGATTTTAAATATGTGTATAAGTGTATATTTATGTCTCTTTTAAGTTTCACAAAAAGCCATAGGTTGGAACAATTGCAGTTATTGAGATTTTCTTAGTCCAAACAGTTCCTGGTCAGTGCATGCAGCTGAAGAATTGCACAACAGAGAGAAGAAACAGTTTTGTGTTTGTACCTTTAGAGGAATACAAGAGTAAGGGATAAAGAAACATAAACTATCTAGGGAGTAGAGTTAAGAGCTTTTTTACTCAGCCTGTGCTGGCACAAACTGTAAAGCTATCAAATAATACGTACTTTTATTTATTAATTCCCAGTTAGATCTGATATCATACCAAGTGCTGTAGGAAGCACAGTTCCTAAAAGTCCTGTGTAGCATTTGCCAGTTTTCCTTCCCTCCCCCCTCCTAAAAAAGGACATTGAAATCTCACTGCTTAAAGTCTTTTCCAAGACCCCAGGAAATCACTGAGACAGTTACCAGATACTTATATGTATCTCCAGTTACAACGTCTTACTCCAGCAAAGGCAATGCGTTTCAAATGGAGTTCACAGTAGTTACCCTTCATTCAGCAGAATGTGCATTAGGAAGCCTACTTTGCTGGAGAATAGATATTTCCTGCTAATGATTATTGCACATGCTCCTGTTTTGACAGAGCAAAATCACCCATTTCTGACAAGTAAACTAAAATGTCAATGTGCAATTTCCTATGCTAAGCTCTTGCCTGCGCACAATTCTTAATACCCATAACCTGATGAAGAAACAAGGAGGATCTGTAGAAACTGCCAGCAGAGCCCTGCAGCTGTTCTTCTCTGATTATACTACCTTGGCATCAGCCCATTATTAAAGATTTCTAACTGATGGTGATGGGCAGCCCACTGTGCAGAACAGGCTGTTCTCAAGTGGCCGCCCTGAGCAGAACACGACCGACTTACAACTCACATGGTTCTCAAAATCTGTGGGAGTCAGGCTGCGCCAAGCATTTATTCTGGATGCCACCATATTTCAAGGCTTGCAATAATAGCTTTTCCAGCAGAAATACAGTACATCCCTAATGAATCCCACAGTGCTGATCTCACAATAACTGGGCACAGTGCTCAGCTATCTGATCAGCATAACCCAAGTACAGTAGTTAATTTTGAAGAAAAGAGAAAAAATAAAGAGGTACATTCCATCTTCTTAACTCCATTGCAAGATAGCACATTTGAATAATAGTTTTAATTAAATTAAGTGAGTTTAATTAAGATTGGGCTGCTTCAGGGAAGACAAAGCACTGTTCAAAGCTTTTAAAATACTTTCTTTCCTCTTTTTCCTGAAGTGTGTTTTGCTGTACAACATCCTAAAATCATCTAGTTCATAACATTGCCAATCTAATAAGCTTCAGGTTTTTGCCATTGATAATAGCATGTGGCATTTGATAGAGGGAGGTTATAATCAAATGGTTAATGAAAATAAAATATAATTTTACTTTTCAGCTTGAAAAATGAAAATCTGGCAGCATCTGGTTATGTCCTATGTAACTCTGGACACTGTTTTACCTATGCTGCTGTTAATATTCTTTCATGCAAATAGTTGTCTATGCTTCAAGGGTTTTATTACAAAAAAACAAAAAAAAAACCAAAAAAAAAAACCCAAATAAATATTAAACAAGGAACCAACTACGGAAGAAAATAAAAAAGTGTGTTTAAGTTTTGATTACAAAAAGTAAACAAGTAGGAAGTTCTTTTTCAGGCAGGGGTTATAACTGTGGACAAGAAAATTAGCAACTTGAGAAAAGGCCATGAAGATGATTAAGGGACTAGAGCATCTTTCATATGAGGAGAGGCTGAGAGAGCTAGGACACTTCAGCCTGAAGAAGAGAAGGGTTGCAGGGGTCTTATCAGTATGTATAAATACCTGATGGGAGGGAATGAAGAAGAGGGAGCCAGTGGTGCCCAGTGACAGGACAAGCAGCAATAGCAACAGATTAGAAAACATGAAAGTCCATCTGAACACAAGAAAAGAATTTTTATTGTGAGAGTGTAAAATGTTCACAGTAAAAAATGCTGGAACTGTTTGCCCAATGAGGTTGTGGAGTGTCCATTCATGGAGATACTCAAATTCAACTGGATATGGTCCTGGGTAGCCTACTCTAGGTGACCCTGCTTGAGCAGTGGGTCATTGGACTAGAAGATCTCAAGATATCTCTTCCAACCTAAACAGTTCTGTAATTCTGTGATTCAAGTACAAGTCAGAATAACCACAGGAGAAGGGGTTACAGCCATCCCCTCTGAAGACTGGACAACTGCTGCAGAAGCCATCCTACGGAGGTACTACAGAGAGGTAAGGAAATAATTAAACAGAAATGTCAAAGAGTCAAGAAAGAGAAGTAATTGTTTCAAAGTTGTTGAGGAATCTGACTGTTCTGCCAGTATGGGAATTTCCAAAGATACAAACCAAGTCTTTGGCTGATACAAACTGACAATGTTTCAGTCAAGTCAAAGAATGTGCTTTAGATTACATCACTTGTAGATTTGACCTGTAAGAATTTGTCTAATAGCAAGAAATGAAAAAATATTAGGAAAAATCATTAATACTTCATTAATTGAAATTTTGAAGTGGTTTTATCTGACTGCAGAAACTTTCTTACTTTAGAGTCAATGAGCAGTGGAATATTTGAGCTCTACTTGTAAGCAGAAACAGTAGAACTAATACATGCAATATTCACTAAGACTTAATATCACACAGAGTATCTTCTGCATAAAATTCATATTTTTGCAATTTACATGTTATTGGTTAGTTTCATAGACCATCTAATTAAGAGAGAGAAAAGATACTACATTGTGCAACCATGCACCAGCTGAGCTAAAGGCAGATAGCTAACAATCTAAACAGGAAGAATTATATTCATGAGAAAGACTGCAATAATTTTAAAACAAAAATGAATTTTAATTTAGAAAACTTTAATAGGTGTTTTATATGCTAGCCAAAAGGACTCACTTTGACCTTATTCATAGCATAGAGTAAAAAAAAAATCATGGGAATAAAGGTAATAATGTACAGGAAATATTGATGCTGAAGCAGAAATCAACATAGTTAAAGAAGCAAGAGAATGGTAAATTCTCATGATAAACTCAAAGTTCTATGCATTGAAAACTTAAAATTAAAATGTTCCACTCCACTGAAAATCTTCTATTGAAAAAGTTTACATCTCTTCTAATGGGCCTAGCGATGTTCGTCACACTGAAGTTGTGAAAAGAGTAAGGAAGGGAGATGAAGAAATTTGACAAAGAAAATGGTTCTGTTGGCAGGGGCACAAAGTGGACAATTAAGTTTCCAACAGCAAACCAACCAGGAAGCTCATCTGAAAATGCACAGAACTCCCCAAAGGAAAAAAGAAAATAGAGAGAGGATATGTTAGGAACATGTGCTGGCCCTACAGATAACATTTTTTTCTCCCTGATACTTTGTACTACCTGTTTGCCCTTCCTCTCACTTTTATAGAATTATATATCTGGGAATAGCCATCGAGTCAAGGATAATAGTGGGGCTCCAGAGGCATGGAGAAACTGCCTGGTAAAGAGCTTAGTATGTAGTACAATGATTCTGTTCATTAGATTTATATTTAAGCATGAGAACTGGTGTGATCTCCATCAAGGTAAGCAAATTCTATCTTCCAGCAGGAAGATGAATCAGAAAACATTGTTCATCTTAATTACCCAGGTGTCTTCCCCATGCTTCTTCCTGTCTGATTGCCTTCGTGGAAAGCAATATTTGTAGAATGCCTACATATTGTATTTTAACTTATAAATGGCCAATTTTATGGACTTTTGGGATGGGACTTGGGTGCTTTGTTTGCCATTTTGGATGTATTGTAGCAAAGCAAGATGAATGTTTGCCAACAGTAGAAACACCAGACTTGTCAAAGGAGCTAATTATAAGTAGGCTAAAGGGCAGCTGGCTTAAAAGTTATAAAAGACATATAGGTTATATTCTGAGAAATCTTTCTAACTGTGTGAACAGAAAAAATATTTGGACAGGTTGATTGGGGAATTCATGGACTAGCACTTGGCATTTCTTAGAAAAAACACATGTTGAGTTTAAGAACAGATTATCAAAATTTGCAGTGGGAAAATTGAGTAGAGTAAAATTGAGTAATATTTTTACGTTATTTTAGCTGTACCTTCCATGATTTCTATGAAGGCATAGACTGATGAAACAAGTTAGATGCTCACATACCTTTTCTGCTGCCACAGCACTGCATCGTGGGCTTGCTGCAGGTACGTTCCTCCAGCCTGGAGCTGCTTGGCCCTTGATATGGGCTTCCCAAAAAGAGGTGTTCCTGGAGACTCCCATTTTGAGCATAACTTCAAGAATATCAGATGAAAGACGGACATATGCTGAAACAATTAAAAGTGCTCATGTTAATATCAACATATCCGGGTGCTGTGTGGGATAGGGTTTCCCCAGGGACTAGGAGCAGCAGAGGCTCCCCAGGGTGGCATGGCAGGGCCAGGCAGCCCATCCCATCCCACTGCCCCAGCCAAGGAGCAGGGCAGCCAGAGGATAGCCCCAACCCCAGAGACCAGGCACCTCCCTGGGGATGAGGGCTGGCCTGCAATGTCAGCCCACATGAGAGCTGGAGACTTGAGATTTTTTTAAATTACAATTATCTGAATTACAATTGCCTGGAATTACAGAAATAATTGTATCAATTAAATGATAAAGAATTATAATCACGCTATTTATTGAGTAAGAGATAGATTGAAACTGGGTGGGACAAACAGAAGAGGAAATTACTTCTTGCAAAGGTTCCTTTCTGCCAGCAAGCCATCTGCTGTTATGGTAAAAATTCATTAGTGGATATTGGTTTAATAAAATGCATAAAAGGCAAGTAGCAGAAATAATTTCTTGGGATTCAAATTGAGGTAAAGAACTCAGTTGTAGTGAATGTGACTTTTTTCCATCTATATTTATGTAAAATGTACAGTGGCTGATCAATGCTCCTGGATGTAAATTCACCAATGAAAAAAAAAGAAAGATAACTCATGAATAGGATTGCTAAATGAGATTGATGCTCTTTCTGTTATAGAAGAGAGAAAAGCAGAACAGCAAGCCTGTGTTGTATATATACTTCCAATATAAATAAATCACCCTGAAAAATAAAAATAATAGCAAGCAGTTCCTTTCCTAAGCTAAAACTCGAGGTTCGTGGAGGATCTATTACATTTGTTTAATATTCATCTTGGTTTTGTTTGCTCTCCTTGTTCAAATGTATGTTATGATATCTGTCAGTAACTCTAGTCAAGTATCAGTCCTTTATTATTCTAGGTTACATAATGACTACTAGTAAACAGGACATACCTGGTTCTAGAGACCTAGGTGTGTAGACCCTACAATCTAGGGCCTTATTTGCATAAGAAAGTTAGTTTCAGTATAAATCAATACGTATCAGCTTTATGTGAATAATCTGTTTTATATTCACATTTAAATAACTTTTTCTAACTTTACCTTGAGTTTTAATTTCTGCTCTAAAAATCCATAACCACATTTCAAAATCAGTAATCCACTGGAAAATTTGTGTTGATGCATCTCTATTTTGAATAAATATTTCAAAAGTGTTTCACTGTACTCCCAATCCCAATTGCTGGTTGCTTACTACATGTTCTCTACTGTTCCAGTTTTATCCTAATAGAGTAACTTCATCCTACTTAAATGCTGGTGCATAATCATAATCCACTTGTGACTTCATCTTGCTAGCAAGTTCATAGACTCTGAGTTTGTTCCTGCCTTGTTATTAGATGGTTATGTGCAGCCTCATCAAGAAATCCTGAAGTATCTTGCCTCACAAGACAGAGCAAGTTCAGTCTCATCTTACTACTTGCCAGTGCGATGTCCATATCTATAAACTGCTAGCAGACAAATGAAGAAGAAAAGGTATTTCCTGGGACTTGTGACACTGAAGCCATGACAAAAACTCTAAAGAAAAACACTGGCCTCTCAGTCATGTTTTCAACATATACACATGCTCTGAGAACCTTAAATAAAAATTTCCCCAGTAAATTGCCACAGTGCATGCCTGCACAGGCAATAGCATCCAGTGAACAAGATTAAATTACCTTGTAAGGTCAAGCTTTCCTCAATACACTTCACACACGTCCAGAGGAGCAGCTCTGAATCTACCATGAAGCCACAGGGACAGGAATGTCACAGTCATTAAATAAGACATCTCGTATTACTGTTATCCTCAGAACACAAAATAAGGAAATCTTTGTCCACAGTAATGGCTATGGGGAGATGTGTTTGGTAAATACTAAAATATTACAGTGGATGGCAGAATTGTCCATCCCTATGTAGTAAGCCTTTTAAACTTTTACTAGCTCAGTCCCACATACCATACACTGAAGATCCAGACATCTGACAGGTTGCTAATTTTTCACCATCTAAGTGATCAGCTATTGACTGTTAGCTTCCAAATAATGATGCTCACACACTTCTGAATACAGAGGGAAACCTATCTGGTCGATGCTAATTGCTGTAGTTCAAAAAGTTAGTTCAATAACTGTTTCCTGAAATAAACAGCTTGAAGACCTCTAGCTGTCTCTGGTCATCCCAAGTGTGCAGCACTCCCCTGATCCATGAAGCTGAGAAAGGAAGTTCAAGAGGAAGCAGAAGGAGATGCTCAGTCCACCCTTTTCTTCTGCCTCCAAGAGCAGCTATAACAGTAAGGAAGTTTAATTTGATTCAAAAGTACATAACTTGAACAATTGCCAAAACACCTGAAATATTCTTTTCATAGTAGTTATCACTGGGATAATAGTGCTCAGCTGTGCTTCCTGCATCCAGTCTGAAAGCAGTTTGAAAATCTTTCTGAAACACAAAAAATTGAAAATAATGTTGCAACCAGGCAACTACGCAATGGAGCGGAAGGAATGGTGGGACTGACTCCAGGGTCCCAAATTGCAGACGATTCCATGAGTTTTCCTATAATCCAGCATGATAAAGAGCCACTAATCCCCACTGCCTAGCAACAGAGCATTGACCCTAGATATCTACTGAGAACATGGTGCCTTGATTGTGAAGAAAAATCAATCAGAAAAAAACCCACAACTTTGAGTAATATGTTTCAGAAAATAAGCTGTTTAAATCCCATAAGAGCAAACACTGTTGAAATATAAAGTATTAAAACAAAAAACAGTTGTTTAACATTTCCTTGTGTGTGCAAGAATTACATAAAAGACAGACTGCTGGGGTAGATGAAGAAGAAACAGAGTTGCCTCAAGGGTTGGAGGGTGAGGTAACCTAAAACATAAAGCTCAGCAGAAAATAATTTGTTTTAGCTTACCTTTTCTTTAATTTCTGCCAGATGGTAGTGTTGTCATGACTGAGATGGGATTTAAATGAGAAGATGGCAGATTTACAAATTTTCATGGAAAGTATGGTACCCATTCGGATAGGTTCTGAAGTGCAAGGTGCTAATTTTAATGTATAAAATTATAAATGGTTTCAGATACAGTGATATGGAGAACAGTCACCTTGCTATGCTATTCACTGTTGACAGCAAAGACCAGTACAAGTATCTAAATCCCTGTGGAAGAGAGGGAACTACCAGCAGATTTTTTTCATCTTGCAACCATGAGCTGCCAAACCCACTCTTTTTACTATAAGGATAAATAGTTATAATGAGGTTTATTGAAGTCAGAATGCACCCATGATGTTCTAAGTGTTTATACATTGGGAAAAAAAAAATCATGCCTGCCTTGGAAAGCTTACAGTGTGTGGAATGCGTGACAGGGAAGGTTCATATTGGCAAGGTAGTGAAGTTGGTCATTTGCCATGCTTTGGGGCAGACAAAATAAGTCAGCTAGCTTATTTATGAGCCTACAACAGGCATTTACATGTAGAGAAAGTGAGACCTGGGAGCAGAGCTCAAGAAAATTATTCCATGCAAAAAAGATGGGAGGTGGTAAGAATATGCATATAGTAGAATATAAAAAGTCTTCTGGTTTGATATTCAGAGGTTATGCACAGTGGAAATACACTAAGCAACTTCCTCTCATTCATCTAGTCCACTTTGTCAACAGTGCACTGGTAGGGGGGAAGCAAAGGGAAAGCAGCATCATATCCCATCCCCTCCTTGTTCATGTTAGGTATCAGGAACATCACAGAAAACCTTCCAGACGGAGCATCTGCTAAGACTACCGTTTCTCTGGTCCTTGTATGGAGCTCACATATGCGAATATTTGTACCCTTTCCCTCCCCCAGGTCCTTCCACTGCACAAATTCAATTGCCAGGGACAATCTGAACCTTAATTGTAGAGTATGTCAACAGTTTGTCATTTTAAGTCTTACATAACTTGGCAGTTTTCCCTGAATCTTGTCAGTTCTCTTTCTGAGTGTTTACATATGGGCATAATAAATGCTACAGATAGCTGTGACTGGATCTAAAACTGTATGCTGTGTAGTTTGAAATCCACAGCATGCCGCAGAAAGCTGCATGTGATTCAAGAAAAAACACCTCATTTGTCTTCATATATTTTCTTCTCTAAAATGTAGTCTCCTTGGATGTAAAAAAAATATTTTGTTTTAGTTCTACTGTCAGATCATACATAGAAAATGTCAATTTTCATATCAACTTACTTAGTCGATATATCCAACATATCAAGACATTTCATATCAGCTTATTTTCCCTAACTTATTTAGGGAGAAATAGCTCTTATACTGGAGACACAATTTCAGGCATAGCAGTGCTCCATACAAATAAGGAGTGACTTGCATACATACAGTCAGTCATACCTTACCAGTCATTCCAAGTCTGGAGAGTATTTCTCTTGATTTTAGAAATTTTACCTGCTATCTTGAAGATATCTAGAATGAGGCAAAGTGAAACAATATTTAAGAAATACAAATACCTTTAATTTACAGATACAGAGTCAAGAATAAACTGTGTAGATTCTTTATCCTAAAGCATGCATCTTTGTTCTGTTGCTGCTTGTGAAATCTATGGACTTGTTTTTCATTCTCTCTTCTTGCTAGGCTGTCATCTAACATGGAGCAAATAATTTTTTTCTGCCTTTACCCACATTAAGACAATCACTCTTTGGATCGTGAACAAGCCATGCAGATTTGTATACCTATATTTCAGCATGAGTTTTTGCCTTCAAATGTCTTTTTTTAACATCATGCATGTCCAGAACAATAATTCTAGACACACATGCATATGAAGGGGACATGTTTAAGGATAAGGAATGGAACTGTATGTTTTTCATACGATAATGAAATACAGATTGATTCATCAAGAATGGAAGCAGATCATGAAAGAGATGTGAATAATTGCATCTATAACTGGAAGAGCTGTTACAGTAGCATTTTGCTCAAAAGTACTTTGTACTTCAGAGGTAAAGTAGCCTGACTGGCAAATCTTCACAGTTCCAGTACTAAGCTAGAAGCTGTTGTGTGAATAGTTCATAGGCATGTGCTTTTTCACAAGCATCTTGGTGCATACTTGTTTTCTTTTTATTCTGGTTTTAAACAGCTTATCTCCTCCAGATAACTAAAAGTCATATTCCCAAAGTGCCTCATAAAACTTTCTGGACCAATACAAATAAAGTACTGGTGAGAGCTAAACATAAATTTGTTGCTCACACACCATGAAAGATATTTTTTCTTTGTTTATAGCTGAATTATATTTTAATATTAACATTGATTCTAAGTTACCCGCTGGTAGTCACAATATGAGATCAAAAGTGGAATGGAGGTTTGTAATACCTTATTCACAAGTTATACTATTCATTTACCTTACTGGTCATGAAATGTCTGATTTTGAATCTTCGCTATTAAATTAGGTTAAAATTTCTTAAGAAACCATGAGGAAGAAAGCTTTAATATTGGTATTCAATTGTGTATTTTACTACTTAGTGAGTTGAATGAAATATGGTGAAACCTTAAAGCTTGAAAGAGTGACAGTAAATCAAGCAGTGCTGTAAAATGCCATCTAACAACTGTACCAGAAATAAAGAATCAGGAAAACTTTTTGAAGAATAAGGTCCCAAAGTTTGTGTCTACATTTTTTACATGTCTCAATTTTTCTAAAGTCCTAAGCTAACAGCTTCCAGTTAAATCAATCACATGCTTAATTGTTTGCCCATATGCCTTTTAGGTTGTGTGAGATTTGAATAGCAGAGGGGAAAGGGGATGGCTCTAGGAAAGTCCAAACAAGTCAATTTCATTTTCATTCCCTTTGGAGGCCCTGTGATGTTCTGCACTATACACAGATTTACAGTAAAATACTGATATTCATTCTTTGTTTCAACTATTTCATTACATGTCAATTGAAATTATATTTTCTGCATGATTAACAGAACTGCTTTGCTTATCCCAGCAATCTGAAAGTCCTAAAGGTGAAAAAAAAAAAACAAAACTCAGTGTGATTAAGCAGAGGAGTGGATTCCACGGAGAAAGATGCATTTATTTAATTGCCACTCTCCTGACCAGCCTCTGGGCTGGAGGCATCTTGCTCAAAAGTTATGATGTCATTTATGGTGTTGACAGTACAGACTAGTCAGAGATCCTGAAGACTAGGTGGGCACAGAAAAGCAGGACTGCACACAAAATTATGCACAAGGAAAGCTATCCTGGCCACAGGATTTCAAATACTCTTAATGGCTGTCGATGCAGTAGCCTTCCTTCACAGTCTAACAAAGAATAAGCTTATGGTCTGTAATAAGTACTTTAAGGAGAAAAAAAAAGTTATCTTACACTACTGAACCTTTGTCTACATCTATGCTAGAAAGTTAAGCAGTATCAGGAACTTTCCTGGGCACCATGGTTGTATGTGTGTTTGGACTGTAAGAACAGACTTCAGGACACTTTTGGGTATGATACAAATGACAGCAATCCAAACAATCCCTGGGCATGGTTAAGGAGATAGCATAGACTAGGGGCTGTTCACAGTAAGTATTTTGGCCATGTAAGTATGAGGCCATGTTGTTTTGGAAGTGGGCTTGATGTTACAGAGACATGCCAGGTGGCCTCAGTGCCAGAGATTACATCCTGGTCCCATTTACTTTCCTAACAAACACAGACATAGTCCTCATGCGCATTAGCTATACCCACTAGCTATGACCATAGCTGTTCTGTGATGTGTCCTAACTTAGAAATAGTAATGGCCCTAAAAAAAGATGTAGGATGTGAAAGGATTTTCTGTTATGGATTAACAAGAAAACATTTTTTTTTTTCTATTATTCTCATTTTCAAAATGAAAGTGGCATGGCTTTTTCTTTATTTATTAAATTAGCTTCTTTAGGACAACTTTTCTGATGTAAGTCTATTCACTTCCCTAACTGGTTTGGAAATTTCATGATTTTCTCAAATTTAGTTAAGCATACCTTGAAATACCAGACACTGTACAGGATTTTAATGCTTATGAAAGCAAAAGGAAACAGTTGCCATGATTTAAAAAAATGACTAGTAATTTCTGATAATATTATTTGGAGTACTTACCCTAAATGCCAGAAAGATTCTGTTTTCTGAAATTCAGATATGCCAAGCTAGATAGTAAAAAAAAAAGATACTGTACTCAAAAAAAAACCAAAAACCAAACAAATCCCAAACCCAACCCAACACACAGATTAGAAAATGCTGGTCAAAATCCTACTTTTGGACTGAAGTTGCTTAAACTTAAACTGCAGCAGGTAGCTTATCTTCCCTAATGTGAAACCATTATCATAGAGCTGGAGATACTTACCACTTCTTGTTCTAGCACTGAGATAGCTTCATCTCATAGCAAACATCTCTCTCTGCATCAGAAACAGATGTGACAAAGACAGAAAAAAAGTGTTTCAAACTGTTCAATGTGAAAAGTGGTTCTTTCTGGACATGGTGAACTGCCAGCTATTATGCTGAACGGATAGATATTGTTTTTCCATGAAGGTGGATTTATGGAATAGGAATTAATTACTTTGTTCTTTTTGCTCCTTGAACGGACATAGTTGCCCCCAGACAGTTATTCTTTTATATGGTCATGTTGAACTTAGGAGGAAAGGACAAAAGTACTAGTCTGAATCTTTCCATAAAACTGCCACTTGAGGCAAAGCTTAATGGTGTTCATCACACTAATTATAAATTTGATATTTTTCCTCTTCTATGGATGAAAAAATCCAAAGTAGAATTAATTTGCAAAATGCATACTTGCTACTTTACACTGTGCAAAATTGTTTCACTACATTAGGCAGATGTTTTAAACAAGTGGGAAATGCTGTTTTCCACTCTAAGAATGGGAATCTTCATAGCTATAAAGGGGAGAAGAAAAATCCCATAGAAAGGGATCCTTTGAAGACTTCCTGCCATCCTCTGATGTCTCCGAACATGAAGCCCCGATGTAGAGGAACATTCCCAGGGCTGAAGGAGGTAGAGCTGCGGGCGACACTCCTGTGGTCATTTTGGTGATGTTGCCACCCATGGGTGCTTTATATGATGTTGCCATAACTTAACTTTCACACTACTGACAAAGCCAACATCATTTTTTGGGGGGTATGCAGGCATCTCCTCTTGGGTTGCCAGTTTTGTCCTGCCACACATGTATTAAGCACAAATGTAAGACAAATTGTACTCAGATATGTCTAATTTCTCACACATATCTTTTGAAAGTATCTTTGAAAACAGGAAAGGAAAAGCTACAGGAACTCACAAAGAGCCCTTCTTTAAAACAAAAAACTGTAACTTTTATCTGTTATATCTGAAGACTGAGGCCCAGAAAATAGGAATAAGTGTTTCCAAAGCTTTTCTTAATCATTCAAGTAATTTAAAAATACAATTAGAGGTGTTATCTGCAATAGTTTTATTATTAAAAGTAGTAATTAAAAATCATTATTAACACAACTGCAGAGGTCAGTACTGTAGGCCACTATTCTGCCTTCTTATTAACCTCAACTTTTCCTCACAGTTGGTCAACTTTTGCTTAAAACCTTGCCTTCTGCTCCTGGTGCCACGGGAAATGAAGTGTCATGGAAACCCCTACAGTCCACTTTATATGTTCCTTCTGTGGACTAGGATATTAACTTAATTAAAATATTGGAAGGTCATATCTCTTGTGGTTCCTCCCTCTGTTTACAGCCATAATGACAACACATCGCAGACAGAAGGCTGGTGTAGCCTGTTACTCAGGGATCCCTCTAATGCAAGGAAATTATCAAGAGGAGAGGTGGAAAGACTAGATACATCTGAATCAGATCCTTCTCTTCCATTCTGTCTCCCCAGCTGAAGCAAGGCAAAAGCCTGGCAGTTGTTGCACTCCTTTGATCCACGGCTTCTGAAACATATCTTTCTGCCAGATACAACTAGAAGAGTCTTTGAGGCTAATCAAACTTGTGTTGTGAGTCTTACTTCTACATAAAGATGGCATTGTACTACATCCCTCTCCTTCCTCGCTCTCTGAAGTTTTAATGTCATTTAATTTCCTAGTGGTAGAAAACTAGAAGTGCCACTCAGAGGAGCTGGTCACTACTCATTCTATTTCTCCAAATTATACAATCTGCCTAGTAGTAACCTTTTATCCTATGCAAATGGGCATGTTGAGACAACTTCTTGTCTGTGAAACAGCACGCCCAAACTAATCAAGTATGTTTGTTTCAAACATGGACAATATTCCATGCATCTCCTTTGATATTTTCCTTAGCAAAGGAATGGAAGATATTGAAGGGCACAGTCATAAATTTGCCATAGATTCCATTTGCAGTGTGTGAAAGAAAAGGTATCATCCCTCATGGTGAAGCCAATATAAGAGTATAGAGTAAGCGCAAAGCTGCAGAGTAGGATGATGGAGGACATTTGTAAACTGTATCTTACCCCAAAGCATCCACCTCGTATGGTATTCATGCCAGCAGCATTTCTGACTGTCTGTGCTCTTCCCTTTGTAATCCCTCTTCCCTAACTGAGAATTTTTCTTTTCATGCATTCTAGGACTATTGTCTTTTCCATCAAGCACTGCTTTGCTCCACCTTTCCCTTAGTCCCCTAATTATTGATAATGATGCTATCTGTTGAATATGATTAGAAGAAATCTTGGCATGCTGTTTTCTTGAAATTTTGTCTTTTTTTTTTCTTTTTTTTTTTCCTTCAAGCTGGCTCTGTTCTTGGCCAAGGAATCTTCCTCCACATCCTCACTTATGCCTCCAGTCTGTGATGGATCTTTGTCATCTTTGAATCACTGGTGAAATACGGCTTTTTCTTCTCTGTCCCTTCTTTGTTTTTTTCCCTACCAGGTTTTGACAACATATTACACAGTCACCCAGCATTCTTTTTTGAAAGCTCACAGATTCTCTCAATGTCAACTGGGATGGTTTACATCTGACTGGATGTGAGTGTTTGCAACACAGGTGTTTACATCTGAGACACTCACTCTCAGACTTCCCAGAATTGCCACCCAACAGGGTACAATTTATCTCAGACTAAAGTAGACACCTACATTTTGTCACATGAATCATACCCTAAACTCCACCGACTATACTAACAAAAATTTTATTGACTATGATGGAAGCCTACACAACCAGCTCAGATGTAGAAACCTGTGTTGTAGCCCTTAAAGTCAGCTGTGACAAATGCCACTCTCAGACTTGTTCCTTTTTTTCCCTTTACAATAAAAAGCTTTTTAATCAAGGGGAAACTCATGGCAGGATTGATGCTGGGCTTTCCCAGGTTGATGTCCTGTGCTGAAGGCAATATAAACTGAAGGCAACCTTAGTATAAGCTCTGATATTATCTCCCTTGCCTGTCTGTCCTTGGAACAGTGTGAAATGCAGCTCTTTCATTTAGCATAACTACTTTTTCAAAAATATTATGTGGGTCATGAACTTCAGTAGCTCTATTTGAACAGAGTCATTGTTCTTTCTTTTTTGTACTTGATGTTTCCTTCTGGCAGACAACTCTCATGTGTCAGATACCATAAATGACCTACAGCAGGTACCAAGCTACCAAGGTGGTAACCTCGTGATTCTCCACACTTTTCTGCCCCTGTCCTGCTTCATCACCTCAGTACCGTGTATTAAATTGATGTGGTTGTCTCCCAAAGGCAACTGTGAAGCTTTTCTCCTGGGCTAGAGTCACCGGACATTTTTTCATAAATATTGTAGAGGTCAGCTTTTCACTGGCAGACTTAATGTGTCTTATTAAACTTTATTTTTCCTAACTTTGTGATGTAAATTTAATTTATTTACTAAGGTGGTTCACTGGCGTAAGAAAATTTGATTTTCAAGGCACACACTGATACTGTTTTTTCTACGTACACAAATCTGAGGACCTAAAACAAAATTTCCCAGGATTTCTAGAAGCTTCATTTCCATGGTTTGCTCTTTTGCCTGATTTTGATATCTTGTAACAGAAAGTCTGTGTGTCTTGTGAAAAGATGGAAATGAGATGGGAATATTCAAAAACATGATGAGCAAATGAACATATGAAGCAGTAGGGCAATTATAGAATGGCAGTGATCCAGAGATTCCTAGGGCAGTCATGTAAGTTTATAAAAGTCTTCACGCAGTTTGGTCATAAACTAAAATGCCTAACCATGAATAGCTGGTTAGCATGGAAGTAGCTCTCACGCCTTACATGGGGTCTGACCCTAAAATACTTAAAACCTGTCCTCCTTTGTTAAAAAAGAAATGTACCATCAAGGAACAGAAAAGACAGCAGAACAACAACTGACAGCAGCAAGAGCAGTGCTGAAAGCCCTCAATAGCTACCCTCAAAAAGAGACGGCAGTGGCCAGAGCAGTACGGAGTTGAGCTGCCACAGCAGCACGCAGCAGCGCAAGCACAGACAGGGAAGGCACTTACCATACAACACAAACGGTCTGAGGAGCCAGCTAACAATGCTGATCACTAGCTCAATGAATGCTGATGTCAGACACACAGCAGCAAGGCCAGTAGAGAAATTGGAGGGTTTGATATGACGAAATATACCTACCCTAGAGAAAAATTCAGATAGAGTTAGTTGAAAGCTACTAATCTCCAGTGAGAAGAAACAGGAAGGGACTGGAAATGAAAGGTAGAGAGATAAAGGCAAAATTTTGGCCAACAGGAGAGAAAACAGAATACAGGCTAATCTAGTGCACCAGAGTATTTAAACATATGCTTAAACCTTAATGTACAAGTAATCCCATTGACTTCAACATATGCTTAAATGCTTTGCTGCATCGGGGCTTTAATGTACGTTTGAGTTAAACTGTAACATGATGATTTAGAAGTGAGCTCATTTCAGGTTTCACTGGCTAACCAGAGTTTTGCTTAACTGACATTTGGAGTAGGGATTTTTAATGAACCTCTAGGTGCTTCAGAAAGCAATTAGGCTGTCATTCAGTAATGGTATTTTTCTCTCTAAAAAATAATTCCCCATTCCAGATTAATATGTTCCAGATTAAGCTTGGAGGACACCATGCTGCTGGTGCGTAATTATAGCTAACATATATATAACACATATATATATGTTATTTTTTAATATATATATAACCTATATATATAGTTTATTTCCAGCCAATTCCTCAATCTTCTAGATGCTTATCAAGAAGCGTTGAAAGTTCATGTAACAGTGCATACCTCTGTTTAGTACACCATATTAGAATATATGCGGAAGAGTTAAATGAAACTGGAAAGGAAAGAGTCATCAAGAAATAAAATAGAACTAAGATAAGTCAGCTGTAATAAAAGCCTTCAAAAGAGCTAAGATAACAGTGGTTGGCCCATTGCTTAGGAGATTCTGAATTTCAATATTCAGAGTAGCACGGTTCACCAGCTGGCATTGGTAGCTTTAGCTAGAGAGAACTTTGGCTACAGTGCACTTACTTATCTCTCTCCCCCTCTCCTTCTTTGCCAGCAATTTGTTGCCGAAAGCAACTGGCTGTTTTAGCTACATCTGGGAGCAAACCTAGACTTGATTCTAAAACCATAAGAAGACCAATGAAAATAACCAGCTGGAATTCATCCATGCAAGGCTGGAATTACTGTATGTGTTTTTATGATGCACTGTTTAGTATTAAGCATGCTAGCCTCAAGAAGGAAAAAAGGAGCATGCAAGTGTGCTGTCAGCAGTCTGATACACAACCAGCACATGTACTGGGATAGCAGCAAGCAGGCCTAATTCTCCAGCCCTGAAGTGAAATAAACTGAAGCAGATAAAATAAAATGTTGAGCTAATGTAGGGAAACACATGGCTAGATATGTGGTTAGGGGTATTTGTTGCATTAAACCATTTTCCCCCGAGGCAATCTTTCTGACGGCAATTAACATGGCTGGTGTTTTGACAATGCTGCCTTTTCAAGCAAGTCTAATCAGGCCAGTGCTCAGTTCCTGGAGGAAAATGGATAACAGGTGCTATGTCCAGCTGGGTTGGTTGAATTAGCCTGGCTGGCAGAAGAAGACCGCAGCCTAAAGTTCACCATAAGAGCAGTTGAACTACATGGCTCAGCTTAGAACGTAGTGTTAGGAACCAAACCTGACACTGAAGGAAGTACATAAGAAAGACTGCACTGAAGTTCACTATGGATCTGTGCCTATGAGATTCAATCAGAAGTGAAGGGAGTGAAAATAACAAGTAGCAAGAGAGTACAGTCATTTATAAGATTGATCATTTCAGAAAAAAAGCCAATACAATTTGGGAAAAAAAAATGGGCATTAGCAACACAGTAAAAAACCTTCTTCAAAAGTTATACCCATTTAGAGCCCCCTTCATTTCATTTATATATGTTATGTATTTCTCTTCTTAACCCTTTGATTAAAAAATTAGGACATCATTATTTCCACCTCATTTCAGGAAAAACCTTTAATCCTGTGCTTAAGTCTCACTGGCTACAAAGAGACATCCACAATTTTCCAGTTAAGCACTACTCCTGGCAAGGCGACTTGTTTTATGTCGCTGTACAACATTCCCAGGTGCCGCTGAATCCTTGTTTTAACTCCCTGTGAGAGTAGCAGACCCCTGGGTGTTTCCATGTCCAAGGAGCTGTAGAGGTAGAAGCATCGTATGGGGTCAGCACAGTGCTCTTCCCAGGGTAAATGGGGCCTGCCCACCGTCATTGCTCTAATGCAGCTATATGGCACCTGGGGCTCAAGCTATTATCTCTGCAGAGCAGTGCATTATACATCCCAGCATAACATTAGTGATGGATAGATAGCTTCTGGGAGGAGTTCTGTCATGTAGTGCTGTGTGTAGCCGGTTAGTGATAGCCACGCTGAATCCGTGGATTTCAGTAGCGCTAATACAGCCAAGCAGGATTGAAAGAAGATTTTTTGTCTGTCCTATTTTTATATTATATCCCATGCTGCAAGGTTAATGCTGCTCTTCTTCAGTAGCCAGGCAGGATTTGTTCCTCTCTGCCTTTAGTGCATAGTTGAGTTTCTGAAAAGTAGTTTTCCCTTTCTCAGAAGCTCTGGAGGTTGACCACAGCTACACAGTGTAGACAGGGTGTGCCGATACTGCTAATGCATTACATTCATTCAGTAGGTGCAATGTATGTGTCTTGTTGTGATTTCCAGAATTAAGCCAAACTGCAGACTTAGGGTCAGGTGAGGGCTCTTTTCTGAGTCAAATTACCAGGGGTCATAAAGAGATTTCTTTTTTATCTTTAGCCTGACCACGGTCACTTTCTAAGGTCATCTGGCAATGGGGTACCCTCCTTTGATTTCTCCTGCTCTCTTCCTTCAGCACATTATGGTTGTTACTTTTAAGTCCTTCAATGCAGATGCTGAATTTGTTGAGGGCTGCTGATCAGTGTTATTTAGTGGCAGTATTTGGAGTAGAAATTCTGTGAACCCTGCAAAGGTACATACCGATTTCATCACTATATACGGTTTTACAGGTCTTGACACAATAACCAGGTGGTGCCTCTAAGTCACACATTCATATATCTTTATATTTAGCAGAATTATCTGTCAACTTATCTTATGCTGAGATATCTCTTCTGAAACAAACTGCTTCACTTATGTCTTCTTGCAAGATTAGTAGAAGTAGAGGAATCAAGTTCTGTTTTGCTGAGCAAATCTTGAGACTTTTCAGTGGAATGCAAATAATTTGTTCTCAGTCCTTGGAGACTGCCACCAACTGAAACTACAGAATAGTTTTCTTTCTTGGAAAAAAAAAAATCTCTCTGCCTCAGTTCATTCTGATACTGGTGATGTAAAAGGTAAATGAATCTACATTCTCAACCCTGCTTATTAGTAGTAGCTTAGATGGTGTTATAGGCAGAACTGGTGATTCACATGCTACCATCTCAGGGACCTCACAGTGCAAGAGTTCAGATAGCATAGAGTATTCCTGATGGCATCGAAGTGATGTGAAGACAATGGACACTTCTCAGAAGACCTAGCTCATTGAAAAAACTGCCCCCACCCCTTAACTACAAACAGCACAGCATAGCTTTGCATTAAGCAAGGAACTAAAAGTGGAAACTGATTTTTCCAGATCTTAAAGAAGTTTTCAGCATGTCATGTACATAGGAACACATCATGTGAGACTTTTTGTTTTACCCCTGATCCCTCAAAGTCCAACCAAAGCTTTGATTGTCACTCTTTTTCCAGAATCTGTGCTATATTGTTTGCAGTGATGACACACGGCCTCTTCTGTGTTGGACAACTTGTTTCAGCTTGTATTTCCTGAGTTTAGGGATAATTCAGGCAGAAATAGGGAGAAAATAAGATACCTGTCTTTCAATAGCTGTCTATACCTATTAGTACTCTTTAAAAAAAAAAGGCCACAAATGCTTAAATCTTGGATTGATGATTAAAGTTTTTTGCAAGTATCTATTTCTCATGGCAGAATACCCAGAAACATTGGATCTGGGTAGGAACTTGCAAGACAGTTTTTTATGAAAGGTGTAAAAATGGTTCCTTCCCTGAAGTGTTCACAAATATCACAGTAAAACATGTTGACAAGTTGGACGGGACAGTATTCATACTAGTGTGATAAAAATAAAACTTATCAAGTGCTATAAAGCCAGGTGCACACTTCTTTGGGAAAGAGAATGTAAAGACAAGGTGAGTGGAACTGATCAATGAGGGCTTCTGTTCAGAATCAGCTCAAAAGGAAAGGGTACTGCAATGGCTTTTATTCTCCAAGTTGGGGAACTGCCAAAATAGCGTCCTTTTTTTCCCTAATGTTGTCAGCAACAGCAACACAGCCATTTTAAATTACTTCAAACCATTGTAAAAGCTCTATCAAGATGTCCAAAATAATTTTCGCCAAACAGCTTTCAGCTGCTTTTTGGAGTCATAACACCACTATACAGGTGAAAAGTTCTACATACTTCTTGTGCTCCTGTGAGTCATGCAATGCTTCAAGATGTTTATTTTTCTGAGAAAGTATTTCAGTTTGCCACTTGCAGCTAAGACACTTTTACCACCAAATTGTTGAAGCCAGAATTGAGTTTCTCCAACAGCTAACATTCCTAGCAATCTAATCATGAAATTAAAACTGTCACCAACACAATGCAGATTTTCGCTGTGCTAAAGATTTCTTTGTAGTATTTGCTGTTAAAACATTGCAGAGCCACTAAATGTTTTATTGAAGTTTTTGAAAAATCACACTATGCAAAGACAAAGACCTTAGTCTTAATCTTTAAAACTAGTAATTTCAGCCCTTGAATTAAAAAAAAATATTTTGAGGAATGCCAGGTTTTTTAATAACAACCCACAACATGCAGGTCAGAAACAGCTTTATATACTTGCTAGAAAATGTCCATGCTGTCAAAAAGGAAAAATTTGTATTGAATGTTAATGGCTGTGAAAGCTAACAGTGGGATTTCTTTAAATGCAGCTGTCTAAAAATTCAGAGACTAGGCTAATGGAGCCTTTTCTCTGTACTTCTGGGGTGCAAGTCACTCCTTTTACCGCACAATGCAGTTAGCTACAAATGGTGCCAATTAGCAGGGGCCAGCCCTTAGACCACTGATGTTAGGTGGGTGACTCACTTTGCCTGTAGAACATGCACCTGTCCACGTTCTAATAACACAAAGTTGTACTGTTCTAGCAGTAAAACATACAATTTTAAATGTTTGTCATGAGAGGCCCAGTTGCTCCCTCCTGGGTCAATGTCAAGTCTCCAGTGCACTCATGAGCAAGGTAGAGGCTAAGCACCACAAAAAACTCAGAGTATGGAAATGATTTTTGCATATCAGATGTAAAACGCCCATGGTGGCAAAGGCATTCACATTAATCATAAGATTTTCATTGCCTGCGTCTCCTGAGGATGCAGATACTCAGTCTCTGAGCAGTAACACGTTAAAGGGGAAGATGCTGAGGAGTTCTGAAATCTATGTTCTTTCCTAATCAGCATTTTCCTGTTCCAGACAATCTTTTGCCAACTCCGTTAGCTACAAAGCAAACCTTGCAACTACTGCTATTTTATTTTGTTTTTCTGAGTCAACAGGAGAAGACATAAATAACACGAGTAAATGTATTTCTCCACTTACTTGATTTGGAAGTTTTCTAGGTCACATCTGCTCCCATTGGCTTCTACCATGTTCTGATACTAAACCATCTGGGAGGTATTGAGGGAGATATCCACAAAGGAATTCTTACAGAGGAATATCATAAAGTGGGTAACTCATTAAACCTCTTCAGTTGAAAACTAAGCAGAAATTGGCCTATATGACAGAAGCATGGGATATGCTGGGATGAGTGGCACTGCATCAGACGGTGGACGTGAGGGTGGGAGTGTGCCGAAACTATAGCTTGGAGCCTCCTGCAAGTAATTACATTGACTCACAAGCGTGGGGGACAGTTTCTAATTATTTCTTATATCTCATGGGCTTTCAGTTCAAACTGTTGACTCTAGCCTCCACTTTCCATCTTTTGTAAACACAATTTGAAAGGTTTTTTTCTTACTACCTACAAGGTACATAGATATTCACAGCAAACTAACATTTAAATCTGTCTTCCTTGTCATAGCCAACGCTGACAATTATGCAACAGCAAATGCACTTTTTATATTCAGTAACAATGGTACTGTTTAATGCCCAGGACTTGCTCAGTATTTCAAATGCATGACAACTGAGTGTATTGACAAATATGACAAATACATATAAAAAGCCTGAAATTAAGGAAGAAAAGATATAAATATTGTCTTGTCAACTTGTTCCTTGTTTTCAACAGTCATCAATCTGAAATGCCAATCCGAAATGTATTACTGGGAGTCAAGCAACAAAGCCAAGCCACATAAAATTTTGAATGTATTAGGACTTAAACTAAAATACTGCTTGCAGTTCAAATATTCTCATAGTAATCCTTATTTAACATGCGTCTTCAAAAATAGCAAATGAAAGAAGAATGCCTTTATACTAGGTACCAAATATATCAAGAGATGGTATCTTATTATGATTTCTGTAACAATTTAGAAAAAGAGATGTCTATAATCTTATTTTTTAAAAAGTCACTGTGTTATGGAGCTAGAGAAGGATGCAAAAAGTGACTTTAGTAACAGCAAAAGTTAGATGTAGATTATAAGGTGGGAGCACTGCCACCAAGTGGAAGTAAGAACTGTGTCAGTTCACATCAGAGGTCCATCTCATTCTCTAATGTTTCAGACTATGGCATCCACTAGTCAGCATGTTTCAAAAGCTAGTCCAAGTTTCAGACAGCTACAAACAGACTACCCCTTGGGGTATAGATATAGGATATGGGATATCCCAATATTCTGTCAATAGGGCGTTTATTTGCTTATGCATTACATTACGCACATTGAGCAAGTGTCACTGTCTTTCATTATCCACATAATTAGTTTTTAAATCCTGCTCATTTCTTGTCTTTGTTTCTTGCAGCAGTGAGTTATCTGATTAGATATCAAGCATGTTAATACATTTGAACAATTTTAGTCTGCTTCTCCTTTGAACTTCATTGATTCCCCCTTCTTGCATTAGGAAAATGCTCACAACCTATAACAAATTATTCATTCTAATTTACATTAATTGCTGCATAGGTCAGAATTCAATTGCATTTGCTAGCATACTGTCCATTCACGTTGTTAGAAATATTTTTGCTCATGTTCATCTGTAGATTTTTTGGGTTCTAACTAAAATAATTTGGTATCATATATATTACTGTACAGTGTTTTGCTACAGACTCTCTGTATTTTCTTGGACAAATGACCTACTCTACTGAATTAATCACTTCTGTCAGCATACATCCTTCATAAATTGGGAATAAAATTTCCTCATATCAGAATGGGTGATGCCAGGATAAAATTTCTAAGTGGCAGTGAAATGTTGAGGTCCCTTTTAGTTGGTAAGGATTTGGAAAATCACTTGAATAAAATGAATCAACTAATTAAGACAGGTATTCAGTAGATGGATAGATAGAGTACTCTTGTAGAGTTAAAAAATAATTTTCCTTATCAAACTCGTTAACTTCTTTCCCCATGAAGCTATAAGTGTAAAAATAGAGACTATTTCTAAATTAGTTTTTAAAAAATCATCAGAAAGTAACATTGATATGTTCGGACGTGCAGTGTTTTTTTTCTTGCTTAAAACCACAACACTGTTTTATTGATACATACATATCACACCTCACTGAAACATTTTGTCTATGCCTAAACTGTGATGGTATGTCGATTCAGGCCTGTTCAGCATTAATTCATCCATGTGTACAGGGCTCGTTCCCTGCAGGTTGATCTACTCATTTCATGTTAAAAAGAGGGTCACTCTACATACGCACAGCATTAATCCCTTTTTTTGCAGGATCTGTTGATTCAGAGAACTGCATATATCAGAGACCTGAAATATTGGAGATTTTTTTTTTTTGACATCCCAAATCTGGTAAGTTGTAGTTGCAAGGAAAGCACCTCTTTGTAGAGACTGCAGAGACTCTTCTGCTGGGCAGAGTTGTCCTGTGAGACTTTTTTTCCATTAATTCTGCATATGGAGGGCAAATAACCCTCCCACCACCTTAACCATCCGCATTAGAGAAAGTAAGGTGGTGGAAATTTCTCCAATATGGAACTAAAGGCATCAGGGAAGAATCATTCTCTTTGCGTGCATAAGGAATATGGCTAAACAGTTACTTTTGTATGTGTTTAGAAATGACATTAAGAGAGATACACTAGATTTAATTTTTCCTTACTTTTTTCAGACATTCCTTCTAACTAGAGCTTTCCTTGGAAAATGACTTCATTGCTTAAAGTGAAACAATTGGATGAATGTGAAAGGAATCCTGCTTCTAAAGCTATAGTGTGTGCACCACTTTTCCACCTAGTGCAGGTTGACTAGCACTCAGGAATTTATCACATCATACAATATTTTTCCCTGGGTAGCCCTCTATTTTCAGGGGATCTATAATCACTTGAAGATTTCAGACTAAACAGGGAAATATAAAAATGCAAGTCTCAAACACCACAGACTTCAAAGAATCCAAGATGGGTTATTTTTAACTTGAGTTCTAAGCTAAGCCTGTGTGATAGTCATTATTCTTAACAGTTTCAGATATTTGCAAAAGTAGAATAGGAATTGACCCCAAGAGATTCCATCCTTCTACTTCAGGACAGAACCAGCTATGCCTACAACACTCCTGATGGAAGTTCTTAAAAATAGACAATGAGGAATATTCCCCATATTCCCCTTCTCAGCCAGCCATGTCTTCACTGATCTTGCCATTACAAAAGTATTCGTATTCCTTAAGCTAGATTACTAGCTTTTATATCTTGTCCTATTCAACACCAGGCATTGTGAACAAATTAATTCTTTGTAGCTGACATTTTAAAAACTTGAAAAACAGTGTCTTTTTTCTGCTTAATCTTATTTTGTCTAGAGTAAACAGCCCCAGTCCCTTCAGTTCCTTCTCAGAGGTGGTGTTTGTTAGATCTCAGCATATCATTGATGCTCTGTGCTGGACTCTCAGTTGACATGCATCTGGACACAGACCTCTAGCAGAGGTCTAACAGTGCTGGGCAGAGTAGGCTTACATTGTGTATTGAGTCTATTTAATGTGCTGAGTCCTACCTCATTTCTTTGCTGTCTTGATAGCAACACGGTTCTGTTAACCTATGGTCAGTCTGTTCTGGGAGAGACTAGATTTGCATGAACATTGTTTACTTACTTTAGTGTCCCTGGACATCGTTCACTAACTTTATTGTTCTAATTCCTGATAATGTCATTGATTTTTCCTAAGAGTAGAATTTGGAACTTGTTTTCTCTGAATTGAATTACATTTCTTTTTTCCTATGTAATTTTTCTGGTTTTTAGGATATTCTGATTTCTAGTTCTGCAGCATTCTCCCATCTGTCTCAGATCAGGGTCAAGGGCAGATTTCATAAGAATTATTTCCATTCTGTTTTCCAAGATGCTAATGAAAGCATCAAGGACAGGTGTCCCTGGATCCTTCCTTACCCAGATTTTCTTCTTCTGTAGAGAGCTTTCTGTGAGCTTTCTGTAGAGAGCCACATTCTGTGGCCCCACAGCCCCCAGTCTCTTAAAGGAAAGACAAACAAGAGGTATATGTTTCAGCTCAAAACTGTTACATTTCTTACCATAAATCTGTCATGCACTTTTCCCATCTAAAAATGCTGTCACTTAAACACAAAATGTGCACACCATATTGTTATCAAGTTCAGTACCCTTTTCCACATGTTTCTCACCTGAGTCAGGAATATTAGGGAAAAAACCAAGCTCATTTTTTTTAGATTCCCACCAGGGAATTCTATTGTGTAGGAAGATTTTAAATATTCCCAAAGTTTTCAATTTTTAGATCCACTGGAAATGGGTCTCTACTTTTTGTATAGTAATAATTTCAATAAACTCTTAGCAGCTTTTTGAAAATGCACCTGTGAATATGTGAATGTAACCAAATTTCCACACAATGAGTTTTTTCTGAATGTACTTAGATACATTATTATATTGTGGTTTAGGATCTTAAACTTCAATTTTAGTGGTAAATCTAAGTCTCCCTTTATTGTAAGAATTTCACTTTATGCTAAATCTTAATTAGATTCTTTGTCATGGAAATTTAACAATCATCAACTGCATAGTTTTCACATTGCTCTTGCATTCACCACCCTACATGCATATTTTAATTTTTTAATTTTTTAGGAGGCAGTAACTATTCTATTAATATTACATTAAACATGTGTATTTTACAAGCTTTTAGAAACACATTACTGTTCATTTTACTTGGGCAATGGACTCCAGGGGCACATGCAGAAAATGAGCATGTCTTCAGTATGGTTTTGCTGTTCTCAACCACAAGTCTGTTTTCAAGGAAATAGTGGTAGAACTCATTCAGAATTGCTAAATAGTCTTACTTTTTCTCCTCTAAAGAAACAAGTCAATTTTGTGGTTCACAAAAGAGATGTGTATTCATGTTGTCCAGAGTAGGGATATAATGCTTTCAGAAAATAAACTCATAGTCCTATAGAAAACCAGAGGACAGCCCAAAAGGCTGTCCACATAGTCATTAGCCATGCTACTGAAAGAAAGCAAGTGGGAAGAAAATTGTTTTTGCTCCAGTGAGGCTGATCCCATCTCAGACATTCAGCTAGCTCTCATGGTGGCTGTGTTGGACCACCACAGCCAGCTGAATGCTGTCAAGGAGAGTGACAGGCAGAACAGTGTTTATGTAAACTATTATCACACTCATGCCTTTATCAAAATGGTCAGATGTAATGAGCATCTTAGCACTAAACTGTGTGATGTGTCTAGGTCACATGACTCACACACACACACTGGAGCCATAACCAGCCCTAGCTATCACTTGTGGTGTTGCCAGCCACTGTTTAGTTTTCTTAGAACATTTGTGGCTACAAAAACATGACTAAACAACAGAATATTTAGCAAGTTAATTTCTCCCTTTTAAGCTTTTTTCTTCTCTGATTTCCTTCTGACCTCCTGATGTTATTGGCCCTTTCTCAACACACTGAAATAAATAATGGGGCACATCTTGGGGTCAGCTATGAAAGCACTCCAAGTTTAAGCATCCCCTATTCTGCTCCAGCTAAACAAAGTGTCACTGAGCAAAAGAACCTGTAGATTTGGTGGCTGGAAGTAGCTTATCTTGAAGGCTGAATTAATCAAATAATAGCTTGTGAGATTTTGCAAATTTTGTATCTCAACAACAGATTTGATGCAGAGTTAAGTCTGCTGGCAGTTTAATTCATTTTTTGATGCAGACACCATTTGCTTGGACACTTTGCAATCAGTCACTGTGATAACTAGCCCAGATGATATAGCATCATCATCACAGAAAAATATACATCTGAACCAAACCACAGGACTCAGCCATTCCTTGTGGAACTAGCTGTGTAGCAACTGTGTTGGTTGTTAACTAGCCCTTGGTGCTTTTCCATTCCATAAACGGTCTCTTTTGTTATACGTAACACCTACAGCTGTTTAGCTGTTTTCTGATTAAATTAATTTCATGGGAAAATGTTACCAAGTCCAGCATGCTTTGTCAGAAATATCTTGGGTTTCACAAAAGTTGATACAGGGCAAGGCAGTTTTCCCACGGATTCCTGAACTGCTTCAATAACCCAGCTTTTGAGACAGATCTGCCAGGAGAATGCTGCACTGAGATAAAGGCATGGTAATTCCAGTTTGCTCACTTCCAAGCCATCTTCTGGTAGCCACAGCTCCCAGCAGAGCTGGTGAGCTGTCTGTGTTTAGGTTAGAAACCTGGAGATCTTGTTGTCCCTTCTCTCCCCTTGTTACTCTGGTGTTTTTCAGACAGACCTCCATATAGACTGCTTCAAGGCCAGGATCCAGAGGTTTCCGACTCCATAGCTCAGGGCAAACCAGCCTGTCCAGGTTTTCCCAGGGTCGCGGTGCTGGAGTTCCAACATCGATGGTACAGGTGCACTTAGCCATGCCAGAGGTCTCAGTTGATCTACCACGGAGCCAGGCTTTAACCAGAGCCAAAAACTGCATGATCCCAGGCTACTGCTTAGTGAGTGAGATCACTGTTCTTGTCAAGTTTAACTCTACAAATAGCAGCAATGGTCAACTGACGGGAATTTCAATTTCAGTGAGCAGACACACAGCAATAGTCATTTCTGAAATGGAGTATTGGCATTTTCTGGCATAAAATTTCTTCAAATTTCTGACTCCCAGGGAATTTAGGAAAGTCTTTTGCCTAGATTGTTCGTCCTGTCTGTTCAGCTTGTACTGATTGTACAAATAAACACAACAGAAAATTTTGCCTCCTTCTAGCATCAGCTCCCTGAGCTTCGTCTGAAGCCTAGACTGATACAGTTTCTCAAAATTATAAACAGGATTAACTGCTCAATTTGGATGCATTTTTAAGTGTATACAACACATTCTTTAGAGGCATTCTAAATGCCATGTTACTCAGGAAATGACAGTTACTGCTTTGCAGCATTTTAAACAGATATATATTAGAAGGTTGTGTCACTTCAAATGATAAGTGACAGTGCAATTAAAACTACAGTTTTAAAATAACTTTTCCTCATATTTAAAGATATAAAAAACCTGATCCCTCCTACTTGAGAAAAATTATTTTCTGCACCTGTGTACTTATTGTTTTAAAATAATGAAAGTTAGCAGTTGCACCTTCTGGTTCTGTACTCACTTGAAAGAATATGAGGTGGTTATATGTTCTGAAAACAACAAATCAGATCCAGCATATGGAATGATTTGTCTGGGCTGAAGGAAAAAATACATTTAAATGTGCTATTATTTTCTTTTCTATTCAAAATATAATGAATCTTAAAATCAGGTTGCATTTACTGAAAAGAAACTAAAATTAGTAGCTTTGTTGAAAGGTTGAAATAACTTTTCCTTTTCTCCTATAATCCTGTTGTAAAATAATCCATGTTTTGCTATTTTTATTTCTCAAATTGCAAGCTAGATTTTTTAAAGTAAAAACAAAACAGAAGATCATATCAGTTAATAACTGTATTTTTGTAATGGTAGAGATTAAAAACTCATTAGAAAGAAAAAAATTGCAATGTGCTCTGCTGTGTTAGAAGACATGCCCATTTGGTGGTCAAGATGTGCAGCTCCCATCTGAAAAAAAAGTGCAATCAAATTCTCCTCTATACATGCTTTTCAGTGGAAAAATAAATTAAAAAAACAAACAACAAAACACAACAAACCCTAAAGCTTAACCAAAATTATCCAGTTCTATGATTACAGCACACATACTTTGTGATGAGAAACAAAAATTATAGCAATATCATGATTGAATATTTGATTTTTTAAAAATGTATTTTATAATAGTAGAGTCAATGAATTCCAAGGGATTTTTTCAAAAAGTTAGTAACCTGGCAATTTACAGCACAAGTATTTATTCAGGGTGGTCTATTGGGCATTCTTCCTTTCTGCATTGCAAGCAGAAATTGGCTTGCAATGCAACCACTCTTCCAAGGCTTCAGTAGACCAAAGAGAAGGTGGCTACCCATCCCTATGGCACAACTAACCTAAGGGAAATTCTTTCTGACTTGAGAATTTGTTGGAGGGATCAATAACTGTTGTCTTTAAACCTAATCCTATTTATTCCTTTGAATTCATAATTAATCTAGTGCTTCTACTAAATGGAGGTTTTTTCCTGAAATTTAGACAATTTGTCAGTATTTCTGGTGTTAGACCACTGGTAGACTGGAGCGATGTTTATCACATGGACAAGTATAGACTCACTGGTTTTGCTGCTTCTACTTCTATTCAGTGTATTTGCTTCTATTTTTTAGCTTTTATGCAATAGCTTACTTAAAAATACTTTGAAGCAGGGACCATATTCTGCTCTGGCATTAGTACAGGTCCCTAATACTCTTGGGGCCATACTCAGACTGTCTTTTATAGAAAACTTATTGCTCAAATTGTTCCTATCCTTGTCCAAAGTCTGTAAAGCTTAAACACTAGGCAGTCTGATTTGTTTAGCACTCTCTTGAACCTAAAAGCCAGCACAATTGCAGATGAGCTTAATAGAACCATTTGCAAAGGAATTTAATGAGGAATAAGCTAAGAGAATGCCACAAGTTTATAATTGCATCTGGAGACAATAATAACAATAAAAAAATACAAAAGCCTTTCTTTATGTAGTGTAAACTCTGTACAATTGTATTTATTTCTAAAGAGATGCATATGTTTTACTGGCTGATTAGTATATGAGACACTTGTTATACTAATTTGTAAGTAAAGTAATTTGTATATTACTTAACGACTGAAAAGCAAAAAAAGAGAGAAAATATTCTCTTTTGATGATTTAGAGAATCAATACATCTTTTTTTCTCTTTTATTTTCATCAGGTTATGGGGAAGCATTAATGCCATAAAATAATACGGTGAAGGGGATAGATATAAGATTCATTATAGCTCCAAAATTGGTGGGGTCTCAGATGGCATGAAAGGAAATACAAAAAACCACAACAGAATTAGGCATTGTATTTTCTGACACTTTGAGCTGTGTGGAGGTTTTGCTAAGTGGGTGCTATTCAGATGAGTTACGCTGACAGTCACTGATCAAAAGAATCAGGAATGGAACTTTTATAATGCTAAATGCCTAATGCAGTATCATTCATGGCAGAAGTACTGGACTAGATCCACACTTGAATAAATCACGTGAGAATCTGGTGCAATCTGAGGAAGATGGGACTCCCAAGTATATTCCACCTCTGGCATTTCTATAAACCAACAAAGCCATAGGTAGTTACGAAAAAAAATGTTGTCACCGTTCTGAAAAGCAAGTACTAGTCCTCAGTCCATTTTTATGTATCCTAAGAGGAATTCTGGAGCAGAATATGAAATCAGTTTGATTTAAAAAAATCAGCTCAGACTGATCCAGTGTAATGTCAGCAAAGGTATCCTTAGCTAAAACAGCCAATCTATTTTCCTATTACTATCTCACACTGCTGCTTATTTCCCAGAATTTTACTGTTCTGATGTTACTTTGGGGATTTTTGTTTGCTTTATGTTTGAGCTGTGGCAAGTACTGAGACATGGTGCCCAAAAGTCATGGCAGTTGAAATTGAAAGCATCTCAGTGTGCGTCCATTAAAAGATCTTTCAAGATTCATGGCTAGTGGGTGTACACCAAAACACAAGTACTAATACTAGCTCCATCCAACAGATTCAATTACAAACAAATCAATCCCGTAGCGTGAAGAGAGTTGCTGTATTGTATAATGAACAGTTTATTAGAAAGAGTAAAAACATGGACAAATAAGAAATGAGTAATCAGTATTTAGCCCAAACAGAAAAGCAGTACCATGATGAAAGGGTAGGTACTAAATATCAAACCAGTGGTCAGACGAAAAAAGCTGAAACATTTTGATGGGGAAAAAAGTAGTTCAAAAAGAACTACATGTGTCTGTCTAGGAGATATAAGTAGCCAACACTGAAGTCCATGTATATTTTCAAAGCATAATCACCTGCCAACCTAAACTGGTCAGTCTCTGTCTGTCACTGGTTTTAGTAGGCTCATTCTGAACAACAGTGTTTCAAGCAATGTTGGCATTTAGAGAGTCAGTAATGGTATCTGAAATGCAGCACAGGTATAATCCATGAAGTATCCTGCAGTCTTGACCCCCAGTTATGTTAATTCTCTCCCTGCCAGTGCTACCAGGTTTTCTTTCAAGGGGAAACAGACTGTAGGAGAGAGACTCTGATATCTGGGTCGTGTCACAGCATACATTCAGGAAATGTCCTCAGACCCGCAGATTCAACACATTCAGTGGATATTGGAGAATGGACCTTATGAAGCTGGTCTGTATCATGGATACAGATCTTTTCAATGGTGGGCACTGTAAGTGTGATGCAGAGTTCCTCAGACCTTTTTTATCTTTCTTATTCAATGTAATGTTTGCCATGTTTCAAGACTCTCAAAGTTGTATTATCCCTAGGCAGTTCAAGGAAATGTAGCCATGTTATTTCTGTATCACTGTTGCTAGTCAGACAGCAATATCTCTGCTAACTGTGATGAAACTCTGCTCTCGTGATGGAAGTGTTTTGTCTTCCTTTACACCATGCTTCATCTCAGATCATGGGCTGTAATAGCATTTCACCTTGTTAGTTTGTAGGGAAAACAATAGATAGTACGTAAGTGTTGTATAGCTAGGCAGCACAGCATGGGCAGTACAGAGGCACAGTACACTTGGCAGCAGCTCCAGTTTCTCTGTAGCCATCCCAGAGAGGAGATACATGAGATGCTTTGTCAGACAGGAGTGCATATTCTTCTCCCCTTTTCCCACTTGTCTGGCAAGTGTGAAGGACACAGACTCATTTCCTTCTAGCACCTATGAGTACATATGTGTATGGTCTGTTGCTCAGTCATAAGACACGGTAAGCATAACTTACACACGCTAAAAATACAAAGTATGGAACCATGCTGGGAATGTAAAAGGAAGGAATGTCCCTGACTTGAGCTAGAGACAGAGATCAAAAGCCACTTTCAGCAGGCCTTTTCCTGAGGGTTCCTTGTACACTTCTTTCCTTTCTTTAGGTAGCCTAAAGAGAAAAGTAGTGTAACTAACTTACATGTTTGGTAGCAGCAAGGTTTTTTCCTACCAACTTGTGCTGTGACATTGGAAGTTCCAGACTCAGTCTAAATTCCACTGAGCTGTCACCAATGAGTTATCTGGAAGAGGTGACCAGTCACTGCTGAAGCCCACAGCAGAGTCAATAGCGGCTGACAATAAACCAGCATCTGCATTCATCAGTGTGTATTCCTTTTCCCCAAGACTTAAATTCTGGGACAAAGTAAAACCTACAGCACCTAGATATGAAGATGGAGAGCACATATTCATACATGGACAACACAGAACCTGACTACAGAGCCTTTCATCACTTGCTTTTCTCTTCCAGCATCTTTTAGTGCTTTGTTTCTTTGTTTCTGGCACAGAAAACTTACCTAGTTAGGCACAAATGAAAATCTCACAAATTCTGCATACATGCCATGCAGTTTTCTACAGATAGATTGCACTATATTTAATTCCAAAGCTTTTAAAACTGACTGCTATTCATTAGTGACTACACATTGGTACGCGTCCCAGCTTGAACTGCTTAAAACCACCTGCTGGTTACTGGATTTTTTGCCGACCATCAGCATACAACTACCATTTGTCTTCTTATGCAGTGCATTCTCCTATAATCAATTTATGGGTGAAATACTGTATATACATATCCAAATTAATTCTTCCTCAATATTGGTCTTCAGATTCCACCATATGATTGCCAAAACCTGTTCTGCTCACTATCATTTTCTACTTGCTAATTAATTAGAGAAAGTCACAAGAAATACTAGCTAAGTATTTTTGGGGGGCTTAATGAATGAGTCTATTAATTTAAGAAGATTTAACAATTATGCATTCTCTAATATTGATTTCCACTAAATCCTATCTGGAAATTAAGGAGATTGATAATAAAACCTTTTATTCAGTTCCACTACAATAGATCTAATGAATAAATTGGCTGCATGCACATCCTTAGAACTAGATTCATTTAGTAATAAATGGTGCAACACAAAGGAGCACATTATAATTGAAATCAAGGAGGGGGGAAAAGCAGGTGTAGGCTGAACTCAGTAATATGCTAATCAAGCACAATGCAGAAAGTAAGTTTTATGTGGTGTGGATTTGTTCCTCTGGCATTCATAGAATTTCCTTTTCAAATTTCTTTTCTTACTTTTGTGTAGCCTGCTCCTGTTTGTTGGGTTCCTCAGCCTGTTGTTTCAGGATTAAAGGAATCTCATGTACACAGCAGCACACTGTGAGCTGAATCCTGCTTGGTTAAAAAGATCATGGAATTAATTTTGAGAAAAGACTCTAGTTGCTGACAACACATTTTTCTACTCCACGTTGTTTATTCCTATTCCAGAGCTCCAAAAGAGGGGAATGATTCCCAAATAATGCTGAATATGCATCATTGTCCTAAGAAAAAGGGGGGAGTATATGAAAAAAGAACTGAAAGCAGGAAAGGCCAAATGTTCAGCCTCCTTAATCTTCTAGAATGAAAGCCATAATCAGTCCATGGAAGGCTCATACCTGTGATAATTTAAGTTCAAATGTGGCAATCCAGTCCATTCAGGTCTTTGGGGAGTGGTCAGCACCAAGCATCTCTCATAGTCCAATTGTAAATCATTCTTTTCATTGCTCTGTAAACCATATTTCACCTCATACATCTGAGCAATCTTTGAGGATGGAGGTGAAACATTAAATCATCTTAACATTTCCTTTCCTCAGGTGCAGAAAACAATTTAGTTCCTTCTTGAGTTCCCTCTGAGTTTTCAGTCAACAGATCTTTTTCCTTTGAATTTCTCCTTCTTTTTGACTCACAGTTCTTAAGTGTCTGCTACCTCTTGACTGCACACAGGAAGTGCAGTTCAAATATCTAGCAGAAAAGATACTAAGGATCTGATTTGAAAACCCATATAAGTTAATCCAGTTAAGACTCCCACTGATTTTAATAAACTTTTGATCAAGCGATGTGATTATTCAAATTAGCTTCTTAAATGTACTGTATAATGCATCCTAATTTGCTTTATTGTGTTACAATGCATCTCTTCTTGCCCAAGGGAAAAAAATACATATAAGTGAAATTCTAGACTTTTTAGACTTAGATCTGCAGAAACAAAACATTGTCAACATCAGAATCAGACATCAAACACCAGAAGTGCAGAACAATGAAGTATTGATTCCCAAATCATTCATTTCCATTATTGTTTTTATTTATTATTACATTATTAATAATAGAACATGTCATAAGAAACTCTCTTGACAGTAATTCATTTAATGACAATAATAAAGATTCCAATAATATTAAATGCATAAGGACCATGTCACAATGGCTCATTATGGCTTACCAGTGCATATACAAGGGCCGCTAAATGTTAACAATCTGATCCTCAGCGGTGGCTATGTAAAGTAAGGAAATACTACTGCCGTTGTAAAGAGAGCAGAGAGAAAGTAGGTCATTTTCTGTAGCACAGAGAATATCTGTGATAGAGCCAAGATGAGAACTCAGAGAATTTTATAAGCTATTCCTAGGCTTTCACCATATAGTCACCTAGCTATATCTCTCATTTGATAGGCTTTAACTTTTTCAGTCCCATAAGAAAGCTATCACAATCACATGTACAGAGTTGCATCTCACATAACTTACTTAATAAAAATATTGTAATATACAAACATGTAAACAGATAACCGGCATCCTTAAATAACATCTGATTATGTACATTAGCATGAGAGCTTAGAACAGCAAATGATGTATGAGATGTGGAGACTATGAAGACAGGCTCTTCCCTAGAAGTCACTCTTCCTGACCCTTCTTTTTACATCTTTGCTCCTTTCAGCCCCATTGCCATGGAAGTAGAGGCATGGACAGAGATCCAAGGACAAGAGGAATGGGAAAAGAAGCAGCACAAAGGAAATGGAAACTGCTAAGCATGGCTGAGATAGGGCTGAGAAAGCAAAGGGGTGGTGAAAAGGAGGCTAGAAAAGATGAAGGGCTCGGGTCCCTGTCCCAGGACATGGAGGAGATGGAGAATTCATAAAATCAAGCTTTGAACAACATTGTCACATTCACACTCACACACACATACACGTAATTATCCTCAGCCCCCCGCTCCCACAGCTGCAGCTCTCTCAGGGTGTGGGGAGGAGGGATAATTCTCTCTCTTACAGTGGTTGCAGTTATTTTTAAAAGCCTCTCCAGTACATTTACCTTTGCATTTGCATACACATATACCATGTACTGCTGCTCAGTCCTACATTTTCTATAGGTAAGACAAGAATATACAGTAGTATATTGTGGATAGTTATTTCTGTGTGATGAAGTCAGCATAATAAAGCTGAAAGTGAGAGAAAACTGCCAAACTTGCATCTCTGATACACCTGAAAGGAGTAATCTCAGAATAGAAATTTTAGTGTTCTGCTAAGTAGCTCAACAGCTAATGGATTGGGTAATCTCTTCTCCCTCTGCTCTTCATGTACCTGATCCAAGGCAAAATATATATGTAGTTCCTGAAGCAGGGAACGAATCTGGCTCACCTTCGGTGCCAGGAATGCTCCATTAACAAGCTGCAGAATTAGGGTCCCTCTTTCTGTTTCTCAGGCTCCACAAATTCTGTGTTGCTTTCTGTGCAGAACTTGGCTTCAAGGGGGCGGAGGAAAGGTGGAGACTGGCTTCCCTACAGGTTACAGAATAACCTTGCAGCTAAGGTAGTCTGCTCCTTAAACTGAGAATACCTATCCCCCAATTTCTTGCTTAGAGTTTTGCTTATTAGGGCATGCGTAATCCAATTCATGGTCCGTTAGCTGGATCTGGCCCATGGCACCCTTGTGCCCTGCTTTTTCATTGACAGATATGAAGTGTAGCTGCTCAGATAGTGAATTCTTCCTACATGGCTGGATAATCCGTCTCCCTTGGTGAAGAAGCTCTGCACTCGCTCAGAGGCAGACCTACTGCCATGCCATATCCAAGTAAGAGGAAGCAGGCACCAGCAGACGTATGCCTTCTCATGAGTGCCCACATAAAACCCTGAACTGCCACTCCCTCGGGCTCCAAGCTAACAGTGCAAAAAGCTGTTCTTCCACAACCCCTCTTCAGATGAGGGCTCTGTGCTATGAATCCTGAGTAGGAGGAGGTGTTCAGGCTAGTTGCATGTGCAGAGTGGGAGACTGAGTCTCTGCTGAAGCACTTTGGCTCTCTGTACAGACAGTGGTGAGACCTGGCACCTCTGAAATGAATTTCCTGGGAAGATTTGATACAGCACTTCATTGCCAATGCAGCAGTGAGTCCTGCCTTTATGTCACAGATAACTAAAACAGATTACAGCTGTGGAAGAGACAATTCATTTAGGAATTGAGGAACTCTAGTTTATCATGAATAACTTAACAACTAATAAATAAGTAATCTTAAATAAGGTCTGATCAGAGGAAGACATTTTTAACTTCGTTTCTTAGAAAGAACCTATCCAGAAGTCAGGCATTCTACACAGCCAAATATGCGCCAGTTCAATTACAAAGGTGGTATTGTAATAGGATTAATAATGAACATTAATCATCTTACACCCAGACCCATTATTTTTCTCTCTTCTCACAGGATGCCTACTCTCCAACAGTACTTATTTAAATACAGGTTAGCAGAATAAGCTGTTACAATCCTTAATGTCAATAGGATTTCAATATCCCATGGAAAATTATTACAAAAGCAATTTAATGTTAATCCCTTGACAACACGTTTGCAAACACTAAATTAGCAGTGATGAGGATGTCTGGCTGATATTGTCCTGTTTCAGCAGCAATGCTGGACTGGAAGACAGCACTGGGTGATGCTCTGCAGGAGGTCATCTTTGTCTCCGAGCTGTGTGACTGCGTAGACATATTAGATCAGCAGACAAGGCAGTGATGAGAACTAACATTCCATTTTAGAAAGATTTTAACTTTTTCTTTCCACCAACGTGGTAGAGGAGAAATATGCCTTTTAGAAGCAATAGCATTGATCTAAACATCAACTGTGGTCACCTTTAAGTTAATTTTTCATAGGATCTTCCACTGCTGAAGAAAGACTGCTGTCTTTTATTGGTTCATACGCAAAGACTGTATTTCTTCTTTAATTTTACTAAAGATCCAGAAAGACATGTGTAGTCCTCCCCCAGGACAGCCAGTTACCTTTGGCTGAGGCAGTCTCCCAGAAAATGTAGGTTTCAATCATGTTAGGTGAAGGAGGGCATCGTATCTGGGACTCTCACTTGACACCTGGCTTTGCAGAACCTTCCTAAGTATGAGTCATTGGTGTGTTGTATAGAAAGGGAAGCAACAGCAGGAAAAAGCCACTACCAACCCATTTTTTGTGGAGTCTACTGCAGTGGGTATATGATTAATGTTTCAAAGTATGCAACTAGGATTGAATCTCTCTGGAGAATGCATAGAATAATTCATTGGGTTTTTTAATCCTGAGTGGGCTTAACTATGAACCAAGCTGTGTCAGAACTGCCTGCTCCTAACTGTGTGCCTTTTTGGCACACTTTCTGTGCTTTTGGTGCTTCATCACAGCTCTGTGAGTTGCATTCAGTATTTGAAAATCCCAGAGTGTATATTCAACCTACATGTGATGATTGATTGTGAGAATGATTTCTAATACTGCTAATGCACAGTCTGGGGCAAGTTGCCTCAGTAGTTAGCCTTCAATTTAGGTATTAGGAAAATAAGATAATAATATGCAATTAACTATCCCACAAGCTTATTATATGGCTTACTTGGTTAATGTTTATAAGGCACACTTTGGAAATGAAAATGCTACATGCACTAAGTATTGTGCAGCATGGAAAATGCTTGACTATTTAATTCAGATGGAATGCATGTAACACAATGAAACCGTGAGTCTTGGCCAGCATGCAAAAGCCCCTTTGCCATCTTTCATTAGATATGCAAACACTGGATTAAGTTTCCTTTACTTTGGCCAAACCAGCACTCTCAGGAATCATACCACGTCTCTCCCACAGCTGTAAAATGTTCTTCTTCTTACAGAAGAACATCAGGTGGGTGTTGGTAGTAAGATGCCAATACCTGGAAATATTTTAGGTGTACTCTGGGAGTAAAAGTCTGTTCAGTTTGTTAACTGCAGAAAACTGAGAAAGAAAAATGATGTATGGTACAGACTTGCAGGTAAAACCCTTGAGATGGTCATGGAGACCTTTATTTTGCCATCTGTAATAATAAAAGGAACATAAACCATAAGGTTCTCCACAGCAGAAGCAGCATGCTTATCCCCGCCAACAAGCAGAGTGGAACCCCTAATGCATGCCATTAATCATATAATTTTATTGGTGACATAAATGCAAAAAGATAGAGAGAGATTTTACAAACATGCCATATACAGACTTAGCTTGCTTATATCCCTGGCTTGCTTTTGTTTTTTGGGGTTTTGGTTTTTTTTTCTTTTCTTTTCTTTTTTTCTTCCCCCCTGATTTATGCTCTGGTCTGACAATATCAAATTTTAGCTGTACATGAATCCTTAACACTGCCAAGCTTTGCGAATGGGCATTCCTTCATGCTCATTGGCCCTTAAGCTCTATTCTGATAATGAAAGAAGCAGAACATAGGATGAATGCAGATAGCAACCTGTCAGCAGCACTCTATTATGCACTGACATAATCTATCAGAGTTTACATGGGGGATAGAGCATGGGATAGGATAAAAGGGAGAGAAAGAACAAAGAGAAGCCTGAAGGTGATAATAAAAAATGAATGTATGACCCACTGCCTCCCTTGTTTTTTAGCTGGTAAAAAGTACACATTGACTTAATTAAGATAAAATCTTATTCTTTAGCATTTGGAGTCTTAACCTGCCATTGTTTTATTAAAATGCACCATGAATATTAAATAGTAGATGACTTCACCTCCCTACAGTAAGAGTGAAGCCATTTGTTTTGAACTCTTGATCCCACTTGTTTGCTTTTTATTTTGTGTGTGTGTGTTTTCTCTGTTGACATTATTCATGACTCTGTGAGATCTAATAGAGAGCTGGGATTCACCCTGAGTGGTGGTGTCTGATGTCCATTTGGAACAAATTCAAACAACCCAAGCAGTCCAGGGAAAACTCCAGCTTCCCTTGTGATCACCACCTGCCAGGAAGCCAAGCCTAGCTGTGACAGAGCATCACAGTCTGGCAGATCTCCATCACAGGAAAAGTATGATTTTTCTCAGATTCACTTAACTCTTTAAAGATCCTGGCAATGCTAGGAAGCTGATATGCTGCTTGGAACAGAGAAGATCAGTATGATCAGTGTCTGAGACCAAAGACATTGCTGACGCTGTATTTCAAATTGCCTTTTGAAAAATCAGGTGGTTCAGTCAATTGAACAGAGTTACTTGGTTTGAAATACAGAGATGAAAAAGTTGAATTTTCACTAGACTTTACAAAAGACAGAATTCAAATACCATGCATAGCACCACTTTCAGCCTTGATTCAGCAGACTTTTAGGTACTTATTTAACTTAATGTCTGTACTTCAGTGCAAGTGCTTTGCTGGACCAAAGCCCTAGTGAGCATATACAGACTCTTAGAAGATACCTGAAGCAATTAATCTTTTCTGACACTAAGGCAGATTTGAAATCATGGCTTACTTCTCCCCTATACCCCCCCACCCCAGGCTGTACATCTGCACAGTCATTTATTTCCTGGCTAGAGTAACTACAGATCAGAAGGTTAAAATGTTCAATGGCTTAATGTGCTAGCTTCATTTCTACTGGCTTCTTGCAGCAACAGTGGACAATGAAAGTGATAGGCTCGGTCTGATCTCTGATGAATGCTTACCCACATAATTATATTGGCTGCAAGCTTGGCACAGTTGGGAGAGAAAAGGCAATGAGAGTTTAAAAAGTGCAGTTACCATAGGTCAGGGCTGATGTCTTCACATGGCACTTGCTTACCTTTTCTTCCCCAGGATCACTAGAGATTTCTTACCTACATAATCCATGTTTTCTCTCTATTGCTCTGGGCACGCTCAGACACTAACAAATAAAAACTTCTTCAGCCATAGCTTTAATATGAATGCTTAGATGCCAGCTATTGTAGCTGAGCTAACTTTGTCAGCTACTACAGTAGTCTTTATATTGACATCCACTTTAATGGTTACTTATGCTTTGAAGTTTGAAAAAATTAAGCCAATCACCTCAGTTATTTAGTCTTTGTCTGAAAATACATTGTTCATGCCTCCTGCACCTACCGACCCAGTGAGCAAAAGGTAAGCATCTTGAATTCACTTGAAATCCTATCAAAGAAATTTTAATTTAAATACAACAACCTCCTGTTTCAATATTACATATGTATGGCTGACTCCTAGCTGCTTGTAAGCTTCTGCAATTGCAAAAGCAAATGTTTAACTACTATCTGTGTAATTGGCTTTTTCTTACACCTCTCATACTGTAAAGTGGAAAGGGTTAGCTAGTCTTTTATCCAGATGTGACATGATCAGTGCCTTACAGAGACAACCTTCCATGTGGACATTATCACCTCTTGAGATGCAGCTAATTAGATTCTTAGAAGAAGCTATTATAGTCTACTGGATACGTACAAAGCATCTTCAGAAACTGCATAATAAATTCCCAGTAGACTCCTATTTGTTGCAGTAAATTATACATATTTCTCTGCTTAAAACTGTGTGCAGTGTTTATACCAAAATCCTGAACATTTTATTTCCTCTTGAGGATATGGTAACTGTGTTGATGGTCTTGATTTAAAAGAAACAAAAAATTTTACTAGTCAGCTATCGACATGCAGGTTTAGATGTCTGTAGCTGGAATTTCACAATTGCTTTACTCCAGCGTAAGTGAGAGTTGCCCTAACATGGACGAGCTTCCTCTCTCCCCTAATCTGAACCAAACATTCCTGCCACGCTTTTGGATGCACAATGCATGCTAGGCTGGACCAAGAAACTAATCAGGCTGAAAAACAGCCTGGGGGGAGAAGGGAGGCTGTGAGGCACAAATAGGGTATTTCTTTTCATATGGATTAGTTCCCTGAACTATGTCACTCACTTCTTAAGTCCAACAGAAGTGCATGGCTGGAGATGGGACAGAGGGTAGGATTGCTTGTCTCATTCCATTTAGGTTGGCTTAAAGTGATTACGAAATTGCTATCTTAACTAGATATTAAAAAGGACCTTTTTCTGTAGCTTATGATTATCTTAGATCACAATTCAGCAAGGTATTTAAGTAAGCACCTAACTTTAAGTCTCATGCGGAAGTTCATTGCTCAGGCAAGTTCCTAGTATTTTCATTTCTTGGCTGACTTTCTGAAGTGCTTAATCAGAGTCAGGGGAGCTGTTCTTCTTTGTAACAGTTTCACTGAAAGTTATTTATCCATTTTAAAGAAAATATTCATTGTTGCTAGGAAATATTGTTTGTGACCTTTTTATTAAGCAGCTACAGCACCTCAGGGAAGAAAAGAGAAGCATAAGCTTGGCAAGGAGTAAAACTCCAGGTCAGATTTGTGTTTTTATTAGCCTCAGAAGAATTGAATGTGATTTAACTGAGTTATACAATATATAAGGCACTTTGTACATGGGCCGTGGAGTACATTAGACGATAAAATTGGCTGCTTCTGCTGTTCCATTAGTGATGGCACCAGTGGATATACAAACTGAGACGGATATGTCTTGATGCACAAGGAAGAAGAGGGCACATTAAGGAGGATGGAGGTCTCAGAAGTGCTTTCCTAGCATAATGTAAACTAGGATGAAGTTGTAATTTCCTTCTTCATCCTCAGTGAGAGTACATGTGAGAGCTTAACATGTTGTTGTGAGGAAGATATGCAGCTTCCAAAAGAACACTTGAGAGATCTTCAGAATCAGCATTTTATAACATGCCTTGCTTTCTGTATGAAATAGATGAAGATTGCAAAGGTGAACACTGTGGGAGGTGGATAAACAAGACAGGGTCATGCCTGATTGATTGCACATATTGAATGATACGTAGTGCAGGGCTGTTATCCAGCCAGTAGATGAAACAGGACGCATTGCTTCATCCATTTTTCTTTCATAAAGATTTTCTAAAACAACCCTTTGAAACCAACTGAGCAAGCAGCAGCATGGCAGAAATGGAAACCCAACATGTCAGGTATGGCACTGCTAAGGTTGCCTGTCTAACCTTAACAGTAGCCACTTGTAGATATTTGCTGCAAGGAGGCCTTTCTTACATACAATCACATTGATTTTCTCTCAAAAGAAGATACATGCTATGCATAAATCCCCAAAAGCTGTGCTCTATATCTCCCTTCTCTTCCTTCAAATCTCCCAGATTTTATGTCACTGTTAGCGCTCTGCTCTCTTCTTGTTAAATCCTCTGTTTATATGTCTTGATCTTCACAAAGATCTTCTTTTCTTTTCCTTTCTTTTTTACTAAGAAATTTGTCCGAGTTTATATTTATCTCCTCTATTAATCAGATATTATCCTATTGTTATCCTATTAACAGATATTGTCCTATTTAGTGCACATGCACTAAGTTTTGCCCTGTCTCCCTTTCACAAGAGAATTGCTCTTTCAGACCTACAAGCACAACTGCTCCTTAACCTAGTTCTGTCAGGATGATTTGATTTGTAAAACCCTCACAGAGAAATGTTTTAGTAGGTTTTAAAAACCAAATTCTTTTGACAGAATCAGGCTGGGGACAGCTACATGTGTAGTTATACCAGCAAATCTGAGGGGAGTGGTAATCTTCGGGGAAGCAGAAGGGAGAAGAGAGTGGCTGGTGATGAGCCACCTACATTATCTCCATGCTTACATTATCCACATAGCTATTGACAGCCCTATCAACATCTGACAGCACCCTGGCTATTCTGATTTTCATACCTTTTGCTCTTTTGTCCAAAATGCCTGTCATTGCTGACAGACCTGCAACATAACAACCACAATGCTTTTACTCCATTACGCAGTCTGTCTATAACTGCATTCTCATCTCCTCAGCTGATTTTCCATATTCACTTCTCCTCATTCCATTGCTGATTTAATTATTTTTTCATATTGTCCAGTTCTTCTCTTCAAAATATCCTGTCTTCATTTGCATCTCTTCATAAGTCCCTTTCTCAAAGCAGCTTCTCCTCAAGTCTTATTAAATATCCTCTTCCTTCTGCCTTGTTTTAATTAAGCTGTGAACTCTTTAGGTCAATGAACATGACCAAAGTGTGTAAAATGCTGTTTTTATGCTGGACTGCCAAATTATAATAGCAGCAATAGTCAACAGAGTTCCGAAGTTTGAGCACAAGGCAATATGTAATGCTGCAGAAAGTAAGCCAAAACAAAAGAATAAAAAAAAGTTTAAAGGAAGAAAGCCTGCAGCACTGAGCTATTTAGACAATGCAGAACAGCCAACAGTCGCTGACACATGGAAAGGGCAAGGAGAAAAGACAGGTCAGTCTTGAGACAGAAGAGAAGCTTCACACCAGGAGTGCCTGATGATTCAGGAAGAAGAGCATCTGCAGTTCAGAAAACTCCTAAAATTTTGTAATCGTCCTGGAGCATACACAGGAGAAAATTCCACCCTGTCTTAATGACTGAGAACTGCTCTATCTATGGAAATGAGTGAGCACTGTGACTGAAAACTGGCTTTAGGAAATGAATATATGCCTAGTCAGGAACTGGTGAAGACTTGCCTGATAACTAAAAGGTCCAATCCCTCTCTGAGCAAAGTAATTTCTGGTGCTGTTTGACTTGAGTAGGAGCAAAGTAATGCAAAATGTACTGGGAGATGTTTATCTCAATACACAACTCATGACAGACTTAGCTAGTAACCTAGAAAATGCCTTGAAGAAAAACACTGAACAAGTGAAAAAGGTAGATATGTATGAGAGAGAGGGAAAGGGAGAAAAACACTGAAATGTAGAAGATGTTAAATAAAGCACGTTTTGTTTCTTCATCTGCACACATGCTTAAAGGAAATAGCTGTATCATTAAATATTTATTGAAATTATGCTTTAAAAGAGGAGAAAAATCCAGTAGGATCATTAGTGAAAGAAAATAAGTACAATAATTAGATTTAAAATAAACTAATATTGGGATACTCTGAGCTTGCACACACTTTCAATTATAGTTAAATTTGTATAAACAGTGTCAATCTGTCATTTCAGTTCCCTCTCAGATTTAAATCTGAGCCCTATTTCTTCAGTCCTCCACCCTGCTTACTTACTGATACACGGCCATGTGCCAAGTGGCTTCCTAGGTGAAGAACCACAAGTTTGGAGGTGGTCCTTTTTCAAGCCACATCACTGCAGCATGGAGGGATAACACTTCTGTTTCATGGGGCAGTACTGAGTAGCTCACTTTCAGGCTTTTTCATCTCTCAATCCTTCTTCCTTTTCTCTGTCCCACTGAGAAGCTCTTAAAAGCTTAAACCATAAAGGTCCTCTCCTTTTTTTCTCCTTTTTTTTTAATTTTTTTTTTTCCCCAGGACAAGTGAAAGAAGAATAAAATCAAAGAATGTGACGGTTTTGGAAAAAAACAGCAAAAGGTTTGGCAATGAAGCTCCGCAAAGAGTTGAACAATTGGCTTTGGAAGGGATTTAGGCTACAGTGGCAAAAGAATGAGTGTTGACCTGGAAAATCAAGATGCATTAGGCATTTCAGTGCAGGAGAGGGAAGGCTGTGCAACCTGGTCAAGTGGAAAGAGCTCTAGTGGTCAAGAGCTTAGTGACAAAACCAAAAGACTGAAGGGTTTTAGTGAGCAAAAAGAAGTTTTGCAGAGAGGACTGTACACTGAGATTATAAAAGAAAGAACGTGGCAGTCAAACCAACGAAAGCAGTATCTCTTCAAGGCTACCAGGGAAAATTGACTGGAAAGAAATCTATCAGCGACATAGAAATTAACGGTTATATTCAGGTCTCAGGCTGATTAAGAATGGGATAGTAATCTTACAAAATAGAGTGTTATAACTAGAAATGGTAAATACATTTCCTGTTGGGTTTTTTTCATATAGCTAATACATACTACTTGAAAATAGCACATTTAATAAAATTATATCTTATAATATGAAGTTCTCCTTCTTATTTTCCCTGCTGCCAACCTGCAGGGAGATCACACACAAACTGTTTGGCAGGCCTGCTAGTGTTGGAGGTTCTGATTACACAGAATACACATTCCCAAACAGCAGGGGAGGGGAGCTCTCCAGTGAGGAGAGGGAAGGAGTTTTAGAGGGTAGCTCCTCACAATCACCGAATGAGGAACAAACTGCAGCAGTGTCACAAGGAGATATAATACTCTTTCCAGGGGGATTTATTTGATCAAGACATTGTTGAGCATGAAGGCTATGATGAAAATAACTGAAGAGGCACGAACATTAAGAGCAGAACTTCTGTTCTGTATTCTGTATTGTTCTCTAATACTGTTCAGGTGGAAGAGAAAAATAGTTCCATAGATCCAAGTACAAATAATCATGAAAATGAGTGTGTATGTTTAACCACTCATATACCTGAGAGATCATAGGTTATAGCTTCAAAAAGACATAGAAAGCATGTAGATGTCCAGCTATCATTAAGCACACAAGTCCAGCCTCAGTACGTGCTATCTAAGTAGAGTTATTTAAATGAGAGACACTCACTTTGCAGCACTAACATTCCTGTAGTACCCACAGGTCTTCTGCTCCTGTCCAGAAGCATTAGAATTTCTTAAAGGGATAAGCAATTTAGCACCAAGTCAAAGCCTATGGACCTGTCAGGATCCACAAACAGTTTTGGAGTTGTGCTGAAGTATTTCAGTCTCATTCAGTCAAATATGTTACTAAATATACAAACAGGTCCAAAACCAGCTGTAAAAAAACTGATTCCACTGAGCTCCCTCCTGCTGTTGAGACTTTCTCAAGAGCACGCCACCTGTTTTGGACTTGGTGAGTAATTCTACCACCATACACCCACCCAGGCTTGGACCACAAAGGTTCCAGCCACATAAAAGCAGGCATTCTCAACCAACTCTCCACACTTATCTTCACCAGCCCTGGCAACAGAACCAGCCAGCATTCATCTCACAGCAAACATCTAGCTATCTCCTCCTTCTTTCTACTTCTGTCCTCTTCCTACTCTCAATTTGTCAAAAACACAGGTTCAAATCCATGTGCACTGTGGTATGATTTGAATCTATATCTCTTGTGTTCTTTATGTTTGAAATATCAACCTATACAGGAGTCTGAGATGTTACATATTAGTTGTTTCTGTTGAAGCATATAACAGAAATTAATTACAGTTATTTAAACCATTTATAAGATCCCCCCTGGACCTTCTCAGGGCTAAACGTTCCCAGATCTCTCAGCCACTCCTTGTTATGTCAGATGCTCTGAACCTTTAATCACCTTTATGGCCCTTTCGTGGACTTGATCCAGTATGTTCATGTCTCTTTTGTACTGGGGAGCCCAGAGCTGGGCACAGCACACCAGATTTGTCTCACCAGTGCTGAGCAGAGGAGAAGAATCACCTTCCTCAGTCTGCAGGAAACACTCTTCCTAATGCAGCTGAGGGTGCTGCTTGCCTTTTTTGCTGTGAGGGCATATCACTGGCTCATGTTCAACTTGTCCACCAGGACCCTCAGGCCATTTTCTGCAAGGCTGCTTTCCAGACAGCTGGCTCCCAGCCTGCACTGGTGTATAGGGTTTTTCCACCTCAGGTGCATTTCTCTTCATTGAACTTCATGAGATTCCTGTTGGCCCATTTCTCTAGCCTGTTGAGCGCATCACCTGAATGGCAGCACAAACCTCTGACACATCAGCCACTCTTCCCAGTTTTGTATTACCAGCAAACTTGATGAGGGTGGACTCTGTCATATCATCCAGATCATTAATTAAGACATTAAACAGTATAGGACCCAGCACTGACACCTTGGGTACAGCACTACTAACTGCCTTCCAGTTACTAGTGGTAACAAGTAACTTCCAGCAGCTGGACTTCACGCTACTGGTCACAACCAGTTCAGTCCAGTTTTCAGTCAATCTCACTGTCTGTCCACTTATCTAGCAGTTTTTCTATGAAGATTTTATGGGACACTGCAACAAATTCCTTCTAAAGTTGAGATAAATAACATCAGCTGCTCTTCCATCATTCACTAAGCTAGTCATCTCATCATAGAGAGCAATCCAGTTTGTTAAACATAATTTCCTCTTCATGAATTCATGCTGACTCCTACCAATCACCTTCTTGTCCTTCATATGTTTGGAAATGGTTTCCAGGATTACTTGCTCCATCACTTTCGAAGGGATTGAGGTGAGGGTGACCAGTCTACAGTTCTCCAGAACCTTGTTTTTGACCTTCTTGAAAACAAAAGTGACATTTTCTTTCTCTGGTCCTTGGGAAACTCCCCAGATTGCCTTTCCTTCCCAGGTCACCTCAGACCTTTCAAAGTTAACTGAGAGTGGCCTTGCAATGACATCAGCCAGCTCCCTCAGCCTCATGCATCCTAAGATCAGTTCTTCCTTGTTTTGTAAGTGTGAGGTCAAGCAGAGCATCTGCCCTTTTCAGCTCCTTGATCACCTGTGTCATGATGTCATCAATGTACTCCAGAAATCTCCTGGATCACTTGTGCCCTGCTGTGTTGTCCCTCCAGAGATATCAGGGTGGTAAAAGACACCCCTAATAACCAGGGTCTGTGAACATAAGGCTTCTTCAGGTTAACTGAAGACCTCATCAACTTCATTTTTTTGATCAGGAAGTCTGTAAGAGACATCACAACATCACCCATGTTGGTCTGCCTGATAATCCTGACCCATAAACTCTCAACTGGTTCATCATCCATTCCCAGGCAGAGCTGCAAGCATTCCAGCTGCATTTGCATATAAAATTAAAATGCTTATTAGTTGCTTAATTTCAAATCCATCTGATCAAATCAGTTCTGCCTTTCTTTTTCTTTTGTTTTTCTTTTTCCCCCCTCTATGGATATCTTTGATAGAAATCATATCAAAGTCAGTATATGCTCATGTGTAACAGAAAACTATACGTGTTTTCTTTTTATCTGCCTGTCTATCTATCTATCTATCTGTCAATCAATCTCACTGTATTGAGAGTATGGAATAGAGATGCAATGAGAGAGTTAAATGGTTTCTCTTATGGTAAAAAAAAAGTTATGCAAGAATAAATTCACACTGGGAGTCTACCTCCTAGAGTGTTTGACTGTTTATAGCATTGTAGAACAGAAGGATAACTCACACAAATTTACTCCATTTTAGCTGCATATACACCTACAGCTATGATAATTTCCTATTGTGCTTTTAAAAACCTATGAAACTTTTTCTCCTTCATGAAGTTTAGAGGGAAAAATGTGAAGTCTGGGTGAAATTTAGCAGATTAAAGCTCCAGATAGATCTGCATTACTCTAAGCGTGAAAGACATCTTTGATTAATGGTTTGCTGTATCTCAGCTAGCATTACAAATCTTGAGTAAATATACCACTAGGACATTAATGTGTGGGATGAATGTGTATAGAACAGGCTGCATATTCAGGAAACACTACAGAATTTCCATGGGCCATGGAGCAGAAATCTAATGATCTTCCTTTCATCAGGCACACTTTGTAAATGAAGTTGGCACAGAAATACATGCAGTACTTCAAAATAATTTACCCCTACTGCAAGACCCTTAATGCATTGACAGCACTGCTGTTTCTCATAATGGCTTAAAAAGTACCCTTTTTCTTTTTAAAGTCTTCTTATGCCTTTTCTTTGGCATGTGATATTTTCATTATTGGGTAAATCCATTATGGTCTCACAGCACAGTCCTTAGAGCATCACAAAGGATATGCACAATGGCACAACTCAAGCTACAGCAAAGTGCTTATATAAAAATTGTTTAAGCTAAGTTACTTCAGTGTTCATATTTCTTTATCTGCTTTACACTTGGGGTATTATAGCTTTCATTTTCAACCACATCTTGAATTAGAATTAGATTTGAGGATCAGAGCCAAAGATACTTCATATTTAAATTAAACCATTGAATGGTAATTTTTGAAACAATCAGCCACAAAAAGAAAAACATAAAACAGAAACGAGAATTGACTGTGCAGGAATCAAAATGCAAGGCAAAAGATGATTGGAAGGGACTTCAGAAATGAAGTAACAGATGATATAAGCCTTAAAGAATATTCACAAATAATTTAGCATCACATTGTGCATATGATATAGAAATTGTCAATTGTAGGTGCCACTTCACACAGAGAGTGTGAAAATCCAGTTCTCAGATATACTGGGTAAATAAACGTTCAACTACAGAGTTAGGATGAGAGTCAGAATACAACATGAAACCTAGTCCAGAAGTTCAAAAAAGGAGTCTCTGATCTGGGCTATCTCTGTCTATGGATATTCAACTCTAAATATATGTTAACTTCATTTGGATATGGAGAATCAGAAATCAATTTTTGACTGACTAGTCCAAGTACACATAATTTAACAAACACCCCCCATCAGTGTTTTCTTAGCATTCAGTAGTTTGGACTTCACATGGCATTATAAGATTTTATTTAAGAAATAAAATCAGGCCTTCAGTGATACTTCCCATGTTGCATATTATCACTAGGGAGTTCAGGGTGGGATGCATAATTCCAGCCCTAAACTTCTCTGAGCTTCAGGTTTCTGCAGGAATTCTTCAGGTTCACTTATATGATGGTAATGAAGGCCATCTCTTACGTTATTCAGTGTTTTTTTTCACAGAATTGTTGACTGGAAAGTCTAGAGATGTCTCATTAGAGACACAGGCATATCTGACCTATTAGGGCTTCAGTCACGCTACCATATATATTTATTTTTCAGAGTTATGGTTACAAAATGCCACCTTGCAATAGTCCTTTCATGAACTGCTTTCCATATTAGGTGATCTCCTCTTGCAGAGATGATCTGAACAGGTTGCTTTCTGGGGTGACTTAAATGAAACTTTCCTCTCAGAAGAAAACTTGATCCCTTGAAAAGTAAGCCACCAGCTAATTTACATTCAGGGCAGTAGAAGAGCAGGCACTTCACCATCCTGAACACTATCACACTTTTTGCTGTCTTCAGAGGAGAGTGATTTGTGCTATCAGATTGACCTGTTGGAGAGAAAGTGTGGGCTGTCCACCCCAGGCTCCTCTCTCAGCACCCACTCTCTGCCAAACAATAGTCCTATGATGCCTTTTTAATTGGCTTCTAGGCTTGCTGCTGCATCAAAAGAAGGGTGATTTGGCTAATTAACTGTCTCGCTTTCTTCTTGTTCTCTAGAAGAAAATGGAAATTACTCATTGCTAGAATAGTTAACCTGAAAGAGGCCAAGCCAAAATTGTGGTTGGAGACAGCTAGGTAAAAAACTTTGCTGAGAGGACACAGAAAGGTCTTCAGCAATCTCTATTTTTTGATTAATAAAGCCTACTTTGTTTACCTATCTCATGCGTTCCGGCTGTAATTACTTTGCAGAACTCTTTCTCAGTCTGTCTCATAACATAATCATACTGTGCTAGCACGCTCTTTAGGCTTGCCACAAACCAAGAGTCCCCCTCTTAAAAGAATTCCAAAGGAAATTGAGCATGGAAATCTAATAGGTTTTTTTCTCTGTCCCAGAAGTAATAATGCTGAGACGTAGATTTTTTTCTTTTCCTGTATACTCTCTAGCTTTGTGCAGTATTGAAGTCAACTGTATTATTTCTTACGTGCAAGTCTTTACTGTGAGTAGGACTGGACTCTCTTCTCTGACGCTCATATATTTCAGACTAGCCTCTGATACTATAGTACCTCAAAGTTTGCACGTGCGGTCCAAGGTGCTGTACCAATGACACACCAAAACTAGATTATCTGTAAGAAAAGATTATGTTTATCGACACTGGTAAAATATTCTGTTTGATATTCTATTTAGGTACAGTTGATTTAGCTTTCATACTGCAAATAAAATGCACCTAAAATACCATCAACTTATCTCAAAACAAGCAATCACGAAAGCATAGGACACATCTCATCATACATTTAAAGAAATATACTGAATCTGTTACAGACCTGCTTTACTTTTGTATATCTGCTTGAAAGCTGTGAGTATGTATTCACTGCAATAGTGACCATTTTCACTGAAAGCATAATATTACTATAGCCACAAATAGCTGATAGCAGATGTGTCTAACCTGAGCTCAAAGTGCTTTAGGAAAAGAGATAACACCAGTCATCAAATCTGGGGAAAAAGGGAAACAGGAATCTTTCTGTAGTCCTGGAGTCTAGACTTGATGAAAGTGAAATGAACCGCAGAGGTACCAGTGACCCCCTCCACAACAACTAGAGCTGTTCTGCTGAAGTCTAGTATTTGATTCACTGACACTTTTCCAAAGTCAAAATAAGGCAAAATAATTCCCCGAGTTAAATCCAATAGACACTTCAAAATTAATGACCATAAATTTCTGAAATGAAAATAACACTATTGTGTCCTCAGTGACACACTTTGTTCTGAGAAACTGATTGGATCACTCACTGTGACAGATTTGTTTTCTCACAGGACACAATTGAGCAAAAGCTTTAATTTCCTGGATCCCTAAACCAGATCTTTTTCTGCATAGGCTTTAGAAACAATGCAGCTTTTTAAAAAATATAACCAAGATCTTAATGAAGAAAACTTCACTGAATCGATATTCTTATAAAACCAACAATTTTAGAAGTCTAATTTGCACGTGTCTCTTATTATATGCCAAACTTTGTAAGGAAGATAAGGAAGACTCCATTTCTGACATACCAGCAACTAGGAATATAATTCCTCGCTTTAATATTCAGATAAATGTTAGCAAGCTTTTATGGGTTTGATCACACTCAAGGTGTGATCATGGGCTATATTGTAAAGGCAGATTACATTTTTTTGAATATTAAAAATTAGAGCCAGAGTACATTTTCTGTCATGCTCCCCTCACTTAACACTGTACTAATCTGAGCCCTCTTTTTTAGCATAAGAAAACAATCCAAGACACTGAAGATATCCTATGGGTATGAACCCGTAATACTTGAGATCTGTCGATTCCTACTGATTCAGGGTTGCATCAAAAAGATGATTCAAATAAATGAGTCTTTTAAGTGCCCGCAGTGGACTTAGGATCAGACCCTTACATGAGAGCTGAGTGTAGTCAGCACATCACAGAATTAAGGTTTGCAAAAATAAAAAATTTAGCTTATTAATGGAAAACCAAAATGCTTTCATTGTCAATGCGTTATGTAACATCTTTGCCAGAACAAAGCCACATTATGTGTGTCTGAAATGATTACTTTCTGCTGGTCAAAAATGAGTATATATGCAATAGGCATATAGCAAAATATTATACTCATTGGAATGAACAATGTATATGACTGATTTTATTAAGTGACATCTAAGGTACTTTTATCATAGAAATTTAGGAATTCTTGTAGGAGTAAGCTTTTTAGACTTTGCTTATAGTTCGCCAGAGAAGAACTATATGAAAGGGGAATAAGGATAGCAGATACATCCTTTGGACTACTCAGAATTGTTGTATTTTTCTTTCAGTCTATTTTTTGTACATATTTTTACATTTTATTTCACATTTTATCTATTTATTTTAAAATTTTTAGAAAAATATTTTTTAATTATTTGGGAAGATACATCACACACAGCTTTGAAACATATTTTCCATTATTTTCAGTTGCCAGTTTTTATTATCCATTCATACATTCAACATGATTGTGGAACTAGAAGTCCAAATTTACTGTGAAAACAATATCAAATATGAATACATAACCATCAGAAAATCAGAAAATTCTGTATTAAATTATTGTTCTTTGAAAACAGTTAACACGGCAATGTTTCTATTTCCATTCATTCTAAAGTAAATATAATGAAGCATCAGATATTGATCTTTCCTGGTGATTTTGAGTGGATACTATGAATTCTTTTCAGTGTCATACCTAAAATGTCTTACAAGGTTTTTTTCTAATGTGTAATTCCAACACAGCTCCTTTAAATTTAGCAGAGAGTTTCAACTCTGAAATGTCTGTTTTGAAAGTGACTTTCTGTATCATTGATCCTTTTGTTTAGAAAGTATCCCTTTTTTTCCAGCTTCCCATGCTTTGGCAAAATAATTCATTCCTGTTCTGAAGAAGTCTTATAAAAGGACTAGATATTTGCTTTGCTATTCAGCTATGTTAACGTTATTTTGAGTTTTAATATCTCACATACTGCTTTTTTTTGTAAAATTGAATTATTTTTTTTTTTTAACCTAGCTGTTGGACTGAATAATTCCTATTCTGTAACATGGCTTACTTTACAATAACTCTCCACTCACCACTCCATGACCTTCCAGCCCAAGACTACAGTTGACAAAGATAAGCAAGCAGGTCACTCTCACAAATATTCTGTCTTCTTCCTGATCCCCACAATATGGAAGGAAAGAAGGAACAAATGGAAGGAAGAAAAGAAAGGAAGGAAGCAGGAAACCCAAAGAAACTAGCAAACGTCAAGGTCAGTGAGGTCAACCTACAGCTTTCCTAGCTCCTGTATCAGATAGCTCATATGGTCTTATATTATTTAGCTTAAAATAAACATGTTATAATAAAATAATAAATATTTTAAAATCTGAAACTTATAGGGTATCCACGGTCCTCTTTTTTGAAATAATTCATTGCCCTTCGATTGAAATCAAGATGCCCAGATCTTTTGATAATCTGGTCCCAGTTACAAACATTGAGCTTTGCAAAATTTGATTATGAAAGACTAAGTTCTGAAGTCTTATCAGCCTCATAGGAAATTATGTTAACACTAACAACTTAAGCCTACGAACAACCTTTGAATAAAAGATGAGGGGATTATTTTGAGAAACTAACAACCAGGTTTATTTCTGATGTGGTGGCTTAGGAAAGAGCTTGGCTTTCTTTGCAAATGTGCTAAATATGCTGATACATTGTGAATTTTTTGTTTTAATTTGATTTGGATTTCACCAAGGCTGATATGGTTTTAGAAATTCTGGCAAATTGCCATCAACGCCCAGAAACACCCAGATGATTTAGAGACACGGCTGGAAGAATCCAAAGGGACCATGGCCTTAACTATTGTTTCCCACTGAGGTAATCGTGTTTCATGACAATAACCTGCATCTCCACTGCTCCACAATCTCACCAGCTTTTGTAAAGCTGCATTAATTTTGAAGCTTAAGGTCCAAGTCCCCTTCTCCATGTAGCACAGGGCAGAAAGACTAAACTAGCTGGTGCATTACCATAGTCCAGTGAAACCTTGTGCACAGGTAGGAGCTCAGGGCTTCTAAGTGACATACCCAGGACACTACATCCATGCCTGTGCTATTTAGTTGTATTGGCATGGCTATGTTGCTTTCAGTTCTGGAGCTTACATGATCAGTGCAAGCTTGGTGTTCTCCATACTGAATTCTAACATTAATGGTATATATCAGTTTGAACTGTTTTGGAGATGCTGCCTAAATTATAAATTATTCTAAATAAATACATATATAATTTTCAAAATATTGAAATAATAGCCTAACTATGCTACTCATTTAAACACTTATGAAGCATCTATACCTTAGGTGTCTGCATAGTAATCAGTCCACATTCAGTGTAAAGTCTAGTCACATCTAGTTTCTTTTATAAATGTGCACGCCCATTAACATTTCCATTTGTTAACTGCTATTGGCGAGGTGACCTTGGTCAGTTATATAACACAGCAATGTGGCACTGCATCAGCTCACTGAATTTAGTCTAGTCTGAAATACGGTAGCTCCTTTCCTCCATCCCAAGCCATTAAGCTTTCTTCTCCTCTTCTTTATTTCTATGTCTCATCACAATAAATATGGGGGGAAATGGAATGAATGCAGAATTGTAGGTAACGAGCTGGGACTGTTGTTTCTTTAATCTAAGCTTGATGTTAAAAATCACTGTAGTAAATTCTATCGGTTTTCATGATTAACCTTCACAAATTATTGTGTCGCTTGGCCATTCAGAGACAATTTCAGTATTAAATACAGCTGCAATAAATGTTAAAGTAACTAAATGACCTTACTGTGGTTATAAACCAAAACATACAGAGAGATAGATTCTGACTATTGCAGCTCTTTAAGAGACAAAGGAATGTTTAAATGTATTGCTTCATGTACTTTTCAATAGTCTTGAATGTTTCTACTGAATAGGTAGTCATAGACCTATTGGAAATTCGTTGGAAAAAGAATTCAATGTGAATGTAATACAGGAGTTTAATGGAAGACTTATCAGACACTCTAATCAGGAAAGGAAGCATCTCTTTGGCTTCCAAGTACAGAAGTGTTTGACTAATTATGTAAAGCTGATTCTCCTAAATATGCTGACTCAGAGTACCTCTGTTGAGGCATTCAAACAATTCAAATATTAAACTTAATGTAATTAATTAAATTTGCCTAGACACAAGTATTTTTATAGAAGTAGATAAACTTACTTCAACATCACTCGCAAATAGTAAGACAGCTTTTCCTTTATGATTTGAAGGGGGAAATACTCTGTTAAAATATGTCCAATACAGCAGATAATGACTTTTCACTGAAAAATTAAGCATGGACTTTGAAGACTCATAGTTCTAAGTAATCTGTGGCAATAGGAGAGCCATTAAATGTTTTAATAAATTGTTTCAATAAACACCTAATAGGCTGAAAACAAAAGCATGAGCTCTACTGGTTTTTCTAGTGTATGTGGATGTCCTATCTTTTTAGATACATCTTTTTTGAAATAAAATATTAATAGTTTATATAAACTATTGTTGAATGGTGAATAAAATACTAATACGCTACCTAATTTCTAACTAATATATTTGTATTTTAATATAGGACAGCTATTCATTTCATGGTCACGTGTATTGTCTAAATTCCCTGAGCTGACATCTCTGCTCTAGAAATCAAGAATGCCAAGTCCATATTACATCTTTCAAAAGGTGCAGCAACCCATCACTGCAGTAGGCAGCTTGCCATAAATATTAGCAAGAACTAGAGTGAAATTCCAGTAAATGAAGATTAAAGGAAACCACTTTGAAATTGGCTGAGCTGAGCAAAGTAAGGAATTCATGTACCTCCTAATGTTGTAAATCAACTTACGCTGTACAGTCCCTGGCTGTTTAATTAACAGCTTCATATTCTGCTAGCAAAAGAAGGGTCACAAGGACAAGATATAGAACGTGCAGTAATTTCACCAATGTCTGCATTACCTCTAAGGCCAAAATACTGTTTTTTCAATTAATAGAACTCCTGAGTTATAATCAGATGGTTATTTTTAGCCTCTCCCTTCTTTACTATTTATTTAATTTCCTTTACCTCTTTTTCTGTACATTCATGTCTACTTCTCATATTCCTTCATAGTCTTAGTCCTATGGTAGTTGATTATGTCAGCAGTTCTTCAGTTTGATGTACAAGGCTCAAATGAGTACAAAGTGTAATGAGGCCTGATGGCATTCAAAAGCATAGTTTTTAAGCTGTAAAGGCCATCAGTTCTGTAGTTAAATGAGTATTTGCAAATGCAACACATAAATGTAGATGCTTATTCCCGAGAGCCTTATGTACAAACAAGGATATTTTTGCACACTAGCAAATGTGCATCAGATCTCCATAGAAATATCAGACACTATTCTCAACCCCAGAAACAAGCTGTAGTTCTTCATTCTTCCTAGAAAACAGTATTCCTAATGAAAAGTTCAGGATGTTCAAAATTTCAGTGCCCTGTGGTTTCACTAAGTCTGGTGCATAAAGCAAACCTTTGCAGGTATATGACTTGGGAGAGTTTGAACAGTGAATGTTAAGTTTTCCTAAAAAAAAAAGCTGACAAGAAAAACAAAAATGGGAATTATTTATAGAAAATAGTACAGCGTGATTCATAGATGGTAGTTTGGGGAAGTAGGGATGCATAGATCTGAATCCCTCCAACCAGCTGAAAGAATAGACTCTGTACAAGCCTTCTAATAATTAAGATATAAAAGGAAGTACATTTTCTTCAAGACATTTTCTGGAAAAAAGTAGAGGGAAAAAAAAAAAAGAACTGTCCGTTACCTGGAAATTAAATGGATCTCTCTCTAAGTTTAAAATCAAAGACTACTTTATTGCTGTTACTGTTTTACTGGAATCCTAATCTGAATTGAGAATCTAGGTATTACTTTAAAACAAATAAATACTACTGGAGATGGCTGCATACTTGAAAGCAGTTGGGTTTCCAGGAAATCCATTCTTATTATTGCTTTAGCATGCTGTGATTGTTGACTGCCATATGCAAATATACAGAATGATGTGGAAAACGGAATTTTCTTTAATTCTTTATCTAAATTTTTATCTAAAATGAAAGGACTCTGGACTTTCTCAACTGTTTCATAAGGGTTCTTTTATATAGTTAAAATGGATACAAAGCTTATGCAAATAGATATTAAAATATGGCTTGCTACTAATAAGCCATCAGAAGCACACCATCAAGCACCCGTAATGTAGGACACTGGCCAAATCAATGCATGTGCCCAAACCCAATTGAATTAATCAATTGCTCCTACAAAATAAGATTTCTGCTTCAGATGTATTCATGTTTCTTTTTATTATTATTTTTTACTTTCTTTCAGTATTCTAGAAAATAAGCTTCCTGGAAGGACTGTTAGCAAAATGTTAATTTCAAACACATTTTGAGGAATAGTCACAGAAATATAACTTTATCTGGCAAGTCTGAAAGTTCAATTTACTGAATCGTATGGCCAACCAGTTAGCTGACAGAAAGAAGAAACAAATGATCCATGTAGACCATTGTGCATAATCAAGACTGCTTATTTTTAAATAGTTACTTATAGCAAATTTCTTGGGATCACTCTACAGTTTCAGAATTATTTATAGAACCCTTTCCCTACCATTTTTTTTTTTCTTTTAGCATTTCCAGAATATGTATGCAGAATAATCTATGGACAATTCTGGCAATGAGAAAATTAATAAAAGAGTGGGAGAAATCATTTTCTGTGTTTTGAAAGAAATCATTTCTATATCAGCTTCCTAGTCCTTAAACTAAAGTTAGAGATCTATTGGTTTTCTAATCATTATTGTTACTACTACTGACAATCAAGACAGTTTGCTTAAGAGTGAACTGAAAACTGATAAGGCATCAGTGAAACAATCCAGGAATTTCTGAACACCCTGTAAAGCTTGTGGGAAATTAGATCCAAGTGTATAAGAGTCTTCTTCACACTGTCTGCTCCTGGATTCAGTGTCTATTCCCACTGTGACTGTCATAGTCTGGGTCCACAGTAAAGTCCGGTGTGTTGGAAATAATAACTTCCTGAAAAGAAAGCCAGCACAGGAGGAATATCGAGATACTTCTCTGCTGGCTCCCTTTCCAAATCAGTGGTAAATTATCTAATATGACTTGACTTCAGCCTATTCTGAAAGTAAGTCTGTACTACTTGACCACCCATGATAGATATAAGAGGGAATATTGTTGTCCCATTAACTTTAGCTATGTATTGAAAGAAATATCCATTTCAATAGGGGAAAGGAATAGATCAAGGCCAATCATTTTTTCATGCTCTAATTCATGGAACATGTTGAAGGAATATAGGCCCCTTCTTCCCTGTAGAGTATGTATGTATAGTCATCTTTTCCCACCCTTCAGAAAGTCATTCTCTCTAACATTGTGTTAGTATATGACTAATACCTAATGAAAACAGATATAATGCCAGAAAGCCAAAAGGCTTTGGTTCACTGACTTTTTTCTTTTCTTTTAATATAAAATCTACTTTACTGCAAGAGTTAGAAGACAAAGAACATTGAATTATCTATAGAAATTGTGCCAGAAATCTGATCTGAGTGTTTATCATTATGTTTTATCATATATTGGTGTCTTGATTATCAAAAATGTCCCTCATATTTACACATATTCTACAGTAAGCAAATCTGCAATAAATGTAAACAGGTTATTCCCCCCCCCCTTGCCCATTTTTCTCCTGGTATGGCTATCATAAAAAAATCCCTATGACAATCACTAGTATCTTTCTAAGTGCTATTGATAATTGGTTTGCATGTGAAAACACCAGTTAATGAGAAACAGATTTTCAAAGAATCTACCAGAAAGTCCAGCAGAGATTCTCTGATTTAGAAAAGATCTTAGCTAGTAGTTTCAGGATTCAGGGCATTTATATTGAAAGTATAAGACCCTGATTCATATCAGGTATTATTCAAGATAACGATTATGCACCATATTTCCATCAGTTTATAAGCATGAAATTGAGTTTACCATAAATCATTAGTTCCCTGATACAGATCAGATCATTGATATGCTATGAAGGATGAGTCTTTCTATGTGTTTTTATGTCTACTGTTTCCTACTTATTTATTTGTCTTTTATTTGTGTGTATATGTGGGTATATGCAAAAATAAGTCTCAAGGAAACTTAGGAAAAAGAAACTCCCAGTCTTAGGAAAGTATTTCTCTACATGAATTAGCCCTGTGTTTTGAACATGGGAGAAGAAAATGACCTGTTCTTTTACTGAGTTTCATTATTTTCCACACTTCTAAGTTGAAGTGAACTTTTCTATCTGTGTGTTGTTGCTTGTGATAACTAAGCAAGTTCCCCAGAAACTTATTGATGTTGGTGTCGTTACAATGTGTGTTTCCATTGCAATTTCAAACATGATATGGTATCTGACATCATAATTAATATCAATTTCACTAAGCACTCTGTTAAGCATGCACATCAGTCATGCTCATTTTGTTAATGTTTCTAATATGACACTTTCAAATAGACAACATTCCAGATCCATACACAGCACACAATAACTGAGACTACAAACGTACTGCATGCCAGTTATTACACATTAATCCCATCCACGTATTATAGCAGGCTGAATATTTACCTGGGAAGTTACTCTGCATTCTGTAATGCACGTTGACTTACTTCAAAGAAAGAGAGAAACTTCCCTGCCAACACAAGTCATGACACATTTAAATGACAGAGTTTGTTTTCTGACTCAGAAATTATTGGGGCACTCTGGACATCTTACACCACAATTTCTGAGTGCAAAGAAAGAGAAACTAAAGCACACAACCGTGGTTTGTAGTCTTTAAATGTTTGGGTAGTTGTGTAACCTTGACATTGCTGATCGTAATGAATTAAAATTCCCCAAAAAGGATCATAAACCCCATGGCTACCCTAGTGGAAAAAACACAAGGGATGAAATGCAGAGTTCATCAAAACTAGCAAGTAAATTCTGTGGGACATGTACCTCTATTTGCATTATGTAAGGATGCATGAGGAGTACATTGTCCTTATGTAAATGTCCAGTACTGAAAAGAGATTACCAATATAAGTATGATTGCTCTTGCATATATCTTTTATATTTTCTTTCAGATAGGCAGGTTGGTTTCTTTCCTCAAGCACTTCTCTTTAGTTTTCTCAGAAAATTATTTATCCCAATACCTGGAAATTACTTCAATGAAAAAATTGATTTCTAACTCCAGCAAAGCTCACTGAAGAAAGCTCCTCCTCACAAAGAAAATGCAGAAGTAGATAGGAATTACATTTAATCATGTAATCATGATATGGCTTTTCATTTAAAGTGCTGGAATATCTTTTCCTGGAATATTTTTGCTTCATTGCCTGTCATGTTTTAGACTTGAAATAACATCTGACATTGATCAACACCTGAAGTGAAATCTGAGTATCATATAAATGATGTAAGGGAAGGCAAAGGAAGAAAATTGGCTAATGCCAAAGTTGACTTTTTGTTTCAACATATTTTTATTGTCAGATCCCTTTGCTTTTAATTAGGATCCCTCCAGATTTATGTGTATGTGTGTATGTTTCTTGAACTTAAGTAAGCTTCCTTGCTGAACAGACTTCCTCATGTGAATATTTTCCAACTCAAAAGCACTTTATTTCTGGAATGTCCTACAAAAAAACTAATATACTGGGCTCTGAATGCTTGAAAAACTCCTAATCCACATGCAGGTGCTCTAGACTAATAGTGTACTTTGACTTCTAACATGGGCAGGTATTCATAAGAATAAAATACAGTCTGTCTTAGCTTCCACAGTGTGAGAAAAAGTGTAGGAGTTCTTGTTATAGTTTTCCTCTGTTATCTATTTTATAACAACTCCTGTGAAAACACAACATAAAAAACACAGCAAAATATTTAAAACAATGAGTATAAATTGAGTACTTGCTTCAGGAAAAAGACATTTTTCTTCTTTTTTTAGTATCTTCATGAGTGATCCTCTGATTCCCATCCTTAGCTAAATAATTATTGTAATTTAGTCAATATTTGAAAATGGCAGTCTCCCAGAAGGCAGGTCAGGCCATTATCTCTTAATGCACTCTTTCCTGTTCACTTAGAGGCACCACTGGGTTACTTTCTTTTCATTTCCTTAGCAGGTCTGTTATTGAATCAAACTAACAAATACATCTAGGACCCATTTCAGTGGACCAACATGTTCATGCCATACCTGTGGCCATAATTCATAACTGAGTTACCCGTCCTTCACAACTCTTGTCATTGTTTCTAATGTTGGAAAGAAGGCATTTTCATTACAATTAACACACTATTTATATGAAATGTCCTCCCTTTGCAGCACTTGAGAGTGTCCCAAGAATAACAAATACCAGTTATTTAGTATTTAAGTGACAGATATGAGGTATTATTATTCCCATGAAATCTAGTAATAAAAAGGCAGCCATGACAGGTAGATGGTTTGAAGCCAAAGTCTCCACTGAAAGAAAGCATGCAGGACTGACCTGTTTTATTTCCTTGCCTTTCACAGCTTTTCATTTTCGGGAGGAGGAGGCGAAGTTTTTGTTTGAGCATTTTTTATTTAATGAGTTATATATTTTCAATGAAGACATTTGTCAAAATAGTTGCCTAAGCAGAAGATTCTAGATCATTAAGTATTTAGAAAAACTTTGTTATACCATAGCTGTGCATATGCTTCAAATTAAGATATCGTTCTCACCAGTGTCCATCTGTTACCAGATTAGTGTAGATCATTTTTGGGAGGGGAAGGGACCCCCAAAATAGCAGTGGCCAGGATATAAATATGTTCTGACATTGCTATTAATATAGCATCTCTTCATCTTATGTGAAAAACATAAAAGTGAACTTCAAATCTGATGTTAATACTGCTGCAGTAAAACTGGTGAAACCGCAGTAGTAGTAACTGCAGTTACTATATAATATTTACTGCCGTAAAAAATGAGAAGAGAGTTTGAAAGAGAATGGGTCTGCTAGTCTTTTACAAAGCTTAATCATGAACATGTTAAAAATGCTGAACCTGCAGCTTGGGCAAACAACAGAATTCAGTTTGACTACAATTTCCAAAACTTATTGATTAAAAAAAAAGCCATGATTGGCATATATTTTGGGAATGGAATGGCTTGCAAAGTGTGACAGCAGCAGCAATGCTGGTACGTCTTAGAAAAAAGCCCATGATGCTCAGACATTAGTTCAGCAGCTACTATCTAAAAAGTAATCTTTTTCATCTGATGCAATTTCATCTTTTACTTCAGGGTTTCAGAGAATGGAGCTAATCAATTCTAGAAGTTAGTGTAAGGTTACAGTTCTCTAAATGAAAAATGAAATTGTGTCAAATTATATTACAAAGTCTAAGATGAATCTTAGATTCATCTTAAATTCCTAATACCTAGTATTAACAAATTCATAGTCACAGGTGATTTGCAAAAGATGAGAGAGATTAACATTAGATTTGCACACAAATTTGGTGGCACAAGTATTTTTGCAGAATCACAGGATGGCTGAGGTTGGCAGGGACCTCTGGAGGTCATCTGGTCCAACCCCCATGCTCAAGCAGGGCCACGTACAGCCAGTTGCCCAGGACCATACCCAGATGGCTTTTGAATATCTCCAAGGATGGAGACTACGCAACCACTCTGGGCAACCTGTGCCAGTGCTCAGTCACCCTCACAGTGAAAAAGTGTTTCCTGATGTTCAGAGGGATCCTCCTGTGTTTCAGTTTGGGCCCATTGCCCCTGATTGTCCATAAAAGAAATTACTTTTGAAGGAATATGACATATATCAGGCAGATCATGCCAAAAAAGCAGAAGGACCTTAACTATATTACATGACCTATGTTTTGCAGAAAGATTACCACAGAAAAATGCCACTGACCTCTACTATCAACCTACTAACCTCCACCTTGTTTAAAACGCTATTTCCTTTAGTCATATACATTAATATTATTCTGTCCCTGGATTATTAGAAAATTACTAATTTTGTGAAAATACCTGTTAAATAATCCAATAATAACCTTTCCTCTGACCCTTAAATATAATTATCAACAAACACAGAAATTCTTTTTCGTACAGACAGTCAGGAGGAGTACTTGCTTCAAAACATACATCACTATGATAGCCCCTCTGACAACTACCAAGCTTTGAAAACAATGGGCTTCAAGGTCCGTTGCACATCATACCTTCTAATTGCAGAACAGCCAACATTTCAGACCTTAATTTCCAAAAGAGGTGAATATAGCCAGCTCTTCTGCTTATGCTTCTTCCTCAGGGGTCTGTTTTCTAGCAGAGGTCAGCTTCATTTACAATGTAGGTAAAGAAATGGTTTTATTTCACAAACATACTCATCCACCTTTTCCATCCTAAGTTTTCCCTAATAGAAAGAAAAAGAATGGAAAAGTACTAGTCTTTCTTTTTTAAAAAAAGTATTTCAACTTCTAAAATATTTGAGTCTACCCAAAACATGTTAAATATTGAATTGATAGGCACATAAATTAGTGCAGCAGGTATAAATCAATGCAGAGAGTCCTTCTTTCTATCCCACCACTGATTATGGCAAATGCCAAAACTTTGAAAAATATGATATCACAGCTGTAAACAACTTGGCTAACATTACTGGTCATTGCTTGATTCTCTGAAATAATATTCATATAAGTGCATTATCTTATTCTAAGGCTCAATCAGCAGGTGGAATTGAATTCAAAGGACTGCTTATTTGCAAAGCGTGAATGTGCCTGAGGATCTGGAGTTTAAACCTGATTATTGTACATGACCACAATGGAGCTAGACACTGGACTTCTCCATTATGAGGTTAGGTATATCTTACCCAAACTATCTTACAGACTAATTCAGTCTGAATACAGCAAGTCCACTTGTGGAAAAGAGTATCATGGATTTTGCTCTAGACCACAGTTATGAGGCATATTCAGATACTCATCCTCTGTGAATCTCTATGAAATCACTCATCCCAATGCTGTGCAGACAAAATAAGGCACAGGCACCTAATCAGCTAGTGCCACATCGTTTTGTTCTGCTGCCTCCCAGCCTTGATGGCTTGCACTCCATCCTGCATTACAAACAATTGGGTACTGGTGATACTATTTCAAAGTGTTGTCTATCTGCCTGCCATAACAGGATCAACTTTCTGTAAATGACTTCTGTGCATACTTAGAAAAATTAGCAATGACTTACATTTATTAACCTAACTTTAATTTTGAGTGTTCAAAGAGTTCCCAATCATACTTAATTTTTTTTTTTTTAATATATTTTCCTTGTAATATGCCCAAGTTCAAGACGGCAGAAATTGCACACCATTGGCAAATTAACAAGTTTATAGTTGGGCATATTGTCTATCTCATTTTTGCAAATTGCATACAGCAGAGAATTCAATGACTTCCCCAAATCCCAAACCAATTCCTCAAGTCTAGCTATGCATAAATCATCTTTCATACAATTCTTGCTTCCTTCCTATATAAGGCTGTTTCTCATTTGTTCCTTCACAATGCCATGGATCTTGCCTGATTGATAACTTAGGTCTTAGCTGTAAAGGTGGTATTCCCCTTCCCTGAAAACAACTACAATTAGAGTTGTTTATGGGACTGACCTGCTGCTTTTTACAGCCTGCTTTTCTTGGTTTTAGCTTTTTTATTGAATAAGCACTTCATCTTTCTCTACTAACATTATTTGCTAGTATATCACAGCTAGTGACTCTGTTAGTGTCAAAACTATTGCATATAATATGAAATAAGCATAGTGTACATTATAATGTATATTATATACTCATGTACACCTTGTAAAATAGTAAAAAAGATACTATTGTGTTGGGGATGTAGTCAGTGCTAGCAAAACCAACAATGCTTTTAATTGTGTTTGAACTAGTTCTAATCAAATAAAACCAAAAATATCCCTCTAAATCACCACATTTGAAAAATCATATTGACTATTAGGAAAATAAAATTAAAATAGCATCATTTAACAGAGGAATGGATATCACTTCAAGGTGAAAAAAAAAACCCAAACTGTTTTACTTAAATGTTTATTCTGGATTAAGTTTTAAAGAAGCAGGTGAAAATTGCTGGAGTATTTTTGCATTGCAATCCATGAATATAAACAGTTGTAAACCTGGTAGCAAGTACAGAGCTCAGGGCATGGTATAAACCTTATCTGTCTTTGTTGCCATGCTACTGGCAGAACCTAAATAAAAGGTATAAGCTGCAATCATACTTCACACCATCTATCTTTTTACTTCTCAGAAAAAAGACAGAGATACGATTTATTGGTAGAGATGTGGTCCAGCCCCATCAAGGAGATATGCGTTCACTTCAAAAATTCTGAATTTTTGAGTTCATAGTACATTGTGAACACATTCTGAGTCTTTCTTGATAAGTAACTGATTCCTTTTAGGTTGGCAGAAGGAAGCTGTTAATACTTATCAGTTCTCAGTTAAACAGTTCCCAGACTAGGTCCTGTCTTTTTTCTAGTTTCATGTGAGAAAGTACTGTGCTATTTGGAATGTGCCAATTAGCATAAGGCATAAAGCTTTTGTAATACAAGACTGGTAAGCATAAATATGTGTAATATATGTTATATATATTATATATATATATATATAATATATGTTATATATATATATAATATGTTTATATATATGTTTATATATGTTATATATCTATGTGTGGTTGTAAGAATGTAAGAACTGGGTATAGCTATTCAAGGTATAAATGTTATATGCATAAAAATATATAAATTGCTATATTATATACATTATATACACAATATATGGTATATAGGACACATAATATATCACATACATAAAATATAAAAGTATTAACCTATGAATATTGTTCTATAGCATGACATATGATTATATATAATGTATAATGTATTTTATATTATGTATTATGTATCTCATATATAATATATTCTATATTCTCTGTTCTGTTCTATGTGTTATGTGTTATTATAGTATATAAATTATTATATTTTATATATATTTATATGTGCATTAAAAAATATCCTTCATAATGCTAGAGGACAATATATAATGCTAGGAACTGCTGGCTAAGAGTTTTAAAGCTACCTGAGAAATTTTAGCCTGCTCCACTGGCTAACTAAACCCCACCTTAAAGCTGATGGGAGGCACTGGAGAGGTCCTAAAATGCTTTATGTGACTGAGGGCCACCACCTCGTACAGGGTGACTAAGTCTCATTTCTTGCACTTCCAAACTGAGGAGCTAGTGTGGAAATGCTGAGGCTTTCTTGGCTTATCACCCATCTTTTGGGAGTAAATCACTTACTGTTATTTGAAAGAGCTTACTGTTATTTAAGGAACAGAGGTAGCAGACAGGCAAAAGCAGCAGGACTGAATACAGAGGAGTACCCTAAACTGCTCTGCATTGAAAGTTCTTTGCAGTTTATGTTTGTTGTACTTAAATGTAAGCTGCTGTAAATAACACATAGAAACTGTAAAAAGGTATAAATTGGTGCAGGGTAGAGGCAGGCGATCAGAAGCTAAGTGAGTACAAAAAGCTGTTTTCAAACTGCTTACAACAGGTCCTTTCTTAGCCATTGCAGCTGCAATAGTGCTACATCGGAGGTCACTGGGAAGAGCTCAAACTTCTTACTATCCCTCTTTCTGTGGCTTCCTCCCACTGATCCCCTAAAGCCACAGAGAGAGAGGAGCTGTAGTGCCTAGTCTGGAGACACTACTTACCAGAGACCACTGCGACACTGCAGCATTTATTCCTTCCTTACACAGTCTGCACTCTACCAGAAAGGCATCAGATGCAGCAGCCTCCCTGTTTACCCAACACATGAGGATATGAGTCCCAGAAGGATCTTGAAACCTTCTTTGAAAATGCTCATGACCTTTCAGATCTTTACTGCTGTACTGGGTTAGAGAAGGCCTTGGGGCTGGTCTGCGACCTATGTGTACTTGGGTTCATCAGAAAAAGGGGAATTCACACGGCTCATTGCTGTCATGTGGAAGTGAATTAAGCATTTGATGAGCCTAAAATAGATGCAAAAACCTATGTTCTATTAAAACAGAAAGAGTTAGACCTTGGTTACAAATATTTGGAGAAAAAATTACAGAAGTAAAGCACGTAAGGAACCAAACACAAAATGCACAGAAGGGAATTGCCTCAAGGTAGGTAATGGCCTCTCTCTGCCATTACAGGACAGCACAGATTTTATGCTATATCGACCAACTATATGCAATGCCTTGAATGCCTTAGGGAATCTAAAATAGTGCTAGATACCCACATTTAGGCTATGGAGTCCTACCCAAAGTGTCATGAAACTCTTATTCTAGTTGTTAGGTCTGGATTTGTCATCAAATACTTCAGAAGAACTGAGGTCCTTGCTCCACAGGGCTCCATTTCTCCTGAGGCAGTATTACTGATGTATTTGTTTACTCCTACATGTACTTAGAGCTTTTATGATTTCTGATGAAGTTTTAAAGCATGTCTGAAGAATTCCCTTATTTCTCTACTCAGTCTAGAACCTCTTAGTCTTCTCATGTAGGTTTTAGCTGTTCACTGAAAAAAATGCCTGTGGCAGTAACTTTCTGAGCAAAAAAAAACGGAAATGTCTGACACCCCTCCTTCTGTTTACTTCTAGCCTGAGGAAATCAGTTGACTTGTGAACAATAAGTAGTCTGAATACAACGAACACTGAAAGAGAGCAAAGTCACTGCGAGGAGAGATTTCATCTCTACATCTTTTCTCACTTCTGCTTTTGGCAAAAAAAAAGTAAATGATTATGGTATACAGGTGAGGTGGACAATAGTGATCAGAATTAGGAATGAAATTAATTAAATATTCATCCTGTGTATTAAGAAAATATATGCAAAGCAAAGGATGAACATGAACATGTATAAACGTTCTTACATATGTGGTCCTCGTATCAAGAAAATCTGTATGTGTAGTACTTCTTTCATAAGTACTATAGCACATACATACATAGAAGGGCACAGGGCACTTCTGTGCAGAAGATGCACTGTATGAGGTATACGCTGACAGATTGTATGTGACATTGCTTTAAATGAGAAGTGCATTTGACTACATTATAAAGGATTTGAGACTATTCACGAGTTTCAGTTTGCATAATTCTATGAATTGTGTGACTTCAGACAGTATACGGAAAGGTGACAGGTAATTTTATAAAGCTAGATTTCATAATTTCTAAGTCATCAATAATCTCACTCATCACTGACTGACAGTGAGAAAGTGGACCTCTGAAGCTAGACTGTCTGATCCACTTTGCAACATGAAGTATTATAGAGTGGCTGGGCTGGAGTTGAGCACTAAGCATCAGAGAATCAGGGTTTAAAGGCTATGACACTACTGGAGAGATAAAAGGAGCTGCAGTGTACCAGGCTGCTGGGGCAACACAATTTAGCCAATAAAATTGTCTTTCTTATCTAAACAAGTATAATTATATGTCAGTGTTAATTATTGTGCTGGGGTCTAGATTAATGGAATCCTATAATGTAGCTTTTGTCACCTATAGCTCTGTCTTGTTCAAATTTTTTGTAAATCCTCATCCCCATGCATAGAGGGATGCTGTCAGGTTGTGGCTTTAGTTTTGTAAGAAGACATGCATTTACCAGGCATAAGGTCATGAATAAGTGTTTCTACAATTTTTATGTTTACTTCAAATTAAAATACTTCTGGTCTAGGATTTAAATATATTCCTGCCATGTATGTAGCCTAACTATTGCAGTGTTGTGCCACTGTGGGTGGAGAGCCTTGTGCCACCCTCCTACAGATAATCCATGAGTGACACTGACCTATTTTATTTGTCCTTGATGAGAGAAATAGAAGAGAAAAAAATCACCATTAATAGTGAGAGATAATTTGGCTTCAAAAATCCCTTCATTTATAACAACTGGAGCTGTTGTATCACAGAAAAAAGATACATATTTTAATAGAAGTTATTTTTACCTTGTCATTGTCCTTTTAATGTTACGATGGTAGCATAGCAATGCTCAAGCTCACTACTTCTTTGTCAGCAAGAAAATATAGAATCACTGCTTTAAGTACTGCGAGTTCCTTTTTTTACAAGAAACAGTCCTGCAAGTGACAGATGCAGAGCATATGGGGCAGGTATGAGACTATATGCAGTATGAGATTCGTGATTGTCTTGGATTCTTGCTTTTATCTGCTCTGCCCTTGTCAACTTTGTTGGTTCCTGTTATGGTGAGCAGAGGACAAGCTTCAGACTGTAGGCAGGTCATGAGCAGTGAACTCCTCCCATTCATATGAGGAGAGATTGCAACATGGAAGGGGAGCTAATAAAAATAAAAATACAGTGTCACTCAGCAGACCAGAGGCAAAGCAAGACCAAAACCTCACTGTTCAGGGACATTGATACTGAGTTTATCAGTACCAACAGATAAGCATTGTCCATTGTTTTGATATCAACATATAGTTTGTTTAAAATGTTTCATCAGCCTTGCCCTCAAAAGTTGCCTTAAAACCTTCACCAGAACAAGCCCTTAGGCATGTCCTATTTCTGTCATGCAAGGGCATAGCATGAGAAGGTAAGAGGAGTTTCTGTGGTCTTGTGTAGTTTGACAGGCTTCCTGGAAGTCTTCTGTGTGATAATTGTCACCAATACAGGAATAATTTATTTCATTACATTTCAAGCAGTTTGGGAAAGAAAACAAGAATGTGTCCTCTGGCGTAAAAGTTCTATAGGAAGAGGTGTTTCTTCATTTTATCTGTCCCAAAGATCGGGTATTTTCCCACCTTCTTTTCTTCAAATAAATAGTTTGCCCTGTCTAAATGTTGTTTAAGGAAAATAATTTACCATGAGGGCCTGAAAGATTTGACACAGCACAGAACAAAACCTCAGTAGGACTGATTGCTCTATTGCCAACACAAAGCTGGTAATTTTGAGTTTTGGGGTAACTGTTTTATTTACAGTAGTTTCTTATTCATGTGAGTGACTTGTGTGACTAGCTGCTCAAAGGACTAACTAACCTATTTAAAAATCAAACAATGAGTGATTATTTTTAAAAATTTCAGTCATTCACTAAAGTAACAATCAGGAATGAGAAGCTTTTGAATTCTGTCTTCTTAGGTCATGACAGCAAAGGGGGTTATTGTGAGCTTTGTTCCTGTTAAACTACCTGATTAGGGGCTTCTAGAAATTGAAATATCATCTGAATTTAAAAAAAAAAAAAATCACAGTTATTTTATTTACCATTTAATTTTCCAAAACCAGAAAAAGGAATCTTTATAGTATATCCAAAAAAGACCACAGATTTTTCCTATGTCTGTCAAATACAATGGGAATTGCCTACCAAGTATCTATTTTAGAAGAAAACAATGTTTGTGGGATGAAATAATATCGGTTCAACTCTCAAATCTGCCTTGCATTTCCTATTCATTCAAGTAAACCTCGGAATTATAAAATTGTGCAACAATTTAGGTAGGAAGGGACCTCTGCAAGTCCCTAATCCAACCCCCCTGCTCAAAACAAGGCTAACTTCAGCTAGATGAGGTTGCTCAGTGCCACTACCAGGAGCACAGGTAGTGTTTTCCTCAATCCCATCAGCGGCAGGGAAGAATACCGAAAGGAACAGGGAAACTCACCTGTTCAACACATGGCTCAGAGGCTGTTGCCATCAGTGGAATTTTGTTTTTTTTTATCATGGGGATGTTTACACGGCACTGGGCCTGCTGGAGATGGATAGAGTTCAGCTGTCTCAAAGGGGGAAAAAGATTCTCACTCATGAGTTGGCGGGGCTTATCAAGAGGGGTTTAAACTAGGTTCAAAGGGGGAAGGGGATGTAACCAGGCTCACTAGAGAGGAGCCTCAGGGTCGCATGCCAATATTGGAAGTGAAATTGATAGCCCAGCTCAAGTGCATCTACACCAAAGCACGCAGCATGGGCAACAAACAGGAGGAGCTGGAAGCCATTGTGCAGCAGGATAGCTATGACTTAGTCGCCATCACAGAAATGTGGTGGGATGACTCTCATGACTGGAGTGCTGCCATGGATGGCTATAAGCTCTTCAGAAGGTATAGGCAAGGAAGGAGAGGCAGTGTCGGTGGCTCTGTATGTCAGGGAGTGTTTCGATTGTGTAGAACTTGGTGATTATGATAATAAGGTCGAGTGCTTATGGGTAAGGATGAGGGGGATAGCCAACAAGGCAGATAACCTGCTGGGTGTCTCTTATAGACCACCCAACCAGGATGAAGAGGCAGATGAAGCATTCTATAAACAGCTGGCAGGAGTCTCACAATCGCTAGCCCTTGTTCTCGTGGGGGACTTCAACTTACCGGACATCTGCTGGAAATACAATACAGCAGAGAGGAAACAGTCTAGGAGGTTCCTGGAATGTGTGGAAGATAACTTCCTGACACAGCTGGTAAGTGAGCCTACGAGGGGAGGTGCCTCGCTTGACCTGCTGTTTACAAACAGAGACGGACTGGTGGGAGATGTGGTGGTTGGAGGCCGTCTTGGGCTTAAAGACTATGATATGATACAGTTCTCAATTCATGGCGAATTAAGGAGGGGGATGAGCAAAACCACTACCATGGACTTCCGGAGGGCAGACTTTGGCCTTTTTAGGAGCCTGGTTGAGAGTCCTTTGGGAGACAGTCCTGAAGGGCAAAGGGGTCCAGGAAGGCTGGGCTTTCTTCAAGAAGGAAGTCTTAAAGGCACAGGAGCAGGCTGTCCCCATGTGCCGTAAGACGAACTGGAGGAGAGGACAACTGGCCTGGCTGAACAGGGAGCTTTTGCTGGAACTCAGGAAAAAGAGGAGAGTTTACCACTTTTGGAAGAAGGGGAAGGCAACTCAAGAAGAGTACAGGGATGTTGTCAAGTCATGCAGAGAGGAAATTAGAAAGTCAAAAGCCCAGCTAGAACTCAATCTGTCCACTGTTGTAAGAGTTAATAAAAAATGTTTTTACAAATACATTAACAACAAAAAGAGAGACAAGGAGAATCTCCCTCCTTTATTGGATGTGGGGGGAACATTGCCACCAAGGATAAGGAAAAGGCTGAGGTACTTAATGCCTTCTTTGCCTCAGTCTTTAATAGTCAGACCAGTTATCCCTGGGGTATTCAGCCCCCTGAGCTGGAAGACAGGGATGGAGAGCAGAATAAACCCCCAATAATCGAGGAGGAAGCAGTTAACAACTTACTACGCCACCTGGACACTCGTAAGTCTATGGGGCCAGATGGGATCCACCCAAGAGTACTGAGGGAGCTGGCGGAGGAGCTTGCCAAGCCACTCTCCACCATTTATCAGCAGTCCTGGTTAAGAGGGGAGGTCCCAGATGACTGGAGGCTTGCCAATGTGACACCCATCTACAAGAAGGGCCGGAAGAAGGATCCAGGGAACTACAGGCCTGTCAGCCTGACCTCGGTACTGGGGAAAATTATGGACTGGTTCACCTTGAGTGTGCTCAACAGGCATGTGCAGGCCAACCAGGGAATCAGGCCCAGCTAGCATGGGTTCATGAAAGGCAGGTCCTGCTTGACCAACCCGATCTCCTTCTACGACAAGGTGACCCGCCTAGTGGATGAGGGAATGGCTGTAGACATTATGTACCTGGACTTTAGTAAAGCCTTTGACAGTCTCCCACAGCATTCTCCTGGAGAAGCTGGCGGCTCATGGCTTGGATGGGTGTACTCTTCACTGGGTAAAAAACTGGCCGGATGGCCGAGCCCAGAGAGTGGTGGTGAATGGAGTTAAATCCAGTTGGCGGCCGGTCACAAGTGGTGTTCCCCAGGGCTCAGTTTTGTGGCCAGTTCTGTTTAATATCTTTATCAATGATCTGGACGAGGGGATCAAGTGCACCCTCAGTAAGTTTGCAGGTGACACCAAGTTGGGCAGGAGTGTCAATCTGCTCAAGGGTAGGAAGGCTCTACAGAGGGACCTGGACAGGCTGGATTGATGGGCTGAGGTCAGTTGTATAAGGTTCAACAAGGCCAGGTGCTGGGTCCTGCACTTGGGTCACAACAACCCCATGCAATGCTACAGGCTTGGGGAAGAGCAGCTGAAAAGCTGCCCGGCGGTAAAGGACCTGGGAGTGCTGGTTGACAGCCGCCTGAACATGAGCCAGCAGTGTGCTCAGCTGGCCAAGAAAGCCAACAGCATCCTGGCTTGTATCAGGAATAGTGTGGCCAGCAGGAGTAGGGCAGTGATCGTGCCCCTGTACTCGGCACTGGTGAGGCCGCACCTCGAATACTGTGTTCAGTTTTGGGCCCCTCACTACAAGAAAGACTGAGGTGCTGGAGCGTGTCCAGAGAAGGACGACGAAGCTGGTGAAGGGTCTAGAGCAGAAGTCTTGTGAGGAGCGGCTGAGGGAACTGGGGCTGTTTAGCCTGGAGAAAAGCTGGCTGAGGGGAGACCTTCTCACTCTCTACAACTCCCTGAAAGGAGGTTGTAGCGAGGTGGGTGTCGGTCTCTTCTCCCAAGTAACTAGCAATAGGACGAGAGGAAATAGCCTCAAGTTGCATCAGGAGAGGTTTAGATTGGATATTAGGAAAAATTTCTTTACTGAAAGGGTGGTCCAGCATTGGAACAGGCTGCCCAGAGAGGTGGTGGAGTCACCATCCCTGAAGGAGTTCAAAAAATGTGTAGACGTGGCACTTCAGGACATGGTTTAGTAGGCATGGAGGTGTTGGGTTGACGGTTGGACCAGATGATCCTAGAGGTCTTTTCCAACCTTTATGATTCTATGTTTCTATGTCCAGCTGTGGTTTGAAAGTCTCCAGGATGGAGATTTCACCACCCCATGTTCTAATGGTAAATAATTTTTTCCTTGTATCTAACTGTAATTTCCTTTGTAGCAGCCTGTGTCTGCTGCCTCTGTTGTTTCACTGTGCGCCTCAGAGATACGTCTGAGTTCATCTTCCCTAAAACTTCTCTAAGTAGTGGACAACTGTGACTCAACATCCTCCAAGCCCTCTCTTCTCCTGGCTAGCCCACACCAGCTGCCCCACAGGTCACAGGCTCCAGGCCCTTCACCATCTTAGTGACCCTACACTGGCCTCTCACCAGTTTGTTGATATCACTTTTGTTACAGATAGGGGGTAATATTGGGCACTATGTCCTAGATATTGAGCTGGAGTTCAGCCCTCACAAGGGCTGAGCAGAGGGATCCTGTGCAGACTCCATCCTTGGAGGTTTACAAACCCAGACCAGGTAAACGTCTGAGCAACCTGGTCTGACCTCGCAGCCAACCTGCTCCCATCCTAAATTATCCTATGTCCCTACGAGTAGTGATGTCCCTTGACCTAATATGCCCCTGTCTCATTTGGGTTACAATCATTATGTTTGAGTAGTGATGGAGACCCACTTTTAAATCTATGAACCAACACAGAGTTACCTAAGGGTTGAAAATGTAAAAATGACTAGGCAGTGCAGGTTAAATATGACATACGCAACAATGAGGTTATTTATTTCTCATTAAAAAAGCCTTTTCAATTTTATTTTCCTGTCAACATCTATTAAAGTGAAGACAATTCCACAGTGTATGAGTGACAGTTTGTTTATAACAACACTGCTCTCACTCCCCTTACACCTTTTTTTTCCTAAATGAAAAGCAAATCACAAATTTTTTGCACGTTTCTGACCTTTATATGACCTTATATTTACTTGCCAAACACATGCTAAGGCAGAGTGAAATTGCTTTTATTTCTGATATAGAACTACACGATCTTTGGCCAAGTACTTTGTTAAGAAATAATACCTGGTCCATTTTTCATTTTTGTAAAAAGAACAAAGAATCTGTTCATTTTCCAGAAATGAAAAATGGACCAGGCAATATTTATAACATATGCTGAACTCTGACCAGGCGAGCACCTCTGGCATCTCTGGAGCAAGGATACTGTTGGCTGTATTTTTCTCAACTCCTCTCTGTACATATGTAGGAATTTCTAAATATGTTGATGGCTTTTTACATATCAGTAATAAAGGGCAGAAGAACAACACAGAGCAATTAATAATGTTATGCAGTCATGCACTATTACAAGGCCACTGAAAGATTCAATGAGTAATTAATCAGCTGAATGGTTCATTTTCCTTGGGGGTCTAATGAACAATTAATATTGATTAATGAACCAATTAATTTTTTTGCAAAAATATAAGTTGAAATGAACAAAGCTGTTGTCTATCTGTCATCAGATTGTCTCTATGAAACTAATAAAAAATACAAGCTAAGAATGGGAAAAAAGAGGTAAAGATCAGTGTAACAGACATTGAGTCACAGAGGAAAACATTAGCACCTCTTTCAATCTAAAATCTATGACTATAAAAAAGAAGTGCCTTTATATTTCATATTTCTAAGCAGAAGTCATATAGACAGGACCTTGCTGGCTGCAGTGGGCCCACAATGGCTGTTAAAACCCAAAAGCACTCTCTTCTCCTAGGGTTTGAAGGATTCCTGCTCTTATGGCAATATCCTAGAAGAGTGTGAGATGTCCCCAAAACTGAAAGACTGCCACAGAAACTGCTCTGAAATCTATGGAAGAGTTGGACACTGAGGTATCTTCTATTTGATCACCTCAAAGCTTCCTGTAGAACCCTGGAGCAACAATATTAAACGCAATACTCTGCTTCAACACACTCAGCTTTCTTACTATTTTTTGTTTACAGAGCCATGATGCTTACAAGACCAAATTACTGATATTTTATATAGAGCCAGGGGTAGATCCTGAAGACACCTGTCATTTCTAACAAATCCCTTTAGGATTTAATTAAATACCTTTTCAATTAACTCCCTCTCCCACAATAAGGGACTCAATTCCAGTGCACAATATGAAATAACTTTCAGCCTAGAGATGGCACTAGGAACCAGAGAATATCTTCAGGTAGATGCCAAGTGTCTGACCTCTAGACTCTTAGGACATGACTGCTTCTTACAGGGATGGCAGATTTTGACTGGAACTCTTGGAGAAAAGGCAGAGAGATCAAATAATTTTTCCACAGCCCTCTTCTACTGTATCAAACAGACCAATGCAAATAATAAATATGCTATTTATTTGGGGAATAAATTTGTTATTCTTTTAAGAGTTTACTATGTTCCTGTGGCATAACACAAATTCTAATCAGGACAACTATTACTTAAGTCTTATAAAATACTTATTATGATTACTGCGAAGTATCTATCAGAACTATGCAAAGGTTCTAATTATAGTACAAGAAAAAAAAGGCGAGAGCTTTATTAATCACAGGTGCTTTACAAACACCTTATAGAATGGTAATTTTGTCCTGCCAGTACATGGGCAAAATCCAGGTTAAAGAGAAAAACTTGGTGACAGAAGTAATTTGGGAAAAGCAGTAATGTAATCTCTCATGTAATTCTCAGAACAATGTTTGGTTGGTGAAGATTTTTGTGTTCTACAGATCCAATGTTGCTGCTTTTTACACATACGAGACTTGGTCTCACCTATCCAAGGCTCAATTCTGAACTCATTAGTGAGCTTAACAAAACTCCTGGTGCTTTTAGTGGTGCTTGCCTTTAAATACACTCAGGCCTGATGAAGCACAACAACAGTAGTATGTAAATAAAGAGAACTGGGAAAGGTAAATAGGAAAAGAAGAGATGAAAAGGTGCTTTATGCTGCTGTGTGCAATTAAAGTTGAAATACGAGGGCTTCCGCAGCAAGAGAAAAGCATAACACATCAGGGTTTTCTTTTTCCTTTTAACTCTGCAGTCTAGTCCTTTTCTTTTTCTTCCCCCCAGCTCAACAGCTGCTTTCATCAGTGTTCAGAGGTAGCTGCGCGTCTTTCAGGTTTCAGTTCTTGAGAAAAGGTCAACAAGAGGCAGAAGAACACATTAAACAACTCCTCCTTTATTTTTTTCTGGTCAAATGTAAAGCTAAGAATCTCCCGGTACCCACAAATTTCTGGAGACTGCAAATGCTGGGCAGAGGGGCAGGAGGTCTTAGAAACAGAGTTAGTCAGAGGAGCTGATAAAGGAAAAAATTAGTTACACCAAAGAGATTAAATGAAAACATATTAAGTGCACAGGTTTTATGATAAATATTTTTTAAGCTCATAGTTTAGTATATTATTTCCCAATTATTTGTCTAGTATTTTTTCTATTCCTTTTGCTACAAAATAATCCCAAAAATGAAGGCTAAGGCAATGAAAGATGCTAGAGTTTTTTGTTAAAGAAGAATAAAGCCTTCTGTTTACAATAGTAGCAGAATTGACTTTGCTTCTCTGCTCCTAACATATTGAGCACAACACTGTGGGACAATTAGTATATCTGTAGTATCATGTGAATCTGACTTCATACACAAGCTTAAATTCCCTCATCATCCACCTGGCTACACACGCTCTGGCTCAAGTCTGGCTCTTTGGGATGGGAAACTTCAGCGAGAGGATAGAAACACAACATCACAATGAAAAGGACATGCAGAATGGCACCACCAGCTCACACCTCTATGGTCAAGGATTTGGGCCCCACCTGAAGCAGGCCCAGCTCACCAAATGTTGTCAAGATACAGCCAAGGAGTCTCCAAGCAAGATCTGGCTGGAAGCAGCCTGCCTCTGCTTATCAGACCTTTTGCACTTGCTCCCTTCCAGACCTTCTTCCCATCACTTCTGCCCAGCCCCTGAATGGAGACCTTGGCTCCCAGGCATCCTCTCTGCCTTGCTGCTCCCTCTTACTCATGCCACAAAGTACAGTGTGGGTGTTACCTTTGGACTCTCACACCAGCAGCCTAGCAGGGAGGGTCACAGTGATACCCCGTGTAGTTACCCGATTTCAGCTGGGGCAGGAAGGCAGAAGCAGAGAACAGCACCTCCTTCTCCCAAGGTCAGAGGACTGATGGGTTTGCCTTCACACCTCTTCTCATGGTAGATGAACAGGGAGATATGCTCGGAAAATTTACCAGAACTATTTTAAAATGTGTTCTATTTCTTGAATGTTCAGGTGCTTTTGGGGAAGAGTTTTGTTCGTTGTTGGATATTCCGGTCTGTCCTCCAAGTCTTGGCAAGATATTTGCATTTTCCTTCCTACTTCTTTATCTGGGAGTTAATAATGGCTTTTAGCTTCTGTTCTTTTTCCCTGTTTGGATATACTGAGGCAAATAATTAAATAATTAATATGCTTCCTTGGTAGGTAACTTATTTTTGTCACTCTTTTAAGTCCTACAATCCTCTTCAGACTACTTTCTTTCCTTAATGTTTTTTAATCCATTCCCATTTTTACAGAAAGCTCATGTACATCCTTCTTTTCATCCCTGTGGTTTGCTTTTTTTCCTTTGTTTTACAGTCTCAACTTTGTTCTGTAATTCTTTTGTTTTTCCTCCACACTTGAATAATTTCCTGCATGAATCATACAGATTATGAACTCAGCTGAATGCTACAAAATTAGGAATGTAAGATTCCTCCAGTAAATAAGGTATGCTACTATTCTCTAGTTTTAAACTAGCATGCATGAATTACAAAAATATTGGCTATTAAGAGCCTGTATAAAAGCTATGCTACAGAAAATTTCATAGGTCTCTTCAAATTTCAGGGAAAGTCCGCAATACCTAAATGACTTGGAACAAGTTAAGCCTTGGTATTTCTGACTATTAAGGTCAAAGGATGCATATTCTGTGAATTAGTTTGTTAGCAGTACATTCAAAGGGATACCATTCTTCTTGCTGCAACTGCACTGTTCTTCGAGGAGATAAACACTGATTTATGCTGCTATATAAGGAAAAGTAGCCATTCTTACCCTTACATTCTTGGATTTCTCATTTTAATGCTCCCCATCCCACCAGAACTGATGAGACATGTATTTCCTTGTATTTGAAAATGGGAGGGAATATACAGCTCTAAGCTTGCATTTTTAAGATATTTCATGTTAAAAAAGAAGTTTGCTGTCACAAATTTATAATCTTTTATCAAATCCAAATCGATAATGTAGGTACAAAACCACAATATAATTAAATAATTCTGGAAGAGCATTCAGAATGTTTGTGGCCACAGATTTCTCTCTTCTTCCCTCTTGCCAGTTCTACACAATAGTTTCTCCCATGCTTCCTATTCATGGCCGGAGCTTATTTCATCCATGATGGAGAAAATCTACTGTCCTTTTGATGAATTGCTCCTGATTTATTTGAGTGAAAGTCTAAGTTTCAGCTACTCCTCTACTTTCAGGTCATGATGTCTCATATTTGTTTTCCATCTCAGGTAGGTACCATGGTTCCCATTTTCCAATATGCTCATCCTTTACTCTTGCCAAATGTTTGCACAAGTTCTTCCATGCTTCATGACATCTGAAATTTGGTAGCTGTCCTTAACAGGACTGGAAGCTTTGCTATAGTAAGTCCTGTCTTCAGACTTTGTCGGCATTAAGTCTTTCACATAAATGCAGAAAATGCCCTTAGTATTTCAAACACGAAGAAAATTAATAACCTAGAGGAGGCTTTCTAACCTACTCCACGCTGCATGGAGTAGTAACAGTCAAGAAGTAGCCTCTTAACTGAGAACACACATTGAATATAGAAGAAACCCACTACTGATAATGGCACAAACCTTTTAAAACAATCTCAATTATTGTAGAACAGCAGATAACCAGTTTGACCCTTTACATTATGTTAGTTTATGATCTTCATCCTTTTGATCTCTAGTATTTCCTAACACTTTCCCAACAGCAACTATGCTGATCATCACCACAGCAACAAGTTAAGGGTCAAAGACAGCAGGAGAACTGGTGTTTAGAAGTACATTTAGTGACACGGTGAACTGCTGTCATAAAGAAAACCAAGGGAGTGATAAGAAGAATGCAGGGACTCCCGAGTGACCTGTTTGAATGCAAAAAATCCATGAAACTTCACTGAGCAATCTCTGTTAAAATAAGTAAGAAAGTGAGCAGGATTATATTAGATTATGTAATCACAAATATCTTTCTAACTTTTAAAATATAGTCCAAGATTATGGTTGTTGCATTTCACACCTCCTGAAAGGAGGCAGGAGGATTCTCTTTACCCTTGCTGGTACCTTTGGTAGCATCTGCAGCAACTAAAGTTTAAAAGGGTACACAAAAGCAACTTTGCATAGGGGATCTGTCATGAGTACATACTGGGCCAAATAGAGAAGATAGTGTAGATACAAGCAGGCAGATATCAGTGTTTTAAAGATAAAAAGAAATCTGCAAGACTACATACAGAGAAGCACCTGTGGGCATAAGGTCCATGTGCAATACAGTGCCAGGAAATAAATCCATTTGAACAAGAACATGAGCAGCATGAAGTGAGGCAATGAATGTGACAAATGGTCAGTGTGGGTGCATATCCACTCCCAGCTAGGGAAGTAGGAACCCTCCAGGTTATGGTACCGGCTGAAAAACACACAGATGCAGTCTCTATGGATTAGAGAGCTAAGCAGAGGAACATATCATCTGTGCCCCTCAGAAGAATTTACTGACCTTTCTCTTTGTCTTAATGGCACTGGCAGGAAAGCCCAGAGACGGCATAGCTGGCTACTGTCCCTTCCTCCCCACAGAGCTCCTAGCATTGGGAGGAGGAAGGGTCAAGGCTATAGGTAACGTATGTCAAGAAGGGGCTGTAATTCAGACTCCCTCTTGAAAGAAGAAGCATAGAGAGCAACAGAAATTGTGGGAAGCTGCTATGCCGCTCACTGTTGTGAGCACTGAAAATAGACATTAGGGCTCTTTATTTTCGAGCATTTGCACTGTGAAAGTCTAGCTTTCAGAGAATAGGTGCTCAGTGGTTTTTGAAAGTCAGGCCCTTTAGTGTGCATTAAAATGAACACCAGTATTTTGAGGCATTTAAAGCACTGAGTCACTTCTGAAAAAGTTTATTAAGCCTTTGTCTCCATATATACACACTGAGCAGGCTTGGACATTGGCCACAAAAATGATTACAAAAGCCTTAAGCACTTTTAAAGCTCTGACTATCAGTGACTGGAAAGTTTATAACCTCTCTTGAGCCTTGTTGGTGGAAACATAATGAAATACTGCCCTGGTGCACAGCTGACATTTTCAGATGTGTGGATCTTGATTTTCCCAACATCCTTGAGTTTTACAAACAGGAAAACTTGCTGCAGATCTTCAGAAAATTTTCCTTTAACCCTTTTATAGACTGCAACGTTAGTTACTGCTGTTGGGTTTTCTTCACCTTCTCTGAGGCAGGGGTATCAGCTCAGAGCTTTACCATGGGGTCTTTGCCTGCAGTCTAACTTGCAACAGAAAGTTGCCCTTATTATTTTATGCCATGCATCACTCAGTGTATTTGGTGAATTAAAGTCACAGTAGTAACACTTTAGCAGAAAAAAAAGACATAGAAATGACACTGTGCTATGACAAAGATGAAGAACTGGGCTTAGGCATATGAGCATCTCCTATAATTGCATTTTAAAAACTGGGAGTGGGGAGGAAAAAAGATAGCAAAGGAATGTACTGAAGCAGATTGAACAGTTGAATACTTTGTGGAGTGATGTGGGTTGACTTAGTTCTTCTGTGTCACTAGAGAGTAAGTAACATCCATGCAGGTTCTGAGCAAAATACTCCAGTAAGTAATTACTATTTCCTAGAAATGGATTGAGCCTGCACCCCTGGAGCAATTGCATGAGCAATATCTAAAATAACAGTAACAGCAGGGCATGGTAAAATCCAATTGTTTACTCAATTCCATTCTGGCTTGCTCTGCTGTAAGCCTTGTTGAAAGCTGCCTGTAATGAAACACAAGAGACCTACATAAACTCGGATTTAACTCATGTGAAGGAGTTAAGGAGAATGCTTACTTCAATTTAGCAAAGGAGAGACATTCACTCATTCATCCTCATCTCACTGGATTAACAGCTTTAATATTCCCAAATAATAGACATGCAGCATGCTCATGCAATTAAAGCAATGTTATAAAGATGGCTGGAGAGTTTAGTGACTAAGCAATGTTATTTTAATTATGTATTCCATTACTGTCCGTTGTTAAACAGGAAGTATCATGCAGTCATTGAACAGGAACAGAACATTTCAGGTGCGAGGCAATACTTTTTAGAAGTGACAGGATGGAACTGCAAGGGTATAGAAATACTGTGAATTGTTTCTCTGAGATACGGACATAATCAAGGCTCTAATATTCCCTGAAATTATGTGAAGTGCAGGCAGATACCTATGAAGTTGCAGAGAGAGGACTGTGTCATTCACAGATCTGAGATTTTGGAAGATGTGTTTTTAGGAAAGTCACTTCTACATGTCCAGAGGGTATGTAGGAAAAGAGTATGTAGATTAGAGATTGAAGAAGTGACCTGGAAGAATTACACCTGGCTGTGTGCTACACAGACCCTGAGACAGGAACATCACTATCAGCAACAAATCTATCTTTTTAAGTGGCTTGGCTTTTTTACTTGGTCATTACCATTCCCCTTCAAATGATGGTAGCAAAGTTTGACCAATGGTTCTACATCTTCCCTTCCTCTATTTGCAATAAAACCATTTGAATTCCTGGTGGGTGGGGTAATTGCAGCTTGGAATTTTGGTCACATTTCAGGTCACAAAGGCAGCATGCTGCTAGGAAGGTGAACAGTTTTTTTGAGTGGAGTTAGGAAATTCATCAGACTTCTAAAGGGCAGCAAAGGTTAGCATGGCCAAGATGTAGTAGCCAGTTAAGAAGTTTGTAGACCTAAACATCAACAATAGGAGGCTGTAAAATAAGGTGAAAAACTGAACAGCAACTCTGGAAAAAGGAAAAGATTTTAGGAAACATGGGTAAGACGTAGGCAAGAAGTTTGTACATGCACAGTGGTCACCAAATAGGGTACCAAGGAAGAAAATGCCTCAAGGACATAAAGATGTAAAGGAATCCATAACAAAACATTCAAATTGGATATTATCCTGTTTGGAAGTAGTGCAGCATAGAGCAAAGAAAATTTCATCTGTTTTAGAAATAGATGTGTAAGCCTGTGCTTGAAAATAGCCATTTCAAGAGGCAAGACATTTACCCCTTTATGACAATAAGCCATAGAAAGGAATAGACTTCCCCAAAGTTTCAGCCCACCCACCTCTTCTGAACTCTTTCCTTCAAAGAGGACAGTTTGCTTCTCCAAAGAGTGACATATTCTGCTACTGTAAAGTCATTACACTGAAATTGTTTATGGGAGGGAAATGCAGAAGTCCTGAAGAGATTGGAAGCATAAATTAAAATACTTGCTCCTAAAAATTCTATGTGTCTTGGAAAACTCCACCCCTTCCATTTTAGAAAAAAATATAATAGTGGATTTATGGCAAATCCAACCTATCTGTCCATCCAAATTTGACAAGTGCTTTTGCTTTCACATTGCTTTTCCAGCTGAGAATATCCTGGGGAAAGAAAGTTCTGAAAAAATAAATAGAAAAAATAATGTCAAGAAAATGTGAATATCCATACGGAGCTCAGAGCAGTTTCATCTGTATGATGAAACTCAGACCTGAGAGTTCCTACATCCCTGTGAAAGGTTGGATGACAGAAGAAACATCTCAGAGGCACAAAGGGGACTTGTTGGTCCAGTTCCATTGCAAGTCAGTGGGGCAGGGTCCTCACCTTCCTACGTGCCTTTGAATATCTCCCCACAGGCAACATAACAGAAATGTTAACATCCCAGTGTCCTTTTCTGCATTCAGTCATTCATACTTATTTTATTATGGGTAAAGGCAACAATAACAAGTTAGGGGGAAAAGACAATTGCTCAGCAGTGCAGTTTAAGATCTATATCAGTGTCTCTTCTTATAAATAACTTTGTTTTCATTTTTGAGGAAGAGATGCTTATTCTGGAATAAAAGTTCCTTTCATGTCTATTGCTCTGATCCAGTGATTTGCACTCAGTAGGTGTTCCTATGTCAGGCAAGATTCAGCAATAGTGCAGAACTGATTTGTCTCTGCAGTCAGATTTGTCTGGTTTCTACCAAACTGCCCAGAACATCTGTTATCCTGCATCTGAAGTTCGCCAACACAGAAGTGCCTGCAATTTTATGGAGGCAAAGATAATGTACAAATAGTATTATTTTGTGGTTCCAAGCCACATATTTCTAATAAAAGCACTTATTGCAAAGCCCACTCACACCAAAGAGTGTATTTCCAGGCTTCAGAGGTCTATGAGGTAGTGCAAAATTTGGATCCAAGATTCTCCACAGTGCTGAGTGTTATTTAGTTTCTCATTGCATATAAGAAGGCCACTTGTAAAATCCGGTTCCAGCTTGGATCTTACTTTCTACATACTGTTGAGATCTTTGTTTTCAGAGTTTTAGATGGGCCTACCTGTGGGTCTTAAACATTGCTAATATGAAGGCTATTGACTCTCAAAATTACACAGACCTTTTTCAAACCTGAAACTATCTGAACAAGCATAAGCAGTTGTTATTATCTTTCCAAGAGGAAAAAGTCTCTTGGATATTTCATGATAGAATTACATGATGTCTACTTATGCTAATGCCTCCTTATTTCAAGGAGGTTTGTTTGTTATTTTAAAAAATATTTAAATACTTTATTAGCTCTGTTTGAAAAATGAGCATCATGTCTGGCAGGTAACTCCCACACTAATGCTTACAATAGAAGACAACATTGGTAAAACAAATATTTAAGGCTTTGAGCACTTTCAAAGATTAAAGTAATCTAATTACTTTCATTTCTATTTTCCTGGAGTTTGAGGTAACTTCAGCCTTTGACTGTAGTCTAACAAAGCCATGTAACTTTAAGAACTTAGTACTGCTAGCAAATCATATGCAATAATAACTTCAGCCTAAGCTTTTAAAAAGTTTCTTTCTTCTGTGTGTCTATTCCTGTTGTACACAGAAATTCTCCAGAGTTTATTCTGCAAAGCTGCCCAGAATTTTTCCCATAGAAATGACCACAGACTTCAGGTCTGCAAAATTCACATATTTTGGAGGAACTGTCAGATGTTCAAGCTTTCCTTAAGGAAACTCCTTGCCTGCTTCCTGCCACAGACCCTTCCATTTGTCTGGCATAAAGGTGTGCTGGCAAAGACTTCCCTTCCTGCTTAGAACAGCGCATCCCTCAGAGAGAATTTCAATGTCAGGAGGTGCCAAAATCCCATAGTGACTCCAGAGTTCCTCCTGCCTGAGGAATATCCAAAGTGTAGATAAAGAGTAGTCCTGGTTCTACAGATCGCCAGTAGAGATTCCCCATCTGTGCAAAATCACCCAGAAAGAGAAGGAAAACCCCAGCCACAGTACTCTTAAATGAATTACACACTGTGTTGCTCTAAATAGGTACACAGATAGATAGCACAAGCAAGCCAAAAGCATCACAAAATAAAATAAGATCTGCCACAGCTTTTGCATAAAGCTGGTACAAAAGCAAGATTTTTCTTCCATTTATAGTAAAACACCTGTAAGCTAAACCTGGGACTCAAAAAAGATATTTGGACCTCAAATGTATATGAAGTTCCTGCCTGAATGGAATGTGCAAGATTCAGTTATATTGCTTGATAATAAAATGCTGGCAGACTCTTAATTTTATGGTAGCATCACCAAGTAGCAATGCTAGCAGGTGGTTCTGGAGCTCAGGACAAGCGATAAAAGCTCCTTTCAGCTCTTGTTCCTTCAATTCTGAAGCATATGACCTGCCCTGACCAACATCCTATTACTTCAAGGAAGCTGAAGGCTTTTTTAGACTTATAGTTTTCCTTTACTGAATTTCACATTTTCAGAGGCACGCACACCTCAGATTTTGGGTGCATAACTACTAAGACAGAGGACTGGAGAGCCAGAAATACTGAAGACTTGCAGCCACAAAGGTAGGGAGACTTGCAGCCACAAAGACTTGCAGCCACACATTCCTGAAATGTGTGATATGACCATCTGATAGTCAAACCCAAGGTTCCCCAAGCTGGTTGTTGTGAGACCACATAGTAGGCACAGTTTTGGAAAATATTCTCTCATCATAAAATGACAATCCCATTGCTCACTTTCCCACAGGTCTGGCATGATTGAATTAGAAAATATGTAAAACGAATGTCTATAACAGGGTTGATGTACTACCTTATTAATCCTGCCACAGGAAATAATTTCATTGATCTGCGTTTTGTTTAGATTGCCGTTGACCAGTATCACTTCTAACAGCCATGTGCTTGTGCAGCTGAGAAAGATGTTAGTGTTCCCAGAAAGGATACAAAGGATTGGATTAGTCACAAAAGGCTTAAAAGATATAATAGTAAACATGGCTCATTATATTATTAATAACCAATCATATGTTTCTTCCCATTTACAATTTTTTAAAAGGAGTTGAAGGCACAGGTTCTGATTCTACATACTTCCCTGCATCTCACAAATGCCAGTAACTCTATCCCTTTCCTTAGAGTAACTCCAGATCATCATATAAATATAAAAAAAGAAACTGATACACATCTTTCTTTAATTTAATTTTCCTAGGGAATTTATCAAAGTCATGGTCGGATGATTGCTATATGATATTCCTGCTAAGCACTAACATCTGATGCAGTGTGATGCTAATGAACAATCTGAAAATATGAATTACAACAAAGTACGTGCTGTTACTACAATGAATCAAACCGATCGTAGAAAGCCCTGCTATCAGATCTCCCTTTTTATAGTTGAACTTCACACTAATACTGCAGTAGTTATTACTGTTGCTCATTCAGAAGCTTTGTTGTGCTTCCTCCCATATACTTCTACTCAGTTAAACAATTATCCAAGTGAAAAATATATCTTTCTCATTTTCATAAGGTTGCAAAAAATGTGTTTCTGGAGTTCTTTTACCTCACTAGAAACTCTTATTGACACATTTCGGAGATTAGTGCAGTGAAACCTCACTAACTCTTGACACTTTGGTTTACTAGTCTTGATTCAGGTGAGTAAAAATTAGTTTATGCATTGCACCAGTATCATATTCTGCAAGTACATACTTTTCACATATTTCTCAGCCATGCTCCTATAAGAAGAGCAGAAGGAAAAGATTAAGGGGCTAAGCAATTGGTTTGGATTAAGGAGGCCCAGAATATTGAGGTTCCAAAGGAACAATACACAGGTAAGTGTGAGAGGCTTTTCCCCTCTCAAGTTTTAGAAATCAAAACATTTAGAGAGTTTGCTGGATCCCTCTGAGCTGAGAGAGGGTCCTCCATAGGTGACAAATTTCACCTCCAAATGACATTCTGCCCTTAGGATGACAGGTGTTGACAATTATCTAATCTTGGCTGTAAACCAGTGTTAAACCCTGGATTCCAGTTCTGAATGACTTTTCACTCACTGTACTGTACCCACGAGAAGTCTTGATCATGACACTGAAAATATTGCTTACTCCGTGTTTTTCCAGTGCTTTCTCTTTGCTCCATTTACAGGGGATGACATGGAGAAAAATTGCAGGGAAACACATTTCTGCTTCCTGCCAGACGGCAGAAGCAATTCCACATAAGAAGGTACATTTCGAGTGATGGAGATGGGGATTTGCCAATGGAAAGGGAAGAGAGCTGGGGGGCAATGATTTTGTGTAATAGATTCAGATGGGGCAAGGACTGAGTTAGTTTGACACTAGTAGATCAACCATTATCACAGTATTACTGGTCCTTAGAGGACATGACAGTTATGAAAGGATAGCCAATATATCAGCTCATTCACTAGAAAAGGTGGAAAGATCTATAACACAGAAAGATAACATCTTTTGTGGTTTATATTGATAGTACCCTCAGTAGATTTTTTTGAAGATTTGGAAAAAAATAGGCCTCCCCCTTCTGTCTTCACCGATTAGACTGAGGAGAAATTATAGCACCACTATTACAATACATAACACTGGATTTTCTCTTCTCAAAGGGAAAAGTAAAATTTGCATGTTGATATCTACAATACTCTGGATTACTATATAGCAGCATAAAAATTATTTGAACAAACAAACAAAAAATTGCCATAGATTAGGTAAACTGGGATGTCAAAGGGCCTGAAAAGAGTAGGACCCAGCTGAGTGCACTATGGAGCCAATTTTTGTTCAACTTCTGGACAGGCATGACAAACTTGATACATCCAAAATTCACCAGAATTGATCCACATATGCTGACTATTTGTGCAATGCACATACAACACATCTGCTACTCCCAGAGCTGTTGGACTCACTACACATGTCCACTCAGTCATTTAGATTTTCCAGACAAAAGATATGTGATCTTGCACACAAGTGAATTAATTAGTACACCACAGAGAAGCAGCTGTGCATTCACTAAAGATGCCATGGATCTACAAATGAAAGCTGTAGTGGAAAACTTGGGGAATGGAGTTCCTGCCTCCCACAGTCCTTAATTCAGTAAGATTGACAAGGTAAATCCCACAAGATCTTTTTATTTCATTGTCTTCATCTTCCTAAAAAGAGTTGGCTAAGAAGGAAAGGATATTTATGTACTCCAAAATAAAGGAGATTCATTTCATTAGTGATTCAGAGAATCTGAATGTCCATGACATGAATCACTAATGAGAGTAAATCTCTGATGCCAATAGAAAATATTGCAGTACCTACAGAAACACATATATTAAATACATGCACGTGGTGTTACAAAGACTCTTCTCTGATAAACTTGCATTTTCCCAATTAAGAACAAAATTTAATTTCATGCGCAAAGTCTGTGTGTGCCTCTTTTTCCTCTTCTGGCTTTGACATCATCCTGCAGCTCCAGTTATTACTGTGTAATTGTCTTGAAATGTAGTTATTGTTAGGAATCGTTGCAGATGTTCCCCGTGTAATTCAAACTAAATGATTATAGAATTAAATTACCAGTGCAAAGCTTTACCAGTGCAAGTTGCAGTAAAAATGGTAAATTATTCTCTCTCTTTAGAGGAAACTATCCAAAAATGTAATGGGAAGTTAAGTAAGCAGTATTTCTTACTTGAGAATCTAGAAAGATTCAAAACGAGATGTCAGAGTTAGTGCTGAATAGCTTAATATATTGTCCCCATTCAAGAGATGTAACCATTGCTCTGTGACTCTGATTAGAGAGAAGTCAATAAAAATGCACCAGCAGCTGCCTTAAAATTTATTGGGACCTAGGATACTACCATTGACTGGAGGAGTTTGTGGCTATTTTATATTAAATTCCATGGCTTCTAGGACTTTCAGTTCTCTTTGGGCAACCTTAAAATGTGCTAAAGGCCCTGAAGACTGTGAGTACTTCCCCAGCCATCAGACCACAAGGAGGCAACAATTATCAAATACATCACTTTGAAGAGAGGGTCTGGATCCCCCAGCCCTGTAAATGAGACCAGCCACGCTGTCTACAGTTGAAGAGCCGCATATTAATATGCAAGTTATGTACAACGACATAGTAAACATCAGCATTTTGACCTACATTTCAGAGCTGGTGTTCCCTTAGCACCAATCATGAGTGATACTTGCATTCAATAACTATTCAAAGGTAAACACAGAAACAAAAAAAGCAATTTATGACCTTGAAGGACATATGCACCCAAAACTGGAGGTTCAGTAGAGGAGAAGATGTATCTGCCAACAGGTTTCAGACAAACGTATGTGGGTAATACTGCTTAGAGTGAATCATTAAGGACAAAATTGAGTTTTGGGCAGCTGCATGGAACGAGCAGCCCCTGAATGTCTCTGCTTTACCTTATTAGCATCACTTTATTTCTCTTTACAAAACATACAGAGGTGAGTAAGGGCCATTACATTCTTAATTTTCTGAAAATGAAGTGCCATTAATATTTTGGACAACTTTGGACGCTAAGTGGGGCCAAATACCCTGTGTGTGGGAAGTTCAGTTAATGTACCTGTTGAAAAATGTGAAGTTGCACATATCTGAATTAACTTTGGGTTGTTTCAAACAAGCTGGATTTTCCTTGTTTGTTTGTTTCCTGTGACTATTCTCTATGTGGAACATTTTAAACCATGCCAGGACTGGTACTTTCAAATAGGTCTTGATTTCATGAACACAGCTAATGTAATCAGCAAAATCTGGATTTTTTCCAATGTAGTCCCTTTATTCCTGCAGGAGTCAGTGATAGCTGTGATACCTCTTTAAGCTTCCACTGAAGTCAATGACAAAAATCAGCTTTGCAATCAGCATCAGCTTTGAAGGGTGGAAGTTCTGCTTCTTAATGGAACTGAATGTTACCGGGGTTTTGTTTCTTTGTTTTGTTTTTTTTTAATATGCATCATTCATGACAGATTTAAAGCAAAATCTGGGTTCTACATTAGTGTCTAACTCTTTTTAACAAAAGCTTTGAGAGTTTGATATCTGAACTTGGATTTACGTCCAAATCAGAAACTAACCTTCTTCCATTTCCAAATCAAGTTCAACAGATATTATAGGAATCACAGAATCACAGAATCGTATAAGTTGGAAAAGACCTTTAAGATCATCGAGTCCAACTGTAAACCTAACACTACCAAGACCACCACTACACCATGTCCCTAAGCACCTCATCCAAACGTCTTTTTAAATACCTCCAGGGATGGCGACTCAACCACTTCCCTGGGCAGCCTCTTCCAATGCTTGATAACGCTTTCAGTGAAGTAAAATTTCCTAATATCCAGTCTAAACCTCCCCTGGCACAATGTGAGGCCATTTTCTCTTGTCCTATCACTTGTTACCTGGGAGAAGAGACCGACCCCCACCTCTCTACAACCTCCTTTCAGGTAGTTGTAGAGAGTGATAAGGTCTCCCCTCAGCCTCCCTTTCTCCACGCTAAACAACCCCAGTTCCCTCAGCCGCTCCTCATAAGACTTCTGCTCTAGACCCTTCACCAGCTTCGTTGCTCTTCTCTGGACACGCTCCAGCACCTCAATGTCTTTCTTGTAGTGAGGGGCTCAAAACTAAACACAGTATTCGAGGTGCGGCTTCACCAGTGCCGAGTACAGGGGCATGATCACTTCCCTACTCCTGCTGGCCACACTATTTTTGATACAAGCCAGGATGCCATTGGCTTTCTTGGCTACCTGAGCACACTGCTGGCTCATATTCAGCTGGCTGTCAACCAACACCTCCAGGTCCTTCTCTGCCGGGCAGCTTTCCAGCCACTCTTCCCCAAGCCTGTAGCGTTGCATGGGGTTGCTGTGACCCAAGTGCAGAACCTTGCACTTAGCCTTGTTAAACCTCATACAATTGGCCCTGGCTCATCAATCCAGCCTGTCCAGGTCCCTCTGTAGAGCCTTCCTCCCCTCAAGCAGATCAACACTCCCGCACAACTTGGTGTCATCTGCAAACTTACTGAGAGTGCACTCGATCCCTTCATCCAGATCATTGATAAAGATATTAAACAGAACTGGCCCCAACACAGAGCCCTGGGGAACACCACTTGTGACCAGCCACCTGTTGTGACCTGGCTCCTGTTGCCTCAGTATCCCCTAGCTCAACTCTGTTCGACTTCGGCTGTGGCCCAGTGTACCCCGCACATCTCAGAGACACAGGCCGAGTGCCCTCGCTGGCACCCGCTCCCTCTAACCATGGCACATCATCCCTCAGCTTCCCTCAGGCAAGCCTGATATTATCCCCCTCCCCCTTCGAGTCTAGTTTAAAGCTCTGTCGATGGGCCCCACAAGTTCCTGAGCAAGGATTCTCTTTCCCCTTTGAGAAAGATGAATCCCATCAGACGCCAGCAAACCCGGTGCTGTGTAGGCCATCCCGTTGTCAAAGGAGATACACTACAAGTACATTCCTTGAACTATCGACTTGCACAGGATGATTACTTGCATAAAACAGAAGTGAAATAGCCACAGAGTTTGGCTCGAGTTAGATCGTTAACTCCACTGTTAATCCATTGGCTCAGTCAATATATAGGGACAGAAAACATATGTTCAGAGCAGGAGACTGGATGATCCACTTTGCTTCTCAAGTTCTTTCCCTCAAGCCACACGAGAGATACAGAGCAATAACTTCTAAAACTACCCTATAGCACCTAACCTATTCTTTAAGATCTCAGCCTCAGTTCTTACTTGCCTTTTAAGCAACCCAGAAAAATGTCTTCTGGAAGCATCAACATGCAATTGCTTAGAAATGGAAGGTAGATATTAAAGCTAACTGTTGATATGATCTGAAATAAATTCATTTAATTAAATTTATAAATCAAAAACTAATAAGTAATAAATAGGTTAAATAAACAGGTTGCAATAGGGAAATGTAACTTTCTTTTTGCTAAATTTTACTGATGTAATTTAAATTAATTGAGCTGTTATTGAAAACTATTTTTATAGTATATGTAGAAGACTAAAAGTTATTCCAGGCCATGATCCCATGAAACAATCTGCAGAGATGCACTGACTTTCCTGCCCAGCAAAATATGTGTGACATGAGTGGGTAAGTACAGTGTACACTTCCAACAACATGTGTGGCCAGTTCCTTATGTGGTTTCACCTCATACCTATTCAGTGTAGCTTATTAAACTGTTTGAAAATTGGGTTTGGTATTTCTATTTTCCCTCATACCTTTTCTGTGTTTCCAGGTTGCAACAGTAGGCACAGCTTCCTTGTTTTCATAGGTGGTTTTGACAAACTTGCAAAAGGGTTTGTGTCTTCCTGAACAAAACTTTTGATGAATGTCTGTGTTGCTGTATCATTTATCTGCAAGTTTGTTTGTTGTCTGTTGTCCTTTAATTTTTCCATTTCTTTTTATAAGCATAATGCTCTTTGCCATTAAAATCTTCAAGGTGAGTGCTCACGTTTGACTTTTTTCATTCTCTACTATTTCCAAGATGCATCCAAATCTTATCACTTCTTCTTGTGAAACATTAAAGTCTGCAATCTCTTGTGTAGGTAATGGTGTAAATAATCAGTGCAAGATTACAGCTGTCTCTACCTCGATTATTCTAGCCTTCAAATATCTCTTCCCTGATTATTTTTTTTTCAAAATGCTGACAAAGTGATCTTTCCTATGCATAAATCTGATGGTATCTTTTAAGCACACATCCTGAAGCTTCAGACATTGGTCTCTCTCTAATCACTCTTCCCTGCTCTATACCACTTTTTCTGATGATCCAAACAATTAAAAACATTACTTTTAGGAAGTCATCAGGAAATTATCTGGGGTGAGGGAAACTAATGATGAGTAAGACTTCAGTTCAAGAGTATTAAATGCATAACAATGCATAGAGCACTTTTGGTACCTAGTGTTTACATTAAGGCATGTGATTGGGTATTAACCTGAGTCAGAGCCCAAATAAATGTAATTTTAACTTATCTCTGTCTAATACAACAGATTAGTGTTTCTAGACCACCAAAAGCATTGTTTGTGCTAAACAAATAACACTAAGCCAGAGTGCCACAAATTTTTACTGTGATGTTTTGCACTTAGAATGTCATCTGTCAAAAGATTGCTCTCAAAGCACTTTACAGACATTAACTAATTAGGCCTAATGACACTTCTCTGCAAGTAGTGAAGTGTAATTAATTCCCTTTTGTGAAAAGGGAATTTAAGGCACAGAGAGATCAAATTATTTTTCCAAGGTCATGAGGTTGTTACAGAAGATGTGGGAATAGAACCCAAATAGTCCAATCCTCCAAGACTGTGCTTTAGGCACAGGAACACAGCTTATCAGCTGTGGGAGGAGGACAGCTCTTCCTTTCCTTTCTTTGTTATTACAGAAGTACAGGAAATTAATTGCTGCACAGACATGCTTTCATTAATTCCACACTAATGGCCTGCAAAGGGTGCCTGTAATAGTCCATTAAGAAGGAAGTTATCTGCCTCCTCCAAGTTCTGTGTGTAAACAGCAGCGAAGAAACTGTGTATTTCCAAGTTATCACTCTACTGAGGACAAAGTATTGCTCATGTTATCCATTTTTATTGATAATGTCATTTACTGTTTATTGTAGAGTTGTGTTTTTAATCCTGCGCATTTGTATTCCTCAGCGTTAAATCTTACAGTGACAAGAAAAAGGCCACAGAATTTCTATTTATGTGTAAGAGATTATCTCAACAACTTTTGTAGGTATGTAAATTCATGCCTTAGAATTTTGCTATAAATTTCAAAGGTTTCTTTTAACATTTTTTTTTAACTTAAGCTTTAAAGTAGGAGTTTTCCTGACCTGCACTGAGCCATCATTGGTTAACAGGAAGAAGAGACAGGTAGCCCCCATCTACAGATAACAGGTAATGAAAAAAAAAGGAAGAATATGAACTAAATGTTCTGGTTTAGAAGCTAGTTTCCCCCTGTTCTCTGCTTAATTCCCCAAGAGTGTCCTCTAAATAAAGTATTTTATAAGTAAAATAAGTATATATGGTCAGTCTTTCAAAGGTGATTAGGTATCTAATGTGTGGGCAGGTACTCCTGAGGTCTTGATATGAGTGAGGGCACCTGAGTCCCATTGGATGGAGAATAAAGACAGGGAATGGGCAGCTTCATAGAGACATTTCCTTTGATTTCACACAAACAATCTTTGCATATCACTTTTTTAACCATTTTTGTGCCTTGAGTTTTTGGCTGGCGGTTTTAACCCATTCTTAGTAAAAATTATATAATGAAGCAGAAAAAAAGGAGAGCTGCTGAGCAGGAACCCCTCTGTCTGTCTGTCTCTGTAGCTGCTCTACTCAAAGGTTAAGAAAATGGGAACTTGATCTTTGAGGCTTTACTGATGGAAAGTGATTGACTGTACGTCTTTTTTTACTCACTTTTTAGTGTATTTCCAATGTTAACTGTCTTGCTGGGTGGAATTTTCTTGTAGTTCATGCAAAAAGGTAACCAGTGTTATCACTGGAAGCTATAGCTGGACTTGCTGAGGGAGGATCTGCAGGAATCTTTGTGTTAAAACAGACAAACAGCCTCTTTTCCACTCTCCTGGGCAACCTGGTAGGAATATGCACCTCACTTTGTACTGATAAATCACTGATCAAAAAGTATAGCAGTGAACAAAGAGACCAACACTAGGGGAGTGCCAAAAGTAAGGTAAAGAATTAAATCAATACACTGCAGAAATATGAACTTTTCTTTTTAAATAGCCACACATTTTTTGTTTTATTCATTATGATGAATTTAGCAGTTGAACCAGGAAACAAACAGTATATGAACCAAAAGGCAGTTTATAAAAGGTTCCCCATCTGGATAGAAAATTCTTCTTTTTTTTCTCTAAAATAAGAATTTATTTTATGAGTTTATAAATTGCAGCTTTTAAACTCTTCATTGAGAAATCGACTATAACCTAACTGCAGTTCTTTTAAAGACTACAAAGAAATGTTTCACTTTAAATGGATACCATTGACTTTCCCCCGCACTGACTTCTTTTCTGACAATTATTTTCCACTGATGTTGTAACTATTAGCAGTGTGGCAGCACTTGGAACTTGAGATCAAGGTATGTTACATTTGCTGCTGCTGCTGTAAAGCTTTGCTGTCCTCAGTTTGAACCTAGGTGAGTGAAAATGGCTGTTTCAGAAAAACAGAGATACAATCTGCAGGGTTCCAGATATCCAGCAAGGCTATTACAGCCTAATATTTTAGTATCTAATTCCAAGGGCATCCAGCAACAGGCAGGGCTCAGAATGATTCCCAGCTGGCAGCGCTTCTAAAAGAAACCAGACGTTGTCTTAACTTGGTTCCAAGTTTGCAGATGCAAAATGTGTACTGATGGCCATGTAGCTTCTTAAAACAGAGCATTTAAATAATGATCATTTAGCATGTACCTTAAGGTTATGATGCTAACTCCTTCCTCTCTTCTTGCACCAAAGCTGTCAAATCCTAATCCAGATAACGATGTGTTTGCCTATCTTTTCACATGGCCTGGGTGTCGCAAAACATCGATGACTTCTTTGTCTAGTCATGTTATGTTTTCAATTTCTCCCAAGTACGTCCCATTCTCACCTTAGTTTCTCAGCTTGGACCTTGATCCTGCAGCTGGACGCTCCCCTCATCCCCAATAAGCATTAATATACAAGAGAGCACCACTGCAGGTCCTCTCCCCTCTGCTCCTGTCCTCCCAGACTCCCTGCACGATCAGAGCTCTCCTAGCTGAGGCTGGCAACCCTACTCCCTTGGTTACTGCTGAGGCTGTAACCTTCAATGGGACGAACCGTGGTGCTCCACTGGTGCGTATGCAGCAGCTCCTTCACCAGTCCCACCCAGCACAAAGCAGGACAGCCTGGCTATTTGGAGCCAAGAAAGAGGGGGGAAAGTATTTTGCTGATCGTTCACAAGATCTAGGAGGGACTCTAAGGACCTGAGGGAAAAATTCCCTTCTGCTGTTCCCTCAGGGTAGTCATCCCTCTGCTATACAGAGATCCTCATGTACAAGAAAAAACTCTTGCACATGGAATAGGAAACCACAGCCTCCAGTCCAGCAGTCGTATCCATCTGCCAGATTTCTGCCCCCAGACATTTCAGTGCAGGACTAAAATCCTTCATCTTTGGAAAATGATTTTTTTTTCATTAGGCATGTACTAGTCCACCACATATTCCAGACTGCCTGAACAGTTTGTGTAAAATCTGTAGAGACCAATGAGTTAAATATCAGCTCAGAAATTAACAACCTGAAAGCAGAGGCTTAAAATGGACACAATTCGTCAGCAGTCTCTTCACTTCCTCTCACTAATAATATGATTGCATTGTAGTACTCATAGCATAAACTCCTGCAATGACATTACCGGAATCGCTGTAGAGGCATAATATATCCTAAGGTATATTTATTATAATACTAAAATTTCTGATACCCATAAATTTGTCTGTCAAAGTTTTCATGATGAACCTATTTTTCTCCTAGTATATGAGAGAAAGCTAGTAATTTGCTGGTTTATGTTTGTGTTTCCATATCTCAGAAACAGATTAAAATTCACTCCAATACTGTAGGATTTGAATTAATGCTTGAGCCCTTAATTTACCTTTCCCATGTGTAAAATAGGAATATTTATCTATGATACATTTAATACCCATCTTTCAAAAATGCTGCTATAAAAATATAAAACAATTTGGAAAAAGAAAGCATAAGAGCCTCCAAACTGTATTTCGATTATAAGATTATGCCAAAACACATAATATCGTATCACTAACAGAGCTGCACTAAAAAAAAAAATCAGATTAACTGCAAAACCAGATAAAAAATGACTTCATTGGCCCATATTGCTGTGTCTAAATTGGATGGCATTCAGAAATTATGCTTGCTAAATGATTGAATAATACAAAAAACTTCTTTGTTGGTAGAGAACTATATTTAAATCAATCTTCTAGAAAACCAGACACCACACCAAAATGGTAATGAATATTAAAGAAAAGGTTAAAATTAAACACTTTAAATAACTGATATTTCTGTGTGTACATGGGATACACCTCATCTGGCTTCAGCTTACTCAAAGTTAGTCTGAGTCACTATTAACTCTGGTACCACCAGATTGCCATTTACCTCCCTCTTTTTAGACAAGTACCTTAGGGTAGGCTGAGCTGCCTCTGAGACTCATGAAGAGGGAACCTGGCAAACTAGTTTAGAGTAGTTTATACCCATGCTTAAAGTGGATAGAATAAAGGGAGATTAATTGCATCTAAAGGCCTGTACATGTAATACTGATGGGAGTTTTGTCAGTATCTTCCAGGGGGACCTGACCATCGCAGTGTGGTATGATCAAATCAGTGAACTTGTGAGAAAGGAGACTGGTCTAAATTTGAGATATGTTTTTCATTATGTGGCAAAATTCCTCCAGTTCTCAAAGTGACAACTGCTGCCAGGAGTGATTTTCAGTTTTCAAATTATATCTGGCAACATCTTTGCCCAGATTTCAGCTAATTATACTGTGGATGTTTAAAGGTAGTTTTTAATTCCATAATGGACCCACCACAAGTCCTTTTTTGTTATGAAAAGTGCTGAATATAGACCACATGCCACTTTTCCAGAGAGATGAGTGTAGGAAAGACTATAGGTGTCGCAAAGCATCTTAGTTTTACCCAAAGTAATAACTAGCCAAATTCAATTTATCTGCATTAAGATTTGTTTCAGAAGTGCTAATAAATTTAGAGGGAACAACTTTGTAAGGAAAGCACGCACCCAGGTACACCCATATGCATAACATACAGCTATACATACTCCTTAGAAAGGGTGCATTAAGCTACACAAACACACTCAAAACACAGTTTACTTTTCTGGATGAGTAGCTGGACAAGCTGGACAAGATGTCCTCAAGTAGTAGCGTTTCATGAAGGAGATTATATGCTTCCACCTTTAACTCACCTTGCATAGCAAAACCATCCGGAGATACCACCATCTTATCTTTTGTTCAACAGTTCTGTCTCAAGGCCAGTTCTTAGCCTCTGCCCTCTGTCCCCATCAGGTGCCTTATCCATAGTCCAATTGCTTTCTCAGTTCCTTGCTGCTTCTGTGTTCTCATTGTTATGCCTATACCAGTTTTACCCAGCTCTCAAAGTTGCATTTCTTCAAGGACTGTTAACCTGTTTTCAGGGTGTGCCCATATTTCCATTTTCCTGTGCTGGTTTTTGGAGGTTATGCTCCACAGGAGAGCAGAGAACACCCAGTTCCAGGCTCCTATTCACACAATCAGCTCTTGCAAACTCAGCCTGAAGGTCCTAACCAGTCACGGTCCCGACACCCTGCTAAAGTAGGGGCTGTGAGTAGCAATAGCTACTATTACTGGACCATGGGGCAGCAAGAGCACTTTTCTTCTCTTAGTCCTACAAAGCCTCTCTACAACACAACCTGCATCAAGAGAAGGGGAATGAGAAAGCATACAGCTAAGGAGAGCTATTTGGCCATGGCTCTACTGCTTTTTTTAGTCCTTGCTTCTCTCAGAAATCTACACTATGTTCGTACACAATGGAGAGAATGTCTTTGTTTACATTATTGCCACATCAGATTGACGGATATCTATTTGCCCCTTTTCATGTAATCTGAATGTGGGGGTCCCTGAGCCTCTTGCTGTCACTATTGGCCTTCACAGAGCCTGTGCTGGGTCCTGGTGCTCTCTATGAACCGTCCCACCCTGCTATCCCAGTAAGACTTCCTTCAAACAGACCTGTAGGGAGCCAGTGCTGTTTCAGAAACCTGGAAGTTTCTGTAAAAGAGCTCAGTAATTTAATTACAGTTATCTGAGGCAGTTCCTGAGCCAGGGCTTCATTTTCTCACACAATAAGGGGTGGAGAAAGTTTTCAGAGTGGAAGTCATGAACCTCTCCCTTTCACTATCAGGGTCTGAGAGATGCCCAGTAGCCTCTGTGACTCACTCTAATATTATAAATCAGTGGGCTGTCATGATATTTTCAGATGCCTGCTGTCAGTAACAGAGGAGAAATCTGTATCCTGCCTGCAAGCCAGGAAAATAATTCAGGAAATGAATGCCGCATTTGTGGAGAGTAGAAAATGTTGCAGAGTCAAAATTTTCATTTCCAGCAAATCTTCAGTTAACAGTTATATATTAGGAATTAGCATGCACATCCAAGCTATTCACACAATTTTTTATGTTTTCAGTGCTGGTGCACCAAAATCAGTCTGGTTCCTCTTTCCAGCTCTGAGCCTGTTACAGAGAACATGCAATTCCCTTAGGCAGCTATGGGGAACCAAAGACACTTCCTTCATGTTAAGGTGCTCATTAAAAAAGAATACCCTAGGAATAAATGGATGCCATCAGAGTTGGGAGCTTCCTATAGGGGAACCTTATTATAATTACACTGTATGTACCTAAACTTACAAAAAATACATGTATAGACAGGCATAGACAGGAGAATTCTTTGAGCAGACCTTCAGAGAGTCAATGGACTACCTCCCAAATTACACATTTAGGACTCCTGGGCAATCCAGAATGCAGAAAATGTACTAATTTTTCTTCCTTATCTGGTAGAAATGCATATCAGAACACAAAAATATAATTTCAGTCCCTTCATTTGCATAATGTGGTCATTTGGAAATAGTTTCTTTCATTCATCTGTAATCTTTGTAGAGGAGGTTATGAAGTGTAATTTGGAACACTAAATCAATCTAGAATTTATAACTATATCAAAATTAAAATCTCCTGCTGTGTATGGAGAAGCAGAACCTTAAATTCACAGACATTTTAAACCATAAAGCCCTTACAAGTGTGCACAGGATCTGGTCAGCAAAATCCTCCTGCAAATTCCTGAGCAAAGTCCATGGAAAAGAAGATCCGAGATTTTCCATATATTCTCTCTGACAAGAACTCTGTTGCAGTTCTAGACTCAGTAACAAGACATAGAATATGGATTTTCTATTCCCATCAGAATTAGTAGGATAAAATGTCCCTTGACTCCCAGGTTCCATGCAGTGGTCTCCCTCATCTGGAGCTTGGGAAAAGCAACCCTACCACATCCACTGAAACTCAGTGGGAGTTTTGACCCTAACATCACTGTTAAATATATCGTGTTTACTGCCACTGATTCATTTCATGGCCTAAGCTAAGTCATGAAGTCTGAAAACCTTTTAAGCCAAACGTGTGCAAACGTGTTTGTATCCTTAGCATATATAGTTGTAAGCAAACATACGTAACAGCAAATCAAGTGTTTATGTAGAGATGACTCATCGTATACCTGAAGGGCTAACATGTGGGTTCGAATTTTGTATTTAATCTTAAAAAGTCTTCTGTGTAACTATTACCATTAATAGTCATTATTAACATTAGTAGGGGGTCTCTCCAGCTACATGGAACTAAATTTACTGCTTCTGACAGAGCAGAGAGAAGCATCTAGTATAGTCAGTGTTTCTGGGAACTACATTGCTACTTCTGAGCAGGGTTTTGCTTTGTTTTGTTTTGCTTTGCTTCATATCTTTACCCCCTGCTGCATCCTGTAGTTTGGTTTTTTTTACTCTTTCCTTCTTTTTAGTTTAATTAAGTGAATTGAAGTGAACAAACAAAGCCTCAGACACTTGTAAATTCCCAGCTACCACAATACTGAGCATTCCACGCCCGTGGAAATGCCTTTTTGCATCTTTAATTTGCAGGCTGTGTGTATAGGAGTGTACGCGGGGTCTGTCCCACAGGATTATTAGACAGATGAAATGTGATGCAATGATAGTGGAATAAATAGAACAACAAAGCAATGAAAGAACAGCCAGAGAGAGCAGATTATTTGGGAATATTATATGCCATGTAGCAAGGAACACTATTCTGATCCCTTCTGAGTTGACAGAAGTTCTGGGAGGAAAAAAAGGTGTTTGTATACATTTGACACCTGAATTTTCAATGCACCAGGAAAATGATTAAGATAAATAAATGTCCAATTAGTGATTAGTCATTTTCAGTGTTTTTTTCAACAGTCATCATTGTGCTAACAAAATCCAAACCGGTCTTTTACTATCAAGTAAGATAATGGACATCCCTGGATATTATATGTTCATTTTAATGGTGACCAAACAAAGGAATTTATTTTAATCTTCCATATATGGATCAGAAAACACAAAAAAATTATAATTCAGTCATTAATTATGCAAAGGACTCTTAGTATGACAATGGTTAGAGGAAACAAGAAGGTGGAGGGCTGTTCAATAGACTAAGGGTCAACAAAGTCATATATTTGTGCTGACAAGGAACATTTCAAGCAATATCTGCACAAGCAGACAATCCAGTAAGATGCAAGCTTAAAAGTCATGATTGTTGTGTAGGTCTGTCCCTAGAAATTGACAGCACTGACCTGGGACCTTGCATGCTCCTCTGTCCACTGCTCAGGCTGTAGCGTTCACAGGGAGTGGCTTCAGGGCCATGCATATTTTGAAATGTTCAGTAAGTAATGTCAGAGACTTGAGACATAGGTCTCCAAAATAGGTCAGAATGTGACTGGCTTGAAAATAAAGGGGCTACATTAATCAAGGAATACTTACTAGCCCCAGACAGCTCCTGTCTTGTAAATTGGTTAGGAAAGATAAACTGAAAAAGAGGCCTGGTAAAACAAAATAAAACTGGTCTCATACATATCTCTATAACACTACTGATTTTAACAAAGGACAGGAATTTGTCTTGAAGAACTGAAACTCTAGAACTGAAGAGTTTGGCAGTCTGAAAGAGGAAAACAAAAGGTGATAAGTGATGATTATTGGTAAAATGTAGATATAACATTTGTGATGGAACAACAGAGGTTCTTTGAAGAAAAACTAAGGACAACTGAAAGGTGAGAAGCTGGTGAAAGCAGCCTGTGAAGCAGACAATCTCCAGCATAGTAGATAAGAGATGGCCATAAGAGCATCAACAATTTCAGTTCACATTGTACTTTCTCAGACTGCAACATCTCAAGGTGACCTATGCAACAGCTTGAACTCTGGTGATGGGGAGCCAATTTTGACTTCGGACTTAATTATAGCATTTACATTAATTATTATTCAATGACAAAGAAAAGAAGAGTTGTTGCAAGAAAATGTTATAAGGTAAGAGTTTCGTTTGGGCTTTTTTAAACAGCTTTTTATTCGGTCAAAACAGAGATTATTGTGTATCTATCTTAAAGAATGCCTTTAAAGCAATATATAAATTTGAAAGAAAAGTAGCTAAAATTTACTGTCTATACTATTATTACGTTTGATAGATTCAAGAGAAAATGCTAGGACTGAGGAGGTAAAACAAAGATTTTGCTCTTAGAAAGCACTCTGAGAAACAGGTAATAGGATGTGGACATGAACAGCAATGAATCATCTTAACCTGCCATGGAAGTGTCGTGCCACATGAGGCCCCATTTCAACTCAAATGGCTTGAAAGGTGATTGCTGGTTCCTCAGCAGAAAGAGAGCAATTTTGGAACAATAAAGCTTGCAAAAACCTGAAGGCCAAAAATGTATTTTCATGCCTGACATAACAAAACCTTTATTTAGTATCTGTTGTCTGACCTGCCCTACTCCTGCAGACAGCAACACAATAATATTGTGGAAGACCCAACAGGAATTAAAAGACATATGTATATGAGAGAAAATTAAAACATCTAGAGTCTTATAATTTTGATGCCATTTACTAGTACTTCAGTAAACTCTTATTAGGCACTATGAACCTGTTTACTGATATCTGAGGTCTGGCTCTGAGACCATTATCGTCCTTTCAAAATTTTATGTGGGTTTCAACACCCACTGAAAACCATAAGCAACCTTGTTTTTCACTTGGATCTTTTGACATTGTCTTCTCACCCTCAGTTATAACAACTTTGAGCTGTTACATTTTGGAAAATAAGATATTTTAATCATATCTCCTCAGAATTCCTACTGACAATCTCTTCCTCACATTTATTAACACTTATTTCAAGATCAGTCAGTTCTGCATCTGTTTGGTTTCTAAGACAATATACAGTGCATCCACTCATTAAATCCCAGGAGTCATATCCTTATTTAGAAGCTGATACTACCAATGCAGAGATCCTATTGTGAGACCTTTATTTCTTCCAAGATTGGTTATGGTATTTTTTATTACATAGATTTCCTAAAGCTGCCTGGCTCAATTTATAGTCCCTGATGTTTCCACTCTTCTTGTCCTTAAAGCTGCAACATGCTCCTACCTTGCTAGGGATTTCCGTTTTATGAAGAGAATGCTCTGGTGATATGCAAGCACTTGAAAACCATACTATCTTTCCAAGGTTTCCACGCTAGTTTCCAATCTTTCACTGTTTTCCAGCTCCTAGTCTGGCTCCTTGTCCCCATATACCATTCTGCCTCGGGGCACTACCTTCCTTCGTTTCACTCAAGTGTGGAAAATACTTTCTGATAAGTCACCAGGTTCATAACACCACACTATTAACACTTCAACCCTAAAGACTCCCCTGAATACATCAGCCTTGATGCTGATACTGTGAAGGTCTAGCAAATACTGCTTGGAGACTCCAGACCCAGTCTGAAATGTGACCTGGTGCCTTTGACTAGGTCTACCTCAGAAAGGAGTCTGGTCCAACAGAAGCAGATTTGTTTGGAAAGACAGCTGCATTGAGGACCGGTTTGGGGGGAATTGAGAGGCCTGTCTCCAGTGGGAAGATACACTTGGAAATGGCTGGATTGTTTTCAGCTGGCAACTGTTTTGGTCGCTGATAATCACTCATAGCAAACTCTTATCCCTGGAAACTCTTCAAAACAGTGCTGTAAGGAAATCTTCCTGGTTGTCCCTGTTGCCAGGTGTGTTCTCTGAGAGATTTCCACCTCTGCAGATCTTGTCATGTTTTTCTTGGCTTTTACTAGGTGGAAAAGTGTCAGCAGAATTTTTTTTTCTTTGAAAGGTGCCACATAGGTCATTAAGCTGGTGCCGAAAGAGCCGCTGGCCACCAGGCTTTGTGGCACACACAGCCAGGTATTTCTGTCCTTGTGGAACAAAACATGCAAGTATTCCAGCTTCGCTCTGTAGAGAGGAGACAGGGCTTCAGACTGCTTTCCGTGAACCTGTTGCTGGTGGTTGTGTCAGAGTTGTTGCTTTGTGTGTTTAGTTTTTAATAGCAAATAGCACAAATGCTGCACTTCTGCAAGGCTATGAGTTGGCTTCATAAATTGCAAAGACTGGGAGGACACTCCCTGAGCATCCGGAAGCAGGAAGACCAGCTCCCCCCATGGAGTCACTTATGTCAAAAGGAACTTGCGAACGGGAAATACACTGTGAAGGTGACATGCCTGGATAGGCAGATGTGCTCGTTTACTCTTTCATTTGCACTTCGTGTTCCAGCCCTGCCATGTTTATCACCCGCTTTTCTCCATGTCTAAACTGGTCTAAGGTTTCAGAGCAGAAACGTCTACTCCACTGTTCTCTAATATGCAAATCAGAGCATGTTTACTTCGGCATTTTCTAACACGGGATAATTTCTGCCTTAGCTCAGCTGAGGCTAGTACTTATCAGATTAATTTCTGAATTATAGATGTAGCCAACATAATATCCATGCAATTATACCAGAAATTAATTTGGCCTATTATATTTAAATATTTATGTGAACAGTCTCCATCCCCTTCATTTAAATATTTCCTTCTCTCACTTAGATATACAAGATCTGAGGCTGAAAACAGCCTGATTGTCATTGTACTGGATTAGAGTATCAATTACACTTAGGCCCCCACAGAGAGGAAATCAGCCAGTGTAGGGGGTTCCTTTTCCAAATTAGATTTCTTGGAATATAGAAAATGGAAAAATACATGAAAATCCATTATTTCAAACATCTGCCTGCATTAGAAAGCCTCCACCAAAATCAGAGGATGTGTCATAACTAAATGGCTTGAAAATAATTCTTGAGAGCAGAAATTTTATATTCAGTCATGCATAGCAGCACATAGGAGTTTTTCCCTTCAAAAAGCTTCTTTGCATTGTTATTATACTCCCAAGAAAACAGGATCCGCTATGAATCCAAAACAGAATCAAAACCCCTGAGCATCCAAAGGTTTTGTTTATAGAGATGGAGGTAACTAATCCCTAAATTCCCAGGTTCTGACCCCTGAGGGTTTTTTTTCTGTACTAATGCTTAAGTCACATATCAATAAAATGCTTGCTGGTCACCTGAGTAATGGAACAAAGAGGAGCTTGAGTCATAGAGCTTGCCATTGCTCAGACCCTCCTGAGCACAGGTTTATTCTATGTGAAGAGCACGACCATGACTTTCCTTGTGTACCCTCACCCAACATGCCAGAGGTGGCTGCAGAGAAAGTAGATCAGCAAGCGTTCCTGATATGAATCTAGATTCAGACATGTGAATCAGGAACCAGACGTACATGTTTTGCAGGTAGTGCATGAGACTCTGAATGACACTTAACTAAGTGATAGTCCCACAGTCATAATTCCACAGTGCTCCCTGAGGGAAAAAAACCACTGCATTTCTGTGAATCCCTGTGAAAATCAATATTTCTTCACAAGATCTAGGTCTAAAACCAGAGGTGAAGGAATCAGGAGGAGCCAGGTGAAATGCCATTTAAAAAAATATTTTCTTGAAGTTGCAGTTTACAGTGTGTATGGATGGAGATTAGCTAAACGTTTGGGCAGAACAACACTCAGTCTATTTAAAAGAAGACACAACACTTTTGTGCGTAAGAGGGGATATCATATCACAACTGTGCAACAATGTACTTAGACTAGACATTGAAGTTTATCAAAGAGATATTAATTATAGCAGGAAAAAGGAATCTATTTGTCTGTCATCCTTAGAGAAAAGTGTTAAAATGTATAAAAGTTCAATAAACAGCTTCACATGACATCAACACTGTTTAGCTGAAAACCTTCAGATCTTTCAGTACTGCATAAAAAGACATCAGCTTTTGAAATGTACATACTAAAAGAAATGCAGACAAGATGGTTGTGAATACAGAAAACTATTTGTACACAATCAAGTTAGGTAATGGTGCAAAAAATTGCTCTATAAATCAATCAGCCTTCTATACTTGTTTCATTAAGGGATAATATAACTCTGATATCATTTCACTAAAGTTGGCTAAGCTTCTCATATTTGATTTCCATCCAATTTTTTTAGCAGAACTCAGCATTTTAGAAACAAAGGAAAGAAAAAAATCCAGTGCAGATGTACATTTTCATGATGTTTAATGCAGAACAGCAAGGTTGCAGTACATTAGTCATCATGGCAAGCAGCCTATATGGAATATTAACTAAACTTTGAAGAAAAGCTGTATTTGTTCTAAATGCCTATACTGGTGTTTGCAGAATATTTGAATATTCCAAAGTGAGTGTGAGAGTTATCATTAAGTCAGGGCATTACTGGCTAACCTCTCCCCATAGGCAAACTTGTGCAGCTCTAGATGACCATAATATGTAGCCATACAATTGACCTTCAGTCAATTTTTGCCTCATATTGCCATCTTGATTTGCACAAGTTTATTCTGAAAAGCTGTGTACAGAACGAGAAAGACAGCCATTGATATTTCCTGGTTCATAGCAACACCTCATTCCTGATTCACCTCCTGCACATTCTTCTCTTGATCCTGTTAACGACCCACAACTCTTACAGAGGGTGCTAAGCTCCTTCTGTTACCATTTAGTTCAATGGGGTGACAGGAGATTTTGATCAAATGTGGGATCATGTCACGTTCAAGATCACTTAGCTTTTGAGTGAGATGAGATCATGTGGCTCCTTATAATCAGCTTGTATCAAGTTTAAAAGGGTGCATATAACATTTCACACATACGATCATTAGTCATCTGATAGATTAAAAATAAACATGCCCTCAAAAATATCAGCTTACCTGCAATCCTCTGCTTTGATGATCTAAAGTAAAATCCATCAGACTATTATCCTGGAAGTTCTTTTCTGAAGGGTAAGCCACAGCATCTGCTCTCAAGTGTTCAAAAATTGTACTGATACATAATGGATAATTTCCATTTCAACTCTTGGATATATGAAAACTCATGCAAATAAGCAATTGACATGATTATGTGTTTAGTGCTGCACGAGCTAACAGTTGTAAAGTAATTTTTGGCACTGATGTCATGTTATTTTGCAAGTTAAAGTAATAAGTTAGGTAAATGCATGCTTTTAAACACTGTTTTCTTGGTGTAATCGTATTTTCACTCTATTACAGATCTTATATGTCTGTATCCTTAATCCATTTCTACAACACAGTTTTGTATATTTTTGTTTTGTTCATTCTCCTACATTTATTCACTTGCATTCTGACTTACCTTCTCCCTCATATGCTGTGATACATTTCTCCCTCTCTCTACATCATGATGCACTTTTTCTTAATTGATCTGCTGATCTGGACATAGTTTCTTCTTTACCTTGACTTGTTCTTATTTCAGCCCACGAACAATTAGGTTCCACTTAGTTCTGAGGAAGGTAAATCTCACCTCAGAAGGGAGTTCTCCAAGTAGCAAACAGATTACACAAGAGCTAGCAAGGTCCACCCTATTTATCAGAGACTCCTGAACTGACTAAGCAATGCACTTCCCATGCTCTGCACCACACGATACAGAAAAATCTGTCTATCTCTGCTCATCAGAGGCCCATCTCCTACAGACAAGGACCAATGTTATTTGTATTTCATGTGTTCGTTCGTGTGCCAAACACTCATCCAGATTCCCGTGTCTGTGTCCACACTGCCTGGTTCACGTGGCACTCCCAGACTTACAATCTATCCCATAAATTCTTACAGCTCTTTGAAGTATATGGCCCCGATCCTCAGACTTCAAAGCATATTCCAGTCTGGATAAACACATACTGCCTAAATCAATCTCCCTGCACTCTGCAGCGTTACTGTAATAGAATATGTTTGATTTTTTTTCTTTTTTCTCTCTCCCTCCTCCCCCTCCCAAGTGGAAGGCTTAGAAGCAGGTGCTTTACTGACAAGAAGAGTGAAAAGACATTCCAGTTTTTCATCCCCTCTACACCAGGTCAATCATCATCAGAGTTCAGCTAGCAGAATCATAACTGCTAATGCAGCTACCAGAACTGCAATGAAATATGTCACAGGTTAGCTAGGCAGGAGAAGGTTGGTGTGCAGATGTAGACATGGCTTATAGGTAAATATGTCAAAAGAAGTGTGAAGCAGTAGTTGTTGTAAAATAAGGCAACTGGAGGGGAACAGCTGACAACAGAACATAGACAATGAAAGCGAAAAAGGAGAGGAAGAGTGAAGCTATAAATCTGCTGAGTTACAACGGAATCACTTTTTTTTCAGGCCTTATTCAAGCAGAAAACTTGTATATTTTTGAATGGGAGGTGCACTGTGCCTTTCTCATACAAGGAGAAGTGGTAAATCTATAATCTAATCAGCCATTTGGATAGTTAAGATGCTGCCCTGTGCTTAGGCAGAAGCAGCTGGAGTGAAGATTAGATTGGTTCAAACCAGAACAGGGACAGCCTGTAATTATTCCAGCCCTCTGAGCCCAGACTTTTACTTTCCATGGGCAGCTGCAGGATAGCTACACAGCCGCTCTCTGCCACTAACAGACAGATAAGTGATTTTTTTTTTTCCATTTCCAAAATCAGATTGATCTTTGATTGACAAGCTTCCAAACCCTTCTGTATCATCCTAGCTCTGTCAGAAAGGGAGAGCAATGAAGTTGATTGATTGATGAAAAAAAGGTACCTGTGATATACGCAACCCAGACAAATAATTAAATATTTTAATTTCCAGCCAGGCCATTTTAATCCAGGCTGAAGACATTAGCACCCAGAGAGGATTGACAGCATGGGTGACTGCTTGACAAGGAAAGAACAAATCATGTGGCTCTACCATTTAAATACCTTTTCAGGACAACCTTTGAATCAAGAAGGCAGTGGATTGATCTTGTAGACTAACAACAGATACACAGGTTTGAAATATTCTGTGAAGAGAAGAAATAGTTTAAGATCTCTTACCTAAAGAGAAGGGTTAACAACCTACTAGGATCAAAAGAGATTGACATTGCAGAAACAGTTTCAGATTGGGATGAAAAGAGTGAAAGAGTCTTAATTTCCTTTTCCAGAGTTCATACAGACAAAATAGATAAGGACTGTAATAGTTAGAGAAAGAGGTGCTGAGTTTGTAAATGAAGTCAGTGTGGAAACCTTTTCTTACTATACATTTTTTAAAAAGTGAGTGGAAAGGACAAAGAACAGGATAAATGTGTTTTACAAATGCTAGAAACATATGTAACAAGATTGTTGTATTAGAAACATATGTTGAGGGAAAATTATTATTACATTGGAATGACAAAGACTTGGTTAAATCAAGCTATCAACTGGGAGATAAAATTACCAATGTATAAAGTTTGTAGACAGGTGAGGTAAAACAAAGGTAATGAGGGAGGGAAAAATTTGCGTATAGGGAGAATACTGAATAAACAGAAATAAATGACACTAGGATTTTGGCTGACACAACAGGGACTATTTGAAGTAAACTGAAGAATGAGATATGGAAAAAGTTAGTCCTTGGATCTTGCCAGAGACCTTCAGAAGAGAATGAGAGAGCATATCAGGAAATGTTTTTACAGATGAAGGAAGTTTGTATCAAACTTGGTGTAATGATCATGTTAGGAGTTCAATTGCCTAGACATTTCCTAGGAAAATATTAGTGGGAAAGAGTAGGAAGGAAGCATGATTATGAAAGTAATACAGGATTGCTTCCTGTACAGGAAAAGGGTAATGTGGATATAGTGACTAGAAATAAAGCAGATATGATGAATACAGTCAAAGCTGCAGAGAATAGTACAATAATTGGTGCAATACCCAGACTGAAATGCCAATAAGACTGTAAAAATGTAAGTAGCAATTGTATTTTAGTAAAATCTGACTCTGAATGAGTATTAATAAATTAAAAACAGCCTGAAAGAATTTGGCTCTGCCAAAGGAAATTCAGAAACACATCTGAGATATATTTAAGAAGGATATATTCAAAATACAAATAATAAATCAGGAATGAAGACAGAACAAACACTGCAGTTGTGTCAGGGAAGTATAATGCAGTATCTACTCCCATTCACAGAACAAGTATAGAAGGATTTTGTGGCCAGTAATGCAACTTTCCAACAGCTTAAATGACCTATGAGCTTGTGCCCATCTATTGTGTTACCTCTGCTGAAAGAAAACCAAAAAGGACTGGAGTCGAAGAGAAGAGATTGGGTGTGAAGAGGGAAATGATAAATGCCTAAATGTATTCTACCATATTTCCCTGCATCTGGGGGATGAGGTTCACAAATGAGCTTGGGTGCCATGCACAATGCCTAACATTGTGATCCTCCAGTGCACATTACAGGTGAGCACTTATGTCAGATGTGCGGAACCTGGGTTTGAGACTATATGTTGTCTAACAGAGGTGGACTCAGTACTCCGAGGAAACTACTGTCTCATGAACAACCAGGTAGCCTGGGGTAGAGTGCTCTTATCTTCTCATTCTGAAGATGATACAATTGTATCAATCAATACAGCATTTGCTGTTTGTTGAGTGTTGGCTATTAGAAAGACTGCAGGTGACTGTTTGAGGAGTGCCAGGACAATGTTTCAGTGCATGGAATTATTTCAACCAGAGATGTTGAGGCAGTCCTAGATTTCCTATTGCCCTGCAGCTAGTGCCCTGTGTTCTTCTCTGGAGACAAGAAAATTAGTTCAAGCTGTTATTCGAACTCAATGAAGAAATGTGAAGCTGTACCTGCCACACCTTGCTCATGCTCCTTAGCCTCCCAGCAAAGCCTTCCTTCTTCACCTTTGTCACTGGCTCCAAAGAGCTATTGCTGAACCTCCTTCTTTGTTCATAGCTCTACTTTTATTTAATCTAACAAATGCATTGCAAATTCCACCGGAACTAGGTTTGTTTTTAAATCATCTGTGGTATATTAATTTAATACGTACAAAACTCTTTTGTTTCACATTATTCCAGATTATTTCTTTTCCCTCAGAATTGCTACAAAACAATAAAATGGACAGAAATTATTTCCACCCTCCTGACTGTCATCACCTTTATGCGAGGAAACTACTTTTTTCCCATTTTTGTACAATGTTCGGAGCCAACACACTTGTGCTGATCAGCTCAGCCAAAATCACTTTGAATTCCTGTCTAGACACAGGACTAGATTCTGTCTGAGGCAACCACTCCTAGAGCCATGAGGGATCCAGAGGTGACCTCCTGGAGTTACTTAATAGAAGACTGGGCAGATATTCTGATGATTTCCCCTGTGCAAGGAGTACATTTCTCCCTCAAAATGCAAACATTTTACTTTGGGGTAAAATTCTCCTAAAAAATTTGTCAACTTTGTGAAAAGTAACAACTTGGTTATCAGGAAGTTTAAGTACACAAGAATATTCACACATGCAAAGAGTAAAAGGTTGAACCTTTATTATGTAGCGGTCTTAGTCATAACTCTAGGAACCAAGACCATATATCTCAAAACTCTTCATCATGTGTTAATTTACTCCTATTAACTTTCTTTATGGCACAGTTGTTAGCTGTTCTCTAATTTTGTACAATTGGCCCCTTGGCAATTGGCCATTTGCACTATTTATACAATTGACCATTATATAGACTTTTAACAAAAAAAGTGTATGCGACCTGTACTGATCTATTAAGTCAATTTCCATCCTGTTTCACCCCTGCCTCTACTTTGGATCAGTAAATTTTGCATGTCCATTTAACTCGCATCTCAGCACTTTTCAGTCAAAATCTGTTATAATTTTTGGCTTCCTAAGCAGCTTCCAAAGGTCTCAAGCTGATCATCAGACTAAGTACTAAATACTATACAAATTCTACACAGATACTACTAAATACTACAGAAAAAGAAGTATGCAATTGCTTCCCTCTAAGGAAAAAATATCTTGGGGAAAAACAGAAAGGAGAAGAGACACACAGATAAGCAACATGGGTCACAGTATGACTGCCCAGATTGCTATATTTGTGTGGTGTGAAGTGTGGGCACGTGCACTCTGTCTCGCATCTCTCTTTACAAAGCAAAAGGCTCAGACTTTCTCTTCCTGGAACAAGTTAGGAAATAATAATATCAGTAGTTTTCTTATACTGAGATGACTGGAACTAATGTTGAGGTTTGAAAGCCCACTGCTCTAAGGATCAAAGCATACTTTTTTTGTATATTCCTTGACATTAATGGATCAGTGTTAGAAGGTTGGTCTTACAGCTGTTTTCTTCCAGCTTTCTGATAATCCCACACATTTCTCCTTTCATTTGTAGCAGCCTCACACTCATATGCAACAGACTGGTAGTAGCAAGCACTGGTCCCAGCCGTATAATTATCAAGACAGGAAAGATCTGAGAAACATTTTAAATGGATACTGCTGAGTTTTGTAATGATTGTAAAAAAATCTGGATAGAAACATTTAAGATCATACCTATGCAGGGAAAGTGATTAGTCCCTGTTTCAAGCACCTCTTAGCACTGAGCCAAATCATCAAGAAAGAAAAACCCCACAACTTTCAGGTTTATTTTTGAGGATCTGAATAACTCATTATGTCTACTCATTTTATCACTTATAAGGCAGTGTTGTCATTCACTTACCCTCCTCCAGCAATGAGAAAGGAAAATGGCATAAAGGTTGGAAAATAATCTCTATAAAACACGAGTTTTGTCAGGGGTAGTTGGCCAGTCTTGTGCCTGAAAACGATCAAATCTCAAAATATGGTATTTTTTAAAACTCTATTCCTTACCCCCAAGCTCTGAACACCAGCACATTTGGCAGTGTCTGAGTCACAGCACCACACTGCAGTCTGCCTGAGTAGACTTGTTCTCCCACATGGACCCTACTAAAGTTAACAGGACTCCAAACATCTGCAAGAAAGTACATGAGGATATCAGAACCTTAATTATTCCCAACCACTGCAGTATATTTATATTCTGAAGTCAAACTGAGAACTTGATTTTCTGCTTACATTTAAGTGTGGAAATTAATCATTTGGGATTGTAATTATACATATGACGCTCAGGGAAATTATAATAACATCCAAAGTACCACATCTTTAGCCTGCATTTTGTTTTAGACATGTTAGATAATGCTTAATGAAGCATTTTACATCCTATTAAAGCTTTATAGCACACACTACCTCCTACTAAAAAATGCTTAGAGTCAGTACCTAAGTGCAGCTTAAAATCAGATACACTTATAAAATATAAACATATTGTATAATTTTCCTGCATGTTAGAGTAAATGCAACTTATTAGAGAAAGACAGAGGTCTCTGTATTTGGTGCAGTATTCATAGTAATAACTGCTAGTGGTAAAATATGCTAGCTGGAGATCATGTAGCATTTGTATACTGTTACACTACAGTTACCAGAATTTGGATATATGACTGAAATAAATACACTAAAATGCAATATTTCTTTAATCTAATGCACCTGAATGCAATTTCTATTAATAAATGATCATGTGCTATAAAGTTTTCTAATTTATTAAAATAGAAACATTATTCAAGACAATGTATATACACAGCAGAAGTATTCTGGAAGTCTTTAGACATAAACACACCAGTACCACTTGTAGAGAAATATGTCTTTTAGGAACAATAACAACATTACTTCAAACAAGTACGTACTGATCACTGAAGAAGAAGAAGAAGAAGAACAGTGAAGAAGAATGGATCAGATATCAAATCCGGACCCAACCTTTTTAAGCACATAGTTCAATCTCACTGATGTTAGTAAGGCAACATAACTTGCCCGAGGTAAAGGCAAATATAAAAATAAAAAGACGGAAGGGAAGGAGAAATTTGTAGAGAAGATGAGAAGATTGCACCAGATTCCATGATGTTAAAAAAGCAGTATTTTTGCTGTGTCATAATTTTTCATTTCTGTTTTAAAATTTACTATGAGATAAAGTTTAAAGTTTTAGTTTATTTTCGATAGTCATCTGATGCAAATGATTCATTCCAAAGAGATCTTCAGCAACTGTGATTTGATCAAATTTGAACTAACACTGATGGAAGAGGTAGGAGACCCATTCTCAACACTAGAGAAACCCACTGCTGAATTCCAAGTCCTTGCTCCAAGCGCTGATTTTGTTGGAGCACAACTGGGACTAGTTCCAACCTGGGAACAGTTTTTCTACCTCCATTCATGCAAACTGATTAGCTGAAACTTTCCAAACATTTCAGCTAAAGGCAGATCACTAACCTATCAAGTTTCAGCCTAAATTATTAAAATTATAAGCAACTAAACCAAGGTTGTTCTAGTATGGCAATAATCATAGATGTTTTGATATTATGTGCCTATTCTGCTGGAAGAAATTAAATATAAAGGTTTACTACTATCTCTGCCACAATTGTAGTAATAAATGGCAGAAATCCCCACTTAACCATCACAAAGCTCTCTTGATAAAATTCTCCAGCCATACTGATGGAACCTCCTGCCTGCGTTAAAAATGAATATGCTTACTATCAAATGGTTCCAATTAGATCAAGTAGTTTCATGTCTATTTTAGGTATCACTTAAAGCAAATAGTCTGTCATTTCTTGTGATAAAGCAGCCAGTGTTGCTTAACAAGCTCATTTTTAACCAAATCAAAAGATGTTATTTAACTTTTAATTTATCCCTAGTCAAGTAGAACATTCCCCGAACTTGTCTCAAGGTAGCTTTCAATTTGCGTTTTTGACTTGAGGGCTTAAAGTACAATTAAGCCAGAGGCAAAGATCTGGCACAAGGCTGTGTACCATGTAAGGCCTATACTGAAGTGGTAAACTGTGATACCCTCTTCCTGGTTTTCTGCATAGAAGTGAATTCCAGCTTCATCAAGAACTTGACCCAGAGCAGCACGTAGAATTCCTCAAAGCTGAACCTGTCCATATATAATAATAACTTTCTATGGAATAAAACCTGCAAAAGTAGAGCTCAGAAAGGAGATTATTTTATAAGTGAAATGTCACCAAAACACTGAAATAAATAGAATACATAGGCTTCTTAGACACACTATGTTTTACAAATATGGGAGTGAGCATCTCCTGTGCCCTTAAGAGATTAACATGAAGGTGACTGCAATGTAGGCACCCCCCTAAAACCATAGTCAAACTGTTGATTCATCCAGTGTCATACCCTCTCTCCAGCAAGGCCAGTACCTACTGCAGCAGAGGAAGGCAAAAACTTCCAGAGTGTTTAATGAGGATCCTAATGAGGTTTCATCTGTAATAGCTGGCAGCAGAATAGAAGAGTCTCAAATCAAAAAAAGTGTTGTAACAGGGCTCTTAATGAAGACAGAGGGAGGGTGTTTTCGTGTTTAATTTCTCTGTCAAAAATGTTTTCTTCTTCAGAACATTTGTATGAGTCTTTGACCACTCAGATGGCAGAAGTCATTTAATTCTATCGCGCCTTGTACCTTTGCATTCCTGCTCTTCTTCAGTGTCTTCATCTGCAGTGACACTGCCATCAAATTGAAGCAAAAATGCAATGAAGCACTTACATGCAAAGTTCAGGAATCAAAGCTTCAGGCTGATGGAAGTGATTCAACTGGCTGCCTCTCATTAAATGCTCAAAGAGAATTGTTATGCTTCTTTAAATAAGCTGTTCTTTCAACAATAGAACAAAAAATGAAAAAATGCTCTGGTCTTTAGCATTTTCTTTCCAAAATAGGAAACAGAGCAACTTATGCCAATGCACAATCATCGTAATAATAGTACCTGTCAGCTTGAGCAGATCAGAACTGAAGGATAAAAATATATTTGCCTTGATAAATGATTTTTTAAAGGATAGGTTTTTTTCATATATATACAGAGAACAGGAGGAAAAAAGAATGGAAAAAGAGACCCTCAGTAAGCAAGACTGGGCTCATGATTAGAAAAAAGGAAGAGGAGGGAAGATGTATTTTGGTTCCCAGTTCTGATGAGGCTCTGGTATACACAAGAAATGTTAAAATAGATGAAAACTCATGATCGTGATTGAAGCTGGGTATAGACAGCTACAACCCTCACAAGCTGCACATGGTTAGTCCAGTCAATATGTCACTTTTACGTCTGCTTACATTACCTAAAGTACCTTCATATTTAGTCCAAAAGTTTCCCAGGCTCTTATACCTAAAGTAAACGGGGAAAATAGGTGTCTTTCTTTTATCTACAACTAAGTAAAAGCAAAGAGCCACCAGTATTCAGCCCATTTCCCATGGCAAGGCCTACAACTAAAATAATCTGTAGGAGAATTAAAGATACTGCCCCGCTTTCATGTGACCATCCTACCAGAAGTCAGGAGCCCTGGGCTGTACTCTGCATGAACCGCATCTCAAACATCCCATACAAGCACTGTAATTTGCAAAGGGAAAGAAAGCATGCTTCAGTCCTCCAGCTGAAGCTGAGCCACCATGCCAGCAATGTCAGGGACATGGAGGCTCCATGGAGAGCTGCAAGGGGAAGCTTCACTCCAGCTTAATAATAAACTGGGATTGTCCTGGAAAATAGACATGCTGAATGGCTCCCTGGGAGTTAGCGGGGCTTAGGTGTTTATGACTAAACTTGGGTAGGTTTAGGCAGGTCAAATCCCACCCATAAATTAGGAAGACTGAATCCCACCCTAGAGGCTGTATATTCTCATTGAAGTCTTGAAGAGCTTTCCAGCTAAAGAAACACGGCAGCTCCTCGACGACAAAGATAATTCCAGGGAATTTTGCCTAACCTTGCTGTAGAGTCTGAAAATACCTGCACCACGTGAGACAAGATGGTACCCATACATTTTGAATCATAAATGGATGAATCCTCTATCCTTTTGTTTTGAAACACTCAGAATGCCTGCTAATCTCTCTCTCTCCCTCTGCCTTTTTTCTCCATAACTATTTTTTTTCCTGCTGTCCCTCCCCTCTCCTTCTTGCTCTGTATATATTACAAGAGGATGGAGTATGGTTATGGACTGCAGCTGCTGCCTGGCCCCAGGGATCATGCAGTAGTCACTTTGTCGTTTACCTGTTGAATTGCAAGCTACCTGCATATAATACAGCATCCTAGGCCTCGTGCTGTTTAGGCTTCAGTTTCCTTCTTTGTAAGAAAAAAGGTTAAATATGGCCATCATACTGAAAATCTTTTAAAATGTCAAATGGAAGTTGTTATAATTGCAATGCGTTACATTACACTTGTACTAATTTCTAACCTTAAACATACTGATTTGGGGGAAAAAGAAACCAAGATTTTAAAGATCCATGGCATTACAAGGATCTACATTATGTTCACAAAAATGCACTCCATTGGTTCTAGTCTCTGATTTAGGAATGTGCTTCACCAGACCCACTCATCACATTAGTGATGTTGATCTCATGTAATTGGTTCAAACATTTGACAAATTACTACCAAACTTTTTCCACCACCTTCTTTGAGTGAAAGAGCTAGAAGTTGATCTGAATAACCGATATGGTATGATACATTTCTAAAACTAAACCTGAAGTTGTTTCTTTCATTCTTTTGCGCTAAGTACCCTGTGGATCATTATTTTACCTGGAATAGCCCCCATCTCCATAAATGACACCATTTTGATAAAACAAAATGAAATAAACATTGTTTTGCTGAGGTTTTTTACCTATTTGTTCTAAGTTAAAAAAAATCCTCACAGATCATGACAGTTCTAGCTGTGGCTGAATTAAATGAGGCCCACTTTCCAGCCAATCCCTAACATAAATAGCCAGACTTGATAAAGGTGCAGAATAACACATAATTCCTGGTAACTTTTTGCCTACCAACGATATCTCTTATGCAATCACCAGGGTAAATCAAACTAATGAGCTGCTTAAAAATAAGTGAAGTATCACTGATAATTTAGGTTCAGTGCAGTGAAATTAGTGACGAGCATGAGTTTTATGATTTGGACTGTGAAGTTCCTTTCACAAGTTAGGGGGCATTTGGAGTCAGGGTTTTGATTCAGATCCTAATCTTAATTAAATTATTTCATTATTAATCCCTGCTACTAAATGAATTTGCCTTATTGTTATGCTCATCCATATTGTAATAACTGATAATATGAACAAATCGCTGCACTCTCTGAGAGACATCTGGCAGTTTTTATCTGAAGCACTTACATTACTGCAAGGGGAAAAATACCTTTTCAAAATTGGCAGTAGATGAGCTTTTGTTTGCCTGAGTCATATATTTAAGCCATTTATATTTCATTTATGAATTACAAGATGTGAGCTGCACCATCACTTTCATAGTGGTCTATAGAGCTGATTGGATAAAGTCTAGTGGAAACTTTTCCATCAAAATCAAAATTTCAGGAACAGACAGTGAGTTTCTCAAATGTAACATTAGGAAGAAATGAATGTGAGAAGTGTGCTGAAACATTCTCTTTTAAGATTTTCAGAAAAGTTTTTTTTTCTAAAACCACACATTGACATATTATCCGTGTCACTTCATTTTAAAATAAAATCAAAACAAAATACCTTAGAGTTTTATGCTCACTAAATCAACTAATCCTAAAAAAAATCCCATTAATAGTTCCATTTAATTTTTCCTTCTCATTATGCATTTTCACACCTTCCACTAGCATTTCTCATCCCTTACCTTTTCAGCACCACACATACAGTTGCCCTTTAAATATAAGCATAAACTTGTCCAAAAAAGAACTTGAGATGTTGTAAAGGATGGACTGTGAGATAATAGTGACTGCAAAGTCTCCATCAACAAAACTTGCCTTCATGATTGCATGTGTTCAGAATGTTGATTGCCATTGAAATATTTTATTTAAACTTAAAAATTTAAATTCTTTAAACTTTAAGCTTACAGATTTTTGATGAAAAATGCAGTTTGCAGCTATATCAAACTCAGTGTGCAATAAGCCTGATCTAAGGAAGGCTTTCTTCCTCCTTAGCTGGAAGTTTTAAGGAGATGGACATGGGTGTGATCCAAGCAGTTTGATTGTTCAAGCTAGATTTACTGAAGAACTAATGCATTTTCATGACTGACTTGAGATATCTCATTTTGTGTGTCTATGCTAAGACCCTCATCTTCCTCAGCTCCTCACAGCAATGTGTTATCTATAGTAGTGTCCTGGTTTCAGCTGGGATAGAGTTAATTTTCTTCCTAGTAGCTGGTATAGTGCTGTGTTTTGGATTTAGGATGAGAATAATGGTGATAACACACTGATGTTTTAGCTGTTCCTAAGTAGTGCTTATACTAGTCAACGACTTTTCAGCCTCCCATGCTCTGCCAGGGGCACAAGAAGCTGGAAGGGGGCACAGCCAGGACAGCTGACCCCAACTGGCCAAAGGGCTATTCCATACCATATGGCGTCATGCTCAGTATAGAAACTGGGGGAGTTGGCTGGGGAGCAGCGATCACTGATCAGGGACTGGCTGGGATCAGTCGGTGGGTGGTGAGCAGTTGCATCATGCATCACTTGCTTTGTATATTCTATTATTATTATTATCATTATTATTATTATTATTATCTCTTCCTCTGCTGTCCTATTAAACTGTCTTTATCTCAACCCACTGGTTTTACTTTTTTTTTTTTCCAATTCTCCCCCCCATCCCACCGGGGGGGTGGGGAGGACGAGCGAGAAGCTGTGTGGTGCTTAGTTGCCAACGGGGGTTAAACCATGACAGTCCTTTTTGGCACCCAACGTGGGGCACGAAGGGTTGAGATAACAACAGATCTGATTGGAGCATGTTAGAACAAATTTTTTATAAGCATTCATTATATTAGTTTAGTAGTCGATGGTCACAATGTTGATTATTTGTTCTCAAAGTTGTTGTATGTAACACCTTACTTGCTGTATATACTGTTTATCAGTATTTATGTGCTGTTTATCACCTCTGGGAGGTAGATTAAGGTTATCGCTTTGCTGTATGGTGTAACACTGGCTTATGGTATGACAAAATTGTTGGTCATGAGATCAGTCTCGTATTTGTACTCAGCATTGCCATCACCTCTGTACTTCGGGAGCCATCTATCAGAAATTATTAATAATTACACTTTTTATTTTTTCTCCTCGGAGAGCCAACCTATGGGGGAGACACCTTCCTCCATCTTCCGCTTCCTCTCCAGGCTAATTACAATAGCTCTTGAGAATTTTGAATATCCTTGTGATGTTCAAACCAGCATGGTCCTATTGCTATGTCTCCTGAATGTGTGTCAGGTCTTGCTTAGGGTTAAACAACTATTTAAAAATACTGTGACTACTCCAATCCCTGTAACAGGCACTGCAGCTATTCCAACCGCGGCAACAGGCACTGCGGCTACTCCAACCGTGGCAAGAGGCATTGTGGCTACTCAAACCCCCATGACAGGCACTGCAGCTGAACCAGAGAACCAACCCGTGCTGGTATCAGTCACCCCCATACATAAGAAGAAATCTTGGAAGCGAAAGTCATCTCGTTTAGTAAGGGATGAAGAAGCTTCTCCTAAAAAGGAGCAGGAGGAAGAAGCATCCTGCTGTGGCAGTGAGGAGGCAGACTACCCTAAAGCAGGGCCGTCATGAGAACAGGAGGAGGAAGAGGAAGAATTCCCCGCTTCTCCCTGAGGAAGAATTCGGTGGGATGGTTTCTCCTCTTCCTCGGAGGGAAAGGAAGAACTCATAAACGAGATGGTAACCACCCAATCTCTATCCCTGAGTGAGCTGCGAGATATGTGAAAGGACTTCAGCCATCGTCCAGGAGAGCACATTGTCACCTGGCTGTTCTTATGCTGGGATAATGGGGCCAGTAGCCTGGAATTAGAGGGTAAGGAAGCCAAGAAGCTGGGATCCCTTTCTAGGGAAGGGGACATTGACAAAGCGCTTGGAAAAGGGGCACAAGTCCTCAGCCTCTGGAGGCGACTCCTGTCAAGCGTGAAGGAAAGATATCCCTTCAAGGAAGATGTTATATGTGATCCAGGACCAGCATGGAGAGATGTATCCAGTACCTGAGGGAATTAGCCGTGTTGGAGGTGATTTATGATGACCTGGACAACGAGCAGTTATCCAAAGATCCAGATGAAGTCAAGTGCACATGACACATGTGGCGGAAGTTGGTACGGAGTGCACCATCATCATATGCCAACTCATTGGCAGTAATGACCTGGAAAGATGGAGAGAGTGGATGAATTTGCTGGCCAACTACGGCAATACAAAGAAAGCCTCTCTTCCTCCCTCATCTCAGCCATGAAGAAACTGTCCTAGGAGGTCCAGCAACTCAGAAGATAGGTGCTACTCTCCACCTGTACAAACCAGTATCTCAGCTATTAGGAGTCAGCGTTTCTGTGCTCAAGAGAGAGGATATAGAGGGTACTCACCATGGGGCACCCTATGGTTTTACCTGCGTGACCACAGAGAGGATATGAGGAAGTGGGATGGAAAATCTACCTTGACCCTACAGGCACAGGTACGTGAGTTGCAAGGAAAAACAATCACACAAGGAGGTTCTTCCAGGAAAATTGCTGCTCCAGTTTCCAGTGGGCAGTTCCCCAGACAGAGTAGAAGGGCTGATCTTACTCTTGATTTTAATGAAGGAACTCCTGACTCGTATTTACAAGAAGTCTGTAACGAGTACTATGACCAGGACTAAAGGGGCCCTGCCTCCAGCCAGGTGGACGAAAGGGACAACCGGGTTTACTGGACTGTGTGGATTCGATGGCCTGGCACATCAGACCCACAGAAGTATAAGGCTCTAGTGGACACCAGTGTACAGTGTACCCTAATGCTAACAAGCTATAAAGGGGCAGAACCCATTTGTATTTCTGGAGTGACAAGGGGATCCCAACAGCTGACTGTATTGGAGGCCAAACTGAGCCTAACGGGGAATGAGTGGCAAAAGCACCCCATCGTGACTGCCCCAGACGCTCTGTGTGTCCTTGGCAGAGACTACCTCAGGAGAGGGTATTTCAAGGACCCAAAGGGTACTGGTGGGCTTTTGGTATAGCTGCCCTGGAGACAGAAGATACTAAACAGCTGTCCATCTTGCCCACTCTTTTGGAGGACCCTTCTGTTGTGGGGTTGCTGAGGGTTGAAGAACAACAGGTGCTGATCGCCACCACAAGGGTGCACTGGTGGCAATATTGTACCAACTGAGACTCCCTGATTCCCATCCATAAGCTGATTCGTTGACTGGAGAGCCAAGGAGTGATCAGCAACACTCGCTCACCCTTTAGCAGTCCCATATGGCCAGTGCAAAAGTCTAATGGAGAGTGGAGACTAACAGTAGACTGTTAGTCTGAATAACTAACAGTAGACTGCGGACTGAATGAAGTCATGTTGCCGCTGAGTGCTGCTGGACATGCTAGGACTTCAATATGAACTGGAAAGACAGCCAAGTGGTATCCCACAACTGATATCGGTAAGGCATTTTTCTCAATCCCTTTGGCAGGAGACTGCAGGCTACAGTTTGCTTTCACTTGGAGGGGCATCCAGTACACCTGGAATCGACTGCCCATGGGGTGGAAACACAGCCCTAACATTTGCTATGGACTGATCCAGAAAGCACTGGAACAGAGTGAAGCTCTGGAACATCTGTAATACATTGATGACATCATCGTGTGGGGCAACACATCAGAAGTTTTTGAGAAAGAGAAGAAAATAGTCCAAATCCTTCTGAAAGCAGGTTTTGCCATAAGACAAAGTAAGGACAAAGGACCTGCACAGGAGATCCAGTTTTTAGGAATAGAATGGCAAGATGGACATCGTCAGATCCCAATGGATGTGATCAACAAAATAACAGCTATGTATCCACCAACTAGCAAAAAGGAAACACAAGCTTTCTTAGGCATTGTGGGGTTTTGGAGAATGCATATTCCAAATTACAGTCTGATTGTAAGCCCTCTTTATCAAGTGACCCGGAAGAACGATTTCAAATGAGGCCCTGAGCAATGACAAGCCTTTGAACAAATTAAACAGGAGATAGTTCATGCAGTAGCCCTTGGGCCAGTCCAGGCAGGACAAAATGTAAAAAATGTGCTCTATGGCACAGCCGAGGAGAATGGCCCTACCTGGAGCCTATGGCAGAAAGCACCAGGGGTGGCTCGAGGTCGACCCTGAGGGTTTTGGAATCGGGGATACAGAGGATCCAAGGCCTGCTATACTCCAACTGAAAAAGAGATATTGGCAGCATATGAAGGGGTTCCAGCTGCTTCAGAAGTGGTTGGTACTGAAGCACAGCTCCTCCTGGCACCCCGACTGCCAGTGCTGGGCTGGATGTTCAAAGGGAGGGTCCCCTCTACACATCATGCAACTGATGCTATGTGGAGTAAGTGGGTCACACTGATTACACAACAGGCTCAAACAGGAAACCCCAGTCACCCAGGAATCTTGGAAGTGATCATGGACTGGCCAGAAGGCAAAGATTTTGGAATATCACCAGAGGATGAGGTGATGCGTGCTGAGGAGGCCCCACTGCATCATAAACTGCCAGAAAATGAGAAGCAATATGCACTGTTCACTGATGGGTCCTGTCGTCTTGTGGGAAAGCATCAGAGATGGTAAGTTGCTGTATGGAGTCCTATATGACAGGTCGCAGAAACTGCTGAAGGGGAAGGTGAATCATGTCAGTTTGCACAGGTGAAAGCCATCCAGCTGGCTTTAGATATTGCTGAATGAGAAAAATGGCCAGTGCTCTATCTCTATACTGATTCATGGATAGTGGGAAATGTCTTGTAGTTGTGGTTGCAGCAACGGAAGCAGAGCCACTGGCAGCGCAGAGGCAAACCCATCTAGGCCGCCGCATTGTGGCAAGATATTGCCGCCTGGGTAGAGAACCTGGTTGTAAAAGTACGTCACGTAGATGCTCATGTACTCAAGAGTCATGCCACTGAAGAACATCAAAACAACCAGCAGGGAGATCAGGTTGCTAAGATTGAAGTGGCTCAGGTAGATCTGGACTGGCAACACAAGGGTGAATTATTTATAGCTCAGTGGGCCCATGACACCTCAGGCCATCAAGGAAGAGATGCAACAGATAGGTGAGCTTGTGATCAAGGCGTGGACTTGACCATGGACACTATTGCACAGGTTATCCATGAATGAGAGACATGTGCTGCAATCAAGCGAGTCAAGCACTTAAAGCCTCTTTGGTATGGAGGATGATGGTTGAAAAATAAATATGGGGAGGCCTGGCAGATTGATTATATCACACTCCCACAAACCCGCCAAGGCAAGCGCCATGTGCTTACAATGGTGGAAGCAACGACCGGATGGCTGGAAACATATCCTGTGCCCCATGCCACCGCCTGGAACACTCTCCTGGGCCTTGAAAAGCAAGTCTTATGGCGACATGGCACCCCAGAAAGAACTGAGTCAGACAATGGGACTCATTTCCGAAACAACCTCATAGACACCTGGGCCAAAGAGCATGGCATTGAGTGGGTATATCACATCCCCTATGACACACCAGCCTCTGGGAAAATCAAATGATACAATGGGCTGTTAAAGACTACATTGAGAGCAATGGGTGGTGGGACATTCAAACATTGGGATACATATTTAGCCAAAGCCACCTGGTTAGTCAACTCTAGGGGATCTGCCAATCGGGCTGGCCCTGCCCAATCAAAACTTTTATGTACTGTAGAAGGGGATAAAGTCCCTGTAGTGCACATAAAAATATGCTGAGGAAGACAGTCTGGGTTACTCTAAAGGTAAACCCATTCACGGGATTGCTTTTGCTCAAGGACCTGGGCGCACTTGCTGGGTGATGCAGAAGGACGGGGAAGTCCGATGTGTATCTCAAGGAGATTTGATTTTGGGTGAAAATAGCCAATGACCTGAATTGTATGATGTTAATTGCTATATAATACTGTATGTCATCACTCCTATGGTTGCTATATGCCATATCAACAGTATTATAGTAAGAATCACCCAGATTAATGAACAATGAACTTTGATGAAACTGATCAAAGTGCAGCGGTGATGGAACCAGAACTGGCTTCAGCATGCAACATCCAACACCACACACCATCTCTCCTGCCCTGAAAGACTGTTACAACAGATGGAGCCCAAAGTCATGAACTAAATGAACTCAACAGACATTTTAGAGGGATGTCCCATAGACTAAGGGAATGATATCTGTGTGTGTATATCAAAAGACAGTGGTGGTGATTAACTGGAATGTATTGGAAAGAGTAGGACCTGGGCATGATGTAGATGGTACAGAATAAGGGGTGGATACTGTCCTGGTTTCAGCTGGGATAGAGTTAATTTTCTTCCTAGTAGCTGGATTCTAGTTTTGGATTTAGGATGAGAATAATGGTGATAACACACTGATGTTTTAGCTGTTCCTAAGTACTGCTTATACTAGTCAAGGACTTTTCAGCTTCCCATGCTCTGCCAGGGGCACAAGAAGCTAGGAGGGGACACAGCCAGGACAGCTGATCCAAACTGGCCAAAGGGCTCTTCCATACCACATGACGTCATGCTCAGTATAGAAACTGGGGGAGTTGGCTGGGGGGCAGCGATTGCTGCTCGGGGATGGGATGGGCATCGGTCAGTGGGTGGTGAGCAATTGCATTGTGCATCACTTGTTTTGTATGTTCTTTTATCATTATTATCATTATTATTATTATTTTCTCTTCCTCTGCTGTCCTGTTAAACTGTCTTTATCTCAACCCACGTTTTGGGGGGTATTTTTTTTCCCTATTCTCTCCCCCATCCCACTGGAGGGGTGGGGAGGGGGAGTGAGAAGCTGTGTGGTGCTTAGTTGCCGACTGGGGTTAAACCATGACAAGTAGACATTGCTCCTATTCTCCATATCACCTGGTTCATCCACTGAGGAGAGAGACTTCATTCAAAATATTCCATCAAATTGCAGTATGTAGTGGTAGCCCAGTGTTTTGTGTCTCTATATTATACTGGGCTTGCTGAGCTCTAGGTTTTGTTCCGAGCCTAACTCAAAATCAGTCAGCTCTGATTATCATTTTAGGTCATTTTTCTGTGATACTATTTTTTTAAAGCTTCTATGTCACCTTACTTTTTCTTCTCATTGTCTTCATCAGTCACCTTACTTTTTCTTCTCATTGTCTTCATCAGCACTGCTCCCTTTCATTCAATAACCCCCTCATCGTTTACCTTGTGTTTTGTATAGGCATGAATCATCAATATATCACTTTTCACTACCATTACTACTGCTCCTTTCATATTAACAAGAAGTTGGTTGTTGTTAAATTCCTGTACTTGATAAGATCAAAATTTGCATGAACCTTTCTCCTTATCCTGGTTCAGTTGTTACAAATGCTAAAATGAATATTATGCCCTGAATCATATATTTCAGAAAGGGGACTTTTTTGTTCTTTCTTTTTCCCTCTTAATCATAAAATGAGAAAGAGAATGAGAATCTCTTAAAATCTTCCATACCTTCTTCTGGAAAAGAGAGAAACTGCGGGCAAAATCTTATCCCACTCAACATTGGTGGGAGTGAGACGGCCATTAACTTTAAGGATGAATTCCAGCAGATTATATCTGCCAGTATCTTGGAGTATTTACAATCCCAGAGTTTTGAGGCAGTCTTGAATTACCTTTTACATAATTATAATATCACAGAAGAATTATCAAAATGTGGCTCAATGTTGCAGGAAGAATTTACTGTGGCTCCTAAAAAAGGTCATTCATATTTTTGTCAGGAACTACAATTTTCCGTTTTCCCTCTCCTTTTATTGACCGAAGATCAGAAGCTTTATTAGAAAACACATAATCCTTAGAGAAAGAAGTTTCACTTGCTGCAAATGGTCTGTCTGCTTATTTGATTCAGGCCATTTATGCACAACAACTGTGTACAAAAACATAAAAACCCCTATGGACAGAGGAAAGCATATGTAAGATACAGACTTCTGGTCTCTATCTCTCTGAAGAGAAGTAATAAGGTAGAATATATACAGAAGGCCCAAACTGCCCTCAGACATGTGCTGATCAATAACATAATTAATTTGTATTAGTTTTCTTGGTCAGATTCCTCTCACACTTTTCACAGTGTAAAAAATGTCTGTAGATGCTGAGACAAAAACAAAATCACCCCAAAATAATGGAAATTAAAATCTGGTGAGCTCAGAATTTTCCTATGAGCACAGTGAGGAGTGGCTCTTTTCCCCTATCCCTTTCATATGTGCATGCATACACCGACACAGATATGAATTAGCTATGTTCATGGAGTGAGATCTGAAGAGTGGGATTTTTCAAAGGTAACAATCTCAACTGGACTGGCTTCCCCAGCTATAAATTTGTAAGTCAGAAAATAACACTCATCATCTTCCCAGAATATCCAATATTAGATGTGCTCTGCTTTTAACTGGTGGTGGTACTTACGTCTGCATGGCTCAACAACTGTGTGCCTTCACAAGGAAACCAAGCAATCCAATCCAAGTCTTTGTCTAAGTCAATTAGATCTGCTCATTTGTTTTATCTATCTCTCTTTCCACAGTTTGGATACTGATCTGATGTCTGTCTACAGACAGACCATTTGCTTTTGACCTATGTAAAGAAAGGCTTGTTAAGTGAAACCTCCACTTCTGTTAGCCCAGATATTGTGGACCACTGTTAAGTATTCAAACAGGGTGTCCAGGAGAAAGTGACTCATCTGGATGAGTATTCCAGAGGGACTTGAATGTAAATACATTTTTGTTCAATCACAGATCCACAAAAAAGGATTAGTGAAAAGCTGATATATCAGGAAGGCTTATTAAGTAATGTATTGGTGACATGGTTTCAGTATTATATGATGCCATTTTTTGATACAGTAATGACTTAATTGGGATAAACTGTTCAACATAGCTGGAAATAAAAGGTCAAGGAGAAATGTATTTTCCTGACTGAACTGGTGTGATTAGAAGGAGAAATGGGAAGGAACAGAGCTGCCTGTAAAGAGAAAGATTTATAATAATTCTTTTGCTTTCTGTCTGGGAAACATTCTCAATTTTTTGAATAGTGATTCTAGACACTTTGACCCTTTATGTCTGTGTAACTGCTCTGCTAAACACACACTGATGTAAAACTATTTTAATAATAATTAAGCAAGTTTGACTTTTATTCTGCAAGCTATCTTAACTTTAATTTAATTTAGATTTAATTTTTTGGACAAGCCAAGTATTTAAATTAATACAGCAAACACCTTTTGAGAAGTCAGTGAAAACAATCATTTCATGCTTATGATGCCTTCAATTATATTTCACACAGCTATGAGTCACAGTTTCTGCTTTATGACTGCTTAAGAATGACATGACCTCAGAACTTCTTTATCACATTAGCAAAATCACATATATTAGCTTGAATCATAGAATGATAGTATAATTGGGGTTGGAAAGAGCTTCCAGACATCATCTAGACCAACCTGTTATTCACGTTTTAATCCACTAGCTGTTCCAATAGTCCATATTATTTCTTTCAAGGAGACTGTGTGTAGACCTTCTTGGAATTTTTCTGAGAGAATACGCACAAACTGAAACACAGGAAGTTACCTCTGAATGTCAGAAAACACATTTTCACTGTGAGGATGACTGAGCACTGGCACAGGTTGCCCAGGGATGTTGTGGAGTCTTCATCCTCGGAGATATTCAAAAGCCATCTGGATACAGTCCTGGGCAACTGGCTTTAGGTGGCCCTGCTTGAGCATTGGTTTTGGACCAGATGACCTCCAGTGGTCCCTGCCAACCTCAGCCATCCTGTGATTCTGTGATTCTGTGATCCTGGATGCCAAAAGACTAGAAAGCAGATTTGCAGAAAAGGAACTGGAGGTCCTGGTAACTTTGATGCTATCCCTGCTTTAAGCAGAAGATTGGCCCAAATGACCTCCATAGAGCTGTTCCAAGGTAAATTTTTCTGTGTTTCTATCATATTTTCATGGAACCTTCAAAGAATAGGCTGAAATATTTCCATTAGTTTTCTACTGTTTTATTGAGGAATGATAGCAGTTACCACTGGAGAATAATTATTGTATAAGTACTTGAGGTGAAACTGCAAGCAGAGAATTATAGAATTGTAACATATAAAACAGACTAGAGCTACATCTATAAAGTAAATTATACAGTGCCAGGCATCAGCCTGTTTTTAGAACAGACCTTGGCATGCTTTTGACCTATGTCAACTTGCACACTCCCAAATTATTCCTGGGCATAATGGACAAAATAGCACAAGCAAGGGACCGCTCCCAACAGGCAGTGCACATGCAGCCGACCTGCTATGGAGGGTAAGGGAGTCCAAGAATACAGATAAGGTTTGTGGTTCATTTGCCTGACAATGATGAGTTTTGGTTATGGAGAAACTATGCAAAAGGGCAACCAGGGAACCACAAACTCACCCTTCAAGGACACTGTAGCTGGTGTTACTTCAGTTTCGCTCTGTCTATTCATCAGACATCAGAGTGTGTTCAGAAATTAATCAAGGGGAAAAATCATCTAGAATACAGACACACATCAATTCATGTTCCCAGGTAGTTCCCTGTACAGCTCAGTTTGAGCAAAATGAGAGTGACCTCTTCTCTGTTCCTGGTTATTCCTGGCAAGCATAACAACCAACTTTCTGCCCCAGTCAATCTTTTTGCTGAGAATGTGCAGGTTGCTTTGGATACAAGATTTTACTTTCCCAAAAGGTGACATGGTCCAGTGACACCTCAGTCCTGTGCTGAGGAGGGAGATTTTCTAGGTCTTCTGCCTCACAGCTCCGTTCTCCCTTGCCTATTCCTCCTTCCCCAGTAGAAATCTATTCCCATCCCCTTCTCTCTTCTCCCCAGCTTTGCAGCCCTGCCCCCTGTCTTTGACCAGCTCTGGCTTCTGTCAGGTCTGTTGTAAATCACTGCCCTGGTTTCAGCTGGGATAGAGTTAATTTTCTTCCTAGTAGCTGGTATAGTGCTGTGTTTTGGATTTAGGATAAGAATAATGGTGATAACACAATGATGTTTTAGTTGTTGCTAAGCAGTGCTTAAACTAGTCAAGGACTTTTCAGCTTCCCATGCTCTGCCAGGTGCACAAGAAGCTGGGAGGGGGCACAGCCAAACTGGCCAAAGGGCTATTCCATACCATATGGTATCATGCTCAGTATATAAACCGGGGGGAAGCTGGCCGGGGTCAGCAATTGCTGCTCAGGTATGGGATGGGCGTTGGTCGGTGGGCGGCGAGCAGTTGCACTTGTTTTTTTCTTGGGTTTTGCTCCTCTCTCTGTCTCTCTCTCGTTGTTTTCCCTTTCATTACAATTTATTATCATTGTTGTTATTATTATTGTTGTTGTTATTGCTGTTGTTGTTGTTATATTTTATTCTATTTCAGTTATTAAACTGTTCTTATCTCAACCCATGAGTTTTCTTAGCTCTTCAGATTCTCTCCCCCATCCCACCAGGGGGAGAGTGTGAGCGAGCAGCTGTGTGGTGCTTGGTTGCTGACTGGGGCTAAACCATGACAATCACTGTAATTCATTAGCAGGGCATGAAATCAACCAGCTTTCTAGTTTTGTTTTCTGCAGCTTTACCATGTTGAAGTGGCTCACAGAGGGATCTAGTAAGTGTTGGGGCCGGTACAAAATAAGCAGCAGGACTGCATGTCTAAGAGTGAGGTGGGGAAGAAGAGAGGAGAACCAGAAGGTGCCCCTTTCAGCAGGGTTTTTGTTGCTGGCATCTGACTTTGTAACATGGTCTGAGAAAATTAATTGTGCTCTGCTGGTGGCTGTGCAAGTTGCTACTAGTGTGCATTCTCTTTCTGTTTTTCAAGTGACAACAACCTTTATATAGTGCAAATAAAAGAAGTATATTCATCTGCCACCATGCTCGACAAAGTTAGCAGTTGGAGTTTACCCTCAAAAAAGAATAAAAAATAAAGACCAGCTCTTCTTGCTTGTGTTGATTTTCTTTGTCCTTTATTTGGTTTTATTCTACCTGATTTACTTCATTCATTCAGAGTGTGCAGTCTGAAAAGTTCCATGAAGTGGCCAAACAGATTCAATCTCTCTGTTGATTGAGAAGTCTCAGTGGCTATTCATAATCATTTCCCTTCCTCATTCACCCCTCTTTATCTTCAGATATTCTCAGACACATGGTTTAATTCAGGTGCTTTCTATTTTATGCTTTGCAATGCATTAATCATAGTAGTGCCTAGGTGACAGTGTTATATGGGAATTAGTCATCCCCTATTCGTTGGTTCGCCAGTAATTTGAGTTGTCTGACTCTCAGACTGATTTAAGAAAGTATTTAATTATCCCAGGAAAATTTCTTTGAAAACATATGAATGGATTTTTCAGTTCATTAAAACTCTACTGTGATTTCTTTATAGATAATTCCTCCAATAGGTAATTGCAATCTATATTTAAATAATGTAAATCTTTATCATTTGCTAGAACTTCATCCTTCTGCTAAAAATGGCTGAATCGACCCCAGGGATTCTCACAGAAGCTAACTTTGGTTTACTAAGGCTCATCTTTTCAGGCTGTCTTCAAAGTCAATGGAGAGGTAGGCTTCCAAGGACAAGTCAGAGTAGGAGGCTTCCTTAGGTGATCTAATCACTACGTTAGAAGTCTGACATGTCTGCACTTCCTTTGATAATAAGCTCAGACACTTAAGAGGGCTGACTCAGACTTTTGTCCTGCAGAGATGTTTAAATAGAATCTCTTGCAATTTACTGGGTCTGGGAGAGTAGATATATCCTGTATCATGTGTGGATACATGATCTTGTATCTTGTACATGAAAAATCACAGAGCAAGTTACTAACATATAGGGAAATGTTTGGGCCAATATTTGTTGTCTTCATTGTTCCTCAATCCATTTTGTTGTCATCTTCCTATCTCTTGTGGCTGACAGGGTACTGAGCCACTGAGCCTACCTATAGCACCATTTAAATGATGAGAAAATTGGTGAGGGAATTTGGAAAGTTCAGAGCCTTACTGTGGAAGATGATCTAAGCCCATAGAGTCCTATCATGTTAAGAATGGGTACCAGTACAAAGGCAGCAGGCATGACAGACTGAAAAAGTGATCTCATTGGCAATACACTAGAAAAGTAGTTAACAAATTTGAGGTCATGATCCCAAAAGGTGGGAGTACTGAAAGCATGACATTTTCAGTCCCAAAATGGGAATTGCTGGACTAGAACAGTCCAAAGAAGCCACTAAGAGAACAGATTCCCACAGAAAAGGAGAAAGAAAGAGACTAAAGGGGGGAAAATGTTCCTGCTATTGATATGCAACACTGGGCAGTGGACTTTGGACTGAAGAAAGCACAGGGAAAGAAAGATTTTGGTCTCAATCCTCTGTGCATGCGTACTCAGAGAAGAATAAGGGAGTTGGCGAGCAGGGCAAGAAAACAAGCAGAAGTATGGTATGGCAATCAATGAACACAAAGCAACTATTTCCAAATAGGAAAGCTGAATAAGTAGTTTTCATGGGACCTATAGAGTCTCACCAATGGGTTGAGGAGTGGGACAGGTCTAAAACAGTTAATCAATAAAGGGATAAATCACAGTGTCTTTCCAGGTGGATAAAGGTGACTGCTCTGCCAGGTTTACTCCTGAGAGTGAAGTGTGGAAAACAGAAGAATATACAAGAGGAAAACCATTTGTTATCCAAAAGGCTCGGAGGGGCTACCAGCTGCAAAGTGGGACTCTGCCACCCCTATGACTGAATGGACATGAGTGGGTTTATGTATTTATACCTGCTTCATCTAGATGTATAGGGGAACAAACACGTACCAAGTAATACCCTTGTCTGGGATGCTGCCTTTCTACTCTCTCTTCTTGTCAGTAGTTGGAGATCATCTCCTCCCTTTAAAGTGAATGAAGTGCCCCAGCTCTGATCTGCCTCTAGTTATATTCAAATAGAGCACCTGGGACCCAGTGGCAGGAGAATGTTGAAACATTTTAAAAAATATATATATCTGTTAGAGAGCCTTACAAGCCATGTGCCATCAGTGGTGCTCAGGGTACACATGCCTCACCAAACTCTTGCTGTCTGGGTAGCTTTGCACAAAGACCAGAGATGGCAAAATAGTAAGTGATATAATAGTAATCCCCTTTAAGGAGTTCATGGTAGCTGATTGCTTAGAGTCAGTGATTCTGAGTGTGTCCAGTAGCCGAATACATGAGGGGATGTCAGATCCTTGATCTTCCAGAAAACTTTAAAAATGGCAACTCAGATCAATGCTTTTGTATTAAATTGTACTTAAGAATAAGCAAACTATATCACAAACCTGGCAGAATGAGAGACTTGATATATTCATTCCTGGGGCTGATTGAGATTTCTTTTAAGTTCCTGTAAAGGTCCAAATTTTTTTTGTTAGGAAGTATTATTTTTCATTCAGATCTCTCTCTCCTGTTGAGCTGCATGGAAATAAATCATGTTATTACTGAAAAGTGAAAACAAGGTTTATCTCACTGGGGTATAATAAATCTTGGTTAAAATACAGATTTATTTTTTTAATGTAATGATTCTATGTTTGAAAAATTTTAAGGTTGTGACAAAAATCAACAAAAGCCAGGAAATTCAAAGTTAATATTGAATTGTGTCCATAAAGCACCTCATTAAGCCCAGTCATTGTATCCCATATGGAATCATACAGTTTCCAGAGACATATGCAATTGCTCATAATAAAAGGGCATATTAAGGACAAAATCAGTGGATGTCCCTGGTCCAGCAAAAAAATAATCCTAGTGTTCGCATGCTCTGTAATCCATGAAAGGTGGTTCCACCTGGACTTAAGCAATGAAGCACTCTGCTTAGGGTAATCTGGCGAAAAAAGCCCCAAAGAAACAAAGCTTTGAGTTAGGTTTTAATGCAAAGCGTGTAGGGGGGAGAGCTCCATAGTCTCCATCCACTGTGCCTTGATAACAGTCATAATTTTAGAAAATGACTTGTTGATTTAGCATCAGAACTGTTTGCATACTTTCTGCTGAAGGAGTTTCTTAATGAAAAATTAAAGTTTATAAAAAATCATCTCTTACAGCAAGATCTGTCAGCAAGCATTTCACTGATGCATAAGCAAGTAAGGGCTGGAGCCCTCCAAGTTTTCCTGAAGGATCATTGTAGGGCTGAGAAGAATCCAAATGCATCCAGAGCTTGTAGCTTTAAAGTAAACCCACCGCATGCACTCCCAAGCCAGTGCACTAGACTTCTGAGAGCTCTTTGAAGAGAGAATTTCCAAAATTACCAGGGCAAGTCTTACACTAGTTTGTTTTTTTCTGGAAATTCAGATTATTTTTTTTTTTGTGGGAAAGAAAATAGGAAAATTTGAAACACGAATGTTCTACAATTTCCTACCATACACCATGTCCCAGATATCACAGAATCATAGAATCACAGAATTGTATAGGTTGGAAAAGACCTTTAAGATCATCAAGTCCAACCATAAACCTAACACTACCAAGACCACCACTATACCATGTCCCTAAGCACCTCATCCAAACGTCTTTTAAATACCTCCAGGGATGGCTACTCAACCACTTCTCTGGGCAGCCTGTTCCAATGCTTGATAACCCTTTCAGTGAAGTAAAATTTCCTAATATCCAGTCTAAACCTCCCCTGGCACAACTTGAGGCCATTTCCTCTCGTCCTATCACTTGTTACCTGGGAGAAGAGACCGACCCCCACCTCGCTACAACCTCCTTTCAGGTAGTTGTAGAGAGCAATAAGGTCTCCTCTCAGCCTCCTTTTCTCCAGGCTAAACAACCCCAGCTCCCTCAGCCGCTCCTCACAAGCCTTCTGCTCTAGACCCTTCACCAGCTTCATTGCCCTTCTCTGGGCACGCTCCAGCACCTCAATGTCTCTCTTGTAGTGAGGGGCCCAAAACTGAACACAGTATTCGAGGTGTGGCCTCACCAGTGCCGAGTACAGGGGCACGATCACTTCCCTAGTCCTGCTGGCCACACTATTTCTCATACAAGCCAGGGTGCTGTTGGCTTTCTTGACCACCTGGGCACACTGCTGGCTCATGTTCAGGCAGCTGTCAACCAGCACCCCGAGGTCCTTCTCTGCCGGGCAGCTTTCCAGCCACTCTTCCCCAAGCCTGTAGTGTTGCATTGGGTTGTTGTGACCGAAGTGCAGTACCCGGCACTGAGCCTTGCTGAACCTCATACAATTGGCCCTGGCTCATCAATCCAGCCTGTCCAGATCCCTCTGTAGAGCCTTCCTCTCCTCAAGCAGATCAACACTCCCGCACAACTTGGTGTCATCTGCAAACTTACTGAGAGTGCACTCGATCCCTTCATCCAGATCATTGATAAAGATATTAAACAGAACTGGCCCCAACACAGAGCCCTGGGGAACACTGCTTGTGACCAGCCGCCAACTGGAGTAAACTCCATTCACCACCACTCTTTGGGCCTGGCCATCCAACCAGTTCTTTACCCAGCGAAGAGTACACCCGTCCAAGCCATGAGCAGCCAGTTTCTCCAGGAGAATGCTGTGGGAAACCATGTCAAAGGCTTTACTGAAGTCTAGGTAGACAACATCCACAGCCTTTCCCTCATCCACTAAGTGGGTCACCTTGTCATAGAAGGAGATCAGGTTGGTCAAGCAGGACCTGCCTTTCCTAAACCCATGCTGGCTAGGCTTGATCCCTTGGTTATCCTCTACATGCTGTGTGATGGCACTCAGGATGATCTGCTCCATCAGCTTCCCCAGTACCGAGGTCAGGCTGACAGGCCTGTAGTTCCCCGGGTCCTCCTTCTGGCCCTTCTTGTAGATGGGCATCACATTTGCTAACCTCCATTCAACTGGGACCTCCCCAGTTAGCCAGGACTGCTGGTAAATGATGGAAAGGGGCTTGGTGAGCACATCTGCGAGTTCCTTCAGTACTCTGGGGTGGATCTCATCAGGCCCCATAGACTTGTGAGTGTCTAAGTGGTGTAGCAGGTCACTAACCATTTCCCCCTGGATTATGGGGGCTCCATTCTGGTCCCCGTCCCTATCTTCCAACTTGGGGGGCTGAGTACCCAGGGAACAATTGGTCCTGCTATTAAAGACTGAGGCAAAGAAGGCATTAAGTACCTCAGCCTTTTCCTCATCCTTGGTCACTGTGTTCCCTCCCCTGTCTACTAGAGGCTGGAGATTCTCCTTAGCTCTCCTTTTGCTGCTAATGTATTTGAAGAAGTATTTTTTGTTGTCTTTTATGGCAGTAGCCAGATTGAGCTCTAGCTCGGCTTTGGCCCTTCTAATTTTCTCCCTGCACAACCTCACTACACCTTTGTAGTCCTCCTGACTTGCCTGCCCCTTCTTCCAAAGGTCGTAGACTCTCCTCTTTTTCCTGAGTTCTAGCCAGAGCTCTCTATTCAGCCAGGCCGGTCTTCTTCCCTGCCGGCTCGTCTTTTGGCACCTGGGGACAGACTGCTCTTGTGCCTTTAGGACTTCCTCCTTAAAGAATGTCCAGCCTTCCTGGACTCCTTTGCCCATTAGGGCTGCCTCCCAGGGGACTCTGTCGACCAGTCTCCTATACAGGCCGAAGTCTGCCCTCCGGAAGTCTAAGTTGGCAGTTTTGCTGACCCCCCTCACCGCTTCTCCACATATCAAAAACTCTATCATTTCATGATCACTCTGCCCAAGACGGCCTCCAACCATCACATGGCTCACAAGTCCTTCTCTGTTCGTGAACAAGAGGTCCAGCGGGGCACCTTCCCTAGTTGGCTCACTCACCAGCTGTGTCAGGAAGTTATCTGCCACACACTCCAGGAACCTCCTAGACTGTTTCCTCTCTGCCGTATTGTATTTCCAGCAGACATCCGGTAGGTTGAAGTCCCCCACGAGAACAAGGGCTAGCGAATAATAATTTGGGGGTTTACTTTATTTTTATTTTTGTCCTTGCAGAAGTTAAATTGTGAAAAAAAATCAGTTTGTCTCTATGAAACACACACAAATGCTGCATAGCTCCTCTGCTATCCCTGGGAGTGTAGTCCAGTATGCCAGCTTAGCAGGGGAGAGGTGAGGTTTTTTTATTAGGCAAAAGGGCAGGATAAAATGGTTTTGTCTTCAAAACCTTACCTTACCATATGCAGTATCTGAGGAGTCTAAAGCTTGGAAAGTGTGCAGTAGTCAGCAGTGATCTCAGTAGCAAGCAGACAGGTGATGCTCTCTGAGTCCTGCTGATGGACAGAGTATTGAGTGTTGGCTGATACCAGGCTGGGAGGAGGGACTGTGGGGACATGGGCCAGGGTGACAGCCGCAAGCAACATGGAAGCCAAGAGGACCTATTCTTCTTTATGGAAATACAGGGACTTACTGGTCTGAGCCTGAGCAGGCAGGGTGGGAATGAGCCTCCATATGCTGAGCTGGAGCCAGAGCCCCTTCTGGCTGTTCATCCCTTGAGGACAAGGCTGCTGGGACACCACATTAGCTGCCGGAGCAAAGAGAAAGAGTAGGAGGTGTGTGCTGGCCTGGTGGAAATCCCAGGAGAGAAGGCAGCAGCAGGTGAAAACACAGTATGCTATTGGCACGAAAGAACTAACTGAATGGCTTCAGGAGGACATGGACAGGAGCTCCATGGGAGGATAACCCTCTGTCCCAGCCATACAGCAGTGGGTGCACAGGCGAGGCATAATTTACATGTACGTGCTGGAACGCTTGAGAGCGTTTCTATATAAACCAAAAAGCAACCAGGAAGAAACAGCTCAGTGTTGTCACTGGAGGAGATAACTCTCCCATGCTTGGAGAGTGTGAGAAAACAAATCACACTGAATGCTCCCAGAGACCAAGAAACTTCAAGCAAAGAGGACTGGAGGGGTTTGAACTGGATGTCTGTTGAAGAAAAAAAGAAAAATAAAAGGGAGAATATTTTTGTTGCAAGAGCTCTGAAAACCGCAGCTACTACTGACCGCTTTCTAAAAACCTGGGAGCATTGCAATCCTTCACCTTCTACTGAAATTATCTCTGTTTGGATCCTGCCTGCTTGAGTCTGGATTCAGAGGTGTTTATAAGACTCTCTATGGGGATTCAAACGTAATATGCTGAGCAACTGCACACTGATTATCAAGATCCATTAAGCTGTCTCAAATCAGGAGCCCCAAAATTGAAATATCCAAAATCATCAGTCACTTTGAAAATTGAGGTCATCTTTTCCCATGTCTTTTCTCTTTGCTAGCTAGAACTCTCTTTGATCTATGGACCTTTTACATTCTTCCCCAGCTAAGAGAGATTAATCTGTAAGAGAAGAGCCAGATCTGATTTACCTGTCACTCAGAATCAGCAGCTTCAGGGCTACGAAGTGTGCAAAGCTCCTTTGAATTGACTGTCACAAAGCATTTTTAGGTGGATATACCTATGTTTGTTACCTTAATGTTTTCTCAAAGAATACCATCAAGGCATAAGCTTTATTTTGGATCTAAGGTATCTATAAACTAGCCTAACCAGCAGAGAAACATCAGAGGTATTTTAATGTTGTTATTGGTTTAATTTTGATTTGAAGAAATTGCTTTGACATTGTGTGGGATTTATTCCACTAAAACCAAGATCAGAAACACAGCCTCTGGGTACCTGTAAATAGTATGTCATGGCCAGATTCAAAATCATTCTGCTCACACTCGTCTTCTGCTGGCACAACCTTTTAAACTGATTAGTAGTAGCAAGCAGATTAACACATGGTTAGTGCTGAGGTACTGCTTCAATTCAGAGCTCATTTGCCACCACTCTTAACATATGTTTAGATATGCTATGTCCCCATATTAAATCTCTTTTGACTTACAGGCCTAAAGCAAGATTTAGGCTGAGTTTAAGCACCTAATATAGCAATCTTACCCACCCACTAAGGTGCTGAAGAGCTGTGAGAGTCTCTAGGGCTTCCCTCCTTAGATTAAAAGTTTTGTTTTTCCTCAGAACTGCCCCTGATGCACTGACTTGTTCCTTTGATCTTGCTTAGGCTTCACTGAGGTCTGGAAGCTCGGCACCCGAGATCCCCAGGGCTACATCCACACCATGGCTACAGAGGAAGCCAGGGACAAACTCCACTCTTTGGACAAGGTACATCCACAAACCCAAATTCTCCCCTTCCCTTCCCAGAACGGGATGTAGATGTCTAAACTGTCTTGGGCACTGTTTCTGATGAATGCTATTCCTCTGGCAAGGGAGAAAACTGTGCCAAGGCGCATGTTAATAATTAAACAGCCCACTTAACTGCAAGCAAGTGCCTCTGTTATTAAGTGGTATAGATACAGCCTTAGACACTACTGCAAGGGGACAGATAGGTGTTTAAGTGCTTAATTTGTCAGTGCACACTTTTTTATTCAAGGTAACCATTTAACGCTTTGTTCCTGAAGAATAAAGCAAAGACCGCACTTTCAAACGTGTCTGACTATATGAGTCACCTAAATTCACATGTAATCATCTAGTGTTCTGATTTTCTGATGTGTTAACTTCACAGCTGCTCTGAAGTATTTTTTCATATAGGTACCCATGTTCATTCTAGTCCATTATTGGATAGCTCAAGCTCCTTTACTTATTCCCATAATGGTCAGCATGTTTGAAAATAATCTGATTCTTATTTCAGAGACTAAACAGCAAACCAGAACCTAACTTCTGGCACATGGATTGGAATATTTTGACCACCACTATCTGTCTTGACAAGTTCTTCACAATAACATTATTACTTCATCCTGCTGAAGTAGTAAACTGACAAATAATCCTCTTTTTTCACATCAGTGCCAAAATGTTGGTTCTTTAGTAGGAAGTACTGAACTAATTATAGCCATGTTTAATGTTTAATAGCTTAATCTGAGATTTAAATTTTATTGTGCTTTAAAAATTGTTCTGTTGTACTTAAGCAATAGTTAGATAACTAAGAGCATAACCTCACTGAATAGAAAGGTACTAGAAAAGGTTTTGCAAGCAGGAATGATTAGAAGAATTCAAAGTAATAAAAAAAGTCTTTGTCCTTTTAATATGATCTCAAATCTTGTCATTGATGTACTATATCTGTGACTACAAAAGCATGTCTAGAGAAAGAGAAAATGTTACTCACTTAAAATACCAGGTAAACCAAAATGTTCTAATTTTTGCAGGTATGTGAATATATTAATTCCTCTTGTAGCTTCAATTCAGCATGATCATTCCTTCCTTATCTAAACTGTTATATAGATCTCTGCATTCTGAGACTATATTCCACCTCAAAAGTGGCTGCATTTTGACGATGGATGAAACAAGCCATTAGACAGTTCAATGTATTAAAGTGCTCCAAGACCCTTTGGGAGAAGTTATTATATATGTGTACCAGAGGTATTATTTCAAGGCAGCAACTCTGCCAAATGCTAAACTGAGACTGAAGCCTTACATCTGAGTTGTTAACCTCTGGAAACAGGAGTTTAAACTGCAAATGCTGACCTAACCTTACCTCTGGGGGAGCAAATGGTAATAATAAAAAATTATGCAGCTTTCACCTCCTCTCCAAAGACAAAACAAACATTTTAAGCTTCATTTTATACTCTTTTTCTCCAGTTAATTTAGACAAGCTTGTTGGCAAAATAATAATTCCTGTGCTTAGTAAGCAGTATTTCAACCTTCTGACTCCCATTCAGCAGGAAAATCACAAGGTCAGGTTGCTTTCATCCTTGGTTTGTAAGTAGAATAGAATTCTGCTCTCGGCCTTCTCGGCACGTCCATCAGAAAATACAACCAATGCACAAGGTAAACATGGCCAGACACCCAGTGGATCCCAATGTATAAAATCACAGGAACAAGCAAGCTGAGGGAAAAATTATTGGAGGGGAAAGATAACAGGAAAATTATTACTGCAGATTTACCATCTTTGGTTGTTATCTTTAAAAGAGAAAAAAAAAGAGAGAAAATACGCTGCAGTTATGTAGAAGGCCGTAAGAGAGAGAAAGAGAAAACATGTCCTCTTTTCAGCAGGCAGGGAAGAAGGGACAGTCTGTCCTGCTCTACATATAACAAATCTTTAGAAACTCTTGGAGATACATGTCACAAACAGCCTTAAGTGATGGGACTGTATTTATTCATCAAAAGTGGTTTTCACTGCGTGTAATAAATGCTTTATTTCTTCTTCTCGAAATATAGCAGGGTCTTACTTACAAAGTAAATGTGAGAGCCTGCTTGAAACTCCCAGTAAGAGGGCTTTAACTATTGATTACTGAAATACAGGAAGATATGCAAGGAAAAAGATTACTCAAATAATAGTATTTATCATGCTCCTATGCTCTCTACTGAGATTTCCCTGCTACCAGAAATTGGATAGGTTGGTAAGACAAAAACGTTGTAATTTTTATGCTTTCAAATCAGTAGAAAGCAAAAAGGAAGCAAAGTAATGCAAAATAATCATTACTGCACCATCTACGTGGTCTGTAGTCCTATCAGGTTCACAAAGGCGCTACATAGAAAAGCAGTTTTCTCCCTCCCATCTGGTCTTCCTCGTTAGATTCTGACCGTGAGTCTCTTCTCCTGGCCCTTTGCAAGTAACTTAGGACGTGTTGCCACTGTGTCTTCAGCTAATTGCTAATGCAGTCCAGCTTTTTTTTCCCAAAAGCCACAGAAAGAGCTGGACAAGGGTAAAAAATAACAGCTACAGCCACAAATAGACACAAGGGTAAAGGAAAAAAGAGCAATCCCACACACTCAATTTCTGCCACAGTCGCTTTTCCACTCACACCACCTACCATGTCCCTTTCTGCAGTCAACCCCTCGGCCTGTCCCACTCCAGGTGGGGAAAGCTGTGGCAGGACTTCACCTTCTAGCTGCAGGGAGTGATGAAGTACAGCTTTTGGAGGGCTTCAGGAGAAGAAGGGGAAGAAAAATCCAAACCAAAGATTTAAAACACACCATCCCTAGCAGAATACTTGCTGATATATTTTTACTTTTGGGGTGCAGGGGTTTGAGCTTGCCCGGTTACCTATTTAGCAGGGTTTATTTATCAAATATAATGTTCCCTGGTTAAGGAAAGCATGTCCTTTTCTACCAGTGTGTGACAACATCTGGGCAACAGAAGGCAAGTTCAGCCTCAGAGTTTGGTTGGCATTTTCTGTCACCAGTCCTCAGGTATGGATGTCTCTAAGATGCCCATACCCATGTGTGGAAGTTGTGGAAGCAAATCGTGGTCTGCAAACTTCTGGTGCCTCAAGAGGCTCAAGTACATAAGACCAGGCATAGCTGGTCCCTGGAACAATGTCCGTACCACAGTGCTTTCACCTCTGATTCAAGGTGAGGGTGCATACTGAGTGGGTGGTGAGAAGTTTTTGATGGCTCACAGTGATCCATTGACTACAAAAATTTGGGATCCACTAATCTAAAGTGATCTGTCAGCTTCAGACTGTTCTCTTCTGGAACCTATCAACCCAAAATCAGAATTCTTGCTGTTGTGTCCACTCTGTCCTGCTCCCAACAAGTCCAAATAGGCTTCCTGTGTTTTCCTAGCCTCTATAACCATGCTATCAGAAAGCAAATGAAGATCAGAAAATCAGAATGCAGAAACGATGAGTAATGAAGGTTGGAGATGTATAGTTCCAGTGGGAAAATGAGCTGTAGAGACCTTGCAGTTAAAGACTGGAATATGCAGCCAGAGGCACCCTGGAGGTGTGCTCATGAGAGCGGGAAACATTTCAAAAGCCTTATGGCATTAAAATAAAGCTTTCCCAAAAAATATAGCTATTTTAAACAAAACACACTGAGGAAGAGGTATGAAGAATTTCAATAATTCTGTAAATATTCATATATGGAGAACATATTTTTTTCTTTGAAATGATAGTTGTTTAAAAATTTGCCTTATTTTGCTGTTCTAAACAAAATGTTTGAAATTGCAATGCAACTTCTGCTTGAGCTGCAAAATTTTAAGAGATGTTTCACAGAAAATCCAGACATTTTTTTTTTCTTCAATTTTTTTCTTCAATACAAAAGGAAATTTCAAAATCTCCGGATTTCTTGTGAAATGGATGTTGCAGATCTACACAGCCGAATTCACAGTTCAGAATAACTATTCTCTGTGTATGCTTATGTGTGATGGCCTAATTTTGCTATTAACTCATTTACTATTAGCTTCCTATCTGTAGAACAAATGCAATGAACATTCTAACATTTATTCATATTTTATGATCATTTGGCAACATATGAAGTTTTCTCATTAGGTGATGCATACTTTGTAAACATTTTCGGCAGGGTAGCATATCAGATCTGAAAATAAAGCAATCAGAAGATCATCCATATTAAGGTGATGACCTCTTGATATTTCTTCCTGATTGTGCTTCAAAATGATATTTCTAAATTGTGTATGTGTGCGTGTTTGTTTGTTGAAATATAATTGAGCACTGCATCAGAAATGGACATTATTTCACATGTTGGTATTACCAAGTTTTTTTATATATATATACTTTATTTTTATATGCAGAAGGCTGAATTTCCTCCCAATCATGCAGGCATAAATCAAGGGATTGTACAGCATGTGCATATGAAAGAGGATGAAAATGTGAAAAATGGTAAATATTTTTAAGGAAGATATTAGGGCATGTTCCTGTAGGTGTGCAATGAACTTCATTGACCACACAAATTGACCACCATCAGTAGGTGTCTTAATAAATACTATTTCCTAATTTTAAGCAATAGTGATAGGCACACATCTCACCCATTTTTTGGTGATTCTGGGATAAGAAACTTTAGAAGAATTATGTTGTTTAGCTGGTTACTAATAATCTAGACAATAACCCTAGACAGTCAGACAGAACAGGCTGCTAAACACGTTGGCACCTCAGAAACTTTCCAAAACTGTTGTTGTATGCACGTTCTTACCTGCACCCACACAGGACTTCACATACCTTCTCAAGACACTGAATTTTGACTCGGCTTCCAAGACTCTACAAGTTGCAGGAACACAAGTTATGCTCCAGCCCCAGAAAAACAAGTGTGGCACCAATCTACCAAACATCAGTCCTTTGAAAATGCGAGTTATGATGCAATATCACTATGATTTCACACAGCTTTTGCCATCTTCTTGTTCCCGTAACTGCAGGTACACTCAACAGCAAATAGTAAACTAGGGTTATCTTTCCACTGATTTGGAGGGGTATTGGATCAGAGCATTATTGTTAAAATGTTTCATAAACCAGGTTGATCTGCAGGATGAATGGACAGTCCTATCCTGCCAGGACAAGAAGACAAAAGGACAAAAATTCTAATGACTTTTCAAGATCTCGGATTAAAAGTTTGAATAAAGTTTATATTTTTACATATATTTTATTCCTTTACTATATTTCATCAACAAAAACAGTTTTTCAGATTGTCCATAATTATATTTAAATGCAGGCACTAGTATTCTGTTGGCTTAAAAAAATTGTTCATTTTTAACCTCTAACCTCAGACACAGGCTGCCAGGGTAAAATTGCGTTCTTTGTCATGTGATGATTTTTTAAAACATTGGTAATCTCAGATAATTATTCTTGATTTTGATATAATGCTTTAATTTATTCCTGTCCATCTAGAATATAATATTTCTGGGTCATCTTCAGATTACACAAAACAGTTGATTTACTCTCATACTTGATTGCTTCAAGTAAACAGTAAACAATCTCTACTCCCCTTTCTGTTCTTTCCATCTTGTCCCCTGCCAAGTAAATTCCGTTTTTTAAAAAGGCACAGTGTTTTTTGGGGTTTTTTTGAGCAGATCAAAACTAAGAAGATTCATGAGCACCATGAATTCTGAATATCTAAATTATATATTTTTTAAAAATAAAGAATTGTATATAGGAGAAGGATGCATAAAGTGAAATCTTGGTCACACAGAAATGACAGCAAAACCGGTTTTAGCTTCATGAGAAGGAATTCTGTGTAACTCTTGAGGAAAACCGATAAACTTTAGTATCCTTATCCTAATTAAATCCAACCTTTCTTCTGTATTGCCTTCCACTATATATACACTAGCTCTAGACTGAGTCAGGAAGAAGCACAGGTAGCAACCACTGCCTATTATAACACCTTTTATTAAATAAAATGTAATCGTTAATGGAATCAAGCTGTTATTATTAATAGCAAATATCTGTCTATGCAGTGCATTCACTTACTTCTCATGCAGTTCGCTCTCATGCATACTTGGGGTCCCTCAGTTACCTGGTTGCAGTCGGGACGTGAACCCCAGCTCCAGAAGCAGCGGCTCATCCTGATGTGCCAGTGGCTTCTGGGCTGGTCTTCAGAAAGGCCCCAAGAGTCCCTTGTCCCACCAGGCATGCATATAACCCTGTAGTCTTTCTTTGCAAACACCAGCCACCACCTCCCCACACAAAGTCCAAATTGTGCAACTCCTTCTGGTGCCCATACATGCTGGTGGCCTTCTATACTTTTGTCTGGCCCTTGGTGTCCCGAGTGTCTCCGTCCTTGCAGATCCAGCAGAACTGCTGGCCTCTGGAGCTCATCAGTTCTTGGGACACTGTCACACACTACTCAGCTCATTACCTTTCCACTCTTTGGCCTGCTTTTATCCAGTAATTATATCTCTAGTCACATACATGGGTAGCCACAGAAGGGACTGTTAAAACACCCTGTGCTCCCAGGCCACTGTAGAGCTTCCTCTCTGCACAAAAAGCTAATGCTTATTTATTATATGTATGATACACATATAGGAAACAGAGAACATGCTAATATGCTATGAAATATTTTACAACTTTGAGTCTGGTATTTAATAATACCTACAGATGGTGACTGTACGAGTTTTAGGTGATCCCACAAGATTTCCAATAGATTCTGTATCACAGAATTACAGAATCACAGAATCGTATAGGTTGGAAAAGACCTTTAAGATCATCGAGTCCAACCATAAACCTAACACTACCAAGACCACCACTATACCATGTCCCTAAGCACCTCATCCAAACGTCTTTTAAATACTTCCAGGGATGGCTACTCAACCACTTCTCTGGGCAGCCTGTTCCAATGCTTGATAACCCTCTCGGTGAAGTAAAATTTCCTAATATCCAGTCTAAACCTCCCCTGGCACAACTTGAGGCCATTTCCTCTCGTCCTATCACTTGTTACCTGGAAGAAGAGACCAACCCCCACCTCTCTACAACCTCCTTTCAGGTAGTTGTAGAGAGCAATAAGGTCTCCTCTCAGCCTCCTTTTCTCCAGGCTAAACAACCCCAGCTCCCTCAGCCGCTCCTCATAAGCCTTCTGCTCTAGACCCTTCACCAGCTTTGTTGCCCTTCTCTGGACATGCTCCAGCACCTCAATGTCTCTTTTGTAGTGAGGGGCCCAACACTGAACACAGTATTCGAGGTGCAGCCTCACCAGTGCCGAGTACAGGGGCACGATCACTTCCCTAGTCCTGCTGGCCACGCTATTCCTGATACAAGCCAGGATGCCATTGGCTTTTCTTGACCACCTGGGCACGCTGCTGGCTCATGTTCAGGCAGCTGTCAACCAGCACTCCCAGGTCCTTTTCTGCCTGGCAGCTTTCCAGCCACTCTTCCCCAAGCCTGTAGCATTACCTGGGGTTGCTGTTGCCCAAGTGCAGGACCCAGCACTTAGCCTTGTTGAACCTCATACAATTGGCCTTGGCCCATTGATCCAGCCTGTCCAAGTCCCTCTGTAGAGCTTTCCTCCCCTCAAGCAGATCAACACTCCTGCAAATATGAGGTATGTTATACCTCTACAGTGTTCACTGTCAAAAAAAAGGAACTGACCCATTTATTTTCTGTGGCCAAGCTGAATAAAACATAAAAAATAGAAAAGACTTTAAAGTAAATTTAATTTTTACACTTAATTTTATTGATCTAAGTTACTGTTATCTGGGAACATAACTTAAATAATAACAATAACTTTAATAATAGTAACAATAAAACCAAATTATCTGAGGTGATATATTTTCATATTTGCCGACCCAGTCATTGCCCTCAACCATTTCTCCACCATGGAAAGTCAGCTATCCTGCCAATATCTCTATATTACCATCTCTGCTAAGACAGGAGACCAGAAATAGATTTTCCATACATAATCCAGTTACGAACCTGCTTTATTGGAACGAGATACTTTAAATCCCAGAGGTTAGCAAGATGCAGAATCTTAAAGTATTTACTGTTCTGAGGCAGATTATTACCGATATTGATCTTCAGGTCAGTAAGGTTTTGGTTAAAAATCTGTACTTGAGGAAAGTGAAAAAAACATCTTCTGCAAGGAGAGAAGGTGTTTTATTTTGGAGAAATATTTTTAATTGTTGTTGCTTTTATTGTGTTTTTTTAAATTGGTGCTGGAGGAAAGCATTTAGTTGATTTTAATATGACAGTTCATTGCAGCTACTCAGAAATTGGAATATCAGGGGTAAACGTGGCAGTAAAATAGGAAAATTATTAAGCAGAGCTAATTTGGACAAAACCAATATGTCTTCTCCATTTTTTATGGAGTTATAGCAGCAAATCACCATGATGTTATAATGTCAAGCATGTCAGAGCCACAGTATTTGAAATGTGCCAGAAATTGTAAAATCCTTCTCAGGAGTTGTTCCAGCTTGCTAAGGATCTGTGATCAGGAAGATTTCTCCCCTTCTCTTTCCTGCTCAATTCTTCTGGTCATTTCCCACAGTAGAATTCATTAAGAAAACTCAGAAATGCCATGAACTATATTAAAAAAGGAAGTAACATCTTTACTTACTCTGTTCCCATCACAAAGCTTTTCTTTGCTTTGAAAGAGGACTGTGTTGCTGTTGGCTGCATGCGGAGAATGGAAATGGGAAAAAATCTGCTTGCAGAAACATTCTCCGAAAAGACGTATGTTGTACAGATCCCTAAAAAAACTTCCAATTATCCAAAGATTTAATCAAGCATTGCCTGCTATGGACATATGGGCCTGGGGTATCCTCATACCCTAAGCATGTCTAGCTACTTTACTTGGACTCTTAGTAGCTGCTAAGCTCAAGAGCTCAAGAGGATGCTCAAACCAGAAAGTTAAAGGTGTTCCTAGTACTGTAAAGAAGTTGGAGGGAATGAAGATATATTGCTTTTTCTCTCCCACTTCATATGAGCTAAGATTTTGACCCTATGGACTGATATGTTCTGCAATCACACTGTTAGAGTTGTCTAACTCCTTAGGTAGTCTAGTCCTGTTGCTGGAGACCTGTAGTGTGGCATCAAAGTCATCAGTGGTAAAATGGGCAGTAAATTGTAAATATCAACCTTTCATGCTGGTTTTACACTTTGATAAGAGCTGAGATAGATAGTGCATTTGAAATAAAATATTTCTCCTTCTGCACTTCAGCATTTTCAGTTTGGAAAAGCCTAATACATTTCAGGTCATATAGCTTGCTCCCTAAAGTGAGATATTTATTAATTTAGAAGGTGTTATCAAAAACAGCAAGAAATAGGAAATGAAAGAGATAGCAAAATAGTGAGAACCTTTCCTGGCACAATAATCTCTAAGGCTTTGACCCAGCAAAAAATCCTCTCTGCTTAATCTTGAACATGCTGGCAAAAGTTCCAAATAAGATATCAGGAAAGGCAAACAGATTTCTGCAGTGGAAGAGATTGTATTAACCTATCACCTTGTAATTTACTGAAATGCTTACTTTATTTGAAATGATTCTTCCTTAAAAGCCATCGTGATTTTTGTCTACTAACTAGAGAGGGAGACAGAGCATCAAACATTAATATCTTCACAACATTTTCATCTGATAGACTGGAATTAGACTGTAGGTACAATATAGTTCAGGATTCTACTTTCATTTCCCTTTTGGTGTAAAAAAGATTAATCTCTAGTTATCTTGGATGCAAATAAATGCATTTAATCATATTTGAATAAATGATCATTGTACTACGTAAGCACTCAGCTAGTTTCTGTAAGGTATTTTGAGATCCGCAGGAAAAAACAACTATCACAAACAAAAAAAACCCCAATATATTTTTAAAAAAATATTAATAATGTCATGTAGTGATGACATTTTGTCACAGAAATGCTCACTCCTCTGTGCTGCTCCCATACACAGTATTCAAATAAGGTATGCAGCTTTTTACAACAAAATTTTGCGATTTTCAAACATTCTTCTCAATTTTAAGCATTTTTCTTATTATAATTGACATGAACATTCTTTTTCTGCTTTTTCTGCTTAGTTGTTAGCAGTTGTCACAGTGCTGTAATCTGAAAAAAATAAAAGCTTGCTGAATGGCTAAGTATCATATGTTAAATATACGTGTATTCCTTATTCGCTGAAAATTATGTTGAGGTGAATGTACTAATCCAGAAGGCAAACTTGATGCAGATTCCAAATAGGGACAATGATAAAGATGACTGTTGGTATTAAAAGAAGTACTGCTGGTAAGAATTTTTGCATGATACGTCACTTCTGGTTGTAGTATCTTGGATGCAAATATATTTGGGGCATATAAAAGGAGTACACCGGATATACACACCAGAGCTATCTGAACATCACTAAGAATATTAGATCTGAAACACTTTTATTCTAGAGAAGTTTTCTTGCATCAAAACTGTGTTAACAGAAATTCTAATTTCTAATAAAATCCTCAGAGCTATACTGAGTATACCATGGAAGTACTGGTGTACTTTTTCCTTTAAAAAAAAGGAAAAACTGTTCTACATAATTAGACAGATCATCTAAATTCACATAGTTTTTACCCTCCAAACTAAGGTCTGTTTTCTATCTTAGCATTTTTTTTCTCAAAGAATTAGAATCTGCTGAATTTTTTGAATCTGAAGCATTTCCTTTTTGTCTTAATTTAGAAACTGTAGGATTAGCTGCCTGAAAATGAACCCATTAGATGGTAATGTCTTGATTACAAGTACTTAAGCTCCCATATGCATACAGATCCATCAGAGGTTCTACAAAATGAATGAAATACTGTAACAGTTACTGGTCCATCATGACAATATACATGTTCTAAAACAAAAATGGAGATCTGTAGGAACTATTATGTGAATTTAAAAGCATTGTTCACCTTTATTAGTAACATGTGATATGTGTATATATACTTACACCTTGACAGACTTCTAGTTCTACTGTCCCAAAGATAGTTGATTGCTGTGCTTTCTGCTCATCATTCTCCATATCTTGTGTCCATCTTATTCTTGACTTGGTCCACGTCTCACTGAAGGAGTTAGCTGCACTGTGTCTTCCAGGAGACAGCTGGTCTCTGCAGCTATCTGACCTATCACTCATTCTCTCCATTCCCAACACTTTAAGCTTGTGGTGGAGCATCAAAGAGCTGCTGCTACATACTTGGTGTCTTCTTTGACATTGTTCTCCATTAAAAAAGAAAATTCTAATCAGACTATGGAAAACATCCAGCCCTGAGAGTAAGACAGTACACCAGAAACAAAGAAAATCTCAAGGAACCAGTGAAGCTCAGGGTCCCACGTTGGCTCATTTGACCATTATTAAGTTCCAGGAGCCAAGTGGTTGAGCTGCTCTTGATTAGAGGTGTTTCTGGGCTTCAGCTCTGGCCCTGTGGATTTTGCTCCCAAACATCCTCTGCCACTGCTGCCTGCCATTTTCTAGCAAAATGGGCAACTGTTCCCAAATTGTCTTGCATCAGCAATGTTTGGGTAATGCATCTCTATTTTATATAAGGTATACCTAGAGAGAGAATACATAATGAACTATTGTCCTGAGGCATTTATCTTTGCAACATTGAGAGGGATAACTTAAAAGCAATGTATAGTAGGTGTGAAGATAAATAACACAGCAGGGCACAGTATCATGTATAAAATATTCCCGGCACTCTAGGTTCCATTTCATTATTAGATTTTTTAAAAGAACCATTTTCTTGGTTAGTTTCCAGAGCTAGCAGTCACAGAGGCTAATTTCAAATTGCTTGAGGCCTTGGAAACAAAGATGTATTTGTGCAAACACTAGCTTAAATGCCAATAAAAAATGTGAGCAGGACCGACCCAGCCTTTTAAGTGAATGATACACAAGAAAGTTTTTCTCCTCACAAACCCCCGTCTCTCCCAAATTTTTCTGTCATGCACCAGCATTTACAGGCTGGCCTTTAAAACAGCAAAAATATTAGGCAGGAAAAAAGATAGCTATCTAGATAGATATACAGACAGCTTTCTGTAGTGAGCAGTTTCTTTTGACCGGCCTGTGAGGTCCTTCCTCTTTACCTATCTCCGCTGAGATCTCGCCTGGACCATATTCAGGAAGGATGTGGGACAAAAGCAGGAAGTCCACAGCAGATCAGCAGGAATGGTTAGGTGTTTAGGTGTTAAAGATTGAATGCATTTGGGTTGCTTAGCCTAAAGAAAAGGAATCTGGAGGGAGAGCATGGCAGTTACTAGTATACAAATCACTACAAAAATTTGCAGTAAGAGACAGAATAAAATATCCATCATGTTCACAGCAAACAGGAGAATCTTAAAAGACAGTGAGGAAGGTTCAAGTTAGATACCAGGAAAACCTTTGTAATGTAAAGGTAGTAAAGCACCAGAATAGGTTACTGGAAATGCTGTGAAATTTGCATCACTGGAAGTCTGTGAATGTTAATCTAGAGATAACACAAGTGCAGTTAACTCTGCTTTGGATCAGGGGGATAGACTGTATAACCCTCTAAAACTCTTTCAGATCAAGGATTTTGTGATGTGTTTAAAAATACCACATAATAAATATATGCCTAAATGTTAGCAATAAAGCAGTACAAATACAAAATTAATCATAATCATTCAGCAATGCATCTTATTCCAGAACTGTTAGCTTTTTTTTAGATTATGGTACCAGCTGGCAATAGCATGATAATTTATTTATCCTAGTTAGAGACAAATGAGTTATTTTATGGTTAATTCAGTATGTAGACTTTAGAACCTGTGGAGTAGAGTTCAAGCCCCTGTTTTGCAACAGAATCTGTTACTTCAGTTAATCACTTGCTCTCCCTGAACCCTAGTATTTCACCTGTAAAAGGAGGACAACATCTCTTCCAGACTTTAATTTGTTACTGTAAGAATATGTGGAATGAAGAATGGAAGTGTCTGGAAGCACCCAGCTGCTTCCAGGTGTGGCCAGACACTTTCTTTAGATAAACAAACTCCCTGGCAACAGGTAAGAATACAACAATGAACACCTTAAAACTAAAGTCCTCACTGCCTACCAAATTATGCTTTTTTATTATTATTTGCAAGGTGGAATTGGTGGTGGTTGTTGTTCTTTTTGCGTGTTATTTCTTCAGTTTCCTAACATGACGTAATTATGGGATTGTAGTAATAAAACCAGAGCTTGTTCCACATAAGAAAATTTGAAGGACGGCTAATCTCTTTCTTTCCAACAGATGAAATAAATGATATCCATTACTGTAGTAGTAGACCACTTCTTTTAATCAAGCAGCATAAGATGAAGCTGGAATGATTTGTACACATCATCAGAAATAAAAGGACAGCCTTAGCATATGTATCATTTTATTACAGTTTAATAATTTCCCAAGACAAGCCAGATGTTAAGTTCTCAGTTTATGGGTAGCATTATAATGAAGATTAGTTATTTAGTATTTCAGGACAGTAAGCACAGCAGATGTAAAAAGTTATTGAACCCTAAAAGTGTTTCTTGGACCAAATTACTGTAATGGCTATTAATTTGCTGTGAAAAATTATTTTCAGCCAAATATATTTGGGGTTATGTCTGCATAATTTGTATGCACTTTTCCAGTGAGATGGATGAGAATTTAGGAATGGCATGGAATAAAAACAAAGCTTTCATGCCTCTAAGGAAAACTCTTCCTAAAATGGTCAGAACCACATCCCTAAAAGTTTCAGACTGGTTCTTTACTCGCCATCGCTCAGCACGCAAGCTTGCCAAGCTGAAGTACAAGCCTCCCACCGGTGTTAGACTCCCACTACCTAGAGACTGTAGCGACCTATTAATTCCTCAAGTTCATTCACCTGAAAGTGTAAGTGTAAGAACTGGATCTCTCTTCCCCAGGGGAGGAGGCTGTACCAGGAACTCCACTCAGACTGTATTTGATCTTATCTGCAAGGTGATTGAAGTGTAGCACTCTGCACAGGTGAGTGTTGTCTCTGTAAGTCCTCCCTTTAGCTCTTCTGTGCACAGTAGTCTCTGACAGAGTTTCTCAGTTTAGTTTGTGGTCCTGTGAGCTGAAATTGGCCCTCTTCTTTCTTTTTGATAGTGTTAAATGTCAGTTATTTGAGGATTTGTAGCCTTAAAACACTTTTTAGACTGTTCCTTTTTCTCACTTATGGTTAGAGGGAGTGGCATATGTATTTTTAACTAGGAGCTATAAAACCTATAAAAAGACACCAGGCTTAACATTTTAGCTGAAATACAGTGAAAAAAGAATCTGTCTTAAGACTCTTATTAAGAGCTTGATCTAATTTCTAATACAAGATTATTAATAAAGTAAAATATGTCTGTTCATGAAGATTTCATCCAAAAGCAAAGCATAATATTTTTAATAACTACATTTGTTTCACTGAAGCCCTTCCCCAAACCAGCAGACTCGTCCCAGACTTCATAGAAATAAAAAATGGAACACTTCTATTTGACTGAAAAATTTATAACTCATTCTGCTTTTGATGGACTTACCATTTACGGCTTTCACATTAAGTTTAACACATTTCAGGATGTCACTATGAGCCTGACATATAGAACAGATATAATAAATTTTCTTCCCTGATGCTCAGTCTTGGAGCATATTCAGGGACTGCTGTCATAGCTGGACCCACGGTGTGAGGTAGATCGTTTTGCATGTGTCACAAATGCGCACTCATGCCTACATATGTGCAGAAGCCAAGCCTGTAGAGATGACTCACCACTACTGCTTCTCATTTTTTTGCCAGCTAGGTTGGATGCAAGGGCCTCTTTTTGTGCAAAGACTTCCAGGATTGTTGTCATCATCCTCCACCTCCTCTCTCTTTCTCACAATCTCTTTACTTTTTTTTCCTATATATAATTCACATTAGGTAGTTCATAAGTCCTCCTTGTTTTGTTCCAGTCATGCCATCCTCAAGTTATATGAAGACAATGTTCATACAGAAATTGATTAAAATGTCTTTTGGTAAAGTGAGACAAACAAGTCTGGTTCACTGACTGCCTACAGGCTACAATACCAGAAAATCTAGACACTCTTCAGAACTAGGATAATCTGTCAAGCAAAAAAACCCAAAACCACACTTAAAAGCCATATATGAATCTTTACATAACGTATGGTCTATTTTGACAAGTACTATCCAAACAATTTGCACCTTTCGGTACAGTATTGCTTAAAACCAATATTTCTGCAAGAATTTATCACTTTAAAAAATTGTTTTCCATCTTGACAAAAATAAGGAAGAAAGTTATTCCTATTTTAAAGTCTAACATGCTGAGGCTAAGACAAATTCCAACCCAAAATCTGATATAGTTCTTCAGGTTCAATGGAAACTTTTTTTCTGTAAGTCATTGCATTGAAACCCAGGGAATTCAATGGGAAAACAAATGGTAAAATAACATACATACTTATTCCAGAATCAGGAACATAACCCATTATCCATAATTTTCACTTTCAAGTCATTGTTTTGTCCAAACAGGTCACATTCATCCATATAGCTTTTGTGTCTCTCTTAAGATTCATTTAATATTCTCTGTAGAGAAATATACTAATGAAATGTTTCCATAGCTGAACATTCAGAAGACCTAATTTTATAACCTTTTGAATTAGCATGCAAGTTTAATTGTCTTTCTTTTTGCTTGTTCATTGCCAAGCAATCTTTTGGTAGGTGTCCCATGACATATTTCAAATACTTTGCTACAACATTAAATATTTTTGTGGTACCTGAATATTAGTGGTGTAATATTATACTCTTATTTATGTGTTTACACAGTTTTCTTTCTCACAGTGTTTCAATACATCTTTATTGGCTTAGCTTTTTCTGCAGGATGATGCCAACATCTGCATTTAAGAAATCTTTTGACAAGTAAGGTTACAAAGGTACTCTCTTCTGTGTTTTCATTTGCACTGGGGACATGGGTATTGACAAAAAATTAGGAAACAAATAAAAATTGTCATCTGTGCAAATAAAAATGGTCATCTGATTGTCTGGAGAAGAATCAACCAAAAGGTGTATAAATATAGGCAAGCTGAATTGTGTATCACAATTCCATGAGTGCTTATTTCCACAAGTTTCACTAAGATGTTAGCTGTAGAACTATGATCCTTTCCAGGGCTTGGTGTGTGGGCTCATCAGAAAGTTCAGGGAGGTCAGGGATGCAAAGAAAATTTAGGATCCAGCAGAGTTGGTGCTGGGAAGTCAGACAAAAGGAGACTGTATCTCCCTAGAAAATACTCTTTGAAAAGAATTAATAAACCTGGGCAAAAAAGCACTTACTGACTTAAAGGAATGAAAATGTTTCTACCTTAAATATAGCTTTCTGATTATGGCTTTTAGACTTTATATTGCCAAGTATATTCAGGGCATGATATTAGAGTAATGATGACATCATGAACTCTATTACGCTACTATGAAATTGGACTGGTTTAACAAGGGACTTATGGAACCTACATTATGGGAATTTTTTAGGGACAGGTTGACAATCACCTCTTAGGGATGATAAGTTACCCATGGGAAAACTTCACAGTCTGTAAGAGAGACATAGACTTCATCACGTCTGTAAATGAATATGTGCTAGATTGCACTGAGCAGTCAGTTATGTATTCTGACGTTGCTTCAGGAATTAGAGAGCCTCTTGCAGTCCTCTATAGCTCTACATCCTTTGATATTATGGCTTACATAAGGCTGTGGAGACCACTTCTCAAAAACTTTCCAGATAAAAAACCTTCCCTTTATCTTCAAGTAAGCACCTGTTTCCTCATTCACTCTTCTTGGTTCCTGGCATTACAGCTTCAAAACCTGTGAGATTCCTGAAAGGAGGAATTTTGAAAAGCAAAATTACTGAAGGGTTGCAATTGGGAACAGCAAGCAAAGGTGTGGTCCAGGATGTCCTTTAACAGAGCTTGGGAATGGAAAAATTCCTTGCAGAAACATCTGGAGCTCCACATCTCAGTGGTGGATCACCCAGGAGATAGAAGACCAGATTGTAGAAAGGAATGCTGAAACTGGCAGAACTGCAAGAGCGACTAGAGGCCAACCCTGTATGTAGCTTTGTAACCCACACCAGTTCTGGCTGTGGAATTGTTGACTCTGATCCATTTCCCTTGAACTCTAAGATTGGTCCACATATGCTGCCAGTGCAGGCTGGAATGTCAGTAGGTGGGCAGGGGTGTCCTAGGGCTTGTCGGAGCCCTCCTGTTTTGAGGACCTGTGCACAGCAGAGATCTGAGATTGGACTCCTGATCACAAGTTGAATGAGTTCTTCTTTGAAGGCTACAGAGCCAAAGTAAAAATGTAAGCACTTGAATTCAAATTTCTAGCACAGAGCCTTGCCAAAGATGAAGTTTTGAAGTTTCTCCAAGCATTTTTCTTGAACCAAGCTTGATGCCTCAGGTGAAAAAATGACATTAAGCCAGATGGCATAGCTGTAGAAGCCGTATGAGTAAAAAGAGAGAGTCCTAGAAAAGGAAGTAAATTTAAATGCTAAAGAATAAAAATAGAAAAAACAACTACAAAAAGAACTAAACGACACTACAGAAAGGTTTGAACAATGCCCTAAGTTACAACTAAAACTCAAGTTAGTGGCTGAAAGGAGCTAAGATGACGCAAGAATGTGCAGGGGGTGGACAGAAGGGGGTGAGGGATGCCACTGTACTGTGGCTGGCATAGAACATGGACCTCCCCACCACTGCCCAGGTAGGCCCTCACCCTGGGAATGTACCTACAGACAATCACTTAGAGAATAAATTTTAACTATACAGAGTATTATACTCTGGCAGGTGGATCACTTGATTGAAGCAATTCTTGTCTCTACAGTGAGAGCAAATAATGAAAGCAAGATAAGTATGTGAGTTCATTGTACTTTTGAAAGATACTTCTAATTCCTCTCCTTGAAACATAGCTATAGATGTTTGATTTCTTAACGCAAAAGGCAATCACATCACAAAACAAAGATGAATGTGTCTCTATATTTCTAACATGCAGGTGCTGAAATATTTCTTTCTCAGTGTAAACACGCACAGTGCTTGAAGTACAGCTAGTTGCAGCAAGTTGATGGGCACCAAGCAACACAAAACAGTAATTTGTCAGCATTGCCAGGCTGCAGACTCAAGGCAGAGCAGCAGCTCTTAACAGGTGCTTTATACTATAAACTACTATTTGTGTTCAGCCTCTTCCCATTCATTGCTGAGGAATGGAAAATTTGATGTTACCACTCCCTGCAAACTTTTCATAGTTTAAATCCCTGTTGTGGTTCTGTTACAGTCGATGTATGTTGGACTAGACAGTACAACACAGAAGCGCAGGTGCAGTGTTTGCTGAAGTATGACAAAAATGGACAGAAAGTTATACAAGCTATGAGGTAGGTGTGGTTCATCTGCCACAACATGGTCAGGTCAACATTCAATAGAAAGAATGAAGGTTGTGGTTTCATGTGGCCAGGGGTGACTCACTGTCTGAAAACACAGACTCTAATGGGGTTTTCTGTGAAAGAGAGCAGAGACGAACCTACCTTTGTCACTGGCTCTGCACTAAAAACACATGATGAAATGCAGACATTACCATACACTGCTGCAGGTTTCAGCAGTCCCGTTCCTCTACAAATGAAATAGCAGCAACACTTTTTAACCAACCCTAGCCTTATTTTTGACTTACAAATATTTGTCTCTGCACTAGTCTTGACTTTTAAATAAAAACAACACAAGAGAGTTAACAGATCAAAGAACCAAGGACTATAATAAGCAGAAGAGCATTTTATTGGGGGGGGGGAGGGGGGGGGGTGTCAGATAGGCTATTAAGCCTTTATTTTTTTCAAAGTAAAATACATTCTTGTGAAAGTTCTCTCTGTTTACACTGCCCTAAGATGGGAGTGAATTTTATTCCATTTCCATTAAACATTTATTCTAGTGATATACACAGTTATATAAAAGCAATAAAAATGGTTACTAAATAATGGTTGCTAAATAATGATTACGGAAAAGGTTTTACAAACAGAAGTAGATTCAAGAGGCCAGGAGTGAAAAGAGATCATTAAGCTAAGTAGGAACAAGCTGCATGAAGAAGCAGTATAAAGTGGCCCTCATAAATGTAAAAAAATTAAGCATTAGGTTCATATAATCTAGCCAACAATTTAGTTCTAGAAAAAAAGTTTATAAATTAATTTGCACACCACTGGAAGGAAATTTATCTTCAAAAGCACTGACATAGGACTAATCAAGTAAATGTATGTCTGACTGTCTTAAATCAAGTTTTTCATTCCAGTTAACAATAGCTATTTTTCTGAATAAAATTATTCATAGCTGTAAGCAATATTAGATCACATTTTAGGACAAACAGCCTACACCATAATGGCCATTACTGAACAATCATAATTTTACCAAAGCTTTTGATTTCGTCTTTATTGTCAGAAACTTTCAAGATTCAGAGCAACACAGTGTCTGACTACAAAAAAAAACCCTAAATAAATTTACATGAGCATAAACTGCCTTAAAAATACCAAAAAAAGGATATCTTTGGAATGAACTTACATTCTAATATTATTTTCTGTTCTGTTTTTCTTAGGACATCAATATCTCTTAGGACTCAACATCTTATGTATAAAGCAATTAAGATGTTAAATCTTGATAAATAATTTAATTAATTAGTTCATGTTAGATGTGTAAACTTTACTGTGAGCACTCAGCTAGACATATTATCATGTAAGTCCTTTCCTATACAAGACTAGCATTTTCCATTACTGGAAAGAAAGACATATTTCTTGTGGATAAAATATTGCAGTTGAGTCTCTGAATATCTGAGTTCAATTCTCAGATTCTCAGGTGCATAAATCTGTATTGAATACTTATCAGAGTTATTCAGTTTACCTGTTTCAAGTTAGACTTCCTCAAATGAGAGCTATGCAGGCTTTGAAATAATATTCAAGTTGCTGTGACCTCATTTATACCATCTTCATTTCCATTGCACTGAGGGAGTACCTTTGCACAATATTAAGCTAAAGTACTCTAGGAATTGTTTTCCAAAGAATTATGAGAGTCTTTGTTATAGCCTTCCTATAATCCCCTGTTGGAACCATTGGATGCTAACGGAAGACTACAAGCATTAAAGTGGCATTTCATTGCTTGTGTTAGTGTTTCATTTGTGATTAGGCTATACTACCAAAGAGTCAACTTCAACTATTTTGAATTAAAACCACCATTTTATTTGAGTGAGGGGATGTGCTTGTGGGCATAGGATCTTGGACTGGACACAAACTCTTCTCAGTGGAACAAACCTACTAGTGCAGCCTCAGGCAATTATTTAATCTCTTTATATCCCAATAACTCCATCTGAGAACTGGAAATTATAATTTCTCTCCCCCACACTTTATATGCCTGATCTGTTCCAAGCTCTTGTAAGACCAAAAAATCAGCTGATGTAAATGGAAGAAATTTTCTAATTCACTTCAACAGTTTTTAGATCAGGTTTTGAGACACAGGCTTTTGTGTGTGAGAAAACAGTCCAGTACATTGGGACCTGTATATTGATTCAATGTATAGGAGCTTATGTATTGAAGATTGTAAATCATCTTCACGAAGGTACAAAAAACATTTTTGAAGTATTCTTTACCTTCCTTCCCTATAACAATATGGCTGTTTCCCCATGTCCAGGAAAGAGGAACCACTGTGTCAGTTTTAGCAATGCTCAGTTCAAACTATCTACATAAAAGGGACTTGATTCAGCATTGAAAACTGCTGCTATACAAAGTGTGCTACAAGAGAGCAAACTTAGTTGTGTCAGTTCAGTATCTATGCAACTGAAAAACTGCAGAAGGGAATTAGCAAGCTCTGCCTAAGTGAAATAGATAATACGTTAGACCCATTTGACTCTGGATATTGGAAAAGTGACTGCTGTCACCCCCTGTAAAACATTACAAACTCACTTTATCTAGGTTCGCATGTCTATCTGCCATGCAACAACAATATTGTCAGATAACGGCAACCAGAGGTGAAAGTAGAGATCTAAGTCCAGAATGTACTTATTATTTACATTGTTAGTGGTTATTTATTCATTCACTGCCTAAATAGCTGTAGTTTGCATGATTTTATCAAAGCTACAATACACATGTAATCAATACCCCTCAATCCCACTGTTTCTCTCCCTCAATCCCACTGTTTCTCTTCTTGTCACACAATTGCAATTGAGCCATTTACCTGTAGGACTGACGATGGCTTTTCATATCAATATTACTCATCTCTACATGTGTGTTGGTAACAAATTAGAGTTACTAATGATTGATACACACCTCATTGGAGTCTATGCAAGATGTGTATTGACTACTGTGGACAAAAACATCAGGTTTTTTACTCTTCTACCGATGCCAGCTAATGAACTCCAGCCTACAGAAGAAATTCCTCTTATTAGGCACCAAGGGCATCAGTTTGTACTTTGTGTTCATTTACTTTTGGCGACATGGCTAGATTATCTTTAATCTCTGCTCTGTCATTATTGTGTAGTGGACTCACTTATGCTTTCCTGTGTTCTTTTTATTTATACAGCTGAATAACCTTTTGCTAGTTGTTTAATTTCCTTTACAAAGTCTGGCTCAGACTGACTTTTGGCATGTCTCACATTATCCCCATACTTCTTGATCTCCTAAACATAATTGCATTGCTGAGCAGGACTTTTTCCTGTTCCTGGTAGGGTGTCTACTTACTCCTGTGATTTGCTTTGTGGTTTTTATTAATCCAGTGAGATCCGGAGCCCTATCCTAAAATTTCCCCCAGAGTTCAGAATATAAATTCCACACAGTTTTGTGTCCTTTTTACACAATAAGACTTCAAGCCCCCAGTTACTACTCTTTGATCTTTTCAATGCAACTGACTTCACAGATCTTAACATGCTCATTCACACCCCAGATGCCAGCTGCCATGATATTTCCTCAGCAGTCAGAAGACAACTTCTGGCCACATGAGCAATCGAGAGACATAGTACCTTCTAACAAAATGCATGCACCAGCCCACCAACCAGACAGCTCATCTTCCACCATCAGCTTCTTTGCATTGCCCACTTGCTCTAGTCTTAGGTGACTTGCCTAGTAATATTCACCCCATCTAGCCTGGCCTTTTTGCTAGTTTTGGACAGATCTCATGAATGTCAGCCTGTCACTGTTCAAAGAAGGATCCACAGACCCGTAACTGAAGCCTGTTGTTTACCCACTCATGAATCTTCTCTAAGATATTCACATATAATATCTCCCCTTGTGTTTAACAAAATTTAGAAGTCTCCTTTTCTATACATTTGATCTTTAAAGTATAAAATTAATGATATTTATGGTTTCAATGTCCTGTCAAAAACCATAAATTTTAATGATTAAATCATGTCATCAAATTGAGCTCTTTCTATCCATATACATCCTGTCTGCAGCCAAAGAGGACAATTCATCATGCCCACAAACTGCTGACCCATTTTCCTGACAATCCCTAGGAAATAAGTAATAGGTCATATTAACTTAGGTCATGTTAGGGAAAGAGGTCATGTTCACCACCCTTGGAAACCCATCACACTATGACTACTTTGCATGGACACCCTGCCATGCATCAGGGTTGTGCTGGAGGTGACTCATTCCTTTCCAGCCAGCAGCTGCTTCCGGACCTTTCTGAAAAAAACTTAAGTCTAGTGAGCGCTGCTCCCTTTTCTTGATGCCATTTTTCCTGAGCACCATCGGCTGTTCTTGGTTTCATTAATGTCTCCTTCACCTCTTCCCGCTCTCTTTTCAGGCTTGCACACGGAAGTCTTTATACTTCGTACATGGAGAGTCTAGTACCTGCCAGCTGACCCCCTGGCTCATTTCTGTGCTCCCTGGCACCACTTCAACACCGGTTAACATTCTTTTGGCAGCTCACCCTGATATGCATATTGGTGAATCCCTCTTGCTCCCAGGAAAGAGTGAGGCCAGAAATTATCCTGGCCACAGCCAAAACAATATACAGAGCAGCCAGGAGTGAATTGACCCTTGGTTGTTTCAAATACCGTGTAACGTACATGAGTTGACGCTTTGAAAATGGATTGCAGATTGGGCCATAAGGTGAGGGGCATTAGAATGACTGGAACCACTCACTTAGGACAGATCAGCACCAGGGGCTTCAAGGTCTGAGGGGCCACAGCAAAGGTATGTGTTTAGATGGACTGAGGGGGTTCCAGTGCTCTATAATGGGTGTGGAGGGATACAACTGCTATGATGAAGAATTAGGCTGGCAGGAGGAGCAGCAGTGGCCAGGCATGCAAACTTTGTCTCTACAATCATTCTATACCTGCAAGGATATCTTGACTTCTCCAAATAAGTAAGACTAGGCTACAAACCAATACAGTTGCTTCACTCTGCAAGAGAACAGTGGAAAGAACAGCTGGAGATGTGCCCATGGCACCAAAAAAAAAAATTTACAAGGTATTTTTAAGAAGTTTTCTAGCTGTGCATACTGCTGCTTGGCAAAAGTACTGAACAAATCTTGCAGCCAATCTTTGTTAAAATGTCACCATCTTTAATGCAAATAGGTTTACTTAGTACACGACCTCACGAGAAGTGCAAAAGCGGATTATTGACTCAGAAAATAAACCTATTAAGCTTTAAAATGCAGCAAGGACATTAAAAAGAAAAAAAAAAGAAAAAAAGACACTGTAAAAATTTCATTAGAAGCAGTACCTTCTCAAAATGTAAAAATTTTTGGACAGTAAGTACTGCAAAGCTTTCATTATCAATGCAATTTTTGTTGTTTATGCTGTATAATTACGTTTAAGACTAGAAAAGTAAATGAAAACTACTCAGTGAACCCATTAAAACAGCAACATTATCTGAAAAGCAAATTCTAATAACGCATAAATTTAAATCTCATAATAATCTCATAATAGGAGAATTCCTATTATTTCAGCATATGCAGTGCTGGCATGGGTTGTAATTTAGCTTGAATCCCACAGCTCTGTCAGACCAACCAATGCCCTGAGTGCCTTGATAAACTACAAGGAGAACAGATGCATAATAAGATAACTCAGACAGCTTGCTAAAGTTTCATCTGCCAGTGGGACACGCTTGGTACAGCCAGAGCCCTTTGCCAAGTCTACTTTCTCACATTGTATAGATGGCGTTCCTCCAGTAGCAGCTCCCATCTTCTATCCAGCTGCTACTCGTACACACAATCTCAGAAAGAGAGCTTTTATTATGCATTAATTACAAAGGCCTACACAGAACAATAGGACCTACTAACTACTCCTTAACAGGTCCTTTAACATTTTTAAAAGCCAATTTTTAAAAGCGCTAGAGGTGGCAAAACTCAAGTCTGTCCACCTAGCCACAAAAATGGTTCAGGGCAAGGCGAACCTTGAGCTCAAAAGAATGTGAAGACTCAACATCAGAAATCCATCTTAGGATTTATTAAGCTCTAAATTTTTAACAGAAAACTCTGACACTGTAGAAATACTGAATTTCTACAGTGTAGTTCTTAAAATCATTGGACTTCTCTGGTTATGATATTGCAATTTTCTTTAGAAGGGTTTTTTTCTACATGTACAATTCCATTGCAGAGGCTTAACTCCTCGCTTGAATTGCTCCTCTAAACCTAGCCTAACCTTGAATTAGTCATGCTGTGAGGAAGCATCTAAGCTTCACGTGCATCAGATCTGCTGTCCTTGGTCATGTATGTCTCTATGATTTCTAGGAAGTAAATCCCACAGTTCTGTGCATTGCAGCAAGCCAAGTTTTTCTATAATTTATTTGCTGAAATATAGTAGGAGGAAACTTTTCTGAAGTTTCTAGAGGGTATTTTAGCCTCTAGGTTTAGCCTGGAGAAAAGGCTCTGGGGAGACCTTAATGCAGCCTTTCAATATTTAAAGGGGGCTTATAAGAAAGATGGAGAAAGACTTTTTACCAGGGCCTGTAGTTACAGTACAAGGGGCAACGGTTTTAAACTGAAAGAGGGTAGATTTAGGTTGGATATAAGGAATAAATTTTTTACGATGAGGGTGGTGAGACAGGGGAACAAGTTGCCCAGAGAAGTTGTGGATGCTCAGTCCCTGGAAGTGTTCAAGGTCAGGTTGAATGGTGCTTTGAGCAACCTGATCTAGCTGAAGATGGCCCTGCTCATGGTAGGTCCCTTCCAACCCAACCCATTCCATGATTCTGTGATTCTATGATTCTATTTCTTTGCAAAAAGGCACAAAGGACTAGCAGTACCAAAATACTAGCTTCACCTAAAGAGAGGAATAACTTTGCTAGAAGTACTTACATTAAGATATTAAATCCTCTCTTTTCCTCCGTGTCAGCTGTTTCACACTCACAGTGTTGCTTAGAAAAAAAAATCATGGGGTCTTTGCATAGGGTAGCACTCACACAGGGAATCAAACCTCTCAAAAAGGACGGTCAGTCCCAGACTAAATGGTGCCACGAGTCTCAGTTGCAAGGGTCCTTGCAGTGGCCCCTTCCAACAGCTTGGGTGAGACTCCCCAGACCACTGTGCTGATGAATTCTTATGATCCAGAGGTTTGCTCTGTGCGGTGCAGTAGGCGGCCTCTCAGGGTCTGTACTGTGATGACATGATTCTGCATCTTTCTTACTGGATCCCATACCTATTTATTATTAGTCTTCCGTTTTGGTGTATCCCAAAGTTGTCCTTCTGACTTGACAGTCCTGTGTCTCAAAAATTTGGAGATTCTTTTGAAATATTTTATGCAAGTGATGCATATCTTGCATTTTTTAATATTTCCTCATTAATGCTCAGATTATTTCTACCATATATGGAGAAAACATTCAGCATTCTATTAGTTTGGAGGTTTCTTTTTATTGAAAACATAATAGATAATGTCTTTTAAGAAGAAATGACATTTCATTGAAGTGAAGAAATAATGGTGTAAACATTTATAAATCATGATTATTCAAAGACATTCCCAATTTATTACTTTAAAACTCCCAGGAAGTAACAGAAATTCTTTTGGTATTTTATATCAGTAAATAATTATCTCTCTCTTACTTTGGCTACTAAATACATGTAAATAGTATAATTGTGAAATAAACTCTTTAAATGCAATGCATTAACCTCCATTAACAAACAGCCTTTTGCTTAAGTAATGAAATTATATCCAAATACTCCACATTTCTTACTGCAACAAATCAACATTGTCCAGACACTCTAAATGGAGATTACACATGCACATGTACTTCTGGTTAGGCATCCTAAAAAAAATTTGAATTTCAGTTTAGGTGCACCCTACTGCATTAAGCTGGCTGATTCCAAATTTTGCGGTTTAGGTTTTGTGAAGCTGAGATGTGCTAAACTGGATAAAAACTGCTTCCCTTTTATAGATCATGAATAGGGCAAGGTTTTTTGTAATATGATTTCAATCCTAAAGTGAAAGACAATGCTTCCAAGTTTAGTCTGGTGAATTTAGTGATAATTTTGCTTCTGTAGTGAGCTTGGAGTCAAGATTTTTGGATTATGATTTTGGAGGCTACTAAATTATCCATGGGTTTTTATGGGTTTTTCAGCATTACCAGGCTGGATTATAGCAAAAATGAATAATTTTCATACCAGATCTTTCTAATAAAATATTGTTCGTTTAGTCAAAACTGAGATAATTTTCAAACTATGTAGTTTCTCCAATCAGCTATCAACAGACTCCAGAAAAACACGTTTTAGAGCCTGAATATCAATGAAGAAAAAGTTCAGAAACAGTTTGTGGGGAAAAAAAAAAAAAAAAAAAAAAACCAACATTTTAGCATGGGATTTTTTCAGCACAAAACCAGACATGTCAATGATATTTTTATGTCCTTTTTATAGTAAGTTGCAGAGTGAAGCCAACCAATCTGCAAAAATTGCACATGTACCGTAAGTGAGCAAATATTCCTCCTATTGCCTGTGCTGTTTGATCTCACAGTCTAGAAGAGAAGCAGAACTATATTTAATGACTCCCACAGCCAGAATTTCAATTTAAAAAACCATCCCTGAGCTCTATTGTTCTTTGAAATATGAAACCCCCATCTCATTTTCCTGCTCAGAGAGCTTGAAATGGATGACGGCAGGATCCTTCCATTAAATCGCTGACAGGTAGCCGGCTGCCAGGATTCCAGCCGGGAGCCAAATTCACAGGGGTCAGGGGTGGAGGTGAATGTTATGCATCCGCAGACAAGTCTTATAATAGCCAAATGCAGAAGAGAAGGTTTTCAAGATGCAACCTCCACAAAGATGTCAGAAGCAGAGATTAGGGAAGATATGCTTCAGCCCCTTGTACTTCCATGTTAGACGATGAAGTCTATAACTGAAAGCAGTCTAAGGATACTGTTAAGTGACAGAAATACTGAAGATATTTTGTCAATATCTCGATTATCAAGTCCACAAACATAAATTATTCATGGGTTGCTCATGTACTATGTCACCAACACGAAACGGTTTTGTTAATATTGACTTTACTATTTCATTTCTTGGGCTGAATAGCAGGTTCTTCACTCCCACAGAAACATTCACACTTTCTGTTTAGAAGAGAAGCTGAAGTTCATCATTGTAATGCAAGTAGCATAAATATTTCTTCTTTTGGAGTTTCATCTTTACCTGTGCAGAAAAAAGGAATCTTCACGTATATTCCTATGCTGTGGCAGAGAGGGTTAAGATAATGCAGAAGCCAAAGCACCTTCAGCTGCTTTTACCACCGTAAAGTCTCACACAGGTAAATGTGGGACAGATGATAATGGAAGACCCTGCAGAGCTGGTCAAGAAAAGAAGATAATTGAGTCCAGAACAAGAGCATTGCCAATAGAGAAAAGGTAACATTAATAGAGTTTCTAGGCAGTGAATGGGGTAATAAGGAATCTGGATATCTATAGAAACAAAGCAGGATAAAAGAGTAAAAACTTTCACCAAGATTCTGTGCACAACAGTGATACTGTTGTGCTGGGGTGGAGCAGAGCGACTCTGATAATAAGGTGTTTGCCTACATTTCCTATTTAGCATTCCTCCCTATTTTCCCCTGCTTCATGTTTGCGTGCTTCAAAAGATAGGTGACACCAGTTTATACCAGCTTGAACTTATTCCTGCTATATCCACTCTGCAAGTAGCTTATTTAACTTGAAATGCAAAATCATGTCAAATTCCAGGACCTAAATATCTATGTAGATTGCGTAAGAAGTAACCATTTGCAGTTCAGATGATGGGTTGTGATTTCATAAGTGTTTATTGATAGGAGTTTGTATGTATTCCTGTCCTAGCCAGTCATCTTAACTGAATTTAAAATTTCAGTTCTAATAGCCTTTAAATATGGCCACCTCTGTTTTATAAAGATAAACTTTATTACCTGAAACTCCCTGGTGAAGCATTGTGTTTTCGTAAGTGAGGTATCTTGATTACATTTTGCAAAGAGGGATTTCTGTGTCTGTCACATTGTAACATAAATCACATATCATGTATGAATGCATCATTTAAACTCACATAGGTTTATGGCACACTGTGACAGCTCTTTCTCTCTAGAGTCCGCTGGTAGTTTGATAATGGTCTTAGACCTTGACATTAGTGCCTTTAGGCAATTGACCTACATGGGACATGTACCAGCAAATTATGTTGACTGTAAATAAAGGAAAAAACATACATGATGAAGATAAATCTTCCTTTCTTACTAAGAGAAGAAAGTGGTAAAAAGTGTCCTCAATTACTGATATACAGAGAACCTGAAGAACTAAAAGGCTGTTTACAGTGAAGTGGCAAAGTGCTGATGGAAAATCGTTTTGGCAGCATGTGAGGAAATGGGGAAGTGAACAAAAGGCAAAAGAAACAGTCCATGTCAAACTTCCTGCCTGCATAACAATCCCTCATCAACCTTCCTACCTCTATAGAAATTGCAAGTGAAATGTTTTATCACCCAGATTTATCATTTTTAAGTGACTAAAATTTATAAAATATTTCCAGAATTGAGTGGTCATTTATGCTAAAAGGCCCCCAGCATGACACTAATATGAGATGGGGAAATGCAGAAGTGCCATTGCAACAAGGCATTGGTAAAGGTCTCATTTGGAATATCATGTACTGGGCTGGTCATCTGTGATCAAGAAAGATAAAATTGAACTGGAAAAGAAGCAGAAACAATCTAGAGCATTGATTAAGTAAAGAAAGCCTTACAATGAGACCTTGCAGAGCTTGAGTTGTTTAGCCAAGCAAAACAAGAGATGGAAGAGGATATGAGGACTCTAGATATATGTCTTTGGGTGAATATCAAGGAGAGAAAGAATGGCTCAAGCTAATTAGAAGCACTAGCATAAAATCAAATTACTGTAAACTGGTCATTAATAAATCCATTCTGGAAATTCCTAATATCTAAGGAGCAAAAATTTAAGAGTATCCACATAGGCTATAGGAGAAAATGGAGCTAAATTTGTTTTAAGATGAACTTCAGTACATGTATGGAAAGAGCTGTATAACAGAGTAAGAAAATGTCTGGGGCTAGGAAGTTGGTGTCTCACTTCAGTCCCCTAGACAGAGGCAGTTAGTGTCATGTCCTCGGACACTGCTCCTGGCCTCCAGCTGCCAGCCCAGAGAAGTTCTTCTACAAGATCTGGGTAGTATTTGCCAGACATGTGCAGATTTTTCAGCTAAGTTACAGCATCTCAAATGGCATTAGGTGACCATGTTTAAGTTTCTGAATGAGGCTGTGAGCATGGGCCATCAAACTTCAGATAAGTCATGTGTTGTGTAGGCAGAGACATATCCTAAGTACCTGGATCTTTATGAGCTTGTGTTGCACTTATAATGTGTTCTCAAGGCTTTTTACTTGTCCCATTTGGAGGCCAGGGAGGATTTCCTCAGGTGAATACTCTAGTTTCTAGGGGAGGCAAGTTTTGCTTTCAGCTTTGAAGCTGAAAAGGTTTGCCATACCTGCAGGGAGGAAGTTTACAAGATACATTTGAGGGTCATAGTGCATTACATTGCTTCAGGCTGGTGCTAAGGGTTAAAGAAGATATTGATCAAGAGAGGGATTTTCTCCCAAGTTTGACTTAAAAGGTCTTTTTTCTCTTGCCTTTCTGTATAGAGAGGAAAGTAGTCATTCTTTGAGTGAGTTTTCTTTAACATATACTATGCTAGTACAGAGACTGGAGATGTTCTCAGTTTCTCACTCATGCTTCCCATTGCACAGCTGTGACACTTAACCTGTATAAGACTATAAATTCAGTACAGGGTGTTGGAGATGCTTTGCAGTCTAGGGTATTAGGTACATGAGGAGTCTCTGTAGCCTTTTGAACTAGAGATTTTTCCTCAGCTGCCCACAGTTCTGGGTGTTCTGACCTAGATGAACCAGACTGTCTACAGATCATGACCTAGACTGTCTCTTCCAGCCATATGCTCCTATTTTTATGTCCATATCAGCATCATAATCAATACTGAGTGCTGGGAGAACTTGCATTATGCTGCCCTGAATTTTCAGTGAATTCTAGAAGTATGTATTTTTACACTGATTAGCTAGCTCCTGAACATCTTTTTCCATGTGTCAGAATAAATAATTGTTATTTTATTTTAGATGTTCAGATGTTCAGATGTTCAGATGTTTTATTTAGATGTCTTTGCTGTGCACTGGCTCTTTTCAGGAAACATCCCAATGCGACGGATTTTTAAAAATTATTTATTTCTTTTTTAATAAAAGTCACATGCACATAGGATATGCTTGAAAAATTCTCAGGAAGGTGTGTTTCCACAGTTGCATATTTGAAAGTATCCACACAACTGTAAGTATAAAATAGTAGTGTGCACAGAGAATGTAACCTATACTATATTAAGTCATGAGTGTTGTATGTGCCATCTGAGTATTCAGTTGTTTTATCAGAGGCTCCTATGTGATTATGAGGAAATAAGTATAAATGGCCAGGTAGAAATAAAAAGCAAGAAATGAAACATTTAGAGATACAATGTTTCTGTAAAAAAAACTTCAACAGGCTTAATATCTGGGAGATTAGTGGGACAATGTATACCTGACTACCTTTTCCCAGGAAAATGAAAACTGGGATCTCAAGGTCTTGGTCCTCAGGTTCAAAAGTCCCCTCAGGAGAGGAGATTTTGGGGGAAGAAAGAAAAAGCTACTTCCTGAGACAGCAGCTGCTTCACAAGGAGACTTGAATGCAAATCCGAGTTGTCACAGGAATGCGATGCTGAGTCAGAGCATCCTTCTGGGAAATGCCCCAGTTTAGGATGGGCGTGGGTTTACCCGGGAAAGTGAGCCAGCATGTAAGCCATGACGCTGATCCACCATCCTCCTCACCTGGACATGAGGAAGCAGCTCAGGATCCCGGTGCAGAGAGCTGTAGCTATCCTTTCCTGTATCTCAGTCATTAGTCACAGCTCCCACCTGAGACCTGGTAGCTGACTCCATGTGAACCAGGCCAAAATCAACAGGCTAGCTATAATCACAGAATGTAGGAATATATTAAAGGAAGCAGGAATTACACTAGCTATCACTTCTCATATTTTAGTTTATTGCCCTGTCACTGGGAATAGAGGCTGCTGGAGCTGAAACAAATGTACACAGGTACAAATGTTTCTCTCTGCTCTGCTGTGTTTTAAGCCACCTTCAGGGGTAGTCGAAAGCTCTCTTTGACCTTGCCCTGAAATGGGCTAGAAGTGCTCACTGAGGTCCAACAGACCTCAGTTGCTTACTTTCTGGTGCTGAGTTGAGATGGAGACCCTGACTGATTCCATATGTCTGGGCTTTGTGGTCGTTGACAGGCCGAATCTGGATACAAATTTAGCATGTCAGCAGGTATGTTGATGACTGAGCTCAGGACTAAAGTTCAGTCCTAAAACTATTGCAACTTCCCCTGATACAGAGAGGCAGGGCAGAGGAAGTCTGAAGAAGACAGCTGTGTTTGGCTAACAACTGGAGAGTGCTGAATTGTGTGTAGGAAGATTACAGTGTATAGAGTATGGATTATTTTATTGCTGTTTTCTTATGTCATGCAGTGTTACTGTGAACAGTATCTTGAAAAGGCCGTTGAGTCACCGTCTGTTCCTGCTCACAGCTCCCAGGAGCAGAACAGCAGGTACAGAACGTAACTCAGGCTTGCTGAAGCAATCCTAGCTTAGCACGCAGGCATCTGATATCCAAGCACTCTTTTAAAACTGTAAGAGCCACTGGATTCAATCCCAGGCAAGTGACCTCCTCTATAGTCACATTCGGATTGGACAGTGGTATGGGTGGAAGGTCGATATACTTTCCTTTATTTCAGAAGTCCTTTTAGCTTTCTCTTAGCAAAAGACTAGTAACATTTCTGTCAACAAAGCTAACGCCTCATTTTTTATGGGTTCATTGCATATTTATAAGCTTTGGTGCCTCTTCAAGGAAACTGGTAACACCTCCTTCTGCTATTTTCTTCATGATGGTTACATCAGTTTTAAAAGACCTGATTAAAGAGCTTGTCTTTAGCATTGTTTCCAACTCTAACTAGAGCTTTCCTTATTATATATCCTCTCCAGAAAAATCAACTTTGTATCTCCTGAGAACGTAAAAGGTCCAGAAAACCATATCTAATTCCAGAATCAATGTAATTGGCCTTTTTGTGCATTCAGTCCATCAAAGCACTGCTATCAGGTGCTGCTTTGCACCATGTTGTGGTGAGAAGAGGTCCAATAGAAGAGTTCCCATCTCTTCAGGAATAAAGAAAGAAACAAGGGAACTCAGTAAACACAGGCTGTAGATAGAAACAAACTTGAATTTCTGGAGGTATTCCTCCTTTTTCACATCTGGGAAAATGGGAGTCAGAGCTTAAGTAGGATTTTTGTTCCTGACCTGCTCTATCAGTTAGTTCACTCTGTTTTTTCCACAACTTGAACTTTCTTTCTCCTCTTTCATTCCCCAAGGAGGTTCAGCCTGTGAACACCAAAGTAGTGCTCACCTGATTATTACTATCCTGCTTGTCCTGGTTTCAGCTGAGATAGAGTTAATTTTCTTTATAGTGGCTGGTATGGGGCTATGTTTTGGATTTGTGCTGAAAACAGTGTTGATAATACAGAGATGTTTTAGTTGTTGCTGCACTAGTCAAGGACTTTTCAGCTTCCCATGCTCTGCCAGGTGCAGAAGAAGCTGGGAGGGGACACAGCCAGGACAGTTGATCCAAACTGACCAAAGGGCTATTCCATACCACATGACGTCATGCTCAGTATATAAAGCTGGGGAAGAAGAAGGAAGGGGAGGACATTTGGAGTGATGGCGTTTGTCTTCCCAAGTAACCACTACGCATGATGGAGCCCTCCTTTCCTGGAGATGGCTGAACACCTGCCTGCCCATGGGAAGTAGTGAATGAATTCCTTGCTTTGCTTTGTTTGCGTGCGCGGCTTTTGCTTTACCTATTAAACTGTCTTTATCTCAACCCTCGAGTTTTCTTACTTTTGCTCTTCCGATTCTCTCCCCCATCCCACCAGGGGGGAGTGAGCGAGCGGCTGCGTGGTGCTTAGTTGCCGTCTGGGGCTAAACCACGACAGTCCTTTTTGGCACCCAACGTGGGGCTTGAAGGGTTTGAGATAATGACAGATTTGATTGGAATGTGCCAGATAGAATTTATAGCTGTTATTGCTGTTTAGCTATTAGTCAGCAGGCTTCTGTGCTTGCCATAGGCTTGCTTGCCTTACTGTATGGTAGAGTCTAGTGGTTGTTAGTGGCTGCTTTTTGCTTTCACTGCTTGCCGTGCTGCTGTGCTGCTGATCATCTTACTGTGCTGTGCCTGGGAACATTTTGATAACAGCAATGGCCTTGCGCCTGGGCTGGCAGATGGCCAGGGCATCACTGCAGTTTCTGTGCTGCTGTACTGGACAGGCTGGAACTCCGGTGTGAACTCGAGTCGAAGGGACTGTGACCTGTGGATGAATCCACGTGGGAGCAGGACACCCCGAAGCGTCTGTGCCCGTGGATAAGCCCATGCCAGAGCAGGTATATCTTGAAACGTCTGTGGCCATGGTTATGTTTGTGCCACAGCAGGTATACCTCTGAAGGGATTGTGGCCCAAGGATAAGTCCATGCTAGATAAGGTGCACCTCGAAGCATCTGTGGCTGTGGATGAAGTCCATGCTGCAGCAGGTACACCTTGAAGCATCAGTGGCTCTGCATGAGGCCATGTTGGAGCAAGTTTACTTCTGAAGGTACTACATTCTGTGGATAAGTCCAAACTGGAGCAGGGGCAAGGGGAGGACTTCATTGCAATGTTAAACCTGATGGTCTGGTCCAAAGGGACCAGGGGTGGAGATTGTAATGGAAATACCTGTAAATTGTTGAAACCCGTGATTTGAGTTGCATGTTGTGGGAATTACTATAGCAGGAACCCCTTGTTGCTAGCCAGGCTAGGAGCAAGGGGAGGAGTTCGTTGCAATGTTAAACCCTATATCCTGGTGCAAAGGGACCAGGGGTGGAGATTGTAATGGATATACCTTTAAATTGTTGTAACCCATGATTTGAGTTGCATGTTATAGGAATTACTACAACCGGAACCACCTGAACAAATGGAGGAGAAGCCTTACAAGAAGCAGTGCAAGTGCAGCAGTGACCTGACCTAAGCTGGCTTTGGTACCCAATAACTCCAAGAAACACAGCACCTCTCCTGTCCTGAGTAACAACCACAAGAGATGAAGCCCAAAGTCGTGGACTAAATGAACTCAGTGGACATTTTGTGGACATTTATGGACATTTTACAAATATTTTGTTGGGGTGGTCCATAGACTAAGGGAATGATATGTGTGTATTATATCAAAGGATGGGAAGGGTGACAGTGTGTAATGAGAATGTGTTGGATAATGTGAGACCTGAGCATGACGTAAATGGTATAGAATAAGGGGTGGATACTGTCCTGGTTTCAGCTGAGATAGAGTTAATTTTCTTTATAGTGGCTGGTATGGGGCTATGTTTTGGATTTGTGCTGAAAACAGTGTTGATAATACAGAGATGTTTTAGTTGTTGCTGCACTAGTCAAGGACTTTTCAGCTTCCCATGCTATGCCAGGTGCAGAAGAAGCTGGGAGGGGGCACAGCCAGGATAGTTGATCCAAACTGACCAAAGGGCTATTCCATACCACATGACGCCACGCTCAGTATATAAAGCTGCGGAAGAAGAAGGAAGGGGAGGACATTTGGAGTGATGGTGTTTGTCTTCCCAAGTAACCACTACGCATGATGGAGCCCTCCCTTCCTGGAGATGGCTGAACACCTGCCTGCCCATGGGAAGTAGTGAATGAATTCCTTGCTTTGCTTTGTTTGCGTGCGCGGCTTTTGCTTTACCTATTAAACTGTCTTTATCTCAATCCTCGAGTTTTCTTACTTTTGCTCTTCTGATTCTCTCCCCCATCCGACCAGGGGGGAGTGAGTGAGCGGCTGCGTGGTGCTTAGTTGCCGTCTGGGGCTAAACCACGACACTGCTACAGTGGGACTACTCAGAAGGATAACTACTAAAAACATAGGTAAAAGAAGGGCCACAGTATGGCTCATATTGTTCTTCCTATACCAACTAAAGTCATAGAAAGACTTGCACTGACTTCCTGACATTTTGGTGAAGTTGGATTTTCATAGCTTGAATTTGGAAATTGGGGCAAAGAAAGCAAACTGTAACTCAAGCTCTGACAACACAGTGTAAAACAAAAGGGGGATCAAATGCAAAGCTGAAAAAATCTTTGAAACATAAAGAATTTGTACCCTTTAATTAACTGCTTGGAATTAACCATCTTTATAGCCATATTAGCCATCATGTGGTAAATTACTTTTGTCCATTAATAAAAAATCAAAATTAATCATGATTTAAAAAAAAATTAAAAATGGGAATTTCTTATTCCATTTTTCAGAGCACTGAGTAGCAGGCTACTTACACAGATATCATTACCTCACAAGTCTTATTTTCTCAAGTACCACAGTTGCCCTCTACTTTAATTTTGACTTTCAGGGTACCACTTGTCTCAGACCTATGTCCCTGGCCTTACCGCATTGCCAGCTAATGGTTGCATGAATCAGCCTAGGAATAAAAGGCTGATTTCTGGTAGGCAGCCTTATGGAAGACAACTGATGATGAATCACTGAAGTTAGTAGGTGTTAGTCATTAAAATTGTTCTTAATGAATGAATCTCACAACAGCAAAAGCAGTACTCACCAGACAATGAGGTAAGTGGCAGGATGTACTTATGCAATGTATGGAAATGACATGACAGAAAACACCATCGTCTAGGTTGCAGCAGCATCTGCCTCTGCTCATTCTACAGAATTACAAAGGGTTTACATTTATCACAACATAAATAAGCACAGAGAAAAATAAGAGGTGATAAGGAATATTTGCTTCCACACGCCACAGATAAAGACCAGGTACGCAAATTCAAAAGGGAAAGGTAGGGTGTAATGAAGGCTGACTTTCTACAGACCTTGATGCATGCATAGGTGTTCAGGTCTCTTTTGCAAGCATCTCTTGGATCAGAGACAAATTACTGAATTTAAGTCATTTAAGCTATGTCTACCTCAGCAGATAGTGTGTTTCAAAAGGAGAGAATCTGGGAGGTAGAAGAGTTGGTGACAAGGATATGATGTCCACATCCAGTTTAAAGGTTTTGCTGAAAACTAGATCTAGTCTGATCCTGCTCATTCAACACCCATTAGCAGCTGGAGTGCAGGTATCTTCCTGCAGCATTTCTATCAGTTTAGTTTCATAAAAAAGGAAATGCAGTCTGCATGCTCCAAGACCATTCCATAGTGTGAACTCTGAGGACAGCAGGGAAATTCACAAACTTGCTCCTGATCCAAACTAGAACAATAAGGTCCATAGATGTGTCTACCTTATGTCTATAGTGTCTGCCCATCTGTATCTTTAGGGCATTCACATCTATGAGACTACATTCTCAGCCTCCTTCAATTGCAAAGTAAGATACCATTATTAAGGTATTATAACCCAATAGCTCTTACATTTCTTTGGCTGTGGTTTTACTGAAGCCCATAAAACAGAGTCATATCTTCTTTTCTGTTAAGGGCCTGATTCAGCACCTGCTGAACTCTGTGAAATTCCTTCTGGTGACTTCAAGCAATTGTAGAACAGCCTCCACGTGAACTGCTCGCTCATTTGCTTGGAGTTGGATTTTTAAGTGAATTTAATTGTTATTCAGTAGCGCTGCTTTGTCTCAGAACCAATGCAGGACCTATTTTGTATTGGCAGGAGCAAAGATTCCTTCTGCTGAGAAGACAGGAGATGGTACAGAGCCAACTATAGTTTCTGTAGTTCCAGCGCTTTTCCAACACCTTCCAACACCAACACCTTGGCAGCTGCTGCAGTAAAGTCTGACCTTAAGCACAGTATCAGTTATTACATCTAGTGCTCTCTGCAGTAGCATCTTTTTTCACTTTTGCCATGAGTAGATGTATTTTGCATTGCCCTTTTTCCTCTATTAGCCCAAGTCCAGCAAAAGTCTAATTTCATAGCCAGTACAAATATTACTTATATTTAACAAAGAGTTAAATATTCACCTGTGTGACACCTACAGTTACTCCATGCTTCATGTTGGTCTGTTTAATGCTTTTCTTCCCTGTGCCCATATTTTTACACCATTACATCATGAGGCACGTAACACAATAAAGCACTGCCAGCAAAAGCCATGTCTCTGTCCATGGAATATATCCCTTTTCACTCAGCAATTTCTCTGCTGCAATGGGTATAGTTTATATCCTCTAACTGAAAAGCAGGTCCCTGGAGGAAAGTGCTTACTGCTCATGAAAATACAGTCAGACAAAAATCATGCATTCATCAGTTTTAATGTTTAACATGATTCCATGATGACCCCCAGTCCATATACCAGGAACTTCTAACCTGGTTGATGCTGTACAACAGAGAGAATTAGTTAAAGAAATGTTCTTTTTGTTTAGCAAGGCACTCCCTTTATGTTCTACCATTGAGCTTTTTCATTGCAGAGTAGGTTTGTTTGAAGTAAAACTGGCAGACAATTTTGTGATGAAATAATTGTTTGTCAGAAACTGTTGATGTGTCAAAATAGAAAAGTATTCCTGAGAAGCACTCATGCTACTTTTAAAGGACAAAGCTTATCTGGTCAAACTCAGATGGAGACAAATGTTCACTGACCTTAAAAGAGTTTCAGGCAGGCACGTGGGAGTAAGAATTCAACCATGACGTTCTTGCTTTTTTTATTTCAGCCCATGGATCTGAACCTCACACTCCCACATACCCAGCAGGTTTTCTGATCTCTGGACTATTAAGTCATCTTCCCTTATGCTCTCTCCAAACAGTTAATGTAGTTATCCATGTGAAGTGGAGTATCTCCAATAGGAATGACTGAGAGAAACACAGAGATTTACTTGATAACATGCTTCAGGCATTTGATTAAAATCCACCATTCCAGGGGTCAAATATCTGTTTCAGTAATAGCCTACAGAGAGGTAAACACATCGAGTGAAACGTAGACAGATAAAAAGACAGAAGTTCAAATCCTTTGGCATGTTCAGACAGAACAGAGCCTTTAACAGAGATCTAGATTTCTAGTATGCCAGCTTTCAAGATATTACATATTATAGGACAGATAGGTCTGTCTTTTTTTACTAACAACAGCTTTGAAATGTCCTAATGTCATTTCAAAGTATAATAGCCACACATACACCCCAAAACATCAAATCTGCACAAAAATTCACAAGGGGAAATGGAAAAGATTTTTTCACTGAGTTCTTGCTTAACGTAACTTTCTGTAACACAGGAGTGGGAGAATCAGCAAAGTTTTGCACTCACATGATCCTTTGAGATGTCATATTCCTTTAAAAAAGTTAATAAATTCATCTTCATGGACTCCTTGAGGTAGGTATTAACCTCATTTTGAAGATGAGAAAAATGCCGTATGGAGGTAATAAGTTCTCTGTATCAAACAAAATTTCATTGGCAGAACTGCAAAGAGAACCTAAATATATAGCCCTCAGCCTTAACTATGACATTATCCTTTTCCATAAAGTGTTCTTCCTTCCAAAGGCATCCCAGAGTTGAAGGGAAAGACACTCTTTCACTTCATCTATACTGCTGAGGTTTCTCCTTTTCTCCTGTTCCATGAGATGGGTTCAAGTACTGTCTATAAAGCAAGGGACAATTACCCAGATCTTCCAGTCCTCTGTATTTAAAGTGTATCCCTTAATCAAAGGAGTTTGAAGTATTTTGGCCTTGGATCTCCTTTCCTAATGTTGAACAGACTCTACAGTACATTGGAGAAATTGGTGGGTTTGTTTTTTTTTTTTTATAACAACTTTTTCATTAGAGCATCACACTTCAACAAACTGTTTCAATTAATCAGTTTCTTTTTTGCAAAGAAAACGCATTATGCTGAGAAATTTCTAACCACTTGACTTTCAGAATAAGTTAACAACCTGGACCTAAATCCTGAATTCTTTCCTGAGGCATATTTCATCCTCTCAAAGATTTGATCAGCCAAATACAAAAAAATTGGGAGTAGTACTAGAAATAGCAATGGTTTATCATTTGTATTTTGTTAGGAAAGCAATTTTATTCATCACAAAAATCCCCTAGGAACTTTCTTTTGACTGCAGTGACATCTACTGGTACTCAGAAAATTTTCTGAATATGAAGTAAAAATAAACATCTCAAAATGACATTAGGTATGGGGCCTAGTAGCTTGACGTTTTATTTCTAAGTAGGAGAGCAGAAAAAAGCAGACGTTCCATAGTTCAGTCATGTATCCTCCCAAGGACTGCAGGCTTGCTCATGTTTCTTGATGTAAGAATAAACGGTTCAAGTGGAGAGAGCACAAGTTCAACAGTGTTTTAAAAGGCAAAGAAACTAGATCACCTGATTCATGGGGAGCAGATTGTTGCTCACTTCCTGTTCTGAAGTGAATTAAAGGAAAAGACTGCACTGGAGGGAAGAATTCAAGAATGCAGAGGGGTCTACGGAAGCAGCAGTGCTGGCAGAGGTAGGAGTAGGCTAATGCTTAGAGCTCTCAGGCATCTCCCTCCCTGAGGCATTGAAATGAAACACAAATACAGTGAAACTAGCACAGTGGTAAGCTAAGAAACTGAAATCCTGCACAGATCACCCTTGAGCATCCAAACTCCATCTTTTGTTTTCTTTGCATGGTGCACAGTTAATTATTGCCCCTCCCCTCCAGAAGACTGGATCCTCAACAGCATTGGGGATGTCTACATCTTCCTGCTCTTCGCTAACATAGTTCTTGTTCTGCCTCTACCTTTCAAATAGATAGTGGGTGCTTAAGAAAATACTATATAGGAGCTAAGGCTTTTTATAAGATACTCAGATAGGTATTTTTCATTGTAAATTCTCTGCTTCCATGTTTTGTTCATATTGAATTTAGCTGTAAATTCATAAGCAGCAGCATATAAGATATATTACACTTATGAAGCATCACAAAACATGCCTTTGAAGCAACACAATGTATAGTAATACACTCAAAAGTTATTTATACATAAGGATCCCCCTCTCATTTTCTTTCTCAAGCAAACCAAAAATCTTGTATACTTTAACTGCACTCTATTTGGCAATATGCACAATGGAGAAAGTATTTAAAAATGTGTCCTTTTCTTAATAATGCAGAATAATGGCATATGACTATTTTGAAAATCAGTACTGAATATATTCAGATAACAAATACTTACTAGGTCTTTCTGAAATGACTGAGAAATGTATCAAGAAATATTGTCCAATGACAATAGTTTAATGCTAGTCAAATTCAGAAAGCTGCATTGTCTAATACATTAAATTATCCTGTTCCCCTCTCCCTTGCAGTTAAAATCAAGATGTATGCTAATAAGAATAGTGGGCCATCTCTCTGGACTTTGCAACCTTCCACATTAGCCAAGAATCTATCCTGTAGCCATTTGGAGAAGCACTGGGAGCAAATGAGTTATGAGTCATGGGAAGAAGAAAAGGCATGTCACAAATATTGAAATTAAATGCAAGGGAAATGACAAGTACTGGAAATACAAGCTGCCTAACAAGTGACAGATAGTAAAACAAGGCAAATGCTGGAAATGGCAAATAATATAAGAAGACAAATACTGGGAAGAAAACACAATAAAATAAGAGAAAGATAACAAATACAGAACTAATGATATCATTGATCCTAAGGAATTTTGAAAGGGTAAGACAAAAATACTGTAACAAGCAAAGCTCTAGGGAAGATGCTAAATTAAGGCATAGTACAAAACAAGACATCAAAAGATTCACTTAGAGGCTTGATCAGAAGCATCAGAGTTGTCATTGATGGACTCTTTGACTCTGTTCATTGTTTTTCGTGTAACTTCAGTATACTTTATTTGACTCTAATCACTTATATGCAGGCATATAAGTACTGTTTGCAGCTACTTATAATGCAGATACTGTTTTCAGGACTGTGGAAGGTTTGTAAGATCTTTGGCCATTCTTTTAAATGTGGTCATTCCGACTTTGATTTACACCTTGAGTAGTCTTAATGACTTGCAGAAACTACACTTACTAAGCAAGGCAGAAATTTCTCCAAGTTCATTTATTGATTCTAAAGGAAAAAGAAAGAAGAGAGCATGAAAATAAAGATGAAAGGCCACAGTCCCAGCTAAGATATATGAGTGTAGTTAGATGGGCTTCTGATTTATTTTACTTAGGAAACTCACCTTGAGGTTCTGACACTGTGAGAGAACTTCTGAGGGTGGCATCTGCTAACAGGGCAAGGTCTAGGGATGAAACAGATTTGTAATTAAGAGCATTATTTACTAAGCCTAACCTAAGGCACCTTCGTCAGGCATCTGCTCTAAGTCACACTTGACTGGACACTCTGTGTGCACCAACTTTACACAGAATCAGGGGAAGATACAGCAAAACTGAAAAGGCTTACAAGTAGCTACACTGACACATTTATGAAAAAGGTTAGTAGTGTGAAAATAATACACAAACATGACAATATTGGAGATCTTAAGGAAAAGGTAGAAATGAACTTTCCCAACTCTCATGGTCATGCCTGACTTCAGTACAACTAATAAGGGGATTAAACTGAGACTGAAACTTCCATTCTTTAAATAAAAGTTGGCAGCATTGTAGAGCCCAGTTAATTTTAGAGGACACTCATTAAGCATTCTGAGAACAGGGACTTTCCAATTTAATGCTGCAGTCACGTATCTGAATAGCTTTATATATAAGCATAAAGCTAAAAATTTATATACGTGTCTGATGGAAGAAGACTAGGAATCAGAAATTCAGACTTTTTCTCACTTGCATTAAAAATATTTTACATTTTTGCTTCATATTTTCAAAGGGCCTTCAAGTGAAGACCATCATCTAAGTGAAGTAATCATCCAAAATACCTGAATATAGATAAGAATCAGCCCCTAAGTATAGCCTATAAAGAAATGTACCTTTTTGCCCTTTTACTCTGTTTTACAAGGAGTTTTAGTGTCTTGTCAACATGATTTGTCAGTTGAAGTGTGATATTTACCAGGATATTTACCTTACTAGCTTTTCTGGGACTTTTTAAAAAATTTTGGATTGGAGGGCAGAGGGCTTAATATAAAATATAAAATGTTTTACACTAACAGCAACTTTCAAATTTAAAAAAAAAAATGTTTTGAACCTGGAGTCTTGTTCTTTTAGTCACACTTTTAGTGGAGAAATATCATGACTGATTCCATATTACTGGCAAATAGGTCTTACCCAGAAAAGCAGATATGATGGGATTCTGAATTTTTGATTCAATGAAATTTATGAGCCTATTTAAAACAGAATAGAGAACAAACTTGGAATATACTTTAAATTTATTTAACAAGGCACTACAGCTTGAAGAGTAAAGACTGAAAAACCTGAAGATACTGAGTTACACCAAGTATAACTGTAATTTAATAGATAAAAAATTACTTTTAGAGTGTAAACAACAGGGAGAAGAATAGTACAAAAAAGAGTGGCTATTTCTGACATAAAAGGTATGTTCTGTTTAAAAGTGGCATCAGTCGAAAATGTGGTTGTCATGGTTTAACCCCAGATGGCAACTGAGCCCCACACAGCCGCTTGCTTACTCCCCCCCACTGGGATGGGGGAGAGAATCGGAAGGATAACAGTGAGAAAACTCGTGGATTGAGATAAAGACAGTTTCATAGGTAAATCAAAAGCCACGCATGTAAGCAAAGCAAAACAAGGAATTAATTCACTCCTTCCCATGGGCAGGCAGGTGTTCAGCCATCTCCAGGGAAGCGGGGCTCCATCACACATTAATGGTTACTTGGGAAGACAAACGCCATCACTCCAAACGTCCCCCCTTCCTTCTTCTTCCCCCAGCTTTATATGCTGAGCATGACGCCATATGGTCTGGAATAGCCCTTAGGTCAGTTGGGGTCAGCTGTCCCAGCTGTGTCCCCTCCCAACCTCTTGTGCACCCCCAGCCTACTCGCTGGTGGGGTGGGGTGAGAAGCAGAAAAGGCCTTGACTCTGTGTAAGCACTGCTCAGCAGTAACTAAGACATCCCTGTACTATCAACACCGTTTTCAGCACAAATCCAAAACATAGCCCCATACTAGCTACTAGGGAGAAAATTAACTCTATCCCAGCCAAAACTAGCATAGTGATTCTCTGTATGTTAGAGAGGACAGAAGGCATTAAATCAAACTTCTTCAAAGTAACAAAGAAATGGAAAGATTAGCTCTTCCTTATAACACCAGCTATCATCATGTAACCCTCTTAAAATACAAGTCCAAACACTTGACAGCACTTGGCACCAATTAACATCATATCTATAGACTACAAGGAACAACACAGTTAGACACTTACACCTCTGCTGAGTAGAGATAAACTGAAGTATTCACTTCATTTGAAATAAGTTTAAGTTGATATGTATACAGTCAAATACTATCCACATATGTGAATATCCTTACTCATCATGTGGAGTATTTTACTGAATCATCCACAGTGTGAAACAATGTAGGAAACAACCTACAAAGCTTTGTGGATTGGAGCTTTGGAGGTAATCTTAAAGCCAAATTAGTTGCTTATTTATATTACTTTTCTGTTGGACCACATTCTGGGCTGACTCTAGGCCATTCTTCCTAGTCTTTCCCAATAAATGTGGGTATCATGCATGATTAACAAGACCTTCAAAGGCACAATTACCCATGACAAGAACCATCCTGGAGCTCTGTAGAGTCCATCTGTCCCTTATACCCCCATGGTGACAACTTCCAGCAACATGCCTCCGGACCCAAAATGCTCCATTCAGCAACCCATAGGTGCTTTTGGATCACACTCATCACAGGGCAAGCAGAATTTATAACCACATCTAACAGACACTATGTGGGTGGCACCACTTTCTCATTTAGATTTTTTGCAAATTATGTACGCTAAAATGACTGAGTGTGTACTAACCTATATTAAAACTGGAAACATTGGTGATTAATGATGATTTGATTATTTGATTTAATTTAATAATTTAAAAATTCCATAAGGAGAGGAGTTAGAAAACAACAATAAGTTGAAAATAAGTTATCAGGAAGAAAAAAAAAAAAAAAGAGAAAATAAATGGCTAAAGTAAGTATTTTAACTAATGCTCACAAGAAACATATCAGATACAGGAACATGCACAATAAGCCTATATAAAGGGCTTATTACATGATATTTAAAATGCATGCAAGAGTAAAGATTAATTTAGATTATATAGAAAATTGCACAACTAAAACAAATAATATAATAACCAAGAACCAGAGTGATCAATTCTAGTCTTGTGATTCATGAAGGCTGACTTACTACACCATAAAGATAAAAGTGAATAAAACAGTAAAACTCTCATCAAGACAAAAGAAGCATTAAAATTATGGTAATTAAATAAGAAAGGCAACTACAGGTAAGAAGACTACAATGATAGTTGATCTTCCTAATATTTATAGAATTTTTTGTAATACAATGAATTTCAGTAATATAATTGCTTCCTGAGTCAACAAGACACCAAAAGAAGTTTGTTTGTAGGTCATATCATCACACTTAGGAACTATAATATCATGATGCCATCAGATACAATAGGTCAAGAGATTACTGAAAATTCAACCTTATTTTGCTGAATTTTATAAATTTTGTCTCTGTCAAACCAGTGTATTCAGAGAGGTTATCTTTACCACTGATTTACCTTCTATATAGAAAAGAATTATCTGTAATTACTTAGAAGGTGTAGGTGACACCAAGTTGCAGTGGTTTCAACCCTGTCCAGGTTGCCTTAAGCAGCCAGGTACTATGATTTTTCAATACGTAAAAATTAAAATCGCAAGAGTTTTTGTCCCCAGAAACAATAATGAAATATAGGCTTAACTGAATAAAATGATTTCCAAGGCTAAACATTTACAAGTTTGCATAGGGGATGAGTTATATAAAATTGATGCTCAGCTACTTGATTCTCGAACACACCAAACTATTTGTTATGTGCTGAGTTTGCACAGCCAGAGTGATGTACATACAACTACCTGCTTACACTCTGTATTGTATGATTTCTTTATAAAAACATAAACAAACACAGCTTCAGTCACAGTCATGTGTAATTCTTGCAACTTCCCTGCTGCATAAGCCTTTCAAAATATATCCAGAAAACAAAATAAGAATCACACAGAATCACACAGAATCATATAGGTTGGAAAAGACCTTTAAGATCATCAAGTCCAACCATAAACCTAACACTACCAAGACCACCACTGTACCATGTCCCTATGCACCTCATCCAAACGTCTTTTAAATACCTCCAGGGATGGCGACTCAACCACTTCCCTGGGCAGCCTCTTCCAATGCTTGATAACGCTTTCAGTGAAGTAAAATTTCCTAATATCCAATCTAAACCTCCCCTGTCGCAACTTGAGGCCACTTCCTCTCGTCCTATCACTTGTTACCTGGGAGAAGAGACCGACCCCCACCTCTCTACACCCTCCTTTCAGGCAGTTGTAGAGAGCGATAAGGTCTCCCCTCAGCCTCCTTTTCTCCAGGCTAAACAACCCCAGTTCCCTCAGCCGCTCCTCACAAGACTTCTGCTCTAGACCCTTCACCAGCTTTGTTGCCCTTCTTTGAAGACGCTCCAGCACCTAATATTTAAAATAAGCTGAAAAAATACATCTGAGAACTTGCTGCAGCCTAATATGAACTTTTGCTGAATAATGATACTGATTATCTATTTCAATGACACACTTTGAAGGGGATAAGAAAACAGAATATGAAAAAAATTACGCAGTAAATACATATTTTAAACCCAAAAAGGAGGTTACTGTGACATTTCAGACCAACAATACCTTCCATATTGCTACAAATATTGCCTCTCACATTAATGGTAATAAGACCAAAAAAATCACAAGCCTCTTTGTATTTCCTTGTGGATAAATCCACATACAGAATTAATGCTAACGAAACCAAGGATGGCATGGCAAGAAAAAAGCATTTGTATTTTAGTCTTCCACTCTTTAGTGTTGGAAATCACAGCTTTCCAAGTTCATAGCAGTATCCCTTTTATCGAAAGATCTTGATGTGCTTCATAAACTTTAATTAAGCTTCTCAGCATGCTTACCAGTCAGGCAGAAATTATATTATTTTCAGAGAAAGCGTAGCATGGCCTTCATTCCTTACACCTCTGCTCTGATTACATACTGCATTTTCTCCGCTGTGATGTATTGTGGAAAAATATATAATAGCAAAACAAAAGGTCCCAGTGTGCCCAACCTCTATTACTAACTTTCTTTGCTTTTATTTCTTACTTTTTTGATAATAACTTACATTAACTCTTGTAGTTTTTACTTTTACTACTGAATTCATATATGTATACCTAAACTGAGGTTATGGCTAAGACACATTTCGGTTTTGGGTTTTTTTTTTAATTAGAAGGATTTATAGTTTAGGTTTCATTTTCCCCTAGAATGAACTATGGAAAATACACGTGGGAAAAGTGCACAGAGACTATATAGCTTTGTAAATTAATTGCTACAGGAGTTGTACTTTTCAGAGCACAAATCCTCTTTTCCTACATTTGTATGCACACAGAACAACATGGCCACATTTTCTTTTGGGACATCTGAACACCTCAATAAGAAAAAGAGAACCATATTAATAAGTGATCCTTTCCCTCCTTCAGAGTGTGCCTTGGGGTTTATGCTTCATTTAAATACAGTGCTCTAAAGAAAGCCACCGTTTCTCCAGGACAGAGTGAGGAAGTGGGAGGGGTATATTCATTAGGTTTTTGCTAATTCCTGTTGCAATTTCAGTGATCCTGTGATACATCTGACCAAAAACCAGCTTCAGCTGGAAAAAGGGGAAAAACACATTTACAAAATAATTAAGAACGAACTGCTGGATTTAAACCAATGTGCAAATACTTTCAAAGGGACACTAAATTATTAAAGTGTATGTTATCAACTCTCCTAGGTATCTATGGTTCAGAGCAACAATTAAAAAATGTGGTTGAAATGTAGCATATGCAGCTCAGTCAACCAAACATAAATCAGAAGAATTTAGGGTGCAGCACTAAAACTTTGTAATAAATTTTAATACTTGAAGAGTTAAGGGGAAGATCCACAAGACTGTTATTAAAACATGGAGATGGGAGTTATTGTGCAAACTTAAACTATAAAGCCCAAGGAAAAGACATTTGTGATAAAGAGGTCAAAGTATTTCACAAAAAGATTGAGAGAGTATCTATTGTCCCAACTTATTTTAGGTACAGAAGACGCTAGTAATTTAAAATTGATGTGGGAGGCAACATTTTCTGAGAAGCAACAAAAGTCAAAACAAAATCAGAACTGGTAGCATGAAGTAGTTTCTGTTTTGATAGACTGGGTTTTCTCAAAAGGATAGTGTAAATAGTACTATAATCCCAGTTAGCATGGGATCCCACCATGGGCCCTCCTGGTGGGGCATGGTCAGTACTATCAGGTTCACTTGCAGGCTAGGAGATGCCTGTATCTGTGGTCCTCCTTGGTGTTGTTCAGTGATGAAGGGAATCCAGAAAAAGCTCTCTTTCTAATCTTTTTATGGAAGTACATATACTTAAATGTTGATTTTAAAGTTATCTGTAAGAATTTTTAGCTTACATGTAGTTACTGCGTTATCTTTTGAGAAAGCATACGTACACAGGTGTGTGTCTGTATGAGTGTCTGTGCATTTTTTCCTTTATGAAAACTTTATTACTAATAAGTTCAAGCTATAATTACTGTTTTATTTTAATAAAAGAGGTTATCTATAAAGCTAGATGTACCTATCAATCACACATAATTTTTCTAGCAGGATATATTTAGCCTCAGTGTCATTAAAATGTAGCAATATCTATGAAGTATAAATTGCTAGCAAAGGAGTGAATCTATCTATGAATCTGTATGTGTAAATCCCATTATCTACAAAGTTTACTTTATAATGGAGTTCATGGCTATCAGAAAACCTCCTTACCACCCTTCTCCCTTCCAGGTATACCTGCACTCCGATTCTGGATGGCACTCCATCAAAAGTGTGACTTTGGGTTATGCAGCTTTGCTGACTGGCATGAACTCACTCCAGCGTGAGATCACCACAGTGAAACACCGCCTAATTGGGAGCGTCACTGCAGTAGGGAGAGCTGATGGGCTGAGTCTTGCCCGGTGCAAGGTAAGCAGCTCCCAGGCCTGCCACTTGCCGCAACAGCCAAATCCTGCCAGGCTAGAAACATGCCCTATTCTTCCTCTTCTGACAGGTTCGTCACAGGGATATTGACTGCTTGCTCAGCTGCTTTGCTAATGCATACACATGAGTTCGCAGGCTTGCAGCATGGCTGTGCCAGAAAGGGGAGCGTGGTGCACTGGACTCCCTGCTGCACGTAAATTGGCCCAGCCCTGTAACTGCATCAGCAGAGGGCTGTGCCCCAACACATCAGCCTTTTCCTCCACTGCTGCAGGTAGCAGTGAGACTGAAACTGGAAAGAAGAGAAGTGCCATTATCTCACTTTCAGTAATACCTTCCTTCATATTATTGCCAAAAAAGGAAAAAGTCTTTCCCAGTCTTTCAGTTCTTTAATTTTATGACATGAATGTTTTTTGCCTACAGGTATTTTGTGTTACATGATATGGTTTGCCAAAATATTATTTTCTATATATATCCATCTTATTTTAAAATCCTTTTGCATGCAAACAGAAAAAGTAAGCTGATTGCTTGCAGGCCACAGAGTCTGAACTGAAAAATCTATGTCTCTGGATTTCTAGGTATATGCTATTTACCAGCTTAGCCTCTGTATAAATTCGATTGACCCTCCTGAGACAGTTTGGCTGCTGAAGAGATAACAAGAAATCATTAATATTTTTATAATCTGCAAAATTTTAAAGTATTTAAGAACATGCTGTCACGGCAATAACTGCTCATGTGATAGCAGCTCCTAAAAATACTCCTGGATTCATTATATGATTAGCATATACGTGATTCCCAAAAGAACCATTTCATAGAGTAGTACTTTTGAGGGCCTACTGCCAGTGCATTAACGTTTTTGATGCTATAAAATCACTGGAAGAAAGTCTCTGTTATGAATAGAGACATTTCCTTTGTAGTGAAGGGGAATCTAGCTGATTTACATGATCAAAACCTTTTTGGCGCCTTGGAAAATCTGGTACCTCATAAGATGATGTAGTATGGGCAGTGCCCCCACATTGTAGTTTTTTATCAACAGCAGTAAATTTTCCTCTATTTCTATTAACAATGTCTTTAAAATGAGGTCAGACTTACGGTTTCCAAAACAGTAGATTCAGCATTTAACTCACAATAGCACTTACTCGTAATATTCAGGGAATTCTGCTGCTTTATTGACATGCAGGATAAAGAAAAAATTTGAGAGCTCATTTAAAAATTGGCTTCCAAAGGCATATTCTGATGTTCACCTGGAACAGCATGATATAATTTAAATGCGATTTTTATACACAAAAACAGAGTTTCAAAGCAAGGAATATAACTCCATAATAAATCATCATGAGTGCTTCACTTGTAAAACGTTGCTTACCTGAGCATTGTGTCAGTAGCTTAGTTATGTTCTTTGGCCTGACAGATGTGGAATAGTGTGTAACATAAAGACACCAGTGCAGCATAAACTTACTCAGCACTTTTCTGGTGACAAAGTGCATTAACGGTAGAGTTGTTGCAAAGTATCCTGAGACAAATGCATATTAATAAGAATTACCAAGTCTTGCTGGTTCATGGTGACTTTCATTTTCATTTCATAAAAGGGCAGTAATTAATGAAACCTCTGTATGTGGGATATGATCAGGGAAGAGAAGCCCATCTTTCCAAACACAAGCAATATCTGTCCATGCAAGACATCAGGGCTGAGCTGTCACTCACTAGCCAGAGAGCGAGGAGTGAGGGATGAAAAAGGAGTGGCTCATCTGTTGGAAACAAATTGCAGGAAATCACTGCTCCAGGACTGGATCTGTCACCTACATGATGTATAAGCCTTCAGAGGCAGAGGCAGATGTCTCCTGAAGATATCTACAAACCCTATTCTAAATTAGTTTTATAGTAGAAAAGCCACAATGATTCAGCTTTTCAGGACTGCCTAATCACAATCCACCCATGTGATATCCCTTGGACAAGATCCTCAGCCTGCTTCGTTCATCCTGGGTAAATGCGTTGGAGCAGAAAAGGTCCTACCAGCTGCATACCTGCTTATGTGAAGATTGCTATAAGACAACTAAGGTCTTATAGCTATCTTGCATAAGGTCCTATAGACCTTATAGCTATGCAAGGTTTATAGGAGGAGGTAGTACAGGAATAATGGAGGCAGAGCCACAGAACACAGCCACTAACACTTGTACTCTGCTGCAAGACTCAGCTCTTCCTGAATTTCAAAGGGTCCTCATTTGACTTCTGAACTTAAAGCATTCATCTTTTCCAGGCATCTGGAGAGGCAGAGCAGAGATTTTTACCATGTGCTTCATTAGGAAGACTTATCCTTCAAGAGATGTGTTTCATCAAACCACCACAGTACTTAGCACCTTTCCCTCAGTGGCTGTTCTTGTTTTGCAAGCCTCTGTGGCTTCCAAGCTGTCCTGTCAGTGATCAAGTAAGATGGAAAATGCAGAATAAAAATCCCACTCTTCAGGGTATGCCTTCTTTGGCAAAGGCAGCACAAGCTTTCTCATACAAGCTTTGTCCCTAAGGGGAAGAGAAGGACAGACCCATTTTTTCTACAGCTAAATAAGGTTTCCAGGAGCTCCAGCTATGCTGAGAGAGAACAAACTGTGCTGACAAGCAACTAGTCTTCAAGACTTCATGCATTTTCTGAAGAGGCCATAAAAGAAATACCTGACTCAGAGAAATGTATATATGTGTTAAAATTCTTCACCCTTTGTAGCCCATGCTTCTTTGGGGCTTTAGACAATCATACCTAAATGGCTCTGTCTTTCAGGCGCTTGCTCCCCAGGTTTGCAGGGTTTCACCTACATGAGTACACTGAAGGAGGCTTCTCTGTAATCTCTTTCTTGCCCCTTTAAGCACTCTGTGCTGGCCTGAAGTTAAGAAATATAGAATATAACCCAAGTAATACAAATGCTGCATCCATCAGCATTTACTTTGATTTTCCTTTCATAAACAAATACAAATCAGATAACACACCAGAAAAGAAATAATATCTGAGCAATTATTTTAAAATACTTTTCACATCTTCTAAGCACAAATACAATTATTAATAGCAATTTTTGGCAAATAATTACCTAAGCTAATAATAACTTTGTCCAGCTGTTCTACGAAAAAGTCCTGTGTTCTCCTCTATCACTGTAAGATGTACATGAAAACTTAAAACTGCATCAAATAAACAGCTCTATGAAAAGTAAAATACTGGCAGATCTCTTGAAATGTGCTTGTGTATGATGGATAATCACTAAAAATATACTGATATGTAAAAACATCTACCCATAGATTTGTAATACAGATGGCACCTTAAATTAGGTAATCTATATTTTCGAGAGGTTCTATATAAAATAAGAAATGCAGATCACATTTGATTATATTTATATTCTGCAAGTACTTGAGGAACACGCAGAAGAAAAATCTATCACTGAGAGTGTTTTAATAAAGCTGATTATTTATACAGCTGTTTGAAAAGATGTGTTACACTGCTTATCTGAAATGTCACATTCACATTCTCACTAATATCGCAACACAGCTAAGGCTTTTTCAAGTATGAATTTGAATGACAACAGTGACATCGAGTGGTCATCGTTGTTAATTACTGCTGTGTATTGCCATGAAACCCCTGCTATAATGGTAATGCCAATGTGTAGACTTCAAATAGCATAAAGTGCTAAACCAACTAGCACTGCTTGTACAGCACCTACAAAGGTGAATTCATTACAAATTGTCAACGTGCGGTTTAAATTCACAGTCAAGCATTTTAAACATAATCCTGTGTACAACATAGCAGAGCCCATAATGTACTGACAAAAGCACAAGCAGAGTATGAAGGCAGAGCATCTGCGACAGGATGGGCTGCACCCTTAAAAGGTTGGCATCAAAAGCCTGAAGAACATGGCCTGAACCATACAAGCATTCATGCATGTGCATTACATCAGGTGTGTGACCAGCACTAAATTCTGTGGCTCATTTCTGTCTCCAGAAGTGCTTCCCCACCACCTGGTGCGTGCTCTGGCCCCACTCAGCCTCTATGCTGATGGGAGACCCAGTCATGCCCATGTGCCCTTGCTCCTTGAATACTTTATACCTGTGCAAAACAATTTGTGTGTGTAGGCTGGATGAGTGCTAGAGCACATCCTCCAAACAGTCCCTTTCCTTGGATAATCAGAGAACCAGCACACCAGCGAGTGATCTCATGCCTCAGAACCCAACCTTGGTGCAGCAGATTAAGTCACCGAGACTAGTTGCATAATTAAAGTTAATCATGCACGTACGTGCTCAGATGGCTGGAGCCATATGCCTGAGGCTGAGATGCTGAGAGGGCTTCACTGGACAGCAGGAGGGCAAAGATCTTGTCAGAAATCTGTGGAGCTTTTCAGAGGTTTGGGTGCACACGTGTAGCTCTCATTCAGAGCACGTCTCAGATAATAATATACTCCCTGCTCAAACATACTTCCATATCGTGCCCTGCATCTGCAGGACATGCTTTTAACAGAAGGCTCTCCTCTGCATGTAGAGGTACATTGCGGGAACATGCTAAGAGTCCAATGCAAAGACTCTGTTCTTCAGATTTCAAGGAGGGAATGGTATTTTGTCTGTATGATGTGCAACAGCTTCTGCACATGGTGTGTATAATTTGAAGAACAATGCAGAAAAGAAATTTCTTTTTATATAGTCATAATAACAGCCCATGTGGATAAGCAAGTCCTTTCTCAAAGACACACTATGTGCACAAAATGTCCCGTTTCATTTGTTTGTTGTTTTCTTGTTCTGATGTCCCCAGGTCATTGTTAACTGATGTGCTACATTGGAAAGAAACAATTTCCATAGTATTTCTGTAAGAACACTAATTGAGAGCACTACACTAATGGATATTTACAATGGGATTTAAGCAGATGAAAAACACTGGTGGGCTTTGGTATGTACAAAGCAGGCCAAAGTATCAGATGTCCTTCTGCAACTGAGATAGTTCTTGCACGGACCTGTAACAGTGCCCTCCGTGAAGCACCCCAGGGGACTGACAGAGATAACCAGCACAGGAGAGAGGGAAGATGGCCCTCAAGGTCCCAAAGGATGTACAAGCTTGCCTTTTGTGATGGGTTGACCTTGGCTGGACGGCAGGTGCCCACCCAGCCGCTCTATCACTCCCCCTCCTCAGCTGGACAGGGGAGAGAAAACATGACGAAAGGCTCACGGGTTGAGGTAAGGACAAGGGAGATCACTCAATAATTACTGTCACGGGAAAAACAGACTCAACTTCAGGAAATTAATTTAATTTATTAACAATAAAATCAGAGTATGATAATGAGAAATAAAAATAAAACTTAAAACACCTTCCCCCCTACCCCTCCCTTCTTCCTGGGCTCAACTTCACTTCTGATTTTCTCTACCTCCCCAACCCCAGCAGCACAAGGGACGGGGAATGGGGGTTGCAGTCAGTTCATCACACGTTGTCTCTGCCGCTCCTTCCTCCTCAGGGGAAGGAGTCCTCACACTCTTCCCCTGCTCCAGCGTGGGTCCCTCCCACAGGGTTCAGTCCTTCAGGAACAGACTGCTGCAGCGTTGGTCCCCCACGGGGTCACAAGTCCTGCCAGCAAACCTGCTCCAGCGTGGGCTCCTCTCTCCACAGGTCCACAGGTCCTGCCAGGAGCCTGCTCCAGCATGGACTTCCCACAGGGTCACAGCCTCCTTCAGACGCATCCACCTGCTCCAGCGTGGGCTCCTCCATGTGTCACTGAAATCAGGAATCAAACTTCTTAACACCAATGTAGTATTAAGAAGCAGGCATTCTTTATTACGGCGCTGGATGTACGGGGGATCGTTCCACCTAACGTGCATACCGCAGGTTACATCAGCCAAAACTTATATTGCCCAGTTACATACATATGCATCAAATTTCCCGGAATGATCATGCATATTCATTCTATTTCCTGGAACTAATTATCATATTTGCATGGTCATTGCGCATGCGTCCTTGAACTCCGAGGGGCTTCTGTGGGGGTCTCTGATGGTCCTTGGTGGTCGTACAGGTGTGTCCTTTAGTTGACCCCTTCTTCTGGACATGCGCAATCCCACCTTGCTTATGTAACCCGTTTTCCTTCTTCATGGTGCATGGTCCCTAACAATGATTTGGCACCCTTAACACAAACCAATTATTCTAACTACCCTCAACTCGTCGTCAAGATGGGCTGGGGCTGTACTGGGAACATAGCAGCATGTCCGTACTACTCCTTGTCCAATTGTCTTTGGGCATAGTAGCATATCCATAGCCATAGGTGTACAAACACAATATTAAAGCATTGTCTAACCTGCTCCTATCTCTATGTTGCTTAGTTACAAAAGAACGAACTAATCATTTTGGAACTAATCATCTGGTTACACATGGGCTGCAGTCTGCATACCTGCTCCACTGTAGACCTCCATGGAGGTCAACCTGCCTCACCACGGTCTTCACCATGGGCTGCACGAGTATCTCTGTTCCAGCACCTGGAGCACCTCCTCCCCTTCCTTTTTCACTGACCTTGGTGTCTGCAGAGTTGTTTCTCTCACATATTCTCACTGCTCTCCTCCGGCTGCTGTTGAGTAGCAGTTTTTACCCTTTCTTGTATATGTTATCCCAGAGGTGCTACCACTATAGCTGATGGACTCAGCCTTGGCCAGCGACAAGTCTGTTTTGGAGACAGCTGGCACTGACTCTATCGAACATGGGGGAAGCTTCTGGCATCCTCTCACAGAAGCCACCACTGCAGCCCCCTTGCTACCAAAACCTTGCCACACCGCAGTTTGTATTAAGCATGCTATAGTTATAGTAGTTATTAAGTGGCAAGCTTCTGTGCAGGTCATGGAGTTTTGCTGGCTGCATTGCTTATGTAGGTCATGTGGATGCTTACATGCCCAAAAGCCACGCCACTAAAGAATATCAAAACAATGAACAGGTAGGCAAGGCTGTCAAAATTGAAGTAGCTCAGGTGGACGTGGACTGGGAGTGTAAGGGTGAGCTATATGTAGCTCAATGGGCCCACAAAACATCAGGACATATAGGGAGAGATGCAACATACAGTTGGGCTCGTGATCAAGGGGTGGACCTGACCACGGAGGCCATCACACAGGTCACTCATGAATGTGAAACATGCTGCAATCAAGCGAGCCACACAAGTAAAGTCTCCCTGGAATAGAGAGTGGTGCCTGGGTTTTCCATATGGTGAGGCCTGGCAAATTGACTGTATTGGACTACGGCCATGAATATGCTAGGGCAAGTGCTTGCTGCTCACCATGGTGGAAGCAACTACAGGTTGGCTAGAAATATACCCTGTAAACTATACCACTGCCTGAAACACCATCTTAGGTGTTGCCTTGAAAGGCAAATTTTGTGGCAACATGATACCCCAGAAAGAATTGAATCAGACAATGGGACTCATTTCCGAAATAACCTCATAAACTCCTGAGCCAAGAAACACAGCATTGAGTGGGTGTATCATATCCCCTATCACCCACAAGCCTCTGGAAAGACTGAGAGATATAATGGACTGCTAAAGACTATGTTGAGAGCCTTGGGCAATGGGGCATGGAAGCACTGGGATATAAATTTAGCAGAAGCCACTTGGTTAACACCAGAGGATCTGCTAACAGTCCTGGTCCTGCCGAAACAAAACCCATACATATGGTGGGAGGTGATAAGGTCCCTGTAGTACACACAGGAAAGTGGCTGGGGAAGGAGGCGTGGATTGCTCCTCCCTTGGGAAAAGGCAAACCCATTCATGGGATTGTCTTCACTTAAGGACCTGGGTGTAGTTTGTGGATAACAGGGAAGGATGGGGACACCTTCATCCTTGTGTCTTATTGGGGAAAGAGAATCTGTGATGTGAGTTGTATGTTGTAGGAAGTAATGTAGAAGGAACAACATGAACCAAAGAAGAGTGAGCTTCACAAGGAACCGGGTGATTGCAACAATGACCCAAACCAAGCCAGTGTTGGCGCCCAGCACTCAAACAAGATGCTCCTGTCCTGAGCACCCATCTTGACAGGTGGGGCCCAAGTCATAGCCTGTTCTTATAAACATTTGGAGGAGTGGATGAATCCCATGGAATGGGAGAATAATATCTGCTCCGTTAAGGGACAGGGGATAGTAGTTAATGAGAATGTATAAATCTGTATGTTAGGTACAAAGATGGTTTAAGTATGTAATATAAGCTGTGTTGGTAAGAAGGGATTTCAGTAAAGAGAATTAGATACAAAATGATGGTTAGAAGATTTATAAATGTATTAAATTATGTGGGACCTAAGCATGACGCAAATGGTATGGGATAAGGGCTGGAGATTGTATCGGGTCTGGCTGGGATGGAGTTATCTTTCGTCATAGCAGCCCTCATAGTGCTGTGCTTTGTATTTGTAGCTAGAAAGGTGTTGATGACACACCAGTGTTTTGTCTACTGCTGAGCAGTCCTCCCACAGCATCAAGGCTGTCTCTCCAATTTCCCCCTGCCCAAAAGGCCAGCAGGCTGGGAGTGGGCAAGAGGTGGGGAGGGGACATAGCCAGAACAGCTGACCCAACCTGACCAAAGAGATATTCCATACCAAATGTTGTCGTGCTCAGCAATAAAAGCTAAGAGAAAGGAGGAGGGGAGGGGGCACTCGTCATTAAGGCCTTCTGGAGCATCCACTACACGTACTGAGACCCTACTTCCCAGGCAGTGGCTGGATATCACCTGCTGATGGGAAGTAGAGAATAAATCTTTCTGTTTTCCTTTGCTTCATGCACAGCCTTTGTTTTTTCTTCATTAAACTGCCTTTATCTCAACCCACGAATTCTTTTTCATCTTATTTTCTTCCCCCCTGTCCTGCTGAGGAGGGCAGTGATAGAGCGGCTGGGTGGGCACCTGGCAGCATGCCAAGGTCAACCCACCACAAAGGCCATACTGTCCCATACCTCTATTGAGTGCTCACGGCCAGGCTACAAATATAAGGCCGTACTCGCCCACCCCTGGCCCATGGCAGACTCTGTCTCTACTCCTGCATGGTGAAGACAGGCAGCGGCTGACACGGGGTCAGGGGGCTGCTGCCCCTTGCAGACCCAGGGGACGTGATTGATGGTGACTGTTTGCAGCAGCGTTCGGTTGCTGATGGCCCGCTCCCCATGCCTTCAGCCATGAGGCGGGATGGAGCGGGCTGGGGGCCAGTGCCGCGCAGCTGCCTGTCACCCTGCTGGGGCCCAGTACAGGTCCCCGGCCACCGTGCCCAGAAGGAGGAGTGCTGGCAGGAGCTGGAGGTGCTGCGGGCTGAGCTGGAGGGCAAGCGTCTCTGCTCCCACGAGCTGCGCCGCTGGGCCCAGCCTGAAGGCCCTCCTGGGCACCAGAGCCATCGGGAGATGCAGAGCTCCTGCTGCCCCGGGAGAAATGGGCCCTGGGCCCTGGCAGCAGCCAGCCACCAGATCAAGCCTCGGTCTTTCAGGTTGGCGCTACAGGACAGACCCTCTAAAAGCCACAGCGCTGGGCAGCAGATGACATGCCAGGCTGTGGAGGGTGCTCTGCGCCAGGTGCCAGAGCCTGCAGGGGAAGACTTGGTGCTTCCTGGTAGCACCTGCAGTCAGCTGCTGGAAAAGAACACCCGCCTGCAGTGTGTCCTGGAAGACCTGGAGAGGCAACATGATGCCCTTGAGGTGGGGAACCGCCTCCTGAGAAAGAGAAGCTCTCCAGAAGCGTGCAAGGAGGCAGAGAGGCTCCAGCAGAAAAATGCTCAGCTAGCTGCCCTCACTGAGCAGCTGAAAGAAAGATGCAGGCATCTGCTGGAGACAATTGAGCACCTGATGAATACTCCAGTGTCGCTGCCCATCCAAAGCTCTGCTGAGGAACTGGGCATGAAATCATTTCCTCAGCAGAGGGCTGGAGAAAGGAGAGAGCCTGCCGGAGCTTTGCTGGCACAGGCCCAGCAGAATGAAGTCTCACAGAAGGCGGCTGAGGAGCTTCAGGCCCAACTGCCTCCAGCCAAAAAGGGCTCATATTGTGTGAGCACCCTCAGCCAAAGGTGTGAGCAGTTACAGGGGCAGCTTACGGAGATGACGGATGAAAACACCAGGCTGGTTGAAGAAAATTCTCGCCTCCACGGGCAGATGCGCTGGGCAGAAAAGGTTCAAGCTGAAAATGCTGACCTGGAGGGGCAACTAACACGAGTCGCAGAGGAGTGAAATTCTGTCATCCAAGCCATCAGTTCTCTTCAAACCCAACTGAAAGATGCCGAGCACAAACTGAGAGAAATGGCAGAAAGTGCTCAGACAGAAGTAAAAAGGGACCACCAAGACACCATGCAACTGTTTGGAGCCCAGGTGAGTGAACTGGAGAATCAGTTTCAGAGCCCCTCAGAGTCAGCTTGGGCAGAGGACAGTCCTGGGTCCTGCCTTCTTTCAGAGGAGGTCCCTGAAAGTGAGACACAAGAACCAGTAGCAGGCAAACAGGCCATCACCCTGCAGGCTGTGGGACAACAACTGGGAAAGCTTCGTCGAACATTCATTGCTCAATACACCTACGATCCTTGTGATGGTCCCAGTGAGCAGCCTGAACTAGAGCCTCCTCTAACTGCTGGACAATATGTTTATGTCTTTGGACAGGTGGATGAAGACAGTTGGTCTGTGGGAGAGCTGGCGGACGGCACAAGAGGATTCCTCCCCTCTAATTTTGCCGAAGAAGATTCAGATGGTGACCAGGAAAATGAGAACTGGGATGATCCTCATTATTATATTTTCCGTCTCTCACCAATTTTGGAGGAAGATGAAGAAGACCTAGATGTGGGTGTCAGGGGTGAAAAAGCACAGAAACAATGGATTATAATAAATGTAGCCTATACGACTCTCCAGAATATCTACAGAAGTGAATTTGTACTTACAAGTAATTTTATTTTTTTTTAGACTTGTAGATTTTTTAGAATGGGGGGACCTCTGGAAGGCAGCGGGGGCCTCCAATGGGCCCTAGCAAAGCCCAGATAAGGCCCCAGGGCACTCTGGAGGGTAATTTGGGCTCTGCACGGGCCCCTGCAGAGTCTGGATAAGGCCCCGGGGCACTCTGGAGGGCAATTAGGGCCCCATGTGGGCCCCCGCAGAGCCCAGCAAAGGCCCCTGGAGCAACTCTGCCATGTCAGAGCACCACTGCTGTTGGCAGCGGTGGGGACCCTCCCGTTGGGGCTGGTTGCTGTGCACGTCCTCACCGTGGGGAGCAGGGAGTGGAGAGAAGTGAACAGCAAGTGGCGTTGCCCAAGGGACCATCTGCACAGGCGCCGGTCGCGCGTCAGGAAAGGATGTTTGCGGGGCACCTCGAACCCACTGCTGCCCCTGCATTCGCAGCCTGGAAGTAAGATGAACGAATGGGCTGGGCTTGGCCAGGGCTTTCCAGAGCATCCCCGTGTCCCTTCCCCAGCCTGAACAGGCCCTGCAGGTCTTTTGGCTCAGAGATGCTTCTGCTGGCTTCCTGCCAATGTTGCCCATGAAAGCATTTCACACCTGATGCCTGATGCCTGGCCGTATGACTGCTAATGGAGCACACTGCGCGTGCACGTGTGTGCACGTGCAATTGCTGCTCACACACAAAGCGCCCCAAGGAGCATGTGCTCAAGGACATACCCTGTGCTTGTTGCTTGTGCTCCTTGGGAGCATTTCACTGACTGCTTCTTCCACAGGCCACTTTTCTTCTGGAAAAGAGCGCGCCCTGGTCTGCCCCTGTTGCTCTTCCTAGAAAATAAACAGCACCCAGGCTTTTCTCCTTTCTGGACCATCACACACCATACTCCTGTGCAGCCCCCTTCCATGACCCTCGCTAGGCCTGCCAGCTTCACCTCCAGCCCTGCGGAGGTGATGGAGCAACAGATCCTGGAAACAACTTCCAACTTGTCCTGTGAAGGACAAGATGATGGGGAGTAGTCAGCATGGATTTACCATCTAAGGCAATTCTGCCTTATACCCTAACACATAGGAGGCAGGAAGGTCAGCTTACTCATAGCAAATGAACCTGTCAGGGGCCAGTGCTCGGAGGGCATCCCCTCCCGAGTTCCAGCTGGCCACTCATCCTGACAGAAAACTACAGCTCGAGCTTTACTGAGTCCTGAAGTACTGTCAATTTTCTTCTGGCTTCCCAGAATTTCCACCAGCAGCAAACCCCCTTTTACGTTACCTGTTGAAACCCCCCCCCATGGCTGATGCTGCCTCCGGTTTTAGTACCTTCCCAGGGAACACGGATCCCACAAGGACAATCGGGTGAATTCACCCAGTACTGGCTGTGTTGTATGCGGTAGCCACACTCAACAGCTCAGGAACCTGCAGAGTCCCACCTGGGTCACCACATTGTTACCAAAATTGATTTGCTTGCATTTTTCATTTCTTCTAGTTTGCATGTGGGTACTGGACAGAAGGCAGCAGAAGTATGCCCTACCTAAAACCCTTTTTTTACTGCCAGCAATAAAAGTGTCTCTCGGCTGGGAGCACAACTATTCACGTATTCATTTTTACAATTTACAGAACCAGTTGGCTTTGGCCAAGACATCGTCTGTTACCATTCACATTTGAGCATTTGCACACCCAACCCTCCCCCATGCAAGTGTGCTTAATGCATATTTATTAGCCGAGTTTGCACAATGTTCTTGCAACATTGCCGTGTTCAGACGGTTTGGTCTGCTTTCTTCTAGCAGCAAACCCACTTATATAGGTGAGGTCACTGTCAGTCATGTTCTATTGCACATGTCTTTGAAGACATCTTTACATTGCAGCTTTACCTTCTGAAATACGTCACACCTCTCTTTTGTGTGCAGGGTGGCCAGGACAGATCATTTAAGTCTGTATTGGGTCTGGCTAGGACAAAGTTACCTTTCCCCATAGCACCCCTCATAGTGCTGTGCTTTGTATTTGTAGCTAGAAAGGTGTTGATGACACACCAGTGTTTCGTCTACTGCTGAGCAGTCCTCCCACAGCATCAAGGCTGTCTCTCCAAACCCCCTCACGCCCAAAGGCCAGCAGGCTGGGAGTGGGCAAGAGGGTGGGAGGGGACATAGCCAGAACAGCTGACCCAACCTGACCAAAGAGATATTCCATACCAAATGTTGTCATGCTCAGCAATAAAAGCTAAGAGAAAGGAGGAGGAGAGGGGGCACTCATCATTAAGGCATTTGTCTTCTGGAGCATCCACTACACGTACTGAGGCCCTACTTCCCAGGCAGTGGCTGGACATCGCCTGCTGAATGGAAGCAGAAAATAAATCTTTTTGTTTTCCTTTGCTTCCACACACAGCCTTTGGTTTTTCTTCATTAAACTTCCTTTATCTCGGCCCACAAGTTCTTTTTCATCTTATTTTCTTCCCCCCTGTCCTGCTGAGGAGGGGAGTGATAGAGCGGCTGGGTGGGCACCTGGCAGCATGCCAAGGTCAACCCACCACACCTTTTCACAGAGCAAGACCACAAAGTCAGCTCTTCCCTGTAAGAAGATTCCTCCAAGGTACTTCTGAAAGGGCCTAGTCCAAGTACAGCCCAATTTATTTATTTTTCTATAAGTGCCTCTCTACTTGCCCTGGCCATTTCCATCAATAAAGCAATAAATCATCTGGATTATTTGTGCTTTGCATGACACCAAAACAGGGCTGCCGCAAAGCTTAGAAGCAAGCATCTGCTCAATAACAGAATAAAAATAAAATCTCAGCTAGTGCTCAAAAAATGTAGAATGACCACGTTTTTCAAAGAAGTGTGGGACACTTGGACACCTGAAGAGGCTGATAATTCTTTTTTAATGGTCAGGCAGACACAGCTCAAAAAACAGTGACTTATAGAAGAGCAATATATGATGACACTCATTCATAAGCACAGAAGCCTTCAGTGAGTTTAACACCTTCCATAAGCCAACCTGTGGTTACTGTCTTATTTCTGCAAGTCTGAGTCAATGGTCTTATTAAAAAAAATTAGCCAGTTAACAATGCTTAATAAATGAATAATCAGAACTCTGAAAGATTAATCAGTTTTATAAAACCCACGTAATCTTACCTGTCCTTGTCGTTACTTTCTCCCTCTTTCCCACTTATTCCTTGTACTCTTCAATTATCTTTGATCAGTTTTGACACTATTTAAGAAAACAGAATCTATCTTTTGTTTTCTTTGTATTACTTTACTTTAAGTACAAATATTTCTAATCCAAGTTTAAACCTTTGAGTCCTAAAGAAATAATAAATAATAAAATTTAATGAGTATTTTCCTACAAGAACTTTGAACCCTTCCAGACTTACAGAAACAGGTTAGATTCAAATTTCCAATCATCTCAACTTGTCTCAGAAGTTCTCACTGATGGAAAACTGAAACGGGAGTAACTTCCCATTTTGTCACCCAGGAAAGGTGCAACAGCAAAACAAACTTCTTAATTTTTTAAAAGCACAATATTTTCTGATTTGAAAAGATAACTATTTTTCAGATAGTGAAAATCTTCTAAAATCATATCATCTTGATAGATTTGCCAGAACTAACTTCTTATGAGAACAGTTCCTGGAATGTCAGTACCACTGATTAAATCACAGTTGTTTTCTTGGCCAGCATCTACAATATTTTTATTGATGCTCCTATGCTGGGGATGAAAATAATTCGCATCCTGCATATTTCCTCTGGTATTTCATCTTTATTTTGACTATATGTACAGCACAATTACGACAACATAAATACTGTCAGTTTGAAGTTCATGTTCTAAACTAATTTGTATTTGGTGCTCTTAAAACTTATTCTTTATAAAACTTTTGAAAATTTGGTTTTGATAAATTTGCTGAGATATGGATCTATACCAGAGATTTTAATTTACTGGAATTTTACACAGAAACATGTTTCCAGTTTACCAAATCAGACAAAATTTCTCTTTTTCATTGAAGACCACAAGGTGGCATGTGAAACATACAATAAACATACTTGAAAGAATACAGTAGAAAACTAGTACGCAGTTCTACCAGATGACCATTACCTGAAAATTCAAACAGTTTTAAGAAGCAGTCTAAATTTTTTGTGGGGTTTTGCCTTTTTCAGTCCAAGCTCCACATTGGAAAAGTTCACACTGGAAAAGGAATAAGGCGCACAAGCCTTTTATTAACAAGGAAGGACTATTTTTTCTAATATAAAAGTACACGAGGGCATTCTAACACAGACACTGCGTCTTGTTACCTACAGAGGTAAAATACAGAGCAATCAGTGTAAACTTCAGAAAACTTCTTCCATGATTTCCACTCAACAGCCATAAGAACCAGACAGACCATTGTGTACGCAGCTGTGGTGTGCTAAATCTTCATTTTAATGAAAAAATCCTTAAGAGTTGTTGTTAAACATTGAACTATATTTTAAAATGCAGAAATATGGCATCTGGTACTGTTGTGCTACACCATGGAAGGTCTTAGCCTGTTCACACTGATGTCTGTTTGAGTACAATGGAAAATTTTTCATTTATCTCGCACACTTCTGAATTCAATGGATGCAGCAGATGTCTTTGGGCACAGCAGTGCATAAAGGACACTAAAGCTGTGAGGGTGTTAACTGTTAGGAGCTAGTTGTTGGGGTGTCTTCTTTTCATGCGCTTTATCCAAGATGATAAAAACAAATTTTCCCCATTGCCAATAAAGAGTATATCATGTTGATGTGTCTAGTTTTCTGAATTGCACTGCAGGGAAACACCTTCATTCTGCAGATCACTTCAAATGCATTCCCAAAGCCAAAAAATGTCTTTCTGCCCCATCCCAACTACCATCTCAGCCTGTCTGTGCTATTTTCCCCTGTATGGTGGTGAGCTGTGGTAACTCCAGGCCTGTTATATCTTTACAGGCATTTCATATATTGGCCAAGTGTCAATAAGCTGATGGAAGACCCCCACAGAAGAGGTCTGTGTGCTCCAACCTAGAGACTTGGGAAAGGGTCATGCTAATACCTATAGGCATTCAGACAATTTGAACCTGTAGGAGTGGTGTTTGGTACCCTGTGCATCTGGGCTGGTAAATGGGGTCCTCATTTAATATCTGTTTTACATATATATTGTTCATGAAAATATTCCACTTTCTGTTTTGCTTTTTTTTTTAAGATCTTTTTTTGGAATTTACCCTCTCCCAAACTGTTACATTTGCACTGAAAATATGCCTTACGTTATTCCCAGATGACACATGCTAATTACGTATACAAACAGGAAGAGAGGGCCATGTGGTTATGCCTGAAAACCGAGGAAATGATTAACAGGGTTGATTCATTTTGGCTTACTATAAATTTCTCAAGACATAAGTACTGTTGCTAAAAGCCATAGACCTTCAGCAGAATACTCATCAGGAATTACCTGCTCCTAAATGAACAAGAATTAATTGCCCTTACTAACAAAACTACTAAGGCTTGGATTATTAGTGAATAGGGTTGAATGTTGTAGTCAACAAACACCAGGGAGGCTTTATTTCTCTCTTAAAAAAAAAAAAAAAAAAAGAAAAAAGAAGTGTTGCCATAACCATTAGTTTTATACAAGAAAAATGACATTTCATTAAACGAAAGAATATCTGTTGGAGATGGTTCAGAATCACAGAATTTGGTCAAGATTTGACCTTGCTCGAGCCTGAAGGGTTTCAAACCTGGAGTTTGAAACTGGGGCTGTTGCTTCTATTGAGAATTCAGTCTTGTACTGTACTAAGTATGCTCAGTTCCTACAAGTCTGAGCTCCTCATTTCACTTACAGATAGGCTGCATCTTAATTTGATTTCAAGGCACATAGGTGTTGTCAAATAAACACGCTGATTTTTTTACCCTTATTGAAGTGCCAACCCAAAACACAAAAAAACCAAATGCAAATGTTTAACATTTCCAGCCCCCAATTGACCACCTGGTTCTATACATCCATTTGATTACCTGGACCTCTCCTTGCAGTCTTGTAGTAAAGTAATGAATGTTATCCTTTACGACTCTGTCATGACTGACAGCTTGACAGCTATTTGGAGAGAATTGTACCTATTCAAGGTACAAGACAGAGCTCCAACAGATTATGTGCTTCTGGAAACTGTAATTACAGACCTGGAAGATTTTTGACACTCTAGGCTGTGCTTTGCATCAAATCTGCCACACTTGTATAACAGTTTAAATTTAAAAAGATAAAAAAAGGGGACAAACATAACTTTTGCTCTGCTGAAATGCACTGCTGAAAGTAAATTTTTCAGCTTGCTCTCAGCTGAAATAATTTTGTGGGAAACACCAAGAACATCAGCATTTTGGACTGAAAAACAAAATAAAGGTTAAAATCTAAAAGGCAGGGGAAGAGGGAAGCTGCAGCATTTGAGGAAATACCCCAGCCTAAAAAATGAACATAGCCTGATCCTGAACATAGCAGACCACCGAATACCTTATACTACCTGTGCTAGTAAATTCAGAGGTGTCAGGGAATGCTCCGAAGCACTGGTACTCAATCTTCTGCCAGAAGATTGTTCTGCCAGAAGTCTATTAGAATAATCCCTTTTGGCTCATGAGAAATACCACTCTCCTAAACAATCCCCATGCTTCAGGAGTTAGAGCCAGGAACTATTCTTAACAGGCGTTTCTGATGCAGATTCTCTGTTTTGGATGGATGACAGTCATCCCATGCTAGCCGGCCTCGTTGCTAAGAAATGGCCCAGCGCATGTTTTATTTATTAGCATGGATTCAGCACCAAGAGACCTGGGCTCCATGGGGCCCCAGAGAAACCAAGACAGCACATGTTGAGAAAGGTACAGAAAAGTACCAGGGTGTTATTGTGTCCAAGCAGAATCCATCAAAATCTCTCCCTCCTTTCCTTCCTCCTTCTCTACCAAGCCTTTGCCTCTGCATTACTTCCGCACAGAAAGCTTCACTGGGTTCATGCAAAGCAAGTGGCTAGGAAGAGTACTGGCATCATAAAATTGCCCATTTCCCACAAGCAAGAGGAGAAAAGAGGAAGCTCAGTGAAAACAGCAAATAAACATTGAAATGATTCAAGTGTGGGGTGGCTTTGTTAAACTGCTAGTGCTGAAAGAAAATACCACTTATCTTCAAGAGAGCAGCAGAGTTTATCCTGACATTATACTTATGACATGTCATGACCACATGGGCACCACCACCGCTGTAGCACAAGATGGTAATAAAATCCTAGGTGACTCAGAAGTCTTGTACTCCCAAGCGCTCCCTCCCTCCCTCCAAACTGCTAGAAAAGCTCCTAGCAGCTCTGCCCCTTGATTCAGTCAGCTGGGTAGTGTCCACATGTTGCAATAGCTGGATACAAGTACTTTCATGCAGATCTCTTAATGCAAAATTGTGTATACAGTCATCTAAAACAATAGGTAATAATTTCCAAAAGAATTCAGATGTTCAGGAACGGCCCAGCTAGTGCGTGGCGCACACTAACAAGAAGGGGTTGGTTAAGGCTGGTAGGAGACTACACACAGGTGACTGCAAAGGGTGGTGGTTTCCACGGTGCTCCTCTGTTGTAGCCTTCATTACCAATAGATCTGAGCAAGTGTATCATTACATTGCCAGGGTGGCAGCAGGCAAAACAGGAACTCAGCCAGAATCTAAACACCTGACTTCATTGTTTTCAGAAAATATCAGGACTGGAAACAATTTCTCACTGGTAAGAACAAGCACAATTGAAGAGGTTACTACCAAACTCCTTCATTTCTGGTATGTAGATAGTACAAAATACTCCTTTTAAAAAAACTATTATAAACCAAATATCCCTTCTCTCTTCATTTAAAACCTTGGAAAACCCACAAAAAAAGCAAGGACAAAGGCATTGTGATTACTGAATGAAAACTCATTTTCTAAAACAGGGTCCTTTATACAACTCTAAATATACAAATAAAATTCAGGGACTATCAAGAGTTAAGAGAAAAATGATGTCTTTTCCCCAAATGTTTCAGAATATTTAAGATGTAACAGGCTCTGTCATGTTTAAGTCCAACAGAAAAAATATAGTAAAGTTGTATGAGAGGTATAATGGCTAAATACATAAGTCCATGTTCTGACTATTGCCATGCTTTTATATTACTTCATATGATCATGTAAATAGTTTTATCTAAGTGATACAGATTAGTGTATTTAAGACTAGCATTTTCCTGTCCTCAGGTTAGTCATATCCAGTAAATCTTGATAATGGATATTAAATGTTATATGTTCACAGAAAATTATATTAGTGACCTGAACAAATGTTCAATTATCTTTACAAGATATAACCACTTTCTCTATTCAATTTTAAACACTTACTATTTGCTTTTTTACTACCTTGCTAAAAATACGGCAGCTTGCTATACAATCCTCCCCAAATTTTGTGGGCAAGATAATAATTCCATTTTGCTGGGCCTGTCATTTTAAATCCTGCCATAAAAATGATCCTACTTACCAAATACCTGTAAATATCACCAAAAAGAAGAAGAAATAAAAAGAGTGGTCTAAAAAAACAAGGAAGGGCCCTGACAAAGCCAAAGTAAGGCTGTATTTATGAGGCAGGACAGATGGTGACCATCACAGCCCTGGTGTCACTGTTTGGTGGGAGCTATCGGTAGCTGTCCTCTCTGAATACTGCATCACTGTACGGGAAGCACAGCACAAGATGAGGCAACCGAGGAGAGACAATATGATGCCCAGGTAGATCTCCTCCCAGATCTTTTCCAGATAGGTTACAGCTAGGCGACACATCCAGACTGAGATCCATCCTCAATCCCAACACAGAGACATAGCTTAAGTGTTTGATATAGTCCACTGGTTTTGATAGTCTTCCAGCTATTGAGATCAGAGAATATCATTCAATTGTCATCGCTGATTTTCAGTGTAATTCCAGCTGTTCCATTAAACCAAGATATATTTATAAAACCAATGACCAAAAAGGCCAGACCTAAGGCATATAGGCAGTATAAATTACACTTTCACAGCTGGGAACAAACCAGAAAATTATTCTTTCTAAAAAGTGGCATACAAGGAGAAACTGCACTGAAAGGAAAGTATCTGAAACCACAACAAATTGAACCCGATTTATTTAGGGAGAAAATTACCCCTCTTCGGCTAGGATTAAATCAGTTTTTAAAATTGCATCATGAAACCATAGCTTCTTTAAATCTGAACATCTTGCCTCATCAACAAAGAGATCTGTACAACTTTCTGTGCTGTTGTAGAAACACAGTCAATCTGGTGAATTTTAAAAACAGCACAACTGGATTTGGTGTTTAATGTCCATAAAAATGAAGGCACTAAAATTCTTCTGGATGGAGGGACAAGGCTACAACAAACTACTTCAGAAAAATGAGTCTTTCTATTAGTGCAGACATGCATGTGGTGTGCATGTTTATACACATATATATGAATACGAAGGGGTGCATTCATATCTATGCACTGGAGGCCTGTCTCTCAGATAGCACCGAGTTCCACAGATACACACTTCCCAGACAAAAAAAAAGCACCTTTCCGTATTTTGTACCCTCTTCTCAACGTCTGTGTGAATACCTGTTTATAGCAGAAATCTAAAAGCTCTTTCCAGCCTATGCTGTCCACAGGGAAGAATGTCAGACAGCAAATACCACCTCAGTATGGAAAATGTGTTTAATTTTAGTTGTTATTTTAGTTGATCTTTTATACAGAGATACAAGGCATGAAAAGCATTTTACAAGTCCGTAGCATCAAGTACTGAACACACACAGTAGCTGTACTCCTGGATTTTGCAAACTGAAGACTAAGCTCATCAACACAGCTGTCACGTTTTCAAAACCAATTTCGCCAAATACTTCTTAAATTCAAGAAAGATAATTACATTTATTACAACTACCAGATATTCTACCAGTTGTTTTTATTAGTATACTATGCATCTTCTCTATTGTCAACTGCACATTTTCAAATTACAGTTTAACAGGTCTGTGCTTTGCTAAAGGCCTCTGCAATAACAAGCAAAGCTGTTCTGATGTGGTCTGACAGCCACCGCCAGGAACAGGAAGAAAACACAAAACTAATTTTTCTCCTGGTCCTATGCTCAGGCCCTGGGACCTAGATTCTGACTTTCTGGTTGTCATGGTTTAACCCCAGATGGCAACTAAGCCCCACACAGCCGCTCGCTCACTCCCCCCTGCTGGGATGGGGGAGAGAATCAGAAAAGTAAAAGTGAGAAAACTCATGGGTTGGGATAAAGACAGTTTCATAGGTAAAGCAAAAGCCGCGCACGCAAGCAAAGGCAAAACAAGGAATTAATTCACTCCTTCCCATGGGCAGGCAGGTGTTCAGCCATCTCCAGGAAAGCAGGGCTTCATCATGCATTAATGGTTACTTGGGAAGACAAGTGCCATCACTCCAAACGTCCCCCCCTTCCTTCTTCTTCCCCCAGCTTTATATGCTGAGCATGACGCCATATGGTCTGGAATAGCCCTTTGGTCAGTTGGGGTCAGCTGTCCCAGCTGTGTCCGCTCCCAACTTCTTGTGCACCCCCAGCCTACTCGCTGGTGGGCTGGGGTGAGAAGCAGAAAAGGCCTTGACTCTGTGTAAGCACTGCTCAGCAGTAACTAAAACATCCCTGCGTTATTAACACTGTTTCCAGCAGAAATCCAAAACATAGCCCCATACTAGCTACTATGGAGAAAATTAACTCTATTCCAACCAAAACCAACACACTGGTCCGTATTCTTTCTTTATCCCAGGATTATTCAGCTAGAAATAATCAAGTTCATTTATCCAGAATGTCTATTTGGTTGCTGTTTTAGAACTTCCTACAGATTTAACTCTTCAACATGATTCCAGAAAACTGGGGTGGAAAATGCCAGTGGCTTTGAGATACAGATATGCTCAGGTTTCTTCTAGGTGAGCATTGTATCCCACTAACGCCACCAGACAGGAACGCACAAATTAGCACTCGCACAAGCAGCTTCGCTACACATTGTCTCCATCACCCTTCTCTTAACAACCACACCTTTGGGAAGTCCATCACTTACTCTTCACTGATGAGGGAGCTGGACTTCCTCTGTGAGTGAAGTTTGAGATGTCACTATGGTTGCATAGACAGATAGATGGAGTTTTACAAGAAAATGCCTGTTTTCTCAATCTTCAGCATACTGAAAGCGTAAAAATGAATCAGTGTTCACCATTTAGTCACTGATTATCCTTAAATCTCCCATTGATTTTTCCTGCAGGTCACTTTGCACTTATTACAAAAGGGATCCTACTTGCCTTCAGAGATACCAAAGGGATTTTCAGTAAAAATCAGTAACACTGAGAACAATAGATTTTTTTACATGTGATGAACTGCTGAAACAAGTTACATCTTATATTGATTGAGAAACACACTTATGAAGGTATTTCTCAAAATCTGTTAAAAGTGATTAAAAAGAAAATTAACTGCATGTACTATGAGTGAGTGTGATCCAAGTCTCTCAGATATGAGGCTGTGACCCAGTTTACAGTTGGAAAGTCAACAGGTATTGTTACATGGCTTTCCTGAATGCCATTACAGCATTGATTTAAAGCCAATTATACAGTTAATCTAAAAAACAGAACACCACATATAATACTTCAATTGATGTAACGTCATATTTGAGTTTTACAATGGTTAACAGTTTCAACACAACCCCAAAGGAGTATTTTAAACTTTAATTTGTGTTGCAATTACTTTGTATTTTATCTGCCACATAACTTCAACAATGAAACCTTAAGCCAGCTGTGATGCCACTTATGTTATTTGAGAGAATGACTTTTAATATACTAACGGAAAAAAAGGGGGGTTTCCAGAAGCAGTAATGATTTACTCTAATTTTTCCCTCGGAAGCCCCTCTTTGTCTTGGGAACTCCAAGTCACCATTTATCTTCTTGGAACTTCTGTTTTGGTGTGCCAACAAAACATGCAGCTCACCACAGCACTACATCCACAGAACTCAGATCAAATGGAGCATTCCTCTTCCCCTTCCACCCTTACTAGCAAGCTTGCCTTCAAACTCTGACAAAATTCCTAAAGATCTGTAGAAAGCAGCAACTAACTACTTATTCCTGTTACTCATCCTGTATTCCTTTACTGTGATGAAAATGTCAACACTGCTTCCACTCAGTTAGCAGAAACTGGCCCAGTGCTGCCTTAGTGTGGTCCAAAACCCACTGACATCAATGGAAATGGACAGGCTCTTTAGACAATATATAAGGTTCTAAGCCACAAAACCTCTCTACGTTTTATAACAAAACAATTCATTAAATAAAAGACTATCATAATACTTTCGGCACTGTTACCAATCTGCCACCTTTTATAATCACAATAATTTTCTTGTTTAAGTGAGGATACTTAAAATTTTAAAAATACATGAAATCAACACAACACATGGCAACAAGATGTGCAAATAACTTTTTGTACATGACACATGGCAACGATGCGCAAATAACTTTTTGTACAGTATCTTAAAATTTTTAGTATAGTGGCAGTCATAATCTCTTAATGGGAGATACCACGTATGTATTTACACAGTGGTTTTGTAGTACACACTCACTGTGTATGACCATTGCATACTATTTTCTTTAGGAAACAAAATCTTTCTTACATATCAAAGCGGAAATAGGATGACAAATAGTACTACTGACACGGTAAATACAGAGAGGGATACGCATAAACAGATATCCAAAACCTGCATATTGCAAATATTGCATCAAAATTACACTTCTGGGAAACCACCTAGTGTGTCTGAAGGACACAGGCTAAATGAAAACTGAAAACAGAGTAAGTCAGCACTTGCTTTATATGGCTGCTCAGTATGTTAGTAATGCTGCAGCAACTGGAGGATATAAATCATCCAAGATATAAGAAAACTAGAAAAAAATAGCAAGGCTATCTAAAGTACTAGGGCTTAGGCAGAACTGAAAAATAATTGCCATGCTTTAAAATGCATGCTGTGAAATATCACACAGTATCATAGTCTGAAAACTTAGCTCCTTTCCCTCGTTCTCTGGTCCCTAGCCCTTACTGGGAGAAAAGAGGAGAGGTGAAAAGCCACAAACGTTTAGCCCGAGATCCATACACGTGGAAAGGCGAGGGGATTTGCTCTATTTACATCCACTTCATCCTGCAGAACTGTCACTCCTTGTGGAAAGCTACAGACTTCTAACTTTAAACTGAAGCATTTCGTTAGTCTATGAGAACTTGCCTTGGTGAACAGGCCTTGCCAAACCTTCCTGCGTAACCCTCACGTAGAGCTTCCGCAAACACATGAGCCGACCAGGCAGCTCACTCTGAGCGGGGGCAAGGGTGAACTTGCACTTTCTGGAAATTTCGAAATTACCGCCGCTATCCTGAAGCATCTTCCTAGGACAGGCACGGAGGAGACAAGCGAGTGCAAGAGCTAACCCTCCTCTCGCCTCACCTGCGCAATGGCTACACACGCGGAAACGCACAGGCCACGGCCCCGGAGGGCGGCGGGCGGCGCTCCCGGCCGGGCTCGGCCCTGGCATCCCGCAGCATCTTTTGGGAACAGGAGTAACACAACCCCCGCCCGCCTCCCGGACGGAAGGGGATGCTTCTCCCCTCTCCCCCACCTCCGGCCCGGGGGATGCCTCCCGGCACGACGTCCCGGCTCCCCCGAAGGAGGAGGCTGCTGCCCTGCTCCCCCGGCTCGCTGCCGGCTTCCTCTTCTCCGCAAGACTCATCGCGGCGGCTCCGCCTTCCCCGACCCAGGAACCCGCGGGAGGCCGTTTTCCGCGGGGAAGGGAAGCCGCTCCTCCGTGGGGCTGAAGGAGGAGCGGGCTGCCGGCGGCCTGGAGAGGAGGCGGGCCCGGGAGGTGAGGGGAAGAGGCGGGCAAGGAGGGCGAGAGGAGCGGCGCTCTGGGCTCCGCTCCGCCCGGCGGAGAGACGGCGCGGCCGCCCCCGGCAGCGCGGACCCGTCCCCGGCGGCGGAGTGCGAGGATGAGCGGCGGGGACGGTGGAGGCCGGGCGGGCGCCATCAGCTACGCCCTCCCCTCCATCCCCTCCAACAAACTCCCGGACTTGCGGTTTATCAGCCGTGGCGCTTACGGTACCGTGTCCGCCGCCCGGCACGCTGACTGGAGGGTCCCGGTGGCCCTCAAATGCCTGCAGGGGCCGCTGCTAGACAGGTAACGGGGGCGAGGAGGGGGACGGCCGGGACGGGGCATCGCGCAGGGGGGGCGGTCCCGCCCGGCCCGGCCCGGGCCGGGGGGGTGATGGGGGCGGCGGGGCTGCCGGGTGAGGGGTCCCCCTCGGGGAAGGGCTGAGCTGAACCCGCCTTTCCCCGAAACCAGGAGGGGGGTCCTACGCTCCCGCTTTGCCCGGGACACTCCGTGAGTGCGTCCCGTCGGTGGGTAAAGCGGCCACGGGTGGTGGAGCCTGGGCTCTGCCGGGCGTGGGTCGAGCTGCCAGGGCGAAGGTGCCGGCGTGGGTTTCTCTGGTTGGTGGATCAGAGTGGGTGCCTTGTTGGGCAGCGCTGCTTTACACCCAAGGGCAAAGGAGATCCCACGAAGACTGATTCAGCTTGAGCCATGAGAAAGCACGTACCAGCCCCGGAGCTTCCTCTCTTTCGGTCATTGGAAATGGCTGGTTTCAGTCTCGACATGTGAGACACTAAGGAGGTTGCCTCTTGTGAAGGTGTTTTCTTCTGCAGTGCACACCTTGGTTCCTCCTCAAGGTGGGATTTGCACAGTTCAGCTTCTGTCTGGGTCTGCTGGTTGCCAGCCGCTTTACTGAAGTATCAAGTGGGATATTAAAATACAGTGATTGCTATAGATTTGTTGTTTGCAGAGAGACACAGGGAGAATATAAGGAATATATTACTGTATCCACTAGAGATTGCTTCTAGCTCCTAGAAGCAGCTTCTCTGAGACAATGCACAATTGATTTTTTTTTTTCTTTTTGCCCCAGATCTCACAGTACTGAGAGAAGCTAATTTAAAGTAATAGGCTTGTATGCCCCCACGTACAAGAGAGATTTTCCATTAGCTCTTCAACTTGTAGCAGTTACGTTTCCCATTTTCCTGGGGCGCAAGTGACAGCATGTTTATTGCAGGAGCTGTCACTCCATGGAAGGGTGCAGCAGGTAATAAATTTTCATCCATCTCTGCCTCATTCACTCTCTATAGTGCCAATTTTTTATCATATCAGTGCAAATTTGCCTCTTCTTAGGCTGTCTGAAGCCTGCCTTTTGTGTCTTATGTAGCAGTCTTTAACCTTTACTGCCTCAGGTTTCTTTGATCTAGTATTAGGCATTTAGGCAGAATAGCTTCACTCAAAATAGCAAGGCTTCTAGTCTTGTGATCCAATATGCTAGAATATAAGATAAGTTGTTTTAAGCTATCTCACCTCTTATTCCCCAGGTGTGTATACACAGGCTTTATCTCTGAAATCTTGCCAGAATGAAATGGAATCTCAGTTATGTTTTTAGACAGGAATATTGTGCTCTCTGATAAGTTTATTGTTGTGTTTTTTTTTCTTTAGTTTAAATGTTTGCTTAAATACCTGCTAATCAGAAATACAATGTTTATCCTCTGAGCTCAGTTGAGAGAAAACAACAAATATTATTTTTAGCCTTGAAAGCATTTAGATTAGTGTGACATCTAACCTGTGAAATTATGATGAAAAGGGCAACTGAGGTAATCAAAATAATTCAGCCACCTACCATATATCATGGAAAGCTTGGAAATGCTATCAGAAGATCGAAAGCTGTAAGAAATCTGTTATACCTGAGTCTCTGCAGCAAGTGATTTTTCGGTTGTATAGTAGGCAACATAAAATGCTGTCAAGAAAAGGGAAGAGTTCCCGGTGCAGTTAATTCCCCAAACAGGAAGCCTGCACTGTGTATCCCAGAACTTGGTGTGTGACCAGCCAAACAGCAAAGCCAGTTTGGAAGCTACTGTGGGGCTTGTACTAATCTAGGCATTACTCAATGCCCTTCTGGTATGGATCAGGCAAAGGTGAAGTGACTTACAGGCACAGGAATAGACCTCAATATGTTGCAACTCGTTTCCCAGCTACAGCTGAATCCCATGCAGATGTGCCTCACAGTCTGGGAAAACCCCTAGCTTTCTCAAACCTAACCTTCTCTGAAGAGAGAGAGGAAGAGAGGGAGTTGTCCCATGCTTTTCTTGAAGGCTGCCTTTTTACTTTGATCATTTCCTAGAGTTTCCTGTAATAGAAGCCTTTTTCCATCACATAGATAAGGACCAACAATTGCCCTTAATTTCACATCCATCTAAATTTGAAGTTTTCCTGTCATAAAAGCAGCAGGCTTTAGTTCTCCAGGCTTCCTCTTTTCCCCATATACTCTGATGGCCTCTTCTTTGTGAGGGCTAGATCTACATCGATGGGTCCAGACTGACATGACTCTGCAGTGTGTGGCCTGAGCTTGATGGACGCAAGCCGGCTCTCACCCGGGAGCTGTACAGCCACAGTAACACGGCGCTGTGCTGGGCAAATCCTGATGGGCATAACCCTGGCTTGTACGCAGCCGTGCCCCAGCACAGCTGTATGCTTCTGAATCAGACTGGCTTACATCCAAAGGATCAGTCTTAGATGTGCTGTAAAAGTCCTGTATTTGGATATCCTAGTTGCATAGTACCTGTACCTGTTTACACTGATATAAAATCTAAATCTTTTTTTCTTAGAATTATCCTTCATGGTCCAAGTATCCTCACTGTCAACAAACCCATTTTTTTCAAGAACATTTGAGATATAAGGCATAGCAAGAAGTTTATCATTTTTAGGGATAGAAGCGTACTCATTCTTAAATAAAACTTGAGCTTCTCGAATCCCCATGCCGCAAGGTCTCAATTTGTAAAGATGCATCAAATTAACATTTATGAGGAGGTTTGATGTAACAGAGAGCATTCACACAACAAAATTCAGGTGTCCAAACATCATGAGGCTGGTCCCTTCCTGCTTCCTGTGCAACCAGGGAATGTTTTTTCCAGTGTGATTTAAAGCAGGGACCCAGTTTGAAGGAACAATTTATGTGAAAACAAAACATAGTTGGTCATTCCTTTTCCTTCAGAAACTTTAACCCATATTATTTTAGTGCATATCAGTGTCCACTAAATTTAAATGGTTGGAGAATTGCGAGTATTAAAATCTCCACTCCATAGGAGATTAATATTGGGCCTCTGAAAACCCAGGGTTTGAAGATAGGCAGTAAAATAGGACAAATGTAGTTGGCTATTACCATTATGGTTACAGAGGACGGTGAGAAGTTGGAGTTCTGACTGTATCCTTATTTACTAGAAACATGGATGAAAAGTGTAATGGAAATAGAGAGATTTGTGTGGTACAACAAAACTGGGGAAGCTGTCTTGTATTTGCATTTGCAGATTCTCATTTGTCTTACAGTGTCTTGTTATCAAAACAGCGTAGTAGGAAACAAATGTTGAAAGGTGGTAGTACTGCATATAGGTACATAATTTTTTAAGAGACTATAGTGAACCCAACATTTGCTTTGAGTTTCCTAGTACTGGTATGGTAACCTTGTTTGTTTGTTTGTTTTCTTTTCTATAAGTGATAGAAACCACCTTCTAAAAGAAGCAGAGATACTACACAAAGCCAGGTTTAGTTACATTCTGCCAATTTTGGGAATTTGCAACGAGCCTGAATTTCTGGGGATAGTAACAGAATACATGACAAATGGGTCATTAAACCAGCTTTTACATGGGGTAAGTGTACTTACAGTCTTTAAATACAATCCCTGGTTGTTTCAAATAGGCTATGATTTCCATACTTAAGGGAAGTAGTATAGTAAAGTCTATTATTAATAATATTTCAAATTAAAGGACAATCATTATCACTAGTAGTTTGTGGTGCTCAGATAGACTTTCTGTATCCCCAAAAGACAACCAAACTCAGCAGACTTTAGTTTTATTAAAATTTTTCCTTTAACATCATGACCTATAACGGGCTTCATGTTGAATTATTATAAACAATCGCTTTAAAAATCTGTTATTCTCTAACTAGAAGCTGAAATACTTATGCTTACTTCAGCCTGGGTGTCAGAATTATTGCCAATGTAAATATCACACAAAGATGAGGATTTTTTACTGAATCTGAATCTCTATTAAAAAAATTGAAGATTTTTACTTTAGTTTATAGAAGTCACATATTGCTAATCTAAACAGATATGGATATTTCTACCAGATCTTACTCTCAGGAGTAAGTTCTCCTGTGCTGAACTCTCAGCTGCTCCCATTAGCTTGGTCTGAGCATCCAGTGTTGCTACTGTAAAGCTACTGCAGTTGTATCTCAACAGCATTGCAGACTTGTCCGTACCTTTAATTGGTACATATCTCATGCCTTAGAGAGCTCAGCTGTGTGTTTCTCATAAAGGCATTCGTGTCAATGTAACTTTTAAGATTTCAGTTGAGTTTTACTGCCTTTTTCTTGGCGTATTAATATTTATAAAGGTAGTATTTTTATATTAGTATTATAAAGGTAGTATGTGCTTAGTTTCACCACAGCTTTTTTTTTCCCCCCAATGTCAGTTGAAGATATGATTCTTGCCTTCCTTTTTGTAGTACTTACAATCTGTGGGTTGCAAGTTCCATGCAGGAGTTCATCTGTAAATCATATTTCCATATGAATGAGTAATATAGTAACTGTCCTACATCTTGTATACCAGTCATGAACTATGATATGAATGCTAGGGAATGGAAACATAACATTGTATGATTAACATTTATATATTTGTTTTAACAGCTAGCCAGTCTTAATGCTCAGTTACAATTTTTTAAGGAGTTCATGTAATGTATGCTTTAAAAGATTACTGCTTGTCCAAGTCCGTTTCTTCTTATTATGAAAGTCTTTGTGTTGTGCTGTTAGATCAGAACAGAGGATTACATTCTGGTTTTGTGTTTTTATCTTGGCAGAAGGATGTATATCCTGACATTCCCTGGTGCCTGAGATTCCGCATTCTTTATGAAATTGCTTTGGGAGTAAACTATTTGCACAACATGAATCCTCCATTGCTGCACCATGACTTGAAAACTCAGAATATTTTGCTGGATGATGAGTTTCACGTCAAGGTAGAGTTATTTAATTCTTATGTTCTTCAGAATCCAGAATGAGCGAAAGTGTTTTAATTATTGTAGAGGAGAAAGAGTGAGGATGTGGACATCCAGAGGGGATGTAATTATATGCCAGATGTTTCTGTCTGTTTTCAGAGAGAATTTATCAACTTCTTTTGAAAACTCTGCTCTGCTCAAGTGTGGATTTGATCTATCTGAAAAGACCAGAAAGCCAGAATTTGGGCTGTTTGTGCTATAGCAGTAGCTGATACTCAATAGCAGTGACACTCTCGTATGGCATCCTTCCAAGGGTAGCTATGTCTGGCCCTTTCTGAGGAGAAAATAGAAAGTGTTCCTGTGTGGGATGCTCAGACAAATTAGTTCTGGAGGACAGTAGATCAAATTCAAATGTTAATATCCCATTTGACATTTATCATGCCATATGTACATATATGTTCTGTTAGTGTAGTATGAGAACGTGTAAAACATTAACTGCAAAATCTGAACATGTTGGAAGATGGCTTTTGTGAAGCTCCTTAGAGCAAGGAAACATACATAGAGAAGTAATATTAGTTTAAAACTTTAATTCTGCCTTTTAAAATATCACTGCCATGATGTGAAAAAGAGACTAAAAGTACTTCTGACCAAAATGGTTAGGTGCTTCCATAATTGCAAGACTTTTTTTGTAAAAGATCCTGTTTTCAAAATTGACAGAATATACTATTCAAGTAAATGAGAAATAAGATATATTTTGCACTTAATTTATACTTGAATGGCGAATGCTTCAGTTGTTACCGTGAGATGAATCTTTTTGTGAGTCCTTTGAGCAAAGATCAAAGATCCAGTGCTGATCTCTTCTTTCTCCATTGCAAAGACATTTTTCTTGGCAGCAAAGCTGCCTTACGCAGCTTTGTCTCTGCTCACACCCTCAGCAGGTCATACCTCTTCCCACTCAGTTGTGCTGGTATTGCCATCTCTCAAGCTTCCTGATAAACCTGATTGGGGAACTGGTCCAAGTAATTTTTTTATCCACTATTTTTTTAATCCCTAACAGCATTGGTGTGGTCTAGTGCTCTATCTGACCACATCTGAAGAGTTGCTTTGCTGGAGCAATTGAAGGCAAGAGGTCAACTCTTGCATACCTGCCCTGCCTCCTGTAAGGAGTCTCTGGAAGACTGTCCTTAGGGTTTTTAAGTGTTTTTCTGGGGGTGAAGCAAGATTCTCTAGATCAGGACAGCTGGCAGGAAGTGCAAGGAAGGTTATCATGCATGCCAAATAGAAGAAGTATTGCATATGTATGAAAGTAACACCATTCATAGAGTGCTTCTGGCTGTCCCAGATCTCCTGAATGAGCAAGATAACACAACCAGTTACAGTGAGAAAGGCTTGATGAGAGTGAGTTGTAGAGAAAAAAAGGTTATTTTTAACTGTGGATTTTGACTGTACGCTCTCCAGAAAGCTTATTTTTGTTATCTTAGTTGCCACAGTGCTCGCACAGGCATCATTGTTGAAAATGTTTTTGCTCTTATGCAAATGCTGGACAAGTGCGGAGCTCGTAGCTGGCTGCTTATCTTTCTCCCTTGTATGCCACACACTGCCACTCAGCCAGCAAGCTTATTCTGCTGGCTGTTTGTCTCCCTACCTGTAACCTAGTCTGACATCTTGCTCCCTGGCTTGTGGATGTCTGGGAATGTAAACTGAAGTCAATTAATTCTTTATGTAGATGTACTGTAAGCTCTGTAGGAAGGAACAAGGCCCCAGAGTGCACAGTAACAAAATACTCAGCAACTTTTTGCAGTACCGAATTTCAGAATATGAAATTTATTAATTCAATATTAATATTTCATAGTTTTGGGGGTGAGGTGGAGTGCCCTAAAATTTTTCTGAGATCAGCTGTCTTGGGATATCTGCAAGCTAAGTTTCGTAGAGCTATTATGATTTATACTAAAATTGTGCTTTCTTCACAAGCAGGGAGCTAGAAGTACTCGGTGTTTTCTTGTTTGCTTTTTTTAATCAAATAAAGTGATTTTCTTCATACAGGACAGACTGCCATAGCAGATTCTCCAGCCATAGGGTGTATGAGTCCTTCCTTAAAAGAAAACAGGATAGGGCAGTGCTATAGGGATAGCATGAGTCATGACCCAGGAATGCTTTCTGAACTGGAGCTGCTGTTTCCTGTTGCTAGGACGACCACATACTTTTTCTGTGTCAGGTTAAGGACTTTTAGTGACCCGTTCTTTCGGGCATATTTCAGGAATTTCTAACAGCTGTCAGCAGATAAATCCAGTTTTTCTTCTCAGAACAACTGATTAGTCCTTTCCAGATTGCAGATTTTGGCATGTCAAAATGGCGCGTCATATCCATGTCGCAATCACGAAGTGAAACCTCTTTGCCAGAAGGAGGGACGATTATCTACATGCCACCTGAAGATTACAATCCCAGTCAAAAAACCCGTGCAAGTGTAAAACACGATATCTACAGGTAACTCACGTTGTTCTGAAGTGGGCTTTGCAATCTGAATTCAAATTTGATTTACTGAACTTAGACTTTAACATATTTTCAGCAATTTTATTATTTTCAGAAGTGTTGTAAGTGCATAAGCAAAATGAATCACAGAAAACAGAATTGAGTGGTAGCTGTATTTGATCACCTGTTTCTTTAGGAAACACTGTGACAAGTGTAATGCTCCAGAAATTAAGCTAGAACTACAGAAACAGACAGAGGAGACTGGTGTCTATAAAGGAGTGTACACATAGAGACAATGTAGGGAGGGGAAAAACTGTTCACACCATTATCTCAATGCACATACCCTTGTAATTTGTGCATGTCAGTTAACATAATTTGCAGAATGTACTCGGGGGAAAGAAGAAAACATATTTTTGGGAAGGGGTTAGGAAAAAATAGGGTAATGGGGCTGGAGGAACTATTTAGAGAGATCTCCTTAAGGAATAACTTGCTTCATGAAAGTTCACGTAGGTTTGCGTCAGTCAGTTCTAAGTAGTAGAAGTAAAAGAATAGCAAGTAGTAGAGTGGTGGCGACCCATATAACAAAACAGAAATTGCTCTTAGGATATGAGAGTTACAATTAGCTAATCTGAAAAGGCTTGGAGAGCTCAAAGATTACTTGAACAATCCTGGAGAGAATTGTCATGTGTAAGTGGAGATCGAGGAGGCCTGAAGAGGCATATCACTGTGACAAAGTCCATCTCTCTGTTGCACTGTATCTTCTTTACCTTCAGCTGTCTTTGACAGGGTTGTGTTTTGCTGAATCAGTCTCAGAGAGTCTTCCAGGGAGACCGCTATGTCTCTTAATTATCCCTTACCCTTAAGGGGCACACAAAGTTCTTTGACATTCCTGTCCAAAGAATAGAGATGGTAAAGCATACCTGCTTTCCTTACCCTTTGGTGAGAAAATCTGGACTAGGAAGACATTGAAAAGGAGTAATGGTATATTGTGGGGAAAGGAGTAGCAGTGTGACGTTATCCCCTCTGGCTTCTGATTTTAGAAGATTTGAAAGTGTGGCTGGTGGCTTAATGAGTGAGTGGAGGTGAGGAAGACAAATGTTTGTTAGAAAGAAAAAATGTGGGCAGAGGAGTAACAACCAAATGGGAGAAAATAAGAGAGAAAAGATCAGTAAAAGAGCTTAGAAAACTGATAAATTAGGTAGGAAAGAAATTATTTGAGAAGAGAGAAAAGAAACTGAGACAACATCATGAAGAGGGATGGCGGTTCAAGGCAGAAAGACATGAAGGTAGAGAGACAGGGAAGGAAATGAGCACTAGCAAGGTCACACAGGAAGATCTGTGCTCAGGATCAGAAGGAGATGCCATGAAGCAGAAATAAGAAAGGAAAACATGGATAGTGTGAAGGGGAATCGGCAGGAAGTGGTATACTGCAGTGTTGTAGAATTGAGAAAATAATCTTTAATTGTAGAGAGATTCCAAACTGAATGAAAGGCTGTATGTCTGATTAATTGACCACAGCAGATACAGCTGAATGTTCTTGAGATATTGAAGCTAATTTGTAAGGAAGGATCCTTCTTAAAGAAACAAATTGTCTAAACAAGAGTCAAGCAGCGTTAACTTCTACAAAAGGAACAATTTGCCATGCCAAAAAAATTAGCGTGCATGAATTTCTCAGGAAGGCATCAAAAGCAGGCTTTCTAACAGGGAAGACTGCTTTCATTAGAAGTTACTTGAATAAATTTTATCATTGATGAATGTTAAAATGTGAACAGAATAAGTAGTTAGGAAAGCTCAATTTATATGATTGATTTTAAGCATCAGTTATTTTGTTCTTAGTTAATTTATTTGATTCTTCCTAACTGGTAGCTGTTAGATGATATAATGCTTAGAGGCAGTTAAATGTAGCCTGTGTGCAAAGTTTGGTACTTCTTAGTGATATAGGAAAATACTGTCTTTGTGTACAGTTATTTGAGTAGTTGAGCAAACATTTATTCTGATAAGTGTAATTCTTCTTTAGCAAAAAAATAATTCTTTACATAATTTCATTTTTATTGCTTCAGTGGAAATTGGATTTCAGTTTTTTTGAAGTAACATTTTAAAACCTTTTCAATCCATTTTTAAATTGATTTACTGAAAAAATAAAGGAGTAGAGGTAAGTTTACAAGGATATGTTTGACGTTGGAAATTAGGTTCTTAAGCAGTGAAATATTTTTGCACTCTCATTTTAGCTTTAGAACTACTAGATTTATTCCTTACACCAAATTCCTGTTCTTAAACAGGAAAACCAGATTTGGGGTTTTTACATTATTTTATTTTCTTTTATTTGCTTTAACTGTATTGATTTATTTTTTTTATAAATTAAGTCAATGCTTCATTTAAATGAAATAATCTAATCTAATTGAAATTACAAACTTGTTTAAAGTTACCTTTTTCTTAATATATCCTGATGATTGAAGAGAGTGACTAGTCTACTAAAGACGGAGCAGATTTGTATTCACTGAGCCACTTCCCATTCATGTTGATGTGAATGGAAAACAATTTCACTGGTTTGAGTAAGCAGATGTGTGTTTAGTCTGCTGGTGATAGTTCAGGGTGGTCTTCCTGAGAGTCTCTTTTGTAAAGTGAATCTTGTCTGTAAAAGTGACATCTCTCCCTATAGAGAAGATGGCATATGTTGAAAGTATATATGTCTGGGGGGGAAGCTGGAGTGTACTTCCCAGATGCAAGTCCGTCTGTATCTTACCTGACTCTGACTTTGTGTTGGGATAGAGGTGTGTGTGAACGCCATCCTCCCTGCTAGTACCCTGCTTCCCATGGGAATGTCGGAGACTGTCGATCTGGACTGGGGAGATGCCACAGTATGGCAGCTAGGACAGAGCAGTTAGGACTCTGGGGCTCAATTTAATTTGCAAACTGAGATTTAAACTACATTTGTGTAATTCACAATGTATTAGTAGAGCAGAACTAATACAGATTTGGAACAGGAGTTTATATGCCATGTACGTTTTCTGTACTTAATATTATTAACTAGTTCTAGTTGAAGTCACTTGTTAAAATTCCTGTTAGTTTTCATATATGCAGGTCTTCGTTGTAGTTAGCTATAGTCAGTTCCATGTATGCATGCAGGATCATTTTAGCAAAATGTTTTTAATAAAATGTAAAGCTGAGCACATTGTGTTATTAAGTGTTGGTAATCAAAAATAACATCTTCTATACTTTTTATACTTTAAACAGTTATGCAATTATTATGTGGGAAGTGATGTCAAGGAAACAGCCATTTGAAGGTAAGGCCATGTCTTCCTTTAATTTATTTTTCCAGCCTTACGTAAAGGCTAAACCAGACAGCTGGGTACCTGGGGACTTAATGTTAGGAGTTACTTTTTAATGATTCAACTTGTAAGCTTGTTGAAGAACACTTTGAGTTACTTTTCAAATTAGACTCTTTTTCTGTATTGTTTTTTTTTTAATTACAGTGTTATTTGATAAATATACATTTTTTGTAAAAAAAGAAACATAACCTTATTTTGGTGAACTATAAATACTATGTCTGCAAACTAAATTATTCCTCCTATAGTAAGCTATATATATTGCATATATTTCTAATGAATGAATGATGTCTATTTTGACAGAAGTTATAAACCCCTTGCAGATAATGTATAGTGTGTCACAAGGACAGCGACTAGACTTAAGTGAAGAAAGTTTATCAATGGACATTCCTCATCGAGTGCTCATCATAAGATTGATAGGAAGTGGATGGGCACAAAACCCAGATGAAAGACCATCATTCTTAAGTGAGTTTACCTTGCATAACAAGAAAAGATTTTTAAATTGCCAGATTTCTGTTGAACACGGTACTTACAGAGCAAGGTTACAGTCGCCAGAGGGAAATGGTAAAGATGTCAAGAGATACATGTGCTCAGTCTTGTTGCATATGATAAGGTGCTTGTCTGCTTCCACCGTGTTTGTAATGAAAGTTTTATGAATGGAACTATGTGTGTGCCATAAAACCAAGTTGTTACTTGGAGTCTTTTGCATTTGCCACCTTAATTTACCCATAAAAAAGCAGCATGTTTTGTTTAAATATTGCACTTGAGTTTTTTTGTTTATTGTTGGAAGGGAACTTTCTTTTTAAGAAGAGGGGGAAGTGAAGTATATAATGAGTACTATGGGATTTATGAGCAAGCTGGCAAACACACCAAGAAATCATTGCACATCAGATAAGCTACAGTGACTTCACCTTGTGTTTGCATTTCCATATAAATCTTTTTCACTGAGACTTTATCTTTGACTGTTCCACCTCCCAGATTGAGCAGGAACTGGTTGAACCCACGTGCTTAACCTTCTCTTTCCATCTTTCCTTTGTTCAGCTTTTTGTCCACAAGACCAAACATAGATATTTTCAGCCTTTTTTACAGTGGATTACAGAATTTAGAGAATAAGACTGAAGTGTGAGCTTGTAGAGATTAGAGTGGCATAGTGTGAACGGGAAGAGTTTTGTTTTGATTTTTGCAAACCTGTGTTTGTCGCACTTAACCGACATACTTGGTGTATGTTGAGTCCAAGTTTATCCCCCATAACAATTTCTCCTTAACATGCTTAATATTGTGGTGACTTTTGGCTCTTGTTTGGCCATTGTGTAAAGGTAATTCCATCAAAATCGGCAGAAAGTGTTTACCTGTTTTCAACTGTGAAACTTGCTCTTGTGAGTGTTGCTGTGGTCACGTCAGTATGGTGAAGGTAACAGTGGTTCCTGCAGCTGCCTTGCTGTGCTTATTTAATTTGCGTGTGATCTAAAAACTTCCTCCCTACACCTTTAGAAAACATGATCCTAATTCTGTAGGGAAAGCTGAATCACCTTGGAGAGGCAAAAATATAGAATAAGAGAGTTACTGAGAGTATTCAAATGTAGAACAGTACAAAGAGCTCTGACTTAAACAATTTTATATTTTAAGTTTCTCACTGGTTAGGTTGAGGATGCAGTGACTCAAACCTGAAATACTAGGGTTTTTTAGTTGGTTCTGGTGGGTTTTGTTTTTAGGGTTTGTTTTGGCTTTTTTTTTTTTAATGTTATGAGTAGAAAGGTCCACAATCTTGATGTTTCATTTGTAGCTTTGGTGAACAGAAGTTTGTTTACTATTTTGAAAACCCTTATAGGCATACTTCCTTTGAGCTGGAAAGTGTTAGAAAGTTGCTGTTCAGACAGCTTAGAAAGAAATGCTCATAACTTAATTTTTTTGCATCAGTTTGTCAGAGATAAAATGGGGACACATCCAAACACATACAGCATCTTCATGTTCAGTTTACAGTCCAAAATTAATTACATGACCTTTTTTGAGGCATTCTTATTTTTGCATTAAGAATATTTTGAAATGTCAGGTTATTTTGGCATGAGTCTGGTTTGTATGATTCTAAATTGTGGAACTTTTTTTGTTCCAAGCAAGGAAATATATCTATTTATATTTTCTTAAATAAAAAAGATTAGACACATCATGATATTTCCTTATGTATTCTTGTTTTCCTGTGTTAGTTAACCAAAACAAAATAGCAATCAAAGCCTATGGTCAGACTGAAGGGATAATTACCTGGGATACGTACTAAAGCGTGAGCTAACTTGGGTTCTGTTATTAGTGCCGTGTCTGTAGTAAGATGGTCTTTGAAGAAAACATGCATTGCTTTTTACCCTACTTTACTATCATAAAAAGAAAAAGGAAGTTGCAAAACTGTTGCAAAATTAAGGGAAGTAAAGCTCACTGATTGGGAAATTTTGCAGTGACCATAGCATGGGGGGGGCGACAGTTTTAGCTGGTGCAAGAAAATAAGAATGCCAGTATTGAATGTGTGTCTTGAAGATGTTAGTGGAAAAAAGTTAATATGGGAGAACTGTGGTAAAATTATAGTAAAAAATTAAAATATATTAATAAGGATGCAGTGTGACAGATTGCTAGTACGGTAAGTGGGTTTTGCCAAATAGTTGGAGTCCATAGAAATGCAGTAGAATTGTGATATGCCATCATCCTTTCCTGAGGTTTTGTTGTACTTGAGCACAGTTTCAAAGAAACATTTTTATAATACAGTGATCCCAAAATTTGAAATACTTAGTTTTGTAAGCCTTTCAGCATTGGAAAGCAAGGGAGCATAGCACAGGTTGTGACTTGTTTATTGGGTTGTCATGTGTCTCCCTATGTGAGCAGATGATTTTAGCCTCTCTGACTTGCTGCCTTTGGTGAGCACGAGGACACTATCATTTGGATTCACTGGATATGATAGGTCAGTGCCTTGACTATCACCATCTCCTCTGGCCCTGATGCACAGCTTCTATTCTGGATTTTGCTGTAGGGGGTTGTTTGTTTATTTTTCTCATATAAATCTTTAACACCTCTGCTGGAGTGGGAAGATAGTGACCCACTCTGAGGTCTTGTGCTGTTTGGTCCCATTTAGCAAACCAGGCTTGTTGGGTCTATCTTGAAATATAGCAAACCCACCGATCTATCCGTTCCAGGAATGCAAGACTTGCTGTCAGGCACAGTCCTGGATCTCTTTTGATACAGAGTGCTGAGTGGCCAGATCAGGACAGGGTTTGTTTTGATGATGTGAAATTGTTGCATTTGTAACAAGTGAAAGCAAGAAACTTCTGTTTAGCAGCGTAAGTAGTTTGATATGTATCCATAGACAAATTACTTTTGTAAATGTAAGAAAGTAGCTTGAGCAAAATGAAAACTTGATTTCCACCTTAAATCCTTCAGCAAAGTACTCTTTCTTTGTTTAGAATGCTTAATAGACCTTGAGCCAGTCCTGCGAACATTTGATGAAATAGCTATGCTGGAAGCAGTAATTCTATTAAAGAGATCAAAGGTAAGTGGCTTTTGTTACAGTCATGAGTTGGTCAAATAAGTTGGTAACTTTTGCTTGCTAAAAGAAATGTAATCTCCTTTGTTATTTATCTAATCTTGTATCTGGCTGAAGCATATGTTTGTACAGAGCTGTCGTCTTATCTTATAGCAGAAATTTAATACAGGTAAATATGTCTCTTCCAGTCACTATATGAATCACGATGTATTTACAAGAGTGGAAAGAAAGCAGATGTGGAGCAGATAGCTCTAAATATACCTCTCAATCCCCAAGAGGTAAATATTTTACATATTGCATTTGGTATGTTGGCACCATTAAAGGTCCTGAGAGCTTTAAAGGGCAGTTAACTTAGTGAGGGGGCATTGTTCTGCAGTTTACTTTCTGATGCAGTCAGGAAAGGCATAAAATGCGTTAGTTGAGCCAGGGTCTAACAAATGCATAGCCATATAGGTGAGGATAGTAAAGGGTGGGTAAACAGAAATAAGGAGGGCATGTTTGGTATATCTTCTAAGTGTGGGAAAGCCAGTCCCTCAAGGAGGAATGCAGCACACAATGTCTGCAACTTGTAAGAGACTGTCTTCTGCTCCCTTACAGCTCTACAGAGCTTGCTTATATAGGGTCATATAGATTTGCTTTTACATTTTGATTCTTAATCCTGCTCCTTTTGATTCTTACTAATAATTAAACTTATATACAAAATTGCTGTCAGCTTTGGAAAAACACAAGTATTAGGATTACATAGATTTCTTCTGTTTTACTGTATTTTAATTGTGCTGTCTATCAAGCATTTAGATAGTAGGGAAAAGACAGTGATGGTAAAGTACTCTGTAAATCATTGCAACTTTGTATTTATTTAATGTGTATTTTCATTATACAACTGGAATAATTTCAGGAAACATATTCTGGCTCCATACAATGTGATGCACTTCCCCTTCGGAGCATCTCTCCAGATATATCAAGACTCAAGTCTGTTCCCAAGTGTAATGTCCTCTCATCAGGTAGAGATACTAATGACTTCATATAAATTTAAGTTGCCATCATAGCTGTACACTCCCACTGTAACACTGCATTTGCATAGTAGATAGTTGGATCTCCGTTTATGTCAGAAAAGAGATGTGTTTTGTAAACTTAGTGCTCTGGGTAAAAAACCAGAGTATTTTAGCTCTGATTTTCTGTTCCTGTCACTTGAGAAATCCCTGCAGCTCACAGCTTCAGTTTTCCTATTCAGGGTCTTGAGTGCAGAGATAGCATTTACTTGTCCCTTCAGACTCTTGGCAGTGTAGTTAATCATTTGTGAACTACTTCTAAAAATAAAAAGGCTAAACATTTTGAGGCACTCCTAAAGCTGAGTAAACTGAAAGTTTCTAATGCAGCCCAACCTCTCAATCATTTTTGATTCAATAAATAAAACGGCTTTAATAAATAGATTGCCTTGCAAAAGTACCTGCACAGACCTTTTGAAGCTGTCACCTTTTCTGAATGAAAGTTAGCAAAATTCCCATACAAAACTCAGTTTTGAGGTTTTGCTGACATCAGAAGCCAGAAAATGTGATAGGACCCAGGTGGAATAGCAATACATTGTGAAACTAAAACTGCACTTGGGTTTTTTCTCTTGAAAGAATGCATATATTTCCAAAGAATGGAGCATCCTTTGGCTTTGCAGGGACCAGTGGTGTGAAAGCAGACAAGATGATTGACTTCACTGCTATAAAGTCAATCTGTCAATTTGATTTAACTGCTATAAAGTCAATCAACACATTAAAAAGTGTCCTGAGGTGCTGCAAAACTGGAGATATACTGGTAGAGGTAGGAGGGCACAGGCAGTTTCTTTTCCAGCTCCTGTTTGAACACATCCAAAATTCTGGGCTTGTACTCAATGTACAGGAAAGATATAAATACAGCAGGAATTCCATGGAAAACAAATTACGGGAGGCTTAAGGAATTTGAGTTACTGGGGAAAATGGCAAAAAGCAAATGTAGTGTAGTTTGGCTGTACCTCAGCCCAAGCATTTATCTATACACATAGCATAAAAATCTTAAAGGTGAAGAATAACTTGTGGTTACCAAGCTTAATAGGAATGTTGTGATGAATTTTAGAAAATGGAGTATTAGATTGAATATGAACATGGACTATAAGTGTAATCGGATAAGATAATTATAAATGTCAGCTCTTCTTGCTGGTGATTCCTGTTAAAAATAGTCATATCTGCCTGTGGAGGTCATTGATGAGATTGTGGTGGTACTATTAATCTGATTGATCAGTTGGTGGTCCTTTACAGAGTCACTGCTTAGACTTTGTTGCATGTGTGCGTAGATACTGTAAAGCCTGTGAAAACAGTGTCTACAAAATGGTACTACAGCAGAAGTGTTTGTTATTACTTTGCCAATATCTTCATCAGGTAGTTTTATAATGGAAAGCAAGACTGACATTCTTCTTACTTTGCCAAAATTAGATGCAATTGTTTCGGGTGAAAATCTGTTCCCAGTTAGACATTGGCAAGAGATGAGTTTGGCATGGCACCAAGGCAGAAATTAATGACTATAGGTTTTAGTTTAGTTGTTTTTTCCACCAATACGATTAGAAGACTTTTTCAGAAACTTGCTCCATCAGAGTTAGGAACGGTCTTCTAACTTTCAGCCTCTTTAATTTTTCTTCCCTAGCCAGCTTATACACACACTTATTCTTGGGCATAGCTTTAAGTTTAAATGGCTCTTTTCCCTCTTTTCCCATTTTATTTCTGATGTAGAGAGTAATCCTTTAATACACTTTGTTTTGCTAGACAAACAGGATACACTCGTTTGAAGTCCATTTGTAAAATAAGCTTCTTCATTCTCCTGGTATCCTACTAGTCCTCCTTGTGCATGTTCTAACTTAAGTCATTGAACTAAGGCTACCAGACATCTGTACTTAGTATTATGAAAGAGGTGTGACAAATGTTTTCTGTCTGAAAAAAATCTTTACTTAATATACCTTAGAATTTTACTTTTCCTTTCTCACAAGATCCTTCGTTACAGAATAGTCTACCTAGTTTGGTTTTTTTTTTTTTCATCTCAATTCCAAATCATTAGCCCCAGCTTGAAGCAGAAAGTCTAGATCTCATATTTTTGCTACTGAATTTCCACTGCTATTACTCCAGTCTTCTAGGTCAGCTTAGATTCTTTCTGAGTAACCTGGGTCAACCTGTTCTTTCTGAATAACATCTGCAAACTTCATTAGCATGTTTCTATTTTTTATGCTATGGTCACTGGTCAAGGTCATTCTTTCATACTAGTACAATCCCAGTAGTTTTGTCTCTAATGTTATTAAAGATCTGTGCGTGCCTAGAGATATATAACAATATATCCCAGCAGAGCTGTTTAAAATCCTTTCCTAAAATGATCGTTCACTCACACTGGTTGTCTCCTAATCCTTTCTCATTCATGCAGTAGATAACATCTGCTGCTTCACATTACATAGCTCTGCCCAGCTTACTCTCTCTCTTTAATGAAATGAAATGCTAGTTACTATGAGTTCTAGTCCACCATTTTTTAAATAATGACAGTGTCGTTTCTTGCACATTTTCCTATTCCTGCTCCTTGTATGTATAGCCATATTCTTCCACAGGTCAACTCTTTGATCTAGGAATACACCTTCAAGTATTCCCATTGGTTGGGTATCTATAAATCCTGAGCTGTCCAGGGGGCTACCTGTTCTTCTTGTCTCTTTAGATGTTCATCTGAATTCTTACATCTGCATCTCTGATTCTTAGTTAACATCTTTGAAGGTCTTTATCAAGTGACACTGCAAAAGTCTGTAATTAAAACTGTACACAGAATTAGGCATATGCCCTGTAATGGGTTTCTCATTAGCTATTTGTCATCTCTTCTTTGAGTCATTCCTAGTGCTGGTTTCATATCCATCATCTTTTTCTGCCATAAAAAATCCTAAAAATAGAAACTGTTAAGCTTTTTACCTGATAAACTCCCCTTTTTCCCTTTCTTTGCAAACGTTTACATGAAGCTTTCTTGAAGTCATATGCTGCTTTGACGGACCACCAAAAGTTTCTGCTGGCTTCCCACTGAATGTCGCCATTGGTCTCCACCTGAATCTTTCTTTCAATCTTTCCACCTTTGTAACACTGCCAGACTTCATCAAAATAAATTTGTCGGCTTTCATGCTGACTCCTAGCTACCTCTCCAAACACTTGAAGAAGTTATTTTGTTCTTCTAGTCCTTACAAAAATTTTCTGTCAAACAGAGCTTTTTTAAAGTTGACATTACTGGATTTATTCTCTCAGTGTTCTTTTAAAATAAAACAAGACCCCCAAACCCATGGTCAAGCCCTGGTAAAAGATAAGAGACATAAATGTACTCAGAACTTGAGTGTAGGGAATAATGTGTTGTATTTGAAGTGAATTTAGGTTGTTTATGACTTGTTTTATGGAATTGCTCTAAATAGTCTCTGATGGCTGTATTTTATTTGACCATAGAAGTAATACAGCTCACGCTTTTTTTTTTCCTCCTTTTTTTTTTTAGATGAAAATTCTGGGGGTCTACACTCTCTCAGCAGTCAGAGCACGGATGAAAATATCTCTGTAACTCAGAGTGCCAAACTTCTGGTGCATCCATACAGTTATTTTCCCTCATCTGACAAGAGTATTTCAGATGCCTCAAATTCTGCATCATGCATGCTGCGGTCATCACCAATTCCTTCAGGTACAGCAAACACTGATTTAATTCCAAGACCCACAATAAGTGTCCTAATATCAAATATATGCGTGTATGAAATGGAAACTGGAACTGTTGTTCACCTGTAAAACAAAACCAAAGCATTCTACAAATTAAGAATGCAAGTAATTCTGTCCTTGTAGCCTTATATTACAAAGTAAGTAAAAACAATGTAAAATGTGACCTAGTACATGTACCTGTAGGTCCTAGCTTTCTTCTCTCCTTTTAAGCAAACTTAATTCCTGCTGCCTTGGGTCATCTTTATCCCATTCCCTTTGCTCATATTATTTAACCTTTCTCCTGCTTCTGTAGCAGTGCTGCAATCCAGCAGCTTGAGCTGGATTAAGTTAGCTTGAGTTTAAATCATCTTGTTGCCTGTCACTTCTCCTCGCTTTTTAGGCTTGTCAGTCTTCCTCCTAGTAATGGCGAGGCAAAGAGAAGCAGCAGCTGTGTCAGCATCTCACCTTTAATGATCTTCTGTGTTAGCTGAGCCCACTGCATGATATTCCTAAACATCAAATAACTGTTAAAAGTGTGCTTCCAAAAAAATGATAACAAAAAGAAACTTTAATGCATGATGAATAATTCAGAGAGATTTTTTTTTATGGGCCACACAATAACATGCAACATTATAAAGATCTGCCATATCATCCCTCTTCTGAGAATCGACACCTTTTCACTGTGCAAATCCTCAGCTTGAGGAAAATGTGCAAGAAACTACAGGGATGTTTTCAGTAAACTTCAACAAAAATCCCACTGGAAAGTGAAGTTACCACCTCTCTCTTTTTAGTATCAGATTGGGTTGAACACTGGAACAGGTTGCCCACAGAGGCTGTAGAATCCTGGCACTTGGAGATGCTAAAAATTCAGCTGGACAAGGCCCAGAGCAACCTGAGTTATCCCTGAAGTTGGCCCAGTTCTGAGCAGGCTATTAGACCAGATGACCTCTTTGAGGGTTCCTTCCAACCTAAATTATTCCATGATTCAGATAAAATAAATACTCAAACCACCAAATCTGACAAATTGGTACATTTTAAATGTGGAATAAAACAGTGAAATGTTAAAAGCATGTTTAGTAGTCTAGTATATTTCTGACGAAAACCAAGTTTTAAACAGCTCTTTCTCAGCTTGTTCTTTGTTCTATGGCACTATTTATTGGCAGACAGTTACAATACTAATTTTTTTTCTTTAATCCTCTCCAATCTCAGATTTTGTTTTGGAAACCATACAACAGAATGTAGCTCATCAATGGATCCAAAGTAAAAGAGAAGAAATTATTGATCAGATGACTGAAGCATGTTTGAATCAGTCACTGGATGCTCTTCTATCAAGATTTTTACTCATGAAAGAAGACTATGAACTTATAAGTACCAAACCTACAAGGACATCAAAAGTCCGACAACTTCTTGATACCTCAGATAGCCAAGGAGAAGAATTTGCCAGAATTATAATACAAAAGTTGAAAGATAACAAACAGCTAGGACTTCAACCTTATCCAGACATTGTATCTAATTCTCTAAGACTGCATCTTTAAATTTATTCTTTCTGTATGAAGCCATGTGAATATTTCTTACAACACAATTCTTGTTTCTATACGGTAGTTTTATATATGTACTGCTTTGTCTTTACTGTGCCTTTGTAGAGTCTCAGAAATGACACTGAGTTAATCTAGACTACATTTGTTGAGCTACAAATTAATCAGTTGGAGTGCAGTCATAAAGCCAAACACTTGACACTTATTGACTCAATTCATACAAGTATTTTGTTTATACATGACAAAGAAAAAACATTAAATGTTCCCTGTTTTACATATTTTCTGTTTATACATATCCTTTTCTTTCACCTCACAGGACTGAGACAACCCATCTCAACTTGGCGTATTGGTTTTTCTCCCTCCATCTGGTCTTTCCCATAGAGGGAGAAAAAAATCTAGGTGCTCTATTTTGGGGCTTGTATGCTCTGTTTATAATAAATTTTCTTCTTTCAGCCATACCAGTTACTCCTCCCAAGATACCCAAGAAGAGCAGTAGGTGGGAGGAAGTTTACATTGCATTTTTACAGGATTTTTATTATGTTTTGTTTTGTTTTTCCCATTTTGTTGCCAGGGCAAGTGCTTCAGACCACTGCATAAGAAGAATGTCAGTCCAAAAAGGAGCACGGGAGCAAGGAGGACATTGTGCTGATCATCTTTGTTCTGCTAAGAACTGATAAATTAGAAAGGGTGCAGCTATAGCCTTTTACGTTATTTGGTTACACCCACTTAAATTCCTCTTGAAATCGTAGCATGATGAGATTCACATACAGCTTATAGACGGGAACCCTCAGTTAATGCCTCTTTTACATTTCCTTAGTTAATGCCTCCCCTACCTTTGTCATCTGCCATAAATACTTCTCATGTCATGTTGCTGGATCAAGCTTCTAATTCAATTTTATTTTTAGTATTGACATGATGAGCAGTAGTTTGTAGCTGTACTAAGATCAAGTATGCACTGCCCTGCCAGGCTGGAAGTGATGTGCATGGGTCTCTCCTGCCATGACCTGCCTTAACCTTCCCTGGACAACATCTCCACCGTCCTTTTTTGTCTGAAGGATGGTGCTAACAGGTTGAGGCACAAATGGGGCCATCTGAGAGTAAAAGGTACGTGTGTTTGGGTTTTTTAGCTCATTTCAGAAAGCCTTAGTGATTTTACCTAGGTGGCTTCAAACCCAGTAAAGAAATTACTGGTTTTAATTTGTCAGAAAACAGCACAGGCAAATGATTTTCACAGGCACTAATAAATAATTATAGATTGTGCTAATGCTATCTAAAATTTGGGAAAATCCAAACTTCTGGTACAAGAAAGCTGAAATCTACCTAAATGCTATATAAAAAGGAGCAGATAAATGAGAAGTCCTAAGTGATGGCTGTTTGGAAACCAATGGAGATGCGAGATCTGCTCCATTTCAATGATTCAAGCTTCAGTGTGGGCATTACTTGTTGCCAACGGCTTAATTTTTTCAATATCTGTCTTAACTATTTTGTGAACTGAATCACAAGGATACGATGTATAATTTATTGAATAGAAAAGGGGTTTTTTTTAATTTTTAAAATAAGTTTTTGGCATAAACTGAGAATTTGAATTTTATCCTGCTTCTCTCTAAAGGCTGTAGAATTCAAACTAGATAGCTGAAACCAGGGCAATGGTGCAATGAACGGTTGTGCTTTTTGTAGAGCAGACCTGAAGATGTCTAGCAGGGACAGGCTCTGAGGAAAGCTGCCAGCATTGCAAGTGGGAGTTTGGTGCCAGAACTGTGTGTTTCACTGCATGTCACATTTTAAGCTATGTTTGTTCATTATTACTAGTGCCTAAAGAAAGATTTGTGTCATGCAAGGTAGGAAAGTCGCATTTCTTAGATGTGTGTCCAAAATTCATCATGTATTAAGAGCTTTCCTGAATTGTGGCTTTAGTAACTAGAAGAACTAGAGGCTTCTTTAGGGGTATCCACTTAGCAGCTGGTACATTGTTCTTGTAGTAGCATCTTGCATGAGTTGCAAACTTTGTAATTTATTATTTTAAATTAGGTGTAAGGAGGTAAAGGCAGTCCTGCTGGGGGGGGAGGGAAGAAAAAAAAAGGCCGAGGGTGGTCATTGCATCTGATGTCTCATGTCTGGGGGTTTGCACCTTCTTCCTATTTCCCAACTCACTGAAAGTAACTTCTGCCTTAGAGCAAACAGAACTTGAGCCCAGCACAGATGCTATGCTTCCTAGCTCTACGTGCTGTGCACAGTACATGGTGAAGCCTGTACAGGCTGTCAGGCTCTGTTCTGAATTTGTGATTTGTGCTGTTGATCCTTCCCAATGCCGCTGCTGCACCTTTGCACTCGCTTGCCTCTGACGTGTTCTGCAGCCTGCCAGTGTGCCTGCTGCAGCTTTTCTGCCAGAGCCCCATGAGCTGCTGTTCCCCAGAACAGCATGTCCCCACCGTGTGGATAGGTGGAGGAGCCCTGGGGAACAGATGGGACAGATCCCAGAGCCGTTCCAGGTGCCACCAAGGCAACTGTGGTAGTTGCCCCCCCTCCAGTCTCTTCCTGGTGGAGAGGAAATATTGGACATAAAAGATGAGGACCCACTGGTAGGACACCTGGCTGAGGGAAAAGAGTGTCCTGCTGCTTTCTGAAGTCTCTCTGCTGAGTCTTGCCTGTCAGTAGGGAAGTCGCTTGGGGTCAGTTAATAATGATAAATTTGGCCTGCAGAGTGACATTCAGGAATGGTGCTGTCACACTGCTGCAATCACTGTGGGCTGCTCCTCTTCATCTGCCATCACCCAGAGGTGGCCTAGCTGCAGGAAAAGTAATTTCCTGAATACACATGCACCTGTAAGGCCATGAGTGTTGTTCTAGCCAAAGCCCAGCCCTCCAAGGAAACCCTGAGACCACTCAGTAGAATAACTCAGTCCTATCTACCTCTTCTTTCCTTGGACCCTGAGCTTCCCTCCATGAGGGAGTAGGATCCATAAACCTGTCCTCTCCAACATGTTAAGCACACACAGATTTCCTCAAGAGTGAAATGGAGGAGGGGACAGCCACACTTGGGACTTCAGGTATACAGAAGAGGGGGTAAGGAGAAAGATTTGGGGTAGGTATGGGGAAAGAGGTGGAGGCTGTGTGCCTGAGCCACTGTATTGGGTTTGCGTGGCAAGGTTTTGGTAGCAGGGGGGCTACAGGGGTGGCTACTGTGAGAACCTGCTAGAAGCTTCCCCTGTGTCCGACAGAGCCAATGCCGGCCGGCTCCAAGACAGACCCGCCGCTGGGCAAGGCCGAGCCCATCACCTCTGTGATAACAAATTTAAGAAGAGGGCAACTGCAGCCAGAAGAGAGGACTGCAAAGATGTGAGAGAAACAGCTCTGCAGACACCAAGGTCAGTGAAGAAGGAGAGGGACGAGGTGCTCCACGCACCAGAGCAGAGATTCCCCTGGTAGCCCCTGGTGAAGGCCATGGTGAGGCAGGCTGTCCCCTGCAGCCCATGGAGGTTAATGGTGGAGCAGATATCCACCTGCAGCCCATGAAGGACCCCATGCCAGAGCAGGTGGATGCCCAAAGGAGGCTGTGACCCCATGGGAAGCCCATGCTGGTGCAGGCTTCTGGCAGGACCTGTGGACCCACGGAGAGAGGAGCCCATGCTGGAGCAGGTTTGCTGGCAGAACTTGTGACCCTGTGTGGGACCCACGCTGGAGCAGTCTGTTCCTGAAGGACTGCACCCCGTGGGAGGGACCCACACTGGAGCAGGGGAAGAGTGTGAGGACTCCTTCCCCTGAGGAGGAAGAAGCGGCAGAGACAACGTGTGATGAACTGACTGCAACCCCCATTCCCCATCCCCTGCACTGCTGGGGTGGGGGAGGTAGAGAAAATCAGGAGTAAAGTTGAGCCCAGGAAGAAGGGAGGGGTTGGGGGAAGGTGGTTTTAAGTTTTGTTTTTATTTCTCATTATCCTACTCTGATTTGATTGGTAATAAATTAAATTAATTTTTCTCAAGTTGAGTCTGGTTTTCCCATAACAGTAATTACTGAGTGATCTCCCTTGTCCTTACCGCAACCCGTGAGCCTTTCATCATGTTTTCTCTCCCCTGTCCAGCTGAGGAGGGGGAGTGATAGAGCGGCTGGGTGGGCACCTGGCATCCAGCCAAGGTCAACCCACCACAGCCACACAGGGTGTGTGAAAGGTGTGTGGAGGCAACAATTAGACAGATAAGCCAATATGTCAAAGTCTGAGGCTTCTGTTGTTCAACTCCAGTACTGTGAAAGAGGAACAGAGTTTCTGTGCAACTGGAACACTCAGCACTGATTTCGACTGTGGCAGCAAGTCCAGGGTTGGCCAGGACAGGCACAGTCATGCAGTTCATGCACAACTTTCTCTGTCAGGAAGCCCAAGTCTGGGGTGTCTGCTACAGTCATGCCAGATCTGTGGATGTGGCAGGTGGGACAAAGGGTTGCAAGCACTCGGGAAGACTACCATTTGAAAAGCTGATTGATTTTTTTCCTGCCTGCCCCCCCTGCTTCTGATGCACAACAGTATTTCATGCGCTCCTCACTTCTTCATTAGCAATTCCTAACAGATTTTTCAGCTTTTTCACTCCAAGGAGGAATGCTGCTGATGTTTCAGAGCACTGTCCTTGCTGACAATAACAACTTTTCTCCAAGTTGTAATAGCTCATTGAGAACCTTTTAAAGTGTACATGTAAAAATGTCTTTTTACATGTACATGGGGAAAAACAGAATCATAGGGCTACACATATTATTTTGCACTTGTTACCATTAGATTTCATATGCCATTTTAGCACCCAGTCACTTAGTAGTGTAACTCTGCGTCAGTATCTGTAATCGTCTTTAATTTTTACTACACTGAATATCTTGTGTCCTTAGGTTATTATTCACCCTCTTTACTATACTTGTCCTCCTTCACAGCACCTGGAAGCCATCTGGTCCTGGTGATGTGCTGCTACTCTTCAAAAAGAAAACTTTATAAATCCTCTGCACTAGTGCCAACCTAAACTGGTATGTGCATATAATGACAAGCAAGCCCAACCAGAGCTCAGTCCTGCATGTGTTGTTGCCACGCTGACCAGCTGTGGAGTTCATTGCTGTATGTGCAGTGCCTTGCCGATCCTCGTGTTCTGCTCCCATACCTTGAGTTAACGTGGTTGGTAGAGGTTCCTTGACCTGATCTGTGCACTATGCTCTATCCTGCATCAACTTCATGGAAAGGTAAGTAAAGATCCGATTTTACCAAGACAACACAAGTGGTGGCCTTTGTTTGTCATTCCGACTCTGGCAGCTAATGGCAGAGGGTGTTTGGCAGCATCTTTTCAATCAGGGTTAATTGTAAGTGCATCTGTTGTAGACAAGGACTGTAGGAGCTTTGCTGGCTGAGCACTAAGATGCAGGGGGCAGAGGTAAGGAACAGGAGGAAGCAGAGGACTTGGCAGAGGGGCAGTTGAACTGTTTGCTGCATCTGGTCAATGGTATGAATGAAGAGGACTCTGGAAATAATTGAAGTACTCTTGTTTCCAGTGCAGAGTATGAAAAGCCTTCCTGAGCAGTAATGGAATTGTAGGCAAGAAACCAGAAAATGTCACAGGCTTATTCAGGCAAGTGTACTTCACTTTGCTGTTCCATAAGCAAATGTGTATATGTGTAGCTATAACACTGAAGAATTGCTATGAGCAGTAAGTCGGCACAGGATAATCCTCACTGCAGAACTGCTAGTCAAATTCTGCAAGACTGTAAAAATGAATGAGAAAAATATGTTACAAAGGAAGTCACATTCACTTCTTCACATTATCCATCCCACTTACTTAAAATGGAAATAAATGTAATCTTCCATTGGAAAGGAACCAGATTTTGTGTTCACAGAAGAAAAGTTCAAGAAAGAAATGTTTTTCATGCACACTGCATGCTTTATGATTGCTCAATGCTGATTTATGTCCTGTTACTCTAAATTTGTGGGAAATGTCAAGTAGGATGTAACTATCAGGGTCAGACCAATACTAATATGGGAAGCATTAATGCAGAAAATGTTTCGTGTCCCAACATGCAGCCTCTATAGAATTAAAACAAAGGGACAAAGCTGGCTTAGGAGGGGGATATATGAACAATATAAAGGTGCTCTCCAGCTCTAAGAGGGGGCAAATGTCTGATGATAGAGTCCCTCAGTGTAGCACACAATCAAAAACCAGTTTGGTGCCCCAAATCAGAAACGGGACAAATCCAAGTTCAAATTTCAGAGTGAAATTAATTATGCATTCTTGAAAATATGCATTCTGTTTTTTAGGCTATAGTTCGTTAACACTGCCCTGCCAGAAGAAAAAGATTTTAAGATGACAGAGGCCCTGATTAAAGAACGTGGTGCTTAGCCTCTCTGCTCTTTCAGCAGAGAACAACATCCCTGCAAAACAATTCTGTTGCCAAAATGTTTCTTGATATGTTATAACGTACATAACCACAGACTTGCAGGCAGCTGGAATTGTGCAATCTTTTCAGGCAGACTTAGAGAGCTCTCAGGGATAAATAACTGTCCTTCATAGGTAAAAATAAAGTAACTTGTAGGCTGTTTATTCAAAATGCTTGTCACATGTCACAAAATACCTGCTTTGAATGATGTTTTAAAAAAGCACAGCTATTTATGTGTAAACATTAACTGTAGACCTGTCTCAATCATAGAATCATAGAATGCTTTGGGTTGGAAGGGACCTTTACAGGTCATCTAGTCCAACCCCGCTGCAAGAGCAGGGATATCTTAAACTAGATCAGGTTGCTCAGAGCCCCATCCAACCTGACCTTGAATGTTTCCAGGGATGGGGCCTCCACTACCTCTCTGGGCAACCTGTTCCAGTGCCTCACCACCCTCACTGTAAAAAATTTCTTTCTTAAATCCAGTCTAAATCTGCCCTCCCTTAGTTTAAAAACATTGCTCCTTGTCCTGTCACAACAGGCCTTGCTAAAAAGTCTGTCCCTGTCTTTCCTATAGGCCTCCTTTAAGTACTGGAAGGCTGCTATAAGGTCTCCCTGGAGCCTTCTCTTGTCCAGGCTGAACAACCTCAACTCTCTCAGCCTGTCCTCGTGGGAGAGGTGCTCCATCCCTCGGATCATTTTCATGGCCCTCCTCTGGACCAGCTCCAACAGCTCCATGTCCTTCTTGTGCTGAGGGCTCCAGAGCTGGACGCAGTACTCCAGGTGGGGTCTCACCAGAGCGGAGTAGAGGGGCAGAATCACCTCCCTCGACCTGCTGGCCGTGCTTCTTTTGATGCAGCCCAGGATACGGTTGGCCTTCTGGGCTGCGAGTGCACATTGTTGGCTCGTGTCCAGCTTTTCATCCATCAGTACCCCCAAGTCCTTTTCTGCAGGGCTGCTCTCAATCCCTTCATCCCCCAGCCTGTATTGAAACCGAGGATTGCCCCGACCCAGGTGTAGGACCCTGCACTTGGCCTTGTTGAACCTCATGAGGTTCACACAGGCCCACTTCTCCAGCTTGTCCAGGTCTGTCTGGATGACATCCCGTCCTTCTGGTGTGTCAACTGCACCACTCAGCTTGGTGTCACCTGCAAACTTGCTGATGGTGTACTCGATCTCACTGTCAATGTCATTGATGGAAATATTGAACAGAAATCTATCACAGAAAGCATGTTTTTACAAGATGTTACTTTAAAAGGAAGAACTAGGAGGAGCACTGAATTATGATAGAAAGATTTGGGTTGTTTTTATTATTCCTTTGGGTCACTGTGGGTATGTAACATGATGCAACTCTCCTGCTTGTTTTCCAGTTGGATTACTGAGCTTGATCGGAGGGATATCCGTGTTCGAATTCAATTATTTCACTTTCTTGTGTGGATTAGTAGCCCATTTTGATGAAGTCCTGTTATCTGGTGCCTGAACTCAGTCCAATGACTTAAGACTCTTGACCTGCTGGATCAGCTCCTTCCAGACGCCCTTTGACACGACTACAAATTTTTGCCTTGTCGTTCATGGAAAACAAAAATTCCAAGTTAGTGCTCTTGCATTCATTAACTTTCTGCTCTGCCCAGAAGACTTTATTTTCTGGATGTTTACTTGTTTTGGTAGATATTGTGCTGTATACCATAGTGGCTTTCCAAAAGTACTTCATAGACAGGGCAACATACTGTTTCAGAAGACAAAGCTGAATACATTGGGTAAGTAATTTCTTTCTTTGCTTATTTTTTATCTTAGATATTTTTTCAAAGCTTATTTAATTAAAATAAGATCTTAACACCAGATCAGCCTGTTTTGTGTATCATGCATCATGTCATAAATTATTAGAAAAGCCACAGATGTATAATTCTCTGGTTAAGAAAAATAACTGAGTTGATAAATATTTAACAATGAGTAGATTAAATTTAAAATAAAATATATAAACAAAAGTAAACATAAAAACATTAGGTTGTTTGAAATGAAATAATACCTATGATTTTCAGTTAGCTACCATTCTTTGCTAGTCTCCCCACTCTGAAAATCTTTCTGTTTTGGCAAGTTATGCCACAAGAATAAACATCATATTCATGTACAGTGTTAGTAAAAAGCCTCATCGTGGCTTTCTAAATTAACAAGAAGGAATTAGACTGCATTTGTTTCACTTTAACATCTGGGAAAGTGTTGTTCTTGGTTTCAGTGACACGTGGATGAAGGATTTTTAAATTTTTTTTCCAACCTTCCTTTTGTCTTATTTCTATCCCAACTTTCTAAGGAATAGAGAACAGCTTATTTAAGCTGCCTGCTTCTGCCTGCTAATGACCTCAGTTGAAGTTGTATGGAGAAACCACATTCCAGGGGAGTCTGGAATCTTTCTTGAAAGCTCTCATTGATTTTAGTGTTCATGCTACTGTAATAAAAATAGCAGCTAAAGGCAAGGCTAAACCAAGAGTGAGAGAAGAGGCTATTCATATTAGTGTTAACTTACCCATCCTGGTGAAACAGATGTGTCCTTATTTAGAGCAGCAGCTAGAGGGTCACTATACAGTTACAGTAGCCTTTCTGCTAAAGGAAGCAAGAGTTTCACCTACCCTCTGGTAAGCTGCTACCTTCTCTTTTTAATACCTTTCTTAGGTTTGGACTACAGTAGCTTCTCTCTCAAATATCCTCTGTGATTTGCTTTGGGGTGGGAATGGAGTACTGGGGGTGGAGCAAGTCCCTCGTACGGGAAAACCAGCCTCTGACTACAGTAATGTGATTGGAGCATGTGAAACATTAATTCACTGAGTATTTTTATAAACATAAAATTTAAAAACCCAAAGGAAATCTGCTTGTTTCCTACTGAGTGGGATATGTTTTCTTCAGAGGAGATCAAAGAGGATTTGTTGTTGTTGTTGTTTGGTTTTTTATTATTATTGCAAAGAGTGTTTTATTTTATGCTTTTCCTCCATAATGCATAATCTTGTTTGTTTCCTCACACTGGAAAATGTTCAACAGTATAATCTGCCAGGAATACTCCCTTGAAGACTTGTTGATGCTCATGCTTAGCAACGGTGTTTTGAAGTTTGATCTACACATTTTTGGTCATGTTGAAAACTGCTGGCTCATCTGATTTCATGTTCCAAAAGCTATTAATACAAATGTATATGGTTGGGGTTTTTTTTATTTTCGGTCAATCTGCTACATGCAGGAAAAAATTACCCAGAGTGTACTTGGAGAAAATAAGAGATTGCTCATGACTTTTAAAGTGGCTTTCTACACATATATTGATTTCTAATACAAACATAATTAAAATATGCTAGATCTTGTTTTTAAATATCATAATTAATGTCATTAATTTCTAACTGAAACTAGAAAATATTGGGGTTTTATCAATTTCATTGCCTGGTTTGACTTTGCTATGTTCATTGATAGCATAGCAGACTTTCATTATTAGGAAATTATGTGGCAATAGACAACAATCACCTAAAGAAAAGGCCATTAAATTATCTGAAATAATATTAAGGAGTAAATTTGATGTCCAGCATGTTCCAGCATCTTTGATAGGAGATGACATTCTAAATGCCCTGTTTCCAAAGGAATCTGCTGAAGGGAACAATATTTGGTCTCTGAGAGAGATCCTCTGATTTATTTACTAGTATTTCTTGAATTAACATCTGAGAATTTCAAAATGTCCTAACAAATAGAGGCAGCTCGGTCCCTCTGGAAAGCTATGGAGCAGTTCATAAGATGTCACCCTTCCATAACCCCTGACCAAGCCTTGCTTAATGATTTGGCAAAGGTTAATTACCTCCTCAAGAAGGAGGCAATCACTCATGAGGCTCTAGATCCCTGAAGGGTGGGAAGTATCTGAGAAAATCCTGCCCTGCCACACCAGTCCTGCACTAATTTATGGAAGAACTGTCTGTGATTTCAACTTTGGTTTTCAACTACTATCAAGCCATCCCTTCTTCTTTCACTTTTCTGTATGACTTCTGGCAGTGGCTTGACTAAAAAATAAGCTATTGAGAATTACCTGTATATGGTGTTATTGTTTTCCTCAACTTCTCAGGTGTAGTTTACAAGTTCCTTTCTGTTGCTCTTTGTGCATACAGCTGGGAGGTAAACATGAGATTGCAAAAGATTTAGGGCCATTATGCCTGTCTCTGCTCTCAAGGCATTCTGCTGTTTCTCTGAGAGGAAAATTTTCCTTCATTTGTTGAGAGCCCCCCTAAGGAAGAGCAGGACCTGCATGAAAACAGGGTTCTGAAGTTCTGTAGCAGAGATCACCTGCTGACACAAGGCACAGGCAAGTGTTTGCAGCTGTTTCATTTAGCCTGCTGCAGCCTCTGAGGCACATCGGCATGTTGATGCCTGTCTGAATGTCTGACTTCCAGAGAGCAATAGCTCTTTCTGCTTGTCACAGTCCATGGGGACCAAGAGAGCAGGGACCTTCCTTCATGTCAGGAAGCTTTTATGTCTTGCTCTTCAGACTTCATACACAAGAGCTACTAAAATACCTGTACTTATATTTTTGATGCCATAAAGTTTTATTATTGCAGTAGGGTTAGCCTTTAAATACTCACCCATGATAAAGCAGAATGCCAGAATGCAAAGAACCTCCCTGTTTTAATTACTGCATAAACTAAATCTTTCCGTTCTTAGGAAGCCACTCTGAATTCCTCTCTGCTATAGGATTCACCATAAGGATTTGTTACCTATTATAATACAGGATTTTCCAACCAAAAAGGGCCACCCCCCCATAAGAAGTCAGCTTGTTACAGCTCTGATGGTTGTCCCCAGCATGTAAGCCCTCCCAGACCTTAGTACTGCCTCTCGCTTGGATTATGTGCACCCTCAAAATGTGACCTACAGAGAGGCCCAAGTACCAGAGAACAGAGTCATGCTTGAACAGTTAGGCTTCTTAGCTTAAGCTTTTTGTCACACCAGTTTGAGGCAGAAGCAGCAGTGATGGTCCCAGAAAGGGGAGATGGTAGGATAAGGATGAAGTGACAGTGATGACAGTAGGGCAGTACTATGGGCCAGGTTCAGTAGGAACAAAAGACCAGAAGCTATAAATGAGGGAAAGGGTTAGACCACAGCAACAGACATTGGGCATATCCTCAAATTGTTTTCATCACTGCCTGGCTTGTAACAGCAGTAAATTCTTTACACATTTGACAAAAAATTCTTCTCCTTTTGCTATTATACAGGAAGATCTGTACAGGAGACTATTTCCTGTATTCCACTAATTTTCTTAGTATCATGAAGACTTTGCTAAGAACTACCATGAATCCTGCCTCAATCAAACCTTGTTTATTTAAGGAATAGTCCTGAATAAAGAAATCAAAACAACTTCAACATTGTGACTCCACTGAATGAAATCAGTGCACTGTCAAAGCTAGTGGGAATATTGCTTTTGGCTTGGGGAGGGGGGGGACAGGACAGGCAGAAGCTGTTTTGTTGTCAAATTGCTATTCCCTTGCAGATTTTCAGCTGATATAAATTGCGGTAACTTAACTACAGTGAAGTTACACATCTTGGTTATGGAAACTGAATCTCTTATCCTTTGATTCTCAGGCTGTGCCTATTCGTGGACTTAATTCAGGGTCTGGTTAAAAGTTTTGCTAATGTGACATCTCTCAAAGTACAGAAGTTTGAACTGTTCTTCTTCTAATTGTTTTTCTTTCAAAATTGTTTCATCCACAATCACTTATTTATGAAAGAAATATTTCCCTACACAGCTCTGGTTACACATTTTTAGAGATCTGAAATAATCTTTTGTTCGCACAAGAGAGAAGAAAAAAAATGTGCAAAACATGGTGTTACTTAAGACAATAATTTAATCTTTACCTTTGTGCTCTCATGAAAGCTACGGATTGTAAAAGTTCTACTAGACTCAAGTAGCATTGCCAGTTTAAATGCTCAAATTCCCTTTAGCTACCAGGTCATCCGCACTAAGACATCAAAGTTCAGTTTTGATATCACGTTCACAAATTACCTGTACTAGTGACAACCCACCAATTGCATTATGTATCTTACTTTACAGGAAAATAACTTTATCTCATTTACCAGTGAGACTTCATTTCAGGAAAACTGATAGCCATTGTTTTTGATCACTACTTGCCTGGTTCCCCATTCACATCACCTCGGGAACAGCTGCATTTTAAATTCTCACTCCCTTTGAGCTGGACCCACCTAAACATTTGTGCATTTTGGCTCAGAGACAGCGCTCTGAATGATTGTGTTAGTGGTAGGAAAAAAATGTGTTAGTGGTAGGAAGCTGGGAATGTTTATCAGGAATTTTAAGGAAGATACATGACTGGTGTATTGGATGCCTGAAATTCCTCCTCTCACACCAAGGTGACTTTTTTTACTCTTAGAGGGACAAAGAGAAGTAAGAGGAGTCACCCATGTGTGAAGAGGAGGTCAGCAAAAGATTCAGCAGTCACGCTTGAACACCTATGGCAAGAATTAATAATTAACTTCATTCCAGTGTTCCCACAGTGCTCCTGCATTTAGAGAAAGTGCCATTGGGATGAGAAAAGCATTTAATCTTTAAAGAGAATTTGACATCTTTTAATCTTTAATCCTCATCAGGCCTCATTAGATATTTGATCAACTAGGAAACTGAGTTGCACCAAAAAAAGCTGGAAAAGAACACATATAATTATAAATTATTCAGGGCTGCTAAAACAGACATACTTTACAAAGGAAAGCAAACCTTTCGGGGAGTTTGGGGAGGGCAGGTTGTTTGTTTTAAACTGGCCACTGACCCACGTTTTAACAACGTAAATGTGTGATCAAATGTTTTTGGCCAGTGTCACGTGTAGGAGCTTTGTTCTACTCGGAGAACTTGGCTTTAGCTCATAGGATTTTGAGGAAGTTTTCTTTGGAAGTGTTTTAGAGTGTGTGTGGAGGGGGGAAGGGAAGGAGAAATAAATTTCTTTTGAGACAGGCACCAAAAAAAGTCATCGTTCTAAGTAAGCATTGTTATGAGTCAGCAGGACCAAAGAATTGAGACAGTCACTGCAGTCCCGGCTGTTACATTTCCCTTCCCCATCCCTGAAGATCTCAGCCCCGGAGGGGTGCGACTGTGCACAAGGCTGATTTATCAGCACAACTATGCAGTTACGTCATTTTTCCCAGCTCCCAGCGTACTTGGATCCTGCCCTGCGAGCACCAGAGTGGGAAACTTTTACAGTTGTGTTTTGTTAGACTCCCTTATACAAAAGCGTTCCAGGAACAGGGTGTTCAAAACTCAATCCCTATGCATGCTAGTGGCTTCTGCCCAGAAGTCAAGTGAGGTTAATAACTAAACAAGCTGCATTGTTCACTGCAGCAACAACCTCATCTCTAGAACAGCTAAAGCTCTTTCCTTTATCCTCATATTAACATTAACCTCCTGATGCTGGCATTCTTGAGTATCTTTTTCTCACTTTTCTCTTGTGTTCCTCAGCAGATAATTTTCAGATGGATGTGATTTGATGAAAATAATAATAATGAAGTAAAGTTCTTCCTGGGATGAGAGCAAAATTTAGGGAGAGGTATACCTGTGTGGGACATTCCAGCTGTATTAGAACATGTTTCCAGGGGTACAGTGTCTCTTTCTTTCCTAAGATAACTTCAATAACATAACATAGAATTACAATTCAAGGTAAATAATAAAAGTGAACTTGGAGTTCGTGAAAGATTCAGTATCTATAACTAAAGACAGTGGCCTCACATTTATCTATTACAAAGATATGGAACAGTGAAAGTTAAGAAAATCCACTAGTATGTGGTTCCTGGACTGCAAGATAAAAACAGGCAAAATAATTGCTCTTTGTACCATTTATGCCTTGCATGCTAATTATCTTATCTGTGTCTCTGATGCCATGTGCGTTACAAAAGATGTTCTCTCCTCTTGTTTTCAGGTAATGATAGTTGAGGATGCCAGCCCCCTGGCGAATATGCTGCAATAAAAAATCCAAAACTAAGAATGGAAAAGCTGAAATGGACAGTATGGCAGACACAAGTGAAAAAATGCAGATGAAAAAAGAAATCACGTTACTAAATGGAGTTTCTTTAATTGTAGGGAACATGATTGGCTCTGGGATATTTGTATCACCCAGAGGTGTTTTAATGTACAGTGCTTCCTATGGACTCTCTCTAGTCATCTGGGCACTTGGTGGGATGTTTTCACTGTTTGGAGCTTTGTGTTATGCTGAATTGGGAACATCCATCGTTAAATCTGGAGCCAGTTATGCCTATATCCTGGAAGCATTTGGTGCCTTTGTGGCCTTCATCAGACTGTGGTCTTCATTGCTAATTATTGAACCAACAACCCAGGCAGTGATAGCAATCACATTTGCTAACTATATTGTTCAACCAATTTTTCCTCATTGTGAGCCGCCGTATGATGCAGTCAGGTTGATTGCAGCTGCTTGTATTTGTAAGTAAAGTTATGATTCCTAGAAGTTAAGAACTATAATTGTAGGTGCCCAGAGGATTTTTCTGAATTTCTATTCCTTCACCTTCTGTGAAAATAATTACTGCCTCTCTAAAACATGTTCTTAGGAACTAATAATCTTCTATTCAGATCAATTTTATTTGGGGCCAGGATTATTAGAGAGGAAAGAACTACAGCAATTTGGCTGGGGGAAACTATGACTGCTGATTAAAGATACATATATCTCTATGGATCATCAACATAATTTGCAGCCCTCATTTGGTCCATGTCCCCTCTCCCCTATTTCTTGCAAATACAAAATATGAACAAAAATCTTAACATTTATATGGAATTAAAAATACGAGTGCCTAATGCCTAATACGAGTTTTGTCTCTAGAAAAATTGTGTAGTGTAATCAGACACTCTGCAGAGTTGACTTTGTCGTGACTGTCTTAGGTAACCATAGGGATAAGCATTACAAATCTATCCTCCAGTAGATGAACTGCACTCAGATTCTTTTCCTTATAAACACGGATTTGTCAAGATGGAGTATGCATTCCTTTTAGGCTGTGCTATAGCATGATCTTTTAAAAACGGCTTAAATTGTACAACTCAACAAAAGCTTCCGAAAGGATACATAATTTAAACTTAAGATACTATTATATATACTGACAATTCTGAGAAGATATTTTCTCTGTAGCCCTGGCTCTTGCCACTGTAGTGCAGAGGAAGTTCACTTCTGAAAAATGCTGCATGGTAGAACTTGAGACCATCATGACCACTCAGCAGTCTAAAAGGCATCTAACCCTGTTCCAAAAGACTTGAGCTGAAATTCTCCACTTGCACAGGAAAGTAGTTATTTATTAGATCAAAATCTCTTTTCCCGGTGTTCTAGGTGCACCTCATGAAATCCTCACACTTAAGAGAAGCAGTCTTTAAATGCTGATGTGTCTTTAAGCCTTCATTTTCTTAGTTATTCTTGCTGTAGTCTTCATATCAATTAGCTGTGTGCTCTAGCACCTCTGATTTCTGAGCCAATGCCCCAGGTGTGGCTTCCAGCTGCTGCTTTCTCATACAGCAAATTAGTTGCCTCACCACTGACGAGGCTTACCATTTTGAATAAATGCCCAGACTGCAGGGAAAATTACAATGTATTATATCAACTGTGATATGCAATTTAGCAGTGTCAGAGAGCAAATTTATTCCTAGCTTGAACAATTTTGAGAAAGCTCAGGAGCATGGACTTAATTGGCACTTCACCAACATAGTGGAGAGAACTTATTTAAATATATATATTTACTAGAATTTAATGGGAATTCCATGGCAAGATCCCATTGCCTTGAATTTAATTACAGTCTGCAGCACATGATACATGTTATGTGTCATATACACATGCGGTAAACATATCCTTTGCAGTGTTTCAAATAGCACTATATAGCATCACAAATAACTTCTAAATGTTCAGTATTAAAAACTTTAGTCAACACTTACTTTATAATTTTCAAGACATAGACATATAATTCTAACAGTTACTGGTATATACTACTGTACTTTTAAGAAAGACGTATATGGTTAAGTTCTACTAAGGAGATTTTTTAAACTATAGAGCATAAAATCTTATTTCAATGTATATGCCACATCTACTAGAGCAAGGTTTACAGAAGTCATTATTTACAGACAGGTTTAAAATTATATTCAAACCTGACACTAGGCATGAACAATCATTATATAAACTTTTGGGTTTTTTTAATACCAGAATAAAACCAAAATTCTGTCCCCATTGCACAACATTGGTATATTAATAGGAAATAGTGGGGGGCAAATCAGGTCCCGCTTCTGTAAATATGTCTGTGATTATTACCTTGACAGCTGACAGGACACTGTCAAATATGCAGAGTAGCTCATGATAATGAAGGCAAGAAGTTCTGTGAGCATCTGTGGTTGGATGCTAATTTCCTTACTATATAGAAAGGTTTCTAAATGGTTTTCATTTTAAGTGTTACAAAACCCTTTTTTTTCCTTTCAAAACTGAAGTGTAGATTATAGGCAGGACAAAGAAGCAGAAGGAAAGACCAACAAGACTGCTAGAGAAGAAATAACCCATTCTGATCCATGCTTGAGAGCACTCTGGACTGCCCATGCCACATTTGGCCTGCTGTCCTCTCCAGCAGCTGGGCTTCATACCTGGTACCAATGCATACCCTTTCCTTTCCTCGTCTACCACTGTTTTGAATTACAGAGTTGCAAGAGAGATAAGTTGCCTGTAATGCCACGTGTGTGTGTGCTAGAGCAAGAGGAGGTGGGCACCCTGGCTGGACCTGCTGCCAGCCGAGCAGCAGCGCTCATCACAGCGCTTCATCTGCTCATCGGGGTCTAACTTCTGCAACAAAACTGAATGCAAAGAATATGGCAGAAGGAGGAAAGGAGAATTAATTGATCCCACCAACTCTGCAACCACACTACTTTGTTATTTCTATTAGATTCTGTCAAAATTGAGGTTTGAGAGAACTCTGTAAGTACTTCTGTGATCTTCAGACTTGGGGTCAAAGAGTGAATGGCACAGCTACTAAGCCATGGGCATAGAGTAACAGCACGGTGGCCTGGCTCAGTTCAGTAACTTGTCAACCACATCCAAACTTTTTGGTGCAGAAGCTGTGCTTACTCTGTACATAGACCAGAGCTCAAATTGGCAGGGAGAACTTCAGGAAAAACTTCAGCGCAAATAAAATATTTAGAGAAATGTCATGTTCTGCATGTGAGCAACTCTGCTAGCTTGAATAAAATTTAAAGATCATTTAAAAGGAGCAGAAGTTAGTCCTAAAATTCAAAATCTGATGTATTTTGTTTTATCTACTGTCGTGAAAACAGTATCCTCCAAAAAACTGTTGTGTAACTTTTAAATCAGGTATTTAATTCATTTTAATAAATGTAGGTGGTCCTAAAATGGTGAAATTTGATTCTGTTTTATTTCTTGAAAGAGGGGTGGTATCTGGAAGGATGTATTTGAAATGCGCTTTATGTGATATAAAATATCAGTGCTCCCCTCATATTCTTTTTCTCTACAGGTTCCTTAACATTTATTAATTGTGTTAATGTGAAGTGGGGAACCCGTGTACAAGATGTTTTCACATATGCGAAAGTTATGGCTCTTATCTTGGTGATATCTGTTGGCCTTTACAAAATTGGTAAAGGTAAGAATATTTTTTCATTTACTTAAATTCTTAAAAATGAACCATATATGAGTTTCAAAATCTGTGCAGGAAGATCAGACTCCTTAAGACTTACATATGAAGTGTTATTTATTCTGGAAAAAACGGTCTGCCATAGGAAGATTAGAGGAATTTTATGGCTTGTTAAGCAATGGGGGCTTAATTATTCTTCTACCCTTAGTGTGGCAAACCAACACATTGGTTTGCCACACTAAGGGTAGAAGAATAATTCTTGCAAATACAAGAACCACCACACACATTGCTCAGGCTGAATAGCAAATAGCAGCTGAATTAACATCAGTTTAGTGCTAACTAGTTTAAAGTCAGCCTCAGTGTCTCAGACTCATGCTTGTTAAAGGCCAGCATTGCTGCTTGTCCTGTGACAGGACAGCACAGCAGAAATTGCCGGATGTGTCCTACGCATCGCTCCTCACCCCCCGCTCTCTCTGCCCTGCCTGTGGCAGAGAGCTGCGGCAGCGCCCTGCGAGGGGAGAGGATCGGGGAGGAAGGAACTCGTCCTTTCCTTCATTGGTGAGAGGGCGTGCTTGATTCTAGAAACAAGGGAAAAGCCTGTAATACTGCGGTCCTATGAATCACTGTGGTACCGTAAGACATCACAGGACAGATGAGACACCCTGTATCAGCAGTAACTGGACTGAACTGAATACACTGAAAAGCTGGAGACTAGTTTATTCTGGTGCTACCTCTGATCTTCGCATACAGCAGTAGATCTGATTTTATTAATTTGGGTCTCCAGTACAGTGAAGTCTCTTCCAACTCTAGCTTTGTTGCTTAGTTACTAAGGTTCCTTCATTTTTCTTTCCCATGAAACTCCTAAATAGCTATTGTATCTTTATTCAGTTAAAATAAAGATGGTTTTCCCTCTTCAGTCTAGGAATTGTCTTCTTCTCCTGCTGAAACTAGCTTATAAAACCTAATGAGTGTGCTTGCTTTTCTGTGTTTGCTGGCCTCCTCCTTTCCTTGGCTGCAGTTCTAATGCATCAGCTGTTACACTGTAAAGCTACACCAGACTTTAAGAGAGCTTTTTTGTTTAGCCATTATCCATGCACGTCAGTTGTCACTGGTTTGTTCAAGTCTAAAGAAACCTGAGCAAACAAACCCAGTCATAAGGGCAGGAATGTGAAAATGCAGAGGAAAAGTATTGCTTAAGGGCCACAGTTACATGAAGGAGTAGTTCCCCTCATAAAGCTGCTGCAGTTTTACAAAGGTGTCATTCCGTGCTGTCATTCCTATAGCAGCTTTGCCCTGTCCCTGTAGTCACAAATTTACCCGTGCTTTCAAATTGACTCCTTCAAAACTCCCAGCCCGCTCACTGGCGTGCAGCTGCCACCATGCGGTTTGGCCCAGGGGCCATTCCCTCTGCTCATGCATCCACATAACCCGTGCCGGGTCCTTTGCGTCGCTCCATGGGGTCAGGGAGGGTAAAGGCGGAGAGGAAACATTATTGTTAGGAATGCAAAATGCTGAGGGCTTTTAATGGTAGTAAAGGTCTCGTCTCTGTTTTGTTTAAGCAGAACCGAGCACTTAAATACAAAAGGGACTGAGAGGAGGAATTATGTAGACTTCTGGAGCTGTGATCGGGTCAATGCACTCTTTTAAACCCAGCAGCTGTTTTAATGAAAAGAACGGTTACGACGTTTTAGCCCTTCTGTATTCCTTCTGATGTGCTCAGATATGCCTCTTGTTTTAAAACACTGTGAATGTATCTGATTTTGAATATGAGCTGTCTTTAGTAAAAAAAGCTTTTCTTGGTCCTTTTGGATTTTTCTTTTTTTTCCTTCCAACCATTTTCTCCTCCAAAGTGTGTGTACGTCTCATAGCTTCACCTTCCTCAGTTCAAACAGTCTCCTGGTAGTTACTGCTCTTGAAAGACTGAATTGCTTTTGTGGTATCTATAAACTCCTTAGTTTAACCACAGGGTAAAGTTGTTTCATCTTATAACAAAGACCTTACTTTCTTCCCTAATAGAGGTTTCAGTGTGTTGCTGTCTTCCTTAATACTTAAACCCACTTCCATTTATATTAGATAGTTGACTTTCCTTCTGCAAACTCAGTAAGGCCTTTCTTCCCCTTTCCAGAATCACAGTGAAGGCTCACACAGTTTCATTAATATTTTATCTGTTTTGCAGCATTCTGCAGGTTGTCGTCTCAACTGATTGAGCTAAACTAGAGGAGAATTTTGAAAGGAAAGATTTTTCAAGTCTCCTCTCTTAATTTTGGGGAACACCTTTGTGGGGCAGAGCATCCCACTGAGAACTATGCCTCCAGGAGTTCCCCCTGCACGGGCGACTAATTCATCTGGTGAAAACGAAAACACAGATATGAGGAAGAAATATGAGACAGATTCAGGAACTGAAATTGGGTTTCCCAGCTGCTTCTGCCTGGCTGACAGGGCATAGCATGACCTCAGTACAGCTCCCTCCTTTGGTAGGCTAGACAGCCATGCCAGGAGACAAGGATGCTGTGAATTCTGGTAGAATTACACAATTCACATCCAAATAACAAACACGGGAAAACGTCTTCTGCTGTCTCCCTGTACAAATGTAGCTGTCTGAACGTCTGACTGAAACTTTCCTGTTTGTCAAGTGAAAATATAAGCTAGGCACTTTTAGAAATAGTAATGAAACTGGATGCAGTGGGGTTTTATTGCCTTTTGGTTAGCTGAGACTTTTAGTGTAATGTCCTTCTACATCGTAATCCTCGAAATGTAACAGGCAATTGGTACCTGCCATTTGTACAGGAGAAACTGAAAACCTGAGAGCTCCGTTCGAGGGCTCAGCAACAAGCCCAGGGATGATTGCGCTGGCTCTGTATTCTGCCCTCTTCTCCTACTCGGGATGGGACACACTCAACTATGTCACTGAGGAAATGCAGAACCCTGAGAGGTAAACGGGTGCTTTTCCTTTGAATTGCTGAAGTGTCATGGTAAGACATGTGATGGCAGGACAAGCCACTGTATTTGTTTCTGATTGGAAACTGGTCAAACTATTTTCTCTGCAAAGACCTTCTTCTTTTCCAGAGAAGTAGTAAGTATGCAAACTCTTCCTGATTATTGTCCTCTCTCTCACCAATTATATCACAGTAATAAATCACTTGTCTGCATATGTGTATTTTAAACCTTCCACTTTAGGCCAGAATTTTTAAAGGAGGAGAACAAATCCCTGCTGAAAGCAGTGAAAAGTGTGGGTCCACCTAGCTCTCTAAAATTCTCTATTTCTTTTCAGTCAGATAGAACAGTTATTTTATTTTCCACCAGTAAAGTAAGACTGTTTCAGGTTTATGACTGTTTTATCATGTCATCTTCAGCATTACTGTTTATAGGAAAAATGTTTAATTTAACTAAAGATGAAAGGTTAAGTAAAAAATAAAAAAGTCCACAGTAGCACTGGAAATATCATCTCCTCCTCCCCTCTGTAGGGATGTCCACTCTGTTGGAGTGGTGTGCCTCACCTACTCAGACTGAGTCCACCTTGTCTTGGGACATATACGTAGGTTATGAGTCAGGAAAAAAATGCTATGATCACGAAAACACTTAAGTGTGTATTTAAATCTCATTGCTTAAGTGCTCTCTTAAATTGCTTCATAGAAAAGACAGTCTATAAAAGTTACAGGTATAAACGTATGTTTTTTCTCTAAAATTTGTGACAGACCCACAAGCAGCCAACTAAGCTGTTCATGGAATTGTTCTACATGTTATTTTGTAACCCCATGATTACAAAATGATGGATTAGAAAAAGTGATGGAGGTATCTGTTCACAAATGTTTGAATTTGGGAACAATTTTCTATTTAAATATTCCTCACTCAAAGAACATGAAATAATTTTGCCATTTTCCTTTTGCAGGAATCTACCTCTTTCTATTGCAATTTCAATGCCTATTGTGACTATTATTTACTTGCTAACTAATATAGCATACTATGTAGTGTTGGATATGTCAGCTCTCCTCACAAGTGATGCAGTGGCTGTGGTAAGTTGTATAAAATAACTAAACCAAAAGTTACTGTATGGATGACACCGCAGAAGAATCTCAGGTAGCATACTTCTTGGCAAAATAATTGAAATATTTCCATGCTGAAGGTTGTTGCTTTCTTTTAAACTTTGTTTTCAAATAAGAGTACCAGTATATTAGAAGGTGCATATAAAGAATGTATCCAGTAAATCTGCTCTTGTAAAATCCTCTTATATACTCTGTAAATCCTGCTCCTAACAGTACTTCATTGTAGAAGATGCTTTTGCCAGGGCCAGACAGAGAGTGAGTTATGGAAAGTCAGGGTGGTTTAAGAACCAGGGTTTTTTGCTATCATTCTAATGCACAGTGTGTGATGTTTAATGCTGCAGGATCACAGCAATATTTTCAACACAAAAATGTGCAGTGAAAACCTTTTTAAAACCTTATCAATATTTTATACAAAAGTACAATTATAACTCATGGATTACTACAGTCAGGATTTGTCAGAATACATTAAAGGCAATACATCTTCTTCTGTTATCTCATTGACTTGATCTAGGCTTAGAATTTTTTTTAAATCTTTTTTTAATGTATCTGCCATTTTTATTTTGATACTGATCAGTTTTTCCAAATTCTAATTTTCCAAGTCATTATCAGGTGTCATAAGAAAGCATGGGCTATGACACTATATTTGAGCTGGTGTGTTTTCATGAGAGTTTCTCAGGATTGTCCATATGCTTAACGTAAGAGGCCTCACTTATTTTCTTTTTCTGTTGCAGACGTTTGGCACTGAAACCCTTAGTTACGCTAAGTGGATAATTCCTATAGCAGTGGCCATGTCGTGCTATAGTGGCTTAAACTCGTCAATAATTGCAGCATCTAGGTATGAAATATAAGATTTACTTTAAATAATTGAAAAGGAATCATTTATTATTATAATCTGCATTCTTTACTACTGCATTGTAAAAGTAAGTAACACAGTTAATTTTTGCCATGTCAAGTTGTTCATTTATGATGGAAGGATTGTTACAATCTGACGTGTCTTCTCATGATCAGCACCAATTGATAAACTAAAGCCACTTGAGAAGAGAGCAGCGTTTACAATAGAGTAATAAAAGAATTAATGCTGCCTTTGTCAGGAAGCAACAAGCTATTCCTTGGCTCACTGTCTGGTTGAGTTTTCTTACTCTTTTTTTCAGGCTTTTTTATGTTGGAGCCAGGGAAGGACACCTCCCTGACAGTCTGAGCTTGATTCATATAAAGTGTTTCACACCAGTCCCTGCTCTCCTCTTCAATGTAAGTGACAGCCCAGCCCTGTGCCTGCCCTGGGCAGCCAGCGGTTTGGACCCAGGGAGCATAATACCTCGCCTCTGCCCACTGTTTCTCCCGGGCTTTCTCCTGCACTGGAGACATCTTCCTCAAATGCCCACAGTTTCTAAAACTCATTGAGAGAGGTGGTGGTGCTGTTGTTTTGTCTGGTGGGGTTTTTTTCAGCGGAAAGAGAATGGCTTGATTCACATTCATATGCTCTCTGAACAGGATTAGTGAGGAGTGAGTACAACAGCATTACTTAGAAAACAGATAATGGCTAAATATGTAACAGTAGAGACAGGAGTTGTTTAAGTCTTTATGTGAGTTTTCAGAGTGTCACTAGAGAAGAATATGGTAGGAACATCTCTCAGACCCTGCCATAGGCTGATTTTCTAGGACTCTACTTATAACAGGAGTGACAAAGCACTTAAAATTAAGTTCCTACCATTGGATGCCTATAGCCATATTGACTTTTTCCTGCTGTCACTATACAAATGAATCTTGTGACACAAAATTGAGGAACCATAAGGTATAGAATTAGTGCAAATGATTTTAATAAATAATCCATAAGTCTAACAGATTAAAATAAGGGGGAGGATATGCACAAACAATGAAGGTGGAATAATTCAAAACCATTTCACTGCTGTCTATTTGAACATGTATTTTATTTGGTGTCTTCCATTGCTCTGTGTTACATATGGTTTATGAATAGATTATCATACCGGTCCTGTTTGACATCAAATAATTTACTAAAAAGTTATAATCTCATTATGAATACTCAGAGGGATTCTGTTTGTACCAGTAAGATGAGCTATACTCCCTTAATACACCACCATTCACGTTTTTCACAGTGGAATTTTTTTCTGCTCATCTGTTAAAGCAGACATTAAATCCCTGGTATTTTAGGTCTTTCCATGCAGGCAGTATAGCATACCTGCATACCACAGAATTTACTCTAATGGCAATGTATGAGTGGACTGTCAGAGCCTCCAACAGTGAAAGCAAATCAAAAGTTTGCTTTCCAGCTGAAGCCAAGCAGAGCAGAGTAAGCCGCTGTCTACAGAAAACTTCTTAGCAGCCTTCTCCATAGTGCAGCAGAGTCTGGGGCTCCTTATCTGGCCTTCTTAGGAGGGTTTCCACCTAAGAGAGGAACATAACTTTACAAACCCGACACCCCTTCAGCCAGATGTGGTGATCTTACTGCTATATTTAAGGAAGAGATACCAGCATGTTTCACACAGCATATTTGCAGATTTCTCAGAGTTTTAAGTACATCCTTCTTGCAAGGACCTGATCTCCTAACTCCAGACAAATATGTTGGAAACAGGCCATTTTATAACTTTACTACCTCTTTATTTTATAAGACGTCTTTATTTTCACATTATAAAGTCTTTGTTTTTATTATCTCTAGGGCTTAATGACTTTGCTTTATCTCCTTGTGGAAGATGTTTTCCTCCTCATTAATTACTACTGCTTCAACTACTGGCTTTTTGTGGGTCTGTCTATTGCAGGACTGATATATTTGAGATATACTCAGCCACACAGACCACGACCTATTAAAGTAAGTAAACAAGAGAGGAAACAAGCCCTAAAAGCCAGCTAATGCACATGTTTATGTAATCCTTAATATCATAACCATAACATTACCAGTTATGTTATAGACTATTTATCAGCCATAGAAATCCTTTCAACATACAAGATAAGAAATGAAGGAAACTCAAATGAAGCAAAACCCATTTGAGTTTCCACAAGAACATCTGTTCTGGTACTTTTGCTGTGAGGTTGAAATTATATTTACCATTTCTTTCTCCTTTGATTCAACCTTATAACTATCTTTAATTCAAAATAAATAAGGAATAAATAAATGCCTGGGGTTCTTAGCCCATCCTGGAACAACTCCCTTTTGTGTTGTTCGCAATGGACCTCAGTAGAGCTAGTGATGGGGGCTCCAGAGAGGTTAACACTCTGATCAAACTTACATGACTTAACAAAGCAAAATCCCTTCAAAGGCCATAAATACCCAAAATTCTGCCCATGCAGAAGATCAAAAGCTTAAATAATCAAATATATTTTGAGTGTTCCTTCCCACTGCATAGACAGTGAAATGCAAGTTTAATGACTGATTGCAGAAGAACATCTGGCTATCAGTTAAGAGAGGGAGACAGCACAGAAACAAAGCGCGCCTAAAACTTATTTCTAGTTTTAATCCAGTGATTGTCCAGGAAGCAGTGATGGAAACCCACAGCTTCCCCCAGGCACACAAAACCACAGGCTGGATCCTGTTTCCCTGCCCTCTGTGGCTTCATGACCTGCATTTCGGCTCTGCAGTGATGCAGTAAAAATTATGAGAAATCCAAATTAACACCCTCTCTAAATATTTCTTCCTTGTCATTCACTCTTCCTAACCTCCTGCACCATTTTTACCAACACATTTTTTTTCCCATTTAAGTGTAACGTCCTGATTATAAAAAACATGGTTCAAACAAAGGAGTAAAATATCCTAAGCACCTACTGCTAGAAAACCTTCCAGTCTTCCAGAGCAGACCAAACTTTCCTGAAGCATGTTCATACTTCATTTCCAAACTCTCCCCCAAAATATGTGGAAAATAAAGATTAAATCTTGCCTTATTGGCAGTTTTGCTATTGACTCTACTAAAGCAAGGATTACAGTCAGATTATAGATAATGACTGTTTAATTCCTATCAGCATTTACCAGCCTAGTCAACGTCACAGCTCTGCATACACTTTTTCCTTTTCTGAAATGTAGCAGTTGGTTTTCATCAACTTACATTTTTAATCTCTATAAGGAAAAAGATATATTTATACCAGTAAACTCTCAGGGGTTTCAGCTAGTATTCAAAGGTTCCTGGACTCTTGAGAAGGCTCATTACTACAGCCAGTGAAAAATATTTTAGTGAAAAATAAATCCATAACGATGTTATTGCAACTTTTCTTATTTGTGGTATGATATTTGTTAAATGCCCAGGCAAAATGGTTGTACATCAGTCCGTTAGTTCTGTAGCATCAACACGGTAACTGAAAGTCTAGCTGAGTTAGTTCCCAATCAAACTTACAATTAAAAATTTGCAATTGAAGTTAGAGGGAAAACTAGCCATTGCTGCTCAGTCTTAAAGTACTGCTTTCAAAGATTGATCTCTTGCTAATGTGGAAAGGAACTGAGCTTGTGCAGGCCTGAAAACAACAAAATGGTCAGATATTCAGGTGTGTACCAGATAAGAGGCTCTCAGCAGCATACACAGAAGTTAGCGAATTGTACTGACTGTAGGCAGTCAAAAGATTCAGTACATAGTAGTCATATAGTCAATAGTTATATTTTTATTATTGACTTCTCTAATTTTAATCTGCAAAGCCTGACAATATAATATTTGCTGCATCTTCCAATAAATGTTGGAATTTTTTTTTTTGTCTCCACAGCTTAACCTCTTCTTCCCTATAGTATACTGTTTATGTTCCTTTTTCCTGGTCATAGTTCCTCTCTACAGTGACACAATCAATTCCCTTATTGGCATCGGTATTGCCCTCTCAGGCATTCCTGCATATTATTTGGGAGTCTATCTGCCTGTTGAAAAACGACCTAAATGTCTACAGTGGCTCTCTGGTAAGCAGCATCATCTTGTCCTAGTCAGTGTGCCAAAATCTTGAATGCTTGGTCAGAAGACAGAAAGAATAATTTTTCCTAGAATCCTTTTTCCTTACGAAGTTTTACTGTGCTGTGTACGGCATGTCTGAGATCATTTGCTTCATCACGTGGTCCTGAAAACAAAACTATGCATACCTGTACAAAACAGTCCAATATATGGATATATATGGTCATCTAATATTTGTGGTGTTGAGCCGTTTCAAGATGTTGGCTCAATAAAAGCCATGTAAGATTGTGAAGACTAAATGCATGCAGTTTGATACCCTGGAAGGCAGAAATACCAGGACACCATTGCTTCACTTTCTGCCCAAGGAGTGGAACATCTGAGTCAGAGAAGTCCATGAATTTTCATAAATTATGAAATAATGAATTGAAGGCTTGAAGGTAGTTTCCACTCCTCAAATTCAGGCAATCTTGAAAAGCAAAACTTTAATATTTTTATTCAGTTTGAACTTGGCTATCAATCGGCAATTCAGTGAAAATGCTGATGAAAGTTTGATTAAACGACTTTCTGTTTAACTATTGAGCTCCTTTTGCCTTTAGCTATTTATAACATGTGCTTAATCCAATTGATTAAGGTGTTTTAAGATTTTCCTAACATCTGTGTAGTGCTTTCAAATCCTCAAAATCCATATATTTGTCTAAGATATATAACTTTGTCTCACACATTTTTGCTATGTATTACAGCTACAACAACAAAATACATTCAGATGCTCTTCTACTGTGCTCTGTCAGACCTGGACATAGACATGGAACCTACAGCAGCTAAGAGTAAATAGAGTTGCCTTGACATTAAGAATTGCACCTTGACATTTTTCTATCATCTGGAGCAATTTTTATCATCTGAAGTTCTCCCCATGTGTTCAGTTATACTAAAGCACTAACCACTGTACTATGTGTCAGTTTGATGTCTGTTAATTTGTGCTTGTTTTATAAACCACTCTGTTTTACAAGATTTTTTTTTTTAAATCTGTTCGTTAATAGCGAGTTATCATGTAACACTTTGAAACCATAAAGCACTGTATGAACAAACATTTATTAGTAGATAAGTGCTAAATATTACATTAATTGCAAAATTTTAATTAAAAGTATTAGGTCTAGTCACAATCCTAAGAAATAAATTGATAAATATAACAAAAGACAGACCAGATATTTGCAAGATTCAAAACCTGAGCTGGGAAGTAGAAGCCACAGTGTACTTCTAAAAATATAACTAAATTATTAACCAAAGTAAAAAAAATATATTCAAACTGGTAGACAGGCTTTGAGTCAATGTAGTACTAGTGGTAAACTATTCTAATGCATAATTCCCGGCATACATATTGTACCAAAAGGAGAAAACCAAAGTTTTCGGTCATTTAAATTCTGTTAGAAATTCTCATTTGATGATATCCCACATTCATTACTGTTTTGCAGAAGAGGTATTTTCAACAAACAAATAGTACCATTGTAACTGAAGTACTTTTGCTTTCCGGTGGAACAACCTGCCGTGGAGCACTGTCAGGGACTGAGTCATGTTCCAGCTAGACTATATTCAGGGAAAACCCCCTTTTCATAGTGTCCATTGCTTGCCTAGAAGTATCAAAGGTGGGACCCTGTGAATCATACTAATTTTTTCCACAGTGGAACTTATTTAAGGAATTGACAAGGAGAAATTAAACACTACTGATGTTTACAAAATCCCTTGAGGCCCTGCCCAACCCTTCATGCCTCACCAGTTCCTGCTGGCAAGGTAACCTGGAGGTCTCCTAGTGAGCACGCAGAGAGCCTCCAGCACCGGCTGCCAAGTCTTCACGTCACATGGGTGGTGCCTGTTGCACAATATCCAGCACAGGCCCATGCCCCGGTCAAGTGCACTCACAGTGGGTGCCATGAAAGCAAAGGGCAGTTAAGAACTAAGATTGTTCTCTTGAACATTAAGTTTTTCAGTGTGGCATATGGAATGTGCAACTAGTCCTAATTTTTAGGCTTCCGAAATGGAAGACACAATAACGGTCATTAAAAAAAAGCCATCAGCCTTGCAACCTAGACCATAAAATCAGCTGCTCCAGCTCTAATATGCTTTGTTGATATGTAGTACCATTTGTTATCCTTGTTAGCAAGTCATACTTCCTTTCTGTAATTATATTTGAATATAACGTACATTGTTTCTAATTTGAGTTTCGTCATTCCTATTCAATTAACCCCAATTATGGTAATTTAACGTTATACAAGTCCCTGTAGCTTCTAGCATTATTGTCTTTTATTGATGTCTGCCCAGAGAAAGAGCAATGGAATAGAGAAGGCAATCATTGCTGCTTAAACCTCTCTTCATTCCCTCCCCACATTGTAAGGTCATTTGCAAGACTGTAATTTCGTGCACCTCCAACAGTGTTTGCTGACAGGGCTCCTGTGAAACCTTCCATTTGCATTTCAATGCCATCTGCTATGGCAGTTTCCTTTCAGTGGGGTTTTCTTTTGATAGAAAGTATGAACAATAAAAATGCACTAAATTAAGGTGAACATGAAGATATTGGAGATGCATGTTTTGCTTTTTGGAAGCCACAGCTTTCGAGCACTAAAATCACTTAAGTATCACAATCATAAAACAAGAAGAGGAAAGAAGACCTAGAGTTTCTTAGTTTAGTTTGCCCAGCTCAGAACATCCCCATGTACTCTTCACAGACACAACACATGCCTCTGTTACAGTATAGCACTGTTTTGATCCTGCTCTACGATTGTACGGAAAAATTGCGTTTTCGCCCCATCTCTTAGAAAGCACTGGTTAACAACAGAGCTGTGGTCCCAGACCCTATCAAGGCACAAAGGGAGTACAAACCCTACAAGTTGGTACCAAACTAAACATGACAGTCTTTGTCTCCAAGAGTTCAAAATCATGCTTGGTGCTGAGCTGTGTGTCACACCAAGACAGCATCATACCACCCTCTGAAGTTTTTCCTTGCAGGACCAAAGTTCTGAAGTGATTTAAGACACCTGAGGTGATATCTCACATGGTAAAATATAGCAGGCACTACAGGTAGTGTAATAAAGGCTACAGACTAAGACCATTTCCATAGAGAATTCTGAGCTGAGAAGCCTCTTTCTTTGTCTGTTTTTTTTCCAAAATCTATTTTTACATGAATCCATTAACTTTCTGGGCATGACACACAAGCCTTCATTTTCTTTCTTTCTAGACAGAAGGAAAGTAGTGGTCAGATGCAAGCTTATAAATGTGAATAATGTTACTGAAATTCTCTATGGACATTGGAATCTCAGAAATGTTAATGTGTTTGTTGATTTTTCACTCCTTACAAATAATATATGTAAGATATTGTCAAATATCTAAAGCAAGTCATAGCTGCTGAAGTATTTAAATAAATAAACGTATGATCCTTGGCAAATACTATAGTTGTTTGGTTTTAAAGATTAAAAATAGTATTGTGAATGAAATTTGCCCTGCCTTACATCTCACAAGTTGGTTTCCCAGGAGAGCAATGAGACTCTAACTCTTATTTGTGTTTTCTATAACACAACAATATAAGCATTTATGGAAGGAAAAATTTCTGGTTACGCCAGGTGGGACTCTTTCTCACTGCAGTTATGAGCAATTCTTTACCCAAACACTTTCTTGTTATAAGAGTAAACACTTATTTTTTACGTTGTTCACAGATGCTCAACTATGCAGTCGAACAATAAACACTTTTACTTTCTTAAAGATGGTCTTGGCATCCAGGATCAGTATCTTGTCATTACATAACAAAATATAAGGAGTAGGCTGTTTGGCATCTGGTTTGTCAACTGGCATCTCTGCGGTGAAAGGGACTGGGGTATGGATAACACTGGAAGCCCTTGGAAGACGTAGCTGTGGAGGTGCAGGCTGCACTGCAGTGCATACCGGCAGCCTGGCAGGCTGCAGGGACAAGAGACCCTGGAGAACAGCCCACCTGCAGAGCTGGGGAAGGGTCTGTCAGGGGCAAAAGCTGGGGCAATACAGCACTTGGGAGTAGTATTAGCTCTTGTTTAGGAATCAAGAAAATACAAGATTCTTGGGTTTTTTGAAGAATGACAGTTCTTTGGATAACAACGGGGGAAGATACATCAGTATCAGATTGCATTTCTGTGTCAGCGAAGAAAAACAAAAGTTGGTGTTGATAGGGGAAAGACTAATTATCAGCCACAGAAAGTCTGAAGATGTCTGGGCTTTGCACAAGCCTGAAGAGCCATAAGGGCTGTTGTGTGCTCCCTGGCTACAGAGGTGAAGAAATGCCTGTAGACATTAGGCAGGATGAGGATATTGAAGTGTGAAACAAACCGAGAGATGCATGACCTGACAGCGGGCCAGGTCACAGCTCTGTTACAGAACGAAGTGCCTTTGGCACATGTGTGACTTGAAACTGAAGACACTTCCTAAAAAAATCTTCTCTTGAAATTTACCTTCATTGTGCAACAGGAACTTTAGAAGTATTATTGCACAATCTCTAAATCTGGAGTACTAGATCTGTCAAGTCCCTGTTCTCTAGCTGATAAGCTATCAGGTTTTGTAAATCTTCCCATTTTTTTTCTGCAGGATTCGGTTTTGACTTACAAGGAGTGGCAGCCAAGCAACTATGTGAGGCGCTATAATTTTGCAAGTGTCTCAAAACCTCTAAAATTAAAAAAAAGAAAGGCGAATGAGGAAAGTAAAATGCAAACCTAAACAAGATGCCACACAGTAACAGCAGAATAACTTCTTTGTCTTGTACATCAGGAGCCTGAATTATAACCACAAGAAATTAGAAGTCCTTACTGAGGAACACACATCTAATGTCATGGATGTCACTGAAAAGCATGAAAGACAAGTGGGCTACTGAAATGTCTGGTTATTAGCTACCTAGAAAGGTCAGTATTAGAGTCGAAGGGATTGGAATTTGTTTTACATTACCATGGTTTTGAAACAGAGGAGGTCAACATCAAAAAAAAGATGGTGAGTCGATGCTCAGAAGAGGAGAAGAATAAATGAGAATTAATTGGTTCATGCTACAATTCAATAAAAAACACAGTAGAAATTAGCAGGTGTTTAAAGAGCTGGTCACCCAAAATGTGCTGTGTGTCAAGTGATGGAACTGAATACACTTCAACATACAAACAGAACAAAGACTAATTCAGCAATTTATTTACTTAGCGCTCAGAAATGTTCATTTCACAGAGCCAAAAACAACTGTGAGACACACCTGCTGGAGGGAGGGCAAAGAGAGTTTAAATTGGAAAAAAAACCTGCTTTGGGCTGTTTAAGAACATTCTACCTACATGCAGAAACCAAGAAAAAAGTAATGTGCTCAGATTTAAAACTGTAATAACTCCTTCCTCTTTAGAGAGGAAGTGCAAAGAGTCATTTAGAAATAGGAAAAAGGCAAATGTGCTATTTAGATGTGCTTCTACAATAGCACAAAATAAGAATTTTAGAACCTGGTTGCAATAACGTGGTATGTGCTTGGATCAGAATATGCTCATTATAATGATATTACCTTATTTCTTATTAGCCATTGCTCTTGCCCGTACCACGCCATCACATAAGGAAAGCCGCAAATTAAATTCACCTTTCTCTTGCTGTTTTAGGAGCCAGGCCCTGTCCAGCTCAGCGTGTGTGTGCTCATGGAAGCAGAATGTAAAATTGCCAGTGGAGTTACATTGGACTCCACCAGAGCGAGAACTCCGTTGCCTGACGCTCCTATGAAAGAGCCCGTTGTCCTGAGACCTTCTGCTCAGAGCAGCTGAATCAGAGCGATGTGGATATTCCTGCCCACAGGAATGTCCTGAGACGGACAGGCTTAGCTCCAGTGAAGAGTGTCAGCTACATATTCTGAATAATGCTGTACAACAGCCTGCTGCAAATTCAAATGAAGGTGAGGTTAAAGTTCAAACATTCCTCTTTACTTATAGGATTGCCTTCAGGTCCATATCAGAAGACAGATTTTCTCATACTGGCTGTTTCCTATATATAACAGCATATATGTATACCTAATTCAAAAAGATGATGAACATCCTTTTCAGAACTTCCACACTAAGCATAAATAATAAACAAGCTAATAATACCTAATCGATAATAAAATAGCTATTTTATGGTAATAAATTAGCTATTTTATGGAAATGAAAAAAAACAGTTATGTTTGAATGTCTGAGCAGTTCTCCATCCTCATACTTTCCTTTTTTCTTCTTCATCTTTATCTCAAATAAAACTTGTGAAATCTCCAAGTCCCTCTGCTATTTGGTAGTGAAGACCTATTTATAAAGACACCCTTTGGAAAATACAGCGCTTAGGTGTATTGGGTGTGTGTGGCAAGGTTTTGGTAGCAGGGGGGCTACAGGGGTGGCTACTGTGAGAACCTGCTAGAAGCTTCCCCTGTGTCCGATAGAGCCAATGCCGGCCGGCTCCAAGACAGACCCGCCGCTGGGCAAGGCCGAGCCCATCACCTCTGTGATAACAAATTTAAGAAGAGGGCAACTGCAGCCAGAAGAGAGGACTGCAAAGATGTGAGAGAAACAGCTCTGCAGACACCAAGGTCAGTGAAGAAGGAGAGGGACGAGGTGCTCCAGGCACCGGAGCAGAGATTCCCTGGCAGCCCCTGGTGAAGGCCATGGTGAGGCAGGCTGTCCCCCTGCAGCCCATGGAGGTTAGTGGTGGAGCAGATATCCACCTGCAGCCCATGAAGGACCCCATGCCAGAGCAGGTGGATGCCCAAAGGAGGCTGTGACCCCATGGGAAGCCCATGCTGGTGCAGGCTTCTGGCAGGACCTGTGGACCCATGGAGAGAGGAGCCCACGCTGGAGCAGGTTTACTGGCAGGACTTGTGACCCTGTGTGGGACCCACGCTGGAGCAGTCTGTTCCTGAAGGGCTGCATCCGATGGGAGGGACCCATGCTGGAGCAGTTTGTGAAGAACTGCAGCCTGTGGGAAGGACCCACGCTGGAGAAGTTCATGGAGGACTGCACCCCATGGGAGGGACCCACGCTGGAGCAGGGGAAGAGTGTGAGGTGGAAGGAGCAGCAGAGACAACGTGTGATGAACTGACCGCAACCCCCATTCCCCGTCCCCTGCACCACTAGGATGGGGGAGGTAGAGAATTTGGGACGAAAGTTAAGCCTGGGAAGAAGGGACGGGTGGGGGAAAGGTGTTTTAATATTTGGTTTTATTTCTCATTATCCTACTCTGATTTGATTGGCAATAAATTAAACTAATTTCCCTGAGTCGAGTCTGTTTCTCCCGTTGAGGTAATTGGTGAGTGAGCTCTCCCTGTCCTTATCTCGACCCACGAGCCTTTCGTTATATTTTCTCTCCCCTGTCCAGCTGAGGAGAGGAGTGATAGAGCGGCTCGGTGGGCACCTGGCATCCAGCCAAGGTCAACCCATCACATGAGGTCAAATCCTCCTGCCAATATGATGTCAGTACATGGGCAACTGTGGCCTTCATTCTATATATATTTTTGTTATTTTTCCATATAACTTTGTTGAATTCACTTCTGCTTTAAATGCCTTCTAGAGTAATCCCCTAGCTTTGCCCACTTAGTAGAACACCAAGCCATCCTCGCCTTTCATCTCAGCTTATGATATCCATCTGCTGCCAGTAATTATCTCGATACATTAAGGTACTCTGAATTAGCTCCTGCCAGTAATAGCTGCAAGTGAATAATATGCACAGAGCAGGCAAGATCTCTATAAGCAGTTGCCAGCAAAAGGTAGCAAGTGGAGAAGGGTATGCAGGTTTCCTACTCCTTTCTTCATTTTGCTTATTTTTCTCTCAGGCAGAGCACCTGTATTAGTTGTATTGCTTGCTACAAATCTGGACGGTAAAGAGATATATATTGACCTACTGACCTCACTCCATATATCTCAGCTATTCATTCTCCAAAATCTTTTAAGTAGTAGCAGACTTGACACTGTTCCCACTTTCCATTCATGCCCTCGTTTGTCAGCTGTGCAGAGTTTCTGAGCCCTGTTAGGTTGCTCACTAACAGCATGGTGGCACTTGGGTCATTTATGATAGTATCACCTTACACCATTGCACTGCACGAGGTCTGCCTCTTCCTCCTTCTGCAGGACACGCATTTAGGCAGGACTGTTTGGACCCGCTGCATCTGAGGAGGAAGTTACTGATGCTGAAGCAATTCCAGTTGACCCAAAATGTATCTCCTCACCTTCTGCATGACTTTGGCTGCCGTGAGCACATCGGCCCCGGCTTCAGATATTATATTGGCTCCTATTTAACAACAGATGCCAGTGAGCAGGATTTATTCCTAACATTCACTGTAACTAATAGATCAAATTCTAGATACACTAAATATTGAATTGAGACCTACAAGTCACTAAGGTGTTTCTGCTTTTCTGGGACAGTGCAGGTTACCAGACTTCACATGTGTTTTGGTACAGGAGAAGTGATCTAACTTTCCAAGAGCTTTGAGGCCTTTTGGAGAGTAAGGTTTATTCAGTAATCTATATAATCTGATTCTTGTTCCAGGTAAGAATTTGGCTGTACAACAAACTTTCAGAGACCATCGGACCACTGTCAGGGTCTGACCAGCCTTAGATGTTGCTGTAAACCTCCTCTTTTGGGGGTCTCAGGAGCACCAAAGAATGAGGAAAAGTGAGGAAATAAAAACTCTTTAGAATAAAAAAAAAAATGTTTATTCTGTTCAGCAAACAGCATTATTTTCTTCCACAATACAATGCTAAACCAAGAAAATCAAACTAAGTACCTTGCACACTCAAGGCATGGATTTATTCCTCCAAAAGACAGGACACTAGAAACCAGGTAAGACTGCCCAGGAGAGGTTCAGGAAATCACAAGGAGAAATGTGACTGTGATTTCATCCCCTCTCCTCTGTTAGACTGACTTGTCCTCCTACAATTTATCACGACAAACTAGGTAAACATTTTGACTTTGAATGCAGAAAACATTTACTCTTATAGACAGCTCCACAAGTAATCTAGCTGCTGCCTGGGGACTAGTCATGCAGTAAATGACTGTCAAAACAGGTTTAAACTGTGGGAGTGTGGGACAGAGAAAAGGATGCAGGAAACTATTTCCTTTTGCTTTAAGGCATTTCACGAGCTGACTACATGAAGTATCTGGTTTAGTGAGTCATTATGAGAAGCATGCTACCATAGTATTGGATGCAAACAGCATAAAGATTGCTAAAAATTACGCTGGCTTTACTGGAACTATTCCAGCCTTTTTCAGCCATGCATACTCTCAAAGTAATGCTATTTTAGATTAGGGGTGAAGTGTTAACTGATCCTCACATATCAATATGGCAAAATTTGGTCTGACCAATTCACAGTGGATGAAAAGCATTACAGTCAATGGAGATTTGTAATTAACATTACCTGAGGATTTATCCGTCTTTCCTTTTTTAATTTTACAAACAAAATGGGCATTTTTTCCAAGTCTTTCTCTGTTTATTAACTTACTTTCCAATGGACAGTAATAAAAGGAGAGTAAACAGCCCAGCATCTCTCTCAGAGAGCTTGGGCTTTTCTTACAGCCTGAATGCATCTGTCACTGGTCTGTCACTCTCCCCAGTGGCATAGTCCTGCCACCACATCTGGAGTGAAAGTGCTGGTGCTCTCTGACATGTCAGACATTTCAGGGGAATAGACTGAGTTTGTTCAGTCGTGGCTTGATTTTTTTAACAGGTCGCCTTTTGATTCCCCCTGCTTTTTCCTAGTTCCTGAACCTCTCCTCATTTCCTACTAATATGGACTCAGCAAGCTTTCTAGCAAGTCCATCAACACCAGTGAACCTGTTGATCAGAGTGAATTTCCTGAGAACTGCCACCCCTTTCCCTTTACATCATAAGTGATGTTACACAGGAACAAAAAGAGCATAGTTGTACCCAAGAGAAAAGGGTTCATAAACTGTATGTCAGCACAGCTACACACACTGCAGCATTGAATGACTTTTGGTGGCTCCTCAAACAGCCCATTCTGAACTCTCCAGGAAGACACTAACAAACTTTCCTGTATGTCTTGCGTGCCCTGAGAGGTCCACAGGAAGAGTTAGATGTCTGTGCACCAGGAGCTGCTGTAATTATCAGCCTAGAGAAGGGCAAATGAAAGGTTACAGTACATGAGCCAGCAGTAAATGTCCACACATAGAGCTACACAAAGCCACGTTAAAGGTTAAATACAGGAGCCAACCTGTTTAATTTCTATTTTAATGGACAGATTTCCACTTCCAAATGCCGATCTGATTTTAGATATGATCTAGATATGCCACTGAAAGCTGTGTCATACTTAACAGACAAAAAGAAACGTAACTCTGTTTTCAGGGTAGAATGAGGCATGAATCGGAAAAGGAAGAGAAACAACATAGAGAGGATGCTGGAATTCACCAGTTTCACCAGTTTGCTTGGAGATTCCTCAGCATGCCTAGAAACCAAACCCAGTAAGTTAAGATTTCCAGTGGGGGTTTCTCAGAGATACAGCCCACCACAGAGAAACTGTTCCTGGATTTTAGTTATTTTCTTACTTTCCCTTTTCCTCAAGCCCCTGTCTCTTTATGTTGTATATATTATACATCCACTGCAAACAGCATGCAAAAAGGATGAGGGCACAGCCTCAGGTATTGGCTTCAATTTAATTTTCACCATAGTTACACCTACATTGCCTTTCTTGCCTAAGCCCTTTCATGGGCTTAGCCAGTTGTGCCTGTAAGGTCTGTGCTCAAGGTAAGGCTGAGCTTTCATCCAGGTCAAGCACACCCAAGCCACTGCAGGTGGTTTTGATGTTTGGGGATCTGACATGTAACCTGTGTGATGACAAGCAAGTTATCTACCTCTTGCTAAGCCTCAGCTCTTTAAAAAGGTGGTAACAAGAGTTCTTCACTTCATGGCAAGATTGTTCGAGCACATACCTTAAAGATAGGATGATGCTTAAATACTTCAATAATAAGACTTTAATATGTGCTTTTTTTAGAGCAGCACAGTCTGTAACACATCAGCCAGACTTTTCTAAACCTTCATATTTAGAAACATGAAGGTTCAGAAAAGTCCGGTTACCGTCAGTTGCATTATGGAAAGCCTACAAATTCCACTTGATTTCAAAAGGTTTTTAGAATAGTAGTAGTCCTATTTTACACTGCTGCATGTTTCTAGAAGGAACATGAGGTTTGGGATACCTAGAAAGGCAGCTGTAATTCAGTACGCACGCTTTCGGTACCCACGCTGCCTCTTTCTGTCACTATGGAGAAAGATGTGAAAAGATACTTCTCAGTACAGAGACTAACACAGCACTTAAAAAAAAAAGATCCCAAACCCAAAGCCATTTTCCTTTTGGGGACATTGCAGTAGCAATCGCCTGGGCGATGCGGGGCGAGATGCGGGGAGAAGGCTGCTCCTCCGCAGGACGATGCTGCGCTGCCGGGTGGGCTGCCTCCCCCCGCACTGCCGCCCGCAGCGCTTGGGCGCACCCCTGGCCCCGGCCCTGCTTTCACTAGACATTAACAAAGTTCCCCTAATTACAGTCCTCACCCGTTCCTCAGAAAGGGAAAGTGATGGGGGCGGGGGGGTAACATCATCAGCTTACACCAACTGCAATCGTTGCAGTCCTACGATTTCTCAGAGCTCTCTGAAAATGCCAGCATTGCTGTCTGGTACCTCCCGCGTTGTAGGTGTTGACATCCTGTTGACATCCGTGGCATTTCTAAACCAATCTGCTGCTGTATTATTTAAATTTCAGGGCAGAGAGAGGAGGGGGATTGACAGCACATGATTGGGAAGATGTATCAGCGCAGGCTAAGGTGGGGTAACGCAGCCTCCTGAATACAGCGCAGGCAATCCATTTTTGCTAATGGTTCAGAGCAGGGTGCTTTTGCAAGATCAGGTCCCTAGAAACAGGACCTAGGGCAAAAACTTGTGACAGTGAGTCGCCTTCATGCCTCCAACACCATGGGCTCAAGCAGCGCTGGTTTTCAGTTGCCCCATGGCTCTATCACATTGCTTTACCAGCATGAAAAGGCTGTCACACAGATGTGGTCACTAGGAAATAATCAGCTGGGAATGTCTTCTCTGTGTGAAGTAGGGCAAGGATATACATTTCTCACCCCTAAGTGTACTACAGAGCACTGTCAGAGAAATGCTGTGCTCTGGCTGATCACAGGCACCAGAGCAGTCCTGGGGTGCCATGGGCATGAGGATAAATGACAAGGGCTTGAGCACAGTGGAAGATGATAGCCGGCTAGACCAGGCAGCAGCCATGCTGAGGGTATGAAGGTGGGCACGAGTAGCCTTCTGCACAAATGGGACAGACAGTCAGCATCCTACAGACAGAACAGGAATATCGATGCTCTGACATATACCGGGATATAAATAATCCTAATTAAGTAACTTCTGCATTGACAGACTGAAGGCTGACAGTCCTGAAGTGGTGTGAGCTATGTGCTTGTGCTGTTCAGCTCTGAGAGAGTCAGCGAGGCTGGGTAGTGCCTGTGGGGGACAAGGCAGGACAGCAGTACTTTGCTACCGGTATCGTCTTAACTCATTGTTCAAAAATCAGAAATCAGGCTCTTAAACTAATAAACCTAAAAAAACCCCATGAGATCTAAATTAGCAGTGTTGAATTCTTTTCTGTCAGGCCTTTTAGTTTCTCTGCTTATACTTTAGTCGCATTTCAAATCTTCCTCTGCAATAATGAGGCATGGGAAGGGTATTTGTTTGGGTAGGTTTGTTCTTTTATTAGTTGCTTTTTGGTTTTAAAAGGAGAGAGTACTACAGAATCAAAAGATTCAAGTTAGGGTTTAACCAAAAACATGGAACAGTTTAAAGTGAGAAATATAGTTAACAGATTTTAACAACTGCCTTCATTGTGAAAGTCAGAAAGGAGGGCAGTCAGAGTGTAGCTGTGGTCACCCTGCAGTTTCCAGGTCTGGCTGATGGGCCACTTCTGGCCGTACCTTCTCAGCACTGCCCTTCACCTCCTCATTTAAGTCCTTCCAAATGTTGCCACAGGATTGCAGAGAGCCAACAGTAAATGAGCTGATGTGGAACTAAGGAAGAAATCAGCAATGGGTGTGCAAGGACAACATCAACCTTCCTGCAACAGCCACACTAGCAGAAAACACACAAAGATTTAAGAAAGCCATATACCTGGTTTTTCCCTTTCTCCTTCACTTACCAACAGTTTACTTCTTCTTTTCAATTTCTTTCCCTTGCTTTTTTCCCCTACTCTTCCTTTTTTTACCATTTCACTGCCATAATTAGATTCACTTGAGAGTTATTTTACTTTATACAACAGTATTAAGGACAGCAATTTCTTTTCATTGCCTCCTTTTTGCCCTCCACCCCCCTCAAAATTTGCTTTAATGACTTGTCCTAATTAAGTTTGAACAAATTCTTTATTATGTTCCCAGGTTTTCTGTGGTGTGATCACTTAACCTGCAAATTATAATTGCAGGTTTGGTGCCCATGCAGACTGATTATTCTAATTGGTACCTGCTACCTCCCTTTTAGTTTTCATTATAGCTTTACACTCAAGGAAGCTAAGACAGTTCCATTTTAGGAATAAACAGGATACACTGTCCTAAAAGAACCATGTTTATCTTCCAAATCCATATTGCTTTCATAGACTGTCTCTAACTTTTAGAAAGAGAATCTGCTGAGTCATATCTGGGTAAGTATGGTAAATTAGACCACAGTTTGAAATAAAACCAATATTTCTGAGCATATTAGAAAGGGACGAAAAATCAAACCAATATTTGTGGAGCCAAAATGAGTTATTCTAGCTGAAATTTTGACCAAAGATGTTTTCAAGAGGCAGTTCTGCCTCACCATTGCATTAGTAAATCTAGTCCTCTTCATTGAAAAGACGAGTGATGGATGGTACAGGCCTCTGTGCAGTAGCTTAACTTCCTTGCAGCATTCCATATAACGAAGAGAGCCGTTTGAGACCTGAGCTAATGATTTCGTAGGAATGCCCTGCAATGCAGATAAAATTCAAAACCAATTGATCTGAGTTTGCTCTAGGAAGGAAAGGATGAGCAGAAAAGTGAAAGAAGGCTTTAGAACAGCCAAATTAGGCTCCAAAAGCCTGTGGGTTGTGTTTAGGAAAGTGCATAAATCCTGGATATATGTGCAAGCTGCTTACCCCTGCAAGGCTGGTTGACAAACACCCTTAAAAACTGCCACTTCTTTTTCAGAAAAATCATGCTTTTGTAAAAAGTTTCAGACATGAAAAATAAACCTAGTCATCTTCACAGAACTTGGTTAAAGTTTTAATTGGTGAGCATTTAAGATTTTTTTTCTTTCATTCACTCTCAAGTCAGGTAAAAGGGTAGAAGAAAAGTTACTGAATTAGAAAATTATTTTAAGCTGTGATATTTTTTAATTACCAGCACATCACTGATGCTGGATAAAAATAGAACCACATTTTCATCTGCTATAAATGGCAGAAGTTAATACAAATTGACACTGCTCTATTGCCACTTAATAGTCTGTATAACCAAGACATGAGGAAGTAATTTACAACATTTTTTATTTTTGTCTCTGATTTCTTGTAGTATCTCTTGCACATTTAACATTTCATTCTCAATAGCACCTAGAAACCAGTTTAAAGGTTTTAAAAGGTTATTGACTTAGTGTCTGTACCGATAGTCCTTTATTGACCTAAGTCAATAGTCAGTAGACCTTTTGCTCTGATTTAATTCCAAACTTTTTTCTTTATCAGACCTAGCCTGACAATTTTACTCTGCCTTCTCATTCCTGAGAGTATGTCTGTATTTTATATTTCTGTCTGTATTCACTCCTATGAAGCGCAGACTTGCCAATAGAATGGAGAGTTGCAAAGGCCTCCTACAGCCCTCACCAACACATCGTTTCCAGCAGCAGGACTCTCTTACTCAGTTCTGCGCAGGCTTGATTCACAGGGGGCTTTTCCTGCATACTGCTATTGAGAAAGGCAGTTAATCCTACTGGTGAAATAGTTCTTGGTACCAGCACTAGCTCTGCCCTATGGCCATTTCATGTAGCGCATCCCCATGCTAGTATAGCTTTCTCAGTGCAGTCATAACAGGGACATTCTGCAATTCATCCAGCAGAGTCCAGCAAAGCAGTACTATTTCCTACCTTCCACATTTCCTTTTCTCTCCAGCTATTCTCCTCCCTCCCTAGGGAGCTTGCAAGGAAACTTCTTTACCTGTTTTTCCTTCTATTCCCTTCCTGGTTTGCTAATTCCTCCTTGCTGCTGCCCCGATGATTGCCAGCTATCACAGTATTCTCTCTCCTGCCGTATTTCAGCCTCCCTCCTCCCTTTCACCCAGTCTTGTTTACAAGCTCTGTGGGTTATGGAAGACTCCTGTTCAGTGTTTGCACAACGTGTTGCACTTGTGATTGCTGGTGATTGTTGCAAGGCTATTGTTTATACTGCAGGCAGTCATCCTAAGCTATTTGCAAGTTCAAAAGTTCCCTATTTTATTGCATATTCACAAACTTTCAGCTAGAAAGCATCCCTGACTGTTGTTGTAACCATGCCTTCACACCATGGAAATAACAAATCACCCCAATGGAGCTAACTGTTTCCACTGGTCATTATGTTACTTTAAAAGGATAGAGACCCTGTTGCATCACAGAATATGTCTAGATTGTCTAGATTAATTTAAAGCTGTAACAGTATAGCCGCTGCCAAGCCTTTCACAATGGGTAACATGCTAAAATAATAAAAATCAGAGTGGGGCGTAAGGTCTGCTGAAAAGTTTATTTATTTTAGTTGTTGTTACCTAAGGGGCAGCCAGGTCCCAAGAACAGAAAACCTTCAGTGATGCTGGGTAGGGGGCTGTCCCACAGCCACTGGCACAGAGCAGAAAGTTCCCTTTGTAACCCAGGGAGGGCCACTGCCGGGACCAGATGAAAGGCAAGCGATGGCAGCCTGGAGACGGCCGGGTGGGGAAAGCCCAGCTGCCAGGGGAGAAGGGGAAACTGGGCTAGCAGGTCCCCATGAGTGAGCCACATGGCCATACCAGCCCTTGTTGGAAATGGGTGGCCGCCCCAATCCAGATGAGTGTTCAGAATGGATCTGCGCCCTAAGAAGAGCCACGTTATTTAAAGTGAATTAAAATACAAATTAATGAAGCCAGACTTGTGACAATAAATGGTAAAAAGTGGCTGAGAAAGGCCTGATATCCACATGTCTACAATACAGTTTCCTTCAGAAAGAAGTAGGCTGCTAGGTCATGGAGCTTGGTTTACTGATTGTATTGGCACTGGCTTACTCAACTAATTAAAATCCTCATTAGTGATCTTAACTGAAAATCTGCTATTTTCAGGTCAGGCTTCTGCCTGCGTTCATTTGCCTGATCCTGGGGTTAAAGCGCAGGGACTCAGCAGCAGAAAATAGCTCTTTCCCAGCTACCTCACCCTCTTCTTGGTGCGTCCTTGACAAGAGACGATCTGTTTGACTTTCTTTGCCAGGTTGCAAATGTGAAGGCAAGAACTTCCCACTTGCCAGATACACAGAAGCTAATTTCCTAGTATTTGAAAAATAAGGTGTCAGAGAAAAAGGGATTAGTTTTATTTATTCAATCATTGACAATTGTCTGAGCAGTTCGTGAGCGTAAACAGGGTGACTGGGTAAGTACCCAGAAGACTTTGTGTTGCAATAGATATTAAGCTGTATACACACTAGTGATAAAAGCACTCTAAAAACCCGTAACTGAGGTACCTAGCAGTAATACTGTTGTGTGCAGACGATACAGACTTCCTTGATTAAAAAAGGAGAGTGGAGGAGTTGCACATGGAGGTGTACAGGACTGTATATGAATACTGTTAGAAGTCAAGTACTGAGTCACCAGCTTCCGCTAAAGCACACTGATCAAATAAGTTTTCCTTGGCTTACTATGTCTTTAAAGGTCTGAACACACCTGTGTTCTTCAGGTAATTGGTTCACGGTATTGTGTTTCTGCGGTGAACTTCAGGATTTCTGCCTTTAAAGAGATTTTTCTGAGCCATGTATACTAAATATGACTGCTAAGATTCATGCTGATTGAAATACATGAATCTCCATTAAAAAAGCTGAGTGTACCTATTTAAAACAGGAATGGTACATTAGAGTTTATGCCATCTACCTCCTCCCCATTCTTCTGTGAACAAAGTTTAAACTGGGTCTAAGAATATTTGATAATTTTGTTCCTGTAGTGAAAACCTTACCCTGTTATCTTGTCACCAAGGATGTTTTGCAGTTTGTCTGACCCATATTTGAATATGTGTAGTCCACAGCTGCAAACACGAAAAACAAAATCGGGAAGAAGTCTTCCCTTCTTTTTTAATTACTATATGGCTATAATGCATGACATCTCTTTGAACACTGCTGACTAATACTCCATTTTCTAATTAAGAATTATTATCAATTCCCCCTTTTAATAAAGGGAAAGTGCTAGTGTAAATTGCACTTTTACAGTAAATAGCTTTTAAACTGTTGCTTTATGAGAGAAGAATTATATAGTACTCTCAGTTAATAACAAAACTACATGTTTTCTATTGTTTTCTAAACATGGAAAAAAAGCTCTTTTCTAGATTACAAATACAGATACTTTATAACCCTCTATGGGTCATCTGGAATTAAACCTTTTTTTTTATATCTCAGGTAGGATATAATCACCCAGACATATTCTCAATCATGATTTCAGAGCCCAAAGAGAAATATCAGTCAGGGAGGGGATGGAAAAAAACCTTAAGTGCATAGAATATGTACTTTGTCACTAAGCTAAATTATGTATTAGAAAAATTATTTGCAAAAGAACAAGATGAAGTGTCAAATACTTGTATTTCTTTATGTAACATTTCAACAGTCCTAAGTGACAACCTTCAATTGTAAAAGCTGTACGGTAGCACTAAAAATGCCTATATTCTGTTTTATTTTCCCTACTGAGTATTTTCTACCCATAAAAGCATACTGAGTATTTTCTACCCAGATAAAAACATCAGTACAGCTGCATCAATCAACCCAGGTCTGTCAAAGAGGCTGAGTCCCTAGCTGACGTAGCCGTACTGGCCATTTCATTATATCAGTGTGAGATAAAGCCTTACCGGTGCAGCAGCGCGCTGGGGCCAGCGACCACTGCGTGCCACAGCTTGCAAGGGAAGCTATTCCCCCACTCAGCCAACCCCCAGCAGAAGCAGCCCCGCGTTGCCCTGGCAAGGGCCACCTCAAAGCTTTTGGGCATAGTGGTGACTGAGGGCTGGTGCAATCTGAGATGGACAAACCACACGGGGCAGCCGCATGTCCCGCACAGCAAAATCGTTGTGCCCGCATCCTCCTGAGCGTGCTGGGCAGGTGTGTTCAGGACTGTGTCCTGCACGGGATGTAACTATGTAATATGGGAAATTCCACGTGATCTGGGATATCCGTCAAGGCTGGGATCTGGCTAATGTCTGAGCAATCCCCCACAGCGGGAGCCCAGGCCCTGCGCTTGGTGGTCTGCCTGAGGGGAAGGAGAGGACCCTCGACGGTGTCACCCTGGGAGAGCTTCTGCAGATATAAGCTCGGGGACTGCTTGTTTCCAGAGACTTTGTCTTCCAAAGAGCACTAAGAATTAACCTCATGTTATATGCTATACTAAATAGACATCATTAGCTTTACAAATGGTTTTCCACAATGTATGTCTCCACTTGGACAGAATGGAAAGACTCTGGTAGAGCCAGATGGAAAATATAGAAAATACTGTGGGGAGTTTTGTCGTGAACAAAGACATAATTTTAAAACAAAACATTTCTGCTCAGAGGATTCAGTATTTTGAAATCAGACTATAAAGTACAGGTCACAAGAGCTTTTATTCTTAAACGAGTATTCCCTAAATGCTGAGAACACCAGCACACTACAATACCATTATTAAAATCCTCAGGCTTGTCCATGTTTCTTGTGTTGTTGTAGGATGGAAAAAAAAAGGAAAGACTTTTTGGGGAACATATTGTCCCGGTTGCAGATAATAAAGTTCCACAGTATGAATTGATTTGGATGTGGCTGACTTCTGGTGAGAAGTAGAGAGTGACACAACTTCAAGGTCAGGAAGCACTAGAGATTAAGAACTGCTGCAGCTCCCCATACTACATTTTTAATATTATTATATTTTCCTGTGAAGAAGTTATTTCTTCATCTTCCCAAAATCCATGGTCTGCCCAGATTTCATCCCTCCTTACCACTCTAAGTTCTTAACCAATCAACCCTCAGAAAAAGTGCTGCCCAAACTTAGCCCCAAACTGGAAGTTCCTGGGGTCAGTAACCAGAGGCTGCCGAGATCGTTCTCTCAGATGCCACATAGTCAGGGCAGTTTCACTGCCATTTGCAAAATAACTGCTAGCTCTTTTCTCTTGTGTTCCACTAAGGACTACAACAGCTTTGTAGAAGTCCTCCTACAAAGTGCTGTGATCCCCAAACACTGAAGAATTACAAGTGTTTATAGCACCACTTCAATAAATCTTCTCAGGTTTAATAGTAAATAATACTGTTAATATTACTCAGTTTAATACTGATGTTACAAGCATCGCAAAGGCAAACTACCCGCCTGTACTGTGTACTTGATGAAACGCTAAAGACTTCCCTCTTGTGGAGAACTTGGTCAAGCAAGGGCAGAATATACATCTGGAGATTCAAGGATTTGAGGAAAACTTTCGGCAGAAAGAGAAGACAACATCACGGGACAGCTTTATGACAAACCAAAGAGAACTGGATTATAAATCATTACCCAAAGAGAGGAGACATTTCTTGGAAAAGGCCAAAGTATTATATATAGTTGTCTGTTTATTTAGATACGGATTGGATTCCCTACAGTGAACACAACAGTGTGGGCTGTTAACTTAAACAGTGTAGACACTGTATTTCAGCATTGCCAGTAAGTCACCAAGAATGACCATAAGTAAAAGAAGTGAAAAAGGTCAAGATGAAGATGAGGTTAATGAATATTAATGATGATCATACACCAATCATCATGTTGGGCTCCTAACTAAGCAAAAAGATTTAGGGAGTAGGTTAAATGCAACACTATTAGCAAATCCTCCCCCACAGAGTGATTCAATCAGTTGCATAAATGTCATTTTAACTATAGTGCAATCAACATAGTTGACACATGGTGATGCAGACCATACAATGTTAGCATCATTTATCCTCTTCTCTTGCCGTTAGGACCTGTTTTTTAAAAGGCAAGGACATATTCTTTTTGTTTGTGTGTAGTAATATATTTTATCAGACTGACTGCCACAAGTAGAAAAGCAAGACAAACTGTCGGGTACCCACAATGTTGAAATAGTATAGTCGTAGCAGAATATCATCAAGCTCTTACACATCCTTCCCACTTGCAATTTCATGTAGTGGAACCTACACACATGCAATCATTGAAAGATTTATTAGAAGACAATCTTGTTTTGAAATAGTGCTCTCCAGAACCACCCTAATTAATTACACAGGCCCCAACCTCACTAAACCCGTTACGAGAAGCAAGCTGCCTGTGGCCAAAACAAACTGAATATACTTAGGCCCTTCCCAAGTACAAAATTTAACCACAATCTCTCCACCACCAGCACAATAAATACCCCTTAACACTGAACAATCAACTCCTATGCCTGTACTTCTGGGGACATAACACGTTTCATCAAGTGCATCAAGGGCTCTCAGGGTGAAACTAAGCAACTGCTGTGCACCAGGAAGGAACAAGCATATACAAGCTGTAAAGGGCAGAACCACCCAGTTATCAAGGAGGGAACATTCCTTAGAAAATAACCACTGCATTTTGAATGTCTTCGTCCTGAGTCTCAAGGAATCCTACAACATTTTCCAAATAAAAACTTGGGTGCTTTCACAAATCTGCTAGATAACAAAAACTATGCACTCACAGACAGTGCTTTTGTGAGATTAAAATCTACCACCACCACCCTGATGTCTCTCTTCCTCAGACTCCTCTTCCTCCCTCTGTTCCTTCCCCCAACATCCTCTTTCTTTCAAAAATATCAGCTACTTTCTCTTTGAGATGTCTGAGACACAACTAATGTAATAACCATAAGACAATGCTCTCAACTTGTACTTAGCTTTGAAGACTGCTGCTTCTATTTCAGACCTGAAGAAGGACTCACATCCCAAAAACTTGTCTAATTTTGCCAGTGATACAAGCTGGTCTAATAAAAGATATTGCTTCCACCAACAAAATCTGTCTTGATTATGTCTTTAGGCTGTCATAACAACAGCACCACCATCATTATCCTTCATTTGACACAGTCAATCAGTAGATATTTTATTTTTTGTCTTTCCGTAAGTGATGCATAAAGCTAAAATAAACCAGATGCTGGTTTTTTTAGGCTTATGGCTCAGAGAGAGAAGGAGAGAGCACTCCAAATAGTACTCCAACCAGCAGAGCTGTAATTCAGACAGAAAGTGTGTGTGTGGGCAGTGAAGGGGCAGGGGTGGGGGAACTTATGGTTTCAAAAGACATATACAAACACCTGAATTAAAAAATTAAATTCAGAACCAGAGTAAGGTGAGAACAGAGAGATGTGTTCAACCAATGACACTAAATGTCAAATAAACTCATGAACTGAATTGGAATTATTTGTGGGAAACTCATTACAATGTTGAATTAAACTGAATACTATGCTTAACCAAACATAGAGGATATAAGGTTGAATACTTTTGCTTCCAGGTTTGTTTTTATCTCTTTCAAAGGCTGACATTTGTCAGGACTGTCTTTTTGAGGAGAAACAGAAGAGAAAACTCATCTGTCACAAGATGGGGAGATCATTTGCTAAACAAGCACAGGGGAGAATATAAGCATAGAGTGGAAAAGGACAAAAGCAAAATAAGGCTGCCAAGAGAGCCAGCCTGTCAGGAGGGTTTGAATAAGCACACACTGGAGGAAGGGAAAAGGGAGGAAATAAAACACATGCAAATATCTTTACTAGGTGTCCATAACAACAAAAAACTGGTGACTCTTAAAACATAATGTGGATCAGAAGGACCTGGTGAAGGGGATGGAGGGGAATGACACTTGGCTTGATCAGCAAGAGAGGAAGATGATTTCCATGGCAGCATTGTAACCTCCATCCAAGACCATACAGCAAAACGAAATAGAAATAAACTCTACTAATTATGCATCAGAAACAGAAATTTAAGAAAGATTATTTTTAACCACTGTTTTCACATAATTTCTGCTACAAAATGTTAAAATTTAATCTCGAGCTTCAGCAGATATAATAAACCTCAGTTGCTCCTGGACCTGATAACTGCTTCACATACCCAGATTAGTTTACTTTATTAAATGCCTGATCTGCTAAAGGCAAAGCAAACACTATCACATCAAACTTCTTCATCGACTACTGTATTACTTTTAAGGAGTAACAAGACCTCTTCCCCAAGTATCTATTTCCTTGAATAAGATGCCTATTTAAAGGGACACGTGGGGTGATCTTCGCACATATTTTCAAACACCCAGCTTGGATCCACCAGAGTTTTATTCATACATTCTTTCTTCAGCCTTCTTTAAAGTACAGTCATAACAACCAGACATTTGAATTCCAACATAAGCATGTATCTGTACAAAGCATCATCTTCTGCCCAGGTGCAGCTGTACTCAATAGGGAAGAGAGAAGCAATTTCACAGCGTTGTCAGTGTTATAAAAAGAGGATTAGTCGAAAGGATCAAGAATGCCTGTTTCAGTGCTCTACTCCATAAGGGCACAGAGCTCAAAATAAAAGCTTTGAGATGTGCATTACCTATTGTATTTGAAAGAGTATTTTGCGCTCTTCCTCAGGGTATTTGAGACATCAGTCCTGAGCTCCCCAACACCGTCTGAGCGGCAGGGAGGGAGCATGTCCTGAAAAAGGCACTAAACTGGTCAGTGAGAACACAGTATGATCACAGCATTTTCTGCATTAGTTTTCCTCTGCAAAATAATTCCTCTCAGCTGCCCTGTAGGGGTTTCTTTATTCTCTTTCAGGTACAGTAACCCTTGTCTTTGATCTTGTTCCTTCTCAAATATTGCTTTGAACTGCCAGGAGCTCATTTTCATTTCTCATTTATACTTCAAAGTTTTTATACACTCTACCACACCCATGCTTGCTTACCCTCCAGCATCCCAATTACTTTTTTAAAGTTTACAGTTCTCCTGTAAAAAAACCCACATTAAAAACATACAGAATACCTCGGCCTTGATGCCACAAGTCTAATTCCTTTTCTTTCACCTCCAATTTTCACACCATCTACAAACAATTGCAATGTCTACCTCACTCTGAAACCATATACTGAGATCCCCCAAAACCTAAACTTTGTGGATTTGAAATATTTAAAGTATTGTTGTTAATAGAAAATGATGAACTTTAATCACAGTCTTGCCTTATGAAGCCTCAGCAGCCTCTGTGACTACTGAGCCTGAGTTTTATTCCCTCAGGGCATGGATCATCATCAAGAGAGGGCCTGCTGAAACCCTACTGCAAGTCCAGTCATTCTTTCTGTGCTTATTAGTAAGTCTCACACATCCCCACAGAGTACTGAGCTAACTACACCAGTGGGTTAATATAAACTGCTCAGCTTTTTCTCAAGAGGCTCAACAATTGCTAAAGATAGTAGCATGTTACAGAAAAACATCTAATTTCCTAAAATAACACTGCTATTTCTTGCTTTGTAGACTATTTCTCTACTGATATATCTTACGTGAATTTCAGATTTCAGTAATTTTTAAATTGCTTCAATAAGACTGTTTCAGAATGGTGTACTACCTGAATATCCATATCCATAGGTCATTTACACACCACTCCCAAAACTACACAATGCCACAACAAAGCACATACAAAACCATAGTCTACATGTGGTGTCCTTGGACATGTCTAAGCAAATAAAGGTCCCAGAGCAAAAGAAAAGTCCTTTAAGTGTTTCTGAAAACTCCATCCTAAATCTCTTCCCTTTTTAACATTGAACAACCTTTGTGCTGTACATTTCTGAAACTTCCAAAGAAACTCAAGAAATCTCATCTCTTGAAACATCTTATGCTTCCCCAAACTCTAGAAAGTTAAAGCATGAAAGTAAACCATATATTGCCATGGAAATGCATCAAAAAAGCTTTGCTAAAGGCAAACTCCTGCTTTAAACCTCTGTGGACTTGGCTTCACTTTAGAAGGTGTCCCTAGGTAGCCCTTGGTGTCCCCAGGTAGCCTGTGCTGGACAAGACTACCGCAGGCTTCCGAAGGACCTCTGCTGGCCTAAGGAATCCAGCGTCAAATCCGACAGGTAGAAGTCATGATATTATTGCAGCACCTTTAAGAATGCAAAGCAGCCAGAGCCATTTTCTGGAGGTTTGAAAAAAAAAATACATTTAGCCAATTCATTGGCCAATGTGGGGAGCAGATATGGCCTCTGGAAAACTCAAAAGGGTGGGTTTTTTTTCATAAGAAATCCTGCTGGATTTTCTGCTTATGTTTTTCATTCTCTGTTCATGTAATCATATTAATGAATTACTCGGGTAGCAGCTTTCCTTCTCAAGAATAAAGTGTCAACCGAGTTCATTTGTAATCTGAAATATGGCCACTTAGCAACCAAGCTTAAAAAATGCTGTATTAAAATTCCAAAAACTTGTATTCAAAATGACTTCTGGAATTCAGGAATTGTATCAGCTTATTACAGTAATGGAAAGTCTGATTGCAAAGGTATGATGTCAATTTAACACAAAACTATTTTGGTAAATTTTGTATTCAAATTCAGACAATTTTTAACAAAGATTTCACTATAGGTGCTCTCAAAAAAGAAAAAGAAGCAAACAAAATATCAATATTTTCACTTTTTAGTATTTCAAAGTTATGTCCTTAATACTGAACATCCACAAGTTGAACAGTCTTGTAATTTAATTTTTATAGAAATAAAATTAAAATCTTAATAGTTCTGCCAATATAATAAACTTTTTACTGGGTAACATTTATTTTTATGATTGTTTATATCTTTAAATTATGACATACAATCTAATTGGTTCAGGTGAGACAACATAACAAAATTTAGCTTTCCTTTGATAGCTAAAATCTGTTTATAGATGAGCTCTTTCTTGATTGACACATATTAAAACAATTAATATACAGGAGAATTTCTCCTTGTTCATTGAAATGCATGTCTGTAATAAGACAACTGTGCTGCTCTCTCTTGGGTAACCGAGCCACAATAATGAATTCCCTCTGGGTTTTACCAAAAAACAGATGAAGGTTTTTGCTTTTTTCAAGTAGGGTCTGTTGAAATGGTCATGTCATAACATAGCACCTGATGAAAGGAACGTTAAACCAGTTCTGAGATTTGCAGTGGAAACTACTGCAAATACAGTAAAAAAGTGGCCTGCAGTAGCATATGGCCCTGACCTCAAAATTCATCATTTTCTGTTCTAAAATGAATTATTAGTAATACTTGCAGAACAGACTTCTAAGTTACACCTTTTGCTACCTTCATTTTGATTAATCTGTTGGTATGAACAGGAGACTTACATAAATAAGACTTGTGGACCAAAATCTGAAAACATTTGTACCAACAGCAGATTTCGGTATTGACATTTGCGCAGTTGCCATCTCATTCCTGTTTCTGACCATAAGCAGACTGTGCAATGATGCATCCACCAATTAGACTATATTTCTTACTCAAAATATAACTTATGATTAGGCTCTGTTGATGGGTACAGACAGTTCAGCATTATCTGCTTCCTACCTGGCTGTGTGTAACTTTTTCATTAAAGGAGTGTTGTGCTTCTGCTAATAAAGTCTTCTGGAGGGCAGTGCTTAGACACAGTTATTTCATTTATACAGCTGTCCTGCTTTCAGACCAGAACAGAATTAAAATCTGGCCACCATGGACTATGAGCAGAGCAAACACACACCAGTTTCCACTTGCCTATCTGGATATACCATTTTATTTTTCTACAGTGACAGGAGATGTCTTATGTCACATGCATGCTTTTTTTTTTCCCCCGGTATTTGGCAAAGCATTAAAACTGAGAATCAGTAAAGTAATATTGTAGTAACTTCAATAAGGACATCTTTTGCAAGCATAATAAAAAGTAAGACTCAGAGGCCGATAAGGCTGATAAGACTGAGAATCCTTACAAAAATGTAGTTGCTTAGACCAGCAAATCTGATATGGACACAGTTTTTATAACATCCCTCAGTTTTACAGAAATAAATGAAGTTTTGGCAATATCGTTCACTTGATCTGTCTAACAACAGTGACTTTTATCACCTTAAGCGCATACTTTGTATCATGTACACTTGTCATCTGATTGAATTAAACAGATTAAGTGATATCCTAGTGGTAGTTAGCTTTGTTATGAAGCTATAAGTTACCACTAAGCTGCACTTGCATGTCATATTTTTCCCATTGCCCTCTGCTCCACTTTGATAGCTCTTCTCAGCAGATGGCGTTTCTAGAAAACAACCAGATTCCAACTGTTTATACCAAAAAGAAGGTCTGGATTCAAGGAAAAAAGTGTTTGTTAAACACCAGTTACTACCAACTGCAGATTTGGTAATTTAAGCTGAACTCAGCTGACTTGTATGAAACAACAAATTGACTAACAGGCAAGAAAGACTTCTCACAACTCCCCGCTCCCCAGCTGCCCAGTTCGCAACCGAAGTAGAGTCAATGGTTTGGTTTGTTTCTTCGGAGGAGAGAGAGGGAAGGAAAAGGAGCAGGATTGTTAGTAGTTTTTTAGCATAAGCCTCCAAAAAGAAAATAAGGTTTAACATACAGAGGAGTAGTAGTTGGAGCAAAGTATGCTAGTATTTATTTGTAAATTACTACAGACAATACGTAACATGAACCTAGGTTTAATAACAATGACTACACACTGAAAACACAGGTATGCAAGTGACACCAGGGAACTGAAGGACTTGTGTAATAGAGTACACAAAACACAGATAAGGATGTTCGTCCTGTAGTAGGACCTCCATCACAAGTAAGATGCTTCAGTATGTCCTGAGAAACTTGGAAATGAAAAAAGTCTCTTCTGGTTAAAAATTTATCTATTAATTTTGCAATGAGTATTTTTTTTTTGGCTAAAGAAACTAATGGATCCTTTAATCACCGAGTATGGCAAGTGTTAAAATCCAATGTTGAGAACACTCCTTTTATTGTCAATTTGAACAGTATGTATTACTTTATTTTTTTCTTTCTGGGCTGAACACTTCTTTACTTACAAGGTGAATAAGTGGTACTTGTGGACCAGTCAGTTGAAAAGCCCTGTGATCATAAGACTATGAGATTTTCCAGTTATTTGAGTCACATTAATAACAGCTCAGCTAATTAGCAATTTTAAAAGGATCAACCCACTAACAAATTAAAAGAAGTATCTGTATACAAAGAGAGATTGTTCGGTTTGGCTCCAGTCTTGATAGTAATAAATAAAAGCATCTATTGTGTGAAAGCGGGGAAATGTCTCATCTGTAGCGATAGGGATTCATTTTGGAATGACACAGTCGCAGTTTCTATTTTCTCAGTGTTTTGTGGGGTATGTTTTGGTTTCTGCCTATTGAGAGTGAAATTTAAGGTCAGAGGCTAAATGATGTCAAAATGCCTTCCAATCATTTGATGTGACAAGGCAGCTGAGCTGTTCAGGATGTGACCCAAACACTACGAATAGGTGGCGTTTAAGGGAATACTGTTGGTGGACTTACTGTTTGTCTGCAGCTGATTTTGCAAAAATAAAGTGACCAACAAGGACATCTCTGAAAATATTGCCATATCCCTCTAAAAGTGGAAATTATGTTTTTCTAACACAAGAGATTGCCATAGAAAAACTGATTCTAGAGGTATTGGCTGGATGCCCCATCGCCCCAAGCTCTGTGATGTCTTTCATGGATGCTATGAAATATTTCACTTTGCCTTGGATTAGGACACTGGCAGTACAGAGCATGTGATCCCAGCCTCAGCAAAGCATTCTTTCTCTTCGGGATACAGCTATGGAGTGATTTTTCCTAGGAGATTAGATGAATCTAGCCTGGGCATCTGCAATACTTTTTTCTCTCACATAATGGAAAGCTTTTAATCAGAAATGCAACACAAGCTAGTAACAGGAGCCCTCTTGGTTTTCTCAAAGCAAAAATAAAGAAATCAAACTAAATAAAAAACTCCAAAGACCCTAAACTAGTTCCCTAAATATGCAGCAGAGAATTCGTATAACTCAGAGACAAAACAGCCACATGTTCCAAAGAGAGATTGTTACTGCACATTCAAAAATTATTCTAAAGGCAACCATGCAAACTACTTGCTGGCATAACGTTACCCCAGTATCACAACTGAAAGCTTGTTAAAATAACTTCAGTATTGCCAGTCTGAAAATATCACAAGTACTATGAGCACAGCTCTCTGACTTCCAGGGGGCTGGTATCAGCTACTGTGGAAATAATAGATAGCCAGACCCACAGGGCCTTAGTCCGTAAGCGATGCCAAGAAATTATGAAGTCAATAGATTTTGTAAGTGAGTGCCAGAACAAGATACATAGACTACAGCTCAGCAATTTCCAAGGGGAAGATTATGGAAATACATTGCTTTTCCTGTATTAAAAGCTATAGTGATCTTTCATTCAAAAAGCTCAGTCATTATCTGCCAACACCTGTGATGAGACCTTTCTATCGTTGTTTCATACTGAGCATGATAACCCATTGCTGCTGTTGGTAGCACCACAGTAGAAGAGGCAAAATTTTGGCTGGTGGACCTCCAAGGAGTGATTTTGAAGTTCCCAGGAAGAGTCTAAGCACAAATGAAAAGAGCCCTGTAGGTTTTGATTGTAGTTGAAATGATGTGCATAGTTATATCCTGCTAAGATAACGAGAGAATTTCCTACTGTGATTAAGTTTTGTGGTTCTCAGTTGAAGTATTTCTAAACTATACGTTAGATAAATCACGATGAATAAAAGCAAATAAAGGACAGCTATTAGCACAAACAAGAGGGAAAAAGAAGTCCTGTAGGAAAAGTAAGAGTTTAATAGAAGTGACCTGAACACAGATGTTAATCTGCTTGTGGTCTGAAGGAAGAAGGGTCAGACACAGGGACTGGAGAGATAAAAAAAGTTTTCAAGCAGAGAGGAGGAGGAGGGTATATCTGACATCTAAAATTAAAACAGTGTCATAAGTATCTTCAAGTATTTAAACCAAAGTCATGAACAGCTGAGGCTGAGTGGAAACTTTTTTTTTATAAAGAACATAGCTTAAGAGTGAAAATAAATTAGTCCATATCAGATAAAGCAACTTTTGGAAAAAAAAAATACAAGTACCATATAATCATATAATAACCATAGAATCAAGCAACTAAATACAACAAAAATATATGCTTTTCATACTACGAATTATCAAGATGAATGATTTTAATTGTAACTAGTGATTCAGACTCAGGAAAAAAAAATCACAAAGATGAAATTCAAAACAGAAAAAGCATTGCTTTTCTCCTTCTCCTGTCTCTGACTTATTTTACACCAACTTTCAAATGTAGAATTTACAAGAATGAGCAGGTCAGGGACCCAAACTGACTACAAGTGCAAATGAACAGCCTCTACACTATTCACATCACAATTTGTTAAAATTCCTTTGCTCTTTTACCAACATCTTTGCTCCACAGGAGAGCTCCATAAGGCAACACTCGATAGGAAAGATGATGCTTTTCATTAAACCAGCTAATACAGCTGTGGCAAGCAAACCTGACTGGCTCCAGCTCCATTGATGCAGGCTGCGCCTACCTGGGCAGCAACTGGAAATCATTCCTGATTTCAGCCCCACGTGGGTTATACGAGCTGCAGAGTCTCCTACCTTCCTTACTCTGCCAGGCCAGTGCAAAATGAGCAAGCCTAAATTCTCTCTAAGAGCCCCTGGAGTTTCAGAAAATTTGAAACAATTTCATCAGTTTAATCTGAATGTGTGAAAGCAAAATTGGAATGCATATAGCGTAGTTTTCCAAAGATGACACTACCAATACTGATTACAAGAATGTGTATTTCTGCCATTCTGCAAACAGTGTGGATGCATCAGGATTATGTATTCAGGTCCTGCATTCCCAAGGAGTTCTTTTTTATATGACCTGAAATGCTAAATGCTTGCAATTGTCTGCTGTAATATGCAAAGGCCAGTTGGCCGGCATGCTAAGCCTTTATTGTTACTAGACTCAACATTTTCAGCAAGGTTGAATAAAGCTATTATCAGTGAGTCTTTCATCTGTTGTTTCAGTAATATAACATGGGGCTTTTTAAGCAAATGCAGAGACCTCTGCGTATTACCAACGCTGAGCCCAAAACAAAGTTGTACCAGAAACACTAAGCCACTTAAGAACATGCAAAATTAAGAGCCTTGTCTGCTTCTGTGCCAATTGTTCCCATTAACTTGTCCCAATAGACTTCCATGCAATTCCACTGAGGAGCTAGATGACTTTATTTCCATCATGCATTCATCCAAAAATATTCTTTGAAGATGCAAATCAGTACATCTGGTCACTAGCAAACTGTATTTGACTACTGAGATAAATACAGTCTGGGGGATAACAGCATCTGCTTTTATCTAGTACTGAACGCTGCTTACTAATTTAAAATATAATTATAAATATGTCCTTATATTCCCCAGCATTACAATCCAGACTAAGGTGTAATGGTACTAGATGCTGTAGAAACAAAGAACAAAACACGACCCCTTCCTCAAAGCCTGTAGAATTCAGAACTTGAGTGACAAAATGAGGAAAGACACAGTGGTGAAGATCATCCTGTAAGCACTAGAAAAAGACATAACGTTTGTCCTAAGCCTTTTTAAAGCATTATTAAATATCCATTAGATTTGAATTCCTTACTTTTTCCATCAAGCTAATTATTATTGTTTGCCTTCAGACATAGCTACTAAGGTGAAGCAAATCTTACTGTTCGGTGCAGGTAATGTTTCATGGTTCATTTTGCCGATTATGATCTTCTTATCTAATTTCACCATCACTGTGTTATTCACGCAGATTTAATGCAAAAATCCGATAGCCCATTCAGGGTGCGGGTTCTTATCTGTCTTCCACTTCTTCCCAAATTGTTTGCACTTCCACAGTTGAAGATTCCCTAAAGCCATAAAAACTACAGCATTAAAATCACAGGTTTCAGTCCCAAAACATGAGTAGGAGGTGGCCAAATGTTTAACTTTGCTCTGCAGCCTGCTGGAAAAAATAAAGATTTTTCAGTGGTGAAACTGCTAATTTTGACAGACTGGAATGCTCTTCAAGCAATGAATGTCCTTACATAATACTGACCTTAAAGTTTCCAACGAGCAGCTTTTTCCAGACTTTCTTTTTGGAATTTACCACAGCTATTGCAGGTGGTCTATGTTGTGGTCAGTCTTCTGTTTCAAAAACATGTGAGCTTAGCAAATATTTCTTACTATTCTATTTTTCCTTTGTCTTATGGATTCTCTAGTTTAGCTGCATTTGCCACTCCTCACCTTTGATATTAAACGCCCTTTGGTAAAAGAACATGTGACAACAATATTGGGTCAGGTAATTTGCTTGGGTTTAGTAGGCCATATAAAGATGCTTTAAAATGTGAAGGCTTTAATGCAAATTAAAAAAAAAATCAAAAACATATCTATACCAAAACACATCAGGTGTACTCATGACTTAAAAAATACCTAGGACTCCTATTTTAGAAAATGTGATGGAAAATTTTACTATATAAATCTAAGGAGGGAATATAACAATATTTGGATCCAAATTTTGCTTTAAATTATAGCTCCTAAGGAGCAAAACTGCATGAAAGAAATTGTGGCCCTTAGCATTTCACACTGAAAGGTCTGTGTTTACTCTCAAATGTGTCCTTGAAGTCATTAAACATTCTGCATTTTCTCTAATATGAGGTAAAGAGGAACAACTGCATTGGAATCCACTAAATACAGCGCATCTTATGTAAACTGCTGTTGTATTTACAGCAATGAGAGAGGAATAATCACACATTCAGACAAACAATCTTTTAGCCCATGTACAAGGAAATCAAACAGAGAGAGAGAGACTTTTTTAAAAAAGAAAAAAAGATAAACTGTACCTCAGTGGATTGTGGAATAATCCATTTATTCTCAGATAGGAAAACATATAGTCAGTACTTATTTATTTATGTGCTTTTAGCTACATGTTTTCTCAAATTGGTCCTTAAAAATGCCCATCTAGTGCACTACATACTTTCTTTAGAAAAGCAAACAAGCTATGAGTGCAGTTACTACTGGCAAATGCTTCCAAAAATTTTGCCAAGTCACAACCCAAGTCAAATCCCATTCTGTCCTCAAACACATGTAAAACCAAGTGCAAGCTGCACAGCGTTTCTGTGGTCTGAAAAACAAGACAGGACACAAAACAAAAGACAGAGTTACAAAAGAGTGAGGAAAGTTATGATTAGGCAGGCTCATGAAAGGCTTGATAATATCTTTGGTACATAACAGAAAATCCTGTTTCTAAAGCTTTCTGCAATACTTGTTAATTGGCTGGTTTGCTATTTGGACTGGACTTTGTCATTTTTTTAGGACACCTATGTGTAGTTAAAGAACACGCACATGCACATAGACGATGTGAACTTCCTTTTCGTTCCCTCTCCTGTCACCTGCAGCCTTTGCTTTCCACCCACTCATCCCATTATAGACTGGTGACACCTCTTATTTCACTATTGAAATTCCAAGATCCTTGCAGTCTTCTGGCTTTTACAGACATGAAGCAGTTAATAGCTGTGACAATTAAAACAGCGTGACTTAAAATAATAAGGCACGTTCATACACAACTGCAAAGTGTGGTTGAAGTGTTGTTGCTACGGAGGTGCAGCTATAACCAAACTGTCCGTGGGTACTTTGCTCTTCTTAAAATTTAGAAATCTAACATTTAAAGGGATAAAACCTTTTGTATGGCTCTTCTTTTGGTTTCCTTTGATGCCTAACAGAAGGAAAAGGAGAAGGTTTGAAATATATGGTGGGTGTTGTGTACTATGAAAAATTACTTCCACTGTTTTTCAGCAATTGCGTCTCCCATTCTGTGACAAAGCTGCAAGTCACTGGCAACAGAGCAAAAAACCCCCCACATTTGTGACTTTTAATTATTATCAGTCAGCTTCGGGAAATGAGAGTGTTTGTTAGAATAAAAATAGAGACTAACATGTTGATCATCTTGCAATAGAATCAAAGAAGCACTGATGGTCTCAACTACACTAACAAAGTGAGGTTTACTGCTATGTAAGTGGTTACAAGGATTAGTGAAATACCAAATCAGCAGTAACTGTACTTTTCATCAAAATATTTTGACCATATAGACTTTTTTTTTTCATTCTGACTTAACTGAATTTGGTTTACAGCACAAGTTGAAAGGCCTAATCAGAAGCAAGGCTCCAGGACAGCGGTGCCCACCCAAACACACAAGCACGCATTGCTCTCCTAAGAATGTAATCAGAAATAAAATGCTACAAATAGCTGTGGCAGATAATAGGAAAAACAGGAAAGAAGAAACAACTGTGATTCTAAGACCCTAAAAGTAATTACATTGCCCAGTTCAATGACTGAAAGCTTTTATTTTCCTTTTTAATTAAATACCTTTAAGAGCTATTCCTGAATGCTCCATCTTCAACTACTTGACACCCTTGTTTTGATGTTTTTCTCACACTCTCTCCTTCACTTCCCATTTGAGCAACACAACAAAAGTGTGTTTCAAAGAAATATGTGAAGCAGCAAAAGCAATACGATGCTTATGACAGCTGGATTTTGAATAGATTAAAGGAGGGAGGAATGCAGAAGCCACAGCAAAAAAAGTAAGTTGGAGTACAATACACTGCAACCTATTGTAACTGGAGAATTTCAGCTGTTTGAACTCCTGGGGTTTTGTCCTTGTTTTTGAAACTATTGTTATTGTTCTTTTTATATGACTCTTCAAATCCCTTGTTCCTTCACATATGCCAGCCTTGACCAGTTTGCTTCATACACAATCCTCTCCTCGCTCTCTTGAACATCCGTGCAAGTACACAAAGCTTCCCCGTGGACTTGTCACTGTCCCTAAGAGGTGCAACCTGACTTTCACAACAGGCAGGTTTGGGATTGACTGGGAATAATCTCTGCTTCATAACAGAAGAATTGAGAAACATGAAGTACATGATGAATTCAGTTGCAATTTTGACATCTTTAGAATTATGTTATTCAAGCCTCAGTCCTCTACACAGTGTGCACCACTGACTCTGAGAAAGCAGCATGAAGCATGCACTGGATGCTGTCAGGAACAAGCAACACATTCTTATATTTATATAAAAACACTGTTTGCATCACAGCGTTATATCTAAAAGAAATTAAAGCAAGACAATAGAGCTAGCCCCAAGTATTTAAGAAATTATGAATCAGACCTATATAATATACAGAGTTGAAATTAATTTATATTTAAGGAGTTATTTTGACAAAGTTTTTGCACAATCAGAAGTACGATTGAGTCATATCTTTCAGGTTTTGGGGGATAGAGGTTTAGATGCAGTCTATATAATAATTTGTCTCCAGGAGCTGGACTTTGGTAAAATAATGAGCACAGAGAAAGATCTGGCAGTACTGGGGACAGGAAAGTTCTACTCTTAAAAAATACTTATTTATAAATAAAACCTCATGTCCTAAAGTCTTTATATAGGAAAAACTCTGAGGTAATAGGAAGACTTTCCTAATTAAAAATTGCAGAATTGCTTCCCCAAAAATGAATGTGCATCTGGATAGTTATATATGATATAAAGTAGCATTATTAGTCATTAACATTAATATTATCAGTAAGTTTAGATGGGATTATTTACAGAATAAGACATTTTAAATAAATGAGATGAGAACTGCTAGTTGTATATGGAGGATATCTCCACAGGAATTTTGCCACAGGCAGGATGTATGCTTTCATTTTGTCCAGGTCGGGTACTGAGCTCCATCCATCCCGGTGCCTCCACAGATCAGCATAAAGACACTACCCCAGCATGGCACGTCGGTTGGTTCAGTGAGGGCAGTTTACAATACTGAGGGTCAAGTTATTGAATATTTTGTTTTTTCACGGACTATCTAGTTTTTACGGAACAGCCATTCAGTATCATGTTGCTTTTGGAACAAAGTAAAACATACTGTGCAAAAATACAGAGATGAAGAGTAACTATTGAATGAGGAGCAAATATATATTCTCTGTAATACCTATTTGAAGAACACTATTGCACATTTATTAGTGGGATGGTACTGTAAGAGGCCCACTTCACCACGCGTCAGTGCCCTAGAAGTACGGTGGCATGGTTCACAATTTTGGCATAGTTGTAAACATGTTGTTGATACCAAATTGGTTTAAAACAAGTCACTGGTCCAAGTTTCAAGTAACTGTAATCCATAACAACTTTCACTCTGCTCTGTTGTTTTTGAATCTGCTCCTGCACTGCAGCATTTTGTATTTCAGATTAGATACAGAATGTTTTTGAATAATTCATGTCTCCGTGCAGAATGTTTTGTCATTGTTATTTTTCCTTAACATAATACAAAATAACCTAGAATTGGAAGGGCAGATGTTCATCTGTGTATGTAAGCACTGGCATGGCTCTAATTTTTTTCTTGCAAACAGTACGTATCTTGTGCTTATTACCAAAGGCAATTAGAGTTACAGCTACATCCAGGAAAGATTCAGAGCTGTCTGACTGCCAGCAGAAATGATGTGCTTGTATTAGTAGAATAATCCATATATCAAATATTTTCTTGGAATTCTTTTTCAGACAACTAGGCCTAACTTTGTGTTAGAACTATTAAAAACATAAATTAACTATATCTAGGCACAACAAGTCACATAAAAAATACAGACAACAAACAAAGGTGATACTTACAGGAACAAAGGTAGACTTGCTGGAACTGTTAACTTATTATATTTTAGGTTTAGAACATACAGTTGGTCCTGATCAAATAAATAAAATAGAGATGCAACATTATGCAACCAACTGACAATGTCTTTTCACAGAGAAATTTAAAATAATTTTCACGTATCCTCCAAGTATATTTTTTCATAAATACTTGCTATTTTTATACAGGAAGATAGAGCTAAAAGCTCCTTCAAAGGTCACACTAGAGAACTGTAGAACTGCAGAACTGCAAAAGGAAAGAGAATTTCCAGACTAATTATATTTCCAAGATATCATTTGCATATTTTATCTACAGTCTATTTAATATTGTAATTAGAGAGCAGGTAACAATTTTGCTCAGAAAGAGACAATTCTCTAAATAAAACCTTATATTCATTAAAGGTTGTAGCTTGTTAAATGTATACATCCGTTAAAGACACAGCAGAACACAATCTTTACTTCCCTGGACACTTACTCTTACTTGTATTACTTTACTGTGGATATTTTGTACGCTAACTCCAGAGCAGTTCACAAATCCAAAGTTCAATACAAACTGTGCAAAAGGTTCACTTATTCTACTGCTGAAACAGTTGCCTCAGGAATTAAATTGATTAAGTTTACAGAACAGGTCAAGTATATGCCATAGGGTATGTCCTCACCCAGATCTTCCTACACACACATACTTACTCTTGCAAACAGATCTATCGCAATTTTGAATATATGCCTTTTGCCTTATTCAAGGATATGTCATAAAGTTTGTTCCACGCCTTGCAGCATGCTTACTTCCACACATTTGTTGGAGCCACCAAATTCTCCAGTTCCCAGCGTCTGTTAAATTTTGGCCCTACCGCTTCTGATGAGTCTTTTAAGCACTGGAAGCTGCTTGCTCCTTTACATCCTCTTTTCTGGCACCTAGCCCCTTCCCCGTCTTACTTAATGGTAACTAGATCCCAGTTAGCTATTCTCCATCCCAGCAATATCATCTTTCAAGCACACTTGAGGTGTACTTCCCATTGTGGCAAAACAACAAAAGCCTTTGAATGCTCAAAGATGATAAAGAATATCCATCTTTCCATGATAATTAGCGCAGAGTCTGGTTGTGGGCGATTTGACAAGCTGAAGTGGTCCCACTCCTCCCCACCCCACGCAGTACAACTGCAGCCAGCTCCCCCCGTGCGTTTCAGCAGTGGCCATGAGAAGAAGGCGAAAGCTGCCATTCAGCTCTGCACAAAAAAAGAGACTGACAAAGTTGTATTGCCTGTAATTGGAAAATCTGGAGTTATCTTCACAATGAAGTGCTCTCCCTGCATTTTTGTTCACCCTTCTCTCTAAGTACTTGTAATCGGAATGTTTTTTACAATTTAACAGGTTTTTACAAGTGTCTATACCAGCAGGTTTTCATGCCAGCATTCATACCTTTAAATGCCTCTGGAAACTGGTGTCCTGACACTCCCTGAAAGTCAAGTAACTCAAAGAAGGTTCTGCATCAGTCCTATTTCTTCTAAAATCAAGTAGCACAAACCCCCAATTAGCTTGCCACCATCTAATTTCTATTTAGAATTCTCTTCCTCTACCTTGCAAAAGACAATCATGATTGACTTGTTTCCACTAATACACAGAAGAACACATTAACCGCTCTCCTGGAGGGTTGGATCTATAAACTCGTATCCTAAATGTCTGGAAGACTGACACCATCAGCAGACTCCAGGTGGTTAATCCCTTCTACGTGCACTGTTTTCCAGAGGTCATTTATGCCTCTACCCATCTGTCACATCATGATCTTTCAGGCTTTCTCCAATCTGATTTTATCCACCTGTTGAAGCAGTCCAGCGCAGTGTTAAGAAACATCGGTTCTTTCCATGGGCTAATGATGTTATCACAGCTGTGCAGTTTACCACTGGCTGGGAGTTTTGACCTTGCATCAGCAGAATTCTTCTTGTATCCTACCATGACAGAATACTACATAGACCCCTTTTGAGATATTCAGGTAAGTCTCCCTCTGAAGTGCAGAAAGCCAGTAAAGACCGTCCTGTCAATCCTTCTGTACTATTAAGATAATTCTTTGACACTGAAATTGCTGCATCTTTATTCTCCAAGCAAGTATTATTTCATTAGTGCTTTGAAACATCTGAAGAGAACCATTTAAAAGACTTGGTTTCAACACGCAATGAAAAGATCCCAGGAACCTGACAGACCTGCTCCTTTAAGCTTGTTCCATAAGCATCTTTTCTTTGTCCTTCTTGGCAAGTATCTTGACTTTTTGGCAGGATCTGTTACATCTGCAACAGAACTTCTTGACTGACATTCCCCCATCTTTATCCTTCTTTTTCCTTGGCCAGGGAGAAAGTTGTTTTACAGCTAGATTTCCTAGTTGCCATCTTGCTTAACAGTATTGAGAGTAAATAACCTCAAGCCTTCCTAATCTCTCCCGGCCTTTCTTCAGCACCTCGTACTTCAGGCTGAGTGCCACAGGCTTGTGGCAAACTTGCTGTTTGCTCATCTCAGGAAAACTTTCACTACACTATTGCTTACTGGGCCTTGCGGTTCATACATCTTTCAGAGTCATTCAATGTTACATGGAACAAGTTTGTTATTGATGAGACATCTGTCCTGGGTAAGCTCCAGTACCGAGATACTGCATTATTTATCCAGACACAGTTGATCATAGTCCTGTAGTGACATTTGAAGCCTTGCAGGTCTGCTTTCTACTTATTTTGTACTTTAATCTCATATTGCAGTGGGTGGAGGCATGGGAATCTTACCAAAATGTTGCATTTTCCTTGTTTCCCATGCTGTATTACAACGTGCAGTTTGTATTCAGCACACATTTGTTGTCATTCTCCAGTTACTCACTGACCATGCTGCTTCTGCGGAAGAGGATGAAGCTCTTTTTTTCCATGCTATGTGTCATGGCTTGAGACAACAATCCCCTGCTCTGATGCTCCCACCTTACGTGTTCACAGGATTTTTAGGAATTCTGCAGTGTCAAGCTGGTATTAAACATATTTAGTTATCAGTCAGTTGATCAGGGGAAAGATTATGCTACAAACATTGTTCAAAAGACCTTTGTGATTCACAAGAACTACATTTCACCTATTTTCCAACATCATTAGCTGAGATAATGATTTACTGAATATCTGGGGAAGAAAAATTTTAAAAATGCAATTGCATTTTAAAAAATTATTTCTTGAACAAATGCACAATTTTATTACCTAAAATAGTACAATGAGTGTTAGTGAAATAGATGAAATTTAAACTGGCTGATTGGTTAGCATGATTTAAAATGTAAAGATTTGCAATATACCTCGCAGCCAATAACTGCCTGAATCTGTTAACAGAAATGAACAGAACAGGAAATATAAATCCCTTTAAAATGTGATTAGTGTTTGCATATGGGAGGAAACATTTGCTATGGCTTGGTGTGTTTTATTCCCCTCTCACTTGTTGCTTCCTTAGTGTTAAATCCCTTTTCAACATGACAAAGGCACATCTGAAGACAATATGTTTATCCTGACACATGGATTTGAAATAAATCCCCTACAAAAAACTAAGACATTTGAAAAATTCAGACTAACATGTAGAATTTCAAGGAAACCAAAAATTTTATTTCTGGGAGAAGCATATAATTAATTACAACTTAGGCCATCTATGCAGAATACTATGTCCAGAGAAGCCTCATATACCTCATATATCTCATAAACCTAACAAATACTCATTTGTTAGGTTTATAAAATACCATTTTTCCAACTACCTCCTTTGTATCACAAACTCAAGGTCCACTGTAAGTTTTTCAATTTTAAATGTAAAAGTGTGCTGGGGAAAGACATGTTCTGATCATAGGTGCAGACACAGGTGTGATTGTTTTTCTCTTCTGCTCAAGGTTATGTCCACAAAGATAAGGACACAAACTAATAATAGTACCAGTATAGCTGAGGTTCTGTGTTATATTCTAGGCAACCAGATTTGCTGATAGGGGGAAATAAAGAGGAGGCTGTGACCAAAGGCCGCGTGGTACTTAAAGCTGAATGTCCTTAATGTGTTGATTTTTAAGTCATTGTTACCTGACTCTGCCATCAAATAACTAGTGAAACCTGGAAAACTTTTGCTTGGCCATAGCTAGTTTCCTTGAAGCACAAGGTCCTGCAGACCTGGAGTTTTTTATCTGTGAGGTGGCTGAGCCCTGACTATGAGCAAAATACTCTGTGAAAAAACTTAACATTGCCTTTCAGTTTCTGTTGTATTTTTCTGTAACTCGTTTTGAAGGAGAACATGATTTTAATTAAATGATATGAATATTCAAGTAGGATGGTCAACATATATGTGCTTTCCTGAACAGAAGGCAGTATTTTGGGGGATAGTTTCCATTTAAAATCTTTTGAGGCAATAAAAGAGCAAACTAAAAGCAGTTTCAGGTTGTTGATTCTGGTCTAAAGACACATTACACCCAGTGCTGGGTATACTTGAAGAACAATGTTTAACTTGTGTTTCATCCTTTCTAAATAGAGATTTTATTTTCATATTCTGTATTTCCTCAGTGGTGCAACTCAGCTCCTATGTTCTTTTGCCTTAGGTTTTTATAGTGCACATATCTAACAAGCCATCATTTCTAGTGGGAACCAGACTGATGCTATTAAACAGTAATTATTTGATGACTACAGTCATGACAGCCTGTTGAACGAACAACTTGGACTGTCCGCTGGACTGTCCGCTACCACCAACCACTTCAGACAGAGTAACTCTACAGCCTTGTAGAGTCTTGGTATTGTGGATTTATGGAACAGATTCACAGAGAAGACATTTCAAATTGTCAAGTTTAACTCGGTATGAAAGGCTATAATTGTTTAATAAATAAACAGTCATATTTTATTGGCATTCTCCCTTATTGCTTCTTAATAGACTTAGAGAGAGAAAACCAGGGTAAGACATGGGTGTCTCGGATAGCAGACTGACTACTATGAGCAGAGACTGAGAAAGCTGGAACTGTTCAGCCTGTGGAAGAGAAGGGTCGGGGGGATCTTACCCATGTGTATAAATACCTGATAGGAGGGAATGAAGAAGACAGAGCCAGGCTCTCCTCGGTGGTGCCCTGGGACAGGACAAGAGGCAATGGGCACAAACTGAAATACAGAAAGTTCCACTTGAACATGAGGAACATGTTTTCATTGTGAGAGTGGTCAAACACCTGAACAGGTTGCCCCGGGAGTTTGTGGAGGCTCCATCCTCGGAGATATTCAAAACCCAGCTGGCCATGTTCCTGGACAGCTTGCTCTAGGTGGCCTTGCTTGAGCAGGGGGTTGGACCAGATGACCTCCAGAGGTCCTGCCAACCTCAATCACTCTATGACTAGGGAAAGACTAGGTAAGAAATGATTTCTCCTAAATAAGCACACCTGCAGAATATTTATAAAACACAATTTAAAGTATCTAACATATGAAGTATTATTTCTAAATAGGTGGGTATTGGTCAAACAGTGCCTTGAAACTTTTTGATCTAGTCGGATTTCTGGTAATTTCCTCATATGCATTTCACACATGAAACCTGACAGGGCACAGTAGGAAACTCCGGGCGGGGTGGAAGGCTGGGTGATTACCGCCACTGCCGTGGGCACGCAGCCTGGCGTAATTCCCCTCAGGAGCCGGAGCTCCCCTCCCCGCGCCGCCGGGCGAGGCGAGGCTGCAGTGTGCTCCTGCCGGCGGCGGGAAGGCGGCGCGGCCTGTGCGGGGAGGCCCCGCGCCGGAGGGGAGGCGGGCGGCCCTCGCCTTTCTCTAGGGGGTTGCGCGCAGAGGGCCGCGGCAGGGTCCGGCGGCTCCTCCTGCTGCCACCCCGCTCGGCCCCGGCCCAAGGAGGTGTCTCCCCGCCGCTGCTCCGCCTTCCCCGCTTATCTTTCCCCCGCGCCGGTCCCAGGCCGGGGCTCCCTTCCCTGCCTTCCCCGGGGGGAGGCGGCGCATCCCGCGTCCTCCTGAGGGGAGCAGGCACGGCGCTGCCGCCCACATCGGCGCACGGGGACGCGGCGGGGCGAGGAGGAGGAAGCGGCGCCCTCCGCTCCCCTCTTTACCCCGCCCGTCCGTCCCTCCCTCCCTCACGGTGCTGGCGGCGGCTCCTCCTCCTCCCGCGTGTGACCCGCTGCCGCATGTGAGCGGGGAGGAGAGACGGCGCCGCACCGGGCCCCAGTGTGGCGGCGGCGACGGGAGGAGGAGGAGCAGCAGCAGCAGCAGGAGCGGGAGCCGGAGCCGCGGCGCGGCGTCCACCCGCAGCCTCATCGCTGGGCCCCGCCGGCGCCCCGACCCCGCCGGCGCCCCCCATGCCCGTGTGGTGTTGCCGATGCTCCTTGGCCGGTCACTTCAGGTGAGCCGGCGGGGGAGAGCGGCCGGTGGGTCAGAGAGGCTGGCCGGCGCGGGAGCCGGGCCGCCGGGGGAGTGGGGTGAGGGGGCTGGGGGGGGCGGTGCCGAGGAGGACGGGGACACCGGCGGGTGGGGAGCGCAGCCGCGGCAGCCGCCCCGGTGCTGCGGCCTCCGCGGGGCTGCTGCGTGGCGCCGGGCGGCCGCGGCGCTCCGGGGCCCCGCACGCCCCCTCCGCTGCGCCGCTCCCGGGATGCGCCGGCGGGCGAAGCGCGGGGCCGGCGGCGAGGGGGATGGAGGTGGCGGCCCGGGAAGGCGCGCTGTGACCTTGGGCAACGCTGAAGCCTGGGCTGGGAGGAAATCGACGCCTGCTGATGCTCGGTTTCGCTTCAGGGTTCGTAGCGCTGCACCGTCGGGGATCCCGATGCTGATGGGCATCGCGCTTCTAGGTTACTTAAAAAACCCAGCAATCTGACGCTGTTAAATTTGCTTTCCAAAGTATCAACTTGAGACCAAATTTAAATTCCTTTTATATAACGAGTTTTCTGTTAACCACCCACTACAGTAAGTTTACTTAATTTTTTGCTAAAAGTATGTAGAGAATTCTAGGATCTTGCAAAACTGCTACTTGAAAAAGGTACCTCTTATTTTAATAACTTGCAGTAAATTCAGGCAGTTATTGTGAAATAATTATTATTTTTTTTTTAAGGGAGAAAAACGTTTACGTATACGCTGTGTTTTTTCTCTTAGTGGGTTTTTCACATCAAATAAAAGTAATTGACTAAAAAGCACTAAAAGGCAAAAAAAATTTCTGAACAGTTGTAGAATCTAGGTGTTTGACAGAATGTAATTGTCGAGGTTATTTGGTATGACCAGCATAAGGTAAACTAAGCACTAGCTTTGGAACTGACTCATCTTTTTGCCCACTTGCATCTCTGCAGGACTAGAGCCATAGATATTTTTACCAAATCCCTACTGCTGCAAAGCTTCCTACCATGAGTTTTTATCAATATAAAAACTTCTGGTACTTGATGGCTTTCAGTGCTTCACAGGTTAGGAAGATGGTGCTGTTAGCAGCCCCTAACTTAAGGTCTTACTGGGTTCTGGTATGATGTTCATGCGAAGGAAGTACATCCTCCTGACAACAGTCCCTCATCTGCTTCATGTGCACAATAGCTGAGAAACTGCACATTGTATGTGGATGTTTGTATAAAAAATTAGATTCTGTGCTATACCAGTTGGGTAGTTTGTGATACGCTATCTAAGCTGCACAGAAGCAACATTTTTATTGCTAAAGGTTCCTTTGTAGCCTACAGCACTGTGCATATATCCCATAAAAGAGGTTTTGAATTTTTTTTTTATCTTCCATCTAGCACAGCAGGTATATTAAAACCACTCTAGAACGTGCATGCTCTCTTTAAGCCTGTCTTTTGCAAAGCGTAGTGTAATATTGCCTTAGTTAACTTTGAGCAAAGGCTGGAAAATAATATAGTCTACGTGTGCCTATCTAAAAGCGGAGCTGAAAATAGCAGTATGATAATTAGATATCCTCTCTTTGCCTTCTACTCATCTTCACCGAACTCATGCTGTTTGTGTGTTATGCATCTCCAAGATCACGAAGAGCTAATGCGCAGCTGTAATCAAACAGTAAGCATGTAATTTGCCAACTTTTTTTTGTTGTAGTGCGGGAAATACAGATAAAAAGTACTTGCTTTCTGAAATAAATACAACCTTAGAATAGCTCCCTAACCTTTTTAACAAGGAAATAACCATCAGAGAGTTGTATTACACTGTGCGCCAGTGCTGTTATTACTGTACAGCTCTGTCTCTAGTGTTACTTCAGACTTCCCCATTGAGGAAAGGCTTTTGAAATATGTAGCAGAACCTTCAGTGTTGTGGGAGCTGAGGTGGCGCGTAATGTACCTGGCTTCTTGAAGGCCATGGGAATGGGAAGAGAAAAAAATGTTTATTTTTAATTAAAAAGTTGTTAAGTCTTTAATTTGAAGACTTAATAAAATAACTGCTAATAACAGACTATTTTTAATTTGCCCCTGCCTTACTAGCTAAACAGACAGTGCATGCTTCTTCAGTGACCTGGAAAGGCTTCAGAAAGGGCTCCTAAACAATTAAGCAGCAAACAGTATAAAACAAGTCTTCGTAGTCTAGAAGTACATTTAGATGGTGAAGAGTTACGAGAGGAACCTAAGTGGATGTTGCAGAGAAAGAACTGAGAAATCTAGGAAAACGACTAGGCGTGAAAGCAGTCTGCTGTGCAGTAGCTGACCTGACTGCATGGCAATTCCTTTATAAAAAGTTTTCTTTTAACAGTGGTAAAATGGGCTGTGTCTACAGCTTACAGGGATCAGACTTTTCTCCATCTTCACACCACTGCCAGCTTTAAGCAGCCTTATTTCTACCCGAACAGAGATTTGTGGAGGCAAAGTCCTCTGTGTTGCTCAGTAGGTAGGAAGGGATGTGGATGGCTGCTGTTGTACCTTAGCTGCTCCTTCAGCCTTTGGCTGGCCTTAATGTTGTTAATTGGCTAGGCAGGGTGTATCTCTCCTCTCTTGATAAGGATAATGAGGAATGAGTTCTGCTGTGTGTGGGATCAAAATAATGCTTGTTGGTTATACTTTGTATAAACTGAAATTAGAAATCTGCATCTTGCAGAGACATCTGTGCCTTTTTGTTATCCTTCTGTAGACTTTCTAGGAGGAAGTAGACTTTTCAAATATCTTCTGTTAGAAAAGCTGTGCTGAAGAGTAAAATTTTGTAGATTGGATGAAGCATGTCTGTTTTGGTCTCAGTTTTGCTAATTCCATAGCTCTTAAAATTAAGCATCAAAAGCAACTTTATTTTTGAAAAGAGTGTTCTGGCAACAGTTCAACTGTTTCATTTTAGTTTTGTCCCATCTGTCCTTCTTAACTAGAAGTTACAGTGGCCCTGAAACTGAAGGACAGCTTTTGAATTCCTTTGTCCAGTATTTTGGTGACAGCCTTGGGAGGAAGGTTAAAAGAATGCCTTTAATTGAAGAAACTGTTCTGCCTGGGGACTCCCTCCTTACTCTGCCTGTGGTAATAATAGGTGAGTTTTTTCACTTTTTTAAGATTCTCTGTCAGTGCTGTTGTCTTTATAGACCTGCTGCATGAAGTCATTTATTGTTAAATAACTAATGCTTAGCATCCTTACAGTGAAGATGTTTATTAGAGTAATACAGTTGTTATGATTAATAACAGTACCATAAAATTATGTTAAGGGACTTGCTATTGGAGTATATTTGAATTCAAATTGTGCTTTGACAAAATGAGGCACTTTATTTGGCAGCAGATACATGAGTCTTAATAGAAGAACTGTTTTGATTCTAGTGTTGATCGCATAGGGTTTGATTAATGCGATATGTCTGCTTAAGGTTGCATGGAGGTTGTTGATGGTGCACCAGTAGAAATTTGTGGTGTCAGATGGGGCAGTGAAAAGCATAATGCAAGATGTGTGCTGTGCACTGGTTAGATGCTAACCTCTCTCATTAATTGCCTTTTTCTTTGTTGCATCCATCACTAATGTCTGAATATTGTCCCATCTTTTCCAAAATGAATCCAAGCCAATTCAACCAGTTTAAAACAATAAATTGTAGTCTTGATTAAGTAGTTAAAGGCTTGTATTTGTGAAATCTTGCTGAATGACAGGAGAGCAGAGGGAGCAGGCTCCTTAGGTACACAGCTTAATTGAGAGTGCCAGGATGATTTGTATTGGGCCAAGGTTTTTCAGCAACAGCTGGTCACCAGCTCCTTACTGCCATGACTTGATGAGGGGATAAAGAAAAGATCTGGAGTAAAGGAGGTTTTCAATAATCTAGTCCAAAGCTGTTGGGACTACAGCAAACCAACAGCTTTAATTGTACCTGCGAACAGGCAGAGATTCCAGAGAATGGTCTTTTCAGTGTAATGTGCTCACAGTAAATCTCCACATCTTTGAAGACTGTGTTTGTGCAGTGCCTGTTCTCAAAGCTCTCTTCATGATAGCTTAAAATAGTGCTCGTGTAATACACTTACGTGGATGTGACAGACGTGAATCAGTTGCTGAGTTCTGCATCATAGTTGTCAACCTTAATATAGGTTTGCCATACAATTAATGTCTCAGTTTCCACTGTTTAGTTTTGCAAACATGCATTATGCCAATACCTGTGTTCGATACTTATTTTGTCTAGAATGCCTTTCTATGTGTTGACACCAAACACAGCTGCCTTGACTATTTCCCCTTGAAAAACAAATACGTTGCCTGAATGCTTTTTCACAGATACATTTGAGATGCTTCACAAGCTGATCTTCTCCATTGGCAGCCTATTATCACTAATTCATTGGCTGCCTGAAGAGCCTTAGAAGGGATCTAAAATGATTTAATAATGCAGTAGAAGAATACAAAAATAGTTGTCATCCCCCCCATACACACACGCACACTGTCTACTGGTTTAACTTTCTCTGTGTGATTTCTGTATAGCTGGAGTTAAACATTCTTCTAGCTTCCTAGTTCCGTCTTCTTCTCATTGCACTATTTTATTAATCAGAAAGAAAAAGATGGCACACATGTAAGCAGTTAACTTAATGATGAAACAATAACTTATATTGCCCTTTCTTTAACTTCACCATCCCCTTTTTCCCCATGTATGATGCCCAGTTTAAGATTTGATTCTAAGCTTGTGCTGCATATAGACTGCAGTTCTGCACAGAGTACTAAGCTACTGTGGTATTATTTAATAACTTCTGTGCTGTACCGGTCTTCTTCAAGAAATTGGAAATAAACAGATACATTCCATTTGAATTAGTTGGGATTGAAGAATTTCATGCTGGATCTCTCAGTCTAGAGGATGTTCTGTGCTAAACACTTTCCTCTTCTGCACTAGTTTTGATCATTACTGTGTAAACACAATGTTCTAAATTTTCATCCAAATAACAAGGTTGTTATGATGTTTGAAGTTGATTATTTGCTTTAAATTTAGACACATAATATAATTTTACTGTAGTTTACTGTTGATCAGGAGAAGCTTTGCCGCTATTCAATCAAAATATTACCTGCTGCTTAAATGCACAGGGCCGTGGGGTTTTGGGATATATTGATTGTATATCTAAAGTTTGTATAATAGTAATATCTCTCAGCTGCTGTCAGAGCTGTTATAGGAGGCATTGTGTGTAAATAAAGAGCAAACTCCTCAGGTATAAATTTCTCACTTCAAAAAGATTTCCCCTCCCCACCCCCCCCAAGGATTTTTTTAGAAAATCATAGCAAGTCTAATTGCAGACCTTGCAGCTGAACCTTAATCTTGTGTGTTCTTGAAAGCATATCTACGAGGGAATTTCTTTCCCTTGGACTTTTCAGTCTGCTCAAAGAACAGGAACTGGGTTTGGATCTGCTCTCTGGATTGTCCCAGGGGAGGGGCTAGGGAGCTCAGCGACAGTAATTCACCTTAACATAATCCCATCCTCAGTAATTTCCTTGGCCCTTGCCAGCCTTTGTTTTGGCAACTTTTGTTATCCATTTGGTTCTTTTTAATCTTACCCAGTAGAAATAATCTTTAGCATGGCATCCTTGGATATGGCACACATTTTTCTCTTTCTGTCATGGACTAGCTTCCTTTACACCCAAGTAGGAAAAAAAATCTAGCTATGCACTTGTAAAAAGAAACAAATTTTTTTACTATGCACAAGATACAATTCTAAAAATAGTTAAGAATTTACTCAGTCATGGGAATGCTTGTGACCTATAGGTATGATTAGAGTGTTTTCACAACTTCATACAATTTGTTACGGATAGTTTCAATGTATTGCTAAGGTTCTCTCTCACACCCATCTCCAATGTGGCCAGTGGGTGTGTGGTGCTTTAACCCCAGCCGGCAACTAAGCCTCACACAGCCACTTGCTCACCCCCGCCCCCCCCCAGTGGGATGGGGGAGAGAATCGGAAGAGTAAAAGTGAGAACTCGTGGGCTGAGATAAAGGCAGTTTTGCAGGTAAAGCAAAAGCCGCGCATGCAAGCAAAGCAAAACAAGGAATTCATTCACTCCTTCCCAATGGCAGGCAGGTGTTCAGCCATCTCCAGGAAAGCAGGGCTCCATCATGCATCCCTGTGTTATCAATACTGGTTTCAGCACAAATGCAAAACATAGCCCCATACTAGCTACTATGAAGAAAATTAACTCTATCCCAGACAAAACCAGCACAGGGCGACTAGAAGGGCTTGCATCCAGCTTAAGCTTTAAATTAATTCCTGGACTGAAGGGTACCCGGCTATCTCATGCTGATCTGTTTGTGGGAGGGTAGAACAGTGTGAGAGTAAGGGGAAGTGGTTTTGCTGTCTGAAAGATTCCTTACAGTCTGTTTTGTAAATGGAAAAATAAGAATGGAAGTGGTTTAAGAAATAATATAGGCAGGATCACAGATATATAAACTTTTTATTACAGACTTTTGATTTAACTGTCTTGGAGATCACAGTGATGGAAATCCATGGCTTTCCTAGACAGTCTTTTTCCAGAGCTTTATTGTCCTTATAGGACACAGGCACTCTAATGCCTTTATTTTTGCCTCCATATTCTGGTGCAAAACCCAGATTGTTTGGTAAAAACCTTTAAGGGACTCATTGTACAGTCTCACACACTTGTTCAGGTTCTAAGCCTTTGGAGAAGACGTGCTGATTGAAGATTTTTTTACAACTTACCAGTCTCAGCCTTTGAACAGCTCATCTGTAGGGAGTCTACATGATTTTCTTGTAGCCCATGGCTGTGATCAGTGTACACACTCATCATTGTAATAAAGTATGGGATATAATGCTACTGGGGACAAGAGTGATGAGTGTAGCTTGGTGGAGGAGGAAGAAGAGATCTGATGTATGAAGAGACTGGGAATGAACAGAGTCTCAGCAAACTGATGGGGGATTTAGGGACTGGGAAATCAGAAAAGGGAGAAGACAGGCATTGGAGAAGTGGAATTGGAAACAGGTGATGGAATACTGTGTGCAAAGGTGATGGGGAACGGGAAACGACGGTGAACTCTTGAGATCAAGAGTTGAAACAGTAGGAAGAGCTAACAACCTAACAATGAGTGCTATATAAGAACATGAATGAATTAGTAACTTTATCTTTAGCCCAGAATTTGAATAGGGTGTGGTAAATACCATGTGTGGCACTCTAGGTGGAAAACAAAGACAAAATACTGGATAGTACCTCGTTAGGAGAACACTGTGCTCCTCATTGTTAATGAGGAAGAGGAACTATAGAAATAACAGTACATAGTCACATGTTTAAATTCTGCATCATAGCATATACTTTTCTGACGTTAACTTTCCCTAGCTTTCAGTATCTGACTTTGCAACATGAGCTTTACTTCTGTATTTGCATGTTATAAATATGGTCCCCTACTTTGTTTAATCCTAGTCAAACAAATAGAAATAATTACCTTACGGTAACGTTTTGGTCCCATCCATTTCATATCTTTAATAACAATTTGAAAATAAGTTAGTCTATTAAAATTGCAATAATGCACATAAATTAATTACAAAATGTTACAAAAAGGATATAGAAGGATTTTTGAATTGATGCTATTGCTGAACGATGAATGTGGTCTTACATGAGTTTCTTGTACTTTATGACTTACCTACTGTATCTGTCTTCACTCAGCTTTTACATTGCTGTTTTGCTGTGTCTGTAGCTTCTCATCTGACTTGCACAGTCTTCAGCTTTCTGCTTGTCTCTTTTTCTTCCTTTTTATTTTATGATCAGATCTGAAGAGCATATACTCTAGGTTGTCTTTCTGTTCTGTGTTTTACAGTACCCAGTGTAAGTGGGAACACAAAGTTGTAAGATGGCAATAATATTCAGATATCACTGTGATTGACAGGCAGACTAGATCTTATCCATCGGGTCATTTTCATGCAAGAATAGTGAATTGCACATACTCAGTTATTAAATTCCTTTATATGCATTTCATTTCATGGTATAAACAGTCATTCATTTCTTGTTACCTGAAAAACATTTTGCTCAGTCTATTTGGAGGAATTTCCTATGGTAGGCTTTATTTTACTGCAAAGTTTATAAGCCCCTTTGAATCAGGACAGTATCACATTATACTACTTTAGTATGATTTTGTTGCTGCTTATTTAATGACTTACAAACTTCAGGTTTTGACATTTTTACTAAAGCAGTAACTTCTTTCTTTAATAGGAAATGGACCTTCAGGAATTTGTCTTTCTTACCTGCTGTCTGGATACAGGCCATATTTATCTCCTGAAGCTATACACCCGAACCCCATTCTACATACAAAACTGGAAGAAGCTCGACATCTTTCTATTGTTGATCAAGTAAGCTTTGGTTGCTGTCTTGTCTAGCTTTTTTCCTACTGCAAGCTGGATTATGAAACAGTAGGCTTTCTTTAATGATCCTGTTTAAAATGCTTTTGCAACTCATATAAGTAGTGCCATAGACAAAAAAAGACTTAATATTCTCACCCCACAAAGAACTAGACCACAGTAAAGCTCAGTAACTCTGTGGCCTCAAACAACTAGCTTTATCTCTTGGCCTCTTTTTTCCTACCTGTAAAATAAAGAGCAGTATATGCCTTCTTCAGTGGCTTGTAACAAATTATATATAGGGCACTTCAGATGAAAAGCAATGCATTTTAAGAACTGCTTATCCAAAAAAAATATGCAGATTGCATTGTGAAGAACCAGCCCACTTACCTAATCGTATTTCTAATGCATCAATAAGTTATTTTGTTATTCTGTTAATTTAAATAGAATCAACTCATGACCATTAGCTCCAATCCTGGGGAGTGTGGTGGTTTTTGTGGTTCTTGAGGGCTTTTTGTTTGTGATGTTTTTGGTTTTACAGTCTGTCCTTTGCATGTTTTTTACTATGTGCCAAAAGTGTCTAAAGCACCACTTGGTCAGGGAGTAGCTGATGCAGGAATTCCAGCTTTCATGTCCTAGGATGTTTGGGCACGATCATAAAAGAACACATGCCGCTAACATACTTCGAGTACACATACTTCAAGTTAAAGTCTTCCTAAATAGCACAATTCTCATTAAGACTTCATTTTTTAGTAACATTAGGGACGTATATCCCCTATAAACACAACACATTTTTGTTTTCTGAACAGTATGCGTCCTTCAGTGTTTGTGTTGCACTCGCAATTGCTTTTGTGCTGTATTTGTTATCCACGTATATACATCCAATTTTTCTGTTTCATTTGATTAGTTAAATCTTCTCCATTATTTTTCTCCCCACTTGTCCATTTGTTTGCCACGTTATCATTTCCTACTCACTTCACTCTACTCCTGATGGATTACTCGCAATACTATCGCTAACTGTATTGCCTGTGTGACTAATTTATTTGAAATACAAACATGTATATGTTTTTGTAGTGGGAAGTAGGGGTTGGTTGGGGTTGGGGTTTTTTTGTTTTGTTTTAGTGCTGTGCTATGCTGTTTGCATGTAATGTTGACCTCAAATCTCAAGGTTTATTTTTTTGGCAGGAGAGTAAGTTGCCTAAGCTTTTGGCTACAGATGTTTCATGTATTTCATCCTCCCCTGACCCCCTGAGATTTTCCCAATTTAGGAAGCTAAACTGTCCTGTCTTTGTCAGCAAAAATTGGCCTTATGGCCAATTCTTTCTTCAGATCTCTATTCTGTCTTCAAATATTTGCCATTGCATTGCAAAGTTTTTAGAACACGGCTGGTTAATAGATGCTGAAATGTTCACATTTTAAAAAGTTCTAGAAATTGTTCTCAGCGTTCACTGCTTTGTAAAATAAACCTAGTCTTAATTAATTTTTAAAAACAATACTTCTAATACCTCCGTTATTTCAAAATATAATAAAGTTAGTGTTGGAATTACTTAAGAGCTGTCAAAGGAGCTTTTTTCTACTCGATCTTTAAAACTTAATGTTTTTAGATTCCAATTTTGCTTTATCAAAATGTGGCTCCTAGAAATACTAGCAATTCTTCATTAAAGGCAGTCCACTATCTATAAATATAAATGTTACTAAGTTGCTCTGATCTGTGAATATTTGTCCCTATATTTCTTTTTCTACAATGAATTTCAAATAATGAACTGCCCTAGTATTACTGTGTTATTAACATGTAATTTTTAAATGAGTGAAATGTATTATTCAGAGTTACAGAACAACTGAATCATGGCAGTTATTTCTGAAGTGTTGTGATTGAACCTCTATATTACATACTTATCTATACTTAAAACGCAACTTGAACTAATTGTCTTTTATTTTGAAATTCAACTTCTGTATATCAGAACAGCATGATGAACAGTTAAAGTTGCATGAACAGATCAAACTTTCTTTCATACTTTAGGATCTGGAGTACCTGTCTGAAGGCCTTGAAGGACGCTCTTCAAACCCAGTTGCAGTGCTTTTTGATACACTGCTTCATCCTGATGCTGACTTTGGGTACGACTACCCACCGGTTTTGCACTGGAAGCTAGAACAACATAATTATATTCCCCATCTAGTGCTTGGTAAAGGACCACCTGGCGGAGCTTGGCACGTGAGTAAAAATTTCCTATCACTTCCAGGGTAACTTGACAATTTTGTGGTTTGGAGGTTTTCTTACTATCTAAGGTTGTTTTAGATAGTAATGGCAATTGCAGTTTCAACTGGTCAACTACCAAAGCCCAAATATGTTATAGAGGTGCAAAAGAAAGGAAAAAGTTGTCCTTAATTTGGGGATTTGTGACCATGACCGCTGTCTTATGTGGGTGTTTTATTAGTTTTAATTTAATGAATTATAATTAAGAGTATTTTCTACTACTTTTTTCTCCTCTCCTTGCATTGTTTCCATGTGCTGTTTATACAAAATCTTAAATCTTAATGTTCATATCCTCTTGGTTTCAGACTTTTTTTTCTTCTTGTTTTGTATTTTAAATAACTTGCTTTTAGTTTCCCTTTCACTTGTTCTCTCTTCACCTTCTGCTTTATTAGATCATGTAGTTGCTCCTTAAAATAGTATCTAACTGTAACACAAAAAGTAGTTCATCAACACTTCATGTAATGTCCTGGTATTATGTTATGTTCTGGTATTTTATTGCTCTAAATGAGTACAATGAGAAGAACTTCAGTGTTTTACATAAATGTATCCATTTGAAATGTATCTGGTCATGCATCTTGGTTTTTTTCTTCATAGTCCATGGAAGGCTCTATGCTAACAATCAGTTTTGGAGACTGGATGGAATTGCCTGGCCTCACCTTTAAGGAGTGGGCAGCTAGCAAACGCAGGTAAAGATATTGCATAACGTATTTGGGAAATGTAGTTGCTGTAAGAATCCAGATAACATTAAGAACTGGAAAACATTCAAACTTCATTGTTCACCGGAGGGCTTCTTGTTTTGTTTATTAAATTGCCTGATGGCACTGGAAATGATTCTGCTGTGTGTACTCTGGAAAAAAATGGACAACAGTTGGCCAGAGTAATTGCTTTGAGTGTATTGAAAGCACACATACTAGCAGTGGTGTGTTTTAGCAGCATTTCACAAAGAAGTGCTGTTACTGTAAGCAGTTTTGATCAGAGTTGAGGGAAGATTGAGGGAGGAATTTAAAATCTATGGAAGTATTGGAAGTTCCTCTTTCAACCTGGATGCAACTTAAGTTGCTGTGCACACTAGCTTTCTTGTAATTCAGGAAGTTGTATATTTCAGTATTTGCTTTTACAGGCAAAGCTGCAGCATCTGAAATGTTGCTATCTATGAATTTTAATTTTAAGAACATAATTCAGTATTTCCCTATGTTGTTTTCTAGTAGTAAGTTTCTTGGGAAAATTTTAGAGAAGAAAAATTACTGTCTTGTACAAGCTCACTGTTTTTACTTCATTATACAATTAGTTCACAAAGGTCTGTGTCAGCAGATGAACCCAGGAATGCTCTACATAAGCTTTTTCTGAAATTTTAATTTTCCTGACTTTGTTCTAGCAAAATTAAGGGAAGTTGTTATTCTACCATGTATGGCAAAATAAGAAGTAGAATTACTTGGGCATATGTCTTTAAGGGCAGACTGTTACTCATTTCAAGACAACACTTACAGTGAAGAAACTATACCTTTGTTCCTTAATTGCTTTCTTAGATAACGACAGTAATCTTGCCTCCTTATTAACTGAAATCCCATAAGCTGCTTATTATCTGAAGCTAATTTGTTTATATTACAGTTTTCAACAATACTAAAAACAGAAATACTGACCTGTTATACTACAATTAAACAAACATATTTAAAAGTATTGATGATAATGAAAACTTCTAGTCATGTAAAATAGTTTCCTAAGTTTCCTTGTAACAGGTGTCACGCTGTCGCATTATCCTCTTCAATAAATATCTCATCAGGATTTTCAGAGTAGTAACCTGAACATTTAAAAGTACATATGCTACTATCTTGTTAATTTATGAGAATGAGTAGCCTGATTTCTTGTAAATATGCTTTTAAGTGTAATTCAGTGGGAACTGATGTCCACTACTGTTTCTTTTGCCTTCTTCCTAGAGCTTACTTCTAAAAAAGCAGCAAAATTCATGAACCTGTTCAAAATAGTTACATTTTCAGCTTATTTTTTTATAAAGGAGAATGCAATAAACATGAGAGAAGCATAGACATAATATCAGGATTGCAGTGCAAAAATGTTTTTTATTGGGCACTTGGACATCATGATCCTGTTTACATAGTTGCATTAGGGTTTTGTGTCATACTTGCTTTGTTCATTCCTGTGATATGGAACTACTTAATTTGATACTTACCGAACTTACCTGTACCCAAGGGAGAGATCTTTTGCAAAGTATAATGAAGAATACTTGACTCAAGTAGTATATTGAACCTAGAGTTTCAAAATAAGCACTTAACAATTACTATGATATTTAATTACTTACATCCTAAGTAAGTGTATTCTCACTGACTGCAAGTTTAGCCAGTATTGTATTGTTGACAGTCATGATGCTAAACTGGCTTTGTAAAACACTTCCATACAGACCTACTGTGATACTACAGAGTTTTGTTATGGTTAATTTGTTAATCACCATAGCACTTTACATTGTAAAGATTTACAAATATTAAAAAAAAAAAGTTAGCTTGTCTTGTATATCAGGAATTGAGAGAACAAATAAAACGAATGCATTTAAAGATATTGAGCCCAGGGTCAGTTACACTCAGCAGATTCAATCCTCTTAAATTTGACTGTCACGTGGTATGTCATATGTGATATTCAAATTACCAATAAGGTCTAAATATTAACTGGAACCGTTCAATTTTGTTTCAGAAATATAAAGAGTGATCGAGTAATGCCAGAGGAAATAGCTTGTTATTATAAACACTATGTTAAAATCATGGGCCTCCAAAAGAATTTCAGAGACAATGTTTACATAACATCAGTATCCAGGCTTTACCGAGGAAAGGATGATGAAGATAGAAGTCAACTAAATGATGATATTTCAACACAACATTTGGAAATGGAAGATGGACAGAAATCACTAATTAAGAGAAACTGGGAAGTCAGAGGTTATCAGAGAGCAACAGATGGTTCTCATGTGCCCTTCTGCCTCTTTGCTGAGAATGTGGCTCTTGCCACAGGAACCTTTGATTCTCCTGGACGACTACAAGTTGAGGGAGAAGACTTTCCTTTTGTGCTTCATTCCATGTCTGACTTTGGAGCTGCTATCAGCAAAGGAAAGTTACGTGGGAAGGCAGACCCTGTGTTAATTGTGGGTGCTGGGCTTACAGCAGCTGATGCAGTACTGTGTGCCTACAACAACAACATCCCAGTAATGCATGTGTTTCGCAGAAGAGTTACCGATACGAGTCTAATTTTCAAGCAGTTACCTAAAAAGCTTTACCCTGAATACCATAAGGTCTATCATATGATGTGTACTCAGTCACATACTGTGGACTCTAATCTACATTCTGCTTACACTAGTTTCCCTGAACACAATGTACTTTCCTTCAAGCCTGAAATGAAATGTGTTCTTCAGAGTGCCTCTGGACTGAAGAAAATTTTGAAGTTTTCTGTAGCCTTAGTTCTGATAGGTTCTCACCCAAATCTTTTCTTTTTAAAGGACCAAGGACACAGCATAGGTCATCACTCTAATCAGCCCATCACATGCAAGGGGAATCCCATAGAGATTGATCCATACACTTATGAATGCACTAAAGAAGCTAACCTCTTTGCTTTAGGCCCTCTGGTGGGAGACAACTTTGTACGGTTTTTAAAAGGAGGTGCATTGGGCATTGCACGATGCTTGGCAATAAGACAAAAGAAGAAACATGAATTGATTGAAAGTGGGGATGGAGGAGGTGATGGGGTTCCATAAATGAGACATTAGAAACTTTCACATACAGGATTACAGAAGTAGTCTAACAGAACACTCACTGACAGCGAAAGTTGATAGCAGTCACATTTCTGTTGTATACAAGTAACCTGCGCTTGTATTGCTTGGTAAAGGATGCTGATACTACACTACTTCACCTTTTCAAAATACAAAAAAACCTGATCTGCTATTACAACTGATCTCTACTCAACTGGAATTACTTCCAGATAAACAGAAAATGAGACTAACTTACATTGACCTGCCTGTCATCTCTTGCTCAGCTAAAAGAGCAGACTTCCTCTGGGAAAAGCAATGCCTACCAGAGTGGCTTTACATTTTAGTGTCAAATGTGACAAAATATTTTTACCATTAAATTAAAATAACTTCTAAAAGCAGAAAGCTCGCTTAGTACAAAGTGATTCTTGGTCCCAAAGCAAATTTGGAGCCTTCTGCTTGAAACAAGGATTTTATTTATTTGCCCTAGTAATACAGTAATACTTGGAATGAGCACTTAGTAAAATGTTTTTTACTATAAGAAGGATTTCTGTAAGCAAGAATTATTCCTTAACAGTTATAAATTATCCTATTTGATAATTGCAATAAAAGAATAAGCATTCCCATTTAATCTTGAACACATTATTTGACACAATCTGTTAATGTTTTTTCACACTATGCCTAGAGTTGGCTGAGTGCAGAAAGACTAACATGAGATGTTCCCCTACAGTGATATGTACATTCTGAGAATACTCATTAACACAAACAATAAAGTACTGATATAAGTGCTCTTATTACAGTGTCGATATAATGAATATCTAGTGTATTACTGAAAAATTAAGTACTTGAGAAAACTTAAGGTTTTTTTGCTTCCTAGCTCAGGAAGACTGAATGGGATCACTTGACTGATGAAGGTGGACGATAGATATTCTCATCTCCCATTTGACCAAGTATTGGTTATTTCTCTTTTTCTCTAGAGCAGCACATAACACTAAAACTATTTTAGCCTGCAGATTTTGAAACTTGAAAAAGGCTTTTATCTCACAGCCAGCTAAAATATAAACAAACCAAACCCAAAACAAATATGCTGTAGTACCTATAAATCTTAAAGCTTGTTATGAAAGACAAAGACTTAACTTGTACCTACCTCTGAACTGAAGTTTCACCTTTCTGCTCCATATTATAAGACCTAGATTTCATTTGCTGGGTTTTAGAGTAGTTAGTTTACCTAAACACACTCATAGGTTACTCACCATAGTGAGGTAAGCAACAGCTAGTTAGAAAACTTAAGTTATCTTCCAGAACTCTCAATAGACTGAGTGCTTGGTTTTAACTAACTGATTTATTACCAAACATTTTAATTCAGGTCCAATGTGATGGAATAGCTGTTATTTAATTTTTTGTTTGGGGCTTTTTTGTGTTGAAGAATGTCATGTTAGTTTAAAGTATGGTATTTGCATGATTAAAATCTCCGTATTAGAACTTGAGCAGATTTTAAAAAGGAAATTAGGCTTAGACTTTGTGAAGCTGCTAGTGTTTGCTGGTTTCCCAACTGTCTAACTTTCATAAGTTGTAGGTACCTGTGTGCAATAAATGCCTGTTTTCTGTGCCTACTGAATTACAGGGTTCTGTGGCTACTGCAGGCCTTTATGCATCTGAGTAAGTTACTCAGACTTTGGACATAGAAGTTGAAAAGGTAAAGTATGCAAGGATTAAAATGACAGTATTTTCAGTGAAAGTCCAAAGTAATTTATGAAATGATGCTACTACTAATAATAAATTTTAGTTTAGAGCCAACTTAATTGCATAAAAATAAACACAAGTGGGGCAAAATTTATATTAATTTCTGGATTGCCTACATGGTTGGATTTAACCATGCATTGTCAGTACTAGTTAAGATACTTTTTTATACTTCTATCTGAGCTGGTTTTAATTATGCTAAATTCAAGGCTTATTTTCTTCATAATTGAACTGAGATTCTATAATTTGCCGCCTTTGGCAGAAACTGTATATATATAGATCTATCTAAACCTGTGATACCTAATAATTTTAACTGAGAATCAGTGTTATAAGTGCTAAATACGTGATTATAGAACTTTATTGCAGTTAATATATTGGGAATATGTCTGCGCTGTGATTACATTCCTTTAGTTTTGTGTCAATATAAATGTCCAAATACAACATATCATGGCATGTTACTGCATTTTCATTTGTCATGTGAAACATTTAAAATGCCAACAAAACAAAGGAAGCAATTTACTTAAACAGTTGTTTTGCAAAAAGGGGAGAAAAGCTTCAAACAGCCAAATCTCTAGCCTCAGCTGCTGCAGCTACTTAGAGGCTGTGTTTGTAGGGACAAATTTGTAGCAGAGATTTTTGTCCTATTGCACAGGCATCTTTCACTGCAGTATTACAGCACCTTGAGGTTTAACTGCTTTTTTCTTTTATCAATCTTGCCGGTATTTTTGACATTAAAAAATCGCATGTGAGACCCCTTAGTTGGGCAGAGAATTTTTCTCAGTGGTCATGTTTATTAAGCCAGTATAAAAATGCTTTTTTCAACCAAAGCTTTACTAAAAAATGACCCTGTTTCTTCTGGGAATTGCTAGTTTTAAAGTTGTAGCTGGACTTTTTTACTTTCGGGTTTCTGATTTTGAGAGAAATTTCTGTTTCTCTCCTCTTTTGGTATTTTGAGAGAAAAGATGTAAAAATTCAAGCTTTGCCTTAGGATAATTTTACCGAAAGCATTGTATCATACTTACTGCATTTATTGTGGATTAGATTGCACTGAGTAGTCTTTTGGGGAAATACTTTGTTTCTCATATTTTTTTTTTTTAATAAATAAAATTGAATTTCCTGTACGTTATAATAGTTCCCAGAAGGGAGACTGCTTCTTTCAGCTCTTTCAGTGAGAAAGCTTTTAAACATCATGGATTTAAAAAGGATGCTTATTACTTAAGCTTTATTACTAAAATACAGACAGGAAGAATATAATTTTTAGTTAAGGAATTTAATTTGGATTTATAGAATTTGTAAAGGTATGTTAACCCATACTGTGTATTTTCTAATAGGCTAGTGGGAAAATGTCTCTTACATTTGGCTTTGGTTCTTAATGCTGAATGGGTCTCCTAGCTAAATTATTGCTACGATTATTTTAAGTAGTATCCAGCTGTTGAACTGTGGCTAAGATTTGTCATAGTAGATTTCCCTAACAATTGGCCTCGTATGTGATTATTTAACAATAGATGCTTGTTAATGAAGGCACCCGATGGGGCGGTAGGAAACAGCACAGCCTTTCTTTTGGTTTCCAGTAGATGATTGACTTCTGTTAAAACATTTTCCACAAAAGAGTAAGGCTAAGTTTTACCCTGGTGAGTAAACGCAGGAATCCTTTCTGCAAGTAATCCAGAGAGAGTGTTGACAATAACACTGGATTCTTCTGTCTCAGGAAAATGCATTGCCTTGGGCTAGCAACCTGGGCTTGCCAGTGAATGCTTGGAAAGCGTATAGGTCCCAGAAACAATGCCTATACACTGAGTAAGGGACACCAAAGTGCATCCCACAGCTGTAGGTCCCTAGCCCTCAGCACTTGGGGAATTGTGGGGGTATACTGTATCTTCCTTCTGGCCTGGTGAGCGTACGCACATTTTTTTTATGATTAATTTCATATAGAGTGATGGTTGCATAATGAAAAATACTAATTTTGTAGAGGGAAGTGGCTGTAGCTTCTCTCTCGCAGCTCAAGAACTGTTAAAAGAAGGCCAGAGCCAGAAATCCAGAGTACGTATTCAAAGCTGGAGGAAATTAAATTAAGACCCAAACTTTCAGGCAGGCCTGACCTGCATATCTGGTTGAAAGGAAGAAAAGGCCATTTTTAGGCCAACTGCTCTTGAGAGAGAAAGAAAGGGTGTAAAATTTGCAAACTTGTAGTGAGTCCTCACTGATAACAAGTGATGACCAGTGAGGAACGATGGGAGGAAAGCAGCAAAGAATCTGAACAATATGAACTGCAAACCTATAGGTGCTGAAGTGAATCCATGCAGCATTGATAGGCTGGTGGTCTCCCATCCTCTTGTGTTAAGATCTGCAATACTGTACCTTTAGAGCTCTGTGCTGGAGCTGTTAGTCTAACATGTTGCCATATATTTTTAATTAGCTGTTAACTGAAGTTACACTGAAGTGCAACACATACATACGAACTAGAAGCAATTGTATTTGCTCCAGAAGCTGTAGGACTGGATCAGTAAGGTGGTGTACCAAGAGATCAGACTTGGTTGCTCTAGTACCACATTTTCTACTTCTGAGAAAGCAAGCAGGTATTTTCATGTAATAGCGGAATCTGTGCTGTAACAGTGCTAGCTCCCAAACACTTCTAAACAGCAAAAGGTAGCACACGTATGCCTTAAAGGCAGCTGATTATTCGATTTTATTATAATCCATATAGTAATGATTTCATTTTGAACAAGTTATGGAACAAAAAATGCTAAAAGGTTTATACTGTTACATTTTAATTTAGATAATATTTTAGAACCTTACAATAACAATGTTCTGTCATCATTTTGGATTATTTTTTGAGGTGAGAGCAAGATGGGAGCACAGTACCCATCTGATGGGAAAGCTGATATGAAAGCTTTTTGGACGTTTACTTCCCCCTTTTCCCCTTGTCCAACCTGAAAGGCAAGTCATGCTTTGTTTGAAATAACCATAATACCTGATTCTGTTTAGCAGAAACAATGGAAACTGAAACATTGATAGAGAAAGGAAGGCTTTGGTGACATTAGGGGTACAAATTTGAGGCTAGGATATTGAATTATAAACAGCTCTCTTTTTCCTGAAAAATACTATATTTTGGGGAATATGGTACACTAAAGGTGTTTGAGTTAAGTGAATTTTTGAAGCTTGAATTACACAAGGAAGTGTGAGGTCAAGGATGAATTTGGTGTAAGGAACAAAGATTACAGGGAATAAAAGTGTTAGAGTATAACTGAGTAATTATAGTGAAGCTAAGCACTGTTTTAAGGATGGTTTTGTCTTTGCAGACAAGATGAAACATTTCAGCTTACACAAACCCTGAACTTGAGCTCACGTTACATCTGTCTGCATGCTAGCTGATTTTCTAACTGATAATTTTGTACTTATAGGGCATATTAAGCCAACTTTTATAACCTAGTGGTCATCAGTAGTCATCAAAACCAGGAAAAAAACATAATTCGTATTCTTAGCTCTCCTATCCTTTTGAAACGACTTGTTCTGGAGACTAAGTTAAGCTAATTTGCACTCTTCCTCCTCCATCTCTTTATTCTGAGATCACTGGCAATGTGCAAGTTATCAGCTTACATTGCCTACAGTGGATGTGTCAATAAACTAAAATTCAGCTTCGTGTTCCTGGACACCCTCTGTAGACTTCCATGCCAGCATAAAGAAAATTAACAACTAGGTTTGTTAGGTATTCACAAAATATTATGGAATCCTGGTTCTTTTTTAACTGGGTCTATAAATAAAAAATAGTTGTCCAGAAATCTAAAGCTAGAGACAAGGTGATCAGAGAGATGTGATACAGTTCCAGGGCATACTCCGAGGAGAGGGGAAATGGTTCATTTTTCATCAGTTCAGATTCTAGGACCAGCTTCTATGTGAACACTGAGTTACTGCTGTTCAAGAACTGATCCTGCTGAGACCTTGCATCTACCTGCCACAATGTGGAACATCAATACTCTGATCGTGCACATTTCTCTGTTAGGTCTGGTATGTTGGTTGTGGAATTCCAGTTCTAAATGAGATAAAGGCTTATATTCATCTACCTATATTTTTGTTACATACATGATACACCCAGACTTGGAGATACTATGTAAATGTCATTTCCATGTGTCATGCCTCAGTATTTCTGCTTTTGCTGGAGTATGCTTGGGCTATACCTTTTTTCAGATGAGCAATGTAAACATGTACAGAACATCTGCTGTCAGCTGAAATATATTCTTCTGAGCTGCAAGCAACTTGTGAGCAAAACCTCAGCTTTGATTAGATGATAAATGTACCTGAGGCTTGCATGCTCAGCTTGTTCTATCTTTATGTGTGAAAACTGATGACAGATGGAAGACTAAAGGAGTAATACTAAAACAGTTTCACCTAGAAGCCCATTATTTTGGTTTGGAGAAGTGGGGAACTCTAAAGTCAGAGGAAAAAACAAACTGTGGGGAAGAAGAGGCATTCAGAGAGCTGTAGTGTCCAGGAAGAGGTTTTGGTTTGAGAGAGATTCTGATAGTCAAAGCTGGGGCAGAGTGCTAAAGCAAATGGCAGGGAAAGTTGCTAGTTAGGGAGATCTGATTTTGTCTAGCATTTTTATAACTATCTATCTCACTGGAATGTGGTGATGGTGGTTATCAAAACATTGTAAGAGGAATGGTGAGGAATAATGGTAAGGAAGACAGTTGATGTTTTGCCATGTTTGGCTTAAGCTCTAAGGAGATACCAGAACACAATCAGAAGTAGCTAATTTGTGAATCAAGCACCAGATGTGGCCAAACGTGACCATGGAGATTCAAGAAACTGAACAGAGCAAGAGAGGGGCTAGTTGCGTGTGGGGGGGGGGAGGGTAAGACAGGATAAGAATCTGTACTGAGAAAACACCTGTACAAAACAAACTGGTAATAGGAGTGGGTTGGAGGTAGGTCTATAGCAGAGACTTCAGCTGGTGTATCAGTTATGAACTGATGGTTGATGGCAAATGTGGAATAGGGCCTCTCAGACACGCCAGAAATGGAGGTAACGAAGGGGGCTTAGCACTCTGGAGAAAGTTGATGGGGAGGTCGGTGGAGGGAAGAAACTGAAGCTGACTGCAAACACACTTTTGGAATATGGGAACTGGTGCAATGACACAGGAGAGGCCAGCCCTGCTGCGCCAGCCCTGCCATTCTGGGAGAAAAGGGGGAGTAAGGGTAGGAGGAAAAGGGGCAGATAGCCACAGATGTGAATGGACAGAAATAGAAAACAAACTTCAACAGTGAGAGTATTCTTGGTAGTCTTGCCAAAAAAGGCAGTGGCTTTCCCAACTGATGTAGGAAAGATGGGAAGTCAGCTGAAACTGGTGTGAGTTAAACTGAAAATTAAGCATGTTGTTCCTGCAGGGATGCAGCACCCATCTTCTATTGTAGTGGTGCATGAAGTAAATCAACCTGCTTTCAGCTAAGCTGCTGAATGCAAGACTGTATTTTAAAAGCCTTGCTAATAAAAAGTATATTTAGTTTATATATTGTGTGCATCTCCTTCCTATGAGCAGTGTGAACAAAGATAATGCATGCTATAAAAAAAAGCAATCCTAACAAACCCTCAAACAGAAAAATGCAAGAAACAAGATCTGAATATAAGTTTCTGCTTGGATTTATTTTTAGATGAAGAGCAGCATTTTGTCAAAAAGGTGGGTGTGCTTGCAGATTGTGGTTTGAGGCAGATGAGAGAAACCTTAGATGTTGTGTCTGAGTTACTGAACTTTTTTTAACCTTCTAAAGAAAATCAACACCACACATTCTCTCAGAAAACTGGTGAACTGGATGTTGAAACCCTAGGGCACAAGCTCCACAGGATAAAAATGGAGCATGTAGCAATAGTTCTGAACTGCAGAATGCAAAGTTAATTGCCCCTGCTTATGCTCACAGCTTTTGCTTTACTTGTAAAACTGTCTTCATCTCAACCCATAAGTTTTCCCACTCTTACCCTTCCGATTCTCTCTTCCCCCATCCTGCTGGGGGGGGAAGCAAGTGAGTGGCTGCATGGGGCTTAGCTGCCTACTGGGGTTAGGCCACAACAGTACCTTTTATAAAATAAATGAAACATCGGGTCAAGTTAATGTCATAGTTCCAGGGGTAAGGGAAATACTGATGTAATTTATTGGATGTTCAGGCTCCCAAGACTTAGATCATGTAATCATGTCCTTTATCATCTACCTCAGAAACTTCAGTAACAGAAGGCCCAAACCAGTAAGCCAACAAGCATGTTTTCTCTAATGTCTGGAGCTGAAAATAATGACAAAGTTATGCTAAAATGGAAGAAAAGGTTCAGTATTACAAATAGGATTTGTTACATGAATTTGGAATTACAATTCAAGCCATGGTAAGGGGTAGAGGTTTAGATGTCTAAGCTTCTCTTAATGCAAGAGTAACTTCATGTTGAAATAGCAAAAGGCTCAGGTTCACTAATCTACAGGCTTCTCATCAACTAGACAACAGATGCAACTGAATGAGAAACCGAATTATCGCCTATTAGGCACCCTCAAGTTGGACCCAAAACAGGAACGTACACTGGGTGTCTATTTAGCCAAGTGCTGATCCTAACTTTTTTTTCTTAGCACTACTGTGGAAATCCCCTCAATGTCTTCATCTCTTGAGAGCACACAGCTGCCTGGTGAAAGACTGCAAAGAAATCTGAAGATGATGTTGGCAGTGTTGATACAGAGAAGACATCTCAAACAAGATCTATAAAGACATCTCCAAGTGTTTGTCTGGGTATTCCCCCAGTCACATGGTGGGCGAGTCCATCAGCTCTAGGACACTAAATAACAACAAAAAAAAAAGTATCAAAGCTGCCAAATTCAACTGTCTGAAGAACTGGATTTGAAGAGGCCTAAGTCATATAATGTGACTAGAAGAGTGGTCTCAGATGTGCCACCAGGGTTGCTTGAACCCTAGCAGACTGCAGTCTGAGCAGCAAAGGACTTTGCCTTTAACTTTCTTGTAGAAGGCTCCCCGTACATTATATCTTTTGAGGATTTATAAGATGAAATAACAAGTTCTGTTTTTTACAACTGTAAACACAACCTTTCTGAAGGATCTTGTCCACTGATACTCTGCTATCCAAGCTATTTGCTTGAATTTAGTAACAATCAAAAAGGTCATCCTCAACAGTCTACAAGAGCTGCCCCATTGGACCAGTGGGTCTTCAACAGGAAAACCTGGAGATTCTCAATTGTGACCATAGAAAAATTCACCTGAGGGTACAACAAACAGCAGTCAGTACATCTCCAGGAAATGTTTCAACTGCTGAAGAACAGTCTTTTTAAAGGTATTTAGTGGACAAGATCTGATGTACCCTGATGCAAGTTACAATACCAAAACACTCTCATGGCTATTGCTGAACTCGGAGACACTGGTCTTGCACTTCATGTATCACTCTGGACAGCCCTCACCAAGTGATCAAGATGCCAAAATAGACCAGAGGAAAGACTGGTTTTTGAAGACTAAGTATTTTCTGAGACCATGCAACCATGCTTACTTCAGCCTATCTGCTATCTTGATATACACAGATCTCAGGATGCTGTTCCTCAGATGTGATACACAGCAGAGTGGCTTGAAACAGCTTGCATGTTCTGAGCTCTCACCAGAGGAAGTAGCTTTCTTACTGAGTACTTGAATTCAGTTACATCAACCAAATTACTTCCTCACATAAGGAAGGAGATCCTACCATCCTGCCTCTTGAAACAGGATGCGATGGGGCTACCGTCCATCTTGATCTGTATGTGATGGCTTCATCCAGCTGAGCAGAAAATCTGGAAGGCTTTTCTCACTGTACTTCCAGGAAAATCCTTCAAATTCCAAATTCTCAGATGAGCTATCCTAACCCAAAAACAGGTAGCTCTTTCGTAGTTTTCACTGTCAATATAGATGATGGAATTCTTTTGAAGGGCAGATTTTTTACACAGTGATTGAAAAAAGTGAAGGCATGGATAATGGACATTATTTCCAATAGCAAGGGGATTATTTGGCTTCTCTGCCACTCCCTGATCTGGAGCTTTCAAGTTTGTTTTTTTTTTTTTCATTTTCTAGGGAAACTCCCCCCACCCCCCAAACAGTTTCTATTTTTAAGTCTTATTTTTGGGGTGTTCCCCTCCCCCCCCATTACTCCTGGAAACTATCAAATTCAGTCTTCTCCCCCTCTAACTTGAGTCTCATTACAAATAAAAACAGAATATGAGACATCATTATATCAGAATTTACAGTTCTGAGGAATGTGCAAGGTTATTTCTCATTTAATACTACAGGAAAGTACACAGACTCTCATGATCTGATGGTTCTCATCATGCAGCTTTTGGGCTTTCCGTATACATCTTTTGTTCTTAAAAAGCCATTTTCAAACACAGCGCTCTCCTATTTGCAAAGGAAAGGAAATATGCAGAAAAATAAATGGCACTTGCCTCTCTCTCCCTTCCCAAGAAACCAAAATTAAACTGCTTGTTGCTGCTGCAAAATTTTTTGGTATCTTTTTCTGAGTTTATAAGAGTGTTTCTAGTCTGTAGGCTGTTCAAACAAATATTGAAGATTTGAAGACATAATAGGGCAAAAACCACTGAATTTTACAATTTAAACATTTGTTTCAAATCTGCCATCACACAAAATTGGTGGCTGGCTACAAACAATTTGATGTCACCACCATCAAAAACAGGAAGAAGCTTGACCTTATCAGTATTAAATACTTTTTGTTTACTCAGATATAAGTAAGTTAGACCAAACTTTAAGTTTGTGAAGTCTTCAAAAACCTCCACTTCAAGACAAAATTGACACAATATAAAAATCTAATTAACAAATCTAATTAACAAAGCCTTTCTGAAAAGAAAAAAGCCTGATGCTAACTTCCTTTTTTTTTCCCCAAAACAGTACTGACAAGCAAACATTAGAAATAAACAGCCTAAAATGAAATCCTAAGTATCTATGGTATTTTACTGATCATTACTCTGAAGCAAATAATGAGGTCTTCAAAACGTGCAATCCAAAAGTACCAAGCAGTGAAAGAAACTTTTCTTTTTCTTTAATAAAAGCGAGACTTAAAAACAAGCCTTACAATAATAGATAGCTGAAATGGTCATACGTAGGTATAATTTGCACACTGTAACCAGCAAACCTAAGGAACAGAAAGCAGATTTTGCTAGAGAATCACTAAATTCAGATCAGTTTATCTTCTCCTTTTCACATTAGGATCATATCTGCAACAAAAAAGACAATTTGTCACAAATAAGTAAAACAATGATATTCAAAGTTAACAATGTGATGTAAATAGCTTTATGATTTATTAATAACAAGGAAGTGGTCAGTGTTCAGTCCTTTCCCTGATGGCACTTCTATAACTACAGTTGCTACAATTTGACTGAAGGATGCATAAGCTAGAACCTCTGCGTGAACTAGAGATAACCTTTACTTAAAATCTTCAAATCTGATGCATGATCAAGCTTCTCCAAGCCTTTAAATGTCCCAACATTAAGTTCCTCACTTAAAAAAAAGGGGGGGGGGCGGAAGGGGTACTGTATATTCACAGCAATGTACAACATTTGGTCACAACTGGATTTGGCTGGATCGATGGGCTGGGGCCCATCATAGGAGGTTCAACAAAGCTAAGTGCAAGGTCCTGCACTTGGGTCACAACAACCCCATGCAACGCTACAGGCTTGGGGAAGAGTGGCTGGAAAGCTGCCTGGCAGAGAAGGACCTGGGAGCGTTGGTTGACAGCCGCCTGAATATGAGCCGGCAGTGTGCCCAGGTGGCCAAGAAAGCCAATAACATCCTGGTTTGTATCAAAAACCATGTGGCCAGCAGGACTAGCGAAGTGCTTGTCCCCCTGTACTCGGCACTGGTGAGGCTGCACCTCGAATACTGTGTTCAGTTTTGGGCCCCTCCCTGCAAGAGAGACACTGAGGTGCTGGAGTGTGCCCAGAGAAGGGCAACGAAGCTGGTGAAGGGTCCAGAGCTTATGAGGAGCGGCTGAGGGAACTGGGGTTGTATAGACTGGAGAAAAGGAGGCTGAGGGGAGACCTTCTCGCTCTCCACAGCTACCTGAAAGGAGGTTGTAGAGAGGTGGGGGTCAGTCTCTTCTCCCAGGTAACAAGTGACAGGACAAGAGGAAATGGCCTCAAGTTGTGCCAGGGGAGGTTTAGACTGGATATTAGGAAATTTTACTTCACTGAAAGGGTTATGAAGCATTGGAACAGGCTGCTCAGTGAAGTGGTTGAGTAGCCATCCCTGGAGGTATTTAAAAGACATTTGGATGAGGTGCTTAGGGACATGGTATAGTGGTGGTCTTGGTAGTGTTAGGTTTATGGTTGGACTTGATGATCTTAAAGGTCTTTTCCAACCTATATGATTCTGTGATTCTATAACTCATTCAGACAAAACCCTTCTGCTGCTTCCTACTCCCACATAAAGCAGTTCCTTGCCTTACCTTCCCCTTTACATAGCTTCCGACTGATTTTTAGTAACTTATATCTACTTTCTGGATATACTAAATAGTTACCCAATTTACTGCAATATGCTTATAGTTTGCCTCTGCTTGACACTGCTATCATCCCTTGGCCTTCTCTTTCTCTCCATTTGTGCTTCATCTCCCAAAATCCTGTGTCACTTCTTTGAAATTCTGATGTGTTTTGTATTCATGCATGAATAACTTATGGGCACAACTGAATGATCAGGCAGTTTTACTTCCACTAATTCTGTTCTCATTCATCAAGACATTTTTTGCTTAGACAGGAAAATGTGACAACTTGTGAGCCAAATTACATCACCACATAACTAGAAAGGTATTAGAAGTCACTGCTGTTGCTAAACAATTCAGACTTCTGGCAAAAATGAAATGTGTACCCTTTGAAATAAATGCTTAATTAACAGCACAAGCTGTTCATGCAGCAAGATTTTCTGAATGGTTCTTACACATGTTGATAGATGGTATCATGTTTCTTTGATAGTGATTTGGACAAAAACATCCTTCTTTACCATACACATTTTTCTACCTAAATGCACAAATTTTAGTGTTAGTCAAACGCATGGCAGGTGAGAAGTCAAACAGTGGTTGCTTGTTTCTTCACATAAAAAACTAAGAAAATAATGAAATCTTTGCTAAACAAAATTATATTAAATCTCAAAGCATTTCTTTGAATTTATTGCTGTAGCATTGTAACACATCAGTTCTAACATTTAAATGTGTCCTGGACACCAAATCCTCTTTTGGGGGGTGGGGGAGGGAAAGGGCAGGGGGGGTGTGAAGATAAGCAGATAGGACAAGGGGATGATACATGATGGAAACCTGCCATCAGGACACCAACAGCTTCAACACTGTCTGTGACTGTCTGTGGAGATGCTGACACTGACAGTCATGAACATCTTTTTATGTAATCTCCCCCACCTCACCTCCAGCCATTTTCCATGTTAAATGAAGCCTGGATGATGTTTTCCAGACAGAAAGAAACCAAACCACATTATCAGAGAAAGGAAACTGTACAGTGCCTGTGGCCTGAAATGGAAATAGGACTACAGAGATTCCACTGCTGTGAGTGAATGCACAAAGAAACAAAAGACCTTGCTGGGAACAGGGAGTGAAGGATACAAAGGGCTATTACTGAACATAATCCATTTATCTGTAGTCTTAGCAGATAGTATGATATGCTTTCCCTTCCTCCTCTATCTCAGTATGTACTCAGCAGCAGTTGAGGGTACAGCTTTTCTTTCTAGCTCACCTTTATCTTGGAGCACTGCATGACTTTTTCTAATGGCATCTTCAAATGCAATTTTCATGGGAAATTGCAGCTGTTAACATTAGCATCATGCCAAGTAGTTTTACTCCGGATTAGGGACAAAATTAGAAGTAGGTTACAAACTTCTGAACATTAAATTGCGAGTTTTTAATATTTTTGACTGTGGAAACTTCTGTAAGTACAACCATCCTAAATAAACTGGAGTTGAGGTAAAAACTTTTCTAAGCATGAATGCATGCAAGTTATTGAAGTTTCCACTGCTGTGTTTTGAAAGGCTAAAATTAATCAAGGTATTTTGGACCAGTTAATATTCCAGCACAACAACCAAGCTGCACCATGTTTCTATAAATGTCTTCATAATTGACATATATTTAAAGGCTGTATTGCAGATGTAAAAACTGGATAAAATGGCAAATTTGGCTTAGAACATTTTTAATTAGAAAGTGGTTATAAATCATTAAATTAGGATTACAGTTGAAAGAAACTGGACAGGAAATCAACTGAATAGGATGATTCTCTCTTTCAAGAGAGATTAGGGAAAGTGGTAGACAACTGAAGAAAACTGGGTTATTGAAGAAAACTGCTGAAAAATACTGTATTTTAGAGGCAAACGTAATGAGTTATGGCAAACAGCCAAGGTGAACCTGGACCTACCAATGAAATCTCTCAAACTCCTGTGACATAAGCACTGATGAAGACAGAATTAATGACTCTACTACACTGTCAGGAGCATAGAATGATCGGTGTAAAAATGCCTCCTCTTCCCAGTCTGAAAACTGGAACAATGGTAAGGCATTCAGGGAGATTCTAACAAGTTAAAAAAGGTAGGAGCTCTTTCATTGTGAATGGGTTTGAAAGCAGCTTAAGGTGTCAAAGATAAGGGACAAAGAGGGGCCACACTGAAGGATTTACTTATTTTTTTTTAATTTTTGTTTTAAATTCTGGGAATTATTACTTCAAATATTAAAAAAAAAAAAAGGAAAGCAGTCCTGCCAATCACTTTTTCACAGAATTAGTATTCTGTTGCTTTAAGCTCCCTCAAGTGACTCAAGCTCAACAGGGTCTTCTTTCCAGCTGATTTCACCAAGCCCGTTCCCTTGGCTGTGGTTTCACTGGATAGCCAGAATGAAAAAGTGGCAGACCCCATCACTTTTTCTTGGGAGTTCAGATGACTGACTTAATTGTGAGATCAAAACACTTCATTAGGCTCTAGCAACCAGTAATGGCAGAAAGCCTCACCCCAGAATCTCTTCCAGCATTTGTGAACAATCAAGCTTGTGCATATGAGACAGGAAATAGCAACATTTTTGTTTGCGAATGTTCTTATTAAAAAATTGTACCAAGTCTGAATTAAATTGAAAGTTTAAGGCATAAAAAAAATTGAGAGAAGCTGATGAGTCATTTGGGGTATATTCCATACATAGGAATACATAGAATTTTCAAAAGAATAGTCAAAGTCATCTTTTACAAAATTGGGATTTGTCCAAAAAAAGATGTGATGCAAGTTACACACATTTTTTTAAGTACAAACATAAAACTCTTACCTAAAGAGATCATCAGCAAGTGATTCTTCTCTTGCATGTCGGTTCTGTTCCTGAGAAAATAAGTTTATTCAATATTTGATATTAAGGGTGAAGCTAATGAACAATACAGAAGAACAATATATCCCTGCACTAACACAGTTTTTCCTGAAGACATAAGTTTTCTTTAAGTACTCCACTCAGTGCATATTCACATTAGATAATATATTGCACTACTCAAGTTTGGCTACTGCTCCCAACTAATGCAATGGATTAGTTTGTGCAAGGTATCAATTTTGGTCAGGAATATGTTTTTCATTTTTTAAGCATCATTATAGAAACAGGGACATTTTAATCTGATTATTGGTGTATAAAAGGAATTTTAATTTGCATTATCTATACCCAGGGACAAAAAAAAAAAAGAGAGATAAAAAAATGTTGATGTAAGGATCTCAATCAGGCTGTGGAAACAGAATATGGCTCATCAGCAAGCATTTTTAAAGAAACTACTGGAAAGTGAAAGTGCTAGAGAACAGCTATGATAAAACAGTATTTTTCAGAACTTTTACATACAAAGGCGAAGATTTTTATAATAGAAAATATATTGAATTTATTCTTACTGTATCTCTTCAGTCTACTGCAACAGAACTTTACTCAGGTATTTTCTGTTCTGTTCAAGAGTAGAATATCAATTCTACTGTATAACAATTTGAACACAGATTACCATATAGAAGTTCTTCCTAGTTCTGTCACATTTTTCGAAGTCACAAGTGTCCATAATGCTTCTTTTGCTTATTAAAAATGATCATTCTCTTTTAGGTTACTGATTTAAACAAAATCAATTTTTCCAATTACATGAATGTTGCATGTAAAATAAATAATCAGCAAAAAAAATGAGCCTTACCACTGACCTCTGAATTCCAGTAACTTTACTAATGTGTATGTTCCTATGAGCATGTATGGATAGCTAATTGGCTGAGGTTTTATTTCAAAAATAAAATTCTGAAGTATTTCAGAAATGGCCACAAGTTGGTACGACCACTTACAGGAGTCAAGTTTTTGTTTGCTCATCTTTGAGAAAGAATTCCTTACCTCCATTTCTTGCCTTAACCAGTCTTCTAGCTCTGAATTCTTTTTAGCATGATGAGCAATCAAATCTGATCCTCCAATAATATACTGAAGTTGTCCTGCCCCTGGATAAGCTACCTGTCAGACAATAAATTCTTACAGTTACAATACAAGGCAAGCACACTGCAAATAAAAGGTCTGTCTTAACAAATTCAGAAAGTCTATTCAGATATCACAGAAGAAAGTCAGTCTTTGTTTGAATAACATTTATCAGAGATCATATTTAAAAGAGGTTGAAGTGAAATAAGCATTTATGGAAAGCTATTAACACCTTCCTTTTACCAAAGGAAACAAAAAAAAATAGCTGACAAGTTACATATGCTAAACAAATCTGATAGTACATTAAATGGAGTTTGAAAACATTATAAACTGATTTTTACTGATAGATTCTATTTTATCATCAGAATGCATAAGAATCTATTACAAAACAGTGGAAAAGAAAATACTATCAGAAATTTAAAATGTTATCTAAAAATGAGCGCATACTCCCAGAAAGCTGGAAGCTGCATTATGTGACTCACATTCTCTACGTAATATTTTACTGAAATGCATTCCTAGTAATCTTATACCATATTTTTATTTTTAATATAAGCTGAAGTGGTATTTTTACATTGAACACTAAGAATCTTCTTGAAATTATCTTCAGGACCCAAGCTAGCAATCATCTTACTTTTGTAAGATACTAGATTTAGTTCTATTTAGAAACCCAAGATTTATTAGATAAAATGCAATTCTGAATCAGCATATGCTGACTATTATGCATATGCGTAGGTCTCTGGAGAAGTCAAATTGCTAGCGTTTGGAGGTACAACCGGAAGTTATGGTAGGCATCACTGAACGACTTATTCCAATGAACAGCTTGGAATAGAGAGTACAAGTATCTAAATAATCTAGCATGAGGTAAGCCTTCATCAGCCTGGTACTTATTTAGTCAACTAGAAAAATATTTGTTAACAGTACAATATGGTATTTTTTTCTTTCTGTAGTTACTATCAATTTTAAAAAATCTTTCGTAGCATATTTCTACAATCTTAAGGCGATACATTTTAGTATTTTTAAACAGTGCCATCTTGCGACCATTTCAAATACACACTAACCTTTTTGAACATTTTGAAATTTTTCTTTCCCCGGTAGCTGGTATTTCCAGTAAACTGACTGTTCTGTCTTGAATGGCTGACAACCAATGATCTAAACTCAGTCAACAGAAGTCTGCTAGGAAGATTGCTGGAGTCATCTTGAAGTTTGTTGTGGTTCTTATGTGGGAAGTAAAAGGAAGGAGCACTTCAAGTGTATAAACAGACACACAGCATATTCTAACAGTATAAACTTTAGAGAGAGAACTATCATGTGCATAGCTGAGGCAAAAGTTAGGATTACAAAAAGGCGAGGGGAAGCAGCAGCAGGGCCAGAAGCCAAGAAGATGGACGTACTTCTCGGCCTCCTTATATACTACCAATACAGCTGGGAGCTCAGTAAATTTATTTCTCTCATATTTGCATCTGTTGAAAAGACAGGATCATTAAGAACTGCAGTAATAATAATGAAGTCAGTGTACCTCCTTTCACTAGGATTTTACTTCATGATAAAACTTCAAGTAAAAAAAAAAAATAATTTTTTTTTTTTTTCAATTTAGCTAGCATCTAAGAATTACTTCTCTCCTCCCCTCCACCTTGCCTCTTACCTGAACTAACTTAATCAAGTATGCTTACTAATGGAAATTCCAGCTAAATCCAAGGAAGACAAAGTTGAACATCTTCAGCTCAATTCTAGCCTACAGATTTAGCATTTAGGCCAACTTTAGGGCTGTAAGCTGGATCTGATCCCGGAAGCAACTTTTTCTTGGACATGAGAATGCTCATATGTCAGCAAGTTTGCATGCACACTTTGCTGCTTGGGGCTAGACCTATGTGGATTAAAAAGGAAGTCTGGGTGCACGACAAGTTCGCAAGTAACGTTAAACCATCTTCATAGACAGCTCCAGCCCAGATGCAGTACAGCATTCCCTCTTCTTGGACTGTTTTCTGTACATATGTGAAAAGGTTTTATCCTGCCCCTTGTTGACTGGCTACACTCTCCTTTATCTCTTCAGAATCTTTCCATTTCAGTTTCATTTAGCCTTGTCTCCTTTCCTCTGCCTCACTGCTATTCCCAGCAATTCTCCCCTCCTTCATCTCGCCTATAACGAAGTTAGCACCCTATTTACTGTTAATCAGTGTATGTTACGTCTATTTTCTCAATGGTCCATATCTTCCATTCTAGTTGTGATCTCCTTAGAGCAGACAAGGAGATTACGTTCTTGTCTGGTCTTTAAGCAGTAACCTAACAAAAATATCAGTACAAGTATTAACCACATTGAAGGGTTAGTACAATTACATTAGGTTTCTGTAGTTTACGTATCTTAAGTAGCCATCCAAATACCATTACAAAAGCATGCAGATGAACCACAGTTCCGTCTTTTCACAGTCAGTAAGTTGGACTGTACTATTCAAAATTATACGTGATTATTTTAAGGAGTACAATCTTCAGAACCTCCTTTACTCTGAGAAGCATTAAGAAAATGCATCAAAATTTCGCTTTTAAGAACATAGTATTTGTGGATCCTATTTCAAAGTTTGCTGTTCAAACTGACAATTAACCGGTTTCTTACCAAGACTGGCAACTCTTTCCTGATCTCACTTTTCATTTCTGAAGTTAGAAGTGATCCAGGTTCCTCTTCTTTCTATTTGATTAAAAATTATTTAAAATGTAACACTGAAATTAAATGCAAATTTAATTACATAAAATTGTTTTCTGCTCTTTACAGTGGAATAAGCATTTTCAAATCAATATAAGTATTTAGAAAAGGAACTGCACTGTACTTTTAAATTTATATGATTTTATGCGATCACACGATTATATGATCAGATCAGCTTTATGCACCCTATAGATTGAGTCAATTACATTCTCTGTCTTGCCAGATACACAAGGTGCATCTATACTTAAAGAAAATAGGTAATATAAATATGCCTGTGGAACTTTATCATGAATTCTCCTTCCCACTGTTTTCCTATATTTCCTATATTGGAAATATAATTTATGTGAATAAAATAGGTCATTATTAATTACACTATCAGAAGACTTTTTGTCAGCAAAAATCTTTAAATGCTTATCTGATAAAATAACAGTTTAATTTTTTATATAAGACTTTGTTTTCCTTTGTGATCCTGAGAAGTTAGACTAGCAAAACTTCCCAGGCCATAACAAAATTCGAAAGACTATTCCAAGCAGCCATTTTAGTCTCTCAGTATGGTTAGACCCGATAGACAGTACCTCCTCTCTGATAGCATGAAGAGCAAGAAACAAAGATTCTCTAAAATTGTAAGACTTGTCTTTTAAAACTTGCCTAACACACACAAAAAAAACCAATTACAACAAAGTTCAAAATTCGCATTTTGCCAGAAGCAAGCTCCAGTAAAGGATCAAGAGAAGAGTGTTCAGCTGGTCTGAGCTAAGGATGCACAGACAATTACCAACTCTCATCTGATCCAAGGTATCTTGCAAATTCCAGTTAGTCAATCATACATTCAAACTTTATTATTACAGCATTTAAACACTGCCCACACTGTATAAGAATTGACAGGACAGTAAGCTTTAACATATATATTTTTAAAATAAACAAAAATTAAACCTTTTCCTTCTCTCTTATTCCCCTCTGTATTGTTAATAGTCTACTTTGCTAGAGCTCTTGACATTGTTTTCCTCTACAAACTTGCTTTCGGTTTTTTTCAATGAAGTGTCTACTGTTAACTCAAAAATCCACTGTTTCCTTCATTTCTCATAGAAAATTGCCTTATTCTCAAAAACAGAGAAATAATCAAGAAAACTAATCACAAGCTATGGGGGTTTTGGTGGTTTTTTGAGTTTTTGTGTTTGTTTGTTTGTTTTGTTTTATGAGGACATTAGTGATTTGAATTGCCTCATACAAGAATTTTAATCATCTTTCACATGACATCTAGAGATTCTGACTTGAAAGACATTGGACACGACTGTGGTATTCAACAGAAACTAAAGGTTTCTTCAGAAAATGTATTACATACAGATAATATAACCGAGTATTATTTTAGTATAAATATCAACATTATAATTAACACAACAACATACAATATGAGAAGTTTTTCTTGGACCAGGGATATATTCTGCTGTTCTACCTACAGTACTTCAAGCAAGAAGAGAGGAAAACTTTCAGAATACAAGCAGCTTTCAATTCACAAAAAAACAATGTCCTGAAGAATGAAAAAACATTTAGGTAGGTGTAACACTGCAATGTTCACATGTAATAGATACATGTCAATTTTTAGTTTAGAATGATTTGAGAGGTTTAAGCAAACAACTTTACAAAGCCACTTTATGTATGCAGGCAGCCTCATCCTTAAAGAAGCAATCTGGATCCTTCTAATACAGTTGTAAATTTCAAGATTAGGCACATGAGAAGATATAACTTACCAATATTTGATTCTCCTCTCTCTGCTTTACATTTACTTCTTGAATCCAGCTTCCTTTGGCTTCCAAACATCTTTTTTTTTGTGTATTTCCTTGAGCTTCCTGGTTATGATCTGCCATTTGATCTTCGCAGTCTAGGTCTCTGCTTCCAAACACAATTTCTAGAGCCTCTGTATCTTCAGATAAATCATCTAACTCCTTTCTCTTCTTTGGTGCATGATTTTCACTAGAAGTAATTTTAGTGTCTGTTTTATCACTTGCTAGTTTGCCACTTTCCCTCATAAGCTTTACACCTGTGTCTTCCAATGCAAAATTTGGGTTTGGGTCCAGGATGTCCTTTTCCTTTTGATACTGTTCTGCTTCACTGTTCCACACTGATGAAGCTGTGGGTTCAGCGCCCTTGGAAACAGGTGATGACCTTTCCTCCAGTTTTGCTAGTTTGGGTACAGATGTTTCTTCTCCTTCTTCAGCTCTCTCCCTTTGCCAGAAAGTAATTACAAAAGAAATTACAAAAGCATTTTTTAATACGACTAGCTGCATCTGCAACATAACAGCTTCCTGGGGTTTTAGTGACTGCATTGTGAAACTGAATGTTAAGTACCCTTGAGAAGAGCTGGCCATTCTAGGAAACAGATCTAAAAATTACCTTTTTAAGTATGTTTTGAATTAAATGTACATCCCTTGAGTTAAAATTATTTTCCAGAAACAGCACCAACATAACAATAAGGGAAATAACGTCAAAAACATTTCAACATACCTTTTTCTAGCTACCTGGAAGTAATTCATAATTGAGTTAGACTGGGGACGTGAAGCGCACTCATTAGGTTTACCAGCTTCTGAAATTTTAGATGGTGAGACAGGATGACTTTTTTGACTAAACCCAGATGTTCTGTTCACTCTAGATATTGATGCTCCTGCATTTACATTGCCACTTGTGCTAGGGTTTTTCTTTACAGTGGTTATATCCTGGAAAGCCATTTTCCCTCTTTTGTCCATCTGGGGAGTATTCTCTATCTCCATACTACATTAGAGAGAAAAAATATTAAGTGAACACACAAGAAGTTACCACAGAGATACACTGTAGAATACCACTTTTAAAAAAAGCTGTATCTGTACTTTGAACATACTTATAAACAACCCAGGTGTGCTACAAACAAATTGTAAAATCCGCTATGACAAATATATTTTTATAACTGTGAAATGGCTTGAAAATTTTTAACAGTTAAGACAGTCAAATCAGATACGCAGTATCTACATTTGTATCTGAAACAGTCATAAGTCCTATGTGATGTTTTCTGTTATCTACCCCTCAAAAAGCAGAAATTACCTCACTGCAGACAAGTGACAGCAGTTTAGCCAAAGTGTCATTTCAAACACTGTGTATCTTTGTCCATGGCAATGATACAGTTCCTCTGCCACAAAAGATTGCTTTATTTACAATTATTAGCTTAGAAATTATGTTCATGAATACTTTACCATGTCTGCTCTTCTATTTCTGTATCAGCTACATATACTGTGCTGTTATCTGCAGCAGTTAGCATTATGGTTTCATCCATAGCCAAACTATGAGAAATGGCTTGCCCTACAACAGCTGATGCAGGAGTACTTTTAGTTACAGCTGCAAGATCAACACAAGAGAAGAATTAAAAGGTTAATATCAAATCTGTGTTTCTTTGCATGTGTTATCACACATCGGTAACTGACCAGGTGAGATTTTTGTAAAATGTCTTAATACAATTTTAATCAAAAAATTAAGCAGATTTATGAATTAAAAAGAGCTGAAAGAAACAGTTCTAAAAGACAATATTCTGGGATTCAGTTTTACTTAAATATTCCACTAAATTAAATAATGGAATTTTGCTTAAATAAAAATGAAGCATAATGGGAAATCATATATTAATATGGACATAATGTAACTAATAAATCATGCAATAGATATTTTATGCAACTGTCAGAGCACAAAATTCCTTACATTTACTGCTTTATGATGATCTCTAACATGTGATTATTATATTTGGGATTATTTCTATTCATACAGAACCAATATTTGCTATTAAAAAAAACAACAACTTAGAATAAATGTCTTCTACAGCCGATTTCTCATAATCCCTGTAGTGAGGGGACTGCCTTAGAACACTGCTTGCTGCTCTCTATTTAGTTAGTTACATTTTTTCTCTGTAAAACAGAAAGAAGAGCATATACAACATCTTTTATATTGTCTGCCCTTCACTTGTCCTTGTCTTCGTATACTGTCTTCTCCAAGTCAAAGGATACTAACATTTACTATTTTAACATGTCTCATCGTGCTTCTAGATAAGTTTTCTTTTTCAATTACTACTCATCTCTCAGCCCTTTACATTATTCCTGAATCTTGTTTAGATTGAGACTATGACGACAGTATTATCCTTTCAGATAACCCCTTCTTCATACAGTCATTCATTAATTTTTTCCTACCACTGTAACCTATAGGGACACCTAGGCCTCCTCCTGGAGCAACTACATGTTATATATATTTCTATTCATTGTTCTGAGCTAAGATCAGAGGAAGAAGTCTTGTTTACAATCCCTTTGATTTGCAACACATACATGGAAGTTTTTTATAACTCCCAAACAATAGCATTTGTTCCCTCTTAGCAAACTGTAAACATAGCTACCTTTGAAAGCCCGATATACAGTCCTTTTACGCAATTCAATCAGACAATTTAATTTTTATCCAATTGAATCATTTAGACTGGAAACAAGAATCAGCATTTCTGATTTATCCAGATGTCTGCAGGGTCAGTATCTTTAAATTTAATCTGAGAATCAATTTATTTTGTAAACGAACTGAATAGACAACAGATCACATACAAGTTATTCATACAAGTCATACCAGTCAACCAAAATATTTTTTCAGAGCTCTGCCAGTACTGCATGTGTATCTTACTTATTCAAAAATGTATTTTGAAGAGAGAAATGTTCCTATATGCAAAGACAAAGTTATGGGATTTTTGTTTGATTTTTAAAAAAATTGTAGGATTTGCTACTCAACACAACACTTTAGAACAGAATAGAACTTAGAACAGAACTTTAGAACAGAATAGAACCTAAAATTATGCACATAACTGACAATTTTATAGAAACAAAATTTAGACTAACAATTTTGGAAGAAGCATGAAAAGAGAATTAGACAAACAAAAACTCTTCCTGTCTCTCAAAGATATTTATTACTACTGTAGTAGCAAATACAAGTTAAGTTTCAAGTTGAGACTCGGAATGTTCACCCCCAAACTATTACTTTAGCAAATGTGGCAATCATGTCTCCTTGTTTTCACTTGTTACATCAAGATTCTCTTTGATTATGGATGGGGCATGGGGTGGTTGAATATCCCTAAAGCAAATTCCTTCTTATGCAAAAAAAAAAAAAAAGGGCAAGCCTTTACAAATTAATTCCGTTCTTATTCTCTCCATTTCTAACATTCACCTTTTACCTCCTTATTACCCCAGTCTCTTAATAAAGATAGAATAGCATGGAATTCAAACTACCATATACATATTAATTCAGTGGCCACGAAAAACGTGAACTTCAGAAGATTGGTTTAAAGTACCTTTCCTTTAAAGATCGATGTACTATGTGTCTGCTTTTTACACTAATTTTAGATCTGCTACTTTTTTATTTACATCTAAGAGTCACATAATTTTCATTGCAGTTTATTGCAAGACCATTAAAAAATAATTACCTCTTCAGACTTGTATACATTTTTCATACAGTGTCATTCTGCCTTAGTGGTCTTACAAAACAAAACACAAGAACATTAGCCATTGATGCTCCTGTACAAGAAGAAATACTGCCTCTTTAATGCTGTTAACTTATTACTACCCTTCTCCCAATTACCTTTGTTACCAGGCTGCTTTTGAGGGTTGCAGTATTTTTCTGTAGACACAAAGATAACTGCCAATCCAATTTCTGCCTCGGGAATAGCCCTGAGATCCTTGCTGTTAATATACAATAAAATAAAGACAGAAAAAGATGTTTCTCAATACAGATTCAAAGATGAATAGGCACATGGGCACAGATATGACAAAGTACAAAATGTTCCAGTCCTCCTTTCAAAAAACATCAGTCTACACTACAGTTTTTCACAACACGGTAAGTGAGCATAATTATCCATCATTATACCCATGTCCCATATGTATGAACTTCCATGTTTCCTGCTGCTGTAGCCACTGTCTATAGTCCCAGTCATCTGGCAAATGCACCTCTGCTTACCCGATTTCTGGGCATTTAACTAACTGTGCTCTACCTCTGATTGAAAAATGTGTGTGAATGGAAAAGTGACTTGAAAAATTTGAGCACTTCTTACAAGTCAGTTAGGCACACACACAACTCTTCTGTATTACAGCCATGAGAAGAGCTTGAGTACAGTTTTCTCTATTTAGCAGGAAAATTCAGAGGAACTAGGTTTAGGTATAAGGTTAAGGGTTGTGATTTTGTTTTCTTTCATTATTTTAATAAAATAGCACCATGAAAATCCTAACATCTATAAAAATATGCAGTCTGACCTCTCAAACCAAAAAATCCCACCATCAAAACAAAAACTGATTTTTATTAAACAGAAGCTGCTCTTCAGAGACATTGTATGCAAGTTAGATGGCAATGAACCACATGACCTTAAGGTGCCATCTCAACTGTTCTCCATTAAATACGTATATTTATTGAAAAATTATAATGATCTATTTTCCATTCTTAGAATATATTCATTTTTAACTTATTTTAAATAGTAGAAGAAAAACCACTTGCTGTCTGTAATTTCAAAGCAGCTTCATTACAATGCATTTTTGCAAATTGGATCCGGAGGCAGGAAGAAAAACCTCACCAAATCCTCACAGATCAGCCAAGTCCTTTCTTTCCCACTTCAATAAATTTTAGTTACTATGCTAAACACTTAAAGCAATGAAGAAAATACCTTCTTTATAAGCACCCTACTGCTTAAATATGTATGCAAAACCATGACTAATTCTCTGCAGAAATTCTGAAATTAGCATACCACTGTACAAGAGAACAACACTGCACCTTTGCAAGACAGTCAGAATGGAATCAGTCCAGTTTCTCACGGAGTCAGATCCTGGGATCTGAGCATTTGTCAACCCCACATCAACAACACATACTTCAGGAGAAAGCAGTAAAGATGTTTCTTTTCTTCCCTCCGTCATCAATTTTGCTTCCCCTCCTCCAAGAATAATTGCTGGACTCAGTTTCTTGTGCTAAAAAGAGAATGCAAATAATAATTTAAAAAATCTTAAAATACAGTCAGTTTAGAAGTATCAGCATAATGAACTATCAGCATAATGCTTATCACTGATGCACTAATACAGATGTCATGTATTCTGTTTCTCCCCCTATATTTCATCTTGCTTAGGCCATTGTATTGCATGAAGATAAATAAACAGAAATTGTTCTTTCCTGATGAATCCAGAATGAGTGTGAATTCACAGAGAGCAGAATCTGTGCTTAGCTACCCCTGCAACATTTTTGCAATGTAAAGCCTAATTACCTGCTTGGCAGTTAGAAATACAAAAGTTTTTCCACTGAATATTTTTTTCCTTTCATGACGCTCACATAAATCCAGTTTTCCAATGCCAATGGAAGGCTCATCAACTGGAGGATAGAAGCTGCAAAAACAGAAAATTAAAGTTACAAAATTCAGATTTGCCTATCAGTACTGACTCATAGTCCTTTCTGTTTTAGAGTAAAGCTCTGAAGTGAAAATACTGTATCGCTCTCTTAAAACTATATATATAAATTTTTTTTCAAGATATTGTTAAGAAGAAACAGAGCCTCTAATTTCTCAACCTCTAAGCTAAGATCAAGACTTTTTACTTCAGTAATTAAGAGCACAACACTTTTAGGAATGTACTCAACCTATCCACTTTAAGCATCTGCTGTACATGTATCTACATTCTCCACTAACAATACTGACAAATGAGCCTACAATCTCATTCTGCACTTACTCTAGCTAATAGTAAAACTCCACACCAAACTAACCACCTTGCTTCCTCTACCCCTCAGGTGGGGACAGCCACCCCTCCTTCTCTTCTATTGGATCAAGTAGTTGTGTACCACCACACTAGATGAGAGCAAATAAGTACACTTTTCTTGCCGGTGGGCTAGAGAACTGAACTGATTCACCCTGCAGATTCTCAATTGTTTTGTCCAATACAAGAAAAGGGACCAGGAGTTCAGCTGGTGAACAGATTAGGCAGAAGTGAAATTCTATCCTGAAGCTCTAATTTTTGTCACGGCCTCTGATGTCAGCTCTAGTTAATGAGAGCATGTCCACATCAAAAAAAGCCTCTAGAATTAAGACAAGCATCTAACTGATAATTTCAGGATAGTATTTACAGAATATTTAGCCACATATTAACTACTACAGCAGTTCTGACAGAGCAAGGTGAAGGCACACACTAGAAAGGAGGGAAACTATAGGTTGATTTCAACTGTGCTATACTTCATCTGTACCTAAACAGCAGTTTATGTATGTACTCTGGCTGAACACAGAACTATTTATCTTTATTTTGACTGCTGATTATACATCCTTCTCATACTACTATGCAGGAAAAAAAAGATGCTGAAACACACTCCCAAAATCTGGTTTAACAGCCCCATAAATTACATATATACACGGACATGTTTTTAATTGTTTTTTCCTCATTTATGCAAAGATTAGCAGATTCTAAGGAAGAAACACACTCCATGAAATGCTGAAATATTTAAGTTTCTGAAAAAAATGCTTTTATTACACAGGTAATTTCATTATCTGTAAACATACAAACATTCTTCAGACACTGTGAATATTCACATACTTACAGCTGAACACAAAAATAAGCATGTACATTTTCTACTGCATCCAAATATGTAATTCAATTATGACAGGCTAAAATGTACTATATACATTTATGTACTATATACATTACTGTAACTATATCACAGTTAATTTTAAATAATCTTTGTTCTTTTGTGTTCTTCACAATCAGTTCCTGAAGCTTTATGTACACAATGGAAGTTAACCAGCATAAAACCATCAGGTTTCAAAAAATGAGTATTTGGTAAGTTTCAGCAACCTGTTTGAATCTGTTTACAAAAATACTGTTCCATTGAGGTTGAAATAGGTATGATAAATTCTACTAATTTTAAGAAATAGGGCAACTCAGATTTTAGTTACCAAGCCAGAAGACTTCTGATACCGAGCCCCACAGAGACAGTTATTAACTTAAGATAAATACAGGGGACAAAGTTATTTTTAAAAACCAAAGGATGAGTAAAAAGGGAGAAACATCAGTTTCCATTACTTCAGAACTGGACTATAGTTTCTCGAGAAACACAATTCAAACCTCTTGTTTTTTAATTTCAGCAGGAACCTTCAACTGATCATTTCCTCCTCAAAGAAACCTTTGATTTTCCTTTGAAACTCCTATCCAATCCTGATGTTGCTCAAAGGCAACATAGTCTTCTTCTGTCTTGAGATTCTGAAGCGCTCTTTGTACTCTCTCCTCATAGGCTTTGAACAGTAACACCATTATCCAGAGAAGACCCCCTACAGTCTTGAATCTTTCAATAAATAGATTTTTATTCTTGATGAGTTTCTGTTAAAGGCTCAGTTACTTTCCCACTTTTTCAAAGCCCTGCACTATTTACACTGGACCACTGTAATAAAACATGTTATTTCATATAGGGCTGCACTTATGCAGCTATTAGGGAAATCTTCAGTTATTTTTCTTCCTTCCATAGGTTATCAGAGAGTATCAGAGGATTGGGGCAATACACTTCACCATAAAAAGCCTCAAGTAAGAAGCCACATTCATGACGTGAACTGCAGGTTTGTAATTCTATGACATCTTAGTATAAACAAAAAGAAGTTTTAATTTTTTTGAACTTTAAGATTTTATTTCCCTAAGATTTTTTTTTTTAATCAGATCTACAGTAGTAATCAAGATTTAATTAACAGTGTCACCCTGTATTACCACATCAATATGCCTTTCTTATTTCATATCCAAACTTATTTCATATCCAAGTTGTTTAGTGTCCTGCAGAGGTACCAGCTCAGGTCAGCTCTAGCTACAGTGCACAATGTAGATTCCCTGTGAAAGTTAAAACATTTTTTGGAAACTGAATGCAAACAGTTGCTAAGTGAATTTTCAATATCTTCCCACAAGCTTCATCTTAAAAATATCACCTATTTAAGATATTGTAATTATTTTAAATATAGATCTGTGTATTACACCACTGTCTCATTTAGCTTGATGCAGAACTCTCTCTGTGAAAGCTAAATAATGGATATACTGCTAGTGTCAATCACATTTAGTGAACTCAATTCCTCTGAGGGTCTGAAAAGTTAACAAAAATGTTAAAAAAAGGAAAACATATCCATCTGATTCTACTTTAGGGAGCACTGAACAGCTCAATTACATTGCCACTTCTCTATTAAAGGAATGGCTATCATACACCTCGGTTTCAAGAGCCCAAACCACTGTCAGCTTGTTAGTGTAAGAGACAGTAACAGCAGCCTTACAGCTAGGTAACATTAGACCAAGCAAATTTCAGATTGCGCAACCAACTACTAGCTTTTGATGGCTTGTACTACCTGTACTAAAAAAAAAAAAATCTGCCAGAAAACCTTATGTCCAATATTTCAGAGAGGACTCTAAACAGTTTGTTTAGTTTTCTCACGTCCTTACAAAACAATGTAGAACCGTAAGTAGAAGGAAAAGTTATAATTCATGAAGTTTCCCCTTTTCCTTTGAGACTGAAGACCAAATGAGCTTTAAACTGCTCACAGATGGCTAATTTGACATATTACATAAACCCCTGCAAACGTAAAACAGCATCCAGAAACTAAAGAGTATTTGCTACCAATTGCTCCAGATTAGCACCCGTATTGTTCTAACAAGGTACTGCCACATTCTGTGAAACATATTTTAACACATAGCAAGTGCAGCTTATTGTGAGTCCTCTGCAGCTTTGCTTCCATTACCATATGTGCACCACTGAAGTTTGTTTAGCTGCCCTTTTTCCCCCCCTGTTCTTCAAACTGTTCTACCACTGGCTATCAGACCCACTAAAAGAAAATAAATTAAATTGCTATGTCCTAACACATAATGTATGAATGTATATCCATACATATGTAAAAGCAACAAAGTGACTTCTCTTCTTCACCACTTATTTCCCCTCAATTCAAATGTCTGGTGTCCAGCATCCACCTGGTTAAAACAATACATCCAGAAAAATCATAATGCCTTGAATGCATTTAAAGTAATTTCACAATTTTTTCTCCCTGTTAACCGACATTAAATGTTCAACATGTTATTTTTCAAATGCCAAGTATTCTTACAATTTCCATTCATTATGTATTTCATTTCACAGTATCTTCCAAAGCATACAAAGAGTAGAAGCGATAAGAAAACAAATGCCCATGCAGTTTACCTTCTAAAAATACACAATGGAAATTTCTCACCTGCATAAATCATGTGTTCATAAAAAAACCCAAACAATACACAACTGTCTCCCTTTTCAAGGTAAGAATAGTAGCAACACAGGCTCAGATTAAATTCTCTCATACAGTAACAGGATTATTTTACACTTTCCTACATGGAGAAAATAACTGAAAGGGCTATTCTACAGTACTTATTTATTCCAAAGTAAGAATTTCCTTTTCATGTTAATTTAACCATGAAAACAATGAGTATTTTATTCTCATATAGTGAAGACCAACACACATTAGTCTCACTTCATCTCTTAACAGATAATTAAAACTCCCTGCTATTTCAGGGAATTCAATGGTCAGGCTAACTCTGTTTTGACCAAAGTTTACAGTAAACTCAGTAACTAACTGCATACTGGGAAAATATGTCTACAAAATGAAATATGTTTGATATAATTTATTTTATAAAAAATATAATTTTATTTTAATTTATCAACTCCCAAAAGAGTTTAAATGTCACTTCAAACATATCAACAAAACAAGTTCCTACTTAGAGCTAGTAACATCTCTAAGCATATAGTCAACTTCAAGAGCTCATTTTATAACTCTAGGGATGAGAGCAAGAAAATTGCCTGAATATTAAAGTGTGTCATATTAAGCATTCTTCCACAAATAAAGTTACTGTAATTCACATATTCTGATCAAATATATCAGATAAATGTGTGGTTATTTGATAATCTAACTTCCATAAATTTAATTGTGACATTGAAAACATGATACTTACCTTTCATGATTTGGCAACTGTTGCCTGGACTGAATAGCTTTGATTAATTCAACAAAAAACTCTGGTTTTATAATTGGTCGACCACAAATCAAAGCACATATAGTCTGAAAAGACAGAAAATATGTATTTACTGTATGGAAAAAGTTGAGCTAGAATATGGTTCAACTGACATTAGCTTTTTAAGAGCTTAGATGTGGAAGAAGTCACACAAACAAATAGAACAATACTGAATTTTGCTACTGAAAAACAGGATAGTTTTGCTTCTAACAGCCTAGCTTTTAATTGCTGTCTTGACCAAAGTTATGAAAATGTACAAGGCAACTGATATATACAACTGATCAGTAACAGTCTTCAAAACTGGCTTTTTTCATTTTCTTTCGCTCCAACTCCCATCAACATACATCTCTTTCTACACTTGGAAAAAGGAAGAGTTGACTTCATTGCTTTCTAGAGCAAAATCTTGAGCAGGTCTAGAATTTAATTTGCATTTGTGGGAAAACTGCAAAGAAACGCCATCAATATGCAAAAGCTCAACATACCTTAACAGTAACTTTTACTGATACCATTACAAGGTGAGTACACTCTTTTGTCCATTCATTCACTACAAGGCCTCCAAGCTGCTGGATGGCTTGATTTAAAGCAGTTTTCTGAGCAACATCTAAACATGAGGAGCAGACAACCAAAGGTTCATACTCTACTCTGAAAAGAACAAGTAAAAGACAATTGCTTTAGTTATTTCACCCAATCATTATGATGAACAGAGGTGACTTAACTATCTTGTTTGTGCCTCGGGGAAATGGGGGGGGACGACACGACGAGACCCATAACTCTTACTCAAAGACTGTGCTTTAAAATTTCCTGAAGGAAATAAATACTGATTTTTATTCAGAAAAATTAACAACATATTGACTTGATGTCTGAAATATTTCTAAGACTTTTGGGTCTTTCACAGACATCCCATAGAATTAGTGCTTCAACAATACTGCAAGGTCAGGGAATATCAGAAGAAACTGAGCGTGTGCTTCCAAAGGCAAAAGTATGCTCAATAGAACAGTCCACAAACAGATTAATATTTAAAAAATATAAGTGTCGTAGAATGCAAGCTCAAGTAAATTTTTTTCCTAACACTGCCATTACCCTTGACCATAAGCCTATTTATATTTGTAGATCTCCCATATGGAATTACAGTGTATCAAATTCCATTATTTGATTTGGTTTAGTCTACGAAGCAGAAAGAAATTTAAATAATCTTCCTGGTACAACAGTCATGATGTATCTGGTCTCACGGCATGATTTCTGTACAACATTTCAGGTATGTTCATCTAAAACATCAAAAATAATTTAATGTAGTAAGTGGAAGAGAATGCCATTTTTTCTATCAAATAACACCAGCAGCAGTGACAAAACAGAGTCAAATTTTAAGGAACAAAGCCAACTTCTAGTTGCTTTAATGTTGATTTGAATGGTCATTAGAATTTGTTCTATTTACCTGCCACTTTACTTCAAGGAGTGCTTCATATATTCAAACAGATAGCACTGGCATGTTAAATTTGAAAAATTAGCAAGTTGGGTTCACTAAAGAGAATGCAGGCATACAGCACAGCAACAAGCATTCAATGGCTAGTGCTGCATAAAGCATCCTCCAGGTACCTCAGTTCTTTTCTTGTTACATGATCAAAGGCTAACAAGGGCTCAGACAAGCTCTCTCCCTACCCGAAACCTTCCTCCCTTCTTTAGAACCATTTATGTTCTAGGATTTTGTTCTTTGCCTAAGATAGCCTGAAAACACTGCACATGATACAACATCTTCTAAAATGCCAATGCTTTACTATGAACGATTTTAATCTCTTAGTGTCAAAATAAATTATATTATAAAAATATGTAATGGAAAACTATTGCAGAACCAGGTATGGAACACAGGCAAAACATTACTCACCTCCTTTGCTTCCTAAAAACTCATCATTGCTGTATCGCTTGCCAAGTTGTATGATGTGCAAAAATACTCTTTTCAAAACCCGCAGTTTTCTACTTGATATTTCATAATCAAAGCACTTACCTAAACTTGCTCTGAAAGACTCCGAAGTTGATTCTGTCACCAGACTGCAAAGACACTGAAGTGCCATCAAGTTTTGATCCATTAACAAAGGTACCATATTTAGATGTATCTGTTACTGTTAATACAGGGACTGAGAGAGACTGGCTCTGAAAATAAACATAAATAAGCCATTATAGTTTATCAGAATTAGACAGTTTTATCAGAAACAGGTTACTACTGTTATGGATCAAAGCAGTAGATAAATAAGAAAAAGCCCACAAAATACCATCCCAAATAAAGACTTTGGACAATGAGGCTGGCTACATGTAATTACTCATCTTCTGGTTTTCACTGTGAAGGAATGAGAGAAAACATACATATTTTTAGCTTCAGAACTTTTGTGCTTCTTACATTCAGTCTTTCTGGAGGCTGTGCAAGGCAATCATTCACTGGCCCAAAGCCTCTGCTATTGTGATTTAGCAAGGCTCCAAGATTTCTTATTGATGGTTTCACCTACCATTCAGCCCCAGCATAGGTGCCCAAGTCACTTTCCCTTGCTTCCTTCCACAAGAACTGCTAGTCTTCCACAAGCTGTAGGGCATGGTGACACCAGCGTGTCTTGAGAAGAGGTTAGACACTGTCATATTTCCCAAATGGTTCACAAGCCAATGAGAACAGTCAGCCTGTTTTTATGAAATTTTGCCACGTAGTTATACACTATTTGCAGTATTAAAAGGGCAAATAAATTTTATGTATTTCATTTCAAACTCCATATACAGTTACAGAAATGAAATTCTTGCTGACTGGCTTCAAAATGTCCGTAAACATTGCAACACATAAGCGACAGTAAATTGCTGCTTGCTAATTCTCCTTTGGACATTTTTATTTTCAGTCCCCTAAGCAAATACAGAATTAATGACGTGGAATGAAACACAAACTAAGCCTTCAGTAAGACAACTGAAATACTTTCCAGAACCAAGACCTAAAACTTGTCTATGTAATGAAATTTAATTGCGTAATTTTGCTGCTGTGATTATTTTAATACAAATTCCTAGTGAATCTTCACTCTGGGATAAAAGGAATGCTCAAATGGGAGCTTGGACCAGTAGAATTATGCCACTAAATTTCTCAGCACAGGCAAGCAACCCAGAGAAAAAAAATAAGTCAAGATGAAGAAAAGACAGGTGATCAATGGTTCTACTCCAGGCATAAAACACCAGTGAGAGCGAAATGAGAGTATGTATGGTCATGTTAATCATCCACATGGCGTATTGATAACGTAGTAAAATGCTGGCTACTTACAGGGGTTGTTTCAGGATGACTTATTGTCAGAACTGCATGACTTCGACTGATGGACTGATCATCCTGAATTAAAATTGCGCAGTTTTTGCGTCCAACAACATATTCTGTACCACTTAAAAGCCGATAGAGCTCTCCTGAAAATAAACAAGACACAGAAAAATAGCAATTTACCAAAAACTCCAAAACACTCAAAGCACTTAGGAAACATTCAGAAGTTTGTGGTGTATCTGAAACTCAACTTTGTCATGCATCATTTACTACACTGACTAGAATTATGCACTTAGTTTATAGACAAAATCTCTTTGTTCCCCTTTTCCTTGCTTTGCCCATTATAAAAGGATACATTTTATGATAAACAAAGCAGTTACAAAAGTGGCAGCACACTTTTTTCAAGGACAATATATTTTTACTAATACTTTGCTTCTTAACTTTTCTCTTGTATTACTTCTTGAAGATTGTTACATATAGAAGGAAAAAAAAAAGATTACTATGTAAGATAGCTTTTCCAAAACACAAGCTTTAAGAGTACACAATTTTTTGAGGTACATAATTTATTTACATAACTTATGAAGACGTTCAGAGGAAAACGTCCTCCTAATGAATATGGGAAGATCTACAATGTAAATCAAACTGGTACTTAGTAAGTTCAGTCTCTGACCTATGCTTCAGCTCATTCTTGGTATCTGTCATCTAGACCACACAGTGAATGGCTTGACTACATCCAAAAGGTGCGTGTTACCTACTGGTCAACAAAACTAGAAATGTTTCTTGATGAAAATGCATGAATAATTACAGATTAAATTCTAGTTATCAACCCTGGGCAAATACTGCGCAGAAACGATCATCTTGAATACGACGACAATATCAGTGTTTTGGCTCTTGCTCAAGAGTTTTCCAGGCAGTAAGAGATAACTCAGTTCACTTCAACAGGATTAGGTACTGTCACCACCAGGAGATAAACCAAACATCCAAAATTAATTCCCAATGAATCAGGAAATAAAGAGCAGCTGCAGTTGTGATAGCACTGCTCGTTATACACAAGAGAAAACATTTAAGTCAAGAAGAAATTTGTATGTTATATGATACCTATTATCAAAGTTATCAATGTATCAAAGCTTCTGTAGATAAGGAAACTAATGAAGAAAGGTACAATGGCAATTCATTTTCAAAACTCTGCATCCAAGAAACAACGGGATGTCTTAAATTCAACACTTGGTCCTTGAAACATCAACATAATATTTAGACACGTTTGCTGAAAGGAGAGACTCCTGAGGTTAACTTCTGCATCTGGGCTCAATTCTTCAGGTATTTTTAAGCAGCACTCTGCGACCTGCTTCACTGGCTGCGACAGCACCTGAAGACGTCCAGATGTATAAAACAGCAAAGCAAAAAGCCCTATTAAATTTAACAGGGGCTGTGGTCTGCAGTGCTCGAGGAAAAACGGAGGCTCAGCCGTGGACGAGCGCCCAGACGGACGAGGACTTCTGTCACCGCTTGTCCACTCCGGAGCAACGCAGCTTTGCCCGGGAACGCAAAGCCCACCTGGAGACCCCAGCGGAAGCCGAAACGCCGGCTGCTGGCGCCGGCACACCTCGGCATCCGAAGGTAACGGCCGGCCCGGCACGTTCCGGCCTCACTGGCCGCAGGCGGTCCCGGGCTGCCGCGTGAGGCGAGCCCGAGGCCCGGCCCCCGCGCCGGGGGCTCCGCGCAGGCGCAGGCTGGGGCAGGGCCGGGGCCCGCGGTGGCCGGGCCCAGCCCATCCGAGCGGCGGCCGGGTCTGGCGCTCCCTCACCTTTTTCTGCGGCGGGCACCAGCTTCCACATCCTGGAGGGCGGCGAGGGCCGCCTCAGCGCAGGGGGCCGGCTCTGCCCAGCGCCCCCCGGCGAGCTAGGCGCAAGGCTGGGAAGGGAAGAGAAACCCCCCTCGCTCGCTCGCTGCTGCCGCCGGGGCCGCCGCGTCCCCGCGAGACCCGGGCCGAGGCTGCGGCCGCGCCGTGGGGTGGGAGGGGAGGGCCGGGCCCGCTACCGGGGGCGGGAAGCCAGTGCAGCTGGTGCGCAGCGCGCAAGCGCGGCTGGGAGGGGCGTGCCCACGCGCGTGCCCGGCCTCGGAGCGGTGCCTGGTCTCCCATCCGCCCTGCTTGCCGCCTCCCCCGCTCCCCTGCCCTCCGCCCGGGGCCCTGTTTCAGCCCCCCGGGAGCCGCCGGTCCCCCCTGCCCCGTGGCAGCTTTGGCCGGGACTGACAGCCCCGGGCTGAACTGAGGCGGGGCTCCTGGGCCGAGGGGTAGGGTGCAGGTGGGGGCCCCAGGTGAGGCTGGGCACCGCCGGCAAGGCCTGAGGAGCCCCCCACCTCGGCAGTTGTGTCCCTCTGTCCCGCCCTTCGTAGTGCGCTAATATCCCTAACAAAATCCATTGCATGCGGAACAGGAAATACTACAGAGGTTCATCTCTTTAACTGAAAGCAACTTTTGGATAAAAAGAAGAAATAAACTTACTAGAATTTTAAGTAAAAGAAAAAAATGCTTGGAAGTTTGAAGGCCATTTGGCAGGTTACCAAAGACTTGCTACTCTGTTATGCTGAATTTTCTGGAAAGGAACAGCAGAGGACAGGTATGGAGAAGCCATACGTGCATGACTCCAGTCACACACGGTTGAGGTATGGCTCAAAATACCCATTTCTCTTTGTGCTATGCAGCTCACAAGGAGCAGGGTGTCAAATTCCTTATGTCCATAATCGTATCGGCCAGCAGCTGGGGGGCAAATTTATTCCTGCTGGGCAATTGGCTTGCTTCTCAGGTAATGAATATTGGTAATTATTTGCCCTTTATCTTTGCAAAACAGCAAAAGCTTTTGGAGTTACATCCATAGTTCGTTAAGAAGTTTTAGCATCAGAAAACCTGTGGAGTTCAAAAGGAGTGGGGGAAACTCAGGACATTTTTCTAATAGGAGAAGATTAATTTAAAACATACAGAAATGTAAATGTGAGCTGTCAGTCAAAAATGTTTCTGTAGAATCCTAATCTGTTTAATCTCCATGTGTTATGACTTTAAATATCCTTCGTCCTTAAATGTTCACTTAGATACCTTTTTATATTTTCCCTCCTGCACTTCTAAGATAAATGATCCCAATGTCCTTAATCTCTTTTCTTGGAAGTTTTTATCTTCTTTGCTTGTTTTTTTAGTCCCTCATAATTTCGCAATTTCAGTTCTGAGCTAGGCTGACCAGAAATACAGAGCATATCCTAAATGAGACTATTTCTCAGCTTTATATAACTGTACTTAAATATTCTGTGTATTGTTGTCATTACTCTATGTCTTATTTATCTTATTGGCTTGACTTTTGTGATCACATCTCACGACAAATCATCATCATAAGAAACTGTATGAATCCTGTAAACCCCATTATAATGTTTATACTTTCAATTTCCCTGGATTTATCAAATTTTATTTTATTTTATGGTACCTTGTTTTCCTATTCATTTACCTTCTAGACTTCTTGAGTTCTTGCTGTCTCTCTGATCCTGATTGACCTAACTGCCCAATTTTTGTTGGTTTTCTACTTGTTCCTTTTTCAGTTCATAAATAAATGATTCAGCAGAGTCCCAAACTCAGAGACTATCAGAGCAGAAAGAGGCATTTCAGATATTCATATGGACTACAGGCTTAACTTGCATATAACTGGTGAAATAGTACCACAGTTGAATAACCCCTGCAAAACAATATCTAAACAGAATACTGAAGTTATCTATCATTAAACTTTTGCCCTTAACAGAGATGTAGGTCTGCGTTATGTCCATGTTGATATTTTATCCCTGACCTAGAATTTTTTTTTTCTTAGTAGCCTTTTGTGTCAAAAGTCTCTTGGACTATTTTTAGACTTTATCATCAGGTGCTATGCATTTCTTTCGACAAGGTAGTTTGAATGGCAGAAACAGCATAGGCATGCAAGTTTACAATGAGGACTCAGGTTTCTGCTGACCTCTATGTTAGGCCACTTGGCCAAACCCTTGAAAGTCTAAATTATGCCTGCCAGCTCTTATATACTCACTACCTCTTAGACATTTCTATAAGAGATTATTGAGACATAAAAATCTTAACAGAAGACTAGTGCTAGTTAGACGCTTTCAGATCATAAGACCTTTTCTAGGTGTTACAGTTTTTAATTACTTTTTCCCCTACAGATATTAGATTTACAGTCTTGTACTTTCTCATGTTACCCTACAAGATTTTTTAAAAAACATGTATTTTCTACACTGTAAACCTCCTGACTTACTTTAAATCAGACATTGGATGCTTTAATATTTCAGTTAAGCTATTCTTAAACTCTTCCTTAAACTTAAGGAAGTTAAGTTCCTTAAACTTAAGTTCCTTAAACTCTTCTTTAAACTTGTAAATAAGCATCACCCAAACTGAAGTAGGACTTTATAAAGTGGAGTAATAGCCTATTAGGCCAATTTATTTTCCTTGTAAAATGCAGGCAGTCTGTCTTCAATTGTATTTTTAGATCGTGAGACATCAAAGTGTTATTGCAGTTTTTTAAATTTGTCTGCTTAGTCTTGGAGTTAGTCTTGGAAACCACTTTCTTCTTATTACCAAAACATAACAGGTCTGGTATAGGAATTGCACCTCATCAATGAATGTTGCTGAAAAACATTTTCTGAAATTTAGTTTGGTCATATCTTCTTGTTCACTTTTATCACGACAATACAGTGATTCTTTCAGAGGTAGCTGTTTGGCACATTTGTTATCTTCCAACGCATAAAAGGCTTGCTTTTGTAGTTTGTTTCCTCTTACTTGTTAGCTTCATTCCAGTGCAGCTTTCTAAATTCTGTAGTATTTGTTCATTTTAAAACATCTCTTGAACTATATTCAAGAGATACTCCTGTTCTCCAACTTTTCCTTTTTTTGTTCAGTGAATACAAATCTCTTGAGACTCAGTGTGTTTTTAATTAACTGATTTGAATGAAATATTACTATCCAAACCTTACAGTGACTCTTTAACACCTTCCAGATATTTGGCATATGGCTTTAATGATACCGTGCCAACTACTGTTTAGTGGTGTGGCACTATTGCTTCAGTGGCTGCTGGATGGTATGCAGGACCAATAATTATCTTACATGTTCTAGAACTTACTGTATCAACAAACAAGAGCATCAACAATATTTTTCTCTAAAATTTGAACATTGAGCTCTGACCATTTTTATACAGGATGCTGATGACTAAGCCTTAGGATTTTAATTTTTGTGCCCCTGAACTCCCATAGCAGTGTGTATTCAGTTTGCCCTAAATTCTTAATTCAAAAATTGATAGTATAGGCCTACTGATAGGTTTGTTGTCTTTCATGCTGAGTTTTGTAACTGCGTAGATTCATCGGTGTGGTAACTTCTCCTCAGAATTTGCAGTTTTCTTGAACCCATAGGTTCTTATAGCTACCGTGCTACCCCCCACCCCCTTACCCTGCCATTCCTTATGGTCAGATATTACTCCGCAGGCTTCTCCGCCTTATTACCCAGGCTGTGCAAAAGGGTGGGTATCAGTCAGTCATTACCTTTCCAATCAGCCAGTCTATGTGCTCAACACAGATAAATCAAATGTCTTTTTATCTCCACATATAATCCCCTGTAGATTAACATGGTTTAATGTTCACAGACTGCTCAGGCCTTTGTTGAACTCCATTGACAGTGCTGAATTTGAAATGAGGAACCTTGGTCTTTCTGGTAAACCTCCTTTCACAGCAGTCACCGAGGTGAAAGGTGGGGTGCGTGCAGTGGAGCCAGTGCGGAGCCTCTGTGCTGCTGCTGTCCGTCCGGGGTGCTGTTGTGACTGCGCTCAGCACACTACTGCCCCAAATCAGGCTGTGAGGTACCCACCCCATTTGAGAATCCCAATTAGGAGACCGCTGTGCCACCACTTTTCTCATACTTCTTAAATAAACAACCCCTCTTCCCCCAAAAACACATGCCAAGCACTGGCAAGACTGCTTGACAGGAGCCATGCTAAGGGTACAGAGGGCACATTCCCACAGATCCCACAGGGAAAAAAAAACCACGTTATTTAGTGTCCTTCAATAGTTATTTTGTGTCCACAATTCCTGGTTTTAGATCCCACAGGGAAAAAAAAAAAGTTATTTAGTGTCTTCAAACAGCATTGAATAAATCATTTGCAATAAAAAAAACCCAACCCCGTGATGCATGTAAGCTGAACGGAACACAATCTGTCTCCCGCAGGTGGAACTCGCGGCTCCGGGGGGGTGGCAGGGGCCGGGCGAGGCGCCTCTGGGGCGGGGGCGGCCGGCGGGGCCGAGCCCCTGAGGCTGGCGGGCCCCGAGTTTGTGCTGCAGCGGCGGCCTCGCTGGTTTCCCGACTGCAGTCGCTCAGGCAGGAGAGGCGGCAGCGCACCGCCACCGACAGCGCACCCCTGCCCGCCCGAGGACCGGGCGGAGGCCCAGCGGCCGGACCGCCTCCCACCCCCGGGTGGGCGCTGGCCCCGCCACGAAGCAGGCGCACAGCCCGGCGCTCAGGCACCCCCGACCTCCCGGTAGGGAATGATGGCGGCGGTGGTGTGGCTGCGACGGCGTCGCGTCTGTAGCGCTACCGCGGCTTGCTTCTCTGGCAGCGGGCGGGTAAGACGCTCCCTGCTCTGGTGGGGCCCAGGGCAGTCGGCCGGCGCCTCGGGGGGGCTCCGCGACCTCCTCCCCCGCTCCCCCGGGGCTGCCCGGGCGCCCTTGTCCCGTCAGAGGACACGGCGAGTTTCCGCGGACGGCGCTGCCCGCCGACCCGGAGCTTTCGCAGAGGTGCGGCCCCCGGACAGGGCCCCCTGCCCCATCGCAGGGCAGTTAGCGTTTCTTTCCCGTTTCGGTACAGACTGTGGAGGCATCGGTATCGCCCTTTGATCCCGTAGCAAAGTTACGCAGTGCGATTTAGGTGAAGCGGTTTGAATGTTGCCGTCCGAGCCGAGCAGTGGCATGGCTGATTTGTGCGAGTGTTGCTGGCGGCCATTTCTCGTGAGCTCTGCCCAGGCGCAGTGCTCTTACCAGTGGCTGCTTGTGTGCTTCCAAGAGGGCTTTCTGCAGTAGTTTCATGATTCACTTCCACCGCCTGGGTGAGGGTTGTTTTTTGGTTTGTTGATGTTTTGGTTTGGGTTTTTTTTTTTTTTAATGCTGTTTCCTGGCTTCTTTATATCTCTCTTTACACCTGGGGTTTAATTTAAAACCTTGACTTTAAATGGTGGAATGATTAAATTGAGTGAATCCTGTCACAGAAGCCCCTTGTGCAAGCGAGTAATGAGACGATAGCAGTCTCATGGGAAGGTTGCTGAGTGATACCAACTTCACTGGCCGCTTGCATTCCAGTACTTCATTAGTCTTAGTGCAGTCTTCCTCCCTGCCCGTGCTGTGGCCTGCTCCCTCATCTTCCTCCCCCGAGCAGGAGGAAAGCTGCTTGCCCGGTTTCTCTAGTGGTGAGCAAGAGGAGCGGGCTGTGTCCGTCGCTAGCAGAGCACCTGATCAGGGAGGCTCAGTACGGCGTGGGGGTTTCCTCCGGTTGTCTCCTTATACTGGAGGGAGTACAAATGCCGTCTTGATTTGCAGTCTCTGCCATGAGCTGAAGTTCTCCTCTCTCTCTGCATGCCTGAAAAGAGATGCGATGAGTAGGGGACTACTAAGAAAGACCCGAAAGAATTTTCACACTCCGCTTTCCTGGAGGCTTAATAGTATTCTGGTACTCCGTGAAAATATGCAAATTTTATTTTCATTGAGAGAATTAAAAAAAAAATCGTTAGTATTTTACAGACATTTGGTGGCAGATGTGATTTGTAGAATTTTGTTATTTCAGAAAAATGTTGTGACCTTCTTTGGATTTTCCATGTGGTCTGCTTGTGTTCCTTAGAACCACCTTTGGTTTATTTTTTCCTTTGTGAGAAGCTGTTGCACCTAGCTGAAGAGTCCAAGTTCCAGAAAGAATCCCTAAAGTACACATTTAATATAAGTGCTGTAGGGCTTGCTGCACTGCTTTACTTTTGTGATAACTCTATCTTTAGTTTGAGCTTTACTTTAATTTTGTTCTACATAGTGTCCACAACTCTTCTTCACTCTTAGTTTTTGTTTCATCATTTCTTTGGAACATGAGCTCCATTAAATTGGCAGCGTAGTTCTGTGTTTATTCTGTCCTTTTTCACCTGTGTTACTCAGGCAAATGTATTATCACACAGAAAGATTCACATGCACACTTTCTCGGGCCAACTTTAAGGTCTGTGAAACCCCCGTCTGTGTGCATTATAGATGTGGCATGTACAGATTATTCAGCTACCACTAAAAATGTTGTCTCTTAATTTTAGTGTTGAAAATATGAGTTAGTCAATAGAACAATAAGTGGTAATATTTTTACTATTTTAAAATAACCTTTCCACTTTGTGTCAACCTATTGAACAATTGCATGTTTTTATTAACAACACCATAAAAGAGTAACCATTCAGTTGTCTTTCCTAAAATTATGCTAGAATTTTTTCTATTCAAATAAACACATTAAACACTCAAGTACAAATTAGTATTAGAGAAAATAAATATAACTTATATTCTAATTTTTTGCACATCAAAAATAAAAATAGTCCATTTTTGTCATACTTGGAAGTATTTGCAGCTTCGGGTTAAGGTACCTTCTGTATTCTAAATCATTTGGGAATTTCTGAATTATTACTGTAATGCTGCTGTCCCAAAGCATTTAATTCAGTATTTAGTTTAGGGCTTGAGTTTAGTGTTTTAGGATGCTAGAAATATCCTCTTGGCTATTTTTGCTACGACTGTCTGGGTAACATCACAAATTTCTCATTGCATTAATGGTCTGTTTTCTTATTAACATGTATCACTAGATGTAATACTGAATTTTCTTCTCTTTTCATGTATGTTTTTAAACACGTACCAACCATGTGTCTTTTTGTAAGGACCAGTTCATCGAGGGCTAATTTGCTGTAAATGGTATTTTTGCTGGGACAGAGTATAATGCTGGTAACCAAACCTTGCACAATCTTGTCTGGGAGATGGCATTGTTTTGCTTAGCAGCTCTAGTAATGACTGGGACAGGTTTCATGGAGTGTGATTCTGCCCCATTCTCCAGTAAAGAAGAATGTTTCATCGACTACAGTAGTAAAGGGTCAAAGCCTTGAAGCTACTACTGAAGCTTTTGAGTTTGTAAATATATACACACGTAATCTCAAAATCACATATGGCTAAACTCCTTATGCATAAAGTACAATACATATATGAACCTGAAACGGAAATCCTGCTGGGAGTCTATAATGGGTTGGTAATGGTTTTCTACACACTTTCGTAAAAGTGACAGACATAAGAATAACTAACTTTCAAAATAACAAAAATCATTATTAAAATATTTTTTTCAATAGTTCACTAGTTGGAATGGAACATCTAAAAATAGCTCGGGTTCTTTCCTAGTCTAGTATTAGCATTTATGTGAAGGTCCGTGTGTTTTAATATAATACAATCTAATCATTCTTGCATTCAGTTTATAGTAAGGCAGTTATGGTTGTTACTTCCACTGTCATAAGAAAATCTAATCTTGCGTAAGTCCTGTACACTGAAATGAGAAAAACTAACTTTCGTCTTTTTTTCTTTCAGTTTTTCAGTCGTGGGCCAAATGTGCTACATCAAGACAGCAATGTGCCACAAGCTGCATTCTTTTCACCTCTTCAAAAAGTGATGTTGCCACCAAATACCTTTCAAGGGAAAGTGGCCTTTATAACTGGTGGAGGTACTGGGATTGGCAAAGGGATGACAACAACTTTGTCCAGTTTAGGTGCCAAGTGTGTTATAGCAAGCCGGTAAATATTAATGAAGATGTTTTAGAGCTTTCATTTAGGACTGAATGCTGAATGGATCTGTTTTCTGCTTCGTAATGGATCTTGCTTTCTTCTTCATAAACTGGATAAATTTATTCTATTTACTCTGTTTCAGTACACTTTTAAATTATAATGTCATATTGTAAATACCAGAAATTTGCAGATCCATCTATAAATGTCTAATGGTGTAACCAGCAGTAGGAAGAAGTAAACTAAACGCATTTCCATGAAATGCAGCAGCAAAATAAACAACCCAGAATTAGACATAAATTCAACTAAAGCCTAAAAGAGAACAAAAAATTGAAATGGCCATTATTTAACATTTTGACTATATTATTGGAGGTGTTCCTGATACAGATTTGAATTGCAATAAAGAATTAAAGCCATTCTTCTTAATTCTTATGACTTTCAAAACAGCCCTGATTTTCCTTAATGAAGATGATCTTTCTACAGTTCTCTTAAGTAGTGCTACAGTAAAGACTAGAAAAACAATCTCATTTTTAATCAAAATAAACAAGTGTTGTGACAATCATCCAAACAGTGGTTTAGATATTTAGTTTTAAATCTGAATGTGCAAGTCCCTTCTAAAATCCTAGTAGAGTAGTAGCTAAACCTGTTTGTTATGATTACGTACTCACAATGAAAATATTTTTTCTAGCTTATCACGTTTGATTAGCTTAAGATAGTTTCTTACTGTAATCACTTCTGAGTTGCTTTGAAGTAGCACTAACCAGAAATTACTTAGACTTAAAGTTTTCTTTCAGAAAGTTAGTGACTTTTATCTTAAAGCTCAATTTTCATGAAAATCAGCAACATGCGCATGCACACACACATATTTTAAGTCTTAGCTCATATTTGCTCAGAAAAAATAATCAGATTTTATTAATCTGAATTGTAATTGCATTTAATTGAAATTTAGTGATGTGTACTTATTTCTAGGAAGCTTGATGTTTTGAAAGGAGCGGCAGAAGAAATTTCTTCTAAAACAGGGAACAAGGTAAATTTTTACAGAATTGTGAATGTGTTAGTTATACTTTAAATGGCTGTAGGATTTTTATGCATTTATGTGCTTCTGTGGGCTTGTTTAATTTATGAGTGATATAGTTTTGAAGTCTTACAGCTGCCTTTCCATTATTATATAGGTTCATGCCATCCAGTGTGATGTGAGAGATCCAGTTTCAGTTAAGAATGCTGTTGCCGAAACAATCCAAGTGGCAGGACATCCTAATGTAAGTGTTCTAGTGAAAGGAAAGAACTTCAGTCTTCATTAACTCTGCATAGTAGGTATGAAGAAAATGACTGATAGGAAGTTAATGGAATCTAAAGAGACACCAGACAAAAAGTGGCAGTACTTCAAGATAAAGCTAACATTCACAGTCAGACTGGTTATTTCTGTGGTTCTTAAAATACTTAGTGACCAAATAGACAGAACGTTGTTGTCCTTACTCTAAGGACTAATATTTTCTTTGTAAACGGCAGGACAATTATGATGGGATTCTTTGAATTAATTAAGTGAACAGAATATTGCCCTTAAATCCTCCTGAAAAGTGACTTACCTGTGTTGGTACCGAATTACACCTGTTGCTTATTAACAGACTGTCTCACAAATTAGAAATGGAAGTAATCATAAATGTCTTCTTTGGTCCTTGCTTAGCTTATTAAAATACACAAAGAAGGTTCTAACTTGAAAACTAAGTTCTCATAAAATCAAGAAAAAAATCTGCAGTCAAGCTAAGCACCTGTTTTTTAATAGTTTGGCACAAAACACAGAGCTCTTTACATCAGACTGTTGCTTTGAGAAGGGTGGTCTGGTGGAGTCTGAACAATGATAGGCGCCAAATTCTGATTTGATGGTGAGAGAAACAGTTCAGATTCTGCTAGCTGGTAGAAAGTGTGAGGAGGATGTTAACATCGATGTAAAGGATAGTCAATGAGATTTAAAACTGTTTACTGTAGATTTAAAACTGTCATATGTATATTGTAGACACTTTGCATTCGCCAATAGCTTCCTATAGACATGGAAGAGAACCTACTGAATTCTAAATGTGGTAAGAAGTGGAGAAACTTTCTCACAGCTGGATGCTACAACAGTGCTATAAAATAAGGCAATTCACTGTCCTGATTTGTAGACAAGATACTCTGGATATTATTTTGACTACTAGTTACTGCACTTTTTGGCCAAAGCACATCACGATCTCCAGGTTTTAAGTGTGTGCAGAGAGGGAGGAGACTTCTTCCTCTATATTACATTTTTAGTACCCCAGTAATTTTCTGAATAAATAATTCCCATGACTTATTCTTTACAAGCATTTCCTTTCTCTTTAATATTTCATATATTCTGTGTTTATAGAGACTGCGGAGTAAACTGAATATTCAGTTCTTTTTGTCTAGTTTTTCTCTTAGTGACAGACATGACGTATATTTATGAATACTGGAAGCCTGGGTATCACTGCCACTGTGCATGTGAGGTGAGATCTCAAAGATAGAAGTTAATGGCAGTATCATATTCCTTCTAGCTTTGTTTTGCTCATTCCATCCCCAAGACTGTTACTCCCAGTTAGAAAGCAATCATTCTTTTGTCATATGGATTGTTTTTGCAGTCATGTATCTACATACTTCAAAGATCATATCATGCAGTCCTTAGTTTACTAGTTTTATTAGTCAGTGATTCAAGTAACCTCCTCAGTATCTTGAGGCATTTGGGTTTTATTTTTTTACTTCAAACTGTAGGGAGGCCTTTAAATTGTATTTTCCATCTACATGTATAATTTATGGCTGTTGTATTATATTTGTTTTATATTCATGCAATATGTGCTGTGCTCTGTTTTGTTACTCAAAATTCTGATGTCTTAATTTAGCCCAGAAGTTCTTCAGGACAAAGACTTTGTTTTATGTGCAAATCTACATGAATCTAAGTGCCATTCCAAAAGTAATACACCATTTTATTGCTTCAGCACATTGTATTATTATTAAATACACAAGATCTGGCCACATAAGTTTTGGTTTAAAAACTGGTAATGTGATTCTTAGTCCCCTTAAAAAAATATATCTAACTTGCTAGCTTGAAGGGCTAAGCAGATGATATATCGAAAGTATCCTCTGCCTAATTATTGTTTGTAGAAAGGCAACAAGTGACGGATATAAGTGTGTTCGAAAAAAGTTTTGTAGTAGTTGCTTGCAGTTCACTAAATCATAATATTCTCTTTGTCATGACTGATTAGACTTCCTGTTATGCAACAGTCAGCTAATCCAGACTTCAGTCATCAGGTTACCTGAACTTCTTTTGCTTTTATTCCCATGCATCCATTATGTTAAATATGATATGTGACCTTGGAACTTGGTGGGGACAAACTTTTCTGTTAGGATGCACTTGAGACACTATGGAAAATAGTGACTTAAGTCACCCTCTACACTTACAGTTCCTCAGTACTAGACTAGTAACTACAGCAGTTTGGAAATACAGCTCATTTTCTGTTACTGATACATATCTATGCTGCAGATGTTAAAATTTCTGATGGATTATTTTCTCCCCCCCCCGATGAGGTTACTGTTACTTTTCTACCTGGAAACACTAAGAAGTTCCTTCTAAATTCTTTGCTTTTCTCTCAGGAAGAGTTATTTTTAGTTAACTCTTAGGTTTTCCTTCATATGTTTCAGGTTGTGATAAACAATGCAGCTGGAAACTTTATTTCCCCTTCTGAACGACTTTCTGCTAATGCATGGAAGACGATAACTGATATTGTGCTTAATGGTACTGCTTTTGTAACTCTGGAAATCGGAAAGGAGCTCATTAAAGTACAAAAAGGTATCCTAACCTTAAGGTAAATGGTAACTAAGCATTGTGACATAATATTTTTACTTGCTTTCCTTCCCTTACTACTATTATAGCCAGTTTTGAGAGTTTGAAAAGAAACACAATTTTTAACATTCTACATCTTTTTTAGAAGGAAACTTCATTTTGAGTAAAGCTGTACTTAAATATCACACGGTAGAACTGGCTAGCAATTACTCCATTGTAGTATCTGCCATTCAAGTTGGACCCAGAGGCTATGAGGTTGAATATAAAAATCTGATTGCAGAGTTTGTACTAGTTGTAAAATGTTTTTAAAATTTAAAAAATAAGGCTTTGTTTAAAACATATGCTGTTATTTCTTTTGAGTCTTCTATACCTGTGTTGGTTTCATTGAGCAACTGAACATGTGGCATTTATTTAAATGAACAGGAAGGCAGGATATCACTTTGAATTTTCCTCCTACACTTAATAAATAAAATTCACAGCTGTGGTATTTGCCTAATAGCACTAGAGAATATTACCTTTGAGATAATTTGAAAAAGAAATTAAAAATTGAAATCAGTATTAGGTTTTATTTTCCCAGGTATAATTCTTAGTTCTAGACTACCTAGGAGTTTAATCCAATATTTTGGCTTTACCTTAAAAATGTGATAGTTCTTTGATATACTATTTAGCCAAAGATTTACTTAACCGGATTATTGTCTTTAAGGGAAAGATACTGTATGCCCTTCTATGTTATATCATAGATTATATACAAAGAACTGCTTTCATTTTCCATTGTCTTCTAGTTGTGAATTGAAAAACATTGAGCTTATTTTTTGATCAGAATGATATAATCTCAACTAGCATTTAAAAGCAGTGAGTTATATGATGGTTTTCCATGTGCCCTCACTTCTGAATCCTGTTTTCTAGGTCCTTTTGTATTTGCACAGTATTTCTCTAACTCCTGAATTAGTTGAATTTCTTCAAAACTCCTCTCCAAAAAGTACTTGGTGGGTTTATACTATTTAATGATAACGATATGAACTTAATGTTGTTTCAGTAAGTCCGTAACAGTTTTGGTCAGTTGACAAGGTATTTCCCACATATATTTTAGCAGCACATTAAAAAATCATTTCCACCATTCTAGTGCTAATATCCCCACGTTAAAAACCTGTCCCCAACTCTTACTATATCATTATAGCAAACTATTGTAATAGTTTGCTTTATGGCCTTCCAGTTGCATGCAGTGTCTCCCTATAGTAATGTGAAATACTGCTTTAAAAATGCGCTTGTCTCTGCTGCTGTTGAGTGAAAAACAACTTTCCCTACTTCCACCTTCGCATTTGGCAAAATCCAGAAGTCATTCACCTTCATGTTGTCTCTCTTCCTTTCACTTCTAAGCTTCCAAAACAGGTGAATTTCTTTTGCTATTACTTGCATGCCTTCTTTCTAGGGTATTCCGTCTGTATGTAAGCCTTCTTATTTAAGGCTTTCTTTAAGACATGTTTTTGCAAGTAAATCAAGTGTACCTGTTTGTCCTCTCATTCTCCACCTTCATTTTCTTTTTACTTCCTTGGTTTTTTAAGTTTGAGCAGAGACCTTAGTTTCTGAAGTGATGGAGATGCTACCCAATGCAAATATTTTAGAACAGTCTGTGAGGATGCTATACATCTGACAGTTACTAGAACACTGGCACATCATTTAGGTCTGCAGCACGACCTACATTAAACCTAATTTAGTAAATAATAAAAGTGTTCTGCTTTTAGACTCTTAAGTTTCTACTGGTATTTAAAAGGGATTTGTAATCTGCTAGTGCGTTATTTATGCACTAAAATTTCAGAAAATGAGAGGAGTTAATTGGTTAGATATTGTCCATTTTATGAATATGGGCTTTAGAAATAAAAATTGTGCATGAACTGAAGTGTACTTTAAACGTCAGAGCTGTAAATTTATCAGTCATTCTTGATTCTGTGTTAGGTTCATCCAACATACCGCTATTTAACCTGTATTTTAAAAATTCTATGGTTTAATTCTGCAAAACATGTAATTAACAATCAACTCTAGATAACTTCAAAGTTGTTATGTGGTTTTTGCCTCTTGATTTTTATTTTTGAAGTCTCTCACTGTAGACTGCTCTTTTATAAATAGGGTCCATGGTTTCTGGATATCTGCTAGCATTTCTGTCATTGCTTGTTTATGGTTCTCTTTAGTTTCTCTTGTGTAACATTACTGTAATTTTTTAACTGAGTCTCTACTTCATCGTGACGTACATTCTATCAGTAACGTATATTGTTTTAGAAATATCCCTTGGGTAGCTATTATAATTAAATTATTTTTAAAATACAGTAAGTAGAACAGTTATTTTAGTTACTGTGGCGTAAGTAGTGAACTGTTGTTCCTTGTCCTCCATTTCCCAGTTACAGTAAGTTCATGCTAGTCATTGATCAGACAATGAGAATTTGCAGGCTTCTGTAAAAGAAAGATTAAATAAACAGTTGCAGTTCTGTTATTTTCCATAATGTTTTTGCTAAATCTGTTGTAAAATATAACATACAAAAGAAGGTGGTCTTTTTATAATACAGTTCGTTGTGATAATAATGGGGAAAAAGTTATGCAGGTTACCTTTGTCATCAGGCTGAAAATTTCTTAAAAACACTCTTTTTTTTTTTTTTTCTGCATGAACTTTAACTCAAGCCCCGAACTGTGTCATTTTAAGATTATGCCAAACCTAATTGTTAATGCTGATTCCCCCCCCCCCCCCGCCCCCCAGACAGAAATTGATGAAATTAGGGCAAATTACCTGGTTAGTGACTACTAGGTTAGGGCAGCTTCTAAAAAGACACTGTAAGATCTTAGGCCTTCACTCCCATTAGACTGATTGGCACATGTAAATTCATTATCAGTAGAAGTCTGAGGGTTTAGACCTTTGGAGCCTAATCGATAGCTATTTACACTTACGTGGAACAACCCTTAACATTCATGGAAAAGAGGCAACTGAAATAAAAAGGCTTGAAAGCAAAGCTTCCAAGATTGGATTTTTAAAATGTCTTTTTACAATCCAGAGTAAAATGGCATCCCTAACACTTGAGATGCAAACTCCTGTACCACTGAGGTTGCTTTTTACCTTAAGTTCAGAGTTTGATCTTCATGCATTTTTTTGTTTGGTTGGTGTGAGAGGTTTTTTTAAATGTTTTTGCAACTTCCAGGAGCAGCATTCCTAGCAATTACAACAATTTATGCAGAGAGTGGTTCAGGATTTGTGTTGCCGAGCGCCTCTGCCAAAGCTGGTGTAGAAGCAATGAGCAAGTGAGTAATACAGCAAATGTGTTTTCTACTTTTCACATCCTTGAGATAGGGTAATTGGTCTATGAAAATGGAGCTAGTTGGTATAGTCCTGCTGTTCCATTGTATCATAAGAGAACCTTCCAGCCTCCAGTATCCTAGAAAGAAATAGTATGCTGACAGCTTCTTACAGAAGGAAGTATTAACTGCTATTATTGTGATGATTTTTATCACAAGGACGAGTGGATGATTTTTATCACAAGGATGAGATAAGGACAAGTGGAACTACTTCTTTTGGCAATAGCAAGTTCTAAAGTTTCAATTACAGAGTTTTGATAATCAGATTCTCTTGCATTCTCATAGGGGAACCAGCACTTAAAGACAGTTATTAGGGGAACTGTTCGAAGTGCTTTCCACTTTCTCTTGTCTCAGGAAAAGATGTGCTTTTATTTGTGTGGAGTATACTGTTGCTATACTATCTAGTTTCATAAAGAAATGTGTTTTCTATCACTATTTTAAATTAAGGTCTGTGGTTATACTTAATTCAGAACAGTATCGTGTGATGTATCCATGTTACTCAGCAAACAAAAGGATTTCTATCATTATTAACGGTAGGGCAGTCCTTCATAGTAAATAGATCCTCCTCTGCACTTCAGCAGAAGGAATTGAATAGTTTGGCAGCCTTTTAGTAACTGGAATTCTTTATCCAGGAAAAAATGAGGGAATGAGTGATGGTCTTGATTTCTGTTCTGTAGAGCTGTAACTAAAGTGTGTACTTTTCAGAGACCTTATGACCCAGCTAATTCATTGACCATAGTAGATGATCTGTCTGAAGTACTGCTTTTGCTGAGAAAATGTTGTCATAAAGCAAAATTATTCCACTGGTCCCATTTTAGAATGTAACCTATGTTTTGTGTTATTTCAAAACATCTAATGTGAGAACTATGTCGAAAATGTTAGAAATGTATACTTGTGGGATAGTCTAAATTACCAGAGAAAGATGGTAGCCTAACAGTTGTTTGTCAAGCAGTTTAGGTGCCAAAATAATCTGTATGATTTGCAGGGGAGAAAGAATTGCTCCTTAATGTTGCTTTATCTATGATGCATCTATTAAATCAATATTCCTCTGTTTGTGAATCAATATTCCTCTGCTGGTTTTTTTTCTTCTCTGAAATGTTTTTGTTAAGAACAAAAAAAACCCTTAAGTAAAAATTCCTGTTTCAGGAAAATTCTAGTATTTACACATTTGATTAAATTTTAAATATTTTTTTTTGCTGAATAGCATTATTAAAATATTGTGCTTAAAATACTGATGCATTCCATTAATGAATTTTTAGGTCTCTTGCAGCTGAATGGGGTAAATATGGCATGAGATTCAACGTGATTCAACCAGGTCCAATAAAAACAAAGGTACATAGCATGAAGTGAAACACAGCCTTGAATATGCTTTATAGTACGGACTTAACTTTAAGGTAGTCTAACCTTTTCTGTAACCGTTAAATTCAAGTATGATTTCCTTGCTGACCAAGACTGTGCTGGAATATTGAACACACTATCTCTCAATAATTCTTTTGTAAAATAGAGTTTCTTGAACTTCTGAAACCTGCCACTGCCCCTTCTACTACACTGTTATAAATGAAACTTTTTAGTGTTTCAAAGAAATGGTATATCAAAATGTTTAATGTTGATTCTTATCAACTCTACGTACCTAGTTTGTCAAGTGAAGTGAATTCTTACACTTGGTGGAGTAAAAGTGCCTATTACTGCCTGAACTCCTAATTTTTAAATGAAACGTCTCATCAATTCCAAAAATTCAGAATCTCTTTTTAGATATTTGAGAACAGTATCTCACTAGTTTTGTTGAAAATCACAAAACTGGAAAGTTAAAAACTAAGTCAGCAAGGAAATGTGAAGCTTTGATATGAGTGAAAAGGAGGTAATCCAGACCACCTGGAACAGGAAGAAAAAAGAAAGCAGTCCTGCAGGAGGAGAGATGAGGATCCGTTTCACACTGAGTCAAAATATTACAATTATAAGCAGTAACAGATAATAATGGTGTTACTACTACCTGTAAAATGTTTCACAGTTGGGTTTGCTGTTGTTTTGAGGGTAGGGGTGCAGAGTTGCTTCTTTTTTTCTTTTTTTTTTCCCCCTTTTTTCCTCCTGTCAGTATTAGATGCTACACTGGACAACTCAGTTTTACCTTTTTTGACTGTAAAGAAAGATAAGTGGCAGTATCAGCAGGGCTATAATAATGTTGAAACAACATTACAGGATCAGACCAAGAGTCCTCCAGGGCTTATATCTGGTGGATTTTTAAGCAAGAGTAGAAGAAAAACATTTAATGATATTTCTTCTTTATGTCTGCAGCCTCTGGCAGTCTGTGGCCCAGGGAATTTGATACAGTTGGTGTCTCTTCATATTGTAATCATCTTGATGGAATTTTTTTTCTTGTTGAATTAGTTTGTCCTGTTCCTTTTTGAATCCATGTAAACTTTTGTCATCCACTATATCATGTGGCAAGATCACTTTGATTTATAGGTTCTCATAATTTTTGGCAAGTTAACTGCTTTAAATGTCAATATTGCTACCTCCTGTTAATGTTTCTGATTTAAACTAATAGCATATATCCCACTTGAGACACTGTGTGTTCTTAATAAAGTACTACATCTGTCATACTGATTCCAAGTTGAAATTTCCCTGAAAGCATAAAAAGGCAGACCAGCTTTACTTAAAACAGCGTATTGCAAAATCTGCCTTAAGGTCTACATCCACATCTTTAAAAAACACTGTTGTACGTCATGATGGGGAAAGGAAAAAGCGTACAAGCACAATACAGTTAAGCTTATAAACTGGCATTTAAAAACATGGCAATAGAAGACTTAAATGGCATGAGTACAGCCATGATAACCTAAGTTACAGTGTGCTTTAACTCTCATAATTTCGGTAATTTAACATAAATGTTACTAATACATTTCTGATTTTGCCTGAGGAGGTTGTTTCCTTGTGGAGAATCCAGGCAGAACAAAAAACCTCTTCTGTTTCCCATGCCATTCTAAGCTATTCAAATACTAAAACTTCCAGTGACTTAGTTGAGTTCTAGCCATTGGTGCAATTTAACTGAACTTTATTTTTTTTTTCTTTCCAGGTTTACTTACTCTGTCATGTATAATTTTTCTGTCGCTTTCCTGCTCCTCTTCTCTCCTTGTTCCTCACCCCTGTCCATGCAGCAATTTTGAGTCTTGCTTATTTCCTCAAATGTTTATCCAGGGTGTTTGAGAAACAAAGATTATTAACCCCTTTTGCTTTTCATAGGTAGACGGTGGGTGACTATCCCAGACATGGTAAATTCCAGTTTATCACCCTCAGTAGATGCATATCAGTGCAACAGGGATAAATTGTCTTTTCTGTTCCCTACTTTTTCATCGTACTGACAAAGATGGTGTAAACAGTTCACTCACAAATGTTGACTTCCATATTGTTTATGCAGAGTCAAATCTCTGTTGGATTTTAATTTCTGATACCGTTACAACTTTTTTTTCCCCCCAAATGTTTCTCTTAATTCTCAGGGTGCTTTTAGTCGCCTTGACCCAACAGGTACATTTGAGAAGAAAATTATTGAGAGGATTCCTTGTGGCCGTCTGGGAACCACAGAAGAAATTGCAAATCTTGCTGCCTATTTCTGTAGCGACTATGCAAGCTGGGTTAATGGAGCAGTAAGTTTTCGTTGATCTTGTTTATACAATTAACCTGATGATGGTCTAAGTTTTGCTGATATTTTTTAAAGCCCTGGTTTCAGAAATGAAACAAAACCTGTTACTTTGAAATTCTTTACATTTTAATTGTAATGCGTGGTAGTTAGTACCTTTAAAAAGAACTTCTAAAAATTATTTAATTACATTATTTTGAACATGGGCTTTTCTGATCCAAATCAATAAAAATTACTTTCACAGTTCATAACAAGGGAATGCTACAGAAAACCCACTATTATTAAATATACTGCTTATGCTTTTTCTAGGTTATCAGAATGGATGGTGGAGAATATGTTTCTATGGCAGGAGAATTCAATGATCTGAAGAAGGTATTAAATTCCTTGCTTGCTATTTTACATTCAAACAAATACTTAGATGTGTAATTATTATATGGAATTCGAATTAACTCTCTTTTCTTTTATTAGGTTACCAAAGAGCAGTGGGATATTATGGAAGCGATGATTAGAAAAACAAAAGGCTCTTAAAGTATGTAACTGTATGGTGGAGATTTTTGGAAATGAACCACTACTTTTTCATAAATATTAGAAATAACCAGTTGAGAAATAGCGTTCAGAATCTTTTGCATGCTGATTTCAATACAATGTTTTGAAATTGTCATATTTTGAATATAGCATGTATCTTTTTCCCATCTACAATCTAACCTGTTGCCAATAGTGAACAACAGTTGTTCACTGAAATTTTATTGTTCTTTAGATGATGTTTTATATAGCCATGCTGTGGTCTACAATTAGCTTCTTTTTTTTAATATTTCAGAGGATTTTTTTTGTTTCTCAGATATATGTCTCTTAATATTGTAATTCCAATAGCATTTCAGGACTATTGTAACGGAATATAATTGTTAATCTGAGGAAAAACTAAGAAATTAAGTCCTAATCTTCACACTTCAGTAATAAGTCCTAAACTTGCGAATAACAAAGTTTCAAGTTATCAGCAGGACTACATACACTGAGATAGGATGTAACTCCTGCGGTTACTTACAAAATCTTGAAATACATAACCATCTTGGTCTCATCTTTTGCTGACATTTTCAGTCTCTTAATTATCTTATGCTGAACTTTAAAAATGGCATTTAAGGACTAGCAGTGCCTTTCTAAGGAGCTCGCTCTTTGTTATGATTAAGTTAATGTTCTTGAAAATGAGAAACTAAAAATCATTTGCTAGTAATATGTGTGTGACTAGTGGAGTCGTTCCATAAAAAATGGTTTACTTAAGACTAGTAAAGGACATGAGTAAATTGGGACTGAAAGCATTGAAACCTCATTGGTTGAGATTTACAGAAATCTGTAGGTCTCATTTGCATTCAGAGTGGTGCTAAAGAAGCTTTAAGATGGCATTACCTCTGAATCTAGTCAGTTTATCCATCCCAAATAAGCAGGTGATTAAAAAAAACCCAAAACAAACAAGCAAAACCAAACAAACAATGTTTATTGCTATCCCTGTTCTAGTGTTGTAACATTTTCCAGATTAGGGGGTTGCCAGTTGTTTGTCCCTCCTGCTTCAAACAATGGATGGAATTCTTCAAAGAAATTAACAGGCTGTATTGTGTTTGCGTGGCAAGGTTTTGGTAGCAGGGGGGCTACAGGGGTGGCTCCTGTGAGAAGCTGCTAGAAGCTTCCCCTATGTCCAACAAAGCCAATGCCAGCCAGCTCCAAGATGGACCTGCTGCTGGCCAAGGCCAAGCCCATCAGTGATGGTGGTAGCACCTCTGTGATAACATATTTAAGAAGGGGGGAAAAAAACCCTGTGCAACTGCAGCCGGAGAGAGGAGTGAGAATATGTGAGAGAAACAGCTCTGCAGACACCAAGGTCAGTGAAGAAGGAGAGGGACGAGGTGCTCCAGGCACCGGAGCAGAGATTCCCCTGCAGCCCGTGGTGAAGACCATGGTGAGGCAGGCTGTCCCCCTGCAGCCCATGGGGGTTAATGGTGGAGCAGATATCCACCTGCAGCCCATGAAGGACCCCATGCCAGAGCAAGTGGATGTGCCCAAAGGCGGCTGTGACCCCGTGGGAAGCCCATGCTGGAGCAGGCTCCTGGCAGGACCTGTGGACCCACGGAGAGAGGAGCCCACGCTGGAGCAGGTTTGCTGGCAGGACTTGTGACCCCGTGGGGGACCCATGCTGAGGTAGTGCACCCTGTGGAAGGGAGCCGTGCTGGAGCAGTTTGTGAAGAACTGTAGCCCATGGGAAGTACTCACGTTGGAGAAGTTCGTGGAGGACTGTCTGCCATGGGAGGGACCCACGCTGGAGCAGGGGAAGAGTGTGAGGAGGAAGGAGCAGCAGAGACAACGTGTGATGAACTGACCGCAACCCCCATTCCCCATCCCCTGCACTGCTGGGGTTGGGGAGGTAGAGAAAATCAGGAGTAAAGTTAAGCCCGGGAAGAAGGGAGGGGTGGGGGCAAGGTGTTTCCGTTTTTATTTCTCATTATCCTACTCTGATTTGATTTGTAATAAATTAAATTAATTTTCCACGAGTCAAGTCTGTTTTGCCCGTTACCGTAATTGCTGAGTGATCTCTCCCTGTCCTTATCTCGACCCACGAGCCTTTCGTTATATTTTCTCTCCCCTGTCCAGCTAAGGAGGGGGAGTGATAGAGCAGCTTTGGTGGGCACCTGGTGTCCAGCCAGGGTCAACCCATCACACAGGCTCTGACCTTTAGAGCCTGAAATCCATGCCTTTTTTTTCAATTGTTTAACCCAAGCTCCAGTCTGTCCACGCATACAAGCATGAACATAGCTGTATGTGCTTTGAAATTGATAACAGTGCCTTAAGAGTCAGGAATATAGAAGCAATTCAAGATGTCTTCCTTCAAGTGCTGACAGTGGTCTTGTCACATTACCCACACTTCAGGCCATACTTACATATGCCAGCATCTGACTTTGAAATCATTTGATTGCCTTAATACAAAGCTGAGGCAAGCTAATACATGTTCTGCTGAGAGGGTGGACTATATTAGTGCAGGTTTCCACATGCCAGCTTCCTCCTGAGAGTGATGGTCCTACGGGGAATTGAATAGCATCCGTGCCACTGATAATAAAGCAAATGTGTTTTATCATAGCAGCCTTCGAGGTGTCTCTTGAACGTAATGTAAAGCTTTTTTTATAGCATCTTGGTCTTTGGTAGGTCTACTGTCAAGATCAAATTCTGGCATGATACCCATGTCTTTTCCCCAAAAAGTGATTTAATTGACAAGTTAATCCCATATATACTGTTCTTTGCTCATCCTTTGCATATACTTACATTTTCTCTTTGTATGGGACACAGTTGCATATAAGGCTTTGACACTTGGAAAAAAGTGTTTCAGAAAAAAATTTCAAAGGTATGTTTGTGAGCTGTGGTATGATCAAGTATTTCTCTACAGTATTTGGTAGGGTATCCTCTGGAGATGGGCTATCAATAAAAATTAGTTCCTACTTGTCTCTTGCATCCATGGGTGTGTACGGCTTTCACTATAGGAAAGTTTGTCATGTGGTTGAAGTACTGGACTGAGATCGAAGATAACCATGTTCAGTCTCCAGCATTGTCACAGGCTTTGTAGGACCTTAAGTTATTTCTGTTGAGTCTGAACAGCAGGGCAGGTACGCTTTGCAGCATTCCCTCAGGAACTGGTCATCTGAAGCAGGGGGACTGGCACATCCCTTTAAGTTCACAAAACATATGTCCTGGGTGGGGCACAGGTGGAAAAGATCAAGAAAAGAGGCAGATTCCCAGTCTCACCATTAAGTTAGGATCAAGCCTATACTTGGCTTTGGGGGCTAGGAAGCACTGCTGGCTGCCACATACTTTTAATCCATCTCTCTTCCCTGCATATAAATTAATAGTAACAATACTGTTTTTTTTTAATCTTGTGTACTTTTAAAAATAATCCTATGTACTATTTGATGTGTTTTCTAGATATAGAAAGCAGAGGCATTTTTTTTGGTGGGGATAAGATGAGATGGAAAAGGAAGGACAGAGGAGAAAAGGGGGATAAGCCTAGCCCTGCTACAATTATTTTTTTTCCAAATATTTCAGCAATAGGTACCGGGGTGCTTAGATGTAATGCCTACTGACGTAGCAAATGCCAGAAATCCATTACGTGGCTTTAAACACACAGACCCACTAGTTGGCTCAACCACCGCTATAATATTGCTTTGCCTGCGTATGTCATTTGTTTAGAAAGTAAACATTCAGAGCTCAGTTCAGAAATGTCTCTCTTCCACAGCAAAAGGCAGTAGGTTCCTATGCAAAAGTACTTCTTGCAAAAGTACTTGCAAAAGAATTTCAGGTGCTTTCGCAGTTTAAAATGAATACTGCTTCTTGACCTAAAATTTAAAAATGAAAACATCTTTGTCTTTCGTTCAGTGCTTTACTCATCAGAGAGATTCAGCCCAACTTTGCTTTTAGGAGAAACTCCCTTTAATTCACAATGAACCTTTCAGGGACTGAAGCTCTTTTCTGAACCATCAGAGTTACTGCAACGTGTCCTTTAAGGGTGGGGTTTTTTGCTTTATTTTATAATTATGCTTTATTAAGGTCAGAATATTGAAGGGAGGCCTCTTAAAGCCTGTCTTGTAAATAGATACTGGGTATTTATTCAATAACAGAACATTTATCACTTGCAGAAACAGGTATTGCTTCTGAAGTATCTTCTTCTACCTGTTTACTGTCCATAGCTAAATGAATTATTAATTGTAAAGTGACAACAAAACATTTTTAAAGCATATATTATTCAGTGATAGAACCAGAAAGCACATCTATAATGAGAATAGAGTATATTTTATCTTACCTATACCAATGGCATCCATTTCAAACTGCAAGTTAGTTGCTTTTAGATTCTGAACGTTCTGTCTTGACAAGATGTATACAGTGTTTTGATGCAGGTTTTAGAAATGGCATATAATGTTTTAAAGAGTTATGTGTTACTGGATAGTTTATAAAATTTTTCCTAATATATAGACTTAGTTAAAGTCTTAGAAACTATAGAAATATATAGACTTATATAGAGAAACTATAGAAAATATATAGACTTAGAAAAAACTTTAATCTAGCTGCCCACTTCTGCAGGAGAATGGAATAGTCTGGCTTGGATTAATTTCCTTCATTAAAAGAGTTGTTAGACTTGTTAGGGACAGGAGAGGAACATTACTATGAAGAGATTAATCTCCAACATCTCAAGTTTATGTTTTACCTAAATAAAATTTAATTGTTTGTTACTCAAGTAGCAACACGTGACATCTGAACTCAGGAAAAGGAGAAGAGAAAGTAGCTTTATAGTGACTACCTAACTGAGGCGGCGTCTGGCTTGGCTTGGCTTGGAAATTCCAAAAGAACCTGTTCCTAAATGCCCACAAGGATGAGACTGTCCTGAAAGAGGCATAAAACATCCCTAAATCCCAAGAGGTGCCCAATCCATAAACATGCTCTGCAGTTTTATATTGCGCAGACCATCACTGCTGTATATCACAGACTGACATAAAACATAGTCATTACTTGATTCAAACATAGCAAAAATGGTAGGAAATAGTATCCCCATTCTACACCCTGTCTTATGCTAACGTATTGGTCCTGGGACTGTTACATTCCTGACCCTACCTCAGCTTGCCAGTGAGCCACAAGGTAAAGGGGAGTATGAAAAAGTATTGCTTTGCGGCATAATAATTTTATGGAGATGAAGTTGGAGGGACAAGAAAGTGGAGGGATGAGTCAGAAAAAAGGCGATGGTATACATTGGAGCTCACAAAAGGAGTCAGTAGGGTTGCGGAGGCAGTTTAATTTTCATCGATCACAAGGAAAAATTTCCTGGAATCCAAATACCTTTTTTTAAAATAACTTTTGCATGACCTGTCAGTCAATGGTGTTAACACTTCCGTGAAATCAGCTGACAGACACTCACAAACGAGGATTCATTGGTCTGTTTTCAACTGAAAAGTATATCTTGTCTGCTTGATTAAATCTTGAAATTACCCTTTTTATTTCAGTTGATGATTTACTGTCTTTGAACATGTCTGTTACAATTACTTAGATTAATTCTGTGCTGTAAAAGTGGTATTGTATTACAGTAGAGACTTATAAACAAGTTATGAAAATCATTTGAGGTTGCAAATGAAAGGTTAATTGTGTAACCTCTTCGCTATGATACTAGAACTGGTGTCAATCATTGGTTCTCCTGTTTCTGGGAATGCCCTCCTCTTGAATATTTCATTACTGTTGAGAATATTGCTATTATTTACCAATTCAAGAACCTGCTTTACAAGCACAAAACGACACTATTTGAGGGAACTATAAGTTCCTACCTGTCTGTACAGGCTTCCAAGTTCATTGGCACATGAACTGCTTATTTATCGTTCCTTTTTTGCACATGCCAATAACATGTAAGTTAAGACACTGAAGAGCAAGGAAATTTATAACTTTATCTAACTCCATGGAGCTTCTTGTGTTGGAGCTGCGAAACATGTAACCCCACTTTAACTGAGGTAAAAGCCCCAATCTTTCATGTGATAATTTAATATGTAGTAAAATAAAATTATCTTTGGGATTTTGGTGCACTGGCCTGCTTTTAATTAGTGCAGAACAACTTCAGTTGATTTCAGAGGGATTTGGAGCTGCTCAGCACTTCAGAAAATCAGGCCACATGTATTTGGGTCCCTAAATATGGATTCTGAGCCCCCTCATAGTCAGAGCAAGTAGGTGTGGATTTCGGTATGCCTCCACAATAAGTGATTATAACCATGATTATGATGAGGGCTTAGTATAAATGCACAAGATGCCAAATGGAAATTAATCAGAAAAAGCCAATGTTGTCTAACGAAGCAAAGACTTAATCCTAGTTTAAGTGGAGTTTAGCAGCAGCATGTGCATATTTTGTGAGACGAGGTTCATTTTATGTAAAAGCGCTGCCAGGTCTCAGCATCCGGATCTGTATTTGACATTTGCACATGGAATATGCTGTCTAGAAATTTCTTAAGCTTGCTGGGGTAATCTTTTCAAAGATAAATAACTAAGTTGTCAACAGGGGGGATTAGACCGGTGCTATGATACCATGCATGAAGTGTTTGGGATAGAACAGTGCAGCAGTGAACGAAAGCCACACGGCTTGCTTCAAGGCCCGTGTTCAATCCTGATTAAATCATCGGTGAAAATTAGCATGATCTTCTCCATAATGGGCAGTGGTTTGTATCACAGCTGCCAGCTGGACAGTGTTAGTGACTTCGGATCAGGTGAGGCCCCTGAGGAGCAGGATGGACTGTGTTGTGGGCACAGCTGGAAGCAGGCACTCACTATGCCTGACTTGATACTGGTAAGGTTTACGTCTGTCAGCAAATACTGCATTTATAACGCCAGAGGTTTTTGAAGGGCTGAATAGTTACTGGATTTTTTTTTTTCTTTGAGCATTAGTAAAAGTTTGGTGCTTTGTCCTTTAAAATGAATACAAAATCAACTTCTTACTTGATTAGAATAGGAAACATTGTGTTAAGTTTTAATCTGTACACATTTACACTAGAATGGGCTAAAATTTTGCACAGCATACTTGTTTGCAATTTGTAGGACTGTGACTGTTTATTAGCTTGAGTGCTTATTAGTTTGAGTATTTATTTAAATAAAATATATATATTTAGACAGTAAAATGGTTAACAACTTCAGTAAAGTAGATCCCATGTAGCTACCTGTCAGCCAGTTTCTCTGTTTAGCAGGAATATGGCATACCTGCACTGCCTCATGTAATTAATTTTTGTGCATGCTACTATTTTACTTTCAGTCTTTCTTTTGGTCACCAAATGTCTACCAGAAGAAAGAAGCTTGCAGTCTTCCCTATCATCACCTCTCTTATTTTTCCAAGCCTCGTTCTGCCCCAGCCCTGACATTTTTAAGAGCTCTGCCCAGGATTGTTTTAGAGATTTTAAAACCTGGAGATTTTACAGCAGTTTTGACTTACCCATATTTGCTACACTTTGCTTTGCACTGACATAGTAGACACCTTTGCTACAACTGGGCTTTTAAATTGCTGTCTTTTAATGCAAGTTTTATTTATGAGAAATAACTGCAGGAAACATTCTGCCTGTGGGTGATTGAGACCTGCTTTCTGTGTCGTGATCCGCAGCAGAGCCAGCTGGTGAGCAGCAGCAGTAGTAGAAGGGTGGCTTAGAACAGACCTGTGACAGGTAACTTCACTCATGTTTGGGAAGACAGATTCCAATTTCTGGGATGACTGTTTGTCAAAACACTTTAAACACTTTACTTCCACTGTAATGATTTTGGCAAACAGTCTTATCATATTTTTACATGCAAGTTTTTGTGTTTTTTCTTTACCTTTACACTTTTAAAAAGTTAAAATAAGGCAAAATCCAGGGTTTCAAGTGCACAGTATGAACAATAGAAATCATTTATTGTACTGATAGGCAGATTCACTGTTCCTTCACTTAACATACACAATTGTATTTCACATTGCGTAGAGAAACGAGGAGAACAAGCCGGTGAGAAGTTAAATCACTGTGCGTGGAGTGGCAGTAAAGCGGTGAGAATAAGCTAGCTTAATCTTACTTTAATTTTTTTGTGGCTTTTTTCAGCAAGGCCCCATCCTGCACCACCTACTCCTTAACTTTCCAAGGCTCAGACTGGAGAGAGCCCAAGGCCATTAGACCGTTCCTGAAATGGTATTTAGTTGCCTGAGTTCACCTGATGCATTCAAGGATTCATTTCAGTGGGAGATCAGTGACTGTAATCTTGAAGGATCTGAGCCTCATTGTTTGAGACACATTTCAAATAAAATGCATTTGCTTCTGCTTGTTAAATAAGACACAGAGATGCATCTGAGAAGTTGTACATAGCTAACCTGCTAACCTGGAATTGCTTCTGAAACAGTTTGTACATAGGTTTATTGGCTTTAAGATAGCCCAATTTCTTTCCTACACCAGTACATACTGGGAGCAACGGCCTGGACATTTATGGAGCTGTCTGGCATAAAACCCGTGTAAAGTAAAAAGGGAGCCAGGCCAAAAAAATAAAGATGGAAGAAGACAAGGCTGTTTTCATATTATAGTTCCCATTTAGAAAATACCTCTCTAGCATAATAAAAAGCAGAGCTCACCATGTAAACTAAATCACTAAATTGGTATAAAATCTGTACTAGATCTTTTGCTTCTTTTAGTGTTAAATTTTAATACTATTATTCTAGATTCGTAATTCAGTGTAAGATCCAAGGAGGCACTTTTTTTTAAATAGTTGTTTTGTCCTTGACATGGTAGAGAAAAAAGAATCCAGGAGATAGATAAACTAGACACCAACAATCTTAGGATATTAAATTTAATTATAGATTACACAGAATATGATGTAAAAACAGCAATTTACTAGAATAATTATAACCCGCAATATGTGAAAATAGTTTAGAAAATGGATTGTCATATTCTCTGACACAGCAATAGTCATGAAAGGTACACTTATAATATCATATGTTAATCTGTGTATTAACTATACTACCTGTCATTTAGCCAGGATTCCAAGACAGATTAAAGGCATTTATTTCTGAAGTGCCTATGTTTAAATTCAGTAAAGTTAAACAGCTAGATTGAAAACACCATATTTTTGTCAGCTACTGCGTGGAGATCTATCCCGGATAAATGCTTTGTCTATATGCTATGAGTTTGTAATGAGAAGAGTAATTGAAAAACTTCAGAGAGCACAGACCTCTAAGCGGGTGGTTTGATAACTGAAAATATTTCTTAGTGCCTTGGTAAATTTTGGAAATCAGACATGCCAATGTCTCTTTCCTATTTCAAATGTAAATCATATGTCATCTGAATTCATGTTTTGCATTAAAAAACATTTAGTTGTGATTGGGAAAGAGATCTGTAGACCTTTTTGTTATGTAGATCAACAAGGAGAAATGTTGCAAGTGTCAAAGGATATGATGACCACAGCAATGTCAGCAGGTTTAATTTTTTTCCAGCCGTGTTTGTGAAAGCAAAAAAAAAAAAAAAAACAAACCAAACCCAAAACCAACCCTGACATATTTTAGTTTCTTTTTGAATATACAGACTGGCCCAAACATAGACATTCTCTTTATCAATCTTATTGTTACAAAAACTGTACATTACAAACAGTATAGAAACAAACTGAAAGGAATGTGCCACACATCCTGGCTAATTTTCTATATGCAGTTTAAAAATACAGCCTACTCCCTTATAGTGCACAGTTATTGTGTAGATAGAGTACATCACTAGTTAAGTGGACATGATAGAAGAGTTCTAGTTTTCCTCAGCACAGAGAATAAGAGCCAGCTCTGCTCGGTAAAGCTTTCCTCCATCAGACAAGGCCATGATGCTTTTCTTGTATGTCGCAAGGTTGTTAATGTCTAATTCCTATTTAAAGAACAGATAATACTTTATAATCCTGTTCAGTTACCAGCGTGAACAAGTTTGCTTCCAATGGCAGAAATGAGAGAAAAAAGAGGGTATTCTCAGCCTGTCCAACAGTAACACATTGCAAATGTTGTTTATGTATTTGTATGTTATCCATATTATAGCCATATGTTAGATTGCTGATAGCTAATGTCTCAGAAGCAAGCTTTTGACAGTGTCGCTGTGTAATCACAACTCCCCTAGTTCAGGATTTACACTGCTGTGACTTCTGCCAAGATTTTTAGTTGTACTTTGACTTCAGGAATTATGACTTAGAAGCTCTGTATTTATCTTAATTGGGTGGATTAAAGTGTCCTTAAAATACAAATTAAATCTGATCTCTAAGAGGAAAAAAGCTGTCTAGGGTTACCTTTTTGTTCTTTTCGCAGAGATCCTTCAGTAGTGCATCAAGTTCATTTTCATCTATATAGCCATTGCCATCCTGAAAAATAACATTAAAGATAATTTTAAACATTTATTTTTCATTTCAGAGGTTATGTCTAGTTTTCCACAAATTCAGAAAATAAGTGCCATCAAATTACACAATTAATAAAAAGGATTTTTGAAGACTTACTTGATCATACATCTCAAAGGCTTTATTGAATTCTTTTGCACACATTTTGACACCCTAAATGCCAAAAGGAAAAAAAATCCATTAATGACACCAGTTATGTGTGATGGTAACAGGTTACCTTAAGAATGTGAATATTCATACCTGAAATTTAATGAGAAAATTTTCCTGTACAGGGAGTAGTCTTTGGAGAGAAAAACAAAGGTCAAAATATTTAACTGTTTCCATAAGAGCGATTGGTACATGATATTTGTTGTGAAAAGAGACAGAAGACATACCTGGCCAGTTCAGTAAGCTCCAACTTTCCATCATTGTTTGCATCAAACATCCTGAGCTGAAAGAATATGTAATTTTACATTACTAATCAAAATTAATCAGCATAATGAAGAAAACACTTCTCTGGAAAACTTAAATTCAATGAAATTTAGCCATTATTTCATGCTGAAATGATGGCCCCAGGTTTTAATCTGTCACATTTGCTGTGTAATACATTTATTTAAAGTACTGAAGAAGTAATTTATAGTAATTAATTCTACTGCAAAAGCTTGATAAGGAACCAGATGAACAATTCCAATTAACCTACTGTAAGGTAGGCCTTAACCTGCGCACAGTGATGAACGTCCCATATGATAAATGTGTATGTAATTATTTATAAATGAGAGGAGTGTTGACATGATAACATTTTACTTTTGACTTCATGTCATGATCTGATAATAGCATCATGATTCTCTATTCATAACAGTGAAACAACAGTCAGGTAATCCAAGGCATTCAATTCCTTAGACAGAAAATAATAGACATTTCATTAAATTGGCTGCTAGGTCTAAATATTTAAGTAAAGATCACGTTCTGTTTCTGTGATATATTTCAAGAAAAGAGTGAGCAGATGCTGTAGTTGATCACATTTTGTTGATGGTATGAAAATGGGAAATTAAATGTCTCCAAATAATTACAATTAAATTATAGAAATAAATATATTAATGTAATTCGACAAAATATGTTAATACTATTTATAATAATTTTTAACCATCCTATTGTATTAAAGTGTTTTCCTTTGAGCCCTTGAAAGCGTGAGCTCCTGCTGCTTGAATGGCACAGTTTATATTCGTTATTAGAAGCAGATGGAGATATTACACCTGCGCGGGACTTCCTCTCCCAGTTTTTATGTCTGTATAGTTCCATTTTTCTACTTGCAATTATTATTTTGCCTTTGCCGTACAAAAGAGTCACAAAAGCAGCAAATTGTACAAAACACTGTTAGACATTGTACTGAAAACACCACCACCCACACTGCATCCCATCACTTTCAATCAGTAATTTTAGATGTAATTTTTAAATACGAGGAAAAGCAGCATCCTGTACTGTGATAAGTGTATATCCCTTTAAAGATAGAATTAATGCCATGAAAAAAGACCCAATTTCACTTGGTTAATACACAGTAAATGGCAAAGGAGACCAGAAAAGAAACCAATTCTATAAACATTTATTTCTACATAACACCCTGGTTCCTTTTAACACTTCCTTTCCTTGTATAAAAGCATCTGCCTTGCATGCATTTCCCATGGAAGGAGATTTGCTTTTGGGGAGGTAAGCAGTGGCAGCTGTGAAGTCAACGTATTTTGTATTTTGGTGGGTTGTTAGTGGCTGGCTGTGCCTGCCTGCAGCTGCTCAGGACCATATGTTTTCTACTAGTCTTTTCTAGTTTCTGAGGAGATTATGGGAGAGCTGGCCTTATAATTTCTTTCTTATTGCTATTAATTCTTTGTCATTGTGTCTCTCTGCAGAGGCCAGAACTTAGAGCACACTTTAAGACGAAGGTCAAAAAGCTTCCTGAATGAAAAGGATATGTGTTATCTTCACCAGTGAATAAACAGTGACAATTCTAGGTAAATGGTTTATCCTGGTACAACAAACCAGTAGACTTTGCCAGGAGAAACACAAGTTTTGATCAGCCATTCTCAGGCCAGTTTGAGGGCTAGTGGGTTTACCTAGCACGTTTTTGATTGCTAAAAGTATTTTAGGATAACACCAAGCTGGTAGAACAAAAAATGTAGCGTTATGCATTTCCTGAAGACAAGACTTTTGAGGGTTTTTTTCTTGAAACATCCACTCAGAAGCCAATATGGGTCCCTACCATGGAGCACCATAGCGGTGGGATGGAAGGAGTGCCCCCAGGATGGGCTGATTTAAGGCCAGGGAAGTGACAGTTTTGTTCTAGCGTTTATCTAAAACATCAGTTTCTCCTCCTTGAAGGGGGAGGAGAAGGAAGAAGAGAGATGTAAATCTGATAAGAAGCCATGATGCAGTGATCACTTTTAGGACAAGAAGCAGACACTACAGCACCATAAGAAGGCAAAACATAGAAAGTAACCCCAAATTAATTTGATCCAAATATAATAATGTAATTGATGTTATGACAGGTACAATTTTTCTCCTACAAACTGTGAAGACTTCAGTTTTACAGCTAATGGCACAGGGAAGCAGAACAGGGGAAAATTCTTTGCACCATACTACGGTATGGTCTAATATCAAGAAGATTCAAAATTCCAAAACATTTTTTTAAGCAGCACTGAAAGCGGCCCATCAAAGCTCTGTGGCTGCAGAAGTACTTGCAGTGCTAGATGCTACTGTAATCTCTGTTGCAATGACATATTTAGCCTGATTAGGACCTGGTGGGGCTCCAAGTCATTTGGAGCTTTCCAGTGGCTAAAGATAAACAGAGTCTGGATTAATTCAGTCTTGTTGAAATATGCCTGTAAATAATCTTACCATTATTTCTGTGTATTCTGTTAGCTTTGAGTCTTCAATCTGCTTATTTGCTTTCTGTAATAAATCTTTCAAGAAGCTCTGTTAAAATAAATAGAAGAGTAATAGGTGAATTTTTATCTACAGTATAAAATGCTTGACTTGCTAACTTCAGATTACAGTAATGGGAAATACTATTTTACTCTCACTTTAGTATTTAGTGCTGAAGTTCCAAATAAGTATGAAAAGAAGTAGTAATTAACAGCTAAGAATATAACAGTTTATTTTGATCAATTCAAGTATATTGCACAGTTTTATTTGGAAAAAGTGACTCATAAAACTTTCTGCATTGTATGCCATTTGTTGTATTGTGAGTTTGGAAAAAAATAGTTTGGCTTTCAAGTATACTGCTTCCTAATCAGCTCTATCAGTAAACTAAACTAATTAACCTTGAGTCTCCTTGAAAACTTGGATGCCTAATCACTTCTTGCAACATAGGAACAATTTTACAGAAAAGATCAATGATTAATCAAGTTTTCTCCTTGCCTATGGCAGTACCTGGTGCTAGAAGTGAATGTTAACCGATGTTGCTCCTTCCTAGCTTGTATTTTAAATGTGTGCAGCCAGTTTAATTGGATTTTTTTTGAATGAGAATTTGATATAGTATCACACGACTTAAAACACCAGCCACTTTTACTGTAAAAAATAAGATTGTTTCCACCCATTCAGTGGTTTAAATTTCTGTACTAGATCTGTGACATTCAAAAAGAAAGATATCAATTTAACAAGTGCATTACAAGACCTGAGATGTCTGTATGCCTGTCAATGCTCAACGAAGTACCTAATCACTGTCATCAGTTGGAGTGTCATTATCTTTTTGGAATTTTGGACCACACTTCACGACAGAAAATGGGGTAGCTCATAAGAAAATCTATTTGTACTTGATGACATTCTTGAACTTGAATGCAACCATGTCAATAGTCATATGACTAATACCCTGTATAGTTCTTCCAGCCTGGCCCACTCCGTGCTGGAAGGCCTTCCTGGTAGCCTGTATATATAGAACATGACTGAAATGTTGTAAATGGACGTTACGGAGACATGTTTAATCTTGTGTGCTTTGATGGAAAATAGAAATGGAAAGGGCATTGAAAGGCTGTCCAGTCCATCTCCATGTCTCAAGACAGGACCATCTATATCTAAACTTCCTGAGTTACTGTCTGATCTGAGCTATTGCCAAACCTTTCCTAAATACGGACAGTGATGGAGAGTCTGCCTCCCCCTTAGACAATGTATTCCACTGCTGTTACTATTGTTAGAAAGTTTTCCTGATTTCCATCTTAAATTTCTCTTACAAAGTTGTAAGTGGGTGTACTCCTCACATAGCAAATACTTAAAATGTTTGGGCTTGTCAAGAAATACTGATCTAAAAATAAAACTGGACATTTATGTCTTATTTTCAACATGTTAAAATGGCCTTTTTCTCTGAGGCAGACAAAATCTTGCAGCACAAGAGAGATGGGACCATTAAGGATCCAGTTAAAATGTCTTCATTCTTCAGCTGGCCCTCAATCAGCCCTGCCTTTTTAAGTCTATTTTAAATTATAGCAGCCAGCAACAGCCCTTAAGGCATTGTCTAACAGCTGGAGAGTTCTCAAGTGCTACTTGCGTGGCCTCTTCCTGATCCTACCAACTTTAGATACACCAACCTGCTGCGACCAGCCAGCAGAAGACTGGGCTCATCTGCCTGAGGGTTACCTTGAGGTAGGATCCTTGGCAAGCGTCACACAGATACCAAACTCAAAGAGGAAGGGAAAAGGAAAAAAGATGTGAATTCCTCTTCTGAATAGAAGAGCTGTAAGGATTTCAGACAGTTTGATCTCCTGGTGCTTTAGTTAATAAAGCTTATGTAGTTCTTCTTTAGAATACCACATATGGGCAAAATAGTCCAAATTAGATGGATAAACACTACTAGGTCTTTCTCTTGCTATATGAACTGTTTTGACTCCTCTGAATTTAAAGCCACAGTAACATATCAAGTGCAATTGAACTGTGGAAAATGGCACCGTTCTACTCAGAGTCTGCTGTATATGAGCATCTCTCCTGTGAGAAAGGGCTGAGAGAGCTGGGACTGTTCAGCCTGGAGGAGAGAAGGCTCGGGGGCACCTCATCAACATACGTAAATACTTCAAGGGAGGGTGCAAAGAGGACAGAGCCAGGCTGGTGCCCAGTGACAGGACCAGTTTGTGCCTGAAACACAGGAGGTTCCCTCTAAACATCAGGAAACACTTTTTCACTGTGAGAGTGACCGAGCACTGGCACAGATTGCCCAGAAAGGTTGTGGACTCTTCATCCTTGGAGATATTCAAAAGCCTCCTGGACACAATCCTGGGCAACTGGCTGTAGGTGGACCTGCTTGAGCAGGGGGGTTGGACCAGATGACCTCCAGAAGTCCCTGCCAACCACTCTGTGATTCTGTGACACTGTGATTCAGCATCTACAAATTTTTGTTAGTTTTATGACTCTAGTTTTAAGGTTTGTTAACTCTGCAAGGCTGTGATGACTAATGGAATAATCTCGATTCTGCTCTTATTTGTGCATATTAAAGCTGATACCAAAATTCCACCAAGTTGACCAAGCAGGGGCAGCACAGTTCCATTTATGTTAGCCTAACAGTGTTACAGTGGAAACTATAGGGTTAGATGATACTTGAGAGAGCATGCTCCGTCCAGCAGCATAGTGATTAATGGTAGTGATGCCCTTAGGAAGAAAAACAACAAAACAGTCCTCCTCCCTAATATAGCAAAAAAAGAACAACATAGCTTTCAGAGGCCTATCTTGCTCTCTTAATCTTTCTTACTTCTAAGCTAGAGTACCCGCTACCTTGAGTCACTTGAGAAAAACATTGATCTCAATTAAAACACACTTTAAAAAACATTGATCAGATTAGAGTTTCACTTTAAATAATTTACTGGTGATAAAGACATCAGCTAATCATATTGCTTTTCGGTCATGTTTGAAATGCGAAAACATGCATGGGTGGGTATCTGAAGAAACAGCAGCACAGGCTGTAATCCAACACCTGTTCTCATGTTGTGCATACTCATAGGTATTGGTTTACCTTAAGTTCCTCAGAATCAATGAAGCCACTGTGATCGCTGTCATATTTTCTCCATGTCTGCAATCAGAACGTGAATGCTTTAATGATATATTTATGGCAAGTGGGTCTTGGATGATTTTACAAAAGGCAACTTTTCATACTGTACCTGCATGAAGTCTTCACTTGACTTTAGCTGCTGGCACCTGAAGAACAACAGGAAATTCTCTTCCGTAGGTAATATCTGAGCAAGCTGTAACAGAATTTAAGAAAGATTAAATTTTGATTCTTCATTAGGCCAGCTGAGCCTGTAAAAGAGCATGAAACTTTTTAAAAGAGTGTGAAATTCTTTGTGCTCATACTGCCCTATTGTGGCCCCATAGGAAGCTTCATCCTGCTAACTGAAACATTTGGAAGATGCCTCTGAAAGGCTTCTGGCTTGCAGCTTTGCCGTATTCATCAAGGTCAAACAGAACTGAGATCTGAAAGAAGGGAGTGAGACAGCACTTTACTGGAGAGGTAGCTGGAGAAAGAGGGGAAAAAATTCACCCATGCAGTTAGGATCTGTGGTGAAAACCTTGGAATCGGCACGAAGGGAAAGCATAACACAAGGATGTTCAGTGTGTGGACCATGAATTAAGAAAGTGATGAAAACAGACTACTCACAGATACCGAGGAAGAGGAGAGAGGAACGCTGACATGAAGAACACGTGTAAGGTAAACAGAAAAATAATATGGAAAAGCCAGGAGAAAAAAAGAAAGTGGGTAGGGTAAGGGGATGGCAACCGGTGATCATTTGTCAGGCACAGAGATGTGTTTAAGAAGAGCTATAAATACCAGAAAGAAATCAAAAGGGCTTTTAGCCCTGCAAAATCAGGGGTGGTTCTTCCGATGCCTCTGCTCTACAAAAGGCTTTTTTAAAATCAGACGTTATTGTACTGATTATTGAAAATGTTCATTTACTATAACTCAATTTTGGCAAGTGACAAATGTAGAAGATGGAGAGTATGCTGTATAATTTAATGTACAATCATGATTTGTTTTTAACAAAAGCCCAATATTTTTTTCTGTCCTCAAAATGTATGAAATGTGTTTTGATTAAAGAAAACTTTTTACTTGAAGAATAGGCCAGCTGTGCTTACTAGGAAGAGAAAATGGAGAAAGACAGATTTCTTAGCTGCATTCTTTTATGAAAAATGACATCTGCAGATTTCCTGGAGCCCCATCTTAAAATTTTGATTCAAATTTTTGTTTTTCTGCATTCATTTCACAGCCTCAAATCCCTTGTTCTGTCTACTTCAGTGCTATGCCTAATTGCTGAGGCTTTTTTATTAGGTTCCAGCGGTGCCGTAGGTGAGTTCAGCTCTCCCTCTCACCCTACAGGCACAACAAGGATATGGAGACAGATCTCTCGTTTCTCTAATATTATCTGTGCAAGGAATCAGTTATATTCTTTAAGTGTTGGTACAACTGAAAAGACACATCAGAGCACTCTCCTTACAGAAATGGAGCAGCTGATGACAGGCTGTCAGGCCCATCAGGGCATTCTGAGTGCTTTTGCTAAATGGCTGAACACCAAACCCAATCAACTTAATGTGTTTTTGTCAGCAGCTTTTGAAACCTACTCCATTATAAATAACACATACACGTGTGGGTAAGTGCATGTTCATATGTACGCAATAGCTAAATGTGTGTAACTTAGTACTGATTTATGGAAAAATTTCTTTATTTCTCCCATGACAGGGGAGCTTTGATTTTTAGAGTAAATCAACATTCCTACTCAACAAAAAATGTTGAATGGAAGAACTGATTATAATAATAAGCAGAGTTTGGGGGAAGGGACTGATTATGACAATGAGGAAGGGTTTACATGTGTGGAAATTATAAATAAGATGTCATTCATGGGACTTCTATAGCTAACTCTGGTGAATTTTGCAAGGGCTCTGTAAAATTGTACAAGGTGCAAGGGTAAATGTAAAATAGTAACTTTCCAAAGAATCATTAACAGCTTCCTAGCAGTACCAAACCGTATTTGAGGTACGGAATATATTACCACTGGGAGAAAATTACCTTATTTTAAGCTATACCTCTCATCCTTTGTAAGTCTAAGGGGAAAGCCCAGGCTTTTACGTTGCAAAGATGTAGTAGCTCAATATCCAGCATTAGCTCAGGCTTCTGCCAAAACAGAAGTCTTTCATGTTTTCGTCATAGAAACAATATAGCTAAAGGGAAGTCCAGTTCTCCAGGTTCATGCATCAAATAGCGTTACATTGCTTTTTGTGGAAAACTCTGCATTACTAAGGGATGAGGAGATCATGTGGAAACTGGCTCAACTTCCCAGTCTCAGTTATACCACTACAGAGACGAAAGATGGAAACCTGGTGCTATTTCTAATGACAACTTCTTCGTGAGGGTAAGCATAGGGAGACTCCGTGACCATGTCTGAATAAGAGTACAGACCGCTACAAGTTTGTGTGGGGCAGCAATAGCAGTTTAGTGAGCGTTTCTGTGAGCCCTGCTACTTTTATGGAGAACGTCAGCTATTTCTGCATCGTGAGTAGTAGAGGACAACCACAAAGCCTTAGACTGGCTTCACTCCTCTCTGCTCAGCTGCAGGCTGAGGTACGTCTTTATAGGTTATCTAGCAGAAAAAATACTCTCAGTACTTAAAAAACAATATCAGAACTATTTTCTAGAAATCATTCTCTAAGTAAATTCTGTTGATATTTAATGCTATTTAAAATTCCTTTCACCTAATACAGTGAATTTGCTTTTTAAAATCCTATAATAGAGAATGGGAGTACAAAGAATATTTTAGGCTAATAAGTAGTTATTTTTACGGCAGCAGTAAGCTTCAAATAATTTGAATGTGGAATTACCACAGTCCTGAGTTTCAAAACCTGGGGTTTCACATCTACATTTTAGTGAAAGCCTTCATCTGAATCAGTACAAAAGGTGAAAGAAAGGTCTCTTACACAAGACAAGCAAGTGGACAGGTCAGACTCTGCCTTTAGCTGGAGGGCACTGGATAAAAGCTAGTGAACTAACTGCAGTGTGCTTTCAAAGACAGAATCGACACTTAATCTGAGCTGAAAATCCACTTCTTCCTCTGTGAAGCCACCCAGGCCTCCTCTTTATCTCAGTCAACAGACCTTTCCAGAAAACTCATTATTTGCTAGGACGTTTTCCATCAGATGCTGAGGTATTCATTGTGATGACGGGGAGTCTGAATGGTTTTACATAATTTCTTTTTAAACAACATTCATACACTTTTTCAGAAAAACTATTTGATGTACGATGTAAATAGGAGCAATCTGGAATTACTGGACATTTTTATTTATAAGGAAGGAGAATCAAGTCCAAATACCAACTTTAATATCATACTGCTCTGCACGTACAACACATTTCGTCTGAGTCCCATCAGCACTTTCCAAATCAAGCTTCATGCTGATGTAAGTGAAATAAAACATAGCTATTGGGTTAGGAAACTGCTATATTAAGGAAGAAAGTCCCTTCAGTCACTGAACTGAGTACTGTCACTATTCAATGGCTTCTGTGGATGCTGAGCATGCTTGGCACTTCACTGGGGGTCGTGAGCACTGCACCATATCAAGCCCTATCAGATTTGCTCACCTTTACCCATTAAGTCAATAGCAGAATCAGAAACAGAATTTAAAAGGTAGAACTTTCAGTTATCTTTCCTAAGCAAAGAAACACAATATTTTTCAGACACTGTCTACACATTCTTCTTGCATCCAATGCTTGCTATTACACATATTTGAAAATACGAAATTAAATAGGATTCTTCAATACCAATTGAATAAGCATTTGTTAGTCCAAACCCAAACAATTTGTTAGTCCAGATAAACACTAGTTCTTTTTAGATTTGATCGATGCTAAGTATTGTCAAAAGACGCATTTTTTAAAATCAGTTATAGCTGCAAGTGAAACAAACTGTTCATATTTCCATGGTAGTTTAGTCGTAATTACATACGCATTTAAACAAGTATATGCAATTCAGACACATGACAGGGGAGAAAAGATATCCTGAAATGATCTATTATATGAGCAGTGATACTTCCTATTGCCTTTTACAGATTCTATTCAGTCCTCTGTTTTAAAATTAGCTACTGACCCTAAGTTTGTCACTGTAGAAATTTTGCAGACCTGGCTTGTTTCCAGCTGTTTCTTAATTAGCTCTCTAGGTCATATTTCTTATTATCAGAAAAAAATATATAATAGCATTTAATAATAAAACCGCAGTCTCACTGCACTCACAGTGACATAAATGAGTTGTAGATTTAGGCTTGAAAAAGTGACTTCTCAAGCTGTAACCCAGCTCTCCTTTTTGACTTGCAGCACTGAACAGTGAAAGCGAGAGAAAACACAATGGTTCCCCCCTTCCTAGCAAGCTGTCTAAATTATACAATTGTTGAGCGGCTGTATGTGTAGAAGGGGTTGGTTATCTTTGCCCTCTTTAGAAAGTGGTAGTAAGGAATAGGGGAATTTTCTGCCTGAAGTTCTGTTAAAGTTCAAGAAAGGAATTCATAAGAAGTCCTGATCTTTCCCAAGCTGGATCACAACTACTACTAAAATTTTGTTTAAATTTAACATGATTAATGTGCTCCTTACCATATATGTATTTTTTTAGAATAGACTACATACAGTGATTGACCACTTGCATTCACTTGTGTGTTATCCTCACTATAGGAGTGGTGACAGAGCATTAGTTCAAAGTCATAGGTAGAAATAAATCACATTACTTTTCACAATTTAAATTTCTAAAATAGAGCTCTTATCTGCTTTGCAGGAAAACTAAATTGCTGTTGATGCTTATTTGTACTGAATAAAGCATGCAAAGTTAAATGAAGTGTAGTGAAATGTCTGGAGAGAGGTGAGGAATACCTTACTTTTTGTTAATGAAAACATTTAATTCGTGAAAAAAATACTAATGATCTTAAGACAGAGGAATGAATTTTCTGTGTAACTAAAAAACCAAAATGTTTACATATTATGCTCACATTGTTCTGTGCTCAGCGTATTTTCTACAAGTAAACATGTTAGTCTTTTTTTATAAATAAGCATCTTACCTCAACTATTCCTATTTTTCCATCAGTAGTCTTCCCATATTGGTCCACAAAAGCTTTCATTTCAGGTGTTAAATCCTACGAAGTTACAATGAGAGACTCATTATTTAAGATACAGAGAAACATATGTAAACTTACTTGAATATTCTATTAGTTGCCAAATAATATACTACATTTAATGAAGTACTCACACTTACTGCAGCTAGATTACTCAAGTTTAAATGAAATTGAGTATTTTTTTATCATGAATAATGTCATTGTGATAAATTTTACTTCCTAAGGAATTATATTATAGTCAGTGTGAATGATTGGCATCTAAATACTTCGAACTCCTATTTTAGTTTACAGAATGAAAAAATTATAAAGACAGATGTGTTGGAAGATGTGTATAACAGCTCCTTTGTTTAAGGGGATAACAGTGACGTTCATACGCAATTATTAGTCAATTTTCTCAGTTTTAATTTTTAAATTAGTAACTTGAAGGCAGTGCAAAATCGTTCAAAATAAGGAACATTTCAGTATAATACATCTGAACACCAAAATAGCCTTTCCACGTCTTTGAGATGATTTTTCCTGAACAATGGATGCTATTTTAGCCCTAAAAGAACGCATCACGATATATTTTTCACTGTTTAGTATTTGGTTATCATAAAAGCAGAGTAAAAATGTCACTGCTGAAATGTAGAGAGGCAGATTTAGGAGGGAGAAAACTTTGAGCAGTACCTTAAATCCGACAGAGTAAAGCCAGCATAATTGTTCTTCATATAAATTACGGTCCCTGCTATACACCTGTTCTCTAAAGGCTCCTCACTCTAGGCTACAGCAAAGGTGCCAGCCTTGGGGTGAATATCTAAATATTTGATTTCACACTTCAACTTGACTTGCCTTGCCTTGATATGAGCTGCCATCAACCTTCAATACTAATTAAACTTTTAACTTTCTTTGTATTTCTTATAGGTATGAACCAGTAAAACCGTGCAGCAAGAATCAGGACTACAGTTATATTAAAACAATGGACAATTCTATGGTTATAGATGAAGATACAGCAGTCTTTGGAAATTAAAGTTTTAGTTGCTATAATAGATCTGATTATATCGGACCTAAGTGATTCTCTCACTGGAGACACAGAGAATCTCAGCTGTACAAAGTCCGTTGTAGTTTGTCCCAAATTTCAACTACCAAAGCTAACTAAAATGTCAGTTCCTTGTAGCTGATACAATCATGGCCTAGTATCCTATTTCTGTCAAAGTCATCCATGGCAGGTTAGTAATTTGACATGGCTTTAATTAGAGATGTGGTTATTAATACAATGCACTTCAATGTCACCTTTCATCTAATGATCCCAAAGTGGGGACAAGTTTGCTTAGCAGATGGAACGGATAATTTAAACACCTGGATTTTAATTAGTCCTGGTTAAATATTTCACTAATCTTTCTAGTAGCAGTTCCGCAGTGCCAGACAGTGTCCAGCTGTTGAAGGAGGCACAGCCGATTACAGGTTAAATAAAACAGGATGCTTGTCCTCTAGTACGTTATTCAGAAAGGGGTTTTTTTTTGGTGTTCACTTCACCTGCTCTTGAGCTGCTTGATGAGTTATTCAAGTTATGTTATTCAAATAAATGTTTTCAGTCAAAAAAACTTGCCTAAATTTAACCAAGTCTAGTCCTAAACTTGATAGAGATGCAGTGCGCAATGTTTGAAATTAAGAAAGACCTTCACGCCTCAGTCTCCCCTTTTAAGACTTGAGACACTTATCCAACCAAGAGGAGCCATAGAAAAAAATAGCTTTTTTCAATACGATTTGAAAATGTAAGGATAGATGACACTATGGAAACACTTATGTGACTGTATTAATAAACATCTATTAAATCACATATTTCTGTGGAGAAATATTGTCATTGTCTATATATGCAGAGAAAGTGAGAAACAGATGCGGAATAGCTCGGCCGAGATCCACCTCTTGACCCTTTATCAACCTCTGTGTTAGTCACTTATACCCCACAGTTTCTTTTGGCAACTGGCATACTTAAATAGAGAAGGTATTGCATAAATGTGGGGCACAATAAACGGAAGCTATACTTATATAGCTTTCATCTTTAAAAAGGAGGCAGTTCTTTCAACATGTCTGAAAGTATATCACATCAATTCACTATCTACCATAATGTATGAGGCAAAAAACCACAGTGTTACCAAAGAAAAGCCCAAGCCCTAAAACCTCCAAGTACACATCCACCCTTTGGGGCTAGCATGAATCAGACTGCGTGCTACTGCTCCGTCTGAGAAAAAGCAACTGTGAAAGTATGGGCTTACTGAGTGGATTAAGGAAAGGATTAGAATTAGAACATAATTAGAACACTTCTGTAGTTGGGAAGAATATTGGGAAATGTTAAACCATCCTATTCAATGACAGAATCAATGTGATTCTTTAATGCATATGGCATGACTGATGTAAAATCCAGCTATGAAGAATGCATAATTGAATATTTCAAAAATAGTGAGCAGGAGAGTGACCTGAAATGCAGAAGTTAATGATGACAAAGCTTTGGGGTGTTAAAAGAAGGACAGCCGAGGAAATGACATATAACCTACGCTAGTTTCTCAATGTGTCCCTTCTGGCAAAAGAATAGAAATTCGAAGCTACTGAATTAGTATCCCGTGAGACAAGACAAAAACTAATGAGATGCTTGTTTGGTAAATGAGCCTTCAAATCCAAGAATCAGCTTACATTTGAAGCCTAAGATGACATATATCCATACTCCAGAAAAAGACTTCAGGGATGAAGGTAACATCTACCAAAGGCAGAGCCAATGGATCAAGTACTGAACTTGATGTTGCTACTGTAGATTGCTCTTTTCAGCAGAACACTCCAACAATAGGTTTGAATCAGAGAAATGGGAAAGGAAAACTTAATTAAACATCTGAGCATTTTTAAAATATAGTGTGAGATACAAGCAGAGGTTATTTTTAAAATAGTATTTTTAAAAAAAGGCATAAATTATAAAATTTGTAGGAGATAAGAATAAGGCTTTTCTGTGTTACTTTGAGCAGGCTCTGTTTTTAAGAAGAGATGCACGTTTACTTTGAGAGATAAAAGAATCTGATCTTAAGATGATAAATATTTTTTTCCTTGAGCTTCTAATTAATTTTTTAACTACTGAATAATATCTCAGCATTTCAACTGAGAACACCATTCATACCAACTATACGCAGGCTTTAATATCTTCTTTCTAATGGACATACTTAAGTTTCCTGTGTTTCAGTATAGAAGAGAGATTTGTTCTGTTGCAATACTTGAAAGGTTATTGAAGCTGTGTTTAATCTTTTCTGTGAAAAAAAAAATATATTTTTTTCCCTCTAAAAAACACACTCCTTTCCCAATTTTCTGTGTTTTCTTTAGTTGGTTTCGTTTTTAATTTTAGATTAAACTTACTTACACTCATGAAAATGAGTGCCTACAACGGCTGTAAGAAGAATTAACTGGTATCAAGACTGCAGTAACATTAGAGGCATTGCTGGGAGACAGATTTTCAGATGCGTGAAGTTTACACTCATAAAATTAATAAGAAGATACAATTTTCTACAAAATAAATTAAGATGCATATTAATTTTTTTTCATTTACTTCTAAAATATACAGCAATTTTTAAAGGAAAGTTAATTATTGAAAAGCTATTGCTCAGTTTGGAGGTATTCTTATGTGAAGTAGCAATTTATTTCCCCCATGTACCCATGCCATCCAGTTAAATTATAATTTTATTTTCTGTTACTTCAGAAGTGTTTTAGCATAGATTGATTTAAATTTATTTAATTAGGTTATATATTTGAGTTTGATGCTAAGAAGTGGCCTGTTTTAGCAACCAATTATTTGAAAGGCATTTTATTTCTTAAAAAGGTTCACTTCTATTTTAATTCAAATCTTTACCTGGAATCTTTCATTTCTTTCTTTCTTTCTTTCTTTTTTCCCTTTCTTTCTCTCTCTGTTTTTTTCCCACGTGGGTTTAGTTTGTAGGAAATTTATAATTAGTGCTTTAATAACTCACGCACAGAATTGTTTTGACAGCATTGTCAAAAACTTTGCTGTCCCTCTGAACAATTTAAACAGGATTTGGAACTCGTACTCCTGGTGTATAAAACTGGTGAAGGGCAAAAAGTGCTTAGCAGTCATCTGCAGATCTATTTACTGACCACCAAGGGGCAGAAATGCATTTCAGCCCATACTGCCCATTAGGTACGAAATTAAGAGTCAAACTAACTTGAAGTGCTGTTTTTTCTTTTTTTTTTTTTTCTTTTTAGTATCAATACATGTCTGGATCAGGTAAGATTAATTACAATGGGATAAGGTCTCATCCAAGACAAAAAGATAACGTCCACGCATTTCTTGACTTTTCCTTTTAAGCACTGTAAGAAGCATCAGCTCGTAGCCTGGCACGATGTGCGCGGGACCTGCTCTCCAGGGAGGTGGACCCTGGCCTCACCTTTCCAAAGCAGACGATTTATTTCATTTGCAACCTGCTGATTTCTAACCGAGTTACTTCCCTTTGCCTGGTGAGGCGAGGGTGTGAACCGTGTGATGGCAACAGAGAACAGAAGGAATCGGGGCACTGGAGTTTGCCCAAGAAAACTCTTCTTTCCCGGAGAGGACGGAAAAGCGGGGCGAAACGTTAACCTACCAAGCCTGCCTTCTTCCGCGCCTGCTGCAGCTCCTGGATGAAGTTTTGTAGCTCTTTCCCATCCATGTACCCATTGCCTACAACAGAAAGAGTTACGGTTGCGGTCACCGCTCCCTCCAAACTCTCTCCGCTCTTCAGCGCTGGCAGGGACGTCTCCGACCCGTGCGCTCCCTCCCGGCGGAGCGGCGGCCCGCACGCCCCGCCCGGCACCGACCCCAGCCCCTGACGGCTCCGGGGCTGCGCCCCGAGGCTGCGGGGCGGCGGGCGCGGAGCGGGGCCGGGGTGGGGGCTGCTTTCGGGCGGGGAGCGGTGGGGTCCCCCCAGCCTCCCGCGGGCCTGCCCCCCTCCGCCCCTCGCGCCCCCGCCGCCCCGGGGGGAAAGGAGTCACCGTCGGAGTCGTAGTGGTGCCAGATCTCGAAGAACTGGGCGGCCGAGATCTCCGGGCCCTGCAGGTGGGTCTCCGCCGTCATGGTGGCGGCCGGGGGCGCGGAGGCCGGGGGCGGCGGGCGCTGTCCGCGGTGCTGACTCTGCCCGCGGCCGGCGCGGCGGCGGCGACGGCGACGACGGCGGCGGCGGCGGCGGCGGCGGCGGCGGCGGCGGCGGCGACGGCTCGGACGGCTCCTCCCGCCGCCGCCCCGCCGAGGGCTATTTATGGGGCCGCCCCGGCCGGGCCACTCCTCCCGGCGCTGCCCTCCCTCTCCGCGGGCCCCGGCGCGGCCTCCCCGCCCCGCGCGGGGGGGCCGGGGTCTCCCGCCGGCGGCTCCAAGGCTGGGGCCAGCCCGGCGGCTCCCTCCCCGGCCCCCGGGGCAGAGCCCTCCGGGGACGGTCGCCCCTAAGCGTGGGTCGGAGTGAGGGGTCTGCTGGTGCCGGGTGGAGCCCCCGAGCAGAGGGAGCAGCGCTGGGTGACCCAGGAGTTGGTGTGGGTCCCTCGCTGCGGGAGGGAGTGCCCATGAGACGTGGGGGGCAGAGGGCGAGCACAGTCTCCCAGTTTAGCCATCGGGTTTCCCTCTGGGAAAGGGTCCTGGATGTCCTAGGGATCAGGACATCCAGGGTCTGAGCACGGGTCCATCCAAGGGTCCTGAGCACGGCTAATAGCACTGCAGGATGTCCCGGTACACAAAAGCCATATGGGACACCACGTGGGGTGCAAGGAATCAGCTTTGGTTACACCATTTTTCACTGCTCCATCCCCAAACCAGACCTGCAGATAGCTCCACACAGACCTAATCTTTGAAGTGCTGCAACCCTTTAAACCGATATCCCCACTGAGATATCATGGGATATTGAGATACCCATATTGAGATAGCACGGGAACAGGCATGGTAAATTTAAATATACTGCCCTAGCAGGTAATTTCATCCCAACAGGTAAGTATGGAAGGCTTCATTAGTTAGCTCTTTCTTTCCCAGTGTGGAGGTGTGAGGGACACTACCACAGTCACTTCTGACTGGGCAAGAATGTTTTTTGGTAGACCAGCTTGGAGACTTGCCCTCCTATAGCAGTGGGTTGGCGGGAGGGGACAGAGCAGCTTACCAAAGATCTTCCTTTTGTCATGGAGTAACATGGTATGGTACTAGTGATAATGATTAAGTCCCTTTTGGGATGACTCATTTTAGTCATTAGGGTTACCTGGGTACTCTGAAGCACTGAAACTGCCTTTCTCCTTTCAGCAATATCCCTCAGATGCTACATGGAGTTAGCATAGTCTGATGGCCAAAATGATTGGCTGACAGGACATTGCCAAATACATTAGGTAGTATAGTAATGATGGGGGATGAGAACAGCTGGGGAACCCGGGAATCTCCATGTGTTAAGTGACTGACATGAGCAACAGTAGGACAATAGTATGTTAGGCCTCACATATAGCATGAAGATAAAAAACCCAATGGGGTAATGCCGAACAGAAGAGAGCAAAATGCCAAGGGGGATGGATAACCCAGCAGGATGAGAGGTGGATGCTTAGTTAAAGGCTGACATGTCCTGAGAGGGATTTCAATAGATTGGGTGGCTGAAATCTTGTATGCATTATGGAACAAGATGTGGGCATAGCGATTAAGTAATCATGAGACCTTATACTTGATTCCCTCCATCTTTCCATTCTCCTGTTTCTCCACCTGTTATGTGCAGCTTTCTCTCATTCTGTTGCCGCTGTTTGGCTGTGAGTTCTTCAAGAGATACATCATGTTGGTCTGTGTTTTGTGAGCTGCTGAACAAAGCAACAGATAAGATGAAAGACACAAGAATCTGACCATTAATCCCTTCAGTACAAACTATTTGTAAGTATTAGTGAAAAATGTTCAGAATAGTTTTATAGCCACAAATACCATTATACACCTGCAAAAGAACTGAAGAAAGTTTAAATACTTCCTTACAATCAGGCTTTGTGTTTCACCATGTAAAAAAGAAATAAAAAAATCATGGCTGGGTCAATTTCCCATCCAGGAACTGTTTTTTGGGCATGGCTTTCTCAGAGTAGTAGACTTCAGTGGTAGCCAGATCCTGAAATTTCTGTAATCTGCCTATATCTTGTATTGAAAATAAAAATCTGAAACTAATGCATTTCCATAAAGGAGCAATGGTGACAAGAAAAGAGGGGATTCATGAGGGTTTTTTTACCAGGAGCAAGGACATGGCAGAGCTCTGGCCTTGACAAGCGGAAGCACAGTGACTCGAGCCTGGGATTATCCTTTGTACTTGGAAAAGACAACGGGGTGCCAGTGACGCAAGGGCACTGGAAGGAGACAAAGGTGGAACTGGCATTTCCATCATTTTTAGATAGAAGAGGTCTGTGCCAGTGAGGCAACTTCTTGTATTTGCCGAGTGTATTGAATTACTCCGTTCAGTGCAGAATTTCAGCTTCCAGCAAGCCTGCACGAATGGAAACTGAGCACTGAACCTGTTTCAACAGTCCTCTGACTTGCATCTTATGTTGATTTGCTCCTTGCTGCGTACCATTTTCCAATGGCACATCAAATCTTGTGCTTGTTACTTTTCCCTGACCCAGAAGTCTGTAGCTGAATGGGAGAGAAGAATTCAGCATTGTTTGGGGCCATCCCAACCCTGCTCATCTGGCTGCTCAGACTTTTAAATGAACAGGAGCTGTAATGTTTACACTTCCAAAAGTTCTCAGAATAAAATATTTTTCATAGGTCGTATGTGGCCAGGAGCATTTGAAGAAAGTCTCACAGGAACTTTCAAAATATGCTGCTTCTCCCCACCAGGAACATGTATAATTGTGTGCAGGTAGGATACTTGGACACACTGACCTCTCATTATGCTAACGTCTACAAAATCAGTATTGTCTACAGAGCATTTATGTATCTTTGTGCATTCTTTATAAAACAGTATATCGAGGTGAATGGGTTTGTATGTTCTCACTGCTGCACTTGAAATGATCCTGCATGGGCATAAAAGTAGCAGACATTTCCATGCAAAAATAATCACTTATATAACTAACTGCACACCATATTTTCATGATTAATGAATTACCAAGCCACCATTCATATTTAATCCCACTGGACTCTGCTTCTTATGCAAAACTAAATCGGAAACTGGTCATTTCAATTCCAAGAAGCTATTAATTTCCATTGAAAGAGGAAGCACTGGAAAATATTTAAAAATGCAGATATATACTGGATGTGATCCATAACCCAATGAAGTCCATGCAAATTTTTCCAGTGACTCTAGAGGGCTTTATACAAGGACAAAGTTCTTCATATTTTCAGAAATTATATGTATGGTGATATGCATATATACACATTGATTAATGAATTACTTTGCTGAGAAGCCTAAGCCTTGTCATTCATTTTAGCTAGAGCTACTTGAAGTTCTTACAAAAAATGAGCCAGATCCATATCTGGTAGAAGTCAGAAATGCTACACTGAAGCCAGCTGGGAACTTGACCCAGAATCTAAGTGACTATGATTTTCTTTGAAAACATTGTTGTTCATAGCTGTTCTTCAAATGCTTTTCATTAATAATTTTTTGTATGTGGGTTTTCTGAGACTTCCTAGTTCTGACTACCAGACTTCTGTCTTCACTCTCTGAAGAGCATCTAGCTGTAATATGCCAAGGGTTTCTCTAGATGTGTTGAAGTCAAATATGCCAATTACAATAGCAATCCAACTTAAAATATCCCCCAAATAAAAGCCAGAAATAACAAGATAAGTAATTCTCATCCAGAAAGCGCCAATATTTCAGCATTATGTGAAGCATCACAAACTTGGATTTTGATAAGCAGGGACCAAAAGAGACCCAAATGTAAGAACTTTCAAATTAGAAAAATGAACAACACAAATGGTCCGCAGGGACAGCAGAAGTTATTTAGTCAGTTATTCTCGGTCCACCATCAGAAGATACGTCAAAGGCAGGGACCATTGTGTCACCTCCTTCTGAAAGGACAAATTCATGTGTGTTCTTGAGGTGTGGCTGCACTTCCTGATCAACTTCTTTCCCATTTGATGCTTAGTGATGATTAGCAGCACAGTCAGTCTTGAAAGATGTAGAAGGAAATTCTGATCCTTGGCTGTTATTCCTCACTACAGTCCTGCCTTCCTGTAGAGAACCATCACAGTAAGAAGCATTTTGAAAGAAGTGATTCCCTAGATTTTGATTACAGCCTTTTCATGATTATATGATATGGAAAAAGTCTCTCTTACACTTTTAAACACTCCCACGTTAAAACATGTATCTGAGAAACATCATAACTGGAAGGGGGATAAGTTTTTAAAAACTGGAACAGTGTTGGTACCTGGTTTGGGCTGTGGCAGAATTTGAAGAGGTAGCACTGCGCGCTAGAAAGCAGCTTCAAGTTTTGTGCCACTGCCAGTAAGTATGGCTGGCCATGGTGGAGGAACGTGTCTTTTCAAAATATTTGGATAATACTACAGAATAATGTATTGCTTATTTTTTCCGTATCTACATTTCATTCAGTATTTGTATTCTTTAAAAATGAAAAAGAAAGTGCAGCACTGAAGTGCACACTCTATCTTAAGCTGTCCTAGACTTATACAGTCATTATGGTAAACCACTATTTGCACAGGAAATACATTATGTAAACAGTGATTTACATGAGCCTTCACTGTTTTTCAAAGACAGCATTATATAGAAATATATTTTTCATGCACCAGACAGAATTGTCCGAAATAATTTTAAGGGCATGAAATGTATTTTAATATAAACTACAAATTGGTGAGCCACTTGTAAATTCAGATTACAGCACATCCCAAGCCTTAACATTCTGACAGGTGAAGCCAGGGCCTAATTCATCCCTTTTTAATCTATTTTATACCCTTACAGTTTCATCCGTAGCTTTCCAAGAAGCAGCATGCTGATGACAAGGCAATGCTCAACAACAGATTCCTTGGTATTAGAAGGCCCAAAGTCCATGCAATCATGCTTTGCCATGTCTTCCTACCCTGTAAGATCCTTGGAGCCATCAGAACATTTCATTCTTCACATCGCAGCTCCCTTCCTTCAAGGACCACATGGATGCCCAGCACAGGCCTCGTGGGCGGCGCTGGCCTTGCACCTCCCTCCGGCCCAGCAATTCCCAAGGGCAGGGAGTGTGAGAGCCTGTGGCTCCAGGCACGGGGGAACAGCTTTTTTGTTTGAAGGAATCCAACATGTTAGTGCTACAGACGCATGAAAGGCTGTACTGGGGTGATGATGTATCAGTGCCACCAGGAAAAGTGCCTGAGGTCGATGGGATCTGTTTGATGCTCTACAATACTATAGACCAACTAGGAAACCAAGAAGAAAGAAAGTGAAACCATGCAGCATTCCTGTATTTAGCTCCATCTTTTCCAAGATAATGCTTAACAGTGTTTTTTCTTGTATTTTGCAGGCAAATACCTGTTTAACTATGAGATTTAGAAGAGCCTCAGGGATGACCTAACTCATGCCAGGAGAAAGCATCTCCTCTCGCCCACCTGCCATGATCCCGTAATACCTTCACATTGGTGAGGTGTGGGGCACTGTGAAGTTACCGTTACCGCCAAAGCTGCCCCTGGCATGAGGAAATCTTCAGCTGTTGTCTTGAGCTCTCCGCATGGCATGGACTGAGTGGGGATGGGCTGCAGCTGGCTGGACCCAGTGCTTTCTCTGAGAGTCTGCTCCAATGTTTATCAAAATCAGTGTTTGTCCTTTTCTTGATTTCCAGTGAATTTCAGTGGGATTTTTAGTGGCTTATGTTGCTATATGCCAGACCAGGTTTTTATTCTTTTTACTGTTTGGATAATGCGTATTTGCATGTAATTCCAAGCAAATTCAGCACAGTTTAATAGTCTAGCAAGAAGTTAACTGGAATGTTAGTGCTACTGGTGGCGTTGGTGGTTGGTTACCGAAGCTTTCAGAGACCCATCTTGTGAGACATCTTACTGGGAGACTGCTGGAAATTTAGGATTCTGATTTAGGACGAATGTCTCTCTCTTTGGAGGATTTTGGAGCTCCTTTTGAGTATTTAGGACACTTTCAATTTACCCTGCCCACTCAGATTGTGTCTAGTTTACAGGGCAGTATGCATGCTTTGGCTGAGCATGCATTAGCTCCATAATGGGAGGAGAGCTGGGTGTGTGTCAGTGGTCCCTGTTCCCAGAGTCCTCACTTCCTGAGCACTGACTTTTTTTGGAAAGAAATTTGAGCTGACAGCTGAAAGGAAACTCCAGAGTACGCCCACAGGTACTGCAGTCTGGGTGAGTGGGGGACCAGGGCTGCGGGGTGCGCCCTGGGACACGCCTGCTCTGCAGCCCAGGAACATCCATGGGGCATTATTCTACTTGGAGAAAAAGCTGACTGTGTGATCAAAACGTGGGGGTGCAGTTTAGGGGTATGTTAGATGTGATGGGATCCAAGTGAAATAATGTTATGGGTCCATCCCCTGTGAACAGAATGGGAGCAAAATGCTCCCCTTGCTTCTCCATACTTCCCCTTAACTGAAGCTAATGCTCTTTAAGAAGAGCATGAATCATGAGAAACACAACCTGTGTCCTAGAGGAGTTACGCAGGATAAAAACATACTGTTAATTTGTAACTAGGAAATGCAGTGTTCTTCAGAAAGGTTGAATTAAAAATTTAAACTGGAGGTTTTTCTTGTTTGAGCTCACAGCACAGCCCTATCCTGTCCAATCTGTGTGCAGCAAGGGTCTACCACATCATAATGGCTGCTTAAAAAAGTATTCATTTTAGCAAAGTTATGGAATATGAAAGTGTTTAATAAGTAGCCTCAATCTTTTGTAAACAATGGGAAAAACTTGTGTTATCTCATTCCAAATTCTTTTATTACATTTATAGGTCAACCCAAACAACTTCAAAGCTGTAAAATTACATGGTAAGAGTCTCAAAGTGTAATACAGTAAAAAACAATAAATAAAGCAAACAATATTATAAGGTGAACAGGTTCATCTTTCAACCCTGCTGAACTCAAAACTAGCTCAGCAAAAATCACGTAAGTGCTGTTGTAATAAAGATCTCAGTCACTGCATGCTGCTGCACAGCAATGTGAGTTCTTGGTATGGACAGAAATCTGTGTGATCAATGATCACTGCTACTGGAAGTCTACAGAAGCAGGCATGTAACTCTACTTTTTCTGTGCAAAATACCAACAACTGTAGTTCAGCCGTAAGGTCCATTCTTATGCACAGCTCTCACTGCAGATCAATGGCTGGTAATCTTGCATATCAAAGGAAGAATAACTCTTCCATATGCTATTTATCTCCCAAATGATATGAGCTCTTTTTACATAGACTGCTGCATTCTTCTATTTATCTTTTTTACTTTTCATATTTCCACCAGCTTATCTCCTTTCTTATCCACAGATTAAAAAATATGTGTGATTTTATCAAGAAAATAGAACATTACATTGGGAAGGCAGACTTGCTAACAGTATTTTCCACCCTCTCATCTATTTTTAAAAAAAAAGTTTAATGTTCTTTAAAAATTTAAATAATTTACTTTGTAGATGAGTTCAAGATCAGAAAAGAGAAATTTAGTAAGGAATCTTTTTATTAATTCTCCAAGGCATATCACTTCTGAAGAGAATTGACAGCTACTTCTAAGTAGCTCCTGGAAATGATTTCAGCATCTGATAAGCACAGTGGCTTCTTGGAAGCTTGTAAATGGTACATTAAAAAGCATTTATTTTGTTTTATTTCAAAATTCGATCCATTCTACCTGCCTGCACTAGTGTTCAAGATTAGAAGCTTTCCTTCCAACCATTCATAACATAACCACTTATCAAAATTGTCCAAGGTTTGCAGTAAAATTATGATGAGCAGGTTTGATATAAGAGCTGGACCCTTTTCTGAGCAAAGATCAGGGCCTCGCCTCATGATCATGGAAAGAAGTGACATTTACAACAGCCAGAGAATGGAAAATGTTAGTGAGTTAAAGCAAACAGAAGCTAAACATTAGGCTTTCACAACACAACAGTACAGTGTATCCAACCTGTTATCAGTTTACGACTTTAGCCTCGCAGCCCTCTTTCCGAACTCACAAAGTTCTTTGTTACTTCTTGATCAAGATCAACCTGGATTGCAAGGCTATTCCCACCGTGCCTCGTGTGATACCAGTGGTGTGCAAGCCAGCAGAAGTTTAAGGGCTGTGCAGTCCAACCTGCTGCATTATTTCTCATCAGTGAGAGAGGGTATTTAGTACATGCTATGAAAAAGTTTTGGGAGGCTTTCTGTTCTCAGCTAAGGACTAGAAGTGGCTGCCAGCAGCACTGCCAGTTTGACTAGATGGAAGCAAAGTAAAGCAGGGAAAGTTCATCCTATATTTAAATAGCTATAAACTAGGCAAAGCAATGAAATGAAAAAGTATATGTTGCGGACATATCGACTGATCAGGTTTTGCACTCAACCATACAGGAAAAATGTGTCATGAATACTTAAAATGATTGCTGTCCTGTCAGGGCACAGACTTACTTGCCCAGGTGTTTCTCTCTCAGTTTCACCTAATTGCAACACAAGACTGACCTCAGCTCCAGGTTTCTAGTCCTCCATCCGTTTGTGAGACCAGCATAGGGACACTCCCAGAAAGCCTCTTGCCTTCCACAGTCCCACCAGAAGGATTTTTTGCACAGGTTTTCCTTGTGATCCACCATTAGCTGCAGTAGGGCTCTTCACCAGGAGCATGGAAATCCCACATATTCAGGTGCCTGGGCTAGCTCCTGAGTGCCAGTTTGTCTGCAGTGAACCTATCCCAGATTTGCTGGGAATAAGACTAATAGCCAGAGGTTCCCCACAACTTTTCAGCAATGCCGCACTGGCTATATTCAGTTGGTCAGTTTCAGAATGACTGTTTTGAAATGTCAGTCCCTCTGCATCTCATCACGTCCCTACTCTTGCCACAATCTGGAGGAGGGTAAGGAAGAACTTGGCTCTGTGCCATGGAAAAGCATGGAAGGCAAAAGTGGCAGATAAAAGCTGTCCCTTGTGCTGGTTTTGGCTGGGGTAGCGTTAATTGTCTTCATAGTAGCTAGTATGTGACTATGTTTTGGATTTGTGCTGAAAACAGTGTTGATAACACAGGGATGTTTCAGTTACTGCTGAGCACTGCTTACGTGGAGTCAAGGCCTTTTCTGCTTCTCGCCCCACCCCACCAGCGAGTAGGCTGGGGGTGCACAAGAGGTTGGGAGGGGACACAGCTGGGACAGCTGACCCCAACTGACCAAAGGGCTATTCCAGACCATATGGCGTCATGCTCAGCATATAAAGCTGGGGGAAGAAGAAGGAAGGGGGGACATTTGGAGTGATGGCGTTTATCTTCCCAAGTCACCGTTAGGCATGATGGAGCCCTGCTTTCCTGGAGATGGTTGAACACCTGCCTGCCCATGGGAAGGAGTGAATGAATTCCTTGTTTTGCTTTGCTTGTGTGCACGGCTTTTGCTTTACCTGTTAAACTGTCTTTATCTGAACCCATGAGTTTTCTCACTTTTACTCTTCTGATTCTCTCCCCCATCCCACTGTGAGGTGAGTGAGCAAGCGGCTGTGTGGGGCTTAGTTGCCGGCTGGGGTTAAACCACAACACCCCTCAAAATGAGGTCCTCTTCAGCCTGAAACAAAGCACAAATCTGTGGACAGAATGTGCAGAGGAAAAAATCTCCTGGAAAGCTACAAATAATTGAGTAAACCAGCTGAGAAATAGCAAAACTTGTGAGCTTAACACCAGCAACACTGCAGTCTGACAGAGTCTGTATTAGACCGGAAGGAAGCCCTGAGAAGAGATTAACCTTCTGCCTCCACCTGTATGGCAGTGACTTTCTCCAGCCATACACATGAAGACAAACTGCTCCCATTTTGGTGCTGCCAGAGCTTTCATCACTGCTCTTCAAGTCATTCTGCAGACTGAAGGACAGACATGCCAGACAGTAAATATCTGTGCTGGCACCAAGACTAACCCAGCTCCATTCATGTCCTGCAGTTGCCCTATGGAGTTTATGCTTGTCTAACCAAAAGCTTGCTCTGTGTGTACCCCACATACTTTAGAGCAGTCTCATTCTGATATTCCATTCAAAATTGCACTATTCTCTTTGTTTAAGGAATATCCAACATGCCTTTTGGGTTGACTCTTCCCCTCTTCTCTGTGATATTACCTAGCGTACAGATAAGTGGAGGAATTAGGAGTGTTTTGCAGGGCAGCTCTTAAGATTTTGAAACACTTAGAGCCTTTACCTTTGAGAAAAGTTTGCTAACTTCAGCAAGACTTTCCAGCGCTTTTCTAGAGACTTACAAGAACCTTTTTCACCATATAATTTCCATTGACAAGCCAAGTTCATAGAGCAGGATTAATCTTTAATCTTTGTAATTAATGACTCAAGTAACCTGAAGATGTATTATTAAATATTGCAAGCCACATTTCTTCCCTGGATGGCAGGGTGTGGCTTCTTTTACCTCAGAGCAATGATGAACATATGTATGTCTGGCTTGTTGATGCTCTGCATGTTGGTATAAAAGCTGTAGTACAAAGGACTTCTCTAGTTTCTTACACAGGACTCATATTCTTCCCTTTTGCTACCCATAAATCTTCAAGGTCATCTGTTCCTAAAACTAATGTATGAAGCAGATACAATTCAAGAAAGTGGGAGGAGGCTTTGATTTCACAGGATGGCATAGTGGGCAGGCTGGATTCTTTAGGCGACAAAGTCGGCGGAAGCTTTCTTAATGGTGACTTCTTCAAGGGGAGATCACCGGTAATGATGATTCGTGATCTCCTCTCTCCACGTATTTAAAAGACAGTAAGGCACAAGCACGCATCCTAAAATGTTGGCAGATGGAAAGTATCTGGGACGTGCATGTGGAAGACATGGCCCAGGAAACCCCACCAGAGGTGACCCCCTGTGGGGGAGCAGATGGCCTAAGTTCAAGAAGGATTTTTGCACTTATCCTTAGTGCAGAGCATAGGGAATAGCTGCTTCAGTCTGGGAGGAGTCTGGAGACAGTCTTGAATGTTGTATGAAGGTCTTTAAACTTTGAGAAAAGCACTTTTTCATTAACTAATATGGTTGTAATGTACCCAGACCCATAGCTTCTGGGATATTATTCATCCTTCCCCTATCAAATGCTCACGAAGTATGTATGTAAAAAAGGAAAAACATGCTTTTGGGAGGCAGAATGATGGATTCATTTGATCAAATTGGTCTGCTTGCTGGTTTTACAGACACAGGCAGCCCATACCACCTGGTGTGTGTGGCAACCTATACACATGGCCATTTGTGTCCTGTGCCAGGGAGGAGCAGGCTGGACCACTGGTGGCAGGAGCTGAAAAGACCGAGTAATGTTCACTTCTTCCCATCCCAGCAAGGAGGGTTGCTGCCGAGTGCATGTCTTATATAATGAGAAAAACTAAAGAGTGCATCACTTAATTTTTAAAAGTTTATTTAGAGAAGAAAGGGGCCCAACTTGTTTATATAATAAGGAAATATATTAGGGCTGCTTCCAGATGAGCTACATTGTCTGCCTGAATTCCAGCAAACTAAAAACCTCATTTCTTCGGTGTTTGAAACTTCTTAGAGAAGAAAAGTTTTGGGCTTTGGAGTCCTGATGTTGTGATACGGAAATCTTTGAAGGTCTCTTGAGGTTGAGTAAGTTTATTAATAATGTAAGCTAAATGAATGCCCAATGTGATTTTCTGTGCTTTGAACCAAAGTTGTTAACAAATACTAGAAAACAAGTAAAAACGTAACACTTTGCAGCTCAGTTTTTCAAATGGGTCGAAAGAATAATATGTATTGTTTTGTCAGATTGCCTGACACAGTCCAATTTAGAGATTTATATCAGGCTCTGAAATCTATATCTAGGCACCTATGAACATCCTGTATGACTTTCCAAAACTCAAGTGCACACAAATCCTATTAAAGCAATGGAAGCTGCAGATATTCACTATCACTTCATGAAGTCTTTTTCCTGCAGGCAGAAAAGATTATCATCATCATCAGTTCTAGGACCTTTTATGGAGTGTACTGTAGCTCAAGCTGGGAGAAGGTGAACTTCTTCCTAAACCTCCTAAGTGGAATAAAACAATTTTTTGATCGGGACCATAGCTAATTTATGATTTCAACTGCAAGGGCCACCAAAACATGCACATAACGGGACCTAAAGGGTCTTCAAATTTAGGTGTCTGACGTTTCATTTAACTCCACTGAGCTCAAGCTATTAGTTTGGAAAGTCTACAAATTCCCTGTCTCTACAATTCAGTGCAGGATACATAATGATCAAGACATTATATCAAATTAGGGTCAAATCTTCCCAGCACCAAAAGAGAGGAGACGAAATGAAGCAAATAGTCTAAGATAAAACTAGTCGGATCAGACATAGTTAAACTCAATTACTGGTGAAGATCTATTTTAAACTTAAGATTAACGAGTTTATGTTGCTGCGGGCATCACAGTATCAGACTGGTTAACACCAGTTGCTCTCCTGGACATGCTCTCCAGATTAACCAGGCATGAAGTAACAGAACCTAAATATAAGTTTCTATTTTTGTTAGCAGGTGTTATCCTTACCAGGTAAAATTTCTCGTTCCTCCCCTGGTAGCATACAAGGTTTTCATACAGTCAATTGCTTTAAAGCAGAGACAAAGCAGTTAGAGAGTGGTTCACTTGTAAGTACTTTACATTGGCAGGCAAAAGTACTTGGAATCGTGAAAGGAAATTTGGTGCAATCATTTTGGTGGCTCTCCTTGACAATGCTGAAGTCTTTCTAATGCCTTTAAGTACGTGGCATTTATAAAAATGTGAGTTAAATCATTGCTTATGCAATGCTGTTAGCTGTCAGGGAGTGATAGTCGGGGAGATGTACCTCTGCTTCCGTCTCCATTATCAGCTTTTCTGTTTTTTTTCATCTCCCTTTGGACCCTGATCCTTTTCTAAGCAAACATTTGTGTATAATTCAGAACATTCTGGGTTTGGAAGGAGACCCCCTTTTTTTTTTTTTTGTTTATGAAAACAAAAAAGCCAACAAATACCTTAAAACATGTCGGTTACTGTGGTTGTTAGAAAAGAAGAAAATTAATTACTCCCTGTTTGGTTTTTTTTTTTTTGCTCAGGGTTTTAATTAGGAGGAGGGTAAGGGGAGAGGTCCTTTAAGCTTTTAGCAGGAAATACCCTTGTTTTATCAGCTCTTGCAGCCTTGCCTCACTAAGGCACCTTGTTAGCAGTACCAGGTCGCCATGCCCAAGAAATCTCACACAACTGGAAGGAGTCCCAAATACCATTGCCCTAACACTCCCCAGCTTGTTTCTGTATCTTCCACACAAAGCAGCCCTAACATCAGCTTAACTGGCTGCTAGATGATCCCCAGCTCAGGGAGATCCACGGGCTGAGCAAAATCAGTTTGACAACTGCCGTGGCACCTCTGTGGACCAAGGTGGTTGGGTTAGGTGAGCAAATGACTCTCAGTAATTAGAGAAATCCTTCAGCAGCCCTAATGCCTGCTAGGACAAGTAGGGGAGGCTAGGAAAATGGTGAACCTCCAGGTCAGGGGGGCACAAAAAACACCTCAGTGCCCCCTCATTAAAGTGACAAGCAGTGCCAGGAGGTCTCTGAGTTAAAGCTATATATTTGTGTTAATAGCTTGAAACCTAAATTTGTTTATTGCATGGTAGTCAGCATTTGCTGTTGGATTAGCAACTAACCTGCTTGCAAATGGGTTGGCCAGTTTCTTGTTCCCACTTGTGCTAAAAAAGTGGGGATCTGGTAGGGAAGAACTGCTACTGCAGAGCAAAGATAATAAACTAATAAAGGAAGGAAATTCAGAAATAGAGATAAATGGGAATCGCTTCTATGTTAGCTGCTATTATTTGTAATTTCCTGGCGTTTACAGATTCAAGACCTGCAGGGTCAATATTCAAGATTTTGGCACCTGTGGTAGATATGCCTCCAAAACTGGTGCGTGTACCCGTTTCCCACAAACCCCATGCTTCCTCATTTGTATGCAGACAAAGCTTAGAAAGACTTAATTTTAAATGTGTCAGTACAAACGTTGCCTGCAGAGCAAGAGTCTGACCTGGAAGGAAAGAATCCTGTTTTCTCCAGAGGGTTTTGAGTAAAGCCTGAAATGCATTTGTATGGAGGATGGTGGTGTGAACATTTATCCCAGTGTTTCCAAAGGTATCTCTTAAAGCCATCAAGACATTATTTCATACTTAGTACACTTGGATAGTATGAAATGCAAGAAAGGATTGATCAGTCTTCTATGATACATGGCATAAAGTTCATTATTTACAGAGTAGATAGAAATAGTTTCAATATATTTGCTTAATACAGGGTTGAATTAAATTGTTATTTTATAAGTGAGCTTCTTGCTGGTGACCTGCATCTGATGAAGTACACTAGAGTTCTTGCCATGCTGGTTCTGCCTGCTCATAACCTTGTTACCAGGGCTTGCAGGGTGATGGCCAGGTATGCCACAGATGTGACAAATTCTCATTATCCACAGGAATCTCGTCTTCCATTTCTTCTGCATAAGCAAAGAATCTAGCAGTCACTTGGGTCTATGACTCACATTTGAAAATAAGATTATAAAGAGCATAGGTAAATTTTTCAAGGAATATTTTCCCATTTTCATGGGTGATTCAGAGCTAGATAACCAAGGAAGAAAAGCAATGTTTTTACTGATGTCTAGAGTGGGCCATAAGGCAACCATCAACCTGGGGCACATGGGTCCTCTGCCCCAAGCCCCCTTCTCCAGAGGCTGTCAGGCCTCCTGCTGAATGCCAGATCTCAGGCTCTAGTGCTGCTTGTCCCAGGCTCAGGAAACCTGCTAGTGCAGCCCTAGATGCCACTGTTCCTTATTTCTGTCTCCCTCAAATCCCCTTTTCTTTAGTGAGGGGTACTTTGAGCTGGGGAGAGGAGAACGATTCCCAGAAGAACTCCAGTTGCTCTGGACTCCAGTGAACTCCAATTGCTGTGGACCTTGGTGAAGCGTCTCTCTTACTTCAGGATTTGTATCTCCCCCTGTACTCTTCCTGCATCACCAAAAGTAGAAGGAGCAGGTTCTCCCTCTCCTTTCTGCCCGTGTACTCAGTTGCAGGGCTGAGTGCTCTAGCAGCAGGCGATGGGGTACCACAGGCTGGGGCTCTCCTCCATCCTCCCCTTGCAGCTGTTTGACACTGCATTGTGTAGCTGCATGTTCCTATGGCCGGAGAGAAGGAGCATCGTCCCAGCAGCTGGGCACTCACCTGAGCGAGAGGAGAGAGCAGGAGAAGAGAGACCTGCTTTCCTGACCCCGCTCCACTGCTGTTCAGGTAGTAATGGGAGCCAGGACTGAAACACAGGTGTCCCCTTGCCCAAAGGAGCATCTAGAGAGTAATGCTTATTTTCTGGCCAATTAATATTTAATCAAAAATTGCAAGTGGGCTTTCTTCCTTCCTCCCTCCCCCCACCCCCCCAAGAATATGTGATAACCTGAAAGTGAGAGCTTTCCTCCCCTGAAAATTGTGAGGCACCATGGATTCTAATCCTCGTGGGCAGAGCAGGAGGGTATAATCTCAGCTCTCACACCCCAGTGAATACTTCACACAAGCTGACGGGTAAAGACCAGGGTGTGGGAGCTTCCCTTTCTCTGGAATCAGGTGCCTGGCCGGCCTTGTGTTACAACAGTCCTTGAAAAATTTTGCAGACTTATTTGAAAAACTCAGTTCTGTGGCTGCCCCATTCTTAAGTCTTCTTCACACTGTAAAAGGAGCCATACATATACCAAGGAGAAATGCTTTTGAGTGCCCTGCCATCATACCATACAGCCAGCCTTTAGGGGCTGTGTTGTAAAGCCCTTGGGACCAGGGCGGTCCCCACCAGACTGAGCACTTTGAAAATTTCCACTTGGGTTGTAAGAACCTCATGTCCCTGCCTTTTGGCCACCTCCTAATTCTGGAAGCAAAGGTCAGAATACATGTCCAGAATATTTACTGATGCGATGGCTGGGTTTTACAAAGTCTGCACTGAGGACTGTTTTTAAGGAAAGTACTAGCCCATTAAAAATTCTATACTTATAGACTGGAAAACTTAGAAATTTACCATCTCAAAGTATTTTGCTGCCTAAGTAGTAGAATGATAAGCCATATTGTTTACTTTTATGGTCAATAAAGTAAAGCCTGTTCTCAGGTGCAGTGCTCTTAAGTGGCTGCCAGTCGCTAACATGAGACTTTAGACTGATTTTATCCTTCTGACGTTCAATGGAACAAATATCCCGTAATTTGCAGATAAGGATCACTCCAGGATCAGTTTCAGTTTGACACAGTTGTTTCAAAATTCACCTTGGGTATGTTTTTTCCCTTAGACTTTATCTAAAAACCTAATCTGCCTGGCTAATGAATTAAAGGGGTCAAAGGAATCAATGGTCCTTATTTGCATTAATTCAAATGAATACATACTTGTTCTATTGAATAAGGAGTTACAGCTCTGGTATTCATAAATACCTGACACAGAATGAACATAGTTCAGTAAAAATATTCTGGTTTTCTTGTTATGAATTAACATACACTGAATATAAGTATTTTTATGATTAAAAAGATCTATCATGTGAAAGTGATCTCCAGACAGGTAAAATGGTGCTATTGAAAGGAAGGATGATTGAATAGCTGAGGTCCTGCTGTTAGACTTAGGAGGTCTGGACTCAGTGCTCTCTGAACTGACTCCCTGAATAGCTCTGGGAGCTCTTTGGAGCTCTGGTGCTTCAGTTTCCCACTCATGAATTTTCTTTCTTAGAGTAGTTTGGTGAAAATAAATACCTTAGAAGCTAAGGATGTCAGATCTTTCAGTTGTGCAATATGGTAAGAATAGAAGACCAATACAAAAGAAAAAAGGTCAATCTCTTTTAAATGGAATAAAGAAACATAGTGGGAAAACTAGAAGGGCTGACAAAGCTTTTTTTGTTAAAGTCTGTCTTGTTTTTCCAAGACGTGCTAAGCTAGGTCTGGCTGTAATATGGAAGGCTAGAGGGAACCTGATTTGAAAGCGCATTGGGCTATTTTCAAAATTGTTCAATCCCTAATCATTCTTGAGAGCGCTGGAAAACTGCACTACATTCTTCTGGAAATTATTTTATGTATTTAAGGTAATGGAGTTACTTGTCCGACCGCAGGCTACAGAGTCAAAAGACTCCTGACTATTCCTGTAATATTTGCTCAGAAGAAAAATACTCTGAATTTAGGTCCCACTCCTGCTGAAGCACACCTGCTTTTAATTGTAAGGGCACAGGATGTCAGCTGGCAGGACTTTATTAGCGTCAGTGAGATGGCTCAGGTGGGAAACAAAACTCTTCAGAGCAAGTCCCCTTTATGCAGAAGTAATGGACGTGTCAGTGCCACACAGTTCAGTGTGGTATGGAGAAACCTGAACTGTTTCTGCTGCTCTGGCTGGGACCACAGAAGCCAGGCAAGCTATGCCAGCCAGTGTGGAGTGCTGCACATGGCCCTGCTGAGACAAAATTGTTTCATTTGCAGTAGCTACTAAATGTGAAACCCTTTCGGCAATCCATTTTAATTCCTAAACAGTTATAAAAATGTACGCCTCAGATTATCTGTGGTAGCCTTTTATTGAAAGTTACTTGATATAAACCACATAGTCACTAGCACTCAAGTATCTCCTCTCCCAGATAAGCATCCTCAACCAGAGAAAATGTTTGTCCCCCTCTTCCATGCAGAAATGAATGGCTTTTATGGCAGGGAGGAGACACCTTTTTTGCAGCCCACAAAGGAGCCTATAGATGCATAGACAGGGCCCTCTCATGCTCAGAGTTCAGCCCCGTTAGGACAAAAGCAGGAGCTAAATGCAGATCTCTACATCTCAGATAGCTGCAAACACCGACAGGGGAAGCAGGTCACCATCAGAGCTTTGAATGAAAGAGCTGTTTCATGATCAGTTCAGGAAAGAAACTCGGAGCAAGATTCAGTAATCTTGTGGCACAAGCTCAGCATTAATCAGCGCCCAGTGTAACATCTAGAGTCAGAAGAAGATTGCCTGGTACAACACTGATGCCTGAAAGGCCACCTCCATTTCCCTGCGGACCTCGGTGCTTACCTGTATGGGAAAAGATTTTGAGGTAAGTGTCACAAATAAGGAGAAGCTTAAGACACCTTTTTCGGGGCTTTTCCACTTTGCTGACTTACTTAGGTGGCTTTCCCCTGGAGTACCAGTTTTTGCATATCTCTTTCAGAAATGCTGCACTATTTCCAGCCTGTGTAAACCAGGCAGGCTCCCTCCCTGGGGCCAGAGGGCTGGAAGGCAGCTGCCTAAGATCCCTTGTGTATCTAACCCCCTGTTCATATTAATAACAATAGTTCAAAACTGAAGGCATTCAGATCTTGTCTGTCTATAGAGAAAGAACTGAAACAAATATTTAATTTGATTTAACAGCAAGGCAGGAAGAAATGTTTTACAGAGCTCCAAGAGTTTCCTATTGGCTTTCTCTGTGCATCATGCCTTTAAATTTCTTCCTTCTTAATTGGTGAAGATTTAAGGACAAGACTCCTCAAGCTCTTTTCATCTCTGTAACAAGTTGTGGTTTTAACAGGAGTCATTTTGGGGGTACTGGAGAAGGAAGAGGGAACATTGGACTCTGGGGACACATTTCCATAGGGTAATGCTATTGAGCTGCTTGATTTGTGCACATCATTGTGCCTTGGGATGAAAGCCAGGGAGGTGCTTGGAAAGCTACCTACTCACTCAAGTTATTTGATTGAAGTTTGCCATTACCTGCATGTGCACACAAAGTACTCATTTGCCTTTATAACTGCTCTGTGCAGATTTTTGGCAGATGTTGTGCTGTCACCCTGAAATATGGCTCTTTGTTCTCCTTAATGAGCAAGAGCTGTTAATACCATGCTGTGTTTCTGATGTCTTTTTGCTGGTCAGTAGTCACTGCCCTCTTTGCTCCAGCAGGAGCAGGTATAGAAGCAGTCGTAGCAGACCACTGCACCTCCCACTTATCTGATGTTACAGACTGGCAAAGTGAGGAGATCTCTGGGAGGAAGAGCCATTTTCTTTTAATCGGTTATTAACTGGTAAGTCACCCCAGTCTTTGAGCAGACCAGGCTTAGCTGAAACCAAATGAAAGGATAATCATATTCTATGCAAACCTACTGAAAAATTAAGCAGATGGCAAACTGTGGAGAAAATGAGAATGCACCCACTTATATTTATGGAAGTGCTCTTGTCCTAAGTATCATAAAGCTCTTTAGAAACCTAGAAATACATACAGTGCACAGGGACTCTTTCATTTTCCCCTTAGAAACAATAAGTGAATGAAAGAGGCCTTCTTATGACAATACATGGCAGCACTGCAGTGAAGAATATTCTATCTAGTAGCAGGTTATGTGAGCCAAATATAACTACCTAGTACCACCTTGGCACAGTGTTGTTACTAGTGCAGCTATTTTTACTGTGAGTGATACAGCACTTGTAGTTAGTATATGTAGTCAAAACACTGATGATGTCTTCATCACCACAATACCCCTTAAAATGGAGGAGTGCACAGATGCAGTACAGAAAGAAATCCCTCGTTTAAACTTTTTTTTCCATGGGAAAAAATGTAAAGCTACTCAATTGCTGCTTCTTTCCTCACAATAAACCCCATCTGTTAATTTGATAAAAAGAAAGAAGTCTCCAGTTTAGTAGTCAAACTAGCTATGTATTCTGACAAAGGTCACCAAAAGATGTGGTCGTTACAGAAAGTAGAGTTGAAGTTTTGGGTTTGCAATGACATTAGTTGGTAAGCAAGCATGATTCAGATTAAGGTTCATCATAGTAAGCGTCCCAGTTGACCTGCTGGAAAAAGTAATTCCCATAAATTCTCTGTGGAAGAGCTGATATATGTTCTCTAGCTCTGATTGATGGGTGACATGACGTACAGCCCTGGCCAGTTTTTGACAGCAGGAGGACCTTTTATGGCTCTACAATGATAGCTTTCTTGGAAGAAGCTCTCTGGGACCTCAGATTGCCAGTCCTCCTGCAAATGTGTGCTCCAGAGTTTAAATGAGGACCTGATGTAAACAAATACTGAACATTTGTTAGAGGTAATTAAATGTTCTCAGAACACTAGATTCTCAAAAAATACAGCTGTGTATAATTTTTATGGTTATCTTCAAAAAAGAATTTACTATACAGTCACCAAGGTGTACAGTTAATGAACAGCAAATTAATCAAAACCTTCTTCTGATAATGTGCTTGTCTTCAACTTACATAAGCAGTACTTTCAGCAAAGAATTTGCTAATGAGTTTCCTGCCACACTAGGACTTATTCAACAGAGAAAAATGAGAGATGCACAGAGAGAACTGTGTGAGGGTGTGATGCTTCTAATTCATCAGAGCTATTCAAATGCAGTCCTTCTCTGAGCAGCTCCAGTGTGAAGCTGTCTCTTCAAAACATCATAAATCTGCTTTATACAGTTTTGTCTACTTTAGTGCTTTATTTTGGATCAGAAGTGTGTTGTGAAACAAATGTCCCTAAGTCATGCTTACTGTGGTATGGTTCCCATCATGGAACAGTTTTTGAAGACATGAACTGGATTCCTTTTGCATGAAGCTAAAGTGGTAAATGCTCTCTAACATAGGTAATGCACTGCAGCCACAAACAGGTCTTCAGTATGTAGGACAGGACTAGAGCTGTTCTGAAGAAAAAGGCAAAACAAAACCCTGGGATGGGTGCTATGTGGATGCTGGTTCTCAGACTCTTTCACTTTATGGATCTTCTCCTACTGATCCACGCTATTAGATAGTACAGATGTACGCTGCATCGTCAGGGCCATATCTACTAAAGGGAATGTTGCTTCTATGCTTGCTGAACCAAGCTAGCAAAGTTGGTGTTTGTTCTTGTGTGTCACTTTACATGTTTTCTTCTAATCCAGTCATGCTCTCATCCTTTTCTGTGTTTAATCAACAGACTTGCTTAATGAAATGCAAAGGATAACATCTGGCAATCCCACTGAAGTAAAAAAGGTTACAAAGGGGTCACTGTAGACTACTTGAAATGCCATGGGGTTCTTACACAGCAACCTTGTTTGGCCTTGGTTACCTTATTAATGCTGGTGACATGCAAGTAAGAATAACATTGTTAGTCCTGATCCTGTGCTGAGTTGTCCAGACTGTAAAGCGTGTACCTTATTTGTGTAGATAAGATGGTACAGGTGGATCCTAGCATTACTACTTTTAGAGAGGAGAAATGGACTTGACATGAGGAAGACGCCCAAGCTAAGAGACTGGAGATGGATATTAATGTGCAATTAATGGCCTAAGAGACTGCATTCATAATAATAAAATAATTCATTCATAATAATAATTCATAATTCAAAATAATGCATTCATAATAATAAAAGAATAAGGCTATTTGGTTACTAGAGTTCTGTAATTATTTTCTGTGTTAGTCCCTAATGTGTGGGTCAAAGCTTTTGTCTCCTGAAGTTGACAAAAATATTCCACCCGGCATCAGGAGGACACAGCCAGGGCCCATTAGAAATGAACAGCTCCTCTGATGTGCATATGCTGTCATGTGCATGAACTCTAGTGCACTCACTACTGCCTTTGTGGAAATAATATACATCTCTATACTATATTTGTATATCTCTGTATATCTGTATATAATTGAAAGTGAAACCAATATAGATTTCAGTGGTAGTAGTACCATGATCATTTAGTAGAAAAATTCTAAGAGTGTGTATGTCTTTGCAAGGAAAATTCTTCAGACTTTCTGTAGGATGGGCTCTGGCTAATACCACTCTGCAGTGCACTTTTATGCCTTAGAAAACAGATCAGGTTTTCAAATTGCAGATGGAGCTGAAACAAGTGTCTCTTTTCAAGTTAATTTCACTTCCAAGCCATCTCAGTAATGCTACTAATGAATTTCTGTCTCTATGTATATGATATTTCTGAATGTCTATCACCAGGGTATCTAAATGTCATTATAAATTTAATGAACAGCTGCTGCCCATTAAAAGTAAGTGTAACTTCTATTGCTTAAATTAAACTAGTTTAAAGTAAAATGAGCATTTAGGTTAGGCAGGTGTTGCTGCTATTTATATCCAAAAGTCAAATTTCTCCTAGACCGAGGGCTAGTTTCAAAATTGCACTTTTTCTGCCACTGTTATTTTGCCAGAAAAAGCTCCATAAATTGGTATCTAAACTGCAGAGATGGTAAAAGAGGTGCCTGCATCACAGTTCTGGTCATTTCTAAAATGTGGGTATTCATGCCAGAGGATTGAATTATCTTCTTACATGAGGAACTTCTAGCATTTGCCTTCTATATTGCCAATTGATGATACTACCCTGAGGTTAATTGGGCCATTCAATCGTGTTCTGCCACTCTGTCTTTCCTTAAAGGATTCAGTAAGATTGCCTGCTAAAATTCTTATTATCTCTGTCACAAATCTTAGTTTTACTACTGCTGGTCTAAGAGCAAAGGAAAAGGATTGGGGCAGCTCCACAGCAGAATCAATTAGTGCCTTTGATGTTTTTTTGAATACTCAATTACCAGAGCTCACAAGGGGCGTCCAGAAACAAACTTGGTCAGGGTAAATATACCAGGACAATTGTAACCTCTCTGCCAGGTAACTGATAGCAGCAAAAAGGGCCAGGTTCAGTATACCTAGGACTGCTCTTCACAAGTGACTGATCAAGGTCCAGCACCCACTCGCGGACTGGTGCCCTGCACCGGCAGATCATCCCCCTGCTAGCTCCCTCTAATTGTAGGAAATCTGTTTATTAAGGCATAGAAAATGGACATAATTGGAGGGAACTAGAGAAGCATATCACACATGCACAAATATTGATAGCATCTGTGAGTCAAGAGGAAATGATGTTGTAAATAAGCCATTTAGCATCCTTCCTCTTCACTGCTGAGTATCTTGCATCAGTCCACTTTAGACATCCAGCCCATCCTCTCCTCAGCTTAGCTCTGCAAAGAGCAGCTCTGTGAAGGTCTCTTTGCCTGTCTCGGGTCCTCAGGGAGCTTTTCCGATTTGGCTGTGAGCTGCTGCTCCTTAGTGATTCAGCTGCATGAAGATGCTGAGAAAGCAGGACTTGATAGTAGAGTCCATCGAGCGATGCTTTCCGCCCCATCTCCTCTCATCCGAAGGATTTCCTGCAGTGTTTCCTAACACGCAGCATTTCCCAGCCTGGGGAATGGCAGTCAAGCCCAGGCCTGGCCATTTAGAAATAAATGGAGGGTAGGGGAAGGTGAAGGCTGAGCCCACAGTTACCTTTGGTCTTGTGGTAACTTCCTGAATGTTGCTGGAGGACGTGTTAGCTTGTGCCCATCCCTATCCCCAGGGAGGTGCCCAACGCCCAGGGCTGGGGCTGCCCCAGCTGCTCTGCTCCCTGTCTCCTGCCCTGCTGCTGCAATGGGGAGCCCACAACATCCCCAGTCCTGAGCAGCCCCCAGCCCGCTGGAAACTGTGTGAAAGGCCCTGCTTTAACTGGGTGTCTATGAACATTTCCAGGTTGTTTGCAGTGCATAACTTTAATTATCAGAAACCTCAGAAGACTTTTGACACATCTGGCTGAGCAGATCTGCAAACAAATTTCCTCTGAAATTTGCATGGAGAGTCTAAATTTTCCATCGTCTACCTGCAATGGTTGGAGCCTACATGCATTTTGACCGCACACCTGGTGTAGGACGCTTGGCAGAAGTCAGGTGGAAGAGCTCTTTTAGGTCCGGAGTGGCTGGGGCTATCCCAGATGACATCAGATCCCGCACAGCTGTCCTCCTCAGTTTCTCCAACAAGCAGATGCCCATCGAATTCACCATCTTATTCAGACAGGGAAACGTAATCCTCCTCTTCAACAGTGCCACCGCCTCCCCTCGTTTTCTCCTGCTCTGGGTATGAGACTATCGCTGGCCTCATTAATACACTTATTCCTTCCTGCAGATCCTCTTTACTTTTGACCTAATATTTGCCACTTTTATTTTGAGGAGAAATAAATGCACTGGGTTTCTTTATCAGCCTGGCAAATTGTTGCTTTTGAGTACCTTATATGTGATGCTCCTGTAATTTCTTAGTCTACCGGGAAATTGTCTTTCTATCCTCATGAACTTCAAACTTGGCATTTACCGTATTGCAAGGGAGAGATGGTGGCTCTGTGAGACAGTGCCTGACATCTGACCGCGGTATAGTAGAGCAGGTGCAGATCTCAGTAAGGCAGTAAAGAGTTCATGTGGCACAGTGCCTGAAATGCAAAAAGGAAGGGCTCAGTGGCCAGGAGATCATTTCCAGCCCTGTGTTATTTTTGCGTTATTCTTTGCTGGATTAGAAGGATCATCTCAAAGCATGAGATACAAGACACGTAAGAAGGCTTCATTACACCACAGCCTTTACATCAGCTGTTGTTCAACCACTCTCTCACAGATTTTCTTTTTAATTGCAAGTAATTCAGCAACAGCTGGGTTTGGTTCATCCTTTACATGTAACTTCAAGTGAACGAGGGAAATGATTCAATGATCAGTGACAGCAGTCAAGCGCCTGCAGTGTATATCACGTATTTTAACCCCAGGCATTATCAGGCAACAGAGGACTAGAAACAGAAGTTAATTTACCATATTCAAACATCCTTCTGTGACATGAGAAAAAAACCAAATCTTTTACACATCCTGAAGCCATGAAAATACATGACTGTCCTAGAGCAAAAATTTTGAGGCATATTGCTGATGAATGAGACACTTTGATACAAGACAAAGCCATGCTGAGGGAAGTCCTTGAGGTGCTGTTTTGAATGACCTGGAATGTGGGAGTTGGAGGTTTTGCCCAAGTTGTTTGGGGAAACTGAGGGAGTTAGTCCAGAGTCTCTCACACTCTTAAAAAGGCTCTGAGAAATGCAAAAATCCTTTATTCACATTTCCTCATTTGATGGCTAACCTTGTGTAAATGGGTCTTTTCAGGAGGTTTCATGTGTGTCACCTCTCTGCTCTGGATGAAGAGCTGTTCCTTCAGCTGGCTGAGTTCTGAATATGAAGACCTATTCCAGATGCCATGTGCAGCAGGAGTGACTTTTTAAATCATTATATATATACAATGCATACATATACAATACACTACAGTTCATTAGTCACGCTGCAAACAGTTTTCCTTCAATGGAAGTAGTCATGCAGATATATATCCTCTCCAGCCACTGCCCTCATTGTCAGCATGACCTTGGCAACATTAAAGCAACATCAAAGTGGAAGATGTCAGTGCCAACTGCAAAACTACTGGATATGTTAAAAAAAAAAAGATTTAATGAAAATGATAAGCAGCTCTGTTCAATCCCTCCCCACCAGACATACTCTCATGCTCCTAGCTACTATCTGGTTTATAAATGGACTAAAGAGGGACAAAATGCTGTACAGAGTCACCTCTTCCATGAGGAACAGTTTAAAGGACAATGGAGACAACTAACATAATGGACAGAACAACTGTTTTTTACTTTCCTCATAGCAATAGGATGCTTTCTTAGTTACAAGGAACAGACTATGAGCAAAATGCTAGTCAAAGATTTCTGGGCTGCCTACTGAATCCTGTTTAGTGCCAACCTTGAGGTATTCCAAATAAGTGTTAGGCAGTTCAGAACATTAAATACATTTTGCTGCTTCAGAATGTAATTGATTTTGTTTAGCTCCAGAAAAGTTTGAAAAATATGGTGATTTTTTTCACATTGCAGCAGCTGCACTGGTGTGAAACGTTAATCAATTCTGCATGATTTTTAATTAATGGTCTCCAGTCTCTAGAAGGGTTGTACAATGGGAGTGGTTTTCATTTGCACTCTACTACTGTATTTGTCTTCCTTCAAGAAAACATAGACAGTCTAAGTCGGGAATATTGCTCAATATGAGAATTGAGAGCCTGATTTTTAAAAGCAAAATGACCAGTATCGTTATCTCAGCAGATCTGCAAACCCCTCAGTCAGGGAAGTGGCATTCAGAAATTCATGTCTCAAGCTTGATCCATTGTGCATCCCATTTCAGAAAAGTTAAAAATTATAGGGAATTTAACAAGCACAAGATCTCCCCACCTCCCCCCAAAAAATAGAATTGGTACAGTAAAGACGACGTCATCAAGCAGAATGCAAGCTGCTAAAAGAGCAGCAATCCACTTAAAAAAAGCAATACAGTAAAACTATGAGTGCATGTAAATTGTTTCTTGCCGAGTACAGAAGGCACTGAAAAATCTTCTGTAAGGGATATTACGCTTTATCTTGCATATGTGTATTGCTGCAATTAGGTAGTTTGCTCTTTAACTTGGAAGCATGAAGTGTCTGGACAGTAGTATTAGAGCTAGTTGTATTCTTAATTTCCTGCTGCACAGTCAGCAGGAATAATTTTCCTGTTCTCCTTTATGAGCCGTTGGAGCCATAAACGCCTCCCCAGCTTTACGTGCAGAGCTCTGTCACTGGATAAGCAGCGAGTCCATTAGCAATCTGGTTGCAGAGAAAGAGCTGGAGCAAGTGTACTCCTCCGGAAAACTATATGTCTGCCTTGTACTAGCTGGTGCAGCCCTCTAACAAGGACTGACACCAATTTTCTGCTTCAACACGTCGTGAGAAATTCAAGGGAGGCAAGACAGGGGTGGAGATCAGACAAGCAGAATTGACCTACTTTTTTCTTCCCCTTGAAACATATAGATATGTATATAATAAACCTTTTGTCCCTCAACAAGTGGTTCACACCCAGTTCTTGTTAGAAATGCCTAAAACTGGCAAAAGATGATGCTTGGATTTTGACTTCTGTGAGATGTTCATTTCCACATGGATGGAGACGGACATTACAAAGTCTATGACCATAGCTGGCCCCAAATCCGACAGCTCTGGGGCCCAGAGCTATAACCAAACCTCTTAGCTCAGAGGTGGCTCTTTCTGCATCAGGGTTGATGGGAACTGGTGGGTCTGCCTATACAGGGAGCTGACTCTGATGTTAATCTTCAGAGGTTAAGTGCAAGATGCTGGTCATCACCATTTTTTATGAGTGTTAAATTCACTTGAAAATATGAACAGTGTCTTGCACCTTCAGCTCTGCAGAATTTTCTGCTGCCTGACTGTGGGATGGTGTGATGAACTGGCATCTATATGACAGGCTAATAGAAACAGATTTTTACAGGCATGAGACCCCCACAAGTGTGTGGTGGGAGGGAGCAGTGCATGTTTTTTTAATCAGACTTCTGGCACCTTTTCATATTCATTGTGTAAAGCTGACATGGCTCATTTCTATGGGAACATTAGCAGGGAAACACACACCTTCACTGTGTGAATGTGCAGCTGGCTTCCTTGCAAGTACCACCTTTCTTTCTTCATTCATACATTCATGAACACCTCATGCAACCATGGAGAAGAATTGCTCAGCAGCAGGCATGAAAGAACAAGACAATTATTCCTCCTGTTCTGATGGGCAAATATGGTTGAACAGTTTTCAAACCTAGCTGTTTAAATCCAGATTGTCTCTCCACACAGACAGTCTCTTGGAGGAGAGAGATAGGAAAGCAGGAAGAATTTCAGCACAAAAGGAAGAATTCCCAGTTCTACAGATGGAAAAGAGACACACTCTGGCCACACATCCTCTCCACGGACCTCTAAGGAATGGTTCCTCCATCCACCAGCGGCTAACAGAGCTCCCTGGGGTGTATGCACTGTCAAACGGTGTCAGGAAATGTCACTGGACAGTAAAATTTTATTATCTACTATGCTAGACTGTTAAAACTGTCCCCAGCACAGCCCAGGCTAGCTGGCGCTCTTCCATACAATTCCCAAGCAATTTGGGGGTTAGTGCAAGCTAGGGACTATTGCCAATACACAATTTGTCTTGGAGGCTAAGGAAGTTTAGCGTCATGGCCACAGGCTGTTCAGTGACAGAGAAAATGTGTAACACTAGTGTAAATGTAGCTGGCTGGAGGGCGAGGCATCCCTCAGTCTCTATTAGAGGATGGGTGGTAAAGCTTTAAATAACAGGTGCTCTGCTCCTAGTATAATAAATGGTGTTCCTATTGCTGAAGAAATAGTGGCTTGGTTTTGGGAAGAGTGGTTGAAGCACTGACTTTATGACTGGGATAGAGGACTTTATGGGAGTTAAACTCAGCTGGCCAGAGAGTACAGGCAGGTGAGACATGGGGACTGTGATCCTGAATGTAAGGGGAAGGTGGAAGAATTCCTTCAGAGTGGGAAAAGGCAAAGGCTGATACCAGGAGGCCAGAAAGGGGATGAAGGTGCAGGGATGTCTGGCTTTGCTGAAGCAGCAAGCATGCCATGACTTGTTTGGTTTATGTTACCTCATTTTCCACCAGGTCTGGCTGATTAGCCCATCTGTTCGGTCATCTGCACGACCTACAGAGACCGAGGAGTGCATGGGAGGCTACCCTCCTCTTCAGGAATTTTCTACACCGTTTTCAGCACAGGCAGACCTTGATCCTGGGCAGCACACCAAGTGCAAGGTGTTAAGGAACGTAGCCAGACCCTTGCTTTGACCCTTCGTCCCCTCTCATGGGAACACCAGTTCCCTGTGTTCATTTTCTCAACAGACCCTGCTAAAGAAGCAGGCATGCGTTTCCTGGAAGAGAGGTATGGTATAGTGGAGCGAGACAGGAGAGAAATCTCCGTAGCATGAAGTTCTTCTGGAAAAGGGGGTGAACATCAGTTTCAGCATGATGGAAACTCTAGCACCAACTCACTGGTAGCATTGCCTGGATGAGGCTTCATAAAGCTATTATATTGTAATACATACTTAAAGAAATTAAGTGGCATCTCCTCTAAGCTTCTTGCACTGGAGTTTGCTGAGTACTGAAGCTCTTTCTGAAGCTTTAGAAAGTTAGCATGGTATTGCAAAAGGGTCCTTCTCCCAAATGTTCAGAATACAGACACTGACATAGCTAAACCAAGGTGTAGCATGGGTTACTTCCACAATCTGCACACATTCACCCAGTATAAAATAATTGTTACATCCTGGAAGTAAATCAGCACAATGAGATAGGGAAGCTGAGTGCCAAGTTATTTATGCCCCCTTCTTGATGTAAGATTTTAGGAGTCCAACAGCTGTTGGAAAAGATAACTCCCTGATTCCTTTTAATCTTCACAGCTAAGGCTGACTTCCGTCTCACTTTCTAACACAAAGTTTCATGCTGCACTAAGAAAGTTTTCAAGGTTTATGTACAGGCAACTGATGTGTTTGCATTTTGTCTCCCCACCCTGATGTCTCTTTTCAGGAGAAAAACCAGCTGCAGTATTTACAGAGCAGTTACAGACGCTGCAGGCTTAGTGTAATATCCAAAGTTTAGGTTAGCACCATCACCAGAATCATGGGATATGGGAAGGGTAAGGGAGAGGCATTACTTATGCAAGGTAGTATAATAGAAGAAGCCTTTCTGGCCAGTGGTCAAAGCTATATGGTTTCTCTTCCCAGTAAATTAGTGCCCATACTTCTTTTTTTTTTTTTTTTTTTTTTTAATTATGGGAAAATCTTTGATTCTGGTACCCGAGTGCTATGTGCAATGTTGTTTTTTATTCCAAAGCAGGACTGCAAAGGAGGGAATTATTTTGAGCTCCTGTTCTTTACTAACATAATGCATCTTCTTCAAAGAGCTCTTTGGATACTAAATCTGTGGGTCTTACTTTCTAACCTCCTTACTTACCAAAAAGGATTAAGTAATTTGCCTAGGGTATGGTGAATGCTTTTGGGCGAGGGTTAAAGCACAGGATTTCCTCTGTCTTTCAAGTTTAGATCATTTTAAGACTTCCAGCCTGAAATCCTGAGATTACAAGTAGAGTTTTCCAGGCCTGTATGGGATGATTTTCTGTCTCACAAAACTGCTGTGCAGCTGAACTGATAAGATTTAGGGGAAGCTGAAGCTTATAGAAGGCAAGGACTGTGCTCTTGGACCTGGAGAGCAAAGCCTGCTTGCTGTAAGTCCTAGCCTAGCAGGACGACAGTTTGCAAATCAAATTGGCTTGTGCCCTTGTTGACCCTGATATTATGACGATATGCACAACATGAAACCTCTCTTATGAACAAGAACAGATATCATACAGTATAGTAAAACCAATATTTTCCTGGAAGATAAGGAAAGAGGAGATAATAATGATTGCCTCTATTCTTTTACTTCTCATATAGGAAGAATAGCTCTTCAATGTCTTTTCAGTTTTAATCAATAAATAAGTTTTTGAAAATATAAAAAAGTAAAGAGAATTCTGTTGGTTCTTTTAAAAATTATATCCCATGTCCCTCCTGTATTTTTTTTGTACGTGATCTCTGCTTTTACCTTGATCTTCAAACCTTCCTCCCTCCTTTGCACTTTTGTAAGGCTCCAAACAATCCTGCTGGTGTAAAATGGACCTGGTTTTCATGTAGTCTGAGCCTTGTACTTAGGACTTTGAATGCTTTCCTTTTAGAGTAAGAAGTGAATTAAACCTGACCCTGATTGGCGACAATCAGATGTTTCTATCTTCTAGAAGTTGTCCGGAGAGCAGTGTAAGTGCTCCCCATTTCTTTCCTGATGGAGAGAGTCTCAGCACAGAAATGTCTGACATCGTAATTAGTCCTTTTGTTGGCAGTTTCAATAGAAAGACCCAAGCCAGAAAGGACTAGAGCCTGGACTACCTTAGCAGCAGTGATCCACTTATCTGTGGGATCCACGGTTAGCCCAGGGCTTTCCAGAAGAGGTAAATTAGGGGCTTTGCTCAGATGTACTGAAGACTTAGGTGTCCATGTGGTATCTTGAATTCAAGGGCAGAGCACCTGATATTCAACAGTGCCAGACCTGGTTTCTTTACGCAATGAAGAGAAATGGGAGCTGGATTCAGGCTGCCCTCTACAGCTATGTAATATAAGTGTTTAGCATGAACTGGAGAGCTTACCTTGACCATGCAGCAGTGGGGCTCCCTATTGCAGTCATGAGGCTCCCTAGGCAGTCAGGACAGACAGTGATCAGGAAGGTCAAAATAAAGCAACTGCATTGTTCCTGGCAGTCCAGGCTGTCACCAAGCTGGATGTCACATAGTCTGCATCACCCTGAAATGGAGTCTGCCTCTTGCCAGTGACTGAGGGTGCAGGTACTCAGTCTGATTCAGGTCCTGATGCACCCTTGCTGCTGCTGTGTTTGGCATCAGGGGCCTCTTGCCAGAGGAAAAACTAGTGCCCTGCGTCCCCCTTGGTGGAGAGGGTGTTTACTGAAGGTCACCCTTGTCCTTCAGTGTAGGCTTAGCTTAAGTTAGTAACTTTGGCCATTTGGCCATCTCCACAAAGTATCTCAACTGTGTGCTCCAAATAACCCTGCCAGGCCAGGAAACTACATCTAAGTGATACAACATCGAACGTCGGGCAACCCTAAGTCATTGCATAGAGAAAAAGAAAAAGTGTCACTTTTTCTAGGAAGATATTAATATAATTCACTGTTAATCCCATGTTCACAGAGTCCAAGTCCCTTCCTCAATGTCTTTGCAATCTCAATATTACTGACATCAGCAGTCGTCAGCAATGAAAGCATTTCCCTTAAAGCAGCCTAAAATCCATCTCTCTCACTTCCTACACAAACACTGTTATCGCCCACGTTTGTGTACGACTGCAGAGTATGACAGAGCAGGGAGGTGCAGGTGACATTCTTTGCCTGGTGTCACTCACTGGAGAGCTTGAATTTACCTCTTTTTATGCTTCCTGATTTATCAAGATAAAGCTGACGTCAGCTGTCAAAAACGGCTCAAAACTGCTGTTCTTTGACAAAAAGTGAGTCATTCATGGATAAGAGGAATATGATTATCTTTTCAAATTCTTTCTCCAAACAATGAACAAGCACAGCAGCAATACTGTTTTTTTCTGTTCTGTGTTTTTGCCCTCTGTTCTTTGCTTTAATTCAATCTGCACAGCTCGGGGCTGATCGGGAAGTATATCGAGCATTCACAACTCTTACAGAAGTCTGTGCGATTTGTGGAAATTCAGTGTGTCTTCAGCTTCAGTCTTGTTAAAGAACTTCAGTAAGATGTGCAGAAAAGTCTCTTTTCTTTGCATAAGCCCCAGCTGAAGCTTTTCACTCACCACTTGAGAGGAGTCTTTAACAACTGTACTTCATGTCGTGGATGCTTGTCTTCATACAGTAAGTTTGGTTTTGTGTTCTGCGTTTATCACAGACATGCTATAAGCGACCACACCTCAGTACTATGGTGAAATCTGGTCCCCCAGGTCCAGTTAAAGCTTCAGTAAGAAAGAGTGTGGGTCTGGTTACATCCCAGCCTTGCCATGTTACAAATATTTCTCTGCACATTTTTGGGGGGTTCTTATTACTCAGTCTTTTCAGTGGTGTTTACAGTGGTTCCTGCCTAAGTTCACAACAGGATAAAACATACAGTGGAAGGGCCAAACACAAGGCCAAGCAGACTTAAAAGGTCTCTTTTCACATGTATGGGGAGCTAAGACCTAGGCTTTTTACAGCATACTCCAGTAACTACATTAAATAAGATTATATCTGCTCTGGTGAAGCTGTTTTCCCACCAAATTCAGTAGGATTTTTTGCAGCTTGCCTAGGCTATGCTTAGAAAGTTGATTTCAGTTTTATAAATAGCAATGACTTCAGATGAAATATTTGTGCCTACAACAAAGAATCCTACTTCATTAACGACACCCAAAAAACTTTTTGCTTGCATGGCAAAACAGTAGAATAACTTAAATTAAATATCTGGGGGCTGGTTTATATTTTCTGACATATTGAAATAAAGTTAAAAATTCCTTAATCTTGAGTCTGCTGAACTTTCAGTTGGCTTCAGAATGATTTGCTGAGTCTGTGTGTTGGGAGGGTTCATTAACAAACTGGCTTTAAATACCTTTTTTAAGTTTAGCTTTTTTGTGTAGCTGAATTTATTTATTCTTTTAACTCCTTAGGAATTTAAGCCACCTTCAAAAACTGTATTTTTGAGTAAATAAATTGTTCACCTAAAAAATTCAGCTAGCTCTGTGTTAGCTGGTCTAATGCATTCACTACAGTGAGGTTTTGAATCACATCCAGTATTTTTTAATGAGTGATAGACCAAGCCCTAAGGTTTGAATGCAAACCCACACCTTATGTCTTTAAAGGTTCTTGTCTGGATGAGATTTGGTGTTACTACCATCAAACTCCGCTGTGAAATAAAGCTATTACTGAACACAGAGATCAACTGAACATCTCAACAGATTTTCAGTGTTACCTCAGTATGAACGGAATTAAGCCAAAATTGGCTTTGCTGGGATCTGCCAGTTCTAAATAAAACTTGTATCAGGAAAATCCCTATTGCATACTGCATCAATTGATAAGCCAATAAACTGAATTTGAAAGAGACTCAATACATAAAAAGATCAATGTCTCCTTGGGTTCTTACCAACTTGTCTTGGCAAGACACTCTTAGTACTTAAATGCCTTTAACCTTCACTACAGCCCTTACATTTTCTCTGATATGACGTATATGGGACGAAGATATTTAAAATAGATAAGGTAGGATCTCAAGATTTGCTCTTCTGATTGCCTTGTATGATGGGTAAGTAGGGAAGGAGAAGGACCAAATTTGACTACAAAGATAAAATATCTTTGGGTAAAATTGCTAGCTAGAAAACTGACAGGGCTTTATTCAGCTTACTCATTTAAGAGGGATCCAAGTTCAAGAAAATGGCAAACAATTAATCTTCACTCTCCAAGCTGACAGACTCTGACTCTTAAGAGGTCTATAAAGAGAGGCAGGTGGGACACCCAGGTTAGACCAGTGTGTTGTGGCAACTGGATCTCTTCATGGATGGTGCAGGAGGTCCAAGGATGACAGCCATGGACAGCAGGGAGCTTGGATCACTAAGCATCAGTCTCAGATGATTTCTAATTGCTTAACTCCACCTCTGTATTTTGTATTTACTGAGCATCTCATATGCAGCTACTTTAGGCACCACCCTCACCTTTGCTACCCATCTGCAAAAGACATACAGATTATATTATTACAGACTCCTCTCCAAATACCAGCTAGGATAAAGCTGCCAAAAGCCAGGTCTGATTGCCACCAGACTCTGGGTTCCTCCACCTTGTATTTGGACAAGAAATCTGCAGACAATACCAAAATTTGAGTCACACTGCAGATCTATGTAGCCCAGCAACCTTCTTTGCTGATAACCAATGCTGGGAAAAGTATGCAGAAGGGACAGACATGTGTCACGTGTCCTCCAAGATCTCTCCAACTTTCTGAAATCTGAGACTCAAGTTTTTCCTGAACCAAGGTGTTTAAGCACTTTCAGTGGGTTCCTCTTTTATTATCCATAAACCTATATTGTGTGGAAATAGAGTCTAAAGTCTGAAGACTGCATCTGCCTCTTCACTAGGCATCAGGAGCAGCCTGCAGGTCATTCAGATAGACGATTCATTTAAAAGCACCTACCCATACAACTCCCACTGAAACTAATGGCTATGTCCATGGTACCTGGAGCAGTGATTTGCCTCCCCAACACCTCCTGCACATGGACCTGCCTTGAAGACAGCCTGCCTGAGGGCAAGGCACATGTTTGGGGATATGGGACCTGTTGGGATGTTTGAGTTCATTGGTGTGTTCTGGCTGCACAGGAAGCCAGCTTTGCAAACTTTAAGCTTTGGTTTTCCATGTTTTCTTGGGGCAGCCATTAACAGACAAATCTAGAAATATCACTGAAAACTAGTGCCTCATCCTAAATGCCTCATCATAAATCTACCCTCTGCAAAGGACAGAAGATGATTTTGCCTTTTCTACTTGCAGTACTATGGGTAGATGTAATACTATTGGTAAGGCACGCAGCTATTATAGTGACAGGAGAAGACAGAATGGGAATCCTAGGTCCGAAAGCAAATTAAAGATACCAGCTTGAATCCCAGAAGCATTACGGATGCATTTGTGGCACTAGTTGATTTACCTCCTAAAGGAGATAAACTGTTTTACTATCTCATTTAAAGCTAATTTGAGAGTTTCTGCACAATTCTTCTTTGTATGAGGCAGAAAAACCTCACGATTCTGTGCAGCTTTCAAAAAAAAATAGGAAATCCCTCTTGCATTTTCCTTTTCTCACAGGTTGGTCTGGACATGTGGTTCATCATGTTAAATGTTGACAGTTTGTATTGCATTTTCCTGTTACCAAATAACATTTTATAAAGACGAACACAATTCCCTTGAGTCTGTCCCCTCAGTGTCTGGTTCCTTGCGTCTGCATCATAAAATATTACAGTTTGGTCATTACGGCTGTCTCTTACTCATCTATTTTTGTGCAGGTTATTTGGGGACATCCCCAAATCTTTGCTTTCTGTTACCTGATTTAGCCCCAACTTCACCAGTGAAAATTCTAAGGATCAGGGAAGGACTTTTTTTACACTTAGCAGCTTGTGACATAACTTACAATTTTCATCAAGCCTAATTCAGAAGAAAATGCAGAATAAGCCAGTTATCAAACTTCTTCCATCTCTGAGGGTCTCCCATTTCACAAGAAGAGAGGGGTCTAACATGCATAAAACTGGATTAGGAGACTTTGAAAGAATATCCAGAGTAGCAGTGATTCCCATCAGACAGTTTATCTCACTATAGGGCAGCCAAAACTACACAGTTTTGTAAGTAATTTACAGATCACTCTGCTTTGGGAGGCTCTGAAGTCCTTTATGACTGAGACTTTTAAGTATTCAACACTGAATATAATCAGTTAGTTTTGTAGGACCATGCTCAGAGTTGTCAAACTGTAAAGGCCTCTCTCAGATCTATGGAAACAAACTAGATTGTGGGAAATAATAATTAAATATTGGCTCAAACAAACATTTAATGTGAAACAACAAAACACTGGCTGTTAATATTTAATGCAAGGACATGTAGTTTTGGCTAGTGTCAGCAAAACCATGAGAAGGCACTGAACTACTGAGGAGAAAATTAATTTAGCTAAATTTAGAACCTCCTCGAAATGACAGAAACTCCCATTAACTTCAATAGAGCCAAGATTTCATGCAGAGCTCCTAAATTTAGTACAGAACTTGAAACAGTCATAATTAGCAAAATGGGAGTTCTGAAATGGTGGGAATGGCTTTATTTATTTGCCCGCTAACTCTTACTCCACTGTAATTTGAACAATCATTCATTAGAGGAGTGGTTCGTCTGTTTCCCAAGTTATTTTCTTAAATCTTGAGAAGATTTTTGAGGGAAGATTCCCCAACTCTTGTATTGCTGATGGGATTTTAGCATGCTTCTTGAATTAATAAATGGTAAGCTTCCTTCAAAAATCTGTTTTGATTTTCAAACAGCTGACGATAGCCTGTTCCCTACACCAAAGTAGAGAAAAAGACATACATCCTTTGTCAGTGTGAGAAAAATGTAGATCTACATTTTCATTCATTCATGTCTGGCTTCCACCCAAACACCAGAAGGGATTTCTTGTTTCCTCCATCAATTGTAAACCGGAACAAGCTTGTATCTTCTTCCCTTTGAAAAGGCAGCTGTTGGGCAAATGGTTTCACAAAAAATAATGCTTGTGCATACGCTGCAGTCAGCTTAATCTGTACGTCCACAAACTGTGAATTGTGCAGAACTGGATCTCTATCAGCTGACCTCTTGCAGGCAGAACTCCTAGCTTCAATTAAGAAAGCACAAACACAAACACTAAACCTGCTGACTGGCCTGTATGCAATTTCACCTTCTCTGGGGCTTTTTGGGGGAGAATGAATTCAATATGTGGGCCATGAATGGGTCAGTGAATCTTTGCATTTTTGGGGTCAAGCCAAGTCATAGCAAAGGCTGACTAGGTAACTGTGGTAACTTTGATAAGCTTTTCCTGGAGCTTATTTGATTAACAAAATTTTGTTAGGAAATTTTGTGACTCTAATAGCAAGTACGTAAAATGCCGTCCCACCTATTCTAAATGTTATGCAGCCATGTAAATCTCAAGAGACTGCTCAAATGAAGGGTAAACTTGCTTACTTTGTAGATAGTGGTCTTTAATAGCAGGTACGTGGTCTTCACATATGGCTATCAGTATTGCATAAGTAGTGATTTCTATGAACTGTGAGCGTACTTGCTGCTCTTACCACTGGCTGGATGTGAGCTGAGCCATTGGTGGCTGAACACATGAAACTCTCAAGATAACTTGCACCTCATATTCACAGAAGCATCTAATCTTAATATTTGTCACCCATGAGAATAACAAAGTGAAGAACGAGCTCCCTGGCTTGAACCAAAAGATTGCCCAGAGTGCTGTGTCTCCAGCAGCACTCAGTGACGCAAAGCTTGAAGAATATGTGTACCAAACAGGCATGACTGGCTGATGCTTCTCTTTCTATACCTTCCTGGCTATTGCTCTTTAGTTTATTCTCCTTCCCTATCATAATTTCTCCGTTTCCAGAAAAAAGCTGTATAGAGATCTTTGGAGTAGAAAGCTGCATCTGGACTACAGTATATTCATTCTCCAGCAGTCTGTTGAGTTTCTGAGTGCACTGATATTTTGGCCTCCCCAACACCCTGTGGCAGAATTCCACCATTCAGCTATGTCCCACACGAAAGAGAACTTCTTTATATCTTCAGCATGCTGCTTGATAACACCACCATTTTCTGAAAACCTGAAGCACTTGAAAAAAGTACATCTCATACTAATTCTCTGTAACAAAGAAGGCATCTTTCCAGGGAGCTACTGATTGCCTACTGGCATACAATTTGAACAAGGTGTATTGTACCAAATTCATCCTCTTTCTAATTTAATGCCTGGCTTCTTCTAGGATACACCTAATTTGGGGATATCTTGTGCTAGCAAAATAAAGATTCATACAGAACTGTCTCATAAATAACTCACAGTTCCCTTCATCTCTGGTCACTACACCTGCCTACTTTGCCAGGGTGTTCGGAAGCTGCTGAATGATTGTTTCCTTTGCCATGGTAAGCTGAGAAGAAGAGGAGCCTCTAGCAAGGTCTGCCACATGCTGACTGGGAAAATGCGGCTTTCAGAAGTTCCCTTTGCCCTTTGCTCGCCACCCACCCACCCCGCTTTCCAGAACACAGCAAGGGTTTCTTTTTTTTGGTAAAGTGATAAAGCAGGTTTTTGTCATCCTATCCTTCTCCATACACTTCTTTTAGCAGAAAAATAATCCAGCAGCAGCAAGAAAGCTCTGTTTGCATGAGTGAGCTCCTTTCAGCAACCTGACTGAAAGGACTTTTTCCCTTCTTCGTCAAATCTATTTATCCAACTGCTTAAGAAAATTGATGTTCTTAAGCAGAAGTTGGATAAGTTTGTTTGTTCTTTGTTTGTCTTCAGGGAGAGTAAAAAACTTTCAGTCTTTAGCAATCTTAAAGCTTGATAATGAGTCGTTTAGTTTTTTAATTATAGTTTCTGTGCATTAAATAATAAAATACATACTTTTGTTGCTGTTCCTCTTTTTCTAAAAAAACAAAGTTCCTTTAGTCACCTTAGGATAGTTGCTCAAAAACAAATGCATGGCATCACTAGTCGCTTTTAACAATCTTGGGTTTGTGTTTGACAGCACATCCTATATGCGGGTGTTGAATACTTCTGAAGGCAGGTGAAAAGTGCCATTACAATACATTGCTATTCAAGGCCAGAGTCATAGTAAGATAGCAAGCACCCCAGGCAGTCTCTGTTTAATTTCCCAGCTAGGATGGGTGTGTGGCCCTGCACAGGCTGGGCTTTATGCAGGTTGGTTCAGCAGTGCCTGCTGTTTCAGGTGACTAGAAAGAGCCAGATTTGATGGTAGCTCCTCTGCTCTATCTACCCTTAAAAGCCTACAACACTCCTAGGATGCTTGTAGAGGGGCCAAACTGGACATGATTTTAGGTCCAGCTTTTCCTCTTCTACAAACTTTGAGTGGATGCCAAAGGAGCTGTGCCTTGTCCTTGTGGCTTCCTGCCATGACAGGTCCAGCTGGCTTCTGACCCATCAGCAAGGCAGGGAAAGGGCAGAGTCTATGTTTATGATGCAGACTGTCATTCCCTGGCTGTGCAGCTCTCTTTGCCCATGGCCACGCTAAAGAGTTCAGGGACTGTATGAGCCCAATATGCAACTGAATACTATTTCAGCTTCTTTGCTGAAAAAGTAGAGGAAGCAGTTACCTATGGATAACTTTTCATGAGTGAAAGACATCACCACTTGACCTGTAAAAGAAAGGGGAACAGGTTTCTTAGTCAGGATTTTTGCAAGCCATATATAACTTTTCCTGCAAGTGGGGTTTCCGTGAGACACTATGAAAGACCATCAGGACTATTCATGGAGAGCCAGAGGAATTTGATTGTCTGTTTTTTAGGAAGCATCTGCCCACCTCACCCAAGATCCAAGGACACCATCTCACATAGTTCAGGGTTACCAGTGAAACTCAGAAGTGCCTTCTCAGGAAGTAACATGCATGTTGGCACAATCCCCCACCAAGCTGAAAGGGACACATTATTAACTGGGAATGGTCCCTAGCACATCCTGACCCCTGAATCGTCCACAGGTGTGCTGTGGATGTCCTGAATCACCGTCAGGAGTGCTGTTCCTGCAGACCAAACCTGTATTGGGCAGTTGCTGGATGGGCAAGCCACAGGCTTGTGCTTGTTCCCTGGTTTTTTTTAATCATATTCCCCAAAAGTGGGTGATACAGTTCTGAAAGGAGCAGAGATAAGCACTGCTTAGATACTAGAAGAGCAGCAAACTTGATTTAGCCTGTACCACAGATGTACAGGTCTAAATTCCAAAAGCCGGTCTGCTTTCACTCAAAACTGGCAACATGTTTCAGACCTTGCACTTCTCTGGGCTCTCAGTTGTTATCTGATGAAGAACCTGATACATCTGCAGTGCTGATGCTCCTGTTCTTTCAGATAGGGGGTAGAGGCATCACATATCATGGCATCTTGTTGCCTCTCCACAGTTACCATATACTTTGTCACCATGTCAGTGTCCTGCTGCAGAGGAGAGTATTTCATTGCGGGATGCACCTGGAATTCCCACCCCTATGAATGCAGAGCTCTGGGAATGAGTCTGGTGGACTAGGATACTCCTAAACTGAGTCACATTTCCCCACACAAGGAGTTAAATATCACAAGGGATTAGACTGCAGTGATGGGTGCCTCAGATATGCTTGTAAGGGTTAAAGATCCAATTGCACCGGCAGGGAGGGGTGCACACAGTCTCTGAAGCTAGCTCTGCTTGCTATCTTTAAGGAAAGAAAGGCACAAAGTTGCCCACTGCAGACCTGTGAACTTGGGTTACTTGGAGATCCCTCAGTCTCTTGGTACATTTTGGAGCAACTGGAAATCTTTCAGGACAAAGCATGTGATGAGGATAAGCATTTAGAAACACAGATATGTACCCTACCTTCCTAAGACTCCTGCTGGTAAACTCAGCAGCTGCTGTCTTTCTCTCTGTTCCTTATGCTCTTGTGAATCCAGCCTGTGATTTCGGGCCATTTCCTGGTGCCCCCAGAGGACTAGCTCCACAGCTAGCCTGGACTACAAAGACCCCTCCAACACACGCACTCCTTCTCAGACCAGGGACCAGCAACTTCCTCGATTTACAGAATAATTCCTACTTCCACTGCCAAACTGTGACTTCAGTACCACGGAATATTTCATATGCTTCCACTTTGGAAAAAAACCCGCCCCTCCAGCTGTCTTTTTTTCTGGAACATTTCTGGCAAAATGTCCTCTGAAGTCCTCAATACTCTCCAGGCCTGAAGAAAACACATAAATGCAGTAGCCTTGTTCCTTTCCCTAGGAGTGGAAAATGTTCTGCTGTTGCCCATATATCACCCAGGAGCTCATTGCACTGTGAGGTATGCTTAGACCTTGCCAAGGATGGAGAGTAGATGAACAGATTAACTACTTTGTTTGGTGCTTGCTGAGACTTTCAGGAGAATTACTTTTCTCTCAAATATAATTTTTCATGCATAGTTTCTGTTTCTTGCTCATTATGCCTGAAAGGTTATAGCAGAAAAGTTTTGAAGGTATTTGGACAGCTATGCTCTTCATGCAGAGCTGAGAGTAGAATTCAGTTTTACCAAGCCTGAACAGTGGAGATGATAAATTTGTTTCCTCAGCCCGTAGTAAGAACTGTGTTTTGGCTAAAACCTTAACTGGCTAATGATTTCTTGGACATATGGAGGGGATTTTTTGAGGATCCAGAAGATCCATTTCCAGTCTTTGTATACCTAGACAGTTCATCTTAAATTCAATTTTCTCCACACAACTTGTAAATTTCCAATTTTGAGGTTCTGCTGCTGACCTATAATTATTCTTTGGCTGAGGTTACACTTGAAGGTCACTGGGAAACGGTTCCTCATGTGCATTGCAAATGCATGCCTATTAGGTAGTGCTAACTAGTAATCATTACATTAGCTCTTTTCTAGTTCTGACAGCTACATCTCACAGAATCACAGAATGGCTGAGGTTGGCAGGGACCTCTGGAGGTCATCTGGTCCAACCCTCCTGCTCAAGCAGGGCCACCTAGAGCCACTCGTCCAGGACCGTATCCAGATGGCTTTTGAATATCTCCAAGGATAGAGACTACACAGCCTCTCTGGGCAACCTGTGCCAGTGCATGGCACCTTCACAGTAAAAAAGTGTTTCCTGATGTTCAGACAGATCCTCCTGTGTTTCACTTCATGCCCATTGCCTCTTGAATTCTTAGTTTTTCTCACTGCAATTCAAACTGTCAAGCTCCTTATGTATGTGAAGCCCCAGAGTGCTTTTGTCCTTCCTTTCTGAGAGACTTCCTGTAATCTTCCATAGGTCTCCTTAAACATTTCTCCTTGTGGTTGAAGCTTCTCCAAAGTAATTCTGAAGATGGAGTTTGTGGATTGACAACTTCCATCACATTTAAGAGCTAATGTGTGACTCACCTATCAATCAGGAGATTGGACTTTGTTCTTCTAACACATATTTACACCCAAAATGGAGCTCAAAGCATATGTTAGAACATGAGATTTCTTGACTAGCAGTCACTTTAAAAGTTGGAGTGGAAATAACAGCTGCGACTGTTTCTATTTAAGAAAAGCCTTAGCGCTGCTTGCCTTTGCATTTGATGCTCCAAGCAATAGATGTGCTTTTGTGCCTTGCTGAGCCCTGCTGTGCCCTGTTGAACCCCCTGCAGCTACTGTGCACTCCTCTGGGTTTGACGATGCTATAAGAAACAGCAAGATCAGAAGATACCTAACATAGGGTACATCTATAGGGACCAAATTTCCCATTCATTTTAAATATTCAGACCTGAACCACGAGTTTGTATACTTGTTTGTAAGGCACCTGTCTGCAAATTCCAAATCAGTGCAAGTAATCATTTGGGGGATGTAACAGGTTAATTTATTCCTGTGCATGTTTTATTTTGTTCCCATTTAAAACCTAACATTATTCTTTTGCATTAAAACCATTATCAGATTTCTGGAGTTAATGAGCCAGAGAGACTAGAACACAGCAAATTTTCTTCCACTGATTTGGAAAAATGTAGTCATTAAAAGAAAAGACATCACTTGTTATTCCATGGGTCTAAAAGGTTATTTACTTATTCATTTATGGAGAAAAGTGAGGAGAATGGCAATGGCAGATAATTAGACCTGGAATGACATATCTCAGAAGGAATTGTACAAAGTTTAGAGGTACGTGTTATTCGAAACATTGGCCGATGTAAATATCTCTGCTTTTAACATTTCCTCCAGCTCCTAAATGGGGTGAATGCCGAGTAAAGCATCAGGCCCTATCAGCAAGGTACAGACTGCGATGCCAGACGTGGTTTGGTGTTTGTTACATCTCTTTGCAATGCCACAGCTCTGCCACGGGCTGCCTGGCGTTGCTTAACATCACCGTGGATTTGGGGTGAAACCTCTCAGGCAGCTCAGCAGAGAAGCTACTGCTGGAACGGGGCATATGGCTTCCTCTGCAGCTGCTCAGTGCTAAGCTCAGTGGTAAGCATATAGTTAGCACATATCTATGGACATGTATGCAGGTGTAGATACATTCTAAATGAACCCATTTACCCACAGCAAAGAATATCTAGTATGTTAACAAATAAATAGTATATCCTGATGACTAAACAGGCATTAGCAATGGAACAGACTAAAGAAACTAAAGTTTTCAACTCTATATCCAGCGATTATTCTCAAGGTAAAGCTATCCTTGTCAGTTGTTGCATTAGTTACTTGAACTCAAGGTACCTGAAAATGCTGCAGAAATTTCTGGAAGGATGCAGAGTGTGCCAACACTGCCGCCTGCAGTGTGGCACTGAGATACCCCAGATTTTCCTCATAAAAAAACCTCACTGTGGTTAAAGGACTGGGTTAAAAGCAGGTCTCTTGGCAGCGTGCCATTCCTTGCCATTTGGGGATCGGAACTATGGGTGAACCTGCGCCCCGGGGGATGACCCGTCACCCCCACTGGCCTTGCTGCCCCGCAGGTCCTGCTGGCAAGCACAGGCATCTGCCATGCAGGAGGTCATCTTCACCATGGAAGTGACTCCAGTTGTCCATACTCGAAAGCAAGTCCGAATGAGGGAGTCTCTCCCTCACTCGTTTAGGTGTGGAGAAATAAGTAGTTAAACTACTTAAATACCACTTGTTTTGTATCTTTTTTAGATTTACCAAGATTTAGTTCCTATATGATAAAATGAAACCAAAACCCACAAAGATTTGTTTAAAAAGGGTAAGGCTCACTGTGAAAATGTTGCTATTAAACTCCCAAACACAAAAACTTTAACAAGCACCAAAAAATGACATTTTACATGAAAATGGCATGAAATTCTCTGAGTCATTCTGTCTACTTGTCAGCACCAGACTATAAAAACACTGACCAAAATGAAAAATTACTAGAAAAATTTCAATTGTAATTGAAGAGCCATTTTAATTGAACAGATGTTGACTAGATCTAATACACACTTTACAGAGTAAGATCCTGAAATGAAGAAAGCCCCATTAATTTACAGAGATGAGTTCTATTTTGTTCAATTCTGTTCACATCCCAGAGAGCAGAAAGATAAAAACATTTAAAGCCTCACCTCCACCAAGCCTAACATCCAAAACATTTCTGTTTAACAGTTTATTAAGCAAAATGGAGCTAATTTCTGCACATCTCTCCTTAGAAATTAATACTGCTGAGCTCATTATGCCTTCTCTCACTTCAAAGATATGAAGAAATCAGCTCTGTTGGGTCTCTTTCTGCTGCAGGGAATCTTAGCTGGGCAATTGGGATTCAGTAGTGTTTTATTCATTTTAATACCTCACTCTTTAAAATTTAAAGGCATTTTAGTGAATCTGCTGTTCCCAGAACATTGTGGGAAACAGACAACAGACATTGTAGCTATTTCTATAAAAGCCCTCTATTCAAATGGCTTTTAGCATTAGGAGGCTTAATTTCCTTGAACTCACTCATAGTTCAAATAACCTCAAAAAATAGGACCTTGCTCTCTGATTTACAGAAGCAGCGTATTGGCATTTCAAGAATGCAAAGAATTTATTTACTCATGGATTTTCTGTCAGACATAAACTCCACCTTTCTGAGACCAGACTTCATCTAATTGTATGAATGTATGAACTAAATGGTTCCTTTAAAGCATTTAAAAAAACAAATGCCCATGCTAAACTTTAAATGAGGTGTCTCAGACTGGACCCAAGAGATTAGTTTTCATTTAGTACTCATAACACTAATATTAATGAAAGACATACAATACAAGATTCTTGGTGTACAGTATACATATGCGTAAGCTAAAATGTTTCACTTCTTTCTCTTTATAGAGAAACAAGTGTTCTGCAAGCCACTTAAAAAAATATATCTTAAATTGATATCAAATAACTAGAGATAATCTACTGTGTCAGTAATGAATACCCACAGATGATTATAAGGATAAAGTATTTTTACTACAGTGGCTTGCATTTAGTAAATAAAAAATAAGATGTCAACTTGTAAAAAACAGGGGATTTTAAGAGACATTGGGAAAATGCAATTAAACCATGCCTGCATGCATTCTTGCTTTTGTGTATGCAAACAAACAGATCTACTCCCTGTTCTTTTCCATTATCTCCTAAATTAATCCCAGAAAACCTCACTATCATGAATCTGTTGGTCATGGTTGTCCAGGTAGGAGCAGAGGTTGGTCATATTCTTCACCAGTTTCATGATCCCACTTTAACAGCCAGACCAACCTTCAAGGAGAGTAATCAGACCAAACATGACCAACTAAACCTTAGACCAAATAATAAAATACAACTTCTTTTAATGGTAGTAAGGCATTATTTACATAATTAGCAGTCCAGGATGTCAAGATGATAAATTTTGCATACCAGGTTCCAAAGATAAGGGGCACCTGTGGAGCTCAGCGGGGTTTGTTATCCTCTTACACCTCCAACCTAGAGGCAGCTCGACCTATGCTATTAGCTGGTCAACTTGGATGATGATTCCTGTTTTCTTCAACACGATAACACATCCATTTTGAGGACTATCCATCAATGTATATTTTTAGGTAAGCTGTCCTTCCTGTAGACTATCCATTGGGGTATATTTTTCAGCCTGCAGACTTACATTCATTCTAGACATGGTACTTCACTGATGTGTTTCCAAACATGGTTCAAGGTAGCCTTACTATATTCTTGATCACTCATAAATTCTTACGTTAGGGTTTCCAGATTTCTCAGGGTTCCTTAAATTTGAATTATATAGCAATAATAAAGTATATATCTAGATGTGTGCATGCGTATAGGCAATAAATTTATATCTATGTATAACATCTTTCTAACTACATGCTCTTAATGTATAAACATCTATCTCATTCTGACTATGTTAATGGTAGTTATCAACCTTCTTTACTTATATTTCATTGATTCTCTTGAGGCTACAAAATACCACAACCTTCTGCCTAAACTTCCTGCCAGATTTGGTGGATGGGAAAAAGGAATGGACTAAAATGGCTGACTGCTGATAAAAAGTCATGCCTTTTTTAACTTCAGTGCCAGTATCAGTGCCTCAGAGAGAGAATGAGGAAGAGTATTTGGTAAGGAAAGTCATCATGTTCTAATCCATGAAAACAAGGCATTGCTTTGCATGTATCTTGGAAACAAGACAATTTTGATATAAGCAGAGTTAGGAAAAAGGAGATGATGGGTTTGGACATTCAAGGGGTGCTTTGTAAATGAACACCACTGCTCGGATGGAAACACGCTGCCTTGTCATGTGGCTGTTTTGAGTCAAAGCTGGATTTTTGTGACCCTGATGTGGCAGTTGTGCCACTTTGTTTATTAACTGCCATTGTTAATTGTCACATAAACTACCACTGGGCCATTGTTTATTAACTGGTAATTTTTAAAAACAAATGGACAAGTCTGGCCTGCATTCACAGTTGGTGGATGTCTTGTCTATTTAGTTAGTGGATTGAATGTCAAAGAAGAACTTGAATGTCTGAAAAGATGAGGACCATTTTCTACTCACTTTTTTTTTGTTATGGTGTAGTTCTGTGAGAGGGTACAGAAAGGTGCCAGGGCACTGGCGATTCAGCCCCCTCATTGAATTCTTGGTTACGCCTAGGCTTGGGTAATTCCTTCCACTTTGGAAAGAAACGGATGATTGAGTCTCTGGCAATGGATTTCAGTTTTAAGCCTGAGGAGTATGAAGAATTTCTGAAGTAGAGCCATATTAAGTGCAGGGATTCTTTAATTTATTATCCTCAGGCCTGTGGGGAAATAAAACATTTTAATTGTGTCTGAAAATTTGTTTGCAAACTGCTGACCCAGAAGGATAGCTCTGGAAATAGTTTGTTATAGGTTTCTTGGTGAACTACTGTGTGAGCCTACATGCGTCAGAACTGCCCAGATGTCTTCTGCTGCTGGGAGGAGAATGCAGGTAGTTGCTGATATCCTCCAAAACCTAAAATCTGATACAAAGCTGTTGCAATATTCAGCACTGGAATCTGTGAGAAATATAATTTGACGATTTGGCAAGAAGTAAACAGCACAGGGCATGCCTCTGAGTGAGCTTGCAGGAACTGGTTCTTTGGGGATCAATGTGCTTTGTTATCCAGAACAATTATGTCAAACTGTGGATTCACATAACAGAAATCCCCAGGAGCAGGGTGCTGAAGGCAGCTTTACAGCTGCTGTGCGCTGATGGAGCAGGGAAAAACATCCTGGCCCTGGAATCATAATTCTAGATAGCTGAAACTCTTGTGTGGCTCTTTTGCAAGACTTTGTAAACACAGACTGGAAATAAATAAATGTGCTCCTATGCTCTGACAAGAACTGTATAAGGAGAAACTGGGGAAATGTAAAATCATTATATTTTTCAGAAGATGAAATATGTATTTGTTTTCTTCACATGAAACCATGGCAATATTCTGTAACAATAGGAAAGGCAGATGCTTGCTCATAGTTGTTTGATGGGCAGAAGTATAATGCTTTTTCATGTGCCCTACAGCAAAGTCTCCACACAAACACAAGAAGACAGAGAACCTGTATGGGTCAAAGAGTCATCTTGTTTATGTAACACGTCTGAAAACCTCTCTGCCAGCCATGGGTGAGAATGTGTGCGGATACTTTGACAACTGTAGCTGGAGGCAGAACAAGATCTTATGAGCTTCTGGGGAATACAGCAATGTCCTGCCAGTCCTGAGGGGGCCATGGTCTGCTCCTAGCCCAGTCCCTTCTGTTGGTTGATGATGGAAGAACTCGCTTCCCCACAGCCTTTCCTAAAGCTAAGTCCAGTGTGCATGGTGCAGGAGCAGGGCTTGTAGTCCGTAGAGAGTCTGGTCAATAGGGACACCCCAGGAGGAGCCGCAGCAGAGTGTGGGAGGGCTCCTTCTGCATGCCCATCCTGGAGCGTCTGCCCACATGCAAGCTGTGCCTGGGTAGCCTGCACAATAATAAACTGACTGCTAAGTGTTGCCAGAATCAACTTTTTTTTTGTTTTGGCTTGAGCTGAGATGCTGTGTGAATGGCTAACTTAAATCTCAGTTTCTCTTTTGCTACTCTCTATCCTGCCAGTGGTTCTCACCCTGTATGCCATGCACCAGCTAACAGGGAGGATGAACTTGGCTCAGAAACCAACATCACTAAAACCCTATGGCTAAAAATTTCATGATGGATGTGGCTGGAGCAAGGCATTGCCCAGCAAGGCATTGCAGATGGAGCAGGTACAGGTGATCGCAGCATGGCATGAAAGGCAGCTTCTCTGAGCAGTGGGCTTCTCACACGTGCTCATTTCAGTGTATTTGCTTGCCTGCAGAGGACTCTTAGCCCTGAGATTTCAAGAAAAAAATTTCAAGCCCCCACAAGACACTAAGCTCTATCAGAAAGCTTAGGAGCGTTGCATGTCTCCCTGCAATTTGCACCTTTCAAACTTCCCTCTCTCCTGAAGTCTCAGCAGCAGCAAAACTACTATGAAGAGAGCTCCTACATTTCCTGCTAAGCTGAAATGCTGTGAAAGACATCTTCGATTTCAGTTTTATAATGAAATAACTGAACACAGAAAAAAAATATTAAGAAAATAGAATTGAAATTGTCTGCCTCACGTTAGCTCAGTGTTAATCTCCCTCTAAATTGCTTGCATGTGTGCTGTATTATGGCATATGTAGTCCAGTGAAGGAGCCCAGCTCACAGAGCACCGTGGAATTGCAAGGTGCTTTTAACTACAAATCCCATGAAATGCTGCTGTGGCTTAAAGAGGATGCAGGTCAATATTCAGTAAAGTCAAAATTAAGTACTTCAAAATTTCAGTATTAATGTCATCCAGAAATAGGACATTTTCTTTTGCCCTATTCAGTACAAAATCAAATATTAACAAGTATTTACACCATAAATTCTCACTTTTAACAGCTCCAATGAGTATTAACATTCTAAACTATGTAATTTCACTGGAAAAGAAATCCATCTGCTAGCAGATGTTACTATGACAAAATATACATTACAGCTTCAGACAACCTGATTACTTAGCCCAAACTATAACTCTGTGATCAGGAACATCTCCATCTATACCACAGTGCAAGAGAGCCTGCAGTAGTTGTGCGAGGGTGCAGGGGGAAGCCCCTTGTGCTTCCCAGAGCTACCCAGAGCAGTGGGTACCAGATCTGGCCATCGTTCTGTGCAGCGGTTCTGGACAGAAATCTCAGACCCAGTAGCATGGTCCAGCAGTCTGATTAGCTGGAAGATGGATTTTATAAACTGATGAACAGAGTGGTATAACTTGGTTGTCTGCAGGAGCAGGTAAGTGGATCTGATGATGCAAGGACTCTTGCAGGCCCATATGCCTATATTCCTGTTTCATCCATGCATCCTGGAGTCATTCTCAATGCAGGCTCCTATTCTGAGAAGCCTTCAGGACACCCGTCTAGGGACACAGCTCAAGGAGTGCTCTCTAGGGACATAGCTCCCCAAGTTTCCATGTAACCAAGGTTCATGCAAGTTACTTTCTCCACCACTTTACATGGGTTATCTCCCTCCTCTCTGCAGAGTTATCCCTGGCTTGATTTTTGTCCTAAGAGAGCATAAGCCTTTTTTCTAAACAGATAATTTGCCCATGTTCCCCTGAGTTAGGATACAATTTCTTTACCTTCATCCACATCAGGTCCCAGGACAATTACTGGTAAAACACTCCACCGCACCTACCATAGCTGGTTCCCGTGCAAGACACGTGGGTGTTACAGAATTAGACAAAAGAAAGTAAACCGGGCCAGTTTAGCTGATAGTGCTGTTTCCTTGTAAGGTTATAGAACGTAGCAATGTGTCCTAATGAGAGAAATTTCTCCTTTATCAAGGTAAAGCTATTTTTAACCGATTCTTTTAATTGACTTGCTGTAACTCCTTACATGGAGCAGAGAATGTTGAATCATCTCAAAATCTTCTTCTTCTCTGACTTCTTGCAAAAAAAGATCTGTTAAGAATATCATTTTTGTATGCTAAAATCAAAACTAAAAATGTGGATTTTGGCTTTAGTTCTGACATGAGTCACTGTAGCAGAGTATGAAATTAAAAGGAAGTGAGGAAGGAAGAGTCTATCCTTCTTTTTCATTTACTGTCCCTGTGCTCTCTCTGTAAAGCTCTGTGTGTGGATATGATGGGCAAAAGACAAAGGTGACTAAGGGTCCCAAAAATTTCTGTCACCTCCAATATTCTGATTTTGCTGTATGAGGGGCTATTTGTTTTATCACTCCTTTTTAAGAAGGTTGTGAATACATGAGAATCTCTCTAAGCTGAAGTCTACCTGATCCTTACATGGGGATGCAAAAGGAGAGGATGGAAAGGGAGAGGATGCAATGGGAGAGGATACTTTATCTCCGTTTCTGAAGGGATCTTGCAAAGACCAACCTTTACCAAAGAAACTGTGGTCAAAGAAAGATACTCACCACTCCTGTTCTGTCCCCTAATGCCCTACAGGCGATGTTTCCCAAGATGTTAGTGCTACCTGAGGGGAGACAGACTCTCTTTAATCACATATGCCAGGTTACAAAACAAAGATGGCGGGTATTAAGGCATGGGCTGGCTGGCTGCCTTTTGTATGTGGGTATATTCTTCTTGTATAGTGAGAGTTTCAGACATTGAAATGCTTCCAAGCATTTCCAAGAAGCAGAATGCCTCACGGTGCTCCCTCTGGGATAGATTGTTCTGCATTACCCTTTCTTTGAGCTGAGCCTTGAAGTTATATTTTAGCCCTATACGATCAAGAAAGAGTTCCTTTTCTGCATAAATTTAATCTTGTGTTTAACTGATTTGAAGGTAGTGAGAAAGCTATTTTCTTCCCTATGCACAGAGGATTTACCTTGCAACCTACAACAGAGCAATTAGTGTTACAAAGAGTTAGGTGCATAAATTCAATCCCCTAGATAACAAGTACATATTCGCTGCATGGTTATGAATTAGGTGTGTTATATATATAGAAAGCCTGTCCCCTGGACAGTCACCAAATGTAAGAGCAATCCGTTCTCTATGAAATACTCAGAATAAAAAACCAAAGTCAAAGTAGGATATATCTGTCCATTTACAATCCTGGAAGTCCTTGCATCTGATCTGACACAGGTTATTTTCAGATATCTTTTAACAATAAAAGTAGACCTCTTTAATTATGATGTGAGGTTGCAATATATGCTAATAAGCAGAACTAACATGGGAGGACTGTACTGAGCAACCTGTTCTCTGCAGAGCAGGGCAGTAGTACGTAATCAACCTAAGAGCTCAAGTTCATAGACTTTTAGTAGAGCTCAGTTTCCTAAAGCACTAAACTATGAGATAATTTTGGTGAGCCTGAATGGTGCTCTCACACTAGAGCTCTCCTCAAAGGGTTCCTGTGCAGTGTTTTTGGCGAGGCTACCCATGCTGGGACACAGCATCACAGCCTCTCTCATCTTCCCCATGACCTGGAGAAATCTGTTCCTGCACACCTGGAAGTAATAAATTCCCTCCTTCTATCTTAAGCCGCTTAGCACACTTTAGTGAGGGATATTTGGAAATGTTACCTGCATGTGGGCTGGCCTCAACGCCTCTTCGCTGGGATGTAGTGCGTAGGACATGTTTGCTCATCATCCAACAGCAGATGGGCCAGAGTCATGGTGTGCTGCATGTCCCGCCATGGCTTCCCAAACTGCCTGCAGTCAGTTGTGTGTTCTTAATAACATTAAGGGTTCCAAGCAATCCATGAAATACAGATAATTAATAGGTCTTTAAAATAAGTAGCTGGGATCTGCACCATGCTGTGACATCTGCTATATGTCTTGTGTGCCCTGGGGTGAGATGTGAGGGCATGTGGACATGCACCACGGAACAAGCACAGCTGCAGGGAGCAGCCCTTGGAGAGCACTGATGCCTCAGCTGCCCCCATGCTCAGCTCACTCTTTCAGAGACCCAGGAAGGGAGCTAATGTACAGTGAGTGTGAACAATCAGGGACTGTGGCAGCCTCAGCTGTGGACTGCCACATTGCAGTAATGTGATGTACATGCTGTATCACCAAATAGTTTCTTTGCAACAAAATATTATGTGTCCTCATGAGCATACCAGACAATGGGAAAGTACTAAAAGAAGAAAAAATTGTATTTTCCCCTTCCCTCCACATGAGCATTGTCCTTTCTTAATCTTATTCCCTCAACCTAAGTAGTCATAACATCCAATGTACTCCAGCATCTAGGACAAGCTGACTAGTGCCTTCCCAGAAAGGACTGCATCCTTATCAAGTTCTCATACAATAAGGGCATAGCCTTTCTGCTGGTAAACCATGGACTTATTTTTGGTTCTGTGTATTTTTTTCACTATGTTATCCCTAGAATTATCAGTCAGGTGGAGGTTTTGTTGTCTGCATTTTTAAAATTATTATTCTGTGGGATGTGCTCAAGAGTACCAACATTTCAATTGTCGAATATCCATACTTATGATACTTAGCTTATTGTTAAGTGTCAGTGTCACATTATGGGCAATCATTAAGCCAAGATTAAATTTACTTTTTGCATAGTTTTACTGTTTGCTGTCAAAGAGACAGCATTCATACTGCATGTGTACGAAGTGCAACACTCAGCAGCAGGAAGAGCTTGCTCTCTCTTTCTTTCTTTTCATGTGGACATATGACTCTTAAATTATTTACACCTACAAAACATTGCATTATGGGACTTGCAATGATAACAGAAAATTTTCACACAAAATGAAATCTGAGCAAAGCCTTTTCTCAGTATTCTAAATCATTTAGATTACAGAAAAAAATATATTTTTTCCTAGAAAAGATTTCTGTACAGATAGAGGGGAACGGTGATTAGCTTTGCAATGATAATGAGACCAGTAGTTCAGTTCCTAAGGGTATGAAGTGTTCATCTGCTTTTAGAGTTCAGTGATTGCAGAAGAGTCATAAAATCTCCTAAATCTGTATATCCCAGTTAAGACCGCATGTCTGTTTCTTGGTAAATATAGAACAACCTTTTAAAATCCCACTTCTGATATCAGAACTCCTAGGATTCTCCAGCCAACACAACACCACATCTCTCAAAATGATTTTTGCCTGAAGGAAAAATATAAACAGCCTTTTCCATCAGTTAAGTGTATTAAGCGAAGACTGCTGGAAATCTGCTGCTATCTTTTCTGGATCTGACATCTGTTACAGAAATCTCACAGAATCACAGAATGGTTGAGGTTGGCAGAGACCTCTGGAGGTCATCTCGTCCAAAACCCATGCTCAAGCAGGGCCACCTAGAGCCGGTTGTGCAGGGCTGTGTCCAGACGGCTTCTGAATATCTCCAAGGATGGAGACTACACAGCCTCTCTGGGCAACCTGTGCCAGTGCTCGGTCACTCTCACAGTGAAAAAGTGTTTCCTGATGCTCAAGAGGGAACCTCCTGCATTTCAGCTTAGGTGCAGTTGTCCAGTGTTTCAGTTTCAAACCCAACCTGAACATACTCTGATTGGATAGCTTTATGTTCTTGTTATAGCAGGGAAATGACAGATTTCTTGTCTCTCCTGCTGACAAGGAGGTCGGCTGTTTTATTGTTAGCACAATATGGTAACTCACGGGGCTGAAAAGGTTCTGTTGCTGTAGCATGTACCTTATGCACTCACATGACCTATTGTGAAGGTATCAGGATACCTCAACTTTTTACTATTCTAAACTTCAAAACATTTCTGTGAAATATGGAAAGACTGTTATCTTTATTTTGTAGGTGAGGAAGCCAGAGACAAGAAAAGGTAAGTAATTTGTCAAGGGGTACCCATATGGGTAGCCGCAGTAGAGGAAGGCACTGATCCTACTTCCCAGAGACTTCCCTCCAGCCCTTGCTCACAGGGAGGGTATGGCTCTTCTCCTCACCCGACGATGATGATGTCCTTCACCTTAAAAAGACTTTATATAGTGCTGGCTGGACAAAAACATTCCCTGATGTATCTCATCTGCTGTCATTGATGATGTATGTCACCATGGTTCACTCAGCACATACCTCAGATGAGCCTGGTTCACAGACAGAAGTACATATTTTAATAGGATAATATTTCATTCTGAATTCTAAAGTGAAAACAAAATGTTGGTGATATTTACTTTTTATAACCAGAGTATTTGATCCAATATTCAAAGTTTTTCTTTTCTTATTTGCATGCATTTTATGGTTGTATAAAAAGACTAAACAAAATACTGATCCAGAAATAAATCATTCCCATCAGATAGATTTCAGACTGGAGAAACTGAAATGAAATATTCTGTGCTGTTTTCAGATAAAGAGAACCAGCACATTCAAATCCAGTGAGTACTAGCTATGGGTACAGTGGAAAATTACAACTAGACTTTTATTATGTCAAACTTCCACTGCCTTTACTAACTAAAAACTTACAATATCAGCTTCTCTCCTGAAAATGGCTGCATAGTAGCAGAAATTGTGTAAATGTAACAGGCTCCCTCTGACTTAAGATCAGACAGCAGGCTATAACCATAGTAGACATTATACGAGTTGGGTTTTTTTTTTGACAGGAACATTCTTCCTACCAGCCTCTATCTCTACTTTATAAAAGAAAATGATGGCATTAGCAGTCACCTTCGTATTTCTAATTCCTAACAATAATGTTAGCCAAACTCTACTGCCTATTTGTCACCCCTAACCAGATAGCTCTCAGTGGAAATGTGTAAGATAAGAGGGTTTTGTTGTGTTTTCTTTTCTCAGTGCTCACAGGCCAGCTAATGTTTTTGCTGGGAATATGAGGCAAGTCAATTGTTTCTCTAAGTTCAGCTTTTGTAGCCCAGCAGGTAGCCATTGATTTTCAGTAGTTTTGGGGGGGTTTTTTGTTTTATTTTTTTGTCTGGATTTGTCTAGATGCCAGTTCTCTCCCTGGAAAGGTACCTTTCTGTCAGGATCAGTCTCACTTTTGCACTTTGGCAGCCAGGTTCTCCTGCCAGATGCACCCTGCTGTAGCGGTGGGATTGTGGCGTGGCCAGTGCCCTGGGCTTCAGTGGAAGTTGTGATATTAAAAACTTCTCAAGTTCTGGCATAAAATCTGCAGGGAATCAACAGTTTTTGCATATTAGAAAGTATGTCTGAGTTAGATCTATAGGCTGCATCATTTTTATCAAGCCTTTAGAAACAACCTGCTGACATTCTTAAGTGGATGTTTGTAAAACAATTATTTTCCACCTTGAAAAATAACTTTTTTTTAGATAACATGATATATGATATAACATCAAATAAACATGAATTACTTAAGACACTTTTCAGCATTAACTTTGTTTTATCCACAGAAAAGTGCAGTGTCAGTAATATGCAAAAAGCTACTGGCGTATCTTTAGGTTTTTGCTACAGGTATAACATTCACAGATCTAGTCATACACAGATTAAACAAAATGACAGGCTGGAATATAATTACCACTGAGGAAATAACTGCCCTGCCTTCATTTGTGAACTGCACAAGAGAGCTTTACACTCTCTTAAATAAAAGGCAGTGTCAACTGCAGGATGCAGTTTTGGATTGTTTTCTTGTTTTTGAACCCCACACAGGACAAGCTAGTCCATTAATTTTGTATTTCCCCTGGCTTATCACCTATTTGAATTGTTGCCTCCACTCGTCGGGATAAAAGCTTGCTACTTTCTCGGTTGGCTGTTCGAAGCAGAGGTAGCATCTCATAGCCCCACTCTCTCAGCCCGTGAAGTGGTCAGGCACGTGGGGGCACTACTGGCCCCCAGCAGGTTACTGAGTTCATCTCAGCCCAATAACTGAGCAGGAGATCCCTAGAAAACTGAGGTAGTGAAAGAGATGTGGTGAAAGCCTCCATCCAAGGCAAGCTTTGCTGTGTGTGCTAAAAAGGTGGCCTGGAGAAGAACTCCCTCTCCTTCGCCACCAAGCCTCTTGCTGGTGTCCTGGGGAGCCAGGCATCTGCCAGGGATGCAACACAAGAGCACATAGCAATATGGGACTGTGTAAAAGTATATATAGATATATATCGTACTCCATCATGAAATACGGGTGCTTCTTTTCCTCCTACATCTTCAGTATGCCCATACCCATGGTTGCAGCAACTCCCCCAAAAGGTTGTACATCATGAACAGAGTTCTGTTTTTCTAGCAGGCAGCTGAGTGTAAGTTCCTTCCAAACTCTACAAAACACCACTTTGTATCCACTCAGGCTAAATTATTTTCCTTTTGACATATCTCTGCTAATATCTTCTCACTTTCCATGTCAGGTTCAAATCTGACTTGTCACCCTTTAACGTCCACCCTTTAATTTCACATCTGCGTACAACTCTTCTCATCTTCAGCTCTTTCTCTAGCAACTTTTTTATTCCCATCTTCAGGACTGCGGAGACTGCATCTTCCATGTCTTTCCCTGATGCTTCTCTTTTATGCCTCCTACTGGAAGCTCTTATCCTCCACCAAATAGCCAATATCTTTCTCATGAAGAACTCCTCTGTCAGGCTCTTCAGCAAGAATCCAAGAAATGATACAGTCATTGTTTTCCTCTGTGTTTTGGTCATTTCTTGTTTTCATGGGATAGAATTTGAGTACCTTCTAATGTTAAGTTCGTTTGCCTCGTGCCATGCTTTCTAGTGGATGAAATGGATAAAATTATTGAAGACAGCAGTAAATACTTACCTTCATGACTTCCTTGCTATCTACTTCTTCCCTTCTGAAAACAAAGCTCTTGAAGTCCTCTGCGCTTTCGGTAGCACTGATGCCATCCCTCATGCTGCCTCTGAGACCTTCCTGCAGCTCCTCATCCTTCAGCATGCTAGGTTCACATTTCCACACCTCAAATAGCTACAGTCTGCAATTATATATTAGCTCTCACTTTCTCATCTCATCCTTGATTGTCTCCCCATCTCACACTTATCCACCTTATTTTAATGTCTCTTATGCTTATAATTCTATATCTAACCCATCGAGAAATCTTTCTCCCTTGAATTCAAAAGCCCACATCTTGCTTTCTCTGCTGTGGTTATTTTACTGGGACAAAGTACCACCACCTTCTTCCCTGAATGATTTGACTAAATTTGTTTCTCTTGAAGACCTTATACTGTAAGTTCATTTCAAGCACAGTTTTAAAAGACATGGTGGTATAGATGTGAACGGTAATATAGATTAGAAGCTGAGGAAGTAGAATATCCTTTGTCTCACAGAAGGACAGTAAGCATTCAGAACTGGATATGTGCTGAGCACACAAGGGTTTGGGTTTTCTTTTCATTAAAAGGAAAGACATTATCTGTAGGCATGAGCAGGCATTCCTGAATATGCAGTGGGGAATACCACTGACACTGAACTATCTTCTCGGAGAAAAGATTAAAGATCGGCTGCTGGTGTACCCCACCTCCAAACAGCGTTGTGCTTACTAAACAGACCCAAACTTGTTTATGTACATAAACAAGTCTATATACCAAGGGGGTCTATATACTAACACAGACAGATATCAAGGGTATGTGGCTATTGGTACACAGGCACCTCAGAGACCTGATAGAAGGAAGATAATCTTGGAAAACTGAAATCAGAGTATATAAATTATGTGAGAGAATAGGAATCTAAGAATGGATTGTTCCAGCAGGGGAGGGGTGCTATACATTAAGGAAAGTCTGGAAGGAAATGAATAAATTTGATTAATGCACAACATTATCAATGCATCCCTGGCACAGGATCCCCAGCAGCTGCAACTTCAGACCTACATGAAGGGTAGACTATGAAGCTGTCCTATAATTGCGCAGGGGAGAGACCACCTGGACTGTGACTGCTAAGGGAGTTATTAGAGAAGCCACAAAGGTAGAAAACATGCTAATAAAAGACAGGTCTCATTCCTCCCCGCTTCCTTCTGCACCTCCATGCCTAGGTATATGCCCCAATGGGACATTATCCTGAGGCTACATTTTTGGACATCATAGGTGTTTTAAAGCTACTATCTCTTGGAGCAGCTGGTTAGAAAACCCACAAGCAGAGAAGCATGATTTTATGTAGTCCTCATGGGATCAGCCCACAGGTCCTAGTCTGAAGCATTATTAAACAACTATCTTGTAATGCTGACTGCAATATACTCATATTCAGCAGCCATGTAGAACTGAGAAAAGCCCCCCAAAAGACAGGAGAAAATGTCCTAGCCCCACACTCCTGTGTCTCTTAGCTTCAAAACCAGGAACTGCATAACAATTATATAGTTTCTTCAAAGGAAATGAAAAAGTCCTTGTAAGAGAATAAAACGATTTCAGGTGGCAGGGAGGTTGCATAAAAATATTAGATTAGAAGCTCACAGTAAATATATTCCTATCCAAAAGAAGTTTAAAAGCTCAAGAAAGACTGTGCGGTCATGCAGCAGAGCAAAGATGTTTCTGAAAAGCCATCTGCAGACTAGAAAACTTGAAAAAATCATATACTCTGGCATGTTGAATGTAAAACTATTGCAAGACAGGTCAGAATGAGTTAGAGGAATAGCTAGTTTAAGACATGAATGTTAGTAACAAATCTTTTCCAGGTGTGTCAGAAATGGCACGTCTGTTAGAAAACTTGTAGGATCAAAAGGTAGTTAGTTGAGTTGTAAAAGGATTGCTCAAGGAAGATAAAGAAGTAGCAGAAAAGCTAAGTGCAATATTGGCATCAGCAGTCAGTATGGCAAAGCCTGGGTCTGGTCTTACCCCTCAGCCTTTCTTACAGGAGACAGACTAGGGGAACTGTCTCAGAACTGTCAGCAAAAGACATTTTAGGATGATTTAAAAACAATTAATAGATCATTGTCAGTGCTGATAGCATTTGCCTAGTGGGTCTAAGATAATTCAGATTTGAAACGGTCATGCTCTCAGCTGCTGTGTATAACCTATCACTTAAATTGGCCTCAGTACAAAAGGAAAGGAAGATAGAAAATACAACACTAGTTTTTAATAAGGACTCCTGGGGAATCTGAGAAACTACAGACTAGGAAGTTGTACTTTTGTACTGGGCAGATTAGCAGGTACCATAATAAAAAACATAACTAGCAGTATACGTGAATTAATATGATATAATAGGGGAGAATTAACATAGGTTCTGCAGGAAGAAGTAATGGGTCTCAAACCTGTTTCAGCACATGGAGGACTCATTAAACATTGGCTTATCACTAAGCTAGTTTATTTACTGGGCTTGGATTTCAGAAAGGCTTTTGATAATATACCTTTCCAAAAGCTCTTAGAGAAAGTAGGTTGCTATGGGGTAAGAGGGAAGGCGCTCTGCAAGAGTAATAGCTAGCTCAAAGATAGGAAAGAGTACAGGAAGAAATTACCAGTCTCGAAAGGGCTGTGATGGCACCTGTACTGCTGGGTATATTCATACATGAGCCAGAAAAGGGGTTACATAAGGTGGTTGTAAAACATAAGTATATGTAAGTTTTCTGACTTTACAAAATTATTTAGGGTAGTCAAAAGTAAAACTGATCACAAAGAGCTGCAGAATTATATTGTGATACTGAACAACTGTTGACAGCTGCAAAGAAATGCACTTGAGAAAAATAATGCTGACATTTACTATTGCTTAGTCAAAAGATGGATCTTAGATTTATTGTGGGTTGTTTTATGAAAATGCCATCTCACTACTCACTATAATTCAAAATGAAACCAGAAGATTAAGTACTATCAGGCAAGGAGTAGAGAGCCAGCCTTTAAACGTCATTATAATAACACATAAACTCAATCACATACCCGCTTTCTGGGTTTTGGTTGCCTCACCTCCAAGATACAGAAAAGACACAAACAAGAGCAAGGAGAATGATCAGAGGTATGGCATGGCTTTCAAGCAAGAGGAACTTAAACCATGGCACACCAAATATAATTATTCTGCAACAAGTTCAAAACAAAGCAAGTTAAGCTTTGTCAAACTGCACATCAAATAAACTCACTGCAAAAAAACGTTTTAGATACCAAAGTATAAATAAGTTTGAAAGCAGATTAGATGAAAATAGAAAAAACGTCTGTTAAAGCTTCACAATGTAAAGATGCAGGTGCCATGTCTTGCTCAGGAAGCCTCTAATCTGCAGCTTTCTGTGAACAGAGAAGGTAACTGAAAAAACATTGCTTGTCTTCTTCTTATACTTGGTAAATAACCAGTACTTAGGACCAAGGTAGACACTCCTTGTCTGAACCCAATTCAGGTTTTCTTATGTTGTAAGGTGTGCAGAGAATCAAACTGTGGAGGACACATCTCAGAAAAGCTCATGACAAGGTTTTCTATAAAGAAAAAAGGTAACTCCCACTGAAATCAATGCAACATTTCTGGGAGCAGGAGCTACCCAGTAGGTCTAACGCTGCCTGGCTGTCAAGCGACTTCACATGCTGTTATTCCAGGTGTCCAGTGAAAAGTTATTTAGGGATGTTTTTACACACAAGTAGTAACCCACACTTGTGCAGACTACTCCTTCCAGAAACATAGCAGTATTTGGCTAATGGCATATCACTATTTTGACTATGTTCAGTCCATTGTATTTAAACAGCTGCTGCCATAATCCCTGCATGCAAATATTTGCTGCTTGACACTCCTGCTTCTCATTAAATACCAAGACTGAGGAACACCTGCCACTAAAGCTTTTTTTTAAAATGATCCAGTAGAAGACTTATCAAGACTTATTTCTGTTGGCTTTTTAAAGCTCCTTCTGCTCAAGATCAGTGATTTGATAAAGGAAAAAGAATTATGTCAGGCCTTCTGAATACCCACTTTATATATTCATAAACATTCCCAGCCCAAAATCAATCTGGATCATAATCAGTTTACTTCTTTACTCAACCATGGGCAATTATTTCAAATCTATAAATGTCAGCATTCTGTATGATTAAAACGCTTGATGGATCTGAAAGTCTCAGCCACAGACTGCAACATGGAACTTATTGCAATGATTTTTTTTATTCTCCTCGTTACACTGGCTTCAGTTTTCATCCTGTGGTTGAGTAGTTAACTTCACCCAGACCACAGGTTTTTCCCTTTCCCTTTGTTCTTTTATCCTCATTCACCGAGTTCCTCTTGCAGGCATTTTCTTTTTGCAGACAGTGGGCCACATCATTGAGTGCAGCTCTTGCTCAAGGAAAGCCTCATAGAGCGCGTGGTGATTCCCAGAGACTGGGGCACAAACCAGTACTGTTCCCAGGTAGAGGTACTGTACCTGTTCCCAGGTACTGGTGCACAAACAGTTCCCAGGTACTGTTCACATCTCCTAAGTGCTCGTAGCTGTCCCACAGAGTCGGGGTAGCTTATCACACTTTCAGTTAAAAGTCTGTTGATGAGAGAGCCCAGCAGTCTGTGAGAGATCTTGAGGGCTGAAGAAAACTCACCCCAGAAGATGAGAGCTGTGTGAGTGCTGCTGTTGGTCACCCTCTCAGGCATCCCCCGTGACTGACACTGCAATTTTCTGACCTCAGTTTCAAAGTTCAGACCAAAGAATCAGGCCTGGGCTTAACTTTCTATTTCGTATTAGGCTTCTATAAATACACTGGCTTTGCAAACGTAAGCATTACAGTCACGCCAAATGCTTTCACAAGGAACAATATTATCTTCCGCTCTTTTTCAACTATTAAAATTTGTTTTCTTTTATTTTGTTTTGTGAAGTAGCATACTTATTTTTAAAATAACAACAACAATGGGACATCTTCTTATGTATATAGATCTGATCTTTCAGAAACATTTAATAATGAAAACATATGGTGCTCTAGGCTGGGTTGCAATGACTGCCCAGCGTTCATACTTCCCTCCAGCTTAAGCAATGCCTAAAAGTTGTCTACTTCCCTGCTAGGTGCAACAACCTCCTTCGGTACCAAGTTACTGATGTGGCGGGCCTCATTCTTTGAAATGTTTAATTATCTGCACTGTGTAGAGCAGTTCCATAAGTAACCAGTGAGAATGGCACCTGCCAACTTCCAGAGAGTCATGCCTCGTGCCCGGGGTACCTACTACAAGGTGACAAATGACAGGAGGGAATCAAACCTTTCACCCTTCTTCTGCACCCTGGGTGGTGCTGGGATATCTGAGACAGGTGGGATGAGGATCTCTTTCTTCAGCAGCTGTTTGGAGAACTGAGTCCTCCCTACCTTGTCTCACAAACGTTATTTACCAGGAGATTTCAGCTAAATTCCTATTCATCTACAGCTATTTGGGACAGACAAATCAGTTTAAAAGGAAGGTGTGGGGACTGCTCCTTTCTGGAGTAGCATTTAGGTGGCTAGCACCTTGCTACGATTGCTGCAGCCGCTGCCGCACATCTTCCTTTGGGGACAGTCGTGAGAAGAGCAGGGTGTTGTGGCTCATTAGGCTGATGACTTTCCAAGGTAGGGAAAAGCAAGAGATCCCTCGGTGACCTGGCACTGCAAATCCTCCGTCTAGAGCGTGTTTCCGGATTACGGCTGAAGCAGGCAAAGCTCCACTGCACAGGAGCCAGCACGGTTGATACCTTGCCTGTAGATTACAGGGTTATGCAACGAGTGAAGCAATCCTAGCTGGCAATATTTTTATGATGTAAACTAAAATTCGGCTCTTGCTGTGTGGAAGACCACAGTGTAATACAGTGGTGTGGCTTTTGTTTGCTTAGCTCCATATAGCTCTGTTTAGCAAACGTGTATAAATAGCTATGAACAAATAGCCATTCAAAGTTGTCACCAGCAAATTACAGATTCTCTGCCTCTCGCCATGAGAGCATTAAAAAGTATTTTAGATATTTATAAAAAAATAAATCTCTCTTTCATGAGAGATTAATAGAATTTTCTCAAGTGTTGATCTGCACTCTTACATGTTTATTTAATATATTTGGCATGTGAGTATTTATAGACATGCCACACATGCCTATAAACATGTTGTACAAAAGATATTTCAAACATGAAATGTTTATGATACATATAACATTACATTGAGCCTAGAGAAAATAATTTTTTAATGGAGGCAAAAAATTCTACATTGATCTGTACCTCTCTCAACAGGGTAAAGCCTCTTCACAAGGTAAATAGTTTCAAATGAAACTCTGGAGATTGGTCTCTAATACCATCCCCTCATATCATCCTTAGAGAAAATGTGAAAACTATGCTTCTAAGCCCATAGGTCTTAAATTTTAATACCCAAAAAAACCTCACTGACAAGCACGTCAAAGGCCAGGGTCGGCCACTGCGCTGCCTTTACTGGGCATCCGACAGACCCAAAGACTTGATGGTGTGTTTGGCAGCCGCACAGCAGTTTCTGTCAGGGGTAAGTGGTTTGAACTGTGAGGCTCGTACATGCCCCCCAAGCCCTGAGTATTCCCTGAAACAGCCAGTGCCCCAGACACACACACAGCTTGAACTGTGAATTAGAAAAAAATGAAGATTTGCTGCAAATCTGTTCAGAGCGATACTGATAAACCATAATTTTTATTGTTTGTTAGAAGTTGATTTGCCAGAGCCCTTACAAGTCTCATATAAGAATTTTCAGGATTTTAAAGATAAACAGAGAATGTTAAAACAATTTATGAAAGAAAATTAACAAACTGGTTTAGTGTTGGTGATATCTTGAAAGGTGTTGTTAATTTAAAAAATAGGAACAACACTTTTGTTGCAACCCTGATTTCTGCAATCTGGGACAAAAAGTTTTGAATTTGAAGACCTAGATTCTGGGTGAATTCATTGAGTAGTCTGCAAGAAAAAGAATCATTGTCATTGTTTGTGACTATTTCCTGAGTGTCCCAGGGTGAAGCTAGTCCAGGGAAGTTCTGTGATGGAGGAAAACATTTTTCAATGACACATCCTGTGCTGGTGTTTTCTGTGCAGCCTGTTTCTGTAAATAAATTAGCAACATCTTTCTGTGATAGGGGCATGAATGTGGGGAGGAGAACGTGGTGGAGGTATGGAAGGGGTCTTTAAAGACTACAACAGCTATAGAGGAGGTAAGGCCATTTTCCCCATCATGGGTCCCATGGAAAGTTTAAGCAAATTAGCACCCCTCATAGAGGTGCTATTAGCACCTCTCTGTGACTGTGGCCCTGGCAGAAATTGCAGCCTCATGTTGTCTACGAATTTCCTAATATTAGAAGAGGGCTGGAAATGAAGGTAGTGTAGCATCAGGCAAATGGAAGATCATACAGAAGGTTTTTCCATTCCACTGTCTCTGAGAAGAGCTTCCTTTAATCGTATTATGGTAAACCCAGCATCAGGTCTTTCCCTCATGTTGTTTTGACAAGAGAAGGGAACTGGCACGAAGGCTGTATCTGTATTAGTGAATTAACCAGCAACGGGAGTGCTCTGAGGCCACTGATGCTTGCCCTGGTCCTCAGTGTGACTTTGGCCTGGGCCAACCAGCACTTTCTGAAACACCTGAGCCTGGCTTTGGCGTTAGCACAGGACCAGTCCTAAGAGAAAACGTGAAGTCGTTTCTGCACTTTTGTGTTGTCCAAAACACAACCCAAAACTATGGAAATTTTTTCTCTGCCTCTGGTTCTCTGCCGGCCTTTTTTTATTTTTGGTCACTGTCAGCAATTCTATTAAATAGCTAATATCCCCATAAGCATTCTGCAGATGCCAGAAAGAAATGAGCTATTAAATATCAGCCATTAGGGTATAATTCTGTCAGATGCTTTATTTTGGATTTGCTGCAAGTCTGACGGATAACTAGCCACAAAGTTACCCGTAAGTCCCATCTTACCAGTGTCTCTCTACAGTATCTTCCTTGGGACAATGCTTTTTACTGCATTATAATCATTATTTCTTAAAAACTCCATTAAATTCTATTTTCTTCTCTATTTCCTTCCTCCTCTTAAAGGCAAGTATTCCAGCTTTATTTAAAGCTTCTGACCAGAGGTCAAGCTGCTTGCGGAGACCTCAGACGCACTTGGATTAGACTCTTTGCAGCACCTGTGGGGAAGAAAGTGCAGGAGCCGGTGGCACGCTCTGCAGGTGGGCTCTCAGCAGGAGGAACTGAGCACTGAGCAGCTGGTGGGGACGGCATCACCTCATCTCAGTAAGCTGAAGTACATCTGAGCACTCACTTATTGACCTATCGGACTTGACCTCTGGATATACTTAAGATTAGGAGGCCTGGGGTTGCCTGTGGAACAGGGAGAGGACTTAACAAATACTTAGTTCTGTGCCCTAACCAGTAAGCTTGTGACTAACAAGGTCTTATTAAACACATGCTCTACAACTATTCAAATTAGTGAAATACAGCTTGCCAGTAATTTAGGTATTGTGTTTTCAAGCCACCAAAATATTAAGTAAATAACTTAAAAAATTCTGTTGTCAAAGCCTCACCAAATTCACACAAACAAAAACTCTCTGTCTTTTAACAGGAACTAAACGACTTTGCATTCTGTCTTATTTAGCAAATAAATTTAATTTTGAAAGTAAAATAGGAGAGGCTGACCAAAAGCATATTCAGGTTAATTCTCCTTCAGGAATGCTATGGCATTGGTTGAAATTGGTGTGCTGAAGACAAAATGAGCCAGTTATTTCTGTGTGTAAAGACCATCTCCTGGACTTAAAACTTAAAATTCATCTTTGATATGCACAAATAACATAGTTTCCTTTGAAGGAGTATCTGAAGTGCATCTAAGTGCCTGTGTGAATCCTGTCCTACGTATATAAATCTGTTCTTTAAAAAGAAATAATGTTTTGTTTTAAATCTTGCCCTGAATTTTCAGGCTCCAGAACCAAGCTTCTCCTTTTATCCAAGATGTTGTACAACAGTTTCTGGTTGCACAAATTCATATCTGCTTAGAAACATACTAAAATCAAAGTCATCAAATAAAGCAAGGTTAAACTAAGACAGCAATCTGGCAGGTGAAAGGCTGCTGCTTTATTTATAGAATCATAGAATCATACAATCATTTAGGTTGGAAAAGACCTTTAAGGTCATTAAGTACAACTGTTAAACTAGCATTGCCAAGTCCACCACTAAACCATGTCTCTAAGCACCACATCTGCACGTCTTTTAAATACCTCCAGGGATGGTGACCCAAGCACTTCCCTGGGCAGCCTGTTCCAATGCTTGACAACCATTTCAGTGAAGAAATTTTTCCTAATATCAGGTCTAAACCTCCCCTGCTGCACCTTGAGGCCATTTCCTCTCGTCCTATCGCTTGTTACTTGGGAGAGGAGACCGACACCCACCTCGCTACAACCTCCTTTCAGGTAGTTTGTCATGGTTTAACCCCAGCCAGCAACGAAGCCCCACACAGCCGCTCACTCACTCCCCTCGCAGTGGGATGGGGGAGAGAATCGGAAGTGTAAAAGTGAGAAAACTCATGGGTTCAGATAAAGACAGTTTCATAGGTAAAGCAAAAGCCATGCACGCAAGCAAAGCAAAACAAGGAATTCATTCACTCCTTCCCATGGGCAGGCAGGTGTTCAGCCATCTCCAGGAAAGCAGGGCTCCATCATGTGTAATGGTTACTTGGGAAGACAAATGCTATAATTCCAAATGTCCCCCCTTCCTTCTTCTTCCCCAGCTTTATATACTGATCATGACGCCATATGGTATGGCATAGCCCTTTGGCCAGTTGGGGTCAGCTGTCCTGGCTGTGCCCCCTCCCAGCTTCTTCTGCACCTGGCAGAGCATGGGAAGCTGAAAAGTCCTTGACTAGTGTAAACATTACTTAGCAACAACTAAAACATCTCTGTATTATCAACACTGTTTTCCGCACAAATCCAAAACGTAGCCCCATACTAGCTACTATAAAGAAAATTAACTCTATCCCAACCAAAACCAGCACATAGTTGTAGAGAGCGATAAGGTCTCCCCTGCACCTCCTTTTCTCCAGGCTAAACAACCCCATTCCCTCAGCTGCTCCGCATAAGACACGTGCTCTAGACCCTTCACCAGCTTCGTTGCCCTTCTCTGGACACGCTCCAGCACCTCAATGTCTCTCTTGTAGCGAGAGGCCCAAAACTGAACACAGTATTCGAGGTGCGGCCTCACCAGTGCTGAGTACAGGGGCACGATCACTTCCCTACTCCTGCTGGCCAGACTATTTTTGATACAAGCCAGGATGCCATTGGCCTTCTTGGCCACCTGTGTGGCAAAGCAGTGTGCTGGCTCATATGCAACTGGCTGTTGACCAACACCCCCAGGTCCTTTTCTGCTGGGCACCTTTCCACCCACTCTTCCCCAAGCCTGTAGCGTTGCATGGGGTTGTTGTGACCAAAGTGCAGGACCCAGCACTGAGCCTTGTTTCATCTCATCAAATTGGCCTTGGCCCATCAATCCAGCCTGTCCAGGTCCCTCTGTAAAGCCTTCCTACCCTCAAACAGATCAGCACTCCTGCCCAACTTGGTGTCACCTGCAAACTTACTGAGGGTGCACTCGATCCCTTCGTCCAGATCATTGATAAAGATATTGTCCTGGTTTCAGCTGAGATAGAGTTAATTTTCTTTATAGTGGCTGGTATGGGGCTATGTTTTCGATTTGTGCTGAAAACAGTGTTGATAATATAGAGATGTTTTAGTTGTTGCTGCACTGGTCAAGGACTTTTCAGCTTCCCGTGCTCTGCCAGGTACAGAAGAAGCTGGGAGGGGACACAGCCGGGATAGTGATCCAAACTGACCAAAGGGCTATTCCATACCACATGACGCCATGCTCAGTATATAAAGCTGGGGAAGAAGAAGGAAGGGGGGACATTTGGAGTGATGGCGTTTGTCTTCCCAAGTCACCGTTACGCGTGATGGAGCCCTGCTTTCCCGGAGATGGCTGAACACCTGCCTGCCCATGGGAAGGAGTGAATTAATTCCTTGCTTTGCTTTGCTTGCATGCGCAGCTTTTGCTTTCCCTATTAAACTGTCTGTATCTCAACCCTCGAGTTTTCTTACTTTTGCTCTTCCGATTCTCTCCCCCATCCCACCGGGGGGGGGAGTGAGCGAGCGGCTGCGTGGTGCTTAGCTGCCGGCTGGTGCTAAACCATGACAGATATTAAACAGAACCAGCCCCAATACTGAGCCCTAGGGAACACCACTTGTGACCAGCTGCCAGCTGGATTTAACTCCATTCACCACCACTCTCTGGGCTCGGCCATCCAGCCAGTTTTTACCCAGCAAAGAGTACACCCGTCCAAGCCACGAGCAGCCAGTTTCTCCAGGAGAATGCTGTGGGAAACCGTGTCAAAGGCTTTACTGAAGTCTAGGTAGACAACATCCACAGCCTTTCCCTCATCCACTAAGTGGGTCACCTTGTCATAGAAGGAGATCAGGTTAGTCAAGCAGGACTTGCCTCTCATAAACCCATGCTGACTGGGCTTGATCCCCTGGTTGTCCTGTACGTGCCATGTGATGGCACTCAGGATGATCTGCTCCATAACCTTCCCTGGCACCAAGGTCAGACTGACAGGCCTGTAGTTCCCCAGGTCCTCCTTCTGGCCCTTCTTGTAGATGGGCATCACATTTGCTAACCTCCAGTCAACTGGGACCTCCCCAGTTAGCCAGGACTGCTGGTAAATGATGGAAAGTGGCTTGGTGGAGTGGCTCCGCCAGCTCCCTCAGTACCCTTGGGTGAATCCCATCAGGCCCCATAGACTTGTGAGTGTCTAAGTGGTGTAGCAGGTCGCTAACCATTTCCCCCTGAATTATGGGGGCTCCATTCTGCTCCCCGTCCCTGTCTTCCAGCTCAGGGGGTTGGGTGCCCTGAGACCAACTCGTCTCACTATTAAAGACGGAGGCAAAGAAGGCATTAAGTACCTCAGCCTTTTCCTCATCCTCTGTCACTAGGTTTCCCCCTGCATCCAATAAAGGATGGAGATTCTCCTTAGCCATCCTTTTGTTGCTAATGTATTTATATAAACTTTTAAAATTGTCTTTTATGGCATTAGCCAAATTAAGTTCTAGTTGGGCTTTGGCCCTTTTAATTTTCTCCCTTGCATAACCTCACGACATCCTTGTACTCCTCCTGAGTCATTTACTAAGCCTTATAATCTTTTGACTTGCGGTTCACTGCTGAAGAAGATTACGGAAGAACTACAACCCATATCCAAGTGTCACAAGTCTATATTTGGTAACACATTGAACTCCTATAAAAAAGGTTGAAAAAGATTACCAAGTATGAAAGATTACCAAGTAGGTTGATAAACAAGGAACAGAGATGCATTTTGGAAGATGTGAAAAAACGAGTTGTGTATTTATCAGTGGCAACACAGATCCTTTCCTAGCTGTTTCCTGTCATGGTTCAAAGCTCAGTGTCATGTCTGAGCTGTCTGAACTGAATTAAAATCAGACGGTGCTGCACAAATGATTTAAACACAGATTTAGATTTTCAAAATTTGACAACAGGATATTTTTTAACAATTTATTTTTATTCATTCATTAATAATTAATTTGATTTGTATACACACATAGGGTCTCCATGGGCTTCTTCAGTAGCTCATTGACAGTCCTCAGGAGGCAGCCTGGGTGCCTTATTGCCTCCATGCAAATCAGAGTGATCAAAAAACACTTGTGGGAGAAAAGCTGAAAAAGGGTGGAATTCTAGCCCACAATGTACATGCAATCTATTACACTTCTGGTAATAGCAAAGTGATAGTAGAAGTTCTTTAAAACCCCAAAAGACCATTCCTGTAACTGGATTATTGGTGTGGGCTCAGTATTTTGGAGTGGGCTGTGGTAGGCTGGAGTATGGAGAAAGGCAAATCACTGGCAGAGGAGCTGAGTCAGCATTACCTGTAAAACAGCCCAGTTATAACCTGACATATTTGTGGAGAAAGATCACAAATTTATTTATGTATGTATGTATGTATTTATTTATTTTAACCATGAGCATGGTGGGCCTTCTGCTACCATTTCTAACCATGAGGACGAATGTCTGACCAGCCTCTACAAGATGCAAAGGATGTTTCCTTATAGAAGCTGTAGCCGCATGTGCCTACATGTACTCTCACAGTGTGTTCTGCGGGCTAGAAAGGAAACCTAGGGATAGATTAGGAAAGGATTGTAGCAAATATTACTGGTAGCTGGGCAATATCTAGTGTTAGCCCTTAAAAACTGGTATTTTCCTGTTCTGCAATTGTTTTCTCTACAAATACATTAGCAAACAATTTATAACTAAAATAATTACAGAAATTGCAAAATGGAAAATTACCTAGGAATAGGTAATTAGTAATAGGTAATAGTTTGTTGAACTGCAAATCAGAAACTTTGAGCCAACCATTCACATGGGTTTGAAGAACTACAATCATCTCATAAGGAATGCATCTAGTTAAAACTAATCCAAACAGCTTAAATATTCAGATATCACTTTGCTATCAGGAGTTTCACAAAGAGTTTCTGATCTGCAGTATAAAATGATTGAAGATATTGATAAATAATTTAAAGCAATGAATACACAAAAGCAAACTGCAAGTTGTACTGTGATGAGTTATAAAAGGAAAGATAGTTAATTTGGAAAAATGTGTCACATCAACTTTTGTTTCCTAATTGCAAGAGAATCAAATAGATGACAAGTTCATAACAATGCATCTTCCCATCTTGATGCCTCTGGGACACTGGCTTTAACAGCAGGGAGCCCTGTCAGAATAAATATCTGCTGCATGCACAAAAAAATAGACACTATCTAAATGCACATATATAGGCATTCCTGCTTATAACACTTTGGTTGAAGACTTATTTGCTCTTTTACTTGCACGGGTCAGACAAGGGAATATTTACCACTTCAACCACGAGTGGAAGAAATTTAATTCCCTCATCTCATTGTCCTATTCTCCACCCAATCTTGAGTGAAGCAAAAACCTTGGCTATGAAACCAAGGTAAAGGATGGGAGGCGAGCTGAAGCCAGGCTACCAGGCAGTGCCATCTAGGGGTAAACCATCAGGACAGTGTCTTCTGCATTACTCAAACTAAAGAGACCAGACCTATAGTTGCCGTGGGATTAAATACATCAGGGCTTGTATCCCCTAAAGCTGGTCTGGTTTTCCAGCTCTGTAAGATGGCCTAAAAAGATGCAAAATATCTCTTAGGTCCTTACAGCCTCGTGTCTGTGACAACACCTCCAACGAAAGTCCTATAAAAATCTCTGTTGTACTTTATCAGAATTAGTAGTAATGGTGCTGTTGTATGTTCTAAGTTCTTTGCTTTTCTTCTTTTTAATTCTGTATCTGTAATAAAACTGTGATTTGATTAATGCATCTGATAGATCAAAAAAGTTTGAGGGGATTTTGGTAAAAATTTTTATTACTGGCCATGCAGATAGAAAAACAATAAAGAGATTTAGTGGGACATTCAGAAACTAAGTGATGGCAAAGATCCCAGGCAGTCACCAGAGATCCTCTGTCTCTTTGTGTACCTAACTGCCTCAAAAATGGGTTCAGTATTTGGGGTAGGATCCTGCTATGTTGTGAAGTGAAATGATGGGCTTCCTAGTCATTTGATCACGGCAGCAAGCAGGAGACCAACACCCAGATGAGATTAATTGGGAGGTTGTAGCCCTTTTAACCACTCCATTGCCTCTCCTGGAAAGGATGCTCTTCAACAAGACCCAAATCCAAGCAGTTCTCCTTAGACGTGACGTGGAGAAAGGTAGTAAAATATTGATTCTTGACAATGTGAAGCCTCTTTGGACAGCTGTGTGAGTGCTGTGGTGTGTGCTGGGAGAAGAAAAGTTATTACAATAATCAAGACTTGGTGCAGCTACCTACTCTGTTTATTAATTTGCAACATAAATAACATGAAACCTGCAAAGATGCTGACATGTTTAATGCAAAGAATAACTTTTCTTAGGGTCTACTGCAGTACAGCAATACAAACCATAGCCAAAATAATGGTACTTTCACTTGAGAAAGTGTATCAGGATGCAGAAAAGACCAATGCCCAAGGGAGTCTTTGATCTTGACACAATAGAGAGGTTAGGGAAGGGAAGTGTTGTAATCTCCTCCTTGTAACGATGAATTGAAGTAAGAAGAGATTGAGTAGCCCAAGTTCATATAGGAAAGCCTACGTCAGAGCCAGGAACCAAACTGAAATAAGAAAGCAAAACAAAATACAGTCTCAGCAGTTTGAAGAATTCAGACCAGAACCCAGGGGACATTTTTTAAGGGAAGGTAAATTAAGCACTGGAACAGCTGACTGAGGTGCATCTTGGATTCACTATCACATTTGAATGCATCAGACTCAGATGGGAAACCTTTCATACATGCCGTGACTCCACAGGAAGCTAGTGGCCAGGTGCAAATATGACTCAGTGATTTGCAGAGATACGTAAGTGTCCACCCCCTCTTGCTCTGCACTTTGAGAAGGTCTCTGGCCTGTGCTGTTCAGGAGTACATGCCAGTTTATCATGATTGCCATATCTGACCTTAGCCTTCAGAAATCACAAGTCCCTTCGCTGGCACAACATCTCCAGATGCCTCTTCCCAGAATATTAAACATGCTAAAAATCAGTCCGTTACTAAGCAGCCTAACAATGGATTAGGTGCTTACTGCTGAAAATCTTGGCCAGGTCTTGCAGCAGACAGCAGTGACCACAGCTGCCCCTCCCCTTTACTTCTTGGGACTGATGCTACATTGTCCTGGCACCACTCCAGTCCTCACGTGAATGTGAGGGTTGCCTGTCATGCCACATCAGAAGAACAGACGGACAGCTTTTGCAAATCCCTGCTTTGTACTGCTATAAACAACTACAGAAGACGCAGGGCAGCTTTGAATGGAATAGCTGATCTTCTGAAAAAAGCAGTGAGCTCTATTAGGGCCACCCCATGCAGGGCACTCAGTTGCCAGGCGCACACCGTGGTGCCCAGAGTCTGCTGCTCCTGCCACAGGTAGCACGCACTGCCACAGCACAGCTCACTGCCTTTTTTCACTCCAAATCCTTGTTGGATGGGAGGAAGTCCTGTCTTGGCATTAGTGTGTGGAAATCTATGGCCTGTGATACACACAAGCTCAATTAGATTATCACAGCTGTCCCTGCCTGCATTAAAGTCCATTATTCTAAGCCACCAGGTCCTCTCCCTTCCCCCAGCCTGAACTCCCGCATCACTTACCAGAATAGCAAAGCCTACCACATGTAAGTAATAATTATAACTCCAGCTTGTGTGTTTTGGTGACTTTTCACAATATAAAGCTGTATTGAGTGACTGATTATAGATGTTAACTGTAACTCTATTATGGTTTTCAGATCATATTAAATGCTGAGCAGCATAATATTATTGAGTATACAATTATAGGTGGTATGCTTTTTCTACCTAGCTTCTGATTTAGGTAATGAAAGGTGGAGGGAAAAATCAATGAAAAACATAAAGAGGCCTGTTTGAATTCAGAGGCAGCCAGTTTGTGAAAGCAGTCAACCTTGGCTTCTGAAAGAAGTCAACTTTGAAATACTTTTTTTTTTTTTTTTTTGGTGTCAGACTAAGGAAACTTCCCCCAGAGCAATCGAAAGAAGGAGCTAGAATTTGCATCCCCTCATCTGGGGCAAGGGTTCCCTGGTAGGTCCATAAGGGCTGGTGACCCATATGAAGAACAAGGGGAAGGAAATGACACAAGAGCTGTGACCCAGCACAATCCCTCCTGATGGCTCTTTGAAAGCTTGTGGTGAATTGCAGCAGCCTGAATCTTTAACCTTGAATCCTCACTTCCAGGTGATCACCTACACTTCTGAAATGCATGTGAAGAGCCTCTCCCTGTACCTCCTCTGCTAGGGGTAACACAAATTCAACAAGGTATGATAGCAAAAAAAAAAACACAAAAGAAGGAAAACTTCCGTTTAGGTTAAAGATGGTGGTGGCAGCGCTCCTGGCTACAGCCCGAGTCACTTGATGGGCTTACTGAAGGAACCTGACTCCTGTAGTGGGGAAAAAGAGATAAAATGAGGAAGAAGAAAAATGGTTACCTAAGAAAACGTTTACAAGTGTGCTGCTACAAGGCACCTATCTCCAGGAATATATGGATATGTGGTCACAGAAATGAGGCAGTGCCAAGCCTGCTCCAGTTCATCATTTGAAAGGAGAAAGTTTGTCAGGACTTTAACAATAACGATGGTCGCAAGGTACAGAGCAGGCTGTGACTGTAGTCTGTTGGTACCTGCTTCTCTGGGGAGGAACGAGAAGGACAGTAGGTGTTTCACCTGATTGTATATCATTATCAACAGGTGTTGATTAATAGGTATTTGTGGGTTTACACAAAGCTTAGATCAGCATCTCAAGAACTTATTTCAAAGAGATCCTTGTGATTTAATTTAAATAAGGAGGTGCTTTGTTAACTTAGTTTTGAGTTTTTAGCATTTTGACTTGTAACATGCAGAAAAGATAACAAAGATAATGTTATTAGCAGTTAGGTGTGTAGGAGGAGTGTGCATTTGAGGTTGGAGAATCTGTCGTACAATAATCGAAAAATGAAATCAAATCATTCTTAATGGGCTTGAGAACTCACTTGCTAAGACATTTGTTTTTAATACAAACTTAAGAGCTCTGAAGCTTTGACGTAGTTTAGCAAGCTTTAAAGCTCAGCTCTCTCACCACAGTGTTAGTCTTCTGAGTTTAGGTCTGTCTCTTTCAGGGAATGAGAAAGAGAAGATCATAGCTGGATTATAGCTGGATAATGAAAGAATTAATGGCCTTCGTACAATAGCAAAAACAGGATTAGAGCAAATATTAACAACTTCAGCTAAAAAGTCCTAGCATCCACATGGGTATAGTGGGAAGGAGATCTTAATTTTTAAATCCTGCATTTCTAGGTATAGCTAACTTGCAGAACTCAGGAAGATCTCCTCCCTGTCCCATCTCCCCCTGGCCATGTCCTGGCACTATGTAGAAGCAAGCCTGGACATGCATTGAACCCTCCAAATCATCCTCCTCTATCCCCATGGGTTGGAAATTCAGGCAGAACTAAGTCAGGAGAGATGTGTGCGGCCCCACAGGCAGGATGAGCAGGAGATGTGCACTAGGGGCGATACTGCCCTTCACATCTGCCACGCATCTGCCTTGCTGATGCGGGCAAGGCAACGTCCTCCTGCCAGGACAGCCGCCTCTTGCATCTTTACATATTCCTCTACGGTAGATCTTCATTTCTAGCCTGATCACTGAGCATTTAGAGTAATTTAAAGCTAAACAATGTCATCCTGGCATATCAGGGCTGGGAGACAGTCTCCCTGCCCCAGTGATTGAGACAGCTTTGTCAGGGTTACAGGATCTGAAAAGCACAGGACCACATCTGCTGCAGTCTCTGTTCCCAAAAAGACCTGGGTATCTCTGTCAGGCACTTCACTGAGCCATCTGCACTGAATGTGTGCACAGCTCCAGCAGAAACACTCTTTGTGTTACAAAGGTGTGCTTGGGAATTGCACAAATACGTGTACCCTGCTTCTGTATAAAAGAAACTCCTGTCACCACATGGAAAAACTAGAATTTGTTTCAAGAAAGACAGAAGACGTTGACATTCAGAATCCATCATTAAAGCGATTAAAAAAATCCACTAAACAGTAAGAGTGGTACCATGACCACTACCTCTGATCACCACCTTCAGGCCTGCACACTTGCCAGGAATGTCTCTATTGTAACACAGTCCAGAATGAAAGAATTTCCAGAGCTCCTTCAATAAATAAAGATACAGACATGCCAGCTAATATATGTATTCACTTTCACTGCTTGCTCTGACATGGCATTTATTGGATGAATTTGATCACAGTGGGATTGCACAGAGCTTTTGCCTGTTTCAAACCTTACACTCTAATGTTACAATGCTGTATATATAATGAATAGTTTAGAAAGGAGAGTAGAAAATTCTTTCATTCCGGTCTTATAACATGAAGATCTAGAAGACACTTTGTTAAATCATGGGAAGGGCACATTTAAAATGTACGGAAAATATACTGAGATATTTAGCTAAAAGATATATGTAGATATTTATGTATTTATGCATAAAAATTAATCAGAGATTATGATATTATTTATAAACTATAAAATTGTGTGTTATATATTATAGAATATATAAGATATACTACACAACATACATATACATGTACTTCTCTACAAATTAAACCAAAGCCTGCCATGAGTTAGGCAAGATGTGACCTAATGATTCCGATTTCGTCATACATACCTACTTTGATGTTTCAAACACTGAAAAGTGAAGTCCACAGTAGTGGCTGCTGTTGGATGCAGGAAGCTGGATTGTTTGGATCTTGTGCCTGGCGCAGGATTGCTCTACCTTGCATATTCTGCTGATGTGCAAAAGTACCACATAAAACGTCAAATTCAACAAAAAGGCCATGCCTTGGACATTGCAAAAATAGATGTAGAAAGAAATACTCAAAGTATTCTCAAGAAGTTATATATGAGTATCACCAGTAATAAAGTTCTGTGAACCAGTTTCTGACATGGTATCGACATGGTTCTTGTGAACAGTGAGGCAGAGCAAGGGTCACTTGTACAGCCTACATAGCCATTGCTTTAGTGTTTTGGAAGCAATGAAACACTGGCCTAGCCGAGTTCTGCTTTGAGCTGTGTAACAGCTTTTATCTAGAAAGCAAGAGCCATATATGTTTTTTATTTAGTTACCAAAAGCGTATTGTATTTATATATTGTACACAGGACACAGGCTAGAAATCCTCACTGCAAACATGAGTACACTATGTTAGATGATGTCTAACAGTCATAGTAAGAGCAAATCTGTGCCCTATAGATCTTGCATTTGAATAATAGATTTAAAAGCAAGAATGCATCACTGCAGTGAATTAGCCTGATACTATGCTTAATACATGCTGAAGATCCATATCCCATAACAGTGCACTCACCTCAGCATCAAACCCATAATTTCGAACGAGCTATGGTATAACTTTTAGAAATATATTCAACCCTGAATTAAGCCTTCCAGTGACACACCAGCTGTTAGTTGTCATCACAGATAGAAAAAGTCTTGTTCCTAGACTTTGTTCATTTATATTTTACTTCTGATCACTGGATCTCACTGTATCTTACTCTCCTGAACAGAAGACCTGTTTACTATCAAAGGTCTATTCCCCATATAGATATCTGCAAACAGAAAGCAAGTCACTTAGTTTCTCTTGGATAAACATTGTAAGTTTCTCTCTCTCTCTCAGACATGTGTGCCACACAGGAAATAATTTTGCAATTCTTTTTAAAACACTTTCAATTTTCACCATGATCTCTACAATGTAGGGACACCACAAGTAGACACCATGTCAGTATTGCTCCTTTTACTGGCATTGCACAAATGTGAAACCACCCCCATAGTCTTCCAAGAGCTTGTCCTGCTGGCAGTCAAGTGTTTCTTAGCTAGAGCCTCACACAGGGTGCTTGTGTTCGAGTGGTGTCCACCAGCACCATAATCAGGCAGAGCTAAAACTGGACAGGCGGGAATGGAAACAGGGCTAACAGGGAGTTGAAATTATTGCTCATAAAGTATCACCAAGATTAGATTACGTCTTCTGAGTCCAAGTTTTCTGGTGAACCAGTCCAAGTTTTCTGGTGTACCCACCAGCTACCACTTCTCCGATGAACACCTGCAACACCAAGCTACTACATAGTTTGGCATGACAGACTGCTGTTTTCACTCCCACTCCCTGTGGAACAATGATGTTGGGCATTTTTTCCCTAAAAGACAGATCCTAAATTTATTCAAATAAGGTCTGGTCTAAATAGGCTATAAGGCACTCTACAAGACCAGTCAGACTTCCTATTGCTCTATGCTATAATCTAACCTTTCACATCCAAGTTTCGGAGGTATTTTTTGACTCCTAGATTGTGTGTGATAGAAAAAGAGGAGAAAATAGGTTTTGGATTGGGTATTTTTGTGTTGTCAGGGTATGAACAAATAAAATGTAAACACTTCTCTCCCATCTCTGTTCCTTGAGCAGAGCTGTGGGGACAGTCTTTCATGTCTTTCTGTGATCTGCAGAAGACAGAAATAGCCATAGCTCAAGCTTTCTTCCTTTTCCTTTCTTAATCATATTCATCTCCGTTCTGCAGGCCTTAGAGACGTACAATGAATGCTGACACTGACTTTGTAACATACAAATTAACATTTGTCTGACATCCTGTTAATCTGCAATGATAATCAACTAGAGTCTTTTGATCTAGTAAGGGTTGAAAGGAGATTAGCACAGGATGGACAACCCTTTTAATTGATTAAAATGATAAGCGGAGAAAGAGCGAGCTGCTTCCAAAATTCTACAGCTCAGTGGCCAGAGGAGTGTACACGTATACTTTCTAAATCCCGCAGCAACTAAGAAGCTTTGACTAAAATCTCCCATGCACATTACTTCTCACTTTGGGAATACAAGAGGGCACAGGTCTTGAATTGGCAGATCAAGAGGCGTAATGATGTCTACAGCAGTTTTGTGTTCTCCTATAGGGAGAGCATCAGACGAAGCATATGTAACAGATTAAAAGATCAGACAGCTGGCTGTAGGTTTGCATGTCAGAAAATCAGCTTTGGTTGTTCAGGTATCAGAGAAAAAAAGGATGATTTATTTGCATCTCTGTGTTTAAAATACACATGTATTAGGGTAACCTTTTAAAATTACGTGCCAGGGAAAGTACATTCTCAGTAGCATCAGTGAGAATTACCCCTTTAGATTTATAATTATCCCTTTCAAAACTGTACAGTAAATATTAGATACACAAAGTAAAAAGAATTCCAGTCTGGTTTTCAAGCACTTTTATTTGCTCCCTGTTGAGCAGAAACATACAAAACCCCAGAACAAATGCAAACTTAGCGTGCTGCAGACACTCCTGAGAAAATGTCTAGTGCGTATCTTTAACATAAAGCTATAGGAGAGAAAATTTAATCAGGGAGCACCCTGGTGGTCAATGAGTGAAAGGAAAAAGTTAAATATGATGTGTGCACAACTATGACAGCAGCCATCAAAGTTATTGCTCACACTGTAAAAAGAAATATGTTTTAGGACTGTTATTGTCCTGTGTGTCTCACTGGCTGTTGCCATACAGTGTGTACCTTCAGGAGCTGTTGGCAATATGCAAGTGCACACTTATATACCACGGTGAAGAGGGAAGAACAGAACCCTAGACCAACAGATTGACAAATTTGGTGCTATTTTGTGTTGTGGTGTGTGTGGTTGCTCCAGAAACACAGGATCCGTTGCAGACTGAGTCACTGTGCTTTTCTCCTTGCTCAGCTATCTGCTGCCCTTCTGATTCAGTTCACACTGGGTGGGTTTTTTTCCCTGTGGAACTTAGAAACAAGGTCAGGGGGGAAGACTCCTTATGTGAAGTGCTACACAAATACACATCCCAAAGAGAGTCTGCAACTCCAAAATTACAGAACAGGTAATTTTTACACAGAGTACACACAGTGAAGCATATGGGAATAATGAGAGTATTTGACAGAGTAACAGGCAAAAAATCTTTGCTGCTGTCAAGGATTTTGTTTTCTTTGAAATAATCAACTCAAAGAAGAACTTAAAGGAGAGGGGAAGGAGGAAAATTAAGTTGATCTGATGTATTTATGGGTACCACGAGAGGCAGACCTAGTAAGACCACACCCTGCCATTCTTGAAAGTCAACTGTTGATGTGTGACATGATCAGGAAATGGGAGCTGCAGAAGAACGCATCTTCAAAGCATCAGGCTAGGATGGTGATCACGGGGAGAGGCTGCGAGCAGGCTGGGATTGCCTCTGCCAGTGTAGCTAGAGAAAAATATATTGAATTAATCAGTCACGGACACCAAAAGGCTGAGGAAAAGTTACAGCCATGCAGGCAAGCCATGAAAGGGACTGAGAGTTCTCGAGAAAGAGTCTTGGATACAGTCTGAACAGGAGAGTTAAGTTAGGGCCAAGGCAACTTCTCACCAACGGATGCGAGAAACAAGTAGTGGTGCCTGTAGGGATCCTACAGGAAAAATAATAAAAAAGATGGGGAAAGGAAATCCAAAGGTCTCTCTCAGCTATGATGGCTTTGACAAGACATCTAGATATCTGGAGGGACGTGCTAGACACATAGGTGGAGTTTTAGATTCATGTACATTAAAACACTGGATCTATAAACTATGTCGATGGAGAGAGAAGCTAAATTTGCATAAGATCATAAAAATATGAAAAGGGAAAAGAGGAAAGACCAAAGCATGGAGCCCTGTGGGGATATTTCTCTCTAAAGCCACACTGAAGGAACCCCAACCAGACAGCAAATTTTTAAACATGCCTGCAGGCATGTTCCCCTAGGAACTTTATTCCAGACTGTGCATGCCTTTAAGCAGCAGTATTCACACTGTTTGTGCAGCACACCTAAATCCTGTGCACAGCAGTGTTTTTATGAATCTCTGAGTCAGTTCTCATTCCATTTCATGCAACTTTGTCTTGCTTTCAGTGTAATAAGTACTCCAGTCACCTGGGCTGGTATTCTCATTATTCTCTGCCTCTGCTGATCTTCTTGGCCATCATTTCTCCATGTTATGCATAATCTGGATCATAATCAGTCTGTGTGGACTGCTATGTCACTGAATGATGTGCTGTCTGCTGATACCATGAATGAGCATCTTTACACTGTGTAAATGAATACGGGCTTGCTTTCATCAGTCTGCACTGAACACTAACCCATTCATACTGCAATTTACATTTCAGACCATGCACAGGGCACAGAATGGCCTTTAGTTTATCGCATCTGTTTTTGGAGTAATATTGAAATACAGGCTTTTCCTCACAAACCCTTCTCAAAAGAAGGAGTCAGGTTGTGGATAATGATCTTAAGCAAACCATGTGCTTCCTCCACTAATTAGATCAGTTGCTGTTTATCACAGCATTATTCATCCTTCAGACTATTTAACAATTATTTTATCCAATTGTTTTTGAATATATTTTCAGGTATTCATGGCATGCTATATCAACTGGGTAACTAAAATCTACTTACTTCATCTCCTAACTTTGCATAACCTACTAATTTTGTAACAGTCTTAGAGCACCAGCTGTTCAATATCCGATTATGCTGTTTGTTCTTTGTAATTCCATCATACTTACACATTCAGATTTTTTCTCTTAATATTTATTCTACTGATGACATCTAGACTTCATTTTATCACTATCTGGTTTAACCTAGCCTTTAATACTTCACAATTTATCAAACTGCTGTCTTTAAATATCAGCATCCAGGTTGCCATCAATTTTGTCTTCTTATTTACCAGTAAGCCTTTATGGTGCTTAAAATGTTTCTCTGTCTGTTATTTGTAAAAGCCTTTCTGACTTCTCCCAACCTTTTGGCTACATTTACCTCGCTATATCTTTAATTTTTTCTTCTGTTATAAATCTTTTCTCATTGTATATACAGTTACATAAATGTCCCTTACCTAGTTTCATTGATACACTTCATAGTCAAGTTTCCTAACATTGGACATTAGCCCAGCTCACTAATGATCTTTATTAGGTCCTGAATTCTTATTTGTGGTAACCTAGTGTCTGAGTCATCTTGATGTTTGAATATAAAATACCGAGGAGCTCTTGGCACCTCTTAGACCGTGTGCTGCTGAGACTAGGTAAGCACTGTTGAGTGTGCTTTGCTCAATTATTTGTGTTCAGTCCTAAGCTGACAACATTATTATTAATTACATTTTGCAGTATTTCAGTTCTTGTCCTGCTAATTGGACTGGGATGCTCATGGCTGACCTTCTTTTCAGTCTTTTACCACCAATGGCGTGTCTGTTAAAAAGACCACATCTAACTACTTGTGTAATTCAGCGTGTCTTGTTACTGCAGCTGCTTAATTAGGGGCCATGTCTTCACAATAAACTACACAGGCAGAATTAATTTCTCAGAATTTCATTTACTGAGGGGAACTGGGATGGGGATTTCACTTGAATCATTTATGATTTCATCTCCTTGACAGATGTTCATAAATATCTACACCTGAACTGGAAACATGGTTACATTCTCATTGCCTGCTTCCAGACACAATCCTTAATCTGCAAAACCAGAAGTCAATGGTTTTGATTTGTTTGAAATCTTCCCTTATTTTATGGATGTCTAAAGTGACCATTTGTTCTACCTTCTCCCAAAACAGAAGCCCAGGGTTTCTTTCTTCTGAATTAACCATCATGCTGTTTACCATAAGATTTAGCTGTAGGTGAAAAAATCATTAGGTTCCGTCATTTTTGCAGCAGATGATCGCAAAGTTTGGTTGTTGCCTGTCTGTGACTGCAAGGCTCCAGGAATAGCTCAGGCTGTAGGGGTTTTATCCCGCATCAGGACTCCACGAGTTATCAAGCATCATGCGTATCCCTATGGGCTCCCTTTGTGATGCTGGAACAGAGACTCAAAATTCAAATACACTGGCAGAAGAGGATAAGCAACAATTTAACATGACTGAAGTAAATATTAGCACCTCTTAAAACATGTAATTTTATTTCATATGGCTTACCTTGCAGTAGAAACTATTGATTAAGGCAATGGGATTTCAGAAAAGCAGTTTCAGATAACAATGCAAAATGTTTGGTATCCTGTTACTGTCATTTAATCCAGTGATTATCTAGTGTAATATACACAGAAAAATCCAGGAGGAAGAGATCTTTGGACTCCATTATCTTGGCTGAATACCTCACCACTAGATAATACAGCCACACTTTTTTTCTCTTGTTTTACTAGCTGTATAGTGGCTCAACTTCAAGGGCTATTACAGAAGATGCCTCTTCTTGAAGTGACTGTGGTCAGTGTGCATGCTTTGGATTGAAATCCCTCCAATTTACCCCAGGGAAAATTCAAATGAGTTTCTTTTGGCTAAAAGACAAGCGCTCTAGCCATTTGGATACTGGCAAAAGGTATACTGGACCTGCTCCAGTAAACTTTTTAAATGAACGTATTGGCAAATTTTATCTATGCTTACACAATTTTTACTGGATTAAATCTTAATCATCTCTCTGACTAACCTTTGGCTTTCACTGGTTCTTAGGAAGAAGAAAATCTCATAGATCTTCAGACTAAGGAGCTTCTAAAACATGTGGGAGGCAGTTTGGGCCCAGGGACTGAGATGAGCCTGGGATGACTTCAGAGGTGCCTAGAGACTTTCAGGAATCTTGTGAGTCAGGTTCTTCTGTGAATGAGAAGGCTTTCTTGTTCCCTAGCCTGGCAGAGTTGCTTAAATCCTGCCAAATTTAGGCAAAGTGTAGGTGTAGGTGTAGTATAGGTCCTTGCCCAAAGGAGCTAATATAGCAAACTCTTATCTCCTGACTTACTCTGTGGACCTGACACAATTAAGGAATTTATAGTGACCCTAAACTGAGGATGCTGGTGACCTGGAAAGGTTGAGGTTCTGCATTGTTAGTCAACACCTCACTCAGAAAGCACTTGCATTCTTTAATTTCTAGCTAGGCTTTTTATGCAAATGTGACTAAGCAGTAGGGCAGGGTAAGGAACCCTTTTATTGGTCTCTAGAAGAATATTTATAAGAACTAACATTGCTTTCATTTAAAATATTCTGATGACAAGACTAACCATTATAGTAGCAATACATTATAATATGTTATGACCACAAATCCAGATAATCTATTAAACAAGGAAAAGCAGCATAAACATTTACAGATGAGCCGTAATTTCTAAGAGTCATTTATAATTGGAAAGGATATGAGTGTTCTTGAGCTGGATTCTTATTTTTGCCAGTGTCTGGAGGTGAGAAATTTCTGCAGGGTTTAGTGTTACTTGCAATCCCTCTTATTCTGAGAAATGCTGGAAGAACAGTTCCACAAAGGTAAGGTCCAAGGATGAAATCTTTTTCATCTCACAAGCTGATCTGCACAGGACATGTTTTTAGCATTGTCTGGGATAACGAAGGCTTGGTGGGCATCCATTCCTGCTGTAGGGGAGCATGGTCAGCTTTCCTGGCAATCACGTCAGGATTGCCCCCAATCATCCCCTTAGTCCCACTGTCAGGAAGATGCTGTCTCTCCCTTCATATCAGCTCAAAAGCTCAGGACTCCCTCGTAGCTTCAGGGACGTGGCAGCAGGGTGGCTAAGGGGCAATCACCTTAGCAGCCCTTACTCTGCCTTCCTGCTCATGTTTCTCATACTTACCAAGACAAAGAATGGATCTTCATTTTATGCTAGGTTTGTATTTTTGGGGCAAAATGTCTGTAGCTTAATGGCCATTACTTACCCCACACCATATTCTTGATGAAGAGCTCTGAATAGTTCCCATCTGTAAAGTGAGGTTCCCATGCTTTTTAGTTATCAACCCTGTTTCTGAATGTGAGACTCCCTTCTGCTTTTATCTATATTAGTAAGTTCATTGCCTCCTTTTAAATGCTGTGACCCACTGACATTTTTTTTGCCATGTAATTCTCAACCAATACGTCAGGACATCCCGTTGTCTGAAGATGTGTCGTAGATTATTTAGATATTGCAAAGCAGACAGACTGCTTTCAGAAAAATAGGACTCTCAAGCTTTAATTTTTTAATGTAGTTTTTCCCTTTTAAATCCAAATTAGGCCTCACTTCCCACTGACTCAAACATTTTATAGATGCTTTTAAAATGTGTTTTTTCATTGATACTGTCCCACTCCACTGATTTCTACTTCCCCAATAACTTTTTTCTATCTTTACTGAATGAAAAGAAGAAAAATGTCTCTCCTGTTCCTCCACATCAGACTTGCTGACATTTTCGCTAAAGGACTTTTGTCTATGTTATGTATGCAGTTGTATCAGGAGGCATGTGCACATGCTGGCATCTGACATTTTTGGACAGTTTTACTGACTATATATAGTAATCAAAAATGGAAACATTTTACCTGGCAGAGCCCTACAGTGTGTTTCCAAACAGCCCAGTCAGCCAAGGGCTCCCAGCCCAGTGGGTGCCCCTGTGGGTTCAGGAGTGACAGTGGGACATCAGTCGCTCCTTAGGAGAGAAGAAGGGAGGGAATGGTGTCAAGCAGGGGTGGCAATAGCTTTAATGTTAGTCTTACCAAGTTGGAAGGAGGATGATGATCATTAGCTATTTACTAACAACCTGTACCTGCAGCTGGACAACAAACAGACCTGTCCATCTACAGAGGTTTCTCCATTCAGGCTTTTCTTGCGACAAGGTGAAGAGGAAATTGCCCAGGTCACTTCTCTCATGTCAGTCGGGCAAGCTCCTTGGCTCTCTCATGCTGTAGCTTTTGGGATGCTTATGGAGAACCTTTGCAGGTGTGAAATGCAGCATGGGGACACATCAAAAGCCCATCTAAAAATCAAGTAATTGCATGATGGAGGTTGTTATCACAATCCTGAGACAAATATGCTCAGACTTTTCACAATAACCAAAATGCCTGGCTTCCTGTTGATACCCGGAAAGCTGGAGATACTGGTGATCATCCAGTCCAGAAAAGCATGGCTCTTCCTTCATTTTCCAAAATAAATCAAACGGTAATGCTTTCCATTCAGTGCCATTTTTGCCATTCATTTGTCTTCAGATAAATATTTGCTTCCAACAATTTATGCCCTCTCTCCTAGTTTGGGTTTATAGCGTATCTGAATTGGTTTCACATATGGTATTGCAGAGGGGTTTGATAGCCACAGATGGTGCATCTGCAAACATTTGAAATCTGCTTCACTATCCAAACCTTTAATACTTGTCAGTGTCCCAAAAAGAGTTAGTAAATGCCTGATGTAGCTATTCACTCATAATAAACCCTAAAGGGTAGTGAGTTGTTGGGAATTAAAAAATCAGAGAAATCTTACCCCTTGATTCAGTAGCTCCAGCAATAAAATCAGGAGGAGAATCACCTCACAGAAGGTAAATTGAAGGAGAAGTTTTAGCTGGCCTTTCTGTGCTTCACATTCATTTCCTTCGCTTGATTTCAGTCAGACCTCTGTAACTAAATGACATTGTTTCTACTTTAGCATATTACATTTTGCTGTCATTAAAAGAATACAGGGGAAGAATTTGTGTATGTATCGCCTCAAAAATACCAAAGTCCATTCAAAAGGAAAAGAAAAAGCAGGATTATTAGGCAGACAAAACTGACTCATTTATTAGTGCACTTATATAGAAATTTAAAATTACTTGTCCCATTCAAAAAATCCAGATAATTTTTATTTTCTGTTAGATGAGTATCATCACCCAGCAGGACTCACCCTGGCTGCATCCTTCACAGACAGAGACCTGTTAGTGGGCTGAGGTGGGGAGGGCGGAAAGGCAGAGACACAGCCATCCCCTGCTTTAATACGATGTCAGCCCAAGCAGTAGTTCAGCTGATGACTGTGGCCCAGATCCCACCTACATGGTGATACTGTCTGGCCTCTGCTTCAAAGGCAATTCTGCATCTGCCTGTAAGTAAAGGTAAGGATAGGGGGGAACACTACCCTTTGCACTCACGCAGACATTTTGAAATACAAAGAGCCATTAGCCCCAAAAGGTCATCAGAAGTCCTGGCCCCCGGCTCTAAAATTGTTGGGATGACTCCATAATAAAGGGTAGATAGCAAGGGAAAGAAAAAAAAAAGACATTATCCACATTTGTCAAATGACAAATGAAAGTTCTGCAAATACAAGTGAATTGCCTAAAGTGAGACAGAAAACCTGTGCCAGAACTATGCTGCAATTCAGGTGAAGCGTGCCAAGCCCAGACTGGGTCCTCACACTGATTTATCCACAGTCTAAAGGCACTGAGGATCCAATAGGCTGTACAGTGGGAAGATCCTAAGAACAAACACATGGAAGGATGGAACTGGGTGGATAGTAAATGGAAAGTTGTTCCCACAATTAGGGTTATCTGAAAACGTCCAGAGTTGGGAAAGGAGACCAAGACAGAAAGTAAGGCTGAGCCTCAGAGAAGTGGAACAAAGGAGGCTTAGAAGTCAAGAGCAGACCCTGGGATGGGAGGGTTAGGGTTAGCAGGATATAAGGTTTTCATACATCCATCATGGTTAGAGGATTGGGTAGGGAAATTCTGTAATTTTGGCAGCTGCAACTTTGCTGAAAAGGAAAGGTAGAAAGCAGAAGGTAAAACAAAGATGAGTCTGTGCCCCAAGGATGAAGAAAGAGGGTGCAATGGTGCCTTGATAGTGTGTGTGTACATTCTGCAGTGAAAGAGGGAGCCAGATTTGCTAAGGGCCTGGGTGCGAGAGGAGGAGAGAATAACTCCTAGAGCCAAGGCCACGGCAGGATGGGCAGCCAGGAGAGGTCTGTTCCCGAGTGAGTCACTATAGCCCATGCTGTCCTGCTTGGGGGGAGCCTGCTCAATGGGTGCTGCAACAGCCATGACATCCCTTCTGCTTGTGGACATCTGCCTCCTTCGAGCCTGCTGGGCTGGGAGCTGCAGGGGAGAGCCATGGCCAGAGAGCGGGAGAGACGAGCGGCAAGCTTCGGGCAGGTAGGAATGGCAGAATAAACAGGCAGAAGCTCATGTCTCTCACAGGCATGGTCTTCCTTCCCAGCCATCGATAACAATCAGTTTTGATCCCCAAACTTGACAGCTTTTCTACAATTTGCTTAAGAGTGAGTGTGGTTGCTGAGGACTCACACATCCGTGTGTAGACCTCTCTTCCTAGACTTTAGATGGCTGTACAAGGTTCATGACTCTGAGCATGAGTTACTGTGCAATCAAAAATAGCATATTTTTGCAAGCAGGGGAATGAGAATAGAGACCGAGTTTCTCTCTCACTGTACAAACTTTCAGCTTTACACAGTGCATCTTGAAACCATAACTATTCTAATGAGGAAAATGTGCAGTCAACTGAACATTAACTGTTTTGGACACTATTACTGTAAAAATAAATAATCAACCAACTTTATCTCTGAATAGAAAACTCTGCAGTGGGAAGATTGACTGAATAACTGACATGATTGCTGAGGAAGAGATGGAAATAACAGTTTACAGTTCACAGCATCTCAATGGACAATCACTGTGGTAAATTAGGATGTGGCTGAAATTATAGATATAATAATTAAAATTAGCCATGAATAATAGAACACAGTTCCTCTGGAATAGAATAGAAAGTGCCACTAGACAGAAACAGAATAATACTGTGCAAATGTACAGAAATGTTAATTTTTAAGAGAAGTTCAAATTGGCAAGAGATGTGTTCAATATCTCCACTGACACTTTTCACAAGCAGCTGTATATTATTGTTGGAGGGGAATTTAATTTAATCGCATCTCCTCCTTATGAAAAGGACTTTCTGAAGCACATTTAAAGTCGATGCTAAGGTGTCTCTAAATTACCGTTCAGACGGAGTCTATTCATTTCAGCTGGCCACAGTTTGACTGTACTCTCCTCTTTAGTCTATTGCTCTCTTTTAAATTGCAGAAACTGTGTTATGAACAGAATAGCCATAAGCCCTGCTGTTCCAGCACAGCGGCTATTCACAACCAATGCTGGAGCTGCTTTTTATGTAACAGGGGAAAATTACAAAACCAGAAAAAGTGGGGGGGTTTATTTGTTCTTTCTGTTTCCCTGCAAAACTCCTTTTTGAAGTCACTGCCGACAGTGTGGTGCAGAACGTAAGGCATTAGTTTGTTCTAGCAGAATGATTCCCATGTTTTTACAATCTTAAAGTATAATGTGATTGTGCTCAATGAATACATGACTGCAAAGCTGGCCAAGAACCCTGTATGTCATTAGATTTCTGCTAAATATATAGGTTCAGATTCAGCAAGCTCTATAAACATGTCTGATTTCAAGGTATGTGGACAGTATGACAGAAGTCCTTTTTTGCCAGATCTGATCTTACGTAGTTCCTCTGTAATATCAATGCTGAACATTCAGGCTTTCCAAGGGTAAAATTTTTCTGCTAGAATCCCATGCATACACTTTGAAATTTTTCCATTTCTCTTGTACAAATTCCAGTGACACGATGGAGGATACCTATGGCATCTCTAACGTTTTTTAGCTGATGGGAATCTCAACAGAAAATTTTGTAGTAGATGTATGTATATGCACATTTGTAATGCAGTGAGGCTTTAGGAGAACAAGATCATACAAAACACCAGTATAAGTTATTCGTTATCAAGATAATACTAACAAGATAGGAGCATTCAGTTGCTATACATGGGAAAACAGAAAAAAATGGCCATTGCTTTGCAGCTGACCTTTTAACATTCTCCAGTATGCCCCCTTCCAGCTGCCATCCCTGTGAGCCTGGGACAGACATCAAATCCTCTCTGAGGGTACCTCACATGAGTGCATGAGAATGCTGTGACACATGCTAAGCCTGCTTATCAACCCCAAGACACACAAACCCCCCCTATTTAATGATAAAAACTGCTTCATCATAAAAAGGAGGGTTGAACACATGGGAATACCTACCGTATGTACATCCTCATTACTCCACCTCCCAAACCGAACCCTCATCACTCCTCCTCACAAAACAAATCAGAGGGCAGCCAGGGTGTTGGGACTCTGCGAATTTTCTTTGTTCCAAGGGTAGGTAACACTCACAAAGACTTAACTGAGGGTTATAAAACCCAGGTGGGGATGGGCTCCACTAAACCCCAGGGGAGACTCAGTGCTGGAGGATATGATAGCAAATTTGAGTTTTGATATAAAAGCATGATTATGCCTGCGATATGCCTTTTTATCTTTCTTTCTCTTGTACTACATGTATTCTGGCAAACCTTTGGATTCTCCAGTTAGCAGTTTGCTAATGATCTGTTATGTTATAAACAATCTTGTTTTGTTTTGCTGGGTTTTTTTAATTTTTAATTTTTTATTGAGCTGTTTCTAATGATTCACAATTAATTATAACAGCTCTAAATTTTCAATTTAAAGTAGTTTAAATTATTGCCCAGGCTTTTCCCATAGGCAGAGGCATGCTAGTAGTACAGTACTGGTGAATCAGATTTAATGGGCATTTGAAACAAACATAGCTGTAATTATGCCCAGAGAATCCCTGCCAACTTTTTAATGGTTTATTTTTATTGTAAAAGCATCTTTTAAATACCTTTGTTTCTCCTGGGATGGAAATTGTTGTTTTAGAGTGTTTCATGCCAAATTTTTACTTAGGATGTTACCTAGTAATCTATTTCTCTTTATATAAAAAACACAAGTTATACTTCAATAAAATATAGAAGCAATACAAGAGAACATGCTGGACTTAAAGGTATTTGTGTTTGCTATAATACATCCGGTAGTTATTATTTTTATGTTACTCCTGATATTTTAAAGTGCTATGCAAACATTAAGTGAATCATAAAAGCTAAGAACTCATTATTGCTCTATTCTTATTTTATAGACGGGGAAAAGAGGGCTCAGAAGTGCCCTGCCCATTGCAACAGGGAAGCAAAATTAGAACTCTTGTTCCAATCTCTCAGCTGACTCCTGAAAGTGCTTTGTGAATAACAACCCATCTCGTAAGAAAATTGTTTGAATTTACTTCTGTAAGAAGATTTGGACTTTTTCTTCCTTCACGATGCACAGAAAAAAGACAAGGTGTTTACATTTTATTCATCATATTGATAAATCTTGTATGTCCAAATTTTGAACGATTCATCCATTGCAGCTTGAAAACCAAATGAATGCTAAGCAGTGCCAGTCACCATGTGATAGCTATACCTGCATTTTTCATGAGACCACATTATGCATATTAGACTGGCTCTGAAAGCTTCAATTAGTACATTTGAAGTCCAACCTCCAACATGAGCAACTGGTTGGAGTATTTATTTGCTCATACAGATGCCGCTGAAAACAAAGCAATAGACACAGTAGGAAATAAATTAGATATGTAATTTTTTTCTATCTGATTAACAAGGTACAAGGAAAATTAAGCACAAACAAACATGTAAAACATTGATGGATAAAATGGGAACATATTCATGACCACATCTCAATCATAGGATATTAGCTTACAGTAAAAATAGTACTTAGATGTTCTGAATGAGGCACAAGGCAAATATCTTTGGATTTCACAGAATCACAGAAGCATAGAATCGTATAGGTTGGAAAAGACCTATAAGATCATCAAGTCCAACCGTACACCTAACACTACCAAGACCACCACTATACCATGCCCCTATGCACCTCATCCAAACATCTTTTAAATACCTCCAGCGATGGCGACTCAACCACTTCCCTGGGCAGCCTGTTCCAATGTTTCCTTTCAGTGAAGTAAAATTTCCTAATATCCAGTCTAAACCTCCCCTGGCACAACTTGAGGCCATTTCCTCTCGTCCTATCACTTGTTACCTGGGAGAAGAGACCGACCCCCACCTCTCTACAACCTCCTTTCAGGCAGTTGTAGAGAGCAACAAGGTGTCCCCTCAACCTCCTTTTCTCCAGGCTAAACAACCCCAGTTCCCTCAGCCGCTCCTCACAAGACTTCTGCTCTAGACCCTTCACCAGCTTCGTTGCCCTTCTCTGGACACACTCTAGCACCTCAATGTCTCTCTTGTAGTGAAGGGCCCAAAACTGAACACAGTATTTGAGTATTTGTGGTTGAATTTATTTTCATTTAGTTATCTTTGTCATAGATAAACCATGATCCACTGAACACTTGATTCTGAATCTCACTCATTTTGTTAAATTCAGCTTTAGCAGTATGCTGGGCTGAGGCTCCAGTCATACCTTTGGTGGAGGTACCTCCCTTATTTGGTATGAGTCGAGTGTGACACCAGTGATTATTACTATCACTATTTGCAGTTTAGATATTTATGTACTTACCTACATCTCACTTTTGCAGACTGTGCTAACTGTGGCTCCCCCAGTCTCAGAAGGGGTATCGCAGGAATAAGAAGGTACAAAGAAGGGCAACAAAAATGTTCCCCCAGGAAATCTGTTCCACAGCTCTATCTGTGGCACCAGTGATTACTACTGCCACTATTCACATCTTAAATATTGCATACTTACTTATATTGCACTTAAGCAAGTCTGGAGCCAGGTCAGGATTTAATATCTCCTTATCTTTGTATTTAATTTGACCTAGCTAAGATTTCCAGACCCTATATTCAGCAAGCAGCTATCTGGAGCCTGCCAGAGGACACCAAAGCAACAAAGACAGTAAATGTCAATTAAAAAAACTAAAGAAGGTATGAATGATTTTCCATGCAGGCCTAGAAGGATGGCACTGGAAGTGCTGATTTTTAGGAACGCTCTTCTCTTCTGTAAAATAGCTATTGAAGTAATTATAGAATAATCTCTACTATATGACTTGTTAACACTATTAAAGATTACCATTTTTTCCCTCAGTGGTGTGCACTCCTGTTGGATTGCTCCAGAATTGCAAAATATATTTGTTTAGTCAGGAGGACTCCTGCTAATTGTTCAATGGCACTTGCTGTGCTGGAGAGATTTGATATTTATGTTGTTGCTCTGAATGCAATGCACTTCTGATTCATCTTAATGTTGTTTGGATAGCTGTCAAGAGAAATAAAATGGCACAATATAGTTTTCCTATGCTGCTTTCAAAGTGACATAATTACTGCAAATATTGCCTGAGATACCCACTGAGACAATCAGGGGACTTAATTTTAGATGAAGCAATATGTATGGGAAGACTGAAAGCAAAGTGGTGCACGGCAAAGTTATGGAGCAAGTATTGGAACAGAGATCACTGCTAAGCACCAGGTTATCTACCTACTCACTCCCAGCCAGAGGTGACATATTTTGAGACAACTGCCAATTTTTATGGCAGGTATACTATACATTGCCTTAATTCTGTAGCTCTCCTTTACAAATAACAGCAGAGATATTTGTCTGCTAATTGATTACTGTTTCAGTCCTTCACTGAAAATGCACTTGTTATAATGAACAATGTGCAGTTATTCCTTCAGAGACATCATTTGTAGGTTGATTGCCTTCTTAATGTTATGAAGCAGTCTTTCAATTAAAGAGAGAAATGAGAAATTTTATGCTGCTTCTTAATTTTGCACCTCTCAGTGTGAATGTGTGTCTTAGCGTCACTCTTCATTCAGGATAACCACTAATTTCCCCAAACACATGTGTCACCTCTGAGGTTGACCCCAGAGCCCACTTCTCCAGAGGCAGACCTTGTTCTTCCTTGTATCCACACTGCCCACATAACATCAGGTCCGTTCTTCACAGCCTTCCTTCTGCCTCACAAATGCTCTGGTCTCATTTGCCTTACAGAAGCAAAAGCTCGGTGCCTGGACCAGCTTGTAAAAGGGTAGCTTGCCTCCTAGCATCGCAGGAGGAACTGTTCAGTTCAGAAAATCATTTGGTCCAAGGCAGAGGTGGGATTCCTACCCAGAGGCGGGAGGAGGTGAGCTATGCTCACACTGTGTGAGTTAGCTTGGAACCCATACAGGACCCATGGCATAGCTCAGAGTGATCTCATGTGAGGTTTGCGCTGGAATTAGCAGTGCCCTCGAAAACGTGGAAGTCTCCGTCACTCTCAGAAGAAATGCACTAGCATAGGTGCAAAGGCTTGGTGATGAGATACTGTAAAGCAGCTTTACATCTCGCTGTACACTTGAGCATGCCCTGTCACTTAGAGGTCCCCTAGCAATGCTCAGACCTTCCTGGGGGGAAAGAGACTGAGAGCCCAGGAGGCAATTTTGCAAAGTTCACAGAAATAACTGGGGGAAACTAAATCAGATTCTACATCGTACCTTCAAGAGTTATTACCCAGAGGAAAAAAATCTTGAGGGGTCTTTTGATTACTTCTGATTTTCATGATCCTTGGCAGCTCTGAAACACAAACTAAAGATTTTGGATTCAGAGCGTGGGATGGATGTATTCATTTTCCCTAGTATCCTGCCACCAAGCAGACAAAAGCAGACACGAAGAGAAGAGAAAAGAGAAGAGAAGAGAAGAGAAGAGAAGAGAAGAGAAGAGAAGAGAAGAGAAGAGAAGAGAAGAGAAGAGAAAAAGAAAAGGTCAAAAATATAATGATGTTTCCTTAGAATACTTTTCCAGCTCCAGGGACTCCTTGAGTCAGAGATGGTGTCTTTGTAATTAATAGCCCTGATGATTTATTTATTTTGATTTTTTTTCAGTTATCTTTTGAACTCAAACAGATGCTTTGCACCTGAAAAAACCTGTAGTTTACCTGCACCATGTGAAAAATCAATTCCTTTCATTTGCTCTGTCATTTGCTTACTTCTTGTTTTCCTGTAGTTCTTGCTTTGGCAGAGACCGTCAGCACCGATGCAACTCTCTGTGCATTTTTTTAAAATGTGCTACCTCTCCCTACTCCCCACTCCAATTTCTTTCTTCGATAAGCCAGTGTTTACTTAGTTGTCCTTCCTATGGAAACTGTTCCATATTTTTAAAAATAGTTCCATGTTTTTGAACATCTCTGTCACCCTGCTCTCAATCTTTCCCAGTTATACACTGTATTTTTTGAGATTGGAGGATGACCACTGCCCGCAACAGTTCAAGATGTGGCTGAACCATGGATTTATACAGCTGGGTAATGAGATCCTCTGCTTGTTTCAAGGCTGCTCTTTCTTAAAACTGATTATCCAGCATAGCCTTGCCAGCTCCTGTATGCATATTGTTTGGAGACCTATAATTATGTAAAAGTCTCAGCTTGCATTTATGAGTTGCATAAATAAGTTTCTGTCTTTTGTGACTAGAGAAAAAAATCTGTGGGAAGTAAAACCTATAACTTTGAAATCAGAAGCTAAGAGAAAAACAAAGAGGCATTATTTAGGAGGGTGGTTAAATTTCACTCCTTTAAACCTGATTTAATAATTTGAGGATATATGTAATATTTGTGTGCATTTTATTAGTATTGCAGTATTTTGTGCCGCTTGGTATACAGATCGGATGAGCTATGCTGAATACAGCTCATTTCTCAGTGCACAAGATATACTGCCATCCGTAGATGGGATCCCCACCTCATCACCCTAGCTCCACGCCTGGCATGCTTTGGCCTCTGCATTCTCCCCACAGTCCATCTCTGACTGCAACCAACCTGCTATTAAGAGATGTTCTTACATATGTGAAGTCCCAAACCTGCCCAGGAACAGTTTGGGAGAGGAATGGTTGACCCAGGATGGGTCAGATGGGCTCTAGGACCTGCAGTCTTTAGGTTTTGGTGTCACAGCAGTATTTGGAAACAAGAGCAGGGACGGTAATCCCTCCACATGACTCATTTTACTTCTGACAATGACATGTGAGCAGCCAGAGTCCTTCCTGAGTGCAAAAACCCAGTCCTGCTGATTTTTAAAATAAATTTCTGCCTCCTGCCTGTATTCTGAGGATCATGTCTGTTTGTTCTAGCTCACCAAAGTTAAGGTCACATAACGATGCTAAATAATACCAGACAAAAGAGCTTTTATCACATGTTGTAAACCTACAGAAGGAAATAGAATGGATGTAGGGAAAACAGGTAAGCAAGGGTTAGATGTAGGGAGGGAGCTGGTATTAAAGCAGGGTCCTTGTCAATAAAAGCTAACCAATTTAGTCTGAAGTACTCTTGCTCAGCTGCGTAAGGACCCTGCATGATAGATATGAAATGAGAGTGCTAATGTAGCAGGTACTTATTCTACAGTCTTGTTCTTCTTTGTAGAACTGTAATTAGCTGCATGTGTTTTTCAAACATTGCTATTACTATTTTTAATTTTATTGACCCTTGAATCCTATCCAAACAGCCATAATGCTTTTTTGGACTGCTAATATTACTCACTAGATGCTTAGAAAAAGCGACATTAAAAGTAGATGTGCTGTTCTATAACTAATTGAATAAATAATCTAGCATGTGCAAATAAAATGTCAAGACAACAGCTCCTTTGATTAGCCTTAGCCAAACGCAGTTTCCATTAGCTCTCCTTGGAAATGAAGTAGAAGGAAGTATAAGGAGAAATGTATGTACCTATGTGTGCACATGTACCTTCTTGTTTACATCTAGGAGATTGAAAACTCTGAAAAAAACCTTAAATTCATTCCCATTGGAATAATCCTGTCATGTTTCTGGGAAGTTATAGACCTTTAGTATCTCCTACACTCATATACCTTCTTGTGATGTTGCATTTTGAAATAATCACCTTGAAAGCTAGTGACCATTTACAAAAAATAAGGTCATTGTAACCTGTAAGGGCAGAGATTCAGAATTTCCAAAGCAGCAATCGTATTTATACATTTAGTTAATACAAAGTTAAGGAGGCTGAACTTCTGGAAAGTTGCAGGTCCCATTTCCACTAGTTTAGCTATGAAAGTTGCCTCAAAGCACGATGGCTATTTTCTGTGCAAAATTTTTCAGCTCCACTTTACACTTCCAACTTCCACTGGCTTCACTGACTCTGGAAGACTTTCTCCTTTAGGTGTTTTAAAAGCTTTATTACTTTTTATATTAATTTAGCAAATTGTTTCTGGAAATCTTTTCTGGCTTATCATATTGTTATTGTATACAGAATTAATTACCTTTTATAATTATTTGTGCTTTTTGAAGGGTGCTTTTTCACACCCAGTATGTTTATTTTGTCATCTGTGTTGTTTTTCTGCTTGTGTTTGGTCTTTATGAAATCCTAATTTTAAGAGTGTATATATGCTCTGAATCACCGTTGTGGTCTCATTAAACATTCTTCATGGTTCCTTCAACTGTTTTTCTTCTCTGCACTATTCTTGGTAATTTTCTTTCAAGACATGCTCTCATTTTTATTCAGATCCCTTTTTTAACACATGCCCATGTCAGATTCTTTTGGTTTTGTCTTTCCAACAGAGATGGTCACTATGGAAAAGTGGGTCCAGTCTTCAGTTGCTACATCTTGAACCAGATCCTGTGCACTGGTTGGGAGTATACCAAAAAGTGCTTCTCCTCTTGTAGACTTTCTGACTAGCTTCTTCAAGGCTCCGCCATGGATGATGTCTAAAAACAGTTTGTTTCTTCTGGCTCATCATAATATTTGTCTTCTGCTCTCACAATCTTTTATTTCCCTTACTATTTCGTACCATGCTCGCTGTCACCATTTTGGTTGGGTGATCATAGTGTAGATACCATACTCTTCCTACTTAGGCAAAATACTTTTGAGTAGAGATTCAGACTTCCACAGAATTCACCTTACTTTACTTGAATTTTTCTTCAATATCACACTCTTTTGTCAGTGCAGCCTGCCCTGGCAACCTTATATGGTTTGAATCACAGAATCATACTGTTAGGTATTCCCTTGATTATCTTCCTTTCAACAAGCTTTTGAGCTGCCTGTTCTAGCAATACCTGGAATACTTAAAACCAAGTATTCCACTGCAACTTGTTCTTTGAAACAACATTTGTGAAGTTTCTTTTTAAGAGCAAAAACCAAAACAGCACACGCTAGGAAAAACAACAGAAATGATAATTGGTTTAAGTCAGATTTCTTCTCATGAGCTCTCTTCAGTGACCAATAAAAAATTCTGTTGGTGCTGTTAAAGTGGAGTTTAATTACGAGCAGGTTTGCTGCCTGGAAGTTAGACAGCATATAGATAACTCCTCTTATAAGTGCATTGAAACACTGGCAGAGGCTAGCTACTGAGGGTGCAGAATCTCCTTCACTGAAGACTTTTCAGACAGATAACACCTTGCACAAAGGATCTAGTTTTGCCTCAGTCCAGTAAGCTAAACTGTGTCATCTCTTCCAGCTTTACTTTCCTAACTAAAGTTAACTTAGTTAAGCTTCCTAAGTTTCAAACTTGCATAGTCCAGGTAACTTTTCTGTATGCCACACAGTCTGACACTGACAATGTTTAGATTTCCTCTACTGTAAAATGAAGTCCTCAGGCCACGGTGAGTCAACCGACTAGCCATTAAAAATAAAAACATTTAAAATAAACACTCTTTGTAGTAGAACCTTCGACTCCCACATTTCCAATTATGGAAAAGTTACTTTCAAAATACTTAATGTAAATATTATTTCAAATATTACAATTTTATATCCCGCAATCTGTTGTATACTAATTAAAATGAAGAGAGGAAATGTGAGAGACACATAGACTACTGAATTTAAAACAATAATTCAGGAAATTCATCCATTTTAGTAGAAGAAGTTCATGAATTAAAGATGCATAATTAAGGCAAAGAAAACGTGGAATCTTAAACAGCCCTTTATTTGTGTTCAAGTGATGCCCTCACTGAAGTCTTGTGATGACACCTGGAACTAACACATGAATGGTTATGAAGTTTATCCCCAGATTTAGTAAGTAAATGTGAGTATTTTTCAGTGAGGTTCATACTAACTAGGAAAAGCAAGATTGAGCATAAACAACTCTAAGTGACCACACCTTCAGAGAACGTGCACTCAGGTAAACCCAGCACAGTCTCAGGGAGCAACAGTCCAACACCCTGCTTTGCTTTGCTTTAGAGATGGGACAGTCCACAAAGACGACACAACCACCTGGCAGCGGGATGACAAAGCATGTGGGGTGCTCTGGCCGTTCGCAGTGCCTCTATCCCCATTGCTCCTGGCTTCGGCTCATCTTGTGCTGAGATGCAGTCAGTCTCCATGGGAACTGGCATCTTCCCCTCCGCCGGAGCCCTGATAGCAGAGATCCCTGGCTCTGCCACTGCGTAGGTACCACTGTGAGGGACAGGACTGATAAATTCTCCCTTCCAATACACACTGTTTTTTCCACCCCAATAGCTGGGTAAAGCAAGCTCTTAAAATGGGAGTACTAAAAATACAGGGATCTGTAAATTTTTCAGCTTGCACAAGGGCAGCCAGGTACCCCACCTTGCTTTAGGAAGTGGATGTCAGTGCCTGAGTTAGCAATGGTTGTCCTTCCCCACTTCAGTCTGCAATGAAAGACTGCATGGCTGCACACATATCTATTTCTTTCCAAGCAAATACTTTCACATGTCATCCAGTTTAGTCATCCAGAAGATGATAACCACAGAAACTAAAGTTGTTGTCCAGAAAGAACACTAGACATAAATACAGAGCAGAGAGGGAAGTGGGCTGGAGCTCTACCCATTGATTTCAAACGACAAGAAAACATTTAGTGTGAAAGTATTAATCAGAGGGAGTCAGCTGGAGAAGTTGTCCTTGTCACAGTCTGCTTCCTTGAGTTGAATGCCTAACTTTTTTTGCATACAGCTACTGTTCCCCTCATATCACTTATTCACAGGTCTACATGTGAAAATACAACCCTTTACAGTCAGCATCCAGTGCTCCTGGAGGCTAGCCTCCAGGCAGGGTATACAATCCTCGAGCATGGCTCTTATTGCTGGATGGTTCCCCCATAGAAAAGCTTGAACACCAGCATGTGGGTGCACTGATTTACAATCACAAAACTTTGCACACGGTAAAGGTACAATCTTCCAGTACAAAGTGTTGCTTTTATAGCATAACGTTCTTGAGGTCACACCACGAAAAGCTCTTTTATCAGCAAATAAATTCCTCATAAAAAACATATTTACTGTGTATTCACCCTCTTTCCAATGACACTGACTTTCAATAGCTATAATGATTATAAGTACCCTTCTTTTTAGCACAGTTTCACTTGATACCAAAAAAAAAAATAAAAATCCCCATTTTTTCTGTTCAGGTTGGGATCCTGTTTTCACTTGCCATTACAGATATTTACTTAATTAATCTAAGCTTTCTGTCAAGCTGTGTTTAATTAATACTGTAACCAACATTCCTGACTTTAACTACCTCGGAATAAAGCACAAAAGGTCACAAAATTCAAGGTCTTTATTCTATCAATGTGCTTTTTCTTCATAATAGCCTTTATGATATAACAGGCAAGAGATTTTTCTCTCCAGTATCTGTAAATGTACATTACAATAACATCTATACTATGCTGAAGTATTTGTGCTGCTGGAAGTTCTACATGGAGAGAAAGAAAACAAAAAATGGAAACAACAACTAAACATTATTTCTATCTCTGGCATAAAACATTCACTTTGCTAGCAAAATAAACATGCATTTCACATAGACAGAAAATCTGAACAATATAATTCCTCCAATTTTTACATTCTGCCCTGGAAATACATTCCTAGCAATGTGATTCTTCATTAATAACATTAAAACAGAGTTACTCATTAGTTACAATGTGTTAAATATTTGAATACTGTGGTGAAGACAAATTATTTCTACACAGCTGTAAAATGAAGATCACAAAGGACTTCATTTACTGGTAACACTTTCCCTGAACTTTTAATTAGAACAACAGTGCAGGGTTACAAACATGGTTCAGTCCTGGGAGATGTTCAGTAGCCAGAGCAGCATGTGGCTATCTTAAATAGTCTGGGTTTTTTTTCTGGACCATCCTGCTAAGTACTTAGCCCTGGTTCCAGACTGGTTCTTGGCAGGAGTGCTTGGAAGCACTGACGGGCTCCAGGCACACGAGGACATACCCATAAAACCCGTGTCACTCCTTCTCAACAGACGGGGCAGGCCCACAGCCTGTTAGACGGGTATGCATTTGACATCCCCGAAGGACACCAAAGCTCAGTATCAGTGAATTCAGATAGCTCCAAGGCAAATGACCTAGGAGGAGGAACACAGGCTGCAGAAGAATTGAGTTTAGAAAAGCCTCCAGAAAATGCCAATCATGCATGGCCAAATGCCAGCTGATACTGCATCTCCTTCAAGTTTGACAGTAAAGGCACTAATCCCTTTAATTACCAACCGCACTGCGCATGAAACACTTTACAAGATAACTACATTCTAGGAACTGAGCTGCATGTACTGCAAAAGTTAACTTTTTTCCCTTGGACAAAAAGGATTGTGTCACATTAAAGGGGCTCCTGGCACTTGCTGAGGCTCTTTCCTGAAAGCACTAGCTTTTGTCTGAGATTGAGGCCCTGATCCTGTAGAGAGTGAAATGAAACCTCCTGAAGGCTGATGGTTCTTCTGGGCAGTCCTTGCAGTATGGCAGCACCGACTTGTTTTTCCTCTGTTAAAGCAACCTGCTGTGACCCATATTCAACCCACATCTCACAGGGCCACCCCAGATGCACCATTTCCTCCACTAAGAGTTACTGCCTCTGACTCAGTCGATGATACAGAAAGCTTCGTCCCCTTGCAAGCAAATTACGTTAATTACTTTCTGCTGCTAACACTGGCAGCATGAGGTACCTGAGAGCAGATTTATCTGAACCATGCCTGGTTAGACTTTTGTCTCCCAAGTCCAACACAAACTCCAGTGGGGCAAAGGAAACGCCAGCACTGCAAACACAAAAGCATTAGCTTCAGTCTGCAAGGGCTCACTTCCCTTGCTCCTTTCTACTTCAAACAGCTTAGTGGAGATAATTGCTACTTGCAGACACTCTCCCTCATAAACCCATTTTCCTATGATCTGTAGCATCCTGTTTCTTTCAGTGTTTACAAAGATGCTTTCAGTGATAAAAACCAACCCTGGTATATAACTTGCCTCAGACCCAAACTGCATACAAGAAACATACACTGCTAAAAAATAGTTATGTCAGTGAATGGTTCCCAATCAGTCGAACACAAGAAAACAGGTAGGCTTTGCCTGGCAGTGCTGACTACATGTATTTGCTCTCATTAGTCCATGCTATTTTGCTGTTGTTTTCCCACTGTGAAAATTGCTGTATGAATCCACAGTGCCTCTTCCAGCTGGAAATAATATATATTGCTTTAAGTTTCTTGGGAGGAGCAATCATTTGTAATTTAGTCACACTGTGTCATTCCAGGGCAAGCAATATGATCTGACAGGTTGTTTACAGTATAATGATGTAATAGAAATAAACCTGGCATGGTATAGAATTATCCTGATCTTGAAAAACTGATGCCCATCAGTACATGACAGCCACCAGATATGAAACAAGGCAGGGAAAAAAACCCGGGTGAAAGATAGATGTTTGTACAAAACTCACATTTGAAAACTTTTCCCTCTTTTTACAAATGACATGAATACAAAGGGAACCTCACTTACAGTCACAGACAGAGATTCTTCTTAATTGCAGGTGATTTTGTTGAAGATCTTTAAAGTTACTACCACCTTCAGCTAAGCTGTGTTTTCTCTGGCTGGCCTTTCACCTGAAATAAGCCATAGGAAACCACAGCATGAATGAGAAAGAAGGAAGGTAGACAAACCACCCCTGATTTGGCAGAATATGGCACTGATGTTTTGGAAAGTACATTTTTTTCTAAAACCACTGTAGAAATCATCCTATAGACTGAACTGATGCTCGGGAAAGGGCAGTGTGACCCTTTTTTGTTGATTCCATTTTCTGGATGAGACTTTATCACGCAGCACCACTAAAACCTGACTCTTTGGCAGTTTTTTCCCTGAATATACGCACGCTAATTTTTTAGCAAAGTTCAAGGTTAGGCAAGTAGCATAATATCTAATTAAAGGACTCTTCAACTTCTGGTAGGTTCAATTTTATTTCTGATCCTATTTTACTTCCTATTCCTTTGTAGTGCTGTTGCACATGTGTGGGGTGAGATCGAGCTCACGTTAAATTTCAGTGTCTGCATGTGCACTGGGTGCCTGAGCTCCTGCTACAACAAATGAAACTCTTGTCACCATCTGATGGGAGGCCAGCAAGTGGTGCAGATGGTCACTCACTAAGTGTCGGTGGAAGGAGGAGCTGCATCACCTCCTGGGCTCTGCTCCCTACATCTCCATGGACTACAGTGAGCGATGAAGCACTGAGCATGCAGGCAAACACCCACCAGCAGACACCTACGTTTTGGTATCATAATGTGCTCAGTCAACCTCATGCCTGTGTGCTCAAGAGTGAGTGAACCAGTGAAGCAACTCCCAGAGGTGCTGTTTTCTGTCTACTTCTGACCTCACCGTCATCAGCTGAAAAACTGCGTGTCCAGCTAACTGTCTGGACTCTTCCACAGCCATGGGGAGAGAGGTGATTGCAGGCAGGGAGGCAGTTTGACATTATGGCTTTGGTGCAGAGAATCACCTCTTGGAAGTGCTCATCTCTTTCCCAGACAACTGGCTTTCACTATATACTAAAATTAAAGGCTAGCATGATGAAACACTCAGTGCCAGACTCTCTGAAGCAATATACTGACAAAGGCTACAAGAACCTAACTGTAGCTGGTGGCAGAAGCATTATGTCAGTGCAAGGAGATCTTTTAAGTCTCCAAATCCAGCCCTGATGCGTCCATGGGGTGTGAGAACTATATCACTACCTATTTCTTGCTGATGGCTGTGTCAGGGGCTGATGGCTACTGGCACCGCTCCAGGGAACCAGCCTCATACAGAGTGGCTCAGGCTGCAAGCAGCACCGAGGCCTGCGGCATTCCTCATCTTTGGTTTTGGTAGATAAAGCTCCAGGCTGCTGAGGGCAACACACGCATGGTGGACATGGCAGCACCTGAATGAAAGATACTACGTACCTAAGAAAAACCTTCACATATTAAAAGTGAGATAGGTATTATGGCTAAGATCTACTTAGTTGCTGACCCCAATTCACTCTGAAGTCAGCTCAGTGGCCATGCTTGTGCCAAAATCATGATTTGCATCTGCTCCCTGCTCCTGTCTGACCCAAGCGGTGTGCAGGTACCATAGCCAGCAAACAGCGGACGGCAGCATTTGTCCTCGACATGATGCTTCTACTTGCAACTCTAAATTAAAAGACTCATTTTTCTGTATTCACAAAATGATAGAATGGTGTACAAGGGCCACTGGGACAAGGGAAATGTGTAAGGTTTCTTCTATCCGTTCTCTATATACGGACATGCACGTAACGTAAATTGATAATAGTCCCTTGTAGAGAATACACTGATCAGTATATGAAAGGTAACTTGGTGCTTCTTAAATGCTGCAAGCACATATAAATAAAAAGAGGAAGGGTACAGACAGATATGTCATCTAGATGTCTAATATTACAGCTTTGAGATCTCTGGTTGTGTTAGCTGTATTTACTGCCTGTAAGCAGTCTTTCCTGTTAAGTATATTCATTGCATCTTACTCAAGCCAACATTGCTCAATATTCATTAAGCCTACAAATTAAATGTGAGGTATTAAAATTGGATAATCTCACTATCCTGCCATCTGTTCCTCAACTTGAAAGTACCAGAGCATCATGCTGGGCTTTTTTTTTTCAAATATTCATTGCAGACAACAAACCACCTCAGGCACACAAGCTCCGGGACCGTGCCCAAAATGAGATGGTTTTATTGCTAAAGCTTAGGAACCGTTGTAAATTCAGCAAGAACACAAAGAAATGTTTTCTGCTAAACGCACCCGAGGCGGTGGTGGAAAGGGCCTGCACGGTACTGCCAAAAGGGACCACTGGAAGGCAGCGGCTTTGCTCCTGCGGAAACCCCGGTGCTTGCGGGGTGGGCAGCGCCGGCAGGATGGGTTTTTGCAAACAAAGTGAGTGCTAGCAAATCTGAGAAGGTGGTGATATAACATTAAGGTTCTTCATCAGCCTGCACGGAAGGAAATCAGACGGCGTAGTTACAGCTCTGGCATAGTCATTTTGTTAAGTGGATGCAGCCAGAGTGAGTCTTTTTGAACGTTTTGATAGCTAGAAGTTTTCCTTAAGTTTCTTGTAAGAATTCAGTTTAACAATGAAGATACCCAAATAATCATCTCGGTTACCTCAGTAAAAACCATTGATACTATTCTTTGATAACTTTTAGAACTAACTTCAGACTTTTGAACCTCAGTACAAGCCATGATGCTAATATTTGGTATCACCTCATATTCCCAGAGACTGGAGGAATGGCTAAGGGAAAGGCATACTGCCTTTCTGTAGTGATTATCCAAAGGGATAATTAAAATGTAGGTAAAGTTAAAATACAGATGAAAATTTTCCTATCTAGAAAAGGTAAACCAGGCCATCAGTATCATATGACACTATCCCTAGAGATCCATCGCCTGATGGGAAATTCAGCTCTGAAGAGAGGGCCAATAAAAGTCTAATTTTAGTGCAGAAGTCATTTTTTTTTCCAGACACAGAGTGAATCAAGGCTAAAGGGGCATAAAGGCCATCTTTGTATTCTCCTTTTTGAGCTGTCGTAGCTGCAGATCTGATTATTGCTGTGAAGGATCACCTTTGATGACTGCAGCAAAGGATCACCTTTGCTGAGGAGTGAATTTCATCCTAATGTAGAGGCTCCAGTCCTTGTTCCAGTGATACAAAAAGCTACAAGACAACTGTCAGAAAAGGTTAGTGACCCCCATTAAAACAAATAGACTATGCTGGGTACTTGGAATTCCCAGTAACTTTTGTTACTTTTTTTGTGGCTTCTGTTACAGCAGGATTCACTTTTTGATCTCTGCAAAATCCTCTTCTGAGCTCTATAAATCCTTAGTATCATGATGACCACATAAGATTAACTGCAGTGAAGCCATGATGGAGCAATCTCAATTACTGGGAAGCACCTGGGTAAGAAAGGTTAATAGGAACAGCTAAGGAAAGGCATATATGACACCGAGCAGTAGTAAAATACTGTTTCAGAGGTATATGTCATAGAGAGTCTCTGCCTCAACATTCCCTGTTGATCTCTGCCTGTGACTACGCATTCCTACAAAGGCAGTAAATTCTTGTGTGGCTAGTAATTACTGATTACATTTCATGTGCAGATTCATCCTCTCCCCTTCTCTAAAAAAACCTATCAATAATGTGTTCTTATATTATTTTCTAATGGTTAAGAGAGATTTCCTGCCATACTGCAGATTTCCTTTAAAGCCACTATCTGTAGTAGTTTCAAGTAATTTTAAATCATGTCTGATGGATACTTAAATGATAGTGCAAAGATTTAGAACAGATGTAGCATCACGTTGGTGTTTTAAAGAAATTCAAAAGAAGTCTGCTCCATTAAATGACTTACAAGGAGAATAAAAGGTCAAGGAACTTGTTCCTATCGCATCCCCATAGTCTGAAGGTCTATTACAGTCTGAAGTCTGAGGCAACTTAGAACAAAACCAAACCAAACTGTACAGCAGCTAATTGCATGTCGAGGCACTTTTTTAAAGGTTACAGCTGGAGCTGGACAGGAACTGGGAGATCTGATGAGATAACCACCCCTCCCCATGCACCATGGGGATCGCAGGTGCTGGAGCTGAACTTTGCAAGTTGAACTGCAAACTGTGGAGCTTTTTATTCGTTACACAACAACGATAATGAGAAGAAATCTCCTGGCTGAAAAAGGGGTCCAAATAAACTTATTCACCAGTACATTTCAAATTCTGGGCTAAGGCACATAACTACATTGCTGTATATTTTGATAGCATCTAAAACAAGACAGGGAAGCTTATTCGAGGGAGTACAAATTACTGGAAGTATACACTGTGTTCTGACACATTTTGTAACCTCATGTGAGGTGTTCAGCCTAGACACCACCAGTCACTTCTTGGGGCAAGATCTTGAGTAATGTTGTAAGGTAGGTTGCTCCTGTGAGGGAAAGGGTGATTTAAAATTGCACTGTCAGTTTGTAGTTTGTGGTGTGCAGAGGGCTGTTTATATGTGTGAGTGTGTGTCGGTCTGCCGACGTGGGGAATTTTGACTCCTCGGGAGTCTTACATTAAGATAACTGTATATATTTGCTCCAAGCATCTTCATCCTGTGCAGCAGCAGATAGGATGAGATGCCAGAAGCAGTTACCCCAGTTACCAGCTACCCTGCCCACCCCTCTGCTAGACATTGCTACCCCCACAGCAGGGATGTTTGAGAGGATTGTGTACCCACACCGGGTGACCAGCTTTTTTATCTCCATTCTTTAGCATAGCTGAAATGTTATAGTATGCTGGGCTGTAAATATGGCAGCACAGATGCAGCAATGTGGTCTGCTCAGATGTCCTTTTGAGGGAAACTGAGACCTGCAGAGGAGAGGCAGCAGGAGTGCGACAGGGGAAAGCCCATGTGAGCTGCATTACTGGCCTGGCGAAGATTAGTTCGGCTGACACCCTGAAACCTTTGCTGTGTGAGGGTTTGATGACACCATCGCAAACATGAGGGATTTGACTCATATGTTTCTGCTACACCACCCCCAAGGGAGTAGCGTACAGCCACCCCAGAGCTCTTAACTAGGTCCAAGGACTCTCTGAGCTCTTGCCTGGGAAGGAGCAGGAAATAGTTACAGCATCCCATCTGTTTCCACCACACCACTTGGTATTTAAGATCAATAAACACAAATGTCCAATTCAATGTTTCTTGCTGGTACCTTTCAGCTGTGTTCAGGTTTGATGTTGCCAGGTTGGCCCCAAAGGTTCCTGCTACAGCTGTTTCAAATCGCTTGCCAAACAAGATGAATAGCTGTGTGGACAACCTGCAGAGCCGTGGAAAGCTAATCGATGCCTGCCTCATTCTCCAAATACTTTATGTGCTTTCACAGGTAGTGTGAAAGTCAATATCCAAACAGGAGACCATTGCCACACATTGTCATGCCCTTCTGAGCAATTGTTTTGATTTGCAGATGTCTTTTCCTTCCCTGCTCTTTATGGCAAAGCAAGTCACGTACTGTCAGGCTCTGCCCAGATGACATGATGCATCATGTTTCTTGTAGGCCCCCATGGCTAAATCTAGAGAAAGCAGGCATTAAAAAATAACCAAATCCAGGGGAGGATATTGATAAATTACGAGACACCAGCCTCGGTAGGTTAGGTAACATCCCTGGATTTTAGTGGCAGACAATTAGAAGGAAATGACTGATGATGAAATTCATCTTACTTAACTCTAGTCCTCCAAAAGTCATTTGGTTTAAACTAGTTATTTGGGATGCAGCCTCAGTTAATGGAGAGACACGCCTCTTCAAAATGTGATCTGTGCCTTCATCAGAACATGTCTCAGATGGGAGAGATGAATTACCTGTTGAATGTACCCATTCTTCCATATGGGCAGCAGCAGGCGTCTCTGACCAGCCGCCAAACTCCCAGAAAGTTAAAGGGTCCTCCCAGAACTCCCAGCAACTCAGGCAAGAGCATGTACACGTTGATTTAGTGTAATAGTCTCTAAAGATGTACGAGCTTAAGCTTCATTTCCAAGGATGGTTTAGGTAGCAAACCACATCATGGCCTCGTAAATCAAGGAACTCAGGCTCCTATATGCCCGTTGCCTCTGAAAGTGGGATCCAAGCTCCTAAATTGCTTGGTCCTTTGGGAAATCACAGCTACTTCTGAAAGACTTTGAAATTAATGGCCCTTGCACTACACTGCAGCAGCTTCAAACAATATATTGAATAATCTGATAATTTGAAAAGTTAACTGAAGGATGAGTTTTTGTTTTAACTTGAACTCCAACAAGGAATATATTTCTTGACAAATACAGTTTCATAATTTTCAGATAAATCTCTCAGCAGGGAATATCAAGTTGTTCTCTAGAATTTCAGCTTTTGATGGAAGAAAATGCCTTTTAAAATGGTAATGCTGTATATTGTGAAGCACTTTCTCCCCCTTGTAACCTGTGGAAGAGGATGGTGCCTTTAGCTCCTTCATTCCTCCACAACAGGAGCCCTGTGCTCTGAAGCATTAATTTTTGAATTATGCAAGTCTGTATGCCAGTCTGTTAAGTCAGACCTGGACTGAGGTTTGTGCAGCCCTTTTCAGGAGCCTTCTGCCTCTAAAGGCATGGTGGGAATGAAGTTTTTAGACAGAGGCTGTGCATAAGCTTACATCCTTTATGAATAAGGCTAATGTACAGTATAGTTACGTAAGCCCAACAAGAAAGGTTCAAGAGCACTTGATCGCTAGGAGTTGTTGCCGAGTTTATGGATTTCAAGGATTTGCCAGGGTGTTTGTGGTTTGTGTTTTAATTTAGCAGCACTGAACACTAAGTGCTTTCAGCAACTGCTTACTGAGAAAGCACATCTAGAGTGTTGCACAAGGGCTAAATGTCACACATCTTTCAGTACTTACAGAATTAAAATCCTGAAAATTATTTCAGAAACTGCATTCTGTCAGGACTTTCAAGTCCTGCAATCAGAGACTAAAAAGAATGGGTAAACAAATGTAGACAAATACAAAAACAAAGGAAAAGATAAATAATGATCATGCTGGCATATCCAGATTAGATGAGCCTGAATAGGGATATAATTAGAAATTGTACATAATTTCAAATACAAATACAAATGGAAAGAGGTCAGGATAAAAGAAGAAAACAGAGTAAGAGCAATTGCACTGTCACATGCTTTACCCACAATGCACTATATGGCCAACAGACTAAGGACCCAGGAAAATATTAGAAGTGCTCAATCGCATTGATGTATGTAATCAAGAATCTGTGGAAACACTATATTCTCACATTACCAAACCACACCAGTCACCAATTCATGCAGCTGCTAGATCTTGGGAGATGTAATAGGTCATAAAGGATTAGGAATAAGGGACAAAGAGTTTGTATGTGAAAGCATGGAGAACGTACACAGACTCCCCACGGCTACAGATATGAGCAAACTTAGTAAATAAACTCTCATACAGATGTAGAGAAAAATAATTCTCCAAGTAGCAAAGATCAAAAATTTATAAGGAAAGATAGTGCCAAGTGTGTGCAAAATGCACATTAATTAAAAGTAAATGGTTGGTAAGACCAGGCTGGCACCAGGTACAAAGACAAAGCAACAGCATCCACACAAAAGCAAACTGAATGCCAAACATGCAGTGTAGGTTACAGTATCTTAGTGAGCACACAAAGTTTCAACAAAGCAGCATCAAATTAAATGATATTATAGCATGATCATTAACAGTGCTAAGGTGAGCTCAGCCAGAGCACAACAAGGAAAAGTATGCAGACTGGAGGACTAGACAGTGCAAGCAACTCAGAAATAATGGCTTTCACCTGAAACAAATACATTCATGAGCTCATTGATACTACACCTGGATGAATTGTTCACACCATAGACAAAGAGATTCATCCATCCAGGCTGGCAGGCTGTGAGAGGAACCATGTGGCACCATGGCACTGCTGTTCTCACATGAACTCATTTGGAAATCGAGGCCCGGCCAGACACATCTGAGGAAAGCAAGCTACTTATGAAGTTGCTATTTAGCTATATGTGAGAACACAGGCTTTAGGGTAAAATAGTGAACTTCAGAAGAAGAAATGATACATGCACTGTTTTGCATCTCTCTCTACCCCCACCATACCTGAGCATCATCAGCATCTAAAAGGTATATAGAAAGATTAATCTGTGTGTTTTATGGGTCTAAGTGAAAGTTAATGTTTAAAAAGGCCACATTAACACTTTTTTTTTTTTTTTTTACTCCATTTGTTCCTCTTTGCAGCAGTGCTGAACACTGCCAGCTGAAATTACTTCAGAGGCAGCTGAAGTGACCACCACAGTGGGTCAGCTGAGCTGGCCACAGCAATGGGTCAGTGCTAGTGCCACAAGCTGCTTGGTTTGGATGGTTGTATTTTTAAAGCCTATGAAATATACCTTACTGGGATATTCCTTTAAAAAACCCCAAACAAACAAACAAAAAAAAACCCAAAAAACCCAAACCCACAACCTTCTCAAATACTGTATAATAGAAGAGGAAGAGGGAAGATGGCTGATGTACCCAAAGTATCAAAGAGAAGTCTCCAGCTGGTACCTATCCTTGTACAAGAGATATTAATTCTCCTTAGCTATTGATCTGCCATTACTTTCCATCTTTAGAATCCTGAAGTATCTTCTTGTTTGTTTTATTTTTTTTAACTGTTCATGCTACTACATTGCATTGTATAAGAACCTTTAGATGTTGCCTGAATTCTTACTCTTGCAAAAGTTGCTAGGTCATGTGCAATAACAAACAAACAAACAAACAAATCCATGTTTTGGATAGATTCACTTTGCAAAAGACAGCAACGTGAAAGACAAAATGTTAGTTTTGGCCAGACTCAATCCTGGAGTAAATTTGCACGTTCAGCAATTGAGCTGCTCTCAGGATCATTCAATCCACTGATGCCACAGCTTGCTGTGGCCTGGGTACAAAGTTCCTGAACGCTTAGATGTCATTTCTGTGCATGTCCACTACTTCTGCTTTCACAGATCATTGTGGAAGCCATGTGAAACATTATTTTGAATGAATGAAAATCCTGATATAAGGGATTCTCACACTGAGTGTTGTCACAAGGGCAGTTCCAGAGTGCACCTACCTACTAATAGCTGCCTGTGGCTCCCCAAGCCACAGGCAGAGGTAGGTGAACTTTTAGTGTCTTCATTGTCTTCTTCCATCTCAGGTTCACAACAAGCACCTTCCCTTCTTTTTTTTTCCCAAACCTGGGGCATCTAAGATGAAAACATACTCCATAGTATGGCTTTGCAGATTTAAAGAGTTAACGCTTTTCCCTCAGGGTATGTGACCTTGCAGTGTAACTTCTCAAGCTGGAACAAATGGTGGTTACTGAAATTTATAGGAAGATGCTAAGTAGATTTCCAGACTCTTTATTCTAAACTGTCCCATGGATAAAACCCTGCTGCTAAGTGAAAATATTCACTTAAGCATTTCATAATTCTTTGGGTAATGGCAACATGATATCTAGCTGACTTAAAAGGTCACATTTATGACCATAAAGAAAGAATAACATAAATGCCCATGTGCACAGCTGTTTTAACAAAAATGTCTCCATAATGAAACCCACTCAGAGAAATGAAATACAGTGATTGGAATGAAAGCTTCAAATCTCATTGCAATCAAAGGTCATAAAAATTCCAGCTCAAGTTAAAGTGAACTTTCCTTCAGTCATGGCTAGATAAATAAATTGCATGTTTATTACCTATCTAGTGATACCGCTGTCCTGAGAGGTAGTAGTACAGCATAGTGTCCTGCCAAATGTACAAACAATGTGCTGATTACAGACAAGAAAGGTTAGGGGAACATCATTTCCCCAGAAACATGAGATCAGGAAGTCCAAATTTCCCATTGTCCCCTACCAAAGAAAAAAATGGGCTATTACAGCCACGGGAAAGTAGTATGTTTTGTGGAGGGAGGTTATTAGGACATTTTACATATGCTATATTTCTGTCTTCTCCTGCTTAAAACATTTTTTTCATTTAGGAGGTGGATCGAGCAGTTCTGGTTTGAGTCACACTCTTTTCTGTCTTTCTTTTCACAGAACAATTTATTCACTTTTACCATGGAAATGATTTCATCTTTTCAATAGTGGGATTCCAGTCCTGCAGTCTTGGTTTTGTCAGTAGAGTGTCCAGCCTCTAACACCCTTCCTTTATTAATGTCACTGTTAGATGAGACTATTTACCTGTGTCAAGAAAAAAGTCTTTAAGACAGTTTCTTAAAGGGTTTTTTTTTCTTTTCCTGGCCATTAAGTTTGAATACTAAAGCTCTCATTCAGTTTCTTATCCTATATTGATGTGATATGGAAACGTAACGCTACTCCCTTCTCTGTCCTGTGTGGGCAGAATACCACTGTGTGACCTGCCCCCTCTTCTGAAAGGGCACAAATGGGCATAAATGGACATTACCCACCAAAAGGAGTAGGCTTTGGCCCAGTCCTTTGCTGGGTTCAACATGGCAATCAACATGGCATGGAGAGGAATAAGCTGCAACCAAGTACATTTGTAGCAGCAGGATATAAAGCCAGTCTCCTCCATAAATGGCCTGTGTTTTGTGCCATAATCTCATTTTACAACCCAAATTATGACTAGACTGGGCTTTGGTTGCCCTAGTTTGTTTGGTATACAGTGTTGTCAGTACTTTAAGGCCTATTAAACATGCAAGTCTAGAAAAGCTTGTGGCATTTGCTTGGAATCATTGGATCAATAACATTCCTGTGATGGAAAAGTTGAATTCACTAAAGCTTCAAAGAACTTGACAACACTTGGAGTGATGGGTGTTAATTACAGATTCAACAATATCTGAGTAAACCTCCATTTTTCTATCATTTCTGTTACATATGTTATCATTACATAACATTAATAGCTTTTAAAATGTAACAGATCATACAAAACTTAACTTTACTATTTATTTCTTCCTCTTTTATAAGAGAGTAAGCCTAAAAAGATATTTTTAACTAAACAATGTATTCTACAAAGCTCCTAGTAATCTCGTCCAACCTTTCAGAAGACATCAGTTTACTTACAGAGGAAATATTAGAATTATTATTTTAATTTTGAGGAGTCTGCTATATTCCTGGGAAAGGTAACTTAACTTCTCAGAGGTAAAGAAGTGGTGGAAAGTGCAGAACCAAACAAGCCAATTGCTTCCATTTTTAAATGTGCATCAAGGTTTCTGGGTCTGAAGTTACCATGAAGGTAGAAAGGAAAAGGAAGGGGTATTTTTGAGATTAGCATACCACTTTCTGCCTGGCCAGGCTTGAGATGTGAAGTGTCAGTGCAAACTTTTGGTGCCTCTCTTCCTTAAAGGAGAAGGAAGGTCCTGAGAGAGTGAGAGCAGGGGTCTAGGGAAGATTATTTTAATGGACTTTTAGTGAATGCTGCCCTTATGTTTCTGAGGGTCGGCTGGGTGCCACCAGCTTCTGAGCTGATCTAAGAGCTCCCTGCCCCTGGGGTACATGCAGATCTCTTCCCTGCTCTGTTCTTCTTCCTCTCACACTCCCTCATCCCGCCCCCCCCACCCCCGGTTTGCACCACTTCTGGTATTCGTGGGACCCTTCATAGAGCTGATTCAGTCCCGTGGACCCAACCATTTATTTTCTGCAGGTCGCCTTTGTGCTGTGCTAGTGAGGGAGCGGGCTCAGGGAAGGGTCTGGCACGCACAGGGGCTAACCCAGGGGGAGAGCAGGAGCATGCAGGCAGGAGGAGAGAAGGGAGCAGGAACTCCCTCCTCCAGCAGTGAGAGGTAGCTCACATGCAACTTCACCATCTGAGGCCATGACCTGAAGTAGCCACATGCCAAACACCTCTGCTTTCCCAGGCTGCATTCCCTGCCACAACCCTCTCCTGCCCACAGACAGGAGGTGAAGGAAAGTGCAGGCAGATGACATGTGCTTGCAAATGACATAATTTCACACCAGTTGAATTCATGTCCTGCAATCACACTGTACACTCATGTTTTCCAAGGTCTTGTTTTAAAATACTTTCCACTTATTTGATCTCCTCTTTTTTAAAAGATCATCAAGATGACGTGTCAGCAATTTACTGTGGAAATTAGAAGGGAACCAGAGAAAAAGAGATTCTTAACAGAGAATACTGCCAATACGTGCATGTATATAACCCATGCCTGGCTACAAAATTGTGCATCATGGTGCTAGACCTGTAGCTCAGCTGATGCAGCCATAGGTTGAGAACTCCCACGTACAAGACACTGAGGTTTCAGGGAGGTGAACTGAGAAATAACTCACTACTAATGAATACTTTTCTCCAAAAGGAAGAGGATAAAACAAGTGCTGGTCCAACTTTATTTCTTACTGTGCATAACTGTACTCTTGTCAGATACTTAAGAGTCACAGAGTAGAATCACAGAATAATTCAGGTGCAAAGGGACCTCTGGAAATCCTCTTTTCCAACCCCCTGCTCAAAGCAGGGCCAACTTCAAAGATACATTAGGTTGACTAGGACCTTGTCCAGTCAAATTTTGAAAGTGTTTTTCTGTTTAAAAACTTCAATTTTTAGGAGATTGTTTCAGGTCTTCCCACATAGCCTTCTGTTAGCTCTCATTTTGATACAGGAGCCACATCATTAATAACACAAAATAACAGTACATTTGCATTACTTTCCAAAACTCCTTGTTCTGAAAAACATAAGAAAAAGCATTAATTTATTGTCTTACTAGATCCAAAGGTACGAACAGCCCTTCATGCAATCATGATTCAGTTCACTATTACTAGACTAGGACCTGACCCCTCTTGCAGTTACAGCAAGTCCTCACTTTCCTAAGCATCTGCTATGTGCCAGCACCAGCAACGCAAGGCTGGGCGAGACAAACCTCCAGTCTAACCCTGTATAGCAGTTTGATGTTTCTGTACCACTCTAGAAGACAAGTATCTCACATTTGTGATCTCCAGTTTGCTCAGCTGATTTTGAGCCTGACAGTCCTCTAGAAGATGATGCTGAAGGCTGATTTAGTTGTTCTTAGCCGCTTTAGGTTCAAAATCAGCCATACACCTGACAGTCACTGGCACTGTAACCACCTCCTTACCTTTGAGGATCAGCCTGATTTGACTGGTTGTAAGCCTACTGCCTGGTTGCCTTTAGGTCCGGCTCCCTGTTGGCTCTCTCTCTCAGAACGAGTTTGAGCTATATACCATGAGCTACGAGCACGTAGTATAGCCAAGCAAGGAAGCTGGGACTCCATCCTTTCGTGGCTGCATGCTGCAAACAAAAGACTGGCATTTGTGACCCTCACTATTTATAGTGGAGTAAGCAAAGATAACTCAGCCTCCTCCCAGGGCCCTGTCTTGCGAGCGGTTCTGTCCCTCCTGGAATAGGTAATGGACAGACACTGGTGTAGCACAAGGTTTCTCATTGGATTTTTCTTTTCCCAGTCTCACAGCTTTTTCATACTTCCCTGATGGTCTTTTGGCAGAAAACAGGCCTGGCATTCTTGAGTTTGTATCCCTACCTCTCTGTCGCTGTTGCTGGCAGACTTGCCAGGGGAACGACATACCCTAATCCTCCTTTTAGCTGAAACAGGGTTTTGCTGTGTTTCATAAGGCAGATGGAAGCAGACAGAACACTCTCAGACCAGCTGATGGAGAGCAGAAGCAGCATACATACACACACAAACACAAATAATCAGAGCTGCATAAGACAGTCATGATTTCCTCACAATTTGCTACGCTTCAGCTGTGACTCCTTTGCAAAGCACCAGCCCCAGCCACCACAGTTGTGGAGAATAACAAATTAATTTCTCCCTTTGATGTTCACCAGCAGATTTCAAGAGTCTATTCAGGAGCTGGTGAAGAGTGATTTAAAGTTTAATCTGTTTTTTGTTTGTTTGTTTGCAAGGATTGCATGTCCAACAGCAAAATATGAGATTTCTCTTTAAAGCATAATAAACTTCAAGCATTTTGATGAAAATGTTCTGCCCTGTCTTTGACTGTGCTTCAAACAGAAGTCTCCTGGGCTTCAACTCCAACATGAGGCAGTAATGTGGAGGAAAGCAGTCTGATCAGCTGTAGTGCCATTACTCCATTTTAAGCCACATCTCAAAGCCGACTCAGCACTCCTTTAAGTTTCTGGCCCATCTTCTTCAACCTTCCTGTGTGTTTTGTTCAAAACTCAACTACTGGATGAAGTACATCCACCTTTCATTAAAAGTCCCCTCACGGCCCATCTTTCTGAACACAGAGGCATAAAAGTTAGAACAGCCTCTACAGGGAGGGATAAATTACCTCATTGATTGAAGACTTAAAATTAGCAAGGCAGAGCTGATGAGTGTGAATGAATGTGTCCTTTTAATATTTTGGGGCTCTCTGTACATGGCACGTCATAATATTACATTAAATTTTCAGATGTCTTGTTGCCTTCTATGGCAAAAAATAGATAGTGAGAGAAGAGGGAAAACCATCAAAGATAAGAAATGTCTGGACAAAAAGACTATCTGTTCCAAGATGCTGCACATTCTGACTATATCATTCCCTTTTTATTCAGGCTCAGTGATAAGTGACTGGTGGAACACAATGTGGTGGTGTGCTGAATTCTGGCTTGGCTGCCTCTGCCAGTGGCAACGATCAGGAGATGACAAATGGAGCTGATGTCTCTAATGGTAATAAAGGTGACCCTGGTGCTTCCTGTTGTATTTGCAGCTGCTTAAAACTTTGCAGACTTTTAATGGTTAAGGTGGAAGTTTTCCATGCTGTCTTTCTGCTTCTGGATGACCTTTTTCTTCTTCTAAGTTTCACCTAACATAGTCTGGCTATTTCTGATGGAGAAGCTTCCTGTTTGGCTTCTAATGATCCACAAAAACCAAAACTGGGAGGAGTGGCTGATACACCAGTTGAGTGTGTTGCCATTCAGAGGGACCTGGACAGGATGAAGAAACGGGCCAACAGGAATCTTGTGAGGTTCAATAAAAGGAAATGCAAAGTCCTGCATCTGGAGAGGAGTAACCCCAGGCACCAGAACAGGCTGAGGGCTGAAAGGCTGGGAAGCAGCTCTGCAAAGAAGGACCTGGGTGTCCTGGTGGACAAGCTGACCATGAGACAGCAATGTGCCCCTGCAGGAAGATGGCCAACAGCATCCTGGCCTGCATTAGAAAGTGTGTTGCCAGCAGGTGGAGGGAGGTGATCCTTCTTCTCTGTTCAGCACTGGTGAGACACACCTGGAGTGCCAGGTCTAGTCCTGGGCTCCCCAATACAAGAGAGACATGGACTTACTGAAGTGAGTGCAAAGAAAGGCCACTAAGATGATTAAGGGAGTCTCTTGCATACAGGGAGAGGCTGACAAAGCTGGGACTATTCAGCTGGGAAAAGAGAAGGTTCAGGTCAGATCTCATCCATGTGTATACATATCTGATGGGAGGGAATGAAGAAGAGGGAGCCAAACTCTTCTCACTAGTGCCCACTGACAAGACAAGAAACCAATGGGCGCAAAACTGAAACATGAAACCCCAGCTGAACACGTGAAAATATTTATTTACTGTGAGAGATGTTGTGGAGTCTCCATTAATGAAGATAATCAAAACACAGCTGCACATAGTTCTGGTCAAACTACTCTAACTGATTCTGCTTGAGGAGGGGGTTTGAACTAGATGATCTTTAGAGGCACCTTCCAACCCCACCATGTCTGTGATACTGTGAATGAAGAAATCTCGCCTAGATCATTTCTAGCTTTGGAGCAGGAATTTTAAATGTCTTTATAGGAGGAGTCTTCTGCTGTCAGTTGTCTTCCTGTTTTCACCAGAAACTTTCTAAATTCACAAAACGTTGAAGTTGCCAGGGATCAATAGAGCCTGGCTGGAATTTGATTAACCGGCAAATCCTGCAGGCACCTCCCGCAAGGAGCACACGCCATCTCTGGGCTGCAAGCACTGAATACAACTTACCTTATATTTGCTGCTTGGGGTGCCGTGGTACAAAGCTCAGACGCAGTGAACAGGGCTTCTTTGGGCTTGCAAGGCTCTAATTGCTGGTGCTCCAGATGAGAAGAAGAGGAAGAAGCCTAACTTGACTACAGCAAAGTGATATATTCCTCACAGGGAAAGGATTGCAAGAGCCAGAGAATGAAGTGGAAAAAAGCCCAGTGCAGAGGAATGAGAGTAACAAGGCTGGAGCCTAGGCGGATTTGGGGGGCATGGGACAGACTGCACCCAAATGCAGATATAGAGGGAGACCAAGGGACAACATCACAGAAAACCTGAGCTACAGCATTTTGTGAGCTTAATGTGATTTAGCAACTAATTACTTTAACACACCGTTTTGAAGCTAATGCACATGTTCCTCCCCCCGGCCCCATACACAGATGTATACATGTGACTTCTCCCCACCAGGCTCACCAGATGAACCCTCTTAAGATGCTTTGAAAAACCCAATCTTAATGTATAAAGTTCTATAGCATCTTTTGAGATAAAATTCTTGAGAGTGTCCCATTCATTTCCTCTTCCTTACTTTGTGGAAGTACTCAGCCTTTATATAATATTCAGCCCTGATTACAGGGTGCAAGACTGTTTTTTCTGTCAAAAGAACTAGTTATGAAAGAAAGCTAGGTTTGGGTTTTCTGCTTTTATACATGGCAAACATGCAATTTTGTTACCGGTAGCAACAACCAGCTCAGAAAATGATTAGACTTTTAAATTACTGGGTTTTGTGAAAAAAAGCATAAACAGGAAGGTGTGGGTTGTTTCTGGGGTTATAGAGACTGCACTAGAAGGAATTCAGGGAAGAGACAGAGTGAGTGAGACTCCTATACCAGTTTCCATGTGGACTCTGCTAAGTCAGAGGAATTCCTCCAAATTTATGAAATTTGCAAAATTTTAATTGACTGTAACATTTGGCCCTTGCTGTTTTTCAGGGCTAGAGTCAGATTTTACCAAACTAACTGATAACACTTTTGCAATTTTGAAAGGTTAATTATATTGTTGAGCAATATTTTAATTTATTTTAATTTGTCTCATCTGGATTCATTCGCGTAATAGTTTTGCATATCTTTACATTCATTACAGTCCATTAAGGTAAAACCTTTTAACAAATACTCATTTATGGCCACTTTCACCACTTTCCGCTTGAACCTCATTCTTTTCCAAATGTCAAACTCTTTAAAAATCTTGCCACGAAAGGTCACCTTTCTGTGAAAATAAGTCACTATATTCAACATTTCAGCTCTGACATAGAATGGCAAGTTATACAGAAGTCTCATCCCTTTCAAGAGGAATCTCAAGGAGAACTTAAAGGTTGGTTTTTTTTTTAAATTACAGTTTTCCCACCAGTTTTTAGCACTATGCCTCTCACAAAAGCTAGTGTGTCTACTGACTATACTTTTCATGTGAGCTTATTTACCATGACCAAATAATGGCCCAGAAAGAATGCAAAGGCATTTCTTGTGCTTTGGTGGGGCACCCTGCTCTTGCACTGTGCCAAGCAGACCCACCAGTCTCACCAGTGCTCATTCATGACTCATGACAATGAAGAGTGTACATAATAGTTGAGAAGACTGTCAGATGCTTATGTAGGGGACATCCTCAACCATGTAAACTTGGACCGCTTTGCATTAACTTTCGTAAATGTTGTGAGAACAAATCAAATATTTTATTTTGTTATTTGTTACTTGCACTGTGGTACTGTCTACTTCCTTGGGTGTGCTTGTACTCTGCAAATATACAATAAAAATATATTCCTTGCCTTGAGTGCCTTCTAAATTTAGAAAAAACCCAACAGCAACAGGTTACAGCAAACAGACACATGGGCACTGGGAAAAAAATAGTTAAAACAACTCAGAAAAAAATGCTGTGGAAGTAATAAGTTTGTAATTTTTTTTATAGGCACCATAGCAAATATGAAGTTGTGCATTCATCTGGGGCTGAAATGTCCACTTAGGGGAGATACTAATGATAGCTGTCAAGTGATAAAGACACTTTTTAAAGTCCAGGTAAAATTGGACTAGGAATGTTTATTGAGTTAGCTGATACTTCCCAAATAAGCATGTAAAAAATATATGAAACAAAATGGCACTTACTATTGCACAGTGCCTTATGCTATTCTCAGCTCTGTACCCTTTCACACAAGTTTTTAAGAGTCTCAGTAGCAGTACTTTTCTGCTTTTATTCTTGCATTGTCCTCATGGCCCTGCACCTGGAAGCTCCAATGCTGTTGTCAGGACAAGTTCTCATAGGATGCAACTACCACTTTGCCACTCTTTTTCCTCACTCCTTACCTCTTGTTTTGTAGACCTTAGCTCATATTGGAGAAAACTAAACGTACTGAATAACAAAGTATAGAGTAGTAATTTAAATATTCAATCAATATTATCCAATAATATATGTGCACAGAAGTTTAACAAGTAGCCAATGTGCCAAATTTGCACCCAATTAATATACTCCAGTCAGTGCTAATAGCACCATAAGTGGAAACAATAGGGAGTATGATTGGCTCACAATGAAAAGTATATAGTGCTAGGGAAAAAACATTACAAAAATCATCATTATCTTTGTCATCTTCATCCTTACCACCTGCTGCGCTGGACAGCCCCCCCACCCAGCCACCTCCTCCCTAGAGGAGGATAGTCATCTGGGACTCCATCTCTGCTCTTCCTGGCTGGGCACAGGGAAGAATTTTCCCTCTTCCCTTCTCTCTTTCTCTCTGCCCCCTCTCTCTCTTCCCCCTTATGTTTTTATTTTTCTCCAGAAGTAACTTGCACTGTTAGAGTGGACATATGTCATCAGCTACGGACCCCACTAATAAATGTCTCTGAATGTGAACCTGTCTCACTAGCCTTTGTGCAACATCACCATTTTCTCAGCTTTACTGTCTACCTTTAGAAATACTGGGCTTGATGTGAGTTTTTAGTATCTTCTGCACTTTGACATAAAGGTTGATTATCTTATAGAAGTGCCTGTAATTTACACTCTGTTATCATACCCTCTATATTTGAATCGATCAAATCAATTTCCATTTTTTCTATCTGATTTGCAGTGATCCATTAAAATCCTCCCCCTTCAATATCTTGTTGAAAATAGCCTTACTCTCACTTTTGGAAGATGCTGCCAATACCGCATGGCATCAAAGTATGACAGTTGCAATTTATTTATCAGTGCATTAGGTTTTAACCACAGCATGCCCTTTCATCACCCAAGAAACAATTGCAGACTAGAGTCTTATATCTATATAATTTCTATGAATAATATGTATAACTGAATTTAGTCCACCACTTGATATTATTCTGTCACATGAACATCAAAGCAAAGGAGCTCTAAAGCAAACAAAAAGAAGAAAAATTATAGTCATAAGGTACACAGTTCCAAGAGAGAAAGAGAACCACGGGTTGAACATTCATTGGAAAGCTTTTTACCAGGTACTAGGGAAAGTAATACGGCTTGTCAAGACCTAATACAAAAAGAATATTAAAGAGCTAATGGACTTGCCTTGAGGGCAGATAAGAGAATTAGCCTGTAGGCCTGTTTGGGAAGAATAGACTGACTGAGATGTAGGCTGTAAAGGATGGCCTAGACAGTTGGATCAGTCCCACTTTGAGATTAAGAAGTTTTCAGCATAAAACTCCGGCATATAGGCCTTACACTACTCTATTTTACACTGCTACATACCTTTGAGCAAAGGAGAATTCTTTGAAGGAACTGCCTTGAATCATTTGACATGACTGAAAACTAAGATAATCTTTTCTCAGTAGTCAAATCATGGGATTCTGCCTTCAGACAGGTGAAGGAAGTGAAGCCCATCGCTGGGAAGATGCCCGTGGCATGTGAGATGCAGTTCGCACTGTACCTGGGACAATACCTTACTCAGAAAAAGTCGGAAGAATTAGGTAGGCATGTTTTTATTGTAGCAACTCAGGGTATGTTGTGGAATTAACTACAGTTATTGTGCTAACCTTATTGCCATGTTACCTCATACTCTGCAGTCTGTTCATCCTCATCAAGCCTATGTAAGGTAGGGCTACAGGTTTATTTGGCCGATATTATAGGCCAAATTAGGAATCAAGGCTCCCAGTGAAATGAGCAGGGAGAGCTGCATGCCAATAGGATATGCTGATAGGTAAGAAGACGATGGAAAAGGCTTATTTGGCTCCTGATGAGGTTTGCATAGTCTCCAGACCTTGCTCCACCCTAAGGAGGAAAAACATATTTTTCAGTATTTTCCTCCTTGAGGAAAAAAAATCATAGAATATTACAATAACTGAAGTTTGAACAGGCCTCCACAGGTCACCTCAACCAACAAATTTTGAAGAGCTCCAAGGACAGAAATTCCAACCTTAGTCCCTAATAGATTTCATAAGCATATCACTCCTTGTTTGCTTCAGTTTCTGAGTTTCCCACAAGAGAGGTGGAAAGAATCAATCTCTTGAAGTTCTTCAGAACTCAATAAGTGTTGTACACTGCCAAAAAACATTTCTGAAAGCACTGAAATTGAGGAAATAGTAATAATGGTGTTAGAGAAATAAAAACTATTTTCATAGCAAGACACATGCACATTCATAAGAACGTGACTCAAAATTTCCATTCGCCAAACTAGTCGTGGGGGTATTATAGGCAGAAAAAGGTTTCAGTCTTCAAACGTAAAAGAATAACAAGCTGAACTATTGGAAAATCCTCTGTGATATCAAAGCTCAACACAAAACTTGTCTGCATCAAGTTTTTTGAAACGTAAAATTCTAAACAAGTAACGGATATTAGAAAAAACTGAACTGTGAAACTGTGAAATATTGCTCTCTAATTAATCTCTCCTGATGCCTTAACTTTCTTATTTTTATTATTTTTCTTGTTTTATTTTTAAGATAATAATAATAATATCTGGAATTTCTACTGGAAAAAGTAGAAATTTTTCTACTGGAAAAGTTTCTAGTGGAAAAGTAGGAATTTTCTACTGGAAAAAAATTTATGAACTTTCAGAAGGATTTTAAAATTCTGGGATTTACCCCTTTGAATCCACATTCAGAGAATAACATCATTATAGAATTTTGCTTTGTATGATCTTCATTTTCAGATGTCCTTTTTGTCTGTGCTAGTATTTTAAGTAAGCCATTAAGTAAAAAGAAGCCAAACCATCTCAAACTTTTAAGGCAAGCAGCTTTTATCAGGAAAAAAGCAGCTGTAAATAATATTTTGTTTTCCTCTAACGATCATTTAGTTTATTAGTTTGAATTTTTGAGAACTATTCAATTATTTTAATAATTGCTGCATTTTACAGTGCACTGCATTTTACAGTGCAGCATCTGCTGCATTTTACAGTGCACTGCCGATGACATGTTGAAATTATATCAAGGTCATTGCTTGTGATTGATGTTATAATTGTCTTTCTTCAGTTTATTACACTTTTTGTGAGCAGGAAATCCTGATGCTGCAAAGTCAAGTGCCTACTGAGTTTCTAGAGACTTATGCTGCCATCCTTCTCAGGCAGAAAATAAATTGTTCTTTCACTGTTGCATCATCTGACTGACATACCTACATTGAATGGGCTCCTTTTTACCAAGACAATGAATCCCATCTCTCTTGTCATATTTCATAAATTCCACACAGTTGCATTACAGCAATCTGTAAGCATTGTGAAATTATGAATATAGCAAAAGGCAGCCATGGTTGGCCACTCTTTATAATGAAGGATGGAGTTTAAATTAATTCTGATGATTGCGATTATTTCCATGCTGGCATAAAAACTGTCACAATCTTTCTGCCTTTTTAATGGACACACTCTGAAATAGATATTTCAATGAAGCAATTTCCTTTCTGCTAATTTAAAACTTTTTTTTTTTAAAGTTGTGATATGTATTTCAAATTATGCTACCTAAGAGAAAAGATGCACAACCTCTTTTTAATTATTATTTGGCATTGAACAAGAACAGTTCTTTCTGGCTCCTTTAAAGGCCCAAGATTAAGAGTTTTGTGTTTCAAGCACTTTTAGGAGAACCATGTGGTCATGTTTCCAGTTTTAGTTCTCTTGCAGGTGTTCTGAGTGGGGAAAAATCTGGCAGCCTGTGGCTTGAAATCCACTACTGTGAGTTAGATGCTTCAGCTCCTGAAATGTTGTATAGAATAAGTTAGGTGTAAGGATCTGTATAAAGTCAGTACCTGGAATAAAAACTTGCCAAAGCTGAATGGATGTTATGGTAGGGATTTTTCCATTATACAAGGCTGAGTGGTTGGAATTTAGACACTGAGTGGAAGAAAATCTCAGCGATTACTGAACATCACTTGGTTTTCAATGTAAAAATAAATGGCAGCAAGGAAAAGTCCCACCAGAACTGAAACTCTCTGGAAGGGAGGATAACATAAAAATGTTAAAAGAGCATTTCATCCTGAATCACAGATGATCAGTTCCAGAACACAAAGAAAAGTCAGAAAGAAGATGGTTTTGTTTCTACCAATATATGATTCCTCATTAGCTCTGTTTTTTCAGGAAGAGGTGACTATGAATCTCTACAACTGCTGCCAAAGACACCTGAGCTCCACGTAAAGAAGAAACATATGAGAGGGACACATTTGCACAGACTTCAAAAGGAAAGTGAAAACACACAAAGCTTGTAACTGGGCAAAGACTGAAGAGTTTAATTAGCTGTTTTGCAGAACCATTTGGGCTACGTGACTTTCTGAGAAGAGACCAGACGTGTTCAATGTGAGACCAAAAAGCCAGAGGGAATATGGAGGACCTCAAGACAGTGATTAACATTGACATAATGGTTATACAATGATTACAGAAAACTACCCCTACAAAAAAGCAAGTAACTTTTCTGTGACTTAGCTCCTGGAAAGGACTCACTCAGAAAGGCACCAATGTAATGGAACAGCAGAACAGCAGAAACACACTGCTGAGGATGAGGGAGTAGGCATGACCAAGGAACTTGGAGTTGTGTGGGAAGGGATCTGTAGCGTGATGGACAAAGCCAATGTCTGCATTAGCAAGTAGTGTGGCCCAACATAAATGGATCTGTTGAGGGAAACACTTTGTGTTGACAACCCAGTGTCCACACTGCATGTGTTTCAGGGGGTTTCTAACTTGGTCCCCTGGGCTGGACACCCATTAGCAGCTGTAGTGAAATAGGTGCACACCTAGAGTTTATCTTCCATTCTGGTTTTAGCCAGAAGGAATCCAGTTTCTTTCTTCCATGACTGCTCAGTGATGTGAAGCAAAACATGGGAAGCAGAAGAAGGGATTCATTTGAAAAACCCAGTCCCAATCTGAACTAAAATGCTAGTGCAGACACACCTAGACTTAATCTGCACACAGCTAGATAAAAGATCATCAATGTCTGGGCAGGACTCTGCTCCCAGATCTGCACTGTATGCTTGCTTCTTTGAATCTGTTGGCCTGGTATGGAAGAAGCTCTCAACGAGAAAAATGTCAGCACCATTTTTCCTTGCTGCCACTGGACAAAAGCGACCCTTTTCACGGCTGTGAAACCATTTCAAGCGGGTAAGCTCTGAGCAAATATGCAGTTTTGGCACGGGTTTATTTGGAGTCTAGATAAAGGGCTGACTGTCTGGTCTAGATTGTTCTTCGTGTTGCTTGTTAGTGTATGAATTGGTGGTAAGTGTGCAAACTGACACATGGCTCTTCAAAGTCAGAGAAAAAATATTTTTTTTCAATAGGCCACTGATTAGATGCGGCTGAGTCAGAAGGGTATGAGTCACCACTCAAATGACAAGTGTAAATTTAGTGCCTAGGGGGAGGGAGGAGGGTTTTAAAAGCAAACACATTGTTTGGAACTGAAGAAGTTGAAGCCAGGTCTCCGCCACAGGATTTTGCTGGCATACCTGTATTGTCTAGAGGTGTAAAAAAACCGCCCACAGAGTTGACACTGCTCTATTGGCAAAATCCATGGTGAAGACACAGGGAGGCTTAAAGAATAGTGTTTGTCACAAAGCTGTTGCTGTACAGGGAAAGGATATAGCTATGCTGATGAAAAGAAAAATGCCGTGGGGTGAGATTTTGTCAATGTGTGTTTGGGGTGCTCCTGTCTCAATAGGCCTCCCAGAAAGTGGGAATCCCTATGTCTGGTTTCAAGATCCTGAATGAATTTAGACATGAGCTAGCTCTCAGCTATGCAGCTTAAGTGTTTGAAGACAGGAAGATCTAGGTGCTAGGGAATGTTGACCCTCAGCATCAGGGCTCAGGCATTAGTAGAGAGGGAGTTGTAAAGACTGATGTTTTGGAGCTCAGTGTCTCAGTTTCTCCTAAATATTGTTTTAGGTGCCTACATTCTTTGATATCGTTTCAAGGAAATAGGAGAGAAGTGGTCTAGATAAAATTGTCACAAGGTAGCTTTGCAGCAAATATTATTCCAGAGTAAATATTAGTAGATCACACCAAATTGGCACAGCATTTCAAGTGAGATGTAATAGCACTTGCCTGAGTTCCTGAATGTCAATGAACATTTTGATTAATAGGTAGGTTGATGGAACAGAAGTTCTTACAAAGTGTGTAGACATCAATGCACAAAGCAGACTGTAAACACCATTGAGGACAGGATTAGAATTCAAAATAATTACTTGAGACTGGAAGAAAAGGGTTTGAAAGCAATAACGAAAAAAAAATCAGTAAACAGCAAAGACCAACTCAGGGAAAGAAAAAGGCAACTGCACAAATATAGAAAAAAAAGAAAGACCAAAAAAAAAAGACAGGTGAGTGAAACAGTACCTTGGAGGAAAGGCATTAAAGTCTGTTGTGGACCACAAACTGTATGACAGGACTACAATGCAATGTTGTTACAAACAAAGCAAATTGCCATCCCAAATGAACAGGAGTGTCATCTGCAGAACTTATGAAGCAATTAATCTTTTTGTCTCCGTTACAGCTTGAGGCACTAAACTTTACGAGAGATGCAGTCACACTAAGAAGAATAACAGGAATGCTGGGAGACTTTAGAAAATGTGATCTATCCATCAATGCAGAGGTAATTCTGTTTATTTTTGAAATAAAGAAGAAGTATGGGAGAACATGATAAAAATTCCAATATTGAAAACATAGTTGCAAGGGTGGTGATACATGACTTTTAATTTCCAGGGAGTGAAAGAAAATAATAATAATTAATTTTCTGTAAGACAAGATATAGTTTAGATATTATGGAATGTGTTCCTAACCACGAAGATCAACAAGCATCAATAAGCTACCTAAGCTGTAGCATCCTTATTACTAGAGGTTTTAAAGACCATCTCAGGAAACCTTTTTTGGGGAGAATGTCAGGATTCTTGGTCCTTCTCAGAACAGGGACGTGAACTAGCTGTCCTGTGAAAATAAATTCCAACTTTGCTATAAAGAAAATGAACCTGACTCAGAGGCAAGCAGCAAAAGCACAAGGGGCAACAAGCACGGGTTCCAACAAGGAAAATTCCAACTAGATACAAGAAAAAGGTTTTCTCCATGTGGGTAGTTAAACACTGGAACAGGTTGCCCAGAGAGGCTGTGAAATCTCCAAGTTTGGAGATATTCAATGTTCTGCTGGACAAGGCCCTTGCTGCTGGTTTGAGCAAGAGGTTGGACAAATGACCTCCAGAGGTCCAATCCAAACTCAATTATTCTATGATCCTGTGATTCTATTAAGGCTTATACATGGAAGGGGAATGTCATATCACCCTGGGTGTAAAATGTTGCTTTTAGTCCAGAGAAGGAAGACTGACAGTTTCCTATATTGGTATTAGCGATACATTATCAGCAGCCTGTCTGGGATTTTTTCTGTAAAATAAAAGAAGTGATTATCCATAATTATCTTCAATCTACATGAACAAAAAAATTCTGCATTAAAATACCTTTCAGCTCCCCACCCATCCCCACCCCTTTCTCTTTAGATAACCAAATGTATTAATATTTTTTATCAGAGAAGAACACAGAAAAGAGCATTATCAAAAGCTGCCTTTGGAAAGTCACTGTACTGATTTGCCTTTGATCCCTGTCATCAAGTAATTAGCTTTAAAATTGCAATGTCAAAATGGCTGGGGGAAAAAAAAAGAAGAGACATTATCTTTTATGCCGTATTTTGGCAGGAAAGCTAGCCCCAGACTTGAACTGAACTTGACTACATTACTGTGAGGTAATTAGAAAGGCAGGAACCTCCTGTACTATAACTAAGTTCTCTCGTGTGTAGGATTAGCTGTTTCCTACATAGTTATTATAAAAGGTTCCTTGGACACATATCATGCTGTTCTCAATGAAGGATGAGAGTTTTACTGTCTGTCAGCTAGAATAAAAGTGTGCTCTTTGTTTGCTAAAGTTACTTTAGACTTACCTGAGTGTAGATGAAGATAGCATTTGGTCCAGTGTCAACTGAAGCAAAGCATTGCATTAATTTCAGTTCTGACTACATGCACAGCAGGTCATAGGAGATGGGCAGGCAGTCAGGTATGATAGCAACAAGCTTCTAAATCTACCAGAAGGCCCTCTGCAGGCTTCTTACCAGTGAGCTGAGAATGGCATCAGTCATTTAGGAGGGTTGTCCATTTTACCTTCACAGACTGTAGACAGCGGGTTAATCCTATGTCAGTGTTGCTTTCCAGGAGAGAAAACTTACAAAATGAGGCTTGTAAAAGCCCTCGGGAACAGAAAAAGACATGCAGAGAACCAGTGATGTAGGAGACACTTGAAAACAGACTTTGAAAACTTTTAGGAAAACTGTAGAGCAAGGATGCCTGCATATGCAAAAACAGATGCTTTTTATAACCAGTTTGGAAATATCTGGTCTGATCACAGCACAGAGAAACAGGGAAGAAGGTTCATAGAGACAAGAGGATTTACCTATGACAGTGAGTGGTACTGGAGTTTCAGAACAGAGGAAGGACAAGCTAAATGAATTAACTTGGATTTCCAGCAGTTCTCCGAGGACTGCTTGAGGAAGTTAAATAAGTCTTCTTCAGGTGGCCTGTTTCCCAGGAGAACTGTAGTCAGTGGTAAGTGAAAATACTCAGGGAATATCATCATTGTGTTCTGAGTGCATGACTGAGATTAAAACCTAAACTTACCTAGCACCTTCACAGTCTTTGGACACAAGCTTGTACACAGATATAGGCTTTGGGGCAATTTGAGGATGTGACAGAAAAAAGTTTGATCTATTCCTTAATATGGGCCCAACACCTGCCTATGCAAAATGCAGGGACCCAAGCTAACTGTGCTCTACCTATAGGGTCTGATCCCCTCACACATCTACCCTTACACTCCCACTACTTGTGTTGTTCTGACTTCAGCACTTGTGAGTCCTTTCCATGAGCCATTTTGACTTACTCAGTCTGGCAGAAAACTAAACCAGAAGAAAACACTTACTCTTGGGCAAACAAATTCAAGCAACTCACAGAGGGTTCACCTGCTGAGGGTCAGAGTCAGTGCAGCAAAGCAAAACGACAGCACAGGTCCAGGAGAGATGGAGGATGAAAAGAGAGCTCTATGTAGGGAGCTGAGTGACTGTCTCAGAGTCACTGAGATAGTAAATCAATTCAGCTGCTTAACAGATCTCAGCCTTAGACACCTTTCTCGGAGTGCACTGGCTCCATAGGTAACTTTTTCTCTCCAGAAACTCTAAAGGGAACCTAGACTAACTAGCTCAGAGTTAGACATCCAGCTTTTAGATGCTTACATTAATATATATTAGACACCTGTACCAGTATACATCCCTATCCTTAAGGTGATGTAACATGTTCAGTATGGCATAGATAATCTGTTTGCAAGATTGTCCCTAGACAGATGTGGTATAGTAGTAGTCTGAATTCTGTCTGCCTTCCAAGTACTGAAATCATGAGGTTGCTGTACTTACCATAGGAACCAACCATACAGTAGTGTCGATGCACTGAGATGGTTATGGAAGCAACATAGGAAGCCTGCTAAAGCAGGGGTTCCTGGTCCTGCTTCCTAATGCCAACACAGTAACACTAGTGACACCTTTCAAATCACACACTCTAACCTAAAGCATGTGGGTCACAGCCAGGATAATGTCACTGAATTAGATGCAGGGGTTTCAGTTCTCACGGCTCTCCAAAGGCAGTCATGACACGACACAGCACTTCACAGTAATAAATAAAAAACTGATAGGATACAATAAAACAGCATCATAAATTATCCCAGCAACAGGAAACAAAGACTTTAAAAAGAAACCAAGAAAGGTCATCCTAATGACACTTTAAAAACAGTTCTCAGGTGTTTTGGGGGAATACAGTTGAAAGTCAGAAGAGCCCTGAAGCGAAGTCAATAACATGCAGAGCTGAGATGTACTGATGGCTCTCCTAAAGCTCAAGTGATATCACCAGCCAGATCACTTCTGAAGTTGCCACAAAACCAGCAGCCTAAGGAACAAAAGAGATCAAGTCATTCCTGAGTTAGGCTTGCTTGAACAGTAATCATTTGACCTGCTGAAGCTGTCATGTTGTACTTACATTTACCTGAGCATTTGGGACAAAATCCAGACTGCTAGATTAAGTGCATAAATCAGTTGCAGTGCCCAAAATGTATTCCGTTAGTGTCAGAGCAGGGATCCAGACTACTTGGTTTAAGTACACAACCACTGTACACAGCTCATGGAGGGACACATCTTCCCTGAATAATAACCCAAAAAGCCTAGTTCTTGCTTAGAGTAATGCCTAAAATAGCCAGTAGGAAACACCACAGTCAGTCTGAACTTGACTTTAGGAGAGTGATTGAGGGTTGCAATTAGGCCTCTAATTAGTAGGGCAGCTGGACTACACAGGGAAAAAAGAAAAAAAAAAAAAAAGAAAAAAAAGGAGGAGAGCCTAGAAGCCACATCTCCTACTTCCAGGTTAAGGGCATGAACTAAGGACATATAAGAGAGCAACAGGGAGCAATACCATTCCCAGTTTTCATGGGGCCTATCCTGCACCTTACCTTGAGCGCCTATCTGAATTTCAGGATGCCCATAGGTCCCTCTTGTTTTAGGAAAACAGTGGGTAAGTGGTATTGAAATTTAGCTCACTGGGGCTTAGAAATCTAGAGTTCATCTAATTTATACAGTGTGAATTTGACTGCCTGTTTTAATCAGTTCCTCACAGTCAGATTACTCACAGGTACTTTAGTGAGAACAGTCTGGGTCTAGTTAATTCTGTGAATTAGCTTTTCTGTTTGCCATGATGCATACTGGAGAGCAAAATCTCTTCAATCAACTGCAAAAACTCTACCAGCCACAAATGTGAGCACTGGAAAAAACAACAAAACCATGAGAAAATGTGAAAATCTAATTTTCAGCTTACGATCTTCATGTTTCTTACAACCATTATCTCCTCAAGCTGCACAACAGCTCTCTGAAGAGAAGCAGGTCTCAAACGGAGACTATTTCACCTCTGCTGAACCAAAGCTACTCTGTGGTAGGATACAGTGACCCCAGGAAACAGAGACTGATGCTATAGCCACTACAGACACAAGAAGATGGCTCTAGAATGCAATAAACTGAGCAGGAGTTTGTGGATATCACCCACATCAGCACTCTGCCAGGCAGGTAGCACCCTGCTTTTTTTTAATAGGTAACGCTCCTGTGGATTTTATCACTCTTGGAGGGCAGCACCTCCCACTGTGTTAAGAGGTTATGGCGGGGCCTTGACTCATTTCTTACCCAGAAGGAACATCACTGACTCACTGGTGTCCCAGAGCAGACTTATTTCAGCCTGACTATGCTTATCTTCAGAGCAGAGCATAAGGTGATCTGCTGTGAAGCCTTTTGCATAGGACTGTTATCACCAAAACAAAGGCAAACAAGAACATTATGATGGTCTCTTAAGTCATAGGGCAGCACTAAGTAATAATGTCATAGGACATAATTGCAATGTGAAAGAATTGCAATTAAAAACAAAGTCCTGCCTCCTTCAAACGCTGAAATTACTTGGCTGCCAGGGTGTTGGTTCCTGTTGTTTCTAGGTTTCCTGTTGTCCTGGTACCATTCACTGGGAAACACGGAACTTGTCTGTGGAGGTTAGATTTAATATTTGAGGAAGCAGAAGATACTCTGTTCAAATGCCAAAACAGATGAAGGACTTCCACTCAGATAAAGATGGACTTGGGAAAATATGAAGCAGAGGAGTGAATTTTCTCAGGACTGCGGGGGAGTATTTCAAGGATGGGGGTTGGTTCTCTGCCCTTTGTCTTCACAAGTAGCAAATTTAACTCCATGAATTGATGACTTTTATAACGAGACTTACTTACTACACATTAGGCTACATCAGTAATGACACTGTATATACTAATGCACCTTGTAAGTCAAACACAAGCAGCCCATAAATCCCAGCAGTTTTTACCACCCATAGGGTGAGAGGCTTTTGTCAAGTCCACCTTAGAGCCTGTCGCCTTTAATTGCTCAAAACTGACTGCTAGAGCCTCAGCACAATTATGGCTGGAAATAAACTATATTACACAGCAATTTCAGTTCATGGTCGGTAGCCATGGTAACACCAAGCAATAAGGCTTAAAAAAGGAAATGGCCTTAAAGGGCAAAAATGTGCATCTTGAATCCAGGCAAGTGGGATAGAGAGGAGGTTTTGTTTCTTCAGAAGGAAAAAAAAATTTTTTCTGCCCCAGTTAATTTTTTAGGTTCTATTTTAAGGTAATTAACTTCTTCATTTGCCTTGCAGAAACTAACACTCATACATTTTTTATTTTCAGTTGCATGCTCATTAAAGTCTTCATATTTAGCTGTCTATTGTTTGAAGCACTCGTATATTGGGGCCCATACTTCTGTGCGGCCAATGATATTAATAAAAAATCCCTTTCATCTGAGATTTTGCTTTTAGCTTGTGATTTGTTGTTACGTGTTTATTTCGGTGAGCAGTGCAGGCTTGGTCCCTTTACTTTAAAGTGAGAAAATCTGGTGTAAGATAATGTGATTTTGGTGGCATGTTCAGTATTTCTCAAGCCCAATCCTGAGCTCCTTCACCTGTTGCACACTCTATAAGGCTAGCCTCAGTCCCACTGCCTGTAGTTATTTTGAAATATGGGTTTAGTTCTTTAAATCCTTTCAAAGCTTTCAGATCACCACTTTTATTAGTTCAAATTGATAGTGCATCTTTTTGCTCTGTGTGCAACATTGAAAGTCCAAGAAAATCAAATGGACAAACAGTTGCTTCTCAAAGAACTGCACAAATTAACTATAAACAAACACGCCAATCTGTTAGGTCTGTCAGTGTCTGTAATAGGAGACAGACATCATTAACTTTCTTAAGCGATCATCATACAGCAGCCTAAATATTTGATTTTTTTTGTCTATCCAAAAGCCAGCTACATTGCCACAGAAGAAAATTATACTAGTCTGACATGATTTGCTCTGAAGAAATCCAAGTCTGCTGTTGCTACCCATCCCCTAGTTATTTTTCCAAAGCTTCTAATAATTTCATTTTCTGTTAGATTTTTTTCCAGACATTGAAGTTAAACCGACTATAGAACAGTTACTGTGGGATCTTTTGGATCCTTTTTTCCTCCCTTCATTAAGGACGGGTCCTAGTAAATAATCCTTTCTCCCCAAGGGCACAAATTTGTTAAGGGTTCCAAGAGGCTTCCTTCCTTCAGGTCTTCATGCATCTTAAGATAAAGTTTGTCAGACTCAGGTGGGTTTTCAGGTGAGAAAACATTTAATTTACCTAATTTACTCTCTAATTTGTTCTTTCCATATGCCAGTCTGAGGTCTTACCCCTTTGTTGTTGTCCATAGCTGTCACAGTTGACTTTTTTGATGAAGACAGGCTGAAAAACACATATACAATTTGCCTTCTTGGTATCCTGTGTTAGTCACTTCTATCCATTAGTCAACAGAAAAGTATGGGCTTTGGTCTTCCTCTTGCTTCTAACATACTGATTGAAGGCGCTGAGGATTTCTTACCATCACTGATGTTTCCTCACAACTACATTTCACTTACACTTTGTCCTTCTGATGTTGTTCCTGCTTGCTCACTTTGTCTTTTTATATCCATCCTTAGTGATCTGATGTAATTTCCACTTTCTGTATTCTCTCTTCTTGGGCTTGATGTCAATGAAGAGTTCACAATTTAACTAACCTGATCTCTTACTACATTCTTTATCCTGCACTGGGACAGTTTGTGCTTCTGCCTTTAGTAGTGTTTTCTTGAAGAACTGCCAGATCTCTTTAATACCTGTGAAAATCCATTGACATTTCCAGAAATGCTATGCAATCCCAAAGATGAATATACTCTTCAGTAGAGTTTTATGTTTCCTTCATAAAGGTGACACTAAGCCTGGATAAAAGGCTCAATCTACACAATTTCAGAACAGGCAAGTGTCCTGGTTTCAACTGAGATAGAGTTAATTTTCTTCCCAAGTAACCATCATGCGTGGTGGATCCCTGCTTTCCTGGAGATGGCTGAACACCTGCCTGCCCATGGGAAGGAGTAAATTAATTCCTTGTTTTGCTTTGCTTGCGTGCGCAGCTTTTGCTTTACTTATTAAACTGTCTTTATCTCAGCCCACGAGTTTTCTCACTTTTACCCTTCTGATTCTCTCCCCCATCCCACTGGGGGAGTGAGCGAGCAGCTGTGTGGGGCTTAGTTGCCGGCTGGGGCTAAACCATGACAGCAAGGCAAATAACTTCCTTTTAGGTGTCCCCATTAAACCCTTCCAAAAACATTCTCACCTAAAGAGGCCTGTAGGACACCTTCACCAATGAAGTTCTACTCTTACCAGATGGATCTTTAATTGGAGAAATAATTCAATGTCCTTCCAGGAAGAGAAAGAGAATTAAAGAGTAAGAACCAGTTATTTTTTAAAGATAGGCTGAAACTCAAAAACTTTTACTTTTCCTTAGTCTTAGGTGGTGGTTGTATTGTTTTTTCTAAATTTAATCTACCTAATGATAATCTACTGATCAGTTTATTAATTATTTTGTGCAGAACTGTATGAAATTTGGTTCGTTTCTTTGTATTTGACATTGCTTCTTTTCTGTAAATGCTATGCTTGGGGTATAACTATTTGCTGTTGGATGACAGTGACCCTTATGCTGGTCATTACAATGCTGTCACACTGGAAAAACAGTCACACCTTCTTAATTACAAATCTCTTGTTATATACAGTTACAACAAACATGTCAGAGAATAGATTTTAATGAAACCTTTCTGCTTTACTACCTGATTTTGAATATTCAGTACCTTAAGTGGGCCCTTTAAATTTTCCACATTACTGTATCCTGGTCCTTCAACAGTACTGATTAAAAGGAGATAATATTACAGCAGGCAGGATAGCCTTCGATTTCAGTCTCTAAACCAATCAACAGCTATCAGTCTAAATGAGTTACGACTCCTTTCATTCCAGAACCTGATCATTCACACACATTAATGAATTTATTTTTACAGCACACTTCTAAATCACTATCGTGCTCATAGGAAATTCAAGGAATAGGCAGGGTATAGCATTGTCATGAGCAGAATTAGAGTTTCCACTGTGTTCTTTCTCAGACACCAAAAAATTCCCCTATAGACTGTAAACATGTGGAACACTTCCTGTGGAAGTGCATAGGAGCTATAGGGGATTACTCAAATGTAACTTTAAGTCTTCAAATTCATGACATTTCCCCATGGAACCATGGAGGACTCAGAAGCACCCCCTGGAAGTTTCATTTGCTGTACAGAGGGGTGAGTATCTTAATTCTACTGTCCAGGTTTGATATCTGAAGTTAGACTGCCTGAATTCTTGGTTTGAAGGCAAGTTTGCAACCTATAGAGCTCTCCTCATTTGGAATGCGTTTTCCAGGATGCTGGATATTAAGGACGTTTCACAGAAAAGCATTTTTGAAACCAGTTAGCCCTACCTAGTAAGTAATTTCAGTTATCCTAAAAAGCATTACAGAGAACATCACAACAGCAAGACTATGAGAACACTACAAAAAAGTCACTTAGTACAGGCTTGAGTAGCAGAGCACAAGTAAGAGCTGAGAGCTGTGAATACAGTGGACCTTTACAGGCAATGGAAAGAAACTGGAACTTAACAGAGGAATTGAGAGAAGTGAAGGTGAAGAGGTAACCAAATGTAAGAAGAATTTTTAAGCAGTGGTGTATTGCGATTATAGTGACTGAAGAGAGAACTGCACTGAATTGAGAGAACAAGACCTATCGAAATTAGTGATGATCTGGAATGTATACTTGTAAAACTTGTTGGCAACAAACCATGTCTTTATTTTATAACACTGGGCTTAGGAAACATCCAACTTTCCAGCTTGTAAGCAGACACCAAACCTCTACCCTCTTTGTGTTTTTAACTTGCTTACATACTGATTTTCTCTGCACTCTGAAACTTGTCTAAATGTTTTAGAGAAGGACTGCAAACTGTTCACCAGTGACATCAATACCTGGTTCACAAGACTGTCCGACAGCACAGCTTCCTTATGCATAATTGTACTATTTAATTCTGAAGAGCATCCTGGAATAGTTTATGTGAAAGACGTTTTATGTAAACAATTATACAACTGACTTAACAGAGTCACTCCTGTAGCAGAGCAGGTCTGTTTTTAGAGGCAGACAGCTCCCTGTAGACAGCATATCTTCCAGGCCCAACTGTGGCTGTGTTTTGAAGGAAGGTTTCAGGGATCTTAGGGGATTTTTATCCAACAGGCAGCCTGCAAATGCTGCTGTAGTTCAGCTGTGCTGAAGAAACTGTATAATATCTAGCTTGAAAATAAAGGCTGAGTACCTGGGGCAATCAACAGCAGAAGTTAGATTCCCCGATGCAAATCTATCAGCAAACCAAGACCAGGACTCATTGCTCCCCTAATTCCAAAACAGTCTGTGTTAGCGGCATAAATCTAACCATAAATTCTAGAAACATAACCCTAAAACCATGGCTGTGTAAGTGAGTGGTAACAGTAACTTTTCTGGTTGTTTGTAATAGGTTTTACCTTCTTTGGAGTCATTTTTGTCTTCCAATACACCCACATACCTCTTCAGACTCTCCTTCTTCCACACTTCCCCCTTGATATGCAAAGCTCTGATTTCATTAAACCTCACAGAAAGTCAGACTTCAGTTGTGCCAGCTGAAGGCACTGGGCCTCCTAAAGGAAGAAAGAATAAGCCAGATTACAGTAGACCTAAAAGTCAGAAAGTCTGGGTGCCACTTCTCTCCCTGGATTGCTGCAATGCTGCAAAGAATTAGAAACAATAATAAGACATTTCCGAGGCATGCTACAGAGGTTAACTAAGTCAGTTTTTAAGATCATAGAATCATAGAATGGTTTAGGTTGGAAGGGACCTTTTAAAGATCATGTAGTTCCAGCCCCCCTGCCACAGGCAGGGACATCATCCACTAGATCAGGTTGCTCAAAGCCCCATCCAACCTGACCTTGAACACTTCCAGGGATGGGGCATCCACAACTTCTCTGGGCAACCTGTTCCAGTGTCTCACTACTCTCATAGTAAATAATGTCTTCCATACATCTAATCTAAACCTACCCTCTTTCAGTTACTCCTTGTCCTGTCACTACAAGCCCTGGTAAAAAAGTCTCTCTCCATCTTTCTTATAAGCCCTTTTTGTATATTGAAATGCTGCAATAAAGTCTTCCCAGAGCCTTCCCTTCTCCAGGCTAAACAACTCCATCCCTCTTCTAAAGTAAGGATACTTTAGTGTATGTCTTTGTGTGCACAGTAAAGGTACAACATTTGGCATCAGGCCAGTTGTCACTAACCCCAAACCAAAAAACACTCTTCACTTTCAAACAGCCTCCCCCTTCATCTTGAGTTGTCAGCCCCAGCCATTACTCCATACTGTGTGACAGGGGTAACGTTAGCCTGTGCTGGAAATAGAGAGACCTAACCTCTATCCCCAAAGCTGGAAGTGGCTTTTCAGGTGACATGGAGCACGTCAACTGATCCATGTGCCCCAGTGCTCGCACCAGCAGCAGGGAGGGGAGCAGGGAGGGAATGACACCCTTCGCTTTTGTAGAACCGACAGGGTAGATCAATGGGTGATCAATGAAGTGCTGTGTAACAACTACGCTTTTGTATAAGCAGGACTTCAGACTGTTCAGACAGTTCAGAGACTAAACGAGCAGAAAGAGAAAGACACAGGGAAGGGTGCTCACCTGGTTTCAAACACAGAGACAAACCTCTCCTAGTGTATGAAAGATCAAGCTGAGCTGGACACCCAGGCTTTTCTAAGCCTAAGATATCAAAACCTACAATAAGTTTGAGGTGAGAAACAACGAGTTTGCGTAGCATTAAAAATCCTATGGATTTTGGCAGTGGCAGAAGGAGGGCGGAAATAGAATTAGGGAGCAGAGCTATAGCACTGAAAACTCTGTATGTTGAAGTGACAATACAGAAGTGCAGTCTCAGGCAGTCTGACACAGGCACTGGGATCAGAGGGGCAGTTCTGCAAGCCTGTTTTAATACCCCAGGATAGCCTTGTGATGCAGTGTGCACCAGGAGCTGATAACTTAGGAGGACACCAGTGCAGACATCATGATGATTTGTACCCCTCTACTAGGGAGCCACACTGCAGTGCCTGTGGGGAAGCAGGCCCAGGTCAGGACATGGACGATGACACTCAGCAGAGGTGGCAGATCTCCTTCATGCTCCCACTGCCTCAGGGCTCCATTTCAGCTTCTTGACTGCTCTGGGACCTTGATGTGCCTCACCCACCTGGTCAGGGGACCACAGGGACTCACCACGCAGCTGGGACTTGCATGTCAGGCCACAAAGAAGGACAAAGGTTCAGCCCATGTGAATTAGTTATAGTAAGAGAGGAAGGAGTAGGGCAGGATAATACAGGATTTGGACGTGTGAGTCCTGCATTCCACACATGAGCCTTGACACCTCTGCACCAGAGGTGTGCTGCTGCGGGAGGACCTGCAGTCGCACCTGTACAGAGCTCCCTGCAGACTTGGGCACACCAGGCTCAAAAGCACGGCCCACAAGTCACAGCAGGGCACTGATTCTGCTGCATAGCATGTGTGTGGAGTCCTTACGATGGGGTAGAGCAACATACCAGGTTCTGCTCTTTTCTGGACCAGAAAAGTGAATTCCATGCTTAAAGTGTGAGATCTGACAAGCTCCTGCTAGTACCATGCCACAGCTGCTGTCCTAGTCCCAGACAAAGCAACAAATTTTGTCCTCACAGCCTCCTGGGCACTCAGACAATCCCAAGGCACCTCTTCTTTTTGTGTCATTTTAGAACAGAAAATGTTTTGAACTCAACCTGCAAAATGAAAAATACAGTTCCTGCCCTGCTAATGCAAGTTTTTTCATTTTGTGCCCTGGACTGAGAAAATACTTCGTGTTCTAAAGCAGAATGAAAGTAATAAATAAACCCACACATAAAATGTAAAAATCTACCTTGTGTGCAAAATAACAATCAGGAAACAATATATTGTGTTTCACCAGAAATTAGGTGTTTCATTCTGATTTTGACTAACTTGAATCATATGAAATGAAACTTCATAAGGAAATGTAATTTGAAAATAGAAAAGATCAACACTGAATGTTAGACTGAATCAAAATGTTTTCTCCACAGTTTTCCTTTTAAGCAAACTTTTGTTGAACACATTTCAGTGTTTGGGGTGATGGACTGATAATTATAATGTTGCAATTTCAACAACACTTGTATTTTCTCCATTGGATGACTAAAGCCATTCTACAACATGCAGTGGAGTGCAGACAAGCCAATAAATCTTACTCCAGAGCATGAAGTCACATTACTCCATTGCTTGCCTTGGGAATTTCTAACTTGTTCCCCACTGCACCTTGTAGATGTGACCAAAATCTCACAGCATGAGCTCTGTGCTCAGTCTTCCAAGCTGCACTTCTCCAATATGGGGGGACAAGCACTTGGTTACATGTCTAGCACACATTTGGACACCAGAGGTAAGAAAGATTAATTATATCAAAAGTTGGGAGCAAGGAAAGATCAGAGCTTTAAAGAAGTGAAAAAGAAGAAAGTGTGAAAAATCAAGAAAATAGAGAAAAAAGATTGGAAATTTGCTTTCTAACTTAAGGTAACAGGATGAATACGGCCATGTGAATGTAAAAAGAAAAGTTTATATATATAAACACACAGAAAAGAATTTCACCATATATATCATGAAAATTACAGTAGCATTTGGTTTTGTGACAGCTTATCTGGTGCTCTACCCAGAATGATAGCACTGTGCCTATCAGCAGTGTCTCCTCTGAAGCATAGGGTCATTTTGCCTTTAGGAATAAAGGAAAATCCTCTGATACTTGTTGAAGGTTTGTGCATTCAGCCAGGCCTGGAGCAGGAAGTGCAGCTGATTTCATTAAGGGCATGTGGTCTTTCAGCGGTAACCTAATGGGCCATGGAAGAAACTTGCTCCAAGGAGGTAGACAGTTCAAAGCTCCTGTTTGAGAGGTTTGGTATGGAAGAGTATGGAATCAGACTCAAGCTATGAGTAAGCCACGGCATCCTCTGGAGAGCAGGTCTGCTTTCAGTAAAGCAATCCTGCAGAGCTCATTGAATAGGAGCCCAGATCAACTGTGTTATCTCCCTGTTCAAACCTCCAAAATTTACCTGGCGGCTACCTCAAGCCAGTTTATTAGCAGTGCATCTGTACCATTTCTATCTGTTGAAGCTTCTCTCTTCAACACTTTCATGACATATTTCATATTAATCCACAACTGAAATAAAGTTAACTATTAAAGAAACAACATAGGGAGTAAAAAATTTTCTTTGATTTATCCTTGACAGAAAAATCTATCATCCCCTAAAGCTGAACACTCCACTTTTCTTCCCCTAATACAGGCATTTCCCCACATTTTCATCAGTCACTGCACTGCTCTGGGCCTTGTTAAGATATGAGGTCTATGGGGCATTGCTGCTGTCCTTGCATGTGCTTAGATAGTTCCTGTGATGCTCTGGCTTTGTCTGCACAAAACTCATTAAAAAATACACTGAAAGCACATTATTAACCTTGCAAAGGTTATATTGGAGGAAATACCAGGATTAAAATTTGCCCCATTGTGCTCATGCTTATGTTAGACAAAGTAATTATATGAACACATCCCTCCTCTCCTCTCCTCTCCTCTCCTCTCCTCTCCTCTCCTCTCCTCTCCTCTCCTCTCCTCTCCTCTCCTCTCCTCTCCTCTCCTCTCCTCTCCTCTCCTCTCCTCTCCCCTCTCCTCTCCTCTCCTCTCCCCTCCCTCCCCTCCCCTCTTCTCTTCCAGGAATAGATGGATCTTCAAAAAAGCCTCAAGAGATGAGAGTCCAGTTATCCTTATATGATGGATGAAAGAGTCCAGTTAGCCCAGTTATCCTATCCCAATAACAACAAAGACCTGCAGCACAGAGATCAAACAGAAAATTATCAACTGACTCAGGGTACCCAGTTTAATATATCTCAAAGCTGCTATTACAAGTAAGAAAAATAGCATTTTTTATACAGCTTAGGTCCCTGTGTTTCTATTTGTAGCTTCAGCTCAACAGTAGTGCTGGCTGAAAGATCTCCAAAGCAGCTACTGCTCTGCCAGATCTTACACGCTGGTTCTGAGGCAGAGAGAAGATAGAACTTTTTTTTTTTCACTTGTGCTAAACCCTGATTTTTTTCTACAGTCTAAATCACTAAAATAGCTGAAATATGTTGGGCTGAAATTTAAAAGAAAAGATAATCAACCTGAGCAGTCACCCAACACAGGAAACTTCAACCCAAGGAAAAGTTTGGCTAAATTATAAGCATTTGAATGCAGTCTTACAAAAAGAAGTATGAAGTAATGCTGACAATAGGTGGGGCTATTAGCCTTCCCAGTAATGTGAAGGTGCTTACTTTTGGACACAGTTATAGAACCACAAAAGAGATCATATTGCAGCACAGGTATTTGCTCTTCCTTCAGAATCATTTTTCTTGCTGGGGAGAAAAGCAGCACTATTACCCTATTACAAAGTCTGTTACCCTGAGAGTAACAACAGGCAGCTCGTCAGCCAGTCAGTTAGGCAGCCAGAAGTGTTGCATTCAGCAAGAGCTCTCTTCTCACTGTGAAGCAAAATTATGAAACAAATGGCAGTCTGCTGAAAAGCTCTGCTTTGCCTCGGGGCTCCCTGAGAAGCAGGTGAACAAAGCCACGCTTCCATTTAACCATAGCATCTTCCATTTGGCCAGCAAGCAAAGCTGTCCCAGGCAAAAAAGAAATGATGCCTCAGCAAGTAAAATAATGCCTCAGCATCTGCAAAATAGTATTTCGGACTGGGCAAAGTTCCTTTCAGAGGGATCTCAGATGAGGCAAGGAAGTATCTTCTGAAATGGTACAGAAAACCAAAAGTTAAGTTTCTAACCTTGCAATCACATGACTGTTGGCTTTCTGCTCTTACATTTTATTCTATCTATCTCTTATGAAGAAACTGTTATTTGAGGATGATTCAGGTTAGTCCCTCCACCTTTCCCCAGCTGGATATGTGATAAAATTAGAGTCATATGTACAGAACTATTTCCTTTCTCTGCAAGACTCTGTTGCAGACCCTGATTGGTTCTCAGCCCAGGGCAACCTACTGGTTGCTTCAGTCTTTGAACATGTATAAAGGCACATACAAAATAGGAGAGATCATATGATTTCATTTTATATGAGTTCAGTCTCAAACAATTCAATAGACACCAGTTATAGAAACAGATGAGGCAGTTCTGTATATTCCAGTTCAGCACTCCACCTATTGCAGTGTTATAGAGGAACTGGACACAGTCATAGTTAATTTTATTCCCATTCCCCACCTGTTCCATATCCCTGTGGATAATCGTCCAAGTTCCCTTAGAACTTTCACTAAAGAACAAAGAGCTTTCTAGGTCAGGTGCTGCAGTATCTAATGTGTAGATACTTTATGTCCAAAGAGGAGAGCCCACCTTAAGAGATTTCGCCACAGGACATGGTTTAGCGGGAGAAAGTTAGCTCAGAATAAGAGCTCAAGCACCCAGTACCCTGAGCCAGAAGAACACTAATTCAAAATAGCTGTGTAAAGCCAGGATGATGTTAGGGACAATGACGACACAGGCAAGTCCCGCAGTTCAAGGAAGAAGCACCTCTGTCGATTTAATATTCACAGCTGTGAATCCCTTCAAGAAGGGGTCAGTCCATTATTTTCAAAAGCCAAGCTGAACTCAGTCTACTTTGAATACATTAAATATAGAAATATAAAATATATTAATAATATATAATATATAAGTATATATAAATAATACACTAAAAAATGAGTAAGCTATCCATGGTTTTCTTTTATACAATAGTTTGTTGGCTGTAGCGAACTTCCCAGACAAGCGTAAGCCAGACTAATTTCCTTCCTCTCTCTGAGAGAATTTCAAGCTAGTTTCACCATTCTGTTCAAGCACCATTAGCACCCAGACTGAAATTATTCTACTGTAGGAATAAAGCAGAGTCATCAGCCCTCCAACAAAGCTGTGTCAAAAAAGTGCAGAATAGAATTCAGGATTTATTGATTCCCATTGAAAGCATGACCTTGTGCTTTCAGAGCCTGGGGACCCTCCAGGGAAGGGTTATCCAGTGCTCTCTTATTTAATTATATGACCCTATTCTATTTCGGGTTTTTCTTCCTATGATATTTCCTTCTTTCTCATTCTGCTTTGTGCATGTGTGTGTTGAGGGTTTTTCTGTGTTGTTTTTTTTTGTAGCCTATAAAAGGTACCTCTTGCTTCCAAGATTTTTCCCCTTAAGCACTGAACGTACTATAACAATGTAGACAAACAGATATTGCTAAAATGGTAGGTGACGCTTGCAAACAGTATAGCAGAAGCTGTCTCACTCATTTTACTCCTTAATGTGTGTCTTACTAGCACCAGTTATCGTCTCTAATGTGACCTGAATTATGGTAGAAAATGCCTTTAAAAGATAAATACTTGTTATTGAATATTGTAGAACATGAAAACGGAATTAAGGCTACTGAAAAGCAATGAAACCAACACCTTGATAAAGATTGTTTCTGCTTTGCTGTTAGCTCAAGCTGTAACTTGGGGTTTGCTTCAAAGGTGACTTCTGTTCACAGGCAAGAATCACTAGCATTAATTTGAAGGCTTGCTGGGCCCCCAGAAGTTGACTTATTGGAGCTGAGAGGGGCTGGAAACTTCTGAGATTCCCAGTTTCACTTCTCAGAGCAGCAGCAGGATGAATCATGAAAGCTTCTCAGGTTCCTTTGCAGTCCCTTTGTATAGACTTTTTCCCCCTAGAATATGTCCAGTGGAGTAGCTCTGTCGCAATAGTAGTTGCTGTGAAGAGAAACTCATATACATATTTACTTCTGCACTTTTTTCTGCACTGCATAAAAAGAAATTAAATAATCAAAAAGCTGTTTTAGCGAATAGGAGCCTGGAACATCTCTCACATAGAAATTCTTCAATTTCATGAGGACTCCTCACACAGAAAAGGCCTGCCACAGGGGTGTACCACAGCATTTTCTGATTTTTAATGTATTTCTTATTTCTTAATTTTGGATTATTGTTTTTATATGCTACAATAAAAAAGGAAGTTCTAAAGACAGGCAGTGTTAAAAATAATTGGGCAATATGTAATTTACGCAGTTAAGCAACTAAAATTATCTATTACCGTGGTTACTTTCATTTCTCAACAATTCTCATAGCAGTTGTTTATTTTACTCTCTAAATACATAAATTGAATTGTAATAAAATAACTCTGAACTCACTTAGCTTTTGAAGGATTAAAGTTTCAGTTAGCAGCAATTAGGGTAGTTCCCTGGAGTCAACAAGTGGTGATGTACATATATATGTCACTGTAAAGAGTTGAATAAGGCATGGAATAAAGAAGCTGAAATCTTTGCTGTAAGAAACAAATTGTAACTCCAGTTAGAGTCAATGACTACAGATATCCCTTTTCCTAAGGATTGTGGTCATAGATCTCTTTGGCATGTGAAGTCCCATTGACTTGGGACTGACTCCACATGATCGGTAGTGTAAAAGCTGGTGAAAAAACATTTAGCATCATATTAGTTAACTGAAATCTGTTCTCTTAAAACACGTTTTTCAACCTTTTATCAGATACTACTAACCCTGATTCCACATTAAAAGCCTCACTGCCAAGAACTTTATTAGCTGTCGTTAATAGAAAGCAAAAGTTACCGTTGTGAATTGTTGGATAATTTATGATACTCCCACACTTCACTTGAATTAATTACTTCTGTTTTCTCCCAGAGATGTAAGAAGAACATGACATGTATTCTTAAATTTAGTTAAACTGGTGTTTTGAATTTACTTATTTTGCTTATGTCTTTCAACCCATCATTCTTTCTTATCTTTCAAGCATCAAGGGAAAACAAGCAAACTTTTGCCTTCCTTACAAACCATCACGGTGTAACATTTTTTGAAAAGACATTGCTCACACATAGAAGCTGGACTAGATTCTGATTGTTAACTGCATTACTGTCAATCTGCAGGAGCTCCACTGTCTGCTGGTTACGGATAATCATCCTCTGGTTTCCAGATCTCTGGCAGAGCATTAGATTCCTGTTGTCAAATCACCTCTCACGGACCACAGTTTTAAGGACATAATAACAAATTTTGGGGTAATATAAAACAGGCAGTCTGGTCAGCCTTGGTAATTCTCTTCCCACACATTCAAGGGCACCATTTAATTGTTTCAAGAACAAGCAAGTGGGCTCTAATTTCTGCAACTTCACCTCAGAGAGAAGGTCACGCTTCATATTTCTACTGTTTCCCAGGATAATGATTAATTTTGCATCTTCTGAGTCAATTTATTGGCCCCTTCCTGTCCCCCACCCCTTTTACGTAACTGCAACCTTTTTAAAGTGATCCACTTTTGCTCATCCAACAGAAGTTTGCAATGTCTTGTTTATCATCTCTTGCATTAGCTGAGGATGTGAGCTCTTTGGAGGTGTGTTTATTCCTGTATTTGGAAAACACTTTGTCCACTGTGGCACTCCACCAGGGATACATAAGTTTTGCTCTATGACCACAGACATAGTTCCCTTTGATTAACTTTGTCAAGAAGCCTAGAGTTGCCTAATCACAATAATAACAGCTCGTAAGTTAAGAAGCCAATAAGACACATGCAACTTGTCAATGAGAAATTGCTTGGTCCAGGAAAACTTTCCAAGTACCTGAGCAACCCCATTGGCATGGAAATTCAGCAGGTGATTAATGGCAAAAACCAGAAAATGGCAAGTGTGTGAAATAAAAATAATGCTTTGATTAAATAGTCTTATTTTATATTAATAAATAATGTAAAAATGAGAAACCAAACCAGTTATAATTATAGTGTCAGAAATCAAATTTCTCACCTCAATACATTAAAAAATTAAGTTTCCCAATATTATCAGACTAGCTGTACAAGTGTCTGAGACCTTGCCTTGATTGAGAGATGAGTGCTTTTTGCAGGTCACCAGTCATAGGACAGCCAAGAGAAGACTGGTACATGACCAGCACCGAGTTAGTCCCCAGAACTCAGAACTGTTGCTTGACCTACTATATGTAGCCATCTGACAAATAAGTGCATTATTTCCTTCAATTTTTATCATAGTAACACAGTGCAAACAGTTTAATAGATCAAAAGTTATAAAGCTCAAACCTACTAAGAAAAGAGCCTTTTCCAAGAAAAAGATGTGAGAAAAAAAACCCTGCAAACCATTTTTACTACTATCAGGACTATCTTCTATCTAACATATTAATGAGAACAATAAAAAAACCCATATTTGCCCATGCTAGTAGAATAAGGGCTCACAGTTTTCAATTTATCAATGGATATTAATCAATGGATTTAGATAAATCATGATGAAAAACTTTCCAATTGTTGGGGTGGTGAAACACTGGAATTATTACTTGCAGAGCCTGTGGAATCTCCATCACCACATTTTTTAATATTTATTAATTTAATATTTATTGTGCCTTTTAATAAAATACACAATCATCTGCCTGCCACTGGTTCATAGATAACTCAGCTGTCCTTGGGAAGAAAGATGGATAGATCATCTTTTGAGACTCATTGTAGCTCTGAATTTGTAGTGATCCAGAATCACTCAGGAGCTTTGGTTCTTCTCTGAATAATTCTGAAATTTACAGTAAGGAAGGTATAAATTAATCCCTATTCTGATCTTTACAGCCCCTCTGTTAAGATAAGAAAGCAAAAATGCTATCAAAGTGCTTATGACCTTATGTTGACTTTTAGTAAAAGAAGTAAAATAAGATCAATGATTTAAATTATGTTTGAGATTTCCAAACAGATACAAATTTTAGTGTACACTGTATGGACAATGAGGTCATTATTTAAATTGTGGCCAAAAAAACCCCAAACTCCAACATGTTACTACAAAACTGAGCCAGGTGGACAGATGGAAATAATACTATTAAATACTTTATTGCCAGAGGTCACGTAACCAACAACCAATAAAAGGAAAACCTTGAAGAGATAAGAGACAGTGACATTTCAGTTAAGAAACAGCATGCTCTGCAGGTGGTGTAGGTAGATATATTGCTTCTTACCATGAGTTTATTTTCTTGATTTGATACTTACTATCAGACATTATTCTTGCTAACTTTTGAGTATCATTTGTTTAATATTCCAAAGAGTTATCCAAGATTAACCTAATAACATCCAAAGCAGAGAACAATCAAGAACTCTGAAAATGAGATGAACGTGACCTTTCTTTTTTTTGTAATATGAACATTTTTTCTATTATTTACCCTTGTAGATGTTTTGTATGCAAGAATAATGGAAGTGTGAGCCTCACCCATTGTTTTTTGTTGCTACTGGACATTTCAGATCTCACTCCTAATTGAAAAAATTGGCTGAAGAAAGGAATCCAGCAGTAATAAAGTTATCTGTATTTTGCCAATCCACACACAATTTCAGCAGTTGTTTTCTAATATTTTAAGTGTTTTCTCAAATGCTGAAATATATTCATTTTCCTAATAAAACAAAATATACTACTACACATTTTAAAAAATGTTATGAAATACTTTTACAGATGCTGCTGATTGATAGTGAATCCCATAGTCAGGTATGTTATTTTTTCACCTGATTTTCTTCTCATTGCAAGCCTGTCAAATTTTAACTGTTCAGATTCAAAAGTTCCATATCAGGTCCTGCCTCAAGCTGGATTTTGTTGGAAAAGTTTCCGTTAAAAGGATTGAACTATTGCTGTACCGAGAGGAAAAACACTTATAAGGTTTTTAAAATTCATGACTGTTTACTGAAAAGATCAAGCTGCTCTGTACATTGAAGCACTTACTTGACATTTGACAAGAACCCTCCTGGTGTCAGGGACATACCCTTTTTAACCCCATTAAAATGCACCCAAATTTGACCAAACAAGAAGAGTTTGAAAAATCTCAGTATGGTCAGTAGAGATTTGTTACACGCTGGCAGTTTCCAGAGACACCATCTGTTCTAAGTATGTTTCATCCCTTCTCAGCTTCTACAAGCCAACCAGACATGCCATGCATCATTCCCACTGCGTGACTGTGTGTTGTGCCTTTGGGGGGTGTGATGTGTACGGGAGCAAAAGCATTTACCTGCAAGTGCTCTTCTTGTCTGCTGATGACTGTTGAGTGGAACAGAATCCAATATTATACTGAGCCAACTATGAGTTGCACAATCCCTTTCTCCCCACCAGAACAAGGTGAAAGTAAAAATCAAGCCCAAGATTCACAGTCCTTTGGATTAGTTTGATTTTATCCTTTGGTCTATATGGTTTGTGCTGCTGGGGCAATGAATATCTAACACGTTGTTTTGAAAGCAGGGTTCTAGTAACTTACTCAGTCCTGGCCACAGTTTCCCAGAGAAAGCTTATGGGTACCTCCCATAGTTGAGACTGTCAAGGTAACATGACAAAACAGGTAGTGCAGCCACAACTAGTCACTGAAAGGATAGTGTGTGTATTCTGCCTCAGTTGCACCTAGGATTCTGCAAAAGAGATAAAGACAGTAAGGAAATAAACTAAAACATTAGGAGTCACCTGATTTAAAGTTTACCTTTGGAATTTTATTCTGTTTCACTTTCTTCGTGTATTGTGGCATTAAGCAAGACAGTGTTCCTACGCAATTCCATATACTCCCTTCCTAAATGAGGGATCTAGAATAAATGAGCGTTCATTTGTGATAAACTTTATAAGCCTCTACTAAATATAGGGTAAGAATTAGAAGGTTTGCAGCAAGAGAACTAAAAGAGCTGTGATAGCTTTGTAGATGTAGGTTAGACCAGAGATCGCCAAAGAACGGCCAATAAGCCGAACCCAGCCTGCCATCACAGTGGATTGACCGTTTTGACCCGTTTGCTCCACAGTGCCTTCTTTCTCCAAAGGCTCAGGAAGCACTTGAAGGGGTACACATCTAACCATATGGGAGGAAATGTTCACAGTCCTGTGATGAATGTTTTGGTCATAGCATAAGCACATCTCTGGTGACATCAAGCGTGTGTAGTAGGAGGTTACATGGTCCTTCTACCCTGAGCATCCTGAATATCGGTGATTTATACAACCGCCATCATAAAAAAAGTAGATTCTGTTTCTACCATTGCCAACAAAGCTCCCATCACAGACTGTCTAATCACATAAGCCAAACTTTCTGTAGAATGTCACTTGGTATTTCTGAGATCTAATTTGTAGGAGAGTAAGTGGTTGCCATTGCAGCTACAATTTCGACTTTTAAGATTCATGTTAGCTATACAGTACTGAGAATGAATTAGAATGATACTTGTTCTCTCTGTTTCAGTCCATAAGCCACTGAAAAACAAATAACTCTGAGTTAAAGTGAGGTTCTTGGGACTATAACGCTGCTGAACTAAAACAGTGAACTGGCCCAATGATTCAGACACATTTGTTTGATACAGTATTAGGACAATACTGGACTGACTTTTATAGCCTAGTATTACTTTGCTTATGATTTTTATTTTAATTCGTTATTAATTTATGCCTAATATGTGATTTATTTATAGCATTATATTCCTCAGCTTGCACAGAGGCCTATAAAGTTTGACTTTTAAAATAAAGCAACTTTGGTCCTAAATACCCTTTCCACTCTTTTAAGTGGAATAATCGTATTTTGGTAGAAGTGGAATGAAATTGAATAGTGCACCTCAGTAACTTTTGGTACTGTATCTTTTGGTGAGAAGATGATCTGGCCAGATTATCAGTTTGCCTTTGTTTTTTCTCCAGCCATAAGCAGAAATCTGCTCCTGAAGATGAACCATAATAGCAAAACCCATTTTCAGGACAAGTGTCCTGTATCTAAGAATCAGTGAAGGGTGGTATGTCTCGACTGCCCTCTAGACGTATACTGCATTCTCCTTCTAGGCAAAAAATGTGACAGAAATTCTGGAAGAGCTGGTGGAAGCTCTGGGCCCCTTATCCTGTTGCAGGAGCTCTCATGGGGAAAAGATAATTTGGTCTTACCACAAACTATTTTCAGGAACAATACTTTTTCATTTTTAAAAAGCGCAGAGCAGTTGAACAGAAAAAAAATATGAACTACAGTGAAACAAAAGCTTCCATTTCTTTCTTCAGTCTTAGAGGCATTCAAAGAAGTCTTTAGTGGTCCTGTTGGACTTCAGCAGTACTATACAAGTAAGTAAAATTAGTAATTATGTCATTTATTGCAGTCAGGCCTGTGGCTGCAATTAACCGTGGCTTGTATTAACTAGATCAAAGATTTTTCTAAATCATGGCCTATATATAAAAGATTTACTTGTATAGCTGCTTAAGTTATTGTGCCTTTCTGGAGGAGGAGGTGCTTGCTACTTTATTTTGAAGAGTTACAGCAGTTAAAGCCCTCGTGCGGTTTTAGACATAACCTCTACTTGTATTTACCTTCCAGTACATGAACAGTCATACCAGTGTGACCACTTTACGTGGTTTACACTGCATAAAACTTAGCAGAACTGTGCACAATACCCCAGCCTTGCTGACACAGTACAGCTTCAGTTAAGACAACCCCTATCAGACTGGTCACACCACCTTCTTCACTAGGCTTGCTTCTCCCCTGCTAACACCTTTCTCAGCACTTCTTTTCTGCCAATATGGCAGCCAGCCTTCCATAATCTGCAATAGTCATCCTGAGCCTAAGGAAAACCATTTTGTGAACTAAAACTTGTGATCACTACTGCTTTCTGCAAGTATCAGTGCCTTCGCTAAAAGTTTGACCCTTTGCTTTCCTCCTATGTCCCCTAGTGCCCTAGGTGGACTTCAGCTTAGGTGTTCAGTGACGTGACAGCTTTGTTCTTTAAGGCAAAAAGAAAAGATAAAACTCTCTCTGATCAGCTTGCTAGCATTGTCCTTCTAGAGTCTCATGAAGCTTTGACAAGGGACTTTCACATGGTTTTAATAAATTGTATGACTCAGCACAACTAAAGCAAACTACAGAAGCTCCCATTTTGAAGTCCAGGGTCATTTTGGGCATCAACCAGTTCTCACTCACTTTCCACCTCTTCAGGAAGTCATTGCAGTATCTTCCAGTCTGGACCCTCTCTCTTTTGAGCAGGGGCATAAACTATGTCGGGAGTTCTCTTTGCTAAAAGAAGTTCTTAGGACCAGGATAAATTCCACTTAAATCAAATGTTTAAAGCTAGAAATAAGATTCAGATCTCTTACCTATATTCAGATCTCTTACGTATCTCTTACGTATATGTCAGAATTTACATGTGAGCTAGGTGTTAGCTACTATTAAAATCTGTGGAAATCTAGTCAGTACAGTCAATAGAGCCTAGAGAGTGATTTGACTTATCCTAAAGTAGATATCACAGGCTTGGTTCAGTTGTTGATGCACAGACAAGTAGAGCCATTTCAGGTGCCCGAGGCTTTCCTGCCTGGCCTCCTGCCACAGGGCCAAGGCCACTGCATGGGGCTGGCTGGCAGGACCAAGGGAAGGACCCTTCTAGGGTAGTAGTTGGGCATCAGGTGGGAGACCTGGGGCACTTCACATGGCACTGGGAGCTCAGGTGCAGGGCAAGGAAATGAACTGAGCACTCATGTGTAAGTGTTTGAGTTGGTCACTCTAGGAATCTCCTTATCATCACTAGAAACAAACAGGCAGCTTCAGATGGAAATACACCTGACCTACTTTAGGATTAGAAAAGCTGACCTCTGGAGATCTCAATTTCCCCCTATTGACCCTGAAGGGAGCCTAAGAGTGACTAGGTCAGACTGAAACATCTAACTCCTAGGTGTCAAAGGAGGGATTCAGCTATCTCAGCAGGGGTGTCTACAAGCACCTTTGATGCTACCAGGTATGTCATTTGGCTTCCAACTACCCCCTCAGAAGTGTGAAGGCCTCCTGTAAGTCCTACATAACATTCCAAAGCTGTGCAGGTGTCCTGGGTATGCTAGGGCATCCAATGGCATTGTGCGGCTCTGTCCACACTCCTCTAAAGTTAAGTAACATGATTCTCATTCTAAGTGTACAGCCTTACTTTAACTTTAGACATATTTTTGTCTTTTTTCTGTAAAATAATTTAAACTAATATTTTTGCCTTGCAGCCTTTCTTTAACTTTAGACATATTTTTGTCTTTTTTCTGTAAAATAATTTAAACTAATATTTTTGCCTTGCAGCCTTTCTTTAAATCACTGAGAGGTCACCAACATATTTTTACATCAACAATAAAAACTAGTTCTATGCAGCTCTGTTTATATGGTCCCCGTTTTTGTTGATCATATGAAAACAGAAAGCATCCATACATAAATCTTAGACATAGACACCTCTTGCTTTCATACAACTATTTCTAACCTCAATATTATTCTGATGCCTGGAGTGCCCCAGCTTAACACCCTGACAGCTTTGTAAGCTATTTCTTCTATTCTGAGAGGATTTCCAATTTTTCGATTGTTTGGTTAAGAATCACAGATGCTCATCACACATATGAAAACCTAAAAACTACCCTTGATATCAGTCTGAGATGAGATGACCTACTTTGCAGCTCTTTCATCATTCAAAAACCAAATCCCCACCTGAAGTTTTTCTCAAGTCTTTGTTGAGGTTCTTTTTTCCCTTTTCTTTCTTTATTAATCTCCCACTTGTACCAAACTGAGTCAGTTAATTTTCTGCCTAGCTGACAAAAAGGTAGAGCATAATATTCTTCTCATAAGCTAACACTTTCCAGGTTTTCTGTTAATTGTGCACTCCTTTAAAAATATTGAGTGGGATAGGAATGGGATAAGGTCTACAACAACATAGAAAATTTGGTATGCAGTACAGCAATAGTTTACAAATATTTTAATCCATTCATGAAACAGCTAAAACTATATAGTGTATCATTAACATGCTCATTCTCTAAAGGTAATAAACTCCTGAGGGCAGGATTTTGCAAAACTAGAAGGTTTTCTGAACACCTGGAACTGCACAAATAACACCACCAACCAGAGCATGCATAGGTTGATGTTTTACACCTTCATACACATTACTGAAGTCTGGGTAAATTCATGCAGGTGTTTCTACTCACTGGAAAAATAAGTAAGTAATATTAAAGGGTGATTTCATAAAAATCACTTGAGGATCATTTTGAAACTGCTGTCTCAAAACATTATCACAGTACAGAAACAGTGAGTTTGCAATGAGACAGCATGGAACCAATGAAATAAGACATATGACATATACAAAGAAGAAAATTTAAATGTAGAAAATTTAAATGTAGAAAATTTAGATACTAGATTATTTGTACGATAATTGAAAACAAGAACCATGCTGCCAGATTCCAACATTTGAATAAAACTGCATAATTAATTTTATATCTTATTGTAAGTATTCTTAAATTGCTGGTCTAAGTTAAGGAGTGATCCTCTGCAGGTGCCAGAATTACCCGTTACTTTATTAAAAAGAAATGTAACCTCTATTAATCCTCACAGAAGTATCAGGTGTTAAATGAGATAACTTTTAAAATTGTGTAATAGCAGTACAACTGATTGAAGAAAAATCAATGAAAATATTTTCTGTGAAAAACTGATATAAAGAAACATTTTTCCACAATGCTACACAGATTTTTACTATTTTCTTAATGAAAAATAAAGAACAATTATCTTAATTTCAGAATGCCCCACCTGGAAAAAAAAAAAGACGACTTTTCTTGCTACAGCCGGTCAGAGGGGCCACCATCCCACAGCAGGCAGCGAGGCCTGCCCCGCCCAGCGGCCTCTCCTCAGCCTCCAGCCTGGCCCTGCCACTGGCGGGGCAAGGCCTCACCCAGTGCCAAGGGCTCCTTCTGTTCTGATTGGCTGACAGCACCTGCTCTCAGGCTACCTGCCTTCTAATTGGCTGATTGGTGACCGCACCTCCATGACCAGCCAATCAGTGTGGCAGTAGAGGCCCTGCGGCAAAGCAGCGAGGTGCTGCCGCGACCATGATGGCTGCCTGCCTCTGAGGGGGCAGCAGCAGCGTGGGGCCTTCCTTGGGCTGTGCTGGGGGAGCAACTAGCAACACCCCAGCTGGCAGCTGAGAGAAGATAATTTGGGTAGTAACAGCGGCTCTGAACAATCAGTAGCAGACTGACTACCTCAAACCACCTTGGCTGTTTTGGACCACTTCTTTTATCTCACTTTAACTTGTTATCTTTTATCTCAGAATGGGTACCCACTTCAGTGAAAGGAAACATTGAAATGAAACTGCTTGCCATCTCTTTGTGCTTTCCAAATATGACAGATATCTGAATAACTGTCAAGCAGGACAAATAAGAGTCAAAAGAGCTCTCACTACTGATTTCACCACTATCACACTTCCATAAATGGCCACACATACATCCGTATGATTTCCATTTATAATTGTGAATGTCATATACCTTTTCAAATATATTTTCCCCAAACCTTATCATGCCTTTTCAAACATACTTTCCCCAGATTTAACAAAATAAAAAGGACTGCTGCAAGGAAACACCACAGGTGCAAGGGACAGCTTGTGTGTGTTAAGACAGAAGGTGGGAGATTAGCTAATGTGAAGGTCGAAGACTAAGGATTTGCTGAGAGAAAAAAATAATATTTTGCCTGGGAATGGGAGGATTTAGACGGGAGCCAAAATGTTGACTGCTTCAGCTTTAATCATTAAAGAAAATCTCATTCCTTCCACTGTCCTCTAGTTCTAGCTGTATTATTGGCATTTTCTTAGAATTTAGGATGAAAGTAAAGTCTCCAATGTATTTCTTGTGGTTTGCATGCAGAACTGTCTTTGCTTTGCGTGAAAGGTTCTGTCCTTCGGTAGGGATTAAACTTTTTTTCTCAAAGTACACAAAAGATTATTTCGGTGTGATAGTGTCAGAATAATTTTGGATCACTGTGCTCCCTTGCTCTCATTCACAAATACCTCATCTCTTTTCCCCACACACATTCTGACAAAGATTGGGACCTCAAAAATACGTTAAAACACATTGACATTGGGGGCTGGAATTACAGTAACATGGAAATCATAGTTCTACCTGTAAATGGAGAGACTGTCTTGTGCGGGCTCAATAAGGCAAAAGTAAGAACACCACAAATATTCAAGTGAGCTATGTAGATTGCTTTCCCACCCACACAGCCACAGGTAGCCTTCAGTGGAAATGCATGGAAACTGCCTAAATTAATATGAAAACATTGAGAAATACTTTCCATTCACAGAAGAAATGTTGATGGCTGTAACGAATCCAGCCCACTAACTGCTATGTTCTGCTCAATTACGATTGTTCATACCCCTAATAATTCTCCAATTTCTAAAGTCCATAGCTTTCTGAGGTTCCCTCTAGGAGGCTGACCTCTTTCAAGCTTGAATTTTGCCCAGAGTGATTTGCTATTTTATTTGATAAGTAGATAAAGAAACAACCACACAACAACAGGACAAGAATGAAATTACAAGTTTTTACTTAAGAAATACTGGTATCACCACCCCTTTTTTTCTTTCACAACATTATAGATTGAGGTTGAAAGGTGAAATTCATCTTGAAATGAGCACTCTGAAGGACTTTGTTATAGAAGAAACTGTTCTTTCAGTTAAAAAGAATATAGAGAACAGGTAAGTCTTATATATGCATTTTAGCTAATCTTACATGAGCATGCACATAGCTTAGCTGAAAAATAGAATCAACATCCTCAAGGGTATTTAGATATCTAGCTCCATACCTTTGAGCATTTGGGACTCAGATTTTTAAGTCTTTAAATTACTGACCTATAAATAGGATCACTTTCAAAACATGTCAGGTTAAATTTCTATTCTTGGTACCCGGTTTATGGTAAGAATTAAGGGAGGCCCCAAATTTTGTTCCCACACCTTGCAGGAAATATCTTTCAAAATGATCGCTCTTGCCGTAAATTTAGTGGTGACCTTTATCCATAAAAGAGTATGATCACAATTTCTAAGCACCCCCCATGGATCCATATTTTCTTTGGTGATCTAGATTTGCAGCTGTCTGTTTCTATAGCTCTGCAGAATACCTTGGGTCAGTTCCTCTGAATAATTCCCAGCTCCTCCCTGAGCTTGTAGTGTAGCTTCGCTTACAGTCTGTTTTTTGCTGAGGTCTTTCCCCATTATCATCCCAGCATACACCAGTTTCTTTTCACAAGATACTGGATGCTTGTAATCATTTAGATTTAGCACACTGATATTTTAAGGTGTTCCTGTAAAGGCATCAGCCAGGAATTCCTTCCATTCTGCATAGGTAATGATCACTTGATCACACTTTAGTATTCTCTCACAGTTTCTGCAATAAGAACAATGGATCAAAAGGAATTCTTTATCAGGTTTTTGGCAGAGTTCCTCTATATTTTATATAGCTTCTTAGTTACCAATATGGTTTTCAAGAACAGTGAAAAGATCAACTCTTTCTGATATATATCTGCTTTCCAGCTCACTTCTTAAATAGTCACCCATTTTATTTACAGCTATACTAACAGCCATTGTAAGTAATTCAAAAGACTATTTCCGTCAGGGAGCATATTCGTTGCTATACTGCTCTTCAGAAACTTTCCTGTGGTCTCATATCTCCCAAGAAGATGCAGAAATATTATTGAACATTCCTGAAGTAAATAGAACTGAATTCTTTCTCAGTTGTTCTCTGGGACTACATTCATTCTTCTGTGGTTGCTTCCACTGCTACAATGGATAGCTGAGCTTTTGGGGAAATTGGTGAGGAAAGAGGCTTTGCTTTGGTTTGGTTTGGTTTGGTTTGGTTTGGTTTGGTTTGGTTTCTGAAGGGGAGGTAATTGTGTTTGTCAATTCTCAATTCTTTCAAAAAAAAAAAAAAAAGGTATGCATATTATGTGCACCTGACATTTAAGAACCAGGAAGAAATAGAAAGTAAATGGCTCAAGAGACAATGAAAAAAGGAACTCTCTTTTGCTTGGTTGCTTCTCTAAATGTTCAATGCTGAGAAAATGTTGCTGTTTGCTAGAAAAGGACCAAAGAAAAATGCAAATACACATCCTCCAAATATTCCTGCTATCCCCCAACAAGGGCTACTACTTTCAGAGTCTTCTTAGAAGAAGACCTGTGCACAGATAAAGTTTAAGCGTTTGGGTCATTACTGTGATACAGGTCCCTTTCTGAAGACTATCTGAAGGAGGCATGCCACACCTTCCAGAAGGAGGGTACAGGGTGTTGCTCCTATGCATCTCACTGCCCAGACCAGAGCAGTAGTTATAGCTCTGTTTCCCTTCTGCTGCTCCTCCCCTCATGAAAGGCCATTGCTAAACTAGGACAGAAGGTTGTGTTCTAAGATGAACTCACCAACATGAATTTGCAAAGGACTCTTTGCCTAGCATAGACAAGGAAAGTCACATTTCTAAACACATTATCGCATCACAGACAATCCTATGGATCTGAAGAAGGATATTGGCAGTAAACTGCAGGAACTGTAAGCCAGCAGTAAGAGACAATCAACCTACTTCAGAAATGTTTTAAATTAAATATGTCAAATTAGGCACTGACAACACAGGAAGATGGCACACTTGCAGCCATTTATGACATTTTTTGCCTTTAATGGAAGCAAGCAGCTGCAGTGATCCTGCCAGCACTCTGCTTTTAGTTTAAGAGAGAATAGCTATGCTTGATGCTGTTGGGTTTCAGTTAGAGCAAATGAATCATTGCTACAGCCAAAGATAATAGCTGAACTGAGAGGATATTTCATATGAACTCCTTTTCGCAGAATTCACTGAGTCCCTGATAGGACAAAACCCACGTCTAGCACATCCCCCCTGCCTTGATGGAAGATTATTTTAATCTTGAATAATAACCTATAACAGGTTATCTTTTCCACTGAGATTAAGTGAACCACCAACTGATAACACTTAAGATTGCTAAGCTTTAAAGGGTGGCAAGAATTTATGTTCTGGCCTTCTTTTCTCTTAAACTTCTTGTATCACCATCCTTGAGGAGTGTTCCTTCTTGGACACTCACCAGCCTGATGGACTGGCATCTGGATACAACTCCTTCAGGCTTCACTTTTATGCTCGGATAGGTTGCGTATGCACACAAAACCCCTCAAAGACCAGGAAACTTTTGCCACTGGTATCCCCTCCCTCTCCCTGTTCACCCTCACTGTCCCTTTACTCTGTACCAAAGGACCTGCAACCTCTCCACTTCTGTAGCCTTCAGTTTCCCCTGGAGTCTGAGGAATCTGACTCACTGTCTACAAGTTTAACCTAGCTACCTGCTTTTCTAGTTGCAGTATCTAGGGTTCATGATTTTTATGAAGCTGATTTATCAGCATAGATCAGAGATTTCAGTCACAGTGTGGTTCAGCAGACAGTAAGAATTTTACCTGCCGTTCTCCCTTTGCTTCTCTTCTCCTTTGCTGTGGGAAAGGTTTTCATTATTTGACCTAATTTAGTTCTGGAGGAAGTTCTGATTAAAAGGAGACACAGGGAACGGTTTGACTACATCCTTCACTGAATTATACAAATATACAAAGGCCTGCTTTCACAAGTGATAAGAAGGGTGTTGCAAAACTAGCCCAATGCAAGGCACCTGGTAGATTTTGGAAACCTGCATCCCATCTGCTCTCAAGCAGTCATCTTATGTACCAAGGAGTGAATATGCATACTTGCTCATTCATTATTCCTCTCCAGGACCACAAATGAAGATAAGCTTCTATCTGTTCTTATGGCAGCTGTTCCCCCCTCAAATCCAGAAGGCCTAATGCTTCATCTATTTCACAAAAAGTGGAAACACATTACTGATTTTATTTTCCTAGAGTTTTTCTCTTGCAGATTAGGCCAGGGAAGATAGACTGGATATCTCAGCATTGTATTCCCACCTCCTCCTAGCCTCACCTGTCCTGGTGCATTCCCTGTTCACTACATGTTTCTCCCTACTTAGACCCATAGGACAAACAGCAGTCACAGAGAAGTTCTTGGGATCCATCATTGCAGAGCACCTTATGGGAGACACTGAAGGCCAGTAGGAAGCCTAGTTTGTATGGTCTCTCTTCTCTGAAGGGTGGCAATAAGCCATGGTTGAGCACAACTTGAAAGAGGGAAACATAATACCTCTGGCTATCCTGCAATTGCCTCTGCCCTGCCTTTTGGCTTTCCTCTCATATCCTGAGGATTTAAAAACCTTGGGGGAACTAGTGGAGGGAACAGAAAAATCCATTGCCTCAGATGAAGCTCTGTGTACACCAAGTTTATAAATTCAGCCAGAAACCAGAAGACTTCCCAGCAAGATCCCCAAATTTTCACAGGATTTGCACAGTGTGTGTTTCAACATAACATTACCGTATCTTTTCTCTGTGCAGCTCTTGAGATCACTTGCAGCAAAGATGGGCTCAACAATCCAGAAAAAAAAGACTTGCAGATATTAATGAATGTAGAATTCATCTAGAGACAGAAAACTATCCTAAGCAATTTAAAAGATAATGTCATTCAGAAAATGGCCTTGCAGTACCATCATTGACCTTTTTGGCAAAGGATGGCCATTTCTTCAAGGCTGCTATTTCTCAGACCTCAGCTTGTGGGTAGACCATACTGTTTCTGACTTAGTCATTCCACTTTTAGTTTCTTCATTTAGACATATAGAGTATTTTTTCTTTTTGCCGTTACATATAAACATTTAGAGCTTGTCTGTCTGTTGGCCCGGAGGTCTCCCTCAGCATCATTTTATCTTTGTTATCATTGCAGTGGAGTGGAGAAGAGAGAAGGTCTATGTGGACCGTAATGCTTGTGACTTTTCAAAGACTGATGCTTTTGTATCTCATGTAAGAGATATAAAACACGGCTTAGTCAATGAAACTGCACAAACTGTGTACCAGACAGTTTGTCCATCCTTTCTATTCCAACTTATTTCACCACATGAGAAATAAGACACCCTCAGATATGGTCAGCCCAAGAATGAGGAATCCCCTCTGCTAACGAATGCTACTTTACCAACTAAGTTAAGGGAAAGGATAGAATCAGTTTTGTTACAGAAATGTACCAATGAGGAGATATCCCTGATCAATGTCCACTTTTCTCGAGAAAGGTCAAGAGGATCTGTGAATGCCAACTAGCAAAATAATTTCAGGGTCTTTAAATGGAAGAGGTGGCCCACAGTCATCCCATTGCTGCTGTGGACCCATAGAGACTCAAGCTTTTTTATTCTACTTCATTTATAGAAAATAAGCAAAAGACTGTATGCTTCTCCAAGCATGATTTACATCTGCCATGGCATTAAATAAATATCTTCCCACTCACTCTGCTTCACTTCAGCTGTAGTGATATACTTTGTACCATGGAGCTCAGGCTGCTTCAAGCCCCTAGACAACCATGTGCTGACATAAGTATTGCTTGGAATTTAAGCGACCAAAGACTGAGCATCTCTTAGCCTTACCCCTACCTCTGCTTCACTAAAATACTTCTGCCAATGACCAGGTCCTCTAGGACAAAGCTTGAAGCTATCACTATCAGCATGGGTTTAGTAGATATAAATTCACTCATTTAGGCATTTTTTTTTAGTTTATTCTTTTATTTTATTTTATGGTAGCTTGTATTTTTATAAGCCTCCATGACTTCAACCTTCAGAAATAGTTTTTGTCTCTGCCCTTTCAATATATGTGTTTTTCTACTACAGCTACCCCTGATTACCTCACTGCAAATCTTACAATTATGTGGCACATCACAGCCTTGCTTTGAGCTTTTTCACTAAAGGACTTCAAGAACCAGTGTGGTTCCTAAGATAATTCAAGTGAGCCATGATCTTCCCTTCTCTTGTCTTCAAGGCATGTGTCTAGAGGCAGCAAAAAAGAGGCTCTGAAAACTTTCCCAGTGAAAAAAAAAACCCCTTGGTCCCTTCTGCATACCTAAAGGCTAATTACTGCAACTGTAATATTAAGGCATTCTCAAAATAATTTCTTTCTGACACACACTCTGCTGACGTACAATAAAAGCTTTTAAAAGCTTTTATTGGTGAAAGGTGAAGCTCCCTTCACCTTTCATACTCATTCACATAGAAAACCCAGCTTGTTGAATTTCTAAATGTTAATTCACAGCTCTTCATTCATCATATTTATAATCTTTTTTTTTGCATTAGTAGCTGTTTTGTAATTTTCAGTAGTTTAAATGCCAGCTTCACTCACTTATCTGCATACATAGTCACTGAGATTTCTTGAATATCTTTATGAACATGTAGAAAAGAGAAAGGCTTGCTCAGACTATTCAAAGTATATAGACAGACTTCAGTAACCATGAAGTTCTTAAAGTATAAAGGAAAGCAAGCTGGTTTTTGAAATGGAAACAAATAAATTGATGCAGTTCTGTATCAGTTATCTCAAAAACATGTACGGATTACAGTTCATTTCAAATTTGCCCTATGTTCCTTACACACTCAGGCACTTCAAGTCTATTGAGAAAAGAAAAAAAGCAGGAAACTTCAGAAATAGAATACATCTGTTTCTGAAATTAGGGTTTCCTTAACGTATTTTTAATCACTACTCTTATAAATGGAAAGACCTGTTAATCTGAATCCCATTTCAACTGACTTAGGGAGACGTGTGTACACGCTAGCAGTTAGGTGATTTCATAGCAGTCAGATTCAATAGCTTACAGATGTACAGAGTTTGTGAGCAGTAAGTATTCATTCTTAGGAAAGGGCATTGATGACCTCAGGGTAAAACATTCACTGATATTCTAATTAGAAATAATTTGAATTAGAGTATCATAGTGAGGTCCATTCACAGCTGCATCCCTGTTATTGTAGCCGCTAGGTAAGCAAACAAGATGAAAAATGCCTAAACGAGTCTTTGGGTAGGAATTAGATTGGTATCATCCACTTATAGCATAGAAAGAAAAAATTAAAAAAAAATCACATGCAGGGAGGAGAATAAAGTAAAATAAACAGCAATGTGGCTTCTATTTCCCTTCTTAAAACTTGCCAGATTTTAGGAATTGTGTGTGTACTTTTGTACCTTGCACAATTTTAGCCTCTCTCTTCTATCTCTCCAGATTCTTTCTATACTTTAAGTCAAAGCATAGGTATCAAACTGTACTATTAAGAACTCAGAGGTAGATATATGGTCTGCGGACTTGAAGCTGGAATAATGAAAGGGTCAAGCTCCCTGACTGCCACTATATGCCCAAGCTGAGTCAGCTCATACCTAACTCTGAATGGCCTGAGGCCAACAGTAACCTAAGTTTCTACCAGGAAACTCCCAAGGTGCTCACATTCCTAGTTTTGGCAGAAGTGCCAGCTTTTGGAGCAGTGATTCTACAATACACAGGCTCTGTCAGGACCTACCACTTTCATCGTACCAGCAGGGCCTACTTAAGTTGCTGTTCTCAGGAGCATTGTCACCAGATTGCCATTTGCTCCAATAAAAGGGGAAGGAGAAGAAAGTAAAAGCAGAGTAACAGAGTAAGACTGTCCCTACAGATGGTTACCAAAGCACCAGTCAAAGGCAGGACCTCTGTTTCCTAACTTTTTTCACAATAACTGTTCCGCATAACCAGACCTCTTCACATGGGTGATGGCTGCAGCAATGAAGACCATTGCTGAGCAATAATTTACACCCAGACAGTTCTGCTAATCCAGGAAACATTTATTTGAAAGTGAATACAATTTAAACATGTATTTCTGTGTTGACTTGTTTGCATTTTTTAAGCACTGTGCTCGCCTGATGGACAGAGCACTCCCCCTTTCTGTTCCCACCCATAAATGAAGGCAAGACCTAACTCTTCTTCTTCCACCTTGAACTGCGTGCTCCTCAGGACAAAGCACTCTTTGAAAACTTTAGGGCAGATAATTTACTGGTGGTTCTGACAGCTCTGTCAATATCATTTTTGGTTTGCCAAGATGGACACCACTTCACTGAAACATTATGAAACATGCAAAGTCATCCACTCAAAACAGTAACAACGCAACATGGTCTGGAAAAGGCTCTGCAGGAGAGTTTCTTAGGCTGCAGCCTCTACAGGGGCTCAAGAATGCCCACAGCCTTGGACTTCCTCTGGTCCTCCCTTTCCATTTGACCCTTCACCCATTGCTTTTCCCCCACTGCGTTAGCTGAAATGTCTCCATGCCTCCTCATCCAGTCTCCTTTTCATAGCTACATCCTCCAGTCTTGTCCTTTGGCCCAACAGCAAATGTCCTCTCCCTTGAGTACACCCCAAAGTATTTTCCTCCCTAATTAAGAGGTTTCTAAATTGGGATGATGGGGGTGGGTGGGAGCCAGGATATTGTAAGCTACATAGGGAAAGAAATATGAAAACTCATCTATACATATGTAAATAATATGCTGCAGCTACAATATGTCATCAATTATATGTTCATTATGTATCACTAAAAATAAAATTTAATTCCATTGAATCATGACCAAGGAAACAAATATGAGATTTTTGCCCCTTTCTGTTTACAAGTGTGGTCCCACGACATTGGTATGTTGCCTTCTTTCCCTTGTATTCCTGCAACACCAACTACCCTTAGTCCCAATCGGTCATGGGCAGGGCGCTCATCCCAAATCTACGAGAAATTATGAGCAAAGCTAGGAGCAAGAACTTGACTGCAGTTCCTTAACGAAAGCAAAGCAGAAATATAAAAGGCATTAGCTCTTTTTATGAGAGCTAGGACTGCTATGGAATGCAGGCCAATTAAATAGACATGCCAGTTTGTACTAATGCCTTCTCCAAGTGCTTCATCTGGTGCTTCTACCTTGCAAGCATGTTGGGGCTGGATGGTGTTAATGTGCACTACAGCAGTTTCTCGCAATTACTTCATCTAACACAAAGTCTTGGCAGCGTTGTCATTTCAATTTTTCATACTTTCTCCTCATACAGTTTCAATCACTTGTCAAATAATAATCCTAGACATGAAACCACTTAGCTTATCTATTTTATTCTTATTTTTTTAAATCTGCGTAGATTGCACTGCCCTATAAGCTCCCCAATTTGCTTAGGCATTTAAGCACTACTCTCTCTTGCCTTAAAACTAGTTTTAAAGCCAAAGGTAGTAAGTTATTTTATACATCTATTTGCTATATGACAAGTTTGGGGTTTTTTTGCTTTGAGAAAGGGTTATTTTGGCATGCCAAACTGAAAACATTTTAATGGAATGAGGAATGAAAAATTGCCTGTAAAGGACATGCCTACCATGCAGACAGCTGAAGAATTAAAGTTCAGCTTGTTAAAAATACTTTCTGTCAGACATTTTCTGGCTGTAAATAGAGATTTGATTTAATAACAACACTCTGTGGGGACCTGTCAAAATTGTTGATGGAAAGCAGGCAGGGAGGCCGGTGTGACTGCCTTGCCTTCCCGGCTCCTTAGCTCTCAGGATGGACAGCTTTTTGGTCACCAGGCTCACTGGGAAGGGAGAGGTTGAAAGTGCTGACCAGCTGCCTGGCTTCCTGGGCTCCTTCTCTGGCCAAGAGTCAGTTCCCTGACCACAGTATTTTTCAAAAATGCCATCTTACTTTAGTTCTCCTAAGGAAAAATTCTAAAACCTTTCCATTCCACAGAATATTTCACATTTTCAAACTGTTGTTCCAAATCAAAATGGTAAATAAATTGAAAATGGAAAAGCTTCCCTGTGTGTCTAGTCACACACGGTTCATCAGACCAGTAATCTAACAAAATGGTGGTTCTACCACTGAAGTCTGGAAGACACATTATTTCATGCACACTGTTTCTGCTACCTTGGGTGATTGAATCGGGCCATGCTGCAGCTAGTAAGAATGTAGGCACTGGCTTTTAACAGAGCTGGGACTTTACCTGTTTATGTATCTGAAACAGTAGCTTCATAGCAGAGCTCCAGCCACACACAGGCCACTAACAAGACCATCTGGGTAAAGCTTGCCGTTGCTTCCCATGCTCAGCCAGTGGCAATTCTTCTAATGACTTCAGTGAATGTTGAGGATTACACAGGAAAGTGAAGAAAAATGGTTAAATGTCTGAAAAGATTTACATGGGAAAAGAACGAAGCTCAAAATGCATACAGCTTAGCTAAGCAGTGACTCAGAGGGATCTGATTGCCATCCACAAATATTTCAGAGAGGTTAAACACATGGGTGGGGAGGAACTACTCAGGATAACAAGGGAAAGGAAGCAATATGATTGCAGACAATTTGGATTGAACTGCAAGCATATCTTCTCAATAGCATGACTGGTTAGACTGTGGAACAATTTGCAAGTGAGACAGTGGTGGTCTCATCGTTTTGGCCATTTACTGCCAGATGGGGAAAACACGTGGTGATGAATAATCCTATTGTAGAAGTAAACGGACTTCACAGAGTTTTCATAAGCTTTTTCTATTCTGCTTTCAAGATTCTGGGATCTCAGGATGTAAAAAGTAGAAGCAGATGAAAAAGGTAGAGGCAGGTACAGTTTTACTGCTGTTTGCTACTTTAAGCAAGTAGTATCTCTAAGTAACCAGAGTTATTTTCATTTTTCATCCTATGTCATTTTAAAATGCTTTTTAAAATCATCCTATTATTTCACTCCCTCCAATCTGAAATTTCCTTAGTTTAATAGCACTGAATTAAAATGAAACTAAAGGAAACATAAAGCACCTGCATTTCTTCTTGCTTAAAACTAAATAGCAACCATTATGCCAAACAAATAACATTTAAGTAGGCTTACAGAATGTTGGGGTTATACCAGCACTAAAAAATATATATGCACATGTTCATCCTTTTCTATCCTTGGGTAATGACAACATTAATGACTTATATTTATATAGCACTCTTCTTCTGAAAGGAGACCAACTGCTGCACAAACTAGTTTCACAGATGACATACAAAACACATTTCACTCATAAGTGTTAGGCAGTCAGATAAAGGCTGAAGAGAGCGTAGCATTAGAGCTCTGGGTTTATATGGCTTGGAGAGAAGGATACCTCCAGATGAAATAGCAGCATCACATAGGCCAGGGCTGAGCACATTTCTTACATCAGTAATGACTTTTGGGACCAAGGGTGGCACGAACAGCATCACCATCTCAGCTTTGCAGGAACGAGTGAGAGATTTTGAAGTGCAATGCGTGCTTTATTAAGTAGAGGAAAAGAGAAGATAAAATTTGTACCACCTGAAGACAGAAAGGAAAATACTGCCCCAGCCTTAGGATGTGAAAATATCTGTTTGAAAATTAATTTGAAATACTGGATTTAAATTGCTTGAAGAGTGTTTTCTAGGGGGAGCGGTAATCCACAGCATAGTAAAGGGTGTCAGACAGAGGCATGATTTCTAACTCAGACAAGATACGTGTCCTGACATATTTACATTACCTAAAAGTTGGCCTGTGTAATGCAAGCAGAAAGAAAAACCACAATTGCACCAGGGTTTCAACTTTGTGAACCAGCATGCTCCATATGGTCTTCTTTAACTACCCACACCTTTTCCAAGCTCCTCACCAATCCAAATCTGAGCTACAGCAGAACATAGTGAATGGCCATGAAGTAAGGTCTAGATATTAAGAAACTGTAGATTTTATTCACACACTGACATCTCTCTGCAAGGGTCTGGTGTCCTTAGCCATCAAAGGCTTTCAAAATCACCTACCTTTAAGCTTGGAAAATGTTTGGAAGGCAAAATGTGCTTACAGCTTAGCAGTTATGTAAATGAGAGAGAATCAAGGCAGAAACTGTCATGTCGTATAATTCATGTTAATTGCAATTCACACTGTTGGGTTAGTGCTTAATATTAAACAACTGAACAAAGATTGGTGAGACCAATAGAATAGGTTTCCTGGAATAAATTATCTCCCAGGAAGAGAGTGAAGGAGATATGCTCTGTCCCAGCCTTTTTATCTCAGCACTCCTGGAGTACAGAGCAACACAAAAGAGGTCATGAAACAGAATGAGGACAGAGGTGCTGAAAAAAGCATTGAGCATCCCTACAACGTGCAAAAACACAGTGACTGAGGGGTCAGGGGAGAGACAGAAGAGCAGAAATGAGATGCAGGTGAAGTACAGCTCAATCAAGCTTCAGCTGATTGTCCAAAGAGGCACCTGCTGTGGACAAAACAGCACTTGGGCAGATTGCTGGTGAGAGCAAAGTGCAAAGCTAGAAACCAGGGTAAAGACATGGTTACAATAATTAAACTGAGAGGATGAAGGTCTGGACAAAGATTTTAGGAGTAAACTCAGAAAGACTGCAACTGTATTGGCCCAGATTCCAGGCTTCCTTCAACATAAGGGGACCTTCACTTTTCATAGGATTGGCCTAAAAAGCAAAAGCTCTTTATATTTTTCTAGCCATACTGCTCTTCCCCAGTGGAGCCCTTAAACATGAACTTTTGAGTGCTGGATCCATCAGCTCCTGCACAAAGCTGGCTCCTGATGCAGGGAAACTCTTGCTAGGGAAACAATTTGCAATCTCATGTTATTGGCAGAACTGACTTGGAATAGTTTCCATACCTTATTCCTTGCCTTGCCCACAGTTCAGGCTCTCCCTGTGATGTCTCCTCAGCAGCAGCCCCAGCACATCGCTGCCCGCATCCGGCAGCAGCCACCCTGTGAGGGTCTGACTGTCTGAGGGTGAATCAGTCAGATCAGGCTGCCCAACGGGCTTGGCTTTCTACAGGGCCATGCTACACGTATGCCTGGAGCATCATTTAGATGTAAGGCATTTGATATTTTAAGATTTCAAAAGCACAGGCCTAGTGATGTTATAGAAAAGTGGAGAGAGAAGAGCTGAAGTTTGCCAAAGGCAAACACAAAATAACAGAGAAAAGAGGAGCATCAACATTGCATCAAACTTTATATTGGCTAAAATCTTCAGTGTAACTCCACTTACTTCAGTGACTCCAGGGTGCATTTGGCCAACTGGACAGATAATGGTATACACTCTGGCTCTTGTATTTCTACCATGTACTTGGACAAAAGGAGTCTGTCTAGCTTTCCGCCTACTCCTCCTGAGGGAAAGGTGTTTTATTATAACAGGAGCAACATGCAATGGGATCTGCTGTGTACCTCTCATCAACAAAAGCCAAAGATGACTGTGACCTTCTTGAGATTTCATACCTTGCAATCAACCAAATGCGAAAAGGGCTGGAAGCCCTCAGCCATGAAAAAGAAGAGGATAAACCTATCTGTCTCATGCCTTTGTTGCACGTAGCTTTTCATTTTAGGCCTCCTTTAATCCAATATAGCAGCCTATAAAATATATCTCCATTCTACCGTCTCTTTTAAGGGAAGTCTCTTGATGATTTTTTGTTCTCTATTTCTGCTCAATTGGATTGTATCATATTTTTTCTCTTCAAATTTTCTCTCGTCCTTAGGCTTTTAAGCTCATTTCTCCCTTACTCTATCTACACCCATCAATCCCTTTTCTTCCACCTACCCAATGTCTCAAATTCTCTCTTTGAAACAAAGACAGAACTCGTGTCTTTTCAAGTCCTCAGGTCTGTAAAAATCTGTACAAATTCACTCCCTGATCCTGGGTGCCTTTTGTGTTATCAATTCATTTTGTAAAAGATTTAAATATGTATAAAAATTAGTTTTAATGGTAAATATTAGTATATTTTCATGAAATGCCTAAAGCAAAGCAAAATCTGAATGCCAACAAACCTGAGAAAAATTATAGAATTGTCTTTGAGAGCAGCCCTGTGGAGAAGGACTTGGGGATACTGGTGGATGAAAAATTGGACCTGAGCTGGCAATGTGTGATTGCAGCCCAGAAAGCCAACCGTATCCTGGGCTGCACAAAAAGAAGCATGGCCAGCAGGTCAAGGGAAGTGATCCTCTCCCTCTACTCTGCTCTCATGAGACCCCACCTGAAGCACTGCACCCAGTTCTGGGGCCCCCAGCACAAGACATACATGGACCTGTTGGAGTGGGTTCAGAGGAGGGCCACAAAAATGCTGAGAGGGGTAGAACACCTCTCCTATGAAGAAAAGCTGAGAGAGTTGGGATTGTTCAGCCTGGAGAGGAGAAGGCTCCAGGAAGACCTTATTGTGGCCTTTCAATATGTAAAGGAGGCTTATAAGAAAGAGAGAGAAAGATTTTTTTTACCAAGGCCTGTAGTGACAGGACAAGGGGCAATGGTTTTAACCTGAAAGAGGGTAGCTTTAGAGTGGAGATAAGGAAGAAGATTTTTACAATAAGGGTGGTGAAACACTGGCACAGGTTGCCCAGAGAAGTTGTGGATGCCCTACTATTGGAAGTGTTCAAGGTTAGGTTGGATGGGGCTTTGAGAAACCTGATCTAGTGAAAGATGTCCCTGCCCACAGCAGGGACGTTGGACTGAGATGATCATTAAAGGTTCCTTCCAACCATTCTATGATTCTTTATTGAGTTTCTTAGATCAGTAAGTACTGTACACATTCCTTACATTCAGCATAAAAGGTGACCTTCTTCAAACTCCCAGATCAACACTATTGAAGGCAAAGATGGGAAATCAGTTTCAGTCACAGTTGCTTGGTTTCAGTGTTTTTCAAGAATTTGGCTTTCCCTACCAAGTAAAGATATCTACTGACGGTACAGTGAACACTACTAAACACCTTAAAGAATGTGGTTTCTACTTCTTCCTTTCTTAAACTGGATAGCCATCTTATTTTAAAAAGTATAGCTTAGCCCCTTTTGGGGAGTCTCATAAAAGGATTTATGGAAGATGCATGTGAGAAAATGTGGACCATTAGTATATATAGCAGCAACAGTATAGAATAAAAGCATCTCCACTGTTATTAAGATGATGTGTCCCCATTTATCAGCTGTGATTTATACAGAACTGTCAGACATTTAGGGATTCTGGGCTGATATCAATTTCAAATATCTGGGTCAACTGTTACCTGATTTTCACTTAGTTTTCCATCTGAATTCCTATATTAGTACAAATGAAGTCAGAAAGTGGCCATTAGGGTTTCTCCTTCAGTTAGGAGAACCAAAGCTGCAGTCGAAAACTGGAACTCAAGTAAAGAAAAAAAAAGAACAAAATTTTCTTAATTTCTTACTGACTCTCATAAGAACAATCAATTTTCTGGAATGATAATTTACGTAAAGACCCCTTCTATTGCAACTGCAGCTCACTCTTTTTTCCCCTGTATTAATTAAATCACATGCAGAGCATAATATTCCAGACAAACTTCCATTGCATTAAAAGTTCAGACATGTGGTTCATTTTGTATAATAAATGCATCAGAAGAGCTATTCTGTATTCATCACAGATGGGTATGCCCCACTAAAATACTAAGTCAACCCTTGGGCAGGCCATGCTTTCTAAGTTTCAATGTGTATTGTAGCTACAGCTCAGGAGGTACGTTAGCAGTGTCTCTCCCCACAGACTGATGAAAACAAAAAATTTTTTTTCTTATCTGAAGTATAACAGGCATTAGCAGTCAGATTCTTTAAATTTAATTAACTGAAAGCCCTACAGTAAAGGAGAATAACTTCCAGTTGACCCAACATAAGAACAGCCTTCTTCATGAGCATTTGAGATAAAGCCCTGGTGTTCACGCAAATTACTATCTGAATAATAAAAACATTTTATGGATATGTATGATAGAATAAATTAAAACTAGGAGTAGTAAACTTTAAAACAAAACCTCAAAACAGCCTCACTGTAAAGCTGTTACAGCTTGTTTTGGGTACATGGAGTTGAAGATTTCAATTAAAAAGCAAGATGCATCATTCCCCTGCCGCCATTCTGAACACACTGGCTGGGGTTTTTTAGTTTGCTTTTCTTCTTCTGTTAGAGCTAGACCCAAAATCACAACCCTTTAATCTCAAAAATAATCTTCAGAAAATGTGTGGTTTTGTTGAAAATAGTGTCAACATGAAAATGTGGGAAAGGATAATCTGTCTCTGTGCATAAATATTTGGCATAACAGTCCTATATGGTGAAGGCTAGTGCAATTGGGCAAAGGGAGATGGAGGGGAGGATATACACAAGAACTTCACTCAGAACCTTCCTTTTTTTCCTCTCAAACTGAATGTGAACCGAAGCATCATGAAAATACTGAGATATGTAGATATTTTCAGACTTCTGAAAGAGCAGAATCAGCAGTGCCAGACCATTAAGGGCAGTTCTTAAGTGATTTCCAGTCATTTCAAGTGAAAACATTAGAAATGTGGGGTTTGCAGCAATCTGAGATCACAAGATGTTCCAACATTGTTAAGTGTTGGAACACAACACTTAATTTTCCACACTCAAATGTTTTTAAGCTTGTTTAAAACTTTTTTCACTCACATCAATGAATGTATCCCTTGTTACTGAAAAGAATCCTTCCTCAATAATTTCAGCTTCCGCAGAGTGAGATCTCAGTCCTGCAACATTATCTACATGGATAAATGCAGAGACATCTGGGATTCACTGAAGAACCTACCTCTGTTTGTTGGCCCAAGCCATGATTAAGTAGTGTTCTTGACTCTGTGCTGTCATAATAGAGTATCTGGATCATTTTTCTGCCAAACAGATGTTTGAATGGAGGAAAACCAAACATCACAATATAAAGATTTGCACCAACTTCTTGTACTGTTAAGAACCAATTTCTGAATGTAATTGGCCATTATCTGAATACTCAGAAAAAACAAAGACTTTGCATATTAAATGCAGCATGGTTATTTCAAAACTATTGAATCCCCTTTAGGTTTTGTTAATTGTTTTCATGTTCACTGTAAGAAATCTAACTCTTTCAGTTAGGGTGTAATTGGCATAAAGCTGTTGCCTTTTGACTGACATCTAGCTCAAAGACTTTTTGGATAGGATAGGATAGGATAGGATAGGATAGGTTAGAACAGAATAGAATAATTTCAGTTGGAAGGGACCTACAACGATCATCTAGTCCAACTGTCTGACCAGTTCAGGGCTGACCAAGTTAAAGCATGTTTTAAGGGCATTGTCCAAATGCCTCTTAAACACTGACAAGCTTGGGGCATCGACCACCTCTCTAGGAAGCTTGTTCCAGTGTTTGACCACCCTCTCGGTAAAGAAATGCTTCCTAATGTCCAGTCTAAACCTCCCCTGGCACAGCTCTGAACCATTCGCATGTGTCCTATCACTGGATACCAGGGAGGAGAAATCAGCACCTTCTTCTCTGCTTCCCCTCCTCAGGAAGCTGTAGAGAGCAATGAGGTCGCCCCTCAGCCTCCTTTTCTCCAAACTAGACAAGCCCAAAGTCCTTAGCCGCTCCTCCTCGTAGGACATTCCTTCCAGCCCTTTCACCAGCTTTGTTGCCCTCCTCTGGACACATTCAAGGACCTTCACACCCTTCTTAAATTGTGGTGCCCAAAACTGCACACAGTGCTCAAGGTGAGGCCACACCAACGCTGAATACAGCGGGATCATCACCTCTTTTGACCAGCTGGTTATACTGTGCTTGATGCACCCCAGGATGTGGTTTGCCCTCTTGGCTGCCAGGGCACACTGCTGACTCATATTGAGCCTGCTGCCAACCAGCACCCCCAGATCCCTTTCTGCAGGGCTGCTCTCCAGCCACTCCTCTCCCAGTTTATACTTGTGCCCAGCATTACTCCATCCTAGTTGCAGGATCTGGCATTTCAACTTGTTAAATTTCATCCCATTAATCATAGCCCAATGCTCCAATCTATCTAGATCCCTCTGCAAGGCCTCTTGTCCCTCAAGAGAGTCAGCAGCACTTCCCAGTTTGGTATCATCAGTAGACTTGCTAATGGTGCACTTGACTCCTGCATCCAAATCGTTGATAAATATATTGAACAGAACTGGCCCTAGAATTGAACCCTGAGGAACACCACTGGTGACTGGTCACCAGCCAGATGTAGCCCCATTCAGTACAACCCTTTGAGCTCTGCCCTTCAGCCAGTTCTTCACCCAGGGCACCGTGAACCCGCTCATCCCACAGTTGGACAACTTGTCCAGAAGGATGCTGTGAGGGACAGTATCAAAAGCCTTACTAAAATCCAGAAAAACTACATCCACCACCTTCCCTTCATCCACTATGCATATGACAGTTTCAGTAGGAGCAAATGAAAAGTACTTCCCCCCACCTCCCCCAACTCCTCTTCACTGATGAGGAACTCAGGCTCTCTGGTTTCCTGGGAAGAAGCAAAGGTCCTCTGTAATATAATAAGAATAAGGCTTCCTGAAAAGAAGGACCTGAAAAAAAAAAAAAAAAAGGGGAAAAAAACACCACAACAACAAAAAACCCCAAACAATCAGTGATTTGCATTGAATGCTTTTAAAGGCTTGTGGCAACAACTCCATGTACCATATTCTTAATTGTGCTTTTTTTCCCAATCAAACTTTGTAAAGTCAGTCCTGTATGATGTAGCTGACTTTAATTCTAACTAAAGAAAGAATAAAAAAATAAAAGGCAATATCATTTGCACCTCAAAATGCAAAATGAAAAATATTTTCCTCTGCAAAACATACTTTAAAGACGACATTTCAAACTAGTTGCTATGACTACCACAACACGCTTAAAGATACCTCCTTTAAAATGTCATCATCCTGCCATCGTGTGCCAATTTGAGGTACTGCTTACAAAGTCTGTATTTAATATTGAAATTATGACTCAGTTTTGAAACTTGGACATTTCTATCACTAGAAGAATACATGTTGCAATATAAACATCAGGTTTTAATCACCTGAAATTATTAATATGTTATGATGCTGAATGAGAACGATTAACACATATATGTAAATGTGATGCAATGACTGGTTTTGCTTCTTTTACTTCAGAGCCAATGCTCTATAATATAAAACAGTTGGGAAACCAACAGCTAACTTGATGACATTGGTAACATTAACTCTTTACTTGAAAAAAGATGAGTAATTTCAGTCTTGGGCTTTCCTCCTTTGTCCCAGTCTCATTCAATTCCAGACTGTGTAGAAAATCACTCATCTTGCACCCCATTGCTATACTAAATCAGCTGTATTAATTAGGTATGCCACATCAGATTACCCAGTCTTAGCAGACTGCATGCAGCACAAGATGGGGAAAAGGAAGGAAAGCTGCTTTTTGTTCTGTTTAGGCTACAGAAACCAAAATCTCTCTCAATATCTGGGTGCATACCCAGCCAACTCCCAGCTCTGTGTCAGAGCAATATGTGGGCACGCACCAATGTCTCCCTCCTCTTCCACAGGGAGATCCCCAAGCACATACCCTTAAATCCCAGTAAGCAAGCACAGACACAACATGTTGTGGTTTTTTTTCCTTTTGTACTACTGAATGGCCATAGGACCTCACCTGTTTGAAGTAACAACCCCTCAGCTTCTATTCCAGCCTCCAGGTTGAAACACTGATCAAAAACCTTTCAAGCCACATAAATGAGGAGGTGGCAGCCTCTTTTCTCAGCCACTTCTTTAGTGCTAGACTATGTTGAGTTTGCATCACCCTCCTAACCCCCCTTGCTGACAGATGCCAGTTTGCTGTGTAAATGCAAGGCTGGAAGAGAGAGACAATACATTGCCAGCTGGCCAGCATGAAAGTGAATTCACACAGCACTGATCTGTACTCCTGAGCCACTGAGTATATCAGTTTAACCATGTAAATTTTTAAAAAATTGAAATGGCTGAAATAGCTTAGGACCCCCAGGAAGAATGCATTCATAACTTCAAACTCAGAAGGTGTGATTGAAAATAAATCACTGAAACTCTCTAGCCAGCTGTTACAGGTGAAGCAAAACATTCACTAAAAAGTTATTTAAAATCTCCACAAGGAACCTGAAATATCCCTGCTCCAGCTGAGGCAGGTTATAACTGTTAACTACCCATGTATAACCTTATCCAGTAAGATAACTCAGAAATGGGAAGCTATGCTGCCTCCAGAGCGGAGCAACTCAATATTGCCTGGGCTGATAAAATGTTTTACATCTGTTGCCATCCTACCATTGCACACATTTAGGTCCTTCCAATGGCAGCCAGCCACTGGAAAGCTCTGTATAAAGTTCTCTCACCAAAAGCAGTTCCGTTTCTTCATTTAATCTTCTACGCTATTTCCCCTTATGATCAGAAATGAGATTAAAGGCTGCCACTAAGAACAGAGCTGTCAGAGGCAACCAGTGCTTCCAGCCCTCCCCCTCTCTTTGACAAACTGATGGATTTTGGTGTCTCTGCTCTCACACCAAAGACCTAATCCTGCAAATAGTTACTCACACAAATAGTCCCATTGATTGCAGTGGAAGTAACTTCCACAGGTTTGCAGAATGCCCTCCTTCTGCTATGCACATGCTGTAGCCATTACTTAGCTGCTCGAGCAGCTGATGAGAAATGAATGTAATTAGACTTTCAGGGCAAAAGTCTAATGGGTTTACAAGGGTACTAGCTGCACGTCTCCTCTGCAAGGGCTAACAATTTGCTGTTCAAAAGCATTTTACCTCAACCATTTTATCTGCTTATGTTTTACTTCAAGGAAATCTAAATTTGTGAACTGGTCAAAACCAAAGCCTGTACTAAGGGCTATTCTCTTGGTTCCAGGCTAATGGGACGGGGCAGGCTAGTTTAACCCTCTTGTTTAATTTGTGGCAGTAGAGATACCTAAGTCTCCTAATCTTGGAGTAGTACCAAACATATGTAATTAACTCAGCATTGCTTCCTGCCACAGGTTATTGCATTTGGACGCTGCAAATATTCCCCCCAGTGCTCATTTTGCAACAGGAGCTGTCATCTGTGATGAGTGTTTCCACTGCCTTGCAGCACAGGAGGGCTCTCTCCTACCTCGGGCCATTAGATTTAAGCAATACCCAAAGAAATAATGATTAAGGTTTCCTGTATTCATAATGTGTCATACCATGGAGTAACTTGATACAATGACAAGGGCATAATAGGATTTTACAGGACAGATGAGAGAAAAAAGGCAACCCGGCACTCATGTCTGATCTGCCCCGCAGTCCTGTGCTGCTCACGGGGCGAGCCCAGAGCAGATGAGTGACCACCTTCTCTCTACAGCAGTGTATTTGGGTCCATTTAGGTACAGAACCTGTGCTAAACCAAAAATGACTCAGTGGGCTGTTACACAACCAGCCAGCTTTGTTCAGAGACATTAGCTATACCAATAAATCTGAGTCATGACTTGATTATTGTGCTGATAACAAGGTGGGTGGTAAAGAGAGAACTCTTACAGGTTTGAAAAATAGGACTGGTAGAGATCTCAAGAGGTCATCTAGACTAGTTCCTTCCCCTACCAAAAGCAGGACCAGTTACATGGATACAGTTTTCAGACGACATCCATCCTACCAGTTGTTTGTCAAGCTTGTTCTCAAAAAACTTCACTAGTGATGGGGACTATGTATCATCCCAGGAAAACTATTCAGTGCTTCCCTGTTCTTACTTTCTTATTTTCAGGAGTTATTTTGTACTGTCTGAAAAATGTCTGGAACTTTATTGGTTGTTTATCTCTTCTCTGTGTTCTGCTTTGGTATAGTACCATTAAATTCATAAAATGCGTAGTGTTGCCCCTTATTTGAAGGCATTTCAGGGGTACATTTCTGTTCTCCACAATTCTGGATCAAATTCGTTGCATTCGGCAGAATGGCTCTCACAGTGCCTGTGAGTGGAGACCCTTACACTATGCGGTGCCTTGCTGTTGGAGCACACATCATGTGTCATTGCCTTCAATCTTTAGAACTAATATTGTCCAAACCCTCCCTTAAGCATTCACATGTACATTTTCTGATGTGCACCCATGTGTAAAAAAAAGTCATGATACTGAAGAACATGCATCTGCAAATATCTGTTTGCTTGTGCAAAGTGGGAGGTATGGAATTTCCTCCATAGGTCTGCAAATAAACCCTGCAAGCTGCAAGCTGGGTGGGCCTTTACACTTTTTAGCATGTGCTGTATCATTCATGCATTGATGTGAAACCCTTTTACAAGACAAAGAACAGCTCACATCACCCCATACTTCCAGTCCTATACTTCACAAGGTGTCTGGCACTTAAACATTGTGCTTGTGCACACTGTTTGTGCAGAGGGGTCGTAGGAACAAGCCGAAGCATCGGACCACACAGTTTATCTGTTAGTCCAGTCCCTGGCTCTGTATTGAGATGATTCAACAGACTTCCTTCAAGATGCAGCCCGCAGTCAGCTCTTTCAACCCCCATCATCCAAGCCCTCCCAGTGAGCCTAGCAGCAACACGGGCATCTTTTGTTCTATCTACACCAATACATCCTTACTGTAGGAACTCCAAAATACTGCCAAATTTCAGCTGCATGAAAAACATCCATGTATTTGGATTTTCATCCAGAGTGATAACACAGAAGAAAGTCACCTGAAAGTCAGAATTTGAGCTGAAATGTGAAGCTGTTATTTCACATGCAATTACTGCTCTGGAATACACATATAGTACAAAAGCAACACATTAGTATTTGTTGCTTTTGCAAGGTGACAGATTAGCTTTGTTGCGATTTATCCTTTACTCCAGAGATATGCCATTCTGTGAGATAATACACATCATGAACTATATTTAAGTCAACTTCACAATTTCCCCTTGTGGGATAATGGCTGAGGTGACTTAAAAATTAGAACTTATATTCACACTTTTAGGTAAGGCACAGCATTGAAGAAGCTCCCCAGGAGGAATGCGGCTGACATGTAAGGAATCCATTCCATGGGAGTTCCCTCGGCCTGCAACCTTAGATGTTGGTAACGCCAGGGGAACTTGGTGTGCTGACTCTAAGAGGCGCTGCCTGGAGGGTTGAGCGGTGTGGAGATGCCGTGGCCAGGCTCTGCAATAATAGGGGAACTTAAAGGTGTCATGGAACTGATAAGCTGCATATTTACTACCCTGGGCCAACAGCCTGCCACGTTTTTGACAAAATGCTGTCCTTTTGGTGAACTTTGCTCATTATAACATCATTATAATACCAAAACACACCTCCATCCCAAAAGCTACCCGCCTCCAAGGTGCGACCACCCCTCACTGAGCTTGCACACTGAATTTTTCTAGCTTATACCTTTAAAAGCGAAGCGAGAAAACTTTACACCAATCCTAAACAAAGGTATGTATGACTAGAGTCACTCAAGCTCCACCCAAAAGGTGAAAGATAGTATAAAATAGCTTAAGAGAAAGAGAATGTTAGGGAAGACACCATCGCGTACCACTCTGATGTTTGGGATCAGTCGATGTGCTGAGCCTCTCTTCCCCCCCATCGGGATGCCTTTGGGTAAGAGTCAAACACTTGGTTATATCAAGTGCCTCTGCGGAAAACTTAGAAATCTCTATAGAGTTGCTTTCTTATTCTTTTAACGCGTTTGTGTCCGGCCGTGTTACTTATATTCTTGTCTGGCCGTGTCATATACTTGTTCGTGTCCGGCTGTGTTATTCATACTCATATTCTTGGCATTTGTATGTGCTTTGCAGACAGTGAATTTATCCCCGGTAATCCAAAGAATCTGTGTGTCTGTTGCTCCAATAAACTGCACTCTTCACTGCTCTGGCCGTGATAGTTCCTTCAACACGACCAGACTGGGGGGTGTAAAACTGATGCTGTCGCCTTAACGATGCTATATACACAGTCCTTAGAAAATAAACCGTTGACCAAGTCTGAGACTAAGACTGGACCTAGCCGCACCTAGACTCCTCTCTGAGAAGGAGTTTAGAAAGCAAGGGGGTCCTGTCTGAACCTCGTGACTCAACGGGAGGGTTCCCCCCCCCAGCCACTCCTCAAACTCCTGTTTGTACGCGACAGTAACTCTTAACACAACACCCCTGTAGCTAAAATTCAACAGAGGGAGAAAAAAATAAACAAGCAAAAGACTACCTTAGCTCTATGGCAAATCATTAACACTTCTGATTAAGTTGACCAAGAAACAAAAAACATTATTGTGACCTTTGTGTATGAAATTACCAAACTTTTTAATACTGGCATCATTCTCTGTTTCTCTGCAGCTAACTGAACAATTGTACCCCCACTATCTGACCTGCTAACTCTTATTATTTGATTTTCTGCTGATTCTGTGCTATATTTCCCTTTTCATGTAGTTTGAGGCCTTTGTTTCTGGTACCAGATTTAAATATCATTTTGTTGTCACTCTTGCATGAGGCTGATGCATGCTGACTGCTACTCTTTGTTGTTTCAATCCTCACAGTAGTTCACATTGCTTTAGTTTGCTAAACCAGGAAACATTAATTTGGGCAGCCTGGTCAATGACTCTCTTTTGGTCTTGACTGTTATTACTATCTGTTAACTAACTCCTCTGTTTATGGCAGTTTTTTCATCAAATTAGCTGGTAGGAAACTTTTGTACCTTTAGAGGAACAAAGGAACAAACAAAGCTGCCTTAGTTTCATTGAAGTAAGAGTTGGAAAAGACCTGTCAGACCACCAGATTAATCACTTGATAAGTATGGGACTGTTGCCTCTATTTCTGTCCCAGCTGTCAGCAACCTGAACACCAATAAGCAATTTTATTTGATTGCAGATTTGGCTTTTAGCTGCTGCTCCACAACCAGGCTGTGACTTTGGGCAGGTTGAACCATGTTCCTGAGCACAGTGGGTTTGAAGCCAGAAGCCAATGCTGTAACTACCTGTCTCCGTCAGCATGCTGAGCAGAGCCAGGGGACAATATACTTCTTGGATGAACTTTCCTGAGAGTTAAAGCTCTCCACAAATACTGAGTGTGTCTTTTTGGGTTAGTAAGAGGTAATCCTGCAGCACTTTACACTTTATGCATTGATCATTTTTTATTCCTTGTTTTGAGTACAACCCACATTTGAGACTCAGCAGGTTGGGAAGCAGAGAGGGGAAGCAATACTGGCAGAATGTGAGTTCTTGAGAATCAAAGATAGTTGTGCCAGATGCCCACAAACTGAAAAGCCAGAAGTCTGCTTGGTGACAAGGTGATTACTTCCTGCAGCTGTGGACTAGGTACACTGGAAGTTGTCTCTGCACTCAAGAAGAAAAGAGGATGCACATTTGAAGGAATACTCGGATATAAGACTTTTTATTCACCTCCACTGAAAGAAAAGCCATTTAAAGGGAACACAGAGTTCCCTTTGCAGCCCACAAACTGTGGGCAAACTATAAAAAGCTGCTGATGTCTTGCTTTGGTTTACCTAACAATCAGGCACTCCACATGGTAAAACTGGCCTACCATTGCACGTACATTTACGTACCTGCAAGAAGTTAGAGAAGCCAACTTTTCTGATTTACTCGTATAGTATATTTTTTTGCCTAGAAGATGGGATAACGTACTCACATACAAATAATTCAAAAGCAAAACCACTGAATGAGCCCACTGCGTGCCACACCTGAATACACTGTGCAGAACATGCACAGCAGTTCAGAGAGCAGCACCATGGAGTTACACCAGAGGAATGTGGTCTTGCTGCAGCACCAGTATCTCACTAACCTTTACTACCATAGCCTTTCTGGTGCTTAGAGTGTAACACAGATAAAGTGCAAAAACTCTAACGTCCATTAAGAAAATATGGGGAAATTATTGATTTTGTAAAAACACTGTTTCCCAGCCATTCTTCAAGATCTACTGCAACTCCAGCTTCTCCTGTTGCTGGGATTATTTCTGTGACAATATTTAACATAAAGAATAATTTATCAGAATTATAATATGCATACATGAACGCAGTTGTATAACTCAGCATTTACTGAACATTATCCTTTGTTGTGCTAATGGGGATTTTGGCTTCTTTCTATTTTCATTGTCAAGTCACTCAGCTAAGAGGCAGTCACAGCAGTCATTTGTAGAGAGTGACTAAGTTACACAGCAGTATGTATCAAGATGCAAAGGATCCTATCTAGTGACAGCTGCAAGGGGAATTTCTGTAAGCTGAATGCAATCAGTGAATAGAAACATAGCCAGCAATTCGAGCAATAACATTTCAGTGTCTCTGTGATTTACAGTGACCTATTTTACTTTTGATCATATTTGCTAAGGGCAGCAGCTCTAATGATATGATGGCACTGACGCTGTCACCTGGCGCTTCCCAGCCTCAGGGTGCTCCTGGAGAGCTTTTCACACCAGCGCAGAGCAGGTCTTCAGGTCTCTGTGTGGGTTTTGGACACATCTGTTGCTTTGTCCATTGTGGAGGAGAGCCAGTTTCAACACTAATGCTTCCATGATAAGCTACGCAAAGATTTGGTGAACATCATAAGTGACAGTCTGTCTGTGCCTGTCTGAGAGGTGATGGCCAGGATATGCTGTCCAGGTGATGCTCAGTACCTTCTGGCTTCCCTCTCTGGAGTTGTTTTGCCCTAGACCTTAAAACTCTGCCTTCAGCATGGAAAGGGGTTGAGTTTCGTTCTGACAGCAGGATAATTACTGCACATTAGTTAGAGTGCTGCAAAGTCCCAGTGGCACCAAGGGCACTACAGTCTTTTTGCCAGGTTGATAGATAAAGTCAACACAAATGAGAGGGAGCTTTTCCACTGCCCAACTTTAGGCAAGTCAGATAGGCACCTAGTCTAGGAGGCTGGTCTTCTACAGTTAAATGAAGAGAGAGGCAAGCCTTTCCAGAATGCAATTCAGAAGAGGAGCCAAAATTAAATGCATAAAAGTGCCAGTGGTTCACTTTATAGAGAAGAAGTCTACAGTATTTTACCTTCACTAGCATCTTCGTGTCTGAGGTAACACCTAGTCATTCTGAGGGGACACTGGCCTTTTATGGAAATGAAACCAGGCCCTTGTTATAGCAAGCCCTTGTTATAACAGCATCCCCCACTTGCTCAATGCATTACATTGCCCTAATGTCTTCATTAGTACGTTCATTCCAAAACCAGCCTAATCTGCCTTGCATCCAAATAATACAAGTCTCCAGATGTAGTACTTCCACTCATATCCTCCAGTATTCATAACTATATATATGGGATGAATATACAAAACTGTAATCTTGGTATGCCCCAGACTAGTTCAGGGATGACAAATATAACTTTTGATCACACTCTGTTCATGTGGAAAAGTTAGAACAGCTGCTGCTATTTCAGTTCTCACAGGCAGGGAGTTAAATTACCTACAAATAGACATAGCAAGTGTAACCCAGAAGGCAGATGGCACTGGGAGTTGCGCTGGTGCGACCTGCCTCCCCACAGACAGAAGGGCTTGCAAGAGGCCACCTGGAAGACAAGCTATAACGCTGCCCTCAGTAGTGCTGACGCTAGGGGAAACCCCTCCCTCTCATCCCCTCACCCTTCAGAGCTGGAACCAAGGTTTCTGGAGCACCTTCATGCTTTTTCGTTGTTGTGCTTTTGTTTTATGCATCTTAAAAGACTAAAGAAGTGGTGATGAAAATCTTATCCAAGGAGTTTACTGACCATAAAAAGAATTCAAGGACAGAACACAGTGAAATAGAAAAACCTTGCTGTAACCGTTTTGAAATATGACTCATACGGGTGGTTAGAGAGGGAAAGCAAAACATACTCATCTTAACGTTTAGAAATTGATTCTGTTCCCCCAATTTCCTTGACAAATCTCCTGGTCCTACGTCATCAACTGTAAATAGGCATCTGTATAACACCAGTAGCTAAACTCCAGCAGCTGGGCAAAGAAGTTAATATTCTTCCTCAGAGTCAGCCAGTTCATTTTTAATGTTCTATGTGCGATAATTTTTTTCCCAAAAAGTAATTTCTTTTGTTAGCAAGAATGTGAAGATAAGCTCTTAGAAATACCTGCACAAACCTATCCTCTGACTTCTGCCTTTTTCCATTTTCCTACTAGCTACTCTCCAGGCAGTCAGCAAAAGCATCACAGGATTTACACAGCCAGGAACTCTATAGGCAATGCAAAACGAATTGCAATGTAGAAACAGGAGAAAAACCTGACAAAGGAAGTAGATAGGACTGTTGGAAAAAAAATAAATCAGACAACAGTTCTTAGAAAAGAGAAAATTTTTAAAACAAAATAATAGTATTCTGTGAGAAAAAAAAAGACAAGACTTCTTGGAGAAATTTGCTCAAAAATAAGTTAAGTCTTGGATAAATTATTAATCATTAATAGAGAGTTGGAAAGTAAAGGTGGAAGAAACCTAAGAGGTCAGCTAGCCTATTTCCCTGGTACTCCAGTATTTCAAACTGTCTGTGCTCTTTCAGTACAAGAACTGCCTTTGAGGTGTACTTCTAAGACTTTCTCTGCTATAGATGTTCACGCAACACACGTGAATAGGATCAAAGAGATGTCCTAAACTAAGTTGAAGATATCATTCCAGGTGAGATTTAACTTATTGTAGAATATGTTCCATCCGGCAGGTCAGAATGAATATAGTGATTAAGCAAAGCAATATTTAGTCCAATCTTACACCCCAATTGTAGTTTTATTGTGCTAATTACTGTGAATTTGTATGATCCAACATAGACTGCTAGACAGTGACCTTCAGCTTCTCATGTTTGTTGACCACCAAAACAGCTTGATTGCAAAGGTAAGAAGACATGTTTGTGATTATACAGTTCCCATTTTTCCTTATTTCTTTGAGCTGACAGCAGGTAACTCTACCTGGAAAATGAATAGGAATACAATTCATAGAAATGTCAACCAGGTATTGCTTCAGTGCATTTCTCTAGCATCAGTGTTAAGTGCCATGCATTGTAAATGTTCTTCTTCAACTCACTGAACTGTGAAACTAGTTTGAAAGCAAACCTTGAAATTTTGCTTACAAAACCTTCACACTGATAAATTTAATTTACTATCTCTTTCTGGAGACAACAAATGTACATTAAAGTTCTGAAACAATGGCAAGTGTAGAGGAAATGACAAAATGACAAAGTTCTTATTGACAGCTTCCTATCTGTCCTAATTCTCTACTCATTTTAGCCCTATTTTTCCTTCTTGTGGGGATTAATATTTAGAAAATAACTTTAAGCTTTAATTCCGCAGAATATATAGGCAGCACAAACTGCTTTCAAATATGCAGTTATTCTGTCAGGGAAGATATCAATGATTGGTTTAAAGTGTAACATTGCCCATATTTATTCACGCGGCAGAAAAGATAATGCAGCTACATCAATACCAGCATAAATATAAATCAGCAGAGACATGAAATTTAAAAAAAATATGAGGAGTCTTAAGAGGAAGATACGGTTTTGTTTTGCCTGTTGTTTTCCACTCTTTAATCAAATAATGAATTCCAGAAATCTGTATTAGGTTCTGATCCTGCAAACACTTGCAATATGTTTAATTTTGGTCGGGTGCCTTGTCCCACTGATCAGTTAATTTAGTTCTGTGTATTATGAAATTTCACGATAGGAAATCCATCTTGCCCAGCGCTCATCTTACCATTCTCTCAGGCTTTGATACTGAGATGGGATAAAACCCAGTGCAATGTAGCTTAAAGTCAGCACATTCCCACTGGAGTCAGAGGAAGAAAAGACTTTTGCTCTCCTGAGTAAAAGCTGAAGTACTTTGAAAAATACTCTTAACTCTTACTCCTATTTTAGACCCCCCCAAAGACTTATTTCAGAAGATGAGAAAAGAAGCTCTCAGGTCCCCTGTCTCTTTGGGTGTCCTAAATTTACCAATACCACAAACCATGAGGAAAATGTATAACACATCTGAAAAGTTCTCTTACAGACGGGAACTGCTTTTACAAGTTGCACGGTCTTTAGTTTAAAGAAATTGGACCAGAACAATCAGATAAAATACATCTGTACTAACATCCTGATTCCAGAAGTGCCAGGAGGCAATGAGCTGGAACAATGTTTTTCACTCTGCAACATCCCAGAACTATTCTAAAGGATGCATGACCTTTAATTAAGAGAAGGCAATTTCTGTTTAAATTCACTACGTGGAGGTCCAAAAATTTTCAGTCTGAAAATCAAAAGACTGAAAATCTCCAGGAACAAGACCTTACTCCAAAAGTCAAACCAGTGTCCATACATGAATAATTTTTTCTCCTAACTTGCCCAACTTGACTTACATAGATACAAACGTATTTGTCATTGAGCTGCCTAATCCCTGCTGAAATCTATCATGGTTTTCTCTTGAGGCTTCTTGATTTAGACTTCCAAAGGGTTATTCTAAGAGGTAATAAAAGAAGCTGTCATATTCCCCATCCTTATTTGTCCCCTAGATGATGACCATTACATTGCAGCATTGAGAAAACCATGTAACAGCAGATTGCTTTGATCCGTAGGCAGAGCTAAAAATGAAATCAAACAAGCTTTGTGATTCCTTTTGTCCCTGCATTGTCACGAATTTATAGAATATATTATGAGCACTCAAACTTTTACCTATGCAGATTAAGAAAGATTGTACTGGTTTTGTCTGAGATGGAGTTAATTTTCTTCATAGTAGCTTGTATGGTGCTATCTTTTGGATTTGTGATAAAAACAGTGTTCATATCACACTGGTGTCTTAGCTATTGCTAAGCAGTGCTTACACAGTGTCAAGGCCTTTTCTGCTTCTCACATTGCCACCTCCAGTGAGTCGGCTGGGGGTTGGCAAGAGGTTGGGAGAGGACACAGCCAGGACAGCTGACCCACGCTGACCAAAGGGATATTCCATACCATATATGACGTTGTGCTCAGCACTAAAAGCTTGGAGAAGGAGGAGTAAGGGGGGATGTTCGGAGTCATGTTATTTGTCTTCCCAAATAACCATTATGCGTGATGGAGCCCTGCTTTCCTGGAGATGGCTGAACACCTGCCTGCCCATGGGAAGTAGTGAATTAATTCCTTATTTTGCTTTGCTTATGCACACAGTTTTTCCTTTACCTATTAACCTGTCTTAATCTCAGCCCATGAGTTTTCACACTTTTACCCTTCTGATTCTCATCCCCATCCCATTGCAGGGGGAGTCAGCGAGCAGCTGGGTGGGGCTTGGCTGCCTACCAGCATTAAAACATGACAAATATTCATGTTGCAGTAATGCTCGAGCTCTTTCTTCCTCATCCTGGTTAAGAAAAGATACTCCATCCCATATACTTATAGGTATTCCAGCTCCTGAGTCACAGTACAGTTGAGTCAAATTTAGGAAACTAGATACCCTTTCAGATCTGAGCCTTGGGCTCTTACTACTTTATACACAAAACAAGAATCTACTGGGGACGCTGGATATTTTCTTAATTGGCATTTTGGTTTCAAAATTTTTAAATTAACACCAGCAAGATGGAAACACTTGTTTTGATCTCCCGGTGCAATCATTTAAAAAACTATCCCTTCTCCCAACCATTTGGTATATCCATACTGAAAAGTATTCATAGATATTTCTACTTTAAAGCCACCCAAAGTCATCTGAAACAGACAGAAACGGTACTTCATTTCACTGCTCCTTGCCAGGCTTCTTCATCTTTGACATTTATCCTAAAAGCACTGTAATAGCCTTGCTGAAATTCATGCTGACTGGAGAATGCAAACAATGAAGCTGTACTTGCTGGAGTCTCACAACAGCTGAACAGAAGAGATTCAGAGCAGGAAAAAGGAATTATAAAGTTGTATCCTAAAGTAAAAGATCAGGGACCAAAGTCACATGCCTAAGGACTAAACTTGAGAAAATGTTAAATCACCGACATGGACAAAATGTCAAATGTCCAAAGCAGGGCACTGGATTTCTGCAGTGTGTAAAAATATTCATGGGTAAGATTTTTGAGGGAGTAAGTCTCATGAGTTTGAAATTAAGATCTGATACATTGGTTTAACCCACAGTGAAAGTTATCTCATGCTTTTAAAAATAATAGACATAAGTCATATGTAAACATAAGATAATGAAGAGGCTTGATATTGACTTAATGTACACCAGTTTGAATAAGAAATGCTAAAAGTGACCTTAAAAAAACCAAAAAACCCCCAAACAACAACAACAAAAAACAGAGCAGGAAATACTGTTGACTTTGCTGGGAAAGCCTCTCACAATACTACCCAAAACAGTATCCAATCTACCTCTATAAGTGAAAACAAATTGTAAGTTTAGATTCAATACCACCTTGCTAGTGGACAGAAAAAGTGCTGAAGTTTCAAAAAAACCAATGAAGCTGACAGTAACAAAAGCTATATGTCTACTAGTAAATATTAAACAGTGCCAAGAAAAATTCCCAGGCACCAGAACTCATTTTTCTGTATGTTTAACTATTAGAAAAGTCCATAACGTTATTTTGACCTGGACCAACTAGCACCTTCACAAACAACTTATGGGCACATGTCAGGAGTTAGCTCACATCATGACTATTCCCTGCAGGCAGCTTGGATGCAATCATCCTTTTTTGGAGGCTAAACTAGTTTAACAGTTGGACAAGGGCTATTCTGTGCCAGTTGGTCTTAGTGCTGGAGAACATTCCCAGACATGTTTAGTTTATGAATACCGACATAGCCAAATATTCCAGGTTGTAGGCACCTGAAGCTAAAATTATTACAAGAATGTGACCTGCAGAGCTTTAGAAGCAGTTGATAAACAGCAGCATATGAACTGATAAGCTCTCCAAGTGATGGAGGAGTCCTGAGAGACTCTACAAAGTGTTTTCTCCTGCAAGAACAACTTCCTTGGAAAACCACACATTTAGCTACAATATTTATTTTTGTCACTCCAGCTAAAAGGCAACAGACTAAGACTGTATTGTTGGAAATAGAAGGGCAAAATAAAAAGCCTCCATATGATCAGAAAATAAATTGAGTACTTATCACATGGAGAAAAACATCACAATCTTCTCAAAAGTGCTTAGAAAAATACATTTTTTGCTAAATAATTATGTTACTATTGCTACTTTCCCCATTACATCTGAGAGCTTTTGTTCCATGTGTGCTTAACTCTTGGGCAATTTCTATCCCTGAGTGAATAGAAAGTCTGAGTACACAAAACAGCTGGTTGCCAAGCCAGCAATATATTTGCATTAGCAAAGTTTCAGGACAGCTTGCTATGTTAGGGACACAGGCCTATTTAGAGTAGAGACTAGTGAAACATAAATAGCACAATGCATTTACTTAGAACATTAAAGAGTTCCTGCTTGTGATGATGGCAGAGCCTAGTATTTTCTTTTGGCTCGCTGAAGGCTGTTAACAGAAAAGACAGGGTTTGGGAATGTAGGTAGAAATTAGGTTGAATCTGTCTAGATCAAAGAGGAAACAGGACCAGTTCTACTACAAGTGGCACATTTACCCTGTGCTGTCATCAGGTGAGCCCAGAAACATGATCTCATGTCTTTGATATTGATTAGAAAGTTTATTCTCCAGATCTCAAAGCTCCAGACAGCAAGGGATGGGATTCATTGAATCAGGTGTGGGTTATGCCTAGCATACATCTCAGCCAAGTCACCATAGGATCCTTCCATAGTCCTGCAGAGAGCAGGGAGCTGGGCAGGAACAGCAAGAACAGTTCAAGGACTGCTTCATTTCATCCTGAAGTAGACACCTTTTATACGATCAGATGAATTGTACTTTAATTTCCACTGACTGCTGGGAACCAAAACAACCAGACACTTAAAGTTAGGTGAGCTCAACCAGAGTAACTGGTTTGAGGGTCATTGCAGCGAACACTCCCGGAAGGCATACACATACACGTGAGCACAACCGAGTTCAGTGCAACAAGTCAGATAACTAGAGCATGCTTTGTACTGTCCAGAAACAACATAAGAGTTAGGCAGATCCTCTCTTTGCACAGACCTGCTTTAACTGGCACTAAACTAAAGGCCCTAACCTGCAGTCAGAAAAGGTATTTGACTGGTAGATCGATAATCCTGAGGGCTCCAGGGTACCCTATCAATCAATGTGGGCACTGGAAGATGCAGGAACCTAAAGCAGTTTCAGACATTTTGAAAACAAAAATATTTGCAGCTTTATGAAGGGTATGTGTTTTATATAAGAGATTTCTCACATATGAGCACAAAGACATCCCCTTTCAGGCACTGGAGTTTGCAATGTAACTACACACACGTGCTCAGTTAATACCATAACCTCCCAAAATGGTTGCCTTACTCTCCATTGACTCTAGGATAGCCGAAACCAATCAATGTCTTGCAGGAATCCCTAGTTCAGGCTGATCAGTCAGATACTACCATGGCATGTATAGAAAGATCAGAAGAGGGCTGGAGAGATAAGATAATACAGGACTAGGCCTGCAGATAGGAACAAATACATCTTGTGCCTGTGAGCACGCATCATAAGCTTTGATTGCAGGAAATCAGGGAGGCTGGGGCAGCTGTTTACATTTTCCCTTCATATTCCTGTGGCTATTTAAGACAACAGCACAATGTGAAAGGCGATGGTGCTATCAATATACATGTATTCTGCTTTACACATGGCTGACATTATTCATTACGTGCTTCTTGTGTCACAGACAAAACTCCAAATACTTTAGTCTGTAAAAAGTCAACAAAATGTGGAAGTGTGAAGCTTCAAGTCATCTGAAACGCACAGCACGTATTAAATCTGTTTGTGGGTTGTCACCCAGGAAGACTGCACAACACTGCAAGAGAAAACAAGCTAGAGAAGGCAGATGCCTTAACAGCTACTAATTGGAATCTAATTACTCTTTCAATTACCTTTATTCACCACTCTCAGTCCCCAAGCCAGCTACTGACAGACATCAGCTGTCCATGTGGCATCCTCATCTAGCACGAACAGTATTGAGTGTGAAATCAAATGAGACACTGTTACACCAACATTAGCAGCACACCTTTCAAACTCTCTGCAGTAGGAAGGCATGCTGAATATTTCATAGCACACATTTATAGCTAGTGTCTCCTTTTTGAGGCAATACAAATACTATATTTCTGCAGGATTTCAGTGCTGCGTATCTGTAGACAAGTGATTAAATTCTACATACAAACGCAAACACACAGCCAAATCACAATCATGCTGGACTAAACGTGGCTTCCCCCATCCTTTTAGTTGAGTTCAGTCCTGTGCTGTTACAAGCAATTTTGTCATAGGATAACTTCTAGCATCAATCCCTTCCTTCCTTAAAACCAGAGAAGGTTCCTTGCATGCTGAAGAAATGAAACATAAATACAATCCTTATTCCTCCAAGGAGAGTTTTCTATATATTCTAAGGAATCGCAAATCCCCAAATCCCCATCATCTAGAGAGCTACATATACCTGGTTATTACTTTTCATAATTCTACCAGTGCCCAGAGTCCTCCCACAGCTACAGGACTCCCCATAGTGGGTCTGTAGCTGCTTGCACTGTGAGCAAGTCCACGGTCTCACAAGCACACAACATAAGCATATAAGAAAACAGAAACAATCTCTATTTACAGGTGAGGAACAAAAGCTGAGAGACTCTTCCCCCAAAACATGGCAGACTCAACCTGAGGTTTCCTGCTTTCAGTGCAGCATTATTACGGTGGGTCTGCCTTTCTTTCCCTGGAAGGACGGGCTTCTTTGCTTGTAAATAAACACATCTTAGTTTTGTGGGGGCCTGGATTTTTGAAGCCTACAAAGCCATGAGACCGAGACATAAAGAGTTAGTCACCAGGAGAAAGAGTACCAGCGTGTGGCTTTAGCATGAGTTACCATGGGGGTGGTGGTAGCACTCGGCCGCGATTACAGTGGTATTGCTGCAGCCCACAACTGCAGCAGGGAGAAATTGTGCTTGTTTCTTGTCTAGCACGCTCTGCCAGGCAGCATACACATGCTGTAAGCTCTTTTCACAGTGATTTGACCAGGCTTCGCTTTGGATCTGCCTTTTTTTCAATCAGTTTCTCAGAGCGTGCTCTTGGTCCCCAGAGGAAGGAGTCTATATTCCAGCAGGACAACCGTGGGCACGCGAGATGGCTCAAGGCTGGCATTGAGATGTTCGGTCTGAAGGGAGAAGGGACTGTAATACCTGGCGAGGAAAACCTGGTAACTCTCCAGAGAGCAGGAGAGTTTTCCCTCAACCACTCCCCAGCTGGAGAAGGATCCCCTTGCCTGGCAGATGTTTCCTCCATTTTAGATTCATCTGCCTCAGCTTGACGGAGGTCTGCAGGCTCATGTGCCACACAGTAATGGAAACGGTCCTTCTGGGAATACCCTTTCGCTCCCATAAAGCAAGAGGTACACTGGTTTTCAAAATACAAAAGTTAAAAAGTGACAGGGAGTGATCTCGAGCATTCACTCTGTCAACTACATTGCCGAATTACTAAAACAGCCCCCAGCAGCGTCCCCGGACTAACCAGCACTCCCCTAAAAAGCTTCCAAGTTGGCTTTGGGAGTTAGTATGGGTGGGGAATTCATCCAGTTTGGGCATCTCTACCCTGTTTAAGAGGACAAGAGGGTTTAGCTGTATGGACATGGACTGTTCATGATGCTATGTCTCAGTGCCAGCGAACAGTCCCAGACATAATTTATTAGCATAGTCGCAGCTTAGCTCTCTGTTAATTATGGCCTGTCAGCCTACTTGCCAAACTGTACGGCTCCTCTTCAGATAGCTCCAGTGGAAAAAAATCATTAGTGGAAGAGATCAAAGAGAAGAAAAGAAACTTTTGCTCTGATTCCCCTTGCTTCTTGCATCCACCACAGACCGCAAGGTTACTAAGATCAATAGCCATTTGTTTTCCTGCACAAATCCCTGTTTGGGAAGAGGTGGTCAGGGAGATTACAAACTGTGGACAAGAACTCCCCCTCCTGACCACACTAATCGATCTCTCCTGTTAATTAGCCAAACTTGGTTATCAACATGAAGAAGCTCCTAATAAGACCCAGAGGTTTTTTTCCATTCTAAAGAGAGATGATTACTGACGTGCACACAAATAGGTCAAGCTAGCAGATAGAATATAAAGCAGTTTTCTATCCCAAAGCATCCCCCTTGAAGAAAAATCATGGTCAGTCTTGCATCAATTTGTTTTCTTATTACAGGCAAGTTTGGGGTGCATGTGGCAGCTGACCAGATCTTTGCCTTTTCTTCTGCTGCAAGTGAAAAGCCAGGCGAACAGCATTACAGAGGCAAAACAAACCGCAAAAGGAGAAGCAGCTCCACTGAAGAGACAGGAACAAGCCCGCTGCCATGGGAGTTTAAAAAGATTCCCAATCCTCAGAAATCCCTGCCCCTTTCAAAAAAACAAAAATAAAAAAGTCTTTAACAGATATTGACCTTGTCAATACAAAGAATCCATTTTGAGAGTAGGAAATGGGGGAAGGGAGAAAGATGCTCAGAATGAGCACTGTACAAAAAGCTGCCTGTCTGCCTCCACGTAGCCTATCTACCTAAAAATTTCCTTATACTTTTAGTGAACTGTTTTTTTTAATTCATTCTGACCTAGACTGTAACATAGAGTTCTATAAAAGGTGGATAGAGGGATTCACCTTCTGCAGCTCACAATGAATCAACATACCTTTTTATTATTTCTTCTGCAATTTTTCTCCACTGAATATTATTCTGATTATTAAAGGAATGGTACTTAGATAGTGGAATTATTAAAATATTTCATGTAGCATTTAACACAACACTTTTCTCTGGGGGATATGGCACTACTTTATTAAGCCACTGTTCTGCAAGGATGCATGAACTTACCTTACTGTACAGACCTCTCTGCTGGGTTCAGACCTTAATTATGTTAAATCCAAACTTTGACATTTTCCAGAAATGCTGCTTGGAACTTCATCCATATATTCAAAGGGGAGGAAGGATGAAGGGAGAGGCAGCTGGTTCTTTTTCTATTATTCTTTTATTAATTATTAATATTGACTAAATGTTTGTTGACTTTATTTGCTGTCTCTGAAGATGAATGTAAAGAGAATGTTTTAAGCAATGTTCCTGCATCCTATTAGATTTGCAAGATCTAAAACCCTTGAACACATGACGACGCTTGGAAAACGAGGGGTTTTTTTGGTTACCCAGAACAAGGGGAGGATGTCAGATACAGTGGGGGAGTTCTCTCTTATCCCTCCAGTTTTGAATATTTAGCATACTGCTTTTTAATCTAAACATTTTCTTAAGCCTTTAAGTACGAGCTAGAGATTTAATGCATCTATATATGAACATACTGATAAAATAACCTTAAATTTACGTAAGATTAAATTATACTTAAATTATAAAATACAACCAGTTTTGCTTTTGCCTGCTCCAGGTCCAGTCTCTTACAATGAGATAATCCAGCTAGTTCCAGAGTGGGCACCATCTGTATTTAAATTTATTATTAAATCCCCAAACTGTTAAGTATACATCAGAGGACACAAATCCAAATATAACACAGAGTTCTTGGAATCCATGTGAAGTTAATATTGTAAAAATATTGACAGAAGATAATAAAGCTTTCTTATTGCTTATTGCTACTACTTTACTATTGTAAAATTTCAGCCTTTCCAAATAGCAGCTGAAGAATGATCGTGCATGCTGCAGACTACTGGAAGGAATTATATCCAAATGGAATAAAGCTTTATCCCAAGCCAACGTAGAAGCCAGTCTTTGGGAACTAATGGCATTGCCTTCAACAGTGAGTGCTTCCCTTCACCTGCTGTGAATCAGAAACATCCTTAGAAAGACAAACGTGTTGGGGGTTAAAACTAGGATGCTACTGAATGCAATTGCAAGCCTGATTTGGCAGTATTTCTTCCTGATGTTCCTCCCTGCAAAGACACAAGTGCAGCATCTCAGACCTAGTTTCACAGAAGCACTCCCAGGGGCCAGACTTTCAGGCTGATTTTGCAAGGACAGGAATCCAAGAAGAGATTTTTGACTTGTAAGCTGCGCACACAGACACGGCGTCCCACAAAACCTCTTGTACAAAATTGTTTTACAGATTAAAATTGCACTGTTGCTAAGTTTCTTTGGTCAGATCAAGAAGAAATGTATTTTGAAGTTCCAAATGCCTGTGTGCCTGAGATCACAAGTCTGTAAGCCTACTTAATCTGCAGCCTCATATATATATATATATATATATGAACTGATTTCCTAACCTTTGTTCCACGCCTCCTCTCTCTTCCTGTACGTAGTACAAAGCGTACAAGCAAAATGTGTCAGCACTATCTCCTTCAGGATCATCTCAGACATATGCTAAGAGATCCCTAGAGCAAAGCGAGACCATATAAAGCAAGCAGCACTTTTGCTTTGCATTACATTGCAGCTTCAGCTCACAAGCCCCACATGATTTAGGTCGGGCAACTTAAGATGTTACTAGGGAGCAGGTCTGGTTCACTGTCCAGCGTTTCAATACAGTTACAGCCCTCACGTGTGATTTATGTTACATTCAGTGTACTTCTGAGCTTGTTCTGCAGTCTGCATTTAAATGATGACATCTAGGTAGATTAGGGTTTGGCAAGATTTCAAGAAAAGTATATAAAATTTTAATTCTTTTGTTCCAAACTAGAGGTAAGCATGCCTGAGGCAACTCAGCAAGAGGCAGTCCCTCTCCAAGAGCCATGACGCCTTTATCACAGTATGTTGATTTAGCATGAGCGAAGATTCCTGAGAGCTGCCGCACTCAGAAATCAGTGGGAATCAGGATCAGGGAGTTGCTGCTTTGCAGAAGATACCAGAGCACTCCCATTCTGATTTTCTTGTGCCTCACTGAACGCTGCGCTGAGTGATACAGATGTGAGTAGGTGAGAAGGCAAAGACAGGGATCACCCCTCAGAAGCACTGGTAAACATCACCCAGACATGTTCAGTGCTACTGGGCCCTGAAGTGCTTTGGGGACCCTTGCTACGTGGTTTCACACATCCTTTAGGCACCAAAGCACTTTTAGAAAACTGGTCTCTGGGTATCTAATACTTATTACACACAACAGGACTTCCAGTGTCCCTTTCGAAGTTCAAACAAATTATTTTCTTCTCTTGTGTTGGTAGCATTACCATTGTCCTGCTACTGTTAAATACCCACTACCCTTAAACAACAGAAAAGATAAAGCAATTACTGGGACTGCACAGGCCTACAAGTGCCTCACAGTGATTTCACAGTACTTAAAACATATATTTGCAAGTGTTTAGACATTTGCATTAAGTATCATTATTGTAGACACCTCTACAAAGAAAAACATTCTGCTCTGAATAGCTGATATTCTGGTATTATTTTTACCTGATATTACTTTAAGCTGATACTTTTAAAAGAACAGTTTAATAATTTCAATGGCATTTACAAAAAAATTTTGAAATCAAATAATATACGATGTAGTTACTTCATTTAAGCAAATTAAACACAACTATTCAAAAATTCAAGTTTTGGGGACATGTCTAAGAAGTTACTCCATAAAATGGCAAAAATGCATATTCAACAGCAGGATAAAACCAAAATTAGTCTGAGATGTCACTTGGGATTTCATATTTTTCTTTGTTCTCTAGCTGTAACTTAGCCAGGTCAGCATTTGGAGATGCCTTTCTCCTCATCCATGATCTTCTTGCACAAATAACTGTTTTGCAATGTAAATAAGTGAAGCACGTGCATTTCATTACAACCGCAGAGGGACAACAAATCCAAGGAACTGTGCATTTCTTTGACCCGCAGGGCTGCATGTATGAACATGACCTTTTGCACCTCTGATGTCTGCCCAGCCAAGTTTCCCCGTCGCAGTACCAACCTCCCCAGCACCAGCCCTCATGCCAGCAACTTCTGCTCGTTCCAGCTGGGCTGCTGCAGGCCAGGGCAAGGCAGGAGCAGACCAGCAGAAGTGCCTCTGAGGGAGCCGTGGCACGGCTGTCTTTGACTACCTAACGGGCAGGCAGGAGAAGACAAAGCCAGACTTCTCGGGGGTGCTCAGTGGCAGGAGGGAAGGCAATGGACACAAACTGCAACACGAGAAATTCTGACCAAGCATGAGGAAAAATTCTTCCACCGTGAAAGTGGTCAAAGACTGGACCAGGTCTCCCAGGCTTGTGGATCCTCCACCCTTGAAGATATTCAAGCCTCAACTAGATGTAGCCCTCAGGCAACCTGATCTAACTGGACGTGATCTGAGCAGGGGCTGGACTGGAGGACCTCCAGCGGTCCCTTCCAATCTTCATTACTCTATAATGCTACAGCCTGGAGAGGAACCGCTTTTCAGAGGAGCTTCAGCTGATCAATATGATCTCATGTTTGAGACAGAAGTTCCCAACTTGGATAAGACTATGCTTAAATATTAGGTGAAATTGGGTGGTTTTTTTAGGAGAAAACTCAGCTCTTACTTGGGCAAATGCAATCACACATTCCACCTGTACAGGGCTTCCATCAGAGTTACCTGAAACACTGTAAATATCATTAAGGATAATGATATCCGTTATCAGAAAATACAGGTGTATCTCCCAACTTTCCTTTATTCAAGTTTCAAACTGGTACGAGGTGCTGATAAGAGGGAGGGATTATTTGCTCAGGCTCATGCCATGTTATTGCAGCTATACATTTCGCCCATTCTGAGACACAGAAGTGGCTCATAGGTGGTCAGCGTGGAGCGCAGGAAGAGGACACTAGGTACTTCTGCACTACACACAACCCTAGAAGACTGAATGCCCAAGGACTTTTCCCCAAGAGGATATAGTCCCCACTATACAAATCTAGCTATGCTTCACTACATGCCTACCTTTCCTTTACTGTTTATCAGAGTGGATATAATGAAGAAAAGTAGATTTGTACCAACATACCTGTCACTTATAAAAGCAAATTTCTGCTTTGCCTCAAGGTTAATATTCAGTAATCTGTGTGAGTCTGCATTTTCTGCATTGTTAATACATTCTTCTGTGACTCCCTCTCCTTTTTCTACTCAGGTTTTAACAAGTGAAAAGGATTTTAAAAAAAATAAAATACATTTAATCCATTCTCTAAGGAATGACTCATTGAAAAGGGGAGAATAACCTCGCCTAATTATAGCTGCCAGGATTTTTACCTCCTGGTAAGTATATTAATACTCTTGCACTAATTTCAACTTTTCCCCTCCTCCTTTAAGTTTTCAATTCCAGTCTCAAACTGCTTCTTTATGGAAACATTTTTAAAACTTATTACCACAAGTCTCTTTTCCCCAGTACAGATGACAGAGGCTCTGGGGAGTCCAGGGCTCTTCCTCCAGACCCTGCCATTTTCCCACCTCAAAGCTTGTTTGAAAGAACAGTAGCACTGTCATAACCACCTTAATGTAAGGAAGCATCGTTTGCAAGGAGAGAGAATGTCATTCATTGCACTGGCTGATGTAGCTGGAAAAAACACAGATTCCTCAGCTGAAAGGAGCCAGCCACAGAAAAAGACCTGCTCAATGCTGGACCAGCACATATGCATATTGGTGTCTTCTGTTTGACTGCAAATTAAGCGATAACCATACAACATCTGGTAAACCACTGTGGCTGACGTGGGGGTAGGGGGGAAGAGGCATGCTATATCCAATGAAATACAGTTCAGCTCACTGCACCAAAAAAACAGGTAACTGTACTCTTGCCCAAACCTGGACGAGACACACATCACATTACAACCAGTGCAGTCTTTCCACAAAATGCAACAGACAGAACACAAAATGCTTGTAAAGTACCAATTCATGTGACAGTGGAGCCGCACATGTGTGTGCGGTTATCGTTCCTACAGTTCTGAAACCCTAAAATTCAGTGCAACGTTAAGATGACTGGAAATCAGTGATTTGATACAGTGCGAGCTGCAAGGACAAATCTCTTCATGGCTACCAAATACTGTACCCTAGCAAGCTCAGTGGCAGGAGAATTTCATTTGGCACAGGAGTCACTGAGCATGGAAGAGATTACTACAGCTGGCTGAACACAGAACATCATCTTCTACCTCAATTTACATCTGCAGGAGAAGATATAGGGAATTTACTGGTATGAATTTTACCAATCCTGAAGGTTTTCTGGGTGATGTTGGGGTTTTTTTTGTTGGGTGTTTTTTGTTTTGTCTTTTTTTTTTAGAGCATAAGGAAAAGAAGCTACTCAGAAAGTGGTTTGAGAACAAAAGACACGGAGCAACCTCTGGCTTCAACTCAGCAACCCCTGCCTCCCTGGCTGGTGGAAGAGGAAATGGTGAGTGCACAGCTCTTCCTCACCCAGCTACCGGCTGAGCTAGGCGAAGCAGAGCAACGCAAAAAGGAAGCCTTTCAGGCAGGCAAACCATCTGCCAGATACTTCTGCTGCATAAGGTATCAAAAGGGCAGCAAGAAATGTTCCTCTTCTGAGAGCTGTCCACGGCTTCTGGTTTGGACTTTGCTAGCCCAGGTTACAAAAGCAGGCCCTAGAGGCAGAGGTACGTATTCAGCAGCCCTCCAGAAGCAGAGATGCTCTTACTTAGAGCTCTTACTCTAGCTGCTTCTGAGACACTATTCCGCATAGCTGTAAAAGACATCTGAAAGAGTCTTAATAAGTCAAGGTTCAAAAGAATCAGCATTAACTTCATATCATTGCCATTTCAGCATTATTTGCTTCCAGTAGTACATACCCCCACCCCTCCCCACTCCTAAAAATCCAACAAAAATCACCCTTCTACCATCTGGGTGCTTCATCACGTACTAAAGCAAATTGTTACTCCCTCACTAAAATCACAGTCAGAGAATTCATTAGTCTATTCCCTCACCACCTACCATTTCTCACATTAAATGGAGAATATTTGTGATCTTAAGCAATCAAGTTTCTAAGGCAGAGAGCGAAAATTTGCTATTAGAATAGTCCATCACCACAGGCCTTGCCTTCCTTCCTCCCACCCACCCACCCACATTTAAGGGAAACAGTTATAGCTCACTGGGAACAGAGGGAAACGCCTCACATTCAGCAAATCGAGCTCATGCACATTGCTGTACAGAAGTTCTTGCTTGGGCCAAGTGCATGTGCATGAACATCTTTGTACCCCAGCTGATCTTACGCTGTTACTGGGACAAACTAAACCATTCTAATTAGAGGTGTGTCAGTGAAATTTGTCAAAAGACTGTTTCAGAAGTTAAGAGGTCCAAAAGTCAAAGCATGCTAAAATTCTCCAGAAGAGAAAATGCTGACCTACCCCTCGGTGAGGGCACCCAGCTACCCTCCTGTGGAAAGAAGCAGCAGCTGTCAAAGGATTCGGCAGGTAAGAAAACAAGGCACTTGCATGGATTCACAGTTCTGGCAATGTTAAGGTTAATTTAACCTTCTCAAACCCTGTTCGCTGTGCTCAGACTATTATTTCTTCCCCTTCAGCTTGAAAGACTTATAGCTCTCTAGATTCCCCCTCCTGCAGATGAGGGGTGGGAAGCAACTCACTGCAGCCGCCCATGCCAAACTGTGCTAGTCTGTAGATTATATGATTAAAAAAAAAAAGACTTGCCATGCTAACCTGAAGATACAGGTTTTACATCTTCTTCACCAAAGCGGGTACCTAATTACCTTGTCTCGCCTAGGCCTATGTGTACTACATCTTGGCAACATTCTTGTCTCTGAAAAAGGATGACACCCAGTATCCACATCCCAGGATTAGGAGAGAACAAATCCTTCTACTGCTATCTTGCTAGTACCCTTTTTTCTAAAACAAAACAAAAGAAAAAAACCCTGTGTATAATAAACCTATTCTGCTAATTTCTTTCACAATGTATCTAAAGTCCTAAATAATTAGAAGGAAAGTTAGAGGACTTTGCACACTCACAACAGCAAATCTTGCCCAGCTAATTTTCCAAATGAATCGAGAATCCAGATCCAACCAACTACATGTTAGTCACTTGGCTAGCAAGGAGGACTTAACTTACATTAATGAACACAAGACTTCATTAAAATGTAGTTTTAAATGTAGCTATATGACAGAATAATCTATTGAAGGAGGAAAGGGATGGGATTGAAACTGCAGACGCAGTTATTTCTTGCTACTTATCACTAACAAATTAACATAAATTAAAAATCAATACAGCAGGACACTGGAGACAAATGCTAATGTCCATGAAGAGAGGATGCGTTAAACTCATCATCCCTGTGCTGCCAGGCACATCACTGTAATTCTGCAGGACTGGAGACGACAGGGACAAGCTGCTTTCCCCAGCAAAGGCAGAATTTGCATCAGCTTCCCCTCTGCACTTGATTTCCTATTCCCTCATGCCCAAACCATTATTTTCTTACATAGACGGGACCAGTACCAACTTTCAATTTATTATAGTGAGGAAGCCTGTCACAGAGCTACTCGAGCTATTTGCTTCTGTCATTAAGAATGACCACAGAGTGAATGGGAATACATTTATATTTCATCCTAAGCATCATATCCTAGATTATTTGCAAGGCCACTGATGACACCAGTAATCTTGGGCAGTCAAAATCCCAATCATACCAGCCTCGGGTGGAAAGCTGAAAATGAACACAAAGGATCCGATATGTGACACTAGCCACACACCATGTAAGAGCAGTTTTTCCATTCTCCAAACAAAGCTAAATATAAAGCTCTTGGACAAAAAAAGGGGTTTCCTCACAGGTGCTTAGTATAAAGTTAAATTTTGACAAATCTATTACACAGTGGCACTTACCACAAGGAGGAGGAAGGAAAACTGGTGCCACACAGCCGAGAGAGATTCCTTCTTCTATATGACCTGTAATTTAGGCACATTTCATATACAAAATGCAGAAATTTCACCATCATGGCAAGTCAGAAAATATTCATGAAGGTGACTTGCCACATATTACTTAAACTGGATTCATACCCTTTTATTTTTTAATTACACTAGGTAGGGAGACTATCTAAAAAAAAATAATCATCTCTCTTTTACATTCAAAAATATCGATCCTCTTTCAGTTCAGTAGCACGTTTCTCATAAGCACACGTATGCTCGTTCTTCTATCAAAAAGGCAGCTACAAATACCTAACCTTCAAAGTATTTAACAGAATTAAGCATGTATTTAATTTTAATTTTTAAAAAAATAAAAATCAAGTGTCTTTCCCTTGTCAGTAACTCCCCACCCATGGAACTCATCTTTAAATCCTAACTTGTTACTCATTTAATGTAGACAACTATCTTTGCATGCATACATAAAGATGACACTCCACTGCACCTTCTTTCCAACTACTTCATAGCAACCTAAACATTTAATACATATTCCTTTAAAGAAATTTGAGTGAATTTATTGTATAAAATTATGATTGGCATGGTACAGAAAAGTTCCTTTTAATGCACATTTCCCATTAACTTGTACACAAATATTACAAGTATCAAGCAAAATGCAAAAGTCTTAAGAACTAATTCCATACTACAAAAGTGTTCACATTGTGAAGTTACTCTGGTTACAAAACGTCATGGAAATAAAAGCACTTCAAAATACGTATTTGGGAAATGTTCTCGAATAATCAACACAACCTTAAGTTAGTTAAAAAATGCAAAGAAAGAGATACCCTCTTCAAAACACTACTGTTGATTTGGCAAGATGGAGCAAAGTTCAGATCAGTTCATTTATTGAAGGATTGTTCTTTTCAAAAAACAAACAAACAAAAAAAAAACCTTTAGTTAAGAAAGGGCTCAATTATACTATGATGACAAATAACGCCATCAAAAAGTTATCTGGCTCTCTTGTTTTCACACAGGAGCTGTCAGAGGCAGAGATGTGTAAATGAACACTTCCACGTATATACAGATTGCCTTTACAAAAACCAACCAACCAACAAAAAATACCAAACCCCAAAACGATAAAAAGGAGACAATCTGAACTTTGTTGTTTCATTAAACTAGTTCAGTTCCTTAGGTCACAAGACCCAAGCAAAGCGGTCTGCAAAGGATATATATTTAAAGAACAAAATTGAACATCCACTACCAAGGAATGCGTAGATGTCACGTTATGCGAGTCTCGTACATCCTCACAGTAAGACTGTTAGAGGCTATCAAATCTCTGCTTCCCAATGACATGAAGACCTGCTATTCTCAACAAGACAAAAATGCTTGAACCCAACAAACAGCCTTACAAAAACAGCCATACTGTTAGAAAATAACAAAATCTTGACAACTGAAAGCATCCTTAAAAACTTACACAAAATAACTACAAAGTAAGCAATACATTACATTATTTTTGTACCAGATGACTTGCATGTGTTTGAGCAGTTGAACATTGGCACATATATCTACATGAAACTCACGCATACAAGACATCGTGTTCAGGCATTATTGTTGTTTTCCTTTTACACACACACACACACAAAAGTTACTGTCAGGTTATCCAGTCTATTCAAATGCAGTGAAAAACAGTCCACAGCACACGTAAAAGGAGCATTATCCGATACAGTGTTGTCTTGCAAAAATGGAGTCAGAATTCCTGAGTCTCAGAGACATTACTGTCCTCCTCCATTACTGGATTGTTTCTTTTTCCAAGGAGAACCCCTAGTTTTCATTTCTTCATGCTGATGAAATTTATAATAGATTGCGTCTTTTAAAAAATGTAAAACTTTTAGAAAAAAAACATGCCAACCAAAGTGAATTTTTAAAGCTTTTTAAAGGGAGGGGGGATTCACTTACAAAAGAAAGGCCACCTTCATGTAAAATTAGTACTGCCAGTATCCAATCATTTTGTTTAAAGGAGATATTTAGCTCCCTGTTCTGGAAGCCTTATTACATGCAGTCATGCAAGTTGAAAAACTCCATCTGTTAAAATTGTTAAAATTAAAAATATTATAAATAGGACTAATGTGGAACAGCCCTTTGTTACAATCACCAGGGTGGTAAAACCAATGCAACAGTTAAGTCATGAAGTCTCCCTCGAATAGTCACTGCAATCTATTATAACTTCTGTATTTTCCCTTTTACTTTGCATATTACACAGTGTAACTTAAAATGTTATTTAAGAGCACTTCAGTCCCACAATGTAGGATTTAAGCTTGTGTGAATACATATGCATGGCTCTGCAACATTTTTAATGACTTACAAAAATACATTCAACCAAAACTTTATATAGGGTTCTCTTTTTTTTTTTTTAAATCAAAAATTAAGGAAAAGCCAAATGGTCCCATCATTAGCTAAATAATACACTCCAAGTTCTGGAAGCAATTCCAAAGCAAAAGCACATTCAAGAATAACATACACTGAATTGCATACTTTCTCATTCATCTTTATCAGTAATAAAATTCTACTGCATATAATTATTCAGCCTTATAAATAATGCTAAGCAGAAAAATATTTACCTCTGTGCTACTTTTCTCAGTTTATAGAAGCATTTCTCAGTTTATAGGAGCAAAGGAAAAAAACCTAAAGTGCAGACTACAGGCCATGATAGGCATAATAAATGACCAAAGGTGCAGCCAAATTTGCATTTACATCTTAAGTTACTTCACCATCTTTCTTTTCTTGCTAGAAGTCACCCCGTGTGCAACTGAAGAGCTGGTCGATTGGTTTGTGCCACAGTACAACCTGTAACCACTTGTAATTTTTTTTTAAAACTACTTGAATTGTCCATAGATATTTCTAGGCAATAGCTTAGGTTCACAAAACCTTACTTTATTAATACTTGAAATCACACAATATTGGCACCTCCTCCAGAGAATGCTACTGTCCTTTTGTTGCAGTATGTGGTTGAACCACTGATGCTCGGTTGACTGTCTTTAACAAGCGATGTCTTCATTTCCATTTCACACGCTACAATAGCTGCATTCAGTTCCACTTGAGCTCGGTGAACGACATAAAACATGAGTCCTATGCTTATCACAATCTGCAAATAAAACAAAAGGGTGTTGTAGGCTATATAAACTGTAAGCACGAGTACAAAGCAACTGTTCTGAACAAAACAAAAAGTCACCGACGCACAGATTCATGGAGGCATCTGTTGACTCAATGTTTCACAGGCAAGACATTAGAAGGGAGATGAACTTAACCTATGAGTGGCTCTAAACCTACATACGCTAACAACGTAACTAGCATATCAGAACACAGACATTACATCGAACTTAAATATTGATATGAAGTGAAAAGATATTTTCTTTCTTTCCATCCACATACTTGTTAGAAAGCAATCCCTTCACTTTCTCTCTTGGCAAAAATGTTTCCACAAAGAAATGACATGGTGTATTTCTGTAAGTCAAAAGGGCTGTTTTCCATGTACCAAGTGAATAATAGGTTGAAATTGTACTGGGCATCTGCAACTTGCAAAACAGCAGAGACAGAGGATGATGCAGAATGAAGGAAAGAAAACGTCCTTGCCCCTCTGGTATGGAAGATAGCAAAGAACAGCAGTGTCATTGTGCTTCTCAGGTATCAGGACTAAACAGGACAGAATCAGAGTTTCTGAGTGACTTACAGTAGTCTGTATAGGAAGAACTTCGTTTCTGGAGGATGGCTTGGGAAGGGGATGGGATGTTGGAGGTGTGGGGGTTTTTTTGTTTGTTTGTTTTAAGGAGGAAATATTGTCCAAGATAAGGGAACTATGGTTTTAGTTCAGGTTTTTGCTCTGAATTTTATTGCTAAGAATTTTTAAACTTTCACTACAATAGTTATCAGGAATAAACCTGGACAACTTTTGCTTAGAAATTATTCATTCAATAACATTGGCATGCACTGCACTCCCCAGAGGTGGCCTTTGGTTTCAATAAAACACCAGTTAAGTTTTCAGCTGAGATCCTCCTTAAAAAAAAATAAAATCTTCAAATAAAAGTCAAGCTGTCTCATAGTGACAGTCCCTTTGAAAGAAGTAAATTCCTCTGCTTTTTTAAAGAATGTTTTATGAAACTAGCTGGAATCTGCAACTTCCTTTCAAAAAAACAAAAAGATTATATTGTTTACAACAGAACCTAAAGTTTTGAGTCCAAAATCTGAACTTTATTATTAATTGGTAGGGCTATGTTTTCTTTAACATTAAGGACTATCACTTAAAACATCTGTCAGCATGGCATAGAAGATGCTAGAATATCACCAAGTAAGATGATTGACAAGTATGGTCACAGGATAACTATGGCTGGAAGGCATCCTGGCAGTCTCTAGCCCAACCTGCTGCTCAGAGCAGGGCTGGCTGCAAGATCAGACCAGGCTGCTCAGGACTTTTGTCCAGTCAGGTCTTGAAAACTTGCAAGGATAAAGATTTCACCACCTCTCTGGGCAGCCTGCTCCGCTGCTCAACTACCCTTGTGGTGAAAAAAATGTTCCTCACTAATTCAAGTTACACACTTCAAAAGCTGGCCAATGCAAGAGTCAAAAAGAGACTACGGACACCAAGTTCTGAATATATATGAAAAATCCTACTCTAAAAGCTTACCCAAATATTTAAATTTTACTGGTTTTAGAAATATTACTACCAGTAGCCTAGTTCCCTAGATTAATAATTTAAAAAAATATATACACACAGACAACCATGAAACAGGAAGGATTTTTTGAGCTATTTACTAAATCAAAGTCCCATCAAAGCCCAGTCAGGCAAAGCACCAGGCAGATGCCTGAAAGAAAGTGGGAGAACATAAGTAATTCCTCCACTAACAGGCTCCCCTTCATTTATTCAGTCAGCTCCCAAGGATTGCTCTCAAGGAGGTGAGCACTCCTATTCAAACATTCAGCCTCTCCAGCTAGCGCTTACCTGAGTGACAGTTATGTTACAACTTGTATAATCTACAAAGGAACATTAATGTAATTTTTTAAAATAAAAAAAAAAGGGGGGAAAAGACCACTAAAAACTACTGCCCTGGAAATAACATTTCACAACTAAAATGAAAGCTGATCAACTAACCATTTATTTTCTCTTCGATCTATCAAGGCTATTCACCCCACATTTACAAAGGTATTTTTAATACTCATAAAGCTGTTCTATGAAGCCTATAAATTATACGTTCCATTTAAGAACACAAAAGTTTCGGGGGGGGGGGGGTAGAATGGTCCTAGACTTAGTTTTATATCTTCGCATTGTTAAACATCAGCTTTATGATTGTAAAAACTGAGGAAGATAAATGATTGCAGTACCAACTGAAAGTCTGCAAACCATGGTTAACTGCTGTTCAAACACAGCCTGCAGTACTGATGCTTTCAGAGGAGGTTTTAACATATAATCTGGTTCTGAAATACTCATGACCTCTATGCTCATAATGGTCTCAGACTTAACACTTACCCCCAAGATTTATTGACAAATTATTTCATCAGCTAAGCTCATGTAAAGGTACTATATACTTCTCATGAATTTACTCACTTGCAAAATTAGGAAATTCTGATTTAGGCATTAACAAAATGGTATTTCTACAGCACTTTTTGTCCTTTATACCTATGCAAAATCATGAGTGTTCAATGCTAACAGTGAACAGTGCACAGGTGGTGGGTCTATGCACCCTGAGCGCACTACTTCACAGCTGGTGGCACATGGGCTTTTGTGTAGGGGCAGTTTGACAAGTCTAAATTTCAGCAGGACATTACCACAGAGGGCAAGAGAAGAAAACTTGACAAAACTGTGGCAGAAAGAGAAACAAGAACACTGAGCAAGTTCTGCTTTGTGTCATGTGAGGTATGAGAGAATTAAACTTTTCTAACAGAAGAAAACAAAATCAAAAGAAAACAGTACACTGGAAACCCATTTCTCTGGGTATCTAGCAGTCAATAAGCCTGTGAAAAAGAAACGTCAGCTCAGTTTTACACAATCTACTGAAAATACCAGAGTTAAAAATTAAACACTTTTTAAAACCTGCTACTTTTCAATACCACATGCCATACTTGCTTGGCTTTCAGTCTGTAAGAGGTAAGCTGCCTCAGACTACGGAGCTGTTATGCCATCAGAAAGCAGCTCTTAACCCCGGAGACATGCATTCCCTCAAGCCTCCTGCAGCCCACCCCTTTTACACTCGAGGCTGTACAACCTGAAACACAAACTGGCAATACTGAATCTCTCTCTGTCTCACACACATTCCTATGGGCATGCAGCTTCCAAAGCAAAGATTCAATGACTTGAAGAGACAAAGCTACAGGAAGGAAACTTTTCCACTGTCTCCAGAAGAAAAATTCTGTCTTGAATCCCACTGGTCCGGTAGATGAGCAAGAAATTAGGGGAATACTGAAATAAACTCAAACACAAGAAGATGACTGTTTCCAAGAGTAATTGGTTACCCAAGCAGTCATAAAGAGACTGACAATACTGTCACCAAGGTCTGTTGAAGCAATCATTTTAACTTACCTGTAAACTGAATATAAAATAGCCACTAACACTTTGTTCTGCAATCACATCCTCCATGGTGCGCAAGGTAGTGCCCAAGTATGAGTTCAGGAGCTGAGTAGGAAGCAGCCCAACCGAAGAAGCCATTAGGTAGTTGGGTAGTGACAAATCTGTAATCTGAGTAAAAGACAGCATAAGAAATCGAGCACAGCTCCAACACAATCTACGTGCACAAACAACCAGGCTGCCGCTCCCACAACCATCCATGCAAAATAATGAAAGAATTTCTTACATTCCTTCACTGAAACTTTCCACTGTGCGTGAATCCAAGATAATACAATAAAACAGTATGTGGCTAGTTTTCATCTGGCCTTTTTAAAGTTCCTAAGTTTTATTTCATTTCATCTTACATTATGCAACACCTCTGTGCAAAAGTCATTAACTAAGGCTGCAATTACACTGTTCATTGAAGATGTTTATTTCTTCATGGTGAACAGAGGCCTACAATTTATGAGAATTTGCTTGCAGGAAGAAATTACTTTACGAAATGTGAAGGGCTAAAGCAAAAATCTATTTGCTTTGCTTTTTACAAGTATGGCAACTAATAAAAGAGGCAATTGTTCAAATTGTCACTGTATTAAATATAATCTAGGTAAACAGAATGGCAGATACAATTTGCCTCTGCAAGGGAAGTTATATACTCATTAAGATACATATATCTATCAGTGATCTTTAGCAGCGATATCTGTCTCTACCTATCAGTGACATACATGGGTATCATTAAGATTCTTTCCCAAAGATATTTTATATCACACTTTAATTAGTGAACAAAACAGTAGACACTGCTATGGCTTTTGTTAGTTTCTCTGGAAAAAACACTAATAATACTTCAAGATATTTTCCTCTCTTTGCTGTGAAACTCCTGTTTTGAGTCAGTATGTGGACAGTTTACATGGGAACAAAGTCACAGTACTAGCTAAATTAGTATCAGCAGCCATTGGGAAATATTAAATGCAAGAGCCAAGAGGCCAAAAGATATTTACACAAGAAAAATTAAAACAGGAGGAAACTATGGGTTAAAAATTAGTATGAAAAGGGTGATTTTGAAACAAGCAGTCTAAGGAATTTTCCAGACAATTCAGTTGATCACACAGTAATAAAAACAAGTTCTAATTAAGAACAGCCCCTAACACTGGGAGCCTACATGGAAATTATTGACCTTGACAGTTTTGTACAATGTCGAAGACAAGAGAATAGCAGCAAAGTTACTCATTTCATCATGCTATTCTTAAAATAAACTTTGGTTACTATGAAAGTCACAGTGCTGAATTCTCAGAGCTCTAAGCACCATCAGTGGAAAGTTCTGGGGAGGAAGGAAGGGCAACGGAGGAGGAAAATGCAATGAAACATAAAGATTAAGAATAATTCACTGGAACAAGATCCAATAAGCTGATTCCAAACTCCACATTGCAAATTACACTTCCCACAGACTGAAATATATGAGCAACACAAATAATACATTTCCCTCTCTATACAAGATTAATTTAGATTTCTAATGAAAAGGCACTACGCAATTATGTCAGAACTTCATATTTAACCAATGCTTTGAAAAGACTTACTTTTTTTTAGTTTATTTTAAACGTTATAGTAATCTGGGCCATGTAGTAAGAATGCAGAACCGAAACTTCCATATTGCCAAGGGAATGATGGAACTGCTATTAAAAGTCTCAGCAAATCTTGCCTCAGCATTAGTATTTCAAAGTAGGACACTGTCATTAAATCTAATGGAGCTGGGAAACTTCCCAAAGATTGTTTTAACACTCCTGGGCACCTCTTTGATTTCTGTATACATATTAAGGACACTTTGGTTGCAGAGCAACACGTCTGCACATCTGGACCCCTGTCCTGAAGCAACTGGACCTCCTGGACCATGAGAGAGACTGTTTCCAAACGAAGAGGAGGCTGCCAACAGACACACTGGACCGAGACTTATGCTCCCCACTAAGATGAAAGTCGGGGGGGGGGGGGGGGGAATTTGCAGGTGCCCTTTTAACTCCTGCTTTGCAGGGTTTAAACCTATAGTGGTAACCCATTCCCCCAGAAGGCATAGGAAGTGGACGGCATCCATACCAAAGAAACCTGAGAAATTTTCAATAAAACTTACAGCTTTCCATGTTTTTCCTTCTGTGAAACTTCACCTGTTCTAGAAACCTGCCAGACTGGGGTATACGTGGCCAAGCAGCCAAACAGAGGCTACCAGGACTCTGTTTCTACGGAAAGCTCAAGCCAGCAAAAATTAACAGTGAAATCCCAATGCAAGCATGGATGCAATTGTTATAGGCCATACCAATGTATTAAAATAAAATTAAGAACTACCTAACCACTCTGGTAACAAGAGTGTTAGCCAGAAATTCTCCCACTAAGCCTTGGAGAGGCTTTGTCCAGTAAAACTTTTGTGTATTCTTTGCAGCTGTCACCTTTGGTTCAGTCCTGTCAAAGAATAAACGCTTGTGTCAGGACTTTGTTGGGGGCTCACATGCCTTTGGGGATCGCAGCAGATTTCTCTCCCCTCAACTTACTAAATCCCGTGTTTGAGATCAGGTAGGCTTAGTAACCAAAAGCAAAGGACAATTTTGATGCTCTTTACTTTCGGAAACAAAACAAAACAAAAAACCCACAACAAACAAACAGACAAAAAAAAACAGGTAGAGACTAAAAAACAAAACAAAAAATAGTTAGCAACTTTCCAACAAGCAGAGTAAGCATCCTGCATGTTCCTGCAAAGCAGGTACTGTTTCTTGAACTCTGATTTCACTGTGTGCATTTCTTGAACCAGAGATGCACACCCGGACACATTATTTCTTCCATGCAATACTCCTCTCAGAGGAGAAAGAAGAAATATGAATTCTGATCTAAGCTACACCTGGCACAACAATAATCAGTTTGCACAAATCTAGCTCCAGAGACCCAGTAGGGGGAAGGAGGTGATAACCTGCATACCAGGCCTCCTTACAGACCTGCCTTCAAAACACTCAGAGTTGCCAAGGGGAGAGGGCTGTGCATGGGCAAACACTTCAGTAAGAGTTATCAGGCCACCCCAGCGGCCCAGGCCACCCCGGCGTCACAGTGAGCAACAATTAAGCAAAACTCACTCAAAGAGAAATACAAACATGCTTTCAGTTAAGAAGTTTGTAGGTCTTCCAGAAAGGCAACTAAATGCAGTGCTCCCACTATCAGTGCTTTCCCAAAAAGCAGCAGAATGACCTTAAGAAGCAAGACGTTCATGTCTGGCTGGTGAGAAACTAAGAAATTCATGTTAATTTTCTTCTTGTGCTGTTTCAGATAATATGACCCCATCACTAATCAAATGCTAGGAAGCTCTTCCTTCCTCTGTACTTTCCCCTGCAATTCAACCTCCCCAAAACCCTCAGCAGATGGTACACGCCACAGAACAAGTGCTTGTAGAAACCCATTAATCCCAGCCCTGCAGATGACCCCTCTCACATCAAGGTTACGCCTTGTCCTGGACTTCATGTGTCACTTCCTCCCTTCCGTCTCATTTAAGCATTCTCAGTGTATCCAGTTTACTTATAAATATGCACATAGAAAACACGCATAGACCAGACTGCTGGAAAATTAAAGATGCGTAGGTTTTCTTAAGTTCACTGTTCTTTCCTCTACTATTAAGAGCAATCCTTTTCAAATTCATTGCTGAAGTTGCTAGCATGGGGAATGGGTAGATGGTTAGGACACTCCAAATCCCCTTGCATTTTAAAGGTAAGTAGAGCATTAAGTTTTCAAATAAGTCAGATTTCAAAGAAATAACAGCTCTGTTTGTGTAGGTAGAATTCTGTATTCTATACGTAGCTTAAATGTGACTCACAGTGAGAAACTGCCTTGAATTCCCAGATTTGCATACAACATTTTTATTTTTCACTAATCTAGTAGTTCATGTTAAATGTTCTCAGTTAAAAATTGAACACACTGTGATTTGACTATGCTGCAAAGTAATAAATCCAGAGTAATAAATGCAACCCAAACTAATTTTAGCAGGCAACATCCATGTTATTTGGCATACTCAAGAATCCAGTTCTCATTTTCTATCTGTTATTTTAACACTGAAACCTTCCACTCAGAAAGAAAATTATTTAGCTTGCAGTACTTAGAGAATACAAAACACTGATTTACAGCATCATTTTAATATCACGCTGGCCTGAATACTCTGCTGAATTGTGTTTCCAACAGAACAGTTATGCCAGGAAGGAAATCATTTAAACTTGGTAATTCTCTGGTCAGTTCTTCAGATCCAATACTGCTCTACAACATTTGCTGACTACTTCAAGTGACACCCAGAAGCTGTGAACAACTGAAGCACAACAGCTCTCCCCACTTTAGGAGGGTCACACTACAGCAGAAGCTTCATCTGCTACACCGGGACCTTGGGCTCTGGGGGGACTCTGCTCCCAGCAGCACGGGTCTAAGCTTCCTCAGTCCTGCAGTAGTATAGGTAAATAAATAAAACAGCTGAGGTTATTCTCATTCATAGCAAGGAAATGGTTAAAGGATCTGCTTAAAAAGAGATAAGTTCCTACAGCTTTTATGGGCAGAGATTGCAGCCCCCAACACGAATGCCCCAGCACACATTGTTTTATACATAGCAATTTTAAATACTTGATGTGGGTGTTTGTGGGTAAAAACTGTTATTTAAGAAAAAATTAATCCATACAAATTTGACATTCAGTGACCTACTCATTTCAACCAGATGATTCTGTCAAAATTAAGCAAGCGCTTCAGAAGGGTACAGGATCAGGACTGCTGATTGGGGATGGAAAGCATGCTATAAGAAAGTGGCAGACCAAAACACTTGTTTACAGGGTCTCTTACATTACAGAACATCCGAGCTACTGTTAAACATTTAAAGTATTTCACAATCTGGTTTGCTTTGTTTTGATTTCACCGAGTTAGCAGACACAACTGAAGCATAACACACAGCCAAAAACAGAACCTTCAGACAAAGCACTCAAGAAGAGCTGAGGGTCTGAAATTGTCATCATCAGCATGATGGTACTCAAAAGCAGTACCCTCTATGTTCTGCTTTACTTTCTCCTTTAAGATGATCAAAGAGAACAGTAAGATCATAAGTTTTAAATAATTATTCTCAAAGAATGTATCAAACTTCATCTAAAAGTAGAAAGAAAAGCAAGTCCAACCCTTTTCCAAACTCAAGTTTAAATTAACTTTCAGTACCACTCTGGTGTACCAAGTCCCTTTTCAGCTCTGAGCCTACATCTTAATGCTCTGCCCAAAATGCACGACCTCTCTTGTGTGCATGGACTTAACACTCTTTATGGATTTGCTAGATGTATGCTACAAACATCAACCAAACTGAGCAAGAATTTTAATCTGTCCACTTCTTTCTTTCCAACATGGTTATTTAAGTAGTTGAGGGAGATCTGGCAAGACTGCTTAAAAATACTTTTCCTCCCACTCATATAACTTTAAAAACACAAGTACTTTAAAACTGTTGAGTTCTCCCCAGATATTACTACACAGCTCCTCGGTGCTTCCTTCTAACACCAGAACATAGCCTTGAAAGCCAGAGAGCAACTCTAACGCAATGCCACTGGACGAGGCACCTTGAGAACCTGCCTGCCGTCCCTCTGCAAGCATGGAAGAGCCACTAGCAAGAGCTGGCAAGGGGGTTGCTTTTACTCTTGTTAAAAGTGAAAGAAACCAAGGTTTCTTCCCAGGAAAGGAGGCAACCTCCACCAGTTGACACCGGCCACTATGCTGCAAGCCAACCTTCCAGCCAGAGCTTCTTCCTTGGCCGCAGCCACTGAGCTGTGGCCCACAGCCCGGGCCGGGACTCACCGCGAAGATGGCGTTCTGCAGCCCGAAGGGGATCGGCGTCAGCCGCGCCAGAGCCACCACCTTGAGGCCGCTGCCACCCTCCACGACGCGGACGACAGCGCTGAGCGTCTCGCTGCCCTGGATCCTGGCCCGCACCCAGTGGGCCAACAGCCGCTTGCAGGCCACATGGGCAACAAGGGTGCCGACGAGGACGCCAAGCACCATCAGCCCCATGCCCAGCACGAAGCCATAGAGGTAGCCGGCCGCCACGTTGAGCAGGATGTAGCCCCAGCCGCAGGGGAAGGACACGACGATGAAGCCCACGGTGAAGAGCAGCACGCCGGCCAGGCTGTCCAGGCTCTCTGCCCAGAGCAGCAGGTCCCGCAGGTACTGGCGCACCAGGGCCAGCGAGGCGAAGCAGAGGGCCGCCAGGACGCACACGCTGAGGCAGCTCTTGCACCAGCAGGTGCCCAGGAGGCAGCAGGAGCAGCGCCAGCCCCGGGCCTCGGCCAGCCCGGGCCCGCCGCCCGCCTCGGGCAGCTGGCAGAGCAGCAGCTCCGCCGGCGGCAGCCCGCCCTGCTCCGCGTAGGGCCCCAGCAGCAACCCGCCGGCCCCCGCCGCCTCCGCCGGGACGAAGCCGACGGTGTCCCCGCCGCCGCCGCCTCCCGCCGCCGTCCCGGCGGCTCGGGACAGCCAGCGGCCCAGGTCCTGCCGGGCCCCCTGCGCCGCCGCCTGCTTCACGGCCCGGGAGAGGAGCTGTAGCGCCGCGGCCCCCGCGCCCCACATCCCCCCGCCCCGCCGCCCGGCTGCAGCGCCGCCGAGCCGCCCAGCCCCGTCGCTCCCCGCCTCCCCACGCAGCCTGCGGACAGGGGCGGCCGCTCCCTCATCGCCCCGCCATGGCCCGGCTCCCGGCGGCGGAGCCCAGCCGAGGGCCGGACGGGGGCGGGGAAGCGGCAGCGGGGAGGGCGGGGAGGAGGTGGCCGCGCTTCGCCGCCGCCGCGCGGGGCCGGCGGTCGGAGGGGCCGCGGCGGCCTCGGCACTGCCCCCCCCCTCGGCCGCGCCGCCGGGGCTGCGGCTTTAGGCGGCGGCGCCGCGCTCTCCGTCCCGGCAGCGGCGGCCCTGGCGGAACGCGAGTCCCGGGGGGCGGCAGCGGCGGTGGCAGCAGCGGCAGCGGGGCTCCATCTCCCGGCACGCTGGACTCCCGCTCCGCTCCGGGAAGTGCCTTCTCGGCGCGGCGGTGCCGATGTGGCAGCCCAGGCGCCGCTCGCAGCGGAGGGGGAGGAGGCTCAGCTCCGGCGGCAGCAGCGCCCTGCCCCGCTGCGGGGCTCGGCGGCAGCGTCGCGGCCCGCCCCCCGCGCTGCTCTGCTCTGCCCCGCCCCGGGACCGCCGCGCCGGCCGGGGTGTGCCCAGCGGGGCGCCGCGGCCCCCCCGCCTCGCCCTCTTCTCAGGCTGCCGGCGGGCTGGGGCTGGGGCTGGGGCCGGGGCCGGGGCCGCCGCTCACGCCTCCCGCAGGTGGCCCGCCGGGGGCCCGGGCCGGCTGCGCCTGCCGTTTCCCTGACCCTTGTTCAGAAGTCCTCGTTCACGGCAGAGCCTTAACCGGCGAGGTTTGGAGCCGCCGTGCCGCAAGGCTGATCATTTTCTGTCAGAGGAGCGCGTGGCTGAGGCGTCTCTGACTAGGCGGTTGCTCTCGGGCTCCTGTGACACGTTGGCCGCTCTCCCTCCCTTACATGGAGGCTTTGTTTCACAAACACCCTGGTTTTCTCCCCTTCACAAGCGAGAAGAACCTCTCCCAGCCAGCAGCCCGGGGCTTGAGCCAAGGGGCGACGACCAAGGCACCTCGGCTCCGCGGCTGCTGGGTGGTGCTCGCGGCACCTCCACAGCTTGACTCACTTGACTGCTTGGCGCACATGTCGGAAGGCTCAAGAGACAGTTTTGGATGGTTTCAGCTTGAATTTTGAGCCATTGCTAGAAAGAAAGAAACAGCCTGAATACGCAGCGAGGGCTCGATTTAGACTGGTGTTTTCTGAGGAGCCTCACCGAGGCTCGACAGCTTCGTAGGTCACTGTTGCTCTGGTGTTACTCGTGACAGGAGCCGTACAGTGCGGAAATGGTTTTGTTTTCTTTACAACACTTAAACGTACAATGTGCTCCAGTGGAGTTCTGTTCCTCTGCTGGGAAATTTTGCAAGCGTATATAAAATGACAGTGCGTGGGAGAGTTGTAAAGGTTAAAGGGTGATTGGAAAAAAAACCCCAGATCTCAAAATGAAGAACGTATCTTGAAGAATATACCACAAATATGTTCACTTGCAAAATACACCATTAGAAACTATATAACCTGGGCAATCCAACAAATCAGCCTAAGCAAATGACAGATGCCTTTGAGCACCACAGCAGAATAATACAATCCTGGGAGACAGGATAGTTGCAGATAGGGTAGTTGCAGGGTAGTTGCAGATAAGTATCTCCAGCATAATCTGCTTTCTTGCTGTTACCTGTATTCGAATGTGAGCATTCGATTTTGTGTGTGCTCTTTACTTAGGATGCAAACACAAGCACGGTGTACATCCGTAATAACAATAATAATAATAATAGTAATAATAATAATAATGTCAAGAAAGCCCTGCTTTACGGCTTGTAAAGGATGATGGGCGTACTTGTACATTCAGTAAGGCATTTCAGCAAACTGGGGAGGACTGGAAGTTCAGTAGAAAAACAAGAAGACAAAATAATTAATTTCTGATTTTATATTAAGAGCATGTAGGTCTTTGATGTAGATTCAGCTTGTGTATATTTTTGTTCAGTACAGTTGCTTTCATACAATATGAAAAAGCCTAAGTGGAAATGTCTATCAGAGTTACATGCTTTATGCTGCCCCTACATTTCTGCATTTAAAGTGCATAACCTTGTGCTCAGAGCTGGAATGAATCTCCTGCTGCCACTCCTAAAAGCTACAGGGTTCTGTATTTATAATCACAGAAAACGTACTTGAAAAGGGACCACGAAAGGGTATGAGGAACATAATGGTCTATCTAAGTGACAGGCCTGACATTACACTCCAACCTATAAAAATATTTTAACTAGTTAGTTAGTGGAGGTGCTTCTCCAGTCCCTAGGAATACACAGGCTGAAACTCCTTGACCTCATCCAGTGCCCGGCCCCCCTAAAATAGCTAATCCTGGCATTGTACAGGTCCTTGGAGCAATAGCTCGGGAAGGAAAGACAACACGCAGTCAGATTTTGAGTGACAGAGAGCATGGTCACTGAGCAGGAGCTGAAGCATCTTTGGATAAACATCCAAGCGAGGCTGCAGGAATTCAGCAGGACTCTGGCGGAGCTGGGAGCCTCTCCCGCACAGAGAGCACATACAGCCACAGAGCTGAGAGGCAGCATCAGCTGGCTCCTGCGAGTCTTCCCGGCATGCTCTTACCGTCTGAAGGGGAAAAAACCCAACCTCACACACCCTTGAAAATTTGCCAACTGCTGGACGAAATGGTTTGCCTTTCAGACTTATTAGTTAGTGAATCAAGATATTCCCATACTATGAATGATGCAGTTCCAATGGTCTGATGATATGAGCAAGGCAAGATCTCTAAGGAAAAGCAGTTATCTTTTAACAGACCAATCACTACACTTAGAAAAACAGACAAGCTCTTGAGCACACAGCTCCTGGACAAACACTTTGTGTTCCAAAAGATAGTGCTTTTTTTTTTTCCCCCAAGTAAGTTAGTTAATTTAGTGAATAATTTCCAAGAAATGTTGTCTAACTTGTTCTTTAAAAAAGCACTGCTGGCCTGGTTAGCTTCAGAAATTATTTGAAGTAATAGGAATAAAAATTACAGGTTTAGTACTTATGGGTTTAAATGATTACATTACATCAACTGCTCCTATACTACTATACAACTAAAACTACTCCTGTACTTCCTCAGACTGAATTACTTAGATTCTCATTAAACTCATCTATCTGAGCTGATTTCTTACCTGTCTTTATATTTTTTTGGTATTTGTCAGCAAACAAATTTAAATCTGAGAGGCACAGGGTAACAGCCAGAGGACTGTACTGCTTCAAGAAAAGGTGTTTCTATAGAAAGAAGCTCTCATAATGATGTAGATTGTAGTGGATATTGAAGAATTTTTGCCATGCGGGTGTTTTTTCCAGGCCCATGTTGTAGGTCCAGGGTATTTCCTTGATCTGACACGAGCAACAGAAAAATGCTATTTTGCGTTATGAAACTCTGCTTCTCCTGTCTCATTTTTTATTTCGAGGAATATTAGCATGCAAACACACCCAACTAAGCATGTGAGTCACCTTATTGAAATGAAAGACATGACTCATTTAGGCCCATGCGACTGGTCCACACTGAATAGGGGTCCTGAAGCTGGAGAGTAGAATACATTAAGCTACAAGTCAGGAACCAAAATAATTCTGAGCTGCGAGCTCCTGAAAACTTGCCATAGTTATTTCTGAATTGCTCTTTGGGAGGGAGAAGCAGGACTTTTTTGAGAAGACGGTATTAAGGACAGTAACTCCGATGTACATCTAAATGCCTGAGCTGTTTAATTCTGTCAGCATTAATGCGAAGGTCCTCCGGTGGAAACTGCAACATTGACTAATTTATGTCAGGAGTAAGGATTCTTTGGCCACAGCAGACTGTCACTAGAAGTGCCTCCATCTTATCTGCAGTCTTCCTTGTCATACGTTCTTTTACACCCACATGAAGGAAGGTGCATACACTTTGCTCATGCAGGGCATACACTTTTTGCTGTTTAACAGAGGATGAGTTGCAAGGATTTAGGGGAAGATATTAGCAAGGAGCAAGCCATGACAAGATAAATTGTTTTGGTAGACCAAATTAGGTCTGCAGGCCCTAGCCTGGGCACCACTGATTTGGGTCGTTATGTTTTAAATACATGTGCATTCACAGTTTTGTCAAAGCGAATGAGAAGATGCTGAAGGAAAACAAGCTGTCATGTAGCTTTATATGAGATTGGTTACATTCCCAGTGAAAGGTGATAGTTATGAAGTTGCTACATCAGGAACAGGAGGTGTAAGAGGAGAAATGGCACTATTAGCAACTTTGCATCATCCAGTGCTTTAATTTTGTAGACAAATATCGATCAAGATGTAACAAAGCTTGCATTGCTTTCACCTGGAGCTATCCTAGATCAGAAAAGATCTTTAAATAAAAGTTACAAACATAAAAAATGAAATGCCCATAAAATTCAATAAATGTATCCATTGAAGAGTACACTTTTAAAGTCTTAGGGTGGGAATCCAGACTGTTATTTTGCAGCTTGATTGATTAGGTGTCTACATATAGGACTAGAAACTTTATTACTTTATTTATACTCCCAGCCTTCCAGATAAGTGCCATACAATCATGTTAAAAACATTGAATGATTTGATATACTACCATAAACTCATATAATTCAGAAAATGAATGTGTTTATTTTCATACATGTTTGTACATAAAAAGTATGTTTAATACAAGGATTTTACAAGAAACATTTCAAACAGATTTTATTACAACTATATGTAAGGCATGAGCACAATTAAATACAGTAAGCAATGTGCTGAAATATTTACATTGAAGGGAAGATTCTGAGACATCACTCTGGTATTAGTTATTATATAAATAGTGACACACCTAAAACAAGTCCATTTCAGTAGAACCGAGGATTTGTGATGACTTGCATGATATTCCTTAGAGTCTCCTAGCCCAGAAACAGCAAATGAGAAACCTTAAACATTCTTATACATAACGCAAAAATACAGCTATATACTTAGTACATCTATAGCTGCTTTCAGCTGTTGCAGTAATGGAAAACTTAAGCTTTCCATTAAAATTAATCTAAAAGACTCACATGGGATTCTTCCTTGCAAAAGGATATCCTTAGGTTGACAGAAGAAACTTCCACCAATTTTTCATTCCATTAAATGACTGCTTTGTTGCCAAAAGACTGCTTTAGTCAGGGGCTGTTGGTGTAATGCAGAGTAGTTAGCCTAAAGTTTGGAAGTCATGAAACTGCTCGTGAGGACTAGACTAGCATTGGCAGCCCTAGGAAATGGTAAGCTATAGAAGAAAGACCAAGTTTATTCATAGTGTCCTCTTGAATTGCACAGTGCAAACATTAGATGCACCTCAAAATGTTAACCATATAATTACTTCTACCAGGGCCACAAACTGGGAATCTACATTTTCGTGCAACAGAATACTTGAGGCAGTTCTTGAGAGCACTAGCGTTTAGAAGTTGTGCTTTCAAAATGAATTTTATGTGTTATGAAATAAGGTACAGTGAGCAAAGCTTATTTGAGGAATAGGAAACTCTCTCAGTAAAGTAATTTAGTGAGGTTGTTTACATAGAGATTCTTCTCCACTTAAAAGTGACTAAAAGAAGAAGTATATCTAAATATATACCATGCTCAGGGCACTTTTAATGGGAGGAGTTTAGGAAAATTGAAATGTTAGCATATCCTTAGTGTTGTATTTTCATCAGTTACCACACATCTGTGGCTTTCTAGCAATATACTTTGAGAGTCTTCAACAAGCTATCACATTCCTTTTGATACATCTGCAACGCTTTTTATCCAATCCCATATGTAAATGCTATATCTATCTCCTAGTTTCGGCTGGGATAGAGTTAATTTTCTTCCTAGTAGCTGGTATAGTGCTGTGTTTTGGATTTAGTATGAGAATAATGGTGATAACACACTGATGTTTTAGTTGTTCTAAGTAGTGCTTATACATGAGTCAAGGACTTTTCAGCTTCCCGTGCTCTGCCAGGGGCACAAGAAGCTGGGAGGGGGCACAGCCAGGACAGCTGACCCCAACTGGCCAAAGGGCTATTCCATACCATATGATGTCATGATCAGTATAGAAACTGGGGGGAGTTGGCTGGGGGGCAGTGATTGCTGCTTGGGGATGGGCTGGGCATCAGTCGGTGGGTGGTGAGCAGTTGCATCATGCATCACTTGCTTTGTATATTCTATTATTATTATTATTATTATTGTTATTATTATTATTATTATTACTACTACTACTACTATTATCATTATTATTTTACTTTATTTCAATTATTAAACTGTCTTTATCTCAACCCATGAGTTTTCTCACTTTTACTCTTCTGATTCTCTTCCCCATCCCACTGGGCGGGGGAGTGAGCGGGCAGCTGCGTGGTGCTTAGTTGCTGGCTGGGGTTAAACCACGACAATATATGTATTTTGAAGTATACTAGACTAAGTTGCAAAGAAAAGTAGACTGCATTTTCACTGCATTTTACCCACAGCAAGGGTATAGTCCTAGCAGGTTATGGATTGGAGGTCAGTTTCTCCTTATATTTTTGGATCAGTGATTTTTGTAAGAGTATTTAACATTAAAGGTTAACCCAAGATCCAAAGATTCTATTTTAACAGCACAGTGATATTCAACAGAGTTTTACTATTAAGCTTTATCAAGAAGCTTTAAGGTTAGCTTCAAGTCAGCACTGAAGCAGAACATTGAATATGTTTGTGGGTTAGATAAACAAACACGTATTCAAGTTTGCAGGTATAAAGCAGGCCACTGATCTCAGTTACAGCCATCTAAGATCAGAAAGAAGCTCATGGATATATTTTTTTATGTTGTCTTGATTTATAATTAGCTTTTACTTAGAAAAGTTTGAGCAGCCCTTTCCCATCCTTGTTATTCCTTTATCTGAGAAACCACAATGTGGTATGCGCTGGCAGGCATTGAACATAGGTGGATTTTATGCCTTGGAAGAAGGATGAGGATTGAAAAAATCCCAGCTTCTAGAATCAATGGCAGAACCCTTGTCTGAGCATTACACTATATGAGGCACTGTTGCTGCAACAAAGCACAATTATATCAGTCTACATGTTTACAAACCTTGTTGTAGTATATCTATTACATTATTTAGTTTTCTTAGTTTCCAGCCAGACTAACTGATGAGTTACAAACTTCCTCCAAGGGAACATTCACATTTTACATTAAACACTGGTGAAAACATGATTTGGAGCCTAATTTGCCTCCCATTTTAATTGTTATGGCCCTAATCCCATGCAAAGGAGCATTTTAACTAGAAGCCCCAAAAGTCAGAGTTCAGTAGGCAGCCTGGCTCTCCTCTGCTGTTTAGTTTAAAGGAGAGGCAGATTATGACTGAGTTTGGAAAACGTTTCCCAGTCTCTGCTAAATGGTCTCACCTCTTATGTGCTAAGACTGCAAAATGGAAACTCCATTTTTTGCCTGCTTTTTCTAGGCTCTGGTGTCTGCACCGCTACTCCAGCAGCTGAGATCGGGGACACAATGTAGTTGCAAGATCTCAATCCATTAGATTTGCAATAAAGATTTTGCCAAAGGCTTGGAGTATCCTCTCTTTCTTTTGAAGAATTCAGTAGTCCTCAGCAGGCTTAGTTGGGCACTCAGGAACTCTTTAAGAGATGCTCCACATCAAGCAGTTTAGGAGACAGACACAGAGTTCAAACAAATGATTGATCAGATGAGACAGTGAGGGCTTAAAGAAACTTGAAGGGACTTAAAGAAAATGTGTTGATAGGAAACCACATGAAAAAGGGTTGTGTGTTCTTTTCAGGTGGTGTCCTCCCTTGAGTCACAAGAGGTCCTGTAAACATAAAAATGCCCTTTAGTATTACTTAAATGGAGTTATATAGGAGAGGCTACAAGAAACAGGGTAGAGGGGCAGGGTGTGTGCATAAAATAGCCTTCTCTCTCTCCAGCCCTAAAACCACTCTATCCAAGGCAACCTCCATGCACCCTTTTCTGCACTTGAGGGCACCTTTCCATAGCAAGAAGGAGGAACCTCTAACGCTGTAAGAGACAACCTTGCACACAGTAATTAAGATTAGTGTGTTTGCTAAATATGAAGCCTGTGTACAGAGCAGATCTCTATAGGGCAAACAGCTTAGGCAAGTAGGAGTCCAGGTGCATGGCAATTTGGACTTTTGAAAACAAACATTCCCAAATTGCACCTCTTACCAGGTTCAACAGAGCCAGAATAGCTGTGTTAAAAAATATTTAGACATGTTGAAACTATTTATTGACTTTGAGACTGACTTAAACTGTTCATACATTGATACCCAAAAGCATGTGTTTAAACTGAAGTTATTTAGTAAACCTGGTTTAAATAATATTGTTAGATAAAACCAGAAAAAGGTTTCCAAACCTGATCTTGCAGTGTCATAGCAGCACATGGGTTTTAGTCCTGTAAGTAGATACTTTGGTCTGCCCTCTTTTGACTGTATCCTGGGCAAAATTGTGCTTTCTGCAGCCAATAAAACCCAAAGGAATATTGTAAACAATTGCATACAGCATTATTAAACACACAGAAAAGTTATACATGTGACTGGTAGACATGTTCAGGCAAAGACATCCACAAAACCTGAAAGCATCCAGAGGTTTCCATTGCTATGCTCTACGGCTCATCTCTCCTTTAGCTCAGATCTTTACCTGGATTTAGAGTTTGTTTGTGAAGGTGGTTGGTTGGGGTTTTGAGCCATCTACACCATTGCTGCTCAGTCTTTGTTATAACAGTTTCAATTTCAACAGTTTTCACTGGGCTACAGCAATTTGTTCAACTGTCAGGGTCTCCTGTACTTTGCATCCTCAAAATACTATATAAGCATTTTGTGTTGGATTTATTGCCTCCACCTCTCCCTTGAAGCACTTAAAATTACCTTTATAAAATATGCGTATGTTAAATCAAACACATGGTACATTTGAATGAATCTGCTCTAAAGTGCTTTCCAAGTCATCAGGCAGAACAGGCAGTCTGCAAACCCAGCTATCCCCTTAGAAAATAAACACATTGGCAGCATATCAAAGATATCCCAGGAAGATGTTCCCAGCCACAAAATACAGTCTTTCCCCATCATTCCTCCCAAAGTAACACAAATTATGTGAACCATTGTAGAAAGTCCTAACTTTGGTAGAGAATTTCTTCTTTATTGAAAGAGCACCTTAAAAGCTTTCTCCAACATTGAACTGGCTATCTCTATAAAACCTCTGCGTAGGAGGTAGTGTGTTTGCTTGCTTGTTTACTTCTTGTGATCAGAAATAAGGCAGAAGGGTTAAGTTAGACAGAAAGGGAGTTAGTACCAAATCTGGGGTTTGAAATCAAAAGTTCTTTGCTTCTATTACACAAATTTATATTTTTGTGAGTTCTTTTTCTCTTAAAAAACTTTAAGAGGATCATATTTTTCTTTAAAAGCAAGTTTGTGCAGCAGTAAAAGTTCCCAAAAATTTCTTCATGTTTTTCACAGTTTCTTTAGTCTGAAATCACTGTTTCAACATAGTTTGTATTCCTTCATGAAATCGCATGCTTTATTAATATACAGGCACCTCATACTGCTCCATCTTTAGGAAAATGTTAGCTTTCATCTTTATGTACAGTCCCAGTGGTAACACTGAACATCATCCGTTATTTCCTCTTTCCAGTCGATAATGGTGGGAGGTTCACCTCTGTTTTCCTTCCTCCTCTGTCTCCTTTCTGGCATTCTGCCTATTGCCATGGGGTAGCAGGTGTATATTATTTCTTCAAGCAGTTACACCAGTTACTTCAGGCATGCATATCTCTTCAAATTAACTTCTCCATGGCCCTTAGCAGCTGTTGCTGCTTTATCACTTTACTGCCAGATGGGCAGCAGGCACCGTTCCTGAGCCAGGACCAGCTGAGATGCCATTCCATCCTTATAGCAGCAGCGCCGTTAAATTCCTCACTGGAAACTGGATAACATAATCAGCTATATTTTTTCATTGGAATATAGTTTCATTCTTCTTTTTGTGTGTTATTAATAATTGTCGATAAGGCAGGACTAGTTTTGTACTAAAGGAAATAGTGAAGAGCTATTATGTGGACATGTAGGTATGATTCTTTCATGAGTTCTGAATGCAGCTCCACACCACTCCAGCACAAAATTTACCTGAATCTAAAGTATTCCTAATTTTCTTCTTTATGTATCAAGGCCTTCCAGATCAGTCTCACCTCTAGCAAGATATACAAGAATATTAAAAATGTTTTGCTATAAAATAGTTACATTTTAATGCATCAAGTCTACCTCACATCCTCTGAAGCGCACAAAAATTTCCATAAAATAATTATTTGACAAGGAAAAAAAGACAAAAATCATTAAAATACCTTTGGAGTTGACTTTGATATTTAATAACTTGAGCAAATAGTTAGTGTGTGATAGCAACATTATGCTTCAGTATAAAAAGCAGACCAAGTTACACTGCTAAATCTAATATATGTACTTTTGTGATATTCTCAAACACACTATATGGTTTATAGGAACTAATATGCTATTTGCTACTTATGGCTGGAGTAAAACCATGGCATGCTGTATTATGAGCCTCTCCATTCCACAATAGCTTATTGCAATCATAAGAGAGAGGCTGTGGTGCCTTTTTTCTTGACCTATGACTTTTTCTGTAACACATACCTTCATCCAAGGTGCCAAAAGAGAACTGCTGGATTCCTGCAAAAGCCTTTACTGTCTCACAAAGTAGATGTTGTAAGCTGTTTCCTTCTAGATCGGCTTCATCAATTGTATCATAGACACACAACCCACTAATGAGAGAGACATACATTACCTCTAGTCTGAATTCATGGACAAACTGTACTTGCTGTGCCTCAGAACCTGTACTACTCTCAGGACCACTGACATCAAATGTGCAGATATCCCAAACTGCCAAGCTCAATACAGGTAATATCGTTTATTTTGCACTTAATTTTCCTTAATGCCAAGGAAATTTGTGTTATGAATGCAAACTACTTGTATGGTTTATGCATGGCTAATGTGCTAATAGAGGCTGACAAGTATAGAGGAGTATCATGTCTTATTTGCATAAGTGGCATTAAAAAGGTTTTGGGGTTTTGTTTGCTTATCTGTTTGTTTGTTTGTTTTGTGGTAGCTGTTATTGTTTTTCCTGGATTTTTTTTTTCTTTCTTTCTTGCATGGAGGTAGAAATGAAGTAACACGAAGCAGATCCTTAAAGAAATCAGAAAACTGGCAAGAAAACTGGATGCGAGGTATTGAGTTTTGCTGAGGGCAGAGATCAAGTATCTTGGGTCTGTGTAACACCTTCAGTCTTTATGGTTTCTCTCTCTTGCTTGCCTTGTTGCCCCTTCCTTTAACATTTGTCATGCACTTGAAACTTTCAGCCCTTCAGATGCTTCACGTCACTTCAATACTCACTACTCCTCTGCTTGCCCATTTGGCCAAAAGTTGCTGGACAGAAAGCAGGCTACATTTCTTAGGCAATACCTTTGGAGATGGCTTCAGAATTAAGACAACGGATCATAAATCTGGTGTGTAATGATAAGGTCAATCCCAGTAACGTCCCAAGAGATACAGGAAGCTTCTTCCAAAGTTATCCTTTACAGGCATACCAAATACAGGAACAACGCATTGCACTGGCATTTGGAATCCATGAAGCATTTACTTATTTTTTATTGGCTTGATTTTTAAATAGCATTTTACTTAGCTAAGTTTGAGCAGCCTTTTCCCATCTTTGTAGTTATTCCTTTATCTCAGAAACCACAAATGGAGTCCATCGAAGGTCATCAAGTTGCTCAGGCATGATTTTCCCTTGGTAAATCCATGCTGACTGCTCCCAATCACCTTCTTCTCCTTCATGTTCTCAGAAGACTTAATTTGCACTGTGTATCTTTTAGGTAACATGCAGAAAATATCTAATCAGAGTATATTTTTATTGCCGCTACACATTTCTCACTACATATTTTATGGTGCAGTATGTATACTATGAGCACTGAATGTCACCAATACATAGCAAACAAGCAGGGCTGGATCCAACCCTGATCCAGAACAGGGGACTGTGCTGTGTGTGAGGCTTCACACCATGTGCCTGAATCCATTTGCCACACAGAAAGAGGCTAAGGATGGACAGAGAGAAGGAGAAGGTTAAGGGCCATGTTACCTGTCTCCCTTCCCTTCCTGCCATCCTGCCTCTTCTAATAAACCCTACCTGCAGGGTACTGACCTCTCATTAGGAACTATTTCTGTAAACAGATAACAAACTGGAGGAGGGAGATTAATAAAAACTCTATACAACAAGTAGTTACATAGCTGAAGACTTGATCTGATTCAACAGAGTGTTACAATAGCTCTAGGACAAGTTATCCTCCTTGACGTTTGGTTTTGCATGAGCAGAAAAGCAGGAAAACACACGAGCAGTCATACTGACCTGGTCTTCAGAAGGCTGCAGAAGGCTGCTTCAACAACAGAGGCAATAAAGTAGTTGTAACTCTGCTGCAACCAATTACGAAGTTTCTAATTGTGAAGAATTATTTAGGTTTTCCCCCAAGGAGTTATTTTTAAAGAGTACCGGAGATTATCTCTAAAGACGTCTTCTAACCTGTCACATTTAAAAGCATCCCAGCTTCTCAGATGTGCTGCTCAAGGGAGCTCTTTCTATTTTATTGGTATCCACTAGAGAAAAATAAGCAACAGCCAAGTCATTAAAAGGTTGCGTTTTATTACTTAACATTACAGCAATTTGCTGCTGCTAACTTTGTTGAAAAATTACAGGGAGTTGAAGATGAGTGGATGAGCTGATTCACTGGGGAGTATGATTGACTGATGGTGGGAAAATAATGAGAAGTCCCAGGGAAGCACATAACAGAGAGAAACTAAAGCAAAAGGAGAGTTTAAAAGAAAAGCGTTCTATTTTTCCTCTTTTTTTTTTTTGTTTTGTTTTCCAAAAGCACTTAACATCTTCATGATACACTTTGATTTGCACAACTTTGACTAGGTTACTTTCAGAGAGCAGAAGGCCCTTCATCCTGCATGGAAGTGAAAAGTCTGCTTGCCATGGCTGGACACAGCTGTGGGATTCACAGTTCACCCAGAGCTCCTAAGAAAGTAGATTCTCATATGTAGCCTGTATTTCCTTCTGACAAGGTAAAACCAGCTAGTTCTAAGCCGTTAAGAAAAGTCTAGAGTAGGCCACCTGTGGTTGGAGAAAGTGGACGTATACCATGACTGGGCTATAAACTGCTCCTCCACATGCCAGCATTCAGTTCAGAGCAAAGCACATGTAAAAAGCCCCAAAATATTTCTCCACCTGTTTCCTGCCCTTGCACAGACTGTAACAGTCTCTGTGGTTTGGAAGCAGAACCGAAGAGGGAAGCTGTGATTTCAAAGCAGCACAACATGAGGGAAACGTTCAGTGTGGCAAGAGGGTCCGCTGTGCCTGCTGTCCTGCGGAAGAACAAAAAGGTTGCCCTGCCACTATGAGTCACTTGCAGATTCAGTGCGTCTGTGGCAAAGATCACCAGTTTGTGGTCTGGAACAATATCTTGCTTTACCGTGAGGGGAAAAGAAGGAAAATCTGGTCAACTGAGTGGACAGACTACAGAGCCAAGGGATTTCTTCCCTCTCAGAGCTCAAGCAAGAAAAAAACGTGGCAAGGGATGATGAAGACACTTCATATCAAGATCTCAGAGAGGAGAGGACAAGCATGCATGAGCGTTAGAAGAAAGCCATGCTGGCAGGAAGCCAACCAGCCTGTCTCTAGCAGACCTTTCAGGGGAACTCAGGAAACGGGTGAACTTTCTGGTTCTTCCTCACTGCTGACGTATACAGGCAGTGCCGCATTAAGTCCTACCCTTTAACGTATAGATTACTACACAAACATGATTCCCCATTTTCAGGTTTTTCAGAATTAAATTTAAACATACACTATACTAGCACAACTAGTGTTACTACTGCAGCAGCTATGCGTTATTTCCTATATTTCTGCAACAGGGCAATTAAAAATTAAAATAATGAATGTGATTTTAAGACAGAAGAGCCTCCTGTAAAGGAAATAATCTCATTGGCCCTCTGAACTGAACAGAATAGTCCTGTTTCAGTGTAGAGCAGACCAAAATTACTACTACAGAAGGTGACTTAAACTTACAGTTGAGCTTTATGCCCTCTCAGGGGACTGCCACACAGGAGCTCTCTTGGAGGGTTTTTCAGAAGCCCCATGTCTTGGATGCTGCAAGTCCCTTGGCAACATCGCTGTCAACAAATACACACAAAATCACCTGATGGTGTACACAAAACTCTCTACTGTGACAGCAGAATCTAACACTGAAATATACACCCCGAGATACGGAGATAACTTTTCTTGTAAAACTTGGCTGGAGGCTGGAAGGCTGCTTTAGCAGTTGTGCAAGACAGCCTGTACTGTTCGTGCAGCTCTAGGAAGGGGGAGCAATTGTAAAGGGATTATTCCCAGTGCTTACTTCAGACATCACTTTTCGGCCCAACTTTGTAACCAAAAATAAAGCAAACAAGGATTATGTTGTGATGTATCATCATTAAGATATTAGTTAAGTAATGAGACAGGTTAAGAATAAAACAGGAAATTATTCTTCTATTTTTACTTCCTGAGCTTTTATTAGCTAGCAAACGCAGACGAGCTCCTGAAAAAGCACTTGTTTAACAATTGGACAAAAATCGAAAAATAAATTTGAAGGCCATCTCCTTTGCAGGTCTCATGACAGACTCTCTTCAGCACACAGTAAGACTCATTTAAAAATATTAAGTCAGTCTATCTAAAGATGCCACGTACCTTTTAGGAGAGGCTCAAAGTGAATCTAATCTGCTAGAGCCGTTGTATCCCACAATCATTTATTCTGTCTGTCCTCATCTAATCTTCAGAATATCAGCATGCCAATCAGATTTTCCTGGAGAGCATATTATTAATCTTTGCACTTTATAAAGTGTTGGGTTTAGTTGTATTGCATACAGTATGAGCCCAGGATCCTGTCAAGGACTCTATGGATCTCCCACAGCACAGCAATGTGGGGTCTTCTGAGACTGAAAAAATGTCCTTTGTGATTTCCTTTACCCTATGGGAGGGAGGAGAGGGAAAATGCTATTAACTATATGGAAAGAAGAGTAAATTACACCAATTACAGTGGCTTCCATATGACCAACTCTGAGCCAGTTGCAGCCATGCAATCGGATGCATACACTGCAATGGAAGGAGACACGCTAACACTTCTCTCTCTGGAGCTCAATCACTCCCTGAATTAGGCCGGGTTCCCTCTTGGGAAAAGCCCCCAGGAATTAGCAGCTCTAATTGCATTACCCAGAGAGATTTTGGCCATGGTGAGCAGAGACAACCATGAATGAGACCTTGATACAAACCTTTAGTCTCTTGCCCATCTCTAGACATGTTTTAGAAAGTTTACCCATTCTAAGCAGCTATAATTTAGCAGAATGATAGCTTTGTATAGGCTATATAGCTTTATACAGCCAGCTTTAGTGCTGGGGACTGAAGAAAAAGAAAATAGGAATACTCAGAGCTGGAAAGCCTGAGAGAAAGAGCAGTGCAAATACAGCCCATCCAATAAAAGATGGGCTTGTGTTTTATTTTGATTCTGTTGCCATTTAAAATAATCTGATTAGTTCAGGCTATTCAGCACCTGGAATGTTCTCTTTACTGCTTGCCAAAAATAATTAAGCCTTATTCTTTGTGATAAAGGACACTGGAAAGGGAAGCCATGGAGAAAAAGACAGGAGAGTAGGCTTTGAGAAATACTCAAAGCAATGGGTTTATAAGCATTTGTAAGTTCACCTGAAGCCTACAAGAGACCAGGATTTCTGGCCCATGAACATCAGAGACTTCAGGAACTGCTCTGAAAGTTTGAAAGCAAGGAATGATGGACAAAACAGGCCTCACAGGAGTGCCGAATGGTGGGGATGCCCGAACCGTTGTCATATCCCTAGCAAGGGAGAAAGTGAATATTTCTGTAATTTTGCCACTGGCTAAGTATGAAATTCTAAGTGAGATAGAGTGTCTTGATGCTGTTTCCCTGCTCACAGATGTTTCCATGCATAGTTTTGTTCATATTTACTGCTATGCCAACAAATGCACATCAAATGCCTTTCCCCTGCTGCTTTTTCTCAGAACCTCTGCCAAACCGTACAATCGATTTTTTTTCAGTGTTTACAGACAGTTTGAGAGTCTACAAACTGTAGCTCCTGCAATATACACACAAAAGCAAAGGACAGAGAGGAATAAAAATGTCTTGCCTGCTATGATAGCAAAATTATCTGTACCACAAGGAAATACAGATTTTTTTGTTCTTTTCTTTTAAGATTCAACAGCTGCCAAACTCATACTCCGCTGAACTCCAGTACTTAAAAAATGTGGCGACTTAACTGCAAGGGATTTTGCCAATGAATTGAAGTGCCATTCCTCTAGTTCTGAAGCTGGCTTTTCCAAACCAGCTTGTACAGCCCGTCTTGTATCTGGCTGTAGAGATTGTCCCAGCCCCAACATCAGACCCCATCTTCTGCATGTAATGATCCTTCCTCATATTCTCTTCCTTCTGTCATCAAGATCCACTTTCTTCCTTCAAACTAAATATGGAGATGCTAATTAGTACTAATTAGATTAATATGGATGTTATAGTTACACAGAGGACTTGCCAATGGAACCTGGGAAAGAAGTGAGGAAGGAAAAGAGAGAGTTTATTTGTGGAAACCACTTCATAAGCACCAAGGACACCTCTGGTTGCTATTTCTGAAGTACAAAACCAAAGCAAAGACTTGCATTGAGACCCATAAGCCTGGCTGAAACCAGTACAGCTGACAAATAATTAGGCCGTCTTGGGAAACTCTTTCACTAAGCAGTACTCTCCATTATACTGTTGTTTTCCAATGTGAGTTACTCAGTAAAGTGAGCAGAAGGAATGGGTCACGGAGTGAAGGAGAGAGAAAGTCTCCAAGAAGAGGGAAGATCAAAGGCTGTTACACACTGCCCAGCTGCAAAAACTCTTCTGCTGGAAAGAGCACACAAAGCTCAACTGTTTCATTCCAAATAAGTGTCTTGGCCCGGGTGGATATTAAAAGGAACAACAGTAGAAAAATTGGGAGGGGAATGAAGCAAAGCAGAGCCATGGCACCCAGACAAAAGCAATTTGAAACTTATGCAGAGAAGAGGGAAGGCTTGTGTTGGCAGGGATTTAACAAAGGATGGTGAGGTGATATGAGCAGAGCAATAGGAAAACATTATCCCAGCAATGCAGTTCCCAGTAACACTAGTAAATGCTATATAATATATAATAATGATTAATCAGTTACCATCTTAATAATTAAAAGGTAATTGTCTAACCCTATGGCTGTAATGTAAATGGAGATCTGCTAACCCAACTGAAATTTGTGCCACTATCATCAGTGACTAATCATACCATTCTTCTCTATAGGTTTGCTTGAATTTGCTTATTTTGGAAACAAAGCAAAGCTTTAACTTCATTTGTTAAAACTGTATAGGCAGCAGAACTAGCCAGTATTTTACTCTGCCTCATGACCTATTAGTAAAGTTCCCAGAATCAGCAGATTTCCAGGTGTAGAAGTTTTAACTGATGCCAATGCAAGGAAGAGAAGTGACTTGTGGGGTTTAAGGTTAACAATGAAATAACTAGCTCTGATGTATGTCCCAGTAATGTATTATTTCACTGGTGGATATTTATTATTTTAGACCAGAACATTTCTGTGAGATGTCCTGAAGGTCCCCAGCATTAAAATTAAGACAACATAGTCGGGTTCAGTCATCATAACAGTACAGATCTAGATTAACTTCAGTATTAAGTTTACATCAGCAAGAGAATGAGAGACCAAGAACACTTGGCCTTTTCTGGAAAGACCCAGAACAAAAAACATTAATATTACCTTTCCCACAAGATTTTACATTGGCAGAAGTGATGGAACAATGTGGCTACTAATTCACCAGCTTTAGAATTAATTTCTAAACTTTATTATTGTCTCCACTGAGACTCACAAATTGCTTTTGCTATAACATCATTCCAATTATTTTCAGCTGCTCAGCAATCAGAATTTGTAGGAAAATTCTGACTCTTTGAAAGTTGTGCTTATTCTGAATGAGAACAAAATAAACTTTTTATAGTTTCTTAAAACACAAGTTTCTGGAGGAAATGATGTTTCAGGAAATTTGAAATGCATTACCCTAAGGTAATTAACTAGTAAAGAGCTTTGAGTTTCAAACATGACAATTTATTCTGAAAAGGATCAAAATTAATCACACTGACATTGTTAAAATGCTTTTCAATTCTTTTCATCATAGAATTTCATGAAAAGCAATGCATTTTTCAGATGGTTCAGTTTTTAATGAAGCTTCATTTCCCACAGGAGAAATTTTCCTACAGTAAATTTCTTACCGTTTTAATTTTATCCTTTGTTTCATATACTCTATTCATCTGAAACTCAATTATACAAATGCTGAAGACAGACACTTGTACCACCACCACTTTTTCTAGGTATGAGTCTCTTACTCCATCTGCCAGTACAAAAGTGTATTACAACACAGACATTACAGCTCTTTGTATATGGCATTTTATAGTTTGAAGATTGTCTAAGGGTTAAATATTGATACCAAACTATACCAGTAAATGCTGTAAATCTACAGTACACCCCAGCTTTAAATCTAGTTTTGGATATTTGAAATGAGTGCTAGCTAAACGAGGCCCGTCTGCTTTTTAAGAGGTGATCAGAGAGAAATGGGTAGATTAGGAAAAGAAGCTTAACTAATAAAATCAGGAGGGAGGAATAAGACTTGAAGTTGCAAAATACACAGACAGTATCTCAATTAACAGGAAAAAGCTTTCCAAAGAACGGATGTAGTTGGAGCATGGTGAAAACATTAATTGGTTCTCTTTAGGGTAATATGGAATTAGAGAGAGGATGGAGTCGCATTGCAGACCTGTTTTGTAATTCCCTTGTCTGCTCTTACAAATGAAGTGGATGGAGATTTGCTTTAGCTGGATGTCCATTTTCTCGAAGACAGGGAAAAGACCTAAGAAATAATGCTCAGCTATAGGTACAGGCAGGACACAGCAGGGCCAAAGGGAGTCAAAGCGAAAGGTTTGTGGATGGGAAACTGTCAGAGAGAGCCACTGACAAATACTTGCCAGGCTGGTTTTGGTAGATTCGGACTGAACATCTGTTCTGTTCTGAAGTATAGGAAAGAAACAAGTGTAAACCAAATACCAAGACAAGAATCAAGGGTTATTTGCCAGAGATTGCAGGGATTTATTACTGAGCACACATATAGAAAAATGACCTTTGGCAAGAAGATATGATTAGACAGAGTACGCACACTGCAGACAGCGCAGCTTTCCCACAGAAGGAGGATGCTAGAAGAAGCAGCGGCTGAAGTACACTGGGGTTATAAAGCGGAGACCGACACATTCTGTGCACGTGTCACCTGTGTAGCAAATAAAACACGTTGTCCTCGGGAGGAGGAGAGGGTAGCAAATACAACACGTTGTCCTCGGGAGGAGAGGGTGCACACCCTCTTTGCAACACTGGCACCTCACCAAGTTGGTGAGACGCATAAGATCTGGCCACAGAGCCTCTCCAGCAAGCCCAGGGTTTTAATCTTCTGCAGACGCATCTTTGCCCTTACTTTAGATAGTCCAGAGTTAGCAGAGGAGTTATTCCCAGGCTCCCATGGACAGTGGTGATGTTCTTTTACTAAGGGCTGCTTTAGTGGCTTAAAAATGTCTTAAATATTATTTGCTTCCTTTTCAAGTGAGATCCACCTGATAAGTACTTATGTTTACTTTTAAACTGCCTGTACATTCCTCATTGTTGACAACATAAAGCAAGAAGGGACAATAAATCTTAGCTGTTAATTAAGGCTGAGCTGAATTAAGGACTCTGCCACATATGACCATTTTATCGCTACATGCAAGAGCACAGTGCAGACAGTTTTAGTGTGAGCTAAAAAACATGAAAGGATAGTTTATATAACTCATCCTCCAGCTATCCTTACATTCAGCGTAGATGTTCCTCTGGTGTGTGCCACCTCCCAGGCAGACTCCTGTTTTCCACATGTGTTGCTGAGCAGGTAGGCAGGATGGTCAGGACCAGGATGGTCCATATAATGCTTTGCACAGTATGAAGCAAGAAGGTTTGTGGGAAGGAAGCTGGCATGGGGATAACAGGACTGCAGAGGCAGCTGAAGGGAGAGACTCCTCTGGACCAAGGTCCTGGGGCTATGAGGATCTTGTCTGTTATAGATGAAAGAGACATCAGCTGGGATCCTGTGAATATTAAAAAATAGATAAATAAAAGAGCAAAAATACAGCTGCCATACATCTCCACAAACTTTCTCATCTATACAAGGGTTTCAGACATTAAATCCCCTCTCAGCCAAGAAACTGGAATTGTCTAAGAATATTCATATTGACAAATCAAGTGCTGAGTAAAGGCAGATGGGGAAAGGATTAAATCTGGCACTTTTGTAATTTTTTGTGCATTGTATCTACCACAGACTTTCTTCTTATATTCACCAGAATTAAAGCTCCCTCCTCATAATCTTTTCTGATAATTTAGTCACTTTCTACCTTGAGAAACAGAATCAGGAGCCAACAGCTTCGAGTTATTAAGGATGATCCAGTTAAACACACAGTGCTACTAAGGAGAGAGGAGCATCCGACAGACCGTGCCAGCTTCTGCAAACAGTGCACATGCTTGTCTTCCTATGGCCAACGGGCAGAGCGCTCTCAGTGTAAGCACTTTCCCTGCTTCAATCTGTGGTTTGTAGAAATCGTTTGATAGTCCATTAGTAGGTATCTTTCTTAGGTCATCATCCTGTTAACTGCTTTCATGGTTTAATCAAAAACACCACAAATACTACTAACCCTTGTTAGCTCCCAAATTCTTATCTGTGAGAAAGGCTTAGTTTGGGTAATGCTTTTTGTGCATGCATGCATTTTATTTCCACTGCTCTCATCTAACCTGTTTATATCCTTTCAGTTGTAGAGATTTAAATGCAAAATGGAGGGAAAGAAAAGAATATAAGATGGGAACCAGACATGACTGGTAACCCTCTTTCCATGCACCACAGATTTCTAAAGACTAAACAAAATTGCTGAATGTCATGCAGATGGGAATAAGAGACTAGCTTTGCAGAGCTTTAAGTCTCTTGTTTTAATGACTTGGTAGGTAAGAGTCAGAATTTCTAAAGCATTCCGTTCCAGAAACTCACAGAAGCCAATGAAACAAAGAAATTGCGTTGTTCAAACCACTGTTTAATCAGATTACGAGTCTGATTTTTTATTTAAATATAATAAGCTCAAAATGAGTTAAAGTGAATATAAGCACAATGTTTATACTTCAAAATATAAATTAGAGATTTATAAACTCTATTTTCTAAAAAGGTAACATAAATTTCCCGTTCCTTTTGCATTTTAAGGGAGAGTGATCTGAGTATTTGTCAATGTCATTTTAATGTTTTACAATTTTTGTCAAATGCCTTATTCACAAACATAGTTGAAGATTTACCTATTTAGTCCTGAGCAAACACTTTAATGTGGGAAGTTGGAAAGATTATTCAAATATTTTTATTCTATTCAACCAACTCTGGTTGAGAGCCAGAGGAAGGCACGTTTGCTGAAAATATGTTGTTCTAGCACTTTAATTAGGAGAGACCAGAGAAAATTCCCTAAAGCTTTTGGTTAGACAATATTAGGCTGCAGTGTAAAAAATAAAATCTAAATTAAAGGAGGAGCTCCCCCCATGGCAGATTAGAGTTCAGACAGGAGACCAGAGCGTGCCTGCAGCCTAGGTCATTTTGCTCAAAAGCTGAAAACAGTTTGGGTTTTGTATGCCTTTTACAGCAAAATTTCAACAGGTAAGAAGAGAAAAGTAACAGATATCTGAGATTTAAGACAAGAGTAGACTATTTAAAATAAAAATCTGAGAGCCGCATGCTATTCAGAGGCTCGATAGCGGGGCCCATTGGAGGCAGAGCATTTGCTCCTGTGGCCGGAGGACAGCCCGTGGCTGTGCCCAAGCAGCCCAGCTGGGGCACGGAGAGCCCTCGTTCTAGACCCTTTGCATGGGATACTTCTGTCCTGACTTCTCTAGTGCAGTCTGCGGCAGATGTGAGCGCAGCATTTCCTAAGGCTGTAGCCTGTGCTGTACCTGACCCGTAGATTAATGGAGTTCAGCAAGCCCAGCTGTTAATCTCCCGCTTTTCAGGAACATGGTATGTATATTTATTTATACTCACATTGATGCTCATGAATGTAAAATCAAATGTGAAGGAAACAAAAGGAAACCATTACAGTAGAAATAAAAATTAGACTCATGGGAACTCTGATTTCTAATTAGAAACACTGCACATCTATTATAATTTTAGCTCACAGAGGTTAATAGAAAATGAGATCAAAGGCAGCATGTGTTTACCAATGGTAGATCATGCCAGACTAAGTTTCTTTGATGTGCTAACAGAGCTGAATAGGAAATGCAGATATCATCTATCTAAACTTTAGGAAAACATTTAATGTGCTGCCACTTGGGATCGTATCTATTAGACGAATGAGAAAGGAACTCATAAAAGAACTGTAAAAGTGCATGAGGTTTGGAACAGGACAGATGACAATCTGATTCTGTTGAAAGGAAAATGACTACACTGGAAGAAGGTTAGTAGTAGAGGTCCTCAAGGATTTGTGGTGGGTTCAGTCATCTTACACTGTTTCTCCTCCCCCAACCCCATAGGTTCCTTAGGCTTTTTTACCAGATGCTCCAGGGCTGCTCGGCAAACGAATGCAACTCTGCCTTGGACCCTGAGCTGCATCACCCAGCAGGTGGGAGACCATCTCGCAAGCCCCTTCCCTTCCTCCTGGGGAAATCCTCACCTGGGCTGCAAGCTCTGGGGAGGGCTTCAGTACCCAGCAAGTACAAGGGTGGTGATGCCTCCCACTTCCCTCGAGCATGGACACTTTCAGAAGAGCTCCGCAGGGCCACAGAAACACCACAAAAACCTTCTGGACTCAAGTCCAGTTGATAGCACTGCCAGGTCATCTTTCAACCGGTAAAGAAAATAGGTTCCTGTGTTGGTTGGAAGCAAATAATGAACACAGAGAGAGCTTTCATTCTTAACCTTAAAATGTTGTTTTTAATTGAAATTGCAGATGTGACAAAGCAGAAGACTGCAATATCATTCAGGCGGAACTAGAGGACCTTAGGGCATGGAGTCACAGCAGTGCAATGGGCTTCCATCAAATATATTGTAAGGCCATGCCCTTTGGACCTACAATAAGATTTGTGTTACAGACTAGAGTTCATCATCTGGGGAGATGACGGACCAAGGATGCATTTTCAAAGAAACAAAGATAGCTAGAAAGTATTGTTTGAGCTACTTCTAGCAAAGAAACATATAACAACATTTTCCTTGTGAGTTACTTCTGGAAGATGGCATAAAATCCTTGTCCCTTGCTTTGAAAAAGTAGCAAACGTGAACCAGTGCAGAGGAAGCAGACACGACAAAGGAACTGACAGCTTCTCTTAATGAGAGGAACACTAAATAGTTTCATTTAGCTTAGTTTCATTTAGTTTAGTTTACTTTGTCTAGCAAAACCAAGGCTGAAAGAGGAAGCAATTATTCTCCGTAAAGCTATCAAGGCCAAACCTCAGGGAAGGAAAAGGACTTTTTAGCTGACACAGTAATACATGGGAATAAACTGGACATGAATATGTTTAGGCTGGAAAATAGGAAAATATTTTTAACTACCAGGGAGAAGGTTGTCTCCCAGAAGAGGTAAATATAAAAGCATATGCAATTTTAGGACAGCACCTAATCAGCTTATGGAAGGGCCACCTTCAACACTGCCATCCTACAGCAGGAAAAAGAAGCCGTAAGGCATTTCTAATTTGCAGCTGGATGTACAGAAGCCCAAGAGATACCAAATTGCATGGCAGTAAGTAAAACCACCTCTTCTCCTCTCAACAGGAGAAACTGCTATCAAAGCACAGGTTATTAACGCTGGGATTAAAAGGCCAGTCCTACATCAAAAAAAAGCAATTTCTTTGCTCTGGAGTTATAAGTGAAACTGGAATCAACTCTGTCTAGCCCCTGTAGACCCATCTTGCTGCTGCTCCTAAAAACAAAGGCAACAAGAAGAGCAACAAGCCCACAATAAGTACATTCAGATCCACAGCCTAAGCTGGACTGCAGTCGCAGAAGGTTGGTTATAAATCCTCTGCTTTGGAAAAAACGCAGGACTTCTAGAAAAGCTTACATACACTTTTGCTATGAATTATTGAGACTCCAAGTAGGACATGCGTGCATTTTGAAGGTGAAAAGATCTCTGTACATTATCACAATGACAGCCTTTGCTCTCCCTGGCTGCCACCCCAGGAGCCTGCTGACCTGAAACTTTGGTTTGGGCATGTATCCGTCTGTGAAGCATTCTCTGCTTAACAGAGTGCTTGGACTATTGCTTGGGGGTTGCCATTTCATTCATGCTGCTTTGGCTGTGGCTGATGACAAGTTGCTACACTTCTGATTAATTTCCAAGCTACAAAACATTACAAGCTTTGTGCAGACCACAAGGTGGCACAGCTGTAGTAGCTATATAGAACTGGATAAGGCAGCCCAGCATGAACAGATTAAAAATAAAAATTAACATAGTATTTAATATCAATTAGAGATGAGGGGAGGTAAGCAAAAAATATCCTATTCTGGTGAAAAAGTTCTTATTTCTAATTGAAAGGTGGTGTTCTCTGAGCCTATAAACAACAGACAATGCTGAAATCTTTTATTTTCAATAATCAACTGCTTATATATTTACAAAAAAATAACACTTCAAAGCACAAGGGACTTTTGAACAAGGAAACCAGTTTTGTCTGAGATGTAATAGAATCCTGTGACTTTAGATTTATTTTCAGTCGAATGTTACAATGATTATGGAATAGTTTTTTAGTGATTTTTTTTTTAAGCTGGAAAATTCTTTAATACCAACAAACTCTCTATCCCACAGACAATTCCATTTGCAACCACTTTCAATTTTTGAATAGCAAAAGAGTTTGAGAACAGTCCCTAATTAGATGTCAGAGACCAATGACCTTTTGAAAATAGTCTTTTTATGACACAATCCAAAAGGCAATGAATGCACTCTATGAGAAAATAATGTTAGTAATATGGATTTATGGGATTCAGATTCACTGCTCCGAATGACCCAGAAAATATTACGGAAATTTAACCCAATCATCACTCTGGCAGCATATCACAAGGAACTGGACAGTACAGGTTTATTGTCTCCAGGATATTTGCTTTTATTATCCTCTAACTACTGAGGAGATGAGGTAAAGAGAAGCAGACATATATTGGGGACTATGCAGGGAGGCAGAATTTCTTTATGTTTTTGTTGTGGGGGTTTTTAACAAAAATGATGTCATTTGTATCATTCACCAGTGAGTATTGCTATTTGTCCTGCAGCTGTTCAGCACTAGCGTAACAGGGTGATGATCCATGGTTAAGATTTCTAGAAGTGTCTGCAATAAAAATAAGATTTCTAGAAGTGTCTGCAATAAAAACTTTCCATCCATTTATGTACTGCCATATTTGTCAATAATTGTCACAAATGCCACAGATTTGAAGAAGTCTCGTTATGGCAGAATAATCAAAATCTAAAGATAAGCTCATCTAAATACCAATATATGTCCATGAGAGATATCTATATCTAGTCATCTAATCTATATCCAAAGGGGAGGAAAATAATAACTTTATTAGTCAGGTCCTCTTGGAGAAAATCAGAATTCCTGATTAGCATCCAAATGAAAAACTGGCCTTTCCAAATTTGCTGCATTTCATCCAGGCAAACTGTTCTCTGACTTGGAGAGTGAGGAGATTCACAAAAGCCTGCGTTTTTTAAATGAGATCTGAAGCTTTAATTAACAAGTTTTTCATTTGGGTTGACAGTCTTCCTTATTTTAACTGGAAAATGTCTGCAACTGTTATTGCTATGCCTGGTATAATATTTATAAGGAATGTCCTAGTAAGTAAGAATATAAGTCATTGACATTCATTGATAATCATGGATACAATTTTCAAAACAACCTGAGGGATTTGACCACATAATGTTCTTCCCCCTCTAAGTCTTCCCATACTTCTGTCATTATCATCCACTGCAGTATTGTATCTACTTCAGGGCTCAATCCTCCAAACACAGAATGCAGTTCCAAGAAGCCCGGAATGATGGGGGGAGCTGAATCTTCAGATTAAAATCTTTCCCAGGGAAGAAATGCACTCTTAGAGCTCTGTAGGAAAAGAAAAAGAAGGAAAAGGAAGAGGAAAAGCAAAAGGAAAAAGGGAGAGGGAAAGGGAAAGGAAAATGAAAAGGAAAAGGAAAAGGAAAAAAGGAAAAGGAGAGAAGAAATGGTGATTGATTCCTACAGCTCTCATGCTAACTGAAATGAAAGGAGTCAGCTTCGTATCTCATACCATTAGATCCTCTACTCACACCAGCAGCATTGCTTCAGGTGGCTCTCTAAAGATCAACAGACTGATACAAAGAATACAATTATTATTTTCTTATATTAATATAACTTAGCACAGAAACACAACAAAGAAGTATAAAATGCCTATTTATTTTTTAATTGAGAGTAATTTAATTGAGAGTCTTTAAAATTTCACAGAGAGGATAAGTATCCCATGTAGAAAACTCAGTCTTGCAATTCCCATTAATTTTTATATGATTTGAACAATCAGTCCCTGAATGCTCAAAATGCCTCTGACAGTGAAACACATACAATGTCCCTGTTGTTTTATTGCATCCTTTGATGATTAAGTTTGTGTATTTTGGCTTTTGTAGAGAATACGCATCCTAAAATCTTGTTTACAGTTCCCTGCTAGTATTGCAGTGAGTGAGCACATTTTGAGATCACACATCTGTCTGTAGAATTTTGTTTTCCTGCCCCTATCTGTATATTTATATACACTGATGAAGTCCCCCCTGAGCATCCTCTTCTCCAGGCTGAGCAGTCCCAGCTCTCTCAGCCTCTCCAGCCCAGCTGGAGGCCAGTCACTAGTGGTACACCACAGGGGCTGATACTGGGACCAGTACTGTGTAACATCTTCATTAATGACAAGGATGATGGGACAGGGTGCACCCTCAGCAAATTTGCAGATAATTCATGGTTCTGGGGGCTTCTAGGCACACCAGTGCTACTAAATTATTTGCCTAGGACCCTACAGAAAGTCTGCAATATGGCTAGGAATTTAACCTAGCTGTCTTGGGGTTGGGCTAGCATTGTGGCGTTGAACCAGCCTTCACAGGCCTGGCTCCAGGGTAACGACAGCATTAGTGGGATGCGTTTGTCCAAACCACTTGCTGCTATTCTCAGTCTCAAATCTCATCTGTAAGCAGAACTTCTCTGGGAACATTTTATGTAAAATTTCTCCAAAGAAGCATAATATTCAGAAGCAGGCCAGAACTTCGACTTTCATTACTGGAAATGATCTCAATTTCTAGTACGGATTTGCATTTGGATAGAAATTTCTCCAAAGCTGCACTCTGTTTGGATTAAAGGTTTTGGTTCTGTCATTTAGCAGAACTTATTTTTTATGTCAAGTAAACATGTCTTAATTATATTAATTATTGACCTATTAATTGTATTAATTATTGTTAAAATCAATAACAGGACATCACATCCTAATCCCCCCGCCTTTTTTGCATTTTGTTACATTATTGTCCTTAGCCTAGGACTGAACATTATAACAGCTGGGGAGCAAACAGAGTCCTTGTCACTGAATGCTCTGGCAATATAAAGTTGCTAGAGATTTTTTTTAAATAAGATGGCTCCATATCTGCTTTTTCTGCAAGGATTCAGTTCCCCAAAAAAGATCCTCTGAAAGCAAAACAGAGTGTCAATTGTAACAGTATGAACACAAACATCAGTCAAAAAGACCTCAAAGAGCCCTTGGCTTTCCACCAGGTGAGAAGTTCCAGGAGATGTGCCACCAGGCTGTGAGCATTGCCCGTCGTGGGGAGAGGGGGTTGCTCGCAGACTCTGAGCTGTCAGCGTGGCTGTAAGTGATGAAATCACTGACCTGGAATAAGGCGGGTGGCTGTTTCTGAGAGCAGAATTTCAACAACCGCCAAGGGTTTTCAAACTGAAAAGCAAAGAAAAGAACTGGCATCATCACATCAGGTACAACTTCATGGGAGTTGTGTACCTCACGAGCAGCGGCAGCCTGGGAAGCGTAGAGAGAAAATTCTTCATTTCACAAAGCCATTGGAATAATACAATTTTTCTAAAAAATATATCCAATTTTCTCAAATCCAGCTATGGAAATGAATTTGAGATACTCTTCTCAGATCCATCATCTTGTTAGTGGATTCATGTAATTAAAACCCTGTTGCATATGAAGGATGATGGCCTGCACCTAGAAAAATGTTTGGGCGCCTAAAGCAAAGCTTAAGCACCGAAACTTTGCTGAAGTCCAAAACCATGACTCCATGTCATAGGTCTCAGACACTCTCCCAGATTGCTGTACTGTCTATTAGATGTATATAGGTGCTTACTTTTGGCCCAGTTGTGAGGCAGAAAGCCTTTGGCATTTTTATCAGTGGCAGTCCTCAAACACTTGTTAATTCAAAACATGTTACTCACAGGTTGACATTGGTGGGAGGGTACATAGGCACGGAAGAAGAAACAGTAATTTTTTACACACCCCAACAAGCCTCAAGCACTTGAATAAATTGATCAGGCTCCTAAAATTACTTTGTAGTCAATGGCTTCTTCAGAGCCAATATAAAACTGGACTTAAGCCTTTGGTGGAGCCTCACTCCCTTCTTCAGCTGTGTGGAAAACTGTCCTTCCAGGTTTGACAAATAATTAGCGACCAAAGCTTTGCAATACAAATAACGTTATGATCCCCCTTCTGACGGGGAAAGGAGCTGAGGTGCGTGGACTGCTCTGGACCATGGCTTATATCTGAGTCTGACAGGTACTGTGAACTGGGCCTCTTTGGGTTTGGATTAAATATGAAATTATTTTTAGCCGCAGACTAACAATAGCAGTTTCCTTCTACCTTTTTTCGGGGAATGTTGCAAATACAAAGAATGAAAGTGCATCTTTTTTACTGTGCTGTTACGTTGTTATGCTTCTGACTCTCTGTCATGTTTTGATCTTTTCCTTTGTTCCTTTTCTTAGATCATATAAGTAAATATCTGACTTAGCCATCCAGCCACACAGCAGGCTTTTTCTCAACATGAGCCATAGTCTCTGCTGGATGCCCCATTACAGTCATTTTTTATTACAATGTTTGCTTCCAAAACGCCCCTGCAGGGCTGGTCATAAGCAGAATGTGCATAGGATAGTCTACATGGTATACTGATTGTCATCACACATCTTATGCATTTCACATGTCCCTAAAAAGTTGTCCTAAAATCTACCAAATTGTCTGGATCTACGTGAAAGAGCGTGTAAAAAAATGTGTGTTACATCTTGCAAGGAACAACCGATATTCTGTGTACAGTGATGTGCCTATAGTTTCCTTAGGCACTTCTAAGGCACCACTGTGCATTACTGACCCAGAACTGTTCCATCTTTACTATGTTTATCTTTACAATGATACTTTTCTATCCCAGGAGTATTATGTGTCCCCCACAGACAGAAAGGGGCCCAGTAAAGAGAGGCTGAGGTTCACAGCTGCTGATCTAAAGCCTCCCTTAGACACCAGGAGATCCCAGGCTTGGCATTTCCCACTGGCTGGGAAGAGTCTGTCAAAGCACTGAACTATTAACAAAAATTAGGCTTGGGAACCTACATGAAAACTGGATTGAATGAGTAGGTCTTCAGTGATTTTTCCCAAATATTTATAGGAACACTGTGCAAATAAACAAAAAGAACAAAATCATATTCTAGTGCAAAGCTGTGTGGTTTCATCCTGCAGGAGCTCTTACCAACACGGAAGCCAGCATCTCCCTGAATTCCTCACGTGTAATTACGGCTTTACCTTACATTTCTTTTCCTGGTGATTTAGAAAAGAGCTCTGTCCTGGTTTCAGCTGAGATAGAGTTAATTTTCTTTATAGTGGCTGGTGTGGGGCTATGTTTTGGATTTGTGCTGAAAACAGTGTTGATAATACAGAGTTGTTTTAGTTGTTGCTGCACTACTCAAGGACTTTTCAGCTTCCCGTGCTCTGCCAGGTGCAGAAGAAGCTGGGAGGGGGCACAGCCAGGACAGTTGATCCAAACTGGCCAAAGGGCTATTCCATACCACATGACATCATGCTCAGTATATAAAGCTGGGGAAGAAGAAGGAAGGGGGGGACATTTGGAGTGATGGTGTTTGTCTTCCCAAGTAACCGTTACGCGTGATGGAGCCCTGCTTTCCTGGAGATGGCTGAACACCTGCCTGCCCATGGGAAGCAGTGAATGAATTCCTTGCTTTGCTTTGCTTGCGTGCGCAGCTTTTGCTTTACCTATTAAACTGTCTTCATCTCAACCCTCGAGTTTTCTTACTTTTGCTCTTCCGATTCTCTCCCCCATCCCACCAGGGGGGAGTGAGCGAGCGGCTGCGTGGTGCTTAGCTGCCGGCTGGGGCTAAACCACGACAGCTCCAATACACACAGACTGCATCCAGGTTCACCTGCTGAGGTACAACCCACATCCCCGTTGTCTATGCTGGATTGCTGTTGGAGCGTGCCGTGGCTCCAGTCCAGCCTGTGTCTGCATTTTCCTTCCACCAAAGAGTGGGTATGGGACCAGAAGGAAAGGAGGAGGGGAGGAAGGGGCATGGGGGCAGGCTCAAGTCTTGCCCCAGGAGGGATCAGGATGACAGTAAAGTGAGCTTCCAGAGCTGGGAGCTTTGAGGTGGTTTTCATCCGATGAACTAGACGTAGCCACGCACTCCCTGTGTAGGTGGTTGACTTAATGTTTTTCCATGCACACCATCAGTCCTTTTGGGATTTAGTACATCTATCCTTGCTGTCACTGGCACAGATACCATATGGAAGGAGACTCACTTTTCCATCCTCACAGTCCCATTCGTGGAAACACAGGGCTGTAAAGATACTGGCTTGGGTCAGATTAGTCCCTGTGCAAGACACAAGGTAAGGGAAAAGAAAGGTGGCTTCTAGCATCCTGTTACTGCTCATGTAACAAGCCACGGCCCACACACATACTAACTCTGAAATTTCACTGTTGTTACAGCTTATGATCAAGAAAAATAATGAGAGAGCTATTACAGGGGGCAGCCCTTGCGTACGCAACGCAGAAGCTGTTTTGGGGTTGGCCTACAGAGCACCAGACCAGATGTTCAAACCGAGACAAAGACTACATGTTTTGAGAACTGAAGAGAGACATCTTATTATGCTAACTTAACTCTTTTCATAAGTACCAATCCAGTCCTGCAGCCAAAAAAGGACCATAAATCAGATCCATTTTCTTAGCCACGGGCAAATAGTACCTTTCACTCCAGACCCGTGGGGTACCCGAGCGTGCAAGCTGTTCTGCTGGAAAGGTTATATTTTGACATAAGCATTATATAGTGTTTTTCCTCTCATTTAGAGGCAACACACATAGCTAACCATCATGGAGTGATTTAGAAACTTGATTAGACAGTTAGGCACCTGGCATTTCCTCAGTAAAAAGGAAGCTTTGCTGTCTGTCTAGCTCAGCGCTGATGGCTCTTGTTGCACAGCCCACTGCACAGTAAGTGTAAGGTAGCTGTTGCTGACAGTTTTCATTTGTTTGGTTTTCCCAGATAAAAGGGCAAAATCATTAAATACTGGCTGACCACTTCATTTCACATGAGCAAAGATGTTGGTACAGTAGGCTGGTTTCTAGATAAAAGTTTAATGATGTGACACACACAGCAAGAAAAATAGCAGGCAGTTTTTGGTTTTATCCTCATCTGCACATGAAACTTTATTTCTTGTAATAGATTATGAGCAGCAGGGGTCTGTGGCTGCAGAAGTGAGCATATCACTGTGTGCTGACCTCTGCCAACCTCACCTGGGTATTTCACAGAGCCATCACCCTCCCATTAAGGCAGCAAGTGCCATACCTGTACTCCCACATCATGGGGAACCACGCAGCCGCATTCTCCTATCCTCCCTCCCCTTGCTCAGAGACAGAGGGAAATCATTGAATGAATAAGGAAACTGGTAAAATTCAGAGCTTTCATCGGTTGTTAAACCTTTCATCAGAGCTTGCTCGGGTTGTTAAAATTGAGATATTACTTCAGAAAATTTTGAAGTGGTAAAAAAAACTATCACCAGTAAGTTACGCACCTACGCTACTCACAGATTTGCTTGCTCATCTAAACCTGAAAACTAAAGTCTCTAAAAATGACATAGGTGATTTGCAGATAAGTTTTTTAATAATGGAAATAATGCTTCCTTATATAATAAAAGGCCTGTGAGTTATTTTTGCTTCTTGTGTTTTAATTTTTGCCCTAAAAATATCAGGATTACACAATTTTTTTCTTACTGGTTTTTAAGGAAGATTTCTCTAGACAAACTTAAAATATTCACAGTAAAGGTTAAGACTAATCAAAGGGGAAAGATATTGGTTCTTCAACAAAAGTATTTTAATTCTAAGATAGTAATTAGTCAATACAGTTAAATATGTAAATTATTATTGTTGTTGTTGTTATAACAGTTAACAAAAACAAGGCCCTATTCAGACTAAAAGGTTTTTCCTTATCTCCACTCACCCTCCTGGCTCTTGAGACAACCTTTGGACTTTTTTCTTTTCTGTCCCTGGAAACAAATATATTCCCATACTTCTATCATAAAAATCAGATTAAATAAAAGCCTTTCAGTATTATTAAAAAGCAAAAATAGCCTGAGATTATTTTCCATCTTTTTTTCAAGCCATCTTTAGGAAGTGAGATAAAAATTTCTCACCCTATGAAATGCCTTGTCTTTCCTTCTGGGCAATCCTCTCTTGTTGTTTTTCATGTTCTCTTTTGAAACTTGAAAAGCGAGGTGGAAGAAACAGGAACAGCCACATACAGCAAGTCACGCCACGACCGAGGCTTTTCATACATGAAGGTGTTTTAAAGTAAAAACTTCACTCTAACATTTGTTGTGAAGCATAATATAATCTATAATAATATGTAATAATAATATATAATGTGTAATATATAATATCATTGTAATATATAATGTATACTTGCAATGCCATCCGCTAGTGATGCATGGTAGGAGAACAAAGACAAAGCCTCCGTTACGCGATGTCCACGTAATAAATAACCTCTCGGCATGCATCTGAAGTAACATGGGCAGGGAGTTTCCCTAAGAGCTGCTCTCCCCCTCACCTGGCATCCTCCTCCTCACCTGCCCTCACCCCACAGAGCCCACTCCTGCCCCATCCCGCAGCTCCCCGCTTGCTCCCCTCCGGTAACCCCAGCACTCCCCGCTCCCCACAGCCCCTGATTTTTGGCCAGGCCACCTTCAGGGGTATGTTGTATTCAAGGACCTTATTTTCAAGGCCGAGCGCTTTCGCAGAGCGCAGCTTATCGGGATGCCTGCATCAGCCGTGTGAAAGTACAGTTAAGCCTCACCACCCCTCCGCACTGCTGAGACTTCAAAGCACGTTCAGGCTGGGGTCTTGTGGTTCAGTAAGTGACCCCCCCGCAAGTGACCGTATCGAAGGGGAAAGCAGCCAAAACAATGCGAGAAGCAGAAAACTTGACCTGACAAAGGCAGCCCGCAAGAACCAAGTTTCTTTCATGGAGAGAAAGCAAGTCTAGCCCTGAACACACTTGAAAGATGCAACGAGGCGGCTGCCGAGCGGAACGGGACAAACTCTTCCCCGAACCCTCAAGGGTGAGACGAAGCAAGAGCGGCCCCTTCTCCAGCCTCTCTGGGGCTGCTTTCCCAGCCGCCGGCGCGGCGGGGCGTGCGGCTCGGCGCAGCAACCCTCCCCGGAGCCGGGGGGCGGCGGCGGGGCCGGGGGCGGTCCGCCCCCGGCCCCGCCGCCGCCCCCCGGCTCCGCCGCCGGTGCTCCGGGCGGTGTCGGCGGCTGCGGCGGGCGGATGGCGGCGGAGCGGGGAGCGGGGCTGCGCATCTTCCGCGATGTGAGTACGCGGCACCCTGGACGTGCACCCCCTCCCTCCAGCAAGGGCAGCAATTGCAAGCGGTTGGGGGGGGGTGTCTTTTTGGTTTCGGCTTTGCCTTTTTTCCTTGTCTTTTTTCCTTTTTGCCCTCCCTTTTTTCCTTTTTTTTCCCTTTGTTTTCTTCTTTTATGTCTTTTTTTTTTCCTGGAGCCATGATTTCCCCCACTTCCTGGGGTGGAAGGGGGTGAAAGCTTCCAGCAAGGCTGTGGGTCTTTCCCTTTCCCTTTCCTTTTCCCTTTCCCTTTCCTTTTGTCTTTCCCTTTCCTTTTCTTTTTCCCTTTCCCTTTCCTTTTCCCTTTTCCTTTCCCTTTTCCTTTACTCTTTCCCTTTCTTTTTCCCTTTCCCTTTCCCTTTCCTTTTGTCTTTCCCTTTCCTTTTCCCTTTTCCTTTCCCTTTCCCTTTCTTTTTCCCTTTTCCTTTCCCTTTGTCTTTCCTTTTCCCTTTCCCTTTCCTTTTCGCTTTCCTTTTTCCTTCCCCTTCCCCTTCCCCTCTCCTTTTTTTTTTAAATGTTTCTAACATTTAAAATGTTAACGAGGGGAACGAGTTTGCTTCCGATGGTGTGCATGTGTGAGGAGAGCAGGTTAGCAGCTGGGGGTGGTTAGGAGAGGCGCTGGATGAAAATGCTGTCACTTTTCAAAAGACATTGCTTGGATTTTTATTATTTTATTTTCTTCCGGGCTTTTCACTGAAGGGTGTCTCACGCTGCGAAAGTTCTTTCCCAAACTGTGCAGGCTCCCTCCCATCCCATTAGAGCGTGCTGGATTTGAGGTGCCCAGGGCTGGTGTCACCTGAGCGACCCTGAGCCCCTCAGCCCTTTGAGGGGGAGCCCGGCGAGGTGCCCTCCTGCCCATCCTGCCCCTCAGGGCTGCTGTGCTAGACCATCACTGAGGGCTCAGCATCTCACAAGATGCAGCTGTAAAGTTTTTTATCTAAACTTGCCCAGCACAGAGCATTTCTTGGTCCAAGGCGAGTCCTGGATAAAAGGTAAACTCCCACCCAAAGATCTCTGAAGTATCCTCTGTCCTTGATGAGAGCAACAAATCTTCAGACCAACTCTACTACCAACTCTGACCTACTTCAGCCCAATGCTTATACCAGGGTTAGTCCACAATATCAGCTGGAAATGGCATGTTCTGTATTAAAGATTGTTTTAAAGACCCTCTATCTAGATGTTTTCTCTATTGTGCCCACATAAACTTCCCCAACATTTTCCTCAAATTATTTCAAGCAGCCCCTGATGAAAGCCACATCTCCTTATCTCCCGATTGCTTTAGGCCCCATAAGAAATCATTGAAATTAGAGTCTTTGTTGACTTTTATTGTTTCCATTCAAGTATATAATGAACAATGCAGCTTTTTGGTCTTATAAATACCCTTGTAAGAGAAACAGGAGAATTACAGGCATACATCGCAAAGACAGAAGAGAAACCCAAGCTGCCAGGAAGGAGTTAAAAAACATTAAACGGAGCCAACTCCCCAGTTAACTCAGCACACTGGCTTGGGAAACTGCAGATGGTCAGAATACCTGATAACCCAAAAACTTTTCCTTTCCCCAAAGTAAAAAAATTCATTCAAATCAAAATTATTTGTTTAATTTTCACCAATTTCTTAAACCAGTGTCAGGTTCATATTTATAGAAAAGCAGGTGCCATTCACAAGACTGGTGACGAGGAGGGAGGGGAGCTGCTGCTGTACTTCTGCTCTTACATCTGGAGGAAACCTTAAATTCAAACCCGGTCTCTGCCTGCTTCAAAGCAGGGACTGGGCCCTGGGCACCCTTCCTCCTGTGGGAGTACACGTATCACAGATATTTGGGGATGTGCAGCTCTCTGATAACCCCTCAGTGAAGCACCTCCACCTGTATAAACACTTAACTGCATATTAGACCGGGCAGCAAGAGACTGGCTGTAAGGCTGCACAGAAAGGGCGGGCACTGAGGTCCTGGTCCCGCTGGGAGCTGGGCAGAGACCTCATGAGAGTGACACCTGATTTCTCATGCAACCTCCTCCCTGCTTTTGTGTCAAAGTCCCTATCAAGTGTCCAAAGGATTTTAACATTTCCATAAGTTTTTTTAAAATTAATTAAAATAATTAATCCCAAAAATTAAATAATAATAAATAAAAATTAATTAATTAAAATTAATTTAAAAATAAATTAATTACACTTTGCTGCCTTTGACCCATATTTACGGGGCACTTCTAGTTGATTGAAAATCCACTGCTACCACTGTCCCAGTCCTATACATCCATAAGCCAAGCCCGAGCAGCCAGTGCTCTTGCTCGCATGGAAGTCTTGCACAAGGTGTGGGCTGCATCGCCTGGTGTGGCTGTAACACCCGTGTGGCTCTGCGTGGGCCCTTGCTACTCGTGGCACAAGTCACTGGTCATCTGTTAATATTGCTTGGGTCCGTGCTGGGCATATTTATCAGCTGGCTGAAGCACCCCTTGCTCTTTCCCATCAGACATGCTTGCGCACATGCCCACAGCAGGCAGCTCAGCCCAGGCACCTGTGAGGCGAGGAGTGAGATTTCAGCGCTAGCCCCTTTGGTATGCACCTGCTTGGGGCACCCACTGGTCCCTTTTATCGGGTGTAACTGGGCAGAAGAAAGCCTTTAGATCTCACAGAAAGCCTCTAGATCTCAGAGCATCGTGTTTCTCCACCCTCCCCAAATTTCACGAATCTCTCCACTTCCAGCTGAAAATCTGCAAAACCTTTCAGCACGCTGGCTTTGCCATCTCTGTTAGCATGCTCAGTGACTAACTCCAGAGCAGCACCGAGCCCTACAGGCAGCAGGGCGGTGGGCACCTTGGCAAGCAGGCTGGCTTTTCCTTCAGGTGACAGAAAGGAAACAAGGCTGCTTGCCAATGAGATAGGAGAACGATCAGCAACGGTTCCCTGGAAAATCCAGCCAAACCTGCCAGGAATCTAGGACTGTATTTTACATGTTAAGGATTGTAGAAAGAGGTTTTATTTCATTCTAATAATGATTTTAATGATCTTTCCTTTGTTCTGCATTTAGTCTTTTAGTTCTCATTAGGAGAAAATTTCCAGTTTCAGAGTAAAAATTTAAAACCCCTAAACAGTCCAATCCTCATACTGAAAACTGAGCTGCAATATATGATTTATTTGGATATATAGGGAGGAAAGATGTCATCTTACTAAGTTTATTCCATGCTTTATGTGCTGTAAATTTGGTCCAATGCAAAGTTCAGCTTAGAGACCGTAAGTGAAGTCCTGGATGTGGGTCACAATTTTCTTAGTTCCCTGCCAACCCCACCTGACAGAATACAGTCACGAAGATGCTCCAACAGAGCTTGGCACCTGGATCCTTGGGTTTTGCATTTGGTTTCACGTCTAGGAGCAGAGCAGTTATGGCACGTGCTTGAGAAGCTGTTTAGATACTACTAGCAGTTTATCAAACTGGATAACAGAATCACAGAATCTCAGAATCGTATAGGTTGGAAAAGACCTTTAAGATCATCGAGTCCAACCGTACACCTAACACTACCAAGTCCACCACTACACCATGTCCCTAAGCACCTCATCCAAACGTCTTTTAAATACCTCCAGGGATGGCGACTCAACCACTTCCCTGGGCAGCCTGTTCCAATGCTTGATAACCCTTTCAGTGAAGTAAAATTTCCTAATATACAGTCTAACATTTCCATTGCTATCAGCTCTCAAAAATATATGTGCCCATTTTGAAACTCTTTCCTTTACTGATATTCATAGCAGCAATAGAAACTATATTCGGAAGATTTGCTTTCTTCCCTTGTCTCAACTTGTTATGGCGTTGTCCGGACAACTCCCCATTGCGGCTCAGGCTGAAGTAGTGATGGGGGCTATGTCCAGAAATGTATCAGGGTCACAGAGCATGGCAATTGTGCATATCTGAAGTGTCACATGGTGGCCCATGCCACAGCAAAACCACCTCATCTAGAGAGCAGGGAGCAAAGAAACTGGAGGAGACCCCCTCTGTCGCTTCCATTCCCTATCCCTGATCCCTTCTCCAAAGCGTGGACTAATGTGGTGGTACCTGCGACGGGACTCCAGCAGGGACAGGCGGGCACGCCAGCGTGCCACCAGCAGTAAGACAGGGCCGGTGCACCTGCGTATAGCCCCGGGTGGGCTGGTGCTGTGTCCCCCCGCCGACGGCAGGGCTGGGCCTGGAGGGCTCTGCCGCCTCTCCTCGCGGGATGCACCCCCAGGATCACCTTCTCAGGCTTTGCACGAGACGTTACAGGCTCTCACCTGCATATTTAAATAGCTTCTCCAGCATGTGCCATGTACAGTGGGGAGAAAAGGCAGACCTGTGGACTGTGTGGGTAAGCTGGGGTCGCATACAGGTTTTGTGGCAGAAGTATTGCAGCGAAGGATCTACAGCAGGCACCCCCGTGATGCCCTTGCCTTCCCAGCTCATAAACCTCTATGCTTTCCCTCTCCCCTTTCTTCTGTATCTGGTTTCTACTCGCTATCAGAGCAATCCTCAAATTTGCTCCCACACATCTGATCTCGCTGCCTCCCACACTCAGATTCCTTCGTGCCACCCAGCAACTCTCCTGACTTATCCCTTTGCTTCCTCCACCCACACAAACCCTGAGTCTTTCTCACCGTCTCAGATGCTCAGCACATCCTCCCAGCTATCAGCCTTGCCCTGCTTCTTTAAACCACTTCTCTCAACCCCAAATCCAATATCATGGTAGCCATACGGTATCAGGTTTTGTGCCTGGACATCATCCTTATAAGCTGTGCACAAACTAGAAAATAAAGCTGGTTCTTATTACGGTCTTGGTTTTCTGTGCACACAGCACAGGAGGAGTTAAAGAAAGCAATACTCTGAGGGAAGGATGGAGACACACTAAAGGCTTTTCAATTTTATGCAGCCCTGTGAAAATATGATGTAGAGCTCAAACTATAAATGCCCACTAAACACAGGATTGTGTGCTATTAACCCATACAAAAAAAAGTGATTCTGTTCTCTCTCTCTTTTTGTGTAGATATTAAGAAGAGCAGACAAGAACGGTAAGACCGGTCACATGTCTTCCCCCTCCCTTTGGAAAAAAAAATCCATCATTGATTCAGCATTTTAAGTCATGCTTTAAACATCCTAACAGGAAAACCAGCCATTCCTCATGTCATTTTATGTTTTCTACAGGCTCAATGCAATGTATTTTGTTGTGCACTGATCCTTCCCACGGGTTCTTTAAGGGCAGATCTTGTGCTTTCACAATTTGGCATGTTTTTGATTTGCTCTTTGGGTGCATGTAGGTGTTTTCTTAGTGACACTGTGTTCACAAGAAGGTTCGAAATACTTGTTAGTAGCTCCATCTTATTACTTTTTAAAAACACCATAGGATATATCTAGCAATCAGACTTGTTTCCTACATTTTTCAGTTATGTATTTGTCCAGCATGTCAGTAGGCAGAATAAAGCCTTGAATTAAACTCACATATTTATAACATAAAAGTCATGAGTTTTTTATTATGTTATTAATCAAAAGTTTTGCCCTCATGCTACTGACTGATTTTCTTTCCACATGTATTTTTTCCCTTGTTTAAATTCAGCAAGCTGTAAGGCTTCACAAATGCTCCTATTTTGGCTGCAGCAGAGAAGGGTCCTTACTATAAGGACCACAGGTGTAACCACTGGAATTTTTTGCTGGTATACATAGTCATGGTCTTGAACCTGACTTTAACTCCTTTTCCTCAGAATTGCTGCACAATTTTGGAGAAGTTACATTGTCGTTTTTGTGCCACATACCCCAGCAGAGAAATGAAGCCTCTACTACTTCCCTGCATCACACAGAGTGTGAGATTCAGTATGTTTGAGGCTATGAAGAGCTTCTGTAGCTCTGCAGTTACCATAATATTATTTATACTTAACTCAGATAACCAGAGTTAGGTCTTGCAGGACGAGAAGGAAATACAAGCTCACAATTATTTAGCACTGTAATACCAAAGTACAGGAAAAAGGGAGGTGCAACTTCTTGCAGAAGCACGGGCCAGACTTCGGCCTTTTTCTGAAAGCATTGAAGAGTGTCAAACCCACAGCTCAGACAGGTTTAACCCTGACAAGTAATTCCCACTCAATCCTCAGAAAACAGGTATTGTGCAGGTTCAATAAAGTGTACTCTCAGGTATTTAAAGGCATAATGGATACTATTGGGGAAATCGGAGAGAATCACTTGCAAGGAAGAACTGTTGGACAGTAAGGGGCTACCATAGGGTTTGATGATATAGCTGAGCCTGTCACATAACTGTTTATTTTCACATAACTGAGAGGGCAATCCCACCCCCACAGCCCACCTCCGGCTGCATATTCCTGCCCCAGCTCATGTGCAGCAACTGGCACTTCCCACTAAACCAAAGCTTGAGATATCTCAGGGACCACAAAACCCATCACTGTGAGGGTTTTTGTTAGGGGTTTTTTTATCTCCAGTGGCTTGGAAGGGCAGTGATGGTGCAGGCTGAATCCCAAGGTGAGAGCTGGGATGGGGAGGAGAAGGACCTTCCCCTTCAGCCGTGCTTTTCTAGCTTAGCTATGTGCCAACCACAGCCAAGCTCTGCTGGCATCCCCCGCAGACCTCCTCACGGTGTTTGGAAGAGGTGTTTATGCGTCTACCCTGAAGGCGGATGAGAGTCAGAGCACACGGTGCAGAGCAGTGGCCGTCATCCCCCTGGAGCCAAAAAGAGCCCCTGCAGCTTCATGTCCCTGCCCTGGACTTTGAGCTCATGCTCTGCCCCAGCCCTGGCGGATCCACAGCACTTCAGTGGTCAGGAAGACTCCCAGTCCTCAATGGGGTTACCCCACAGTTTATTATTGATACTTTGCTATTAAAAATAGGGGAAACAGCTCACATGATGAGTGGCAAACCTGCTTGTTCAGAACAATATGAAGTCACATCGGCCCTAGAGACTTTGGTCACTGGAGTTCATACCTATATATGGATCCTTTACAACATATTATTGGGAGAAAAGTGGCTAAGTTCAGCCACTTGAGTTCTATTAATTTAAGTCCATGAGCTTGAAATGGTTTCAGCTCTTATATGCTTAACTGTGTTTGTTCAACCATCATTTGCCTGTGGGACTTCCACTTTGCTAATCTAGCACTGCACATGCTCATGCCACATTAATAAGGAGGAGATTTGTTTTAAGGCTGGGATGTTAAGTACCTTCCCAGAAAGTGAACACTCATCTAACATGCTTACACTGTTGTCAACACAGATTATTAGCTTTTGTTAATGACTAAGATACTTACACTTTCAGTGTCATCTTTCTGTGCTGCAGGAAACCAAGTATTGGCTTACAGTAACAAATACTACGTTACTGTCCGTGACATGCTCCTGTTAACCCATACACTTTTAATAGGACTTTCTCCGAGCTGCTGTATTCATTCGCTGTGAGATTAAAATACCCCCAAAAAATTTATTATCAAAAACCTTACTAGATACTTGCTTGTCAGCAAGAAAAAAAACACATCCAAAAAAGTGGATCAAGCTGATAAATAGGAGTATTATAGGAGATAGTGTTCTTACTATGAATTTAGGAACTGCGGGACTTCAGGTTAGCCTTCCACAACAAGGAAAGACAACTATTCTTGCAAAGGCAATATAAAATAAGAGATCAAAAGAGCCAAGAAATCCTGCTGAATTGCTGTTACTCAAAAATACTACAGTGATTTATGACAGCTGGATTTAATTGAGAAACTCCTTTATCAAACAGTCATTCCCCTATTTGAAAGACAACGTACAAATGTTGTTTCTTTTGGGGTGGTGGCTTCTTTCTTTGCCAGCCCAGGTACATATATCATTCTGTTACCCTCCCATTTCTGGAAATATCATCTATGCACAGCTTCCACAAGAGGATCGGCTTCATAAACTCTATCTATAGTTCTTATTTCATGGCTGAGCAGCTCTGCTCTGTATGGAGCAGATCCACACTCCTCCCGTAACTGAAAAGGTCGTATGATTTTCTTAGAGGGAGAACAAGGCATAGGGAAGGAATATCACATTTCTAAGAAATATATGGTTCATAATATTGACAAAAGCAACAGAAAACCCTGAGGGAAAAAAACAATTTCATAAAGGTGAGATGTTGCACACTGACCTTTTTGGAAAGGAGACGTTTCAGGTTTGCATGTCAAAACGAAGTTTTGGTCAGGTTTACTTTACAAAACTCCATACATTCAAAGGAAAGCTAATTTGGAAAAATTCCAGCTAAAAGGAAAGTTCTTCATTTATTTCATTCCTTTCGCTATTGAAAACAAAATTGAACTCATTAAATTCCTCTCAAAAAGTAAAATCTTGCCCCTAGCCAGCAGGGACAAGAAATATGGAAAACTGGAACTGCCAAATGCAGTCTTTCCTAATCAAGATAATTTTTTACCTCCCTCATCTCACAGGCAACAGTGGTTGCTCAACACACATGTGACTGCAGCACCTATATGTGCTTATCCTCCTGTTTGTCTGCATGAGGCGTTTCTCTTATCTTCTGATATGCTAAGAGGGACGTGGGGCACGCTATGAGCCTTGCAGTGCTTTGCGATCAGATGAAACAATATCAGTTGTTGGTAAAGGTCACCCTGGGGCCTCTCCTGACCATGCAGCTTTGACATGTGCCCTATTAGTATAGCCTCCTGCTATAATTCCCTCCTGTTAGCACAGGAATGGAAATTCAAATATAGACTATGTTGCAGAAATCCAATCACAAACAGTCTGACTGTCAAAATGGAGAAGAAAATAAGTAATAATCTACTAAGAATTCAACTCTCTATCTTGCAAGAGTAACAGTCGTCTTTCAGCTGAGGGAAGGTGCTTCAACACCGACAGTTCAACACTGAGCAGAGTCAGTACCACAAAATAACTGGAGAGCAGCGCTTCCCTTTGCCTGCATCATGGTGGGGGACATTTCTCTTCCCATCCTCCTGTGGGAGAAGAGGGCTGCTCTTCCCTTTCTACTTTATCATCTCTAGCTCTTTCTGGAGGGGAGCCTGGCTTCTTCAGGTCTATTCTCTTATGAAGGTGGAAACGAATGACTCGGAGCCCAGTGGCATGCTTGCCTGGCTGTGGACTGCTGAGCGTATGTGCCAGGACAATAACCACCCTTTAAGGCATGAGCTTCCTCTCCTGCTCTGGGAAGCTGGCATGCCCTGGCATTTAAAACTCCCCTTAGCACTTTCAGTGTGGAAATAGCCATCCAGTTAAACCTGGAGGGAGGAGAGAGTGACCCCCAGCCAGCTCCTCCAGAAGGAGGACCTCTCAGCTGTCTCTCTCGCCTCTACAAGTTTAGAACTGGTATTTGATTATGGCTTTGTTCCAAACTTACAGCTCCTGCCCCCAAACCCTCAGATCAGCTCCAAGCAGGAGTTAACTAAAAAGGGCAGCTCATATGACAGGTTTAGAAAAGATAGTCTGTATATAGATGCTGTCACTGATTTGCAAATAGTCAGTTGTTATGAAAAAGCACTGAGTGTAAGCTATATCTCAAACATCCTTAAAGCTCTTAAGAAGAAGATATTTGAAAACACCATAGGTAATATCTGCTGTAGAAGCAGAGACTTTCCAAAAAAAAAAAAAAAGCCTTAACTGTAAGGAGCACAGTAAACAGTATGCTGCAGGCTGTCAGGAATTACTGCAACCAAATGAGGGAAAATCAAAAAATTGACTAAGCAAAGCAAGACTAAAGCTCCAGAGGTGGCCCAACCTGAATATCAAACACCCAGAACAGGCCAGCAATGAAATATTATTAATGCCAGAACCAGCGCATTTATGTTTGGTTTCATTTTTTCTTTGACATTTCAAACAAGCACTCACTGAAAGCTTTTTTTTTTCCCCCGCCTAAAAATGTGTTTTTCATAATTTCATTGAACTAGAATCTGTAAAATGAAAAATACAGTCAGATGAGACTAATCTTCTCATTCTGTCATATATCTTCATTCAGCACCCCCTGAATGCACGCCCCATGATATAGAGCAGGGACATCACACTTTTAAATGTAGAATTCTAAAGCTGTATAGCATGATAATACTAACAGTATCTTCTCACCTGCCTTTAGCATAAGAAATTATATAGGAGAAGTCCCCCAGTGCCCTCTGTAAAACACACAGCACTCCAGCAGTAGCAAAATTGTTGACTGCAGTGGCCTAGGGATTTCAGACCAGCTCTAAAACCATGCGAACATTAGCCCAACAGAAAACTGTAGGTCATAAATAAAGGACTCCTTAAAATAAGGCATCAGAGTGCAGCAGTAGCATCCTATAGCTTCCACTGGTGTCAGTGACCAAAGGGACTTATTCACAGAGAATACACATTTGAGTCCCCTGACAAGATTACCACAGAATAACAAAAAAGCCACCAAGATGCACCTGTACGATGATCAAGAGGAAATCTCACAATGCTCACTCTAGAGTCAGTTTTGCAGAGATCAAAATAGGTGTTTCCATATTCAGTATTTATTGACAGTGCCATTACAGGACAAACACTGACTTTGCAGGTCAGTCTTCTACCAGCTGCATCTGCTCATGTGTCTCCAGGTGAGCTCCGGCAGGGTGATAGCTGCCTCACTATAGTCCTCAGATGGTGACTTCTCAGTGGCTCTAGCTTGTAGCCCAGAGTGCTAATCCCAGCCATCCCAGAGGCCTGAGTGAATATGCCTGGAAGAGGCAGGGGAAGCACCTCAGGAAGGAGATCTCTTGGATCACCCTAATGTGAACCATCGGAGTTGGCCTGGAGGCTCTCTGAAGATCGCCACTTATGGGACTAAACTTTTTTTCAAGGAAAGTTTTAGAGTTACACCAAAGCAAGGCATGCCAAGTCCCTGATTTCAGCATTTTTTTCCTCAGCCAGCATCTCCTAATCTGGGTCCGCAATGTCTTGGCATCTCATGAGGTCTTCAACTAGCCCATAGACTGCCCCAGCAGTGCTGCGTGGTGGCAGCTGCAGCAGTGCATGGGCTCTCCTCTCCATACACACGGACTGGCCAGATATGTCACAGCATGACAGGGTGACCCTGCTCTTGTGTGCCCTTCCTTGAGAAAAACAGCTATGTGCAGGAATCCCTTGGGAAAGCTCTATGCACCATGATACCCAGAAGGGCCAGGTCTTAACATCATAATGGCTGCGTTTGAGCTATGCATTTACTGGATGACTTTACAGAATATTTATTGAATACATACAGAATATATTGAATACTATACAGAATATATATATGAATGGGAGCCAGAGCACAGAAATTTTCTGAACTGCAGCATTGCTGATTTGAGCTCCCAAATTATCCAATCAGTACTGGTAAAATGGATTTGTAAGGCAAAACCCTTGTAGCACAGCCTCCGGAGACTCTTCCCATGCTGCTGTTTGCTTCCTGACCATCTGAATCCCCTGCAGACACCACCCTGGCTCCGGTTTCAGAGCCCAGCCTCTGTGTGGGGTGGGATTCCCCATCCCACCTCCCTGGGTCCTTCAGGTGCTGCAGGGCAGGACTCTGTGTTCCAGATTCCAAACGTTATTATTTCTATAAAGACAAAATGCCTACTTTTAAACTTAAATCCTCTCCCTGTTAGCCTAGTCCCCTTGGGACCACTTGGTTACATGTGCTAAGCTTTTCCAGCATAACAGCTGGAATAATGGCTCAAAAATCATTATTTCTGGTTATATCAACACTCGATACAGATCAGAGTCAATGAAAGCTTAGTGCATTTGCCCAGAATCTTTAAAGCTTCAGTCTATGTCTGTGCTTTTTCTTATGCAACCTCTTATGCCTGGCACCTAGTGGATATTATCAGCATACTCTTTGGCACACTGAAATTTATTATTTTGGCAGCTCTTCCTTAGTCTCATTCCAGCCTATGTGCCGTGTGCCAATAAATCAGGTATTTTTTTCAACTTTTTGCATCTGGTTCAGTCCATCCATGTGTGTTGTCATGTGTCCATCCTCCCAACCCCCACCCTCGTTTTCTCTGTGTATAGGGCAATATCTTTTAGCACTCAAGTGCTCTGATCCAAACCTTTTACAGCAGGTATGGACTATCAGTTCCTTCCAAAAAGGCAAGTCACACAACAGGTCCCTGGGAGCAGATGGTCTGGGAGCAGGACCCACGTTTACGCTGCCTTCCCATTGTGTTTGCTTCAGCCATGCAGCAGACTGTGGCCTGAGTGAGGCACTTTAAAGCTTTAAGTTCTTCAAAGGCAGCCAGACTTCAAAAAGCCATAAAGGGCTGTCACAGCTCCCATGAGGTATTTAGAAAGTCAGCTCCCCTTGAGAACTGTGAGGGCCTGGATGGGGCTGTGTTTTCAGCCCTTGCCTTTCCCATGGCAGAAGTGACTGCTTCATTTTGAGCACTGTCATTTCCTAGTCCCTGTTGTACCTTCCTGGGGAATAAATACTTTCTGCCACGGGATTTTTCTATTTATTGGTTTCATTTGTTGTTATCTCTTCTCCCTTTGCTAATTTTTGCCCTACAAGGGCAGAGGACTGCACTCGTAGAGCCCCAGACCCTAAATAACCTGACCGCCCTGTCAGTGTGCATGTTGCCAGCCTGGAGGCAGGCTGGGCACCATCTGGTTGGGCTGGGACAGTGCCACGGGCTCTGCTTTCCAAATTCCATCCCACCAAGGCGAACCCCAGGATGAGCTTTAGCCCAGTGGGGTTTTTCCCTCCAGTTGCCATAAGCTCTTCCAAGTGGCTCTTCCAATTGCCATATAAGCCCTAGGGCTGCCATTCACCTATATGAGCTCCATCTAATGTGGGTCCTGCTATGGAAAGACTGCTTTGGTGGTCCTCCATGGAGCCCACAGGCATGTTTAACTGCTAGGAAAGGCTCACAGTCCTAACAAGAAGCCTGAAATAGGTGGTAGTGGAAGCTGTTTTGTTGCCCTCCAGGATTTGCTGGCATCTCTGCGAGATATCCTGCTCCTCTACATCACCGTAACTTCTTTCACTGGCTGCAGACTCACTGTTTGCCATTGTCTTTTGGCACGTAGACTCCAAATATATACGTGCCCTTGTTCATTATTTGCTTGATATCTTTTCACTCACTGAAGTCATCTTTCAACTCAAAAAGAGAGTATGTGTGTGGCTTTCCTTTGTCAGATATGCTGTTGTTTATTGAAGTCATAAGCTATCCAAAATGTGTCCTGAAGATTACTAGTGTTTCTGGAGCAAACTGGCTGGGGGATATCACTTGGGCCTATTTTACACATAAAAACATCTATTCAATAGAGAGGTGAATTTTACTGAAGTCAATGTAAGAATGCAATTGTAACCCAAAGGAAGGCTCCCCTAAAACACCATGTAAATAGATTTCTAAACTTGCAAGTGCTACATGGGGAGATTCATTTTATTGTTTATATTTTTGTCTGCCAGTCAGGAATGTTTTGGCTCTAAGGAGGATGGGCAACTGTGCCTGTTTTTGAAGAAACCCTGCTTTTGCAAGATGTCAGAGAAGATACACAAAAGCAAGCAAGGCTTGCAAAACAGCTTCTTTGAGATAACGTTGCCAAGGCAAACGCTGCTGGTTGATTTGTCTGAGGGATGCATAGCTTCAGAGAAGTTTGTCTTTCATGAATCATCCATCCCCTGTCGTTTTGCCAGGGGCAAGGACTGAAGCATCTATAATAGAGGTTTCTGCTCAGCTGCTCTGAAGCACTTAAACCAGACCGTATTTATCTGGGCGCTCCGAGGGCAGCGAGGTGTGCCCCAGGGAGGCAGTGCTGAGGATACGTAATGCAGCCTTTAAAATAAAAGCCATTCTTGAAAGCCACACTTGAAAAAAAAACCTGGCTAGGCAAACGTGTCTTCAATTAAACAGCACAAGGAGCACTTGTTAGGGTTTGGGTCTGAGCTTCATCTGAGCACTGAGGAAGGGCAGGGGTGGCCTGGGCCACCAGCAGCTGAGTCCCCAGCTGCACTAGCAAAACAGTTACACTCATACAAAATCAGAGAAATGCCCTGGAGAATCAGAGCTTTTTTCAGTAAAAGTAACTGTATGAAGTCTGTAAGTAACCGAACAGTTTCAAACCTCCTTGGGTTTTGCCAGCAACAAGCTCAGTGATGTGTCAGTCAATGTCAATAACATTCAAAATGTTATTGAGAATAAATAGCAATGAAGCAAAAGGCAATGTCTGCTCTTGGATGATAAAATTTAAAGAAAATAGCTAAAGAGCCCAATCTGGCTGTTGGCAGATCATTGATTTTCTGGATTGATGTAAAGCCAGTGATCCCGAAGAACAGAGATAAACAGACAGATGTTTCAGGTTTTGTGTCATACCCAGACTGCTCTATGAGTAAACTCATAACATGTTTATCTCAGGGAAGTTGCCAAAAATCACTAGTTTCTTGAGTATGTGTATAACTTGCATGCAAATCACCCTTCCCAGCAAAGGCTAAAGCAGCAGAGGCAGTTTGATTAAACAATCGATTGGATCTGTATGAGCCAAAGGAAGCATAGCTGTGAAAAGAAGCTTGTTTCAACATGCTCAGTATTTGATATTCCTTCTCTGTAACCAGTGCCAAATGGCAGATGTATTTAGATTCTCAATTAGGTAATCATGGCAGCTCTGTCAAAGAAAATTGCCTACCTTCAACACAGTATTGTGCCATCTTGGTTTTTAGCTCTTGTAGATCTTGACATTTTATTTTGATCGTAATGATGATTATCTCCAGCTACAGTCTGTCTTTTCATATTAAACATTTCAAAATGTTTTTGTTGAAGCAGACATTTAATTTGTACGATTTTGAAACCTCTTGAAGATTACATATTTGAAGCCATATATTCAAGTCAAAGGAATTATGAAATAATAGCAAGTAAAAGAGTGAGGAAACTCCTCAGCTCTGTTCTTCAAATCTGCATGCTGTAGTACAGCATGTAGTTACAGGATTCAGAAACTGCCTTTATAATAGATTCTTCACCACTATAAAATTAGGCCACAATATGTTATAGATTAATCTGGTGCTTAGGACACCTTAGTCTTGTCCTCTACAGTTGTTTAGTGCCCTATGAGTGATTCAGTGTGTTACTAGAGGAGAAAGAGACATGTGAACTTAAATTTAGTGCTACCCAAAACAGAGTTATGAAGTGTTAGGCTTTGAAAATATTCTTTACGCTTCATGCAAAAGCTCAATCGGTTTACATAAATTATTACTTAACTACCATTTAACCATTCAAACTTCTAAATACAAGCAAAAGGTGGATCTTCTTTCTTTGGCTTTTGTTTGCTGATTATCAGTCCTGCATTTGAAACTCACTACACTGGTCAATGAGGAACAAATTGCCCTAACTGTTTAAAGAATTTACAGATTTGCCTCATCCTGACCCATGCACTTCTTCTGAAGTCATGCCTGTACAGTAAAGAAAAGAGGACAGTTGTTCTTCAGGACAGAAGCAAATGTCCACTGTTGCTGAGGGATCCCTGATGAAATCCCATGGACTTCTGTGGGGTTCATCTTTCCATTTACAAACTTCTGTCTTTCATTTTTTTAACATCCTGCTGACAGGCATTGGTTGGTTTCTCACATCACCTTCTATACAATGTCATTCAAAGCCCCATCCAGGCTCTAGGTCATTTCAGCATGCAGAATTATTTTATATATCTTCCTTTAATTGATTCCTTCTCCTCAGCCTTGAATCATGTACTCAGGAAAAAATTAGTCATGCTGACTGTCATATGTTGTTTAGTCTTTGTGATATGATTAGAGGCCAGAGTTAACAAAGGCTAATGCTCCTTGCACCCCAGAGTCCTACTTTCCAAAACAGACGATAGTCTAAGTCTGACACTTCTGTCACTGCAACCACGGCCACCCTGTGGGTGGGCCAGGCTGTCCAAATTGCAGCACATTTTATCTATTTCTGATGTCACTAATCAACTTCTCTGGGATTATCAGATGTGTGAGGTGAGTACAATCCCTTCTTCAATGAAATGCTGTAGTAGTTATTGGAATAGCCTTCAGAAAGCATTGACGGTTGTGCAGAGTTTGACCTGACAAACGCAGGGTAAAGCCTCAGTCTGAAGTGGTAACATCCTGAAAATACCAGATGAATTAATCTGCTTAACACATCTCAAGGATTTTGCCTCATGTAGTCAAGGGCTTGCTATAATTAAAGCTAACTTAAGAAACAGATGAAACAGACTCCACTAAATAATGTAGTAGAGATTGTAATAAGGACTTTCTCCTGTTGAATTAATGTACATTCCATTACTGTTCTTCTAAATGTTATCATACGGTACTTCACCTCCCTCTGAGTCCCATTAGTCCTGCAGACACTTCCTAACTACATGAACATGTTATTGATGATGATCAGGACCCATGTGGTGTTGATCGTTTTTGTCCCAAACAAATAAGAACAGCAGATACTTAGAAAATAAAGTCAACTTCTTCATAGTTGGGCTTCACTGTATATTAAATGGCCAATTCAAACACCATCTGAAAATCTGTCTGAGGATTTTGACTGACCTCCGATATATGTCCAAACCAGTTTTCTCCTTCCTATATTTTGGTGTAATCTCCAGATGAATCACATGCTGGCAAATAGAAATTTATTCTTTTTTATGCTGACCAAGAAAATGAGCTGAAATTCTTTCCAGTGGAAGAGGACACAACGCTGGCTTCCTATTCCATGAAAGTAAAACTTTTTTTAAATTTATTTTGCTAATTACACACCAAGCATAGACCTTTTTCAGAAAGATGTATTTTACGAAGAATCAGAATGCTGCAAACCAGTGCAGTGTATTGATTAGTGTCCTTAGCTAGAGAGGAGAGCCAGGGTCAGATCCCTGCTGCTATTGAATTGCGCACTTGAGTCTCAGTCTCCTATGTGGGACTCAGGGAGCAGACGAACGGGAAAGGGAACGGTAAAAGGAATGGGAAGTTGATAGCTCTAGATAGCTGAAGAAATTTTCATTGAACTAACGTGTTCCTTCAGCAAATGTTTGCTTTTGCATTTCCCTGGGTTTTGCCTGCCCCACTGAGTCTCAGGAGGTCACTGATCTTCCATGCAGAGGCAAGGACACAGGCAGGGAGCAAGTAGGGGAAGCATGGGGCAGGACGGGGAGAAGCCACAGTGAATGGGATCAGGGCAAAGACAGGACTGTATTGATGTGTTTGTCAGTAGAGACTTAGCAAAACCAAACTATCTTTGCTTGAAAGATGAGAAAGAGGAAGAATAACAGAGTTACCAGACAAACTGAGAACTCTCATACAACAGCCGATGTGTCTTGATCAAATATGTAAAGTTTCTACATTTAATCTGAAGAGCTAGAGGTTTTTAATAGTTTCCTCTTCTACTGCATGAAGCAAACAAGCAAAACCATAAATGAAACTAAGGCATTTTCCATTTCTTCGTTGTTTCAGACGATGGAAAACTGTCCTTTGATGAATTCAAAGCTTACTTTGCTGACGGAGTTCTGAGTGGAGAAGAACTGCATGAACTTTTTCACACCATTGATACACACAATACTGAGTAAGTGCCCCCTTCTTACAATTACAGTGCTACTCTCTGTACCTGAGAATGGAAAAAAGACATCAGAGTGATTTTAGAAAACAAGTCTAAGAAGAAAGCTGCTTCAGGGAAGCTAGGCTGTGTCATATGGCTCTAAACTGTATAAGTGAAGTCCTTCTAAACCTTGTAGAAATACCTGCATGTTCCAATAAATGTGATTTGGGTACTGAGAACACAGGGTGGAAACTGGATGCCTTCTGTGTTCCCCACCCATGACAGTAAGGAAAAGGGGCTGTGGCCTCCTTCAGGCTTAAATAGGAGTTCCTCAATTCTTGATCCCACTTCGCTAATTCATTACGTGAGGTGAATACTTGGACTAGATGTTGAGCAGGGAAAAAATGAAGCAATCATATACAGAAAAGAGCAGAAAAAGCCATCCTGTCTGGTGCTGGCATGGTAATTGTGTTGGTGCTGTCACTTAGGCTGTTTGGATATCCCCGTTATGGTTGGGCTTAACAAGGCCACAGGGAAATGAGCTGACAGGAACTTCACGAAGTTTAACAAGGAGAAGTGCAAATTCCTGCCCGTGGGGAGGAACAGCCCCATGCACCACTATTTGCTGGGGGCCACCCAGCTGGAAAGCAGCTTGGCAGAAAAGGACATAGGGTGGACACCAAGTTGAACATGAGCCAACAATGTGCCCTTGCAGCAGAGGAGGCAAATGGTATTCTGGGCTGCATTAGACAAAGTATTGCCAGCAGGTCAAGGGAGGTGGTTCTTCGCCTCTACTCAGCACTGGTGAGGCCACACCTGGAATGCTGTGTCCAGTTCTGGGCTCCTCAGTACAAGAGAGGCATGACATACTGGAAAGAGTCCAATGAAGGGCCACAAAGATGATTAAAGGACTGGTGCACCTCACATATGAGGAAAGGCTGAGAGAGCTGGGACTGTTTAGCCTGGAAAAGAGAAGACTCGGGGGGACCTTATCAGTGTATATCAGTACCTCAAGGGAGGGTGCAAAGAGGAAGGAACCAGGCTCTTTCGGTGGTGCCCAGTGACAGGACCAGAGGCAACGGGCACAAACCCAAAAACAGGTGGTTTCCTCTGCACGTCAGGAAACACTTTTTCACTGTGAGGGTGACCGAGCACTGGCACAGGCTGCCCAGAGAGATTGTGGAGTCTCTGCCCTTGGAGATATTCAAAAGCCATCTAGACACGGTCCAGGGCAACTGGCTCTAGGTGGCCCAGCTTGAGCAGGGGGGTTGGACCAGATGACCTCTAGAGGTCCCTTCCAACCTCATCCATCCTGTGATTTTATGACTGAAGAAGAGAATGAATTTCCTTTTTATTTGCTTTCTGGCCATCAGCAGTTATTCACAGCAGGTCTCCCATTTACTGTTAATTAGGAGGGTGTTACTAAGCTAGTGGTTTTTAAATCGGACTACTCCTGTGGTAGAGAGGTCCTGAGGAGAGGCTGTTTATTGCTTTTGCTAAGAGGTTATGAAGACATCATGTAGTAATCATGGCGTGGGTTGTGGTTCTGGTTACAAGGAGTGAGTACACAGTAAGTCAGTATTGCTTTTCTCAGCTGTGTACAGTGGAGCAACAAGTATTAAGATGCTATCACAGCCCTGCTTCTGATACACAGCCCTGCTTCCTACTGTAAGAAAAGGTAGGAGCAGTGTAACAGGACCTTATCTCATCCAATGCTGAACTCCACTGTGTCTCTGGGATTTTACCTTCCACAGGGAAACAAAACCAACAGGCTGCAATTTTGTAATTCATCTATTTTGTAAACATCAGACACTAACTCACAGTGAGATATTAGTAGCCTTGTTCCTCAGACACATGAATTTGGCAATCACCTTAATACTTTAGGACTTCCACATTACCCCAGGTAGCTCCAGACAGGCCTTTCCCCTTGGCCACTTCTTCCTGACAGTGACTCTCGTGTGGCTTTTTCTCTTTCGGATGTCTGTGTCACAGCATCGCGCCCCTCCTTGTTCTCCTCTTTCTCAGCTTCTGCCCAGTTCTCCTCTGCAAACACCCAATTACCATGACAGTTGTGTGTCACTAGCCCCAAATGCCGACCCGAGCCCAGGCCCATCACCCTGGTGGCCTGTCAATGACCAGGCGTGATGCTGGACAACTACCCTTGCAGCAGAAGGCCTGGAAGTCCAGCGAAGGGCTTTTTGGGGAACCATCTCAGAGCTCATTCTTCTGAAGAAGCCTCACGGGAGGCCTTGTGTGCTTGGAAGCTTGTCCATTTTTTCCACCATTATGAGCTGGTCTAATGAATATATTCTCTCTCCTTAAAAAATTTGCCTCCCTCCAGTCTAGATGGAATTATTAAACCACTTTACCTTTTCCAGAAAGTATGAAGAAATAAATCAATTGAAGTCTGAAATCTGATCAATATTGTACAAGTGTGTGCTAGGGAACATGTATCTCAATTTATGATCTTTACAAACAACTTTCAGGAATTTAAATCAAAATTTTTAAAAAATTTCTAGGTTTTCATTAGCCATTATACAAATCTTTTTTGTAAAACATCAAAAGTTAAGTGAATTCAAATATTAACTATGCAAAGTGTTGCTTATTTCAAGCCATTTAAATATACAGTCTATATGCAGAACCACATTTCTTTGCTGTCTTATGAGCTTGGTTGCTTTTTTATAAACATGTATGAAGTACTGTTCATGAGCAGTATTGTCTGTGTGAGTATATGGAGCCATGAAATGCCTACAGTTAGGAATCCTCTTTTAGATCTGTTCTCTGCAGTCCTAAAAGCATTCACATAGGCACCCAATTCATATAAACAGAAGAATATATCCCCTAGGAGTAAATGCCTAAATAACTCTGTGGATTTGGTTTTTAGCTCTGATCTCACTTACATTTCTGTAAATCGGGCATAACCTCCCCAGAATCATTAGATTTGAGCCAGCACGAAATGGAGGTATGGAATTGGACTCCTAATCCCAAGGCCATCCTAAACATCCAGTAAACCATCCCGTGTTGAAGACTCTTGGTACTAGGATGCAACAAAGACAGAGAAACAGGTTTCCCAGATGTATCAATCTCCTTAACAGACAACACAGGGGAAGAAGCAATATAAGCACGTTATCTCTTATCATAAGAAAAGAAGAGAAAGCTGTCATTATTTCCCTGATTTCCCATATTTCCCTAATTTGTCAAAAGTACTTACGTGCTATAAATTCAAAGCAGAAGGTTGCAGAAATACTGCTAAATAAATAGGTAGTGTGTACAGAAGAAATAAGTGCAACATTTTAATTTCCTCAGGTTTCTTAAAATCAGTGGCAAAGACAGAAAAAAATATGATCTTCAACAAACGCAATGCATACAGTCTACCTAATCTTAGCAAAATGAATGACATGCTTCTTAGAACACCATGGGAATTTACTTAGCAGATTAAGAGACTTCATGCAAATTTTTAACCCAGAGTCAAAGACTCATTCATACAGCTTTGGACATGTGTACCACCTATCTGCATGAGAGTGGTTTTATCTTACCATGATTCCATTTGTGTGCATTTGTCAGGGAGCATCCTGATAAGGGCAAATATCCTCGATGACTATGTAAGATTTCTAAGAAAAAAGAAGATAGATGTTCTACATCTATTTTTCCTTTCTTTTTATTTGTAAAGCTTTTTAAATCTGTAAAATGTTTTTATTTGTAAATATTTTATTATTCGTAAACCTTTTTCTCTTTAGCAGAGAATATCTAGACCTGAAAAATATGTAGAAAAGTGAGAATAACATTACGTTTTTCCTCCTGGGAGATAGGCATACCTGAAGAATAGGTGTGACTGTCAAATGCTACAGTTATTAGCTGAGAGCAGATAATGAAACTGGCGCAGCAGCCATCTGCGAGAGAGATGATTCTCACTGTCCATAAAAAGCCTGGCAAAAAGCAGGGCACAAAAGTCACAGACAATATGTACTGTGAAGGACCATATTTTCATGTATTTCGGGGAACTGAACAGGTGGAAGACTAAGAAAACCTACTAAATTACCTTTTCCAGCCAGAAGAAAGGGTGCTTTCTATTGACTGGTTAACTCTATTTGTTATCGAGTAGAACCTAGATATAGCTAATAAGAAAACATGCTTAAAGCTTAGGTTTAAAACAGCAACAAGAAGCTTTTTGAGTATGTTTTTTCATGAAGTCTGTAACTGATAAAAGGCTTAGTGTCTGACTTCGCAGCTGAGAAGTATTCTACACCACTTGATCTTTCTCTTTAACAGAGGCAAATATATTTTAAAGGCTTTTCCTTAGCACCTTTGAAAGGTTTTGAGAACCCTGTCATCAGGCAGGCAGCAAGATGGAGCATGCCAAATATCAGATGGATATAGCAAAGAGAGACAGCTTGGACAGTATCATATAAATTCCTTGTTAGTATAGCTTTCCAGCAAAAATCACATGAAGCAGATACAATGAGGAGGCAAAAACTTTACTCACTGGCATTTGCTGAAAAGGGCAGATTATGTAAAATGTCTCAAATTAACCAGCTGGCTAGGAAAAATAGCAAAATGTTCATTGAACCTTGGGAAGTTTTGTGATGTAAGCATTAGGAGAATCATCTACATATCAAACGATTCCCAAACCACCTATTTTGTGATGTTTTCACTTGCAAATTACCCAAGGGAATGAAATTAAAATCATGGGTTGTGCCTGTAATTCCCAAGTAGTTTATGACTGGTTTTTAGTAGGGGAGGGTGAGAAATTCTACTCAGTTGTGTATCTAGTAGGAGAAGATTTGCACAGATTATTTCGTCTCTCTTATCCAGTTAAAATACAGACTCTGTCAGACTCTGGGCAAATCATTTATCTCCTCTCTGCTTCACTTCAGTATTTACAAAATGCAGACCATAGTTCCCTATCCCAGAAATATTTTGTAAGCATTCAGATTATGCAGTGATTTACACTGCATGTAAAAGCCTAGGACAGATGGCGAGGGAAGCATGTCATGATCCGCTGGATCATTTCTTGGAGTATCTCAAGATTTCATACCCAGCTTGTCACAAGAGCAGACTTCAGGTTGTTTCCACCTAAATTAAATCTTTCAGCTCTGCCAGCATTCAAAACCTCACTGTCTGTGTGCATGAGTCTTTGTACTTCAAAGCCTGAAGATAAAAAAGGAGAGGTGGCCTTTGGGTGATATCCATGGGCCACAAGCTCAGGAAATCTGAATTCCCTTCTCAGCTCTGTTGCAGCAATCTTTCAAAAAAAATATTCAAAGCATAAAAGACTTACACTGGCTTAACACTTTTAAGGCAACTAAATTAACCAAGTATTAAACCCCCCTGTTACATGGGTCCTAATATCAGTGTTGTTGAAGAGAGATTTAGAAGATTATTAACTTTTTAAAAGACCAAGCCAAGCTAATGTAACATACCTGTTACAAAGCAGATAGGCTCTGGAAGACTGCTAGAATGAGCAATTACCATTTGCAATGTGATAGCAGGGCAAATAATAGGGGGTTTAGCTTCCCAGTAATTAAGGTTGTGTCTGCCTAACTGACTATGATCTCTGCACCTTGTTATTTGGTGCAGACAGATGTTAATATTTTTACAAAGTGAAAGAAGAGTCAATTGGTACTGCAGTGACCACAATCGCTGGGAAAAAAGATGAGTAGGAATTAGTTTCCACCACATAAAGTTTCCTAGAGATAGGTTGAATAGGAGTTCATTATGCCAGGATGCATTTATATTTACAATTTGTCTAGACCCTAAAGTACATGTTATTCACTCAGGGCAGATCACTGCTTTTACTGAAAATTTGCATTAGCTAAGGATCTTTCCTCAGTACATCACTAGGACCTATATTTTGCAATTTATGAATGTACTTATGTGTAGACTGGCTATTTTTTTCTTCCTAGTTCACAAAATCTACATTACCTTTTTATAACATTTTAAATATTAAATAAATACCAGTAAAGACATGCCATACAAATTGATTGCCTCATTTTTTTAACTTCCATTCCTTTTTCCTTTTGATACAGCCAGAAACAAATGTATAAGTTCATATATACCAAGTATGACATAGATTAATAATGATGCTATCACTGTCTAGACAAGCAAATTAGGTGAAGTAGTGTGTTCATTCAAAAAGGAAGTTATTTTTTCCCATATTTTAGTACTGCTACAATGTTTTACCTTTCTTGAGGGTGTTTTAATACAAGAATTATATTTGTAAGAACTGGTAATCAAAAAGATAAATTGTAAACAATTAAATTTGTGGTGGGGTCTTCTGCCCACTGAACCACAAGCCAACATAATAATTATTTTATTATCCAACTACTAGATACAGAGTTACACAGAAATTTCCCCCATGGGCAGACTAGCTCATACCTGTTCACAAGACCTTAATGTAAGTTGTTTTTTTTTAAAAGCCTCCTCTGACGACAAAGAAACAAGAGGACACTGGACCAATGGGACACTGTGGAGACCCAGTGAATGGCAGTCTCCTGTTTGCTAAGGAAGGCAGGGAGATAATACCAAGAATTAATTCATACATTAAATTAATTTTAACATTATTCAGTAAAACAAGCAACTTCTGATTTTTCGGAGATACTGTGCTTCAAAAGCTGCATAAAGAGACAGTAGAATGCTTTGCTTAGGCCATACAACTAACATTCCTGATGTGTAATTAACACAAGGTGACTGCTTTAGTGGGGTAGAAATTCATTATTCTTCCTTAAATGCAGTTTCCAGTATTGTCATTACTTCAGATTGAAGCTGAAGGCCAATTAGGCATTTGACTTCCACTGAAAGTCACTTCTATTTGTTCTTTTCAGGATCTCATGAAACCTTTGGGCCATCCCTATTCAAACACATACCATTAAATAATATAAAGAAGCTGTTATGATGCTCAGATGCCCGCTCAGATGCCCTCACTCTGCCAGTGTAAGAAAAGGCTTTGCGTTGATGCAGCAGGGGTTAGGTCTGGGCTGTTACAGTCAGGTCTCTAGGTTCTCGTTTCCTAGCATGCACTTAGCACTTGCATCTACTGCAAAGTAGTGTCTTGTATTTAAAGACCCTTTAAAAATTGAAAGTATAGGCAAGAAATCAAGAGCAGTGATTATTAAAGACTTAAGCTTCAACCTAGAGTTGTACAATGATCCTTCTCCCCTTATTCATAATGGTTTAAGTGTTTTGCAGATAGCCCAGAAATAAGCACACTATAAGCATCTGGGCGACATCGTAAGCTCTGTTGAAGGTATTGGGAGGCCAAGGTAGATCCCCACAGTGTGTTGAGTAGGAGCCAAGCTACCATAGTATGAGCTAGACCAACATAAGGGCATGGCTGTGAGCAGGGAAGGAGCAAGAGGAAGAGCTTATCTTTGCCTCCTGATTTGACACATATTTGACATGACATCTATGTTACACATCTGTAATGTCACAGTGGGGAGCTTGTCAGTGGTGAGGTTCTGAGATCTCAAAAAACCTCAATGCACTCTACTTGAAAGCTGAGTTAGCCTTTACGGAGGAGTTTTGTAAGGGTGAAGGGAACCCAGTGTGGTTCCTCACCCCTCTCTTCCCTCACAACCTCAGCTCCAAGCTACACAGTGCTCAGCAAGGCTTTGCAGGGCTGATGGGAGGAATGGGAAGGGTGTTAGATGCAAATGCAGGTGCAGCAAAGGCACCAGAAGTCTTTCCTGGGGCTGACAAGGAGAGTGACAACACGCAGCTCATGGAGGACATGGCCTGCAGGTCATAGCTGAAGTAATTTTGAAGTTGAAGACCCACATGCTCTGCTGTCTTGGAGCATCCTGGTTATTAACTCCTTTATCAAGTGAATGTGAAACACTAATTTTGGTTGCGTAGCAATTTGTACTATCATGGCACGAGTGTAAATCAATACACACAGCTCAAGGCAAAGGCTATCAGGGACTGATGCTCAAAGCCGCCTGAAGATAGAAGTGAGCTGGTGATGTTAACTACAAGAATCGCTTTATGTTTTCAAAAATTGCAGACATTTACAAAGGCAATATCTGAGAAGTTTAAGGCTGAGGAGAGAAGAGTGCAGTTCTCTTGCAACTTTAAGCATTGTGTTTCTTAACATATTCTCCTAAGCACTGTTTTTAGGAGCACATTGGAGCACAAGAATATTTTACAGATTAAATAGGAAGAAGAATCATGGAATGTGACTGGCTTTGCTGACTTTCCACTTGAAAAATGTTGAAGAATTTTTTGGTGTTATTTCCATTGCTATTTCATTTCTGGGCCCTTTTGAATCATTAAATCATAATATAGATCAAATACAAACCTGAAGATCTTCTTCCTCCCATATTTGCATCTAATCAGAACAAAAGTCATATTTTTATTGTAAACTTGATATTTTAAGTGCTTTAATAATGTGTGCATCATTCCTACTACCTAGTTTGTATCTTAACATTTCTATGAGCTCTCATCTGGTTTCTAAATCCAATGTGTGCATATGTTCAGTGCAGCTGCCTGGGGGTTGTAATATTGCTGAAGAAGCTTTTTAAACTCCCAATTACCCCAACTCAGAAAACCCTAACTTGTGGGGTTAGCATGCTCTACATAATTAATAGATTGCATTACCTGGACTTCACATCTGCCTTTACTGAATGTTAAACAGCTTGCGTGCAAGACAGTATTGCAGCACTGTTCAGCTTCAGAGGAGGTAGTTCTGCAGAAATATAGCTATTTTGTTTACATGTGTTATTGCCTGAATAATTGTACTGAAAGCAGAGAAAAGTATCAGCAGCACAGGTCTTCTTCTACATGGAGAGAAGTATGGAGGAAAAGTTTGACAATTGTGGCTTATGGGGTGAATGCTTTTACAGCTCATTTCCTTGGTAAATCTGCCCCTGCCTAATTTTAATGTCAACTCTGACGAGCCCATGTTTCAGCAGAGCAAGAATCCTTGACACGGTTAATGGTTTAGTGAATAGGTTTTAGCAGTCATTGCAAATGTAAACCTCCCTTTTACTCTTACCCTTCTCCCTTCCCTCCCCCCACTCATAACTTCCATGGAAATTGTTTTTGCATAATGGCATCCTCAGGGAAAAGGTGTCAGAAGATAATGAGAAGATTTGGCAAAGTTACAAAGAGATATGCAGAGGATCTCAAGGGGATTCAGTCTGCAGCACTGCCAGAGAGAGAGTGTGATAAATGCTTCACTGATTACTGACTCATATGAGTCAGTGGGGAATCAGACTTGTTTTTTTCACTTTTCTCATTGGTAAAATGAAGTCCTCAGCCAGGAACTTAGTTACAAGGTAGGAGGGATGCTAGAACTATTGAGGCAGACCTGGGGCACAGGCAACCTCCTGAAGGTAGGGAGGTCCCATTAAGCCTTTGTGCGTGGCACAAGTTAAAGATAAACTACGCACAAGCCAGAGATGACTTTTGTGAGGATCTGAGAGCCTCGTCCACCTGCAGCGCCGAGCTTATGCTGGGCATTTGGGAGAGCTGTCATGCTGTATGTACTGCACATGTAGGGATGGGACTTGGCACTATGGAGACACACCTACACTTGCATGTGTATGTGTCAGCAGGGTGTCTAAGGCTCCCTCATAGTCAATGAAGTCACTGGCACCTAAGAAGTAATTCTGCTCACATAGGCTTCAGCACTATTGCCCAGGCATAAGGCATTTAAGATGCTCCCACCTGAGCCATCAGACACCACCACAAGGTGGACAGGATGACACAGGAGAAGCAGCTGGGACATGGGTGGTGGGAGAAATGCTAGAGCATCTGAAACACTAGATGCCTATGTTATATCCAATTACTCAGGCTCCTGCTAGCTGGTGTACTGAAAAAACCCCAACTCCATTGAATACACAGGGGCTCCTTTGCCTGGCAGAGGAGGTTGGACACCCAGCGCACATGTGGCCGACTACATTTAGGACTCAGCCCCAAAGTGAATCCATCTCCCTCTGCCTGCCCAGGTCTTCATTAGCAGAGCCCTAGTTCCTCCCTTGGGCCAAAAGAGAAATGCTGAGATCATCTTCCCGAATAGCGAACTCCAAAAGGATGCCAGTGTGATGTCTGAGAGCAAGAGGTTGGTTAGCGTTATCCTTGCAATCGTGGGAACCCCTCTGACTGCATTAGCCTGCAGCCCAGTACTGTGCACTGAAACTAAAATGAAATGCATGTTATATGGCCCCCCCAGTGCTTCCTTCAAGACTCTGGTTGCAAAGATAATAATGACAAATCCTCAGTAGTTTAACAGTAGTCTAAGGATAGCAATTATCTGTGCCTTGGATGGTTTTCTTTTGTTTCAGTTGGAAGGCATATTTTAGTCTCATGCTATTGCTGATTTATCACGGTTCAATAAAAGTACACAGAAAAAATAATTAACTTCTAAGTACAATGAGGAAAAAAAAAAAAGATGTATTAAAACCAGCATGAGATAGAGACAGGCTCTTTAATTAGGTGAACTGCAGGTGAGTGAAAAGTAGTTTTTCTAAAAAGGAATTATTGAATGCAAAAAATTACAGGAAGAAAATAATACATTGGTTTTTGACCATTTTTTTAAAAATGATCCTTTAGATTAAATAAGAATTTCAGGCACATGGTGCAGCACTGACATCAGAAAGGTGTGTTTGCTACTATTTAAGAGACATAGTCGCAGCTATTGGCTTTAACTCTCAGACTTTTCAAGACAATAGCTACAGAAACCAGTTTGGAAATGAAGTACAGAGAAAAAGGCAAGATGCTGGTCAGAATGAGCTGATTATACAGTTTAGTATTTCATGACTGAACAAAACAAGTTCACTGAGAATGATTTACACAGTCCTGATGCTAACAGATGCTTTAGTCAGACAGACAAGCTGCAAATAGAGTTGCTTGGAAATTTTCCATATGAATGGTTATTTTTAATGGGAAGTTCAGCTTTCTGCAGAAAAAATGGGAATCGCTCACACTGGGAAAAATCAAACTGTAATGAGTAGTTTCAATTGCATTGACCTAAATGGAGCTGACCTAGAAGTTTCATTTCAGTTGAGTTCTTCAGAAGATAACATTGGCTTCCTAGCAGTGCGCTCATTGCTTAATGGTAGGTGTACTGCAACTTTTAATAGTATTACTAAGACTTTTAGCAACACAGAGATTGTTATAGCTGGGATGATTAAGGTGGCTAGCCAGCTATGTAGTCATTGCATCCCTGTGAATCATTGCCTAATGCAAAGGACCAGGGTTTTTTGTCAGACAAGTTGTTAGTCAGGAAAAACACTTTATTCTCTCTTCTAGTCCTGCCACACGCAGACCAGTAAGTGACGATTCTGAAGTTATCACTTGGCCTGGAGCTAAGCATAAGCAAACCAGGCAATTATATAGTGAGGCACAATTTGGGACATTAAAACAGCCGTGACCCCACTGCCTGTGTCAGAGCCCAGAAAGCCAAGTTGGCTGCTGCGTTTGAAAGGCCAGAGGGTGCACAATCCAGCTAGCCCTGGGGTTGAAGAGCAGCACTGTCCTCAGGGTTCCCCAGGGACCAGCCCCAGGAGCTCTGTCCCACTTTTGCCCCTTCCTCCTCTCCCTTTTCTGTGGCAAGAGGCCAACGCCTGGGCTTGTCCCAACACTCATCCTACTGATGGCAAAAGGCAGTTTTGCCTCCACTGATAAGAAACCTTGAACAAACCTGAGCGAAAAGGTCTTTGCTGTTGCAAAGGAGCTGTGAGGCAGAATATCCTTAAAATGGAAGTGCACATAGAAGACTCCTTTGCACAACACCCTCTGTAGTGTTGGAGTACTTATCTCATTTCACTGACTTGAAGTGGGATGGTATGCAGGCTTTCTTGTTACAAAGAGCTTACAGCTTTTTGGCTGAGATTGTCCATGGATGTCTATTCAGTTAACCTTGCACAGTCTAAGTAACACTTAATTCCTTTCAGTCACAAATTATATGCTTCTACTTAACAATAGGAGATACCAGCCTCAAATTTTCCTCCCTAAAACCAAATTTAGTGAAGAGACATGCAAATGGCACCCAAAAAAGAGTTGGTTCAAGCCTTTGAAATAAATCTCTCTCATATCTGAGAATGAAGAGATTTGAAGAAGAAAGTGTTATCCTTCTCCGGTTATCATACTCATGGCAATGAATTTCCTAAATTAAGTTAGTTCATAAAGCCTTTCATATACTATTGGATTCTTCAATAAAATAACTGCTTTAGATGCCAGAGTCCATAGTTCATATATAATTCCTGTACTGAAGAGATGTCATTGCTTCTTCTTGTGGGCCAAGGAATATATGCAGATGTTCTGCTGATACCTTTGCCTAGAGGTGCCTTTTGTCCCAGAGAATGGTATGTGTCAGGTCAGTGGATGGGGCTGCAGATCGGTGGATTCACAGCAGTGGATGGGTGGAATAGCTTTAACCTTCCCTCCTTCCTGGCTGGCCCCAGTCCACAGCTGACTGTGGTGGACAGAACAAGAGCGTGATCACAGCTGCTTTGCACTCCCACATTTTGGGCCGCTTGCAGAGGTACCACAAATAGGCACTTTTGCCACAGTTCATTCAAGTGAATTTGCTTATATTTCTGTCACTGAGCAACAGGTATGATCAGCTTTGCAGTGATCAGGACTGCTCAGTGGAATATTTGTAACAGTCCTTTAAAAATAGCTCATGTTATTAGGTAGAGAACATTTTAGACACAAAGTCAGGCACGTAAAAGGACTGCATTTAGTAGTCAGAAAGAAAATTGAGAGCAGAAGTTTAAACAATGATCGTGCTGACATGACATGAATGCATTTGGCTGCACCCTATGCTTCAGTTACTTACCAGGAGTGGAGTGCTGGCACCTGGATGTGAGTCATCCAGCAAATGTTGCAAATAACATATTCAGCATTGCCAGATTATAGATCTAAGCAGAAGCATCCTTGGCATATGTACCCACTGAAATGATGAACAGGTGCCCACTATAACCCTGAGTACTGAGTTGCAGAAACAGCCCTTTCGTGTGCACCTCACTCCTGTACTATTAAATATATTCCAAACTTCTTTAATTGCTTCTTTAATTTCTACTTCTTTAATTGTAGCATCCTGCAGGGAGCTCAAAATTGTTTGTATACAGAAAAAGAATTTCTAGGTTTGTTCACAACTGTGTTTGAAGCAGCATGTTATTATTTCTGAGAATGAAATAATCAGTGACACAAAATTATAGTTTCCCTGCCTAGAACAGCATCCCCTTCAAATATGATGCCAAGAACAATGGAAACTCAGAGGGTATTTACAATAGAGAAGGAAATACTATGAGTATGCTAGACTGAAATCCACACTCTTTAGGTCATTTCTACGTTCTGTCACAGGCTTCCTGAAAGCTGCTGCACAAATCACTTTGGACAATAATTTTCTCGTTATTCAGGTACCCAGTTCTAACTGAAAATTAATTCAGCACCCAAATACATTTCCATTTTTACTTGTAGTCCACTTGCAGCTGCATCACTTCTGTCAATAGGACTAACAGCGATGTTCTGATGACAGCAACACTGAAAGCCTCTGAGCCACTCCCTTACTATATCGCTACCACACTGCTGAGGATACTGCAGGAGAACAAGGACCGGAATGGATTTTAACGCGAAATTTGAAAAGAGAGCATGAATTTGACTGGCTAACAATGTGAAAGGCTGTTTTAAACACAGTTATCAAGCTGTATATTAAGAAACGCAGAAATATCTTTTACAAAGAGAAGGCAATAAGGGCAGATGGTGTGAAGGGGCAAAACCTGCAGGGACAATGAACAAAGAGTAAGCATCATAACAGCAAACTCCTGTCATTAACATCATCATATTCTGTCACTGCTTTTCGATTCAGGCAACTTTCCAGCTTTCAGGGTTTCAGTTTGCATTCAAGGAGTGAATGACCTAAGAATTAAGTTTCTCAGCTTCAGCACCGATTCTTACTCTGAATTTCATTATACCTGCCACAAAGGTCAGTGGAAAAATCAGATGCAAGACCTATTTGCAGCCATCCAACTTGGCCCATTCAAATGCAGATCAGGTCACCTTTAGTTAATAAAAGTTGTGGGAAAATCTCATTTACATCATCAATTAAAAGTGTTCAGAAGTTTTTATAGCCCTGAGTATGCAAGTTTGTGACAACCCAAGATCACACATTTTCTATCTGTTTCTCTCTCTCATGAAATAAAAGCCAGATGTATGAAGTTAGCATTGGTGAAAATGACTTTAAGATAATACTGTGTCATCATTTTATTAAAAGGTCAACAAAAAAAGCCCATTAAAAAGATAAGTGAAAAAATCCTAAGTGCAATCAGCCATTCAATATTCACCCCTCAGCAAGATTCAAAAAGGACATTCATGCTTTTAAGTTTCTTTAATAATCAGTTTCTTGTCCTCCTTGGAAGAAAGTCAATATGCTAACTTTCAGAATTGAGCTGTAGGTCAAATGGTTTATCTTTTGACTATTAAAGCCTCAGAGAGAAAATATTGCTTAAGAGAGAAAATATGGCTTAAGAGTTGATCAAGATGAAATCTGTTCAAAATGAACAGTTTTGAATTGTATGGAATACTTGTATACACTTACGTATTTATATGGGAATATGGCAATACAGCTTTTCTTTTCACATCACTAATTTTGCTGAAGTTAGTACTGGTGAAACAGTTTTGTATGGCCAGAAAGGCTTAGAAACTATGTGTGCTTCTCCTGGTTTCGTCTGGGATAGAATTAGTTTTCTTTCCAATAGCTGGTATAGTGCGATGTTTTGGACTTAGTATGAGAATAATGTTGATAACACACTGATGTTTTAGTTGTGCTAAGTAGTGCTTATACTACTCAAGGACTTTCAGCTTCCCATGCTCTGCTGGGTGCACAGAAAGCTGGGAGGGGGCACAGCCAAACTGATCAAAGGGCTATTCCATACCGTATGACAGGGCCCCTATATAAACTGGGGGGAGCTGGCCAGGGGGCAGTGATCACCGCTCAGGGACGGGCTGGGCATCAGTCAGTAGGTGGTCAGCAGTTGCATCACTTGGTTTTTTTCCTTGCGTTTTGTTCCTCTCCCTCATTGTTTTCATTACAATTTGTTATTATTTTAGTTATTAAACTGTTCTTATCTCAACCCACAAGTTTTCTTACTTTTGCTCTTCCAATTCTCTCCCCCATCCCACCGGGGGAGAGGGTGAGCGAGCGGCTCTGTGGGGCTTAATTGCCAACTGGGGCTAAGCCATGAGAGTGCTGACGGACTACGTCTAGTTTTATCCTCCTGCTGTACCGTGTCTCCTGTGGAGCACTACTGCTCAGTGAAGACTACAAATAGGAGAAATCTGTTGGGTTTTCCCCTCATGTAGCATGGAGGGCTGAGCTCTGAGCCATGCTGTCCAGCATGACAGCCCCAGAAGAAGAGTACAGGCAGAAAGGTGTGGAAAAAACCCCACCAATTTCTGGTGTTTAGATGGATTTCTGCCAGCACTAGGACCAAGTGTGTAAAGCCTGAGGAGTGATGACTCTGCACCATGGTGCCCAAAGGCTAGGTGAGGGGTTTCAAAGGGGCTGCCAGTGAGTAGGAAGGTGCCAGTGGGAACATGACCAGGAAGGGAGGCTGCACCTGCAGCCAGCTACACACAGCTACAGCCTCCAGCTTAGGACAAGCCTCCCTGAGGCAGCAGAGCAAGGCCAGCAAGGGCCAGGCACCCACATCTCCTGCTACAGCCTGGGCACGGAGGCTTCATATCCCAGTCAGGTTAATATTGAGTCCTACTATTTACCAATCCAACAAGAAACATTACTAAGCTCACTAACCTTCTATCCTCTTATCTTTCCAGCAATCTTGACACAGAAGAACTCTGCAGTAAGTTCCTTTTTCTGGCAAGGAGATAATCTGTGCCTGCAGCAGCCCTGTGCAAGTGAACATACCATGTGTTCTGATTTCTTTTCTGTTTAATATTTGTAACTCAAACAGAAAATAATTTCCATTGAAAGAACTCCTGGGAGAATGCAGATGGCTTATAATCTTTCAGACTGTCATCCATTACATGCAGAAATTACTTTGAAAATATTTTTCCTAATCAATACTTCACATTCTCTGAGCTGAAAGTATTTTTCTTAATCAATACTTCATATTCTCTGAGCTTCAAGATCTGTTCTGATGTAAAGATAGATAGATACCTTTTATCTTATTTCCCTTTCATGTGAGATTTTTTTTTCTAGTTAGTTCATCCCTTTCAGAGGTATGAGTACTTTGGCAATTCTGAAAGCGATTGTTGTATTAGCACCCTACTGGAGGAAAGTTCATTGCTTTCCTCCAACTTGAGCCAGTGAGAACAGCAGTTTGACAAGTTCTACCATGCTTCATCACAAAAAACTCCTGCAAGGCCTAGAATTTGGCCCAGTTACACATTTGTGTGCCCCATTCTGGGCTGTGAGTCATTTCCCCAAAACCCTGCTTGCTCTCCAGCTGATCTTACAGCACCTGATTGAGGAGTGCTGCTTGCAGCAGAAAACAATTCACAGAAAATTTCTGCAAGTCCTCCCACATGATATCAAAAAAACAGTTATACTTGTCAAAACCAGCCTATTTCTGAGGGAAAGATGTCAGCAAATGGTTGCCTGATAAATTTTCCAATGGTCAATAACATTGAAGACCTATAAAAGCTGAAAACTCTGTCAAGTTGAATGCCAGCTCATTTACTCACCCACAAGATGACTCTACCCACAGCCAAGAACCCACTAAGAGACACCTCAGTCTGTGGCTTATAAATCTATGACAAGAGGCTCAGCTGAAGCGAATTGGGCTGTGAAGACTTCTACTGGTTCAGAATCTGGCCAAAATTATATAAAACTGGCCAAGGAAGACAGGGGGTTTGTTCCATGAGAGTTTTACTGCTGTTGATGTTGTGCTGGAGGCTTACAGGTTTGCTCAGCCACCTCAGGCTGGCCAGAGGGCTGAGATCCTTCTCAGAGCCAGCACTGGCTCTGTTTTCTGTCTGTTTTGGTTAAATATGGACTGCTTCAGCTGCCTTTTAAATCTTTTATAGATTGCCACTAGGGTGTTTCTCATCTGTGAATCTGGTACTGAGTTTACTCAACACACATTTAAGCTAGTGATTATATGGCTCTTTCTGAGTTCTCAGCTCTCCTCAGAAATAAAGCTTCACTTCCATGATACTAATTCACAATACGTGTTCATTCTAAATCATTTCATTCAGCTTCTCAGCAATACCAGGTTATGTCGCAGTGCTCCTGAAACCCTGTGCTTTCATGACTCCCTGAGAAGCTCACACTGACCTCTTAAAAGCCTCAAAGTATTGCTATTTATTATTTCAAAAAGCTCCTATCTAATCTTGTTTTTCCTGTCTGCCATTCAGATGTTGTTTTTCATGCTCTTCCAGGTGATCTGATACCTAAATGCCTTGTCTAATACACTCTCTAGCTTTAACATCATTTTCTTTCTGTCTTTTTCACATTTTTTCCTTCCTGTGCCTCCTTCTGTTGTATTTTGCCGCATTGACCAAATGGGAACTTGAGTCGTGATTTCCCAGGGTTGCCTCCTCCTCTCGCTGTAATCCCTCTGGATTGAATTATGCCCCCTGATTTTACATCAGCTTTTGCTGTTAAAATGTCCTTTGTTTTGAGCAGCTACACAAGGACATCCTGCAACTTACGTTATTTCCATGATTTTTGTTAAAAGTATTTCGCATGCATCATCTTTGTTGAAAATATAATCACAGTACATGGGACTAGAAGCTTATCTGGCCAACTCAAGGTCTCTTCACTTCTCAGAGAGAAATAACTGGTCTCATCTGACCCCAACTCACAAAATCCCCCACTTGATCGTATCTCTTCTAAGGGCTTTACCAGTGTTATTCATTTTTGTATCAATATAATCAGATTTAGTACATACACATGAAATCTTCATTTCCTGCTAGTAACTGTAAAGTAGACTATTAAACTGAAAATCCAGTTTAGAAAGAAAACGTAGATATTTTGAAAGTAGGTCTCTTTCAGCTCTCAAACTGATATTTTAAATTTTTGTCAATTTGTCAACTCATTTATTGAAAGAAAATGCTTTGAAACACTGATTTTGGTATTTTAAGTACTCCAGGAATGTTTTTGAGGGAAATAATACAAAATTTAAAAATAAAATCATCCCTTTCATTGTAAGGGGTAACCATCCCATTCTTGTTCATTTTATATATTGAGATAGTTAATAATACCATAACTGAATTCAGACTTGATAAAATTTATATTTAATGAAATATTGATTTTTCAGGTCATTAATAGGTGATGTGGGTTTTCTTCTTCTTTTAGAATATTTTTCCCAGCACTTAGGAGAGTATGAAAATGTTCTATCTGTCTTGGAAGACTTAAACATAACCATACTGAAGGCAATGGACAAAACAAAGAAAGTAAGTAAAAATTGTGACATTTTCTTTACATTGTATATTTTGTTTATTTGAACATGCATCCAGTATTTTTCTTATGTAGATAAAGTTACTAATTCATATTTAAGTTCTTCCACGTATACATGTTTGTAGCAAAAGTCCAGTAGGAAAAGGCTTGTCAAAATGGTTGAGTATCAAAGCTGTAAAGCTCTGTCTGCAAAGTATTACAGTTTGGATATAACCAAAATTGTCTTTGTGAATGATCTGAAGAATACTCTTCATATTGTTGTACCAAGAGAGGGTTCCATGTCCCATGCCAAATGTGGGTAAGTATTACCAGCAAATCAACATTTGAAAATAGTCTGAATTTGAAAAAATAATCCAAGTTTTTGAAGTAGAAAACATGTTAGTAAAAGATGCTAATGACTTAAACTATATTAATGACTACCATTAAATTAGGTAGGCAAGAGTCATCTGGCAACATACTGGGGAGTCGTATTTATGTTATTGTTAAATGTAGATTCCAGGATAGTTTAAAAAGATTAAAAAGGGCTGCAATATCTCTCCCCATGTTCCCTGAAGCTGAACCTCAGTACTTTTACGATTATAAAAGCATCCTGTAGGCAGCAGCTGTGCGTCCCAACTACTTAGTCCCAAAATATAACTGGCCAATGTAAATCATTTGAAAGTATTCCTGAGAGTAACAACAGAAGACATAGAAATTTGGGTTGAGTGAAACATCCTGACCGAGAACAAGATTTCGTTTCCATTTCAGGCATTTTGAACAAAAACAGCACTCACAGAGTCAGCAAAGAGGAGGTCTTGGGGCTGTTGCCCACCAGTGCAGTGTGGAGGCATTCACCCCAGAGGCAGGAGTCGTTTCTCAGGAGAAGCTTGGTTCTCCATCTGTCCATCTGACAAAGGATGTAGCCGTGCTGCAGGACATGCTAGGCAGCTGATCCACTTGGCACTCAATTCATTATGGTCGTACCTGCTCGTGTGTTCATACCTGCTCGTTCATACCACATCCCAGCTCGATGTCTGATCAAAAATGCATCAAGACATCGGTAATATGCTCCTTTTCCCTGGCTGAACAGTTAAATATTCTGTGCAAGGTGCAACAGCTTCAAAAGGTGAGGGAAAGCACAAAACAGGGAAAGAAGTGAACCTAGATCCTTCAAACCCAACCCTGGACCAGCACCACAAGGCTATTCACTTGAAGGCGAGCAGTAAACAGAAATTTCAGCCAAAAGTATTCAGTGAGATCCCGTGGGGGAAAAAAAGCCTGATTTTTTCAGTCAATCAATGGGGAGAAAGCTGTGCTTCTCTAGCAAAGCTATCTTTGGCATTCAGGTGTTTGCAAGAGTGCAGTACTCACACATTTTACATGAACTGCCAAAATAAAAACCTGCAAGTGTAGCTTATTTATTTAGAGCTTGAGCCAGTAAGCTGAATGTCTCTCTGTTCACGCTGTGCACCTTCCACTCCTAATGAAGTGAACGTGCGCTGACTCACTGCCTCATTGGGCTGGACACTGAAAAGCAACAGATTAGTTTATCCTAGCCATGCATAATTTAAAAAAAATTAGTCATGTGTATAAACTGCTGCTAAAGGGCAGGACATGTCATCTGATAACTACTGGAAGTAAATAGAACACTGCACTTAAGAATTACTTCGGAAGTTAATTACAGAGGAGGAGTTCCAGTAGACTAATCAGAGTTGTAAGAAGTAAGCATTGGCCTGACTAGAAAATGGATAAGAAAATCTGGAATATTAATAAGCATTTCATTTGTCTGCTTGAAGAACCCATCTGAGGAGGAATTAGGCATAGCAGGAGTGAAAGGGTTAACAAGATTGAAGTACTGAGAGTTTGGGTTATGCCTGAGGGAAGGAGGCTGTGTGTCAGGAGTAGGAGTGGATAGCATTGGAGAGAGATAAGGCCAGCGCGTGATTTTTTGTTGTGAAGAAAGGAACTGCAAAGTTGCAAAAAGATAGCCAATTGTATTAGCTGAAGGAACGCATGAAGGACGCGTGAACAAGACATATAAACCAATAAGAGTTCTCTCAGTAGCGCATGTACAAACAATTAGAAAGTATATAAGCCATGTAATAGTTCAATAAAGGGTCTTCAATTTACCCCTTGATCGGAGTCCGTGCATCAATCTGCTACACCCATCTAAGAAAAAAACAACACACCACAATATCATTGAATTGTATTTTCCTGACTGAAGATTCAAGCTTAATGGGTTTTCTCTCTTTCAGGAATATGCCAACTGACTATTCGTTAGAGGTGGCAGAACTAGAGCAAGGCTAACACTGGAAAAAATACTTTTAATTCCAATTAGTAGACATAATGTGTGAACACAGTCAAACAAAATATGTGTCCTCAAATATTCTAAAATAGAGCTTTCTGCCCAGGATATGCCCAGAAACTACAGCTTTGTAAGGAAATTAAATTCTCAGTTCAAACTAGGGATTATTCACAGAAGGAACTCAGTTCTCAGGAAACAGATAGGTTATGTGACCTGACTACCTGATAAATCATTGGAGTGCAAATAATAAAACTTCCATCTTAAATAGTCCAAGCTTTTATTGAAGTCTAAAATCTGGAATATATCCACCTAAAATCAGAGCTGGAGGTGGAGCAAAAGCTAGTTAGCATATTGAGATAGCATGGATAAATGATGTTCTTCACCAGTGACACACACTAGATGTGATGTAGTTCCCAGCTCAAGTTGACTCTGCAGCTCAAACAAGCAGGTACTCAGAAACGGGTGGTCTGGTTATGAATGGCCGTTGATATGTATGCAGAGCAAGGCTTGGGTTTCCCCTCCTAGTACAAAATAAAACTTTGTCATTGCTCTGCCGTTGCAGCCACCTAGTTCCTTAAATAGTCACTGAGTAATGGCAGCAATTATTACAATATTCTAAGCCATCATCTAGTTGGAAAATTCATATATAGAAAAAAAGCCCAGAAATTAAGACCTACACTTTGAAAGCTACAAAGACATGGTGTATCTACAGCGGCTGAGTCAGTTTCCAATGACCAGGACCAAATTTCCAAGGACCAAATTCTCCTATAAAAAACCAAAAGTAAAAACTTCTCAGACTGAACCTGAACTCCACCCTGCAGAGCATGGGGCTGACTACGGACCCAGTCCTCAGGGTTGCTGTGAGCTTTCCATCCCCACTGACTTTTCGTGGATTGGCGAAAGCTCAGCGCCTCTATCAGTCTCTGCTCAACTTTCCCAGAGTGCATGCCACTTCAGGTAGGCAGCTCATTCAGTCTTAAATATTTGGGGAGAAAAAGGAGCAACTTAGTACTTCATTAATTTTATTTCTCCAGTTTAGAGTCAGATAAACAATCACCACTCAGTCCATCCTATAGAAAATCCCTGCTTTCCTACCAATTCATGTTGCCCGTACTCAGTAGGTACTTTGCACGAGAGGCAGCTGTGGAATTGAAGCCCTAGAAAAATTGTTCAGCTTCAGTTTCCAAGGAAAACCCAGAGAAGGAAGATGTGTCAGTCTTCAACGAAAAGCTGAACAATGGATCTGAGTGTCCGAAAAATCGAAATACCTAATCTATAAACTCTCCTTATTCCAGACATAACAGAACTAGAAATTTAAAAAACCCTAAATGCAGTTTAATGTACTTCTCTTTACTTTTTGGTGTACAGTAATCTAAGTTGGATAACACCAAAGTGTGTGGCATTATTTGACTCATATCTGTAAATCTAGTACAAAAGTGTGCACCAAGTAGCTTTTGCACATGAAATAGATTTGACTCTTCGTGTTGTGTTGTTTCAGTTTTGAAAATCACATGCATTAACGAACAAATACCTTGGGTTTTGTTTACAAATATTCCCAACCTGTTCAGCCTTTAGTCAGAAAGCTCTCTCACCAAGAGCAACTGGAGTTTGGCTTGGCTACGGATTCCTGGATTTAAATCAAGATCAACCAAACTGTCCCCATCACTCCAAATTATTTCCATGTGTAGATATTTTTAACCCAACAGATTAGGAGATAACTGACTCCTGCAAGTTAATTGCAGCATAATTTCTGTGTACTTTATTGGCCTCTGTGGTTTGAAAGAGTTGTCAGCACAGCTTTCCTGAACTGAGCTTTTCTCCACTCTTCCAGTCCTGTTCTAACTGAAAGTGAAAATATCGAGTCATCTGTGGGAGAAAATGTTCCAGTGTGTTAGCAGGTTCAAGAAAACTTGAAACCAGACTTCCTTTCACCTTTCGGGGGCCAGATCCCTCCAGCCTATCCAGACTAAATAGCACCTGGGAAGACAGGAAGCCCTTGGTGGTGTAGGAGTGGTACATGCTCCATTGCTTGAAGGGAAGGTGCTGAGCTAAAAATACAGAGAAATAGATATAGCAAGGAACATCTTTCAGCAGGGAAAAGACTGAGTTGCATTTGCAAGCAACATACTTTTAATACAAAAGACATCTTACCAAAGAATGCTGGGGAAGCTACAGCCCTTCTGTTTTGGTACTGGTCTCTTGTGTTTTATCCTTACACAAGGAAGGGAAACACATATCTGAGGATTTTTAGAGGGACTTACAGCATTTGACATTTGATAATTTCTCTTGTTAGGATGGAGAGTCTGCATGAGTTGCTTATACAGAACTGGTGAGGACAGATTATTCATTGGTGTCAGTTGTTTTTATTGTACGTGCAAGGTTGATATTTTCCTGATCAAAGTACAAGCTGGGATAGTTCTGTTTATCTTGTTTCTTCTTCATCTTATATACAGGAAGCATTAAAAATTAAAGACTCAGCAAACTTTACAAATGCATTGGAAGGCTTGTTTCTTTAAGCCTTTTTTCTCGGATGTCTTTTCTAGCAAAACACAGGAGCATATTTAATTAAAATATTTAATCTTAACTTTTTTATTACCCAAATAAACATAACATTTTCAGCAAGCTGCATTTTTATAACTTTCTGTAATACAATGAAGAGAAACTTTGCAACCCACAGCACAGAAAATAAAATCCGTCACTGAATAATGATGTAGATAGATAGATAAAAATAGACCAGGTTTTTTAAGGTGCTTGACATCTTGGTTCTATTGACTTGTGAATACTGAAAATCAGAAACTTACAGACTAAAGAACATGTCTTCCTCGAGTTATCAAGCCATAAAATTGTTGCTATTTGTCAGCTATTCAGTGAGAACAAGTTTTGCTCTATCATTTTTATTTCTGGTATTGCTATAGTTTATCGCAAATGCAACCTGCTGGCAGTGGTGAACTATTCTGTACTCAGTAAACTAGCAAAAGCTCATTTAATCACCAAAAATGTAATTTTCATATGAAATGAAGTTGGCAATATAGAAGTATTCAGGGGTTTAAAGAGGCATCTAGTGGTATTTTAGAAAATCTGGGATATTCAAGGATGTCCAAGACATCTGCACAGGCCTGACAAATAGCACACAGGACCTCCAGGAGACCCAGGGGCAGGAGGACACCCCCTTCTGGGGCAGCAGCTGGAAACCAGGTGGGTCTCTGTAGGGCACCAGACTCCAATTTAGGTACCTGAATAGCTCTGAGGTCTCTGAACGTTTTTTTCCAGAGGAACTGTCTCACGGAGCAAGAGCTAGTGATGGCTTGCCCTGGTCCGACAGTGCCTTTTATCAAAGTCATAACACCCATTTGAAGTTCACTCTTTTTCACCAGCTGAAGAGCACTCCCCTCTCCTCCTGCCTTCCCTTTTGCCAAAAGCACGGGGTCATTTTCCAGCGAGGACTGATCCCCATGTGTCCCCACTGGCACTTCACTGCCAGTGAAGGCTGGCAGCAGAGGCTTGGGAGGAAGCAGGGACCATTTCAGATGATTTTAAACTCCCTGATCCCTAGGGCAGTTTATGCTGCAGTGCTGGTGAAAGTCTAACCAGAGCTGGCTGGTGGCCAAGTGACTGTGCCAGGGGGATTTCAGGATGGGACATGCTTCCTGCTCCATGATTTCAGTGGCTGTTGGCTTGAGCCTCACCTAGCCCATTAGTCTATCACAGAGCTGACAGCAGTCTTGATGTACAGCGTACCAGCTCTTAACTTACTGGAGTAACAACTAAAATTCAGACTTTTTGAACTGGCACATTGGTGAAATAGTGGGAACTGGGAATCAATGAGAGCAATTGAGCCCAGCAGAGATGCTTCCTCGGGAGAGTGGCACTAAGTGCCCATGTAGTTGGGTTTTTTCCTTGCAAATGGAGGCCACTCTGTGAGCTGTCTCCAAAGTGACTTAAGACCGCCATACCTGTTGTAAAAGTGATCCGACCTCCAGCAACAAAAAGCTTCATATCTAAGCTGTTTCTTAGGTTATATTGGTTATATTTATTAGATCATATATTTTAATTTCAAAAGGAAGTAGTGCAATAGATTATTTTTTTTTAAGTAAACTGAAACTGGCTTTTATAGTTAACAGTGCTTATAAGACAAAACTTTGACTCAGTGAGTAAGAGTGGAGCTTGATCCTATATAACTTCATATCTGAAGTGCAAATCCAATAACTATAACGCAACAGCAACGTCCTGGATGGACTTGGGTAGGACTTTTGTACAGCCAATGAAAGCATTTGTGAACAGCAAAATGAGAAATTAAAATCTAAAGTAAAGGGACCATCAAAATAATCAAGAAGGACTGTCAGCACAGTAGGAAATTGTTTCAACAAATATTGAAGATCTCCCCTTAATCTGTTCTTCTGTGTCGTCTTTTCATCATCCTTATTTCATTGACCTCATTCCATTTCTTTACATCTCTTTTCTTCCTCAAAAGAACTGCAAGATCTTTTTTCCACAGATGAAAGCCAGGAAGTGCTTTGGCTAGAATAGTTAACGTACACTTTTTCAAAACTGAATCAAGAGAGAGATGACCTCTGAGTGCACACTCCTTCGGTAAATACTGAGGTACAGTTCTTTTGGAGACAAAAGCACTGCAGACTTCCATAGAAAGGAATGGCAGGCAAACATAGGAAATGAGGGATGGGACACTGCAAAATTTCTCCTTTTCAGACTCTAAAGTCTCATGTTCTTTGCTTTGGAGGGACTTTCTTTCCTCCTTTGCAACTATTTTATGAAGGACACCAAATGATCTGTCTGTGATAGCTGGGGACCAGCCTCAGTGAACTAGCAAACACCACTTAAGCAGCAGCAACCATGACTGGTTTATACCCAGCATTTAAATATGCAAAACATAAACATAATAAGTTTAGGATGCAAATGAAAGATAATTCTTATTCAATAGAGCAATCAAGTTCTGGAATAGCCTTCCAAGCATTTGGGGGCAAAAAAAACGTAACTGCTTTTTACATGTTGCTTGCAAAAACATAGGGGAGTGTGTGGTGTGCAACAGCAAGATGCTGGATTCAGTGACTGACATAGCATGTCTAATTCTTTGCTCCTATGAAATCATTCATTTTTCTGCTTTGCTCAAAAAAACCCCAAAGCTAAGTGAAGCAGCCTTGTTAATACTGGAAAACTTCTTGAATAGTCTAAAAATAGGAGCCAGTCAAAGTAAGAGAGAAGATTATAGGAGCTGAAAGAGTAACACAGGGACATGCAATTTACTTACTGATGGTGCATTTATAGTAATTATGTAAATCACTGCACTCTGGAGGATTGATACCCATTAGGAACTAGAATACCTAGATTTTTTTAATTGCATATTTGAGTAATAGTAACAGTAGTGATTATGTAAATTATATTGCAAAACAAAACTGAAAAAAAAGCTAGACAAGCATATGTCAGCAATAGAGTTCCACAACTAACATTCTGTTTGAGCAAAAATGAAGTTTTACTTCACTGAAAGGGTTATCAAGCATTGGAACAGGCTGCCCAGGGAAGTAGTTGAGTCACCATCCCTGGAGGTATTTAAAAGACGTTTGGATGGGATGCTTAGGGACGTGGTATAGTGGTGGTCTTGGTAGTGTTGGGTTTACGGTTGGACTTGATGATCTTAAAGGTCTTTTCCAACCTATACGATTCTGTGATTCTGTGATTCTGTGATTGGGTTTGGTGGGGTTTTTTGTTTTCTCAAAGTCTGTGTTAAATTGGCTGGCCCCACTTTTTGCACATGATTAGAATTTATTAACAGTTTCCACAGAATCTAGTCTGGTTCTCTTTGAAATTGCACTTTTTACAAATGCATCTTTTGCAGAATGAATGTAATGAATAGCTGCTGACAAGAATAACTTAAGGCAGGTATTACTCAGTTTATTCTGATTATTAATTTTCATGCATTGGCTTTGAATCCATTCATTTGTTCGTTGCATTCATCGCTAAGTTTTTTTCAGGTCAGCATCAGTCTAAAATACCGTAGCCATCTCCCATCTTGATGTTTTAAAATGGACAAAATATCCAGATTCCACTGGAAATGAAAAGCCAGAACAAAAAGGAGTTATTCATTTTATTATTCTTCATAAAGAAATAGAAATCTGTTCAGGATGAAGATTACATAAAACGCGGAAGGCAGACAGATGAAGTTCAAGACATAAAGAGCAGCAGTGGTACATACTGCAGCATGCAATGATTAATACTTAATACTGTAAGCCAACTGACAAAAATACTGCAATCTAATGTATTTCTTAACTGCACACAGTTAATTCTTCCTGTATATTTGATTTCTTCAGGCTATCTTTTAATGACAGTTAACTCTATTGCACTAGTTTAATTGGACATATATTGTATCTCCTTCCATTACAGTGAGTAGGGGTTTTGATTCTCATACTTATTTAGAATATTAAAAGATCACAGATGAAGAAGAGGGTTTCACAAAGAGTGAGTACTTTCTGAATTCCACATCAGAAAACATCCTCTCAGAATATTTATCATCCAGCTAGTCAAGCAAACTGCAGACTCAGGATTTATCTGTCTTGCATTAATGGTGCCTTTTCACATCCTACCAGCTATCTTCAGGTACCTTCAGTGGCTAGGCACCACTTGTATGGATGTCGTAAGTTAATACCATGGAGGGGAATAAGGGCTGAAAGATTTGCTGTAAATTTGTGCTTTTCACAGAGGAGACAAAGGGAAAGACAGAGCCAGAAAACCAATAAAAGATGTGGCTGCCTACAGATTAGGCATTATCTGCCCTGCACTGCCAGTGCCCAGCCTCAAGAATACAAAATTGAATGGAGAAAAAAACCATCCTACCCTTCTGGGCACATGTTGGTTAAGTTGCAGAAAAAAATGCATGAATTATTGGGCCAAAAGGAGAACAAAAGAAGATTCTTTCAGTCAAAAAGTAGTTCCATTTTTCATTCTAAGAAAAAGATAGCAAGAATTTAAAAATTTCATACATACTGTTCATTCAAAGAAATGACAGATATGGTGCTGCTCCCACCTCCATTTCTCACAGGCATTTCCTTCAGCTCTAATACTAGACCAAGCATACCCCTCTAAAATATTAACAGTGTTCAACATTAGATCTACAAAATGAGAGAGGATTCTAAAGCAATTGTTGAAGAAAGTCCTAAAGATTGGACTTCCTTGACTGAAGTCTGAAGAATTGTCAAAGGTTTTTCAATAAAAAATAGAAAAAAGTGGAGTAAAGCAGATGCCTTCAAGGCATTTTTGTGTTGTTTAAATCTCAAAGCTTTATCAAGTTAAAATTTTGGTGGGAATTTTTCAACCAATCCTTTTTGCGTAATCAGAACTCAACAAAGGGATAAAAAGTAGTAACATCAAAATATCAGAGCAATAAATGAACTTGTTACTAAGCTCCAGCTGCACTAGGCTTTTGAGAACGGTTCCTATTTGCAGGCATACTTGTTTCTCATATTCTACTTTTTCTAGCTAAAATAGTTATAAAACTGATTAAACACAGTCTGTAAATGCCTAAAAAGAACCATCTGGAACATTTTTTCTTTTGACCATGGATGACGTGACCTAAATTCTGTGGGTTGTTTTTTTATCATTCCCTAATTTCTGATGAGACCAACTTGCCAGTGGTTAGAACTGAAGTCTGGATCCTTTTTGCATAAATCCATGTACTCAACTGTTCATCTGTAAACTCAGCTGAAGAGAGGAATGCTGGGGACAGTGCTAAATATATCACCAGTTGCACCCTGCTACAAGGCAGAGAGGACCCTATGAATAAACAGCTATTTTTATCTAGGGACATTATTAAATGAGGTTTTGGAATTTAATTTGATAGGATTTTCTATCTATAAAATTTATTTAAAATCGTAACTATTAGTGCAAGTCTAGTCAAACGCAGATAAATTCAAAAAGCTGCAAGCGATGAATTCTGAGCAGTCGTGCAAGGATATTCCAGAGATTCACCCCTTTCCTCTGAGCTCCTTATCAGAGCAATGGAAACTCCTGGGAACTTCTTTGATCTTTTTTGTGGAAGTCTTATACCTACTGGGTCAGAAAGAGACAATGCTTAAATTTTTGCTGGTAGCAGAGAAGATGTGTTAAATAGTCAAAACTTAAAAAAAAAAACCCACCAAACCTTAATTAAGTTAATATTCTTACCTTTAAACATAAAAGTGGATAGAAATAACTTCACAGCAGAAAAAGAAACATTTAACCTAGCCATCCTCCTGTCGATACCTATCAAAACTACCAACAGCTTTGATGTTTTCCTTATATTCCTTCAACCTTTCCCCAGGAGCAATGGAATTAGACATATCCCTGCTACTGCTGATATAAAGCACAGACAAAACACAGTTTCTTGTCTTTAAGCTACATGGTGCACTTAATAGCAGTTAAATAGGAGTTACTTTTTATCCATGTATGAATTTTGTACATATTATTATTGCAATAAGAGTATATTACTTCTTCAGTAATCCCAGTAAAGGAAAGTGGTAGACTCTTGTGCTGTTCTGATGGATGCTATTACAAATGTCTCTCAATATTCTCCTATAATCACCCATGGCTGCCTATTTTATTTCATTGCTCTTATGTCAGCACTGCAGGTGGTCTACAGAGATTGTCACTGTTCCAGTTCTCTAGGTAGAGTTTAAACTTGTAATTTATTCCAAATATAATACTTTGACAAAGCTGTAAAGTTTGTGCCACACTCTAAAATTGAAGTTGAATCTATTTAATAGTTGGGCATGTTATGCCTTTGCTCACTCTTACAACGAAGATGCTGTAAAAGCTGCGTTTGTGTGAAGTCAACACAGTGAGCATCTCTGGATCTGGCTTCTGTTGAAATTACGATTTTATTCTGACTCTGTTCTGACTCCTTCTCACAGTCTGAAGAATTAGATCTTAGTGATTGAAATGAAAAAGGCTTGAATTCTTTTTCATTTTAGTACAGTTATTCTGACTAATTTAATATCCTCAATTTAAAGTTGTAACCCAGGGCGTTGTCCCACTAATGTAGGATCTAAACACACAGGGCAGGAGACATTCCATGATTAAGGGAAATTTAAATAGATTATTCCTTACTGAGTTTTACTCAATAATAGCTACTTTTCAGTTGCCTTGGGGGTATTTCTGTAGAGATAAGCATAAATAATTTTTATGAAATTATTTTGATATGACATATAAAATAGGAAACAGAAAGTTGCAAAGTAATATAACAGTAATAAATAACAATTATAAGAAATGTTACAAATAAAGTACAAATAAATAAGTTATAAAGTGTTACATAACATAAACTACTATATAGCAAAATAGCAATATAGAAAGCAGAAGCCAAGGGGACCAGGTTTGTTCAGCCTGGAGAAGAGGCTGAGGAAAGATGTAATTCTACTGTCTAAAGAAGGGTTATAGAGAAGACAAAACCACGTTGCCTTTTTCAGGGGTGCATAGCAAAAGCACAAGAGGCAACGGCTACAGCTTGCGGAAGGGAAAACGCTGACTAGACATACGGAAAACACTTTGCACAGAGAAGGTGGTGCAACAGTGGACCAGAGAGATGGTGTAATCTCCATTCTTGGAGATGTTCCAAACTCAGCTGACATGTCCCCATGCAGCCTGAACTAGCTTTGAAGCTGGCCCTGCTCTGAACAGGGGGTTGGACTAGATGACAGCCAGACATCTTTTCCCACTAAGTTTGTGGAGCTCTTGCCTACGCTCCCACCCCTTCTGAGACATTTCAGAGTTATTTTTTGTCCCAACCAAGTTTGGTTTGCTTGCCCGCAGTAAGCAAACACAGGTATCTCCCTCCTTCCCCATCTCAAGGAGCTGCTTTTCTGATAAGTGGATCAGCGTGGTGTCAGGTCACCCAAGGGGAGAGGATCGGGGCTGGCACCAGGGCTCGACAGGATCAAGAGAGTTGCTGAACCTGTGGTAGCCCTGACATGTGGACTCCCTTAGGAGATACCTAAACCCTGCTTCCTCCACCTTTATAAAGGGAGAACCTCTTCTGCATCTTTTAAGATAGCCATAAGCCAGTTCTGAAGACCATGGTGACCTTTTCCACAGGGAAATCACTAATTATGTGTATTTTCAGTTGCATTAATGGAAACTCAAATCTTAGCTGCTCACAAAGGTTGCAGTTGTCTCTTGATGAGGAAGATGTGGAAAATTACCCTCATTCACTCACAATCAGTAAAACTAACAAGCAGAACGATATGTTAACACAGCCTTATTTCATCTGGACTGCCCAAGCTGCCATGCAGTATTATGTATATGCTAATGAACAGTAATTTACCGCTAATGAAATTCAAGAAACAGGCCATTTTTCTAGTTTACGTACAGATGCCATCAGTGAGTCCCATTATTAATTGGTGGCGCAGTATACTGACAATACAAATGTTGGGCATGCCAGTTAAGTTGATTCTACCATAATATGCACTTAATATATTGATACCCATTTTTCTTAATTCAGAATTAACATTTTCTTTCTTCTAGTGAAATCTTGTACAGTCTGCCTTTAGTAAAATGCAAATGAGGGCACTTTTCTGTAGGAAGTAGAGTGGTGAAATGATAACAAAGTGTGGCTGGTAATTCCTCATTGCTGAGAGCTGGAGTTGAGGTTTAAGTTGAATTGTAACGGACAATCTTTTTCCCTCCGTGACTTAAATTATAATAATGCTGACAATTTATATATGCTGAATACTTTCTTCTGTGATCTGTGAAGAATTTTAGAAAGATGGGTAGGAGTAATCTTTCAGCAGGCAGGAGTCGAAGTTGCCCAACATTACTGTGAACTCAGAATTGCTGGCCTCAGAGACATTATTTAAAGAAAAATATCTGCCCAACTGGGTGCATTAAGAGAGGTAAGTAATTCCGCATAGAAGAGTTGTAAACACCAATATTTGGGTAAAATATACATAAGGAAAGAGTCTTTGGTAATTCTAGACTCCCACAGATGATGTTAGCATCCTGCCTAGCCCATCTTTACAAAAAAGCTCTGTGCACCTGATAAGACAACTCTAAGCCATATTTAAAGATCACAAGGACCATAGGGAAGCCTTTAAATATAGAACTTATGGGACAACAGGACAGGAAGAAAAAAGACTAAATCCTGGTGCAATGCACAAACCTGGAGTAGTTAATGATGAAAAAAACCTTAATAACTTTCAGATGCAGGAAAGCATTTCTGAAGGAGTCAAAAAGCAGCCAGCCTCAGACAGTAGCAAGTATTACACAGCTAATGTTTATATGACGCCCCATCAGCAAGGGCCCACCTGAACAGTTTGCAAAATGAAACAGTATTGATGTACACTTTAAGTTGTTATTCAGCATGCTGGTATCAGATTTACCATGACTATGAGCAGGAAACTATATGGAGGTATCTGTAGCATTTACTTTTTGGATGCCCAGAATTTTAAAACACTTTGATTATCCTCCTCTCGTGAGATTGCTTTGGTATTCAAAAACTTACAAGAAATGGTCAGTTCTGTCATGTTTTGTTCACTTATTTCCAAGAGCAGTAGCAAAAGCTGAAAAATTAAAACATACCCTGGATTTCTACTGCAGGGATTTATTTAGCTGCCCATGCTACACAGATGCACACACTTAGTTCTAACATGCCACAGAGAATCTAAATTTTTGGAAATTAAATTATCTCTGTCAGGTGCACCTAAGTTTTAAATCAGTTACAGTGGAGACAATTTAGAAGAAGAAGAAAAAATATCAGCTTTCTTGTTGCATAATAAGATTTAGTATTCACAAAGGTTGCCATAAATGTTATTTATAGGGCTGGTGTGAGTCTCAGGTATTCACTCAAAAGGTAGACAGACAATCTCAGTATTTTAAAAATGTATAAATAAAAACTTATTTGTTCGAGAGTGGCTCACACCTGATGATTAATCTGAAGACAGAAGTAAATATAGAAGACCATGCAGCTCCTGGCTACATAAGTAACTTCTGATGATTCACGGGTGGTTTAACATCTGAGATTTCTATAGCAGAAGTCTTCCAACAAGAACTAACAATAACATATATTGTGAATAGATTGCTGTCATTTGAGAGCAACGTGCTTTTAAAGGTATTATCTTACAATCTTTTATTTTACATTTAAATTTCAAAACATCCCGTATTTGTGTTCTGATTGCAAACACATACATGCAAAAATTCCAAGAGAAGTCAAAAAGGCATTTCAGATGTAATTCACATTGGGAAGAACAGGGAAGAGCTTAAAAATACCCATATGCATTGCCAAAAATACTCAAATGGATTCTCAGCTAGAGTAGGAGGCAACACCATTCAAATGACAAGTTTTCTTTAAAGCTTGGAGATAACAGACCATCATCTATCTTCAGATGTGGTGACTAGAGAAATCTTTCATTCAATGCACCTGATATTTTATGAAACCATTTTAGATTTACTTGTACTCAAAGGCTTTCAGGATCAGCTGAGTGGGTTTTCTGCACACATAAGCAGACTTCAGACATACAAAAAATGGATACCAGCGTACTTTCATCAGAGTAGAAGCCAACAAATTCATTCAAGTTTAAGAGATGAAAGTCCGTTTTCCTTCTCTGTTCCTGATGGGAGCTCTACACAGTAAGCAGAGGCTCTAGGGGTCAACTCCATTCTCTCTGTTACATTTATTAATGAGAAAACAACAAAGAGGGAGTTTATGTTACTGTATGGGTGACCCCCCCTCACACAGCATTACCTGCATGTCACTGCAGAACTGGGTTTTGCAGATCTGGGCTTGCCAGAAACATTAAAGTTGACCCCATCCGTGGAAATATGATTCATTGGGCCAGGGAAAGAGCAGGAGTAAGAATTTATTTCTGAAATTATCTACACAAAATAGGCATAAATATTTTTGAATACATAAAACATATTGAAAATGTTGTTACACAAAGGACCATTACAGACTGCTAAATATAGGTGCAAACTTTTCTAATAACCAAGCTGCAACTCAAAGAACATTTAGGTGCATTTCATGTAATTGTGAAATATATAGATATAAGGTTTCAAAAATAATTAAACAAATTAAAGGAACAAAAATCAGTCAAAGACTGTTAAATTCAGAAGGCAATCTCTCTGGCACAGGCAGTTCTTTAGCCAAACTGCTGGGGGAGTTTTCTAGGGCAGTATCACTAAGTACGTGCCCTGCTCAAAGACTATTCCCGTAATCACTGTGAGAGACAGGCCAGTGGGCTGGATAAACATCTTTTCACAAGAGTGGATCTGAATAAAAACTTTAAATTCACTTCTGCAGTTGTGAGTCATATCTTGGCTTTTCCATACTTAAGAAGTAATGTGGTACTGCCACCAACTGGAGTTAAGAAATGTAAGGAAAAGGGGTTTTTTGAGTAGAAACTGTGTTGTGCCACTGTGTACCTGGGCCTTTCTCAGCTTGGGTGGGATCAATGTCTATACCTGGAAATTCAGAGGTCTTTTTGTCCAGAAGCATAAAGGTTGCTTATGTGGTTTGCATGTATAAGCACAAAAACATCCAAACTGGTTCCTTTCTGAATTAAGTCTGAATCTTCCCTCACATATTTCCAACCTAGTAGGCAAATCCTTACCTTTTTTTTTTTTCATATAATTTTTAGGACTATCAGGAAGCTTCTAATTTGGAGCAGTTTGTGACTCGCTTTCTTTTGAAGGAGACACTGAACCAGCTTCAGTCCCTCCAGAGCTCCCTGGAGTGTGCCATGGAAACCACGGAGGAGCAGACTCGGCAGGAGAGGTGAGCAAACCTTCTGCCCAGCTGCAGTGAAGGGGGTGAGGAGTGGGGTCACCGTGAACCTCCAAGACCATTTTACATTTCACCCAGAAACCTGATGTAGGGAATAACAGGAGAAATAACGATACACTTTTTATTCCATATAGGAACTCACTGATAGTTTTCCTGAAATTGAATACAAGCAGGTTCCAGTCTGAGCCTGTGGTGGGTTGCATGGAGGAGGACCATTTTGTTACATCCTAGGCTCTGCTCCTTTGACTTCTTTTTAAATCCACTGACTATCTAGTATCCAATGCAGAAACCAGACCACTGCAACATGAAGAGCTCTGAAATTACTAAGACCATTGACTGTCTCCTTGTTTGTTTCTTTTGGCTTTATGATTTTTTTTCATTCCTGGTTGCACACCAATCCCAATGTTAAGAGCAGAAATAGCCAGGCACTTGCTTGTTACAGCTTCTTCCTAGAACACAGGGTCATAGTATTGGTTAACATCTAACTCTATAAACTTTCAGTCACCTGGGTAACCTAGATCCATCCAAGGGGTTTAGCTGAATTTAATACCATGACCTTATAGATGAGGGTTTGTAGGATCAAGGATCAAAACATTTTTGAAAAGGTACTTGGCTTTCTGGGTTTGTTTTCCTCAATACGCTGTTGTTAAAGATAATAAGGAAAGCAAAATACAAGCTGCTGTGTTTCATGGACAAAGAAGATCTCAACACTTCATATGTTTTAAAATGCATTGCTTTTTCATTCTTTCTTTTGGAAATGTAATTTTCTTGTTTATTTTGCTGTTGGTTTTGAGATCTCTGAAGTATATGAATAATACACTGGGGTTTTGTGCCAGCAGCATGACCACAGGAATCAAGCATGTTTTGAAAGGCTGAGGGTGCACTCAGTATGCACAGTATATATACCCCTCCATTCGTGCATACGTCTTTCTAGGTTCCCCACACAACTGATGGGAGAGAAAGAAGTCTTGAATGGCCAGTTCAGAGCTGGAGCCTAACTTAGGTGCTCTTACACCCTCTGGAGTAATCATTGACTTCTTCTCTGACTTGCCTTTTAGGACAGCCTCTCTAGATACACAGTCTAGAAAGTCTAGATATGAGTAACTCAAACTACTCGCTTGGGTGCATAGAATTGGGTGATACGAACATCCCTTTTGCTGCCAGGTTTCTCAGCTGCATTGACTGTCTGGTAGGGCATTGTGGAGACTTCTTTCTCCAGTTTTATCAGTACAGTTGTTCAGAAATATCCTCTTTGGTGGTGAATTTGGAAAAAGAGAAAGAAGTGAGACTATTAAGCCAAATACCATCTTCCCCATTTTCTGAGGTAGCAATGGAAAAGCCAGGCAAACTCAGCACTTTAACTACAGCTATTTTGGAGAAAATGAGTTAGTTCCTAGTGTAGATGCCCCAGTCCCTATGTAAAATAATCTTCAGTTATGTTTAACTTAACTCAGGGGCAAACTGTCTGAATTAAAATCCCATTAAGACACTCCTAAACTAATTTAAGAGTGCTCTCACAGTGGGGAACTGCCATAATTTGGCTTACTTTGAAGGGATTTTACGCTGCAGAAAATACCATCTTAAAACATCTCCTTAACATAGTGTGTGAGCTTTTGGTGAGCCTTCATTCTGTGCTTCAGGAGACCAGAAAGCTTTCCAAAGCAGTGACCTGGGAATTATTTACTGAACTGTTTAGACTACTGTCTGATATTCTTTGCAGCCACTCATCCAACTAACTGTTCAAAACTAACCATAGTCCTGGTCCTTCATTGCTCTCTAGCTGGATGATGAAGAACCACCATGTAGAGACAGCCTTCAGTCCTCACACAAACTCTCAAGCTTCAATGACTCTGTCATCGCAGTACAAACATAAGTTATTTCTATATCTGCTTCTATATAAGTTTCAGTACCGGTCCCAGAAATGTATCTGTCCTCCATCCAATATTAGCTAATTCTCATCGGTTTTCCTTCCTTATTAACAGATACATGTTGCTGTTTACCTTTTCAATCTTTAAGCTAAAGGGGTCAATGTTTAAAGTTCATATCTCACTTTCAGCTGTTCTTGTGACCCCAGTTCCTGTGCAGAGATGCTACAAAACTCCCATAAATGAAGGAACAGTGTGAATGGTTCTTAGGTCAGGTCAGAACCACATCATGGACAGACACTGACTTCAAGCTTTCTCTCCCTAAAATATAGGTTTATGACAGCTTAACCCTCCTTTTTTTTTTTTTAACTTCTCTAATGACTAGCAACCTAAACACAACTAATTAGTAACAGTGAAAATGTGGAAAATAATTCAGTGGTGTCAATAGGTACTTCTCCTTTTTTAATTCAAAAGGGAACATACAAGCACATCTTTTGAGAACAGAGTTCTCCCACATGTTTTACCCTATGAAGTCTCCTGTGTTTCTGTGCAGACAAGATCCAACAAAACCAGAAGTGCTCTCAATTCAATGGCCAGGAAAACGCGCAGCTCGAAGGCTTCAGAGGAACAACAGCCTGTTGCCAAATAGCCCTCATTTTAGCACAGGTATGGTATTTCACATTTTAAAGATATTTAAAACACGTGCATACACACAGAAAAATATACATGTATCTTCCTCTCAAAAATGTAATTTAGACGTGGTAACTAACTCAGATACTTTATTGACAGAAATTAATCTTCAATTTAATATAGAAGGCATTAGCTCAAACTGTAAGGAAAATAAATATGTAGCCATAGATCTGAACTGATAAAAAATAAATACATAATGATGGGCCAAACTGTGGTATCATTTTGGGGCTGTCGGTTGATTCAACATTTCTTAGGTAATATTTGTAGCCTTCAGATAAGAATGAAATGGTGAAGGCTCTAACTTATACAGAACCAAGTTCTCTGTCATGACTTACATCCCAGCTGAGGGGAACAAACAAGAAACAGAAAGGGAAAAATACAAAAACTGAAGGAAAAAAAGATTTAATTTAAGATTATACAAAAACATCTGAAACAGCATTTCTGGTTTGGAAAACGTGAGAGGGTACTTTGGTAATCGGGATTCTTTGGAAGCAGCGACATTGAACGTGAGGCTGCAATGAAGGCATCTCCAGGCTTAGTGATGTCTCCCAGAATCAAGGCATGAACATGACTGAAACACCAAAGTACATGATGGGTCAAGCCCACTTCTTGACCAGTCATGCAGATCTCGCTGCTTGCAGCCATGTGCTTACCTCTTCCTTTTTAACCCTCTTTTGAAGACCCTTCTCTCATTCACATTCACGAGTCACTTTTTGCCACTCACCAAATGATGCTGTTCATTCAGCACAATGATGCAGGATGATGTTTGGTCCCTTGCTGTGAGTTGCTGGTGTTCATAACAAGGAAGGTCACATAGCCTTGTTGCTGCGTTCCTAATTCACAGAATTCAGAAGGAACCCAAACATATGCAAGCTGTACCAAATCCACTTACTGTATTAGTGTAATTTTAAAGAGCTAACATCTTTCTCCACAGCTATTCTAATAGCTGCCTAACAGCTGTCTACTTGCCTAGACAAGATTTGTGTTTGTCTTGGAACTTGGTCTCCCTCCTTACTGCTTGCTGCCCACATGCACAGTAACACTGTAGGTGTGTGTACGCACTCAACGCTCAAGCCAGCATTTCTTTAGCCTTTGTACTTGTTCAGGTAAAGCCACACTCTGCCTCCTCTACAGATCACACCTGTGGTATGTCCCCAGCATTAGGATTTCTTTGTTTGGTCAAAACATAGTCCAAGTGCCACAAGAACGCTCAGGTGGAAAATGAGCGGGTTAATGAATGTGCGTATCAAGAGCATGTGTTGAAAAATCTTCAGTTTCTGATAAACAACGTCCCTCTCTCCTTAGAGCAAGCACTTATGTACACATTCACACTGTGGGTGATGCCAGGAACTGCTCTCATAATGCACTTACCTGTTTCCTTGAGTGTCATCCTTTCCATCTGATAGACAGTTTTCTTGAGACTTTAGCAAAGCAAAATTTTCCAGAGACATTAGAGAGGCTCAGAGATGCTTGTGCCTTTGTAGAACAACATTTTCTAACTTCACCGTTGCTATATGACATCAGGTCATTATACAGTCACAAGTATGAGTGCAATAGAGATGGAGAGCTAGGAAGCCTTGACAGGGTCATATCCTATCTATATAAAGAGACAAGACACAATTAACATCCAGTGTCTTTAGTCTTTCCTCTGCTGCTGAATTCCATGACTTTGGAGAAAAATAAACATAGGAAAGTTATTATGATGAAACATAATCAGTCCTGAGTTTGTCAAAATTTGCAGTCACCACAGGCATAAATTACACATCTCAAAACCAAAATCTCATTCTAGAAAAATCTAGTGTAGGAAGGATCAATCCTAAGAATCATATTGCTGCAATTCATCAAGCACCTAGGAACGCTGTTTGGCTGGAAAGGTAAAGAAGGATCATTAGCTGCAAGGGACATCCAGTTAATGTTATTAAGTCAGCTATAGAGTCCACTGCGAGATTATATCCATAATTAGTGGATGAACACATGAAAACCCCTAAGACAGCATATTGCAGATGACTGTAACAAAGCTGAAAACCTCTCAGAGTGTAAGTATAAAAACAGCTGTTGCAGCTAAATGAACCTTGTCTGGACAAAGAGAAAGGCCCTTATTCCCAATGCATATGAGACATTCTACGATTGTGTTAGGAGGCTCCTTCAGGAATCCCTTAGTATCAGGATTCCTCAACATGCCATGCCAGAAACCTAAGTCATTTAGCTGCACATGTACACCCAATTAGTTCTTTTCTGCTGCTCATAAGAATGTATTTTTTTATTGGGAAGGAACATATATACTCTTAACCTTTGAATAATCCTGGAATCCTGCTGGAAGTGCCGTATCAGGACCCTAAGAACAGCAACAGGCCGACCACAGCAATGTCCTTGCAGTCGGGCCCTACAGCAGGTCTGCTGTCTCTCTGCAGGAGGAAGAATGATCCTATGGCCTGAGCTGTGTTGGTGTGCTAGTTTTGGCTGGGATAGAGTTGATTTTCTTTATAGTAGCTAGTATGGGGCTACGTTTTGGATTTGTGCTGAAAACAGTGATGATAACACACTGATGTTTTAGTTGTTGCTGCACTAGTCAAGGACTTTTCAGCTTCCCATGCTCTGCCAGGTGCAGAAGAAGTTGGGAGGGGGCACAGCCAGGATAGTTGATCCAAACTGACCAAAGGGCTATTCCATACCATATGACATCATGCTCAGTATATAAAGCTGGGGGAAGAAGAAGGAAGAGGGGACATTTGGAGTGATGGCGTTTGTCTTCCCAAGTCACCGTTAATGCATGATAGAGCCCTGCTTTCCTGGAGATGGCTGAACACCTGCCTGCCCATGGGAAGGAGTGAATTAATTCCTTGCTTTGCTTTGCTTGTGTGCGTGGCTTTTGCTTTACCTGTTAAACTGTCTTTATCTCAACCCACGAGTTTTCTTACTTTTGCTCTTCCGATTCTCTCCCCCATCCCACCAGGGGGGAGTGAGCGAGCGGCTGTGTGGGGCTTAGTTGCCGGCTGGGGCTAAACCACGACAGTTGGCCATGCCAGGATATTTAAAACAGTCTTGACTGCATTTCTTTCACCTTCACCAGTGCTCTCAGGGGAAAGAGGAACTGTAGAAAAGACACAGCACGTGGTCCCTCCATGGGATGTATTTGAAAGGAATCCCAGAGACAGGCTTGCTATGCAGCAGAAGAGCTGACTCTTACTTTTATAGAAACTTTCACATAAAGAAGATTAAGAAATGGATAACTAAGAAAAATATTAAGACAGAGAAAGCTTTAAAACACACACACACACACACACCCAGGCTGATTTTGCATTTTGAGCAGAAGGTGCTCAGGTTATGAGTTGGTTCCACCTGCAGAGGAGAGCATTCCTTTGTTCAGGTATCGGCATGATTTCAAAAGCACTGGCATTAATCTAGAATGTAGTTTTCATTCTGTATTGGATTTCTATTCTATCTTAAAAAGAAAGAAAATAATTCATATAGTCAAAATCATGCTTTCCTTTAGTTACACCTAAATGAATATTGAACTAGTTGCAGCATGATCTCTGAGAAGCAAAATAAATTGCAAGCTAAGCTAAACTTTTTTATAAAATAATTAAATACACTATGTTCCAGCATTTAGTAACATTTTATAAGTGTTCATTATTTGTATTTTCCAAAGGTTGGATTGAGGAAGACAGCCAGTGGATGACCCAGATAAACAGACTCCAAAAGCTGATTGACAGGCTGGAAAAGAAGGTGTGTGTTTCTTTTCACCTCTTTGTTCTCTCATTTTCAGTACAGCAATCCTTAAACCACAAATGCTTTCAATGTCCCAGTCGCAGTCTTTCCAATCAATAACGAATGAAACTTCAATGTCATCTAAGAGAGCTAACACTCATTAAATGACTACATATTCCTTTCACCTTCTTCTTTCCTATTTCATTAAAGCATGACATGGTTTTCCCAAGCTCCTCTTTCCCTTCCCATCACCACAGATCCAACTTTTCATAAAGATCTGAAAAGTCACATTATTCTATGACTGGAGGATGTTATTGTATTTAGTTATGCTTGTTTTGGGGAATATGGGACAAGCCTCTCTTAAGGATCCGATTTTTTTCTCTTCCTCTCCAAACTTTCCCACTGAAGTTTGACAGAAAGTTTTGTTTCCTCCTTCCCCATCAGAGAATACTAATTTATAAAGATTAAAACACTTTCCTAATAAGTACAGTTCAACCAGAAGCTGATGCAAATCCCACCATCCCACTTGGAAGCCGTGGCAGCCACCCCAGCTCCGGGGCTGCACCAGCCCCCAGAGCCCTGACACCGCCTGCGGTTCCCACGCCAAAGCAGAGCCCTCTGGGAGGCTGACAAATGACCCGTCTGATCCAATGATACCAAGGCTTCCCAGGGCTTGTAAAAACCTGAGTAACAGCTCTCTGTACAGAAAATATCTATTTATTTTGTTTTCAATCAGATTTATTGCTACCCTAGGTTTTAAAAGTTGGTTTATGTCTGTGTGTGGTGAGGGGTTTTTTTTGGAGAAGAAAGAAAAGTGGAAGAAAAAGTAAGGTATAAATTCCTGTGTCATTCTCTACTTAAGGTGTCCCTATTGAAGGACAGACAGACAATTTCAGATAAGTGCTAAGGGAGTGGCTGAATTCAGTGGATTTTGGGACCCAGGGGATTTCTTCCCCGGTCGACTAGAGGTTGAAGCGCTCTCAGACCCAGGAGTTGCTCCAGTCCCAGTGCAGCTGATGCTGGCCCTCCCTGCAGGTCAGTGCCCACCACCGGCGAGGCTGTGCACGTACTCCAAAGACATGGATCCGCACACCAGCACGGGTGCCTTCACCAGCACCTGCAAACAGACAGGCAGCACTCATGGAAACATGAACATGCAACAGCCTGATCCTGTACCTTCTTTCCAGCTGATCAGGATGGACGTTCACCCGTGAATGTTAATCATGAGCTTCAAGTCCATCTAGTATTTGTGGCTGGACCCATGCCCCTTACCTAGGCATTGGCTCAGACCTTGGGTCCTGGCAGACAAGTGTCTCCTCCTACTTACTTGCTAGTCCAGTTCAGTAGCAAATTATATACCTAGAAAATAGTTAAGTAAGGGATTTAACAAGAAGACAGAAGAAACAGTGGTGAGCCGGCACAGGGCTCAACTAGACAAGAATGCTGACCTTTCCCTGCCATTGCTCCCTCCCAAATGACCAAACCACCTCTAATTACTTTTCCCCTTTGGTCCCAGTTTGGGACCAAAATTTGGTATTTTTGTTATCTCAGCCTTATTACTGATTAGTTGCATTACCCATACGGCCACCCCCAGCACTGCTGGCCTTGCAAGACTCTGCTCCTGAAAAGGAGCCCAGTACTCCCTTTGGTTATCCCTGAGGTCTGACAGTCTCTCGCATTGCTTCTCCTCAACCAGCTGTGAAATTCAGCCATTTCTTGTGGCACTGTCTGCAACTTCTGTCAGCTTCTCACTCTGTTCCTTGCTATGCTCAGCAGCTCCTCATGGTCTGCTCAGTCCATTAAGCCTCTGGCCAGGGCATACTCATCTGCCTGCACACAGCAGCTTCCTCCCAGAGGTCATTTCTGCATGAGAAAAGCAATTACACAGCAGTTGCCACGTTAATGACATTTTAGTAGCAACTTTATTTTTTCTGAATAGCTATAAATTGGATTTTGAAATGTCAAAGTCCGTCATGAAATGTAACTCTTGGTTTTGGTCCAAGCTTTACTCCCAGCTCTGCTTTGGAAGCAGCAGCTCGCTGGTCTGCCAGTGACCTCCTGACACAGACTGATGCCAAAAGGAGTTTAAGGAAACTCAGCATTTAAAAGAATGTTACTGAAAAAAGATACCTGGCATACAGAAATAATGCAATGCAAATGTTACAGAAAGCAGCCAACCATTTAATAGTAAATAAACTTACAACAAGGATGTTATAAAATGATCAAATCTGCTACAGATAAATGACATAGAATCTCAGTTTGAAAAGGAGCTCAGTGCCAAAGGGAAACAGTGGCAGGGCACAGACCTTCCATTATTATCTCCGTATCAATATAAAACTTGATTAAACATAGCAATTAGACAAAACTACTTTTGCCAATAGACAGACTGTATCCACCTTTGCCTAACAAGTCTGCTTGACTTCGTATCTCATGGCCAAGTCTAACTGTGAGAGGTGAGAAGTTCACCATTTCTGCAGCTTTTCCAGGACCACCTCCTTTGATTGTTCTTCTCTTGGCACTTCTTTCTGGCCTCTGTGAACTAAAAAACCCAATTTACTAGGCATGCAACTTAGAAATCATAAAACTTCTGGTCCTATAAAGTATCCCAAGGTGTATTAAAAAGACTGTGAAAATTCTTTTGTATTAACAACATTCCCTCTTGTCCTCATTTTATCAGATCCTACACTTCATTACGGTAGGAGGAGCTCCCTGTGATCCATGTTTAAACAGCACCTAGCACAACAGTGTCTGGGTCGTGACTGGGACAGGCACGTATTGCAAAAAGGATGTCAGTGCCTCTTAGCAGTAGGAGACTGTCAGCCCATCTACTCTATTCCAAAGCAAAGTCAAGAAAAGGCAAAGTCAAGAAAAAGCAAAGCTGATTGCTTGAATGACCACCAACTTCAGACTGAGATGAATTAGGCAGAAACATCAACCTCCACCTGGGATGAGGCCGTTAGATATGCCATCTCTCAGCAGTGACTTAATCATTTTTAGCCCAGATGATGTTCCAGGTTAATCCACCACATCCAAGCAAGTGTTACATTTCAGCTGTCTTTCAGAAACTGCTAAAGCTCTTCTTTTTGACTTTGCCCTGAAGCAGATTAGAAGGATCACACAACCACACTAAGAGGCAATTTCAGAAGCTACCAGTTCTCAGCTGAGGTGAGGTAGGACTGAGGAGGCATGGTAAAGCCTCAGCTCTGAGCTGCAGTCCCGGTCAGTTTTCATTTCCAGGCTACATGATAACTGTCCGGCAGGAGCTCTCATCTCCGCATTGGGCTACTTCACTCATGCTCAACGCAGAGTCAGCCGATGCCTGAGCACTCTTTCCACACAGATGAGGACTATGTGCCAGTGCTCACATACTCCGAGGTCACAGCAAGCTGTCTGTGTAGACTTACCTCATCTATGTAGTCATGCCCTGTCTAATGACATAATATTACTGAAGAACTTGTATAGATTATTTTTAACTTCTTGAGGGGGTCAGCAAGTTATCCATCAGTGGTTCCTACTGGAAAACTACCTGATGAATGGTTGATTTAGTGTTGTCTAACTCTTCTGCTGTCCTCTGTCAAAGGTGAATTTAACCATGAATCAATCTCATAAGTCATCTTTTTTTTCTCAAGTTCTAAAATTATATATACACTGGAAAAAATAGAATTCTTTTCTTGCTACCTTAAGAGAAAGTTTGCAGTACAACTTGAGTCATTCCTTTCCTCTCTTTTTCCATGTTTCCCTAGAAAAAAATTGCACTGAAAGTACAGAAGAACCACAGGAATATACATTTTCCCTCAGGGTTTTTCTCTGAAGTGTCCGCACTGACAAATGAGCTATTAAAGCTGGGTGTTCCCCCCCCATTTCATGCCTTTCTATGCACATTCTGCAGGAGAGGTACAGCTACACAGCAGTTACTGTGTGACTGCTACTTAACTTCTGCCTTGCTGTCACCCGCTGCTGGTGGCGGTCCCCTGTTCATTTGAATTCTACCTGCACACCTCTTGTTGGCTTTTCAGCGAGTACAGTATTTGTGCTGGCAAAACGCCTGCTACCTGAGGTTAATCAATCCTCACCCAGCTGCAAGCAGAAGAGATTTTTTTATCTTTGTTACACAAGAATTGTTTGCAATGAGAAGCGAAGCACTACTAACAAAGAGTGCATTTTGCCCCAGCTACTTCTCGATTTGCTTTTTTTCAGGCATAGGGATATTTTTCAGAATATCCATATGGCACTGGGTTAGAGGGTACTGCATGTCCCTAGCATGCAAGTGATAATTTTGTGTGCATTACTAGGTGGTGTTTGCATGAATCACCGATTCATGAAGTGCGCATCCCGTTTGCGTGTTAAGCAAGCATACTGCACAAATGCATGTTTGCTGCTGCCCAGTCTGTCCTCAGAAGCAAGTGCAGCAATTCAGAAACCTGACTTGAAGCACCATGCACATCTTTTTCAATGCTAGAAAACAGTCCCTTGCAACTATACCCCCTCCCGAGAGGTTTCTTCTGTATAAAGTTTTATGATGACGTAATAGTAGCTGATAGTTCATTTCAAATTACCATCCTTGCTCATCTCCATAGTCCACGTGACAATTTGAGAAGATACCTATCTTTTCTGAATTACATCCAACATATATTTGTGAGCAAGCGGATTTGTTACAAGTGAAAAATTACCTGCTCAGCATTATAAATAAAACTTTACAGAACAGCCTGGGTTGGATTTAAGCACTGAAAGGTGCAAGATTCTGCAAACGATGCTTGTGTTTGACTTACAGCCAATAAAGAAGGGATTTAATTATAACTTCTGGAGATGTAACAGAATCTAGCTATTGGAATAGCTTGTTAAAAAGGTAAGACCAGAATACAGCTGTAGTATTGCCTCTTATGTTTCTACTTTCTTTTCAACTGCCTGAAAGGACCTAAAGCTTGAGCCATTTGAAGAGGAAGTTTTGGAAGAAAATGCAAAATCTGTAAGTGCTTTTCAAGATAATGATTTTTGACACTTGGTTTTCCATGCCAGGTATTGTGACAACTATCTCACCTGATCTCTTTTGTTAAAAAATAAAAATAAAAAAATCACCATCCTCCCTTTTCCCAGTGGTAAGAACCCATTTTGGTCAGCAGAATACATTGTGCAAGACACAACACAGCAAAACTTAGAATATGTGGGAAAAACTTTTATATTAATTTTTGCATTGTTTTCAAAGGATACAGTAAGCCAAAACCTCAGCTCACATGAGGAGTAAAAGGTGTCATTTATAAGATTTACTGAATTTGGCAGCAGTGTTTATGGGATGATAGCTTCTCAGCTCCCAATCACCTAAGTCATGGCTGTACAGCCAGCCTCCTCCTTCCTCTCCCTCCCTCCCTAATCAGGAAAGATGAGAGAGTATCTAGTGTTAAGCAGTAATCAATATTACAACTTACAAAACCAAAATCATAACCAGAAATAAACTTACTTTTAATTAAGTTCATGTCCCAAGATCAATTTTTTCAAATACACTAGCATTCCTAAATTCTGGGCTTTGAACCTAACAAAATGCAAATCAAATACACAGGACAAATAACCAAAATAGATAATCCATCAAATTCCTTATTTCATCACAGGAGTTGTATTAGATTTTTTCTTTTTTAAATGAGATTATACAATATTGCTAGACAGGCTGCTTATGATGGAGGGATAACCCATGAGATAACAGCATCAATAAACAAGGCAGAAATAAGTCAAAAAGCTGTACAAGAGATGAAATTGTATTAATTAAGAAGCACGTGGTGTTTCTTTATGTATTTCATTAGTAAAATTGACAAGCTTCAATGGATGAATCAATATGTAAACTACTTACATCAGCTAAATGATAACCATAATAATTCAGGATAAATAGGTCTTCTGTATTGCCAAGTGTTTCCATAGTCCTGTTTATAAAGATTGTTCATTTTTTGCAGAAAGGTGGAGGGAAAAAATCCCTCTCTATTCATCATTTAACACGAGCTACCTTAGGCATCTCATTCAGCTGTGAGTCAGCACTCTGAAAGGTAAAAGTCTACAAGAGCACCTCAATGAAAGTAACACAGCAGCCAGTGCAGACTGTGGGAGTATGTTCTTACCTCAAACCTCACCCCTGCTTGCACACAGATTAATCCAAGGAAAAATGCTGACTTTATTGCTGAATATTCCAAAGATAAACATTTGCTTTGCACTCTTCTGAAGACTCTCTCATCCAGGCTTCAGACAACGCTCAATTTCTCTAAGGCTGACACTAATTTTGGGTGTTTCCATTCTGTGCCTCAGCCTGCTGAGATATAAAAGCTACCCTCAGGTGTTTCTACTTCTCCACTCCAAAGCACTAAAACAGGGACTGCAAACTTCAAAGGAACTTTTGTGGGGGTTTTTTGATGATTGTGGTTTTTATTGTTTTATGATAGACTTTTCAGAGGTTAAAGCACAAGGAATTCAGAGGATGATATGGCAGTAATATTGTAATGTTTTTGTATCAGCATATAATGATTGTTCAACGTCAAATGTCTGTGATAGAAGACGAAATAGAGGAATTCCGGCTTGCTCTGAAGCAGTACGTGGAATCTGCTTCTACTCAGGGTGGCTGCTTGCAGTAAGTACAATGCTATTGCCCCTCGGCTGAAGCAAGGAACGTAGTCTGATTTCTTGAATAACCTCTAAATGGAGCTGGATTGTTTATGAAGAGAGAACCTGTAACATCTTCTTTCCTGGCTGGTTATGCATGTGTGTAAGACAGAGCTTTTCAAAGACAACTAAAATCAGAAAGAGATGTCAAAGTATATGTGCAGACTTTAAGTAGTATCACAAAATGACAACACAGGCTATCCCAAAGATGCTAAACAATCTTTTAAGACATTTCAGCTCTGCAGGTCATCAATTCGTGGCTTCTGGAAGCTCCTAGGCTGACACTCTTTACTGGAAAACTCATTTGCCATCCTTCATTTGTGCTTACCTGGCAAGTGAGCAACTTCTCAACTTGTTTGCCAGTTCTCTGTTTGAAAGCTTTCCAAATCTTCTCTTTAGGCTGCCATTTAAAAATTTTCATTCATAATAAAGAATGGGAAAAATTAAAAAGCAAAATTTTCAATGAAATAGCATATTTCTGCTTTGCTCCTTTTATAATTAAATAAAACATTAGAACTGGGTTAAGAATAAATTTCAGTGACTCGCCACTATACTGAATTTCTTAATTTAACATACTTAAGAAAGCTACTACCATACACACTACAGACCGTTATGAAATAAATATTTTTATAATGTGTACACAAACCAGGATCCTCCTAGATATTCAAAGGCTTCAAAGGCTGCCTAATTTATGAGCCTTGTTGCCATGAGATCATCACACTTATGTGATTGTATCAGTAGTGTTCACACAGACCAGAAAAAGCAAGTTAAGCTGGAAGAAGAAAATAGTGACCTTTTTGCAGTGGTTCACTTGTAAAGGCAGACCGATGAGGAAAATAAAATTCTCTTGTGGGCCAAGAGCTGGAAAAAACAGAGAAGCCCCCCAGCCCCCTTCCAAAAACTAACATCCAGCCAAACACTGTAGTGACTGCAAACTTGTCAGGGGAGAGAGCTTACATGACTTCAGAAGGTAACTTAACAAATGATGGCAAACTATTACTTGCTTTCCCAAGTTTACAGGCATTTGGTAAGTCTGTAATGCCACCTACCGGATGTTTTTCACTGTAGCTGTTTATGACATTGACGTTTCTTCCAACAGTTCTTGATATTTTGGCTATTTTACAATGTACTTTTGCATACAGCTGGAGGAAACCAATAAATCATATGAAACTTCTTATTACAGTATGAAATAATCTGAGACCAGTTTGCAAGCACATCAGTAGTAAGATCAGCAATCTCACACTTGGGCACTCAGAGAAATAAATACATATTTTTTATGCTATACATCTAAACACCAATTTGAGTACCCAAATGCCTAATGCTATAAAGCTATTATGCTCAGGATAATAAGCGGGATGATGCTGTGTAGAAGATCAACAGATAATCTGTGGGTCATTTTTCACCCATGATAAATTGTTAGCTGAATGACATAAGGACAAGTAAATAATACCAAAAGGTATTATTTTAAAAGTGTATCTGCAGCAGACATCAGCTTAACTGTCTTTATACTCCATTGCTATTTGCTTCCAAAGCACCTAAACTCTATGCCACTTCGATACATCTCTCGTACAAAAGGATGACTTCTCACAGTGTAAGTCTTCAATGAAACAGCACAAGTTACTCTACAAACTTACTTGAACTGTTCTCTATGTGCAATATGCTCTATTAGCTGATTTTCCCTGAACCACAGTTGTTTGGTTAATTTTCTGTATTACTGATTAGCATTTCTTTAGATAAATTACACTATGGGAGCAATATGAAAAATGAGTTTCTCAAATAACAGTCCATCATAGGTGTACTAAGATAAAATATTAATAAATAAAAAGCCATGAAAATACTACATGTGTTTAAAAGAAAAAAAAGCTCAGATAATTCACAGAATATTTCCCCAAAACACTTATTTGTTAAATTTATTATTTGGAGGGTTTTTGTTTGTTTGTTTTTTCAAAAATCGCTGCATTTGGTTCATACTCATAAGCAATTTGGAATAAGATGTGTATGTCCAATAACTTTATCATGTTTGATTAAATTTGTTCTGTCCTACAATTCTTAGTGTTTCCATACAGAAGCTTCCAAGTGATTCCCGCTTCATTGTTTATGAGTTCTGGGAGAACAGCAATGCCTGGAATAGGTAAGTTTTGGGGGGTTTTTTGTACTACAGAAAGTTTTGAAGGTTAGAGAGCAGTTGCGTAGAAGGACTGAATACAAATTCCTTTAAATACTGCTAATGGATCTCTTGCTAAATATATCACAGGTAATACTTCAGAACAATACTTCAATTGCTAAAAAACATACTGAAACATATAAATAAAAATGTGAGAAAGACACAGCTAGTTCAAACAGAACAGAAAACGTCTGAAAGCAAACAGAGAAAGGTATGCATCAGATGTGTGGTAGTTGATCAGGGACAAAAGAATAGGGAAACGGCAATAGTTCAGTGATGACAATGGAAGAAATGGATGACACAGGAGGTGTGCCATCCAGCAACGCACTCAAGCATGCAAGCAGTCGTGCGGAGCTGTCCCAAAGCTTTCCAAATCCATATCACAAAAACCCATCCGACAGCTTCCCAGAATGTCTGGTTTGGGCCCAAAATAGAAGTTATAGTGATTAAAAGTCCTACCAGCTGAGTTCTAGCCTGCAGCAGGCAGATGGCTGAGAAATTGAGCAGAGACAAAAAGATTTTGCTTAAATACTTTTACTATTAAAAAAAAAACCCCAAATAAGACCCACGATCCTAAATCTGTAGACAGAAACCATTCAGAAGGAAGATGGAGAAGTCTCTTGAAGCTTAGTTTCTTTCCTTTTGAACAAAGCCCCAGTTCAAAGCTTACTTTCAGAAAGACTCAAGAACTCTGGTAACATGTCAAAACACTTGGAATAAGAACTGCTACACTGGGTCACAACCACGAGATGAGTGTCAGGGTAACAGTTAAGCATACAGAAAAAAATGTGTGTTTAATAGAACATGCAGGAACTTCACAGCTTATCTGGTCTCCTCTCCCACTATCATCGTTTTCTACGTTTTGAAGCACAAAATCTCTGTGATAGCATTAATTGTAAAATCTCTGATGCTCATAAAAATTTTTAGCCCAATTATAAAACTTGATTCTTATTCTCATTTTTTACAACTATTTAGCCACCTTCAAATGAATTACTGCAAGACGTTCCAAAGAAGTAACGTGGACTTCTTGGAAACTCCAGAGCTCATCACAACAATGCTAGTCCCTGGTAAACATCAATTTTTCACATTATTTTGTTTATTCCATGTGAAGAGTTCTGCTATATTAGCATGTTCCATATGCAGGACCACTGCATAGTATCACCCTTAGTCAGATTTTCTTTGGTAAAGTATGAAGGAGAAAGGGACTCCAAATGTTTTTATTTTAAGCACAGAAACACAAAATGCATCAGCAAGAATAAGACCAACAATACTTTATTTTATATAGTGGAAAGTTACGCTAGCATATACTATTTAAGAAAATATCTAGAATAAACAATACTATTTGTGATCAGTAAAATAGACTCTGTTTAAGATTTTCAGGCAAAAAATTGCTTGCTGATGAAGACTCCAACTTAATCATATTTACATTAACTGACGCAAGTCTTAATTACTAATAATTTCTATTTACTAACCAACTTATTGTACATGCTTCCTGCTATGTTAAAAAGGGGAAACAACAAACTACTTTGAAAAAGCAAGGTGTTAATGATTCCAAGTTACTATTTCTAATACAAACCAATGAGCATGCAACATCATCTTTCTCAGAGAATGATAGTTAAAAGAGACAGTGCAGGATGAAGCAAAGCAAGCATCAGTCCCATATTTTTGGAAGGAGGACAGCAAAATTTTTATCTTAGGCAACACAAATCTATTACAATGAAACCCTAATTTCCCCTATGTCTGAGTACAGACTAAACTTAAAATAATAAAACCCCACCTAGTAGAAAAAAAATTACTAGTCCTGTACCTGGGATTTCTCCTTAAAAGAACCCAGCCAAGACATTTTCAGACCTCATGAGCCTGATCTGAATACACAATTATATGCCAGGGAGTCCTGCAGTATCAGGAGATTGCACTTAATGAACCAAGAATCCCTTCAAATCTTGTATCTTACTGGGAAATTGCTGGATTTAAGACAAACTTGGCTGTAGGAAACAACGCAGCCTTTTCCCAAACTTCTGTTGTGTCCAAGAGCTAGACTGGGTATGACCCAGGAGTGTTCCAGGGGCAGTTTACTCACAGTTAAAGTACAATTAACATAAAATAAAACGTAAACATCATTTATAAATGCCTAAATATAGAAGTGTCTGAAATCGGATTCAAAATCCTCATTAAAGCATCGACTCTGCCTGCTAAGACGGATTTCAGTCTGCAGCACGCCATCCTGGCAGACAGTTCCCATAGAAACAGCATTTCTCACCATGCACCCGTGCTGGGGGGGCAATGGGAAGTAATGCAATCACTGTTATTTTTACCATTTCATGGATTATCTATTATTTAGAGATCTGTGCAGATATTTGAACTTTTGTTTCATGGGAAGTACTTCCCATATTTGATCTATACAAATCATATTTGTATTTGAAAGACAGAAAATGTTCATGAAGTAAAAAATGATGGCTGCAATGCTACCAGTATACTTTCTGAAAGAATTTTAGACACTATAAAGTGATACCACTGTAAAATCAGGAAAAAACCCAACCTGTCTGCAACTAGCACATAGACAGGCTCTATTTTAAAAACAAATATACCCTAGCTCAGACACATCTACAGTTTTTTACACATCTGGTTAACTAAGAACTGAAACAATTCTAGATTGTAATCTGAATCTGATTCAAAGATTACAACCCAAGAGTCTTCACTCAGATGATTAATTCAAACTAATAAGGACACACTTACCTGGCTAAGAATGATTCAAGAAGACATGGGATTTCAAGACTGTTAGATCCAGTATTATCCTAAAGCGAATTCATTTACCATCAGTTAATAGGAACCACAACCTATTATAATCACTTGCACACCTGTTAACTGACCAAGTTGCTTCAGGCCAATCTACCAGGGTGGCATCAATTCATCTTCAGTGAATGGCTAATCTTTATATAAGATCTGGACTTGAGGGCACTAAGGAACCTTCTGGTGAAGAAAACAAAAGCTAGGGGAAAACCATTGAACACTTATGACACTGTAATCCATGAAATAAACTGTTAAATTGTAATTTTTTTGGCCAAAATTCATTAATCCACTGATGTGTCAGAGACTACTAGGCTTTCATAGCCCAAATTCAGGTAGGATTCTTCAGTATCTTCTCAACATTCTTCTTCAAGAATAACATTTTTCAGAAAAATACCATACATGGAAGGATTTATGGACACATTCACAGAAACAAGCTGTGTTAATGAATTTAATCTCCAACCTGTGTAGTGCAAAACCTACTGAGCCTAGAACACCCCTCCGCTAAGGGGATGTGGCATCTCAGATACAGTCACAATCCCTTTCCTTCCTTCCTTTCTGTCTCTCTCCATAAATCTTGTGGTTCCTCTCTGCATAAGGTTCAATTTCAAAAGGGCAAAGGGGAGGAACTGTAGGGAACAAGTATAAATGTGTTTCACTCCAGCCCTCTCTATAATCTGCTGATTACAGACCTTTTATGGGAATGACATTTTACAAGCCCATCAATCCTCTTAGTTTTGGGGCAAAACACTCTTAATTCCTAGACATGTATAAAAAGAACAGCACGAGGTTTGAATAATGTCATCAGGAAAGAAAGTCATTAAAGGCCGCACAACCACCCAGGGGACACAGTGCTCAGCTAAAATACTGACACACGCAGCAGAACAGGAGTGAGGATTTATGTGGTTTGCTCTCTGGGATCTGGGTGCTTAATTCTATGCAACAGCACCTATCACACGTTAATACTTCTTTGGATGTTATCAAAAGGAGATATCAATTCTTGTGCTAAAGCCACCCCCCCACCAATTATACTCAGCTCTCCTAGTATTTTAAGTATTCTTCCCCTGCCTGCAGAGGTTTTGTCCTTGAAAGTGTGCAGCTTTCAAATAAAGTAGTATTAGCTGCATATATAAATGAATGTTTCTTGATACACGTTATAGCTATTTTATTTAGGATTTTTACAAAAGGTAGAAAAAGAAATACTGTTTATATTAACAAATAAATAACTAAATTCTCCTCTCTTTCAGCATCGTGGTGGGTCCTCAATAACAACTAGAAACTGTACTTCCAAGTAATGTTAATGTTGCATTGTTTTTCATTACAATAACATTCGTATAGCAGTGTACAGGTGTGCTGGGTTATGAATTTCTGATGTGATACTGTTTGTTATTATGGATGTGATCTTCTCCATTTTAAAATATGGAAAACTGCACATTTATTATCTTCTTCTTGTAAGTAGTTCAGTGAAATGGTACATTCTAAAGCTGAAGTAAGACAACTATGCTAAACTGTTTATTGTGTATATTCAGTCCAAACTGTCACAGAAAAATGCATCTTGATTGGTATGACTAAATATTTGTGGAAAGTTTTAGTCTTACGTTAATAAACAATTGTTACTTAACGCTGCTGTTTTCTCCTTTTACAGAAGAAACAGGTATAAACATGAACACACATTTTCATAAATGTCATGCTTCAGAGAAGCTGCAAGTCATTAATTAGGAAAATAAACATAGGGACAACTTTTTGTGTTAATACAGAACTTTACAGGAAATTTTCTGCCCACAACATGACAAGGCAGTACCATTTTCTCTTCACAGCCTCTAGCCCCTACCCTCGCAAAAGGAAATATGTCTGCCTGTCTGCGCAGCCGCTGTGGATCCACAGACTTAACATTTCACAGCCAATTTGCTTTGAACCCCATGTCCTGAACGCTCAGAAAATATTTTCATTAGATCACTGGCAGCTCCCTGAAAAGTCATTAGAAAAAACGCTGTTTGAACGTAAATAGCCATAAACCTGGAAGTAGAAATACCTTCTTCCCCAAGAAGTCTTGCTGTTGACCCTTGTATCTGAGCCGTAGGTGTCTCCTCGTAAGAATGAAAGGCAAGTGACTATGGTAACCTCACACCTCCATGACAGGTTGACAAGCTCTACATGCTAAATGACCACTCTCTCCACTCATCTAGCAGTCCGAAGTTACAAACAGTACCCAAAAAGTAACTTAAAATTCATATTCAATAAAATATCTTCTTAACTGTAGGATTTATCTGTTTTTATTTCAACTCAAACAATACATTACCATATGTAATCAAAAGTGGGGAATTTAGACTACAAACGAGCAATCTTCACTGCAGTAAGGTTCTATATTCCAGAAGCTATGACAAGGATTGAGCTCAAGATTAAGAAAGGTGTCACATTTAAGTACCTGCGTGTGACCAAGGCATCTTAGCTCCTATTGTATCAATGGAGTTCTGCCTAAACAAAGGCATCTAGCACATGTAAGATGCTCTAGGGCATCCCAACTGCTCTCCAGCTCCCAGCTGAGAAGGACATGAGTTACCTGTAGGTTGTGTGTCATTTATGCCAGCCCCATGCAGCTGCTTCAGAGATCCTACATGTCTTGGATGACACCAGATGCCTACCATTAGGCAACTGAAACCCTTTGCCAATAAAGTCAATGGAGTTTAGGTTCTCTAAGCAAATGTGGATGTCAGAAAGTGATGCCTACACACCTAAATTTAGGTGCCCACGTTAGAGACAAATTTCACCTTTAACTCTTCTTACAGTAACTGGGCAAAAGTGAATGCTTTTAGTACGGAGGTCCAAAGCTTTCCCATATTGGTATGATCCAACTACAGATCTGTTCATTCTTAAAAAGGCACCCAAATAGCCATATTACACTCACAAATGACAGATCACTGAAAGTTTAAAGGTTTCTTGTCTTTAGCAAAGTAAAAGTAAAACTACTCATATTCCTGAAGATTTGGCTGGCTTTTTTCCTATGCCAAGATGTCAGTCTAGTGTATAGCATGTTTTCTTTTGTCACTACTGATCTACCAACAAAGAAAATACAGTGACATGTGACACTGCTGCAGGGTAAATCCTTAAGTGAAAACTGACACACTACACTGAGGTTTACGACATTTTTCCTTTTCACTGGATAAACTGTATTAAAGTTATTCTTAAAATAACCTGCTTTAGAACTTCATGTCAATTAGGTACTGGAGAGGGGAAAAAGTTCTCCTTTTCTTTCTCCTTGAAAAGGTCATTCTCCTTTGCGTATTTACTAGTAAACAAACACTTTGATAACCATACACAAGAGCAAGTTTGAGAAGTTTCACATAAGAGTTTTGAGAGCTACACACAGAAATTGCCTTCACCACATACTGGGGAAAAAGATCGCTAGGACTCACTCTAAAAAACTCCCAGTGATTAAAAAAAACAACTGACCAAACAAACAAGATTTCGGTTCTTTGTAACATTACTTGTAAACAATATACAAATAGAATACACTTGGAAGCTTATTTTAATTGACTAACTGCTGCTAAACGTAAAAGAAACTGAGTTCAAACAAGTTTATTTGCATAGTTCATGGAAAGAAATCTAGTGTCTGTCAAATGCAACTTGAAAAGATTTCTGCACCATTGCGATTACCATTCAACACATTCTCATTTAGCTTCTCATTTGACAGTATTTGTTGTTGCATTATTACTGCTAAGGAAAGGAGGTGAGAGCAAGCAAAAAGCCCCAGTCAAGTATTGGTTTAGAATTTATCGTCAGACAAACTACATGGCTACATAACACAGACAATTCAAGGACAAAATTCTGTCACAGCAAAATGTAAAATTATTTATTTCACTGTAATTGTATTACCATCTCAGGCATTATAAATTAAAGGTTTGACTTTTAAAGCATTCAGGCAATTACAGGAAGAAACAGGCATTTCTGTAAGTTTCACAGGGTCCTACTTTCATCTGTAGGCACCCAAGTACCTTCAAAAATCTTAAAAGATCTACATCATACGCAGCTCCTTCACTGATGGATTTCTCATCTTTCAAACAACCTGTCACTTCTTGCATATGTCAGTAAAAGGGTTGCTCTTTTCCTGTAAGACAAACAAACCCTCAAATTACCTCAGTTACAAGAGGTCATTTAAACTAAGTTTTCATGGGTCTGCTTAAAACCCTTTTCTACTCTAGGTACATTTAACAGTTTAATATTTTTTTGATTAATGCAAACAGTTCTACTTTCATTAATCATAAATACTTAATCTGAAATCTTCCTGGAAGACTTTGTCAACACAGTAACATCGATTCAGTTCAAATGCTGAGCTATGTATAGGTAGGCCTGATCCCCACATCTCAAAAAATCCCCATGTCTTTTGCAACAAATGCAACCCCCAGCCCACTAACTGTAACAGCAGCATCTCCCTTGTACAAGTCAGTCTAGGAAGCCTTCTCCATCTGAAAATACAGCTTTCACTCATAGATGGGCACATGCTTCAAGCAATGACTTCAAAAATTCAGAACTAGGGAAGTCTTAAGATGGGCAAGAACTGCCTGAATACTCAATTCAGCGGCAAACTGTTGACAACAACCTGCTCCTAAATACAAGCTCACTGACATGTTGTAGGATTGTCTGTTCCTCATTAGAAGTTTATCTGGAGGACTCCTTCTGCCCCTTTTAAGCATCGTTCATTTAATTTACACATGAATCTCATGGATCCCTCTGGTTTCTATGCAGAAAAAAGGGTGACATGGGATCAGTCAACACACTGGAATTTTCCCATGTAACTACAGAATCTGCTGCATGAAGGCAACTAAAGTGCAGAGCAAAGACGATGGATAATGGAACAACTGAACACCACTTACTGTTCACTGTAAGTAAATTAAGTGGGTTTGCACACTCCACTGAAAACAAGTCCTGAATAATGATATCACCAGGATACAAACACTCTACTATCATTTCTAGTACTGCTCTACCAAAAGAGTACTGTCTTTAGATGACTTGTTATCAGGATGCCACAAGCAAAACTGCACAGAAATCCACCTCAACGCTTACCTCAGAGATCTCAGAAACAGCAACATTCAGATAACTTCTCACTATCATGTCAGCTCTGCTACAGGACGTCCTTAGAATTACTGTATCTCTCCCACCCTCCTAGAAACCACTAAGACTATGAGGAAGATTTTTTATTTATTTTTTAACTAATGGGAACATCCAAAAAGATCTGATGAAAGAGAAACAGCTTTCACAGCCTCCCCAAACCAATTGTTTTTTCACTGTGAGGGTGACCAAGCAGTGCAACAGGTTGTGCAATCTCTCCAGAGAGAGGTTGTGAAGTCTCTGCCTGTGGAGATACTCAAAACCTGACTGGACACGATCCTGGGCAATCTGCTCTAGCTGACTCTGCTTGAGCAGGGGTGTTGGACTAAGTGATCTCAAGAGGTCCCTTCCAAACTAAATGATTCTGGGAAATTCATTAAAAGCTTCCAAAAACATGCTTAGGAAAGAAAAACAAACAAACAAGCAAAAAAAAAAACCCAAAAAAACCCTAACCCAAAACAAGGCTGTAGATTATAATTCTGTCTCATCACTAAACAGATTAGAAAGAAACAGCACCTGGAAAACACTGTTTGCATCAAAGCTAAAGCTGTTTGTACTTGTCCTATAGGCTTTCTACTATTAACTTGTTCTCTGCTTCAGTGAGGAATGCTCAAACTCTGACATCCAGTCTCAATAAGCAAGGTGTCACACAAAGCAGGCAATTTAACATGACAGGCTGATAGGCTGATGTCACCGTACTGCACCAGAAGGAGCCTGAAATCACTGCCTTTTATGGATAAATTAGTTGTGAATTTATCTTCACTTGTTCTTTGACTCCAGGTGCCTTCTCAGATTACATGGTCAAGAATTATAAAATGCTTTTCCTCCAATCTACATATTATAAGAAGTATTAAGAAAAACGCATTAGGGTTTTAAGAAAAAAGGCTCAATCCTTTTATGGGATATTGGACTCAGACTATTCTTATTTGAGATAAACCCTCTCCTGGATAGAAAAATTGCTTATTCAGTGTCATTGTTTTAAGAGGACCTATACACCAACACGCTCAGCATTCTGAACAGACAGAGGCCTCTCCTATTTCCATGTTGACTAATCAGTCCTGTATTTCATTCAAGTCTCACTAGAAATGTTTTCCAAGAGATGCATCTAACTCAGAAGAGGAAATAATGCAGGTCTTTGTCCCATAAAATGTTTGTAGTTATTGGGGTTTTTTCTTCTAATTTTGAAATGTGTTTTATCACTCCTCATTCTTCAAATTCAACATATATCTTTTCACACTGAGACCCAAAAGTAAGATCCATTAGTTGACAGGCCAAGTCAAGTCTAAGGCATTCCTGGGTAAGATTCAGCTTCTATTCTATTTACGGATTCTTATATTTGGATTCCCATACAGAAAAACTTAACATCTCCAAGTGCTTCAATCTTTTTATAGAAAGTGACTAGCTGGGTAGGGTTCAGATGTCCCACAAACAGAATTTTTACTTCAGTATATGGGAATGGAATTTCTAACAAGGTTCATCTACTTTAACTGAGATCTTACAATGATCTTGGAAACAATGGTAATTTTTTCCTCTTCCTTGCCAATAAGGAAACTGCTTAGTGAAAAAGCTGGTATAGCCATGCAGACACACAAAATACATCTTAAGACAGTCCACATACAAAGAACTTATATGTTTAATTCATGTAAATATGCCTCCAAACAAACTCCCAAATTACTAAAAATTCAATGTCTACACTAAAATTCAACACTAGAATACAACACTGGATAGCTTTATCCTATATTAACAGCAAAACATTTATTCTAGTCAATTCAGAAAAAAAAAGTACAGACCATCACTGGCCAAGTTTCATACATATAATGTGGAACTAACTTGTGAAGTATAACTGGCAAGCTAACAATATCACCTTTATATACTAATGAGACAGTATACTTGCAATACCCCTTTCAACACTGTCTCCAAGATCACACAGCGAATTCAGCAGCTTTTGCTTTCTTTTAATGAGAACAGGATTTTTTTTCCCTTAGCTTCCTACTCAACCATCCATACTTTGTGCTTAAGACACCAATAATGATAGCTGTGATACACTTTATGTTATTCTAACACAACATCCTGACTAATAAGGGTTTGTAATTTACCCATCCCGTCTTGCAGCTGAATAGAATCGGAAAACTTACTACTTTTTTATCTGTATGATAAACTAGCATATGCAGGTGGGGACTTATATACATATGACTAACACAAAGCAGAGGAAAGACTTTAAAAGCAGGCCTCACAAACAGTGAGATACTCTTATTTCTAAAGACAAGACTATATATAACTGGATATACACTTATGACATCATCCTACAGACAGATCCTCCGGCCCCAAAACAATCTCTTAAAACACATGCAACCCATCTTGGCTTGCACCAGTTTTTACTATCCTTATTTCCCTCTACCCAAATTATTTGCAATTTAGCGATGTCATGAGCAATTTTAGAGTTCATTTGTCCACTGATTCCATTTCTGCAGGGGTCTTCCTTGACCTATGAACATAACCATGTGAAAGTACATATAATCAAAATTTGCCCCCCTTAGGAACTCAAGGGACAGGAAGAGGGGGGGGAAAAAGTTAGGAAATTCAAGAGTTGAAACTTTCCTACCTGCAGGCAGCTTTTCAAACAAGTAAAGCTTTCATCTTTAAGACAAATATAACAGAAAGATGTAAAAAGTAAGATCAGGGAAGGCCGATTACTGTCATATATTAGTTTGTTTTTCCAAAGAATAGAAATTTTAAAAGTTTAAAACTGCCTCAAATTGTGGCCAACACAGTAGTCATCTGGACAAACTTCTCCAGGATAGGAATCCTATTTCTAGAAGAACTACACCCTGATGGCCTCAAAAGCAGCCTAGTATGTAGCCGTATTTGATATTATAATGTTTATACCCAAGAACATTTTCCCACACTTGGTGTGTTGAATGCAAACCATTAGATTTTTTTTCTCTTAGCATACGAAGTATCTGAGGATTATTTCATCTCAAAGGTTAAGGTGGCACTCCTGGATATCCTTCACATTCATTTCTATTCATTTCTCCCTGACAACACAAACCAGAGATAATGGTAACACAAACTGCATTAAGCTCATTACTAGTTTTGTAGTGGACACTGATGCACGGACAACTTAAACACTGGAATCAGACTTTCACCAAGCCAGAAATTTATCAAGATTGTTCTCTTTTATTTTGAAAAGACAGACATGGAATTCACATAGAATACCAAAGCTATGTACTATGATTTCATAGCAGAAAGCTTTAATATGATTTCATACTCACTTTAAATTTGGAAGCATACCTGATCTTTTTCCTGAAAACAAAGAAAAAACCCTTTTCCTTTGTATGGTACTTGCCACGGTAAGATGCCAAATACCGACTGGGGAAGTTATGTACAGTAAAAGCCACAGAGCTGAACTACACAATCTGTCTTTTGAAGGTTTTATCAGTTTGGCAGGCTAGTCTGAAGACAAATGTTTCCTATCAAATGGGTTGTCAAAACCTCCATGACTCTTTTTATAACTTCACTTAATACAAAAAATGCACTTACTGGCTTTTCAAGTACAATTGGATGATCAGGAAGAAACTCTGGCTTCTTCTGAGAGAGAGAAACACTTGAAAGTTGCAGAAGGAAATCTCTGCTGTATTTGATCCTTTCTGTGAATATATAAAATTAGTAAGTTTAACATTGTTGTTTAAGGCATTAAGGTTGGGAATTCAGATTTGGTTTCTTATAGACGGGTGGAAATGCTGCATATGGAATATAAAAATCAATATTAAAAACAGCAGTAATTTAAGTCTGACCTTGCATCAGGACAATTTGTAGTAAAAGAACATTTCACTTTAACTCTATCAGATTGACTTAGTAAATATTGAGGACTATTCCAAGCTAATAAGGGTTTGTTGTTTTAATACAAAAGAACGCAAAAAGGTGAATCCAACCTTACACTACAGACAGACTCCCTATATCTTCTTCTAATTAACAGAAACACCACAAACTGGTCTTGAAACCCTAGAAGAAAATCCATTTATAACTCACACCAAAGTGGCACATTTCTATGGGACAGATAACAAAAACTGAGTCTCTTTTCTTGGAGCTATTAAGCTGATGTCTTTCAACAGGTAAAAGTAATTATGAGAACTGCTGCATGTAAACTGGCAAATGGATTAATACCAATGAAATAGTTTTGAGGGTTTTGCACTGAATCAACAAGAGTCAGGGACTTTGCTTAGAACGTTGTCCTGGTTTCAGCTGGGATAGAGTTAATTTTCTTCCTTTTAGCTGGTATAGTGCTGTATATTTTGGATTTTAGTATGAGAATAATGTTGATAACATGCTGATGTTTTAGTTGTTGCTAAGTAATGTTTACACTAGTCAAGGACTTTTCAGCTTCCCCTGCTCTGCCGGCTGCACAAGAAACTGAGAGGAGGCACAGCCAGGATAGTTGATCCGAACTGTCCAAAGGGCTATGCCATACCATATGATGTCATGCTCAGTATATAAACTGGGGTGAATTGGCCAGGGGGTAGCGATTGCTGCTCGGGGACTGGCTGGACGTTGGTCAGCAGGTGGTGAGCAGTTGTATCACTTGTTTTTTTCCTGGGTTTTGTTCCTCTCTCGCTCTCGTTTTCCTTCTCATTACAATTTTTATTATTTGTGTGTGTGTGTGTGTGTTCCAATTATTAAACTGTTCTTATCTTAACCCATGAGTTTTCTTACTTTTTGTACCACTATGTCTACTCTAGCATAGCCTCAGATATGTCTATCCATGTCTGTATTTTAAGCTGATATTCTTAAAGAAGAGCAGAAACAAGAGCAAAGGAATTAGGCAAAGAAGGGACAAACTTTGTCTCTGGTCTGTGGTGACAAATAAGTTTGTTCCTTTTGGAACAATGGGCTTCCTGTAAGACTGTTACACAGTCACTTGATGGACTACAGTTTTTGCTTCTCAGGCGCCAGGCTGTTGATAAGAGAGGCCACAAAGTCAACCGGGAATGTGATTTTTCCTCCCTTTGACCACAAGTGATCGTAATAACTGCTGAACCCATGTGAGGGCATGAGGATAACTTTAACAAGAGTAGTTTAAAGAACATGAGCATACTTGAAAACTTACGGCTTGTTTCCCACCCCCCCTCATTTAAAAACATATGAAGACGATAACTTCTGTAAGGCTTTGACATGGTCCCTCACAACATCCTTCTCTCTAAATTGGAGACATATGGATTTGATGGATGGACTGTTTGGTGGATGAGGAAATGGTTGGATGGTCGCATCCAGAGGGTAGTGGTCAATGGCTCAATGTCTGGATGGAGATCGGTGACAAGTGGTGTCCCTCAGGGGTCCATATTGGGACCAGTACTGTTTAATATCTTCATCAATGACACAGACAGCAGGATCGAGTGCAGCCTCAGCAAGTTTGCAGGCGACACCAAGCTGAGTGGTGGGGTTGACATGCCTGAGGGATGGGATGCCATCCAGAGGAACCTGGACAAGCTTGAGAAGTGGGCCCATGTGAGCCTCATGAGGTTCAACAAGGCCAAGTGCAAGGTCCTGCACCTGGGTTGGGGCAACCCCCAGTATCAATACAGGCTGGGGGATGATGGGATTGAGAGCAGCCCTGCAGAAAAGGACTTGGGGGTACTGGTGGATGAAAAGCTGGACATGAGCTGACAATGTGTGCTCACAGCCCAGAAAGCCAACCACATCCTGGGCTGCATCAAAAGAAGTGTGGCCAGCAGGTCGAGGGAGGTGATTCTGCCCCTCTACTCTGCTCTGGTGAGACCCCACCCGGAGTACTGCATCCAGCTCTGGAGTCCTCAGCACGGAAAGGACATGGACCTGTTGGAGTGGGTCCAGAGGAGGGCCACAAAAATGATCAGAGGGATGGAACACCTCTCCTTATGAAGAAAGGCTGAGAGAGTTGCGGTTGCTCATTCTGGAGAAGAGAAGGCTCCAGGGAGACCTTACTGGGGCCTTTCAATACTTAGGACAATACAATACGACAAGGGGTAATGGTTTTAAACTAAAAGAGGGTAGATTCAGACTAGATATAAGGAAGAAATTTTTTACGATGAGGGTGGTGAAACACTGCAACAGGTTGCCTAGAGAGGTGGTAGATGCCCCATCCCTGGAAACACTCAAGGTCAGGTTGGACGGGGCTCTGAGCAACCTGACGTAGTTGAAGATGTCCCTGCTCATTGCAGGGGGCTTGGACTAGATGACCTTTAAAGGTCCCTTCCAACCCAAACTATTCTATGATTCTAAGAGAAAGCAAGGAAGTGGCTGAGATAGCAGTAAAAAGCACTTAAGAACTGTAGAGACAGATAATTGAAGGCATGCTCCCAGTGAACAGATATCAAATGGAAATTATTATCTAGAACTTAAGGTACACCTGGAGATAAAAATGGAGTTCCAGTGGAAATTTCACAGTGCAATGGAAGAGAGGAAGGAGGGGGGAGGGGGGAGAGACTTATTTGTAGGCAGTAGCTGAACAACAGGACCTCTAAAGTTGTGTTACTCTGAAGGAAAGGATTACAACAATCAGCAAACAAACAAAAGCCCTTTGAAAACAAGTGTTGGAAAACGTTTGACATTATGGACAAATGTGGAGTAGACCCAGGAAGGCATCACAGAGCAATTAACCACTAAAAAAGATCCAAAGTGATGGCTTATACAAGAGACCAGGATCTGATGAGAAGCCATTTAAGATCTTGTAGAACACAATAGTCTCTACACACCACAAGCGGAATCAATGAGAAAGGATCAGAAAGCGACCACCAAACTTGACAAGCCTGACACCCAACTAGATCCAAAGAACAGAACATTATTCTATTTACCAAGATCAAGAATAAAAGAAACGAACCTGAGCCGGAAAGGGGATACATGGAAGACTTACTTTCAAGTCAGTAATACACGACAGTGTAGAATTACTGCTCAAGAACTTGGGTGATGGTAACCTCAGACTGAGGAAAAATAGGAAAGGCTCAATATAACAGCATTCTTTCAGTTTTTTACTACTAAGAGCAACAGAACGAACCAAGTCTCCAGAGATTACTTAAGGACTGGAGATTACAGATGGAGATTTGAGATGCCTGATTACAGAATGACGTTAACAGAAAAAATTGTCTCAATGAACTGATAACCTAACCTGGATCACTGTTGCAGTTCCTGTGATGTTTAAGAATAAAGAATTAGGCAGGAAGCAGTGCAGAGGAGGACTGTGAGAATATATTTGGAATCTGAGGTTATTCCTTAATCAAAAAAAGAGTAAAAGTTTGGCTTGTTTAACCTACCAAACCATGACAAAACCACTATTATGCTTTATGAGTGACAGGCAGTACAGAAAGAAAAGCACAAGAAGAAAATCTTAAGCACAGTGTTAACACAAGAACAAACTGTCCAGGACTAATCTTAAAAGAAATTAACTGATTTCTAACCATCAGAAAATTAGTATTTCAGAAGCACTGTAGTAAGATTAGGAAAAGGAAGCCAAACTACTGAATTCTTAAATTGGTTGCACGCAACAGTCTTAAAGATCGTATGCCATGACTGATCCATGGAACAGGCTAAAGGATGCAACTCAAACCTGTACTTCTACACACAGAAGCAATTTACACAAAAACAAGCTTTTGTGTGAAGAAATTCTTTTATGCCTAAGGTTTTTTCTTTGTTTTGTTGGTTGTTTTTTGTTTTGTTTTTTAAATAAAAAAAAGACAGGTATACCCTTATATGCAAGCAAGTCTACCAGTGGAGGTTTCCCACCTCACTTATGGCCAAGTTTTATACTTTCTCTAGAGTATTATGTGAAAAACAGAAAGGTTTCCTATTGCTCTCAAATTGTGGTACAGAAGGAAGCCAAACTCTCAAAGCAGTGGCTAATCAGAAAAAATAATATGCAGCCCACATCTCTTCGAAGTTCAACTGTCTTCCATCCAGAAAATACAATTCTGACACAGATCTCCATGCAGTATTTTACCTTTTTTTGCTTCTGATTCATGCTGTTTTGGTTGACAGGGCATCATAGTTTGAGTTAAGATCTTCACTTCAGTCATTTCAGATAACTACAACAGGGAGGAAAGAGTTAAACATTTTTTGATATATTTCACAAAATTAAGCTATGAAGCTTGTTTCCTTTAAACATATTAAAACACAGATGCATGTTTCTCGGTTTCTTAGTTAAAAATAATAGTTGTAGCACAGTTTCAGTAATCAATTTTGCTTTCACCAGTCACCAAGATTTTGGATAATTAATACTTTCTGTGCACAAAGAAAACTGGATTCTGTTCATTTTTTCTACTCCTTGCAAATGAATAACCGTCTTCTTTACAGTATAAAAACAGTCTGAAAAGAAAGTCTTGCACAAATTAAACTGTAGTCAGAACTGTAGCTATTTATAACAGTTGATGCACCTCTAACTTGAAAGATGAAGGGCCTGCAAAATAACTGCAGAACACTTGTAAATAGGAATACTGGTGATGTAAAATGACTGAGAAGTTTAATTTGAACCTGTAGAATGTTTGTTGCTCTTGATTACATACAATAAAGGAATAGTTCAACGACCTACAAGGAGTATAGGTAAGCACACTTGAGATAGGAATCTTTTAGACAGAATTTTACAGTGCTATTGCTAGTTTTTAAAAAAGAACATGATTATCTCCTCCTTTTCTCTTATCTCACCCAGAACACAGCCAGAAGCTGCTACACTGGGGAATAATAAAAGCAGGAAGGACTTCCCTTAAGACCAAAAGAGAAACTTGGATTCTCTCACTTAGCAAAAAGCTTTGTAAGCATCAAGACCCAACATCTACAGTATAACACTGAGTTCCTTGCAGCTACCAAAACCTTAAAGTGAGTGTTCTGGAAAGTAGGAAGGCAGTTCATCTTGGCTCCCAAAAGGCTCCACAGGTTTGGCTGAGGAATTTTAATCTAATTCTGAGACAGACTGGGCGGGGGGGAAGCAGGGGCAGAAAGAACTGAAAATTTTGGGAAGCATTTGTCAAAAGCAGAAGAGATCCTATTTTCTGGACAGAGACAACAGTTAACACTGTCCTGTAACTGCACCACCAGCTTTCATGGTGCGCTAAGACTACAAATTGTGAAATGGCAAAATATTTCTAGTATATTATCCACCCTGCTTGGACTTCCATTTTCTGTGGTTGAAATTTAGTTATGTTTTCCTGATTTGTCTAAAACTTCTGGGGAAAAAAAATCTGAAAAATCTAGGGATTTCAGAGAATGAAGTTAACAGAGAGCCATACTGCTAATTCTAACTGCTTTGTGATGTTCAACTAGCCTTCGCAAGTCTTAGCTATTCAACGGCTCTTTCCAAGTACAAACAAGGATTTAACACATTCTCAAATCCACAAGAAAAAGACATGCATGATAAAGCAGAATTTACAGCAATGTGCCAGACAATGTCACTACAACATTTTTACATTTCCTCCTGCACCATTTCCTATCACATCAGGTCCAAAACTTAACATTTGAGTATCACCACTCACAACAATACTCTCATACATGTTCCTATCTGAAATCCATCTACAAAGAATATCCCTAGAATATCCCTACAAAGAATATCCCATCTATAAAGAATATCCCTAGAGCAGGGCATGTATTTCTGAAGCTCAACATCATTTTTAAATGGTAGTTAATAAATAGTAAATTAAAACTGATACTGACTGATGGGGACTTTTCAAGCCTCTCTCTCTACCTCAGATAGATCTGAGGTAGTAGACTCAACACTCTCCAGATCTTCTGAAAATTCTTTGCATACCATGAAGGAATAAAAATTATTCTTTGCTTTATATTACCCAGTTAGGGCACAGTGAGTATTCAGGCACTTTCACTCTGAACACCAGTTTGGTGGAAATTCCCTATAATCAAGGCTAACACCTTAGATACAAGCACTATCACTGTGCTCATTATTAACAGTAGCTCTTCTCCACTTCCTCTAAGACTTAAGACTATAAGTTTCAGACTATAAATTCCTCAGATAGTAGTTTTAATTCTGTAATTCACTGTTCTCTATACTCAGAGTTGAATCTAACACTGAGCAGCACTCCTGATGTGCCATAATGATGATTCTTTTTTCCTGGCAGAAGTCTAAGCAGCTTTAAGTATGCATACTAAATATCCCAGAGTAAAGAAATCTGGAGAATTTGGTTGCCAGATTCTTCTTCAGTTCTTTCACTGCTTTAAGAACCTGGTTTGTCAGAGTTGGCTTGTTTGTTTGTTTCTAAAGCCTCTTTTATTTTTTAAAATCTATTTATAAGTTAGCGGCAAATACAATCTGCTTTACTTTTTAAAATCTTCACCATCCACCATGCTTTCCAAAAAGTAACCTGCATTTCCTGTATCCTAACCTGTATCAACTTGAATATTTATTCTCTAATAGATTGTCACTACATAAGACTGAATGGTATAAAAAGTTGCAACAAGTTGGTTTTCCTTTAGCAATACTAAGTGTTATGTCAACAGTTGTTCTTGTTTTTCAGCTTACAGTGTGTTTAGTGTCATGCTCATTTATCTTCTGTAAAAGGAAATATATTGGAGGAGGAAGGAAAGGGGATGAGGATAATTAAAGTTTTATGATTGTAGATACAGAGCACTATTACTGTCTTGCCAAAAAGGCAGTAAGATTTAAAGTACCTGAAATACAATAACAATTTTGAAGAACAGGTTCTTGAAGTGAAATATATATATAAATTATTCTGGGAATGGGGACATTATTTCACCGTATCAGGAGCCAAAGAGCAAATGGATAACAACATACAGCTTTCTCAGATCATCACTGATGCTTTTTGAAACATAGAGAATGTTCAGCAATATTCATTAAAGAGTGATAATACGCAACTCCATATAATCAGATTCAGGTCCCAATATCTTCAAAACTAGATACTGAATGTTCCTGCTTAGAAAAATATTCTGTGAAACTTCTATGCCAGCCTCCAGGCCAATGCTGCCTATCAACTAGGGGTTCATAGGGTACTAATTAGGTTGTATTTGGAGGTACCCATGAAGCAGCTGGCAGTCAGAAGTATTAAAATGTCTTTTCAATATCCTATGCCCAAGAAAAAGTTTAAAAAAAAAATAATACAGCTATACTAACATCAAAGAAATACAGAATGTAGCTACATGTAGCCAAATACGGATGAAACTGAGTACAACATTGCTGACCACAGGCCTGTTCTAAAAGGGAATAGTTTGTTGTCCTAAATACATATTGCTCAAGAGACAAGTATAACTGTTAATTTCCCTATGTGTGATAAGGATAGGCTACCAATACCTTTACTTTTTTTTTTTTTTTTTTTTTTAAGTCAAAGGCAGCTTCCAGAAGCTTCATGCAGTAAAGGAAGGACTACAGGATTATCAGACCTCCTCTAAAATAAAAAATGGAGGAACAGACACTTGGTCCAACAAAAAAAAAATTAAAGCTTTCAATACACTCTGAAGAACATTCTAATCAGTATCAACAGAAAATCAAATTCAGACTACAAAACATTAAGCATTCCAGTTGGAATGCTTTTGTGAAGTTTGCTGCCTCAAATGAATTTGTGCATGTGCTAACAAAACAAAAAAAAATATTTCTAATGTTATTCTTTACACATAATAAGCAAAGACTGAATATGTGTACTTTAAGTTTAAAATAGCTGTCTTAAATTCAATGAAGACTAAAGGAACACCACACAGACTTTCTTAAGACTCTTAAATAAGTAACTCATAAGATGTATTTTTCAGCTACTAGTGCATGCAAATATCAGGGAAAGGCATTGCAGAAACTCATACTTCTTTTTAACACTTCTGACACTGCTGGTTTATAACATACGGATTCAAGGACACTCCTAGGTGGAAACACAATCTACTTTTCATTTGGTAACATAAGGGATCAGCTGACCTCGAATTCATAGCACCCTAGAACACACTCCATCAACTTTGTCATCTACTATTTACTCAATACTCACCCAGTCAACCTTACTCTGCAAACATACTTCAGCGTTGCTAGGTAATTCAGTCTGAAAGTTTAACGCAATGGCTGATGCCGGTGAAGATAAGAGAAAACATTAAGAAAAAATACTTTAAATAGACTCCACATTTTTATTTTGTGATACTTGCCACAAGAACATTACTGAAATTCAACTGCAAAGAGATTACATGGGCATTTATTCACAACTTAAAAGCTCTAAGTCACCATAGGACCATCTTTCCATTTCTTCCATGAATTTTAAACAAAGGAAAAATTTACCATGTCCCTTAGCTTCTGTCCACATAAGCACAGCTGTCACTGTTTCTCTGGCCACCAAAAATTTCTAACTTAACAATAATAATAGCTGTAATACTGCAATATCTAGAAGGCATACAGAGATTTAAAAACAAAAACAAAATATATACACCTGACATAAATACTGCATGATTTTTTTCTTTGTATGTTTGTTTGTTTTAAACTTGTATGAAAGCTAGGTAAGAACGGTATGGTACAGTATACTGTACTGGCAATAAAACCTAAACAATAATCTGTTTGTTAAATCATGTGTATTTTATGTTTTCAATAGCAGGAGTCAACTAACCCAAGAAATCCAAATTTAATAAAGAAGCCTGATCCGGCTTTCTGAAGCCAGAATTTCAGATGCCAAGCTAGAAGAACACCAAAAAGAGTTCTGCATAAATCTAATGCAGTTTAAATTCAGATTTTATTACAGAGATGATGCAGTAAGATCAACACACAGCAAGATAGTTATACAAAAAAAAAATCCAAGTCACCTTACACGTCCTTGTTATTTCCTTAAAAGCAAGTGAAGCTTTGGCAAAGTGAACCGTATCTTAGCCATGCTACTCACCTTGTTTAGAAGACAGATGATGCACAGGTCGTGCTGGCTGAAGGGATTTACCAATAAACTTTTTAGTTTCCTTTAACATTTTGAAGCATCACACTTTAAAAAAGCAGCAGAAATCAATACAGAGCGTTCAGTTTCACATATGGATGTTAAGTGAGAAGAGCAGTCTATCTACCACTCATTAGTTGCATTTGACAGGACGATATTATTTTTTAGTATCTGGGCAGGAAAAAGAAGAAAGGCCTAACACAGAAGTTTTCTTAGATGATAGAATATGCCAGACAAAATTTGCATAAAGACAGAATCAGACATGTCTCTCATTTCTTCTTCCAATCAAGCTACCCTAGCTTCTTCTCAAAAATACTTTTTTCCTGTACGTATGTCTGTACGCTTGGAGAAAGGAGATGGGGACATGTGATGGAAATGAAGGTATTTTCTAACAGTTAATTTAATTCAATGGGTGTTTAATTATTTAACATCAGTGTAGCCTCTACAGTTTATACATATCTCTACATAAACTTGAATAATTGTTTTTTAATATCTACTTTAGTTAAATTAATACAGTTTTGCATCTTCCCACTCAGTTTAGTTGCTACAGAAGCACCAAACACTGCTAAGGTGGTGCTGGCTACAAATCTCCCAGTATAAGTAAACCATCAGTCATAATATCTTAATTCATAATATCTATATCTAAATTATTCTCCTTCCCACCTCCATTTCCTTTGTCAACTGGTAGATTTCATGATTTGAAGGAACTTCGGCTTTGTTTACAGAAAAAGAATAGCAGAAACAACAATCAACCCAATAATAATGGTACTGAAATTCTGTTTTCTCTCACACTTCACGAGACAAGGGAAGAATTGTAACAAAAATGATTCAAAGGAAACTATCATGACTTCAAGAGTTAAAAATATAGACATTATTACCCAATTCCAGTATGGAACAGGAAAAGAGAACTTAGGCTATTTAAAATATGATCCAGTATCACTCCCCACTTTAATTGGTCTTTGCATTATAGGAAAAAAAAAAAAAAATCTATTTACTACGTTATAATCTTTTGAACTTGAACACTGAACTTTCACTAGATTCAAGTAACAATTTTCCAACATAGCCAGTCTGAACTCATTCAGGGCTAGAAACCAATCATTAAATGGTTACTCTGTCTGAATTAGAACAGTTGAGCTAAAGCTAGGAAAAAAGTTCTGGCTTGATTCCCTGGTTTTCCTACCTTCTCAACTTAAAAAAGACAGACTTGAAAGCTGTAGTCAAAAGCAACAACGAAAACTCCTGCAAGTGAATGAACTGAGACTACTGACATGGATGATGTATTTCATTTTACCCAGATTAGGAATGCTTGTTTAAACCATATTTATACTAGATACTAAATTTCTGCATAAAGCAATGCAGTAATGATATATGCATCAGAAGATAAAAGAAGGCAAGTTTTCCTCCATACCCTGATTGTACATGATATGCACACACTTTCTAAAAACAGAAAAAACTGTTTAAGAGGCAGGACAGCTTCTAGAATGTAGGACACACACTATTTTTTAAAGCATTCTCCTGTCAATGAAAAAAAGATTACTTGTGGTGACAGCAAAGCACCACGTTTTGCCCCCTGCAATTTCTATGAGGAGGATGTCTAAGGAACCACACACTCCCAAGGAAAGCAAAACAGAAGAGAATATGAGAGGAAGAGGAGAGTTTGGGCAGGAGTGAAATCAAGTACAGTGTTGTAACAGCTCTATTTCCTCCTTTAAGTTGAAGGAAGAGGCTAGAAAAGATCTCAACAAGTTATCCAGCCCAACCTTCTGGATTAACACAGTGTTCTGTCTAATATCAGGAAAAGTGGAGAAAGACTAGTTTTAATAGCTGAGAAACAAACTGCTTCCAGGAGAGACTATTGCTGCAGAGGCACCTCCTGCACCCCAAGACTTCCCCCTTACAAAGACCACATTGCTTCTCAGGAGTTACTCTGGTGACCTGCCACCAGAAAGGAATCCTCCTGCAGTAGCCAACAGGCCTAGCAGGATTTCTGTACAACCTTTTTTTTTTGAGCATCTTAACAAGTTGGACATTCACAGCAGACAGCCTACAAGGGCCCATCAGAAATGTTCTTTGGAAGAACCTTTCCTGAACACGTGCAAGAGAATTAACACAATTTTTGTGAAAAATCCCCCGAGCCCAGCAGGCCCACGAGTAACCAGAAACTGACTGTCTCCCCTTGCCCACAGAGGCACAGCACTGTTTCATCCAGAGCCCCCTAACACCTACCACAACCCAAAGCTGCTCTCCTCCAGCCTGACAGGAGCCGCCTCCCCCTCCCCGGTACCTAGCAGCCCGCGGCGGCCCGGCCGCCTCCCCGTCCTGTCACCCCGCCGCTCGCCAGCCCCTCCCGCCCCGCTTCGGGCCGAGGGACCCCAAGGGCTGCCCCAGCACACCTCCAACCGCCTCCCAGGGCAGCTTCCCCAGCCGCAGGCGGCGCCGCTGCCCCCTACCCCAACGGGCTCCGAGCTGCCGCCCTCCCTCAGCGGCGGGCGGGGCCGGCCTTCGCGCGGCGGCTCTCGCCACAGCCGCGTGCCAGGCGGGGTCGGGCGCCGCCGCCGTTTAACGGTCGCGCTGCGAGCGGGTGGGGGTGGCGGTTGTAGCCCAGCGGCGGCCTTCGGCGGCCCTTGGTGGGGCTGCTGTGGCCTCTTCCCGCCACCTGCTGCGCTGTGGGGAAGGGGTGCAGGCTGGAAGGGTGCCGTACGAGGCGCGGCCGTCTTTGCCGGCCCTGCCAAGGCGGCAGGAAAGGCAAGATGAGGTGCTGCTGCCAGCTCCCTCTTGTGTCAGGACCGAGACTGGAAATAAAGGTGGTGTCTGTCGTTTGTAAAGTAAGCTTTAGTTGATTCTTTTTTCGCTTGCCTTCGAAGTTTTGCCATTTCAGGTTGCTGAGTGCTTCGTGGTTATGTTTTTTGGCGAAAGTTTTTTTGGGTGTTTTTTTTTTAATAATTATTTTCTTAATAATCATAGAATCATTTAGGTTGGAATAGACCTTTAAGATGTTCGAGTCCCACCGTAATTAAAGTGTATGTTACCTTACAGTACCTAGTCCACCACCAGCGCGAAATCCGCAGGAAACACTGCAGCGAGCCGAGGGCAGAACCCGCCCTCGGCTGTGGGGGAGAGGCCGGGTCTGTGTGAGGGAGGGGCGGTACAGCATGTGCCTTACTCTGAGGCGTGTAGACGGAGGCACTCGTGAGCGTGATTTCTGATCTCTGTGACTACAGTGCCCATAAAAAGTGCAGTTTAGGAGTCAGCTGGCATCTGGGTGATTTACTGGCTGGACAGAAAGCACTGCTGCACGTACTCGTCCTCCCTACCTCTGTTGGTAGTTAATGAGATTTCCCTGTTCTTTCAAAAATTAAGTCTATTTATCCTTAGAACTACTACTCTGTCCTACAAAGTGTAATCATGTTTCATCAGGTCCTTACAGTCGAAATTAGGAGAGAATAAGTGACTTGAACACAATCGTGAGGCCTCCACAACTAGACTCATCCAGAAAGAAAAGGAAAATCCACAGGCCTGGGAAAACTGTCAGGTGTGGTTTGGGAATCAGCAAACAGCCCTAGCCAACCTGCCCAATTGCACCAACCAGAGAATGGCCACCAGCTTTTCATTTATATAAGTGATGGCATCCTGCATGTTTTGGAAATTAAAACGTCTTTTTTCTTACAACATGTAATCAACAATAACAATGGATACACCCTGCTAACTCTCAAAGCGGCAGACTAAAATTCCCTGATGTTAATTTGCTAGATTCCAGGTAGTCACCTTACTTACTTCAGTACACAATGTTAATGAAAAGTCCTTAACATTTTTGTTAAATTTTTTGTTCTCTTTTGTTTTTTTTAATATTTCATAGCACCTACGAGCTCTGATGCCAGAGGTTCAGAATAGGTAGGTAACATCAAGTATACAAATTAACTATATAAATAGTAAGTACCTAAATAATAGGTATTTAATTATTAATATTAAATGTTAAGATTTACAGTCCTGGTTTGTTATATATAAAGACTTTCTTGTTCCACCAAACATTGTGGTTCTTTGCTGCAATCTTCAAATTTTATTTTTCTTAAGTCAGGTATGCAGAGTTGAATACTGTCCCTGAAATAGAGGCTAATATATAGATGTCATGCTCCTATAGTCTTCTCTCGTAACACATCATCTTCCAGTTAGTTTCCTGAACTGTTTGCGCATGGTGCACCATCACATTCTCTTTGCAGACACTGATTTAGTACCTCTGCATACTCGCTAACCCACTTGCTGCCACTTAAAGTCTGGTTTGAAGTAATTTTTCCCAAGTGAATTAGTCTATACTCAGACATATGTTTCTTCTGACCCATCATCTATTCCCACAAGATTATCATGTAAAACAGTTACTCCTCTATTCATGTCATCCATTTCCCCTAGCTAAATCAGCACTAATTGTCAATTATTAATATGTAAGTGCACATAAATATTAAATGTCTGGTGCCGCTCCAGAATAGTTACTGACAAGAAAGTGAGTGGGGCAACCAAGATAAAGGTATGGTTTTTCATGAGGCTGTTGTGGTTTTTGAAAGAAGCATGCCAGGTGCTGCAAACCAGATATGCACGAGATCAACACAACCCTTTTCGTGGTTGACATATCGAAATGGTATCATGTACAGTGATGTAGAATTACATATCCTTCCAGTATTTTTGCAGATTTAAATATGCTAAGGATGAATTAAACAGTAAAAAACCTCACTTGTTTATTTCATAGGGGCTGTAGACTGGGCTGCTGCTTTTAACATATAAGGGAAGGAGAAGGGGCAGGAGCAGAAATACGGCAAGAGGAAAGGAATGGATGGAGTCTGCCAGGTATTTTGAAAGCTTGTTGCTCCTGGGCCTGCTGGGAAGATGGGAATATTAGGACTGGTAATGGCTGTGTTTTGAGGTGCCGACCATCCCAGCAGGAATAGTTATCACCTTACACACTGCCACCCATGAGTTGGCAATACCAGCAATAGCAGTGAGGTCAGCTTTCCAGCATTCTGGCATAGGCAGAGGGAGCACTGGACTGCAGCCATTGCACAGATCCCAGCAACCTGCTGCCTTAAGCAGCTTTGCTGGTGCCTAGAGAGAAGCCTACTTCTGATTTGGGAAATGAAAACATAAGCTAACATTTTTTCCACTTTATCAATCGTCTTCCAGTTTGCCTGGTGCTGGTAATTACCCTACTGGAAATTTCTACTTCATTTTCTATTGTTTATGTTTTTACATTATATGATGTTCTTTCAAATACCTGATATATACAATAATTAATTTAAAGAGCCAATGACAAGTGTAGCCAAGAGAGATTTATTATATATAGCAAAATATACATATGAAAGGTTTTATTGCTGTGTGAACAAAATGCATATATGTAGAAAAAAAACCAGCCCAAAACCAACTGGCTTTTTCTACTTGGCGAACTAATCAGAGAGATTATTTCCTTTTTTTTAACATACTGCCTGTGCTCCTCAAGGCTGTAGATTGCAGAAAGCCACACCATCATGCTTACTCCCTTTACTAGGTATGGTTCAGGAAAACATAAAACATTTATGAAAGACAATATCGCACATGTAAAAATGAGCAATTGCACATCTAAATGAGCGTGTAATTGTAATCGCACATGATTTTAGTTTTGTAATGGATGGCACTTAATAGCAAAGTAATGGCTTTGTGCTGAAATGAAAGGACTCTTGGGTCAGCCTGGGGGCAGACTTGTAGTTGCAAGTTTAAAAAGCCATTTTCAGTGTAATTTGTCATTCAGTTGTGCAGCCAAATGTAATCAGCCTATTTGCATATGTAATTGTGATTTATTTAGCAGCACTTTTTGGGAGACTTTTTTTTTCTAAAGCCACTTTCAAAGTAATTTCATCACAAAGCAAAAAAAGCATTATTTCCAATGTTGTATGCTTTATTAGTCAGTCAATAGAACAAACACCGAGAGACAAGGTACATGTAGATGTATATGTGTGCACACAGAATATTTTAGTTGTACGTTTGTGAAGTGGCTACTTCAGCTACTGACTTGTCCTGTGACGGCAGCACAGGGAAAGAACACAAAAGCTTTTTTACCCCCTGCCTGTTCCTGAACTATTTACTATACTGATGCTGTTCTTTCAATAGATCTGCGAATTCAGAATATTAATCATGAGTATTAATCTTGTTCTTTTTGATTGGAGAAACTGTTGAATTAAAAGTGGGAAGCTATTGCTGTATTTAGTGCTTACCACATGTAACTAAAAAGAGGTTTGAATGTTTATGATCAGCATATAATACTATGTACATTAATATATGCAAATATATTTTCTTCACGTACAAAACTTCTTTCATTTCTGTCAACTGTCATGCTTCTCTTGGACTAGGATTTTGTATTTTTCTTTAATTTTCTGGGATCATTAATTATAACAGATTCTCAACAATTTTATTCAAAATTTCTGATTTCTGTGAATGTGGAGAAAAATCTTGACAACATGGATCAAAGGCACCAAAGAAGTACCAAAAAATCCCCAAATGGCAAATAAAAAGAATTTTATGAATAAATATATAAAAGACATATCAAAATTAAACATTTGTTATTTTGGGGGAGGACTGCCGTGCTCATCTCTCATCACTGAGCGATGGCAGTACTGAATTGCAGAGGTTAATTACCACACCTAAACTGAACACCGCATTCAGGATGTATGAGCTGAATATTCTCAGTAACTGCAGACGCTGAACATCAAAGTTTCGACTAACCTTATTTTGTAGGCTCTGAAAAACCACCTGCATGTCCTGCTTTTCGAAGGGGATCCCAGAAGCTACTGGCAGGAGGATTAACAGGAAGAAACGCCCATGGAACCTGCAGGCTCTGTTGTGTCACAGTGGTTTTACCTCGCTAGCAGGGTCTACTCTTACTGCCTGGACCAGCATGGGTGCTGCACGCTTCTCAGAGTTGCCCTTTTGGCTTTGATAGGCTAAACTGTGCTTGTGTTGAAGGAACTAGCATGTGGAGGGTACGCCTCAGATGCGGAGCTTTATTTTGCTGTGATTGCATTGGGTAGTGGGAGAAGATGCCATGGGACAGTTGATCCCTAGAGAAGGAAGACTGCTAGACTGCAGCTAACAGCTTGATTAACTAACTTTGTATATGAAGGAGGATATCAGAAGGTATCAAGATATCTATTGTTGGCTTATTTTTTTGTATTGACAAAAGCATAAGAGAAAGAAGTTAGGAAAGATTTGTGGTCCTCCATGAATCAATCAATAAAAATTAATCCACATCTATCATTATCCAGAACAACAAAGTTTTATAATCTATGTACACATACACTTAGTAGTAGACAGATTTAAAAAAACCCACAAAAACCATATGTTTCTCTTGTGTGTTTTTATATATGCGCAGGAAAAGAGACTCACACATTTAGTAGTTGATAATAATATCCCAGAACAGTTCAATTTGCTTTGGGGGAAGAGAATTTTGAAATCATGGCTTAATGAATTTAGTGCAAGTTTTGCACTTTTTTTCTGGGTTTGGGCCAGAATTTCACCTGCTATTTGTATAGATTCCTTTACTCTGAATTCTTACATCTGATGTATCTACAAGACCCAAAAATCTTTATATATGCTGGAGTTAGTCTCTGAATCTGAAAAGAAATTTCAAGATAAATCAGCTCATGCTTCAATAGAATGCAGATTTTTGCTTTCCAGGATTTCAGTCATGGGAATTGGGTTTAGTTCTTATGCTGATTGAGATTGTTGTCACAGCTTTTAATAGGAGTATATATAGTGTCTTATGATTAAGACATTGCTTCCTTTAGATTCAGACAAAATCAGCATGATTCAGCAAATGCCACCAAAATCTGTACTGATACATAAAGATACAGTAAATGGGGACAGAAGACTGAGGACCAAGAGCATTACGGGAAGAAAAATGCCAAAGTTTGAAATGTGACAGAATGAAATACATATTAGCTGTGCAAAAGAGTAGTGATTATAAAAATTACACACATTAAAACTATGCATTCATGTTTCTCTGGATTGAGATAATTGTTTATGTCACAGCTGTGGGGAAAAATGGTTATCAAAATTGTTGACAATTTTAGTTTACATGCCAAATAGGAAATACGATTTCAAGATAATAAAACTGTTATGTGTTCAGATGTGTGTATATACATATGAGGGTAAGAATGACCTAAATGAAAATTAATCCTTTGTAAATTAATCCATTGTATAATGCACCCTGGGAAATCAGATTTGCTTTGTCACCTTGAAATATATTATTGTAAAATTACTAAATGCAAATTACCAAATACTGGAATGGAATAAATCTGACCTTGTTTAGCTTTTTCTGGATGCAAGGTATGGCTGATTTATGAGGAATCAGAATAAAGTTTCTTACTTATATTGCCATTTAAATTTTAAGTCACACGAGAAAGAGATTAGTATTTGTATAGCTTTTAAGTTAGTATCTGTCTTAAGTCAGTTCACTGTTCTTCTAGGTGGTAGTGTATATCTAATAGCTTGTAACAATGAACTATCAAGACAGCAGTCAGTATAACTTCAGCACGTATTGACCTTTCTGCATTACGTAACGCGTCGTCTCCATTTCTGTGTTCTTCTATGTGCACGTGTATCAGGGTTTGTACAGCAAATGTGCTTTGCACCTGTATGTGTACTGCAGGACAGATAATGGTTCATGTAATATGCAGCAGACGTTACAATTGTACAAAAGGACAGGGAGAACTACTGCAGCTTCTTTGCAGTTCACATTCCCCATTCCCTCTGGAAGCAGGGCAAGGAAGAGGCAGGGGAAGAGCCTTAGTCTTGTCCTAAAACAGAGTCTGGAGCATACACCTACCTACAGCATAGAGATCAGCTGGCTGCTTTCTGTGCTGATGAAGGCAGTGGAAATGTAAGAAAGAACATAATTCTGTGCTTCACTGCGTGGAACTGCAATCCCTTGCCATGCAAACTAGCATGAGAGAACCAAGATAGTGCATTGAAGTGATCTGAGAAATAGCAGTTAAGAGGAATGCAGAACAAAGTCTAGGACTGGAAGTTTAGTCTATCCACTTAGCAGCTGCCTTTCCTCTGCCAGAAGTAGCAGTTTGATAGAGTTAGTGAAATAACTCCTGCCTGGGCAAGGACTCCTTGCAATAGAAACTAATTGCCAGAAGCAGGACGGCTCTGGCAAGTGAAGACTTGCACTGGGGCGCACTAAGGGAAAATTAATGCATTGTGGGGCTTGGCTTGGCATTGCCTACTGGAGATTACCTTGCTAATAGAAGCCAGAAACTGTACAGTTTATGCTCCAATACACTCATCGTTTACTTACTCTCCGTTATCTAAGCTTGCCACTTCATTGCAGCAATGGACCCATCAAATTTCAGCTGTTTATGTAACTCGGGACAGCAAGTTGTTCTGGCCAAGAAGGTGGGTTTTCTCACCCACATGCTCTGGATCTTATCCTGTAACTTACTGTGTGCCTCTTAAACACTGACAAAGGTAGGGAAAAAGCAAAGGTCACCAAACAGCAAATGAGAAGAAGGAACAGGAGCAGGCCAGAAACAAAAGAATTGTTGCTGTCATTAACCAAACATAGGATTAATTTAAAAAAAAAAAACAAACCACAAAAAAGCAAAAATAGTGGCTAGAAACCCTATTCTGGAACTGAAGCCCTACAACCACCCCAGGAATCAAAATTAATTTGATTTTTTTGAATATGCAAAAGTCTCTTGTTTAGTATATGAATTGGAAAAAGAAATTCACTGCAAAATGAACAGTTGAAGTTTTTGACATTATTGAGAATAAGCACAGAATGTGGCCCCCTAACTGGCAAAAACTAGAGGATTTTAAATTCATCTTACTAAAAATAAGAAGGAAACATTAAAAAAAAATCAGATAAAGTTCTTATTTCTGTGTAGGAAATGCAGTGTGTTAATCAGTCTCTTTTCTGAGCATATGCTTACGGAGGCATTTGGCCACACAAGATAGCTACAGGTGTTCCTTTGTTTCCATGTATAAATCTTATTTTCTAGAGCTTTGCAAGTATTACAGTAATACTATGCCTTGATCTGTAACAAATTTATACCAGTACATTGTATCTCTCTATTTTATATTTTTCTACCACAGCTTATATTACAAGCTTTTAAAAAAATATTTTGGGATAAATATTTTTACAAAGAGCTTTAATCCAGATTTAATGTTTATCATACAAGTGTAGTGAAAGAAATTTGGGGAAAAAGAAGTCTCTGTTTATATAAGATGTAGCAAAAAAATGACATTTTTCCTCAAAGGTTGTAAATATAAAAAAGATTTTTAGGCAGGTATGTTACTTTTCATGCTGTCTTAACTGCCACTGCCAATTAAAACCAAGATTTGTGAGAAACATGAACTTTCCTGGAATCATCTTTTTAATAACATATTAACTGCAGTTTAATCAACAAATATAACCCATTTTCAGATTTATTTAGTTTTGAATCCAAAGTTTTTAATTAAGCACAAAATTATTTAGGAAATTGAGATTTTGAAGAGAGTCTTCTCAGCCTGTTGTTACTACTTCTCAGCCTATTACTACTCTGAAGAAGCCTCAGAAGTCTTACTACTCTTCAGAAATCAGTTTCCATGAGAAATGAAACAGCATGTGAGCTGCTGTGACCCCCTCTGCACCCCCACACAGCCAGGGGTAGGTATGCTTATTTTGAAAGTTAAACACGGATGTCAGTAGTATCCCAGTCTGAACATGAAGCATGTGCTGCCCTGGGCCAGGAATTTGTTATTCAGTCTGATCTCACTGCTGGAAAGTGACTTCCAAGGACTCCAGCAGTATTCGTCTCTTATCAGCAATACCGTTTTTTTCAGGATAACTAAATCCTAACTTTTGATGTCTTGAATCCAAGCAAAGTTAGCAATATGGCCATTGTTGAAACTATATTATAGATAGATGTACTAAACAGAAAATGTTACATCACTCTGGTCAAAGAGTATCAAAGAGAAAGAAATGGTTATATTCATTAAGGCACATATTCCTCATCAATTTAGAAAAGATTATAGACTTAGAAGAATTACAGAGATTCCATAAATAATAGTGAAACAGGAAACTTAGGGTTCAGTCAGCTCACATAAATATCTCATTAAATCAGCTCACACCAAGGCTTTCCTTCAAGCCAAGATTAGGATCTGCTGTTATTTGAAAATTCCATTCAAGCTTTCTAGCTCAGCCAGTCTGTGCGTTTACAAGTGTGAAACTAAAAGCAGATAATCCTAGTAGGGAAGTAAATTAAATTTCACAAATTTAAGCAATTAAATTGTAAATTTTATCATTTTCTTCTTCCTCTGCCTACTCCCAGAAATCAAATTATTAGCAACAGTCCAATACACTTCATGCTGTATTAAAACTACATGAGCTGTTTTGGGCAGAACATGATTGTAAATTGTGCTATGGTAATACTGTCCTTTCTGTCAGTGCTAGCAGTTCTTGCTCCTGTCACTGTAATGTAATGGCCGGCTACTGCTACAGCCAGGCTACTTCTCTGGTGTCACACCCAACACAGTGCCACGCTGCCTGCGCATGACAGAAACATTGCTTTTCCCACATGCAGTGAAGCATGACATCGAGTTCTCCACACTCTTGACCTGCTCTGTTTTCTTAACACTAAAAGCATAGGAAAAGTCAATAGTTCATTTGACAAAGCCTGAATAAGAGGAGGCAGCAATATTCTTTCTATAATTCATCAGGTAGGAAGCTATGAATTGGAAAGCTTTCGTTTACTCTCTCCACAATGAGATATATCCCAAGCTTTCAGTTTGTATTTCTCTTAAAAAAAAAAAAGGAAAAAAAAGTATTTATTTAATTTTTTTTCAAGCCAATTGCACTAATTTTTTTTTTTTTAACTAAATTGAAACAGAAGGGCTGCAGAGTGTTTTTGTTCTGGTTTAATGACAGTGGTTTAAAATCACTATATTTAACAGATTATGTTTTCTGCTTTTTATTTTAAAACAAAGATAAAGAAAAAGGGGTTATTCTTACTAATTTTTACTTTGGTAATCTGGAAAAAGCATTCTTGTTAAGCTTCCTGCCATAGATGCAATACCAGAACTATATAGCGTCTTATGACTACAGGATTTCTGCCTTTGCAAAGTAAATTACAGTATGTTTGTACATCTGAGGTTTTATTATCCATAATAGCTGTTACATTATATTTTCCAAATTTGGAAAGAAAAACCCATTTGTAAGGTTGTGTCTTCTTTTTGCTAACAGTCACAAAATGTGTTAATTTGCTGCAAAACTACCAGTCAATTAAGTCTATTGTGTATCACCTCTGATACTAGTGACAGGGCATTTTAAATAAAACTGGAAATATTTTGAATAGAAAGGCAGATTCTAACAATTTCTCAGGAAACCTACAGCATGTGTTCTGTTCAGCAATATGTAAATAAGACCACTTTAGTGTTTTTCTAATCAGAATAAAATTCATGAATTTGGGGACAGTTCTCGTGTTAGCACTGTGTAAGACAGCCATGCTTGCAGTGATGAGTGTTTCATCAGCCTTGTCAGGGCTGGTACAGAGGGCTGACTGCAAACCGACTGAGGGAGAGACTTATGTGTAACAATGATGTGTAACCTTTTTGTTGTTTGAGAGAGCGAGCACGCACCAGATTTCTGAGCAAAATCTAAGCTCTTTCATAGCAGCCTCTGATTTTTTTCTTTGTTTTCTACTGTGCCTGCATTTTTAAAAATTTTGCTTAACTCCATTACCTTCCTAGTGTCCAGTTTAGACAATCCAAATATAACATTAAATATTAGCTTTGCAGGGTGACATTTACTCATTTATAATTTAAACACTGCAAAATTAAGAGTGCCCTTGTTGTTCTTGTTTCTTAGTTGTTTTGGCCCTTTGGGGGTGGATTCAACTCTAAAGTTTATACTGGCTCCCCCTTTTCCTGGGACATGCAGGATGTCCCTGGGTGCTGTCAAGCTCAGGGCACTTCAGCCAGGAACTCCAAGGTCCCTTGGTCACATAGCACAGTGCTGATGGAGGGAGCTTGTGGGGATCACAAGCATGCTCTTAATCTCAGAGAGATGTCCTGCTCCTACAGGTCTTCCAGCTCCCATTACCTGATACAGGACGGACTGATGCAGACAGTGGCAGTGTCAGAGTAAGCCCAGAAGACCAGCTCATCGCCGAGGTTCTCTCCATCCTCATCCTTTTCCTGTGAAGTCAGGCGGTTAATGATCGGGAGTACTAAAAGCATCTTCTCAGGGATGCTGCAATCCCCTGTAGACTAGATATACCAAAAGGCATACCAGGCAAAAAAAAGTAGCAGTCTGTATAAAGGTTGGTTTAAGCAGAATTTAATGTTGTTAAGAAATTATTAGGCGTTTCTTCCTAATTTTCCATAGTGTGATTTCCCCTATTCCTATTCCTTGGTCTTACTCTCGCAGATTTGTGTTTTCTGCCTCTGTTTTTGTGTCACTATCCCCCCTCCACACTTCTTCATCCTGACACTCGTTACTTTTTTTTCTTCCTTCTTGTTGTCCAGTTGCCAACAAAATAGTCCACGCTACTGGAGGAGGCAGACCTTTTCTTCTTTCAGGCACGGTAGGAGGAGGAGTTACATGAAAGCCATGTGTATTTCCTGCACCTCCAGAATGAAGGTACCCATTTGGCCAGTTCAGAGGAAACAGGAGAGGTACAGTATAAAACAGATCTTCTAACGAACCTCTACTGAGAACACATAGGTGAACTTTTTCTGAGTCTCATAACTTAGCCATGTTTCAGCTCACTTTCACAGGAGAGTTGAAAACATGCCTGACATAATGCCAACTGATCCTGCCAAACTGCTCCAAAGCATGGGGCTGGGATAGCTGGAATTTTCTGGCTATGTGGTTTTATTTAAGCATAAACAAACAAACAGTTTTTCCCCTGCTCTCATTCCTGGAAAAACAGCACTATTTAAACTGAAACTGCACAGAAAATATGCCCGAGACAGACACCTGGGATGAAAAATTTGGATCTAAAAGGTTAATGTTTGACATTATAAGCATCAAAACAGAAATGAGACAAAGCTCAGAGAATGGAAATGTTAGGCAAGTTAAATATTTTTTTAAAGCACTCTTTCTAGTTCATTGACTTTTCCATCAAAATAACAATAGTGTGCATTTATGTTAAAAGGAATGTAAAGTACTGATTTCTTACTCCTAAATAAGAAAGGTACACAAACTATAAATAGCACTGTAGGCTCTTTCAGCACTTTCAGCCCTCTTTAGCACTGATTAGAGCTAGCTGAGTAACTTTTTGTTGGAAAAAAATAAATCAGAGAATGCCAGTTTGTGAAACTTAGATTTCTGAAGCGAAAACCACTAGGGTGACTCCATTTTCAATTAAATACAGCCAGAGAACTCTTGCGAAAACCTGCATGCTCTCCGCTGGCTTGTGTGGTGGGTGTTTGGGGTCCCTTGCCATGCAGCCTGCTCAGGGTGAGAGGCTCCAAGCTTGCAGAGCTTCTCAGGAGGTCTGTTACATCTTTCAAATTGATGTTCAATAGAAATTCTGTTATTAAATATTCATTTCTTCAAGGTGCTTTATGTTTTATCTCTCTGAAATGGGTAGAAGTTACGTTCAGTATGTTATAAAGGCACCCCTTAAGTAGGCAAGAATTTGAAGTATTTCAAAAGTTTAACTTGAGAAACTGGCAGATACTACACATAGTAGTATCAGTTACAGATATAAAATTAAAATTATCCAAAGAAAAATATGATAATCACATTACAAAAATACAGAGGACCCAAAATACTCTAGTAATGATACATATGCAAAATTTTGGAGGCAAATAACATCAAAATAAAATTCTCAACCTATTTCCTATCTAGGCAATTATGCTAATTTTTTAAACAAAGAATTGAAATTATGACAAGAAAGATGTATTATACATGGGTAAAAGGCAATTAAATAACAGTGAAAGTTTAAAGAAGTTGCTTTGGAAATACTAGAAATTCAATCTGATCTTTCTGTGAAGGGAATATGCTGTACATCATTGGCCCAGACCCCTAAGCCTGATAGCAACTTCTTTCTCACACAGTTTCTACTCAAATCAGTCTTGAAATTCCATCAGGCACATCATTTTCCCTAGTAAATATTGCAAGAAAAATAAGAAGCATGCCCTCAGATGTGTTTTTCTAACCTCAGTCTCTTTGTCCCTCCCCCAATTTTTTTTTAAACACTAAGCAACATACTTAAATTTAAGTAAGCTGGAACTATAACCATGTCATTACAAATTGATATAAAGCGATGCAAAAGAGCTAGTATTACATTTACTCTGAAATAAATTGCTGTTTCTCCATTACAAGATACACCGTTATTGGATAAAACCATAGTATACAACTGTCCTTATGAACCCATGTTTCTCATCCAGTTTTATCTTCTAGCCATTATTTATAAGTGTTACTGAACCCATTTGATAATCATTTTACTAAATCATTGTAATGACATACAACTTGTCACCTGGATCAGCAATTTCCAATCCATACTCTGTCCCATGTGTTACTTTTGTTTACAAGATTTAGCTGAACACACTTCTTGCTAATAGCCTGTTAACCATAAATAACCATAAACACTGCTATACAGGTCCAGATCAAAAATCTGTTTAGCCCAATATCCTTTTTTTCCAAAAGCAGCTAATAGTGAATGCATACAGATGAATATAAAAGCAGAGGAAGTGATACAGGGATACCTCCCTGGAAGACTCCTCCAGCTTCCAGTGAAGTGTAACATGATGAGTTGCTAGCTAATCAGGCTAACAAGTAGCTTTATTCTTCTAAAATAAAAGCCCTTTTGTGGTTAAAGCTGTAGGAAACTGAGCCTAGATATTCTTTTCTTCTTGGCTCAAATAACCATAACAAAATCTTGCAAATAACTTAAATCGGATTAAGTTCCTCTCTCCCCTCTCCTTCAAGACCTCCAGCCTTTTGTTCCTTCACCTTCATGCAATCTGCTGGACATCAACTGTACCAATAAAATCACTGAAAGAAATGTGAATTAAGGAGGCACTTTTAAAGTTATTTTCAAGCAGGCTTCCCCCCCCCGTCAGTGATGGGTGTACGGTGCAGTTGCTCACACTCCTCTGGGAGTACAGCTCTGCTGCCGAGCCGGGGTATAGAGATAGACACAACTGGAAGGCTGAGGAATGGGGACATCTTAATCTGATATGGCTACTGAGACAAACATGGTTTATAACTCCACTATAAAGAATATGATCTTTGGTATGAAGGGGTATTTAATATAACAAGTCCAGCTTTCAAACATTATGCAGTATACAAAATGTTATGATTATGATTTTCTGCTGCAAGTAGTTAAGTGATACTCATTTCTCCAACATTCATCTACTTCTCTACAGCAAATTTTGTGCAAGGGAAAGCTCAGTAAATCACACATAAGAAGGAAAATAAGTAGGAAAACAGGATGGGTTAACTCAATCCAGTTGTTGAGCTTGCTCTCAGTTTCTATCAGCTAGGAGTGAAATAGATGAAGTAAACAGCAGACTAACTTTACAAAAATATTAAATATTTCCAAATAGCTGGCATCTATTTGCGACATCCTCCAGTTTGGTAATCACCATCTTTGAATAATTTTACTGATGCATTTCTCAAGCTTGCTTGGAAGACCATTTCACAGATATTTTTAGAGGGCATATTGCATTCAGTGCAGTATTTTTGCCCTGTCAGAAAAGGCAGCTAGATTGATCTAACATGACAAATCATCTTTGCTGCTAGTCACCTATTATTCAGGTCTTTCAGTTCATTACAGGGGTTTTCTAGCACTTGATATTAAGGTGCTGCCTTGGCTTTCCCTCTGTTTGTAAAGACATACACTATGTTTGAAAGACATCAATTTCTCAGCAATAACCACTAATAGCTTCGTGGTTGCTTCAGGACCTTCTCTGAGCACTTCATGGTGAATTTCTGATCAGGCTGATTTGAAACCTCTAGCTTCTTTCAACATGCTACTCGTGACAAAGATCTCCTGATAATCTAATTTGCAGAAACACTACCCTCTAGTCTTTATTTTTAGAAGATGACATGTCAACACGTATGAGGAGTACAAGCAAAACCAGTAAAACACTCACTCATCAGTAGGTTTGTAATTTTAAAAAAGACAGTTTAAGGTCTGAAGTGTTTCCTAGTCAACACCACTGTTTATATAAAAACTCTTTGGTGGGAAGGAGTGGAAGGAGAGTAGGGAAGGGGGAAGATAAAACCTGAAAGCACAGAGGCCCTTCACTGTGCATTCAGATAGCTCCTTCCCCTCTCTAACACAAAAATAATACATTGAGGAAAAGACTATTAAAAGTCAACAAGAGAAAAGAGTGATTATAAAAGCTGAAAGTTCTTCTAGTGTTCAGTATGCACAGGACAGGATTATTTTATTTTTTTTTAACTTAAAGTTTAGAGAAGTTTAATGGATTGAGATGTACTTCAGCACAGAACATCATGACTGTCTGCAAACAAGCCTGCTCCACAAATAGCCAGATCTAGTCGAGTCCCTTGTAGAGGCCCTTCAGATTCTACCATTGATTTTCTTACACAGTTAAAATATCATGATTCTTACGTACCCAGAAGTGGTTGAAATGTAATGACACAATACATTTCCTATTTTATAGAAATAACTACAATGTTTCACTTTGCAAAAGGAAGCAGTAGCACATACCATGCTACTGTCCTGATCCAGACAAAAAATAAATTACTTTGTCCATGTATCTTCTCTTCTGCTCAAAAAGATTGAGAAGAAAAAGGAGAAACACAAGATAGGAAATAAAGTACAGCTTAACACAGGGGGGAAAAAGTAAAAATTCCTTTGATTCATTAATACAACATTATACCCAGGCTCCCCCCACTTAAGCAGTGGATGATTTTCTGTACAGCCCCAGCCTACTTTATTTCAGGATGCAGAGGGCAGGCAGTATTTTGAAATACAAGGCAACTGGAAAGAGTATTCAAAGGTTTAAGATGCAAACAAGCACAGCAAATCCCTACAGTGAAGGGATGTAAATAGCATTAGGAAGAGTATATTACCATATTCCCTCAATAAGCCATTGACTAAAGAAGACCTAATCCCAACAGTCTCATCCCTTATTTACCTCCTTATTCTTCCCAAAACATCAAAACAGCAATTTGTTCTTGCTCTCTCATATTCCTGAGGCTGCCATTTGGCAAAAATGCAGAGCCCACCTGTGCTGCACAATACCTTTGTTGCTCCTGTATCATACTAGGAAATTCTTCCACTCTTGTATTTTTATTTATATATAAATAACAAGATATGTTGTTTGAATAATAATCTTTATTTCTTTATTAGTTTATTTGTAAAAGGTACATTGTAATCCTGAGCTACTGCTTTTATACATTTAGCATCATACAAAGACAGATCATTTACAGTTTGATCATTTACATTTATTGTGCTCCAAAATCCTTATCTGAATATCATTTTGTCCTAGCAGGAACATAGATAATTTAAATTACATGTATCCCTGAAACATCCACATTAATTTACCCATCTGACCCCATTATCTAAATTACTACAGTCGTCTAAATCACTCAGGACATTCCTTCCAAATTTAGCAAAAACTTGTTTAAAACTATAGAGATGGGCAGTGCAAGAACTGGTCCCTCAATCCTTTGTGAATACATCATTAGAAAAAACTTTCTGTTTCCGTATCCTCTTGGCAAGTCAGTGCTAAATTGACTAGATGTACTTTGATGGAATGGTCCAAGTAATAGTTTACTCATTTTCTTATTACAGCAGTTAACGTGAATTTACAGTGTCTCCCTTTGCAGTGACCAGTGCATAATTCTCCCAAACAGGGAAAATCCAACATGATCAGAGGAAAGTAGGAGGCAACCCATCACCATCTTGTTGTCACCTATGTGACACTGAAGTATTACGAAACAAGTCATATGAAATGCTTCCCTTAGACCCTGTAAAGGAACTTGTACGAATAACCAGAGTTAAGTTCCATAATCCGAGCATGGCTTTTAGGATTTGCCAGTTAAAAAAAAAAAACCCAAACCAAACACCTAAGTCCCAGGATCCTTGAGAAGAAAGCATTTATCCTAACTGAAATCCAAATCCTGGATAAATGGAAATTTAATTGGACTACCAAAATAGCATCTCTCTACCTGAAAAATCTCAAAGCATACAGTGTTTACAAATGTCTCTCTAGCAACAGTGTCAGTCTTTTAAAGTACACTCATAACTTTTATTTCCTGAATAAGGTCACTATGATCTTAGGCAAAAGATACAGTAAGCAGTTCAAGCAAAATGCTTATTGCTTAGGTTTTAAAGCAAGCCACTTTAATATAATTTTAGTTAAAATGTTAAGTACAAATGTGAAGCTACTGTAGAAACACTTATAAACACTCTTGCTTTTGAATTCTGACTGATCATCTAGAAAAATGGCAGACGGATTTTAACATAACAAAGGAAATGTAAAACTTAATACTGTCTGTTGAAATAAAATTCAACACCTATAAAGACAGAGTTATGAACATGTAAACACAGCTTTAGTATTCAGAGCTAGGGAATCTAGCAGCAAAACAAACTATTTGCATATTATGTAGTGCAATGAACATTTGTTCTTAGAGACCCCCAGTCTTAAAACTACTTTAAACAGAATGGAATCCTTAGAGGAAAGGTTTTAAAAGTGTCCAAGATGTAATATCCAGAATTACTAGGTGTTCATCTGCTATAATCTAACAATTTCTCTATGCAAAACTGTGCTCTGGATAACTGACTTTAATAGCTCCCCAGTAGCAGGCTCGAATGAGGCAGATTAAACCTAAGAGATAAGCAATAGCCCAAGAAACATATGTTGCGTGAAATCGCCTGGCGAAATCTTGTGTACCAACCTAAAAAGAGAAAACAGAAGTGTCAAACATACAGTTCTATCTGCTCTTCAGGGAAGAGCAAATTATATTAAGGAGAAGCATTTTGGCACCTTTTTTACTCTGATAAGGATAAATCAGATATTTTATTAGCTTAATTTTACACAATCATAGGATAATTGAGCTTGGAAGGGACATTAGGAGGTCTCTAGTGCCAACTTCCTGATCAAAGCAGGGTCAACTCTAAGGTCAGACCAGGTTGCTCAGGGTTTTAACCCAGCTGGGTCCCAAAAAACTCCAAGGATGGAAGCTACGCAAGGCTCTGGGCACACCTCATAGTGAAACATTTTCATCATTTTCAAACTCAGTAAGGTTGTTAAAAAAAAAAAATCTGTCTCACTGTTTTTATTTCTGGCTGTCACTGTTTTTACTAGGGAAACTGGAAATCCTTCATAACTCACATAAGCTTACACATAAAAAATTATTCAGGTTATAACGCAAGTTAGAAGTATAATGAGAATCACACATATGAATTCAACTGCAGGTATTTCCTCATATGTATTTTTCTGGGACCGCCGGGTAGAAAGTTGGCTCTAGTAACCAGTACCAGATACTTCAGAGCCAAGCAAGCCAGATTATTATTACTCTATTACTCATAAAACTATGTGAGCCTTTTAATTTGTAAATAGCTTATTATCTGGTTTTACTCCTTATAGCTTGTACAAGTTATAAAGGCATATACATGTTTAACTTTTGGAATCCCATTCTCCTGCACTGCAGTGGAACTTACATTACTGGCTATACAGCAATACATATTTCTGGAAACCTGGAGGTTTTGAAAGCCCTAGCAAGAGCAAGATGTTCCAGTATTTCTACAGTGAAGTAAAACCATTTTTCATAAAACTGAAGTTTTTAGAGAGATGAAGAGTCAAATTTAATACCAGGAAGAAGAGACTCTCAAAGTGCCAGAACGTTTTTTTTGGGTTTTTTTTTTTTTAGGAACATTTCATTTTTCTGGCTAACTCAGATGATTAAGTCCATGGTTTTAATGAAGATTACAAAAAACACACAAACTTAGGAGGTTTTACTCAAATGCTGGGGAAAGAAGAGCTGGTCGAGCAAGGCAGCTCCTTTGTACACGCACACCCCTGCACACAGTTGCAAGCATATCATAGTACATCACTCACAGTTAATCCAACTCCAATGAAGATGCATATCATTCCAATTGTAATATAGGCACAGCAGCGTCTCCGTGGCAGTGCACTTCCAACAGAAGAACTGTTAGAAAATAAATGGTATTTTAAATTGAAAAAAACAAACAAACAAAAACCCCTACATAAATAGTAACTGTTCAGTCTAAATGGGGGGAGGGGAAGAGAATTGGCAATACATATACACCATCTTAAGTATATAAAGTTGTAGGCAAAGTCTACAATTATACCAAGCAGTAAAAGACAAAGTCTACATGTTTGCTTATTGGTGAAGGTTATCTAGTATCTAAAAATCTAGATGCTTACAACAAAGAGAGTGGTGCCCCACCTACAGTTTGAGTGTCTACCTCCCATATCCACAGTGCACTCAGATAAGTATCTTTAATAGACTTTGGACTGCAAAACCCAAGTTTGCTTTGCAGCTTCAATGTAGGTGGTGAGACACCGTTTAGACTTTTAATACATGGCTTTAGTACATACACTGCATCTAGGTAACTGGAAATCAGTTCTACCATCCCTAAATGTCATTAACAATAACAACCTGCACTATTTCCTGCAATAGTTCACTCAATACTGTTGAGTGGCTAAACTCTACCCCATTTCTTGAAGATTAAAAACCCAAACCATTTTAGTCAAACATGAAAAATTTTTCATGTTCAACATTTCCAAAGACGGAAATTCTTTAGATGCCTTTAAGTCAGTTTTAGTAACTTCAAAAACATGACAAGTTCTTTTTACCTTCCAATTCTCTTTTAGAGTTCTATCACAAGTTACATGAGCTGCACAAATCACCGCTGACAACCAAGGTAAATAAATCCCCTGGAAGTTCTGTCACTCATCATCTAGACTATGAACTCCACCAACAGACAGCTTTGTCTCTACCTGCTGTGTTAAGCTAAGTATTATAGTGCTTCAGTCAAACATAACATAAAATGCAAGTAAAACATTATTCTTTACTACAGGCTAGAAAAATTATTCCAGAAGCTCAGCATTGTTTAGCAAATACATCTTGAGTCACACATTTGCAATCACATACAGCTACACTAATGAAGAAAATAGGAACACGATTTAATTCCATTGAAAAACAGTGAACACGTAGGTCAATTGAAAGGACTAGAGAGGCAGAGGTGCTTTCATAAAACGTGTACGATCTATCGTAGAGGTAGTTCTGAAGCATCCTGAAGCACGCTATCATTAGCTAAGTACTTCATCCCATCCTGGGAGATCAACACGCCTTTGGAAATACTGGGTTGCTTGTACTCTGTGTTCAAAGATGCAAAAGAAAGTAATTTTCATCTCATGATAGTTCAACATGTTCAAGATAAACGTGTAACAGAAGAAAACACTGCTGAACTATTGAAGTAGTACATCTGTCATATGACTGATCAAATTTCTGGCTCCAGTTAATTAACCACATAGTAAGGCCTCATATGCTTAGCATGTGACTAGAATTTTTTAAGTATTCATCTTAGCCTTCAAATAGATTGGTTTAAGCAGCTTTACTCCAATATTACTTCTTTACAAGGAATTTCTAAAACGCTCGAAGAAAAAAAACCAAACTAACACAGTCCTCAAGCTAACATGCACAGGCTGAGCTTCATCTTGCAAGGCAAGGGTTGAATGCAGTGACCGCTCATAAGCCATCTGTTACACGCTTTCAGAAGAGGAAAAGTCCCAAAACCATTCTGCTCATTAATTTCCCAAGGGAAATTACTTCTTATCAAAAGCCTCACCATACACATTTGGGATGGGATTGGGGGGTGGGGTGTGATTAGGGTGGGAGAATTCCCAATTGGGGAAATAAGGGTATCTTACCACCCTCTCACCCCGCCTCCCCTCCCCCCCCAATACTTCTACAGCCACTCTAGAAGAGGGATATGTTGTCTGATTCCAAGTTACATGAGGAAAAAACACCAAACAAAACTGAAGTTTTATAAAAGGGGAGAAGGAGATGTCTCCAAAAGTTGAACTGATGAGCACTGAGCTTGCCAAACTGACCTGAGGTTCCCTCTTTTGCAGGAATTCCTGGCTATGTACTCAGAAAGTTAATTCTATTACAGAGCTGGATACCTTAAGATAAGCCAGTAGAAATGTCACATTCAATACACCTAAAACACATATGATATTTACTGCACTGTGTATTTCACACAGAGACCAAGCTCATTTTGGGAAAGAGACCTTCACTTTCAGAACTGTCTGACCTATGATCTTGTTTTTTGTAATCATAATATTGCAGGTGCCATGTGTATTTTCCATCCACATTTCTCTCAAGCTCTGTCCCCTCCTATCCAGTAAGAAAGGCTGGGGGAGAAACCATCACCTCAAATACCACAAAAACAAAATGTAAAGAACATCTTAATTTTAACTGCCTTCTTCTTTCCACAGAAGACAAAGTTGAAATAAATAAATACAAGTTTCTACAGTCACATAACAGACCTGGGAGTATTTAGCGATCCAAATAAATCATCATTTATTTAGAATAGACTAGACTATTTCAGTTGGGAGGGACCTACAACGATCATCTAGTCCAACTGCCCAACCAATTCAGGGCTGACCGAAAGTTAAAGCATGTTTTAAGGGCATTGTCCCAATGCCTCTTAAACACTGACAGGCTTGGGGCATCGACCACCTCTCTAGGAAGCCTGTTCCAGTGTTCGGCCACCCTCTTGGTAAAGAAACGCTTCCTAATGTCCACTCTAAACCTCCCCTATTTTTTGTCTCCCAATAGTGATATTAGCCACTGGGCCACTCTAAATAGTGAGGTTTCCCTCTACCGACCCCAAATTACACATTACAAACCCAAATTAGTTTTGAATAAAGAAAACTGAAACCCTACCCCAAAACCTACCAACTACAGCAACTTTGACAGGCACATTCAGAAATACTAAAACTGGGTCAAAAGAACATTTTTAAATTGCAGGAGCAGCTGTTTCCATTGCGGGACGAATGAGGGTGAACTCACTGGAAAGCTATCCAGAAGGCAGCGGTTTCTTCTTTCTGAGCCGCTGCTAAGGAAGCAAAGGCACCTGCCAGACGTTTGGGCAGCGGCAGCAGATATAAAAGACACCAAAGCCAATTTAGCCTCAGGTAGTAATTAGAAGAGGGGAAAACTGCCACAAAGGACAGAGGCTATTAAAGGAGTAGCATGGGAAATCTTAAAGGCGCAGGAGCAGGCTGTCCCCATGTGCCAAAAGACGAGCTGGCAGGGAAGAAGACTGGCCTGGCTGACTAGAGAGCTTTGGCTGGAACTCAGGAGGAGAGGAAAAAAAAAAAAAGAGCTTATAACCTTTGGAAGAAGGGGCAGGCAACTCAGGACTACAAGGATGCCGTGAGGTTATGCAGGGAGAAAATTAAAAGGGCCAAAGCCCAACTAGAACTTAATCTGGCTACTGCCATAAAAGACAATAAAAAATGTTTCTATAAATACATTAGCAACAAAAGGAGGGCTAAGGAGAATCTCCATCCTTTATTGGATGTGGGGGGAAACCTAGTGACAAAGGATGAGGAAAAGGCTGAGGTACTTAATGCCTTCTTTGCCTCAGTCTTTAATAGTGAGACCAATTGTTCTCTGGGTACTCAGCCCCCTGAGTTGGAAGACAGGGACGGGGACCAGAATGGAGCCCCCATAATCCAGGGGGAAATGGTTAGTGACCTGCTACACCACTTAGACACTCACAAGTCTATGGGGCCTGATGAGATCCACCCAAGGGTACTGAGGGAGCTGGTGGAGGAGCTCACCAAGCCACTTTCCATCATTTACCAGCAGTCCTGGCTAACTGGGGAGGTCCCAGTTGACTGGAGGTTAGCAAATGTGACACCCATCTACAAGAAGGGCCAGAAGGAGGATCCAGGGAACTACAGGCCTGTCAGCCTGACCTCGGTACCAAGAAAGCTGATGGAGCAGATCATCTTGAGTGCCATCACATGGCACGTACAGGACAACCAGGGGATCAGGCCCAGCCAGCGTGGGTTTAGGAAAGGCAGGTCCTGCTTGACCAACCTGATCTCCTTCTATGACAAGGTGACCCACTCAGTGGATGAGGGAAAGGCTGTGGATGTTGTCTACCTGGACTTTAGTAAAGCCTTTGGCACAGTTTCCCACAGCATTCTCCTGGAGAAACTGGCTGCTCATGGCTTGGACAGGCATACGCTTCACTGGGTAAAGAACTGGCTGGATGGCCGAGCCCAGAGAGTGGTGGTGAATGGAGTTAAATCCAGTTAGCGGCTGGTCACAAGCGGTGTTCCCCAGGGCTCAGTATTGGGGCTGGTTCTGTTTAATATCTTTACCAATGCTCTGGACAAGGGGATCGAGTGCACCCTCAGTAAGTTTGCAGGTGACACCAAGTTGGGCAGGAGTGCTGATCTGCTTGAGGGTAGGAAGGCTCTACAGAGGGACCTGGACAGGCTGGATCGACGGGCCAAGGCCAATTTGATGAGATGAAACAAGGCTCAGTGCCGGGTTCTGCACTTGGGTCACAACAACCCCAGGCAACACTACAGGCTTGGGGAAGAGTGGCTGGAAAGCTGCCAGCAGAAAAGGACCTGGGGGTGTTGATCGACAGCTGTCTGAACATGAGCCAGCAGTGTGCCCAGGTGGCCAAGAAAACCAACAGCATCCTGGCTTGTGTCAGAAATAGCGTGGGCCAGCAGGACTAGGGAAGTGATCGTGCCCCTGTACTCGGCACTGGTGAGGCCGCACCTCGAATACTGTGTTCAGTTTTGGGCCCCTCACTACAAGAAAGACATTGAGGTGCTGGAGCGTGTCCAGAGAAGGGCAACAAAGCTGGTGAAGGGTCTAGAGCACAAGTCTCATGAGGAGTGGCTGAGGGAGCTGGGGTTGTTTAGCCTGGAGAAAAGGAGGCTGAGGGGAGACCTTATCGCTCTCTACAACTGCCTGAAAGGAGGGTGTAGCGAGGTGGGGGTCAGTCTCTTCTCCCAAGTAACAAGCCATAGGACAAGAGCAAGTGGCCTCAAGTTGTGCCAGGGGAGGTTTAGATTGGATATTAGGAAAAATTTATTCACCGAAAGGGTTGTCAAGCATTAGAACAGGCTGCCCAGGGAAGCGGTTGAGTCACCATCCCTGGAGGTATTTAAAAGATGTGTAGATGGGGCACTTAGGGACATGGTTTAGTGGCAGACTTGGCAATGCTAGGTTAATGGTTGGACTTGATGATCTTAAAGGTCCTTTCCAACCTAAATGATTCTATGAATGCAGGATCTCTTGTGCTTTCAGACGTGCTTTTAGAAGGGTTTTTAAGAGGAAGATCAAAATGCCAGTATTTTGAAGGTGAACAGCACTGCTGAAACTAGCCTCCACAGTAGTGACGAGGTTGCAACATCTTTCTCTTTCCTAAAGGACCTGCAAACTTTATGGGGCAAAAATGTTGTAAATTCATTACGGTTCATAATTTTGTCAGACCTTAAAAAGAATGATAAGTAGGCTCTAAAGGGAAAAAAAAAATAGAGATATTTGGCATTTTGAAATAAAAGCTTGTACCATGCAATGCTCTTTCTAGTAACTGAATTCATGATCCTGAAGTTTCTAGATGATTTAATATACAGCTTGGGAAAGAGCAGCAGACAAAAAACAGTTCCTGCTTCTCCATCATTAAATGAGAAAGATACCAGAAGCCTTCCTTAAACCTCTCACTCTTTTGGGTAACAGGCTGATAAACATCTGGTATTTTGAAACATAAGAGAACACTAAAACAGTAAAAAGAAACAGTTTCTCCCCCATTCCCATGTGCCATCCTCTACACTATAAAACTGTATTATGACAACGTTCTCATTAGCTACAGTTGTTGTCCCAATGCAGTAGAGAATGTGCAACTAAGGGCCTACGTCAGGCAGAACCACTACGCATCAGGAGGACTTCTGCAAACACCTTACCTATACTGGCATGACCAGGTTTGTAGTCCATTTCCAGAGAGATTTGGCCATTTACCAAATAAGTGATCTTTTCTCTGCATCACAACTAATTTCCTATATTTCCCAAGTTATTTTGCAAAAAAATGACTCTTGGGGGGGGGAACACAAGATGATGACACAGACAAAAAAAATGTATGTCACAAAATAATAAATTTGTGACCACAATGGTAGCAGGTAGATGGGATTAAAAACAAACAAGAAACCCAAGGTCCTGTTTCTCCCAACATCCAGATATGAAAGGTTCCTTTGTTTATGTACTCTGAGGCACAATCACTTTATTTTCACTGAACATTCTTTTGTTATTGACCTTTTCATGTAATAACTCCTAACCTCCCCTGCAGTTTTAGAAGGCATTCTTAATATTAAGACCTAATCTCCATCAACCAAATAGGTGGTCACAAGCAAGCTATTTGCAGAGATTCACTACACTTTAAAATGTTTGAAACAAAATCATGAAAATGATTTGAGAATCTAAAAGTCTCAGCAGATATCTTCTTGAAAAACCTACTGTTGCAGTGATTCAAGGTGCCTTTTGCCTCAGTCTACACTATCCTTTTTTCAGTGACAATCATCAACTGAGTCAACAGAAGGAATGAATAGTTTTGCATCTGACTAGTCAGCTACTAATGAAAGAAGTTTTGCACTAATAAGCTGAAATAAAGAACCCCACATTTCCTTCTGACTACTTGGTTACAGGTACCACAACCTCTGACAAAGGGCTGACACAAAGCAGCAGGTCACTGCAGTTATTTATTCCACATCACAAGTCAAAGCTCTGCCTCATCTATGCTGTGCCCTAAATCCATGCATTACAAATGTTTATGCTGCTGGAAGCGCAGAACTCCTGACCATCGCACCTCAAACACAGGAAGACACCAAGCAACTCATTCAAAGCTAAATTACAATATTCCATAGTTTGCATCCTCAGCCCAAGGACAGAAATGCCTTTTTTAAAAAAATTTTGTATTCTGCAACACAGTTGCCACGCAAGCCGTAATTTTCACAAATTGCACTGCAAAGATGCTCTGGTGTTATTACATACAGATAGCATGCTTTGCACTTTATAGACAAAAATACTAAAAAAATCCATAGACTCAAGCTGGATTTTAAAATACAAGCAACATAAATCAACAGAAGATGGACCAAAAGATCACATGGTATGACTTTTGGACTGTTGCTTGGAGCAGCTTTTTTTGTTATTGTTGGGGTTGGGATTTTTGGTTGGTTGGTTTTTGTTGGTATTTTTTTTTTAAGGTTAAACAGCAAATAATTTTGTAACTAAGTAGAGTCAAGAAAAAAGCTGAGGTCAGCTATCAAGTGACATGATAAAAAATAAAACATAATTGCAATTAGTTTAAAACAAACCAAACAAACCACAAAACACCAACCCCTCCCCCCAGGACTGAAGAGACTGAATGCAATTACAGTCAGTAAGAAAAACCCTGCAAAGCAACATTTCATCAAGGCCAGGAGTTTATTTGACCTAAGCAAACTAGAACATATCCACTACTCCACACCTGATCGGTTACACTCCTGAGGTTAAACATACCACTAGACTGACTTCTCTATCAAATACTCCAGTAAAATATTTCAATCACTGTTGAAGGCCAGGCCATGCCAACATCTACAGTACGTTTATCCTAAGCCTTCTGCTTCCTAAGGGACCTGCTAGTTTTCCTACAACATGCAACACAGCTGCAGTTCTTCATTCCCAGTGGAAAACACATTTGCTCCTTCAACTGGAAGTTGCACTTGCCTATCAAAGGAAGACAAATATTTAAATAAATCAGCAGGGCAAGAAGGTCTCTGAAGTAATATTTTTAAGTCTTATTTCACACCCTGTGGTTGAGATTCCATACAAATTTAAAGTATGTTTGTAGCGTAGCTTTTAACAACACTTCAAACTAAGTATTCCCAACCTCAGATAAGAGAGGCCAAACAAATTCTCAAAAAAACCCAAACCCAAACAAAAACGGAAGCATAAAAAACTTACAGGTCTTGTATTCTAATTTTTCTCCTTATTGAAGTAATACCAAATGAGTAGACAAGTTATTCCACAGTAATTCATAAACATTAAACAAGCTAATGCATTAAGATGCTTAACACAAGTTAGTTGCTGAGTTTATGAAATCAGTAAAACCTCTTTCAAATTAAGACAAGATTATTTCCTTTCCTCCTTCTACAGTAAGGCAATTCAAGTTCTACATTTAAACATAACATCCAATGAACTGCATGAAGTGGTAAAATTTCAAGGACATAAGTTGTTAATTTTAGCAACCCATTCCTGTCTATTGTTAGCAGCTCAATCAATTTTATTACTAGCAATTCAATCAGAGCATTTTAATAAATGCAGGTTGGATTTTTCAAAGTTACTGATTTGTGCATAAAAAGTGGAGAATTCATGTGCACATAACATGCTATTTAGCCTTGAAATTCAGATAAACATGGCAAAATAATCAGCATGGCAGACACATTTTACTCCAAAAGACTTTTATGGAAGAAACAACGGCAACTTATTCAACAGTTAATTTACATAACCTTGCTTTCAGAGAACTTACATTTTTTTGCAGTGTGGGCATTTTGCTAGTGTGTTAAATCTCAGTTCCATCCACTGTAAAAAGAAAAAAATAAAAAGGCTGAATAACCGGCCTGAGAAAATGTTTGCTGTACTTCATGCTAAATGTCACTGTGAAAACATTTTGCTTCTCAGGCTTTCTTTGACTTGTTTCTTGCTTTCTTCCGTAAATCGGATGCCCTTTTGTCAGTGGCAACATAGGACTGGGATTTCCATGTGAACATTTCCCATGAGTTGCCTTAGTATTACAAGATTTGCTTGACGTAATGTGGCTTCACCCACAGGCACAGTATGGGCAACATGATGATATTAGTACAGTTTTTTCTCTTACTTCCATGACTATGAATATAGCTTGAATCAAAATAAATGTGTTTTCTTTGGCACAATTACAGATAGACGCATTTTCCCATCTTTCCCCAACCCTTGCATCATTTGTGAAAATTAAGTTAAGCGTGCACAGAAAGATTAGCTAAAGAATATTTTAGAAAGTAGATGTCTTTATAAGTTTTATATGAATAAAATAGAGAGGACTATTGGCTACTTACATGACATTTTAAAAATGTGATATATAAAACTGTCCATGGTATAGTCACAACCTTCCATGCAGACTAAAACCTATCTGGGAAACAGCTTTAGTGAAAGTAATGCCTAGAATCACCTCAACCAGAGGATACACAGTCATAGACTCATTCAAAACCAGCAGTTTTTGTTAAATTTCATTCTGTGATAAGACAAGTATTAAACAAGCATTTTAAACGTTTGCCTTGAACAAGGGGATAAGATTATTGTTCTTCACTCTGAAAGCGGTTATATTGTAATTGCAGCTCTCCTCTGCTGCCTTTCTCAACTGGAGGTAGTTAGCACAGTTTCCTGGTTAAATATAATTCTCCTCTCCGCTCTTAATTTATGCAAAAGTCACACTACAAGTTACTGGCAGGGGAAGAAGCTACAGCACATACGGCCAGTGCCTCCATTCGGATTCTCCTTATCTCTGTGAGACATCAGAAGTCAGTCTACTGAAGTGACTAGTTATAATTGTTGTTATAACTGCTACAAACACAAATCAAAATCAGAGCCCATCCTTGTACGGAAAACAGGACCTACCTACAGCACAGCACCATTTAAACACAGAGAAGAAATTTATGATTTTATGTGCAAAGAAAGAGGATGTAGCTTGTAATGCCTTGCCAGTATGAGCAGGTGTTGCTGTGAGCAAGATTCTGATCCATAGTATTTAGAGTGCGTTTTCCTGCCTCCTGAAAGTCTCCCTCAGTTTTATTTACTTCTAATGAGGCTAGTTCTCCACTAAGAAGAAAACCATCATTTTTTTCCTGGTTCTGAAGTATCCAATTACAATACCAGTTACATAGTTGCTCTTTAAAATTTATTTGTTTACAAAGACTTGGCCAAACTGATACAGCATAGTTGTATTTTACCCCATAATAAAATGAAAGCTGCTGTAATACTCCCCACCTGAACAATATGTTTTAGGAGCATTAATTCTACTTCCACACTGCTGCCAGAGGAGCAAGTCAATTTGCCTGCATCCCTGTCAAAAACTACTCAGTTTCGCTTAGTTCTACACAGCAAAAGTGGGATAAGGTGCGGTTGTCGGTACCAAGTATGGAGATAGGCCTCTTCAGAGCTGTTCTTTCGGATTTTTAAACTGCAATTCCAGAAACAGAAGCAAATCTAAATCCAGGACTCATTTTTTATTTATTTGTAATTCAACTTCACTTCTGTACACTAGTTTTATTCCAGGGTAGGCAACTCCATTTCCAAAGTTACACATTAATCATCTTTCTAGGGTTTTATTTATTTTAAGATTTCTGATTATTAGCCATAATTATTAATGGATACAAACTCAAATGCACCTGGGCTCCAAATATTGATGGAAAAAACAGAGGCATTGATAATCTGTTTTCATTGAGAGTTACCTTGAAGTAAGAGAAGCACTAACTGTTGTGATGCCTTCTGCACACATCAGAAATATTTCCAGAAAAAAAGCAAACATCTGACAAGACATTCAAACTGCAAGAATTCAGATCACATTAGCACAGTAGGGAAAGGTTATTTTCATGCACATTCTAATTCTTGGAGTTTTGGTGGGTTTAACAAGCAGTTTAAATCATGCTTAAAGCTGGTATTTTTACTCCAGAGTACTTTAAAGTACTTGTTTTATGTTAAGAAAACTTGAGGTTACAGTTACATGAAGTTTAACTCCCTGCTGACAATACAAACTGTATTACTCCCATTGAAACAATACAATAAACAATAGCCCAAATCCCTGGTTAGATATACTGAAACACAGATGAGGATTTCAAAGAGCTCTTAAATGTTTCAACCATGGACAAAAACAGACATCCATCAAGGGATTTACTGGAAGAATTTGTCAAACTTTCTTTCTTCTGAGCCTAAAATAGTTCTCAATGCGTTCAATGCAAGACAGAGGAAAAAATACATATATACATATGTACACACACATCCCTACATACAGCTGCTTCTGCCAAAAAAGCTTCCCCTCCGCTCTCCCCAGGTCCTTTGGGAAAGCAAAATACTTCCGCAGATTAAAACATTTCTTAGTTTTCTAAAGGATTTAAAGGGTTTTCTATTAAATTATTTTAGAAGAAATACTTTTCATATTTGATTAGTTATAAAAAAAATAAAATTGACAGAGCACAACTGACAAACCACAGTGCTTAGCCTACAGCCTGTGGCTTACATAGCTTGCTCCTGGCTTCTTGTCCTTGAAGGTGTCTCTGACAGCAGCATGGTAGCAGGGGGGGACAGGGACACCCCTCCCCTGCCTGCCACCATTTCCAAAGGCAACTCAGCCTCCGATAACCACAAATCATCACAGACCGAGGCCCCTGGGAAAGGGGTTGCGGGGAATGACTTAACTGCTGGCAGAAACAGTAACCCAGCCACAGCCCAAGTCCAGAAGCTCTCAAAAAAGCCCAAATCAGATCAGACTGCAATTCAACAGGACAGTTGAACTCTCGTCCTGCCCTCCTTTTCTATTCCACCACTTTTTCCACTTGTCTGAACTCCAAATCTGCCAACTGTGAAAACTTTAACACAGAAAAGACTCCAAAGGAAAGATATAAGCTGATGAACAAAATTGAATAACTAGTGATAGTTCAGCTACAGTATCACTTCAGTACTAAGTCATTCTCCCAGCTGAGACAGAGGAACTTTAAGGCACTCCATAGCATAGAGCATGCGTTTAATAATTTATAAAAAACACCCCCCATGTGTAGAGGCAGAGAAAGCACAGCCCATACTTACGCTTTCATATGGCAAAAAAAAAAATTCTTGGAATGGTAAGGTGGTAAACAAGTTGATACTCTTAAAAGAACACAGAACAAGCAACTGATAATTTGACTTTTCCACCCCAGGGATTCTAGCTTTGCTTGTCTATTTTATGTATTTTTTAACTGCCAAGTAAAGTAAGGGAGATACCTTACTGAGTTGCCAAGAGATGCATCTAGCATTACATATTCACTTTACAATGTGGAGATATCAAAGGACAGAAATACCCTCACAGAAGCTGAGTTTCCAGGCTGACTAAAGCACTTTATTTTCTGCTTCTCTGCTCACGCTCAAACCCAAGCAATTTTCTGATTTTTCTTAAGTAAAAAATTCATTTGCAGAACCTCAAACTTAGTAACAGAAAAAGGTATAAGCAGAAGAGTGGTGGGAAAGCTGTGTAAAGTGAGAAAAAAGGGTTTGTTTCTTGATAACTCAGCATAAGAGAATACAAGCTTTAAATTTCTAATTATTTTGAGGGTTTCTTTTCAGTGTACCATTAAGTGGTAAATTGGTCTTTCTGGCAGATAGGACTATGAAGCTCAAAATGATGCAGTTCCCTAAAGCAACCATCAGATCTGAAGTCACATGCACAAATTCCAAATTAGAAAAATTAGCCTTTTAAGGCATAATCTAGTAGTTATGGGCAAAACCAGGGGTTTGGTGTATTTTTGTTTCCTTATGTTCATCTAAAGGAGTTCATAGCGTAAATGATAGAATTAATTTGGGCTGCACTTATAGAAAGTAAATAGGGGATAAAGATAAATAAAAAACTCCCATGCTTACGGAAGTCCCCAAAGATAGGCCAATAATCTAGCAATGAGAATTTTACTTCATAACACTGACTCTCCCTAATTAAAAAAAAAATAAATTAAGTCATATAGTTGAGATGGTCTTTTGTGTTAAGAGACGAAATTAAAACTTAATACCGTAACTCTTCTACAGCACTGCTTTTGCCTGTGCAGTTTTAAAGCTGTGCTAAAAAACATAACTGCATTACGCAATTAAGTTATGACTGTATCAAACCATAGTGTTCATGTGCAAGCACTTAACAGTTTGTAACATGCTACTATATTAAAAAAAGCTAACAGAAAAGGTAACTTTTATTAAAAGATTCCTCATTTAGAACATGTACTTGAGATAGCCTTTTTTTTCCTGTAGATCCAGTAGTCTTCTGTTAGTAACATTATTCTGTATTGCATACAATGTTCTTACTAGTTAAGGTCATAGATAGACTTCCATGTAAAAAAAAAAAGGCAAACAGAAAACCAACTCCAGCTATCTCCAGTTACAGACTACTGTTCTTCAGCAAGGGTTAAAATAGGATTTATTTTTTTTAATATATAGGCAGAACTAGTAGATAGAATATTTCTCAAGCATCTCTCTAATGGTTTCTCAGATACTACATTACTTGCAAATTCATAATCAAATCCCTAGTTCCCATTTAAAAAAAGTGTAAGAGCCATCTCCTACTCCTTGCATTCATCATGTACTACAGTAGTTAAGCCATTATCGCACACCTCCATAAACCTGAAGTAAAGATTTGAAAGAACAAGTCTAGTCCATTAGAGAGCCCATCACAAGCAAACCCTTCTCTCACTGCTGATACAAGCCAACATGGAGTGCCATCCCTGAAGCTTCCTTTTTCCTTTCACAAAACGCACTTGAGTATTCTCTGGCCTTTATGTATCTTACGATCCTTTGTTTCAGGAACATAACACCACTCTGATGACTATGGAGGTCCTTCAGCTGTACCACTTATCTTAGCCATTTCCCATAACTCACAAACCTGACAAACATTCTAGCACTGCTAGATGAAGCTAAAGCTAACTTACTTGTGTATTGCAGAGGCTCTTCCTAAATCAAAATATGGCAGCCCCTTATTCATGTAAAAGACTACAAAAATGGTTTAACAGCAAGAGTATTTTTTGCATCCTTCCACTACAAAACCAGGATAAACAACACCAGGATAAACTTGCATACAAACCAAAATCTCCAGTTCTGTAACAACCAACAAATATGCTAATGGCAAGAGCTATAACGAACAGCTTTCAGGGGTCCATACAGCAATGGCAGAACCTATACTATCTTAATCACTGCAGAACATAATCATCATTGCAAGTCCAAACAGAACCTAGAAACATAACTTCTTTTTCCATCATCATCTACTCTTACATCTCTAAGCAATAAGACCCGACTTTGGGCTTTATCCATGCATGCACAGAAAGACTGTTAAAAGTATTCTTGAAATGCATGTAAAGGTAACCAAATACAGACTACACCATAGCAATATAGCAATATGAGCACAGAAGAAGCTTTAATTCCTCAATGATGGCATAGAGTGAGGCAATATGCCCTTAAAAGTGCTTACAACAAATAGCTTGAGCGATACCATGGTGAGGTGAGAAGGAGAATCTGGTGCTTTACTTACAAGGAATGTATTTCCACAGTGCCCACATACCACTCTAGTTCCGTCTGGTTGAACTGGCAAGGCAGGCTGAGCTGGCTGCTCTTCTGGGATCAGCATTACTGGACCAAGAGTAATGATGCGTCTACTGTGTTAAGAACATTAGATGTACATGTAATTAAGCTAGCAAAAGAGAAGGATGATGCATTTAAGCAATTAGCTCAGTCACTACCAAATATTTTACACTTTTAAACTGTAATCTGATTTTTAAACAGATGATGCACCCAGTTTTGGTCTCTCTCCAAAGTGTTTTCCTTTTCAGTTTTGAAAACATTCTCTTTCACTAGAAGATCAGCCATGCAAGCCAGAACCCTGTAGACATCAAAGACTTGCCATCATATGGCAGAAACACTCCTCAGGAAAATGAAATCTTAATACCCAGGCTGAACAAGCTCATGAATCTGAATGTACATACCCATGTGAAACACACAGAAAGAGTAAGGACTCTTCCATAACCTAGTTCTGCTTCCCAAGTCAGATACTCCTCCTTCCCACACTACTGACAACCATGTCAATATAAGCAGCATATCTGCATTTGTACAGTAAAAATTCCATGCAAATTGAGTGAACTAAAAAAGAAAAATCACCCCAGGTTGACTAAATGCAATAAATTTACTTTAAAAAACAGTTTGTAAGTATTTGCTTTTATGTTCAATGTGTTTCCAGTTTAATTATACAATTTGTCCATCCAAAATGACAGCACCCAAATTAAGCAACTCAAAGCAGAATGAGGACCAGACTTCCTAGCATGAAAAAAGTGATGGGAAAAATTAAAGCATTATTTAACTTGCACTGCATCTCTCTCCATATACAGCCAAAATTGTATTCTGGGTGGCCTTCCTTCAATCTGGAGCCTTCCATTTAGGGCATACTCCCAACTCTCTCCTTCGAAGTACCCCAATTTTGCTCATCTTCTAGTAAGACAAATACATAGGCTATCCTAGGGAAACTGCTGAGATATATGGTTTTGAGATTATTTTAATAAAATTAGGGCATTTCTGATTCAGCTTGGTTACCAACCATATGATATATTATAACTGAAGTATCCCATGAACATTTTTTCACTCTGACAAAATATTTGGAATGTTTTTAAGTTTTTCCCAACACTGCATTAGTAAAAAGAAAAATCTCCCCCAAGTCTCAAATTATGTTTCAAAACCAGAATAGCCAACAGACTAGCAACTAGGGCACTTGGTGTGGTAGAGCTTCCATTCCAGTATCTGCAGACCTAGCCTTCATCTCAGTTTCTCCTGTTAGAGCTGCACCACTTACAATCAAATTACTCCTACCTCAGTGGGATCTTTAACACCCTAAGCTCAACGGTAAGAACACTCACTATGGCAATTGCACTTGTTTCTGTTATAACAAACGTGTAAATTAAAGTCGAGGGCTGAGAGGAGATTGAAAACTCAGTGTGCCAAAGTAGGGAGGACAGCACTGAAGCCAGCCTGCTGTTCCCTCTCCCATTTCATTCTGAAGTCCCCACTCTGAACCAGGCAAAGCGAGCAACCTGTGTGTTTACAATAATTAAGTTTGCAAGAAATTATGAATGTTAACTCCCAGAAACAAGAAGTTATTTTCTTCTCTGTTGTTCTTTATACCATTTTTTCCTTACAAAGTAGCTAAAATGGGAAACACGCATTTGAGACTACCACTAAATACAAAAAAAGAAAATTTTTTCTTCTTTAAAGTTAAACTTAAAAAAAAAAAAATTGACACTGCCACAACCTGTCTCTGGCAGTAATTCAGTAATGCTCTGTAAGTGTCCATGTACAGAGGCCCAGGCTTGAACCTCTTTTAGTTTTAAATACTCAACACAAAGAGCACCATTGCTTTAAAGAAAACTACCTCAACGCACTTACAGTTTTTTTATTCTTACCAGTTTGGTCTTGGACAGCCTATTTTCCGAGACGTATCCTTACAGATAAGGAGACAATTACATTGACATCTAACATACTTCTTCCCTGAAGGAGGGTTTTTGATTGGCTAAACAAAAAAAAAAAAACACCACAGAACACACATCAGAAGTCATAGCAATTCACTTTTTTCCTCATAACAGCATGACAAAGCAGAACCCCTGTAGTGACAGGTTCTTGCTAACAGAGAAATACAGTTCCTCTTACAGAGGAAACTTGAGAGTCAAGACAAAATTGGAAGTTTTCTCTCTCTGCTCAGAGAAAGAAGTGCAAACTTCTTCACTAGAACAAAAACATTCTGCAAACTAATGGAAAAACCATTCATATTTTAGCAACGAAGACTTCAAGACTTCAGTTTAGTTATTTTTTTTAAATATGAGCTTAAGTAGTGGTATATTTTTTAAAAAACAGTCAAAACATCAAGAGAGCCTCCTTGCCTGGTACAATGGCTTTATTCAGTGAAAGGAGCTCAATCTGGCTCTCAGTCACTAAGAGAATACGTAGACACTGCCGAACTGTAATCTTATTTTAAACTGTACTGGAATTACCTTTCTCCAACCTCAGAGTCAGGTTTCTGGGTCCCTTTCATACAGCAAATCACAAGTCTCAAAAGCTGCAAGATACTTTGTTTGGCCTGAAACATTATATCTTGGCAGGGAAAGTGAGTATTAATGGCAGGTTCTCTCTCTTTTAAGTGGAAAAAAAAAGTTTGCCTGCAGATGTAAGGCTTCTTATTTTCTGGACATAATTTTAAATTATTTTCATAAAATAAATCCAATCCAGTGTTTTTCATGCAAATGCCCCCAGTAGCTGTGGAGTGCTGCAGTATCAGATCCCAAAACTAAAACTGGCAGGAAGGAAAAAAAAAATAGAAGCAGGAGGCCAAAAGCTGAAGACTTAAAGAAAAGGGGAGGAGGAACAAAAAGGTCTGTGATCACTGGAACAGAACCTACAATTTCTGCATTTCAAAATTGTTGTGTTGTGGTTTGTCAGCAGGCTAATAAATTGACTGAATAGTACTGCAGGAGGAAAGCACACATCCAGGGAGAGATGTGGGTTAGTTACTTTGCTTCTTCCATTCTTAACATAATTCAATTCTTCATTTCTCTTCATCTCACCAGAAACAGTTTTACCCTTCTTTACAGAAGAGTAATTACTTAAACAACATCTTTGCTTTTTGTCCTCTGCCTCAGAAGGAAACATCCTGCCCAGCCTCATCAACACCACGAAGATTTATCCTAGCTGCTTGTGGCCATCCTTGTGCCAACAACCCCTGAACTTGCACACTAAGCTACACCAGCAACCCGCTGTGCTGACAGGTCCTTTGCAGAGACAGCAGGAAGGGACTCACCCTTTGTAGGTGAGGACATGAATTCTACCAAGGATGTACTTCAACCTCTCCCCACTTCCCTCCACAAAAAGAAAACGCTAAAAATCCATTTTACCGTAGCTTCGTTGCAAACTGTGCACTTAACAACATGTTGATGTAGCTTGCCATCCAAATTGATTAGCGACTGGCACACGCGGCAGTTTATTACAGGAACACCGCTGGCATCTGGACTTGCAATGGCAGTATACGGAGGAGGAAGCTCTGCTGCAAGAGATCAGGAAGTCTCAGTTGAAGAACCAAACGGGATCCTAAAACACCATCAGCAAAGATAATATCTAACAGTCACAGCCTCAAAAAAGAAAAAAAAATTTAAAAACAATTAAAAAAAATCAAAGTTAATGATTAGTATAAACATAAGACAAACCTAAGTTTGCCTTCCCCTTCCCCACAACTTCCATGTACCCAAATATCAACCATAGTTGTACATAAAGCATACCAGCAACACAAACACACCGTAAGTCACCCCAGAAAAGTGGATCAGACAAAAGGCTCATCTATGCAACTTCATTTTCAAACTAACTTTTTACAGTCCTTAGAAAAGGGGAGAAAAAAAAAAACCCAAACAAACCCCAAACCCACCACAGATTAGTAGCAACCAGAGACTGGCTTCTGAAGAAAAAAACCCAGAAGATAAAACAAGACACAGGTAAGCAGAAGAGCCATAACCAGCATTTACAAACATCTGGAGAGACTGAAACATAGACAAGTGTTTATCATGTAGTAACAAATTACTACAGGTAAAAATACAGAGAAGTCCTGTTAAGGAAACAGGTCTTGGATGGGAAGTGGCATGAACTGCTTCTTTTTTGAATGCAACAATAGCAAATTTATGCTATCTTGAAGAAAAAAGATGAACTGAACCCTCAGAGCTTCTGCTTTTAAGGGTTCCAGATATTTTTGTTGTCCAAGAGCCAAAGCACAGAGGCACAAGGAAATCTTTAGTCACTTAGGACAGGCTAACACAAGGGAGAATATAGTGGCCTCAGGCCCCCATGGAAGACCAGATTTCAGCTTCGCCAGTCCTGAGCCCACGAAAAACCAGGGAGGAAAGACTCAATATCCTTCTTGGTTTAAGAATCCATGGAACGAAAACAATTCAACACAGCAACCTCTCACAAGCTTATTACCACAATTATTTGGCATGTAATAGCATCAGCTTTTATTTCATCGAGAAGTTCAGGGCTCTTCAGGTAAGCAAATAAGGAATGGGAATATTTAGTAGTTCATAGTTAACTTTTTTTAATACTAATAGTTTGAAATACTCTGCAGCCTTGGACTTCAATAAATTATTTCACAATGACATCCAAGCAGCCAATAAAATCATCAGAGAAGCAATGAGACATCAGCCTACTTCCAGTTTACAAACAGCACTGAAGAGAACAGTATCTGCTGGGGAGTGGCGAGGGAAATCATGGGCTGCTATCAAAGCTGACAAGCCCAAGTATTAAATTTAAGCTTATAAGAAAGCACTCATCACTCCTTCACTGTTTTAAAGTGAATATTGTAAGCTGGAGGGATATAAGAAATCCTGCGTGCCCTTCAGATCCAAAAATCATCACAAGCCTTTGAAGCAGCATTGCTGTTCAGTGCTCGCTCTCTTTGCTACTTGGCCTACAAACAATCCAGACCCATACTTGATTTTAACTCACAGGGGCAGTGGAAGGAAGGTGTACACCTTGAGGGTCTCACAATCGCATCCAACATACTTGAATTATTTCAGACAAGAAACAAAATTAACTTATATGCAGTGATGGAATTCTGAAGGAATCATACAAACTGATGCTCTGTTACCTGAGCAAGTAAACTTCCCACCTTCAGCTTTGATATCCTGGTTGCAGAAACCATCATCCTTAAGAAATGTCAGGTAACTTAGACCATTCTGATTTTTTTCCTGTTTCTGAGGAATTACAGTAGCATCCAGTTGAAAATTAAGAATAACAATATTTTGTAGTACTGTGATACCCTGTTTTCAGTACAAGACTGCCACATGCAAGAGAGGAGGTATTACAAGATATTAACAAACAAAAACACACACAAGACAAAACCCCAACCCCCACACACTTCGGCAATTGGAAACAATCTCAAGCCTCCTAAATCACTGCAGAAACCAGGTTTGAGATGTGGGTGATGGGAACAGCAGTGTCTTAGCTGCGAGTGGCAAAGTCAAAGCTGCTGCAAGGGGGTTTGGGCCATAAGCAGGCTACTTCACACTGTTCCTGCAGCAAGCAGCTGATGCACTTTCTGGCTAGGAGAATAGGTAGCCATAAAACAAAAGGCATGTCCAGCAGACCAAATACCAGACACTCTGTCAAGACACCCCTATGGTTCAATCCCAGCTTTGAGGTTACTTTTCTGAAAAGCAACAATCATGTTACAGAACTTCTTTGCTTTGTCCTCTCCATTTGAAGTGCGGCTTCTCAACTCTATCGGCTGCGCACGGGGCAGCTGTGCTAAGGAAAGGCAAACAGTATCTTGAAGGGTACTAGGAAGTAAGAAGACACACACACTCCTCAGCCTTTCAGCTTTTCACGATCCTGGAATACTTCAAGAATTGGCAGCTATACCCGTCTAGGCATTTATAACATTCTATACCCTACTTGTAAGTGACAACTCTTAGGATTTTGAAAGTTGGTTAAATGAGGCATGTGAGCACCTACAGACACTGCGACCCACTTCTCCAGCCTCATACTGGAGCTGCTCGGCATCCAGGTAAGCAGCCTCTCCATTCCTGTCCTGCTGGCTCAGCAAATTTCAGATAGCAAGCGAATAATGGCTGCTTTTCCAAGTGGTGCTGCAGCAAATAACATTTGCTATGGAGCAGAAAGCCAGAGGTATCTTGGCACTGCAACCTTCATGCTTAAAGAAAAAGTGCATTTGGAAGAGCTCCAAAAAACAAACCAGCAAAAGCCACCAAAATTAAGTTTAAAGAAAAGGTATATGGGGCGGGTGGGTGGGTGTGAAAAGGAAAATAAAGGCATTGTCTCAGAGTTTGCTGCTTATTATCCCTTAAGAAAAAGACTGGCAGGTCTCAAAGCACATTAACATATGTACTTTGGTACTTTTTTTGTTTGGGTGGGTTGGTTGTTTTTTTTTTTTGACAGCTTGAATTTCAGGGTAACTACAAGATCTAAAACCAGTTCATAAAGGTCCATAAGGTCCATCATGTTGGATGTGACTGGATGGCAGGCAAGTTTCACATACACACCAGAGGTTTCAGGACACGTTTAATGAGATACTGAATTTCCTGCTGCTGACATACCAGTTTAAAGCTACATTATCAGTTTTTCTTTAAAAAAAATCCAACAGTAATTAGTTCAGCAATATTAGCAGAGTGCCCTACCATGCAGTACATCTGACTCTAACCTACAACCCCCTCCTCACCCCCCGCAGGACAGAGATGCAGTGGAAGATATCACAGCTCCGACCTTAGAAACTCCTTGTGGTGCTTGTGCACTTTCCTCCCTTGGCATTGGAAGGGCGGAAACCACAGGGAACCACTTGCAGCTTACCTGGGTCCAACAGAAATGAGTTTGTTTTGGGGTTTGTTTTGTTTACTTTTTTTTTTTTTTAAAGATTTGTTATCATGTCCTGGGAGGAGGGGGTGAGTAAGCAAAAAAGAGTGAGTGATCTAGGTCAGAGACAGGTAGTTAAGGACTGAGAAAGCCTGAAAAAAACCTCCTAAAAAACCCAAAAGGCCTGGGGGGGGGGGGCAGGGAGCACTGAATAAACCACCCTACTACAGGGAGCACAGCTGATGGTCCCACCGTTTGTCTATGTGAAAATTTTCTTAAACACTGTGCCCTGTGTCCACATTGGAAGGATTTTTCTTCATGAGGAACACCCAGTCATTACCAGGATTCAACCACCCACCAGCTTACACTGAAAAGGGTCAGCTGGGTCTCAGCTGCAGCCTAACAAGGGAAGAGGAGGCTACTTTCAAACCATGGCCTCTCTAATTTAAAGCTCAGGATGACATATTGGGCACAGTAGGTAATTACAAGTACAGGGATAAATCTATTAATGTACATTCAGGTGGCAGTTTGGAGTGTGAAGGGCTTCTTCCTCCTTCCTCTACCTCTCCAGCTCCACACCAGGCAGGTGATGTTAAGTGAGGAAGCTCTGCAGAAAGGGATTTGGAAGCAAACCTCATCTCCCCATGAGAGTGCTGCTTCCCTCTATGTCTAGACTTGCACTAGGGGGAGAGATAACAACTGCCCGTTAGCCAAAAAGACTGCGTAGCTTGCATAGATCCTTTCACTAAGGATAACTGACAGAGCAAGGAAACTAGAGCTACCCGGTCCATGTGACAGCTCTGCAAAATTTTGTTCTGCAGATATCTTTCTGTAAGTTTTGTAGAGCAGTTTTGAAGTGCTACCTAGTATGCTTGCTCGTGGACCGATCAAATAAGAGATCCTCAACTTGTAAAGAGATGTTTGACATTTAAGAAAGCTCTATGGTTCTTCCTCACTTTGGGGAACAAGCCACTGTCTCAAGCACCACACCCCACCATGGGTTAGTTACCGGGAGTCACAGACGTGGACTGAAGGTGCAGCAGGGCACAGCTACCAACTGAAATGATCATCCGGGGTCCAGCTTGTTTCTAGGTCATGAGTTTTACCCTGGGTTCAAGCAACTGATCCGATGCATTTTCATTAGTTTTTAAATCTATAAAGACCTTTTTAAAAAGTCTGAAATGTACACAAAAGTAATAGTTACAGGATAAGGACTACTAAGAATAAAAACATAAAATACCAGAATTTAACTGGTATTAAGGAATTCTGGATTTTTTTAAACTACAAAACTTAAGGGATGATGCGAATCCTACACAATTTGATTAAAAAAAACCCCACAACCCCTCTGCTGTTTTTCAGGCCGATATTCATTTGTGCAATTCAAATGAAAGTAAACAGTCAACGCTGGCTACAGCACTAACTGAAATACATTTTCATATCAAGGCAAAGAGGACTAGCTTTCCACAGGTTTAAATATTATTCAAAACAGACAGATGCTCACTCGTACCATTCTAGTTACATACATATGTAATAAAACTATACAATTACATTAAAATCCTTAAGAAAGGGCCAACACACTGGAGCCAGTGAGATCAGGGCTGTAATCTTACATTTTAAAGGCTACTGCTAGCAACGCTGCACTAATCTTATTTAGTCTTGATTCCTTCAGCTTTTTCTCCTCCTCGCTTTCTGCTCTAAAATGTTTCACTGGAAAAAAAATAATCTATTAATGTATTTTGTAAACCTCCTGATTTATATTTTCTAAGTAAAAATTTTTCACCTACTTACTAAATATTCAGTATTGGTCAACCAGATGATTTTCCTAAGTCTGTTAAAGAAAGTTAATACCATATTGTTAAGCCACGATTCCAGATTTGTAACCACAGTACCTGACTTGCTTTAAAAATAAAGCCAAAACCAGCTATGGCCTTGAAATGCGTTTGCAAGGACATCCTAGTGGTTTTGGACTTCAGCTGCCACACTGCACAGAGCCCCTTGCTTATTTAAATTTGCCTGCCAGACGGGAGCTGATCAGCTGGCATCTCTGGGTTAGCGCACTTCGATGGGCGCCGGAGATGAAAGCGAGACCTGCGTACTTCATTTCGCCTCTGCGCTGCACCTCTGCTGGCCGCCTCTACCCTGCAGCTCACCGTACCGAGTTGGGCTCTTCACAGCTAAGGATCTTGTACTTAATCCTGCTCCTAATTAATGGGGGAACCGAAGTCCGACAATTACCTCGCAAGCTCCGACATGCGAGGGAGTTATAATAAGCAGACCGGTTCGGGCTTGTTCTGCCACTGCAAACAATTATTTTATTTTTTTTTTCCTCCCCTTTTGAAGAGTTCACGCCGGAGCGCGGCGCAGAGCACGGCCTACCCGGCCCCGAGCGGCGTTACCTGTTGTTCCCCAGCTCGTCCCCCGCCGCCGGGGCAGGGCGAGGGCTCCCCCCCGCCGGCGGCTCCCGGCCCGGCCCCTCCACCTCCCGGCCGCGCAGCCCCCGCCGCAGCGGTCGCTTCGCCCGCCGACAAAGGCAGAGGGAGCCCCGCGCTGCTGCAGCCGGGCGGAGGCGCCGCGTCCCCCCGCGGCGCAGGGCCCGGCCCCCCCAGCCCCTCGGGCCACGCCGAGCCCCTCGGGGCCCGCCCGCCCCGGCAGCCGCCCCCCTGCCCGGCACAGGTCCGGGGGCGGCGGCTCGGCGGCACCGGGCGAGCGGGGAGGGCGGCGGCCTTACCTCGGGGGCTGCTGTCCGGCAAATAGGGCGGCGCGGTCGGGGTGACATTGCCAGAGCCGGGCGCGGAGAGCAGGGGGGAGCGCTCGTCCACCCCCTCGGCGGCCATAGCTGCGGCGCGGAGGGCCCTTCCCGCTGCCGGGCTCTCGGCGTGAGGTGGGGAGGCGGCCGGACCGGCAGCGCCGGGGAAGGGGAAGGAGCGCAGAGGAAGGGGCTGGCAATGAATAGGACCGGGGCGGGGAGGAGGGACGGCGGGGCGGGAGCTGGGCTCGCCGGGCCTGCCTCCCTCCGTCCCCCCGCCACGGGCTAATGAGCGGGGCAGGCGGCGCAGGCGGGGGAGTGCCGCTGCGGAGGGCAGGGCCGGGCCGGACCGCGCCGCGCCGGGGCTTCCCGGGCCGGGAGCCTCCCTGCGGCCTGCCGGCAGCCGCAGCGGCACCGGAGGAGGGGCCGGGGCGGGGAGGCGCGGCCCGGCCCGCCCCTCGCTGCCGCGGGGAGCCGTGCGGGCTCCCTCCTGCCCCGGCGAGCCCCGAGGCGGGAAGACCCTCAGCCCGTCGGTGATGGCCGTAGCACGGAGCGGTAAATCGCGGGCGGGTTCAGCAGGAGGGCGTCTGGAGGAGAAACGTAACAGCCTCCTTTTCTCAATAAATTTTTCAAAAAAAAGTGGGTTTGTTTTTTCTGAAACGCTGTGGTTATAAATATCAATACCAGGGAAGTGTTATAGTTGATTTAACTGCTACCAGCCGCCTTTTCCAGGCATCTGCGGATGCGGGTCGGCAGTGAGGGGCTTGACCGAGGCGGTACTCACTGGGGCGTGAAAATGGTGGTAACCCTTAAAGCCACTCTAAACCTGAGGAGATAAATCTACACGTTATCAAATCTGCTGCTCAACCGAGACGTCTCTCCCGTAGTGCCACTGAGCTCTCTGAGGACCTAAGGACTTAATTTCCTTCTGCTAGACAGCTCACTCCAGCAAAGAGGGAAAATAGCCTTCCCTGATGAATTTTTCAGCCTATACTGAGATAAGACAGATGTTTGTCACCCGTGTGTCATGTCCATCCGCTGTCAGAGATTGCCAGGCTGTGGTGATACCAGAAGATAAGTCGTTACTTGGTGCACTGGCAGACTTCAGTCCTGACTGCCACGTGCCAGGCGGCATCCCCGCAGTGTGGTTACCCAGAACCAAGCCGCTTCTTGACATGCATTACATGGAAGGTGTGCAGGCATGTTTTCATAAGAACTGGGTAATGAATCGTAATTGGAAAACTTTATCAGATGAGATTGTGGCTTGAGAGTTCACGAGCTGGTCGTATTCCTTCTTTAATAATACATTTTGTAAGATGAAATAGTATTGCTTGCATCACGTTGAAAATTTTCTGTGGGAGCTGTTTTTCATCAAAAAAATTTGAATCTAGGAAATCAAACCTCTCTACAAAAACAGACTGATGTACTTGAGAGACTATGAGAAATAATCAAAACATTAAATTAAATGGAGGCTGATGTATTTTATTTCTGTAAGATTTAAATGATTCATTTTTACTTTATAATATGGAATTAATAAACTATGGTAATATTGTGATGGCAAAACACAGTGTTTTCATAGATTGTTTTAATGTTTCCAAAAAAGAAAAGAAAAGTGTTTATTTTGAGGCAGATTTTGAAATATTGTTAATTCTTTCTCATTTGGGACACAATTGCATTTTTGTACGTTGTTATTTCCTGAAGATGTAAACTCCGAGTTTGAGCGAGCTCTGATGTTACCACGTAAGGAATAATGTGCTACAAGGCAGCTGGTTGTGCTACGCCAGCTGTCTTCGTCATGCAAGAAATGCAGCCATGCCATGTCAAACTGCTCTTTCCTTGGAAAATGTGTCAACTATCTTGGAAGATGCTTTTTTGGTGTAAATTAGATTGAGCTTTCAGTTTCCAGTCAGCTTAAAAAGAACTCTCTCAAGCTCAAATCAATACCTAAAAGCTTTTTCTTGTGAGGATTTTTAGGGCTCAAGGTGTTTTGTGCCCCCAAATCCTTCGTCTTGCTGAGGTACTGTGAGGCTGACATTGGCAGCTCAAAAGAATATCCTTAATGTTACTAGTCAGGACGTATCTTCAGCGCATCTTCAGCCCATGATTTTGCTGTCATATGCCCAGTTTTCAACCAGTACAGAGCTGTAGGCTTTCTTTTGGGGTCCTAATACGGGAACTGGCATTTGCAACCAGGTAGGTTTACCATTTTTCTTGTTTGGGGCAAGGTAGAAAAGATTTTATATCTTGTTAAAGTTGCCAACTAGGCAGCACTGAGTTCCACCAATGCCCGGTCCATCCCGCAGCAGTTACAGCAAATTGTCTGTGTGGGACCTCTTTCTCCACTGAACTGCTGTTCTGTGCCTCAGAAGAAGACTGAGAACCTTAAGATCACTCCCAGGGGCCTGCAGGGAAAGCTATGTCACAGCTCAGTCTGACAGCTCAAGCCCGCGCATACAGAGAGAATTATTGTTATTAAGCATCCCAGCATGCTGACCTATTCTTGGAAATACGATTGTCATCTAAATAAGTACCCATTCGGGATTAGAAAGAAATGCATTCCTTCAGCCCGTGATGTGACTTGCCAGAGTCCTTTAAACCCTGTAGTCACCTGAGCTGCTAAACAGTCTAAATAGCAGAAATTAGGTAATAGTTCAGTCATCTGCTTCTGTTTTTCAGTATTTTGAGTCCATGCGTTTAAGGTAGCCAAAGGAATTCCCAACTCGAACGTTGCAGCCTGACATGTAGATCTGCTAGCACTGGCTGCTGTATCCACGTGAAGTTGGATGGACCCAGCTAGTAACAACAGAGGGTACCAAAAGGTGTAACGTGAAACAAGACGATGCACTCAGCTGGTAACAAACCTTCTTTGAATGTTACAGGCTATAAAGGGACGAATTCAAACGTCGGATAATGCCAGGCTGAAGACAACTTAGGCAGTGGGACCTTGCTGCTTTCTTCCTGCTCTTCTTCCTCTGGACACAAATGCCTTATGATACACGTTTAATTACACCACTGTGCAGTTTTCCTCCTATGTAAATCCTACCTTGTCTGGTGGGCAGGATGCTCTGCCCTGAGCAGCCCTGCTTGTGACTGAACTACCCAGAAGATACATCAGCCCTTGAGTTCAGTGCCATAGCACAAGCCACGGTGCATGGCACATCACAGTGGTTTTCTACACTTGGCCTCGTTGCCCCTAGGCTCCTTCAACCGGCACCCTGCGTATGCCCCACACTTGTACTGCGGTATCTGTTTATGCTGCCAAGGCATCTCGCAAATTCTCAGCGATAAAGGCTGAATGATATAGACCATGGGTCCAACCATGTGCCTCTATGGAAATAGCTCCATAAGTGCAGGTAAACTGAAAACATGCTACTACGCAGCTTTGAAAATGGCACAGGCAAATGAACCAACTATACCTCTGAGAACAACCTTACAGAAGGTTTCTTAAGGTGTCTTCATCAGTGTCACAGAATTGAATCACACGTGTACCTCTCCATCCTGCCCCAAAGTTGGGTTGTTTCATATAAACTTCTGTACCAAATAAATGAGAGCTGAGCAAGACAGCACATCAGTTACTAGCAAGGCTTACATTAAGTAGAGACATCAAATGAACAGGGTATAACATATTTTCTTCTACTATTTTTATTAATTTTCCTTGCTTAGTGTGATCTTTTGAGAAGCTTGGTAATACTCAAGTTTTATTTTTCTTCATTTTGAAGGTATCATCCTCATTGGTTATTTTATTATTTTCCCTAGATAAAAGAAAGAATTGAATTAGTTTAGTATGAGACAAACCACTGCAAATGTCAAAGCTCATTGTCAAGTGCAAAAGTATTTGTGTACCAATACTATAAACAACTACAATTCTTTGTTAATCTTGCCTCTTTAAGAAGCAGTAAGTGCAAAAAATATCTCAGAGAGTCTGTTTGTGTTCTGCAGACTTTTTTCAGGTAACCTTGTAAATGTATGTGTTATATTTAAGAACAAATAACCTCCAATAATAACCTTTTATCTGTCTATTATTTTTATTTTCATAATAATGCTTAGAGACTGCAAGCCTCAATCCATTGCGATAGGAGCTGTTCTATCGTATTGCGATAGGAGACACAGAGGAATACCCTGACTGTTTAAAAGATAGAAAAGAAAAAAAATACACAGGCATAATACAGGTTATGCAAATTCACATAACTTCTCACTGGTAGTGTAAGAAATGGAATTCAGTTTTGCTCAAGTCCTGTTAAAGGGCTGTTTCCTAAACCAAGTTTCTTCTTAATGGCCAAAGGAAGAGGAAAGAAGAGCGTGGGATCATTTGTCTTGCACATGGCCCAGCTCCGTGCCCTGCCATGGCCTGAGCACAGTTTTCAGATGCTCTGCAAAGAGTACAGTAATCTAAGTAGACAGAAATTAAAGTTGTATTGTCTATCTAAACCTTTGGATAGTAAAATCTTACTTGAGAATGGCTGAAAACAATGAAAAGCCCGTCTACTGCTGGCTTTGATACTGAATAAGGCAGTAAAAGAGAACAATACAAATCTGCCTTAGCAAGTTTGCAGAATTTTTGTCCATTCAAATAATTTTTGAAGGATCTGGCTATGGTCTATGGCTAACTGGTAAAATATCTGAATTTCTAGAGATGTCAGATACTGGATATGGCCACACTGGGAAAGAGAAGGTAAATTGCGACTAAAGCTTTCTGAGATTGTTTTTTGTGCCTTTGTATTAATGTCTCTTTTCCTGTGTTACTGAAATACATTAATTTCTCTTCTGCTACTTGGTGAGTACATTAAATAAAAATAGAAGAAAAAGTGCTTATTCTTACTTTTTCCCATATCTGCTACATTAGAAAAAGGCACAGTAAGATAACACAAGACCTGGCTTATTTTTTAAAACTGTAATACAGATTGGTGCATAGGAGCAGCATATACAGTGTACACAAAATCCTCTCATGATTTTCATTTGCAGAGATATCCTGTACTGCAAGATTAAGTGTATAACAAGATAAAATTTTATACTGTATGTAGTCTGAGAAATGTAGTAACATTACTGTGTATAGCATGAAATGCAGGATACAATAATCAGCACCAGTTATAAAAATAACTAACTATAGGTTTGCATATGTGGTTTCAGGTAAGGTAATGCATCATAATCTAATATCATAACTATGATACAGTGTCCAGGGCAGTATTTGAGAGCATATTTTGACAGATGGGCATGTCTTCTGAAAACACTTCTCACTTCTGTCCTTTGTGCCATGCCACAACCTAGCACAGACTTCTGACTCCAGATAGGATTGTAACTTGGCATTGATAAGCACAACTGTGTGATAACTCTGGAACCATTAGTATGTTGGGATGTTTAATTTTTTTTTTCTTTTTTTCTTTTAATATATGTGTCTGTAATTTATTCACATGCAAAAGTATATAAACACCATGAAAATGGGAACGTCATACAATTCCATATTTATCTGTACTTGGGAAAGGGCTGATTCCTCTCCATACAGCAGAAACTCTACAGAGCACAGGAATTAAATATGAACCTCTTACATGCAGAAGAATTTTATCTCTAGTCCCATCAACAGTGCTCATCCTGTTACAGTTGTGTGATAAGTCACCCTCCCACTGGCAAAACACAGACAAAGAACATTATGTGATTCAATGGTGACTTAGGAGGCTGACAGCAGCTAATGCTGCAGAAAGCGGTTGTTCTTCCAACCCACTCCTTCCCACCTGCAAGGACACGAGAGCAGCAGGAAGGGTCATGCTCGCAGCACCGACAGTCTCTGCTTGTCGCCACCCTCTCTTCCCAAAAGTGGTGGGTAGCATTTGGCCAGTGACTCGACAAGTCTATTTTTGGTAACTTTTTATCCCATATATTCTATTCCTGTCACTACAGAGCACTCATGCAAATGTATGTATGGAGGCTGCTGTTACAAAGCTGCAATTTACTGGATTGCATCAATTTTACTACAGTAGATTGTGACAGACAGAAATTATCATGGTAAAGATGTCTTCATTTACACAAAGGGAGACCTCTTCTGTTATTCCTAACTAGAATTGCAATTCTTGTAAAGCTTATTCTTGTTATCATCTTTTCCTGATTGCACATCTGTCATTTCTTTTACAGTCTTGGTGCTATTTCTAGTTAACCTTATTTTTAGAATAATGGAGGAATTTTCAGTCGCAATTCAGAAGCAGTTCACATTGGAAAATGTAATCTTGATTGGCAGGAAAATTGTTTATGGGTTTTAAATTCCTTTCCAGCCCAGCTCCATATCAGTGTATTACCATAACTGCTAAGCACTTTCTTGGTCATCTTGAAGACACCAGCTGCTTTCAAAAATTTTAATTTAATATATTCATCTCCTCTTAATCACATTACATATACTCAAGATTCCTTCCTTTATTATTTGTCAGAGGTTGCTACTCAATAAATACCTGTATCTAGATCCCTTCCTTCTGAAAAATCATTCAATTTGTTTACTAATGTCAGTCAAATGGTATCGTACTAGTAGCTTTTAAATAACCTTTTAATTCCTTTTTTCTACTTTATTTTCTACTCGTGAATGGATAAATATTACAGAGATAATTAGATACTTCTAAATTCGTAGACACTTCTAAATGTTGGCATCATATATGATTTTCATTTGATCTCTAACTTTTAGTTCTGGGGGGGCGGAGACAACAGGGAAAAAGTGGACTTATGCTTTTATTTGAGCATTTTTTTCAGTTTTGAAGTCACTTTTCAGTTGCTTTTCAGAATAAGTAGTAACTGGAGTAAGTAACTGAAGTTACTTTTCAGCCAGAAACACCTCTGAGTCTTTGGTCATGAAACTAAGCAATATCAGGCTTAGTCAATGCCTAGATAGGAGACATCCAAGAAAAACAGGCAAAGATCTAAAGTTACTTTGTGTGCTGCAGTAGATGGCACCCTTTGCTCTGAGGAAGAATGGAGCTGCTGTACCGTCCTGGTACCAGATGGAGACTAAGTATAAAGAAACTGAAGTCAAGGTTATGACAGCATTTGATCATGAGCTATCCCATGACTCATATCACAAGAATAGCAGCATCTTGGTCAAACTCCAGTTTGGATAATTAATGGTCTCACTTGAATTCCCTTTGCCATTTCAGTCTCAATGACCAGCCTTCTTCACTTGCAACCAGAACTTGTTTCACGCAACGTGTTCATTAAAGCGTTGCTTCATTTCAGGAGTGGATGAAGTGATTAACATAAAGAATTCCATTATTTGTCCAGGAGAATAAAAAAGAGTAACAAGGCCTGTTATTCTAACTGGTTTTATGTGAGCATCAATCTCTATTTCAGATAAGTAGCAGTTTTGCTGATGATTCATGACAATATTGCAAATTGTATTGCAAAGACTGTTCCTCATAGATATGGATTGCATGGACTGAAGTGGCGTGGTGCTGCCTTTTAAACTTAACTGCATTTGTTAACGTAGTGCTCAAATGTGATCAAGACTAGTCATATTTAACTGGTGATCTTTGAATCGCCAGCACTTTGGAAGTAAACATTTGAAATCAGACTAGGGGAGTGAAAATGCTGGTGATGGCCTGTCTCCAAGATAAGCTTTACTACTGGGAGCTGCCAAAAGAAATGTTGCTGCTGAAGGAGTGTGCAGATGTTGGAAATATGATTGAATGAAATTCTTAAAGACTGTTGTGTGCCTCGAGCTTGGCTCTGCTATGGCTCAGGGTTCTGCAAGGCTTCTGTGAGTTAGGAAACCTCCACATAACTGGATGGGAAAGAAAAGAAGTTGAGGGGGGATGAGTTTACTGTAGATACCCAGAAATTAAACTGTTTGCATGTTTGCATCTAAATATTAGCTGCACCTGCAGAACCTCTTTAACTGATTCTTTTCATAAAGAAATAATTTAGTTTTACAGATATGGAGTCCTATTGTGTGTCTCTCAGCATGTGATGCAAGGGTGGCAACAGCTAGTCTAATCACAGCCACCAATAAAGAGGAAAGTGTAATTAACTGCAAAACATAGTAGCAATGAGAAACCAGACAAATAAGAAGCCTGGAGGGACTCCAGCTGCTAGAAAGCTGAATTTCCCACTATAAGAATAAAAATAACAGAAATATTTTTTTTTGTCTGTATCTAGATCTTATTAGTACAGATTGAAAATGGAAAAGTGGAAACATACATTATTCTCCCATGCATGGAAAAGATGTGAGAAGCATGCCAACAGTATTGTGATCTTCAGCCAAAGAATAATTTACAGCTTTTTGATACAAAACCCAATATCCTCCTGGGAAAGGTCAAAACAGAGCAGGGAGCTTCTTATCCTTATCAATTGACCAATCTTAAGATTGTTGGGAAAAGATGCAGGATGTATAACAAGGAGAAAGAATGCAAAATGGTGCAATTAAGGTAACAACTGAATAGAAAAAATCCCTTTACCGGTACTACAAACAAGTTTCAAGATCCATACAATTGAAAAAGGTGCAATGAAATGAGCATACTTAATGCCATTGCTGCATCTTTATAAGTATTCTCCTATTGAAGAGCTAATAAATATGGAGTCTTTGCACATTGTTACTCAACACATAATGCATGAAACATGATTCCTGTGATCTTTTTATCCGGGGAAAAAAAAGAGACTTAGTTGCTCCAGTGTATCTGTGCAAAAACTGTTTTGATGTGCATCAGCTTTGGGAGCCAATGACACAATTTTCTTGTGATCTTGCTATCAGGTTACTCACTTAAGTTATAATATTTTGCTCTCTCCCTGTAGAGCTGGAAGACCTTGCATCGTGCTCCTATTTAATGTGCATATAGCAGTATGGATAGCTTGCAATTCCCTTATTTCCTGCAGGCAGCTATTGCAGTTCCAGCTCTGCTTTCCTTCCATAACTCTGCCATCCTCCCAGCTGACCTGTGATATCATTTGAGGTCTCTAGTATGCTATCTATTACAGATCACAAAAAAACCCAACAACCTTCTGTAAGAAATTTGTAATATCTATGTTCTCTGATATGTCCTTTGCATCTAACAGTGATCAGACATGGCATCATCTCTGGGCACATTACTAGAACAGATGACAGAGCAAGAACGAATACAATTCTCCAACATATTTTTGAGAGCATGCTATTGGAAGTTGAGGAGTTTGGAGTTCAAAGGCACTGATTTAGGATTTCCAAGGACATGGAAGATTCCGTTCTGCCACAGATTCAACCCCTAAAAGCAGCTTTCCTCCTCGAAAAGAAAAAAACAAAACAAAACAGAAGGAATAATGTAATTTATTTCTGTAAGTATCACTCTCTTATAAGTATGGAAAAAGATTTTTGTGAAATGTTTAATAAGATGAATGGAAATACACATGAGATTTGTTTATTTATTGCTTTGGTTTTGGGGAAACTGCTGGATTTTCTTTTTTCTCCCACATGATACACAGCAAAGGTATAGAGAGCTCTGGCAGGTGCTTATTAATAGGTTCTATAAATCTAGAGATAAAATTTCATGAAGGAGTTTGAGAGAAGGATTGAAAGATGGTTGATGGTAAGTACTGACACTGGTTTGAAACATGTGAAGTAGTGCTTTTGTACTTACAGCCCCATAGTTATAATGTACAGCTTTATGAGTCCTTTGACCTATTCTTTTCATTTACCAAGCGCTGTATCCTCCATGCGTTCTGCACCTTTTCAAATAATTCAATTGTGCTTGTTGTCTAATCATTTGTTGTCTTACTCCATCTCATCCCTCTCCACAATTCAGTCATAAATCATTCCATGTAGAGGGTGTTCACTCCAACACGCTACAAGAGCAAGCAAAAGTCCATTGCCCAACTCATCAACTACTTAATCAGCTCTTTGTAAATGTTGAACATAGTGTGATAGTTTTCTTTGGAGTGTGTGCAGCAATATCTCTGCGTGTCAATCAATATTTGCGTGGCCCACTCGTTTTGGGATTGCACTGCAGAGTTTTGGCATTCGTCTGTTTTGTTAATCTCTTTTAACCATTTCCTTGCCCCAGTACTCAGGTTTTTCCTCTCCAGGTCCTTACCCTGTTTTACCTCTTGCTTTTGTTCTCCACATGTATGATTCCTTGATTCCCTCTGGCTTCTCACTCAGCTTATCCCAGTTTTCTCTTGCAGCCTTGCTTCTTGCTAGAGCTATCTCCCAACTCCAGGTATCTGTGATAGGGATCAGTGATTCCCTGTCTCCATCTCTAACTAGTCCTAGTCACATTGTTTATCCCCTATTTTAAAATTCATAGAATCATAGAATCATAGAATAGTGTGGGCTGGAAGGGACCGTTAAAGGTCACCTAGTCCAAGCCCCCTGCAATGAGCAGGGACATCTTCAACTAGATCAGGTTGCTCAGAGTCTCGTCCAACCTGACCTTGAATGCTTCCAGGGATGGGACATCTACCACCTCTCTAGGCAACCTCTTCCAGTGTTTCACCACCCTCATCGTAAAAAATTTCTTCCTTATATCTAGTCTGAATCTACCCTCTTTCAGTTTAAAACCATTACCCCTTGTCCTATTGCAACAGGCCCTACTAAAAAGTCTGTTCCCCAAATTCCCCTCCCTTTGTCAAGCATGCCTCCTCCAATTCCCGCTTCCATTTTCTGTACTAGCTCCAGACCTTCCTTCCTCTTGTCACAGCCATGGTCTCTCTCTCCAAGCATCAACTCTCTAAGCCAACGTTCCTTTCACAGCCCTCAGTTAGAGATTTCCCTTTCCCTTCCCCGTGTCCAGGTCTCCAGATTCCTTTTCTGAATCTTCTGCTTGTCTTCTCCTTGTCCTTAGGACACTTAAGTTAGGCAGATTCCTTTCTTCCCTCCTCAGGTACCCAGCAGATGAGAGCACTAGAGGTAAGCTCCAGTACTCGGCCCTGTGGAGGGCAATGGCAGCGCAGCGTTGGGATTAGAGGATGGCTCTCACTTGGTGCTTCAGCCCTGGTCAGTCTGTGCTCCACCAGCCTGCAGGACCAGTCGTACCCAGCTGGAGCAGCGCCAGGGCTGCTGCCACAATCTCACATGCTGGCAAGCAACATGGAAAAAAACGAATCTGAGAATAAAAATTTTCTGGTAAACGTACTATCTGCCATGTCCATACTAAAGTTGTTTCTGATATCATAGCTAATTAAGGATCTGCTTTGGTGGCTTCCTCATTCTTGTGCTCAAACATTAAATTAGCAGAGCAAAAACTTACTCCTAGCTATGACTTCTTTGCACGGCACTGTAGATGAAGGTCCTACTTACAGATCTAAACATGTGGGGGTCTGTACACTAGGTGGGATTTGAAACTATTCACAGACCACCAGCATTTAGGATTGTCACCCAGCAGGTTTACTCTTGAACCCCCCCTATGACCTCCCCATTGCTGTTGAGTGTGCATGCATGTGTAGGTTCTCTGCTCAAGTACATCAGCAGTTTGTCTGACACGGACAAATATTTTTGGTTGAGTTGTAACAATGATGGAGAGAATTAACCAGTGGTCTGTATGCTGGACAGCAATGGTCTGGACTAAGGTGTAATTGTATTTTATTGATATAAGAAATTATATTGCACAAATCACAGTATAAATTTTTAGTCATATATTTGTCTTGAAGTCTATGTACAAGTAAAATGCAATTTTAACTAGAATGCTTCTACTGAATGCTACTTTGAGAGTCTCAGAGATTATAGTAACTGTCCAGTTATGCTTTTTAGCAGTTTAAAGAGTACGAAGGGTCCCTCTTTTCTTCTCTTTCATTATCATGAGATCTGGGAAGATTACCTGGCAAAAAAATGTCTGCTTACACACGACACTCACTTTCACTGTTTTATAGCAATAACATGAGCTATAGTTGGCAACTCCACAGTCTAGAAAGTAAATAAAGAGCATAGTGAAAATGACAGCAGCTTCAAGGAGTTTAGCAGAGCGTGGATTATTGGCCAAGATTCTTGCCAAGACTACCCCAGCAAAATGTGATGACATTCTGGGCTAACCCTGAGAAACCTGATTGACAGACTCTGCTGAATGCGTTAAGTGACTGTACTTAAGTACTGGAAATCCCAAGTGTCCAATTTTTATTTTTTTTTCTACTGAAAAGCAGTGTGAAGAGCTGGAGCTGGGCTCTTCTTTTTGCTTATTGTTTCTGAGCATTTAGGATGCATTCAAGTCACCTATTGTCAAACACAAGTCACATGTCTCAGTTATATATCCAAGAAAACTGCTTAAAAATCCAGACTCGTGTGTTTTCATGAAATCTCTCCATTCCGACTGCTGAGATTTAAGAAAGCAAAACACTGCAAAGCTCACAATACATCTGTAGAGGTTGGCAAAATTATGCTACCACTAACACACACATTTCTCAATAGCAGTCTTCATAGAAATCAAGGACGTCTCCAGGTAACAGCCAGTTTCTCTGCATCCCAGCATTGGTAAGATAACTGTGAATAAGGAGTGACCCTGAACCTGTTTGCATTAACAGAGACCTGAGATTCTTTTTACACCTTCTAGTGCTACAAATACACTGGGCTTTGTGAGCTCCAAAATGGCAAATCCAGAAACAAACCCCACTATTTTGTTTAACTGATAGATGTGACTCATTACAGATTTTATTAACTGATTGGATTTGCATTAGGTCCTGACGCTTGTCAGATTTGTGTTGAAAAATTATTAGAAAACAGTTTCTCAGATGAGGGATTTTAGCTGCAGATGTCCTGCTATGAAAATCTGTTAGCACTGTTTTCAGCAAGTGTAAACTAACAACATGAAAAGCTCAGCTAGTTCACTTACAGATATAACTGAACTTTCAGACAACAATATATAGCACATATACCATGCTAGGAGGTTTTAGGTGCCAAATAGAACGTGCCATATTGATCCTCATGTTCTGTGGACGCTTCATTGCAAGGTCAAGTATACTCCTTAATTCATGTAGAATAATTGCAAATCTTAATACCAGCCAATTTTATGGCATAGAGTAAAGGAAAGTTTAGCTACTTTTGCTTCAATATCTGGGATCAAGTGACCTGGATTGGCTGGTCATGTAGTACATAAATCAGAAAATCCTCAACAAAACCTCAGTGAAACAACAGAGACACTTTAAAAGAGTTTTGTGTATGGCTACAACCGGTCTATAATTCACTTTAATGCTCAGCAAGAAACATTTTGGAGATAATGGAGGGAAATGAGATACACGCTTACCTAATAGTAAGACAGCTTCTTTGCTTGACCAGTGTTTTATATCATTTAGCTGGCATAAGACTTGGATATTCTTTACTGCTGTCATGAAAACTGTCTGCTAGACAGCCTTAGCTTATTAGTTTTGCAACTAAAGGAACAAAATCAAGATTTTTAGAGAGTGACAGAAGTACCAGGGGTCCTGCCCCAACTTACTTATAAAATATCAATGAACAAACAACCTTCCTGATTTTCAGCATGCTGACTAAACCACTGGGAGAAAGACACTAGAAAGGATGTCAAAATGTAACACTTTAAATAGCCATGCATGCTTTCCTCCTCAGAAAATAAATATGAAAAAAAGAGAACACGACAGCTGTCCGAGTCAGCTGTTATCAAAGGTAACCCTCAGTCATTGACTTCAGTGACTAACTCGACAATAATTCAGTCACATTTCAAAAGTGCCCTTAATTCTGAAAGTTTCAATTTTGACAGTGTGTAAGACACAGACTGTGCTTAGTACAGAGCATCCTACAGTTATCATTGATTTCAATGGGAGGCTCAAGTTTCTACAAAACAGATTAATGAAGTCATAGATTTTAATACCGGAAAGGGCCATTATGGTAATCCAGTCGGACTTCTTTGAATTCTGAGAGAACGTCAGTAAATGTTGCTTGCATGGAGCCTATAACTTCCAGCTGAGCTAACGCATATCCATAGGAAGGCTTTCAGTCTTGATTTAAAGACTTGTGTGACAGTGAACCTATCACATCCTAGAGAAAGTGCTTCACAGTTAGTTACCTCAGATTTCAGTTCTCTTTTTTTTTCATTTCAGCTTCTAAGCATTATATTTAATTATGACCTTATCTGTTAAACCACCCTTTCTACCCAGGAATCATAATTAGCCAAGTGGAGCTTACATGCAGTAAGGATCTATTTAAGTGTTTTGTTATAAGAGTGTCAGAGAGGAAAACCACACAGAATTTGTGGGGGAAAAACTGCACGTACACAATCCTGATATAAACAGTCCTGATGAGCTGGCAGGTCAAGAGGTTGCTGAGGAGCCAGGGATCCTGGGGCAAGCAGGCAGGGACAGGCAGGGCCCCTGGAGCAGGCAGTGAAGGAGGGAGCGTCAGGTCCCTTGGCACAGGCAGGGAGAGCAGGTGGCACGCTTGCAGCCCTGGCAATCCCACACAGACATCATGACTGCAGATCCCCATGAAGACGGTTTCCCCAAATTGAGAATTTTTTCCTTTTGTAAGACGCTTTCTAGACAGCCAGCAGCCTTTGGTCCCCACCCCCTCAGCCATACGCATACCTTGCGAAACTGGACAGCATTACTTTCTCAGGTCTCGGCAAATGCCTCCTCCTGTTGCTTGGTTGTTTTTCCCTTGCTCATCTGCTGCTTTCCTTTGGCATGCTCAGAGCAGTTGTCTTCATAACTTGCGATGTTGTGGTTTTTTCAACCAGTAATTGGCCATCAGTTAGTTGTTTATAACATTGGGTCCTCTGTTTTCAAAGATATTTTCAAGGCCTTTGCTGTTATCCCATGTTAAACTCTAGTTCATAATACCTGTCTGGCACACAGCTCCAGTGCACAGGGCAGGCTCTCACCGCAGGTTGATAACAAGCCCCGCAGGCCAGGACTGGGGCCTTGTGAAGTTGGCACTGAGCCGGTGGCCTGCTGCTAGCAAGGGTAGTGCTCTTCTTAATAGCTTTCATTTATTCTCGGTTGCACAGTCGCAGAGGAAACTCATCTTTAGCTGGCTGTGTAGCATGACCTCCCCAGCGTTTATCGTACCGCTCTTCTCTAAAATGTACTCACTCATACTTGGTGTGCCCTAAAATCTCCGTTCCTGCAGAGTTCTTAATACAGTTCAACTGTATTAATAATAATACAGTTGAACTGTATTGAGATATGTGTTGTTCAAATGAGGCTAGCATAGCATAAAATCACTGTAATCAACCTACCTTCATCATCACTTACACTTCACATGTGGTCACCTGAGGTTATTTATTCTATATTCTGTTTCGGATTACTGCTAGAGAGATGGCAGAAGATTGGACTAAAACCAGTAGTCACTACGGGGACCTCACTGGATGTATGCCCTTTGACCGGGGATAGTTGTGCTGGAAGGAAGGAGCCTCTGCCACCTTTTTTTCTGAAAGATTTAAGCCTGTAGTGCCCCAAAACACTAGAGCTCAGCCTGCTTGAAGGATGGATTGGGTCATATGTCTGAACACCTAATTACAGTGTCCTCTTATGGTAAAAAGATGATTTTTTTTTTCTTTGCTGTAATTTTATAAAGTTCTAAAAGAAACTAAAATGCAGAAGGTATAAAATAGTATTTATTATTTTTAAACATACAGCATTTTTAAGAACATGTATGAAATGTCAGCATATTCATATATACATACATGTGTGGACAAATATAAGTCCTTGACAAACTGATACAGAGCACATATATACATTAGGCAAGGCAAATCTAACCCGGATTTGTCCTTATTCTGGATCTGCTGGTAGTATACAGAAATATTTATAGGGCCACCCTAGTAATTTCCAGTGCTAACCGATTTTCCTAGCTAAAAGCCAACCGTCCCTGTCTCATTCTTTTTGGATGAGACTTTTTTTTCCTAGCTGGTCTGTGACCTGTTGTATTCTAACAGGCTGGAAAAAGCAGGTGGAGGTAAGGGAAAAATGTATTTCCAGGTATTGACATACAAATCTGAAAATTATTTACCTTTCAACAGAATTGTAAAGGAGATGTAAAATCGGGTGGTTCTATACAGCAAGAGAGTTCAATCCATCATCTTACGATTCTGCTTTAGATCCACTTCCTTTCTTTGCACCTGACTGTACTTCACAGAACCACAGAATCATTTAAGTTGGAAAAGACCTTTAAGATTATCAAGTCCAACCATTAACCTAGCACTGACAAGTCCACCTCTAAACCACGTCCCCAAGCACCGCGTCTACCACACGTCTTTTAAATACCTCCAGAGAGGTATTCTTGTAGAGGTTCTGTTGATAAAAATGTACAAGAATAATAGCAATGCTGTAACAGTTAAGCACAAACTTACTGTTTCCATTACCAAACTTTTTGCTCAATTTGAATAATTTTAAACCCAACTAAAATATTGAAGTTCATAAATTATATTTTGCCCAGATGAACTGAATGTTCCACAAAATAATGTCGGCAACTGCACTGAACAGAAAAGCACCTCACTCCACACTAGCACTCAGCAATAATTTGTAGTTCCCACTCTGAGGTGCGGATTTGACCCCAACCAGGAAGTTTGGATTTTACTGTGATAATGTAACGCTTTATGAGACATAATTTCACACTCTTGAGGAGACACAAATCAAGAACATCACAACCTGGAAAATCGGATCTTTCTGGGTATTTTTTAGCTTTAAGTAACATCAGGTAAAACACCTGCACACACAGGGCACTGTGTATTTTGCACAAAAGTGAACAGGTTCGATAATTTTTTTCCTTAACGTGATAAATCATGTAGAAACCCTAACCAACTCCTTTCTCACCTCTAGCCTTCCTCTTTAATAGGATTCACCTCTCGTTGAGCTAAACGTACCATTTTTTCTTAGTGAAGACATGTCCATACACGTCCTTTATGGGGCAGGAGATAGGAGCAAGTAGCTCCGCAGCGATGTCAGAACACAAAGATGGGGAGGGGGGCCGCTTTCCCCGTCAAAACGGCCCTTCCCTCCCCCGCTGTTCTCGTGCTCTCACAACCCGAGACAGAAGAAAGGCCTCCCTTTCCTACCACGGCCCGAGCTCACGGCCCCTGACGTGCGGACTCAGGAGCGGGGGCAGAGGCCGCCCCTCCCGCCGGCGGGGCGCACGGGGCGGCCCCAGGAGACCGGGGCGGTGGCGACACGGAGCCCAGCCGGTGCCGGAGGGCGGCAGGCAGCCCACGGAGGAGCCCCATGGGGAGGGGAGGCCGCAGGGGCCGCGGGAGGGCCGGGCCGGGCCGCTTGTCCCCCCTCGTCCCCCTCACAGCTGAGGCGGGCGGTGGGCGGGGCCAGGCGGGGCGGTGCTGCCGGAAGCGCGGCGAGCTCCCGCCTCGCGCCGGCGTCAGGGGCCACGCGCTGGCGCCGCGGCGTGAGGGCGTCCCGCGGGCGCGGGCCTCCGGGCGCCCATGGAGGGCTCTGGGGACGAGGAGGCGGGGGCCGACGGGCCGCTGCAGCGGCTGGTGAAGCGGCAGCGCAAGGAGAAGCGGGAGCTCCAGGGTGAGGGGGGCCGCCGCCCGGCGACGGGCGGGCGGGGAGAGGGCTCGGGAGCGGGGGAGGGGAGAGCGGCTCCCTCAGGCGCCCGCCTGGCCGGGGGGAGGCGGTGGGGAGACGCAGGGTGGGCCGAGCGTCCCGCTCTCAGCCTTCCCCTGGGGGACGCTCCGCGGAGGCGAAGCTGGAAGCCCCGTAGGGCAGCGGGAGAAGCTCGGAGGGGGCGGGAGGGACGGTGGCGGGCGCGTTCGCCAGCGCCCGGCTTTGGGAAAGGAGGGAGCAGCCCGTGCAGTGCCCTCGCAAGGGCAAGAGGATGTCGGTAGCAAGCACGTTGCGTCTTGGCAGAGGTGCCAAGGCCATGCTTTGGTGCTAGGTGTGGCTCCTGTCATGCAGGCGGTCTGCTGAGTTCGCCTTACTGTAATTTTGGGAGCCTGACAGTGCTTCAGAGCCGTAACATAATGCTAGACCATTAGCGTTACGTTAACGTTTTGCTACTTTGCTTTTAAGTTAAAGGAGGTCTGTTTTTGTAAGGCATTTTAGATTGAAAAGCCGGTATAAGGGTCCTTGCTGCCCAGGCAGATATGTTTCTTTGTTCAAAGTGCAACTGATCTGAAATGAACTTTCACGTTCTGTCTAGCCACAGTAAAGTATCTATAGTAGAAGATCCCTGTGGTCTAACAGCGCTACATATGAACTGTTCATCAGCCACATTTTACCTACCCTATTACAGTAGATTAATATAATCAAGTAGTTCTGTTAGCTGGATTCTGTTGAGTTTTATAGTTGATTATAACCTTTTTGTTAAGCCTTTCTCATTGCTGGTATATTGATACGGCCTTTTCCTTTTTTGGTATGTGATGAAATAGGCCAATCTGCAGCCTTTTACTAGTTAGAGGGTTAAACAAGAGGAGAGACAGTATTGGGCTGCGTATTGTCATTAAATCTATAGGAACTTACTGTTTTGAGATGCCTTTTCCTTTCTCAAATTTGGATGAAATTGAAAAGAGGTGTAGGAATCAAGCATTGTGATTAAGTGGCTGGAGCACATGGAACATTGATCGGGAGAGGCTGAGGAACAGAAGGTTTTTCCACCTAGAGAAGGTGATAAGGGGGTATGTAATTGCAGTCCTCCACTACCTAAAGGTGGGAGGGGTGTGTAGAAGACAGCCCCAGTCTTTCCAGTTAGGAGAGGCCGTGGACCTATAGGCACACATTTTACCCACTTGAAAAATACATTCCTGAGAAGTGCAATGATTAACTGTTTGACAGATAACAAAACAGTTTGTTCATAAGAACTAACATAAGGTCTGTCTCAGCCTCTGAAAATCCATCATCTCCTCCAGTTGATGATCCTTGTCTCTACCACCCCCATATACTCTCCTTGTGTATTTGTGTTTGCCTCTTAAGTCCTGGGCTTCCTTCTCCCCCATTATGTTAATTTTTATGAACAAAACTGCTTTTCTGTCTGTCAAACTCAGCTGATTCATCTGTGAGGCTGAATGCTTAATGTAAATCTTTCAGTGTGAGCATTCTTGCTGCCTCTTCTTGAAAAGTTTTATTATCGTAGCCATCATCTTCAGTTCAATCGTGTCAGTCAAGGGTGAAGGACAGGAAAATGTACAGATGGTGAATAGCAAGCAGGGTGTTAAATAATTGGTGCTGTAACTCTTAAACAGTGAATACAGAAGTGATGAGAGCTAGCAGGGTGTGTTCATGTAAGAGCACAGGCTGTGGGAGCTGTGTGTGTTCAGCCTGGAGAAGAAGAGAAGGCTGTGGGGGATCTGATTGTAGTTTCCACTGCGTAATGGATGGAGCCAGACTTTTCAAAGCAAAGCGTAGAGAATGGTCTAGAGACAATGGCTGGAAGTGGTTACAAGAACAATCCTCATGGGAGGAAAAAGGGAAAATATTTTCATAATAAGGATGGTTAAACATGGGGAAAAAACTGCCCAGAAGGGTTGCAGAATGTTCATCCCTGGAGAGTTTGCACAGTCATCTGAATAAATTCCAGATCAATCTGAATTAGCATAACCTGATGTAGCTTTGAATTCAGCCCCACTTTGAGCAGGAGGTTGATCTAGATGACTTCTGGACATCCTTTCTAACCAAACTATTCTGTGATTTGAGAAATGGAGCCTTGACTCACAGCCTAAAAGTACGTATGGAACTTAAGGAAATTTAGGCTTTTTTTTCTTCTTGAATACCCATCTTGCTTTTAGAAGCTTCATTTTAAGGACAGGTAAACTCTGTTTTTACTTTTAAACTACTACTTGTGTGATTAAAAATTTACATATCTTTCTTGTGACAGCATTTGAGATCTCAGTGCCCAGATAAACTTTTTGAAGGCAACAGGCTGAGGTCTGCTGTGTTGATGAAGTTCTTAAGTATTTGTAATAGTAACCTGGCACAAGTTTTTCTCTTCTTCAGATATAATGTTTGCATCTATTAAGAAAAATATAGCTGCTTTAAAACGTGATGATCATAACAGGCAGTGTCATAGCTAAACTGTTAAAACATACTGATATGTTGATATTTGTAAATTTTTTCTTCTGTATGACTTGCAGTTCTCTTTTCTACAATGACTGTGAGGTATCTATATTGAGAGGTAATGTTTTATTACACTACTTCTCTAACAGCAAAAATTCAAGGTATGAAAAATGCTGTTCCCAAGAATGATAAAAAGAGACGAAAACAGCTGGCTGATGAAGTTGCCAAACTAGAGGCAGAACTTGAACAGAAGCACAAGGAGGAATTAAAGCAGCTGAAGGAAGCTTCACCTGAGCAGAATAAGGTAGGTGCCTTAACTTTAGCTGAAGTTGTACAGATACAATTTGTGTTAGGGCTTCTTTAACTTTTAAAAATTATAATGAAGTAACACTTTAAAGTATTTCTCCTTTTCCTCACAGTATTGGTAACTCTTTCATCTTTGGAAAGATTCAGCTGTTACACTGGGTGGGCATTGCTAGAAGGGGCATTTACCTGCGGGGTTTTTTGTTGTTGTTGAGCAGTATTTGGTTTTGCTCTTAAGGCTACATTAGTAGCTCAGTTGTCTTAAAGAAATATTTGGGGTTTTTTTTAAGTTCCTGTTATATTGTCACTCTAATTATCTTATGTAGACTACTAGAGTATTGTTGGCCTTCAATAGGCATTTGACTGATGCAGTGGTTTTTGTCTTGCAATTCTGTCAACAAGGTAATTGACCTTTTTGTAAGAAGATACTTTCTGTGATGATGGGAATTGTCTTAAATGCTATTATTCTGCCATGTTGGCAACATAGCTACATGCTTAAGTGCTTCCAGTTTGCTGTTTGATGGCAAACCACTTAATTTTTAACAGAGGCTTAGCATTATTCAAATTTAGCTGCAGGAAATATGACCACCTGAGTAAACTAGATACTATTAAATACTTGTGTGACATAGAAAAATTCACCTGTGTTTTAGCACTTAATAAGCAGAGTGCTGGAAACTCCTGTTATAGTGAATTTGCAATCCATAGACTTAATTTTGTATATTCAGTACTGAAAAGAACTCTATTTGTATCATGTGCCTGAATTTAAGGACCGCTTGTTCAAGTAGGCCTGTTCATATACTTTCTCCTACCTAAATGGGAATAGAGCTTATGGCTAAATTGGTGCAATACAGTTATCTGTGAATGACGCTAATGCTCCATGCTCATACATCTCCTTAAGTGTTTCCCTAACAGTGTGTGTCTTTGGGCTGTTTAAATCTTGTAAAGAAACAAACAACGACCTGTCTGTCTGACACTTTCAGGAGTAGATGTTTTCTGATTAGTGACCCAATAAAATGTTCAGCAGAATGCACTTTTGTTTGAAAATGAGAGTAAAAACATTTCTGAATGACTTTTAGGGAAATAGACTTGATTGAGAAGCATCTGCTGAGAATCCTTGTGGAAAAAAAAAAGTTTTCAATTGCGAGAGTTATGACCCTATAAAAACCTTCTGTGGTAGTTTTTAATCAGATGCTTATGCATTAAACATAATGCTTCTGTTTACCTGTATCTTAGATTAGTTTCAAGAGTTTGTTTTATTTTGCTAAATGAGCTGTCAAAACTTTACAGTGGAGGATCTTTCAAGCTAAAATCCTTGCCCTGGACATATAGCTTTGTCTGAGACTATTCTGTTCTGAGATTTATGGTTTTTTTCACTTCTCAACTTTTTAATTCGGATCGAAACATGTCCATGCTTCCAAGTGTGACATCTAGTTCATACCATTATGGGGTTAGCTTTGTCATTTTTCTTGAAGTGTCAACTCCCTGTCTTTTCCAGCTGCTGGTTATGCTTTGGTATGGAAGGTGGAACCTTCTTCTGCTTTAATTGTCACGGAACTTGATAATGGCTGTTTGGGTACTTCAGTGGGCTGGTATGGTGAGGAAAACTTTCCCTTTCAGCCAGTAAGCAGTGTTCACACTTCAGTGTGGAAGCTTGTAAGAGAACATATAGATTAAATTTGAGATGTGCAGTTCGTAACTGTCTCTTTGTTGAGACTACAGAAAAAGTAATAAAATGCATGACAGTGGTTTGGGATGTGAAATGCTTTACTTTTGGTTTTGACAGGTTCTGTGTTATACACAGATCTTTGTGGTTAAACTTGCTAAGTATACTCTGGAATTACCTAGGAACAGAACTTAAAATGGTTTCAGGAGATGCCTATCTCAGTTATCATTTATACTAACAAGAATATTTAACATTTTTTTCTTTTTAGAGAGATTCTATAGCTGATGGGGTTGCAAATTTAGAGCTTGAAGGAGTAGAGCAACAGATTCAGCATCCTCGAATAACAAAAGCACAGAAGAGGCGGGTATGATTTAACATTTAAACATTTTACAAATATTTGATTGAAGTTATATTCACTTAAACTTAACTGTAATAACCAAAGTTAAACAATTTTGCAGGGGACATTACCTGGCTAATTCAGTATTGATGCTGTACCTACTGGGTGCCTTGAAAATCTGTAAAGCTGCTACCTAGAGATATGTAAGCATTTTATAAACAGTTGTACTTTCCTACCCTCAGCCGTGGGCTGGGAATCAGAATAGGTCAGGAGATGGGAGCTAGAAAAAACAAATGATGTAAAGCAAATGATCTTTTAAAAGAATTTCACTAAAAACATTAATAAAGAAATAAAGTATTTGAATTAAAACAATGTAAAATACTACGTGGAAAATATGCAAGTAGTAGAACTTTACACATTTAACAAAAGAACATTAATACTGAAATTCTTGTTTCTTAACAACTCAAAAATTTACATTACCTGGTGTCCAGGCCATTAAATCTTGTTAAGCTTCAGATGCTAAATTGTGATGGATTAGCATTCTCATTGTACCTGCATGAATATTGGTTCAGGGCCAGAGGAGCACTGCTTTATTGCAGAGTCCATCCCCTGTTACATGATCACTACTGCAGAGCTGCCTTGTAACAAACATGATAAAAGGATGTTCCTAATTCATTGCACCATGTTTAGGCAAAATAAAACTCTGTAGCCTAGTTTTCCTATATTGTGGTTGCCTAAACTAGTCTGGTCTTGATTTGTGGTGAATTTTAAGTGTGAGAGTGAAAAGATCATTCTCTGTACTGCTTCCTTTTTTACTTGTTCATTTACTTTGACTCTTATTCCCTTGTTAATTTAAGCATAAACTTACAAAGCATTCTATAAAATTAATTTTTATGTTATGTATTATTACATCCCCTCTAGTATTCTCTGTATGCGTTCTTATCCTTCCTTTAGGTTAGGGAGCAGTCTTTTATGAGGTATACTACCTAGCCTGAGGGAGTTTCAGTTTCATGACATGAGCTCCATTATGCAATCCTATGCGTAAGTGGTAGATCTCACACTTATTATGAAAGAGCAATATTTTCTGTTGTTTAATTAGAATCCTCATACTTGAGTTGTTTGCCAATGTGGTGAAATAGGTGATCCTGAAGAAATTACTACTATTAATAGCCTTTGTATGGGTGTTGTAAAGTGTTATTTTGCGTGTTGATATAATTAAGATTTCTCCCATTGCATTATTTCGGGTGTGGTGGCAGAGGCAGTTAGGATATATTGGTCACTTACTATTTGCTAAAGTTTGGGTTTAGGAGGTCTCCAAGATTTAGTAGTACTGATTTGGGAGAACATTTCACAGATACCAATGTACTGAGAAAATATTTGAAGAGTTAGAAGCAAGCACTAAGCCAAGAGCTGTACAGGCATCTTCTAAATTTTAACATTTGCTGTAATTTTTATGTGTTTTTAATCTAAGGAAAAAAAAGCTGCTTTGGAGAAAGAAAGAGAAGAAAGGATAGCTGAAGCTGAGATAGAAAATTTAACGGGTGCTAGACATCTTGAAAGTCAGAAACTTGCCTCCCTATTGGCAGCAAGGCACTTAGAGATTAAACAGATCCCTTCAGATGGCCATTGCATGTACAGAGCTATTGAAGATCAGCTCAAGGATCGCCAAAATTCCTGGACTGTTGCAACTCTGAGGAACCAAACAGCAAAGTATATGCAAAGTCACTTTGATGACTTCCTGCCATTTCTTACAAACCCTAGTACTGGAGACATGTATAGCAGAGGTAAGACTTGTGGCATAAGAGATTTTAAAAACTGTTACAACTATTTCTGAAAATTCTTCATCTTGGTTACAGCTGAATGGGGACTAATCCATTATGGTATTTGTTCCTGAACTTTGTTACTTTGTTGGTTTGGCTGTGTTCTATGGAACACAGAATTATGGTCCACTATGAAATTTGGTACACTGGAATCTTTGTAATTTATCTTTTTTTTTATTTATTTAAAGTAATCTAGCAAACATTATTCCCCATTTAAAAAGTAATAGAAATCAGAACTTGCTGGTTACTAGATGGTAATCATGTTCTAGTATGTGATTTTAAGTTGTATTATAAACAGCTTGTCTACCAGGTTAGGGATGATTTTTTTTGTCAGCTTTTATATTGGAGTTTTCAATTTACATAGGAAAGCTGTTAAAAATGAGTGTGAAATTCAAGCAAATCTCTTTTATAATAGTTTGCATAGATGCTTTTTCTTATTCTACCCTTTATTTTCACTGTTTACACTAGGCCTTTTGGAGCCCTTTCTTATAAACAGACTAAACTAAAAAAGATAAAGGCATTTAGTGTGGAGCAATGGTGTAGGCTGACTAAAGGCAGTTAAATGGAATTTGTGTACTTATTTGAGCAATACATGGTTTATTCTTTTCTTACTGCATCTGGAACATCGTGCAAATGACTACGGTTTTTTAACTTACTGCTACATTCATTTAATAGTTATTGCTGTGGATTTCAGTTGGTGACTGGGGGCTGTTGTGAAGTAGGAGGCATCTTTCCCATGTTTACAGAGGTAACTGTCACAGGATAAATGTGCCCTAAGAGAAGACTGAATGAAGTTCTGCAGAGCAGCAGGGAGTTGTGGTTTTCTTATGTCTCTTAAGTCTGTTATAAGGGGAATGTATGAAAAACAATTCTGAGCAGTCTTCAGCAAATCTGTTCTTTCTTTATCAGAATCTATTCATATGGTTCAGAAGCCTGAAGGGTTGTAATTCATAAATTTGAAAGCTTGGTTTCTGTAGAACATGATCTGCAAAAGGTTTATTTAGCTATTAACAAAGAAACTATTGGGAATAAGTACTTCAGAGGTTAAAAACAAAGCAGCTAATTTGGAACTTAAAAAAAACGACAGTTGAACTACGTACAGTTACAAGATTTTAAAAACATACCTGACACCTAGCTAACATAAGAACTAAGCATACTACCTGCTATCACATTCTTTTCTAGAGTCTCAAAACAACAGTCTCTGAAACTTAACAGGAAGAAAACTGTACGCAATTTCATGCTTGTTGTTAACAATTCCCTGAATAAAAAGTTCAAAATATAAACCTGTACTTCTTTTTATTCCCATACTTGTTTTTATTCCTGTCTTCAGTCTTAATTTTTCTAAAACAGTTATGGGGGTTTTTTGGCCTCTGGTGATTTTCTTTTCGTTTCCTTCTCTTCAGTGAACATACGTGTTTTCCTGGATAATGTGTTTGGACTTTTCAGGTTCTAGTTCTTCATTGTACAATCAGTATTTTTCCTCAGTTGCTTGTTCTCGCATAAGAGAAGTACTAAAAGTTGTCTGTTCTTTCCTCACAGAGGAATTTGAAAAATACTGTGATGATATAGTGAATACAGCTGCATGGGGTGGTCAGCTGGAAGTAAGTATTGTACTGATAATTTTTATTTGTAAAATTCTGAAGCGGGTGAATATACCTTCAAAAAAGGGCTTCTTAAGAAAGAATACCTGAAGGCATAAGGGAACATAGTCATAAATAGTTTATCAATAACTTTATCCTATGGTTATAAATTGTTTTCCCAAATTAGTAGCTTTTCTGATGGTGTGCTGCTGTTCTGATGTATTTGACGACATGCAAGTTAATGAATTCAGTAGTTCTAAATATCATTAGAAGGACTGACAGTACGAGCGGGGGAAGACTTTCTAAGGAGAAAGCATTTTATTATGCAGACTTAGATGGTAGCAAAGCTGACTAGAGTGGAGCAATGTTAGATTTTTGTAATGTAAACCAAAACTTGAGCTTGAGAAAATACGTATTTATTCTAGTTTGTCTTATGTATTGTTTTATCAAAGAGTAGTTACCAAATTACTGAAGCTAGCCCAATGTTACCTGTGTTGTATCATCAAAACAATGATTAATTTAAGGCAACCTGTTTTCAATTAAAGTTTAAAAAGTTAAAATAATTTTGCTTACTTTGATAAAGTTTATTTTCTAACAATATTTGAAATGTTATGCCCCAACTCATGTCTGCTAAAACTAAATGCCGTATCTTCCTCTGTCCTCCCTACATTGGATTTAATCCTATTATTGAATTGTTTTTATGCCTTGAAGCTAAGGGCTTTGTCGCACATTTTGCAAACACCTATAGAAGTAGTGCAGATGGATTCCCCTCCCATTATTGTTGGTGAAGAATATTCAGGGAAACCAATAATACTTGTGTAAGTATGTAATTTTGTCCCTTCTTAAAATTAGTGCACTTATTTCTATAGCAGAGGGCTCAGCTTTGATTCTCACCTGCTCCTTTATTTTCTGTTATGTATCTGATGTTGAAATGCTGCTTGAATCTTGCAGGTCAGAAATTATGTTTGTGATTGACACACTTAGTTTAAAGATATTGTAATTAGAGTTCTTAAAATGCTGACAATCAGTCTGAAGTGCGATTCAGTCTGAAGTGTGAAATACTACAAGGTCATTTTACATGTTAGATAATTCCAAAATAATAGTGAAATTGATATAAGATGCAGGAGGAAACTTTTTTCCTTCAAAGTTTATGTCAATCTGTGCCTGGAAGTCACCAGAATTAAAAACTGTCTTTATTAATTCTCTCCTATTTAATGACCCTGTATATTTTTTGTGCTAAAACTTGAATTTATTTAAGCTATCTTCCAGTGCTCTTAATGTTTGGCATGGCGTATACCTTTAGTTAAACTGAACACTAATTCTGTAAATTTTTTTTTTTAGGTATATGAGACATGCCTATGGATTAGGAGAACATTACAATTCTGTAAAACTTCTAACAGATGCTGCTACAGAAAATGGCAGCTAGCATACAGAAATCTTAAAACCACATGGGTAACAGTTGCATCTTGATGTGTCAGGCTCCAGACAACTCCCAGACTGGGAAGTAAAACTAAATGGAATGGATTAAAAATGAAAAAAAGACATACAAGGTTTGACTATAAATCAGAAATAGCTGTTGATTTAAAACAAAACCAAAACAAAACAACACAACAGTATTTTGAACTTGTTGGTTTGAATCATGTTTAGAAGATCTTCTCTAAAATGGTGGCTGTGTAATCATAAATTTTTTTTTTAATAGAGCTTCATCCCATGCTGCAGTGAAAATACTGAGTAGTAAATGTTTTGGTTAACCTGCATTTCTGCTGAAGAATTAAGGTTACCTGAAGGGTCCTGTTACATTATTTCTGGTAGATTTTGATGATCATGGAAGAGTTAAGGCATTTAAAATAATTGATTTTGATTGATGAAATATCCTCTACAGTGTTTCTATAGTTCTATCAGGATCTAGCTTTAACGCTGTAGTAGGGATCCCCTTTCTTTATTTGGGCAGAGAAGAGCTGGAGGCAAATACAGTAGTAGAATATCTTGCTTGGCTGAAGGAATTGCAGAATCTTTAAAATAAAAAGACATTCATCTAAGATTTTTACCAAGGTTTGAGGACTTAACTTTTTTTTTTGCAGTTGATAGTAGGAACTGAATGCTTGATGCTGTTCCTACTACTGAATCTGTAGGAAGAGCACTGTTGTTTATGACTATACATCATAACATTGATGCAAGTTAACTGTGCTGTTCATCCTTCGTAGTCTTTCATCTGTGCATTTCGATGATACAGAAATCTTACAAACAAAAAGCTCCTCAAAGCACTTCAGGTAGTGAAACTCATCTGAAGTCATCATTTATGGATCTGCTGATCTAAGCACTTTGTGATCTCTAAAGTGTGATGTTTTATAATGCTTAAAACAGCTGGTTGCATACAGGTGTAAAAATAACCACCTTGGGTTTTGTCAGTGACTTGAAAGGTGATCTGCAAAAGAATCAAGTTTATTTTGATTGCTCTTTATGATGCACAGAGACTTGAAAGGTGGTGGTTTTTTAATATGGCTTGACTTTTTACACTAGAAACGTAGATTTTTGTCTTTAAGTCACTGTAAATGTGACTCCAAAATTAGAAGCATACTGAAACCAAAGTTGTAATGCAATTGTTTTTTAACAACAGAAGTGTGTGCTTTTTTAAAAGCCTTAGTCAATAACACGATAATTGTCTGTATTTTAGGGCTGATGAGTGGATTTGGAGAAAAGATGTTCATGTCAAGTTTAAACACTTTTGCCCTGATTTGAGGATTATGAGCTAACAGTGCGCATTTTGTAGTCCTTCATTAAAGCTAGCCAGCAGATTGACATTCCTGGGACTTATAAATTAGAAAAATCTGCTCTTACTTAAGGAGGAGATAAGTGTTCACTTTATGGATCAGATTATGTCTGATTTAAAGCACTTTGAGAGAGGGGCAGGGGAAAAAAAATCAAGACAATTGTAGCAGGGAGTTTTGGACAAGCAGAACTTGAATTATGACTTCTTCAGACTGGTGCCTGCCAGGAAGACAAAGTATTAACCAGATCAGGAGGTTTTACATCCTTATTTATCTGATACAGTATAGTCAATATAGCTGTATTTATAGCAGCTGGTTTACTGCAGAATTTGGTTTACCACCCTGATTGTATGAAACGATGTTTTTAATTTCAAACAAAAAATTGGATACAACAGTATGGAAAAGTGTCTCTATTCATAATACCACTATGAATTTCACTAAAAATAATAATAATCAGAAATACTCTTCTCTGTGTTGCTTAGAATTGATATGATATGAAATGCACATGCTGCATCTTATAGATCCCTGTGAAAAAAGTTCTTTTTTCTTTCAATAAACCAAAAGTTCTTGATTTATTGGGATTTCATTCTTGTTTGATTAGCTGACAGAGAAAAGATGCCAGAATCGTGGAATGCCTGTACTGACAGTTTGTCCTGTTGAAGATGTTTACAATTTGTATAAAGCAAAATAATGTTTTAATATAGTGAGTGAAAGATCCTTGCTCATGCTGTATGGGACTTGCCCAAAAGTAATAAATCGGTTTATTTGTGGCAAATCTTGTTGTGGTCACTTTTTATTTTGTACTTAGATTGTTCACTTCTTAATTCCTAGTATTAGTAAGTTTACTTTGTTTAATTTTTATGGCTTTAGGGTCCTACTGTAGTATGAATTCTCCAACAACTGACTATTCCTATTCAAGCAGACAAAGCTTTACTCTTTATGAAATGAAGTTGTTTCTAAACAAGATTTATGCTCAGTGTTTTAGCATTTCAACTTGAACTCTTCTGTAAAGCTGTATTTGAAAATACTGTTGAACTTCTCCATACATAAAAATGATAAAGTGAGAGGTTTTTTTTTTTTTCACAGTTTAGCTTTTGACTTTTGTCAGATTACACTTTCTCTGCGAAACAGCAGTACTTATTTTGAGTTTCTATGTATTGAAGTAGCTTTTCTTGCTTTTATCTGCAATTCATTGACATCAGTTTCTTCAGCCACTATTTCTTTTAAGGGCTGGTAGGTAATTTTTTTTGCTCGAGTAACTGAGGTTCGTTTCCAGCAGGAATGCTCACAAGAATGGGAGGGAAGCTGTCAAGTGGTCTGCAATAAACTGTGTACACTCTTCTTACAGGGAAGAGCGTCCTCGCTGCCGCGGGCGCAGCGCTAGGCCCCGGCGGCCTGAGGGATCTCTGGGGGCCGCGGCGGAAGCGCCCCGGCTGCGGCGCTGGCGGGCCCGGGTCACGTGGGGGCTGAGCTGTTGCCACGGCAACAAGCGGTGTCGCCGGCGGGGTGCGCGGCAGCCGCCCGGCTGGGCCTCGCTGCGGCGCGGGCGGGACCGGCCGCGTCCCGGAGCCGCACACGGCGCTTGGCCTTCGTCCCTGTCCCCTTTGCCGAGCCTGCGCCCCGCCTCGGCTCTGCCGTGCGCCCCCGGTAGCGCGGGCTGCAGCCAGCGCCGGAAAGCGGCTGGGAGGTGCGTGGCAGCATAAATTATTTAAATATTCCATGACTTTAAGGATTTTTTAAAAAGAAATAATATAAAATGCAGTGAAACAGTGATGTTCCTTGTGCGCCTTTGTATGATTCTCATAACCTGTTGTGCTTATGTATATTAAAATATTACACCAAAGCTAAAACACCGTGAAGAGGGGAATTTGTTTCACAACCACTCGCCTCGAGGCAAAATTGTCACTAGAGGCACTTTTTGCCTCCTGTCCATGCTCCGTCCTTCCCGTCTCCTCTTTTTACCAGGCAGTTCAACAGGAGCTGTGACAGGCCCCTGGAGAAAACCAAGGCTGAAGCCTCCTGTCTGTGCAGAGCACGTCCCCCTGCTCCTGCGCTGGCTCAAGGAGTAAGAGGTGCTGGCAGCGGGGTGACTGGGCAGACCTGAGGCTGTGGGGTGGTGGTCCCCCTCTGCGGAGTTACGCTGGAGTGTAATATTGTTCTGAATTACAAAAGTGAGAATTACCGTAGCTAAACGTGCTGGCGGCAGATGGGGTAAGGTCACTGCTTCTTGCGGTTGGTGCTGGGGCTATGGATTTTGCCCAGTTCTCCAACCCTCCTCCTTCACCAGCACTGGTCGCCTTGCAGCTTATGAATTCACTGATGTGCCAGTTGAGTAATGGAGATAGGCAGCGTCTCTTTTGTAGACAATATGGGTGGTCGCAGTGCAGGCAAGCCGCGGTGTACGTTCCGGGAAGTCCTGATCAGATATACTGCATAGGTGTGCTGGGTAAGTGGCATCTTCAGGGGTGCAACAACCTTCATGTCAAAGGAGTGAATGCTGAATGCCTCAGAGATACCCCAAAGGCTGTGGTGAGAGTGGACGTCAGAATGTCCCATCTGCATCATCTGGGTAGACAAGACAACACTTTGGGCTATCACCTTTCGTAGGCCATGGAATTGTTGCAAGTACAACTTTTTATTTTTAGTCCTCAAGACACAACCTGCCCTCCTCTATCTCCCAGCTGGTCTCCTGGGATGTATTTATGAATGACAAGCAGCCTGTGTTGATTACTTAATCTATGAAAGTAGCTGAGCAGACTTAAAAATAGGATCTGAAATATGGAAGGCATTTTCTGTGCTTTCCTTGGCTCCAGTAAGAACACTGACCCACCAATTCCTTTGTTTTGAGAGACTAACAAAAGCAGCAGATGGGTTATGATTAATCACTAGAGGCATATGATATATGTACTTTTGAATACAACTAAAATCCTTGGCAGTTGCCTCCATACATTATAAACAGGTATATCGCAAAAAGAATTGTTCACACACACAAAAATGTTTGGTAAAATTCAAAGTAAACTGATGTAGTCTCTATGTTCCAGATTAAATAAATACATCAAGTTGTCAATTGAAAAGCTTTATCCTCTTCTTTACAAATTAGAAAAATTGGAGTGCATAAGCTTAAATAGTAAGCAGATAAAAAATATTCCTAGGGAGCAACATTTTCTGCAAAGGCTCTCTGAACTTCATCAGTCCTGCAAATATTTTGTCATGATATCTGAAGAGATTAGATACATGAAGAGCCTGAAGATGCTGTGTTTGTCCACAAACAAACTTAAAAACCTTCCAGATGTGAGTAATAGTTGTTTATTTTTTAAAGCCTTTTTTTTCCTTTTGAAGAATAATGTTGTCTTATGAAAACATTTGAGCAAGATATCTTTTTTTGAAATCATTACGCAAGTCATGAAGATGCACTTTAATAATTGCATTCTGGAAGGTATTTGAATACTCTTTCAAGGAAGCTAAGGATGTGGAGATTTTAAACTAATAATTCTTCCTTATATACATATGTATCCTATAAAACTCAAAATATGAATTAAAATGTCAGCAGTATAAATAGGCAATAGTTCATTGTTAAATCCTAATAAGGCTCCACTGAGTTGGGAAAGAGCGAGGGACAAAAGACGGCATATCTAATGAAGAAGCATTTTTCTCTTAGCTGAATACAGAATGTTGGAGCACAAAAAGCCAGAAGCAGAATTGGGAAAGTTGGTGCTAGCAGGGGATACCTGAACGAAATGCACAAAAATATCCAGGCTAAGAACAGTGAAGCGAGAGAGAACACAAAAGTGAGGGTTAGAATAGCTATAGGAGTAGCCAAGTGGAGAGACGGCAAACTAAGCTAGTAGCCTGTTTTCCAGAAACAAAACACAGATGGATTGTGTGACTCCATGGGATCTGTTCTTATGCTAAAATATATTTCTGAAAGGGGAAAGAAAGGTCAGCATTTGCTGCTTTTTCTAGCTCATAATTTACTTAATTTTATGAAAAATACCAGTTACGTGTTTGTACAGGTCTTCTGTGTGTCTTTACACCTCGTGTGCTTCTGAAGAATTGCACTGTATAACCAGCCGTCTCAAACGTTTGGGGTTTGGTGAGCTCCCCGAAAGAGAGAGCTGTTTTGTACCTTCACTGGCAGCCTTCATTGCACCTTCTTCACTGATTGGTAGAGCTGCAGATTACTTCAATGGATTTTAAAAACTTTAATTTATTTTAAGCTCCGATATGTTTATCAGTATTTGACATAGTGTTTTATGTCACTGATTTAGTTGCAGTATTTGCTGTCTGCTTGATCTGCTGCTTGAGTATGTTATCCATCTGCTTCTGAACATTTTATCACAATTTTTGCAGGCAACTGCAGACTGAGAGTTGACATGGAGATCTTTGAGAAAACCTACATGGGACAAGAAGCTGGATAATGTAATGAAAGAATGCTTTAAATCCAACTTGAAAAACTGTGCTGTTCGGTAAAAACAATAATGAAAAGATTCTTGAGGAAAATTACCCTGCTGATATTCCAAACCTTTACGTTTTAATTTTTATATTTTAGTTGTGAAAATCAAGTAAAAGTTATGTTTGTTTGTTTTTAATAGAGAAGAAACAGGATGTCACACCTCTGATAGTGTACTCAGGTTTTGCAGATTCTGTTATTTCTAAAAGAATGGTAGCATTCCCCAACATAACAAGTGATGTTTCCTGTCTAGTGCAAGGACACATTACAAAAATGGTGATAAAGGTCTTTTTCCAGTTAGTCCCTTTTGAGCTTCGAACATTTTTTGTGAAACATCCATGTGTGTAGGAGTAGAGCTGTTCAGTTTTTTTAATTTAAAAAAGTGCCTTTAATGGTGGGGGTCTTGAAGGGGGACAGGAAGGACACAGATTGCTTTCCTGAATTAGGTAATAATTGAACTAAGACATTGGGGCACTATGTGGTTATATTGAGAAAACTGTGTATTTAAAATATGTATACCAATATATCTTCTACATTGTAGGATATGCACTGACTTGTCCCACATGATAGCCCCTTCGGAAAAAACTTCTTAGCTACAGAGTTTTGGCATTGGAGCTGGAAGTCTGTGGACTGTTGCAGATCTAGGACATCACTGGGAATAAAAAGAAATGTGGAATAGCTTGCGTGACTGGAGTGGTGCATTAGATGGATACATTTAGGAAGGGCAGGCTGGGAAGGTGAGGAGGAGAGGTTTAGCTTAGCGCTTGGCTGTGGGACAGGTGACAGGTCTGTTCATAGCTTATGGGCCAGGATCAGAGGGGTGGCCTACATGGGGCGCATAGTGGTGTGTGCCTGCTACACACCAACCAACATATTTTTACTAATTTTACTAATAGTGGGGTTTTTGCACAGTTCGAGTTCCCTGACCAACTCCAGAGCCTTAATCTAAAAATAAGACAAAGCAGGCTAAATTCGAAAGCTATTGCTTAGTAAATACATTTGATTATGAAGTCTCCATTAAATCCTGTGTATGAAACTCAGTGTCTTTTCCCTGAAAGATTTAGTTATGTATTTTAAGACTAACACACAAGATAGCCTATTTGTACAACAGGTGAAGCCAGGTCTCAGTAGAGGCTTTCTTGTATTCTCGCTTACTTCGCACAATGTATGGTACACATCACAGTGATGCATGTAACATCAGAGTTTGTCAGATGCACAAACTAAGGTATTACCTTCAAGGAGTGGGCTTTCCAAAACTGATAACAAATGATAAATGATTTAAGAGTCTTGAAATCGTCTTTATAAATTTCAGCTGCATTGGTATGCAACATTTTCCAGATCAGAGCACTTACAAAAGATAATTTCAAGGATTGTAATCAAATACACATTTTAGTAAGGAGAAAAAATCCAACCCTGTACTGTGTGCCATAAAAAGAGATGAGAACTGCTGACTACTATTATAATAGAAGCTAAGTAAACAGGCCAAGAAGAGAACAAACAGGATATCTGGTAAACATGTAAGCTTAATTTTTTTAGCAGAATTTCTTATGCATAATAACTTATGCATAAGATGCATAAATAAAATACATTTTGTGGGCTAAAAGTTATTTTAGCTAATTAAAACCATCACCTTAAATAGGAAGGCATAATTAGGACGTAATATTAAATAGAAAAGTAATTCCTGAAGTTTCTATAATTAAATTTTAAAAGAAACTTAGCAAAGATCTCTAAAGCCATTTGCCCATCTGTCAGAACTTATTCTTTGTTTCTCACAAAGGACTGACACAAGATCTTTGATTTCATTTACACCAATAGGTTTAAAAAAAAAAATCTGTAACTGACAACAGCACATTAAAAATGATGCAACATGCACCTTTAGAATGATGGAAAAATGAACCTCCATCCAGTTGTCTACACATGTCTCTGCTCTATTCCTGGATGCATTCCTACTAATCAGGTGAGTGAACATCATCAGAAAAAATAGCACACAAGTGTCGTGGATGGAGTGAGAGTGCACTTCACTTGCAAGAGAGAAGTAAAAATGTAGTTTATTGATATAGAATAGGGAGTTAACAAAGTTCAATGTAACAGTGTTTTAACAAGATTTGATGGCAAGGTACACTTGATCATTTATTGCATAGAGGACAGGGTCAGACAAAACTGTCAGGGAGACCCTCCCCTTGAGTCATGAGGTTTGGAAAAGGACCCCGTTGCTTTCTAAGCTCCTTCTCAGAGAGCAGTCTAGGTGCGGCTGGATCCAGTCCTAGTCCCAGACTTGGTCAACAGTTTATGTCTAAAGGATTATATGTGTGCAATCAATCCTTTATATCACTTAGCTAAGATTTCAAAGTTTAGCATGCTATTAGTCACTTACCGAGGATCTGTTGCCGCAAGGAATCTCTCAGCCTCGAGGAGTAACCTTGAGAGGTATCCCTGCTCAAGAGGAGATCCTGGCGTGCAGCCCACTGCTGTGCAGGAGAGCTCAAAGGGCTCTTGGGCTGCTCGCTATTTATGGGGGATAAGATGATTGACCCATAGTCATATTTGCATGCCGACCACAGATTTTAGTTTCTTCGGTGGGCACATTGCACAATAGCCCTAGGCTGTTGCATTGTTATCTGTCTCCTGAATCCACTTTGAGCCGATGCAGCCATTGTGACCAGATGCATCCATTACAATCACCACTGGTGGTTATCACCTGAGCAGGGTTGCAGGAGATAAAGGTCGGGGGCAGGGGAAGCACACCATCACAACACATACACTAATAAAAATGATAATCTGAAGTTTCTTTACATTCTCTGTATTCTTGAAGAATTCTTTTAAATTGTTGGGTTTGAATGACTTTAGTTATAGCAAATGGAATATTTGAATTATCTCATTACTGGTCTTCAGAGGACCAACCTCTTTCAAAATGATACTGCTGGGTTGTTTCTAAAGCAGTGCATTATTCTTACAGTGTAATTCCCTTAATCTAAAGTCCTCCCTTTATTTCAAGAGAAAAGTTTGCAACAGTTAATAACTAAGCAGTTTTGCTGCTTCAGTTTACATCAACTGTTTTACACATTAAAAAGCTATTTAAGGATAAAGAAATAAAGACAGATGCTCCATGCAGTATGCTAAGTTAAAGCTCATCTTCCTTTGCAAAAATTTAGGAGTGCATATTCCCCTCGTGCTTCTAATAAATAATTCTCATATTTTAATCAAACAGTTAATCCTCATTTGCTCTACTTGATTAAGCTTGCCACTTGAGTGACAGTTTACTGGAGAGCTAGAAATTGTCAAACTCAGCCCATTTAAGACCCAAAAGACGATCAGAATATCTGAGATTAACACATAACAATGTCTTGTACTTGACCGATTTTAGATGTACTTTAATGTTGTTATCTCTAAGTGTTTCAGTGCAAATCACAGAGCAGTTTTAATAGTAGACTCTCAGCAGTGAAACACTTCTTGCTTCCAACTTTTCAAATGAAAGTTGACAAATTTTTTATTAAAGCACTGTACAAATTAATAATATATTGTCAAGAATAAAACTATCAGTAAATCTCAACTGAAGAGCTTTAAAAATCATAGAAGCAACTTCACTTCTAATTTCGCATATAGTACATCTCACAAACATTTGCTTTTGAAATATAGAAGCCTGGGAATAGATAAACCATAACTATACCGAGTAACTCAAATTATATTTTAAATTATGCAACTATGATTCTGCATGTTGCTCATCTGCCTGTGGACATATAAAAATATATAGGCATATTAAAAAATATATATATATTCCACAAACTTGGTGGTACTTTTTTTTCAGTTTATTTTCTAAAGTACAACAATAGTTAAATTTCTGGAGTCAGTGCTGAACGTATCACTGGCACACAAAGCACATGACATTCTGTTCATTCAGTTAATGGCTTCAAGGATAGTTTAACTTAGTATTTGAAGGACTGTTAAGATTAGAGATATGTATTAAATATCCTTTACTTTTTATCTCTTAAGTATAATAACCTGTTTTTAAAATAGCATAAATCAAAACACAAGGTCATGGAATGTGGGGTTGGAATGTGGGTCTCGAAGTTGGGCAAAAAATTCTTGACAAGGTTATCAGTGGCCTCAATAACACACATTGTTGTTATAAAACTAACCAAGTACCTTCCAACAGTTGGTTTGCAAAATGTCAAAGTTTGATCACACTTTTGTAAATTCAGTGCAAACCAGATGAGTAAATATGAAGCAAGATTTTCGTAGAATATTTTAGTTTTGAAGGGATCTCTGGTGGTCCTCCAGACCGACATCCAGCTCAGAGCATCACTAACTTCAGATAGATCAGATTATTCTGTCTTTCACTTTATGAGCATCGTCCTTCTATATGTGAAAAAAGGGGAGTAGAGGCTACTGAGAACTCTGTAGATGTGGACAGAAGAGAAACACTTGTTCTGTGTGTCTGCTTCAGGCTGCAGGTCCCTTGTTCCTGTGGCTGGGCTGGTCAAAGGGACCACGCTTCCCAGAAATTCTTTAGCTGAGGATTTCCTCAGTTTGAGCTGACTTTTACAGCTTCTTCAGGTTTAGCTTCCTAGGTTATAATGAGGGAGACATTTGTTGGGGGTTTTCTGCTCACTTTGTCTTTGATAGAGCCAGCTGACAGACTAGAACAGCTTTAAAGGTATTTCTGGTTATTCAGCGTATTTACGATGCTGGTGTATTGTATTCAGTAGGATTAACTCACCTGATGCTTATTCCTTTAGACAAGTCTTCCATTCCATTCTTATCCTTAGCCATGCATTTCTCATATGAACTATCATTCTTAGGACTTTTCAGATAAATCATCTTATTGGAAAATAGTTCAGCATTGCAGTGCTGGATTGTAGCGTCTTTCTGCTGAGACTGGGAACTGTTGAAGTTGTTACTGAAGAACTTCACCTGTTTGACCTCAGTCCTTGCTTGAGACTCCTGGAGCTCTCACCTGTATACCGTGGTGGTTGTGAACACATCCTGTGCAAAGAGGTCTTCTTACCACTTTTGGGCAGATGGTGAGCCATGTGCCCTTCATTTTCCACTTGAATTTCAGTTTGTTATTTTTCATTTGTATTTCCAATGATCTTTTTATGATTGCACCTCCCTCCAATTTAGCAGCTGCTGCACATCTCATTAAAGCATTTTCTACTTCTTGCACCTCATTAAATGAAGGTTATATAAGACTGGACTGGACAGCAGTAATGGACTTTGTCACACAGCATTAGCTGCCTCACTCAGCAAATGCCTTGTACTTTTGTAATTCACCCTGAGTCTGTCTACGTCACGGAGCACCAGTCCCAACAAGTATGGAGTGTATCTGGCAGACTTTGTTATGTGGCATCAAATACTTTGTTCGTTGGACATAAACTACACCAATTATTACACAAAAATCACTAATTTCATATGCCTTTCACCTCTTTTGAAAGGACTTTTCCATCTCAGAGTAGGTAATGATTTCTCTGCACATGCAGTTCTTACTGCAGCCTGTGCTGTGACTGCCAGTAAGAGTCCCAACCATACGATGATTTTTTTCAAAATCTGGACTTCATCCATGAGTATCTGGATTCAGGCCAGGGAGCTAATGTCAAATTGTTTGTAGTAACAACTCTTGATTATTACTCATAGAATACATAATGAAAAGAGTGACTTGGAAATGGAAGGTCCTAAATTCCATTGCCATCTCCCTCAGCCATCTGGTCCTCAAGACACACTTTCATATATATTTACTTTCTGTAGCACTGATAATCTTAGCTTTTCCCTAGATCCTCTTAAAGTTACGGAGTTTGGGGAGTAAACGATTTGTGTGTTGGATAATGAACTTTCAACCCCATATTAAATGATGTAATGCAGTTAAAAACTGCTCTTGAAAGACACTGAAGTGGATATGCCTCATTCCAAATGTGTGTGACTTAAAGGGTCCCATTACGGAAAAATAAATGCAGCTTCATAGCCATAATTACTTTAGCTGACATGTTTAGCGGAGCAGCAATAAAACATACATCATCTTAATATGTACTGTTAATCTTGCCAATGATTTATACCATGCAAACTAAAATTACCTGACCACGTTAGATAGAATGAAGTCAGTGGAAAGCAGCTAAGCTTGATAATTAAGCTAGACAAAGTGGAAAGTAGGGTTTTTACTGCTTAATATATGTTACTGTAATTTATTTAAGTACTAAAACCAACATGAAATTCCTTTCTTTTAGCTATGATTGGTCCTGCTGTGGATGTGTTCCAAGAAAACAGATATTTCAGATATTTCATAACAGTAAATACACAGTATTTTATTTCATTTGGAGAGCTGCATTGGAATGTGCTAAGATTTTAGGTTAAGAAATACCTCCAGCCTTGAAATTGTTCTGATAACTCATGGAAGCAAAGCAACAAACAGGAGCACTTCACCGTTTGTCAGGGGGGTTTTTATATGTTTCTGTCTGTGGTGCTTGGGAGAGGACATTTTTGTTTAGGTGTTTCTCTTGCTATCTTTTCTCATCTGAGGGATGTCACAGTGGTGGTGACAGGAACTGGGAATCTTTTTAATAACAGAAAAATCAAATTGTGTATTCATCTACCTTTTCCATTTGAAGATAATGATAAAATGTACAGCGTCTATACTTATCGGGATATTTTCAAGCACTTTAGCAAACAATGAGATAATTATATTTCATCAGCCAACAATATCTTTGTTTTCAATTTGGGCTTCGGGACCATTTTTGTAGCATCATGGTGCAAGATGGGCTTGTCAGTTTGTCAAATTTTTTTAAGCATTCCATAATGGAAATCAGATGAGCAATTTCATTTTAAAAAATAGAAGCTGTAATTCAAACCTAAAACCTGGAGGAAAAGAAAATCCGTATGTTTTTAGATTGTTGTTGTTGTTTGACATTCTGTAACAACTTGGAGCAATATGTTAGTCCAAGATTTCAAACAGAATACAGTTGGCTTTTTAGTCATGGCTACACAGTCGCTTAAGGGCACTAGCACTTACGTTCTGTATGCCAGTGAATATAGGAAAAGACAAATGCCTTCAAAACAAAGGCCTGATTTGATAACCTATTTACAGTTACTCTTAGTTTTTGTTTATGACTGAGTTGTAAAGAATGTGCTCTTACACAAGCCTAATTTTTATGAGGTGTTGTGAATTAATGGTTGCTCTTTCAATGCTATCATTTGAACACAGGTGCATCTTTGTGCTCCTTATACAGGCCACTGATTTGCTATGGTAGATCAGGTCACAGAGGTTAAATGGTTTGTCTGTAATGTGATGAATCATACAACAGGAAAGAGAATTGGGTTACACGTGGATGTGGGATGAAAAATTGAGATGGAATTGTAAATCTCTAGGAAGGATGTGCAATACTGAGAAACAGGAAATCCTGAATGTGTAGTATTCAGCATAAGTATACATTTCTTTGGAAGTAAACGGATTTTAAAGTGGCCGGGGTATTTGGATTTTAAAGCTCTGTTGTATATCTGGTGCTGGATGATCCTAGATAAGAGTACTTACAGTACTTTTAATTGGAGGACTTAATATTTCGTTGGTTTCTTATACAGTTGTCTAATCTTCAGTTGCCTTACTCTGTTTTATAATTTATAGGTTTATAAAGGATTTTGAAGATGTTAAATATGAATGCATTTTGGGTCCCAGTGTAGGTGATGGAAATGAGGGTTGAAGATCACAACAGCTTAAACAACTTCCCAGCTGGATGTTGCATCTGCTCCCATTTCTATAGACACAGGTAACATTACAAAAAAAGAGTGAGAAACTTGAGGATCAGTTTACGGCATCTCTATAGTGCTTGCTTCGTTACTACCAGCAAGTCATCCATTTCATGGAGCTGGAGAATCGCAGAATCTTCTCGGTTGGAAGGGATCTCCTGAGATCATCCAGTGTAACCCCCTGCTCAGGCAATTGCAATTTCTTGGAAAGTTAGCTATGGATAGAAATGGAGCTAGGTTTTTAAAAATGTTAAACTGAATGTCGGATGGGGAATAATATTAACACTATCTTGAATTTTGAAGTGAGGAGTTACTAATCTGCTGGATGCATCACACAGCTGGACCTTGGTGCGGAAAGAAGGGCAGAAGGCTGCTGCAGCCCACTGCCAGGAGTCAGTGTGGTCTTCCTCTGTTGCCACTCTGACTGTTTGTCTGTCTGTCATGTCTCTTCAACCTTAGGCTGTTCGGGATCGAAACTGCCTCTAGTTATATGGGTAGTCAGCCCCTGGCTGTGAAGCCAAGTGGCACAGGCTGGCTGGGTCTGTGATGCTCTTCACAGCAGCCTGTCCGACGCTGTGTGGCACAGCAGTTGGCTTTGGCTCTCTGCTGGACCCCGCATGGTGTGCCCACGGCTCTATGAAACAGCCATTATTCTTTGTCTACTCCTCTCATGTTAACGTTTCTGAAATAACCTGAGGGCAGTTTGTCCAGCTCACCAGGGCAATGTTTTTATGGAATGGAAGTGAGGGTATGTATGCACGTTTTAGAGTGCAGCATGAGGATTTTTAGGGGTTTGTGAGGATGGAAAAACTTCTAGGATATAGTATGGAAGGACTGGGTGTGCAGAAAATGACAGAACAGATGTAACGTTATTCATACTGCCTTTTGGCTGTGTTTTCTTGGAGTGAACCCTCCTCCAAACTTTGCTTGGTTACTTGGAGCAGCCCAAAAGATCCAGGGAGTGGGCAAAAAAATGAAGCAGTGTGGACTCTGAAGGGTCCAATGCATAAGTTCATTTTCTGGCCTCCAGTTATTTATCGGTGTGGATGTTTTTCATGAAGTTCAATCCCAGTTAGTAGTGTACTGCCGTACAAATAATAAATTAATTCCTTCTTCCTGAATTAAAAATAATCTAAGTTGCTTTTGCGGTCTCAGAAAACTTCTGTTTTCTGCAGCAATATTACTGTCCACTCCTCGCTCAGTGTTGCATATGACACAGAAGATAACAGTGGTCCCTGCCCTAAGGATCTTTAAATTTAAATATTAGTCTTGAAGACAAAATTTGAGTTTAAATTGTGCCCTTGGAAGCCTTTGTGCCTTGTAAATGGTTTGAAAAAACTAACACTATTTACAGGATGTTTGAGAGAATAAGGATTCAGCAATATTTGGGGTACAAATTTGTGGAAAGTGATTTTGAAATACCAATGTTACAGCTTTTGTTCAAAGAGTATGTACAATATCTCTTATTTTCAGAAGAAAATGAAAATAAGCTGAAATGTAGACCTGCTACCTATAAGGACGGTGCTGTGCTCCTACCCGGTGTGGTCACGGACTGTTGCTGTTGCTGTGCCATAGAGCAAGCAAGGACTGCACTCCATAGATGAATCAGATTGCTCTCTTTGGTATTGTTTACAATAATTGTTAATTAGTTTCCTAGGATAGTACCTCATTTGTGGTCAAAATAAAATGTACACCAGATGGAGAGAAAATTAATTCCGAAGTAGTAATCTATTCATATACGTAATTATTCCTTGTAACTCTGTAATGGTGGTGGTTTTGGCTGTTTAAACTCCAGCAACAGATAGATGAAGCAGATGACATTGCTTAAACATTTTATTGGGTAAGCCGTAAACAATTGATATAAGATTGCTTTTTGACTGGCTTCTTCCATGTATTTTAACGTGATATTGTGATTAACATTTTTGTTTGAGTTCAAATTTTGAAGTTGCAGAAAAAGTTTGGATGTGGATAAAGTGTTACTTCTAATATGTTTCAGCATTTTCATTATAAGTCCTACTTTTCCTAAGTTTTGAAATTGGCTTTTAAAATTTGGTGTATAGATGTCTTAATATAGAAACAGATACATTCTTAAAAATGAAGGAAAAAGGTCAGGTTTGAAATGTTTGGAGATTTTTGCTTTTTTCTGGAACAACTTTAAACTTAAATTGGCTCTTATACCTCATGGAAAACACAGAAAGCATGAATTACTTTATCTTTAGAAATTCTAGATTTATACTCTGCCTTTGTTTTTACTTCTATGGATGATTTCATGTGGAAGCAAGATTATTGTTACTTTCTTATATGCTAAGAATCTGATTATTCATGTAATTTCTCTCTCCCCTGAAATGACAGCTGTTTGTTATTTCTTACCCTTTTGAAATGATCATGATGTTACAAAGTTGATTCAGGAAACATATTCCTAAACGTAAGTACATAATTAGTCAGTAATTTCAGTGGGATTCTCAATATGCTTGAATTTAAGGATGTGCTTAGAAAGCTTCTCCAGGTGGTCCAAAGTTACTTATTTTGAAATAATCCTACTAATTCTACTACTCCTGTAGTAGATACTTGCAAGGCTTAAGAATAAGTAAATAAAAGTTCCACAAACAGGTGCAGATTTTTCTCTATAGGTTTTCTGTTTAGAATAAAGGATTGCTGGAGTGCCAACATTTCTGGAGACTTTTGGCTCCATGATGGAGCCAATGGAGACTTTTGGCATGATCTTTTCACTTTGAACAATGAGAATGGCTGAGAGACAATTAACTTCTTTTATACTGCTGTGTAAACTGTGAGGGGTATCTCGGTAATGCTCCAAATATTCTGACACCTTCCTGAATCTGAACATTTCTGCAAGAGGGTGGTTTAAAAGCACTGAATTCTTTTCTGATTTTGAGGTAGAATAAAAATGTAAACATGGCATACTAAATTCATATCCTTATCACATTAAGAGGATGTTAAGAAGGCTATGGGAGGTGCCCAAAGGTATGGAAATGACAAAATCAAAGTTGGTCAGGGGACCTTTAAGGTCTTTAGAAAGCAACGTTTTATGTGCAATCAGATTGTATTTCCAAATACAAGAAGATCAGAGTCAGACTACTTTCGTAGCTGCCTGGTTTAAGATATAACATTATGCGTGGTATAAAAGCCAATTATTTCAACAATTTAAAGAGAACCTATGCAGATTTTGTTTTTTACATTCAACTAATTTATGTAAAGTATATAGTGCTTTTCCTTTGGGTGGGGCATAAATCAAAATCCGTTTATGATGAGGAGAAAAATATATTACTGAAGTTTACAGAAGTGCTGTCACAGAGCAGATGTCCATGTGGGCACTTGCACAAACTTTGTCTATATGTAGGAAGACATCCACACATACAGGTTTATAATTTAGAAACTTTGGGAAAATATTTATACATAGAGAACTTTGTAGACCTTTTCAAATTCTCTGTAATTTGCATACAAAAAATAATTCCTGTCTGGTACAGGTTATATTGTTAAATGTAGATATTCTAATTCACACTGAAATGTTTGTGCCATTTTCTTCTTCAAAAGCAGCTTCATTACAGCATCCAGTTTCACAGTGTTTCCTGTATGATGTTATACTGACATTGTTTTAAGTTGTTGGCTCTTTAAATCACACACTTTACAAATAAACACACAAATGCAAATAAGGCAACGTCAAAATGGTATATATTAATTATAGATGCAGGTAAAATAAGTCTTTGATGGCAGACAGGGCCCTAATTTATCAGACAACCGGGGTCTAAGATGGCTGGAGGCAGTAGGAGGTAAAAGAAGAGTTGGAAAATGAAGTCATGGTGTGGCAGAGTGCATACCGGCTCTAACAGCTGCCCAAACCTTTGGTCTCCCAGTGTAGATTCCCTTTACTTCTTTGTAGTTCTTTACAGTCTGTAAAGGAAGGTCATCGGACATCTCACTGCTTTCCCTTCTCATTAACTTCTCTGTAACATTTCCTCCTTCCCTTTATGGGTGGCCAGAGGGCATCTGCAACACAATAGAGGAGCATGCCCAGAGCTCTTCTGACCATGGAGACTGAAATGGTAGCTGGAAGTGACAAATTGGTGTCAGCACATGTAGGTGAAATTAGTCTTGTTTCTCATTCAAAATCTATAAGTAAGCACACCAAATTTCTTTGAAGTCTGAAAAGGCACTTTGAATTAATCTCTCTCTCTCTCATTCTGGATACTAGATTTCCTGTATAAATAGTCCCAAGACGTGTTTCAAAGCAAGATTTTTTAAAAAAATTATTGCATCTTGGAGAAAGCTTCCCCTCTCTCCAGTGAAATCCTATTACAATTCCAGCTTTGGCAAAATTAACTCAAAGTAATTATAATTTGAAACAACAAAACTGTGCTATATATGCCTTATTTTATGCACTGTTCTGCTTAACTTCTAAATTACAAACATTGCAAATTTCTGAAGGGCAAGGAAAGATTCATCTGAGGGAAGTAATTCTAAACTGGGAAAGTGCAAAACTGATCTGTGAGAGAAAAAAAATCAGTAAGTAATTGCATCAGTGCATTTGAGCACATGGGACAGGCTTAATGGGGTGGAAGAGAAATGTCTGCATGGAGTATGAGAGTCAGAACGTAGAAATCTTGCATAAGAGGAGGAAAATTAATTGTAAACCAGTGGAAGAGAAGACAAAATCAACACTAGAGCTAAAAAGTCTAAATTTCAAAAGTGGCAATAGAAAAGGAAAAAGGCAAAAGAAAGTGGTTTATGTCACTTGCGAAAATAAGGAACTAAACAAAACCTATTGCTAAGCACCTGAATCAGCAAACTATCCAGCCATATGCTCAAGTGCATTTTTATTTAACAAAGTACTCCACAGTCAATTAAGCAATCACTGGGGTCAGGAGAAATCTTTCCATAACTGCAATGAGAATTAGTTTAATCTCTTAGACTTTTTTTTTTTTTTTTTAATTCAGTAAGACGCAGGTTTTGTGTTTCCATCGTTTATGGGATTACAGAAAATGAAGCTGAGAACATGATCAACAAAGATTTTTAAAGTTTATATGTAAAATTTTAAATGCATATACACTGAAAAGCACAGTCTTCCCAATTACTTTCCAAAATGTATTTGAAAAATTTGCATACAATCAATCGATGGTTTTCTGTTTTGGCAATACATCTTAAAAACACAGGTTTAAAAGTATTTGGGAGAGAACACTGGCATGGAATGATCTCAGTTGTATGTGCTCCCTCACTGTGGCAAGGGAGGGGTGACAATTTCGTAAGAGTTGGAGCTGTCTAGGGCAGACAGTGGTTATTTTGGAAAGCAACCGAAGTTCTGCAACAGTGGTCCAGTAGCTGCAGTGTGTTTCTCTTGCCCTGACAAGCACATTTCAAACAAACTTTTCAAATATCTTAAAAGTGTGATGTAATTAAAATGTGCACAGTTCAGACATTATAATGAATTAACCATTTATTTTTAGTAGACCGTGGCCAAAGGTCTTCTTCCTCCCTGCTCCCTCAAGCAGGACAGCCATGCCAAGCACATCATCCCATCTTTATCAGCTGTTCTCCACCCTCTAGTTGGTGCCATTTTCATATTCCTGGGAAACACAAGACATACTGTGTTGTGCGACGTAGATCATTTCCCTAGAACCCCAGGAAGAGGATCATGTTTCAAAGCCATAAGGCCTTTACTGAGCCTACCTAATTTACTACTATCTAATGTTAAATTGTCTAATGTGAATAACAGCTGATACTTAAGAAAGTAGCAAAACGACAGCCTTTTCTTCATCAGTGAGGTCATTAGCAATCACATAAGAAGAGTACAGGAGTATATCTTCTTTAGCATGTGAAGCAGAGGTATAAAGACAGAAAGCATTGCTCAAGATCACCTAGAATAGATTTTTCTGCAGTAATTATAGACCAGTAACAACTGGGGCCAAATGTCCAAATGATAGAGCCCAGGCCATGCAAGTCTGACCGTACATGGAATTACTTTCTTACATAATCAGTTGTATAAAATGCACACAGTTGCATAAAATGTGCAAGTAGCTGCATTTGGTTGGGTTCTCATCTCAATTATTCTGTATTTTTTATGCAAATTAAAATGGACTGTGGCTTGGGAATCGTGGAATACGCATCTGTGTTGTAGGAGCTTTGAATAAATTATATGGACTTGTCTGGATGTCATCTTTGAATGAGCGATCTCTTTTTTTTATGTATTTTCACGGCTTCTTAAGGACCTGGCATGTGAGTCACTGTGTTCTGAGTTACTGTACAGAGATTGGGTTGTTTTTGTTCCTGACACTTTGGAAGAAAGTGCTGGAGAAGTAGCAACAAAGTTCCTGATTTCAAAGCAGTTGGCAAGTATGCTGGGGGATTTAGTTTGATTTATTTCTAAACTGTTGGAATTCAGGATTATTTTTTTTTTATAAGCTGTGGACGCATATATGGGGTATTTTGAAATACTTTCTTTCAAACTTAAGTATTTTGTGTGTGTCTAGTTCACTAAGTCTCAAGCAAGATTGAGACTTTTTATTGAAGCAAGCAAGATAGTTCAGTACAACTGTTTGTTGTGTGAGTTTTCTGAGGTTACTATCCTTTTTAGTAATAAAGTTGCTTAGAAAAATAATGTTCTTATGCCTCTACATATCTTTCAGGCTTATTTCTGGAACCAGTAAAAGGTGATGTTACAATTCAGATTATTATTAGCAGAGAAGTTTTTGTCTTCTAACTTCTTCGCCACTAGGATGGCATTATGTACAATACACTGGATTTTCGTGTGTACTTGCTGATGATTATTAAGTCAGTTTGACAAACAATATTTTGGGGGAGGAAAAGCACTTAAGTCTTTTTGGGCTCATGTTTGAAAAGTAATCCCTTTTTTATTTAGCATGTACTGTACATTCTTCATGTGAAACTTTTTGTAAAGTACACAGACTGCAAGGTAGTAGTCTCATAAGATACATTTTCAGATACTTAAATTAAAATGAGGAAACAAAGGATTATGTGAATTTGTTAATGCTTTTAGATCGGGTTTTTCAGGAATTATTTTAGCTGTCCCACAGGCTTCATGGAATTCGCTTGGCTGTGCTTCTGGAATTCCATCCGTTTGCTGTCTCTGAGGGCAGCAGGATGCTAGCTATTTAATTACTAAATTTTAGTTATTACACTTCATAGGCTTTCCTTTTTGAATGGCCCTATTTTCTGTTGTATATTGTAAAATCTGTTACCATTGTAATTTATATTATGACAGCCTATAGTATAAATACACTCTTAACTTAGTTTCCTCAGTGAGGTGATTAAGTATCCATTTCAGACGAATGAAATTAAGCCAATGAGTAAAGTGTATGGACACTCAAAAATTGCAGGGTTTTGTAACTTAACACTTGCACTGAATGATGAATCTCTGTAAAATACTTAGCAGCAGCACAGTGCATAGTAAGAGTGAGTAGAAACAAGGCATTTAGAGGCTTTCACACAGAGAAAAAGGAGTGCAATAAGATTATTGTGAGATGCAAAGGAAGGGATTTTATCTGCTGAAGGATCTGGAGGCAAGGTATTGCTGATTGTTCAGATAGTGCTATCTTCTCTCTGTAAGAGTGTCAGAACAAAAACTTACTATTGAAGGAAGGCTGGGGTAATCTTTGATTTAGTATCCATTCCTCTGCCATAAGATGATGTAACACTTAAGAGAGAGAATGTGAAAAACTTTCTACATTGCCCACAGTGTTTAATGTAGTGTATGTTTTGGGGAAGAAATGGTAACCCAGAAGATGCTACAGGAAAGTGATTCTTTCTGCACCACCTTTGAAGCAAAAGGACAGCGATATCACACTTCAGCATTCTTTTCCTCTTACTTGCAATTTGTTTTATTGATCTGTTACATGACTATTAAAACTATTCTTTTTCATGATGCTGATGGTAGCTAAGGTTTTCCTGTTTTCAATATACTCACAGTCAGTAGAGTTACTGTGGCACTGGGGTGGCTTTCTTTTTAGTCACACATTGCTACTGCTACACTAAAGTGAAGTTTGTTGCGCTTACCTTTAATATACTTTTTGTGTCTGAAGGCTTGGAATCAACTTATGTTGTCTAAAAGACATTTTGATTAGCTTAATGGGTGGTCATTTTTCTAATAAGACTGCCTTATTTTTTGAGTCCACTTGAAAGTGAAGTTAACTGAAGCAAGGGACTCTCATGTCTGAGGAAGAAATAAAGGAAGGTAATAGAGAAAACAGCACCAGCCTGTTGTCAGAGTTGTATAGGAGAAGGACAAGAGGCAATGCTCACAAGCAGTAGCAAGGGAAATTCTGGTTGAATACATAGCGGGGCAGGGAAATGCAGCGAGGGGAGGTAAGCACAAGAATAGTTTGTCCCCAGGGCTTGTGGAATCTCCATCCCTGGAGTTTTGCAAAACGCTCCTGAGCAAGGTCCTGAGCAGCTTGATCTGGCTTTGAAGTTATCCCTTCTTTGAGGAAGTGTTTGGATGAGATGACCTTCAGAGGTCCCTCCCCTCTTAAATTATTCTATGATTCTAAGGATATCTGGAGATAAAATTCTTCAGGAATGCTTGTTTCATTATAGTTGTTTCCAAATAATTCCCTCATTAGACAAACTGTAATCAGTGAGCACCTAAATGTTCTGTGGTTAATGAGAACATTGTGTTAATTCAGGTAAAAAGTAACTTGATGTATGAACCCTTTGGTGGCTTGGGAACAGTGGGTTGCACTGTTTGAACATAGTTACATTTTAGACCTATCTTCTGTTTGTCTAACTTGCAAGGCAGTTGCACCTGAATTCCAGGCAAAATGGAGCCCTATCACGGGAGTTCAGGTTTGGTCTGCCCAGCTGCATCAACACCTCAGTATCCCACAGCCTTTGGTGGGCCAGGTCTCGGTGCTGTCATTTACAGGTCAGGTCTCAGATGTGAGGATGGATACTTCTTCAAGGTGTGTTTAAATGCTCAGTACCCACTGATTTGAAATGGTGGAGATTTGGAGTGAGCAGAGGTTTTGAACCTCGTTATCCGGCAGTCAAGTCTAGAATCAAAACCAGTAAAGAGCTGCTTCTGCAGTGCAGCTGGTCCACAGGCTGCTGAGCACCCACCAGCCCATAAGATGTGCAAGGGAAGGGGATCACTTGAGCTTGGATCTGTTGGTTTCCAAAGTTAAAATGGTCTCCTTTCATTGCATGTCTTATAAGCCAGTTTGTGCACTCAATAATCAGAAAGTCTGGTTTATACATTCTGTCTCAACATTTGAATAAGCAAAATAATATGAAGAAACTGATGCTTGTGATTTAGACATTTTTTCAACGTGCATTTTTGATGTTGAGACCTTAAACAGCATCTGTCTTGGACAGATGAGTCTGTGTCAAGGCGAAGGGTTACCACAAAATATTTCTGTGTTTAACGTCAGTGTATGTGTATATATATTTGTGTATGTTGGCTATAAAGATGCGTTCTCAGATGTACGAGTTCATAAATCGCAGTTTCCAGCCCATTCTGTGACACTTATCCCTAGGTTAAAAAGAAAAAAAAAAACAACCTTTTTTATACTAATTCGAAGGTAAGCTGATGTCATGGTTTAACCCCATCTGGCAACTAAGCCTCACACTGCCGCTCACTCAATCCCCCCCAGTGGGATGGGGGAGAGAATTGGAAGAGTAAAAGTGAGAAAACTCGTGGGTTGAGATAAAGACAGTTTCATAGGTAAAGCAAAAGCTGCATGTGCAAGCAAAGCAAAACAAGGAATTCATTCACTCCTTCCCATGGGCAGGCAGGTGTTCAGCCATCTCCAGGAAAGCAGGGCTCCATCACGCATTAATGGTTACTTGGGAAGACAAGTGCCATCACTCCAAACGTCCCCCCCTTCCTTCTTCTTCCCCCAGCTTTATATGCTGAGCATGACGCCATATGGTCTGGAATAGCCCTTTGGTCAGTTGGGGTCAGCTGTCCCAGCTGTGTCCCCTCCCAGCTTCTTGTGCACCCCCAGCCTACTCGCTGGTGGGGTGGGGTGAGAAGCAGAAAAGGCCTTGACTCTGTGTAAGCACTGCTCAGCAGTAACTAAAACATCCCTATGTTATCAACACTGTTTCCAGCACAAATCCAAAACATAGCCCCATACTAGCTACTGTAAAGAGAATTAATTCTATCCCAGTCAAAACCAGCACATTCTCCACCCCTTATTCCATACCATTTACATCATGCTCATGTCTCACACTATCCAATACATCCTCATTACTCACCACCCCCTTTCCCATCCTTTGATATAATACGCAGATATCATTCCCTTAGTCTATGGACCACCCCTATAAAATGTCTGTAAAATGTCCACAAATGACCACAAAATGTCCATTGAGTTCATTTAGTCCATGACTTTGGGCTCCATCTCTTATGGTGGTCACTCAGGGCAGGAGAGGTGGTGTATTGTGTGGAGTTACTGGGCACCAAAGCCAGCTCAGGTCGGGTAGCTGCTGCACTTGCACTGCTTCTTGAAAGGCTTGTCCTCCATTGGTTCCTGCTATAGTAATTCCTATAACATGCAACTCAAATCCCCGGTTACAACAATTTAAAGGTATTTCCATTACAATCTCCACCCCTGGTCCCTTTGGACCAGACCATAGGGTTTAACATTGCAATGAACTCCTCCCCTTGCCCCTGCTCCGGCTTGGATTTAGCCACAGACTGCAGTCCCTTAGGGGAGTACCTGCTCCAAGTGGAGCCTTATCTATTGAGCCACAGTCTCTCCAGGGGTATACCTGCTGCAGCATAGACTTATCCACAGCCACAGTCGCTTTGAGGTGCACCCGTTCCAGCGTGGCCTTCTCCATGGGCCGCAATGCCTTCAGAGATATACCTGATCCAGCGTGGCCTTACCCACAGCCACGGATACTTCAGAAGTAAACCTGCTCCAACATGGCCTTACCCATGGCTGAAGTCCCTCCAGGGGTGTACCTGCTCTGTCGTGGGCTTATGCATGGCCACATGCTTTGAGGTGCTCCAGCATGGCCTCATGCACAGCCACTGATGTTTCAAGGTGTACCTGCTGCAGCATGGACTGATCCACAGCCACAGATGCTTTGAGGTGTACCTTCTCCTGCGTGGACTTATCCTTGGGCCCCAATCCCTTCAGAGGTATACCTGCTGCAGCACAGACATAACCATGGCCACAGACGCTTCAAGATGTACCTGCTCTGGCATGGGCTTATCCATGGCCACAGACTCTTCGGGGTGTCCTGCTCCTGCATGGACTCGTCCACAGGTCACAGTCCCTTCGACTCGAGTTCACCCTGGAGTTCCAGTCTGTCCAGTACAGCAGCACAGAAACAGCAGTGATGCCCTGGCCATCTGCCAGCCCAGGCGCATGGCCATGGCTGTTATCAAAATGTTCCCGGGCACAGCAGAGTAAGATGATAAGCAGCACAGCAGGGCAGCCAGCAGCAAAAACAAAAAGCAGCCACTAACGAGCACTAGACTCTACCATACAGTAAGGCAAGCAAGCCCCATGGCAAGCACATTAACTCCCAGCCAAAACCAGCACAGCTGACCTTCAAACAGCTGCTAGAAGTAGTCTTAAAAGAGAATGAAAAAATGAGATTTTTTTTCATTACAGATCTTTTCCCTCAGAGATGGACACTGTTAGGTTTCTCATGCTAATTTTAGGTTTCTCATGCTTATTTTAGGTGTGTGTGCTGCTTTTGGCTGGGGTAGAGTTAATTTTCTTCATAGTAGCTGGTATGAGGCTATGTTTTGGATTTGTGCTGGAAACAGTGTTGATAACACAGGGATGTTTTCGTTACTGCTGAGCAGTGCTTACACAGAGTCAAGGCCTTTTCTGCTTCTCACCCCACCCCACCAGTGAGTAGGCTGGGGGTGCACAAGAAGGTGGGGGGGGACACAGCTGGGACAGCTGACCCCAACTGACCGAAGGGATATCCCATACCATATGGCGTCATGCTCAGCATATAAAGCTGGGGGAAGAAGAAGGAAGGGGGGATGTTTGGAGTGATGACATTTGTCTTCCCAAGTAACCATTAATGCGTGATGGAGCCCTGCTTTCCTGGAGATGGCTGAACACCTGCCTGCCCATGGGAAGGAGTGAATGAATTCCTTGTTTTGCTTTGCTTGCACATGCAGCTTTTGCTTTACCTGTGAAACTGTCTTTATCTCAACCCATGAGTTTTCTCACTTTTACTCTTCCAATTCTCTCCCCCATGCCACTGGCGGGGAGTGAGTGAGCGGCTGTGTGAGGCTTAGTTGCTGGCTGGAGTTAAACCACGACAGTATGCTAAAATAATTTAATATAATTTTCTAATGATTTTATTAATTTTTTTATTCATTAGCAACTGTGTATCATTTTACTAACAGACAGCTCTAAGTATCACAACAGGAATGGAGTTTAAGAGGATGGTTGCATTATCAGACTTTTTTTTGTCTGTTCTGCACTTGTATTTCTTAGTCATTAGATGAGCTGAGAGCAGACTGTACCTGAGCATTAGGATCTCCCATGGTTCAGTACCTTGCTAATCTACCAACCTCCTGTCTTAAATTTCTGACCAGTAAATACATTTGAAATGTAGCGAATACACCTTTTATTGATGCTACAGTTCTTTGCTTTTTAACATACTGTGTTATTAAACTATGTGGTTAACATTATCCAGTTCAAAAGCCATCACGTCATGAGGCAGTAGCAAGTCCAGGCAGTGCTCTGGCACCCTGCAATAACCGAAGAAAAATACCAAGTGAAGCCACTCGATGTCAGTGTTGCTTCACACAGTTTTGTGCAGCACAGCATCATCAGCGGTGCTGAAAACCCCCTTCACAAAGAAGACGTTGAAGTCGAGCCGAAGCCATTTGAGTCAGGGTCTGACTTCTGTGTTGCCTGGGTTTTCACCGTTATCTTGTGATAATTCTGATTACTCTGTGGCAAATAAGGTATTAGTGTCAAGCCATAGTGGCTCCTAAATGTCCTGTATGATGAAGGGATGGAGATTTTAGCGTAATCTGTTTTGTGAAGCGCAAGAATCATATCTTTTTCAATTTAGGACCACATTTAAGTATTTGGTGATTGAAATTGGGAGTACTTTTAAAGTTAGGTATTACTGAAAATAAATGCATGGCATCCAGCTTTGGAAGATGTATTGGGAAGCTTCAGACTTTGTGAGCTATGTTTGGTTTTGATGCATCAGAATTTCAGAGGGGGGCGTTCCTTCAATTTCAGTAGTAAATAATTTGCACACTTAAACGTATGCAGCTTCTGTGGCCTAGTTTAATATTTTATGTAATACGTGTGATCGACAACTTATTTTTTCCACAAATTCTCAAAATTCAGGAATGCTTTGTTGAAGGTGTGGATTTTTGTAACTGGTTTTGTGTTGTTCCATTTTTTGTCACCCTCTTATTATTGCAGTAGCTTGTATAATATTCTCATGTGCTGTGTTCTGCGATGTGTGGACTGGAGAGATTGGTCTGTTCATAGTAGTACCTAGTTCAATCTGATTTTCATTCCCATCCAGCTGTGTTTTGTCAAACATACTTGGAATTTTTCATATGATTTCTCTTGGAATTTTAGCTATCTTTCCTAAAAGCAAAATCTTTGTGTGACCAAGGTTTTTGCCTCTCTTTTTTTCTCAAGTGTTTCATCTCGTATTCTCTGAATCCTTTAGCCATTTTTATCTGCATTTGGCAGAAAGATAGAAGTAACTGAGTTCATAGAAATCGTCGGTCAGGATAGCGGACAAGGATGAATGGAAATTTGTTACACCACTGAAGAAAAGTTGAGGAGAGCTCAATTGTTATATATTCAGTTGGGCAGTGGCCAGCCAGCCAGAAAGATGCACGTAGCTTTGGATTAATGATAGCATGTACTTTCCCTTGCCCAGTGAGGGTAGATGAGAGAACACGGGGAAGTCACTTGGATGAACTGGATGTTCTTGAGGAACAAATGATGTAAGTCAGCAGGAATACAGCAGGATGGCACCAAGCTGAGTGATGTAGGTGATACTCTAGAGGGAAGGGATGTCATCCAGAGGGACCTCGACAGGCTAGAGAGGTGGGCCTGTGCGAACCTCATGAGGTTCAACAAGGCCAAGAGCAAGGTCCTGCACCTGGGTTGGGGCAATCCCAAACATTGAAACAGGCTGGGCGATGAGTGGATTGAGAGCAGCCCTGTGGAGAAGGACTTGGGGGTACTGCTGGGTGAAAAACTGAATATGAGCCGGCAATGTGCACTTGCAGCCCAGAAGGCCAACCGTATGCTGGGCTGCATCAAAAGAAGCACGGCCAGCAGGTCAAGGGAGGTGATTCTGCCCCTCTACTCTGCTCTGGTGACACCCCACCTGGAGTACTGCGTCCAGCTCTGGAGCCCTCAGCACAAGAAGGACATGGACCTGTTGGAGCTGGTCCAGAGGAGGGCCAGGAAGATGAGCAGGGGCTGGAACACCTCTCCTATGAGGACAGGCTGAGAGAGTTGGGCTTGTTTAGCCTAGAGAAGAGAAAGCTCAGGGGAGACCTTCTAGCAGCCTTTCAGTACTTAAAGGGGGCCTACAGGAAAGATGGGGAGGGACTTATTATCAGGGAGTGCAGTGATAGGATGAGGGGTAATGGTTTTAAACTGAGAGAGGGTAGATTTAGATTAGATATTAGGAAGAAATTCTTTACTGTGAGTTTGGTAAGACACCGGAACAAGTTGCCCAGAGAAGCTGTGGATGCCCCACCCCTGGAAGCATTCAAGGCCAGGTTGGATGGGGCTTTGAGCAACCTGATCTAGTGGAAGGTGTCCCTGACCATGGCAGGGGGGCTGGAACTAGGTGATCTTTAAGATCCCTTCCAACCCAAACCATTCCATGATTCTGTGATTCTGTGATTCTATAAATACATGCTTAGTTAGTCCAAACTTGTTTAATATTGGATGTTTGCAGATATTTAATAAGTGATCTGTCTTCCTGAGAAAAATTACAAAGAGCAAGGCACATTATTTCCATCATGGCATCTATGTTTGCCTAAGGTATGAATAACTTCATTTAACTGTAACTGTGAGCATATGGAAACATAATTATTGTTCTTGAACTTTCCTGTCAATTGATGTGAAGACTTAAAGGAGTTCTCATGCAAGAGTCCAGTGATTTCCTGCAAAAGCTGCTTCCATATGAAGTGGGGATTAGGACTTCTGTTCCAGAGTTTGCCAGAAATTTTTCTTTTTGAGGTCTAGGTTGGAGTAAGGTGGTATATTTTTTTTTATCCTTTGAGGCCAGAGACAGAGAATCAAACCTCCTAACTCCACTTATCCACCATGTATGCAAATATCCAATGTATGTAAATGTTAGAGGAGCTGATGAAAATATAGATTGTCCCCACAGAAGTTACCTCATTTTTCAGTGAACCTATTATAAACCAAGTTTGAAAAGCCCAACAGATCAGACCTATGATGCAATAATTCTTTCCTTTTATGTACTATCTGCATTCTAAATATTGACTTATGGTAGTTATCTTTTTAGCATTGTACATATGTACACTATTAGAGTCATACTATTGGGTATTTTCCAGAAAAAAAAAAGGTTTTACTTATATAAGCTCATCAAAAGGGCTAATTGTAAACGATCTAACTTTACAACTGTGTGTGTGAGTACACTGACTTAAATGCATAAAAACAGAGGTTCCTCACGCTTATCCTTTGTTGTTCCAGAAAACTAAGTTTTATACACCTGTTTCAGGAAAGGAGAGGGTCTGACAGTCCTGGTAGCTCATGCACCTCATGACACAGTTTGAAGTATGACAAGCCTGCATGGTTTGGGGGGTTTATAGATTGTAGGCCTATAGGTTAATGAAAGCCACCTGATGGGAAAATGTTTAAACATCATGTGTGTGATGCAGTATGTGTTTCAGTTAGGATATTAATGTGTTTTAGGAAAGGTTTTTTTGATGTTTCTTTAAGATTCAAATGTTGGACTACTGTGTAATGAGATGTAGGCTTGCTGTTATGCATATCTGTACATCTGTCTTCCCTTAAAAAATTTGATTTCTTTGTCTGGGGTGTTGTAAATGATATGTTGCTTTGTGTCATTGTTAACTAAGAGTATTTTATTAATTTCAAAGTTGCAACAAGGAACTTTTTCAAGGAACTTTTTCAAAGTTGCAACAAGGAACTTTTTCAAGAATAGTGACAATGTTTATCAACTCCGGATTTAATGATGATGCAATTTTTTTACTTATCAAAGTCATTGTTGGAGTAAAACAGAATTTCTGCGCAAATTCCACATCAGCACGAACATCCCAAGGACTTTGCATGTGCAGTTCTGTCTGTGTCTGACTAGCAAGGCTTATTTTCAAGTATTAGTTGTAAGGTGTTTGCACTCATGCATGCACACACCCACAGAGAGAAACCATCCCTTGTTATTGGTGATGGACAAAAGTCTGTTGATATGGATAATCCTAGGAGTTCAGATACTAATCTGGGATTGATGAAAACTGTCTGAATTTACTGACTCTGCAAATATGAGGTGGGAAAATCTCAATTACAGACTTTTTCAAACAGCTTCAGCATTTTGATGTAAGAAGTTTGAAGAATGGAGAGTATGTTCTTGTGTGTTTAGTGATGGTTCTTTGGTTTCATAATGGGTTTTTTTTTTACTTTTTCAGAATATTCAGAGCTTCTAGTGAGCCATGATTTTCTTTAAAAATTTGGGATTAGTTTCTGTTACACAAGTACCTGAATTTGGCTATATTTATACATACATATCTATGTGTAGAAATGTATTTTGTTTTTTTTTCCCCAGTAAATGCTATTAAAGTTAGAGGTACTGAACATTTTATCAAAACTAAGCAGCCCCTGACAGCTGAGTAACTCTCACTATAGCTCGAAGGATTCCTGTCCACTTCTGATCATTGAAAGTAGGGAAAGGTCTGTGTTGTGAAACACTTGGCAGCCATAAAAGCCTTGATTATGAAGTCCTTCAACTACACTTTCAAGCTAAAAGCAGGGACACACACACAAAAAACCCCCCAAAACACAAAAAAAGAAAAAAGAAAAAAGGAATTGATGCTTAGAGGTTTATTCCAATGAAAAGAAATAAGGTAAATGTCTTGTGTGTTCCTTCTGTTCTTTAAAAGGTGTACATGGTTAAAGGATGGGCAGAGCAAGAAATAAGTATGCCTGGAATAGTTAAAAGTGAAGGTCTGTCTGAGGCAATCTTTTCCTGCTATTTCTTTTTTTCTTTTTTCCCTTTGCACTTCTAAGGGACACAACAGTGGACGCCACCTGAATGTCACTCACTAGAATGACCTGTGGTGCATTTGCCCTTGCACTTTTCTCCTTGTTGTATTTGGAAACAGTGTCTAATTTTTCTAAAGTTGTTTTGAGTGGGCAATGCTTCAGTTTTGTTCATCTTAATCTAAACAATACAATGTAAATTAATCTATATACATGAAATTGAAATATTAAAAATAGATATTTATTTTTATTACCTACTGCAGAACAGTGATCGGGAAGACACTTCACGCATGTGATGGATCTTTCTTACACTTTAACTTAAATTTCTTTGCCATCCAGAGATACAAAAAACTTAAGAGGAATGCCACTGTGTCCTTGCTCCATATCGGACAAGGCATTTAAATGTCTTGACATTTAAACCTCTTCCATGTTCTTATCACTTTGTATCTGAGCACTTTGTATCATGCACAAGGTGCACGGAGTTATTACAAGATCGAAAGTTACTTGGTGAACTGACTTCACTGAGAGAGCCTTTGCTGGGTGGACTACTAAGAGCAGAAGGGAGTAGCTGTGGAGAAGAGTGATGGTCACAAGCGTTTTCGGCTTTCATCACAAGTAATGGAGCTGATGATAGCTTGCAGTCCTTCACTGCACTTTGAGCTTTCTACACTTCAGTCTGAGATTTCAGCCTCCAGAGAGAATCTGTATGTATTTTCAGCAGGACTTATTGCTACCTGATGCTCTGAATTTTTTACATAAATAAGCTTTTTACTGTCATTTAGGAGACAAAACAGTGATGGAGTCAAACAAGTTTGCTACCACCAGGGTTACTGAGGACTTCACGCCCTCCGACCGCAGCCAGAAAAGCTCCCGGCAGGAGAGCCAAGGCTGCTCTCCTGGGCTTGGCAGGGAGATGCCTGCTCCGCTGGGCACTTCCCACTCATATTAGCATAGCCCAGCCTATATCGTACACACACCCAGTAATACCTCACTTTGCCACTGGACTGAGGCCAAAAGCACAAGCATTACAGGGAATATAAAGCGGGATGTTACTGGAAAGAATCACAAACTAACGTGAGACTCGACCAAATTTTTGCAAAGAGCAGAAAATGTGATCTTTGCTATAAATGGTTCTTGCATTTCATGTAGCTGTTTATATGATTGAAGCGTTTAATAAGTGTTTTTATTGAGTACAGTTAGAGAGCAGCTGCAGAAATCTTAAGTGCTTCTGTTCATTTTTTTTTCTCTGTAGTTTTGGAACTGCAAAATCTCAGAAGAAAACTGGAGACTGACACAGATCAGGGTGATTCCTCAACTGTTTGCTCTTCTGAAAGAGGAACTGCTTTTGGGGGGTGGGAATGATGACAGGGGCAAAAAGGAAAAGAAATGCGGTCTGGAGGAAGATCCAGGCTGTTCGCCTTGAAGATGTCAAACTCTGGTGTATGAGAAGGCTGCCCATCTTGAAATGGGTGCCTGTCTACAACTGGAAGGAAAATTTGGTTCCTGATACAGTTTCTGGGGTGATGCTAGCCATCCAACAGGTGACTCAAGGTACAGTTAACTCATTTCAGATTCATATTTTGAAATCTGGTCATGCTGAATTGGTCTGGTCTTCTTTTTCTTTTTTTTTTTTTCCTCTTTCTTGTTTAATATTATCTTAAAGCTTTGTTTAAAACAGACATGCTTATATTTGCTTGATTTAATCTAAATAAAAATATACGGAAAACATGTATAGTCTTAATTCTTATGTGTGTATAGTGGATGTGGATAGGAATGCCTTGTGTTATTGTAGCTAATTTCTGTGAGTTGGAACTTCACTATATATCCCATCCCTTTGACAATTTTTCAAAGACTTAATATAGAAGATAAGAGAGCAGTAACTCTATTCACACAGCATATGGTTATATACAATGTTTTACCAGTTAAATGACCACCTTTTCCCCTATTTCATGTGGAAAACAAAATATATCTACACGATAATTGCATTGTAAGGATGCTGTTCTGGAAGAAACATTTGCATTATACTATTACCTGTGGAAGCCCAGAGCACAGCAGGAAAAATTAACGACTTTCTGTGCATAAAGGGTGCTCCTGCCAGAGACATTACCCACGGAGAGGATCTGCCTGCATCTGTGGCTTACGTACTTCAGCTTCTGTATTGATTTAATGCAGTATTACATTACCTACCATGTCTCTTTTCAAGCAGCAATACAAAGTAGGGGTGGAGCTAGACTCCATCTGGCAGCTTAAAAAAAAAAAAAAAAAAGAAAAAGAAAAAGGAAAAACTCCCCAAAACAAAAGCCTGCACAATGACCTGCAGCTACCTAAAGTCCCAGCAATCCAGGTTTGTAAAGTGATTGCTGCTGGGAAATAAATGCTTTCGTTGGTTTTTGATGTGTCTTTGATAGTGTCACCTTCTTTTGGCAATATTTTATATTTGTCTCAGGCAAATCATAGCCTCTTATCTGCCTCAGATGGACTTTAACTCCTTCCCTTATGTAAACTATATATATTATTTCTTAACAATTTCCCATATTAGCTATGCTTAACTATCATTCATGTTGTTAAATTATAAGCACTCCTCTAATTGAATTATGCTGGAGCTGAAACAACCGATTTGTGTATTTGTGCTTTTAAAGTAATTAGGAACATCTGCATTGGCATGATTTAACTTTAAGAACCTTAATACTGTAACACTGTGAAGTATCTAATTTCACTGGTATGTGCATATACAACAATTGTAATTAAAATGCTGCTAATAACAGTATGTTGAAATTCATCAAAAATATTAAGTTAAACAGCAGTTCTGCACTGCTGGTAGTTTTAGCAGATTTTCTTGTTTGAGTCTTGTACCAAGAGGTAATTTAATGTAACAGATAAATTTAAGAAGATCCAGTGAAGACAGAAAATATTGGTTTTGTTTTTCTAGATTATTAAGTACTCTAGAAATAATTTTACCCTTATTTTACGGTGTTTAAAACTGAATATACTGAACCTCTTCCCTCCTGCTGACCTGTTTTTCCTTTCTCTCTCCTCACTGCTTCTCAAGATTTTGTAATGATTTTAGGGGATGGAAAAGGAGGAGAGTTAGATACCAAAGCATTTTATCATGTTTGTGGTGCTTTAAGTTGAACACAAGATATTTATTTGGACCGTGCTTGCATTAGCTCTTTTCCTAGTGTTGTAAGCCTTCCACTACCAGGACTATCCTTTAATGCTTTCACAGAGAGGATTATGTGAGAAAATAAAAAGTCCCATTTGTTATATAGCATGAAGGGAAAAGACCCCAAATTTTGAGAGGTCTTATTGTGTCTGTTTCCTTCCACCCACAAAATAAAACAAGAAGTTTTGTGATGAAATGATAGGCAGAAATTCTAACAATGGTAGGAAAAAATTAGTAACCAGTGATAACTGACATGCAAAGCACAGTGTCATTTGGTGTTGCAACAACATGTTTAAGTAAATTCAGGTATATGGAAATAAACTTGAGTTATGGAAGTATATGAAAAAGTCTGCAGTTGTATTCATATGCAACAGTTTTCTGAGTGATGAAAGCTGCATGCTCCAGAGTAGAGAGAAGTCCAGTAGCTTGAGAATAATTAAGAAGGAGCTTCCAACTGAGCTGTGTTTTTCACAGTTTCCTACTGTGGGATTTCTTACTCATCTGGCATTGGCCATGTTCAGACTATTCAGGTTGGCAACTGCTCTGATCTGGTGTACTGTGTCCGTGTTCCAACTTCTAATCTAAATTTTAGATGATATAGCTGTCTTCCCTTGGTAATGGAAGGAAAGAGGAAAGTCACTGTCCTTAGTGTGTCATAGTGAATGCAACAAAGACAATGTTCATAACTGCTCCTCACAGAATTTTCAGAAATTGTTTCTGGAGAATTCCTATGCAATAGCAGGTTTTGGTGTCTGCCTTATAAGTGAGAAAACAAAAGAGCAAATTAATAGAAATACCAGCAATGAATGTATGCAGATAATGTTTGCTCCCAAAAAGTCTTTTATAAAGGTATAGGATAGTTCAGAAAGCTGTTCGTATGCCATCTTCTATTTTGGATAAAGTTTTAAAGAGCTACTACCATTCATTTTCTGATTTTCAGGGTCAAAATTATTAGTTTCTAAATGTGACGTAAGCCTTCAAATAGCTGTAAGATACCTTCAAGTCAGCTACTTGAAAACTGAAACACTTGAGCTCATATATCAGTTTAGGTTTAAATGTCTTCCATCATGACATGCATAAACTAGAAACTGTGTCCTATGGTGACAGAGTCTAGGAATGGTCTACAAGAAAGGCATACTACTGGAGTATTTAATTGTCTTTACTTCCACGTACAGTGTGGAAGAAATGGATCTTTAGAAGGTAAGGTGTTACCTTGCCTAACACTGAGCTAAGGTAATACCATATGCCTCTGTGCATCAGGTGTTACCCTTACTCTCTCACAATGTTATCCAACAAAGAATATAATAATTATCAAATAATACATAAGAAATTATGTAATAATTTCTGCAGAGAGTGAATCTTCTGATGCTGCTTTTCAAATGTTTTTGAAGCTGTTTATACCCAGGTCATATTTGACCATTCAGAGTGCATCCAGTGATCAGTAGCATTGAGTACAATGAATGGATCCAGTACTGGGGTGGGGGAGAGGAGACCGAGGAGCATAGGGAGATGGGAGAGAAAGGCATGAGATTATAATGATGTGCTGCTTGGCATTTGTGATGAAGGAGTCATTGCTGAAACCAAGCAGTCATTCTCCAAGTGTTCCTACAGTTGTTTCCTTGTCTGCTAAAAATACCAAGTTAATCTTAATTCATGAGTCCCAAAGTCACTGCTGAACTCTTCTGTCCTATTTACCTATTGAGACAATACTTGTATGGTCTTTGTGTATGTCCTCTGGTTTTAGAGTCCCCTAGCTAATTCTACAGAAGATGGAGAAAAAAGTATCAAAGATAATTATGTTTCTACAAATTCTATAAAAATGGCCAGTGGAAACAGACCCTACAAATTCTATAAAGTGATAATAGAAATTTATACCTTGTTGGCATTAGATAATCTGTGCAGGGAAAAAAAAAAAAAGCCCTTTCAAATGCACCAATTGCTGGAAAGATTCAGTTGGAGTTTGCACTGTCTCAGACTGCAAAGTCAGTCAGCCATGAGTCAAAACCAGTAAAAGAAACTAGGCTTCATTAGTTCCAGATATCATTTAATATTAGTTCCAACTATCATTTAATAATACAGAGCTCAACACCTTATTTTTCAGACATAGAATCCTTATTCTTACTCTGATACCTAAGGTTGAAAAATAGCATTTGAATCTAAAATGAACTTTGTAATCCAGTCTTGAAGTTTGCTATATACTTTCACAGACAGTTAAGAAATTTGAGCTTTCATGTTTTGGTAATCACTACCTAATTCTTCTGTGTTTCTCAAAAATCTGTTATTGATAGACTAGAGCAAGATGTCTCTAAATTAACAAATAAATCCTTAGTTTGCTTCCTGGACTAGCACTTCATTGCTCTCTTCCCTTTTCCTTTAAAACTTATTAGTAACCCATCAACAGTCATCACATGAAGATTTTTCTTTCCATTTCATTCTGTGTTCCTCACCCATACACACAAATTCAATTGCTAGGTCCATGTAGGTGTCTCATAAGTACCTAATCTGTTTTTTTCTCCAAATTGAAATTGTGCTAATAAAACAAAGGTTCTGCAGTGAAGGTATCTAGTTCTCAGCAAGCCGCTCTTGTGTTCCTTACTAGCCAATGGAGATCTAGTTGATAAGAGTTAGTGAAATTTATGGTGTTCAGTCTGCTTGTGGGAGATGGTGAATGACTGCCTTTACATAATTTTTTTTTCTTTATCTTTAATTCACTTATTAAACTGTCTTTAACTTGACTCACGAGTTTTCTGACTTTTGCTTTTCTGATTCTCTCCCCCATCCTTTGAGGAGTGAGTAAGTGAGTGGCTTGGTGGGTGCTTAGCTGCTGGCCAAGATCAACCCACCACAGGCATGATTCATTTGACTAAATCTAATCATCTGCTTTTTTAAGGCTGATTGATTATACTGGTAAGATTTCCATTGAGTGTAACAGGGGACTGGCTGTTAGTGTAGACACTGATGATGTAGACATCAACATTTAGGTGAGATGTGTCTCAGCCATCATTTCTGTGGCATTGTGGGTAATAAACAGTTCATGTTCAACATGGTTAAAGGCAGGTCGTACTGTTTTCTTTCCTGTAACCCATCCATTGACCTGCCACAATAATACCAGAATTCTTTTTGTGGCTTTTTCATGTGACCTGGACACCACCTACTTGTACGAGAAGCATACTTTGATCAAGCTGTGTCTGAATTTTTCTCAGTTTCCTTGCATGATAATATGAAGATGCATTATGATGCAGTTATTCCATGTAGCTAAACCTCATAAAGCTGTCATCGTGCTTTTTTCTGTAGGCTTCTGAATATGTGCTATAGCCCCTTCGTATCTCTTCAGAATGCAGCTGCTTAGCTCATTTTCACAGGCTGTGGTAACTTTTTATTGCACCAAGCAAATTATTCCTCAAGGCCTTTCATAGGTCATCTTTCCTGGCATCATTTATTCGTTACCAAGCTGTTGATTCATCTCTTATTAATCCATTTTGTTATCCTTCTTCATCCAATCTTGTCTTTTCAAACAAATAGCTTTGAGCCTTCTCTCAGGATTTAAATTATGCAATGTATGTTGGTTGGTACATCACATCTCAGTATTAGCTTTTGGATTGTTATTTAGAATGTGTTTCTTTGTGGTTGGTTGGTTTGTTTGTTTGTTTTGGTGTTTTTTTTCTGGGCAGAACTATGCATACTGTCCACAAAGACTGGCATCTAGAAGCCACGTAGGTAATGCTGCAACCCATCAGTAAGCTTCTCTGACTGTCATGGACTGTAAAAAAAGTAAGCCTGAGTTTGAAAAAGTCTGTACAAATATATCCTCTGTCGTGCAGCTGAGTTCATCACCAGATAAATTATCTCCAGAGTTAGTCTGCTTGAATATGTGTATTAGTGTACATATTTTATTTATGTATATCAGTTCTCTATATAGTTAGGGGACACAAATGTATCTGCAGTATTTTGGTTAGGACATTATATAATGTGAAAATTAAGTGCTCTGCTTAACACCTGAAGTTGCCTTACTCTTTCTGGATGTAAATTCCTAATGTAGGTACCTAACTTCAGACAATGTCAGCCCTTCCCCCCATGCTTCTTCCAAGATCTCGCTTGAGGTTTTCATAATTATAATCTTCTTCTGCAAGCCATTGATGACCAGAGAGACTCCTGCTTAGACAAATGCATGACTTAATTTCTGTTTTGTCATTCACTAGGTGATGATTATACTTGCACACTACACTTTTCATTATAGCATCATGGAGCTCTTTACACTGTCCAGCAATAGAAAAGTATATGGGGAGGAAAATTAGAAACACAAAAGTGCTTTTGCTTGAAACACAGAAATGGCTCATGAAATACTGTATTGACAGTTTATGGTGCAAAGAACACAGGTTTCAATTGTTTGCTGCTAATATGAATGTCCAATATCACAACTGAGTTAGACCCTTCCAAAAAAACCCAAACCCACAAATGTTTTTTCAGCCTTAGGAAAAAAGAGAACTAAACAAAGACATGGCAGTTTCTGTTTCTCAGTACAAAATCAGTACTTCGTCTCAGTTTTCCTGAAGGATGTTGACTTTGCCCATGTGGGAAATGGTCAAGTGCATGGATATGTAACTGAGATTAAACACAGTGTCGTGGTTTAGCTTCAGTCAGCAACTAAGCACCACACAGCTACTGGCTCACCCTCCCCGCTCCTGGTGGGATGGGGAGAGAATCTGAAGAGCAAAAGTAAGAAAATTCGTGGGCTGAGATAAGAACAGTTTAATAATTGAAATAAAATAACAACAACAACAACAACAACAATAACAATAAAATTGTAATGAAAACTATGAGAGAGAGGAACAAAACCCAGGGAAAAACAAAAAAAACAAGTGCTGCGACTGTTCACAACCCACTGACCGATGCCCAGCCCATCCCCAAGCAGCGATCGCTGCCCCCCAACCAACTCCCCCAGTTTCTATACTGAGCATGACGCCATATGGTATGGCATAGCCCTTTGGCCAGTTGGGGTCAGCTGTCCTGGCTGTGCCCCCTCCCAGCTTCTTGTGCCCCTGGCAGAGCACGGGAAGCTGAAAAGTCCTTGACTTAGCGTAAGCACTACTTAGCAACAACTAAGACATCAGTGTGTTATCAACATTATTGTCATACTAAATCCAAAACACAGCACTATACCAGCTACTAGGAAGAAAATTAACTCTATCCCAGCCGAAACTAGGACACAGAGAAAATGAAATACACTCGGATCAAGGGCTGAGATGGGTAATTGTCATCTCAGAATTCTGAAAGAATAGGTAAGTGACATTGCAGATCCAGTAACAAGTACCTTTGATGATTCTGTCAAATCTGGCATGATATTCTATGATTGGATCATAGTGAGTATAGTGTTGTATCCAGATTACAAGTCTGCATTGCAGATGAGGGACTGGACCAGATCAAGCAATAGAGGTATATTTCCCTTTAATAATAATAAAATAATATTTGCATGTATAGCAATAAAAGATACCAGAGTGATTGTTTCTACTACCCAATTCTGAAGCAAGGCTCTAGGACAGCTAGTGGGTTTTGCTTCAGATTTATATATGCATTATAAAGAGAACTCTGCTGATGCTCTCAGTTAGGGGTAGTTTTAATGATCTGCTAGAAAATAATTAGCCTGTTTGAAAAAGATGGGTTGTTAGGTCGGTTAGGAGCTGCAAAGAAGCTGACGACCACAGGTAGTGCTGACTGTTGATCCTTTATGTGAAACATAGTGTGTAATTTTGGTTGCCTCTGTTCATGGAAGATTATTTCAAACTTCAGTAGGAGAAGAAAAGGCTAGGAGAAGGATCAGAAAAACAAAGATTATATTTGGGAGAAGACTTAAATGGCTTGGACAGGTTAATTAAAACCTGAGAAGGTTTTTCCTTATCAGGAAAGGCATTTAAAGTAAAAGACAGTTGCAGCACATGAACAAATGAGTATAAAGTAGCATGAATATGGTTAGACTTAAAATTGGAAGTAGTTCTAAAAATATTCCATTGAAATATTGGGATAAGAAGATGTATCTCCTTATCACATAATTCCATTCAAAGATGTACTAAATTACATGTTTGCTTGTCATAAGAGGGAACAGAACACAGGGCACAAGGGGGTTCCTTCACAAGTTTTTTTCCTTTCACTATCTGCTGCTGCTCAAAAAAATCGGGAAGTTTTGAACTGAGGTATATCTATTAATAAGTTAAGACAAATATGTGGTTTTTTTCAAACTAAAATACTATCATTGTATTTCTGGATTCAATCTTTATCTTGCTAAGTTCCTAGTATTTGGCTGGATTTGTAAACATTATGCTATTTGTTTGAAATAAACATCTGTCCATGTGCTATACTGCATATACTCAAAAGTTGCCCATGTGGAAGCATGAGGGTATAAGATTTGGACTTCCAGATTTTTCAGATTCGGGACGATGGCAGTGTTTGTAATTTTTTAAAAAATATAATTTTTGTAGTCAGCTAGCACATGGATATACTTCATGTAGAAATTGTATGTAGTGTTATACATTTGCTGCCTTTCTTATGACCTATCATGAACAAGAAATACTTTGGCTCAAGCAGGTTTTGGTGGGCTGGTTTTTTGGGGGGTGGAGGACCCTTGAGACATATTTCCTCTAAAAGTGAAATATGTAGATGGCATCTGATGAAATCAGTATTGTTATTCCTGCCAACTTCTTTTTTCATTCTGCAAGCCCAATAATAACTCACTGAGGATTGGTGTGTTTTGTATGTTTTAATTAAAGTTAATTTAATCTCGAGCTGAATTTATTGCTGAACAACTAATTCCTTAACACTGGCTGGAGACCTTGCCATTAAAAAAATGAACTATACTGCCTTCAAGCATTCCAGAACTGGTGCCCAGTGTTTTGGAAGGCATGATGCCAAAAACTTATATATATATTTTTTTAGCTTTTCATGGAGGAATCCCAGCTGTGTCTTCTCAAGGATGATGGTTGCTGGGTTTCTTTTTCAGGTTCTGACCATAAATGTAGACATTAATATACTCTGAGCAGACTAACTGGAGCTAATAATTTTATTAAGGGGTAGAGCTGTCTTGTAAATATACATCTGGCATACAAATAGCATGTGTAGATGAAATTGAATAAGCACATTTGGAAACAGAGCCAGAAAAATCTCCTAGAGAATGCATTGGAGAATCCCTGTAGTTCATAAATGATTTGTGGAAGAGAGTGTCCAGCTGAACTCTGTTATAGTTCTCCCATACAAAGAATAATGATGTAAGCTGATCATGAAATGTAACATGTTAGTAAGTAAATGTAGGGCAATGTTTCATATTTATACAACTTTCTAGCAGAGGAGAAAGGCACTGATGCTGCTGTGCATGCAATATTTAATTTCTAATGTCTATTAAAATTCTTCCAAGTTACACATGTGCTAATACAGACCTGTTTGACAGACTGCTAGAAATGTGAATTCATCTTCTGAACGACCTCTGAATCCATTGGAGCCTAATGTCCAGGTACACTTGTTTTAGTATGACCAGATAAGCTGCGCAGATGTCCGAGCCCTGCGCCTGGGGGGTGCCTGAGCACCATGGACAGAGACTGACAAACCCAGGAAAGGTTGATTCCCTGAAGGAAGAAGAAGAAATGACTTCACCTATAATTTTCCAGGTCAGATAGATCAGGAAAACTCAGTGCTGAGATCCTTGGCCAGCAATTTGTCTAAATGGATGCCCTTTTCACAGATTTCAAAAAGTCCGGTTCATCTTGATTAAGGCCTGTCATCAGTCATGATTGGTCTTTGTTTCTCCACAGTGTTGATGCTTCTCAAAAGACTGCCTCATAGTTACCTGCTTGCCAGAAACTTCTTATGGGTTTCATTCTCTGTTTATTCTTACTGAGATGCAGAGGAATTTCCCTACGATCCACTTTCAAAATGCCTCTTTAATTTTATTTTGGAGATGATCAGATTCTTCAGGTATTATGGCTGACCAGTGTATAATAGTTCATAGAATTCTCTGTATATTAGTTTATAAAATCTCTGTGGTGTTCAGATATTGTGTCAAATTCAGCCTAATGAGATCTAAATATTTAATCTCTGATTATCTCTCAATAGTCATAGCTTTTTTCCAGGAGATCCATTAAAAGAAAAGAAAATACTAGATTTTTTTTCCTATCTGTTTTTAAGTGTATCCAAGCTTTTTTATGTACAGAAGGGTCAAGCTATCTCAAATAGAGAATTCATAAATGGGTCACGCAGTCCACTTGTTTCTTCTACCATAATACTTGCATATCCTTTCTTTTGAACATCAAGATACAAGTGTCAGTATCTGGAAATCTGCAAAGTGGCAGAATAGAACAATGCTTTCTCAAATATACCTTTGATGTAGTTGTCAGATGGGATGCTGGGAGAGCTGCATTTCAGGTACTGCATGACTAATACAGCTGAGATGTTTAATTCTCACTAGACTGACGGAGACAGTTGCATGGGAGGAAACTGCACTGAAGCATCCTTCAAAAAAGAGACAATGGTTGCTAACTCAACATTGTGTGGTCTCTGAAAGATTTATGGTATGTTTTGTATAATCTGTCCTCCCATCTTGCTTTTACATTCTTCATTTGCCTCAGGCTTTGAATGACAGAAGAACTAAGGAATGATTTTAAGCTCTTTGTACTTTGTCTTTAAATAAGTCAGACAGAAGGTACAATCCACATGTGTAGCCCCAGCAAATGGTGCCATTAGAAAAGAGAAATCTTGCAAGCATGAGGTGTATGTGTGCACCATTGAGAGAACCAATACTGAGCTTTCCAGGTTTTGGAGGTAAATTACATTCTTTCAAAAGGATCATTTTGTGTTAATAGCTCTTCACAAGCCATTGTCAAAGAATCTTCCAGAACTGTAGGTTTGTATGGGAAAATTGTTATGAAATATAATATTAAAAATGTTTTCCGTGGTGTTTTTTTTTCTTCAGTATAAGTTAGCTATCCTGGAGTTAGAAATTAAAACCTACAACATGAATCATTAGGTGTCTGTTGTGGTTTAACTTCAGTCGGCAACTAAGCACCACAGAGCCGCTCACTCACCCTCCCCGCTCCTGGTGGGATGGGGAAGAGAATATGAAAAGCACAAATAAGAATACTCATGGGCTGAGAGAAGAACAGTTTAGTAACTGAAATAAAATAATCAAATGAAATGAAATGAAATGAAATGAAATGAAATAAAATAAAATAAAATAAAATAAAATAAAATAAAATAAAAACAACAACAACAACAATAATAATAATAATAAAATAAAGTTGTAATGAAAACAATGAGAGAGAGAGAGGAACAAAACCCAGGGAAAAACAAAAAAAACAAGTGATGCAACCGGTCACCACCCACTGACTGATGCCCAGCCAGTCCCTGAGCAGCGATCACTGTCCCCCAACCAACTCCCCCCAGTTTCTATACTGAGCATGATGCCATATGGTATGGAATAGCCCTTTGGCCAGTTTGGATCAACTATCTTGTCTGTGTCCCCTCCCAGCTTCTTGTGCCCCTGGCAGCGCACGGGAAGCTGAAAAGTCCTTGATTTAGTGTAAGCACTACTTAGGAACAACTGAAACATCAGTGTGTTATCAACATTATTCTCATTCTAAATCCAAAACACAGCACTATACCAGCTACTAGGAAGAAAATTAACTCTATCCCAGCCAAAACCAGGACAGTGCCTGATTTGTTGGTTCTCCAAGATGGATTGATAGGATACTCATTAAATATATGTTAATTCTACATTTTAGGGCATCTACAGGAAATACCTTTACTATTACATAATTCAGCTTTGTGAACAAAGGGAGAAATTGTCTTTTTCTGAAGTGGCCACAACTGCAGATAGCATTTTAAGTGGGATAACGTGTATTAGTGTTGTTTTGGGTTCCCTAAACTTGGGGTTTGATCATCTTAATATAGTCACATTTAAGAATAAAAGGTTACAGTAACAAACATTTATTTGAATATATAAACTACCAGAAAAACTTTAAAATTTATAGCTTTTCAGAGTAAATAATAAGTGATACAAATTTTGAAACTCCTCAGATCAATTATAGACTTACTACTTTTCCTGCTTCTTCATTTAAATTCCTCTTTTGGGTATCGTATTTCCAAAAGACATGGTACAGTTTTCCTCAGAACATGTGTATGTATCATAAGCTTATTTCCAGATGCAGAAAATTGTTAATTAGTTGACCATACTCTGATGATTCATAGCTCATTCTATGGAAAATATTTTTTTATTGCTGTAGTTTTTGCACCAGCCTCATTAGCAGAAACTATCAACTTAACAAACTGAGACCTTTCTCCTGTGGTAGGACATGGCCTTGTTTCTATTTGTATCAAGCTTGTTATTTTGTAGCTATCTGCATTTGACATTTACCAACAGTGGCGTGCCAGAGGACTGTTATGCATCTGGTGCTAGTCAGAGAGCGTGGTTTTCAATGAAACCGTGTTGCACAATGTTATCTTATGATAAGGAGGTAGTTAAAACAAAGAACCACAATATTAATGTACTGTATCCGAACTTACTGTTCATTCTTTGTTTGCATTTCTTTCCGTGGAATTTATATTCTTATTTGAAAACCTTAATGTCACTGCCATGGAGGCTTCTCCATATTACCGGTGAAGATTATGTGGGATCCTTATTTTATGATCTATTTCTTTTGAGTATTATTGCTGTTTGGAATTAAAAAAAATTAAAATAATGTTTCCTGGTTTTGACTAGTTCTTGAGCATATGGAATGCATTGTAGCAAAGTTTAATACGAAAATTAATGAAGTGAGCTGAAATATACTACTGATTATATCTTTAAAAGTATTTGAACCTTTGAACATTATATGCCTAATCAGAAAGCCTGAAGTCTTTACTAATTCTGTTTTATAATGCCCCTCTGCTCTTGCACACGATTGACATGCTTCAGTCACGGGAACAAAAAGCTAACAAACAGAGCCAGGAGTAGAGTCAAAGCTTGGTAATTTTATCTCTGTCCTGACTCCCATGACCTCACCATGAAAAGAATGAGACACCACTTCTAGGAACACAATACAAAAAGACCGTGAAAGGGGAAAAAACAAGGGCCAGATTTATGTTTAGATTATCTGCCTGTAAAGAAGTGATATCTCTCAGTGGCAAGTCTGTGACTAAAGCAAAATTCCTGTTGGATGCTGGGGGCTTGCTGGGCAAGGTAACCCCTTTTCCACAGTTTAACAGGACTGACACCAGATTTCTGTTGGCCAGTTCTTCTGGCCATAAGGGTTCATTCTGGTTGTGCCTCTCTGTTCCCCTCAGCCCTGCTCAGAGAGCTGAATTGAGATGTTGACACAGTTTCTGTGTGCATGATCCAGGGCTGGGTTGAGCTTCTTGTGCTCTACCCACAACATGTACAATTTATGCTGGATCAAATACTGTCTGCCCCTAATTGTCAAATGTTTCAGATTCAGAAGGTCTTAGGAAACATAAAAACAAAATAAACACATGTAGAGAAGTGAGAATTGGCTTTTACAGACAGATGGTGACAGAATATTTTGCGGTAGCTGAACCCTTGTTTTCCTTGTAAATGCTGAGAGGAAAGAACAATGCATACTGTTCTTAATCCTGAGTTAATTGGAAATACTGAACAGTAAAAGAGCTGGTAGTCCGTCTTCTGGAAATATTTTAGCTTAGCCTGTGGCGTATTACTGTACCCTTCAGTTTTGTTTTGTAGAACTTCTAAGCTAACCTCCTCTTGAACTGAGTGATAAAGTTACTTAGGGTGAAAACCTACTAAAAGTGAACCGTGTAGATTTTATAAGGAAAACTTCAAGGTCCAAAATTAACACAGTTGAAGCACAAACTTAAAAATGATATGAACATAATCTGTTTTCTGCAAAATGAACTTGATATTTCAAAACATATCTTTCAAAATTGTTAACCTTTCCTACCAAAGAGGGAGTTTTTGTGCTTCCCTTGTAATAACTGATGGAGTCCAAACATTTGAAAAAAAAAATACAAGGAGGAGAGCATGCAAAAGAACTCACCAAGGTGAGTTCTCTATGCATTGTGTAGCTGTTCTGCAGTGTGTGAATAGGAATTTTTGGAAATAGGAATGTTTTCAGATGAAAATGTTCTATATTTGTAATTCTCTGATTTAGTGTTTGGGAATTCCTTTGATTTAAAGAGTATCTTAAACATAGAGAATTTTGCAGATAATCTTAACCAGGATTTATAGACCTCTTCCCAATAGTGCTTGTAAAGTGTATACCTGGCTCAGCATTGAGTACTGAATCTTGTTTATTTCCATTATGCTTGGCCACACAGAGAGGTCACTTCATTTCAGTTAAGTTGGTATAACTAAAGTGTGGCTGAAGTTATACTGATTTTGCTGGCTCCTTTACTTTTTGGAGAGTAAACTAAATTAGCCTTGCACAATGCCTTTTTGCAAGACTGCAATATCTATGTGAGTGGTATTCTACCACCAAATTAATTACAAAGTTTTTGTTTGTTTTTGGTTTAGGTCATAAAAGGGTTATAATGGAAGAGCTTTTCAGTGTTGAAAAAACCTTAAAAATCTCTTTGTCCTTTTCTGTACTTTTTTTTGACCCATGCTCACTTTTGTCTGGATAGGGTCGTGCAGTTCTCTCCTGTGCTGTTTTTATTCTCCTCAGGCACATCCTTCTGTGTTGCTCTTGGGTCAGAATATTCTTTTACATCTATTGATCATGTGAACATGGATATAGAACTATAATTTCAAAGATCTTTCTGGTTCATGATAATGGTGTACTAAGAGAAAAAAACAGAAGTGATGATCAGTAGATAAGCTAATTAAAAGGCAAAAGAGCAATGAAGTCCATTTCTGTTTAAAAGAAGGCATCAAAGTTTTGAAACAGATGTGTTAAAATATCTCCTCTCCTTTCCAAGTCATAACTGACAGTTCTACTTTGCTGAGCGCAGTGTGGATGAAGATGATCTATGTAAGATCCATCTCAGAAAAATCTTCACCGTGATGTTTTTCTAAGAACAGGTGAACTGCTAGGCCTTGTCTGCTTCACAGGGAACTTGACACTTCTGGCCTTTTGGCATTTTATTGTCTCTCCCCACCACGTGCTCTTTGTTACAGAGTCAAATGCAAATTCAAGAAGAGAGCTCTTGAATCAAAATGTTCAGAATTGCCACCGAAAGCCTATAAGCAAAGTTACTCTTTGGCATTCTCCATATTATTAAAACCCCAGACACCAATGTTTCAGGTAAAAAATGCTTTCTGGAGCAGTCAGGAAAGTTTGGTAAGAACAATTAGTCCTACACGTTTAATTTTCTTTGGAGATTTCAAATGTACACAGAAGGCAACTGCATTTCATAGATCTGAATCACCTCTGTCACAGACCATGCATGGTCGTTCTCCCAGTACACACACATACACACTAGCTTAGACTGGCCACTCAGGTTGAAGGCGGACTTCAGAAAGGCACCTCGTGTGCTACACAAGCCAATCCTCTCTTCCCTACTGCACAACAAGATATTCACCAAGATTTATGGAGCAACTCTGCCAGGCAATTTCTCCTACTCTTAGTTTCTAGGAGAAAAAACTGTGAAATGGCAGTAGAGGCTGCTGGTCTGAAGCATAGTCTGGGGAGTCTCTCTGCTGACTTGTAAGAAATCAATGCAGACTTAGGTATCTCAAGTTGAACAGCAACCATAGCTCTACTTTGCGGGAATGTCTCTGTTAAAAGATTATTTCTTGGCATATTCTGAGACTTTCTAAGAAAAAGATAGATACAGTCCTCTATAGCTAAACAATGAAGGTAACTAGTAAGTCTGTAAAGTTAAATCCTAACCAATTCAGTTCATTCTCCATCTCAACATAAAAGTCAAATATTTCCTGTTTCTGGACTGACAGCTTTACATTACAAAAAAAAAAAAAGTTACTATCTAAAGGATTAAAAAACCCAGGCACTTAAAGGCAATGAACTCTGGAATATTTTTTTGTTTAAGAAATTAGAAGAAAGCAGACTGAAGGGGCTCCATCCAAACCAAAATTATAGGTTTTGAACTGTTTGTAAGAAATAACCATCTGACCGCCTGGAGCCCTGGCAGTCTCAAACTCATGTCTGTGAGGGTGGGGGTGAAACGGTGCTGCCTCCTCCTGTGAGGATTGTCTATTAAAAAAATGTTTGGAACCACTGACGGAGACAACCTAGAAACATGGTAGCTGGTGCCAGAGATTGTATCTGTGACCCATTTGTTTCTGCTGGTGACCAAGACTCAGAAGAAAGTGTGAGTATTTTGATGACAGACCATAGGTGAAAAACCTTCCACAGTTCTTCCTGATCCTCATTGTACAGTGGTTGGCTTATGCTCTGAGTTTTTGTAAATGAAGGTGGGTTTTTTTCCTGCTCTTAATAAAATTGTAGACGTTTCCTCATAAAAAAAAATTGAATGCAGAACAGTTTTATCTTCATATAGTGAAGTAATTCCATTTAACTTTCTATAGGGCTGGCCTTTGCGGTTCTGTCTTCAGTCCATCCAGTTTTTGGTTTATATGGCTCTTTCTTCCCTGTCATTATTTATGCCATATTTGGAATGGGACATCATGTTGCGACAGGTAAGTGTCTATTTGCTAAAAACATTTTCAGAAATAAGGAATTGGAAACTGAACTTTTTTATTTTGTTGTAAGATCAATGGAAGGAAAATTTTCTAAGACTAAACAGAAATAAGATGTTTTTGTGCTTCTTTTTACAACTATTTTTGCCAGTTTAAGTACATTAAAGAGCCTCATTAAGAATATATTGGAGTTATTCCTGCCATTATAATTTAATATTGCATTGACACTTCCTTTGTAAATGTAGTTTACTAAGGGCTTTTGTATTTTAACTCTACTTTAGAAATATGCTTCAGGCTAAGATTTTAACAAAGGGCTCAGCCAACAAGATACATGCAAACAGGAATGAAAAAGGCTCGACTGCTTCTTAAACCATAGAAAACACACATTACTTCTCACCTATCTAAAACACAAACCCTGCATTTCTCAGAAAAAAAGCTTTCTGTGCCTATTACCTGCTATAGTATTAAAGCCAGAGATTCTTCCAATGAATTCAGTACAACTCCTGTCCACTTGCAGAGTAATTAGGTAGGCAGCGAAAGGTGCTCTCTGGCTACTATGCTAGTAGTTATGAGTTACTTGTTTACCCTCAGCAGGGCCAACAGCAGCTGCAAGAGTTGAATGACTTTGATCTCCTAATAGGTTGGTTAATGCTCTGACTCCAAAGAACCCAAGTTATAGACCAAAGTTGGAAATAATACTCATGAGATTGAACCACAAGTTCTTTGTTGTGCAGAAGTGGGCACTCGGTGGCCTCTGAAGTTTGCAGGAAGGATGAGACAGGCCCAGTAGTAAAGCAGGGTAGGACTGGGTAAAGGGAAGCAGCCTCTGTGGTCATCAGAAGATTTAAGCAGGGAGGAGGTATGTTTTCCTTGTGGAGGAGAAAAACTCCTGAAAGGAGGAAAGATGGTTCTGGGTAATCACACACAAAATGAACTCTGCAGAATCTGATTGCTCGAGTGTATGCACTGACAAATGTTTTAGTAAGAAGTTAGCCACATATTTTGAGCACCATTTTTGTTCAAAAATATTCAGTTAAATTATGAAAAATTGCTGAACATGTAGAAATTGTCTTACAGCAAAAGGAAAGCTGAAAATTTGTTTTCCCTAAAGGCATAGAAAGTATTTGACTTTTTGATGTCTGAGAAGGATCTGTGGATGCTGTTAGTGACTTGATGCTGTAATGAGTGATGGCACGTACTCAGCTCACATAAGAAAGAGAAGTATTCAAAAAAAGTGAAAATTTAGAATTTGGAAAATAATTTTGACACTTAAGTAGAGATAGATTAGTATACTTTTTTTGAACTTTTTTTTTCATTAAATATATTAAAACATGAACCTATATTAAAAATGAATAATTTAGCAGTGTATTGTCAGCAGTTTGTTGGTGTAAGATTGTTAGGAAGACAAGAATCCATCATATGATCATATGTAAGAAAGTAATAAGTATCTGGCTGACATAAATTCTAGTAATGAAAACAGATGATGAAATGGGTAAGTACAAGCAGCTAAGTCTGATGTTTTATCCTTGGGAGGGAATACTGTTCAGAGAACCATTTGCTGAGAGTCCCACAGCTCCATGGCCACAGATTCCTGCACAGTCCCTGGTGTGGAAACTTGTTCCTTTCACAGGTGTCTATTCCAGAATTTAATCTTAAGAAAAAAAGGAAACAAAGCAGTTCTCTTGCTATCATGAAGATTTTTTTAAATAAATGTGTGCATCATATGATCCTTTCAGTAGAAATGTCTCATGCACTCATCCCACCGGCCTCAGTTAAGGCATTATGGTGTGCAGGCTGAACTGGAGCTATACTGCCTGCCTCAGATCCCCAGCTGCTCCGTAATTCCTCATGTACCTTGGCGATAATCTCTTCTGCCAGCATCTTCTGTAAGATCAACGGGGCTCTCCATATGTGTACAGGCTATAAAAGTGCCCTTTGTTAGTGAACTTAGTTATGTTAATATGAAAAGGAAAATTAATCAATGGCCAAGTTCTGTCAACTTTTACTCACTTGAAATGTCTCTTCTGTGACACAGCTGATCTAATTGGAAAGATTACTCACCTGAGCAACAACCCCCTACACCTTTTTCTTGACTACTTTTGATATAATTGATCTCAGAGGATCCTGTGAGGTAGCTTCATCTGTCATAATACCACACATAGACCTTTGATTTCAGATGGAATTTTATGCAAACTGTTTTCGAATCCAATTTTATGCGAGGAAAAAGAAAGTAAAAATGAGGGAACGGATTTAAAAGAAAAAGGAGCAATTTGAAAAGCAAGATGTCTACAAGTATCCTGAATGTTGCTTGAAAAAACTGTATTTTAGGCCCAAGTAAAATGTGTATCATGATTCAAAAAAGAAAATGTGATCCAAAAAACCTCCTCATGGCTCAATGGGAAAATTAAGGGGACTGTCACAGGGAAGAGTTTGGCACCTGAAAAATGGAAAGCTTGACCAAATGAGGTGAGCAGGAAAGCCATGAAATGTGGTAGGTCAAACATATGCAGGAATTTTAGAAGGCTAAAAAAAGGAATTTGAAGAGTGCCATGGACAGGATGATCAAACTAGTAGTTAAAGGTTCTTTAAATACATCAAAATCAGGGAGCCAGGAAAGAAACTGGTGGGACACCTTTCTGACAAGGCTACAGGACTGTCAAGTTACCAGTGTAATTTCATCTGTCAGTAGGGCTCTGGAGGGAATCCTGGGAACTGCAGACCTATCTTGCACCCATATTATTATAGACTATAATAAAAGATAAGATCACTGAAAGAGATGTATAATCAGAGTCTTTTGGAGAGGAGTTAATGTGACTCCTGTAAAGGCAAATCCTACCTCATAAACTCCTAGAGTCCTGTATGAGTGTCAGTAAGCACATGGAAAAAGGAAATACTTTGAATAAGATATCAGAATGGTCAAACAGCTACTGGTAAAATTCCACACCAAAGGTTACTAAAGAAACTAAGTTGCCCTTGTGATAGAAGAAAAGTCCTTTTATTAATTATTAGCAGGTTAAAGGATAAGAAGCAAAAGGTAGGACTTAGTGGTAATTTTTCAGGGTGGAGGTGTCCCTGGTAGGTTCCCAAGGAATTCATGCTGGGAGGTTTACTCTATGAAGGCCAAGGTGAAGGTAGAACTGTATTCACTGGGTCCTGCAACAGTAGAAATAAAGAGAGCACAATGAAACTGGTAAGAGATCACTTTAAAACACTTCTAAAGTGTAGATTAAGGAAAATACTACAGCAGATGGTGAACTTCTGGAACCTGCTCCCAGAGGACATTGTGGAGGCAAAAAATACAAGCCAGTTCAAACAGAGATTCGACAAGTTAATGGATTTTGTCCATAAACAAAATCTAAAAGGGACAGATAAGGATATGCTTCCCTAACACAAAAACTATGGATGTTGGGGGATTATGAGGGGAGGCAGAAAGTGGCCAGGCTTGTGTGCTTTCCCTGGGTAACACCTCCAATTGCCACAGCTAGAGGCAGAGTACTGTGCAAGATGGACCATTGGTCTGACATAGTAGGGCATTTCTCATGCTCTTAGAGCTCTGCATGATGCGTTTGTCCTTTTTAATATTGAATTATCATCCTTATTTATCTGTGTGTCATTAAACTTGCTTTACCTCTCTCAGCAAATAAAAGTTTGTCTCATAATCTGCCTCCATTTATTAGAGTGCAGATTGTTGGGTTTTCAAACGTACACATCTGCTAACTGTAATGGGCTAGGTACTATGTATACAGCGTGAATTAATTGCCCTAGAAATTTGAATGGTGAACATTTGGGATCCTCAGACAAAAAGCTGTTTCATCACATCCAGGGTGAGTTAAAAGCATTTCTGATAACTTGAAATCGTTGTGAATTGTTGTGTTCGAACCTCTTTTGTTAACACGTCTAAATGAATATGCTCACAAAAAAATTGACATTTAATTCACATGTACAAATGGTATTTTACATGAAGAAATGTGTGTTACATAAAAAGATTACCTTAAAAATTGTTCTTAGCATGACAGAAATGCACAAAATGGCACTTTCACTCATAATGTCCAAGTTTTGAAAAAGAGACCATGAGTCATGGGCACAGACAGATATAGAATTATTGGTGACTAATGCATGGCTTTTTTTATAGGAACTTTTGCTTTAACTTCCTTAATATCTGCCAACGCAGTTGAGCGTCTTGTTCCTTCAGTCAGAACTAATTTCACTACAAACAATAATTCAGGAGGTTTGGGCCTATCGGAGTTTGAGATGCAGAGGATTGGAGTTGCAGCAGCAGTTTCATTTCTAGGAGGAATCATTCAGGTCGGTGGTGAACACATATTCTGTATGCTACTGATGCATTGCATTTGTGACAGCTATGACCTTTGTAATACTTTTTTTTTCACTTCTCTCAGAAAAACTGACCGTGGGTCTGGTCCTTCATTCACGAATGATGAAATTAATGTGTTTTAAGAATTTGCTGCTCTTTTGTTGAGATGTAGTAATTGTCTGTATACATGCTCCTAGGGTGTTGCAATATGAAGTAAAACCACATTCAGTCAGCTCTAATATAATATTCAGTTGCTGTTGGGGCTCCCCTTCCTTCTCCTTCAGAGACAAAACATGAATCAGCTCCTGGTAAGCACTGACATATTCCTGAGGTTTTCTATTGCCTTTGGCTTGAAAAGAAATACTATACAATATTCAATAATTAAAAACAGTAGGGAAAACCTCTTTAAATTCTCTTTAGAGTTCACACACCCATCGTTAAAGTGAAATAAATTAGTAAAACAGATGTCTTCAAATGATTCTCCAAAGCTTATTCAAATGATCAGAGGTCTTTTAAATTTTTTCTCTTTTCCTATTCTGACCACAACCGCTGAGTTCCTTTATCCATTGCCAGTCGCTTAGGTCTTCAAAGAAGGCTTCCCTCTTTCCTTGTAAATATTAAAATGGAAGAAATGTTCCAGTACTCAACATTGCAACACCTCCTGGGTACCTGGCCTCCTGAAAGAAACTCGGACCCCTGCTCTTGGCGCTTTGGATCCCTCTACCATGCAGAGGATGAGCGAAGGAGCCCGGAATGGGATCTCCAGTGCCCCACACGCTTAGCAGGAACTGGGGCATATGCTTATGTTAGTCAGTAGGAAATATCAAGAAGCATGGTCATTTCTGTTGCATTTTTTTCATTCTTTTATTGGTTACAGAATTATGACTCGGGGTAGCAGCATGAGGGAAACCCTACAGACAACATATGGAGTAGAGCTGATGCTCGTTGTGCCTACCTGCTGCATGTGCTGTCCCATTGCAGTGTGTGCAACACAACACTGCATCATGTGCAGGGTGCTTGTAACAGCAGAATCCTTTGAGCATGCACAGAGCTCTTCATGTGGGAGCGCTGTGCTCACAGCCTGACAACCTCCTATGTCGTCCTCAGAGAGGCCAAAATGCCTCAGCAGGGAGGTTTGTGCTTGCATTGGATCTAACTTCAAAATCTGATACAGACACTTTTTGCTTAGCAGCTGCAGAATCCCATTAGGTGTGTAAATCCTCTAGACCTCTTACTCTTTCATTCGGAAAAGTTCTGCTTTTTCACATGCCTTCAACCGCACCAGCTGACTTATCTCAGCCTATGTCCTGTATAAGCCTGATTGATTGGAATGACCAGAACTAGAGAATCCTATGCCTGCATCTTCAAAGCAGGTGTGATTAGGGAACTGTGCCACGTGCATGGGCTCCTCTCCCAGGTCAGTAACGTCACTTGCATTAGAGTCATGCTAATACAGCTGGTGCTTGTAGTGCTGCTACTAGTCGTTTATGCAAGTTTAACGGTTAAAGACCAGATTAAAATACTTATTTCCTAGAGGAGTGCCTTGAAGCTACTGATATGTGATATGCAAGTGAAAGGCTGGATCAAGGCTGTGATTAAACTTTGCCATCATCCCAGGTGCTGTTAAGCGTGGGAATCCACGTTTCTCACCATGATTCCAGTCTCCTGGCTAACAGTTGCTGCAATTCCCAGATAAGGTGACAGGGCACACCTTGCTGGTAATGGACAGCTAAGTCAGTGACCTGCTTCTACTTATCAGATTAAACTAGAAATTAATGAATAGCCTGGAATAGATGAGGTATTCTGGGACAAGAAGAATAATATGATGCATTTTGAGGCTACAGTTTTCCATTGAAGACATCCTGAAGTACAAAAAGAAGTGGAATTGTCAGTGTAGTTGGTAGTTGAGATGGTACTTCTCTGGGAAGGGAGCAGACCTGGGTTATGGTGTCTGCTCTAAGGCTGTTTGTTTATTTGGAAAAAAGTCAAAATGCAGTGCTCTAACCAGCCACTAATTACACAAAAATGACTGATGCTGTGACTATTCCATACCTTGGGCAGCTTCCACATGAAGGATGAAATGTCCCTCTCCAAAACAGCTGGTTCCTTCTTAGAAATAGTAGGTAAAGACCTGAACCTCCTTGGCCAGAAAAGCAATTTGATACTATTTTTCCAGTAACTTGGCTAAGTACTCTGATCAGCAAATAATGTTAAAGAAAAAAAAGGAAAAAACATACAAAATAGTGAGTCACGGAGGGAAGGCAAAGGGAAGAGGTGTGTTTTTGAGATGGCTCTGAGCAGGCTTTGTGAATCTCAGTGCCATCTAGGTATGAAATAAATTAGAACTGGTTTCTGATCATCAGGCAAGAATAGGTGGACCTGTGCATCGCAAGATGTGAAATTTGGGGCTTAGCTGCCTAAATTTTTTTCAAGTAATACATTTCAAATTCCTCAACTGCTTTTTAAATCTAATGTTTGAGGGAAGGTTCATAAAAGAGGGAAGATATTTAGTTATCTTAAGAGGTATTCTGATGAAGATAACATAGTATTAAAATAGAAAATAAGTAAACATAAAATAAAAACTGTAATTACCAAAAACATTTAATATAAAGCATTCACAGAGACTATTTCATTTTTAAAAGCAGAATGGAAGGTATAATGCAGATTTTTTTATGTTTGTGGAACTACTACTCTATAAAGATAAACAGGGCATGGAAAGCTAATCAAGTTAATTGAATTATTCCCTGATATTTAATACCTCAGAGGTGTTGGTGGGGAGAGGAAATGATGGAACATAACAGATGCGTATGGAAGAATTTTGTAATTAGAATTGGATGATGACTTTATAGCATCAAAAAATCCTCAAAAAAAGCTTTTGGGTAAGATTTTTTTTCCTATTAGTATATTATATGTGCAAGAATGCTTGCGTAAATATATGTGTCTATAAAAACCCCTCAATATTCTAAACTGAAATTCAACATTAAATTTGCTGAATAAAATAGAGGAAAGATGCTTGCAGTTCAAAGTGAGGAAAAAAAAAATCCTAGAAAAAAAGCTCTATTCTCTTAAGGACCACAGTGCTATAGAATTCAGTTGTGCTACTCTTCTGTAAATGAGAAATAGCTGGTTATTGCATTCCAGTCTTCTATATTTTTACTGGTGAGTTTTTCAGCTACTGTATTTTCAAAACTTATATATAATTAGTTGCTGATGTACAGTATTGGAAATAAAAAATGTTTCTGGTTATCAGGAGAACAAATTTACATGGTCTATTATCAGTTTGTTTAATAATGAAGGAGCACATTTGAATATGCAGTGTGTTTTTGTAAGGCTAATATTCTTGTCCAAAGCTTTGTTTCCCTGTGGGGAAAATTATGCTGCACTGTTCTATGTTATACGTAGTTTTTCATGAGGTACAAACATGAGTTTATTATACAGTGATAATCAGGAAAAGAGTTCATTTTTCTTTCACAGTGGAAGTAACTTCTTGCAGGCTCATATTCTGTATCTTGGGAAGTACAGCTAGGCTGGATGGGAGTCCTGGTTCCCACAATTACAGTACAGCATGCTATGTGTTAGTCCAGAAAGACCACAGAAAGAAGTCTTTTTCAGGTCCTAGAGTGAGGAAAGCTCACTCCACACACCATCAGAAGCTACCAAATGTTCTCAAGCTACCCACAAAGAACTTAAGAGCTACAATTAAAAGGACCAAAAGCTGCCAATTATAATGTCTATTGAAACAGGCTGAGAAGAGTTTTAAATTGACAACTCAGTCAAGCTGAACTGTCTGTTTCTGACTGTTGTCTCCAGACAGTCCATAGATGTCTTCACTTTTGCATCCTCTGATTTTGAGATACCCAATACAACATACTAAATGAGAGGCTCACAGTCTGTACTGTTTCCTTCCAAGAGATATTCCCTATGGCTGACCTCGTCTTCTTAGCCGGTGCACCAAATGATCGGAAAGACTACCACCACTTTTTGTTCGGTTTAACAGTGAAAAAAAGCTGCGCCTTCCAGATTGTGGAGTTTTGAGGGCTTTAAAATTCATTCTCCAAAACTGAATTCATGCAGCAGGTAACATGATATCAGCCTTTCAATTGCTGTGGACAGAAAGTTTGAGATTAGTGATTTCCAAAGAGCCGTTACGATAAAATTTTTTACTGGCCATAAAGTTAGATTGACTACACAGTGAGAGTGGAATTTTAACAATAATAAACTGAGCGCGTTGTCATGGGAAGAAAGTATTGGAAGTGGACAAGAACCAAAAGGGCTTGAATTAATGAACATAGAGGGCTTTGCTTTTTGCAATTACTCCTTTCTTTTCTCCTGGCTAAATCCCCATTCTCTTCTACTTGTCAGAGTAAAATTATGGAGCAGTAAAGACAGCTGCAAGAAAAGGTTCCCTTTGCATTATCTTTCTTCCATTCTGAACTTTAGTTTTCATTTTTTTTCTATAATTTTTTTTAGAAATGCCACCTTCCACCACTTCTGTCTAATCACTTGGTTTTATAACTTGTTTCCATGATCTTTTCTCCTTTACTGCGCCTTAACTCAAGGCTGCTTTCCCTCACTTTCTCCCATTTGTTTTCCTTTCTCTGACAGCTCCTGATTTCATTCACATGAATTTAATCAAGAACGTATACCTGGTGAAAGCAAAATTAATCTCAAGGAAGTTACTTCTTAATGAGCCTTTTTACATGTGTGATGTACTGAAAAAGCTGCACAAAGAAATTAGAGCCCTGTGCCTTTCAAAACATTTTTGTTACCGTGATTGCTCTCTCTCTGAAATATTCCTTCATCCTCTAAGAACTAAATTTTGAAAAATGAAAAATTCTGGCAACAATCCTAAAATATGTGAATATTTTGTTCCTTTTACAGTTTAAGAAAAGCCCAGTATTAGTACAAATAATGAAAAGAGAAACCTATTTGCCTTTGCTATTTTTTTGTATTTTATTTTTTGCCATTCTGACACTTCACTGTCAGTTTTGCCTGTAGTTTTTCTGCATCAAGAAGGAGGAAAAATCATACAATATATCAAAAAATAAGATGGGAAATCAGCAAAAATGAGCACCACGAACACAGTGAAGATAAAGTAGATTATTAGAAATTTCTTTAAGAATATTGAACTTTTTACATTTTGGGTATTGCTTAGTGGATGACAGTTTTTATGACATAATGCAATGTGATGCAATTGTGTGCTGTCAGCTCAGCTTAGTTTCAAATGGTGTTTATCCAAAAAGCAGCCAAGCTGTATGCCTGTTGCCCAGCATGGAGGGTTAACTGGAGACTTGATCTGGGCCTGTATAAATGCTAAAAATTTCAAGTATATCTGTCAAGAAAACTCACATGCAAGTAGATTTGGGATGCTTGTTTCAAAACAACTTTTTGTCCCCTCTTGATCTAATCAGTTTCTGTACATTACTCATGTTGCAAGGACAGCAAGTGTTTCCCATACCAGCTTATGCTGAAAATTACACCCTCATCCCCAGATGTTTTTTGTTCTGGTTGCTTCATTGTTAGATCTTCAACGTGGAAAACTATGGATGCACATTACATTTATTTAACTATAATGTAAATAAAGATTAGGATGTACACGTTGATGAAGCGTTGCCTTTGTTTCTGGAAGTCCTGAGCTACCTTCTGCAGTACGAGACGGGAGACCAAGCATAGGCTGCTGCTTGTTTAACTGAGTGGCTACAGAAACTGTCTACCTGAAACCATACTCGTGGTTTGGATGTATTTTACATAACCCACGGCTATAAACAAACAATAGAAAGTATGTTTGAAATGTGGCCTTTTAGTTGCTACCTGTGAAGCATGCCCCTAACATGATGAAGATTTAAAGTAAAAAAATTAAAGTAAAAAAAAAAAAGTAAATATGAGAGTGATGCTGAAGTTGTTAAGTTCTGCAATCATGACACCATTTCCCTGTAATACACTAACTTTCTCTGAAATGCTAATATTAACTAATATTAGTCTGTAATAATACGTAGTTCACAGAATTGTCTCTGTGGTTTTGATTCCACAGCTAAATAAACATCCGTCTCATTCTCTGGAAACTAAGCTATTACACAGTTAGAAATTTCACATCCATACAATACAAACTGATTTTAGAAAACAAACAAAAATTCACTAGGGGAGGGAGACTTTAATTCTTATTGAACTTTGCTACTGTGAACAGTGTTTTAAATATATGAATAGGCACACTATTAGAACAAACAGCTAAACAAAATATCTGAAATTAGTAATTATTGGTTTTAGGCCTGACTAACTAAATTACTACTCACTGAGGATATAACAGTAATTATCATTATTGGGGTCCAATCTTGAATGGCAATCAATGTTCTGATTGTTCGTAGTACAGAGCCGTCTGCATGCTATTAGTGGGAAATAGAAAAAAAATCTCAGATTTAATCTCTCAGATGGAAGAGGAAATTGCTCACTAGAGGTTTTTATGGTAAATTAAAAGCCACTCACATTGGTATTTTTTGTTTCTTTTGTGCTGTTATACTTGAAGCTTACTGCATACAGGTGAGATTTATGGTGAAAAAATAAATGGTGTTCAGGCGTAAAGAATTATAACATTTGGAAATGATTCTTTTAGCTTCAGAACAAAACAAAACAAAGCAAAGGAGGCTGTGATATATTCCAAAAAGATGATATTTAGTATGGTAAACACAAAATAATCCTCTTTTAGAAAGCATTGTAACAAACAACTCTGTGTCAAGAGCATGTAACTTTTCAGGCAGAAGAATAGCAAATGCAAAAGATTATACAAGTAAGAAACTGCTTTTTTATCTAATGAATCTGCAGAACACATTGCAAGGGGAGATAATGTAAATGTAACTTAATATCTTAATATGGATCAGAAAAGGATTAAGTGTTATGCTAACCACAGTAGCATCTGTAGGTATGTAACAACCTTGTTCAAAGAATTAAGAGCTGTCAAATCTCATTCTTCAGAGGAAAAGAGTGATTGTAGTCTGGGATAAGGGGTGAAAACACAGTAGTACACAATAATACTTTGGGTATTTGTCCTATATTCCTATGAAGTATCTACAATAGTTGTAGATTCAGCTGTAGTCCAGATTCCTGGATTAGAAAGGAACATTATTCTTTCATTATATGCCTATACTCTGAAATAACTTCTGTAAAAGTTGCAACAAAGCTGAAATAATCTTCAAGGTCAAATATAGCTGAACCAAAGTCTACTTTTTTTTCTAGCAGAGAAATCCATTTTGTATATGGGATTGTGTTTATGAAATTGGATGTTGAATTTTCCTTCCCGTTTTAAATTTTCTGTTTGTATACACATATTCTACTTTAAGGTAGTTCAAGTATTTCTCAAATGCACAGGAAGCAGATTTTCAAGGTCTTTAAAATAGTTTACTTTTACTATAAGTTTATAAAGTTTGTTCATACAGAACACATAACTATATAAACATCCCTGTTTCTCTGTAAAGAAGATAAGTATTTTTATATCCTCCGTCATCTGAAGCAACTTCTGTTGCTCCCTTACCTGACTACCTACAAAACCAGAAACCTCAACTTACAAAGCTGATGTAACTAGAGGTAGTGGACTGGTGATACCTGACGTATTTGATATTACGCTATAGTAGCATGAAAGCACCAAATATCACAGTATATTGAACCGTACGTGCAGGGTCAGTGGGATATCAGGAGGCTAAGGGTCTGCCGGAGGAGCAAAGCAGTTATGTGACTGCATGGGAAGGGAAATCTGCTGGCGCGGCAGCCTGGGGCAGGGCAGGGCTCCGTGGGATGGCGGAGCTCTCACCATGAGACTCATCTCTCTGTAGTTTTAGCACCTAATAAATCTGGTAGCTGTTGAAATTACTAATGCTGGGGATCCTGATATCGACATGTTGGTAATCGGTAAGCTGGACCAAGATACATCCCTTCGCCTACTCAGGCTGAATAGCAGTGGAACAGGAATGAGTCTTAGCACCACCCTCACCTTTTGAGTTGCTTTACTTCATGTTGCTGTGTCGAGTTGATGTTTTTATAGTGTTTATTGTGCTCACGTATTTGGGTGGGAGAGAATACTAAGCATTGCATGAAGACAGTTTCTCTGAGTCCGTGTTTGTTACTAAACTAATGTTAGAGTCTGGTAAACTAGGGATGCGAGTAAGATAATGCGGGTAAACCCACAGAGTTTCAATGGGTTCCATTTTCAGCTATAGTTGTCCTTTGAAGGACTTTTCCTTTTCATCTTTCTCTCATTTATCTTACAGTTTATTAAAATGACCCTGGATCATTGTCCTATCACCAGGAAGCTGCATTTTATTATAATTGCTGATACTCATGCCTTTGCCTTTTAGGTAGCGATGTTTATGCTGCAGTTGGGCAGTGCCACTTTCTTGTTAACAGAACCAGTGATAAGCGCAATGACAACAGGAGCAGCTACTCACGTTGTGACTTCACAAGTGAAGTATCTGCTGGGAATGAAAATGCCATATATATCAGGACCACTGGGATTTTTTCATGTGAGTTCAGTAAAAAAGATGGGTTATTCCATTAGCTAATATTTTCTTAAATAACTACACTATTTGGTTACATATAAGTGTAAGAAATTTGTTATGCATGCATGTGAATGAACAAAAGATGTAATACCAAACCCTTCATATTCTAGGTCTGTTTGTAGGAACAGATTAGGAAAACTTGATGAAGAATTAGCAGGAATGGGTCTTATTTTGAAAGGATACGGTAATCAATTTAAAATATGTGTATTACAGCATCAATAATTCCATTTATTATCCTGAGCAATTACACACTTGTACAGGGAGGGTTAACTCTTTCTGGATCAGCATGTGGGAGGGATATATCCAAATACCATTCTAAACATATTTTCTTCGTATTTTGCTGAATGAAACCTAACACATCATTGTGGTAAAAGGAAAGTGACCCATGATTTGTGGATCTCCTATGCAAAAATTACCCTAGATATGTTACTTATTGCTTTATGTTTTGCCATATACACAGCAAGTGTACAGCTTTAAGGTAATTTTTATAAAATGCATACAGCCTTTCATACAGTATCATGGTTAGTCCCTTTGGAAAGTAGAAATTGTTGGCTGAAACCTTACAGGGCAAAGTTGTATAATCTTATTGCATAAAAGATATGAGAACATATTCTTTATGGTAACTTACTCCAGCAAACCCTGAGTTTAGGTGCTGTGAGCATAATATCTTGGCAGAAACATTAGTAGTATTACAATAGTATCTGTCACAATGATATTTTGCTCATAATAAAACTTTATTTACTTGCTGAGGTGATATTTGCATTGCACTGATAGCAACAAATGAATTGAAGCTTCATCTAGTTAGCCACTAAATTAGGACACCTTATTTAAAAGCACTGACTATATTTTCTTGCACTGCTCTGCTCTTTAGTTTTTCCTATTGTTTTGGGAAATTTGTTAACGAGAACTCTGTGATAAGAAGATGTTGCTTTTTAGAATGTTATTTCATAGTATTTTATAAATTTGATGATAACATTTCATATGGATAATCCATTGGTAAGTTTTTTACAGACAAATTTATTAATGAGAATTAGGGGCATATAATAAACACAATTTATCTTGCAGGGACATAACTAAAAGTGTCAGAGCCATTTTTATGAGTAGTCAGGTGGCCTGTGAGACTATTACAAATGATTCATGATATATTAAAATATTTTTAAATTCTTTAAAAACCTTTTCATAAATACTTCTTCATATACAATGTGACTAGCCTCTTTTTCATGCCGTTTCCATGGAGACTATACTTACATAAAGAAATATTGTCATCTTGTAGAGATGACTGGTGTTAAGTACCACAGCCAACACATAATCAAAACAAACATTATGAGAAATAATAAAGAACAGCAGTGATACAAAGAAATATTTCCATGTTGGTGTGCTGATGATATCATAAGTGAGGTCATTCAAATGCTTTGAAAGAAATCTATTCCCTTATCCCTTGTATTTTTTAATGTATCTGAAACAAGTTCTTTGCCCTTCACTTCACTTTTGAAATCAAATCCCTTTGAACGTTTTCCAAAGAAAAATTTTCCTGAATTTTTTAAGGTTCTGAATTGCTTTGTAGAATTGTGTGAAAACAAATGAAGAAACAAAACCCCCTCTGTACAACTTAAAAGAATAATAAAAATGTCTCCATATTTAGAAGGGACAATTTTACCATACAAGTATTTTAAAAGGTTTCTGGTATGTGTTCAGACTTATGGGTTGCTTTAAGAAGGTCCAGTATCTCAGTCAGAAGCACCAGATTTAGATTTTAACAATCTTTTTTTTTCTGTGGTGGTAGTTTTATATGAAAAAAAATATATTAGATATATAGATTAGATAATTATATAATTAGATATATGTTAGTGTGCACATGTAACTAGAGAGTGAAAGGCAAATTTGGCATGTCTCTCCGGACATGTTCTTTACTCCAAATTCTTGAAATCCACAGGCTGGTATTTTTGCTTACATTTTTTTCTTTCTCCACTCCAAAACAACTCCCACTCACAAAGCCGATTGCTTTGCCTCAGGCAGCCTTTAGGTTGGCAAAGCAAGAATAAAAATGTTTAATAAAGTGTGATAGGAGAGTTGAAAGTAAAGCAAGCCAGTGAAATGGGTTCTTTATAGCAAGTGAGATCATGATTAAATATGTAAAAACGAGCTTTGTATATGGAGAACAAATCTACTACACTGGCGTTGAGCCTATGGGATTTTTGTGTTTACACATAGTTTATGTAATTTATTGAATTTCATTTTCCCTGTACATGGTTTGTAACACTGCAATAGAGCTGCACATTGCAGCATCAATTGGTATTTTACAAATGGGAAAGGCAAGGTGAAGGCGAAGAAGAAAAATGGTGAGGGAAGACTACATGCGAGATCTAATTTTTACAAGGGACAAGAAAAGTCTCATCAAGATTTACTTAGTATCTGAAAACAGAAAAACATATCTATATTTGCCCTTTATCCATGTGTAGATATATTTATCCCTGCACAAGTTTCTGAGAAAATGCAGCACTGCAAAATGAACTCCTGCAATGTAACCAACCTACTTTGCAAAACGGGGTCTTTTGTGGTTGTGTTGCAAGGTTGCCGCAAAATCCTTGTGGTTGGGCTGCAATTAGCTGAAAAAACTTTCAAGTTCCCACTATCAGTCCTTTTTTTTTCCTTTTTTTTCCAGTTTGTTCCCTATACAGGTCACAGTAGTTGCCCGTACTTTTCCCCCCCAGTGTGTTATATTTATCTAACAAACATCAGAATGAAACATTTCTGAAAATGCAATGAGGTCATCTACTGTTAAACTGTATTAAGTGTTTTAACTAATATGTTCCTTTAATTCTTTTGTTTGCTTCAGCCTCTATACTCATTTTAGAACCAATCTTTTGGGTTTTCATGTACACATTAAAAAATAAGAACTCAGAGGATTTCATTATTCCATCAGAATACACATACTTGCTAGAATATAAACCATTACAATGTTCATTATTACCCTATGACAGTATGTGAAAATACAGTGGAACTCAAAGCCATTAATTTCCCATGAGAATAGGGACATTCAGTGTGTGTATATATGTGTGCAAAGTTAGAATATTGCTTTTTTCACTTATGTGCAAATTTACATTGATTGCCAAAATGTTCACTGATTCCTCATAATATTGCCAGATCATTTCCATTAAAAACTTTTACACAAAACTAGCAATAAAAATAAAAAACAAGAAGCAAACAGCTCAATTAATGTATTATTGCTGTATTTTTAAATTTTGTTAATTATATGATCACACAAAAAATTGCTTCATACACTGCAATATCAGACTAAATTCTGCTCCAGAATTTCTAAATTATTTCAGTAAGTGCATCATCAAAATATGTAAAATACTGAATTCATAATGATGTTTGTGATAAAAACATTTATAAATATTTCTTTTGAATCAGATGTCAGTGCTATTACAAGCTTGAGCTTTAGGCGCTTACATTTAGGATTTACACTTTCACCTTGGATGAGTACAGTAACTGACTGGACAGTATACCATGTGAACTGTATAGTATAGAGAGATAACTGTAGTATATGTTAACCACATTCATGTGAAGAGCCACATGTTCTTTTTTTCTGAAGAGCCTGTCAGTGGTTTGTGAAATGGTCTCCTGGCTTTGCCGGTCATATAATGAAATGGGTGTTTTTAGGTTTTCAGAGAATGGTTACCAGGGAACAGACTAGTCAGTGGAAGCTCTTTAGTCTGATGTAGTAATGGATTTAATACTTATGTATTACTGCCAGAATTGTTTCCGTGTACTACAGACACTTTGGGGATAGGGCTGTTGGTGCTACTGAACTCATACTATGAGCTATGAAGCATTGGTAGTCCCATTCTTTTTCATTTATTGGCTGATATAGACTACACACTGAAGGGTACGATTTGAAGGGAAACACCAAAGAATAACTAGGCAGTTCATATAAAGTGTTTGTTGCAAAGTCTGAAAAAGCTATGACAAAGGTCTACAAGAGTTGGCTATATATTTTAAAAATTAAATACAAGCTTCTTTTTTAGACAATTTATAAAGACAGACAGAAATTCTGAAAGCTTATGCATATTTTTTGTAATCCTTCATTAAAATGATATTTATTCACCCAACCTTATGTCTCACTTTGTCTAGGAAAATTAAATTCAACGCCACAAACACAGATAGCTAATGCTGACACTTCAATGGACACCGTTCATTTCAAAATAAGCCCACATCTCTTTGACTTCAACAATTAGGAATCAATCCATTTCTTCCTTTTTCTTACCACTTCACCTTAGATCTAGCTCAGCCTTTGGCAAGTTTGTGGGCACAGTTTGCAATATAGTTTTCCAGATTGCCTCCTCTTGTCCTAATTAATCACAGCTTCTGCTTGGGCACTGCGCCAAGTCCTGTGCACTCTTGAAAATGCATTCTTGGAAAATGATGGGTACAGAGACTAGTCCCAAGCCACTCAAAACACAAGCCACATTGTCTGATTACAGTGGGGCAATATGTGGTTAAAAACTGTGGTTTCATTACCATTCTTCAGATTTATGACATATATAGATCATATTATTTAACAAGTCGATTTTAAAATGTTTTCCTGGGTTCTAAGAAAATTTTGTGCTGCGTTATACTGTGCATCCTTAATCAAAAGTCCAACAGCTAAATTTCAAAGGACTGGACAAATTTTCCTCTTTATGAGGAAAATTACATTTTATCTTTTTTTTTCTGCAACCATTTTTAGAGGGTTTTTAATTGTTTTTTTCCTCTTACAGATTTTGCAAATATTCTTAGAAAGGGTGAGAGAGGAAAAATCAGGAAGTTATTTGTAATTTACTCCTTCTTCACAATGAGGATCATCTCTTCAAGGAGTGACAGAATCAGAATAGTGGAAAAAAATTGTATCATCATATTGACCACCTTTCTGCTAGAACAGGGCTCTTTCCTAAGATAATTTTTCTAGTACTTTTTCCAGTCCAGTATAAATATATGTATTTAAGCTCCAAATTGTCAAACCTTATTAGCATTATACATGTATTTGAGAATAGGTTCTCTGGGGCAGAAAATTGTTAATCTTTATTTTGATAAAACTACAAGTGTCACTTTACATTTATTTTAGTGGTCATTTTAGTTGTTGCCAGAGAAAACACCTTTTTTTATATTATTATTTCAAACCTCAGTTGCTTCATTTTATTATCCTTAATGTTGTGGTTTAAGAAGTTACTTGTGATGCAGTCTAAATCTACATCCTAGATTTTAACTGCTGTTCTCTATACAGTTTACATTTCAGGCTACACAATAATTCCAGGAATATAAATGCAGAATTCAAGGGACTGAGCCTACCTTGTTTTTTTCCCCTGCAGCTTTAGTAAGCATGTGTGTTATATCCATTTTCATGCCTCTTTGTTCCTCCAGGCAATAGACTATTGCTTTTATTCATGAGGTCTGAAAATAACTTGTGATAGGGATCTGATTATTTCTTTGTTTATTGGGACAGAAGTTCCCTCTAGCTTTCTTCAGCCCTTCTAACCATTCCAGTAAACTTGTGAATTTTTTCATTACTTTCTGTTAATCTGTTGTGATACTGCTTTATGCCTCATTTTCTGGCAAATTCAGAGTAGACCTGAAATTACAGTTCACTGATAACTGTGTCATCTGTGCTGGTGGGAAAGCAACTGCATTCTTCTGAGTCTGTTACTTACAACACTGTATTCTTCATCAGAGATCCCTGTTAGTCATCACCTTTGGTCATCCTATTCCTATTCCGTATTTCTGTTCCACGTGTTCCTTATATTCAGTGCCATATTTCCTTTGTTCTTCATCGTAGTTTATCGAACTATATTGTTCTAACCATGTTTTACAGCATGTTGCACCACACCTTAACCTTCGAAAAGCTGAGGGCCTTCCCATTTGCAGCTCCGTAGCTCTGCTCCAGTCTCCTCTTTCTCTGTTAACACTGCAGACTGTCTCTCACATGCAGTGATGTAGCCATTCCCCAACATCCCAGAGCCCGCTGTGGCAGGACTTTGAACCTCGTGGTCCAGCGTGCCCCACCCCTCGCACCCTTCCACCTGCAATTCCCGCACCTTGCCATGGAGAGTTTCCCCTGGAAAGCACTTGCCACTGATGTGTGAATCACCCCTTCTTCCCCTACTCTCTTTTTACCTCTTGCTTTGCAGCTTTTAGCTTACAAGTTTATGCTAGGGAAAGAAACAGGGCTTAGTAGATAATATTAGTTATTTAACTAGCCAATAACATATGTACACAAAGCTTGACAGCTAATTAGCGTGTGCAGCGTCTGGACCTGATCAAAGCATGCTCCATGGAGCACTGTTTGTGTAATGGGCAAGAGCAAGCAGCAGGCAGATTGAGCGCCCTGCTGAAGCTATGCAGTTCCTCTGGAAGAGTATTTGGATGGATCCCCTTGTCCACTGGAGAGGGTGCCCTGAAGAGGATGGTCTTCTGGGAAGATTCCTGTTGCTTCTCTTTCCATCCAGCCACTACTGCTTTTCTCTTTCCCTTTTTGTTCTTCCTCTCTCTCCTTCTCTTTCCTCCTTCTTCCTGTCTTTTAAAATTTTTCCTCAGAAGTAACTTTTACTATTAGAGTTGATAGATGTTATGAGCTATGGACACTGAAAATAAATCTTTCTGCGTGTAGACTTCTCTCAACATTTTTGTGCAACACTCTTTTATCTCACTGAATTTAATGAGACTGAATAAGAGAAAGATACATATCACATTTACTGGAATTTTATTGCTTGTTTCTACCAACAGAAATCTGTAAATTTATATATACAAATAGTTGCTGCATTTTTTGAGTTTTCAAAAGTCCATAGGATTTTAGCAATAGTAAATTGGTGATTTTCTTCTTTGCAAAATCTTAAGTGTAAACCAGTTTGTCAGATGACTCAGCTCCTGCAATATTGATTCAGCTCTCACAGATTGGGTTGTGTAGTTTGTGTAGTCTATTATTTGAGTCTGAAGTTGTGTAGAATATGCCATAGCATGTGACCCGAAATGATCTATTTTTTCACCTGTGATTGTTATTTGCCGTTCACTGTAGATTTATGCTTACATATTTGAGAATATCAGATCAGTTCAGTTGGAGGCTTTACTTCTCTCCTTGCTGAGCATTGTGGTGCTCGTTCTTGTTAAAGAGCTGAATGAGAAATTTCAGAGAAACATTAAAGTTGTTCTTCCCATCGATCTAGTTTTGGTAAGTACAAAATCAAACATCAGACTTTTTGCTTTACAAAGTTTTCAGTGGTTCAACTAATCTGCTGAAGTTTACTGTGTTGTCTATAGTTACCCACAGCCACACCTGCCACTTATTAAATGGATAGCTAATTTTCATGGCTGTATGTTAAATGTAAGAACAGGAAATAGTTTGGCTAAATAATTAAGAAAGAAGTGACATACGTTCCCAATTTGTATAATATTTTTCATGTGTTTACTACTTTTTACATAATCACAAGAACATGAAGCCTAGAATGCTAAAGTGTAAGAAGTTTGAAATAGAAAATGAAAAGTAATGGGCATATTGTAACTCCAGGCAAGTCTTGTGCTGGGTAGTTGTGGCTTAGATGTTGCTTATTGTTTATCCACTACGAAGTTAAATACCTAAGCTATTGCTTTCTGTAATTTTACTTACAGTTTTCCTTTCACACGGCATACGCTAAATTGAAATTAGCTATTGCATCGTAAATCCCTAGTTTAAGGATTAAGCTATAGTCAAATAACCAGCACCAGGACAGAATATTTTTGTTTTTCTCTAGACATCTAAAAGAAAATTTAAAAAAATGAAGGGCAGGTGCTTTTCAGAGTAGATCATCACAAATACTCTTCTTTTGTTGGAAAAAGTTATTTACAAAAGAATAATTTTTCTCGGGCAAAGTGCTGGAAAAGAAGGTAGTGTGGTTCTGGTCCCTGCTCTAAGATCTGTTTCTGTGTTGCGTTTTAAACAATATTGGATAAAATGTACCAGCAAACTGAGGATCACAGACTGGAACCTGTGCCTGTTCTATTGGGATTTGTGTGTCCATCTCATAAAAAGTACAGGAAGTGAGTTTGAACCTCCTGAGGGCCAAACTTTCCACTCCCTCAGCAACATTTATACCTGCAGGAAAATAAATATAAGAGGCAGCCACATCTTCTGCTGTGTTTTGTGCCGAAGTCAACACTGCCAGTCTGGATTAGATGTGCTCGGAGAACATCAGCTGAATCAGACCACTCAGGAGCACCTAAATGATGAATTATTTTAAGCTGCTCACATGAATGGCAGTGGCCTGGGGTGCGTGCTGCATAGAGGCAGTTTGGACACTGATTGGCAAGATTCCTGAGGCTTTACAGAGACTTGTACAGATCCCTTTCATTAACATAGAACATCCAAACTCCACCATAGTCCTTCTTTAGACATCTTTTCTAAATTCATTATTGTGTCCAGATCTTAGTTTCTTTTGACTCTCTTCCACATTTGCAAAAATTTTCGTAATAATACTTCCCTGTCTTATTGGATTGATCTAAGGATAAATGCATGAACGCTGTCATGTGCTTAGGTATGGCAATAATAGGGACCATGTGAGAAGCTAAAAGCAATAGAAACGTAACATCTTTTTCTGTGTTGAATCAATAGATAATTGCTACATCCGTTGCCTGCTACTATGCTGATATGGAATACGTCTATGGGCTAGAAGTTGTGGGACATATTCCTGAAGGGTAATGTGGTTTTTGTTAGCTTGTGGCTTTTAAATATGTTTACTTCTGAGAACAGTCTCTGAAGAGGTCGAAGTACTTTTCTGAAATAAGAAATGGCAAAAATCTATTATGTTCATTTCCAGCCTCCTCAAATACTGTCTCACAATTCAACCCCATGTTAACAAGGTATAACTGCATAGATATCATCATAAAAATGCAGACTTTCTTGTACATTTTCATAGCTTTTTCATTACTTTATGGAATAAAAACTAGGTACTAAGTATCTGATGATGGCTGATGGATGCATGAGAGGAGGACAGAGCACTCTCTACAAGACTATTGCAACCTGCTTTTTGGGGGTTGCCTTGGGTTATTGTAGCAGAAAGGACTTGCAATGAGATAAGGCTTGTAGATTACTACACTTCTTTCTTCTCCACTCACTTATATAGTAATTTTAGAAAATGTGGTTTCTGAGGAAATGTAAAGGATTTAGACATTCTTAATCTAGAAAAGACCATTCTGACTACAGATAGTGATATATTTTTCTCCATGGCCTTGAAGAGAAGGAAAAAAAATATTCAGAAAGAGAAATTAGATTAGATGTCAGAGAGAATGTTCAAACTCTAAGGGTTGGTAAGGAATAGCACAGCTGTTGTGTAATGTCCCTTTTGGAAATTGCAGGGTTTCCCTAAATTTCACAAAGTTCAAGTGCAAGACAGCATAAGTGCATGTGTGGCAGCTTGCACTGATAGAAATAAAATAAGGGAAGTCACTGAAAAATAAAATTGGTTTTAAGTATTTAGGGCATTCTATTACATGTTATGTATCTGAGATTAAACAGGGCTAAGTGTGCCCTTTCAATAAGTCTTATGAACAGCTAAATTGTATTGGTGCAGCTTTAATCAGGAGCTTATTTTCTGTCTAACCTCACAGCAGAAGATTCTGTAGTGTTGAAAAACACAAGCAGAAGCCTGGATCATTCCTACGTATTTTTAGGCACTTACCTGAAATATCTAACTGTCTTGTCAGTGGAGAGCGATAGAAACCTTCAGAGTGCGGTCTGGCTCTTAAGTGGTGTGATTTGTGCTCTGGAGAGACTGAAGCCTTTTCGTGGAGTACGGAGGAAATCTGGGGTGATTCAGTTCTTAACTGAGGCATTTCATTGTAGTCATTAGAAGGTCTCCATTAGATGGAATAAATGTCCATACTGTCCATAACCTACAGGAATACTAAATTGTTTAAAAGGTTTAAACTTCACAGGAAAGCCAACTATAAAAAAGAAAAAATATACAGTAGAGTTTCTTTTATTGCGCATTACAAAATTAGGGGATGGTTGCTGATTTCATCTGTCAGTGGAGGAGCTAATTTATAAGGATCCCTTCATAATTTCTCAAATTGAAGTTTACAAATGGAATACGCCATCTGAAACTGTTTCATCTTCCTGTACAAATTCTCTCCTGCAGCTCCCCACAGATCTTATTAATCTAAAATATTGAAAAATGTCACCGTACAAGTATTAAAAAAATCAGCTGTGCATGCAAAGATTGTTTCTCTTGTATTTTCATGGATTGCAGGTATATTGAGGTTATGTTCCAGGCTTTGCAAAAAGGACTGTCTTTATTTGTTATAGGTTACCATCACCAAAACCACCACCTATGAATATCCTGCCTGAAGTAGTTACTGAAGCTTTTGGAGTAGCACTGGTTGGTTATGTAGCATCACTAGCTCTTGCCAAAGCCTCTGCTAAAAAGTTTAAATACACTGTGGATGATAACCAGGTAAAGCTCTTTCTCCTTATTGTCAGTAAGCCTTGAAATTGCTTCACCATTCTGGAAATGTGTTATAGAGGAATATATAGTAGGAAAGGGTGAGATCCATGTGGCATCCTGAAGCCTTCCAGTGATTACAGTAAACCCCAAATCTAGTCCAAATCAGCTCTTCAGAACACCCTAGTTAGCTGAGCTGCTCCTTTAGGGGAATCGCATCCTTCAGGATAATCTCATACTACTGCATTTGGTGCAGCCAGCAGCCAATTTGGGTGTTAATGCATTTTTCCAGTGTTCTGAGACAAGACAGCTTCTCCTCTAGCAGCTGAGCTCTTAAAGACCAGCTAAGATGTTAAATCAGCCACTGATTAAAGAAACAAAACAGTTCTAAAAATAAACTAGGTACTTATAGCCCCAGGACATATCTGATAGTATAAAATGAAGCTTATGCAAAGTAGAAGTCTCATCTGAAATAAAGGTTTATTTGTATAAAAGAAGGAGAGTGGGTTCAGACAACACTGCCAAATTTGCAGCCATAGGAGCTTTCTGTGCAGAGTTCCACTTTAGAGCAGGGAAGCTTAAGTAAGAGTGGGATGTTTACTTTCTCAACTTACCCCACTGCTGGTCATGGCAGGTGGGTAACTCCAAGCCAACTGGAAATCCGTGGAGACAATTATTCAAGCACTGTGGTAAGAAACACCCTGTTTTCGATAACTGGAAATAGTGGTGTGTGATGAAAATGCTGCCTCCACCTTTCTCTTAAGTGGTTTGGGATAAATGACTTAAGGTTGAATGGAGAACAGCTGGTTTTGCAGCTGGAGGTCTATTTGAACACCCTATCTAGACAGGTCAGTCTTGCTACGTCAGTGCATGTCTTTTACCACTCTTGTGTCATTGGAAAATATGGTGGGAATGTTCTTGTCTACTCAGGTCTCTAAAATTAATTCTCTTCAGAATGAATACTTTGTGCCATAAATTTCTGCAGATGCTTCAGAACCATGTTAGCAGAGGGAAAATGCTTTGAGCTTAATACAAGTCAGGCTTCAGGGCAATATGCTGTATTGTCTCAAGAGCACTAAATGGAGCACAGCAACCTGTATGTCTTTCTGCACCTTTGGAAAACTTGTAGCTGACACAGCTTAATTACTGAGATGTCGGAAACTATGTGTACGTCTGCATCGAATAATAGAGAAAAAGAGCAAAAATTCCAGAAGAATAGAGGCTACAGTGGCAGCGGGGTCGTGTAGCTGTACTGTATTCAGGGGCCAGGCAGAGGGCTCTGCATGGTGGCATGCGGGTGTGCAAGGCTGTCTGGGGACCTTTAAGGTGGTGCTGTCCTGTGTTGTGAAGACAAACTTATGAGCAGGTGTTGCCCTGCCTGTATACAATACCATTTGTGTCCTAAGCACTTCTAGCGGTATTGAGGTCTTTTCTTACACATTCCCCTCAGGAGATGAATGAGCTCCTTACAGTCTGGGGAAGAAGACTGATGCTGGGTAGCCAAGTTGGGGTGCTTTCTTAGAGAACACTGTTCAGCTCAGGCTGCAGATACAAGGTGGCTTCCCCACTTTTTCTTCTATAAATCTTTGTTCAAACATGTCTGCATTTTGACTGTGAATAAACACCAAATATATTTGTAATGAAAGAAAGCATGCAGATAGTATTGCTACCATACTTCACTTTCACTAAAGCATGCTCTAAAAGAAAAAAAATCAGTGCCTGTCTTTTTCCAGTAGAGTCATAAGCCAGAAACAACCTGGACACTGTCCAGATCCCACTACTTGAGAATCTGGCCTGTTAAAAAGCAGATGTGGATCAAGATGTAAATATTTTGGCTGAATTTCATCTTTAAAACTTAGCAATACCATTTACTCTGCAAACAAAATGCACCTCCTGCTTTTTGATGAATCTGGTTCAGCAGTTCTAGCATTCAAATCAGTTCTGAGTTGTGAGAAGATATATTATGTTGGGAGATCTTTTATGACGTACATACGTGATTTTTTTTCCCCTCAAAAATATGGCCATCCTTTGTCATTGCTAATATTTACATAGGGGACTCCTTTGTTGGAAAGAAGCATTGAAATGACAGAACAATAGGAAAAAAACATATTCTGTTTAACAACTTTGCAGGAATTTTTGGCTCATGGCCTCAGCAACGTGATTCCTTCATTTTTCTTTTGCATACCAAGTGCTGCAGCGATGGGACGGACGGCACTTTTATACAGTACGGGCGCCAAAACACAGGTAATGGGTTCGAGTGAAGTACGTATGAGAATTATGGCTATGATACTGCTCACTGGAACTTGTACTGATTTATGCATTGTATTTCCCTATTCTTCCTTTTCCTGTGTCCCGGGAAATGACTCTACCCTGTCATTTTTAACAATCTGCATGGAATTGCATCTGATCAGCAACTGTCTTTCTCGAAAAGCTAATGGTTCTACTTATTCATTTTTACCTCGTTAATTCAATATAAACTCTAAAGTCTATGGCAGTAAGGAGGTTAGGAGTTGTGGTTTTGGACTGCAGGAAACTACACAAAAGTTCTTTCAGTTTTATGTGAATTTGTTAGCACTGTAACAAAAGTGCCCTCTAATGGTGTTTAATGGATGTAATGGTACAGGCTAAGCTGAAGTTTTAGAAAAAAATCAGATTTAATTTAGTGCTTCTATCAGATTTTCGAAATAAAGTGAAAGTAACTTAACAACTGCTCCTAAAAACCCCAAGCAATCTCCCACCTTCTGCCTTGTGACACGGCGTACTCATCCGTCCCTCAGTATATATCAAGCCCACAGAGATGACACTCCGATTTTTGAGGACTTTTTGGGCTATTTCCTACTGTTGGAAACCAGCCCCGGAAGTTCTTATTGCAGTAGCTCAGAAAAGAGGGAAATTTATAATTGTGACCCCTTAAGGCTGTTACCTGTCCAAACCATGCCCGTGAACAAGAGAGGCAGCAAACTGCTCATCTGTGACCTTTGCGTATGGTGGCACCAGGTGGGCCACTGCAGCCAGGACACCCCTGGGGCAGCCCCCAAGCACTGCCTCTCCCTCCTTCCTCTGAAACTCAAGGTGCCATCGGTGGCATCCTGCCATATGAATGTGATGTCCTTTGGAGTTTGTTGCTATTGCCTTTTTATAACTGTTGCTCTCGCCTGTGTAAAGGACTTTAGTTACAAGGAAAAGGGTAACAAGGTACAACTGACAAGGCTAAGTACAGTCTATAGGTGCTGTTTCTTCTTGACCATGTCCTGCAATTATTTCACATGCAGATACCACAATACTAAGAAATGATACAGGGCTTTATTTCAAAACTCTACATGTTAATTACTTGCTAATTAGCCTAGACAGTACTCTGGACTTGATTAATCATAATGAATAATTTATCCAATAATAATCTTTAAAAGCATTTATATGCAAATAGTTTAGCTACCACTTTGCTATTAGCTATTTCATATCTTTGAGTTGGATTCAATGTCATACCACATGCCCTCATCCTTACAGACATCCTCTTCTGTTACCTGTTCACGTATTATTTGTACAATTTGCAGTTGTACTGCATCATGGCTTTTCCAAGGAAGCTTTAAGGTAACCTGAAGACCTATACCTGAAGACCTATAACCTGAAGGCATATAGGGTATCCTAGCACTTCAGCTCTGGTACATGTAGGCAAAGGCCCCGATAGAAGGTTATTCAATATATGAAATGGAAAAAGAAACCACCATAGTTTGATTTCAAGGTAGGAAGTACATGGTAAAACTAACAACTATATCTACTTGGTATACTGCTTGCACAGTATAGCAGAGCCTGCATCCAAGAGTTAGAGTGTGGCCATGCGTTAGCACTATGAGAGTACTTTAATAAACGTGAAATTCTCTCTCCTGCCTTCTTTTTGGAAAGCAACACATCCACTTAATCCTCTGCTTTTGAGGCTATCTAGGCAGAATGAAAAGATGAGAACATCACTAATAAATGTAGGTCAGATCACAGACAAGAAGAAAAGTGAGGGGTTGCTTTGACTACATGGAGACAAGTCAGTTTACTGTGGCATATGTCATGAAATAAATGCAAAAAGCCTTTCAGGGGCTCAGAGCAGCCTTTTTTTTCTCCAACGGCTATACCTGGGATTCAGTGATGTCATTTATTCTTCAGTGATATCTTTTCCTGGGAGAAAACAGAAGTGAGGGACTCTATCATGGGCTGGAAGTGTCCTTCAAATAGAATCAACACTTTTTTTTTTGCTTTTTGGGAAGGCGGAAAGAGGGAAAAGTTCCTTGTGACTTTACCAGCAGATTTTGTGTCCCTTTTTCTGTAAACACTCTGTCTATCCTTCTTGATGGTATTTTTAAGTACACCATGGCTTTAATTTTCTAGTGTTTTAACAACTTGTCTGGTCTTGTTTTTAACAACTTGTCTCTTAAAATGAAACCTAATTATTTTAGTAAAGAAACATATTATCAATATAAAAATAAAGTGAGCATCTGTCTACTTATCATCAAAAACCTTCTGTGAATCTGGGCTGTATCTTAATGAACCAGAAGTACCCTACTTTGTGAGCAGTCAGAGTGGGGTAGACTGCAATTTTAATCTAGTTTTCCATCAGTTTAATACCATATAATACTGTGAAGAAACATATAATTCTTAGAGCATATATTTGTCTGGATTCATGTCACCTGCATTAATTATAATTTTCAATGTAAATAAAAAAAAATTGTTCCTACATTTTCTAATGTCCACTGATATTCATGTGAAATCATTGGTGGTTTCTGACTTAACACAATAGTTCCCTTTTAGTGTTGATCCCAGTAAAAAAAGTTAGAAAACTTCTCTTGTCCAAAAATGACGACACAGTTCTCCATATATAATTTTTGCTCAGTGTTATGACAGAGCAGTTATGTAGTGCAACATAGGGTGCATGGCTATAAATATGTTACAGAATGACAGTGGGTGCTGTGAAACTTCTGGGATGAGATATTGCACACACACGCTCCATTTAATAACCGAGTGTGTAAGTGATGCTGTGGTCTGTGTCTGTGTGCTGTCGGCAGGGTCAAGCACAGATGTTGAGATCTCTTACTATGTTTTCACTGTAGTTGGCTGAAGGTAATCACCAGAGATTAAAAGTGACATTATATGCAGCTGCAAGCCATAGATAAGTTAATAGCTAACATCTTCACCGTCTTATTCTTGACTTTGTCTACAATATTTGATAATTAGTCCTTTTCACACATTTTAATATTTTTTTTTGTTAGACTGAATGATCTGCTTTTCTTGTTTATTGTTTTAGGTGGCTTGCCTTATCTCTTGTGTATTAATTCTTGTGGTGATCTATGCAATAGGACCTATGCTGTACTGGCTGCCTATGGTATGGTACTTTTCTTTTTTAAAGATTATGATGTCAAACATTTTCTAATGACTTAATTTCTTTCAGGGAAAGACAGTACTACCTCTAAAACAGCTCTGTTTAATTTCAATGAGAGAAAGAATACTAAGGGCACAGGAAGTCTCAAAATCATAGAATACAGAGGTGACAACATAATACCTATAGATTTTACACATACATAGTTGCATATATAGGCTATCACATAAGTACGTAAGAAAGCATATCTCTTCTACTTACTTTTGGCACGTAGTTTATGAAAAATATACATCCAGATTGCTGAGGATTTATAAATTGACAAAGTGTGGTAGAAATTAATGAAGATCCACAGTTTTTCTTCAGTTATACGTATGATATATGACACAAATTTGACACAAATTATTTTAGATAGTGATCTAAGCTTAATTACAGAAAGATTATGAGGTATTCTTATATCTCTGTCATGGAATACATCTTCTACACTAAGATTCTGTAAAGCAACGTGGTGTGTTTTCACATAAGCTATATCTAGCTTTTGGTATGACAAATTAATAGTTAATTTTAACTAGAGGCATGTCAAAGACGCAAAATACAGCTCCAAAATTATGCATAATTCTGCCATGATTGTACATGAAATTTTAACTCAACTGTGCTTTAAATTTACTTTGTGCTATTGTTTACATAGTGTCACATGAAGGTTCTCACTTTTCAAACACAGATCCTTTTCTAGCTTATTTTAACTATGCAAAGGAAGGACACTTGAAGAGGGGTGGACACTATGTCCTTTTTCTTACTATACTGCTTTCTTGTCTTCATTTTTTATATGGATTATATGTAAATTTTGACTGGTTTTCTGTAGGTTTTTTTTTCCCATATTTAAAAAAAAAACTTTTTGTATGTTGCTTTCTTGATATTTTATTTGTTGTCTACCATGCTTTTTCAGCCCTCCCACCTACGCACTGCAAGTCCATTGCATTGTACTCCATCCTTTTTGGCTCCAGGTGATTTCTTCATCCATCTCCTCCTCCTTTCTGATTTGGAGAACAATAAATTATTTTGTTTGCCTCAAAGTTAATGTATTTTTTGCCCTAGAGGCCTTCTCTAGGTGGTGAAGAAGGGGAGTTAAAATTTTTCACTATGTAGAAGTTGAGTGCTGATTTCCTTCTGAGTTTCCCCAACTATGGCAGAACATAGTTGGTCTGGCGACACATGGAGAGTCTTGGGAAGTCCTGAAGTTTCTGTCATTTTTCTCACAGTTAGGTGGCCTATAGATTGCCTTGAGGAAAAAAAAAATTATTTGATACTGTTACGTTTGTGTCACAAGGACACCTGTGCTCATCCCATTTTTGAAACACTAAGTTCAGGGTTTTTTTTTATTTAATTATAATATTGACTGCTAAATTGAAGAAAGAACATTTGTTTTCACTACCAAGTCTGCAAATGGCTTTTGTTTTTTATTTCTTTGCAGTGTGTGCTAGCAAGTGTTATTGTTGTGGGCTTGAAGGGGATGCTAATGCAGTTCCGTGACTTAAAAAAATATTGGAATGTGGATAAAATAGACTGGGTAAGTGAAACTTAATCTAAGGAGGTTTTCCTGAGACCCTTTAACAAATACCTACTAAATAAACTTTAATACTTCTGTGGTTCTAGAAGAGATAAGTGCAAGCCATTACTATTAGGGGGTTTGTATAATATTGGCTTATTTTCTGTCTCAGAAGAACAGCATCTGTAATGTCAATTGCATTAAAAAAATGGAATTTTAGCAGATTACAAAGAATCAAACATAATTTAATGCTAAAGATGTGTATACAGACAGATCAGGTTAATCTGAGCAGATGTGTGTCTAATTTTGTATGCCTTTTCTAGCTGGTTAGCATGCTTTTGCTATTGTAGTATTATTGAAGAGATTCTGGTATCTTTGTCCTCTGGGGATATGGAGTGACTGTACAGGACAAACAGAACTGGAAACACCAGAGATGCAGAAAGATACGTGTCCTAGGGTGCTGTAGGTAAATTGCCTTAAGTCTTTCAGATTTTGCAAACAGAATATCTATTGTTTGATCATAATGAAAGATTCTGCATATGAGAGGAGGAATATGTCAGAAAAAGCAGATAGATGGAAAGAGACATAGTACAAAAACCTAGTTTAATGCAAAACCTGAATAGTCTGACATACATTTGCACAGAATTCCTAGCAAATATTAAAGATGAGTCCATGTTTAGGAAGACTCCTAGATTTCTCTTCTGTGGGAGTTTTTGAATATATTGGCCAATTAGTGGAACCAAAACCTCTAACCACTTACCTAAATACATATTGACATCCCATCAAGATGGATGTCAATATGTACTTAGGAAGTTTTGGAACTTCTGTTTATGCAGTTTCAGGTAACAAATATTCAGAAACGTATTTTGGCCATATCCTTCTCCTCTATGGTGGGAGATATAGGTTACTGGAGGTAATATTGGACTTTGTTGAACTCACCAGTGACTTGGTATTCTACAGCAGTAATGGTATGTCTAGACTGAATAAAACATTTTTTATAGAGTACTGGATTTCAGTATGGAAAGCAGTGCTGAGTGAACAACATCAAGTTTGGCTATTTGAGATTTTTCACATTTCATCACAGAAGATAAGAGTTATTTTTTTTGTATCATCCAGAAGAAAAGCTCTATCTTTTATGAAATCTTATGTTCCTCAAGCAGCAAAATTCTGAAAATATTTTCTACCACTTGTACTGTATTTGGTCTTCAGCTTAACCTAGATTTCCAGTGTCCCAAGGGGTGGATGATGTGGATCAAGAATTATTTTGGGGACAGCGGACTTAAGAAAATTGGTAGTTACGGAGAGAGATACAGCTTCTCTATCAGTCCATTGAGGTAATAAGTAGTTAAGTTTTCCAGCAGGATATTCTGGAAGCTCACTAGTCTTGATGGGTCTTCATAGATAGACTAGCCTGACTGATTTTTGCTTTTGTGGTTTTGGCAGAAAAGGATGGATGAGTAGTTAGTTATTACATCTCTGACATCTGTCATTATTTCTAAGAAAGGTTATAGAGAGGGGAGTTTGCTGGGTTTATCTTTTTGACTGGATATACTTGAACAATGATTTATTGTCAAGTAGTTGCACCATCAGTCCTTAGCCTGACAGGCAAATCATCTTGCTTTAAATAGCATCATCTAAAGTAAGGCTGTAAACGTTGATCTTACATTGCTGCCTGGTCTGAGGAGCCCCACCAAGCCCGGTGATTTGAGTAACTACACTGGTGTTGATTTTGGCCTGAAAAGATTCACCCCAGCAATTGACAGCACGTTGGAAATGAATCAGTTCCATTACCCAGGTTATCCAAAGTGTTTTGAAGATAGAAACACTAAAAAAAACATTTGGAAATAATTAGCAGCTGTCCTTTCTGGAACTGATTCTTTGAAGGGTGTGTGTCATGTAACATAGAAGTCAGGTTTGTTATGCTCACAGGTCTGGCAAAAAAGAGTGCACGGAAACAGAATATTATGGCTTTTGTTACCTTGTTCCTTTGCACTTCTTTAAGCTTCTCACTGAACACAAACAGGATGAGTAATATTTATTTGTTGATTAGCTCTTTATAAAACATAATCTTGTTAAATGTAAAAGGTACATCTTAAAAGGTACAGCTCAGGAGTTGACCTCAATAATCCTCATGGGTCTCTTTCAACTCATGGTATTCTGTGAGTCTATGAAATCTCTCCTTTCAGCCATGGATTGCTTTTTCTTGCAGATTTAATGTTTAGGAGCAGCTGAGTTCAAAGGGGCAGGTAGGCTGACAGACCTGAGTAGCTAATACAAAATATTATCAGCTGAATATTATTAGGTATATTTGTTTCAGTTTTCTTTCAACTTGTTTTTTATCAACCCTCAAGAATGTCCTGTTTTTATATCGCACTTCTCAAATCACATTCAATTTCTTTCCAGCTAGAACCCCACTACCCTTACTCCAAAGAGCCCTTTCCTGTCATTCACAGCATTCACATGAACTTCAAAGGTCTCTTGCTTCACTTAAGGTCTTCTGTCAGTCCCTACACCTTCTTGGATGACTTCAATAATTTCAGATCAATACTTGCTCTATTCCACTATATATGCTAAATACATAACTGTATGCATAACAGTATTTGTCCTCCCTCTGCTATCTTAATCTTTTGGCTGTTTCTAAGGTGTTGATTCATGTGTTATCTGTTTTGTACATTAACCTGAGAATGATTTGTCTTTAATTTTTGCCTAATTTTGGGGAACTACCAGGAAGTTGATCTGGAATTCTTCTGTAAGTTTATCTCACTTTTCAGGTCCTCAGATCAAAAGTTGATTTCCATATCCTTCCTGCAAGCCTAATTTCTTATGCAGGTCTACTTCTTGACTAACTTCCCTTTTTTATTCTCCAGCTTGACAGTGCACTTTCCTAGTCTCAAAAAAAAGGCCAGTGAAGTTCCTGTTAACTCTTGTTTTTAAGTCTGAACATCCCAGATGAGCTGTAGCCATTTAAAGTAGGCAAAGACTACTACCTGGTAATGGACTACTGAAGAAAAATGTTCTTTTTGCTGTTAACAGTTGGACTTGAAAGTGACGAAAGATGGTGAAAAAGTATTTCAGAAGGTGACCCTCTAAGTGAAAAATGACAATAGAATAAGGATTATTTTCATGAGTTAATTATATAACAGGGATTTGGGGTATTCAGCAGAGAAATACTATGGCATTTAAAGAGAAAAAAATGTTAAAAATTGTACAAATGACTTCACCAGGAAATGACCACAGCTGAGGCAGAGCTAAGTTGTATGCCTGACTTGTAAAGCAGAAAGAATGGCAACAGTTTATGGTAAAAATTACACATTACCGTTCCTATGCATGGTGCCATGATGGGAGAGGTAGTTATGGATGTATGAATTGTAAATGTATACACATATATTGATATATAAGGATGTAAAGAATGCAACTAATTCAGAAATTAAAGTAGATCCAACAAGGAGGTTCTCGCTTTCGACAAGTGTCCTCCAAGATCTTGCCAGTGTGAGTTTCTAAGACATGGAGCCACCACCCTATCAATCTATTTTGTCAAAATAGACTGGAGTAGGGGTCCCAGAGAGGGTCTTCCATAGAATTTTGGAGCTCACTGGTGCAATTTCATGTTTTAGAACTTTTTAACATATTACCCTCAGGAGGGAGATGAACTTTTAGATTTGTTCAGGTATTCATCACATAGGGGCCCTGATTAATGAGAAAGCACTGAGACCTTTGCTATATAAATAATTTTGCAAAGAGCAGGAAAATTCCAAAGCCAGCTCTTCTATGATAATAATTTTACATGAATGCTTCCAGCTTATGACATCCTGGAGAGATTTTCTATCCTTCCCTCATTAGTGAATATGCTACCCTGAGTTATATTAGTTTTGCTGTATTTAGTCTCAGTGGAGTGGGACGGAATTTACAAATGCTTAATCCATTGAAAGTGTGATTGCCATATAAATTATTTTTTAAGAATAATATTTATATCAGTCCATCTCTCTCCAGGGAAGTCTGTGCAAACAAATACCTTCTCAACCATTATGTATGGAATGCGTGTGAAAAATTATATTAAAGAACTACTATAGCACTTTACTATTAAGCAGTTCCTGTTTTATGGCTGTAGTGGTCTTCACTTCAGTGCTTGAATCGTAAGTTTTGATGAAGGGTGCCCTGAAGATGTCTGCATGCATCAGTCATTTGTCTGCAGAAGGATGTGGGAGCATGGGCATGCTACGCAGCCTCCCTGGAGCCAGAGCCTTCTCCTGGACTCCAACATCTTCTCTGCCAAGGCACCCCCTGAATGAACAGGACTTTAATAGGATTCTTCTTCTGGCTACATGCTGGTGCCTGCAGCAAGGGCCTCTGTATCTGAGCATGTCATCACAGCCTTGCATTACAGACAGTAGAGAGCTCGTCAATCAAGTCATGTTAGGGTATGATTCATTTCTTCCTGAAGTAGGCAGCAGCGTAATCAGGTAGGAGTCAGGTGAACTGCATCCTAAGTTCCCCTCACTCTGATAACCAGGTGTCTATTGATTATGTTGGGAATCTAGACAGCTCACCCAGCTGTAGACATCTCTGCAGTAGATGATGTCAAGTGAAATGAACCTTATCCATACAGGCAATAGCTGATCATCTCAGTTTGCAAGAAAAAGGGAAGTTTATAATCTGGTTCCAAAGTGGTATAGAAACATTTAGTATCACAGTATCTTAGTATTGCATTGTTTAGCCATTGGCTCGGAGAGTAGTCTCCCACTTCACCTATTTATATGCTTTTTTTCCCCACCAAGTTCCCATTTCACACTCCCCTCAAAGGTGGATGGATAGACCTTATGAAATGAAAAGGCCTACATGGAAACACACTGTCCACAGAGTTTCAGAAGCAGCTGCTATATATACAGTCACAGTACCTCTCAATGCTTCCTATGCTTTCTGATATATATAGAATTCAACACAAATCCATATCTCCTACTTGTTTCTTTTCTCCCTCTTTAGATTTTTTTTAAATTAATACAGTACCAGTATATTTTGAAGTTGGATTTTGTTTTGACTTTTAAGAATAACATGTGCCTACAATACTTTATTATTAAGATTTGAAGAATGATTAGATTCTATCTGTCCTGGAATATACAATAACCATCTTGAAGTAAGTTGCCAAAGAAAAATTTGATATTTTTACGACTTCTTTGTTGAACCTTGCGACAACCCATGAATTAAAAAAATGTCTATCAGATCAACATAACTTCTTTCTACAAGTTTGATGCTACCCTACCTAAAAAAGTACTGATTCCAGGCCAATACAAAGCACTGAAAGGGTGATTGACAGATGAGAATATGATTGTTTTGGCTCATCCTCTACAACAATGGCAGTCTCTGGTTACGGTTAAGATGTGAGATACTAGGCTGCTTAGTAGTCAGCAGTACTTAAACATTTTTGGCTTTGATTCTTCCTATGTAGGCTTTGTATTGGGTTTTCACATTTTCTGTTTTCTTCTGAGACAGAAGAATTTTTTGGGTCTTGCAGCAATGATTTAGTTAGATGTGATGAGGCTCAGGTCTGCAGCTGAAGTGGTTTGCTTGATCTCAGGCATTGCCAAGAGTTCAGCCTTATCAGGATGGGCTAATTCTTGATCCCACCTGAATTTCAGGTTTGTAGTACTTCTATGAGCCCTTTCACGTCCAGTGAACTCCTTCATAAATATATATTGGATTTGTAAATCTTAGGATTACTTTCTCAGTGATTAATCAGAACTCAATGTTTCTTGCTCGTAAAGGTATTCTTTGCAAATATATACACAACAGTTTGTGTAAGATGTCATAAACTATAACTGGAGGTTGAGCACTGTTTCAAAGAATGAACTACTTCTTTACTTAGCAGCCGTGCCGTTGAAGAGACTGTAAAACCTTTGGCAGTAGTTTAAGATTTTGAAGATGAGGGAGGAAAAGGTTTCAGTAGAGTCATGTAACACTGTCCTCTGTGAAGCACAAATTGGTACGGTATGACTTACATTTTATAATTCATAAAATAACAGTTCTGAAATCTGCTCAGGCAAAATTCCTGTTAAAGTATTCTATTGTCTCTGGCTTTCCTGAGCTAAGTGAAAACATCAGAAAGGATAATTTTAACACTGATTGTGCCTTTGTAATGTGATCTTTTCCTCTGCAAACATTAACAAGAAGCACTGTAATTGTTGAAATGGGCACCTGTGGAGATCAGTATATCCAGAGGAGTGAAAATACTTTCCATCCTTCTTTAACACTTTTTATATAAAGATTAGGTGGCAGTCTTTGCTTATGGCTTCCTCAAGGAAAGAAGTATGTGCTGACATTAGGTTGGTATAAGAAATCAAGTAATTTGTACTTTTCTCCTTCTAATTGTAAAATCTGGATATCTCTCTGCCATACACATCATTGTAGTATGCAAATATGAGTGATTGTTTCTGTTTAGAAAATAATTAAGAAAAAATTTGAAATGTTAAAATCTTTTGGTTTTTTAAATGTTTTAAATTCCTTTTTAAAGTTACTTTTGTTTCAGATATGCTTCTTTGTATATTTTTAAAATTGTATTTAAAATGAATCCAAAGTTTTATTAATCAAACATTGAAAGATGGGGAAGTAATCTGAAATCTCACCATTTCTGTGTGAAGAAATTAATTCCCCAATAATTTTTATTTGTTATAGAGTTAGGATAGTCAGCTGTATTCTGATGAATGCCACTTTTGATTAACGTCCTTGCAAATTAGAATTCCCACTTACAAAATTAGTGGGAGAAGAACTCTCTGTATGTGACCTTTAGGGTGCCTCACTGTGTAAAAGGAAAAGAAGATTTTAAATGCATGCAGTGAAGAAGGTGACAAAAACTTGCAATGTGAAAAATAAAATATAGGTTTTACAAAACAACTGAGTTCATTCTGAATTATGCTGTTAGCGCAACTACACATGCTATTTTAAGTAACTGTGAAAGGAACCTCTGTGAGCATTGGGATGAGTAGTGTCTTGTCATATGTGTTCTTCCATGGGAAGGCATTATTTTAATTGCTAATTCAGTCTTCAATATTTGCCAGTTCAAAGATCTGAAGTTCACCTCTGCGAAACTATTTTCACTTAAAAAATTTATTTCTGATTCATAAAATGCACATTGTTACAAAAATTGAAACTAATCACCTCTTTCTGTTTCCCTCCTTAAAGAGCATATGGGTTAGTACCTACGTGTTTACAATATGCTTTGCTGCTAACGTGGGACTGTTGTATGGCGTTGTCTGCACTATAGTAATTGTGATTTTCCGCTTTCCCAGGTGAGAAATAAATTTATCGAAATGTTCTAGCAGCACATTGTTATGTCTCCTTTCTGGCACATTGCTTCACTGTCGGGATAGACATACAGTACACTAAATTTAACAATGAAATGTCGGGGTTTTAGTTGCAGAAAATTACTAGATAAGACAATTCAGAAGGAAAAGTCACACCTATGCATTTACCATAGGCTAAGGGTCTCTAAAACATTTCATACTATGGCATTATTTTGTGATTTCTCTTAGTATTACACATCTCTGTGACTCATTAGGTGAAGGTAGCGTAAGATTAACATAAATATCAATAATATAATTTTTTTTCCATTAGATATTTATTTACCTCTTAAGGAGAAAGTATGTCTGGCAACCCTGAGTAATTAAGTGCCCTTTATAAACTCCTAGATACTATGTTGCACAGCAGTTGACAGTTGACATTTGCACTGCTAATATACATTAATGAAACATAACTGCACAACTATTCTAATGTATAATGGAAAGTACATTATAAATTCTATGTATGAATTAGAAAAGCCAGGACAAAGAAACTAGAGCTAATACAACTTTGCATATTCTTTTTTGTATATTACAGTTACTACTTTGGATCATGAGTAAAGGAAAATATCAGTTGAGGTTCATGATTTTTGTGTGACAAAGTTAATCCATAGATCACCAGTCCTGCAAATGACTTGCTGCTTGCAGGGAGTTGTTTGCGTGAACATTGAATCTCACTGAAATTAAGTACAATATAGGCAGCTTGATTTAATGCTTGTTGAAGTTAATGGTATTAACCATTTATGCATAGCTCTGTTCTCATAGAATAAGTTGCAGAACCAGTGTGAAAATAGCTCAAAATTGCAAGGCAATTACAAATTATGGAAGAAGGTTTCTGCTTGAATCAATCACTACCTTTTTGGTGATTCTGCTACTCAGCAAACTAAAATTTTGGTAAATTCTGCTAGTAAAGGAAAAGGTAAGTTTTCATGTTGTTTACACCCTGTGCCTGGATGTCTGAGGTTCTGCCACAGCAGAAAGGGAGAGATATCTGACACAAAATAGCACGATCTTCTGTTGTCTGATTTAACCAGAGACCTCAGTCTGAACCTGCACTAGTTAAAGTAAATAAGACTCTTCCCAGTGATTTCTGTGGTCTTCAGTCAGGTTGCACATGATTGTCCATGCAAGCTAAAGGCACTGAACAAGTCAACAGCCTTAAAAACTGTACTGCACAGGTGAGGTTAGCAAGAGAACGTGCAGTAAACCATGCAGTCGTGGGCAAAAGTGTCAGAAAAAGTGAAGCAAGAAGAATACCGTAGATGATTTATTGTGAAGTTTCTGTTCAAATGCCAGAGTATTGGACGTGGTACGTGTTACGTATCAGAATGTATTAAAACCAGCAACAGCTACAGCTTGATTTATGCAAACAGGAGAGAACAGCTGACTTTTGCAAGCCTCATTTAGCCAACCCCAGTACCTGCAAATATTCCTTGCACATTGATGCATCTATTAAATGTTTGTATTTTGGGATTATTTCCATTGCCTAGCTTTAAGTACAGAGCTCAGATGATAGCTAGTTTCATAGTCGTCCTGTTCTGCAGTTAAATGTGTTCCTGCAAATGATGTATTGAAGCAGAAGGTCCTACACTAAGCTGCCTTTCCAAGGCAACTTTCTCTTTTCACTGGCTGTGTAGAGAGCATAGGGATGCTGGCTTTTCCAGTTAAGTTCCCCACTTTGATAGCTAAAGTGCAATGTTCTGTGTCATCATACAAAGATGTGTCAGTTTTAATGACAAACAAAACATCCTTAGTTTTCATGACCCATAGTTATTTGATATATTTTTTTCCCCTTTCCTTACAATATGATTTTGCAGGTAAAAAATATTAATTAAACCTCCGTACTTTTGAAGCTGTAGATTGTATATTAACTACCTTGACTTGAGAATAGCTCTCTGGCCAGCTACAAAACAGTAATGAAACTTAAAATTAAGATTTTATTTACCAAAAATTTCCATTGTTTATATTTTTGAAGTGATATATTATGATTTTAAAAGGTGCTTTTTACCCTTTAACTGGATCATTATCACAAAAAATAAGCTCTGTATGCACAAGAATACCTATGGATTGCACCATCACAACTTTAAACTTCTATGATGCAGTTTTGGGGTGTGTCTCTTTCTGTTTCTGTTCAAGACTACTAATGATTTGCCTTACAGATCTTCTCTGTGTATTGATTACAGAGCAAACACACTGAATTTGAAAAATGTGAAAGAAGTGGAATATAAATACAAAACAGAAGATAATTGTGTAAGTTAAATTATCTTTTTTTGTGTGTTCCACTAATTGAGATTTGTTTATTTTCTCTAGTTTGTTACCAGATTGTAATCAGTGAGTCAAGGGAACATTTTCATGAAATGACCACTTGAAATCTAAAGCCAGTATGACATAGTAAATACAAAATTAGTCTGGACATCAGCAATTGGAATATTTTCCTCGTTCTGCTGCTGGTCTGCAAAGTGAAGTTAGGCAAGTCCTCTTAGATCTGTCTATCATCTCAGTTTATTTGTTACTTTTAAGTTAGAAATTGCTCTTTGTAAAAGTTCCTGAATTCCTAAGTCTAAGGAAATCTCTTGGCAGCAAGGGCAAGGTCCATCTGAGAAGGCAACAGCTGTCTCTATATTCTTATCTAATTTCCTCATTTCCTGAAAGTCCTTTGATACTTTCATCATCCGGACTGTCCCAGATGACACTGTGTGCGGCTGGGGAAGGAGGGACAGCATCATGAAGTTGTCACAGACTACTTCACACACCTCACCACCCTGTACTCAAAGAAGAGTACCCTCACGTGAAAAACAGATGGAAGAATCTCTCCAAGAGACTGTGCTTTTAAAATTTGGCTTCTTATAAACTTAAACCTACCAGTCAGAGATTTTAAATTATTTTGGTTATTTTCATTGCAATTATCATAAAAGTTTGCTTGTGGTCAGGCCTATGGCAAGAAAAGAAGGGTAATGATCCAGAGAGGTGAACTCCCTCCTCCAGGATGAAATGGTAGGTCAGCAGCCAAGAGAGAAGTAGAACCATGTGTCCTTTCAGCACAGAGTCCTGTCACTAGGACATCCTGCCTTCTCTACCGTGGCAGTTTCTGCTATGTCCTCTCTCCTTTCCTAATGCTTATGAAGGGTGTTATGTATCAGTAAGCAACATGCTCAGCAGTTATTACCTCACCATTAAGAAGCTCTCCCGTAAAGAATTTATTTTTTCTGGCAAATGTTTTCCATCAGAGCTATCTTGGGCTCAAAATCTGAACTTGGCTCAGGAGGGTCTACTGTTTTGGCATGCTGAACAATGCTGGAATGTGAAAGGTACATGAGAATGGGGAGGACTCTGAAATGTGAATTAAAAACACTGTTGCTGAGGCTGGCCCAGCTGTCAATTATTATATCACTTTTCATTCTTAAGAAAAACATTGGAGTAACTTTGTCAGAGATGGGTAACCAAAATTTGATTTGCCTGCTTTTTTTGTATCAGTTCATAAAATATTTTGTACAAATCCCTATGCATCTTTTTTTTAAGCTAACTGCTCCCCTGCTTTTTTTTCCTTAATCATTAAGATTAATGCCAGTAACCAAGTAATAACAAAGTAGTGTCTGCAGACAGTGGGGAAAATAACATTTTGTTAAGAAAGCAAATTGCTCAAGAGCTTATTACACAAAACAAAGAAGGAAAATATTGTTAAGATTTAGAAAAATGCGTTTAATTGAATTTAGAGTCACTGGGTTGCAGCAGGCATTTAGGGTAATTTTTAATGCATGAACGTTAGACTGATCCAAGTTCCCCTGGTAAATAACAGCTTAGACATAAACAACAGGATTTTTAAACATGAAAATATGTAAGCTTAATGTTCTACCCTGCCATTAAGGTCTGTGGATTTATAGAGGTTATTTCATCAATAGGAGAAAAGACACTTTAATATGGAAAAAATCAAGAGGGTATTTAGAAGCTTATATGAAACACATTGCATCACAGGCGTTCCCTGAAGTGAATTCTTACCCAAGCGTAGACAGTGCTGTGCAGAGTGCACAGGGCAATTGCCAGTATCCTCCTAAGTGGCAGTAGGGATAGGCCACCTGAGATAATTTTCTTTCTTTCTTGGCAAGGACATGACAAAGAGGAAGTCCGTTTTTCTCAGAACAGTTCTTATTAAGAAAGGAGCTAGAACCAAACCAGAGCCAGGAACAACTGAGCCAAATTTGGCACAGTTGTCCTTGCCCATCCTGGAAAAAAGATTGTACCTAAGTCTGCCATCTGCTTCATCTGGCCTTACAATTTGAGCCTTTCAAATTTTCCACCTTGTATTTTTGGAAGCTTATTAGCTTGTTGATCATCACAGGCTTTGATCTTTGCACATCAGCCTTCCTTCTTCTTAGTTTTCATCTTCCACTTTGCTCGTTCTGGTGTGGCACCAAAGTGCTCACTTGTCTCCACATCAAGCTGTGTATGACATCTTTTTTAAGGGAATATGTGGGATGTCGGCATATTTCTTCATTCTCCATTTCTCCACTCATATTGCCCTCTGTTTCGCCCTTATTTTAGAGTTTTCTTTCATATAATCTTAGCCATTTTAATTGCCAGTTAGGCTTTGCCACTTGACTGACCGAAGTATGTTGGTGATGTGATATATACCACAATCACATTCGTAGGTAAATTGCGCAAAGTCCCTATACATAGTCTGAGGTTTATTGCCTCAGTTTGGGATGTTTGAAATGTTTCCTTAGTCTGTATGATGGTCGCTGCGGTGGTGTCCGAGAGATCATCTGGTTCCCAGAAGTCTGAATAGCAGTCTACAATAAGGAGGTAGTTTGTGTGGTTTGTGGTGAAGATTTCCATTCCTGTTTTGCTTGAAGGTCTGTTGGGAAAACTGTGTATCATCTTCAATGCAATCCCACGCTTTTTTGAACTACTTAAAAAATGGTCTGTGTGTCAGCTCCACTTGTGTTTGAGTGCAACCTTGTTATATGTCTCTGACTTTTGTTAGGAAGAATAGAGCCTTTTTGAACCTATATCCTCTTGCGAATTCTTGGTTTTTACTTCCTGTTACCCATTGTCACAGGTAGTTCATTTTTGAGAGCTGATACTCACACAAATCAGATGTTTTATTTCAGTAGTAAATGGATATTTTCTGTATCCAGACCCTTTATTGCACTTAGTGATAGAATACTTCATTGCATATAGAACTTTTTTGGACTGAAATCCTTTTGGAGAACTTCTCAGAATCAGATCTGTTGATCTGCCCTCACTGTCTGCTGTTGTCCTGCTGGGGTGTTGTCAGCTGCAGTGTTTGTCCATTAAAATCTCATCCTGTTTGCATTCTTCCAAAGTCGGCAAAGTTTTTATGAGACTGTTGAAGCTGACACTCAGTGATATCATGTTTTGCATGTGAAAATAACTAGGGGGAATCATTGCTGTGCAATGTTCAGGCTGTGCATTCAAGGATCCTCTTTTCATCTCACCTGGAAGGAGAATGCTCTGAACTTCCACATGTAACCTGGAGATCCCCAGCTTCCATAAAAGACATATCTGAAAGGCAAATTAATCCTCTTGCTTTTTTGGCTACTGGTGCTTATGAGCAGTGTTATTATGGCTATTTAAGAATCTCTAGTTGCATGCATGCCTGTCAGGTAGAACATGCTACTGAAAATATTGATAAATTTTACAGGCCACACATGATCCTGCTTATTCCTGTTTACAGCACTCGATGCATAAAAGCTTAATACAATTATTTACTGGAATATACATAAAGAACTTCATAAGTAGATGTAATATCTTTTACTAGATCAAATAGTACAACTGGAAAAAGTGGAAGACCCTAACGGCTAGCAGACTGTTCCTCAAGTCTGAAATAGAAGCAGCAGAAACCAAAGCAGCTGAGAGGCGTTGCTCCACATTGAATTTGGTCTGTCTCAGACCTAATTTTCCTCAGGAAAAGAGAGACATGAGTCATAACCTGCTGAAAATGGAGAGCTAGGTAGAATGAGCTTAACTCTACCTACCTACAAAATCAGTATATTTACATATAAATATTCATTTTCTTACTGGCTTTTGAAGGTGTTTTAAGTCCACCTTGAGAATGAAAGAAAAAGTGCTTGTTTTGTGGGAAATGTTCCCCACTGGTACCTGGGGGTTTCCTGACCTTTATCTGATGTCCTTCAGAAATCGTTCTGGTGTATAGTGTCTGTGTTTTGGGCTACACAGTTTCATTGAAAGTACCTGGTGAACTGGATGAAACTTATTCAAAGAACTGCAGAGACAGGAACCGAGTGATGGTTCTCGTGTAGATTATTTATTGTGTTGGTTGTAGATATGTGCTGGCAGTTTTAAATGTGTTGCTCAAGCTTGGTCTGGGTCCACTAAGTATTTCCATGGAGAAATATCCCTGTTGCACTAAAGTCATCTTCAGATAACTGAGATGAACATTTGCATCATTCCTCAAACCACCTGCAGTGTTTGCCCCAAGTCCTCATGTACTTTTTCCAACACATATGCTTGTCTAATAAAAGATATTCCCTGTCTGCAAACCTTGCCTTGCCTGTGTTTGGGGATCATACCAACTGAAACAGTGCTACTATTATTTGCCAGATAATAGTCCTTAGTATTATCTATCATAATGAATATGATTTTGCTTTCATGTTAACTTTAATTAAGGATAATTTTCCTTATAGTTTACTTACATTTTCTTTTTTACTTCAGTTGTGTGTGAAGACTGATCAAGACAGTTATCTGTTAAATCATTATCATAACCCAAAACTCCTTCTAGGTTGATTTACAGGAATTTTCAGGATTTTTAAAGAAATTACTTTGTTTTTCAGTCTCCAAACCCAAGATATCTTCTCAGTATTTTGCTTATTTCATTCCACAGGAATCATTAAAACAGGTAAAGATAGTTTCAGTCAACAACCCATTAGTCTTTCTGAATGCCAGGAAATTTCATGCTGACCTGATAGAGATAATCCAGAAGGACAGCACGAGCAGCCAGGCATGTGAAGATGTAAACAAGGTAGGATGTGCTATATGCTTCAGTAATCATGGTGACGGTGTTAAGATCATGATTGCTTTCCTTGCATTTCTTAGAGAATGCAATCAGATACTGAAACAGATATAAAAAGATAATATTTCAAATTATTAATTTAGTATAGAATGAAGTTAATCTTAATCTTAGTCAGATTCGATAAGGATTGTTTTCTTGTTATTACTTGAGCAGAATATCTCTACTTTTTCTATATATGATCCTGTAAAAGACATTAAAGCACTGATCCAAAGCTCTTCAAAATTTCTGGCAGAACTTACATAACCTCAGATACTATAAGGTTTGTGATTTTAAAAAGACAATGAGTAGCTACAAATCTACTTGAATAAAATGTGAGGTTTTTGCTGGAGGTGAGTCCATGAGAGATAGACACTTCATTTCTGTTTCTAACTATAAATAATTCCAGGAGAATTAGGAAGAAGGTACAAACTGGCTAAAGTTTTTCTCAAAGGTAGTGTTTCTTTTTAATTTTCTGCACTGATTGTATTGGAAAAATAAACAGTATAAAAATTATGTATAACTTAGTTTTGGAGCATATCTCCATAAGTATAGTATTTTTCAAGTTTATCTGCACATAACTACTGCAACTTCCTACAACACTCCCCAAAAGGAAAAAAAAGTCTTATTATTTTTCTATCATTACAATGAAGACCTTCCAATACTGTACAATGCTTACTGTAGGCAATTTCATCCAGTTTGGCACACTGGGCTGAGAAAATCACAGTCATTTCCTAGATGAGTTGTTAAGACAGTGTTCAGCAATGTGTGTCCACCACCTCTCCTGTCTCTTGCCAAAGAGCTGTGCTACCCATGCCTACTTTGATGGGTGGCTTCTCCTCATTGTACAGAAATTCAGCTGATAAATTGTGCTGGTTTTTTTCCTTGGTTGTCCTAGGCTGACTGATTTGGATTGTATGATAACAAACCCTGAAACAGAGAGAAATTACTTAGGATTTGGATGGAATTAATTTATGAGTTAATTTAATAAGTGTAATAAGTTAATAAGTTAATTTAATAAGTTCATCTATAAGTTACTTAGGAGGGAGATTTTATCCTTTGTCTCTCCTGTAAGGTATTGGCAGTAGAGCTGCCTGAAATATTGTGCATAATTTTTTTTGTGGAATAAAGGTCTTTCTGTAGCATACAATGGGAGTGAAAAAAATTGCACTTTGGACTTTGTTTCTGTGCTGTATTTCTGGTTTTAACTCATATTTCTACTGAGAACTTAACATTCATATTGAAATAATTTTAAAATATTTTTCCAGAGAAAGGTAATTGTTTAATAAATTTACATGTCAAAAATGTTTTCACTAAAATATTAGCATAGCAAATGAGATTGCAGCAAGTAGAAAATGAATCAAAAGTTAATCTTATAAAATCACTGACAAGAATTTACCTTTTCAAGAACATCTTTCCCATCTTTTGACCACTTCTTAACCAACCGCTGCTTCCCCAAAAGCATCGCGTTCATAATATGCTTTCTAGTGGATCCAAACGTGACAGGTTGAGTCATCTAGAAAGAAAAGCGAGATATCAGTTTGGTATAACTTTAGAAGAATACTGAGAGACATACTCAGCAAACACTATCTATCCAATAGGCTGCTGCATACAATATGATTTTGGAGAGAAGGAGTTAACTTTGATATTGAGAAACAGCATTCTTATGTATTGCATTGATTTTCTCTGGTCACTATGCATTGGACTAGTTTTCCTTGGTATGTTAATAGTTTGTTGCTTTTATTTCAGTGTGAGCAGAACACATTGCTCTGTTCATTTTCCAATGGAAGTTGTCATGGTGAGTTTATTATCTATAAATGATAGTAAAACCAAGATGGATGTAAGTGTGCAAAATGGCTCCATGCTTTTCTATTTATTTCTGTGTGAACTCAAGTTGTCTGGAGACTAATATTTTCAGTTAGAACAAACAGTCAATGAAGCATGACTGCTAAACGGTGTTAAATTCTGTTAACCTTGGCCTAACAGGTCTTATTTTTATTCTGGTCTTGACTGACTTCTTAAGATTTCAAAAACAGGCAACCCATGAAAATACCTTTTCTGCAGGAGTCCCTGCTTATTTCTCATGAACCACTGTGTGCATACTGAGACAGGTAGGCAGTGGGAGGAACCACTTCCCATGTTACTGCCTGGACTGGTCTTCAGACAAAGACCTAAGAGGCTGTTTTGCTAAGCTCTGGTCTTGTTTTTTTGCATTCACAGTGGGACTTGAATATTAGTATGCAAAAGTAAAAATAGGGTAAGATTAGAGCCATGTTAAATTTTTGTGATCTTTAAAGCTACTTAGGAGAAAATCTCGGAAAACATCAACTGAATTATCAGTGACACTATGGCCACCAATATTGTACTGTATATCAATAGAGAGAATAAAGAAAAAAACCTAAGGGTTTGTTTTCAATTAAGAATTAAGCTGGATAATTCCACTCTTCCCACATTTTATAACACTTAAATCAAACCAGAGCACATACATTTCCATGGGAGAGCTGCACCAACCTTTTGCAGAAGATACTTTACACAGATGACTTCATTGTGGATGGAATTAAAATACTGTGTTTATTTAAAACACTTATAAGCATTAAGGCCACAGTAAAGAATTTGATCCGGGGGCTGTTGTTTGAATGTTTACATTTATTAACTAGACTCATGACATTTTTATGATACCACAATGTTTAGTTTACTTGAGGGTGACAGAGTGCTTTGCTGTAACACATAGCAATGTAATGACAATGGCTACTGAAGACTATACAGGGCTATACTGTAAAATACGAAAAGAGTGCAAAGCACTTTATACATGAGGAGATTTTTGGAAGGTCTTGGCAGTACGTATTTCAGTCCTGTTTTGGATGAACTGGTTTCTCATGTTACAGAAGTTACAGACAGCACAAGACCTCTTTTCTGATTGCATAAATTCTGCCTTGAGGACTTACGTGCTCTGTTGTCCCTTGTACCAACCAGTCTATGGTGACACTTCATGAGAGCTTTAAAATAAAAAACAGAGGGAAAAAAGAAAAATCCCTATAAAAAGTAAAACAAACCATGAGGCTTAAATTTTTAGGAAGGAGGGGAGCAGGAAGACATAATCTTTAATCCTTACGGCAGGTGTCCTGGAAGGCGCAGCAACGTAGATCTTTGTCAAAATCTTTCCTTTCTCCCTCTGGGGAATACCGATTTGCCATTGGTCTCTATCAGCACCAAAGTAAACAGCTGCTGTTGCCCTTGCCACTGGTTCAGAGAGGGAGCTGGGCTGTATCTACCCCCCCGTCCAGAAGCCAGGCAGCCTCTACTGCAGTGCAGGAGGCCAGCTGGAGGGGAAGGTGTCATGAGTAAGTAACAGGGAGAAAGAGTAAGTTCTTTTGTTTCAGAGGCAGAGGAGGTGTGTAGAAAAGATTACAGTGAGCAGCCTAGCAGATCTCATAAATCCTTTCTTGGTTTCCGTCACAGCAATGTCAGGCAGGAGGTTTCCTTTGAAATTCTGTATTTTTGTTTGGTATGTATCTATTAATGTACGTTGGACAGTACAAAGACAGTAAATCTCTGGAGGTGCAAGTGCAAAAGTCTCTAGCTCTCAGACTACTGTCAGAAAGGAATTAGCACCATTATAAATCTACACCATGGGGAAATTCTAAGTCCCCTCAAGAGTTTAAAATCTTTCCTTCTGCTCTGTCAAAACCATTTAGGTTAACCCATCTTTCCATTCAGAATTCCTTTCCTTCATCTCTTTTTTTGAGTTTTGTGCATTATGATAACTAACATTTGTTCACAGAGCAATGTAAATAAGATGTGCATTATTTTCTAGTTTTCCCTTTATGAAAGCCAGGAATCATTTATCTATGTGCTAGTTCAGGACACATTTCGGAGTTCAGGAGTGTGCATAGTTTAAGCACAAGATGGCCTGTGGTTGAAGAATGAGTATAAGACCTTCGCAAATCTTACCAACATCTTTTTTTCTCCAGCATCAATATGTGATAGTATATAAAAAAAGCACAGTAAAATCTTAGGAAAACAAAACACTCCACTTTATGTATTTTTCTTCCTTATAGGAGGAAGGCTTAGTTAAGCCATAGGCAGGCATTTAGGTACTACAGAAATGAACGTCATATCAGAGCTTAAAAGAGAGATATATTCTCTCTGTATCCCATGTAAACTTTTCCAAACAAGCCAAGATATTATCCTGACTCATTTAGAAATTCAAATCTGAAGAAGCAATTCTTTAATTCTTGAGCGACTATTCCTGTCTAAAACATCTCACTAATGATATGTTCTGCCCATCATCACTTCATCCCATTGCTCTGAAGGTCCTTCATTTGTGCTTCTAAAATGTGCCATTTGCTTGACTGATATCCCAGTACGTAATAGTAAAATTTTTATTGTGATAGTTTGGGCTTATTTTGTTGAACTATCATTATTCTTATATGCATTTCTTGACTATTCTCCCTTTTAATTAAAGTTTTTCATTTATCAAATGTGTAGGTGAGTCATTCCAGTCATGTCACAGTGAGCGACGTGTTTTGATATTAGACTGCAGTGGACTGAATTTCTTTGACTACACTGGAGTCTCAGTGCTGCTTCAGGTATTCATGATATCCGACAAATTCTGTACATAGAAATATAATTACACATACAGGTTACTGGAGCCAGCTACTCATCACCTCACCTATATCAGTGGATAAGCATGTCACTCGTGGAAAAGATGAACACAGATTTGGTATTAAACTGCATTGCGTTTATACATAGAATTATATAAAAAATAATTCTAAAGATTTTGTGTGATATTCAGTGCAAATATAAGTATCTGTATGTAATGGAGATGAGTTTCTGAACTTTTTTTTTTTAATTTTAAAGCTGTTTTAGGTCATATTTGACCCTGTCATATCAGTTATGTCAGTTGCAGTGTAGCCATGTGTAGATTTACCCGTTTAAAATTTCAGCTTTTAATTCTGTGATTTTATCTGTATGTCCTGCTTTCCACTAAGCCAGAGGTCTTAATGATTTCTCCATGTTTTCTTCTGTGGGTTACATACCTAGCAGGCTGGGCTCCTCAGGCATTGCAGGAGCTCCAAGAAGCTCCCAGAAGACCAAAACCAGTAACCACATAATGAGCAGTTCTATATAGTGGATGAAAAATTATGTTCAAAAGCTATTTCTTACATTTCCATTGGGTCTGGCATTTAATAGATGTGTAGTGGGTACAGATTTAAGTGGGTATGCAAGGTTTCATTCATATAATTTTTCTGAGTAAGACAGAAGACCAGATTTGAACTTGGGTCTCAGCCCAGGCCTTTTCTTATCCTAACCATTTTCTCAATTTACTGCAGTGATTAAGCAGTGAAGTAAGTGCTGCCTTAAAAATGTTAAATTAAAACTATGTATAGGTGGGGATATAGTAAAAAATAAAACTGGAAAGATTAAATAAGGTGAGTGGGAGTTACTCTTTATTATGTCTCACCTCAAAATGTAGGGCATTCAATAAAATTATTAGATAAAGTGTTGTGGTTTAGCCCCAGCCGGCAATTAAGCTCCACAGAGCCGCCCGCTCACCCTCCCCCCCCGGCGGGATGGGGGAGAGAATCGGAAGAGCAAAAGTAAGAAAACTCAAGGGTTGAGGTAAGAGCAGTTTAATAATTGGAACACACACACACAAAAATAATAATAATAAAAATTGTAATGAGAAGGAAAACAACAAGAGAGAGAGAGAGGAAGAAAACCCAGGAAAAAACTAAGTGATACAACTGCTCACCACCCACTGACCGATGCCCAGCCCATCCCCAAGCAGCGATCGCTGCCCCCAGGCCAGCTCCCCCCAGTTTCTATACTGAGCATGATGCCATATGGTATGGAATAGCCCTTTGGCCAGTTGGGGTCAGCTGTCCTGGCTGTGCCCCCTCCCAGCTTCTTGTGCCCCTGGCAGAGCAGGGGAAGCTGAAAAGTCCTTGACTTAGCGTAAGCACTACTTAGCAACAACTAAAACATTGGTGTGTTATCACCATTACTCTCATTCTAAATCCAACACACAGCACTATACCAGCTACTAGGAAGAAAATTAACTGTATCCCAGCCGAAACCAGGACATAAAGCATTAATTAAAAAAAAAAAGATTGGTGAAACTGATTTCCAAAAGATCTTAGAGACCCCAGAAGTACAAATTATATCAAAGAAGTGTTAGACAAATTTGTGAGAGGTAAGTCCATCATCGGCTGCGAAATGCGCAAGTTGAGAGCGTATTTTGCCTCTGAGTAAATGACTGGTCCAAAACTGAGTTACCCAGGGGAGGAACACACCCAATGTGTCCTCGTTGTTACACTCCTTCCCGAAATATCATCACTGCTGCTAGAGGGATTTGTAGACTGAGACAGGCTTTTGGTTTATTTTTAAAAATAGGGTATTCTGATGTGGTTCTTGCTGAATCTCTTCTCTCAGAATTGTTCCACTTTATATGGATTATTTAAGCATTTTTTGAAGCAAGGACTGCTTTGGATGTTGCTCATCTGCCAGAAAAGGCCCTAGTCTGGTTCTAGAGTTACTTTCACTTTTTTTACTTTCTAGCTTATTGAATACTTAGTCTCTGTGAAGATTAACATTTTAAAATAAAGAATAAAGAACAACTTACTGCAGAATGTAGCAAGATGGTTATGGTGCTTTTCTGATAGTCTGCTGGAAGGTTCAAAGTTTCCTAGGTGCGATTCATGCCTTTGTGGACTGGTAGGTAAGCATGTGGAGAGGAGATGGGGAAACTTGCTGAAAAAGGAAAACTGGAGGAAAAAAAAATCTAACAAATATAATTTTTAAAGTGCTAAATTGTTCATCAAATTCAGATTTAATTCATTTTATCACCAGCAGAGCTGTAGAGTACTTTGAGGAGGGGGGAGTAATTAGTGTGGGTTTGTGGTGTTTGCATTACAAAAGGGCTCGCTCTGGTGGCTGCTGGCAGTACAGCTTCAACAGCAGCACTTCTGCCTGCCTGCTCTGAATACGTTCTTTTTGGGTATTTGATTCTCTGTTGGTATTTGAAACAGGCTTTTTTAATTTCATGTTTTCACACATATAGATTTACATGGACTGTAAAAACAGACACATCGATGTGTTGCTAGCACACTGCAAAGGCAAGTATCAGCTTACAGCAAAATTTTTAACATGACGGTTTATATATCCTCACTACCTTATCAGTGCTCATATGTTTGTTTTATTGCAGCTTCCTTGATAAAAGCAATGCAGTACGGTGGAAATCTTGAATCTGAAAATCCTGTCTTCTTTGAATCTATTTCTTCAGCAATCGATGCCATTCAAATTCACAGGGTGAGACTTACAGCAGGGGTAGGTGAAGTCTGGAGGGCTTCTTGGATGCTCACAGTAATTCATTAAATTCTGGGGAAATCTTATTTACCCAGTGAAATTTTTGTGTAGAAATCTTTTATCTGTCTAGTCTCTACATCTGGTCCTCAGCCTCTGGACTGCAGTTACCAAGTTTTTCCTGCTAGCACTCTCTTCCCATCACCGTCTCTCCTTTAGCAACAACTTCTCAGTCTTCTATGCTAGATCCAGAGGCCCTGTGTTGTGGTGCATTAATCTGGGTGCATTCTTCACTGGAAAGCGTAATGTCATCTAGAAATACCTAACATAGCCTCTTGGTGAGGCAAATTAACTCTCACCTAGTTCTGCATTACTGAAACTACATTCCTGCGGTCCTCATTCTGGGTTGCTTACAGCTACTTCACACAGAACTGTACCGTTCTGACCGAAACACTTCTGGATCCTTAGCAAGTTTGTTTTGAGCTAATAAGCTTGTGTCTACCCTGCTGTGTTGGCTCACTGGTGGAAAGAAGGGGTAGGAATTGCACGAGGTGGAAGAGAGAGCTAGAGGGAGAAGGAAGGCTTGGCTCAGAAATTGAGGCTTGAGGCTTGAACATGCATTTGCTTGAACATGTATTTACTCAGTCAATAATTCTTGTATTCCTTGTGAAAAAGATGTAAACCTGGGTTTTCCTTATAAACTGTGAGCCATTTCCATTGTAATCCCAGCACAGCTGAGCATGCATTACAAGCAGTGGGCTTTCCCATGGTTTTATTTATGATTCCAAACATGGCTAGAGCTTGGCTCAGAGCCCTCTCCAAGAGACATTAAACTCATCATGGTCTGTGGTTTTGGGGTTTTTTTTCTCCACTTTATATTCTACTAATTAAATTAGAGTTGCCTATGGACAAAATCACTTTCCATTGATTTATCCAGATAAGGTGAGTTGGCACAGTTGGTCTAGTGGATTGACCAGAAAAACATGTTCTCTTCAGAGCTTTTCAACATTTTTCATTTTGTTGCCCTGCAAAAGAAATAATTTACTAAATAGTAACTGCAGGGCAGAAATAATAGGGATGACTATTGTATATTTTGTCTGGGTCTGATTAGATGATTTAGGATGATTGTTGTGTTATAAAATGTCTGCATTCTTTATAGACATTAATTAACCTTCCTAACATTCTTGTAAGATAGTTATGTACTAGCATTCCTGTTTTATGGAAATGGGACATGGGGAGACCAGGACAAATGTCCAAAGTGAAAAGGGATATTAGCGCTCAGAAGCCCACTTTTCTAGGAACTGATCCCATGTTTCTACCAGAGCTGCTAAGCAAATCAAAGCTCTCAATAGTGGCTTAGCAGATTAGTCTGAAAGGCTTGCATGCAGCCTCAAATTTTAAATGTAATTATGAACAGTGTATATATGCTGCTGATGCCTCTTCAGAGTATTCCGAGTATGTGATTTGGGTTTTTTTTTTATGTGTCCCTTGCGTTTAACACCTGAAGATAAGATGAACAGGAGTAAAAAGGCAGGGTGAGCACAATAGCAGCACCACACTGTAAGTAACACAGTCTGTCTATGTACTCTTCCTGTGCCTTTTTAAGATGCTGATGTCAGCAGGAATTTTGAGTGTTTATATGAAGGAAAAAAGGCAGGATAGGATAGGATAGGATAAGGTAGGCTACGCTAGGCTAGGCTAGGCTAGGCTAGGCTAGGCTGGAAAAGAACAGAAGGAAGGAGTTGGCGATTTATGGAAAGTGATTCATTCCGATTTACATTTCCGCTTCTCCCTACAGCAGGAAATAGTCTTTCACTGGCAGAAAGGTAGAGGCAAGAGGGCTTCATGGTTCCTTTTCATCTCTGCTGCTGTGCAGAAATGCAAAGGTGCTGTTATCTACATCCTCCAAGGTTAATGTCATGTAATTCTCATTTTTATGTTGATAAGTTGGTAAGAGAATTATCTGTTGCTTTATGCAGTTCATCCTCATCATAAATAACTTTTTGATTTATTAGTCTTTATAATGGTGGGATTTTCAAACTAGCACTGCTTCATCTGCTATTTTTACATGATATTCTAGGAAAACATTGTAATACTTTTTTTTTCTGTTTCTCTCAATTTAGAATTACAGCAAGTTCAGTGAACAGAGTGAAGTGTGATGTCAACCCATTGAATATGGCTAGTTTGATCTGCTCATATTCAGAATGAACTACACCACGGTTTCTCCTTAGCTTTTTTCTCCAGGGGATCTCATAGATGATCTTTTGTATGCCATATATATTTACTACATTCAGTAATGACAGATCTGCCATTCAGAAAAAAATCTTTCAGCTGCCATGACTCAGAGAATGTTCATACAATTGTTCTATAGTGGTTTTATATAATATTTTTATATACATTTAGATACAAATTATTATAAAGCAGGCATTAAGTACTGACTGTGTTTACCAGTAAGGTATAGTGTTTTAGATATCTTCTATTGTAACATTAGTTGTAATATGCATCTGTAGTTTTGTGCATGGAATAATGAGACATTATGAATTCTTAAAACCAGTGTGTTATAATTGATACAGTACATACAGGAAGCCATATACCAGTGCATACTCTGTTTCTAATGGCTTTACTTACCCTTTCTTCTGTTCAAGACAGCCAGTTGCAGTAACAGCATCATATCACAGCTAACATATTCTTCTATTTTTTGTACTTGGTTTTGTATGCTTTTTAATGCCTGCCAAGGTCAGTGGGAGCACTGAGAGAAGGCAGATGTATGTTGGCTAAGTGCACTGGATTGTCTCCCCCTCTAGTAGTTGTCATGAGTTATTATGGTTTGCTATGTTTTCAAAGCCATAGGTATTCTTTAGCTCAGATAGAAGAGGAAAAACTGGTAATATTTTTCCAAAACTTGTTCTTGTTTCCAGCAGAGTAGTCTGCATTTCCAGTTTGAGCTGTGATTTTTTGGTGGTGAAATCTTCAGCTGTAGCAGCCAAGAAATGACGGTAGAGAGACACATGAGGTGTGTGCCACATTTCAACCCCAGTTCTGCAGTACGTGTGCAAGCACACAAATGGGGTGGGGGAATTCATGGGTTGAGTATTTGGCTTGTAATTATGGATTGCCAGCAATCGTATTAGATTATGCTATCATATCAGTACCATATTATGTGGCAACATGTATGACTTTTTTCCTCTTGCCTTTGTTGCTATACATGAACACTAGCAATAAAATGTAAGAGTCGAGCAAAAACCAATCCAAAAAAGAGAAAGGATGAGGAGTAGGATTTTTCCTCACAGGCTTCAAAAACCTATGGAAATAAAAAGGTAAATTAATATGGCACAGCTGTAATGCTTGTCTTAGCACTACAGAGAGGAGAGAAGTACAAGGGTGCTTTGTGCAGCTGGAGCGTATAGGCAAAATCTAATGCTAAGCATCCTGTTTTCAGCAGCAGTTACAGTTGTATGCTTGTCTGGACTTTCCTTGCTCTCTTTGCCCAAAGCAGCTGCTTGCAGTAGATGAGGTAGCTCACGGAGTGATTTTCGCATCCCTACATACTTGTGTAAAGGCATTGATAGGCTTTTCTTCTGGTCTTGGTGATTCCACACTACTAGAAGACAACGGGAGAGAGCCATGGGTTTTTTTACCCTTTCAGTTATAGGTGACTCTTGGAGTTATTCCCCACTTTGTCCCACAGATGACCAGAATTGTTCTGTACATGTTCTGCTGAGACTGCTTTCATAAATACTGTGTAAAGGGTTGATTAGTAACTGTGAGAAGCCTGCTATACACAGGAGAAATAAGTTCTGTACATTGTCCCACGCGCATTCATTTCAGATGCTGTAGTTGATTGCAGATGACTCATTACATCCTTGGACTCAGTAACAGGCTATAACATTTGATTAATAATTTCCTCAAACAGTTTTAGTAATTTTTTAACACTTTAGAAACTATTTACATTGTTCTTTAATTGTAGAAGCATCAATTGTATGTCACAGCTGAATGGAGATCTCAACTGTAAAACTGAAAAAATGAATAAATGAATAAATGGTATCTTTTCTACTAAGTTCAGTATCTATTCTTTGATAGCTATATGTTTTTTCTGAAAATTTAAAGATAAGATGATTAATGACATTGTTAAAAATAGGGTCTTTAGTAAAGATAGCATCTACCAGGAGACTTTCGGTTTTATTCTGAATGATCTGGTAAATGGGACAACATGGAAGCTTTTAAAATTCCTTGTAGTGTTAGCCCTTGATGAAATCCTCTGCATCTCTGCATCAAATTAGCAATTTTGTAGTGTTAATCAAAATGGCTTCCACTTTCCACTGCTTTCAATAAGAATAACTTTTCCACAGCTAAATGGCTGTTTTGAGATGGACATTTATCTCCATTAGCTCAAAGACCTTCAGTGTAATTTTAAAAAGTGTTTCATCAGTGTAAGACTTCCAATTCAAAATGTCTTAATGCCGTGATCACTGCTTGATTGTCTCTCAGGGCAGAATCCGGGATGAAATACATTTCCTCCCTTAAAACATTTAATCATAACTCTAAATTTCCTGACCTTCCAACGCTGGGCTTTGGGATACTTGTAATATTCCTGTAATGTATTTGACCTTATATTAGGCTAATTAGCCTAAATTTCTTTCTATTTCTGAGAATATACATTGTTAATTAGATTCCCTTTCCAGCAAGTGGCACCACTTGGGATAGTTGTTTCTCAGCATTCAAGGGACCCATGAAGACAGCTGCCCTTTCAATTGCTTCTAAAACACCTGTACTGAGCTTAAGCTCTGTCAGACCAGAACTGCTTTATAGAACCATGGTTAGTGGGTGAAGGAGGGTAATTTCTTTTTTACCATTGGCCTAGGAGGGCAAATTACTTCACTACTGATGCAGTTTCTGTTTCTCCACCACCACTCCTCTGAGCTACTGATGTTCACTAAAACTAGTGATTGCATGTTACCTGCCTTCAAGTGACCAGGATGACATGCCATCAGATTTCTTACACCAGTGACAGACTGCCAGGAGATCACCGGTCTCTCTGCTGGTGGGCTGGGAGTTCCTTAGTGTCTTGCCTGAGTACCTCTCTGCAAATCTGTGGTGGTGGTGTGTTTGCTTCACTTGCAGACTCAACTGACAAACAACTGCTCAATTCTTTGGTGAAGTTTTAAGGAAACACCCTAAACTTTCTAGATTAAGTTTTGGAGTTTACTATCAATTTCAACCCTTTCCTCAATGCTTCCTTGTATAGACTGTCCACTGGCTTCCCTCTGGCTCTCAAGAAGAATTACTATGTAAATGTATAGGAGCTTAACCCAAAACATCCCAATTAGCTTCACCAGAATAGAATAGAATAGAACAGAACAGGACAGAATAGAATAGAATAGAATAGAATAGAATAGAATAGAATAGAATAGAATAGAATAGAATAACATAGTTCAGTTGGAAGGGACCTACAATGATCATCTAGTCCAACTACCATTATTATAAAATAATGGAATAGAATAGAATAAAACATATTTATTCTTCTGATTCAGAAGCGTGAAGTGAGACAAACTCACCCTGTAACAAAGAGGCTGCATAAAGTCTGTGTCTCCTTATGGCGGTGCAGGCCCTGGTCTTGTTATCCACATGGAGGTGAATTGCAGCCAGTAAGAATAAGGGTTTTAGTTATTGTGCCCTCCTGAGGCAGACATTCATCTTAGTACCTTCCAGCCTGATTTACATGAACATCCCTAGGGAGTTTTCAGAGTAATGCAAAGTTTTATTAACTGTGCTTGCATACATAAGCTTGTGCAGTGTAAGCAATAAGGGCAGAGTCCTGCAAAGTGCGGAGGGCTATCTGTTCTTATTGATTTCTAAAGGTGTGAGAGATACTCCACACCCCGTAGCAGAGGCTCGAGGAAGTGTCTCATTTACTAACAGGTTTCAGCTAATGAAACCAACGAGTTTACTACTCTGAGTAGTAAGCAATTCTGAAAATCTAACCATTCACTTTGATTCCTATACATGTACTTAGATGCTCAGATTTTACATTCCTAAATTCAAAAATATATGAATCATCTAGTTATGAAAATCAATGCTTCAATTTTGCACATTTTGGTGTACTCTGCACTTCATAGGAAAACTTTAATACAAGATTGTTTTCAAGAGATAGCCCAATATTTTCAGAGATGTTTTATTTGCTTGATATGTTTGGAATTTTTAGCTATTTTTAGGAATTAATTCTAAATTTTAGATAGTATATTATGTGAATGAAGAGTTTTCCACAAAATTTAAGATGTGCTAATCAGAGTATGTTAAAATGGGGATCTGATCATATGCTTCTTACAGAATTTGTGTTTCACACATTCCAAAAGAAAGCGAGCAATGAGGAAAAAAAATAGAGTGCAAACTGATGTTAAGAAATGAATATAGTGACAATTATAAATTAGGCATAAAATATGTAATAAGGAAAAGACTGTTAACATTATATTTATGCAAATTAAATGTTTCTAATTCTCATCGTTTGTCTTTCATTTTAAAGGTTATTTGCCCTGATTCTATGATTCAAGTGTCACAAGGTCTGACTTTAGCTGCTTTGACATAATTCATTTGACAGCTCTGTGTGTCATAAATATATAATGTAACAAGGAAAGGTATCTATCTTCACTGTTGAATGAAAACATTAATGCGTCAATACTGTGTGTGAATACTGTTTGACATTTACTAGTTACAAAAATAAAATATACAGTGTGTCTTGAAAATATGGCACTCCTATTTTTGGAAGATACTTTCTTTGTCTACAGAAAGTAGTGCCTCATAAATAAATGAAGGAGTGCAGTTCCAGAGTGGATGCTAAATGGTGCTTTCATCATTAAGATGGATTTTTAGTAAAGATCACATAATCTGTATGTTTCCATATGTTTTACAATGCATTTAAGTATTTTTTTCTTGTTTCAATTCTGTGTATTAGCATATGCAACAATAAATTTATACGGAAATAAATTGGAATATGAGACAATTTACATGTAGAAGGAGGAAAATGCCCTCATTATTTCAATACTTAGCAGCTTCTGTTTTTTTACATTCTGTACTAACCAGTCTGTAGTGAGATATTTTGCCTTCTGCAACCTCAAAATGTATTAAATCTTAATAATGAAAGAGGAGAAATTGCATTACATTCAGAAGTTTGACTTCCTCACAGTTCTTAGGGGAGTATGGCATCTAACAGACATTTTTACCTCTGTAAGAGATACAGAAATCTTGGGCCAATTTTTCCAGTATTGCCTCTATGCATGCACAGTCGTTTGAATATGTCTTTTTAATTGTCATTTGCATGTACAGATGGTGCACCTCATATCCAATTTGTGCATACTGATGGTATTGCTTATATAAAGTCTGTGGCTTACCCCAGTAGGGAGGAAATTATGGGTAAACCCTCCCACCCCCCCCAATAACTGTGATGGCATTAATGGAAAATAGATTGACATATCTTTAAAAATTTGGCCTTGAAAGTAGCAGCTTAATTTTTCAAGCCTGGTAATTTATGAAAGCATTTGCCTCTACCAAAATTAATGCAGCCTCTACATTTTTGATTTTACAGTGGTTCGCAAAAGTATAAACCATTTGCAGTGCCATAAACTCCCAGTTGCTATACAGCTAAGTATTCTTAATGATATTCTTAATGATAAAGGCTATTTTGTAGAGCTATGCTTCTCAGTTATACTCACACAATGACAAGGAAACCACTTTGGAGTGAGATGGCTGAGCAACCTAATTCTTTTCCTTTCCTGATCTGGAGCATAGAAGTCCAAGATCAGCTCTCACCAGGGACTTGAAAAGTAGCTTGAGGAGCAACTCCCTGCCTAAGGGGAATCCTCTGGCTCCATGGCATTGCAGGAGAGCATGACATGCAAAAGCAGAGAAATGGCTGGTTAGTTCTTCTCTAATGTGCTTTCCAGTAATAAAGAGACCTTTTGTGCTGGACACATTCAGGTGATTAAGGATTGATGGGAACTGAGGGAGTGGCTCATAGTGCTGCACAGTTTGTCATAAAAGTCCATGCTGTCCCTTTGACTGAGTTGGTGATGGTAAATACTTTTTATCCCCATTGTGCTTTGACTGTGATGCTGTCACAGTTTAAAAAATCAGCCAAATCTTAGGTATTCTTAAAAACTCCACAATGCTGAATTAAGCTGCACCCTGTGCATTCACTTAAATCCCACAAAGTATGCCCCGCTAATTGGATACACTGTCTTACATTCCATTTGAGAGACAAAATTATTTGATCTTTTAATTAATAGTTGTAAGTTTGGGGTGAAGGTACTTTTTGCACATTTTTTGCTTTGTTGAGTAAATCACAAACTTTATACAAACAAAGCCATCAGCAAATGTGAAACTTAGGCTGTTGTTTGTAGACCCAGGTAGTACAGCTAAAACTGCTTGCTGCTCATCAGTTCAGGAAATGTGGTCTCTATTAGTCTACAGGCAAAGTGGCGGAGCATCAGAACAATAGGACGAGAGGAAATGGCCTCAAGTTGTGCCAGGGGAGGTTTAGATTGGATATTAGGAAAAATGTCTTCACTGAAAGGGTTGTCAAACATTGCACCAGGCTGCCCAGGGAAGTGGTGGAGTCACCGTCCCTGGGGGTATTTAAAAGACGTGTAGATGTGATGCTTAGGGACATGGTTTAGTGGTGGACTTGGCAGTGTTAGGTTAACGGTTGGACTCGATGATCTTAGAAGCCCTTTCTAACCTAAATGATTCTATGATTCTACGATACATAACATGCCTTGGATGGCTTCAGATTTGAACCACTTGCAGCTTCTGGGGTGATTGAACTAGTAAACTGATGGAAAAAGTATATGATTTTAGAAACAGAGGACTGGAAAGGACCTGTTCCATCACTGAGTTGTGTTTTCTGTGCGATCTGGTAACCATGTTTTATAATCTCAAAGAATGATCTTTAAACCAAACTCATGATTGCCTGGGACTTGACTTGCTATTTCAAACATTTGAAACCTGAACAGGCCATAGTAATTATAGGCACAATTCATCTGTGGTAGTCTGCAGATGGAGAGAGTTTTCAGAAAGGGAAAGTAGTATTACCCAAAGAGCAATTGTACAGCCCCACCCTGAAGTACTTCACACACCTCCGCTCGCGATTACCTGCCCTATTCCTGATGACTTTCATATACACATGTTCCTCATGCAACCTCTTCCATCTGTAAACTGCTGGGACAGACTGCAAATCCCCCTATGAGCTGGGGGGAACAAGATCCCTGTCTTTTGTTCTCCTGAATAGAAGCAGGAAGGAGCAGATGATATTTGCTAATTCAGTCTTGAGAATAAAGTAATTGGCAGATCACATCCATCCTGCATGTTCTTTGTGACAAAGGGAGAAGTGCAGCGTTTTGTTAGTCCTGCAGTTTTGAGGAGGACTGTCTATTTCTATACATCACACATCAGACACTGAACATCATGTCTGCCTTAGGATCCAGCTCATCTGTGCTACCAGTGGTAGTAGAGTATTTTGCTGTAACGTCTATAGCTGATTTTCCATTCTGCCTCTGTGGACGTGCTGTGTTTACATCTCTATTAGAAAAGTCCTTTTTAGAATATATTTTAAAATAGCATTATGACATTTCCTATCCAAGAGAGTTTAGTAGTCACAGTACTGGAATTGTTAGTTGATACTCCAGTGCGGTTAGTTTATACCCCAGAATAAACTAATAATTTCAAACACTGTCAGCATTTTGCTCCAAGTTCCTTTTTCTCTTTGTTCTCTCTGTGACTGTTTTTAAAACTCCGGAACTTCATTCTGTTCTGTTTTAGCTTGGTTCCTATAGCCAAATTCTTAATTCAGAGTACTTCCATAAAGGAAGACATGCTTTGAAAGAATGAGAGCAATCCTAACTGATAAGAAAAAAAGTACATTATTTTTGGTCTTGGAGTGTTTCCAGATTTGAAACAGGTTTTGGAATATTACATTTGCAATCTGCAATTTGTGATCATTTTCATTTTATTTTCAGTAGTAAAATTGTGTTTAAATCTGCCAATCATAGCACAGGTTCAGTGCTGCCCTGGCTCCACCGTTGCCCTCATTTCACATTGTCTCCAGCATGCCTCTTCTCTTCAGTTCCCAATCTCATGGAACAGAGATGGTGACCTGTAGGGGACCCGCGATGCTCTGCAGACCAGGGGATTGCCTGCTTCGCTTCTTCCTCCTTCCTGTCTCTGTTGGCAGACAGTCTGCTCTACAGACTGCATAGCACAAGTGCTGGTGGGTGTAGTAGTCACCAAACTACACGTGAAATGGTGCAGATGCGGAGCTGGAGACCAGGGCTAAGACGCTGGTGGGCTGTGGGGCTGTGGTGCATGGGACTGGGAGGAGAAGGGCACTGGGGTGGGCAGTGGGGCATGGGAAGAGAGTACACAGGGGAAGAAATCTCAAGGGAATGAGACTATGATATTGTGTGTGGATGAAAAAGCTGAAGAGCACATGGTGCAGCTGGGATGTCAGGCTGCATGGGGTGCTGAACAAAGGAGAGGTAGACCATAAAAACTTGAACCAATTGCTGTTGGCAGGCCCTTGATCTGCATGCAAGGTCATTTTCTTCAGAAGTGCAGTTTGCCTCACACAAGGCTAGTTTCCCCACACTGCCATTGTTCCTGCTAATGTGGTTTTAACAGCATTTCAATTACTTCATAGCAATAAAGCAAGAGGATGGTTTTTTTCCTAGAGTAAGACTTCTTCAGACAAAATGCAGCATTTATAGGTGTTTCATCCACATAAGCAGGAAGTACATGTATAAGCAAGCTCACATCTGCCTCTTTTCAACCTCACAGACTACACCTTTTCAGAAAGACAGGTGGTCCATAAGGAGGAACAGGTGTATCCTGAGCATTACCACCTCCATGTTATGGACAGTCATTGCAAACATTGCGCTCAAAGCACTTCAATCATTTCTCCATCAATGTCACCACTCAGATATGTCATCAGGAACCAGCAGGGGTAGTGGCAGCTCCGTTCATGGCATGCATGCAAGAAAATTTAGGATAGGACTAGAAGTGTGTTAACCAAAAGAGACAAAGGTAAAGGGGAAATACTTACAGCTGAAAGATTAATTCAAAGCTAGGAAAATAGTTGTAGAATAACCAGTCAGTTAGGACTAGTCAACAGTTATCTATGAACAATGTTGACAGAGTTTCATGGGGACATGGCACCCTATGCCTCGGTGTGTGCCACCACTCTACCCACACAGGGGAGCGTCAAACCAGGTGGTGCAGTAGGGACACGTCCTTAGTACCCTCCCTGCACCCCCACAGCTGCACTGGGGTACCCCCGGAGATGTGTGGGCACTACACAGAGGGCTACTGCGACCCACTTAGCACAGGGCAACCAGGCGTTAGTGTAGCCAGAGGCATTATTGCACCGTTTATCAGGAGAGAGACATCCGTGTGGGTTTGGACAGCCTTCTGCATGGTCCTCAGCTTAGAAAGGCAATATCCTGCCTGCCTGGGCTGTGTGCACCAAGGTGTGGTCTGAGAGCTTAAACTGAGCATTGCCAGATTGACGAAATCTACTGTGCCCAGGTCTGGGCTTCCCAGCAGAAGAGATATGGCCATACTGAAGTGAGTCCAGCAAAAGCCATGAAGCCTGACATAGGAGGAGAGACTGATAGAGCTGGGGCTGTTCAGTCTGGAGAAGACAAGGCTCAGGGGGATCTTACGCATGTGTATAAATACCTGATGGGGGGAGTAAAGTAGAGTAAAGGAGACAGAGTCAGAGCCTTCTCAGTGGTGCCCCAGAATAGGACAAGAAACAATAGGAACAAACTGAAGTACAGGAAATGCCACTCAAATGTACTTTTACTGTGAAGGTGGTCAAACACAGGAGCATGCTGCTCAGAGAGGCCGTGGAGTCTCCATCCTCGGAAATACTCAAAACCCAACTGAACACCTGCTCAGGGAGCTTGGACTAGAGACCTCCAGAGGTACCTTCCAACCTCAGTGACTCTCTGAGTCTGTGTGCCTGGGGGACCACAACTTTGGCCAATTAAAGTGTGCCTTTCTGCTGGCTGTCACCCTGCCTCTCACCAGCTCTTGTACAGCGACCTGTGTGCAACCCTCTCCCCTCTCCAGACAGGCAGCAAAGGCTGATGCACCTGATACCACTGGTCTTAAACACTGGATATCAGCCAGTATGGAAACAAGCACACAGGCAGATGGGGTCTGGACAGTCTTATGTGAATATTGCTCAAATATAAAACACATCCTGGGTTGCGGAAGCCACGGTGCAATAGCCTCCACCTCCCGGTCCCAGATTCATGAAGGTAGGTACTGAGGACTTTTCTGCTAACAGAGTAAAAAGGGCTCACTCTTTCCTTTTCAAAACAAAACTGGAGAAGGGCTTAGGCTTTCTGTGCCCTTTTACATGTCATCATGGTTCAAACAACCTCCTGCGAGCTGAGGTGTCCAGATTTAATCACTGTTTCTGACTGGATGTTTTCAGCCATGCACTTCCTGTTCCTCCCTCGGGAAGGTGCCTTAACTCTTCTATGATTTCTCCTTCCTATGGACTTTATCCTGCTGCCTAGAAAAGAGGGCAACAAGATTCATTGGGGCCAAGGGCAAAGGCAACAGAGGGCATGAACTGGCGATCTAAGGTGAAGTTCCTAGGATCTGTCTTTGTAATGGTGCTTTAACATTAAATATAGAAATTGTCCTGGGAGGAGGGATTGCTGCCCATGAGCTCCACACTCATTTCACTTCCCCAAGCACTAAAACAGAGTCTGTCTTTTTCCCAGGCTGCCCATTTCAGGCTTGAACTCTTTGTGGCATAGCTTTGGTGACGGGTATCCTCACCCACCGGTGGGCAGTGTATTCCTCTGAAGGCAAAATGGTAGATTTGAATCTTTTCAGCCTGAGAAGGAGATTGTTTCTGGGTTTCTCATCTTATATGGTAAAAATTGGGCTATTGTATTGAAGGAGCTACCCTAGCTTATGTCTGAAATGAGGGCCATCACTATATTTTGTTAGCTCTCTGCTGTCGAAATGGTGGAAACACTGAAAGATCGAGGGGGAGCATCTTTATATTTCTGCAAGGAGTAAGGGAATTGCCTCGCTGCTTGGCCTGGTCAGTGGTGGGACAACTCTGGTGACACCAGAGCCTGGGTACCAGCTAAAAACAAACAAATTGTTCTAATACTGCAGCACCCCTCAAAGTCAGGAGCAACTGCCAAAACCCTTACCAGGCTTGGAGGTGTTGCCTCTGCCTATGCAGTTGTCAAAAAGAATCTTTCCACAGAAATACTATTTCCTTTAGTAAGTACCAGAAAAAAAGAAAAAAGTTTAATTCTGTGGCATGTAAAGTGTGTCTGCATCAGCAGTTTCTTCCCCATGGAAAACAGCAGGTAAGTTTTGGTGGAAGTCAAGCTTAGGCTTTTTTTTTTCCTCTCCGATTTCCTGGCATTTGTAAATTTAAGATAGATCCTTAATGTTATATTAACATATATTTTTATGTGTCAATTAACAGATAAATACATTATGAAAACTCATTTAGGAAAGGGCTGACACCAGACAAAGCCTTGAGGCAGCTGTGGAGTGCTGGGATGCAACATCTGCTCCATCAAATTGCACTCAGATGCTCCCATTCTTCGGCTGTGTGCCGCTGCTCTGCGGCGTCTCAAGCAGCTACTTACCTCCCCAGGACATACAAGTTCGGACACAGACCCACAAATGCCAAATGTCTCTGTTAATTCTCCCAGGCATAACCAGCTAAAGAAAGTTGTCCAGATACACAACCCTTTGACATCATGAGATAAAAAAATCTGAACAAGCTACATGCTGTGTTGATTTGTCATGTGAGATAAGCTTTTGTTGATTTATTTACTCGGTATTGAATTAGACATCCATCTGAAATATTGAATCTACCTTTGGAGCCCACCTATTTTCTATGTTATGAACCTCATTTGGTAATTTAGCTAATGTAAAAATGCCTTCCATTACTAGTGGTGGTGCTTCTCATGACATAACAGAAACTGACTCAGAAAGTAGCATATGCTGTTATCACCCATAATAGATCAGCCACATCTCAAAGACTGGAAGCCAAAATTACCATTTGGCATGTCTGTAAATTCAAATATACCGTCTGTCCCAAGTTGAAAATTAATGGAATTTTATCTATTTTATGTATATATCAAAGGCTTTGCTTTCACTACTGCCATAAAAGATTTTTCATTTAGTATTTGTATTATGGTAACTCTCCATGGGTGTTTAATGTTGTTGCAGAGCTCATCAGGCTGCAATTTGTAAAACACATCCCCTTCTGCCTCTCTGCAGATTGTTTCCTCCACATCGAGGTTCAGTGCTTCCAGAAACACAGAGCTGGGAGAAGGACCCTGAGAGGCTGTTCGGCCATCTCTCTGTCCCAAGGCAGGACCCACGAAACCATTCCCAACAGCTATTTGATAACAAAATGAAAGGCAATACTAAAATATTATACATACATACATAGACACATCTCTCCATATATGTGTACTGTATGTCAAAAATTCCTCCACATGGTCTGGCATTATTTAACTTATGTTTTAAAGGGCCTATAATTCAGAAAAGGACAATCACTGAGGAGGAACTTTATCTGCACACTTTCTGAACAGAAGACTCCTCGACAGCAGGCAGATTTCCATGCATACACATGGCAGGATCAGACCTTTCACGGGTAGCTCATTTCTGTACCTGTAGTTGTGGTGCATTTTCAGCCAGCGCACAAACTCCTTTTGAGGGTACGTATGTGGTGGGGTTTTTTGCCCAATTGAATTCACAGACTTTTTTTTCAGGCAGCCTCTGCCACTCAAGTGTTTTTGATGAAGGCTTCTTTTCGACAGCTACAGTTTCTAAAAGGGACAAATTATGCGTCCAGTCCTGCAAGCCTGCCTGCAATGAACGCCTGTAGAAATCAGTGGAGCTTTCACATGGCAGATGGCTCCCTAGGATTGAGCTCTACATAATTTTGCGATATTTTAGCTGGGGATATTTTAGTGGCTTTTTCCCTATGCATGACAGCATGATTTGCTGGCTGCTAGAAAATGTCATCAGACCCTTTCTCATTCCACAGTGAAACCTTTGGATTTTTTTTTGAACGAGCAAAAATGTTTTGTTTCCCTGTTGTATAGGACACTCCTATCTGATGAAAAATATTTCCAGATAAAACCAGTGACAGTAGAAGGGTAGAAGGGCAAAATAGTCATGTTATGTTTCAAAATAGACCTAGAGCCAAAAGAAGAGAGGAAAGGTTTTTCTAAAAGCCTTTAAACAAATGTCCTACTATTGAAAATACTTCTGTCCCTTAAAATCCTTGCAGAGGATTCTCTCATTATTTCATTTTTGGTGTCATCTGATTTCTCCTACAATGCAATAAATGCAAAAACATGATAAATTCACCAGGTTGAGCTTTTTTGCATTCCCTCAAAAAGGGTAGTTGCTTAAGTGTAAATTCAATGGTTACTAGAGATCAGTCCACAGCCAGCCTGCCTCCTAGAAAAACACAGCAAAAGAAAAAAAATCAATGCAAACCTCTCTCTGTTTTGCCAGCACTTGTCTTAGTCCCAGAGAGAATTAATTCATTATCCCTAGCCAGGCCTATATCTGCATGCAGACATTGCAGCAGATTACTTTGCACTAGTTTTGTCAACAGATTTTGCAGTGTAGATACTTCTCCTTGAAGCTGGTCACACAACTGGTTAGTGGTAACAAGACATTCTGACCAGCTACTATGGTGCTTACAATGGACTTGCACACCCAACAGATGTTTAAGTTCAAGAGACCTGTCCATGACTGAAGCAAAGGTTGTCTGGCTCCCTGGGCAGTCTATAGAATGACACAGGAGCCCTATTCAGACAGTTTACATTTCCCAGAGTGTCATTCCTGTAGAACGTATACACAGCTATGACTTACCATCTCTGGCTAGTAAGATTGATTCTGCTATAAATTTTTTTGAAGGTAGGTGTAATTCCAAGCATCTATGTCTGTGTTATAGACCGAAATAGGTAGTCTGACTACATCTCACTCCTCCATAGACTTTGTAGTCTGTAATAGCATTTACAGCACAGACAAATACACACCCCCCTTGGTAGTTTTTTTCATTCTGATCTTGTGAATAATTATTCCCTTTCAATGCTTCCACTTGTTTTCATTAGGCATTCATTCTTCTTTGACCCTTCACTATGATGGATATTCAACAAAACTAAAATTAATGTGTCTTCTTCATTTCCTTCTTTATACAACAGCATAATCAATAACATCAACTGATCTCTGGAGACAGGAACTGCTAGTTAACCTTCCTTGCCACTCTTGGCTGAACAGTTTGGCTTTGCAGGGCATAAGACATTGTAAATTGCAGAAAAATAGTGGCTATCCTTAAAAATATGGTGATACAACAGTGATTTTAACAGTAGGATGTTTTGATTCATTGTTCACATAATAAACACTTCAGAATTTGAGTCTGCGCTATTGAAGAGGGGGTTTTTTGTTCAGAATAATTCTTAACCATTGGATCAATGATACTCTGAGCCAGACACAAGATCAGAAAGGTCTGGAGGCTTGGGGGAGTATTCAGAATCCTATCTGAGGTCTCCATGCAAATTTCATGTGTTGTCCTGCCTGAGCCTGGAAATACAAATGGGAAAAAAACTCCCCAAAAATACAGCACCAGGCATGATATGGGATTAGTCTTTCCTTTGCAGGATGATACTGTATCAAAAAGACAAGAAAAATTTACAAGAAAGGAGAATGGATAACAAAGAATTTGCTTTGGCAGTTGACAGTCACGAATGTTTTTTGCATCTGGTAACCAGCACAGCTAGGGAGGGAGAGTGCTCATTACTGCAGCAGTGACAAGTCAGCATGTGAAGAGTTAATAAGCCTACATTTAGAAAATTAGGGAAATGGGACCTGGCGGAAGCACTTTAAGGCATAACATGCAAAGCCATTTTTGCTAATCAGAGGCATTGCAAACTTGAGTGACATCTGCTTTAGTGACTTTCATTGTTGTCCAGCTCCTCCACAGAGTTCAAAATTGTGTAGCTGAACTGCAAATTGTCTAATATTTCATGTTGAAGGACTGGACTTCTTTTGCCAACAGAGAAATCAATGGATTATGAGTTCACATTTTCCAAACTCTGTCCAGCCAGTGTGGATGACCTCTTGCTTACATTCATAAACTTGTAGACCCACTTCAAAATGCCCACTGTTCCTAAATATACAAGCAGGGCTCTCCATATTTTGGAGGAGCCAGTTTTTTGACACCTTAACATATTGTCATCTAAGTAGTAACTTTCACATACACATGTGCTAAGCAATACTCCAGAAAAGAGGCAGTATCTTAGTCTCCTTTTATATTCCAAAAACTAAGTTACATATTGGATTGTAACATCGAAACCGATATATCTATGTTGTGGTTTAACCCCAGCCAGCAACTAAGCCCCACACAGCCGCTTGCTCACGCCCCCCATGGTGGGATGGGGGAGAGAATCGGAAGAGTAAAAGTGAGAAAACTTGTGGGCTGAGATAAAGACAGTTTCATAGGTAAAGCAAAAGCCGTGCACGCAAGCAAAGCAAACCAAGGAATTCATTCACTCCTTCCCATGGGCAGGCAGGTGTTCAGCCATCTCCAGGGAAGCGGGGCTCCACCACGCATTAATGGTTACTTGGGAAGACAAATGACATCACTCCAAACGTCCCCCCTTCCTTCTTCTTCCCCCAGCTTTATATGCTGAGCATGACGCCATAAGGTCTGGAATAGCCCTTAGGTCAGTTGGGGTCAGCTGTCCCAGCTGTGTCCCCTCCCAACTTCTTGTGCACCCCCAGCCTATTCGCTGGTGGGGTGGGGTGAGAAGCAGAAAAGGCCTTGACTCTGTGTAAGCACTGCTCAGCAGTAACTAAAACATCCCTGTGTTACCAACACTGTTTTCAGCACAAATCTGAAGCATAGTCACATACTAGCTACTATGGAAAAAATTAACTCTATCCCAGTCAAAACCAGCACAGCTCCCCAGTACAAGAGAGACATGGACATGCTGGGGAGAGTCCAACAATGGGCCACGAAGAGGATTAAGGGACTGGAGCATCTTTCTTATGAGGAAAGGCTGAGAGAGCTGGGACTGTTTAGCCTGGAGAAGAGAAGGCTTTCTGCCAGGCATCCTTAAAAAGTTTAGTTAGTGTATTGGAAAGTGTAAGAATGTGCTGGTTTTGGCTGGGATAGAGTTAATTTTCTTCATAGTAGCTAGTATGGGGCTATGTTGCTATAAAGCTGGGGGAAGAAGAAGGAAGGGGGGATGTTCGGAGTGATGGCGTTTGTCTTCCCAAGTCACCGTTACGCGTGATGGATCCCTGCTTTCCTGGAGATGGTTGAACACCTGCCTGCCATTGGGAAGGAGTGAATGAATTCCTTGTTTTGCTTTGCTTGCGTGCGCGGCTTTTGCTTTACCTGTTAAACCATCTTTATCTCAGCCCATGAGTTTTCTCAGTCTTACTCTTCCTATTCTATCCCCCATCCCACCATGGAGGGAGTGAGTGAGTGGCTGTGTGGGGCTTAGTTGCCAGCTGGGTTTAAACCACGACAATCCATTAAAGATACTGTCTGCCAGGGGTCCTTAAAAAGTTTAGTTTGTGTAACTCACATCAAAATTCAGTCGCAAAGGAGAGAAAATAGAGAATGTTTATTATCAGAGGTAACATTTTTTGGAATTGTCATAATTTTTGTAATAATTCATTTTGTGGAGTCACATCTAGAATAAAGGCAATGGTGTTGTCTTCTCCAATCTGGAATTTGAGAGGAGCTAGTCCTTGCAGAGGCAGAAAAGGCAGAGCATCCCTGAGACACCAGGGATCAGTTCATTGGTTACCAAAAGATATCATTGGAGAAGTACCAGATTCATGGATTGACCCCTGAAGAAGAGCTGACATGTCTGAGATATTCCCTGCCCTGTCTAGAAGGTGAATTCTGACACTACCCAGCAGCATCGTAAAACAGAGATGGTTAAAGAGAGGATAAGTATGTCAGAACAAATTAAGTCTTATATTTTATTCTGAGAAAAATCTTTATTTTCATTCTTTTAGGATGGATAGGGGAGGGAAAAAAAGCTGTTTTGATGAAAAAAAATCCTTGTTCTACCAGTTAAATTGATTGGTGCATAAAACATGAAAGTACAGTGCTTTTTGTACACCAGTGACAGAAAATATATTTAGATTTTTCCATTTGAATTTTTGTATCATTAATTAAAAGGATCAACATTCTTGAATTCTTTTAGTAAAACTTTCATCTTAATTGCAAAATCATTTTTCACAGGGGAAAACATTTTGATAGAAAATTGTCAATTTAGCCTGATGTAAATGAGAATTAAATCCTTCCATGTTGGTGGAGAATAACAATGATGTAAATTAAATTATAATGTACTGGGGAAAAGCAAGTTTAATTTGCAGGAAGCAAAAGCCTCAGTGGCTGTTCAGCTGAAAATCCGTAACATCCTTCCAAAGGCTCAGTCTGAGTTGCATCCAACGTTTTAGCTGCTTACGAGATCCAGATTTTAATTCAGAAAATGGAACTGTCTTGACCAAAACTTCTGCGGTGTTATGTTTCCAAGTTGTTACCCATTCCAGGAGATGCTAACACAGGCAGATTGTGAAGGGCTGACACCTTCCAATACTTCGATGCCATTCCATGAACATTAACTGAGCTGAGATTATTTTATTTTTATTGTTTTCATCTTCCAACCATGATAAACAGGAAACTCAGCTAATTAATCCATGTATTTCATGGACTGTCAATATTGAAAAAAGATGAGTTTTGGTCAATATTTTGCATCTAATTCTTACTAACATTTGAACAACAGACCTGTACAGATGCTCTATTTCATTGGTAGTGAGTTTGAAGTACGCACAGCTATGCTTGGACACTATTTCCAAGAATGAAATGAAAAATAAAAATATTCTTAATCTAAGAACAGAAACAATGTCATTTGATTGCTCTATTTACACTAGATGCTTATAAGAATAATATTGATTATACAATTCATGCATTATTATGCAATCATATTAATATTATTGATTCTATTAATTTGTTGGTATTTAAGTAGACTCCTGCTGAAAACTGTTTGCACTTCATTTGTGTTTGAAAATGTTTTAAAAAAGCTGAACTACAACTGAATAACAAACTGTATGGGTATTTCACTGACTAACCAGACTTGTGACTTGTTATCTAAGAGTAGCACTGCCTGAAAACAATTTTATAGAAGAGCTTCCTGACAAAAGTGCAGTTTCATTATTTTCAAAATACTTAATCTATTGATTTTGAGAAAATGTACCATGAAAAAAGTAAAAACAAGATTTATTGCTTCTTAATTGGTTTAATTTACTATCCTATTCAAATGCATTGACTATTGTATTATATGTAATGAACATTTTAATATAACAGAAAATCCAAACAAAATATCTAAAATGATAACTGGAAAATCAGAATTTTAAGTTGAGGGATTTTTACGTTGTTAGAATGATGTTATTGAAGTCAGAATAAAATAACAATAGATAGATTGCTGAAATAGATTACTTCAATGAGCATGTACTATTTTATGGAATTTTTATTCCATGAGAAATTTTGTAATTCCAGCTCACCATTTCAGTTAATTCAGAGCAGAGAAAAAGGAAAATATTACTCAAAATTGAATGGCACTGCACAATAAATGGAATTAAAAACTATGAAAAAATAAGATGGAAAATCTTGGTCTGTGAGGTTGCACTTATATGCATAAAGACATTACGTATTATATTAACAAATCTGCATATGTGCACATGTTAAAGGAAAACAAGGATTTTGACATCACATTTAAAATATTCAGGGGTTCATCCTCTGTATTGCCTTAGCTTGGAGAGTATATTTATCACTTTTACGAGGACACATAATTTATACCTACTCTTCACTTGACCCAAGCCACTAAAGCAAACGGATTACCATCAGTTCGTCAGTTTATACAAAGACTCTTTTCACTGACAATGCACTGCTCCAGCACAATAACCTAACAAAGGCCCCGCATAAAAGACTTTGTAGTGTATTTTTAGGATACTTTGTATAATTTTGATCTACTTCAGTATACTTTGCATACTTTCTCTGTGTTGGTATTATTTGAGTTTTAAGTACAGTGGACTTTGTATAAAACTACAGAGGAACCAAACAGGGAATTAAAGAAAAAAAAAGAAGAATCCCTTCTATGCTTTCATTTGTGGTCAGTCACCACTGTACTCCCTCTCATTTCTTTTGAGATTTGTAGCCAAGAGCAGATCTACAGCCATCTGTTTTTAATCTGCTATTCAGGATGATAGTCTGTGGATCAATGAACTCTAGCCATAGTCTATAGAGAAACTGCAAATCTTTTTGGTATAATTTCCAGAGGATAATAATATTCACAAGAGACTTCTTTTGCCTTCCTTATCTGCAACTACAGTTTTTCATAAAAGAATGGTATCATAGCTGCCTGTTCCAACAATTGCTTCTGTCATGATGCATTATTGCCAGCGAGCTAAACAATTGAAGTCATAAATCTCTGAGCTTTTAACTATGCTACCACTGCCCAAAGGAGATTTTGTGAAACAGCAGTGAGCTAAAGAGAGTCAAGTGACTAAATGCAAGAGGGTAAAATGGGACATACAAGCTTGCCTTCTAAAATATTGTTTGGATTTTCTTGCAAGAAGAACATAGCATGAAATAAAGTTCCTTGGCAAGTCTGAAATTAAACAGGGTGCACTTGCTTCAGTTAATGCCCAACAGACACTAACCATACTGACAAAAATGAGTAATTCTACTGACTGTACATTACATTGAGAAAAACATTTCAGCAGGAAATAAAAACTACTGCTTGCTATCCTAGTGCCCATTGACTTGGCACCTGCTGGGAATAAAATGCACAAATGCATACGCTAAAAAGTACTAATCACCCTGGCTATCATATAGTTCACCCGATTAGCACTTCCCTACACACACACTTCTGTGCATGACTTGCAGCCATCCTGCCAAAGCCAAAAAATATGTGGCTTATTAAACCCCTGAGAGGGGTCTGCAATGCTGCTGCTTCTCCCCTCCCTGCCCTGTCCTGAAGAAAAAGAGGGGAGAGTATTTTGAACTGAAGGAGATACAGGTTCTCCATTCCTGAACTGAATTCAACACAATACTGTTGGACAACACAGTACTCTCCCCAGAGGTGGCTGAAATCCCCTGACCCTAAAGGATGCTCATTACCACATATGCATTGCCATTCCTTGCAGAGGGGCATGAAGGCATGACAAGTCAGCCTACCAAACTGCTCCAAATAAAAATAAAAAAGCAGCAGTCCTCATCTGTTAACTCTTCCAACATGCTTTGTTATTTCTTTCAGAAATCTGTCTGAAACAAAACCAGCACAAACTCAGGAACACTTTCTGATCTGAAATGCAGGCCTCCTATCCGAATTACATCAGTGCACTTAAAAATCCTTGTTGATGTGAATACCCATCTTTTCAAATTATTGTTATGTATCCCATGTAAGCTGCAGCTTCCTCATGTCTCCTGAGAAAAACCTAAGCTGACCATTCTTTCAGATTCTTGCAACATTATTGAAGTATGTTGAGATTCCACATTTTAAATATGAACAGCTGAATTCTCCCCTTAGATACATAAATGCAATTCCCACTGAAATCAATTAAAGCTGTCTTGAAATCTCACAGAGTACCCTAAGCTTTACATCTATTTATATCTTGGAATTAATTGGAGATATATCATCTGAATTGTCTAATGGAATGATGAATCGCCCCCATTTCACTATCTGGAAGGAAAGTTTGGATACTTGATCCACAGCTTTTCACTTGCTGTAAATTTTCAGAACCGCAGCTTCTCTGTACACCTTCATTTGTATAAATTATTTCAATTTCATGGTGCTAATCCTCTTTTTTAGTGAGCTTTATATGGATTTCCTGCCAAGAAAGAACTATGGGAAAAAAAATGTATTTTAAGTTTTAACCAAGGTTACTCTTACATAAAATATTTCTACTCTATAATATTATGGAGAACATTTTACAACAAAACAGATTTTATAAGAAATCAGAAAGGCTGTGGTACTAACCTGGGAAGTATTTGCCAGGGAAATTACTATGATGATGGAAATTCAAATTGTTGGGGAGTAGTGCTTGCCCCATCCAGGTCAATAGAGGTTTTACCACTGTTTTTTTTTGCTGGGCAGGATTTCACTCTGCTCAAGGGGTGGGACTTCTCTCTTGCCAGCAGAATCTTTAGAGCATCTGAGAAAAAAATGGAATGGAAATTTCTTCAAAAATATTATTTCAAGAGTGCCTAGAAACACTGGTAAGCATGTTGCTGATTCTAAAATGACTTTTTACTTCCAAGCTGTCTCCATTTTCTATTAAAAGTAGTAAGGATTCTAAGCTTATACAAAATATTCCAAATTAATTACAAAATATTTTGTCTGAAGCAATTTCTGAGATATTACTTTCATTGTTTTAATAGAAATGTTTTCTTGGTTTTAACAGTTTTAATTTAGATTGAAGTAAAGTTAGGCTGGGGTGGAAAATCCATTTTTAAAGACATATGTGGCTGGGACATATAAGTACAGGTCAGAATCTATCAGTAGCCCTTCTAGATAGCCAGTCCGAAAAAGCGTTGTTGAGAATGGAGTGTGAGGAGTCATATAACCAGGAGGTAGCACCTAGAGCCAGGGGCAGGGGAAAGCAGCTTTTCTGTCTTCCTTTCATTTCTACCACAGAGCTAGTTAGCTTCAGCTTTACATAAGAAATTGCCTTCCTGACCATACTTTTAATAGAACAGCCATAAACTTTTAATTAAGAGATAATCTGAATGAAACAGAATATTTTCGTAGAGTAATAGTCTCCTGCTGTCAGGCAGGCAAGGCGTTTACTGAAATGAGATTTATCTTCATAGCCGAAGATATCGATCATGTGCTATTACAATAACAGTATTATTTCTTTTACCAGGTGATTGATGGTGATGCAATGATTTTGATTGATGGATGTCAGTACACAGGAGAGACAGTGGTTTAATGCAGTTACTCGATAGCAGACCTCTGAATAGTTCAAATCATAATTGCCCCTTCTGGGGGTCAGAAAACTAGGATAATTTTAGAAAACAGTGGATATTTCTTCCATAGAACAAATTTTGCATTTAAAATACCATATGATTAGGATACTTCTTAATTAATGGGCTTATAAGTACTTAACTACAATAATTTTAAATTCTTGCAATAATTTTTTCCTAGCAATAAAACAATTTTACTAATAAAGTGTAAGAAAGAATAAAGAATAATTTTTTGCATTCATCCTCAGGGTTTCATCCATGATTCATGAAGTGTTTCTATGAACACAGAGTACACCTGCTGCAGTCACCCAGTTGTGTATTTTTGGGTGTGATTTAATTTGCCCACGAATTTCCTACTGGGGATTCCCATGCCCCTCTCCCAGGGGTATGAGAATCTCAATAATCTCTTAAGATCGGTGAGGGATTGTGTGTGTGTCTGTGAGGCGGGAGACACTCTCCCTCCTGGTCATCACTCGAGGCACAGCCCTGCCTAATCTTACTTGTGTCATCCATTTCCCCCTTAAAAACATCTACAGTTCATTCATCCTTTCTTGACATATAAGGAAAGTATCTGAAAATATACTCCTTTAAATACAGGTGGGAAAAAACAGTTTTCTTTTATGCTGGCCATTTTGTGCCGAAAGCTGTTGGCAAGATATCCTTTTCAAGATAAATGGTAAGAACTCTAGCTATGGTTTCCCCTCTTTTTTTCAATTTATTTTATGTCTTGTTTTATCAATTTATTTTATGTCTTGACTCTAAGTCCTCTGTATTTTCAAAGAAAAATAGATATAGGTAAATATAAATAAAGCATTTTAAAGTTTGAAAACAATATTTTGCAAAAGATAGGGCATGACAGGTCTGGCACTGTCTGCCAAAAGTAGATCCATGCTGTGGGTACGTAATTAAACAGATGTGCTAAACTCAGTGTTTGTATTCCCTAACCAGTGACCAAGAGAGGTAAGGGCCTTTGAAGATCTCGAGAGGCAGATTTTTTTTCTGGCAAGTTGAGGCATCTAATGAGCAACAGCCTCCCCTCTGGGGGCCTTAAAAGGAACCTTTAAAAAACCTTTACAAGGTTTCCAATTGATTATACAGGATATTGCTTTAGCCAGACGGAGTATGCCAAAGTTTAGGTGCCCATCTTTGGTCACCCTTTTGACCAAATATTGCATCCCTCCTGCTCCTGCTGTAAGGAGGGAAGGAGAAGGACAGGAAGAGGTGCATGTACTGAAGTTTTGGCTTTCACCACGCATTTTCTTGGCACACATCTTGCTCTCCATGTCTACTCTGGGTATCGGCCCCAGCGAGTGTGGGCTTGTGTTGTCACATAATAGCTATGTTATAGTGAGATACAGGGATGTGCTGAAGTTTGGGCATGAAATGAGGAGCTAGGATACAAGTGAGAATTAATACAGGACTTCCCTTCTATTTTTAAACGTATCTTTGTTGCCTTGCTAGGCAGGATTGAGCAATCTTGGTGTTTGAGAGCCTCAGAGCTGCATCTTTTGCCTCCCCTCTTGCCCGGCTTGCCGACCTCTCCCCCCCCCCGGCATCAGTAAGGATGCTGCTGGCCTGCCATGGCGCTTGGGCAGCTGCCTGTCCCCTGGAATCCCACAGCCATCAGCCCTGTCCTGCTCCTTTCATCCACGGGGGAAAGGCAAAGCAGAGAGCTCTGTGTCCTCAGCGGGTGGCGAAGGCGAGCCCCCTCCCCGCTCCTCGGCTCCTGCCCGGGAGCGGCGAAGGCCGTGTGGAGGCTCTCGCCCGGTGCCTGCCCGGGAGCGGCGAGGGGCCTGTGGAGGCTTTCGCCCGGTGCCTGCCCGGGAGCGGCGAGGGCCGTGTGGAGGCTTTCGCCCGGTGCCTGCCCGGGAGCGGCGAGGGGCCTGTGGAGGCTTTCGCCCGGTGCCTGCCCGGGAGCGGCGAGGGGCCTGTGGAGGCTCTCACCCGGTGCCTGGCAGCTACGCCGGCTCCGGGGGCCACCGGGCTCCGTGTGGGGGCACAGGCGCTTCCCGGCGCCCTTGCTTCCCTCCTCACTCGGCGCCGCCAGGGTAGGCCGCCGGGGAGGCCACCTCTCCCTCCCCATCCTCTCCGCCGCTCGCACTGCAGACGCAGCTTGCCCTTCATTTGAATAAAACCATCATCAAAACCATTCGGTTGAGTCGGCTATTAAACCACTTAATTCCAAAATCCATACCGTGGGTGATTTAGAAAGGACAATTAAAAAGCCAGAGAACAGTCTCTATGGTTTTTTTATTGTGAACTTCATCAGCCCAGAGTGCCGCTTGCCATCCGCTCTGCTAATAAAAGTCTTGATACACAAATTGAAATAGTGTTTTATAGGTGCCTGCTCCTCCATCCTAGCCTGTCAGAAAATGCTTCCTCGGATATAAATCACTGTTTTATTTTATTTTATTTTATTTTATTTTATTTTATTTTATTTTATTCTGAATGCAGATTTAGGGCTAGAATAAGAGTGGCCATGACATAACCAACAGAGAGAGAAAGGCAATGAAACAATCCCCCAGCCGGAGCCATGTGGCTCTCTTTGCGGCTGGGTGCAAGACCAGCCCCGGCTGTGCTGGGAGCTTAACGCCCTTCTCCTGCTCAACGTAAAGCTGCAGCAGGGCTTGGGAACGAGCCAGCTCCATCACAGCTCTGCTACTGCACCAGCAAATGCCGAACACAGCCCCTGCTCAGGACCGGGACCAAGGGTTCGATCTCACTCTTGCCAATCAAAGGCAAAGAAGATAGGACTTATATCTGCAATTAAACTGGACAAAATTCTGCTTTAACATCTATTAATTCCAGAGTAACAAAGCTGAGAGGAGAGTGACTAAAACGAGAGTCACAGCAGGACTAATCTGAAGTTAATTTTTTGTTTTCATGTTGTCCTCCTGGCTGCTCAAAAAAACCCTAATATCATGCTAATGTTCCTTTTCACAGACACTGCATGAGACTTGCCTGTTCACATCTTGCAGCATCTGAACGAGAACCTGGCCCAGATCGTACGTTCTGCGTCTCCATCTGTGCTGGTGGGTCAAACTGCTCTGTGAAAAGAGCTCTCCCATAGCTCCTCATATTCAGCTAAACCGGCGAGAATCTCAAGTGCCAGGAATCTGGATTGAACTCAGCTTTCCCTTTGATTAAAGAAATCCAGATAAACGCACAACTGAAAACCTTCCCCTCTTTCCCCAGGTGAAAAGCAGGGCGAGTTGGAGCAGTGAGTGGGAAGGGCTTTGCCCTCGCTGCGGGAGCGGAGCGGTGGGATGGTGCTAGAGCAGCAGGAGTGGGAGCTGCCTCTCATGCCTGGAGTGAAACTGAGCAGAGAGAAGTCCCCCAAAAGAGCTAATCTAGTCCACAACAGACATCCCTGACTGTGGGCCTTTGTGAAAACACTTTCTCTCGTGTTCTTCTCTTTGACAATTGCCAAGGCTGCGCTCCACACTGGATAGCATTAGTGGAAGTGTGTTTCCTTGCAGTTTCTACAACCGTCTGGTTTTCTACTTCTCTCCCCCTTTCCGTTTCCTGTTGGCACTGCATCCTAAACTCCTAACCTCTTACACACATGCACAGTTTTTTTTCACTTGCTGGGAGGTGCTGCACAATGAGATCCATGTAGTGAGAGTTCAGTTGCTATATGTTGGAGCACCGCATATGCTAGCCAGTTTTCTCACCCACACCCCTCTCCGTGGGATTTCTCAGCACACTTGCTTCCCAGCTCCTGCACTCAACATGTGGTGCAAAGTGTAGTGGAATATCCGGGTCTGAGGCCCTGCAGTGTACAGGAGGACTCTTCCTGACTTGTATTAATATTGCTGCCAGTGAAATCTGTGGCATTTTGATTGCTTTGGATCTCCAGTGCCGAAACGTGTTTCTCTCTGCTTACCCATATGACTCTCCTTTCAGCTTTTTGTCTTCACATGAAAGAGAGGGCAAAAAAATTCTTTTGATGTTTTTGAGAATATTGCAAGATATTCTGAAGAAAACACTGTTTCATTTGCTCAGGCTCTTGTTCATACAGGCTTTCATGACTTCCAGGATTGACTATTTTAATTTGTTCCTGGTGGTGTTCCAGATTGTTTGCTAAACTGGCTGCAGATGGTTTTGAATGTTGCTGCTGCCAGAATTGTTACTAGGACTTGATCTACAGATCATATTTCTCCAGTCTCACGTTCCCTCTACCCTGGTGCCTGTTAAGCAGCATATGGCTTTAAAATTCTTTTACTGACTTATAAAGCTTGCAGTGGCCCTGATTCACGTTACCTTCCTGACCTTTTAACTCTTTAGACTTTGGCTTAGGCTCACGGCTTATCTGATGTAGTGTCCACTGACAGTTCAGAGCCAGCATCCAGAAACCAGGGTCGAGTATGGCATGGCTTGTCATGCTTTTCTGTAACTTCAGTGAAGTGAAGGAGTGGGTTGGTTTTTTGCTTCTGTTGCCTAATATTCAAATGGTTATCCCAAGCTTTACACTAAGCTTTTCTACATAGATTTACACACAGACACAGGCACACACAAGTCAACATACAAACAGTACACTGCTCCTTTAAAATTAAAAACTGCTAACAAAAGCAGTTTGATTCCCAGCTGATGTACAACAGAAATGATCTAATAAATTCTGGAGAGCCACTTCCCCACTACACTGAGTGAAGAGGGAGAGCTCCTTGTATGTGCACGGCATGAAAAAATTGGGAACACCACCTTCTTTGATTTGCATGCCCTTCAAATATTCTAATTACTGGAAGTTCAGGAGTGTCGCTCTTAGCTTTCTATCAACTTTGTGTCACCTCAGCTGAAAAGCAGGTATGCAAAAACACTGCCTTGCCTGGGTATATTTAGTCACACGGTGTTTGGTTCCCCCTTAAATAGCTAGACGCTGTTGCTGGTTTTCATCCCTGTCAGATGCAGAATGAAGGACAAGAGAAGGGAACTGGGGTCTTTTCACCTGTAGCTGGAAGTGCTTATAGAGCTTTTATTAACAGTGGTACAGCATAAATGCACAGTGGGCGAAATTTTGTATTTACTGAAATCCATGGGAATTTTGTCAGTGGCTTTATTACAGTCAATGCTTTAAGGAGTGAGGCTTAGAAGCAGCTTGGGTTGCTAAGGTTGGCAAGTGCATGGAAAGAGGTCTTGCTGTCAGAAGCCTAAGTCAGGATTGCTCTGGGGGCCACTGAGATGCAATCAGGGGGTGTCATAATTTTAGAGCTCTCTTCCAGAGAAGAGCCACTCTGCAAGCCTAACTTCTGGCATTTATTTTTCGAGGGTTAGTCCAGGGTGTATTCCAGTCTTCCTGCTACCCTTGAGCCCCTCCGGAGCACTGAGATGTTTGTCTCCATCTGGAAGGAATTCAAAGTGCTCCCTTCTGCTTCCACCTCAATCTGCAAAACCAGACCAGGAACCCCAGTGCATTCCAATCCTCTGCCTTCACTGACTGCAATGCAGTTATTTCTGAGAAGATACATAAGAGTTTCTTTCATCTGAGTAGCTCTGACTTTACAGATCTCTTTTTCTTCTTAGTCTCCCCAGTTTGATTCTCTTGGTGAGCTCCTATGTCTTTTGTACTTACTCCTTTTTATTCTGTCTTTCTACAAGCTCTCTTCTGTTCTACTTTCCCTGTGGAAAACCATCCCAGCCTTTTTTGCTTCTCTTACTTCTTCCGGAGTTGATCATAGTTGCATATTATATTATCCTGCAGAAATTTAAAAAAAAAAAAGAGGAAAAATTGGACTAGGAAAAAAAGGGGAAAAAAAGAAAAAAATAGAGAAATTCGAAAACTTATCTCCACTGCCCTTTAATATGACTGCATTCTGGCTGTTTCGCTTTTGTATTGCTCTGTCAAAAAAAATGGGGAGGAAAGGGAAGAAAGAACGGAAACATCAGCACGTCTTCATAAAAATCCTTCTCTCAAGAGAATTGTATATTTTATGGAAAAAGAAGTCAAAGTTCAGATTACTTTTTGGAGCATAGAATATATTAATTTTATTCCTGTATGGTAATTTCATCGAGGGAGAACTGTAGTGCTCTATAAAAAGTTAGAGTGCCCTAGCAGAGTTTATGAAGTATACAGAAAAGAACTGTAGCTATAGGGCAGGGAACATAAGACATAGGACATGGAAATTCATTAAAGTTCATGACAATTTACAGCTGTGATGTTGAGGCCAGATGACTTATGAAGTCCCCAGGTATACAAGCAGGTCAGCGGTAAGCAGAAATTAGGAGTTACTTTTCTCCTGTGTGTGCACTGGTAAGACTAAAATGAGAACATGGCCCATGGGTCTACAGTCAGCTTTTTAAACAAGATGTTGAGCAATTGGAAAAAAAGAGTAAAGGAAAATGAGGAAAAAGAGTAAACAAAATTATCTGAGAGCTAGAGAAGTTTGCCTTCACAAACTTGAAGCTCAGTGTGTTTATTCAAGTGAAAAGATGGATGTTGAAGTAATCTTTAATCAAACAGATACGCCACAACAAGAGTTATGGCTGGAATCTCTGGCCAGATGAAGTAAAAAAACCCTATGAAACATACTCTGTGCAGCAAGGCCAAGTAACTGCTGCAACATAATACCAAAAAACCAGTGGTATTGCCTAAACAAGTCTGAATGCTTTTCTGGAAGACTTGTGTTGACTCAACACAAGTTTTACTTTAGTCACATATATTACTGAGCTCACTCAGTATGTGAAGACTGGATGAAACTCCGGGATGTGCAGGAGAACAGACTAAAAGAGATGTTGGTCCATCCTGGCCTTAAACTTTAGCAACCTGGGAGATGACTTACTGGGTAAGGCCAGGTTTCTGTCACCCCTTGCTTCACACATAAAGGTGGAAAAACAACCCTGAGGAATTATCTGTCTTTGCTTTTAAAATGAGGAAAACAATGAATATCAGTCTTTTTACAGAAGTAGTTAAAATGCATTTCAGCAGATCCTTTCAGTTCCTTTGATTGAAGTTAAATGCCTTAACATTTCCAAATACAAATGTCTGATTTTGGTGTGTTGACTTGAACATTTTAGTTCAGGAGTCAGAGGGACTCTAATTCCTCGTCGGAACTGTAGTTCAAATGCAGCGTTCTCATTTTTCCACTGTGTTTTGGGGTCTCCAGCTGAATTGGATCTTGTCTGACGTTTCAGCTTCAGGAATGTCTATGGTGTAGCTCAGTAAAGGAAGCTTTTGCAAAAAGAAGAACTGGGGCATGCATTATCTGAACTAAACTCCCGTGAGGGATTGCTATGACTTTTGTGACCATGAAGTAAAGTTTAAATGATCTGGTCTGAAGTGTTTTAACTAAAATGTTTTCCTTGGAGTCAGTGTTGCCTGATGAAGACTCAGAAACTTCAAGGAATATTATTAATATATCCTCGCATTAAAGTTCAGTTTTGCAGAAAATGCATTTTCAGTGAGAAAGCATTCATGGAAATTTCCTGACTAGTTTTATTTAAGAACTAGAGAACCAGCTCTTAATTGAAAGGGGGAGAGTGCCAAATATTAACACCCCCAGGGACAGCAAAACTGATTAAATACGTGTCTAATGTTCTGTTTCTAATCCAAGGGAAACTGTATCGACGACATACATGTTGTTTTAAGTTCTTTTCATTTTTATGAAAAAATGTCTAAGTAAAACAGCATGTTCTTTATGCTGGGGTCCCATTCCCTCGGGTTGCTCCCGTTGTGCTCACGGCACATAAGCACTGCTCTTTTCTCAAGCAAGCAGATGCGCCAGCAACGTGAGGGCTAGAAGCAACAATGAAGAAAACACTGAAGTGGTCTTTGTGTGCACCTGACTAACTGCTAGGTCATGAGCCACAGTGATCTAGAGACCTGAGCTCTCTTACACAGCCATGGTTACAGATTCCATTGACTTCCCATGCAGTGCTCACTTTTACCCTCTTACAGTGCTGGCTGTGGCAGTGAAACTATCAGGCTATGCTGAGGCCATAAAAAGACAGTCATCCTCAGTGACTTGTCCTTTCCTGAAGCTACAGCTGGTACGAACAGCCCCACTTGATGACTAAAATGGATGGTGTCGCATACTAAAAATGGCAAGTTTGCTGCTGAAAAAATCCAGCTTTTCTCCAAATCACAGCATCACAGATTGGGTGAAGTTGGCAGGGACATCTAGAGGTCATCTGGTCCAACTCCCCCTGCTCAAGCAGGGCCACCTACAGCCAGTTGCCCAGGACCATGTCTAGATGGTTTTTGAATATCTCCAAAGATGGTGACTCCACAACCTCTCTGGGCAATCTGTGCCAGTGCTTGGTCACCCTCACATTAGAAAAGTGTTTCCTGATGTTCAGAGGGAACCTCCTGTGTTTCACTTTGTGTCTGTTGACTCTGGTCCTGTCACTAGGCACCACTGAAAAGAGCCTGGCTCCATCATCTTCACACTCTCCTTTCAGGTATTTGTACACAACAATAAGATCCCTCCTGAGCCTTCTCTTCTCCAGGCTAAACAGTCCCAGCTCTCTCAGCCTTTCCTCATAAGAAAGATGCTCCAGTCCCTTAATCCTCTTCGTGGCCCATTGTTGGACTCTCCCCAGCATGTCCATGTCTCTCTTGTACTGGGGAGCTGTGCGGGTTGTGACTGGGATAGAGTTAATTTTTTCCATAGTAGCTAGTATGTGACTATGCTTCAGATTTGTGCTGAAAACAGTGTTGATAACGCAGGGATGTTTTAGTTACTGCTGAGCAGTGCTTACACAGAGTCAAGGCCTTTTCTGCTTCTCACCCCACCCCACCAGCGAATAGGCTGGGGGTGCACAAGAAGTTGGGAGGGGACACAGCTGGGACAGCTGACCCCAACTGACCTAAGGGCTATTCCAGACCATATGGCGTCATGCTCAGCATATAAAGCTGGGGGAAGAAGAAGGAAGGGGGGACGTTTGGAATGATGGAGTTTGTCTTCCCAAGTAACCATTAGGCATGATGGAGCCCTGCTTTCCTGGAGATGGCTGAACACCTGCCTGCCGATGGGAAGGAGTGAATGAATTCCTTGGTTTGCTTTGCTTGCGTGCATGGCTTTTGCTTTACCTATTAAACTGTCTTTATCTCAGCCCACAAGTTTTCTCACTTTTACTTTTCAGATTCTCTCCACCATTCCACCAGGGGGGAGTGAGCGAGCGGCTGTGTGGGGCTTAGTTGCCGGCTGGGTTTAAACCACAACGGTCCTTTCTGGCACCCAATGTGGGGCTCGAAGGGTTCAAGATAGCAACAGGTTTGATTGGAATGTGCTAGTTGGAATTTATAGCTCTTATTGCTGTTTAGCTATTAATTGGCAGGCTTCTGTGCTTGCCATGGGGCTTGCTTGCCTTACTGTATATTAGAGTCTAGTGCTTGTTAGTGGCTGCTTTTTGTTTTTGCTGCTTGCTGCCCTGCTGTGCTGCTTATCATCTTACTCTGCTGTGCCCGGGAACATTTTGATAACAGCCATGGCCATGCGCCTGGGCTGGCAGATGTCCAGAGCATTGCTGCAGTTTCTGTGCTGCTGTACTGGACAGGCTGGAACTCCAGGGTGAACTCGAGTCGAAGGGACTGTGACCTGTGGATGAGTCCATGCAGGAGCAGGACACCCTGAAGAGTCTGTGGCCATGGATAAGCCCATGCCAGAGCAGGTACATCTTGAAGCGTCTGTGGCCATGGTTATGTCTGTGCTGCAGCAGGTATACCTCTGAAGGGATTGGGGCCCAAGGATAAGTCCACGCAGGAGAAGGTACACCTCAAAGCATCTGTGGCTGTGGATCAGTCCATGCTGCAGCAGGTACACCTTGAAACATCAGTGGCTGTGCATGAGGCCATGCTGGAGCACCTCAAAGCATGTGGCCATGCATAAGCCCACGACAGAGCAGGTACACCCCTGGAGGGACTTCAGCCATGGGTAAGGCCATGTTGGAGCAGGTTTACTTCTGAAGTATCCGTGGCTGTGGGTAAGGCCACGCTGGATCAGGTATAACTCTGAAGGCATTGCAGCCCATGGAGAAGGCCACGCTGGAACGGGTGCACCTCAAAGCGACTGTGGCTGTGGATAAGTCTATGCTGCAGCAGGTATACCCCTGGAGAGACTGTGGCTCAATAGATAAGGCTCCACTTGGAGCAGGTACTCCCCTAAGGGACTGCAGTCTGTGGCTAAGTCCAAGCCGGAGCAGGGGCAAGGGGAGGAGTTCATTGCAATGTTAAACCCTATGGTCTGGTCCAAAGGGACCAGGGGTGGAGACTGTAATGGAAATACCTTTAAATTGTTGTAACCGGGGATTTGAGTTGCATGTTATAGGAATTACTATAGCAGGAACCAATGGAGGACAAGCCTTTCAAGAAGCAGTGCAAGTGCAGCAGCTACCCGACCTGAGCTGGCTTTGGTGCCCAGTAACTCCATGCAACACACCACCTCTCCTGCCCTGAGTGACCACCATAACAGATGGAGCCCAAGTCATGGACTAAATGAGCTCCATGGATATTTTGTGAACATTTGTGGTCATTTGTGGACATTTTACAGACATTTTATAGGGGTGGTCCACAGACTAAGGGAATGATATCTGCGTATTATATCAAAGGATGGGAAAGGGGGGTAGTGGTTAATGAGGATGTATTGGATAGTGTGGGACCTGAACATGACGTAAATGGTATGGAATAAGGGGTGGAGAATGTGCTGGTTTTGACTGGGATAGAGTTAATTCTCTTTACAGTAGCTAGTATGGGGCTATGTTTTGGATTTGTGCTGGAAACAGTGTTGGTAACACAGGGATGTTTTCGTTATTGCTGAGCAGTGCTTACACAGAGTCAAGGCCTTTCCCACCCCTCACACCACCCCACCAGCGAGTAGGCTGCACAAGAAGTTGGGAGGGGACACAGCCGGGACAGCTGACCCCAACTGACCAAAGGGCTATTCCAAACCATATGGCGTCATGCTCAGCATATAAAGTTGGGGGAAGAAGAAGGAAGGAGGGGGACGTTTGCAGTGGTGGCATTTGTCTTCCCAAGTAACCATTACGCGTGATGGAGCCCTGCTTTCCTGGAGATGGCTGAACACCTGCTTACTGATGGGAAGTAGTAAATGAATTGCATGTTTCATTTTGCTTGCGTACGCGGCTTTTGCTTTACCTATTAAACTGTCTTTATCTCAGCCCACAAGTTTTCTCACTTTTACTCTTCCGATTCTCTCCCCCATCCCACCAGAGGGGAGTGAGCAAGTGGCTGTGTGGGGCTTAGTTGCCAGCTGGGCTTAAACCATGATAGGAGCCCAGAACTGGACACAGGACTCCAGGTTTGGCCCCACCAGTGCTGAGTAGAGGGGAAAGATCACCTCCCTTGACCTGCTGGTAATGGTTTGCCTAATACAGCCCAGGATACCTTTAGCCTTCTTTGCCATAGGGGCACATTGTTGGGTCATGTTCAACTTGGTGTCCACCAGGACCCCCAAGTCCCTTTTTGCAATGCTGTTTTCTACCTCGGTGGCTCCCAGCATATAGTCGTGCAAGGGGTTGTTCCTCCCCAGGTGCAGGGCTTTGCACTTGCCCTTGCTGAACTTCATGATGACTTCCTTATAAAACTAGGTGTTAACAGCTGATAATCTTTGCTGGACAGACACAAATTACATTAAAATATAGTAGATAATCTAAAGAAAATAATTCTGATCTTCTATCAACACTTACTGCTTATGTATCCACCAGCGGCACTATTAGAGTCATTAAAATGCCTTGCCTCCTGCTATACAAGATCCAACTTTTCCAGAAAATGTGCATGCCATTGATCAATATACTCTAACCATGATGAAAATCTGAAGAAGTGGAGCTATTGAGTCTACCCTTAACACTGAAATAACATTACCAAAGCTTTCAAATCCCTGCTGCCAAGAGGAGAAAGCAAATGTCTTGGGTTTTGTCCCTTGACTTACTACCGTTGCTGCACATGCTGAGAGGCACAATGTACCATCTCTGAAAACAAATCCACATCTCTGTAGTACAGACCTTTAACTTACTGACAGTGATCAGATGGTCTATTGCAATACAGCCAAGTAACTTAAGGAGATAGGGATGAGAGTCCAAATTGCCTTAGCAGCTCTAGCTTCTCAATGTTTTTAAATTTGTAGGATAGGTTATAGCAATGTTATTGTAATAACTGTAATATCAGCTGTCTTAGTGCTCATTAAGTTACACCAAACTACATGATTTTTTTTTAAATGTATTGCATATTTATACGTATATGTGTAGATATACAGTTTTTAAAAATTAAATTTGTAAGATGGCCAGCTGACACAAATCTAGGTACTGTGCCACACTGTACTGGTACCTATTTCCTGGAAAGGCTGATGGATAATTGTAACTCTGGCAAATATATTTGCTTAGGTGACTCTAAGGCTGAAAGCCATCTTTATAATCTGAAGTGTTAAATACCTTTTAAGAAAAAAATGTCTCATCCAAAAGTCACATGTAAATGTAGGCAAAGGTTAAACCAAATCTGAACCTCTTTTACAGTACAGAAATGCAGAGCTGAGGTCACGTTAAAACCACAATCCAGTTCTGTAGACAAAACCCTGAGAAAAAACAGAAATTCTGAGAAAAACTCATCCATCCATAACAAGCAGGTTCTTCTCATCAGTGAACACAAAACCAGAGAAGCAGAATAGGCCGGCAAAGCATTATTTAGTTTTACCACTAATTTGTGGATGACTAATTGGAGAGCACTGTGTGACAGCAAGCAACAAATGCTCAGTGTTTATATCAAGTAATCCAGTGAAATGGTCAAAGACAAGCCAAATCATTTACAGGAGGCTTTCAGCATGGCAAAGGGTTTCAGAGTGGCTTTGCCAATACACAGCTAAACTCTGTTGGAGATGTTTTATGTAACTGATTCTCAGCGACTGATCCTGGTCTCCGCATACAAGACTAGTGACCATGTCTATCTGCATAAAAGCATTAGATTTCTGGCTGCTGTTATCTCACAAATGGTTAGGGACATGGAGCTGGAACTCCCCCCGGGAATGCCAAATAGTCTCTGGCAACTAAACACATTATTTCCTTTCATAAAGACACCTTTAAATTATGATATAGAGCTAATAAATCTTGACGTGACTATAAATTAAAAATGGGAAAAGGAGGGAAACCTCTTGAACAGCAACATTAGAAGAAAGAGAAACATAACAGTTAGGTGTGATAAGGACAGGTAGTACATCTCTGATCTGCAATGCCGAAGACATGCCTAAGGGAGGAAGCGGAAGAGCTGCAGTGATTGGCACTTGTTTCCAGATCTGCTCCTGGATTAGATTAGGACTGCCGTATTTGTGACAAGGGTTTCCTGGCCAGAAATATGTGTGCATGCACCACCCAGATGGCCTACACATGGACTGGAAGTGCATCCCAACCTCAGCATGTCTGAGGTACTGTGCATGTGCTATGCAGCTGTGCACGCATAGCCAGTCAGATGGATCCAGTACACACTGCATTACACTGTCATCTGTACAGTCTATAAACTACTGGGGGAATCAGACATATGGCAAATGTACACAATGTAGGATTTCTGGTTGCTTTTGGACTTCCTACATCCTAAGATTCAGCATGGGGGTAAAAAGAGGACATGTCTGGGACAATCCAGACAAATGGGGAATATTCTTTCTTACATATGATTTACCCAAAGGGTGATTTTGTAGAAGTTGGAAGATACCTGTTGTGAATTTACGGACTGGGACACAGACAGTGTAAGCAAAACCAATGCTTTGTTCATCCAGTGAAAGAAAGTAAGTGTTTAATACATGACTTCTGGACCAAGCTGAGAATGAAATCATATCAAAGCAAAAATGCACTGTTCAAGCAATGCAACATAGCTCCCAGATGCATAAACCTTTGGAGTAAAATAAAACCACATGATCCCCATTCATAAAAGCAGCCTTTGGTGGCATTTGCTCTGCCTTTGACTTGCAAACATTCAAGTGTGAAAGCTTTTGTTCATGAGGATATCTGCGGGGCTGTGAATACTCCTACATGTACACTACTGGTATTAAAAAGTATATATGTATGCAAACCTCTGTGTAAACAGACATCTACTATAGTGACTACCTTGAAAGCTTCTTTTCATTTTGAGAATCAAGAAGCAGGCAGAATATGGTTTTGATGAGCAAATGCAGAGTTGGAAGAACAGAGCAGATAAACAGTTCATTTAAACTGCTATTATACAGAATTATTTGAAGAAATGTGGGAAAATCAATTCTGTGCTTTGGTAAGGCTCTGTCTAGGAAAGAGAATATAATGGAGATGATACATTGCTACGTGCAGTATGATACACCACACTACATGATATATTGTAGTGATAGGTGTGCACAGTTTTCAGCTGTGTGTAAGTTAAAATTTTATTGTGCACAAGGAGAGATGCTCAAAAGATTTACAGAAAGGAAATTCACAATAAAAATGCAGTAAACGTTTTTGCCAATAACAGAACCTCTTGCAGAACGTTTCTTTCCCTTGTCATTTCAATTCAAGACCTAAATGTTATTCACTGACACACAAACTAACAATGACATTTTAAAGCTTGCACAGTGCACATGCATCCAGCTCCCCTAGGAAAAGTCAGGCAAACACCTGACGCCTGCTGGGAATTTAGCTGTGGGTGCCAGACAGCTGCTGCCCATCAGTGTTTCCAGGTGTGCTTATTCAGTTGGGAGGTCGCTCCAGCTGCAGACACAATCATAGCAGGGACCCAGGCAGGCTGGAGAGACAGAGGACATGCTCAGATTTTGCTGCTTGGGCTGCCTTGGTTTTGCCCTGATTTAGAGCACCTGGCTTGTTGCAGGATGCAGATGTTTGCTCTGTTGCCCAAGAACCAGCACTTCATTCCCTTTATAATGAGCACTGTGACCTGGGGGAGCTATTAAATCTCTGGTTCAAAAGAGTCTAGTTTTCCTGTCTTTTTGTTTCTCAGCTGACAGTCTAAAGTTCACAAACAGATTAGTGGAAGGAGTATATAGAAATTAAAAACTTAATTTTCAAACTCCTCTGAGTCGAATCTAATTGACAATTTGAATTATAGCCTGCGCTGTTCTTTGTTTCATTTTTCTTTGGGGAAATCCCTGGTTATAGTTTTGCTTTGTCCTTTACTATAATTTTACAAGCCTATATTTAAAAATTATTCTGAAGCAACTTCTGGAGTCAAGCAATTTTAGGACTACTGCAGTGCTGGTGTGAGAACAAGCAATATTCAAAATTGAAGAGATTATACCTTACTCAGGAGAATAGGTACCTTTTTTAAGACCATCAATTTAATTAAAAAACACAGGCACTATATTAGCAGCAAGCTTATGGATCACCATATGCCAGTCAAACATAATGAAATACATGCAAATGTTAGATGGCATATTCTTCTGTCTCTGAAATTAGTAATCTCAGTGAACACTCTCCACACTGTGTGTGTGGGATTTACTTATTTATTTAGCTTTATATTAAAAAAAAGTGCCTGTCCAAGTGTGTACCTTTTGAATGATAAGAAAGGTTATAAATAATCCATTGGCAACAATGCTTTCTTTATAGCTTATGGTTTGGCATTCACACCTTCCATCAGGGTTGTCTGCATCCTGCACAGCATTGACATCGAGTCGAGATGCCCCCTTTTCTATAAACATGCTTTTGCCTTTGGAGTTTATTTGCATTGAAGGGGGAAAAAGTCATGAAATTGAAGCCCTGGAGAAAATCACTTATGCTCAAGAAACACATTTCAACCTTTCTGTCTGAACAGGTTTGTTTTCTTTTCCAACTTCATTCTTCATCATTGTCACCCATCCACTTGGCCATCTGTATTTGAGAAGTCAGGGGACAGGAGAACATTTGCTCTTTGTATTGCTGCCACCGTCAAGAGCTGGAGCAGAAACTGGAGAGCCATGGTGTTACAGTTCCCATGACTATGTGTTTCTGTGAATCTTAATAAAAGCTAACTAAATTTTAGTAAGGGACAACCTCACAATTGAGTAATATGCAAAAAGCACAAAATATATTGGGAAAAAAATCCAAAGTGTGAATCTGATATGAGGAAAACTGCAGAAATAATCTTTCTGATTTATAGATCTGAAAAGAAAATAGAGTCTTAAGACAAGTTCTTAAGGATGTCACCAGTATATGACATTAATTTTATGCCAAGGGGAAGGAATTCTGCAGTTCTTTTCTCCTATAGAAATACGATTTTGATTCTATTGCAAGGTCTTTGTGGAGTTCTGTTGGCATCATTTTTGGTACATTATCTTAAATCGTTACAGCTCTGTCTAAAGATAGTAGTTCTATCAGTACAGGATCATCAGAAGTTCCGTAATGACCAAAGTAATATAGTTTAAAAGGGTCTTGTGAGGAAATTACCTTTTAAATCAATATATCAGAATAATTTCTTTCTTCATCAATATGACTATTCTTTGCTCAATTATTACATCTGCTAGTGTTCTCAGCTTACCCTGGAGATATGCCATCGTATTCTGATTAAGGTCTATTCCTTCAAGTACATTCTGGTAACAGTGGTAATCAAAGTATTTCCAAAGATAGTAAGTCCTAAAGGCATTTATGACAGAAGGGGTAGATTCTAGGCCTGATGTGACTTTGTTTTTCAAAAGCCACTTTTCACATCTATTTAAAAATTACTATTATCTAAATTATTTTCTATTATTGTTATCTATTTTAAAATAGCCCTAGTCTATTATGATAAGCATGAAACTAAAAATAGTATGTCACGTTTATTAAATGTCTTCAATTTCCTGACACCTGTAATCCTGCATATACAGAAAGCTTAGTGCACTTGTAAAGTGCTGTTTGGGACTATCTAATCAATAATTTTTTTCATAGCCAAATTCTGGATTGTTCTCGTTAAGTTATGTAGAAAAAGAGATATTACATCTGAGAAGGGGTAATGACAAAATATACACTTTTCCTACAGCTGAACCACAGGATGTCACTGTTTCTCTTTCACAAGACGCAAGCTTCAGATGTGAAAGTAGACCAGATTCTTCTTAAAATGATAGAAATGCACAGAAATGACATAAAAAGCACAGAAATTAAGTCAGACGTTTCCTTTTGTATGTGTGAGTCAACCTAGGCAATGTGTTGCCTATGTAGAATAACAATTTAATATTCAATTCAGTCTCATAATGTACCAAGATTGATATATTTTTGGTACATCCCTCCAGACAGAACTGACACGTATCAATATGTCCCATATTGCATAAAGAGTCAGGCAGAGCTGAATAGAGTTCAAGAGAAAGTTAATGTAAGACATTAAAACTTCTTGTAGCCTTCCCTGTTTAGCACTGAATTTCTAAAATTTAGCACCCTTCACTACCACAAAGCTGGATCTTGACAAACACATGCTGCTTCTTCAGATTTAATATGATCCGTCTACAAGATCCTCGGTTGCCTTCGTATGTAGGGTTGCCCAGCCTAGATGCCCCAGTGGGATGCTGGAAACTAACTTAGAGAGGCTTTAAGAGGTCAGTGTGCTTCAAGCAGTATTTTTCAGGAGTCTCTGAGGGCATTGCAGAATAACGTCCTCTTCACGCCGTCATCTTGATGCTTCCTTTTATGCAGTACACACGGGAACTCTCTCACTCTTTCCAAATCTCCTTCCAAAGTACCTTGTCCAGAACTCCAGTAATATTGATCTGCCAGTTCACACAAGCCAAAATGCTGTTTATTTAGTTACTGTTGGATGTTGATTTCACTTTTAGCTTTCTTGAGCTTTCTTGGGCAGTGGTCTTGTTCTTTCTGAATTTATTCTCTATCCTGAGCACACTGCTTGCACACGATAAATAATAAAGGCATTGTATTAGTGTAATAGATTTTTCTCATACTGTAAGGTATAGTGGCATAGATTTTAAGAGATATTGTGTGGGGGACATGACTACTCCCTGTTTTTTCTGGAATGGCTTGTGTAAAATGGATTCTGGCACACTTTACTCACCTCTCTGATTTCTATCCTCTTCTTCTCACAGCTTCAGTAAAAGGGACTCTTCTATTTTCATTCCTTTTGTGGGATGACATGTGAAATATATGGAAAATGTGTAGGAAGATTTTTCACAATCGCCAATTTCATCCCTGCAACCCACTGAGATCTCGAACTGAATCACACCCCATCTTCTACGTGTCTGAAATAATTCCCATGCTATTCTTTAAAATGGCAGCCAGGAGTCAGTGAGAGGCGGGTGCACTGACATGAAACAGAAGAGAGTGCAGTACCTGCGGAAATCTTTTTTCTGAAGTCAGGGACTGGATCATCTGGCATCTCTGTCTGAAGTCTAAAATTTCCTATCACTGAGGAGCTCCTAAAAATACTTATGCTTTTAATCTTCATTATAAACAATGAGGGTACTTTGCATGAACCAGTCTCACTAGTTCTCCTTCCAAAAAAGCGAGGAGCTAGCAGTTTGGGGTGAGGGATTGTGTGGTGGTTAGCGAGACATATGGTGTGCAGCATAAGGACCATACTGGATGCAACTGAAGGCAGTAGCAAAATTCCCACCCACATCAGCAGATCCCAACCTGGCCCATAAACACTTTCTTTATTTGACAAACCGTAGTATAAATGAGTTTCTATTTTATAAATGGACTTTATAGAGGAATGATGAATGCCATTGAGCTCTCCCATGCCAATGGCAACCTCGTTGCCCATAGGAACTAATGTACTTGAAAGGTGGGGCAAATGTTTGGAGATTAAGAAGGGTTTGTAGGACAGGTACCTAAACCAAATACATGTTGACAAGCATTTCCTAGAAAAATTACCACTGTTTTGGGGAATATTTAGCTGAATTAGGCACAGGTGTCCATAGGCTGGAGGATAGGATTGCGGTATTTTATCTATTGATACAAGTTGGCTGGATGACACATTTGATCCTTGAGTTTCCTGTTTCCACAAACTGCAATGAAAATTGCCTCCAAACACTAAATCTGTGCTCTCACTGGGTCAGCCTGTGCTACTCTTGCAGAGTAACTGGGGGTCTGACAGCAGTGTGGACAGACACATCTTTGATAGCCTCAGCAAGGCTAAAACATGAAGCAGCAGAAAGGAAGGTGCAGCAGCATGGATATCTGTGCAGACTACCAGCTAAACACTCTTCTTCTATGACAAAATGTAACCCATGGTCTTCACTGCAGTATTACTGCGGCTGGTTAAAATGTAACATCCTTGCTGCTGTCATATCTTTGGGTGCAGTAGTAAGTTGCTCTGCGACAGCACTTTCATTGGAGTTTCTCTCCATATACACTGCTGGCAGAATATGCAAACACACCAACAGCTCTACTTCACACCAGACAGTGGAGTTATGGCAGTAATATTTTTTGCCTTTTCTGGACCATGTGTCAAATTTTACTTTGCTCTGAATGAAAGGAGAATTTTCTCCAGAAGAAAAGATAGGGGAGATCCTATTAGATAGAAGACAGAACACCACAGGGAGAGTGAAGGGGTTACAAAGCTCTCCAGTGTCTTCTTTTTAGCTGTATTGAATTTTTTTTCTAATTTCTATTTCATTTAAAATGAATAAAAATAATTTGTAGGCCTTAGGACCCTCAGGGATACTGAAGCCTGCAGCAAATTCAAGCATACTTACCACTTCAAAGTGAGCTGGGCTTTCTCTTACAGCAAACTAGTTAGCATTTCAGGGGGAAAAATTCCAGGGTATTTCTCACCGGAGATGAGTGTGGAGGAAATGTACTTGGCTTCCAGCAGAAAAAAGGTGTTTTTGAAACATTACCTTTTTTATATAGGGCTGTTCTCTTCTCAATCTTCTGTTGTCTAGACAGTCACAGCTTAATTCAATACTGAGCTGCAACATTCTAAATATCTCCAAATTTGGGCAGATGGACACTGAGGACTTTCAGATCCTCTGAGTCCTGGTTTTGGTAAACTTATGGATTTGTGGAAAGCTGTAAAATTCTGATTTGAAGGGATAATTATTATAGTGTTTTTTGACATGTTATGGCTGCACTAGCAGATCCCAGCAGAGACCTGTGCCCAACTGTGCCATGTACCTCTCTGCGGGGTCAGATGATAGTAGATGTGAGGTCTTCCTCAGTAAGGGAGTATCTGAAGCCATGTACTTAGTGCTTTCTGCATCGTTTATGGATTGTTCAGGTGGTGAAGCAAATTAAGAGCTTGGATGGAAAACCCTAAATTTAACTCATAGTCTAGCTGAGAACGATGACTGGAAAAAAGATTTCATGGGGTTTTAAGTGGCAGAAATTGGAGGGCCAAACCCCCTTTTGTGCAGCTGGAGCAGTGGTACCGACCCTTGGAGGCCACAGGTGCTTGATTGCTGTCTCCTTGGGGTGTTCTGCCAGAACTTGAGACAGAAAATTTCTTTGGCACTGACGGCATGTCGGCAATTCCCAGTGTCAGACACTTAGTAACCTGTGTACCTCAGGCACCTGCAGGATAAAGCAGCAAATGAGGGGAGTAAGTCTAAAGGAGTAGAGATAAGTGCCAAGTCCCTTCATGCTTCTACCTGTATGAAAATTTCACACATATTTTTTCCCAGCTCCTTTTCCTCCAATATCAAGACTATATTGGATCAGTAAGTGATGTCTTAAAAAAACCTGATTCCTATTTAAATCTGTCTGAACAGCTGAAAAATGCCATTTCTATTGTGCTGAATGAGATCAGTTCTAAACTGGGGACAATTAGCAACGAGAACACAGTGAACACCTTAGTTCACTTCAAAACCCATGGTGAAGCCACATCAACAGCTTCTCATATTTCTCTCCACTCAGAAGTGCACAGGCTACATTTCTGAAGATCAGAACTTCACAGGCTTCCTGAAATAAACAGAGTGCGGAAAATAAGGGGAGAAAAAGGGTGGCTGGAGACTAATGTCCTTCTTGCTTAAGCTAGCAGGTCTCATTAAGATTTTGCATAACTTTCAGCTAACTCTGAACGAAGTCCAGCACTCAGTGATATTGTGCTCATTTATTTTATGGGCTAGATCTCTATGGTCTCATAAAACAAAGACTGGATAATGTTTATTCTTAGATTTATTATATTTCATTTTCTAGTACAAATGTACAAGAAAATACATCTAGTACTCCAAGCTTTTTTGTCATAAATCTAAAATAAAATCAACCTAAAACCAGGCTAATTTCAACCATCAGCAAAAAATATCTTTCATTCATTCTTTCAAGGCCTTCCCTGTAACAACCCCCAAAACTTTAAAGGCAAGCACTGCACTGGGAAGATCATTAAAACCTTTTTTTTTTTTTTTTTGGGGGGGGGGGTGACTGAGTGGAGGAAGCAGGTTCAAAGGAGAAGGCTTCCCACAGAGAACAAATTATTCTGTGAACATCTGAACTACTGGAGTCAGAGTTTCTACTAAGCTGTGTCTTGAGATTGACTTTGGTGTCTGAGAAGGTGCTGTTTTGATTGATATTTGGGGGAAAATGATTTCTTGTTTGTTCAGGTTTTTTCCCCCTTTTTCCTCTGTCGTGAGGGAATCATGGAGTTTCTCTCTCTAGAATAGACTTTTTGGTTGCTTTCATGTGAGTGTCTTGTAGGGTCTCTCTCTCCTTAACTGCTCATATTCTTTAAAGCTGTTAATTACCTTTGAAACCTCTGCATGTGTGCCAAATTTGATTGAATCGATTCAGAAGGGTCAAAAACCTTTGTATCTATGTGGGACACTGGACTTGCAAAACACCTGCAGACTCTAATGCAGGAACCCTGATTCTTTAATAGTCCCCCTTTCTAAGTGATAAGGGCTGACCAGTCTCTGCTGATCATAGCTATGGAAGTATCCCACAGGTGTGGGATCCCGCTTGTACAACAAGCGTGGTATGACTGTAGCTTGGTGAGCTATCCAGATACAAAATGAGAGGTAACTTCCAAGTAGGATAATTTTACACAGGAAGCCAAGTTTGCTCTCACTCACATTCAGTCTCTTTGCCCAGCTGTGGTACCAAAGCTGACTTCAAAGGTGGCTCTGTCAGGGATCCCATCACCAGTGCTTCCCTGGACTAAATGGTTTCCTTTCCCATGGGGCAAACTGCTGAGTGACTCAGACTGTGCAAGGTCCTTCCTTGTCACCTACAGATGTTGCCTTCCCTCCACACTTGTCTCAAGACCATCTTTTTGAAAAAAAACTACTGAATTCCCGAACAGCCAATCAGAAGTCTTCTTTGATCCACTTTCCAACCTCCCCTGCCCAAATGCCCGTTTTAGAGACCTAACAGCAAGGTTGGCTCAGAGATGGGTACCACCACCTGGCTTCCTTCATGGTGTAGCACTGGCTTATGGCTGGTGGTTAGAATTTGATGACATCTTGTGAGATCTAGCAGTTTATTATTGTGTGTGAAACAGAAAAAAATGGAAAAGTGGCAAACGGGCAAATAGAAGGAGGAGGAGAACTCTAGGGGGATCACCTCAGGGCTGAGCATAGCAATTCCCTGCTCTTAAAACTGCATCCAACCCAGAGTGACTTGTTTTGAAGCACTTTAAAATGCAACTGAGTGGAAATTGCTGAACAAAACATGTTATAATGAGCGTGAGTGTTTCACTGAAGTGAAATGTTGCACTGAAGTGAAATGAAGTGTTGTGTTCACTAATGAAGTGTGTTGTGTAAGTGTTCACTTACACTGAAGTGAAATGTTGCACAATGTTCACATGTTGCACTCTGTTTTGTCTACTGACTAATGCCACAGTCTAAGAGGCAGGCATCACATCAAACAGATGAGAACCAAAAAACTCGGTGGCAACCCCCACTCACCCCAGCTGTGCTCTCTTGGCTTCGTTCTGAGCATGGTGAACATAGGCTGGCAGAGCTGTCGTAGAAAATGAGGTCTGGAACATTTAAAAACATTTTTGAGTGAATTCTGTTTATTAAACACCACTGAGACCTTTTACATTAATTTTCAATCCTTTCAATAACGTGTTTTCCAACAGCACTAAATCACCCACCTCTTCTTCAGATCTTAATTAGACCGTCAATTAGGTAAATCACATCTGCTTGTCCTTTTCACCACAGTTCCACATGTACAGTAGCTCTGGATATTTTAGAGTATACATCCACGTTGGCAAGGCAAGCTTGGCATTGCGCCCACTGCTATTGCCACCCACCTTCTGTTTTTGCGAGGGTACACACAGATGCAGCAGGGTTGAGGATCACTTCTGCTGCAAATGAGGTGGGTTTGAACACGGGAGTTACTCTTGGCTGAAAACCCCTTAGTATACGCAAGTATAAACAAAATCAGCAATAAATGTGATCAGTTTGCATGACTGTGTACTTAGACTCACGATGAAATAGTTGCCTGGGCTTAAACGGCTGCCAACTGCTGTCACTCTGCATATTCCATGTTGTGTACAACTTTTCCATAGTATGGAGAAGCAGGCACTGTTTCAAAGAGGATGCAGGTGTGGACTCACACCCGGCATGTAGGAGGGTTTACCTCCTTCACCCTGCAGGCCCACCACGATGCTGGCAGATGAAGTGGAGTGTCATGAACAACTCCCTCTGGCTTCTCAGTCACATGTACTGTGCAGCGTGCTGGGGACATCCCTGCAGAGACGACACTCAGTCCCGCCTGCAGCCCTGCTGCAACTCGCTCTTGCTGATGTTGCAGGTACCCAACTTTTTACCTCCCTTGTTTCCAATGGGGCTGAGCCCACCCAGGGTCCTTCATCAGTTTATTAGACTGGCCCAGCCTTACACTGTGTCTCTTAAACTCTTATTGATGTAGATGGTATCAAGAGATCCTGAATCCTTCTCGGCTAAATCTCTCTCACTCATCCAATGGCTTTCACTTCAGTACGTCACAAACTCAGGTTTCTTACGTTACTGGACACAACTGAGGAAAGAACATTTGAGTGGGTGGATGTTGCAAAACCTGGCTTTGAGATTATAAATCCTGACTCTTCTCTTCTATGCTGGTTTCGGTTGGGATAGACTTAATTTTCTTTATAGTAGCTTGTATGGGACTATGTTTTGGATTTGTGCTGAACAGTGTTGGTAACACAGGGATGTTTTCGTTACTGCTGAGCAGTGCTTACACAGAGTCAAGGCCTTTTCTGCTTCTCACCCCACCCCACCAGCGAGTAGGCTGGGGGTGCACAAGAAGCTGGGAGGGGACACAACTGGGACAGCTGACCCCAACTGACCAAAGGGATATTCCATACCATATAGTGTCATGCTCAGCATATAAAGCTGGGGGAAGAAGAAGGAAGGGGGGATGTTTGGAGTGATGGCGTTTGTCTTCCCAAGTAACCATTAGGCATGATGGAGCCCTGCTTTCCTGGAGATGGCTGAACACCTGCCTGCCGATGGGAAGGAGTGAATGAATTCCTTGCTTTGCTTTGCTTGTGTGCACGGCTTTTGCTTTACCTGTTAAACCATCTTTATCTCAACCCACAAGTTTTCTCACTTTTACCCTTCTGATTCTCTCCCCCATCCCACCAGGGGGGAGTGAGCAAGTGGCTGTGTGGGGCTTAGTTGCCGGATGGGGTTAAACCACAACATCTTCTGAGCCCCTTACAGAGTCCTTGCTACTAAGAAAACGTAAGTATGGAGTGAATGTAAAACACTACTACTCAAAACTCGCCCCTCAGAAAGAAATGTACTTATTACACTTCCCACACTTGGAAATTACTCACCTAACATGAAAGGCAGTGTATAATTGGCCCTTCATAGTTAATTTGCTTGTGGAACATAATAATACTGTGCATATTACTGAAGAAGGCAGATTTTACAAGTATTCCTTTAACAACTTAAAACAGTTGGATGAGACATTCTAAAATTATACTACACTTTTCAAAATCCAAAAAATAGGTTTCAAGTTTTAGCCTTCAAAAGTTAAAATATTACTATATTAAGATCGCATCTAAGACTATTTTGCTGCTATGTGTATGCATTTTGAAGCAGACTACTTATATGAACTTACAACTTCTCTGCTAGATGCATCTCATTTGGTGAACAGGATCAGATGCTCTGCTGTACAGCTATGATGCTGTAGTGAAGGAGGGCCCTGTTAGCTGGAGGATCCTTGTTAAAGAATTTGGGAATCTGATTCAGTGGATCACAGGGGAAGAAATTATTTCATCATTAGTTTAATAAAATGCAAGTTTAGAGAGCTGATCCTAAAACTATGGCACAGGATTCCTCTGTGATGCAAGGCAAGTCACATAAAACCTTATTTTCCTCTGAGGCTCACTAACCTGTCTGCTCCTTGTTTTCTGGACTCCCAGTGCAAGTTTCTGAAGGCCAGGTTAACAGAGATGCTAAGTACTCATGAAGATAGGACTGGTGGATTGGAGCCATAAAAGAACATGCTGTGGGCTAAAAATTGCTGAGTCATCTGTAATATCAGGACCTCATAATCTCCAGTGTTCACCCAAAGGAAGGAGCTTGGACTTGTCTGTGATTCAGTTTCTCGGGGGTTAAATAGTTGGTGTGGCAGGAATGCCATGTAACTGAGATTGGTAATGTCTGTGGAAGAACCAGAAAGAAGAGCTCCGTCGGAATTAAAACTGTATTCAATTTGAATGATGTCTGCTAAAATAGTCCTGGGAGTGCCTGGCTATGTGTTGAATAGGGAACGCTGAAGGTACTGAATAGGATCCTCCAGAGTGAAAACCCTGTGGCTGCTTTGTTACAGTGCTAAATCTGTGCAGTGGGTGTGCAGAGAGGAACGTCACACCTTCATGGGCAGGACAGACATCCGCAGTGTTCCCCTGGGCAAGATCCACACCCCAAATTCATCTGTCCCTGAGTAAGTTAGGGACTATCTAAGGCATTACCCAATTTCTCTTTCTGAGGTAAAAGAATGACACACACATGACATGCCAATCACATCACTCCCTCATCTTCTGGAAAGTAGCAGGAGATACTGAGATGAGGGAATGAGCTCCACTGGCAGCTACAGTACACTAATGGTCCCAGGGCTCATGGTAGCATAATTTTGGAAATTAATTAATCTCTCATTTTCTTTCATGCTTTCTTCCCTGTTGCTTACAACCCTCCAGTCTTCCCACTCTTCTTTTCAGATGGAAAGAATCACAGGAACAAAAATCACACACAATGGGAAAGTTACCACCAGGCACTCTGGCATCAAAAGTGCTTTTTCTTCCTCTTGTTTTGGCAAAAGAAACGCACTCCTAGCAATCCTTACCTGTCTTGTGAGGGGGCTGTGAGGACTCTGGGAGCATCCCCCTCCTTGGGGTCTGGCTGTCAGCTCAGGGCTGGCTCAGAGACAGGGCAGCCTCGGGTGGCCTCTTCCTTTGGCGGCATGGGGAGAGGCTCCCAGACAGCCTGACCTCCTGTCCCAGCCTTGGCCCGTCCCTGTCCCCAGGAAGGTGCCTGATGCCCCGGGATAGGGCTGCCCTGGCTGCCCCCTGTCCTGCCCTGCTCCTGGCTGGGGCGGTGGGACAGGACGGGCTGTGAAGGAGCCCCCAGCCTGAGCAGTGTCCTGACAGGAGGGGAGAAAATTTTCATCAAAGATGTCTTGCTCATCTTTTCTTTTTATTTTTTAAAATCAGATTTCCATTTTAAAATCACAGGAAGAAAATGTTCTGAGAGGGTGCTACCAATATATGTAACATAAAATTTGGAGTTAAATGTGAGGGAGAAAATAATTTGCAATAGCATTGCCTGCCCCTCATTTTCTGCACCTATATATAAAAAACAGTGCACAAACATTGACATTTTTTGATAAAATTAACTCTTTTTTTCTGCTCTGAATCAATTCATCACTCTCTCCTGACCACAACTGTGTCTGGCTGAGCTCCTGTTTGGAAGGCTGGACACCCTGAGACCATTTATTCTTCTGGTGAGGACAGTGTTCCCCAGCTCAGTGGATTGTCACAAAAGCTCATGATTGTGCAACAAGGATCAGTCAAGCCACAGCCTCTCCAAGCTAAGCCTAAACCGCTGCACTTTTCCCAGAGGATGCCCCAGAGTTCTCCTATCCCCAGATCAGGTCTCCTCCAGTGCCATTTAACACAGCATTTTTTAGGAAGCACAGCTAGTTTTAAAGGTTTCCACCTTCTTCCCACCAGCCTCTCATCTGTATGTCCCCTTCCCCTCGCTTGTGCTGATGCAATGGGCTGTGGGAGAGTGATGTGAAACAAATCAGGATAAGGATCCAGGACAAAACACACATGCACGCACACAAAACTAACCTAAATATTTTTTTTGCTTTTTTTTAAACTCAAATTCTTCCTGCGGGCCCCAAGCTGGGAGCACTGGCTTCAGCATAATCAGTGTCACAACTACAGACATGTTGCTTTCTGTATTGCCACAAAATAGACTCTGCTATCCTCAACCATGAATTGCCTTCTTGTGGTCATGTATGTGACAAGCTCTTCCCAGAATTATCACTTTCATGTAGTATTTAAAAAAGTCTACAGTAATAACGGGGAAAACCAGGGCTATACCCTATATTCACAGAAGTGCTACAATCTGTTGTAACACCCTTCCTTCATTAACTAGTTATATGCTGAAGTCTTTTTTGTCCCTTGCCTCAGTATTTACTGTACTTTCCAAATGCTAGAAGTTATGAGTTGCACAAAACCAAAATGTTTCTCCAGCCCAGCTGCTTGTATTCTCCAGAGGTTTTTTCCTGGCCTTTCTCAGCTGCAGAAGGGAAGACTGCCTCTTCTTTAAATTCCCAGATGAGTCATGACAAAAATAGTGTGGCACTTGTATTTGTACTAATGCACCTGCAGTATCATCTGTCTCCCAGCTATGAGGCTGCAAATTTCTGCATTTACTGTGCAGAATGCAGATAAGTTAAAATGCTTATAACTCTCTGCCAGCATAAAACATGTCTGCAACTCTGCAAGCTCTGCAGAAACTGAGCAGAGAGACAGGAGAAAGTGTATGTCCTGAACAGTCCTGAGTGATGGGAAATACATACAACATTATACAAGTTATTTAGAGTCACATGATTAGATTTAGATTTAGATTTAAAATCACATGATTTAAAACTTTTCAGGCAAGTCTCCAAAATATTTTTATGCTCATACAATGCTAGTTCCACAGTAATAAATTAGTTTCAGTTATTCTTTTTTTGTTTGCAGCTACTTTGTTCTAGATCTCATTTGTCAGTGCTAGTTCCAGTTTCATCTCCAATAAAAATATTTAATTACAATTTTTATAACATTTAAAATAATTTTTCAGTCCACTGTGCCACAGTAAGAGGTCAACCTTGAATATGTTTGTTTAAAATTAATAAATATGTAATTGCTGAATTTTGTATTCAGTTTGATTCTGTCTGAGTGATACCACTCAACGTCGTTCTTGTTCTCCTCCCCTCCCCGCAGGGCTCAGCCTGCTGCTTGCGGTTCTGTTCCAGTTCTGACAGCTTTGTGCAACTCTCACTGGGCCCATTAGCAAACTGCATGTTTTTCATGTCTAATACACAGCTTTTGCTTCTAGTGTTACTTCTTGCTGACTTAAATGACCTGCTGGTTCCGAGACATATTCTGAGGACATTTTCGAAACCACCTTAAGTTACTTTGGCACTTAAACCTAATGGAAAATGAAAAAGAATCGGACAATTTTGAAAATTCATTTCCTCCTTTATCTTCTAGGTAATCTTACTGCTTGCTTCGATGTCTCATGTTCAGTTACTCAATCTTGATCCATGCAGCATAAGTGGATGTGGAGAAACTCAAATGGTAGATTTGGTAAGTGGAGATCCTGCTTAGATAAACAAAGGCTCGGGTCAAAAACCAACCAAAAGCAGCTTTGCGGGCACTTTAAATGTATGTCATGATCTCACAGTCTCCTCCAAGTTAACAAATTGCATTTTAGAACTGTGTATGGTAATTATTACATTCATACCTCAGAAGTAAGACCCAGGCATTATGGTTGGTTGGAATTCATCTGAATAAATAGCAGTTTGCCACATTCTTAACAAAAACATTATACATTAGAACTATTACATATTAGCAGCACTGAATAACATTTGGCAATTGCTTTGGGTATACATTACTAAAAGGTCCATAGACGCATACAAATTGCTCGGTGTGCTAATATAAAACAGGGGCAGTAAAGAGTGAGTATTAAGCTCCAGGACTGCAGTTTTATTCTGCAAAATGTTCCTCTTGCAATTTGTAAACAACTTAGAAACTTGAATGTTTTTAAGCTATTTAATGATTGTTAGTCATAAGACTTGATTTGTATTTGCTGCAGGACCCGCCTGCCCCTTTCTTTCTGCAAAGGGCATTAGTCACAGGCTGAGTTGGTCAAATGATTTTCAGGCATGACAGCAATAACCCCTAAGGTCTTCAGAGTTTTCTGAACACAGATTCCTGCAAGCAGTTATCATAAAAAGATGCTTTGAAGAATGTAGCCAAGTGAGTGCTATGGCTAGTAGTGCGGACTGGTAGGGTAGTAGGAAGTGCGTAGATACGATGGGAGACTTTCTTGGCAGCTCCTTAAAAAGAAATGGCATCTCTTCAAATCATGTGTGACCTGCCTCTCCCCCTGTGCATGGCCCTGGATTGCAGGAAAAGGAGAAGACACTTCTAATGAGCCAGTAAATGACTGCTCTTACAAGAAGCTTACATTTTTCCCTGCTCAGAAGAGGTGTAGCCAGGAAAAAAGCAGTTTTTCTGTACATGCAAAATTTTCTTTATCACACATAAACATAATTACACAAGAGAGGAGGCTCTAAGAAAAGAATTTATGGGATCTCATTGTAGTATCTGGACACTTCTGGACCCCTAAAGTATATAACTATGAAGGGTGCTGTGAGATGGCTCTGCTGCCCCAAAGAACGGAAAAATCTAGACACACCTCCTCAAAGGCATTGGAAATGCTTAACTTCCATATCCATCTAAACTACTTGCTCAAGAACTTGCAGAAAGTCTCTGAACAAGCAAGAAGCTGAATTCTGTTACCTCAAGTTCTAGTTTTATGGCTTATGACTCCAGTCCAACCACTGAAATCTGTACCTTATCTATTAACCAAATAAAGGCTCCTTCCTTTATTGAAATCCAAATGGTTTCCAAAGCATCTGCTTCCAGTTCTGTTGGCAATCTGGAGGATACGTTGCAGCTACTTTAAGGCAGAAATAAGGTTCAAGAGTCATAGATTTGTATACGTGTTACCCACCACTGTGACAATGTGTAGGAAATGAAACTGTAATGGAGCCAACTTTAAAAGTTGGAAGGAACAATATATTTTCTATAAGGGGAGAGGACTAGAGTGCTTCTTCTTGTGGTATCCATTTAAAAATGTTTTATAGAAAGTTAAGGCAACAGCAAGCCTTAACCTGATTTCTGATTCATTGGTATGAGATGATACTTTGAGTGGAGGGAAGGACTAAAGGAGGGAATGTGGAAGGAAAGCGTAATCACAGCCAATAGTTTCTTGTGTTCCGGGTGATAATCGTCTATGGGCATGGACTTGTAGAAATGCCTTTGGGAGAACAAAAATGCCAAGAAAGAAATCTGAACAGAGGGTGCTTTTCATCTGGTGGTTGTAACAGTCTTTCTAATATCTGTCAAGATCCTTTCAGGACAGCCAGAATTTCCTCATTCTTAAAAGCAATGTGCCACTGGGGCTTTGGTGTCTCCAGACCAGTTCAGAAGCAGTCAGGCATCAGAAAGATGGCATTTATCATGAAGATTTCCTCCTTTATATTGGAAGTTATGATTTGCTCTTACCATCAGTAGAATACATGGCAAATGAAATGTGTCCTTGTGCCTTGCTGCAATTCCTTGATGCAACTGCCTTGTTTGCTTGACATCAGCATTTTAGGAGAGTATCTAGCAGAATCCAGAAATTCACATTTCGGAACCAACACTTGATTTCTGTTAGGCTTAAGAAAGATTTTTATAAAGTTGTGATAACAGAAGACACTTACTTAGCCTTGAGAGAAAACACATTTGTTCCATAGCAGAACAGTAGTCATAAAAGGGATGGGGGTGTGATAGAGAGTTGTAATTTATTGCCTTTGAGCATCTACTGTGAACTGAAATTAGCACATTCTTATTATGGTTTCCAGTGATGAAGTATTTAATTACTGGGAATAGCATCACCTAACTATATTTTAGAAATGGACATAAACTTGCCTTCTGTGTTTAAATTATTTGAAAAGCTTTTTGCTTTCTAGCAGCCAATTTAAATAGGAAGAAGAATCTACAGTTAAAGGCTGACTGGCTCAGTTCTTCACAGGAAGCCAGTGGCTTCATCTGAACTTTTGCACTAGCATAATTCATCTCTAATTCACATGTACAATATTGTTCACTCTTTTATAGTTAGACCATAGAATCAACAAAACAAATTTTAAATGCAGCCATGAACAGAATAACTTCACTGCTTCTTGAAAAGGGGAGAGAAAGATGGAAACTGCCTGATCAGATGAGACTGCCCTTCACTTTGAGGTGCTCTTTGGAAAATGGGTATGCAAGGCAAATACGTGACACACCAAGCTCAACTCTCATTCCCTATAGTCTTGGGTAAGCAGGCTGGGAGAAGCAAAGGTCAGAGCTGCTTCCAAGAACAGCTGGCAAAGTCATTGCTTATCTTTTCTTAGTGGGAGCTAACAGGCTGCTCTGAGCAGGAGCTTGTCCCTCTGAGCCTCTGTCTCTGCTCGTTCAGTAGCACAACACATGGGAAAATGGGAGCCCTCCCTTCCTCTCCTAGGTGGGTGTAAAAGTATGGTTGGAAAAGGGAGACTTTGGGTTACATGGGCAGTAAAAATGGCAAAAGGAGCGGGTAGTATTTCTGTCTGATGAAGGTTGATAATTATGGCTCTGGGATCCCTTTTTATTTAAGGAATAAAAAAATACCAAGGAGAAATGCTATTTATGATACTAGGTATTCTTTCTTTATTATGCAACATTGTTAAACAGCTGGCACTGGAATTCATTTAACTGAAGTGTGGTCCTTTAGAAAATGCTGAGAAACCGGAGGTTCCACTGAAATAGCGCTAGTTACATGCATCCATATACAGTAAAGTTGCTGGTAGGCATATTCATAGCATGTATAGCACATCACCACTGAAAAACTGGCAACCATGTAGAGAGTATGAACAAGCCCATCAGTGTATTTTCTCTCACTGTACTGTGAAGCTAAACAAAGAGCATTGTGCTGCATTGACTAATGCTTGAAAAGACTCTGGGCTACATAATAAAAACTATATTTACTGAGTTTCAGGTTAACATGGGGCACCTGAAGAAAAGGATGATCACAGGCTTGCCTGTCTTTTAGCTGTAGGTAAGAGGGCAGTAAAGAGAAAGAACTATTCATGCTTTTAGCTTGAGTATCATTGAATTTAATGAGAGATGAGTGGCTAAAACCTCTCGCAACGCTTTGAAGATACAAGGGTCACTCTGTCTTCTAATCTGTTGGAATGACTGATAAACCAGCCAGGAACTATATATAGATTTTGAAACAAGTAAATAAGTCAGCATTACAGTAAGACTGGTATGTTTGGCCAAATAAACCAAAATATTAGGAGAAATGAATTATGCAAAAATAGGGCAAGTTATAACTGACTACTTGACAACTGAATTGAGCTACTATGGAACACTTTTGAAGACATCTTCATCAATTTGCAATATGACAATAAATAAAATGGCATAATTTAGCAAGACAACAGAGCTGGCCTTTAATTAATTTTATTTAATGCATTTGATTAGCTGTAAATATGATACTAGAAAGCACCTATCTGAAGTGTGCTTTGATAGTCAACTCACAGCACACAAATAATTACAAAGCTACAGCAGGGATGGACTCAGTCCTTGGCAACAACATAATAGTGCTGACCAAGAAATAATTACAAAACAAAATGTTCTGCCCACAGATTAGAGCTACCCAGTTTTCAGAGCCTGCCCTTACCTTCTCACCTCCCATCTCCGACGCTCTTCAGATGGCTATTTAAACCAGCTTGGCTTTGCCTGGAAGCATTCCCAGAGGCCAAGAGACTCAAGATACTCAGTACTTGCCTTTGTAAACAAGGACAGTGTCAGCTGCTGTATTTAGGCTGGTTTTGCCTGGAGGAGGAACTTGAGGCAGGAAAGGTGAGTGAACAGACTATAAATACATATTTCCTATGAAAATGATCTTCAGAACACACTGGTAAAGTGAATGAGGAGTTGTGAAGGTTGTTGGGCACTCTTACCTGGCAGAAATTCTTTGTTTTGTCATTTTCTCCTAGGAACACTGCTGTACGTATTATTGTCACCTACAACAGCCACCCAGTCTTGAAGTCCTGGTTGGCTGGCACAATTCACTATCCTTCACTCCAAATCAGGGCTTTTTATGGCCATCAATTCCTGAGGCTTTATTAGAACTTGCCTCTCCAGATGAGTCCTTGAGCAAAGGAGTGGAAGTGTCACTGCAGCCATGACAGCCCAAGGGAAGATAAGATTTCTAAGGAGACCTTCTTTAGACAAATTGGAGCTGGAAAGATGAGACACTTTTGGTGCACCAGATTTCTTCTGCTCTGAAGAAAACACATTTGGCCATTTGTGTATATTGGGCTTGACAGTTTTTACATAGTGCTTCTTTGAGTCTTGTTGTTAACTACTATCCTGGTTATGCAGAAGTAGCCATCAGCATCTTAGTCCTGCATTAGTGTTCATATGAACATGTTCTTGACTATAAAAAGGGTGGTGAGGGATTCACCTTTATTGTGCCTGAGTGACTTGAATGACATTTTCTCAGTTTAGAAGCATCTCCACTTGCAGACTCAGCTTGGGATCTGAAAGTCAAGCTGTGCATTTTCTGGCTCATACAGCTTTGCCATTAAGACTTCATTACATCAAATTCTGCTCACAATTAAACCTTTGCAAATAAAATGTCCTCTAAGTTTGCAAAGGAATAGTTGAGGAGGCAGCATTTGGTCCTGGAATTGGAAAGCATTTAACAAATCTTTTGGTGATACATGAGCCAGGACAGAAATCAGCTTTTTCTCTCATACCTTTGTCAACTCTAAGAGGTGAAAGAAAAAAATGTTGCAAAAATGTATTTTAGTATTAAATACATTGGATAAAAATACAGACAGGGAATAGATCAATTGAGTGAAAGGATGCAATTTTTTGACAGTCGCTTTTCAGAATAAAGACATTTTAAGAAAGACACAGGTGTGTGTTGGAATAAAGAATTTTCTTTTATGTATGAAGGTGAGTCAGACTGTCTTGGGACTTCATTTGCTTAACTGACAGGCAGCAAATAGGATTCTGACTAGTACTGCAGCTCCTCTAGCTTCATATGGGAGTTGAAATTGAAAGTAATAATAAACTGTAATGTTAATCGCTCCTTTATTAGAGCAGGGACTGAGGATCAAGAGGCCTAAGTTCTTTCTTTGACTCTTTCATTGAATCCTTAGCTGATCTGAAAAGTATTAACTTAAATATCAGTTTGATGTTCACATATTGGTACTACTTGGTCCTGACCCACAGCCTCAGGGCCAGGCAGTTTCGGCTCCCAGGCTAGCAGCCCAACATAGCCAGCAAAACTTGCACGTATGCCCATACACAAACAGGGCACCTCTTCATATTATTTCTCACATAAGCACAGTGCCAAGACATAAGACTACTGTACAGAAAGTGCAAAACACCATTGCAAAGCACCTCCTAGTGTCTGAGAAAAATGACAGTCTCAGCCAGTCCTGACATTTTTTCCTATGGTAGCATCTCTGTTTCCTCTAGAAATGTTTTCAGGATCAAATGTGATAGCCAGGACAAATTGTTGTACCATGCAGGGCACATCTCCCACATTGCAAAGGAGGTCTAACCTTGTTAGAAATGAAAAGACTTTGTTCTCCTGGGATCCTAGAGACTGCAAGGAGACCCGCATCACTGGGGTCAGTGGTGAGCACCAACAGACTGAGAAAAAGTTTCTTTTTCCATTACTGTTGTTTCCTGAGGCTGCAGCAGTAGATGCCGCACATCGTGACTGCTTTCAGAACAAATCTTTCAGCCAGGCACGAGTCCTAGCATTATTCATCCCTCTCAAAACTCTTTCCTAGCACTGACAGCTAAGTCGGATATCCTGTGCCTGCGCCTCTGAACAAGAAGCAGTTGGTCTATCCGGTATGGCTGTGTTGCGGCTCCTAGAAAGCTGAATGTGGTAGCATTACCCAGTGCAAAATATGTTGGCTCATGCATTTTTTCAAACTTGTGCAATGGTTAGGCTGACCCACATGATAATAAGATTTATAATGAAAGGAAAAAAAACCAAAAACATTTCAGAGAAACACAACGTAATTCTTTGTGCACTCAGCACTTATAAGCAGTCTTTTTACTTATTCAGGCCTGCAAATTGGACCCTAAAATGCTCTCCAGGCATGATCTGAACTGAGACTTCAGAGGATGCCCATGTTTTGATCCTGTTTCAACTCACTTGCAATCACATGTCAACCACCTGCCTTCCTTGAGTCTCTGTTAACACAGCTGGACTTTTTTTTTTTTTTTTTTGTAAAATTGAAGATTTCAATGAAAACCAGATGTTTCATCTGATCCAAACTTTCCTGGGTAAATAAACACTCACTCTGTTCCGTCCACTTAGTTATAATATACCAAACCATCTCTAATGGAAATGCTTTCACAGGCCATTTAGTAAATATAAGGTCCCAGTTCTCCTAGAGAGACATTGATCCTGTGTGTTAATGCAGGAAATAGTGGCAAGAGTCACTCTGCCCTGGTCAGTGCCTGTCCTCCCTGTGTGCTGTGCTGAGGTCTTCTTAGATGAAAAAAGAGCTTAGCAGAGATCATGAAAGCCAGGGAAAAGCCTCGGGTGGACTCTGCAGCCCATAGTTTAGTGTAAATGTGAGGAACACGGGAGGAAATTGTGCATGGAGGTGTTTGGAAGGGAACACGAAGCAGTGTGGATCAACTATGTAAAAGAGTGGGGCCATGGCAGCAAGCAACAACAGGAATATTTGGAGACAAAATGTGCTGAAGAACAGCATTTTCCTACCTTGTTGGCAGTCTACCCTTTCCCCCACTTCAGGCAGGGAAGCCAGATGTCCCCGAAAAACAGTTCATTAAATTGACGTAACAGAAGACAATTAATTCTCCGTGGCAACATTTGGTACTGCCGTTGGTTGTGTTCGCATCACAGACACCCTGCCCCATGGCAGCAGGGGACTGCTGAGATCTCATAGGCAACCAGTCAGGTGAAGCAGTAAATGTGGGGTTCCCAGTACACAGTTCACAAAACAACATGTTCATGTGAATCCACCCTCGTCTTTTGTTCCTCCAGCTCTCATAGTCACTTCCAGCAAGGGGTGATGATGTGCTGCTTCTGGCTAGGAAGCAGGAATCAGGAATTTAACAAAATGGTATTGGGGTAATTGGGGGCTGTCTCTCTGGTCTTTGACTAGTAGACAAGGTTTGGGATGGCTTCATCAGCACCTAGCCAAAATTATTTGAGTATGAATAAACAAATGCTCATTATTTTAGGAAGAACGTGACAGTCCTTTGTGGAAAAAAAAAATTATTCCTGTTCCTCTCTGTTAAGGAGAGACTGTGGCTTTTATGGCCATCCCTGACCTCAATGCTCTTTAGCTTGAGACAGAGCTGACCATGCCATTTTTTCAGTAGACCTGTGAAAATATTTTTTATTCCCTTAGACTTCCAACATAAACAGGTTCTGCTTAACCATGTTTATATCACTTCGTACTACACAGAACTGAGAATCTTAGAAGAGGACAGCAGGCTATTCTAGGCATCAAATGAAAATAATTTTATATCAAAAAAGACAGGAGGAGGACATATAACTTTCACTGTATTTCAGGTGTAGATGACTATAGTCCACTTGCTCTTGCTGGCAGATTTTTCATCTTCAATATTTAAAAAGGCTTATTAAGAGGTTTTGCAGACAAACGCAGACCATCTCCAGGAGTCCCCAGAAAAGGTCCACTGAGAAGCTGGCTGACCTCTGAGAGTGGTGGGCAGCAAGTCTGCCCACAAAGGCAGGGCATTGCTGGCCCTGTGTGCCTGGTATCTTACTCCTGGAGGAGGCAGAGGCGTCCTGGGCACAGATTTGCTGTGCTCTCAGCTCACGGGGGCTGGAGAGGGAGTTGCCTCTAGTGAGGCAGCAGCTCTTATCCCACAGCTCCCATTGACTTATGGCAACAGCAGGAGTCAGGAATGTAGCTGGACCTGGAAATCCGTGAACCTGCACTCCAGGGAGGCAAAATACTCCCAGTCAGCTTCAGTGGGAAGGGGCTGGGTGAACCTAAAGGGATCTGAATGATGTTACTCTTTTTTGCAGCTCTCCATATTGCTCCCTCCCCACATTTATGTTTCAGAGCCCCACACGGACCTGATGTGTACCAGAGCCTGCACTGGTCAGTATGTATTTGATCCGAGGAATGGAGAGTGGGATGACAATTAGTTGGTCATGCATAATTCCGAGTGATAGTCAAGACCCAAGCCACCTGTGGTGAGTCGTGGGAGAATTTTACAGTAGAGCATCTTGGCAAGAACAAGTTGAGGGAACAAGGGAAAAATAAGCCAGACTGTATGTAGGCTCTCAGGGAAGAAGTCTTGGAGGCCCACAGGTGGTTGGGACCTCTTCGAACAGTTAAGAATGGAGAAGAAAGCAGAGAAATATATATCCATCCTTGGAGGGAGGTCTTCCCCTCTAACCCCTAACTTCATCTTTGTCCCCTGCCTCCAGTGGGACACAGTAAAGCTCAGGGACCAGCAATGAGAGGGCACAGCCTCTGCACACTGCTCTGAAGGTCTTGAGCCCTGCCAGCTGCCTGTCCTCATGGGCAGTCTGAGCGTCCTCCCTCCTGCCCTGTCCTGGCTCCCAGAACTGCTCCATTAAAACAGGCATTTGCAAAACAATGTCTGCAGAAAGCATGTGAATTGATGTCTCTGCACAATACGCCTTAAGGCCAGTAAAAATGAGTTTTCCCATTCTGCAAAGAAGGAAATGAAATGAAAATTGTTAAGTGACTTGCTCAAGACCGAAGAGGGAGCCCATACTGGAGCTTGGAAGAGACAGTGGAAATCACGCAGTGCATTTCCCACGATGAATACTTTCTGAAGGACCCACATGTCTCGTGAGGCTCTTCTGCTCAGAGAGGGACAATCACAGCTTCAACCAAACAGACAGAAGTGTTCAGTGACATTTCTCTTGGTACTGAGGTCTCAAACCTCTTCAGGTTGTCTGAAAAATATCTGGACTTGACTTAAAAACAAAGGGAGCTCTGCTTCTCACAGAACACAAAATCCAGCCCCAGACACCCCCAGAGAGGCCATGAACTAAGTGTGGTCTTGAGGGGAAACAATGGCAGGTTTTTAATCTAAGGCTTTTCTTTTACCAGATCCCAAAATACTGGTTTAAGGTTGATAAATTGGAGATTAGAATGTATACAGAGTTTTCAACAAATTATTCAGTCACGGTGTATTGAAGGATTTTTTGAATAGAGAATTAAATGCATTTTTAGAAAATATGTAACGTCTTAGAGCCACTCTGGAGTTGGAACAAAACATGTTTTCTTTATTTAAAATGTAATTTTTATGGATGCATTAGACTTGGAGCCAGAGAAAACATTTTTAACTGCTGAGGTTTTACAGCCACTCTAGGGTTAGGAAAGAAAGCTGAAAAAATATTCTGCCTGGCAGATTTTTTAACGCTTCATTTAAAAGTAAAATAAAAAAATAAAAAATATTGTAACCCTTCCACCTGTACCATAGTTCATCCAAGTGAAAGAGACACCTTTCATTTCATCCCTCCCTGCTGCAATGAGCCCAAATTCGAGACACTTGCCTTGTGTGAAAAGAAGGGGCTGAGGACCACAGCAAAAGCATTGGGGCCAGTCCTTCATCCACAACAGTAGTGAACCTCTTTGCTTAACTGTAAGCCTCAATTTCCTGTGTGTAAAATGGAGAGAAAATGTCCTTCCTTCTACCTGATTCATTTAGGTGGCTTGGGAAGCAATTTGGGCTGTCACTGTATCTTGTTTGTATAATGCCTTTTGCAGAGAAACCTTCAGAGATACCTGCTTTTTGACATAATTCAAGGCAACTGATGGCAGTCTGAAAACCTGCTTCTGAAAGTTAAAATGTGATTGTTCATTTGCTTAATCAAGTAAATAAAAAGGCATAATATCTTGATTTGTTAAAAATAAACAGTTCCCCGCTCCAAGTTAAGTGTTACCCCCAGGAAAGGACCTAAAGAAAGTCCTGAGCAAACAGGATCTCCCAAACATCAGCATGTTGGGAAAGCACAGGGCCTGACATGGTGCTTCATGCATTGCTAAGAGAGAAACACATGCCAGACTTGTGTATAATTTAGTGACTGGTGAGTCAGAGTTAAAAGAGGCTTTCTATCCGTGTTTTTATCCACATTTTTTTCATGTTGAAATTATCACACGTGGAACCTGTAGATCCGTGGGTGAGAGCAGATCCTATTGATGAACATACCCTATATGAAAAGGCAGAGGAGCAGACATACTTTTTGTTTACGTGCACAAAGAGACTAATCTACTCAGATGAATAATGGTGTGCTGTTCTCCCTCGCTCATATGAGGACTTGTCCTGAAGTACTTGATTTTCATGTGCGGTAAGTCAGAAGTCTGGCATCTGCTCCTGCACTGTGTTCCATACAGGGTGGCTGAGGTTTCATTTCTGCATAGAACTTGTAGAGGCACTTTCTTTGAACTGTGAGTGTTCCTGAACTGGGTGATTTTGTCTGTAGCACAGGACAAAAGGCCATTCTCAGAGTATGATTGTATAGCCCACAGAAGCAAAGAGAATAGGGCTGAAAAAGAGCAGGAAAGGCCATCTAGTCCACTCCCTTGCTTCATGGGAAGATCAATGTTATCAAATTAACACCTCACCTGACTCCACCTGAAGACAAAAAATAGTTATGTGTAAGGGTGATCAAAATTTTTCTCTTTCAACTGTAGAACTGACTTCTGAGAGATGGTACAGCCCACCAGCCCTCAGGATTTGAAGTCCACAGCAAGACATGAGGTAGTCCTTTCATCTTTCCATGTTTCCATCTTGCACTTTCTACGCTGTGGACAGTGCTGATCTCCTAGTCTTATCCTAGGTCATATGTAGATCACTCTTAAAATCAGTAATGAAGATTTGGTTTGTTTTATCTTCAGTCCTTAGTTTGGAACTATAGACTGTGTGCTGAATTCATAGTGCAGCCTTTTGTAAAGTACCTGGAGATGTCTTGGCATGATGAGGTGCCAGACAACTTTGGTGTGATGTTGCTAGATGTGTAGAAGTTAGTCTGCACACATTTGTGAAAAGGACACTTATTTTCAGACATTAGTTCATGGAGTGAAACTTTGCTATTTTGGAAAAAAAAAGGAGAGGAAGCAATGGGCTATCATGCACACTGTCATTCACATGCAACACGTTCCTTTTGTTAATCCTAAGTGTGCCAGTGGAGTCGATTATTCCAATTTCTCTTGCATGGTCAAAAATGCCTTATTACTGCTACAGGACTTAACCTCCAAATTTAGAGAAAAATGAAAAACACTAACAACAAACACTTGGTTGTGGCAGGAAGGAAAGCAAGTGATGAAAAGAAAATCCTCTGACGATGTCAGTGTCAAGTACCTGAATCCAGGATTACATGTCAAAGATCAGCTCTTATCAGCTCTGAGGAGCTGTTCTGCAGGGGTGCTTTAAGAGACAACCATAACTGCCAAACAAATGCTCATTGGGATCCCTAGGAGCCCACATGATTAGAGGTCCCGATAGACCAGGGAAAGAAATGAAGCAGCTACACATATAGTCTGGGAGAGATGGATAATTTAAGCAAAGAGAGGAAGGTGAGGGTGAGGAGAAGTGCAGATGGGTAGCAGTCTTTAAAATCATGGAAAAGGATGGAATACAGAAAGGCAAGCCACTGGAAAGATTTACTGAGAGACCGAAGACAACCAGAGCAACCAAAAGTGTATGCTTTTCCCAGCAGAATTTTTAGGGAATCGTGAGAAGAGGATTAGGTTCGTTGTGGCAGCACCAGGGAAAACGGGAGACCCACGGGTTTCACTTACAGTGTGACTGCTGCCCTGACTGAAGACCTGTTGCAAAAGCTGAATGCATGACCTAGGGGAAATGGCAGCCTGGATCATGGAGATGCTGTAAGTAGTTCTTAGGAAAAAATTATGAAAATTTATGGGAGAAAAGAAGGGAAACAGGGATTTAAAAGCAGGAGCAGAGAAGGGACAAGGGCAGTGTACTTTTGGGGCTACATATGAATGTTGTCTCCTTTGCAGTTTAAGTGCCAGAACTGCTCAGCTTTGCTTCATGGTTCTCACACCTATTCCGCTCATGAGACAACACTTTAATATCACCAGATGTAACCCAGATGGTACATATTAATTTATATATGGATGCTGGAAAATACATATATACTTTCCATATGAAGTCTTTTAAGTATGATTTTTATATTCATTTGAAAATTGTTCATTTTTATTTGAGCCATAAGGCAGCCAAAATACAGCTCCCAGGTGAATGAACATTTATCTATTCCACCCTGAACGATTCCAGGTTTCTGTGAGACTACTTTTGAAGGTGTGTGCTCATTTCATTTCAGAAATGATTCTCACTGGCTCAACAACAATGTGTTACTGTCAAATGTCCGTTATTATGCTGAATGGAAATGCTGGGGAGATAAATTTAGAACATCTTTCATCTCATTTTCAATATTAACAACTGTTCCATAGACTTGCCAGCAGACCCAAGTGTGTGACAAAGTAGAATGCCTTGATTTAAGCATTTAATTATTTTTCTGTGTCAAACTTGATTTAATAAGTAATGATAATTGGAGTCAGACATGATCTTTAGATAATCAAGCAATTGAGCTCGCTCATCCGACAGAGCAGGAAGAAGAAGTGGTGGTGGTGTTTGTCATAATAATCTATGCAACATAAACACCGGTATTTCCCCAGTGTTTGGAATGACTGAGAAAATGTGATGAAAAAAAGAAAATATACAACAACTACAGGCAGAATATCAAAACAGTATTAAAAAACAAACTATGCCTCGGTTGGTAGTTCCCAGTTCCCTCCATCCCTCCACCCCATTTCTTGTCCTCTGCTTCCACCCCAGAGTGGACACCATTTCTGCAAGGGCATTTTCTAGGATCAAAACTGGAATCCTAAGTGCCGTGGTTCTGCCAGAGGTGGACCCTTTGTCCCGGAGAGCAACAAGGAGTAAGTAAGCGCATAAAAATATCAATAAGTAAATAAATAGATTCATTTTTTAAGCACTAACCCACACAGTAGTCTACTATTATTTCTGTTGTATGAAAGTGGGTACACAGAAATGAGGATAAACTCAAAACATGAACTTTGTACCCTTAAGAACAACAGGAAAAGGTATTTTCAGGCCAGTCTGGTCAATCTTTGCCATAATATGCATTATACCATGAGACCAGAGAAAACCTTTTCCTGGGAGGAGCACATTTCCATCAACAGAGCAGACAGTGGGGTGGTGCAAGGGTGGAAGGTAGTCTTCGGTGTATGTGTCCAAAATGCTCAGTGTGGGATGCTTGTCCCACCTGTTCTCAACTGCTTCTCTCCCAAAGTCCCTCGAACCTCAGACCTACCCCCTTCCTTCCCACCAGCCCATTCAAAATTGCTTCACTCCTACCAGCTCCTCTCCCATAACCAGTCCATGCTTACCAAAACTGGTTGGTTCTCTTTTCATAGCTAGTAGGCGCAAATTTCCACTCTTATTTGACGCAATGCCAGACAAATGAAACATATTAAAAAAACAATAAGCTGTGCATGTGGTTAACATGATTGCGTTAGAATAAACAATGAAATGACAAATCATTCTTCCTACTTCAGGATGGAAAACACTACCAGTTCTAGATCTCAGGCAGAAACTTCTCCTACAGACACATTTTTCTGTCATTATCTGGTGTAAAGATATTACGCACCTTGAAAAATTTGCTGTTGGGTACTGCCAGTGGACAGTCACTGGATTAGATTAGTTGCTCTGACGAGATAGGACTGTGCCTTTACCCCATCCCCCCTGTCTCCTAAGTAATCTCCTACTGAAATTATATTTAGCTACTTCCCATAAGTCCACTGCTAATTCCAGTTGTTATTCTCTGAGTTCTTTCTGGTTTGTGGCATTCAGTATTTACAGCATCCTTTTGGTAATGCCAAACTCCAGCACAATATTTCAGGTATATTCATAAGGTACAGTCACATCTGGAGAAAGTACCAAAGGACTTCCCAGCAGTAGACAATTAATGACTATGACGAGGACTGTAAGGCATCCTGCAGTAGCAACGGCACACATTTTCCAGCAATCACTGCCCAGTGCTTTGGAAATAAACAGTCTCGTGTTATGCTGCTGCCTGTTAAATATCTTGGCATTTATCTCACAGCAGAGACCATAGCCTGTGCCAGGGTTCTGTTCCATTGACAATGTCTCTTAATTGCCTTGTTGTTTAAATAAACAAGACAAGATAATTAAGAGATAATGACAAAGAAATAGGATGTTAGTGATAATGGGTGGTAGATCCCTCTTCCACTCTAACTTCACTATTTAGAGCAGGCCAGACTCTCTGCCTACATTAAATCTCACAGCAACATTTTGAGTTTTTAAAGGGGCCTTTTGTCCTTGCTGTTTGAATTAATCAGTAAAAGTGAAAAAGTCTGGAGGAAGAACTCAGGACTGGGAATCTGAGAGGATGGGGTGATGCTAAGGTTTTGGAAATGTAGAAGGATGGACCTGGGGCACAAAGGAAAGCAATTCTGCGTGGAGAATGACCTGGCAGAAGGAGCTGCCTGTTTGCTGCTTCGGTGGTCCTGGTAGTCCAGTACTGGCTGGCGTAAGTGGTCCTGTTTCTGCTCCTGACCAAAGCTGTTCAGCCATGCAGCCTCTTTAAGGGCTGGCCAGCAGCAATGCCTCCCTGCTGATGCCAGCGACCTGGGCTGCTCTTGCACACACACCTTTTCGGTGCCACTGCTCACACTTGACCTTGCTATTCCCCCATACTGAAGGCTAATCAAAAAGGCTGCAGTCAGCCTTTGAGCAATCTGTTAGGCAAAAATTAACTGAAGTGGGATATTCAGCTATTCAGAGCTACAAACAAAGCATGTTTAAAGTGTATTCATACACTTGGGACATTAATAAAATAGATCAGTGGTCCTATCAATTCATTACCTTGTTTCCTCAACTGGGGCTAGTAGAAGAAGATACAAATCCCACAAAATTTGATATGTAGAAGCCTGGGAGTATTTTTTCTGACTCAGCCTACTAAGAAGCCATGAAGAGTGCAGACTGATTGATCTTATTGCTCATCTGAGACTTTTGATTTATTTTGGTACTTAATTGTGTATACAGTTGACAGGGACCAGTTCTGCAAAAGATGATGCCATTGTACATTTCATGGTATCAGAACAGATTATTCTGGCAGAAACACATAGCTAAAAGCCAAGTGTATGAAATTCTGCTGAGCAAAGAGCGGTAGTGAAAGGCAAGAGAAGTTCCTTTGAACTTCTTTGAAGTTCCTGTTCTCTCTCCTGGCTTCCAGCTTGGCTGTACACTTTGCTTCAAAGACTAAAGCAGTATCATAACAGATTTGCTTCCAGTTGTCTCAGTCCAAACATCTTTCCTGCTGGTTATTAATATTGATCTGACAAGCTCCATGAGAGGTTTTCGGGGCATTCTTAAAGCACTTGTGTTGCCCTCAAACTGTTCAAGCCAGCTGAATGTAAAAAACCACCATGTAGCCTTTGAGCCTGATTTTGTGTCTATCCTAGAACAGATTACACCTTACCAAGAAAGTTTTAATACTGGGAATAAAATGTGAATTTTTGAGACAGAGGTGCAATGTTTGCTACACAGTTGTGTCTGCCTGTGATCCCAAGTGAGGAGCCACAATGGACTTGAAGGACTGGCTATATAGTCTTGTTAGATACTCAGGCATTAAAGATGAGAACAGAAACGTACAGCAATCTTCCTGAGTGCTGGTTTCTTCAGCTATTGCATAATGCTTTACAGTCAATCAAAAGAGGGGTTAATTTTGGAAATGAAGGAAATATGACAAAGATTGCTTCTCATGTAGTGGGAGATCTACCAAGACACAAGCACTCATCAATAATTTCAAGCCTGCTTCTGGTAACTGTGGCAGTGGCTTGTGTCAGGCTGGCCTGGAACAGGTTGAAGAATGACTGCTGGCTTAAAAATATTTTTAGTAAGACTGAAGTAGTCATATGATGCTACAGAGACATGAGGAAATTCTGTAGGTTTTTCAGGCTTTGACTTTGATTTTTTTTATTAGCACTTATCTTCAGGGTTACAGACTAAATAAGTAGGTTGATGAATAGGTAGCTTTTATAAGGGCTGAGCTTGTGTTAGAGAGGTAAATTATACTGCAGCTCAGGAAAGACTGAATTGTGTAATATTTCCATGTAGCAGAATAGGAAGCCGGTTTATTGACTTTGAGGAATTTGATCAAATCTGTACAACAGTTTGATGGCAGAACCAAACCTGAAACCTGCACCCTTAAGATCATAGGGACAAATGCTACTAGCATAGAGTGTTTAGATTGTTCTTTAAAAGCTAATGATTAGGATGCCTATTTCAGGCACTTTGGTCAGAGAAAATGAGTATACATGATATGTGGATCACCAGTACATATATGACACATATATGTTTGTGTGAGCTGGAAATAACAGGCAAAGAGCTTTTACAAAAATACAGCACTACAGTATGCTACAAAGCTGCCCACACCAGCACGGCTTTTGTGAAGAAGGTCCTGATAGACAAATGCCCGCTTCTGTGATTTTTTTGTAATAAGAATTAGTATTTTTGTCATTTCATATTCATATATTTGATTCTAGCTTGCATTTTGAAGTCATTCACAGGCAAAGACATAGGTTCATTTTATTCATGGGAATGGAAACTTGCTATGCCCCTATCCCCCAGGAAATCTCCCAGAATAATAGAGGCATTGAGTTTTAAAATAAGTGTTGAGCGTCTGATCAATTAACTATGTCACTATTAGAAAGAAACAAAGAAAAGACAAATAAAATGGAAGCTTATTTGCATCTGATTTACATTATCCTTTTGAGCATTGATTCCATTTTTATTTCATTCCTCCTAATACTATTCAGATTGCAGACTGTAACCTTGCTGCACATTTACAGCTGAGTTTCATTGTTCATTTAATCATCTCAGGTGTTACTGAAATAGGGAACACTGCTGCTTGAAAGATTTCCCCTGGGGTTCATGGGAGCTGCTTGTATCCTGAGGCTGGAGGAGGGGGCCTGCAGATACATTCTGGCAATGCAGCTCTGAATTTTGATGATCATCTGTTGAAAAATCACATGGGCCATCCTGTGTCAAGACCATCATTGCTGTCTCCTCCTTTTAGTTAGCAATTCGTCTTCAAGCTTGCTGCTTGGGTTATGTCTTTTTCTTTTCCCTCCCTAAACCCTTGTTTCAGCTTAAATATTTGCAGTAACACATATTCACCTCTCCCTCGTTCCTCTCATAGGCAGGAACAAACACACAGTGTAAACACTGTGCAGATATGCTTTAACCCAGCAGATTATTTCTGTGAGTTTGATGGTGGGTTATGAAATCTATGTGGTAAGCTCACAACACAAGAGGATTCTTTGATAACCGTCAGTAACTGGAATTTACCATGCAGGTATCTTTGTCAGGGACTGTTTTTCTTTCTGTTTCCTAGAGCATTGCTTGCTCTGATTCAGAGATCCAAAAAGTTAACAGTCTTGGGCAATAGACAGTAGTATCCATGATTTGAAATTCCGTTTTAACTAATATTTTATAATGTTTGCTTAAAATCTACTTTGTCTGCAAGCAACCCTGCCTGTAAAATTATTTACCATTGAATATTTGCTGAAAGCAAACACAAAAAGCATTATCATGTTCTAAGTTAATTTGTTTAAAAATTTAAAAAAATAGCAGTGGAAAATGTTTTGAAATCTTTGTTTATCTATAGCCTGTTTCTATTGACATAGACCTACAAGAATCTCCTGGCTGGGAGCTCTGATCTTATGTTTCCATTTGAATCCTTCAAATCAAGTTTTTTCCCCATTTTTGACAGGCAAAATTATGCTCAGATGCTTACGTGATGGCATCATAATGAACAAATGAATAAATAAAAATGTAAAAATTTCCCCTCAGGCAACAAATTTGCTGATTTTAATGCTGGAAGTGAGGGTTAAGTGCTATGTGACAGAAACTGTACTAGCTGTTGCAAAAGGAGCTGCTCATTTTGATCAACAGCAAAACATTTGCCTTCGAATCTTGGGACTCCAGTCCCAGTTGGAGCAGCAACCTTTCCCCTATAATTAATTTTTGTGTGCTGTAGTCCATTAGAGAAGAGAGTGACAGCCTCTGGACATAGATTACTGTCTTATGTATGGCCCAAAGGAACATTATGGTCTAATTAAAGGTGGCTCACTATGTCAGCCGTTGCAATAGTTTGAGCATTTTTAATACTGTGTCAGTATCTAACCACCTTAAAAGAATTCTGGTAGCAAGCAAACTAAGTAATTTAAAGGCAGCTCATGTTCTCTGTAAGTTTTGCAGGACTGCTATTGGGAATACTTGATAATTTATGAAGGCTTACACCACCAAATTAATTACATTTTCCTGATGCCACATGTCTTTTTCATACAAGCTAGCTCTGAATTATAAGTAACAATATTGTCCTTGTTCATTCCTTCAGTACAGGAGACAGCTTACTAATAACACTGGTAGAATTCAGTTGCTGTATTTTAGAAGTGTCATTTATTAAAGCATTGCTACAGTTAAGGTGGTGTGTGCTCATCTAATATTAACCCTGATTTCTGCTGTACGTATTACTGAATCTCAGTTTTGAGCCTTCGGCATGGCTTTGATTTGGGAGCATTTTTTATATGGTTTGGAAAAAACAAGTTTGCAGGAAGTGGCCAATGCAGACATGCTGTGATATGCAGGAGTACAAAGCCACATACTCTACTGTTTCGTGTGGGAAAGAGGTTATAGCCCGAGACTCTGTTCTGACAGACAAAAACTCCTAAGGGTCCTTACCATAGATAACTCATTGTTTTGTGTTGTCAGTGGGCTTCCTCTGAGGCCTTGCAATCTTGAATCGTGCTTGGGTTTTGCATAGCAGATACTTCTTGGAAAGTCTGACAAACTCTCCTAATGAGGTTGGCTTAGAAAGAATGAACATTTTTCCTTTTTTTTTTAAATTAAAATAAAATCAATTTGAATAGATGGTATATAAATACAACTAACCCCTGAACTTTCAATTAGTAAAGAGAGAAATAAATGGAACACCTATTTTCTTCACTAACATTTTAGAATATTGAAACTTTTTTTTGTGCCCTTTCCACTTTTTTTCTGATTTGTATGAAGACGATAGAAGAGAATCTAGGGCTGCTTTTGGAATCCTTTTCAAGAGAGTGATTTGTACTATGAAACATACTTGCATGATACACTATTACTTAAAATGAAAATTGGATTTGAGATAAAATTCCGGGAGGAGAATTTTTCACAGGAAATCTCACTTCTCTGCATTTCCTTTGAATTCTGAAGTTTGGTCTGTTAAAGAAACCTTGCTGTTGTGACGTTTCAGCAGACTCAGGGGAATTCAGTGGGCTGGTAGCATTTTAGCTCTGTCTTGAAAGATAAAGAAAAAGCTGCTTCCATCCAGCAAAGAGAATAAGTAAGAAAAGAATAAAATCACTCTGTTTGTCCTCATTCCTTTAAACAAATAATGAATTTCAAAGCTAATTGAACTGTGTAAATAACATCATTCTAAGGTAATTTATTTTATTCTCCAAACAAATATGCCACAGCCCCAGTCAGAATAGAAAATGAAATAAGGAAAACTAAATGCGAATAAGCCCTCTTAATGTAACATTAAGGGCTAGATTTTGGCAAACCATTGTCACTCAGAATGTATTTTGATGTTAGACCTTTTCAGAGGGCACCCCAAAGCAGCAGATCCCAAAGCTAATTACAGTCTGGTTATTTTCTATTTTCAGTTGTCAGTGTTGGGTGGCCCCATTGCTGCAAAAATTTGTAGAAACCAAGATGTTTAAGAATTTGCATTAAACTCCATAACATTATTAGTAGGCTTAATGTAGATCACATGAGTAAGTGTTTTCAGAACCCAGATATGAATACTACTAATCATTTGAGCTATTACAGTTATTTATACTTCAATTTTTCATCAAAAAACCCAACTCATCCACTCCCAAACCAGCTTTATTTCAGTGCATATTGAAGTCAACTTTGAAAGGCAAGGCGGGGTGTAGGAGAGTCATGTCCTCTTTTGGCTTTTTCTCTTGGAGGAAGTTGACAGGTTCTTATGGGGACAGGGAGAAGTAGGAGTCAGAAGAACAGGTGGTTTGAGGAATGAATCAGGAATGCTGAAAAGTTTGCTGGGATGGGAGGCCTGGAATTTGGTCATCTTGGAGGTGGAGCACGGTTTAGGTGGGAAGATAAGCCAAGAAGGAGAGAACAAATTAACGTTGGAAAAAGTCAGTGGGATCACAAGAGTTCTGCCAGAAATGTTTTGTCAAAACCATGCAAGACTGGAGTAACCAAATATAGGGATAAATCAGGTCTGACATTAGCAGTGCTGACCATTAGTGGGAAAAGGGGTAAATGAGGGAAAGCAAAAAATGGAGAAAAACAAACCCATATAATGGAAGGAAAAGCAGGGAACAGAGAGAACAAGTTTAGCTTACTGATGCTGGCAAACTAACGTTCACCCAAAGGCCAAGTTATAGGATATTGATGGTTGACAGGGAAAGAGACCAGATCATTGATTGTATGATTGAATGCGTAGTAAGGACAGATGGTCGAGAGAGGGATATGGAGGGGTTAGCTGGCAAGTCAGTGGCAACAATACCCAGGAGAAGTCAAATATTGCATGATTCTGGAGGTGAGGGAAGAAATGGAAATATATAGGAAAGCTGAGTGAAAGACAGTCTTGCACCATGGCCATGGCTGGAATCAGTTGTTGTGTGGACAGGGAAAAAGGAGACTGCACTCACTATCAGCTACCACTTTAACCTGAAGTGTTTGACCCACAATAAGAGGTGTTATGACAGGGTCTCACACCCTTTTGATCTCCTGCTAGATTCTTGCTTAATCCACAGGGTGACAGATGTAAAAGAGGGATCTTGGTAATGGAAACACTGAAAAGATAGGTTCAGACAAAGACATCCAAACCTCTGTGAGAATCATTAACCTGGGGGAATGAAGTTGGGAGAGAAAAGTGAGAGAAGGTGTTAGGTTAGGAATGAGGGTGTGAAAATTAGGGAAGAAAAGGTGGAAAGGATGGAGACATTAGGATCAAGTCTAGGAGATGAAGAGGAGCAGATGTTGCAGTGGATTCTGTGTTTGCTTTGATGTGAAGAGCAGTAGCACTGGGAGAGAGGAGGAAGAAGAAGTCCCCTAGAGCTAATAGGAATATGACAAAGGTGTGATGAATGAGGGAATGGAGCTGTAGGATGCAGAAGACAAAAATGAGAAGGGCAAAATTCTGCAAAATTGGAATGGGGTGAAAAGAGCCTATTTCAACACAATTATTGGGAAGTACAACAGAGAAAAACCCAAAAGGTACAATCGAAATCAACATGTATAGATGTACCCTACTTGGGACATGCTGGAGGATCTTGCATCCTCTTCCTAGAAAATTAAAGTGAAAATGTTATTGGACAATGACAATACAGGATCAGTGCAGGAGAAATAATCTTGGAGTTAGCAGCTCTCCAGCACTTAGACTTAACACTTCTCCCGGTGAGGTCTTCTGCTCCAGTATTTTCCCTTCTGCTGCATTATGGAGCCACGCTCCACTTTTCAGCTATATCAGTGACACGTGTATTAAAGATCTGGCTCCAAATATTAGTGATTCTGCAGAGAAGACCATGCTGAACTAATGGTGAATTACATTTTCTGCCGCATTTAGTCTTCAGCTCTGAATAATGTTTGGTCATCTTCACATTATGTTAAGTACAATGGACGATGAAGGCCTTCCAGGTAGCGACATCTGGTTGTGCTACTTTACAGTACAAAAAATGCCTCAAGGAACTAAGCCTCAAGTAGTTCAGCATCTGTTTCAGGTTGTTTCAAGAGATGGTATACTCCTTGTAAGCTTGCCCATGAAGAATTCTTACATGAGCTTTGACAGCAGCAACATTTTTCTGCTTTTTCTGCAGCATAGTTAGAAGTTTATTTTTTTTAAGGATTTGTTTGTGCTCTGAAATGTAAATCTACCTGAAAGTGGCTGTTAAAAACTATGTTAATTGAACATCAATAATACTGTAAATACTTGCAAGGGCAAAAGTATATGCAACAACCCTTCACACAGCCAAGACTGTTTAGCTAGAATGCTACTGAATGAGTTTTGTTCCCATCTCTGCTTAAAACTAAAGGAAATCCAAGTCTTTGGCAGCCCATTCAGGAGTTTGCCACCCCTTCTCACCTTCTGTCTTCTGATAGCAAAAATGTCCTTTAATTTCTCTTCGTCACTAATAGCAAAATTCTCTGTAATAGTTGCACAGCAGGCAATAACTTGAAACAAAATCCTTCTTAGAAGACAGAGGTTCTCCATCTTTTGTTCTGTCTTGAGCCAGTGACTCCTGAGTTTACACAGCCTTAATCCACATTGTTTTATCTTGAACTCAACCTGAAATGTAACAAATTGAAAAGAACACCAGTTAAACAGTATTGTAATTTTTTAGTGATACAAATATAAATGACAACAAATAGCCGCCCTAGGCCAGGACATATTAACTGGGGACCTTAAGATGGTGCTGCTGTAATTGGTCTGGTTTTAGTCTAGCTTGGCTCAGTAAACAAGAAAATACTTTGCCTTCTCTCCTAAAGAGGCAACAAGAAATGACTCAATGTGAATCAGGTACTCTGTTGTTCCCCAACACATTTACAGCAATGTGGAATTTGTTTTCAAAGTGTCAGGATGACAGACAGAGCTACAACAGAGCTTGCTGTCCTTCTTCAGCACCTCCGATGGTCGGGCAACTCTACCTTGTGGGAGTTTCTTTATAAAATATACTTATATTGCAAGCAATTTTCCACCGTAGAATGTGCTACAGAAGAAATAATGTGAGATCCCTGATGATGGCATAACCAGACACAACACTGCAGCCAGATCTGTGCATATCCCAAGAGGTGTTGCCTTAACTTTAATAGGTGAAACATCCTCCACTTGTAATCATTTGAAAGGGACGGCCAGAACGGTTGGGTGTTTGACAGCCACATCAGGGTGTGAATAGCTCTCCCAGCTCTATACATGTTCATTGCAGCCCTCCTTAAAGCCACTAAGTATTTGGGATCCACAGCTGCTCCCTAAGAAAATAAACTTTGTAGCAAAAGTCTCCAAGGACTATTGTAAAGGTCTTCTGACACATCTTGCTGGGAAGCCTGGGAGGTAATTGCACTTACCTACCCATCTGCTGAGTTTATATTCCTCCAGCCACTGCCCCTGCCCCTTGGGTGCACCGATGGATATATGTAGGTCCACATGAGCAGGAGGCTGCTGTGCTGATTTAAAAATTCCCTGTGTTCCCTCATGCCAGTTTTTCTCTGTCAGGGCCGCTGTGCTACAGCAGGAGGGAGCACGTACCCGAGCCTCGGGACCACGAGTCCCTGTACTTGGCAAGCTAAAATGCCCAGCAAAGGTGACTTTGTGCTGTGGCTGAGGGCAGTGCTTGGAGGCGTTCATTGGCACGCGTTCCCTTCTGCCATCTCTGCTGTGGGGTGATAACTGCTGGCAGATGACTGTGAGCATCTAGGAGCTTTAAAAAGTCCCAGAAAATTCCCCACGGGTTTTTTGTCAGTCTTTGCATTGTGCCGCCCTCATTAGTTTCCCTGTATTGCTTGTCCTAGTCCAAGTGAAACTGCTGAATGAAAGGGACATCTTTTGTGGTAATAACAACATTAATCTCTGCTGGATTACGACTTCATTTATCTATCTATTAGCAAAAAATGACAGCAAAAAGGTGTATGCAGGAGCACCTTGAATAGATCCATAATAAGAATGTCATCGTTGTTACAGTGAACTCAACAAATAGACTGTTGGCTGCAATGAAAGAGGAGCTTAGAATAAACTGTACTGAGAAATAGCACGGATATGTCCATATCAACCACAAAGGAATCAGGAGGGACAAATAAGGAGAGTCAACTCTTATCCTGGAACTAAAATGTAGTTGTTTTGAGCACACACACACACATGCACAGTAGTAGTGCATTCTTTCTTTATTTATTGCATTTTCACCAAGGAGTACTGCTAAAATGTTATGAGAGACAGTTCTTGAAATATTATATGATTTATCTGGAAGCAGAATGAACTCAATGTGTTGTTATATAGTCTGGGTTTGTGTGAATATGTTCCTGTTTTAGCATACTGAAGACTGATGTTGAGTTGATACATACACACACTGGCTTCTTCACAGCTGTTTAAACTGTGCCCTCTTGGTTTGCTCTGCAGACTTCCATGAACATTTAGATTTATGTTGCCTCCCTCATCACGCCAGTGCTGTTGTGATGCTGAAGGAAGTGGTTTGGTTTTGCTGGGTCTGCATGAATAGTGTTTTAGGAGAACTCCTTTAAGTAGGAACAACCTCTTTTTAAAGTCTCACGTGTGATCTGAGCCTTAGAGAGATGCTGGAATGGACATGGAGATATTAAGCAATTTAGTAAAGCCTTTGTGATAAAACAGAAGGAGGCCTTTTGGTCTCCTAGATTCTGGGGTTGCTTTTTAAGTTCAATTGTAGTGGCATAGATTACTGCTGGCTACCCCACACACAACATACTACTTCCATGGATTACACACAATGATTTTAAGAAGGAAGAGCAAGGATTTCCTCGAGCCTCTGTTTTGTGGTCAAAAAATGTACTTCATTACCTTTAAACTATTTGTACTAAAGTTGGGTTGACCACACATGAGCAGCTGATGGTTTCTAAACTTCTTACAACTCTTTGCTAAAAGAAAAAACTACTACTCCATTAATTGTTTTCTGTAGTTGTATTATTTCTTATCGCTGTTTCCTGTAACATTTTTTCCCCACAATTTATAATCAGTTTATCTAGAAGGCCACTAGCAACCTGCAGTACAGATAACTGAAGTCCATATGGAGTTCTACCACGTCTGTTATCAGTGGTAAAGTGTTTGAGAAAAAAGGTAAATGCCGATACAGTGTTTTTTCCCTGTAAATGTCCAACATGAGAAGCTCAGAGCACAGCAGCTTTGCTGAGATCTCCCTGACAGGCTTTATGAAGATTTGTCCTGTATTATTATTTCTGATTGCTGGTCTGTGGGCAGTTCTGAAGAGGCTCATTGACTTCCACTACTCCAGACAGGGAATGGACCCCTTGGGTTCAGAACGAGCAGTTGGGTTTGCCTCCTTGAAAAGATGGGTGAAGAGGGAAGAAAGGAAGATCTGGTCCTACAGGTTAGTCTGTGGGGCAGTCCCAGTGGCAAGAGCATGAAGGTGGCATAGTCTCACAGCATTGCTCTTGGAGCCATAGAAGCCCTGTCTCTGCTGGATGCAGAGCCTTACTGACATGCCTCAGTATCCTCTTTGCTGAGGCACCATCACTCAGGAGATCCTAATTTCTATTTCTTTAGTGTGTTCCCTTCATAAAGTAATAAACTGTGCTTTCAAATCTGCAGGCATAATCAGCTGTACACTCTGATAGTGCCAGCGTCCTTTGGATGGAGGGTAAGAACATGGCTCGTGGGATTTGGGCATTCCTGGGGCTGGTGACCACGCTGGCCTGTGCCTGGCAGCACAGTGCAACGTGGCTGTTGGGTCGGTGAAGAAGTGACTATGCTTGGTGACCTCCCCAGCCTTCTGCATCCTTCCCTGCCATATTGTTTCTACCCCTCAGCCAGGCATCACGCACGTGCTGGAATTGGCATGTGAAAAGAGGAAGACCCCCCTGCCAGCAAGGTGCTGTTCATGTGCTGGGGAAAACCCACTGTCAGCCTTAAGCATTGACCAAGAGCATTGCCTTTTCAGAATTACTCCTTATACATTGATCTCTGGTGGGCTCAGCACCATACAATCCCTCCTTTCTGAGTGTCTCTCACCTTTACTTTGCTTCTGCACTTGGGCAGAGAAGGATTTCTTTCTCTTATGGGCTAGAGGAGGTGAGGTCAGAAGGAGAAAGAGCTTGGGTGGCCGAGTCACAGGTGGTGAAAGAGCTGGGAAGGGTGTCCAGATGGCTGACGTAAGGGTTCATAAAATGATGAAGGCCCAACCCTCATCGTTCCTTTAAACCTAAATGTTTGTATGTGTTACCAAACCATCATGTAGAACTATATAAACATTTTCACATGTTGAACTACAGATTAACTGTGGTGCTTATGATGATAATTAAAACCACAAACACAACATATTGTGAAAAATACCACATGCACTTTTAATTATGATTCAAATTTCCAGGTGTACAGTCAGGGAAAGGAATTACTGGGTACCTCTTGAAAGTTGTTCTTTATATTCAGCAAATGTTAGGCAAAACTGAGTATCTTGCAGGACTGGACCTCTTTATTTATAGAATTTGGAGAAGATTTCATTATTTCTGGAGTTATTGTTTAGATCTGGAATTTTTTGAACTACTTTTTAAAGTGAAAGAAACTGACTTATAGGGGTTTGATGTGATCGGTATATAATATTTCAGATGAAATACCTAGAAAAAAACCTTTACTTTTTGAGTATTTCAAACCATTAAAAAGAGTGTAAATCTGCAGGGGTGAGGGGAAAAAAGAGTTTTACGAAATAATATTTTCTTTTGGGCTTGTAATTCTTTTTCCTTAATGCTTGCAACATCAAGACAAATGTTTCTGAATGTTGCTTTAAGTATCTGCTTTTGGGGATGTTTTGCTGTGTTTGTTTCCTGTCCCACAAACTTTGCCACGCAGCACTGACTCTGCAGCTCGGTCTCAGAGCCGAGCGAGCCAGGACGTTCACTTGGGGTAGTGCCGTTCCATGAAGAAACACCAATTAGGCTGAAATGTAACAGCCACATCAGGAGATGAAGAAAATAAAACTGGACCCTGAATAATTATTATTATATGTATATTTCTGAATTTTTTAACAGTCTCATAAATTTCTTGAAGTTTGGGATGTGTTTTTGAATGTTGGTGGTAAGTGAGACTCTAGAAATGAGGCAAGCAGCAGTATCCTCTCCAAAGCAATCGAGAGGCCACGGCACAGAGGTCATGACTTTTACCAGCAGGATGGAGACGGGAGAGCAACTGCCTGATGTAAGTAAAAATATAACCTGCTTTGCACAAATTGCAACTCAAAATGGGAGAGTTTGGTCTTTTGACTTCTTCAGCCTCATTGAAGTGCCTACATTCTAATGAGATACTCTGCTGAACTTTCTATTCACCTACAATTTTGGGCCCAATTGTCCACTAAAGATGTGTCTGCACAGTGCAAAGTGGCACTGCAGGAGAGAGACCACGACCAGCTCTGAGCAGGAAGGAGTATCTCCATGGCACACCGCAGCGACATGCACAGGAATTGTTGTGAGAGTTGGGACCGCCATAATGTTAGCGTGCTGTGGATGGGGTTATTTGAGGGATCTTTACACCATCCTGTGCTAAGCAGTAGAGATGTGCCCAAGCTACGTGTGTGAAACAAGTAGTAGTAAAAGCTTAATGATCCAGGGAAACCATTAAAAATACCCAAGGTTTTTTTTTCAACAATCAGAAGCGTTCAAAATGAGCAATAAATTAAAAAATTTTTAAAACAGAAATAATGACTTAAAGTGTCATAGGTCATGTTTAAGATTCAAACAGATAAAGATCTTAGGGTATTTAAAAAGGCGACCTCTTAAAAATATTTTTTTTGTTTGTTTTAAAAAAGAAGCGATTTTTCTGCTATAAAATGTTTTGTCAAAATTGTTGAGCCTATTTTTAAAATTTTGTTTTATGCAATGTTTTCTTTTCCTTTGGGTTTCTGAAAACTTTCAAATTAATTTTTCTCAATTTAAGTTCTTCATAAACAATCGTCAAAAATGAGCAAAGCTGTATTTCTTTCCATTAAAAGATTTTTTTTTCCCACAAAAGGTAATATTTTAAGAAACCAACAACAGTTTTTGTGAAATATTACACTTCAGGAAAAAAAAAAAAACATACAAAAAAGAAGTGATACTTCTGGAAAAAAAGACATGATGTTAAATTCTGAGCAGCTGCAATCCAAAACAACACCTTGCAGAGTGTTGAGAAATTATAGCTACGGAGTCAGCAAAACACAGGTGTAAAGGGCTCCCTCTGTGGAGCACAACTAGCTGCGATGTTTGCTGCGTATTTGAGTTTATTGGGATGTTGTCTTGGGAAGTCTTGCTGGCAGTCTTTGGGAATCTGAATGCAGTGTGAGGGAAACATCACACTGAGCTGTTCAGCTTGAACCTTGCACTATGCCTGCTGTGATGCATACCATTATTATTACTATTATTTTTAGGGTTGGTTGGGTTTTTTTGTTGTTTTTTTTTTTGCTCTGCATTAATGTAACCAAGATCATAACAGCAGCATATGCACAACAAAGCTGCTAACCAAGGAAATATCAGGCTTACAGCATTTCTTTGCACCACAGTTGCTTATCAATGAAGCGTATATATAGCCTAATTAACATAACTGGAACGACTGTAATTATGCTATCATTTTGTTTACTTTAGCACATTCTGTTGAGGTATATGGGTAGCAATATTTGTTATTGAAATATTCCCCCTTGCTACATTCAGGCTGTTTAATTATCCTGTTAGTCTATTTTATTTATGGTGTGATTTAGTTGCTTAAAAGTGAGGAAAGTGTTAAAGTCCACAAACTCTTGGCTTACATATTCTTCTCTATTTTGGATCTTGGACACAATCTGATAAAGCTTTGAGTAGTTCTTACTCATGCAAGTAAGGCGGTCCTGTTATAATTAATGTCACTATTGGCTTAAAAAAGACTTTGGAGGATAGAAGACTAAAAATAAAAATAATCAAGAACATACACAGCAAAAAGCCTTTCAGGCTTCCCATTTGAGAAAGTGCAATGCAAAAGTGAAGCTGCTAGTTTGGGATAGCACTGCTAGACAAAGCCAATGAAGGAAAACGATATTAAATATTTCTTTTTCCCTGGCTTAGACTGTCCTACCGAAATGAAATTGCATCCGTTTTTGGTAAAAGCAAGATATGTCTCCTGCAAAAGTTTCCAAAGAAGGTTCCTTGTGCAGGCAGGATGATGCTTAGCTCAGCTTTTGTATAGTCCACATGGATGCCTACATCTTCATGGCTTCAGCAGTAGCGTCACCAGTGCTCTCTAGGTCCATGAAAGCCAGAGCATCTTTGGTGTGTTGTATGCCCACAACTCAGGAGAGGCAACCACAGCACATTTTTATCCCACATCCCCTTCTCTTAGGGCAGGAGGGGAAGGGAAAGGCACATGGGGTGGCAGTCCTTGCTGGCAGACGTTTCTGGAGGTGGCAGAAAGCCTTGTGGCATTCAAGGTTTGAGGTGGCAGAAAGCCTTGTGATGCTGTTGCCTTGAACTTCCCTCACCCTCGTGCACCCACAGCATGGGCACAAAAAGCCCTTCACTGGCTTTCACCAACAGAAGTGGTGCACAACCAGCTCACCCAGCAGAGACCTGGATCCTCTGCTCCCTTGCATTTCACCAGGGTTAATGCCTCTCACTTTACGATGGTGTGCAGAACATTAATAAAGCAAGTCGTGTTTGTTCAGCTATATGATTTCCATAATTAGGAATGTCAAGAGTATATTTTAAGGTAAGGATGTATAAATTAACATAGACATACTGAGAGCATTGGCAGTTTACCACACCTTTGGGTGTAGTCCAGGGCCTTTCTTCACATTAAAGAATAACAAAGGTTCTCTCAGGTCTCTTGCTGAGTTTGCTGGTTGGCTGGAAATGTCTTTTTTTTTTGGCTTTTGATGGAGCAAAACTGTTCATGGTAGTGTTTTCATTGGGAGAGTACCGCTCATGTGCCAGCTGTCATATTTACAGCCACTTCTAATCGGGAACAAGTTTACTTCTCAAGCTGACACATACCACAGACGGAGTGCCTTCAGCATGTTTAAGGTCAGAGGTGTCCAAATCTTCCCAGGGATCTTCTGATGAAAACCGGATGGCCTGAAATCTTCTCTCTCCTCTCTCTACCAGCCCATTTACACAAAGACAATATAGATGTCTAATTTAAAGACGCCAAGTATAAAAGGGCAGGGGGGTGGGATTTAGTAGGGTTTTTTTTCCTGAAAATTGCCATCACACCACGGTCAAAAAAAGAGGAATAAATGAAGAAGCAGCACATTTCAAGCCTGCTGTTAAGGAAGTCTCACAGTGGCTTTGCTGCCTGCCTGCGTTTCTTTACCACTCTTGGTCAGGCACCATATGTAAATGAACACTGCTTACATGCAAGCTCTCCCTTAGAGTTACATCAGCTACTCCTAATAAAAGCTCAATATGTGAAACTTAATCATCTACCAGATGTTTTTATTTACCAGTTCTTATTTTTTATTTAAAATTGCTCATGGGGTTTTCTAGTCACTTGGATCTAATTTAAATGAGTAGACCCAAATTCATCTCTGACAATACATCATTAAAGTGACGCAGTTTTACATAAGAGATGAATTTTATCCACAGACCATATTTTTTTAAGAATAATATAATCTGTTACTGGAACACAACCACATATACACTCCTTCTAACCCCTGCCCATCCCCATGAATATGAAGAATTGAGGTCATAACGTGTGGAGACAGATACATACATGTGCGTCTCTTTCCATCTCTCTCACTGCCATCCCAAGGTCTTTAGCATTGAAATGATGGCTGATTCTCTCTCCTTGTCTTACACAAGCACAAAGAAAGACAGAAGGCTGAGGCTCAGAGCCAAGGATCTCAATGTCCAGTGAAAGCAGTGAAAATTGTGCCTTAAGAAGAACTGCAGGATTGACCTGCCACTGCAGTGCGTGAGACTAATCGTAATTTTTATCCATCTCTTGCTTTCTTCCTCTGACATACTTGTGGCATTTGCTCTCTCGCTGTAGTCCATTAGTTGGTAACAGGGAGCACAGAAGTGTTTCATGGGCTGTAAAGAGCAGAGACCAAATGTTGTGACATGCCTGCCAATGACCATGGCTGGACTTGCTGATCCTTGTCTTTCACTTTCGTGCCCCTGTTTGAGACACTACATATGCAAATGTCTTTCTGCTGCTTGCTAAATCGTCCTTGAAGTCTAACCCTTTCTATTCCCAGTTTGGCTTAAGTACACTGTCAGTCATGTTAGGGTTTTCTAGATGTGTGATGGTTTAGTGGGTTTTATACAAACAGACACTGGTTTCACTTGCTAAAAATATATGCTTTAATTTTCCACTGTGTTTTCTTAAATTCAGAATGAGGAAGATAAATCCCTTCTGGTTTAAACAGCTTTCTAGTATTCTGCAGTTGTGTGTAGGAACAACCACCTCACTCTGAAGTATGTGACGGACAGCACGGTCACTTCATGGAGGTGACACAGCACGACAACGCCTTCCTGCTCTGAAACCTTTGGCAGTGACTGCAGCCACAAATGTGAGCAAAACCAGATTGTAAATACAGGTTGTTGAAGACAGCTGTTGAAGACCAGGATCTCCTAAGGCCCCTTTCCGTTCCTTGCTGCACTTTAACCATGGGCACCCCTCCACAGCCGGTTGCAGATGGTTACACGCACTCTTTTCCTGTGCTCACAGCTTGAGACAGCCTTACTGAACTTACTGCTGTGAGTATGTGTGTGCACTAACTGCACAGCGTCCAGACGCCCTGCCGCCTCGGAAAGGTGACCTGAGACCGTCTCCCCTTGCACAAAGAGAGCCTTGCTCTATCTGCTGAGGCTCTCAGGAATACCATGCTGTGAATCATTTTATCATCATCTGGGAAAGCAAACAAGATTTTGCCCTTTATTTTGGTGTTGTTTGTGCTTGCTGCTCGAACTCTTGCCCTCCCCATCCCTTTTCCTACCATAAACTCTGCTTCTGCTCCCCTTCCGCTCCCATGCAGTCCCTTTGCCTTTGCCCTTTCTTCTCCTCTCGTACAGCTCGTGTTTCCCTTGTACCGGCTTATCTCAACTGTTTATATTAAACTCCTCTGCTAACCACATGGCATTTGTGCAGCTGCATACCCCACTCAGGCTTACTCCATGCCTTCTTTGTTTACCCTAGGTGCAGGTGACAGCAGCACGGGCTGGAGCGACCAGCTGGCGCTGTCAGGAAGAGCAATAGGTAAAGCTTTGCTTGAACAAGCCTAAACTCCTGTGGTCACTAGCGCTTTGTCTGTGTGCCCAGCCTTAGCCTAGCGAAACCTACCAGTTTATGCAACTGGGAAACAAGTAGCATCTTCCTTCAAATAAGGGGATTTTTCAAAAGTAACAGAACGAGCGAGGACTGAAAGCCTTGTTAAAGTGAGCCTGGCACACCCCATGCGCAGCTGATGGTGCATGTGGTTTTGCGAGGATCCCTGAGTTCTGTCCACGGCTGTGGTCCACAGGGAAGCGCTTGCAACAGGCAAGGCAAGAGCAGCAAGCAAGGAAAATAACTGCAGGCAACCAAAATAGCTGTGAGAACATCCACTACTCGACACATCTTCCTGAACTGGGATTACAGCAGGGCACTGGGACTCTTGAATAAAGAGCCTCAAGGTATCTAATGACCACAAGTGGCAGAGGTTTATGGTGTACACTTACATGTACACCCCCCAAGCATTACTTTTCCTATAGAACCATGTTGACCGCTGCAGTGGTGGAAGTATTCTTTCATGTGCACTGGCTACCTCAAACCACTGCCTTTGCAGAGGACAGCTGCTATGTAGGGAGCTTCTTTACCTACCTTAGTCACTTCCCAGCAGACAAGAAACTAATCCTTTTCTCAGACCAAAGTGTCTCTCGTAACCCCAAACTGAGACACGTCACAAAACGATTGCATTTTTATCCAAACCAGCCATTGTTTAATTGTGTTGTTTTTATCAGCAAATTGCTTTCTTTTAAAATTTCCCACATGTGACAAGTCACATTGTAATGCATTACTTCAGGCTGTATCTTTCATGTTGCATTAGAGTGAGACAAGCTTAACATGATTTGATGTTTGCAACCTGCTTCAAACACGGCATGTGAAAGATTTGGAAGAGATGCATCTTTCAGGGGAAACAAAGAGTTCACAGATTTCTTTTCCCTTTTATTTACATTTTCCTCCCTTTTTAGTTTCAAATTGAAGTTAACTAGTGGGGCTGTTAGAGTTAATCAATGCATCTATTTTTCTTACTTGTAAAAATTCTATCAACTTCCAATTGTTTGCTTGATTTCTGCTTTTTATTTTCCCAACTTTCTGACTGAGAGAAAAAGCTACCTGCTGAGTACTAGGAAAAAGTTTTCTAACAAAACAGCAATTAGATTGGAGAAAGAATGGATACAGGTTCTCTTAATGGGTGCTGATAACAGAAGAAACAATTCTCCTCCTGAAAGATGAGGGTTTATATGGTTAAATCCCACATAGTCAGCCTCTTATATTCTAAGATATTTTAAATTCTCTGATTCAAAGGTGAACATAGCAACTCTATCATACAGATGAACATACTTGCCTCAAAACAACAGTGAGGAAAACAAAAGAAAAATAATCTGAGTTGTTAGAGTAGCTTTAAATAATTTAATTTAGCATATTTATTGTAATCGATTGATACCTAAACATAGTAAAAATGTATATTTGTCTTAGGAAAGTAGCAAAAGGAATTTTTTAACATTTGAAGTTTTGTTTTTTCTCCTATAAAACTGTTTTGTCAATAAATGTTTTCCTGAAACATTTCTGAGCACATGCTAGTTTCTCCCATACTCTGCATACATGTAACAGCGTAAGCATGCTGGTGCTTCGAGTCTGCCCGAAGAGTTTTTTGCTTTCCTCACCACTTGTATTTTATTTTCTCTGAGACTATTAAGATGTTGTACTTACAGCAAGAGACTATAGTTAAGTATGAATATAAGCAGGTTCATGATTCACCCTGGGCTAGACACTGATGTTTTTATTCCTTCTGAACCATCCTATTTTGCCCCATGAGATCACAATAATTTCAGTGGGATGACTTGGACTATGAACTCAGTTCATTATACGCGTAGGTAACACATTCTGGTTTTATGGACCTTTTCGGTGTAAGGATCTTTATTTTAACTGCACATTTCATCTGGTATAGATGCTAATATAACTCCAGCAACCTAATTCTCCATCATTTCAGGTCTTAAAATTACGATTTTAAAAAACATGCTCTGGACCAGACAAGAAGCAGAATCATAATGCAGGAACCCCGGGGTAACATTATATAATTCCTGTGTACGAAATCAGAATACTTGACCAAAATGGTCTTTTCTGGTGTCAAAATCTATTAAACTATAACTTTATCTTTTGTCCCAGCAACACGTATCTGATCAAGAATAACCTCGGTCAAAATGGGCATGAATTGTTTTATCTGTGTTTGGTTTTAACCTGCTTTAGACTAAAGGGAGGTTCTAAGAATTCCCATAACTGTCCTTCCAGTATCTTAGTTTAGCAGCTTTTCTAATTGACTTAATAAATTACAACAATTAGGTTCTGAAGTACCTCTCCAGTAGATGAAGCAAAAGGAAAGAAGAAAACCCACCTGCAAGCCCCAAACCCGCTACTCAAAGAGAAGTCTAGCTTTAAAGTGCTCCTCCTTCCATTTCTGAAGAGTTTCCTATAACACAGCTGTTGGAAATAGCAAGAGACTAGCCTTGGTACAAGCATCAGCACCCAGTGTTTCTTTGTAAACCAAGAGGTATATTTTTGTTCAAACTCCCTGAAGTTGCCCAAATGGCCGGTCAAACCAAACAGTGATGCTATGAGCAGAGGATGTGGTCTATATCTCATGGTTGATTGTCAATGATTGGGGATAAATTAGCAATATTACCAACAGAAATATTTTTGTTTCCAAAATGGAAGTATTTAATGTGGTCTTCGGATTTCACAAAGACCAAGTGCTTGGTGCACTCTTTCACTGGCCTAAGAAGTGGTGGGATTAATGGTGTTTTCTATCTCATCACTATCGAAGTGTCTGCTTTTAAATGGAAAACAAAGGTAAATGTAATGGTCTTTTCCTATGGTTAGCCACTCTTGTTTTTAAATGAGATTTTCACAAGCTGGCAGGATATTGAGTTTCACTGGCAACTATTTGATTTGGTAATATAACTCAACCAGTAATGGCTAGCATAACCCACTGATATGCAAGAAGACAGTATGTCAAGAACTTACTGCAATGGATGCTGTGATGCTACCATGTGCACCAGTTCAGACTGCGGTAACATCCAAATCCTTGAGCAATAGCTAAAGCTCTTTACAGCAAGCCAACATAAATCTAGAAAGTCAGCCAGAATCTTGTACTGAATTTTTCCAGAGCATGTGCCAGAAGGTGCCTGTTGTGCTAAGCACCTAACTAGGTATCCTGATTCGCAGTGCTGCTAAACGCTTTCAGTGCCAGCTCTCTTCATACAGATAGCTGCAGGAGCAGCAGTGGCAATTACTTATTGTAGGTAGATATGCCACAAAACCCGGAGAGGGTCTCTGGGAGCTTCCCACTTCCTCGCTGCACACTGGTGAGTCCTCCTGGTGGTCACTGGTCACCAAAAGACGCTTCTCTTTACAACCCCTAAAAGACCAGCTCTAAAACGGTCTGTGCACATCTGCAGGGACACACAGCTGAACAGCAGTGTGGATATAGCATGCTTCTTATGTTAGTTCCCTATTTTTCTGATTCGCCACCCTTTCAAAGAAAAATGCCTTTATGTAAACCAGTTACCTTTAAATCACCCTTAATGCAAGTCAGGTTAAGGTAAAAGGCAAACAAAAGTATTAATTCACAACATCCAAAGCAGACTATGAAAATAAAGGTTTATGTAAGGTATGGGCAGAATGAAAGAAAAAAGCAATCTGTACACATGAAGCTAAAATCGAAGTTAGTTCTTACTACAGTCAGCTGAGGTGCTAAACGTGCCTCAGTGAAACCTCGTCAGCGATTTTGGCCTCCTTCATGCCCGCAGTGTCAGCTTGCGTCCCTTGGAGAGGAGCCATCCTGGGCGAGGCCGCCAGCTCTAAAGCCCCTCTCCGGGGGTCCTCAGGATTGCCACCCATGGCAGCCTTCCCACGCAGGTGGTGCGGGCTGTTCCTTGGGAATTCAAACCGACTGCTCCCTTTCAGCCTTCTGACGAGAGGCACGACAGAGTTTGGCTCTCAGTGAACCTTAACCAACCTTTTGTTATGTATGCAAATTTTCTTTCCAAAAAAGTAATTGGAAGTTCTAACCTTTTAAGAGACAGTCACGCAGTGTGCAAAAACCCTTGATAAAATATCTAAATAAATACATCACGGAAAACAAATAAATCCTGGTGATGATAAAAGACTAATCCAATAAACTAATCTGATCAAAAGATCAGTCTTGTAAAATCAATTACATTTGTCTTCAAACACAAAGACATAGACAAGGTTCTTAGAAGAAATACATTCTCTGTAGGGATTAAACCACAAACTGATTTATGAATATACTCCCCTAAGAGAAACTAGAATATAATTCCTAAAGTATCTCTATCGAGAACCAACGGGAATTTTGTCTCTTTTGTACTAGTTTAGCAACTCACTTGAAAACATGTAAACAATGTTTGGTATACAGCATGTGATTTATAGCATACACTGTTTTGTCTCAGTGCTTTCAAGGAGAACAACAGCAAGCTGTAAAACCTTCTGCTCCAGATCATTCCTTCAAAATAAATCCAGTTCAGATGCTCTGTGAGGACTGGTATTTCAAAGTGATAACTGACAATTTATAAATCACGCACTTTATTTTGCAATGAGACAGCACATCTGTAATCCATATTTATTTCCCATTAATAACTGTGAGGGTGCTGCTGCACCGATTGCTTTATATCACGTACATTTCACCTTACTAACTAAGGTTGAAGAAGAGCAAAGAACACTTTTCCCCCCTTTTTTTTTTCACATTCAGGGAAAATTCTAAGATAAACTGTTTCAAATATATTCAAATAAGATACTGAACCAACAGAAGCTCAGCATTTTCATGACTTTATTAATGAAATCCATATTGGCATCACTTAGGTTTCATTCCGTTTTCAGACATCCACATCAAATATGAAAGCTGAGCAACACAAAGTGGAAATACTTTATTTCATTTAAAAAAACAGTCAAAATGTTGAGTCACTTCAGGGTTGACATTGGTAACTGTGTGACTTTGGATGCCTCCAGGATTTGTAAAATTGCCAAAATAGATTTTAGGAAACTGGTGGGACTAGACTACCAGGAGGGAGATTTAACAGAGAGAAGACTGATCACAACAAACTCTGCTAAGGGATGGTTATAACAGGCCAAGGTGCATTGCCTGCCTGCCCTCAGGCTACGCTGCCTGCTGAAATCCATGAGAAATGTGTAACCTGGACTGTTCCCATTTGCTATTCTAGCCTCCCTGCCTGGGGAAATGACTACACAAGTCGCAACTGGGTTTGTTCCAAAGCCCTACCAGAAGTCAGCCGAAGACAAGGCTCCAATCATGCCACCTATGGAAGTTTCTTCTCCTGCATGTAGCCAGGAGCTCATGGCTAGCTGAGAAGAAGACTCCATACACAGCACGTTTCATTGAGCAGAGCACATCTTTTCCACTTTGCCAATGTTTTCTTTTTCTTTTGCCCGGTTCCATGTTTGATACAAAGGTTTCTGTCTTAAAAGGCATCCTGTTTTGACATCTTTTAAACTTATGTTAAGGTTTATATTGAGCTTTTGATTATTGAAGCATAATAATCTCCATTAATAAATCCTATATAGGTAAGCTGAAAAATTAACCTCCCAGGCAAAAAGAGATGTGGAACTGCATAGGAAATGTTGGATGCATACACCACCTACTTTGTAATGCAGATCCTAATCACTGCTAACGGCTCTTGAGTCTGTCATTTCCTTCCGCTGTGTAAAATCGTCATACTTTAAAATACCTTTACAATAGGGTTCTCTCTCTGCTCCTGCTTAATATTGCTCATAAATCAAAAATACTGAAGATGAAATCATTGGCTTCATGTCACACTAAACATTCAAAATCATTATCCCAAAATCCTTTGGGGAAGCAGACAAGATGCTCTCAGTTCAGCTCCCTGTAGATTGCAGGTCAGTAGCACAAAGACATAGCATATAATTGGTCTCAAGTGGTAGTCTGAGCTCATAAGAGGCCAAGGACAAATTAGTCCGAATCGCCTCCTACTTTAAAAAGAGACATTTCAACATGGGCACAGTTCAGATTTGCAGCTGCCTGACCTATGGATAAATACAAGGCTTTAATGCTTCCAGAAACTGAATGGTGAACAATTTAGGTGTCTGAATATGACAGGAAACATCAGTCTTTTTGATCCAGGGCATTTCTGTGAGCATTTTGGCTTCAGGATGAACTCTGAATTCTTAAATTTATATTGAAGAGTACAAACCTCAACTTTAAACTCTAGATTATAAAGGGAAATGAAGACCAAAATGAAAGCAGCATGCAAATAATAACTGTGAAATGTTTCCAATAAATACCAGATATTGCTTTTTAATGTTATATGACATTTTACAGATGCAGAAAATAATCAGACATCTATTGTCAGCCAATTAGTACATTAAAATAAACGCAAATGCAAAAATCACTGACCTGATATCAGTTTTTATATCATGTAAATGGCATGTGTTTAATTTATTTTACCAAGGAAGTTTTTAAATGACTAAGCACTCGTGCTGAATAATGGGAGAATAAATCAGGACAGGATCAGTCTATATTTGTCCTGTTTCTTATATTCTCTAACTATCCGACAGCAGCTGCAGCATGCAGCAGAAGCTTAGGGTTAAGATTCTTTCATCTGACTTGAAGTGGCAAATGTGTTCCTAAAATTCAGGAGACAAAGAATTTGTCTGGTTTGGAACTTAGGTTCCCATTCACATCTGACTGTCAGTAAATATATGACAACACTGAGCACATTTCACACTTTGGGTAGAACAAACAAATATTTGCTTCCTGAAAAAATATTTGCAATGCATCAACAGTAGCATTTATAATACAGTCACGCTGGAAGGAGCGCGAAGTGGCTAAGGTAGGAGCCCAGGACATAAAGGAATCTGCTTTCAAGTTTCACCCCAGGTTTTACTGGTGACGTTGGACCAGTCATGCGGCCTCCCATGTGCCTCAATTTCCCTTCTGTAGAGAGGGCTAATAGCATCACTCCCCATCAAAAAGGAGGACAGTCCTGTGGGTTTGTGATTCAGCCTAACTAGCCTGGCAGGAAGAACCAACACATTGTGCTTCTCACTCTCTGGGGTTATTTTTGGACCTTTACAAGGAGGTAAAAGAGAGATGAAAGCACCATCTGAACTGTGCTTTCTGCTGCTGGAACAAAAGTAATGGTGTCTATCAGATTTAATCAAGCTGTTTGCCTGCTTTTACTCTCCTGTACTTGAAACACTGCAGCACTTTGTTTTCTTTGTAGTGTTTTGATGCACCACTTCTTCATTGGTTCAGTTTGTGCTCAAAGAGATTTAGAATGGGAAATAACTTTTAAGTGGTACTTTTAGTGTTTGTCTCAAGGGCCTGACTCACAGAATCTGTCACATTCCCCGAGCATGCTAACATTTCAGCTGAAGCATTGCAGTAACCATTGTAAAGCAGTGGCCATATTTTTATACGTATTGCTTTGTAAACAGTTCCTATTGAAAAGAAGCTGGTAGAGCAGGAGGTGGCAGGTTCCAGTTTTGCCTTCAGAAAGGCATCGCAGCTGCAGCTGGCTGGGGTTGTGACACCAGCCATGGACCCCTAGGGCAGACCTCTTTTCCCACAGCCACATGAGTTAGGAGAGGGGACACGTACTTACCAGTGCAGCACAACACAAGGCTAAGTCAGCAGGATGCAATTCTGGTACACTGAAATCAATGACGAGCTCTTGTCTTCTGCTGCAGGAGAATTTCATCCTCAAGAACACAGCATTTCCCAGCAGCAGGAAGAGGTCTTGCACATGCCTGCTCTTCCATGGTACCACCCCATCCTTCATACAGTGACTCTGAGCACTGGCTGTCTTCTGCAAGGTGCCACACTCACCATGCTCTCTCAGCTGAAAAGGAATGGAGAAGCACATTGTTTGGATATTTTTGAAACTGGTATTTCTGCTCATTTCCACCCTTCCCCATCTTTCCCATCTCTTTTTTTTTTTTCCCTCCTCGTCACACTCTTTCTCCTCTCTCTAATATTTCCAAACCCAGCTTTGAAGTCAATGACCTTGAAAAAACAAAACAAAAGAGCAATTCACTTGCCAAGTGCAAATACCTTGACAGATGTAGCATATAAACCAAGCTGTGAAGTCAAACAAACCTATAACATCTCACATCAGAAGCCCTCTGTCTCCCTCTGTCTCGGTTTCTACACTGTATTATTTTCCCTTGATTGCATCATTCCTTTGTGAAGACCGAAACTCCTGAAACCATAACTACCCTAGTCTCTGTAATAAATATATCGTAGAAATGGTGTGATTTATGGATTTTGGTAGTATTTCTAACAATCCTGTTAGATGTCAGCAGGGATTTATGGCACGGATCCCTCAATTTTATAAAAACAGCCACAACAACCAAAAGCACCTCAAGAGCCTCTAACACTTAGCCATCTCTAATGCTATTTTGTCAATAAGGAGGATTAAGAGGGCACACTGTATTAGTACGGGATTCACACTAAGGCTGCCCAGGAGATCCTGGGTCCCTCAAGGGCCACGGTTGCTCAGCTCCACACAGTGAGGACTTCTCGTAGCGGTGAGGCTTACAGTGGGTATTTAACCCTAGACCTATACTTTAAAAATGCAAAACTGAACCTGGAAATACTTGAACCTCTGGGTCAAGTTCTTTAGCACAGAGACAGCAGTAGATTTACAACAATTTCTATATGCAGGCAAACCACTAGAGGGAGGGAGAGGTCCACAGTGCCCGAACAGCCCTTCCCGAGCCAGCTTCTCCATCTCCTCCATCATCAAACACAGCCTAGACCCTGCCTTTTAATAGCGGTTTTGACCCTACTTGTAGGCCAAATGAAGGTGGCAGCAGTTCCCCAAGGTCTTCAGTGTTTGGCCCTCCAAAAACAACCTAGCAGCTTTTCTTCAGCCTCGGCCGCTGCTCCCACGTGGATGCAATTTCTCCGTGCCAAGGCTGCAGGCCAGATGGACGTGTCCCGTGGGCTGAATGCAGCCCAGGAGCCATCAGCTACAGCACCATATGTAAGTGGTGTTTTACATACATATCAAATGTCAGGCCTCAGCTAAGTCACAGATGAAGTATAATGCTACTACTGTAGCACAGTGCCCTTCATATTATCCCGCAATGTGGAAGAGTCCTTCCTCCAAATCATTAGCAACAGATGAGCTCTGTGCTTATTATAGACCCCCGAGTACTTTGCAGCAAAAACATACCCAGAACAAAGTGTGTCTCCGTTCCTCCTCAGCTGAGTTTTAGCAAAGAATTTAATAAAGATTTATAGGTTTTCAGAGATTGTTTTGAGCTTAGCCAAGGTCTCTTTTTTTAATCAGACTTTTCCGTGGGGGGCAGGGGAGGAAGTGTTTCCAAGGTTATAGAAATTGAAGCAATATCTCAGGTATCTCCAGTCTCATTCAATGTGCTACCAACCCTTTAACTTATGAGAGAACAGACTTTGTTTTTACAAGTCTCATCCAGAAAAGCTTTGTGTGAGTAATAAAATGTTAGGCCCCATAAGCTTATGCTAATACTCATGTCTCTGGGCTTTATTACATTTGGAAATCAAAAATTAATCCCATAAAATTTCCAAAATTAAAAAGAAAATGTGCTGAGGGCAAATAGGTGAAAGCTATCCTGTGTCATTATTTGTTAATTAAACTACTGAAGGCCATTTGGATGATTGGAGATGGACAAATGCCAGAAGAGAAGCTTCACTCCTGCAAGGATCTTAAAATGTTGCTAAGAAATATTACAGATTGGGGTTGTGATAGACATCATTCTACTGTGAGTAAAGTGAAAGTCTTCCTTCCTGCTAAATTAACGTTCCAAGCATTCTGAAATGCTTTTCAGAGAAGATATGCAAGGTTTCCTGGTAACTTGGATAAAGGCATTGAATTCAGGGAGGAATGGCTTGCAGTCAGCATTTAAGCCTCAACAGAGTGTACTCAGTTGTTCATTACAGGGGGTAATATAGTAAGAGTTGGAGGAAGGACTAGTTTGGTGGACCTTGGAAATGATGATTCCTGTCAGCCTAGAAGAAACATCCCAGGTCTGCTCATTTTTCCCACATAGGTTGTGTTCCCTCAACTACTAAGCATTCGGATTGGTTTCCTGCAGACTCTTTTCAGTTAGACCATACTTTTCCTAAGAAGCAGCATGCAAAACAGGACACAATACTCAAGATGAGTCATCAAAAGTAGGGAGAATAACAAAAGAATGACTTCACATGTCTAGCATACTTTTTTGTCTTTGCATTTGCTCTGGCTGGGATTCGCTGTCTTTTTCTGCAGACCTGCAGTCCAGTGCACATTTTTTCTCCTTTAAGCACACATCTGATTATGCCTACATGTGTTTTATTTACCCTATTAAACTGCATCCTGTTTATTCCAAGGCTTTTTTTTTTTTAATTTATCAAAGCCATTTGAAGTTCGGAGACTTTGCTATATGAACTCCTCATGTCACAATCTAAGTCTTTAACAAAAATATTTGTTAACTAATGTCAGACCCAGACCCCTACTGCAAAAGCCTGCTTACTAGATCAGTCCAGTTGCCAAATGTTTGGGATTTTGGATTGAACACGAATCCAAATCTCTTGGAGAGGCCATCAACAAGTGGCTGTGCTGTTGAAAGAGGGGGCAGAGTTTTCATACTCTACCAGAACAGATAGTCCAATAGTCTGTTCCTAACATCGGCTGGTTTCAAGGGAAGATTTAAGAAACTGCAGAATGGGCAGCTGTGGAACTAGGGAAGATTATGCTGTAACTGGAAAATTACAAGTGACAGTAGGATAGCACATACTGAATTTCTGCCAGACAATATTATCTGGGAGTCTGAAAAAGGGAGAGTGAATGAATGAAGAGCTCTTAGGGAGAAAAAATCTCATACCCAGTGAAAGAGGATGGTTTTGTTTTTAAGCCCCGGCCTGCTCAGCTTTGCAGGGGATCTGACAACTGTTTCTACCACAGACTTTTCTTACGGACCTGGAACAGATCAGTTAATGCCTTTGAGCATCAAATCTCTTCCTGATTCTGAGGGATACAGGTACCTGAGGTGTTTGACGGGCTCCTTGATACTCTAAGTGCCCCTAACCTCCCCCCCCCCAAAAAAAAAAAAAAAAAAAAAAAAAGCAAGCTCTGGAGAAGAAAGGATGAAGCCAGAAGGAATCAAAGATTAATTAATGCCTTGACTGGAACATCATTTGTGTCTGGTGAGACACCCACACAAAGTGAGAAGATACATTGCACAGCTTAGATAAGAGAGGTGAGGGAAGACAAGAGATACCTGTGATAAAAATAGACGGGTTTAAAGACAGTTAGGTGAGGAGCAAAAGGATTTTGTTGTTTTTTCAAAGCATTTGCATCTCATATAGAAAGTGTATGCAAGGTGAGAGTTGCCAGTCATCAGTAATGAAAAGTCAAGTAAGAGACTATGACATGTGAGTTCCCTTAAGACCAAAGGCAAAACAGATTTATGATCTAGATTAGGACTCTGGTGCAATTTAGGCAGCAAAGTCTGATGCTGAGATCCTGAGAACTCATTACACATTACTTTGGGGCTGTATAAACCGCAGGGAAGCTGAAGTTCTGCTTTGTGCTTAACCAGAGTGGCTCAAGAAGCAGCACAGCTCAGGACTTGGCTCCTGCCTGCATAGAAGCAGACACAAACAGTTGAATCTTTTGCAATACCAAAGGTACTATAAAGAAACCCAGTGTTATTACATCTAAGGGGTTAGTGGGATTCATTGTGGCTGGAAGCAAGGATCTGTCCTTACTAACTTCCTCTCTATCCTGATGATCTGACCTGGCACAAGGTGACTCCATCTCCTGGAGTGCATGTGAACAACTCTCCCAGAATAAGACTCTTCCTTGAGAGTCTCCTTCTGGGAGAATAAGGAAGAGAGACTCTTCCTCTCTCAGGAGAGGAAGACTCTTCCTGAGATGCCGTATTATGCTGACCCCATAATATGGCATCTCACCCTGCCTCCCCAGTCCAAGTGCTGGAGGGGAAAGTGGGTGCAGAAGCAGCTGAAATGTTGTTTAACCCTAGCTGGTGGAAGGGACAAGATGACTCCATGGGGAGCATGAAGGCAAATGTGCATGATGTGGCCAACCAGTGCAGATCAGGGCTAGGGCAGTCCATACAGAACAGCACAGAGTGGGCACTAGTATCACAGTTGTATGATATTACTAGCATCTAATAATTTTGAAATTTTTTGTACTGTGAAACATGTTTCTACCATATGCTGACACCAACCATCACTATGCTTAAGGCTGGAAGGATCTATGAGCAATGAGTTCCTTATAGTAAGTCTCTCTGAGGGGCTGGATTCAGCAGGATTTCTCAGTGTCATGCATGTGCACATGCATGCATGCACATGCACATGTGTGCACAAGCCATATTGGATTCTTCACAAAATGAAGTCATAGCTTCTGTTTTCTTTGGCGGTGGATGAATGAGGACAGGTTAGCATTTATGTAAGAGCCCAGCAAATGTTTCATTCACAGCGGGTATGGAAGGTGCAGTGTCATTTCCTTTTGTCAGGTTCAGGTCCTTTCTTTGCTCCAGAGAATCCGAGCTCAATCTCACTCTTTGGTAGACAGCTTTCTGGTAGAGAATGGTTAGAAGAGAATGGACGTGATGAGGTACAACAACAAAAATTTCTTCCTTATGGGCTTAAAAGGAAAGACTAAATTCCCTTGCTTCTTCAGAAGAAGGGGAGACAGCTCCCACTTTCACAAGACTTGTTCAACCAGTTCAAGTCCGCATCTCAGCCTTGCAATACCCAAGTCCCCTGCATAGCTCTGAATGCCCTTGTAGAGGTCCAGGAGTCTCATATTCCTCAACAGGTTTTGTGCAAATGTGCACAACTCCTTCATCTGTATGTGCCAAACCACTGAGTTTATGAAACTAGAAAGTGAAAGTAATTTATAAATTTAATTTCAGATCTCAGAGGAATAATATAAGGCAGAAGGGAGAGCTTATGTATCCCCTCTTCGTGTACATTCACTGGGTTCAATGTAACCTACTTTTAAGTAAAACTCATCATTTAAAATAGTGCGTCTACTTTGTTTAAAAGAGCTTTTAAAGGAATCCATTTGTCCTGTTTTCCTTCCTGGTTTTTTCTTTCCTCCTCCCCTTTGAACACCACAGGTCTTATTTCTGACTTACAGGGATGGTCATCTGCTCATCTCATTCTCATGTGGTCTCCCTGGATAAAAGAGAAATTATGAACCTTGCATTCCTTCACTATCTTGGTCCCCAGGGAAATAACTGTAGCCACAGATATAGAGCAGAAAAAATGAGTGACCTGGGCTTTTCCACCATCCTTTATTTACCCTTTTCATGATTTCTTTTCTTTCAATATTGCTTATGTATTTATGTTCAGCTAGCAGCCCAGCAGGGATCAAAGTCTTTACTCTCACTAGTGGAGATTCTTATCACAGCAAGGAAAGAGTGTAAGAGCCCGGATAAAAAAACCAGATAGCAACCAAATTTTTGTAACTTGCAACACCATTTGGAACTGCTAAAACTGTGACACCAAATATTGTTGTCTGGATCAACCTAGAGTGATTCCATCCACCTCAGAGCAACTCTGAATGCACAGACTCTTGGTGCCCACTAGTAGCAAAACTCCCTTTATAAAGTAGCACATCCAAAATGAAGAAGGGTATGATACAGTGCTCTAGAAGTTTTGTACTTGGCATAAATAGAGCTATATGGGGGGGAGGGGGGGGGTAGACAGGGAAAGAATTAGTGTGCAGCAATTTTGTAGCATAAACTGTGATAAAAATATTGGCAGAGATTAGTAACATTTGCCTGGTTTCAGGTTTCTTTACAAACTCAGATGTTTGACGAGATTTAGCAGGATCTTTTTACCCAAAGGCAAATGAATTTTTGAATAACTCTTGTAAGCAGCAGGGAAAACAGGTCTTTTCCTGATTTTTATTTGCCAATTATAATTCTTTTTGATTGCATGAGACAAGACCATGCATCCAGAAACAGGAAACTGCTATAAGAAGGAAGTTAATCAGGTGAATGTGGAAGGAGAGGGAGAAGAGGAGGATGTTTTAGCTGGCTTCATGGTGTCAGTGAGCCACCAGCCAGCCCAGTGTGGCTATCAAGAAGCACACAGCTAGTATGCAGCAGGTAAAACAGGCAACTATTGCAAGGTAACATTGCACAGGATTCAAGAAAGATGGAAACATTACAACATAATTTCTAGAATGAGGAAGCTACTTCATTTCTATTGTACAAATAAAATTTTTCAAAAGAGTTTTTTTTTACCAAAGAGCTTGGATTGATGAGCCTAGCAGAGGCTGAGCTGGAATATCATTACCCTGCACAGTAAGTAAATGCAGGGGAGAAAGAAGAGCCCATGGGCAAGGTAGGCATTATGTCTGCACAAGAGCAGCAAGAGGATTCACCCCACTTCTCACCTTTCACTCAGTACCCTAGCGTTTGTGCTTTCACCTGGCATCAGGGAAAACCATTTTCAAATTTCCTCTCCGTCAGAGGGAACGTGAACCCACATTACTTCCCTCACCTATCTGTCTTTATGCTTTTGCTCGCTCTCAGTTTGGACCAATTCTAGAGAACATAAAGTACCAAAGTCTGTTCTCAGGTCAGTGTTATAACCACTATGCTCTTGGGTAAATAAAGTCATCATCTTGTATTCCACCTATGCATCCAGTCTGAGAGCTTTCACAGGGTGGAATCTTATGGCAAAATATCAGTTCATGGGCCCTGGCACCACAGGTTTCAGCTCAACATCCAGTTATGTGATGATGCCCACAGCACTCTGGTTGGTGGCTTCTGCTTGCAGGAAGAAATGTATGAAAATGTACCTAAAAGAAACTGTACCTCCTCCACGCACCATTCATTCACTGAACTCAGTGAATGAGACAGTCTCAGTTAGACTCTTTGATGAAGAATTTCACTGAGGCAAAGTCTTTGATGAGGCAGTTACCTCACCTCCTGCAAAAATTGGTAGACACTTTGTGACTCTACAGGAAAGAGAAAACTTCTCAGCAGCCACTTTTGGGGGCACTCAGAGGAGTCTGCAGCCATTGTTTCTTCAAGATGAGTTGATGGAGCTATGGGAGCACACCTGAGCACGGGTGTGCCTATGGGTCTGTATTATCTTAAGTTAGTCCTGCAAAGAGATGAAAGGAAAAGCGATGGGGTAACTTCAAAGGCACTTGCTTAAATCTAGTCAAGGTTTCACTTAGCTTCTCTTTTTGATAAGAAACAAAAATGCTAGAGGAGTTGCATAGAGCCAAAAAAAAAACCAGGGGCACCATAAGGGCCATGAGTACCAGGGGCTAATGTGACAGGCTGCAGTAAAGATGTGTATTGTGGGGAATTACTGCATCTATAAGTCATTATTTCAAGTAGAAATAACATGCAGTACCATGAGCCACTGATGTATCTCATAGGGAATTTGCAGGAGATCTCCTTTAATTAACTTGAGTCACTAGTGAATCTAGGTAAATAAATCAATGCAATCTTGATCTTCTTAGAATTGAATGGGTAGAAGGTTCCTTCATTGCCTCAGGAATCTCTCTCATGCATTGTTTCTTGGTTATTCATATTGATTGGGCTATTCAGTGTGGAGGTGCAAGTTTCCCTCCTCATGCCTGAGTATGTTGTCAGCAAGAAGAAGAAAGGAGGAGAGGAACTTTCTCAGAGCTAGCGCAGGGTTTTAGTGGTTACCTGAATTGACAGTGCAGTTACTGCAAGTTCATGATACCTCCTATTCCTCAAAGCCTGCTCTTTTTCCCTCCGTGCATAAATGAATTAACATGCCAAAGGAAAGTTAATACCAGGATTTCCAGGAAATTTGTTTTAGGGAGTCAGCAAGATCTACTAAGGCAAATGAATGAGTGTCAGAACAAGGGTTTCTAATCGTGCTCCTGTTTCCAAGATGGGTTTTCAGTTATATTAATGGCATTAGCTGCCTACGGAGGGAGTGAGGAAAAGAGATCAGAAAGAACTAGTAGCAAGTACTGAGTGTATGTAGGCCTATTCTCGCCATTGTCTGCTTGTGACTGAGCAGGTAAATCATATTTCACACTATTGTTTGGAGTTCCCTGACTGAGCAAATGCTGCCTGATCCAAAGCCCACCCAAAATTTCAGGCAGAAGACCAAATGGCTCTTTTTCAGTCCTTTTACAACAAATGACTAAGCTGGATTTGGAGCCATTTCCATGCCAGGCACAGTCAAAACAAATGCAAGGACTGAGAAGTAATTCTATAGCTTTGTGCTTCAAATTCACATATTCTGCTGAGGTCAAACATTTGCTGGCTAGCAACAACAAAATCATCTTATATTACATGTCAAGTGTTAGCATAACTTAAAAGACAAACTAATTTCAAACATCAGAGAACAGAATAAAGTTTAAACTGTAGGAACAGTAATTTCTTACTCTGGAAATCAATAACATTGCACTGAGGAGAGCTGCAAAACCTCTCCAGTTTCTATTGCCATAAGCAGAGGCTCTGATTCCCACTCTAAGCATTACTCAGTTTCAACAGACTTTGATCCTCACTGGGAGGAAACAAGGATCCGACCTTTGCCTGAACTTGGGTCCTGCAGAGAAAAAGATTCCCCAGTTAGAAAAATAGAGGTTTCCGAGCTTCTTATACATCTGTTAGCTTCCCACCAGGCAGCGTGTGCATGTGCCTGGGTAGCGTTCCTGAGTAGTCTCCTCTAATTAACCTCTCAGAGAAGGTTGCCAGCTAATTTGCTGACCAACCCCGAACAACTAGAAAAAAGGAGGAAATATAAAAAAATTCCAGGCAGTGGTTTTAAACATGACTCTTGAATTAACTTTGCCAGCTAGAGCAAACAAACAGCCCTGGCTGCTGTGCAATAACCTCATTCCTCAGTCTGCTTCTAACACCAGTCCCTCCTCACCCCCAGCCTTTCTCACTGGGAAGTTTCCTGATATGATTAAGTCAGTATTGGTTTCCTTGGGTAGATATAATGGAAATCTCCCAAGTGGAAGGAGCTGTAAACATAGACCAAAATTCAGCTCACTGCAGCTCCTAAAAAATGTACAGACAAAGCAACAACCTGAGTTACCGTACTGGTTTTGGCTGGGGTAGAGTTAATTTTCTTCATAATAGCTTGTGTGGGGCTATGTTTTGGGTTTGTGATGAAAACAGTGTTGATAACACAGGGAATTTTCAGCCATTGCTAAGCAGTGCTTGCACAGTGTCAAAGGGCTTTTCTGCTTCTCACCCCACCCCACCAGCGAGTAGGCTGGGGGTGCACAAGAAGCCGGGAGGGGACACAGCTGGGACAGCTGACCCCAACTGACCAAAGGGATATTACATACCATATGGCGTCATGCTCAACAATAAAACGGGGTGGGGGAGGAAGGTTGGCCAGGGCTGCCATAGCTCGGGGACTGACTGGGCATCGGTCAGTTGGTGGTGAGCAACTGGGGTTTTTCTGCATCACTTGTTTTCTTGGGGGTTGGTGTGGTTTTCTTTCTCTTTGTTGTTCTCTTTTTTTTTCCTCTCTTCTTTTTCTTTCACATTACTAAACTGTCTTTGTCTCAATCCATGAGTTTTTGCGCTTTTACTCTTCCCATTCTCTCCCCCATCCCACTGGGTGGGGGAGTGAGCAAGTGGCTGTGTGGTGTTTAGCTGCCTACCGGGGTTAAACCATGACAGTTACACTTGAAATCCTTCTAGGGGTTTGCTGAAACCTACAAATTAGGCTGCATGCATTTCTTGCAACTTCCATAAAGTGGTAAACCAGCATACGCTGTCCCATCCAGCATAATTTTTCATGTCTGTTTTGTCCCAGGTCCTAAAGGCTTCCAAATACCTACCTCCACTTTCTCTCACTGGACTTGGGTTTCCCTTTCTTTCTCCCAGTGCTTTCTCCTGACACCTCTTCACACCCACCAGCCATAAACTGAACTTCAACCTCCTGTCTCCTACCTCTATCCCCACCTGCTTTCCTTCCTCTGCTGGCATTTCTTCCTCCTTGCTGATCCTGTGGGCAAGTCTCAGCATGGATTCAATGGCTGAAAGTACGTCAAGTCTGCCAGCGCTCTCACCTTGCTGCAACCCCATTGCTCTCTGCAAGCTGCCCTGGTCACAGCATGACCTGCTGTGGCACACATGTGTGGGACACACCGGGAGGACACCTCCCTCTTCCCAGCTCACCTCGCTGATCTCAGGCTGAGGTTTGATTCTCTCTTGCCCTTATCTTGCTTTCTTCCACTCTTCCTCACTTTTCCCCTCTCACCAGTCACTTCAGGATCAGTTCTCTCTCTTACAAAGCAAAGTACTAGAAATAAGTACAGCCATGAGTGGACTGGCTGTTCTTCTGTTTGCTTTCCATGTAGTGGGGCATAGCAGGGGGAGATTACTGGGCATGTAGGATGGAGCAAAGGGGATGCAAAAGTGAGGGGCCCCGTCCAGCATATGGGGATTTCTCTTCAAGGGCTTGAATGCTGCTCACTATGGGGCTTTGAGTATCTTTGAGTTGATCGGTTTATGAAGACAATTATATGATATGGTTTGCCTGTGATGGTTAGAGGTTTTTTTCATCGATCCAGCTCTTTTCATCTCTCTGTTGCTCCAATTTACTCTCCTGGAGAAAGGGATAGGGTGAAGGTATAACAGCTGTTTTAAGTAAGTAGATTTTTGATGTTTAACATAGTCTGGCATCCTAAATACTATGAAATTAGCTATGGTTGACACTAATACGTTGGACTGTAAGTTGCAGTGTCCCACAATGCCAATATATTCCCTTCAGGATACCTACATCTTTTCTGTTAAAGTGGGTCAAAAAGCTGGTAGGATTGCTTAAAGCGTTTGTGTCTTGATGGTGACCTGAACACTGTACTGCAGGAGTAAGAAATAGCTAGTGGCTGTAAAACAGTTAAAGTCATGGATGTTAATAACAGCATATGGTGAGAAAGCAGCCAGTCTGGGATGTGGAGCTGAACCATGTCCACAGCACCACAGAAGAGACTTCTGTCAGGAGTCAAGCCCCTGCTTTAACCAGTAAGTTGTTGCTAAGGTCATTAGAATAGAATAGAATAGAATAGAATAGAATAGAATAGAATAGAATAGAATAGAATAGTTCAGTTGGAAGGGACCTACAACAATCATCTAGTCCAACTGTCTGACCAATTCAGGGCTGACCAAAAGTTAAAGCATGTTTTAAGGGCATTGTCCAAATGCCTCTTAAACACTGATAGGCTTGGGGCATCGACCACCTCTCTAGGAAGCCTGTTCCAGTGTTCAGCCACCCTCTTGGTAAAGAAATGCTTCCTACTGCCCAGTCTAAACCTCCCCTGGCACAGCTTTGAACCATTCCCATGCGTCCTATCACTGGATACCAGGGAGGAGAAATCAGCACCTTCTTCTCTGCTTCCCCTCCTCAGGAAGCTGTAGAGAGCAATGAGGTCACCCCTCAGCCTCCTTTTCTCCAAACTAGACAAGCCCAAAGTCCTTAGCTGCTCCTCACAGGACATTCCTTCCAGCCCTTTCACCAGCTTTGTTGCCTTCCTCTGGACACGTTCAAGGACCTTCACATCCTTAAATTGTGGGGCCCAGAACTGCACACAGTGCTCAAGGTGAGGCTGCACCAACACTGAATACAGCAGGATCATCACCTCTTTTGACCGGCTGGTTATACTGTGTTTGATTGTGCTTTTCTGTCTTTTGGGGAGGGGTTCCTCAATGTTTCTACCAGGCCACTTAACCTATAGTGTGGGGAAAAGATTTATGTATTCACTGTCCTCCAAAAGTTGTGAGCCCCTGAATAAATGGTGCAGTATTGAACATCACAGAGCAAACACAGCAGCTGGGAAGCTGAGGAGTGGCTCTTTCTTGGACAACTAGGAGTGGAGTACACACCACAAAAAGTAATCATCTCCTTGATTTTCAGGACAGCAGGATATGAGATAAAGCTCCTGTCCTTAGAATGGCAATCTGGCAGGAATCGCTTACTCAGCAGACAAGAAGTTTTCACCCGTCTTGTTAGATCTGGGACCTGATTACCCTCAATCCAGTTGTGGATACTGGTCCATCTTTCCCCAGACATGGCTGTTAAAATTATACACCTGCATCTTCATAAGACAGAGTGGTGTCCATAGCTTAATGGCCTTCCATCTTCCTGGCATAAGTCAGGTTATATCAGAGGAGATTGCTATCTACTCTGGTTACTTGCTTAGAGCCCCTAGCCATAATCAAGTTCATTTTTCTGCCTCCTTGCTTGAGGGCAGATTTTTCTTTTGTGCCCCCAAAATACTGGGTTACAGTTATTTATAAATGTTCATCAGATCATTTGCCTGTACAAATTACAGCCTGAGTATTATCTGTGAACTGTGTATTTCCATTATTCATTCTGGTGTGTGCTCCTGATTGGATGCCTGAAACTTGCATGAGTACAGAAAAAAGTGAATGATGAATAGTGAATCATGAATAATAAACAGAAGATGAGTACACTTTTTCAAACTCCTATTCCTCCATGAATATGTGTACCCCTCTATATCAGTTGCCTTCACCAACATTCATATGCAGAGAAAATAGATTGAAACAAGACTAACAAAAAAAGGGCAGGGATGCAGCTGAATCAAATCAGGAACTGTGTTTTTTTGTGCATAGTTGTGAAGGCACTAGTCAGCAGTTATTCAGCTCCAGTAAAATCCAACTGTTCTAGGGACAGAGTTAGCTGGAGAAGCAAGACAGGATTTTTCTCCACAAATCCCACACTAATTTCCCCAGGAAGGTGGACATGTCGCAGTGCTTCTGCTTTCTTCTGCTTCCTCAGCTGTAAAATAGAAATAATGACACCCTTCCTTCTTCCTGTAGCACCCTCAGACCTCTGAATAAATCATGCTAAGTGAGAAAGAAGCATTTTTAAAGACTCATCAGTAACTGGCATAAATCATGTCAGCCTTTAGATTCTTAGTCTTTTAGGTAACTTACAGGTATGTTCAATGCAGGTGTTGCTTAGAGATTATTCATAAATTATATTTTTCCCACAACAGATAATTGATAGGTTCTGTGTGCCTGACTTGTCAAATCATGTTATACTTCAAAAAAACCTTTTTGCTCATTTAAACAAAACTTTATTGTCTTGTGCAATGTCCAAAACTTAATAATTATTTTTTTCCTAAATGGCAACAATTTGCCCTCCTAAGCCTGTAAAAAAGTCTTCTACTTTAAACCTGTAGAGACATCTTGGCAGTGAATGTGGGCAATTAAGCTCATTCTTGCTCTAATTTATACAATTATAGGAATGTATTTTTTCTTAGCTCTGGGCTCCAGCTGTCTAAAGTTGCTGACCAGAATGGAAGCTGTGAATGTACTTTTTTGAAAGGAAGAAAAATTTGTTTAGATTGTGAGATTTGTACTTCTCTTTTTCATGTTTTTAAGAATGGTTCTGAATTAATTTCATGTGCATTTTTGTCTTCTTTCTAATTAGGGAATCTACATAACTCTTGCAGCTTTGTACTAAAAGGCAGCAGGATTTTCATCTTTAGAAGGTAAAACCCAAATCTCTAGGGTCTTACCTGTAAATGAAAAAAATAAATAATCCTGGGCCTTCTGTGTGTGATCTAACAGTTAGTAGCTAGTTATTATCAAGCCATTTTGAACATTTTGAAATTCAGAAAATAAAAGTTCCTAGCTTGAATAAAAACAGCCAAGCCTTTCAGGAACTGCTGGAGGGTACTCAGCCAAAAGCATCCATTAGTCACCCAGAATTACCCCTCTAAATCAGACAGAAGAGGGACTTAAATCTGCTTTTCTGATAGACTGAGTGTCTCAACCTGCTTCCAAAGAGCCGTTTGCCAGCTGGGACCCAAGATGGTTATGCTGAAACCAGCACTCTTAAAATAGTTCTGGTTTTGACTCTGGCTTTCTTAGTGACAAAACTCAATTGCATCAAAAAATTCCCAGTATGCTTTAACCACTCTAACCAGTATTGTGTAGGGTGAAATACCTTACAGTTGTGCATTAAACAGACCTGTATAGCTCTGATCTTTAACACTTTACTGAAGTGAAACGCCAGAAATTTCTGCATTTATGGGATGCCAGGATTTGAAGATTTTTCTGGAAGAGCTTTTAAAATAAAAAATGTTTTTAACAACATTTTATACTATTAAAGTACGTAAGTGTTTTTATAAGTACTGGATATACTTCCATCAATCACAGAAATAAGTGTTGTGTCTGTGTAGATTTTAGCCCTGACTCTCTAAAAAACTATAATCAGGAAGTTCAAACTACCAGTCTAGCCTAAAACTCAGTTAATGGCAGTTTTGTGACCATATTTTTGCCACTTTAAAAAGTAATAATACAGCTTTGCTGATGTTTCCTTTGGTGCTTCAATGAACTGCAAATTAGGGTCGCCCTTTTAGTGTCCTTTTGAATCATCAAATTATACATGCATTTCATCTGTCTCAAGGTATCACAGCAAAAATTACAAAATGACCTTTAAAAATGGCTAGTAAAGCACTGTTGCCTTACTTTGTTCTAGATCTCACCTCAGACAATCTCTTGTCTCTGTCACTTTCAGAGATAAATTACTATTTCCACTGTGCCTACACCTGTAATAGCAGCTGCCTTTTCACTACCTGTCACTCACTTTTCTGTCCCCTCCCCGTTCCTGCTTTTATTTCATTCTGCCTACACTGCAATTCTGTTTCTCCCAAGAAAAAGTATATATTTAATATATAAATACAAAATACAAAATACACCCTGACCTTCTTTTCCTTTCCCCCTTGCCTGTCATAATGCAGGCAGTTGCTCTATGCCTTTTCTTCTTACTCCTCAGTTGTTCCAGTAATCTCATCTCATCCCATTCCCTTCCTTAGTCTTCTCCTTAGCTTCTTAGTATGCTCTGGCTCTTTTTCCATCACCATACAAGCAGGTTTACTCTTGCTCAGCTCACACCAGTCTGCCCCTCCAGCCCCTGCCCGTTCTCTCTCCGTTCCCCTCCGAGCTCCAGCTGTGGTGCGGAGTTTTCCTTCTCCCTGCCGGTCTGGCTGCCTTGGACTTGAACGTAAATGAGCACATACTTTTAGAAAACTCATCCTTTTTTTGGCTTCAGTGAGTTTAAGTTCTTTCCACTTTCTTCCTGCCTCCGTAAGTGCCTGTTCTCAAAGTCCTCTGGAAGATTTTCTCGTTCTCCTCCCTGATTACTGGGGAGAGAAGACTGGTGCTCAGCAAGGCCGCATTTTTTAGAATGTTTTGATATGATTCTTCTCACTTTCTCCTATGTCTTGTCTGTGAACACAAGACCAACCAGCGTGTCTGTGTCAAAAAGATATGTCTTTCTATACATGTCTTTAATCCAAATCTATTTCCTTATGTCCAAATGAAAACCTTTTCATCTCTCTTAAAATCCGACAATCAGGCCAAGCTGAACTCAGTGAAAACAAACCTCTTAACCTCTCTTCCTTGTAAACTTGTTTCTCAGACTTTTCACGACTGCTTTTCATTGTCACAATATTGCCATGCTGCTCTCAAATGGATGTGATCTTCTGTTGAGATGCCTCTAGTTCCCCACCCCATGCCTTGGTGTTGCAGAGTCTTTCCTTGTAACTTCTCTCAGATATATTTCCTACCCACCCAGACACCTGAGCCTCTCCGTATAGATCCCATCATCTTATATCTCTATAAGTATACTGACATTTTCCCTGACCTTTCTCTGACTTCTTATGCTAATGAACAGCTCCCCAAAGCACCCACAGGGCCACTTTAAGGCGGGTTTTTTTCTGTAAAACCTACATGGCTAGCACAATATTGAGACCATCACCATCATGCTGATCAGTATGTCTGTTTGTGTGGGTTATATCTGACCAGATGCAGATGTCTTTAGATACAAGTGTCTGTAAAAGAGCTCATTTCAACTTGCTCTTTAGTGGATAGAAAGAAACAAAGGATTGCCAGATCAGATCTGATATGTCGATACCTAAAAGTGCCTGTTTCCCTTCACTGACTGTAAAGGAAGCTGGGGATGACCAGCTCAGATGCCAGTATCTGCAGCTGAGATATCTGAAACTGTTGAGAAGAATCCCACTTTTTTGTGGTTTTGAAGTATTTTGTCTTAGTTTTTAAATTATATGCCATTGGGAGCAATTCTGCATCCATACCTCCTGGATCTGTGCAGAGCCTAATGCAACAGGGTTCGAGGCCATGACTATGTTCTTATGGTATCATTGTAACGGTTAGACTTCAAATTATCAACAGCATCAAAATGCTGTTCAAAAAAAAGACTGAAGAAAACATCTTGCAAAGGTTAGAGAAGCCACAGTGATGTATAGCAAGAATATGGAGACATTCAGAAACAGTTAATTGATAGCTTGTGTGGCTGGTATTCACAGTGCTGCAGTCCCAGTGACTCTAAACATATGGCAGCAAGGATAATGCTGAAAAAGAACAATGGCATTTAGTCAACTGCAGTATATAGCACTTATTTATTTATTTATTACTAACAGTGGTATGTAAAACTTTTCTTGCTTTCCTTTGGAGAAAGTTTTAAAATTAAGATCTAAGCCACTTGGAGAAAACATGAAGTCCTCAGACTTCAATAACTATGGGTAACATTTAGTGAGAATTTTCCCTTTGTTTTGCTGCACGATTACCTTTTAGAAATAAGTGAAATTCTAGGGCTTGTGCTAATTCTTTTTACTTCTCATGTCTTTGATTTTGCAGACCACAATGACCTTGTTTGGGAAAGAGATGACTTAACAAGGATATGACTGAGATACATAAAATTACAAGTAATATGGTGATGATGAATGAAGAATGTTTGTTCAGTATTTCCCACAATATTCTTATTCTTTTCAAAGAGCATCATATGAAACTGCCAGGCATCAGATTTAAAGCAAATAAATGAAATATTTTTCCCTACATGCTGCAGAGTTAGCCTGTGGAATTTGTTACCAGATTGGAAGCATAATACCAGACATGCACACACATAATACAATTTTCCCGTGGAAAGCTGGTTGTTTAATTCAACATACAAATCCAGAGTTGCAGTAGTATTATTCTACTTATTTTGTTTTTATATATTAAATACATACAAAAGATGTGATTTTTTGTCTCACCTAACTGTTGGTATGCATGTGTTGTTAGATGGAAAAGTGGGGCACTGAGGAAGAAGGCTACTGGTTTACCTTTCTTGGCTCCTTCAGTCCGGGTTAAGTGGAAACTCTGGAGAAAGAAGGAGACTTTTCCTTCCTGCAGAACAACCAAATGCTGCCCAAGCAGGAAGATTTTGAAATGCAACATGGGATAGACAAAATAAGCCCAGACTCGGAAACTGCTCTGAAGATCAGGGAGCTAACACACAAGCAGTTCTCAAAAGTGATGGAAAGAAAGAGACTTTTCCAAAGGACCCATAGAAAATTTTCTACAATTTGTTGTAACTTGGAAACTCACATTAAAATTGCTGGATTAAGGGAAACTCTGGAGGAAAAGACTTGGCATGCAAGGAACAAGGGGCAGGGCAGAGACAGTTGGTTCCAAATCCATTTATTTTAATTCAGTTTTACCCAGCACATCTGGATTTTTGTCTGTTTAAAAAATGTGTGTTCTAAGAGATCTTCACTTTTCAGATACAAATTCCTTTTGGTGTTTTTGTGGTGTTCCTAAAAGGAAACAATATTAGCAGATGTACTTCAGAGTTTTGGCATCATGTCACATCGCTGTCACAGAAAGTATCTAGTTTCTATAGCCAACAGAGAGTGACAACCACCATCAGAAAGAGACTCATACCTAACTCAGGAGAAGACAAGTGACCCTTTGGAGGCAACTGTTTCTCCAGTGACTACACTAGGAGCTTAATGTTTAGACTAGCCACTTGACTTTCAGATGCCTATATTTATGGAAGAAAAAAAACCTCATCTTTTTTCTTTTTTTTTCCATTGGAAAGTGTTGATTTTACAACCCCCCAACATGTACCCACACGACTAAGCTGATTGACATAATTTTGTATGTGCTGACCAGTGTAGTATGCAGAGCATATGCAAGCTATCAGCTCACCTCTAACAGCAATAACCTTCACAAGAGTTACATCTCTAAAGAAGCACCATGGTTTGGTTCAAAATGCCCAGTCTACATTCAGCTCCATAACGAAGCTCAGCCCAATTTTTTACTTTAGTCACTCTTCCAAAAGTGGCATTGGCTCTTCCAACAGGAGAGAGCACTTCATCATCTCTAAGAGCATCATTTGACAATAGGCTAACAGGCTCAGAATGTGATCTGAAGTTGTGAAACAATTGCTTTGATGGCTTTCCTCAGCTTGGTTACAAGAAACCTTGCTTGAAAATTTATTTTGAACATCTGGTCTACTATTATTGAGCATCTATTTATAAAGCTGGCCTCAACAAAACTCTCATAGAAGTGTCTGTCTTCAATCAGTTTGTGTGTGTCTTGTGGCAACAGAATATTTTACAGACATTAGTTCTTAATTGTCCAGGGTTTTCTTATACAAATCAGCATTCCTTTCTGGAGCTACTTTATTTATACATGTTTTTTATTAACAGAGCTGTTTCTGCATACAACATAAATGAAAACAACTCTATTAGAGAAGCTGTGAGTCATTGCCATCATTTTATTAAATAAATTATTTCAAGATCTCAGACAAGGCACGAAAAGGCTTTAACAAACAGCTAGCAATTCCTTAGAATACATACAAACCACTTCTTTTTTTTCTACATTTGTATTAAGTTCATTTAAAAAACTTCTGGTTTTACCAAACTTAGAGAAGTAATTGTAAACACATTTGGAGATGCTATGGATATCAGGGGGAAGGGGAGAAAGAGAAAGCATGATTCTCATTCAAGAACAAAGATACGGCATGGAAAGGCTTGATGTACTACTGTTATTACATGGGTACATCACACATCAAGTGAAGGCATATTGGGGAGCGATGACAATTCTGTGTCTATCATGTATTTCACTCATCATACATTTCTGCTCTCACAAAGATCCTCCTATTCTAGAGATCACTGAAGTTTGCTGCTGTTGAATCAGAAAGATGCCTCTCTTTAAGGGCATATTCTTGCTCTGCTGCATATGACAAAACCCTTTGTCCCCTCATATTCATTCAGCACAGGCTGGATATCTATATATCACTGAATCCATGCAATACATTTTGTCCTTGCACCAACTAGAGTATGTAAACTAGAAAAAGGGGTTTTGTTAACCAGAAAGAACTTAGAAAGAGATTCTTGTCCCATTGAAGTAAAGGAAAATTTCACATTTGATGTGAGCAGAATCAGATTTTTTCCCTAAGATTGACTACAAGTTTAACTGAGTAATTTTGAATTTGTTTGAGCATTATATTCATCTGTTGGTGATAGAGGCTGTGAGTGGGAGAAAGACAAAAGAGGGGATTACTTTTTTATATTCTAATCTTCTTGTGTCTTTCATTATTTTAAGTATGAATTTCACAAAATTATGTTGCCTGACCAATGTAGTGGCCTTCTATGATGGAGTGACTACAACAGTGGACAAGGGAAGAGCTATAGATGTCATCTACCTGGACTTCTGTAAGGTCTTTGACACGGTCCCCTGCAACATCCTTCTCTCTAAATTGGAGAGATATGTATTTGATAGATGGACTGTTCGGTGGATGAGGAATTGGTTAGATGGTCACATCCAGAGGGTAGTGGTCAATGGCTCAATGTCTGGATGGAGATCAGTGACAAGTGGTGTCCCTCAGGGGTCCATACTGGGACCAGTACTGTTTAATATCTTCATCAATGACACAGACAGCAGGATCGAGTGCAGCCTCAGCAAGTTTGCAGGCGACACCAAGCTGAGTGGTGGGGTTGACATGCCTGAGGGATGGGATGCCATCCAGAGGAACCTGGACAAGCTTGAGAAGTGGGCCCATGTGAGCCTCATGAGGTTCAACAAGGCCAAGTGCAAGGTCCTGCACCTGGGTTGGGGCAACCCCCAGTATCAATACAGGCTGGGGGATGAAGGAATTGAGAGCAGCCCTGCAGAAAAGGACTTGGGGGTACTGGTGGATGAAAAGCTGGACATGAGCTGACAATGTGTGGTCACAGCCCAGAGAGCCAACCACATCCTGGGCTGCATCTAAAGAAGTGTGGCCAGCAGGCTGAGGGAGGTGATTCTGCCCCTCTACTCTGCTCTGGTGAGACCCCACCTGGAGTACTGCGTGCAGCTCTGGAGCCCGTGGACCTGCTGCAGTGGATCCAGAGGAGGGCCACAAAAATGATCACAGGGATGGAACACCTCTCCTACAGGGACAGGCTGAGAGAGTCAAGGTTGTTCATCCTGGAGAAGAGAAAGCTCTGGGAAGACCTTATTGCAGCCTTTCAATAATTAAAGAGGGCTTATAAGAAAGATGGGGACAGACTTTTAGTATGGCTTGTAGGGATAGGACAAAGGGTAATGGTTATAAACTAAAAGAGGGTAGATTTAGACTAGATATAAGGAAAAAATTTTTTACAATGAGGGTGGTGAAACACTGGAACAGGTTGCCCAGAGAGGTGGTAGATGCCCCATCCCTGGAAACATTCAAGGTCAGGTTGGATGGGGCTCTGAGCAACCTGATGTAGTTGAAGATGTCCCTGCTCATTGCACCTTTAAAGGTCCCTTGTAAGATGACCTTTAAAGGTCCCTTCCAACCCAAACTATTCTATGATTCTATGTGACATAAAATTATATACATATATTTGTAATCATTTGGGTGCCTCTGTTTTGAATGGTCTCTTGAAGTGCCTTAAAACTGAGAATGCTGTGATCCATAGGAGATGCAGCATACCCTGCACTCAAGAAAACATTGTGAGTAACATTTTTCACATGCTTTAACAATTTTTGAGTTAGGAATTACTTTTAGAGTAGGAATTACTTTCACTTTCAGTAGCCTGTCATCTTTTATATATATATATATATATATATATATATATATATATATATATATATATGTAAAGAAATAAAAAGAAAACTCCAAATGCTACTCCTATAGGAGCAAAATGCTACTATTGGTATAATGTAGCTTTAAGATGCTGGGTTGTCTAGAAAGCTTTTTGGTAGTGGAGTGCAGTGTTTCTGCATGAAACTCACTGTCTGCAAGTGGGTGTCTATAATTATGCTACTTATTGCTCTGTCCATCATTAGTCCCATAAGGAACAAGAAAGATAAATTGAAGGAGAATATTTCGGTATTCCACTTCCAGGTGTGTAACAGCTGGTCAAGGCTGAGGGACATCGGCACTAAAAGCTATAAATTCTACTGGAACTTGGGCCACTTTCCATCATTCTGGCTTTCTCACATTAATAATCACTGCAATTGAGACAATGGGAGCTCAGGTGCACTGTCACTGTCCTTCCGATCATCCCCACACATTGACCTGTCCTGGACTCTCACTGGGGCCTTCAGCGGTGACAGGCAGAAAGCTGTGATTTATACAGCGCAGTCGTAATTAGGGCAGAGCTCACAAGTGCTGCTAGAGTTTGGGCTGTCAGTGTTTCCAGTAGAAATCCTTGTGTTTAACAGTTTATAAATGCTGCTATTAAATGTCACTCCAGACTGCAATTTGGCATACAAGTTGTCAGCACTGGGGGAAATCTTACAATAAAATGCAAAATCTGTTTGGTGCTTTTGAAGTCATTTGGATACTCATGTGCACGCACACAAGCACCTCTGCTGATCACCACGGATTTGGAACGGGAGGTGCATAACGTAAGTGCCATACATTGTTCAACCTGTATGTTTCAAAAAGTCAGCTCCTTTCTCCTGGCTGTTGCTCACACCAGGGACGAGAGCATAACTCCTCTTCCCTGTGTAGCTTTCAGGGTGTCCTGGTTTCTGCTGGGATAGAGTTAATTTTCTTCCTAGTAGCTGGTATAGTGCTGTGTTTTGGATTTAGAATGAGAGTAATGTTGATAACACACCTGTTTTAGTTGTTGCTGAGCAGTGCTTATGCTAAGTCAAGGCCTTTTCAGCTTCTCATATTGCCCTGCCAGCGAGGAGGCTGGAGGTGCACAAGAAGCTGGGAGGGGACACAACCAGGAAAGCTGACCCAAACTGGCTGAAGGGCTACTCCACACCATATGATGTCATGCTGAACAAAAAACCTGAGGGCAGTTGGCCGGAGAGGGGTGCTGCCACTGCTCGGGAACTGGCTGGGCATTGGTCAATGCGTGGTGAGTAACTGCATTGTGCATCACTTATTTTGTATATTCTTTTATCATTATTATTATTTTCCCTTCCTTTTCTGTCCTATTAAATTGTTTTTATCTCAACCCACAAGTTTTACCTTTTTTTCCGATTCTCTCCCCCATCCCACTGTGGGGGAGTGAGCAAATGGCTGTGTGGTGTTTAGCTGCCTGCCAGGTTAAATGACGACACAGGGCCTGGCTAGCGTCCTCCACCTACCACCACCACGAGAAATGTCACCTGCTTTACTCTGCAAGAGCTGGAGCGGGGGTCTCCTCGCTTTCTGATGCCCACTTAGCCTTCTTTAGGCACACTCTGAGGTCTGGCAGAGACCTGGAAAGATGTCGTGGGGTCTGGAGCACGCTGAGCTGAGCTCCTCGCCCTCAGCTGACCTGGTCTCAACAGTGCTGGTCTCAACTGGCTCTTCCTGTTGAGAAACCTGTTGAAACAACCTGTGTTTCTCCCATTCCTGGGCTAGAGCCATGCTAGAGACTGTGCAGGGACCGGGGCTGCTGGAGGAGCTTCTGTCACAGGGTGGTTGGTTGTGACTAAGGCCAAAGTACCTAATCTTCCCATTGCTAAGGTTGTCTTTCGCTCAACAGGGGGGTGAATGCATGTCTTCCTCTCAGGGCTGCTGAAATACCAGTGATGAGTGCCACAGATGTGCCTGTAAATAACTGCCTAGATCTAAGAGCACGCCCATGAATGAAAAATCATTCATTGAATATTTCCAGAAAGTGAACTGAAAGAACAAGGAAGGAGGAAGCAAATTCATGGCTTTGAATTACTCTACTTTTTGGTAATATTTGCTGTGTTCCTAGTGCATCACATGTTACAAACCCACCTGAAAGTCACAAGCACAGAATAATAAATGATGCATATGCAACATTTGGGAGTAGTAACCTCCAGACATTAAGCAGCTTGCATACTAGTAACATTTAGAAAACTTGCTTGCTTCCGTAAGCTTTTCTCCCTAAGCAGAGGGGAAATAGCCAGTGGATGTAGCTGTAAAGGAAGGAGTGCAGGAGCCAAGAGATCACAAAATATGAGGTATGAAGAAGTGCCCATTTCAATCAGTCAGTCAGTGTGAGCATTCTTATTTATGATATGTTATAAAAACTTTATTGCCCGTTTTACAGCTCTAGCTGCCCAAAGTTTGATTTAACCAGAAAACATGCCAGTAATGCGCATTGCCACCAGGCCTAGCTTTTCATGTCCTGGACATCATGACAGCTTAGCCCAGACTTTTTCCAAGCTATTTGTTAGTGAACGTGAATCCTTCAGGCGCCCAGGAGAAAGTCTGCACCGTGACTTGTAAATCTCTCAGGAGCTGAGGAAAAAATCTGCACCCTGAACATCTACCGGTGAATAGAAACACCAGTTGTGTTATTCTTAACTGGATACATCCCTATTTTTACTGCCCCATACTGGAACCCATAATCTAAACTGCTGGGCAATTTTTAAATCATCACTGATGTGTTTTGCCTTTAGAAGCATTGAAGTCTCATCTGAGCCAGCGTGGGAGCTCAGTTAGCCTAGCTGGCCATGGGAAAGGTTGTCTCCTTCACCGGGAGAGACCAGGCGTTGCTAGAGGGTTTTCCTTTCTCACCCCCTCCCCTTGCCTCAAGCCGTGGATAGAAATATTCCTAAAGAAGGGAAGGAGGAAGAAAACAGACCTCTCTTCCTCTCATAGGAGGGCTGAGGAGTGAACTTGCTTCCTCCATCCCTCCTCACCTTTTGGAGTTGTCCCGGCACAGAGGGACGCCGGCAGGCGTTTGCTGCTTGCCTTCTGTCCCCAGCATGGCAGAGGTTCCCAAGCGGTGTTTTCGGTCCGCTGTGGTTCTCCTGCACCGATGTGAGGCACATTGCTCCCCATTTGGGTCAGAGTGGGTGTGCAGGTGGGAGGCTTCACTGACTTACTGGGTGTGATTGCCCTGATCTGGAATAAAATGAGCAAAGGGTATTTTTTATATTTGGAAATTAAAGCTAATTTTTTTAAATGAGCTCCTTGTGACTTGGGCAGTGGGCTGAAAGAAAACAAGAGTAAGAATGTACCATTGCACTGACAGATTTAGAGACTTGTCATGTGTCTCTGTTTTGTTTCCTCAAAGGGGACAGGGAAGAGGACATCACAGTAAGTTTAAGGCAGTCAGCTTTGTTTTATTGACTATACTGGATCAGGCCATATAGCTCCTCATTAAGTTCCTTCAAATGCACAGTTGTGGGAAGGGAGGGGCAAGGCTAGAGAGGCAGTGAGGACTCTCAGTTAATTAAATTTAGCTAACTTCCTTCAGCTACTTACAATTCCACGTAAGGCTTCGATATGCACGTGTGTCCTGATCAGCCTTCTGATCACAGGCACGTGGTCCTCTCATGCAAGACGATGCATCATGTCCTGTCTTACAGACACCAAAGCTTAACGCTGATCTTGGAGGAGGATGCCAGTGAATGATGCATCAGAGACGGAGTGCTCCCTGCATTTCATCTGGATTCAAAACTCCTGCTGAGCCAGAGCGACGCAGGGACACAGCAGCAAAACAAACACACGCAATCAAACAGCAGTCAGCGCAGAGGCCCTGGCCAGCAACCGGCTGTCCCGAGTTCCAGGAAAATTTACCAGGAGATTAACTACTGCAGAAGCATCAGCACACAAAATTGCCTTTTATACCCTAATTATTTTATAGTATACAATGCAATATCTTCTGCTATTAAGCTATTTGTTTACCAAGCATCAAAAGTTGCTGGCTGCAGAAAAGCCATGCTAGCATATTGTGTATAGATTTTAAGCCAAGGTGCCTTATGGTACTGAACTGCTAAATTACATGAGCTTTCTGCATTCCGTGGTGTTACACAAGCATACAAGATCTCAGACTTTGGTCCTGTATCTTCTAGTGAATGGATTTATGTTCAACGTCAAAGAAAAAAAATTGAACGTAATGAAAAAAGTATAATGCAGCCCATTTATTGCTGCGTTCTTTCCCTTGTTTTTCAAATTCATCAGAAACAAAGAGCTGTGAAAAGAATGAGGCTAATCTTGAAAATAGAATAGGAATATGCTTAACTTCACCTGCTTGGTAGATGAAGGTTTTACCACTCTAAAAATCTTTTGGACTGCTAGGAGGGAAATGATGGGGAAATATAAAGCCTTTTTGGAATAAACAAGAATGTAAATCATTCTGGGTTCAGACAGTGCCCAGCTCAAGAATGCATCAGCTTCAGAAAAGATTAATAAACCAATATTTCTTTCTTGTGCTCTTCTTTGGAGAAAACAGCTGGCTTTGATTAAGTAAATGAAGATCAAAAGAACAGAGATAGAAACATATTGAATACCTGATCCCGGGTAGGTATAACTGTTAAAAGAGAAAGTTGCCTCCACTATGTCTTTAGTTGTGGAAGGATATACATTTTTAAAGTGTGTAGCATTATTTATAGATATTTGGTATGGTAGGGATCCAAAGTATCTTTAAATAATTTTTTCCCTATTGTAACTGACTTAATAACTGCTCTAGAAAGGCCTCTGTGTATAACAGAAATTACAATTGTATAAGGTGAATAATGCTGTAAATTAATCTGATGGCAGAGTACCAGTTGCACACCTAGCTATCTTGTCTATATTGTTGCATGTTGAATCAGCCTAGGGAACTGTAAAGCCAGATAAAAGCCTTTGTCTTGCCAATGTGTTTTAAACCCTAAGAGTGAAAAATGGGGTGGAGCTACAGGACAAGAAATGTAGCTTGTCGTTGATGCTGTGGTCAATGAGGTTTGAAACACAAGCAGAGACACAGCAGGTGAGAAGTAGGACAGAAAGATTGACTTTAACAAGCCAGAAAAATTTATGATGACAGAAACTATCAACCTCAGAAAAGCCAGGCAATTCCCTTGTAGTATGTTTGGGAAGTTTATTTTTATTTAATACAGATATTCCTTTTAAGATGCACTGATGAAAGAGTGCCTGTTCATCCTTATATTAATTATGGTCTGAATACATTTTGGATTATTTTTCATGAACAGCTGTTGACATTTTTTTATCTCAGTAACCTCACTCACTTGCAAGTACTATTGCTGGTGACTTCTCTTTGCCACCCTGATTTTGGATAACAAGCCTTAATAGGAGACATGCTGTTCTCACGATGAGACAAAATGTTCTCACAACTTAACAGATATTTCCATTGTAAGCTTGGCTCACATGATCAGGGGTGAATAAGCTACTGAAGTATATTATGCCATCCACTTGTGACTCACCTGCCACATTTTGGTTTTAAAATAATGTGGAATAAATCAGGGAGCAAATGAAACAGAACAGAAATCTCAGGTTTGGAGCTGCAGGGGGAAAAAAAGAAAACTGAAGCACATCAGATTTTTATCTTTAGTTTCATTTAGTTCTCCATTTCCTAGGTCTGAAATGAATCCTGTAAACTTTTCTGTGCCTCTGCAGTTTAAGTACAGGGATAGTTCCAGTAAATTAAAAGGAACTAATCATATGATTAACTTTAAGCACAAGATTAAATATTAATAAGGTGAGGACCTCTGTAGGGATCATCAAAAGAAGAATGGCATTGCTACAAAAGTCTTGTGAGTTCTAGAATTTTTTTTCTGTTAAAGGAAGACCTGAAATAAATTTTTGAAGCAGTTGCAGTTATCTTTTCTCTAACAGGAAATACGGGAACTGTACTAGATTGCTGATTTACTTCAGAAATACATGGAAAACGTAATCTGTGGTGATGGAAGGTTCGTAAGATTATCATATGATTAATTTTTGCCAGATCCAGACTTATCTCCAAACCCAAAAACTTCCTCAGAACTCAGACACTCAGATTCACCAATACCCTAAAAAACCCTAATCCACTTTTAAACATAGTAGTTTATACCCACTATAAGAGGAGAAAACCGTGTGACTCTAGATCTCATGCTGCAATGTCTAGCCCAAAAAACTCACAAATGTACAAAGTGGGTGGAACCATGGGATCGGGAATAGGGTTAAAAGGAAGGGACGAGGTCTTGGGGTGCACTGTCTGCCATTGCGGACAGGGTTGAGCTAAAGCATGAGGGTTGCACAAGAAGAAATGGGTTCTTTCTAATTTGCATTGCCTGAAGACTACAGGAGTCCTAATTATGGTCCAATATCCCATTGAATTAGAAAACTTAGGAAAAAAAATGCGTCTCAGGCTTTGGGACAAATTCTGAAAATCTAGTGTGTTTCTGATGCAGCACAGCAATAGCTGAGCTGACTCTAACCAGCCTCCTTTGGAGAATGGGGGGATTTTAGGCAGCCCTGAGCTTAGTGGGGGATGATTCACCCACTTGAAACATGACTTTAAACCTAAACAAATTTTAAAATTAAGCAAGGAAGCACTAACATAAATATTAGATGAACACTATTAAAGACGCCACCAGAACATGGCTGATTCTGCCCTGCAATTTTAATTTAAATCTGAGATCAGTTTTCATTTAAGTTAATGATGAAGTCTCTTTTAACTTAAATGGATGGGGAACCATTTTTTAAAAAAGAATAGGACATAATATACTTGGTTAATATTTTAAATAGGCTTGGTTTCTTCTGTGTGATCAATATTGATCAGTATTAGGAAATGAACAGTTCTCATTTGCAATATTACCAACACAGTTGTGTAATCTGGCATAAGAGTTGTGATTTGTTTGTGTTCATATTGTTTCTCATATATCATACCGTTTCAAACTATGTTTGTACAATTAAAATCCAAGGATTTTTTTTTTTTTTGCTGCAAAAAGAAAAGGATAGCAATTTGCATTTAAAAGTTATCACTGGTTACAGCAGCAGTTACCCAGATGAATTAAAGTTTAGGGTTAATAGAGATTGATTAATTCAGTTTAAACCTCAGATTAGCTTTAAGGATAAGGTCCTGGAGGAGCAAAACCCAGCACTGGCCACTGTATGTTTGTGTGTAAGGGATTTGTAACGTTAGCTCCTGATTTCCACAATATTTACTATCCAAAGGTTTTCCTCCTTTATAATTAGATGTAGGAATTTGGGGCCAAAACAAACAGGCACAATGTAAGGACACTCATGGGAAAACATCCTCAGAGATAACCCCAGCTTATGTGAGAAGCTTCCCAATTCCTTCAGCAGCTTGGAGCACAGGTGGCATAAAGCCACTGTTGTTCTTCCTCTTGTGTGGTGCTTCCTGAAGGATAAGATAGAATCGTTTCCATACACAGTAAATCAGTATGCCTGCATGTATAGGAATGATTTTACAAAATCATCCTAAAGTCCACAGACGAAATGTGTTATCTAAGACAGAGGTTAATACGTGGTTATTTCTCTATGTACAAAACTTCCTTCAGTCCCTGGGTTTTCCTCAGACATCTCCATCTAGAAGCTAACCTGTGTCGACCTGTCTGAGCCTGTGTGAGCCCATCCTGAGGTGGTACAGCTACAGACCAAGAGTAATATTTGTCTCCCAGTAGTTTTTGCATTTATTTGCCAGACCTCAAAAGGATTTCTTTATTGATCTGTGTGAGTGCTATGGATTTAACAGGAGGTAGGCACTGAGTGACATTAGCAGCCAACAAATCTCCAGTGGGTACATTCAAATTCATGGTATTACAGGGAGTGTTGAAGAAAAGGGTGTCTGAGGAGTATTTCTAGTAGAAAGCTCCTTCCATTTGCTTTAGTCCATTTTTCCAAGCAATGGCGCACTTCAGAGACTAGTGAATATGGGCTTTTTTGAAGAGTTTTTACCAAAACCTGTACATTGTGACTGGACTATAGATGTCAAAAGTACATTAGGTGTTGAGTGTAAAGGGAGTACAGGAGTAGGTAGCCCTATGAAGGCTGAACCAGACACTGTGCCCTCAATTCTAGCTGCTGTGCTTATCATGACACATGGACTAGGCAAATCCAAAATCCTCATCAGACAAAATCAGGGACAATCAGTAGATAATTGCTGTGGTTAGTGCTCTGTGAGGAAAGTTCTTTATTAACTGACCCAAAGATTGCAAATGGTTGTCCATCTTCCTCTAACACAAATTAGATAATGCCGCAGCTGGCTGTAGGAACATAAATGTTCTGCGTGTTTGCCCATTCCTCCTGTCGAAACTTCCTTGGGTGATTGCTGGGATCTTAGTCTTCTGTTAATGATTTCACGGAAGAAGCCGGTACACCAAGTCAGGAGGAGAAGTACCACATGCGTTTTTCATTTCTCATTCCCCTCCCTCCAAGCACTCTTGATGCGCAGGTGGCTGATGGGGAGCCCTCTGCCGTCGCTGAGCAATGTGCTACACCACTTTAGTGACTACCACTGCTCAACTACTGCTGCAGCATCCTTATGTGATTGCTAGAATAAAACAATACTTCATGTGCATGGTGACCAATGCTAGGAAATATTGTCATGTGGCTTGGTGAGTCCCATGCTGCCTTCTAACCGTGTGCACCCACTCCCTGCTAGACCAGTGCGTTGCTGAGGCCGTTGCAGGTCTAGCCATGGCTGAAGTTGTCCTTCAGCACCAGCTATGCCCCAGCACAGAGATAATGCTGAGTATCTCACCTGACTGATGAGTACAAGAAACCATGCCTTGCTGATGCTGTCATTGCAGTAGATTTTGCCATAATTAATCCTAAGGTTTTTTGTGTTGGTTTTTGTTTTGGTTTGGTTTGCTTTGGTTTGCTTTGGTTTGGTTTTGTGTGGAAACAAATAAATTTGGATGTGCTTTGATTCCTTCTTATACAGCCTTCTCTGAAGACACTGGGTGGGATGGACCCATTCTTCCTGTTCCTGAGTAGTCTTTTGAAGGATTATTCAGGACTGTGTCTTGTCACCTTCAAACACAGTGCTTGTCTGCTGGAGACATGCCAGAGAAGCTAGGAAGAGTACTGCATCACAGGGATGTTTAAAACCAGAGAACTTGACAGCATGTAGATCCAGACATGGACACAGTGCCCAGACAGAGCAGCCTGGCAACTTTCCGGTGGTTATCAGTGAAATAGTGAGACACATGGGTCTATCACAAATCCAAAACACATTATGCTCAGGAGAAATCCTTGATTTCATACAGTTGGTATAAAACAAAACAGTACAGTGCAGCACAGGCTGGCTTGTACAGAACACATGAATGGTCCTCCCTGAAGGGTCTATGATGGGTCATGATCATGCAGGTTGGGAGAAGATTAATAAAACAAGAGGAAAGGTAATAAAAATTATTTTCTTGAACTATTAGAATTAGTCTCTGTGTATATGAGTGTAAAGAATAATGTTGTCTGTCCAAAAAGGGCAGCCTATTTATTCAATCTTATGCTTCAGATTTAAAAGCGATGTTCTCACAGCAAGGTGTTATCAAGCAGCTCCTGTTGGAAACTCTGCAGGCAGCACCTCTGAAAATCTCCCCAGTTAACAAAATGCTACAACGACAGCTAAGATTGTCTGAAAGTCCCTCCCCAGTCACAGATGCTGTGTGCACTTTTTCAAACCTGGACCTTCAATCCAGGTTTGTTAAATAACCAGAAAATTTCAAATCGAGACAAATTTCTACCTCCTTCCTGACAAATCTCTTCAGTGGAAGTGTCCCATTAAAAAGACTGCCTATTTTAGAGACTATCTGTTTAGCCACTGAAAAAAATAAAAATGAAATAAAAATTTTAAACAAGGTCTAAAAAAATCTGTCACTTGATGTAATTCTTCATAAGGCACAATGGCCTCCAGTAATCATGAGATCTTTTACACAGTGATTTGGGTAGCCACAGTGTTTGAGAGAAGCTGGGTTACATATGCGTTTGCCTGGATAATGAAGGAGGCAGTGGCAAGAGTCCCTACAAAATCCTGGCGTAGCAACAGAGCAAAATGAATGAGAAGACAGGACTGAGAAAAGAAATGTGCTAGGTCTGCTAACATGTTCTTCAGGAGCTCAGCAGGTGCCACTGAGGTCAGCTTTTCAAAAACCAACCAAAAAGTTCAACTTTCCTTTCTACCAATGTGGATTTCTTCAGGAATATGACAGAAACTTTTTCTGACACATGAGTAAAATGGTACTATAATGAAAGATTTTTTTATTTCTTTAAAAACTTTACCTTTTCTAAAACTCCCCATTCCTAATTGCATTTTGAGACATATCATGTAGCAAAATTTTAAGCCACCTAAACAGTGACAACTTTTAGGGTTTTTTTTTCTGTGTTCTTAATTGGAAATCTGTACAGTAACAGTAAAAAGACAAATGCACTATAAAAGTGAGTGCATGTGATATGTTTAGAGCAGTCAGGTAATCTTATTTAAATATAGTAGATGACTTAGCTAAGATTGTAGGTTTTTAATCTATGCTGATCTAGTAATATTTAGTAAAGGATCTAGTAATATCCTTTATTAACCAAGTCATATCACATGTGAACATGTGCCTTTTTTGTTTGGAACTAACATCAGACTAAGAAACTGTAGTTATCTGTCTGTTTGTGTTCTCTCTTTTTCTTCTAGCCCAGCAACTTTCTTCCATTCCTTGGGGTCTTTCCTGTATTCCAAATATACTGAAGAACACACCAAATGATTCAGACAACTCCTAGACTAACTCATCTAAACCTTAGTATTCAAATGGATTGGGTTTGTTACTGTTGAAAAATCTACCTTTAATAGCTGCTGGTTAGTATTTTCATTTTTTCATATTTTCATTGGAACATAAGTCACTTCACTGTCAGCATATGATATGACTACTTCTTCTAGTAACTACAGGACAAAAGCACATCCAATGTGCTTCAATATTGGGATTTTCCCCACTTCCAGCAGCTTTTGAGCATTTCTTCTGATCCTAATATATTTAAAATTCTCCTTTGTATCATCTTATCAGCTGACCCTAGACAACTGCTTATGTTCTTTTGTCTCCCTTATCTGTTTTCTATTATTCATAGCTTCTAATTTACATTAATCACTATGAACATCCTCTCTTTTCTGAAGTGTTTTATATTATTCTGTAATTAATTCTTGGGTTTTTTTATGTTCCCTCTAAATCAAGTTGGGGTTTTTTTGTGTTTTTTCCCCATGTGGCTCTCTTCTCAAATTGCAAGATTTTGACCAGACAATATTTTAAAACCAGTTTCCAATTATCATTTGCAGTTGTTTGTTTAAATTCTTTTATTCCAGCTGATCTGAGTCATCTGCTTTTGAGATGCCAGTAACTTGGAAGCAAGTATTGCCATACAAAGCCTTTCTTTTCCTCTTTTTGTCCATTTTGCTTAAATAGGTTACAACCAATTATTTTAACATCTCAGTTATACAGATTTTCCTATAGGAATACCACTGAAATGGATTTTCCTCTTCTAAATAGGAAGTTTTGCACCAAAACAAGGGCAGTTGATGCTCTCCTTCCTTTCACTTAGCAAAAGGTCTGGGTCTACCTTTTACAGCAGCCAATTCACTGCCAAAGTCTGTTGCCAAATCAAAGCTCCCTGGAAGTACAGTCACAGCAAGAAATTGCCAGTACCTCTAGAGCTGCCCAGGTGGAAATTCACCATCACCAAACTAATTTCCTTCCCATTTGGCATGTGAAAGTATAGACCAATTTCTTAAACCTGGATGCCAGCTCAACTTAGTACAAACAAATTTCATCATCAGCAGAAAAGATGACTCTAAATTAAATTTTCTGAATCAGTAGAAATATTTGAATATGCTCGTGCCAATGTCAGAATTTCAGTTCTTTTTCCTGCAAGTATAGCAACTACCTCCAACAGCCAGCTGTTAACTACTAGTAAGTTTAAATTGTCTGTATGAGGGTCTGCATACCTACCAGAAAGCGCTTAAGGACTTGAAAATCAAAGGTGGCTGAAAATTACAACCATGGTAATATATGACTGCCTCCAAAGTGTTTAGAAATAGCTGTTCCTATCTATTCCTTTCTTGTGGGCTGTATAAAATAAACAACTTGATTAGCTTTAGTTTGACTGTGTGAAGGATATATTTATTGTTGAAAAAGAACTCCTTTGGAAGAAAGGAATTTTAACTTTAATTTTGAAAGGTCATTTTAAAGGGTCATTATCGTTGTACTGAATTCACCAGAGACTAGTGTTTGGGAGATACTCACATGCAGCTGTGGTAGGTGTTTCAAAAGACCCTAGCACCACTGAAATTTGAGTATTGATAGCTGAACATGGAGCATTTGTCATCCAAATGACAAAAATAATTCCCGCTTCCCACTCGGGCAATTTATTCTGAGCTGGCAACAATCTCCACAGAGCATCCCCCATCCTGGCTCCGGGGTCTGCGCCACTGCACCCTCCACCGCCCATTCTCTCCTGCCTTGCATTTGAGCCAGGCACACACTTCTCTTACTTTTCTTTATTTGGTCAGTAGCTGTTTTTTTTCTTAGCCACTGAAATTTCTAACCAGCTGCGTAGCACTTGCCAGAAAAAGTTTTCTGCTTCAATTTATTTTCCTCCATCTCATGAAGGAATAATGTAGTATTGCTCTTCTTAAATTGGAAATGGCATTTCTTTCTTTTGTTTATCCTAATGTCGCCTCTGTATTTTGGAGCTTTAATGAACAGTCTCCTTCTATTTCTGTCAGTCCCCTAGCATTTTCTTTATTACTAAAATTTTCTAAAAATTGACTTTTGCTTTTAAAAGGGAACCCGTTGAGTGACATTTTGCCATGCAACTGTACGCTGATCATCAATGTTTAATTAAAACCTGTCATTGAAAGGTGATGTCCTTCCTAAGGAATGAATTTACTTTAGCAGTGAAAGTCTAGAGGGGCAGTTCTCTCCCTGTCACAGATCGACTTAAAAGACCAGAGAGACATGCAGGAAGACAACTAACAGTTCTGTGCATATTTATGGACTTGTTGTGCATGTGGTAAGTACTCTCCTGACAGCTAGTGTTAAATCCAATCAATCATCACTTAAATACATCACTGTGTATATTCACCTCACTCCTTCATTAGCATTCATTAGCAATTAATCAACACAGCAGTAGTCTCTGGAAAGTTCAACAATCCATAAGGTACATTTACATTAAAGATGAGCAAGTGAACATTTGTTCCACTTCAGCTAAGTCTTGTGTATTGTCATTTCTTCAAGGAGTGAAAGACATTGATCAAGCAAATGATTGATTGATTGATAGATATAGCATGCCATCTATTTCCTCTGAAGAGCATTTTTCTTCAAACCAGAGGATAGTTGTTTTAGTCAAAAAAACCCCCTTTGTCTCCAGTTTCACAGTGTATGTTTTACCGTACTGCTTAAAAATGTCTTCCTGCCTTAAATCCACTGACTTTTCAGATAAGCTGTTGCTGCATCTCTTTCAGTTTGTAGAATAAGACCATGTGCTAGGGTACAGAGGTCCAGATATACCCTTTTAGCATCAGACATGAAATTAGATTTGTTTCGCTGATTCACTTCTTCAGCCAAAACAATTAATTAGTAGTATTTCCAAGGCAAAGTGGGAGAAAAAAAAATGTATTAAGGGGTATATACTTAATATACCCCTTACAGCCTTACTGTACAGCCTTACTTTTTTGTTCTATTACATTTAAGAAATTATAAATCTTAGCACTTTCAGAGACCTTTACAACCCTGTGGAAAATTAACTAAACGAAGTTTAACTGAAGTAGTTGTTCAGCTCTGCTTATGACATAAATATATACCGATACCTTTAGTGTTTATCTTAAGTACTCTTCAGACTTTATAGCAGTGAAATAATATAATCAGGTTTTAATTTGATTGTCTGTTTTCTTTTGTGATAGAAAATATGTATTTCAAAATAAGGATTTTTTAGCCTTATATGCACAAATTAAGGGAAAAGATAATTTGCCATCTTATACTCAATGAAACTGAAATATTTGCTTTACTAAAAATATGAAGTTGTTGAGACACTAAGTAAACACATATTTCTTTTGTAATTCTTTTGCTTTTGTGGAGCTGCATTTAGCAGCTATTACTGTGTTGTTAATGTGATGAAATATCCAGTATCTAATATACATGCAGTGCTATGTGAATATTGAAAGCTTTATTTTTAATGTACTGATTAGGGATTTGGGTTGCTAGTTTATCAGCTTCAATATATCTCATTATTTGTTTCATGATTTCTTTTCAATTAACTTCACATACAAATGATATATCTTTCCTAGCTATGATTTGATATATCTTTGGACTGAAATTACTGGGTGTATGACACTGACCTCGCTGTGGCACACCTCAGACTTATTAAACCATTTCGTAGTATAACTCATCTCTAATTCTCTCTGTGGCAGCTCTCTTCCCTGTACACATTTGTTTGTTTGTTTTAACATGTATCCTTGTTTCATTAAATATCTTTTATTTGTTGTACCAATATTTCAAGGCAGAAGTTTGTTAAGGTTGGAATAACCTCGAAGCGAAGTACCGTGAATATGTTTAAATAGTGATTTATATATATTACATGTGTAGTGCAGGGGTAGGTAGAGCAGGATTTGTTTTCCATATTGCAGAAATAGAGAGAGTTGCATGGTCATTCTGTTTAATGAAAGATTTTGATGTTCTGTTTCACTATGATTTGAAATTAACACTTCCCTGTTTGAAAGTCTTAATCTCCTTTGTAGGACTATTTAGACCTGTAGACCCTCAAAGCTCACATCAGGGAAAAATCATGTGTTATGGGAAATATGGTAGGTCATATCTAGTGCCTGGATACCTGCAGAACCCTGCTGGAAATAAAGCCTTCTCTACAAAAATATCTTGATGTGATCAGTCAAAATTCTTTAGCATTTAACACAATAAAATATTAAGCATAATTATTCCCAGGATTTTTAATTACAGCTAAGATTACTCAACCCCATCATTCCTCTCTGCTTGATTAGCTTCTCAGAGATGGCTTGGCTGGATTCAGAGCTAGGGGTACCAGCAACCTTTGCTAGAGAGATAGAAAACAAAACAACGGTGTGGATTCCATTGTGGGCTTATCTGCCCACTCTTATGCTACCATCTTTATCAAAAGGCTCTGACCTAGCACAAAGATAAGCATCGCTCCTCTCTTTCCCCAGGCAGCCTGTCTTCTGTGCAGGAAAGGCAACTTTTTACCTTTACATTCACAAAATGGTTCTTTAAACTTCATTTTCCATATGACTTTGATTCAAAATTTTCTCACATTTAAAAACAGTCCCACAAATGCACACGTTTTATTTTACACATAAGCACTGAAATTTGTTAAATTAAATCTTTATTTTGCAGAGGGAAACCCAACAGTGATTTTTACTTTTTAAACTCCTTTTCTATTTCTAGGAAACTTCAATGAACCTTTTTATGGCATGATGATAGTGCAATGGGAAGAACTTGTATTCAAGACAATTAGACAACCACTAACATAAGGCACTGCTGAATTTCTCAACCCTACGGGCAACAGAAATGGCAGAGCAGATTTTAGGGAAATTTTACACATTAGTACATAAACAGTCTGTCAAGAAATCGCACCCTTCAGATGTCTGCCTCTGACAGTCTTCAAGACATTAAAAAAATCATAAATGTGATTTGCAATAGAGACATTTACTAGCCTTAATATACAGAGACTGTCATCACTAGGCAAATCCAAGAATGTCAAGTGGATTATTAGTCTGAAACGCCGGTACAGCAGAATGGCACGTGTGGATGTATGTTACCCAAAAGATTGTGAGCTTCTCTACTCAGTGACTGGTTTGATCTTTAGCCCACAACCCCTTGTAGTGTGGCCCTACATGCTTTGACAATGTGTAGACATAACTGTAAAAAGGGAAAGCAGGGGTCTATGAAAAGGGTCACTAAAATAAGAAAACTGGAGCTTTGTGGAATTTAACATGAATTATTAAAAGGAAGAAAACACTGGCAAGGAGAAGAAAGAGAACTGAAAGGAGGACTGAAGGAAGGAGAGAAACAGGACCAAAAGATGTGTGGTGGTTGCAGTGAGCTGACAGTCTCAGTCCAAAACTCTGTGGAGAGACATTTAAACTACAAGGGTTCGAGGGGGAAACAAGAAACACCATGGAGATGGAGCCTAAATCACATACCCAGATGTGGAGATGCTCTGTCTCTTGGCTGTGCAGTTGCACTAGTTGCCTTGGAATCAACATATCTGGGGCTGACTCTGAGGTCTCAGGAGCCAGTGTTATCAAACTGGTACCTTTCAGGTCATTACTATCAATAATTCCTTTTTAAGTATCAAAAAGAGAAGAAAACAAAGTGAGATGATTAAAAAGCCAATTAGCAGATCAAAGTATGAGAAGCCAAGTCCTGGAGGGGGAAAAGAATGCATGTATGGTAATTTAGGCAGTAAGGAAGATAATTAGAACAGGATAGTGATAATGGGATAAGCTGGGGATCAAAAACTGTGGAGTTGATTGGAAATAAAGGAGAAGAAAATTAGGGGAAATTTTAATGGCTCTTTGCAGAAAACAATTAACCGTATAAATATTAGAAAGAAAACTTGTCTAGAAACCACCCTGACCTCTTTGTAAGGAGAACAGTGATCCACAATGCTTAAAAAAACTTTGTTTTGACTCTTCTTCCCTGAGAAGTATTTCCGTCTCCTTGATGGAAATAGTTTTTGGGATGGGGAGTGGCTATGGAAGACATAAATGAAGCAGCCAATAGAGATTAAAGACATAAAGGCTGACTTTCCCATCTCATCCCTCCTCCTTATATTTTTCGGAATTTTACCGCTCTTTTTCAGCAAAGGCCTCAGAGTTTTGGTGTTAAACTTTGAGTCCTGATTCACTTTCTAAACTTTGTTTCCCTTGACTTCCTTCCAAAGTCTTTCTTCCTCTCCAGTTCTCACAGCTCTAGCTTTCTCTGATGAGGTTTGATCTTGGCCAAAATTTCTGTTGGCCTTTTCTCCCCATGTTGTGAGTGCACACCCCCCTCCCCCGGCCCCGTGCCTGCCTGAACTCCTGATCTTATCCCTGCTGTTGTCCATTTGATCAAAATATGCTATTCAGGGACTTACTGCAGATGGGGCAAGAATGAGGGGAAACAGAAAACTTTCTTTTTTTGTAAGGTTTCCAAAAAAGACCACCCTCGAGCTTTGGCTCCAAATGACTCACAGCATTGTAAGTCCACAGATTTCTGTGTTCTCCTTCACAAAGTCCTGTGAGCCTTTAAACAGAAAGGCCCCTAACAGTTTGCTCCCCATGGCTCTGTCAAAGCAACAACATGCTTACATAAATATTGTTCGGCTCTAACCCTTTCCATGTGGCTTATACCACAGGAAGTTCACTTTCTTCTAAAGAGCCTGAACATGAGTGGGGGTAAGGATGAGTCTTAGTCTGTGAAGTATGAATTACCCTTTCAGAGACAGCTGGGACTCAAGAGAGAATGAAGGGTTTGCAATTTAACAAGTAAGAACAGGAAGGAACAGAGCTGTGGAGAAAAAGAAATAAATCAGAGGCATAAGCAGAAGAATAAACACCTCCTTTCTATTACCTAAAGATCTTCCTAAATAATTTCAGCAAGGGATATTACAGTCACGGGACAAAGAACATGGTCATTAATGCCAGCACTGTATTGTGTTAACAATACAGAAAAAGAAAGGATCTTCTCTGAAGAGCAAGTGGTAAAGATCAAATAACATTCAACATGAGATTCCCCTGAATGAATAACACCGAACAATACCTCTCTTGAGTGTTCACCCATTGCTTCAGTGATAAACAGAGATAAAAGGTGGAGATGTTATACCTCTCTGACCTTAAGAAGCTCTGGGTGGCAATTCCCTATTTACTTGCAAGTAGAGAGCATGAAGAAGGGGAACTGGGAAGTAATACCCCTTATTTTATTTAGAGTATCTCTTACCTCCCTGATTGGTAACTCACTTCAGGGAATGGAAAGCTGCAGCTGGACCAGAAGAAGGAGATAAATACCTAGTTTCAGCTCAAATTCTTCCTGCCCTCTTGAGGCACAGTAGCTGTGCTTGAGAAGATTGTGTCACTGACCCATATCTTTCTTTACTCTCTGGAGATAAGTCTCTTGTCAGCTCTTCTCCTTGTGGAGAGGAGAAGAGACATATTTCTGATTGCTAGCAGGCCAGGAAAGAAAAGAAAAGAAAAGAAAAGAAAAGAAAAGAAAAGAAAAGAAAAGAAAAGAAAAGAAAAGAGAAAAGAAAAGAAAAGAGAAAAGAAAAGAAAAGAAAAGAAAAGAAAAGAAAAGAAAAGAAAAGAAAAGAAAAGAAAAGAAAAGAAAAGAAAAGAAAAGAAAAGAAAAGAAAAGAAAAGAAAAGAAAAGAAAAGAAAAGAAAAGAAAAGAAAAGAAAAGAAAAGAAAAGAAAAAGAAATTATCATGTCTAGTCTCTCACAACCTTCCCATTTACACCAGGTTAAAAAACACTGTAATGCCCATAAATAGTGATTAACGACAATTCTGAGTCAGTCAATTGCTATGATGAGTCTGGAACATAACAACAAACGACCTAACAAACATAAGAGGTGGAAATTTCGGAGGTGGGAAGTGGAGGGAGAAGGAATGAGGGAGATAGTCTGTGTCTGCCTGACTGGTGGGTTCGACAGCCTTTGGCCCAATGAGAGCTGGTGCCAGTCAGCTATTCCAGGCCTCTGAAAGCCCATCTCCCCTATTCAGAGGAAAAATACAATATGTACTGATAACACGACTCATACACTCATAACACTTTCCACCATTCTCTAAATTCACACGTTTGTCGGAAGCATACAGTAGGATGCTTCAAGGTTTTGTGTTGCTCTGTTTAAGCATTTCTGGAGAACATATTTGGTTTCAGATCTTGGAGACCTGCGTCTTGTTTTCCATTCCAAGAAACTTCAGACATTATTCCGTTACATGACTTGATTCTAGTTCATGTGCCCCATAATAGATCTGCTTAACGTACGTTAGGGTTGTTTATAAGACATAACAATACTTTTGTTCTTTTCCAAGTAGTTTGGATTTATCTTAGTTTTAGTCATCTTTAAGCTAGACATGTAGCCTAACCCACTTACCTAGTCCCCTGTTATAATGAGAGGAGGGAGCAAGGCATGTCCAAAGATGATTCATCCTGTCTATCTTATATATCTATCTTACCAAAAATAGTTGTTGTATGGAAGATCGTGTACTTGGTAGTTGTGTCCTATAGTAATGCTGTTTCTGGGGAATGTGAAAAAATATTGAAAGAACATGACAGTTTTCTACTTCACACGAACAACTCCTTGTCAGGGTTTGGCATGGTTCTCTACTTTTCTTGGGCAAATTTACATGTGGAACATCAGTCCCTGGTCTTTGACCTTTTCTTTGTTCTGTTTTTTGACAAGTGACCAAATCTCAATATTCTTGTCTGTGAGATTTATCTTCTTGCTCTTTTTTCCCCCTCTTTATCTTATATTTCCCTTTAACTCTGCTTTCTCTTTATCTACATTTTTATTTTATATTAGCATGGGCTTCTATTGTATTCTAGAAAATCTTTCAATTATAGTTACTATCCCTTGTGTTTCCAGCCATTGAAAGAAATGTTTTATTTCCTGAAATAATTACCACCTTTGTTTCACATTGGTTTATATACGTTTAACCCCTCCTTCTCCTGGAAATGTTACTCCGTAGTGGAGTTTTGCCCCTTGGAGATCCATATGACCAGAATTTTTCTTGCTTTCTCAATATGGTCCTTGAAAAGAAAATTGGAATCTTTCTCTTACAGCTGCACTTAATCAAATATAGCTTCCTTTTGGAAATTTGCAATGCTAACTTTCTTGCTTTAAATTTTTTTTAAAAAAAATCTTGAAATCCACTAAAAATGCATGAAAACTACCCAACTTTTCCAGAAAGTTCTGGTGGTTTGACTTGTCCCCTCCATAGCATTATACTTCCTTCATGCAGATTCTGCGATCCTGAGTCATTCCCTCTGAGAACACTTAGAGAAAACGGGTTGTGGTGGATGTCGACCCCCACACAATTTTGTTTGTCTTACACGGCAGTTTGCATGCATTCAGTACAAAGCTGAGAACTCAAACACTCGGAAAACAGGAGATGCAGAGTTAAGCTGAAAGCCCAGCTTTGAGATTTTTGCCTGCTGTGAGGGGGCTTTATTTGATTACTTTGTTTGTTTGTGCATTTATTTTTGGAGAAGGATGAGCTGTCCATTGTTTTACTTCATTATGAAAACTGAACTATTGTTGAGGAGTCCTAGAGTGTGGGATGGGCTCTTATTTGGGTTCCTAAAAGAAAACAAAATTAATTAAACTATAACTCTTTCTACTTGGTTTATGGCTTAAAAGATAGTGCCTTTTTATTGTTATGCATTCTTTAGTAATTATTACCACTCGTAGTATACTGCAGACTAGAAACCCTGCCTTTAATAGATCTGAGATGTTCAGTTCATATCCCTCAGTTATTATACCTTTTTATTGTAGCAAGGCTGTGATCTAAGTGCCCTTGGCATAACTCACAAACACATCACAAACAATACCTTAAAAGTGGAACAGTATAATTCAGCTTTGCTTAACAGCGGCAGGACATGCATTACCATTTTGCTTCGTTCTGCAGCCCTAGATGCATTAGACTGTGTTAAGATCCACATTGCTCAAATGAACCCAGCTCACCAACTGGTCTGAGTCACTCTCCACATCTGATTACTGCATTGGAAGACCTTGCGGAAACTGTGTTAGAGGCTGAGAAAAAGCGTTCATTCTTCTTTATGGGGCCTGATAGCATAGAAAAGGATTGATTTTCTCAGGACCTTTTGGGCTGTGGTACTGGAAATGACAGCTGCCAGGGGTGACCCTGGCTCTGCCCACCGGTATGGTTCAGCTAAACGCACTATTGTTTTCTCTCTGTATTTTCTGAAGTCCTTAATGTTAACTAGGCTTAGGTTTTCATCTAAATTTCAGCTAATACTGCTTTTCTGTGCAGTTATTCTTTGTTCTTATGCCTTGTAGAGAAACATATTGAAAACAATGTCTTATGCAAAGCCCTTAAATTCATACTTGAAAATCTGATTGAGCAGATTTAGCACTGAAAGGCAAAACTTGTAGCACTTAGAAGTGCACAAGTCTAAATTTTATCTCAAAAATAAGGAATTGCCAGCTGGAGTCTTGTCCTGGTTTCGGCTGGGATAGAGTTAATTTTCTTCCCAGTAGCTGGTATAGTGCTGTGTGTTGGATTTAGCATGAGCATAATGGTGATAACACACTGATGTTTTAGTTGTTCTAAGTAGTGCTTATACCCTAGTCAAGGACTTTTCAGCTTCCCATGCTCTGCCAGGGGCACAAGAAGCTGGGAGGGGACACAGCCAGGACAGCTGACCCCAACTGGCCAAAGGGCTATTCCATACCATGCAACGTCATGCTCAGTATAGAAACTGGGGGAGTTGGCCGGGGGGGAGTTGGTGATCGCTGCTCGGGGATGGGCTGGGCATCGGTCAGTGGGTGGTGAGCAATTGCATTGTGCCTCACTTGTTTTGTACATTCTTTTATCATTATTATTATTATTATTATTATTATTATTATTACCTCTTCCTCTGCTGCCCTATTAAACTGTTCTTATCTCAGCCCACCAGTTTTCTTACTTTTGCTCTTCAGATTCTCTCCCCCATCCCACTGTGGAGGGGGGGAGGGTGAGTGAGCGGCTGTGTGGTGCTTAGTTGCCGATTGGGTTTAAACCACAACAAGTCTATTCTCTGGGGTTTGTACAACTTGAAGCTACGTATTTGTTCAGACCATCCTGGGACTCAGGAGAATGACAACGCAATGTAGAATGGGCTTCTCAAGCATGAAGACCACTTAGCTATAGAGATTAGTTCTATTTACACTGCCCACTGCCAACAGCACAGAACAAGGTTTTGGATCAAAGAACAGCTGGAAGAGACCCCGCCTTTCAAAAATAGATTTGTCGTCACTTCAAGATATACGTACATAAATAATTAGCCAAATAGTTTGCAATGATAATGTTAAAACTGCATGTGGATTTGAAGGTAATTGCAGGTGGAAGTGGAATAGTCTGATTCAATGCAGCCAAACCCCCAGAGAGACTCAAAACTTTAAAATGTTTGATTCAGGCCCTGTACTCACTATGAAATTACTAAAATTTATGTGAGGTCAAATTCACTGCTTCTACATCTAATATTACTCCTGTGAGCTGTAATATAGAATTGCATGCAACTGCTCATATACTGAAACACATGCCACATTCTTGTAAAATCAGTGCTTAGGAAAGATTTAATATATTTATTATTTTTAAAGTTAAAATAAAGCAAGACTATTGCTCTGAAATATGTTAAATTTTACTATTATTAAAATGTCTTTGTACATGGAAGATTTTTTGAACAATTGCTATTACACTACCATATTTTTATTACTAAACTCCTAGATAACATGACATTTTCCTTATTTTTTTACCAGGTGATAAATATCTGTTGTGTTTCTTCATTTTTCTTGACTATATTGCTTTTGTCTCCCCGGTCTTGTGCAGTGTAATAACAATTTTAATTGCAGATATTAATTAGATGCTGAAAATGTCATATAAGATTTGCTTACACTTTTCAAATTGCTCTTAAAAGGACTAGTAACTGTGAGATAGCATAAGAAGCAAAGTATTACAGATAAGCATGTTAATAAATTCTTGTTTGGGACATATCTTTATAAAATGGAAGATTCAGAAAAAAATCTCAGTAGACCTATTCTAGCAAGACCGTATTTACTAAAGCTACATAAATGGTTTAATTGTTTTGGTCAAGATAGCAGAACATGAATTACCTGGGAAGGCCACAAATCTTTAAAATGCAAATTTAAATGCATTTTTATAAAGCAAAAATCCATCTAGAGATGGATATACCTTAATTTTCCTCTGACCAGAGAGAACAGACGCCACCCCTGACTTAGCAGATGGGGTTTCATAATAATTTTTAATGGAACTTTACTTTTTGATGGGAAAGGACAATAGTTCCTTAATCCTGGGCTGTCACTGCAGAATGTCCATGGGTGCATTGTGAAACCCTTTCATAATGTGTTTTGACTGGGAGAGTCTTTAAAGGTTTGGGTGTCTGCAGTTGTTTCTTAATGTACTGATGCTCTAGTTAACTCGTTCTGTAAACTTTATTGGAAGCTGCAGTGGATCCCTCATAGCCAAAGACTCTGGCAACTTCTGATCAGGCTTGCATATGGCATCATACATAGAAGAATATTTTGCATTTCACTGAAATAATTTGTTATAAGGGAGAGTTTGTTTCATGAAGATGTTTAATTACCTGAAGTCTTAAGGGATTCTGAAATGTCTGATTTTTTTTTAAATTGCTTAATGTTATTCCATGCCCTTCCGTGTAGTTAGGAGTGATCTCTGTATTTCTAAGAAATTTCTTAGCACAGTTAATTTGTTTTACTCTATGGCCTTTTTATGAGTCATCGCAACTTAATGGCTGAAAAATCAGCTCTAAATTATACCTGATTCATGCCATTTAGCCTTTCAGCCTTCTGATATTTTTGGTTTATTATCAAAACACTACCCATCTCATCTAGTCTCATTCTAATGATCTTTGCATGCTTTCTCAGGTAAAGTCAAAGCTAAGCCCCTTCCTTGTATTGAAGGGTATTTGCATTTATAAAACACTTTCATGGCCTTCCTGCTAATTTTATAGGTTCCTTCTTTAAGAAAAGAATTGAGACATTTTTATTGATATTTTCATTTTTTCCCTCTGAAAAATTGATTTTTAATGTGGAGTCCTACTTAAAAATCAATGACACAACCTGACTCAGGGTTTGACACTGAAAATCTGTACTATTCTCAGAGGACATGAGTTTCATAAGCTTAGAATCTGAAGACACATTATACAAAAAGCAAAAATTCTCCCCTGGGTTAAAACATCAACTAAGTTATAGTGCATCTTAACAAATCAGTCTAATTGGCACTGTTCCAATACAGATATATATACATATATAAGTGTGTGTGTGTTTGGAAATAATACCTATCTAATCCCCAAAAAGTTAGGCTATGATTGACTTCTATACTTGTTTACACTTTAGACTCAATTTATCTGTGACATATCACTCTCTAGCATTGTCTCATGGTGATACTAGAAATATTTGGATGTTCACAATAAAGACTGATAAGCTACAATTAATTAAAAATAGGATTTAATTAAGAGTATAGAGTAGATTGAATAGGTGGCCTAATATGGAAATGTCAAGTAAATGGCTTTTCAGTTCCCTGGGATCCTGGATCCATCTTCAGATAGAAGTAGCTGGGGTAGGAAAGAAAGGGGACAAAGGAAATAGCCTAACAAGGATTATGATGAACTTTGATCAGTTTATGGAAAATATCACGTGACGACTCTGAAAGTTCCTTTCCATTTTATATTTCTATATCTTCCCCTGAGCCCTGCACAAGACCAATGACATTTAAATGACATTTAAAGGTATAATCTCAGTGATATTTAAAAGTATGAAATTCAAAAGCAATAAAAGCTAATATTTTTCTATCTTGTGTGTATTTGGCTTCAAGTAACTGTTGCCGAAGTTTTGCCAAATAAAGTTTTATGCCAAAAATATAGTTGCTCTGAAACACGGGTTGGCTCTTGGGATGCATTGTAAAATTTTTCTTACATCTTGGAGCAGATACTATGCCTTGTTTGTCAGAGTTTAAATCAATATCATGTTTTTTATACTTTCTTTGAGGTATCTTCTTTAAGGCCATCACCAAAATAAATTATTTGATTAGAACGATATTGGACCTTATCCACTGTGGTCGGGTCTTCTTCTTAACTAAGAAATAGTTGTTCACAGTTGTATATTCTTGCTGGAAGCCCCACAGGTCTGTGAGTAGTACTGGTCTCTCATTAAATCATCAATAAAAAGTATTGTTCAAAGAGAATACTAAGAAAATTGTTTTCTGAATGTCAAGAATTGAATATACTAATGTAGATTGAGTACATGAAGCAAGCGTTTGAACAGACAGCTGCCGTCTAGATGGCATAGATCATCCAGAAAACAGGTATGTTTCTATAATTAGCAAACGTCAAAACTTGAGTTGGTCCCCTATGATAAAATTGGATCTTTGAGGTTCTGCATTTTTTTGAGAAAGCTTTCAAAGGCAAGACACTCGGCAGATTAGGAGGGTCCAATACTTCCAAGGCTCCCATGGCTTATTGTGAAAACAACTGCATTGTTAGGGAGACAACATTAATGAACAGGAAGAGAAACATCCAGCTAATACTGTCTGTACTCAATGCAGAGAACGGAGAGTCCGGGTTCTTGTGTCCTCTCCCTGAACCAAGTTGCTGGCCAGGTCACTTCAGGATGACTTTTACAATTTGCTCTTTTTATAAAATAGGGATATTTTTATTTTCTTCCTTCAACAAGCATTTTGAGATTGAATCAAATTTTGCTTCTGAAGTGATCTGTAATATTCAAGTGAAAGTTAGAACATGAAAATGCATGATGTGTTCAAGCAGAAGGTGATAAATAGATATCAAGTCAAAAATAGCTAATATTTTACTGTTATTATTTACATCAGTATTTTGAAAATTATATTTAAAATATTTATGGGATACAGGAAATGTCATTCTCCAGACAACAAAAAAGAAGATAATGAAAAGTTAGAACAAATGACAGAGCCATGATAACAAATGAGGAAAAATACAAGTAGTTACAGAAAAGCATCATTTATGAGCTAACAGAAGACTGAATCACTGTACTGCATATAAATATGGTGCAACAATGATTTTGATGACTCTTTATCACAACTCTGTGATACGAAGTATGAAATAAAATAAAAAAGGACATGGGGCCAAAGATAAGTCAGTTTACCTTATGCTATTGATGAAGAATAAGGAACAGCATGGAAACAGACAAATCTTGCAGGATGGGAAAATGACAACTTTGGGCTCATCTTTAATAACCTGAAAGATTTATCACTCCCTTTGCCTGCTGAAGGTGTAGGCAATTTTTCTGTTGTCTGTCTGGTACCTTGGGTTATTATACAAGGAAAAGGCAGCAGATATGCAGCAAAGCTGTAACTGAGGAGGAGACTGAAGAGAAAATATTGCAGAGATGACCACTGTGACCATGTTAGTTCAAATATGCCAATCCTCACGTTTGTGGCAGCCCTTTACTCAAAGCTTATTTGGACTTGTCTAAAATAGGCACATGGATTTTCAAATACTGATAATAGGTCTGTTCCCTCAACAGAAGCTCATTCTCAAGAGAGAGTCTGTTAACACATTTTCCTGACGAGTAATGACCAGTGCATGCCTTGTTACTGTACAAGGTAGCACCCATTTTAATGAGTTTCAGCAGTGATTTCAGATGATAGTTGGGACTAAGGCTGGATGTGCAGACACAATTCACTGTCATGGAAGCATTTTTCCAAAGTCTGTCTATTGGAGGGTCTTCCTTTTACTCCTCTCATGACCTTTTTTTCCATTTCCTTGTGATGATGACCTGAATGTGATCAGAAGACAGCTGCCATGCAGGACAATATTTAGTCAAAATGGGAATACTATTTCTTCCTAATCTCTTCTGCCATGTCAACTGATACAGGCTCGGCAGTTTTCCACCACCAGTCTCAACACAGCTTTTCGTTCTGTTTATCCATCAGAAAAAGATTCAGATTTTTCTACAAATTTCTGTTTCCTGATAGTTTAATCTACCTCCTTTCTAAATGTTTTTTTATCCAAGGGTTCCAAATTCATGCCTTGTGGAGGCTTTTGGGCCAGGCAAGAGCATGGCAGACATGACGAGGTCCAGAATAGGCACTCGATGGCACCATTCAGGTCACCTTGCTTAACTGTGAACTTCATAGAGATGTGTGCTCACCTATGGACCCTGTGCTCATGGTTCCAATAATCTTCTGTCATGGATTATTTCTTTTTGCTTTGGAGCCAGTTCTGCCATCTATGCCAACATCTGAGCACATATACAACGTCCATACATGTCCAGTCACCACATGCTCAAAGTTAGTTTTCAAACTCCAGTCTACAATTTCTGAGGTACATTCACAGATAGGATATGAAGAAAAAATTAAAACACATAAAATGCTGAATTATCCTGACTCCACAACAACTTCCACACATTACTACAAATTTGGAAGGCACCACATGTTGGCATAAAATAACAGGGTCCCAAATCCCTGATCTAACCATCCAGAGGTTTAGCCAGCATAACGCTGAGTAAACGGAATAACATGTGATCAGAGGATCATCAATAGTATCCATCACTTGTTATAAACATCTGTGGAAACAAAAACTTTTGCAAAAGCAGAGTCCTGGATGGATTGTTGTGTCCTGATCGGGGTAGAAGATCCCCATCTCCTCAAGACTGTATAGTACTGAGGCTCCTTTTACCATCTCTGAATTGGGAAGTTCTTTGATTACTTGAAGACATGATTAGAGAGAAGGTAAAGATGGAAAGGCTGCCCAGAGAGTCTGTGAAATCTCCATTAGTGAAGAACTTAAAAATATGACTGGACAAGGCCCTGGGCAACCAGATCCAGCTGCGATGCTAGCCCTGCTATGAGCAGGAGGTAGGACATAGTCACCTCCAGAGGTGGCCACAGATCTCTGTCCCACTGTGAGGCCAACACCCACCTTTGGAATACTGGCAACCAGCTTCTTCCACTGCTGCCTCTGTGTTCAGCTGTGATGGTCCTACAAATGCAGTGGCACTGCTTCATGTCACATTAGCAGGGTCTCGCCCTGCCTCCTTGCAGAGATCAGCCACCGACCCTTCCACCCAACCTGAGAAGCAGAGAAGCATCAAGTTGTGCAGAAATCCAGTGCCAGAACAGAAAACCACACTGAACCACTATTTTTGTCTCCCACTGGAAATGAATCTGAGCTGTTCTGCTGAATTCGTTTTTGATGGGAACTCAAACTGAGCTGGAACAATTTTGGCCCCAGCTAAATGAAGAAACATCTGGTTCCAGTCCCTGTCTGCAGGCCTGAAGAGACCTAAGACTTCCAAAACAGTTAGAAACAAGAGGTTATTAAACGGATCCTTTCTGATATGCTTCCTCAGTAATCCACACATGGATGAAGAGAGGTTTGTGGGGGTCACTACAAGCATAATTTTATTGTCTGTGATTGCTGTAGCGCACGCAAAAAATCTTTTCTCACTTAAAAAACCCCTCATGCTACTTTTTGAAAATCTCCCTTTGCACTGCTTACCTACTATGATTTACATTTTCACAGACAGCATAGAGGTGTTCATATTCGATGTATCCTTTCATTCACATCTGCCCCTCCCCTTGCTCTGTGGCCCCCTTTTCTAAAACTGCAAGTAGAATCATTTCCTTTATTCTAAGATAAAATGATTTATAATCAATTAATAAGCATTGCTGAGGCTTTTGTTTGCCTGAAGCATCATTTCCTATTCAGTTTTTGCATCTGAACTATTCAGCATTGCCTTTTGGTTCTCTGAAAATACTCTTGAGAAGCCATGCTTATCAGCCAAGAAGCATCCAACAGCAAAGCATGTGCATTTATAAAAAGACTATCACTTTTGTGCTAACTTTGATTGCCAGTTTCTACACTTAAAATGAAAATGAAGCTGGTGGTAAAGCCACACTGCTAGATATCTGAATTCATTACACTGAATTATGTGAATTTCCTTTCTTTCCTTCAATTCCCTCAAGTGGCATAGATTAATTTATAGAGTGTATGTGTTTTTAACATCTGCAAAGTTCTCATGTGGATTGATGTACTGAGAATAAAACTTAAAGCAGCCATTACGAGGGTAGTGCAAACATTATTCCCCTTAATGATTTTTGCACACCTGTATTTTTGAATGTCATTTTGGGAAGTGGGAGTGGAATAGGGATAATTAGAGAAGTTACTTTACTGACACAGTAGGAGATGTATAATTGCACAGGCCACAAAGCATAAAAAGCCATGTTGAATGTGAGGACTGATTTTCCAAAGAGATTTGTGTGGAGCCATTTTGAATCCACAAAATTTGCCCTCCACAATAAATGACTCAGAATACTTGTTCCTCTGAGCACCTGATTTACATTAGCAATAGGTTACTTAGAGGCACAAGCACTGTGATTTGTGTCCAAAAGCTGGTTTTGTACACAGATTTTCCTCATTAAAATGGGAGTTACTTGTTTTGAAATTTTTGTCCTGAAATGCCTACAACCAAAATCCAATGTTGTTGAAAACATATTTAATACACCGCACTCTGGTCACTGCATCGTTTCTCAGTGTCTTTAAAAAAACTGGGAGTGAGGTAATAGTTTATTCCTTTCATCCTTTGATCACCTGTCAAAATGACAGCAACACCAACCTGTGTAATGATTTCTAGCTATCACTGACTTAACCAGAAGCAAACACCATGTTCTGTAGATCACGTTGTGATTTAACTTCACATTCTTTAAATTCCCCAATCTATTTTTCAGATGGTTAAAATTAGGGAGAAGGAGCTTGCTCTCCATAGAAGATGTTTCTGTAGAGTTCAAAGAGAAGCCTTTAAAAAATTGGTAGTGAATCACAGAATAATTCAGGTTGGAAGGGACCTCTGGAGGTCAGCTTGTCCCACCTCCTTCTCAAAGCAGGGCTAACATCAAAGCTGGGTCAGGTTGCTTGGGACACTGTCTGGTGAAGTTTTGAAAATCTCCAAGGACATCTCCAGTGCCTCTCTGGGCAGCCTGTCCTTTTGCTTAACCGCTATTGTTATGGAAAGCTTTTTTTAATATCCAGACAGCATTTTCCCTGCCAAAAAGTGCAGCTGTTGCTTCTTGCCTTTTGCTGTGCGCCCCTGAGAAAAGTCTGACTTCATCTTCTCCATAAGCACCCATTAGGTAGTGGAAGATGATAATTAAATCCATCCTTTGCCTTGTCTTCCCTAGACCAAACAAATCCTCAGTCTTTCCTCATACACCATGTGCTCCAGCCCCCAGCCATCTTAGTGACACTTGCTTCAACTTATTGATATTTCTTGTACTAAGAGGTTCAAAACTGGACATAGGGCTTCTTGCAAGTGCTGAACAGAGGGGAATGATCATTCCCCTTGACCTTCTGGCACCAGAAAGGTCTGCTAATGCAGCCCAGGATGTGGTAAGACTCCACTGCCTCAAGGGCTTGTTGCTGACTTATATTCAACCTGTTGCCCACCAAGAACAGCAGATCTTTCTCTGTAGAGCTGTTGCCCAACCATGCAACCCCCAACGTGGAGTGTTGCATGAGGTTATTCCATCCCAGGAGGACGACTTTGCCTTTCACTTTGTCGAAGCTGGGTTCCTCATCACCCACTGCCTCAGCGTATTGTTAACTCTCTCCCAGTTTGAGGTCATCCACAAACTTGATGTATGTCACCCAAGGCACTGAAAAAGGTGTTGGAACACTATCAGCCCCAGTATCAAATCCCATTGCAAGTGTCTACATTTTAGGCTCTGAAATGTTGGCAAAGATACTCTTGTCCCACATTTTCAGGTGAATCTTGTCTTTCCCCAGAAATCTTTGTTCCTTGAAGAGGATCTGTTGGAAAGACAAGCCAAAGCCCTGCCTGTGACACCAGCAGCGCAGCCAGGTGCTGATCCACAGGCTGCCTTTTTTCCTGTCCAAGTATTTCCCTTTGACTGACATGACTCTTTGGGTCCTTGTTGCTGCCTCCTTTACTCCTCTAGATACCTGTAGTCAACAAGAGTGTCTCCCTTGGCAGTATTCCTTAGTTCTGGATCCCTTAGATCCTGCAGTTTTGATCTCACTGACAGGGCAGATACTCCAGCTCATATCAGATTGTCAATGACAGTAAAAGACACGTCATCTGTAATTTTTCTCCCATTAACAACAGATTTTTTAACACATTCAGCTGCTATCTTAAGAGAAACCAGTTAGTGTAGTATTTCCTTCTAGCTACGCAGCTCAATAACGTGCAAAATGCATATTATTTTATTAAGGCTCAAACGTCTTTTCTGTTAGTTCTGACTACTGTGTATTTTACCCATAGTTCAGTAACATTAGTAGTACCTTAAATAAGTAATTAAATAGAAGAATGTTTCATTATAAGTATAAAATGAGGCAAATTATTTTTCAGGATCAGAAGTCTCATGTGAAAAAGAAATCACTGGCTTGTAAGGTAGACTCCTTTGTTTAAAACCAGACAAGCACTGACTGCTCTGCTGGGCAGAGCACTGAGGAGCATACTGAAAGGACCAGACCTGCCCTGACAGAAGAAATGGACCTTTGCTGATATGCGCATTTCTCTTTGTTACTGTGGGATTATTTGGGGAGAGATTAGACCCCTCGGATGCATTCCACCTCTAAATTCCCAAAGTCACAAAACAGGCATTTAGTTTTGAGAAAAGTACTTTAGTTTGCATATCACTAAATTTGCCAAGGGCTGCAAATATTGCTTACAGTTCCGTTCTTTCTGAAAGAGTAAACACTAGCAGTGAAGTTTGCTGAGACTCATCCAGGGTGGGTGAGGTGGCCTGGGAGAGCTCCTTGTCAAATCTCCCTGTCCTTCCCATGATGCTGGACGCACAGGGACCCTGTCCTGCGCATGGTCATTTGATGTCCCTTGGTGTACCTCCTCACCCCAGGGCACACAGGCGAACCGAAGCCTGAAGCGGTCAGCCGGTCGGGAGGGTTACACCGGCTGTGAAACGGTGCCTGCTGCGCAAGACTGCGGGCAGCCGCCGTGTGTTCCCTGCCTTGCTTCCTGCTCAGCGTTTTTCACGGGGAAAATTGCTTTTTTGGAAATACAATGGAAATTTTTGTGGCGAAATGTTCTATTTTTAACCAGACTTAGTCCTTCCTTACCAACTCATTAGAGGGACCCTCAGTCACCTATACCTGTGCCAAGGCAGATTAAAAGGATACCATTCTAATCTAATAGCACTTTTTCAATTACTTTCTGTAGCTGTAAATGACAGTCAGACTACAGCATGCTCCTCTCAAGAGATCTGACTTAAATTACATTCATATATCATATATCAGCTCTTCAGTTTAGCTCCAGATTTAAAAACTACATCAGCAATCATGTCATATAACCAAATCAAATTATCTTCCCTAGATTTGGAGCAAGAGATAGTTTTAAACTCATGCAAAATGAAAAACAAAACAAAAAAATCAGACTGTAAATTTGGCTTTCTGTGGTTAAAATAAATCCCCAATACAACTTCAATAAATAAATACTATGTAGCTAACAATCTGAATGGGTATACAAGAAGCTATGCTCTCATATTGAACTCAGGAGCTTAATTTATCTCATAATTCAGAATCTAGCCCTTTTTAATGAGTTTTGGGAGGCTCATTTAGACTGTTCCCTTGCAAATATTTTTTGCTCTTTCAACCTCATCTGGCCTTCCTTTTTTCTCTGTTCTGTCTTGATTTAATATACCATAATAATTCCACTCTCAATCTTTCAAGTAACAGTACATATCAAATAATTATCTGAGAGTTTTTATGCTGCCTTTAAAAATATTCATCCTTCCCATCTGTTACTAAGTGCTTTAATCACTTTCTTTCCTTGTTGTGGCTATTGCAACTCTGCCAGTGTGTCTCATGCTACGTGGATATGGTTGGGCATTGGGTAATTTGATGATAAGTGGGGATTTACAGAATTACTTCTGTTACTTCCTTTAAAAATACAAGCAATGAAACAATAGAAAACTTGTATACTGTCGTGGTTTAACCCCAGCTGGCAACTAAGCCCCACACAGCCATTTGCTCACTCCTCCCCAGTGGGATGGAGGAGAGAATTGGAAGAGTAAAAGTGAGAAAACTCATGGGTTGAGATAAAGACAGTTTAATAGGTAAAGCAAAAGCCGTGCACACAAGCAAAGCAAAACAAGGAATTCATTCACTCCTTCCCATGGGCAGGCAGGTGTTCAGCCATCTCCAGGAAAGCAGGGCTCCATCCCATGTAATGGTTACTTGGGAAGACAAAAGCCATCACTCTAAACATCTCCCCTTCCTTCTTCTTCCCCCAGCTTTATATGCTGAGCATGACACTATATGGTATGGAATAGCCCTTAGGTCAGTTGGGGTCAGCTGTCCCAGCTGTGTCCCCTCCCAGCTTCTTGTGCACCCCCAGCCTACTCGCTGGTGGGGTGGGGTGAGAAGCAGAAAAGGCCTTGACTCTGTGTAAGCACTGCTCAGCAGTAACAAAAACATCCCTGTGTTATCAATCAACACTGTTTCCAGCACAAATCCAAAACATAGCCCCATACTAGCTACTATGGAAAAAAAATAACTCTACCACAGTCAAAACCAGCACACTCTCCCTTTCACACAAGTGCCTAACTAACAAACAGACATATAAATATCACACCTCTTCCCTTTGCTTTTTTCCCAGCCCACTGAACTTTACTCCCTGCAAAGTAGAATAGCTACAGCAGAGGGATGGTGCGTGTTGCCATCCACCACAGAACAGCATCAGTGATACTCATGGTGGGGCTGACCTCCCTCCTCTGGGGTCTCTGCTGAAGCCTTGGACAAATGGGAAGAGAAGGGATACTCCTTCCACCAAGGTAGTTGAGAGCCAAATCTGTTGAGCATACCTCAAGGATGACTCATTTCTAAATCCAGTGGAGGCAGTACAGGGAGGGAGATGCGTGGCTACTCAGTACCATCAAGGATCAAGAGATCTAACTTCTCTTGGGGCAACTTCAGACAAATTCAATGACAAACCAGAGACTTTATAGAGGCTTTAGTCTTCCCAAGAATGAGCAGAATCTAGGCGAAGGGTTTGAGGACCACATTTTTATCCTATTTAGGGGGTTAAGTGTGATGTGAGCACTGTGACCTTTACGGATCTAACTCCAGGTCCTTCTGGACAGGGTCTGAACCAACCGTGAATCCATACAGTCAAATAAATTAATTTTTAAAAGGGAAAACTATCCTGTAAGTTCCTACAGTTAAAAAGGCTCCTAACAGTCTGTTTTGGCTTTTCTCTTCTCTGCCATAATAAAAGCTTTCATTATGCCATAATAACATGGCATAATGAAATGTTGTTTCACTGGGGGGAACTGAGACCTCATGTATCATGGGATGGTGCTGAACAAATCTGAACGAGTGCTCTTATGTAGCTGATCTTAAGTAGAAGCTGTTTAACATAGTCTTTGCTCTTTTTCACAGAGACATCTGCAATGAAGAACAGATACTAAAAAGCAGTGATTCATTCAAGGTAGACCACGGATGCACATCTTTCGTGTTTCCTCATCTACACTGCTTAATGGGCTATACATTTTCTGCCTTTCTCTTTCCACATTCGGTCTCCCACCATATATATGCCACTGTAGGCAATGTGCCAGATTGGCACTTAAAACATGAAAAATCAGAAAGGGGGAAAGAGAGGCACAAATAAAAGGTAGGCCTGCAGCACTCACATCTCTGTGTCCTTTCCTGACAAGCAACACTTCCATTTGTGTTGGGGTGCCAGTTCTATCAAACTTCTGTCTTGTATCAATTTTTAGCAGCATGGATAATTTATTGCATCTAGGGTGATAGAAAACCAGCTTTATACATCATTCAGCTTGCAAAAGATGTGTAGCTTCAGTTCCTTAATGGTGTCATTTTGGCTGAATGCTATTAACAGATTACCCCTGCCTAGGGCAGTGGAGCATGTGCAGCAGAAAGATAACCTTGTGTTCGTAATTTAATATTAACTGTTTTCTCCATAGTACCTCTTTCCAGTACATTAACAACAAACCAATATGGCCTTGTCCCCTGCGGTCGTATTCTTCAGCAAAAAATGGATTACATGATAGCAAGTTCCTGAAGATTTCCAATGAAGTATTACAAATCACTCAACGCCTGCTCTGCAGAAATGAAAAATAAACAGGCTTAGATTCAATCAAATTTAATTCCTCCAATTTAGCTTTACCGCACTTCAAAGGGTGCTCTTATTAATGTCTTGGTGAAAAAATGTAACAGTAATTTTTCCCCCTTCTTATACTGAAAGCCTCCAGTTGTGTTCAACATATAGTGAGATCAAGAAAATGTTTTTTTTTTTCGTGAATACTCTGACACAGTTTGATATAAAAGTGTAAGCCATTTACAGAAAACTCTTTATGGAATTTTTATCCTATTCCATTCCCGGGAGCTAAATTTATATCCTGCATTAGCTATCATAGCACTAGAGTATTAGTCTTCTTGCAAGCAGTTCAGGGCAGTCTGAGGGCCCTATCACTCTCTACCACTCACATACACAGGCATTATGGGTTTATCTCATCTTCTGCAGCAAGTGCTAGGCCCAATTCATTCCTTTAGGCTACTTTACTAATAACCTATTCCTTATCAGGGCCTCTCCACCTCAGCTTGTGATCAAAGACCCAATTAATGGAATGGAGAAAGGTGAAGCATTCAAATAATGGAGACAGCTGTTTTTCTCTGTTAGAGAAAATCCATTTGTATTGTTATCGCAAGCTCCAAGTTCTGCAGCTCCTGTTTAATTCAGTCTGCCTCCATTTCTGCTGGTGATAAAAAAGTCACAATGAACTCAGAAGAGAATGGCAGAAATATCACCGTGTTTCAACTCAGCTTGGGTGTTATCAACTTGAAAGTGAAAATACAAGCAGATAAGGGGAGGAAATGTCCAACAAAGACCATATCAAATTTTCAAAAAATGTACTTTCATGCTGCATTCTTTAGTCACCTTTCTGAATGTTTTCCAGATCCTGATATACACTCCCTATGTCGGCTGCCTGAATCAGAGGAGCAGAGGGTGATAATCTCGTGGGTTCCACCTCAACTGAAAAGTAATTAAAGAGGGAGAGTAATCATAATTGGCTGGCATGAACATTGTCAGTGAACTGCAGCTTCTTCTGAGCCTCGGTGTCCGGGACCCCGCAGCTAAGCTGGGTGTTTACATCGCCACCACCAGTGCATGAGGTTAGTTTCTTCATCTGATAGCAAAGGGGTTGTGCCACACTCAAGTACGGTGTTAAACCTTCTCCTTAACAGGCTCCTAAGTGTAAATCTGCCCAGACTATTGCAAATGAAATCCTACCCACTCTTCGTGACAGCAGTTCATTTCATAAACGTGTAAAGGCCACATTACCATTCTCTTCCTCACCCCTTTGTAATCATGTTGTCACACTGTCACGTACAGGAATAAACACAGGCAGAACACTGTGATTACGCTTAATTGAACCACATAAGACTTGCAGGTTTAAAGTAAAATGGTGAAAACCAATTATGCATTCTTAAGAATGATGCTATGCAAAAGGAAGAAGGAGGATGCAACTGCTAGATACGCTCTGTGTTTGTGTCAGTGTGCAAGTGTACAAGGCAAAACCCTGCTCCATTTCACAGAAGTTGTTACTGCTTTTCTTATATGCAAAGCAAGTGTTATTTGGAGACTGTGAGACTATTCACACACTAGGAGATGATTTGGGGTTTTTTTGATTACTTGGGAAACCTTTGGATCTGGTGCTTCAGAAGTAAGGACTGAAAAATCCCGCATTTCAATTCTCCACTGTGTGGACAATGAGCACAATAAACAGGCACAAAGCTACAGTGTATGCGATGAGTTAAGACAGCAAAGCCCTTCCCAGGCTGATCGTTCACAGGGGATCACAGAGTCTGTGTTAGGCTGAATAAGGAGAAATGCATTATGCATTTGCATGTATGATGAACATTTAAAAGAGGACTGTGTGGAAACAAAGAATAATTCATAATAAACATGGAATGGCGAACATTTCAGACCCAGCTGTAGTTTTTGAATCTTCACAGACACCAAACATTACCATTTTAACATAGAAGTTTCACATTTGGTATCAAGTAGGCCAGTTGAATAATATTATTTGTTTGTACATCAGGAGTTTCCTCATCCTCCCACCCTGTTATGAAACCCATATCCAACAAATAAAGAAAATAAAAAGCTGCCCTCAAAACAATATCATGCGCAAAATCTACAACTATCAATAATTTCCCATTGGAATAGTAAAATGTATGGATTCAAACATAATTTTATATATGTCTGTGAAATGGAAAACACAAAGAATGATTAAAACCGACATTAAGGTCTTTCATCAGCAATAAATTCATAATTCTCCTCCACCTGTAGACGTCGCTGATATAATGTACCAAAAGGGAATGCAGCTGTGAACTCTTTTTTTCCATACTTCAGCAGTCTCCGTACAATGAAACCAGTCTTGAGGAATTATTCAAGGGTCTGAGAAAAATCTAATGAAGGTATACTTCTAATAAAGGCAAACCAGAATCATATTTAATATGTATTGGGCAACCTTAGGGTGGTCTTGTAAGATGTAAATGACTTAAGGGTGGCCTCTTGCATTGGTCTCTCTAGATAATAAAACACTAATGACAACCCATGGTGCTGAATGGCACAATTGTAAATGAAAATTATGCAACCTGCCTGTAGCTCCCACCCCAGCTCCCTGAAACTAAATAAGCAATAAGCCTGGTAAAGGGACAATCCTAGCAAAAAAGGTTGAGGGGAGCAAAAGACCTGAATAATTTTCCAATAGCCAAATATACTGGATTCTGATTTCAGTGAGGGGTGTGAGGGGGATGATATTATTCTTACCAAAGATTAGAAGAAAAGTGAATAAACGCTCCTCCGCTCTCAGATATAACACTGTACCTGTGGGCTTCTGAAAGAATATATCCCATGACAGTATATGAGCTTCTAGGGTGAAATTTTTTCTTTACCTTGAATATCTACAAATATTTGCGTATTCTTAATACATTTTTTCTAGTTCGGTCAAAGGATTGTACTATCTAGCCAATTTCTTTAAAGAGCTCTTAACAGAGAATAATAATTAAATTTTATGCTAGCTAGTGAATCTTCATGTACCCATCTTTACTCTGTGAAGCACGGTCTTTTTTTCTCTGTGCTGCTATGCCATAGCATGACAGTGAATTGTGGCTTGAGCAGTAAGATGGCCTGCCTGCTTGCCCAGTTTAGGAGGAGGTCCAATCTCCTCCTCTGGCATTGCTCAGACAGGCTGAGCTGAAGGATTGCTACATTCAGATATACCAGATAAATAAAGACGTTCTCTCTGCTCCAAGGAGTCTGGAAATTATACAGCTGAGTTAATGGAGTTACACTAATATACAACTAATAGCAAGAAAAGGCGTAAGCCTGGGGTTATATTCCCAGATTGGGCAGCCTGTCAGCCAAAGTAAAACCTTCATGAAAACTTCTGATGGGAATTTATTTTCCAAATGCCCTTTTGCGATTTTATAGCAACAACTTTGGCTGGCTTCTGCTCCCATTTCCATTCCTGCAGCTGCAGCAGCCTCTATGTATTTACAGCGGAGAGCACAATGTGACCTTTGTCTTTTCAAGACTTTGGCCAAGAAGGTTGTGCAGCTGCAAATGGATCCAGGTGCTGGGGCCGGCGGCCAGGAGCGGCTTGGACATCGACGGAAGTGGCAGCCTTCACACCTGGTCAGCTGAGCTCTCGGGGTCTCTGCAGCAAAGCAGACGTACACTGCCACCACCCTGCCACTCTCCTCCCACCTCCGTGCTCAAGCACTCGCTGAACTTGGGGCATTTTTTTTTCTAGAATTGCCCTGCTCTTTGATTCTGAGTATTACTTTCAGTGATTTTTATGGGGACAGTTAAGACATGAAGAGCTAGAGCAGAGCTTATGTTGAAGAATATTCTCCTGTAGCTTTGATGTTTTAAGCTGCAGTTGTTCTCAAATACAACTTAACTGTACTATTATCAGAATACCAGTCTGCAAATTGTGAAACACAGTAGCTGCCACAGTAAAATCCCAACATTTGATAAATATTGCAGCTTATCATTGCCTGGCTGATACCACTGTAGTTGCTCTTTTGCAAGCAGAAAATTATTCAGGTGTCCGATACTGTACTTGGATAAGACTCTGAACTTTCAAGCTCCCTTGTAATTGAACAAATGAAATTAAATCCAAAAATCTGTCTATGAAAAAATAGAATATCCATAATTTATGAACTTCTTTATGAACTTATGAACCATGCTCAAACACAGCTTTTTCTTTAGATTTCAAGAAGATGTAATCAAAAAGCCAAGACTGAACAAAAAGGTTCTGTTATTGGTGAGTTATAGGTGCATTGAGACTTTTTAATAGGAACTTTGGGACTACCATAAGAATTATAGGTGTGGGCCTGATAAATGAGAGTCTTCAGGGCTTTACGGTTGGATTCTTTCCCCTTTCTTTGCACTCCTGCTTACACCTAGTCCGTGAGAAATAAAAGTAAGGCAGATTAAAAAAAAGAAATATCAGCTTAAAATCTCAAGTCTTGGAATAATATTTAGTTCTGTTCTAGCTCTTCATACCTTAATTCCCTGCTTTAAAAATGCTGAAAGTCTTTACAGTTGAATGGACATTTGTGGAGATTTTGGTATTTGGGTGTTTGTTTGCTAGTTTTTATAATAAAATAACACCCAACTTTATTGACTTCACATGAAGACTCACCGCTGAAAGGCAGAAATCGTCCTGGGGGAAGCAAGTGGTCTTAGTCCCTGTTTACCCAGTCACAGTGGAGAGCTGGATGGTCTCACATCCTTCTCCATTAAGACCTTTGCCAAAGTCTTCAGAAATGTCATACTTCTTTCAGTGCCACTGTCCTCCTTATGGCTGTAATCATAGCCTACGAGCTGGCTTGATCCTTAAGAACCTGGTTTTATGCTCCATAAAGCACCTTTTTATTGGGCTCAAAGTGACAGAAGCCCGAGAGGTTTTTCCTTCCTGTCCACTATGTTATGACAGACAAATGAGGTTAAACAGGAGCAAGCCTTTGCCAGTCCAAAGTGCTGCTTTCATACTCTTCCTTCCCCATAAGGGATTGAAAAGATGGAGTCTAAGGACAGGAAAGGGCTATACCTGAGACAAGGGCTATACAGTGGGAATTCTGTAGCCTTTATCAAACACCTGGCATGCAAAATTGATAATGTTTCAGTCTGGCGCTTAAATCCATCCCTATGCCTGTCTTCATTCATCAGCACCTCCTCATCAAGAAGTTTTATGAAATATTCCATTTTTTCCTTCTTTGGGTAATCTTTTTGACTTGTGCTTTTAATATTTAATAATTACCCACACATGATTTAACCCTGCTACAAATGAGATTTCAAGTCAGCATCTGCTCTAACTTCATGTTACTCAGAGACTTCAAGTTACTGATGACATACATATGTGACTTGTTTTGCCAAGTCTGCATACTCCACCAGCACAGCTTCAGAAGTAACTTCCACTCCCTCCCTCCTCTCTCCCTCTCACACACGTTTGTTCACAACATACTCAGTTAGTCCCTTCCCTCATTTTTTTTTTGTTCAGGCATCAAAAATAGCTTTTTTTCTTTTATAAGAAATTTTATATCCAGCCTGGCAGTTTTGAGATGGATGATGGTTTTTATTTATTATTATTACTATCGTTTGAACACCTGAAGATAAGACAGATGCCTCATTCATACAAAATACTGGATAAAATTCTGATCCTGTTGAAATCACTGGGGGTCTCAGCACTGAATTCAGTTTGGACAGGCTTTCCTCACCATCTTTGCCACAGACTGTACAGTGTTGGGTCCCAGTTTTCCAAAAATAACCTTGTTTGTTTCCCTGTTTTGTCTTAATCAAACCAAGCTATTAAAACAACTCACTAAGAAGCCCCCAGCCACAGGGACAATGAAAGGTGAATTTATCCTTATTTGAAGGTAAGAGGAATTTCCTTAATGTTGCCCATTTGCTGCACAATAAGGACAAGCCTTAGGTGAATAAGCCCCTCCTGTGCTTTGTTCAACTGGTGATATGGGCCATAAAATCAATAAACCAAGGTGAACTGGAAAAAAAAAAAAATCCCCTTTTCTATATTCTTCCACAGAAAGGAAAAGCAGACTCGAGAATAAAAGTTGTTATTGCTCTCCGGTCATCCAAAAATATCTCCCAAAACACAAGACGTGTCAAGTGGTTAATACCTTTTGAACTTTCCTTTGAGCTTTCCTCTGTGGTTAAGGCCCTCTGAGCCTGCGACGTAGCGGCTGACAGTGATTAAGTTTCTGTATGCACACACAGTTCAAACTGCACTTAGAAAAGCCACATTTGGTCATTGTTTACTTAAGTTTGCAGCAACAAATACAGATGCGTGGATTTGAATGTACACCTGGCATTAATCAGCTGCTGTTGCTGCTATTTCACAGCTGCCTCCAAGCAAGGCAAAATGCTGGAGTGGAAATGCGATTTCAGAATAACCAGAAATCTTTAAGGGACCCACACGGAGGAGGAGGACCTCCCTAACAACATTTGCTTCCAGCTTGTTTCAGCCTTCAGAGATTTTTTTGTGTTAAATCCCTCCTTATATAAAGACATCTGCAAGTTTTCATCTGAAGTGTGTGTGTAAGTAAGTATGTATGTATGTATGTGTATATACATGCTTTAAGAATCTGCACAGATATTGCCTAAAACCGGAAAGGACCCACGCTTGCCACAAGCAGGGGCCAAGGAGACCTGGAGAGGCAGGATCAGTAACACTGCAGGGGTGCCTACCTTCTCTAACCCCTTTAGGGGGATTTCCACTGCTGGAGGTGCAATACTGCCTTCATCAATCAGCTCCAGGTTTAACGGTCCTGACAGGTTAAAAAAAAAGTTCTAATTCTTAACATAATCTCATTTGATTTAATTTAATCTCATTTCTTCCTATTGCTGCTGGACGTGGAGGGCAATAGATTCAGATGCCAGGAGGACGGGGGCTGCCGGGAGAGCGGGCCCCAGCTGCTGGGGGGAGAGGAGCGGGCACCCCGGCAGCCCCGTCGAGGCTATGCATCACGTACCCCCGCGGCACCGCGGCGAGAACGAGCCCAGCGGGCTGCTGCCTCAGTGGGTCACTTGTCGCAGGCACGTGCTACCTGGGCTCCCAGCACCTTCACAGCCTGCCTGCCACTGCCAGATGGAGTTGAGGATGTTTGGCTTTCAGCTGCGAGCCCCAGCGGGGATTTCCCACCTTTGCAATGTCTTTCTCTCTCAGCCATGAAATACTCCTGCGCTGAGTTCAGCAGAAGCAGTCAGGCTGAGAAGGTCCTTCCTCCAGGAGAGACCCATCCTTCTAGAAAATCCTTTTCCTCTGGTATAAAGTAGCCAGTTTGTTTGTTTTTTAAGTTTTCAGATGTGTTGCAACACCAGGCATATCTGAGGGGGCAGTGCTGATGATTCAGGCTCATTAAGCGGCAGCAGTTGTTGATCATCAGCTGCATGAGGTATGGTAGGATATAAGGGGAGGGAAAACAGGCATTCGTCAGTGACAGTTTTTGCTAACAAGGCCTGACATATGTATTTATCTGTTCTCTGGTTAGATGGTGAACAATGTGTGAGTTTTGATGAATTTAGAATATTTCTGACAATAGCTGGGAAATGAAAACTGAATTTAAAAAGACAGCAAAAGCAAGGAACACAACCCTGTTCCTGAAGGTCTTCAGTCTGAGGTTAAAGAGGATAAATTCAAGTCAAGCCAGTCATATATAAGCCAGTCATATAAGCCAGCTCACCTAGTGAGCATGCTTACCTTATCCAAGAGCAAGGGATATTTACCCAATGTTCTTCATCTAGATTATAATCTGGATAGATCGTATCTTCTAGATATATAAAGATAGATGCTACTTCTTTGACTTTCATTTTATGATCATTCTATACTTTCATTATTTATTTTTGTGTGCTAGAAAAACTTACAGCTTTCAGAAATGAGAGTGATACATCACTTACTGCATGGATAAATTAACACAAGTGAAAATCCCCCATTCCTCTTTGCCTCTTGGAAGCACCAAATGGACTGTGGCATAGAGTAGATAAATGCAAGATCAGTGTCAGCTAGTAAGTGTGGCACCAAGCTGTGCGAAGAGCACAGGGTGTTGCCAGTCCTGAGCTCTGCACAGGGCTGCAGCCAGAGTGTCATTTAAAGCCCTTTCGTATAGATCTATGTGACACCAGAGGTATTCTTAGCCCAGCTGACCTCACTAGCTTTGGACCCAGGTGACTGGGACCCCAGCTGGGGAGGGGAACCCGGGATCAATGAGCGAGCTCTCCTCACTGAAAATTTACCCATGCACAGTAACTGTGGCGATGCACAGGGCAAACGTGCTCGGCAGGTCCCCATCCTATCTGAGCAGCTCCTGCTGTGCTGCAGGGGGGAGCAGGGGGCTCAGCCCCACTGCTGGAGGTCACCAGAGACTGCAGGCGCTGACATAGCCACCAGCCTGGCCACCCTGGCAGCCCTGCCTGCCTCTTCATCGCACCAGGGGTTACCCATCCTTTGCCACTTGCACCTGGCTCGAGGAAGGCTGGTGAGCTCATTAAAGCACAGCCTGACGGCAGCCTGACCCCCCCCGGAGTCGCTGCCCAGGCACCGCATCCTCCAGGGTGGGCATCTTCCCCGTGGAAGGAGACACGTTTGACAGTGGAGCCACCATTTACTCTCTTTAGTGTCTTCTTCCCTCTTTGTCTTCAAAGTCAGGATAACCTCTCCAACCAAGAGGATGCAGAAACTTCAGTGTAATGGCAACAGTGAATTAATGGAGTATGCTGGGAGTGTATCACTAGATGGCTGTGAATATACCCATTTAGTACAGAATATCTTGTATGTTTTTAGATAGCAGATGAATGAGCCATTTCTCTGCCATTTTTCAATTACTGGCATGAAGAGAAACACGTATATGTGTCTGCGCACACATTTAATCTCTTTATGCCAGACTTAAGACATAGGGATGACGAACATAGACTACTAGAGGATTATTGGTATGGGGAGAGCCCAGTTCCACTATGATGCTGTAGGACATAGCTTGTCTTATGACCTACATTTTGGAAAGATAAATATACCACAGATGTGGCTATTTATCTTCACAAAGACCTCTCTTCTGCAGGGTCTTTTCTGCATCAGTGGGTGTGGGATTTTGCATTGCCTCAAAAAATCCTTTAAATCTAAGATCAAGACATTTAAATTCTCTGTTAGGGATGGTTTTATTTTTAAATGACCCTTTTCTTACCAACAGACATCATCTTCCCTGCTTCATGGAGAGTGAGGATATCCCTCAGAAACAGGCTGAATTTCTGTTTGAGGGTCAGTGAAATAATATTTGTGCTTTACAGCTGAGATAAGCCCTTCTCCTTCTACCTATCTTTATAAATGATTATCTGTGCTCATTCATGTGTTGAAATGCTAGTTAGGATTTAAAGCTTGTTCAAGGTGGTAAGGCCCAATTGCAGTTCACTGATACCAACACTCTATTCATGATTAGTATTTTTGACATTGAAATTTACAGACAAAACCAGATTAATAATTTCACAATTCTTTCTAAGCACAGAGGAAACTAAATGTTCATCTTAGTTATGTGGATACCTCTTGATCTAGGCATATCTTTATTTTTATTCAGATAGGAAATTTATCTCAATGTTCAGATGTTTTACTATAATGGAAACAAAGTTTGAAAAAAGAGATCATATTAAGAATGGGCTTCAAAGAGTTTATCAGTTACACATAAATCATGGAACAAGTTTTAGTCTTAGTGTTGAAAAGAATAGGATGGAAAAGGCAGCAGAAGAAAAATCAGTCATCTCAGCTAACTTCAGATATCTGGAATGTAGATACCTCCATCTGAGCTAGTCACACAAGAGCCCTTTATAGTCAATGGAGGGGAAGTAGGCCTTTTGAGTTTAGTAGATCTTTTGATTTTCTTTAGACATTTACCAGTTTGCCTTAGAATTGCATGTTTCCTTCCACTGGCCACAAAAGTCTAGACAACCTGCTCAAATACAGGCATTTCCACTGCAAACATCTCCTTTTGGCCAGAGGAATACTACCCTCAGAGTTTACACTAGTTAGTGATCTAAAATGGTTCAGAGTATAATGGATAAGAAAGCATCTCTGCGTTCCCTGACCGTTTAGTTCTCTGTGCCGAAGCAAACATATTAACAATAGCTTTATTGCTGTTGATGTTCTTATAAGTGACCTTTGCTGGTATAACTGTTAACGTGCACTTGGAGTAGAATATACCTTTGCCACCATTTTGAACTTTTTCTTAATGCTTAATGTTTATGCTTCATCTGAAGAATTTCAGGCTTGTAAGAGGGTCAGGTTCTTGACTAGGGTCAGTGAATGCAGTGCATTTTTAAATGCACATACTCTGATCAGTTCACTTAAGAGCTTCAGTACATCATTTTGCAATCACATATCTCAGAAATAATTTATACAATCAATTAAAGAGCATTATCAAGGGATGATTTGACAACTGTTGCCATGCCAACCAATGAAGCAGAAAGCTCCTCAGCATTTAAAGGCTGCACCTGGTGATAGATATAGCAGATTTTGAGGACTCAGACAGAATCGCAGATGTCCAAAGGTGTGGAGGGAACATGATTTAAAGCTTGATGTTTTTCCATTTTTACTGGCGAAAGGGTGTTGATGGCATGTTGTTCACTTTCTCATTAAAATTCTGTCATTTTTCACAAAGTGTTCTGCATTCAGGGCTGAAAATTGAAGTGAGAATGCACTTTACAGACTGATAAAATATGATAGCAAAATGGATGATGTTCATTTGCAGGCTGAATTAATTAAAAAAAAAAAAGAGTTTGTGTCAGTGCATTTATGAAAAGCCCGTTAATCAAACACAACTTTACCAGCCTTAATGGACACATCTTAAACACTCTTGCATTAATATTTAAAATTCCAGTTAGCAAATGGCTTCTAGTGCATTGAGCTAAAAAGTAATTAGAATAGGTCATTACAAGAATAAAACGGTACAAGCTGAAAGTACATTTTCTGTTGGCCAACAACAGGTTGGGCATTGGCTGCTCAGTCTTGATGTTTGTATTTACATCTTTACCTATACAGTAGCTCCGCTCTTAATGAGAGAATTCATTTTGCAAAAGAAAATTTCCTCCTGTCTTCCTATGCCATCTTACACATTCTCGTAGCTACAGGAACTATGGTTAAAACTGCCAGTCCATGTTAGCTAGGAGACTGGAGCACCTCCTCTTTTGGACTTCCATTATTATGGTTATACCCTTGAATCTCAGAATAGCAGTTTCAGGTGTGTAGTAGGTTACTGCAGCTCAGATTCCTGAAGCTCCTCTTATGGCAAACTTTGTTGTGGTCTTGAAACAATGGGGCACTTATCTTGGTTGGGGTCCTTTGTAATGCAAATAAAATCATTTGTGTGCAGAGACATCAAGGAATGTCATGTTTCTGATGACAATGAAAAACTTGCATAATACCAAATTCTCACTGCACATTACTTCCTATAGAAAGTCCAGAATTATACTGTGAACTATTTCTGGGATGTTCCTCTTGACCCTAATGCAATGAAAACTGCTAGAGAAGTTTTCTGTAGCATAGGTTAAGCCATTTCTTTGAATAGTTTTGCTATATGAACTGTTGAAGCTTACCTTAAAATCTATTACATTCAACTGACTTGATCAAGGAAATGTAATTGGCTCCATAAATTCTAGGTCTTTTTCTAGTTTTCTCCCACTGACAAAACCTTATATTCTCTCTATTTCTCCATGTAGTAAAGACATCGGTTCTGCAATGTTAGCATCCTGCTTGCAAATCCGAAAAGGTAAAAATGAGAGATGAAGAAGAATATTCACCTAAATATATAAATATAGAAAGAAGTGTGGAAGAGAGCCCCTGGGTCCCAGTTGTCCCCTGCTGTGATGGACACTTGCATCATAGCATCCTACCCCATTTTACAGGGCTGCTGCAGCCCTGCTCTTTATAACTTTAAGCAACTCCTAATTTCCCATCTTAATTTATTCACGGCTATCTTGTGAGGAAGGCTATTACATGCATTTTCATGGCCCATCTCCTGCATCATGGAACCATTCCCTATGGTATTCTTTGATCTTAAAAACTGACCATGAAAATATATTACTTGGTGGAATACACCTGTACATTATTCACTTGGAAACAATACCTGACCTGATATCAGGGGCTGCAACCGTTATGACAGTGAAAATTATCCCTTTCTTCTAGGTCTGGTGTTTTTTAGCTGATTGATTACTTGGCAGATTCCTAACCATTTTACAAAAAGTGAAAATTACTACCATTGGCTAAAAAGAAGACCCAACAACATAACAAACATGAATAGCAGGTCCAGACTGAGATGTTACTTATGCTGTCCTGCTGATTTGAAGAACTTGTGGCACACCATCACAGGATACTGTTTTACTTTCTCTGCATAAAAAGATTATTGGTAAATGAGAGAGCCATTGTGTGCTGCATCTTTTGACATTGCAACAACAATTTTGGTCATGTCAGGAGGCTGCTGTCATGGGCTGCTGTCTCCCCAGATGTCACAACTAGGTTTGAAGACAAACAGCAGGACGAAATGACCAAATCATATTCTGTTTTTCCTCTGATAGATACAACTCAGTGCCTATTTTGTGTGTAAGTGCAAAGCTATTTCACATATGAAAATAGACTGTCAAGAAGCAAGTGCAGTGTTTCTTTGTCATGTTCACAGTAGAAGAAATTACGAGGCTGTGACTCTTATCCAAGCTTGTGTCATAACAATATCTCAGTTCTTCCTCTTGCAGCCAAATGACCTCAGGACTTGGGATAGGTGAAGAAATACATTTAGTTTGATTTGAGAGTATTTTAAACAGAAGTTATGAATAAATATTAGATCCTGAGACCATTCATTGCTCTGGGGCTACTTCTGGCTCCTGATTCTGTGAATCACACAAATGCCTGCTTGCCCAGGCAACTCCCCTGGCTTCTGTGGTGCCTCTTTTCATGCTCTACCAGAACAAGTCCTGGCAGTTCAGAGACCCCAAAAAAGTCTTTGTTCACATTTTAATGCATCATGTGAGGTCTCAGATCCTTAGTTGCCTTTGACAGGATGGATGGCACATGGTGATATTAACAGATGCAGTTATCTTGCTGCAGTTTGTAGATGCAAGTTCAAGAGGTGCACCAAAGGGCTGGCCCATCCATAAGTGGGTACCCAGTCATTTGTGACGCAGGTACAGTACTAGTCATGTTTTTTTCTCTCTGTGGGATCAGCTATGGCTGTTTGTTTGTCTTACTCCAATGGACCATCCTCTGTGCAGGGACAGAAGGATGGAGTTATAAAGGCAAAATTGAGTTGTTTTTTTTTTTTTTCTTCCCAAGAATAATCTTACAGTCCTCTCCCATCTACAGGGTCCCAAATCTGTCCCTTAGGCTTAGGCTTCAGTCCCAGGCCTTCCCCAGGGCTACTCTAACAGCAGCCGAAGCCTCAAAGAGAAAGTTTCCACATGGCCTTTGGGCAGCAGAGCCTCATTTTCTCTCTCTCTTTTTTTTTGGGAAAAAAAAACCCAAATGTTTCACACAATAATTCAGCTGCTGTGAGATCTCCTTGGATATAATTTCTAGCTTTGTATGAGGGTTTGAGCCTTAAAAACAGGTTTCCAGCTTCCCCAGGCCATGCAGGTCTGCATGGGGAGGCTGGATGCCCTCCTCCCAGTGCAAGAGGCACGTTCCCCACATGCCCTCCACAGCCTGCAGAGCCCCCAGGGGCCTGGAGACAACCTTTCGAGCAGCAGAGTGTGGCTTATCTGACTGCCTGTTGTGTACAAGAAGAAAGTAAAGCAGCTGGTGTATTTTAGCATGATTAACTTTGCTAGAAATGATTTCCAGTCTTCAAAGTTTGGTCTTTGGAGCTGTTACAGGCTCTGTGCAAGCCTTTTCCCTGTGTTAAGCAGAGGAGCCACCTCAGCCAGCTCTCTGGGGTGTAGTGGCTCTCTTAAGGTTGGAAGTATGTGTAGGTATCTATTCATCCACTTTTGGTCTGTATCCTCTCTTTAAATGGTGCTTACTGGCTTTGTTTCAGAGCTTACACACATTTTAAAATATACCTTTACTTATCCTAGTTTTAAACTCCATTTCTGCATCTCAAATTAACAGTCATTTAAAAATTTCAGACCACTCCTGCCCCATGAGAGTGGTCTAAGCAGTGGGCTGCAGTCTCACTTTTTATGCTTTCCTAATCTAACCCACAGACACATGGCTTCTCTGTTGCATGGTGGCATGGCTTCAGCACAGGAGTTGGAAAAATTCCTCTTCAGCACCCTATGGCTTAATGTTTATGTGCTCTCCCCTCAGAGAGACAGTGTTAAGTTTGTCTTCATGCAGGCTGAGGAGAGAAATGAAGCCATGTCTCCCCTGTCACGGGTGACTGTCCTACCTCCTTGGCTAGTCTAGAAAGGCAAAGGGCTGCAAAGCCAGTGCGCCATGGTCTTTAAAGTACAGCCAGGGTGTCTCCCGTGATTTTTACAGCATGAATTTGTTGGTGAAAATGAGGCAGGCTGCAGGAACACTTAGTTCCCTACTTGCCTCTTCCTTAGTGCCTTGCTCTTGACTGGTTTGAAGGGTGAGTGAGGCAGCTAGCTGCTCTGACTTGACGGTCAGAAAATAACCCGCATGCAGAATGCCAAGCCCCTATGGAGTATCTGTGCCTATAGGATCAGCTAGCAGCCCAGCACCACGGTTTCTGTGTCCCAACTTTAAATTTCGGGCCTTCAAGTTCTACTTATGTCCTGCTTTACCCGCTTACCTCCCCTACTGGCCAAAACCATGAGTGTCCCTTGCTGGTGGAAACAGGTTTGGAGTCATCTGCAAACATTTTCATGTTGTTTGGTTTCAGAAGAACTGGGGAAACTAAACATCACATTCTCGTTGTAAATCAGCACTTGGGTTTAAAAGAAGCATTGACTTCCAGGATAGTTTTCTGAAGATCTTTCAGCTCATCTGTCTTGTTTTTGCACTACAGTAGAGGAAATGCATCCACATGCTCACAACTCAAATCAGAGATGGTAACAGCTTTTGCCATTCCAAGTCTGTCACCATATCTAGCCATACACCATATTCTTCCTTCCTGTTTTTATAAACTGCACCCCCAAACACAAAATTTTTGTATAGCCCTTAGTTTCAAAAGGGTGACGCTGTGTTTCCCCAGAACTATTATTCAAGACACGTAAAATACTTTGGGGAAACTAACCTAACAAACAGTGTTGTCTTGAGATGTACATACAGAGTCTACTGTTATTTATATTATGTGACAAATTAAGCCAAGTGAAATAATAGTCGTTAACCAAACACCTTCAGTTCTGCAAGCTAGCATAATATGCATAACAGCAAATCCCCAAAAAGTTCCTATCTTGGGCTGTTTTTTGTATTTAAAAGCATGCCCATGAAAGGAATCAATTAACGTGCTTATATCTCATCAGTTTCTGATAATTAATATGAGCTCTAAGGGTTTTATGGATTGCTGGTTTGATAATTCACTAGCAGCTGAAGTAATAGAGGTTATGATGGAAAGATGGCCTCGTAGCTGCCTTGTGGAGTGCACTAAATGATTGAACCCAAAGAATAATAGGGATGGAAATTGCTGTGTTCATTCATGGATAATATATGACAGGAGTAAGGCAAGCAGCAAGTTAGCAGATGACTCAGCCAAGCATCTATGACTGAACAAAGTGTGATTCTAACCTTCTGTCATTGAAAATATATTTAATGGAAACATTATCATTCTGATATATTGCTTGCTAAGATAAGACATGTTTATAGTACAGTTTCCCTGTGATGCTACTATAGGACTAGATTTTGGCACACTTGCTCTTGCTGAATTGTACTTCACCCCAAAATAAATCTACTCCTCCTGGAGCAAGAGACTATTCAAAAAGAGCAAGTGAGCCAGAAGCTGGTCCAAAGTTGGCTGGAGCCAAGTATCACCAGATAACTATAAAGGATCCTATTAATTTTTAATACACAGACAGGAAGATATCTATAAACACTGAGAACCACATGTAAGGCTATTCCTTTGTTACAACTTTTTCAGCCTAAAACTAGAGCACTGGACAACATAATTTATTTTTTTAATTAACAAATATGAACGGCCACATGCCTCAGATGCAGATCAAAGAAGTGGGATGCTGAAGGCATGGATTAAAGTTAGCTGCTTTTTCCCTGCGTCTGGGAGAGCTCAGTTTGTAACATTTTTATTGATAGGAGCACTCAGGTGTTCAGCAGTGAAACAGAGCACAAAGTCTGGAGTGTTGTATTAAAGTGAAACTTGCTGAAGGGAGGGGAAGGAGGATAAAAATGGAGCAAGATAATCTCTAGAGCACATTATACATGTATGCTGGTCAGGGATGGCTTGCAGCAATTCTGCAGTACTGTGCAGCAGGACCCTGCCAACAGAATTCATGCTGAAAACATATGTTCTTCTGCTCAAACCAGCTTTTGCTACATCTGGAAACCAAGAGTCAGAGGGGGAGGGAAAAAATAAGACAGCAGCATATGTAATTCTCTTCTAAGAGAAACCATTCATTTGTTCATGAAGAAATCTCTTTCCTTGTATCACCAGCAAAAATTCTCACAAAGTTCTGGAATGGATATTTAAAAGCTGGGCAAGGAAAGCAAAAAAAAGGTAGGGGGAGGGAATGTAGGTAATGGCAGACATTTATGACTTTTCTTTCTAAAGTAAAGTCACGTCTTGATATCAAGAGCAATCTTATTTAGCAAAAAGCTGAAAACTTAGGAAAACATTGTTTAAAACGACTGCAAGACTTGTAAAAACCCCAAAATAACTGTTTGCTGTCAAAAGCCTGGGAAACTCAAAACAGATGTTTCACCCAGCCTCACTTACTCAGCCAGATCTCTCCTTGCTATGCAGGCAGCTGTACCACATGTCTTTTCTGAGAAAGAAATAGTGCTTTCCTTTGGCACCTCTGCGTCATTCTCACTGACCAGCCGGACGCTGTCGTCAGATGAAGACAGCTTCTCTCATCCTTCCCGCTACCTAAGTCTGCAGAATCTCCCCGGGACTGAGCAGCTCCGTGCTTTGAAAAATGCAAGCATTAGGTACAAATTTCAGCAAGCCGTGGTTCCTCAGGCAATCGATGGGGCCACTGAAGTCAGAAACCACTACTCGCTGTAATGGGTGGTGGCAGCAGAGCTCTCGCTTTGCACCCTGAACAATGCACACATTGAGCTAATGGCAGCTACGTGTACACGTAATAATATAGCCTTGAGACTGCAGCTTGGGAATGCCACAAGAGCAGATTGTTTTATTTTTATTCATGGGAGAAAGTATGGTGAGTAACAGCAAAATCAGTTGAGCAGAGGCTGAACTCTCTCTGCTGGGTTGCTTAAGCAGGGACGGGTGAGATCCAGGACTTCTGTCTCTAACTGACATTTTGGGGCATTTTAAGACATTATGTTGACCTCTGAATCCTCCATTTAGCTGCTGCCTCACCCTGGAGGCAGGTGATGCCTCTAGCTCAGCATTTCGGGATGTTCAGCTCACTGGCTGGGTGATGGGGACACAAATCTGTGTGGGCAGAGGCGGATGTTTCACCCTGGATTCATCCTCTCCTCTCCCGAGTCCCCTAACAAGCAGCTACTGATGGTGAGGCTCTCCATCCCTATCCTCCACGTGAAAGAGCTGGTTTAAGCATTTTGCTCTTGGCAAGTTGTGTCTGTGAATCCTCAGTACTCTTCAGCATCTGGGATTTAGCATCCACTCTGTCTGGGGGATACTTCCTCGGAAAAACGTGTGGTTACTTCATGTAGGCAGATTGCTGCCTCGCATCTGGACATCTGTGGGTCCCATTCCCAGACATGAAGCTCGGTCTGGGAGGGAAGTCTCCGAATCTGACCCTAAAAATCTACAGAGTGCAATACTAAGTGAGGCTGTGGCTCTAGCCTGAGGTTACTGTTTTAATGTTGCATTTCCATCATGAAGAGTCCTTTGCTGGATAACTGATGGTTGCATTTCAGTTGACCAAAATAACATTGTTATTTTGAAACTGAGATGGAAATCTTAATATATAATCAAGAAAATTGTACCATCACCACAACAAAGAAGAGGCTGATTATCTAAAATGATCTGAATATTAATATAATTTATAAATCATTCTGGAAAGACAGGCGTGGGGAAGAGAGAAGCTATTGCCTTACATACCCTCGGCTCCTAAATTCACTATGCAATAGAGGGAGTTAGATGTCTGGCAGTCTCTTAGAAATTATTAAGAAAGGAAAGAAGGAGGCTCAGCACCTTGCAGTGGAAGGGGAGGCCTCTAGAGTGGATCAGATTAACGAGACACTCTTATAAGCTTTTATTAACAGAATCACACTAAGCAAGGCTTGGGAATAGTGAGGGATTTTAACTATACAAAAGGGAAATAATATAGCAAAGCCCAGACTGTTCAGCCACTCCTTGGAAGACACTTTTTGATAGGGAAGATGAAACAGTAAAATCTTTTTCTAGTTTTGATCCTAACCAATAGGGAAGGAGGGGTTGAGAATATAAAGGTAAAAAGCAATTTGTGTGAGAGTGAACATGAAATGACGAAGTTTATGATCTTCATAAAGAGAATAAAAAAAAAAATAAATGCAAGAAGGCAAACTTCAGTAACCGTGAAGGATTGATAGGCAAAGTCTCGTGGAAGGCACTTTAAGGAAAAGATGAAACAAGCTGGCAGCTTCTCAAAGAATCAGAAGAAATCAGCTATAGAAAGATACAGATTTAGCAAAATCATGTGCTCTTCCTTGATCTCAAACTCAAGAGGAAATGTAGGAAGTAAACAGTAGGTGAGATTACTAAAGGTGGGTATACAAGAATAATTCAAGCATGTAAGAACAGAGGCATCAAGGACAAGAAGAAATCACTCTCCAAGTACATTTCTAGTAAGGAAAAGACTGATGGAGAGGGAAACATTACAGATGAAGGTCAAAGTGCTTAATGCTTTTTTTTCATCTATCGTCCCTATAGCAGTGATCAGGTGGTTAACATCATTAATTCCAAGGACAAAAGACCGTATTACGGAAAAGAACAAGCCAGAGAGGAATTAGGTAGGCTCACATTTTCAATTGGCTGATCTTCCTCGTCTGACACAAGGATATCTCTGGTTTGTCAGCACTTATCACGGAGGCCTTGCGGGGAGCAGCTGGGGTACCAGGAGTCTGGAAGAGGTCAGAGGAAAGGAAGGGGCAATAAAAAACCAGAGAAAGCAGAGTCAGAGGATCACAGAGCCGTCAGCTTAAATGCAGGCTCTGGAAAATTCTTCACAAATAAGCAAACAAGCTTCTTGGGAGGAACTGGAAGGTGAAAAGGTTAGCATCCAGCTTGGATCTACCAAGTACAAATCATTTGAAATAAGGGGAGCAGCAGTGGATAGCAGCCATCTTTGCTTTAATCAGATCTTGACAGCTGTGCACTGCTCACAATCCCATAAGCAAGCAGTATAGTCTATAGGCTGTTTGCAAGCTGTTCTGGTACCTGTACCCACAGAGCAGTTGGCAAAGGTTTGCTCTAAAAGTGAAAGGATGCTTTGGACAGGATGATGCAGGATGCTAGAGCCAGTTTTGCCCAATGCTATCACTAACTATCTGGACGATGGGAAACAAGATGTGCTAGATAAATTAACAGATTATACTGCTGGGAGGAGCTGCAAGTACATTGCAGGATCGCATTAGAATTCAAAGTGCCCTTGGGAAACCAGTGAAATGGCCTGGAAAACACACAGGATGAATTTCCACGGTTAAAATGCAAGGTGCCACACTTTGACAGGATTGATCACAAATCTGAGGTTGGTGAGAACAAAATTAATTTGCAAATCTGTGTCATGAAAAAGGCAAACATTGTGTGGGGTGTATAAAAAGCAGTGTCACAGGGAGACACTTGGAGAAATACTATCTTTTTTTTCCTCAGCATAGATACAGCTGTAATTTGAGATGTATGTGGACAAATTTGAGAATGTCCAAAGGAAAGCAACAAGAGGTCTAAAAAAGCATGAACTTGGAGGAAATAGTGAAGGAATTAGCCTGGTGTGGTCTCAAGAAAAATAGATGGGGGAGGGGATGGTAACAGCCTTTTAGTACATAAAGTCTGCTGTGAAGAGGAAAGGCATAACCTTGCCCTCTGCATCTACGGGGGATAGGTCAAGAAGCAGTGGAGTTCAACTGCCACAAAGGAAGTGTATAAAAATTTTCTGAGGCATTAGGGAAAACTTTCTAATGGTACAATTAGGGAAGCACTAGAATAGATTGCCTGGGGAAGTTGTGGAGTCTCCATCACTGGCAGTCTCAACAATTTAGGCTAACATCTGTTGGGAACGACACACATACAACCAAACTGGCTAGAGGCCAGGGAAGTGACTACATGATCTCCTGAAGTCCCTTCCAGACCTGTTTTTCTCTGGTTCTAATCATTCAAGAACCTCCCTCCCTGACAATGCTATGTACTTTTGTTTTGAACCATTTGACATGCTGTTTGATTACTATCCTGATTTCTTTGCAGTCCTATATATTAGACTGTGTGCTTGCGGATAATTCCTAGCTTATCTGAAAAAGGAGTAATGTTTCACTTAGAGTTCCTCCAGCAAACATTAGGGTTGCATCTGCAGTCATCTTGTATCTCCATGTTTTCAGAAGTTTAAATTTAGGTACTTTTCAGGGCAGCCCCAGATCCTAAACCTGGTGGTATGAGAGAGGAGGGGGGCTGGTACTTAAACTATATGAAGGAGCAAGAAGCAGAGTGACAGGCTGGTAGGCTGCTGTGCACCACATGGGAGAAGAGGCAGGCTGAGCTCTTATGACCTTCCTCCCCTGAAGGACAGAAATCTCTAATTTCCCACTCACAAGGGGGAACGGGAGGATCAAGACACAGACCCCTCTTCCCTCCCTGGCCCACCTCGAGGCCAACGCTCAGAGCTGCTGCTCAGAGCAGGCAGTGGTTACCTGGTCACTTCCAGGTAACCACTGCTTGTTCTGAGAGATCACTGAGATCTTCAGGGTTGGATCTGCATCCTGCTTGGCTTCCCAGACCCAGGAAAATAGTACTGAGAGAATCTGTCAAACCAAAAAGGGAGTGGGGGAGTAGGGAAGAGGTAACGCAGTATTCTTTGTATTGACTCCTTGAGCTGTATGATCCCAAATTTGGATTACTAGACTTTCCCAGTATCCCAATGAGACATAGGAAACACCAACCACATTCACAGAAATAATCAGCTTTTAAAGTGCTTAGAAAATACCTGACCTTTAAACAGAAAAGAGAGGTGTTAAGTGGACCATTTACCTTAATGTGATATTTTCAGCTGAGATGAAAGTACTCTGCAAGGTGGATAGGGTCAAAAACCTTCCTCCACCAGTATTCCTCTCCTGTGATGTGGAGTGAGCATGACAGTTCTCAGCTCTTCCCCAGAAACCTCAGCACTGGGCTTGACTCGTGCTTCATCTGGTTTTGTTTGGCTGGTGGCACTGACACCCCTGCAGTCAGAGACAGCAGAGAGAAAGACTTGGGATGTGTTGTCCAAACAGGCAATGTTCAGGCTTGCATATAAAGGGAGGAAGGAGATATGTTCACATATATGTGGAGGAAGTATAGATCAGATATCTATGGAGAGCCACGGGCTCTGTAAAGCCCATAAACGCAGGGGGAAGGAGAATGGGTGGCTGACAATGACCCCTCTCAATTGCTGTTAAAATGATCACCTCTCCTAGGATTTTACTTTTCCACTATGTGTCTGTCCTCCTTTCACACCAGCTGACCCAGTCTGCCCTCAACCAATTCTCATGGTAGCTCCAAACTCCTCATTCTTTATTCCTCATTCGTCTTTCCCCTAATGGTCTCTGCCCACAGCAAGCATTCACAGTTGCCAGCTCACTGAAGGAAAAACTTGAGCTTTCTGAATTTCATGGTGTCCTCAGAACACAAAACTCCAAAATAACTCCGTCTGCCTCCTCAGGCACACACTGTTGGTTGAGAGAGACTGTGATAAATTATGTTTGTACGCAAGAAGAAATCGTTGTTCATGGCTGGCTCTGAACTTGCTTGGAGGTCAGTGGCATATGACTCCCACTCCATAGAGCTTTAATTTGTTTAATAGATGAGTGAGTCCATCTTTTAATACCTCTATCCTTGGAGATATTCAAAAGCCATCTGGACATGGTCCTGGGCAACTAGCTCTAGGTGGCCCTGCTTGAGCAGGGAGGCTGGACCAGATGACCTCCAGAGGTCCTTGCCAACCTCAACCATTCTGTGATTCTGTGTGATTCTGTTACTCCTTTAATTCCTGAGCCTGCATTGCCTGAAATAGCTGGTTTCTTTTTTGACTAGTGTTTCAAGTGCCGCTCTCCAACCTTGCACATTAGACAGGGCAAATAACAGTTGACTGCAAACCCCAGTAAAATCATGCAGACCCCAAGCCAGGTTTGCTTGGTTCTCCCATAGCTACATGGCACCACTTACTCAAATTTCCCCAAATGCTGAACATTAGCCCTGCTCCACACCCCTGCGAGGCACACCCAATTTCAGGATAAGTAAACTTGTTTTAGGGAATTTAGAGCATTAAGAAGAGCAGACCTTTAAACTGCAGAGGGTTTTTCAGACTCAGTGACAGTGGAGCTGCCAGTCGTGCTACCATTCCATATATGCAGCTATGCATTACAAAGACAAGGGGCAGTCACACAGAAAATGGTGTCTGTGCTTTACTCGAAACCTGCTGTTCTCCTGGTGGCATCAATGCTGTTATTTAGGTCACTTTTTAAAAAGGACAAATTAGGCCTCAGGGCAGAATTGAATCCTTTGACTCTGTAGCCAGATTCTGTTCTCATTCTGGAGTAAATAGATGGTGATGGCTTTAGTTTGTTGAAGATAACAGAGATGCACTCTCAGCACTTGAGTGTATTACAATGGAAAGCAGGATTTGATCTTTTAATAGAAAAAATAATCAAAAGTCTTCACACTGTTTCCTCAAGCTTCGTTAGCAGAAAAAACCATGAACAAAAGTAATAATTTCATTTTTTTCTCATTTCACTGAAAATAAAGTCTGCCCCCAAAGCTCTCTACCACGTTACATTGATTCCTCAGTAAAGAAAGACACTCTTTTGCACCGAGGTCTTTTTGGTACCATTAGAAGGAATCTATTGCAGAATTCAGTCTAATAGCACAAAACACTTCCAGTGGCAAAACTTCCCCAGGGAGAGGAGTTTGTTAGAAACTTGACCAGACAATATATAACTGAATTACATCAAATTCTATCTATATAATACTAGTTAGCTGTAGTACACAAATACAGCTACCCCTTTTTTCCCTGCTTTTGTTGTTTTCTTCACCTGTGTGGTTTAATCACAGTTTTAAGGAGCTTTATGTCCCTTTCTTTTTCTTGGTGCATTCAGATGTATAGCTTTATTTGCCAGAATAAACAAAATATCACACCCCATGCAGCTGAAATCATTGTCCTGCTCCTGTCACAGAAGGTCTGTGTAACTTTGTGTTCCTCAAAATACTGTCAGGAAATTCTGCAATAAACATTAGCCATGGGGGGGTGGTTATCAAACAGTGATTGAAGGTGATTTTTCTTAAACAGCCCTTGCATGAGCCTAAGGCAAACCCTAATGATGCTGGTAAAAAAAGCTATCAAGCAAGTATGAAACCCTTGTGATTTGGTGGACTATTTAGACACATGACTGATATGAGACCCTCCTTCGAGAGCACCCCATTTCCATGGGCTCACCGTATCCTCCATCCCCTGGCCCAGTGCCTGCCTGATACCTCTCCCCTTTCTCCTTCACCTCCAATTTGTCTGGGGTCACCAGCAAATGTGAGCAATATGAACAACTTCTTTCATAGCTTAGGCATTGCTCAAAAGCATGGCTTATTTTCCCAGAAAGCAAGAAAGTACCTTTTCCCTTAGGTCTCACTGTTAAATCTATGGAAAAGAAGTCAGCTGTCTGACCAGATTCTGTGGCTGTGCTTCTTCCCTTGCCCCAGAGCAGCAGTGGGAGATTTGGAGCTGTCTGTCTTCTTCTCTGGTGATATTTGCAGGCATGACCTTGCATCCATATGGCAGTAAAGAACATTATTTGTTACAAAATATAAATTAACGGCACTACCTAAGACAGCTAAAGGGAATTGTCCAATAAAACATGTGGGTTTTTGTTAGTGAATGGCAGGTCACCAAACCTTGAATCTACCTGTAGGAAAAAGTCAGGTTTGTTGAGTCTCATTTGCGCAATAGCTTTAAACAACAGCAACAGTAAGCAACTGCTCACATTCCATCTTTTCAAAACAAACTGGGTTGTGATTTTGAGATGACCCCCTGATTTCAAAAGGGCAGTTATTTTATACTCTTAAAGGAGTTTAAAAATGTAAATATTTAAGACAGAACAAAACATTCTGAAATTATTAAAATGAAACTTTTTTATGAGGATGGCCAGAAATTTGTTTTGGCCAATTGGTTTGCAGTAAACATGAGATTTTTAAATATTTGTACCTGGATTTCAAATGGGACAAAAAAGCTTATAGATGACAAATGCATGAAGATGAAAAAGGAAATTAACAAGGAGATGTTGGTATGTGCTTGTTTCAGTATTTGCTGTTATCCCAGTGTGAATTGAGGAGAAGAATGGGATAACTTATCCGTAGAGGCATGTATAAGAGACATATGAGAACCCTATTGATTTTCAGTATGCATTGTGTCCATCACTCACAAAGTCCTTTCTTTTTAAGCATACATTTTAATGCTAGAGCTTCCTTCAGTGGACTCCAGTTAGATATCTCCTCTTAATCACTCTGTCATTTACAGAGGGATTTTTTCTTAACCTTGGAATGAAGGAATTTACTTGTCTTTAGGAAATGTACCCTGGAACACTTTGATTTTTCACAGTAACAACCCTTTTTTTCCACTCAGTCTGGATCTGTGTCCTATGAGTGGGCTCTAGCAAGTCTGAGAGCAGATAGCTGCTTTTCTAACATGTCAGCAGCATATGTACATGTCAATCCATGTTACATAGGAAATAAGCTACCATCATCATTTTAGCGAGGAGTTCCTGTCATTTTTGGTTTCCATATTAACAGGAAAAATAAGACTCCTTGGGAAGTTTATGGCCTGAGGAGTGACAAATACTTACAATGCACACAGACATGGTTCCCAGATAGTCTCTACTGCAGTACAGCTCTCCAGCCCACATGGCTTGCAGCAGGCACTGGAGGCTGGGGGCTAGTGCTTGGTACAAGGAGGGAAAAACTATGGGAAATAAAAGGAATGAAAGCCTGCCTGAGCAGTCTGATGAGTGGAAACCTCTGCCTTCTACTGAGGAAGAGTTTCCAAGTGGATGTCTTCCAAGAATGATTTGCTTCCCCGGAGAGGTCTGTACCCCAGTTTCAAGGCGCGAGCGGTGCCCATGCCTGCTAACAGCTGTCCCTTCGCCTGGCTCCATCTGCAAACCCTCCGGAGCCTACTCCTCCGCTCCTGCCATGTTCAGCAGCTCCTCGCTCACTTCGGCACGGCACAGCGGACGGCAGCGCCTCGTCCCACCTACTCACAAGCTCATCTAAAACACATCCGCGCAACACCATCTCCGCTCCGGTTTGCAGTGCCGGAGCTTGCTCACCGCCCTCAGCCACCGCTGAGTAGCAAAGCATTATCAAAATAACGTAGAGGAGGTCAAATGGTATAGGGATGGCTCTGTCAGCCGTGCACGAGTGAATTGCACTCCCAGGCAGTGCTTTAGAAAAGCAAAGACCCATTCCTCTGAATACTTTTATGCTGTTCCTGTCAAATCAGCAGTTTCTTCCAAAAATAATGGGCCAGTGACATTTTGTCCCAAATGCATGAAAACTGAAAGTCAGCTGCTAGGAAGAAACCCTGTTGCCTTCCACAGCACACATGGCCAAAATGAAGACAGATCAGTGTAAACAGAGATAGCCCATCTGACAACTCACCTTACATTAGGCAGTACAGGGTATAATGCATGGCTGAAAAATACTCTGAGTGACCTATATGGGGTTTCAGCACATAATAACTTTGATTTAGCTGTTCACAGAGGGGGGAGAGCAGCAAGCAGCTGCATTTATGCAAATGCCAAGGTATACCTGACGTTTTCAAGTCTCTGTTTCTGGGTGGCCCTGAGGCTTTTCAGGAGGGCTTTCCTGGAGATCTGTCATAATATGAAATTATCAAAAGCCTAGTTCATGTAAAGGAGGATTCTGCTGAAAGGGTCGGTGATTTTCTCCCTCGCTGTTCCCTGGGACTGGCTGTCCGCTCCCAGAGCTGTAATGAAGGTGTTTAACTCCAGGTGTTGAACGGCCACTAAGAACGTACTATATATTCTCTGGCTTATATTAAAGCACATATGTATTGTCAGTTTATATTTATGTATTTCATAACGTAAGTGCATGTGTTTTATTACAGCGTGAAGTGTAATTTTAAGATATTAAGGATGTGGAAGTGCACCCAGCATGGGACACGACCCTGCAGGCATGCCATGACATCTCCCGAGCCTGGGAGACCCGCAGGTACAGGTGAGCAGGAGTGAGGGACAGGTGTCTCCATCAGGAGAAAGGCACTGTCAGTCCCTGGACCTGTCAGAGGAAACACTGCTGAGGCCTCCAGAGCCCGCAGAGTCTTCACTTACCATCCTTTTCCTGCTTTTCAAAGAGTAATTATATTTACAAAATAACAGTTTTTTCTTTCTCTCTGTTTTTCTCCAAAACTTCTTAGCTGCGCTCTGTTTCTGGCTCTCATTTTAAATGTGCTTTGGCAGCAGGAAGTGCCTCAGCTTCTTTAATTTATTACCTCTGTTTATGGAATATGGATATTGGGCCAACTTTACTTCTTACACTAAGTGAATCAGTGCAAATGCAATCACTTTTGGACATCCACTGTATAAAATAAGCATATTTAGATGATCAAATAAGTGTTCCCATATGCATGTTGGCTGGTATTTCGTGCTGGTATAGCGTTCCTGTTTTTCTTATGTGGTGTCCTTTGTCTTTTTTCCTTCCCTTTTTGACTGTGTTTGGTCAGTCACTCAGGAAAAAAAAATTGCTTGTACCTTAGAAGAAATACTGTCTATTCAGCATATGGCATTTATAGATCTTCGGAAATTCTTTTGGGAGGCGTGCTTCAGATTAGCGGTCTTTCTCCTTCGGGGATGGTTTTAATTTGTTAGCACTTTAGATCTGTAGTCTTGAGGTAGCTCCTTTTTCAGTCAATAAAATGGTTAGTGAAATGAGGGTAAAATATTATAATTGTGTTCTTCAAATCAGATTTTTATGTGGGTTTTTCTCCTCCTGGTATGTAAATCTGTCATTCGAAGAGGATTTTTTCCTGTTTTCTTTTAATCTTCGGTGCATGTGCCAAGAATGATGATTTTAACCATGAATTACCACAGTGACTCCAAGCCAAACTGCTGGGAGGCCGCTACCCTGGGATGAAAAGGGAGCCAAAAGCAGCCCGGCTTTGATTCCAGTGTTTCCGACCAAAGTCTGCCACCCTGTCTACGGCTCTCACCTCTGCTCACAGCACATCCCCTCCTCGGTACCACAGGCACAACCCAGGGCTCAAAGCACCAAGACACCAGTAAGAAAAGCCATCCAGATTAGTAAAGACAAAGACATACTTGAACCACGCCAGCTTCCTGCAAACCAACAGCTCTGTTGTAGCCAATGCAGCTCATCCATGTATCCACCTGTACTCATCACTGATGTACGGCCAAAGCCCTTAGCCATGACGCTTCAGAGTGAAAGGACGTACCAATGCCACACGATCCCGGGCCAACAGTAGCCAGCTGTGGCAACACCGTCACGGAAACAGCTGAAGATGGAGCCAACAAAAGGCCTCTAATCTGCCATGTCTACACATTAAAGTCTTTGTCCAGCAGAAACTTTTGAAAACAGCATTGTATGGAGCACATGAGAAGGGCAATGCAGGGTGACACCGTGATTTATTGCAGGAACCAGGAAAGCAGCTGTCTTCGGGACCTCGAGACTCATCTAGTCCATCCCAGTCCCAAGACAGGATCAGTTATATCTCGCCAGTCGAGCAGACGTTTGTATAGCCTGACTCTAACATCCCTCTTGTCCCACAGGGCTTTCACACCCTCCCAGCTAGTCTTTTCTGGGGCTCCAACATCCTTCCCAGGAAAGAGCTTATCCTAACATCTAACCTAAAGCATTGCTATATTTTCAGCCCATCGTTTCTTTCCCCCTCACCCATGGACATGGAGAACAGATTGTTCTCTTTGTCCCTCAGCAGCTTTTTAGACGCTACAACCATGTCTTCCCATCAGTTTTCCCTTCCCTCATGCTGAAATATGTAAGCATTGGCCAGCGGTCGCCTTTCTTAGCCCGTTTACTATGGACTTGACCTCTATGTGGAGATCAGTCTACATGGTCCATTCCTTGACAGAGAGACAGTATGCAACTTGTGGGACAAACCATACCAACAGGACCGAAGATGTGGCTGACCAAAGAGGCCACAGAAAAGCAGTCTAAGATGCCTTAGGTGTGCAACAGGCCAGAACTATTTCTGTCATAGTCTTTGTGTCTATGCATGTGCCTGCACGGTTTGGGGCTGGTTTTTTAGGCTTCACAAATGGTGAATTCATTTCTGTTGCACTAAAAAATCCATAAATGGATAGGCATTTGTTTCTCTTCTCTAAAGTATTCATGTAAATAAAACTGAGAATAATATTTTGCATCAGGCAGTAGATTCAGTGGTAAATTGCTTTGTAACTTGACCATTATGATTTGGAAATGAACAAATTACTTAGCAAGCGTCCAGGCCCTGCTGGGGATGGGTGGCCGAAAACCAGCTGCAGAGAAACCGCAGAGGAGGAAGATGCTTGTCCCTATCGGCACCTCCCCACAGGTAATCAGGAATGCATCCCAGGGCTGGGGCTTGTGATTCGGGTGTCTCAGTTACTGCTTAGTGCAGCTGGGCCCATTGCGAGAGGATGATTTGCAGATATCTAATGTTTCACATGAGCAAAGTCAAAAGCACCATGCTGAGTAAATTATAAACATGCCTAAAAACACAATAATGAACAAAAGCAAACACACAAACTCAAACAGCTTCCTTTTCTCTTGAAAACCTATACTGATCAGGAGCTCCTTATGAAAGCGAAGTTATGATTTTGGGCAAGAAAAAAGGCTTCTGTTTGAAGTTAAAACAATTATTAGCTTTATTATTTAAAAAAAGAAGAAGAAAAAAAAACAGAGAGAGGTGCAATTGAATAGCATTTCATAACGTACAGGAAGTTTCCCCATTACACTTGACAGGAACAGAATAGGCTGGAATCAAAGGGGTATGTTAACAACTCAGCATATCTCCCTCTTTGGAACTAGTATTAGTCTATCATATCACTAAAAAATAATAAATCTTTGTAAAAGGCAGCAGTTGCTTTCATAGTCCGGCAGCAAACCCCGTCTGGTACTATTGGAAAAGTAAAAAAGGCAACATACTCTAAATTACATTGTTAAAACACCTACAGCCTAGTTCATTTTCATATGCTATCCATATGTAAGCCCTTAGCAATAGACAGCCACTTAAAAACGCTCTTGTACTCTGTGTGTGTGTGTGAGAAAAAGCGAGTGAGAGAAGGTGAACATGGAGCCCTGTGTTTTTCTTCTGACATTTTCAAGTGGAAAATATTGCAAAACCTAACTGGCATGAAAATAATTAAACTGGATAAATAAATGAATGAATATAATAGCAAGTTTTCACATATAAAAATTCCTGAAAAGTTTTTAGTTTTATCAACCCCCTTCCACACCCACCAGAGCATATGGCCCTCTGTTTGTGCAAATCAGCAGTCTTTGCTTAAAGTGGATGTTTCTATTAACACTGTGACTAATTACTGAAAACAAACATGTGTAAGTATGATCTCTGCTAACTGCCTCTGTCAACCCATCTTTTTCTTCTTGTTATTCATTTGAAGGGATTAAGATTGCTCGCAAAAGTACAGTAGACCTCCGTTTAGCCTGTTAACTGGCATGAATAAACAAAGCCAATCAACCACAACTGACGTCAGGCTTCAAGAAATGTTTTTTAAATTAGTTCAAAAAAAACCCCCAAACATAAAAAGTGAAAAAGTTTTAGAGAACCTTAAAACACCTAATGTAAAGAGGGATATAAAGGGCTGCTTCTGGAATTGGGTATTGAGAGCACAGCTATACAAACTGCATGAGCTCAGATGGGTGGCAGACATTTTGCGCTCAAGGGTAACCAGCGTTGTCTCAGTATGCAAGTCTGGACATACGTGCACGCAGAAGGGACATCCAGAGAAACTTTAATGTCAGTCTTTCTTGTGGTTTTCTCCCATCCAGAAATAAAAACAAAAAAAGACTCCAAGCATCTATTTGGTCTTTGTAAGATACAAAGATGAAAAGATGCAAGCAGATTTTTCTTCCAACTGTCCTACAAAAGCCGGATTTATCTGCTGCCACGACAGCATCACAGAGTGGGACACAGCAGCCTGCGTGACTCCTCGTCCTGTTGCCTACTTGGGGAGTGGAGGAGAGAGGAGAGACCCCAGCTCCTTTGGAGCATGTGTGGTTCTTACCAGAGTAAAAAGAGAGAAAAAAAGCATCTTCATGGTACAGCTTGAATGCATGTGCTCTTCACAGCCCCGATTTCTGGACTGGCTGTGGCCCTGGAGACACTGCTGGGCTCTGAGCTTCTGCGGGCAGTGGTGAAACCAGGTCTCAGTGCACTTCTTTCTCATGCACACACTGACTGCCCCGAGAGGAGCCGACTCTGTGGGAGGGAGGTAGAAGTAGTGACCGCCTTTACGCAGCCATGTTGCCGCCTGTCTCACTCAAGATCTGTGGGATGGGGTCTCAGTGCATTTTACCTCAAGTTGTACATAATATAAAAACAAATTGTATGCTAGAAAATTGCACAAGTCTACATCTGCTGATTTTTCTGAGCGTGTAGTATGGTTGGGAGCCAATTCCCTGTCATTTCTCATCTCTTGCACTTTACACAGGGTGTTTCCTTTATAAAACAACTTGCCTTTGGGTTTAATGATTTCTAAGGAAACATAACTCTGTCACTGCACTCTGGTGTTTAATTCCTCCTTTGTCATTAGTGTCTGCCCAGTGCAGCCCAGGGACGCCAGTGTGCTCACTGAACTGTGCATGCACTTTGTGTACGCTTGGGCTCGTGCCCGTGCCTGGAAGCTGGTGTTTGATCTAGACTGAACAAGATGGCCTTAGCCTTCAAAGCCAGCATGTTTACATTCCTCTGCTCTAGCTAGCCTCTTTTTTTCGAGTGCCCCCAAGATAGGTGTCTTGTTAGAATAAATACTTACCTTGTGCATTGCGCCTTCCTTTGGTGGCCTCCGCTTGCTTTTGCAGAGGTGGAAGCACTGTCAACTCCATTTTACGGATGGAAAAATGGCAGCACAGTGCTCAGACCTGCAGGCCAAAGCAGGGGCAGAAACAGCCAGGAAAAAAACCACAGGTCTCCTCTCACTCAGCCCAACGCAGGCCAGCCTGGCTCAGGCCCACCTAGTGAGCTGTAGCACCCCGGCCTCCCTTCCAGCCACCCTTGCCTCAGCCGGTCCTTCTCTCCCGCCCAAACCCAGCCTGGTGGTGCAGGGGGCTGGGGGAGGCGTAAAACAGGGACAGCACGGGAAGGGGTATGCAGAAATAGAAAGTCCTTACCCGATTCACTTCAGTGCAATGTGGGATGAAGCAATCAGGGCAGATGTGCTGTCTCGCCTGCTGTGTGCCTGTGACTGGAGGAGAGCTAGGTCAGACGATAGGGTCCTGTGAAGAAGGCTGGTGAAGAGAAGACGGAGGAATGGGGTGAGAGGAAAACCCTTCTGAGAACAGGAGGTGAACGGGACCAATGCTCAGCTGGCTCTGTCTCCCGTCACACAGCGTCGCTCTGGCTGCACGAGGGGAACAGCAAAGCCCACTGCCAGTGGTGACCCGTTCAGAAATGGCCTCTCTCTGCCTGGGATGGCCACCGCACGGCAGGGATGAGTGCTCCGGCTTCCCCTGCAATGGGGGAAGCACGCTCTGTCTCTTCTCGAGCTCAGTAGTGGTACTGACCTCGCATGCTAAGACTATAGCCATGTAAAGGAAAATCCAGTGATTCAGCGGTTACTGTTTATTCCTACTGCTGTGCCCAATACCTATGAGAAAATTCAGCTCCAAACATGGCTCATACATCACATGAATCAACAGTCTGAGAGCTGGAATAACCAATGGAGAAACCTAAGGGAGCTACAGGAACAGGAGAGCAGCTGCAGCAAGGTGTACAAAACTCAAAGCCTGAGTTTACTGTTCAGCTCCTCTTTGATCAGCTCATAAGTGCTGCCCAGCCCTGTTGGGTACGTCTCGGAGAAGGGGAGATGAAACAGCAAACAGGTCCTCAAATCTCATCAGATTCCTGCCCTTCTGGAAGACATTTTAAAATTTTCCACCACTGGTCTAAAGATGCCAAAATAAGAAGCAAAGCACCCTGGTTTTGGCCGATGCGTCTCACGCTGAGCCAGAGAAGAGAAAAGCAGAGTTACAAGTCCTGATGCTGCGCCCTCAGTTTGCTCCATTAACACAGGATCAGCACTTTTGATCTATGGATTGGGGAAAAAAATGAGTAAAAAGGGTAAAAAGCCTACACCTTACCTGCCCCACAGCTTACAAAGTCAGGCGCTGCAGTGTAACACAAAAGAAAGTCAATCCGAGGGCAGAACCTCTCAATCTTCATAGTTAGCATTTCCCAACGCGCGGCGTAGGCTGACAGTATTTTCCACTCTCTAAGGCCTGGGGTTTGAAAACTGACAACTCTTCGCTCAAATTCCCTTTCCACTCTAAATGCCATTTAATGGCAGTATAACTGGAAGGGTCAAAAATCAGCTTCCACTTGGCAATGGCCCCTTCCAGAGTCAAGGCCACGGCCCCCACTGAGACACAGAAGGGCTGCCGATTTCAGCGCAGCCGCTCACAAACGCTGGGCTTTCTCGAGAACAGCTCTTACAGAAACTCTAAACACCAAAATGCTCTCAAGAGTACAGATTGTACTGATGATAAGAGAAATGAATGAAATTACTAGAAAGCAGGTAAGAACCTTAAAAAAGGGCTTAGTTCAGTGCTGGAGTTCTGACAAAAAAATGAAAACTCATTTCATGTGTCTTCACGATACATTTATTTATGCCACTGTGCCTCCTCTTTACCTTACACCAACTCGCAAAGTGAACAAAAAATACCTCCTCTGTTTGCTTAACAAGGTACCTCTTCTGTTTGCTCTGTATCAGAGTCTTAGGGACATTTGGTTGTATCTACGAGTCTGCTGCAAACCCAAACTGAAATAAGATCCTTCTAATAAGT